>NC_086284.1:71768110-77315610 GCF_963924245.1 Chroicocephalus ridibundus
TCTTTGTTAATGATCCGCATAGGAAAGTATCCCCACATAGGCCTTGACAATTGACATACCATTACAGTCTATTGCGTCAATAATCCATGCATTCAAGTGCTCCCCACTCTTCCAGGCAAGCCTGACACAATAGTCTATAATAGCTCTGTGCAGTGTGTGAACAGAAGGCCTTGATATTAGACTATGATGACTCTGAAAGAGACGATATGGTCTAGGGTGTAAATGATCCATGTATTATAAGTGTACTGATCCTCAAGGATCTTTGGATCTGATATAGTCTCAAGGAGAGTCCCTTTTCCCAAAAAAATGACACAGGATGTTTGGATTTTAAAACAAAAGCTTTTCTTCTTGAAAAATTGCAGCAGAAATGTAGGCTGACATCCCTAACATCTGTGCAGGGAATTGGAGCTGGAAATTGGTATGAAGTCCTGTTCTGTCCTGATGACATTAAAATAGCACCTTCTTCCTCAGTGACAGCTCTCTGTGGACTGAATCACACAAGCCGCCTGCTGTGGCAAAAATAACCTGTGACTCTTTTAGCACTCCACAGTCAATGAGCCAAATCTGTGTCTACATGACCGTCACTGCTGTGACCACAACAGAGCCGAGGCACAACCAGACTACCTAATATCGCTACCAAGAGCAGTTTTAGCAGCTGAGCACGGCACGGAGCTCCGCCTGCCTGAGTAGGTGGGTGAATATTCACTCAGGAAGTGCTTGCTGAGCTCCCTGTTGCTCCAGCTAGAAGGTTTGTGGCATCGGAATTAGCTAATTTTTAAGCTAGCTTTTGTATGTTGGCAGCATACTGCAGTGCTTGCAGTGTGGTCATACACTAAGCACCAGTCATATGCCAACGTTCTTTTACCTGTGTCAGCTCTAAACCAACAGGTTACTAAATTCCTGATGTTACTTTCCTAGAAACAAAAATAAACACTCAAAAGAGTGAAAAAGAACTGATTCACTGGCAGTGTCTTTGTTAGGACATCTACAGAGAGCAGTTTAAATACAGAGAGATACGAATAGTGGTAACACCTGATAGCAGCTGTAGGTCAAGCTAAAAATTTGCCACTTGATTTCCATCATATTACAACAAGAGAGCAGTTTACTGTTTTTCTGAGCTTTCTATGTAACTTTCAGGCTGGTTTAACTATAGTGCTATTTAAGTAGCTCTTAGAGGCATATAGTGCTTTAAAAGCTTTCAGAGGGCATCAGCCCTTGATTTTGCTTAGTGTTTGTATGTATGTTCATGTGCGTATGTGTTTTGCAGTGATGTTGTCCTCTAACATAAGAAACCAGTACCCAAACACAGACCATTGGACAGCTATCAGAATTCATACCAGGTAAGAGATAACCTTTAGACCTTTGTTCAGTGTGCATCCTTTAGGGCACATCATTTTACTTGCTTACCTACTGCTTTCATAAAGTTGCAGCTTCCTGCCAGTTGGTTTTTTTTAGGTGGTTTTTTTTTTGTGTTGGTTTGTTGTTTTTTTTTCCAGAAGAAATGTGTTAGGTGGTCATTCAGGCACGTCCTCTACATTCTGAATAGCTAGGAAATGGAGAAAAGCCACTTTTAAAAAACTCTCTCTCTTCTACCCTGTTTTATTTAAGATGGGTTCTTTGCCTACATGTTGTCTGAAGGAGGACATTCCAGTAACCCAGCCTATACAGGAAGGAGGTCAGGAGGTTTCTCTCTCCATTAATCCTTCAAATATTTCCTTTCCTACTTCCCGGTCACTGAAAGAAGGGTGCTTTATTTGTCAGTTACTGTAAGTGGCTTTCCTGAAATGGAAAGAAATAGTGCTACAGGACCTACATCTTACCCTTGGAGGTTCAGTGCATATGTGTCTCTGCTCTTAAAGCTGAGAGAAAACTGGTTTTGGTGTCATTTAAACGTATGCAAAGTAGATGTTATATGGTACCACTCTGACTTGTACAAGAATATGGCAATACCTATTATCTACTCAAACTGACTACCTTATTATTGTAGCATTCATATGATCATTGTTCAGCAGTCTCTGGAAACAAAGGCTATTTTTAGTTAGTGACTTTTGACATTACTTTAATATGCATCAGGGACAGTTCTGTAAGTTCTTCTGGCATTTGTTGTAACAAAACGGTAGCTCTAATCGTGCTGGGTAGGATTCAACTCACTTAACTACAACCACCTGAAAGCTGGGTATCTAGTTTAAACTAATCTAGTCTCCATTTACAATCAACAGAGAATTAGGCACTTCCAAGGGACAGTTGATACTATTCTAGAATAGATATATCAGAGAGAAGTAATTGGAAATGCTGATCTTTTACATAGTTAAATTTAGGTGATGGGGATTCTGTGCATTTTTTTATGATCTGTACGTAACACGCTAGAACCTCGAGGTCCCAGCTGGGACTCGGTTGTACTGAACATTACACTGACGTAAATAGATTTATGATTCATGTCATTCTGGCTATCAATAGACTTCAGGGGTTTCACACTGTCTAATTTTAGGCACATAACTTGAGTGTTTAAGTGCTTAAGGTCAGTGCCTAAGCAGAAGTTCTGAATCATTGGAGGAACTTGTCTCCCTCTGTTTACGGTGGATAGAGTCTGCTACTCTCTTGAATTAAATGCCTGTGATTCTGTAAGAGAAATCTTGGAATTTTCTGTTAATTGGTCTTCGGATTTGTTGGTTGGTTTGGGGTATTTTCTCACTTAAATAGCAAAAGTGGCTTTATATCTTGTTCAGAAAAAAACAACTTCACATTAGTTGCCTCCTGCAGTATATGGATAAACTTGAATTGCCTTCAGAATAGCCTTAATTACTGCTTGTACTGAAATGTTTTGCTGTATCAAGGCTACTAAATATCTCAGGTTCACATCTCAACACTATCCCAAGGAGGATCACCAGCGGCAGAGTTACTCTGTAAAGAAGAAAGGAGAGCCCATTTAGACTGCAAAAACTGATACATAAAAGAAGACAAAATTGGTGAGAAATAAATAATGTCTATCTTGCTTTGATCTTTTTCCCTCTTTACGTATATTGTTTCATGCAAATAATGACATTAATGCCATACTTAAGGTTGAGTTTATAATTGCAGAAAGTCAGAAATTTCAGATTTAATGTTCCCATCATAATACAACGAAATATTGAACCCAAAGTGACAAAACTCCCTAAGATTGTTGGTCCTGAACTGACCATTATTAGCTGAATTTTTAATTTTTTTTTTAATATGAGAGCCACTAAGCTGTGTATTCGGTGCTAGTAGGCCAGCTTGTTATCTGTACAAAACTGTTTAGAGTGCTTCCTAGGTCAGCCTATTCTCAAGAGACCCTGCAGTTGGACCAGAATCCTACCAGTAGAATATAAACAGAGGCTGATCTGGGAAGGGAGGGGGAGAAAGAAGAAGGAGAAGAAACGGCCATCGTGAAAGTTCAGTCAAATGGAACAGAAATGAAGATTTCTGGTGCATCCTTTTTGGTTTTTTTACTAATTTATCACTCAATGTGAGTGGTAAATGTTAGTGACATGATATTATGCTGAGGAGTTTATTGAATTAAGCATAACCATGAACTGACAATTTTGGATTGCACAGCTCCTTGGCATGGACCTTGGGAAATTAAAATAAAATACAACACAACACGTATTGATGTTAAGATGAGCTTTATTCAGCTTTGAGCATGACATGTGTTGCTTCTTTTTCTTTTGAATTACGTGGTGACAGACTGGTAACAATGAAGGAAAGATTAAGATTCAATTTCATTCAATAGCATGGAGTTCTTGTACTTAAATGCACACTAGTAAAAAGTAACCATCCTAGGTAAATACATGGTTACATGTTCAGCTGAGAGACACGGGATTTTCATACTCTTTTATACTTATATTTAGTGAAGCTTTTACCATCCATGGATTGCGCTGTTTCACTGCAAGGTTTACAGTCTCATGGTAGGTTCAAGGCACAGTATGAGACAACAAGAGTTCAAGGAAATTGTGCGATGCTACTGTTAATATCTGTCCCCACAACTTTTCACTAGCTATGCATGATTATAGGCATGATTATTTCTAAACAGTAAGTCCTACAAAATTGTGGAACCAGTAAGGATTTACAAGTAGCCCATAGCTCTGTTACAGACACTCCAGATGATCTTAACATGAGCTCCTCTAGATAGAAAACAAAATGATCTGGTAGCTGGTCAGCAAGTATAATTTATTGTTGTCTAGACAAAGTGGATATTTGAGTTACAGTTGAAGTCTACTTATTTTACATGGAGTGGTATTCTAATTAATAATTCTCTCCAGAAACATGTGTTGCCCTCATGAACTGGTCCAAATTCTAGAGGAATACATAAACAAAAAAAAAGAGACAGTTTTCCCTGTTTTCTCTACCTGGCCTTTCCAGAGAACGCTTGGAAGAATGGATGATGTAAGTGACTCTGATCCCATGGGTATCTGTCATAATGAGATGAGTGCTAAAGATGAACAGGTAAGATGAAGAACTGAAACTTATCCTGGTTCATATGTATCTGCATATGAGGATTTTGTTGTGTGATGATCTCTACAGATACTCTAAAAACATGATACTTTTCTGAAATTGCAGCCATATATTCTGTGGTGTTGTATAAAACAAGTTGAAAATTAATAAAATTAATCTGGCGTAGTGGACAACTGTAGTTTATGGCACACTGATTTTTATCATCTTGCTGGTTTATGAGTGCATTCAGTCTGAAACGCAGTCAAGCTAAAAGCCTCACAGGTAGTCATACGAAAGGGTGAGGTGTAACAGGATTTCAGTATTCAGTAAGAATTATTCCTATAGCATAAATGGGAGTTACAGCTGAGATTTGCTTTGAAGCCATAGTCTGAAATGCTGGTATTTGTACTTAAAATGTACTTTGCTGATATTACATTGCAGTCTTTGACAGAGTCCATGCCAAAAGACACTTATGTGTACAAGTTGTGTTTAAAATCTCAAACATATAGATGTCAGGTAAACACTGATGAAAAGAGCAGCCCTTCTTCACCACCACCACCACACACTGATCTCCAGTCATCTGATATAATTTGAAATGACAATTGTAGTTTTTACAACACTAATCCTAGATTTCCTACCCTCGTGCTCGCTTTTCAGACAGCAACCTGTATCAAGATGCAATGTGTTAAGGGTGTTGCTTCACATAAAACATGGCAAGTACTTGTTCATTTTAATTCTGAAAATGTCATAGTTTTTCTTCGTGTTTACTTGCTGTTTATTTACTAACTGCCCACTGATCAGAGCTGCAATAGCAAAATATACACCTGCACAAACAGGCACACACACATATATCCCTCCAGAAATATTAAGTATGACTATATATACATTATCTATATGAAAAAAAAGACAATAGAATTAAACAGACCACATACCCAAAATAAATTGGCCCAACTGTAAATATGTTTAGGATCAAATAGGACTAACTTTGAAGTAAGTTAAGTTCAGTGTAACACAAGCTGTGGAGTGAATCTGGGCTAGAACATAAAGACATCCAAATGGTGGCTCACTCAGAACACACTTTCCTTAGGCGTACGCGAGGTTGGTTCCTTGACAATTGTTTACTAGCAGCTTTTAAGACACAAACAGCTGTGAGTGACAACAGTCTGTCACAAAATTTGTCTAAGTTCATGGCAGAGAGCTGCAAACTCTGACACCTACTGAAAGAGGTATCGTATTTGCAAGCAGTCAAAAGTGATTGAAAACCAGATGAATCTGTTAGGATACCTCATGCCATTGAACACTGTTGCCTATGCCAAATATGCATTCGTAATCTACAATCTGTTATCTACTAGCACTGATGCTATAAGGTAACATTGTTAAGAGTTTATTAATATGTAGACCTCTACTCTGAAATAAATGCTCACATTTAATCAGAAAGAAATCAACATGATTCATAAGATTCAACCAACATTACCACAGATGGAATATTTAGACTACTCGCTTCTCTGAATTGCAGCATTTTTATATGATTTCTAACAGAATCTAGAAAAAATCAACAGTAGGATTACACATCAGGGGAATATGCAGCAAAAACTACTGCCTTTAATAGTAAAGAATTATGCTTGGGATAACCACAGTTGTAATTACTTTACATGCATAGACACTCTGATTGCATACCATGATGGGCAACAGATTTGGTAGTACTGTTTCTGTTATTTAATTATTAGAGTTGGCCTGGAAATGTTCCTCCTTGATTGTATTTAGCTTAATCAAATATGACTTGAGCATCTGAGTTGGCACAAACCTTGCAGGAACCCACTGGAATGACAAGGAAGTGAAAAACTACTCTTTCATTCCTTTACGTCTTAATTTGGCAATTTCTGGAAGGACCAAGGACCCAGGACAAGTGCCAGGAAGAGGCGAGCTCTGTAAGCGCCTTTAATGGAAGTGTAAGCGATACAGCGGCGTCTGCTTGAGGGCTTGCCTACACGTGGGAAAGTGGTGTCAGCGCAACAAGCCATAAAGATGTAGCTACACCAGCTGTAGCTACACAAACCCCGAGTCTTGATGTTGCTGCAGTCGAGGGGTCCCGGCACGATGTCTCAAGACTCCCAGGGGAGGTCGCCCAGGGACCAGACTGACTGCAGGCAGGACTCCCTGAGACTGGGACAGGGGGGCAGGAGTCCCCTTTTCTCCTCCTCCAGGCCAAGTGGGCTCCCATACAGCTACCTCCACCTCTGGACATGACAATGACAGCGAGAATGGAAATGAGGTAAATCTCCTCCAGCTGTGGTTACCCTTGTTAGTCAGGGAGCGCACTGTGAAGAGGGCACAGGTGCCTCCAGTGGGTACCAGCGGCCACGTTCACTGAAGAGCCTGGAAGCTCGACCACATCACAGGGTTGCTCCTGAGCACCATGTGGATGCTGTGCACCAGTTGAGCTCACTCTCCACAGCACTTTGCATGATATATTGTGTCAATGTTTCTTCCTCTTCTTGCTAAATCAACAATATTTTGTATACAGTCTTAGGTCCATTGTGCCAAACGCATCCATTACTGGAGAATTTGGGGTTTTATGGTGAGGAGCAAAAATCATGCATCAATTTCTCTAAAAATCAGAATATTTTCTTTTTCAATGTTTAACATCAGGAAATCAAACAAAAGGCCTTTCCTTTTCTCTCTCTTCTTTTTTTTTCTTTTTCATTTTCTCTTTTCATTGATCAGCAAAAACAAATGAGTTGTTGCCCACTATTACCTACCCATTACTATTGCCTGTGCAGTACTGCAATTAGGATCATCCTTATGGTCATGGACCCACTATGATGGATGCTGTAAAGCAAAGAATGCTATTAAAAAGTCAAAATCAGATAAAGTAAGAGAAAACTAGTTTTGACAGACAAGCAAAGTGATCAGGTTAGTTTCACATTTCCATTTATAGCATGTTATTTTACTTTCCACTAAAGCCAAGCAACATAAGAGCATAAAAAAGATCATCACCTCTAAAAATTGTTCACTTACTGAACACATCTGCATTTGGTGTATTGCTTGAAAACTGTTTATATTCCCTGTTTACTACCTTTGGTTAATATTGGTGACTGGATTAGCTGAGCTACCATTATATTTCCTGTAAGTTTTAAATGGAAGATCATGAGTAATCAATGATAACAGTGTAAAGCTTTCAGGATTATTGGTATGTTTCAAAAAAGATAATATATAAATATTTTTACAAATAAGTCATTAGACAGTTGCCAAGAAATGTCTTTTGGGGCACTTGAAATACCCTGATTTTTCATGTCACATTTTGTTTATTAATAGCTCCAGATTGTTTGCTCAAGAGACATTTCAAGACTGTATACAATTTGCTCCACGTTTAGTAGGAATGAAAATTTTGTGAGAATAAATGCTCAGTCATGAACAATTTTTGTGATGATGAGAAAAGTCTGATAAGTGTAGTCAGCAATGTTTTGGGGATGAGTGTTGATGTAATGCTAGTTTTCTCACTGTTTAATGATAGTGATCTGAATTAGTTTAAGGTACTAAAAATTAAAGCTTCTTTTCTTTTTGGTGAGTCACAAGTTGGAAGTAAGTAGCATATATTTTTCAAGTAACATTTTAATTAATAGCTTTCTTATTAAAACTCAGGGTTTTAAAATATGACTATATTTTAGTGGCTTTTAGAGTCGGACTAGCTTAGTCAACCTCTTGTATAAGTTTTGCCGTATCTACATTCACATGACCAAGATACATTAAGTATTTCAAAATTTGGTCTTGTAATTACATGTCTCTCCTTGACTTTTGGTTGCTTTCTAGACTACTAAAAATACAATATTGTCTCCAAGCTCTGAAGGAGCTTTATTGACCTGAGCCAATACTTGCAGCTCTGTTTCTGCTTTTGTTTGCCGAAGCTTTATAAGGCAGCTCAGAATTGCTTGCTAACATTGTTGTCAAGACAGAAACTAGTATCCATAAGACATTAAAATTTTATTGGAGAAAACATCAAATAAAAATTGGGCCTCTATCTTTTCACTGTTAAAAGTTTATTAAAGCAAGGTTTCCAGATCTTTAATTTAACTTGTAGGAGTACTGACCAGACTTCTTCACTGCCTTTAAACAGCTATCAGTTTCTACCTTGCTTGTAGATATCTCCCCACTTGCACCACTTGCAAATGAAACTCCTTTTTAAGGCAGCATGAATACTTCAAAGGCTAAATGACTGGCTCTCCGGCCCTCCCATCAGTTTGCCTCTACTTCCTCCCCGAAGATATTCTTATTTAAAAATCTTTTACTTGCGCAAGAGTAAACAGTGAAGGCTTTGCACAGCTGGGATGATAGGGGGTGCACTGCGTAGTCTTGTGCAGTATTGCCATTGTGAAAACACTGCTAAAAGATAATCCCAATAGACTTTACCAATAGAACATTGAGATAAAATATTTCTGGTCTGAAAGACGATATGCATATTATTGAGCACGGCAGCAATCAGTTTTCTTATTCTTATATGGCTAGCTAAAAATATGGGATCTTGTAGGCTCATCCAGTTAGAAGAAGAAATAAGTCATAAACATTCTCATACACAGTTTTAAAACATCTTTGCAGATTCAGATATGTTTCTGCTTCTATAACTGATACATGTTTTCTTTGCTGGGACACTCCAATTATTTCATATGTACAGATTCTGCATGGAGTTTAATGTTTTTTTACAACTATCTTAGAGGAAGAACTGAAGTTTTAACCCTCAGTTTCAATGGACTATTTTAGACCACACACTGAAGAGGGAAGACTAAGGCAAAGACTTGTCACAGCAAAATTTCCTTTCAGAGTAGTAATTTCCGTTGTTTGTTTTTAAATCATTGCATTTTATTTTAAAAGTAGGGGAAAAAATAATTTTCTTGTAATGCTCTATACTATCCTCAGAGGATTTACTGTTAATATTACTATCAGTTATTATATGCTAAGATTGTTTCCAGCCTTCCCCATCAAAGTGAGTTTATCACTGTATCGCCTTCAGTATATACCTACATGAAGGTGACTGCAGTCTAATTTGTGGTGAAAAGCCTGATTCAGCTGAGATAAGTTTAAAATTTAAGATGTTAGATGTCTTTGAACAACATGAAAAGCCCTTTTTATATTCCTGACTTTACTGTGCATGCTCTCTACATGAGGAGGGTATGTCTTGTATTGTTGGAAGATATTTTGGTTTGAAATATTAAAGCTAATATTCAGATAGATCAGAACGATAATCTTATTTGATTAGTCCTGCAATTTGAGGTAACGGCCCAGGTGGTAGCCTTCCTTTCTTCCTTAGTACAAGTCCAGAAAGAGCTGGATACCTAATGGATTTCCGAGCGTAGGATTGGGTTTCAAGGCTGAATATAAATCTTACAAGTTGCATCCTCTGTATTTGGATGATTTAAAGTCCCTTCCCACAGCTTCCTTGACAATTTTCAGAATTTTAAAATTGCAACAAGCAAAAAAATAAATTGTTATCTCCATGAAAAAAAAAAAAGAACCAAACCACAAAACCAAAACCAAAAGAAACCCCAATTAAAAAAGGAAAAATAAACCAACCCTGCGCAAAAGCAAAACAATACTGTATTTGCCAGGCACTTCTTTCTTGAATGTCTGAATGTTCACATTTGTGACCCTTGAGCAATGGGGAAGCATAGTCCTAATTTGTCACATAAAAATAGAATAAATATAGCAGAATTTTGTGAAATTTGCAGTGAACACAGCCTAACAGTCTTTTTGTACAACAATTATCTTTCTTGGTTTAATAAACTTGTCACCTGCACAGCAGTTTATAAAATGTTTAAGCTAATGTTACAGGATAACAAACTCAAATAATGATCCAGCAGATGCATAATGGTAAGTGTACTTCAGTATGAATAAATTATGGGAGTCTCAGTGAGCACCAAATGAAGCCGTCGTTGGTAGAAAAGGGTCTGAATATTTCTGAGCAAGAATATGTTCATCTAGTTGCTCCAGAGTGAAGTGACCAGGTAAAGATGATCAGGTAAAGATCCACGGCACTGGAGGCCTTTAAAATATAGACCCATATTTTGAAACCCTTCTTTTGGATGAAAATTACAAGCAGAAAGAAAAAGCTACCAAGCAAGACTCAGTGTTCAGGGTTGTGTCTTGATGTAAGTATTTCCTTACCACAAGGACATGAGCCACCCCACCCCGTCCCACTTTACAGAGAGTGCAGTACAGACAGACTGCAGAGCTTGGTGCAAGTCAAACCATTTAACTTCAGGTTTTGGTCTACTTTACAATAAAGAGTTTAAATTTGTAAAGTGTTTTTCCTTCACTCCACTCAGCCCAGATTCTGGCTAAAGGAAATCTCACTGTCAGTTCCTTGCCAGGATGAACACCTTGGAAATATAAATAACTTGCTGTGGCTTAAACTTCTGAGCCTACTTGGCTCTTTTTTTTTGTTCACTTGCCCACTTGTATACTGTGCGTTATACCTTGAGCTGCCATCTGTTTGATGTGTGTCTCACGTTATATTAAATTTACTGTCAAGTCTGTAATAAAAGGGCAACACAGGGCTGCTCTGACCCAGGAGCAGGAGTAGCTCTGTGTCCCGACTCTTCTCCTCACTCCCTTGTTGCTGCAGAAGCAAAATAGCATGCTAATGATTTTGTGCCTAGTGGGTAGCAGAATAAAGCCGCTGAGGAGAAATCTCTTTTTTTGCCGTGTTCCTGACTGCTTGTTCTCTCCTCTCTGGGGGAGAACAAGTCCAAGTGGTATCTTGATGTGGAATTTCTTTACTCCCGAGTTATTTAAATAAACAAATCAAATAGAGGTTCCTGGCACGGAGAATGAATCTTTCAACTGCCAGAGACTGAGGCAGCATATTAGCCTATACTTGCCATATTGTTTTCCAAAAGTACCAGCCTCTACCAGAGACAGGACAGGAAACCTTAGGTAGGCTCTTGGTTTTACCTCCTATGGCCATTCTTCTAGTCTTATCTTGTAACAGGCCGGAGGAATAATCACTGAGGAGCATAATATCCCAAGGGTTCTTTGTGCCAGGACATCACTGCTTCTTCATAGCTTTTCATTTACAAGTTTTTTTTATTTCTAATTGTACCACTTACAAGGCCTCCTTGAAAACCTGTTTTAGTTTATATTCTGCCTGGCATATTGATATTCCAGTCCAAGTGCCTGCTCCTCCCCAAAATGAATTTCAAGTGTATAAATAAACTCTGTAAACTCTTTCATGGCTAAACTCCAGTGAACTGAGAAGTAGGAAATGAAAAAGACATCAGGAAAATTGCTCAGCTCCTTGGGATGAAAAGGGTCCAGCACTAATCATTGTCCAGTTAGTTTACACACGTTTCTTGCTACGTTGTTATTACTTCTGTCCTTTTTTTAATGAAGCAAACATTAAAGTAATATTATTTCAGTTGAGGGTTGGTATCTATAGCTTATACCTTGTGATGTTAATTAAAAACATAATTTTTATGTACTTATCACAAAGGAAATATCATTTCATTAAAATCCAATTAGATTCAGACAATATCTGTAAAGACTACTGAATAACTGCTGTTTGAACATAGTCTGCTTTGTTCTATTTTCATCACCCGAATAAAAGCAACCACAACAAACAAACCAAAGAAAAGGATTTTTTTTATTAATCTCTGAGGTTACAGATCCACTCGCATTTAGAACAGTGTTTTATGTGAAAAACATACCAAAGATTTTATGTTTCACAGACTGCCGCATGAGTGACCTTATTTTAGAAAATTCTTATTTTCCTTCCCATATTTATATAATAAAATATATTTATTTTGGTAGAATGGACGCCTTTGTATAAACAGTTTGTCTCTGATAAAGTAATTGAACATTCTCACTAATATTACCAGAACGCTGCAGAGTTTAATGGATTACAGCCTGCAAAGTAGTGAGGACTCAGGATAACACATGGTAAGTGCAATACAGAACAAGAATTTTTCCTCCATTTTGTCTTGCTATAATTAGCCGTCTTGCCGCATAGGCCGTTATCTTGCCATTGATTTACTCACTGAATTTCCTTGAAAACCACTGTGAGATTTCTCTAGGAATGGAATCAGGAAATGTTTTATTCAGATGTTTTTTTCTGTGAGGGTACTATTTTGTGGGATAATATTTTTGGCTTTCAATCATGTGACAGTCAATAGTCAAGGGACGGGGGCTGTCACACCTCTTCCCAATGGATTGAGAAAACAGAAGGAAAGACGGGAAAGTGCTGAGGGCCATTGAAATTAGGATTTGACTAAATGGAGTTTTGTGAGTTGGCTCTAGGCTGGAAAAATTTTGATCCCAGCTGTAGCCTCTGCATTGGATTTTTTGTTTGTTTGTTTGTTTGTTTGTTTGTTTAGAAGTTTCTTTTCCTTCTGTTACCAAAAAAAACCCCAACATCCTAAGAGAAGGCAGGCAGCTAGTGATGAAGTCTGAGCTGTCTGTGTTAGAAGACAGCAGTTAAGAATGAGTGCCACAAAAAATAAGATGCCCACACAGGAATAGCAGTTGTAGTGTTTCCTATCAGGAGTATCTGTAATCACTGAGGCAGGAATGCTGATTCAAGAGGTTTGCAAAGAAAGACACTGATGTTGATAAGAACTAAAACAAAATGGTTTTGTTTGTGTTAAATAACTGAAATTACAACCAAATAAAGGTTTGAAGAAAATCTACAGAAAGATCAATGTTTGTGCCTTAGCATTTTGCAGACAACTAATACAATATTTGTTTGATGTCTGTCTTATCTGTACTAAAAAAATTTAGTAATTCTATTTGAGAGAAGATTGTATTTTGATGATCCAGGTCATTGGGGAACAAGAAAGAACTGCCGCTAATCTGCTATAGCAGGAGTATGTACTGCAAAATGGGATTTCCTAGTTTTGGATGCACCAGTGGCCTAGTGGGAATGAGGATAGTGAAGGAATATCAAGATAAGAAAAGACAAAAAGGGATGTCCATGTATGCTGAGACTGGAGAGAAGTGCAGGGTTAAATTAAATAGGTTTTTAGTTAAATAAAGCGTTTATGAAACCACTGAGAATTTGTAAGACCAAACTTCTTCCTAATAAAAGAAAATAAGATGATGAAGGAAAGGATATGTTTTAATGGAAAAGCAAATCAATATAAAACTCCATCAGAGGACATTTTAATTTTGCATATACTTATTTTGGCCTCATTTGAGCAAGAGCACTTGATGGCAAAAATAGAATCCTCCTCTTCTTTCTTATAGTATAACCCACATTTTATGAAGTGGCCAATATTTTGATTTTGGTTTCAGTTCTTAACTCCTACAAAACTTTGAAATAATTCAGCTCTAGAACTCAATTCAAAATCTTCTGATTAATTCAGACTCTGAAACAAAGTTTGCAATAGAAAAAAGTTCATGGACAATATCAAGAACAGAATGGGATGCAGCTCTGGCAGAGTCTGCTTGGTTTTGTTTTGACATCATGTGCAGAGGCATCTTCAACGAATGAGCATGACAAATAGTGTTTTGTTGAAAAGAAAAGCAATAGAGAAATAACCTCTCTAACATTCCTATCCAGATCAGGGCAAAGGCCAGCCCCGTGCCTGATCCTGCCATCATGCAAGAGGGCTAGTGAGCAAAAAAACACGCAATGTACTGCATATTATTATTGTAACTCTTCGTTCCTGGAAGTCAGCATGGAATTGGAAAGCTGCTGCACAATTACTAAATAAATAAAGCTTAATAGACGGGCTTCACCAATCATCTCTGGCAAGAAAAGCCACATTAAGCTCAACATATTCTCTGCTTTCATTTAGAGAATTGCAGCTTTTGTTTCCCTTGTAAAACTACATATTTTGCCAAAAGTCAAGTTGCAATGGATATTTAATAGGAGCCTGACCTGCTAGAAATGGTTATTATGTATTGTCAAGACAGCAATAAACCCTGGCAGTACCAGCATAGAGCCTGATTCAGCTCTCCTGATAGTCCAACTAGTCTTTTTCATTTTTACATCAGTGGGTATTTTTGCTGCACAAAACCCCTCAGAATACAATCAAATATTATAATGTGGACCCCATTACGAAACAGTAGTATTCACACTGGCTTCTCTGAGCAGTAGGCAATTTTTCCATTAGCAAATTAAACTTGGAGCTGTGTGAAACTTTCATTGTTCACGTATTTGTGTGAGAGAAGTGATAATTTCATTACTACTGTATTCAAAATTTGATTCAAGATAGAATGACACTTTCCTTTCTTCAAAACTGTCATATTTTATAGGGTATGACTCAAAGCAAAAATGATTGTATTCTTTCTGTCATCATGCAAAATCTTAGGTTTTCTAGGGTATTTGGAGAATTTGCAAAGAGGAGGTATTTTTCTAATAGCTCAGGCTGTGAATGTAAGACTTAATGAGAGAAACTAACATATTTTAGAAAGATCACTTCTAACAGTACAGGTAATTGTGTTACTTCAGTGGAGCTACAAATTTAGCCTTTTTAAGAAGGACAAATTTTCTGTTGCTGTGTTTTTGTTACATCAGCTCAAAGCATTTTCACCATTAAGTTTACTTTCTCTGTTTTTAAAAGGAAGAGGGCGTGGCTTGAATGTCAGTTCCACAAGAACCCAAAATCATCAGAGTGGTAGACTTCAGGAGTCAGCTACGCAGAGATGAGCAGATCTAACCAGGTTATCTTTACCTCGTCTCTTCAAGGCTGATAGCTAATCTGCATTTTACTATTGAGTTGAAATATAATCTGACCAGAATATTTAAGAGAAACTGAAGAAGCTGAAACAAATTCAGTCCAGGTCCTCCTGAGAATGAAAAGCTTAATAAGCTGTTCTAGTGAATGCATTTCTGCATTTTAAGCTTTTGGTTATGTGGTCAGTTGGCTGGTTTTCTCTCTCTGCCTCATGACATCTTTCATACAGAAATGGAACAAGTTATAGGAAAAGCTCTGAGTACATGTAGAAATTTCTGGAAGTACTTCTCAAACCCTATTCCTGTGAGTTTTTATCAATTATAAATGGACACTGATATAAAGCCTCTGTAATTTTGATAATTATCTTAATCTTTTAAGATACATTCCTCATTAAGGGGGAAGCTAAGAGACCATGCTGCATGAAGTAAAAATACAAAGAAAGTTAAAAACAAAATCTTTACCCCAAAATCCATTTTTCCTGTTTTCCAGAGCTGATACATAACCCTGGGTTTGTTTTTGTCAGGTTTATTTTGTTTGGTTGGTTGATTGATTGTTGGTTGTGGTTGTTGTTTCTTTTTTTTTTTTCTGGTGACTTGTACAGGAAACTTTCCTTAGAAAAGAAGTATCATGGGAAAAACATGGCCGCAAACCTGGCAGAACATGCAGGTTAGTCTAATACTGAGCAGTATTAAAGTCTGATATTTAAAATTATTTCTTTAATTTTCTTTCTTTTTTTTTTCTGAAGGAAAAATAGTCAATTTTCAAGGAAAGTAGGGGTATTTTTAAAAGTTGACAGATTGTACAGCATTGTGTCAGCAAATATGAAGAATGGATGATGTGAAGGATATTGTAAATGCTCTGACTAGACAAGGTACATTGCATCATAGACAATCAAACAGTTTAACAATATTGATGGCCAAGAAAGCTGAGAGCACTGAGTTATATCTGAGGAAAAATGGTGTTCCAGAAGGTGATGATGATCTCTGGAAAGATGATCTCCTTTTAGTGGTATTATGCCAGAATGTGCTCCCTGTAACCTTATAAAGAATTTCAGAAAAGCAGGAACCTGTTATTCCTCCAAGTTAGAAGTGAATTCAGGCTCCTATTGGGATTATTCCCTGTCCCCCTCCCTCCCCCCTCCCCCTGCTTCCCAATGGCCATTGGAGATCCACAAGGACAGATAGGTGGACAGCATTTCATATTGGGTGGTGTCAGTAGAACATTTATAATCTTCCCATCCACCCTACCAAATGTTACCAGGGACTTCAAACACAGCTGCACCACCTGTCATGAAGATCCTCTTCTTGCTCCAGTGACCAAGGAACAACAAAGCAATACCAAGCTTTAAGGTCTTCAAGAACTCTCGCCTATAGCCTATACTCAGAAGCCAGGAGCTATGAAACAAACATGACTAACAATCTCAAATTATTTTTCAGCCTAACCCTTCCCTTCATGTGATGCTGGTGGTACTTCCCTACCACGAGTGATGATTTCAGTATTTCCAGGCTCAGCTGTTCCAAAACCATGAGGGAAGCCCCTTACATCATATAAATTACATTACAAATTGCAAGATTTCTCTGTTAAGTATGGTTCTTTTTTTTATGGATTGTATGAAAGACCTTATAGATTGCAGGATTTTTCTATTAAGTGAGATTCTTTTTTATTTGCCATCTGGGTTTCTTTGAGCCCTTTATATTCCTTGGGGTTTGTTTTTGTTTTGTTTTGTTGGTGTGTTTTTTTTCTTGTTTTGTCACAGTTCTCAAGCCTGAAAGCTTTGATTTTATGTATTTATTTATTTTTAATGAAAGCAGAGATTCTAATGTTACCAAATGAGTACTGGAGCTAGGGCTTTAAATATCATGAGACTCGTGATAAAATCACTGGAGTTGGCAACACTGCTTGAATTTGGCATGAGATCCTAAAGCTTTAAAGGAAAAAGTGTGACTCATCAAACCTGCCTGGAGAGTTAAGGGAGCTGGGGGCAAGGGCTAATGGGGGTATCCTTCCATTTCAGTACTTCAGAGAAAAATCTACAAGATACAGTCCAGTAATTGTGCCAAGAAAAGAAACTGCTTGCTGTACACAGAATAACAATTTCTAATTACGTACTGAAATAGGAGGAATGCAGAACAACAGAATTTTTAAAAAAGTACAGGTATAAACATTGCCAATTATCCAGAAATGTTTTAGAAAAGAGACGGTAGGTCATAGGCTGGAAAACTACCTCACCTTTATGTGATATAAAACATAAAATCCTAAATCCTCTATACACATTTGAAATGTTCTTCTCTAACGATCCCTCCTTTTCAGATGAAGTGAAATACAGAATTTGATCTTATATTTTCTCAGGGGAATTGTATATATATTTGTCATAGTTTTGATCTGCCACCAGAAGCTAGCCTTAACTTACTGAATTATACATGACAAAGCATTAGATTAAATACATTTACATGTGTTAAGTCATAAAACTCAAGTCAGTTACTTGCTGTTTTACCTTTCTGTAGGTGCTGTGGTCCTTTTTTAGTATGCAAGACTACCATCCTAAATTAAGCAACCCTAAATGTACTAGATAAAACTGGACAGAGACCTTCTATCAAAGTGCTTTTTCATTCTCAGTTCTTGAACCCTTGAAATGAAGTTTTTTGCAAGAAAATTCATGTTTATAAAAATTTCCACTGGGAAATGTTTTTTCATGCACAGGATACAAATTCCAGTGAGAAAACATCATGTTCAGGTCTTTCTAATAGCCTTCTGGCTAAGCCATGCAAAAGGAAAGCATCTCAGGTTCTTGTGCTCTGCTTGAGACAGATCAAGGTATCTCATTTCTGGTTCTCCTCCATCATTAGACCTAGGTGGACATTCCCTAATGCAAAGTTGTAGTGATTTAAGGCATTATGTCTCTCACAGATGCCACTGTCTTTCTGCTAGAAATCACCACCTCCATGATTATGGTGTCTGCATGTGTTCCTCATCCTCTCCTGAAGTAGGTTTGATGCGTTACCTTGTAAATTATCTGGAAGATGTTTTGCACTGAAGTAGAAGAGTAGCCCTTGCATTTTCCTTCATGGTCTGATCTGTCAACACACAGAAAAGAGAGAGAGTAGGAAACTTCTAGGAGGCGTCAAGCTCTTAAGCTGTTGTCTTTCTATAACTTCAGCTAATTAATTTCTGTCTCTTTGGCTGGTAAGACTTCTTATCCCCACAGCTACTACTGACCTGTGTAGTGGGTAAGTACCTCTCTTTCCTGCCTTTTCTGGGGTTTTTAATTTTTTTTTTTTTAAGTTTTTTTGTTTTCTTTTGTTTGGTTGGCACTTTTTTGCTTCTGGGCTTTGGATTTCTTTTGCAGAATACTTCAAAGGATTAAAATTTCATCCCATACTGAGCTGGAAAACCACCACTCCAAGAGGAGCCACGCCTTGTGACTCCCTAGCTTTTGTAGTTTTCAGAGTTCCCTGTATTTAAAATGACTCTCCTTTTTTGAAGCACTTGAAACACACAGGAATACATGTACCAATACATAAATCAGTAATAATTTGTGTTTGTAGGTACATCCCGCAAAATATTTTTTTTAAAATAGGTATATATATTTGGGTTTGTATGAGCTTGTGTAGTTTAATCAGTTAATCAGCACCAAGATGTACTATAGAAGTGTTACTATGGATCTGCAAGCGAAGATGTTGACTCTGTCCCTAACTCTGAGCACTCACTGAAGAGCGGTAAGGATCTATCTAACCCCGCTTTCCAAGGCAGTTAGCTGATGTAGGCCACTAATCTGGGGGCTGTAATTTACTGCACGTCTAGTGGCAGGCAGCATCTTTACCAGGCTTTTACGATCCCACCTTCTTGCAGGAGCCTGCATGGCCTGGCATAGCCCCTGCATGGGCAGCAAGCAGTTTTTGTATGCAATATTGGGGAAGAGATGCCATGTTTCTGGAGGGGTAGGTACCGAGAGCCTTCAGTAAAGACGTGCCCGCCACTACCAGCCTGGTCCTTTGTGTACCGGGTATTTATTCTGTGCCGTGCGCTAATGACCTGCAAAATGTCAAGTTAAATAACAAGATTTTTTATTTAATGTTGCAGATAGCAACATTTGAAACTGGAGGAAACAAACTGCTTTTTGCATAGTTAATTAAAAAATGCTCAATCAAATTAGCGTGCATAAAGTTTATAGGGCATTTTTTTACAGGCTGGTAAGTTATGTGCCCGACTTTCAGTCCAGTGTGAATTTTATGACTTCAGTTTTCAAGTCCAGAAAAGTCTCATATAGTGGAAGTGCTGATAGTCCTCTTATCACAGAGACTGTAGTAGGTGCCACTGTAATAATCCATGCTCCTATAGTCATAGTCAACTTTTTTATACCCTATAGAAGTGGTAAATAATATTGGGACAAAATGAGTTAGGATACTTAGGATTCACTGTAGCAAAGAGAATCAGAACAACAAAAGCACTCTCACTGATGAAATTGGAAATGTTTTTTTTTAATTAACACTTCTAATTAGAATTTAACATCTCACTAGCTTCGTATGGGATTTTTCGCTTCCTTAACCTCACGGAAACCTATCTATTGGCTCTAAATAGGCAGTCACTTACCATGCACCACTTGAGGATTTCAATTAATCCCAAATCCTCTAACTTTGGTGTGTGAACTTGTATTTTTCTCTGCATGCCGTTCCCTCCTGTTTCAATTTTCTTACTTAGAACCTTCTCAACAGTTTTTTTCTTCTTCAATTCTTTGCCTCCCAGTTTACCTTTCCATTTGAAAACTGTAGTATTTTGATTTGAAAATGATGGGACCATGCAATATGTATGTAGGCACTGATAAGGACTGCTTAACATAGCTCTGGGGAGACAAGTAGCTAGAGAAGCTTGAACCTAACTAGCCACTGTCAACTCTGAAGTGAAAAAAAAAATTGGTGGCTTGAAGAAGCTTGGTTAAATGAAGAAAAAGACACTTGTTTAAAACAGGAAGAATGTATACTTATATTTTTAATTATTGCATTTCTCATTACATGATATGTCTGAATATTTGTCTACAGCCATCTTTGTGTCTGATGAAACTTAACCCTCAACCACTAGCTGAGTTTGGGGTGTTTCATGTATAATCTTAGTTTATTTGAACTCTCACTGTGAAAGAGTCTACTTCCTTTCCTCTGAAATAGGATTTTTGTTTTAAAAGGAAACAAACAAAGACACTAACAAACTAACAGCCATGAACAGAAACGTAAAATAGGCTAGACCATGTTGGTTTTAAAGAAATGGCAAGTTTCTCATCCTGAAGATGGGATAGATTATAAATTTCCCTGTAGCAGCAGAACAAAAACCAGTTTCCTTGTATTATTAATTTACCTTCTTAACAGGTTGAGCACTCAAGTGCCTCACAGGCTGATCACTAGTCAGTCCTCTTTCTGTATTTGCTACTTTTGAAGTGAGCTTACTTTGATTGTAAACAAAGCAGAAAGCTTGCATACCAAGGGTTCTGTATGACTCATTATTCAAAAATAGCCTGGAGTTTGGCTTGCAATTTGCTCACTTGTTAAAAGTGTGACCACAGTAGCATTAAATAGGACCATTGTAGCCTAGCACCTATGGTCCTTTTAAAGTCCTACATTTTAAAAAGTATACTCTATGTGTTAAGGATCAGTTGAAAAACTCAACCACCTATCCAAGTAAACTGAAATTCCCTTCCTCTAATTATAAGCATAAGAACTGCCAGCTTAGAAGTTCTTCATAAAAATATTTACAGGACTTCATGGAAATCTTTTTTGCTAGGTGCATCCTGGAAATTCAAGAAGGAAAATAAATTACAGGTAACTCTCTATAAAACACTGATGTAAGTACACTGTGAGAATGTGATTACAAGTGAAATTTACTCCTATGGTGAGTAGTAACGGCAGTCTGCTTGCACCTATTAGAGGTAGTAAAACCACACAGAAGTATGTCTCAAATGCTCAGGCTTACATAATGAAGCAAAGCAAAAAGGTGGGTTTTTTTTAAACTTCCTCTGTTAAATTGCTTACAAGAGTCAAGCTAGCCTGGAGATAGTGTGCATCCCAGTCTGTATCCATACAGCAAGGTATTTTGCTGGAGTAATTTGTCTGATGAAATTCATATTGTCTTCCAAGCCACTTTCCTCAGAGTCCAGACCTTCATCCATCCTTCACTACACATAGAGATATATAAGATCTCCACAAAATTTTGTCTTGGCCTTCCATTTACTTGGGTGTCTTAAGTTTTTTCATGTACAGGATGGCCCAAGTAGGGCAGCATCCATGTTCAGAGTCACAAGAAAGGAAGGTCATAGGATCACGTAACCTACCAGTAACTTCCAATGTACATCACTTTGCCTTGCACTGGATACTTAGTTTGAAAAGTGAATTGTTTTTCTATGTAGGTGCATTTAGGCAGGCTGACCACAAAAGACGCTGCAATAAATTGGGTTCCATGTGCAGAAAGACTGCAGAGAAGTAGGTGGAAAGCTACTACCACAGTGATCTGATGAATATCATGAACCTCTTTCTTTCTGAGACAGAGACAGATGACAGCTGGAGTATCACATATTTGGGTCTATATGCAACGCTATAGTTAGGCAACAAGTACAGGCAACTGAGACACAAAATAAATGGTAGAAGACCCACATCTGTGGTGCCACATTGATTTCTTATTTGGCTCTTCTACGTAAAGATATCCCATGCACTGTATTGTGTGGGCACTCCTGAAAGGCCATATTTGCACAGACTCATTATATCAAACCCAACACCATAGGTTCAAATGGTCCAGATAACAAACTGTGGGTGGTAAAGGGAGAAAGAAAAAAAGTCTTGACTAGAAGGCCATGACTGATCTCAGCTGTTGTACCTTCTCTGTGCCCTTGGAAAATGTCTCCTTCAATCTCCAGCCCCCAGGAAGTTTCCCACAGATCAGTAGAGACCAGTTTTGGATCATAGAATCATAGATTAGTTCAGGTTGGAAGAAACCTTTGAAGGCCATATAGTCCAGCCCCCCCTGCAAGAAGCAGGGACATCTTCAACCAGATCAGGTTGCTCAGAGCCTCATCCAACCTGACCTTGAATGTTTCCAGGGATGGGGCATCTACCACCTCTCTGGGCAACCTGTTCCACTATTTCCCCACCCTCATTGTAAAAAATGTCTTCCTAATATCTAGTCTGAATCTACCCTTTTTTAGTTTAAAACCATTACCCCTTGACCTATAGCAACAGGCCATACTAAAAAGTCTGTCCCCATCTTTCTTATAAGCCCCCTTTAAGTACTGAAAGGCTGCAATAAGGTCCCCCCGGAGCCTTCTCTTCTTCAGGCTGAACAACCCCAACTCTCTCAGCCTGTCTTCATAGGAGAGGTGCCCCAGCCCTCTGATCATTTTGTGTGAGTGTGGTTATGACTGCATGCCTGTTCAGCTTGCTGTCTTTTACTGTAATGATTTTGGTGTGAAATAATTCACAATGGTAGATAAATCATCTTTAACGTTCTTTCTCTCCTCAACTTTGGTTCTCACCACTGACAAGTTTTAATATCAAAAGTCTCTTTGTGGCAGGTCACAGGTATGCTACACAAACCAGTTCTCTGAGGAACAGAGAGATGCTGGAAGTGCTAGCTTTGTTTCCCAAAAAACCTGCGTCTTTTAATGAGGTAATGAAACCTGCTGGGAAGTGTTAAATGGATTCTCATGATTCTAGTTTGTTTTCCAGCTAGCCCTCACAAGGGTGGGTGTACTGCTTAGGCATAACTACTCAGAGATAAATAAATGGAATCTGCTAAAAGAAAACCTTCAACAAAGAGATGCTGGAGGCAGTCTTGGCATGAATGTACTAGCTTGGGAAAATCAACCTGCAAGGAGATCAGAAAGCACCTTCCTTCTTCTCTCACCCGTTTCCACCTCCTAGGAAAATTAATCAAGGAAGGGGTGACTTCCTTTAAGATGTAATTTTAATTTGAACTCCCTCTCAAATATCATCAACACATTTCCTACAATGCCAAAAAAGCAAAGGGTAAAGCAAATAGATCTAATAATTCTTTCACGTTGATTAACCTCTATCCAACACATTCTTTTCTTTCTCCTCCTCTTTATTAGTACTAGTCACTCTCCCTGTTTGCTTTCTGCTCCTCTCATGGTGTGCACAGACCCCCTTTTCCTCCCATTCTGTTGATCTCATTTTGCTTACTTCTTATTGAGGATCTGCTTTAACTTACACTGAAGCTGTTCTAGATGTTACAAGCTTCCCTGAGAAAGCCATCAGCATGGTGACAACTTTATTGGGCTGATAAATGCCATCTTTGTGTGAGCCTGTATTGTATATAGCCCTTCCGTCAGAATCTATTTGCACTCCATGGGAAGGCTGGGCCCGACTCTGTCCATCTGAAGGGCAATATTTGTACATTCAAAAAACAGCTATATGAGGAATGAGAGATGAGGGACAGGGACTGCAAGCTTCACTTGTCTCAGATGTAGAGACTAGCCCCACTGCTGCCTTTCACGATTCATAAGAGGATGCTTGCGCTGTTTACTGGGGTAGCATTTCAGGCCAAATTCAGCCCCGCTGTGAATGGGCACAACTCCACTGGCTTTGTACAAAGGCTGCCTTCCTGAGAGCAGAACAGGGAAAGCCGTTTGAACAGTGCCAATAATTGCTCCTCTTTTTTTATTCATTTTTAAAAGACAGTGGAAGATCAGAGGCAGCAGCTACAATCCACAGTCTACAAATAGCACTAGTAAGAACACAAATGAAAGGCTTTGTGCCACAGTTATATAGCACATCTAACACAAATAGCTAGGCAGTGAGTGGTTGTTGATTAGCTATGAAAGAGTGGAAAGAGCACGGGGAAAACCTCTTCTGCATAAGTCTTCTATGATCTGGGGAAGTAGATGCCATTCCTAACAAGGGGCCACTGGAGGGAGGGGATGCGACTATAAACAGTGTTTTAAAAGAAACAGCAGAGGTTTTGAGGCAAAATCTTTCCGTTGCTGTTTTTGGAAGGGCTTCACACTGTGTTCTACTGAGGGACCCTGGAAGAAAGGCATGCTCTAGGCTAGTGCAAAGAAGGCTGGGGAAACAACTCTGTACTAGTGAGAAATAGGTGGAAATTATGAACGGATGTGGAAATTATGTGTCATCCATATCACAGCTTCTTTGACATAAATTGTGTAATGGACGTAAGGTAAACCCAACCACACTGCTACTGTAGCCTCCAATCTATTGAAGAAGATTCCTGGTTTAATATTTTACCTTAAAATAGCATAATAGTTCTCCTTTTACACAAAAAGTCAGTAAACCTGAAAAACTTCCCCTTAACCAACACTGCAAATGTGATTGTCTTCAGAAATAAAACAAACACTCCAAAAAACCCTGTCAGGTGGTCTCTGGTTCTCAAAAAATATTGTAATTATCATGAAAATTTAAACATGATTGCATGCTCTTACTATGCCAGACTGTGCATTATTTTGTGTATTAAAACCACACTTACAATGAACTTTTTATGTGAGTGTGCTTTTATTAAATATTATAACCTGGAAAGGTTTAATTAAGTCAGTGAATTACCCATACAACAACTTTTCACCATCTTTATCCGTTCCACATGCAGTTATTCCTCTATCTGTCCCAGCCAAGTGGACACAGAACCTAGTATCTCTCATGAGCTTTGATACTCCAGTTTGCTGGAGTTCATAACTCTGGGGAACAATTTGCCGCAGACCTAGTTAGCAGGTGATTTACAGGCCTGCAGTTTTCTCAAAGACTTCGCTAAAACAGCCAGGGCAAAACGTTGTTTATCACAAACAGTGATGCATAATAGCAGGGGCTGACCAAGCTGTAATTATGTCACCAAAAAATCTCGCAAATTTATCAGACCATTAGTGAGGGGACACATTTGTCTCCTGTGTGTATTCCTCTGCCACCAAACTCATATTTATAGGATTGCTTTTTAAAGGGAGCATAAAGAATGTCTAGGAAACCTGCACTCAGATGAAAAACAGCATGATTGCTTTCATTGTTGCCAGCTTCCGAACAGTGGACATCACAGATTTTCATTCAAAAGCAGCCAAGAGCTCTTTACAACTTTGCTCACAGCTAAGTCAGGTTCTAAAGGAAGATTGGAGGGTGGGATAAGTCATGGCAAAGTCTTCCTTTTTGGAATGAATGACCCAGTGTTTTAGATAGTAGAGCTTTGCAGTCACACTTCTTATGTGTCAACCTGACCGCTTAGAAAAATTTCTTTGCTCCAGTCTCCCCCAACAGATTATTTCCTCCTGGACTTGGAAAGCAATAAATGCTTGTTTATGTTGCATATAAGATGTAAGAAGCCTCAACCTCAGGTCTATTCCAAGTTAATGGAGCAAAATAAACAATTAGCTTGAATAACATTAAACAGTACCTGATATGGGTGAAAAAAAAAAGATGCCTCTCATGCTGCTCCTGCAGGAAAAAAATCAGCACCATCTTAAAAAGCTATTAATTCTTCCAATTTAGTTATGCTGAGCCAAGTAAGACAAAGAGGCATCAGAATAGAAGTTCTTCTGCCCTGGAACATTTTTAATAATAATTATATATAATGCAATATACTGGTTCTGTAATGATACATTTTGATGCCAGGCCATGTTGAGCCTCTCTCTTCCTTGCTCCTTTAACGCGCTGCTCCTTCCTGACCCATCCTTCCTGACACACGCACAATCCCTTTTCTCACGGGCTGCAGCATTCAACAGAAATAGGGCATATTGACTCCACTCTATGCCTCCTGTTTGCTTTGAGACTGCTCGTGCTATTGCCATTTGCCCTTGCCGTAGCTCAGATCTACAGTTGTAACAAGGTATTCTGTGCTCAAGTAACACCTGCAACTTTTGTCTGCTTACCACTGCAGATATTTGTATTACAAATACACAAATTCCAATAAAGGTGGTATTTTTTTTCAACAAGGCACCAGATTGGTTGGTTGGTGCTTCTTTTATTATATAGTATACCATGCTGAGCTATGGAATATGGCCCTATGGGGAAATTAAATTATGTATATAGGATTGGTAAGTTTGCTAAACCTCTTCAGAAAGCTTTGGATGTGCTTCCCTTCGTTCTCTCTCCCTCTGGATGTTATTATTTCGCTTTTCACAAGGGCCTGTGCAGATTGCCTTTACATCTCAAATTCTCTCCAGCTGAAGGTGCTGGAATGTCAGCCACTCACTTGCAGCAGGAGTTTCTATTTCTCACTATTTTTAGGTCAAAGAAAAAAATAACAACAACTTTTTATAACAGTGAGCTTGTAGATAAACAGGAAGTATACCACAGAATAATCTTGCTCTCAGGAAAGAAATAAATAAACAGTAACAGAAGTGACCTTGAGGTCCTAGGAGGAACTGAGCATACAATAAGTAAGAAAAATATCTGTGAAGGAGTTTGGCTGGAGTAGGAACAGCTTGAATGAACACATGTATCAATCTCTTCAGTGCTGTTTGAAAGGGCTGTAAGCGACAACAGCAATATTTTATTTTCCTCTTTAATAGAAATGACGTAGCACTTAAGGGAGTTTTGTGAACACTTCTCTGTTAAGAGAAGTTGTATGTTAAACTCTCAGTAGCCCAGAATTGCAAGCAACAGATATAAATTGCTATAAGACATGCAAGTTTAGGAAACACATGAAAAGTGTCAAGAAAACAGAATATAAATTCCTGAACACTTGCAAATTCAGAAGACAAAACACAAGCTCCATAATGTGTGCCATGAGGTCTCATTGTTATAGAAGATTTGCTGATTGTGTGGGGGAGACCGAGTTAGTCTAACTGGTAGAGCTAGTTGATATTGAGTTTTGACCTTCTGACTCTTTACAGTCAGTGAGTCATTAATTGCATTATTTTCCATTTCGTTAAACAGAAATTGTCGTGGGTTTTCTTTCTCCTCTTTGTGAAACTTCAGGAAATAGCAAAAGTAAGCTCTTTTATCTCATGTTTGGAATCTGTCTGGAGTGGTTTTAGTATGGTTTATGGCCAAGTCATGTAGCTGTTGCGGAATTGAACAGGGCAAATAGCCGAGGTTATCATGCATGTTTTAGCTTGAAATTTCTTCTGGATGCATCAAATCCATCTCACTGCTTAAGATGAAACAAGGAATACCGTGAGAAATATTTAGATGGGAGAAACTTCTGTCTGGTTCTCTAAGAGAGTTTTACTTATTTAGAGAGCTGAGAAAGAATTTTTCCAGATTTTAAAAAACTTGCTAGCTATTTTAAGATAAGTGATAGTGTGGTATAATGCGTTATAGACTTGTGGAAATTAGGTCCCCTTTAGAGTAAACCAACAAGAAGCAGCAAAAACCCCCTACTTTTGAAAATGCAGGGATGTCATTTTGGTGACCTCACATTTATGAGAATTCAAAGGAACTTCAGGGCTCTGACATCCAGAAAATCTTGCACTTTCCAGCAGGTCCAACTGGAAGCTAGAGTTACATTGCAATTTGGCTGTAGCTGCACAGTGAATGCCCACAGGTATTCCATAAATATGCTGTCCATCTTCAGCCGGACACAGCAGTTCCCTCAGTTCTTGGCCAGATTCTTTGAAGCAGAGGCCCCTGTCATCAGTTCTGGGCAGTTTACATAGAGTTACAGCTCCTCCTTGGACCATTTCTCGCATTTGAAAAATTGCCACAGTGAGTTCTCCAGCCTGCCAAGTTGGCAGACTCTATCCTCGAAACTGGAGAAGAGCCAGAAATCGCTGCAGCACTGTGAACCTCCAGTCTCAGTCAGTCATCGGCCTCTATCAGCACTCTTGCTTATGTTCACAGAGGAACTTCCTGATCATAATTTGGACTCAGCCAAAATCCCTCTGTCTTCATTTTAGGAAAGTGCTGAGCGGGGTCCTATTAAAATATTTGGATAGACTCATACAGTAGACCTAGTCTCTTGATAGTTTTTCTGGAGAATAAAAGAGACTTACTAATAAAATGTGCTGCGGATTTCTTTCTCATATCTTTTCAGCAAGAAGGGACATAGTCTAAACAGCAATAAAGGACTGAGAAATTGCCTGCTACTATGACTCTCATCTGTTTATTTACAATAAAGTCAATCAGTAATTTTGCTAATTTCAGCAACTAAAAACTTTTCTGGAACTTTCCCGGAACTTTCCCATGCCAGCTTTTCCTAATTGTTTGGGTACTACGGGCACATGAAGAGCTATTGGAATGCTAAATAAGCATGCACATGTAAAAGCTCATAATAGCACTTTTTTATTATCCTGAAATGCACAGATAATAAAAAAAGGTAAGGCTTATAGAAAATTAAGAAAATGGGGGGAACGATGGAGATTTCTACCAAAAAACAGTAGGTCTAACTGCAAAGCTGTGAAGTTGGGATGGCAAGTTTTCCTCCTCCTGTTTTAACAAAGCACAGAGAAAGGAATTTTCTATGGGGCCTATTCTCTCCTTTAACTCCATGCATCTGCTTGCTGAGAGGAGGCGAGATTTACACCAGTGGATACTCTGGGAACATTTCAGGATATACTTATTCAAAAGTCTGTCTCCACTCAAGTCAGCGGCCAAAGTCTTATTGATGTCAGTGAAATCAGGACTGCAGTCTGGAGTTAGAAGCATCTGCTGTTGCACATCACTCAGGCAACAGCTAGAATAGTGCTACCTGCAAGTGATTTAACAAAAACAAACAAAGAAAAAGATGAAGAAGATGACTGATGTTAGGTTAGTGATTAAAGGCTCATCTCCACAAACACAGGGGTCCCTGAGGCACAAGGGCAAGTGTAAGAGCCCCCAGTACCTCAGTCAGAGGAATGAGCCTGAGCGCTTGTTCTGATCCGTCACAGTGGTGATCAGCTCCATGGGCAGGGTGAGACCCACCACGATGAGCCAACCATGGAACCTGGGTTCTCCAAGGGACACCTCACATACTGAGAAGAGACTGCCGCTGAGTATGGGGCTCCTTGGGAAATGCCAGGGGAGAATGTTTTGGGATTGTACAGTACTTATGATAGGTTGTTTAGGGCAGGAACCAAAGGCAGGGAAAGGAAGAGAATGGGGTAGTTTGGAGAATAGCAAGCATCGGAAAAGAGAGGCAGAAAGGGGATAAAAGTCTCATGTAAACAGGGGCCAGTCAGTACGTGTATCTGGCAATGTCCAGCATCTGATCAGAGCAGTCTCTCCTGTTTTCTCATTAAACTCCACTTCTGACCGTTTTCCTGGGTGAGGGAACTCTATTCTGTGTGCATGTGGGTGTATGGGGACCTGAGTGACAACAATGGCAGTGGGACCACCGCACACAGGGAGTTGTGTGCCAGTGTGCCAGCAGCTGGAGAAACCAGGGTGTGTGTGTATGGTGAGGGTGTATGTGTCAGTGTGAAATCTCTAGCAAATATCAGGCTAACCTAGCCAGCTAGTAGGATTAGAGGGTTGGGAACCAAGTACTAGAGCAACCGTGAGCCTGGGACAGAGACTGGGGAGACCAGAAGGTCTGCAAGTTTTCAACTAGGTGATTCAGAAGGTCCAGAGCAGAAGGTACTTTGGGATCTGGGGCTTGGCTACTGGTAAGGGCACAGTCTGGACCAGATACCAGAGAAGCTGTTTTGCATCCCTGTCTGTGAAGTTACCACAGCAGATCAGTGGATCAAGGGGCTGTCTGGTAAACTGGATGTCTATAAACCAGGTACTACAGAGGTCCTTAGGGTGCATGTGTGTGCATGTGCATGTAGGTTTGAGTACCAGCAGCTGCCGTGGGGCTGTGTCCCCAGGGAATCACATGCCCAAGTGCCACCAAATGGGGAGATCGAGCACCCAGGGCTGGCTACTGGGCAGAGGGCGTGTCTAAGGCCAGCTACTGGGGGATTCAGATAGCATGTATATATATGTAATCTTCCACTAACAGCCTTTCATCCTGATCAGCCAGAGAGGGGACGAGGATAAGGCCGTCGGTGCTGTTTGCGTTTGTGTGAGCTCTGTGCCCCATCTGTGCTGCTCTGTGTGTCTGGTCATGTGTACGTGTACCCTGAATTACGGTGGGGGCTCCCTGTTGGGAATACCTGCCCAGCCTCACTACCTCTAGAACGTCGGGGATGGAGCTGTGGGAGCCTTGCCTCGACTGGGCTACGCGTTCAGCAACTCCAAACAACTGGCCTCATGTTTTTTGCTTCAGGAGACATTACAATTTACCTTGGATTTGTAATAAGAGAGAAGCAATGAATAGCACTAAAGTGATTTGAGAGAAAAATTTTTAAAAGCCCTTTAAAACACTGCTTTGTATTCCTACAAAGTTTTTAATCTATTACAACTCTAAAACATGGTCAGGGGGACACTAGCTCTCGCTCAAAGAAGGAGAGGAAGCACACGGCACGCTGCTGGAAGTGGCCTACAGAGCAGAACCCAGCCACAGCTCTTGCTCACCCATTTGTTCATCCGTGTCCTTTCCTTATGTCATTCATCCACATGTCTTCTGGCATTCAAATACATCTGTGGTACTGCCAAGTGTTGAGGATGTTTTTCCTGGGCTAAGGTCTGAAGTTAGAGTGCAGGGCATGCTGGCTGCTCAAGACTACCGAAGTGGCACACGGGTAACTGATGAGAACTGATATAAATACAAATTAATATCACTGTTATCTGGGCTTCCCCCCGCTCTTACACTCAAAAAGGAGGTAGAAAGCAACTTAAAACTCGCTTTCATTTTCTTCCCAAACCCTCCTGCCAGAGGTAAAAAACACAAGATGGTTCTTATGAACTGTTTTCTGTGTCATTCCGTCACTGTTTAAACTCTGTCCATAACAAATTCTTCATGCCTTATTAAACTGCTCAGAGCAATATGTTCTTAACACAGTTATTACAAAACTCTCCTGACAACACTTCAGCTGCTGGAATAGAAGAACATCAGTATACAAAAAGGGTGGAATTTTCTCCACAGATTAAACACCTAAATCTGGTGTCTGCCCTTGGGTGACATGAGCTAGGGTATCTGCTTTGTTACAGGCAACGGAGAGCTTTTCTGAAGCTGTGTTACACCCAAAACGTCCATGCAGCTACCAGCACTGTGTGCCATTAACTGTACATCTACGTGGTGCTATATATGCATCAGTCTATTTTTATTCCTGTTTACTCTTTACCTGATAGCACATATGCCCTAAAAATGAAAGAAAATGTATTTGTTTGGTAGCAGCTTCCCCATCACACGTTTGTTGTTCAGACCATTCAAACACTTACTTTTTTTCTGTTTCCTATCTCTCTTAACCAAAGATACAAGCTGCTGGGTTTTTTTTCTCTGCAACTAATTGCTTTGAATACTTTTCCCCCCTTTTTTTAAACCTGCACTATTTTTACACCAGTGTCATTCAATTTCTTAGCTAGAGTAAACTGAGAAATTAAGCAGGGTGACAGTCAGGCCCAAGGTTGTAGTGTTCACTGGCGCATCTCACTTAGCTGGATGCAGGAGCTCCGTAACTCTGATTTCACATCAGAGTTATGAGATTTATATAAGCACATTTTTTGATTTGTGTGCCATGATCTTCTACAATTTTCTTAATCAGGCACAGAACAGATTTTGCATCAAAAAGCCTGCAATTTTTCATAATCATTTCTTATTTTGTAGAAACAAAAAATGAAAACTCTTTCCATATCTTTCAGTTTTGTTCTCTTGCTTGTGTCCTGGTGCTTAGGCAGAGAAGTTTTAAAATTTATCCACTTTCCAATTTCTGCTACTTAAACCAAGGTACATAATCCCATACCATACGTATTCTGTCACATTCAGCATGTGATTCTATGATTGTGATCTCCAGATTCAAGTAAGTCTGTAGGTTTATTTTTCACGTTTACCATAATTTTGTACAGACACCATCTTCGTGTCAGCTCCAATGACTGGAATAAAAATGGCAAAGTATCAGTAAGAAGTCTGTTTGTGCTGTTTGGTAGACTTAACTGCTAATAAATAACTTTGATTTACCAGGTTAATGTGGTGTTGCACATTGATCCTTATGGAAAAACATTTAATGGATAATTTCCAAAGCAAGATTATTTCTGTGTTTGGTTTTCATTTATGCTGTTCTTCCCAGTTGAGACGTCCCTGCTTGGGTTGTCAGTTGGCCAAAGCCACACAAGAAGTGTCCAGCACAATCAAGAATAGAACAATAATGCCTGACTTAATTTCCTATGCTTTACAAGTATTCTGATATTCGTGACACCTGGCTTTCAGGTTGTTCCCCTGCTCTATCTATACATTTTACTGAATACTTTTATCATTTCTCAGCTTGCTTGCTGCCTTGTTGTTGCTGTTGTTGTTGTTGTTTTAAAACCTCCTTTCACCAGCTGACTTTGAGCACTTGTCAGGGTCACGATCTAACAATGTCATTTTTTATTTTTTTTAGCTGAGACACTTTTTTTCTTCTTCTGGGGCAGATATTGGTTATGGAATAATTCAGTTCATGACAATATTACCTTCATCATTTCTTTGACATTTCCATCTGCATTTGGGAGACATCCAAGTATTCATGCCAGTTGTGTTCATTGCACAAGGATTTTGGCGTCAAAACCACTGATGACATTTTTTTTTTTTTCTGAGAAAAAACAAAAAGACAGTTTGTCAGTAGGCTTCTTTTTTCTTATTTTCAGTTCTGACTGTCAACCCATAATATCATCAAAGTAGCTAGGTCTGTTGAGGATTGAGTACAGAGAGAATGAAGTCAAGAAGCTTCAGAGGAAGAAAAAGAAATAGTGCAGAGCTGTCCAGTCCAATAGACTGGGCTGGACGTGCAGAGAAGAGGAAGCTAATTATATTTCCAAGAAGAAGAAAGAAGGAATGGGTCACAGTCTGGGAGATGGGGCACTTCCCTTCCCTTGCCTCTGTAATCTGAAGTCTGTGGGGACAGCACAACAGCAGAGTTGGATTCCAAGTAACTGTGTTTATTAAATATTTGTAAATGCCCTTTGCTGAGGTTTCTGACTCTAGGCACTTCTGTTTGGCTGCCAACAGAGATAGCTGACTACAAGGATTATACAATATTTAAAGCTGTATTGCCAAATTCCCTTTCACTACTTTCTCTTTTTGCTCTGAAATGAAGGAGCGTACAAAAATTACAACTGTTTTTTGGTACTTTGTGTTACCAAAGTATGTTTCAGTGCTTCACAATAAGTAAACCTGGGAGATAATGTGTATTTTCTGTTTGAATAACAACCTAAATCCTTTATAAGACTATCTGGAATAATATCTCCATTTGCTTCTGTAGGTATATTGACAGTCTTTCTTGCTCAGCAGCAGCTAAGTAGCTCAGCACTTCCAAACTCAAGGTGGGCATTATCTTCATGGTGCTTTGTGGTATCTCTGACACTTCTTTCCTTTGTCCTGTGTTAGGTCTTTGACACAGGAACAAGCTGCTGTGGGATAAAGAAATGCATCATGCAGAAGCTGAGTCATGGTAAGATTTTATTTGCATGTTCTTATCATGCAGTAACTGTCATAGACTTTCATGAAAGCTCATCAGGTTTTTACGTTGTGATGGAGGTAATAAAAATTTGTTAAGCCTCTGAAACACGTAAGGTGATGTTCAGCTGAAGAAATGTACAATGTAGCCATCCATTTGAGACCTGGGTTGTTTTAACAGTCTGTGATTGATGAAGTCCCAGACTCAGCGCAGTTAATCTGATTTTAAAATCGATTTATGTATTTGGTCAGCTTAATGTTGCCTTGCAAGTGTTTATTTGTTTTCAACAGAAAGGCACCTGTGGATATTACTTCTCAGGTGGACTTTCACATTGTAGACGACTGGGTTTAGATGGCTTAATGCTGATTTAACGTTCTTCTGGTTGGACTGACTCTCTGTTAAGCAATTTAAGACTCTGTTTCTTAAAATTAGCAGTTTTTTCTGCGTAGGACATGTATTTATACATTCTCAGCACCTCAGTGTTATCCAGGATATATCAAGAATCTCCACATTGCATTTTCTTAGAAGAGCTGAACTTTTCAACATTTTCATTTTGAAGTATTTTTTCCTAATCCTTCTGAAGTTCTGAATCAGTGTCCCTTTTAAGGCTCACTCCTTTCACTTGTCAAAACATGCAAATGACACTTCTCAATTGTTTTCTGAACTAAATAGTTTTAGAGATATTACACCATACTCCTTGGGTGTTTCTGCGAACAAATGAATCCAAAATTCTCTTGAATTGTCCTTACAATGTGAATGTTGTTTTGCAAAAAAAGAAAAAGGTACATCTGCACATGCCCAATTTCTTGAAGAATCAACGATCGTTTGCCTTGGAGGACAGAAAAAGCACAATCCTGAAAAGCCTGCTGCATTTTTCTGTCTGCCTGAGCCCATTTGCTTCCTGCAGATTGTTGCAGCTTGTTCTTATTGAAGTTCTTGAATGGCTCTGGGATCTCTTTTGAAAAAGCCACTCATATTGCATGTTTTGGCATTGAAATTGTCCTCAATCAATGTTTATTTCTGGATCATCTCATGTTGCATACGACATACTCACCAGTTCTATGCTTCATCACTTACTCTCCCTTCAAAATGACACTGGATTGCTAATTTTCTTAGCACTTTCATTTACTTTTTGATGTTTTATTTTCATTTCAGAGCCATCAGTAGAAGACAGAACAGAATGACCAGTGGTTTCAGAATACACAATTTCATAGAAATATCAACAATTACAGCAAATGGCTTGTCTGATCGTGTAACAGGGCTTGGTTTTGACAGGGAAGAAGTTATAGTTTTGAGCTCCCATTACACTAAACACTGTTGCCAGCTTTTCTCATCACTGTTGGTTATTGCATACCGTGCCATTCTTTTGGTATAGGAGATCCAGTTCTCAAATGAGCTAGCAAACAATTCCATATTCTTCAAAAACCTGAATTTTAATTTTATTTTTTTTTACAATCTATATGGTGTGTTAAAGTCCCAAGGCTGCAGCCTGACATTTCATTCCACTGTACTTTTAGTTTGAGACCTGTACCAAGCCCAAAGAACATGAGAAATCCTATTCATTCTGGATTCCAAATAACCTAATTTATTAACTAATTCAAGTACAGAGAGTTGTATTTAGTTGGGACTTCATCAGACAGGAGGTTTTCCTGTATGGCTATCAAATGACCAAGCACATGATCAAATTAATGTCTACGTATTGCAAAAAATCTGAAGGCAGGTTATTGACTTCAAAATTACACTTTGTGGTGTTGTTATCCACTGATATCAGGTTATAGATAAGACCTTATCCTTTGAGATTTGGATTAATTTAAATATAATGTTCTGGTGCCAAACTGTCACCTAGCATGTCCGAACATCAGTCAAATAAACTCCAGCTGACCATCTCTCTAAGCCCTTGGAAACCATAAACATCAACTATATTCCTATAGACATTGGAATAGGCTGCCCAGGGAGGTGGTGGAGTCACCATCCCTGAATGTGTTTAAGAGTCGTTTAGATGTGGTGTTAGGGGATATGGTGTAGGGGAGAACCTTGTAGAGTGGAGTTGGTGGTTGGACTCAATGATCCCAAGGGTCTTTTCCAACCCAAATGATTCTATGATTCTATGATTTGGGCCTGCACTTTTGCTTGTGCATGTGTGTGTGCACTTTTATGTGTGTGTGCACTTTTGTGTATGTGCGTGTTGCATTCACCTGCAGCTGTGGAACAGTGGTATATCTAGTAGTAACCTAACTCCCAAGGACCCCACCGCAGCTGGCGGGAAAAATATCTTTGGGTGGTATTACAAATGGAATAGGCAAAAGGGGAGAGGCTAAGGCATGCCCATATTAACAAGTAAGCATCAAAGAAAAGCTGCATTGTTCTGTTTAGCACAAGAGAAGGACAGCAATTCAATCTACTGTTTGTGTAAGGGGAAGAATAGGGGATATATATCTGGGAATATAGGCAGGAGGTGCAATAGAGAAGAGTGCAATGGAAGCAGAGGACATCTGTGGAATGGGAGGTGGTATCAAAGACAGACAACTTACTGAGTGCTTGTGGTGTCATTTCACCATTATTTATTCCGAGGTAACTCACGTTTTATTCAGGTATTCGGCTGAGAGTGTTATATGTAAGACAGTATGCTTTCAAGCTGCCTGTGAATTAGTGCGGCAAAGTGCAGAGGAGCATTTCCAAAGGAAACAAAATAAAGCAGAATGCATCTTGTAATCTATACGCTAAAGGCAAAGAGAACCACAAAGACAACATTGTGTCAGTGTTACCTGTTTCAGCAAAAGGTGAGGCGTTTGGAACTAATAAATATGCTGATGGAAAATGAAACGAGTATACAGGAAAAATCCATCTTCTAATGACAGAAGTGTGCTAGGGATTTCTAAAACCCATTAGAAAGAGGTATTCCTACATCTGGGAACGATAACGTTTACCAGTTTTTACCACTCTCATGAACACACATTTGATGTCATTTAGCAGTTGCAGAATACATAATTGTGTTTGTCCAATGTAAAAGATGCACCTAATCTGCATTCAGTACATCTCTATAGATGCATAGAAGCCATGGACACTTGACAAGCATAGGCTGACAAAGAAATTGGAAAACTCTCACAGCTAAGAAAATCTTAGAGATCTCTAGCCAACACCACTTTCTTCCAAGCAAAAGTTTAGCAAACTGACCAGGCTACAATGTATTTCAAAGGCTATAAAGTTGTTTCATGTCACCTGCGGTGACTTCCAGAAACCAAGTCCATGTCCAATTGGGTAGAAAGTGATCTGCTGATGTGTTGAAAATACAAAGGCTTGGTCTTACTGCTTTTGTGCAGATCAACTGTGTAGTGCATTAAAAACATTTCCCATGCTATTTGGAAGTGTTCAGCTTCCTCCTCCTGCACTGGAGGCTGATGCATTCACACACATCTGCGATTTCTAGCAGTCTGCAGCATGCATAGATGTACCCCACCTACAGCCCAGTGATCAAGGTGCTTACCTGAAGGAGAGAGACTGGAGGACAAGGTGCACATAGGGATTTGAACCACAATGCCAAACTGAAAAATGAATTTTTCAGTCCTGAGCTCATGAACTAATCTGGAAGATCAAGAGAAAGGTAGTTAAATATTATTTGGATGCCAAAGCTATTTATATTCCCCGAAAAGTCAACTTAAACATATACAAGAGACTGACTGAAATTGGTGAAAGCTGGAGCCACGAACTGGCACCAGAAAATATCTCTCCTCTAATGGTCACTGCAATAACAAACGCTATACAGGATGGTTTACTAAGGGAAGGAACAGAAACATCTACCATTTTATCTGGATTTGTACATAGAGATCATTGTGTTAGGAGCTGTACAAACACAAAAGAGGTGGTGTCTACCTGTTGAACTCCATTTTACATATGCGTGTTTGTGGACATAGATACTTATAGATATGTGTTTCTGTAGGCATGTACGAATGACAACATAGCAAAGCTGAAGACTACAAACAAAATGGGACCACAATGTAATGAGACATCTATGGGAAAAGAGATAAGCTGTTTAAGACACATCACACCAGTTCTCTAGCTGCTGATGGCTTGCTTTGTTGCCTAAACATAAAGGTCCTGATGATGTGCATACTGTGCTGTAGTAATCCACATCTGAAAGAAGATTGTATGTCCCTTGCCCATCAGAATCGGAAAATAACCTCATCCCTGTTGTGAGATGATGTGACTTTTCTAGATAGATCATACAAAAAACATATGGCTGATATTAACATATGAGTTTGACTATTATCTTATATTTCTTCAAATATCCTTGTTCTTCAATCCTGTTTAGCAAAATGCAAGCCACTTACCTATCTACTGCCTTGTATCTGCTGTCAAGCATCATTTTGCTTACAGGGATTTGAAAATGAATGCATAAGAGAAGCTGTGTCATAATTTGACTCTGTCAAATAATAGGGCAAAAGTGGTACGTGCCATCAAGGATGGGGAATTTTTCTGTGTGCTGTTTTGCACACTGCATTAATTCAACTAATTGAATTTTCAGAGTTTTCTTATGCTAACAGAGAAATGTGAAAACACACTGCCTAATGAATAGAAAGACTGCACACATTTTAGCAACTCATTGACTTTTACAATTCATATTAAATTTATTTCAAATTTTAAAGTTAAAACCTTTTAAGCAATTAAAAATATTTAAGGCTTTTTTAAAAAAAACCAGTTTCAGCAGTGTAAGCAAAGTTAACAGGAGTTCTTAGGTTTCAACTGGTATTTGTTGTACCACAGCAAACAATTCAAGGTAAATGAATGACCTAGATAACTAAATCACTGCTAGTCATTAAAAAGGAAAGAACAAAGGACTGCAAGCTAAAAGGGAAAGGGAGGGTGAAACAAAGCAAAGAAAGAGAAAATATTTTAAAAAAGAAGGAATAAATGCCAACCAAATGTTGTGTTGTGTGTATTAGCTACATCCTATTTTTACACAGTATTTTATCTTTTCATCTGGTTTATCACTGCATGAGTCACTTTACTCAAACCTTTGTTTTCAAATGTCCTTAACTTTATCTTGCTTTTGTCCTGAAATTGGAATGCTACTATTTCACGTGACAAAGTTTCTGTTTATGTGATAGTCTATTACTTGGCTGTGGGCAATTTTTGTCCTTCTAATTTAAAAATATGATTTTCCTTCTACCCTTGCCATCCTGAGGCATTTGGTCTAGCTGTATGGTTAAAGTTGTCATTCACCTCTGAATCAAAAGATCAGTGAAAAAACAAAGTACTTCCTGGACTGACTTTACAGGCCAGACAGAAAAGATGACAGTAAGGGAAGCATCAGTCAGAGATAACATTTGTGTCCATGGCTGTCATAAAAAAATATCTTTATATAACCAGAAAAAAAGCAGGTCCTTCAGTAGAGTTGGCTGAATAATTCATTGTGAATAAATTATCCAGCAGATGTACACCCACACATTGCTTTTTGTTTGTTTGTTTGTAAATGGTTTATGAACAGACCTTTTCTTCTGCTAATGTATTCCTTATTTGGAAATGTTCACCAGAGTCCTTGTGCAAACCAGAGATGCTTCCGGAAAGGTATTTTCACAAAGTGTCAGCACTCTGGGTCAGACATCTCAGTGTCCTGTTCTGTCAGTGGTCACCATAAGAAAGTTAGAGTAAAAGGAAATAACATATCCTTCTCATTGAGATTCTTCTCTTAGTAAACTCTTACAGATTGTGAAAACCAATGATTTTCAAACTTCTGTGAGGAAGATTGCATCAAGGTTTCCTTGCAGACGTGCTTGTATATTCATTTCCTATGAATGTGCCAAGTTACTTTTTGACTCCCTGTGGCTATGATTTCTCCTGTTTAATTCTGCCACACTAAGTAGACTTGCTTTTCCTGTTAAATTTGCTACCTGGTCCATTTTCTTGTTGTGGCCACATTCATAGCTTTTATGATGGTCACTCAATCATGCATGATGAGAGGATATCTCAATGGATCATCTAGAATATTGCTGGTATCAGCTGAACCTGCAGGACTCCTCGCAGCTGTTGATCTATCTATTCGTAAAATCCTCCACTGATGGAGACTCCTCAGCCTTTCTAGTCAAGCTGTTCTTTACCATTACATTTACCATTACATCTCCTTACCATTGACATCTAGTTTCAGTCTTTCTTACTGTTGAGGCCATTCATTCTCATCTTTTGTCACTGGGCACAGTCAGTAGATTATTACCTTTTTCTTTTCTGAAGTTTTTACATACCCCAGTCTTCACCCTTTCAGTTTCCCTTAATTTAAACAGCTTGAATCTTTCATTCTTTTTTTCATTGGTTCTCTTTGTAGATCTCTTATCTTTCCTTTCACTGTTCCTTGTTCTCCCTCTGATGTGGTTCCTGAGGTATGTTGACCAGAGCTGGACACAGTACTCCTGCTGAGGCCCTACAAAGTGGTGTAAAGCTGAAAGATTTGTTCATATTTTTTTGCAAGCTATTTTCCACTTACACATCTCAGTATGATGTTTGCCATCTTCAGAACAGCGTGATATTTTTGATCATGTTCAGACTGTAGTCTAGTCTATCCCTTGGATCGCTTTCCAAAAACTGCTATCTAGCCAGCTGTTCCCCATCCTGTGCTTGTAAAGTTGATTATTCCTGCCTATTTTTAATACCTCACACTTGTCCCTGTTGGATTCAGCCCAGTTTTCCAAGACCATTTCTCTAATTTACAATGATTATGCCAAATTCTGGGTCTGTCTCCTATATATTTCAGACACTCTCAGTTTCATTTCATATGCAGATTTAATAATCTGTTGGGGCTTGTTTGCTTGATTGTTTTGGTTGGGTTTTTTTTAATTATTGTATTAGTTCTCTGTTCCGTTATACATATCATTAATAATGGATATTGAAAATGTTCGTAATCTGGACACACCCTCTACAGATATCTGTAAATCTTCTGCTTGGGCCTCTTTTCCAAGTAAACAAGTCATAGCATATTATACAATCCTCCTCTTAGGTCCCTCCTCAAGTGGAAGCATTCAAAGAAAAATAAACTTAGTATCATCTTATATAGAAACAATGATCTTTGTTCAACTTCTATGATACATTTTCAGCTCAACAGGATCCCTTGTTTGAGGGGTGGATTGTAAAGAACACTGTAGATATGCTTTTGTAATGATTTACATACTATGTATGTAAAAATCCTAACATATATTAATATTTGTGTATCATATAGTGCAATACTGATGTTCTCAGAGAACTATCACAATGACTCTTTGTTGATAAGAATCCATTTAGATCTCCATTTACTCAGTTAAGTGACTGGATGCTGTTTACTGTGCTGTCTGCTGTTGTCCTTCTTGAATCTTGAGTCTTCTTGAGTCCAAGTCCAAGCTACAGCAAGAGACAGCTGCACAGCTCAGCTGGCCTTCTCTGAGCTTATACGGTAAAAAATTGTGCTCCTAGTGCTGAAAATCTCAAATAAAACCTATCTCTTTCTCTTCCTTTCCCTTTCTCACATCTCCAAAATCATAGTTTAGTACAATGAAATGACTACTTTTTAAAAAAGAAAATACTAAAAATTAATATTGTGTAACAACCAAATTAGTTTTCCTGATATGAGAAAAGATCCTCCCAATATTTCTAAAAACAAGAAACCATCTTCAAATTCAGTGGCTCAGTTCAGTCAGGCTAAACGTTCACTTAGAATTAGATGATTTTTTTTTTCCTTTTGACAAATTCTTGTCTGCCCTGAAGGTTGCAAGCTGAGTGGTGCCTGTCACATCTGAGAAACATAAATACATACTGTACACATAACGTAGTATATGCCAGCAATCAGTGTACTTCAAAATCTAACGTTGACTAGTTACGAAGTAAAATTAAAAAGAGTTGTAGGAGTGGTGAAGGGAAAACGCCACTGCTGTTCAACAGTTGAGGATGACGTACTACTTTCTGGAAAAACTGGGACATATAACTAAACTAAGATTAGCAGAATTATTATGTTCATGAGTATATGGTTATGTTTTGCAGTACCATTGCAGAGTGTTTACAGTAGGTAACTAATGTTCATTATAAAGAGCACAAAAAATTGTTGAATTATGTGAAAAATATTACCTCCCTACATTAAATTTTCCAAACAAACTGTATGCCTACAAATGTTTACATCTTCTACCTTTTCCTTTAATAACCTTCATAGTAAATTGCTGTATTTTCAGAGTGACTGAAAATATATTTGATTCTTTTTTGAATTCAACAGTGGGCTTATATTACTGGTACAGATATACAATGTCTTGTTACAAGAAGGTGCTAAACTGTATTTGTATCTTTCTGTCAGTGCCTCCTGCTTTTCCATGTAAACCTTTTATGAAGCGTGTCTGCAGAAATCAGTGAGCTTGCTTTCATTCAGGGAAGGTTAAAGCCAAAGTGCTAATTCTCTACTTTGTTTTCCTTCTGTTTTTCAAAAGCCCTTCCTCTAGTATTTTCTCCCCTAGGAAATATCTTTTGATATGACATCCCAGAGGAATAAATGTCACTACTGTGACTCTTCCAGTGCCTATATTGGAAAGTTCTTCCCATTCAAAAAATAAAGAAGTTGTTGTGCTACCACTCATGTTACCTGGCTGCTCAGTAACATATCATCTCCTATATCTGGATTTTTTTGGCCATGACCAACACAATGATTGGCAGAACAAGATGAAAGGATCGTTTATCTTGATGTACTGCCTCTGCTGTCACACTAGTATCTTCTATGTTTGCCAACATAGATATTGTATCTCATCTAACTAATTCACTTACAGTAGCTTCCATGAATATGTAAGAGAAAATTAGTGTATTCTGCATTGAATGGCGGCTTTTCAAATAGCCTGTAAGTGTGAGGCTCATCTCATTAAGCATAGATGTTTACCATGGAACTATCTACATCTAAACTAATAATCTTAGCCTCTCTTTATACTTAGTAAACAGTAGTTCTTGGAACTTGGTATAAACAGCCTAAAATTGGAAATACGAATATCTCTGAGTAAATCACTTTTTGTGAGTTGAGTAAGTACAGTCTGCCTTTTAGGGAGAGACAGGATAAACGTCGTAACCTGGCATTGTCTGATGTGTACTGAAAAGCAGTATACCTTAGGGGTAGTTTTAAGCATAAGTGTACCTGAAGGTGAAGTCTCTGTATGAAATTCACACACAGTGTTAAAAACAAGCTCATGTCTGGGTAAATTACATCAATACACCTGCATTGATTTACCAAAAAAAAAAAGGGTATATTACGTGCAAGATGTTACATCAGGGTTTAGCTGCATTTATTACTTTCAGGTAGACTACCTCTATTTTATAAAACAAATGTTATGATTGCTTTATTGCTTTATCTGCGCACACCTTATTTGTAATGATCTCTGAATCATGTGACTGTATTTTTCACCAAATTCAATGAGAGTGTTCATGTCTATTAATCCACATGAGTCACCAAAAGATAAGTGATTTTAATTTCATTATGACTATATAAAATCATAATTGTAATTGTTTTTAAAAGAAAGTCTCTGGTGTAGAAGACTACATAGAGGGCTATTGATTAGAGAAGTCTAACATTCACATCATAAAAGTTTTCAATGCTGGTCTCTTTTTTCTTATGCATGCTACTGTTCACCAGCTTCCTACTTCATTGGCAAGAGACACTGGTTTTAAACGGTCTGTGCTTCGGAACCAACTTGCAATAGCATTTCAAAGCATTAAATTCAAAACCTTGATTATGACTGTACCAGTTAACACTGCTGTAGTGAACAGTTTGCAAGAATTTCTCCATATAAATGTAACTTTAAGAGGTCACAGTTTGCCTTTTCTGAATGGAAACAGTAATTTCACAAAACAAACAAACATATTAGGAGACAGGAGTTGTAGAGATGTTTGTGTTCCTGTGACTGGTGATCATGCATGACCTGTGTCCACATTGCTGACCCTGTTATCTACCATTAGGGCTGAATCTGGCCCCACCGCTGCCTCACTGAGCTCCACAAGGCTAATTGCAAAGTGAGCTGTTACTGAGAAGCTGATAAAAGTGAGCTAGTTTTAAGACTGTTCCTCCATGATACACCCTACTTGCAATAAGACAATTCAAAATAATTTTTACCATGGCTTTCTACTGAAATAAAACAACTCTATTCATCTCAAGTGGAAGTGAGTGGAGTGAAAGGAGAAAGTCAGCACTTTTGATTTTGGAAATATGACGGAATACACTATCGCTCTGCTTAGTCGTAGAAGCTCCAGAACCATTGAGTGTTACATCAGTAATAACTTATTTATAGAAATCTCAGTAAGTATAAGGTACTAACAGACTTGTTTTAGCCTAAAAACTTCAGAATGATTTAGCATTACCTTATCCGTCATTGGCAGTAAACACTATGTTTTATCAAGGATTGAAGAACTATGAAAATACTTCTCATTATATTGTACATAAGAATCAAAATAATTTATAAAATTTTCAAGAGTTATTTTAAAATATAGACATGTTTCTTGGAGACCAAATCAAGGATACTCCAGTTTAAATTTGTTGTTCATTGCTTCCTTGCTTTTCAACATAAACAGATATGTCAAAACATTTCACTGAGATTTTAAGGAAGAATCAGATCAAAAAGATGCTGCCATAACACAATTCCCTCCACCTCTTTAGCAAATGTCTTTATGACAGGATTTACTGGGGTTTGGATTATCAAGTTCCCTAGGAAACACTGAGTATTCACTAATGTAAAGTGAAGCAGACACTGGATACTGATGTGATCTATCACTCACCAGTATCTATGTGCTAAGATCGCAGCTTTCTATGTGCTATTTGTCTATCTCCTCATGGCTACAAATGAATACAAACAGAATTCTAAAGATAAAGATCTCTAAGGTGGGTAAAACAGTAAACAATCAGAAACATTGAAACAAAAATTTCCTTTCTGACATGGAAGTGACAGAAAAAGTGGGGTTGTGAAGACATCAACTTGATTGTGAGGTCACCAACTCTGAATGAGACCATCTCCAAAGGAAACAATTATGTATGAAAGCTTTTCTTAAAATGTTTATTTAGAAAAAAAGAATCAATATGCTTATCCGCGATAAGAAACTTGCCTGTCGATCCACAGCTTTTAATATACTGATTGTAGCAGGTAACTTTTCCTAAAATAATAATCTAGTGCAGGAAGTAATATAGTACTAAATAAAATCCATCTTGGTCTACCTTAAAATTTAATAAGCTTGCTTCATAAAAGTAAGGATTCCATGGGATGCTCCTTCAAACTACAAATAATGTATGCTGGCACACCATGTAATCTCAATGGTAACATGTTTGTTTACTATTCCCTTTTAGTAGAAAATCCCCAAATGCAAACAAATATCTGACACTATCCAGTTCATGTAAATGCAAAATCTTGCTAGAGTGTCATCTTCCAAAATGCTCTAGTATTTAATCCACTCTGCCAGTTTAGTCATTTTTATGGAAATGCATCGTAGCTGGTTTTCACAGCATCACTAAACTATATTTTACTTTGAATCTTAAATTTCATTGAGTAAATATATTAAAAGGAATGTCTTGTACTTGATAATTAAGCAATCAAAAATGGAATAAATGGTGTGTCCAGCTAGGCATATTATTTCTTTGTTTTCTAATCCTTTTGTTGTGCTTCATTTTGTAAGTCCTCCGTACGGCTGAATAGAAAATGTTATCAATAAAGGCAAGCCATTAATCCACCCATGACAAAAATTAAGATATATTTGTCCTTTAAGGCTGACTGCCTCTGTTCTGTTCAGCTATGGAGGTCAATAACCTGTAAGTGTTTAATGAATATTGCTATAATGTTACTTTCATTATTGAATTAGAGATGGCTTTGAAGAAGACATAATGGTTTGATCCGTTTTGTTTTATATTTATTAAACTTTAGAAAATGTATGAGTTATATTTCTTCAGTTAATATTTTGAAAGAACATGAATATTTACATAGGATTTACATAAGAAAATAACATTTAAAATTAATAATCAATAATAATCTTTCTCTCTCTTCATGAAGACATTTTTACTTTTGTGTATCCTAGCAAATCTGAAACAGATTTATTACTGTAGACTATTTCACAGTCCTGGGATTAAATTATTACCATGTAATTTTATATAAATATTTTATATAGTCATTATTTAATGTTAGTTAGTCTTTATTATCAGCAGATTAAGAAAATGGAGAGGCCAATTAAAATCACAAAGATGTCACTGGCAACAGAATAGGGAAAGTTGAGATTTAGAGTCCATTCAAAAAATGAACTTAAACCCAGATGTAGGTGATCTGATCTTCAAAGCAGCTAATGAAAGCCCCGAAAGGCATAAAACAAGCTGCATCCAATTCTAGCAAATGTACAACGAGCATGTCTGAGAACAGGTTTACCTCTAGCCATAACACTTTTACAGTGGTCTAAAGAAGCTGCCCCTCATTAGCACTTCTCTAAATATACCGGGCAACATATGGAAGAATTTTTCTGGCCCTCAAATAGGCACTCAAAGTGTACTGAGACACCAAACGCTGGGCTCTGAAATTGTCCTAGATATTTACGCTGCTACATATTTTGCAAGTTCCAGCAAAGAAGGAAAAGGAGGAGTTACCCTTTCTTCTGCCTCCGTAGGTATGTGTATTTTATAAGAATAGGTTACATAGTAGTGTTGATAGCCGTTTCTTATAGGAAATCTGACTACATAGGAGTTTTCTTCAGAATATCTGACATGTTCCAGTTTTCCTAGCAAAGCAGATGTGAAACCAGATTTCTTAGAAACATCAGTTGTACCACTCTATCAAAAGCCTTCTTATGTGCTGAAAGTGAATAATTCTTAAAGCAGGCGTTAGACAATAACTTAATTGCACAATAAGGACAAACAGAAATTTAAACTATGTTTAAAAACCTCCTGTGCTGTCATTAGTTGATGTACAAGACAGCAATCTGCAGGCTGAGCAGGCAGCATCAGAGAACAGGGCACTGAACAGATATATACCAGAAGATTCTTTGTAGATTATACGCATTTTTAAAGTACGTATGTACAGTCCTTACTTCTTTTGTGTTTTGCAAAATCTTGCAAATCTGCTTTGTTTTATCCTTTTTCTTTATTCTCTGGCAATATAGGAGATACAGGTCAGCTAACTCATGGAACTACACAGTGGTATCTGTGTTGAAGCTATTACTGTCTTAGGCAGCTCAGCAGTCTTTCCGGTTATTTTCCTTATATGACAATTTCATGGTTATGTTTGTGTTTAATAGCTTTTTCCTTGAATTAAAGTTAAGCATGTGCAAATGTTATTCTCCAATCTGAGTCAAACTATCCTGAGATAAATATGCCTTGTAAATAATAGACATACATGTTTCAAGTAATGTTAGATTAGAAATACAAATAAGTGAGCAAATTAAATCCCAGGAAAAAGAAAAACAAAAACAAAACCAAAAAACAGCCAACCGACCAAACAAACAAACAAAAAAACAAAAAACAACCCACAAACAAAACAAACACCGGGGAACAATAAAATTGAAAATATTCTTGTAGTGGTCAGAAAGAGGTTATATATACTAATAAGTCATACCCGCCCTCCAAATGCTATTACAAACACTTTCAACAGAGAAGGAAGAGAAAGCACAAAAGGAGTGCAAGGTCTCAGGGTACCGTTACCAGTACTTCAATGTTTTCATAACAGTTCTCCTGTTAACTATTAGATGTGTGTAATTTGAGTTAGAAAAAATATAGATGCATGTGTTTTGCAAAAATGTTGCCAAACTGCTAACAAAATTAATGTGAAGTTCAAATTTGTGTGTGTGTGTGAAAGGACAGTAATTGCAAGCCAGTTTCTCAGCACAATGACAGGTCACCAATCTACTCCTTGTGCAGAGCTGTCTTTTAGAAATTGCTGTTTTATTTAGTAGAATATTTTCTAGCTGTTAGGGTTGCAAAGAAAATATTTGTGATGTGAAAAGGGTATTAAATGGAGCAGTGTCCTATTTCCAGACATAACGCCAAGTGAGATCCATTCATCAAAGCAGGCTATTAACCTTTATACCTAGACCCTCACTTGTCAATATCCTTAACTTTCATTCCAATGATCATTTTATCAGAAAAATCTGATTCTTCTATTCCCTCATTCGAGACTGCCAATCACATCTGCCGAAACATCTAGCTTTCTTGATGGCCTTCTTAATGCTATATGTTGTAAACATAATGATCTTAAATATATGAAGCTGTGGAAAAGTGTAATTTGAACTAAACAGAATAATAAGGTAAACAACACCGCTTCTATTTTTGCTTGATATTGATATTACTATTTACATTGCAATGAATTACTCTCATATATGATTAGTCAAAAATCTTCTCTTCTTCATTTGGTGGATTCTCCCAAAGAATTTCTAGTCTGTCATTTTACAATACCATACAAGTCATGATCTTCTACCCACAAGTAAATCCAGGTCACTACATGTTACAAATAGAAATGTGGTTTACACCTAAACATGCAAACAACTTCTACTGTGTGAAAATAACATTATTCTTTCTTAATGTGTCTAGTCACATCTTTTATTGTCACACTTCTTCAGTGCCTGGGCTTGTTTTCTCTTTAGATACAAGTTTCTCAGTAACTCCAATCTTCTTTCTGACATACTTAATTCAACCCTACTACTTAGCCTTTCTCAATTCATGGGATTGAATTCTACTTGCCCTAACTTAAAAAAAAAGGGATTTATCTCCAGACTCAGACATCTAAATTTAGGTGTCTATGGGTAGTCTGGTTTCCTATTTCAGTCCCTGGAAAACTCGAGCTCGATTTGATTGATCGTGCATATATTTCTAATGCCATTTCAAATACCCTGTGGTAGCCAAGATACTTACATGGTAGATATGATTCAAGACCTAGGTATATAATACAATGATATGAAAATTGATGCTCTTCTGCAGTGGATGCTCTTCTGCTGCATGCCAGGAAGGATATGCAGGAGCATCTCAAATAGCACTCACGCTTAGGCAACTGAAATAGGTACCTGTTTGACTTAAGCACTGGAGTCAGAAAGCAATTCAACTTACTGAAATCAGGTATCTAGTAGTATAGAAGGAGGTAAAAGCTCTTGCTGGCTGTATTGACCAGCTCTCCACTGACTGCAGTGGATGCTTAGACATCTAGGGCACATAAGCACAGATACACCACACATAAACGTAGGCAAGCTGAATCTCACCTATGCTGTCTGCTTCTTTTTTTTTTTTTTTCTGCAGACTCTTCTCCCAATACTATTCTCCTGATATTTTTTTATATAACCTTTTCCTCCGCCTGACAAATAATCTTTTAGATCTATCTTTTCTCACATTCATTTATCACAAACCTAAATACTGATTTTCTTTTGTTTCCATCTATTCCTTCCCTCCTAGTTTTCTGTCGTTTATATCCTTCCCACACAAATTGCCATAGGTGTGATCCATTTACCCTAAGTTAAATGTTTGCAATGTAGATTCCAAAGCCAGAGATTCAGTTTTGCCTCCCTTTACTGCGAGAGTACATCAGTGTACAAAGACAGGCCCTTTTAAAAAGTGGTCCTCTGGCTTGCTTTAGGTAGTAACTCTAATATGATAATAATTGTGCTTCTAAATGTCTGTTTTTCTGCCCTGAATATTGTTTAGGAAAATTCTTTGTGAATACAACATAAGAATGCAAGTTGAACAATTCTGGAAAGTTAGGGATTTTCCCTGTTTTGTCAATAATATTTACTGCTCAAATCACAGATGAACAATCTTCTTCTAATTTAATGCCAATTATCTAGTAACACATCTACCAATATTTGACTTTTATAAATACAACCACAATGCTTGACTTACTAACTTCATGTGTGTTTTTAAACAATAAAAAGAGAAAAAAAATTAAAGAAGATAAAGAAGCACTTGTGTGTTGTATGTGGGTATTTTCCTGTTTGTTTTGGCATGCTGAAGGAGGAGCCCAGGGAAAGTTCACTCATCCTTTGCAAACTTGCCACTTTGCTGCCAATATTTGATCTCCAGTCTTGCATCTTGTTTATTTTATTTGTAGTGAATTATCTTCATGGCATTGTGCCTTTTGAACAGACTTCATTGATACGAAAATGTGCTCTGATCTGGCCAAGTGAAAAATATGTAATGTCTTCTAAAAATGATTCCCTTGAGAGTTCCTTTAGGACCCTTTTTAAAAATAATGAGATGGTCATAACTCCAAACCAATGAATATTCAGCAGTGTAGACATTGTCAGGCCAAAATAGCTTGCAAGTTAATAAGAATGAAAAACAGTTCTTGATCAGCTTTTGATTGTGATTTTTGAAGTGATCCAAGCAACTCATGTACAAAATCAGATTTGTAATTGGCTTACTGGACTACAAGTGGGCATACATCTCTTGCGGCAAATCCTAGATAATGTAGTGAGTAGTTTTAACAGTGTAGAAAACATAGAAAGTCATACAAATTTTGTGCAGAAGAAAGATATTACAAAAATACATTAAAAAAAGTGAAACTCGTCAACATAACTAGCAAGGTGTATCAGTAATTCCTCTTTATCCCTATGGAACATGCAGCTGAGAATTCAAGAGGCAGTTTGGAAAAAAAATAGGCCCCACATCTCCCTTTTAGTTTGTTTGAATATATATCGCAATTTGTAGTGATGCATTACTCTATTTCCACAATACACAGTAAGCATATATCATGGAATATATTAATTTAGCTTTTAATTCAATGTAATAATTCAATACTCTTTCAGGTTCTGTTACTTTAAGGAGACTTTTCAAGAGCCTTGAGTTTAACCCAAACTGTCCACGATAAAGGCTGATTGTCACATGATCATGTTAAAATGCACCCAGTGAATTCTGGTGGTACATAATCTGGAAACATTCCTCAGATTAAGGGAAGGAAATATCTTTTTTTTTCTTTCCTCCTTAATTACTTCATGCTTGAGACTTTCTCATCTCGTCTCCTTGGTGATGCACAATGGAGCAGGTAGGTTACGGCAGGTGCTGTCAAGACCATCTCTCCGTTCCCAAAAGGGATGATGATACTGTCCATTTCATACCGAAGGACAGAGATAAAGGTGACAATTCAATCTGAACCTAAATTCTTTGGAGAGAGCATGTATCTAATTGTCACAGTCTGGTTATGGACAGTCATAATGATGTAGATGGAAATTAAAAAAAAAAAAAAAAACAAAAAAAACCCCAAAAGCAATTCTTAAAAAAAACCACACTTATATAGAGTTACCTTTACGTGCACTTCTATGCAATTTGTGATTAGACAACACTGATTTCCACATAAATTATGTATTTATAAGGATAGCAGGAAGGTCTGATTCTAGTAGCTTAATAGAAAACAAACAGCATTAATTTAAATTTATGCTTTAGGGTTTAGGACAATATCTGTCTGTCAGCATACTCAGATACTTGTATGGGGAGCAAATAATTTCATATTTACTACCTGTGAGATCAGAGTGTGTGTGCGTGTGTATGTGTATTATTCTGAACCATCTGGCACCAGCTGACCTCCATGGGATGACCAGTTAAGCCAGGCAGTAGAGTGGCTGAGCCAGGTGTATGAATCCCTGGGGGCCAATACTGTGTAACATCTTAATTAATGACCAGGATGATGGGCCAGAGTGCACCCTCAGCAAGTTTGCAGATCATACAAAACTGTGAGGAGCGGTTCATACAACAGATGGCTGTGCTGCCATTCAGAGGGACCTCAACAGGGTGGAGAAACAGCAACCTCACAAAGTTCAAAAAATGAAAATGACCAGTCTTGCATCTGGGGAGGAATAATCCCAGGCACCAGTACATACTCGGGGCTGACTGGCTGGAAACCAGCTCTGCAGAAAAAAAAACACCAGTATGCCCTCGTGGCGCATCACCTGAAGGTTGAGGGAAGTGACCCTTTCTCTCTGCCCTGTCTCTGGTGAGATACATCTGGAGTGCTGAGTCCAGGTCTGGGCTTTGCACTGCATTAGAGACATGAACATACTAGAGCCAGTCCAGCAAAGTGCTCTGAAGATGACTAAGGGATGGGGGAATCTCTCTCTGAGTGAGCTGTGACTGTTCATCCTGGAGAAGACAAGTCTCGGAGGATCTTGTACATGTGTATAAATATCTGATGGGGGAGTAAAGGCAGTGGAGCCAGGCTCTTCTCAGCGATGTTCAGTGACAGGACAAGAGGTGATGGGCACAAACTGAAATTCAGGAAATTCCACCTAAACATAAGGAAAAACTTTTTTATTATGAGGGTGGTCAAAGGCTGGAACAGATTCCTCAGCAAAGTTGTGGAGTTTTCGTCCTTGTAGATACTCTAAACTCAACTGAACATATCTCTGAGTGACCTGCTGTAGCTGTGTCTGCCTGAGCAAGGCTTGGACTAGATGATCTCTAGAGGCACCTTCCAAATTCAGCCATTCTTTGATTCTGCAGTGATACTGACAATGAGTTTTAATGATAAAACTGAGATATTTTTTAACACTTATTATTATTGTCTTATCCACAAACAAAAAGGAAGAAATATAGAAAGCAACACACAATGTATATTTTGATCTGAAATATAGGGGTTTGCTTATGAAATTTTTGATGTGAAAACTTCCAGTCAGTGCAAAGGGAATCTTGTCTGGGAGTTTCTTAAATGATGACTGTAATTAAAAATCATTGTAATGGATCTGGTTGGGATGGAATTAGTTTTCTTCACGGTAGCCTGTATGGTGCTGTGCTTTATTTTTGTGATAAAAACAATGGTGATATCACTTTTGTGTTTCAGCTAGTGCTGAACAGTGCTTGCACAGTGTCAAAGCCTTCTCTGTTTCTCACTCTGCCCTCACCCAGGGTGCAGACTCAGGGTGGACAGGAGGTTGGGAGGGCATAGAGCCAGCACAGCTGACCCAAAATGACCAGAGATATTTTATGTCATGTAACATCATGCTCAGCAATCAAATGATGGTGGTGGTGGTAGCTTTTTCTAAACTAGCTATTGCTCAGAGACTGGCTGGACATCACTCAGCTGTTGGGAGGTGGTGAGTGATTGCCTTTGCATCATTTGGGTTGGGAGGTTTTTTATCCTCCTCCCTCCCCCCCCCTCTTCACTTACTAAGCTGTCTTTATCCAAACCCACAAGTTTTTCTTGATTTTGCCTTCCAGTTCCCTCCTCCATCCTTCTGGGGAAAGTGAGACAGAACTTGGTTGGGGCTTACCTGCTGCTGGGGTCAACCCAGCACAATCATTTACATCATTTAAACCAAATACAGATCTGAACTCACATAGTAGTAGTACAAGAATCAAGGCCAAAAGCAACTATTGTAAACACGTTAGGATTTGAAATTCTGCTATGTTAAGCAAAGACAGAAGTACCATATAGGTTTCATGACACATGGAGCAGTATTTTGCAGCTGCTAGAGTAAGATTAGTGATATAAATGACTCTCAATCATCCAGATTATTTAGATATGATTCACAAAATTGCAGCAGTTCCAGACTTGTGCTGTTTGAATATCTTATGATAGTATTCTATTTAATTGACTGCACACAACCTAAAAGTGGCAGTTTTGTAAAATTGCTTTTCATTTCACTTTACATTTGTATCTGAGAGACCACAGAGCCATGAACAAAAGGGCAGTGAACATGGCTTGAGGAAAATTGCAGGAGACAGTCTTCCTTCTGCTATCATCTGAGTTTCACTGGTACTGCCTAACACTCATGGGAGAAACAAATTCATTAAATAGGTATGGAACTTACATATTACTTAGCACGAGCAGCCTGCTTGTTAGGTAGGACTGATTTGTTTCCTTTGGTCCTCTCATGCCTGCACTCCTTGCATCCCCCTAAATCACGTATTCCCTGAATGGATGTGCAACTCGGCTATGTGCTCATTTTTTTGTCTTCACCTGGTGCCTGAGACTTCAAAGGACTGAGTTGCATTTTTCAATTACAGACAATTACAAGTGAGAAGCACAGCCATATGGGTCTATCAGTTCAGGACAAAGCTGGTTTTGCAAAGTGGGTTTCAGACCAAGTACGGTACTGCAGAATTTTCTCTGAACTTTGTAGATACTCTGTTTTAAAAGTCACATTACGAATATTTGAAGATAAGAGTATTCTTTAATCCAAACTACATTGCTATTGTATATAGGCCAGATACCAGTGCAAAACAGCCTGTTTTATTGAAAGGCTGGACCTGATGCCAGCTTTCTAGGCACTGCTAGAAATGAAGACAAAGGTCTCATTTTCAGAAATGACAGAGCGTTTCTAACCAGATGCAGCTGAAACACAACTGATTTCCCAGAGGCTACTTTAGCACCCAGTAATTGAAATTCAAGGCACACTTTTGGAAATTTGGGCTAATAAGATACTAACTCCATTTGTCCTTGTTTGTATATTTGGAACCATCACTGAGTAACATGTATCTAGACTGGTGGGCAAGTGTAAGACTGCTTCTTTATTGATGCTGGTACTGTCCCCTAATCCAATAGCAAAAGGCATGTGTACACCAGCTCCTGCACACTACCCTGAATGGAGTAAGTATTCACGACCCTGAATGCTAGTTTGTGTTCAGCTCAGGATTTATCAAGCATTAGGTACTTTGCTTAGAATGAACATTCAGAGATTAATCTTCCCATTAAAATTAGTTAATATAAACACTTCGTAGCATTTGGGTAAATTCATTGCTTTTTCTAACTCTTCTGCCTAACTAACTAGACTACCTGAGACAATTTAAGAAAAGCTATTGCACAAGAGGGCAAATCAACCCATAGGAATTCAATTCTTTATAGTCACCTGTATGTTCACAAGACATTTTTAGACACTTACACAGCTCTTACTGGTAAATTTGAAAAAATCAGTACCAAAGAGCTTTTTCTTGTCAAAAGGTGAAGTTTTATATTTCACCCTTATAGTCACTCCTACTGTGCTTCCCTCAGTGGTAATGCTGAAATAGTTCTGAACTAGTAAAATAAACCTTTAAAAAGTTTCAAGCAGATTTTCTTGATTTAAAAATGATGATTTATGATTATGCGAACTAGGTTTAATATGCATTAGGAATTCAAATGCTGTTGCAATAATTTTTTAGTAAAAGCTGCTTTTTAGAACTACCTTTGCACATTCTCTCCACAAGCAATAATTCTTCATCTATAGAGTAATTTATTTCTTCTGGTTTTAATATGTTACAGATGAATGGTTGTATGTCTTTCCTGTTAGAGCATTACAAGACAGTCCACTTTTGCATTAGGCTGGTACTACAACAGATACCTGTGGTGCTCTTCATGGTTCATGTGGTACTAATTTAAATGGGAAGTTGCACATATTTCATTGAAACACTTGGTAAAGCCAGCTTTCACAGAAGGGTGCAAATGATGGACTGTTCTCTGTGTGCAGCTGAACTGCTCTAAATGTGTCAGTGAGGGTTATGGATCATTTCATTCACCCATCAGCTCTGGTCCGCTGTGTGTACAAATCACAGTATAGTGTCATCCAACAGAACATTCCTGACAATACTAGAACATTTATAGTACTGCCATTTTTAATAGGAGTTCTGCAACCCTGTTTAAATAGCATTACTTCTTTAACTCTTTAAACTCTGAATTTGGAGTCATTTTTGGTTTCCCTCTCTGTTAGTTGTGATGTCCCCAGTTTGGACTCTGCTCATTTTTCTTGGCTTCATAGCTACTGGGAAAGGAAATAGGAGATATTCCAGGTTAAAGGCAAGTTGCAGTTAGGACCTACAGTCGAGAAACTTTCAGTCTCCACAAAAGGTGTGTTATTTTCTGTTTTTTCCTTAGCAGTGATCTTTGGATAATTCAATATCCCCTGAGCGTACAGTCCCTTTAAATATCAAACAGTCCACCTTCATTCTCTGTCAAGAATCGATTGAATTGATGATAAATGTTACATGATTAGTGAACCCTTTGTCTTTCCATTGTCAGGAGGAAAAACATTTTTGGCAGTTGCAGTATAACATTTTCCCATTACCTAGACTTTACAGCTGAGGAAAGAAGGAAACTTGCTAAAATTTAAAGGAAATTTTGCCAGTGGCTTCGTGTCATGGATGGGAGAAACTGTTGCAAGAAACCTATTATTATTGTAAAAACAAAGGCATGTATTTGTATTTAGGGAGCGGCCAACTGTTTTACTTCTGTGTTACTTCTCCTGTGTTAGAAATGGTCCCTCCTAATCCTGCCTGATAGACTGACAGAACTTGCACACAGAAATGGTAGTGACCAGGCATACTATACATCCAGGCTTCCCTTTATTCTGCAATTGCCATTCAAAATCAAGGGTTGAAAGAATTCATTTTTTCTGAAGAATTGGTGACATCTAGGTGCAAGGGAGATGTTCATGCTGGGGAGATTAAGGCAGTGTATTGAATTTATAAGTTTTTGGTAAACTGAAAGCTACAGTCTCTGGAGATTGACAGGCTCCTAACTCAGACTTTCAATTTTCTCCATGGACTGTAGGAAGACTCATCATCTATGCTGGGCACCAAAAGTGTGTGTTTAAACTTACACGATGTGAATATGTCCTAGTTGGCCAATTATGTATTTAGAAGTCTGTATTTGAGAAATATGGTTTGAGATGTTTTAGTACAAATCTTAGCTGGTAACTTCCCAAATCAGTTTCCTGTGTCATAGACGTTCAGAGAGGGGCTAATTTTGGTCCAGTGTTACTTCACTTGAATGTACCTCATTTTTTATTTTGTACCAGGCACTGTCATTCTGCACATCTCCTAGATATATGGGGAGTGCTCTGAAAGCAGCACTCTGGAAAAAAAAAAAACAAAACAAAACCAAAAAAAACCCCTGAAACCAGCAATAATTTTTTTGATTGAACAACATGGGATTTTTCCTGAATATGACTAAGCCTGCAAATCTATCCTGGCTGAAGTTAATAACACCAAAAAAAATTCTAACACTACTAACCATTTTTATCACTTGAAAGCAAAAATCCTGTATCGTCCCTGGCAACCACTGTACGTTAGGATATTAACCACTGACTATGGGTTACTTATTCCCTTCTAGCTGTGGTAGAGAGTACTCCCCTGTGGACAACAATAACAAGTACGTCAACATTTGCATTTTTTTTACTGTGTCAAAAAACACCCAACGCTCATGTTATGTACACGCATTACCAGAGCACCCAGAAATAGAACCATGAGATGTAAGGGATTTTTTATTTATTCTTTTCAATTTATCATTGCCAAATTTTCACTTAGCCTCTTCACAGAAACTGAATCTTTTCAGTGCTTTTAGGTACCAGATTAGAGGCAGTTTGGGGGGCCACTCTCCACAGCCACATAGTGACATCTTTCTTCTCTCTTGTGGGGTGCAATGGCAGCTCAAGAGGTTAATGAAATAGGAAGAAGTGGGCAAAAAAATTAACTCCTTTTTTGGTTGTGGAATTACGGTGCTACTGATGATCATGCAGATTCCAGAATATCTTCAAACATAATTTTTCCTGTAGTAAAATCTACTTACTACTCTATTCTCAGCCTTCATGTCAGATTAAGGGCCAGGTTCTGCAAGGTTCAAGAAAAAATCCTCACATGATTTTTAAATTAGAGATAATTAGTATACATTTTGTTTGACTTGGGAATATGGTATAATTACTCCTTGCACGCTCTTAATCCAGCAATAGCTTTTGCTTCTAAGCTTTTGATTTTTCTATACATTTAAAGTTAGTTAAACATTCATTTGCTAAATATATTTAAAAAAATTCACACTGTAAAGAAAGAAAGTTATTAAGTTCATGGTACAGATAGTTTTGAATTTAGTCTTCCTTTTATGTATATGATAGAAAGTTTTCTGTTCTCCTATTGACTTCAGTGAGAGCAGTGTGAATCACTATTTTTGCCTATGTGAATGAATGAAATTCCATCAGTGGTATCAGTAAGCCTGTCAGCATAAAATAACTGAAGGATTTGACCATCTTTATGTATTTTGGCCCTCGGAGATTATTACTGGGTCTTTTCTATCTTTGTTGGCAACATCACTCCTCTCAGAGCTATAGGGCAAGGGTCCACTCTTGGCTTTTGGAGATATGCATGCTGTGTTATGGAGACACTCCAGCTTCTCCATAAATAAACCCTAACAATACCATTCATCCCCCCTGTAAGTGAAAAGAAAAGCCATTATACTTTCCAATTTCTGAAATTAAAGTTGACAGACAATGGCGATATGCTCTGAATATATGATTGAAATTATTTGCGAGATTAAAAACCGTAAATTACTCCATTTCACACCATGTGTAAATAATGTTTCTTTGTGTCCCTTCATTCAAGACTGTGTGCTTAGGAACAGTCACTTTTTCTTTAAAAAAAATCCGTTTGTTATAAATGAGACATGATTTCTTGCCAGGGAAGCTGACAGAGAAAAAAAAATATGGTGATGGAGAAGATTCTTTTCATCTGCTTCTGAATGATCGCTGTGTGCTTCCTAAATTCCCTAGCTAAAAGCCAGCCTCACTACAGAAAAACTACTCATATCCATTTCCCAAATTGAGTAATGGCAAGCAGATATTCTTGGAATATGTCTACACCCCGCAATGAAAGGCTGCGTTAGACGTACTCTAGCGCACTCTGAGCAAGCTGGTGAGTCTGTATAGCGAGGCTACAAGCTTGTGACGCAGATGCTATAAAGCCACATTAAAGTAGCATAGCCCTGACAGACAGGACTAATAAGCCCATATGCAGTGCCTCCTGCTCCAAAGATAACCCACTCCCAAATTGCTTGGGTACCTTAGTGTGGGACTTCACACGCAGGCAGTCTTGTCAAATGCCACACAGGAATTTTATTCTCTTCCCTGGTTTCTGCAAGGGGAGGCTTATGGCTTCATCTTTAGACTTTAGATCAGTGTAGCTGGATATTTGAAAGGCTGTACAGAGATGGGGCAAATCAAGAAAAGCATGAAAGAGAATTTTGCTGAAGGGGGAAGTTCAGCACCGCTCGGTGGTGCTTCTGCTTTTAAATGGCAATCTTTTTCATGGGGAGCTCCTATTTAGAGGTCTTGCAGACAGATGATAGCTATGATTTTTCCTAAAGCAGCTTTTTTGTTTGTTTTCTTCTACCCAGTGTGTACCCATGTACTGTGCACCAAGTAATTGACCTATATAAACCTGTAGAGAAACGTGATTGCCAGCGACACATGATTGTAAGAAGTTCAAAGTTATCTTGAATGTGTTGTAGCGATTATTTCACAAAGCATCAGTAACGCAGGTTGTGTTTGACAAAACCAATAATGATGAAAAATGTGATTAAAACTTTAACGACCAGGCCACATTTCACAAATACTGATTGCTTAATTACCACTTACCCATTGACCATCAGGTCTCTAACAATGAACATTTGTTTTCAAGTGAACATTGCAAGTTCCAAATTGATTAGAAAAACATTAAATGAGTTTTCCCTTTCCTGTTTTACAAGTGTTCATTTTTGAGCCCGAGTACATCGTATTCCTACATCTCACACGGTTATGCAACGTGCAGGTTAGAATTAGTGGAATTCCTAAGCCATGAGAGAATTGCAAACTCTTTTCCCATTGATATACCACAAAGGAAGTGAACTTGGAAACTAATGTGGTTTTGGGGGAAAACCTGAATAGAGGCCTTAGTGGCGTTCAGTTTTCAGGAGATGGCATGTTGTTCAGTTTTGTCCAATTATCAATAAATAAGAGGGATTAGCTGCTGGTAATGGTGCAGTGGACAAAAGATGCGGGTCACATGCAGTGAATTCAGAAAAGTGAGAGTGTACTTAGGAAAAAAAACTTTTCTAAATTAGCAATAAAAAGAGATTATTAGGTTAACTGTTTAGTTTCTAAAGTAGATAAATCCTGATGATATGAATTCACTGCTGAATTATACCCTGAGTGATATGTCAAGGTTCATCTAACTTTCATCTTCTTACTACAAAATAATCATTTAGCTCTTCATCTAACTTGCTGCACAAAAAGCCGAGCCTTTGGAAACCGATGAATATGACCTTGAGAACCGAAACCAAAAGAGAAGACAAAGAGAAGAGAAGTGAAACTTCAGCTAGTTAAAAAGTAGATTAATGATTTTTAGAAATGTAAATGTCACTCTGTCTCTTCACCTGAAATTTGTCCTGAAAGGAAGAGTAAAAATGCCTGAGTTTTTAAGCACAGAGTGAGAGCTTTAACGGAAGGTGTTCAGTACAGAAATTATGTCGATTTATGTTACGAACATAAATCATATGTTCAGCTTTTAGTATTAGCTTTTATATTCCCTCTTTCAGTATCAATTTAAGCAGTGAGATAATCAAAGTTAATTAAGAAAAGTTTGATATTTAGAGTTTAGAGATGCAGATGCTTTGAGACTGATATTTTACACTGTCCGGAAATCTGAGAAACAGTAGATCAAGAGTGATTCATGCTCACAGATTACTTTGGAGGCTCTGAGCTGGGGATGGAAAAGCACCTCCTACTGTGTACATAGAGTCTAGGTATCCAATAAATCTTTGCCACACTAGTCCTCCAAGCGAACAGAAGTACACAGTAAGACATATAAGTGCTCAGCAACAGAAATTTTAGCCAGTGGAACACGATCTAAAATCTGACATTAATCATTATACTGATAAACTCCATGGGACAACACATTCCCTATAGAACGTTGTACACAAGGAGTTTCTATCCCATTCACTATATGCCTGAATGAATAATCTGTGGGAGGAGTGAGAAGAGAGATTATACTATTTGCAATATATTTTCATTTTAAAACTTCAAGTTTTCTGCAAGCGGGCCTGCTGGACCCTCTCAGTTTCTCTTCAGTACATGGAAATTGATATTTCAAGTTAGTTTAAAGCCCTAGATAACATGACAGGCACAGAAATGTCCACTGGTAGTTCTGTTGTTAAAATAACCGGCTTAGTCAGCTGCGTCTTAAATATCCTTTCATCACACTTTTGCTGAGGGTGCCAGAAATGGAGATACCTCTGTCTCTTTTGTCTATTAGTTTTTGTCAACAAGCAGGAAAAGAAAGAAAAAAAGACATGGCTATGCAGCTCGTTCCATGAAGAACATAAGCCCTCAGCATCCTATAGGTATTCTTTACATGCTTTCCGTGTTCCCAGCATGAACATTCGAAGTTTGAGGTCATAGAACTGATGAATGGCTGTGGGTAGTAGACCACAGCTCCCCCATTTCTCCCCGTGGACCTGACCAGAGCCCCCGCCATTTAGGGCCGTGCTGCTGAACTTCCAGGAGTTTACCACTTTCCCAAGCAGCTACCATATGGTAATAAAGCCAATGCACATAGCAAGGGATGTTGTTCATTTTTGATTAGAGGAGGCTGGAGATGCCTATTCCATTTTATGAACTAAAATACCTGCTGCAGTTGGCTTGTGGATTGTACTTTTCTCAGGTATATGGCCTGGAAAATGGCTGATCTGTGCCAAGTAAGTGATGTTTATCAACTTGCAGCTTTTTATGAACGCAGGGGAGAAAAATGTGTATAACAGGATTATAAAGACTTGAATCAAATCCAGACAAACTGTTCTTGTTTTCTAATCTGCGAACACGTAAATACTGTTATAGCTCTGAAAGTAGAAAAAAAGTGTAACTTTCCAAATAAAATTCTATTAAAGTCTGCAAAGTTAATTAATGTAATAAATATGCCTACGCTATATTAGGCGACAAACCTAACACTAATATCTCTTCCTATTTTCTTCCTGGATAACTCAGTACATCAGTATTCTAAGGTCTTGAACTATATACAGTGCACTCACTTAACTATCACCACCCAAAGCCAAGTATTTCAGCAATGCACAGCAGCAAGTTATAAACAAAAAGTGATTATGATTACATTTAGTAAAGTTTGGAGCCAGGATTTTCTATTGCAGTTTTATAGCAGAAGGTAGTATAAATTCCTTATTAAGAGGCTATAATTGCTGGAAGTGGCATACCATGTTTGTTTTATGAGACTATTATAGTTTAATAAAGGTGGCAATAGAGGAGACAACTGAGAAAAGTTAATGACACACATAGTTGAGAACTAAATCCTCTATAAAGTCTGCAGCCCATTTCTTGTGATGTTGACTAATCTTGCCACTTCTTAGTCATGCTCCAGTGGCTTGTAGAGATAACTACCGGATTCGGTAACCTGGGGAGTGTAGATCCCTATATCTAAATAGTGGATATTCCATGATTTAAGTATCCCAAGTATTTTGCAGAGGAAAAAAAGGTCCTACTTAATAGATGGGTTCGGGATGAATAAATTGCTTTTTGTTTGAGTTTCAACAATTCAAAGACCAGTCCCTTTTCTCACCTTCCTCTCTCCTTGGAAGTAGATCCTTTTTTTTCTTTTTTACATGCCATCATGCTTGAGACTGAAGCCAAGTCATAAATATCAGCATTCCTTTTTCTTCCCCTTCTAAGGAGTAGAAATACAGCTTATCATATTTGCTAGTGTTTTTTGATGCTTTTGTTATCTGAACAACGGCAGCTAATGGTTCACTCCGATGGATTTTCATTGTGCAACATTTTCTGCCACCAGGACTCTGTTGAGAATAGTGTAGTGCTTGTTATAAGTAAAAGCATCCAGATCTGGGGTTCCCACCAAAATCTCTTGCTCACTGGCTGATGGTGTCACTGGGAGCTTGTCTCTGTGATCACACACAGAAGCGAGGGAAAGGGAAGGCAGCATCAGTCTGCAAACTCCCGTCCATTAGGCTCCAGGGCGTAGTTTGTTGACCTACAGGTTCAAAACAGAAAAGAGAGCGCTGAAGTGTCTAATGAAAAGTGTTTACATTTCAGTTCATGTTTGCGTCCTTATTGACTGACGATTTCAGTCATATCAAATCCAAACTTTGTTTCCAGTGGCTCCTGAAGTCTCCATTAATGAATAAGTTCTGCATTCAGTGCTTCCATGAAGTTTCACGAAAGTTATCCCCACTCATGGGATGCACTTCATGCAGTAATTTGATTACTCACTTTCTGTTAGTCCCCATTCCCAGATGTGCTAAGTCTGACTCGTACTTTCACTAGGCTTGCTGTTCCAAATTTCACAACATTGATTTTTTGAATTTTATTCTGACTGACATCACGGAACAGCACGAAAATGTGGTTCAATATTCATTAAATAAGATATCTCATACATTGACAATATTTTAGTGATTTTGTGATAGTGACACCAATAATCTATGACTAGATTTTACCCTGTTCTTGATAGGGAATGCTGGACTATATGCCTAAATGGAAGACAGCCCATTGCTTGTCCTTAGCTACTGGCAGCTATCTGAGTCTTAGCTACTGCCAGTCTGGGGAGTAAAGGAATTGAAATGTAATTACTTCCTCATTATTGTTGCAATTGTTTCATTTGTGAAGTTTTTAAAAGTTTGTTGGGGGTCCCTCCCCAGTTTTTTGTTTGTTTTTTTTTACTACACTGGTTGGCACTCCAGTACCAGTGGCTAGATTTTACTGTGTTAAGAAACATTCAGTGGTCATACATATGCAAGTAGTGGAAGGCAGTTGCACACTTAATTCTCCACAACAGTCTTGGCAAGCAGTGGTTATGTTTTATCTTTCTTATAACTAGACTTTGTTTTTTTAATATGCTACATTTCCATTTACTTTTGAAATCTCCTCTAAGAGCTGGGTTAAATGAAAGGGAAAAATAGGGTCTCTGCTTCAAAAAGTGTATGAAATCAGAAACAAGCACAGAAAATATATATAAAACAAAATGCAAGGTAACAGAGATACATTTGTGTTTGGTTCCATGTGCATGCAATACAGATGTGCTTTTCTGCTCATTTGTTTAGACAGGGACGAATTCATTTAGGCCAAATTCCCTCTCATACACAGACAACAATGACACCTAAGTATATGAGGGGTCTAATGGAATAGTTAATCTGTTTCTGAGTTAATACATTAATGGTCATAAGTAGAAGTACAGAATCTAGTGCTCTGGGCTTTCATTTATTGTTCATTATTTTTTTTCCCTTATAACTGTTTTTTCTGTGCTTACGGATATGCACATGCATTGTCTGACATTCTGCTATATATTATCTAACCTCTGTCTCACTGCAATGTAAGGTGTAAAGAGCCAAGCTTAGAGAGCGTAAACAGAACCAACTCCACCAAAGTTTGCTATCCCAGGGCTAAAACCAAAAATGATAGGGATGAAATCAGAAATAATTGTTCAAGATTTTTAATTAAAAAGAACATTGAATTGATTTTTAAAAATTAAGTTAAAATTTTTGAGTTCTATTAAAGCTGTTCCAATAAAAACACGTAGGCATTTAAGGTGCCTGAACAGCAGCCTATGCCCACACTGCATTTCATGCATCACCTCACATATCACCTGTCCCCCAAACCCTCACATCACCTTTAGCAAACACCTTCCAGCATGGGCATTTCATTTGCAGCAGAAAAACTTCCCCTAATCCCACCCCACTGCATCTGTGTGAAAGACTTGCAAACTGCGGATAAGCACGCTGTGACTACTTGTGAGGCTGGAGGAGAGTAAGGCAGAAGGCTTCAGAGACCTTCAGGTGGCAGAACGAACACGTTGTCCCCTCACCAGTTAGTTAATCAGAAGAACATAGTGGACTGGTTCTGTGCGACTGTAGGCCAGCTGTAAGTCACTCCTGCAGCTGCAGGGGCTGCATAGAACCACCACTGATGCATGTGTGCACAGACAAAAGACCCGAATTAGGGGAAAGTGTCAACAAAGCTGAGCCAAGGTTCAGCTCTGAAAGTACTCACTTCACTCTTGCATATGCGCATAGGACAGTTCTCAGCAACCTGCGTGTAAATGGGTGTAAGTAGCCATAATGCTATTATAGCTTTCTGCATAGAAAAGGTTTCATCCCAAAGTTTCTGAGCAACTGACGGTGCAAATAGGAGATCTGCCAGATAAAGAGGCTTAGGTGTCAGCTTCCTACACAATGGGCACAACTCCCTGGCAAGGTGCAACTCTTCCCAAACTCAAGATGTGGAACAGGGTAATGGAAGTCCCTGATGAGTTGGTGCTCTGTACTGGGAGGAGTCCTTTGGCTCTGCAACCACACCAAATGTTGTACCACTGTCCTCCAGGACATAAGAAAAGTATTTTTTTTTGTACTGATGATCCATCCACAGATGCGATGTTTCTGTTTGCTGCCTTGGGCTGACCACCTTGTACATGTCTCCTGGAATACCTTCTCTTTCCACTCTCTTGCACAGGTAGCTCCTGGCCTTCTTTTTGAAGAGGTCTTCCAGGCTGTAGAAAGGGTTCCTGTACATGACGGAAGTAGGATGTGAGTGATGGTGCATGGTCCAGGCCACACTGCCTGGCAGGGTATGTGCTGTTGGATACAGGCACTTCAGGCAGGGATCTTCACAGGTGTGAGCTCTTCAGACTTAATGTGCATGTGCCCTACAGCACACTAACAAGCTAAAGGTTTTCCCTTATTGTCCCGACTGGGACAGGTTAATTGCAGCCCAGAGGATGTTTTCAACAATGGGAGCAATCAGGAAAAGCCTTAAAGTACAGTCAGCCTGTTATTCAGAGGCTGTGAGCCATGGGGTTTTCTTGGTGTAATATATGCACTTAAAGGCCTAAAGATTCTTTGATATAAGGGATGTAGGTGTGTATGTGTCTGAGAGACGATGGAAGTTTAAGTGTGAACTTTCTTTCCCCTTTCTTTCCAATCTTTTCCTGAGTTCCCCCTCTTCTGATCCACTGATACGTGAACATGTATATGTATACTGATATATATGTGTTCATTTATATATAAATATGTGTGTGTATATATGAACTTGGACTTCCCCTTCAGTCACCCTTGCATGATCAATTTATGGGTAAGTTATATCACTTTGCTTAAAATCTCTGAACTTGACCCAGATGACCATGGATAAAAGGATGGCTAGCTAACCAATTGGTCTGAGAATCCTGTTCTTGCTAAATAGGTATTAAAGCAAAATCAAGATTCAATATTCCAATCTGAATGGTTTCAACTGAAAAAAGATCTTAATGCTGGAAGTCTAAATAATACAAAAACCCTTCAGAAAGGCCCATTGTCATAAATGGATCTGCACCTGTGGGAAAGATTAAAGTCACCATGTCTTTTCCTTTGAACTGTATTCTCTTTTATCCACCATTTTTCTTCTATATGTTTATATATAAAAATCCAACATTATTAACACTCTGGCGTCTTTCCACCAACATCATGAGTTAATCCAAGTTAGAGCAATAGCTCAGCAAAATATTCTTTGGGGATATTACTGCAAGCAGAGGGTATTTATTTACCTGTTCCTTTACAAAAGCATGATGGAAGAATTTTCAAATGTTTCCAGCAGAGATCTGCTTCCACTGAAATCACTATTTCTGATAATTTCTGATTGCTATTGAAAATCACACGTGAAATTTTCCATTAGGGGAACTTTCTCTTACGTAGTCCTAGGTCTGACCAGGGAAAGAATAGATACTATAAAAAGTGAATTCAGAATTTTTTCTTGTTCTGGGAATAACTATGAGTGGAGAAAGGCTGGGTCACATGCACTGTACAAATATATTCAGTGATGTCAGTTCCCTGTAGTGTTTGCCCAATAGATTGCTCATAAATATTAACTTTTGTTCAGCTGTTTTCTCCATGTTACTGGTACCATCTTAGGGAATATTCATAGTATAAAGGCCACATTTTGGCTATCTGGCAAGAAAATGATGCTAAGACTTTCAAATATTAACATCCTTAAAATGAAGCTAAATATGCATTCCATACCCATAATCCCATTATTAATTAAACAGTATTGTTTAAGTGTTCCTTTACAAAGAGCCCAAGAAAGTAAATTGCATCAACTTTAAGCCAAATTCTTCACAAAAAGTAGCAAAGTATCCTGAAGAGTGACTATTCCTCTCAAGAAATGCATCAAAACCCCAAGTATTTTTTTTCTTCTAAGCACATGTATACTGATAAAAATAGGAACTAAATATTCAAAAGAAGACAAAACTAAAGCAAGAATTACCCACATTGAATAAAAAGAAAATAATCTATGAAATCAGTAATACCAAAAGCAGCTAGGAATAACATTAACAATACCAAATGTATGAATTTTGAACACAGTTAGAGCTCATCTGCCATCTCCACATACCACAGTTTTAGCAGGGCTGCTGCAAGAAGCTTACAGTTAAAAAAAAATCTGTAAAACTGTCTGCATAGCAATATTAAGGATAGAAGTTAGGCAAAAAAGGTTGTATGACAGTTTCCCCTTGTTCTCTTGTTTTGCAAATCTCTTTTCCCTTGATAAGGAGTATTTTGGACGTGCCAATTTAGAATAACCTTTGTAAGTCATTCTGTTGGGAAGTCACACTTTTGTTCAATGTTTGGTTGTGAGCAATCTATCAGTCCAGATCTTGCAGGGATTAATGAGTGGAAAACATACAGAGCATGCAGAGCAGTCTGTCATCACAAATAGAGCTTTTGACTCTGAGAGCCTGGCGAAAATGTAATGCTTTTTCAAAGGATACAACATACTCTATACTATATTCATTTTATTCCTCTCTGTTATGTAGCAGGCGCTCATACATCCTGCACACTCCTCTTAAGGGTTTTAATGCACATCTTTTGGGACCCTTGGGTAACAGCATGATGACAGTGGCATCTCGATTGTTACCACAAGTCCTATACTGGTCACAAGGGAACTTCTCCTTCATGATGGCCGGTGAGACACCAATGTTTTATGCATGCTACCAAGTTAAGAGAATACTGAGTACTCCCTGTGCCATGCAGCCACATTGGAAGTATTAGAAGACCCTTCTTACTCTTACTTTCATGTATTTCCTGACTCCGCTCCCTCTGTGGTATTATAGACAAAATCACTCTGTGAAGACACAGCCCGCAAGGGTGATACCTCTAATAAACTCTTAATGAGACTTCCTCTGCACTCTCTGCATAAACGAAACATTGTAAATATAGAAATTCCTTGCAGCTAGAGCTACCTGCACTGGCTTTATTTTTGTTCTTTTGAGTTTTAAACAGCCTCAGTTTGTGGTTCTGAGATGTCTAATTACAGATACATCCCATTACTTCTTGACTGGCAACATTTTCTTCAGCTGAAGCCAAAAACGTTGACCAGAAAAGCCTCACTCCGCTGGCAGACTGAATATTGCTCGCTTGTTTGAATACATTCACTTGGGGCTCACGATGGTGTAAGCACAGTATCTGGTTATGAACTATTAAATTACCTGTATTTCTCAAAAGAAGATGAAAGGTATTTATATTTGCGTTATGCATTTACGTGTGTTTAACTGCTTGTTTTTGTTAGCTAGAGCCATGAGTTTCTACTTTGTTGCTATCCTTCTGTAATATCTACTGCACTGCTGCACCTCTGTGCAGAGCTCTTTGATATAAATCGTCTTTTTACTTTCAGCTTTATTGATGTGTATTTATTTATTTTATGTATAGTTTGTGCTAGTACATATACACATATATGAAGGAAACATGTACACTTGAAAGGAGTTTAAAGAATAAAATCCAAATGACATTAATTAATCTGCATATAGTGAAATCAGGCAATAATTCAAAATGAAAAGAAGAGGACCTTAGAAATCTTTGTAAAATGCTTTCTTTTTTTCCCTCAAGAAGAAATGAAAAAGAAGATATACATTTATGGCAATGTTCCTTAGCAAGGGTAATAATATAAGAAAGGGAAAAAAGAAGGATCAGTGATTCATTAGAAACTATTTTTCTTTCTTATGGAATATGAAAAGAGAAAGTGAAAGAAAACACAGTAAAATCTCATTTACTCTGAAGAAGCATAGACTTGTCAAGGATATTATCATCAGGATTTGAATTTTCTTCCACAGTTAACTGGATTTCTTTTTGGCTGAAAAGGAATTTCAAAGTATCATTAAAATAAAACATGATCTTTAAAAAAAAAAAAAAAAAAAAAAAAAAGATTAACCTTAATTCTTCCAGAATGTTTGTGACCATTAGAAAACACATATGGAGGGCAAGGTCAGCAGCTTCCTTGTTTATTTTGGATAATCTAAGAGAGGAAAGAGTAAGAAGGGTACACGTCATTATGCTTTAATACTTACGGATGATTATTATTTCATTTCTCATGCTTAAAGAATTCTTACTGTAAGAATATCTTTAAATAGGAGTAAACACTATGGAAGATTATGAGACATACATATTTTTCACACTTCAAGCAGATTGCAAAAATTCAGCAAGTTTTGTTTAGTATTCATTCTTATGTGACTTAATGCTGAAATAACATCACCCTTTATCAGATCCCAGAAAACTATCACTAGCAATGGTGAGAAGGGCAGAATAGAAAGATGGTTTTGTGGATGATCTCCCAAAATACAAGATATGATGGCTTTCCCAATGAAATCTTCCTCCAGATTCTGGAGACAGTCATGGTAAGGACAGCTGAATAGGACAATATTTCCCCAACAACAGGAATTTCCAACAGCTGGAACTGGTTTGTCTCAGGACTGAGGAATTTATGCAAACTGATGAACTGGGGGAAAAAAGTGTGGTTGGGTAAAGTGCCATGTATAGTTTCAAAGCATTTGTTTAGGTTTTAATTATTTATAAACAGTTCTTATTTGGCACAGTCTCTAACGGAAGATCATTTTGAACCAGAAAAAATGGAAGTTTTTATTAAAAATATCTAAATGGGAAATTTGACCACTTAAAAATTCTTCACTTAAAAGCATTTTCAATCAGATGTTTGTTTGCAAATGCCTATTTCTTACACACAGTTTTTACAAAGAAATTGAAATTTTGGGGTAAAAAATATTACTTTTAGATTGTTTTGAATGCAGAACTTCTTTAAGTCAAGAAATACAAATTACTTCAGATGTTGTGGAATTTTTTTCAACCTTATTTCTTGAAGAAATTGTGACAGGATATCCACTTCCAGTGGTCACAGGGAATCCTGCGGTAAGGTTCACTTAGCTTTCATTCATATCAAAGGGTTATGCTGCTGACCTGCAAGAAGGACTCTTCGTTTACATTAATACAGGACTCTGTTTATATCAATACAAGACTTAGCAATTGTATGACCCCCATTGTTGATATCAATGGTTGCTACTGTTACCTGTAAGAACCTACAGCTCAGCCTGGTGGGCTAATTGCACTGACTAATAGCAAGCAGTCTCTCACCTTGAGCTTGGATTTAGCGTCTGGTTAGATGTTAGGGCAGCATTGAAGAAGGAAAGCTTTCTTCAAAAGGATTGTTTTTTGAAGGTGCTGGACACTTGTTAGGTCACTTCAGGAAACACTCCAACAGGGTTGTCAGAGCACATAACGGTCCCAGCACTTTTAGTCTTTCCTCTCTGCAATGCTACTGTTATGTATATTACATCCGCAATATCTCAGAACAACAGTTAGGTCAGCAATTAGCCACAACTGGAGCGGAGGCTGCACAACTAGAGAGAAAAAAAATGTTTTCTATCCTGTAAAATGTTGGGGTGAAATTTTCTTTATTCCACTGAGAAGTACCTTTCTTTGAGTAACAGCTTGGACTAGAAAATGCGTGAAGTGCTACCTGTTCAAGATAATCTGGGCAATGACCTAAATTAGATGCATATATGAATGTGTGTATATATAGGTATATGTATTTATGTGTGTATATACTATTTATATATATAATCAGGTGTTTTAAAGAATTTTTTTGTATTTTAACCATATCATCATTAGTTACTGTTCTGCAAAATTAAATTAGACAGAATATACAGTTATTAATACAGAATATGCTGCTTATCCTATCCCAGCAGAATACTCAGCCACTGGGACTTTATTTATCCCTCCTGCAGAGTCCATTCAATCAGCCCTCATATCCCCCCATCGCTACCTCACCTGTCACTTCCACCTAACAAACACACAGCTCTGCACAGGCACACAGAGAAACTCAGCATTTTCCGCAATCAACCAAATAGCCTGAAGTGAAAGACAAACACGATGCCTGAAGCAATATTGCTTGATTAACACTGAATAGTTCTTTAAAGTGATCACATGAACTTTAATCTGAAAGATTGCTTTGAATTGTTGAGGGTGGAATCTGTTGCTATGAGAGTTGTCAAACAACTGTGGTGAATTTAATGTGTAATAGATGATAACCTTTGTCGGTTTTAATATTGAATTCCATGTTACTGATCCTAGTAAATAATCCTTACCTTCCCCTAGTGAATACCTGCTATATCCCAAAGCCCTACACAGTACGCAAAGACATTTTAGTAGAGCGTTTTTCATGTAAAGCACACATACTGTATAGATCTGACCTCATCACTGATTGCCTCAGGCTGTCTCCTGTATGCCGTCTGTTTTCTTGATTTTCTCCTGAGGTTGTCATTATCTAAGGTTTGTAAATATTTCAGAAATTTGAGACTTGTATAACAATTGCAAGTGCCATATTGCCGTTATACTGAACTTTCAGTAGCGTTCAGACATTCATTTTCTCTATTTTCTCTATTTTAGTTTTAGATGGTACAAATTTTACAATGCATGATTTAGCTGTAATTGAAATTACAGTCTACTTACAGTCATTTTAACCAAAAGACTCCAGATAGACATAGTTTTGAGCTCAGTTAACAAATAAACAATGTATGTTGTTACTTCATATTGTGCTATTTTCTATTTGTCAAAGTGCTATATAGATTTTATGGATATTTTATGCAAGTTTATGCATGAAACTCAGCTGTTTGGAGAAACTGCTGACCTCTCCATTGAAGGGAAAAACGCAGAACAAAAAATGAAAACCCTTTTGTCCTTTAAAAAACCGTAGGAATGTAGTATGGATGATAAAGGACACGTGTACTTGAAACAGATTAAAAGAAGTACAAAATTGGTTCTTTCCCAGAATCTTAGTCTATATGAATTTCTTTGTATTAAAGCAGCCGTCATTTACCGAATATATTTGCTTTCATGTAATTATGTACATATACTTAGCAAAGTATCTTGTATAAAGCAGAAAGCTACAGAAGCCCTATAAAATCTGCTTTGAAAATCATGTGTGGCATGAATTTTGGCAGCATTATCACTGCATTCATTTTCAGAAGTATACTCCAATTTTTATATCGGATCCTGTATTGTAGCAATAATTTACTCTGATATTAACATTAGTATCCAATTTTCATATCAGATTCTTCATTCTAGTATAATTTACTCCAATATTACATTACTATCCATACCTGCCTACATTATTCTACTTCTGTAGTTGCCATCAATACACTTCTTTTTAACATTTGTTAAGTTACAACTGTGATGATACACCACTAAATGGGACAGAGAGAGGAATGTGCATAGTGTAAAAAAGATGTATTGTGCTGATAGGGAGGCTTAAGAGGGTTGATGGATTTTTAAGATCCTGCTAAATATTATTATAATTATTTCATTAACTCATTTATATTAGGATCAGAAAGTTCATTTGCTTTGCACTAATAGAAGCTTTACAGATAAGAGGGAGAATTCCTTGAAATATTGCTTAGCATGGTTTTTTATACCCAGTCATGTGGATTTATATACTTCATATGAAACATTCAGAAGTGGAGGCAATAATTTGTAAATGACATGAGAAAAAGAAATCACAGTATATTTTCTTTTCAAAATATTTAGTGTCTACAATTCATCTGTGAACCGAGTAAATCACGGCTTCTTCAAGTGCAAGGATCGAAACCAATTACCATTAGTGACCATCGGGTGCAGCCGATCCTTTCTGTCCTGTTGCCTGAATCTCAATGATCTCCCAAGTGTGCCCATGCAATTTAACAGGAAGATCAATACACCACGGCAGTTAGCAGCAGCTCTCTTGAAGTGCTTCACAAAACATGCTACATTTCTCTACCGAATAAATGTCAAAACATTCCAACAGCTACAATTCTTGGGAGAAATTGTTCTTGTGAAACATTATTGACATACTTTAACCCACATTTCCCGCTGCTCTCCAGCTTCCTACAGGCCAGTCAATTCTGATTTGGCAAGAGCCACATCGACACGTGTCCCCTGCTGACTTTGTCTGTAGGCATGAAAGATATCACAATGCGGTGCAGAAGTCCTTGGTGTCAGGGGTCAGTGGTCTAGCTCTGACCCAAGGTCAAGGTGACAACAACCTGTCTCCCGGGACTTGTCTTCATCTCTAATATGGCCTTGGAAGCAATCAATATCATTACAGAGCTTGCTTTTCTAACAGACAGTGCCACCTGATCTAAGCATTTCAAGACTATGACTTGCAAGCCTTGCTGCTTGAAAATGTCTTCATTTTCCCATTATACTGCAAAACATCTGTATTAGATCTGGCACTGGGTTTTTTTCATCTGTTTAATGTGGTAAATTAAATTGATTCTTTTAACTTTTTAATGGCTTTCTGCAACCATTCTGCAACCAAGGGTGAGTTAACCTGGACTTTCCTGGACTTTCCAGTCTATGGCGGAGGTGTTATACATAGCTCAGTACTTTCTCCCAGCATCCAATCTCTATATCAGATTTCTTCTTTTTTGCTGTTCTTGCTCCTTCCTATTTTTTCCCTATTTTCTGCTAGTAACCATTTTCTTCTTTATTTCTTTCTAGCTTTCAGGAGAGGAAATCTCACTGCTGCATCTATATGCGGGATTTATATATAAACACACATACATACATACATACATATATATATATATATAAACCCCAATCCTCAAATATATCTATAAAAATATAAATAAAATACAACATCCTTCCCAATTTTGTCAGGCCATGGAGGGTTAGTGCATTGTAAGAAGTAATTACGCACATGAACAAGCTGATAACCACTGAGATAGGCACTTTTATCACCTGTTTACAAGAGCTATGGTAATTTCCAATACAACAAGATGTTGCTTTCTTCAGAAATCTCAACCGTGATGCCTCAGTACAAAATTCTGTATAGCTAAGGGGTTTTCTCAGTTTTTGGTTGTTGTTGTTGTTTTTTTTTTTTTCTCCCAAGGGAAAAAAAAACAACAAACCACCAAACAAATTAAAGCAATCTATGGCAGATCTCAGTATTTTTTAGGAAGTGCATGTGATTCTATTAGTTGAACAGTGCAATAAAAGCCTAACAGAATTGAGAATTACACGCAACCAAAACATTGAGGGAAGGAGAAGAACCCACCCATATTGTGTCTTCAATATTACTTAGCTATCTCATCACAGCAACTCACAATTGGGCTTCAGATTTCCCCATAATGGACAGCTGATAGGGAAAACTGAAAACAAAGATTTAAGTCAAGAAGATCAAGGTGTCCCTACATCATGCCAGTATGGAGCCCTCTTCTGTTCTATCTAGACTGGTGGATAAAACCAAACAAAACACAGAAAAACAACATCCAAAACTATAAATATTCCTTCAGATGTGAGTTACAGGCAGAACAATATGTCTGTGAGGTACCTAACACACTTTTGAGGTCTTTTGAAACAATAGCATTTTCAAAGGATATATATTTGTTTTTCCTCTCTAAAGGCTACATATTCCTCCACCCTTGTTAGCACACAGAAAGTGTAGCATAAGGCTGTTCCTCTGGCTTAGTCTCAAAGCATAAGCTTGACTCTTGGTTTTATGTATAGTAAATTAACCCTATAGATGCAATTCAGCGGATAATTCCCCAATAGAAAATATAGATTTTACATCAGCTGTTCACACCTATGGAGGAGCCCAGGCAGAAGCTGGAGGGATGGGCTTCTCCCTCTTCCTCTGTTTCCCTCGGTTCCTTCTGTTCATCCTTTTGTACCCAGTTCTCTCCTTGGGTGTCTGAGGCCAATGAGGCGGTTTCATTCAAGTTGCAGCTGAGTGACAATATTCCCAATTTACGCCCTTGTAAAGGAGAAGAGAGTCAGGCTCTTTGTCTACCCTCACGAATTCACAAGGATATTACAATCTCCAGGTCCTGTCATTGCTGCCTGGGGAATTTCAAGCGAAGCAAAAGGGCTGGCAGGATCTTAGGTGACTGCGTGTGGAAGATGGCACAAGACACTCCTGAAGCTGAATATATCTGTAGAGGAAAAGCAGAAAATGTCTTGCTCCCATGCAAGAGGGACTGCAAAATTACCCCAAGTTTACACCCATGTTTACATGCAGTACTCACGCATTTGCCTACCAGCACTTGCTAGACATTAAGGGTCCCAGCTAATGATCACCTCAGCTGTCATTGTCTCCTCTTTCTCACATCTCCTACCTGCACAAGCCTCCAGTGCGTTTTATACATGGATCAGTGGCCAGCACACTCTGTGCAAACCGTTCTCAGCCTCGTACAATGGCAAAGGGACCCTTTCCTTTTTTACCTACCTGGTGGTGCTCTTCTACACATGACACAGTATAGCAAGGTGAAAAGAAAAGAAACCTACCATCAGAGAGACAATAGAAATCACAAAACTAGTGTGTCATATTTTAAGAGGCGTCTTGCACTGGAGAGTCTGCATAGACACTCTTTTTCTTAGATCGGAGCAGTTATGGACTGCCTTTACCTACCTGAGCCTTTTGCAATGCCTCTTCTGAGACATCCAGCAGTTGAAGATGTGCAGGATCAAATTTTTGCTTTCTGTACTTTGCTGCACCTTGCTGCACCTTGCTGCACTTTGCTTCAACCACAGCCTTTTGGAGCTCTCACTTTGGTCCATCAAGCCAGACAACAGAACTGCAACTGCGCTTACTTTGCACAAAGTGATAGCCGCTAGCGGGGCATGGTAAGGCTTAACCCTAGATTAGTCTAGCTTTACAAAGATGCAGCTGCCTATTGAAAGTCCAACAGTGTGAAAATCTCAGTCCTCCTTTTCCCCTTTTTTACTTTGAATACTCAAAAGCTGTCTAGAATAATTCTGTCCTCTTTTCTTTCTTGTACAAACACTGTAAAAGAAACTTCCAGTGCACAATTGTTAAGGTATGTTAGACTTTTTTTCTCTTCTCTGAAGCAAAGAAAGGTGTTCTCCTTATCCTTCATATCTGTTTTTCTATGCATTGACTAGGGAAACTGTCCAGCTCTGTCAGGACAGAGATTCCCAACCCAGGAAAAAAAGAAGTAAATTTTATGAAAGAGAATGAAAAGTTTTCTTCATTTCTTTCCAATTTCAGATGAAAGAACTCTTGTCCTTCCTTTGAAAGAAACTTCAGGATATTCCTGTCTGGAAACAACAAAATATGCTTTAATTGGGAACTTATATAAGTTTGTGGGTATAAGTGCAATTGCAGGACATATATAAGGAAACTTCAATAAGCAATAAAATCAGGCAGAAGCAGCAGATTTATGTCGGTAAAGAAATCTGGATTGTCAAATAGATTGGTCAGTAATGCCAATTCTATGTTATGAGAAGAACTTTTTAGAGAGATAGAGGAAGGTAACAGTAGAAAGTCTGAAAAAGGAAATTATTTAATAGATATCTCTGCTTTTTTGAAGTGACATTTGTGGCTGACATAGGAGCAAGGTATTTCGTACTGCATCTTGGAATATAATGTGGTAAGGTGGACCTTTGCATTCTCCCCACAAACCGATTGCCACATAACAAAAAAAGCAGAATACATACAGATATGTATGTTCAGTATTTCTTTAAATATATATATCTGTAAATCTCAGAGGCTAAATAAAATGTAAGAAAGATTCTGAGTACAAACATCCTTTCCTTCTCCTCTGCCTTGGAGAACTGCAGGAAACAGTGAATTCATCTGCAGTAAGGAACAGACATCTCTCACAGCACTTGTTGGAAGAAAGATATCGTCTGTTTTAGCATTCTCATCATATATTTCAGTCTCAAGTCTGGTTGGGAATGTGTCTCCTTATTAGGACCATCATCATTTGTATTTTAAGACTAAAGTAGTTTAGTTTTAGAATCTAAGAAGTTACTGAGACATCCAGAGCTAAGCTCCATTAAACTCTTTGACCTAAACCCTATGAGCAGCCATTAGTTCAGCAGGAAGAACATTATTGTGCCAGCACACAGTGTGAGTACAAATCCTCTTCCCCTTCTGTCTGCCTGCCTCCCTCCCCCTAAAGTATTATGTTTTATATGAAAAAGCAGAGAACTATGTGAGGCCCTAATGGATCATCAAATGAAATATGATCACCAATGCTTATGTATTATAGTTAATGTTTCATTAGTTGCAGTAAGATCAGACAAAAAGGTTGGCTTTACTCTGTGGTTTTCCAACTTCAGCTCAGTTCTCCAGAAATTCATTGTTAAATTATTTACCTCCTTACTTTCAATGTCAAGTTGTTTTTGTCTTTCTACCTTCTCTTGTCTTTTGTAACCCTCCATCTTCCTTATAGCAACTGGATTTTTTTATGGGAGATGGTGGATGGAACATGGAATGAATTAAATGGTCCATGAGAAGGAGATCGCCGTCCTTCTGGAGCAGGTGACATAGAATAGAATGACCCTGATGTCATGAAGGTCATTCAAGGCCAGGTTGGTTGAGGCTTTGAGCAACCTGGTCTTGTGGAAGGTGTCCCTGCTCATGGCAGGGAGGTTGGAACTGGTTGATCTTTGAGGTCCCTTCCAACTCTACCCATTATATGATTTTATGATTCTATGCTCTTGCTTAGGAAAGGGAATGGTATTTACCTCTGATTTTCCAGGGATAGTTACCAGTCTAGGATTCTACCACCAACTCCTCTATGTGGGGACCAAGTGTGAAAGGTGACTTTAGGTGTTCTTTCTTTTCACAAATACTTATTGTGGAAAGGAGGATTTTGATTTATTCTATACCCAAAGTGAACACCACAGTATTTTGTGTTGACTGTTTACCCAAACACATAGCTTTCATGTCCACCTTTTACAATTCACATTATTTCTTCTGTCAGCACTAGCCAGTTCCATCCTTTTGAACCTGTTGGCGCAAAAAATTGGACTTCACCATTCAAACAGGACCTACATCCATTCTAAGTGATAGGTGTGACACTTCTTAGTCTGCTGTTTCCCTACAGAAAAGATCAATGCAGGCAACCTGATGATCCCTAAAGTAAACATTTTTGCATTCACCCTCTACTTCCTGAAAACTGGACAATTCTGTGCTAGTGACACCAGGAGATGTCTGCGTTCCTGCAATCTACTACTCAAGCAGAATATTTCTCAGGAAATCATCAAAATTGTGTATTCCTTCTTTATCTGGTATTACAATGGCATTATATAATTATTACAACTGTACCGCTGCGGATCTATTACTAGTGCAAAACTGACTACAGTTACAGAACTTTTCTTCCGTGTCTCTTAAGTGAGGTTTGGACCTGATTTTAATATAATCTTCTCTAACACCACTACCAGCAGGTTCTTCCTATTCTGTGAAGTGGAGAAGCCACAGCGAAGCTCAAGAAAAGCAATCTGCACCCTGCCCTGGAACCCCCTGGCTTTAATCAGGTCCAGAGCCTTGGGAACTTTGTTCATTTGTGTTTGGCAGTTTCTTATAAACTTATTTTTGAAGTCAGCAGTTGTGCTTCTCTATAAAATGCAGAATTTCAGAATTTGAGACTTATCACCTGCAAGCTCAATAATAGCCTGCCCTTTGAAATATCACCTTGTTCTGGATACTAAAATTTAATACTTTACTTCAATCAGAAGGGACATTGGCCTATGATGTTGTCAAGACCCATGATATAACAGATGCAGAAAGGCTGACAACAGAACAGCATGTTGCTTGTAAAATCAAGCAAAGCACTTTTCCCTTTAAAAAGAACTAAGACAGCAGGTTTTTCTCCTCTTCTCTTTTAACAGTTTTCAAAGTATGCTCAATATTGTTTGAGTAATTGCATAGCTTTGTAAATACATAGGTTTCTTCACTGTGAGATGTTGTCTAGAAATACCTTCCATGTCATTATTCCTAAAAAATCTTAATTGTAAGTATCTGGTTATTTTTCAGAGCATCCAAGTGGCATCCAATTTATCCAACTGAGCAGCAGGTAGAATAACAGGTAGGTAGAATGATGTTTAAAAAATTATTATTTGAAGCAATTGTTGAGTGTGATGTTCTTTTCAATATTTAATTTTCTACAGTAACTGTCTTGGTTACCAAAGACTGAGTACATTTCGGCATTATTTTTATGAGCACTTTTCTTAATCCATTCAGTTAGCAATGTTCCACTCCAGTGCTGGTGACAATACAGTTGCTTCAGCAAACGATGAGGTCAGAGACATTTGCTACTGACCTCAGCAAAATAATCAGTTAATCAATTGAAAGGAGAAAAAAACAGTTCTATACTCATCACCATAGTATTTAACTGTCATATATAAAATGAGAGTCACATCAATTAGCTTTGTCTATTCTCTCTCTCCCCTCATCCTAAAGACGGAATTTCCCTGGTCTCCTTCAGGTGTACTGTTCCCTGTGGGTTAAATACTTGGTGTTCAGCCTGAAGAAGTCATTCCATATTGTCCTGAGCATGAGGCAAGCTTTATTTCACAATTATATTTACCAAATAGAAATACCCAAGCATAACCCACTACCTGTGCATAATTTCAGGTTCTTAACCACGTACTCACAGGGAAATGATGCCAGTCCCCTGGTCAAGCTGGGACCTGCATTGAGAAAGCGGGAAGGAGTGCTCGTTTTTTGAGATCCTAGTTTTTCTAAGTAGGACCCCCTGTGCAGCTCCAAATCTGCAGTTTATGGCTTTGTGCTGCAATTCTTGATGAAGAAACAGCTCAAAAATTGTCACGGGGAGTGGGCAGCATGAAAACCTGCCTGGCCTGGGACAGGTTGTCTTTTCCCTGTAAATTCTTTTCTGACCCTGACAAAGCAATTGCTGAACTAACCTGTAGACTAGCCAAGTCCTTGTGCTCAGCACACACACAGCTTCTAGCTTTCAGTGAGCTCCCATTTATACTGGATTATACAGCCAGATAAGAGGAGTAAAAAGCAGGTCAAGCAACTTGCCTGCGGTCACACAGCAAGTGAGTGGCTTAACTTCTATCAGATGACGATTAAACAGGCATTAAAAATACAGGAAATTCAGAGAGCTGAAAAATAGCATAAATGCTTGAAAGTACAAAAACGGACTTTTAGGAAACCCAAACAATCTTTGCTTTCCCCCTGCAGCACTAACCATTTCCAGTTTCAGTTCTTTGTTCTTTCATACCTGAGTGGCAGGTGGTATTATTTTTGGATCAAGATCTTTTTCTTAGGCCTTTCAGAAGTCTGAAGTCTCTGGCTATTGAAACCTGAAATGTGAAGAAGTGAGTATACATGTACAAACCGCAGGAGGAGTACTGGAATTGTGCACGGGATATTGGATTTCTGATTGCTTTAATACCTACTGTCTTCGTTACGACACATGATGCTTCATCAACATGCTCACCTTTGCTGTTTTCTAGTAAGTGCTATAATTTAATGATCTGGTTTTAGGGGTTAGGAAGTTTGTGTACGTAAGTACACTAACTCCGTGTTTAATGACACTTGTATAAATGGTAGCACCTGGAGTCTTCGGCTCAGTTTCAGCAAGGTACTTAAGCACATGCCTAGCTTAAAGCAAGTGAGCAGTCCCATTGAAGTTAATTAGACTTCCCTTGTACTTAAAGTTAGGCATGTGCTTAAGTACCTTGCTGCATTAAGACCTTAATGAAGATTGGGGTATAACTGCCTTTGTTGCACTGTGTGTAATGCGAGTCATTTAGTGTATTCAGTGCGGAGCTGGGAATACAGTAAAGCAAAGCAGAGTACAAACGCAGTAAGGTTAGGATATAGCTAGAAAGATGTTGTGGTCACTGCTCACACTCAGCTGCTTATTTTAGATAATAGCGTCTCCCAAGGGCTTGTTTTCTATTTCTTTTTCTTCTTTTTTTTTTTTTTTCCTGCAGCCAGCAGGACTCACAAGTAAAGTGTCTTTGTTGTGTTTTAGGGTTTTAGGTACCAATATTGATAGAGAGATATTGATTTCAAGGAGTTCTCTCCTGGCTGGTTTAAGGATGTGCATGTGAGTGTTAACATCTTTTCCCTGGGGGACTGGATCTGAGGCCTTCTGAAGTCAATGGGAAGGCTCTCATCAGCTTTAATGGGCTTCGGATCAGGTCCTTAGGAGGTGAGAGAATTTCTTTGAGATCTGTGCTTTGTATCTCAGCCAGAAGTCAGCAGCACACCGCCCCTCAGCACTAGAGAGGGGAGCTGGAAGAGGAAGGGGGTGGGGAGGAGCGCAGAGGTGCACCTCGGACTGAGCGGTTTCTTGAATTGCCACCACTCATTTCTGTAGCACTTATCAATAAGTTGCTTAGTGGAGATTTCTCACTGAAGAACCGACCCAGTCTAAAACTAACTCATAAGCTCTGTGTGGATCACACACAAGGTGATACAGCTTCTGGCCAAACCTGGAAACTTTGTTCTTTGTCATTTTCATTTACTGTAAACATACAGAGATACTGCTCTGCTTTTTATTAAAAAAAAAAAAAAGGCAAGGAATTTTACAGGATAATATAATAGAAACAGTGAAAGCAAAGATACATGCAGTAGCGTGTAGTTTATTTTCTGATTCATGTTCCTGTTACTGAGATGAGAAGCACGATTAACAGCAATTTCCTACAGCTTTACAAATAAGAATTCTGGTGCAAATACTGCCATGGCTACTGGTTAGAGAAGCGAATGCTGTGCTTTCTGTATTCATACTCTTTAACTATGCTTATTATCGGATGTGTAAGGTGGAAGAGTTTCTTTTCAAATGAACATAGCAAACATATCCTGACATCAGTATAAAAATAAGCTGTAAGAAAATTAACACTCGTACAGACAGTTTTCATTGGATGCCTATGAGTGTGGCTTTCAGATACGTTGCTTAAAGACTAAGTTAAAACAGCCTGGAATGAAAACAATACCAATATTTTCTTGAACTCTTTTTTAAAAATTCTGTTAATTTTGAGGAGGGTGAGGCTTAAGGATGGCAGGAACGGATATTATGCACAGGTCATGAATGCTGTGATTTGAACAAAGGAAGAGGAGCAGTTTGGAAGCATTAAACATATATAGAGCAGCATACATTAGACCCCATCAGACAGAACCTTTAAGATCCTGAATTTATCAAATGACAACATTCATTTTGTACTATGTAGAAGACAACAAGAAAGTCAGCAACTTCATGTGCTGACATTGCAGTAAAACATGATTTTAATTAGCTCACACAGAGGACACATTGAGGAAAAAGTGACATTTCATTGAGGAATATACTATTAAACACAACCCTCCTTGACCTGCCATTTATCAGGGTGCAACCCAAAAGTCACATGACTCATCCTGTCTTTCTCATTGTCCTTTGAACCCTGGAAATACATGGTTCATTTGCAGAGACATGGGATCCTCCTGGTTTCTTGACACACAGTAATATCTGCTGCTTTTCTGTACGGTGGCAGTGCATCTCTGATGGTGAGCAGGAGGCACAAATCTTTATTGCAGAGGCCCATTTGAACACTGAAATAGCTGCATGACGGACAGTTTAATGATTGAAGTTACCAACTGAGAGGACTTGGGGAAAAAATGGAATGAAAAAAGAATCTTACTTCAGAGCAGCGCCAGATTGTCCTCAAATTAGAAAAATGAACCACAAACAGAAGTGAAAAATAAAAATAAACATAGAGCAACTAATTTAGCATTAGTGTCATGCCAAAAACATGTTAGACTTTGGCTACATGCAAGTCTAAAATATCTCAACGGCTTTTATTAAATACAGTAATGAAAAAGGTGTGCCATATTAATATCCCGATTCAGACCTCAGAGATAACGGAAAGTGTGAATACATAGTTTTACCTTACTTTCTATGTATACATTTAGCACATGCTAGACCCAGCACTGTAGAAAAAGAACAGGAGTCCGATATACCTATGATGGCCTGCTCTCTGTATTTCATAGAGCTCATTAATGCCCCTGGAAGGAGATTTCTGTGGTTAAACCTCAGGACTGGAACTCGGGCGCTTGTTGTCCAGTCCCTAATTCTGCCAAATTCTCCTGAATCTGAACAAGTGGTGAGCCTTTAGTTCTCTATCTATAAAATGGGGATAATAACACTTTCTACCTCAAAGAGGGGTTGGAAGGGTAAGTCTGCTAATACCTCTAAGATGCTTAGATATGAGGGTGAAGAGTGCCATAGAAAATCCTATAAATAAATAAAATAAACTGTGAGAGCCTGAGGCGCTGGAAGCTGCTGCCAAGGCTGTGCATTTCCACACTCCCCTTACTGCGGGAGATGTGGCTCGGAGCCAATATGCAGCCTGAGAGCAGCTCCCGCATTACTGGTGTGTGTGTGGTGTTTGTTTATTTGGTTTTCACAGAGGGTACCCACCACATAACTGCGGTAGCCACAGTCTGTTTAAAATGGGCCAGTGCTGGAGCGTTGTTTCAAGAGGGGAAAGGGGATGGGGCAAATCTGCTATGCCTAGTTTTGGTTGCTGTTGGCTTTTCTTTTTTTTTTTTTTCAGTCTTTTTTCTTTTTTGGGTGACAAATATGTTTCCTGAAACCCTTCAGGACTCTTTTACTGCTGTGGGTTGGTTCAATCACTCTTTGGGATTGCTGTTTATTTGTTTGCCTGTAAGGCCGTGCTGACACCCAGAGGTCTGAGGGCTCAGCTCTGCCGCCTTACCGGGCTGCCTCAGCCCATCCATGGCACAACTGGAGCCGGGGCCGGCGGTAGGAAGTGTTTTGACGGTTTTTTTGGTAGAGTTTGGTGGGAGAATCCTGGTGCTGATGTGGCACTGCAGACACAGAGAAGGCAGCTCCCACAAAGGAGAAGACATTTGCTGTAGCGGCTAGTAGGGGACCCACCAAACTCCTTCGTAGTTTGGCAGATTCACCCTCCCGGATGGGCCTTGCTAATTAGCGAGTGGGCATCATACAGCTCACACTCTGAGCAGCCAAGAGACTATGTACGTGCACAGTGTCTGATTTTACTAGTGGCAGGATTCCCAACTCACAACATCCAAGTGACTGTGCCGAGTTGACACTCTACGGTAACAGGAACGTCGTATTGCTAATACAGTCCCAGAGAGGATTAATTTTTCAGGACCAGTTAAAGCAGTTCCTGGCACCAGCTGGCAAGTGAAAGCCCTTGTGAGAAGGGAGAGGGGAGTAGCAGTGCAGTCGGGGCATTCTTGTGGAGTCCCTGTGGAGAGATCAGAGGAAGGGCTACAAGATCCAATCCCATATGCTTGCCGAGGAAACGCTGGCGGTTTGGAGCCAAGTGCATGCCCAAACGGATGCGTGCATGTGTGAGTGTGCTCGTGACATCTGTGAGTTTCTGTATAAACTACTGCACGACCAATATCAATTATGAAACAGGAAAAGAAGAAACAAATATGCTAAGATAGGACTCTGCTGTATGCTGAGCAGCAGGGCCCACGCTTTGTCCCAGGGGAAGAGACCATTGCAGAAGATGTGCAACAACACACTCTAGATTAAGCCAAGACAAGAAGGAATTGATAAACAGGAGAGGAGAAGAAAAACCTTCCCCCCCCCCCCCCCCTCCAAAAAAAAGGTTTCTCCCACAAATGCCCTAAAAAGCAGAAAATGCTCCCTTGTAGCACTCCTGGCAGGCTGAGGATTGAAACCAAGTTCTTTGCCCTGTGGCAGTAAAGGGGATGAAATTCCAGGAGTAGCAAAAATAAGCATAGACTAGGTGCTACAGTAAATAAATAATCCATAGTTAAGTCACCATCCCCATGCTAGGGCAGAGAGAGTCTGTCAACAGCAGCAGCTCGGGCTCAATGGGCATCTCTCCTCTTTGAATTTCCCTCAGCAGCAGATCTTGCTGCCCTGCTGCTGCTTTCCCTCGTCCACCTTGCAACCCAGGAGCCAGGAAGAGGCAACAGGTCTGACGTCTTGGCTTCCATCTCTGAAATCCCAGAAGAGGAATAACTGTCTGTGGGAGTATCCAGCTCCAGGCTGTTCCTTCCTTCCTTCTTGAAAGACAGGAGGGGGCAAAAAGGGAGAGAATTAAAGGGAGAGGAGACAGAAAGGAGCTAAGAGAGAAGGGAAAGAGGTGCACTGTGGCTGAAGAGAGGCTAGAAGACTGGAAGACTGAGTGTGGGGCAAATGAATGTACAGAGAAGAAAAGCAAGAGAGCAGGATAGAAGCAGTATCATTGAAAAGGGACATGGGGAAAAAAAAAGCTTGTTCCCCCCCAGAAAAAACCCAAATGAATAAGAGTGTGACATGTGCAGTGGGACATCTGAATGTGAAAGCAGAGGAGCAGAGGAATAGGACACTGGAACAGAGACTATATTCTATGTAAATGGCAGAAAAGTGGGGCCAAAGGGTGTTCAAGTTGTCTTGTTAACCATCCCCTTCTCTAAGTCAAGATAAACTTATCCATTTGCTTAACTCATTCTTAAAGATAAAACTGAGTCCACCACAGTGTCCCTGTTTACACCAAAATGTCTCTCCATGTCCCAAACCAACCTGCAGTATTGCTGCACTGTTCTTGCTATAAATACTTTTCGTCTGATGTTTAAGCAGAATCTTTCTTGCTGGATTTTGAGTCCACGTCTTCTTTTCAGATTGACCAGGGAGCTGAGGAACAGGTTATTCCCTTCTTTTCTGAAAACTGTACCATGCTTCCCTTCTTTATCTTTAGATGAACTAAATGTATTTAGTCTCTTTTGAAGGCCTTTGATCATTCTTGTCAAAATGATCCACATCACTTCTGAAGTGTGGTACTCAGGTACTTTCATTAAGGCCTCCACAAGGTTGAGTAAACCAAAAGGATTGTTTTGTTTTAAATATTATGTGTATTCTCTGTTGTATATCCACCACAGAATAAATTTTATCTTTTCCTCGAAAACTTGATGCTCCTAACATGTTAAGCCTGCAGCAAGCATGGCCCATATAGCTACCAATTTCTTAGAAAAAATTTCTGCCTGACCAGCTGCACTCCCATCCTGTATTTATTGATCATTTCTCTTTTAAGTAGTGCCTTGCACTTGTCCTTCTTGAATTTCATCCTCCCTCCCCCTTTTCTCTTCCAGACCATTTTGCAAATCTGTCAAGGTCATTTTGAATTCGTAGCCTTTCTTGCAATGTGCTTGTGATTCTTCCTAGCTTCGTGCCATTTGCAAGGTCAGTAAGGATACTTCTCTATTCCATCACTCTGTGTGTGTGTGTATGCTTGTACCTGTATGAAAGAAGAAAATGGGAAAAGTGTATCCTTTGTGTATCCGATGTTTATTTGTGCGGTAGAGCTAGGGTGAGATGACAGATGTCATCTAAGGTACAGTGGTGCTCTGCACCATTTTCTTCAGTCACTAAAAAGGATCATACTTGAGGAAACCAGTGTATACGTTATCTGCTAAAGTTGTTAATCTTAAAATGTATCACCCTACTTTAGGTTATCTTGGTAAAATAAAATTAGGGTAAAGAACAATATATGCACATATACATACGTATGTACATATGCCTAAGGGTTCATGCATGTCTACGTATATGCACATGTTGCTGCATATTTGTTGCTTAAACTGATCACAATACAAATAATGAATAAGTTAGACAGCCAAATACACTAATAAAATAAAATGAACTGTTTGGAGGGACTCCCATCTTTCAATGGAAAACTCCCATAATTTCTGACACATCAACAGGACACCATCTTTGAAAATTACACCGTGTCTTTTTATTCTGTACAGAGCTGAGACCTGAAGATGAACGTACTGAGGCCTATTTCTGCTGCTTTTGAGCACAAGCTTTTTCATTTACTTCTCAGCATAACAGTTGGACTGCACAGAAGCACTGGAGCTTAACAAAAAAGACTCTCATCTCAGACAAAAACTGTAATTATCACAGGGGAACAAATTAAACAGAAAACCCCGCTGGAGTGAGATTTCCACATATTTAGAGTGTGTTAATACCAATAATATGGCACATACTAACAATAGAATCTTTCTGTAGCTTTTGTAGTATCAGATATGAATGAAAATATGTATGATTACACTGCCTCAAAAGAAACAAGATGCTCAAACTCTTTTGTGAATAATTTTTTAAATGTTCAGGAGGTGGGGAAATTAATTTAAGAAACTTCAGTATATTTTGTTTAGAAGTGTTTCCATTTTAATCAGTACTGATTTTTCAACCCAAATGGTATTGATATAGACAATAAAAATAATTAATTTGAAATATATTTGGTATGTTCAAATATACATTCTTTACATTTATTTTTCTGCCAGCTGTGTCATCTGCCAATCACATATCTTAAAACAGCTGTCCGTTACATTGGGCATCTATGAAGGAGGTAGACTCAGCGTATCCATCCTACAGTTAAGAGTGTTTTCTACTTAGGTAAGAAAAAAATCAACAATAATTGAAGATATATATATGTATATATAAGGTAGAGGTGTTAATAACAGAAACTACGGAAGGAAGTGTATTGGCAGATTTATTCATGATATAGGTCTCATATACCATAATTATTGTCTACTTTCATAGTACTATCACAGCAAATATATATATAAACCAGGATAAGATTTAGTTTTGCTTCAAAGTTCAATGATCCTTCCCCTAACAATGTGTGCCATACACATTTCCGTTTCTAGAATTTGAAGCTAAGGCATGTATTAAGGCTGCCTACATGTGTCCATATATATTTGTGGTTATAAATCTCTTTTGTGTGCACAGAGATGAATGTTGCAGTGTCTTCATCTGTTTTCAGATGCACTCAGTCCCTGAAACATTAACTTTTAATCATTGTGTTAGCTAATACGACTCACTTTTTAAAACAATTGTGATAAATTTAACATTTTCCTTCTTTTCCTTCCTTTTAAAATGATCTTACTGGTACTAGAATGAATTTTATGTTTTCATTGAAAGAAATAAATTGTAAAGCTCTGTACACAGCAACCATTTCTATGGTGAAAGAATCCTGTTTGAATCTGCACAGACGGTATCTATGTTATTTTCTTTTTCAAGGACTTATCTCTGTAAGATTATTGACGCATTCGGATCAATACATTTAAAGGTTTCTCTTTTTTTTAATATCAAATGCAGGAGTGATTTGTATGTTTACCTTGACGATATACACTTGTCTCTTTAAGGTGACAGCAGATGGTCCAATAAGAAGTGGCAGAACTAAGTGCTGAAAATATAGCAGCCCATCTCAAGCTCCCTTAACCGTAAAATCTATGAATTTATGCTCAACTGAGCGATAAGAAATAGTCATGAAATGTCCAAGGGTGAATCAGGGTGGTTGGAAGTGTACCTATTTCCCCTGCACAATGAGAAACCCTTCAATGCACTGTCTAGATGCGCAGACAACATTTAGTAGCTTTATTTATCAATTAACCATTTCCATCACACTCAGACTGTGTACAACACGGTGTGCTGCTGAGAATTGCCGCACTCCTTTGCCTTCCAGGTTTCTGCGGACTGTTTTGTTAATGCGCGTTTTGTAGCTCTCCAAGGTTAGTTTAATACTGCCATTCCAGCGTGAATAGTTTGATAGTCTGGGGATTAAATCCTCAGAGAATGTAAGTCAGTGCAACTCCACTGAAATCCACGTGGCATCACAGTTTGCATCACAGCACCATCAGGTCCATTACTTACGAACAATTTCAGGCTATGTGTGATTTCCCAGACAGGATTTTATTCTTCTTTGTGTCTGTCATTCTCTACACCTCCCATTGTAGGTTATACTCTCTGCTCCACCTGTTCAACAACGCAGACCTGAAGAGAGCACTGATGGTCTGCTATTTTAATTAGGTGAGGGAACCACAGCAGAAAAAAACCCTCCAAATTACGGACTTTATTCTGAACTGTGTTACTGCAGCTCCATGGCCTCATCCTCAAATGTCTTTGGATATTTAACAGGTGCTGATCGTAGCTCTGTTCCTCTTTAGGGGGACAGGAAAACCCCATTACCTGATGTCTGATCTCTGGTTTTACCACCCATAAGTTTGCTGGAATGCAAAACTATTGCCAGCTTCATTCAGTTCATCCTTGGACACACAAACCAATAAAGTGTGTATTTTGAAGAGAATAAGTCAGTATATTTGCTGAGGAAGCCCAGTGAAAGTGGACGTACTATTTGATGCAAGTAAAGCAGGCAGACAGACACGGCAAATCAGCATCCAGAGAAAGGAAAGATGCCATCAGAGAAGAGGGAATACTTCATCATCCTTTTCTGTCAAGACATTATGGGCCTGGCTATGATGTAGCATGGCCATTTTCTGCATAAAGTTAATTTAAGCAGCCCAGGAAGGATTATTCCCCTGCAAGAAATAATTCCTGCTTATTCTCCAAGCTGCCAGTGTAACAGGGGAAAAGAGCAGAAGCAAAGGGAGGAGGCTGGGGCTGACATACCTAATGCACTATATTAGTCTTCAGTCCAGGAATCTAAACTAGCTGCATGACCAATGTTATTACAGTTATTTTACAGGTAGATAGTTTGAGAAACAAAGAAGTTCAGAGGCTTGAACAAACTGGAAAAAACCCCACAGACAGTAGGGAACGCTGAGTCTCAATTCTCTGCTTTCTGGAGGTAGGAGTTGGAGACAGAAAGAGAGAATATGCATAATGTATTTTATATGCAAAACCCAGTACAGTATAAAAACAAAGATCACTCACAGTTTTCCAATACATATATATAGCATAACATTAAAGAAATTACTCGTCAAAAAAGCGGAGTGATTACACAATAAAACATTTTGAGCAACAGAGATACAGCCTGGGCCATTCTCCAATGAAGAATTTTAAATTAACTAATGCAATTATTTTGACAACTGTAATTCCAGTAAAATTAAAATTCTTGATGTTGTACTTCATCATTAACACATGGATACAAGAGCCATATATGTCTCCCTTTATATTTGTCAATGAAATGTTCCAGAACGATACGAAAATATCCTTACTTCCTGTAGTTGCAATTTACTCTGTACTTTGCTTATTTGCCAGTATGTGAAAGAACTGATTTGGAGTCTGCCTTTGTGATTCAGACTTGCATATAGTGTTGTAGGAAGGGTAGGAGAGCTACCAGTTCTGTTCTTTGGCTCTTTGTGCTAGAAAAAAACACATATTGGAAAAGCTGTGGATTTCCTTGAGGTCTTCAAAAAGAGTATTGGATATTATCCCATCCCACCCCTCCGTAAATAACCAGCCCTAGGTGTGTGCCACACGGCTGGGCATGGAAGGGCAGCCACACGGATTGGGTGCAGTCCCTGCATGCCCCAAGTGAAGCAGCATCACCAGGGCTGGAACAGAGACTGAGATGGGTCCAGCCCTCCCATTGCCCTGTTGTCTCATGGAGTGAGTCCAACAGATCAAGTGCTGCAGAAGCAGGTTGTGGAGCTGCTTTTTTACTCTTTCCTGCATTTCCATTCCCTTCTTCCTTTCCAGGACTGTGGCTATGTCTAGTGCGAGTCCTAAATGAAGCTTTTTAAAATACTCTAAGAGCTGTGCAAAGGCCATATACTATTCTGCTAGATAAGGAGGAAATGAAGTTTGTTTAGCTGGCAATTTTTCACTGTTAATGAGTTTCTAAATGAGTCAAACTACTTCAGCCAGGTGGTGCACTAGCTGTGGAGGGTGCAGAGGGAGAAAAAGTCAGTTTTGGTCCCCTTCAATGTCATCTTTGCAAGTTTCTGCATTGCAGTTCCAAATTTCAAGGCAGGAGGCACTCAGGATAGAAATCCTGGGAAAAAATGGACAAAGGCAAGGTGAAGAGCCCGTGAGTAAACAAGGGGTGGGGGTGAACCTTCCCCATATATCGGCATAGCAACAGTTCCCATTCACCTGAGGTACCAACAGAAATGCATCCTACACATCCTTTTCTTGTGGGGCTTGGAGCAGAGGCTGGGAAAATCTGCAGGATGCCTCTTATGGTGGGCCAGAGTTTAAAATCAGAATTCCAACAAAACCAGCTGTGGTCCTGACAGAAGCAATCTTCCTACTCAAGTGTCCCAATGACATTACAGTACATATATTTAAATCACTGAAGGTGTGATTCTATCCTCCCAGCTGAGATGAATATCTATTCTCCTGGAGTTGGCCTCATTATTAGTTGCATCTTCATTCTGTGCAACAACAGACAGCAGAGACTGCTAGGACAGTTAGGTGCTGCTCCCTGGTTTATTACAACACTGTTTTTTTCAGACATGATTAACAAATGAGAAACTGGAAACTGACTGATTAATTTAACTTCAGTACCTTCACAGAGTCCCTGAAAATAATCTTGAAAATTGCAATAGATATTTTAAAAAAATAATCTCTCTCTCTATTGGGAAGAGTATAAAGGAGGTAATGTAACTATTCCAGACCAAAAGCCGTCCTATTCTAACAATCTGGAAGACAGTCTGTGGGACCTATTTTCATGGAATAAAGTGAATGGGCATGGGAGGAACAATAAGAGGATGCAAGACATCTACTCACTTAAATTCAAATGCTGCATAATCTGAAGAGCACACACTTGTAAAACTACCTGTCCTTTATACTCTAATCATGAATTAAAAACATATGCAGAACAAAAAAAAACGAAAAACAGGTTTGTGGGGTTTTTTTCATCTTTTTCCCCCCTCCTCCCCCTTCTTTCAACATTTTTAGAGGCATTTTAGGCATTTAACACTTAGTATACTTGTGATAATAAAAGCTTTTGAGGAGATTTAGATTCCTAACCAATCCATGTCTTTAGCCCCTTCAAAGATGCAGGATAAATTCTTGTGAGTTGAATTGAACTGTGGTGCTCCTTCCAGGACCCATTTACTAACAAATAAATTGTACTACACTATACATTTGGACATCCACTTTACCCGGTATACTTTTTTTTTTTTTGCAGTTGCAGGGTTTGTGGCCCGTTGATCCCTGGACCCGGTTTTTCACCTCTTGCTCATACTGTTTTCCCTCAACATTTTAATTACTTGCAGGATTTAGTCCTCTGTGCCATCCAATCATTGCCATAGCATTAAATTGGTGCTTCAAATTTTTCTCAAGTGCCCACTTGGCCTGAGAGCACTGACTCCCTGCTCCTCAGCATCTGCAGACTTTACTAGTCCTAAACTCCCTGATTCCCAACCATGGCCACTGCCGGTGGTGCAGGTACCCCTCAAGAGTTTCATTTTGGGAGCATGCAACAATGTAATTCTGAACACACTCACAGCATCTTCAGAGCAAACTGCTATTTTTCATTCATGATATGCATCAGAAAAAGTAAATCCCAACTGATCTTCCACTTGTGGATTTCCTAAGCATCATTTTTCTTCACTGTCCCTTTCTTCCCACCTGGTTCCCTTCCAGATCTGAAGGATAAGAACAGCCCCCACTCCTCCCACAGCCTCAGCGTCTGCGGGCTGAGCTCCTTGGCCAAATGCAAACTGCTGCAATGCAGACAGCAGGGAGCCTCCAGGCACTCCCTGCTCCACCACTCCACCACTCCCCTTTCTTGGCTCCTAGCACCTTTTCAAGTTTGGAGATGCAAGCCCAAGTTTGGAGATGCAATTGTTACTCAATGATTAGTTGAGTAACGTTGAACCATTTCTAATTGCTGCTCTCTCCTCCTTAAACCCAACTCATTTGCATTGAATTCTCCCATCCTTTCTGCCTCTGTTTTCTTCAGGGAGCTGTACCTTTGCTTTTCTCTCATTCACAAAATCACCTGTATCTTCTGCAGTTTATTACGCTGATTGTTTGTCAGACAAGCTTAGCCACATCATCTGAACCTTGCCTTTCTTATGATAGGCATGTCATTTCATGAGATTCTTTTCTGAACAGTGTATCATTTTCAATAGTGACCACCTTTAGCAATTTACAGCTCCATATTTTTGTGTAAAAGCACATATCAGCCCCCTTCATGCAGTCAGAAGACTTCAGGTTCCTAATGCAAAGATATTCTTCCTCTCTGGCCTCACGTAACATCTAGTAATATGGTCATTTAGTCCTTCCTTCGTCGTCAGAGATCTCTTGACTCCAGGACTGAAAAACACCCCAGGTCTCACTCGCTGCCTGCCACGGCAAGACACGCGTTACAGAGGGCAGTGTAACTTTGTTCTGGTGGCAGAGGTCTGCCCAGAAGGAATTTGGCTCGTGGACAGCTGTGCTTTATGGAGATAGCTGACAACATAATGCTTCTGTTCAGGATGGCCCTGCAGTGAAACCCAAGCTTAAGCTCCATTAAAGTCAAGCGCTCAAGAGTGCTCCTTAATGAATTTTTTCATACGTATAAGTGCTTTCCATGATTGAGCAAAAAAACACAATTCTTTTTTTTTTTTTCCTTCTCCAATAAATAAGCTTATTTTCTCTTGTCCATCTGTCTGTCTCTCTCTTTGGTCTGCTTTATTGTTTGCTTTCATCTCAGGTATCGTTAACACAGTTTTTTTAGTATTAATTTTTCCTATCACTTCATTACGTGTTAGAAGTGAATAGGAGTGGATGCTGAACTCACCTGATATTTGCTTTTAGAATAGGTCATAAAATACTGTAATGCTAAGTAGAGATTCAGGGCATGCTTTCAATGGAAGATAAAGAATTTTTACATCTATCAGTCCAAGAAAATTAATGTAGCCTTTACTTGCCTCTCTCCACCTTGGTATCCCTTATTAAACTTAGGGCAATTACGATCTGAACACTTTTACTATGACAAACATCAAGGATCATCTAAGGTTAATGTCAATTAATAGGTTGTGGCAGTCATGGAGTAACTCGCAATTTGGCTGAGAAAATGAAAGAAACAAGGAAGCAGAAAAAGGTAGAAGGGGATAACATCGCATCACTTAGAAATCAAATATAAAAGTGCAATAAATACTAATAGTGATAAAGGAATCATTGGAAGTTAAATTCCATAGCATCCATCAGTCCATAGCGCTATGTCACGCTGATCACTGCAGCATATGAACTGCGGTATATCTGTACCTTCTATTTCGACAGGGAATTCCACTGGGCACTTGGGGACTGTCAGGGCCTGAAAGGGTGATCTCTCAGAAAGAAGTCTGTAGCATTGTGCATTTAATGCTGTTTTAATGAGACCTGGAGTAATTCTTTTGCAATTCCTGTACGTACCTGTGTACAGTTGTGTAATATTGTAGAAGACTTCTTGCTTTTTATCCCAGGTATAGTTGAGCCAGATCCTTTACAGACATAATTTGCTATAGTTCCTTTGAATTCACCAGGATTGTGCCAGTTTACACCAGCTGAAGCTGAGACCCAAGATATCTCATATCCTCTGAGTACCATATATCCTGGAGAAACATATTTATGTAGAAGATGGTTTTCACCTGGCATAGCACATTGTAAAGGAAAAACGAGAGACAAGAAAACAAGCTGTCTACTTTCCTAAGTTAAAACTTTCTCCATTACAGTCAGGGATCTAAATAATAAAAAAATATGTAGAGCATTTCTACCCATTATTGAGTCGATTTTAAATAAAAGTCTTAATGAATACACATGGATGTGTTCTATGCATTTTCACACATATGAGGTATAAAACCGATGCATATTCGGTCTGATCTTTCAATTAGGCACGCATAAGAGTTTTAAAAAAATGAGTGTGATGATTTGTCAAATTTATGTATATTTACCACGATTTCATATATAGTGGGGGATCATAACCTGTTTCCAAATCCTACCAGGCTATAGAAATAAAAAATGATTTAATGAAAAAAATGTTATCACAGTAACTGTACCCATAAATCAGGCACACAACTGAGCATACAATATATACTAGTAATAAATTTGGATTTTAAACAATTAGTTCCTGCATTTAACTATTTAGTCATTTGCGTATTATTTTTATCTGTTGTTGAAGGCTCTCATATGATATTTTGAAGCTGTCCAGTGTCATTGCTACTTTCCTGATGCACCAACATTTGGCTACACAAAACATAAGGTGGGTTGTAAAAAAAAGGTAAGAAGGAAAACCAAAGTAATACATAATTATGCGTATACAAGAGATGCTGAACCCTTTTTTATTTCATTAATTGTATTCCAAAGACTTTTCGTTTTTTTTTTTTAAATTCCTCCTTTTCTTTCAGACAGCATTCAGGTGCTGTTTAACAGCCGTTATTCAGTGTTATTACAATGTTCTCTTATGCCTTGGCTGAGGTTTTTGTTGTCGTTCCATTGTACTGTTACTATAGTCCTGTTTATTGGACTTTAAGAGTTTAAGGCTTACAGCTCATTCTAACAAGCATGTAAGAAGAAGGGTGCAAACGTTTCTTTTTTATCTGGGTCTAGGAATGAGCCTGCATGCAGCATTTTCCATGTGTAGATTTCAACGAAAGACCAACTAATTTGGTACCCTATGTCCATAGCATTTAAGAAAGATAGAGATCCTCTACCTCTGATAAAGTGGAAGCGAGACCAAGAGATTTTCAAATAGAACCAGGGGATCATATTGTACTTTAATGATTGTTTAGATTAATAGTTTGCAGCTATCTATGTTTTGAGGCATGTTTTAATTATAAGTCTATGATTAAACTGTGGAATGTGGTGAATGTCATAAAAAGAAAACACCTTGAACACAGTTCCTATGTACACACATGTGTTTGAATCTTAATGGAATTCATCTGTTCTTTTTGTTTGAGAAAGTTATTTTTAAAGAGCAAAACAAAAACAAAAAAAGTGAATACATAAATTGTGAGGTAACAATGAAATTCCATTTCATCTTACCCAAGAGACAGCATTTATTAATGGCCACTTGGTAGTGGAAAGCAGGGAGATAGTATGTGGATTATTTTAAATTATCACATATCTTCTTACTTAGAATATAAGTAATTACATTAGTACAGTTGACTACAAAAACAAGCAATAAATCCACATTAGTTTGTTGAATCTGTGCTAGCGGACATCCTTGGTGTGTAATTCAGATTAATATTTATAGCTGTGCATGAATTTCTGTACTTGGCTCTGTAAATTTGGCTTGGAGGACACCAACAACTGTGCTTAGTTTTGTGATGCAATGAAAAAAGTCCGTGCTGATTGAAGTCCAAAATTATTTTCAAATATAAATGTATATTTGTGTTTCTGTCTTTCCAAAGTGGTTGAGCTAAAAAAAGCCTTCCAAGTATTTTTTTTTTTTAAAGCCTTTCAGCTTCAAGATACGGTGTTTCTACATTAGAGTGTGAAAGATTAAATTCAGCATATATATGTACGTAATTTTTTTCAAAGAAAAAAGCTCTTCAAACTTTCATCTTAAAATCTAAGGCATGGTCAAATCTCTTAGAAAGATTCCTCATCTTGTCATTAGAAGTCTGACTTTGCATTCATAGTTTTTCACTTATTTTTTAATGCTATGCTAAATATTTTGCTTTCTCCCAAGTTTAGTGTTTTGAATTGACAAGACAAGTCTACTTTTTCTGCCTTCTGTATTCAGAAGTTCTAAGATCTTTCCAAACTAATCAAGTTGACAGTATCTTATCTTATATTGGAAGGTGCCTTATACTGGGGGTTGTTTGCAGAAGGAAGCAGCACCAGTACTAGGCACAAGGACAGCTCTAGTACCAGCAATACCCACAGGAATGTCGTATTAAAAAAAAAAAAAATTATCTCACATGGATTTGACTGATGGACCACTCGGTGGCTAAGGAACTGGCTGAGTGGTCGCACTCAAAAGACTTGCAGTCAACAGCTCAATGTCCAAGTCGCAAACAAGCAATGACGAGTGGTGTTCCTCGGGGGTCAGTACTGTGATCGATACAGTTTAACATCTTTGTTGGGGACATGGGTGTTGGGATTGAGTGCACCCTCAGCAAGTTTGCTGATGACACCAAGCTGTGTGTGTGGTCGACATGATGGAAGGAAGGGATGTCATCCAGAGGGACCTGGACAGGCTTGAGAGGTCGGCCCATGCGAACCTCATGAAGTTCAACGAGGCCAGGTGCAAGGTCCTGCACTTGGGCCACAGCAATCCCAGGCACAAATACAGGTTGGGCGGAGAATGGATTGAGAGCAGCCCTCAGGAAAAGAACTTGGGGGTGTTTATGGATGAGAAGCTCAACATGAGCTGGAAATGTGTGCTCACATCCCAGAAAGCCAACTGCATCCTGGGCTGCATCAAAAGAAGCATGGCCAGCAGGTCGAGGGAGGTGATTCTCCCCCTCTACTCTGCTCTCATGAGACCCCACTTGGAGTACTGCATCCAGCTCTAGAGTCCCTAACATAAGAAATACATGGACCTGTTGGAGTGGGTCCAGAGGAGGGCCATGAAGATGATCAGAGGGCTGGAGCACCTCTCCTATGAAGTCAGGCTGAGAGAGTTGGGGTTGTTCAGCCTGGAGAAGAGAAAGCCTCTGGGGAGACCTTATATCAGCCTTCCTTCCTAAAGGGGACCTATAGGAGAGATGGGGAGGGACTCTTTATGAGGGAGTCTAGTGATCGGATGAGGGTTGATGGTGTTAAACTGAAAGATGGGAAGATTTAGATTAGATATTAGGAAGAAATTCTTTCCTGTGAGGGTGGTGAGACACTGGAACAGGTTGCCCAGAGAAGCTGTGGATGACCCATTCCTGGAAATGTTCAAGACCAGGCTGGATGGGGCTTTGAGCAATCTGATCTAGTGGGAGGTGTCCCTGCCCATGGCAGAGGGCTTGGAACTAAATGATGTTTAAGGTCCCTTCCACCCTAAGCCATTCTATGATTCTAAGACTCTATGAAGGAAGATGGGGTCTTGAGGCAACTAGCAAAGTATCCTCCACCTCCTAGGATTTTGTGTTATAATTGTAACTGCAGATAGCTAGAACTTAGGAAGAAAAGCACATCCTTTAAAGTGAGCAATATGTATTAAGGTCTGAGGAAACATTTTAAACTAATAAATGGTCAGAATAATGCATGAATTGCAATGCCTATATATTACCAGCAATTAACAAAAAAGATATGGCCCAGATCAAGCAAAGCCAATGTTTGCACCTAATTTAAGTAGACGCCCACAAATTTTTTGAAACTGTATCCCCCTGCCAATGGACAACACATTTTAAAACTAGTGTCTGATTCCCTGTTTAATCAAGGGACAGATGTAGGTCTGTCTAAGGAATGGTGATGAAAAAATCCTCCTAAATTAGTCCTAATTTAGAAAACTACCTCTACGTTGTTAGAAAAGTGAATCAAGCACAGAAAGTACAGATATTTCATTTGCACATGAATAATCTACTCTATAGAAAAATAATCTGAGCGAAACAGGCATGACGGTAGACTGGATGGTAGGTCAAATGACGTCCTTTAGAACACACTGTAGTTTGTACCAAGACCAACTTATAAATAGTGCTATTGAGCCTAGCCCCCAGAAGCAAAAGTTGGAAGAAATTCCAGTTTCCAGGGTATATAAGGATGGCCTTATCCTTTAAAAAAAGGTGGAAATTTTATATATGATAACTGAAGGTATTTAGATGACATTCAATGAATCTTAATATTCTTTAATACCTCTGCCTCACTAATGTCTCTCTAAATGGTGGTAAAATATTTTCCAATCCACTGTTTCACTGATAGTGACCCTTCCTACCCAATGCATATTACAAAAATCATATAAAACTGAGAAATTATCAGCAAGCAAATCAAAAAAGGATGCTAGTAGTTGATTTATCTATCTTTCGATTAATTGAAAGCTCCATTTTCGAGATTTCTAAATTCAAAAAGAAAGTGAAATATCCGGCTCCATCCCCAGCTTGTCTACATCATTAGCAACCCATCAGATGCTGGGTTGTCATTGCACCATGTATTTTACATCTACTACCTTAGTGAAAGTAAAATATCATGTCATGCCTTTGTCAGTTTATTTAATCATACCATAACATAGCTTTTTGTTGCAAACACTATAAAGTTTTTTAAAAACTATAAAAAAAATATAGAGGGAACAATTTAGTAAAGCTTATACTGAACTACATCCATGTAGGATGCAACATCTTCTGAACTGGGAAAAAAAGGGAATTAATGTAACGATACACCAAAATTTTGCTTAGTTCATCAGAGGGATTTTTTGGGTTTGATTTTGTTTAGGATTTTGGTTTTGGTTTTGAGACAAATTAAAGATTTTAACAATGTCTTAGCAGGAATTCCTGACTCTGCATCTCTGAAGTGCACAGAGATTTTTTCTGGCTTCACTACTGTTAGATTATGTGCTGGTTTTGTGTCATTAATTTGAGATGACATAGATAAGAGAAGCAGCTTCATTCATGAAATCAAATTCTGCTTGTAAGTATGCCTTTCAAGAAAAAGGCAGATCTGTATTTCTTCTAAGTGTTTGCAGGTAGTGCATCTGTGTTAATTCAAATAATGAAAGCCAGGATTGATGATGGGCTGATTCAGTATAGCTCTTGCCAACAATTTTCAGAGATTAGGAGGCTGTTGGAAAGATATCAATGAAGGTTTAGGGATCACTGTCTGAAGTATTCTAAATTAACAGCTAATGGATGTTTTTAATAGCTCTTTTATAGATGAGTGCAGCTGAATGAAATCCGACAACAAGAAAGCTCAGCTTTGCTTAGTATGAGCTTTAACTTCCTTTCACACATGATGACCTGTCTCTGCACTAGCTTTCTCACTTTGTTTCTGCATAGGGTAAAAATGCATTTATTTTATAGTTAATAAACATATCCGCACACACTTTAATCTTTTTGAGATTTTTTTTTTTAAATATCAGAGATTATTTTCTTCCTGAAACGCTGCATATAAGCAGTGCTGCCCTACTTTTTTCCAAAGATTTGTTCATTCATCCTACTGTTTCTGGCAAAGCTCAGTTCTTGCAGAAATGGTGAGCAGATATGAAAAAAATGAATACTCTTTGATTATAGCTGGTGTAATCAAGTTGTCTGACCTTCCTGGTGCACAAAGAGACCTGACTTGGGTATTCAATATTCAATTTCAGTGGCCCAAAGAGATGAATAAATATAAGTGAGACAGAGCTCATATGAAAGTATACCAGTGGGACAGAAAATAAATGTCTTGAGGTTGTGTTTTGCAGTAGAGCTCATAAGCTTCCTATCCTCATCTCCACTGATGCCAACTGGCTGTCAAAAGACAGTTTTTTTTGTTGTAGAATAGGGAGAGATGTGACATCATTTCTTCTGTCTAGTTCACAGGTGTTTGAAATTACCTAAGTGTTTTAACTGTCAAAATTTGACCAACAGATTCATCGACTACCTCTTGTGAAAATTAACTCTATTTATTCTTATACATATGGCCTTTTTCACTTCTGCGCTATGAATATGTCAGATGAATAACCAATTTAATTTTCAATTTTTAGTTAGACAAAATGTTCGGCAACTAAATATCTTGTCCTCATCCTGAAGTTTTTCTGTTAATATACAAACACAACTGGAAAAATATCCATGTGAAAAACATATGCATCCTTAAAATGGACCTGACTTCAAAGAGTTTAGCCCCATTTTAGAACTATTTGTCAGGTTGGAAAAAGTCCATTTCCACTCACGCACAGGCTGTGCAGAGAAAACACAATCTTACTAGTTGTCTCTGTGTGGATAGCTAAGTCAAATTACATATTTCCAATGACCGTAACTGGAGCTTAGACTTCTAGCCCCAGTGTGGAAACTAGATTTAGACAATACATTTTTGTGTCTGAACATGGAGTGGAAAGCCATTATAGAAAACCGCAGAGTATGTATTCATAAAATAATAATTATTCTATTGTATTTTATCTTGTACCATCCTGGCACATTCTGTAATTGTGCATTCCAAGAACTAGCTAATATTGACTGATGCCATCCCACAAGAAGATAAACTTACTGACTTCATTTATAAAAGTTGCTATGAAAAGCAAGAACTTTCACACTTCTTAGAAGCTTTTTAGATTAAACAGCTTTATTTGAATCTGAGTAATGTCTTGAACAGGGACATAGATACTGTATATAGGGAACCTTTACAGAAGATGTCAGTCTTTATTATCAAGTCTAATTGGCCTATTATGTCTCTTTTTTGTAAGAAGCCATTAACTTCTTAATGCATTGTGGGCAGTAAGATTCTCATCAACATATTCTGCACCGTTTTTAAACCTTTCTTTGATTCAAGCAATGAAAGAAAAAAAAGAAAAATCAGAATTGACCCATATTGAAAAGAAAGATTTTTTTTTCCCTGATATTATCACAATAAACAAAAATTCATAAATGAGATCTTATTGAGGGAATATTTTTAATTTTTTCTATTTTTTTAAATTTAAAAAATGTCTCAGTAATTTCATATAGCATCACTAGGGATATAACAGTAATATGAGCAAGTGACTCCTGCCGCAAGAAACCAAGACACAGGGAAAAAAAATAACATTAATACAATTTCCATCTTCTTCAGGTCTCATGGTCTTCATTTTTCTTTCATTTTGTTTTGTGCTTTTAACAGTTATACACATTATTTTCAAGGTTTAATATCATGACAGTGCTTTCTAAGAGAAAAGGCTGACTTCAGTGATAGAGGTCTCCGACACAAAATGCCAGTCAGTCTTCAAAAACTGTATCTAAATTATGACTGAAGAGAAAATAATAAGTCCAGATACTGGTTGCTTACAGCTAGGGAAAGCTAACTCCTCACTTTTGTGCTCTTAAACTAACATCAAATATTTTTAAAGTAAAAATTCTTGAGGAGAACAGCAGCATCAACATTTTTAATAGGTTTGAGATTCTCATCACAACAAGCACTCAGGAAATTTCACCTTTCAGAGTGGAGAAGAAAAAGTGCAGCAAAGAATAATTTCGATGCATAAGTGAGCAAGATATGCATGAATTCCCACCTTAAGCTCTGTGACTGAATGACATCTTTGGAAGAATGCATGTAATGGCTTAGCAGCTATGCTTACTACCTTTGAAACTAGACTTATTGGCCTGCCCAGACCTTGCACCTTTTCTCCTATTGTTGTCCTATCACTTTCTACTAGTTCAGTTGCTCTACATTATATCTGTAATGCAGATGTTGTTATTATTCTAATTCTGTGAACGATTCAAACAAGCTATGAGACAAACACCTTTGGATAACTAATTAGTGACCTGGAGCTTCTAGAAGCTAGTTGTAGTCAACATGAGAACTTTGATAATTTAAACAAAGGGCACAAATAAATGTTGCTCATTATGACTTTAAAAAATAAATATTTTGTGTTTCTAAGCCTACAGAAACAAAGAGGAAGTTTCTTCAGTTGCCACCTTTTCTTCAAAGAGAATACAACATGATGCCAGCATCTTGTAGCGAAGTCTTTGTAAGGAACTGTCAAGGGAGGCAGTTTCCTACCAGCTTGTGAACTGTGATAGCTGGGTTCTCTACTGTGGCCAACCCAAAAGTCTAGATTCAGGTTCATCCCATTTTAGGCATTTAACTGCTTAGATAAAGACTGGAGTTGGCCTAAGCATCTCCTGTTGACACAAATGCATGGAGGAGAATTCACACAATTCATATCAGTTAAACACTTGTATTTTCAGTCCTATGAGACAGTGTGACAGACATAAAATAATAATATTTTGATTCATGTTTGAAAAGCATTGAGTTTTGGCAGAAAGGGAAAAAAACACACCCAACTCTGATCCAATGAAAACCCAGTTACCTGTCAGATAACAGTTTTCATTAGCTCTGCTTCAGAAAGTAGCAAATAGTGATGGAAAGCTTCCCTATCCAATAGTGGGATATGCCTACAATTTATTCTCCACAATCATTCTTACCTGGAAGACATGTTGTCACCTTAGAAGTTTTGTGTGTCTGGGTTTGAGTACCTTAAATTGAATATGTACAGAAAGATGAGACCTCAAGTTTGTTTCAAGAAGCCTGGCATCTTTTATGTTTTTCAATGTTAGTGAATATCACGACTGCACATACAGCTCTGATGTGGTGGCTGTGCTCTTTTACTGTTCTTCTTAGCATGAACCTTATTTCATTATGTGACCCTTATGAGACAGGCACCCACATCACTTAGGGCTCTGAAACCCGGTGATGGGGCACCGGCTCTAGTGGAGGTTGAAAAACCATTCATGGATGACCGTGGAGTCCCAGGGATGAAGTGACACACTGGTGGCAACAATCCTAATGCTTGAACAAAAGCATCCTGTTCCTGTAGAAATGAACATCATCACATACAGACTAGTGTCAGAAACATTTGCGTTGACTAGAGAGAGCCTTGTATATGATGGAATGGTATCTCATTATAGTAAGTTCCTGCTTTCTTGAAGGAACAACTAATGGGAATAGATAACCTGCCTATGGCCACAATGCAGCTGGGAATGCTCTTTCAGGATGAAGCAGTGCAAGGATGTAGCAGAGATGTTCAGGATGGTGCTCTGGTGACTACAAATCACAAATGGATGACATCTGTGACAAAAATGACCAGGATGACTTGCCACCATTGAACTGCTATGCCACAGGTTCTGCTGGTAGGTGATGTTCACCCCCTTGTGAAGTGGTGTGAGGAACTTCTAAGACAATGCTATTTCCTGGCAGAAGGTCAAGTTTTTTCCAGCCCAGGAATTCACAGTCCTCTGTTGATCCCATGTTGACACCCATAAACCTCAAAACATCACAGACATCTTCTAGAACCTGGGCCTTGCTTTTTTGTGCATAAGACAGTGTAAAAAACAGAGGTGGTGCTGGCACCCAGGGAGATGGGGAGCAAACACAGCCCTTGAGACGTGCTAGGTAACCAGCCCTGTGGAAGGGACCATCACATTGCCCACTTAGTGACAGTTTTACTTATTCCTTGAACTGAAGAGTCCTAGAGCTCCTAATTTCTCTTCTTACCTTCTTTGATCTCAGGCTGCTGCAGGTGTTGTCACCTAACTTTGGCAGAGATATTCTGGGATGGCACCAGGCTGTGCCAACCTGTGTCACTCACATAAGTCTATATGTTGGAGTCAGGGATAAATTTCCTGCAGACATATCATGTGCAGGGCAGATATCAGAAAGGTTTTGGGAGATTATGTGACAATGCGTCCTTTCCAGCAAGAAAAGCAGCTTGACTGAAGCAGTCCAGAGGCTCTGCAAGGCCTGCAAAAGTGCCACCAGAGGAAGCACGCTGGCTGAGGCAGTCATCAAGAACAATCTAACAAAGCATCGTGGGCATGGTCATTGCTATCACTGGGACTTGTAAGCATGGTTCGAGGACATTTGTATTATCCAATTTGTATCATCAAATTAAAATACTGCAGTGCACAGAACTGGAAAATGGTATCTGGGAGTCATTAATAAATAGCTGGGCCAGAATAAGGCAAGGTTATCACCTTTTTGTCAAAGTAATAGAGATACTTCTCTTAATGAATGGCCCAAATCACAGTTGGACAATAAATATAAAAGCATACAGATGGAAAGGTTTTTCAGACTATAGAACAATAATGAGATATTACTAGTTGGTTTCACAGAGCCAGACAAAGTGAATTATTAGTAAAGATTCTTTTTCTCATAAGGACTGCAATAAGAATGAAAAAAGATATACCTATAAGAGCATTATAATTTCTTAGACTCTCCTTCCAGAAATGGGAGAAATACGTGGCAGGAAGTCTGTATTTCCTGACCTTGACGGATCAAAACGCAAAAGGTTTTTCCCTCAAATGTCACCAGTGGTTTAGAGCGAAGAAATTTTTATTAACATTTTTAGAGTTTCTGGGTATATTCCCTTTAAGAACTTCCTTTCTAAAATCTGCATGCTAAATTATTCTGCTGCCCCGCCAGGTCACCTATGTTCCATTGAAGCAGAACACTTTTTTGCTTAAGTTATGCAGAAGAACAAATTCTCAGTTTTTAGCCTTCAATTGGATTTTGAAAAATTAGGGGTATGAGGAAGAATTTTTCTGTGATGTTAAAAAACCAAACCAAACTTTTCAGGTTGGATGTAACAATCAAAGCAGAACAAATACAGCAGTACCTTTGTTCGACAGAATAGACACAACGGAAGTGCAGAAAAAACACCTGTATTTTAGAACTTCTTTAAAGATTGTGCTCCTCTTAAGAAAGTTTAATTTTTTTAGCCTATATTTTAAAGAAAAAATTAGATCTTAATTTAAGTAGCATCAACAGACTCAAAATTCCTGAAAAGAGCTATGATATCTGTTAAGGCAGAACATGAACATACAATTAGTGTTATATATTTTATCTTGCTATTGTGTTTTGAGTAAGAAAACAAAACAAACAACAAAAAAAGAGTTCCTTAAAATGACTATGTAGTAGCCTGAGTAATTTGTTTAATCTTTAAGGTAAAAATCTGAGATGGGTCAAATGCATTTTGCACAAATACCTTTGTCTTATCATTAGCTACAAAGGAAGTTTCAACAATTATCTGATAAGCAGATATCATCATGACAGAGGGCTAAACTCTATCAATGTCAAGAAAAAGTAGAAATATCTTGATTATAAGAATGAAAGAGTTTAACCTCATTTACAAATGCTGGCCAAACTTGTGTGGCTGTCTGTATCTCACAGTTTCCTAGATTTCTTTTTTGAACAGAAATCCTTTACTTTAGACATCACATCATTGGTTTGACTGATTTTTCCTTGCTGGACTGGATCAACCTAAGCAAATATTTACAACCAGCATTTAGTGGTGGTCTATATAAATAGTATGGAAACAACTCATTGCAGAAAAATGCTACACGCTTCTGACAGAAAACAAGTAAACCAGCTAAAATGCAAAATTAAATACTTTACAGGTGTTAAACACTTATCCTTTGGAATTTATCTGAGCACAGAGCCTTGTTTTAAACAGGGTCTGTTTGTAGCTGCTGCTTTACATGCTGATAGCTTGCAGTGGCCTTTTAAGCTTGCAGGTGCACACATTTTTATTTAAGTATCTGTTTAAAAATAGTCTGCCTTTAGGAAATGTCATTTGTATAAGAACTAATGTCAGTTCTATTCATGTTAAGTGATTATTATTGTATGCATAAAACATGGTTAAAAAGTCGTATACTTTGCTGTTGATCTGTTCTTTCCTCTGATTCTTAGCCTCATTGGAAAAAAAAAAAGCCTAAACAAGAATGCAGTACTTGCCTTTTATTACTTACATGGAGGTAACACAGAATTTGGAAGCATTTATATCTATTTTCTATATAGATATTAGGAAATTTATATCTACAACCAGAATTTGGTTAACTTCTTATATAAGTTGCATTCTGGTAGTATCATTATATGATGTCATGCATGTCTTTTGCAGTTGACCACAATTTTTTTGGGAGGAAAAAATAATATGGTGTGTATTGTGGGTCCCTTCCCTTCCCTTCCCTTCCCTTCCCTTCCCTTCCCTTCCCTTCCCTTCCCTTCCCTTCCCTTCCCTTCCCTTCCCTTCCCTTCCCTTCCCTTCCCTTCCCTTCCCTTCCCTTCCCTTCCCTTCCCTTCCCTTCCCTTCCCTTCCCTTCCCTTTTGCTTCTTAAGGATTTTAAGAACAAACTATCGACTTACGTGCAAAACATATTAAACCTTCAACTAAAAGATGTTATGACAGAGTTTGTAGGCAATTTGTCCCTTGGGAAAAGCAGAGATCAAAATTCCTCTAAAGAAATTATAGGTTTGCTGGTTAAAAAAGTTTCAAAAGGCTCCATCTCATCTGCTGTTAAATTTGAGGGATCCACTTTAGGTTCAGCTTTCTTCCTTAATGAACTCCATTGCTACATCCAGAAAAAAAATAGATGTTTGGATGAAGCCCTTGAGTAGAAAAATACAAATCATAGTTATTTGTGGTTTTGTCCGACTAACCAAGGTAAAGGAAGAAAAACAAAGCAAACAATGTGGTGTTCTGAGGCATAAAGGATGTTTGACATCGGTCCACCAAGAATGCTGATCTGAATGCAATTTTCGCTGGTTGTGCAAAGCCAAAATGGTAGTAAAGCAGTCCAGCAGCAAGAAGTTGCAGAACTTCTTGCAGAGCATTTTAAAAAGCCAGTGAGGAGGATAGAAAATGTGATGGGAACAGGGTATTAAGAGAATAAGGCCAAACTCAGGAGCTGCAGCACTAAAGACAATGTTTTCCCTGGTAAGAGGTATTTTCTCTGATATACCATTTGGGAAGTATCACCGCGCAGGCAATGTTCAGATCTACTCAGATGGTGAATAATAGGCAACAACCCTTTTTCTTATAAACTGAGAAATAATGTGTATTTCAAAATACCTAAATGACATTTTTTTAACAAAAATAAAAAAATGTAGTGCAAATATAAACTAAGTTTATATTTGGTTGTTTGGATTTTTTTTTCCTTTTTACTATTTAATCATGAACTCCTTACTAAAAATCTTCAGAAGAAAACCCATTAAACTAAGGTCTAACGTGGCATTGTAGTTCACAGAATATTTTACTAGTTTTGCCAAAATATTTTTGCTTCTTAAATTGGGTCTAAAGCCAACCTGTTAGCTACTTTTTTTAGCAACAGCACAATGTTGATCTAACCAGAACAGCTCTAATAAAAGTTTAATATTATCCCTTTTCTTTTTAGTATTTACGCTTACATCCATGGGAAAAAAAAAAACCTTAACTGATAGTTTTCACAGTGTGTGAAGAGAAACCTGTGCTCTACTGTTTGTTAGGCCAAAGCTTGTTACCATACTACTGCTTGCAGGCCAGCAAAACACTCCTAGCTCCAGACACTGCCTGTGTTTGTTGCCCACAGCCTCAAAACAAACACAACTGTTCACCAAGAAAACAAGCATCAAAATCAAACTTGACTTTTCCTACTTGGCAGCTCCAGGTACACACTGAAGTCACTGATTTCTTTACTTACAATTTAAAAAAAAAACCCACAGACTTCTCTACGGGAAAAATTTTCTATACAAGGGGTAAGGTTTGTCAGGGCACTTGTGGATGCATGCAGGTTTAGTGCATGTGTAGCATACAGTTACTTATAGTTTTGCTCACACTTTCTTCTTTTCCTTTCGGTCACCAAAACTAAAACATCCTTTAAGTCTACATTAAGTCTACTTCCCCCTTAAGTCTAGTTAAGCTTTTGTTTTGCCTGCTCACCACAGGATCAATGCCACAGACCAGACATCTGCAAAAATCAACTCTCAGCAGTGGGAATATTTTCTATGAGAAGATGAGGGATCCTAGGAAACAGAGTTCCCTCATGTGAGAATTGATATTAGGAGAGTGTCACCGCATACTAGATACGGCCTTAACACTGGAATGAGTTATTGGTAATAATTATTAATTTATATATATATTAAAAATCCCAAAACCTTAAAGGTAGCATAGCTAGGTGAGTTTTAATCAGAAGCTTTATTTCGTAAAAGGTATTTATCGTGAACAGGCCTGCTCAGTCACCTGTGCACCCGCTGAATCTGACTCACGTACTCACCTACCCGCTTCTATACCAGCATCCATGACTCTGAGGCACATGCCATGACAGCTATATTGTGCCCGACAGACAAACCCAAAGTGCCTAAGTTCAGCCTGGATCTGGCCCCAGATATAGTGGCAGGCTTTAAATGAATCATTTCAGTAAGATTATGTTAAATTACAATGGACTTCCTATGGAATCTTGTATTATATGCACCTGAATACCAAAAGAATTCATCATGATTAAAATTATTGCAAGAAATACCAAAGGAAGTAAGAATGATTTGCCACTTATTATAAAGTGTTGCCCATTTTACAGTAAGTGGCCAATCATTATTAATTCATTTGATATTCTTTATAACATTAATCATGACTAATTCATTTGGTATTATTAATGTAGATGTAACACGAAGTTCCACTGCAATTTAGCTATTTATTTAAATGTATCATTAATTTAAAGAGTTATCAATCCAAAATGTCACCAGTTTTATTCAAAGGCTATAAGGCATATTCCTGCATTTGAAGCTGAAGGAATCATTTTCAAGCAAATAAGATGTAAATGTTTCTGTATTTGTACTTAGAAATTATCTTTCTTTTTTTTTTTTTTAATGGTACCAAATGACATTGAATGCATAAGATTTCTTTCTATTTACCTGAAAAAGGAAGAAGCGGAGTTATCTGCAGTCCAGAATTCCAGTCTTTCACTACAGCTACATGTGAAATGTCCGACTTCAAATGACCTACTCACATATTTAAGCTGAGAGCATGTTTAAGGACTTTGCTTCGATGAAAGCCTTATTTCATCTCCATCTGGGAAATAAATTTAATCTTTAGTCTGGCCAAGTAGCTTCCATATTTGGAAAAATAACAGAAAAGAGGCCTTTATGACAACTTGAAGACATTTTAGGTCCTATGGAACTTCTCAAAAGTTTGGAAATTTTAGACAGTGCCAATGCCAAAATCCATCTTGGAAAACTATATTTTGTCTACCAGAAGAATTCACTCTTGTGTTTCAATTAGATAAAATATTCACTCCTTCATTTGTTGTGCAGCACTGCTTTGCTCTGTGAAGCAGTTAACCAGCTGCTATGTTTTTATATTGAAGGAATTTTTTTCTTTTCCATGTACATATAGAAGGATGAAACACGGGGCTAACAAGAAGCCAAGGGATGTCTATAGCACAATTCAAATTGCCTTTAAAAGCTTCACTGTGATCTAAGGGCTGAGGTTCGAGCTGTTGGTGGAGCCACAGAACTGCTCATTGCTGCAGAGCACTGAGCTGAGGAGCAGGTTATTCACTACAGCAGAGCAATGGACCCCAAGCGCAAAAAAGACCAAATGCAGATCCACAGCCATAAGCTCTCATGAGAGAAACATGAAAAGTACAAACAAGTAGAAGAGAAATAAAAGGACCAACTAACAATGTAGAGAAGACTAGTCAAAATTAATCCACAACTTCTCAGACTACTTTTGGGAAAACTGTGAAAACACTTGTCTTTTAGGCAGCATTAGTCTAATAGATGTGTATCTTTTTCTTTTATAAGATTTTGTTATATTACTGTCATTGGTATGCTTGTAAGAACACTAGAGAGCTCGTAAGTGACCAGAAGAACCTTATACAAGTTCAAACAATCTTTGCTAGTCATTTAAATACCACTCATGCCAGCACCAAAAGTTAGGTATCCACGGATAACTGGGACCTCTCTGATGACTGTAAATGTTGTTGGGTGAAGTACAAAGGATCAGCTAAACCTCACAGGTGAATTCAAATTTCTCATTCCCTGCAACCTTTAACTTTTGGAACTTGCCTTTCTCATTTTCAGCCACAGAAACCATTATCCTGAACTTGGAATCACAACCATGTGACTCAGCAGTGATGCATTTCTTACGCTCACAGTGTGCTCTCATGAGTTTTCATGAGTACATTAAATATTTGACAAGTACAATGAAAACCCATTGTTTCCAACCAGCAACAGATATTTATTCCAGAATAGTGAATCTCCATAGTAAAGAAAGGTGATATAGGTGGACTACAGCCTCTCTCCTCTAAATCCACTGTGATGGGTCTTCTGGTAACTCCTGCCAGCAGACAGCACTGCAAGAAGATGCAGTTTAACATTAACCTTGAGGCTTTCTTCAGTTTTACTAGAGGCAAAGTAGTCTCCCACTTCAGTAGTGCAAGTAGGGGTTACTTCTGTAATTATAACAATATTTATCATTGACATTTTAATTTCAAAATCTATAGCTGATAATATTTAGTAAATCTGGAGAAGACTGGAAAAAACAATTTGGAAAATATTCAAGTAGCGTCTGACTGCGCTTCTATGAGGAAGAAATCCTTCTGCGGGGGCCTGCTTATCGCAATATGATGTGAAAAAAGAAAATATAAAACTGACTTCAGCTTCAATTTTGCTGTAGAATATTCAACACCTTCCACTTTCATTTGTATATTCAACGATAACATTTAAAATTACTGTGGTCACCCTAAAGGATGTTAATTACAATGCGACTCAGCAGCCTTTATACAACGTAATTGCAGGTTACTAATGTTCGTAGTATCCATTGGGGTTGTAATGGAGAGCAGAATTTAGCTCATGGATTTTGTGATGAAGGTCTTACAGCCATTTCTTGTTATTAATCCTCTTTATCACTTCCCATGCATCATCTTTTGTTTGTTCCCTTAATTCAGAGTGAGTTTTATTTTTTGTACATAAAGAATATCTTTCTTATAGGCCTAACTGTCAGGTCCAGATTTACATATTGTAGATTTAATTGCTTCACTTTTCACTTTTTGATAAGGTTCTCAGATGTTAGGCCATATTAAGAAGGGGATGGAGACTAATACAGGAATTATTATAATGTCATTCTATAAATGGAGGTTACATCCTCATGTTGAATACTCTACCGGGTTTCAGTCACATTTCAGAAAGATACAGTAGAAGAAGAAAGGTCTGAAAAAGGTCAGAAAATACATATTAGTTGGATAGGGAGTGTTCATATGAAAAGAAACTGAAAAGATTAAGATTATTTAGTGTGAAGCAAAAAGAATAGGAGATGACATATATAATAATGAGTGGTACAGAGAAAAGCAGTGGGTAGTCCTCACTACTCTGTTCTACAGTAAGACACAGAGGGCATTTAGTGAAAGGAAAAGGCAAAAAAATGTAGAAGTGATAAAATGAAATGCTTTTTATGGTATTGCATCATATAATTAGCCTGTTGAACTGACCACCGTTATGTTATTATTGAATAATAATTGAGGGCTGCTTCGAAAGTTTCAAGAAAGATAAAGCAATTATGTTAATAAAAAAAGCATCTGCAGGGGAACTAGGTAGAGCAAGTTGGCAAGGGATATCAGTTCTTACAAACTAAAGCACACTGTAATCACAACCAGAGGTTGTTCATGCTACTTACAATTATTGTGCTAGGAACCGTACAACTATACAAAGCGTTCCCATCATGATGTTTTCCATATAAAGCCCCAACCTTAAAAAATGACCCTGAAAGCCACTGGATCCCATCCGGGTCCCACTAAACTCTATAAATCTCTGCCTTGCTGGATTTATTGCTGGACAGGAAATAACACGAATAAGTGGGCAAGTTGCTTAAGGTGACCAAAAGAAAGAACAAGTGGTGTCATACTACTTGTGTAACAGGTATTGACATCACAGGGAAACTAATAGAATTTAATTTCATGGTGGAAATGTCCATGAAGTGCTATTAAATGCAAGTCTCAAATACAATCTCTGTTAAGAGATGCCCATAACACAAGTTGCTGCATTCAGGGAGATCCAGGAACAGACCTTCTAGTTTATGTAATGTCTTCATGCTTTGGTAACTTGTCTTAGAAATTTTCCATTTCATATTCAGTATAGTAGTAAGCAGACTTCTTGCTCTTAAACAGTTTGTTCGGGTTTTTTTATTCAGTACAATCACATCATTTTGAACAGGTAAGACCATATTACCACAGAGTTCTGAATTTTTATTTGTTAAAAAAATATCTTTTACTGTTTCTTGCTATGCATGCATGAGTGGCATAAAGCTGTGTTATTGTGTTAATTAGATTTGGGTTGTTGTCTTTCCCTCATTGTTAGTGACATACGAGAAGTTTGAAAACAAAATGTTTTTTTTCTTTAAATAACACCAACAACCTGCAGCTCTAACAACAGGAAATTTTCCACGGCAAGGCAGCTGATGCTTTGCCATTAAAGATTTGGACTTGTTGAACTCATATGACATGTAGACTCATTTTAGTTTTCAGTGTACGTTTCCTGTTGTGTGGGATGATCCCTACTCCTCCACTTCAGAATAAAAAGAAAGACACAAGGTTAGGTGCTGTTCAGCACCCTGCTATTTTTTCTCCTCATTTTTTTCCTAAAAACAGACAACAAGTAAAAGTTTTTGTGTTTCTGTTTTTGTTTTTTAAATAAATAAGAAAACTGGGAATGAATGAAAGAATGAATGTGAAAACGTCCTGAGTACTGAGATAAAAGCACAAAGTTTTATGGCAAAAAGTTTCACTGAATCTTCATGATATTCATCCTCTATCTCAAAAAGTTTTCTGTGGTGTGAGCAACACTTCTTGTCTCCCTCATGACTACTCCCCATACAGATTTCTAACAGCCCACACCCAACAATCTGCCAATCCGTACCACCTGCCCTCCACCCCTTCAACAGGCTCTCTGTACATTCCTAACTACCGTCTTCATCCACACACCCCTGCTTCAGCTATTCAATCTGTTTTTCAGTTGGTGAAATGCACTTTCTGGCATATTAAATTCCATTTTCATCATAGAAGGAAGTGTCCTTCAGGCAATGCCCCTGTGTCATTCCCTACAGAGTTTTCTTTGTGGAGATTTGCGTAAGATGCCCTGTTTTACTACATGATACTTCAGGTACGTATTCTAAAAGGCAAAGCAAAAGGAGAGATTTCCTGAACGCTGCAAAGAAAAAAAGAAAAAAACCCAACCACCTTTTATTTTGGATTATGACTGTGTTTTGCATTTTTTGGTTGGTGTGATTTTGAAGGGACCCTTGCATTAGTTTTTGTTTGCATTTCACTTATCATATTTGCTTGCTTGCTGGCATTAGGAAACACATAAATTTTTGCCCTGGTCCAAATTACTAATGTAGCCTGGGAGAACATCTACGTCCTCTGGGAGAACATGGATGGGTGCAGGGCCTGCATGGAGAGTGGGAACAAAAAGCAATCAGCACCCTCCAGCAAGCCCTGCAGAACCATGCTATCCTGGATGAAGTAAGTACTAAAGCATCCTGTCACGTTTACAATACTATTGCTTCAAAAGTTGGCTGTTTTCTTCATTACCACCCAAGATTAATGGGCACATTTATTACTTATTTTTTTAATGTAATGTCATGAGCTGTTCTTTGTAATACCAAGTGCAGACACAGCCCCAGTGAAAATCTGCAAAAGAGAGGAGCCGTGTTTCTCCTCTTTTCATATCACGTAACTTGTCAGGGGGCAGACAGTTATACCAACTGTGGGGGGTGTTCAGGCAGAAAGCACTTGCTTCTCACCCCTGCCCAGCACCCAGGTTTTTTCTAGGCAAGTGATAATAACAAGGTGGAGACCACTGGAGGCATTGCACTGCAGAGCCAGGTGCTGTGAGTGCTGTAGTTGGGAAGCAGGGGTGGCAGAAGCACAGAGACACCCATAACCCCTTTAGGATGCCTGTGCCAAGTAATACACACAAGCCCTGATTAAAAAAAAAAAAAAAAAAAGACTTTAAAACCTAAAGGTTTGGTATTTACAGGGGTGAAAGGGACCTATCTTTAAGTCACCAGTCCTAGCCTGAAGCCAGTGAAGAATCAGGAGCAGGAATAGTAAAGTAGAAAGCATATCAGGTAGTGCGTATGGAAAAATATGTATAGTTGTATACTAAGATCCTAAAAATTATAGAACATATCCTAAAAATACAAATATTCTAGAAATACACATTGCAGAGGAGTGGAGGAAAATTATTACCTGTGTTAACTGTGGCCTCTTTGCAGGTGAAAGTGAGGGCAATTCCCTTACACAGCTCCAGTAACATCTGAGTCCAGAACTGGGTTTCCCCCAGCCCACTGGAAATGTTCAACGAAGGACTCCCTTTTCCAGGGGTAGATTTAAGGGAAAAAAGAGATTACTATTGAAGAGTCTGTGTGACTTTTAGAGACCTCTTTGCAAAGTCCTGATGATTTTTGATTGCTGTCACTGTCCTCTGTGTCACCAAGGAAAGGGCATCCTCAGATTCTACAGCAGCCTGGGTAGGAAAAGTGTTCACAGTATTCACTTGTGTTATACCAGCGCAGAGAAAGAGAAATCGCTCGATGCCCTTGAAATGAGGTCATTTTCAGATTCACTAATCAACAATAAAAGAATACCCAAATTGTCTCATTGATCTAGGAGAATGTGCATCTCCTCTGTCTAAGTTATTAACTGAGGAATTAAAATGAGCTTTCCTGCATATTTATTCTGCCTGCTATGCTTTATGGATGCAATATTATGTTGGTTATTTTTTTTTTTTTAAATATATCTGCTTCATTGCAATAATAGTTGTTTTAATTTTTTCTTATTTATTTAGTACCTGCTGTTGGGGAGATTTTGTGGGTTTCTTTAAAGTCTAAATGTATTGCATTAAATAGCTTTGGAAAAAAAAAGATGGTCTCTAGCCTGCTGAGTAAACATAAATTTCACAGTTAAATACATAAAATAATGATTACATCCAATGGTCATGAGGGACGTGTTTTTAGGAGTATACTAATTAAACTACATCCTTCAGACAACATGTTTTTACACTTACTAGCAATGAACCATATCTGATTTGTCATTAAGTAATTATGAATGCTAATGCAAATAAAGCACCTTTCAAACAAGGCTTCAGAATAGAAATTAATCATATATTATTCTTTCTTATCCTACCGCATAAGGGTCATTTAAACAAAAACAGCCAAGGATATGAGATATACATAACAAGAGATTTTGCTAGTTTTGTTCAGGCTTCAGTTCATACCTTTCTCTTTGTGGTGTAGTTTATGTATGCATATATATACTTCTTGTAAACTGAGAGAGAGTAAAAAAGTCTTTAAAGTATATTCAGTAATTCAAGCTTTGATCCAAAAACTGCTGAAGCTTATTGCAATCTTCCATCACTAACAATAATAATTAGCAGTTCTTGCTCCTTTCCTTTTGCAGATCTCAAAGCAGTCTGCAAAAGGCCAGTATGGAAGACCCCTCAAACACGAGGGAGTAAGTGGGACGAAATTAATAAGCGCACTGAGTGTTAACCCTTGAACATATCAATGGAGCACTGCAATTCCTTGTGCTTTTGTTAACTGGGAGCTCTCAGAAATGTTCTGATAGCAGAACCAACAGGATTTTTGACTGGGTAAGGATCATTTCCAGAGTGTCATCTCTTGCTTCACACCTCATTTGCCATCCTGGATACACCCATAGGTATGTGGTGTTACTTCCCCTCTCTCACATTAGGAAACTAGGATGCAAAACAGGGTTGTGCATAACTCCAGCTACCTTAGCAGAGGGTCTGGGCAGTTTTTTAACCCGCAAATGAAACTTCTAGTGGTGGGCCCCACCACAGCTCTAAATTGAGGAATTCTTGTGAGGTCCACTCCCTACACTGTTTTTTTTCAACTTCTAACATTTTTCTAAACATCAGAAATTAGGTGTGCAAAGTCTGAGCTCTTCCACCCCATATAAAGTACTGTATTATAATTGAAAAAGGACTGGTAGAAGCACCTCATCTTCACAGCTAAAAGGGAACATTAATGATATTTTCCATCAACCTATTTGCAGCAAATGTAAGTTGATTTACCTTCTCATTATGTTGTAAATGTTTTCCTTCCTCTTGACTTGTCTTTGTCCTCGTCTTTGTAAAGCTAGTGAAGTCATAAGTCCTCTGAAGCAACTATCTGCACATTACAATGCTTCATGTGCATAATGCATAAGCGAGTAAGAGGATGAGTTATGAAGAACAAAGTTCTCGTTGCGCAAGCTTCAATAATCCTTAATTCTGGGAAAGAAAATGGCCAATAACTTGTGAAAGGTACTGTGAATAAATGTGTTTAAGGCAGAATAATATGCCTTTAAATTGTGATTGGCTGTTTAGGACCCTTTTTAAGGCAAAGGGCCATGAATAACTGATAATCTATGTGAGGTCAATTATTGTGTAAGGTACACTGAAAAATCGTGCAGCACATCTCATTCATATAACTTATATTAAAAGGTGCTATTCAAAACCACAGGTGTCAGCTTGTAAATGAGAAACTTCTCTGTTGCATGGAAGAGAGAAAATGCAAACGAGAAAAGGTCTGTAAATGAAGAAAGAAAATGTGAAAATGGTACAAATGAGGAAAGCATGAAAATTGAAAATTAAGAAAAAAATGCAATGACCAACAAATCTTTCTGAAACTTGAGGTGATTAGGTTAGACTAACTTTTTCAACCACTGCTAACATGGGTTACACAGGTTAATAATAAACTTGATCAGGGTTACATTTTCATGAAAATGAGCAGGTTTGAGCACAGTGAGGTAAAAAATAAATTTGGTCAGCACACAGTGCTTCATTTTCAATGAGAAAATAGCTCCAGGGGACTAGATAGTTTTCTATGGGAATCCTTTGTTTTCTTCAGGTTTTTGAGAGGTCATTAGCACTTCTGGGGTGGGATTCATCCTGTCTGACACTGGCGTCTGATTTGTGGCCAGCTGCAGGCACCAGCTGAAGTGAGTATCCCAGTCCCTTTTACTCTTAATGACATGAAGGCAATTCATCCCATACGAAGGTGGTTTTCTAGGATAACAAATCAAACACTAAAAATCTCTTTCTCTCTCTCCCTCCATTCATAGATGGAGGAAGATAGTTGCTATACGCTAAGGTTCCATACGCTCTAGGTGGCTACAGATGAATCCTACCTGAAATGCCTGGAATGTGTTTGCCTACAGCAGGGAGATTTAATTCACTCTGGTTGAATACAGGCATTGTTAAACAGTTACCAGGTGTAAATACAGAAGTTGGACGCTCATTAAACAGAAACTGATGTTTAAAACACTGAAATCATCACTAGCCTGTGGGCGTGAGAAAGGCAGTGAAAGACACAGCTCTGATCACTTCAAACTTTTTAGTACTGATTTTTCCCAAGGTAACAGGTTCTCTACCTCATATGTGCTCCTTACTCTTTTTAGCTGGCTGTTGGAAGTTCCCAACCATGTACAAGGCGCTCCTGATACCTGTTGCACGAAGGATGTTTGGCCATGAATGTTCATGTGATATTTGAAGTGCAGGTGCACAGAAATTTTGGGGTGATGAAAGGAGAAAAATGTACAGATGATGACCTATATTGTAGTCTGAATTGTACTGTGTTGAGGTAAAGCCCCCCTGGGCATGGCGCTTCTCCATCCCCATGTGCACCAAGCTTGGCTCCGGTACAGAAGGTAGTCTCTCTCATTTGGGGCATGCATTCCCATTGAATTGATCTGGCTACCCAGACTACAGATGGGTTTGGTGAGTCATCTGAGTTATTGTAGATGTCTACCTTGGAATTAGATGAATTGCACATTCTGTGTTCCTAATTCTTTTTATTGTGCTTAAAGAGAGCCCAGGTTGAACCTCTAGAGCGTTCAGCTAAATGAATTCCCCCACAAAGAGCATGCCTGTGTTGCTGGATAATCAAAGTAATTATCTAGGAAAAGCTACCTGTAGGATAATACTTTTCAAAAATTCTTTTTTGAAAATCAGGGTTGTTTTTTTTTTAAAAAAAATCTCTTTCTAATCTTTATTCAGAGCTTTAGCAGCCCAGTATTCTGGCATAGTTTTGTAATCCTCCATGCCCTGAGTATGCTTTGATAAATGGCCTGCATATTTACCAGAAACTTTTCTCCTTGTACCCTGGCAGTAATCATGAATTTTGTTCCTGTGCAAAGCCATAAGAGTGAATATGATACTTATAATGGAATCCAGTGTGAAACATTTATTATGGAGGTATTATTGAGCGGCTACATTTCCGGCTCATTTTATAACTTCCTTTGACTTGAAAGCAGTACATCACTTTCAGAATTAGTATGCTGCTGCAAACAGCAAGACAGTTACCAAACAGAGCACAAAAACCAGGGATCAGAACTGGGTTCCTGCAGCTTCCGAATCATGGCTCTCTATCCACAGAAAGCAGTTGCATTTCAGAAAGGGTTTAAAAACAGACCATCTGTTTCTGGTCCCCTCAAGTGAAACCTGGATTATTTGATTACGGATACAATTGTATAGAATATTTAGGGTAAAGTTAGTAAAATACCTAAGGTACTGAAGATAACTAAATTGCTTTTCATAGAATAATAACAGCAGTGATAAAAAAGTATGCAAAGTGTGCTCAGGAGGGTGGGGAGGAAAATGGAGGTAGAAGATAAGGTGAGACAGTGAGTGAGTTTGTGAAGAAACCATCCACAGGTGTAGTAGCCCTTGAGAAAACACGGCATTCTTGCCGGAAGACTGAGAGATTTTTCTGGTGCCAGCAGTACCTGCCATGTGCAACCATGCTTCAATTTTCCGAAAATATCCAGGTTCTTCACGCAGATCTGCAATGCTCAGCTTTAGGCTTGGAATCTGTTGCGGACTCCGTTAATAACAGGAGTAGCATTCATTTATATCAGCTTTTATTCATCTGTATTTTTCGAAGCTGAGAACTGCACAGCAGACAACACATTTCATTTTGTAAATAGACTAAAACACAATTTCTTTGCTGATTGGGGCACCTTGGGGAAAACAATAGCAAGGAAATCGCTTAGACAAATTGTGAATGGAAGACGGGGCATTTGAAACATGTAGTTTATTTGTTCCTCTGTCCCTCCTAGTGAAGTGAGAAGCATGTCATACATCACCTTTTTGGATGTGGCATGCTTTTCACTTCAGTGACAGGTATGTTATTTCTAACAAAACCCAAGAACCCTTCCTTCCCTGTATAACTCATCCAATTCATGACAGTAATCATGGCTTGATAGGGGGTCCGACATAAGAGAAGCTGTATATATTTGGACCTTACTGTGATTTCTGACAGCTTCAGTATATGATAGCTGGGATGATCCAACATGGAACATGTCAGATTAGCCAGAGGGATTCTTGCCTTTCTGTAGAAACATGCGTGTATTTTAGGTTATGCTGTTTCTGGCTACTGAGATGAACAGGGTGGGTGCCGCAGCAGATGAGAAAGCAATTTAAGGTTGCTGTGTGGAGTGAAAAAACTTAAACTAAACAAGTTATATAACATGTGGAAGAGGTGATCTTGGGAACTGTACAAGCCAAAGGAGTTGTTAATATTTGGGAAAGACTTCTGAGGACAGGGTCAGCTTGCAAGCACACAGACTGTTAAAAATCAAATGCTGTTACTATGTGACACGGTAAGCTGTTTATACCGAAGGTGCATGATGGTTTCACTCCAGTTAACAGCTACATAATGGGCCAGATGTTCACATTAAATAGGGCTTTTAGAGTCAGCATTAACTGCGTTGGCAGTGTCAGCAAAGGATCTGACATTTATCTAAGTTAGACCACCTTCAAATCGTCATGCTTGTGTCAGAGACACTTTCAGAGATTCTTCTTCTCATTTTCTGTCTATATATGGGCAACTAGAGGACCTGTCCGCAAGGTCTGCAGAAGAAATATTAAAACTGACCTCTGGGTGAAGGCAGCTCCCGTCCAGTGTTACATTTATGGTTGGACTCGATGATCTTAAAGGTCTTTTCCAACCTAAATGGTTCTATGATTGATTCCAAATGCCACATAGCTCTGGGTGGATGTTCCTCCCTGTTCCTCACCAGGCTCAAAGCTCTGTCTGACAAAAGCCATAAGGTTACAAACAGATAAACTCTTCTGTGCAAAGAGCCTGGCTTGACCACTGTAACTTGGCTAACTGGGTGTGACAATGCACGCAGTACATATCTGTGAGCTCTGGACTACATGAATACAACTCACTAGGATCAGGAATCAAAAAGTCAGCCTGGAAAGAGTCCTACGATGTTCAGGGCTCAGCTGTAAGCAACAACGGTTGCTTCAGACATCTTTCCCTCCATAGCCTGTCTTCTTGGACTAGCAACCGGGTTTCCTCTGTTCTTGGATGGTGAATAATGACAGCATTCAGCTTTGCCTTGTTCTTGCAAGAGCAACTCCCCCTTAGCCTGCTCCCAGGCTCAGACAGCTACAACGGCACTTTATTTCTTGCCAGCTTGCGCGAGATTGTAAAATGCATGTGCAAACAGAAACTAAATGGTATTTTTTTTGTTTCCCCTCTGACAGATTCTATTGTATTTTAGATGCAAAACTTGTTCCTGCCTATTTGTGAGAGATACTGGTTGGTCTATACCACTAGTCTATTTCCTCACAGCTCTTTCAGCCAGACTCCTGACTAGCTGCTTATACAGAGGTGCTCTCAAAGGGCAGAGAAAGGTCTTGGATCATGCTATCCTGACATGAACAAGATTTTTTTGTTCACTTTCTTATTTTAGCACTGTCATCAGTTATAGGAGTTCAAACATTAGATTAATGTTTGTTAGTTACCTGCTGTTTCAGATCAAAAGAACCTGTGTGTCTTTTTATATATTCTAGATTTTGTGAAAATGCTGGTAATTTTATTTTATTTTATTTTATTTTATTTTATTTTATTTTATTTTATGTGCTTTTTTTTGAAGTTTAGCTTCTTCTTTCTTTTCCCTCAGAATACCTTTTGACAGCACCTCTGATGATGTAAATCAGTGTAGTACCATTGATTTCAGTGGATTTATGCCAATCTTCAACTGCTAGATAACCGGCCACAACTATTCCTAATCTGGAAGGCCATTTCAATTTTTTTAAAATTTTTTGTTTGTCAGTTTGGGATACTCAAATTATTTGGCTTATTCTAAAGCTTATTGATGTCAGTGCTAAAACAATATTAAAAAAAAAAAACAAACAAGGAAGGATTGAAGCAAGCTTTGTATCAGGCTTAAGCACAATTTCCTAGGTAAAATAAACGAAGTGAAGAAAAAGCATTATATGCATTGCAACACTTCAGCAGTGTTTCTGAAGCACTGTGACATGACATCTGATGTTCTAAAGCGGTTTTTAACTCCTTCAGTGTAACGTTGCCTCAGGATAAAACATCCCTTTAACAGCCTGTGTGAGGAAACCAGGAATGGCCTGTAGACGTGCCTGTAGGCTATGTGCTCTCTGTCACCTGCTGTATTGCCCTGACTTTGAGAAACCTTTACTTCCTCACACTTTAAGGATTAGAACATTTCACTCTCACTTTGTCCACTAAGGAAAGCTGACTAGCCTTATTCTCATGTCCTGGGTTTTAAAAAAGCCTTTTTTGACAGTTTCCTTGTTCTCAGATTATTGTGAGTAGATACAAAATAAAAGGCAGTATCAATGAAAAAAAATACACTATGTTTTGCTTTGGTCAGATTAAATTGCGCTACCTTTTACCTTGGCACTGCCTTAGGTTTGAAACCAATACCAATAGAACTATTTACCCTCACAGGCCAACTCTGATGGTGTTATGATGTGTCCCTGCCCAGTTCTCTACATGTCAACTAGAATAAATATAAAAGTAGTGAGGTTTAGCACTTCCATATTAATCTCATCTGAAATTTGTTACATATTTACAGCCCCTACCTAACCTGATTAATCAAAATTAGCATGTCTTATTTATTAGTACATTTCTGAAGACAGCACTGTTTTGTCATAATATTCTTTCACTTACTCATTATTTAAGGAGCTGCTCCAAAACCACTTAACACTGGCTTAATTGTGAACCCAGAGAAGTCAGGAGAGCCTTGCAAGCTGTTTCAAAAAAACCCAACCTTATTATTAAAGACTGAATATAAGGTTCCCATTTAATATTTGCAGTAAGGTAGCAAATAAAGTCTGCACAAATTTAAGTGTGTGTATATAAAAATATACACATACACATAAATGTGTAAGTGGGTATACACAGAAGGTCATTTTATATACATAACTGAGAGGGAGGGAAGGAGAGAGAGAGAGAGAGAAGTAAAATTGCTGTCCATCCTTTAAAACTATCGCAGATTATCTGAGTTGGTTTGCAAAAAATCAAATACCAAAAAGAGAAATCCAGGATTTAGCCCTACTCTCTCTCACAAGGATTACATATAAATATCACCTTCCCCAGAGAATCAGATTGGGAAAGTCTATTAATTAATTCCTTGTTTTCGCAGCATCTAACATAACAAGGTATAGGTTCCTACAGAGGCCTTTTAGTGCTATTGTAGTACATACACTATGATTTCTCTGTATACTAAGCTGCTGACTTTCTACTTGTATATTTTTTTTTTAGTTGCAATCTTATTTGCTTGTCCTGATATATCTGTACAAAAAAAAACTCAGTTAAATTAAAAATTCCTCAGAATGTGAGATGCTTGCCTTTTACTGTCATGTCATGCATGAAAAAGAATTGCTTCCAAAAAATCCTGTGAAATTTCTGGTTTTAGGCACAAAAACATAGCTAATTTCAGCTGGATCAATTTCACTCAAACAAAACAGAAGTCACAGATAGAAAAGCTTGTTATGAAACTAGCACTTCACAGAAGTGCTGTGGTCTCTCTTCTCTAGAGTTAATTTTTCTGTCAAAAACCAGTAGATCGAAAATCTATTTTCAAAGATCTTTTTTTTGAAGAGAAAAGCTACTAGTTCCTAATACTGATTCATGCAATGTGAATGCTTTTATTTAAATACACCCCTCCGCGATTTCTCTAAAATCTTGTAAAATCTCACGTTGATGCATTTACTCCTCCGCAGAGCCCCAGCTCCTGAAGTGATGTCATTTGCCAGACATTTCCTCCAAACCATTAACACACTAGTGTGCAAATGACCAAAGAGGAAATGGAAGAGTGAAATTGCAGAGAAGATAAAGAGAAGGAACACTGAAGAGGGCAGGGCGATAATTTAATTTCACATCTTCATTACTCAGAGATGACCTCAACCAGAAAAATGCAAAGGAGTAAACTCCCGCAATGTCAATTTAGTAATCATCTGCACAACCCATTATTGTTTAATATCTTTCAAGCTGTAGTACCATACCTTTAATGTAACACAGACATTTTATCTAGACCTGCCATCGCACCACCAGAGCTGAGTTACACACAACTGAGCTTTGCAAACCATAGTTTTGCCTGGTGAACTGACTTCTCTGCAATAACTGATAGAAAATTCTTTGAGGACAGTTGAAAAGAATAAAAAGTTGAGCAGAGGTTAGCTCAACTTGTAAAATCTATCTCTAACTCTCCTTGTTCAGAAGAGCTAGACTTTCAACAACACAAAGTTTGAAGACACACCTGAAACCCCCAAAATGCTCAGTAATTTAGAAGTTCAATATTGATTTTCAGTGTTCTCCATCCCTGTTAGCCCCAAACACATCAGCTATAAGCACAGGTCATAATACCACTAAAATCAGTCAAGCATGTCCAAAAGTGCTGTAGTTGGACATTGATTCTAGATCTCAGCTCCTTAACGTGTAAAGGTGTTCTTGTCTAGTTTTCCCATTACCTTACTGGAGACATGGGAACGAGGCATGAAATTTGTCTGTGGAAATGAACATCTTCAGTGTTTGGAGAGGTCTGGGTTCTGATGTAAGTTGAAATGCAGATTCCCTTGCATCCTTGCCAACACTAAAAATGCTACACTTTCAGGAGCTCCCCACTCCAGGTACTATGGTCGTGCTCACAAAAATTATTCATACCCGCCTAAGTATTTCACATATTGGAAGCACTTTACAAACACTTACTGAGTAAGAATCATAGACTGAGCCTTGTAAGGCTTATCATCCTCATTTTAAAGCAGTAGAGGTGAAATGACTTGCTCAAGGCCATGACATAATTTGGCGGGCAGAACTGGGATTAGAGCACAGGCTTTCATGCCTCACACCTCATTACCGCACATCGTTCTGTCTCTCAGGTTGAGAAACCGGGAAGGTTTTGGTAATAGATTTCCCCCGTACCTCTTCATGTTGCCGTGGTTTAGATGAGGTGTCAAAATGAAAGCTGGTCCACACTGTGTGAGCATTATAGATCCCAGTTCACTCTTCAGCAGAGTTTGGACCCAGCTCCAAATTTTCCCCTTTTCTCAGGGCTGTCTTCTCTGCCTCGGTGATAGCTGTACTCGTACTGGTGTTACTATACTAGGGGCTGAGGAAGATCTTCGTGATTCTTATGGATGAGAGATGCTATGTAAATGTAAAAATAATACCCATTTTTCATGCTGATCCCTGTTTACTCTGGAATCTTTGATATTACTATTATTGTTATGATTATTATTATTATTAGTGTTTCCCTGAGCATTTCCCTCTGTTACAAATTCTGCTTTCTGTAAAATAAATTGCTTGCTAAATGGACCTTTCCCTATCAGAAGACAAAGCAGAAGTAAATCCACCCGGCTGCTGTTACTAATATGCTTTTAAGAGATCTATTTGAAACAATGTTACCTGTTTGCTGCAAATCTCCACAAAGAAACAAAAAGTGTTTGCAGAATCTCAAGGCATGTAGGAGATGCACCTGTGTTGCTAATTCCCAAACAGTCAAATTGCTCAGTAATAAAGTGTTTTTGTAATGTAGAATTGTTGTTTTGTTTTGTTTTTTTTTTAAAAAAAAAGGTGATTTTGAACAAATGCATTTTCATTATGTCTGAATTTCATTTAATGTGTTTTTACAATACATGTTTGTGGTGTATCATTCCAGAAAGAAAGCAAGCTCCGTCTAAAATCACATTTGATTATAAAAGTGCACCCTCATACATATCTAATAAACAAATAAACAAATCAGTTTGATCTGTTATGCAGATAACACTGATATGTAAAATATGTTCAGGAACTAAAAACGCATTTTCTGTGCGGAAGTTTTCCTTGTAGAATGCACAGTGAATTTATGTGAACTGTATACAGCACTGAGACTCTTTTATGTAGCCTGTTTCCCTGGCTGATAGCTAAAAGAGGTTAGGCTGAATCTCAGTGGATCAATTAACAGAGGGACCTGTCCTTCAACAGAAGAAGATCTATTTCAGGATTTGCATATCACTGAAAAAAATTACAAAGCTGAGATAAATACAAGCCCGATAATAACTCACTGCAGGCTTGGCTTCATTCCTAGATTTCCTTGGCTGTTTGTCCTAATAAAGTGTCTCCATGGCACTTAGGGCAGGAAGGTTATTAGTAGCTGTCAATCAAAAGAAGGAGTATGCATCGGCAGGAGGAGGAAGAGAAGAGAGGTGACATTCATCCTCTTTTCTCACTTATATTGGGTGTAAAAGTCATTCAGAGCAAGTGGTTAAAAAGGGACAGGTCCCTCTTCATCCCCCATGGAAAAGGAGAAGAAGGAGGGGAAAAAAAAAAACCAAACCACCAAACCTGCCTTGGTTACCAACAATTTAATAATAATATGGAATACATCAATCACTTCTCTATACCTTATTAATGCTGCGATGTTTATTGATACCAAGGAATATGAAGGACAAAAAGAGCAGGGTAAAGACTCCTAAGAAAACACTCTGGTTGTTATTTTAGTATGAACAAATGATAACTTTAAACAGCTCCAACTTAAGATAGAACTTTCATGCACTGTAGAGTCGAGATGCATTTCACCTTTAAGCTAACATGGTTCTGGCAATGAACACCTTTAAAAAGCTAGTTACAACACAGAATACGCATTTCTTATCTCATTTAAATTGGGTACAGTGATTTTAACTTTACCAAGTTGAAACTCAGAACTGATCTATACACCAATTAATTAATACTTTAAAGGTCTTTAATTTACTGTACCACTTTCTTAATTAAAGTATATCTGCTGCTAGAGCACATCATCTCTATATATGCATATTTTCATAAGTAACAGAGTCCATAGAGTGCTAATTGATATCCTGGTCTCCAGACAATACTTTACTAAATGAAATGACAATTATAACCAATTAAAATTCACTTTACATACCACTTCACCTATTTTGTATGTATTATGCATGAAGACAGAGAGTACATTGCCTCGCTGCTCAGGATTTGTGTGCGTCTGTGCATCTGATGGACAGCTCCAAGGTATTCCTTTTAGCCAGCTTTTTACCAAGGGTCATTTTCCAGGCGCATCTAAAACCTATACTTTGCTGTTACACGGATACATCGGTTCATAAAAGCTATTAATTGCTTTGTGAGGATTTTATTATTATTATTATTTCCTTTGACAAATGTGCGTCAAGTTCGCACTTACACCTTCGTCTTGCTATGCAAAAAAAAAAAAAAAAAAAAAAAGGTTTTTAAAATAGCACGGTGCCTAATTAGAAAAGCTAAACTTCTACTCTCAGACACATTGTATGCAACATATAAATGGCACAGTGCTGCACACCTACTGAGGAGAGTGTGGGAGTAACGCAGAGGAATGAAGTCAGTGGGAGATGAGAGCGTTTGGAACAGGCACCTCAGGCTTGAGAGCGCTCGGCTAAAAAGAGACACTACACATTTCTTGCAAGAAGAAGAGCTGCCCCCAGTTTCCCCTCTGAAAGCCCTGGTTTCACAACCTGCCTGTGCAGGGCAGGGGCTGTCCCACCTGGGGCTGTCGTGCTCTGACCTGATTTCACGCCCGCAGGGGGGAGCAGGCATTTCTCCACCAGTTGCGATGGGACCTGCCCTTCAATGTGCACCTTCTGCAACAGGGGCAGGTCCCAGTAGCACTTAGGTGTAACCTGCTGCGCTGGCACAGCCTCACTTAGCGAAGGCGGTTCTGCAGCAGGGCAGCGGGATGCGCTGCGCTGGTGCCGCTGATGGGTGACCTCAGCACTTCTGGAAGCAAGGCGTAGACTTACCCTTTGGGGCTTACTTAACTAAAAACCACAAAGCTTTTATAACAAACTACAGAATTTGCATAAGAAGTGGTTAACAATATCGAAGTTTGTAAATTCCACAGGTTTCTTACCTCTCCATTCCCTTTACTCCATTTCTTCCTTTGCACAGATACACTCAGGAGGGCACGGTCTCTTGGTGCGATAAGGGGAAAAGCAAAATAAATGGAGACGCAGGCTTTTAAAAAGCAACTCATGCTAAACAGAGTATGTGCATTTTTCTTGAGGCATTTTTCAAAAAAAACCCTAATTTATCTTCCATCTCGGCAAACCAGTCATGTAAGCCTATTGTTGTGGTGCCTAGGGACTTCCCAGGCTGACTTGTGTTATCATCTCCCTCATCCAACAGTCTGTGAGGAAACTTTGACATTTTCATGCAGGGCATGCCACCAAGTAAAGAAACCTTTAGCCTACCTTCTAAAATCTTCTGCCTTCACTCAATGAATCATTCTGAATGCTGGATGAGTTAAAAACCACAGAGCCAGATCATCGCCTCCTGTTACCATAAGCAGAGGAGAAGGCTTAAGGAACGGATGTGGGTCGTTCCCACACATTTTTTTTGAAGACATATGTGATTGCTATCCTGTCACAGGGATAGAGTTTGTTTCTGAGGGGGAGGCCATGAAGCCTTTTAAACATGTTGATTATGCATGTAAAGAGGCAAGCTACCCTGTGACTATCAGCTTCAGCCACGGACTCCCTGGTAGCGTGGATCCAGGACCTATATACGTGGCCCATGTTTTCTGAGGAAATCCCTCAGGACCAAGGAGGGGAATACATACCCTTCTTCATTTTTCTCAGCCCTTTTTACCCAATCCAGCTCATTCCCCTTTGAATTACCATAACTCCACATTCATTTTCTCCCATGGGAAACACCTCCCGGCTCAGGCCAAGCGCAGGAGTGGTGCTGCAGGTCCTACTGAAACATTGCTCTGTGCCAGCTGGGGCAAATCCATCCGTGGAGAAGGGTCCTTCTGGACGCAAGTTTTGAGAGAACTTTTAACAAAATGTCAGCAAAGAAAGCTCGTACCAAGGGTTTTGGTGTGTTGGGGGTATTTTTTGGATGGGGGGAGGGTTGGGTTTTTTTGTTTATTTGTTTATGATTTTGGTTTCTTGCAGGTCTTTTTTATGCTTATCTATGAAATTACAATAACTGTAATTAGTGTATTGACATTGTCTTAAACTACCTACTTTTTAGTTACAGATTCTGTACTGGGAAGTCTAAAGCCAGCAAAAGTGTAAAATATGGATGTAAGTGCTTTTCACAAGAGCAGTTCTGTGGCACTAGGACAAATACAAGTGTATTATACATAATAGGTGATATTTAAGAGTTGAGGCACATTGTCTTCATACTGAATGTTTGATTTGTTTTCTTTCTTGTGACAGATTAAAATAAAGTTGCAAGCAACAAGTAACTGTTTCCCATTTTAATATATGATACCAATTCAAAACACCTTTAAGTTACAGTTGTACACTATGAGGGGTGTGTGTGGGGGGGAGGTTGGGGGCGGCGTGCATCTCCGCTATTTTTACTTTGATTCACCATTTTATAAAATGCTCTCAGAGTTTTTGAGCTGAACAAAGGATTAGCAGTGTTTTTTGGAAATTAAAACAAAATAGGCAGTTCACTGGCATCCGAGTGACTTAGACTGGTACCTCTCCATAGAAACTCCGGTATTCTTATGCCAGCTATGGAGGTAGCCTATTGACTTCAGGGGTAGCAAGATCAAATCTAAGGGGTTTTTTTCCACTACTAGGCCTGATTTATGTATGGTATTAGTAAATAACAATTTTTCATGTATTTAGAAGCAAATCTAAAATCAGGCTTTAAAAAGATTCAGATTTTGGATCTGGGTAGTTCAAAATATGTTATTCAATATGGAGTAGTGAAATACGCAAAAGGTGCATTCAATTCACTGCATTGCTAGTATGATATTATGAAAACTGAAAGTGTCTTTGATTTTTTCATTCTAAATAGAAAGAAGCTATTAATGTAAAAATATATGAACTGTTAAGGGATAGTCAAACTACAAATATTCTTGGCAGACTTTTTTTTTCTCATCCATTTAAACATAGTTTAAGAGAAGAACAATTTTTAAAAGTCTCGTTAAAGTGATTCGGTTGGAGACAGGAAACTTTCATTTAAAGAAAGGAGGGAGGGAAGACAAAAGTGACAGCCGAGGGCTCAGGTTTTCATTTTAACACTGGCAAAAATGTGAATAACATTACTGTTTCAGAATTACTACAGACACTGGCTTTACATCCAAATATTTTCTTTGAAACATCTCCTTTTATGTTTCTCTATCAAATAATAGAAATTTTATCTTTTTTTTTTTTTTGTCAATATTAAATGTAATGCTGATCTAGATTGAAACATTAAAGAGGATGAGATTTGTGTTTCCTCATAGAAATAATTTCAAGTCTTATTTTTGAATTTCAAGAGTATCTACTTTTTCAATTTGTTTCACGTGAAATATGCTGGATGTTTCTCAGATGCAAAAATAATTCTTGTACAACTTTATTTTGCAATTACCAAGATTGATTTTTCATTAAGTGCCTTTTTTTTGTTGTTTTTTTTTTTTTTTCATTTACAAAAGTTGTTTTGTGCAGTAAATGAAGTGCCAATGCAGACAAATGTAACCAACATTAAGCTAGCCAATAGAATTCAACAAACTGCTCAGGTCATTAATATAATTTGTTTTGGCACTGTTACATTTCCTAGTGCTACTCTGAGTAGTTTGCTGGGCACATCAATTTGTTTTCAGCTATTGTGAAATTGGATATCCTGGCTTTCATCCAAAGCACCCTCTCAATTTGCATATCTTTGTTATCATTTCAGGTTCTCAGAACATACTGTGGACTATCACACCATCTGCACCAAGATCCTCACATCCAAACACAAATTAAAAATGAAACTGTAAAATTTGCAAGGAAACAATACAGACCTTTTATCTCATTCTCCCTCTGTTCATTTTCAAAAGAGAAACTTGCTTGTAGCCAAGCATAGCAAAAAAGGCTTTTATTAATTGGACTGGCATCAAGCATGCATACATAAAATTGTTTATTTTTTCCCTATAAAGGGGTTGCCTGACATAAAAGGGTCTTTGAAGATGACATTCAGATTTTGACATTTGCATGATATTGTATAAATATCAGAGGTAGGAGACTTTTCTGACAAACCAGATGGGTCAAAAAAAGCACTTACAGAGATAGATATTAGTCTTTTACTTAAAGGATATTAGCTTCTCCTCAAAGCTGTGAATTATTAGGCAGCAAAAACAAACATATTTTTCTCAAACCATGGCTTATTTAATTCTTTTCAATCCAAGTAAGCTGGGCTTGGGGAAAATATAAAATAATGTCATTACTTTTGAGGGGGGTTTTGTAATTCAATTAAGATCACAGAATATAATTGAATCTTGTCTTTTGAGTGCCACAGAGATTAAATCTTATTGCTGAATTTACTGCTTCTTGATGGAGCTAATCTCGATTTTAAGCATGGACTCTGAATGCTTTTTTGAAATACAAAAAGGGCGTTTTAGGCCTTAATTCATCAGTATTGGAATTATGCAGAGAGAGATTCTTCCTTTTAGCTTCCTGGATGAGCTTTGATAGGAACCAACAGCTTCAGTTTTCACCTAGGGTGGCAGAGGAGAGGGAGGAAAGAAAAAATCTGCAAACCTATAACAATTGTAGAGGCACTTAGCAGGGAGGTTTGCTGACTGTGTATTTCAGCAAAGATTTCAAATGAGGGAAGAGGGAACCTCCTCCTTTTGATCATGGGAAGGAATAGCACAAATCTCATTATATATGTTGACCCTTCTTTATCAACAAAGAATCAGCTACTGTCAGCAAGTAGTGCATAGGAACTAGTTGGTTTCATTGAGCAGGTTGGGAGAATGACCTGAGCACCTTCTCCGAGCTTGCTGCTTTTGATGATAGGTTGCCATGCCACTCAAAAAACTCCACAGTGCGAGCCTATAGTGAAAGGAAAAGAAAGGAAAAGAGGAAGATGGGTAGGGAGGAGGAAGGAAGGGGGAGAAAGGGAGGAAGGGACAGGAAGCGAGGGGAGAAAGGAGGAAGAACGGAACAACTTAAACACAGCTTCCACTTGACATTTTCAGAGGGTTATCATGCCCATATATTCTTAAAATTCTTGTATAAAGCACATGACTGACAGCTGAAAAAAAAGAAGCAGATTCTCAGAAAAAGATCAGATGCTCAGAAACTCCTTTTCTCTCATCGTTCCACCATTTGCATTGATATAACTCTTCCCCTGGAGTGAATGAGTCGCCTTCATTCAGACGGTTCACTTGTGGCAAGCGAGGTTCATGCTTAGGTTTTACCTTGGAACATGACACTGCGTTGGTCTCAAGAACAAGTTAAAGCTGACCTATCTTATAAGTGCCTTTTTTTTCATTCCCTCAATCTTACATCACCATGAACATACAGGTAGCTACTCTTTTCTTCTCTGACTGTTCCCCATGTCACCTTCAATTATGCAAATCAGTAATGGTTTTTCTCTTCTTTATAATTCTAAATTGGTCACCTGTTCCCCCTCCCCCCTGGTCTTCTGTACCCATCCTTCTGCCACTGGCCTTAGTCTCGGAGGCAATATCCATTTTAACACACTCTTTTGTCTTCCAGACCCCTTACAAATTCCAGTCATGCTCCATACAATTCTTCCATTTCCACATTTCATTAGACACACTGCTCCAAATTCATGATAGATACCTGGATAGTCACTTCCTAAAGTAAAGCTGTCTCTTACTTCCTGCACTGATCTATAATCAACATTTCCTTTCGTGGCTGCCTTTCTGTCTGTTCAGATTTTTGCAGTGAAACTCATCCTGCCAGTTGCTTTCAAAAGAGTTAAATAACAAAGCAATAATTAGCACGCAGCTAGATTAATCTGATCTATGACTAGGACTAGTGAGAATTCTTACATTCGCGTACTATCACTAATGGTGTGAGATAGTTATAACGTGTACACAAGAGAATGTGACTTCTCTTAACTGTAAGGCCTCAAATATATTGTAAACTTAAAGAAATAGTAAGGATTTTCATTCCTGATGATGGTGAAACCCACTTGTATGTTCAGCTGCTGGGAGCAGAGAGAGTATGGATGTCATATTTATGCATTCTTTTCTTCGAAAAGCATTGGCTTTTTCGGTCTTTCAGAAATTCAAGAAAATAAAAGTGTTGCTGAGCTTCGAGTTAGGTCCATGATAAGCCAGAAGAAAGTAGTTTTTATCTGAGGCTGCTGAAACATCAGGGTTTAAAGCGGTAGGTGGGCAAACGCAGTGGTTGGGTTTTTTTCCCCAAACTGGGTGCCTTAGAAGAGGTTAGCTTCAGTCCAACTCTGGGTTGCCAGTCACACTCTAATATTTAAGCCATTCCCATTTAACTAGCCATTGACACACACAGAAAAGAAGTAGGCAGGAACACTTACTCCCAGCCGCAATAAACTGCTACTCATTTATACCTCACTCGGTTGGTGGGGGATCTGCACGAACCTAAAGCAAAGCTTAAGCCTGGGTGCCTGAGCCCATGGCAAGACTAAGCACCGCACCACCACACCCTCATAGCAGAAAGTTCGCTGTCACGCAATACGTCTGAAGCACTCTGTAATAATGGCTTATCCTAATGAAAACATGAGACTGGTTGGCGTCAGCTCGTATTATTTGTCTTGTAAGTACCAGCTGCATGAGTTAAAACAGCCTGGGATTAATCGAAGCACTGCAGAACAGTGTTTCAATACACTTTTAGGTGTTTCATTCCTGATCAGAATTCTTTATTGGTGCTCCCTGTTTTCACTTCCTCACCTCCTTCTCCAAAAATACACTTGGTCTTTGATTGTGCCCTGCTACTTTAAATAAACAGATCTCCATTAGGAGGTCAAACCACATACACTGGAAAAATGCCAGTTCAGGAAATTACATTCTGCTTACCTAAATAAGCCTTACAATTTCAGCTGGGGGGAAAAAAGAAACAAAGTATGTTCTTCGCTTTTGCTCAAGAGCTATAATGGAGAAGCAGTATAGCTAGTCACAGCTAAGCAAACTGGCTCAAAAGTTGAATCTCATTTATCAGTACTTGTAGCAAACATCTTCTGAATTGTTGTCAGACCAAGAACAGCAGTGAATAATTTAGAATAGTGAATATACAATACCCAAACATAAAATTCCAAAGTTTTTCAAAATGTTTTGTGACGCAGCTTATTCACTCGGGACTAAGCCATATACTTTCCAACCCCCTCAACCTAAGAAATTCTAAAAGACAAGATTTATTCCATCCACTTGATATGAAGAATTTCACAGAACAACATCAATTACAGACTTGAAATTTGAGATTAAAATGCAGCAAGTATCATACGATGCAGTATAAGCACACATACTCAGACTGAATAATACTTTCCCTTACATGTATTTTTCTGACTGTTTCTGAAGACATTTGTAGATCATCCATTATACGTTGAAAGGAGTTTGCCCTATGTTTCTTAAAGCAAATTTTTGCTGTGCAAGGAGCAATCTGCTCAGATTTGGACCATCTTGCAAGTTACTAACAATTATTTTTCCTGAATAAGAGTTGGTTACTGGAGCTTATTCCTGACAAAACCCTTTAACTTCTTTGTGTAGTGTCCTGCTAGTAAGAAGGACTGTTTGGATAGGATAGAAAGTGGGTAGGGATATAGGTCATACTCTGATCACCACTAAAATATTCTCTATTTTCCCCATAATATTTCTTCATCTAAGGGAATATGCAATGGGCTGGGAACCAGGGGATCATTAATTTTAGACTTACTTCTACTTAAGCCCTGGTGCTAGAGATTAAGTAATTTTTAAAGTAATGATTAAGTAATAATCTCTTTTATAAACTCTGGTTTTTGCTGCATTGGGAAATTATGCACTATGAATAGAACTAGGCCTCCAGTACAGCAACCCAAAATCTGAGACAACTGGGACCATCTTTCAGAAAGAAGTTGCAAACTAAATATTTATATCTTTGGTCCACAAAATGGACCCTTTCTTTATTTCAGGATCTTCTTTATTCTTCATAATGGGTGAGACACACAACATAAATATCTACTAACATCATAGATGCTGGCTTTGATAATTCATGTGTTGAGTCTTGAACACTTTCCGAACCTTCTTCAAAACCAATTCATATGCAACAGCATTTTTTTTCTTTTTTTTTTAAAAAAAGCAAACAGAATTGCAATATAGCTCCTTATATCCAGTTGCTTTTTACTATGTTTCCTTATACACAAATTTGATGGCAGAATCTGGTGCAGAGTTGTAAAATTTTCCAGGGAAAGTGTTCCCTCCAAATATTGCATGCCATGAACTTTCTCCTATTAGTATTAAAGACAAATTTTAGCTGCTTACAATAATGAGAGACTGGTCTATAAGTCTGTAAAGTGGCATGCACACCTATGGTGCTATATAAGTACATAAATAATAATTGTAATTAATGTGTCTCAGCTTCCTGATCTGGAAAGGATTAATTAGTTGAGGAGGATTAATTAGATATTGTTAGCACAGTACTTTGAAGATGTAAAGTGCTATATATATAAGTGCTAAGTACTACTGCATCGTGATTTTCGTGTTCTTTGTGCTATACTTAGTAGCTTACAAGTTCTAAGATTTCATTTGCTGGAATATTTGTGAAACTGGATGTGTCTGTCTTAGAGACTCTGAGTCCACATAGTTATGTTTGCATATAGTTTAACATTAAAGCCTTGTGTAAACAGACCTGCTTCAGTTTATAATTGTTGAAACCACGAGGGTCACATTGGCAACAAAATACTTTATAGGCTTCATGGTCGCAGACATCTGGTGTACAGTTTTATACAAATAAATACTACTTTGATGAAACTTGAACTTATACAAACTAAACAAAATGGTGTTAAAGAAAATTCCCAAAGGGAGGAAAAAGTAGGTTTGAGTTGCAGGAGACTTCAGAGACTCCCAGGTGTTGTCCCAGTAAGAACTAGATCATATTTTCCAGTCACCTTAATAAAATGCCCATTTTCTTTTACTTACATGACATTTACTACATCAAAATATGTGACAAAAAGAGAGTTAATACACAAAAGAAGAGAAGTCTGAAACTATAGAAGTAAAACTATGAAGTTCAGCTAAAGGTTGTGTAAAATATGAATTAGCTTTTGCAGCATGCTGTGAAGCAAGGTGAATCATTTTAGCCCTGTCTTACAAATTAGGGATAAGGATAGAAGCTCATTATGTGACTTCCTAGTTCCTTAAGTTAAATGAAGTTAAATTAGATCAGATATTCAACTGCAAAACCAATGAATGCTTCCTTCTGCAGTTGCACATAGTCCTGCCAAGCAACCTAGTCACTACTCTCCTAAAGGGTGTACCAGAGCAAGAGAGGACAGAAATAATTTCCACCATGTCCTATACATACAAGCTAAATCTGGAAACTCACTACATTTCCCTTATCCTGTAACTTATGGTGATGTGGAAAGACAACCTGGGAAAGAATTGCTGAATGATTTATTAAGTCAGTGGGAAACAAAGATGCCAAACTAATTGCAACAGACACAAGGGTTTCCTTAGTACAGTCAAAGCAGCAGACAGTATAGGAGAAATCTTTTCATGGTGTATATATCACATCAGTGAATATTAAAGATAAGGCCAGTGGAAAACAACATTTTACTTCCATTTGGCAGCCTAGAAATGCCATGCAGCAATTAATGAATATCTTGAACCAAGGCTATTAACATAGGCATAATGTGGCGTCTGGTCTCAAATAGCTGTCAAGAAGCCTTTGTGACCAATAGGAGTATGCCTCCCGAGGGCTATCCATCCCATACTAAAGCAGGTAGGATGAGATTTTTCTTCAAGGTACTTGCCTCTCTCCACTGACTGGAGACATCTAGGATAAATAGCCAGAGCAGGTGTTTGTACTTTACACAGAAGAAGTTGTGCAGGTGAATTTTACACAGCTATAAAAATGCCTGGTGTTGGTGGCATAACTGCTAGACTTCCTTTAGGGAAATTGCAGTGAACCAAGTAATTTTTAAAACTTTCCATCACTTGCTCATACAGATTGCTGACACTTGGTGTAGACAAACTTTGCTTGAACTACTGATTACCCTACCTGGGTAAAGAATCACTTAATTTCTTCAGTCAGCACAATCTAATTTTCTTGGTCTTCCTACATGGCCACTGCCTTGGCTCCAGCTATGTCACTTCATGAATAGGTTATCTGCTTCTACCATTAAACCAGAAGGAAGCATGACTGTACTCATAAAACATTTCAGCCAGGGCCTCTGGCTGTCTGCATAAAATGGTGCAATATAACAATATATGAGCAATATAAAGTCTGCCTAAATATGCAAAATGTGGGTCTAGCAGTTACTCAGCTGCTAACTGGTGCACTTCCTCTAACTGATTTCTCAATTTATTGTAGTAAATATGTAGAAAAGAACTCATGAAAAAGACGAAAGAGCAACTAATTGACACGTCCAAGTCAAAAGTTGGAAATGAGTCGCAGTTGCCAAAAAAAAGTTACTCCTTCTCTTTCTTGCTCTGGTAGACACTGAGAGTATTCTGATTACATTTCCTGATGGCTAAAACAAAATTACTGCAGACTTCTCAGTCCTATTCCCCATTGTCCATGCAATAAGAACACCAACACAGCTGTGGTTTGCCTAGTAGGAATTAGAATTTTCATTAAAGATCATTCTCTGGTGTCTGATAAGGTATGCCTGATCAATGTATTTTTCTGTGGACAAGATAGTCACAGTAACTGTCTGTGTATTTTTTTCTGTGTTCATTAAGAACTGATCTCAAATTCCATGTAATCTGATGATGCGTAATGCAACATTTTCACATCCTTTTTAGCAGCTCATTGTATGTCACTAGCTTTTGGCATACAACGGATAGTTTGAGGAGATATGATGAGTGCTCATATCGTAATATCCAAGGGATGTTGCCTTAGAAAAAAGACTAAGGTAGTTAAAGTGAGACCTTTTCTCAGAAGTGTAAATTACCTGTTCTTTCCTCTGGTTCATGTTTGACCACAAATTTACTGGGTTTTGGATATTTCTTTCCATATTTCCCTCATGTGGGCACAAGCTTTCTCAGAGGACCTTGATTTTGCAGTTGTCAGTCTTGCTGCTAAGCTTTAGTTGATGTTCTCAGTTGGCCAAGCAATGTAGGACACCAATGCCAGCACGCTCAAGAAGCTCGACCTGTGAGTAAACCGCATCAAATAATAAATAATAAAGTATTGACTACAATTGCTGGGTTTAACCTTCCTTAATTGAATAACATCCATTTAAATAATTACCTTTTTACAAACATGATTTCGTCACATCTATTACCTCCACAGTTATTTCAGTGTTCGGTGGATCGCTTTTATTTTACTTTAGATAATTCCTGGACCTCCATCTGTCAATAGTACAACAGAGTTAATGACACCTCCCCAGTTAAGTCTAGTAGCTTTTCCTTGGCCTCTTTCTGTAGCTTTTCAGTTTCCATCTCAATTTATTTGTTTTTAATATTTTATATTTCTTCCAACTACTCACATGTGCTCATCCCCCGTACAGCTGTGTTGACATGCTCTTTGCTTTGAAACCTCACTAAGTTAATTAGGGTGATGGAAACACTGTTCAGCCTGGTCTCAGTATGACACACTTGGCTTTCAAAGAGTCATGTGGAAATTATCTTAGCTTTCATGATATGATCATTGTAATTTATTTTGAGTTTTCCCCATTGGCTCGTGTATATGTGGGTGGCAATACAGCTCAGACTAACTTCTTGGGAAGTTTTTTTTAGGTGCACAGAGCTTATTCATGCCCTTGTATTAAAGGAAGAAGCCCAGGACTCCAAGAGGAAGGAAAAAGTCCTCTTCTTGCATGGGTATTTCACTGCATCCTTCATGAAGTCCAGCTCACACTGAAGCCTTCATTGATTGCTAGTCAGTAATTATAATAACAATAATTATCTAATTGGTAAGAGTATCATCTTCTTCTCTTTAAAGATTTGCATAGCTTTTAAGTTCCTATGTGGGCTGTATTTTAAAATCAGTCTTGAAATATGCAAATTCATAGGACATTTGCTTCAGGATGTCTTGAAATGAATTGCAAAGTTGCAAAACTCCATCCTCAAACAAATGCGTGAAATCAATAAAAGCCAGCCTTCATTGAAACAGTGCTTGACATTTTTTTGTCAGTGTATCCTAAATCTGTGGACCAACTGCCCACTTGAGAACATGGTCAAAGCGAATACCTGTCTGGTGTGGGAGAGCGCAGCTACTTCATCTGTACCAGCTTGTTACAAAATTTGGCTTGTGCAGTGGAGGGGAAAATGTCTCTCATCATCTCAGATCAGATCCTTATGCAGTTCCTTCCTGAAAACAATGTCCACCATGCTCAAGTCATACTTTCAACTTGATTTTCAATCAGTTTTGAACCCATGATAGATATCAAACAAACTACAGAGATGGCTAGGATCTAATGTCACAGTCATGAACACAGGCATCCGAACAGAAGGACGAGACCTTATAAATACTAATTCTGAAGAAAAGACTTCAGCTTGAACTCAACCTTTATGAAAATGAAAGACTCTTTGTAGGAGAGGGGTATTATTCATGTCCTAACTGTCAAGAACACTTTGTCTGGAGAAGCATGAGGCACATATATGTGGGAAAACAGGTTTCCTTTGTACCGCAACATGTGAAACGGCTTTTCATTTCTCCCTTTTCACCAACAGGTCACAACAAATGTAACCAGTTTACCTGTTCTGGGGAAGGCAGACACTAATAATCCCTTTAAGACAAACAGATATGGAAGCAGAGAGATGATGTTATTTAATAAGGACACCGAGACAAAAAAGGCCCTGAACACTAGATTATAACTGAGATGGTCTCCAGGTATTGGGCCAGTTCCTTTTATTGTCAGTGCTAAAAAAGGCATATTACTACAGATCATCTGTCCTAGACATCATTTCCAACTTCCTTCCCCAGTCAGCATTGCATCAGCAATTAGTTGGGGAAGACGCTTTTGTTTCTCTATTGAGAAAATGAAGAATTGGGACCCTATTCACTGGTATCCAAAAAACACTCAAAAACACTCATCTCCTTTTTGCATGTGTAGGCCCCACAAACATTTCCAAAATCTACCTTCATGGCAGTGAGATAACTGAACTCACTAAGTATGTGGTAGTGGATGAACAACGCTATGGCATCATTGCAAACCAACATTTTGTTACAGTTATACGAACCCTTATGGTGAGATTTATGCTCTCCAACCACTCACCCTAAAATAAACGCTTTAGTCTGAACTATTCATCTCTGCTGCCTCTATCATTAATGCAAAGCGACAGACACTTTTGCAAAGTGATTCAATCTCATCACCTCATACTATCTCAGAGGTTCCCATCTATATTCACTGAGTGGAAGAAACCTAGCAGACTGGCTTAGCTGGGCACCTAACTGTTTTTTTGATTATGAAATGTGCAGAGTGTCTAATTAAATCAGCAATATTTCTGGTATTTTTCCCAGCAGTTCTACAAGCAAAAGCAATTGTGCATTAGGTGTCCCAGTCCCCAGAAAGCAGAATGAATGAGGGAGCTTTCTCTGGAGATAACCTCTGCTTGTGACACAGCAGAAGAATTGTCTGAATTTCTCAGTCTGGACTTTCCGAAAGGGTATGGAGAAGGTGCAGAAATAGAGTTACTCTGTCTTTACAATGCGAAAAAGTAGAAACCAATGCCTCTCCTTTGCTAAGTATGGAAGCCATTCTCATTTTTGTCAGTTCTAATAACATAAGGTTTTTCCCAAACACAAATGTTTTCTCCCAAAAATAATAAGGTCTCAAGAGATAACAAAAGAATATGCTGCTCCTTGTTTACTTTGCCATGTAGGTTCCAGAATGAGTACATGAATTTCAGTGGTTTCCAGTACAGTAAAATACTTTGTGTGCCCGTATCCCCTTAAGATTTAGGACCCTATTTGAAATTGTTAAATTGCCCAGGAAGGTGATACCACATATGGAGACTTTAATTCTTTCTATAATGAAGAAAGGGAACTGGTGTATTTAATTTTTGAATCATATTTTAGTGAGAGCAACAAGGTTTCTATTGACCCAGTAGATTCTTGTCATATCTAATTTACTGATCCAGAGTTTGTTAAAAGCAAACATATATAAATGTATAAGCTTCATCTATAATTGGGAAGCATAGATAAAAATAATTTGACATTGAAATTTACACTTAAGAAGTAGTGCACTTCATTGCAATCAATTTTTCATTATGTTGTTGAGATCAATAGCTACAAATAAGATATAAAAACTGTATTATTGATGTGGCACATGTCAGTATAAAATGTGCAATTTTCTATAGCATTTCAGTGGAGGAAAATTGTATTATACCATTTCCAACATTATACATATTGGTCTATAGAGAATGCTTATTAAAATCAATGTACAGAAAACCACACACGGGGATATTTTACAAAATAGAGAAAGGTCAGAGAATTTATGAAGATTTAAAAAAAGACAAAACCACCTTGGTGTGTAAGCATTGTTCTTAACGGTTTTTCGGTAAGGTGACCATTCAACTCATAGGATTAGGAAAAGAGTGTATGGTCCGTGATTTCTTGGCCAGAGTACCAACCTAGATTAAGCTTCTGGTCATTCAGGCTCTATTTAAGAGTAATGCTTTTGGCTGAAAGCAGTGATTCAGATCAGACAGAGCATGGCAAACTGCCACCTCTCAATACCAAGATGTATTGGTGAAATGGTATAGCAGTATGTCTACCTACTTCAGACTGCAGCCCTGGTTTTGCTCTTGATCTAAGACGCATGTTTTGAAAAAAGCCCAGAGATACAATAGTAAAGTGCAGGTTATAGGAGAATGCTGACTCAGCTCAGAACACATCACTGTCCTGGAACAACCCACATGAAATTAGAATCAAGGACAAAACATCTAATGACTATATCTCTCTCTAATCCAAACTTTAATCCAGCTACCACACCATATTGCCTTCCTGATTCAAGGTGTCATTGCAGTTGCTGATGTCTTCCCATTACAAAATAGATACAGAAAGATATGGAACTGGTAATGTTGAACACAAGATTACTAAAAGATACAAGAAAAAAATACAAGATTACTAAAATAAGATTTTTTTCTTCCTTTTTTTTTGTTTTTGTTTTGTTTCAGAGAATGGTAAAATACTTTGGAAAGAGAAATAGTTTAAGTTTGGAAAAGAGAATGATGGACTTCTTCGAGTAATGTGACTATGGAAGAGGGTCTAGCAAATTTGGAATTATTGTTGGTAGAGGAACTGTAGAGGTTTTGAAAGGTAAAACATAGGAGGAATAGTAAAATATATTGAAGAAAACCTGACCTCAATAAAATTATGAAGAATCATTTCTGTGGAGGCAAATCATGTAAAGAACACAAACTTCCACAAGTACCTAGTTTCCAGTGAAAATACTCTTTACAATTAAAATGTTTTGGATAAGCAGTTTTTGTTCAGCTTTGTTATTTCTTTCCTCTCTTTCCCCCTCTTTCTCACCTCTCAGACATGTTCCAGAGTACATAACAAATATTATGCTGAACAATTAATGAACAGCTTTAGCATTCATTGAATCAACAAATTTAGTAGCAAATAAGTAGACAGCTTCTCTCTGGCAGTTCACCATGTCATAACCATAATTGTGTTGACTTAACCGATATAATACTTGATGACATTGTAAATACAGTTTTGTTTCTTTTTCTAATAGACTGCTTTCTAAAGACATTGGAAAGAAGGATATGACAAAAATAGAGCAATTGAGGAAAACAGAAATTCTATTGAAAATGGATCATTTTTTTGAACCTCATTCATTTCTCCAAAATATTCCGAAAGAGAAGGTAAATTAAGCACAAAATGTGTGTGTGTGTGTGTGTGTGTGTGTGTTCAAAGAAAACAGTTCTTCACAGACATGAAGATGATTCTATTTATGAAGTGGTTATCCATAGGTATATTTCCTTTCAATTCTAGAGTCTCATGGCTGATACTCAAAATCTCTCTCATTTTCAATTCAGTGACAATAAACAGATAAGACTAATTCTTCAGGTGATCAGAGAAATTCTTCTGTGCTCCTGTCAAAATTATGTACTACATGCCCTGTGAACCTTGGAGTTCATTATTTCTGTAGAATCAACTGTGTCTCCTTGTGAAATTCAGATATAAAATAAGGCTAGCCTGTTCAATGACATTACACACTGGTAACGATACTAAAAGTATGGGGCAGTAGTTTGGCCCCAAATTAGGATTAGAGAAAAATCTGAAGGATTTGGCATACAATATGGGGCTCTATTATTAAAATAACTTCAAACATTTTTAGAAATGTCGCTGTGTTGACTGATTTAGACAAACTGGATAAATATTTGTTAGACATTACAGAGCCATCATTACCATAACGGTGGTAAATAGCCTCATTTTAATGCACTTGAAAATGTCGCCTTGTACATTGATTGAGGAACTAACAAGAACATTTGAAACAAAGCACAGATCGACATCACAGCGATTTTCATTAAAAGTGAGATGATTTGTTTAGATGTGCCACTGTGAATGTTAAAAAGTGGCTAGGAACAATTGAACATAAACTTTACTATCATTGTGCAGTAGCTTTACCTGTTAAAGGGTTAGGATTTTTAAATGCTCAGCCTACACACAGCATGAGAACCGAATGCTCAGCTATCTCCCATCCCTCCAATCCTGCCTGCTTTCAAGGCTCATTTACAGTCTCGTCCTTCTTCCAGGATACAATCTTCTCTCTAGTGTTTTCATTCCACCTCTCCTTTTCAATTTCTTTATTGTCTTCCACTGCGTCTTTTCTCCAAAGATTTTGAATCCTGTTTTCTCTTTCCGAAATCCTTTGCTTCTAACCCTTTGGCAAAATCTTTTTGCACACTATCCTTCCCTTATTTTTGTCCCCTCATCCATTTCTTTGTGGTTCACAGTTGTGGTTTTTTTCAACTTAAGAATTTCAAACCTAGAAAAGCAAGGAAATGCATGATTAGAGGTGGGGATGGCATCCCCATAGTTCCCAAGGTTAAAATGCATGGATGGGAACTGCGGGCCCACTGGAGTCAGTGGGAGCTTTGTCATAGTTTTCAATGAGATTATGATTTCACTTGGTATGATAATCAGTTTGACTTAAGTCAAGATCTTTGCAGTCTAGATAACAACTAGTCATTTTCTGTCATACCGGATGCCAAACTTTGTTCATCTGAATATCTCAGCACAATCAGACTTATAGTAATGAAGTAGGAGTTTAACCTCAGATTCCACCTCTTACGCCTTTCAGGATACTTTCTTAAAGACCTCTGACACAAGAGATATGGGGAAAATGATTCCAAGTAACAGTTAATCAGATAAGTGTTTCATTATTTAACTTAAGTAAGCCTAAGAGGTGAACTTTTATATTTAGCCAGATATTCCTCACACATTGTTTTCTCTTTCAAGGTAATTGGATCTGACGTTTTCTGGATTTGCTTAGAACTGTTTTGAGAAGTTTTCTCTTCCTTTATAAATTTAAGTTGCGAATTAAGAGATGACCTAACTGTCAGTCCTCAAATGCATAAAGCATTAAGTGCCATGGAAAAGCCTATAAATAAATAATATTTTGTTTCATTTTCAGTTCTATAAGGCTCATCATATTTAACTGTCTCCAGTAAATAATAAAAAATATTAGTACTGAGCTTATCTGTGAATCCAAAAACATACATCTTCTATAAAGCCACTTCTTCAGCTCATTTCTCTTTTGTTAACAAGATATTTTTAAAAGTTCATTTGCTGCAGTCAAAATTAAAGGCTATTTTACAATTCTTATTTTTGAGGAATTAAAAAAATCTTCTCTTTCAAGAGAAGATGAAGGGGAAGCAGAGGTGCTGGATAGGATAGATGTTTAAGTAGGTCTAAACAAAAACTTCTCAGTACTTGCTGAATATTTTCCTTTCCTCAGAGTCAACATCTTTTGTCATAGTCATGACAAACTTATGAACCATTGCAGAGGACTTGAAATTTCATTTTTCAGTGCCTGTATTTACCAGATCTGCCTACCAATGAAAGCACATAGTTATGACTATGTTCATAATATACCACACCACCTGGGTGATATGAATGCAAATTCTAGTACCCATAGAATATCACATATATTTTTTACTAAGTCATTATTCACAAGGTTTAGCAAGTAAGAATTTCCTTCATGAAATGGATACATTCTTATATATGGAACTAAACCTCTAAACTTTCTTTTTCAGAAAGAATGTTTCTATCTGAATTAAAGGAAAGAATTATTCTTTCTTTTTGGTTATGTTAGAAAATACTGGATGAATAATACAAAGCTGCATGCAAATGCAAGAATAAAATTGAAGGTGTCTGCAGTTGAGTCAAGTTCCAGGAAAGTGTGTATTTCACTGTGATAAAGGAAAACTAGCAAACACAGAGTGGAATCTTTGATTCAAGTGTAGATCACAAACAGTCTTTAAAAAAGTTATGTGTTAAAAACACATTTTTAAAATGTCAATGACTTATTTTCCTTTGCCAGTTTGACACGATTAGCTATAATCCATTTGCACATTGCCACTGAATGGCAGAAATCTGCTGACCCTTGGGGTAAACACAACAGACATTACTCTAAGATGTAATGATCCAAACCATAACTGGTTTATTCCATGATTTCTACTAGAGCAGACTCTGTGCATTTCAGTCCTTCTCAACACACTAAAATTGCACCTGTTTAATTATGTTGTTATTGAATTGGATGTCGTTTCACTGGTTAAAACTCTCTTCCACTTAATATGGAGTCTGTGTGAGACATTCAGAGCCCTTGCGAGCCAGACTGAAAATTGTTGTTCTGGACCTGATCGAATGATGGCCAGGCAGAAGAGCTACATCAATTTCACTGAAATAGCTTTTAGCCAATATAAGTCTAACATTATCACTTTTATGAGCAGGCAAAATATAGATATATATGTATGTTACTCCTCCCTTTCTTTCCTTCTGTCTTATATGGGCATGCTACAGGCTCACCAAGAAACAGAAATGCAGATGCACAGAGGTCAGATCGCTGCTCGTGTCTTGTCTTGTTATTTTGAAAGTTTTCCTGTTAATTCCTCCCCAAAACAAGGGGAGGCTGTCTTCATTCCTGCGCTTCATTCTGATCTTTACTTCTCTGGAGTGAAATGAGAGTAGTGCCATTAAAGCAACTGGATTTCAGTCAAAAGCTCATATTACTTCAAAACTTTGGGATTTCATCAAGCTGCGCCTGCCCCTTCAGGACAGAAGTTGAGAGCGAAGGTTCACTTCTATCATTACTCCTTCCTGATTACCAGAAACTGGTTTGAGTCTCGAGCGTGACAGTAGGGCTATTTTAATTGCATGGCCATTAATGGACTCTGGTACAGCAGTACTGCATTTTTCTCGGTGGTACACCGCATAGACAAATCAGACTTCAGTATTTCTTTGGGACACATGTGAGACGCAGCCTTTTCCATGACTGTAAGAAAATCTAGGCTGCAGGATCTGTGCCATGATGTTAGCAAGGGGAGATTCACGCAGCAGCGTAGCAAGTATAAATCCATTCTGCTACATTGGATGAAAGGTAACTTCAGTGGCAATACAAGCCGAGAGTAGATATTCTGTTCAGCAGAAACGGGGTCCTGGGCAAAAGCTTTATATCTCAGGACTTCTTCTAAAACTAAGACTTCTGCCTAAGACTGGTCGCAAAGTTCCGTTTTAAATACTAGGGGCCAAACACTGGTTTTGTTTACACCACTGTAAATGTGAGCACTTTGGTGGTCTCAGCTGTGTAACTTAAGAAGCAGTGCTGCAGTAAAGGGGATCAGCACTTACCAGAATGGAGCCACTTCTCCCTGCATTTCAGCAGCAACTGCTTTAAAATCTGTGGAGTTATACCAGTCTAAAGCCCACAGAAGGAAAAGCATAATCAGCCCCTTATTGCTCATAATAATTTTCAAATGCATTCCTAAACTTTGTGTAGGGTCTCTCAATGCCAGTATAGCTTGTCAACAACATTTTGGGACATATGTGACAACAAATGTTTAAACAGGTCTTTCCATACCACAGAGGCAATAAAAAACAGTATGTCCTTGCGAAAATTCTCTCCTGTATTTTAAATCCAAGAATCTTAATCCTCCTTTCAAAGCAGGGTAAATCAGAACAACTTAGCTGATGTCAAAGAGGTTACACTGGGGTAAATCTTGTGTAATCTATCAAACAAATCAAATTCGGAGGGTCTATGATCTTCCCATGTATTCCATATTATTATTTGATATGTCTGTGTTGGAAAGAAAATGAAAATCCTTATAAACCCCAAGACAGAGTGCATCCTTAGTTTCAAAATGCAGCTTCAAAAAGATATTTAACCATTTTCTTTGGGAAGCAATTAAAATATCCGGTGGAATATTTATGACTCAATTAAACATTTAAAATATCAAAAAAGCTTAGTAATTATATCTTTGGTTTAAACACTAAATATGGCTATGTCAGAAAATACCTGCAGTCTCTATAGATTCCTGACAGGATTTGTTTTTCACTTTTGGTGAAAAAGCTATTCTTTGTAAAATATTCCCACACATGCCTAAGTTTATTTCTCAAAGCAATACCACAAAGGATATGACCTCTTTACTCCTAGTAACCTTTCATGGTGCTGAATTGACTTGGACATTGGTGCCAGTCAACACAGCTTGATTTGCTATGGTAAGAATAAGATTATATCTAACAGACTATGTCATTTCCAGGTTCAATAGGCACAGATTTAAAACTAGTCCTCTCTTTGACCCTCTGGATTCTCTTGAACTATTGCACCTTCTTTGACAATGTTTGTGAATGAATGAATTCATGACGACTCAAGGTTATTTTAATGATAATGGCAACGCGCTCACAAAGGAAAAAGGAAAAGGCTAGTAGTACTGGCACTAGTGCTTCTTCACCACAGCCGACTTCCTTTTTGACAGACTGACTGTGGAGTGAATTCCTGTTTATGGTCAAAGGCTGAAAGCTGTTGTGTGTCTGCAGCCGCGCCGCTGCTACTGATCTGTGAACATGACATGCCTGATAATATTGCATTGCCATGGCAACAACAAACACGGGGCAAAATTCTATTAGCTGGAGTGACTCACTGAGTCAAACAGATAATGTGATGGGCCTGGCCAACTGCCCAACAAAGGCTTATGTGAAAGTTGTGATGAATTAACTTCGCCTTGTTATGTCTGTTTTTTGTATAAATTCTCTTCTCGCTACTTATTAAGTCCTCATATTTCTGGTGGTTGCTCAATATATATATATGGCTGGGAAATACTTCAGCAGCAATTAGCCAGTCTGACACCTAATATAGGGCTTCTGCTGCTTTGTTTTAGAGGCGCATTTTTTTCTTTTCTTCCTTTTTCTTAATTTCTCTGCAGGTGATTTATGTGGAAAGACAAGGGCATTGTTTCAGTGAAAAAAAGACCCCAGTCCCCTCCAAAATATTTGACAGCATCTGAGAGGTGGGCGTGGCTTGGCACAGTGCTGTGTTTGCTTATATATTCATGCGAGCTTCTCTTTTAAATAAATATTCCACAGAGCTGCTCTCTAATCAGTACGAAAAAGTAAAAAAACTATACCAGGCATCATCTGGACCTCACTTCTAGTATTTTAGATCGCTGCCATTTCATTACCTGTAACTGAAGTGAGGGGGGGCAGATTATGTTCTCTTTCATCACCATATAAGTCAAAAGTAGTATCTCTGACTCCTGATCATTTCAGAGGAGCAATTAATAACCGGCTGTAATTCGAGTATCTGCCCAAGGACCTTCAACATCACTTCTAACGTACAAATACCCAAGGCAATATAGTCAAGCTGCAGCTGCCAGCCACCAAAAAGGAAGCTTTACTCAGAAAATAGGTGATTGGCCTTGCCTCCCCACAGCATCCCTGGCTCAACCCCTTCTGCAGAGAAGTTCCCATATGAAAGGGCAAAAGGTCAAAGCAGAGCCTAAGGTCACAAAGTGAAGAACATCAATATAAGAGACCAAAAGACAGCAGGGGGCACTAAGTACTTGCAGCCCTTCACCCCTGGAAGGGAAATCCCAAATAAAGGACTCCAAAATATGGAGCTTTAGTGCTTCAGTACCAGGTCTGAGCAGGAGTGCTTGCAATGGTGGTACATATGGAGAAGGGTACTAACACAAAACAAAACAAAAAAGTCCACTAAAACTAAGAATACGCTAGTTTTCATGTTTAAGGGCCACGTTTTCCTCTTCTGCAGGGGAAAAAAAAACCCTGCAGAAAAGGACAGAAGAGAAGAAAAGCAACCTTCTTTAAGTCATCATCCTGAGTTTGTTGTGTTCTGGGGTTTGGGTGATCTCCCATCCCTTCCATGTTCACACACACACGCCCCTACACCCCATAGGGTCAGACTGTGAGACTCCCTGCATTTGGAGCACATGAGCACAGAAGACTATTTCTGCCCAAATTTCTCCTTCTCTTTTTTTTTCCCCCTCTCTTTTTCTCCCTTCCTTTTTGTTCTGTGTCCTAGAGACCTCTTGTGAGGTCATACTGCTAGGATTTTCCTGAGGCACAGCTAAGGCCACCACAAGACCTCCTATGCAGAGAGATTCCCAAATTCATATGGAGGCCTGTGAGAAAGTTAATGCCGACATAAGCATGGTTAAACCTACCATGAACTTTCTGGAATGAAGTCTAGTCTGCTGCCTTATACATTTTTTGCTGCTCCCCTCTTCCTGACAAGAAGATGATGCTTTGCAGGATGCAGAAAAAAAGGTGGTGTGACCTTAGAAAACAGCATTGCCTTATTGACGAAATGGTGAGATATACATATCTAAGGTTACTTTCAGTATGCAAATGGGATGATATTTCCTGGTTTTAGACTACAAAAGGGCCTGAATTCTACATATGACACACTTATCTGAAGGTTTCAGCTTTACTGTCATTGTGTCCTGATATATTTGTGAATTTTAAGGCAAAAACCAAAGAGACCGACCTATGTGACCAATTCTTTCACTATTCTTACCAGAGACTTCTTGCACCAAGGCCATAACTTTTCTTTGACTTCAAGAGAAAAATATCCAATCTTGATTTAAAAACTTAACATGACAGAGAATGCACAACTTCCCTAAGCAAGTTGTTTAATTACTCTCCTCCAGAAATAAGCACTTCCCAGGACTGTAAGGTTCTTTCTAAAACTGCACCACTCCCCAAGCAGTGTAATTCAAAATAGCTATTTTATCTCACCTGTTGAATAACATGCTTGAAAGTGTCCTTTCTGCCTTACGGCTCAGTCTCAGAAATATATCTCAGCTATTTCACAAACATAGATTACATTAAATTATAACTATTTTTTCATATTAAAAACAACCATATAACTTCAACTTCACTCCAAGCTGTTAGATAATGATCTTATCTAGGTCACAAACGTGCTGAAATAAAGTAGCCAGAGAAGAGTTTGTTTGAACTGCTCCTTCTTCCTCTAGGCTGAGAGATAAATGCATAAAAAGGAAAGTTCCAGCAATTCTAATAGGGAGTCTCTCCCTTCCATCCCCACCTGCAGGCTCACCAGGGAATTTACAAGTGATCTTAAAAATAGTGTGCCTTCCTGGGTTAAAAGCACCCCAGCAGAGGAGGGTTAATAATTGGGACCTTGATCATTCTATTCAGAGACCTACAACAGCATCAGGCAGTGTTCTGAACTGTGGTGGGTTTTTTAAAATATAATTAATACACTTTTTGCACATCTTAAATATTGGTTTAGCTAGTCCCTTATTTCGCTTAGTCCCTGAATCACAGAAGCTACTGCTCCATTGCAACAAGAGGCTAAGGGCTCAGTGCTTTTGGCAGATCCCATTAATTAACTGTGGGGACTGTTTTTAATCCAGAATTCTCTGCCTGCCTCTGCTGCCATCCTGGTCCTGCTCTTGTGAAAGCATTGCCGACATTTAATTAAGTTGATACAGCGAAGACAGCTTCCATTGGTCTCCTAGGAAGCTACAACTCCCGGACAGTAGTTTGGTTACCTGGATGGAAAACCTATATGGTTACCTTAGTTAGATAAATTACTGAATAGATGTAAAGATTTTTTTTTCTCTAACAAAAGATAATCCTGATTAAAAAAAAACAAGCAAACAAACAACTTTTTAAAAAATCTGAGCTAGTTCCTTTTAAAAATAACCAGAGTATATAAATATACATATATGTACAGGGTATATGAGGTAGGTACATGTAGGTAGCCTACATTAACCAGAAGTAACTAGAGGCACTGCTGTCGCAGAATCGCCACCGCATCTTCTTTCATTACTGAGTGAGCAAATGCCAAAAGCCACCCATTTACGCGGTGAATTTAGGGTTTCTCCTCTCCAAAACTGGTATAGGAACAGCCTGCTTTTTGTTTGTTTTTTTTTTCATGTAGCTATTAGTTATTCAAACTTGCTGAGTATGAATCAGCTTCAGCCTTGAGCTCTTTTTGTTCTCTATTGTCTTTTGGGTGTTCTGGAATACTCAGAGGAGGCAACCGGGATTGAATTTAGGAGAGATCATGAAACAGGCACCATGCCACTCCTTCACAGCAAAGTTTGTATTTTGCAGGAGCAAGGCCACAGGGCACCGTACCTGGAGGGACTGTGACAGAATTCTTTTACTTTTTGACAGGTACTGTTTTTTCTGAGATATACATAGTGAGGGAGAGAGAGAGCCTCAAATGTATCCCTCTTTTCTTACACAATTGGAGATACTGCTTTGCTGAAGTGTACCTAAGTTTAATCAGGATGCGTTGAAAAGTTACACTGAAACGAAACCACAAGAACCACACTAAGCAGAAAGGAAGGGGGAGAGAGCACATGCCTTACAGATCCTTCTCCAAGCATCTCACTAGACCTACGATGCCAGGGAGAGGGGCAGCAGCTACCACTCTTGCTGCCGGTGTTATCACAACAGTCTCCACTGTCACTTGGGGACGCTCCAGCCAATTAATGGTTCCCGAAGCACAGCTGCAGGGATCTAGTGCCGGTTCAGATCCTGGCCCCATTGTGAGAGAGCATTATCACCCTCTCCATTTATTGGCCTGGCTTTTTCTCTCGACCGTGACTGGTAAATGCCAAGCGGAACGCCTGCTGGCTCCATGCGTGCGGCTGCATTCGTCCATGCGCAGCCGCCCACCCAGGGGTGCGGGAGGCCAGAAGGTCAGCGCTGAATAACAGCCTCGAATAGTTTAAATAAGCTAAGTCACCTCAAGCCTTTAGTGAGTATTTACCCCAACTTCAATCCAAACACCCTCGTTTGAACTTCTCGGCTGGCTTTTTTTGTTGTTTTTATTATTTTTTCATCTTTTTTCTTGGAATCTAACCCAGATAGAAGAAGACTCATGAAAAGGCGTGAAAATAGATGTTCTTAAGTTGTCCAACCAGGCAAAAAATGTCAGGAAACAGATCTTTTTTTATACAATGTTTGCAGTCTTGCCTAAGTAGGAATGTTAGGGCAGTTTTTGAAAAAGCTTCTGAATGCCTGAGACTTATTTGAACACAATGTGAATGCTAAACTACATGCAGCTTGCCCATCAGCAGGTGAGAAAGATCTAAAAGGGAATAATTCAAAGCATAATTAAGAAACAAAAAGTTTCTGTTAATCAGTTTGCTTCCCCCTCACCCTGGGTTACATTTTCCCCAGCTGTTAATTAATCTCTGCCAAAGTTACTAATCTTGATGAACTTTTGGTAGTAGAGAAGCATAAGGTTGCTGGTTACATTTTTTCATGTATACTGTCTGAATACACTCAGAGAAGTTCATTGCTTCTGATCCTTTTCTGCTTCTTGTTTGGATGCACACGCATCCCTGGAAATTAATTATGCTAGAAGATAGCAAAACATTGGTCTGAAGTACATCGGTTTGGTATGTTATATGGGATGTCAACAAATCAGATTTACATGCAGCAAAACATGCCTAGAGCAATGTTTTAATATACTCCTTTTTTCTGAATTTCACAAATCGTATGTTTTCCATTTTTTAATTAATAAATTATCAGGGATGCTCATGAAAGTCAGAGAGTAATAGCATTGCCTAAAACTAGACACAGTGTTGATTAGACATAGCTCCTACTTCTCATGCAAGTCTGTCAGCCAACGTACCTGATACAGGAGGGAGCCTGCCCCCACTAACCCACTTAGAAGTTGTGCTGGGGCAGGTTCACGGCTGAGCTGAACCGCAACAGAATATGCAATCCTTCAGTGGATTTTAAACCGCTGATATAGGGCAGAAACTGTCCTTTCTTTGCTGGTTCAGTCCCTCTTCCTCAGGATCCTGATTTGTGCCTGGGACGCCTACGTGACACAAGAGGAAGATCAACAAAGCAGCTGCCTAAAAAGCAATCAAACTTGTATAATTTAAGCTATGTTCTGACCCAGTTCTGAGAGATAAGCTGTTATCACACTAAACCCTGGTGCCAGCCCAATTTCAGAAAATTTCCATCTTTTCTATTTTTAGCTTAAATATAGTTAGAAAGATGAAGCTATTTTAAATTAAATACATTTGAAACATAAATAGAGCAAAGAAGGCGCTGTACCCAGAATAGCTTTACCATACTTGCAAAGTTACATTTTCATTTTAATGAAAAAATAACATTAAATAGACAGTAACTTTTGCCTGTTGGGAGAGGAGAACAATATAACCACAGCATTGTATTTTTCAGTAGTAGTAAAAGGAGATTGCCTCCTTGGCTGTCTAGTGTGGTGTCTATTCTGACACCTTCAACAAATAAGAGAGGCCATTGTAGAAGATTGTGAGATGTTTTCAGATGCATTAGTCTGGCAAGTCAAGTCACTGTCATCTGTCCAGTGCTAGATTTTCCCTTGACACAAAAGATCATGAAGAGAACTCAGTATTATACCTAGACAAGGTATAAGGTAAGGGTGCAATTTTTCATGTTCCCAGGAAATCATACTACAGAGATTAAAGAAATTCATCCTGTGTGGTACTCAGCTCTCTAATCCAATCTAGTAAAACCAGGTTTAAATTACAAAGTGACAAAAAAGACAGAGATTTGTACACCTGAATTTTTTTATGTCCTTAAGAGAACCTGATTTTCAGAAAAGATCGAACAATCCCTTTAGGAATATCTGATCTATTTAAGATGACCCTAAACAAAAGCATCCAAATGACTGGTAATTTTCTGAAAGCTTGGCCTATAAGAACATGCGGGATATCAAGTCTGTGATAGATAAGATTAATTGCATTGAAACTTCTTCTATCCTTAGCATGATTCATACATTTTGTGTTTTCTTGCACAGTTTCAAAATGTTTTTTTTTTCATTAAAGAATCTGATGAAAAAATTTTAGGACTTGATCTGCAATGCCTGATTGATGCTCTTAGGAACCTGATGCCCTAATTCTCTACAAGACACTGCATTTGTTCCTATTTTTTCTTGAGATGTATTTTACCATAGAGCTACTTTTCCGTTCCTGAGAGACTTTGACTCTTACAGAATCACAGAATCACAGAATCTTCATGGTTGGAAAGGACCTTTGAGATCATCGAGTCCAACCAAACAACCTACAATCTCTGCCACTAGAGCATGCCCTGAAGCGCCACATCTAGACGTTTCTTAAATACCTCTAGGGATGGTGACTCAACCACCTCCCTGGGCAGGCTGTTCCAGTGCCTGACCACTCTTTCAGTAAAGTAATTCTTCCTAATATCTAACCTAAACCTCCCCTGCCACAACTTCAGACCATTTCCTCTGGTCCTGTCATTATTCACCTGGGAGAAGAGGCCAACACCCACCTCTCTCCAACCTCCTTTCGGGTAGTTGTAGAGGGCAATGAGGTCTCCCCTCAGCCTCCTCTTCTCCAAGCTAAACGTGCCCAGCTCCCTCAGCCTCTCCTCATATGACCTGGTCTCCAGACCCCTCACCAGCCTGGTAGCTCTCCTCTGGACACGCTCCAGCACTTCAATGTCCCTCTTGTACAGAGGGGCCCAGAACTGAACACAGTACTCGAGGTGAGGCCTCACCAGTGCCGAGTACAGAGGCACGATCACTTCCCTGCTCCTGCTGGCCACGCTATTCCTGATATAGACCAGAATGCTGTTGGCCCTGTTGGCCACCTGAGCACACTTCTGGCTCATGTTAAGCTGGCCGTCCACCAGCACCCCCAGGTCCTTTTCTGTTGGGCAGCTTTCCAGCCACTCTTCCCCAAGCCTGTAGCACTGCTTGGGGTTGTTGTGACCGAAATGCAGGACCTGGTACTTGGCCTTATTAAACCTCATACAGTTGGCCTTGGCCCATCGATCCAGCCTGTCCAAGTCCCTCTGTAGAGCCTTCCTACCCTCAAGCAGATCAACACTCCTACCTAGTTTGGTGTCATCTGCAAACTTACTGAGGGTGCACTCAATCCCCTCATCCAGATCACTGATAAAGATATTAAACAAAACCAGCCCCGAAACTGAGCCCTGAGGGACACCACTGGTAACCGGCTGCCAAGAGGATTTCACCCCATTAATCACAACTCTCTGGGCACGGCCATCCAGCCAGTTTTTAACCCAGCGAAGAGTACACTTGTCTATGCCATGATTCGCCAGCTTCTCCAGGAGAGTGCTATGGGGCACGGTGTCAAAGGCCTTACCAAAGTCCAGAGAGACAATGTCCACAGCCTTCCCCACAACCAGAAGGCGGGTCACATGGTCATAGAAAGAGATCTGGTTGGTTAAGCAGGACCTCCCTTTCCTAAACCCATGCTGGCTGGCCCTGATCCCTTGGCTGCCCTGCAAGGGATTACCAATCATTAGAATGTCACAGAGTAGATCTAGGCACCTCGTAGTCTACATCAGACCTGAAACTAAATTTATAGTTGATCTTGGAATGAGATGATGGGATAGGTTCAAAGAGCAGCAGATGACCTCTGGTTTCCGCCTGTATTTACAGGAGGCTCAGCAGTAGTAGACAACAGGAGGACCATCGCATGGAATATAAACACCAAAATCAGAAGGATATTCCGTGAATTAAGAACATGTAAACTATGCTAGTATTTTGCATAAAAGAGATCTGAAAATCTGGACCTACATGAGGGTTTTTTGCCTAACAAGCACAATTTAATTTTTGTAGTAGTAATAGTATTAATTATATATCCAACCATACTGAGAAAAATATAAATTTTAATATAGCGTACAAAGGTTGTTGATTTATCTTAAAAATAAACAAAATGGAAATTTTGATCAAGATGTTGAATACATTAAGTCAAGATGTCTCTTGTTGTAACAGCTGATGATATTTTATGTACCCACTCATAAAAATGTTACAGATATCTAAAAAATAAATATATCAAATACAAATAGAATTTAGTATGGAAGGTAACTTTAAATATTTGATGATATAATTAAGGATTGTTAATGTTCTTTATTTTCAGATTAAAAATTCATAGGGATTTTCATCCTTTTCATCTTTATTAGACAATGTGTTACTCATAATTATTTGTTTCATATATTATAAACATTTAATGAATAACAGCTTTTAAAAATAATAATTAAAAAAAGCCTTTTCCTTTAATTGTAATGACTGCAGTGTATGGAGATATCACATTGTATGCAGTTACAATGTACATTCTACATTATTTCTTCTGTATTTCTTTACTTCAGAAACACAGATGTAGGCTTTCCATTTTAAAAAAGCTAAACAATTTCACTGACTTGTCTTAAAATGAAAAGATAAAGAAACAAATTTCCTGGAGTTCATATAATTAAAAATTAAAAAATAAATCTATATCTCCTTGGGATCATTTGACTACTTCGGTATGGAAGATACTTTGGAAAAGTGCTCCAAGGGCACTTAGAAAAAGTTAATTGAGAAAATAATCTTCTACACAAGGAACATAGTGATTAGAGGATCCTTGCTGCCCAGATGAGCTTTTGCCATGGAAGGGTTGCAGAGTTGTGGGTACAGCATCAATGCCACTTGCACCCTGGAATGTGTAAGGAGATGGATAAGAGCAATTTGGTTAGGCTGAAAAGAAAGTATGTCTGAAATAAGGCAGAGTTCTGCCAAATCCAGACCATTCCTAGTATTGGACTCTCCGCCAGTGACATTAATGTAAACCAGGTACCAGGGGGCAGGAGGTGGCTTGCCAGTGTTCTCCCTTCCCACTGAACTGCAGTTGAGGATTTTAAAATGCACAGTGAGGTATCTTGCGTCCCTAATTTTTCTGTTTTGTTTTTAAAACCATGAATACTATATTGTATTTATTTATATTATATAAAATCAGTTGATTCTGGTATGATTAAAAGCTGCAACTCACCTATTCCCTAAATTGAACCCTGCCACTTTCTTCAGGTAAGAGCTGATGTAAATAGAAATTCTTACCGCCCTTCATCAAACTCTGTTATAGTTTCTCCTCCCTTCCTCACATGGTGCAGGAGCTGTATCAGCCTCTCCTGTTCCACATTTGATGTCTGTATAAAGTTTAATCTTTTGATTTATACTTAAGATTGCTTGAGAGCTCTAAAGGCAGTCCTACCTTACTAGCTGTGATAGCTCTGGTCAATGGTCAGGCAAAACCAACGGAAAAACTCTACAGCATCATGTAATTTAACTATTAGTTATAAGCTTTCACAGCTTTTCACAGAAAAGGGGAGTGTTTTCCTCCTTAGATGACCCTTGAAGACGCTGTACTCTGGGGACAATCATACTGCCAGAAATGGGAAGAGACTGAATGAATCTTTCTTTCAGTCCCATGTTTAGTGTATAGAAGAGGGAGGCAAAAGTGCTGTGGATTTTGTTCCAGACGTCCTAACAAGTCACCAACGAATGGAAAATTTGGAAGCATTTTTCAAGGCAAGATCTACTTAGAGTAAATATCTCCAAGGAAAGCGAGCAGGAAAAAGAGAGTTAAAGCAAGGCGAGAAAACAAAACAATGAAGAACATTATATGCATTTTAATTTCAAAGTAATTTTTAAAAAGACTACTCTTTCTTTTATGCTTTTTTTTTTTGGCTTGGGATCTTGCTACTCTTTTTTTTCTATTCATATTTTCATTTTTGCACTCTGTGTCCATGGAAGAAAGGGTAGGAAAATGAAAAAGACAAAAATACATAAGAATGAAGAAAATAGGGAGGGGAACTGGATCATCATTTTGTTGTTCAGAAAAGCAGAAAATTTCCAAAATAACATTTACTGTAACATTTTCAAGTAAAACTGCAATAACCTTTTGAACATTTTTTCCTCTCAAAGATCTTCACCAATTGCAAAGAATTTTTTTGCTAGGAGAAAAGAAGGAGCCCTAAATGAGTATTTGTATTTTGATTAAAAGGTAAAACATACGGTCTTTTAGATTTTCCATGCTAGAGTAGAAAGGCCATGGCCTTAACCATAAACACATTCCGTCTAAATCCTTCTCTCTTCTCAGTTTGCCAAAAGCAGAGCTCAGGCATTATATTCTCAGAACTTGGTTTGATTTGAACAGTGCACATCTTGTATTCCTCACTGACTTTGGACAAGTCCTTTGGGATAGGGATCATCTTCCCTAGTTTAGATTTTTAAGTCCAAGGTAGGCATCTAGGCTTCTTTCACAGCCACAAAAATAAAAGACTCCAGAGGATAAATGGTCTCATCCTAAAATCAGTGCCTAAAAGATGCTGGATGAATAATTTCCAGTAACATTAAAGAGAGCCTTGGGTGATTTTCCAAAGCTTAAATGTCTATCTTTTAGTCAGCTAAAGTCAGGCAAGATGACTCCCACTCATAATTTCTCTGTGTCTCAGTTTCCTCCTCTGTACAAAAAGAGATCGTATTTCCCTGCTTCCCTGGGATGCTAGATGCCTAAGTTAATTAAAGTTTGTAAAGCAGGTTGCATTTGTTGGATAAAGGCGTTATATAAATGCAAAGTATGACAGACAGACTGATTGATTGAGTTAGATAAGACAGATATTGTTTGGCATGCCAAAGTAGTATGGATGCCAGATGATATTATCTGAAAAATTCAGAATACAGAAGTCAATGAGGTCTGGGCTGAGTTGAGCCACATAAGGCGCCCCAATCAAAGGGATAGCAGGTTTAGTTATCCCATCATCCAAACTCAGAGGAATTCAAAAGTTTGCCCATTTTTGTTATCACACTTAATTTGCTGGAGTTACAGAGGGAAACATTATGAAAAATTGGTGAGTTTTACTGCTTGTGCATCCCTGAACTCATCATTATGCACAGTTTCAGAAAATGTACATATTTCTTATTCCATGGACACAGTATATCATTGTTCTTTTGATATTTTATCCTATTGGTATGAAGGGAATGGTGATTTCAGCTGTGAAATGTAAATTTCACTTATGGCACTGATGGTGCCTATAGGATAATTAAATATGCATTGTATAATGCCAATTCACAATTGTGTATACAAAATGATTGTAAAGACCAATGAACACAGAAACATCATGATACAAAAAAACCCCACCAAACTATCAAAGAGATTAAAAAGAGATTCAGTGGGAAAAAAGAAAAGAGCACCCAGAAAAATGAGGCTATGTAGGAAGATGGCATTAAAAGACGAGGCCTAAAGATTTTGTAGCATGTATGTATATCTCTGGAGACAACAATACTCAAATAGCCTTAGACAACATTCTGATCATTTCCACATGGCGGAAGGACACAATGGAAGCAAACACACGTTTGCATTGCTCCTTGTTACTGTCTCATGGCAAAAAATGAAATTAGATCTGCTTATGCCACCACTGGACTGTGAGGTTTCTCCCTCGCGACCTCAACAACAAACTGCAATTAGATCTGTGCATTTGGCAGTGTCATCTGACATGCAGTACAGCTAGAGACCAATATAGTCATAAGCATAGGGTGATTCTTCATGCATACACTGGGCACAAAGAAAAATTAATTAATAATGCACTTAAATTGAGGAAGCCTGGGAGAATGTTTAATTAAAGCTATAAATCCATTTTCTGGTACTTTTAGCCTTTTTCTGGGTCTTTGGTTTTTTGACAATTAATTTGTATTTCTCTCCATATATTTGCGTAGGCTTACACAAGGTGTGAGGACAAAACTTACCCTAATTATTCCCTAGTAACATCCACAAATGCACCACTGTACCTGTATTTTGCAGTTTAAAGGTAGTACACAAGCCTTCCTGTAGCTACTGTCACAGAGTGGATCGCGTCCTCCACCAACGGGGCTCACATGGCATCCCCTTCGTTCAACTGTGTGCCTGATTGGGAAGCACAGTAGGTTCCCAAATATTGTTTCTGATCTCTGATTGGGGTAGAGACCTTTTGGAAACAGAGAACAGTGAATGATAAGCGTTGAATAGCCTGTGGCAAGCAATGAATGATGTACTTCTGGGCCATCTGCTTATGAGAGTGGTGTAGGAATCTTGAGATTTGTAAAGTTTTTCTTGAATTAACTTTCTGTTGCCTGGATACTAATGTAAAATGTCTAGTATGAAACAGTAAATAAAGCAGAATCATTTCATGCATTTGCAAGTGTATTTGTAAGTTATTTTTAATTATTATTGCCTGTTCTGCTCTGTTGCAGATCCCTTGCTATTTCCTGTGTATTAAACAATGACAACAACACACTACTGCTAGATTAAAGAGATGAAAACAGATTTTTTCATTAAAGGCTCAAAACCTAAAGGTTAGATCAGGCTCCAATAGTGAAAACCTGAATGCATTGTAATGAAGGATAAAACATGCTTTAGCATCCACATGATAAAGTACACCCCGACTGCACAAGGAGAGCTGTGGGGAAACGCATTTACAATAAGCATAGGGACAGGTACAAGAAACTCTTCAGCTTCTTCCAAAGATGTCATCAAAAGATCCTTAGCCAGTCAATTCCAACCAGAGAGCTAAACATGGGAGGCTTATGTGTATTCCAGATGACTTCAGATGGGTTGATAGTAAACGCTGCTCTCTACAATTTGAACTGTTCATTATGACTATTACCGGTCAATGGTAACAATAACCTTGCAAGAAAGTGTGTACTGTTTACATTCCACCCTGTGAAAAACAACCACCGTCTTCTCACAAATTCTTAAAAAGCACACACCAAAAAAAAAAAAGTGCAGGCAGGCAGGCAAGCACCTAATCAACTCCACAAACAATGCTCAGAAGTTCCTACCAGCTTTCTGCAAACATACAAAATCCTCTGCAACAAGACAATATTGCTCACTCCTTTATGTTTTGAACATAAAGAAAACCAGCTCTTTATAAATCTGTACGGCTCACCTCACAGTGAAATACATATATTTAGTAGCTGCTGCACTGCACTGGTTTGGTCAGGAGATTTAACTAAGCTCCTAAGATCAAACTGAAGGACCTTATGCAGAGGATTATTGCAACTGTAGAGATTTGACTGCAGCTACCACGATTTATGACAGCTGACTTTCTGTCCATGTTGTTCTCTAGGCTCAAATGTTTCTTGGCCTGTATTAGCTCAGGAAGTTTCTTTCATTCCTTCATTTTCAGGACATATTACTATGCCAATTTTCCATGCCATTGCAGATTACGTTTGCCTGAAAAGATCACTACAATCTAGTACAGATTTTATATATCAGTTGTCAAATAATAGTTTTCTTAGGAAAAGCATTTGATAAAAAAGGAACGACTGGCTTTTGTATGAATTACACGTATACTCTTTAGCTTCAAAGAAATGCGATCTGCTCTACAGGATTTTCTGAGGCCTTCAAAAAAAGATTTCTGTTCATTTTGAAACCAACTAGCACAGTAGAGCTTGGTTCTAATTGGAGTTTCTGGATGTTACCACACTTATAAAGTGATGATAATAACAGCTGAGTAAACAAAAGGTCTAAAACCAGTTCACAGTATATATTCACATCTTACGAATAAAATTTTAGAAGATTTCTGAGTATACAATACTTTGCAATTATCCAGGGTCCATGGCCCTGCAACATTAAGGACTACTGTAATTTCTACGTGGAGAAGTTTTTCATTTGTATGGTGAGCACTGTCAGTAAGCAGATTTTTCCACCCACCCATCTCCCTTGCTTTTATGCACTGGCTTTGTAGCATTAGTCCCCATAAGCTGTTGGTGGTGAATGAGACATGTTCATGTAGAGTTCCCTGCAGCAACCATTGCCAAAGAGCAGCTGAGAGACTTATAATGATTCACTGGTGCACGATAGCTCTAATTTCCTCTTTCTGTTTTCCCTCTCTCAACATTTTCATTTTCTGATATTCCAGTGCCAGGACTGCTTTGTTCCTTTTTTCCTAAGGAAACAGTCTTTCTTGTTTAATTGAGATAGGAGAACAGAACAAAATTTATTCAGTATATGTTTCCTTAGACCATTGTACGTGTATTTATATGTATATAAAAATATATGTACAGGTGTGTGTGTATACATATACATGTATATAAATATATATGTGTGTATCTAACTCTCTCTTTCACTCCATATATGTACATGTATAATGACGGAGTAGCAAATCACAGCTTCTACCACCCCCACTACCCTCCAAAAGAGACAAGCTCTAAAAACAACTCAGCTATCCAAATTTGCCCGAGGAGATTTTCTTCCCGCTCTCCCATTCTCCCCTCCCCCCAGATAAACCAAATGCATGCTTTCTTACACTACCTCCAAATGCAGTAGCTCAATGACAAGGTAAAATCTTTTTTTTCCAAAGATTCCACTTTTAAATAAAGGTTTTAGAAGCCTTTAACTCCATTAAGTATAATATAGTTGCAGGAAAGTATAGTTTCACCTTAGAAGTTTCATTGTCTCTCATTCTGTAGTGCTGCTTTTCCTGATTATGTTTCCCCAAAGCACAGTTTAAGGTATAGTTTAAGATCATTTGAAGTATAATGTATACTTTATACAGTACATATAATTTTACTTACTTTTTCTTAAACCATACTTTATGAGGGGTGTCCAGGGGGCTGAACTAAATCCCAAGACGTTGTACAACTGATTGTTAACTGAAGTGCTTCAATAGGGTATTACTTCTTTTTATTATAAAAGGTGTTGGATCTTTTTCCCTCGATATCAGAGCAAGTCCTTGCTTGCATGAAAAGAAGCCTTTGTTGCTCTCTGCAAAACATATTAACTAACTCTTTCTAGTGTAGTTGTAGCATCTACCATTAACAACCCAACCAGAATGCAGGTCTGATTTGTCTACTCTTTAAAATGAGTAACGTTATATTTGTCTGTGGCCACATCACCTTATTTAAGAAATCAGTCTGATCTTCCAGCCCTGCTTTTGAAACAAAATTAGCATCTCTAGATAAAGACAGGGTTGTTTAAGCAACATGCCCAGTTCATACAGGAAATCTGTAAAGAGCTGATCTCAGTTTAGTACTCACTTGGGTAACCCATGCTGGCTATGCAAGATACCGCTCCTGCCTCCCATGAAGTCGGAAGGGTGGGAGGCTGCCATTTTCATCCAACGTGCATTAAAATATCTGCAAAAAAAAGAGAGAAGGAGAAACTTTGTGAAATGTATCATCTCAAACACGTTGCAAGTAACTCACATGAGCATAAGTCCTTATAAAATAAAAAACGAAATCCCCTATCATGCCACTCCCTATATTTCACCAATAGTTTTGTGTTCTAATTATCAATACAAATCACAGATTTTGTGCTGGTCACACCTAATTTATGAACTGTATAGGATAACAGTTAATTGACTCAGTAGTTAATTCCCCCTTGTATCTTCTCCAGTGATATTCAAGTATTTCAGCCAAGATCTTAATTGATTTTCATAGTAGCCACTCATTAATAGGATAATTTGTCAATACAATAATAAAACAATTGTTCCCGTAGCACTGTAAGCCCGGTTTATCAGATAACAAAGTTAAGGCCGGTTTCATTAATTGAAGGCAGCTGTAGGGTTTGCAGGATGAAAGATATAAATCTCGATGGCACTGTGGAAAACTAGGTCAGAGGCCAGGGGAAAATTAGTTAAGCATGATGGACCAACAGTGACCTGTACAGGTGTTTGGGCTCGCTTTCAGGGCATCACTTCCTCTGTTCATATTTGGCTGCGGCAAAGCCACAGGTCAGTATGTGTACTCTCATGCCTGGTTTTAATTAAAAGCCAGTCTAGAGCTGCTCACTCTCAAACTCCAGATAGTGTTACCTATTAAAAGTAAAACATTTCACAACGTCTCTATGTTGTTAAGTATTTCCCAAGGAGTTTTGTTTACATCAGTAAGTGGCTCTTGATTCCTAAAATAGGAGACTCAAATAATCTACAAAGGTGGAAAAACAATATTGCAAAGGGATAGGTGCTATTCATGAAGGCTAGATAAAGGGAAGACTGTAGTGAAAATCTGTTGAAAGTCAGCCTGATTGATACAAAGGTATTCATCTATCAATCACATGCAAACCCCTCCAACACTAACAGTGTAAGCATTTTTCCCTCTGACAAACTTTTTAAAGTAATATTTCCCATCTCTCTTGTTTTCAGCCTTGGACATTTTTCTCTGTACTGTACAACCTTCTGTCTTGAAGTAATTCTATATTAACAGAAAACTTAAAAAGCACAAAAAGCTTGCTAAAAGCTATGACTTTTTATTATAATGATTTCACTTCAAAATCAAGTTTCCTTAAGAAAGAAAAGACTCTGGTCTGGCACCATACATTCTGTGTTATATGAGCATACTGTATTAATGTGTCAGGCTGAAAATGCCAAAGACACTTGTTTGACCTTGGATGAAATCAAACACCTTCAGCTATACAAGACACAGCTCCAACAAGTAGCTCGTCCTTCTAGAAGAAGAAAATAAAATAGCCATACTGTAATGAGTAGGACAAGGGCAGTGTTAGCAGAATGGGTGTTTCTGCACCACAAGAAGTGGAGTTTGCATACAGAGGGGGGCAAGGAGGAAGACAATTTGCCTTAAGGTTTTTGCTATAGAGCTTTAAGGTTCAAGTCAAGCTTTAAGTCATCACAGTTACTTTCTCAGGTGTGCTTTGGTGCACCTCGGCTCCCTGGATGATTCAGGAAACTGTGCAAGCTATGGTATTTGTGAGCATATGTATGTTTACCTGTGCATGTCCCCTGCTGTGCAGGTGGAAGTGAGCCTGAGCAAGGCTTCACCTGCAAATGGAAGCTCCTGACTGATAGAAGTCCCGGCACCTCCATTAGAAGAGCCTTGGAAGCAGCCATTTTTACAATACAAATTTTCTGGCTCATCACAGTGCAATTCCCTGTCTCCTTCTCACAACTGACTTTTAGACTTTACAGTCCAACTTTTATGTATCTCATTTTGGGGCTTTGAAGTGGTGGATGGCAATGCTTGTTGTTTGTATTTCTAATTTTCTCTTTTAAGTTGGGGATTTCAGAGTAATCTCCCCAAACTTATTTTCTAAACATAGACGTAATCAGAATCCCGGAAAATCTGAAATCATTTTGACACAATTTGACAGAATTGCTTACTTTCAAATTCTCAGAACAAGGGCACAGGAACTGCAGGGAAAAAAAAGAATTAAAAAAAAAAAAAGAAAGATGAATGAGATGCTTAATGGTTCACATCTTTAGCAAGCAGGCTCATCTCAAAGAAAGCCTTCTTTGTTCAAGAAATACAAAGTAGTTTAAAACTGAAATTGTGCTTTACTTTTTTAAGAGGCTTGGTTACCTTGCTGTTTCATGGCAATTGTGCCACGTGTTCATATTGTTTTCTTGTGGGAGTTTCATTTTAACTTCCTCAGTTACAATATTATTTATTCTTAACACTCTGTACAAAGCAGTTCGTTTCCAACACCATCAAACAATATTCCTTTAAAGTTCATTTGTTAAATTAATCTCACCTTTACAAAAGAGAAAAGACATCAGGAAAATATAATAATGTTCTTTGTTTGCTTATTTGTCTAAGTGCTATAGGTATTCATTAACTCTTCCTTGCAAGGAGTGAAATATCTTTTTCACTTGGGTACTAGTGATATATTTTTCTCACCATGGAACGGAACATTCAGGGGCTAAAACAATGCTTGCTATTTTCCTGTCAAACAGTAACGGCACCACCACTAAATTAAATCTTACCTCAATCCTGCACAAAGGAGGGATATAGTAAGAAAAAGAAAAGAAAAGAAAAGAAAAGAAAAGAAAAGAAAAGAAAAGAAAAGAAAAGAAAAGAAAAGAAAAGAAAAGAAAAGAAAAGAAAAGAAAAGAAAAGAAAAGAAAAGAAAAGAAAAGAAAAGAAAAGAAAAGAAAAGAAAAGAGAGGAGAGGAGAGGAGAGGAGAGGAGAGGAGAGGAGAGGAGAGGAGAGGAGAGGAGAGGAGAGGAGAGGAGAGGAGAGGAGAGGAGAAGAGAGAAGAGAAGAGAAGAGAAGAGAAGAGAAGAGAAGAGAGAGAAGAGAAGAGAAGAGAAGAGAAGAGAGAGAAGAGAAGAGAAGAGAAGAGAAGAGAAGAGAAGAGAAGAGAAGAGAAGAGAAGAGAAGAGAAGAGAAGAGAAGAAAGGAAATCCCTTTCATATTATGGTATAGTTTAATGAAGATGTGCTTAGGTAACACAATGCACAAAAAAAATCTTATTTCCCAAAATTTCAATATCAAATTTTAGCCTCTTTTGCACAGTAAGTATAATAATAATTCAATATAATAAAAATTTAAAATGTGTGTGTACACATACATGTGTATATATAGAAAAGCTGTGTCAAATATTGAGTCAGACCCACAACTGCTTTAAACCAACAGAGGGATTTTGTCAGTGGAACTATACAAATTTATGTCAAATGAAGAGATGAACACTGACAACAGATACATTGATAATAGGAAATAACTTTTTACCTCTATTTTACTAAGAACAAAATGTTTGTTACCAGAATTAAATACGTGTTTTCATGTGTCTGCAAATCTATCTGTCTATAAATGTGGACAAATATTTGTTCTAATTGAAAAAAAGCCCTAAAATCAGGTTATTCCATTTGCTTCATTTCTGAGCAAACCACACATATTAGGGTAAAATATGAATGTTGCTTACATCTTTTATCATTAAAATCACTTCATTCTGGCATTTCTAGTGATGTGGTATTGGAAAATTGTATCAATAACACTATTAGAGAAGCTACTGAAAACCTTTTCTCTGACACTCAGGAAAAAATCATACAAAAATTCTGAGCATTTCTTGCAGGATTGCATGATCTAAAAGTTTGTGCCTAGACTGTATGAAAGGAAAAAAAAAAGTATATATTCAGAGAGACAGTACACAAAAGTGAAAGCAGCTGAACTTCTTGCAAACCACCCTCAGTTGTGAAAAGAGAGAGAACAGCGGCTACCATGTGGCACAAAAACTAAATATATATTATTTTGTTCCTTTTCGTTAAGACTGCATAGGGCATAAGTTGTTTTCAAGCATGCCTCGGACTCCTACAGCTCCAGCTGTCATGTGTAATTAAACATTTGGCCTCCACAATTACTCTACAGTGTACATATGCCAGTATTTCAAGCCTGGAATATGCATTTCAAAGAAGAATAATTCCCTGGAAATCCTAAATTGACAGGAGCAAAGACAGCCTGAAGGAAAGTAGTCAGAGAAAACTGTAAGGTCGGGATCTAATGATTAAAAAAGAAACTTCAAGAAGAACTTCAACCCTTAACTAAACCAATGGGAAAAAGAACGACAGTTGGCAAGCAGATTTCTGCATAGGGATCCTGATTAGGGAGCCTCTTGGGTTAATTTAATATTATCAGTGTTGTTCACCTTGCTGTAGTATGCCTTACCATTAATACCATTTAAACAGATTTCTTTTTTCTTAAAGCATATTTGGCATCATTTATTTTCTATGAATACTGATCATGGCAATATTAAATTTGATGATTCATATTGAATCTGAGGTTGATTTATCAGCAAAGGGAGTTGTTTTTTGGTTTTTTGTTTTTTTTTTTTTTTTTTCTCTCCCCTACTCCACATGTTTGCATTTACTACTGGTGCTGGTGCCCTAAGTAATGCTGAGTTTGCATTCCTGTTAGGAACTCCCTTTTTAACATTTTGTACGAGTACCATTTGTAAAGAAATTAGTAAAGAAATAGTTACAGACTCTGCGATTTCTAATGTAAGTTTAAGAACAATGGACATAAAAAACCCTTTTAAACAGACAAAAAAGAAGTTAAGCAGTAATAAAAAATGAGCGAACACATTTCTTGTTTTCAAAAATGGTTTTCTGTAGAGTGGCTCTGGGGTCCAAGGATCTATTTTCCACCCTTGATCATCTGTTTAGTAGCTATTTAATATAAAGGACTATATATCTGGTCCAAGGGCTTGACGCATGGAGAAAAACTTTGAAAAAATCAAGCAATTTCATATTAAGACATGTGAAAATGCACTCACCTACTTAGCTTTTCAAAAGTTAGACATCTAAGACTGAACTGTTCACCATAGGTTCCCTTCTGTACTAAACAGAGAAAAATAAGTATACGGTATACAGTATTTCAGTATACCATGCACTCAATGCATCATACACTGGAATTATTATGAATTATTGTAACTATAATGCATTATTCTGCAATACTAAATCAAAAACACACTATAAAAGACAGACCAGTATGACTAGAGCAGACTTAGATACCTAAATTTGAAACATCTACGTTTATCTGGGATGAATTCCTACTTATGAGGAACATGTTTCTCTTAATTCTTCCCTTATTAATATCACTTAGCTTTAGCGTAAGTGACAAGAGGGACAGGAGCACTTCCACTAGTGGAATTGTACCAGTGACAATGGAGAATTACCCCAAAAGGCTGTAGTCAGCTCTGCTAATCTGTTAGTACTGCAGACATCTCAGCCTTTATTCCATTTCAGACTAAGATAAGGCACTTATCTTTAACTGATGGTAACTTCCTACCTTAATAAAAAAATTAAAGTTCACATCATTGTAAGGTGCCATGGCATGACAGCGAGCTACAATGCCTGTCACTGTGAATGATGGAATGACAATAAATTCATGTGAACCCTCACACACAAACACACATACAAGGAAAAAGTTTTTTAATGCAGCTTGGTATTAGGCTGTAGCTTGCATTTGTTTTATACTGAAAAAGCAACCTTGGCAAAGAAGCAACAGAACCACAATATGACTGAATCATCAACACCGATTCAGCCCTATTGAGGTTAGAGCAAAAGTCATACTAAACTATATGCCACTTTTCTCATTTTTATTGGTTTCACTTCAAAGTCCCACACCATCAAGCCTGAGGCTGTTGATAAGAAGTTGAGTACAGCTTTTCCTCATTAGACTTGACCACTGAGGCACCAACATGGTAAGTAGGATCTATCAACTTCCTTGACTTTAAATGGTAATTTACATGTTTCTTTTAATAAATGCATGTGTTTCAGGCTATTCAGGAAAAGAGACAGCATGCCTACTAATTCTAGCAGTGGCAGTAGCTTTGGAGTACTGGTATGAGAATGGCCCTTCTGATTAAAAACACAGAGGAGTAACTCTGAGAGACAAGAGATCTGTTGCTCTTACCACTGCGTTGTCCATACCAAGTCTGCCCCAGCCAAGCCTGGAATGTCCCCTGCTCCTGCACTGCAGCCACGTTCTCTGCACTGCATATAACCCAGCTAAATCCACAAGTTGAGAGAAGTTCATGGAAAAATGGGCCACAATGCAATTGTAAAATGCCAGTACAAAATCACTTCTTCTTAGAAGTCTCTGCCTGACTTTCCATTCTCTCACCTTGTGACAGAAGAATTCTGCTGTTTCAAAGCAATATTTTGTTGCTTTTAGTTGATCTAGATGTCTCAGATGGCAGGGTCTTCAAAATCAAAGCCCCAAACATCCACTTATTGACTACGGGTTTCACTTTAAGGGTGCAGTAATGTAGGAAAAGACTTACCTCAGCTCTCACAGTGCTCTTTCCCCACTTTTTGTTTTGTATTCAAAAGCTATCTGACCTTGTCCTTTCATTCTGAGAAGCTGACTGTTGGAAGGAGGAAGGATGCTGGGAGAGAGAGAGAAGGAGTGGGAAAGAAGGGGGTATCACAGGGTTTAGGAAACTGTCATCATGACTAAAAGGCACTGACCATTATAGTTCCAATAAAGTTTGTATCCTGTAATGGGAAAAAACTCATGCTGGCTCAAGGCTGTGGATGAGAAAGTAAGCTCTTACCTCTGCTCAAGTCAATTGAAAAAAACAGCATTGACTTTGGTGAAGACAAGATGTCTACTGAACCTTAAGTGGTTTCTTTAATAGTTAGAGATGTGGAATTCTAAAAAATAAGGGTAAGTCTTGAAGTTTCACTCCATATTCACACCTCACTGATTTTTTTTTAATGAAATGGGATGAACTAGAGTATTGTCTTACCTATTGCTTCCTCTTATTGTTGTGCTTTTTCCTTACATTTTGTTGTTAGGCCCATTGCCTCTGTTATCAGCCAGTCCTCTTATCCTCCACTTGCCTACCCAGATAGCTCCGGTATAGTATGCTGCTATTTTGACCCATATCCAAAAAATAAGGGTATGAAATGAAAGATACAATTTTTAGTCTCTTAGTGGGTGCTTTACAGTAATTCTTTAAACATATTGTCCCTAAAGTGGTCAAATGATCTCATTCTGTCCCATCCCTCCTTTTCAGATCTCATTATAAGTCTGAAAGTAGTTTAACATGCTGGAAAAATTTACATCATGAAAAATAGGTTGTAGTAAGTAAAATTTGTCTTTTGATCTTCGGTCCCTTCCTCTTCTTACTGAAAAGTGAAAAAAAAAATTTCTAATGAAAAATTGCAAATCTTGCACCCCTTGGGACTGTCTGCCTACTCAGTTCTGAAATCAGGTGAAGTCTTAAGATTTGAAAGCACATTTTTTTTTTATCCAAAATTTTATGTGCACTTAAAAAGTAGGGAAAGGCTGTTCAGGCAAAAGTAGAACAGAAATGTGGGGCTCATATAGAGTTTAAAACTGAACGTAAATTGATAACATGATTTTCTCACCCAAAATATTATCATTTTGTGAGGGATTAGCAGGGTTGCCACACATAAGATACAATTCTGTCCAGCCTGCCCTGGTGAGGCTGGAGTTCTGTGTCCACTTTTGAACATCACACTTTAAGATAAAGATAAATGGGAGAGGCCCAGAGGAGAGCATGAAAAAATAGATAAGGTTTAGAAGATATGAACTGTGAGTAAAGGTTGTGAGAATTAATTTAGTCTAGGAAAAAAATTTAAAAATGGAGGCTGAGGCAGAACATGACAAACATCTTCTACCATGTAAAAGACGGTTATAAAGACGATTATCATTTCTTCCTCATTGACAGTAGTGGAAAGAGTAGAGAAAAAAGGCTAAATTTGTAAAAAAATTAGTCTAGATATTAGGAAAAAGCCTACTGTTGTAACAAAATCCTGGAGAAGGCTGCCCATGAAGTTTCAGTTATCCCTCCCTTTAGAGGCTTTTTCAGACAAGGTAGACTAATAAAAGTAACGTCCAAGGAAAACTTGATCCTGTTTTAAGGTGAACCAGATAACCTCTTGAACTTCTATTCTCTCCAAATTTCATTGATTCAACATCTTCTTCAGTCTTACCCAAACAATCATAAAATGGGGGGACTGTGCCACTTGTAGACAAGTGTCCCTCCTATTAGTCATGCCTAGACCTCCAGGATCCTTGTAATGTACAGGCTAGTTTACAATACTGTCAAATCTGTTGTCATTTCAAAAGAAACAGCACATTTTGAACCTTGGTAGTCGCAAAGGCAAATTCCTTTATTGGATCCAATGTTATTGATACAGTGTTGTCTTTCTGGTCTGGACAACCTGAATGAATTGTTCTGCAGGACGTGAATTTCCCTGCCTTTTATGCATCTCCTTAAACTCCACTGCTGTTGATGAGGGAGTAGGGTGTGATTTATCTCACCTTGCTGAAATCACCTAAGTGATTCAGGTGAGGGTGAGATTCAATTAAGTGTAATGCTGGACAACTCCACTGTATTGCAGATGAGCAATTTCATATGCCTAAATATAGATGTCTACAGTCCTATTATAGCTAGATGTGGTCTACGTAATTCATCCAGAAGAGTTTCTGGAGTGATTTGGTTGACCAAGCATATGTGCCTACTTGAAGGTGAGCTGAATAGCTCTCCATAGTTGATGTGAATGGATTGACTTAGATTTCAGTGGACTGTAAAAGCAGCTTAGACAACTAGCTCATGTGCAGATGTCTTCTGTGGGATACCTGAGGCACAATGTACCTTCCTTATTTAGGATGTTTACTGTAGGATGAATTGAATTGGGCTAATGCAGCTGCCTAAGCATAGTTTGTCATGGTCTATGTTATGCCTCTGGAAAGGTGTGGTCCTCAGTATTTCTGTCCGTCTCACATCAGGTACCTATGTTCAGGCAACAGAACTGATCCTGTCATTTCCTAAAAGTGCCTGATTTTGTCCTTTGACTTTAATGGGAGTATGGAGAGTGGGAAGGGGAAATCTTACTCTTATAGACTTGTTTACACCAACTTATATGAAGTTAGACAAGACGAATCCTGCCTGCTATGTTTACATTGACAATATAAGCAAGACTTTCATGTTGAGATAAGTGATTAGGATGTAGGAAAAGAAAATTGTTCAGGAAATGCCAAAGGAATGAAAGGGAGACTCAGAAAGCTAAAGAAGTAGAGAAGCTGGAAAAAGAAAAATGAGGGAAGAAAAGGAAAAGGCCAGACATGTGGTTGTCCTAAGGAGGAAATTTTTTGCTCATTGCCTTTTACTAAGAGTAAAAACAACGTACTAAGCAAATACATATTGACAATAACTTAAACGTAATCAAGAATAAAAAATTTTACAATAACTTTGACATCAATACAAATCTCCCAATCATATCAGCAGGCCTCCTTGCATATAAAGCAAGATGTTTATAACTCTGTATTTGTTCCAAAGCACATGCAGCTGATATAAAAATTGAATTAATCTCTATCAAATGAGTTTGATGTCCCAGGATTGAGGAAATAGTGTGTTTCTCAAGGTATAGCTCTGAATAGGGATGGTGCAGAACATGAGTCAATAGGGAAACACATTTTTCTTAGTATCACTCTCAGGTGCATCCAATCTGCTTGAGCATCATGACATACTGTGTGCTATGTTTTCCAATTTGCTTCAAAGTGTAAAAGCTTGGTATTTTCTTTCTTCATTTTCTGGCACTGCTTTATCTATTTATCCTCTGCCATCATCCGCCTCTTTCTTATCGGAAGAAGGCTCTAATCCTACATATGTAATAAAGGTCCAATTTTAAAAATTTAAAAATTTGCTACTTACTGTAGCAATGAAAACACATTATTTGTATAAGAAGCTGTAGGACTCAGTGTTTGCACTTATATAGTGTATGAACGTTAACTAATAATTATGTTCAGCAGAAACTTGTCAGTCTTTCACAATAATAGGACAAATAATGCAAGAACTATGAAAGAATAGCAAGTAAAGCAATGATTTTGAAATCACAGCATAAAGTTATGAGTTAAAATATATGTCATTACAATCTTTGCATACTGAGGTATCACTGAAAACTAATCTTTTTGCATGTTAACAAGAAAGGATTGCAGCAGCGATTAGATGGGAATAAAAAGAATAATAGTCATTAATTTGGCAGGCTTGGAATATATATCAAAGGATGGCTATGAGGACAGTATAAAAACTGTAGTCAATGGTCAGATCAGAGGTCAGTTTATGAATGATGTTAGGCCATCAGAATTTCCCAGATGCCCATTTCAGCTTTCCTCAGCATTGACTAGGAGGATAAAGCAGCTTTTGATTAAAAAAAGTAATAATAAAAATAAGACCGACACATTGAATTCACTTTGCCTGTTCCACCATTCACTTCTCTGAAGTGACTGCCAAAAAGTAGCATGGTGTCAACAGAGCAACATTACTAATAGTTCCCGTAACGTAATATTTTCCATTAGGAACTAACCTGGAGCTGCCAAATTTGTTTTACATGCCATAACATCTGTAGTATAACCAAGTAATAACAATGGCTGTCAGCCAATCAAGTCACCTGTGATGGGTTTGAGATGTTTGTGTGCAGCTTAAAGTCTTTAAATCCAGTCATTTTTTAAAATGTTCAGTTAGTTAAGTTGTACTCATCTGCTTGGCAGCTGTTTCCTCACCTAGGAAACAATTCCCACCCACCACAGGCTCCTACCATGCACATCTCCTGTTCAGTTTGGAGTAGATGTGTTTACAGATCATACCTCAGTTTTTACATTGAGCTGTGCTCTCCAGCTCTAGAAGATCTTAATAAAAATCCTATTGGAAGAGATTTGCTTCCACCAAAGAGATTTTCTATCAAAGTGGCAAAAAATCAAGCTCAGCCTACCAAAGAATCTATTCAATATCATTTAGTTTGTGATTCGGTGAACATCTGGCTTTGAATGAAGAACTGTGTGGTAACTTTTGTAGCAAGGGTTAAAAAAAAAGTTTGCAAAAAACTTTCCTTTAACAGTCCTCTTTCCAAAGAAAATAAATAAGTCCGTAAAATCTAAAACTTGTCTTGCTATTAGTTGGTTTTATTATTTGGAGAGAGACTGGTATCTTCTATGTTCAATTGTATATTACTACAGCTGATGTCAGATTACCCTTCCTCCTGACTTCTCCAGCATTGCTGAAGTTAGTTGGCATTCATTAGATCTTGCAATTATTTGAAAAGGAAAAATACGTAGAAATGTAGTAGCTTCATTTATTCATCTCTAAAGAATTTTTGTAAGTCCTTTACTTATTTTATGCCTTTAATTACATAAGAGAGCTCCAAAGCCCAAGATGTGCACCTGTAGCTACATTTTAGACATTCAAATTAATAAATAATAAGATTTGACAGGGTCACAGGAAAGGTGGCCCAGCTGCAGGCATGTTTAGGCAGCAGATTTACCAAGTGACTTAAAGCCAGTGACTGGCAGTTCTAGCTTGGGCAGCAATATTTTCCATATCTGAACAGAGCAGAATCTGTGTACCATCTTTACTCCCTTCACTTTTATTGCTTGCTTACAATACCCTAAAATTCACAATTCATGTATATTGTTGTGTATCTCAAAGTGTAGAAGCAAGATCACTGACAACACAGGATTCATAGGGAACCTTAAAGTCAAGATATGCTTTTCAAGACGCTTTGTTGTAGCAGTTGAATAAACTAAACTGAAACTTTTTCTTTTTATTTTATTTTATTTTATTTCTTCTTTCCAACTACACAGCAGCCAAGATCACAGAAATATCATGTCAAAATAAACACTTGTCTACACAGGTGACAGCCTCAGGAAGAGTTCATGACTGAAACAGCACGGAACTATAATTATACCTTTGCTGTTGTGGAAGGTGGTCTTTGCAGGTCATGGCTGAAATCCTTAGCTACGCGGGGGAAGCTGTTCACACTTAGGTAGTCACCTTATCTTGACTTGGGAATGTCATAAAGTTTAGTCATCTGTGACAAAAATAATTTATTTTATTTTACTTTATTTTTACTTGGTTTTCATCCTTCAAGAGAAATAGAGGAAGATGGGTAGAAGGGAGATCTAGAGCTGCACATTTCTGAATGTCTTTATCCCACCAACGCCTGTACGTCCCCACACAGAAATGTCAGATTAGACCTTGGAAACACACATGAACACAAAGAGCTGTATTCAAGCATTGACCGTGGCTGTGGCTGACTGTCAAACCAGTAAAGCCTCTTCCAGATTAAAACACACTGACCCTGAGATGAACTTCCCAAAGTTTTTTGGTTTTGGCCACCCCACCATCTGCAGATTGCCTTTCCTTCATCCACCTCCTTCTGGAGGCCAATGTGCCGGGAAGCATCAGCAAAAAGCCAAGCGCGTTGTGTAGGGAGAGGATAGCGGTTGTGGGCCAGGTAACCTTGCGGGAGCCCAAGGGCCTCAGTGTCTGATCCCTATCCTGACCCGGGCCATCTACAAATACTCTGATGAGCCACACCTGCACAATGTAATTACAGGAAGGAGAGAGTTGTCAGCCACAATGTTTCATACTTGGAACTGTATAGCTAAGTCAAAACAGTACTGTCTGACAGGAAAGGTTCATTACCTTGGGAGATGCAAGTACAGCCCTACTGCAGCCAGACCTTGTAAGTCTGTACCCAAATTGAGCAAAGAGTTGTGCTCCGTGGGTAAATTATGTTGGGGCACAGCACTGTGTCTACAGCACTGAGAAAGCATCCTCTTGATCTCTACTCCTTGTCCATTTCAGGGTAAAAGGTACCTATTCTTGTGTGCTTGCCAGAGTTGCTTCTGAGCTTTTGGCAGCGTTGGTAAATGGTGATAACTCATGGATAAAGAGTTGATCTGGGGCCAAAGTCAAATTGCCTCTGCCATCAGAAGGATCAAGGAACAGGAAAAAGAGTGAGGTGCAAATAAGGGGGAATGAAAGGACTGGTGAGCCCTGGAAATTTGGGTCTGCTGTTTCTACTGCCTTTGGTCATAGAGTCATAGATCCTCTTCTACCATCTGGCAATGGCCGTGGGACCATCACCATAATATTTTCCAGTACCTTGAGTCAGCCATGATCATGGCATGTGTCCAGAAAAGGAGAAGTGCAAAATATTTTCCTCCGTTCCTGAAATGAGGTGGAAATATAAAAAAACATATGATGTGGATTCCAGTTTGTTTTAGCATAACCAGTATTTCTAACCGAGGACATGTCCCCTAACTTTTCACTGAGTATAAATCCACAGCAAAACTACTATATACAGATGAACCTGCCACAGACATTTTGTGAGCTGCAGGTAAAAATAAACAATATGTTAGGTGATTAAGCCTGCTTATTGATAAATATTCATCTATCAATCTACATCATTAACTCTGAGTGCACCGGTGAATAGCGCTTGTGGTTCTGAAGACAGCAGCAATCATACTATTCAGGAGAGAAAGCAATGATGAGGTGAAAAAGAAGGATAGAACACATACTTTGATACATAGCCGTTCAACACTGGTTTCAAAGTATAAAGCAATTTATTCAACTTATTAAAGCAAGAGTTTATAAAACACTCTTGGACTCTGTTTTGTGCATTTATCCAATTCAAAACTTCACATATAAAAATGACTAGAACTTGATTTCTGGTCTCATATAAAAAAAGGTGATTTATATTTGAGGAAACAATAAGTCTCAAGACCCAAAACTATCTCTTACTGAGGTATTTTTTTCTCCCTGGGGGAAGAGAAAAGCTATTGGAGCACACATAAAATTTAGGTGCTTTAAGAATTTCTCCAGGACTTCTGTTAGATTTGCTATCAGAAGAGGCAATAAAATGGGAATTTATGTTTTTTCCTTAACAAATCTTATGCTTTTTGATCAGGTGTTTTGTCATTGCAATTAGGGCTCTTCCTTGAAGTAGCAAACTGAAAAGTGATGCCACAGTGTTTATTTTAGGTATGAACATTTAAAAAATATGAGGAATGTTGGGAAAATAAAGTTCATATATGTTATTCATATCTTTTTCTGATAGATTGCTTCTTCACAGAGCAAGGGGATGGCTCGATCATGACTTACAAGAAGAGATACTGATTTAAGTTATTTTCCTCGGTAAAGATTGCAGCCATGTAGGAAATTAATTTATGGTTGTAATAAGATTTCAGGATGTACCTATCTCAGGTGAGAACATCTTCCTAATATCTCCCTAAAGAATCGGCTACAAAGGAGTAGAGCAATTAGGACGCGTAATAATTTGTAATGTCAGTGCTGAATCACTTCTGCAGTATTATAATGTTCCATACAGCATCTTTAAATAGTTTGCATAGAATTTGTCTCATTCTCTACCTCCATCTCTTGCATAGAGCCTCCAGTGGTACAGATACTTATAGGACTTAGCTGAATTTACTCAATTAATGAGCTCCCATTTATGACAGTCTGCAAATCAGAGATGGATACAGGAAACATATTGGGGTATCCACAGCAAACATTGCAAATGCTTTTCCAATTTAGAGACCAGGACGTCATGCAGGACAGTGTCAAATGCTTTGCATAAGTCCAGGTAGATGACGTTAGTTGCTCTCCCCTTATCTACCAATGCTGTGGCAACATCATAGAAGGCCACCAAATTTGTCAGGCACGATTTGCCTTTGGTGAAGCCATGTTGGCTATCACCAGTCACCTCCTTATTTATCATGTGCCTTAGCAGAGTTTCCAGGAGGATCTGCTCCATGACTTGCCAGGCACAGAAGTGAGACTGACCGGTCTGTAGTTCCCTGAGTCATGCTTTTTTCCTTTTTGAAAATGGGGGTTATGTTTCCCCTTTTCCAATCAGTGGGAACTTCACCAGACTGCCACGACTTTTCAAATATAATGGAAAGCAGCTTGGCGACTTCATCTGCCAGCTCCCTTAGGACCCGTGGATGGACACAATGAAGAAGAGGAAGAGGCTTGTGGTGGGTTGACCTTGGCTAGCCACCAGGTGCCCACCAAGCTGCTCTATCACTCCCCCTCCTCAACAGGACAAGGGAAAAAAATACTATGAAAAGTTCATGGGTTGAGATAAGGACAAGGAGATCAGTTGCCAATTACTCTTATGGGCAAAACAGACTCGACTTGGGGAAATTAATTTAATTTATGGCCAATTAAACAGAGTAGGATAATGAGAAATAAGAAAAAATCTAAAAAAATTACCTTCCCCTACCCCTCCTTTCTTCCCAGGCTCAACTTCACTCCCAATTCTTCTACGTCCTCCCCCTGAGCGGAGCAGAGGGATGGGGAAGTGGGGCTGCAATCTACTCATAGTGTTACGTGTTTGCTGTTTCTTCCTCATCATGCTCTTTCCCTGCTCCAGCATGTGGTCCCTCCCACAGGAGACAGTCCTTCACAAACTTCTCCAGCATGGGTCTTTCCCACTGGCTGCAGGTCTTCAAGAACTGATACATCAGGAGTCCTTTCCATGGGGTGCAGTCTTTCAAGAACAGACTGCTCCAGCAGGGGTCACTCATGGGGTCACAAGTCCTCACAGAAAAACTGCTCCTGCAGCTCCACAGGCTGCACCTTCCTTCATGTCACAACCATCTGCTCTGGTAGGGGGTCCTCCACAGGCTGCAGGGTACCTGGTCCATGGGCTGCAGGGGGACAGCCTGCATCACCATGGTCATCACCATGGATTGCAGGGGAATCTCTGCTCCAGTGCACAGTAAAGGTGTAAGAAACAATCTCTTAAAGGAAAACAATCACAAATTTGGCTTATGTGCCCTAATGGTCCAAATATAAATAAATACTCAGAAAGGGAAATTAGCATAATAGGCATGAATTAACTGACTGAGAGAAACTAGGAAGTGCTTCTGCTTCAAACTGGATCAAAATAATTCTGCATAAATGGAAAAATATCTTTACATTCATGTACTTTTTTTAATTTCTTGACTTGATATTAACTGAAAATGCCACTATACAACATGAAAGGTTATTCTTCTCATATATATCCCCTTGGCTGTAATCTAGGAAAACCAATAATCTAATATAGAGTCTGGTCTAAAAGCAATAGTGTACATTAAATAACACATGCCAGTAAAGGAAAGCTAAACAAATTATTTTTCTTTTGAGGTCATCACCTACTTCATTAGAAAGTAGGTATATGGTGCCTACAATTCAATAGGCAAAGGGCGTGGGGTTCTTTTTTCCCTGCAAATATATATTTGACAAGTTTTGTCTCTGGGCTTGTTTGTCAGGGTTTTTTTATTTGCCTCTCCAAACGTTTCTGAGCAGACTTAGCATTCAGGATTCAAAATAACACTTGAAAACATTCAGAGGAGATCCTGAACGATAGCAACCTATTGAGTATTTCTGGAGTTTCCAATATTGTTGTGGAACAATAAACCTTCAAAACTGATCACTCATATTATTTCATGAAAATCATGTATGCCATACAGTTTGAAGTCTTGAAGAATCATAAGCATCAAAGATGTTTTTCTGCTTTCCATGGATCATTGAAAAATGACAGTTCTCCTTTTGGGTACAGAAACAAAAGAGAAGCGTATCTAAACAAATATTTCTTTGAGTGTGTAAGAATTATATAAATAATAATGCCAAGTATTACAGCTTCAGTAAATGATATATCAATGCAACTTTGCATCTTTACCCTATTAAGAGTATGTCTGGAATGTTTTAAATTGCAGCACACCAGTTTTGATCTTAGCATCTATCTCAGTAAGTTTCTGTATAGTTTAACCAAACGTGCTTTCAGCATTTTTTTTCTAAATGAATCTGAAATTTTATGTAAATTAATGACACAGTGATTCTTTGAAAATTTTGTGTCCACAAATCATTTTTTTTTGGAATCTTTTATTCCATTTTTCAGTTGATCAAAGCGATTTCCTTAGACAGGAATTTTTTATAAATAAAACAAGCAAGCATACTGCAAATTTTAAGTAGTTTGGTAGATATGTAGGTAGAATCTAAATTAGCACATTGTCTAGGGTGGTCTACATTGACCTATTTAGCTTTAAAGCAGAGCTGTAAGAGAGTAATAATGAACTATAACTGCTTTCTCTACATTGTATTTCACACATATCATTTATAATGTATTTATTTAGTACAGACAGAGAACACAATGCAAAGTATCTGGCTAGTAAAATCTAACAATAAAGTTAGAAATAACAGTATCATAAAGCCTGAAGCCCCAAAGAAGCTCAGTTTTTTCAAAGTTTCAAGCTATGTAATTTGGGTGTCAAGCAAGCAAAAAGTGTTTGTCTTCGGAGTAGGCATTAGCAATCGAAAATCTGCTTGCATATACCTCATGGACATTACAATTCCTGAGATATTTTCTTTAAGAGGGAGGGCTTGGCTAATCATTTTGAGGCTGTGTCTTACCATTCTCCCTTTGCTAACCTCTATGCCTGTCTTTTCTTCTGTGGCGTGTGTATTTAGTCAGAGCACGTGATACACACTGGCTTGTGATCACCTACCTACCCCGTAAATATTACTCATATGCAGAAGAGGGCTTATTCACGCTTTTACCAAACCTGCCTTGGGAGACAGGAAAAATTGTTTGAGGAAGAGGAGGCTGAGGGGAGACCTCATCACTCTCTACAACTACTTGAAAGGCCATTGTAGAGAGGTTAGTGCTGGTCTCTTCTCACAGGTAATTAGTGATAGAACAAGAGGGAATGGCTTCAAGCTGCAACAGGGTAGGTTTAGGCTGGACATTAGGAAAAAATTCTTCACGGAAAGAGTGGTTAGACACTGGAATAGGCTGCCCAGGGAGGTGGTGGAGTCACCATCACTGAATGTGTTTAAGTCTCGTTTAGATGTGGTGTTAAGGGATATGGTGTAAGGAAGAACTTTGTAGAGTGGAGATGATGGTTGAACTCAATGATCCCAAGGGTCTTTTCCAACCTAAATGATTCTATGATTCTATGATTCTATGACACAAGAAGTTACTGTTAGAATTGGCTGGATATTTTTTCTAGACAAAAGACTAATACACTTGGAGAAAAAAAATATAGTGTCTCATCTGAAAATCTTCTATGATAATCAGAAACAGATAAAGATAGAAATGTCAGTGAGATTTAAGGAGAGATGGGACTTTTGAATTACTTTGATGGAAAAAGGAGGGGAAAAACAAACAAACAAGCAAACAAAACAAATGGGGAGTGGTTTATCCGTGCCAGCCTGTGCAACAGAAGCACAACTTACGAAGGCAGTAAAGCAGAAAAATGGGAATCACTTGCAAGCAACAAAAAGAGGGTATATCTTTCTCATACCAAGTGGTAGCATCAGAATGTTATAGCAACTAAACCTCACTTGATTTATATTTTTTTAGTTTAAAGGAGATCATAAAGGAGTGAATAAAGAAAAGATGTTCATTTTGTCCATTATAACTTTTACAAGCTTGAAAGCATTTATATTTTTTCTCAGTTCACTTTTTTCTCAATTAGGACAAGGGAAATCATCTACCAAACTATATCTTCACATTCTTCTATTGTTGATAGCTGCCATTCAAAGTCCAGCCAGTTTGTTGTCTCAGTTTCTTTGTTTCTTTAGTAATTCCTTTATTGGTAACAAGCAATATACAGGAAATGGTAAGCAAAACCTCCTCAACAAGTTAATGTTTTTAACATCAACTGTTATGTTGATGTTAGCTAAAAATGAGTTAAAATTAAGAGTTCAGGCACACAGTGTACTTGTATGTTAATGAGGCGATTTGTGTAGACCTGTCATTGAGCGTTAACATTTCCAAATGTAATTAATTCAGTCATATAAAACAAATATTAGATAGTTATATTTTGATGAATTTAAACCTATGTATAAATGCCAGCAGAAAGTTCCAATCATACTTAGTCAGGAATATGCATTAATCTTGCTTAGTTTTGCTCTATATGGTGCACTAGACAAGATCTTCTGGCAAAATTAAAAATAAATGCCTATGTTTGACCTCTGACTCATGCAGTGTGGAAACATACAATATTTAGGTTTTAATTGTGCTATTTTTCAGCTGCACCAAATCGGACCATCTGTCCAAAGTCTAAACTACATTTGTTTTTCTACATATATCGAAATGCGTTTTTTAAAATTATATTTTATTATTTTTTCTAAGTAAAAAGTTCAGAAATATTTGCATATATCTAAACAGGAATAGCCTAACATCCAATTAACAATAAAATATGCATTGAATAGGAAAAATCAATATTGATCTGCAAAATACCATGCCAATTTGTTCTCACAGTAAGCATCCTTTCCCTCCAATCAACTGATTTTCTTTGACAAAGAGAATGGGAAGCGCTCAAATGAAATATAAGAGAACGTTGTTTGCAAAGAAGAAATGTATATTCCAATGGCAAATACTTCAGGCCAGATTTTCCTACAAGTTTCTAGTTCTTGTGCTTCACTGAAAACAAAAAATAAAACAGATCCTGAAAATCACATTTGAAAAAACTATCACAGATGGCAATGCTTATTTGTATACTCACTAGATAATGCTCACAGTATCATATATTTGCATTTTATTTTCACTCAGAAGTTGCCTCGCGGTCATTTTCATTCCAATAGGCAGGTCTCTTCTACAGCAAAAAAGAGAGACGGTGGCAAGAGGACTTAAGCACCCTTAAGATGTGAAGAGTGGTACAGAAAGATACTGTTCCAGCAGGTCCTCTGGAAAGACCCATTTGCAGAGCAGATGATAGGTTTGCAAGAAGACTCTGAAGGCTGATCTCCTATGACTTAAGGCCATTCAGGAGACCAGCGAAGAATGGACTTCCCCGTTCTTTGGGCCTCTGTGCCCATGTTCACAAAGGTGGCCTATTACCTTGAGGAGCTTAGCCTTGTCAGGAAGAAGTAGGTTACTGTATCTCTGCCTGCTTACTCCTCTCTTGCACTTAAAATGGCATATCCCAGACAAGCAGCAGTGCATTTGCACTGCCACATGCGAATGTAACAGACTGTCTTCATATCCATAAGAAAAAATGTCAGCTATTCAGAAAACCCTTGAAATTACGTTAGCCACATACGTGCCCCAAAAAATTTTGAGCAGTGCCACTGCTGAGATTGTTCTGCTCTTTTTCTTCCTTATGTCAGCATCACTTCACACTCCAGACATGCTAATCCCAAAATATCTACACAGGAGCTTAAGAATTTCTTACATCTCCACAAGACACAAAGATGAAATGTAGATGTTTTCAAATCCGACATCCGTATCTGAGTTAATCACCTTAGCCTTTATAATCAGTGAGTGGGAAGGATAGGAATTTTTTGGGCATGGTTCATCTCTTCCCAAAGTATAATTTTGTCAAATGATTGATGCCCTAAATGTGCCTATCACTCTCCAGAATACTATGGCATGACTAGTTGAGTTTATAGGTGTCTAAAGTTAGGTGAGATGAAACCCACCCACAGTGATGTATTAGATAAACAAATGCTATCAAAATATTCCAAAACACATCAATTTGATGACTGCTATAGTTTTATATCAAACATCCCCCTGAAGTGCCCTTTACTTTATGTGTTATTGTCAAAATGAAGTCATGAAGACCAATAATGAACAGCTGGAAAAGTGCATGTTACATAAAGGTGAAGAACATCTGGAGTGTTCTACGGAGGATTCAATAAAGGTTTGAACGAGTTGAATGTAATTCAACCAGCTAGAATTGCAAACAGAAAAATAAAAAGAGAGGAAAAAAAAGGGAAAGTAAAAGAAAGCTGCTAAATTCCAGGCTGTGTGTTTATTTTGTAGTTGAGAAGCCCTGAAAATTTAGGTATCTTTTGCTAAAGTTGCAATACCAACTGATATTTCTCTGACAATAGACTTAATGATTAGAAATATTGAAGACCCAGTGCCTGAAATTATACTGATAAAAATTTTAATTCAAACATATACTTAAAATAACATACTGAAAAGAATGCATGATCCAAACTATTTTTCAGGACATGCAAGAGTATGTTTTGGAATTACCATTTGCAAGGATAGCATCAAAGGCATACAGATTTTCTTGTTTGCTGAAGGGTGTGTTTCTGGGAGAAAACTGGTAGAAATCTTTAGTCCTTTTGGGACATGCTGAAGTTATGTGTGTAAGCATTACCTATTTGCTTTATTTTTGTTTATAACTTGGGAATAGTGTTAGTTTTGTCTGGGATAGAGATAATTTTCTTCTTTCAAAACTTGGATGGGACTAAGTTTTGGATTTCTGCTAAAAACACTGTTGATAACACAGGGATGTTTTAGTTTTTGCTGAGCAGTGCTTGCACAGAGTCAAGGCCTTTTCTGCTCCTCACACACGCCACCAGCAAGCAGGCTGGTGGTGCACTGGAATTTGAGAGGGGACACAGCCAGGACAGCTGACCCCAACTGATGAAGGGGATATTCCATACCATATCACGTCATGATCAGCATATAAAGCTCAGGGGAAGAAGAAGGAAGGGACTTTGGAGCTATGGCATTTGTCTTCCCAAGTAACCATCATGCATGATGGAGCCTTGCTTTCCTGAAGATGGCTGAACATCTGCCTGCCAATGGGAAGTAATGACTGATTTCCTTGTTTTGCTTTGTTTGTGTGTCCAGCTTTTGCTTTACCTATTAAACTGTCTTTCTCTCAACGCACAAGTTTTCTCACTTTTACCCTTCCGATTCTCTCCCCCATCCCACCAAGGGCGGAGTGAGTGAGTGGCTACGTGGAGCTTAGTTGCCAGCTGGGGTCAAACCACAACAGGAATGAATATTGAACAGGAGCTAAATTTTTTTCATGACTAGTACAATACCTGGGGTTCAAAGACACACTTTTCTAGAAAATACCTACTGTATCATATATATTTATTAATAGTGTTCCTATCATATTAAAACTTTAAGGTGAGCCAGTAGGAGTATTATGATATTGTAAAATTTTAATCCTAATAAATGTGCCTATGGTAATAAAATATATGTAAGTTATTGCCTTTATGAGTTCGAAGCTGATTTATGTTATGTTGTAACCCCTTTCTGAGGAGGATGTCTTGCTGAACCTTAGAAATGTGTACATTGCAGACTACTATATTTCTTTTCACCGTTCTAAACATAATGAACAGTTGAATGGTTATGCAGAATTTTTAGAACTATTATTGAATTAGAATGGCATACCAAGTGTTAGATGTATTTACCTTTGAGAGTCCTGTGTTACGAAATTTTAACAGAATAGTTGCTCACTTTTAATTTCTTAACCACCACACATTTCAAATATTTTCAGATCCTCAACAGGCTAACAGAATTGTCTAGTGCATACATAGATACAAAGAAAAATACATCTGAAATGTTTTCTCTCTAAGACCATTTCCTCTCAGTGTCTCTTTACACTAATTACTTGTGACTAGTGTGTACACAGCATGAGACCTCAGAGACCACATATAGATTGCTGACTGCGAAATATTTTTTCATTATTTCAAGTATCTAGTCAGTTTTAAATGACGACTACTCCCTTCATTATTTTATGCTGGTGTTTGTTGTGTGGCCTTCTACAGCAAACCATTGGGAAGGTTTGTTTTATTTTAGACTGCTTTGGTGATTTTTATTTTTGCAATGTTGTATATCATTACCTTTAGTGATAGCTTATTTTGCTGACTTCATTTTTTAAATACAAAAATTATTACAATAAGGGATTTATGAAAATTTTCCTTGGAAGACTTTCTTGATAGAAATGTAGTTTTTTGATAAATCAGTTCTCAAAAAAAAATCTAAACTATTTTAAATCTGAATCTAAACTTTTCTACATTATAATTTTACTTCATAAATAAGTTCAAAATGAAATCCACTGCCTCAAAGCACTTTTGAATAAGGTTCCATCCTTTCCTACCATCAAGGATCTTTAGAAGACTACACCCTCCATCAGTCAATATTGAAGAAACTAGGATGGAAGATCATGGAACTCATACAACTTGAGTCCTTGTAAGACAGAGGACATCTGTAGAGAAGCCTCATTCGGAAGGAAATGGAAGTAAGAGCCAGCCAAGCTACATCTTCTGTGAGCTAGCATTCAACCCCCACCCACTTTGAAAATACAGCTTAACTAATGTTGAAAAAAACGGAAGCGAAGGAGTCATCTCACTGATATGTCACACCTAGTACTTAGCGTGTAATCTTAACTAGGTGTCAAGATCTCTGCAAGAGGGAGACACAGGATCACAGAAAAATTTACCCTATCTCAAGATAACCTGAGATGGGCAGGGATGTCAGTGACAATAAGAAGTGCTTCTTCAAGTACATCAGTAGCAAAAGAAAGACTAGGGAATATGTGGACCTGTTGTTGAATGAGGTGGGTGCCCTGGTGACAGAGGATGCAGAGAAGGTAAAGGTACTGAATGACTTCTTTGCTTCAGTCTTTACTGCTACCCAGACCCTGGCGGTAAGAGAGAGAGTCTGGAGAAAGGAAGATTTCCCTTCATTGAGAACGATCGAGTTGGAGATCATTTAAGTAAACTTGACACTCACACATCCATGAACCCTCATGGGATGCACCCACAAGTGCTGAGGGTGCTGGCAGACGTTACTGTGAAGCCACTCTCCCTTATCTTTGAAATATCATGGACAACAGGAGAGGTGCCTGAGAACTGGAGGCACTCCAGTCTTCAAAAAGGGCAAGAAGGAGGACCCGGGAAACTACAGGCCAGTCAGCCTTACCTCCATCCCTGGAAGGGTGGTGGAACAGCTCTTTCTGAATGTCATCTTTATGCATGTGAAGGGAAAGAAGGTTATCGGGAATGGTCAACATGGATTCACCAAGGGGAAATCATACTTGACCCATCTAATAGCCTTCTATGACTGGCTGGGTGGATGAGGAGATAGCAGTGGACATTGTCTACCTTGACTTCATCAAGGCTTTTGACACTGTTTCCCATAATGACATCATACCTAAGCTTAAGAAGTGTGGGTTAAATGAGCGGTCAGTGAGGTGGATTGAGAACTGTCTGAATGGCAGAGCTCAGAGGGTTGTGATCAGTGGTGCAGAGTCTAGTTAGAGGCCTGTAACTAGTGATGTTCCCCGGGAGTCAGTACTGGGTCTAGTCTTATTCAACATATTCATCAATGACCTGGATGAAGGGACAGAGTGTATCCTCAGCAAGTTTGCTGATGACATAAAAGTGGGAGGAGCAGCTGACACACTAGAAGGCTGTGCTGCCATTCAGCGAGACCTGGACAGGCTAGAGAGTTTGGTGGAGAGGAACTTAATGAAATTCAACAAGGACAAGTGTAAGGTCCTGCACCTGGGGAGAAATAACCCTATACACTGGTACAGGTTAGGGGTTGACCTACTAGAAAGCAGCTCTGCAGAGAGAGACCTGGGAATCCTGGTGGACAACAGGATGACCATGAGCCAGCAATGTGCCCTTGTGGCCAGCAGGCCAATGGTATCTTGGGATGCATCAAAAAGAGCGTGGCTAGCAGGTCGAGGGAGGTCATCATTCCCTTCTACTCTGCCCTGGTGAGGCCACATCTGGAGTACTGTGTCCAGTTCTGGGCTCCCCAGTTCCAGAAAGACAAGGAACTTCTGGAGACAGTCCAGCAGAGGGCTACAAGGATGGGGAGAGGCTGAGAGACCTGAGTCTGTTTAGCCTGGAGAAGAGAAGATGGAGAGGGAAGGTCATCAATGCATTTAAATATCTAGAGGGTGGGTGGCAAGAGAATGGGGCCAGACTCTTTTCAGTGGTGCCCAGCGACAGGACAAGAGACAACGGGCAGAAATTGGAACACAGAAAATTCCATCCAAACATAAGAAAAAACTTCTTTACTTTGAGGGTGGCAGAGCACTGGAACAGGCTGCAGAGGGAGGTATCCTTCTCTGGAGACATTCAAAACCTGCCTGGATGCATTCCTGTGAAACCTGCTCTAGGTGAACCTTCTCTGGCAGGGCGGTTGGACTAGATGATCTCCAAAAGTCCCTTCCAATCCCTACCATTCTGTGACTCTGTGTGCAGGATAAATTTTATTCGGAGGACACCTGTCTCCCTTCCTCTGTGTTCATGTGCAGACAGGACCCAGATGGTTGACTTTGAGGATGCAACTAACTTTAAGAAGGCTGAAGGCTTCTTAAAGTCAGGAACCTTAAACGTCCTTAATTTCCATATACTTATCCATAGAAGCAAGACTGTCTTCTCTAGGAGAAGATTCAGAGCAGGATCCTTACCTATGTTCTCTGAATGGCCTCTTGCAGAAGTCTATGACTCTCCACTGATTATTCAAAGTCTGCAAGGTTACATACTTTGAGGCTGTTTGACAAATGGTCCCATCTCCTAGAATAACAAGGATTGCCACTTTCTTGGGACATCCACAAGTCAGCAGCTATTTATTTCAGGGGAGAAAACCACTGTTCTGGAGATGACAGCTTGATAAAAACCCATAAAGCCCGGTTTTCAGCATTGATGAAGGTTCCTTGGCAGCACTAAAAACACACTCAGTTGGGTACGAACTGCATGTTTTCTTCTTCAGTTTCTTGAACACTGTATGCAAACAATACCTGTGAGACTGGAAAATCAAATCATGAAGTTTATGCATATTTTTCCAGAGCAGATTTTTCCCAGCTAAGAGAACTACATGCACCTTCAACCTGAATATTTGTTGTGTGTTGCAACTTTCCCATCTTCACCGGCCTAAAACAAGTAAATTCACTGTGTCGCTGAACTCATAAAGATTCTCCAGGCTGGAGTAGGCTAGATACAAACATCTATGTAGGCAATTTTCTTTTCTAGAGTGAACTCCTAATACTGTACACGTTTAAATAGTGTTCTGTTCAATTAAATGTCACAGACCTTCTCGCCAACTTCTCCCATATTCTTTGTGCTCCTTCCTTAATGGAGTTAGGTGGACAAATGGTGTCATCACTTCTACTTGGTTTATTGCCTTGTTTCAGGTCAGGAGAACCAGTAAAGCCAAAGTGTGTAAAGGAAAGACCCAGCACCACTGTCAGTAGCTGATACCTTGCAGCCAGACAAAATGACAGCTGTTTTCCAAGCAGCGAATCCTAGGAATACATAGGCACTGTGAACAAAACAAATCATCATAACAGTAATTGTGTAATGTAAGTTCTTTAATCTTTGGGTCAGAACATTTTCCTTTCACTATTTTAAGGATCTTTTAAGTTCCCCCCCTTGATTTATTTGCCACCCTTCAAGTATTTGGTCAATAAATGTACCCTTACAATCATTGAGCAATTCTACTCTCTGCAGTCTCAGTTGTCAGCAGCAGCTGCCTACACTAGGTACAATAAAACATTTTTGCCTAGGGTACTTCAAAGTTGTATGGTTTTCAGTAAATTTTTCTCTGTGGTTTGGTAAATAATTGTAACCCAGGTACCCCTCCTCCACCTGTTTTATCTTTTCTTCTTAAAAATCAGTGTTTATAGTCCACATCTGTGTGGAATCCCCCCAGATATCAGGTGTGAGTAGTGTTTCAGATTTAAGTCATGAACTTCCCTTTTTTTGGATTGGTTAGGTATATTATCCAACCAGTACTATAGCTCTAACTCTACAGTCACAGTACAAATACTTCTCAGTGTGCTGTTATTTTTATAAGTTAGGTATACAAACTATTAAAATGTAGTAAAGAGAAAAAAAGCCATTGTGTGCTATTAAAGAAAGCATTAAATCTTGCCACATGAATAAATAAAAGCAGAGTTTGTATCCCTGCTAGTGCGGTATGTTTCACTGTACAACAATAACCTAGATCTCTCCATCACCACGAAAATGAGAAATTTTAAGGGCTATCGAACATCAAAAAAATTCTCCATATGCTAGCACGTTTAGATCCTGCACAGGTGTTTTCTAGTTATCATGCATTGATAAAATTTTCCATATTCAGTGATCATAGCCTGTATTTCTCTTTGGTTGTGATGATGATGTAGTGTTCATACAATGTGTGACAACAGGAAACCAAGCCAGGTCAGAACCTCATTTCTCAGACACCCTTAGTTACCTCACATTTTCCCACCCACTCAGCTAGCTAGATTGTCTAGTTTCCAAATGCATTGTGGTGAATGGAGTTAAATCCAGTTGGTGGCGGGTCACAAGTGGTGTTCCTCAGATCTCAATATAGGGGCCAGTTCTGTCTAATATCTTCACCCTCAGAAGATTTGCAGATGACACCAAGCTGAGTGGGAGCGTTGATCTGCTTGAGTGTAGGGAGGCTCTACAGAGGCATGTGGACAGGCTGGATTGATGGGCTGAGGCTGATGGTATGAGGTTCAACTAGGGAACTAATCGTCCCCCCGTGCTCGGCACTGGCTAAAGCTCGAATACTGCATTCAGTTTTGGGCCCCTCAGTACATGAGGGACATTGAGGTGCTGGAGAGCGTCCGAAGAAGAGCAATGAAGCTGGATAAGGATCTAGAGAGCAAGTCCTATAAGGAGCAGCTGAGGGATCTGGGGTTGTTCAGCCTGGAGAAAAGGAGGCTGAGGGGAGACCTTATCACTCTCTGCAACTATCTGAAAGAAGGCTGTAGTGAGGTAGGGGTTGGTCTCTTCGCCCAAGTAACAAGTGATAGGACAAGAGGAAATGGACTCAAGTTGCACCAGGGGAGGTTTAGGGTGGATATTCAGAAAACTTTCCTCACTGAAAGGGTTGTCAAGTATTGGAACAGGCTGCCCAGGGAAGTGGTTGAGTCACCATCCCTGGAGGTATTTAAAAGACATGTAGATGTGGTGTTTAGGGACATGGTTTCATGGTGGACTTTGCAGTGTTAGGTTTATGGTTGGACTCGATAATCTTACAGGTTTTTCCCAATCTAAATGATTCTGTGATTCTTTGGTTCTATGATTCTACCTTTGTTCTCTCTCCCACGCTCTGGATATCCCTCCTGAGCCAGATGACCTCTATGGATATATTTTATCTTCATTAAATATATTGTGTGGTTAATTTGTTTCAAACCTGAAGTATTTTATTTAGTCAAAACTGAAGAATTCAGATCAGCCAAGCATTAAAATGCGCCCACTTATCCTGCTGAACATCCCACTGATCACTCAGCATCCTGCTGAGTGAAGTCCTGAAGTGCCTGCTCCTGGCTTTCCTTAGTGGTTCACATGATGAACCACAGGGACCTTGGCAGGAAAGGGGAGAGGGTCTAACTCTTTATCCACACTAAGTCGTTGCTCCCTCCATTTATGGTCATCCTCTGGAAATCAGTAAGACACCGCTCAGTTCAAATAAGGACACTGGGATATGATATCATGCTACCAGTGAGCCCGTTTTTAAGGTGCTGTAGCACAGAACATGGCAAATAGTTACACCTTTAATGCTGCTGGAATTACGAAAACATTATTTTAGTGTATTATTCTAAAAGCTTTCAGACATTTATCCATTTCACCTCTGCTTCCTATCACAGAAAGGACTCACACAGACCTTCCAAGTTAAAACTCTATTTGTCCTATGTGAAAGCTCAGAAAAGCTTCAATGGTAACTATCACATTTATTGCTCCTGTAATCACTGAAGTCTGTTTTGCTATCCAAGTCCAGTCATGTACATTTAGCAGAATGCAAGAAAAGTACCACCTGATACCATGACTCTGAGTAGCTTTTATTGTCAATCAGGTAGCAGGAGTAGTGCCTGTTGAAGCCCCACCTATTTGCCCATCCATATGCCCACAGGCATCGTATACGTGTATTTCAGAGACCTTTCAGCAAGCCTACTCAATAAAATTTCAGTCCATTCCAAGTTTATAAGGGTTCAATCAGGCAGATGTTAATCAGTGAACTATGCATAAAAAAGCGAGCAACCGTTTCCACCGTCTCCAAGATACTCGCCATAGAATCTATTATTCCAGTACCACAATTGAAAAAGGGCTTAGGTTTCAATTGAATCTCTTTTGCCGTCTCAAAGAAATTAGGGCTCCTCTAGGCTGATACTTACTCTAATGAACCTGAATACTGTGAAACTCTCCTTTTCCACCCCCAAAAAGGCTTCCCTGACCATAAACAAGACTGTATCTCTGGAGGATTTCCTATGCTCTATTGATCTAAAGGTATGCTTTATAGTCTCTCAAGCATGGTATTTGTCTTTATATCAAGTTCAGAACCAGCAAAATTGCCCCAGACAATTTTATTAAGCTGGTAGAGAAGGGAACTGCTCATTTTAGGAAGAAAGAAGGACCTTTGCTTTGTTGATCAGTTAATCAGAGGCCTTTTATTTATTTCCTGTGAAATTATCTTTTCTTCAGAAATGAGAAAGAATTTTAGACAGTCTGAGAGCTGTTTTGCTTTCTGGCATGTCTAAAATGAGAGAATCCAAGGAGTTTCTTTCATATAGGCTTTTGTTTTTATTAAAAAAAAAAAATTCCTCTTATGTTAGATACCTAATCTAACTTCCATTAATGGCAATGGAAAACTTATTAACTTTAATGGAACTCAAGTAAAGCCACATTCCTGGTGAGGGTTTCCAAAGAACTTTGATTTCTGAAGACTTGCATACTCACACTCTTTAGAGGCAGAGAGGTAAATTCTGCAGTTACATGCCACCTGTATGTATATACATAGAAATCCAAGTTGATGGGAGTTTATCTATGTGTGCTAAGCAGAACCCATAAAATGACAAGAGTGATGCTTCAACAAGCATACAATCTAAATTAGTCAGGTAAAGGAACAGAACAGGGAGAGAAGGAGTAGGATGTGAAGAAGAGAACACAGAGAAAGACAATAGAAGCCAGGGGAACGTTCAATTCTTTTGTAAATGTAATTAAAGATTATCTCTCACTGTTTCAGTGAGGGTGATAGAGGTACTGACAGATATTACTAAGATATTCAAAACAAATGGCATGTAACTTTATGTGAAGCCTTAGTTTGTCTAAATTGTACTTATCTTATTTGCTGCAAGGCTGAAAGTACACTCAAGATGTTGTTTAGTTGGAAAAGGTAATATATGGGGCACAACTCCAAACACACCAGGAAGAGATTGGCAGACTCACACATGCATATGTAATCCAAGAATTTGATGGATTTTAATGTCACTATTTGAAAGATATATAGAACACTTCTATTGTGGATGAACTGATATAATTTCACCAGGACCAAAATTACTGGAGAATAAAATGCAGCAGCAAAAATAGTGAAATACAAAAGAAGGAAAGAAACAAAATTAATTGGGAATGGGGGCGAGTGAAGAAAGTGCAGGTAGAGGAATAGTCCTAATTGCAGCTGTATTTTACCAGTATATTGTAATGACTACCATAAAAATTAAGGAAGGAAGAAAGTTCACTTACGACGTAGAAATTGTCCTTTCCTTTGATTTCTTCATTGTCTTCTTCCTGTGACTGACAGAACTTCCTGGAGGGATGGAGAAGAGTAGATGGTCTTAAATTAATGAATCCTAACTCATGAACCATTGTTCATTCAAAATATGTTTTGCTTTCTGGCATGTCTAAAGTGAGAGAATCCAAGGTGTTTCTTTCATATAGGCTTTTGTGTTCTATTTTTTAAAAAATTAAAAACAATTTAAAAAAAATATATAGTTCATTCAAAAATTTTGTAAAGGGCTTGGATATGATTTTTATTTCTGTATTAACACTTTTTTTTTTATAAAAAACTGCTTTTAAAAGATGTTCCAGCCATGACTGGTGCTTGCCTTTGTGATTCCCATATTGGTTTATTGGATTACACAATATGTCAGTTCTCATCACAGGCCCTTTCAGTTTTTAGGCCCAGTTTTTAGAGGAAAAGCCCAGGATTCAACCAGAGGCTCACTGACTCCATCCCAGGCATAGCAGCCATTCAGAGAGTCATAGGCAGAATGGAACTGCTTACTATAGGTGGTTGGTTCATGTGGCATTAAGAGTTTAAATCACTACAGGGCAAAACACAATTTCTATAAGCTTTCTTTGGGTATCTGTGAAGCCAAGAGGACTGTTAAATACTGAGGAAAGTGAGCTGTGCCGTGTTTTAATGACCATCTGAGGTCTCAAGTTAATGCTCTGAGTTTTAAGAGAACCATGAGATCTTTGACAGTCCACCGACAAATCTTGGTTGCTAACGCCTTGAATGTTAACGCTATGCTCAATGAGTTTATATGACTTTCCTTAACTACGGGGCAGGAATATGGAGATTTACTTTGGTTTTTAAGTTTCATTTTTTCTTTGTTTTTCATTGTCTCCATGAGCTGATGGATTTTGCTGGTGACATTCCTTTATTCTGTTGTGAGAATAGGACCTGTAAACCGTCTCTGTTTACTTTGATTCAAGCAAACAAGTCATTGCTGTCTTTCACTTGCCGGGATATAGCATTGCCATCTCTTTGACCCAACTAAATTAAAAAAACAATAATCTATGAAGGTAATTTAGCACTGTTTCAGGACACTTGGCACAGAAGGGGATTGAGTTGCACTTTAAATTGGGAGCCTTACAGATGTATTATTCAGCATGCATCAAAAAACACCAAATAAACTTAGGAGGAATAAAGTAGCAGGCTCAGCTCTTCGTTTCTGAAGTCAGAGCACCAGGGTAGCTGTGGCTAATGATTGCTAAAAGTGTTAAATCATCCCAACATTCCCATTGTAATCTTACCGAACAGAAACCAGGAAAGCTTTATACCACAAGAGTTTTAGGACTTCTGCTTGAAGAGTACAAACAGAAATGCTGCAAATTAGATGGCAAAGCTTGACTAAAGGTGACTTTTGGTTGAAGGATGCTGCAGGCCACGGTTGGTTAGCTTTGTTCTTGGGCCATGTTTGATGTTACTTGTCAAGTCTCAGACATAGAGAATTGGGGAGGGGAAGGAGACAGAGAGAGAAAGAGATAGCTGCAATTAAAAATAGGTATTTTCTAAACGGCAGACTTTTATTTTTATAGCTGGTATATTCCTCAGTTCAGACCTTTCCCTGGGTGAAAGCAGTTGATTATTTCTTATACCATTTAGCCTTTGTCAGGAGGGCTATTTTAACTGCAAAGAGAAATATGTGAAACTGTCAGCCACAGACCTTTAATTCCCAGGCTTATTTTTGTAAACAATGATGCCATTTTTTTATGGCACACTCCCTTTCACGGAGATACAAAGATCAAACGTGAGTGTTTCATTTTCCGTAACTCTTCCAGACAAACATAGCTCCTCCAGAAAAATAATAATAAAAACCCCAAAGAAGTAAACAACGTTCACAGAGGGAATATAGCTTAAGTAATTCACACAGTATACAAACATATAGTGGTACAAAACCTGCAACATGAGTTTTTTGTTACATTTTAACAGTGTTTCCTCAAATCTTCAAAGCTTGCTTGATGGTTTGCTGAAGTAATTGAACCACTCTTGAGTTGTTTTATATAGGACATCTTATCTTTCTTTCATTACCCAGTCCGTGGCTTCTTTTCTATTCCCATGAAATCCATGTACACACTTTAGAAGCCCTCCTGAACAAGCTTGCTTCTAACTTTCACAGAACCCTTAGCACAATTTGAATACGAAAGAGATACTGAATAAAAAGCTTTAATCTCTTGTCTGCTATTCTTCTTTCTTGCCTCTTCATCTCCCCCACACACACCCCTCCTTCTTCCAAGAGCTTTTCTGTGTTAGTAAAGTGAACACTTTCTGTTTAAAGTAAGTATAATGCTCGAGAAGATGCACTGGGAGAGTGAAATCGAAAGCCCGGCCTGTGAAGCCTCTCTGCCACAATTCAGCAATATTTGTGCTGCATTTACTTGCTCTTGAGCTTTTTGCAGGTAAGAGATTGGTAAAGAGCTCTCCTTAACAAAATCATTCAATCAGTAGCAAGCATAGGCAGTATCAAATGTGCCCTCTACCTCAAATACTGTGGGGCTCTTTCTTCTGATACCTCTTCCCTCAGTTAACTGGAACTGCTTTGAAAGGGCTTTCTGTTCTCTGCTCTCTTGTCAATTTGAATGCCAGGAAATGAGCCCCCTTTGTGAGATTAATTAATAGCAGGAGCTGATCGGCCCAAGCCCAATTGCCACGCAACAGAGCTGTAATTGCTACTTTGTGGAAAGGAAAGAAAAAGTTTTGGTTGCAGTTTAAGAAGAGGGTTTAAGGAAAGTTCTTTGAACTAGAGGTCTCAGTGCACTGGATTAAGGCAAGAAGCAAGGAGGCCTTTGAAGTTTGTTAAGAGGTTTTGGAGGAGAAAAAAGTTGGGTGGCAAATGGGAGCTGGCAACATCAAAAGCATTTAGCACCATTCCTCACCTGCTTGTATTCAGAGCAGGGACCACAGGCAGGAAGCATCATTTGCTTGCAGTTTAAATGGTCAGTTTGGGGCTGTACTTGTTTTGATCGGAAACTGTACCATGTATGCCAGTTTGTATATGAAGGTCGTTACACCTGAACATATGAAAGCTACATATACCCAGGCATGTGCACATGCATGTGCCTTACATGTACAGGTGTACACAATCACGGAGTTCGATATAGTAATTGACACCTGTCATTTTTCTTCCTACCACATATCAGTTATTGCTACTTTGTTAATTACTTGTGCACTGACACACTAGCAGTCACTAAACTACTGATATTACCAATCCCACATTTGATTAAAGGCTTGTTAGATGCAGGTTTTTCTAAATGACACCAAATATTAGATACATATTTGGCAATAACACAAAAGCTAAGGTCATCTTCAGGCAAAATTTGACCTACAGAAAGAGGACACAAGTCCTTTGCAAATGCCTAGGCCATAATCGAGTATGGCAGAAACCTCTGCATGAGCTGGCAATACAGCCCGTTTGACAAATTAACTTCCCTTCATCTTTGTAACATTTAATGGCAAGGATGCAACTTTACAAGCAGAGCACAGCGCTGAGTCCAGCAGTGCAAAGATCCTGGAAAACTGCCCTAATGGAAGCTGGGGGATTACCTTGGAGCCAGGAGATCTCCAAGCGCTGCAGAGCCAGAGATTTCGTTCTGCTCCACACCCCACTGCAGGGCCCACGGCCACAGCATACGTGCTGGAAATCCCTCGTCGGCACAAAAGCACCTCGGAGGCTGTTACAAGCCAGTGGAGCTTAGAGCAGCCTTGAGGTGTTCTGAATTGTACAGACGAGCCGCTGTCAACCCTGAAACTCAGAGAGGGCAAAGGTGGGGGAAATCCGCTTTTGTCCACTTCCTCAGCATCTGTCATTTACCCCACCGAAGTCAACAGGTCAAATTCACATCTTGTGATCTAAATGTAGCCAGCGACTTCTAGATGAATTTGGCCCAGTACCTGTACCCTCTTAGTACCAGGACAGTGCTACAAATTAAACCACAGATGTCTTGTCACAAACTTGATGATGTACTTTAAACCATTTGCTCTTAGAGGGTGGTAACTGTCTGTCTTGTGCTCCGTTTCTACAGTCCCCAATGGAAAGGACTTCTACCACTGTAAATGGTGCTTCTAGTCAAACACACAACCCTCATAACAAACAGGTCTTTATGCTGCTAATTTGGGTGGCAGGGTGAAATTTCAGAGTGACAACGGTTTGAAAATCATTTAGATCTCACCCACCTTGCCTTACAGTTTAGGAATAATAAGAAAAAGGGGTTTGGTTTTTTCTATTTCAGGAATTGCCAGGGTCTGTGGTTTTGTATATTTTCCCCTTTTCAATCTCATGCATAAAAATAAAATAGAAAACAAAATGTGCCTTCAAATAAACGTCAATAGGTATTTGAGCTCTTTCTACACCTCTCAATCCAGCCCTTCAAGATTGTATTCGATAAGCAATTTTTCTCCTTCCCCCTCCCAGTTTCTTGTATTTCTTAAAAGCACACAATTAAAAGATAATGGGAAGTGAAACCTTGCTGAAACAAAAAATCCAGACAGAAAAACTTTTTAGTGGTGAGGGCTTTAGTGAGATTATAAATTAAAACTTTAAAAAAAAAAAAAAAAAGCAAGCCAGTTTAGGAAGGACTCATTTTACCTAAGCCTTTGCCTTCTCCAGCCTCAGCTGCCTGCTCAGCCCAGCTGGGCTCCACGTCTGAAGCAGAAATCTGACACTAAGACAGGTGGGATAACTTGCCCTTGGGGCATGACTGTCCCTTTCCACTGTCTACAGAGGGAGTCTGACCACCTATACTTAGGGTAGCGTGCTTTGAAGCAGTTAAGGCTGGGGAGAGGAACACCTCTCCTAGCAATGTTAAAGAGGAGTCCAAACAGCGCCAGCTGCTTTAGAAAAGGTGGTTCTGTGACTCCTGTTCATTAATGGCTGATATAAATTTTAGCTTATACTTGTAACTGTTTAGAAAAATGCCCTAGAGTCAGACATAGCATAAACAATATCACCAGATAGAGTGCAGTAGAGCACCTTCTTCACGTTGTAGTCTCACGAACCAGTTTTCAGCGTTATTGATACAGGAATTGCATCCGCCCTCAGATCTCTCTACCATTTTTTAAAATTAAAGTACTTCGCAAAGTAGGGAAACCCTCTTGAACAGCGATAGAAACCATTCCATCTTAAACCCAAAAATATTTATGGTGGGTAGTTTGCTGATTCTGCACCCTCTCTTTCTCCACTGGCTCTTTTTCCTGTGCTACCGTTACAGCCTCCCCGCTGTCCTGCTGTCCTCTCCTCAGAGCCAGAAAGGAGTGACTGCAGTCTTCAGCATCTCTAGAAGTTTATCCACTTATACATCACACCAGAAGAGGGTTTCTTCCTCATACAATAAACAAGAAGCAAGTAAATGTAAAAATTAAAGGAAAACACTAATCCTGAGGCTGACTGGATGGCTACAGGAAGTATATATATTGTTCTGGAGAATGTTATGCCATTGACTTCTGAATTTATCTGCTCAGGTCATTTAGGCCATCTTTCATCTCATATTTCAGCTTCTCACCTACCAGAGGGTGACTTACTTGGAAGCCAAGCCTTGAAAGCAGTTTGCAATTCTGACTTTTCTAGGAGACCGTAGGGAGGCCAGCTACAAATGCAAGTCTTCAAGAGGCACCAGTTTTTCACCTTATCCTAACCTGAAGCTTAGGACACGTAAAATTCTCAGCCTTCGATATCCCAGGGTCACATTACAGGTCATAGTACATTTTACTTACCTTAAGCAAAACTTAGTGATGTAGATCTTTATTTAAACGTACAAATTAATTCACAAAATGTCTACAAGATACCCAAGCCCATCCATATATCATTGTTTTTCAGTGAGGTTTTCTATAATTACATCTGTTAACAAATGTAGCAAATTCAATTAAAATTTAACTGGCAGTGCATGGAAGCAAAACAGGTTCACTTTTATTATGTCAAACACCTTATTTTATGCCATGCATGTTAAGGTTTACCACTCCTTAAGGCTTGCAACTGCAACATTTTAACTGATATCTGGAGGCTTGTAATTGTATGTGTGCACATCAATTATGGATTGGATTCAGCATTTTCAGATAACTTCACCAATCACAAAGAGAGCCCAGTGGTCTCCTGGCATTTTCGGAGCAGTTTGATTACAGGTGTAATACATACAGCCTTGTTAGCTCTCAGTGATGAGGGATTCCCTTCCCTGCTGGGTTCTAGCTGAGGCACTGACCATTGCTTTTCACTAACAATTTCTATCTGCTCCCAAGAGATGTTTTAATGAGCCCCTCCGACATGGCCAAAGGCAAGAAATGTTCTCTGGGCCAGTGAGGTGAAGAGCCAAAGCTTAGCCTACTAGGCAAGCAATAATTAATAAGGCATTTTTGATTCATCTCAATTCATTAACAAAGTTACTATTTTTTTTTATTACTGCTAAGCAACACAACGTTAAGTCTGTCACATTACTCACAAGTATTGAATGAAAAACTCGTGCCAAGGTACGCAAAAAAAAATTAATTTATGACAAAAATAAATGAATTTAGAATACTAATTGGGAGAAAGCAACTGACAGATACAGCGAAAGATTGATTTTAGGGGAAACGGAGAAATCTGTTTTCTGTTTATTTTAAGGACAGGGAACGAATACTGATTAGAAATGTATAGCCAGTTAGGTTACTGCAGCATTTGGTTAGGCTAGTACAGGATGTTAGATTTGTCTAAAATTCTCCCCAAATTCGTGGCTATCTGCCACCCAGGCTGTGGTCTGTTGGGGTTAATGGCAAAGATTCCTTGAGACCCTTAGACTGCGTCACCCTACGACAAGTCAGATTACAAACATTGCTTCTTTCCATAGGAAGTAATGTTGCTTATTATTCGCAATTACTGATTTACGAGGGGCCAAACCTCTGCTGGAACAATCCAAATAAACTACCTGGAGCTGATTAAGAGATCCTCCAAATTTTTGTTTTCATCGGGTCAGGGTTTTGGGAGAGACAACCAGCTTCGATAAGTTGCTTAGTGTTTTGTTTTCTTCCTCCTTTCCCCACGTTGAGGATAAAGAGAAAGAAATCGCCAGGAAGAGGAGTAAAAAGAAATATTAGTTAAAAACAGAGTGCACCAAAACTGAAGCTCTTTAGAGATATGGAAGGGGCATCAATCACTTCTGTGGGCACATTAAGCTGTTACATATTATAGCCATCTCGGTTTAAGTGGTGTAAGGCTCATCTCATTTGCATTTGTTGTGTTACAATCTTGCTTCAGGCCTGTCTCCACAGTGAATAAGGTGGCTGTGCAAGGCAGCTTGTGGCTGGCATAAAGGATATGTCAGAGTCAAGCTGCTTCACTAATCAGCTTTGCTGGGGCAGATACATGATAGTCTATGTGAAGAAATTTAGATAATAGTATACAGCATCCCCTGGAACCGTATATAGTGTATATAGGGCTTTGGACTAACTTCTAATCCTTCATGGAAAATTTGTAAATACTGCAGCGAGGTTCTAGTGACCTCTAAAGGCAGCTGGTTCGCGCTGTGTAGCACTTTTTGTTAAACCTCCCGCTTTGTAAGGCACACAATGCTAATGTTCCTCAAGGCTCTACGTGGGGAATTTTCCCCGAAATATGATTTTTTCCATCAAACCTTCCATGTTTCATTGCCACGTTCCCACCTCCTTCCCAGTTGTCCGGAGCGGCTGCAGGTGAGCCCCGCATCCCAGCCCTCCTGCCTGCCTGCGCCCCCTCCTCCTCCTCCTTGCCCCTCAGCCTTCCTCTCTCTCTCTCTCTCTCTCTCCCACTCTGTCTCTCCCCCCACCTCCCCAGATTTGTCACGCCGCCCGCCTGCGCCGGGGGCCAAGCCAGGGCTGCGCGCCCAAGCTAACAGCAGTCACAACTCGCATGACCCTCCCCTGGGGCTCGGCGGTGGTAGCCGGCGTCTCCTGCTGTGGGTCTCGCTTTCCGTTCCTCCTCTAAACAACTTGGCATTACCATCAACTTTCCTGCCTCCAGCAGGCCAGGCCAGGGGCTTTATTAACGTAGAATAACAGCACCTCGCCACAGGCCAGCCAGCACGGGTGCTGCTCCGAGTCGAGTTTGACTGCAGTGTTAAGCTGGCTAAAAATGTAAGTTTTTATAGACATTACTCTTCTGTTTCACATTTTCTTTTCCTTTCCTTTTCCCTTCGGTGATTTTAAAATGAGGTTTACGAGAGAAAAGAAGAAAAAAAAAAAGGGAACAAGAAAAAAATGGCTAGAGTAGAGATTCAACTGCCCTCCCTCAACTCTTTCCGGCACAGCATTTCCAACTCTCTGTAGCACAGCGTTTTTCCCAGTGTTGTTCCCCTTCAAGCTCAGCCAGCAGGTCTAGTGTGTCATTTTCCCGAGTGTCAATCTGCAAAGATGGCCAGATCAGAGTCAGAAACCTTCCCCTGGCTGGGCAGGTTGCTCCTGTCATGCCCTTCTCCAGCTTGTTCCTCTCCGCTCCGCTCAGCAGCTCTGACGGTGAGCGTGAGCCGCCGTGCTTTGTTTGCTTTAGTCATGATTAAACAATTAAGCTGGACATTTGGGTCCATTTGGACAATGGTGCGTGCGCACACACACACAAATTAAACGTCCAATGATAACTAAAAGCTATAGAGTGTTTTAAATGCAGGTGAATTCTACGGAATAATAGATCAGGAATGTCTTTTCTTACCCCCCTATTGAAGATAAGGGGAGCGTTTTTTAAAACAACCTCCTCCTCCTCCCCACCACCACCGAAACCCCCCTTCACATGATGAAAGACCTATAAACTTGAATAGTTGGGAGATAATAACTCTAACGGTAAAGGTCCCAGCGTACGTATACCACCCTGCCTCTGGCAGTAATCCTGGCTTTGGGGATCTGAAATTTCCTAAAGATGTATTAGTGTCTTATACACATGTGCTCTTGTGCACTCATAATCCTTTTCACTAGCTTCTTAGCTGCATGCTTTGTATTTAAATTTTCCTTCTGACCAAGTAAATCCCTTTGGATGAAGTGACAGGAGCTTTTCAGCACCCATAGCTGGGTGACAGCTGGTGTAGAGGCTCTGAAAGACTGCAAAGTGTTCCTTGCTAGCTTTCTTCAGGACCAGTGTCAGCCACCAGCTGAGCGATTTGTTAGCTCCCCTTTGGGCATCAGTCAGCTGAAGAGGCTCACATTAAAGGCTAAAGTAATACAATGGATATTAATATAAAAAAAACAATATCTGTGCTCCTGGCTTTACTGTGCTTTTAATTAGGTGCTTATTCATTATATGTGAACACGGTACATTTTCATTAATTCGGGAAAGCCTTTATTAATACTGTATGAAGTATATACGCCGGCCTCAGAAACACACTGTTAAAACTTTGGCTTGAAAGACGTAATTGTCAGAAGCCTTTCTAGGAGCAGCACAGCGGTTAAGATAGTTTACTTACAGATCACAGAACAAGATGTTTGTATTTATTTTCCCTCAAGTAAAGTTTCCCTGCAAATGTCCAATGTGTAATATATTCTGTTATTTAATTCTAGATTTGAAGGTTTGCTTCTCAGGGGTTCTGGCAAGTTTTTGCTATTGGAATTAGTAATGAGGAGCGCTGGAACTGTGGAAGTAAATCGTGCAATGTAATCAGGTTGTTAAAGGAAAAGCAATCCAAAAATGGGACTATTTCAGAACCAAACTAGGGCTGGGTGTAACACTGCAGGATGCTGCCTGCACAGGTTTTTCTGAGGGGGTGAAGGCACGAAGGCAGGGGAGAAATTCTTCACCGTTTCTCCAACAAGTAAAACGAAGATTAATTTAAAAGAAGTCAATTTTAAAACATAGTAGCTCATATGATAAAATTTTTAATTATTTATTGATCTCTAAGGAGATTAAAGTACTGAGCTAGGTAGAACTCCCACAGCATTCAAGTTGTTTTGCTTGAGTAAGGACTGTTGGCTTAGACCAAAGACTTATGAGAATTGCTTTATAAAAATAGTAATTAATATTCAATACTTTGTTGGTGCGCCACCCACATATATTTGTGAAAGCATCTCAGCTTTTAAATAATAATCCAGACCCATGATAAGCAAACATGTAAAATATTCCAATTGTATTATTTTATCTAAGACATGTTGTCATAATAAAATTCTCATTTACAAATTGGGATAAATTGAATCGTGAAGTTTCTGTCTTTGGGTTGTTATGTTTTAATAAAGTTTTAAAGAGTGTTTCTCTTTTTCTTATTTTCCCTTGTTCTAGAAATGAACGGGGGATCCTAAAGGAACAAATCAAAATTCCAAAAAGACGTATGAACTCCCTCAAACCTTTGAAACATTATTCCTAAAAACAAATAGCTAAATTAAAACTACAGATATCTGAGGCAGTTCCCAATTCAAATTTTACTCCCGATGACTAAAATCAAATCAACTTTGGGCCTTTGATTCACGTTCAGTAAAAAACTTTGAAAGTAATTTCTGTAAGAATGCTCATTTTCAAAGAAATATAACAGCTTTCAATATCATGCGTTTCACTCAACATTTCTTTCCATTTTAATCAGACCGGGAGTTTTATTGTCTTTTTTTTTTTTTTCCCACTGACAGTTGCTAATTGAATAAGATATATTTTGTAGAAATAATAAAATTTGCAAGGTGCTTCTTATCTGTGAGTGATAGATCAGAGAAATGAGGAAGATTATTCAAATGAATTAAAATAAAGCATTGTTTTCTGGTTCTTCTTTTTACTTTGGAAACTTAAGCAAACTAATTCACAAAGAAAAAGTGATGTGTTTTAATTTTAAAACCTTTTTCATTTGTCTAGAGAGACAGTTACATACATACCACGAGAAAGTATAACGCAGTTTCAGTAAAGAGATAACATTACCTTTCACAGACCAAATCAGACATATATTTACAGTTCTCACTCCTCCTGCACCCTTTGAATGTCTTCTTGCTATTCATTCTTACATCTGGATTTTGACCCTTCTTTGCATACGTTTTTCCCACCTCCAAAATATGCTGCTGTTGAGCCAGAAAATAAACACTCACTAAAATCTCAAATTAAGCTTCCCCCTGAATGAATTGCTGAGGGACCTGATCCTGCACTCGCTGAAGTCTGTAGAAGTTTTAATCGCAGATCACACAAGCAAATGAGACAAGGGGCCTTATATTCATAATACCTGGGCAGCCTTCTGAGCTGCAGAACTGAAGGCTTTCTTGTAAGTGTTGTAATTCTAGAAATCTGCTAATAATAAAAATGGAATTTGGGAGATTTTTAGTTTGAACTCAGGCATTTCACTTAGGTCATGATCCCAAGCACTTCTTCAGCATGTTTTTCCCTTATGAATTATTAATACGGGGCTTGTAATGGGCTCACAAGTGACTCCGGAGTCCTTATTAGCAAATCATGGTCACAATATCAAACTGAAAAATTCACAAGATGTATAGTAAAGATAATATTTAATCTCTGCAGGATGCTTCTGAGAGAGAAAATACACAATAGCAAAATAGAAAGGAGTCTCTATTTCCTCTAAATATTAATTTACGTTTTCCCAACTTAGGTCAATCAAAGTTCCTAAATATTGCAAGCTTGCTTTCTTTTTTTTTATTCCCTGTTTTCAGAAACTTTTTTCTGATTATTTTATAGTAGCTTTTTTCACAGTTCACTTATTCACTCTCTATACAAAACACTGTTGGTGCTTCTTTATTATTATTTTTAAATATACAGCATCTTTTAAAAAAATATAGGGCATACCTGTATGTTTGGTGTCTGTTTACATTTTCTGTAATGTAGTCATTAAGCACACAACGTAGACTTAAAGGATGTCAAAACTGACAACCACACTATGATTGATGATGCTGTGCTAGACTAATTCTTACCAGGTGTGGTGTGATGTGAATTCAAATGCAGCTCAGGGTTCTTATTTGTATTAGTAAAGTTGTGCTTTGTCAAAGTTCTGTGACTTCTTAACCCACTAAATCCATCTTCTAATCCAAGTTTTTCTTCGCCTTATTGCTGTATACAATATTTTTCTTCCCCTCTCTCAATAAAGCAATCCTTACGTCTTCGTCTCCAGTCGGGGTTTCTTAAGACATCCAGTTCGTGTAAATTCCAGAAAATACCAAGTCTGATGAGGTTATGTTAATTAAGTGCAAAATCTACATAAAGGCTTCCTAAGTGACTGGAGCTAGGGTAGGCGAAATTACGTAGGGTGAAATTCACTCCATCAGCATAAAGCATAAACAGGAGAGCTTTATGTGGATAAGGAGTAAAATCCATGATCTTCAACCATAAAAAAGGGCTACAGCACAGACTTCTTTGGTCCCTACATACATCCACATTGTCTCCACTGTCATCCCTTGTCATATGCAGGGCAGGGAGGGCAGTATCAATTTGTTACCTCTTGTTAAGTGCCGGGGTAAAAATGGGGTACTTGCACTTTGAACAACAAATAGATCAAAAAGATATTTATGTAGTAGTGGGGGGTGCTTGACCTAAACTTTTAGTGGGTTTTTTTTTTTCTCTCTCTCTTTCTACCTCTCCCCCTTTGTCCTCCTCCTCCTCCCTCCCTCCCCCCCTCCCCCCAGTTTTTGACTCCATCTTCTCTGGTACATTGTCATCAGCTGGACCATTGAGAAGCCATGTGTCCAGCACCTTTGATAACAGAGTACCATATTGGCCTGAGGGTGGGCAATGGAGTTGCATTTGTTTGTTTTCTGGCTGCATGATATATCATTCTTGACTGTATTTATCTTGATTTTATTTATATTTTATTAACAAAAATAATAAACTTGCAAACAGAGTCTTCAGACACTAAGAAATATGTATAGCAAAACTCTTGAGTTCAATTTACTTCAACACCCAAATAATCCAAAAACCTAAATAATATGATATGATAAATCAACAAATCATAGCAAACCACATCAAATGTTGTGCTGCTAATCTACGAAAGTAACTACTACCCCCCACCACTACCTCCCCCTTTCCCTCACCAAACCCTGTTTCACTCAGGTCTAATTTTGAGTGCTTTCTCATGCAAATATCATTTGATTTGAATGAGATTTTGCAAGGGTAAAGACTGAGCAAAGACTTTGGGATGTGATCTTCAGAGAAAAACCCAACCCTCTCTTTTATGGATACAGAGAGTCACTGTACAGGAAAGTTATTGTACTATTACTGCACTAAAGTAGTGGAAGAAGGGCCAGCGTATGGGACGGTAACATGTGCAGTCAGTCTGCCAGTGGCCGAAACACCAGAGGGGAGGGGGGAGGCAGCGGTTTTGGGTATCATCTAGATTAATCCTTTATCTTCTCTCCATGATTACCCTGAAATACCTCAAGACCTCTCTGTTGAAATCCCTAGGCAAAGTGGGGGTGAGCGGAGAGGGCCAAATTTCAGTTCTACTGGTAAATCGTGTAGTTGCCTCATACCCTAAAACATCAGGGAAAAAAAAAATATTTCCATTTGTCAAAGTCCTGATAACAAGCATTGAGGGTGGGACAGTAATCTTGTAGGAAAGAAAAAAAAAGCTTTTTTTTTCTTAGATAATTTTAAGTGTAGGTTGTTTGGACTTCAGAAGTATTGAGGAGGCCTGGGGAAGTCACAGTGACCTCTGCAGGCAGTACAGTATCCTCCAGAAAGAACTCCGGAAATAAACATTATAATTTTTTATATACATACATACGTAACAATTTTTATATATAAAATTACCTCTTTTTTTTTTTTTCATCCTTTTGGCAGCTTCCTCTGCATTTCCAATGTGTGTGAGCCAGCAGGTGAAATTCAGCAAGTTTGGGTACAAATTTTGACGGAAGCTGGGACAGGGAAACAGAGGGACAGAAATTAATGAAAACTGAGTTTAACATCTATATTTACTGATACAGCCTGCGTTCACAAAATATAACCCAATTTTTGCAGTAGAGCGATAGATGTGAGGAATGATCCCAAACTTGCAGCCTTGAAAATAGGTGTTCTGCACAAACAAGAGAAGTCTTGCATTTCTGAATACTTATTTTAAAGTAAACACAAGTAATTGCGTTTCTTTCTGAATCATTACATTCATGAATTATAGTTCCACCTTTGTGTCCACTTTGAAAACTAGGTGAAAAAGACTAGAAAGATGGCTATGCCATCCACTTTATAGCAAAGGTATTGAAGTATGCCAAGTGCATCGGCTACTTAATCGACATTTGTGATTAGCTTTATTTGCTACATTTAAATTATTCCTATATAAAAACAGTTTTCCAAAGAAGTGCTAACGTTACTATGAAGACAGTTGTCACATCCTTGAGATGAGATGGTGTCCTGTGCCAGACAGCAGGTGGGCTGGATGACCTGGCACGTGGCAGGCGCAGGCAAATGTTTCTTTGTCATGAGCAACCTTACATCCGGGTGGAGTTCAAGCAATTCTTGGAGGTCTTACTAGTTCTCACAGATCATTTAGTGCTGTTTGCTTTGCTCTTCTCATTCTTCATCTCAATTTGCTCACTGGCATCGAGTTTCTTTCTTCCTGCTGGAGTCCTCAGCTTGCATTCCATTTTGGCTAGTTCATTTTTAGCCATCTGGAAAAGTTTCTCCATGAAATCAGTTGGTGTTAGTGGTGTCGATGGTGGAAATCCACTTTAAGCAGATTTTCCAGGAGGCTTGGCTAGGTAGGATTATGTAGTAATATTGATAATTGTTTGTTGCTTCTGTATTTCAGAATTAACAGTATTAAGCACTGCTCTGTTTTATGGCCATTGTTTTGGCAGCTGTAGAGAGTATGTCCTGACAGATTTGTGAAGGGATGAACTATTTAGTTATTGCTTCCCCTAGTGCTGTTGTTATACCTATTAAAAATGCAGCCTTTGCTTTAACAGACCATCTATCATACTCGCTGCTTTTTTTCTGAAGCAGAAAGATATCTCACTGATCAAAAATGGCTTAACAAAACAGAAATTAAAGCAGAAGAAAGAAACTTGGGATATCTGTGCTAATGTATTCCCACTTGCAAGTCATACGAGGTGCTCTCAGTGGTGTTCCTTGCACCGTCCTCATCTATATGTCATGTTACCCAAACATGTGATTCAGACCTGTGGTCAAGTTGCTCTTTTTTAACCATCAGTTGAGCCACGGTAACATCATCTTTGAAACATGAGGAGAATGTGAGATAACGAAACTTAAGGTAACCATTTTTCTCACTTGGGGCTGCACTAGGACACATTTCCTCCTCTCTGTTGAAGTCTGAGAGAGCTCACAAAGCTACTGTGGTTGAGCTGGCACATGGTAACTTCTTTGCCATGTCATACCTTTGATCAAATATCCAAGACCTTAACTGTATTTTTGTAATACATATTTCCGTTTAATTTGCAGTATGATTTAATCTTTCTTGGTAAATAAATATGACATATTTTTGTTTTCCCATTTCTACAGGAATTAAAAAGGAAGAGGCAGGCAGTCCCAGACCCTCTCATCCCCATAGGAGCGATAGAGGTGGAAGAAAAGCTGAATGTAGCAGAAAGGACGTGAGTGGATTTCAGCAGAGAGCACTGAAGAGGAATTATCTCCGAACGTAATGTGCTGGCCAACAAAGCACAACCGATAACTTCCAAGGCCATTGTAGACCTAAAATGCTAGCAGTGGTCAAAGCAAATTAAGACTTTTATTAAGGGACCCTTATGTATCATTTTACTGCAGCAGGATTACACTGCCAGCCCTGCAGAGGGAGATTTAGTCAGGTAATTCTCATTAAGGGGCAAACCTCTCTGACTTCTGCAGGTGCTTTGCCTGATTAAGTACTGAAGAACCAGGCCCTAAGGTTGGCCCAGCTGAGCTCTAACCTATCTGCCTTTATGCAAGTGAAAGCTTCATATATCAGCTCCAGCTCATGCAGAGGAGTCTTACCAGGCACTCTAATCCTAAGGGGAAACATTTCATTGCAATGCACAGCAATTTGCATTCTTTCTCAAAACTCTGCTATTACATTATCCATTTTTCTCTTGATTAAAAGAGATCAAGAAGTGCACACTCACACGCTACACATGCAGGCTTTCCATACAGGAGGCCTGGAATCCGCATTCAAATTCAGGCTGGAGAAGATCTGGCAACTTCCAGCTCTTGATGGATTTATGCTGTTCTAATAATAGTCACAATTTACTGATAATTATGAAGGAGGGAAGTTACTGTGTTTTTTGTTTTTGTTGTTGTTGTTGGGTTTCTAAGATATTCAAGTGTTTTCAGAAGTATCCAGTGCCAAAGAGTTCTTAAACACTGTAAACCCTCTGAGCCTGTGCAGGTTATTTTCATTTTACCTACTGAAGGCCAACCTATGGCATTAGTTACTGCCACAAGCAGACAGCGAACTGGAGCCACACTGGCACAAGGGAAATTTCAGAAGGTAGGCATGAATTTCTCCACGTGTTCAGGCCTTTAGGTTATGGTTTAGATTACACAGTCCATCCCCACCACCTTCCCTCTGGGATGACTTGGGAAAATAACCAGGGATGTAATCGCAAAAGGCAGGGATATAATTACAAAAGGCTCTTTTCTGATCTATGCAAAAGCACGGACAGTCTTTGGGTCCCCTCCATCCATACCTTTGCCCTTGCATAAGCACTAAGAAGATTAGGGCACATGGAGCAAGTACCAATCCCTGCACCACCACTGACTTTTTTTCAGGAATTGGTATTTGCCTGTACCTCAATGTCCCACAAATGAAATGTGGGTAATGGCACTTCTTTGCCTCAAAGGAAATAGGAAGCTAAGTATATTGTAGAGTAAATGGTAGTCAAGTACTGCATCAAGGGGACTATGTAAGGTACCTAGACCAGGTTGATTGTGTAGTATAAAATTGATCTGAGTATGAAAAATCAAAAACATTTATTTCAAAAGCTAAATGCCTCAACTAATAGCAAGGTAAACAAACAACCTGGTATTGCCAACATTGGCTGTTGTGTAGACTAGCCCCCAAAAATTATTTTGGCTAAAAGTCATCCACTTCCTCAGAGATAAGTCTGGCTTCCTCTCCAAACATTACCATATTAGCTTTGGCTTGGGGGCTCTGAGTGGAAATTTTTATACGTAAGCACATGGAGCAAGACATGCAGGAAAAAAAGGCGGGGGGAGGTGGAAATCTTAAATGGATTTAACATATCTTGTTCTCCGTTTTTCAACCAGTGAGGAGAAATAACAGTTTTGAGGCACTTACTCTAATGAGGTACTCAAATCAATGATACCTATCCACACGGGAATTAGTAAACTAATATTTCTGGTGAGATTCTGGTTTCATACCAGTAGCTTGACCTGTTCAGATGAACTATTAAAGAAGGGGCTTTTGTACTTTTGTGATCTGGATCTTTTTCTTGCTATTGTCACTTCAGGAAAAAATAACAAGCCTTTTTGATCCAAAACTGGCTGTGCATCCAAATACAGCTAGCAGTTGTAGGAGGTGTGGTATATTTTTTTAGGAGAACATCCAAGTAGGATTAAAGTAAATTTCACTAAGTAACTATTCATTACGATAGTAGAGGAATGAGAATCCTCCCCTGTCTGATCTAATATTTCAGTAAAGTGGTTCCACAGATCGTTGTTAGAGTCAATTCTTTAATTTATGAATAGAAAATAAGTAATAGTGCATGGTATATAACAGAACTAGAAAAAGGTAAAAGGATTTAGGACAACACAAGAACCCAATTGGTCAAGAAGTGAGAGACATCAAAAGAAGCCTCAGGCATACTAGCTCTTTGTAGTTGAGGAAAAGTTGCTATGTGTTGAATCTTCCCTTATATCTGTATAGAGAGAAATGTGCTGCAACTTGGGCCACTGAACAGTGTATTCAGTGGGTTTACTGCTATCAGTTGCAGAGTCCTAACTCTACTCCCTCCTGGGGCAGGTGGAATTTTCTTTGAATTGTGATGCTTTCTAAAATTACAGGCGTAAAACTCAGCCAATTGTCTCCCATGCCCACAGTGCTGTATAGCACTATATGTGCTGTATGACTGTTGGTCAAAATGGAAACAATTAGTTCCAGCTGCACTTTGTGCTTTAGCTGCAGGTCAGCAGGCTTGAATCATGGTAAATTTGTCACCTTAAAGTCATTTGCAAAGTTTAATATAAACCTCATCGACCCATAGCATAAACAAGCTGGAAATGATAAGCAGTTTGTGATATCTCACTGAACAACAAATATTAAGAAATAAATATTTTCTTGGAATGTTAGTAGAATACATGATCTGTGTTTTCAATTCTAATTTCAGCTTCTGATGAGATGAATCAAATATTCACATCCCAGCTGCTTCTGAATGTTCTAAGTGGAATTTCTTGGAGCAGTGCGAGCAGGTGGTGTTCCCACACAGCTCCAAATAAAGTTTATACGTGCTGGGGATGCTGGCTGCCTTACATACAAACATGGATTCAGATAACTACTTTTCTTTTAATGCACATATTTAGTCATTTTGGCATGAGGCAAAGAGATCTTCCCAAGGATAAAGCCACAGGTATAGAGATGTTGCCCAGAGCCCTACCTTCTTCAGAGCCCAAGGCCATAGGTTTCTGTATCTGAGCCATAGAATCATAGAACCATAGAACGGTTTGGGTTGGAAGGGACCTTAAAGATCATCTAATTCCAACCCACCTGCCATGGGCAGGGACAACTTCCGCTAGACCAGGTTACTCAAAGCCCCATCCAACTTGGTCTTACACATCTCCAGGGGCAGGGCATCCACAACCTCTTTGGGCAACCTGTCCCACTGCCTCACCACCCTCACAGTAAAGGATTTCTGCCTAATATCTAGTTTAAATCTACCCACTTTCAGTTTAAAACAGTTACCCCTCATCTTATCGCTACACTCCCTTATAAAGAGTCCCTCCCCATCTTTCCTGGATGGTACTGGTAGGCTACTATAAGGTCTCCCCGGAGCCTTCTCTTCTCCAGGCTCAATAACCGCAACTCTCTCAGCCTGTCTTCATAGGAAAGGTGCTCCAGCCCTCTATCATCTTTGTGGCCCTCCTCTGGACTCTATCCAACAGGTCCCTGTCCTTCTTATGGTGGGGACCCCAGAGCTGGATGCAGCACTGCAGGTGGGGTCTCTTGAGAGCGGAGTAGAGAATCACCTCCCTCAACCTGCTGGCCACATTTCTTTTTATGTTGTATAAGCTGTATAAGCTGCGTGTGTGTGAAGGAGTGGACCGTTTCAAGCCTTTGACAATGCTTTTTGTACTCTGGTGCTCAGAGTGGGGTATACAGAGTAGGATATGAAGTTATAGAGGATAGCTGAGGCTACCAGGGCTGTTGGGATACACCAGAAAAGCATGCCTTGTAAGGTTGGGGGTGCAAGCTAGGTTAGTCACATCTCAAATCTACTTTCTGAATAAAGGCAAAACAGTGATGTCCACTAGCCTGTAGTCCAGTCCCATGTGTCCCTAGCTGGAAATCGTTTTGTCTGCTTCATACTGGGGCCCAAATTAAAACTGTCATGCAGCACAGAGGATAGGGATTCCACACTTAAGAGACACACTGAATGAAAGTGCTCACAAAACCTTCACCTTTAGCAAGTTAACCCAATTTTGTGCTTCCTAAGCTCCTCCTTGAGAATGCAGTCTCCTGTAAAAAGAGACTTATAGTTACGCAAATACCTGCTCTGGACCACACCTTAGAGGACTCCATCTTTTCTGGCTACAGAGGGAATTTAGGAAGCTCAGCTTCACAAGGCTGGAGTAAGCTTTTGTCATTTTTCATTCCTCTGTGGTCCATTTTGACATGGATTTTCATCTTTTTTTAACTAGCTCAGCAGCAGAGCATATATTTGTCATCCAGTGTTGTAGGCACTTTTGGTTTTCTCTAGTCTGTTATTTAAAGATTGTTTAAGACTCTGCCAGCTGGCTACCATCCTATGCTCATGGCTTCATGCAAGGGAGTACAAAAGGACAGTAGAAAGTTAACTTTTGCCCTTTATCAAAGGGCAAATGCCCTTTACCAAAATCACAGTATTCTATGCTGAGGACACAGAGTAGAGCAATAGAAAAAAAATTCACTTTGGGCTAGACAGGAAGTTTCAGACTGGAGGAATTTTGCTCTGGCCAGTTGTATCACTATCCATTCTCTATGCTTTATGAAAGCAATGTGAAAAACTTAGTAACTAATCAAATATGTGGCTTCTAATTCACAGTGTGAAAATTCTATCTAATGTAACTTTTAACCTCGCAAGCTTCCTCATGTGCCATGTGGATGCAGTGCCATTGCCAGTGTCAACATCTGATGCTTTAACAATGATGTTGGACTGCCAGAGCCCAAAGCAGGAGTTTCTTCTCCTGAAGTTTCTTATTCTGTCTTTTCAGTATAAGTTTTGCTATGCTAGTGTTTGGCAGTGCAGCTAGGAGATTCATTACCTGAAGAAATAGAGCCAAATATTTGCTTTGAATGATTACAACTAAGATATCCTACCACAGTTGGGGTGCCTAGATTATTGTGCACCCCTTGCTCATGAACACTGAACGTATTTCAGTGAACACAAAAAGATCGTCCTGATAGCAGTGAACCTAAAAGAAAACTTATATTCACAAATTAGCTTCTACCCTGTATTTCTCTGAGAGGAATAGTAAGACTCTTTCCTACATAATTTTTTTATTACTGCCAGAGCCCCCAGAAGCCTTTGAGCTAGCTCTCACTGTGCTAAACTTTCTTAGACAGCATCTGTTGAGAGATCTTTAACATTGTAAAACTGCAAGTTATGACTATGGTTCTTACCTTCATGTATTTAAGCCAATATAGGATATTTGAAAATATGATCAAGGTGGGTATTCTTACTGGGAGAAATGATTCATCATAAATAAAAACTGTTTTAAAATAATGAACCTCTCAGAAAGACAAAATATAGGTAAAGGCTAAAATACAATGGAGGAACAGTATATTCTAGAACTATGTAATTAGTATGAGTATATGACAACTTTAACATTCAAAATCCAAAATACAGATCCACGTCCTCAGAGGAGACATCTGGACGACTTAATAGAAAGACAAGAGACCTCTCTACTGTTTTGCTCCTGGGTTAAGTCATGGATTCATTAAAGTTTTCATAGTTCTCCTAGAAGGGCAGAGAAAAAAAAAAACATTCTGCTTTGTTTCAAAAATGAGATAATTAGAAAGAGGAGTATCTAAATATATGTTTTTATACATAAATTTTCATGTGTGTGCGTAGGTATCCATCTATTCACACATCTCTCCTAGAGGGCACCGTAACCAAAATGTGTTGAAAAAGCATTATTCCATTCAAAGAATTATTCTCTTAAAAGTGAAAACTAATGGGACCTGAGCATAAACCTGTGTCATTTTTCTCCAGTGAGAGGCAGCAACTTTCAGGACTGGATGACAATAGATAGATCCTAGCTTGTCTTGTTTTTATCAGAAGACTTTGAACCATGTGGGGTTAGTTTTGTATCTCCTGATTCCCGGGCTACAGCTAGGGTTTTAGTTATGTCACATCACTTAATTACTGCCATTTGAGGATAACACAAACATGGCAAAATGAGCTTCATGCAAAATTCTAACTTCTACATTTTCATATGATTTTTTTTCTAAGATGAAATCAAATTCTAGCAGACTAGCTCCTCAGGAGTCAATAATTGCAATAAAAAGAATATCTGTTGCAGCCTTTTAGTCCTTTCTTATTTCCTGTGACAGGAGGGACTTGAACTTTTTTTTTTGTCCAGTGTAAACCAATAAAATGTGATGCTAAAATATATTTATGTTTGCAACCTCTCTGACCAGAAGAATTGAAAAACTGTTGGGATTGTCTTTATTGACTAGTCATTGAATCTCGAGAGCAGCTGAAGCAGATACATCAAGGCAAACACATCAGCTCACGTAATAAACATGTGAATATGATTGCAATATAGGAGAAAATACCTATTCAAGACATTCAAGACACACAGAAGTGCCACAGCAGTAATAAAATTCTTATCTGATGATTTTAGAAGAAAGAGATGCTAATGAAAAAAGATTGGTTTTGACCAGGGATACAAGAACATAGTAGATTCATCATCCAACATATTTTGCTGGTAACAGAGCAATTAAACATGATCATAAAGGTCTACTCTCTTTTTTTTCCTTCTGAAACTAGAAATATTTTCTTTCACTGGTGTCTGGAAGATCCAAAACACCTCTCTGCAGTCAGTATTCAGGAGACACACAACATATGGTTACTGAAAACTGGCAACAGAACAGTTTCTCATTCTCCAGTCAGGCACTCATTGAAGATGCTCAGAGGACTATCAACACAGCAAATACTCCTTCTTGCTGATGCGTTTTTTTTCTGTAGTGACCTAGATAATCTTCTGATAAAAAAGGCATTTTAGTCACATACCTCATTTATTCAAAATCAAGTGTTCAATATGCTTTGTTTAAATTACTGCTTATAACAGAAAAACTGAGGAAAAGGCATATACTTGTAGGCATGAATCCTACCTTTTTGGTTTTTTCAATCATTTCTGTATATTTTTACTCCTATTACACACGGTGCATTTTTGCATCTTTACCCTCACTCCAGTCTAGTAGTTGAGGTCATTCCAGAAGTTCATATGATGCTGCAATCTGTGGGAAAAAAAAAGATAGTATTTCTAGCTCCACAAATTGAATTTTCATTGTCATATGCTTTTGAACAAAATATATTTAGGGAAAAAAGTAGCAAAACAAAAAGCACATGAGAACATTAGCCACATCTCTTACTCTCTGAATGTTTCAGTCCCTGCCTGCCCTTCTTCCTCACCAAAGACAAGTATATTAAGGCTTTTTACTCATTCCTGAATTCCCTTTGTTCTGCTTATCTGCATAGTTTCAAGTTATGGCCCTGACTTACTGGACTAAAGCCCATACAGTCCCTTTTTTGTGACTGTGTTGTGGAATCTGCCTCCTTGGACATATTCAAAAGCCCTCTGGGCAACTGGTTCTAGGTAGCCCTGCTGGAGCAGGGGAGTTGGACCAAATGATCTCCAGACGTGTCTGACAACCTCAACCATTCTGTGATTATGTGATTCTGTGTTTGATAAAGCCCTGAAATTTCTTGCATCCACAATCAATAGCTTCTGCTGTGGAAGTGTGTGAGATAGTTAAGTACAGTATAGCAGGTTCGGTAGTATCCTGTCAATAGTCTGAGCTTTACGCCTAAAAAGAAGGGATGGAGAACTAGTTTGAATGGAGCTAATTACCAGGTATTTATTGTGACATAGTAATTAGGGCTGAGATATTAAGGCACAGCTCTCCTAGCTCCCTCCCATTTCATAAATAGCAGTGGGAGAGCTTCCAATCTGCTCAAAGGCAAAGCTGACTCAGTGGAGTTCACTTGCTAGAGTACATGTTCAGATGGGAATTAAAAAGGTGGGCTTTAAACTGAAGGACTTGGGGGCCAGGGTTCAAAGTGGCAAAACTCATGCCACTGCAACCAACTGGGGAATAAGCCAGGCCAACCAGAGCAGTGACAAATGCTCCTTTAGCTGCCTCACAAGATGAGAACCAGAAGACCAACAACACACGCAGCCTGAGGAACAAACAGGAGGAACTGCAGCTCTGTGCCCAGTCAGAAAGTTATGATATCATAGTAATAACTGAAATATGGTGGGACAACTCACATGACTGGAGGATCATGATGGATGGCTATAGGCTGCTTCATAAAGACAGACAGGGAAGAAGAGGAGGAGGAGTTGTGCTTTATGTTAAGGAGAAGCTTGAATGTATAGAAGTCAACTACAATGATTGTAGAAGTCCTATAAAATACGTCTGGGTCCAGATCACAGGGATTGTCTCCAAGGGGGATCTTATGGTAGACATCTGCTACTGACCTCTAAACTAAGACGGTAAGACCAATGAAGCAATATTTGGGTCACTTAAGCAAGCTTCAGGTCAACAGAGCCTGGTTCTTACGGGTGACTTCAACTACCCAAACATTTGTTGGAAGAACAATACAGCAGCTCACACATCATCCATCAAGTTCCTGGAATCCATAGAGGACTGCTTCCTCATACAAACATTAGATGTGTCAAGAATGAGGCATTGCTGGACTTGCTACTGACAAACCAAGAAAATCTGCTTTGTAATATCTCCGTTAACGATGACCTTGGCTGCAGCAATCACAATATTGTGGAGTTTGGGATCCTGCTGAGCACACATAAATTTAATACTAAGACAACAGTTTTAGATTTTAGAAAAGCAAACTTCAGCTCACTCAGACCTCAGTTGGGAGGGATTCCATGGGAAGCATCTATGGGAGATAAAGGAGCTAGTGAGTGCTGGGAGTTTTTCAATAATGCTCTCTTGGAAGCACAAAAACAGTTCGTCCCCTTTAAAGGAAAGGGAAGTAGGCAGAGCAAGAGACCCCCTTGGCTTAACTGCGAGCTTCTGAGTCTGATCAAAACCAAAAGAGAAGTGTAGTAGAGATGGAAAAGCGAACGAAACGCTGTTGAGAACTAAAAGGGCTTTGCCAGGGTGTGCAGAGATGCAGTTAGAAAAGCACCTCCAATAGAAATTGGCCAGAGATGTAAAAAACTACAAGAAAGCATTCTTCAGGTACTTAAGCAACAGGCAGAAACAGCAGGAAAATATTGTCCAGCTGTTAAACAGGAGAGCTGAATTAGTCACCAACAACGCTGAAAAGGCAGAGGTTCTCAACACTTTCTTCACCTCTGTCTTTACCACCACTGTTGGGCCCCAGGCCTTTGGAACAAAAATATAGGTTGAAGAAAACACAGACCCACCATCAGTGAAGGAAGAGTTGGTATGTGAACTATTACAGGAGCTTGACCCCTACAAATCAAAGGACCCTGACACCATCCACCTGAGGGTGTTAAGAGAGCTGGTTGATGTCATTGCAAGGCTGCTCTCCATAATCTTTGAGATGCCACAGAGACTGGGAGATGTCCCAGAAGACCAGAAGAAGGCTAATATCATCATCATCTACAAGAAGGGCTTAAAGGAGGATCCAGGAAATTATAGGCCCGTCAGTCTTACTTCAGTCCCTGGGAAAGTTATGGAATGAATCCTCCCAGAGGCTATCACAAGTCAAATGAAGCCCATGAATCGTAAACACCAGCATTGATTCGCCAAAGGCAAATCATTCTGGACAAACCTGATTGCTTTCTACGACAAAGTGACCTGCTTAGTTGATGTGGGGCGAGCAGTGGACAGCGTTTACCTGGATTTCTCCAAGGTTTTCAATATGGTTCCCCACAGCTTCCTTCTAGAGAAACTGATGTGTTACATTCTAGACAAGTGGTCTGGGCAGTGGGTGGGGAACTGGCTGACAGGCCATGCCCAGAAGGTGGTGGTAAATTGCTCTTTTTCAGACTGGCAACCTGTCACAAATTGGGTCACCCAGGGATTGGTATTGGGCCCAACGCTGTGTAATATCTTCATAAGTGAATTGGATGATGGGATCAAGTGTACCCTGATGAAGTTTGCTGATGACATCAAATTGAGTGGAGAAGTGGACACTTCAGAAGGGAGAGCCACCCTGCAGGAAGACCTGGATAGGCTGGAAGAGCTGGCTAACAAGAACATTATGGAGTTCAACAAGGCTAAGTGTAAGGTCTTGCACCTGGGAAAACAAAATCTGGGAGTGCAGCACAGGCTGGGATCTACCCACCTGGGGAGCAGCTCTGTGGAAAGGGACCCAGCAGTCCTGGGGGACAACAAGATCAATATAAGTGAACAGTGTGCTCCTGGGGCAAAGAAAGCCAACAGGATGCTGGGTTACATCAACAAAGGCATCACTAGTAGAGATAAAGAAGCCATTATCCCATTCTACTCAGTGCTTGTCAGGCCACACCTGGAATACAGTGTTAAGTTTTGGTCCCTGTTACACAAAAAAGATATGGACAGGAGAGGGTCCAGAGGAGGGCAACAGAGATGATCAAAGGACTGGGAAGCCGTATGAGGAAAGGCTGATAGAACTGAGTTTGTTCATGCTTGAGAAAAGAAATCTTAAGGGAGACTTTATCACTATGTTCCAGTACTTAAAGGGTGGCTACAAAGAAGATGGAGACTCCCTTTAACAAGGAGTCACATGGAAAAGATGAGGGATAATGGGTACAAGTTACTCCGGGGGAGATTCCTGTTGGACACAGGAGGAAAATTTTTCACAATGAGATCAATCAGCCAATGGAATAATGTCCTCCCAATATTAGGCACTTATAAGATTCAGATGGACAGGGTGCTGGGCCATCTTGTCTAGACTGTGCTTTTGCTAAGAAACGTTGGACCAGACTATCCTTGAGTCCCTTCCAGCCTGATATTCTGTAATACTATGATTCCATTAAATATTCATGTGTGATGATAGAAGGTAGAGAAGTGGCAAATTCTTCAACCACCTCTCATTTAGCATTTCCTAACATACCGAGCATGAACACAAATCTAATGAGTTAGCAAGCATGGCATCTGCAATGATCATTTATTTTAGGTAAGACTGCCTAGTGGTATAGAAATACTTTCTATCAATGTTTCCCCCTTTAAACCAGAGGAATATTGTTCCCTCTGAATTGTTGGCAGATGTCTTTTCCTTTCAGTTCCTAAAATGAAGCACCTTGCAACATCTCAGAAAGAGAATGCTGAGTTTCTTTATCAACTCTACAGAAAGATCAGACTTCAGAAAGAGACCTTTCTGTAAGACTTTCTGTAGTGATTTTTCTTCCCTCTTCTCTGTTTTGGAGAAAAGTAACAGCTTTCCTGTCAAGAGTTTTTTTGTAGTTCTGTGGATAAACTTATGCCTACTAGGTTGTAGAAGGACAGCAATAGCTGTGTATGATCATAAGCATTCCCCTGTGAATTCATAGGGCAGGGGAGGTTTAGACTGCATATTAGGAAAAATTTTTACACTGAAAGGGTTATTAAGCATTGGACCAGGCTGCCCAGGAAAGGGGTTGAGGTACCATCCCTGGAGGTATTTAAAACATGGGGAGACGTAATGCTTAGAGATATAGTTTAGATTAGTGATGGTTTTTTGTCAGAGTTAGGTTGATGGTTAGACTAGATGATCTGAAATTTCCCTTCCAACCTAGGCAATTCTATGATTCTATGATGCTATGAAAAATACAGGCAAAAAAGATAAGTCTACAGTAGGCTACCAGATCTCTCACAGGTGCTCATTCGATTGCTTTGGAAACCATGGCAAAGAGGACAAGACAAACTGTCAGATAATAATATTAAAGTAAGAGAAAACAGGAAATTTTCGGTTCAGGGATTTCAGAGACATCTGTTCTGAGCCTAGTGATACTCCATATTTTTTATTAATTTCTGGAATTATTGCTTGTAAAATTAGCAGAAGACACAAAAATTGTATGTTACATGATAAGTGTATGATAATGTAAGCACGCCAGGTGGAGGCTCCATTTGAACAGCATCACACAGTAACTTAACACAGTCTGGCACAAGCCCAGTCATCCAGAAACAAGGTGCCTACTCCACACTTGGATCAAGGACTTCCAGTTTAGTCACCTAGTGGGAACTGGAGATTCTGAGAAGGATTTGGGCTCAGCCCCTTCACCTCCATTTCAAAAAAGGCTGTTGTCAAAGTAACAAGGACTGAAAAAAGAAATTATCTGAGGCCTGGAAAACCTACTTTACGGTAAATGGGCAAACCTATTTCTTTTACATAAAAAAGGTAAGAAATGACATGACAACAGTATAAAATTACTTGCATTATTTCTTGTAATGGGGTCTTTAATTTAGTAGATAAAGGCATAATATGGAGGAGCTGAAGCTACACAAACACAAACTGAAAATAATCTCTGATTTTTAAGAGCAAATGCAATTAACTATTGAAATAGACGTGGTGGTTTCTCTGTGAACTCTTTAAATCAAAATAGATACTGTGATTTGTATCTTGAGACAAGTATCTGGATTCATAGTGTACAGAATAGTAAAATTATTTCAATTATATATATATATTTAGGTAAAGACATTGGATATTTTAAAAGAGATAACACTGAAAAAGCAGCTATGGACTATACGCCAAAATTACTGATAAGTGTCACTTTTTTATTTGAGTGATACAAAAGGTATATGTTAATAACAGTACAAGCTCTATCAGATGCGACTGAAGTTAATTTTTATTTCAGTTCAGGGTTGAAAAGAGACACTGCCTTCTATGGTAAAGACAGAGTTACTTCGAACACAAGGGGCTATGTGTTAATCAAGACTCTTGTGTTCTGGTATGATTTAGCACTGTTGATCATTTACATGGATGTAGTATTATGGTGCTTCAGCAGTTCCAGATTTTCTTTCTCTCTCAGCAGTTGTGCTAGACCAATAACCAAGCAGCTGGGAAGAAATTAAAATACTTTTGCTCAATAAATTTGTATGCAAATGTGATGATCTCTGTGTCTGACTTCTGCAGGTCCCCAAGATCCTCCAGGACTGTTAAGTCTACAGAGCACTTCTGTGCCCTTGGTGCCCTTGGTGCCCTTAAATGTTCCTTTCTCAGCTTGGACTGGAAGCACATGGGAGGCCACCAGTCAGAACCCAACAGCTGAGCTTCCGTGCTGCAGTTCGTGTTGATTTATCCTGTCAGCTTGTCTCCTCATAGTCTTCTTCAACAAAGGCATTACTCAATTTTTAGTAGCCCAAGCTGCAACCTGAGCTTAACCAAATACTCTGGAAACCAAATTGGTCTGATCAAACCTGGATGTTTGACAAGTCTGAAGTAAACTGACCGCTATATTGGTGGTAGAGTAGAAGAAAATATAGACTACAAAAGATGGGAGAAAACAATTCTTAGGAGTTGTACTAGTGGCGTGAAAAGATTTGATAAATAGAAAAGAATGTTCTCATTTTCTGAATGTTAGGGTGAAATCTCAGACAGCCCAAATCCCATAAAAAACACTGCTTCATCCTACCCATTTGGAGTGCTGAGACAGTGAATAGATCTGACTGCTTATTTAGAAGTATTACAGGCGTTGTATTGGAACAACTGATATAAAAAGACTCTATCCCACGCTCCCACTTTTCCCGCTATTTGCCAATTCGTAATTACAGTATGTAAATACACAGCAGAATGGGTCTTTGGTTAATCAAATTGATTTAATTGCTGAATCCCCACAGATGAATGTGAACAGAGTCTTCTCTTTTCTCATTTTTTGTTGGCAAAACATAGCCACACAAATGATAAAAATTCCACCAGAAATGGGAAAGGGATTTGAATAACTCTCTTACTGGAACACTGCTAGAACACCTGTAGTCAGATTCAAAGGACTTTAACAAGGCAATTCCTCATAATTTTAGAGCTGTAAATTATGGCATACCCTAGAGATATTGAATTAATTAGGCCTTTGTAGATTATCAATGTGTATATATCTATTTTTTATGGAAATCTGGCATTGTTTTTCATTTTCTGAATTATGTTATTAAAAAGGCAGATATAGTAACACAAAAAATGTTGCAAAGGGATCACCAGATATGCTCATTAGTTTATAGTCTGAATATAAAGCTTTTATAATAGTTATGAGTGTTACTGTTAATATCACATTTAGCACTAGTCATTGGAACCATAACACTATCCTGATTGCTTCTGGCAGGTAACTGAGTCATATAATCTAAAGAAAGCAAGCCTGAAGATGTCCTTGACAAAATCATGGGTCATTAAAATCTGATGACTTCATGAGCTACTACAAATACATGTAACTTTCAAGAGTATTGGACCTGCATTGGATACATTCATGCCATAGGACCCAGGAGCTTGTCAATTCCTTATTCCAGGTCAAAACCTTTCCTAGTTCCAATCTCTATATCAAAATAGGACATATTCTTGTGCAAGCCCCGGTGAACCCTGCTCTCCGTGTGAAGAAGATGTGAGCGTGCATTCTTGCAGGGGTGCTAGCCTGAAGGATTTGGGTACCAGAATCCCAGAGCATGCCTTGCCATGCATCAGAAGTGAAGCCTCAGATCTGTCATTTGTGGTAAGAGAAACTAAAAACATTTGTTAGAGATGCTTTGTCAGCAGGTTCCCAGATGTACACTAAAATTCTTTGTCCCCAGCAAAGGTATTGGGGCTTTAATCCCGAGTCAAACAAGAACGCTGATCCCAGTCCTTCCATATCCTAGAAGAATGTTGTGACCATTCTTGAACTTTATACAGAGGGGAATTGTAGTAGCAGCAGCAGCGGCCGCGGCAGCAGCAGCAGTAGTAATATCAGTAGTAGCAGCAGCACAAATTTTTTTCAACCGTTCTTTGAACAAAGAAGTCAGCTGTCACTGCATATTGGGTCCCACTCCAGAGGCATCCTGAGAGGGCCTGTGAGAGTTAGCTCATCAGAGGAGGCTGAAGAAATATCTCATCTTGATCAGGTTTTGGCACAGATAGGTTTTAGGTTTTTCTGCCCTGCTAAACTGATTCCAAGAACCTTAAAAAGAAAAAAGGAATTGTTTGGGAAATATTAAGGCTAAGAAGTCTGATCTTATTGACCTTGAATGTTCAGTTCCATATTCAGAGACTTGCACTTAAGTGTCTAGAAGTATCTGTCTGCATGTGAGGTAGGAGACTGAATTCCCACTGTAGTCATTCAGGATCTAATCAACACAGTCAAATGAGTCTAGAGAGTTCTTTGGTTGATCAAATGAGATGTTTCCTTTACACTGAGTGAACTGAGCTCTGCTGAATACCAGCTCAATTTATGTCCCTAGACATATGCATTTGAGCTGCCCTGATAGCCTCCCTGGACAATTGCTATTAGCCCAGTAGACCACAAGTCCTGTGTCTTATCTACCAAGCCCGTGCAGATATCTTAGGTACTGTAGGATACCTAAACATCATTAGATGTCTGTGGTTGAACATCTGGGCCAAACCCTGGGCTTCTACTGTAAAAGAGGCTTAGACATTAGCATACTCATAGACACTTGCACTTAGATAAATTAACCTAGATTCCTGAGGATGAAGGTGAATCCTATCTGTGAAACTCAGGGGTTAGTTACCTGCTTAGACAGTGTTGTCAGAATCAGTTTTCAAGTTAGGCACTGATAAGTCCTATTCTGAGGCACCTATTGCCCTTATTCATCTCTGTCCATAAATGCTTGGAGCAAGCCCAATCAATTCTAGACTACCTGAGCCTAGAAACAGATTTACAAAGGTCATTCATATTTCACAAATAATGCCACTGATAACTTTTGATCTCAGCAGTTCATGAGAATACCGATTAAAATGCTTACTATACGTTTCTTTAAGACTCAGGATAAAACTGCTGCCAGATTTCAATTCTAAGCAAAATAAAATTCTTTACATTGCTTTTGTATTTGCTTTGTGTGATAACTACCTTTTCAGCATATTACTAAACTCAATTAGAAATTCTTACTTGGCAACTATGTGCTGCAGTATTTTGCTGAGACTAATGAACAAAGTTTCATAAAATCAGCTTGTGACCATGTGATGACTATTAAAACTTATAAAACCCTTAACAATTATCATAAGGAAAACAGCATACTATGGCAGTGTTATAGGGTGCATCATGAACCAAAGTACTTCTAGCTCATCAGAGCTTCGCCTGCTCATGCTGGAGCACAGACCTGGTTTTAAGCAAACAGATGGAAATACAAACCTCTGATATTCCTATTCCACTTTGTGCAACAAACATGCTTAGAAAAGTGGAATTACATTGACCTTGAAAAGACTATTGCACTGTACCCTGCACTCAAATTTCTTCCTTTCACAACTCCCTTTTCTATAATTTTCTATCAGTGCTTTTTTATAAAAGCAAGTTTCTCATGTTTTAGTTTTTTTTAACTAATCAAATAACTGTCACATATAGTTAAGACAGTTTTATTGCTGGTAAATTAGCAATTTTTTAGAAGGCTTTCATACCTATGTTCCCTTCCACCTTACTAGTAACACTGTATACTATTATTTGTTGTCAGCCTGGATGTTAATCCTTTTCTTTGGTGTTTTCTACCCTTACTGTTGGTGTCTCTTCTGGCAACAACCAGAGCTGCCCCCTCATAATTATCCCCCTGCCTCAGTTTTCAGCTAGCAAACTGAGAGTGTTGTAGCCAGGCTTGTAATTATTTCACAGTGGGATCTTCTAGTGCTGTTCAGTGATGCTGGAAGACACTTGCTTTTAGAGAACACCAGAAGTGCCTTTTGGCTTACACTTGCTTTACTTTTTCAGCAGTCAGAAGCTTTCCTGACACTCAAATCTTTCTGCAATTTTGGTTTTCCAACTAATCTCCAATATTTTTTTTATGTCTTATTCCCTGAAAATCTATCTTCACAGCTGGCTGCTTTGTGTAGTGTAGCAGACAGCAGGACTAGGATCCTTCTTTGTTTAGGTATCTACATGTAAACATCTTCCTGTGAGCTATTCACACTGGGCTCTTCTTAGAGAAAACAGATGTCCGTTGTAGCCTGTGCTTCACATAGTCCTCAAAGAAGGTGACATGAATTGCACCTTAAAGCTACACCTTAGTTTCCATTGGCTACAAAAGAACTTATTTGAACTAACAGAAACATATATATATATATTTACCCTTCAGATGTCTATATCTCTACTGAAATCTGACCATAAAATGAACATAAACTATCTAACGTGAATCACGTGATCTTTAATAATAAATTTTGCCTGCAAGTGGATCCATAACAAAACTTACAAATAAATGCAGTGATTTTAGTGTGTGTTCCTTTATACTGCTTTGCTTTTTCCATCCTGCCACAAAGCGCCGATAACGTAACTGTTATTTAGTGTTTTTCTGCTTTTGAGCTTTCATTGTCCACTGAATGCTGCAACACTGAACGTATTGTACTTAACCTAACAGCAGTTCAATGAAGTAATCCAATAGCATATTCTAGGTGCCTACAGAAACAGAAACATCCTGGCCATAAAAAATAATGCCCTTGAAAAGCTATTTGGAGAAACATTTAGTTCTCTTTAGTCTTTCAGAATGAAGATGTGTTGTATGAGGTATTTTATACATGCAAATGCTTCATTTTCTTTCTTTAAGTCTTTATAGTACTATTTGTTTTCAAATGAGTTTTGTGGTTGTTTCATACAGGGAATGCAAAAGCCAGGGTATATTTCACCATTCTGCGGCTTGCCATATATTTCTCTTTAATAAATCATCATTGAAGATGTGAACAAGTTTAATTCCACAATATAAATATTTGCCTTTTCAATTTGTATGTTTGTATGTGTGTGCCAAAAACAGATTTTTCTAAAAAGCAATAACCTAAGAAACCACAAATTTGGCACAGCATGAAGCTGGGACAAATAATACTCCCATAGAAAAACGGCACATGATACAGACCATTTATATTTACGAATCCTGAGCTTGAAGAAATACCTGTGTTTTTAGTTAACTTTGTTTGGAAGCCATATTCGGTGATTTCTGACTTCTTGGTAACCTAATGATGTGTATAGATCATAAATGTCCCTCCTGCTGTTTGTCTGCCCAGAACAGACCTTTGGGTAAATAAACAATCTCAAACATAACTGAAGTATTGGTATATTCCAAACTTCAGTAAAACTTTGAAAACATAAATACTGGAGAGAGTATCAGTTACATGGAGAATAATAATTACTGGGTTTTAAACTGTTTTCTTAATTTAGTCTACTTTTTCATTCGTGATCATGGCATAGTGACTTGAAAGTAGAACAGCTATTGGAGCCTGCTGCCATCCACCTTCTGAACACAGCTCTACCGTCTTTTAAGCCAGGGTACAGCCACTGTGGCCAGAAACAAAAAGGGAGAAGGGTGTTTGTCAGACGTGTTCTGCAGGAACAGTTGGAAGAGACAGGCTGCAGCAACATGGATATTGGCTATGCCTCATCTTCATCTCGGGTAAATTAGAGGTGCCTCTTTAACACTACTTATCTGCTCCAGTGGCAGAAAGCCATGGGTATTTTCCAACTGCTTTTCCCTGCCCATTGGCCTAACTGGACCCCAAGTTGAGCACCAAACAGGAGGATTCTGTTAGTGCCCCCTAATCCAGCAGGGAATCAGAGAATTCTGATTCAAGAAGGTAGAGTCTTACTTGGGTGATAAATTTTATTGCTAGAGAAGAGGTTATGATGACACACAAAAAAGATTTAGCTTATTTTTACTGAGTTTCTTTCTGTTGTGACTGAACCAATTTGATCTGTTATTAACTGGATTTACGTCTCAGTTACTTGATAGAACAAAAATTCTTTGACATAAATGGCCTTCCAACATACTAGAAAAAATGGATTAGAAAAATACAAATCTACTTTCTAGAAGGGTCAATGCTACCAAAAAAAAAATATCTTTAATCCTGCTTGCTTGTTTTATGTTCTGGAAACCATTCAAGTTTAAATTGTGCTAGGATATACACCTCAGTCACAGGACTAAGTAGGCAGACTAACGTAGCCTTTTCCAGGATCTGTACGGCTGCAGCTCCCATTAATCTACTACCTGAAGTAACATCTTTTATAGCTAACTTAGTGTCTATACACTACCTGACATAGTAGCTCTACTACTTCTGCGAAAGCAATAAAGACATATGCTAGAAGGAATACGGCTGACATGCCATAACTGTGTTCCAGTTACCGCGTCCTTTCAGCCAGTACGATGGAACAGCTAAATAAAAGCAGAGGTTCAACCAGAGATGCACCCAGTGTCGTGCATCCCAAGTGCCTCAGGAGTAGGACTTGGTGATCAGCCTGTCCTGTTGTCTGACTCTCAATTCAGCTAGATCTAGGCAGGCCAGACCCCTTAAACTTCAGAGCTCACTGTCATAAATGGGACTTCTGTCACAGACCTTTTTGGAAAAAGACCTCACACCTTTTCCCCCCAGATTCCAGGCAATGCTGGTGTCCAAATAAAACCTAAGGAAAAGAAATTATTTTGCCAGTTGGCCAATAAAAACTCCTTGAAGTTTTAAGGGACTATATCAGGGAGATTTCACATTTGCATTCTCTCAGTTGTATTTCTTTACTCTCAATTTGTTATGTTTGGCCACATTGCTGGGTCTGCTCTACTTCAGTTCTTTTGGTCTCCAGGAGATCTATAACTATTATTTAAGAACCAGAGTTTTGTCAAAGCAGTACAGCCCAATTAATCCTGTTTCTTGTAATAAATCTAATAAAAAGTGAGCTTTGGAAAATGTATTTATGTTGTGAACAGTAGAAACAAACCACTGAGGCAGACGTAAATGTCCACGGACTGGTTAAAGCTTTTTAATGACCTAATTTGCCCCAGAGCAAACAGTCACCACCATTTTGGATGTTGTGATTTCCAGATCCAGTAGCCACAGAAAAGGAAAGTTCCAAGAAAAACATGACTGCTGGGGACACTGATGATTAGATGATTGGCTCTAATCATCAGACTGGGTGATTATTCTCAGGACTAACATGTTGTTTTTATTAAACAAAAGACTGCCAGGAGAAAGTTACGAGCTAGGTTTAGAGTGATTCTCTGTTCTTAAAAACTTTTTCATTATCAGACAATCAGCTAGCAAGTTGCTTGCATTATCTCTACACATACATGCAGATCTTTCCACCGCTTGTTCATGCATAGTCCTCCCCAGAGGTCATGGGTACTCCTTGCCAGAGCAACATTTACTAATCAGAGTAAGGCACCACAGGCCAGGACTCGGGCATATACCTTTGAATTCCTGCCCTGGAAAACAGTGTCAGACATATTGTGCATGTATTTTACTGAATGGAATTCCATTAAAACATGTACATCAGGGTCTGTCTCCTCTTGATAGAAATATAATGAATCAATTAACTTCACTGGTGCTTTGTCCAAATAAAAAGTGCAGGACTGGGAGACGGCTCAACAGAAACAAATGGCCCTACCTCCTCTTCCCCAGCCAGAAATCTGCCTATCAGAAATGCATTGCTATTAGAGGTAAGGAAAGAGTCTTGGCAAGTATAAATACCCTTCAACAGGAAGTCCTTTAGCCTCTTCGAAGAGAAATTTCAGCACTGACAAAACCAAGACCACAAGAGCATCCACAAAGATTCTTGAAATTAATCCTTCCTGATTTAAAGTGGAAGACAGCAAAATTTTTATTGAATCGTCCTACTGCTCTCAAATTATAATGTGCTCTACTAGATTGCAGGTCAGTCACACCAATCTGGAGGATATTATTTTTTTTCCTTTTTCCCCCCACTTATTCTTTTCATTCCGACAGCACTATTGATGAAGACCTCAGGAAAAAAATACCAGCGCCCAAGACACTTTGATGGCCTTTCCACTGTGTAATTATACTTACTCTTGATAACACTAAAGACATGCCTTATTGGTAGTGGCACAGGCTGCTTTCCTTTTCACAGAGAGATGGATTGTTTCTGCAGGCCTTGATGGCCTTCAAATTATCTGAGCACAGAAAAGAGAGCAGAGTGAATTTTATTTTAACTCATTTTATTTCTAAATTTATTTCCCAGTAGCTAGAAGGTGATGACTGCCCCAGCAGTCAAGTCAATTGTTATCTGTGGGACTTGATTATGTTTAGACCCAGTCTCTCATTTTGAGCAAGACACAGTTAATGAGGAGAGAAATGAAAAGTGCATTGAGTCACAGTGTGTTTGTGGTAATTTGTGACACATTCACTCTACTCAGTTCTTTGTTTATTCCTTCCCCCCTCCATGCAGGTCCTGTAGAAAAGGGAACAGATAAGCGAATTCAGTGGTAGACAGTTAAGGGTGTTGAAAGTAATGAATCTATATCTCTCTATCTCTTTCCCCATTGTTGGCAGTAATTGGAGCAGTGTTCATCTATACAGTAAAATGCCAGTGAAGCCCATCTTAACGAAACATCTTTTTTTCCATTATTTTGCAACACATTTTTCATTGACACTGCTAGTTTTTATTTTCACTATGTGCCTTTTTTTTTTTTTTTGCAAGCTCTTTGCCACTCTTCTAAATAATAGTCCATTAAACAGTTCACAGTGTGTGTTCTGTAGAAATGTAAAAAAGTGATTGGATGATACTAATTAAGGAGAGATTTTGTTTCCACTTACTGCAGATCAATGGTGGGTTACATTAAAGCTGCATTTTTCTGATGAGTTTAAACACAAAAGAACAGCTGTGCTAAATACATATTTCAAGGCTTACAGGTAGGTCAAATAAATCTTTCTTTCTTTACCTGTCTATTTTAAAACTATAGCAAACTCTATGTGAAGAATAGTAGTAAAATATAAAGGCAAATTTCTCACTGCAGATTTTTTTTTTCACTTGTGGTAGCAGAAACTGTTAAATCAGGAATGCCAATTGCAATACATTGAGATCCTGTTGGCTTTTAATTTACTCTATAGCCCACTATGCATTAATTTTAATGAGACTTTTTTCTTCTGTTTTCTACAGTTGCCACTCTAAGGTATCCCCTCTCTGATTTATAGCAGTGTTAGATTACAGGGAAAAACTGTCTTAGTGAGAAAGCTCTTCCTGTATTTGAACCCACAATTCTTCCTTTAATCCTAAATTATTCTGAGCACAAAATTTAACCAAAATCTCCATACGGAGATATGTTCATATGCAAAGAAGACTGGCAGCTCATTCCAGTCAGATCAATTAAAATAAAAATTCACTATTCGTTGGCATTCCTTGATCAGCACAAACAACGTTCAGAGGAAATTCACCTGGTTGCCTCCAAGTAACATAATGAATCCTGAACACATATGACAAGGAACTAAAAGAGAAAATGCTTTTCAGGCACTTGCTCTAAATATTAAAAGCACAAAACTATTTTAAAATCAGTTCACTCTGACTGTTTTTAAAATGTATTTTATTTAATATAGGGTCCTATATAAGGGAGCTATAGGGACCCTGCTTTTATCCAGATCATTTCAATACCAAAAGCAGACGAGAATTGCTGTTCGCAGTTTCCTTGCATTACAACAGCCTAGATCCCAATTCTAAACCACTATTAGCAGAGCAGAATAATAAGAGAAAGGCTTTGTATATCATGGGCTAAAGAGGCTGCCTGATGTCTTTGATTTTGCAGAAACCAAGGTCACACATAGATTTCGTATTATCCAACAAAAGTTTGTATGGGAATGGATAAAAGGGTTTAATTTGGGTCCATTTTTACTGTTTCAAGTTTAAACTATGAATTCAATACTACATGCCTTCTATCAAATTGACTTGAAGCAAGAATTCATTTATAATTCCTAAGATAATTCATAGAATCATAGAATCACAGAATAGTTCGGGTTGGAAGGGACCTTTAAAGGTCATCTAGTCCAACCTCTCCTGCAATGAGCAGGGACATCTTCAACTAGATCAGGTTGCTCAAAGCCCCATCCAACCTGACCTTGAATGTTTCCAGGGATGGGGCATCTACCACATCTCTGGGCAACGTGTGACAGTGTTTCACCACCCTCACTGTAAAAAATGTTTTCCTTATATCGAGTATGAATCTTCCTTCTTTTAGTTTAAAGCCGTTACCCCTTGTGCTATCACAACAGGCCCTGCTGAAGATCTTTGTTCCACGTTGAAATCTGGGTGATCTCAAACTCTCTACAGGAATTGGGTATGCCGAAAATCTACCCACCAAATTCTGGATTGAAACACTTTTCAAAGAGGTGTATTTGTAATGACTTTAAGAAATTCTTATTTATGTGTACTCTTTTTGGCACTAGTACCACTGTCAGGCCTTCTGCACAAAGACAAGAACATCCATGGTTAGCGTGAAGGGGCTGCTGCAAATCTGAGATGTATTTGCGTAAAAACACATGGACAATAGCAGCTGAGCTACACGTCTTACTCCACAGTGGGTCAGCTAGCTGGCTTTTCCACTGGTCATGTAAATACAGTGCTTTCCTTAACATTGTTATTGAAATGCCTTTTTTCTTCACACATCTTGAAATACAAACAATGCCATATTGCTGAACATTTTTGGTCCAGAAGGATGGTCTGTTTACCAGTAGCCTGTTCATCAACTGATTGATAGATTTATAGCTTCCCATGCAAGAAAAGACTACTTAGTCACAAAGTCCAAATGCCCAAAGACATGTAGGGTGGGTTACAGAATTTAAAAGTTGTACTGAGCCCAGGCAACATTCAGCCTGTTTTCAAGAGTGACATCCACTCTTGAACTGAAAACAAAGATGGCTGGAAAGCATTCTGCTAGTTACAAGACACACTTCCAGTGAATAAAATGGACTTTAAAACCTGCAGTACTGTGCACCCCACGCTGCTTTTACTGCTGTTACGAACTGGATAGATTAGGGCGAGTAGCACCATTTTTAGTTCAATTTTGCTCAGTGCCTCTGTAGTTGTAGAACCCACACATGCAGAAACCTTTTATTCAAGCATGGGTTATCACTGGTATTCTCACTGCAATTTATACAAAGAAACTTTTCCTGGTATAATTCATTAAAAATTAATCAACCCATTTCTGTGCAAATCTCTGTGACACACGTTCTTTGATGCAGTGAGTGCTGAATAGTCTTTTCTTTATTATGAAATGACACAAGTGGAACTTTCTAATTGGCTGTCAGTGATGTCATACCTAAGTAAATGCACAAGTCGGCTTATTTCCCTTATTATGAACATACTCCATGACAGACTGTGAGTTTCTGGAGAGCTCCTGCCCCTCTTTGGTAGTTAACATCACTTTGCTGGAAGGATTACAGTTATGCTTCTGTAATAAGATAGAAACTTGCCAGTGTTTTTTCCTGTCTTTGTTTGCACGTAGGGGATATTTTTCCTTCTTTTACTATGCTCCCTTACTGCTGAGTTTCTATCTTTTCCCACAGGGGCACTCTGGAACTTACTGAGTGAAACTAGCAGCGACTTTCTCAGGCATCCTTTCAGGGCTCTCATTTTGGGTGGTTTCATGGGTTGTGTCAAAATCAACAATAAATGCGGTCACATTCACATCTAACTCATAGTTAACAGACTTCATATAATACGCAGAAGTTTCAGCAGCGCAACCACTAAAGGGATGTAGCCAAGAGACATATGGAAACAGTGAGATTTTGTTCTTGAGGTTTTCAACTTATTTATGTATTTGGTTAACAGCTCCTTCTTAATGCAGAAAGATTGCCACATCTCCAGCCTTGCCAGGAGGGTCCACTTTCACTGCAGGAGGATGTGCTCTCCAAAGAACGTGCTTTGGCAGGAACAGTGCTGCTTACATTTGTTTTTCTCTGTTACCCATGTTATGTGCTTACAGAGCTCAGATAAAGGGCAAACGTTTTTCTTCTAGGAGCCACCTTCCAAAATCACATGGCAAGGTGCCACGTCCTCCGTGCATCTCTCCAAACCAAGATTGCAAACCCATGACTTCTTTACTACCTCAGCTACTTTCATCCTACTTCATAAGCAGCTCCCTCCCACATACAACGTTCAGCTTACACCCAACTTCAAGATCCCCAGTCCCCAGACCTCTGCAGTCTGACAGCACAGCCAGGACCACCCTCAAGCACACCACAGCCCCTCCTCCACTCTCTGGTCCCACATGAGCTCTCATCAGATCTTTCTGATCAGTCCCAACCAGGCTTCCCAGGGAAGAGCGGCGTTGCAGACCTGTGCTGTTGCTGCGGAGAGTATAGGTGTAGGCATCCTCCAGGGTGGTCTGCTGAAGGCTATAATCTAAGCTTCACTCTATACCTGGACCCTGCCCAATCACATGCCCCTTATGTTACCTAGTGGTGTGTTTAAGGTGTAAGTAACAAAAGATAATTATACTTGGAGATTCCAGCTGTTTAGGTGATATGTTTACAGGATGTTGTCCCAAACGCCCATGGTTACTACTAATCACATACACAATGACAGTTCAGCTGTAGTAATTCTTATCCCCAGGGTCTGGAAGAAAGCTGCAGAATGTAAAGTGCAGTGATCTCAGCTGATGGAACCAGTGTGCTGCTCCTGCAAGCAAGGCTGGAGTTTAGAAATCAGAGTTCATCACTGTTTAATCAAATTATTACAAACAGTGAAAACAAAATTTAGCTTGAGAGAGAGGCGTGACTTAATGCTGGTATCAGGTTGTCCCATATTCCACTGTTTGAATATTCCTTCTTTTGCTGTGTCTTATTTTAAGAAAAATAAAAGAGGGGTTTCTTTCTCTTTTTATTCCCCTTTTCTTCCCTGATCTTTTTTTTTTTCTGATAGACAATGGCTCAATCTAAAGAATAAAGACACCATATGATTATATCATTTTCTAATCCAATTACAGATCTTTGATATGGCCCCTTATCTTTTCTGTTCATGCAGTGATATACAGATCACATGGTTCTTTAAACTTGAAAATATCTTTACTTTTCAGTTCATGCCTTTACCGTTTCCTTTGCATTTCACTAAAACACAAATGTGTAATATTAATTATTTGATTCCTATCTTATGAAAGAAAGATTAACAGAGACATTAATGAAGACAGTAATGTAATCACCAGTTAACTTTCCTAGAATAATTTGATTGGGATTTCATTTTTTAGAGTATAGGGTGAAATCTTGGCTCCAGTAAAATTACAGCATTCCCTTCAGATTTAATAGGACCAGAATCTCATTCTCTACTTTCCAATGACTAGCAAATTTCCAGTATTGGTTCTGTGGTCATTTTACACCAGTGGGACTGCTTTGTTGCTTTAATGTGTGTTACACTTGAGATGAATATTCTCCCAGCTGATCTGCCTGTTAATAAGGAGTTGGAAAGAGGAAAGGATTTTTCCACATCCTAGAACTGGAGCAACAATCATCTGCCCAGCTCGGCAGGGACTGTTGCAACAGTGTGTTGAAGCAGCCATACCTGCCACTAGGGCTGTTAAGTGCACTCCCATCACTCCTTGAAACCTGCCCAAGAGCAGATAAAATTTCAGTCAGTGCAAAACTAACTGTATGTACTACTGAACATTACGCGCTGACACCATCAACAAAATGCATATTGATGACAAAAATAGTATCAAACACATGTAATATTTTGTTAAAAACCTTATGCTTGTTCATCTACTATGCCATCCTACAGAAGTATGAGATTGTCTGGTAAGCTAAATTTAAAAATTTAACTCTTAAATTTCATTAAGTATTTATGGAAGCAGCAGATAGGACAGACAGGAGGCATAAAAATGTTTTGTAATCCTTGGTTTGGTCTTTTATGTTTTCATTAGCTTATTATTTGTTTCAGGAAGCCCTGCCTTGCCCACACATCTTTGATGTTAGCAGTGTCTGCAAGGCTAATATAAACTTTCTATTTTTCTTTTTTTTTTACTTCTTTTTTTTTGCCCCAGCTGCTGTTTGATCATTCTTCCCCAACACCATTGGAACAAGGCAGCAGCCTTTTCATGGGGTAAAGAGCTAAAGCAGCTGCACTCACATCCAACCCTCTGCAGCTGATGTGGGTTATCAGAAGGGTAGATGGGTTCCTCCCACCCACCCCAGTAAGAAAAGAAAGCCACATGTAAGCAGAAGAGCTACGGTACTAGTCCTCCCAAAGTGGTTTGCTAAAGTTCTCATTGGTTTGATAAAGAAGACAACAGTCCAGTCTAGTTCCTTTTGTTCTTATCAAGAAAAGGACAGGGACTAAGCATGATAGGGACCCCGAAAAATGTTTTTTCCTTGTCCTTGTGCAAGCACCCTTCAAGCTAGCCTCATGCAAGACCACAGAAACCCCACAGCTAGAATTTCAGATGTACTGGGAGGTGTTAAAATTTGTCATTTGGCATGAGGACTGATTAAAGAGACTAGATGGCCAGTAAGGCTGTGAGTAAGAGCAGCCAGGAGAGGACAGGAGGTCAGCAGTCATCAGTGACAAGATGATTCTGAACAGTTTGCTGTGCCATGGCTGCCTTTCTCCCCTTTCTTGGTGTACGTCCTTTCTCAGTCAATCAGTACTCAGTTAATTAGTATATGCAGTGGCAGCTTCCATGTGTTTTAACTGGAATAGGATCAGATAAAATTGTGTAGTAGACTTGTGTGTGCATGTGTACACAAGTGTAAGTTATAACAATATGGAATAAAACCAAGAACAGTAAAATTTATTCGTTATGAAGACAATACAAAGATGAGAACACTGTGTTGTTATACATTGGCAATGCACAAAATATCGTCATTACCTTGTAAAGAAGGTTTTGAGTTTATTCTGCTCCCCTTTACATTCTTAGGCCAAGTTGCTGTATGCTAGCTCTACAAGCTTGGGGATAGCCAGTGAAAGCCCCACTGATGGCTACTGCACAGGCAGATGAATACATGGGAACTGTGTAACACAATTAATGGAAACTTTTAAAGTATTTTGATATGTTGTTTGAGGGTAAAATTTGTGTTAGGGATTTCACTGAAGATCCTCCATCTGTTCTTGTTTTGCATGATATCTTTTAAACCTGTGGTTTGTGTCCATGTTGCATGCCACTATTAAGACAGATTTACAAAAAAAGGATTTTAGTGAAGTTTATAAACCTCTGGTACAGATGGACTCCCCTGTCCCAAAGGTACTCCTGAGTATAAAATAATTTCTGACATCAGAAATGCTTCCCGCTTCCTTTTTACTTAGCATGAACCCTTCGGCATAGGCCCCATGAGATAACGTGGTCATGAGCTCCTCTCTCTTGCACTCTGTCAAAGCCTTCTCCTAGAGAAGAAGGATCTGAATGAAAAGCCCATTGCCTTGGGCATAACTGGCAGTGTTTGGGTAACAGGGAGCTGCAAGGTGCCCTGTGTGGGAAGAAGCCAGGAACTGTCCTGTGACAGTCACAGGCAGGTCCAGTCAGCTCTGAAACTGGTGTGAGCAGCCCATGGGGTGCCAAAACTGCAGCCTTTCAGGGGAGCACCCCATACCTCAGCTCTGACGTATATATGAAAAAGCTACAGCCATGAGGGGCAGGAAAGACATGGGGAGATGCCCTTGGGGACACACGACTGGAGGACTGGAAACATGCAGAGGGAGAGGCTGCTGGGGAGACACTGCTGAGGACATGGATGGAGATACACGCTTGGAAGGAGGCACTCCATGATGCAGGGGGTACCTTCTAAGGACTGTAGTCATTGGTGACCCACAGCAGGTAAAAGACAGTTGCTGGGGGACAGCAGCTGTGGGCAACCCACAAGGAGGGCAGGAACACTCTCGAGGGACCGTGGCAGTGGGTGACCCATATCAGAGTGAGGGCACCCTTCAGAGTGAGGATGGCCTTAAGGGATTGCAGTCATGGGTGACCCATGCTGGGGCAGAGGAAAACCAGTAAGAAATGAAGAGCAGCAGACAGAAACCATTAAGCACACAACCCAGAATGTCTGTGCTACACATTTCCTCACTGAATGAACTGGGGCGGGCTGAGTGTAACCCACAGGAAAAATACAGGGGACTGAGATCAGGAAGGGAAGGAGGAGAGATTTGGCTTAATGTGAGCACAGAGAAAGGAGGAATCCCTTTACTTTTTTGTAGGTGTTTACCTAAGGGTTTGCCCACTTGTTGATGGGTTCTTTTCCCAGTAACCAAATCACTGATCAGAAGTTTGCGTGAACTGGCAATAAATTAAAGTAAATAATTCCCTAAGTCTAGATTGTTTACCCACTACAGGCACTGTAATGCTTGTCATGAAAGACATGTATCAGCTTTATGACCTTTTTTGCCTGTTTCCTTGGCTAATTTTCATTCTATATTTCAGCTGATGCTTCAACAAAAACTTATCTTTTCTTATGAAATAAACTGTATTTGAGCCTCTCTACTTCAAGTCCAGTTTAGCAACCTTGTCTCTTTCTCTGAAAATGGTTTCACACGCACATGCAAATGGAACAAAGTAATGCCTTCTGACGTTTAAAATCATGAATTCCCTATTGCCAGTAGGTAAGAGAAGACAGTAAAGACTGCAATTTTTTCTCAACCATAAAAACCAGTACTTCTGTAACATGCTAGAACCACAGTAAACTGGTTTACCTTGTAGACAACTATTTTGCTGTTAATGAAAGGATTTCAGTGTATCTTGAAGTATTCACCAGCTTCCATGAACATAAAATGCCTGAAAACCCAATATCTTTATAAAAAAATTGACTTCAAATATATAAATCATGATTGATTTCCCTTAACTGGCAAAATTAGGATCTAGCTTTGAAATTCCTCCATGGTCTACATTCAGGAAATCATCTCTACTTATGGTAGTAGAAGTCAAACATCAGTTTATAGTTAAGCACCTGCTTAAGTGCTTTTTTGGGTTATGTTCAAAAATGAAATGTGTTCAAGCCCCTCATGTGTAGATAAGGGTCAGATATGAAATTAGAAGATAAATTTAGATTCCAGTCACCTTTTCTTTAATTAGTGAGTACTCAGATCAGAACTTCTATATGGGACCATCTGGGCAGTGACATTTTTAATACAGTCATTTATTTTCCTGTTTCATCACTGTACGTCTTGAGTTACAGGTCTGTGTTTTTAAATAGTATCAAATCAAAGATGACAAGGTTCTTCATTTACTGACTCAAGGAACAGAAATTATCACTGAGGAAGTGCCGAATGAAGTGCGTTTACTATTTTGAGTACTACTTGCTCACAACATTTTGGTTGTCAAAAAATACCAGGAAAGTATTTTTCCTGTTAAAAAGATTCTAACACATTATTTACTTAAAACAACTTTTTTTTTTCATTGTATTATTTTATCAGCGTATGTGCCTTCAGTGTAACGCACATTAACGGAAATACATTATTCTCTGCAGTCATGAGTGTTTTTTTAATGGTATGATGGTCCTTTTAAATGTCAGTGCTTTAGTTATCAGAGGGATGGACAGAATATATGAACTTAAGCAGAACATCTGCTTCAAAGTACATATGCTGTAATTTATGAGCATTTCAGAATCACAGAACTGTTGCCAAAGTGAACAGAATCCAGTACCTCCATAAAGATTTTAGCTTTAAAAAATACTGTGGCTGAGAATAAAATTGCAGGTGTGGTGTTATTTATGTTAAGAGACTGAACAAAGATGCAGGTAAAGGGCCCTAAAGACAGCAAACATTATAAAAAACAAAGGGCTGGCTGTTTTGGGGAAAGGTTATGGTTGTAAATAGCTCATTCTTCAATAGAAATTGTTGCCTAATAAATGGAAAAAAAGGAAGATGAACTTTTAAACTGATTTCTGCAAACTGAACAAACACAGCCTCTCCTCTCTTGCCATCTACTAGATGGTGAAAGGCTCTTGCAAAGTTTTAGAGTTGAACGAGGAAGTATCACAACAGTATGGATTGACATCTGCCTCTGTCAGGTTTTTACAGCTTGCACAAAGGAGGATGAATGCACACTACCACATAGGGAAATGTACCATTTGACAGAAAAGAGCATTTTCTGACCTGACCAACAGTGCTGGGACTTAAGTGAAGGCTCCCGAGAGTGGATGGTCTAAAACATTGATTCATTAGTCTGTTTAATCTTTGTGACTGCTAAGGGAGAGATCCTCCTTGATTTACAATCTGACAGGCTGTCATCTCAAGAGGTCCCTGATCACTGTCCCTCCACCAAACTGATAAAAAAAACCAAAAACTCTACTACCCATGTTGCATAGAATTAGCGTAAGGTTCAAGTGGAGGCTGGAAATAAAAAATTATGAAGGGCTGAAATCAGTTTAGGGAGAAGTGGCTGCCAGGGAGCTACTCAAAACCCTCTACTCTGGGAATCTCTCTGCTGTTTTCCAAGCTCCATGAATGCAGTGCAGCCCTGAGGGGCTGAGGGAATGGAGAAGCAACTTAGAAGGGTCCAGACACTCTACATGCTTCACGCTCACCCTTGTACCACCTATACGTGCTACAGTTTGTATCCCAATGTAAATTGCTGATATACGCCAGATAAATGAAGTATGGTCACCTATCGACACTGAAGATTAAGGCAACCTAGAATGACTAACCAAGATGGAGACAGCTATTTTGTAGACATAGAAAGTTAAAGAAGACGAATCTCATTCTGCATGTATGCCGGTATTTGGCCCTAAAAAACTCCCGACAGTTCTGTGGTGGTGTGGTGTTTACAAATGGAAAGAAATGAATAAAAACAAAAGTAAGGAACGTGGTTATATTTGCTGTGGGGGAGGATAAGGTATGTCTGAGGGCAGTGAGGGACAGCTGCTCCTTGCGGGCTGAGAAACCAGGAGCTGAGGGAGATCCCAGGGTGAGGCCGGAACATCAACCCACAGCTGGGGTCAGGATCGGGCCCGGTGAGGGGAACTGGGATCAGACACAGCCCAGGATGGACAGGCAGGGCTGTGGAGAGGAGGGCTGGCCAAGGCTGGCCCCGCACATGGGACTGTGGTGGGGTATTGCTCGGCAAGGCCAGTGGGCAGGCAGTGCAGGACTGTGGGGAGCTGGGGACTAGCCCCATTGCAGCATTGCTGTGGCAGGGGCTGACCATCCCTGAGGGGTGACATGCAGTCCTAGGCCCTAGGGAGGGCAGGGAGGTGGACAAGACCAGGAAAGGCTGGCTGTGCCCTCAGGGCCCTGACAAGCCACACCACTACCATTACACCCTTTTGGTAAGCCTGCTGTGAGGGTAAAGTAGGACAAGTGGAAGAATGAGAAGGCCCTAATGCGTAGAGAGATGTCCACATGAGAAGAACAGGATGAGGTCCTCAAAGAGGCTAAAAGTCCACTCAGCAGAAAAGAGCAGCCAGGCATACAGTGTCACTGGGTAGAGAAGCCTTAGGATGGTTTCTGATGCAGCCCAGGACTGATCCTTGCTGAGATTGCCCCAGAACGGAGAGATGTGAAGACAACAGTAGAAAGCCTCCCTTTTCCAAGAACAGCTCTTCATAAACAGCTCTTCCACATGCTAGCAAATCACCCAGGAAAAGAACAGCACAAATGCTCAGAAAAAGTCAACTCACATTTTGTATAACATTTCTTGTTGCTCTTTCTGAGGGACCCTGGCACTGTAACCAAAAAAAAAAAATCATATAAAGAAAATCTGAACATCCAGAGTAAATATTCTTCATTTCCTGTTAAACCTTAGTGCTTTATTTGCCTTTATCTCTCTCTGACTGTATTTCTGATTCTCAGGTACTGTAGCCTATATTAACAGTCACTTTGGGTTTAACATCATTAAATGTTCACTGTCAAGCCCCCACAAATCCCCCATTCCCCTTGTCTCTCAGGCTTAAAAAACTCATTTAACACTAAGGGCTAATTAATTAACTGGATTTTCCTATATTTAACGGAGACTACCCTAAACCATAGAACCAAACCCCACTGAAACTTAGTTCACCGAGGCAACCTATAATTATACCCAACCAGATTTAACCACTGTTCTAATTCACATTTATTATTACAGTAGTAGTTGACATTGTTATTATTATTACTACTACCAAGAATACGAGCATGCTCATATGGCATGTTGCACAATATACTGTATATGAGTATATGGTATCATGAATGTACTCTGTCAGGAAGAAATCCAAAAGCAGTTTGTGCCATGGGCATTAGAACCGGTTTTCACTCTGAATTAAACAATATAAAAAATTCAGGGTGAAAAAGAAAGCCAAGTTCATTATTTAACAAACTGGTAAACTCAGGGAAAAAGATCATGCTCAACTTTTATACCACATTCACAAAAGCTTTCGCACACCTCCAGATGGTTGATTAACTTATTTTTATGTCAGAAAACTGGTTTTCTTTATTTGCATTGTCCTTATTGGCTTCTGTAAACTTTATTTTTGTTCATTGTTCTTTATTTATAGGTGTTTGAAAATTAAGCCTATGAGTTCAAAAAGGAAATCAAAGAGGTGTGTGGCTGTTACTTGATGTAGAGTTTGTTAGAAGAGAAAGATGACTGTGGTGAATTAGCAGTGAGGCACGGACTGGGCACATATCACTGTATGGTTATGAACATCTGCTTCAGGTGCATTGGTAGGTCACAAAGAGCCAGCAGCCGCTCCCCCTAAACTCACTGGGAGCTCTTCTATTGACATAAAGAGAAACTAGTTTGGAGCTCCACGCAGTTACAGCAAAAACCATGCTGATCAAAGAAAGCTCACTCTTTTAGACACTGACACTTTTGTGGTTTTACAAAACTAGTGAAACACTACTTGCTCGTGTTTTTAAATTTTCTCAAAAAGAAAAAAAAAGCCAAATAAAAAAGTCCCCCCAGCCTTTACTCTGCAAAACTCTGTTTCTCTTGTAAGAGTGAAGCGTTTCAGTATGGTTCATGATGCCCAGTTTCTCTAGGCGTTCCTATACCATGAGATGCTATGCCACGTAGAAATACAAATAAGCTCTCTTCATAAACTGGCTATGTCTTCATATCACTCTGCAGGGGACTATGCAGAGATACTGATATAGATCTTTGGAGAAATCTAGCTGTATGGTTCATGATGTATATCTCTGCATTATAGTGCTTCAGGTTTGCGACCCACCTTCCGTATGCCTCCACAGCCCAGCCTTGCACCTTTAAAAGGTGTAGTAAACTAGTGCATCTGAAACACAAATATAAATTCAATCCTTAACACTACTTATGGACAAGGCAACCTTAACAAGGTGGTCTCAAAGACACCCATGGCAACAGACTGTTCCCAATGAGTATGTAATTTGACACAACGCTCTACAAGAAGCAGCTTTCTAGCTCATCTCAGCATTGTCAGATTGCAGTAATTATGCTCATTGGAATAGTAGTGCTGATCATTTTCCACTTGTACTCTACAGTGGAGAAATTGGTAAATACTGCATGCATTTCTGCATGTTATTTTGTGAGTGCATTCAGTTTTGCTCAGGGCAAGGAAAAAAAAGGTCTTTTAGAGCAATTAAATGTTTGATTCCCTTAGGAAAAGGGGAGGTTGGGGCATTGAGACCTCATTGGCTGGTAGGCAGGTGCATGGAGCTAGCACTGTATATCTGATAAAAACAAATGAGCAGCGGGGTTTCGAACAGGCAATAAGCTAGCAAATACAGACTTAAATTCCAATATGGGGTAACCAAAAACTATGGAAATGTTAATGAACTGCATTCAGTAGAGGTAAAGTCAGCAGGGAGGAAAACACCAGTACCTGGCTGTGACTTAATTGTGTCTTTACAAGTGTTTATCTGCTCTATGTCTAATGAATGCAGATTGGGAGTCCAGGACTCAATTAAAAATACTATAAACAAAATAGAGGAGTACAAAGACATGGAGACAGCATGATAAACTCACACCCTATGGCGTTGTGATTGGGAAAACATCATACCATATATAAGATGACTCCAGGTGTAAAGGAGTAATAATGAACGTTCACAGTGAACGTGATCCAGGAGTAGAGATGAAAAAGTCTGTGACGCAAGGAGAAACTGTAGCTGAGGAGAAGATAACAAGAGGAGAACCCGTATCTCAAAGGCCATTCAACATTCAACAGAAATTTGGCACTGCTAGCAATATATATTTAGTGTCGAAAAATATTTACTTCAAAAGTATGGTGTGCTCCACAGAATGTAAGGATTCCTTCAGAGCTGTGTTTTTTCCTTTTTGTCTCTACTCAGGGTTTATTTGGCAGCAAGCTGTAGTACTCCATGTTAAGGTCTTAGCAGACTGAGAGGGATAATTGAGGAGAGGAGAGGAGAGGAGAGGAGAGGAGAGGAGAGGAGAGGAGAGGAGAGGAGAGGAGAGGAGAGGAGAGGAGAGGAGAGGAGAGGAGAGGAGAGGAGAGGAGAGGAGAGGAGAGGAGAGGAGAGGAGAGGAGAGGAGAGGAGAGGAGAGGAGAGGAGAGGAGAGGAGAGGAGAGGAGAGGGTATTGTCTGCATCACTACCCAAATGAAGATGTAGACCAAAGGACATCAGCTTCCAACAGGCAATGCCTAAACGCTCTCTATGCTTCAAATAACACACACATACACATACACACACACAAGTCAAGTCAAATCATCAGAAACACAAGGTAAGCAATAATGACTAGCAACAGAAACAGGACCCAATGAATTACACACCCCTCTCTGAATTCCCCAGTTAGAACTTAGATACTGTCAAATTAGGGTTTGTAAATTCTAGTGACAAAGCAATTTTGCTCATTCTTTTAGAGCCCCACAATCACCACAAGAGCAGTGTTTCAGGCAGTATATTAGTCATGTAGGACAGAGCTACCAACCACCTGCAACTCAATACCCTTGGCAACTGACTTGTTGTCACTTTGGATTCTGACTTAGCAATATCGCTGGTTTTATCTCACAAGAAGACACTTGGTATCTATTAATAGAGCCATTATAATTAGGATAATCAGCTATTACTTTTGTTTAGAATTAGCTGCAGGAAAACAAAACTTATGGTTGACAGAGACGTCAACTTTCTTAAAATTGTCAAAATAGATGCTTACACAGAAGCAGAACCTGAGATGTATGAGAAGACTGTGAAGTCCTTGCACAGTTCAGGGCCCTGTAGCTGAACAGGGAGCTCAAAAATGGAGCTTTATGAATGAGAACTGTATTCCTCTTCAGGCATTTATGTCTTTGTGTTTATCTTGGTCTGCTTCTATGGCTGATGGTTGCATCTCCAAGGTACACTTATATCCCTCAGAACATTTCTTAAAAACAGTTGCAACTACACTAAGGTGTAAAGTTATCCTGAAGCCCGACTTAAGGCCAAATTTGCTTCTCATCCATATTATTTGCCAACAGGACTGCCTTGTGACCACATCGCCAGTGTTCCCAAAGGAAGAAAACCTCTACTTCTCAAAACACTTGTGCACGGACTCAGAAGAACACTTCTTGCTCAACCAAACCCGGCTCAGCCGTCTCTGTTATGGGATCTCCTCTTGTGGTGACCTCACACATACCATTAAGATGACCCTTGTTAAGAAAGGCCATGCTGCCATCAGCCACAGGGCAGATGAGGGCTGTAGGCAAACTGAGTTGAGAGAGTTTTCAGGCTGTCAGCAAAGACAATATGGACACTGAGTACCCATGCTGAGATAGCCGGTAAGATTAATAATAAGTGTTTCATTATTGTGTTTAAAACTATTCTCTCTCTTTTTTTTTTTTTAATTTTTAATTAATGTTTGGGTTGCACATGTGGAAAACTCTACAAAAAGAAGCTGTCCATTATTATTTATTTCGACCTGGATTTGTTACAATGCATGCAGAATCTGTTCAGAGATGCTACACAGTGATACTGATACATTATGCACAGACCCTTATATTCTTGTATTTTACAACCTGCAATTGCATAGAATCACTTACTGCCAAGTGGTCATTTTCTCACATTTATTATGACAACAGGATAAATGCCAGCGTTTGTCAACATCTTGTAAATGATGAGTCTTAATGAGGCAATCTAGTGTTTCACCCCTCTGAGGAATCTCATAATAGGATGAGCAAAATATCAGGTTAAAAGAAGTGGGAGGTAATCCCAGGGGACAAACCTTTTCTTGTACAATATATTCCTCAAGGTTTTGCTTGGAGTGGGTTCTAGGATGTGGGCCAATTTGGTGTACCCCGCTGTACAACATTTTAATTGTATTTTTATCAAATCCAGCAGAAATGCAGTCCGCATGTTGAATCTGCCAGTAGGCAGTGCCCTGTGAGAAAATAACAGTCTGAGCTTTGAGAACTTTCACCTAATACATGAACTTAAAGTTATTCTTCCTAAGCTGAAGAATATACCTAATGTGCCTGCTCTTGATCTGTCCTGTATTTTTTTACTTTGATTTTGTAAAATATATTTCAGCCTTTTGGATTTGCTAACCTATTTCAGGTTTCTCTGAAAAAATGCAAAGCACATTTCAGTCCAGCATTTTTGGACTGATCTCTGCTGCTGGATCCTTTCAACGATAAGCCAAAGGGGAAGAGAATTCTTGCATTGCCTCTGAGCATTTTAATGTGTTGTTTGCTTTTAGTACATATGTATACTATCCTGCATGTCAGAATGCTAAGCCTTAAAAAACTTGAGTAAATAAAGTGTGTGAGAGAGCCCTACAAACGTAATACTTAATTAGAACAAGACAGTTTTTTTAGAAACAAGTACTATCACTTCATCACTCTATAAATGATGCTATAGATAATCAAGAGATATTGTGTTTTGATAACAAGAAACATATATGATTTAGGATTCAGCCAATTGTCTTGCAGGATTACAGTTCATTAGAAATTTGTCCCTTTGTGTCTTGCAGCTTTTTTATTTGTTTGGGTCAAACTGAAAACTCAATGAATGTCACAGACTTTATGAATTTGGGCAACTGAAAAATAAACAAACATTATATTACAACAATGTTTTAATTTAAAAAAAAAAAAATTCCGTTGGAAAATGATGATTCGGTCAAGTAAACATGTTCTAGTAGAATGTATTGATTTCATTGAAGTCTTTCATGCAAAGTTATGGAAACATTTAATTTTATTAAGGTCATGTAACTTTATTTCAATACTTGACCCATTATGTAGCAAAATAGTAAGGTTAATAATGAAGTGCTCCTGTAAACTTATTTTCATATCATTTGGAACAGAACTGGGGGGGGGGGTGTTTGAAAATTTTATTTCTCGTAAAACTCACAGATTTCAATTCTTTGTTCTTATTCTGGATGAAAAGTAATTTTGAAATTTCAGAATTTCTTCTGGGACAAACATTTCAGGTGTTAATACATAAATGATGTGAAGAGCCATGTTAATTCCCCAAGATATCTTAGCATCACAGCACCCCTCCCACTCTGTGTTCTTTTTTCCAACGTATCTCCTTTCTTCTTCGCAGTGCCCCTCACATCTCTCAGGATCAGGGTCTCAGTGTCTTGGGGATGACAATGTAGTGATCTGATTTGCACTTTTGCTGTTCATCTGCATACTGGAGACATGGTTTAATTGGACTGGATTGGCCATGGCTGTGCCTTCTCCTGCCAACAGAACTGATGTTGTAGCCTTTTCCTACTAATTGTTTGTATAACAACTGTAAAATATAATGTTAATCAGAACAACTGCAACTGGTTCTGGTTTGTATCTGTTTTGTTTTAATCGTCATTTTAGCGTTAACATACAGTCCAAGATGGACAGGGAGACCTGTATTACACTTTTGCATTGCTAACAAGCACCTAAGCAGCATACTATTTTGAACCTTATTAACCACTGAATTTTAAGCAGACTAAATTGTCAGCGTTTATATTTGTAGGATACTTCACTGAGACTGTTTATATAAATATAAGTGAGAGGGAAAGACAGAGAATGCATTGTGCAAGGACAGCGAAAGACAGGGAGAGGTCAGTCCAACCATGAACCTAAGTGGAATAGAGTTTTCTAATTCAGACAAATCTTGTGAGGAGAACCAGACTTTGGAACTCTCCTTGTCACAGAACAAATTTCTTGACCTGCAACAATTATCCACTGAAATTACACTAAGAAAGGGCAGATAAGCTTGGTATGTGGGGCTTTTGCAGAGGAATGGCGAGGAGTAGAAACAGTGCTGCTGCTGATGCTACAGAAAGCATTCATGAAGTAGACAAGGACCTAAAGTGTCCTTCACAGGAAATAAAATAAACCATTGGTTCTTTCCTTAACTCTGTGGGGTTCAGTGGTAATTACATAGGAAAAGGTCTGTTTCTTGAGACAGAAATCTAAATTTTGGATGACAGTAAAGAGTTCTGATATGGATGAAAGCATGACACTGCAGGATGTGCTATCTAAAAGCTGGCCCTTTCTTTCCACTTTCCTCCTCCAAAAAAGCTGTGGCAAGAATTCAGGAGTAATTTAGAAAGGAACACGTAGAAGGACTTGGCCTTCTGGCTGTCCTCCTCAATCTCTTCATAAGCAAAAACACAAAATATTTTTGGAAGAGGACCACTACTAACTACCACTAACAGGCCACACAGCCTTCCTAGCACCCACACTTTCACTTGCTGAGATGTTCCTAAACTTTCTTTAATTCCATAATTGCAATGTTTATTCACCCATAAAATAAGCATTTATTGTAACAAAGATTTGGGGGGAGGAAACAATAGCGGCTGGGATTTCAGTTGATCCTATCATAACTATTAGTTTCACTTTAGTAAAAGAAAATAAAATATTCAGTCATTCTTACATGATAACATACGGTATTTTTTTTTATTTAAACTAAGGCAGGATGGAGAATGAAAGGACAGTCTCCAGATTATAGCAGACTAAAGCCACTTATCATTATTCCTGTATAAATTATTTATTTCCTAATATTCCTGAGACCTTTTTTTCTCCGTCCACCCCCCCATTTTGTTTCTTCTGTTACATTAGTATGGGTTGAAATGAAACAATTCTTAAACATACTTTTAAGGAAACTCTTAATTTTATATAACAAACATTCTCCTGAACTGCCAATATGTAAATTATCACCTGACTAGGGAGCAGTTACTTGCAAATAACACTGGATTGTGCTGAATTACAGTTAGCTGTACAACCACAGGATAGCTACATTTCTGACCAATGCATGGCATTTTGAATGTACCTATCCAGAGACAGATAATTTAGAGAGATGACATATGGGAAGAATCACCTGCCACACACACCTTTCACGTGAAGATACTCTGCCTCTCCAAATGGAGCTTCATCATCTTAGAATCATAGAATCATAGAATTGTTGAGGTTGGAAGGGACCTTTAAGATCATCGAGTCCAACCTTTAGCCTACCCTGACAAGAGCCACTTCTAAACCATGTCCCTCAGTGCCCCATCTACCCTTTTTTTAAACACCTCCAGAGATGGTGAATCCACCACCTCCCTGGGCAGCCTATTCCAATGTTTAATAACCCTTTCAGTGAAAAAATGTCTCCTAATATCTAATCTAAACCTCCCCTGACGTAACTTGAACCCGTTTCCTTTCGTCCTATCACTTGTCACCAGGGAGAAGAGGTCAGCCCCCATCTCTCTACAACCTCCTTTCAGGTAGTTGTAGAGGGTGATAAGGTCTCCCCTCAGCCTCCTCTTCTCCAGGCTAAACAACCCCAGCTCCCTCAGTCGTTCCTCATAAGGTTTGTCCTCCAGGCCCCTCACCAGCTTTGTAGCCCTTCTCTGGACACGCTCCAACACCTCAATGTCCCTCTTGTAGCGAGGGGCCCAAAACTGAACGCAGTACTCGAGGTGGGGCCTCACCAGTGCCGAGTACAGGGGGATGATCACTTCCCTAGTCCGGCTCACCACACTATTCCTGATACAGGCTAGGATGCTGTTGGCCTTCTTGGCCACCTGGGCACACTGCTGGCTCATATTCAGCCGGCTGTCAACCAACACTCCCAAGTCCTTTTCTGTCGAGCTGCTTTCAAGCCATTCTGCCCCAATCCTGTAGCACTGCATGGGGTTGTTGTGACCGAAGTGCAGGACCCGGCACTTGGCCTTGTTGAACCTCATACCATTGGTCACAGCCCATCGGTCCAGCCTGTCCAGATCCCTCTGCAGAGCTAACCTACCCTCAAGCAGATCAACACGCCCGCCCAGTTTAGTGTCATCTGCGAACTTACTGAGGGTGCATTCAATCCCTTCATCCAGATCATTGATAAAGATATTAAAGAGAACCGGCCCCAGCACCGAACCCTGGGGGACACCACTTGTGACTGGACACCAACTGGATTTAACTCCATTTACCACCACTCTCTGGGCACGGCCATCCAACATCTTGCATCAGTCAAACACGGCCATCTTGCAACAGTCAAGGCTCTCTCACAGGTTTCCTGCCTGAACCCTCTCCTTCATTAGGACACTTGGACGCTTCTGAAGAAAGGCAATCTTCTTTTAAAGACGTAAATAATAAATGATAAACAAATAAATCAATAAAGAAGCTCGTAAATGCCTTTTTGTTACTGTATAATGGTCATCAAGTTTTTATCATGGGCTGAAATAGTTGAACAAATGATAGTGCTAAACGTCTCTCTCCCTTAGAAGTGATTGTATATACACTTACTATATGACAATATGAGTGAAGGGTTTCTTAACGACTGACTGACTGTGTCTGCAGAGCTGAACATAAACCAACACCCATAAAACTCTACCATAGCAACCTTCTTCACAGTTCCTGCCCATGTCCACGTTTCTGTTTCTCACTTCTAACCAGCATCAGCTCCAGTACAGCCCACAAGTAAACCCTCAGTGCAGCAGCATCATTAAAACAATGGTCAAGAACCCTTACACATAATGCCACCATCAGTCCTTAAAACATATGGTCTCTAATGGCCTTCTCTTCTCAGTGGTGAGTGCACTCACATTCTCCATGTGAGATATTGCTCATTTCTTCACTTCTTCATTACAAGATTGGTCTCTCTAAGTGACAGAGACAGACATTTCCGAGTGATAAGGGAACACTGTTGAGCATATTAGCTAGAGAAGTTCTGTCTTTACTTTTTACAAATTCGGAAAGAAAGGCAGAGAGGGACTTTGGCCCAGACCCTCACAGATCCGCTTTCCACTGTGGCTAAATCAGTTGGCATGATTCACTCCTAATAAATAATTTGATCAGTCTCTGTCACCTCCTACAGAGTCTCAAGTGACAACAAAAGGTGACAGTGTTGAAGGATTCCACTTTCATCTATTCCACTTGATTAAGGGGTTTAGTCTAATAAATTCTACTATATAAAAATAAGGATAAATGATGACAGGAGAGATGCAGCTCAGTCACTGCATAAAGAGATTTGTTTGGTTTTTTCCCCCCTTCACATAAATAGAGGTCTTTCTAGGAAGGTGAGTTTCTATATACTTATCTTCAATTAAGCTCATGACGCTTGCAGGGAGGCTGTAAAGCTCTGTAAGCTCACTGAGCTCTTAAGACTGGACGGCACTACCCCATGAGCACAGCGTTCAAAATCAGCAGAGACAGAGAACCCCCAAACATAACTCCCTTTAAATAGTCAGACCTTGTTAATCCAAGCTTAGTTTAACCGAATGCCTGAGTATCTGAAATACTTAAGTGGCAACCTGTCTCCAAGTCTGAATGCACCTTTGATTTGTTAATCTGATTGTAAGGATGGGGGTATCCTGTATGAAATGGAGTTTGCAAACAGCTTGGGATTAATCAGCCTTACATATTACAAAACAAAGTAGATTCCTGCCACTGTATTTATCATCAGGAAGGGCTGGCACCCTCTCTCCCTGACTGATTTATAGAATTGCACATTTGGCATAGCCGTGTAATATTCAGACGGCAGAGTTTTCTAATAAGGATGTGCAATGAATGGAAATAAACGGAATGTACCTGAAAATATGCACCTAACTTTAGAGTACGTTATGTCCTGGTAGCCTAAAAAAATAAATAAATCATTATTAGAATACATTAATTTTCTGGACAAGTATTAACAAACCTGATTCATGCATAGCATATTTGTCACCTTTAAAAGATTCATTTGTGCTTATTTGGCCTCTTAGCCATGTGTTTATACTGTTCCAGTTCCAAGGAAATGTTACCCATTAAATCTACTAGATTCTCATATGAGGCTGCCTGTCATTCTGGTTCTATTCAAAGGATTTCTTATGTTTGATATCTCCATGCCATTAATGCTGGGGCATCTGTCCATTTCCAAAAATGAGCTACCGCACATCTGGCTGCTAGTAATAATTGCTTTATCAATGGCTCCTTCTCTGAGTCAATAACCTCATTTGGACTGTAGCAGGATGGGTTTGGTGTGCAGCCTAACTTAAGTTATCTAATTCTGCAGCTCTGTGTTTCTGTCGTATACATGAGACTGTCAGACAGCCCCAGTGCTATGTCATTTGAGTCCTTAACAGAATAAAATATATTTCCGAAGAGGCATTCTCACACTGCTTCTCCAGAACAGGAAAGATTTTTTCTGTATGTTTAATATTTTAACAAAATTCAAAGACTGTAATTAACAATGGAGCATTTGCTGGATTTTTTTATTGCCTTGAATATACCCTACATATATATTTGCATACGTATATAAATATTGTGACTCCTTTTGGTGATATAGTTGGCTGTCATCTGGCTTAAATGCAGTAATATTGCAAAAAGGCCTTGTCACATTGTCAGAGTATTAACTAAACAGATAAGCTATTCATTAAAGATTTTTTCCCCAAAACCACAGTATTTTTCATTAACCACATTTTTGAAGTTTCAAGTATTTCTCGTTATGGAAAGTTATTGCGTTGGATACAATGTCTTGGCTACCATGGAGACATTTGCTTTAGTTAAATGACACTACACAATTTAGACAGACGAAGCACTAGCCAGAAGGTATATCAGATGAATGGTATCGGGGTATCCTTATGAACGTACTTGGGGTTTCAGCAGAGTGCCAATTATACAGGCGTTTGTACCTACCGTCATTACTGATAAATGCAGCAAAACCACACACGAAAATGCTTACGCTAAGGCAAAAGCATCCATGTAACCACAGGAAATCAAGCCTCATCTGAGTGAAAATGAGGGCTTCCTGCTCCACTTTACAATCTGGTCGTAAAATAAAGGGATTTCAGCTGGAATGGTAGCACTGTTTCTTCCAGGTCAAATCTAATATACTATTGCTTTATTTTTTGTTAATATTTCCTAGCTAAAAATGCTAACCTTAGTTCACTTGGAAGCCTAAGGGTATTTATATGCTAGGAAAAGTATCAAAGTGCAAAGATTGTCAGGCTGACTTTTCTTACTACTGACGCAGGCTGGTAAGTTCAGCCACTGTAGAATATCACTATGTGGGTCAAACCAAAGTCACGCTCAGACTCAACGGTGCCCACACTAGAAACTCTGCCTGCCTTTTTGGGTTGGACATATCATGTACAAACACAGACATACGGCTCTGGATTAAGCTGACTCAGGTGGAATCAGCTTTAGTGTTTAATGGTTGGTGTGTTTAATGCCATCGGTAGTATCTAAGGATCATTGTGAACCAGCATTTATCTGCTCCTTCCTGCTCTGGTTGCTGGCATTCAGGAAATTACTCTAACTTATTTAAGTCTTTGTCCCTCATTATGTTCATTTTTGAGTCTGAGAAAGAATATTAGGGAAATTAACATTTGCCTGTTCTGATAGTATTGCTGTGACAAAAGTAGTAAAGATGTGAAACGAATGGCTATTGAGATAAGACTGATCTTGTCTTCTTTGAAAACTTAATCTGCTCTCATCCATTTTATTCCTCTTCTTTCCGTCACCCACACTTGCCGTCATTCACGCCTCTGAGAGCCACACGGTGAAGCAGACACCTCAGGTGTAAGGTAGACTCCAGTATAGATGTTTAGGCAGGCTGTTTTCTTCAAGGCAGTGACAATGAAAACAGGCAGTTGTGGCAAATTAAGGCAATGGAGACTAACTGGTCCTCTGCACCTCCCTGTATATCATTTGCATAAGCATCTAGTCTCTTCAGACCATTTTGCCCTCTGCTTTGCCTGGAAGTAAGCTATTGGTATGATTCTGCTCGGTCTCCTGTTTGCTATACTACACATCACATTGTGCCTACCGTTTCTTTGGCATCTGGGATATCGGTGCCTTGGAACAAATTCCATTAACAAGCTTGCAGACTGATGGAACTCTTACACTGCAAATACTGAGCTCTGCTTCTCTGCTTCCTCTTTCTCCATTGCTTAAAACTCAAAGAATTGATCTTCAGGGCCTACCCTGCAACCTCATTGATATTAGCAGCTTGATGTCACACCCCACGTATCTGTTGGTACTATTCTGTATCAATGTCAAGCAAAACAGATAACTGATCGTATCTGCCACAACTAGGCAGGAATTCATAGCATCACAAAAGACAGTACGTTGCTTTATCATCCAACTGGGAGAGTGGTTTGGGACAACTTGTTTATTCGCTCCTGGGACGTGAAAGGAAATATGCTCAAATCATGGAATTCTTTGCCGGGTACTTACTGTGCACAGCAACGGTGAGGGACTATTTGCCTAAGACATCAAGCTACTGCGGCTATTGCTGAAGCATAGAAATACAGCTGTTCTTAAGAACATGGTTGTTTCTCTGTTACGCTGCTTCACAGCTGTCTCAGAGACCGGTGGGAAAATCAGAAGCAGTTGTGAGGTCACAGAAGACAAAACCCCAACATCTTTCCAGCAGTAGTAGCACTACAGTATGAGCTACCGGACAAGAACAAAGGAGCCATATACTGAGTATAAGTTGACAAATGATCCCTGTGCATATTACCTTCTTGAGCCAAAAACACAAGTTCACTTTATAAGGAGCCAGCTGCACTGGAAATACAGCAGTAAGTTACAGCATCATCTCATGAAACAAAAGCACATCCATTAAGACAGAGGACTCTGTCCCAGCCATGGAGCTGCAACTTACCCATCTGAGAAATTCCATATGCTGTTTGTTGTTATTTGTTATCCAAAAAAATATCTGGGCAGCTAGTAGTCAGTTGCCTATCAAGCAGAGGTGGGAAAATCTACTATTGATGAAGTAGTCATCAAAGTTTTTGAGGAAATTAATTCATTGCTGTCCCCCAGGGCTGTCAAAATGGAAAGTACTGCTGAAGTAATGATGAGGTTTGAACAAATGGGTTTCTTGAACTGTGCAACTCCAACTGATCAGACACATATCCTCATCCTGTGCCTGTGAATGTATTACGAGGGTAGGATACTATTCCATCATCATTTATTGTGCAGTCAAGGTAGAATGCTCATGGACACATATATTGGATGCATAGCGTGCAACGCCAAGATATTCTTAAAATGTGCCTTCTTTCAATATGGGCAAAACAAATAACCAATTTGTTTGGACTACAGCATCCATACAACCATACAGCTAAAGTTATTCTGGATTTTTCTGTTTGGTACACAGAGCTAGAGAAGGACTGCTTTGAATTGGACTCATTCCCTTCTTTCCACATTTAGTGGAGTTCAGCGTGGTTTAAAAAGAAAGCAGGCCCATGAGATGCATTAATGCCACTGAAAATAATGCGAGCACTACTTGGAAAACATTTTCTCCCATCCAGCTTATAAAATTGTTAATGAATTGCTCATCTCACCAGCACTGCAGATCAAGTGACTGCTGATAATCTGGGATTCTTTGGTGTCTCCCCAGGGAATGGGACAGTATATTGTACAGCTCAGAGTAACAAAGAATAAATTCTTAGCAGCTGAAACATGACCATTCTGGTCTAGAATAATCTCTCAAAGCTCCACCATGTCCTGCTCTCTCCTCTCTCAGTGCTATGAAATTCCTCTGAAAATAACTCAGTCACCTTCCTTTGATCCTCTTCAGTCTCATTTTCTTCTCTGATTAACTTTACATCAACGACACTGTTCTGCTTATATTTCTCTTCATTCTTGTCTCCCTTCCTTGCTTCCTTGTCCTCAAGTTCCTGCTCTTCTCATCACTATCGAAGTACCCTATCAAATTCAGAACTCTGTTACTCTGTTGGATGGTCTTCTATACAACAGATTTCTCTTTAATTTGTCAAACACAGACGTAGTTGTTCCTGAAGAAGAGAAGAAAACAAGAAATCATAGAGCACTTGCCTTCTATTTATTTCTCACATATGGTGCTGTACATGAAGAAGTAAGTTTTTATCTCTAAAGACTATTCTTTCTGTGGGTTTTCCATTTTTACCAGCAGATCCCTACCATGTGGAACTTTCATCAAGGAGTTATTCCAAGAAAAGAAGCAATGAGACAATTTTACCTTTCAGATTTACAAAAAAACATACTGTGGAGAAAAGAAGAGGACACAGAATGAAAAGGAACAACCAAACCAACATATAGGAGCAATAGTGGATATCTTGAAAATTTAGAAGATTTCCACAGTTTCAGATGTCAAGATGGAAAGGAAAGCAAGTAACGAGCCTGCTATATCATTCCAGCTATGCCATCTATGGTGAGGCAAACTTGCGTATGATAGATCATCTGGTAGAGAGACAAGTTAAAAATATTAGAAAACTAAAATTCTCAGAATTTGACCTAAATTTTTTGGACTTAAAAATTCCCTTCATTAGGAACAGGCAAAAATTGTATCGTTTCTACACTGAATTAACATCAGCAAATCTTAACAGTCAGGATGTTTGGGGAGGTAGCAAGTTCCTTTATAGAGAACTCATGACATTTATAACCCTCTTATAATCACGCCTTTTATTTTTTTAAATATCATATCGAAGGGCTGGAAAGTGTTACTTGAAGTTGGGTGTTGGTTTATTTATTTATGTATTTATTGATGTATTTATTTAAATCCCTCCACTTGGCCAAAGTTTTGAAGTAGTTGTTAAGAACTGGGAGAAAAGAAAGGGAATGTTGTGTTTGAGAATAACAGCGCCACATGCAACTGCAGCTAAATCAAGTACAGAAAGCAGATATTTAAGAACCCACTTCAATATTTTGCAATAGCCATTGTAATAAGACTAGAGATGACAGAACTCCGTCTTCTCATCCTAGGCACCTGTCTCTCTTGTGCAGGAAACCTCTTCTACCATCTCTGAGTGTGTGAATAGCTCCTAAGAGCTGTAGATAAATGTCTCTTTGGAGCATCATTATGGTTCTGGACAAATTCTGTCTCGCATTCATAGGCGCTGCCTTTTACTCAGATTACAGACCCATACCCTCAGTTCTTCCTGATACATTTTAGGTAGAGCTTAATTAAAAAAAAAATTAAGTTCTTTCTTGCTGTTTTAAGGTAATATATCAGAGGTTGACCCAAAGCAGCATCTGCACTGTAACATTCACAAACACATACGCCATGATTTCATTTTAACCTGAAGTCAGGTTAAAATTCAGTTAGCATAAATTTGCCAATCACGTAAGCCATCATATTTCTTCCACATTGTATTGGGTTTACATGGCAAAATTCTGGTAGTGGGGAGCCTGCAGGGGTGGCTTCTGTGAGAAGAGACCAGGGGCTGCCCTTCCAGATGGCTCCAAAGTGGACAACCTGCTGGCCAAAGCTGACCTCATCAGTGATGCTGCTGGATTCTGTGTGATAACGTATTTAAGAAAAGGTAAAAAATGCTGCACAGTCACTGTGAGGGAGAGGAATGAGAAAAAATATGAGAGAACCAACCCTGCAGACACGAAGGTCACTGAAGGAGGGGAAGGAGGTGCTCCAGGTGCTGGAGCAAAGATTCCCCTGCAGTCCATGGAGGAGACCGTGGTGAAGCAGGTTGTTCCCATACAGAACATGAGGGACCATGTCAGAGCACGTGTCCACTCTACAGCCCATGGAAGACCCCACACCAGAGCAGGAGTTGATCGTTATATGATTGAGTATGATTCTTATATCATGAAAGCAACTAAACTAGGTAAAGATCCAAGCATCAATCTTAGCATGTTCTCCCAGTCAGTGGAATGGCTAGATCCAGATACATGGCATAGCTGTAAGGCTCAATTGCATTTTTCACAGCTACGGGGGAAAATAACAAGGAATCTAACAAAAAAAAATTCTAGAAACAGTAAACAATAATGGCAGAGGAATGTGACTCATAACTGAGATAAAAACAGTAAGATCTCTGAATCAAGCAGAAGAAGTTTTAAAAGAGGTGAGATTTAAAACATAAATTGGATATTTAAAACATAAATTGAAGTATTTATTTTTTTAAGCAGTCATGGTGATGGGAATAACTTGAAGAATGTGATGTCTCTTAGGTAAGGAGTGGGCAGAAGGAACCATATTAAAGAAACACAAGCAATTATAAACTGACATTAGTTGTGATCTTCCTTATACAGACAGCCTTATATGACATTCGGAACAGTACCTTGCATGAATCCATTTCCTTTACAGTAAAGAAGTCCTAATTTCTCTAGTTCTTTAGAAGTTGCAACTAAAATAATTCTTCTCTCCAGTACCTGACGAGTATTCTCTGGTTTCCACAAATCCTATCCACCCTCAAAACCTGAGAGTGCTGTAATTGCTCCTCCTATACTCTAACAGGCTCCACTTCTGTGTGCCTTTGTGTGTGGTTTTTCTAGCCATGTAAGGCTTTTGTTGTTGTTTTTGGATTCACTATAGCAGTTTTATTTCTTTAATTCCAGTATTTCCATACTTTAACATCATTTGTTGCTTTCCATAGTTTCGTCAAGATCTTTCTACTATGGTCAGACTAAAAACTCTGAAGTCTAGCAAGGGATAGAGAAAAGTTACAGAGAAAGTAAGTCAATTCAGACTGTGTACATTCCCAGGTTTGTGTTGGAAGTCAGCATTCATCTGCAGACCAGACAAAAAATACAAGCTATTTCCTAAAGACACTTCTTTTGTGGTGGCATGTGTTTTCAGAGTAGTCCTCTGAATGTGGCAGAGGTTTGGATGGGGAACACCAGTTCTGCCCCGTTCCTACTCCACTTTAAGAGTGTTCACAAACAGCTATTATTTCACAAGAAAAAAAGATTAACGAATTAATTTATTTCCCTTCTCCCAGAACACCACTTTTGAACGCAAAGTGAACTAGACATTTGGAAGCAGGGAAGCAGGAAAAGACGGATCAGATGCTTCTAGGCAAATTTACCACTTGAATTTTCCATGTTGCACCCATTTCACAGCCATCCTTCGAAAACATCCATGTTGATTTGTGGGGCTGTGAAAGGCTGAAAATCAAACAAAACTGAATGTTTTAGTACGAAACAGGAGCGGGTCATTTCCTGCTATTTCTGGTCTTTCTGCCTGCGCCTGGAGCGTGAGGGAGTGAGGGAAGGGGGAAGGAACATCGCGGTGGAAGTGCCAGGCTGCTGAAGTTCAGAATAAATCTGTCTCCTGGCAACTCTGCACATTTGCTTTCCTTTCCCTCTACCAAGTGTTGTGGTACAGCGGAATACAAAGTCAGTAAAAACTTCACGTCGTCCTGCTGAAAAAATACAAGAGAATGCCAAGCAAAGTAAACACACAAGTGAATCAGAAAATGGAGTCTCTCCTACCCAGACACGTTCCATCCTTCCATGTAAAAAGACGCTGAAAATACTACTCCTGCATAATCACCTGTTTTTTAAAACTAAAGACTCAAGGAAGAGGAGTGGCTCCAGAGCCGATGCCTGTACAACACTACTGCTGGAATGCCTGGTGTGCCGGTAATGATACTACCTGCGGAGTGATAAGCCTAGTCCTCTGCATACATCCTGCTCTCGGTCTCTTCCTAACTCTCTTTTTTGCACCGGTCACTTCTAAATTGAAGTCAGGTATCTTAAACTATGACACGAACGTTTTAGGATTAACATTCAAAACATAATTTCTTATCAGACTCCCCTGCTCTGAGCAAGTCTGGTTGTGGCCACAGATGGAGTATGTTTCCCTTTATCGCCTCTTTACTTCTTTCATTTCAGAAAGAAGCGAAGCCACCAGGAAGGTGGTTTTAACTAACACGTGATTGTTATCATAGCTCAGATTAAGAAGGTAATATCCAGCTCAGTGGTGGTAGCCTCTGAAGATGAACTCCCTCCCTCTCTTGCAATTGTGGTGTTGAGTTCAAATCTGCATATATGATGGACAGGCAAACCCTGCTGCTTTTCGTAAGCACTGGCCTCATCTTACAGAGGAACAAGGCCTCAGACGACACAAAAAAGCTCCCTACCACCCTCCATTTGTCTAAATCACTTTCTGTCCCTGACGATAAAAGGCGAAAATCCATTTTAAGAATGAACCCGCTCATAATATCCACATTTTCCCAGTAAGGATTTTTCAGGCAGGAAGTAGTCCAAAGGAAAAGATTTAAAGTATTCTTAAATTTCTTTTATGAGCCAGCCTATCGGCTCCTAATTTCATAGACCTTTTGACACAATCAAAGGCAGCTTTCCCTCTTGTCTTACAGGTACTCTCTTCCAAGCTGAAGCCAGAAATAAGCCTGTAATGTGACTCAGGTGACTGATCACACTAGAAAGAGTAAAAACCAGTGACAGAAAATTCACAAAGAACCTGTGGCCTGCTATGTTTTGCATGATCCATTGTTGACCAGTGAATAAATTCATAAAATGACAGCTTAGAGACAGGGGGAAAAAGAGACAGTGGCAAAGAATACAATATATTTCTATCGCATCTCCCCATCTCTATTAACAGAATGGCAAGAAAGGGGGTACCTGCCGCTCTAAAAATTAAGACAAGTGCAGAGTTTCCTTTGCTAAAAGGTTTCCTCAGTAACTTGGCAGCGTGTACTTGTTATTCCCCAAACTTTCTTTCTGCTCTGAAATCCTGTGCTACCCTCCTGTGACATTTTCTTGCATGCGCTCCACTGAGGTTTGGGTCTATTGTTTCACCACAAGGGAGCTGATCCTTCAGCAGTTGCTTATTTATTGAGGTCACTTGAGGTCAGTGATGTGGGTTTTATGGGGTGCTTTTTTTTTTCTGTTTTCAGAATATGGTCAATCTGGGCTGTAGGAATTCCTTTAATTTTACAAAGGGGGAGGCAGACGGTGGAGGAGTTTCGTTTTAAAATTACATACATTTCAAACGCATAGGCCTATACCTGCACTATATGTGTAACTGGCTATTTTCAACGCGTGTCGCCCTCCTGTCACAATTTTGGTTTGATATTAATGGACTCGTATGGTTTTTCATGAGCAAGATCTTAGTCCTTTATGTCTCACTGAGGGTTTTTTTGTGTTATGCAGCAAGGAAGGGCTACTCTGCCTTACCTCTCACATTTCCTTCTTGCCTGGGTGACAGGGGATTTGTTGACATTTGCTGCATGCCCTGTTGCTATTATAAATCGGAAGCTACATTTCAAGCTTCAGCACACTCAGAGTTAAGCTGCACTGGAAAGAGGACAATGGAAAATATAAATGGAAGAAATTTGAAGACGTGAAAAGGGAATTATTTGAAGGAGGTTTTTCTTTTATTTTAAAGCATTTAAGAAACAGTGAGGAAAAAATCCTTATAAATGGGGAGTTCTTTTGCTTTGTTTTCAAAGCCGGATGCCTAAAGTTAAGGTTCTAACTCTGTGTTTAGTCATCAGAGTTTGCCTTCCACTAAAACCGCTCTTAAATCTTCCCTTGAAACAATCCTCGGTACAAGAAGTATAGATTTTGTGCTGTGAAATATTTTCCACAATTTTGAAAATGTCTTTCTAAATAGTGCTTAATGTCAGGATTTTAATGAATTGAGGAATTTGGCTAAAAAACCACTACTCGGAGAGTTTCAGTTTTCATTTTAAAAACTTTTCATTCCTGTTCGTGTAATATACAATAAATGAATACCAACTACTGAAAAAATAAACAAAGAAAAGGCAGAGCAAAGTAAATTTTACAAATTGGGCCAAATAAAATATTTCGGCTGAACAGAAATCAAATAATATTTCTTTTTAAAAGTCAATTTGTAGGAAATTTCTAAAAAAAGTCTGTTCTCCTGTGTTCTATTCCAAAATTCAAGGGCTGTTTTACAACAGGAAATTTCCCTGAAACGAAAAACTGGGTTCTCCTATAACTCCAATGCCCAGATTTTCTAGTCATTTAGAAGCTCCAAGTGACTTTAAAAAGAGTGTGAGTGCAAATGAGTTTGTTTATCTGGAGTACTTACAATGTTGTCCGTCTGGTGAAAAGAAGTGTAATGCAGGGAGTCAATTTTATAAATATGGCCACAATTTGATACCACAATCCTTAAAAAACTAGAACAAATAGAAAGCATAAAATAATAGAGAGGAAGCATATGATTTGAAAATATTTTTCATGACCCATTTTAACTTGTTTCGCAATGTTTCTTCTTTTTTCTCCCGGATAATTTACTGCATAATTCAAGCCTACAGATAATTTTGACCTCTTTCGCTTTATTAATAGCTATTAAATTTTATTTAAGCTTGCTCATTTTTCAAGGCATGGGTGGGATAAAGCGAAGCTTCTAATTTTGCATCCTGCTCTAATCTCCGATTTGAGAGTGCTACAGGCTGGGGTTTTGCATAGTAATAGACGGGCAGCAGATAGAGAGATGTGATACACACCCACACCTATGGATATAAACCTTGAGAGTGGCCTGTACGTTTTGCAGTGGCAGCTGACCATAACAGTCCCTTTTGGACTTCAAATCAGCGAATCTCTCTGTGAGGGAAGGTCCTATATTTTATAGTTGGGTTGGGGTCGGGGTTTTGGTTTGATTTGGTTTGCGGTTAGCTTTTTTTTTGGGCGGGGGGTGGGGGGGTGTCTTCTTGAATGGCTGTTCCCCTGCCCTTAAGTTTAAGGCTATTTTCAGACTTCGCCAAACGTTTGATTTTTGTAATTATTGTTAGGATTTCCCCTGCCCACCGCCCCCTCCCTCCCCCTCCCCAACCTCACTCTAGACGGAAACTAAAATTGTGATTTAGATATTTGGTCCCAGCGGCCCTGCCTGCGCTCAGCAAATGGTTCCATGTCACTCGCTGCATCACAATATCGGAGCGGCGGCGCTCGGTGGCAGCTAATCCTCTGAGCCCGTTAATAAGCTTAGGAGCACGTTCATTGAAGACTGACGCGTTAGTCACAAACAGGGAGAAAATATCTACTGGGGGAAGCTGAATTGGTTTTAATCATCTGCTAATCACCAGTAATGAGACCTACTCTGGGGAAGAAAAGAAAAACAGATAGTCAGAGGGAGGTTTTGTTCTTCACAGCGGAGTAACAGGGAATGAGAGGGCAGCTGTTATTAGGAGAGAAAAGATGGAAAGAAAGGAGGGATTTGGCCAGACCAGATGAAACTTCTTCTGTGGCGCACTGTTTTGTTAGCTGAGTGTTTCTTTCATTCAGCCCCCGAAACTTCAGATCTGTCAGCCCCTCTGAAAGCCCCGGCCCACCTCTCCAAGCCGCCAGGGAGAAAAGGCGCCGCCACCCCGCCCCGGTGTGTGTGGGGGTGTGGGGGGGTGTGTGGGTGTGTGGGGGTGTGTGTCCCTCCCCTGCCGTCCCCGTCCCACGGCCCGGCTCCCCCCGCCACGGCCCGAACCCCAGGACCCCGCCGGCCCCTTGCCCCAAGCCCCGCCGCTCCGGGCGCGGCTCCTCCAGCTGCCGGGCAGCGGTGGGGCAGGGCCGGCGGGGCCGGCAGCCGGCTGGCGGCCGTCGGAAGGGCTGGGACGGCTGGAGGGTGGCTCTGCCTTAGCGGCGGCGGGGGATGCTCCTCCTTCTCCCTGGAAGCCCACCTTGAAGGTGCCTTCCTGCTCACTCGGCCGTCCACCTCGGAAAGTTGGGCTCCAAGGGGATTGCTGGGAATAAACGGAGAGGGGGACGCGTCCGCCACGGCCCCTGGCAGAGCCGCGCAGGGACTGGCTGGGAAGCCAGCTCTCCTGCCCACCGGTGACACCTGAGCAGAGCTTTTGCTTCAAGAAGCATGGCAGCATGTTCTGCAGGGGAAAGTCGAACAACAAGCAAAGCTACGGTTCTTAAGAATAAGCCATAACGGGACTATGCTCCGTGCACTGCGCAGATCAGCATCCTTAATTCCAAGGTGCTGGTATGAGGATCACTGCAAGGCACTGAATATAGCAGGTCACTCAGTTCCTTCACAGTAGGCCCTGGGTATCTCCTTCAGCTAGATCATGTTCAATTTTATTTATTTTTTTTTTTAATTTTAATTGGGTTTAATTTTTGGCTTATAAATGTGCGTCTGGCTCGGAAAGAGGAAGAAAGCCCTTAGCTACATTTTTAAAAATCCAAGCTTGGATGAGCTTTTTAAGTGATTATAAAGTTGACTAAATGTAAAAGCTTTGCAAAGGCAGTAATTTCAGACACACTTCTGGCTGCTAAGGCATGTCTATGTTTCATTTTCTGTGTATTTTTAGGGAGCTTAAGTGGGGTGGGTAGCTCACTCATTGGAAAAAGGTTTTTTTAAATGTCATGCTTCATTTGGCTATATGGAAAAGCTGAGTATCAGATGTCCTGTCAGGAAATAAGATACACTGATATACAATGTGCAAACATTTTATTTTGAAGAACTCCTTCACAGTCTCACTTCATGGAAGTGAGTTGCCCAACTTAGTCACACAGCAAAGAGAAGTCTACATCCTCATTTATGTTTAATTTCTTGGTTTAGAGCTCATGGCAGCAGGATATCTGAAAGGGAAAGTGTGCTTCAGTTTTTTTCTACAGTTTCAGTACTTCTTATCTCCACCATCAGGAACTGGGTCTCAGTACACCAGGATATGGAGAGAACATTAGCCCAGGGAAATTTTTTAACCTCTTCTTTATAGCTTGTTTATTAAGAGTGGAAGTCAGAACAACTAGTCTCTTATTTAGGATAATCACAGCATCATGCTCCTCATTTTGCAGAAGAGCTCTCTGCTGGTCTGGGCATAGGTGGTACCAATGAAAAACTACATCATCAGGCAGTTTTCTGAATCCTCTAAGGGCTAAGGACAGGAGGACTTGAGAAGCTTTAAATTTCAGGGCAGGCAACACTTCTCTAAATGCCTGTTGTTATGATATGACCTTATTCTAGTGCCACCAAAAGTCCTTTAGGTTATAGTGAGAAGAGAGAACCAGTCATTTCAGAAAGGGAAAAAAAAAACCACGAAAATTTAAACTCCTTTTCTGTGTCCTAAAAGAACTGATTCACATACTGCTATTTACTCCTGTTGAGTTACTCCAGATTTTGCAGCTCACCTTGAATGAAGAATAGACTGTTCCTTAAAAGTGGCTATTTATTTTGGGGACCATCTTTCTCATCGGTTTCATACAGATAACCGGAAAGGTCTCACCGAAAAAAAGAAATCCCGTTGGAAACCAAACCTCTTCACAGGTCTTCAAGGCAGAAAGAAACCTCTTGCCTGCTTGTTCACCAGTTTTGAGGATTCTCAAGCCCTAAACAGTAATGGATATCATGAAATGTACCCAGTGATCCCCAGCAGTAAGACAATGTGCAGAAACCGGTGTTTCAATACATTGGATTGAAATTTAAGACAGAAATTGAAATTAGAAAGATGTCTCTCTGTTCAAAATAAAACCATCAGAGATGCTAGACACAATTATGGTGACCTCATGTATACGTTCCTTCCAATTTGGAAGAAACTTTGCCATGACAGTGAGCGTGTCATCAAAGCCTCAAGGTAATGTTTAATTGAACTCTTTTTCTTTTCTTTTTCCATAACTATATTCAGTATTGTATTGATGTTTTCTCAGTTAGTTCATCTGTCTCTGCATTTTATCTTTCTGTCTGTCAGGCTTATTAGCATACTTTGACAGATTAAAAGGCTAAGGTCAAACAAACAAATCCCCAAAGAAATACTGCTAATTATTGTCATATGTTTTTTAAATACTTTTGCTTCTTCAAAGAATTTCGTAAGGAACTAAATTCAACTTTGCAGTCTAACTGTTTCTTTTATGAGCCCCTCCTCTCTTTAACATCGCTTTTCCTAGCCACCCTCTAGTGCCCCTACCCCCATTCTCATGTTTTAGGCAGGCAATTAGCTATTTACAAAAATGCAAGGCTGTGCTTCAGCTGAGTTACATTTTGTGGAAGGTACCCGGAGCACATATTGACACGCAGCAAGTACTGTTCGATAAGCCAACAAACATGGATTTGGGTGGCTTTTCTGTTTCATGATGTCTGAAGAAGGAAAAGACCCTTTTTATTGCTGGCAAAGTGACACTGATCATCCTTCTTACAGAATCCTGCTCAGGGACTAGCGAGTGCTGCATACAGCTGGCGTCAGCAAAGGGGTCCTTTGCACCCCAGCATTTTCACTCTGTTTGTGTGGTGAGGAACATTGGTTAGGATCTGAAGGTAGAGTCAGAAGGCCAATGAGCTGCATATTAATACCAGGTGGTGCACAAAATTTTCGTTACCTTCAGCTTCTTAGAAGACAAAACAGAGCAGGTAGATGGTCTGAGTGTGGGTGAAAAAAAATATTTAAAAAACAGCACACAAAAGTCCAACACACATTCAGTTGGGAAGAATGATTTTAACCCCAGTCAGCTGAATGCTTTCTGTATTCGTTGTTGGCCAACATAAATAGTAAGGTAGGAGTTGGTCAGATACAGGAAGATATTGTCTTCTTGTGAGGATGAGACAACAGGTGGCTAAAATAAATAGGGGGGGATTGCTTTTGGAACAAGATAAGCAACAAAACAATCTTGATTAGCTTAATGAGCAGACATGTATTTATCTTATGCCTCCACTTTTCTATTAATTTCCAGACACTTCCATGCTTCAAGACAATATATCTGTTTTTTAAAGGATTAATTGTTTGACAGGTATGCAAAGGTAGCATTGCCAAACCTTGTTCATGGCAGGTAAATCATTACATGGCCTAAGACAGTGTTCATTAGCAGCATTGTCAATCAAGTGGGAGTCCTGCCAGAGAACTGCTGATGATACGACAGGGTCAGAGAAGAAGATATTCAGTCTCTATTCATCAATCAGATTATTTTTTTTTAAATCAATTTACAGCATGATAATTGAGTCAAGTTTATTGTGCTGCCCCTCAAACAATGTAGGATTTGGTGATTATAAATCTCTTGGTACTGAGACCATACAAAAAAAAGAGAAAGAGAGGAAGAGAGAGGAAAAAAGGAGGAAGGAAGCAGAAGAGTTGGGGTAGGGTGGGGAGATGAAAGCTAATTGTTAAGATAAATATTTTAAGAAGGGAAAGTTTCAACTGGAGAAGGCCTGTCTTTAAGGTGAAAAAAGTAGTTGGGAGATGAAGTCCTCAGCTGAAGAAATTCTTCACTAAAGGTGAAGGGCTAAATTGCTGTTCATGTATCTGTATCGTCTGAAATTATTCCGCTGATAAAAACAATGTGTATCCTTCCCAGGGGAACAATACTGCCTTCAAAAGTATTGTTTCTTTCTGCTGTGTTGGAGACCCCTTTTGTAAAACATTTTCCCCTTCATACATGCAACTGTGCACGCCTGTATGCACATTTGTGCGTGCACAGTCTGTGTGCTGACTATGTTTCTGTGTCACAAAATCAAAAAAAAAAAAATTAATGTGGAAGCAAAAATGAAAAGTCTCTTTCTAAGGCAGAAAGAGAAGAGCTTTCAACAGGGAGGAAAGCCCTCTTCTATCTGCCTGAGGATGGCTCTGATTTCCAGGGCAAATGTCCAGCGTTGTATTTCCAGCCCAAGAAAAGGGGTTCGTAAGCCTCCCTCCCGTGATCTTCACTCTTCTCACTCTTATGTCAAAGAGTTAAAATAAGTGCCGTTGCCATCATGCACAGGCTGTCTGTAAACTGATGTTAGTGGTAAACATGTGCTTGCTTATCTACTTTCCTCAGTTTGCTGTTTGGCTGATTTCAGACACATGATAAATAGACCATTCCTAAATTTTCGTATAATTACATTTAAATATAATTTTGAGCAATTAAAACGAATGGGAGAGGAATTCATATGAAATCTGTCTCAAAATAAACCTATAAAATATCTGAGTGGCGCATTCCAGGGTGATTTCTTAAACTCCCCTTCATACCGCAGCCGCGCTCACGAGCTCTCCCCTCAGACCCCGACTCCTTTCTGGGACTCATCAGGCTGATGCTGAACATATTTAAATCCTCCCCATAAAAGGTTTAGTCTAAGTTGCTTCTCCAGTACTTGTTTGAACATTAAATATGCAAATAATCATCATTACACTTCCAACAATTACACATGTTTGCGAGCACCATGTCAAGTACTGGCAGCAGTGCAATCATTTGTAAAGACAAATATTCCATTCCAAGAGATGTCATGCTGCTTAGAAGATTTCTTTTTGTATTAGTAGCCACACTGCTGCTTCATAAAGTGTGCAAATGAACGTGACAGTGCTGCCAATAGCTGCCAGTTCCTTCCTCTCGGCAGAGCAGATGTCAATCAACCATCCCAAACAGACAAGGCCTCGGTACTGCCGCAGACATTAAACATGTAGGATGGAGAAGGGAGGGCACAAACAACACAGGCAGCGCAGGGGCTCGGCGTGCTCCTCTCTCTCTGCCTCTCCCTCCTCCTTCTCTCCCTCTCAGCCTCTCTCCCTCTCTCTTCCTCTCTGAGGAGGCCCGAGGCCGTCTGAATATTTTAATTTCTGATTTCTGACTATATTATCGCATGTTTGTAACAGACGAATTGTAATTTGTAGCTCTGAGGTGATATGAAAAGCTGCCTGCGACCGTCGGACAGATGCAGGCGTGTGCGGCAGACTTCTCTCCTCGCCGCTCTTGCCTCCTTCCCTCTCTCTCCCGCTCTTTATGTAGTTATGGATAATTGTCAGCATTCACTTTTATCACATCCAAAGTAGCAGCTTAGAGAAGATGCGACTTTAGTCAGGACTAATCTTGCCTCCTCCTGAAGTGGGAAAATCCCAAGTATTTCAGGGTCCTATTGATAACCCTTGTGCTTTTTTTCCATAAAAGACGGATGACTCTGGCAAGCTTGGGAGACTGCAGATAATGGGATTGACTTGGTACTTAAATCTCAGTGAACCAAGACAGCATAAGTAATTAGTGAATTGGATCCATACTGGGGTGCTAATGATGGCTAATACTGCCCCACACCATTCTAAAAACTGCAAGATACACATCCATCTCATTCAGATAAAACCGAGGGGACACTGCTTTTGCGGGCATCATTTATTTCTTCCTTAACAGAGAATTTATCCCCCGTAAAAAAAAATAATCTAATTTTCCTGGAGTGACATCCAGAAGAACAAGTGACCATTCTGTCAGAAGAGTTCATTATGATCACAAATACCTCTGGTGTTTTTAATTAAGAAAGGCTAATTAAGAGAAACTACGCATTTATCTTCTTATCTAGTTGTCAAGGGAAAAGTCACAAACACTAACTATATGCTGTTTGAATGGGAGAGGCAGTTCCTATTTTTAATCTTTTTTCTTTTTCTTTTCATTTTCAAACAGACCAAATCCTCACACAGGAGAAACTTCATTTAAAGAAAGTATTTCGCTTTTTAGACCAATGCTCCAACTTTTATTAAGAGTAGTTCAACTCCACGTCCCAATTTTCCTCCGGGTTTGTATAATTGTGTACAAACTAGCATTCTGCCTCATTTTTCTTTCCCCACGGAGTGATAGCATTTTATCAGGATAATTTAGATAAATGCCTTTCCATAGGGTTTGCTTATCCTTCGAGGAGCTATGATCGACAAACAGCCACATAAGATGAATGGCATCGTGTTTTGATCAAATGTATTCTCATCTAAAAGTAGAGAGGGTTTCAAGGTGAGGGGAACGTCTGTTTTCCTCAGATGTGATCGTCAGAGGGTGGTCCTCCCCCCCCTCCCCGTGCCCTCCGGTTTGTTACAGTGGCTGCGAGTGAGGATGTTTGTGCGCGTGAGCGTGCGCATTGCACGTATCAGACCCTAAAACCAGGGGCGGCTCAGCAGAAGATGTGTTGAACTAATTAAACAGTCTTCGCAAAAGGAGTTTTACAGAGATAGCTGAAGACAGGGAGGAGGTGGGCTGGGGTAGGGTGGCGGGGAATGGTACGCAGAAACTGGGAACCCAGGCACCTTTCAGCTTTCCTGCTGCCAGCTAAATCCTAAAGCCAGGCAACTGATCTTGCCTCTTTCAGCTGCTTCTTTGCAATTTTTGCTGTTGTTATGGGACTTTAAAAAAGATGTGACTCGAGGCAGGCTTGGGCTGTAGTATATAAAGGGTTAAGATGCAACATTACTGATTAACAGCAAAAGAGACTCCTGCCAGACACTGATTTTTCTTTTTTTTTCTTTTCTTTTCTTTCTTCATTAGGATTAAGCTGAAATCTTTCTTCTCCCTGACTGTCAGAAGAATCTTAATTCTGTATTGGGTTATTTCGGCGGGTACCTCAGTAGGTGTGTGTGTGACCACAGTAGGAAATGCTTTTTAAGGAGAACTTCATATTCAGCATTTGAGGAGAAAAAGCTGTTTAATACAGGGGCTCTTCGTTTTCCTTCTCAATCTGTAACTGATTAGGAGGCATTCAGAGCTAATGTAGGATGAAAAGATGGGCAGATTCTCGGTTGAGGAGGCGGAAGGGGGGGGTTGGTTGGGGTAAGGATCTGAACTGGATTAGAACAAACCCAAGTTTTAGTTGGGATGGGGCTAAAGTGTTAGCCCAGAGGCAGGCAGGCTGCCCTTCATCAGCAGAAATGCTCTTACTTCAGTGGCTCTTTCTGCTTCTCAAAAAGCAGAGAGATTCCCCCTGAAAGTAGTGCTTTGCAAATTGCAGCCTTAACCTCATCCTTTCGATCTTGCCCAGAGATTTTTCTTTCTTTCTGTCTTGCTGCACATGAGAACTTTTGGTTTTGTAGTTGCTAGATGCACGTATTTCTAAAATGACAGGCATTTTTATAATACTAATAAATCACACAGTCCTTTAAGTCTAAAACTGAACTCTGCCTCTTCCCCAGCCAGGTTTCCTTTTGCGTTTCTGCTTACCACCGATTTACCTGGCTCTTGCTAGCTTTTAGGCCTTGTAATCCTCAAAAAATAAAATAAAGTAAAATAAAATCTTATTTTCACTGTGCAAGACCTGAAATATTTTGTCCTGAAGAAATCTGAAATATTTTAGTCTACATAAATAACCAGGATCCCCATTTCATAATTAACATCATTTTTTGGGCAACACTGCAGCGTGGAAGGGTAGGACAAGAGTATGAGAAATATCGTTGTTAAGATGTGAAGATGCACCTTCTGCAAAATTAGAATACTCTTTGTTAAGGAAGGTCCCTTTTCCTAGATTTCTAACTATAACTGTTCCCCTTCCATGAATTTAGCTTTTGGAAGTGCTTCATTGTTTATCTTCCTAGCAGCCGACATTTCCCCTTGAATATGATGAATGCAGCTGCAGGACCCTGCATGGCCAGTTTTGGGAGTTTGTCACATGGTGGGGGTCTTGAAAGAGTTTTCTAGCAGAAAGAGAAATAACTCCCTTCTTTTGATGTAATTTGCTCAAATATTTAGTAGTTGCTCCCGTTTCTGCTGTCCTCCCTGGAAATAGCCCTAGAAATTGCAGGCACTGATAGAAATAGCCACATCACTGGACAATTTCATCTAAAACTGCAATTCTCAGTTTTTACTTCTGAAATACTATTCCCCATTTTTTCTCACTAAACAAGAAGGCTTTGTCAGAAATCAGAAAAAAAAGGAAAGCTAGCACTGATATATGATCTATCCACTTATACCTTAGACTTACAGACACTATTAGCAGAATTACAGAGCTTGTAGCAAATGGTATTAAATCTCAGACACTTGGCTAAAAGCAGGTCCATATCCAAGGTTATAGAAAAGGAGTATGAAGATACTGACCTTCCCCAAACTAATATCTGCCACACATTTCTTTTCCTAATGTTTCAAAAAGGAGGTCAATTCATTCCCAAATACTTTCTAACAAGACTTTGAAAGTTACATTAAAAAAAAAAAAAAAAGAAAAAAGAAAAAAATGTACAGAGCCCTTACATGAATCTGAAGGCAGGACAGACTACATTAGTTAACTTATTTTTGATGCTGAGGGGTGGAAGCCAAGATAGCACTTTTCCTACCCATCGGAAAAAATAACAGGAGCTGCAGCAGCATTTTCATTAAGGGGAGAAATATGGAAGAATGAATTCTGAATCACTCTTCCCTGCTGGAAAATGCCCAGATTCTTGTTGTCTGCTGGGGGAGAGTTTGTAGTGCATGTAGATAAGTAGCGGAGAGAGAAAAGGTTTACGTAAAAGGAAAGTGGAAGCAGTACACGTTAACAACGGTTTCATTCGACTTCTGATTTTCCCTTTCCATGATTAAGCACACACGGCAGAAAGGCAGAAAGAACCGGGTCTTATTTTAGAGAAAGCAGCTCAGAAGTCCATACTTTGCTTTTTACATCTTGTACCAGATACCGGGATACTGCTGAAAAAGTCCCAGAATTAAAAGTAATTCCCTCAACTCGAGCAACCAGTCCTGAAATGTGCCAGTTGCTGGCATATTTCCACCGGTTTGAAAGTTTGAAAGCAGGCTAAAAAATTTAGGGGTAGTTTTTGTTTGTTTGTTCCTGACCACTGATAGCATGAGCTAGCAGCTGGTAGGAGAATAAAGGAAAATGTGTGTGTATTGGCAGCAGACAATTTATAACATGAAGCGATTATTCTCTCAGAGTCTTAAACATCAGAACTTGTGTCTTAAAAAATAATAATTTGCTTGGACAATTTTACAACTGAGCATTTAGTTTTCTTCCCATTTTTCCTCCTTCAAAGATGTGTTGGAATTTGTAACCAACAAGATACATAATTTATCAATCTTGTACTTTTTTTTAAGAGGCGTTTTTCAATCTTGTGCCTTTTAAAGCCTTGTTGCAATCCTGGCTTGGTAAACCTACATCTCCACCTAGTGGTTTCCCAGAAAGGTGAAGCAATTATTTTTTCAAGCAGTGTGGGCATCCAGATAGTTCGTAGTGCAACACCCAGTATGAAGGAACTACGTTCTTTCTGAATAAAATATTTTAAGAGTTGTGATTACATATATATAAACACGTTAATTGAATGCTGAAATTTCACTGCCACGTGTAATTAGATAATGACTTTTTTATTTCTTAGTATTCCTTAATAATTTCAGCTTCGAACAGAAAAACTGAGTTTTCGTGCAGCATCGGTTCATCCTGTATTTTCTGTAACCCTGTCCTAAACCGTGCTTGGTGGATGCTGGAAGCTAGAGATACCATCTTGCCTACACCCACATCTCTGATGCAAAGTGTGACCAAAGCCCCAAACTAAGCACAAAACGATTAGCAAGAATTTGAAAATGCTCTAGGATGTATCTATCTAGAGCGTCTCCTTTGTACAGAGATGCTTTTTATAACCCTCTGGTTTAGGATACTTTATATGTGATGTGAGGAATTTTCAGCAAATCCATGAAGGGAACAGGCGTGCACAATGTGTGTGGCTTTGGTACTAGAGCAAGAAAGGTTTTTAAAAGCTGTTCTGTCCTTTCACAAAAAGCTCATTATTGCCTTTTCTTGACTCTTCAAAAGATTCTTTCTCCAGATGTTCTAAAAAAAGTATGAAGAATACCTCCTAAAGATTCTCCTTCGGAATATAGGGAACTGGATTGCTGAAAAAAGCTGCAGTGCCAACGCAGTTGTATACTGTCCCATACAATCACCGTAAACCATTCCTGCAAGAGCTATCTGAAGCACACAAAAAAACCCTTCAGGTACACAGAGAAATTAATATCTTTTGGTATCAGCAAATCCATTCTGTTTAAAAAATAAAACATAGGCAGAAATTAAATTAGCCTTCTTATCCTGTCCAAAATACCTTATTTTTTTCAGACATAGTTCTTATTCCTCTTTCATGTCTCTGCAGTGCCAGTCACTTCACACAGCAGTGAAAATCCACGTGTTTTTTGAGGGTTAGAATCCCATTCTTTTAGCAAAATGGCCAGTTCCATAGGACTATTCACGATGCACAAAATTAAGTGTGTGCCTAAACCTGTGCAGGATTGGATCATTCACATGGACAGTAGATGTACTGTTAATTAAATGCTACTTGTAATAAAATATATTAAAGTGATTGAAGCTGCTGTAGCTGCAGTGGGCCTAGAAAGTACAATAATCCTTCACTGTAATGTAGAATCCTCGTGTCAGAAACATGTACAGTACTTAGAAAGAGTATAATTAATGCACATTAACATATATACTCAGAGAGAGAATATATGAAGAGGGTGCTCTGGGACATGGTTAAAATTTTTGTGACTTCAAATTAGGGAAATTTGGAAAATCTCCAGTTCAGCAATTTGAAATGATTAAATGGTATCATAACTTTGTCCTAAAACTGGACGAATGTGAAGAAATGTGGAAATGTGGTTTTGTTTCATTAATGAGATATTCCAGCCTTAAATATTGTTTTCCACAAATACAATAAATATTGATTTTCTTAGCTAATTAAGAATGGATGGTCACCCACAAATAATTAAACTAAACATTTAGTCTTGTATAGTGAAATGAAAAATTAGATGCTTATTTCAGAGATGGGTAGCATGCGAAGGTCATTAGACAGTCCAAGGTCAGTATTGGATTAAAACTGAGATCTACCCCTGTAGAGCGAGGAGGAATTGTTTCAGAGAAGGAGGGACATTTTGGGTGGCACAGGCTGAGAACTGTTGCTATCTGAGGTGGTCACTGTTTGAAATTTGGAGGCGGAGGTGAAAACTGGAGGTGAAAATGGAAGCTTATTTTTCCTGTAGAGACAGTTCATCCTTCTCTTGAATAGCGAGACCCGCAGGGCACTGTCAGTCAGCTTGGTGAAGTCACCAGCAAGAGACCCCGGCTGGGCTTGCCCTGAGCTCTGGTGGGTTGCTGGGCTCCTTCTGAGCAGTTAGAAGCGGTGTCCTGTGATACATGCTATGTCTGACACACACATGTCACAGACCCAGTACTCTTGACAGCATCCAGTTAAAAGCAGTTTGGGCAGAAACCACACGTGCTGCAAAACCCTGCAGTAGCTCTTAGGCAGAAAAATGGAGCTGGATGAAAAACAAGAATGAGAGATGGCAAAAAAAGCCACACCTCATTTCCTTGTTACTTCATCTGACCTCTGACTTCTTTCCTTTTCAGAATTAGATAAAAATGTAGAATCAGAAAAGGAAAAAAGTGACCACGTTGTTGATTTTTTTATCCCTGGTTTACGTGAAGCCTGAAAAGCAGAAATTCAGCCTCTTTAGGAAGAAGATAAGCTCAGGGTCCATCTGAGTTGCCCAGTCTTATTTGCCAATTGTTTGTTGGCCGTGCTCTGTCCAACTGTTTAAATCCATGCCAACTAATCAGGTCCTTTGACTGATCCAAGTAGTCAATTAAAGAGCTCAGTGTGATTGAGCACTCTTCATTGGCTGTCACAGCAATAAAAGGGCCATAAGTGTCAGTTTAATGATATATGTAAGAGGATGAAGTATCCAGTGCTGCTACTCAAAAGATATTTTTGCTTTTCCTGACTGTAAAATTCATAATCTCACAATATGGGTAGTTCTAACAAGAATCTAGAAAATCACTTTCTCAGGAAAAAATGAAAAAATTGGCATTGGATAAAAGCCATTGTGACTCTTTAGGAAAGTTACAAATATTTCCAACTACAAATACCAAACCTACAAATATTTCCAAGAAATAAAGACTCAAAGTAACAAATGTGTGTATGTCCAGAGAGATGCAGATATTCCAACCACTGCAGATTTCTCATCAGGTAGATGAGATTTCTCATCAACTTGCAGTTGTCATAGACGAGTCATAGTCAACATAAACAGTTGACAGAACTAACTGCCGAATGGCAGTCTTCATATTATGATGTCTTTGACCTAAAAGGAAGAGTAATTGTGAGCTTGCTTTAACAACCTTTTTGTTTTCCAGGCCAACCAGCTCCTGCATGCTGAAGCGTGTGCTGTGTTCTTGTGTTACTGTTAAAATTTTCAAGGAAGTATTGAGTATCATGAAGCATTTATCAAACATGGACAGCAAAATTGACTTGATGAAACTCAGATTATTTTACTGTAATACAGTTGTTGGATGTGAAAAAACGTACAACAAAACCCCTTCATGATTCCCTATACCTTTACAGGTCTGGGAACCACATAACACCCCACAGCTGCTGTGTAACAAGGCTGGAAAACTTTTTGTGTTCTCATTGCTAGGACTTCTTTTCTCCATATTCCGGGTCTAATTTTCAGGAGCTGAAATAAGCACACACTCTGTATGAGTCATTATTTCTAAAACTTGGGGATTCAGAGACTCATGTCATAAGTAGAGACTGTCACACAAATTAAGTTCTTCAGTTACAGACATATATTTTATCAGAAATGTATTAGTATAAACTGATATATAAACTCTAGTATTATAACTAGCATATAAACTCTAGTATAAATTTATAAACTGTAGTATTAAACACATTTTGCATTTAGCTTCTTTCCATAATACCATTGATTACATTTTTTATCAAGTTATTTCCTTTTTTTTTTTTGGGGGGGGGAAAGAGGTGGGTGGGAGGGACAAGGTGCATTTTCAAATATATAAGCCAAGATTTCTCACATCCATGTCAATTTTAATGTAGTTTTACCTAACTGTTCTTAGAAGTCCACACATACTGTGAAGCATTTCCTTCAAAAAACAAAAATCCAGACCTCCTTCAGTCACAAGGGAAGTGACCTGCAGAGTATCCGAGCACCTACGTGAGCAGCATGGCACTGCAGGATGCCTTGTCCAAGTCACGGCTGGGAAAAGGTGGCTTTTCTTCAGCCTCTTCCTCCTACTTCTTTTTTCTCAATCACTCCCACCCCTTGCCAAAAAAGATGAAGATATATTTTTGTTCTTAAAGACAAACAAACAACAAACCCCACACATATGCCCTGTCTTTCATCTGTTTGTGGATATTTCATTGGTCAGTATTCTGGGTACATCTAACATTCCTGCATTAACACTGCTGTACTTAGCGAGCGGTGCAAACTGACAAAAATTAAAAGTACGTGGGGGAGAAAGGGGTGCTTGAAATCTTAGTTGAATTGAAGTCCAAGATAGCATTTATCTGGTGATTTCAGTAGAGCGGGTATTTCATCGTAACTGATGACAAAACCTTCTGACTGATTTCATTAGTACAGAGATTTCTGGAGCCATGTAAAATATTTTCTTTATTTGTAGTAAACCTTTATATATGTATGGATAGATACATTTATACATATTGTGGAGTAACTTAGAGGAGGAGAGAATATAAACAAAATAACCTAGAGAACCATTAAATGATATTAACAAATAAGAGTCATTGGTGTGTCTCCCTTGTGTAGAATCAAAGCTGCAGTGGAGAAAAAGGAGAAGAGGATGCCAGGATTATGTAAGGTATTCTCCATAGAGAACAGAGTAAATGTACAAAGAGAAGACACACAAAAAGAACAGAATGATAAAAGTTAGAAAAACACAATCATCCAGCAGATGTAACATTTATTAGCTAAGCTTATATGCAAAATAGCTTTCACAGTTAAACAAGGCAAGGTGATATTAACATCCACTGTACTGTTTCTGCCCTGCATATACACAGAAAAACATAATGCATATATTCAATCTGATGAAAACCTTTAGGTTTAAACTTGCGAACATTAACTGTAGGTTTAGTACAAATAAATGTGATTCAGAGCTTAAGTTCTGCAACATAGCCCAGCCCACATTTGTGCAGGGGCTGCCAGAATTTGATTCAGATATCAAGGTATTTTTCAGCTTTCAGTCCACCATTTAGTAAGGAGCCGATGAAACCTTCACTTGCAAACATAGAGATTATCTTCCCTTTTGGCTTTAGCAATTTTCTGTGCCATTAATACATAAACCTGTGATGGTTTTGCGATATGAAATAGTTTCTGCATTCTTGTACTTGTGTGCTGTAGTCCAGCATTTGTAATGCTCTAAGCAGCATCTACTGCCATTGATTTTGTATGACTTCTGATGGGATTTTTAAACTTTGTCTGTGTGTAAAGTTCACAGGCTGAGTTGTCTTCCTTAGCTGCTCCAGAGACTCACAAAACCATGTAGACGACAAGGGTGGTTCCCTCCAGATCTGACAGCTGGTGGTCCCCAGATGGATCAGTCCCGAAACCTTGGGAAAGCCAGAGCTGAGCTGGAAAGACTTAAGTGTCTCCAATAATACACTAGTAGGGCTTTTGAAAGCCTTGAGCTCCACGGGATTTTTCTGCCAAGGATTTTCTGTGAGTTTAACACAGTCTGTAGTGTACTGTTTCCAGCAGTCACAACCTCCAGAGACTATGTCAGACAGGCTTCTGGGAGGCTTCTCACACGGCTCTGCAACACGTGTGACTCGTGGGAGGCCTGTCCCCAGAAATGGTGCAGAAGGGCTGAATCCCCCACCACTATCCATCTGGAGAAGGCTCTCTTCTGTTCACTAGCCAGCCTTGCTGACTCTGAGACCTAATATCTTTGCGTAAGCAAAGGTTGCTCAGTTTTTCTGTTTAAAAAAAGGCAAAAGTATCTCTTTTTTTCTTTTCAGTTTGAACATTTTGAAGTAAAATCACCACTAGGACAATGCTATAGGTTTTGATAACACATCATTATTGTCTAAGAAAATAATAAGATCATTGGAAGCACCTGTTAATGTTCTCATACCAGTGACCCGCATTTTTATGCAAATACACAATTGCTCCATAGTTACAAAAATGTAACAATAGGCTGTAATTTATAGCAGCAACAACATCAGAAGCACCCCAGTAATGTTCTCAGTTGCTAATTGATCGTTTGCTACAACTACTTTCCTTACAGACATAAGCTAGTAGAGCCATTAAAAGTTAGAGGTCTAGCAGAGATGCTGCTTGAACAAAAGAGCCCAGATGGCTGACTGGTACACCACAGCTACCAATACTAGCTTTTGTCTATGGAGGCCATCTTTGAAATACAGGTCAAATCATGAATGAAATATGCTGAGGGAACTTTAACTGTCAAGCCAAGCTGTAGTAGATAGTTACATGGAACACAAAATTCATTTCAAAAATAATTAAATCTTCCAGTAAGAGGCTGCCCTGCAGAAGAAGGTGAAGGGTTGAGGTAAAACAGGAGTTTATTGAGACAAGCTCTTCTTGGAAAGTTTAATCTTTAAAAATACCTGGCCAGAAGGTATCTGACTAACCAGCTCATTGGGCTTAGGTTATACTTACTCGTTCCACACATATAAACTGCAATGGACTAAAAAAGGCAAGCTTGGGTGGGTCATTTTTACCTTGCTCTCTGTAGTCCTTCAACAGCTCTTCCCTGTCTGGTGGACACTAACAGAGCACATAAATCTGATTTGAAGTCCTCCTGTTCTGTCTAGCTATGATAATTTACTAAATAACTTCCTTTCTAGGCATAAAGCTCTTGATAAAAATTTGCCCTATACTTGGACAATGATTTTTTTTTAATTTTTTATTTATTCATAGTATACGAAATTTGTCTGTGACTGATTTGCTGCTTCTCTGCATCCTGGCAGAAGACAATTTCTATGTGTTGACTCTCACCATGCTTGAAATACCAGGGGAGAAATGGGCAATCTGATAAAGTTTTCTCCAAGGAAGTTGGGGTTTTTCCATTTTTTTTGAAAATTCAGCTCATCTCAAGTCAGTATGTCTTTTCAGAAGATATGCTCCAGCCTTAATTGGGGTGCTCAGTCTGAGGGTAAATGGGTGAAATTTAAGGGCTAGCAATATATAAGCAGTCTCTCTAAATAATCTCGCAATCTCTTCAATTCTATGCATTTAAAATGAAGAATCTCACAGTGGGCAGCCTGCAACATGTTAAGTATTCTTGGAACACGGGCAAAGCATTTACACCCAATAAGTAACTCTACATCCATTGCACAGTGAATTCTTTCCCACTCTGCATAAAATACAGTATAACTGAGCACAAGGGCAGATTAACAGGGTGGCAAGGACATGGACGGTCTCCCCAGCCTTGCTTCAAAGCCATTGTGCAGCGGCTGTGAAGCCCCTTCAAGCCGTGTGGCTGAGATCTCTGCTCTGTGGGTCTTAACACCTGACTTTCTGCAGACCGAAAATATAGCCCTGTGATCTCAGAGGGACTTTTCAATCCCTCCTCTGAATGAGTCTGTGAAGTGAGGAAAGACAAGACATGTGCTTAGAATCATGGTCTGAGGAAAAGCTTTGCCAGCGGACATATTAGCAACGCCTCTGCTTCGAGCAGGAATTTGAAAGCACAAACATAAAAAGGCTAAAAGCAATGAAAAATCGTGAGGAAAAAATAGCATGCGGTAAGAGGAGACACAATGAGTGGTTTGAAAGCAGTTAATACCTCATTTGGCTTCTTACAAAGGTGTGCATTACACACGGAAAGATTACAAGCCCTTTTGTTCTTTACCTTAGTGTCTCCATGTTACCCAAAGGTATGATGAGCATTGTTGTGGTGGGAAAAACTTGGGAGCTGCATTGTGTCTGTCACAATATGTCAAGTCAAACATATGAGCTGAAGAAGTGCCTTTATTTTGCTCAATTAGTACTGTTTGTTTTGTGGCCTTCCCATCAACAAGTATAAATTTGTACAGTGGTCGCCATTTAAAAACCAATATTTACCAAGGGTTATCACATCGCCAACCCTAGGACACTAAGTAGTTCCTTAAACTTTGAGCAGAAAATAATATTGGTATCTGGTAAATATTTAACACACGTATCATTTTATGGTAACCACCAGCTTTGATACAGATGTTCATTACCTCTTTGTAGCTAAAACTTACATTAAATTACATTGCACTGAACTTAGTCTTCACTTAAGCCAGATTTCAGTTAAAGGAACTGAGGAGAAGAATATAGTGAAACTGACTTTATAATTAATATAATGAAAATAACTATAATGAATATAATGAAAATAACTATAATGAATAATCACTTTTGGGTTTTGCGGTACTCTTGTCCCAAGATATTTGATTGAGCACGGGTTCTCTGTGGAAATACTGAATTTATGGCTAAAATATATCTAGGGGAAGTTAACTCAAGGTTCCATTTTCCTTTGGGTGTAATAGAAAATTTTCTGTTTGTCAGGGAAGACTCTCCAGTAGCTAGCTACACTGTCCGGATACTTTTAATCTAACTGCCCTTGCTTTGATGTGTAAGTAACAGATGTTTAAGAGATAAGAAATTAGATAGATTGTGATTACTGAGAAACAACTTAATTTCATTTCGTTACTTGATGTTCTCATTCACTCGTTCTGAAAATGACAGTAGTTAGTAGGGTTGTTAGTTCTTTTAATTGACATTTTTTATGTTTTAACAATCAACTTAAACTTAACCTATGCACACCTCTAATTTTGAAACACATCATTTGCGAGCTAATACGTCACTTTTTCAGTGCAAGTTGGAATTATTTCCAAAATGGCTTCACTTTAATTATGTGTATGCGCCACTTAGCCAGCTTGGTTTTTTTGTAGGCTATGGAAGAGATAAGGAGAAAGCAGGAAACAACAGCTTTGCTTCTCCCCCTTTCCCAAAACAAAATCCTTTCCCCCACAGTTTTCTAAAAAAAAAGGTATTTCAAATGAGCTAGAGGAAGGACTTGGCAGGGGAGAGATTAGATTTGGGTATTTCTAGTGAGAAGGAACAGGGATGATTAAGAAAATATCTTGGATAGCTCATTAGCTTTCAAATATTGCATGTTTTTGGTTGATAAAGGTAATAATGTTCACACAAGTACTGTAAGGCATTTGACTTCGTACCTCACAAAATTTTGATTAAGAAAGTAAAACGATAATAAACTCAACATGGCGTATGTCGAATGGCTTAAAAAGTGCAATTTTTTCTTGTAATTGCAAGCAGGGAATTCTCGCAGAAATGATGTTTTCCTAGTCAGGTCCTGAGGGATCAGTTTTTAATGCCATGCTGTGAAATATTTGTATTAGTGCAGAGGAAAAGACTTAGAATAGGTGTTAGGAAGAACTTTCTAAAATATAGTTCAGTTAGCTACACAAAGAGGATACCTAGGAAAGCTGCTGTGTAAGTTCACTTGTATCTGGTTCTTAGTAGGGATATGCTCTAGATGACCCTTTGAGACCCCTCCAGAGCTGCGTCTGCATGACTGAAAGACAAAGTGATCACTGGCGAAATTTGAGGGTGGCCAGGAAATTGGAGCACTGATAAATAAAAAAGAGGGTAGACTGCTGGCACAACGCCAGCTGGATCGATCTCCCCGTAACTCAGGTATAAGCAAGCAACACAGTGTTGTAGCATAGCCATAGCAGGAGGGCAGTGGGGAGAGAAGAAAGGGAGAAGAGGGAGCATAAAACTTACCAGCCCGTAGCTGCACATAAACACTGTACATCACAGAACCTCTGTCACCAGTTCTGATCTTCCCAGTCCAGAGAAAACCCATCAGAATGGCTGCCGTGCTTTATAATCCACCCTTGCAATAACCTACCCCAACAAATTATGCCTGTATAGTTCATAAAAGTCAGGCAACATTTGCAGGAAGAATTATTATTTCTTATGTCTAAGTGGTATCATTGGAAAAAAACGGATGAGCTCTTAGGTACGCAAGCCCTAAATCTCCTCTTTTTTCCCAACTGTATCAATCTGTCTTATAAAAAATATTACTGGTCCTTACAAAGTCTGCTTTGTTTATACCCTCTGACCATCACAACTATAACAACCCTACTGTAGTCAGAAATTGAAGTAACAGGTGACTTGATCAAGTCTAGGAGAAGCAACATGGAGGAGAACACCCCTTCATTCTGGCACGCAGACTGTGACATACTCCAATGGCTGGAAGGTCAGAGTGAAAACTAGGCTGGCTTTCTATCAGTGACAGCAATTACGTCCCAAAAAATATATTAACACATTTGATAGATTCCCCATCAGAAAAAAAAAGAATTAAAACAAGTCTAGATATTTTTAGTAAATTATGTAGATCCAAGAGGAGCCGAGATTTGGAGCTAAACCAAGGTGTTTAACAGGCTTTTGGTCTTTGTTAAATGGGAGGCAAAAAAACAGATGAACCCAGATGTCCTCTTTGGTTTTGTTATCTATGAATCTACAGCTCTGTAATTTAATTCCAAGAGCCAAATTTTAAAAAAAAGTGAGTAGAACAGCTCTAAATCCACTCTCATTTCTAGTTTATTGTCCTACATTTGAGGCTGCTACATCTCTCAATTGTTGTTCTGTGTTCATCTTGTAAAAAAGAAACAGGCTAAGGCTCCACAGGATGAGAGTTGGGCCAGGCCAACATAGACAGGCTTTTGAGCAGTCTCCTCAAGCACCACAAATCTGTGTCCAAACCTCACAGTTTATCGTGTGTTAAGCCTATCCAGATGGTAAGTTGTATCCTGGTATTAACAATTCACATCCATTTCCACTTCCATCTCTGCAGAAAATTGCCAGCAAGTCTCCCTGGTGGTCTTTTAAAAGCGAAGGAACCCGCACATACATGAATGTACACCACATATATTACAGTATCTTGTTCTGAACTGAAAATCAAGCTCTTAGTAATTTAGAGTCTGAAATATGTAGCAGAACATGGTTTCAAATGGTATGAAATTGTGCTATTTGCAAGTACGATCCCTAACTGCCTGTGACAGTCCCAGGCTTGTGAGGACTGGACTTGGAAAAAGAGGAGGAGACACTGACCCGCAAGCCGTTTATCTGCCTGCCTGTGAGAGCTGGAGCCATGAGGCTTTGAGTGTACAAAGGTAGGACTCTTCTCTCCACACAGCATTACAGGCACCGCTACAGCTCCAGTCTGGAGTGCTATCAGCTGCATGCCCAGAAGTAACACATCAGATTTATGGGATGGGAAACCTTGAGATTTTTAGTATACATACCAGGCAACAGAAATAAGCATGGAGTTACAGAGCAGACTAAACTGACATGGAGATGTAGTCATAGTTAGTCGTCCAGTGGTTGTAGCAAAACATGTAGCTAGAGAAATTCCAGCCTTGCAGGAACGAGGAAAACTTTACTTTTTCTTTTTTTTTTAACTTGAGAAAACTATGAGTTTATACCTTTAAAGATTACTTGCAGATCATTTCTCCAGAGATTACCCAGCTTTCAATAGGTCCCAGCAGAAAGTATCTCAGCTTTCTGCTTCCCTGTTTCTTTGTTCCCCTACAAACACCTTCCTCTTCCCTGTCCTTCCCCTGTGAACACCTGTCTGCCTGTGGGGGTGAGGCCTGGGACCACAGTCTCTCTCCCAGAAGAGGAAGACCAAGATGTGAGGCAACAGATGTTCGGGATGCACTGCGTGGCTCCGCAGTTTAGAAGTGGTGGAAAGAATAGGGTCTCGGAGCAGGAGGCAGCAGAGCTGTGTGAAACTGAGTGGGTTTCAGGAGCACAAAAGGCTCCAGGTTTTTGCTTCATCCTTCTTTGGCACCCTGTGGATACACATCATTGACAACAAGGCAAAAACTGAAACCCAACCTACTTGTTTAACCCCTGGTCATGTTATCAAAGTCTTGCCAAGCTATTTCCTTCTGAAAAACTCTTTTTTCTATTTTAATCACCTTTTTCCACTCAACAGTTTTCTCTTCTTTATTATAGTGAGGAAGCCAGCTGGCACTTTAAAGTCCTCCAGGTGTCCTACTCAACCGCATGTCACCTAGAACCCGAAAAAACCCTCTGGATTGATTCAAGTCACCTCTTCCTCAAGTCTATATCCTCTTCTACAGCACAAGCAGGCCACGCTTGCTGGGATCAGTCTGAGCATCCAGAAGCAGGAAACATCCAAGATGGGCTGATAGGTAGCTTGAGGCACCTCACTTAGATCATAGAATCATAGAATCATAGGGTTGGAAGGGACCTCTGGAGATCATCTAGTCCAACCCCCCTGCCAGAGCAGGGTCACCTAGAGCAGGTTGCACAGGAACGTGTCCAGGCCGGTTTGGAATGTCTCCAGAGTTGGAGACTCCACCACCTCTCTGGGCAGCCTGTGCCAGTGCTCTGCCACCCTCAAAGGAAAGAAGTTCCTCCTCATGTTTAGGTGGCACTTCCTATGTCCAAGTTTGTGCCCATTACCTCTTGTCCTGTCCCAAGGCACCACTGAAAAGAGCCTGGCCCCATCCTCCTGACACCCACCCTTTAAGTATTTATAAGTGTTGATAAGGTCCCCCCTCATCTGTCTTTTTTCCAGACTGAAGAGACCCAAGTCCCTCAGCCTTTCTTCATAAGAGAGGTGTTTGAGTCCCCTAATCATCTTGGTAGCTCTCTGCTGCACCCTCTCCAGCAGTTCCCTCTCCTTCTTGAGCCAGGGAGCCCAGAACTGGACACAGTACTCCAGGTGCGGCCTCACCAAGGCAGAGTAGAGGGGGAGGATGACCTCCGTTGACCTGCTGGCCACAATCTTCTTGATGCACCCCAGGGTGCCATTGGCCTTCTTGGCCACAAGGGCACATTGCTGGCTCATGGTCATCCTGTTGTCCACCAGGACTCCCAGGTCTCTTTCCACCAAGCTGCTTTCCAGCAGGTCAGCCCCCAACCTGTACTGGTGCATGGGGTTATTCCTCCCCAGGCGCAGCACCCTACACTTGCCCTTATTGAATTTCATAAGGTTCCTCTTTGCCCAACTCTCTAGTCTGTCCAGGTCTCTCTGTATGGTGGCACAACTTTCCGGTGTGTCAGCCACCCCCGCCAGCTTTGTGTCATCAGCAAACTTGCTGAGGGTGCACTCCATCCCCTCATCCAGGTCATTGATGAATATATTGAAGAGGGCTGGACCCAGTACTGACCCCTGGGGAACACCACTCGTCACCGACCTCCAACTAGACTCTGTGCCCCTAATCACTACCCTCTGAGCTCTGTCTTTCAACCAATTATCGATCCACCTTACTGTCCATTCATCTAGCCCACTCTTCCTAAGCTTCCCTATGAGGATGCTGTGGGAGACTGTGTCAAACGCCTTGCTTAAGTCAAGGTAGACCACATCTACTGCCCTCCCCTCATCTATCCATCCAGTCATGTCATCACAGAAGGCTATCAGATTAGTCAGACATGATTTCCCCTTGGTGAATCCGTTTTGAGTACTTCTGATAGCTTTCTTTTCCTCCACATGTCTTGAGATGAAGCCCAGAACAAGCCGTTCCATCATCTTTCCAGGGATGGAGGTGAGGCTGACCAGCCTGTAGTTCCCCGGCTCCTCCTTCTTGCCTTTTTTGAAGACTGGAGTTACGTTGGCTTTCCTCCAGTCCTCAGGCACCTCACCTGTTCTCCAGGACCTTTCAAAGATGATGGAGAGCGGCCCAGCAATGACTTCCACCAGCTCCCTCAGCACTCTCGGGTGCATCCCATCGGGGCCCATGGACTTGTGAATATCTAATTGATCTAATTGATCCCTCACTCGATCCTCCTCAACCCAAGGCAAGTCTTCTTATCTTTCCCCGTTACTTCCCCCAATGCCTGGGACTCCTGATGTCTAACTTGAGAAGGATATGATAATTAAGTATCTGAGTTAGGAGAATTCCTATCCTTTTAATTTAGCTAGAGAGAGAAGTAGATCCCTGCAGAGAGCGATTCAGGGCACCTAAGCTCTGTTCCTTGCAGAACTTATTTGTCTTCTCTGAAATATGAAAACTGAGGGAAGTTTGCAGTTCTAAATGTGTGTATTAAGTCCCTGCAGCTAAGCAGTATGAATATCCCGCCTGCCTTCTTCCACTGTTCATACATCCCATACAAGTTCAGGCACCCATAAAACATCGGCGGCTGTAACAAGGGATTTTCTTGTGTAGCTGCTGCCTTCACTGGTGCCTTTTTCTCTCTGAGCTGAAAGCGTGCCACGGCATTCAGAGCTCATTACAGGGTGCAATGTGTTCTTACCCCATCCTAGCAAGCCAGAGGTACAGATTTTTGTAACAGTCTCTTTTTCTAAACCCGCGCATCCTCTGGGGAGAATTTTCACTGCCTCTGCTACCGGCAGTGTCTTGGTGGTTCATCTCCCCTTACGAGGTGCAGACAGAGCAGAAAGGGGGGTGGGTGATCAGCAGCTTAAGTGGCAGGGAAAGTTTTTCAGCTGCCTGTTGCTGGAGGCTCAGCAGCCCTCGCAGGGTTAACCCAGAAGTGAGCTGCTGCCATGTCTTGACACAACTCGGAAGTTTGCCAAATAGCATTAATTAAATTTCATGCTTTTCATCAGACTTATTAAATGTACTCATCCCTACCAGCTCCCATACTGACATGGGCTATTATTATTATTATTATTATTACTTTACAATTAGTGTGTTGTTCCCTAACCACCGTTAAATATGACTGGAGAGTCTTTCTGAGTTAATACTTTAAGACCACTCTAAACTATAGAAAGCACTGGGAATTATAGAAGATGCATTTATTGTAGGTGTCAAAGTACTTTTCCTATGTTACGGTTTTTAGGGAAACACTTCTTCCCAGCTCTGTCTTAATTTTTTCTAGACTGAAGAAATGCCTTGATCTGAGATGTGTCTGCATTTTTAAAGGATGGGGTATATTTTGTGGGGAGAAGAAAAGGGAATGATTGCTACAAGAAAATGTGGGGTAAAATATTTCTGAAATGTTTAGGGGGAAAAAAACTGTTGAAAATATGCAAATTTACCCAATTCTTGCTTAGATTTATATGATTTTTTTTTTTGCAGTTGTTATTCAAGCCCTGTGCTGTTAATTCAGTGCAGCAATGTGAACCTGTTAGGATCTGCTGCCACGGATTGTTTAGCCTGATGATGGATCCCAGAGAGTATGGCTGTAACTAGGAGTGTGCACTTGTTCAGCCCTTTGCAGTGCAACCTCTGATGGCATCCTCATGGTGGATGATATAGGTTGCACTATGCCGAGATCAAGTAAATGCTGTTCAAATCCCTACTTCCCATCACAAGCAAGTGTATTGGAACAGATATAATAAACTGTCCGGCATTTATAGATTTTAGTAATATGGAGTGTTCACTAAAGACTGCCTACTTTAGGACTTTTACCTTGTGCTGCATTCAAGCTCAGTGTGGAGAACTGTCCTACTTTTCTTTTGTTGGGTTGTGCAAAAAATCAACTTGCATTTTGCCTTGGGAAAGAGGCTCAATTTGTATTTGCTTAGCCCTAAGACTTGTGCAGAGAAAGCAAGTTTGTCATGTGTCTGTCATTACATTATCTAGATAATTCCTTTTGATAAGCAGTATCACTTTTCTGGAGCAGTATTGAAGAGGACTTTACCCTGGAGTGAATTGAGAGCAGCTGATATGGTTGGACAAATACTTAAGTTCTCCCTGGTATCAGGTATGTGCCTTCCATATGAGAGACAGTCTATGTTCTTCAATTGTAAAAAATCTCTCAGGTTACCCAAGAAATGATTCTCCAGACCTGATATTTTCGAGTTGGCTGTTTTCCAAATCTGGCTATTAATACATTCAGAAAAAGAAGCTCTTCCTGTTAAGACTGTACAGAGGGAGCTTGAGAACAAGCTTCTTTCTTTCACGACAGTTACACCATTACTTCTGAACTGCGTGGTTGGATTGATGGTTACCATCAATATGGCTATCCAGCGTCGCAAATGAAAGAGCATCGGTGGCCTGCAAAGGCCAAACAGAGACCCCATGTTACAGCAGGGGAAAAAATCACTGGTTTTAAATATTCTACCATTATCAAACAATAAATCCTACAAAAGGAATATTTTTTCTGAATGTTTTGATCATAAATTTTTTTCTGTAATAATGCCCAGCAACAGCAACCATAGAAGACATCTAAAATACAGGGCATCCATTCCCAGGATTTCTCTGTACCAGTATTTGTATTATCATTGCTGCTGCTTGCTTGAGCACTGGTAAGAGATTAACTTCCAAAAATGCCGGTATAGACAAATGGTAGAAAGTGTCTGTTGTTGAACCTATCTGTACACCTCAGGTTGCCCCAAGAAGGCTAAGGTGGGAGCCTTTCCATTCTCCTTTCTGCTCTTGAATGATTGCTCTCTGCCCCAGCTTTTGCTATTCCCACTCCCAACCCGACACGTCTGCAGAAGGGGTGGTGCGCAAGGGCTGATACACTCACCGAGTTGAGGTGCTCGTGACACACCAAGGTGAGGGAGCAACAACAGCCCACACACTTATCCATCACCTCTGACCCATGCACAAAGGCCACGGCTTTAAGGGCATTTGTCAAAGGAAAGTGAGCAACTGGGGAAGCAGTCTTCCCAGCTCCCAGAGTTTTATCCTGCATCGTGTGTTTTTCTTAAACTGCAAGCCCTGGAGGCAAACTGCACAACCTGAAGATTTCACATGTCATTAAAATTACATGCATACACACTCACGCGCGCACACACATTCTCAGGTGTTATGCTAGTGGAGCAAAGCTTGAGAATATGGCAAAAAAACCCCCAACCTAACCCTGTGGACAAAGGAAAAGAAAACAGTATTTTTTAATTATTTAAACATTGTGAGCCGGCCTCATAATTTCTCAGCATTTGGAGCTGGCAATAATTTATATAGCTAGGTACATGCCTTAACACAGGTGGGACTTGTCTGCTTGAGAATCTGAAGGCAATATCTTTTATGCTTACAAAGCAGCCGGCCAAGTTGTGCTTTTATTCCTGCTCCCATTTCCTTCCAGCTCTCCGATTCTTTTTTTTCCTTGTCCTTTTCTTTCCTCAGCGCTCCCTCCAGTCATCCACCCTCCATCCCACAAAGAAGAGGGAGGCTTGTGAATTTGTTATACTTGGTTGTCGGAGCGCAGGCAAACTCTGTAGGGATCAGGCGAGCTCGTTTTCATTTTTTATAAACAGCATCTTGCTCGCGCTGTCTGTGCTGCAGCCTGTGGTGACACTGACCTCTGGTGATCACAGAAGTAACACTCACACTGAAGTGACACAGCTGCAATTTTGAACTAGGGTGGGTATATTTTGTTGGTGTTTTTTTCTGTTTTTTTGCTTGTTTGGTTGGTTGGTTGTTTTTTTTTACTGGAATAGTGGCTTCCCATGGACGGACACGGGTCCATCTCCCCAGGCTTGCTCCGGCTCTGGTTTTACACAGGGGAATGATCACAGCCCTTCTGTTACTCCAATAAGTTTTGTACAACATTTCTCAAAATACATATTGCCCACGATAGATGAGTTTACGGTCTGTCACGCTATTTCTTGAAAACTGACTTACTTAGGACCTTAATTCCTAAGACAAATGCAGAATAAGGCTGTGGCCCGTGCAGAATTGACAGCGTTCGGCTTCTCACAACACTCTGCCATCCCCAGGATTTCTCCTTGCAGTCGCCAAACGTGGCATTAACTCCACTGAAGTGAACGGAAACCAGATCTCCACCCAGGCTAGTTTTTGTCCATGTAGCCAAGAAAAGCAAATAAATCCAGGGCTAAGGCTGCAGTTTTCAATTGCTCATTTTAAATCTGCTCTATTATGATATTGGAATGATCTCAGCACCCTGATGTTACAGAATCAAATATGTGCTGCAGATCTTGGCAGAAGTGAGCACTGAGGTAATGAAAAGAGTTTCGGCTTGACATTTGCTTTATTTTGTAACCTTAATTCTACTTTAATTTATTCTTTGGAGATTTTAGAGCTCAATCCCATGCAGATGGAGTGAGAGAAAATACTGTGTTGCTTTTTAATCATTAGCAAATCTCCGAGATGTGGCGATAGGGCAATGACACAGGTATTGGAAAGCACACTTTGAATGAACTTTAATTAAAAATGTAAGGACTGATGATACCCTCATTCTATAAGCAATGCTTTTTGAACATCATCTGGTACTGCTGTAGCCCAGTAGGTATGAATAGTCCTTGAGCTCCTTAGGATAACTTAAAAGGCAAGGAAAAGAGGGAAAGATTAATTAAAAGCAGGCTGTTTAAGTAGGTAAAAAATTGTTTTCCACAAAAAAACACATGGCAAAGTGTCAGGTTAGATGAAAGATAAAGACAACTAGATAATAATCCCCTTGACTGTGTGTTTAACTTTCCTTCTATTGATAGGTTTTCCTGAGTAGTATTAAAACATTTCATGAATCTGTTTAAAACACTACTTTACTGTAGCAGAATGAAAACGAATGCTTAGTAGTCTGCCGTATGCTTTTAACAAACAGATTTCATTTACTCCTTTGAGCCAAGCAAAATTAGAAGGACCTAAGGGTCTCTGATCATTTGCCCAAAATTAATGATCAGTTATTGAATAATTAACTGTCATTGATATCTCATTTCTAAACAAATCAATGGACCCATTTAAGTGTTTGTGTAATGATAGTAATATAATCCTTCCTCATATGAACTGCAAGTGAATAGACCAAAGAGAAAAAGCACATTCTCCACCAAAGTAATTATGAGACCTACTTAAAAATCATTTGCCTCAGCAGAAATATAAAGTATTTTTCTGCATAATTTACCTCCAAAATGTGTGTATTTGGCTTCCACTTTAAAAAAAAACCACAAAACTAAACTAAACCTGAGTGAGTGGAGTTAGTGCTCCCATCTCCTTGAAATGTGAGAGCAGGGGGTGTAGGTGGTGTGTATAAAAGCACCCACAGCCATGGTGTCCAAAGGACCTGCGGAGGAGAGCATCCATCACCCCCCAGCCCGGCACGGGAGAGGGGCATCGCACAGCTCCCGCGAACTGGCTGGCGAAAGATGGGGCTAGGGAGGGAACGTAAAAGGCAGGTCGCTGTGGCTCGTTAATCTTTTCCTCCTGATTGTGCATTGCTTTCCTTCCCACCGCCCAGCCCTGCTCTTCAAGGCAGCCAAACACGGTCCAGTAATCTAGGATTTAAGTCAAGAGGACTATCTTTTTTATAATACCACAATGCATTTGTAGTGCGCGAACAAAATTGCTGCCACCTATGAGGATAGCTTTATAGATGGCTCCATCCCTGTATTTTTGAAAATACTCTGGAGTGTCAAATACAACACTTAACTTTGATTGTCTTAATAAACAGCAGTGGCTGCAAGCACTTCAGCTTGGACGAGGAGGGGAGGGGAGTGCTGTTTATTTCAAGGCTCAAGTACAGAAAACTCTAAAACTATTCAGACCAGGAATTAATTTTAAAATGTCATGCAGTTCACTCAGAACATCGTGGACTTACCCATTGCTAACCCTTCAGCTGGTAGGACAATGAATGCTTGAAGCAGAATTATTTATTAGTATTAGAAAGAGATGGCATTGTGCGCATTTAGTAAGAGGTCTGTGAACATAACAAATGCCACAATTGGAAACAGAAATCTTTGCCTTATTATTTGAATGAACATTTAAACAATGGCAACAGCAATAATAAAAAGCAGAAAAATCCAAAATACTGGACCAAAAAATCTTAGCATTTAGCCGTATTAAAAAAAAATACTAATTATATGGGTAAACCAATCCCAATATCTAGTTATTTTTTCTGTCACTTATTCACTCCCACCCTTTGGCAACACACATATGGGATTTGCCTTCATCTTTCTATTAACTATTGCTTAAAGAGTTCCACTCCCACTCTTCTGGAACAGCAATATCTGGATATTTCCCAAGAATGCTGAGGTACATTCTCTGCCTTAGCTGTCCAGTTTGAATAAGCCATCAAATTTTGCCTCAGTTTGGTATTTGTAGGTTTTTCTAAGAGAACAGGCAGAGTCAGTAAGGGATCAGAGAGGGCACAGATTTCCCTCCTGTCCCAGCACAGCATCTGTGTTCTTTCTCAGTTTTGAAGAAGGTTTATGTACTGGAATATGGCTGCCCCCTCCTATTCTGCTGAATTTACCAGCTGACGTGTAACAAGAGTCTATTTTAAAATGTTTTGAACCTCTTTTTCAATGAAAAATCTGCAGGTCTTTCCCAGCCTTCCCAAATGTGAATATATCTGAGACATATGCCAGCATATTGAGATTTCTTTTTCTGTTGCAGAAACTAGACCAAAAGCAATAAGCAGTTATGTCTGACTCTGCTTCCGAGTGTGGAGTAAGCTGGGGGGAGGATGCTGGTCCTTGTTAAAAATTGGGGAAGGGGCGGGCTGCTGGGATTTTGTTTTTTCAGCTGACCGGCTGCTAGAGAGCTCCGTTTATGATCGTTCCATTTTAGGAAAATTCAGAATCAAAAGAGCTTACAGCTGAGTAATATATTCATTCCAAAAAAAAAAAACCAAAATAGTATTTCATAGCAGAAGTAATTTTTAAACACATACAATGCAGAATCAGGTGTATTTATACGTGGAAGGGGGTTGTAGGATAAACACAGAATAAACATACACCGACCCAGGGCAGGAGAGGACTTAACAGCTTGGCTTTAGCCAATCACATTTACCGTGGATGCAGAGGCATCACAGCATATTGCAGCAAGCTCCCATCCCAACCTTACAGACGCTCTCAGGCATCGAACCGCTCTCTGTGCTCCTGCCGTACTTGAAATGTTAGCAATTGAAAATGAGATGTGTGTTCAGTTGACATATTCACGATGTACAGCGCTTTGAAAGAAATTAAAGATGCAAAAGAAATGTTAAAACAACCCTTTCCCCCCCCCCCCTTCAGCTGTTTGAACAGCAAGCTTCTTATTTCTTTCCTATGAATCTACACTGATAATAAAAGGGAATTTTTAAGGAGAAGTGGTGAAGCTTCTAGCTGAAAATGTTTATAAAATACCTACTTATCTCAAAATTATAATGATGAGAACAGCTAAGAAGCAATTACTATTTGCTTGAATATGCTGCCAGTGATCTTGTTCCATGATTTTATTTATTATTTTAGTTTCACAGTATTTGACAGAAATTGAATCATCTTTATTTGTATTATCTGCACATCAAGCTTTTTATGGCTGGCAGTCACAATCACCTCCAAGTTCTGCTTGGAACTATACCAGACAACATTTTCGATACCTATTGCGAGAAGAAATATTTAGAGCAGGTTTAATTGTAAAAGTGCTGGCTTTCTAGCCCTATTTATCAATCACCTCATAAAAGTATTTATTTGTTAGCCTGGTGTCTTAAACAAATAAGGGTGGCATGCTCTTCTTTCCTTTCACGTATGTGTGTGACAAGTACCAGCCTGAATAAAGCATATGATGAACACTTGTTTTCAAAGCCACGATCTAGTTCTTTAAATTGAATATAAACAAGTCTGATTTAGCATTAAAGGCATACTCTGCGCTGAGATTTGCCTCCTTGCTTTGTTTTGCATTTTAATTTTTTTCCCTATTCTTCTGTTCTAGTCTTGTGTTCTTAGATTTTATAGCAATGAAGGCCGGCAAAATGTTTCTCTGCCTCAGAATCTTTAACAACATGTATTTAATATACATGTTATATGTTTTGTAACTGAAACAACTGGTTTTGAAGTAATTCCCCTTGGAATATTTACAGTTCAATAGTGGTGTCAGAGAAACTATAAAGTGAAGCTCACCACAAACAAAACTAAACCAGGCATAATTACAAAGTTTAGGGAATTAGGAAAATATAAACAAGCAGCGAGACTAATGAAAAATAAACTAAGTTTCCTTTAGTTCTAATTCTGGAAGGCGCTATTAGTAACTTGTGTAAAGGAAAGCCATAATTTCCAGTGTCATTATTTTTAAAATTAAGTGTTCCTTATTCTATTTTTTTTTTTAGTAAAAGATGTTATTTTATTGCTTCCTCTTAACAGTCCAAGTTTTCTTTAGCAAACCTGAAACAGATATTACAATCTGCCCGAGTTCTGTCTGGCTATGAAACATAAAGGTAACTTGGGTTTGATTGTCATCTGATATTATCCGTTTTGGTGGGGTGGGTAAGAGATGCTGAATTAAAGCAAATTTATTCCAGCATTTGTTGAATTTAAACTCCGAACATATGTTTACCTGAAATGACAACTCAAAAAAACTTGGGGAGGGCAAACAACTATTTTCTCTCCAGTTCGAGAATGATGGATGCTCTCATCCAGCTGACCAAGTTAACAACCAATTTCAAGTTTAACTACTAAAGGAAAGGATAAAAGCTTTTTTTTTTCTTTTCGCTCTACTGTTACTAGCGCAGCATATTTATAGGAAACGCAACAGAGAATTAAATCAAAACACTGATTAAAAAATGCATAACATTAATGTCACAACAGTGTTTTTATCATCTAATGATAAACTCAGAACACCTCCCTTAGTTTACAAGGCTGATTGCAGCTAAAGGCAGCGCTAGACTTTTATACATTTAGGAAACACATTATTATAGTTTTGAAAATCATTACTTTTTGCGAGCAAAATTTATTTTGTTTACTCAGATAAATGTTACGGGTATTTTATTCATCATTTTTCTGCTTATGTATATTGACATTTTTCACCAGATTCTTCCAGCACTCCAAGTTGGGATGTCAAAAACTGTGCTTGCAGAAATGAAAGTATCCTCATTATGCAAATTTAGGTTCCACTGATAGGCATGTTCTGTTTTATAAATTACATCCTCTTGTCAGAAGTCAAATTGTATTTGAATAACTTCACGGAAATTGTCACCAAGATTTTAAATTGTGTGCCTTGTATGCCATTGTTGATTTAGTCAGTGAGTAAAAAATGGACATATGTTGATTTTTAAATATGTGCATGATTGTTTTGTCATAAATGTTATTTAAATGAAACCTAGATGCATACGTAATTTTTCATGTATATTTTTGTAAAGTTTTGCATTATATAAATAATCTTAATGTTTATATTTAATAAAATATGTTAAACAGTATTAGTTGCTGTATATTTTAGTCTTAACAAGTTTGTTTCCTATAAACAGTCTTGAAAAAATTTCCTGTAGGGTAAAATAAATATACATGTTCCGATAAAAATATTAAAGCATAAAAGTTAAAATGAAAAGTGAACTTGAATTATGAAAATCGTTTTTATCTGCTATAAAAAGACTGCCTTTCTTATTTACATTTCTCATGAAATTTACAAAAAACAAACACAAGTATGTTTCACTCCTATTGTTGAGAGTATTTAGTAATACTCAAATATAAGTTGATTTCTTATTGTAAGCTAAGCAATTTAATTAAAAATACATTCAAACTCATTACAAAGAATAAACTGAGTTCAGAAAAGAATATATTTAAATAATTTATAGAGCACTGAGATGCTCGTTTTAATTTAGAAAATAATGTATTGCTCTCTTATTAAAAAAAAAAAAAAAGTTGATGAGAGATATGTTACCAGCAAAAATATGTCCTTTACAGAAGCTCATAGTTTGGTTGATCTTAGTTTTCAGAATGACCATTATTGCAGCTGGAGTAATCTTTGATGTTAAGAAAAGTGGAAAAATCAAAGTGAAGTGGTAAATCTGTTCATTTTTCAAACATATTAATCTTGTCAAGATAATACATAAAATCAATCTTTGCATTTTTTTTCAGAGCCTTTTATTCCCTTTTATCCAAAATATGAAAGCACTTAGGAGGATAAAGAAATGTGGATGACTTTGGAAAAATGATCTGAAAATATATTTTGTCTGTTGGTATTAAACAGTGACACAAGTAATGTGAACTGTGCATGGTCAAAACATGAATTCCTTGTTCAACTATTGGTATTCATCATATTTGTTCTGCTTATAATATGAATATACAGCAAATTTCTGGTACAGCTTTCTTAGCAATTCAACTGAATTTCAAACCCTGACAGTAACAAATACAAATTGCACCAGCCCAAAAAAATTGTTGGGGCTAATTTTAATATTAATGAATTCTTTACAACCTCAGTTCAGCAGTTTCGATTAAGCTTTAATTAGTAGCCAGAGGGGGATCCAAAACAAAAATAAGGAGTTGAATTGCTAATTAAGTTAGTTTGATGAGGTAGAGTTTTAGTAAAAGACTGGTTGTTGTTGGCTGTGCAGGTTCTGACAGGCTAAAAATACTAAAGATTATCATTATTGTAACTAACATCCTACATTACCACCAGATTTCTGCAAGGAGCAGACAGTTCATTAAAGTACAACACTTTTGTGTGTCAGTACGAGAATTAAAGTCTTGTTAATAAGAGAGCAGTGCATGGGAACCATAGACCAAGACAAGCAAACGTGGTTTTAAATTTGACTGGTGATAAATTATCTAGTTATTTGATACTCCAGTATGCGTCTGAATCTAACGTGCATTTATTTGTTAGGAACTGCTTGTCAGTCAATTCAGTTCCCAAACGGAATTTTGTTTATTAGGCTACCGGGCTTAGTGGTTTTTCTTTTGACATGTCCATCACAGTCAAATCTTTCTTAATTTACCTACTTTAGATAATATGATGTTCACCAAAAATCATATTTAATAGTGTGTGTAGAGATGCAAGCAGGTGTGGTGTTAGATGCTCTAACTCCAAAACCTACATCTCAAAGAAGGTAATTTAAGAAAATCTATAAAGAGACTTAGCTGAAGAAGCAGCATACAGTAAAATTATATAGCTATGCTTTTTCCTAATGATAGCTTTGATAACAGGTTAAAATCTCGGCCAGCTCAAATCATTATCAAATGAATTTTTACATTGCCAAATTAACTATTGCATTCAATTAAATACTTTTGACATTATAAGTGTGCCACGGTAGCTCCCAAAAGATTACTAATTATAACCACTAAAGCTCTGCAGTGATAGCGATTCAACCAAACGGCACATAAGAAATGTGTTAGATATCTCTGTAAGGATCGTATGGAATGTCATTTGATTTCGCTATACTTTGATGTTTTCTATAATTTATATTTTGTCCTTTTGCTTAAGGTTTCAAAGCCTACAAACCCAATAACGAAGGGATAAGGGAAGACAGAAAAATAAATGATATTGTTTCTGTGGCATTAAATATAAGCCCACTATCAGAGCTACATAGCACTAGCGAATTGTAATCAGGTACTTTGACTTAACACTGTTTTGTTTTATAATAAGAGTGGTTGCCATATGTTGGAAGTCCTATCTGTCTGTGTCTTAGGGGTTTCATACCTCTGTAACAAATCCAAAAACTCATTTTATAATACCTTAAATCTACCCATTGTAATGTAGCTCCACTAGTGTAAATCCACATCAAACTTTCCTCATGAATGTTGCTAGAAGATTACTTATATTATCACTGAAAGCAAGGGGAAGCATTGAATTAGGATGCAGAAGATAGAGGAAAAATAACTTTCACTAAATCTTCTTTTAATGCATAGTTTACAATTTTCTTTCACTCAGCGTGAAACTGATTAAAAGCACATGGATGCCCCTCATAAAGAATGCTTTGCACAAATAGATGCATTGTTTAATATATTTACATCCCTGAATACTTGGAGTTTGAACTGTAATACAGTGATGTAGCGGTTGTTGGAAAGGTGCATATGGTATCCACTCTACATCCATTTGAATACACAGTACATTCCTCTGCTGTCTCACTCTCTCCCAGTTGCATCCAGGGATTCCCAGTGGAAGACCAGAGCCTGCTACAGTAAGCAGATTACGTTGCTGGTATAAGCTGTCAGGGGCACTGTTTCTAGCGGGTATCACACCAGCAAATCGGGTCATACGTCCATCCCTAAGAGTAGATGTATAGGCGCACACAAACTCTCTGCTCACTACTTTATTTAGTTGAAAAATGAAACACGATTTGCATCTTTTAAAGGAGCCCATGATGAATCTGTGTTTTGTTGTTTGGATGACTTTTTTCACTGCACATTTATCATAGGTCAAGGCTATTTTTTATTTCTGAGTTCACTCTCTTTCAAATACCAAACTGACATTTTCGCGTACGGTTCACTTAGTGTGTCAAAATTAAAGGAAAGATATAATTAACAGGCGAAATACAACTCCCCGAATCAAACTGATGTTCAGCGAACAGACCAAGCGAAGATTTCTACATTAGTGAAATAAAATGCAAGATCATTAAAAATCTTCAGAATTCCCCCAAAGCATCTTGAAAGTATAACCGAATGCTACCTTTTAAAGTTTTATGTTCCTGATGTTCATCTTCTTATGCCAGTTTTAACGCAGGTCTCTTTGCTGACCTTAGTGTAATTACTCCTGACTGACAATTGTGGAAATGGCAGAAGAATGAGACTTTGTATATGATGGAAAAAGCCTGTGAAAGTTGTATCACTGAAGGGCATTCAGTTGCTGTCTGTTAATAAATATTTTTCCCTTTCAGATTTTATTTTGATTTATTTCAGAATCAAATGCAGACTATTCTAGTACGCAACTCTTGTAGTATGAGCATCTTTTTATACACTGAAAAATCAAAATCTTTACAGTCACAATATGTTAACTAGATGTTCCATTTTATTAATGGAGTTAATGTGAAGTTAGTCATCGTTTCAGCCTTTAAATGCTCAGGACAATAAAAATAGCAATAACATTCACAGAATAGATTATTTGTTTTGATATGGAATGTTAAAATAAAATTCATGGAATAGGTTAAGTCAAAATGAAATGAGTTTGTGCTTTGGGGGCTTCTTATAAGTATGTGTGTGTGCGTGCATGTGTATATGTATGTATGTGCATAGATATATAAAAATATAAATATATATGTATCTATAATGCCTCTGAAATAATCTCCTGTTTTCCCCACTCTCCAAAACTATAATTTGTTCAGCAGACTCCCAATTCTAGCTAGATAGCAGTTTATGTGCCTCTGTGTGTGTGCATGTGTCCGTTCCCTGGGAGGACATGGAGAAGGGGGCTGACTTTATATTATTTTTTTAAAAAAACTTCTTTTTTAGTTGGTTTGTACATGCAAGATGGTTTTATAATGGCGACTTTAGTTTAGGAATAACTGAATAGCACCCAGCAGAAAGAAAATTAAGGCTGAATATAAAGGAAAGGAACCACAAAACTTGTAATATTTTGTTTGGCTGTGACATATTCTCCTGCAAAAATGAAGAGAAAATTAAATACAAGGCTATGTGAGACTTTTCAAGAACATGTGAGAATCTTAAAGTGGACAATATTAAGATTTTTCTTTGATACACCAAGTGTTGATCCCTTGTTTTGTGTAAATTGTCTACAAATATATCACTCACAGAACTGTATGAAATACACCTGAAGCAATATTTTTGGATAGACAACATACTTAAAGCCTTTGGAGGAAGATATCGTCCAAAAAACACTTTGATGGTTCTTATAGAAAATAAGTATTGTTTAGGAGGGACAAAAGTGTTGATGACCAATTCAGAAAGGCATTGCAAGGAGTTAATAAGACAATCCTGAAAGGATAAGGTACCAAAATCTTTTTTTGCACATGAAAACAACTAACTCACTTGGTTTCAGTATAACGGGATATTTGTGTTTTGAGTAATCCAGTGATTTTGACTGCATTCATGTATATCCTGAGGTATTTTACCATATGCACTACAGCACAACGTCTCAGCCCTGTGTTCAGTGGAGACTGAAATATTAGAATGAAAAACACAAATTAGAAGGCAATAAGCTTTTAAGAGCTCCATTGCTTAGTGGAAGATGCCTTGAGAAGGTTGGGCTTTGAAGAAAGTACAGAAACATCTACCAGCCCTCAGATGAGCAGAAACCTACAGTCCTTCCATGAATTAACAGCACCTTTTTTTTAGCATTAATTTCTTTTAACTGAACGTTTGAATGAATAGCAGGTATTTCTAGCTAGTGTAAATCTGTTCCCAGAGTGCACGTCAAACACAAGTCAGTTTTCATTTAACCTGGTTTAATCAGGGTTTTCAGATCTCCACTTCATAGTGCCCGGATGACTGCTAAACTTGCCGTGAGATCTTGCCAAACACGTACAAAAGAATCAAATTTCTGCTCAGCTTCATGTTCCCGGTGATTCGGTAGGAGTTTGGGAATGTGTTGTAACAGTGTCCACTACAAAATCAATGTCTCTTCCCATATCGTTAGACAGATGGACAGGCTGGCAGACAGGACTAGCCTAGTTTGGGGGCAGGGACAAAAATAACACGATCATATTTCAACTCATTGTTCAAGTTTAATGAGTTCTGCCATAGCTCCAGCACTAGAAGGTTATTGTGAGGGAAAAACAAAGGGACCCTTCTTTTGTCTTTCTTCACAAACTATCAGGACCCATTACTGAAAATTAAGGTTCAATAAAATTCTTATTCAGAGATAATTAGCGGACAGCTTTGTGGTGCGGTGGATAATATGACCAAAGTGCTGGTTCACAGCAGTGTGTGCTGAAGTGTGAAAGAGCCAGTTCTCCGTTGCTGCTTCTGAGGTCATACCCCCTCCTCCCGCATACAATGTGGCAGTCAAAATGCAGCATTCTTACCTGCTGTGATAAAAAATACACCAAAGCAAATAAATTATTTCAAGCCCCCTCCCCCTCGCAGCTTTTTTTTTTTTAAACAAAGCCAGATCATTAGTAATAAACTATGACTTCATTAGAATGTCCCACATAACAGGATTACAGAGGAATGTGTCAATAATTGGCAAAGGTTTGTCTTTCATTAATTAACACCTTTGTATGAATACAAACTTGTTATCCTCACTTTTTATAGGTGAAATATTACCATTAAAATTAGACCTTCGGTTTTAAAAAAAAAATCTCGATGGTGTTAATTTGTACAACCGAACATTTTCCAAATACTGTTTAGATTGAAAAAGAAACCAAATTTGAAAACAGGCAGCATTTCGGGAAGATTGCTTTTCTCTGCGCTCAGGGAAAGGACCGTTTCAGAGTTCTACTCTTATATATACATGTATATAAAATTGTGTACATACATTCTCTATATATAGCAGAATATTTAAGGCAGTAACTAATTAAAATATTTGTTCTGGTTTTGTTGCTTAACAAAAATGCACATTAACCGCTTTAGCTTTGCTTTTCTCGCCTGTCACCGAGGAATCGGCTCATAAGCTTAGGGGCAGTCTGTAATATCGGACTGTTTACAAACGCCTATGTGCACAGAGAGCAAAGAGCAAATTCTACCTAAAAAAGGCAGAGTATTTTTCTGAGTTAGAAACACAGCAATTTATTTTTACCAGTTTGAACTGATGGCTTATAAATGTAACTTTTAGCATTCAGAATGATGGTGAACGAGATATTAATATGTGTAGTGGGATCCTGGATTGAGCTAGAATTCTTAGATACGTGATGTTATTTTACAGCTGACGTGTTTATTTTGATCACTAAATGATTTACCAGATGGATTACATTAGCTGAAGACTGACCCAGGATGTGCAAACGCTTAATATCTCACCATCCCTGTTGAAATCGGTAGGGTGATCAAAATTTCTAAATTAATCTTCTGGTTTTTGAGGGTCATAATATCTTCTGTTTTGGAAGCTTTGAACCAGAGTCCTATGTGCTCTGACATAGGCTCATCTCATGGAATCTGTCCAAAAAGGTATTAAACACTTATGTAAAACAAAACCTCAGTAAAATGGTATTTTCCCACCCCTTGACCAGGTTTTGCTGGAAAAGTGGATAGGATGATATTTAATGTGAGTTGTTCTCTAGGAGTAACTATATATTCCCATGTACTGATGGGATTTTTGTTTTCCTAAACCCCTTTTATTTCACAGTTCACTGCACAATAAGCATATTCTCAAAAAACAGTAGCAAAAGGGAAATGGGAGCACATTTCCTTTCTGTCTAGTTCAGTAAAAGGCAGTATGTGGTATTACTTTAAAAACCTGTATGGAAATATCCAAAATCAATGTTGGATTTGTCGCCTATATCACAGAGCCTTTCCATGAGCTTAAATTTGAAAAATGGCTTCAGATGTTAGTAAATTCAACTTATTAAAAACAAGTCAATTTTTTTCCCCCCCAAAAAATCCATTCTCTGATTGGTGGGGAAAAGCCACTTCATCATTGTTTTTCAGGAGGTGGTTCTTTGAAATTGCATGGACTTCAAGATTTTTCAGACTCTTGGGATTTTTTTGAAAAATAGCAGCTTGCTGCAGGAATACAGCACCCTGAATACAAGGGTGAACTCTTACTGATTATAGTGGAACCAGGTTTGTTAACATTACGTGAGGAAGTGCTTTCCTCTGCATTTCAGTGTGCAGTGAACTTAGTATGTGTTGAGAAAAGGAGGACTGAGGCTGTGTCTACCTTAGCAAGTAATTCAGTACGATAGGAGTAAATCAGTAGATCAAAGCAATCAATGCTGAAACCCTGCGTCTTGCTATATGGGAAGTTTTCACTTCAGACCAGGTGCAGTAGGATTTCCTGGTCTGAAAGTCCTCATCACACGTATTGTTCAAAGTCACCCACTCAATGTTGAAATGCTACTGGCAGCATTAGGGACCGTACCACACTTGGTGCACCTCTGAAGTGGAGATCCGCATTTATTTTTTTCTGAAATCCAGTTTGCGAGCACCCAGTTTGCAGGCACCAAACCACACAGTTGAACAAAACAAAGCACAGTAACACGAGGAAACTGAGGGACTATAAACCAAAATGTTAGTATGATGCAACCTAAAAGTGCCTCCTAGCTAGATGAACACAGGGTATCGTAATTCTTGGAATTTAAGTGACTCTCTGACCCCTGTGCAACCCCCTCAGTGTGTAGCATTCAGCCATTAACTGTCTTGAAATGAAGTCCTGCAGCTCACCCTACTCCAGAGCAAAGAGTCAGGTTGAAAACCCTCCTATAGTGTGCTTCAGTAATTCCAGCACTTGCAGCTCTGCTCCTTCAAAAACATCCTAGGAAAAATATATCATAATATAGATTAACGTCTGCAGGCATGTTAAGCTTACCAGACTTTATGTCTTGGATACATGGAGGTAAATTAGAGAGGTTGGCAGTATTCTGCCACTTTACAGTGGCATTTCCAAAGCCGTGAGGACCTTTCATCAGTCCATGCAGCACGAAGCCATGCAGCCTCTGCACAGAGCCGTTCTGGAGGCAGCCTCACTGAGTTATCGCAGCCTTGTGACAAGCTGATAAGCCCTGTCACGGAGTTCATAAATCAGCAGTGATTATTAGCTCAGGCCTGGTGCCCCTCAAACTTAGATATGCTGCTTCTAGACCTGAGCTGGTTCACCAGCAGTCGTCTTGGCTGTCTTTACCTCCATTCTGAAGACGTGTCCACAGCCTCCTGTCAGTGATTGAATTGAACCTTTTCTGAATCCTTAGGCCAAAGGTATTATCCTGTTCTCTGCTCTTTTGTTGCAGATCTCCTTCAAGCAATTCAAGCCAGAATATGCAGTTGCTCCTTGTAAGAGACTGAAGCAGTTTTCTAACTACATGAGGATTGGCATCAGCTATGTTTGAATTGTAGTTCAGCTCCTACAGAATTTTTTTTTTGGTGACTCCTTTCCAGCGATACAGCCCCCTATAATACTTAATAATGTCAATGCGGTGTTTTTTAAATTTTCCAGGAGCTGGTAGGATCTGACATATTTTGATGTTTCCATAATCCCAAGGTCTCACATCTGTCACTCAGTATTGGCAACTAGTTTGTGTGATGAAAACAATTGCAATAAAGCCTGTGTAAATCAGAGCTGCGCTCTGCCTTGCAGTCATCTTCTGTTTGCTTTAACATTGATTACTTAAGAGTGAAATTTAAGAGTCTCACTGTGGTAGAAGTATTACCTAAATAAAACCATATCATTCTGCATATCTTTTAAGGATGAAGTGGGATTGGCAGGTATTTTATCCAACTGCTGCTCATAGTGTAATATACTAGTTCGCAGTTTCTCAGTTGCTCATTCATTCGATGCCAGTCAATTTTCGTAAGCGGAAAACAGAATGAAGGGAACAAAATTGGGGTTCAAACCAAACACCAAATAAAATCAACTGTTTTTTCAGTAAATTTGGATCAATCCTCAGTTTTAAAATGAAATAAATTGCATTTAAAATGAATACCCCAAAAGACCTGTTTTTATAAATTCACTTTTTAAAAAAGGATGAAGAGAATTTTATATATATGTTCTTAGAGCTGTATACCTGAAATCTATCTGAAGGTCTGTCAGTGGAGGAGGGCTGATAAATTCCACACAGAAACCCAAAGGTCCCTTGCAGCTGTGTGAGTGAAAGCTTTTGCTATCACTTCTCTCAGAGATGCACTTTGGTTGTGGAACCAGGGGCTGCTTACCACAGTCCTGTCACAAAGTTACACTCTGCCAGATCAGGCGTGCTCTGGATCTCGTTTTTCCCTCTCTGTTTCTCGCTTACTGCAGAAAGCTAACTTAAAGCATACAGACTGGACTGGGACTAGAGCAAAGTGAAGCCTCTTACTGATAATAACAACAGGGCACCAACACAATCCAGAGCCCAACCAATCCAGAGTCTTGTTGGTCAAGACTCCTTCCAGAAATTTACAGGGTGTATTGAGTCTGGCTGAGATGGAGTTAATTTTCCCCATAGCAGCCCTCATAAGGCTGTGGTTTGTTCTGGTAGCTTGAAAGGTGTTGATAACATACCAGAGGTTTGGCTACCGCTAAGCAGTGCTTGCACACCATCGAGGCTGTCCCTCCAACATTCTCCCTCATCAATAGGCTGGGAGTGGGCAAGGTCTTGGGAGGGGACGTAGCCAGGACAGGTGACCCAAACAGGAATATTTCATACCATATGACATCTGCACAGCAATAAAAGCTAAGAGAAAGGAGAACGAGGGGGAGCATTTGTTATTGCATTTGTCTTTTGGAGCAAGCGCTACTCATACTGAAACTCTGCTTCCTGGGAAGGGTCTGAACATCACCTGCTGATGGGAAGTAGAGAATAAATCTTTGGTTTTCCTTTGCTTCCAAGTGCGGCCTTTGCTTTTGCTTTATTTAACTGTCTATATCTTGACCCATGAGGTTTTTTCCATCTTAATTTCTTCCCCCCATGTCCTGCTGAGGAGAGGAGTGATGGAGAGGCTTGGTGGGCACCTGGTGTCCAGCCAAGGTCAACGCACCACATAGGGAAAACCAGGGCAGATGAGACTGGAACCTCCTATATAGTTAATGTGCTGTAATGTAAAGACGTGCCACTTTAGCCACTGAAAATAGCTCAGAGGCAACTGTTCTGCTAGATACCTCCAGTTTAGGAAGGACCATCCTTTATTTTCTGTCTTACGGCAAGAGTTTGGAGAAAATACTGCAGTGCTGGTTTCACACTGAAGTCTGCACTTGAAGGAGCCAGGAATGCTCACAGCGAGCCAGGATGAGTCTCTGACTGTCACAAGGTGTCCTCCTCCCAGCTATGCTGGTGTGGCCCTGATGCAGGGCACACTAATGGCACAGAAGCATGAACACATCCCTTCCCTGCCCCTCGGGGAGGGAAGGACAACTCACCTGTCCCACTACGCTGTCCCTGTGCGCTGCACAGCTCCCTGCATTTTGCAGGGCTGGCAGAGAGGCATCAGTAGACATTCGGTGCTCTCTTCCACATTAGCCAAAGTGCTACGTTGTCCTTGTATGTTATGGAGCAGGTCATGGCCACTGATCAGGTTTTCCCTCCTGATATATGAAGATACAGTCCTAAAACTTATGTTTTCAAGCGGGAAATGCCTTGTTTCTCTTAGCCTCTACTCACGGGTCTACAGGATGAACTGGCAAGTCTTTCCTGCAGCATCAAAGCCTTCCCCACACAGAAGGATGTGTGGAGTTTCCCTTATATAGAAGCAGTCTCTGATACAACAGGAATGAAACTGTTGCTACTCCAAAGAGTACAGCTAAACTCTGATGTGAACAACACTTTAAGTAGTGCATAAAATCATTTCCTATTTATTAATATTAATTTAATAATCCAGCAATCAGTTGCTATTAAAGAACGAAGAAAGCTAATGCTCTTTCTGAGTAAATTACACACTGTAAACGGATCCTGAGAGATGCAAGTATTGTCTGGCTTCATTTTTCCTTAGCAGAAGATTTGAATGATAAGTGTGTCAACCTTATGGTATTAAAAATTGTAAATATAAAGGTAGTTAATGAAAGAATTATATATATCCCCCATGATTCCAGTCCACCCACCACCACGGTGCGTAGATGGCAGGTATCCCATGTAGATGGCATGGCACTCGCTCTTGGGAGTTTGAGGCACCTGACTGTAGGGAGGGTGGGAGCTACCACAGTCCTTGCAGAACAGACCTCTTCAGATGCAGCTTGGGGAATTTGGTTACACGAAACCATAACAAAATTACCCTGTGAAGTCCTGAAAAAAGGTTAGGAAAAAATAGCTAGGGAAATGCCTTGAGTTACTAAAAATTTTAATTTAGTATGCATTAATTATTGGTTAATTAATTTCAGTATCTCAAAGTTCTACTGGCATTCAGATCGTGGTTTTGCTTGCTTTCATTAACTGACAGGATATGGGTGTTTTGGAAGAGAAAACGCACCACCACTGTCTTATAACATAGATTCTTTGTGGATATAATATAAATTTGGTTCATTTAGTGAAAACTTAAAGTTTATAAAGAGATTTATTTTGTGATTAGCAATTTATTCTTTAAATTTTTGATGGAATATCTGTAAGTAGTTTATCTCTATTTCTATTTTTTTGGTTTTATATTTATATTTAGTGAGCACAAACAGCATGACAAGGCCACAATCATGTCCACCTAGTGCTGGAAAATCTACTGACTTTCTCACTGCCTGATTGGATCCTAAGGAATAACCCTTTCTCCTCAGAACCAGAGATGTGGGAAACGTAGATAAAAGGTAGTGTTTATAGTTAGAAAACAAAATCATCTGGAGAAAAGGAATAACAGTTCACACAACCATGATTGTGTCTCATCTGGTCTGAGATGGCAGACATCATGAAGCTACTAAGGTGGCATCAGGTCTCATGTTGTGTATCCATTGATTTCAAGAAGGCTGCCTACAGATCCCATCCTTCCTTTCACCATCCAACATGAGTTCTGTTCAGGAAAAATGCTGGGCCACTTTATGTGCTTGCTTCAGGTACTTTTCTGCAAGGTCACAGAGATCTATAGGCACAGTGTCAGGATGATGGGGAATTTTTTCCTTCAGTACATGCTAAGTCTCAGGATGCACCTCAGAGAGGTGCAGAGATCCCTGTGTTGGATCTACTGGGTCACCCCAAGAGTTGACCCAATGAATGTAAGAGTTAGGAACGACTGCGGAATTTGGCTTCAGGCTTTGTGCCATTCCTGCACTGCAGTATACATATAGACTCTGTGACTGAACTTTTCTATAACTGAAAGACATACTTACACATGGGGAAGGGAAATATATGGATCTTTCTTTGCAAAGAGAAGTCTGGTTTGTGTTCACATGTTTAACCTTGAAAAAATAAATGTCAAAGGAAATCTGGTTTTCCAAACAGTCATTGTAATGATGTAGATAATTCATACTTAAGGTTTACAGGTCATTGTTTAAGTTTTTAAATTATGTATAAAGTTGGAAAAAAAACAACCCATAGAGTAAGGAATTAATTGGACAATAACAAAATGGAGATGACCTCCTAAAACCCTACCTTTTTATGTTGGGTTATTTTTTCTCTTTTTTATATTTTTACAAGCTTCAAAAGCATTCTTGGTATGCTATTTAGCTATTAGTTTAGAAAATATATAGGAATTAAATACAGGCTAGAATTCTTCATTTTTTAAAATCTCTGTCTTAAAGGGATATATATAAAGACTGACTGTAAATATATACAGGCAGTACAGCATATAGAGGGTGTAGGCGTCCTTGAAGTGAAATCAGGGTTAATGTTCTTTACTAAAAATCTAGCTGTGCTTATCAAATAGGATTTTTTAGTGTTGTTCAGTACTTCATCAACCATTAAGCAATCTAAAGACACTTAACAGGTGTCTACACTAGGTCCCATTAGCCCTAATAAAATTAGTCAAGATGACAACCTGCATTAGTTTAAAAAAAAAAAGAATAGCAAATACTCCGCTGTGTTCTGACTGCTGTATAATACCAGAACTCACTCTTGCAAGTTTTGACCTAACTCAATATTTCACAGTCACTGATACAACTGCCGGTAAGTCTCAGCAAGAGGACAATTCTCTTATGCATTTACACAACTGCTCTGAAAGCCCGGTATAGGTGGCCAGTGAATATTCCCTTTTTACTACCATGTATAAACAAGTAAGGAAAAAAGTTCCTTAAGTGGGTTCAGTAGCCTTGATGATCTTCATTCATCAACAGAAAAAGCTTAAAACCACAGCAGTTGAAAAGTCAATGGTATAAGGTTAACTAGATACACCCATTTAGGGATAAAGGTGTCTAAGTAAAAAAATGCAATCAGAATCTTAAATCAGTGAAATTAAGCAATCAGTTAGCATGTGATGCAGTGTAGAGTATCATTCAAGCTCAGAATATGCTATTTCTTGTGCAGCAGTTATTTGAAGTAAACATGACAGTGACAAGTTTCAATATACTGAGCCCTACACTGAGTTGTTTTCTGTTCCACAACATTAGAGAACTGTTCGCAAAACCCCTTCTTCTCTGAAGTCTTCAACTTGCCTGCCTACATTTTAAGTTCAGCACGAGTCAACAGCTGGTCCAAGTAACATCATTTGTATCAGACTCTTCAGAACGTATTCGGAGAGCTGCGCTCCTCGGTATGTGCTGCTGCATGGGTCTAGTAGCATTTTTAAGGCCTATTTTTATATCATTGATAGGTCTATGGGAATACATGAAGAGTAATAGTGATACCCAAAACTCTGAGCAATATGGCTGTTCTTAGTGTGGAACTATGACATGCTGTAATATTAAAAAGAGGGTAGCTCCAGTCTTTCCAAACTTCTGAAAAATTGGACAAAGCCAGAGACAGCTGGTAAATAAGAAAAGTGGAACTACAAAAAGCCTACAACAGGTAGCCTCTGAAACCTGAGCTCATGGGCTTCCTTCAAGGTACGAATAAAAGTCCTATAGCCAGTTACAAAAGCTCAGTTCTAATTTACTGAAAACACGCAAACTTACCTCATTTGAATTTTTAACTATCTAAGAAGCTTCTCTGTGAGGTGTCTGCATGATACGGGCTTAGCATTTATTTTTTTTTAAGTCTTCTCTTTGCTGGGCAAAACAGAGAATTTGCTGTTTCCACATAAAGGTCATTAGTAGCCTGAAGGTCTATGCAAATCCTTCACACCAAATACTAATAACGTTAGGATGGAGTGAGTGATAAAAAAATTAAAGAAATGAAGATTAGAAACTACTTTAAGTAAAAAAGGGTGGGGGCTAGGAACTTGTCAATACAATGTTTTCTCCGTGGGTGGACATAACTTGTGTGCTTTTCTAGCCAAGTTCGCAGTTGTCCCTAAGACCTGCAAGATCCTTCAAGGTGATCATCAGAGAAGTTCAGTTTGGATTTTACAATGTTCCTTCCCTGGTATGCTCCTGTGTCATTCTTTTTTGAAGACATTGACCATATGATGATATTCAAATGGCCAAGCGTTTACAATTTCCAGATCTGCCAAATAGCGAATCAACCTTTATAATTAAAGGTGACAAGCTGACAAGGAAAATGAATGTAAAATTGTATACGTATATGAATTTTTATGTCAGATTGCCGTCTGTGCACTTGTTTTCTCTTTGTCAATAGCCGAAGGCTCATTTCTCTGTACTAGAAGTGCATTTTATATCGAGGCCTTCAGACAGCTCCCCTTCGCCCTAGTGAATTTGCTGATTAATTTTGGATGCTCCTCTTAATTAACACCCCAAAGGAAGTCTAGATTTTCTAGCCTATATTCCATGTAAAACAAGTGAATCTGAAGAACAATGACCTAAGGAGACAGGCGCGCTCTGTCCGAATGACATTACAAGAACATTGAATATCTCACAAGTCAGGACCTGGTCAGGCAATGCCTAGGGAAAATGTAGGCCTTTAATCAGGGCAGAAATGAGATTCATATTAGTCCAATTTCATTTTCTTTATTGCTGACAAAGAGGGGCTGGGATGGATGCCACCTGACAGTTGAAACATGGTGCCCCTATGCAGGAGCGGGTGCCTCTGGCCTTGATTAATAATTGGTACCATTTTGACTTGCGGGCAGATAAGTTGATGATGGATGAGAGAAAAAGAGTGAAGTGATTTATTATAAAATTAGGATAAAATAACGAACTGGATAATTGCACACAAGCCTCATAAAATGTAGCTGTGGAGTCAGAAGTGCAATGCCAGGCAACAATAATTTCCACCTCAGTTTTCACAATGAGATCTTAAAGCAAGGAAGGACAGAGACAACTCTTACTTATGCAGCTGCTTAATGTAGAAAAAGCCTTGCCCATTCTTCTACTTCAAGCAAATAAAATATTGAGACTTGTGTTTCAGTTTTTATTATTACTGCTGCACAAGAAAAAGGAAGAGTAGAACTGAACAGGCCCCATTAAACCAACTGTTGCTTCTCTGTTAAAGCCAATAAAATCTTACAATTCTTGCATTTCTTAGCATACTTTAGCAGGGTAAAAGATCTGAAGTTATGAAACTGAGATGTATACATGTTTAAATCAAAATTCAACATAAAAATAGACTTGTAACCTCTGTTGGAACCTGTAAAAATGTACAGCCCTCTTGGTAGGTATCGCTTTTCTAGTTCACTTTTTGACGCTTTGAACTTCCAAAGCTGTGCTCTGATAACTATTTTAGAAGCTGAGTCATGTACTGCTTGCTATTTTATTCTGCATATGTTCAGCAGGGTACAATTACAGATTAAAAAAGCATATCTTGTAATATCCATTTGCTGCCTTGTATAAATATTTATTTTGTTGTTATGAATCCATGTCATAATACACTTTCTTTCTTTATAAGACAAATGTTTGGTCACTCTCTCTTGGAAATTTTAAACGTCTAACCTGTTATAATTCCTGTTGTTTTGCCACTAGTGGTGCAAATCAACATCCAACTGTTTTTTTCTGCAAGTTCAACTAGCTGAAATTACTGAATTAAAGACAACTGCCAACAATATTGTGCGAATAAGATGGGTTCAGTCATAAAACTGAAAATGAAAGTAGCACAGGGAGATAAAATTTAAGTTTCATGTGATCGATTTTTCTTCTACCGCTAAGATAACAACGTGGCAATTTGTCCTTATACTCTACAAATTTCCAGAAACTGAATTTTCCATGCAGATTAGGAAAAAAGGATTTTCAGATAATAATATGCAAACACTTCATTATGGTTCAAAAGCAACAGTCATTACTTAACAGCATTAAACTTTTTCCTAAACTATGTTCCTAAAAGGAAGTAAAAATGACATCCACTGTTATATCCCTTAGACAAATATTAGAACGTTTCATATCTGATCCAGTCTTAACTGCATAACATGAGTAGTAGTTTATTTTTGTGGGAAGATTTGAGAAAAGTTAACCTGAATTCACTTTTAAAATGTGTTACTGAAACTACATCAATTCCACAGCAAATTTTGTTTCAGAATTTTAAAGTATATTTAACATGACATAACTTCATGAATTAGAGCAAACTGAATTGAGACTTTTTGAATAAGAATATCCACAATTTACTGCAACTTAACTTTAAATTCTTTTTAAACTCATGTCGCTGTCTTTTCTGGACTAACTTCTTCAAGAAGTTAGAAAAAAAGGTTCAAAAACTTTTCACATTGATTCATTTATAATTTATTTGGAGAAAAAAAATATAAGGTGAAAAATTATCTAAGAGAAAAATTACAGATGAAGCGTCCTTTTTTGTCTGATTCCAAAATTGTAAAATATTTCATCAGCTCTGTCAAAATCTGAAGGCTACATCCCATAATGACAATGGGAGCATAGGCTTGAGAAAAATACATATTGCTGTGAAAGAGGAGACTAGACAGTAATAGTGTCTGTTCTGTCCTTGCAAACGGCATGAATGACTTCTCACCATCAATACCTATGTTCTTTCAGTATCCCAGAGGTTTTGGGTTTAAGGATAAAAGGAAATAATTTAATTAACTGCTTTTTTAGTGGTTTCATTAACAGCGCTTTTAAGACCAAGAGGTAAATAACGCTGCAAGGAACAACTTGTGCTCTGGGCCCCACCAGCTCTATGCCCAAGTGGAAACAGCATGGCTGGCTATGAAAAGGACACTTTTCTATCAGCCACATTGGAAGAATTGTTTGGGCCATCGTGTCCCTTGTCTGTATGAAGTTGGTGCCAGGCATGAGCTAACTCCATGTCCTGCTACCTTTCCTGCCTCTAGGAACCATTTGCCTGGCAGAGGTGAGGCTGGCCATTTCTCCATAGTACAAACATGACAGCATGGGTGTCCTAGCGTCACTAACGTCTAGGAGTCTTGTGACTGAAACAATAACATGGCATCAAAAGTTAGGACAGCTGAATGCTTACTCCCAGATTATTCAGAGACCTCTGATAGCTTTAAGATAAGGAGGGAAATGGAAGTCTATTCACCATTTCCTTGAGATTTGGTTTCAGCATTCACAAACTGAGGAATCTCTCTCATGGAATTAGTACCTGCCCACTAGCTTTGCCATAGGTCGCTAGAAAAACAAAAGGAGACCAAATCTCTCTGGACTTGGAAGGAGGTGGGCACAATCAAAGAAATGTGATTTCTCCACACTACTACTTCCAAGAGCTGGCTGTAAGGAATCTAAGTGTGACCTGGACTTCAGGCAACTTGAGTGAAGAACTGAAAATTAAGTTGTAGGTTAAAGCACCTTTTGCACTTGCATTTGCTCTCTATTTTTTTCCTCCCCAGACCCCCCATGGTAGGGGGTCAGTTAGACTTATCATGTTAGGTTGCAGAAACCATTCCCATACTTTTGTATCCTTTATGAAGGCAAAACCCAAGGAAGCATCTCCGTTCCTTTGGGGCAAGGTACTCCTTTCTTTAAGACAGCTCTTTGAGAAAGCTAGTGGAGGGACAGTAAGACTTAGCGCTGACCAGTCTCACTCAACATAGGTTGGGTGGTGTATCACAAAGAAAAAACTGAACCATGACACACTTCTGCCTCATAAAAACATGTATCGCGTAGTTTTGAACAGGTTTGAACAACTACTGTTGTTTTGTTCCAAACTGTAGCTAACCACAAACTGGAGAGGGTTACCGATAGAAATGCATGGGTTTTACCTATTTTACAGCGCACGGCAGTTTTGGGAAACAGCTTAATTCCTTCTGGCTTCTAGTTTTCCTGCCTGGCTGTGCTTCATACATTTCATTTTTGCAGTCACTGGTTTAAAAATGTCTGCCAATTGTGGTGTGCCTGCCAGCATCACTGTCTGCTCTCAGCAGGCAGAAAGGTGTACCATAAATGCTGTGAATAAAGTTGAGGAAGGGGAAGGCTCTCTTTGCTCTCAGTTATCTCTCAAAGAGATGAATGATAATAGCTAGGGGGAATGTCTGTACCGACACATTTTTAAGAATGCGAACAAAGTGTCATGTCATTTCAACAAGTGTAATGACTACATAGTGATCTAGTCATGTTCAAAAAATGGATGAATTATTATTTCTGAATTATTATGGCCGCTGTTTATTGCTCTATTTCCTCCATGTACCTGTCTCCATGCCACCTCATATTTTTCTCTTTTTTTTCTTAAACTTTTCTGTAAACATTTATTCACATTTTTCATAATTTTTCTTCTGCATTTCCTACATAGGCATTTTCCTTTAGACTTCTTTTTAAGTTTTCCCTTCTCAGTTCCTTCCATCCAGTCATTTTAATTTTCTCTGTTTTAATTTTTGACTCTCTTTTATGAATTATGACTCAGATCTCTTTTCACTAGCCTCTCTTCTCTGTCTTTCAGAGTGACCAGTGGGAGGACATAAATCCCTTAATATATATCTTTCTTTACTGATTCACATTGCTCCCCTTATATAGTCCTTCCCTTATCAAATCACTCATCTCACATGCCAGTTTTCTTTATTCCTTCTCCATGGGTGTTATCTTTTTGCCTCAGATTTCCAATGCAAGTTTCTGTTGAGGAATCCCATCATTCTCCTCTGTTGTAATTTCTTCTCACAGGTTCTTCCTTTCTGATATATGTTTTCCTACCCTGCATTTTCCCCCTTTCTCTCTTTCTCCAGTCACTTTCTCCCCAATCTCCCTTATTCCTCTACTCCAGCAGTACCTGCGTTGCCTCAAGATCCCAGGCTGCTCAGTTGCTCTCATATCTTCCACGTCCTCTCCCCCAGCACTTTTTCTCTTCCTGCCAGTCTTAAAAGTGACAATAAATTTGGGTTCTGAGACATCCCTGCACAGTACTCCAGGATCAGTTGAGGTAGGTTTTAACATAAGATTACTGTCAGGCACTCTTATTTCATTCACTCTGTCTTCCTGAAGGCCCAAAAGGACAAAATTTTGGAATGCGGTTTGTGAAACAGACGTTTCAGGGTCTTCAGAGAGCTGGGAAAACACGTAGGAGCACAACAGTCTTCATAAAATTATCTGTCTCTCCTGGGGCGGACCAAATAGGCAAAGCCACAGAAGTAGTCAAAATGTGAACAACAGAGGAAGGAAAGGTATTGTTTTGGAAGTCTGCTTTTGTAGTTATTTTGTATGACAGAATATAGGTTTGGGTTTCATTATCTAACACTTTAGCACTAGTTTCTCTTTGGGCTCCATTTGTATTTAAGAGGCATCCACAATAGTAGCTAGAAACACATCTGAATATTTGTACTACTCTTTCAGTGTGGAGAATTTGTCTCCCTCATTTTGTGGTCTGTGTTCTTTACATGGGACTTCACATAGGACTGAGTAATTCCAATGAGACGAAATTAAATCCTATTATCACCCATTTCTAAATAACTGGATTTGTCCCCCTGAGAAGGCTCCCAGCTGTTCGCCTTCGTGATGCTCTTGTTCCCATCATGACACTGCAGCAGCTCGGGAATGTGAGTGTCATTCTGTCAGCATAGTAGGCCTCTAGATCAACATAAGATTAATCTTGCTGCAAAAATCTTTGACTATGTCAGGCCTGGCTCTGTCTCTGGCTCTGTCTCTCTAAGAAAACTATAACTTACTCTCTTAGCAGTTGCATTTGAACTGTGTTTTGTGTCAATGTGGGATAAAGAAACAAGAGGCCTGCATGTAATTTGGATTTTTCTAAGTATCTCATTTCAATCTAATGTACTGTTGTGTAATTAAGCCAGTAAGTCTATATGACCATCCCATTTCAGGACTTGGTCTGCTATCTTTAGTCAGTGACAAATTCTGGTTTCCATTGCTTGTTCAGAGATGATAACAGTGTGATTTACAGGTATAAGTAACAAATGAGATCAATTAAAAAGACTAAGAGTGGCACCTGTCTAAGTGTAGGGTTGCACTAAATGATTCCCACATCATTGTTTCCTGTATGACCCTGCATTTGCAGCCTCTCCTCAGGAAGGTTAACAATGGGAGAGTTGTTTCTTAATGCTCATGAACCAAGAAAGCAGGCCTTATCCTGCAGCCCAGGGATATGATTATTATCTCTGAGTGAAAACAACAGCCGTATTTTTCAGCTCCATGTGTACAAATGATCCCTGTGTTTCATATAGTTCTTGACTACAGCGTCTTGGATTGCCCAATTTGTTACAAGTCTGTACTGTGAGCTGCCTTTGTATAGTTGAGCTGAACTCAAAGTCAGGTACCTGGCTCTCTTTGTGAACAATTCTCAGTATTTTGTATTCTTAAAGAAATTTTGAAAAATATTTAAAAGTTATTGAGGTCTTAAGAATTTTCAAATAATCTGACTTTTTTTTTTAAATAGTGGCAGGGAAAGTATACAATTTTATAATTAATGGAACCAGTTTTGTGATATTTCCATTTCTCTTATCTCTATTATTGTGTAATGAAACTTAACGATCATTTTATGACAGGTCATATTAATACAGAAACTCCTTAAAGACTTAACATGAATGATGAAATCTCTATTTTTATTACTCCACTTAAAAGCTTAAGGGTACCTCTGCAGATTTATTAGAGTATGTACTTCTTTGGACACTGGAACCTTAATCCAGTTGACTAATAAATATTTGTTATGCGACACCCTGCCAAGGGAAAATCATGGTTGGAAGTCTAGAAAACAGACTTTTTATGACAACTTCAGGAAGAGATATCAGGGTATCCAAGAGGCCCAAGAGGTGAAAGGGATGTGGGCTACTCAGTTTCCTTGCTCCCTATTACTTTTTTAATAACATCTTACTTGGTGTTGCATAGTGGCAGCAATCCCCTTCATTTGTTGACCTCAGAGTTCAAGGAAAAGGACAACAGTGTTTCTCTTCTTGGTATGTGTATTCAAGGTCTTGGGGGGCTAGTGCGTCTTTGTACAGTCTTCCTCCCAGGTCAGAAGTACTCAGTTCAGACTGTTTCTCCTACATCTTCCAGATATGTCTGGCTCCTCTGAGGCATGGTCAGAAGCTTATACTTCTGATAGTGTAGTCTCTCCCATCTCATTAGAATGGAAATTCCAAGTGAGGAACCCAATACTTGATCTCAGAAACCAGTCTCTACAATATCTGAGGAAGAAATTTCAGATTTTGTGCTGTTGGGCTACTATTTCAATTTAAAGTGGTGAATATCATCTGTGCCCTTACAGCTCTTCAATCTAGGTCACCACTTAAATTTAGGCTGGACTGGTGAGTACTGAGAAATATTTAAGCTAACACTGTTTAGATGACTATCTTAAAGGAAATGCACTCTGAGTTAATATTGGAGAATTAACATTCCTGTCATATCCCTCCTGAGAACCATTATCCAAAAAAAAAAGAACTTGTCACCCTCTTTGAACAGGTTGAATTAAATCCAAGAACTAAGTGATGTGAATTACCTTTATATTCCTAGAGCTATTCCCTGTAAGTGATGGTGATCACATACATTGGCAAAGCAACCCAGGGGAAATGGCTGTACTGATGCCCATAGTGTGCCTGTATATGGAATAGAGAAGCTTTTTAGTAAAGGTCTGTCAGTCTATTCATGCTGATGAGTTTTAATAATCATTTACTCACTTACTGTATTTTCCACCAGTTTGTGTATGCCATTTGCATTGCAACTGTAGTCCCATGCTTACTTGAACTCTGCAAACTCACGTGCAAATCCACGAAATAGGCCTGATCCACGAAAAAAAAATTACAAATATGTGATGAGAAGCAAAATGGGAAAAAGGAATTGGGTGTAATATGGTCAAATACAAGTGTCTTCTGTTCTTCTTCAAAGGGTTCAATATATAGTCACTGTTCCTCTGAGAGTGCTGGAAATATCCTCTCCTGGAGGATCGAATTCTTGAGAGGCGTGCAAAGCATTATCCATTGCCATCCAATCTTCCAAAATTCCAGAAAAATACCTAGCAAGTCCCCAAGTTTTCAATGATACACACACCTCCTGGGAACTAGGTCTGAAGGTTAACAGCTCATTTGCCATCCTATGCTGAGGAAACACTTTATATCACTCACTTGGGACTGGATTTTAACCAGAAACCTAGATGTGAAAGTCCCCAAACCCCATTGGCAATACTTTGTGGTGTCCCAGCACCTAGGTTTCAAACTTTTTATTTGTATCACCAATTTAAAATGCTTTTTATGCTCAGTTCTAAGGAATTCTTATATTTACATGTTCTCTTTTTATTTAATGAGCTGACAGCAGATATTCCTTGTAAATTCCAAAATAAATTGAACTGATGAGTATGGCCATGCTTGAAGATTACACATAGCTGGCATCTCAAAGAATTGCTGTAAGTTACTCTATAAGGTATTTAGCTATCATTTAGTGAAAGTTATTATCATCATTTACTGAATTATTTAAAGCTGTCTTCAGGCAGACTTAAATTACTGTATTTATTGTTTAAATAGGAGCTATTTATTGCACTTTGCTCTTTCTATGGCTTACCTGCTTTTCCATGTTGCACCAACATCCTTCCAAGAGATGCTTATTCTCCTCACCCAATTACAGCAGCTTTTCTAAAGCAAATCTCCAATTATAGAGATTTCTTGGCAGTACACGCTATAAATGCACGAACCTTTTAAACAGGTTGAGCGATGTAATAAACTGAGTTATGACAAGTTTCAAAAGGGGGCCAGTAATACGAAAAAACCTGGCTGCTGTTAATGCAATAGGGCTGGCTGGGTGGGGGTTTATTTGGAAAGGCAGATTTATTGTGGGAGAAGGGCCTCAGCAGGGAGAAGGTTGGTCTTTCCCTGGATTAGGGCTGCGTGATGGTCCAGGAGTGGGGCTGCACCTCTGGGCAGGGCTTGCCCCACCAACCCATCCTGTGGCTTCATCCAGCTCTTGGGGGGCTAAGCAAACACACAAACCAGAAGCCAGCTCTGTCCCAGGGAGGCCACCGCCTAAGCGAAGCAAAATTGCTATACCTTGAAGCATGAAAAAGCAGCCCTTTCCAGGAGAAAACCTCAAGTGTTCATTTTCTGCTTTTCCATAGGGCTCACAATTAAGATTTCATGCAAGTTAACGCTGATTATGAAGGGACGGAAAACACCTCTGTGGCAAGTGAGCACTGAACTTCGGCCACTTACTGTGTGAGTTAAAGCAACAGGGGCTGGCCCACCACTTCCCTTTGTGGCTCTGTTTGAATTCACTTGATTAATGTTGTATGTGCACGTCTATTGAGGCACCGAATTTAAAAGGATTGTTTACCATAGCCTTGTAATCAACCTGCCTTAGCAGCACCCTATTACCCATGATAACAGGGCTGCTGCAATTTGGGTCTGAAAGAAAACAGCCTCAGATGGGCTCTCGGATGCTTTAGTGCTAGTATGCTGCCCTGTTATCTTCATTTGTAATTTGTTTTCAAGAACAGTGATTTACATTTCAGTTGGATTACACCTTTTAATGTTTCACAAACGTAAAGTGGCTGCAGTGAAAACTCACATCTCCACTAGATTTCAAACGATGCATTTGAGGCTTCAGTGGAGAGGATTACAATTACAATTAAAATCAAAAGCTTGCTCATTCTTTTAATGATGCATGCTAACCCTTTGTATACTAAGAAGCCTATCATGGTGCTATACAATCATGATTTTTTTTAGGGATATGAAATAGCTGCATGCATTCTGCTTTATCATCTACTACACGCAAATGCTGGTCTTCTGAAATGGAACACATCCTGCACAGTGAGTTCAGAGGACAGCTTACCTTGATAAAAAATATAGAAGAACACATAAAAAAGGAACGGAGAGAAAAAAAGCCCACTACTTTATTTTTTTTTAAATGTGGAACATATTTTAGTAACGACTTAATTTTCCTAAAGTAGTTTTTGCCAAGGTATATAGTTATGAAGACTTCTATTGAAAGCATAATGGTACTGGATGAAGTGCAAAATATTAATCAGTGGGATATTTTTCTTTCAATGGACATTACATGAGCAGAAGAAGGTTTATTGGTTTTGTTCTTCTTTGTTTTTTGCTTTTTTTTTAATCCTGTAGTTTTCTCACAGCAGTAAATTTTTGCAAATCTAGATTTATTTATTTTCTTCAGCAATTCAGAATAATTTCTATCTAAGGCTTCTTCTGTCACTTTAGAAAGATTTGTGAATAACAGACATTTATGTTCTTACTTGGGTCTTAGTGTATTATTTTTAGTGTGTTATTCTTGGTCTAGAAAATGACTGAAAATTCTTATTGGGCAGAGTTACGGCAAGACTAAAACTTACTCAGATCACACATGGCAGAAGTATCTGGGGGAGGACCTTCACTGCAGTGTTCAAAAGCTTCTGCTCCAAGCCAAAACCTCATCTGGGCTCAGACAGCCTGATGATTTATCAATACCCTAATCCTTTCAGTTCCTAATTGCCAGACTGGGACCACCCCCTCATCCCAAGCATATCTCCTTGTCTCCTGAGGGGCTAACCTCTGTCCCAGGGCAGAAGGGACTCAGACTCCACAAGAATGGGCAGAGAACTATCTGTGGTAGATGCTGCTTACCCTCCACAGAGGAGCTACCAAATACCAGCCATCAAGTTGTGGCATGGTAAGGGCCCAAAGTACTGCCTCCAGTGAAGGGGTGAGGAATTGGGGAAGACAAGTGTCATGGTTAAACAGTGCATTTTTCTTTTCCTTTTTCAAGATTACTGCAAGCCCTGGAAGACACCAAGACACAAGAACACCTTGTGTAAGAATGCCTTTTCCAGGCCCTGATACATGAATTTTCTGTTCCCTATGACTCAGTAGAAGTTATGGCAATGCATATCATTTCTCGGCTGGAGATTTGCATGCATGTCAGGAAAGGTGGTAAGGATCTCTCAATTACTTCTAAGCAATCTGAAACAAGAAACTGAAAAGATTCAGGCTATTCCATGAAAATTTCCTTAGTTTACGAAAAAGTATCTTTTGCGGAAGCTAGATAGCTAAATCCATAAATAATACTTAAGATTGAATCAAATGTCTCAGTCAAGTCAAAGTGGTTTTCTTTTCAATCATCTTTTACATACAGATTAAACCACCTTTCTAAAATGAAATATTCCTTATATCTTGAAAATCAAAACTTCTGGTTTAAATTTCACAGAAGAATAGGTGGGACTCCCTGCACTGAACTGAAATCTTCTGAACGCAAATGTCTAATGAAAGTAAGTCTTTGAGGTTTTCTCTGTATTCAGTGATAAGAGTGGGAAAGTCATGCTGACCTGAGGATTTCTCACACTTAGGCTGAAGAAAAGGTTCCTGCCTTAATGATAGTCCAAAAAAGACACAAACAAACACAGTTCATGCACAGCAGTCACACACATTTTGGTGAAACATATTATCTTGATGTTTCTCTCCACCTACTCATGTCACTTTAGTCTTCTTCTGACTAAATTAAGTCTTATTTTCCTCCAGGCAAGCCTTTCTTCTCATATAAACGGAGGTATTCAGCAGCACAGGAAGGGCAGGCTAAAGCCAGATATAGAACACCATCACACAGATTTCCTAATGATCACAACACATGAATGAAGACATTTGATTTATTATATTTTGTTTCTTTTTCACGTAGATACTTTTAATTCTCATCACAAACAGCATAAAGGAACCTTAAATCTTATGATCAAAACCCAGAGAGTGATTTACAAATGTCATTGTGGTGTTTCAGGGGAACTGCGGTTCACATGCCTCATGCCTTCATTCTTCTCTATGAGATGATTTTCCAGTTGCTCTGCAATGAGACATCAGAACCAATCACCAAAAAGCATCATGCAACGGGTAGTTCAGCCTGACTCATTAGCAGCAGTTTAGAGTGTTAGACAACAAAAGTAGTTTCGAGAATAACCAAAAGTAGTTTCAAAATTAGTCAGAGCTTTAGATTATTTTTTTTTCTTTTTTAACCAAGCTTTTGTCTTTTTTTCCATTTTCATGTATTAGTACTTTGATAAGAAATCAATTTTGCACTGATAGCTTCCATGAGCCTCTTTCATTTTAGTTTATGAAAAACCTATGTATGCATCCATAAATGGTCTCAACAAAATTTATTTGATTATTTGTGATAATCTGTACTTCATGACCTAACCTTTCTCAAAAGGTCCTCATGAAAGAAATCACGAGGAAGCAATCCCAGACAATTCAGTGGGGAGTGTGACTTTGATTTCCCTAAATGCTATCTTCACATGCCAATCTCATATGTCCTGTGCTGTCTTGTCCAAGTTAAAAACAAAGAGGTACCGAAGAAGTAGCCCCTGTAAAAGCCACTACAGGGCTGTCCTCCCCATCACTTGTTCTTCTTCAGGTGAGGAATCTTTAGTCCTGCCCTCGTACAATCTTGGAAAGGCCTTTCGTAGATTTACCTGTGAGAAATGACCACCTGTATACAGACCCCGTACTTCTGCTTCTTAGTCAGCACCCATGTCCTAACAACCTGACTCGATTTGGGCCACAGTGATTTACCCTATGAACATTCTTTTCACCAGGGTTGGGAAGTTCTTGGAGGAGCTGAGATGAAGAGACAAAATGCAGTTATAGTCTTCATGTATTCACTTCTACGTCAGATTCCACTCTTGACACTGAAACCCAAGGAAATGAGAGGTACTCAGTACAATTTTGTGAATAATAAATGTTTTGACTTACTAGTGGTCCTGAAAAAGCATTAAAAAGGTAGAAAAAATTCATGGCTTGGGTGATCTCAGAGGGTTAGTTTTTTTTGAAACCAAGTAAAAGTTGGACTGAATATCAGTTGAGCTGAAATAACAGTGTTTTTCTCTATTTTTCAGTACCTTTTAGAGATATTTCAGAAAGCAATCACCTTCAATTAAAAGACACATTTTATAAATATGATAATAATTGCTTTATTTGGAGGATTTATCATTATTATTTTAGCAATGATGAAGGTGAAATGAAGACGTTTGGTACGTTTCACCCTTTCTGACTCCATATTTCATCAGTAGACAAAGGTTTCACACAAGATTTTTCACAAAAATTTTAATCCATTCCAAATAACCAGCAATCCCCTGACAGACTATTTCTAAAATTGTCATCAGTCATTGTCCCTATGATTCAGAAGCTACTCTGTTTAGATTGCCCCATTTCAGGCAAAAAATAGTACCCATGTTGCTCCAAATGAGAAAAGGTCATATTCCTAATGGAACTGAATATAAATCCAATATGATTTTCATGTTACACATTACATCATTAGCTACAGATTTATAGGGAGAGAGCTAATATATTGAAGATTGTGACATAGTTCTCTTTCTCAAATGCACCTAATTTTTGAAGTTAGGCAGCACTGAATTTCTTCTTACAAGAATATCTAAAGTATTTTTCTTTTATTGGCTCCTTCCTTTAAGAGAAGACTGCAGAGCTGATGAATATTTCATAGGTAGAAAAACACCAGCGATACAGGGTTTTACCTACAAAATCTTTGGGGAAAGGGAGAAAATGGCAGGAAGGCGCTGTAAGGACAGTTCTTTTAAGAAGTCTTTGGAAAAGGGTCTCCATTTCATTTTCCACATCAATAACACCTCCTTCACCCCTTAATACTTTCTTCCTTTCATTTTGTTCCATAATAGCGTTCAGTCATTTTTGTACTTTTCTTTGTATTAAAGTGTCTCCCGAGCTGGCAAAACCATTTTAAAGCTAAAAATTTAAATAGAAAATTCTAAACGAGGAAAAAAAAAAAAGGACATCCAAATATAGTGGCTGTAAATTTGTACAAATCTGTTACAGAGGAATAATAATTGGAAAATATAATCAAATGTACGTTCTAAATGGATCTCTTCTTTCTTCTACAGTTCAATCCTAATGGACCTTTCTCCTGGGTTTCGAGAACACATTGACACTCAGAAGTGTCAAGGGTGACAAAAATACTTTATTTCAGTAAAGACTGGTCCCTTACAGACATTAGATGGACTGTCATGACCAAAACATGTAGAACTCTTTTCTGACTGATAACTGCTAAAAGCCACAAAAACAACAACAACAAAAAACAAACAAGAAAAAATACAACCAATAAGATTTGTTCCAAGGAAAAGAAAGAATATAAATCCTTCTGTAAAGTCCACTGACAGCTCTTGTTCTTATATAGAAATTTCTTAGGTCGTATGATGATTATAAAAAGCATAAAACCAGAGAAACTGAGGTAAAGTAAGAAAAAAAAACCATGTCCAATCCCCCTGTCTACAAGTGGTTTCATCTAGTCTTCCTTTGAAACCTTTCTTTGTCATTCTGATCTCAGGCTTGGATGGCACATGTTGGAAAGTAGCTGGCTGGTTTGTCAAATCCTGAGAATGGAAGTCCAATATTCAAATTACAAATTTATGCTTACAACAAAAAAAACTAGTGCATGGCAGCACTACTAAGCTTTTTACAGTATGAAATAAAAGCAAAGGAAAAAATCTAGGAGGCTTAAGTAAATGTTCCTCACCTAATCTAAGCCTATACATTAGATGTTTAAACACCTAAACATTGCACAGCTAGGTTAAGCCCCCTTTTTTCTGGGCTTCTTAAGGCAACAATTGCATATTAGATTTTCTAGACTGTCAGTCATTCCTTCTCCTTTCTTTATATTTTCTCCTCTTTCTCAAGTGGAAGCTACGTACTGGAGTCAGTATTTCCAATATTTAATCTACAATTGGGAAAAATTGCACTAGATTCCTCTGCTTTCATTTTTTAGGATTGTGTCAATCTTGTAAGACTTCACATTTAGCTGGTTCTCTACCTTGCCAACTACGTTCTCTTTCAATGCACTGGTTTTTGGTGGTGTTTTGTGGTTTGTGGTTTTTTTTAATTTTTCAAAAAAGTCTCCCTCATCCTGAAAAAGTGACCTACCTTTTTATTTTCCTAATGTGTTACTTTTCATTTAACTGAAAAGCACTAGCGTGGTGTAAGCGAGCCTGTCTGATTGCACAATACAGTACACTTGCTAGAATTTCTCTTTGTTATTTAACATGCCACAGCTGCTCAGATTATCTGCACACTTCACCAGCAGGAGCTTTTTGTTTATTTCCAGATAACTAGCAAAGATACTGAATAGGCCTGGGTCAAGGATAGTCCTGTTACAGCTCCTTTCAGGATTTGAATTACCAGATGATTTATTCTCCATCTACAATTACTTTTCCTGATCTCTCACTTGGTAAGTGTTTAATGAATTTACTTTGTATAGTGCACAAAGGCAAATATTTTAGAGAAGTCTATTTTCAAAATGCAATAATGTTGGTCAAACAAGATTGAAATCTCATCAGACAATTGTATCAGATTTGTGTGACACGACCTTTTTTATATAAAGCCACGTTGACTTTCATTAGTTAGGCTGCTACCTTTTACCTCTTTCTTAATTGCGTCTCTGCCTATCCTGTTCATGACTTAGCTTGCAATCAGTAGTGATTTATATTGTTCTGCTTAATTTTTAAGGTACTGACACAACACTCCTGTTGTGCCACGTCCTTCTGAATCTCTTCCACCAGCCCAAATTGTTTTCAATACCACTATTTCAGAAATTATCTTGGCTAGTATTTTAGTATTTCTCAATGTAATTTATATGGTTGTATAAATTTGTGTATGCCTCTTTCACCTGATAGGGATTTAGTTTCTGAAAACTCTTCTGAAAATGCTTTTTTTTTTTTTTAATACAGTTTCAAAAACCGTACTTACAGGAGGGCAGTTGCCATCAATATCTGCAGCAGAAATGTTTGAAACTTTGGAAATGACTTTGTCTTGCACTTCCTTTTTCTTTTTATTTTTTTTTAATGGATATTAAGGACAAACTCTTAAATAAGTTGCCCATTAGGGTTAGCTTTTTAAGCTTTTAAAAACCGGGATATGGAAAAGGTTACCTTCTTAGGGCAGTCTTTTATATTCCTGTTTTTCTTTGTAAGTATATGTCTTACCTCTAAGTGTGGTAAAATATAAGGTATGTCATAAAATATACAGTATGTCTGAGATAATGTTACTACAGGAAATGTTATTTCCTGACTCTCAAGTGCTTGAAATTGTCACCTTCCCAACACATGTTCTTTATGTATTCAATAGCACTCTCATTTGTTCTTTTTTTGTATCTGTGAACACCCAGTAGCATTTGGTAGGACATAAGCAGCAGGGGACGCTCACTTAAGCGAAGAGTCAGGAAGTGACTTCTGGAGGTACCTATTCCACACCAGGGTTTATTTACATGTTTTACTATCTAAGGAAAGTTCTGTCTTCAGAGGCTTATGGTTTCACGCTAAATAAAGGTGACCCAGCCTTTCTTTTTATGCTGCCATATATCTGCTGAATGTCACTCAGAATTATGATGTAAAAATATTACTTGCATTTTCAGTTCCAGTTGGTCTTCTGTGAGGCTTCAGTCTTGCACAGCCTTTTGCTGCAAGGAGTTAGGTAGATATAAACGACTGTACTGAAAGGTATTTTGAAAGAGTAAAAGAAAAAAAAAGACTTGGATAAACCAAAGTGGGTTCGTTCGGTGGTGGGGCTGGAGCACTTGCACCATGAGAAATCACAGAACAGGCCAGGTTGGAAGGGACCTCAAAAGATCGTCTGGCCCAAGCTTTTGTGCAGAAAAGGAGAGGCTGTGAGAGCTTGGATTGCTTGGCCTGCAGAAAGGATATCTTTAGCGGTACTCCATTGGTGTCTTCAGCTACCAAAATAGAGAAAAGGAATCCAGATTCTTCTTGTAGTTGCATAGCTAAAGAAAACGAGGCAAAGGACACATACTGCAGGAAGGGAGTTTCCCACTGCGTATAAGAAAAAACCTTTTCCAAGGAGTGTGGTGAAAAAGACACATGTTTACAGACACTCACAGCTCAGCTGGACAAGGCTCTATCAACCTGCTCTACCTTTGAAACCAGCACTGTTGTGAGTAGGGTGCTGGACCAGATGACCCACAAGGACGCCTTTGTGTTTGTGTTATTCTGGGGTTCCAGGCTTGTTCATAACCCAGCAGAGACCTGAATGGTTTGGAAGATCCGTCTGTTCTACTCAAAGGAACTTGCCCTTGGGATAGCTCACCCGTAGGCCATAAGTTATGTTTCAGTTCAGGATTTGAGTGCAGGGCACATAATGAGAAGGCCTGATGCTGGATCCTTTGCAAGGAGACTTACTCTTTCTGAAATAAGCTTTTTGTGCCATTACCCTGAGTCTCTTCCTCCTGCATGTGACCCTGAACTTGTCTTTTGCTTTATATTATGCTGCAGTTCTGCACGTACTTTTCTCTTCTGCAGACGAATCACCTCTTCAGTGCCTCTAAGACTACTCACATGAGTAAAATTTTTAGGACCTGATGGAGTTTTTTCAGGATTCCTGCTGGCCTAAATCCAAAATGTCTTTACATCAGCAATTACATTTTCACTTGTATCTGTACCTTGCCAAGTAAATGGAACCCTCATCCTGACTGTGATATTTCACTGCATATGCAAAATAAATGATAGGCATTAATACTAATGATCCTTTTGTCTCATACACTTAGACGTTACATCCACTACACAGCCACCTCACTTAATTTTCAAGATGACAACAATGTTGGTACTTGATTTACTTTTAGCAGAATTTGATAATGCTCAATTAGCCTTCTGCTCTAATTAATTTTTGGTGCTCATCAGTATTACCCTCTAATTTACCATGAGTGCTTAAGAGAAAGTAGTAAGGAGTAGGCATACCCTAACAGCTTTTTTTATTCTGCAGCCTCTGGATCATTTACATCTAAAGGAAAAGGAATCTGTGGATCTCGCTCTCTTCCTCCATGCATATTTTGTAGGTATCACAAAATCTCCAGACAATCAAATTAAATGCACACAGATTAACAACTGCTTTGGAAACCTTGATGGGAAGTGGGTCAGTCAGGCTGAGGGAGCTGCCTGGTTTGTGCTTAAAATTAGTCATTTGGTAAAAGTAAGAGGTAAGTACTCACAAAGGCTTCTGAAGGAGCTCCTCACCAGCTCATTTATGTGCCTGGACTAGACAGGCAGGGTTTTGCCCCAAAAGCCTTCAGAGGCTACCTCCTTCCGAACATAACCACAGGCCAAGGTGGAAATCACAGTAAACATTGGGCCACACTGTTCCTGGTGTGGTGTCATCAACAGAGCCACTAATTTTCCAGCCACTGCAAATGCCGTCTTTCTCAGTAAAGTAGTCATTTAAAAAGCCAGAACAGCGCACTCTCGCTCTAAATGCTGTTTCCCTGCATATATTATGCTACCATACAAACTGCCATTTTTATTTCATTTTCCTTCCAAAATACACGATAAGGTACAACATCTTAATTCTGAACCAAGTTCTGGGTGTGGGGTTTTTTGCTTTAGTTTTTTTATAAACTGCCAGTGATGTAAGAAACAGAATGGCTTAAACATCATATTTAAGACAGCCTTGTACAAGTTAGAAGTAATCTCTCTTAATCAGTAAACTCACTAAATTAGGTTTGGTATAACTCAAACATTATTAATATAAAGTAATTTTTAGTGTCACTTCTTTAACAATTAAAAACAATAGCATGTGTAAAACCTAGAAACAGAAAATAACAGATTTTACTGATTTTAATTTACATTTTAGTCTATTTTATTTGCTTTAATGAAATATAAGGTATCAAGATGCTGCTTTGATTTACCCATTTTAGTAGTTTTAATGTTAGTTCTCTTCCTTTGTACCATTAGTACACTTCTGAAATTTATACTTAATAGAAACATAAACATTTTTATTTTGAACATTACTAGCTTTTGAAATATTCATTATTGACCTGCTGGCTAATTCTAATTCTTTTTATATTGATATAATCTGAAAAGTTTTGTTCCTTATAATTAATGAATCTATTTATTATTAATAATTAAGAGCCAATTTGCCTGTTACTTTTCTTCTTAATGAAGACAAATTATTTTAATTTATCATAGTATTTTTAAAATTCCTTTTACCTTATAACTATTGTATTTTAATAACCATTTTTCATCAAAAAAGCAGCTCAGCCAGGTATGGGTACTCTCTGCCTGCACAATCTGGGCCATTAGAATACACAGTTTGTGATTGTTCGAGCGCCAAAACAGATAACTTCATATCTACAGAGAAAATCACGGTTATCTATACCATCAGAAATTGCTGCCTGCTGTTGCTTAACCAGGTTTCACCCCCTGTATGACTGCAGTCACAATCTACCTCCTGAAAAAGAGAGAGACCTACTAAATCCATACTTTTTCTTGTGTATTTAAACAGACATCAACATCGATGTCTGGAGACTTCTTGCCATCTGTGTGGGAATAAATCTCTGCATTTCTTGAAGAGCTGTCATCAAAAGGCAAGAGAAGCTTTAGGCACTGGAAGTTGAATTCCTTTGAGTTCAAGTGGATAAGAAGGCAAATTTCTTCATCAATGAGATTAATTTATCGTTAGAACAAGTTACAAAGGATGTGGTGGATTTTGCTGTACAGCTTTCAGTTAAATCTGATTGTTTCCAAAAGTACATGATGCACTTCAAGAAGATCATAGAATCTATGAATCACAGAACCTATGAATCATAGAATCTTAGAATCAGTGAATCACAAAATGGTTTGGATTGGAAGGGATCTTCAGAGATCATAGAATCATAGGGTTGGAAGGGACCTCTGGAGATCATCTAGTCCAACCCCCCTGCCAGAGCAGGGTCACCTAGGGAGGAACTTCTTTGAGGGTGGCATAGCACTGGCACAGGCTGCCCAGAGAGGTGGTGGAGTCTCCAGCTCTGGAGACATTCAAAGCCCGCCTGGACACGTTCCTGTGTAACCTGCTCTAAGAGATCATCTAGTTCCAACTCCCCTGCCATGGGCAGAGACATCTTTCACTCGATCAGGTTTCTCAAAGGCCCATCCAACCTGACCTTGAACGCTTCCAATGATGGGGCATCCACAGCTTCTCTGGGTAAGCTTTTCCGGTGTCTCACCACCACCCTAGTAAAGAATTTCTTCCTTATATCTAATTGAAATCTACCCTTTTTCAGTTTGAAATCATTACCCTTTGTCTTTTCAATAAAAGTCCTGGTAAAAGGTCTCTCTCCATCTTTCTTACAAGTCTCCTGTAAGTATTCAAAGCTGCAATAAAGTTTCCCCAGACCCTTCTCTTCTCCAGACTGAACAATCCGGAGTGTCTGTCTTCACAGGAGAGGTGTGCCAGCCCTCTGACCTTTGTTGTGGCCTTCCTTTGGACCCACTCCAGCAGGACCATGTCTTTCTTGTACTGGGGATCCCAGAGTTGAATGCAGTACTCCAGGTGGAGCAGAGTAGAGGTGAAAATCACCTTCCTTGGCTTGCTGGCCATGCTTCTTTTTATGCATCCCAGGATACCATTGGCTTTCTGGGCTGCAGGTGCACATTGGCAGATCATGTCCAATTTTTCATCAACCAATATCCGTAAGTTGTTCTCTGCAGGGCTGTTCTCAAAATACCCAGTTTGTACTGCTACCAGTGATTGCCCTGATCCAGATGCAGGACCCTGCATTTGACCTTGTTGAACTTCATGATGTTCACATTGGCCCACTCCTCCAGCCTTCCCACTGAATAACATCCTGTCCCTCAAGTGTACTAACTGCACCAATCAGCTCGGTGTCATCCTCAAACTTGCTAAGGATGTACTCCATCCCACTGTCTATGTTATTAATAAAGATATCGAACAGTACCAGTCCCAGTACAGACCTCTGAGGGACACCGCTTGTTACTGATGTCTGTTTGGTCATTGAGACATTGACTGCAACTCTTCAGATGCAGTCATCCAGCCAATTCCTTATCCATCAAACCCATACCTCTCTACTTTAGCAACAAGGATGTTGTATGGTACTGTACCAAAGACCTTACAGAATTCAAGATAGATGACATCAGTTGCTCTTCCCTTATCCACCAATGCAGTCATCCCATCGCAGAAGGCCAGCAGATTAGTCAGGCATTATTTGCCCTTTGTGAAGCTATGTTGGCTATCTCTAATGACCTCCCTGTCATCCATATGCCTTGACGTAGCTTCCAGGAGGATCTGTTCTATGATCTTACCGGGCAGAGAGATGAGACTGACTTACAGGTATTCCCAGGGTTCTCCTTTTCACCCTTTTTAAAAATGGTTGTGATGTTTACCTTTGTCCAGTCACTGGGCCTTCACCTGACTGCCATGACTTTCAAAAATTATGGAAAGCACCTTAGTGACTACTTCTGCCAGTTTCTTCAGGACTCTGGGATGCATCTCATTGTGTCCCATGGACTTGTGTATGTTTGTCTAAGATGGTCGCAAACCTGATCTTTTCCTATGATGGATGGGACTTCATTCCTGTAGTCTCTGCCTTGAGATTCAGGGACTCGGGAGATGTGGGAAGTGCAATTGCCAGTGAAAACTGATGCAGAAAAGCTGTTGAGTACCTCAGCCTTCTCCATGTCACTTGTCACCAGATTCCCTGTCTCATTTACCAGGGTTGTACAATTTCTTTTGTTCTCCTTCTCTGACCAGTGTAATTATAGAAGCCCTGCTTCTCATTCTTCACATCCCTTGCCAAATTTAGCTCCATCTGTGCCTTAGGTTTCCTGATCCCAGCCCTACACTTCTGGGCAGTATCCCTGTATTCTTCCCAAGATGTGTGTCCCTGCTTCCACTGTGTATGCATTTCCCTTTTGTGATTCAGTTTGACCAGGAGGACCTTACACAGGCGTACTGATATCCTGCCTTCCTTGCCTGAATTCTTGCAAGTGGAAATTGAGAGCTCTTGTACTCTAAGAAAAATAACTTTAAATAGCTGCCAGCTCTCTTCTGCTCCTTTATTCCTGAGGGCAGTTTCCTGGGGGATCCCAGTCACTAGTACCTTAAACAACTGAAAGTTTGCTCTTGTACAGTTTAAGTCTTTTCATGTGGCCTATATCCCTCAAGATCATGAATTCCACCAGGGCACTATCGCTGCAGCCCAGGCTACCACCAGTCTTGACCTCTCCTTTGAGTTCCTCTGAGTTGATGAGCAACAAGCCCAGTAACACATTTCCACTGGTTAGGCTTTCTGTCACCTGGATTAGGAAGTTATCCTCAATGCACTCCAAGAGTCTCCCAGACTGCTTGTGGCACTTTTCCAGCAGATGTCAGGTATTGAACCTAGTGCAAAATCATGGTGTTAAATTCTGTAGCATGTCACATAAGAGTTCCAGAAGATTTTCACATTGTTTCGGCCTAACCCAAAACTATGAGCACCTCTTAACCATATGTTCTTGGCTATTCCAGTTTAGTACCTGATATTCAAATTGCAGTAACACTAATCTTATTTAAACAAGATGGCAAAGATCAGGAGAGGAGAGATACATTCAAGAGATGTTCAACTGCCTCTATAAAAACAGTCAAAAATATTTACTTGTGTTGTCAACAACCCTTCCAGAACTGAGAAAATATATCATCTTTCAGTGACCTTGGCAATATTCACCATGAGTCCAGAAAGTCTTAATATGTCTGTGACAACATCAGCTCCAGCGTGAATTAGGTTATTAGCCTCCTTAATTTGTATCATTACCAACTGTTTACAAAGCCTGTGTCTTTTGAGATGGTTGATTAAAAATATTTTTAACAAACATTTTGCAGTTGAATCACAGCAAACCCAACTGCTGTTGTCTTATCTCACATTTTGTTATGGAAAATTATATAATTAATCACTTCAATGAATTACACCTGAATTACAGTACTGAATTACTCTACCTGAATGATATGCTTCACCTTCAGCATCCTTTTCTACAGGTCCATCAGCATCACTGCATCTGAAAGCATACATACAATGCATTTACCTCCCTGTGTACCCATGTGCAGGTCCTGACTCCAGAAACACGACCGTCAACTCTTTCCAACTGGCCCGTCCATTGGTAAGCCCTTACCTTTGGATTTAGCATAATGCCAAACCAGAGACACCAAGTGCTGAGACGTTTGACTCACTGAAATATTAACATCTCTGCTGGAAACAAGCTAGTAGTAAAACAGCATAATCATTAGCTTATTAAGGTTACCCAAAACGTTGTCAGGGAATGTTCTTTTTCCTAAAGGAAATGCAGTGTTTGCATGTGTGTCCCTTATCAAAAATGTATAGTCTCTTGAGTGAGAAGCTGGTCTCTGAGTGAGTAATGACTCAAAAATAAACTTTTTTGGGCTCTTTAGGCATTTAAGTTAATAACTATCAGTATTGCAATGTAAAGTTTGCACTTTGTAAGTCAGTTCTAAAAGAAGCTTCTGATGTGGTCATGTATATTTGGAGTTTGGGTTTTTTTCCTTTTAAATTCTTCATTCTGGATTCTGGAGGAAAAGCATTGCTTTCTAATAAGTGCTGCAGAGGTTAATAATATATTCATCTTGAATAAAACAAAAAGCATAGTAACATTTGGCACATACAAGGATATAGAAGCACATTAAATGAATGCAAAGAACTGGCAGCTGAAAGGCAACAGTTGCATAATATTACCAGAGTAATGAGAAGTGTGCTACATATTAATAAATATGTGACCTTTTTATCTTGATTATTTAAAAATCATGTTATTTTAAAAATGAATAAACAAACGCCGCGTTTATCCTTACATAAAACCATAGTTTCACTTGACGGACTATGTAGCATGATTTCTCTACTGGTAAAGTGGAATGCTGCCGTACAGGTTATTGTAACATTTATCACGCTGATCTCATTATTTTTGAAAACCACACATCAGGACAATCATCTTTTAAGCTAAAGCCTAAGCTGGAACAAGGGTATGCAAGTGTATTCATTTATATATAATGAAATTTTAAATTCCTAAAAGACAAATATAATTAAAATTAAAGAAGAACTAAAAGAGAAAAGAAAAGCTGTACAAGTAAGATTGCATTTAAGATAGTTATATACTTTAATGAGACACAGTTTCTTATTTAAAGTTGTAAAGATTTGATTAATGTTTTATTATCCCTATCATTAATAACCATAACTGCAACTTCAGAGGATTCACATTAAAAAAAAACAACAAACCAAACACAAAAAAACAGGCAATATTTGAAACTGCAAAATAAAAAAAGTGGTCTACAACCTTTCCATTTCATTTGTGTTCTGTTATTAATTATTTATCGGACGCTAAAGTCTCCGGGCCAATTCAATACAAGTAATTTATATTATAAAATAAGTGCTGATGGTCAGTTAACCTAATATGACCTAAATGACTCAGCTTATTATGAGACAATTTATCAACTTTGCAGCAAGCGCTGAATTGCCTCAGAAACCCACAGCTCAAACCCTTGAGCCCTTCCCAGAGATGAAACACGGAGCTGCCTGGGAGTCCCGTGCAGAAAGTGATGGTGTTGTGAGCCAGCTGTGCCTGACACAACGCAGAGGACACTGTTGGGGTGCTCAGTCCCTCATAGTCCAGAGGCACAGAGAGAACAGTCCTGCTCGGCGAGGGACAGCTAAGTGCCAAGGACATTGGGCACTGAAGCCTGACGAGTTACATGGAGAGCTTTCCCAGCAAATCTGGCAAATTCTGCTTATTGAGGAGACTGCAGTAACCCCAGCCAAATCCATCAATAACATCCCATGGGTTTCCTTGTCCCCAGGCTCTCATTTGCCAAACCGAGAGACAAAACCGTCTCCCTCTAGTTGCACATTTCCCGTGCAATAACCACCCTGTAAAACATCAAAGTTGCTGGTTTTCATAAAGGTTATAATTTATACAGCCACAATGGCCAATACAACAGGCAGAAGTGCAGTATGTCATTAATCTTTCCAGAGTCTTAAATACCTAAAACAAGTAACCTAAACAAGCTGATCTCTCTTTCCCCACAGATGTATAACCTTGGTTACTTGAATGGGAGAGAAGGGAAATGGCCTCCCTGTCCTTGTATCAATCATTTGGCAAGGTGAGGTTTTTTTCCTGCAGACCAGCAATCAGATACCTCAACTGAAAGCACAACCGTGACTGAAGAATGCAGATCTCAGGAAACATCACGCTGTGACAAAGCAAAAGGCATATGGGATGTGTAACTGTTAGGGATAAACAGAACAGTCCACGTGTAAATCATGCTGATAATCTGCTTCCTTCCCCCCCTATTTATTATTATTTCTACTCTTTGCATTCCAGTAGCTCTTACTGGGTCCAGATGAGTTGAGCCTCTGTTGCAACAGACACTCTGCAGACTCAGCTACCATCCTGTAACACTTTCAACTATATAGAGAAGATAAACAAAACATGCAATAAATGAGATATTATTGGTCCTGGTCCATAAATGTGTAGCCAAGGGTCCGAAAAATCAAGTGACTTGCTGAAGTGCACAAAGGAAGTCTGTGGTACAGTAAGTCACCACAGCTGTCTCAGGTTGCACTTCTGTGGTCTGTAATCCAGGATCATTTAACTTCTTTTTCGTCCTTTTAATATTCATTCTCAATGACAAAAGCTTGCTTATAGGAGAACTGAATATCATGCAGAGAATTGATATGGTGTAAAGCCTGAGGATGATATAAAAAAATACACGTTTCTTCAAAAACAATCAAATAAAAATGCATCAGGGTTTAGAATCAAGCTATGTTCCTGGTAGTTTAGTACATACCGCAGATTGTTGAAATTAGTGGAGGACTAGAAAAGAAAATACAAAAAGTCTGCAGCAGTTTGAAGGAGGTTTTTTAAACAATTCAGAGCGGTTTGTAGGAGGTTACTGTGCTGATTTGTTCTCTATCAGCAGTGGCATAAGCATCAAACCCCTCAATTTCACTACTAACAAAACTAACAAAACTTACATACCAGACATGTACTGCACAAGGAGAAACTTGACTGAGCTGTTATCAGAAAGGACACCTTTCCTGACTGAAACAATCGCCTAGCTAATCTACCATCGTAAATCATAGCATATTACTATTTCTTGGTCTTCGCGAGAGGTCATCTTCAAGTAACTCTGGCACTACATCATATGGTGGACTCTTTGGTTTTCTTTTGAACAAGTAGGCACATGTTAACATTTATCTTTTGTTTATATCTTGAGCTTAGTTTCTGTATTTGAGTTCATTCTCTTCGGGATGTATTCAAATGATAGACAATGCATCATTCTTACACTGATCTGTTCATGACTATTGTATTAAGAAAGCATTGCGTACTTTGAATAGGTTAATTGGTTGGAAGCTTAATCTAAGTGGGAGACTGTTGAAGGCAATAAGCATTTTTTTTAACCAGTGGCATTATACACTGAACTATTTCATTCATTTGTGTATGTGCTTCTCTTTCCCTTTTTCATTTCAGAACGCTATTGTATTTTGCTTTTATTTGCATGGGCTTCTGTAAGAATGTTGCTATTAACTTATTAGACTGGAAATAGGTTGGACTGCTTGCTAAATGCTGCCTGTTTTCTTTCCACTGAATTCTCTGCATGCAATTTAGAATTCTGTTTCTAATAAGATTATCAAGAAAATAATGAAAACCAGTAGGATTGTTCTGCTAGCAAGTTTCCTTGGTGATTAATGAACTAAATAATAATGTTTCTCTCTATGGTCAAATTCTGCCTCCAGCTGCACCAGTGAGAAGCCAGAAGTAACTCCCTTGATGGCAATCGAGCTATTCTGGATTCACTATGGTAGATTTAGTTACCGTGATATAAACGATCAGAGAATTTGACTTCACATGTGTCAATAGTTTAAGGCTTGTTTGTGGTTTGTGGGTCCTTTGAAAAAATGGTATACTGTACAGCCTTAAAAATCACGCAGCTGAGAACCTTCGTAACAGGAGCAAGGAAGTCTCACTTTAACCATAAAGCACAAAAGAGAAGAGCAAGCCAAGAGAGACTGGCTGTAAGGAAGGCTTACACATGTGAAGAATGATCAGCGATAATGGTTTCAATCCACCATCCTGACCCCGGCTGAAGGGCTCCTTTCAGAGCGATGCATGTACACACTGAGTAATGTTTTCCAACATAAAATTTTATGGTTTATACAGGGGCTGGATGGAGCATCTACTGGGCAAGGTGGGAAAAAATGGAAATTGTACACCATTCCTCTCTAAGACTCAGTAAAACAGGCTATTTTTTGTCACTGGATAGAAAGAGCAGACCTAGAACAAGTTCTGGGTGGCACGTGTTTCAACATAGTAACTCTTCCCTACATAGCTCAAACAATTAAGTTTAGATAATCACGTGCCATCTGCCTAAAGCTCCATTTTCAGATTATCTATCAGGCAAGCCTGCCTGAGCTCCCTCTTGCTCTCCCAAGAACGCTTGATGATGAATAAGCCATGATCCATTTGCCCATTCCCTAGGGCTTGTCAGCTTGGAGGGTGGGTTGTTACTAAGACAGGTGGGTAAGAAACTAGGTATCTTCTCGTGCCCCAGAAAGAAGGATGAAATCAAGTAAACAGACTGAAGTGCTACAGAAGAAATGGTCCTCAGAGACCCCAAAAAGCACCCTGTGCTATTCTTCAGCATTTTTCCATATTGAAGACAGACATTTCAAGGATGTTTCCACATCATTTTATTTTAGAGGTAGATAGAAGCAAACCAAAAGCATCAGTCAAACTCAACAGTCTCTTTAACCTCTTTCATTCTTTCCATTGCAATTTTGCTTCAGAAATCCAGAGGTTTGTGGTTTTTTTTTTTTTTCTTTCCTAAGGACAGAAAGGGTAGAGGCTACCTCTTCTCTCTAACTCCAGCATAGTTTTGGGCAACCACCCATGGAAGATCAAATCATAAAAGTCTTTCTACAAGGTGGCGGATTTTTTTTTCTACACCTATCTTTTGTTGCCATGTGCGGAGACTGAGGATTGACAGCATGCTTTTCTTTCTCTTAAGCATACACTTTCAGTCAAGGACATGATTAGCACATTTTTGCCAATAAAATGGGCTGTAATTAGCTTTTAATAATCCGTGTTTTTTTGCTATATCAGCATGCGATTTAGACACTTGAGGTATTTTAAAAGCTGTATTCAGGAGCTCAGTACCACCTATTACATTTGGGGCAAATAAAGCTTTTAGAATAATGTTTGGAAAAGCAGCACCCTGTAAATATAAGGTGGTGTTGCACCATATGGAGACTGGCTCTATGACATATGGTTTGAATTAACAAGTTTAAAACTGTTAGGATCAGTTTTTCTTTCACTGGAGGCAAAAAAAAGAAAAAAAAAAACCACCATAAGATACGTACAGTTAAATAAGCTTCAGTAGCGGATACAGACCCAGCTTGTGCCAACATGTGCTAATTCTGTTAAAATACTACTTAGACTATACTAGTTGTTTTTTTTTTTTTAAGCAAACAGTATTGCCAGCTGCAAATGTGTTTTATTACTGTTAGCACAAGGACCATCGTCACCACCACCATCATTATGATTGTGGTCCTCATTAAAATAAATGATTGGCCCTGGTTTTGTATTAAAGCTATTTGAAAAGACAAGGCTGAATGACAGATAAAAACAAAGGATAGAAGCGGGTCTTCTGATCTCACCTAATTGAATCTTTGTTGGCTGAATTGATCTGAAAAAAGTTCAAAGATCTGGGATCCATATTACACAAACATTGTTTCATTTAATCAAAACACTCTTTGAAGTGCCATGCTTGCAGACCACCTGTAGCTTTGAAATCTGAAGTCATAGGAAAGCTTCCCTGATCATCCACAGTTATGATATGCCAGAGGAAAAAAAAAAAAAAAAAAAAAAAAACAACCAGAAAAGGGAGAGGTACATGAAAAACTATTTTGTATCAAGCCCCTTTTTACCCATGTCTATGCTAAGTCACCTGGAGCAGCAAGCAAAGCATTCAGCATAAGGGAGCGCATAATATTATTTTCATGTGCTTTCTGTCTTACTTCACAACTTTAATTGTTGTTGCATTTAAAGGCAGTTTCAAAGACAAAATAGCCATGAGGTTATCCTTGGTCTCAAATAAAGGTAGCAATACTGTGAGAACTTAGTTTCTCAGGACTTGTCTTGCATCTGGGAAAGTTCAGCTCTGTACTGAAAAAAGAAACAATCATGGTATATATTAAAATAGCGGCAACAGAATAAGGAAAAGAAAAAAAGCAATCAAAATGAAACATTCCAGGGCAGAATCTCCTCCAGGTATGCAGGTTATTGGCACAAAGGAGCTACAACATAGCATCAATGGATGCTATGCCATTAGCTTCAAAAAGGTAAATTTTCCAACCTTCAGGTCAGAGTGGGTCAGAGTGGATGAGTATTCTCCAATCCTATTTTCCTAGGAGTTTCTATCTGGAAAACATAGTGGGGACATGGCTGGCATGCTCTGCTTTTCAGCAGTCTTCAAGCATTATGTCTTCCCTTTGGAATCGTAACCATCCAGTTTAATTTAGAGAAGCTCAGAAGTTGCTAAGGACTGGGGAACAACGGCACAGGATTACTGAATTGCAAGTGGTGCATTTATAGCCTGCTATCTATAGCTCAGCCTGTCGTGCAAAAAGACGAGAACCTGGGCCAATTTTTCTTCTCAATGATTCAAATCTCAGAGAGGAAAAATGTAAACACACTGAAAATTATGTTAGAAGAGATTAATTTTTCTCAGCTGCGGTTTACACCTAATTTGTCGATATTGGAACTGTGGGAATACAATCCTGTAGACCTACCTGGAAACTGATAATCCATTTCTGTATTTTTCAGACATTTCCTAATTAAATCCAGATTTCCCCGCCCCCCCCCCCCCCCAATCAATTTTGCAATACAACACATACATTTTCAAAATCTCAGCTCCAGTTAGAAAAAAGTTCTAAATCTGCTTAGGTTATTTAGCTACATGCTGCCATGAAAATTAATCCTTTTCTGGTTTAGAATATCCTATCCTAGTGGCTGCACCCTAATATTCTACTGAGGTCTTAACTGCTTAGAAGAAAAGGGACAAAACCCCAGTGTGTTGGTCTACCTGAGAGATTCATAGCACATGAATTCCTGGGATGTCCAGAGCAAACAAAGATCTGTGCCGCTCCTTACTATGTAAATTATTTATTTATTGCAATGTAAATGGTCAAGTCTCTTTTTGTATATAACCGAGGTGTCTCTCTATATATAACATCTCCAAACAGGGTGCTGGGGGCAGAACTCTTATTTTAGAGTAAAATGATCAAATAGTAATTCTTTTATTAATACAAGAGAATACAACCATTCTGCACTTTGTTTGACACTTTGGTGATAATGCATGCCATGTGTGAATGCAAAATGTTGAGAAGCATCAGGGACCAATCCATACCTACGCCAGCCATAATGTGAACAGCGCGTGGTCCACTGATTAATTGTCTGTCACAACACAGTTAGCAATTTTCAAATAAGCTATTGACACTTTGTCTCATTCTAGAAAATATACTATTATGCCACAGAAGAGACTAAGGTCTGTGAAGTAGAATGTATGTACGTGATGTCATGTAATTACACACATATTTTCAAACGGCATTGTAAAAGAGTAGAAATGTAAAATATTGCTTATTATTTCATGAGATCTTTAGGATCTTTGTCTGCCATATTCTTCTCCTTACTACACTATAAAGCCCAGTATTTAAAAAAAAGCAAGTATAACAGTTTTACATGCAAACACGTATTGGATACATACAATGTGGTGACTCAAGCAAATAAGGATTCACCTTGTGCATCTACCTAAATTACATGCCTGAAAATTTCTGTGTTTGCCATTTCAGAGGAAATGTGACCCTAAACCTCTTATGCTAGTATGTAGACAAGATATGTCTGCACGTGGCTTTTATATATTTGTGTCCCACACGTCACAGTCAACATGTGTATTTTGGAGCTGTCGAGAAATGCTAAGAAGTTCATGTACAACAGATTTATCAAATATATGGGGATAATAGCTACCTCTATGTGAGCTGCTCTGTATAAATGTCTAGATAGACAGATAGATGGATAATTTGGGCAAATTAAATCCTCTTCCTTTGCTGATAACACATCTGCCAGCAAGTGTGCCGTGTGACAGACATTTGCCCTTCTCTACATCAATACCTGATAGTTAGGCAGAAAAGAGGCAACATCATATTAGCATATCTATTTCCCTCTCTTTCCTCTACAGGTGCTAAATAATTAGTACTGGTTGAATTATTCATTGCAAATAATATTCATTGTGAATTTAGCCTTTTTTTTTTTTTTTTTTTTTTTTGCTTACAAATCATTCAAGAGGCAATTCTGAATTCCGCAAAGCTCTTTTGGCCTAAAAAAACACTGGTTCATAAATAAATTTCTTCAGACAATTATAATGTATGACCGGCCACCAAAAGCAGATACCATGGTTTCTCTGTTCTTGTTGGTAGACTTTAATTTTTTTAAAAAGCAAGTGAAAAGTGCTAACTAGCAAATAATCCACACCTGGAGTGAGTTTTCTGGCTCATAACCATTTATGAGACTTCTGAGATTAGCAAATAGAATTAACAGAGAAGCAAGACATTTGTGAATATGTTGGTGAATCTAGTCTTCATTTTGCACTGCCACTATGTAATAGTTTAAATCTAACGCAGTGCATTAGGAGAATAGGAGTTATAGTGTGACTGTGTCTGTATTTGTAGTAATCAAGTCCCAATCTGGAATGCAGCTGTATCAGCAGCAGTAAATATAGTGATAATCTAATAGAATAGCATAGGCAAGACTTCATACTAGACCCGATTACAGCTAACTGGGGTAAGCATGGCTACTTACAAAAGCACGTTCTCTCCAGCATTCCTGATTGAAGTTTCCTATTCCACTTCAAAGTTGAGAATTAAGAGTTTCTTCAGAAGCAGTATAAGATTTCCACCAGTGCGTGCATATACAGGTATACATGTCACCTAGCATTTTAAGCTAGACAGAAATCTCAGAAAATTTGAACTGAGAGAAACTTTAGCAAAATAAAAGACATGGAAATGTGCTTATAAGACAGCTTTATAATAGAGGTTACTGTTAGCCCGCTTACAAGTGAGGTATCCCTTTATTAAAAAGAAGTTGTTCTCTGATCCAGAGTTCCTAAGCAGATAGAAATCAAGGGCTGTATACCAAGGAAGGCCATGAACAATTTCTTCTAATCAAAAGAAATGGAAGAAGTGGAACTTAAAATATCTGCCAGTCACTCAGCACTATATTCATCCAGCACAGGAGGACAAATTATAACGAAGTCTATTGCACTCCAGATTCTTCTGTCCTTATGCATTTTTTTAAAGGCTTCACACTCTCCCTTACATATGAAAAGAGGAAAATTCTGCTGATTTTTTATCACTACAGATGAGGAGAAATTCTCTTGAGTTATGGACATCCTGCAGGTTAACCCCTGCCAAGTCTATTTGCTGAGTCTTGAGAAGGTTACTGGAGCAGAAATATCACCTACCCTTCCATACAGAGTGACTACATGGCTTGAAAAAGTTAACATTTCAAGATTACACAATATTGAGTTCTATGTGCAACCTTCCAACTATGTAAATTCCTTGCATTTTATAAAATGGAATATAATCAGGTGGTCTAATGTCAGCCAGCATCCAAAGGTAATTGCTTTTCTGGAAGAAAAAAATAATAATTTTGCAATATTCAGCACAACGTTCTTTATCGTTTTCAGCTAGACCAGTTTTATTTTGAGGCCCTGTGTATTTTAATCTGTATTAGAAACATTGCTAAATTACTTTTTCTTTAAAGTAACCTTAGATTTTTTTGAGGGTCTTTCTGCTGATGAAGAGCAATAGGGCAACAGAAACACCACAGATCCTTTGAGCCCACAGACATTATTATTTACCATATTGAGATAAATGTTCTTACCCTGAAATGCAAAAATGGAATCAGCCTCACATCTCTCTCCAGCTGCAGCGGATATTGATACAAAAATCCCGATGGGTGATTGAATGGGTTCCGATAAACAAGTACCTGAACATCAAAGTACAAATGTGACACTTCAGCCAACTGCTTCATGACAAAGCCAGGTTCAGCATGACAAGACCTGATGATCTGCATAATTTTGCTGAGTAGGACACCAGGGAGAATGCAACCGCTCTAAGGACAGCACTTGAAAATTCTCTCTGTAGGACTCCTTTAGACAGGAGAGGAAGCTTCCCTTACTACACAGGAAAAAAATAAAATGAGGCAATTTATTCCCATCCAGCATTAACTTGTAGCCACTTGTTTGTCTTAGACAGTACAAATCCTTCACTGTCACTTAAGCAACCAGTTACTTGTTGCTATTTTGCAGAGGATGGCTTCATCCTTGATGCGTGTACAAATGAGCTTGCATTATTGCTCATTTTTTAAGGAAGCATGTGAATAGACAGGCCGCAGTATTGCACTATATTTAATTTGATCTAGCTTTGGCTATTGCCAGAATGGTCTGTCCTACTCCTCTAATCATCTCTCCAGGCAAGGCATCTCCTCTATTTTCTGTACAGTGATAATGAAAATGGGCTGGATCAGCCAATCTTCTTTCGGAGTTCGTTCTCTACAGATTCAGGGTATGAAAATTTAAAACAAGAAATGTCGGAGTAGACTGCAAGACATAGCAAGAGAAATACCTTTATTAACTCCAGAAACTTGTTTCCAAGGGGTCAGATTTCATAACTTCCAGCACCCTCCTAATGTAGGGATATAACCGTACATAGCGTGACTGCGTTTTGAACAGAAGTTAAGGAACCAGACGTAGGTAACTGCAGGCCTGTTGAGGCCCTCAGACAGAAGTTGGTAGAATCAGGTTTAGACCAGAAGGATGCACTGGCCACAGCATGACATTGGTTAATCAAGTCCTCACTTTGTGGCACTTCCATCGGCTGACACACTGTGTGCTGTCAGGCCTCAGGAACCGAACCTGAAATCCTGTGCCAGTAGTTCAAGCCATCTTGATGGCATTTATCCTAAAGGCAGGAACGCCAATGCTGCCTCCAGCCGTGCTTAAACTGTGTTAAGCTTAATCTTAAGGACTTTCCAGCTCATAATTGGAGCTCATTCCTATTTATTCAGGATAGTTTTTTCTTTCCAATTCTTTGATCTCACCAGGTCCTATCAAATGTTCAACCTCACATGGCACATTTTGTCATTAGTCTCAGAAACCTGAAATAGTTGTTTTTGTTTTTTTTTTTTAAATCTCCAAAAATTTCTGCCTTAAAAGACTGTTTTACTTTTGACTAGTTAATTACTGGAAAGCTGGAGACAAGACTTATGTTTATTGCACTTAAACAGGTTTTTGAATTCAATTTCTGTTGAGCTGACGCCAGAATTTTTTTTTCAATCCTTCCCTTGTGGTTGTTTTACACTATGAAGTCGTGTGTAGTCTTGTTCTTATTTGCACAGACTCAGCAATATTATATTTTTCTGACCACACAATATACTGTTGTACTTAATGCTGTCCTCTCTGAGGGGATTGAAGGCTGATAATCCTGCAATGGTGCAATTTATACCAGCCAGAGCTCTGAGTTTAACTTATCTCAAGGCGTGCCATCTATGCAGCAGAGACAAAATTCTATGGCACAACAGAGCAATTTACCCTCCCTATAAATTTCATGTGTATTTCTAATCTTGTACATGTATTTTTAAGTGCTTTTCCTTTTCCCTTGCAAAATAGCAATAGCAAAATATTCCCTTTGTGTGAGGGGTTTCACAATGTGTATTTCTCTGTGTCCCTGGGAACTTTATCAAGTAATTTTCTTTCTCCATATTGTCTTAATGAGCAATCTTCTGTTCCTTATAAGCAAAATAAAAGCAAAAAAAAAACCCCAAATGTTTGCTTCCACCATTAGTTTTAAACATTCACCACTGGAAATAACAATTGTATACCAAGCCTGGTAGGTGAGGCTTAATCTAAACTGCTTCTTATTAGTACTCATGATGGTGTCATTGCTGCTACCCTGGAACACAGGTTCCCTAACAACTCTTAGACTTGCTGTATTTGCTTTGGAGTTATCATTCACATGCACATATACGCATTGGCTGCACTATATTGACAAGTAGCCAGTTCATTGTGATGGAAGATCATCTAAATCCACTAAGTTCTATAGAGGGGTTAGAGTAAGCTGCCTTGCTCTTATCCATGCCAACCTTAGATCTTTTGGCAAAAGCAAGCAGGGACCAGATGGGAATTTCTGGGATCATGACCAGACTGCTAGAGACTAATATTAGTCTTTTTTTTTTTCGTATATATTACAGATGATTCCTCCTGATGTTGACAAATCTAGACAGATTAGGCCAAGTGCCGGGTCCTGCACTTGGGTCACAACAACCCCATGCAACATTACAAGCCTGGGGAAGAGTGACTGGAGAGCTGCCTGGCCGAAAAGGACCTGGGGGTGTTGGTCGACTGCCGGCTGAATATGAGCAGCAGTGTGCCCAGGTGGCCAAAAAGGCCAACAGCATCCTGGCCTGTAGCAGGAACAGTGTGAGTTCCTGTAGCAGGTGAGTAGGACTAGGGAAGTGATTGTCCCCGTGTACTCAGTACAAGGCCCCACCTCGAGTACTGTGTGCAGTTTTGGGCCCCTCACTACATGAGGGACATTGAGGTGCTGGAGAGCGTCCGAAGAAGAGCAATGAAGCTGGATAAGGATCTAGAGAGCAAGTCCTATAAGGAGCAGCTGAGGGATCTGGGGTTGTTCAGCCTGGAGAAAAGGAGGCTGAGGGGAGACCTTACTCTCTACAACTATCTGAAAGAAGGCTGTAGAGAGGTGGGTGTCAGTCTCTTCTCCCAAGTAACAGGCGATAGGACAAGAGGAAATGGACTCAAGTTGTTTCAGGGGAGGTTTAGACTGGATATTAGGAAAAATTTTTACACTGAAAGTGTTATTAAGCATTGGAACAGGCTGCCCAGGGAAGTGGTTGAGGCACCATCCCTGGAGGTATTTAAAAGATGGGTAGACGTAGTGCTTAGAGATATGGTTTAGTGATGGTTTTTGTCAATTAGATTGATGGTTGGACTCGATGATCTGAAAGGTCCCTTCCAACCTAGGCAATTCTATGATTCTGTGATTCTATTCTATAAAGTAAATTTTTCCTGTGTTTCAGTCCTGAGCTGGTAGCCTGTTCTTTACATGGAAGAGCTTTTAGTTGCTTGAAGTGTGAAAGAGAATGTGACTGTAATTTCCCTTCTGCTTTTATAATATGTTTATAACATATAGCCAGTTAACAACTTCATGGCTGAATTACTACTCAATTGCCCACTATGTTTTTCTTTAATTTTTATTTGACTATCCCTTATACTCTTTCTACCTAGATGCAAAATTACAAGGAAATATCCATCTAGTTATCCTATAGAATGGCCAGACCCAGATCAATAACTTTCTATCACTACAAAAAGCCTGCTGAAAATAGGTCCAGCTATTTATTTTAGAGATCTTAAAAGGCAGATTATCTTATTTGGACTTGGTTCATTGAATTAATGAAATTCACATAAATTGTGAGGGTGGCACATCTCTTAAGCTTCCCAAATGTCTAAAGTACTCAATCATTTGTATACCTGAGAAAAAAATGAAAAAAAATAAATAATAGAAGTGGGAACTAATGGATATTTTATTTGGGAAGACACAGATATTATGGGTCTTCCATGACAGGAAATAAATGTTTACAAATGTTTACAAAATGTTGACAAAAATAATCTCAGCTTGAATTACTATTCTACTTACCTGAATAACTTGAAACATCTCCAGGATCTCGGCTGCTGCAGCTGAAAACATAAACATAGTAGATTTTTAAATATACAATGCAATCTACTTACTGATTTTTATTTGTGACTTCAAGTCCTTTAAAATAAATATGGAAATTATTCTTCAGTAGAAAGCAATGACTGAGTATTTTGTGTTTCACACAGAACCACTAGAGACACCATACATAGGCTGCAGCAGTGCAGTTACACAATGAGCTTACCAGACTCTTACACACATGCTTTATTACACAATGAAAATATAGATGTGAAAGCCATAGCAGCAATTCATCATGTATTATTTCAGAGTATGCGTTATCATATGTACAGGTAAATTTAATAAATATCACAGGCATATAAAAACGCAAATGCTAGCAAAACCAGCTGCCAAAACCCAGATCCTGAAAATGTCACTAACACACTTATTGCAATTCTTTGTAAAAACAGCTAAATAAATATTTGATTATATGAAAAAGGGAAAATGAAGTAAAAGTATAAAGTAAAAAAAAAAAAGCTGATTTCTTTACACAGATAGGAGCTGAAAAACATCTCTTGCAATGAGAAACCAAGCAGCTCAACCTACTCAATTTATCAAAAAGGCAGATAAGAAAGAATTTGAACACTGTGTATAGAAAAGCAGAAACAATATCGGAGCAGGTGAGGGCCATTTCAATCTAACTAATAGAGATATTAAAAGCTATTTTAGTGGGAAGACGATACTAGCATCAGCCTTGAAATAAGACTCAGTATCCTCGTGGAGAAGGTAATTAAATACTGGAGTGGCTTAGTAGATGTACTAGGAGTCACAATTGCCTGGAATCTTTCAAATTAGATCCTTAAAAACACTGACGTTGAATAACGCTTCCACAAAAAAAGTTGCCTGGGTTTTCTGATGACATGGCTGTGTCTTTACACTCTTACCTTTGGTACCTGTCAACAGATACCTGTGAAACTCTTTTTTCATTCCTTTCTTTTACAGAAGATCAGGAAGCTTTGCATTGTCATCAGGACATTTTCAACTTTACACTAGGACATAAGCTACAATGAAATCTCATGCTAGTAGGCACAGTCACCTACAAAAGCCTGGAAGGACTAATCAATTGACCAGATATATTCCCATGCTTAGGTGATTGCTAGAATTGGTATAAGGAAAGAATTTCTCTACAAATGCATATTAGCTGAGTTTTTAGGGTGTTTTAATACTCTCTGCAGCACAGGAGATGGAATTCCCAGGGAACTGTCTTCAGATTGTTACAAGGTTTAGGATTTTAAATACATATGTCTACATGTAAGCTAGTAGCTTCCACTATACTTAATAGAGAACCGAAACAGACAGTTCAGGAAGGCCAGGATGCAGTTTAGTTGACCAAATGTGGGTAGATTCCTCCTTTAGAGTGAACCGAATAGCTCCCTGGACACCTTCAACTGTATGGACTGCATCTACATTCTTGTGGAAACTGTCGCACTTAGCTCACATGGAGACAACAGCATTTAGTTGTCTAGAGCATGGAGTTTATCCCCACCTTTGGTAGGAATGCATAAGGACAAGCCTTTAATCATCTGACATGGCAGGGCTCTGAGCATTGGGAGCACCCTGGTATCACCTATTCTCTTCTGGAGACACAAAATGGTTCAGGATTTCAGTGAAACCCAAGCTGTTGGACTCACTGAAGAGCTACAACTCTGTGAAATTTAATGGTGTGTAATACATAAGAGAGAAGACTAAATGATCTCTCCTGGCTTTAAGTGTTATTATGGTTGTTCAACCCTGAAACACAGGTTGGTGACACCCTCTTTTTGTCAATGGATATTGCTGCCTTGAAAATAAATTATTTAGAGATGCTGGCACTACAGTCCTTCCCATGACATGGCTAGACATGCTGTTTTCATCTTCTAGAAGCAACAAGCTCCTGCTCCTCTTCAGTACAAGTTTCTCCACAGGATTTATCAGCTCTAAAGCTTAGAATCAGTTTATCCTTTGAACAAGCTGTCCTAAAAGGTGCTTGTTGAAAATGTGCCCCAAGAAATTAATTGTGAAAGACAACCCCAGGAAGAACAAATACATCCCAAAGTACTTAATGATACTTACCATCTACATACATTTTTATGTTTTCAGAGCACAGCCCAAACACTCACAGTTAACATTAATCATATTACCGCTTGTAAAGCAGCAACATTTCAGGCTGCAAAGCTCATACAACCTGTTTTCCATGAAACTCTGAAGCATGGGATTTGCAAAGCTGTAACGGAAGTGGGTCTTTTGGTTCCCCAGAAAACACAGCCACGATCTCAAAATCAGTACATGAATCAGCCCTCAGCTCGAGTGTTTCTGTAGAGTGTGTTAGCTTGGTTGGCACCATATTGTCTCGCAAACATGGACAGTCTGACCAAAAGCTTCTGAATACACACACGCGCACTCATCTTGCCGGAATTGCAGAGACTTGAAAGTTTCCCACAAAATACTGTGCTTTTTTCACCTGACCTACCTGCTGACTCAATACATAAATAGTTCTGAAATACATATTTCATCAGTGCTGAAAAACATGAAAAACGTGAAACAATGACAGAATGTGATTAGAAGGAAGGAAAATAGTAATGAAGTGGGGAAAAAAAAAAAAAAAACAAAGAAAAAAAAAGGAACAATGATGGGAGAAAGGAATGACAATAATGAAAGCAAAGGAAAGGGAGACCATGGCATTGTATCTCTGAATGACTAATCAAGTGAAATTTTATCTGATATAAAATCAGTGTGAGGTCATCTTCAGACACAGGGTATATAACAGAATGCCAGGCAAGGACTGCTGATGCTCTCAGACAGTAATTTCAATAACATGTACAATTTGACCAATGCACAGTGAAGAGTCGTCTTTTTTTTTTTTTTCCTAAAGATATTTGCTTTGCTAAATGTCCACAGTTACAGGAGAAAAAGGGAGGCAAATAAATCATTGAGGTCAAATGACTTTTAGTACTAAAAGTGGAATGAAATCTAGAGGATGAGTGAGAGGTTTGCTGTAATTTCAATCCCAAACATGCAGATGTTAGTCCAGGCCTCTTGATCTCAATGAACTGTGGAGGGAATTTAAATATGAAAGTTTTATTTCAGAGTTCTTGCAATGCTATCTCTCGCCTGGCTGAGACAAAGCTTATAAAAAAAGATTCAATTGAATATTGTTTTAAAAATTTAATCTGACAAATCTTTCGAGGTTTGGGTTTGTTTTTAGGTAAACGCTTGTGTGACTAATAACAGAAAATCATTTCAGGTAGATCTGTGTCTTCTCTGCTGTATTGCTGCCTACTGCTGTCAATGTGCTCCTGAATTGCTGATTTTTTTTTTTTAATAAGTTTGCTCTCAGTGGTTGTTGAGCAAAAGACTTACGCTAACAAGGAAGATGGTGACACCATCTGTATAGAAAGAGATATCAAACACACATGTTGAACAAACAGGAAAATTATCTGTGTCGTTTGCGGTCATCACAGGACTACTTGTCACAAAAGCAGGTAGAGCAGTTTCAAACAGAAGTGCGGCTTCAGAGTTACCTCTGTCCCTTTTATTTCTGTAGGGGGTTCTTTCAAAAAGACACACTCTGCAGGACCAAGTAGAAAAAGCTTCGATTAGGGCTGTACAGTATGTGACTAAAGGATTTGTTAACCTTAGCGCTTCAAAGCACACTTGAAAATAAGATTCAAATGGGCTCTTTCTTTTGTGGTTCTGTAGTGATAAACGAGTTCTCCATGCACCAATGCTCATGATTACTACTTCTCCAACGTTGTGACTCTGGATGAACGCTAGATCAGTCTAAGTAATGTCCAGCACATTTCATCCATACTAAATAATGTATGTCGTGGCAGGCCTCTCCATTTTGCTTAGGAAAGAGCTGCAAGCCTAGTCATAGCTTTTCTGGGGTTATATCATCAATCTTCAGGTGCTCCACAGAACTTGCAAGCTTTTTCCAGTACAGAAAAGAAGGGAAAGCCCAATGGGTAATCGGTATTTTTTTGCTGGAGTCTTTTGTGGGTTTTGGTGGTTTGTTTTGTTTTTTTTTAAATATGTGAATTTAAAGTTTAAGAATGGTTTGCTTTAAGGCTCACTCATAAGCTATGTTTTAAAACCCTTATGCTTGAATCTCTGCAAGAATCTTACTTCCTAATGATCAGTTTATGAATTAGTGGAATAATTCATGACATACCCCTAGGATCAATACCTTTAAATGTGCCTGTGGGTAACATCACTCACATGATTCATCCCAATATAGCAAGTGGAACTATTCAAATACTTATTCACAGGTGTAACTGCTTGCCTGACCCTTTACTATTCATATGACAGTGAAATACCCTTTTTGCCACTGGAGCCCACTGAACACATAATATTTACAGTTCTTCTGATTCTGAAAACAGTGATCATTAGCAGTGTTAGGTGTAGTTGTTCCTGTCTCTCCCTCAGTATAAGAAGGCTTCCAAAATTCCATTCTTCCTCGAAAGTGAACACATTTCACAAAGGGTACAGGGACATCTCTCTCCTTTAAGGTTTACATGAGCCATCACTTTCACATCTTGTCTGTAACTGATAGCTGTTGGTCCTGGTGACTTATTGCTTGAATCAGGACTTTATACTCTGATGGCTTCTTTTTTCTCTTCAAGACATGATTTATCCTCCAATTCAAGTCTAATAATTTAGAGCCTAAAAATGTAAAGCCTTGCTTCTGCTGCTTGTTAATGCTGCTGTTTTATCTATACCCCTTGGATAGCTTAGTTTAGTCAGTCTGTCTGTCTATCTGGCTGTCTACCTATCCTATTCTATTCTATTCTTTTCTACAGGCAAAGCTTTTCAGCCCTAGCACAGTTCTATCAGCACTCTTCCCAGGAGAAGAAACTTCAACTTTGTAGTAAACATATTGGCAACGGCTAGGAAACATTTGCGTTCTTTTTATATAAATATTACATATACCTTGCATGCATCTGAATAATATGAATTTAGTTCAGTTTATGTAAATGACAATAGTCTTCCTACACTTGCAGTAATATTCAAAGGAAGCTGTAAAATAAAAATGACAAGTAACAATGGAATTAAGATAATAACAGTTGGGCAATGAACGAGGCTCTATCTAGACTAGAATAGTTTAGTCTTCCAAAAGCTACAGCCTATAAGAAAAAGGATTAGAATTTCTAGAGAAGTAATTTTGGTGAATTAGGCTTGAGTACACTGGATTTTTACCTAGTCTTAGTCAACACACATGAGAAAAAGAGACTAGATACAGCCAAGGGAAAAGATAGATGTGATCAGAGCACATTTCTTCCCCCTGTCAGTAGAGAGGAGCTGGTAAGCGAGTTTGAAAACCTTTACAAAGGTATTCCTAAGGCACATAGCTCTGAACCGTTTGTGACAGGTACCAAAACTGAGGGTGTCCCAGTGTAACCAATGCTGCTGGTACACAGAAGCCTGGAAAGGCAAAAAGAGACACTAAGAGGAGAACTGTTTTGCCAGGTAACCAGAGCCTTCTGGTAGCTGCCTCGGGCACTAAACCATTCTGTTCAGCAAACCAGAAATCTGTTGGTACTCCCCATTTTCCTCAGACCTTCACTTTGGTTCTCTGGGATAGCATTGTATGGCAATGCAGTATATAAATTTTCTCAGCTTCTAAGAGTGCAATAGTTTGTCCCTCACGCTAAATCAGTTATGCCAACTGAAACATGGTCGCCAACTTCTCAGCAGGCAGAAAAGTCCATGTTTTGATTCAGTTTTGGTTTCAGTGATCTTTGCTCCCACCTGGTGTCTCTAATTGACAGCTTCTTTGCAGAAGATGGAGACAGCAGTATGATTCTAGGCTTTAGCTTTAAATTGTATTTTTAAAACCACACGAGGTTACAGAGGAGTGATTTACTCTGAAGGGAACTCTGATAAACCCTCTCAGCAGAAATGAGGGAAAGCATCGTAATAGAAATAGCACCAGTTGTAACAGTGATGCAAATAGGAGGGTCGCTCACAGGGGACTGCCGTGCAGCCGCTGCTGGGGCAGGGCACAGCAGGCTTGCTCCATCTTCTGTGCTGCACAGACTATTTAAAATGTAGGCGAGCAAGAAATAGTGGTTTTGACTGAAAGCATGAGAGCGTTATGCCATCAGTTGGTGCAGTGTAACCTTGAAGTTTGGATTTCAACACAGGCGTCAGCGTCTCCATTTTGCCCCTTGGAAATCCCTGGCAGGACAACTTTGCTGTCGGAGCTGTAAAGTTCTGGAGCTAAGCAGTGGGAGCAGGTCTGAGTCAAGCTAGGTGAATCCTACATATGGGCCAGCAGTGTCTTCTCTCTTTCTGGTGTACAGCTGGCTGAAGGAATCCACAAGGTGCTACACGAATCTTCGTTCCCTCTGAAGGACTCTGAAGACTTCGTTTCTTAGAAAGATATTCTCTTGCTATCAGTTTGTATTTGGTTCTCATTTAATTTCTGACTTCAGTGAGATTTTTTCTGAATACAGCAGAAATCAAATGGGCAAAATTAACTGACAGTTGGGCTCTGTGTGTGTGCGTGTAGGAGTGGTGGGACCCCAGGTCACTTATATGGGCAAAGAGCATGGGCCAGGCATCGCGGGTCACTCACATGGTGGATACATGTGGCGCATGTGGGGAATCAGAGGAATGATGCAAAAGGTACAGAAATAAGGGCTTTTCTTGCTGAAGTTCCCAGGTATTATGAATATCTGTTTTTCACATCCACTCACTTTATCCTCTGTGGTTTCAGCAAGAAGCTGGAGGCCGAGCCTTAAACCAGCAGCAGCAGCTAAGCATGTGTCTGTTCTCCAGTGTTTCATCCAAGGCTAAAACACCTGTTTTAATTCTCCCATCACTAGAACATTGCAGGTCATCGCAGACTGAGAACTCAGCTGTTCATATCAGAAAAATTTTGGCAAAAAATAGCTCAGAAGCCTCTGTTTCAAGCTTGAATACATATTGCTTCAAAACCACAAGTTCCTGATCTCTAAGCAGCAATTCTGAGGGAGTGTCCTCCTTTCCTAATAGATAGATTTGGTTTAGTTTTCTCTCTTTCATTGGACTCTTTTGGATTAGATGGTCAAAGAACAGAGGCCCCATCTGTTCTTGCCATACTGGCCTATGTAAACATTAGGGACTGCATATACTTTCCATACAGTAGGGATTGCTGAAGCCTCCTATTCACAAAGTTTTCCCTCCTTGCCCTGCCTTGCTCCCACTGATAGCAAATCTGCCGCACTCTATGTACAGCTTTTATGTTGCATTTTGGTATACTTCCAAATGAAATTCTTAATAAAAATGTAAATTATTATTATTGTAAAAACATGTTGGCCCACTGTGCCATGTAGCATTCTCAGGAGCAGCATTCTTTCAAATTGGGATTTGAAAACCAGCACCGAATTTAACTTGAATCAAATGGTATTATGTATTTAGTCATTTATCAAAGCCACTTGGTAGAAGTTGGGGAAAACATTAGTTAATCTTATTCACATGGGGGTTCCCCGTTATGCAGCAATACTCATTTTTTCCCAGTTTTTAGTTCCCCTTTCCTCTCAAAGGCCTGTAGTGCTTCAGCCACCTATTAAGCTTGAAGCAAGACCTTTTTTCCTAACTACAATGTTTGAACCAGTCAACAGAGGCTGCTTAAAGAAGTTAGAGTAGGATATTCCAGGCACTACAAGGAGCACCCAGGAAAAGTAAATAGCATTCACAGCATGAGACATCTGCCTCACTGGGTCAGAATTTAGCTCCCCTCCAAGACCATGAATTAGCAATACTTTGGCCTGTTAATTCAGCTGTTAAGTGATTTTGCTTGGACTTTGGAAGAGTATTTTTCTGCTTAAAAGCAACAACAACACTCTTTCAGGTTGCTGAGATAGTTTGGGTCAAAATTTCAGGTATCTGTGGTGCACGCGAAAGGTGGCAATTTGCCACCTTGCAAAAGGAAATTCTCTGATGATGAATTAATGATCTAATGGCAGTGTATGCTTTTCATTATTAGGATAGCCTGAGATACACAACAGCTGCCTAGCGCAGCTCCCACAGGGGTCCATGGGACCTCTTTTTACTTTGACAAGGAGACAAGTTTGAGCAATGACACATCCTTACAAAAAGTCTTTGTCTTTGTTTTATAGTGATGTGCCCTTCCGGTGACACACATACTTTGCTCAATTCTCCTTCAGCAGAGTCTGTATGAGGCAGAATTTATCTGTCTATTCAGAGAATCCCACTCCAAGTAGCTACCTTTTACAACATTTTTTTTTCTGCAGCAACTTTGCGTTAGCCCATCTTCACCAGTACCAAGGTAGACAGAAATCCCTCACACCTGCAGACCCCAGAAAATAGATTCATAATATTTTTCACTTCACTAGACACATGACACCCCATGCAGGGATTTATCATAGTGATGCCACATCTTATTAGAGAGGTTGACTCATGAGCCAGCTCCCTTCCCATTTGTGATCACATAGCATCTCACTGGCTACTGTAGCAATTTGCGATATTAGGCAAGTTCTTAGAGTTTTTTTAGTGACACTTGCCATCTGGAACCAAGGTCAAGACATAATAAGAATATAACCCATTGGCCCATTATAATAACTGAAAAATGATTTGCAGACCACAACTGGTCCATGTGCCACAGTTTGAGTTCTGATTTAAAAAAACAAACAAACAAACAAACAAAACAACAAACGAACAAACCAGACAAAAAATATTAAAATATTTTATTCCAAAACAGAAGATTGCAAAGAATAAAAAAGCAATAGTCTCTCCCAGGATATTGGAAACATCCTAATGGGATTGGTAGATATGGTAGAAAGAGGCACACTTCAGTCTTCTGTAGAGACAATCAGAAGCCAAGCAGGAGGGTTTTGGCCTCTAACATGACTCTAACAACAATCACTAGCAATTGCACTGCACAGGCAGTGTTTCTGCTGCTTATCCCCATGTGACAGAAAGCTGATTTCCCCCTTGAGAACAGACCCTTTTCCACAGGGAAAGATAGTTTCTTTCTCAGTAGAAAGAAAAGGCAGTCTGCCACCTGGGGATGTCATTACTTTGATATTATTGGCTAGGAGTGTTAGGAGATAGTTTCAAAGTTAAGACGGCCTGCAAAGAAACAACATGACTAGTGTACCTGTTGTTTCGTGTATTTGTGTGTTTTGAAGGATGAAGTTAGATATAAAAACTATCAGGTGAAATATGTTCTGCTTCCTCTGTCTCCATTCCCCAGAGGACCCACCAATAACTTAGAAACCTCGTGTAAGAAGCATAAGAACATCCATACTGGGTCAGAGCCAAGAACCAACAAGTGCAATACCATGTCTTCACAAGCAGACAGTATTCTTCCAGGAAGATAAATTTGTATTTCAGTTCCTGGGGTGTTAATAAGGGGTTAAAGTTGGACCTGGGCTCATTGTGGCCAGGTGAAGGTGCAGTCAGGTGTGGTCAGGTGAAGGTCAGATGAATGCACAGCAGCTCCTGCAGAGAATGATGGACAAGCGTTTTTGGAATTGAAAGGGGAGGTCAGTGGTTTGCTGGGCAGCTAGAGCACAAGTGCATCGCCATGTGTATGGATTGCTATCTGGATGCCTGGAGCATGCTTTCAGAGGCCTACTGCTCCAGGGAAGCGCCAGCACAAGGCCAAATCCCAGCATCTTCTAGTACTATTGCTTCTTTGCCTGAGTGGTTGACTCTGGAACTAACAGGAAAGGAATCCCTTGGATGGAAATGGGGGACCCGTTTCAGTAGCCGGGAGTGAAATTTGACTCAGGAAATTTATATGATGTTCCCAGCCTCTGATGTGGCAGAGCAGTACACCCTCGCTCAATCCTTAAAATTAAAAGAAGCAGAAAATGTCGGATGCTGAGGGAGGAGTGCCAGAACAGGGCGAGCATCACAACGGAAGTCCAAATATTCTGCTAGAATGCAGCACTCCTCTGTGTCTTCCTAAGCTAAAGGTGATATCTTTATGTCTACCGTTCTCCAGTGGATTTTACTTCCATAAATTCAGGAACTTAGGTATAGGGAATGGAAGAAGTAGCCAGAACTGAAAGCTTTCAGAAGCAGAGATTTTTCTCTGTTCTTGTAAAAAAGTTTGAGTTAAATGGGAATTAACAGGAGAAAGAGAAAAAGCACAAATAATTTGGAACAGTCAAATATAGTTATATGGCATTTTTCATCTAAAGATTTCAAAGCTCTGTTCAAAAGAAGCAGTTATTACTATCCCCACTGTGCATATTGGCAAAATGAAGCCCATAAATATATGGATACTGACCAGAAGTCATGTAGCTATCAAATAATGGAACTGGGCATTTACTTCAGAACTCAACAAGTGGGATTTTTTAGATGAATAATAAAGCCACTAAACAAAAATCCTAATATTTCAAAGCTTATGGTGGGAAGCCAGGAATGCTTCCCAGATCTGTCTGGGTCTACTTCAATGCGAGAGCCGAACAGACATCGTCACTGCTTCATGCTTTCCTGGTTTTCATGCAAAGTAAATCCAGACATGCAACATGGGAAGCAGCCACTGTGTTCTCTAGCAGATCCCAGCCTGTATTACTGGAGACTGAGGCTGGCAGTTTTTACTGGTTTGCAGTACAGGCACAGCTACAGGGAGCAAAACCAGTTGCAAGTTCTCAGCGGTAAATATTTATGGCCAGAAAATAGGAAGGGAAGCGTTAAAATTTTTTACAAATATTTCATTGTGATATTTTTAAAGGAAATACTTCCTCTGAAAATTGATAAAATAGTTCAGAATAAAATTTTCAGTCTTTTCAATTTAAAATACTATTTTCCATTTCCATTCTTCCAAGAAAAATCACAAAACTTGAAAATAAAAAAAGACAGCTTGAAGTAAAGGCACAACATTTTTCATTTTGCTTCAGTTTTGTTTTAACTACAAAACTGTTTTTAAAAATCTGCTTGAGGTTTTTCCCAATGCTTGATCACTGAATCAAAAAACCCCACCTTATTGTTTGCCTAGGTATGTTAATGAGTCCCAGCCCAATGAGCTAACCTTTAAATCACACAACCTCTTCATTAGTCTCTCAGAATGCTGCAAAACCTTTAATTCTTTTGCCTCTGAAAGATTCTCTTAGCAGAACTTGAAAGCAAGACTTTTTATCTCAGATGCGATCAAAATTTTAATTATTTTCTCAAGTACTTGTCTCTGTCGTATACGTAACGGGAAATATCAGCAGGAAATCAATTTGACAGACACTAATGTTGCATGTTCACCAGTTCACCAAATTACACCAGCCATGTTATCACAGGGAGCATGAATGGTCCTGGCCCCACAGTAAACCGAGGACATCCAATGTGGTCTAATTAGGACAGCAGTACACAGAGAAGTAACACAGTCTTAAATGAGGGTTAGGGTGTCATTCAGCGAGTCAGTTAAGAACTTCGCTTTTTTGGACAGACTTTCACACACTTTTCAATGTTTTTATGTATCCTAATGTTTTGAAGAAGTAGGGGTTAAATATATCCAGTATTCTAAAAAATATCATGGATAAAAAAACTACTGTTGTTTTGTGTTCTAGCTGCTTGCAGGTGGCATTTTTAAGCATTATGTTTAAATCTCATGTTTCACTAATACCAAACACTTCTTGGAAGTTGGCAATACTGTTCGGTTTTTGTTGTGCAAGGTGAGGCAAAAAAGTAAAAGTTTTTGTTTTGTCTCCCCCTCACCCTTGGAGTGTTCTTCTGGAGGTAAACTATAAAAAATTCCATCAATGAGGACCACAGTGCACAGTGGTTGGTATTGGTGATAAAGATTACATCTTTAAAAACCAGAAGATATAAGATACACCATTACTGCAGGAACTTTAAGAGCAAGGAAGCAGAAATGAGCTTTCAGAATAGAAGGTGGGTTGTTTTTTGTTTTTGTTTTTTTTATTCCTGCTGAACAGTAATTGTGCATTTCCCTTTTCTTCCTCTTGCTCTCTCTATTTCATTTTTTAATACGGTTTTATAGACAGGGCTTGAGAAAGTTTTCTCAACTTATGATTACTTTAGTCTAAAGTGTGGATGACTGGCATCCCAGGCATTTCTGCAGTACTGAAGCTCTTTCAAGATTCCATCCACACTCATCCTTGCAATGATAAAACAGAAACTCTATAAAAGTATGAAGAAAGGGACAAAACTAAACCTTTAGCTTCATATAGGGTATTATTTTTTGTTGGTTTTGCTACAAAGCTGTAATTGGCCTAGTGAGATCTGATAAATGTCTTACTATAAACTTGAACATCAACTGACGGTGAAAAAAATATGATGGAACTTGTGACTGAGAGAAAAGTAAAAGGGTATAAATGACTGGCAGTTCCCATTTCTTTACAAGTGTTACATTTCAGTCCCCTGCCACTACCACATGTTTCCTGTTCACAGATAATTTGTACAACATATTTTATCATTCAGTTTTAGACACAGTTGAAAGGCTTTTGCCTAAGGCTTGGAACACTTTGAAAATTGTATACCATTTGCAAGGCTTTCTTCTGCTTCACTGTGCAATTAGGTGACTGCCTTTCTGCAGACACTGGATTTATCATATGTGGAATTGGGTTTTTTCACCAAGGTGAATTGGGAACAAAAAGGCAAGTAGTTTTTTAGTAACCCGCAGACAAGGGATTAGTGTGCCAGCACAAAGCTTGTAGGCTGCCTGTCAGTCCCAAACTGGACGCGGTTCCCTCACAGAAGGAGTATTGTGAGCCACAAAGTTTCATACAAAAATACCCCGTGTCCCTGCTGTATGCGATTCAAATTTCTATGGTGCAACAAAGACATCTGATCAGAATACTTCCTCCCCTCCCCCCCCCCCGGCCCCGCCTCTAATTTCTCTAATAAATACGACAATTTATGACACTGTTGATTCTTTCCTCCCTTTCCTTCGCCCCGCTCCCCACGCCACCCCCTTCTCCGTCTTGACTAAACTTTGCTCTCTCTTAAAGAAGTGTGAAGATACTGATGTGCTAAGAGCTTCCCCTGCTGGAAGTTCCTAGCAAAAGGTGCCGTAGCCAAGTAGGGATGGATCTGGGACTAGCTCCCAGTTCAGCTAATTTATGTGCTCGGTTCCTGTCGAACAGAGAGTACATAATGTGACTTGAGATGCTGATTAAATTTCATGTGTATTTCTATGTTCTAAATAAACCAAATTTTAAAGTCAGATTTGAGCGGTGGTAGTTTATAACCCTCATTACAGCAGTTTGTATTTTTCCACTGAATTATGTGGGGAAAAGAGAGACAAATTCAGCCCTTTTGCATAATGTATCTACGTGCTTTTACAAGGTCATCTTCCCTTCCGGTCTAGGATATGGAGGATTTCTTAACAAGAAAATTTTATCTATTAGAAACACATCATTGTTTAATAAGAATGGAATTGTGTATTCGTTATTTGCTTTTGGTTGAAAACACACTACCTGTGGGGAACAGTGAGTGTGTAAGAGCACAAGTGAGCTGCAAGGAACACTGGTACCTTATAGCATAATCCCACCAGAAGAAAGGTGTGTTTCTTCAGACTACACATCTCTCTCAAGCAATAATTGCTAAACTATATAAATTACCTCTTCTGAAAACTTAGAAAAAGCTACACTTTTGAAACCAAAACTGATAGAATTTTATTCTAATTGTTTAGCTATCCATATCAGAGATATCTGCCTGCAAATTCCACAGCTTCTTCAAGGGTAGGAAAATATTATTACTTAAATAGTGTAAGCACAATAATATACTTCTGATAGACTGTGTTGGAAACGTGGCCACTGTCTGCCTGCACAGTGTGACCTAGCGGGCAGGATTGTCTTGGCCACTCTCTAAGGTCTCACTGCCTGTGCATAGACCAGCGATGTGACTTTGGAGCAAATTGCTGCCGTGGTCACTCCCACCTCTGTTTGCTTTGTCTGGTTAGATCGTAAGGGTTTTTGGGGGGCACAGGCTGACTCTGTGGGGTTTGTGAAGTCCCCAGTGCTCCGAAGCAGGTGGCACAGTGGCTGGGTTAGTGTGCTATTGCCCCTGTGACGGTACGCCCCAACCTGGAAGGGTTTGCAGTGAGGCTGCAGCAATCTAAGAGGTTACTTGGAAGTCTTCCCTCTGCCAAAGCACCTCTTCCCCCACCTGAATCACCAGGCTCACCTGGGGACGTATTTTGCATCCTATTGAAGTGTAGACATTTTGGGGCAGTATAAGAGATACCTTGCCCTCTCCAGCTGTAGCCTAAGGAGGGCCAAGTCACTGTGGAGCTGCCTTAGTGTGTGTGTGATTCAGCGAATATTTGGAGAGCTCCAGAGCTCCAACCATCTGTACACATGCAGATACACAAGTAGATGGAAAGCTTCCAAAGGAAGTTCCCTTTCAATCCCCATAAAATTCCCTAGACCCAGCCAGCAACCTGAGCTTGATGCCAGAGGAACAGAGGATTTCCTTCAAATTCTCTACCTGGCTTAATTTAATTTGCTGCTTGGTAGAAGACCCAAAGAGTCTGCGAAAAAAGCACTGGGTCATGGGATTTCCCAATCTAAATGTAATGGCAAACCCAGACTGACTCTCTTCTTTCTGTGGTATCCATTGTGCTTTGTCCCAAATGGGAAATATGGTTTGCCAGCACAGAGGCAGCATACACTGTAAACAATGACAAGAATAAAACTAAATATTATGCATATTCATTGCATGCAATCCTAAACACAAATGTCCCTACTGAGTAAAACAGAAAAGAAGATAATTTTTTTTTTTTTTCAGCTGAGGAGCTGCTGGGTCTTTTTAACCCATTCTTTTCTCAGTTGTGAAATTTGCAATAACATACAACGGCATTTCACTGCATATATTACAAGCAAGTACTCTTTAAGCAGAGTCTTCTCTTAAGTACAACAATTTCATTGACTAGTTTCTCAGTGCAGTTCATCAGTAATGATTCATTTCAAGTTTCCAGAAGGCAGTGGTACAACTGGTCAGTATGTGCACTTTAGCTTTTCTTTAACTTTTAACTTTTCTAATCAACTTGTTTGACATGGATTTCATTTCCTTTTATTCATAATGATGGGGTAAGTACAGGTTCATGTTCTACTTCAGAGTGCCAAGAATTCTGGTTTTTAATGTGAACCCTCAACAAACTACGTAGCAACGCTCTCTACGCAGAACACCTCTTACTTTATCCAAATTCTTAATGGTGTAACATAGGACATATTTCCAAATTATTACACGCTCATTTACATGCTTACTTGTCAAACATAGTTAAGATGGAAATTATTATTTTCTTACAAAAATCAGATCTCTATCCTGAAAAGTAAATTAAAAAATTCTATTAAGATCCTGACCCAATAGGGCTAATTTACAGAAGGGTAGTAAAACCACAACCGTAACCCTATGGAAGCCGGCTCAACCTGACCCAAAAATATCTTGAAACAGTTGCTCCCAAGCAGCAGTGTACCAAGGAAGCCAGGATACTTCATTCTACAGCCCCCCAAAATTCCACTTATTTCTGAAACAATGACCTGGGCTGTAACTTATGATGAAGTGAACTCTGGGTTAGATTGGCTGATAATAAAAAGTAATTCTGTGGCACGCATTTATTTCATTATGCCCTGTTTTCATCCTATTTGAAAAAGTAAAATATGATAGTTTTCATTTTTACAGAAGCATTTTTCTTGATCATTTTCTTGGTGTGAATCCTCTGCGTTCAACACAGTACTAATATTCAGCAGCTGACCTCTGTTGTTCCTGGTTTTTTATGGATACTAGTCAACATAGAGCATATGAGGAAATACTCAGCAACTTCTGTTTTAAAATGAGTGGGCATACATATTCAGAATTCTGGTTATTTAAAATATTAAGACTGTGAATAAAACAGGTTGCATCTAAATTCTGCACGCACGCACAGAGAACTCATGTTTTGCCCTTGTGTGCTTGCATAATTATTTACATTTGCTTGAAACGTTCACATATTCTGCAATGAGTTTCTACCTTGCTGAAGCATTAATATTTAAAGATAAAACCTATAATTTCTGCTACTGCTTTATTATTATTATTAATGCCTTGCTATTAATAATACATTATCAGGAGGATACTCTTTGGTCACAAAAGATACGGGAACTGACACAACAACAGGTAGTAAAATAAGTAATAAGAGTGTAGAGCCAGGACAAAACCCTAAATAGTTCATTTAGAGCTGAAATATAAATACCCTGACAGACACACCATTTCTTAATATGTGCATGGGTGATCCAAGTCTGGGGCCTGCCTGCAAGTTAGAGAATAGTCAGGAATATATAAAACAAAAATGAAGGCTAAACCAGAAATTATTTAAATAAGTGCTTTAGCAGAAACACAAAATGTTATTTGAACGTGTGTTCTATCTGGCCACAAATAATTAATGGCAGCAAACAGGGCATTTTGCAATGGACAAGGATCAAGCATCACAGGCACGTCTCAGAGCTATAAGCTTACATGTAACAGCTCTACTGCACCTCTAAAAAGCAAGTTCTGGTTTTATATTTTACATAGGTATTGTAGAAGCATATGTAAAACCAGCAAAATATAACCTATCATTAACTAGGAAGTTTTCTTTTGTGTGCCTCTGCTACCATGACTATTTTGGATCCCGGCCTATACTGGTCACACTAAGAGGCCTTCAGGGATTTACACGTTACTTAAATCCGGTTTTCATTTACATAAACAGAGCTGGCGTGGGAACGGTCCCATGTCCAGAATGCAGCATTGGTTCAATCCCCACAAGTAGAAGCTCTGAGGCAGCCAAACGCCCCGTGGCCATGCGGAGGACTGCAGAGAGGAAGGCAGTTTCTTTCTGTCCAGACCGGCTCCTCTGCAACCTCCCCAGCTCAGAGCTGTAGCTGCTCTCCACTGACTTGTCTGGGGTGGGCTTCATCCTGATGAAAAATATCTAATGAAAAATCAACTACACATTTAGACTTCGGGTTTTTCATTAGACTGAAACGTTGCTTTCTAGCCAGCCCCACTGGAGTGCGCTGAAATGCTTATGTGTGGGCTGCAATTTTCCACTGCTGAGGTCAAAACCAGGTTTATGCTATTTTCCTGTCTACTCCCTTCAGCATCTGAATGAGCTGGCTTTAACTCACAGTAGCGCATTAGGTAATTGCTCTAGGAGAACTCTGGTTTAAAGCCGTCAGAAGCAGCGCCTGCACTGCCTCCCACTGACGTAAGCAAACACATATGTGAGGTAAGAAATGACTGAGGCTGGGGACCCTGGGGCAAGTAAGCCTCAGCTGCTGCTGGGCTAACAGAGCTGAGGAAGTTCAGACTAATCCTTGCCATTCAGAAAATGACGGCAGCCTCCCTTTTTGCACATTTGAATGAGTCAGGTAGGCACAGTTTGGTATTTTAAACATCTTTCTAGCCTGTGTGTTTTGTACCATCTTTGAACATAAGGAAATCCAGTTTTCCCTTGCATAAAACATTTTTTTGGTCTTCAAAATAATCCTATAGCGTAAATGCTTCAGATTCGACATGGAAATTTGGCATGAAAATAACCTTTTTGGAGATGGAAAACATAATCTTATTCTGGATAAATTGATTTTGTGAGAGCAAGTTGGAGACTGAGAACATGCAGTAGATTTTTTTTTTCCCTCACTAAGTTGATGCATACAGTGGTGAAACAATGTTCAGTCACACGGCTGATTTGAGTAAAATAAAAAAGATCCTTAAGCGTTGCATCCTTTAAGTAGTAATGTCTGTTCTTTGGGATGTGCCAGAAGTAGTCTGCGAAAATCATTTCTATCCAAACTGAGCAGTGATTTGTATTTAGAATATATGTCCTTCTACAGCTCAAAATTCCACTCTGTGTCTGAAAATGAACTTTACAATTGTGTACATGACTTTTCAGCATAGATGACGCTAAGATGACACTTGCTTGCATTAGAGGCATGCCCAGCAAATGTGCACAACAAGGCAGTTCTTCAAAGCCGGTAGGAGGAAAAAAATCTGTTTCCTGAGAAATTATTGAAATGCATACTTTGTGATGTAACCACTTAGGCCACTGCATTGAGATAATGAAATTAGGTAATGCACCAGAAACTGATATGGCCAGCATAGCCTGTTTGTCCCCTGGCAGGCTCCTCTAGAGCTTAGACTAGATGCTGCCTAAGACCAGTCAGACTAATGAAATTAATTTTCCTATAGATGTGCATCTTCTGCTTCTTTACGACTCTGCCTGGAATAACCCAGTTTTCCCTCACAGTCTCTACAACACCGTCCCAGACAAGACACAGCAAAGCTGCTAGACAGTATATCTTTGCTCATCCACTGCAAGCTGCTGCCAAATGTCATGCATGAACTGAACTCTACCTGCCTTACCCTTACAGGAGGATATAGGTGCTCTTTTTCTCAACTGCCAATATTTATGAAAATATTAAATATTTCACTGTCTTTGAGGCATGATCTTCTTTTTAATCTGTTTGATTCAAAAACCTGATTGAACTCAACAGGTTCAAAAATCATTAGGGTGAAGTGGGTGGTAGGCAGATAAAAGAGATGGTACAGCTGCACCAAATGTGGGGAAAAATGGAAAATATTTTATGGATATCTACTCACCAAAAATGAACAGCCCAGAATGTGCTAGCTAGTTAATGTCTCAAACTGGCTGCTTGCTGCCTCCTGAGTGGAGTCTGAGTTATTGCTTAAATATCTGCAATTGTTTTGGAATCCAGATAACAGAGAGACCACCTTTTTCTATATGTATTTGATATTGCAACAAGCACTGCTTGTCCAGTCCATAGACTGGATCCTTTGGTTCCTAAAAGAACAAAGTGGAAGGAAGTCCCTTTGGTTCCACTTCCCTTGACTGGAAATGGTCTGTAGCTAAACAAGGCGAACACATGGGAAAAAAAGCCATCTATTTTCGAATTCTGAGGTAGACATTAGGGTTATGGATGAGATTGCAGGCAGCCTTCATTCCTTGCTTTCATTTGCTGTCATGATTCTGGTTTAGTTTTTTTCTACTGAGCCCTGAAAATGTGCAAAATGTATGGAAGGCAGGTCACAGCTTTGTGTCAGAAAGCAACAAGCCATCTGTGAGCCAGACACCACTCCGCGTGGCTCACAACAGCGGCCTCTCTTCTAACGAGTGGTTGGGACCAGGCCTATTGTCATCCATGCTGCTTAATTGCTAATACGCTCCTTGGCTCATTTTGGACACATGCCCACTAGTAGTCTCCCAGGCACTCTTCAAGGAATAGGTTGGAGCAAGGACAGTCCCCAGGTGGCAGCAGGGACAAGGCAGAAAGAAGAGAATTTAGCCATAGAGACATGAGCATGCCACCTACTTGGCCTGAGAAAACAGTCCCTGCTCATTTTATTTATTAATACAGTCTTAGAACCTAGAGCCATGCTGGGTACTAGCTTAGGCACTAAAAGCATGTTAACCGCATTAGGGTGGCGTTTATACTTGGGCCAGTTGGCTGAGTTTTCAGAAAAGCCCATATCTGAGGTGTGATATTATCTAGAAAAAAAAAAAAAGCGAGGGGGGGGGCGGATCTTATTTTGTACCATCCTTAAAACCAGGTCAAGGGTGTGGTGAATGTGGTAAATTGGTGGTAAATGCCAATGGTGGTAAATGGTGGTAAATGTCTTTCCATGGTCCTGTCCAGAGACAGGTATGAATATCTCCACGTTCCAAGATAGCCATTCTCACATCAGTTGACCTGCCCACTGCCATCAGCTGAAGCAGAGCCCCGATGCTGCCCATTTGTGCAGCCACGCTGTCCGTGCTATCAACCAGAAAGTGAAGTGGGGTAGGAGCCGCTGTGAACAGTGACTCCTTTTCCCTCAAGGCAAAGAAAATGTTCATCTGCCCAGATCTACCACCGTTACTGCTGCTTTGTTCCTACAAATGGCTACAAAGGCCAAAGAGTGTACATGAATTTAAGTCTGTCCTGTTAGGCAAATACAAGAGAATTAAATTAAGACTGCATGTGCAGTCTTACCTTTAGCATTCAGACGGTTCAACGTTTTTTAACTATGAAGCTTATAATTTCATATAAGTGGATTTCTAATACTATGTCTCTGTATATATATGTACATCTACTCTTGGGCTGCTAAACAATTTTTCTTGAAGATATTTTTAACAGGATACAGATTTCCTACCAAATGTGCTGGTTATTGATGAGAAAAACAGAAACAGATAACAGAAAAAAAAAAAGAGAAATTGTTTAGCTTACAATAAAAATGTTTAGATTTATTTCATTCTTTTGCTAATTGTGGTGTAGGATTTTTTTTAATCTTTTTTTTGTCAAAAGAAGGCCCTCCTCCCCCCAATCTATCCTTTTTTATTATTCTTGTTGGTGTCATTGAAATATATGGCTTTGCTCTCTTTTATTCACACAAAAACAAAACAGCATGGGGAACATCGGAGGGGAAAAAACAATAAAATTTTGACATTTCCCATGAAAACTAAATTACTTCTTCAACCAGCCAAAATAGGCACCCAGGAACATGCTGATTCTTTTCAAATTGTAGTAGATAGAGGTACTTAATCACCACTTTAAGTAGAAAATGGGCACCAAGGGAATTTTTCATGGGGTGATTTAGCTATACGCAAATCTGTTGTGTACTGTAGTATGGAGGTACCCAGGAGTTGAACACTGTAGAGCTTGTCAAGGGATTAGGCAGCAACGAAGATTTAAGAGCCAGGACAAAGCCAGATGTAGGTGGGGAATAATATCCTGGTCAATATATTCTCTGGTGTAGACAGATAGATAAACATGTAGATAAAACTCACTACAGCGATGTTCAAGCAAAATACACCACAGGCAAGGAATTGAAGAGACACTCCCACAAGGCTCTGACAGCTTTTTCCCTTTTTCTTTCTCTTTATTGAATATTTATTGTATTAGAAGCACCAGGGCAAAACCTCAAGACTGAGCCCATTGTGAACCCAAACCTTCAGGGGATGCAATTTGTAATATTTCTCATCACATATGTGAATCCCACCGAGCTTGTGGGTGCCTGCTAGTTAGTAGATAATTTATATGTGCGGACTAAAAGCGGTACTGCTGTAGAGTATATGCATAAGGCCTTTTTTATAAACAAACTCAAGGTGTAAATAAATTTCAGCTTCATGTATTCATAGAGTCAGTATTACGCATCATAAAAAGGTCTACATTAAGATATAGCCTGTCATCCTCCAAGTATATGCATCTATTTCTATCATGCTCATAAGGGCTCAGTTACTACCTGTAAAGTAGCTATAGCAAAACCACACCGAGCATCCAGGATGTGAGGAAACAGTTTATGTTCTTACCCTTGGACTCCCCTGCATGGGGATGGGTGCCTTTTGGTACCGGCAGGTTGCCCTGAACCACCCTAGACAGATGAGAGGTTGGTATGGGAACGGGGCAGCCAGCATGGAAAATGAAACAGAACAAAAGCACATTATAGAAACACAGCATCACAGCCATTTTGCTCAGAGGGAGGAGAGCTGTAAATACACGTTGGATGAAGCAGAAAAGCTTTGGGTATTTGAACCCATGCGTTAAGAAGCTCTGAGCACCAGCATGTTGATTCACTCAATGATAGACTTGGACACATGTCCTGTGGCGAGAGTCTTGCTGGACTTATTTAGGAGATTGTCCCAGAAGACTGTCAGGACCACCAAAGGTGAAATTAGGCAAAGTTATACAGCTGTCAAGAATGTTTTGCTCGAGAGGTTCAGCCATGGCAAAACTTTCAGGATGAAAGGCAATGGAGGAAAAAATATAGAAAACTATATTGGTTAGAGCGCTCCCATCAGGTATAATTGACCAGTCCCTGCCACGTTTGACATGAAGCAAAGATTTAGTCCAAGGTTTGCCTGGTGTCCTAGGTCCTGACCTTGTCAGTCACTCCATGCCAAAGGTCCCTCACCATCTGCACAAACCAGAGTAGCTCCAGTAGAGGTGGTACTCTGGGGGTACTCTGGAGGTGACTCCAGTAGAAGGGAACCACTGCAAAGCAACTGCTAAACTGTCCATCACCTGGGGTGCACTGGGCAAGGGTGGGATCCTCCAAACTCATCTGGAGGGACGTAAAATACATTAGGCCAAGATAAGCTATTCCAGAGGGTGATTATATGTTTCCTTCAGGATGGGGTAAATTGACCTCCAGAGGTACATATCTCTCTGCACTGAGGAAATTTTTCTGACTAGCAAAGAGGAATGAATCCCATTCATATGTGTTTGTCCCTACAGGATTAACAGTCCCTTTGGGCCTGATTTGGCAGAATCTCCACCTCTTACACACCTGACAAATGACTGAGCAGTGACTCTGGGGCTTTCTCCTCCTAATTTTCATGAAAAATTTCAGCTGGTCTCACAGTCACCTCCATGCAAAGCTGAAACACTAAGAACTTTACACAGGACAGGAAAATCATTCCCCTATTATCTGTATTGAACCGTGTTCTGAGAAATGTTGATCCTGAAGTGCACATAAAAACAAATCAAAGCAATGATCCTCCTTAGGTTTTTTACCACATGTTGAGCTCTGTGTGTATCACTGGGTGTGAAAACTGACTCCCCAGGTCAATGGCTCAAAAAACAAGCATTTCAGTCCTCTGCCTCAGTTTGTCATCTTAAAATCAATGAGATAATAATATTTTGTTCTCTCCTTTATCCTTCGTGTGTGTCCTTTGTGGATTGTAAGTCTCTGGGAATGTCTTTACTACATTGCAAAGGTGCTCCTAATTAGGTGTCTATGTAATACACAGGAATAATTGCAATTATTATCAATGTCGCAGTTCATTAGATTTACTGAGTTCTGGCCCGTTAGTTGATAGGAAATAGTTCCTTTAAAAATGCAAAGTCAAAGTTATTTTTGACTGTGTTTTTTGGTTGTTTTGTTTGGGACATTTCTGCAATGCAGGCTGAGGGAAGACTGGCATTTGCCTGGCTCATGCTCCGAGTTGAAAGTCCCATCACTGCAATGGGACAGATTTGAGGCCAAAGTGTAAGTGGTACTGAGAATTAGGAAATCCTGATACGGGCTCAGTCTAGTAGTTTTATGAACATATGGCTTTTGGAGTAGGAATGCCCAGTTTTCTGCCAGATCCAAGGCCTGGCAATGAGGCTTATGTTTTCCCAAAAGCTAAGGTATAAGTTGTAGCCTTAAGTAAGTCTGGAAATATTTAGGACTTGGGTTGGCTGAAGCAAAATCTGTCTTCACCAAATGAATCCTGAGATGCTTAGTGATGACAGAACTCTTAATATAGGTGGTCAAATAGCGGAAGGCACACTTCCTGCTAGACAGCACCCTTTGCCCTAGACGAAGTGCTGCTGGGGAGGGTGGACTGGTGGGGCAGAAAAGCAAGAGGCATGGTGAAGTCGGTGCCATGAAGAACAGGGGGTGCAAAAAGTAGTGCAGCACAGTTTGCACAGAGCAGCAAACCAAACTGTGTGCTTGAGGAAGGATATGTCCCTGAGCAGTGCCACACTGTGAGGTGACGCCTTGCAGCTGAGCGTTACATCTCATGGACATTAAACGTCTGGCTCGACCAGCACTCCAGGGATGCCGATCAGCTATGGAGGATTCTTCATGAGTGGAGGACACATGATTACTTTTTATGTGCAAGATACTCTAATTATCCTATAGGGATTCATTTCAGGTTAGAGATTTTTTATTGAAAACCATTTAATTTTCAGTGTCTGTCACTTGAAGTGGACAAAGTAGAGGAGCACAGGAAAATTACCTAGCACAGGTCCAGACCCTTCATCATTTGCATACACTCATATAATATACTTTTTATCTTCTGCTCATACAGAATGTCAGTAAAACTGGTAATATGTATAAAATACAGTGTGTTGCTGATGTCAGACCATTAATAATAGTGTGAACAAATATATAATTTTGCATTATACCTGTACTCATTTTCTGGATAAAATAAAAAGCAAATATTTATGTACAAGTGTGTGACACAATATTGTAATACTGCATTTACTGAACTTTTATGGGCATTAACCCAAATATCCACAGTTGTTGTAGTAAAGGGCAGAAAAACAAACAAACAAAAAAAAGATCCCAAGACTTTTGGGAAAGGATGTAAATTCATATGCTTCAGGGCATAAAACAGGCTGTGGATTAGGAGGAAATTTTCCCTGTGGGCAAGTTGTCTCTGTAACAACCTACTGCAGAGTTTCTGGCGTGCTCATCTGAAGCTAGCCAATTTTATAAACAGTTTACTGAAGGAGGTGGACAACTTGTCTGATCCACTATGTCCTCTGTGTACTCACATGAAAAATGAGAGCCTTTTATATTATGCCTACTATGAGCAGTTTTGTCTGCTGTAACTCTGTACTTGATCCTTTTCCAAATGTAAATGAACCGGTGGATACGGTTTCCTTTTCTATATATCTTCCCCTTTTCCTATTCCTCTCCGCATTGCAGAGGACTGCAAAAGGCCATCTCCTTACACTGCAGGCAGATACCACATCTGGGAAATGATACCTGTGGCTCAGCAGAGTGCCCTCAGTACAGTTGGCAGTACCATAGGAACAGAAAAAGTGACCAGCTGCAATCCTCTGCTCCGTATTCCCCAGAGCATTGGGTGACACAGCTGAGGCTCCTCTTCACCTGCCTGACGCTTGTGACTGCAGGGATTTTCCATGAGAAGGTGGCTTTAATTAAAATGGTAATTACATCTCCTTACATGAGCCCCATCAGAGGGGGACAACATTTCAGAGGGTTCAAGCAGAAGCTACGAGTCCACTGCCTCAGGAAAGGGCAAGCTGTATTTTTCCAGCGTCTGTGCAACTTGCTTTATGTGGGCTTTTTAGGCATGGGAACTGTATGCTATGGTCCTCAACAGTACTATGTGTTGACGTGGTCCACTTTGGCTGTCACACATGCCTTACACTTCTTCTCTCCACCCCTGTGAGAGGGCGGACCCAGGCAGGGAACCCAAAGGGAAGCCATATCCCAGTCTTAAGGGGAGGTTGCAAGTTACATGGGTATCCAGCCTTCCTCCAAAGGGGTCTTCACTGGGACAGTGGTCCTTGCTCCTCAGAAGGGGTGGGGGAGCGGGAGAGCTTGGGAACCAGCCCTATTACAGGCATTTAATGCTATATTTATCGCTTTGATTTTGGGCATCTCAGTGTGAAGTCAGTGAAAACTGCAGGAATTCAGCACGTTGGAAAATCAGACCCAGCTGGTCTTAAATTGACTATCCAGAGCAAAAAGCCTCTCTGGAAAAATTTTACTCTGGGTCTGCATATAAATTTTCTTGCCATTTTTTTTTTAAAGGTATAACAGCACTTTCCCATCACAATCATTTTGGTACACCTATTGTTTTCTGTGACCGTGGAATATTATTTTTTGTATTGTTGGTTAGTAACTTTTGCGACAACTCAATTTTTCTGAGTTTATTTGCATGGAGGTACTATAAATCACCTGTCCTGGAGGTTTCCCAGTGTGGTCTACAGAAGCACAGTAGGTAAGGCTGTGGTGAGGGTGAGACTTGTCAGTGAGGGTCGGTGCATTGGTCGTCCCAAGTCACCTGGTCCTAAACCCCCCGGAGCCTTTTTTATAGCCTATCCCTGAGGCCTACAGTAAGATATAGGCTCTGTCTCCCACCATGATATCCAGCTATAAGTACCTCTGGGTACAGGGCAATTTCCACAGCAGGACTAATTTTTGGAGCACTGACAGAAGTTTGCAGTGGTGTTAGTTCAAATAAGTTTGGAAACTGCTGGATTATAGGACAATTCACAGTTTAGCTAGCTGTTGCCTGAGGATTAAAAAAAAAAAAAAAACCCAGAATAAAAAAGGAGAGCAAAATAAAAGCATATGAGCTTATGCTAAAATGGTCCTCTGACTTGGGGCATTTCAATTTTAACTCAGAATGGAGATTGTGGGAACTCAGAATATAGATTGTGGGAACTCAGAATTTTTACAAAGCAAACCCAAACCCAAGTGTCTCAAATTGACCACCCAAAGTCAGAAGCCACTTCTAACACTTTTTCCTTTTATTTTGTGTATGAATTATTAAACTGCTATGAATTACCCATTCATCTTCAGGCTTCTAAACTGAGTCTGAAAGACTGTACATTCTGTATAATACAGAAAATTGAGATTATGCAGATGGAAAATAATTCTCTGCTGCAGTTTTCTCCTAAGATGTCTTACAAATACTGAGCATCCAGCCCGTGTGCAGAATGCAGCTGGGTGTTATTCAAGTACTTCTTGAGGGATGGTACAGGGAGATGTTATATGCATGGAGATAGGAGGATCTGAGGTTTCCACCAAGAGGCAATAATTCCAGGAAGCGATGCTCACAGGAAGGTGTGGTGCTCCTTTCGGCAGTGATATTAATGCTTCCATATTTGCTTGAATGCCACTGCCTAAGCATTTCAGATTGTTTTCCCCTTCCCCGGGAACTTCTATGGAGACTGACAAACATTTATGTTAGGACTAATAATACATGGTTTTACAACCCACCAGTCAGATCTTCAGGAGCCTTCCTCCAAATACTCGCAGCTACTCTGGTGATGACCAAAGTTTGCAGAAACTGTTACTAAGTAATATCCATTAATTCAATAATCCACCAGAAATTAGGACTCTAAGCGGCTTTCTGTATTAGCTCTTATGGATTTCTCTGAAACTTTATCATGTGACAGTTTTCAATCTCAGCGAGCTACTCCAGGTCAGCAAGTAAAAGGCAATAACAAAGCAAAGCAAAACATGTAACAAATTCAATGAGCATCTATTATCAGCCTGATTACACACTGCACCACACAGAGTCCTAATGATTTCAGTGAGGCTCCATGCAGCATAAGGAGTCTCCCATGCAGATTAGTTTACAAGATCAGGGTCTCCATATGGAACACCTCCTCCCTCCACCCTTTCCTGTTCTCTATAGAACAGTGTAAAACAAAGCCCTGCCTTTTTGCATATTTGCAAGGTTTTAGTTGTCGGTAGGCTTGTACAATGGTTTAGACAATAATAGCTAAGAAAATATTTCTCAGTGCTCTTTCAAACCTGTCTTGGCTTTTCTTACTTTGGTCACTCACTGCAATCATCTTCCCTGTCTAGTCACCTTTCGAATGATCATTTTAATGCGTTCCCGCTGCCACAGTGTTATGTATAGAAGCCTAAATTCATACCATTCAGTTCCCAGGCATAGTTTCTTGGAGTGGAAGGGCTGGGTGTGTAATATTAAGTGAAAAAAATCAAATGTCAGAAACTTCATATTGATACTTTGATCAGAAGCAACATGAGACCGAAAGTTTTTGAACAACAAACCATTTGAGAGTGTGTAACATGCTTGTGAAAATATTCATAGCATAATTAGATAAATAACAGATCCAGTGTCTATTTTTACTTTCCCTTGATGAGAAGCTTTGCAGGAGAGACTGCTGGTAGTTAATTCTCCCTAACAACAATCTGTGTAATCACAAACCCCAATTAGCTGTGCCTGTTCTATGCTATACAAACTATTTCCTTAGCGCTTCACATCACTACTTTGTAATTAGCTTTCATCTACACGAGCTTTGACTAAAAAAATATAAAAGAGTGTAAGTGATTGTACTGCCACTCAGTATTCTGCGAAATAATCGCTAGCGATTTCAATCAGATTAATTTTATCACCCGTATTAAGGAAAATTACCTCCCTCTTCACTCTCTACAGCTGAGGGCTATTTCATTTCCTGAGATGTTCATAAAAGCATAATATAAAGCAATCTGTAATTGTAAATATCCTTCCCTAATAACTTTGAGATATTTCCTTAATACATCTTTACATTTGGAGTTTCCGTTCCATAAAATACAGTAACAAGTGCTCTATTATGTTTTAAGTGTGTGCTGTTAAGCTGGACAACTTAGCGCTGTCCTTCCTGTTTTTACATAGGGTTATATTTAACTTGCAGATAATGGGAACAAGGTTTAAAAGTGATGGAGCGGAATAATGGCGTTACAGCAATAATATATCTTGCCTTTGTGAGGAATAGAACTTTACGGCCTATTTCAGGTCAGCCAACACCAATTCCATTTTTCACAGCCTGACAACTTTCACCTTCACCCACACTCCAGATGGGTATTAAAAACTACTTTCCAAACAAGACTGAGGCTTGGCTACGCCCATGCTCTACAGCTGGGGAGAGCCCTTCTGATACTTAACATCCAAATAAAATAATATAAAGTAAAATAAAAATGGGCAGCCTGCAATAGCCGCATGCCACTGGCTTGTGCAGTGAACCTCTCAGGTATTCACAGAGCAAAGCAAGCTGCTCGGGTCCTACAGGAGGGGTCATCACGGGGGAACTTCTGCAACTGCAATGCTTGCATGTTCAACTTGTGCAGGGAGGACATGGCATTAGCACAGATTTAGCACCTGGTTTATGGGAAATGTGAGGTGTGTGCAAGGAGAATCACAGCAGCCCAATATATCACCACCACCAAGATTCGTTAAGGTGTTCAGGCCACCAGCACTTTTCACTGAATACAGATTTAGGAGATGTGCATGTGGAATAGCTTGTGTGGGAAGCTCCTATTCCCTGAGTTGGTCAGACTCCCATTTTTTATCTGCAAGCATTGGTCCTGAATATACATGTGTATTCAAAAAAGTTAAAAAAAAAACCCAAAACAAAACAAAAAGCAGTGGGTGACCAAAGTATATTTTTAGCTATGGTGACTGAAGTACATTTTTCACAATAATCATAGAATAGAATAGAATCATAGAATAGAATCTTCATGGTTGGAAAGGACCTTTGAGATCATCGAGTCCAACCATACACACACAAAAAAACCCCTACAATCTCTGTCACTAGAGCATGCCCTGAAGTGCCACATCTAGACGTTTCTTAAACACCTCTGGGGATGGTGACTCAACCACCTCCCAGGGCAGGCTGTTCCAGTGCCTGACCACTCTTTCCGTAAAGTAATTCTTCCTAATATCTAATCTAAACCTCCCCTGCCACAGCTTCAGACCATTTCCTCTGGTCCTGTCATTATTCACTGAGAGAAGAGGCCAACACCCACCTCTCTCCAGCCTCCTTTCAGGTAGTTGTAGAGGGCAATGAGGTCTCCCCTCAGCCTCCTCTTCTCCAAGCTAAACATGCCCAGCTCCCTCAGCTTCTCCTCACATGACCTGGTCTCCAGACCCCTCACCAGCCTGGTCGCTCTCCTCTGGACACGCTCCAGCACTTCAATGTCCCTCTTGTACAGATAATGCATGTATGTGTTGTGTGCTTCACAGACCTTTCCCCCAGCATCCTCAGCTTCACCACAGCGGTACAAGAAAGCATGGTACTCATATCAGGACCAACACAGCCCAAGGCTGTTTGAAGCTGCCCCTGTTCTCCCCAGAAAGCAGTCTTTCAAAGGTAAAGGCATCTCATTGTATGAACAGCCTCATTTATATATGCTCTGTATTTTGCTTTAGCTGGCTTATCCCTCGGACTGTCTCATTCACCCCTAATTACTGCAGCTTGAGTGTTGTCTGTACATAGGAAGTCTACCTGTCATGCTGGAGAGATGACTAAAATGTGACAAAGACCAAGATGGGCGAAGGAGCATCCCCGCTGGAGAGGGAAAGTCTCCCTGCCTGCTGTTGTGGTCTGAATTGTTCCCAAATAGCAAAGCCCCAGGGGGAAATGAAGCATTTACGCAGTAAATCATATGGGTTTCTCCAGCACAGTGTGAAACGCTGCATATTGTTGTACGTCCCTTGGCACTTTGAGGCTCTGTACTGTGTGAGATGAAGAATAACATGGTGTATCTTGAAATCTCATGAATGGGGTGGGGGTTGTTAGAGACGTGATACTGTTTTTCAGTGTCATGCTGTCAGGATATGGAGGATGTTACAGACAACAGCTCACTGGAATTAAATGTATTGTACTCACTCTTCTTTCCAAAGATGTAAGATAAACTTTCCAACCTTTTAAGCAGGCATGGGAAGAAGTTCATTCTCATCTAGAGCAACACCTTGACTGTTTGCAAACATGCCTCTTTGTATACATAGATGGGACACACCAGGAAGGCTACAATGGCTTAATTTCCTTTGGTGTTCACTTAAGACAGAGGATAGATATTTAACCTCCACTCTTTCCCAGCACACATGTTTCTACAATGGTAGAAGAGACTGAAGACCAGATTATACACCGCACTTGAGTATGACAGAGATCCTAAAGACATATCAGAAAGTGATTTCCAATTGCCTGAGTGTCTGCAGGAATCCCTGTGCCTTAAGCTTTCCCAAGGATGTGGTTGTCAAGAAAGAGGTCTGGAGCTGGTATATCCCTTCACAGCACAGGTATTCCCAGCACAAGTGTCATCTCCACTTCCTTTTTCTTCTGCTTAAGAAGTACACAGGAATAGGGGCACATCAGGTAGAAACACTGAATCTCCTGGGGAAAATGCAACAGAATCATTGCAAGAAGAAGGGCTCAAGTTTATACATCTCCAGAAAACCTCAAACATATGCTGAATTTTCATTTTCTCGTGCTAAAATTTCCACTTCTGAGAAGGCCGGCTAATAAACAAAGTCACCTATTACAGTTATACAAATGTTGCATCCCTACTGTTATATAATGTCAGAAAATAAAGTGAAACTAGTCAAAATTCAGTATCCCTGGCAAATATCTGAAACTCTTTTTATGTGGAATGAGGATACAGCTAAGGCTGAAAGAGCATGTGTTTTCAGTCCCACTGAAAATTTCACTGTCTTCATATTTGCTTTTATCCCAATTTGGAACAGAAAGTCAAACATCGACTACTGAAACTTCTGAAAATCACAAAGTTCAGAAATGTCAAAACATGCCACTTTAGTATTTCTGATCTAAAGGAAATGCTGAATATTACAAAACTGCAACAGTGAATTACATTTTTTGAATGAAACCAAAGCATTTCATTTTATCTCAGTTCAATACCAATGTAAGTCCCTCTGAAATGATCTTGATAACGCACAAGAGCTGGAGTTTAGGTGTCCTATATTATTAATTTTTCTGAGTGTGCCACAAGGTATATCACCATAGAAATCCCCAGGTTGGCCCCAAAAAAGACATCCAGTTGCATCTTGCGAAATGTAATCCAGCTAAGGAGACGTTTCTGTATTGGTCACCGGGATGTTAGGCACAACGACACTGCAGGGCAACACAGATGAATGTTGAACAGATAAGAAACAAAATAGTTTAGCTCAAGAAGCTAAAGGGTTTTGAATTGCATTGATCCTCCAATCCCAAGAGAGATACTCTGTTTCAGATTTCTAAAGGCTGGTGATGTAGTTGTTCAATGTTACACTGAATGACATGTACCTGTACAGTGGACATTCACACAGCTGTTCTGGACTCCACTGGGGTAAAATAACATGCATAGTTATACTGATGAGCTGTGCCGCTTTAGCACTATAGTTTAGAATACTTTGAGTTATTTTACTGAGATAAAGTTAGCTAAGATAATGACAAGTTTTCTGACCACTATAAATACATATTGCTGTCACATTTAAACTAGTAGATAATTAATGCAGAGCCAGCTGCTACTAATGTACTGTACTAAGACTTGTTAATACAAGGCTCTAATAAAGCTGTTAATACTGATAATACCATACAGCATTTAAAACTGTCACAAAATTTTCCTTAGAATTGTCTCCTTACTACGAAGAGTTTTGTTACATTTTGGGTTTCTTTTTATAATTAACCTCCAACAGCATACATCATGTTATCTGTCATAAATAAAGTCAGCCCTTGCCTCAAGGGTCCTGCAGTTTAAAAGGCAAAAACAAGAAAGTCAAGATGTGTCAGAAATCTAAAACAAGTAGGATTCATTATTTGCCTTATAACAGAAGCTGGAGACCGAGTCAAGCACAGGACTTCATCGTTTGTATGCACATTGCAAACAGATAAGAAAAGATAGTCTTTCTCCCGAAGAGCTTGAATTAAAATAATATAGATCTAGAGGAAGGCATATCTTAAGAAAATTGCTTTTTGCTTGTAAGAATCTTCTTTCTGCTTTTCACTCATACCCAAGAAAACCTGCAGTAAGGATGGACATTTAAAGGTGCAATCAAAACCTCTTGAAATCTGTGGAAATTCTGGATTATGCTCTTAAAAGCTGAAATCCAGTTACCCAGACGTCTGAGGAATATCCTACTGTAAATGTAAGGAAGGCATTCTCTGCTAATTCACTCACTCTTACAATAAAGCTAACTGAAAATGAGAATAGTTCTGATCACCAGAGTCAGAAATTGGTATTCCAACAGTTTCATAACAGAAATTGGTTTGCCTCCATTTTACTAAATTATACTGTTCAGTAGTTAGAAACTCATTTTATAAGCAAATACGTACTTACCTATTTTTTAAGGCTCTGACCCACTGCTCGTCTTAATGGCTTATAACTAAGAGTGTTCCAACTGGTTGATACCATCTGTCTGAATCTGCTAGACAAAAGGGTAGCGGACTAGATCTGTGGCTCTAGCTCATTTAGTTTATATTCAAGAAACTGTGACATTACTCTTCAGTATGGAACACTGTTGAAATATTATGAAAGCCAAATGATTGTTTTTCTTTAACAGGGGAAGAAAAAAAAAAAAAAAAGCAGTGAGTAATTAAACAGGAATAAAAAGGAATGACATGGCAGCTGTGGACTGTGTTATTCTTGAGTCCCTAGACAGGGATGGGTATTGAAATAGCCTGTCTTCTGGGAATTCAAAAAGAGGCACAGAAGGGCAGAGGTAGGTTTCTGAGTGCCCAAAGTTAGCACCGTCTCACTAAAATAAAGGCAAGGGGGAAGGGGAGTACACGGCTGCTCTGAATTGTGTCTGGGGACCGGCTCCGTGGGCTTGTGTGTCGTAGCTGTGGATGGTCCTATGGTTGGTTCCCATGTGAATTCGAGGAATACGACCACCTCCAATAAGCGCAAAAGACTGTCAGTGATAGAGGGAAAAATCCTCTCTGCCGCAGGAGGTGTCAGAAGACCGTTCAGCGCACGGATGCTGACAGCCTTCAGGCATAGGCAAAAGGCAGGTCTGTGTCAGCGACCAACATAGTTTCTGACGTGCAATGCCCATGACACTGACTATTAAGGGTAAGAGAGATCAATGCCTCATCTTATAGAACTCAAGGTTTATACTCTAAAAGCCTGTTTAGAACACGGTTTTCACCCAAAGAGTTAAACACTGACTAAAACCTTTTTAACATAAAGGGTACAATTTGGTAATGATTTGTGTCCATGCACAAATCAACTTAATAGCACTATTTCTGGAAATATTACAAGCAGAGAGATAAGTTTCACATTCATCAAAGCTGTTTAAACCCATTTGGAGCCTTTTTTTTGGAGAAGCATTAAAAAGATTTAGCAGTTTAAGGAGAGATCAAGGCTATTTTCACACAGTTATTTGAAATTGTTAAAAACTGCCTCTGCTTTTTCTAAAATACACATTGTGATGCCATTAGGGCAGCTCTGACAGGAGTGTAGACAATGGATTTTTCTCCCTTTTTTTTTTCATATTGTTTGGAAGTTGCTTTAAGGACTCTACTCTGGCCATTCGGATACACAGCTGTCTTGTTCCCTTGAGAAACAGGTATTATTAGCACTAATTTGTGAAGAAGCAGAAAATTATTTGTCTTTGGGCACTGATAACTATACTTACACTCCAAACTCTTACCAAACAAAAAGCTGTCTTTTAGAAGACTTGGTGTTAGCAAGAATTTTTTTTCTCCTCAGCAGGAGGGATGATCACAAAGTTTAGATCATGGTAAAACTAACAACCTCTTTTTCTTTTTTTTTTTTTCTCCCCAAATTAATTAAACATATACTCAGTTTGCTGCCTAATATAGTTTCTCTATGTTTTATAGGGCTTATCAGTCCCTGTGGCAGTTCTGAGTGCCTTCACTGAAAGAAACCTATATAATAATGTTTTGCCCCAAACCTTGTGTGTCCTGAATCAAGTAACATAGTTAAACACACAAAGTTTCTATTACTCCTCTGTAATTCAGCCCTGCAACTGCCATCAAAATTAAAATTTCCTTTTACTCCAATCTAATTAAAATTAATTGAAGGCACATGCTTTAAGCCAGTTTGCCATACTGTCAACGTAATCAGTTTGTCTTATTCACGATAAAGCCATACCAACTTGCTAAAGATACACACGTTCCAGCTTCTTCACTCACTTTTGAATACTAATAAACTTCCCAGAAGGCAGGTGAGAACAGTTTTCTCAGTCAGCGCTTTGGCTTTTGGTGAAAAATGCTTTCAGAAATTAAAACATACTACCATATGTATGCTATACTACCCAGAGACCCCAGCCCGGGCCATGAAATGAAGCTGAAACAGTCTTTCGAGGGACTCCTTATTCAGTGTCTTGGGAGATACATGATTAGTGTGATTTAAGAAAGTGAGTCTGTAGGAAAGGGACAGGGAAGACAGCCAGGGGAATGAAGAATGTACACTGGAAATGTTTAGCTTGCACAGATAAACAACCAACATCTAATGGCATCATAAATCACGAGACAAAACTCCTTTCCTCGTCCAGCTGTCACTGTCATAATATTACAGCATACTGATTGCTCATAATACATGCCTGATTATTGAATGAAATGAGAGAGTTAAAAATCTGACAAGTATTTGTTAAGTACTCAAGAAGGCAAGGAGGTTTTCTTCTTTTGCCGTTCCCCCAGTCCTTTCCCTGCCCACTCGTATTCTCCTTTGGTCTGGAAACAATTCCACCTTTCCCAGCTTCCAATAAACACGGTAACTAGCGAAAAAAAAAAAAAGCAGCTTAAAAATCAAAGGACAGATATTCCTGGCACTGCCAGATATAGAAGATGTAATGTAGGTAAATGGGGAAAATCAGCTTCTCTTATGTCTCTTCCTTTCTGTTTGTTTGCTTTTGTAAAAATAGATTCCTTCGTTAAGGATTAATCCCTTTGCACATCTCGTGGCCAGCATTAAGTGAGTAGAATCAGTCCAGTAATGCCCTCCATTTCCACTGTGACTTTCATCAAAAGATCTCAGAGGATGCTACTACGATATATAATCCCCACAATGCCAGCCTCAGTATTAGCAGCTCTTTTTTATGAGTAAAATCACAACTGGTTTTCAGCAGCAGCACCAATATAATCAACCCTCCTGCTTTCCCCTTCTCCCTTTCCAAGGTACCAAACACGTTTATTTGTTCCCACCTCTACGTCTTGCACTGGTCCAGCACAAACATTGGTGAGCCATGTGGTAGACAGGATCAGAGAACTAAATATGCTGAAAAAATACCTTTCTTTAGGGGCAGAGGAGCCCTTGTTTCAGCCAAGGCAGTCCCCAGCTGTGACTCACCAAATACATGCTTGTGCCAGCACAGCACCAGGCTCCAAACAAGTGGCCAGAAGAACAGAAGGGCAATACTGTGCCTGCTGAAGCTATCACTGCCTTTGAATATCTACTTGGAATCTCAAAAAAAAAAAAAAAAAAAAAAATTAGATCTAGGGTCCTGCCTCTTCTCAGAGCAGGATCAAAAATCAAATCGTTAGTCATCCACGTCATGGAGAAAGTCAGCAGAGGCAGGATACGGTCCCAGAAGTCTGCTTGGCCCTGACAGACAAACCCTGTTTAAAATAGCTCTTAAAAAGTTTTTGGTGACTTGCTTCTCAGGATATATAATTGCACATTACTTGTGGCATTTTAATCACTTCTGAAAGTACTGTCTGGAATTGTAAAGTTATTTGAAGACAAAGAAATCTCCAGCATGCATAGTTTAAAACGGGCTAACGCTAGAAGTCTGCATTGTTTGCAGGCACATTAACTAGGCCTTTTCACCCCCTCCTCCCCTAAACTGCGTGCCAAAAGATGTATGATCCACTTTCTGAGCCGGGTCACCTTTAAGAGCACAGTGACACGCCACAGAATTATTCGCCAGTCCTCACCAGAGATGTCTGCAAGTGCAAAGCCTGTGACAAAGGACTGAAATGACAGCACTTTGACTCACTTCTACATTGTGTTTGTTTAGGAAGGTCCTAGAAATTGTATTTCACCAACCACATTCGCTATCAACACACAATTATCTGGCTTAATCATGTGGAACAGTGGCAAATTCACCTGGGGCTTAAGAACTAATGACATTCTCGTCTGAGCTGCTTTAGTGAAATGGCCTAACACCTGAAGCAGGAACAGCAAGATTGCTCAAGAAAATTTGGTTTTCTTTTTTCATTTCACAGCATAGGGGCTCTGCTCAAATCAACAAACGCTCCTGATTAAATAGCTGTGGTAGTTGACTTATTTGCACTTGTGTGTATGGCTCTGAATGTACATTGAGAATCCCTAACCTTTACAGGAAAAGAATTGTCTGTGACTTGTTTTTAATACGCTGTCCTTTTGACATAGAAAATAGTCAAATAATTTCCTATTTGATAATTTTGGTATGATGAGATCTGTAAGTGTGGGTAACCCCAAATATTCCTAAACCAGCACAGGGGCAACTGCAAAAAAAAAAAAACAAAAAAAAAACCAAACCAGCTTTTCTCATGCTGCATGAATTTGTATCTATTTTTGTCTGCAGCCTGGGCAGGGCCATTTAAATTCTGCTTGCTCAACACAAATTCAGACCCTCATGTTGGCCTCCCCCCTAGCATACGGGAGATGAGTTGTGCTGCTGCTGGCTGTGCCACTCATTCCCAAAAGTTTACAGGCTGGCAAAGATGAGAAATTGAGTGCTCAGGCTCCTGAATGCTTCAGAAAAGGAGTAAGAAGGGTTGGGGGATCACCCACTCCTATTTTGGCTGCGGGAAAGAAACTAGTCCCATTTCCACGAATGAAGTCTGAAAAAAACATTCAGAAAGATATAATAGGTGAGACTTTCATACTCGCCTTTCAGATGTCACCTTTAGCATTTCGTGCTCAAGGACCCTGTGTCGGAGCAAAACACCCACACACTTGCATAGACAACCACAAAACAAGGCAGCCCGAAATTGGGCTTGGTCTGACCACTTTCCCTGCTACGAAAATTAATTAGCATTAACTACAATATGCATATTGGCCCAGATTGATATACAGATGAAATTTAGTTCATACGGATAAGATGCACAGCCACCCACTCAAAGTTGAGCCTGCATTCGACTACTAATAATACTGTATCCTACTAATGCAGCATCAGCACCAAGCTATATTTCTAGCAGAAGCCCCCCGCACAGCCTCTATGCCCTGATTACTCCCTCATGAGCATGAGAAGCACTCACGTAAGGCTGTGCACAAAGCCTACGTAGCCCACATTTCAGAAGCCCAGTGCCCTATGACTGATTGCCTGGCCCATCGTAACAAAGCCCTGGCTGCAAAATCTTTGGTAATTGCTGGAAGAGTCAGTGTTTCAGGATCCTCTCAGTGAGTAGCACTATCGCAGAGTCCTCCTAGATTATGTGCAAATATGCATTTCCCCTTTTGGGTTAGTGCCTAGACATAGTCAGGCCTAAACCTGACCAAAGGAGTTTTGCTGAAAGACAGCAAAGGCTGGTCCAGTTTTGTAAATACAGGGCTAGAAATCAGCCATAGCCTCAGAGGGCCACAAGGAAACCATTCAGTATGGTCACAAATGAAGTGAGTTTGGTTTGAGGTTGGTCTCCAGAGGAACCAGTTGCTGATGCGTCATGCCATTTAACTGGAAAGAGCTGAAAGTCTGCAGCAAATGGACTGAGATAGGAAAGAGTAGAGGGGCAGAGTAATTCAGATTAGCTTTAATGTAATGTTCAAGCATCTCAGGAGGAGTTAAGAGTACTCTCTTGTTTACTGTGGTGCTATAGGAGGTACCTCAACACGAAACTAGGTAAAACTAGAATAAATTTGCAAGTTACAAGGGAAATTAGCTCTTCATAGCAAGTTCTCTGTGCTGCAAAATGCTGAGGCTTACCTGGAGAGCCCATTACAGAACAGCCACCCGAATAAGCTGCCACCACCCCCACCTTTGAAGCCCTCAGCATATTGCACTGTCCTTGGAATTTCTCAAGCGTCCAAAGACTCAGTTTCTAATACATACGTCAACATTACTATTATTGTTCTCATGGGGAGCTTGGGGTTTCTAGGAGCCCCAAAGACAGTCCACCTATTTACTTAACAAGCACTGGGCTCTGCACTGTCTCAGCAACTGCATGACAGCCTGCCCTCAGTCTCTGCACCGGGCTTTGCATGATGGCAGGGATTATTTCCCCTTTGATGTCTCACTCTGTCATAATTGTAGTTTCATTAGCACTCCAGATCACCACGCTTTTCAAATCTTAACTCACTGCTAGTATAAATCGGTATAGCTAGACTGAAGTCAACAGTTACAGCAAATAATATTGACAGAGTATCCAGACAGTAAATCCAACTCACTGACATGAAGAAAGTGCTTTTTCAATATATCTGTGTCACTGCATCTCTAAGACTCCTATGTGCTCTAAGAAAAGGCCATGTTTTAATGCTGGACTATCTAACATCCCAGGGAAAAGACCATAGTTACCAAACCGGTTGTATTTCGGTGACAGATGGGGGGATAAATGCAGTCAGCATGGATTTGTGTGGCTTCTGTGACACCTGTGCATTGCCATCAAGAGCAGTTCAGTCAGTGAGTTCAACAATTTGAGGACACAATAAATTCACTGTATGCCAGCAAAAGTGTGTCACTGTGATACTGGGGAGAAGTTGCTTCCAAATGGTCTTACCCTATGGTTGTTTTGGATATTTTGCTGTTAAGGCTGTAGAATTGGCTAAATGACAGAGAAGCAGAAAATGTGAGTCTGGGTGCATTAATGCAGGTATGTGCGTGAATCCTATCATTAAAGCATTTCATGCCAGTCCCTACGCAGAAGTTACTATATGTACAGTCACTTATCACTAATATTAGGTTTCATCGGGCATATCTGCATCAGGAAATAATATGGTAATTTTCACAGTCACCAAGTGGAAAATATTTATGGTGCAGCAGTTTAATATATCTGTATTTTATATTTCTAAGATTGTACCTGATGACATAATAAGAGTTTGAGTTTAAATAACAGCTGGATGGTTTCAGGAGGAAAAAAAATCTGCACTGGTAGAAATCTTACACCTTTATGAAAAACCTTTTCCACGTTCATCAGGATTGCCAGCCTGGGGCAAGCTTAATTAAAGTCAATGGAGAAAAAAATTGAATACTTAAAAGTGCTATTTGGGGCTCACAGAGCTTGAATGACTCAAAATATGAAATATTCAATTACTAATAATTGTGAGGTTTTGTTTGGTGAGCGTTTTGTCACTCACTCCACACTTCACATCCTTCCCCTTTCTCTCTCTGCCAGACAGAAGGGTTAAAAGAGAAGAGAGTTAGCAGCTCAGCTCCAGAGGTGAAGAGGCACCCACAGTTGCCCAACCCTTCGCTCTTTGTCATCCTGGTCTCTCCTTTTGATTCGGAGCTTATGCTTGCTGCTCGCTCACTTGCTCCTTCCCTCTCTCCCTGAAACACGCTCGCTCTCCTCTCAGTCTTTCTGTTTCGCTTGTTCAGAGTGTGATCATGATTCATGAGGCGATGATCTGGCTTTGAACGTGACCTTACATTTAGCAGCTCTGTTGGCTTAGGCGCCGGGGAGAGTTTGAATTTCGTACTGACTCGGGCACACCATTTAACAAACCCAAATGCTTCGAATGGCGATTTGGAGGAAATGATACCAGGACTTACTTTTCAACACAAGCTCGACAGGCTTTGTAAAGGGAAAATCTGTTGGGCGAGGACAATGAAACTTGAAATGGTTTTATTTACTGGATTGCAGTATTAGAGGAGGTGAGCTCAAACGTAAATATATGCCCTGCCCAAAGGTGCATCTGATTCCAAATATTGAGTTTTTCATCATGGGAGGCAGACCTCATTGGGACTGATGCTTCAGTGAACGAAAAAGTGCTCTGCAAGAGGTCAAGCAATTTCCTCAACTTTAGAATTAAAACCAAATTAAACCAATGTTTGGATCAGTGTATTAAAACAGGACACAAAAGAAGTGAAGTCAGCCTGCCAGACCAATGTTTAATGTTTCCTACATTACTCCAAATATACTCCAAGTACTATGAATAAAGGACAGATTTGGCTCAGTTTTGGGGTATTCAACAATTCCAGAATTACTGGAAGAAAGAAGAGTAAGGTTCATTAAGTGACTGATGAGGACAGGCTATTTGAGTGAAAATTTTTCAGCATATTTTGCTTTCTTACAATAAAAGAAAATCCTAACCTGGAGAAATGGCAAATTAATTAACATATTCTCCAGTACTTAACGACACCTCAGTAGAAGGCAACTCTTAAAATGTGAAACCCTTGACATTGCCAGCATAGAAAAATAAAGTACATGTCTCTCAGTGGGTACCAGGGACCTATATTATGCCCTACTGTTGGTTACAGAATTTTCAATATTTTCTTATCCTTTTTCACTCATATGAACTGCAGCTTATAGCAGTGGTAATCATTTCCTGTGTTTGAAAAAGAGATGAAAGCATTCATGGATGAAAGCAAGTTGGATTTAATCTCCTTCTCTCTCATCCAGTGCACTGTACTGATCATTTTCCAAAAAAACAAGACTTAAGCTCATTTTTGTCATGACAAAACTAGTTTCATAATAATCAGATGGCAATTCCTAGTGTACACAATTCTAATATAATTACCAGGAGGAAATGTAGAGGGAGTTGCAGGTTTGAGATAAAGAAAAGCCTGTGAATTTTGTATTAATGTCTCAGACTCTCTTATTTGTGCAAGTAATCAATCTTTCGGGGAGTAGAATAGTAATTCTTTGTGAAAAAATGACAAGAGTCTGAGGAAGAAAGAAGATAATCTGAGTTTCATTCTGTACACAGCAGGTCAGCTGTGATTGACAAAGCTCATCACAAAACTATAGCTCCCGGAATAATCCCAATAGCAGAGTTTCATTTGCAGCCGAAGCAGTGTTAATGACATGTTTAACAGCTGCTTGTTGAAGTTTGGAATCTGCATTAACCTGCAGAGCAGTGAACAGAGAAATGAGGGGAAGTATTGAAATCAAGCCTTCATTATGCCGACAGCCCAGGGTAAGGGGTAGCAAGGGGTTTGTGGAGCAAGAGGGCGGAGAGGAGCAGGTTTGGAGGGCTCAGTTGCAGATAAGGATAGTCAAGGAGATGACAGCGTCCGATCAACGAGCACAAAAGGCTGCAAAAGGGAACTGACGTGCTTGACTCAAGCCACCAAGGAAGGGAAAAATTAGATAACTGGAAGGAACAAAAAGGGAGAGGTGGAAAACGAAGAGCTGATAGCATGGCTTGCAAAGAGGAGAACCAACAGCACCGTGCCTTGCAGGCTACTACACTCTTCAGCCAGCCTGTTCTCTAGTCTGTAGTTGTTCTCTTTTAACCCAAGGCCTTTGCCTACCCTGTAAAAGGGACCAATTTCACAGCATTCAGTCTCCTGCTGACATCCATTTCAAGACAAAAGGCTGGTCCCTAATGATGGAACAATGACAGGACACTGAATGCCTTTCCATGCTACGCTGGTATCCAGCAATCAGAAATTTAGAAACCCTGGTCTGACTCCACTCCTCCTGCACCAACACACACATTAAGAGCCAGAGCATGTTCTTGAATTGCCCATATACTGTACTGTTCTTCACCAACCCCTTCTCTCATACTGCTAATACTAACGTCAGCAATACACAAGCAAAGGGCAAAGGTCTGGAAGTCTCTGATCTCTACTTGTGTGCTTCAAAATGTCGGCAGTGCCAGCAGGCATCTTTTGATGGAGATGGAAATTAATAGAGACTTATACATACAGTACCTTTGTAAGTTAATCAAAATGCTTCATGCTCTGCTTTGTTACTCTGAATTCTGGGATCAGCTACGGTTTCCATTAGTAGTCATTGGAAGGCCGTCCCTCACACCAGTTATGTTGATCTCTCTTGTCTAAGGGGCTGCTTAGTCAGCGTTTTTCATTGGACTGGGTTGTTCTCCATTGCTTCATGATAAAAATAGGACACGTTTAATCCTTTAGAAAACAGTATAATTTAGACCATAAATTTTAGGTGGTTAACTTAACTTCCTCCTCAGTCACAGACTGTCTTAGGCTTCCTGGCAGGTAAATCCAAGCACATTACATCTTGAACTGGAGTGCTCACCAAAAGCCTGACAAAATGTCTTTCCAAAGACAGGCATTTGAAAACATCGGCACATTTGTGGTTAAGTTAGATCTACCTAGGCTAGACTCACTAGACCCATCACAGTGCTTCTAATCTACTACTACAGGTGCCTTTACCATTAACCTGAGTGACCATTCCAGGGAAGCTGGAAAATATTTTTGTCTTACAAGAATATTTGGTATTAAAAGCCAAGACATCCAAAGGATAAGCGCAGGCCATGAAAAGCAAGTACAAGTTTGGAGGTGTGTAAGTCTGACCCAGGTTTAGAGGTCACACTAATGGTAAGGTCTACCATTGCAACTGCCTATGGGTTTCTTCACATGCCTACAGCCCCAGTGTTTCCTCTTTTTTTATTTTTAATTCATATGTCTTTGTCTCTAGTGAGGGTCAAAATCTCTGCTCTGGAACAACATTGTCTGGGAAGCAAGCCAAAACACAGTTGATGCTCTCTGAAAACAACAGGAGAAAGCAGAGCAACATTGAATTGGCATGGTCCAGAGGCTAGAGCAGGAGTCAGAGACCTGTGTTATATAAATACCTCCAGAGTGACTTATCATAGGAGCAAGGGCAATATTTCTTGACATTTGTAGTCAGAGGGGGTTTTGTTTACAGAAAAATCAAAATTAGGCTAAATATTGAATGTTCCTGTGGTCATTTTCACTCACCTGCTTGCTTGCATGGGGTGACCGTGTTTGAAAGTATTTTGGTGGGGAGTCTTTTCACAAGCATTTTTGCAGACAACCTTCTGACATCTTAAGGCACATAGCAACCCAAACATTGCACTAGGGCAAAAATAGAGATAGAAACGTATGTAAGGTAGAAGTAATATACGTCATTTCTCCCAGTTAAAATCTTCTAGCACTGCAGAAAATATATGTATTTTGTCATTCTAGCCTCTTGTCCAGAAAAATCTTCTCATCCTGTGAAAAATTTCACTTACTCTGTCATCTGTCCTGTGGACTCAGGTGTTTAAAATCAGCCAAACTTTGGGATCATTTTCTTATGTTTAAACAGCCATTTTCCAACAGTGAATAATGTCAGCTACTGCTTTTATTCTTCTTTATGCATACCTGCTAGCTATTGCATTATCAAAAGACTTAGATAGTATTGTTAATTTGTCCCCTAAAACATGTGCGATGGATTTACACAGATTCTGATGGTTTTGACAGTAACATCTACTCCTGGGACAGTCTCCTTAATCCATGTTCCCAAACAAACCTGAGGGCAAAGACTGAATGATAGTAAGCTGTTGAATGTGAAAATAAATAACAAACAAAAAGAAATGAGATATATCTATGGAACAAATTGGCAGTGTGTTTAAATGCCTTTGTTTTGATTTTCACAGCTACTTTTTTAATAAAATTGCTATGTTAGATGATAGAAAATTTTCTCAGTGAGAGCTTAGGAAGCTGTATTATTTTCAGCTCATCCTTTGATTTTGCAGTGGTCGGGAGGTTTATTAGAGAGAATATAAAGTCAGAAGCAGGGTTAGTCTTTGGATCTAAATGCACAAATATTCACAGTCACTAGAACTAACCACCAGTTCAGTTGCCACTCCATTCTGCTTCACAATATCAGAGTATTATAACTACTATTGAATTTTAGCCTAATTTATGAATTTGAATATTTTCTATATAATAATAATAAACGTCCAGGTGCTTGGTAGCATTACGTACTACTTTTGTTCTCCGTGTTTGACTTGTGTCAAGTGCTCTATATTCTCTCATTTGGGTTCTCTACAATAAAGTTAGCTAATGCATGCTAGTATTATGCTTCAAAGAGTAAAAGCTCAGTTTAAGTTGGCTGTGCAGAGGTTGGAAGACAGGGCTTTGCAGAAGCTGGGAGGCAGAGTATGTAGAAGCTACAATCTACGGGAGTTTCCTTGGAGATGAATATTTCCTGATGTAAATAAGCAGCATTTAAATCAAACAGAAGTCAGTTCAACTTTGTTCGAAATTACCCTTTGGGAAAAAATGCTGCTGTGTTAATGTGTGCTGTTGCCATCTCTGGTGGCCATGACTTTATATTGGGTCTGCTTAATGTTCTCCGTCAATATTATCCAGCTTTGCGAGTGCTTTAGAGAGACAGGCAGTATCACAGTATCTGAAGTACAGAGAGGTGAAGGGACTTACCTGAGACACCTCGTCGGACCAGACTTGTACTCATTCCTACCCCTTCAGCCACGCAGCTTCCCTCGCCACAGCATTCAGCAGCCCGACAGTTGAACTAACAAGGTTTTCAGCCTTGTCCGAGTAAATTGGCAGCAGCATTCTTTGAAACTGGGGTAAATATGTGTAGAAGTGATGATGAAGCTACTGAAATGTCCTCAAAGCCAGCAGTGGGAGTTATACAAGATAATTTCTTAATTTCTGCTTGTTTTACTGACCACTGAGCGCCCTTACTGAAAACCCCTTTTGAAACTGAGGGTATTAATCTGAGGTTGCATTTATGCTTCATCACGAAGTCTCTCCACAGACAGTGGGTTCAACTCTTTGCACAATAAGAATTTGTCAAAGCAGGGATTGCCCAGTAGGAAAAGGGAAGTATGCACAAGTTAGAGAATACATAGATTTTTATTCACTTTGAGTGTAAAAATGTTGAAATCCTTGTGTGGTTTTTTCCAGTTGTTTAATTTCAGACCAAGGAAAATTAAAAAAAAAAAACAGAGACTCAACTTTTGACCAAATAGGCATATATTACATACACACACTATAGCCTAATTTAGTGTAAGGAAGCGAGAAGATTTTGACACCTTGTAGTGGGAACATATGTTATATTTACCGTTAGCATTTCAGGACCTTTTTTATAGGCAGATAAGAATGAGGTGGCAGTAACATAAATGAGAATCAAGATCCATACCTGTCTGAACAAATTTCTTGCACTAATGGGTTGAATTACAGGAGATGATCTTGTTGCCATATGTGCATTTTGCTCCTCTTAACCATATGGCTTTATTGCTAAGCAAAATATTTCTAGATTTCTATTTTTTTCATCCTCAAGCTGGGACAAATGTCAGCATTTTGAAATTTTTCCCACATTAAGAATTGGTGGGGTGGGGAGGGGGGAACGTATCAAAGCAGTTAAAATATTTCCTTTACATCTCAGACTTTTACAAAAGTTTATAGTATAATTAGTCTAGCTTACAAAGCAATCAGTTATTTTGAGCTGGAAATAGAGATCTTTATACAGAGAAGGTCAGAACAGAATGATAATTTATTGGGATTTTGAAAAGTTTGGGTTTGAATGAATCAGCATATTTAGCAAATAAATACTATTTAAGTTGAACATTTTTTCCAGTCATCTCCAAATAAACATAATGCATGCTTTGTGGTTTGAAGAGGAGCCAATAATCTTTGTTTTAGTGCAGTAAGTGACTTAAGGAAACGTGAAAGTGTGAGAGGGAAGGCAGACAGAGGTAGGTTTTGTAGAAGATCAGAGCTTTCAAATCAGGCACGGAACAGGACACAGGAAGAAGCAAAAGAAAACAAGCAAATAACTGGGGAACGGCAAAGCACAGAGCGCAAAAGATAAGGAGTAAGTAATCAGACCTTTGGTAAGGACTGTGATTTCACCTGCAGCAAAGAGAGAAAATGTGAAGTCCTCACTTTTTCATTAACCTAGCTATGACTTAAGCAAATTGCTGCCCTTATTTGGGCAGCATGAGATGCCCAAATGTGGTCGTGAAAGCACACTAAAATGGGCCTGTGGTTTCAACACCTTTTAGCACATATAGCACACTAGGTGCATTCCTGGAGTGTATCTCCTGGTTTAGTTTCAACCAAAAGAATCAGTTTCACACACCCTGAGACTAGCCCATGACGTGAACCAAAACTGGTAAGGACAGCCAAGGGCAGACTTGCCTCAACAGCACACTCCTGAGCTGGATAAAAAATGTTAATGTACAAAATCCTTGGCTACTTTCATACAGAAGGATGGAGCCAGTCAGAGCATCATCCCTTTGAAATAGCTTCCTAACTGGAGGGAGAAACAGTGGAGGGCTATATGGATGAGTGACAGCCTTCTTTTAACATTTTTTTCACATTACAACAAGAAATAATAAGTGATCCTTCATCTTTCCCTTGATCACAGACATGAAAGAAAGACCAAGGCCACGGATAACCTGGAGAGGAAGGATGGAAAAAATGGGGAAATTATCTCCACCACATTTCAAGGCAGAGATGCTGGTTCTCTGCCACATTTTGGGGCTGAACGCAGCAAGCAGTCCTTCCCCCCAGTACCCATGGCTAGGAGGCACGTTCCCCAGCTGTGGCCCAGCAACATGACCCAACACTGTGAACACTTTTCCAAGCCACATGTCCCAAAAAAAGGTTATTCCGTGTTAAGAAAGAAGACACCTGGAACGTTCACCTTGCCACAGCTGAAGGGGCAAAGAGGGCCTGATTTTGTTCTAGCAAAAGACTTCCATTACTGAAGTGTCCTTAGATAACTCAGGAAGAGAAACTTTATCCTATTTAAACCTGCAACATTGATCTAAAAGCAGACACATTCTCTGAGTATCAGCGAGAGCAAAAATATGGGCAATTATTGCATATTTCATAATCATTTTAGATTTTAAGAACTCAGTTAATGCAATGTTAATGCATGTTTGCAGTGATATTTTTAAAGGTCATCCCTCCTTTCCTTTAAAAGATCAAAAGTATGAACTAATACCGCAGTAAATGGCCAAGCCCACAAAGTGTCCCTCCTCTGTGGCATGACTTAGGCGGTTGTCCTCTCCTTGTTTTGATCTTTTCCAGTAGTATGCAGGCACTATAACCTCTGAGCGTGAACTGAACTTGCAAAGCCACAATGACTGAGCAAGTTCAAAACTGAACAAAAGTAGACTTTTCATTGCTAGTGGGATTAGAGGAGTCTTCCACAACTTACACTGTCAGTATGGAAGAAGGTGTCCATGCTTACCTTTAACTTATAGAAGGCCTTTTCTACAGCTGCTGCTAAAGCAAAATTTTAGCCAGTTTTTCCATGCGACTGCCCTCACAGAAAGCTACTGTGTTCAGGACCAACAGTTCTGTCAGTATTTGTCTGGGAAGAGAAATATTAGGTGAATCCCTTAATGGCAAACAGGAATTGACACCCTTTTTCTGTCTAGCGTGGTAGGAAACGTGCTTGAGAAACATCTTAAAAAAACCCACCTCTGTCCTCCAAACCCAAAAGCTAGGAATTTAAAGGAGAAATTAAAAGACTCTCCTGGGAGATAGGTGCTGATGCAATTTGGCCATTACTACCTCTGCTGCATTTTGGAGCATCATTACCGCTAGTGACACTCTCATGTCGGAGTCAGCTGCCACTTGCAATGGTAGTGTTCCCTAAATGGACAGCTGGTCTCCTTGCAGGCCAGTTATTTGTCTCACATTGGCCATTTGCTCACTGGAGACCTACACAATGATTCATTAAAGCCCGAGGCTCTGACAGTGCAACCCTTCAGCTTCATGAAGACCGAGTATGAAGATGGAGAGGCAGGAAGGAGGGGAATTAGCCAAGGGATCTTTAGAAGACCCTATGGCTATAAGGTATCCGGATCCCATGGATATTGGAGTTTATGAGGCCCTGCACTGACATTTCCAAATCAAAATTTCCAGTAACTGGACAGAAAGCCTTAATATTAGACTTTTTTTTGTAGACAGTTGTATTTTCTCGAGGGCGTGGACAAAGCCATTTTTCATCCTTGCTTGGGATGGAGGGTTATTGAATGGTGACAATCTAAATGTCAACCTGGTCAAGTCATACTTTTAGTATGTGCTAAAGCATGTTGTAGGGTATATCTACACACCAGCACTTTCTCCTTGAATTTGGAGGTATCACCTCACTTATGGTTCTATGCAAAGACGGTGACTCATTACCCCTGTTTTTGTGTATTAGGTGGGTAGGAGGTTAGGAACTACATATCATCCTTTATTATAATGTGTACAGATTTAGTTATTTAAGAGCAAAACAATGAGCCATTAAAGAACAGCTGGCTGGGGGACTAGAGCGAGCAATAAATCTATCCGATAAATTTAGCTTTCTTTTTCAAAATTATAACCATTATGAAAATCTCTTTTAAAGTCTATGAATTTATTTGAAGCAGAGCTCTGTGGATGTCTGATATAGTCTCTCCAGTGGAATTTGGACATTGCAGCATCTTCTGACAGAGCAGTGAACTTACTGACCCTTTCCACGTTGTCAACAGGAGCTGCTGTCCTAGAAAGACAGCAGCCAGATGTCAGTAAGAAAAAAGGTTGAGAGCTGCTGTTTTGTCCTGGGATGGTTAATTTGAGTTTCTTACTGAGTCATCTTTTCAGTGGGGATGGGCTCTGCTTCTAGCCAAATTTTGCAGGCAAACTTGAAAACCAGTATTTGATTTTCTGCATGTATGTTTTTGTATTTCAAATTAACGTCCCATTAAATTTGTACATGTAATGTCAGACAAAAAGGACACCCCAGACTGCAAGAAATGGATTTCTTGAAATGTGATCAGTGCACAGGAAGTGTTTTTGGCATACTTTTGCTTTTTGCTTTGTTTCTATCTATTATATTTAGGGTTTATGCTATTCATACATCTCCGATTTTAGAAATAATAATTTTTTTAAAAGGTTACCCAGCAAAATGCACTGCCATGTGCAGAATTTGCTCAGAAACAACCCTACCAGAAGTGATTGATAACCACAAATGGTTTTCTGACTCTGCAATATCATGAAAGAAATAGTACTCTTCTTGCTAAGGCAGCCAACGCACTGCACTAAAGTTAAAATCTTACTTGAGGTTTGGTTATCAGAAAAGAGAAAACTTTGATTCTTGAAGTCAGGAGTAGATGAGTGCACATCATAGCAATGTTATGACCATTTAATCATTTTTCCATAAGAAAAGATTAAAATGCCTTAGTTATGCTAGATTAAATGCTCATTCGATAATTGCAATGGACAGTATGCTTTCAGAGTAGGAGAATTAAATTAAAAGAAAGACAACTACAGAAAATGTACTAGTGGTAGAATTAGACAATGTTTCATCAGTCCCCGATGTCTCTACAGTAATGAACCTGTCAAAAGATAATAATATTTTAGTGAAAGGTGTGATTGGATAAGTCACGTTATTTATTAACTGTTACCCTAAAATATCACTTTTGTCTTATTATTAAAGAATGGTTAGAGGGTAGCAGGGATGCCTGACATAAAGCATTAAAATATGGATTACGGCTATAACAGGCCATAGAGTGTATATGCTGTGCTGTAAACGCTGTAGCATAACTTGCTAATACCCGATGACTAAGAGCATTCAAGAAACCATAAACCGGCAGAGACTTTATGCAAGTTCCTTGGACTGGCTCGGTAATTCAGTAGTGTATTTAGCTTGCTCCCTGGAGCTATGTGTGTCAAAACATCTTAACCATCCAGTGTCTACATCCTTAACTTCTAAACTTGATTTTCAAAGCACTGGAATTAAATACTTTTTTTTTCTTTTTTTTTTTTTTTTGTTTTATGATGGTGGTAATGGTAATAGGCAAGGGTGTGTTACGGAAAAAGGAACTATACAACAGTAAACACCAGCAAAACATCGGTCAAAGATCACAGCAAGCTCTCTAGTTTTCCCATAGCACATGTTTTTTATTGCGAGGCCAGAGTAGGTCATCTAGCTGTATGGTAAAGAAGGGATCTTTATAAGTCCACTACACAAGATAATGAAGAGGGAGGAAATAAGCAGTGGCGCTACGGATGAGAGCAAAAGAGCTATTATGAGAATGGAAGGATGTGGCTACTATAATGAGGAGAGTATAACAAAACCACAGATAGTATGTACACAGAAAGGGTCACTCAAAACGTTACTTCCATGGTTTCTGTAAGAGCAGCAGAAGTGAAAAATCAGGAATCCAGACTTCTCAAGCAATGCCTGATACTTTTACCAAAAAAGCAAGGTACAAATAATTTTGTATTTATTTTATTTTTTTTCCATCCGTATTTCCTCAGGTTAAGATTGGCAATTACAAGTAGGGTTCTGCCAAATCATACTGCCCTGTAGCAGTTGCTCGTTACTCAGGATATTGTGTCTTTCCTGCGGTTGTTAGGTCACTGATAAAATGCAAGATATGGAGCCTTATACAGTAGAAGCTTTTAAATAGCAAACTGTACCACCTTTAACTAACCATATGAGATTGCCTAAAACTGTGCCCCAGCTTCATTCTCAAGCAAAATGTATCTTGCATTTCCAGAAATTGTTTTGATTAAGAGAAGACAAAAAGCTACCAATTATACCAGGAAAAAGCTAAGCTTGTGGAAGGAGGAAAAATTATTTAAAGTGAGCTCATTCGTTGATAAAAATGCAATTACTCCTGTTAGATGCAACTTGATCCAAAGTGCTAAGTGTGGGTTTACAATCCCTCATGTTTCTTGAAATACAAAACTTTCAATAAGTCGGGGGCACCAGCAAGTTGCTGACTTTTTCCATTGTTGCCAGGAGAACTTCTGCTAAATGCATTAATTCAGGGAATAACAGTAATAACAGTGCAACACTGGACAACGCTGAACTGGCAAAGTCCACAAGTGCACCTTAACTTTCAAGCCTCGTATGAAAGGCTGCTCATGGACAAATGAAGATTTTTATACTAGGAAACATAAAAGTTAGATGACACACTGGGGCAGATACCTGGAGCATGCACATCACCTCAGTTTCATGAGCAGCGTTGCATCCTCGGCCCATGCTCTCACCAGCCTTGGCATTCAGGGCTGTTTGAGACACACACACCCACGTGGAAAGACAAAATCCCACAGAGTACGTACACACATATGTAATTCTCGCGCTTGACTCTTAATATTGAGTAAATTCCATGCATGCTATTCCACTGGCTTATTTAAAATGAATTGCTGTTATCAAAACCAAAGCAGATGCTAAGTTACTGAGAAAACCCAAACCCCGGAGCTGGGGCTGCACTCCAGTTTGGTTAAGAACACAAATCTTGTTCTGTTTTCCTTTGTGTGAAAAACTGAAATCCTAAAAGGCTTCCTGACCTGGTTTGGATTTGTGAATTTATAGCTGAATCAGCATTCTGGTACCAGATTTCTGCTATACTCAAAATGATCATGAAGAGCTTTTCTCATGGCAAACCAAGGCTCAACACTGAAGGAGAAATTATGTCAAATGTTTTTTACTGCTTGACTCCTCTAAGGATGATTAATGACAATACAGTATGCAACTGGGAGTATCAGAAATTTGCAGATTATGCAGATTTAATCCCTAACACAGGATTATATGAGAGCACCTACTATCACAGCTCTTGCCATTGACACAACATTGTTGAGGTAATGTGGCTGTAGCAACCAAGGACGCTACACCAATGATGATACCCAGTTTTGTAGAACAGGAGGAGAATGGACATAAGCAAAGCAAATTTGTGATTTACTGCAAAGCTGAATGAACCTTTGCCCAGAGCACACAGGTGGAAAAAATACAGACAGCCCTAATTTGGAGACCTCCCCAAATACAGTGCAAACCACTCCCGACAGGAACAGAAGAGGAACTTTCCGAGGTGGTTTGTGGAAAGGCTGTTAAACAGCTTATTTGCACCTTTATGGCTGGCAATTAGACAGTGTAAATACCTGTGCAATACATGCACACCTAACTCTACACACTTACAGGAATACTCTTGTCCCAAGGAAGTTTTGGACAACATGGTACCTTTTGGAAACCAGGTGCTTTAATGGAACAGAAGATAACCCGCAGCTCGGATTTCTATAAAAGCATGTAGCCAAAAAAAAACGTGACAGAGGAAAGATTTTTTTTCATCTCACAATAGATGGACACTACTTGTAAAGCGGCAAAGCAAGAGTTAACCTAATTTTCTAAAGCTCCTTATAAAATGACAGTTCTTAAAAGGGCTGTACCTACACTTATGGCTAAAGATGCAAGTTGCAAGGAAGTGGAGAATCAGGCCCACTTGACTCTAATCCTACTGAGTAAAATATATATTTGTATATTAATCAGAGTGTGCACAGAAATACCTATATAACAATACATAAGGAAATGAACGGATTAAAGCACAGAAAACTCCAGATGCTGGAAAAGATCTTGCGTCCTTATTTTTAGCAGTCAGCATCAGCAAGATTGTCTTTCAAAGGAAGGAGAGAATCTGACTTCACAAAGACACTTGCGTTTCAGGTCAGCGGTACTTAGGGAGTATTTCTGTTCCCAGATGGCTTCCTGGGTATATTTATAAGATGCAAAAAAAAAAAAAGGACCTGCGAGTATTTCTGCACTCACTGCATTTTAATCTGGACAAGGGATTAAAGGGAGGTGCTTCCCATTGCTTGCATAACAGTCGCTAACTCGCTCCACGTACCGATGCCTGTCTGAACAATTTCCACACCGAAAGGACAGAAGATACTTGGCCCCTGAAGCCCTACTAGAAGAGCCACAGAAAACCAAAGGATCTACACGTACATCAGCACCAAGGATCAGACACAAGTTATTGCCAGTCTCTGTTATTTACTCCTGAAATTCTTTGCACAAGCAACAACAATGTACAATGATCTGATAAACAGTACCGCTTTTTTTTTTTTTTTTGTCTTTCAAGGTCAGTTCCAAGAAACCCTTGCTAGAATCAGCTAATTAATTTTTGGCCTCTTTAACTACAGGGTATTTGAAGCCACATGTTATGAATCATTTTCAGTTGAGATATTAAAATCAGATTACAAGAGAAAAGCCTTGTAAATATTTGCCTTCAAATGAGGCTAAGAATAAATATATATTCAGTAATTCATCCATATTTAGCAGATATTAAAGAGACAAAGCATAGCTTTAAATTCACTTATCATTTTATACAAAGAGGGGAAATATGAAACTTGGCTTGATTAGCTTGTTTCTTCCTATGCTTTGTAATACCTTATTAAAATTTGAACTTTGAAATTGATAGTATCAGTCAAATAATGTCAGCAGAAATATTTAATCTGTGGTTAGAGCTTTATTAATAGAACTTTTATTTGAAGTGTTTTATGACCAAAGAGAAAAAAAATAATAAAAAAGAAAGCCTGGAATGGACTTGGAAGCTTGATTTGACTTCACTGATTCCATTTTGAAACTCTACTTGCTGCTGAAGAAAACTCTCTAAATCTAGCTTCCCACACACTCACACTTCACGCTTACAAGGCTAATGTGCTCTCACTTGGGAAACTGCTCCTTTTTGACTGGGAGGTATTCAGGTCTTCATGCGACGTGAGGTTCAACTGGCCTACCACACTAGGCAGACGAAGACTCTTGTGTTCACTGGGAAAGACTCGTAAAAGATGTTTTCTCTTTTCCTCCCCTGCTGATAACATTTTAACCATTAAAGAATGCCCATACAGTATAGAAGTGAAACAGGGCAAGCATTGCTGCTTGCCTGTTTTTGACAAACGAGTAGTGTTAACTGATGAAACAAATTTGTAGACCTCTGATAGACCAAACCCTAAAATTAAATACAATTATTCTGACAAAAATGAGGATGACACTGCAGAGCCTCCAAGGGTGACATTAGAAATAAAAATCACTTCAGAATTTCACTTATAGAGGAGCCGCATTTATGGAAATCTGAGTGACTGTCATTCATAGTATTCCATTTTGTGCTATAGTAATGTCATTGCAAATAGATTTCAGTTTCCCTGTAAAGTATCTTTTCATCTCCACTGACACATGCACCAAATACTGCAGAATGCATCCTATAAAGAAGTACATATGAGAGAGAGAATCATGAAGTCTTGCTGTGCATTCTTGTTTTTCCAGTAAATATTCTAGTTGTCAGCCCTGTCAGTTATGAATTTGCAAGGATAGGATTTATTTTGAAAATAGCTGAAGGAAAGAGAAGAGAGGGAGAGGGAGAGGGAGAGGGAGAGGGAGAGGGAGAGGGAGAGGGAGAAGGAGAGGGAGAGGGAGAGGGAGGAGAGAAAGGCAAGAGGGAAGAAGGAAGGCAGGACAACAGGAAGGCAGGATGTAAGGAAGGCAGGAAGGAAGGAAGGCAGGAAGGAAGGAAGGCAGGATGTAAGGAAGGCAGGATGTAAGGAAGGCAGGAAGGAAGGAAGGCAGGATGTAAGGAAGGCAGGATGTAAGGAAGGCAGGAAGGAAGGAAGGCAGGATGTAAGGAAGGCAGGAAGGCAGGAAGGCAGGATGGAAGGAAGGCAGGATGGAAGGAAGGAAGGAAGGAAGGAAGGAAGGAAGGAAGGAAGGAAGGAAGGAAGGAAGGAAGGAAGGAAGGAAGGAAGGAAGGAAGGAAGGAAGGAAGGAAGGAAGGAAGGAAGGAAGGGCAAACATGAAAGCAAGAAAGAAAAGTGAGAGGTAAAAAAATAAAGATACACAGAAAGAATTAAGAGAGGGAGAAAGAGAAAGGAGAAATGTGTCGTACTGGGAACCCTAATGAAACCCCCAGTTTCTTGGTGTGAGAAATAAAGGAAGGAATAAAAATACAAATGTTGATTTCACAGGGAATCTGATTTCAAAAGTGCTCAATAATCCTAAACTCTTTTTTTAAAAAAAGCAATGCCTCTATTTATTACTTTGTTACCACCAAATTATTCCTTATGTAAGGACAAAATAGAAGAATTATGCGTGTAGTCTAAAAAAACCCACTAATATACCAGACTTCCTTTTTTTCACACATACATACATCTGAATATTTGATTCATGCAGGAACTACAGGTCACAACTCTTAGGAACAAAGAGGGAAAAGATAACGCTTGCCACTTCAGCATTGTTTTAGTCAAGCCAAAACTGATTCAGAGCCTAAAACCAAGAGATACCTGCAAAGATCTGACCATTTAAAAACAAACCAAAAAGCCTTTCAAGGTCTCTATCTCCCTGCTGATTTGCGAATGCCTGGCTTTGATAATACTCCATGTTACTGGTAGAGGTTACAGCATTATTACTGTGAGCAGTTCATGAAGACAGGCACTAAAAAGAGGACTTTGAATTCTCTGGTTGACGTTTTCTCTCAGATTTAAATTTATGAAGTATGTTAGAAATCACTCTGTAGTAGCAGGGTAAAACACACTGTTTCGCTCCTGAAAACTTGAGTAAAACCACACAGCCACAACTGCAGTTTCTGTACGTAGCAAACGGGGCTAAATAAATTGCTTTCCCAGGACTACGGAAGTGAGGATGACAAGGGGGATGAAGGGAGCTTATTACAAGCATGAAGTATTAAAAGACATGTAGTTAAATGACCAAAGTTTGTAACAGGGATGGTTTTACTCTCTTGCTGGTGCTGTTTTACAACCAGTTTGCAGGAAAATAAAACCTCTGTGGCTAATGCTCTCCCTGGCACTGCTCCTTTCGCCGCTCCTTTCACCCCGCAGCCCCATCCGCAGGTGCCTGCTGGGTGCAGTCCAAGGCGGGAGGCCCACATGCCATCTGCGGCATCCCTTGGGAGACCCCAGAAGACCACCATAGAAATTCACTTGGATTTTTATTTCAAGCAGCATTAACTCTCATTCCTCTTCTTAATCTCCCCACTCAGAGACAAAGACTTTATTCAGGTATGGGAAAAAAAAAAAAATAACAACCAAAACCAAGGAGAACGCAGTTCCTGCCAACCAAACACTGATCAGGGGCAGAAGCTTTGGGTCAGACTGTCCTTCAATTTACAGAGACACCTTTTCATGCCAAGCAGGAAAAAGTTAGAAAATTCAGTAGTGAAGGTTTCTGCTTTATGCTCCTCCAGCCTCAATCTTGTTCTTTTTGGTTTGAGGGGTTTTTTAATATTTTTTTTGGTAGCAATAGGTATTGCTTGGCTCATATAGATGCTACTTTTTGCAGCATTCAGCCTGCAGGACAGCAGAGTTTACTTTGTTGTGACAACTGTTAGCACTCACTTTCTTAGTAGACCTTAACCACGTGACTTTACTATATATTAAAGCAAGCTTTTAAATTTTAGTATTTTTATAAATAAAAAAGGCTACCAGATTTGAGATTGGTCACAACAATGAAGAAAAGGGCTGATAGCTGTGACATGAGATCACCTTTTTTAAAAAGACTAATTCATTACTCATGAACGTAGTCTAAATATTTAGATATTATTTGGTTTAATTCATTTCCAAACACCAAAGAGCTACTAAACAAAGTATTTCTGCTTACGTTAATATTCACGATTTTTTCTTTATTGTAGGTCAATTTAAAAACAGAAGTAACATTAAATGGCAGATTGTCAGAAGGAACCAAGGGATGGGGATTTCTGGTGTCGTAGAATGATAGAATTGCCTAGGTTGGAAGGGACCTTCCAGATCATCGAGTGCAACTGTCAACCTAACACTGCCAAAACCACCACTAAACCATATCACTAAGCACCACGTCTACCCATCTTTTAAATACCCACAGGGATGACAATTCCACCACTTCCCTGGGCATCCTGTTCCAATGGTTGATAACCCTTTCAGTGTAAAAATTTTTCCTAATATCTAATCTAAACCTCCCCTGGCACAACTTGAGGCCGTTTCATCTTGTCCTCTTGCTTTTTACTTGGGAGAAGAGACCGACCCCCACCTCTCTACACCCTCCTTTCAGGTAGTTGGAGAGAGCTATAAGGTCTCCCCTCAGCCTCCTTTTCTCCAGGCTTCTCCCCTTGGCAGAGAGGTGATGACAAAAATGACTGAGTTTCCATACCAAATTAGCGATAATATTAAAGGCAAGTGTTGCATGATTATATCAGCACTGCTCATATTTTCTCTCCAGCACCCCAGTATGCTGTATGAATTCAACTCTTCCCTTGGGATGGACGCATAAAATAGCATGAAAAAATGCAAAATAGCGTGCTACCATTTTTAGCAGGGGGGCTGATTTGTGATGTTTTCTGTAGCACTGGAATCTCCTTAAGAACCAGAAGGCACAGACAGCTTAACAGGGTTTGTACGAGACGATGGCTCCAGTACACGTCCTTTGGGCAAGTCCACGGCGCATAACAACCAGTTGGGATTATCAAGCTGAAGTGTCCATAGGCCATCTCCCCTGGAAAGTAGCTGTGGTCAGAATAACCCGGTTTGTTGGGCACATAGGGCGGGCAGCACAGCAGCAGCCCAGTCATGGATCTGACCTGAAAGTCACCTCCCTTCCCCTTCACTGAGAGCCAGAGCAGGGACACAGAGGACGCGGTAGGAGCTGGAGGTTCAGAAAGGACAAGAGGTAACGGGCACAAACTTGAACATAGAAGTTCCATCTAAACATGAGGAGGAACTTCTTTACTGTGAGGGTGACAGAGCACTGGCACAGGCTGCCCAGACAGGGGGTGGAGTCTCTGTCTCTGGAGACATTCAAAACCCGCCTGGACGCGTTCCTGTGCCACCTGCTGTAGGTGACCCTGCTCTGGCAGGGGGTTGAACTAGATGATCTCCAGAGGTCCCTTCCAACCCTACCATTCTGTGATTCTGTGATCCTGTGAAAGGTGTGATGAAAGGTGGCAGGGAGAACTGAATTATGAAGGAGAGAGGCGGCTGCTCTGGAAGGGAGGGAGGAAGGCAATGTCTCACCAGGCTGAGCCTTCTGTGCTGCTGAGGAGGAGCAGGGGAGGCTGCGTGTGTACTCTTCCAGTAGGTATGCCAAGCGTATGATTGCTGCTGATGGGGAAAGGGTTTCCACGAACAAGCGCGTGCTTTGTAATGCAAAGGAGATGTTTCATTCCGATCTGGTTGAGGAGCGTTACTCCGGCTCCGTGGATGCGTGAAACGGAGAGGCGGCATCCTGACCCATATGGCGTGACCCAGCTGTCGAGGCACCACGGCTGCACGGGCCAGAAAGCTGGTTTTCTGAAAACATTGCACAGAGTCAGATTCTAGGCTTTTATATTTAAACCCTTGAATTTAAGTGCGTGGCAGCTCCCAGAAGGAGCGTATCCTACAGTTGCTTAGCGTGCAAGCACGGCTATGGCCTCAGCATTTAAAACAATATCTGAAATATATATTAATCCAGAAAGTAGCAAAGCCACTCACTTCAGTATATGGCTTAGACAAAAATCCAGACTACCTGCCATCTTTTTGGCTTATAATACCACATACATGGCCACAGTGTGAATCTTGCCCTGATGAAACCCTGCAATGCTGGGGCTGCAAATGTTGTTGAGAAATCTTTAACCTCCCTGAGGGGAATTTTTTTTTTTTTAAATGGTTAAAAATATTTCTATCCAGCAACAGTTCTGCAGTTTTCCCCTTTAATGAGTGAAACCAAAGTGCAGGGTCCAACTTTTCTGCCACTCTCTGACCATACAAAAACAACGCTGGCATGTGCTTCGTGCTGCCTTCCCCTGTCACCCAGTGGGTGAATTTTGTAGCCTGCCTTGTTAGTGGCACAGCAGGCCGGCAAAAGGAAACCGAGTTGTTTGTATGAGATGAGATGTTGGGCTGCCAACTGTTATAAATCTTGTGCTACTTACAGCTTCGGCTTTTCTTCAAGCCTACTCCACCCCCTGCTGTGGTTTCGACTGTTGGAGCAACATTAGGAGGCACAACTGAAAGCAGTAATATTGGCATTTGTGGGGAAAATAAGAGAAAATGCGAAGAAGTGGCTAGACACAAATGTTTCATTGCAAGATCTGTATGTATAAGACCTGCAGCCGCAGAGATTTGGGCCCTGTGATGGTGGAAAGGGGATTTGCCCCCTGCAATATTTACCTGTAGCTGTACCCATCGCCACTGGCTTGTTTTGTAACTGTAGCTGCTTCTAACCTCACACGTGCTTCCCCACTGTCATATCATATTAAATGAGCTATAATTGTAGTCTATTAGAGTGCAATAACCTAAAAGTGATAGTGCATGACAGCACCTGTCAACACGTCACGGAGGATTGTATGGAATGCTGAATTATACCCATTTTATACCACATTAATGAGGCAGCTCATTCTTATCCAGTCATAAATAAACAGGTTTCAATTTCTTTATACACCATGAGAAGCCTTTTTTTTTCTTTTTTTTTTTTTTTTTTGCACAGAGACCCGCAGAAGTCATGATAAGGTGATCTATTGCCTGCAAAGGTGTATCAGAGTGTGGTCATTAATGACAGCGATGATGTTACTTTTACCATTATTAATTGCTCTATGAATACATCTTGGGGTTTCTTTCCATTTTTCTGAAGATGAAAATAGAGAAACACGTAAAAAAAACAAGATTGGTTGTCCCTAATAAAGTTTTAATATAAAATAAATGAATTGTCTGATTACTTCAGCAGCACCCAAAGCAGAAGCCTGCTCCCCTTAAGATCAATGGCTGTGCTGGGGCCTGGTTCTCCTTCATAAACTCTTTAATTCAGGTTTGAAATGGGGATGGAAAGATAAAAAAGGGAAATGACAGTAGGGAGAGGAAAGACAGAGAGCGAGAGGCTTTCAGCCAAATCAAAAGAAAAGCAAACGTATCAAAGTGCATGTATAGTGCCCATTATTTTCCATAACCTAACTGGATCAAGGTGTCTTCATTTTGAATAGCTGCTTAGGCTTCAGAGACATAAATAAGTGCCTGTACTCTTGTGCGGAGCCCACGTGAGGAGAGCTCGATACAGTCCCCTCCGAGTGAAGATCTCTCCTCCCCGACTCAGGCAGGGGCCCCGTGCACCAAATACACCAGGTCAGCGATGCTGAGAGATGGATGTGGGAAAGGCGGTCATGTTCGACAATTTCTTTGCTTTTCTTCCTTGAAGATAGCGTCTGCTAATGTGAAAAGAAGTAACCCATTCAGCAATTTTTTAGTGCATATAAAGTATGACGTGCAAAAATAAAACACACTTCTTGAGAAAGGGGAGGACTGATAAAGAGTGGATGGTATTTATAAGAGAGAAAATACTTTCAATGTAAGGAAAATTAAGGGGATGGGAGGAAGGAACCTCCTACTAACCAAAATGATCGCTAAATCCTGTTCCTTTGACAGGCAGCTCCCACAGGGCCTGTGCGATGGGCATCTTCTGGGATCCTGGGAAACAGCCTCTGCTCCTTCTTTGATCTTTGAACTGTTGCAGGAAGAAGAGCGACCTTGAAAGCGCAGCCCACAGGAGGCACGCCAGCTTTTCCCTAGTGAGTGAAAACAAGAGACCTAGCCTTGGGAGCTGACACTTGGGCAGCCAGCATGACCAGACACCCCTGGCTTCGGCTCCACACGGGACCTCCAAGTTGTCCTCTGCACCCACAGTCACCACCAGTTTGCTGCAGGAATGATGACTTTGCAATTCCAGTGCAAATCCATGACACTTACCTGAATACTCTGACACCACGTGCTATTTTAGTCTGGTTTATTTCTCAGGACTTTAATTGGTAATTTTACCAGTAGTGTTTTGATGGACTGCTTGAGAATAACTACTTTCTGCATTCGTCAAGCCTTATTTACTTGTTTACATATTAGCTTAAAAAAAATCCTACACGATCACTTGTTTTGAATATTTTCTCTGTAATCTTAGCTTTATAACAGCAGAATGGGTTTAGAATTACGTCTCTTCGTCTCCAACAGAAGTGAGTTGAAAATCCTCATTTAAAAATCAAATCGTCATTTCCCTCGGAAGTTTTTTGCAATCTGTCTTCCAAAAAATGCACTATCCTGTGAAAGCAAGGAGGAATGACAGAGGGAACCAGTGCCGTTAGGTACTAGGCAAACAGATCAGGTCAAAATTGTTACTGACTTTGTCTTGATTTGGCTAATAATTTTGTCTGAGAATAAGATTATTTCAAAAAAGATAAATTATTTCCATATTTTCAAAATAGTTAAACCTTTTCTTCAAAAGTTATTATTTCTAAACTTCTCTAAATTAACAATGCACTTAATGAGCATTTCAATTGCCCCAAGTAAATGAACCATTAACTTTGACATCAACCCCAAATCAATTTTTTAAACTTTTATTTCATTTTGCCAAGAAAGCCAATAAAATTTTATGTTTCAGGTCAATCCAAAATGAACGTTTTTTTTCTTCGGTTTGACCAGCGAACTGAAAAATCAATTATTCACACAACTCCACTTTAAAATGGCTAGGAACTGTCTAATTGCGCATGTAGGCAGCTACTTACTTTGTGATCTTATTGCTACTCTCCTAATTCTTGCCCTTCCCCTCTTAATTTTTGTTGTATTTTGTTCTAAGTCAAACAGTAGACTGTTATGGGCAGTTTGCCTTCCCATATGTCTGAAATGTGTGTGTAGGCGAATTATTCCTACACCAGTGGTAGAGAGGTGACACACTACTGTGTTCGTTATGTGTCCATCAGCCCTCCCTAACACCTAGACACCTTCCTTGTCACTGCAAGTAACATTCCCAGCACGCAGGAGTCATTCATTTATTTTCTCCTGAAAGTAATAATTCATTCTTACAGACTGATCATTTAACCTGTTGTATTGGGCTCATGCGCCGCCATGTCAACTGGAAGTCAGCTCAGGGAAGGGAACACAACAGAAACCTCACGAATCTCCAGAGCAGAGGGAGAGCTAAGTGTTTGACTTCAAAACTGGAAAGCAGATGAAAGAAGCAGCAAATGACAGAGAAGGTTGGAAGAGTCTCATTCCTGCCTGCTCGCCAGCGCTGGCAAAGGAAGAATAGATAAACGAATGAATGGCTCTTGGTGTACATATAATTACCAGATCATTCAAATACATCTTTATCTTTCACTGTCTCTTCCAGCTTTTTTGTTTTTTGGTTTGTTTGTTGTTTTTGTCTGTCTTTCTTTTTTGAGAGAAACATGTGGTACTGTTTTCTGGTCTCTGCTTAGACTGGTCTGAGTCTGTTTCAGTGGACTTCCACCTCATTGACATTGTGGTAGCAAAGCTTTCTTTGCATCCCAAGAATACCATTTTAAATAAGATGAGTTGTGCTGTAAAAATGTTCGATTCCTCCTCAAACCCAAACGGATATTTCACCTTGACCAAGGCAAATGGCAGATTCTGCCAAAATCTCACTGTAGCAAGCAGGGACAGAGGAGAAAGCGAGGTTTCATTCATACAATAGCCACCAGATTACTCTCAATCATTCATAAATAACTGCGGTGTTGTTTTGGTTTTCCATTAATGATTTTTAATGTCCTTATAAAGTTTCACTGCATCCCTTTTCACGCCATAACTAACAACGCAGTTGTCATAAATCTGCCTTCAAACAACATGATACGCAGCCTGAAAAACAGGTTTCTCTTTGAAAGGGGACTCACTGGCAGCTTATAAAACAACAAGCCCCTTTCTATCTGCAAAGCATTTTCCATACATCCCCTGTACCTATAAGTCATAGCGCTCCGCCTCTGTGCACGACCAAAGCTGACGCAGAATCCCTGCATTAGACTACTGCGTGGCGTTTCAGTGCACTGAATGAACACTGATGCGGAATACCATGAGCAACTGACGTGAAGCTTCCACAGAAATCCTGAAGCTAGCCTAGAAAAGTGACCTTTCTCCTCTTGTCCCACTGCCCTCCACACTGTTCTTTTCCAACAGCAAAGAACTACGATTGTAGATCATCTTTGTAGATCATCATCTAGTTTAGAAGGCAAGCGATGGTAAAGGTAGCCAAAGAAAGACCATCACAAGTCCAGACCCAAGACTGGTAAGGCTTTAGTCCAAAAGAAGACTTTACATTTTTGGTGCCAGTCATGTCCTCCAGCTGCAGGCCATGGTCCCACACAGAGCATAGGAGAAGGAATCAGCACCTGAGACCGGGACCACAAGGGACAACTCCGGGAGCAACATCCTACATCACTACCAGAAAACTACACACCATTTTGTACGTAGGGAACATACTACGGAATAAATTGTACCTACTTAATTAACTGTACTTTGCAGTTCTATATTATTATTAGCTGCTGAGGGCAACTGGCAGCTTGGCACTGAAGGCAGTGTGGATTACATACGCAGCCTGAACCTGCTAATTGAGTATGAGCAAGTGTATGCAGCTCAGCTGGCTGATGTCCCAGACCCTCCCGCACCGCTAGCGAAGTGTCTTGGGGTCTTCTGCTGGACACCCGGTGCAACTATGTAGGTTAAAGTAGCATCACCTCTGTAACCTACACATGCGGAACAACTTGCAGAGCATGTGCTCACTGCGTGACACCAAATTTGAGCCCTGATTTGCAAGGGCTCTGCTGAGATCAGAAGGAAGCTTTCTTCTCCTCGGCTGCATTTCTAAATGAATTTTTATCTGGCACCCAAACACCACCCACATTTGCCAGCTGACACCCTGCGTCAGGCTCTGCTCCTGCTTTTGTAAATTCCATGGAGACCCCGGGGACAGCCGAAGTGCAACAGTAAATAGATCTGGGGGCTTGGTTTTGGGTCTTGGGTTTTTTCTCTATGCCAGCAGTTTAGAAAGATCAGTGCAAATGATACAGACTCGTGTAACGCTTGACATTGATTTCAGCAACATCTGAGCTCTCTACAAAAGAAGTTTGCAGTTTAATTAGAATGGCTTACATCCAGCAACTGTGTTCAGAATAAACAAAAATTAGAGCATAGGGATGATTTTTTTTTTCCTAATGTTGCCTCAGATAGGGAGAGGGGAGAATTTAATCGCACCCACACAGTCCAAGTTTGGTTTAGAAGCACACTGCCAGGGCAGATGCTTGTGGTTGGAGGCCAAGGACAGACCCCACAGGCTAAGTTAGATGGGGTGCTTGTTGTCCAACTTGCTAGTGGGAAAAGGGAGGGAGCGATATTAGGCCTCTGCCCAGAACGCTTCTTTTCGTGGTCCCAACTCTGCATAAAGTACAGAAAAGGATATGTGGAGCCTGATTGTCTTCATGGATGGTTTCCTATCTTTTGAACTCCTCTTCTTGCTGAAAGTATCACGGGTAAATCACATTAGCTTTGATCTGAGCCTTTCCCAGCACCCCATAAAACACAGCTTTGCACACCAGGGCACAAACAACACCAATAAAAGGGGTGCACTTAAGGGCAGGATTTTATGGATCCATCTGCCAAGCATTTCTTCACAAGAGGAGCAATACATCATGAGTCTAAGCAGATGCCAGGTCTCACCAAACTGTTCCTTGCCAGCAAAACATCAAGCCATCCCCATGATTGCCTGACTTGGTTTCTACACTTTGGAGCTGAATCTGAAGAAATCACTGAGGCCCTGACTCTGAGGAAGGACTTCAGGGCATGGCAGGAGATGATGCTGAGGGCACTGAAGCACTTTCCCTCTTCACCCTTGACCAAGCATGGTCCTCATCTGCAGAGTTACCTGAGTCCCTCCCAGGCTGAAGGAAAGATGTCCATCAGATTTATAATCAGTCGAGGAGATGTCACATTCAGCCTTCCTGATCTCTGAGAAAGGCAGAGTGGAAAAGCAGGCATTGCCACTGCATAAAACCACCGGTAAATGGCGTGCAGAAAACATAAGGGCTCTGCTCAAGGACATGGTTAAGGAAATGTGACCCCACATTTACAGAATTACGGAATTATTTTAGTTGGAAGGGACATTCGGAGGTCATCTGGTCTGACCACCTTCTCAATACTGGGCTAGCTTTGACATTAATAAGTCAGACATACCGTAGTGAGTGGGTTCAATCAGTCATGAAGGAGAACATGCTTTTTAGAGCCCTGGCAACACCCTCTGACACCCTCAGTCCCCTGGAACAGACAGAAGTTGCCCAAGTCCCTGATGAGGAACTGGGGAGGGGCAAGCAGCCCATGCAGTACTCAAGCTGCCGTGTAGCACTCATCAAGCCTTACCATTTGGCTGGAACAAAATTCTAAGAACCGGGCCCAGCCCAGTCTTCCCAGAAAGCAAGGCAATCCAAGCCAAGCTCAGTGTTCATGTCACCAGTGTGTCCAGAGCATGCCTAAGAGAAGCTTTCTGTGAGATGCTGAATTCCCCTCTGCCTCTTTACGTAGGCTGTGCTTACTGTCACAGAAGACATACTGTGCAGGAGTACTCTGGGGTCAAAAAAACATGAGAAATGTCTCCAGATGAGTGTCCTTCTCACTGTCTCCCATTCCTGGTTTTCCTCTCTCCCCTCTTCCCTCCTCGCTCTCGCTGATGTGGAGATTCCCAGTATTGCTTAGGAGAGGTGACCATTTAACCTCTGCCTCCCCAGGCCTCCAAACACCTTCCCAGCTGCAAACACAAGGGCAGAGCAGGGGTGACCACTTGCCAGAAGGGCCCACGCCCTGGGAGAGATGCACTATTTGCAGAGACAAAAGCTCCTCCTGCACACCTAGGTGCCAGCAAAACCTGACCACCCAAATGTTTGTGCAAAGGGAATAAAAGGAGCAGGAACGTGATCAGATGGAATCGCTAGCCAGCTTTAGCAAACACGGGCTCTAATTAATTTTTTCCTCCCATTGTTTACCCAGCTTTGTATGTAACTGAGAGCTGAACCGGGCTTATCAGTAATTACCAACAGTTCTGGAAACTTTACACGTTATTGTGCTGTGTTACTACACAGGGTAGCGATCCATGAAGACGGGAGTCTCTTCATTCATTGTTAAGCAATGTTTTAAAAAATCAGAAGAACTCCTCCGACCCATTATTAGGGTTGCTGCGATGGAGGAGGGGGGGAAAGGGGGAAGAAGAGGGCGGCAGCACCCTTCATAATTAGGTTTCAGACCTAATTATGAAAGTTTCCCGAACATAGCAGAGTGCTACCTCGGTGGCAGTGTCAGGCGATGCTCTGCCTGCAGCCGGGCTCCTTTCCCGTCCCTGGAATTGCATTTTCCCATTCCATAGTGACACCTGCTGGGAGCAACTGAGCAGGGACTCCCCCGCTGCTGCGCTGCTTGGCAAGGGGCTGCGGAGTGCAAAATGAAGGGTCTACGGCAATCAGGCAGATTGATTCCCCTCCTTCCCTTGCAGATTGAGATGGGCTCTTATCAGAGGGAAAAGGGATCTCTGCGGCGTGATTAATGCTCAGAAACACCCCGCGTGAGCAGCCCCTGAGAAGTGGCACCGGAGCATCAGCTGGAAGCCTGCGGGAGAAAAAAGTGAAGGACATCGGAGGGTTGTTTGGATGCGGAGGGACAAATTTAGTCCATGTGGCAAGGAGGTGAAAGCACGGGTGAATTTGTCCCTTCTGCAGAAGCTGAAAGGTCACACAAGAGGAAAGGTCACATTACACTTGCTGTTTGGTGACAGTCTTTCTGTAAATATTGGCCACTGTAGGGAAACAAGATCCTGGGCCTTTGGTCTGATGCAATACGGCCACTCTTACAGCATTTCAAACTGTGGCTTCTCTGTGCTTTCTATTTGCCTTTCCTCCTGAGGATTTCACTGCTCCTGCTCAGGATTTAGATCCCATCACGCCTGGCATCGTGGCTACAATGCACGCACGCCAGGGAAACTGAAAAATCTTGCCCTAACCCTGCACTTTCCCTTCCCTCACTCGAAGCTGAAGGGAAAAGACAACCCGGCAGGAAAAGTGCCAAAATGTTTTAGAAATAAACGACAGGCACCAGAGTCATCACACATTTTCCGAGGCAGGATAGTAATTTCTGTAATGTATTTTTAACAGTGAGGAGTGATGGGAGGGAAGCCACTTAAATCTAATGCAAACGGAGGATTTGTCAGTTACGCAGTTTGTATAATGTCATACCTAGGAAATGTTATAAAAGTGGAGGGATTATGGAGAGGAGAGACATTTCTAAAATTGGAGGCCTTCTTTTAGGGCTTTAGCCCCCTCACTCTTCCAGATCACTGGGAACGTTTTTCTCCGAGGAAGGGCAGGAGCCTACCTCAAAAACTGTGACAGCTCTCTAAGCTACATGTTACTTAAGAAACTTAGCTCTCCTTCTCACTGCTACCTCTTCCAGTTTTTGCCAAATGCTGCTTCTCCTCAATTCAGCTCTTCAGTGATCCCCAACAATTTTAACCACAGCAGGGCAGTTTCCAAATGCTTCCAAGCTGTTTTCTTCTTCCTTTCAAGGCAGCAGCAGCTTCTGTGACCAAAAGCCTTATCTAATATGGAGGCTTCCCGCTGTGTTGGTTTTGGTTCCAGCCTGGGCTTAAAGGTGTTAGAAACGGGACCATTTGCCCGGCTGATGCACAGTGACAGCAGCAGTTATGAGCACGTCTGGAAATTCTTCCCAGCAGTGGTTCGATAGGGTTAATTGTGCTGACCTCATTTAAAAAGCACTTTGAGATCTTATGAATGGATATAAGTGTTTAAAAAAACCCCATGCGTTATAGTTATTAATATGTATTACTCTCATGGCTAATTATTTAAGCGAGAAATTGTTGAAGCACCCGTTTATAGCAAAAAGTAGAGCGGCACCGCGGGAACAGGAGTCTGGCAGGCTGTAAAGAGCTTTTAGCACAACATTTGGGGCTGCCCTGCCCCAGAAACAGCCACTGTTGTTATTAAGGTAATGCAAGACTCGTGTGAAGGGTAAAACGGGCTTGAGTGTATTAGCCTCAACTCCGCGAAGGCGGACGGACTTGAAACCCCCTTCCACCCCCCCGCCATAAGCAGGGAGGCCGAGATACCTTTAAATGGCTAAAACCCGAGCTAACAGCAAACGCTCCGCGACGGGGAGGAGGAAAGCCAGGCGCTCATTAGCGCTAACAAGCCGCTTTCTCTGGAAGCAGCTCCCGGCCGAGCTCCTTGCGAGGTGAAATGAAGCCCCCCAGTGGCCGCCGGCCGCCTTGCAGCCCCCCACCGCCCCCCGCAGCCCAGCCCGGCCCGCACCGCACCCGCGCCTCTACCGCACCGCTCCCGCACCGCACCGCTCCCGCACCGCCCCCGCGCACACGCCCGCTCATGCACTGCACCCGCTCCCGCGTCTCTACCGCACCGCTCCCGCACCACATCCACTCCCGCGCCCACTCTCCTGCCTCTCCCGCGCCATTCCCGCGCCTGTCCCGCACCACTCCCGCTCCCGCACCACACCCATGCCCGCTCCCGTGCCTCTCCCGCACCGCTCCTGCACTTCTCCCCACGCCTCTGCCAGGCTCCTGCGCTTTGGCCCCGCGGCTCTGCCGGAAACCCCGCGGTGTTGCCACAGCCTGGGGTGCTGGAACCTCGCCACGGCGTCAGCCCCCTGGCCCACGTATCCCCTCTACAAAAATTTCCTCGTCGTCTTCCTGCAGCCCACTTTTATGGGTCGCAACCGGCGGCAGGCTGACAGATGTAGGCATCAGCTGCCAGGATTTCCACCCGGCGTACAATGTATGGGTTATGGCTTGCACTGGGGTGACGCGGATGTTCCCTGTGTTCCCTCTTAAGCTGAAGGGCAAATAACAAACCTCTATAAACACCATGCAGGCTGCGGTTCTTCTACTGCAGATAAAGCAGTTGGGGAGCATCCCTGTCTCGTGAGGTCAGAGTTTGTTTTTGCCAACCAGTTGTCTTACGCTGGAAGAACAGGTAGTTCAGAAGCTCATGTAGTGTAAGTGTCCTTTCCAAACTTCAAGCCACACCTTCGGCATTCTTCATCAGCGGGAACCCAGGTGCACTGGAAAGCTGGCACGGGCCAAATGCTTTTTGTTAAATCACTCTCTCAGGGCCCTGCCTTTTTCTATTATTGAGTAGGTTTTAGACACTCTTGCATCTAAAGGTATCCCTATGTCCAGACACACAGGTGATAACTGAACAGGCAGTGCGTTTGTGCTGGAATAAGGATCTGACCAAATAACCCAAGCATATGAGTGATCAAAGAGTTTCAGATACCACCGTGTAGAGCATTAGCTTCTAACTGGGCCTTCTTCTTTGGTCTCTCTAGTTCACGAATTTCCTCCCTCTCTGAGTGCAGAAGCTCCTTATTAAATTAAAGAGCCCATGGCTGATTCACGCAGAGTCTTCAAGGGATGTGCTCATTTCACTGCAGCAGCGGAGATATGGGCACAGATTACCAAGGGCAATCTGAAGGGTATTTCATTGTCACTGAAATATGCATAGAATTTGTTGGGGTTCTTTTCTGCAAAGAAAAAATGTCAGACATGCCTTTTTATAGCAATTAATAATTGGAATATAATTACTTAATATTCCCATACATCTGAATTACAAAGTAATGCTTCTTACTGCAGAAAGGTTATCCAAATATTTTCCTACTGGGTGAATCACAGGTTAGAGTTATAAGAGGGTCTCGTGTACTAGAACCAGCTGTCACCATCCTGTCTTTAAGCGTGTACGTCATTGCCTTGTGACAGATTTCTGTGAGACTGTTCATACAATAAGGTACTACTAGGTTTTCATTAGGGCTAGAAAAACTAAGCAGACAGGAGTTGGGTTTTTCTTATCAGGCTAGAGTTATTTTTTTCTGATGGAGACTAGTAGCAGTGCCTCCTGTGGATTGCATTCTCTGTAGATACAGAGAGTCAGTAGTCTATCAGAAATGTCTTCCAAGGAAACATGAAGCTCTGCACAGCTTCTATACAGTGCTATTTCAATCCAGCTGAAGAGCGACAACCTACACATACCACTGAATCCCACCAGGTTCATTTCCGCAGACACAGCTAACATCTGGGAAACCCAGGAATTAATGGTGCAACTTCAAGACCAAAACAAGCATTTGGAGCTGCAGTGATGCGACCACAGTACTGGCACACCGTGCCTTGTCTCTGTGGGTAAGGCAGAGAGCACAGCCCAGGTTATAGTTCCTCCTCTCTTCGACCAGCTCTGCCTTGCACACCACAGCACCGTCACCATCAGCTGGCAGAGTGGAGTACTTCAGCTAAATTTTTGGAGCTAGTTGGCAGGCCCACACTACGTTGCTACATAGACATCTCTGGACGCTGCATTTTAAGCTGTATCCTCCCACATCTGGACACCGGTGTAGGTCCTGGAGCAGCTCGTGTAGGTGTCGTCTCAGCACCAGGCGTGCCTGGGACTGTTGTGTGCATGGCAGCAGCACAACAGTGTCTCGGAGGATGCGGTGCTCCGAGGAGCCTTAGTGCTCCCCTCCCTAAAGCCTGCTCCTCCAGGAAGGCTGAAAAGGTGCTCCTGTACCCGATTACGTGATGTACGTGCCAAAGAAACAAGTTACTTCTAACACACAGGAACGTGCTCTTCATATTGCTTTGACTGGCAAGTTGCTAGCTCAGGGCAAAGCTTTAAACCCTGAAACGGTTTTTGACACAATTGCTGGGGACGGGACACACGAAACGATGACAAATGACATGGACAGGACTTTAGAAAAAAGGAGTGAAAGAAGGATTACATACGAAACTTCAGTTTCCTCAACGATATCCACCAGCGCTTCTGGGCAAGCACTATCCCATGTGTCCTGAGAGAGGTTACGCGCAAACTGATCACCCCAGCTTCTCAATTTAATACATGTACCAGGGTTAACAGTGACCTGGGTATGAGATCAGTCACTTTATTTCCTATGGAAAAATCTCCTATTCTCCATTAATAAAACAATTAAATTCCCTGCAGTGTAAAGTATTTATTGGTTAATTCTTCTTGGGAGTTGCTTGTCTTGACTTTGTTCAATGTTTTGTAAAATTCAAGATTAGGCTCATTATATTAAGAGCAGGATTCAAATCTATTTCGATTCTCATAATGGCATCTTTTCCTGCTACAAAATCTCGTCCTGGACTGAATATGGGAAGACAAAATTAGTCCTTTTCAAGAAGCAATCATCAAAGATCAATGACCATCAAAGCGCTTTATTTGGGGGAAAAAAGAAAGAGGCCAAATTTCAAGATAGTGCAGACAGTCAGTGTGACTGGAGTGCTTGAAGCTGGTGGAATTTTTTTAAGTCATTCTCAAATACTATATCTACCCTTGACAGGTCATTTCATTCTATTTAGCACTTTTTATTCTCTGTGGTTTATAAGCTCTTAAGCAAATCTAAGAGGGAGGAAAAGCTAACGCGTCTGATAATACACTATATCAGGCTGACAACCTAACTGAATTTCCCCTGTGGTGCTAGCAAAACGCTGTTCCAAAAGGTAATAATGCACATGAAAAAAAAAAAGGCGGGGGGGAGAAAAGGGAAAAAAAAAGGATCACAGAGATCATGCCGTCACATTTAATTTCAGAGAACAAAACCTGAAGCTGATTTCTCTTTAGATCAGTTGTATACCAGTTGGAACATGGGTGCCTAGCACTGCGACAGAGTAATATGATCTGAGCTTTAAATAGCTGCCAAATAACCATGTGGTGGCTGGCAGCATTAAACGTGTTGCAATGAGAGTGATCTGTTTCAAAGTAAAGCCACATAACAGAGGATAAGTCAATCTGATGTGGTATAGAAAAGGGAGGGGGGAACGTTTTTCATTATCTTTCTGGGCTTCTTTCTGTTTTAAACGTGTTTCCATCTTAAAGACAAATTAATTTAAGATCTTTTTTCTTAAAGGGTTTAAAACCTGAATTATGTGCGGGTCATTTCGGAGCACATCTCCTTGGGCACCCGGGGCACAGGGTGGTGGGGAACCGTGTGCCAACGGTGAAGTACCACGGCTGAGACCATCCCCTTGCTGCAATCCAGCTCGGAGCGGCTGCCTCCCAGTGTGATAGGCACCTTCCGTGTGTAGGGCCTCCCCCTGGTTTGTACTAAATGCATCCTTGGCAGTTTTTAGGAACAGATAAGGAACAGATCTACAGCAAATAACATGAGGTGACTTCTGCTCCAGCCCTCCCCATATCCTCACAGTGAAATGCAGAGCCTCGCAGCACGCCGTGAGGCCCCTCTGGGCTCTTTGGGAGGTAGGGAAAAACCAGGTGCAGACTTTGGAGGTGTCTAACATAGGAAATGCTGCCAGCCCTTCATTCCTTCTTACCTTCATGTCAAACGGCTCTCCTGATCCCCATTGTCAGCATGTCTCCCGGGTAGATGAACAACATTGTGGACTGGAAAGATAGACCAGTTTAAACTGGTAACGTGAGTAAGAGACACTTCATCCCTTCTCTCACTTTTTGTTATAGATGACCAACTTCTGTTTTCAATTTCGGTATCTCCACTGACTTCAGCAGCATCAATGCAGATTTACTCTAAGTTAACACAGCACAATTTCATCTGAACATACTTTATCTTGTCTTCTCTGCCTGGAAATCACATTGCCCAAAGTACAGATAGGAACAGGAGAGCCTGAGGAAAACCCAGCTGCTGCATCAGAAGGTAAATAGCTCATTTAAGAGGTTCAATATGACTTCTAAGAAGATAATAAGCACAACATACTTTGCAGACAGGATTTTGCAAGACTGGGGACACGGCATTACCAACGCTACTTACATTGCCCTACTAGTAGTTTACTAGCACTATAGAGCACGGTCCTAGTTGCAGCAGCTAGACACTCTGCAGACAAATAGAGCAGGCTTTATGTTGCATTTCCTCAAAGGAGACCATTGCTTTACCTCACTAACATAAATGCCAATAAACAGCCACATATTTCATGAAGGTCAGCTCCACTGAAACTTCCAGCAGCCACCCCAGTGAGTAACAAGGATAAATCCTGGGCAAATCCTTTTCTGACTGTTTATGTCCGCAGCTGCCTTCACCACGTTGTGTCAGCGTGTCCCCCAGGAATCCACAACAGCTGCCCGGCGGGCTGGCAGAGGGTATCGCAGAGGGACGCTCGCCCTCCTTTCTCTCCCTCCTTTCTCACCTCCAGCCCCTCCTTTTCTTCCTGCCTCCTGCATGGGCAGTCACAGTCCTCGTCATGTTTGCACTGGACAAGCGGATGATTGTCAGATTGAAAGTAATCAGAAAATGCTTCTTATCTACCTGTTCCTTTCACCATCACTTTTCCAAACACGTTACTTAAAAAAATAATATGTCTTTTCTTCCAATATGACTACAGACTATTAAGCCAGCCAGCCAATTAAAAATAAAAACCAAAAAACCCTTTAGGTTTGTGAGCAACACAGTTCTGTGACCAATTTCACAGAATATTTTGATTACAGTATTTAATCCCCTTTACAATCTTTTACTCAGCTCTAATCATGAAAATCCCTGCATCGCCGCCAAGGATTTTCTAGACAAAAGCATATCTGGAAGAATGCCACGGAGTGAGTCTCCTTAGCTGGCCTGTCTTCCCTCAGTTCTTACAGACCCATTCCCCTGCACGCAGTTCTTTAATGAAATCAGAACAAGAGTTAGACTCTGCTTTTAGGTAAATCCATACAGAAATGCCTCCCCACCACCTTCAACACCATTCCCCGGTCTGCAGCAGCTCCTTATTACGCATCATATGCTCAGCTACATACAGGTTTTGGAGGGAGCAAACAACCCGTCCACACCATTTCAGAAGGAACCTGACTCTCAGTTCTGCCGTTAGGAGAAGAAGGTGGTACCCAATTAAAGCAAATGGACAGAGCTACAGACTATTGCCAAAAAGTGTGAGTTTGAGTGAAGAATTTATGAGTACTCAAGCAATTTCTACTGACGCCAGAAAGGCTTCCTGAAGTTTCTAAGCAAACCCTCAGAAACACCTTGGGTCTTCAACGGCCATTACGCCTGCAGTCTGACCCAACGGGTTGCCTCCAAGAGAGGCCGCCTCGCACACAAGAGTGTAGCTAATTTAGCTGCATAATGGAGAGAGTTCTGAAGATGCACATGGGCTGAATTAAGGGCTCCACAGGAGCCTTTGGCTCATTCCTTGCAGAGTTTATTAGCTGCTGCTGCACACATGGTTAGGTTTGCTGGAAGAAGTCCAGCTCTGAGGCACCTCTCAATTCCTCCAGCTTCTAAATGTTGCAAGAAAGTGGCTCAAGCGTATTGCCCCCTCTAAGCTCTTGTGGAGAAGGGCTCTCCCCTGCAGAGAAGCCGACAGGGTTTGGGAGGGGTACCTAGTCAAATAACTCTCGATTATTGAATTTGCCTCCACAATTACCAGTGAGTATCCTAGACTGTAAAGGGGGTAAATACCAACAGATTGTATTATTTGAGAAACAGTATGTGATTGTGTAATTAAGGGCAGGAATAGAATACCATATGCACAAGGGGCAGGGTTAATTTCAGCATTTCCTGACTAACCAAGGGCATTATGGTGTAACCCTAATGTTCTCCGGATGGCTAACATTTATATGGAGTTCATATATATGCTTATGAATATTTGGTTAAAATTCACCCATCATACTCTCTGACACAGTAATTAAAAACACCATGTTAGCTGCCAATAAAAATATTTTTGTGATTTGGTAATTATTCTAAACCTCAGAGTCCCAGCTCCCCTACCCCCCCACCCTTGTTTTCTTCCTGTTCTATAATGTATAAAGCTAATCTTGATGATGGAAAAATAAATAAGTAGCAGGGAAGGCTGGAAAGCTTCCAATCACAAAAGCTCCTGAAATGGAAGCAGCATCCAATCTGGCCCACCACATCTTCTAGGTGGGCACTCCTTTCCTGCCTTTTAGTGATGCTTTCAGTATTCATAACAGCTGTGGAATTAAGCATTATGAACAAGAAGAAACCAACATGCAGTCTTTATTTTTCCCCATCAGTCCCAAACTATTCTGCATTGAGTTACAAAGTGAAAACCAACACACTCTCAGATGGATTTAATTTCAGCTTGGGCCCGATGCCAGACACAGTTTCCCCATTGTTAAAACTCCACCCCATCTTTTCCATACCATGCATACAGCCCCATCCTCACCCATCTTCCAGACATATGCACGCACACACACACAGAACCATCCACTCCTACAACACAGAACCAAATCCATCTCCCCTGCTGTCTTAGGTACATTCCTTGCTTTCCCTGGGATAACTAGTAGGCAACTTGGATTTGGTCTATAATGCAGATTTTTAATATGAAGGAAGATGAAGGCTATAGAAAACATACATTTTCATGTCCTAGATATTGTCTTCATAAACATTTTTTAATAAAAAAGTCATTTTACACAACCAGGAAAATGTTTGTTGGAGGAGCCAATTATTCCATTCAAAAATAAAAGGCTTAAAACTTGATTAAAATATTAATGGTATAATTCAAAGTACAATTTTGGCATAACTTCAGCTAGAGATTTAACTATGGCATATTGGCTTACAGAATCATGCAACAAATATGGATTTCAGAATACAGAAGTATACAGCTTTCAGATGCATACAGAAAAGAGAAATGTGTAACAGAAGCAGGTAAGTTTTTACATGTATGGACTAGCACCATGTCGCAGATCACGGCAATTGTCTTCTCTCCCGTCCGCTTCCCATGGATGCTGCATGAACAACTGCACTCTATTTTTATAAAGTGCAGAAATGTTTGCTTGTATTAAAGCTAAGGCAAGCAGTGGAAAACAGGAGAGGAGGTAGATTGAATTACTCTGTTTAAATGTTTGTTTTCCCCTCCACCTTGTACCATTCTCCACAAGCAGACGCACAAGATAAATGTTAAAAGACAAATGTATAAAATGTTGATTTGGCCCACTTCATGTTGGGCTTTGGGTTACAGACAATTTTTGCCTTCCTCTGTTTGCAAAACTGCAAAAACGCTGCTAATAGTACTATATGGAGAACAGTGGGTGTACTTCCTAAAGAATTCAAATAAACTAGTTGGGACTACAGGTGATTTCTTCCTGTATTGAGTTTTGTGTCCTCTACCCTTAAAGAAGTAACAGAAGAACTTCCAGAAGTCTGCCTGCACACTTAGGATTGCCATAACGGTAATAACGTATAAAATTGTGTTCCAGTTTACAATCGTCATGAAGTTTCACTAAGATTCCTTTATTCCCTGCAGCAGTGTATGACTAGTCTGAGTGTAAATAAATGGCACGCCCTACCAACAAGAACAGCATTCCCGCTAATAAAGCAAAAAATACTCCTATAGGAGCCAGCATAAATGACCAGCCATAATGTACATAAACAGCAAAGTCTGGGCAATCCATTTTTTTCATGTTTGTGTAGTCTTCCAGATCAGCCATCGCCTGGACCCAGATGACATACATCACGACTACCAGAGAGAACAAGACACCTGGAAAAGAAACACCAGGTTTTAACAACAGAGTATAAGACAAATGCTGGGTGCATTTACTCCAACACCTACGAACCCATCGATGCTTGAGGCCCCATCCGCAAGTCACAGTCAGCCACCACTGGAGGTTTTTTGCCTTTGGCTTCCTCTAACAAGAACCATTTCCATCTTGCTTCTGGTTTGCACTGAAAGGCATATTCCCACGACAAAGGATATAACTGGTTTTGGTGGGCAGCCCGAAACACAGGTGTGTTTAGGGACAAAATTAAGACAGGTATTTACTGTTTTGAATTCAGGATCCAAGGGAGGGGGAAGGAGGCTGGACGGGACAGGACAACCTGAAAAAAAATAATTACTTTTGCTTCCCAAACTCTGACGTTGTTTCTATCACAGTCTTTTGGATGAGATACGAAAATGGGAAAGGGGTAGGAAATCTTTCTCTCATCTTCACATCTCTATGTTTGCTTCTTTTTTCTTATGAAAAGAGGTCTTTTTGGAACGTACTACCTTCAGAGTATTCTACTCAAGTATTTTGCAGAAAAAATAATATGTATTTAATTCAAAATCCTCCACATTAGAAAAGAAGTTCCTAGTATAGGAGCAAAATGCACCAATAATGAAATAATAGCTATGAAGCAGGCTATTAGTATTAACCTCAGATGGGATACCACAGTTTCCTGGAATTAATCCACCACATAATTCACAGCCTTTTCCCAACCACTCCTCTGAAAGGGCTCTGGATTGTTTACACATGATAGTAATAGGAGCACATGTCCTTACAAACTTTGTTAATCTCTTTGTTACTATACACCAGAAGGAGATATAAGAAGAAAGTGCTTTCCAGAGTATCAGTTGCACTCCTAATATTTCATTTCACTTTAGAAGAATGTGGACACTTGAGAAATGCAAGCCTGCAGCACAGATGCTCCAGCAGAAGACTTGCTAGAAAACTGAGGGCACAAGTCTGAATTTTTCGCATGCTCCAGCATGTACCCACTTGCTCCCTGAGCTCCAGTTGTCACAGCACAGTTACAGCAGCAGGACATTCCAACATTAAAATATTTGGGGGAAACCACCCATGGTGTTTTTATCTCAGGATGTTTAGGTGCCTCATTAAAACCAAAAGCCAGTGCATACTCCTGGGAATACTTATTGCCACACTCGAGTTTTCAGGCTGTAGAGCAGCAAAGTCAAAGGTAGTTGTGGTCTCTTCCCCATCCTCCTAAATACTTGCAATGCAACCTTGAACAAATGTGACACCTGTGGCAAAACCTACCAATGTACTGTGTAAGCACCCGTGGATAGGCGTTTGCTTCCAGACCCACCTGTCCTGGTAAACTTTCATGGTTACCTTTCCCCATCCCCACCCTGAGATGCTGCCTCACCACCTCCTTTCCCTCCCCTTTCTACCCACTTACCAGGGAGCAACTCTTGTCATCACTCCCTCATTTGCTTCAGGCAAAATCAGACAGGTTAGCTGCAGCAGCTTAAGTTGGTGATCTGGTGACATTCTTGTTGGTGCTTTATTGTCAACGTGTAATAGCTTTACATTCTGAACATCTGACAGCTGAGAGCTCACAACTCAATGTTTGTGAGCGCTACCTTTTGAAGCCCACCAAAAAATGAGCTGAAGTAGTTAACCTGAGGCATAATCAAAATGTGACTGAAAGTCCCAAAGGATCTGCAATTTTTATGAGGCTGAAAGAAAGTAGAAAAACTAAATAAAGAAGGAGGCAGACACATTTCCTGCCTATGAAATATACTTCCAGGATTACATTTTTTGCTAGGGCTCAAATTCCTAACAAAGTTTTTAAAAAAACAACACTCAACTCTAAAAGGCATGAATTCAATTTTGAAAGTATTTTACCTAAGTAAAACTCAATTCTGATGGAATTTAGTGCTGTGATTGTATTAAACCTACAACTGGTGAAACAATCAGAGAGAAAGATCACCTTAGGGCCAGATATAAAGAATGAGAAATTAAATTGAAGACTCGCCAAATATAAGTCAAATTGAGCAGAAGATTCCTATAACAGAACATCTAATGATAACAGATAATATAGGCAACACAGGAAAATCAGAACTAAACAGAGGTAGGAACTTTTGATGTAAAAAGATTCAGGGCCAAACATATAAATGGAGCTATTAGAGACATGGAGTTTCTTCATGTTCCAAACTTAAAAAAAAATACAAAATTCTAGCCCAGGTAACAAAAAGATTTGGAAAGATACATTCATATATAGCAAAATCCATAGGGACATTGGAATTTACCTCTTCAAATGGCGGTGCCTGTGAATTTTCAAATGTCTGTAGTCTTCTATCTATTCTCTACTTCAGGGCAAGCTTAGTCCAAACCAATAATAATTACAAAAAGTAGTGACGCATATTCCCTTACTGTAGCAGCAGGTAAGTGTAACCAGGCCTTGCACATCTGGAATGCTTTTCACCTCCAGCACCCCGGGCAGATATAAAGCTACGTCGCCTAGTTAAGTCAGAAGCATCTGCCATTAAAACAAGACTCCGTCAGAGGTGCTTTAATCTCAAAACACTTGCTCTTCAAGCAGTCTGAAATAACACCTTCTAGTTGGATAAACTAGAGCCAACTCCATGTAGGTGCAAAATAGCAAGCCAGTGCTGCCAGTGAGTGGTAAAACACCATCAGGGAAGTTGAAATCCACCAGGTGATTTCACAGCAAGCTGCTAATACCTGTGTGTGACAAATTGACAGGTACGGAAATTTGCTGAAGAAATGTATGTCAAGCAGAGAGAAATGCCCTTCTTTAAAAGATAAGAAAAAGAAAGGGAGAATATGTAAACCCTCAGCTAATTAAGGCACTAAAAGAGGTTTAAGAGTTCTCACTATCTGCTAACGGAGGCTAATTCGTAGGCATATTGACTAGTGTGTCCAAGAAATGTCTTGAACAGTAGAATCAGGCTACGTAAAAACTGACCATGTCCTGTCGACTCCAATAGCATTTCATTCATTAGTGCTCCTTTTGCCTAATGTTCACAGAGTTATGATTTCATGGGAGTTAAGCACTTACACAGGAGTTTACTGATGGTCCTGTATGTTACAAATGGTGGCAGAGAAAAAAGAAAACAGAAACATTTTTAACATTTTAACAGGTAGACACTCTGTTTTGTCCATTTGGTCTTGTTTCCTAAGATGTTCAAGTACATCAGAAGCAGTGGTGAGAGCAGGGAAGCAGATCTTGTACTTCTATTATCACTAATGCATCTATTTAAAATGTTTGATTTTTAAGGCCAGAGGCATTAGTTCCTTCCTACCCATTAAGCACTTCAGCTTGTGCTTAAAGTTAAGCACATGTGGAAGTCTCTCTGACTTAAATGTTTTTTCCTCCTGGCATCCACACTGATTGCATCAAAATACCTGATTCAAAGGCAAATATGAGCTTAATGAACGGTGACTAGAGCTTAAATACTTATCTGGTTGTTAGATTCCAAAAGAATACTGCTTCTTTTCAGATTATATGATTTCATGTCTGTTTACATCATTTTATTTTAACAAAATGGAGGGATGTTAACAGTTCAAGAAAGGTTTGAAGAAAAAGCAGTATCATGAAGAGAGTACAAACAATTTGTTCAGTGGACTGAATAGCATATAAAATCCAGATACACGTAGCGTGTGAAGTATTTTTTACAGGTGACAAGATATCAGTTTGGTCTATGCACTATGAACTGTAATAGTCATGTCAAATAACAGTCAGCACTTTATATGGCGTTTACAAAAATACAGATCAAAAGCTGGGTTTGTCTCCATTTTGTAGAAAGAAAAATGAGGAACAGAAACAACTAATTTGATATTCAGAGGTTCTAAGTATCCGAGCTTTGCTCTTGACTGCGGCTTTCAAAGGAGTTTTGCTCCTCAAAGCCAAGGCAGATTTGCTTTACACATAACACATACCACAGCAGAGTTGCTAATAAATACAAGTCTTCTGCCTCTCCATCCTTCTGCTTTGTGCGTACATCTGCACTATTTCTGCAACATTCTGCTTTGGATATTTACACCAGGCGGTGAAGTACCATTCACTGGAGTGCACTTAAACAAAAGGAAAGGCATTGGACTGAAGGCAACACAAAATCTTCCTAAGCAATGGTCTATCTTGGTCTGCGCAAATGTTTCAAACTAGCTCCCATCACTGCAAAATCTCACTGCCTTAATTTATATGTAGGGAATACGGTATTTTTGAAGAAAAATCGTATATTGCAAAAAGCTTAAAATTAGGCTTTTTCTTTACATCACCCCCAATCACAAGATTTAGACTTGACTACGAAGAATCAAGTACAGTCGCTAGAATACTAGTGACTCAGAACCATCAGCAGAGTCCATGTAAAACGGAAGAGAGGTCAGAATTAGACTCTGTACTGCTGGAGAGTGTTTTCTTAGATAAATTTTATGCTGCTTGTGGAAGATAATGGAGAGAATTCCTCCATTTACGTAACTACACCATTGCTATTCCATCCTACTTCTGTATCCAGAAGTTTGCCTCCCTGGCTTGTCTCCTTCCTTCAGAATATTAGTCATGCCAGTAAGAGCTGAGAAAGCATCCATTACAAGTGTAATAGGAATGGCTGTTCATTATGGAGGAGAATATACTGAAAGGAATATATATTTATTCTGGGAAGTCTGTTCCTGCAGTCTTGCACTATCTATTGTGAATGTCATGAACTCTCATAGCCAAGCTCCAAAGCAAAATTACTGAGATTGAAAAAAAACTCCACAATTTCATGAAGCAAGTATTTTTAGGAACAACATGTGCTATGATGTATTTCTACATTTTCAGCATTTAGACCTTTTGCATAGTGTGTGGGTGTCCATTTGCCCTTGCCTTTTAGTGAATATAAAATAAAACAGCAGTCGCATGAATCAGGAATGATGGGGGAAGTTATTCCTAGAACATGAAATATGTGTGAGAGAGATTAAGACAAATAAATACCTCCCTCCTCCTCCTTTTTCTTTCTTTTATTCTATTTTGCATTTTTTTTAAGAACGCACATGTTTGATACACAGCTCTGTGCAGTGTGATAAGACATGGACTTCTCTGAGGTCACTCTTTTCTGTCTTTTGCATTTATTCTTTTGAATTTCTTTCCAACAAATACTTGTGCATATTGCAGAGGAGAAAGAATACAGAACCTTTAGAAATGTCTATGAATTCAAGAAGCAGTTTGCTGGCCTTTAGTACTTATTCTTCCCACATAGAAATGCCTTTCACTTGTCAATGGTGAATAGCTGTTTATGGCATGAATCTTTTAGTATGCAGACACGAAGACAACAGGTGCTGGGAAGAATGATGTGAGCTTTTTACTTGTGCCTAGAAGTTTAGAACTCTTTATCTCACTTGAGGAAAACTTGTATGTGTATGTATTCTTTTTTTCAATTGCATTTTTCTGTCCTTGTCCTTATTACAGATTTCACCAGCTACCTTGGCCTCTTGTGACCTTTATTTACAAAGTATGGTTGACATTCCACTCTGAAGTACCTGCAGAGGATCCCACTTAAGAGCTATGGGAGTTGGCACATATATATTGAAGACGGATTTTTGTCCTCATCTAGGAGCTAGAATAAATATATCACTTTTTTCCCACTCTTTTGACAGGAAGCAGAGATTTAGATTAGATATTAGGAAGAAATTCTTCACTGTGAGGGTGATGACACTGGAACAGGTTGCCCAGAGAAGTGCTCTGGAAGTGTTCAAGGCCAGGCTGGATGGAGCTTTGAGCAGCCTGGTCTAGTGGGAGGTGTCCCCGCCCATGGCAGGGGGGTTGGAACTAGATGATCTTTAAGGTCCCTTCCAACCCAAAATATTCTATGCTTCTATGTTTGTACTTCTAATCACAGAACCACAGAATGGTCTTGCTTCTTTCACAAGGGCGTGATTCTGTAATGCTCTGTGCACATCCTGGGGGCTTGCTGCTTTGACATCAGTACAAGAGGACAGTTTTCACCACTGCCCGGACAGGAACAGGCCCAAGGTAATTCGGGACTTCATTGAAGGCTGCTCGAAGTGATTATTTTATGGCAGCTTTCCCTTCTTTTCCTATGACCTTTGAAACAACTATAAGGCTTCTTACATTTTGCACTACTGTAGCTGCTCTTGGTCCATCCATTGATATCACAGACGTAGAGATAAGACTGCAAAGACAGTGCTCAAGACACTAACTGTGGTATCATTGAACTGATGCGCACTTTTTCCCCACAGGTGTAGCCTCTGTAGTTTCACCTACAGCCTCAGGTAGTTAATGTGGTTACAAAGCTTAATAGGGAAAGCTGCTAGTCAATAAGCTGCCACCAATACTAATAATTGTGTGTGCCTCTCCATTTGTGATAGTTCAGCTGCACCACTCAGTAGAAGTGGGCAGCCTTTCTTAAAGAACAGGCTGAAGACAAGGCAGGTGTGTGACTCCACCACAGATCAGACAGCAGAATTGTTCTGTGGGTGGGTTTGCTGCTGTTTTGGGACCCAGATATGTGACACTGTGGAGAGGCTTCTGAGGTTCTTTTGGCCCTTGGAGACCCTTTGCAGTTCACCAACATGGGCACCAGTGATGCTGGCAGAGAGACCTTGAGTCCTTGAGTGAGTAATTGGCAGACTCTGAGGGTGAGAGGTAATGGCATGGGGCCCAGTTGATGATGGTCTCAAACCTGCTGCCTAAAGGATAAAAACTCTACAAAAGTTGGCATACGCTGTCCATCAGCTCCTACCTTTGCAGATAGTGTCACAAGCAGGGCTTTGGCTTCTGTGACCACTGGACCCTCTTTGAGATACAAGAACTCCTGGGGAGAGGTGAGATCTGTCAGACAAGGTGGGGTCAGACAAGCTCAGAAACCTTGTGAGAAGAGGTATTTGCAAGGACCATTGGCAGATGGACATCAAAGCCTCCAGATAAGCAGGGGGAAGAAAATGGAGAGCATATGCATGGGACAGAGCAATGAGGGAAGCTCGTACACTTCCACTGAGAAAGCAGCACATCTGAAAGCCCATCTCAAATGCATGTACATAAATGAACTCAGTGTTGGAATAACACAGGAGGAATTCAAGTTCATGCAGTCACTGGATGATGGATGAGGCCACTGCAGCTGCAGACATGGTTAGACTGCTTGCTTGATTGGAACGCTTTGCTGGATGGATACAGACTTTTTAAGAAAAGGCAGCTAAGATGGGGTGGGATGGCTGCAGTCTGCACAAAGAAGTATCCTGAATGGACAGAGATCTTCTAAGTAACAGGAGCTTATGGGTTAAGATCAACACGGTGGACAAAAAGGCTGTGGTCACGATGGGTATCTGCTACAGGCCACCTAATCAAGAACCGGACTGTAAAAATATTTAAGACTTCTGGTTCTCATGTGGGACTCAGCCTAATACCTTTTAGAAGGGCAACATTGCAGTGAGCAAGCAATCCAGGAAGTAGGTAGCTGACTGCATCAAGCATAACTTTTTGAAACAGCTGTGGAACAGACCAACTAATGGAAGAACTTTGCTGGATCTGCTACTCAGAAATAAGGAAAAAGTGGCCAGGAATATCATAGATGGTGTTAGCTATGGTTATAATGCCCACAAAAAGGCAAAGTTTAATATCCTAGGAGGATACCCAGAGACGTTGTGGAGTCTCCTTCTCTGGAGATATTTAAAACCCGCCTGGATGTGTTCCTGTCCAACCTGCTCTAGGTGAACCTGCATGGGCAGGGGCGTTGGACAGGATGATCTCCGAAGGTCCCTTCCAACCCCTACCATGCTGTGATTCTGTGAATATGAAAAATGAGTAGGAGATTAAAGACCCAGAACTTCAGGAGAACAGACTTCAGACTGTTCAGGGAACTGGTAGGCAGGATCCCAAGGCAGGCTGCCCTGAAGGACAAAGGCGCCCTGAAGGACAAAGGGGCCCAGAAGAACTGGTTGTTCCTCACAGACAACATTCTTAGAGCACAAGAATGGTCTCTCTCCATGTGCTAGAATTCAAGCAGGTCTAGCAGAAATGAAAGTTAACCTCATATAGAGCTGCATTAGCAAGAACACAGTCACCAGGTTTGTAAATACTACAATTTCCCTTTACTCAGCACTTGTGACATCATATCTGGAAAACTGTGTCCAGTTTGAGGCCCCCTAATGAAACAGAATACAGATGAACTGAGGTGATGACCACCAAGATGGTTAGGGGGATGGATGACAAGGAGAGGACGAGTGACCTGGAGAGTTTTAGTCTAGAGAAGAGAACAGTCTTCTAAATGGGGTTATAGAGAAGATGGGGATAGACTCTTCAGAGACCTGCACACTGAAATCATGGGACACAATGGTCACAAGCTGCAGCAAGGACAATTTCAGGTGGGTGCAAGGAAAAAAGAAATTCACAATTAAGTTGGTCAAATAGGGACAAGTGCCAAAAGATGCTGTAGAACATCAATTATTGGAGATTTTAAAAACTTGACTGGATACAGCTCTGAGCTGCCTGATCTAACTTTGAAGCCAGCCCTGCTTTGAACAGGAAGTCACACTTGATTGCCACAAGAGGTCTTTTGCAATCTAAATTTATTCTGTGTCACTCACAATCTCTGTTTAGGCTCCTTCCCTAGGTCCCTCTAAAAGACAAGTCTATCTGCCCTAGCACAGATAAGGTGAAGTGTCTGTCCCTCTGAGAGTGTGTTTTGTAAGCAGTTGGTTCATACAAAACACTTAGCTTTATCAGATGGCTGAACTTGTTGGCATGAATCCCATTCCCAATAATATCTTCAGCTGCTTTCTGAACCCTAAGATGGCACAGCAGATCATGCTACAAGCTGTTCTCTTCAGTTGAGGCAGAACTTTTATCTGCTACCTAATTTGTCAGTTAAGGTTGCAAAAGGTTACAGACACTTCAGTCCAATAGTAGGTATTAAAATTGCTTCATCTAACATTTTTCTTCAAAGATATGTACGTAGAAAAATGACCGATCTTCCTATCTTCTTTCAAACTTCCATAGAACAACCACCTTGTCTAACTTCTTTCTCAGAAGCCTACTATTCTCTCCAGTCTAACAGCTACTTGAACTCTGTGGTAAGACAGCATCCAGGCCCTTTCAAAACAATATATATCATTCCTTTTTTTCTTCGAATCACTATGCTGGTTTCTGTCTCACAAGAACTCTAACTTCACCTATGATCTAAGTCACATGACAACTTTTAATTTTCCTATTAGGGCTGTCTTTAAATAGATGCACACCATGGCTGCATCCTGATCACATGTTGGTATGAGTGGTAAAATAACACTTCTCATCACTCTCCCCCTCCATGCCCTGTTTTCCTTTGGGAGACAGTAAATGAACAGGCTGTCTAGTCCTGGACGAGATGGGCAGAGGAAGGGGTCAGGACAGCAGGGAACAGGTTGGATGGGGCTTTGAGCAACCTGGTCTAGTGGAAGGTGTCCGTGCTCATGGCAGGGGGGTTGGAACTAGATGATCTTTAAGGTCCCTTCCAACCCAAACCATTGTATGATTCTATGAACACAGTAAGGCACACCACCCTGCCTTCTAGAGGCAGGTTAAACCACTCCTCTTATGTATCAGGTTCTACCTTATCTTGCTCTGCCCCCAAGTTATCCCAGATTTAAGATATTAATTATTGTGAGGAACTCCTATTGAGAGAGAAAGAGAGATAGCAATTTCATGCTGTCATACCTTTGGGTCCGAGAATCCCTCTTACTCTCTGTTTAATACGATGGGCCACTGTTCAGTAATACCAAAAGAAATTGAGTTGTTGCCCAAGAAATTCCACAGGACATAGCTTTAACTACTGACAATGCAAAGTATTTATAAAATCTTCTTGTGTCAGTATGGTCACTCCCAACAGCGTGATTTTCATTCATTATATAACTAAACGCTCACCTTGGCTACACGAGTACTTGTGAGAAGGGCTGAGTGCAACAAATTTTTTAAAATGTTTTTGTGGCTGATCTGATGTGTTGGGTAGGATAATGATATTTACAATAATTACCTCCCGCGCCCTACTGGTGGGACTGGGAGAAAATGCCGAAGAGCTTGGTAAGGAACCTACCTAAGCCAAGATGTCTTGTACAAGCCAAATGGCTGCAGGGTCCTATATTCTGCTGCCAACACTACCTTTTGGCATATCATAGCAGGATTTTGCTAAATATCCTTGCTTTTCAACAACAACAATGGTAATAGTAAGAATAACACAGCTCTTCTCTGAAGCCCTGATTGGAAACAGTCCTGAAGTTGAAAGATACAACAAATATGGAGAGTAAAAAGTCAGGATTTCCCTTGAAGTACATCTGCTCTATAGGGAAAAAGGGTGAGAGGGGCAAAGAGACAGGCCCAAGGTCAGACACTGGGATAATAAAGCTCATTTGACTTCACACACCTAAAAAAATAGTCTCTCTAGATTCCCTCAGTAAAGGAAAGAGAGGTGTAGGGTTCGTCCCATAGCACATTCATCTGATCCAGTTAGGCCCCTCTTTCAGGATGAAATGACTACCCAGACAGGGAAACTTCTTACATGCCTACTGTTTTTACTGCCAATGAATGTTATTGCCACTTGCAGGTCTCCTAGGAAAGCCACGGGAGACTAGCACAGACTTGGGGATCTAACTTTCCGCTGCCTAAATGAGGGCAGAGGAACTGACCCAGAGTGGAGAACACACACGTCGCTTCAGACCTCAGCCCATTGGTTCCTGGTGTCTTTCAAGTGCCCTTTTCCTCTGTAACAGCCTCTGCTACTTTATAGTGACAGCTGAGTTTTTTTACAGATTACAAATGCAGAAAAAGAGCAGGACTCACGTGGGCCATTACCCTGCAAACTGGCGACAAAAAACATTGAAATATCTTAGGATTTCTGTCAGACTATGAATATTTCTTTATGTCTTTTAAAAGCGTGGAGGGGTAATTCTCAAGGGATCAAATGCAACTATGCAGGAGTTTTTTTCAGCAAAAATATTATAAAATACTTCCCACACTTCACTGAGGGTCCTTTAAAACGGAATAATGATCACTAGCTGCGTATGAAGAGCTGTGAGATGAATGGGGAAGCAAAGTCAGCAGGTTAGTAACAGAAGCAAAGAGAGAGCCCAGGCCTTTTGGTCCTGACACGAGTGGTTCTACCCTGTAACACAACACTGCTCTCACAGGATTGCCTCTCACCAGGCTTTATACAAAGGAGAACAGTGATTGAGCATATACTATCACTTACATCCTGTACAACTGTATCTTACACGCCAGTGTGACGTCTTCCCAGACTTGTCAAGGTTAACCGAACAACATCCCAGAGAGCTGCCCATATCAGCTGAATCCTGGGAGGGTGCATCTGCCATAGTATGTGTGGGTTATGAGGAAGGAGGGAATGCAGTTATTTGTTATCTTTCATTCACAGAGGTTTAGAGCTCCTACTTACTCATATGTGACAACTATTTTATTTACTCCAATCACATCCAAAACATTTCTGCTATATTGGTCATATGAATGTGACCTGTCTTCCAACTTCTTTAGAGCCTACTGTAATAATCTTTTATGTCACTGATAAAAAAACACACTCCTCTCCTTAGCTAAAGCCCTTGAGAATCCTGTAAGGCAGCATCCCTAAATATGCACTCTTTTTCCTTCTAAAAAAAGTAGATTGAGATTGCAGTATAGTTCCATGATTTGTCCTGGATTTTTTTTATCTTAATCCCAAAGTAGCTTTTTGAATAGCTTCATGACTAAATAACTGTGGAAAGAATTGTCTCCAAGGTAGGCACTCCACAAGCCAAACAGAAGCATATGCTTTTTCTTTCTTTTAACCATGGTTAATATAATTTTTGGTCAAGAGAAATGGAAGAAATACCTCATCCTTTCTCTTCTTTAATTGACTGAACAAACAGTATACCCACCAGCAAGGATGAAAAAGCCTCCTCCTGCTTTGTACAGAATGTGGCTGGCAAAAGGAGCTGCACAGATGATGAAGAAACTAGCCATCACAATAGTGAGCACTCCCAGGAGCATAAGAACTGTCCAGAAACCTCGATAAACTGGAGAAAGGAAGAAGGAAAAAATAATACAAGACTATTAAGAACTTAAACAAGTGACATATTTGGCTAACAAAGATTTTTCTTTTCCCCTTCTCTTTTTACTTGCCTTATTAACAAATGAAACATTCATTCTATTGTGCATATACATTATATATCATGTGGACCAAATCAGGTTTGAACGCCAGTCCTTATCTGATGATCATGGAAAATAGGTTGTAAATTACCAGGAATGAAATCCATCTGCTTAGTATTTAGCAGTGACTTGTAAGGTAGCAACTTGACCAAATTTATGCTCTTTAGAAAATGGTACACCAAAGCTGTAGCAATGATTCCTTGGGATAAATGATTAGACTGACAGGATACAATTGTTTTAACAAAATTACTTAGGAGAAGCAGAGGGCTGTAATAACATTTTGATGTTCTTAGTGCTCAGACTATATCACCAATAGCAATCTGTAAGTTCTCTACAATTTACAGCTGAATAATTCTCCTTACATATAGCCATATTCAATAGACAGAAATCTAAATCAAGAAGGGAGAGAAACTCAAAAAATGTAAACCGGGTTCTGAAAAACAGTTAAGTATTTTAAACCAGCTTATTCCTGCTCTAAAGCTCTCTGCATTTTATTAAATTTTAAAATGATGTTTCAGAAGCCCCTGTTAGACAGTGCCAAGCAGTGTTGAATTAATGGATGCAGCTGGTGATAAATGAGCCGAGAGTTTTGTGACATACTCTGGCCAAAAGAGTCTTTCTAACAATTATTTTTTAGCTGGTTAATTGCACATCCATTTAACAAAGTCATCATTTTACAAATGCTACAAGAGTGACATAAATTTCTCCCATGAATTTAAAAATTGGTACATTAACACAACCCATTAGTAAAATTATGAGTTGCAAAGATCTCCATCGTCAGATCTGAAAATCTTGAAGCACTGACAATTCAGTCAGTGAAAAACATTTCCACCCAACTGAGGGAAAGCATATAAGCCAGCTGGCAAGTCAGGAAAAGTGAGTCACAAAAGAAACTGCCACTTATCATTTGACAGCACCTACTTACTGTTATAGCAAAACACAACCAAGCAACTATTATACTGGTTCATATCCTCAAAGTTTCAAATTCATACAGCTTGTTAGAGCCAGCTATTCTGGAATAATTCAGGTTTGCTCTCATCTAAAATCTGAAGGTGCACTAGACATTATCAGCTCGTGCTTCCCACTAATGTGTTCCAAAAATCTATAGTTTTTAACTTGACCAGCTTAACTGATGTTAAAGTATACACCATCTTGCTTCTATCAGCCTTGTAAATGTATTAGCTATATCACGTTCAATGCATCACATTAGCCACCCTTTTAAAATAATAACCTTTTTAATCCAGGCAAACATTCAGAGACATAATTTTCCGCCATGCTGATCAGCAGATTTGCGCATAGGAAGGATGAATGTGTCTGAAAGTAGCTGGCAGAAGGGTTAAAATCGTGTTTTGGTTCATATCCAATACAAGACTTCTTTCCACATAAACAAAAAAATATGGAAATAGTAGGTAAGAAATAAGGCTGTGGCTCAGCAAAGCAGTTAAGTGTGTGTTCTCCTTTAAATACTCTACCTTTTATGGGATTTAGGCACCTGTTTAAAGTTAAACACATAGTTAAATGATTCACTTAATGCAAATGGACAGTGAATGGAGACCTAGAAAGGTAAATCTCTCAAGTCCTTCAGTCTTGGGTCTCTGAAGCAATTTCATATTATTTTCCTCATGGGTCTACTTTGCTAAGCTTCATCGCAGTCCCCAAGTCCATGGGACATTACTTCCTCATTTAAAACCTAATACCTCTAAATCAGTCTATAACCACCCAACTATTTTACATGGATGGCCCAAGGTACTTCAAAGTCATGCTACATAATAGGACACATTGGCCAAAATGGACCTTGAAAAAGCTTTCTTCGATATCATTATGGTCAGTCACCTAAGTCATAGAGCAGTGTTTCTATTTTCTGAATGGATGAAGACACAAGCTTCTCCAGCATTATAAAATTAGTATACAGTTTCATTATCTACTCTTCATACAGGAAGCTTTGAAGTCTGCTTTTAGTGCAATTTTACCAGAAAAGCTTGATTTGCTCAAATATTCCAGGAAACTGAACACAAAAGGAGTACAAATGTAACTGATGAAAATTTATTTAAACCTCTGCAACTATGCAAAACTGTTTCTCTGCTCCGAAAGCATAAGTATTTTATGCATTATATGTGAAATACTGATTTGACCTAGCTATCACCTGAAAAAAGCTTTCATTCTATTTCTTTAGAAATAATTATTTACTCTAGAGAATCATGGATAAATTCTGATGATCCTAATACTTGTTTAGCCAGCTAACCCCATCATTAAACATCGATTTGAAAATGGAGTAGACAGGTAAGCAGCCTGCAATGTTCCCAAATCAGTGGCTTTTCTAATCTGCAAGACAGTAAGTCATTAGGGTCATTTGTGGCACAGGTCTGAGGAAACATCCTAAGAGCATTTAGACTTTTTCCTTTAGTAAGGGAGTTAAAAAGCAACCATTTTTTTGCTGAAGAAGGCTTCGCTTATTTCATACTCAGACCATTTTTGCTCAGATCACATTTCCCATCTTCTCTGCCTAGGTGGGCAAGATCAGTTCCTGCAGGGCTAACCATTCAAAATTACAATGCAGCTCTACTGCTGTCATTTAGCTTAGCTGGTATCTATAGGCAAACACAAAAGAGCTGGCTGAAATTTAAACAACCTAAGAATGAACTTACTCTTCAAGTCAAAGACTTTGCTGCTCTGAGATTGAGGTGAACCATGACAGATAAAAAAACAACAGAAGATGCTGATTTGAATCCCATGAAAAGGGATGACACTGTGGTCCAAGCAGCCTGTTCCAAGAAACAGTGTCTCAGTGTACCTATACAAGGTGTTAAGATATGTTTTTTTCATTTCAAGTCTCACTGAGGCAGTTCATAAGATAGCCCATGTTCTGGTTCAGATGACAAGGAATACCCTTGCCTCGAGGCACTTGCCAGATATATTTGAGTTAGCTACCTCAAGTGCATGCATTATTCCAAGTATTTCCTACAGTAGAAGAAATAAAGTACAAGCACTACCACCAGAGTCCAAGGCAAACGTATCTGTAGTGATAAGCTTAGATACCATTGGTCTGTGCTGCGAGAGTGCTAAACAGAAGGTTCTGTAACTTGTCTTGGTAAGCTGCCCCTTCATCGGGTACAACATTTGCCTTGGCAGTGACAGGCAGGCCTAAAAATAAAATAGTACTGCTTGTCTTTGAGCTCTACACCGTTTGGCCTGTATACCATCGGAACGTTATAGCTGCAGTATATGCCTCCAAAATTGCATGACCTGTAATTTTCCCTTGCTACTTGCTTTTCTCCTTAAAGATCCTAAGTTGGATTCCTCTGGAGACTTCTGCATCATTTGAAAACTGGAAGTATCTAGTTTTGATTAAGGGACTGAATTTTGGAGAAATGGCTGAAAATTATCAAAAGCACCCTTTTCTAATATAGTAGATCCCAGCATTGGTTACAAACTGAAGCCACAGACTCGTATTTTAAGATGTCACATCTGCAATGCACGCTTGTTGCATAGTATCTCTGCACACCTCTGAAGCTCCGTAATGGGTTATTCAGGAAAAGGTTAACTAATGACACAATGATACACCCATCTACAACTGGAGACATTAACACCAACCTCATGAAAACATACCACATATTTTATTGCCCTTGATGACTTCAAGTGTTTTTAAATCTCAGCCATCAGCCCATACATTTTCTATGGCCTATCAAAAAAAAGCCCAGCCACTTAGTATCAAATTCCATATTGAACACAAATTATTAAGCACTACAAAGCTGAAAAACTATTTGAAGCATATGCGAGTAAATGCTGCATAAACATTACTAAGGATAGGAAAAATGGCTTGGAAATTTGCTTTGAATTTTCATCCACAAACTCACATCCTAAAGTGAACCTTTCCTGTGATTTGACTGTGGATTGTATTTTAGAATATGTCTTTTTAACCTCTCTATTTAATTTAAGAGATATCAAAATAGTTTTGACAAGAGCCTTGCCACACACAGTATAAAATACAGTGAAAGGTGAAGTCCCTGAACTGCCTTAAATCAGGAGTATCTTCTCTGCAGATAAGCAGCCGTAAATGAGATCACAGATCTCAGCAGCAGCACAGGAGACACACCTGACAACACGATAAACCTTGCAAAACTTTTCCCAGTTTCATTCAGTACCCTTTACTATCCCTTAGTAGTAATATTTTTTTTTAATAGCCTTAACAGTAAAACAAATACAATATTCACAGTATGAATACATTGCTTTTTTAAATACTCCTTGCTTTATCACTGCTTGGTGGCTGGGGAGTTCTCCCTTAGTAAATGTACTGTATTACAATCTCTTATGGGTAATTATGTGACTGTATTACATGACAGCATTTTTTTGCCCTAGAAATAGGCTACTGCTAACGTTTCACTGTACAACTTTTACTTTCAGATTTCATTGCTGATATTTTGTAGATTACTTTAGGTTAATTTCAGTCCAGTAACAAACTTGCCAATAAATTTGATCACACTATTTTAGATGTAATAGTTGCTGAACGAGAATTTTGCTTCAGTCCTATAAACATTCTGTGTTCTACATTATATTAGGCTCTACTGCAAATGCTGGCAATGTGCCCAGTGCTGGACAAAATAAGATACTAATGGTCAGGAAAAAAAGTACTAGCAGCTGAAAATCAGTGCACTAAACTAATGTGTCAGCACAGCCCCATTAAATGGCTTCCAAATTAGCTTCAGAAGGCGCTGGGGCCATTTACAACAGTTAAGACACTATTGTTTATCTCTAAATAAAGTTGAAAAAAAACACCTCAAAAATAAAATTAATGACTTGACTAAGCGCTAGATCTTACACTTCTTTTTCTTAGGAATAATCTCACTATAGCCATAGGACTACTTGTATGAGTAAACACTTTGCACATTTTTCAAAACAAGGCCTAATATTGTCCTGTAGTAAAAGAGTTTCATAAAAGTGTGGTAGTCCTTTAATGTCAGTGTTAAATAATCTAATGACAGGATACTATGCATTAATCTAGCTAGCAGTGAATTATTATTTAAGTACTATACTATTATGCTTTCAAAACAGCTTGACAGGATAACCAGTCTGATTATGATTATACAAATGTATGTTTACTTTAGAATGCAGAGGTCACTACTCTGGCAGTTTTATTGTATGGGCTAATTTATTTTTTTTTATTCCTAGCTTGTAGTTTGTTGCACGTATGTTTGTGAATCATCATATAAATGAATGTGCTGGCAACACAATGAGGTGCTGTCTGTGTCTACTTAATAGCTGCACGCTGTAATAGCTGTCACTATAAACCACTGTACCATCACAGAAAGTCACCAGTCAGACTTCCCCTGAGTTCATGCAGACGCCTATTTCAGGTTAAGATAAATGACACGGCCTGCAAATTTCTGTAAGCGCATTAAGCACAAATGATGGTTAGCACAGCTTGGACCCTACACTGCAGGTAGGTGAAGTCCTCCCCACTCCACCAAGATATTTAACAAAACCAGTGAATGAACAAAACCATTGTGACTGCGATTAAAAGATGCAGAAAGCTGCAGTTTCAATGCAGTGCTACCTAACCCTTCGAAACTAATCATGCGTCTGGCAGTAATGATGAAAAGAAACATAAGACATTAAAACATGCATTCAAATCTCTAATGTAAGCATCACTATAGGCTCTTCGGTCTTTACATTTCCATCTAAGGCTATAATTCTCGACATCAAGAGCTCATAGTTGAGGTTTGCACAGCAGGATGAACCAAGCCTTTGGTCTAAAGCTTTGTAAAGTGTACTAAAACACTAAACTTGAAGGTCTTCAGTGTTTGAGCCTTTTGGGCACTATCACACAAATGCCATAAAATCAACAGACAGAAAGATGTAAATAAGCTCAGAGGGGATAGATTGAGCCTCCTTTGAATTCTGGCCCAGAAAAGCTCTGAGCCATATTCCTACTGATACTAAAGCCAAAGGAGTTCTGTCAACAGAGAACTTGGTCCAGTCACTGCACCTGAAAATCATCAGGGAATTTATGCTCCTCAGCAAACTTATCTTTGCCTGAGCCCTTCTAACTGGCTGGTAACGTGGCTGTCCACCAACAAACCACACTCGTGTTTCCACTAGGGGCTGCAGTTAAATCCAAATATCTCCGATAAGGTCCCAAAGTCTCTTAAGACAAACAGTCTGTGAAAGAGGTCACATGCTTTTGCTTGCTCAGAAACGAACAGTTCTGTTAACAGAAAGTTAGAGGTTTTTAGAAAAATGTGTTGTGCATACATGTTTGATTTTTCTAATGAAGTTTAAAGCTTTTTATTCAGCTGTTTATTTTTCTATGACAGAGCAAGTTAAGTATTTTTCAAATGACAGAATATTTCTTCTTATCCACTCCTAATTAAAACAGGACTTCAGGGACTCACAAAAACAGTTTCTGTGGGGGAGATTTTTTTTTTTATCCCCAAAAGTGAATATACTGAGAAAGCTATGAGCCGTGAAAATGGCAATATTGTATCAAGAAACATCAGCAGAACCAAAAAGAGGGACAGTAACCTCAATATTTTGGTAGCTCCTTTTTGTTCTATGTTTAGCTGATAACTAAACTAGCTGATAACAGGTATTAGGTGCAGCCAACTGGATATACAAATAGTTGATGAAATCTTGTTCTTCATGAAATCAAACCGAGGGCTTTTGCCACTGGCTTGTACAGAGAAGCACTTCCTCCACTGAATCAAGAAGAAGATAATAACCTTCTAGCATTTCTTAATTTAGCAACTGCAGTTGCAGCTAGGTTTTAAAAACTTGTTTGCCAAATACCATGGGCAGGACCGTCAGACTAGACTAAAGGAGAAACAAGTTTTGAACTAACAGAAGAGACAATGACATAACCTTCTTCATAAAAGGTTGTGAAAGACTCTTGAACAAGCATACCTGGCTCTAGTAAATAGCTCAGCTTGGATGCTGCAAATGAACTGGAGGCATAAAAAACCCCTCTTCGGTTTTAATGAGCTCGAAAGCAATCCAACTGTATCTATTTATATAGCAGGAATGGCTCTGAATATACTCCACCTGGGCCAGCATCTATAGTACAGTTCTGTCTATTTTTAATCTCCTAATATGAAATATAGATAGGAAAATTATATTTGAGCAGTGGCTCTTTTGGCAAACATTAACTAAAATTAATTAAACTTTTGATGATATTCCTTCCCCTTTCCATATTCTTTGTTTGTCCACTTCTGTGTAATCATGCAATATAATTCGAGGATCCTTCGTGAATGTATGAGTGAATGGTGGAATACAAACTCTGTCTAGATTATTAGGAGCTGATGACTGTCACTTTCAAATGGAAAGATAAACTGTTCTAGATGTGCTGTGAAGTTACAGATTGCATCTCTGAATGGTGAGGTCTGAATTCTTCCTGGACAAACACTTCATAATTTCTAAAGATTAAGAGAACCATGATCAGTCAACTTTCTTGTTCAAGTCTGCAGCATAAAAATTGGATTCTGAAGACACTTCAAAGTTAGCAAAGGCATAATTACAGCTTCGGGACAGGAGGGGATCACTTAAGTCACTGAGTCAGTGAGTTCAGAGACAAGCAGAATCCACACGTCACAGGTTATTTAAAAAGTCATATGAAATAGGTATCAGAAGTTATTTACTTCAAATACGTTTGCATAAAGCCCTTGATCTGATGAAATGTGACCAATATTTAAGTAGTTTTGAAGAGCTGTAAAAACAGAGCTTTCCAGGCATTATTCAAACATAAGGTTTTCAATTACTGTGTATCTTCCATATATATATGTGTATATGTATCTCTGTTACTGCACTAGTGTTTCTCAGTGTTAATATCTCAGTGTAACATAGTAAGTATTATGAACTATTATAGGGAATATATATATATATATTTAAAAAGAGCTTAGTTCACAAAACAAAACTGCCCATTGCTACAGTCTTAGGCTACATTATTCATGTATGGCACACACTGTTCAGAGTAATTTCAGTGCCTCAGCTCCCGATAGCGTCAATGGAGAGAAGCTGGCACTTCCAGCAGTCGGTGCAGTATATTTGAGTTAGTTGAATAAGCTCAGACAGTACCAAGGCCCCTCTCCTCTTTCCTCATAAAGTAAAAATGCAATATATTTTTACATGTTGTTATTTATTTAACAAACAAACCAGTTTTATTGGAATACATAAGAAGCACTTGTTTAATGCATTCAGCTCAAGGAAGATACTTTTTATGTCGGAGAAAAAAGCACTAAAACGGAAATGTCTCTTTTTTTAGAAACGACTTCCATTCTACCATCATGCTTAAAGCCAAGCATTCATTTAAGTGCTTTGCTAAATAGTGGCTTAAATATGCATGTTGTAAAATTATGACAAGTATGAAACACCCAAAACTCTATTAATTAAACTGTGTGGAGCGATAAGGCTGTTTTATACTGAACCATCCAAATTGTTTTCTTGAAACCATAGGCATTGTATCCATTTGCAGCCAAAAAAATACTTACTGATTGCAGAGTCATAGGAGGTTGAGTTGTGTTCATCTCGGATAAGAGGAAATGGTGACAGGTAAGCATGTGTACAATTCTTAGAAGGTGACTGGTTAGCTAAAAGTGAAAGAAAGATAAAGATGAATATTTCATTGCCTTAACAATAAAATATTTTAAGCCTCTTCTTCAAATGGGCAAACTGAGTTTCGTAAGTCAGGATTCCAGGTTCTTTCCCAGGCAATAGCTTACAGTGGATTTGGTTTGGTAAGAGATACCAGCATTGTTCTCCAGCCAAGGATATTCCTTAAAGGGCAACACAGATTTGTACTACGGGAACAGTAAAGTGGCCTTGCTGAAGGCACACTGCAATTTATATGCAATGCATACGTATGCTTTTATATGCATATGTACCTTTCTCCTTTCTCTTGTGAGGGTTAATTATGTCCGTCTCATTATCGCATGTGCCACAGCAAAAAAAAAAAGGAAATTACTTTTTCTCTTGTGAAAGAACAATGAAAAATATCAAGCATCTTCAGAAAGTTTACAGTTTCAACAAATATGAATTTAGTCTATGGAATCAATATCCCCAGAGAAGGGTAATTTCATCCTTTATATTAAATGCCTATAAAAACATCACCTTCTTTCTTGGGAAAGATAAAGGCTGACTATACCTTAAACAACATTTAAATTTCAGATTCCTGACCACAGAATTCTCCAGATAAATAACAAGGGGAAATTAACTAGAGTGAATATCATATTTGACACCTAAGACCAAGCAATATGTTTAGCAAAATACGGGTTATTAAAGTCGAATTTGTATGATGGCACCTGCTTTTCACAAGGACTGTGGAAGTCTTGCAATAAGGAAAGGGATCTCTGCACCTCAGAGGAAGGGTTAAAGACAGGAAAAGGAGTTTTACTTGACCTCTTCTTCATGGGAGACTTTTGGTTGTAAAATACTATCTGATCTTCCAGAATCCTGGCACATAGTGAAAGAAAGCAAAGGGTCATCTGTGAATTTGGTAGAGGAATTTTTCTGGAGATAATGCGTCCTACACCATTTTCACAGTGGAGTTGCCCATGCCCTCCTTAACCCACTCGTAGAACTAGTTGGAGAAACTCTCCAAGCAAAAATTCATGGAAGATCCTAACTATCAAGCTCTTTTTCCCTATGTTATAGAAATAAACTCTCTGTTTAACTATAAGTGGCAAGAGACTGTCCTGATAAGAATGGACTCAGGTTAACAGGGCAGCCACAGCATAAATTGATAAACATGTCTCATTTTGTCCTGGGGTTTCCTTTAGTACAGATTACAAAAACGTAAAGAATTTATTTTAGGGTAGTTGAAGAACCCAATCGCCAAAGAAGCCATATGAAATCTGGTGATTCATAAGACGGAAGAAAATCCCACAACAATTTGGAGAACAAACTACTGTAGATATTGTAAAAGGTTACTTACTATACCAGAAATTCCACATGCTGGCATTATTTTCTCCTACATTTCCACTAAACCAGCACCTCCAGAAGAAACCTTCATGATGGAAAGTGGCCTTCTCTCCCTATGGGGAAAAAAAAAAAAGCCGCCATTACCTTACAATTTTTAAATGGCTGAAAGACTCAAGTTCAACTGAAATTAGATATTGAGGTAAAAAACACCACCATCATTATGAAACACAGCCTGTCTGAATATAGGTTAGCTATAGCATATCTGAACAGTCATACTTCCTTTGAAAGAATGTCGTATTGCAGAAGTAGTATCGCAAAAGACAAATTCATTTCAGATACAACTGGTTACAAGAGGTTTTGAAGTAGGCTTGTAAGCCTTTAGAATGTCAAAATGAGTATATTGAAAAGTTCATACAGAAGTAAAGTCTTAAAAAAACACATCCAAGAAACATATATCATTCTCATTACAAATAAAAGTGTCCATACTAACCCCAGCATCTTCAGGTGCTTTTGAGCACCTTCCTATTTCTGTAGCAAGAAGCCAATAATCAGTTCCAAATGCCACCAAAAAAAGCAAAACCCCCAGAGCCGCAAAGAAGCCTCCAAAAAATATCCCCACACTCAGTTTCATTACCGCAGTTATCTTAAAAAAAACAAACAAACAACAAAACAAAAACAAAAACTTAACTACTTAAGAGGAAGCAGTAAAATTATTGGGAAAGTAACTAAAAAGCTGTTTGGAGAATACAGCTCATATCTGAAGAAGTTTCTCTTCACTTGACTTTCTGCCTGTGCCCTTCTTCCCAATGCCCTGTAAGTCGATTTGTGTCTCCTAATTTGTGTTCCATGTGGCTGACTCAAGCCTGACAGATGAAAAGGGCCTTCTATTTTAGGACACTGATGGCAGAGCTTCATTCTGTTTCTCTGTCTGGGTGAGGTCAGTCAGAAATAGCCGACCTTCCCCTAACTAAGCAGGGATTGACTTGAAATATTATTGCAGCTGGTGCACCAACATCAGTGGAGATGGTGATGGAGATGCAATGGCTCTGTCCGTCCATGTGAACTGCGTTACAGGGCACATAGTAGCAGCAAGGACTTCCAAAGCTCAGGCTTGGTGGTGAATGTTTCCTTGGCTGCTAGTGGGGAAGGACGCACATGGAACACTTTGGACATTACTGTTAAGTCATGTTAGTAAATGAAGGCTGAGATTTTTTTATGGAGCTTTGAAAACCTGTTAGCCAAATTGCAGAGATGCCTTTGAAAGATCCTAACTTTTATTACAAATCCAGTTAGCTTTTAAAATCTACATCTTACTGTTAAAGAAATAGCTTTAACAACACTAAACTAAGCATTTAACTGCTTTATTTATTCAGATGCATCTTATTTGCCTATATCAGAAATGCATGCCATTAAAAATTCCTATTAAAATTCCTATTTCCACAATAGAAAACATTCCACTGACTTCCCATGCTGGGACATGCTGGGAGCAAGAGAAGGATGAAGTCAGTTTACTCCAGAACACATTTGTCACAAAATTTTATTGTAACAGACTTAGGTCTCCAGGTAGAGGGACTCCTACTTCCAGTATCCGTTTGGACAGTGCAGCAGTGTGCTGAGGGAGAGAAAGGAAAAGACTGTTTCTACCACATCTCCTCATTTCCAGACAGATGAACCAGAGATGTGTCCTGCGTGTTTTCATAACATTACATTATCCGCTTAACATCATATTTGCATTTGTTACAAGTCATATTTTATTGAAACCTGACACTATACTAACTTCATACACAAGCACTTCTGACATTTTGTGGCCTTTTTGCACTGCACAGTTTCAGTGTATGCAGAACAGTAAATGAATTTTCAGTCAGACAGACTCTTTTTGCCATATTTGCTTTCCCTGACAGCCACTGATGCAGTTCACTTTGCTATAGCAGAAAGTGATGTTTGGAAACATCACTTGGGAAAGTGATGTTTTATTGTTCTCTATGTCATTAAAGAAAAAAAAAAAGACTTTGGGAAAAAGAAGAACACATGGAATGGGCTATAAAAGAAAATAAGGCATATTTTAGAAAAGCATTACTTGCAGGTTAGAATAACGCTTTAACTTTTGGTCAGCCCTGGAGTGGTCAGGCAGGTGATTAGATGATTGTTGTAGGTCCCTTACCAACTGAAATATTCTACTCCACTCCATTTCATTCCATTCTATTTTATTCTATTTGATTCTATTAGATTCTATTAGATTCTATGATTTTATTCTAATAGAAATAGAATATAGTTCAAAATAGAAAAATAAAAAAAGGAAAAAAGCAAGGTAGAATTCAGTTCAGGACTAACATGCCCAAATTTAGACAATTTCACATGAGCTAGATGTCTTTCCATTATAATCAATAGCAATCTAGTCAATACAGTCAGTGGAGCCTGGAGAGCGGTTCAGCACAACCTCGATTAGACTTGGGGAGCTCAGTTCAGTCACTCAGGCAGACACCTAGCTCTAGCTAGTTCCCAGGGTCTCCTACTAGCTCTCAGCTGCCACTCCAGAAAGGTATATTTCTCTCCCCGTTTTAACCATATCTGCCAGCCCCACACAGGGGTCTTAGGCACCTTCTTTAACCTCAAATGTCACTAGGAGCCCACGTGATGCTGACTGAATCAAACATGGACAGAGGGATACATTTGCCTTACTGTCATCTCCCACCATTAGATGCTCCAGGATGTCTAAGGCATCTACATGTGGCAGGCAGGTATGACAAGGGACTCAGAGGGGACCCACAACTTTCTTGAATGACAACCACAGGCCAGGTTCACACCACCTAAAAGTGATGCTAGATACCTTTGTTTAGATCGCTGAAACCAGTCTCCATTAGCTGGCCAGGTCATTCTGGAGGCACTACTGAGTGTTTTAACAAGATGTCCATCAACTCTAACGGCAGCACAGATTCCTGTTTCACACAGAGAAGTCTGAATGCAAAGGTCTTAATTTGGAACTGAAACCCACTCAGTGGGCTGGAGTTCCCAACCACTTTGCTGTTGTATGGGTGACCTTACAAAACATTGTCCCAAAGCCCAAGACATTTTATTTAGTGAAATCCAGAGATGTAGATAGTCACAACATGTTCATGATAACCATTTAAAAAAAACAGATAAAATTTAATTAAATTAATATAATGTCATTTGGCTCATCCTAAATAATGTTATTTTTACAATGATATGAATTTATAACCTCCAAGATACCAATTGGACAGACCTATGTATGTATGAGTACTGCAAAAGGGGACAAACCTGAAGTTGGTGAATTCCGACAGCGAAAATAATAAAAATATTTTTCATGCTTTACTCTACAATTCTCAAAGCTCTTTTCAAAGATAGTTACGCACTACTCTTCATACCTGTAACTAAGGAAACCGTGTCACACAATGGTGAAATGGTTTTTTCAATGTTGCCTCAGAAGTAAAAAGAGAACTCCAACCACTTGACTCAGCTACTGAACCACAAATAATCAAAGAAACAAAATAGCTGGTTTCAGTCTTATTACACCTACGTGGCTTCAGGTCAGAAATACGTCGGTGACTCCGTGAACCCATTTCTGCATGAGAATAACTTACTCTCATGAGTAGCTTCATTGAAATCAGTTTGCATGAAAAGTTTCACTGAATTCAAATGACAGCTGAATCACTGCCTGTGCAGTACAAGTATTTATTTTTAATATACTGTACATGCACTCTGGTGTCAGTTCAGCATGTTCATCCTGAGAGGATCTAATTTAATTATTCTCTTTTATATTTATGGCACATTTTCCGGCAGTGCTATCTTCCAAATACTCTAACATCTCCAGTATTATGCCCAGCTATGTCAGGAATGAATCAGAAGCCCTGTTAAGTCTTGTTATGTCAGCTTAAAAATTCATGTTATCCACTACTTGAATGCTCACAGAAAGTCTATGGGCACTTTTTCTTCAATTCAATTAAATTCTGAAGGTCCCTCAATAGAAGAGAGAATGTTTCAAGGCAGAGAAAACAGGGTCAGGTTTATCAAGCCAAAACAATCATTATTCTGAATCTTAAGTAAGGTCACTCCCCAACTACTTCCAAAACTCCTAAATTTCTACAGAACGACTGGCATTTTAAAATCACAATGACTTAGCCAAATTTATCCCTACTATAATGACAATGAAGTAATTTAATCAGTTTTAATATACAATCAATTTGGCCAATTAAGCCCAATATTCATTGATTTTGTTGATTCATAGTGTGAAGATTGAAGGCCCCCACATAATGGATGGATTCCAACCTCATTTAACAAAGCTGGCAAAAGTTTTATGATTTTATTTCCATTTAATTTCCAGATAGATAGGGCTAAACTAACTCCTAAATCTGCATATTTTATTTATGTATCTAAATAGCTCCAGCTTCAATATAGTATCCGAGCCCCTCCTTGTATTTAAAAATAGAAAAGAACAACAAAAAAAACCCAAACCAAAACAATAGCAGGCTGTTTCTTTCTTCCTTTTCCATCTGAAGGAGAAAAAGCTTGATTAGTTTATGGGAGGGGAGGTTGTTTATTTGCTTGTTTATGTTTGTGTGTGATTGAGTAAATGTCGTATGTGTATGTTTGGAATTGGCAGGCAGCTCCTTATCTGTGCTGGCAGATATGTCCATGATCTAAAAACAGCCCTTTAGAACTGGTTGCATGTCTCACTATACACCAAGAAACAATTCCAGCAGCTGCCTCAGAGCTGAGTCCTTCTGAGACCTCACTGCCCATTTACTGTTGCAGAAAAACATTCTGAAGAGTGATGGAGTATCTCACCTGCTGATTCAGGTCCTCATCCTGCCCAGCCTCTCCAGCTGGGTGGTATGTTATCCATTGCACCTACACGACCAATTGTCAGCAGCGCGCCAGGCAGACGTACAGAGTATAGTACACCTTGTCCATTAAATCTTTGGCTGGGACTCATCTAACCTAACACTAGACAGCTGCAGGGTAGCTGTCTCCAATTAAGCCAGTCACCTCAGGTTTCCTTTACAGTCATATTGGCAGTTCCAGGGCACAGTCCATCCGACCTATTTTTGGATGACTGCTCCAATGTGCAATGAATCATGCCTTAAAAGCTCAATTACTTTTTTTTTCCTTTTTTTTTTTTCCTCCACTGACTAAAACGGGGCCTGGAACAACTAGTGTGAGATATGACTACTTTAATATTAACACTACAGTAAATCAGGCCACATATATCAGAACCACAGAACGACTGAGGTTGGCAAGCACGTCTGGAGGTCACCTTATCCAACGCAAGCAGCTCAAGCAGGACCATCTAGAGCTGGTTGCCCCAGACCATGTCCAGGTAGCTTTTGAATATCCCCAAGGCTGGGGACTCCAGAACCTCCCTAGGCAACCCATGCCAGTGCCCTCACAGTCACCCTCACAGTGAAAGTGTTTCCTGATATCCAGCAGGAACATCCTGTGTTTTGGGCTGTGACCACTGCCTCTGGTCCTGTCACTGGGCGCCACTGAAAAGAGCCTGGCTCTGTCCTCTTTATACCCTCCCCTCAGGTATTTATTCACATTTAAAAGATCCTCCTGAGCCTTCTCTTCTCTAGGCTGAACAGTCCCAGCTCTCTCAGCTTTTCCTCATAGGAGAGACGCTCCAGTCCCTTCATCACCTTTGCTGGACTCTATTCAGTATGTTCATGTGTCTTTTGTACTGGGGAGACCAGAACTGGACCCAGTACTCCACGTGTGGCCTCATCAGTGCTGAGTAGAGAGGAAGGATCACCTCCCTCAACTTGCTGGCAACACTACGCCTAATGCACAGCAGGATACCACTCACTTTCTTTGCCACAAGGGCACATTTTTGGCTCATGTAAAACCTGAGCAGAGATTGTAGAGAGTACAAGTCCTCTACATATGGATGAAATCAAGCCATTCTGGACACAGGTATCACAGAGTCGTTCATTCTGCATGAGCTACACTAAGCTCATGAAGAGATCGATGATGGTAACTACCCTTCTTCTGATCTGAGGACAGAAGCAGCCTATATCCCAGCAACAGCTTCAACAGGAACTCTAATAAACCAACAAGAACAGTCTTCTTTATGAGCCATTATAACTACACGTTCTTATGTATCCATGCATTATATCATACACTCTGCTTATTTACTGTGTGGGAGGTAATGAAAACTACAGCCTCTCCCTCCCATTTCTATTAGCACAATCTGGTGCAACACGCATCTGCAGGAACATGCGATAGACTTGCAGCCACCCGAATGAAGAAAGCTGTAGGGTGTATATCCCATTTGGACCCTGCCTCATACCCTCTCTGTGCTCAGGACTTTGACACCTGCAAAGCATCACAAGATTCATTCAGCCACAGAAAGGAAGAGAAAATTTTAGTGACTGTGAGTGGGTCACTGTTTCATATAGCCCATTCTGCATCATATCTTACATTAAATCGACATTGGATAAAATAGGTAAAAATATGGGAAAGCACGATATTTTTTGATTGAGTCATAACACTACTGTTATGTGATGTCCTAACAGTGACTGTTGTGAAATTAATCCATGTCCCTGGAAGTTGGGCAAGATAACTAGAACCATCAGAGGTACAAGAAGATGCTTCTGAATTCCTCACATCCTGGGTGAGCGCTCCAAACTTTTCTTTCAATTATAGGAAAGCCAGGCCAATACCATTAATGTTTCCTGCAGTGCTTTAAAGGAATGGCTTACCCCTGCGTGCAATTTACACAGAAGTTAATGAGTTGACTAATTTTAGGAGCTGTTCCAGGCAGTTTCCCATGGAAACAGTTATATGCCTGCACGCCAGAAACAATCAGAAATTAAGAATTGCACCCTTCTTCACCATTTTTATTGCTGTCTTACCTGGGTCCTTCCACAGCAGGAAGCTAGTATGAATCACACTCTCAGGTAGTAACTCCTTCCATCTACTGCACAGACAGTTTTTGGTACACATTTTCGGATTCTATTCAGGAAGCCTGAGGAACAGTCCTTTCTGTACACTTCCAGCTTCTACAGTGCTCCTGAGGTTAAAAAAAAATTAAAAAATCACAGGCTGTGTGTGTGTGAAATAAGGGTATAGAAGTACAAGAGGAAGTGGACTGGGGTCACCAGGAGTCATCCAGGCCATCCTCTGCTTCAGAGCAGGATCAATAGTACCTAAACCATTCCTGGTATATTTATTTTATCTGTTAAATATTAATTGAAAGAAACAGGGAAAGCTACGTGGTCTTAGTTATGCTGCCATGGAAAACTCCAGAAGGGGAGAATGAGGCCTAACACCTGAAGTAATTCCTTCCTTTAACAAGAGTTTTAGAAATGCTTTCTAAATCACTCTGTCATGCCCACCAGCACTCACAGCTTAAGGCTGTAGTCAATTAAAAGGTTTCTTTCCACATTCCTTAAAGCTGCAGATCTTTTCAGAGAGATTACACTTTAAATGTCTTTCAGATTAACATCAGTTTCCAAACTCAAGTTCATTTACAGTACCTCTTAAAATGTTCTGGACCGCTGGATTGAAACTTTTTCTACTAGGCTCAATTTGTATATGAAAAGTTGAAATGACTGTTGAATGTTACCCTAATGATCTGAAGCGGTAAACCAGAATGAAATAAGTCATTGTTAGATTCGCTAAATTTGATGACAAATTATACCTTTGGAGGTCTTGACCTTACCTATTTGTAACGTGTGAATCCAAGAAGATGTTCCATTTACCGCAACAAATTGCCGTAGTTGTCTCAGGTCTGTCTTGCAAAATTATTTTACGAACTTTATTTAAGAATTTATACGGTTTAAAATTTTCTTCCTTATGGAAGGAATGAAAGGTTCTTTTTCTTCAAAACTTTGTTAGATTTCAGATGGTTTCCCTCAGCGCTTTGGCTTGGAGCACGCACAGCCACCAGGCTGGCTGAGGAAGGGCAGCTGCAGACCGCTTCAAGCCCTTGCTTGGTAGGTGACACCATGCATTTACCACAGCGGATGGTTTTCGTAAAGAACTGCAGATCCCTCACCCCTTCTTCTCGTTAGCAAACTGAACCTCAGACGTTTTCTCAGACAGGGCTACAAAGATGATTAGGGGATTGGAACACCTCTTATGAAGAAAGGCTGAAGATTTGGGTCTCTTCAGTCTGGAAAAAGACAGATGCGGGGGGACCTTATCAACACTTATAAATACTTAAAGGGTGGGTGTCAGGAGGATGGGGCCAGGCTCTTTTCAGTGGTGCCCAGCAACAGGACAAGAGGTAATGGGCACAAGCTGGAACATAGGAAGTTCCACCTAAACACGAGGAGGAACTTCTTTACTCTGCGGGTGACAGAGCACTGGCACAGGCTGCCCAGAGAGGTGGTGGAGTCTCCAACTCTGGAGACATTCAAAACCGGCCTGGACACGTTCCTGTGCCACCTGCTCTAGGTGACCCTGCTTTGGCAAGGGGGTTGGACTACATGACCTCCAGAGGTCCCTTCCAACCCTACGATTCTGTGATTCCCCCAGACTAGTTCTCCTCCCATTCATAATTTGAGGCAAAACCAGCCCACTCAGCAAGGCTGAGGACAGACCGATCTCCGGCAGCCTGATACTGCCATTAAAGTAACCTTTTTTTTTTTACCCTCTGCATTTATTCAACATTGATCTTCAGAACAGCAGAACTAGACACCATGTTGCATTAGTATTCAGACCAGACCAAGTAACTGATACAAAAGGAATAAACTTTTCCTGCTTTTCTACTTCAGGTTCCTCTATTTCCTATCAGAAGATGGAGTTTGCTTTTTGGGCCACAGAATAGCAATCAAAACTTACGGTCACTGGTTATCTCCCATGACTACCAAATTCATCTCATAATCACAGACTGCCACAAGAAAGAGGTGCACCCCCTAAGCATGCATCATGCTTTGTTTCTAGCTGTGCTTTTACGCTCAGAGTACTTACATATCATGAAAGCTGAGTATTCAGATCGTGCTGTGTCAGTAGTCTGCATAATTTTCCTGGTCCTAGCGTTATCCATAAAATCAATAATTTTTATTCTATCTCTTCTTCCAGGTCATGGAAAAAGGTTTAGAAACAAGAGGACCACCTAGACACACTTATTCTTCAGGGAAGATTATCCGTTCACAAATACAGTCTGGAGATGCATCAGACAATTCTGAATCCACGTGCTATTTGCCATTTCTGAGTACATATTGCTCTACTATCTTTAAGAACCATCCAGTAACAAGTCAAACACCTTAAAGCAGCACCAAGTCAAATACCTGAAAGGAATGTAAGTGTACTATATACTATCATTTTAATCAACCAACCATGTAATTCTGCCCCCAACAATATTAGGCTGGTTGTATTTTCAATAAGACTCTGATACATGATCTTCATCGTATTTCATTCCTTTGTTAGTCAATTCCATTATCAGTCATACCATCACTTTATTTAGGAGCCTGTATCTTAAGAATTCTGTATTTGTGAGCCTTTATCTTAAATTTTATAATTGCAGTGACAGAACATGAGTGAGGTAGCAGGAACCATCTGCCTTCACTTCACAGGAAACTGAGATATTTGCCATGTTACTGTATGTTAATGCCTTTTTCTTATATATTATGCAAAAGTAAACATGTAGCATGCACAATTCTTTACTAATCTAATGCTTTTGTAAGAGCAGTAAGAGAAGGAAGACACCTATATTTTTCTAAATACTTTTTTTTTCCCTACATGAACAGTTTGCACTGACAATGTTATCAGACCATCAAAAAGTTCGGTTATTCTCTGCTTTACAAGCTGTCCTGCATGGAGGTAGCTTGGAATAATAGACATAACTAAGAAAGAGTTTTCATTGTCAGGCAATTCAATATTCCTGTCTACGCTATTTTGTCCCCATTATATTAGATTATTTTGATCTTCAGAATCTCAGAAGAATGCAGAATTGCTAACTCTGGTTTCTGAGACTTACGGCAGAGACTGACATTTATGTAGAACCTCAAAAATTTCACTTGGGATCAGTGTTCGCATAAAAGTCAATCTGCCTCATACCCCAGGAACAGCACCTAAACCCTTGCAACATCATCCACCTCTTCAACAGTTTCCTCCGACACATCTTCAGGCCTTTTCCATTTCTTCTGTCAGAGTCAAAATGACCAAGGGGGTAAAATTAGCGCACTATCGATCAGACAATGTAGTGTCAATTCCCACGATGCTCTGATATTTCAATATCTTGTAACCGTTTTGTCCATTTCAGAGAAATTGCATGCAATTGCGATCTCCATTAATGTTATTCCAGAATTTTAAAAATCTCACTGAGAGGATTTGTTATTCAAAGTGGCCTTAGAGAGCTAAATTAATGGGATGTATTGGTTAAGCCAACTATAAAATATCACAGCCACTGGGATATAAAACAACTGAGTTATTCTGGAGACTCTGACAAATTCTTTGTCCCTATGGATATGCTACGCTAAGCTCTGCCTTGGTATCTTATAAATAAGCTGCGTATCTAGAAATAGGTCTGTCTTCCATTTTTTTTTTTTTTGGGGGGGGGGGGAAGGGTTTGAGCTTAATTCTTCATAACCATAAGGAAACCCGCGTTACCTTCTCCTTTTTTGTGACCTAAATCTGTAGAAAACCCTTCATCCCGTAATAATTATTTCTTCTGAAAACATGAAGATAGAACTATGGCTATTCTATTGTCAGTTATTGATTGATCATTCTCAAAATTTATCAGCTGGTGCTTTTAAAATTTAAGTAATTGTTTTTCTAAAGCTTCTCCTTAATGATAATTAAAAAAAAAAGTTAAAACATCTCCTGTTTGCTAGTTCAGTTGTTCCTTGTGCATTTTTGGTTTTTTTTTTAAAAAGTATTTAAAACCGCAGCCCTTTCATCGATCCCGGGCCTAGCTGCTACATGAAAAAAAAATCACCTCTGCCTCAAACATAACGGTATTTTACATGTGACAATCACTTCCACCTGTGCATCTCAGAGATTTAAGACTGCTGTTTTACTTCTTTGGATGCAAATACATTATAACATAATAGCCATCCAAAACTCCACATCTCCAACATCCCTGACTTTAATGGGAATGCAGCACAGCAGCGTGCCTGGCAGAAAGAGGGATGCCCTTCTTCCCTGGCTCAGTGCCGCAACCACCAGCCACGTAACAAGGCAGGAAAACACTCTGCCACCAGAAACACTTGATGAAGGCATCGGGCTGAGCCCCGTGAGAGGGACAAGCAACAGCAGCAGTGGTGGGACACGGCCACTTGTCCCCATGAAGGAGGTGCCCAGGTTCAAAAGCCACCTGTCAGCAGCAACCGAGAGAGAACGGCCCGGGCGACCCGCCACCAGGCTCCCAGGGCGTATTTCTGCCTCCAAAGCCCCTCCACCCTGTGTCAGCTCGTCCTGCTCTCCTTAGAGCCCCAGGCCCCGAGATGAGGGCTTGCAAAACTCTCCACGTACAAACAGGCAACAAGGGCAAAGTCCTACAGGTGGGGGGGGGGCGGCAGGCAGGGATCCCGACGGCCTCCGACACCCGCAGGGATCCTTATTCCGCCTCCTATTCGCCCAAAAATAAGAAGAAACACGAAGAACACACTCGCCGACACCAACAAAACACCAGGATCTCCCCTCATCCCCTACCCTCTCTCCCTGCCCCGCCGCCATGTTCACGCCGCCCCGCCCGCACTGCGCATGCCCAGCGGCAGCGGCGCCGGCGCCGCCACGGGGCGCGGGCCCACGGCCGCCGCCGGCCGGATGGAGGAGGTGGAGGATGGAAGCCGGGGAGCAGCGGGGAGGCCGGCGTCGGCGGCGTCCACCCGCTTCGTGCGCTGCCTCTACGCGGTGGGCTTCCTGGTAAGCGGGGAAGCGGGGTGGGGCGGGGGCGGCCTGGGACGGGGCGGCCGTGCCTGCGTGAGGAGAGTCGTCCCTTCGCCGCCCCACACCACCCGCTGCCCGGCCGTGGTCGAGGTGGGGACGGCCTCGCAGCCGGCTGTGGAGCCGCGAGTCCCCTCAGGGCTGTCAGGAGGCGCTGGGAGGCCCGAGGTCGGGCAGGCACCCCCCGCCCCACGCACCTCATCTTCCTCGCCGGTGTCTCTTGCCGCTCCACCGGCCCCGGGGCCGGGCTGCGTTCCGGCTGAGGCTGCTGGGTTCCGAGGTGCATCGCTTCATCGCTTCACCCGATTTTTTGGAATTTGAATGTGTTCTGTAGCGGCGGTTTTGCTGTTAACCTGCCGACGGTCGTGCAGCCTGATAGAAAAGTGAAGGAAAATGCAATTGCTCAGCGCCCTTTAACGCAGAGTGTCGCCTTACGCTTATCAGAGAGCTCTTCCTTGTTTCTTCGTGTACCAGTGCTTAGTGTAAACTAAACACTACCCCCCCACCACACCCCCTAAAAAAAACCCAAAACAACAATCAAACCCTGCGCATTTTCTAACCCCCCTCCAAAAAAAAAAACCAACCAATCAAAAAAACCACACACACACACACACAAAAAAAATCCCGCAAAAAAACCCTTACTGAAATAACATAATATATAGTCTTTAAAGAAAGTTTGTATTATGTATCATTTCATGAGCCTCGGGAAGATGTCATTTAATTAATCTAAAATCAAAAGGGTTAACTTGGAAGTTGAATACAAAATGAGCAGAAATTTGCACCGTGAAATGTAGATATATTCTCTTACCTGCCTTCGGGTTGGGCAGTAGAAACAGTCAAATTGGTTGGGTTGGCTTCTGGAGCAAATATTCCAGGAAAAGGTGTGTTAGAACAAGCTTTGCTCTTTAGCTCACTTTCGAACAGTGTGGTTCCCCAGCCCTGTAATACCTTGCTGACACCGAGCTGGAGTACATGCTGAAATCAAACAAGAAGCGAGTAGCTTTTCAGAGTGTGTAAGAGTGTGGTGAAATATCATAATAAAGAACTGTTGTCTGTGATGCAAGCTTCCTGTAACCAGGCAAATATTAGGGTATTTAGCAGTCAATGTAAGAAAATAAAGATGAAATGAGAAATAACTACCCATCTACAATAGTGTTTGATGGGTCTTGCTCTACCTCCATGCTTATGACAAGTCCAGTACTACCCGGATGTATTCTGATACGTGTTCTTTTTTAATGTCTCTATCGATGACCTGGATGAGGTCACTGAACCTCTCTTCAGGTTCGCAGATGGCGCCTAAGATTGTGTTATCGAAGATGTTCATAAGTCGTGTGCTGTTTGCTCATGCTAATGTATTCAATAATGATTCTAACCTTGCAAGTCTTAATTTCAGCCATCAAAAGATACTTAATGACAGACCGTGAGAATTTACTTAGTGATACGCATTGTTACAGTTATTCAGGCTTTGGATGTAGTAGGAAGCCTAGTTCAACTCAAGCAGTCACTGGTAAAAGATGATCTTGCTCCAGTAGGCGTTCTGTAAGATTCTGTTCTGGCACTGTATGCTGTGCCGGATAGTATTAGTGAAAGAACTATTGGATCAATGTGGTTGCCTTAACAAAAGATAAAAAATCAAAAGGAATAAGTAGGAGATCCTTGTACTGTTCAGAATGGGCAGTGTCCTTTGCCCTCCTGTTACAAAATGTTTTTCACTTACGCTTTTCTTTTTTTCTTTTTTCATGTTTCTGTCTCTTCACTACATTCCTAAAGTTATACACAAAGGCAGTCTGTAGTTAGGTTTAGATCTATCATAGCCTCTTCCCCATTGTGGTTGAGAGTTAAAATACTGTAGATTTTCCAAATATACTCTCTTTGCACAAGTAAAATATATTTTTAGGTTATTGAAACTACAGACCACTTTGAATTTAAAATACTGGTACCAAATACTTTTCTTGTTGAACAGATCAAGTTTAATATATATTAAAGGAATATTTAACGTTTAAATATATAACTTCAGAATGGTTGTATCTGGAGGGAGGGAAGAGGATTGCTGTTTTCATAGTTTTAACTCCTCTGTGAGGCAATCCTTTATCTTTCAGTTTATGTGGTTTTGTAACATTGTACAACATACCACTTCGGCCGTGAAAAATTTTCTTTTAATCTTGTCTTGATATGGAAATGATTTAATTTTTTTTTTATAACATATTGACTGTTATTAAGACATCACCTTTGTAAAACTGATCTGTTATTAAAAATTTTTCTACCTTCTTTTCAGGATTTATTTGGTGTGAGCATGGTTGTTCCTTTAATGAACCTTCATATCAAATCTCTAGGAGCAAGTCATACAGTTGCCGGAATAATAGGTGAGTTGCAGTACTTGACTGATTTACCAAAGAATAAGATAATGTGAACTGCATTATGCCTTACTGCAAATTGGACATTGTAACATAATTCTTCCTTGCTAGTAGCATAATGAAAAGTAATGCCAAATTCCAAGTAAAACTGTAAGGGTAGCCATACTGTGTTCGACGCTAAGACCTGTCCAAATTTGCATACTGACGGTAGCCAAAAGCAGGTGCTTGGGAAAGAGCATTCTTGGATCAAACAAGGAAGTCTTGCAGTAATACTTGTACGGATGCTTTTCCAGCATCCAAGAATTCACAGCTCAGCAACTTTGAGAGCTGGAGGTGTTGCTTTTAGTTTTATTGTTATTTATAGGCTTTGCAAACAGAACTTCTGAAGCTGGTTCTCCTGAACTTTCCAAAGACTGTGATTGCCCCCAGTTTGATTACATTCCTTGCAGCTGGCTTTTGGCAAAATATTTATCATTTTTAGGGAGTATTTACAAGTAAATTCTGAATGTTTGGAATTTTATCTTAAAAATAAAGTGGTAAGATGAAGTTCTGTGGTTTTAAAGTTCTTATTTATATCTTATGGTACTGTTTATGGTTTGCAATGATACAAGTATGATATTCTTTATAGTTACGTGTGATTGACAGGGGCTCTGTTATTCAGGTTTTGACTACCATGCTTTTTTATTTTGGATGAAATTAGCACTTTTCATGAAATAATTCTGGTTCTGTTCTGAGTTGTCAGAGTATTATTTTAAGCAGCAATTCATCAAAACTATGTTTTCATTTCAACAGTCTGCTTTGATTTTTAACTTTAAAAGAATCTGGGTTTTGAGGTGTATTCTTTTAAATGAAAGAGGCTGGCATATGTTTCTCTCTGCTTCTTTTTGCTGCTTCTCTTCTGTTACTAACTGCTGCTAAACTTTTAGCCTCCAAGATGAGAGAGTAGGGTTTGTAGTTTCTTCAGGGCTTCTGTGGTGCCTTGTAATAGGTTGAAGTGCGAAGAGGAAAGTATTTAGTGCCTCCCAGTAATGAAATTGTGTCCTTATTCTGAGAAAGCCAAGATCTGTTTTGTTTGATACACCATACAAAGCAACATCCTTCTTCATTACATAGTAGTACAAGTTTTCAGCAGAAAATACTTCCTTGGTTATGTGCTAAACTCCATCTTTGGTTTGTCCTGCTCCTTCTTCCTATTCTGCTAGTAAATTATTTCCAGAGTTTCTCTCATGTTTCAGCATTTAAAAAATTTGTGCCGTTTTCATTTTTTAAAAAAATCAGTTTAATTTTTAACATTAGTATTTTACTTGTTTGTTTTAGGATCTCTCTACGGTATAATGCAACTGTTTTCCAGCACATTTGTTGTGAGTTTGCTTGGTTTTATTTTCTATTAACTTTTGATTTTTTACATCCTTATCTAAGCAAGAACGCAGAGACTAAACATCAAGGCTGAACCTCTTGAATGAATGCTTTACCTATCAATACCTTAGATGCCTATATTTAACCAGGAGCACCTTTAATATTACCCTGGTACCTCCTGACTTTCAAGAGAGCAGATTTTGGGCATCTCATGAAAAAACTGTTTCAGGGTTTTCTATGCAGGCCACCCAGGATAACTTGCTTTTATAATCTTATGACAATTGCCTGCTTTCTTAAAAAACTTCCTGTTGGAATCAAGCCGATTTGTAAGCATGCTACATGCACGTTTACTGTTTGCCCTTCTCATAAATACTTCCTACTTGTCTGCGCTCAGATGACAAACACCTCATAGCTAAGATCATTACTTTTAGGATGCTCAACCGGTGTCTAGTACATCGCGACCACTATTGGAAAGAAATATTTGTGGTTGGTTGTGATAACATTTTCAGAGCACCCCTACTACTAATATTTCACAGTGTTTATTGCAGGATTGTATTTTTGAGAGAGATGTTATTTTAAAAAAAACTGTATGTATGACATTAAATAGAATGATAGTTTCAGCAGGTACACTGCTAGCAGGGCAGAACTCTGCTCATCACTTATAGATTTTGACCATTTAGGAAAGTTGTGTAATAAGCCTATGAAGCGTTCATTGGCACTCCTTTAATCTCTTTTCTTAATTTAATTTAGAAGTATTGATTGTTAAATGTTATAAAAAGCTAATCTCAATTTTCTGCTTTATGAAAGGGCTGCTGGAGTGATATAGTAGGAAGACGGTGTTCCCTGCTTGCTTGTATTCTTCTCAGTGCACTGGGTTACTTCCTACTTGGAACATCCACCACTGTCTTCCTGTTTGCCCTTTCTAGAGTCCCTGTAGGTGAGTAAATGCTTGGCATTCTGTGGTTTAAATTCCCTGTAGTCTCAGCTTGAGAATTACTGCTACTGAAATTGTGGTATGTGGATGGCTACACAGCATCATCATCCAGCAGCGCCAACTAAACCCTAGTAATGGAAAAAAAAATCCCTACAAGTCAAACCTTTTGACTTTTTTTCTGAAAATAATTTGAAATGAATACTCAAAAACTGTCACAAGTTTTATGCCACCTTGAGTGTCTGAATTTTATGAGAATAGGAGTGCAGCAATTCCATGAAAGAGGCTATTTTAAGGTTAGTCATAACAGGTACACAATATACCAGACCACTGCTGGAAATCTTGGCCTGCACTTGCAATGCGGAATGGAATGATGTGTGCATTATTGGTTTTTTTCTCATGCTGAAAACATATCTCAAAGTGATACTACAAAATCTGGCTGAAATTTTAGGTCACTGCTTCAACAGAATATTTATGTTGTGCAAAAGCATGTATGTTTGCAGCACAGAATTGTGCCAGGATTTGTATCGGAGTTCTTCTAATAGCGGAACACCTTTTGCATGTATTCTGGTATAATATGCACTGCTATTACTGTGAACACATCTACTAAAGGGCATTTCCATGGTCCATACTCTTGATTTAGGAACTCTTTATGTTTTTTCCTAATTTAAAGACAATTTTCTAATGAATTATTTGGTTGATAATTTGATTACTTAGTAGAGGTAATACTTTTTAATGCTAACAGCACTGTGACTGTGACAGCATTGCCCTGGTCAGAGGGAAGGAACATAAAAGATGCATTATTAGTATTCTTGCAGTATGCTTACCCTTCTGTACTTATCTTTTGCCACCCACCAGTCTCCTGTATGAATTTGGTATGTTACAATCATGGAAATCTCCATACTGAGCAAAGTTCGTGCAGCGCTATGTTCGTAAACAAACAAGCTGTTCCTACTCCACTATTACCCACCCACAAGTTCCTATTTTAGCGGCTGTTTTATTCCTAGTTTGCTCTAGCACTCAGCTAAGTTACTACTTCTTTCAGCAGGGCTGCAGGAGCACTCCTTCAACACAGATGCATGAATAATTTTGATTCCTAAGTCCAAATCCTTGAACAGCCAGGACGATGGGCATGGCCCAACGTGCTGCATGACTCTAGCATTGAAGAATTTGTGGTTTATGGAATCTTAAAAATAGATTTTGAAAATTGATACATCAGATAGTTTCTGTCATTTAAGATCCTTTGGACTGAGTGGTACATGTTTATTATCTTGTTTATATTATGTTGCAGGTATTTTCAAACACACACTCTCCATCTCTAAAGCCCTGCTTTCTGACTTGGTTTCTGAGAGAGACCGCCCTTTAGTAATGGGACGCTTCAATGCAGCCTCTAGTGTGGGCTTCATTCTGGGGCCTGTTGTTGGTGGCTACCTTACAGAGTTGGAAGATGGCTTTTATCTAACGTCTTTCATCTGTGCTTCTATCTTCCTTCTGAATGCTGGTAAGTTGTATGCGGTATTTTGCATCTTGGGTCCCTTCATTCCCCACTCTTGTCTTTTTATGCCATTTGTAATACCTTGAATTCATGGTGTGTTTATCATCTATGGCATACATGTTCTGTATACTGATACTACCCTTTGAATTTGAACCTGGGTGGACGGGTGAAACTTTTGAAACAGCTAACCTCCACATTGTATTGTATATATCACTTTTACATTCAGACACAGGAATGGGAATTTTTAATGTGCCAAAAGATGAAGACTGGAAATCAGAATTTTGACTTCGGCCATTAGATTTGTTATGTTGTGAATATGGCATCTCAGTGTGTTCCTTCCTTGCTTTCACCACATTTAAAATTGAACTGATACTGTAAATAAGAGTAGATTTAATCTTTGTAATTTTTTAAAGTGAAATGATCATTGGAAGCCCTTTTTTAAATTTTGATCTTTACACTAAGTAAAATGTTACAATCGGACTAATGTCTTCCATGTAAAGTTAATGCAACTGAATTAAATCAACTAATTTCTTCATCTATATAGGTCTTGTCTGGATGTTACCCTGGAGTGAAGAAAACGCTGGCAATAGGGAACGTCAACAAGGCAACAAAGGAACCGACAGTTTCTCAGCAAAAACAAATCGTGACCTGCACTCCAAATCAGCAACTAATGGAGCTGTGACAAGCGGTAGTCTTTTTTGGTCTCCGTGGGTCCAAGTTGCAACAGTGATGAAGAGGATTAAAGGAATCGCGTGCTCTGATCTGTGGGATATATTTTTAGTGCGATTGCTGATGTCTGTTGCTATACTGCTGTACTACAGCAATTTTAGTCTGGCCTTGGATGAGAGATTTGGGGTGAAACCCTTGTTTGCTGGATACCTAATGAGTTATAGCAGCGCACTTGGAGTTCTGGCTGGTTGTCTGCTCGGACCAATAACGAGACTGTATCAGCACAACACTTACAGAATTTTGTTGCACTCCAGCACTCTTACCTGCACATTGATTCTCCTGTACGCGTCAGCGCTGAGCATATGGATGGTCGTTTTGTCTTCCACATTCTTAGCCTTTTCAACTACTATAGGTCGTACTTGTATCATCGATCTTGAATTGACCATTGGTGGGAATGAGGCCAGTGGTACGCTCCTAGGTGTTGGACAGTCTGTGACATCAGTGGGACGTATAGTTGCCCCACTGCTTTCTGGAGTTGCTCAGGAGTTCAGTCCTTGTGGCCCTCCAAGTCTAGGGGTTGGACTAGCTTTAGTAGCTATTCTGATAATGAATGCCAACAAACAAAAATATTGTAGCCATGGAAATGTTAAGTTAAAAAATCAATAGCTGCAAATTTGGATTGCATCGACTTATCTTACAGGAGAGGCAAAGTGAATCAGCCTGGGGTGATGCTGCCAGACTTGTACAATGGTAACAGGATCTTTTAAGAGGGCACATTCTGTTCACTTGGAGGCAAGTACATATAAATATTTCTGATGCAGGGATGTTAACTCTAGACAAATGTTGCTCTAACTGGTACCACTAAAACACTGGTGAGAGGGGCAGCTGTTGCTGTATTGTACTGCCTGGGATGTTTTTACGGATTTTTAACCTTCTTGGAGGGGAAAAAAAGAATGCCATGAAATACACAAATCCTGGTTGTAGGTCACATTTGAAACAGTGTTTAGATTGATAGATTGCTAAAAGACAGAAATTGATTCTTATTATTTAATCAGAAGTGAATTTTTATTATTTAATCAGAAAGAGAATTTGCAATATAGCTCGTTAGCCTTAATTTCTTATGCTGCGGTCTGCTGCCATTTGTCTGCTGTGACAGTAGCTTAATTAACAAGGTGTTTGCTTATGTGATTTTGTTAAGCATACTTTGTCTACAAAACTTGCTGCATAGCATGATTAGGCACCTCAGGGTAGCCATCCGACCCCTGCTGATTCCTGGTCTTTCCCAGGTAACGGAATTGAGTATATGCTAATTTCATATATTAGGAGGCCTAAAATGGGACAATTTTAGAATAATATGGGGTGATTCAGACTGAAACTGAGACTGAACGTAAGCTTTATTGAAACGAACCGGTGGTTTCTGTTTAGTAATAACTTCTACTGAGCAACTTTGTCATAAATTATTTGTTAATATTTCCTGTGCAATTTTTCTACATTTTAAGAATAAATTTGTTTCTTAATTCTTTTGAATGACTGTTAAAGGTGTGCTGGAGCAACTGGCAGTAGTTCATGAATCTGGATTAATGCATAAGTGACATTTCAGTGGCAAGAGAAAAGCTGTTTATTTGTTGGTATTTTAGTCTTCATTTGTCTGCACTGCTTAACTAAGGAGAGGTTACGTACTCTCAGAGCTATACTGAGAGTAGTAGCACCCTCCTGCACTATTTACTGTTCACGCTCATATTACTCGCCAGTCACCGCTGTTTGCATTTCATTTGACACATATGAAAAACGTATTTTGCACTCATAATGTTCCATATGCTTTTCCTGGTATTACTTGATGAAAGTACAAAGTCAACAATGTATAATTGTTGGTGATTTTTCTTTTTTTTTTTTTTTATTAAAAACAGTGTAGTTATCTCCTTGAATGCATCCGTGCAAATTGTGTCGCTGCTTCAGGAGAGTTATAGATATGTTTTGCATTTTTCATTTTTATTTTCTTCTTTTCCTTTCCCAGTGCCTGGTATCGTTTAAATCCTTCTTGAAACCTCAGTGATTCCAGCGGCAGCGCGATGGGAATATGTATGGAACTCTGAGGTGTTTTAATTTTATATATTCACATAATGAGTGTGTGTCTTATTACTGCTATGATTTCAGTACAGATCCTCAGAGTTCCTTATTGTAATAATTTGTGTTTCATTTCTCCCTAGGAACTTGAGGCATTTTCAAGTGTCTTATCTCCCCTTGTCTTACTTGGTAGATTCCCCAAAACATTCTTGCCCTAAATTTCTGATTTTCTTTCTTTCCATCTTTCAATTTATTTTTTTTTTACCTAAAAACATCCTTCTGTAACTTTTTGCAACTATAGCAAGGTGTGAAGGAAAAGGGTAGAAAAAAACCCTCAAAAATTAATATATATAAAAGATTGAGTAATTTTCCAATACTTGTTGATTATATCAGGTAACATAACACTTACCCTTCTAAGTTGCCGCACTGATTAAAGCTGAATTCTGTAAACACCATAAAATTCAGTTTATACTAACATCTACAGCTGCCTGAATATTATATAAAAACTTCAAAATTTCAGTGTTTTGTTTATACACAAGTGAAAAATGTGATTTCCAGCGGCAGCAAATATTTTTGCTTTATTTTGAAAAACAGTTCTCCATATAAGCTAAATAACAATGAAATTAAATAAGCAAATTGAGAAATCTGTGGAAGGCTGTGGTCTCAGGGCCATGTTGCAACTGATGTTACAGAAGAAAGGTATTTTACTTGTAGGCCAAAATGATGTCTGAAGTGTTCCAGAAACATTTCTTCTTTATAAAGCCTCATTTAAAGAGAAGTTGCACTATTTTTTTTTTTAAAGGAATAGAAATAAAATGAAGTGACATTCCATATCTACAATTTTGTCACTGTGTTTTTTTCCCCTCTTCCTCTGGTGAAACTACAGCACAAAATAGAGGTGTTCAAGTCAATATGAAGTGCAGATGATTTTGGTTTGGTTTTGTTGTGGTTTTTTTCTTGAACCCGTTCCTTAAAATGATGATTTGAATCTGACTACTATTTTTCATCTAAAAGGCACAGGAGCCAAGGATTCAAGCATGAAGTGGCTCGACAGTGAATGAAAAAGAAGAAATCAAAGAAAATAGAGAACTTGCCAGTTTTGAGATAAAGTGCACGGTGCCTGGAGACCATGTTTGCATCCCTTTTGTTGCCTCTTAGTCGCCATAACCCTGCGAGTTCAGAGAGTGATGAGTAAATGACATCCCTGGAGATGAGGACATCCCTTTTAAGTTGAGGGAGGAGCAGTTGCAGCTATTTTTGGCTACAGTCTAGTGGCCTTTACTGAATTAACTTAGCAGTTCCTTGAATCCACTTGTGGTGTGTGAGACAGTAACAAAACAGGGATCTGAATATGGACTAAAGAAAAAATGTTTCTACCTGCAAATCACTGCAAATTAAAATTTTTCTCTTGCTTGCTGCTACTTTAGTTTTGGGTTGATTTTCTTGGGCTTGTAGGCAGGGCTGGGGTTTTTTGCTTTTTATGTTTTGAAAATGTCACTTTTTTTAACAGTAACTACTTTTCTGACCTTTATGATCAGCTGACGTTGAAGAGGCTGTGTATACAACGTAGTAATTTATTTCTGTAAAGCAGCTGGTGGCATATGATATGTACTGATTTTATTGCTTTTAAATGACGAAGCGAATGTTAAGATTTATTCCATGTTGGTGTCCGCTGCATACATTTGAAGAGAAACTTTATAAACATACCAGTTCTGCAGATTTCAGTTTCTTGTCCTGTTTTCTCTGAATTTACTCACCGCAGCACCACCACAGAGGTCAGTACCATTCTCATTTTCTGAGAATAGGTTGATTACTGAGCAGATAATGCAGCAAAAAAACCCCAAACAACAAAACAGAACAAGCATTGCTTATTAACTCTCTGTAATGCCACTGCATTCTAGCTGATGGGTATGCTTAGGTGCTGCCAGCCCACGTTTGGTTATGGGTGCTGTGGAATAGCCCTGGGTAAGTGATGCTTTATGGCTTGGCATTTTGGGATTTGAAAACCCAAGACCTCGACTGTGCTGGTAGCGCTATAATTTGGAAGACTCATTCACAAAGAGCTGATCATGAATCTTGCATTAGAGCCTGAACTTTTTGAGAATTAAATGATTTTGAGTGGAGCTCAGACTTCTTTCTCTACACAATGAGTTTGTAGAGCTTGTTTTAAAGGGAAAAACTTCTGTGTTAACTTAACAAGGAGAAATGAAGCCAAATTTCTAGTTATTTTAAATACTAAATTAGCATCAAAGAACAATAGTTCTGAGGTGTGCTACAGGATAGGAACTGCTCTTCTATTCTGTCAAATTTCTAATCATAAAATCATTTCTAATCATAAAATCACACACACACATCTGAGGTGTGCTACAGGATAGGAACTGCTCTTCTATTCTGTCAAATTTCTAATCATAAAATCATAGAATGGTTAGAGTTGGATGGGACCTTAAAGTCCCATCCTTAAAGTCCCATCCCATTTAAAGTCTTAAAAAAAAAAAAAAAAATCTAATTCCAACTCCCCTGCCATGGGCAGGGACACCTCCCACTAGACCAGGCTGCTCAAAGCCCCATTCCAACCTGGCCTTGACCACTTCCAGGGATGGGGCATCCACAGCTTCCCTGGGCACCCTGTTCCATTGTCTCAGCACCCTCACAGGAAAGGATTTCTTCCTGATACCTAATTGAAATCTCCCCTCTTTCAGTTTAAAACCATTACCCCTCATCCTATTGCTACACTGCCTTATAAAGAGTCCCTCCCCATCTCTCCTGTAGGCCCCCTTTAGGTACTGAAAGGCCACTATAAGGTCTACCTGGAGCTTTCTCTTCTCCAGGCTGAACAAGCCCAACTCTCTCAGCCTGTCTTCATAGGAGAGGTGCTCCAGCCCTCTTACCGTCTTTGCGGCCCTCCTCTGGACCCACTCCAACAGGTCCAAGTATTTCTTATGTTAGGGGCTCCAAAGCTGGACACGGTACTCCAGGCGGGGTCTCACCAGAGCAGAGTAGAGGCAGAGAATCACCTCCCTCAACCTGCTGGCCAGTCTTCTTTAGAGTCAGACCAGGATGCGGTTGGCATTCTGGGCTGTGAGCGTGCATTGCCAGCCTATGTTGAGCTTCTCATCCACCAACACCCCCAAGTCCTTCTCCTCAGGGCTGCTCTCAATCCATACTCTGCCCGGACTGTAATTGTGCATAGGATTGCCCTGACCCATGCACAGGACCTTGTACTTGGCCTCGTTGTACTTAATGAGGTTCTCATGGGCCCACCTGTCAAGCCTGTCCAGGTCCCTCTGGATGGCATCGCTTCCCTCCAGCATATTGACCACTCCACACAGCTTGGTGTCATTGTCGAACTTGCTAAGAGTGCACTCGATCCTAACATCCGTGTCACTGACAAAGATGTTAAACAGTACTGGTCCCAGTACCGATCCCCAAGGAACACCACTCATCACTGGTCACAACTTGGACATTGAGCCATTGACCACAGCCCTTTGAGTGCAGCCATCCAGACAATTCCTTATCTGCTGAGTGGTCCATCTGTCAAATCTATGTCTCTCTAATTTAGAGACAATAAATAGGAGGTCTCAGATATGAAAAATAAATGAAATAAACTGGGGCATTTAAAATGCCTTTTCCTTTTTGTGTCAAAAAAAAATATTTTTGAAACAAAACCTGCCGCTATTAGGATGCTGTTGTAGCTCACAAATCACAAATTTAAACCTGAGCACATTTTAGATCATGAATCAGTGAGACTCATCAGAGCAGCCAGTGCAACTATTGCTTTCCCTTCTGCAATCCTATTCCCTTATATTCTGTCAAATCTCACAGGATAAAACGGCTTCCAAAGCTTGTCAGTGCTGTACGGGAATCGCATCAGTGTTTGCTGACTTGGGAGAGGAATGATGTCAAACCAGTCTTCCCATTGTGTTGTCCTACTAGAAGATCTGTCTACCACCTGCACGGATAAGAGTCTCAAGTGACTCAGCACAGTATCTAAGAGGAACAATTTTCAGCCCCAACGTTGATTAACTTCCAAATGCTAAGGTTCCTTCAACTGTTCAGAGGAGAATTAAGCTGCCATGCTTTTTTTGATTTTTTAATGTCGTGGTTTAACCCCATTTAGCTGGACATCTAATGAACAGGCCAAGAGGGAGATGAAACTCTTTGTCTTGATAGTTGTTCACACAACTGACAGTGTCAAGCACAGCTGTAGGTTTATCTAGAAAGTGCAAGTTATATCGTGATCTGGTAAAATGAGGGATAAAAAAGGCTGTTAGTCCTTCCCTCTCACAGATTTAAATAGCACCTGAAACAGGTAGTCCATGACTTCTCTCTCTGTGGTGTCCTAAAGCAGTTCCTCCTTCTTATGCTTAGACTTGATACCCCCTCCATCCAGAAAACATTCTGACCTGAGCCTTCAACCTGTTGTTGACCTGGCTGGGGCTGTGTATTGCACATGCTGCGTTTTAAGCATATTTACAAACATATTTTTATAGGATCAGAGCTCTTGTAGTACAAAAAGCATTCCTCCAGCCAGTTTCAAAATCCTTCATCTTCTCTTCAGGAGATGGGGGATGTTGGCAGAACTTAGACAATTTTAGAAATGGTGACCAGCTGAAGCATTTCTTGAAGTTTCAGCGTTAGAATGTTGTTTGTGTCTGGAACTGGTGGACTTGGCATCTCTTGAAAAATCCCATGCAGGCTGCAGTGTGTTTTCTCCCAAAGACCCCAAGATATTCTTCATAATAGCATGCTTAGTATTTTGGCCAAATTTTTAACTTTGTTTCTCCATGTGGTTTCTATGTGGTTTCAGTGGAGAAGGACATTCTCAAGTTTCTAAACTGTTACGCAGCACAGTTTTCTTTTGTTGAACACCTGTGGTTTCACTGGAGCTAGCATTATACTTTAGTACCAAGTAGGGCAGCCCTTAAAATTTTGCCTCTTATTGCAAATTCAGCCTGGAGAAGAGAAGGCTCCGAGGAGACCTTATAGCAGCCTTGCAGTACCTAAAGGGGGCCTACAGGAGAGACGGGGAGGGACTCTTTATCAGGGAATGTAATGACAGGACATGGGGTAATGGCCTCAAACTGAAAGAGGGTAGATTTAGATTGGATATCAGGAAGAAATTCTTTCCTGTGAGGGTGCTGAGACAATGGAACAGGTTGCCCTGGGAAGCTGTGGATGCCCCATCCCTGGAAGTGTTCAAGGCCAGGCTGGATGGGGCTTTGAGCAGCCTGGTCTAGTGGGAGGTGTCCCTGCCCATGGCAGGGGGGTTGGAACTAGTTGATCTTTAAGGTCCCTTCCAACCGAACCATTCTGTGCTTCTGTGAAATTATTCTTGGTTTCTCTTTCAAATATCTGCTTAAAACATATAACTGGGTGTCTACTCTCTAACTCTTGCTATACCTACTTCATTGTCCTATTTACTTTCAATTTATAGGCCTCTCAGCAGCTGAAGGGGGAAAGACATTCTCAGAAAACCTCGAATCAGAGTGTAACACAGATATTTTCCTTCTGTCCCAAAATCTGGACAATTGGGCATTGTGCTTCCTCACCAAGGCAGTAAAATATCAATACTACAGAGTGTGCTGGGGAGTCCATCCGGAAACAAAAAATCTGCATGTGGATTTTGCGAGTTTCCCAGTCACTGCTGAAGCTGTGGTTTCCTGAAAAAGTGAAACACATGTCCCCGGTCAATACATGACTTTCCCCATCAGATGGTGCTCGAGGACAGATTTATTGGGCATTTCATTCAGCAGACAAACTCTCTGCTCCAACATGAAGGAAAAGTCTCCTCTGCAAGTTAAAGTTAGATGGGCCTTTTAGATAGATCAAAAAGAGCTATTGAGCTTTCTTTTTTCCTTTGCAGGGGAAAAAAAAAAAAAAACAAAACATAGTAAAAGACAAACCTGTGACCAAAACCAGGGCAAGACTTGAATGAGAAGGGCTCCTTCAGACACAGCCTGTGTCACCTGCTGCTGTCATTACTGAAAAGAACAACCAGGATAGTTCTCAGAGGTGATGAAGGTCTGACCCAGCAGTAGCGGAAAAGAGCCTGAATAGGGTGGGAGGAGCAGGAGTGGGGAAGGGAGAGAGCACTTGCAAGGACGCAGAGTTCCAGGAGACTCACGGTTCTGCTTCACAGTGTAACCATGCTGGAGATGTGCCTTGATGCTTGTCTTCTGTGGATCTCAAAGTGCTTTGGAAAGGTAACAGCATGCTAGCGTGTTTTCAAGCATCAAGGGCTTAAGGCCATATTTCATCAAAACAACCTCCAATTTGATGTGCTTGTACCATAGGGCACCCACTTTAAGTACCCATGATCTGAGTATGCACTGTACTAATGGACAACCAGCAGAGCAGTAAGGCTCCTGAAACCTGCATTCATTATTTAAAATTGTGCCGTAAAAAATGACAACCATTTGGGAAAAAAAAAAGGCTTCTTTCCCCAGATACAAGCCAATTGCTTGGTCTTTACCAGCACATGGAAGAGAAATCTCCACAGGGAGTAAACTAAATGCTGATGTGCAACATTTTAAATTTATTTATTTATTTGGTCAGATTTCAGATGGGTCTGATATAAAACACCTGATCTAAACAGTCTGATCTCCAAGGAGGACGTGGTTTCAAAACTGAAATCCAAACTTAAGGCTTCTTTGTTATTCAAACATGATCCCAATAATGCCGTGACATAATTTTACTGACGAAACATATTTTCCCGTTAAAAGACAAATTCAAATTTGTTTTTAAAGCTTGCTGGCTTTGTTCGAACCCAGTTCTATTTCCAAATGGGAGACGATCATTAAAGGATAGCTAAGTATTGTCTTCCACAAAAATAATTTGTTGAGAACAGCCATGAACATTTGACCGAAATTTCTAGGGCTCACATAGCCATCCCTCTGCAGCTTAGACTTTGCATTTGACACACAGCAGAAACTTCCATCGCTGGAACACAGGAAAGAGCCTAAAAGACCTGTGCCAATAAAAGAGTTTAGGAAGGCTTGACATTTCAAATACACACCTGAAATAAACATGTTGGAAAAGCTGCTAGAAGGACGAAAGTCTTAATCCCCATTTATAAAACTAATTTGTCAACCCCACCTTCAAACCTTTGAAAGAAATCTACCCTGTAATTTTTAAAAGGAAATTCTGATTTTTAATAGTTGTTTCAAAACAAGCTTAAATAAAATAAAAATGAATCTTATTGCCCACAGATTTAGAAATGTGCTAACAAAAAAGAAAAGTTATGATTTCACAGTGTACATTCTTCAATGAAAGTTATCAATCTTGTAACAAGTAGAATGAAAATTATTTCTGCATTGTGCTGAAATGTGTATCTGTGCTAAAGCAAGCTCAACTTAAGACAGATTAAGGGGGACAGAAAGTGCAAATTCCTGAGAGCTACAGTTAAGTATCATTTATTTTAATGCACCCTCCCTTGCACTCAAGTGGCAGCCATTTACGCTGGGATGAAGAAGTCCGCGTTTCTTATGGGTGTTATTAAGGTGCACAGTGACTTCAACTGATTCCGGGACCCTGCTGTGCTACTTTTCTGTACAAACAAATTAGACGGAACATTTTTGTTCCTTGGAGTGCATAGCTCAGACAAAGAAAAGATTATCTTTCCCCTTTTACAGATGAGGAAACAAAGTAAAACAAGTTGACCGGGGTCACAAGCACGAGGGAACGAGCTTTCTTGAGTCTCAGTGGTCCCTGACTCAAACAGGAGACTGCTCGCTTTGCCTATGTGCAGCGCTCTGCAACTATTCTACTGCTGTGTTTGCACTGCACCTGAGAAACTAAGGTGCAAAAAGCAATTTTTGAATAAGGACATTATTTATCCACTTGAAATTGTCTCTTTTTAGGGCTTCTGGTGTCCTGCTAGGTGCTCTCAGCTCATGTTGACATTAGTGAAAGCCAAGGTCATTCAGATTTCCCTTGGTGATTCTCAGTACCTCTCAAAGGTTATGTATTGCCAAAAATTCAGAAAGTAAAAATTCAAGCTACTCAGGTCTTCTCTCTATAAACTGTATTTGCAATTGTGCTCCTACAGCTTGTTCCTTCTCTTCTTCCTCCTTTTCTGCATCACAGCTCTTCGAACAAACTGGGCTTCAGCAATATCTTTATTCTTCTTACAAAGTCTGTATGATAGGTGCATTGTGCAATTTTCAGTGTTACTCATATTAAAGCTCTGGTTAAAACAAGTATTATTTGATTATAAATAAAATCTGAAATTATACAGAATTTTTTTTAAGAATCCATTCCTCACCGGACTTTCAACAATGATTTTCAATGGATAACTGGGTATTGAACCTGCATGACTTGGTTCCACAAAAGATGATGTGATAAGGCACATTTCCATCCTACCTTAATAGTGGAAATAATGTAATTAAAGCATCGCCATAAGTTATTTAGAAAGGAGATTTTTTTTTTAATGTCCTCAGCTTTGCAATTATTCCACTATTCCTTTCACTTAGTTAATGGCATTGACTTTACCCAAATGGAAGTGGTTAGATCCACATTGAGGCTTGGCTGGGTTTTTTTTAAATGGATCCCATAGTCTGATCTGACAGTTTAGAATCCTAATTCGTTATGTCCGTGGTTTAGTACCAAGAGTTCTCTTTTTGCTGTGATCAGTACGGCTGGTTCTCAGGCTTATTTCTCTGCCTGTCCCCTTGCGAAGCCTGCCTAACTAACCGTGGTGGTGGCAGAGGTCTTGCCGACCCGTGGTCTGCAGTCAAATCTTCCCTGCTCAAAGTGCCAAATCTTGGTCTCGTCAGCAGTGGTTGCCTGAACCCGATGGATGGCTGAGGCAAGGTGCTCGGCTCCTGCTGCTCTCCTCGTCCATCCTGGGTCCCGTCAACTTCGTTCTTCCACTCCACCCTAAACTCGGGCGGTGGCCTCTGCTGTCTCAGTCTCTGGTCTCTCAAGATTTTCCCTGCTCTGGGTCTTAGATTGAGCACTGTGGTAGCAGCATCCATCTCAGAGTCGCTGCTGTCACCCACTGTTAATTGAAAACAAAATTAAAATTTTAGGCGAAGAATATTACTGTTTCAGGAATATTTGAATAACAGCACACTGAGCACTAGCAGGAATAGAAGAAAGTTCCCCTGTGTTTCCCAAATTCAGTGCTTTCTGATTAGACCAAGTAATAGACACTTACCTCTACCAGGACAGAGAACAGATTTCAATTACAAACATCCCTCCCCTCAAAACTGTGATTTTTAGAAAGTCCCCACTCAGCTGCTCCTTAATCACTGAGTGCCCCCCTGTTTGAGTTGACATTTCCCCAGTTCTGCCTCTGGATATAGAAAAATCTGACTCTCTCTGAGCTACTTGGGGTCGAGTCCCCGCTTGCATCCAAGCAGGATACAGAAATGAGATTTCTCACCCTCGCATCCCACAAAACCTGATCTGAGAGGCATTTCCAGAGCACGACAAGTACAGGGGCTATAGAAACTCAGCTTTGGAAAAGGAGAGTCAGTACTTCACCAAGCAAAGGATCTCCCAACGTCAATGTGGGAGGAAACAACCCATCCTTAATACACCTGAATGTAAGATATCAAAGAAAATCCACAGGGCAAATCGCACAGGTTGCAAGTGCTGCAGACTCCTTCACCCCCTCAGAGCAGGGTAGAAAATGGTCAAGGGAAAGCTGGCATAATCATTTAGGGAATACTCTTAAATGATCTCTGTCAGGTAAACCAAGCTGGAAACATTCTGGATGTGTACATGTGCGTGTATTTTCCCCAGCAGACTTTTTTTAAGTTGACTAACATCTTCATCAAAACCTGCACACTTCAGTCCTTTGATAATCATTTTAACAATCATTTTTGAATGCTCCAGATTTGTCCTTAGACTTAAGTCAGATATGATGTTTTAAATATACCAAAGCAAAGAATTGTGTATTGCACAACTGTTGTATGAACAACTTCCATTAGTAGCCTACATGTTATTTCTTTTAAAAAGGTGATGAAGGGGTCAACAAAATATATCAACACATAATTATCCATTCACCCAGATAATTATATATCAAGGAAGGTCTTCATCAGACTGTGTTTACAGGCTTTTTCCCCCCTAAATATGTCAAATAATATATTTTTTGACAATTGAATAATCTGGAGGCACATTTCCTCTTTAATTCTAGGTGACAGTAGGTGACCTCTGCAGACATAACTACAGAATAAAAGGCATGCTACATTAAGGAGACCAAAGATGTAATTATTAAGAGACAAAAATACGGTCCATTACTAAATTAATTTGGAAGAGTGGGAAAATAATTGGGGTGGGGATCAAGACATATTAGTGATTGTGCAGAGATTTAATCTTCCCAGCAAGAGATCTTGATGGTTGCTTGCCATGAAAGAGAATGCTCATGAGCACGGTATAGGCACGGTAATGCAACCAGTCATGATAGAAAATAATAGAATTGAGCAAAGTTTTCACATCAAAGGGGTTTCTTCCTCCAGATTTTTTATTTTTCTATTAGAATTTAAGAACTCCAATATGAAACATCTGTGAGTTTAGGCAGGAAAAAAAAAAAGACATTTTGGTTGTAAACCACAGCATAGAGTAGGGAAGTGATGGTGCCTCTGTACTCGGCACTGGTGAGGCCTCACCTCGAGTACTGTGTTCAGTTCTGGGCCCCTCTGTACAAGAGGGACATTGAAGTGCTGGAGCGTGTCCAGAGGAGAGCTACCAGGCTGGTGAGGGGTCTGGAGACCAGGTCATATGAGGAGAGGCTGAGGGAGCTGGGCATGTTTAGCTTGGAGAAGAGGAGGCTGAGGGGAGACCTCATTGCCCTCTACAACTACCTGAAAGGAGCTTGGAGAGAGGTGGGTGTTGGCCTCTTCTCCCAGGTGAATAATGACAGGACCAGAGGAAATGGTCTGAAGTTGTGGCAGGGGAGGTTTAGATTAGATATTAGGAAGAATTACTTTACTGAAAGAGTGGTCAGGCACTGGAACAGCCTGCCCAGAGAGGTGGTTGAGTCACCATCCCTAGAGGTGTTTAAGAAACATCTAGATGTGGCACTTCAGGGCATGCTCTAGTGACAGAGATTGTAGGTTGTTTTGTTGGACTCGATGATCTCAAAGGTCCCTTCCAATCATGAAGATTCTATGATTCTATGATTTTGAGAAGTTCTTCATGAGAACTACAAACCAGACCTTATCTCCTCATTCTCCTCTCTGGTTTGATTCTCAGAGCAATGTCCTCTACCCTGACCCCAGTGAGAAAAGAAACCAAATAGGCTCATAATTGAAGAAGGGGATCTGGATATTATGGAATAAAGACAAGGAGTATGAGCCATGTCAGTGTTTCTGGTGTAGAATTGTTTCAGGCTGCTGCTTGCTCACATGAGGAGATGTGCTGGGAGGACAATGCCACTATGGCATCTCAACTGAGATGCCCCACAAGACTCTGCTTGCCCGGGCATTTGTCCACACTCAAATACCTGCTTCAGAACCCATTGCTTTTAATGCTATAAGACCCCTGCTAAATATCCAGCACCTACAAATATGCTATGAAGAGAAATATGCTCTAGAATGAAAGCATGTGAACATAAACTGTAATATTTATTTGAAAATTAATATGCTTATTTCTCTATATCATCTCTGGAAAAACTTTCCTTCTACGTAGGCAAAATGACTGCAGCACAGTAAGAGAGGGCAGAAAGTTTGTCATTACCTCTGGAAGATGTTTTATTTCTCACTCGTAGTTTCTCTGGGAGTTTAGTGTTTTTAGGAAGTGAAAGGAATCTTTTTGTATTTGCAGCAGCCTGTGCAAAGAAATATAAGAAATGTTAAGTTACTGCAGACTGAAGTACCTGCATCAGGTATGTGAAGATACATGACTAAGGCTTGAACGGGTTTATGTAGCTAAAGGGCTAGAGAGTAGTTTGGGATTAGCTAATACGTGATCTTTTACTACACACTCAAGTTAACACCAATTGCTGGTTGAAGTCTATGCTAACTAAGGTAAAGACTGAGTAATCTCAAGCAGCTTAATCAAAGCAAAGCCTAGTGATATGCCCTCTGAGATCAAAGTTAATAAATGTATGGTCTCTAACCACAATCTTACCTGTACAGGTTTTCCTAAGGAAGGCAAATGCTGCAAGCACAGCATCACTTTTGAGTTCCAACACTCAAGTTTGGAACTCATTAGTCAGATGCAAAAATTTGGTTGTGACTGAAGCTCGAGCACACAAACTAATCTGTATTCTGATCCTGCAAGCGCTTTATACATATAAATGACTTTATACAGTTGACTAGTCGCACTGTAGTTGATGGGGAAGTTAGGCACCAGCATGATCATTTACCAATTCAGGGCACAAAATCCTTGTTTTCCCAAGACTAAGCTCTAAAGGCCCTGGGCACAGGGCACACCACATCTTTCCTGCAACATAAGAGGTACTTTCCAGGAAAGGTTGCTTTTTTAAAAAATTCAAAAATTTATCAAAGGCATCCTTTCTTACATTTGTTACAAAGATTTTTTAAAACCATTACAGTCTACCAGCTCTCCCCTGCTTGTACCATTCATTGTTGCACACTCAAAGGGAACCTGAAAGGAAATCTATTTTCCATGAGACATTTTTCCTCTCTGGATATTGTTGTGCTGCTCAGGACCACTATGCTTCCCTCTGTGGTAGATTTATCCAAGGATAAATCGCAGCCTGTGCATTTTAAAAAGCTCTCAGACACGCTGTTTCTCTCCCTGCCTCCAAAATGTCTCAATCCTGCTCAGTCTCTTAATTATTCCACTTGGTATGTCATTCATTTGTGTGACAAAGACAATGTATGTAACTCTGGTTGAGAGGGGAAAAGTCATTCAGGAACAGACTTATTGTCACAATTAAAGCCACAGTAACCTTAATAATGATCACAAATGAGATACAGCACTTATTGGAGACACCATTCCAGCCTTGGCTGCTGAAGGACAACTGCATCAATGAAGGTAGCAGGCACTAAGTATTCCTGTACCACGAAAATACGTATTTATAGGATGGGTAATTTCCCCAATACCTAAAATAGGAAGATGATAAGGGAGATAAGCTTCCCTGCTGAATCAGCACGCTCTGTTCAGAAATGGTCTGAAGTTTACAATGGAGGTATTGCAGGATTGCCTCAGAGAGCCAAATGTCATCATGCCACATCATTTCTCATAGGCAGAGGGGATTTTCCTATTCTGTGTCAAAACCTGAAGCCCTGACTACATGTTATGAATACTAAAGAGCCCACAACATTTTTTAAATGAAGTGCTCACCCTGACTGACTCCACCAAAAGGTCTTCTCTTTCCCATATTTTGGAGTCTGTCTGTCTCAAAATAATTTTTGACCTCAATCATCCACACTTCATCAAAACACTGATAAAGAATACTGACCATGCCTTAGAAGTACACTGTGTACGGAGCCCGTTCAGCTTCTCTGAGACAAAATTATGGCAGCAGATCCCACTCCCAATATCATATTCTACAAGACTGAAGCTTAGCTGAAGGGGTCAAAAGAAATTAAGGGGCCCAAGTGTGCCATTCAAAGTGTTAAGTGTCACACTGGATGTGCAGTTGTCTGCCAAATTCAGGATTACTTTTTTTTTCTGCATTTCAGAAGATTTTTTTCTGCATGAGATTTAGCTACAACGAACTGTTTTCTGTAAAATGGCTAAAATGCAAGTACCGGTCTTTCTCTTGACAGGCTGTTGGTTTTCCTCAGGCTCTCCCTAAGGCTGTGCCGGCGACGGATCAGAATTTCTTTGGCCTGCTTTTCGTTTGCATCTGCAGCCAGGCTGTGTCGGTTATATGACATTGTCTGAAATATAAAAGCAGTGGTTACGTTCTGAAAAGCACAATGTCAAATGTGTTGAACTATATGCACAGTGCAAAACAGCCTTTTTGCTCTGATGTTTTAATAAGCATCATAAATCCTGGCGAACAAAATCATATTGAAAAGCAAGCACGGTAATTATGCCAGCATTTTTTCAGTCATCTGCTTCACAAGCACCTCCTCCTTTCTTTTTTTCTTTTAACCTGCTGATATTTATAATGAAAGATAAATTGGAAAAAGCCAGCTTAATACAGTGTTTACCCCCACATTGTACTAGCTCAGTCAATATGTCAATAGAGGACGCACATTTGAAAGCGATAAGACGAGTCACCTAGGGGGAAGTAATTTTTACCTCCAGCAAGCTGAAGCTTGCTCCACTTTTGAATGTTTTCCAAGGACTCAGACATTCAAACTACTTAGCCACAGGAGGGTAAATGTGAAATGTCCTTTTGCTTTTATTTCACTGTTTTTCCAGCTCATCACCTCTGTTCTTAATACAAACAACTTCACAACTGGAGGCAAATGGGAAATCTAATCTCATGTCATGAAGTGACGAAAATACTGATATAAGTGGGACGATGTTGGGTTGAATTTGCACCTACGATCCTTTTTAAGTAGTGGAAGTATATTGTAGATAACAACAAAACAGAAACATTATGGTTTTTAGCTGTAGTATAACATCATGCTATTTAAATAAAAGAGTATGAATACGTTACTGTACATATGACAGGACACGTATGCATCGGCAATAGAAGTAAATATCAGCATTAATTATTATGCTGTGCTACAGCAGATGCTACACTAGCCCAAAGATGTGTTATGAAGATAACCAGTAAAGTCAAAGAGTAGTGGGATATTTAAGTATGCAAAACTTCATCCTTACTCGATGTCGTATTTGGTAGAGATTCTTTGTTAATATTTCCCGCATGTTTTCCATTTCAGTGGGAGAAAGTGGCTTTATCTTTCCTTCATGATATTCACTGTGGCAGGATAAAAAAAAAAAAGGAAAACAGAGGAGAGAGGGAAAGAGGAAGAATGTTTTTAGTTTTATGATTGGGAATTACATTTGAACTATTTCCTTTGTTAGAGCTGGAAACGACATTTCAAAACAACCAAGGAACAGGTGAAAACAGAACATGTAGGAATGAAATCTTGATCTCATTTGAGCCAGGGGTAAGGCTCAAAACTCACTCTCCAAAATTTGATATAAATTACACCGAATTGTAAATTTGATTGGGGTGCTTTTCAAAATGTCCCTCAGGCTTCTCCCGTAGCTATTTGCAGCAGATGGGCAGGCACTGGTTCAAATCCAGCTCCGCTCTACATGGCAAATCAATGTTCCCGTGAGCAGCTGCCCTTGTAAAACTACACGCTCCGGACGAGCACAGCTCACCGAGCGCTTCGTGTGTGAGCTGTAGGCAAAACACGCCTGTTTCATATCCACTTACTGCTCAGGTGACATTTGGACACAAAGTGTCCTAAGTCAAAGTGATTATCCTGCCTACTGACTGGGCTGTGAAATGAATTACGTGACCCAGCTGAAATGCTCGGCCGTGCTGGCATCGCTTGCTTACCTGAGAGACACTGACGATGGGACTTTGCTTATCATTCCGCTCTCTGCCATCTCAATGGCATGTTTGATTTCCAGCTTCTTGTATAAAGAAACAATGCTGGATTTGGGCTGGTTCTCCCGGATTAGAAGTCTTCGCAGGTACTTATTGTCAAACTTTTTAAACCTGTATGTGAGGCAAAACAACCCAACCCAACCAGTTAATTTTTACTGTGCATAGTTAAGGAAAGCCAATATACTGTAGCTAATGCAATTGTGAAGGAGTTTATTCCCTGGGAATGTGTCTACTCATATTAACAACCTACTGCTGAGCAACGTAAAAAAGGGTCAAGTTCATCATCGCTTCAGATAGATAGTCTTAACCTGTGTTTTGGTTGATACGTTAATGCACAGCCTCCCTAGCAGCAGCTTTTAACTTTTAGGTATTCGGTGTTATTAGACAATATTATTTTTAATTCTCCATTTTCATTGAGACAAAAAGAACATTAAATATTTACTGTAATAACAAATACAAGGTCTAAATTTGCACCGACTGCTTTTTCTTTGAAATTTTAGCCTGGTTTTGTAAACCTTTGGAAGTTTTCCCTTCCTCTAAAGCGACTGCAACCCTCTTGGATGCTTGGTGAAAAAATATTGATTACAGCTGGGGTGATTTTTTTTGCCAGAGAATATTTTGCCCTCTGGCCATTCTGAAATTATTCTTGAATTTGGGTCTGAAAGTCATGAAGAGGTGGGACCCTCCTTTGCTCCATAATCTGTTAATTAAAGATCTCTGGAGGGGAACCAGGCTGAGTAAAGGAAAGCTGTGCCCATGTCATGCACCTGTCACAAAAGTGTCCTCACTGTGCTGCCCTCAAGTCATTTTGAGAGGGCTCTTCTCGGCTTTTCCTGCTTGTGCTGTTCCTTTTTGTAGAAAACACTTAAATTCCTGTTGGAGCAGCGACTAGAAGGTGGGGGAGCAATGCCCACACTTTGGGTCTAAGGGATTTGGGTGTAAAAGAATGTGCTTCTGAGAAAAGGGAGTCAGATCCAAACCAATGATGATGATGATGATTCAGCAGCCAAACTGAAAACCTGAATTATTCAGGTATTGCCAGTGGTAATCTTCTTAGCTGACACTAAGTCTTAAATAACAGCATCAAGAACTGTGGAGCTGCCTGCCATTAGGATCTCTCACGCACCTCATGCCAGCTAGCACCTTGATCTCCCTAGAGAAAGTCTCAAAGCTTTTGTATGTTTCCCATCAAATAGGGACCTAACCCCTCACTTAACGCCGCACAGACATACAATTTGCAGGAGGAAAGCCGGATGGTATGAAAGGCTCAGCAGACACATGGGAAATGCTCTGAAACAGTCAGAAACAGGGAGAGGACACACACCCTCTGAAGGTACTGTACTTTACCCTGGGATCAGAGGGTTGCCTTTCTTCCCAGCTGGAGATTTTGTTCTACTTGCTTGCGGTTTAGTAAAAAGACATTGTTTTGCTGCTTTCCCTTCGTAACCCACACATTCTAAAAACAACCATCCGCTTTCAAGATTAAAATGCTGAAAATGAAATCTGATGCCCAACGGCCTTCATTTGTTGCTGCTGAGCCAGTTTAGCCTTTCCTGTATAACAAAAGTTTCAAATGACATTCTTACTTATCTCTCCAAAAGTTGTGACCCCAGTGTCCACACACATCTTCAATTCCAGTCTTCACGTGGTCAAAGAACTAAAGGGGAAATGTTGGTTCGTTACATAAACTTACAGATATCGCTTGGCTCGCCCTTAGATATTGTTAGTTTCTAACTTACTTCAAAACAGAAAAGTCTAGTCAGAATTCAGGGCGATGTTTCCGTTTCACTAAATGCAGTCTAACCAAACTCTGAGCCTGACTCTGGTTTGTTCCCCTGGAGCTTCCTTAGCTCACAGCCCCCAAAAGCCATAAGTTAGTTGCTAATTTCCTCAACATCAGTGTTGCTCAGCTCCTGCCTGAATCTGTCAGTAACTTCCTCCCCCCCACCCCCCCCATATTTTCATTTCTTTTAAGTTCCCTAACCGCTTAGGGCTATGCCTGGGACTTCTCCAGGGACTTCTCCAGGCCTGGCAGTGAAGCAGGTATGACTTTGCAGAGGAGAGAGCCTGAGTGGGCAGCAGCTCCCCACGTCAGCACTGGCCTCTCAGGATGCACAGGACAGAGCTGAGATACCCAGCACCAGGTCCTGAGCTCCAATTATAGGGGATTGTGGTCTAGACTTACCTCAAAGCATCCAAAGCACCTAATATTAGAAACATACTCTTCCTCTGTTTATTATGAATTACAAAAGAGTGAATCAGTTCAGCTAAGATCTCACTTGAGCCCCAGAGGCAGCTCGTTTGCTCTTAATTCAAGTACCACAGTAGGGGTCTCTCAAATTCAGGGGAAAATCACGGTAGATATGTCCAAAGGATAAGCTCTAAAAGGACGCGCTTTTAGATACCTAGATTGACTTCTTTGTTGAACGTGGCCCTTATTATTCCTCATTTTTAGAATTTAAAACCACCTGTCACAGCTATGCCGCAAGGAGAAATACATTCAAGAATATGCATGGCTAATAAACTGCAATAATTGGAGACATACACGTACCAAATACAAATCCATAAAGGGGCTGATGATGTGAGAGTTAAGTAAGTTTAAGACTGTGTTTAGGAGGAGTTTACATTTGTTTAATTAGACTAACTCAAATGCAATCTAATATAATTAAATTGCCAAAGCTTTCCTAATGTAACCAAGTTCTAAAATAACATGTCTCTTATATGTAAAAGAAACTACGGAAAGTTAATTTACCTTAAGAGGTGAACAACTAAGAAAGTGAAGATTCCAAAATAATGATACTAGCCTTCTATGATGGCATGACTGGATGGATAGATGAGGGGAGGGCAGTGGATGTGGTCCACCTTGACTTAAGCAAGGCGTTTGACACGGTCTCCCACAGCATCCTCATAGGGAAGCTTAGGAAGAGTGGACTTGATGAATGGACAGTAAGGTGGATAGAAAACTGGTTGAAAGACAGAGCTCAGGGGGTAGTGATTAGGGGCACAGAGTCTAGTTGGAGGTCGGTGACGAGTGGTGTTCCCCAGGGGTCAGTACTGGGTCCAGCCCTCTTCAATATATTCATCAATGACCTGGATGAGGGGATGGAGTGCACCCTCAGCAAGTTTGCTGATGACACAAAGCTGGGGGGGTGGCTGACACACCGGAAAGCTGTGCAGCCATACAGAGAGACCTGGACAGGCTGGAGATTTGGGCAAAGAGGAACCTTATGAAATTCAACAAGGGCAAGTGTAGGGTGCTGCACCTGGGGAGGAATAACCCCATGCACCAGCACAGGTTGGGGGCTGACCTGCTGGAGAGCAGCTCAGCTGAAGGAGACCTGGGAGTCCTGGTGGACAACAGGATGACCATGAGCCAGCAATGTGCCCTTGTGGCCAAGAAGGCCAATGGCATCCTGGGGTGCATCAAGAAGAGTGTGGCCAGCAGGTCAACGGAGGTCATCCTCCCCCTCTGCTCTGCCTTGGTGAGGCCGCACCTGGAGTACTGTGTCCAGTTCTGGGCTCCCTGGCTCAAGAAGAACAGGGAACTGCCAGAGAGGATGCAGCAAAGAGCTACCAAGATGATTAGGGGACAGGAACACCTCTCTTATGAAGAAAGGCTGAGGGACTTGGGTCTCTTCAGTCTGGAAAAAAGACAGATGAGGGGGGACCTTACCAACACTTATAAATACTTAAAGGGTGGGTGTCAGGAGGATGGGGCCAGGCTCTTTTCAGTGGTGCCCAGCAACAGGACAAGAGGTAACGGGCACAAACTTGAGCACAGGAAGTTCCACCTAAACATGAGGAGGACCTTCTTTACTTTGAGGGTGGCAGAGCACTGGCACAGGCTGCCCAGGGAGGTGGTGGAGTCTCCAACTCTGGAGACATTCAAAACCCACCTGGACGCGTTCCTGTGCCACCTGCTGTAGGTGACCCTGCTCTGGCAGGGGGGTTGGACTAGATGATCTCCAGAGGTCCCTTCCAACCCTATGATTCTATGATTCTATGATACGTAATAATGATAATTTTGGTAATTGATAAAGGTTAAATATAAGCTTTACAGTTATTGTCCTTATAACAGCTACCAAAAAGAAGTCTAAAAAAGTGTGTGTGTCTCTCTGTAATACTTGTCTTACTGAAAGCCACTAGGAATTTCATCTATATGAGCGTTTCATCTATGACACTGAAGCTGCAGCATACCCTGTTATAAATTTCTTCACCGACAGCAGGCTGCTTTTTATTTGACCTTTTGACATCAAGAAACTCCACCAGTGGGCGAATTGTTATTCCCTGTGAAGGAAAAAAAAAAAAAGCACATAGTGCTGGGGCTTTTTTTTCCATAAACATAAAGAAAAAACAAAGCCGTTCAGTATTTTCTGTCTCTATCAGAGCACTGAAAATGGCTGTGGATACCTTTTTAGCTCTGGATACCCTTTCACCTTCCTAACCCCAAAATCCAGCCTGACACAATACTTACAATAGTGAATTCACTCTTCTGATTAGCAGGTGTTGCACTTAGCTATGAAGTCCTTGTCAACACACAGACTCCACTAATGCAACAGGAGGAAGGAAGGGGTTCTCTAGAGCTAAGAGGTCCAAGAGGGGCAACCTGACAAACCCCATCAGGAATACAACAATTACCCCATCCATAGTATTTTTAAACTTTTTTTTCAGTCCTGTTATGTGTTAGAAAAACTCTCATTTGTTTTCTGAATTAAAAAACAGATCCGCCATCATTCCAAAGCAAACATATAAAGTCCTCGTTTTAAGTGATTACTTCCAAAACAGGTACTCAAAGATGTGTCAACACTAGTATTACAATTGCTATTCAAGATCGTGATACTAAGGCTTTTTGTAAATATGTGTCCTTGCCTGACTATTCTCTGAGAAAGAACAAAATGTTTTGGCTATCCCAGAATGATATAATGGTTTTGAACAATTATTTGCGGAAGAATTGACATAATTTGTTTATTTGTATAGGTGCACTGGCACAGAGGAGAGGAATGAATCTCTTATGGTGTTGAGACCAGTCCCTGCTATCCCAGACAACCAGGTCACATGTTTCTTTTTGTAAATGCTTTATCTTAAAAGTAGTTAGGTTTCTTTGCCCCATTGCTCATACTGGAACACTCATCCTGAACCTCATTGTTCTGATAATTAGAACGCTGCTTCTTGATTGCATCATGGCCACTCTGTACCACTTTGTTCTTGTGCCAACATTTGTCTTTTTAGTTTAAACAGTGCTCCTCCTTCTCTGGTGTCCACTCCCTCATATAAACAGCAATTACATTCCCTCTTATATTCCTTTCATTTTGCTAAGACCAAGGCATCCTGGTCTCTTTTCACACAACAGGCTTACCAGTCCCATGATCACTCTAGAACATGACACTATTCTCTGATGGAAATAACTGTCTCAGTATGTCTTAAGATCATATTTATCTTTCTTCTGTCCCCACTGCACTGGTGGCTTAAACTCTACTCCATTAAGAACTAGTACACCTGCATCTCTATTTTTTCCCAAACAAAGGTTCCCATTTCATAAGAGAAATCCCTAGCAAGAAAATCATAACACGAACACACCTGCACTTAGTACTGTTAAATTTCATTCTGTTTCTATCATATTGGCCCTCAGTTATCCTCTTCTTTCTACATGATACCCCATCTCGCTATCACCCTGAGAATACCTTCCAAAGCCTGTCATCAAGAAACATCAGCAACAAAAAACTCCTATGTTTATGTGCCATGGTCAATAATGAGAATATTAAAGAAAACCATCCCCAGGAACCATCCTTAAAGAATTCCATTAATAACATCTCACCAGCCTATTGTCTGACCAGGGTGGTCAAACACTGGAGCAGGTGCCCAGAGAGGCTGGGGAATCTCCATCCATAGAGACAGTCAGAACTCAACTTGACAAGGCCCTGAGCAACATGATCTAGCTTTGAAGGTGGCCTTGCTTTAGGCACAGGGTTGGACTAGAGACCCCCAGAGGTCCTTTCTGACCCAAAGGACAATATGCTTCTATTGCCCTTTATAGGAGAAACTGTCAGCTCCTTCCTCATCCTAATGTCAATCTAAACCTCAGTTTAACGAGTAAAGCTAACAATGTCCTATGTAGCCCCCACCCTCAAAGGTTTTACAATAGTCCAGTTAGATGAGATTACTCTAGAAAATAAACTGCCTTATCAAAGAATGATACCAGGTTTCCCTTGGTAAACCATCTTGCACTTCACAATGCATTCTGTCTACCTCCATGTTTTAAATTCTTCTATCCTTCAAAATCAGGTTTCACAGCTTGTATGCTAAGGTCAACTAACTGACCTCCAGCTGCTCCAGCCACCTTTTCACCTTTCCCAAGTGTGAGTGCAGATACTTGCTACTTCCCATGTCAGCTTTATTCATGTAAAAGGCAGGCTAAAAATATATTTTTTTTCCCACAGGCCTGAAATTCCATGTACTAGCTTCTTGCTTCTCTCTCACCGCTCTGGAAAACTACTAGCCCCATATGTTTATTTGAGGGGCTTAGCCTCCTCTACCTTTTGCTGGTTTCAGTCACTTCCCTCTCTCTTGGTCACTCTTGACCAGGCCTCCACAGCCAGGTTAACACCAGAGGCAAGTTCCTCACATTCTTCCGTACAGCTGGTGCTTTTGGACAGATGTCTGGCTGGTTTGCACCATCACTGCCTAACACTCCGACTCAAACACTCCAGTTCACTTCTCAGGGCCCTCAGTGTCTTCCACCCCCTGCTCACTCTGCACCATATCCAACACCGAACTCCTGAGTAAATGCACAACTTTAAACATTCTAACAAGGAATTAGTGCTAGGGCTGTACCCAGATTATCTTTTATCTCTACTCCAACCTCACTAGGTCTTAAATGCTTAATACTACTTATATGTTAGCATAAGTACTTAATATCTGGCATACTTTTGCTACCAGTCTGCATAGCATTTTTTTAAAACTATGACCATGGAGAGTACTTTCAAGTATGTTCCTTCCAGTAAGTTAGGACATTTGTTTTTCTACCCACTGCTTATTAACCTGTCTGAGAAAGAAGTTGTTCAGAAGAGGAAAGGTGTTACCTGAATGAAAACGGTAAAGAATATCACCACAATAACAGCAGTGATGAACAATTTCTTCCTGGGAAACACAGCAGGAGGAAGCAGAAATACAAGTGAAAAGCAAATAGCTCCTCGAAGGCCTCCATAGGCAATAATAAATTGGTCCTTAAAAGTGAGAGGAATTGTCCGGAACACATTAATGATCTGAGTCAGAACAAAAACACCTGAGGGGAAAAAAAAACAGAAATACAGGGAGGAGGGAAAAAAAGGGAAATCAAATTGCACAGAAATTCCCCACAATGCTAATACTGGTTTTAAAACAGTTTTATTTGCTTCTTACCTATATATTATTGAAGAAATTAAATGTTGCTTAGCAGCTTGAAAACACCATGGAAGAAAAATTTAAAATGCCTAAAGATCATCATCTTAAACATATTTAGTGAGCTAACCCCCTCAGGTCAGCTGGATTTAGGACCTGAAGCAGGTAATTGATCTCCACAAGACAGCTATCTGCTAGGCTCTGCATCTGCAGAACAGCAATAATTCTCTGTGTCAGTATAGACCAAGATTCCTAATTATTTTTTTTAATAGGATCTGTGGTGCTTTTGAACACTTTGGCTTGTCACCTCCATCAATCTCAGCTTTGAATTCTGCAAACTCCTATTCACTCACTTAATTTTACTTGCACGGAGAGAAAGGATGCAGGAGCGGGGATGGAGGGAGCAGATGCCAGTGCATGCTGGTGTACCGAAGGCAAAGGCTCCAGAGACATGGTGGACCGGAGTAAAGGTATAAAGGCAGGTGAAAGGGGCAAGCACGGGGGCCAGGAGCTGGGGGGCAGTCAAACTGCTTAGCTGCTTTTCAGCATAAGGTATTAACTGTGGGGTTGCAGGTGCAGAAGGGAAAAATAGTCCAGATTTCTGCACTGGAGGGAGACTTGGGAGCTGGAAGCAGCGGTGGCGGAGGCAGACCAGAGAATAAGCTGCCTCTACGCACAGAGAAACCGAATCATTACATAGAAAAACATAAGACCTATGAGCCTGACCTGCATTCAAGTCTCAAGGTAAAAGAGCTAGTACTGCAAACTCAGGAGGGGTCGAGCAGTTTCTTACAGGAATTTTTTTCTTGACAATATATACCTGAAAAACACTTCAGCATTTCCTGGTTTGGTGCTATTTATGCCAATGACTGGGAAAATCCCAAAGTTTGTATGCATAAAAAAATCCCAAAGTTAGTATACATAAATAAAAAAACTCCCACAACTTGTTTTATGGTTGTACAGCTGCTAATTCTTTTAAGCAAAATTTGCTTATTTGTAAATAAACGTTTACTTAAATACACGTACTCTCATTACCAAGCATACTGCCTCTGGCTTTAGATGGGCAGGATCAGGACCAGACTGATTTCTGGGTTCCATTTTGGGGGAAGGTGGAAGCTGACCCTGAGATCTAGGACATCTTACAAGTCAGAAGACCATTCTACAAGCTGATGGGACTCTGCCTAAATTTTGGCATTCTCTGCTTGAGGAGAGGTAAAAAGTTTCACTTGCAAAGAATACTGACGGCTAGTCTGAGACTTGCTTACCCAGTGCCCTCCAGATTAAACAGAAAAGGAGGGTGAAGCTAACGAAGGCCCAGTTCCACTCGTGGTTCTTCCCAACTGTAGACACTCCCATGAAGATGAAGATTAAGGTCTCACTGACACTGCTCAGCATCTTCATGAAATACTTTATTGTCGTATAGGATTTTTGGGAAACATTTTCCTCCACATATTTATTCATGGTCATGGCACAAGCTGTAATCCTGAAAGGCAAACATTATCCTGTATGTCATTGGCTTGACTTTTTTTTTAGCCTCTCATATTTCTACAGAATATTATTCACTTATCCATAGCCCTCTTTAAAAACAAAGCACAACTTATTCCATAACCATTCTCAAACTTACAGACTTGGTGAACCTACAGATTTTGGGCACGAGATTTCTTTTTCCACATTGGGGAGTTTTCTGAGATGATATCAGTATATGCAGAGTTTTGTCAAATACTAAATCCACGTGATCTGTACAGAGGTCACTCAGACTCTGTGTTTTGAAAGAGATGGAGCTGAGGAGAGCCAGGAGAAGCCCTGGAAAACAGGGATTGCTACTTCTATTGCTGCTGAGGGACATCAGACAGGATGGCAACTGCACATCCTTCCCACCAGCAGTTGTCCCACCAAACTACACCCCTCCTCAACAGTAGTGACAATAGCTAGCTCCTCTTTCCAGGCAAAGCAAGCAGCAAGGTGACAGACAATTTGTCATCCTCCACCACTCTAGGCCACTGCTTGCTTTGTCTGTGCATAGGACTGACCATGGACCCATAGGAGAAACACATAACCAGAAATCATGCAGGTGCTGTTGCACATTTAAAGCATCTGCAAATTAATGAAACGTGAATCTCAGCTGATACACAAGAGAATAGACAGGGCTTACTGTAAGTACGCCTATGTGTCCATGCTCTGAGCGTGTGTTAGTAAACAGAGTTTCTTCACGGGGAGGAAGAGCAAAGAATGACATTACTGGCTGTACATCAGTTGCTCAGTACAGTTACCCATGGTGCAGGGATGGCTGAGGATCACCCAGCGACAAAGTTTACAGGTTTAAGGACAGCTAGCAGAGCTGGCTGGAGGATAACCTCAAGGTGGTGCCTCAGTGTAGGGAAGCACAGTCTCAATTGCCTAATAATTATCAGGGTGGGCAACTAAGGCAAGATGCGTTGTGAAATAGCTGTTGCTCCTGGTTCTATTATCTAGGGCAAAAACATGTCTTCTCAGATTTCACAGTTAAAATGGTTATACACACCCATGTATGGGCTCTCAGTCAAACCATGTACACTAAACCTAAACAGAGGGAGAGGGATGTGTATTTATGTTGTCTTTCTGAACATATCCCATGAGGACTTGTCCTACCATTATTTATCCCAGTTCCAACAGGTTTTCAGTTTATAATTATTTAGAGATATTTCTTCCTACTGAAATCTCCACACTGCTCTCTCTCATGGAGGAGGTGGTAGGTTTGCCAGCATCTCTTTGGAAAAAGTCAAAGACGAGTCTCCCACATCTCATGGAGATCCTACTGCAGAAAGTCTCTTGCTGAGCATATCCTGTCTCTAAGCAAAGAGCCCCATCTCTGAACAACTCAAACGCCCCTGAATGTGAGTGTAAATGGAAAGGCAGACAGATAGAGAGCTCAGAAAAAGCTCACTGACATTATGAACACACATGTCTAGGTTCTTTCATCTACAAGAAGGGATTAAAAAAAAATATTTTGCAAAGCAGAAACAGGAATCCCAGAAGTAGCAGTAACTTCAAAATGACCTTCACTTAGTAAACTTTCTTAGCATTTTGCAAGAGGTTGTCCATAGTAGCAGCTGAAGCTGTACTCACTGTCAGACTCTGAACACACTTCTCCTAATTAATTGAAGTTAGTTTTGTCCAGAAGTTTCCTTCTTTTAGGTGGAGCCAGCATGGGCTGCTGTGGAAGACAATGGCCAGGATCTGAAACATAGCTGCAGATCTCTGACCCCACCAACACATCCGCATCCCCAAAGTGACTGGGCAGCATCACTGCTGAGGGATGAACCTGTGAGGACATGTGGAACCTGGGAGAGGGCACGGTGTACTTCACTGACCTCTGTCAAGCAGCACAGCTCCTTCAGGCTCACCAGGGTGAATAAAACCCAGGAAAGAGGGTATGATGTGGGGACAGATGCAGTTCAACAGGGCAGGTAGTGGCTTACAAATACAGATGGAGAGGGTTTGCTAGCAGAACAGTGTATCTAACCTGGCCTTCACCCTGCATTTTCGTCTACCTACACTTCATGACAGGGAGGCAGATCTAGACAGCACAAAATAAAATGGCCATTGCCATACAAAAACTAGCTCCAGCCTTAAGCAAACTCCAAGACTAAGAAGAAGCTTGACTAAAACTACCCCAGACCCCCATCTGCATTTAGTACTGACATAATTGTCAGCTCTCTCCTCACTGTCAGCTGATTTCACCATGGTATTGAACAGAAAGATCCTCCAAGATTCTCTGTGGCCCAAGAGCAGCATGCTATCTGGGAAGCAGAGCTCATCGTGGCGATGTGAGACCCACCACAGGAGAAAAGATCCAGATTCACGAGCATGCAGGCTCCCTCCCTGCAACACTCAGTGGTTTAGGTAACATTTCTATTTTGAGCACGGGGCTGGGACAACAGAGGTCCTGCATCTTTGCCAATACAGACAGGCTACTGATGCTCTTCACAGCTCTCCTCCTTTTTCTGATCTTAGTTGCCCAGACTGGGGGCTTGTCACAGATCGCACAAACATATGTGTCTGCACATCTCAGGAAAAAAGTGGGAGTGGACCAGCGACCTGCATGGATTTTGTCCTGACACGGGGTGATGACTTGGCCAGGACATACACCCAAGCCCAGAAGCTGTCAAACATCCCCCGGTTCTTCAGTTAACACATAGTTCTGGCAACCCCCCTCAAAAGTGTATGTGAAGAAGGGTCTCAAATCTGCTTAACGCTTTCAGCCTTCCAGAACTCTCACATTCAGTGGCAAACCAGCTCTTCACAAGCCACAGGCTGCACTGACGGACTGACAAATATCTCAGGTTATGTCACGGGTCGTGACAACCCTCCTGTGCGTGCACAGCTTGGCTGTACAAGTGTAACAAGTCCGATGCATCCCGGCTACCTCCAGCCAATTGAGCACACAGTGGAGCCGGCAAGTGCAAGGGCAGCAAATGAAATCTGGCAAGAACGCAGTGGGCAGGCTGCAAAACAGCCATTTCCAGACCCACGGTCGTTTCGGAGTCTCAAAGCTTAATTCTCAAAGCATTAGGGCTGTCAGGTCTGCATCAGAGACAGAACAAAACACTCGGTACTATTTATTACCTTCTTAAAACAAATAGTTTTCATGATTATAGTCATTTAGGAAAGCCCTGCGGCTTGGGGAGTGGGGAAGCATGCTCTGGACGTGGTTTGTTTTTGGATCCTGAGGTAATGGAGGCACTGCAAATAGATGACTGATAAGAATCTGTCACCAGATTAATCAGGATCTTTGCAAGCTGTAACTTAAAACACCTACCATGCTCAACCACTAGAATTTAAAGGGACAACACTCTTTTTATATATATATATATAAAAAAATATTCATTTCGGTCACATTTTGCATTCATTCAATTAGTGTCAACTAATTGATATGTTGGTTCACCAATATAACAGAGAGTCCTGTACATTATTTGTTACACTTCAGGTAAGCAATATTCCACATCTAATCACCGCTTACTTTATCAATCTGCCACCTCTTCAGAATGCTTATCTACATTAGAAAAAAAGCTGTTGAAGTCTCTTTAATTTTAAAATGGTATGACAACACAGTGTTAGAATTCATTATAAATTAAATTCCTTTAAATATGCAAGATTTTATGTACATTATTACATGTTCTTCCCAAACCAAATTTTTACTGTCACCACAATCTAAATAAAAGCTTAGATATGTTTTATTGTTTTATTTTACATTTATTATCCACACACAGTAATTCTGGCTTCCACTTCTGTGACCTGAGGTAGTTGCCTTGGTCAAGAAATGGAGGGAAAAAACAGTTAATTGCAATTAACCTGCAACCTTCTGTGCTTCTGGAGGATAAAAGTCCTCCTGTACAAACAGTACCGTTTCTGTCATGACTGCAATAAACTAGGCCACTGGGTTCAATCCTCAAGTTTCCTTGACCTACTAAATTTACAGTAGTTTCAATGTTTGTTCGTTTCAGCCTGCTAACTCACTGCTGCAGAAAAAAAAAGAAACACATATCAATATTTCTGCTGCTTCACAGCCTTTCTGAGAAATTAGTAAGCAGCAAATGCAGCATTATAACTAGAAAGGGAAGCAAATAAAGTTCATATTCAAATCTGTATGTTTTCCGGCCATGGGTCCTGATTCAAGCCCGGCTCTAATTAGAGCAAAAGCTCTTGCCTCTCCTTCTGGAGAGGACTTTCTCACTGCAGCTCACGGGGACATGGTTTAGTCCCTTTGCTACTTCAGCCAGGTAACCCCATGCAGGGCTTACACACGGATGCTTCAAGAATGGTTTGTCTCCAGAAGGAGTACACAGACTTATCAGAAGAGGGACAAGGACCTTTCATTCCCCTTTATTCCTCTGCCAGTGAATTCCCCCTAGCACAGAAGTGAGGCACTGTGCGTATGTATCTTATTTGTTTGATAACACTGTATGTTCCTGCTCACATCCTCCATCTAAAGTATGGTACAGCACGTAACCACAAGGTCTCGCTGAGTATCTTTACGAACCTGGTTATGAAGGAAGTGGGAATCACTACTGTAATGGACTCATGTGGATATGGGTGAAAAAAGGGAGATCAGGCAATTATCCCCTATAGGCTGAACTATAAATGGCCATAGAATCATATAATGAATAAACAACCCGGGTTGTAAGGGACACTCCAAAGTCATTTGGTCCAACCACATGCTCAAGGGAGGGCTGACTTTGAAGCCAGACCCAGGCCACCATGCCGTGAGTCACTCGCTGCAGAAAACGACAGGGAACTCAACACCGGTGCACGTTGCACTGTGACACAGAGCAAAATACTCTCTGCAGTTCAAAGCCTAGCAAAAGGTGAAAAGCATGGGGTAGATTTACCCCAGGGGGATGCGGAGATTACAGGAGCTCTAAGGCCCTCAGCAGCGCTGCTGGGAGGGGACACGCTCTACATCTTATGACCGCTGAGACACTACATGGCTGCAGAGAGCCCTTCCTGCTCCCCCTGGGTCTTACTGATGTACCCAGCTCTGCTAGCTATTACAAAATATGTTTAGAGTCAAAAAACATACAGGGCATTGTAAAGCCAACTTATTTTCTGTTGTGCTGCTGGAGGGAAAAAATACTTTGTGCTTCCTCTTCTGTTTTGCACCTGCTCAGGGGCCACTGGTATGAATGAAAAGGAATAGTTTGCTAGTGCCACGGGAAGCACTGGTGTGCTGGTTGCAGGCACTGCCATGCGGTGGGTCCACTGACCCACCAGCAGACCCGCCGTGCCCTTTCCATTGTATCCTGGACGCAGCATGTCCAAATCAGTACTTTCATGCACACAGCCACAATTTTTTCCATGTACAGTTTAGCCACACGTCTTTGGTTTAGAAGCCCTTTAAGTATTTGATCATAGGATGTCAAGGACATTTGACTTAAGAAGTGGAGGAAACTAGAAACCACACAAATGCTATGAATAGAAGCTAGGGGAAGAGATGGCACATTTGTGAACTCGGTCAAAGTGGATGCATATGTTACTTTATTTAGGCTCATATCAGAGAAAGAAACCCATGTAATCTTTAGCTCTTTACTTATATTAAAGTACTAACCCCTCCCGTTTCATGGCATATTTCTATTTTTATACTACTGAAATAATCAGCTGTAAGTTTCCATGTAAATTGCTTCCCAGCCCCAGAAAACCTTATACCGGCATGACTATGATATCAAACCTACCTTCACTTTCCTAAGAGATAACCACCAGATGAGGTATTATCAAATATTAGTGATACACAGAAGTAGCATCTGAGCTTTCATAAAAAGCTATGCTCCTAATGCCTGAATGACTTATATTTGCCACTAGAACAATACAGTCATTAAAGAAGGTTGGCCTCTAAAAATATTACTTGGAACCAGAGCAAACTTTTCAAGTATATCAAACTCTTTCTATAGTTGAGGTTGTTGCAGTATAAACAGCATCAAACGAGAGGCTGTGCTTTCTCTCTACTGAAGCCCAGAAGTGAAAAACCAGGAGTGAAAATATTTTTATCTGTTGGAAGTGGGAAGAATAATATTATCTTATACATAATGATGTATTTGGAGAGCATTGTAACACACAGGCAGACGTATCAAGATACTAAACTAAAGGGTTATATCACCACAGGACTAGATTCTGCAAATTTTTCATTCACCCAGTCCTTACTGTGCTTATAATCCAGTGAGAGTTTGCCTTAATTATATATATATATATATTGTCTTTATTGAATGGTACTTACTGGCTGCTCATATGACTAAGTGTAAGATGTAGTTTCACAATATATTGGCATCGGAAGCGAAGCCAGCTCATGAAGTTCCCAGCTACCACTCCCTCTCCCTCCCAGCCACCACGGACCCCACATCCCTGGGGGCCACCCCTCAGCCATGCCCTTATGACTAGTTGTAGGGTCACATGAGGACAGGGTCACCAAACTGATCTGAGTTAAAAATAACCCCACTGAAAATATAAGGGATTATTTTTAACTTGGAACATTTCAAAGATACGGTTTATGGTGTGATGCCATGAGCAGTTTTAGTGACACAGCTGGTGTGGCGGCAAGCTGAGAGAATGGGATGGAAGCGGGAGGGGAGAGGCCGGAAATCCTCAAGCCAGCATCGCTGCCATGCATGGTGGAACGATGCCATAGAGCAAAGTTTGCAAAATCTGGTCTTCTCTGCAATTTCCTTTGGCATTCTTACTTGGGTGCTATTATTACTGAAGTTTGGGGTACTTACGCCATGATGCCCGAGAGATGAAACATTTCAGCTGTTATGTATGACAAGTAACTGTACAGGAAGACAAAGAGTGGCTCAATCACTCGGATTTTATGGGTGAAACGGGTGGTAAAGGCTGCTACAAATCCCAAAAGGATTCCAATCAATACTCCACCGATCCCCACTATAAAGAAGTTAGCAATCCCAGCGAATATGTCAATAACCTTAATTGTGCGCATCTGGCAGAAAGACTTGAACAAATTGTACAGGACCTATGAGGAAAAAGAAAGCACATTATGTTTCTGCACTCTTCTTAATTTCCCTTCATGTCATTATGTCCCTCTGCTTCAATGTTGAACTTTGAATTTCTCTATCTATCTACCTTGAACCCATGTTTGAGATATGCTGTTGTTTACCTCTGGCATATTACTTGTCATCCATAAATATCAGGGAGATATACAAAGAAGGGTAAATATCATTATTCACATTTTTGCAAATGGATCAGTTTTTTTAACTCATGACATTCTGCAAGCCACAAGCATAGACCTACCTAACCTTTCTTTGCATTCATTTATTTGCAGAGCTTCTAGTTTCTCCAGAAATGGTCATTTCAGATTTTCCCCAGAATAAAAGAAATACGAAAAGGAGGAGGAAAAAATACAGTTTCATAATCAGTGAAAAATCACGTTATTTTCAAATGTGTTTTATCTATATGAGACGTCAAGAGCTGCAGTACTGAATTAGACCATAGATTCATCTGGCATGGGGGGTTGAGGGGAAAGATAGTGACCACCCCAAGGAGTACAAGAAACATGGCATCCATGGAGTGCTCCTTCCCCGATTTATTAACCATTAGGTTAGGTTTAAAGACTTTTCAAACTTTAGATTATTTCTAGAGATTTGGATTTAATCCCCAGTACCTGTTACCGGGTGTTTGCCCAGTTTAATTTTCAAAGTGTTTATAACCATCCTCCCAAACAAACTGGGTGAATGGCATTATGGTATTTTCTTAACCAGAGAGCCTTTTTGTTTTACACAGGAAATAGATGTAAATGCAAAGCCCACATTGTTCTAATACCCAGTATTTTAGCTACTATAGAACAGACAACAATGGAATGAGTTACTCTCACAGAAACCTTAAAGAGTCGTCCCATTTGAAGACTTACTTGGGAGATTTAAGCATTGCCTGGTGCTGCACGTAGGCTCCCAGCCATGCGATACCCTGATGGCTACGTAGTCTCCTTCTACAGATCTAAGCTTGGTCACAGGCATCTATTCCTATCACAGTGGGTACACAGGCTGAGCCACCGTGGTCACCATAAACACCTGCCTAGTCATCTTGGACAGCTTGCAGGAGTTAAACCTCCACTTTCTTTCTAGACTTCTTAGTAAACCAAACAGGTTTCTCTATCAGAAATGCTATTTGAGAACAATTTTTTTTCAGTACTTGCACTGTGCCAACAACGTAGGTGTTTGAAGAGCGAGTGGCTGGGAGGGACTTGTCATATTTGCAGTCTTGTTCTCTATCACATGACAGAAAGTAACTTGTTCAGCTCTTCTCGGCCAAAATTTGGTAGGTCTTACAGAGGTAAAAGTTCTCGCTATAGACTAATGAAAAAACATGGCCTATTATGGGTCCTTAGGGCTAAGTGAAAGGAAAGAACTGAAAAAGAAAAGAAAAAATATATTCCAGAGTAAGCATGAAAAAAGAAGGTTAAATCAAACCCAGCATGGTCACCAGTAATTTTCATTAGAAAGCAACAAGTAGGACAAGAGCAGGAGCATGAACTATTTATTTGATAACAACGATGCCCCCAGGAGGAGTCCACCTGGGAGAAGTGTCCTTTTTCACCTGCTGCTGTGAGGCAGACTCCCAGCCCTTTTGTCCTGCTCCTTGTTACTATGCCCTGTGCAGGGCAGGAAAGTAATGTCATAGGCTCCACTGGTTCTCAGCCTGTTTTGATTTGTGGACCTCATGGATTTGCATAAGGAGAAGTATACCAGAATTAAGCCTTTGTTGGTCACTTTCCAAGGACCTCTCAGCCCACAGACACCCACGACTCCATGAATCACGGAATGAAATAAAAATACTGTTGACTTGTGTTGTTTGCAAGGAGAGGACTTCCCCCGAGTCACTTGTTGAAACTTGGGACTACCCCAGAGTTGTGTTATTCTTCAAGACACCTACAGAATTCGACCTGGCAGAATACTCCCTTAGTATGTATTAGGGAAGACGATTATTTTCTTTAACTGGAGTTTTAAATAGCCTTTTTTATATTTTAAAAAGTAACCATATAAATAAATATAAGGCAAGTCTCCAAAGTAAGGCCACTGAGCGCTGCTTGTAAAGAAGCACATAACTTTGATCTGCTCAAGCAACAGCTTCTCCATAACATCACCTCATCCTCACAGTGAACTATTCACCCTGCAAAGAGAATGGAGCCTGTTGCTTTTTACACACAGACATCCCCATAAATCTCAAATCTGCTGCCGTAAGTTATTTGAAAGAAGAAAAGCAACGTTCCCCTTTGTACCTCAGCCCCAAACCAGGCCACTGTGGTAGAAGCAGCAGCTAGGACTACGGAATGTCATGAACATGATTTTAATCTTGTTCCCATTGTTCTTTATTTACACTGCTGTAAATGAGATCAAAATCAGGTTCACTTCCCTTTTACTCTACTGCAGTTCAGTTTTACAGCCCTCTCTAAGCTTTCAGGTGAGTTAAACAACATCAACTCCGGTCACATTTTGTAATGCATTTGGTATGAGAATGGGTTTTTTTTTTTCAAGTTCAAGATTTGCATTTACTCAACAGCCTTAAGCTGAACTCACTGAAGGTTACACCAAGGAACGTAAGTCACCAATCACTTTTTAACCTTGTCTCAGAGTATCTCTGCTCTTCCTAGACACTAATTGCTTATTTTTATCAGTTCTTGGTTATTAGTTTTTAATTCTGAAATTACTTTAAAGCACTCTAAAATAATGTTTTCATTAGAGGCGGAATACAGAGCACTGCTGTAATGTTTTCTAATATGGAAATAATATTATTGCAATGACACTGGATCCTTCCTTGTGATTTTAAGCCCAGAATTGGAATTTGAACTGCTAACACTCAACTTCAACTGTGATCTTGCCATTTAATATCACTGTGCTAGTTATCACTGGTGCAGTCTTCCGGTAAAGTACCAGCTCTGAACCAGAAACCAACTGGCAAACATTGTCCTCAGACAAATTCAAGCTCCAAAATTCCATCAGTGAGCGAAAAGGATCATCCAAATGCACAGGCACATCGCAAAAACTAGCAGGCATGAAAGACCATCTGAGAAACGCAGTAGAGCTGAGATTCCTGAGAAAGCAAACCTCACTTTGCATCTAAAACGAAGGTGTGGTAACACTTTTTCTGAAAAGGGAAAGCATAGATGACTCTGCTATCATAATTAAAGCTTTTTATTAGGAGCAGCCAGGCAGTGCAAGTGGGATAGCAGGAAGAAGGGCTTAAAGTATTTAGAAAGCATGTTTACTAAAGCCACGCCGTTCTGCACTGCCCATCTGTGTAGCCCCTGAGTTTTTTGACACTGCAGTGGCCGTAGGAATTAGGCAGCTCCCGCGTATGGCCAGCCTGCCTCCAGCTCCCCTCCTGCTTCATCCCCGCATCCCATCCTACCTCCCCAAGTAGGTGGGACTCAAGGGCTCCAGCAGATGAACGCCGGATGGAAGGTGCTGAGCTCTGCCTGCTAGCTGGTTCTATCAGCTCTCCCGGAACCACAACAAGGGCAGAGGAAGAGATGGTATTTACAAAACATCATCTCCTTTGAGCAGATAGCAGCACAACCCCGGCAGCACCACAGCAAGGACTGGTCTGGCAGCACCGCTATGGGCAGGGGAGGCGAGGTCCTCTAAGGACACCCCGCGGGGGATCTGTGTGACGGCCCGGGTCACATTTTAAGTATAATCACATGATTGCAGGTGTGCAAAATCATAACAAGGAACCATTAGCAGACCAATGCTTAGCCTGTGGAAACCACTTGATTTCCTGCCAAGTGCTACCTTTAAGCGATAGCTGGGAAGTAAGACCAAAGGTACTCTAAATTCCTTTCACTCCTTCATGAATATATGTATGATGGCCAGTTCATATGCTGGGCTGGCCCTACAGACTTCTAAGAGTACCTCCTTTGTGTTAGGGCACCTGGGCAGGCATGCCGTGAGAAAGGACTACCTCCAAAGGAGGCCATAATGACGCCTACAGGAAAGCCATGCATCATGGTTATTAAATTGCCATGCCAGCGTCTATAAAAATGGTGTTTTGGAGTAATTTGCCATTGGGCAGTGGCACACATGAATACTTCCGTCATCAGGATGCAGTGTTTTCCTAGCAAATCATGCTGGATTAACAGCTGCTCCAGTGGAAAGGTGACTGATTTCGTGATTGGAAAAAGTGATTTTCATTTGAAAAATCCACAAAAAAAACCCCAAAAAGTTTAGCGTTAACATAAAACCAGACCTTTTTTCCCCAGAAAAAGACTTGTGTGAAAAGAATTCTACCACGTGAGTGGTCATTGAGTAAACAGAGACAGACACAGCCATGGCTGAACTGCTAAGCCTTTTGAAACTCAGTATTTACACCCATTTATTTAAACTGGCTTAAGTACCAGTTTAGCAATGGCAGGCAGTTTCAGCTGTAAACTAGTGAGAAAAGCGAGGCTTTAAGGCAAGCGATTCAGCTGGCTGGGTAGCAAGAGAATCGGGTAAAGCGTGAAGCACAAACGTAAAAAAAACCAACCTATACTCCCATGGACACACTCGAAATGATGAGTACCAAATGATCAGATTAAATGATGAGATATACACGTGTTAAGCAGGTGAGGCAAAGTCCTAGAAAAGGGGAAAACCAAAGAAAAATTGTGCACAGAATGGGACAGATATAAGAAGCCAGGGACAGAGACAGGGAAGGCCTGGACCCAATTCATGAATCTTCCTGATTCTTCTGGCAGATGAAAAACTGGGCCTCCGTGTCTCACAAAACAGAAAGTGTGCCAGGACATAGTTGGCACGGGCAGGATTTCAAGTAAGGCATGGATAAATGGGAGTAATGTCCCAGACATGGTGTCACCAGGTGCAAACGAGGGGCATTGGGGGTGTTAATGGAATTTGCAGATTGCTGTCCGCAGGTCAGCACCGCAAACCCAGTTCAGCTGGTTAATGATTAGAAATTACTGCCTCCAGATGGTTGTCCTATCTCATCTGTAGCCTGGGAGAAATGCACTGGTGGTCTCAGGGCAGTTCCAACTGGATGGGCACATGCAAAAGGCTAGCATCCACCGGGTCCTCTGCCATCTCAATGGCTTGCCCATTTTCCCTGTGAACACGCTGGGACGCCCCACGTTGGCCCTTTTCCCTCTCCTGTCCAACAACATTTCTGCAGGTGAGAAAAACCTCCAGTTTCAGATTACAGAAGTAACAGAATTCGAAGATACAGAAACTAAAGAGATGGGGTAGTAAAATCCCTACAGCAAATATGCTACCATTACACGTTACTCAGGTGCAGTAAGACTACTCTAGTTTCTAAATCTAAAGTTTAAAAAATTACATAAACACATTAGCACTCCTTAACTTCCATCCATTAGCAAACTGTAACAGTCAGATACAGAGAGATACAACGGAGTGGCATGCAAACAATCACTTACCGTTTTTATCAACTAATCATTTATCAAGTAACTTACCACAGTTATAGCATCATTCAGCAAAGACTCTCCAAACACCAGGATGTAAAGCTGCTCATTGACATGAATATTTTCAAAAACGGCTAACACCGCCACGGGATCCACCGCTGAAATGAGGCTGCCAAAGAGCAAATTCTGCAGCAGCGTGATGTCAGTCAAACCAAATGCACTGATCTGGCAAATTCCATAAAGTGAAATTCCGATGCCGATGGCGTTCCAGAGTGTGCCCACCACGGCATACCAGAATATGGTACCAAAGTTCTCAAAGAAAAGACGAGTTGGCATAAAATATCCAGCGTCGAGTACAATGGGTGGTAAAAGATACAAGAAAAAAACATCACTGTTCATTACAGGTGGGGACTTCTCCTCTGCTCCAAAAATAATCCCACCAAGAAGCAATCCAACCAGAATGAGGAGACAGCTTTCAGGTACTATTGAGGGCAACTTGTGATAGAGATGAAAGCCTTCAAGGGAAATTCAAACACAAGAAAGTAAAACGGTTATTTGTACAGAATCCAAGAGATTGTTCTGGATTCTGTTATCTTCGTTTCTATAGTAAACAAACAGCAATTGCAGGGCCATTTCATTTTCATTGCAAAGACTGAACTGGACCACCACAAAAGGTCAAGGCAAATTTGTCAGCTAGGGTAGTTAATGCAGATAAATTGCTGGAGGATCTATTTAATAGCTGGATGTTCCAGTTAATAGCTAGGCTGGCTGGAACAACTGTGTGCAAGGCTTCTGTTTGTGAAAGTGGGGGGGACTTTTGTAATGTGGAATCCTCCAGAAAAACAATCCAAACACTTTTCTCGGGCAAATTACACCTCGATAGAGAAAAAAACCCTACAAACACACTAACCACCCCTTCCTCCGTGCACAGCTTCACAAAGGAGTTTAAGGAGTACATTCATTTCATATTTAGAAGTCTTTTAGAGTCTCAAAGCTAGAGAGGGGAACCACCACATGTGACCTGCACCCAGTCACCCATGGCCACTTCCTCAGCCACCATGAGGAAGCATTTACAGACACATTATTATTCCAGTTTAGCCAAGCCTCCAAACTAATTTCACAATAACAGACATGTTTTACATAAAGCGACAAGTAAGTAGTGTTATGCTCGTTCTTCTGTATTATATGAATTGCAGCAGTGTCAAGAGTCTCTCGTAAAGATCTCTGCAAAGTACTGAAAAAAATGAATAAAAAAAGGTTATGGAATGAGGACTTAATGCTGGAATGTTCCTTAGCCTACTAAAACTCTCCAAGCCCTGCAGTGTTGATTTAAAGATTCCCATTAATTGCATAAGTTGACTGCTTTAAGGACAATTTTGGTAATGAATGGGAAGTTTTGAAGGAACCTACCCTGGCCAATCTAATGGAATGATCAACCTTATGCACCAAGGTCACATTCCAGGTCCTGGCGATGCCAATCTTTTCCAGGCTCCTCCTTATCTAAATTTGGCCTACATAATTATATAGAAAACTATCCACACCCACAAGATCCCACAATTCCTGCCTAACTAAAAAGCATTTAAATTATTTTAAATGAGAGCTGCATGGAAACACTGGGTGTGGTAATAACGGGCGTCTATTTCAGTAAAACTATTTCAGTAAAAATCACACCTGTAGTCGAAACAGTTAAATTAGTGCAAGGTTGGTATAGTTCACATTCAGTTTCCCAATATTGGGCTTCTGTATCTTGCAACACCTGTTTTGTTATTTCTCCTTTCATTATAGATTTTTTCCAGGTAAAAGAAAGTCTGAACTTATAATTAGGAAGAACAAATGGTTAAGAAGGGCCAAGGGGAAAGCTGTTTTAATCCACAGACTTTTCACTTACATATTCTAGAACTATTAAAGTTATTTTTTAAAGTAAACTTCTCAAGCTGCATTTTTTTCCTTTATGGATTAACACAGATTGCTTTTTAGTATTTAGAAACACAGCCTATGTAACTTGTTAGAAGGACCGCCAAATTCGCTGTCATTCTTCAAAACCAGAGTCACCAATATCCTATATTGGCAGAACAGGTAATGACCCTGGAAACACAAGAATTTGCGGTTGGAGACTTGACCTTTCAGCCACTTCCACATAAACGTTTTATGGTTTGTCTTAGTTTCTGCAGTGGCAGGAAGCCAAAATTTCCAATATAGTGATTGAAGTTTCCCCTGAGTAAGTAGATTTTGCTAAAAGATTTTTTTTAAGCCTTTCAAAAGTATCTTAAATCATTTCCTCAATAAAAAACTGAAGCGGAGGGAATTTTTGTAAATGCAGCTTTTAATGCAAACAAAAAACATCCCAACCAGTTGTAATGCAATGGCAATGAAAAGTCTATGGTGGAAAAAAAATAAATATCTTTTTCTTTTCTTCTTTATAAGTCACTCTTTGGAAAGTTCATACCCTCTCAGAGCTTTTGGGACTTCACCTCATCCTTAAAGGTGACAGAAAGGCTGCTGTTATGTTAAATGTGCTTTTTATCCACATAAACAGCATCAAAACTCTTAGAAGTCTGCTTGCCTCCATGAAAGGCATTCAAAGGTGATCGGGGACAGGCTGTGGTTCCCCATTTAAGAGTAGAGAGCTAGGATTTAGCATCCAATGCACACCAAGTCAGGCACAGGTGACCTGCAGGATGAGGGACATCTTCCCTGCTCTGACGGACCCACAGACACGTGGTCAGGAGCGCCCTGGGAGCAGATCCCCTGCAGTACATGAATACTCAGACTTTTATGCTGAACCCAGGACCACAGCTACTTTCTCCTCCTCTCACCCTGTTCTTGGGCTCCTGACTACGCACTGACTCAACTTCAACAGGACAGAAGATATTTACCCTCAGGCCATTGGGCACTAGGACGCTTGCCTAAAGCGTCAAGGTCAGTATTCTTCAAGCTAAAAGTCCTTAGAGACCTGGTTTCCTACTTCTTGGGTGAAAGGTGGTGGAGGCCCCACCACTGGAGACATTCAAGGCCAGGCTTGGTGAGGCTCTGAGCAACCTGATCTAGTTGAAGAAGTCCCTGCTTACTGCAGGGGCGTTGGACTAGATGACCTTTAAAGGTCCCTTCCAACCCAACACATTCTATGATTCTATGAAATACAGTGCACTCTGATGCTGGAAAGGCCACTGAGATGTGTGCTTCTGATTATACATGAGTTTTCCAAGGGCCCTCTAAACAGCTTAAATCTTTTTTCAGGAGAGAAGTGTTGGAAGGATATCAGCTCAGTTCCCGGAAGAAGCACTTCTAATCATGCATTTGTGATTAAACATAGGAGTAATAGGAATCTGGATCAGTTAGACAACATTTTATAGGTTTAGTAGCATAAGAATTAAGCAAAACTGGGAGGTAAGTAGACTAGTCTCACTGCCTAGAGACTGCAGCATGCTTCAGGTGCACTGGGTCCTACCTAATATACTCATGGAGGCCATCAGCATGTTAGTAACATACCTCCTATATGGTATCACCACACTAGATAATAAATAAGTAGAGGTAGCCAGAAAATAACAATTCCATTCAAGGCAATTTCTTGGATTTCAAAATGTGCCCTTGTTCTATGCTAGAATAAAAATCGCCATGTCTCTGTGAAAATGTACCTTGTCAAAATGTTCAAGTTCTGCTTCACAACTTCAGGTTCTCCTTTCTCATGCTGTCTCTTTCGCTCTCTCTAAACCTAGCCTACAATGACATGATCACAGACAGGATCTGAGAAACTTGTCAGATAAATCCCCTATAAAAATTAGCAAATGCTGGAACATTTCAGCTCTGGTGAAACTGCACTTCTGCGAAAACGCGTTTGTTCAAAAAGGCTCCAGTCGGGCGATAAGGAGGTGCTGCCATACAGTTGTCTTTGGGATGGTCCACACACCGTGAGAGCTGTTATTGAATGCGACCCTACCTTCTGAGCTCCTTGCAGCCAAAAAGACCTTAGGGCTCCGGTCATAAAGGTTTGCTGCTCGGCAGTGCCAAGTGTAAGCATTCAGGGCCTAGCCCCAGAAAGGAATTTGCGATGCCAGATTAAGCAGCGAAGTTTCCTGGGCAGTGCAGGAGTCTCGAGGTGGATTTCACACTGCCTGGCACGACAGGGGCGAGATGCCTGTGCTGCCCGGCAAGAAATCTAGGCAGAGGAACGCACTGGAGAGCCTCCTCTCTCACTGGGACACTCTCGGTGTTACAGGCTGGGAAAACCCTCTCCATCCCTTTGAACTGAGACACACGGCCCACTCCTACAAACACAGTAGGATGTGGCAGAGCCGACATTCCTGTATCTTGGTGGTTAGAGAACTCTGCCCATCAGGGTTACCTTCAATATGAAAGAAGGCACAAGCGAGTGAAAAATTGCCGCTGTGGGAATGCAACTTCGGAGCAATGGGTATCTGTCCTGGGACGGTTTACCTGATGCGCTCGCTGTATAAGGAAGCATAGACGGAGCTCCAGGAGCAAGAACTGGATGTTCCTAATTCCAGTCCCGGAGTCGGGGAGCCTGCAGATAGGTGTGGTGAAGCTGAGCATTGCCACACCTAGGGCCTCTCCTGCATCTGGCCCTCATAGCTTAGCGCACGCACGTGTATAACAGCAGAGGTAATGCCCTAGATTAGCCACACCAGCTAATTCAGTTTGGTATAACTGAAGGGATTTAAAAATTATATGCATTTTTCCTCATCTACTCTGCTTGCTTGTTCACTGCACTGCTGTCAGCTTGGAAAAGTAAAGTAGCCAAGTCACTTTTTTTTTCTACTTTTTAGATGCCTGTGCACTAGCAAAATATCATGATAGAGTGTACAGTCCTACAGAAACTATATATTATTGTGTATGTATGTGTGTTTACATGTTTCAAGTGGCTTTCCTGTAATCTTTAAAAAAACAGAAACTTTTTTCACTAGCCTTAGCTTATTTAAGAGTTCTTGCTGTATCTAAGCTCAGAAGCCAGAGCAATTTTACAGTACTCAACTGGTGGAGGTAAGTTCTTTAACAGACCCCATATTTTCTGTCTGTTACAATTCATGACAGTGTATCATATGTGAACTCTGTCCTGATTCTGCAAACACCTAAATACATACTCAAGATTAAGCATGCATCTTTAATGCATTAAGAAACATGCATCAAGACACATGCATCCTTAATGGATGCAACATAGAGTATTTCTGCAGAAAGTCAGGAAGCCAGAGCAACTTCCTTGGGTAGAGGATCAGGCCCCCAACTACAACACTAGTTGTGGCAGGAGGTGAGTACAAATTTTCGGTTTTGCGGAATCCTAATTACCTGATCACTGACCAGAATGTGACAGTCTATTTAAATGTCCCAAGCAAAAGTTAAAGTTTTAAGTTTTACCAAAATGTTTTATCCAAATGAGTATGATCATAGTTTTTATTGTAATCTGAGCTGCAAAATCAAGACTTCTGAATCAAACAAGTGGAGTATGAGTAAACCTTTCTTTTTGTTCCCATGGCTTTACTCCTTATATTACCTTCTAGTTAAGAAGATACAAAGTTCATCATTAGCAGAGATTTACTGATTTTTAAATAGCTAATAAATAAAATGTGTGTTTTAATAAACACCACACCTTTACCTGACATTCTTTAGATTATTATAGTGTACTCATTTTTCTGTTTGGGACATAGAAAGCTAATTAAAAACATTCTATATGAACTACACAAAACAGTGAAACTATGCAATACAAATATTTTCCACATGAGGGAAGAGGTGGCTTTTCTTACTCATTCGGTGCTGTCTTTTCTGTCTTTCTCGGGACATAAGTGAATAGTGGGAAAGTACAATGAGGAGGCTTGCTCTGCCCTCATAAATATTTGCTTTCCATCGATCCGTTGTTCTGTTCCGAAACTGTCATTATACCCGGCGTTATTTTAAGAAAAAGAAGATAGCGCTCAAATGACAGCGGGAAATCTCCGGAAGAGATTGACAAGGAAAACTCCGCGGCTGGCGCACCGGCTGAACTCTGGGTTTCACAGTCCCCGCAGCCCGGGCTTTACGCCTTGCTGCAGAGGGCTGGAGGTCTCTCTTTTCTCCCCCTCACCGAGAAAACCCCATCTTTTGCCAGCCAAATCACGCCCGGGCATCCCGCCCCGCCAAGGAGCATCACCCTCCGGCGGTCCCCGCGTCCCCGGGACGGTCCCAGCCCGGATGCCCGCGGCGGGACCGGGGGGCGGGCGACCCGGGGGGGGTGGTGGGGACAGAGGGAGGGAAGGAAAGGAGTGTCGCCCGACGGCCCCGCTCACCGATCTTGGCGAGGGAGGCCAGCAGGATCCAGAGGGTGATCTCGAAGGGGATTTGCACGTGGGGGTAGTCCAGGGTGAAGACGTGGAGCCGCGTCTCCTCGAAGGCGGTGCCGCTGGGGCTCGGCGGGGTGCCGGTGCCCATCGCCGAGGCGCCGGGCAGCTGGCTCTCCGAGGTGGCCCTCGCCTCCGCCGCCCCGGCCGCCAGCACCGCCAGCACCGGCACCAGCAGCGGCGCGGCGGGGCGCGGGGAACGGCCGCGGCTGCCCATGGCGTCCCCCTGGCTCCCGACCCGCAGCCCCGCTGCCCTACGGCCCCGCACCGTCCGCCGCCGCCGCCACCATCCCGCCGCCGCGGGCACCTGCCGCCGCCGCGGCCCCGCCGGCTCCGCCTCCTCCCCGGTGACTGGGCGAGTCCCCGGCCCGGCGCCGCCGGCCGGCCGCGGCGCCCCGCTCCCCCCCGGGGCCGCCCCCGCGGGGCAAAGCGGCGGCCCGGCCCCGCCGCCGCCTCCGCCGCCTCCAGCCGCCGCCCCCGCCGCCCCCGGGCCCGCTGTGGGGCGCGGCGGCAGCGCCCGGGCGGTGGCCCCGGTTCGCCTCCGGCCGCAGGTGCGCGGGGCGGGTGCGGGGCAGCGGGGGCGAGGGGTGTGCAGGCACCCCGCCACCGGGTCCTACCCCCCAGCACGTCCCGAGGGGGGCAAAGGTACAGGCGTAGCCGGAGTGGATGCTTTTGGCTCTGAATTACTTGAAAAGACATTTGTGCACAGTCGTATACGTACACACGCATATAAATATTTTTATAAACTAATGTAGAGAGTTAACACAATCTATAAACTTACATGGACATGTAAGGACCTATATATACACACATACATTACACTAATAAAAGTAATTTAGGGAGTATAGGGAATATATATTTATGTCTATGTGCATACGTGTGTCCAAATTTGTATATAGATACATATGTGTATGTACGTATATATGTTTTAATAAAGTAGTTTTTAATGTATTTATATACATATACATGTATGTATATAATGTAGATATAGATGTAGATGATGTAGATGATGTAGATGTAGGTGTAGATGTAGATGTAGATGATGTAGGTGTAGATGTAGATGTAAATGTAGACATATATGTATATATATGTTGCTGTTACCAAATACAGGAAAGGTGCTTGTACCAACTATATGAAAGGCAACATTCCGTTCCCACTAATTAAGAGTTAAATTCTGCTAATTTAGAGAGTTGAAAGAACGTATTCTGTATAAATACATATATTTATGTTCATACATGTGTATAAATTTGCTATCTATCTAAGATGGAATTATATGTAGTATATTTAATATATAACATATAAGATATAGTTTACATGTATATATGTATGTTTACATGTAGATATGTTACTGTATATATTGCCTATATGTTGCCCCTATTGTGATAGGCACAATCCCATTCCTCTTAATTAAGAGACTTCACATTCTGTTAATTCAGGGAGTTAAAAGAACACTCTATATAAACATGTATGAGTGTTCATATATGTATTCTGATATATGCGTATATAAATATAGACCTAATAATATGTGTTTGTGTGTGTGTTGCCAATATTAAACGTGATTGGCAAAATCCTGTTCCTGAAGTCATTGGGAATTTGCCATGAATTTAGTACGGGTGGTATTCCATCAGATACTGCTGAGCACCAGCTTTCTGTATTTCCTGAAAGAATGGGATCTCAGCCACAATGTGCTCATGACTTCATCACTTGTGAGTAAGACAGTATTCCAAAGCTCAAACTCATAAAATCTTTATAGCACACCGGTCTGTGTGCCTTTATAGCAAAGCATGTCTTTCTTGACTTCAAATAAAACAAAAGCAGGTAGTGAGAGCTCTCCTTTTTTCCCCAAATGGCAAAAAGTAATCAGTGGCTACCATTTCTCTGGTGAGTTGAAGTTAAAGCTTAGAATCAATTAGCTGAATAGTAGCTGTCCTTTACCCCCAGAACATGAAAACAGGGCACTAAGCCTATGGTTTTAATGACAAATTTAAAAACATGACACTAATAAAAGTTTTTTTCCTTTATTTTATCTACAAGTCAGCCAGGAGAACATGTCCAAATATCAAACCAGTGTACACACCATCTACCCCTCTAGCTGCATGTGATATCTTCATAGGTGTTTTTATTTGTTATATTAGATTCTCTGAAGTAAGAGACACAGATAAATATTGCCAATTCTGAGAACATTTCCTTTATATGGAAAAAAATACAAAAAGAAAGTGCTCCGTCATTCCTGAATCTCCTGGTCCCTGTCAAAAGACCATCCATAAGAAGAGAAGTCCCAGCCTCAGGTGAAGGAGATAGCATTATCTCTCACATGCAAATCAGACCGTAAATCATAAATTTAATTCAGTCTAAAATCATAAGATCTGTAATTGTACTTGCATGCCTCATTTTATGACCTTTCCTGCTGATGAAGAAAGCCTTTCTGAAAAATACGGTTATGAAAGTGTCAATAACTGCTCTCCTAAGAGCAATGTTACAGATCCTTTCTAGTTATCTGCCTGCAGGATATTGCACTGGACTGAGAGGTATCTTCAATAATGTCAGTGAAAAAACATTGGCAAGAGCAAGCTGGCCAAGGCTATTGGAAGTATAGTTGTGTCCTATTGACCCTTTTCTGTAATATCACTTCCTAATCCCCCTCTATGCTGGGATTCATATCCCTGTTCAACAGTCACAGCATAAACTGTAGAGCCAGGAACTGGACCACCGTATGATAGCCTCACAGGCGTTTGGAAATGGTGAACAACTGTCTGAGGATTTTCAGTTTGCCCCAAGAGGGGAAAGAAGCCTTTGGGTGGGAAAGCGCTGAGGCACGAGAAGGTGGAGGAAGGTCACTTCTCATGGAAAATGTTCTTCCTCGCTGCCCTTTTCATTACAGGCAGTGAGGGATGACAGAGCCTGCCTGCCGCGGACTGGCAGAGACAAAGCGATACTTTGGCACCCAGGTCATGCCTTTACAGTCACAAAGTCTCTCCCAGACACGGGAGTATGGACCCTTCCTTGTGGCACCATCCACATGTTTGCCATTATTTGTCCTCTTACTTGCCTCCTCTCCAAAAATAAAAGGGCACACACAACAAAAATCCTTCTAGCTCTGACACCGCTGTGGCTCTGGGTATTGGTTGATTTATTTTTTTTTTAAATAATATTATGAAAATGAGAAGTTGGTAAATGGGAAGAAAAAAAATGAGGGAAATATATCATTGATCCTGAGGCTGGTGACTTACATGCTGGTAATAAAAAGGGAAATAATACATTGACAGAGACCCAAAAAAACAGTGAGAGGGAAGAAAGCTGAAGCTGAGCTTAGTTCCTAAAATTGATACTGTCTATTGCTACACCAAAATAATCTATTTTATGGATGGATTGTATAGAAGAGAACATCCAACATTTGCATGGGAATTGCCTTTACGACATAGCATGATGCAGCAGGGAATCGGACCAGGTTTGACTTTGTAGCTTGTTGAAATAGTAGCAGTGAAGCTTAGTACAGCATAAGTTGCTGAAGGTCTTGTGGAGTTTCTGTCGGTATTTGCAGCACGTGCTGCTTCCCATTGCCACCAGCCCTGTCCAGATGGTTCCGCAGATGCTGAAGGGTTTCACCACCAGTGGAAGGTCTTTAAATCCATGGCAGAGATTTGCCTGAGAGATCAGAGCAGGGTGTGCTTCACCCAGGTCGTACGAGGCAGCAGCAGCACTGCCCTCCACCACCGCTCCCACTGCACCCAGCCCTGCTGGTCATCTGCACAATAAGCAGCCCCTCCTGAGGGCATGGCCGGGGACATCGTCATATGGAGAAAAATATTCCCAAGTCTCAAAGCTTCCCCGGGGCGGGGAGGGAGGACGGTCCCCTCAGCCTGGGTAGAGCAATAGAGGAGACGTGAAGGTGTGTCCCTGGCGCCACGGTGTCTCGTCATGGCTCTGCCCCCTGACAGCTCAATGCATCTGCTCCCGCTTCGGAACAATTTTCTGTCGGGTCGCTCCGCACCATTTCAGGGGTAGCACAAAGAGAAAGCAGGTACGCCACACTCTCCTGGCTGCAACGGATCCATGGAGGACCTTCCCGCAGTGCCCCCACCAACGCCCCATCGCCCCAGCTGTGCCATGCCAGCTGCACCCGGGCGCGCTTTCATCTCCCAGAATCACAGAATCACAGCATGGCAGGGGTTGGAAGGGACCTCTGGAGATCATCTAGCCCAACCCCCCTGCCAGAGCAGGGTCTCCTAGCATCAATCTCTTTAATTCTGCTCACAGTCATCGTCTCTTTTACCAGACACAGCGCTAGCAGCGTTTCACGTGACAAAGTGCATGCTATTTTACGCATCAAGGTGGTAACTCACATAATTCAGTTTGTTTACCTTTTAATCCATTTCATTGATTACTACTGGAAATTACCACCAGTCCAGCCCGCCCACGGCGTGCTGTTTGGAAAAGAGAGGCGCTGGTAGTCACACCGTGGCCGGCTTGCAAGAGTTCAGGTGGTTCATACAGGCGTTACGATATTTTAGTTTTACTTTTGCTGTAGTAGGCTTTGGAACTTTTTCGTCGTAGGCACAGCTTTGAGTTACAGGGCTGTATGTCATCCGTTACATTAACCCAGCTTTATCCATATAGTAGGAAAAGATCTATCTTAATTGCTGTTATCTGCTTTCATAATAATTAAAAAAACAATAAATGCTGATTTGAACAAATGAGAACTTTCACTGTATCATAAATTTAGCTCCATTTTTAGGGATTCCCTAAAAATCATGAGGTCATATGTTTGTACTTGATTTTCTGGCCTCTCTTTGAAATCAAGGACGCATTTCTGCAAAATGTTACTGTGACTATTCCAATAACTGGATCTCCTACGAGCGGTGTTATAGGTGTTCTCTAGTGAATATGATCAAAAAATCAAAATGGTTGGGGGAAAATCATAAATATATTAATAAATATTTGTCTGTAATTTTCATTGCTGTTTTAGTTTGACAGACATTTTCAGCAGATTTTAAAAAAAAATTGTAATAGTCTAGTGCTGATATTTTATTTTGATGGAAATCAACTCTATGCAGAAGAGTTAGGTCATATATTTCTTAGATTTTCGCTGACACAGACCAGATAGCAGCATTGTGAAATCTGCATTCCTGGTTCAGAAGAAAAGCATAAATGTCACCCTTCTTCCTAGCCACTTTGCTAAAACAGACAGAAAGACTTTCTGCAGTTATCCCCCGAAGTATAGTATAGTATAGTATAGTATAGTATAGTATAGTATAGTATAGTATAGTATAGTATAGGAGGCCAGCTTACTGAAATACATCAGTGTGTTACTGAAATAAATTTGTTAAAAAATCTAGTATTTCTATTGGAACATAGAAGGAAGTTTTGAGGTTACCTCAGGTAAAAAAGGTGGTTCTTCTTGACTACTGCAGCCGCGTGGGAATCACACAGTAACACAGGCAGGGAAATGTGTGCCTGTGGTACACGTCACCAGATGCGCAAAGAGTTCAGGGAGAACAGACACCAAAGAGCTGGCATAGATCTTTTTTACCGATTTAGAAATAGCTTCAGTGGACATTTAAGGATTAAAATATACAAACATGCTTGACTGAGTGTTGTTTTCTTTGGGAGGGAAGTCGGTTGCTCACCTGCATGCGTTATGTTAAAAAACATTTCTCAAAATGTCTCTTCCATTAGGAGTTAGACTCTTTTTATGTGGACTATGTCATCAGGGCCTTGACCGTGTAACGCAGTCTCTAAATCCATTAATTAGTGAAAGAATATCTCAGCTATGGAGTGATTTATTATATGAAATCAATAGTCCATTGAGGATGTGTTTTTCCACAGCCTTTTCCAGGGCTGCTTAGCAACCATCCCCATAAACCAGGTCTACCGGAGGCATTATACCTCCCTAATATGGGCACTTTAATGGCAGCAATTTACTTGTGCAGGTCTGAACTTTGGTAAGCCGTTTTAAGGCCCTTACGATGTTAACTGTTGTGTCTGCACAGCTCGGTTTTTAAATTGGAAAGGGTTGAGAAAGGGCACAGGTACCGGCAGCCGCCTAATTTTCCAGAACTTGAGGAATGGCAGGAGCAGCAGGATACACGACTACAGGCGCAGAGCATGAAGGAAGGACCACAGCTATTTTTTTTATTCTTCAAAAGCAGCCCCATGAATGAAGCCAGCGCTGAATTCAGAGTGATAAACTCTGCTTTTTTGGGGCTCCCCTGAGGCTGCATGCAGAAGCTGCCGCCCCACAGCGCTGGTCACAGGTACTCCAGCCTGAAGCCCTGAGGGAGCAACCTGCTGCTGCTTCTGCGGATTATGGGCAACCACCTCCTCAGAGGCAGAGCTAATCTGGGCATCAGTGTAATTGCACCCCTGTGAACACTCTCCCAAAGACTTCTCCTAAGGCCTTCCCCAGCCGGCTGATGCATACACAGGCACTTCTGCTCACCATGAGTAAGCATCTCTAACAGGTTCAGCCAGGAAGCTGTGGGAGAGCATTTTGCGCCTCATACCAAGTAACGGAGAGGTTTTTGCAGTGCTGCAGGGCATCGCCATTAAATATCATCCCAAAGAACAAAAAAGGGACCCTCCAGCTACTGCAGGAGGGTTAAGTGATGTTTCTAGCTCCAGAGGGACGCTTATAACCCAGGAAGGCTATTAACCCATGAAGTTAATTTTTGCCATTACTTGAAAGTCAAGTGCACTCTTTCTCTTCATAAGACAGGCAAAATCGAGAGGAGCTGCCCGGAGGAGGTTTGTGCCGTTTTTCCTTTCTCTCACTACTTGTGTTCCAGGTGATCTGGGTATCACTGGAAAATGACGTTGTTGGGCACATTTGCTGGAAACCCAGAACCAGAGATGACAGATTGGTCTCCATCTCTTAAGGATTAAAACAATGTAATTGTTTAATAGCTAAGCAACTTGTTTAATGTTTAAACTGCAAATTCCCTCTTTAGCTCATTCTGCACCAGGACACTTAGTCATTGAATGATTTCTGAGACTGTGTCCCCACGCTGGCTGTCAAAAGTAGCCACTGTTCTCGAGCCTAGCACCTGTCGCTGCCATGAATACAGAAATACTAATTTAAATGTTTAACTTTGGGGGAAAAAAAAGTTAATGACTAAAAGAACGCCTCCAGTTGCAGCCTTACAATGGTACCGTAACCTACAACAAGAATTTTCCTTTGAAAGCAGAGTTTGATAAGTTTATAAGCATATTTTTAAATGCTTTCGCATGAGTTCAAGTCCTGGAGTTGGTGGCTGAAGTGATTCCTTTAGTCCTATAGCCTACATTTACAACTCTGGCAGCCTTTAAAGCATAGAGGGCTAACTTCTGTTTGCAAAGGGCAAGGTAAAGGCTGACCCAGTCCTACAGTCCTGGGAGGCCTTCTGCTAAACTACATTTGCTACTCACGCTTTGTCAGTAGATTAATGGCACAAGCATGTCGAACAAATGCTGCTTTCAAAAACGCTGAGAGGTTGGTTGTTTGTTTTTTTTTTCTGAAGAAAACTTTATTTAAAAAATAAATGTTACAATGTTTTCCAAGCAGTTCCAAAGCAAGCAAAAAATGTTTCCAGGCTGTGCACTGTCTTGAATCAAATCAACTGCCACCTTATCCTCAGACTCTCCTGCCATGACCAGTTCCCCTGGTTAAGGAACTTTCTTCTCTGTGCGTGCACTCAGCTCATAAGCACAGCCTAAATTCTGCTTCCCCCTTCACCGGCACGAGCTGGTTTGTATAAGCATAGCAGGTTAGATTTAGGCCCTTGATAAGGCCTTTTCTAAGAGGACTCTGGTCTTCAGGAGGAGTCTATAAATGTCTACTGGGGTGCTTTACAGAACATCATCCTGTAGTCAGCGAGAGTGATACAACTCGGTTTATAACCAGTAGCTGGAATTGCTATGCGTATGTGGGTAGTACTGGGAGCTGTGCACTCCATGGCCCCTTTCTCACCTGCCCCTTTTCTTCTGACACCCTCTTTTCTCTCCCTTTTACACCAAGAACCCGCCTGCAAAATATGAACACAGGCACCCTGTGCTTGCTCAGTCAGAGCTCACCAACACTGGGCATCACTGAGCCAAGAGGAACCATCCTTTAGCAATGGCATAAAAAAATACCTTAGATCCTCCCCAATCCTCAAAGCTGACTCTCTGTCTTGGGTGGTGTTATACGTGTCCCAGGGAAGTGTTCCTGACGGCTGAAGCAGAAGCAGCCCCAATACAAAGAAGGCGTTTTGCAGTTGCACTAAAAGGTAGTTTGTGAATTGCTGCACAATTGGTCAGCCAAAGTGGTCAGTCAAAGAATTAACTAATACGCAGGGGTTAAATAGCGAGTATACATTATCTAGAAAAAGAAGAAACCTAGAACCAGGGATATTTTCTGTATGATATGCATAACTTTCTGTTAGGGTTCAGAAATACACATTTCAGGAGTTGAGGAAGTCGTACTTCTTTTCAGTGACTTGAGTTTATATTTTGCTTATCTTTCCCCCACTTTTCTTATTTCTCTTTACCCAGCCTACTCACTGAGGTTAATTAGCCATTACTTGCATCTCTTACGTCACCATATTTCCATTGCAGAAGGTTAATAAATCCTTGCAGAATCTTTAACTGTTGATCTCAGCTGCTTGGCTTTATGACCAGTAGATAGTTGGTGTGAACATAGGTTTTCCACTTGACTTGGTGGAAGTTTGGCTTTAAATTTTACAGAGAATGTTATATATGGCTTGTTTTCAATAAAAATTAGTTCAGTTCATCGTTGTTCCAAAGTCATGGGTAAAAATGACTCACCTCTTCACATAATCCTGTCCTCAGGAGAGTTAGCACAGAATAATCAGGTAAGAAATTAATGAAAATCATTCATTCATTCAAGAAGAAATAGCATGGGAAAGTCCACCCTCCACGCAGCCACATCAAATGTGATTGGGAGAATACGGTCATTGAGGCTGCAAGAGTTAAAAGAAAGCCTTTGGTTTGAAGTTCCTTGTAGGCACCATAAACATAGAGTCAAAAGGACTACAGCTGTTAAACTCTGCCTCTCTGCTCCGCAGATAAAGGTTGCAGCATTCAGCTGCACACAAAACCCTGCCTAACCTGCAGCCTGGTTTTTAGCATTTTCTAAATGGAGTAGCATCCTCACGTAGGGTTAACAGAGCCACAGCCTAAAATATTCAATGTTGCAGTAGTTAGAACAAGCAGCAGCCATGTATCAAAATCCTTTGTTTCACAGAAAGAGATTTCTCTTGACCTCAGAGATGATATGGTTGAACCCCATGCCTCATTTAACCGTCCAAAAGAGTGTAAAGAAAAAAGTACAATATTTTCATTATCAGAGTTTTCCAAATCAAAAAATGATAACTAATAGGAGGAATTACTAATATTATAAAACTTTTCAAAGAATTTTAATGGTAGTTTAAGTTGGGAAGATAGATGCAGGAGCTTTCAGGAATGGAAAATGTGGACATTTCATTGAAAGGTTCCAGATGAGTGGAAACTTTTGTTAACAAACCAATGGTTGCTGGTTGCTATACAACCAAGCTGGACACACTGACATCATAAGAAAGACGGCAAATTTTATTTGCTTCAGTGAAATGACTTCAGTTGACTTTGCAAGACATGCATAACTTATACCACTGGAAAGATATGATGAACCTTTTCAGTGGTCACAATCCTTTGATGATCATCAGTATCACTTTGACTCCTATACCCTCTGTATCTACCTATATTCTGGGTTTGATTAGACTGGAGGACTGATAGTTCAATAGAGAATTAATTTTACTGCTTCTGCATGGTCTAACAGCCAGCCTCTTTTCCTTTTATATGTAGACATAGATATTTTATATGTATATCTATCCATCTACACACAAGCACATATACATATATCTGTATAATTTGATTTATATTTTATATATCCTCCATGTAATTAGCTCTGATCAACAGTTCTATATTTTAAGTTATTTCTCCCTTTCTTCATGAATGCAGATATTGCAACCAGAATCTGCTCCTATATTTTTAAATCATTTCAGCTAGGCATAGATACTTAAATGTTAGAGTTCCCAACTTAATCCCAAGCATTTACAAATTATAAAAAAAAAAGTTAGGATTTGATCCCACAGTTACATATGGGGATCAAAATATGAGCATACCTTTTAACCAGAGAAAAGGCTGCACAGGGGAAAAAAACAAAACACAAACAAACAAAAAGCCTCAAGAAAACCATTTCAATAAGTTTAGCAGGAAAGTGTGGAGGAATGGTAAAATGCTTTCCGATGCCTACAACAAACAAAAGCCATGTCAGGATAGCATTACTTTATTGAGAAGATTATATCCGTTTCCTTGTATTTCAGCCTGCCTCTGATTGCTTTCTTGTGCAACAGTCTTTCTTGGAACATTACATCATGGAAAAAGAAGGTGGAGCAATTATATTCATAGTCATTAACCGCCAGTATTTCTTTGAACTCCTCCTGTGTGACACTCCATCTATACATCCTAAGGAATGTACTCCAAAAAAACGGAATTAGCAAAATTTCTAACAGAATTGGCAAAAGGAGTTATCACCTCGATACACAGAGGTAAGTAAATCCCCTTTTCCACTTGCAGGTGCTTTGGAAAATGCTAGGAAAATAACAATGCCAGTTCTGAGGAGAGGAGCAGAGGCTGCATATCTGTCCTGTGCAATCAGCCTCTGCTTGTCTTGTGGTGAAGTAAATTTGTCACATAAGCAGTTTGGTTCTCATCTCAGCTAGACCAGCATGCTGGTGCCAGTCCTGTAAAAACCATCCCACAGCGTTTGAAATAAACCAGTGCAGCTAGTTATCTGAAAAACCACAGAGGGGAGAGAGAAATCAGTCTGACCTGTGTTTTCTATTGTAGAAGTCAAATGCCTTAACACTTGAAGCTGCATGAAGTCCAGCAGTGGGGGACGAACAAATTTTTGACCCTGCATGTAGCCCAGCCCTGGCAGCGGGATTCCCAGCCTAGTTCAGGACAATACACACTTGGGCAGATATGTTCTTAGGGCAAAATAGCTGGGCTTCTTAGATGAACATGGGCGCAGGGCTCATGATACAGATGTTGATAAAGCTGTTCTAGTTATGGAAATTGCTTTTTCAGAGCTAATCAGAGTATCTGGGTACAGAACTAGAGTAAAAAGTATCAGTATACTTTTAACAACTGCTCACAAGTTCAGCCCTAGCATCACATAACATGCATAGAGAGGCTGCTCATAGAAAAACCCAAATCTATTCAAGCCCCTTCAGCTCCTCAGTGAAAGGTAATCATAATTTTATTTTAGTGTGTCTCATCTGTCCTTTAGCAATGGCATCTATGTCCCAGCTTGTCACCCTGGGCTCTATTTAGGGCTCCTGGAAAGCAGCAGGCATTTCAAAAGGGCCTGCTTGTTGCTTCCCAGTACAGGCCCATCAATCACTGCCTGTAGATGCTGACTCTTACAGCTGAGCATGAAAGGAGCCCCGGGTTGACAGGCTGGCACACACGTCTGAAGCCAGATGTGGTGGATTCCAACCCCTCATTTGTCCTGCTGCTATTAAAATCATGAGCCAAACTGAGCAAGGTGCCTCCTCCCTCATCATTCACTGCATGAACCTCTTTTCATGATTTTTTCTTGCAGTGTTGGGATGGAATATGAGTTTTGGCCATTGCTACAAGACTTGCAGCTGTGTGCATTGTACAGGGCTTCTCCAAGCGAGAGGAAAGGAGCCATGGATAAGGAGTTAGACTAGATGACCTCCCTTCTCAACCATTCTGTGATTCTGTGATGGGAAGGGATTTTACCTATCGACTTTGCAGTGGTTGGTACTCTGGGAGCTTTTGACAAAGCTTCTCTCCTGGGACTGAGACTCAGGTTTGTCCCACCTGCAGCATGCTAAAACAGGATGAACAGAGAGATGCAAATTGCCGAAATCACAATGGTTAAAAGAATGACAGGTTCAGATGCAGTTTTTGGAAACAGGCATAATTGTTAGGGTTCAGAGCTGGCACTAAGCAGAGAAACTGGCTTCTAACTCAGCAGGTCACTCAAACTCTGGGTTTGGACTGTCCAGTTTACCCTGAGAAATCATGCCCGAATGCCTCTGTGTGAGGCCAAAACCAGAAAGTATGTAAGTCTCCTCACTGTAAAAAATCAAGCAATTGACCCAACCAGCAATTATTGCAGCATCCAGATAATCCCCACATACCCAGAGGAGGAGAATTTTGGGGCAGTTTGAAAGAGGAAATCCTGCCTTATTGAACTCAACTGCAAAATATTCCAAATCCAAATATGATTTCACCCTATATTATACTCTTGCCAGTGTGGAGATTTTTGGTTATAGATAAGGATCAGCTAGGGTTTATTGCAAAGTTTATTTTGTAGTAAGTCCGTAGCAGCAATTAAAGTTCCAAAACAGTTTTCACATACTAGTAATTTAAAGAAAAGTACATCTCTGAAGATGTAATTTTCCATTTTTAATCTCCATCCAAAGATATTCTTTAACTTTGAGCAAATTCCTGTCAAACAGTTATAATTGTATGAAAAAAGATACTTTTCCAGATGTAAAAAAAAAAAAGATGACTGCTGACTTTTTCCTTTCTCTTCTATAAGATAAGCCAGCAGAGCTGACCGCTGAAGACTGGTGCATAACCACTCAGGAACTTGTTCATAAATGCACTGTAAGACTAAACTGGAAAAGAACTAAATTATAAAGCCTGAATGCTGGGTAATAAGAATAGACAGTAGAAAAATGGCAATAAGATATTTTAATTCCTTTTGAATCGCAACCTGCTTCCTAAACCATACCTGAGGTAACAAAGCTAATACCACGGAACTGGGTCCCAGCTTTAGCACAGATACCAGAGCACGGGTGATTTCAGCCTTCAGTACAAAAACTGTAGCTATATATAGTATTATAAATGTTAATTTTAGAATTATGTCAAGTAACCTAAAAAAAATATTGTCCCATAGCAAGGTAAACTTGGCAGAAAATTATCATTCTTTATGCAGAATGGTTCTATGTGCTATTCTAATGTTGAATTAATTTACTCAATGTATAAACTCTCCCAGAAAGAGAGCCTTTTCTTGGGGTACCTTTAGAGGAGTGAGTGGGCAACTGGAGTCCTTTAACATGTAGAGGTCTTTGAAGCATGCTAAATATATTGAGGCAAAGAAATTTTTGATCCAACCTACCACCAGCTGTACTTCCCATCCTGACCACTCTCCACAAAAATTTGTCAGACTCAAGCAGAGTGAAAAAAACCCAGACATAATTTCCCAGAAGTCAATGAAGACCTTCGCCAGGATCATTAATTATATATGGAAGATACATCAGGACTTCCTTCATGCCTGACAGCATGAAGTTCTCAAAGAGGTATCTATAATATTTGGCTTTATTGTGAAATTGGTATAAGATGTCATAACATTGATGGCATCTATAACATATGCAAACTAGGGTTGATTTTAATACTTTAAATTTTGTGTATCTTGATGTTCTTAGACTGGCAGAGAAATTACACCTCTGACATCCAGTTAATGATATCACAGTGTACTGATGTATTATTTCACTTTCTGATTTTATCTACATCAAAAAAAAGATACTACTTTATGTACAGCTTTTCATACTTTTTATTAAAAGCATAAGGAACATGGTTTTTTTCCCTCCCTACAGTTGCAGAAATTATTCCCTACAAAGCCTGAACGAGGATACCATAGGGAATGCTAGCAAAGTCATTACCAGCATCCATTTGTCTCTTGTGAGAAAGACTTTTTAGGATGAGAGCCACAGCAGTGGTTCTGGAAGGTATACTAAAAATAAAACTTCTCATGCTTTGGTGGTGGCATTAACAAACTGAAATACCTGAGCTGGGAAAACTCCCAGCTTTGTGATCATGGTCAGAACTGCTGTAACACTGGACTTAGAAGGAAAAATATAGCAGTCTGTATTGCTGTGGCTCCTAGAAAAGCCAAACAGCGTGGGTACCAATTGCTTACCAGACAGCTCAGAAACATAAACTAACTTTAACAGTACATTTATGCCTCTGTTGAATACTGAGTGGCCTTAGCAAAGGCACAAGGCTGAAAAAAATAAGGATATAATACCCCGATTTCCACAAGCTACTTAGCTCTTAATGGAAGTTTTCTTATTGATGTCCATAACTTTAATCATAGAGGACCAATCCTTAAATGCCTGGCTTTACGGAGACTGCTCCCAACCTTGAAGTTAAGCATTAAGGTCCAGGTCCTTGTGGGTATTCACGTGTTTAATTATTTTCCTGGATCAGAACTATCCCATAAAGACCTGTTCCAAATTCTTGGTCATAAAGGCATGACAGTTCCTAGATACTTCTCTCTGGCACAGGCAGCCTGCCAACTGGAAAGCTTCTTTGCCTCAAAACTTCAAGAATACCGTGTGTCAGGCTGGCACAGGGAACCGGCCACTAAATTCAGATCACGTAATACATCCAGGCATGATGTTTTCCTTTGGTGATACAAACTCCTGGAATGCAGTGTGGCACTTGAAAAAAACACATCTCCCCAAGTGCGTTATGTCCTCTATCTTCCACGCCAATAGTTTTTAATTCCGCACTAAAAAAAAAGGAACAAATTGTCTACAAATCGTTTTTTAAAAGGCAACTATCTTGATGAGGCTTTCGTGGGTGTTGGGAAATAGGCGTTTTCATATGCAACCTGAAAGCCATTCCCTCTTTGCACAGTTTGCTTTTGCTCCTATTTAATCCTAGTAGAGGATTGGAATGCGTCACCTTTCCTTTTTGGCTCTTTAAATACATTGCCTAATTCCATCAACAGAGGTCACTGCAGCACTTTTCCTCTTTGGTGAAAGCACGCCTTTTCCAGCAGACAAAACAGAAGAATTAATGCTTTCATGTAGCAGAGTTTTAGTTTATCCATTAGAAACTGGTCCAGGGAAATTCACACATAGCGAGATGATGATGGTGATGATGATGATGACGACAATGGTGATAATAATAATAATTAATAATAGCTTTTGGGGCTTAGGAACTTAACCTAAGTCATGCAAACTCGTTTATAGTGATGTTTTGAGCTTTGTCGCTACATCTATCTTTCTTTTCATTACCTGGGAACAAGACCTGTAAATCTGGTCTTGGCACTGGCTGTTCTATCTGCTCTGCAGCACTTGATAAATCAGTGTCTGGCATTTTTTCATTAGGGAAAAAATAAGAAAAAAACTCCTGAAAGAGCTCCTTCAAATTGGTAAGGCTTCATTAACAAATTTGTCAGCAGTCATCACTTTTATTTGAATCTATGTTTGCATACTTATGAAAATGATGGAGAAAGATTTTGTGATATTTATCCTTAAGGGGAATTCAAGCCAAAGGGTCCATTTAAGCCAGCAGTAATGTGAACCTTGCAATTTTCTGTTGCTAAACCCATTACAGCAGATTGAGCCAAATAGGCTTGCAGACAGAGAGTCCTTTAGAAATAAACAGAATGTAGGAGTTGTACACAGTAAGACATTGTTAAAAAATATGTATATTACCTTTTTATGTGTACATGCAGAAATAGCTTAGTTTATTGAGGAAGAAAAGAAGATTCATCTCAAAGCTAAAGCAGTCATAATGCCTGGCTTTGAGAAGATACTTTTCGTTCATAGGTGCCAAAATCACTTAAAGGTTGAGGGCAGTGGAATTCCACTTCAGACTCAGTAAGTAGTGTTTAGATCTTCACTATGAAGGTTTCTACGTGTGGGGTAGGTGTCTGAGCTCCCACTGGAGTCAGTGGATTGTAAGCTGTTCCCCAGATCACTGCAAGGTAGCCATCCACATGTGTTCAACTGATTTGCACCATTGGCTGCCTTGTGCAGATCCCCATGAGCTCCAGCCCCAGGGGTGCAGTCCTGCTGCCGTAAAGGTGCCCCAAGGGACTTCCCTGGCCTCCAGCTGCCGATCCAGGGAGCAAAGGGCTCCTGCGGTTCCCATGCCAAATCTGGCAACTCAGATGGCCTGAGGTACCCATGCATGACTTAGCCCTGTGTGTTTTTATCCCTATTGTACGTGTGAGAAAACAGAGGCACAGAAAGCTGAAGAGATTTGTCCTAGGTCTAACACCTGCACTAAACATCTACAGCCACCCTTCCTCATCGGGCCTAAATGGGGAGTAAGTAACTTCCAAGAGTTTCTGTTGCAGGTGCCAAGGAAAAAGTGTATTTGCCACAGTATATTCACTTCTTAGAAGCCCCTTCAATGCTACCAAGTTTTTGTACCTAAGCAAAACACGCAGGACAAATGTAGTTTTCTGAAAGGAAAAACAGTGAATGCACTAGGGAAAAAATGAGTGAAGAACTACCTCTTTTTTTACACTGCATACATATATCTTAAATATAGCAACATTTTATGATGCCTTTTAGGGCACAGAATGTTTGTAAAGAGCAGGTCCTCATGCCTGGCTTGAGGCAGTGCACAAACAATGTAATTTCTGTGCAGATTGTTCCTTTTTTGTGGTGAGAGCTGGATGAACAGTTTCAACCTGATCTTTTGTTCCTTTCTGTAGGTTTCAGTCACCTGAAAGGCTAAGGGAAGTAAAGATAGACGTGGGGTCAAGGAACCAGGGTCTCATGTTCGGTTCCTGGCACTGTTCCTGTGTTATGTGTACACGCAGCTCATTTGCTTTGTGCGAGTTTCTCCACCGTTCACGTGGGGTTTTAACACTGGCATAATTCTCAGGATGCCCTTCCTCTGAACTGCCTGTGCCTTGTGTTCACACAGCACCTGAAAGACACTGTGCACCACCACAAGTATTATCAATACTCATCATCATCATGTAGTATTGGAGCTGAATTTATTTGGGCAGGTGGCTTTCATTTATATATTGTTTTCTCATCCAGTACAAGCTTCTGTGATGGGAAACTTGCCCTTAAAGAATGACATGAATAAAGCTAGCTAGAGGGCTATAGGTTTTATTCCAAGATATCTTAAAAAAATAAGAGCCCTTCTATTTTGGCGTTCTGTGCATAACTCATTATTTTCCCCCCTTATCACTGCTGATAAAACAGTAGAGCAAAGAGCAAATGGTGTTAGGCCCAATGCCAACTAATGAGTCTAAATTAATGCTTGACATACATGCCAGCAAAAAAGGCAGTTTAACTTCAAGCTTCTTTTATGATAATTTTGTACTTAGCAGAATAACTTACTGATGGGAAAGCACTGAGCACATGTGCAATGATCTGACCTGTGTTTACATCTGTAAGAATGATGTTGCAGATGACTAATATCTGTGCCCCCAGATCACTCTGCCTATTCTTGACAGATACTTCTTTTTTTCCTAGCTTGTTCCCGCCAGGACAGTAGAAAAAAGTTGATGTTCAGTTTGGGTGTCTACTGCTGACCAGCTCTTCACTATTGGTGTGGCTGCAATCTACCTTGCCAAAGAAAGAAAACTCTGAAAATCAGAGCTTGGCATTGTTTTCTTCAGTCCGTGTCTCATTTCTTATGATTGAAAGGTAGTAGAAACTCAAAATTTTCAGGAGGAAGGGTGGACAAGAAATAAACAGGAGCAATATTAACTTGAAATTTCACACCTGTGAAACCAAAACAGGAAAGAAAAAGGAGTTTCACTTGTGATTAACATTGAGACAGATTCTCAAAAGGAAATAAATTAAGTAATGTAGCTCAATAGATTTCCAGTCCTCTTAGCTGGTTCAGAGTATTACTCATGTTACTTTATACTGCTAATTTTAAGGTTCTTAAGTACAGTGAGTTTGGCAAAACAATAAACATAATTGTCCTACCTCAAAAGCAAACAAAATATAAAGATAACGTTATCTGTTTTTCCACTCTTTAATGTTTGTGTTCTATCCATATATGTAGATAGAAAATTAGAAAAAGTACCTATGAAGAAAGGAAGCTTGTAAATATTTGTTACATTTTCCAGTCTCCCACAGGCTTTTAAATAGTAGTTTCTAATCATACATGACAATAAAACATGAGTTTTCAGTGTCTAATGGCTGCAGGAAAAACGTTGAAAGTGCCATTTCTCAAAATCAACATACCAGCAAGAAAATAAGAATCACTTCACAATTATTTTCATCTTCTGTTACTTAAAAGTCAAGTTTTTCATCCATGGCAATTTGATGATTTCCCCTGCAGACGTCACTGGTCCTCTTTCTCTGACTACCTCTCTTGTAAAAATGGATTAAGCTACCCTTCTTGTGCTGAAGATGGTCATGTTTACTTCTTCTCTACCAGACTCTACAACCCGAAACCCTGGCCTACTTCTCTGAATCTCATATAACCTTCCTTAATTGCTCTACACACATCTGAAATTACTTCTGTCTTTCAAGTTGGCCTGCTTTCTTGGCTCACACACAGAGCGGTGAATCAGTCCATATGGAGCTCCTGCCAGGGCGTTCGTTCTTTTCCAACTCTTACGGCTTCTCCTCTCTGGCTTTGACAGACACATGCCTGCTCCCCTCACTCGAGTTTCCTGCCGTGCTATGAGGTGAATTATCCCCCTGCTTCTGCACTCTTTTCCTGATGTCCTCCCCTAGTGTGACACACAAACTGCTTTTAGGTCCGTCATAGCATCCTTCCCAGCCTTGCTCTCTGGTGTCATCACGTAGCCGGCGTGTTGTTTCCCCAGGTGCTGTAGAGATGGCAGTGGCCACCCTGACTAGGCAGCTGCAGATGTTCCCAGTGGGTGCCATTCCCCCTGGAAAAGGCATCACGGCAATGCCTTCTTTCCACGCACTCTGTCAGACGGCATTTCTAGAGGTTCTGGGCGCTCCCTGTGCTAGCTGCTACGGTGTTCTGATTGCCGGCGCTCCCCTCGCTGCTGCGTCCTTGATGGTAAGCTCTCCTTTTACTACACTTTCCTACTTGCCTGGGATATTAGTTGAAGAGTAACAGCTGCAGCAAGAACAACAGGATCTGACAGTTAATCACGCCGTGTAATAAATATGAAAGTATTGCCGGTTGTGACAATGTACTATTGACCTTGATGACTCCCTCCCTTTTTCTGCAATATTCTGTTTGACCATTGTTGCTTTTACTATTAAAATATTTTCTCAGTATCACTGTGTCCTGGTCTTATTATTGTCTTATTTTTCTCATTGATTAGCAAGTTCTGTTCAAGTGTATCTTCTATTTTCTTTCTACTGTCAAAGATACAGGCTATTCATTATTATTCCTTCCAGAAACTCGCCTGCCCTAGACTATGCCCCAAGGAAATAGTCTTAACTCCCTGTGTTCCTATTTCCTCTATGGATTCTGAATAATATTTCTTCACTTTCTGGACATGAGTTTCCCGTGCCAGTTCACCTTAAATCAGAATACAATTTAAATTCCTGAGTAAATATCACTGTACCAGTCTAAAAAAAAAAAAAAGGAGATTTTGAATTAACTTACCTTTGTAAATTATCAGCACAAGTTTTCTGGATATGACCCAGGTTAAAGAATTTAAGAATGCCCACACACAGTGGATTTAAATTTTTGCCCTAAATCACTTCAGTTTTCTTTACGAACCAGGCCTGAGAGCCTATAGACACCGAGTAAGTTACTTGTAATGAAATATTGCTGTAGTTATTGCTATGTAAAACATAAGGAATGTGCTTCTCCAAAGAGAACTCTATTTTCCACAACTATGAAATATCCATGAAAACAAATAAACAGTGCAACTTTATGTATTAGAACATATTTTATACAGGCATTTGCAGCATTGCTACTTGGCTAATGGCCAGCAAAACCATTAACAGCAACTAATGGCACAGAAGGAAATTTTCTTCCAGTCCTATTTTCTAATTGCTAGGAAAGAAAACTAAAAATAGACTTTACAACTTTGGGGGGCAGGCTGCAAATACTGGGAGAGCTCTATTAACTTCTAGATGCTCTATGGCTTTACACTCTCTGAAGATCTGGCTCATTGATTTCGTCAGAGGAAAGATTAGGAATGAACCCAAAATGGGAGATTTGACTCCCGCTATGCCCTAGTTTTATTTGTATTTTAGAAAGACTTAATTATTTTCCTCTAGTTCTAATAGAAAGTCATTAGAAATTGAAAGCTTTGCTCCCTACTTACGACACATAATTATATAAATGCTCCAGGACTTTTATAATATTTAATAAAGAATTTGGGAGTTAGTTTTAAGCATGCCTTTCAAACATACCCGGACCAAATTGCATGGACTCCTCTTTTTCCTGTTGTACGTCTAGTCCCTTTCCAGGCCACTCCAGACATAACATTAACCTTCCTCATCTCACACAGTTTCTCTCTGTCCAGTTCCCCCAAACGACACCTTGATTAAATCTTCTTAAAGAGGAAATGCTGAATTTGCAGTTCACAGTAATTCCTGTATTTAATCTCTCTCCTGAGCCTCCCTTTGAAGATGAGACAGTATCCCTTCTTCACCCTCCTCTCAGATTTCCGCTTTCCCTTCACCGCTGTCCTCAAGGATTGCTGCAGTTCATGTCACCCACCCACCAGTTTTGGAGATCCCACCCCCCTCCCGACTCCGCGATGCAGAAGCAGGTCCCCCACCTCCGACACCCTACTCCATGCACCTCTCTCAGCTCTGTGGCCTAAGGACTACGTCACACGGGCACTGATTTTGCCCTCAATTAAATTTCATGTGGCAACTGGGTGGCTCACAGTACAATTCAAGACCTGATTTTGTATGATAACTCTTTTGCTTAAAATAATGTTTTCATCGAGATTTATGATATGTCAATATAACTTGATATAGGATTGAGATCTGCCACAAGGCTCTTGTTTAAAAAAATATGTGGAGTACTTCCTCTTTTGGTGGAGCTGGGTTTATTTGTTGATTTTTGGGTACAGAACTGTATTTCATTGCTTATACAGTGTCGGTACAAAAGCCAAATCCTACCCTCTTTTAATAACGTGCCACTGCTTTCATTAAAGGAAGTTGTACTATTTCTCTGGCACAATGAGGAAATACAAACAGAACTTAAGTTTCATAAAGCTTTGTATAATTTTGGTACAGATGATTCATTGTGACCCACTAAACATAAAAGCTGCAAACATGAGAAAAGGGGGAAAAGGCCTTTTATTTTTTTCCTCTGGTGAGGCTTTTCAAATTTGTTAGTTTAGATGCTACCTGTCCTGAATCAGAAATCCATTGTAAGAAACATGAAGTCATAGTTTACACTTAAAAGTTTTTTCTGGACTAGGACATACAAGTGCTTAACAGTAATATAAAAAAGAGAAACGTAAAGGTGGCACTGCTACCTCTAATTCTTGCCTCTCTGCCTCTTACCATAGCATTTACAGACCTTGAGTTGGACAGATAAGCAAGCTCGAGTGGGGGAGAGAGAGGGAAACTTGAGGAGAGCATACCTGAACTTGGCACATTTCTCAAACGTAGATTTGCATTTAGTGCAGCTATAAAGAAGGGTTTATGGACTTGGACTCAAATTATCCCTTTGGATAAGATCGGCTCACCTACAGTTTCAAGATCAGTTCACCTACAGTTTCAAGACATAGATGATGGCGGCAATGCTGCTTCCCTTTGGCACAAAAGAGCTCCACCAGAGGAGCTAGGTGTCTGGGAATTCAGACTTCATCCAAAAGGACTCAAGACCATAGCTTCTTGCTTCTCCTACCGCTAGGGAGATCAGCTGTTGAGACTGGAGCACGGACATGCAGAGCCAGTGGAAGGGAGCTCAGTAGGAAGGCTGGCAGGTCACAAGCCCCAGTGCATGCTCCCCTGGTTATTTCTGTGAGTTGGTTTTTTTTCCAGCAAATGCTTCTCTGTACAACATATAGGCAGACACCCTACAAAAAGCTGGGAGCAAAACACAGGGCCCCTCTCATGCTAGCCACCTGGCTACAAAGTTAGGCTCCCTTTACCTTAAGTCCCAGTTTTCTTGCTCCCTGTCTGCAGTGCTGGTCCAGCTTCAATGCAAAGAGTGATCCACTGATTTGGGCACCCTCTGGCAAGTTGGGAGTAGGGAATGGAGGCTAGATGCTCTATAATGAAACCTCCTGCTTGCTGAACCACAAGAATATTGTATACATTCTTGTTGTCCCACATTTGCAAATAAAAGGCATCCTGACAGCGCTCCTGCCTAGAAGGGTCCTCTCTGGATTTGTACGTACCAGGATGCCTCCTTTATTCAGCAACTGCAGGTGGGTGACAGGTGCCTACATGCTGAAATTAGCTGAAATTAGTTGAAGTAGCAGGAGTTAAGGACCATCACAGCAACTGACTTGAGGCACTTTTGCAGAGCCAACAGATTCCCAAGTGCTGAAAACATCCCCTAAAATTTCCTTTTGTCTTAAGTATCCATTTAGGCATCTTAGGCATCTTCAATGAAATTTAGGTGCCAAAAAAATGCCTTTTTTTTTTTTTTTAACTCTTTCCTGGAATATCACAGCTACTCTGAGGTTAAAAGCTCTAGGCGCGTTGAAGTTACGAATATGGGCACTCGTGTCAAGCACGTCCTTCAGTGTTTCTTTCCTCTGGATGTAGGCCATAGTACAGAACAAAAGAAGGCAATATCAGCTTCCAACCAGAGCATTACATGACTGTTGTAATTTAAATCCATGTCCAAATATCTATAAGGATCATGTTCCCCTCTTTCCTGCAGCATTCTGTTGGAAAGAAAGCTTGATAAAAACATATAAGTATTTGAGTCTTCTCCGAGCCACTAAGTACCTCGATACAGCACTTGAAAGTCATATGAGAACGAGTGCACTGGTCCCAAAAGGAAAGCTGTGGTTTGATTCATATAAGAGCTTTGATATTTTCTCTGGAGCAGTGCACAAAGGGCCCTAGAGATGCAAACATCGCTCTTCTCTGCTCCTCATATGGCTAATGGCCTGGCTGGTGCCATCCTTTCTGTCTCTTCTTCTGACTCATACCCCTCTGCTTCTCCCACAGTGAATCGAGACTTTGGCATTAGAGCTATATTGTCTGCTCTGGTGAAATGATGCTGTCTCATTGAATTTCCTCTTCGACCTGACGGAATGGATGGGCATGCTCGTCTATCCAAGCGTGCCATTGGAATCAGCTCTTCCTGGCGGTACTTTGCTTCGAGTGGCCGTAGTTGGGGCTGGGGTCTGAATGTTACCGGGAACGCAGCATCAGAGCCACATCTATGGTGATCTGAAGGAAAATAGAAAAATTATTCCTATTTTGAAGAAAAGAAAAGAGAAATACCATGCTATTGGCAAGGACAGTTAAAGGGTATTCAATACAATACAATACAACATTATGGTTTTAAACCCTGGAACCGAAGCGTTTAAAGTAATTACTATAGAATAAGAGATACTATAGAATAAGAGAGCAGTCAAGAACTAAAAATAACTCCAGATTTTTATTTTTGTATCAAAGCTGATGTTTAAAAGATTTTATTGATCTTACCTCTACCCTGAAACCCCAGCAAATAAGCTCATTGAAGTGTCTTTTAGTGCCTCGCAGAGCTGCTAAATGCCTTCCCAGGGCAAGGGTGTTCCTTTATGTAGCTTTCAATTTTCTACGAATTTCACAAGTATACCTAGGACCATGGTTGAAAAGCATTGTAAAACCCACAACAGAAGACAAAAAAGTGATGAAGACGACAACTCTCGTGCCATCAAAAGTCAAGTTTACCAGTCACCTGTGGTTAACAACTGGGAAGAAAACAGTTTCACCTGAAACCAGGAGTTCGACTGCAGGGCGCTTTGATTACATTGGGTGTGTCAGGCCTACTCCCACCAGCTTTCTTTGCCACAAGCATGCAATAAAAGTTTGCCTGCAATAGGCCAATAACTGGCTCTTTCATTCTCTTGAGTTTATAGAATATACTTTTTCACTTTCCTTAAAACCACTTGTAGTCTGACTATGTACTAGCAAATTAGTTAATTTAAGAAACAGCTCGCAACAAGCTAGGAGGTTTGGGGAGATATACACAAAGGCGTATGCATAATAAAATTAGACTATTTCCTGCTGCAGTTAAAGCACACATGTATTGGGTATAGTCACACAGTCAAAATTTATCAACTAATTGCAGCTTAATAACTGTTAAATTATTTTAAGCTAATGTTTACTTCAGTTAGCACAAAGTAAGAATGCGTGCACCAACACTTAACGCTACCAAACAGGTGCACAGATTTCTTTAACAGCAGAACCTGCTTCTCATAGGCCATGTGGGCACACCACACCATAAGCAATAAAACAGGACAGGTTTTCTCAGATATGAAGGGCTTCTACTTGGCCCTTTGGGAGGTTCACTGCTGCAACGTATGAATGATATATACTGTCAAACAAATAATTCATTTCTGTGAGTGGCAGAAAGAGCTGATAGGTGGTTTAGGGAACTATTTTTGGTTTCTGACCTCTTAGTTTCTAAGCTTTCTGCAAATGCTATATATAAAAGCTAAACCAAACTTGCTGGAGGATGCTTGTTCCAGAAGAGGTGGCCTTTATCTCTGTAAATGCATATAGGCATGTATGAGGTTGTTATTCCAATTTCCTACATACTGAGTATTTCTCTTCTCAGTTCCCAAGTTCAATTTATCTCATCCTAACACAGTTTATGAAAGTTTAGGGTGGCTTCCTCCCCATGGAGACATTTTTAGATGGTGTGAACGCTATACACGGACCTAAGATGGGGCCAGAAACCAGATCAAGAAGTCTAATTATCTGGATAGATCACAAGGCAGGGATCAAATTCAGGCCTAGCTATTAGTAAAAAAAGTGCTTGCATTCACTGCTTCAAGATTTACCACTCTGTCCACTGAAATAATATGCCTGTCTGCTATAGCAGGACTTGGTCCCTTGAAAATATCTGAAATGCTTTTACGTCTGAGACACCTGTGTAGAACAATTTGAATATTTTAGAAAGACACATATCCCCCACCGTGATGTCATGACAAACAGAACAGAAAAGAATCAGCTGTATGAAAAAAAAAGAAAAAATCCCCTTGAGTAACTTCAGTTTTCCCCTCTGAATAGATCCCATGGGTTTCTGTTCTGCTGCTGTCGTGTGTGAGCGCCCAGCCCCCAGGGGATGGTTTGCCTACACAGATCTCTTTTGCTTTCATCTCTTTCAGGGTAAAACAGAAAGGGAAGAAAAAAAATAATTTTGCACCTGCAGGAAACAAACTTTGTTGTCCAAATTTTTGATACAAAGAGAAAGATTAAAAATATGGTTTCAATCGCTATAGCTGTCTTTGACAGAAATTAAGAAGAATTTTTCTAAGGAACGCAAAAGCATTTCAGGTTCACATAAATAAACTCTGAAAGGAGTCGGGGAGATTACAGATGGAGACAATGACGAACATTCAAGCATCCTAAATTCCGTGTTTTCTCTGACACTGTCCTGCTATATTTCAGTGAGCAATTCAGTGTTGCTCCATCCCTAACCTCTGTCTCCTTACTTAGAGTGTAAGTGACGGTGGGTCTGCATTTTACTGTGTATGTATGTATGAAAACGTGAGACTGGCTGATAACTATGCAGTAATACCAGTCTTACTACAGAAATATTCCTGGAGAGCAAGCTGGGAAAAGAAGAGAAGAGATCAGCTGCTTGGGGACAGATTCTGTCAGGATTTTTTGTTAGATTAGGTAATTAGAGGCTTATCTCCACAAACACAGAAGAGCCCCAAGGCATAGGAGCAGGCGGGTGAGCCCCCAGTACCTCAGTCAGAGGAATGAGCCTGGCCCCTGCCCTGATCCATCACAGTAGTGATCAGCTCCATGGGCAGCGTGCGACCCACCACGATGAGCCAACGGAGAGGCTCTCCCTGGAGCACCTCATAGAGTGAGGTGTGGGGGGGTACGGGGCTCATTATTGGGATGTCTGGGGAGAGCATTTTGGTATCATACAGGACTTATGGTGGGATGTATGCTTTGGAACCAAAGGCAGGCAAAGGAAAGGACCAGGGTAGTTTGGGGAGGAGCAAGTGCAGGAAAACAGAGAAAAAAGGGGATAAAGAGGGCTGCACACATGTAAACAGGGGCTGGTCAGCACATGTGTCTGGCAGCGCCCTGTGCCTGATTAGCGCAGTCTGTCCTGTCTTCTCATTAAACTCCACTTCTGACTGTTTTCTTTGGTGAGTAGCTCCCTATAGTGTGCACCTGTGCATGCGAGGTCTGAGTGCCAGCAGCTGGAGGGACTGGGGTGCATGCACATTGTGTGGGTACATATGTCAGTGCGAAATCACGAGCAATCACCAAGACAGGGTAGCCATCGAGTAGCATAAGAGGCTTGGGAACCAAGTGATGGAGCAACCATCAGTCTGGGACAGAGACTGGTGAGAGCAGAAGGCCTGTGGGTTGACTATTGACGGGGCAGAACATCCATACCAGTCAGTGGAGAGACCATGGGGTCTGTGGTTGGCTACTGGTAAGGCCATAATCCGGTCCTGGTACCAGAGAGACATGTTTGTGTCCCTGTGTGGAGACACGGGGAAACCAGGGGAACCAGGAGCCTGCTACAGGGAAGACTGGCTGCCCAAGGCCAGCTACTGGAGTGATTTACAATGCACAGAATCATAGAATGTGTTGGGTTGGAAGGGGTCTTTAAAGGTCATCTAGTCCAACCCCCCTGCAGTAAACAGGGACATCTTTAATTAGATCAGATTGCTCAGAGCCTCATCAAGCCTGGCCTTGAATGTCTCCAGGGATGAGGTGGGGTGGAAGAGCATCTGCGTGTGTGTGTGTGTGTGCGCCTGTGTGTAGGTTTAGTACCAGCAGCTGCCATGGGGCTGTGTCCCCAGGGGCTCAGATGCACCAAGTGCCACCAAATGGGTAGACCGAGCACCCAGGGCTGGCTACTGGGCAGAGGGTGTGTCTAAAGCCAGCTACTGAGGGATTCAGATAGCATGTATATATACATATACATATGCACACATAATCTTCCACTAACAGGCTATCATCCCGATCGGCCAGAGAGGGGACCAGGATGAGGTCATTGGTGCTGTTTGCGTTTGCGTGAGCTCTGCACCCCATCTGTGCTGCTCTGTGTGTCTGGCCATGTGTACGTGTACCCTGAATTACGGTGGGAAGTGGGGGCTCCCTGTTGGGAATACCTGCCCAGCCTCGCTACCTCTAGGACCCGGGGGCACAGAGCTGCGGCAGCCTCAGGTTCAGCATCTCCTAACGATTTCACATGCAATTGTGTCTGTGGGGCCGCAGGGAACAGATAATTTGCTTTCTTGGGCTTAGAGGGATGCCCTTGTGGCCAGGCCAAACTGCAGGGATCACAGGAATATTTGTGCAAGAGGGAAAAGGAGAAAACTAGGTGGTACTGGAACAAGACAGAAAACTACTACAGTAATGACCACATAAACAAGATAGATAAAAAAGATAGGAGAGGAGGGTGTAGCTCATTTAAAGAGGCCAGGGACTTCCATGGGGGTATTCATTTAGTACTCTTAAATCCACTGAGCAACTGGCCAAGTTCCTTTCACTGCTGGAGGAGGATACAGAGTAAAGCGCTTCCATTACCTGTAAAAGTGACACGTCTGGCTTTTCGTCTAGTGGGCTGGCTGGGGCCCTGAGGCAAAGAGAGGTAGCGGACTTCCGTGGTGTTAGTCTGTGTATGAGACAGAAATGTGGTAAAGAGGGATGGTTATATGCTTTTTCTGTTGTGCCTCCGCACCTTTACAGCCAAATGTAGAGAGGTGTGAATGAGCGCAGTGCTTGGCTTGGGTGGTTGAACTCAGTATGAAAACGTCTGTGTCTGATATAATAGCCCTGAGGGTTTTTTTACGGTCAGCAGAGAGAAATATGTTCTTCACCTTTCCTATTTCAGGTGACAACTTGAAATAAAATTAGGAGACCCAGCAAGAACTTACTTCTCTTCCTTAACCGTGATTATCTCAGCTGTAAATGTCTATGCTATCCAATGCCTGCATTTGGTGAACCAAATCTTGCTCTGACCGATCGAAAGCCCAAACTGTCAGTGCAAGGTGTGAAGGGCTTTGCATCAGGCCTTTTGTGATTATACGAAGTTTTGCACATGCCAAAAAAAATGCAGGTTACATTATTTTACTACTTTCTGCCATAATAGTTGATTTCTGACCAAGGTATACAGGTAGGACATAAAAATGTTGGTGTCCACGTGCTAAGTGACGCTCACTGTTCTTAGGTGCTGCATGAGGACGCGGGGGAAAGTATCCATTTTAATTATTGCAAAAAGCATGTAAAAATGGGTGTCTCTTTCCTTACGTACAGGCAAGCAGAGGTATTTTTTACATGAATAGTACTTTAGATAACAGGTACCGGTCTACCCCAAGGTAAGCTGTTTCCCTTCCTGCAACTCTGCCTCAGGCTGTGCTGCCGACGGATGAGGATTTCTTGGGCTTCTTTCTCATTAGTGTTGGTGGGCAGGTTGTGTCGGCTGTATGTCGGTGCCTGAAACAGAAAATGCGCCCAGTTGATTTTCTTTGCACTTGCAATGCGAATAACCTTGCGCAGTGTGGTCCATCGCGGGGCCACAAGGACACCCACCCCGGCTCACCACAGCTCTCTTTGGTGTCTCATGGGCACCATGGGCTCACCACAGCTCCCTTTGGTGTCACGCATTAAAACGCAGCCTCGCACTAACCTCGCTGCTGCAGGGCAAGATGGCAGGAAGCATGAACGTAGCTGTAAGCCTTGGACCTCAAGGGCTACATTTTGATGCCATTTTTGGTAGAGTCATGCCTGCTTAAAGTATACCAAAAAATACACCCAACTACATAAGGCTGTTAACATCTCTGGGCTTGTCCTCCCTTTGTCAACCACCTTTCGATCGCACAACTGGGAGTTACAGATCTGAAGCAGATCTCAAGAGAGAGAGATGGTTAGCCCACCTCTGAGCCAGGAGCAAGTTCCAGATGTGCTCGGGAGCAAAAGACTATGTTAAGAAGAATTCATCTCCAGAATGAGACATGCAGCTGAGTTTCCTTTTCATTCTTGGACAAACTGCAGCTTAATATTACCCTAAAACTGAGCATCTGTTAGGACAAGCTTTTTAATTTATCACATGCATCTAGTGAAATGAGGGAAATAATTATCTACCTTAAAAAGAAAAATTCACTTAAGTTTATAAGCCCTCTTAAAAAGCAGAACCCGATCTCAGTCTCACTTGCAAAGGTCCTTGTAAACTTGGTCTGGTGAGCCAAAGCATTACCAGGCCTTCAGAGTTGAAAGTGAAGTATTATAAGTGGCTTCCGATCTTTCATTTCCAAAAGTACACAGTTCTCAATACTGCATAGGAAGTGACTGGTGCAAATAGTCATTACTGTAATTGATTTTGAAGAGAGAAAGTTCATTTCAGTAATCTAAGAGGCAGCCATATATGCAAATTGTTGCTGGTAAGATAAGAAATTAATATCATAAGGATAATTGGCCGTGGCAAGTCAAACAATATTAGGAATGAATATCATATTAATAATGACACATTTAAATGAGCAGGGCCTAGAATTTTCTAGTAAATGTGTGTTACACAAGTTAGCCCTGTTTACCTGCGTAATTTCAAGGTTACTGTAACATATCCTCTACCACTCATTGCTGTACGAGAGCACTCAGTTGAATATTCTGGGCTCAAGATTGGATTAAGTAGACACTATACACTGGGCTGCATCAGAATCAGTACAAATTGCTGCAAAACAAATCCCTGTGGAGGTATTATCACCCCCGTTTTAGGCTGGGGAAAAGCCCCAAACATGTAAAGTGGAGCTCCAGAAGAGGTGGAATTTTTTTTTTAACTTTCTCCTCCTGTGGCGAGGGTAAACTGTTGCTCCCACCCAGACAGAGGATTTACCAGCCTCTCAGACAACTTTGGGCTATGCAAAGTTTACTGCCACTAGCCCACCCTCTTCGCCAGGGGAGTTTCACTGCTGCTGGCCACCTGCCAGCCCACTGTCTCCCACAAAGCCCTGCATCCATACCCTGGTGCCCAGTAGCCATCTGCCCCACATCAGTCCATCCCACTGCCTGGCAGGGGCAAGCAGGCCACCCAGCCAGCCACCTCCACTGCCCAGGCTATGCATGTCCCCAGGGAGAGGACCTGGGACATCGGTCTCCCCTGGGGATGTTCGGCAGCCTCGGGAAGGCGCTTTCAGAGTCACAGGTCACTGTGCAGCGAGGGAAGCCTGACCCCTACAGCTCAGTCCCAGATTTTCCTGGCTTTCCCTGCTGCCGTCAGGGTGAAAAGTTGGTGGAAAAAAAACCTGCTTGCCTTTTTTTCTACCTAGGAGCAAGTCCCAAGCCAGGGCTCCTTCCCTGCCTTCCCTTCCCCAACCAGAAGCCAGGTCGGAGCGGCTGCGGGTTCCAAGCCCATGTTTCCCACCAGCCTGACCCCAGGGTCGGTCCCAGTGCTACCACCCACCAGCCAGGGCTACGATACAGGGAGGGCAAACAAGAGCTTTCAGTCTGCAAACAATGGGCGATAGCAGGTCGCTTACGCACCCTTTGTCGCACTTGATATAGATTATGTGCCAGGACATCTCTCATGGACTCCACCTCTGCGGGGGAGAGCCTGTGTACACGCCGATTCCTACCACTCCTGTAAATAAAAGAGAAGTTTAAATATGATATTAATGAGTTGGTTACGTACTATTCCCATGCATAATCTATTTTTAGTGCTGGAACAGAAGGCTATGAAGAGCCTTTCAATGACCAGTGACACCATGAAATCATCCAAGGTGAATAAAAAATGTCAGATTTCTTTGTCAAAGCTTCATGAGGAAGTTCAGATTTAAGGATTAGATTGGGCAACGACCAGTTGTAGATTCAGGAAGGCACTGCAAGTTTCCTCCTCTGTCTGAATACATTCTTCAGCATGGTCTAGCAGTCTGGGCCTTGCGGTCCGACTGGTTTTAACTCCTTTGAGAAAGTGCAGCAAATCCTTAAGAAATAAAGTACATGCTGATTAAGGAGTCCGAGAGATCTGCCTTGTGATGAGGAGAACGTATAGGGTTTCCTTGGTACTGAGCCTGTTTCCCCATTTAAAATGAAAGAACTAGCTAAAAGATAGTCATCTTTGTATTTTTAACAAACTGGGACAAGAAACCCACAGTCACTTGTAGCTGCCTGGCCTTTTCACCAGCAAAACAATGGACGAGGGCTGCTGTGAAATGTTAACTGGTTTTGCTAAATCAGTCAATCTGTGTGAGAGTTAGGGTTCGGCTAAATTCCCAAGAAAAGAAAGGGAAACAGATAGTGATCATCCAGGATGAATCAGTCCGAGTTTATCTTGCTGTTTCTGGTTTTTTCCTTTCTCCATTTTGGTTTCTTCCCCCCCCCTTTTTTTTAAAAAAAAAAAAAGAAACTGCAAATCTTTGTTCTCAGCTAAATGATGTCCTTAAAGTGTTTTCTGTAAATTGTGTGATTAAAGAATGGATTATGATCAATGTACAGTATTCACAAAACTTTGTGTGCATTTATTTTGTACTCCCTCTAAAATAAATCAAAAACTTTTAATGGCAAAGGAAGGTGGATTCAAGCTTAACTAAGATTATGCTGCAAACAGGAAAAACATTGGAATTTGCCATTACAGCTAGTTTAACAAGGTTACCACTGTTTTGTGTTACAATCTAACATGAACACCTTGAAAATTTGTAGGACCACCATGAGCTGTGTGGATTCTGCATTTTACTGCTTCTTACCATCAAGTGGATGGTGAGCACTGGCGGCCTGGCCCTGTCCAAAGTCCTTGTAATATAAGACTTAATTCCTGATATATTGCAAGATTTCAGAATGTGTTTTCCTTCTTCATCAAGACAAAAACATGATCTACCAATTTTTTCATAAAGTAAAAAGAAAGAGACAAAACGACAATAGGTTAAGGAGCAGCATTAGAGGTATAGCTTGGTTAAGGATCTCACTGAGGCGTGAGAGATCCACGAGTCTACCACTCAACTATTGGCAAGCCAAAGTGAGAGAAAAGGACTCCCTTTCTGGATTTGACCAGAAATCTTATCCTGGCCCTGATAAATCCTTCCCAACAAATGTTTAGTTGACATTGATCAACTCTCAACAACAGCAACAGCAACAAACCTAGGTATTTACCAGCAGGGATAAAAAGACCATCACCACTACCCAGTTCCAGGCCAGCTGGGTTTTTTGGTTGGTTGATTTTTCACGTGCTTTCAGCTCTCATGGGTAACACTGAGAGGATCCAGGGATGCCACCAAGTTTCCAGGCTTAGCTGTAATGCACCTTTATTCCACACTGGGTCTGGCGTGTCCCAGGCTGTGGGACAGCCCATGTATGCTACTTTCCACATCAAGGAAACCAGTCCTTCTGCTGTCAGCAGACCCTAGCTGCTATCCCTTTGGACAAAAGAGAGACCAAGGTCCCAAGTCACATCTGGGAAAGTAAACACAACCACAGCCCCTGGGAATTAATGGCAATCTAGCCTGTCGAGTAGCAGTACATAAAATGCAGGCTTGGCTCATTTGTGTAGTGCAAATCAGACTGTCATAGTTGATGCAAGTGGTGTTGACATCATGGGGAATAACTGTCTGTCTGGTCCGCACTTCACTGAATGTCTCCACAGGGTCCTTATACCTTACAGATGGGAATAAATAGGGGAAAGTGGCGAGCAGAACTCCACTGGGAAGATGTCGGATCATCCCTTTACTTTTCCAGTTGCCTACCTGACCCCCTCCACATGCCAGCACAGAAGTGGCCCGTCCTAAGTCATTTAAAGACTTATCATTTTGCTCTTAAAGTGACTAAAATATAATAAATAAATTCCCTAAGTTTCAGCTGACCTGGGAGAGAAGGAGAACAAACAGCTTGAAGATAGTCTGTATTGTTCTGGAGCACAAATAAAAAATGTGTGTTCTTTTCATGGGATTAGATATTAACCTACCCAACCGATAACAACGCACAAGTATGGTAATAAGGAACAGATTACTTTTATGTTTTGCAATATACAATACATTAAAAAAGAACTTTCAAATAAACCCAAATGAGTTTGGTATGTTACCAAACCCATAAAGCAATCCTTATTAAAACTATTTCTTTGTTCTTACTGAAACTTCCAGCATGTTACAACAAAGCACGGCACAAGAGATATATTTGCAAAGAAAATATTGAAATGATAATATGCCATGAAAACTGGCTGTTTCTCTGTAATTAGTACCATGACAGTATCTCTTTCTTCTTTAGACGTGGATAGTTGGTACACGGAGGAAATAAAATACCTTCCACAAACCTTGTAATATTATTTTTTATATATTATGTATAAAATATTGGACTTCCTGAACTCTCCACCAATCTTCACAAGTCCTGTGAAGTAAGTAACTAACATTGATTAGGCACAGCTCTTGCACAACTGCACCACCACAAATGACAACACGGCACTTGATTCTGATCTGTAACGTATCGATACATTCTAAGATTCACTCTTACCAAAGTCAGTGTTGCAGTAATATGAAGCCAACATTAAGTAAGCTCAGCATTAAACCATCTCTCTCTAATGGGCTTATTTCCTGCAAAAAAACAGCCACGCAAACACAGTTTTGATAATATCTGCTTGGCTCTGCTTTTTCCATTTCTACCCTTATTGCTAAGGCTTATATTCTCCAAAACATCATAACAAAATGCTCCATTTTCATTTAAATGTGGATTCTTTGTTGCACAGTCCATGGGCAAATTTCTCCAGTCTGCACTGGAAATACTTACTGCATATTGGACAGCCGGTCCACCTGCAGGAACCACACCAGCACGAATGCAATTTCTGAGAATAATGCTAATTCACAGCAATGGAGATCTGCTTTGATAGTTATAGAGCATTTCCTCTCATGTGCAGTTTTCTCACTACTCTGGAACTACAAATACTGCTTTACATGCCATATGTTGGAATTTATTTTCAAATCTCTACTTGCTCCTGGCCAGATTTTTGTATCCTCACTGAAGACAAGCTGTTTCAAAGATAATAATCAAACAATTTACACAGACATTTAGAAACCTTTTAGTCATAAGCAGCAGGTTCACATAGTTGCTCAGGAGAACGTAGATACAAGAACTGCTGCATTGGCTCAGACCAAAGATCCAGCAACTGGCTCACTATCCTGTCTCCTCCAGAGCTCAATAGCGGACACCTACCAACGAACAGAGCTGGGAAAACACATTATTTTCCTCGAATGCTCTCACAGCCTCCAAAAATCAGAATGTTTCTGAGCCACAGGATGCCCTTTGGTTTTTGAAGCTGACACTTCATTTTTAAAAAGGCTGTCTCAGCAGGAGAACCTGTGCATCAGAGGTTGATACACAGGAAAATTCAATTACAGCTGGAGTACAGATGGCAAAAATTAGTCCATTGTATCAGCTGTTCATTATAGAATATTTTTCAATCTAAATTCTCCGCTCACGAGAGAATTTCTGAACTACGATGAAGCAATTTGTTTTTCTCTTTCCCTCGGGAAAAGAAGAGGAATGTGGTTTGATTGCCATAGATTGTCTACCAACTTTGCACATTTTCTCTTGGCTCAGAACAGTTAAGGGAATAGAGCAGACAGAAAGGAGCCTGTCGGACACAAAATCTTTTTTAATATCATCCGTTTAGCAAAGAATGATTTAGAAAGAAAAGGGCTAGGTCTTATGCTGCATGCTGATATCAGTTTCAAGAAAGCAGATGAATCTTGACATGATTAAGCCTAATTTTCAAGAGAGATTTTAATTCAACATCCAGTTGGTATTTGAACTTTCTGGTGTGTGTTGAGATGATCATTCAAAAAAGAAAACATGATCGTCCCTGCCAGAAGCTGCTGCAAAATGGAGAGGGGTTGAAGGATGCGATGTTCTATGATTCTATGATTCTATGCAGCAGCAGAGAGCAGGCAGTAGCAGCAACAGTGGCCAGCAGTAGCCCAGGAAAGAGTTTGTGGGGGCAAGTGCCATTAGCAATACCCACACTCTGGGCTGTGGGTTGCAAGGTGAGGATAAAAACATGCACAGCAGTTAAAGTGTGCAGCAGTGAAGATTTGTACAGACTTCTCTCCTAGAGGGTAGTTCCCTCAATGATGGCTCTGGACATCCCACCAGTTTTCCCCCCTGATCTGTCTGATGCCAAGTTGCATTTCTGTTTCATAGAATGATAGAATCACAGAATGGTTTGTTTTGGAAGGGACTTTTAAAGGCCATCTAGTCCAATCCCCCTGCAGTAGGCAGGGACATCTTCAATTAGATCAGGTTGCTCAGAGCCCTGTGCAACCTGACCTGGAATGTTTCCCAGGATGGGGCATCTACCACTTCTCTTGGCAACCTGTGCCAGAGTGTCACCACCCTCATTATAAAAATTTCTCCCTTATATCTAGTCTGAATCTACCCTCTTTTAGTTTAAAACCATTACCCCTTTTCATATCACTATAGGGCCTGCTAAAAAGTCTCTCCCCATCTTTTTTATAAGCCCCCTTCAAGTATTGAAAGGCTGGTATAAGGTCTTCCCAGAGCCTTCTCTTCTCCAGGCTGAACAATCCCAACTGTCTCAGCCTGTCCTCATAGGAGAGGTGCTCCAGCCTTCTTGTTATTTTTGTGGCCCTCCTCTGAACCTGCTCTAACAGGTCCATGTCTTTCCTGTGCTCAGGGCTCCAGAGCTGGACGCAATACTCCAGGTGGTGTCTCCAGAGAGCAAAGTAGAGGGGTAGAATCACCTCCCTCAACCTGCTGGCCACGCTTCTTTTGATGCAGCCCAGGATGTGGTTGGCTTTCTGGGCTGCGAGGGCACATTGCTGGCTCATGTCCCGCTTTTCATCCACCACTACCCCTTAGTCCTCCACAGGCCTGCTCTCAATGTTTAATTGGACAAATTTGGTACAGAAGTACTAAATTATGGCAAGACAGTTTGAGGGACTGCAAACTGAAGTAGGAAAAATTGCAAATGCTACAAGGAAATCTTCTCTCAGTGAAAAATTGTGGTTGGAATAATGGAGTTGGGACCTGTTCTCTAAGGTCTCCTGCAGGTCTCAGCATCTAACAGTGATGAGTAAAACCCACTGGGTAGCTAAGTGTCGAGTGTGGCCACCTTGAAACACTCCTGTGATTTAAAGCAGCCAGAGTGGTTTCTGTGTCTGACTCATGATTCCTCTTCAGAACTGCCCATCATTGAAGAGAAACAGAGAAAATATTCCTGGTTTTAATTTTCACTCTGTGAACAAAGACCCAATTTGCAAATATGACGAGCACCAAATTGCCAGCACAGAACAGCAACTTCTCTTTTCATAACCATCTTTTTTGTCTTATATTTCTCTTTCCTCATTTTTGCCTCCTTCCTTCCTGTCCCCACTCTGCAAAGGGTCAGGAGGTCAGTACTCACCGTGAAGAAGCTGTGGATGATTTTGAAATTTTCATGCCACTCTCGGCCATCTCGATGGCCAGTTTTATCTCCATCTTTTTGTACAATGACACAATGCTGGATTTGGGCTGGTGTTCCCGAATTAAGATTTTCTTCAAATACCTATTGTCAAACTTCTTAAACCTGCAAAAGAGGTATTAAAATCCAAGTGTAAAAAAAAGGAAATGTGTTTTTATTTCTGTGGTACATGCTGATCTTTATTCAAATGCACACATATATAATTCAGTGGTAGAAACTGAATCCAAATTGGAGGCACCTGTGGACTCCTGAAGGCCTAGTGAGCAGAGACCTTTGGGGGGACATTTGGCGTGGTCCTACTGGTCCACAGAGATTGCAAAGCACACCAGACAAAAGAAAGAAACAAGCTGCAATCAGAGCGAAAAAGAGGGCTGGGTGTGTGTTTGCATATAACACCGCCACATTTGTCAGAAAAGAATATGGCCAGTCTCCACGTTTTTGTACAAATGTTGTATTCTAGCAGGGCATAACAGCAGCAGCTGCTCTTACAGTAATCCTGGCCTATTCAGCCAGCCACCAATGAGGCTCTAAATGGCCCAGCAGTTACAGTAGTTTGGGCCCATTATGTTGCTGATAATTTTGAATCCTGACAATTAGAGCAGAGAAAATACACTTCTTTGTATTCTAAATAACAGAGAAATTGAATGGACCACAAAATACCGTGTGCTCAAATGCTGCAGATTGTAAAATACTGCTAATGTGTTGTATAATTTGAATGTGAACGTGTGTGCACGCTTTGGAACAGGTATGTGCTTTCAGGCAGATGTTTAGCAGAACAACAGCAGATCTTCTTATATGCTTCTTTCAAAGGAACAGTTTACCACAGCAAGGTAATGTGCTCCACAAAGCCAGGAATAGCACTACAGAGCTTGTACTTTTTTTCTTTTCAAAGGCTGGTTTTTATACATCAATAGCAGAGATAAGTACACAAATGGAACTAGAGCTCTTTATGTTTTTCTGTGTAACAGAAAACCTCCCAGAGTGTCATCACTTAGGTAATTAATTCTGATATACATGTCCTAAATGTTTTCAAAGTTGCGTAGAAAAGCCTAGGGAATACTTTTAAATACAATCTTCTTACATTAAATATCTGCACATACAGTGTGTCTTTTGAATCTGCCCTTGAACTGACACACTACATTTGTGGCTAGTTTGGACAAAATTTTCTTTCATAGCTGTTGCGTAGACATGAGATAAGGGCGTAACATTTCCTCACAGACATGTGTAAATGCAGCTATTTCAATGGAATTAATCCTGCAACAGGGATTTGTTTAGCTTATTGACTGCACAGACAGTGGTGTGGTGTGGTCCCAGCGGATGTCCTACACTATCTCTGTGATACCTATTGTAAAAGCCAAGAGGAATTTTTGGCTTCTGGGTCCAGGTAAGTGCTTACTCCTTGCTGGGAGAAGAACTGGATGCTAACCAGCCACCTTCTTCCCACTTTTAATTCCTAATTTCCATAGAGAGAAGCCCAGTTATGAAAGGAGTTGCCACATGTCCTGGCAGACACCCCTGGCCGGATTACTGGGGTCCAATGCTGAAAAGTGAGACAGAGGACTCCAGCACGGAAGTCTGGGCATAGCTAGGACAACTAGGGATAACTTTTAGCCCACGGCATCTTGATATTTGCGGGGAAGGAAGATTTGGCCTCTCCCCACACTTCCCTTCACATGCTGCGGTGGTGCCCAATGTGATCACAGGGCTCTCTTAGGGAATGGCAGCTTGGAATGGCAGGTCTTCTTCCAGCCTCTTCTGGGTAGTGGCTGGAAAAGCCTCAAAGCTTCACAAAACCACCTCATCCTGCTTATAGAAGACACAACTCAGGTCCTGCATTTCTGAGTGAAAACTAGATTGAAAGTATCTGTTTATGCTACTGGCTATTAAAATTCAAACATTCCCTTCAGTACTTTTATTTTAAATATTACTGAATACGAAGACCTGTAAGGAGAGGTGACTAATTATTAGTGAATCTGTACTTGCCAACAAGGGATCATATTTGCTGTGGAGGCTTACAGCAAAATTCAGTGAAGCACTGACACCTTACGTAGCTTCTGTTCTAAATCCAGAACTAAAGGAGAACAGCCACAGATCTAAGATTTATGGGAAAGCTAGGTGCACAGGCTGATGTCTGCAGCACGAGTTCCCGTGTTGTGTTTTTCTTTCAGAAGGCTTATTTTCCGCTTCTTTGTGCAGAAGCAATTTAGCAGGCAATACACAAGCACTGCACTCCCAAGAGATAACGGTTACTCAGGATTTCACTTTTTAAAAAGAGATATTGCACACATCCCCGGTATTTTCATGCTATTTTAGCTTTATGGGGCACAAGATTGATTTCCTATTCTGTTTACCTATTGTATTTTACATGATAGATAGGTTATTTTATTATAGTACACTGCAATAAGAGATGCTTACTTATCTCTCAGCTGATAATGACTCCAATGTCCACATATATCTTCAATACCAGCCTTCAAGTGATCCATCAACTAGAGAAACAAACATGGAAAAATTTTAAGTGGCCATTATGAGAAAATAATGTCACCACAAACACGTAATTGTTGACAGGATTTTGAGATTGTTTAGTTGGAGGGTGTGAGTTGATTCTGAAAGCATCTACATTTCTCTAAAAATCAAGACAAAGATCCCACTGTGGCAGCTCCTATGCTTGGCTGCAGTGGCAATATTTTGATGGAGGCAACAAGTCTGTCAGTCTGCCATCATCTCACCCAGTAACATATAGGCCCAAGTAAGGGACTACGTCCAATGGAAGATGATACTGAGCATCCAAATTGCCTGGTCCTCTTTGTCTGCTGAGACCAAAAACTAAATTCTTGATTCTGTCAGCCAAGTTTCCCTTCTGCATGTGTGACCTCCCTGAGAGGGGCACAGGGCCAGGTACCCCACACCTTAACCTTTGCCTTGACTGAGAAGTCCTCTGAGGATTTTACAAATTGTCATGAGGCTGGTAAGTTCAACACTGCTAACTACGAGGATTTTCATTCATCTTTTGTGTGTTTCTGGAATTATAGAAACAGACAGAAAAACGGGCAATTCTTACATGCTTATTGTTATAAGTGGTGCTTTTAAACATAAATTCCTTTCAAGGTTAAGTGTAAAGGTTGAAATAGTAAGAATTAAATGCACTTCAAATTCAAATCAGTTGAGATACTCTAATTCTGCTAATGTGTCTGCATGTGCTTAATTTTAAGGGCACACTGTTTCTGTTAGTTTCAAATATACTTCCTATTGTGAAAATGAAAGCATGTACGTATATTTTGTGTAGTGTTGTGAAGTCAGTTTGAGCAGCTTTCGGTTATTTTATACAATGGTAATTTGAGAGCTAAAGCAAATGTTTGAGAGGGGAAAAGATCATTACTCAGAATAACTTGAAACTAAATTTGCAGACCAATGGATCAACTCATTTCAGTTCAATAAAACTTGATTAAAGACTTTTAAGGTGTCAGTGTGTCTAGAACCAGTCACAGGATGGCCACAAATGTACCTGACAAATCTGGCTGGAAAGGACGACGAGTGCATTTTGTAAACGTTGCCTTTATGTTTCTGTATTCCCGTGGTCACAAGTATCAAGAAGTAAGGGACCTGCTACACGATGACACTTGAGGTAAGATATTATAATCTGATAGTCACTATGAATATAAAATGAGTTATCCTATTTTAGAACATTATGCCTGGGTTTCCTCCAAATGTTGTTAAAAGCATTCAGTATCCAAATCCACTGAATGCCAGTGCTTTCCCTCTGTCCAGCTCTTTTGGAATACCCTCTCTCTTCTTTTTAGGATACCAGCTACTGATAGAAAAAAACTTACTCGCACATGAATTTCTTCATTGATCGACTCCTTTTTGTTGGTCTTTTTAACATCTAGATACCTGACCAATGGTCCAATTGTGATTCCCTGCATTTGGAACAATGGGTTTAAAGGTTAATTATCTTTTAGAAACAAAACAGAAAAAAAAGCAAAAGGATTTAATTTTAATCAATTAGGAAAGCTGTGTCTTAGACACAAGAATGATCTTTTACTTGTGTAGAGAGCTACAGAAGAGGATTAAAACTCAAAAACTTTAAAAATATTATGCACCAGGGTTTTTTTAAACGAGATTGTATTTATCAACATGTTTTAACTATGTAAATTAACTGACTCATTGACGACCTTCTTCAAAATAGCACTCACTTGAAAGGAAATATTATCTTTGTGAGGTTCTTACAATCTTGAAATGTCTTACTTCAACATTTTCAGAATTAAATATTTCAGATTTTTTTCACTTAGAAACCATTTTCAGCTGTTCCCAATTCTTTACTGCACGAGCCTTACTGCTCTTTAGAGAATAGCATTTAAAAAAGGGAAATAGAAACAAAATGTTTTTTTCTGAAACATTCTGGTGGAATATAAGTGCCTAACCACAAGTACTTAGTGCCCCGTTGGCACCCTAGAGTATCTGAGATATTGGTATGGGAAAATACAGAACGTGGAATGCAAGACCTCCAGTTCCTCCAGGTGTAAGCCGAGTGGAATAAACCGAACATCTGAAGTAGACACGTATTCTTACAAATCTGAATTATTCACTTAATTTTTCTTTAATATTCTTTTACAAAGGATTTCAAAATGTTCTTGTTTGGCCTCCAAGAAGAATGAAGATAAAAGTAAAAAATTCAAAATCCTTCACAGAACAGACATACTGTTTTCTGTTCAGCTTGAGATACACAACTAGTAGAGAATGATTCTGTGCTGAAGTGTAAAGTTAAAATGCTTCTTAATTTGGAAATATTAGGAAGCACATGTGCAGTGAGCATAAGGTATTTTGGACACAAAGTGCCCTTTTTGCTGAATATTTTAGATAACACAAGTTTTCAATACAGACTTTGTGAAAAAAAGTTATTTAATAATACCTAAAAAGCCCTGAAAGGGTAATTACACAGTGCAGTGTTAAATGTGTCCATAAGATATGATAGCTTGTCCTAGTTTAAGAGTAAATTCAGAGCAGTCTTCACTATGAAGCTTTCAGTCACCCCTATTACATGAAAGCAATCCATTAAGAAATACACTTACTTGGATGAACACAGTGAAATATATAACTACAAGAGTAGCAGTAATGAACAATTTTTTTCTTGGGAAGAGCTTCACTGGAAGCAAGAATGCAAGAGAGAAGCTGCTGGCTCCTCGAAGGCCACTGTAGGAAATAATGAGTTGGTCTTTCAAGGTAAAGGGATAGGTTCGGAACTTGTTACTGATGTAGAAGAGAGCAAATACACCTAGAAAGGGAAAAAAACACAGCTATTATTAATCAAGGAGAAAAGGAAAATATTTAAAGCAAAACAACCTCTTGGCTGAGGCAGCTGTTGATAAACCTTTCTTTTCAATTTTGGGTTCTCGTAGCTTCTCTTCGACCGACTGCTGAATCTGTTTTGTCTGAAATAGACTCTTAGAAAAGACCACGTTTCCTAACTGCTTCAGGATTTAAATTCACTTATGCAGTTTAGACGTGAGATTAGGGGAAAAGATTTACTTCCTATATTTATGTTGCACAGTTCTTTTCTGAAGCGTTCTGGAGACAACACCAACCACTGGATGAAAGTTTTTCCTGTGTGCCTTCCCTTGCAATGTTTCCTGCTTTCTGCACAGTATCTGCCCAAAATGTTTGAACACTGCTTTACCAACACGTCCTGTGGACAGGTTCACTGAAAGGCAAAAAGTAATAGCACTTTTAAATTTTTAGTCCTCTGGCTTATTGTGTCTCCAATTCTCTGTTTATTTCTCAAATTTCATTTTGCTTTTAATAAAATTTAAAGTTAACCAGACAGCCTGTGGCTGCATGCAGCTTTTATTTATAGAGTACATTTAGCAATTTGCTTGATTCACTCTTAATCTTCTTCATCTTCCATAAGAAACGTGCATCCTGTTTCATGTGGAAACTGTTAAATTACTGAGGTAAAAGCTGAAAAATTCTGATAATTACTGGTGTTATTTTACACAGCTGTCACTGATAAACTCAGTAGATTATTATAGGTAAGGCCAGTATCAGTATCCTGTTATGTAGGTTCCTGCATGCTGCTTTATATAAGACCTTTTTTGGCTACTTATAACTATGCTAGACATTAGCTACTCAGACTGAAACTGCGTGTGTGAGTTATCACCCTCAGGCCAATTCTCTTTACTTTATTCAAGCTTCAGAGAAAATGATGTAATCATTTTAGCAAACAAATTTAACAGAAAATATTTCAGCCTTCCTCTGGAAAGCTCTAGCACTCCCCTTGGTGTTTGAGAGGAGGATGGACAAGTGGTAGCAAAATACCTTTTGTACCAGAAGAGCACATTTTCTGTCTTGATTGGAAGGATATGCCAATACGTACTCTGAAAATAAGCCCCTAATAGCACCCTAATCTTAGATGTTTGATACCAATACTTATCTGGTCCCAACTGTTAGAATCAGAGTACTGTAGGCTGGAAAGGACCTTTGAAGGTCATCTAGTCCAAGTCCCTACTCAAAGCAGAGCTAATCAGATAAGGTTGCTCAAATCTCCAGTAGAGTCTTGAATGCCTTTAAGAATGGAGAGCTGGGCTACTGTTAAAAAATGGATCACCCTCATATGAAGAAATGGGTTCCTACTGTCTAATCAGAATTTCCCATGTTCCAGCTTGTGTCTGTTGCCTCTTAGCATATTGCTGTGCACCTCTGAGAAGTGTCTGGCTCCATCTTCTCTCTCTCTCCTCGGGTACTTATAGAAAGTAGTAAGGCCTCTCCTGTGACTTATCTTCCCCAGGCTTCATAGACTTGGCCCTCTCAGACTCTCCATGTACATCCAGTGCTCCAGCATCTGACCAAGTTGGTGACTTCTATTGCATTTGATCCAGAACCTCCATGTCCTTCCTATCCTGGGGACCCCAGCACTGAAGAGAGCACTCTGGAGACAGCACACACTTCCACCAGTGCTGAAGAGAGGGGAAGAAACACTTTGCTGGACCTGCTGGTTACACACTTGCTAATGTAGCCCAGGACACAGTCGTCCTTCTTTGTCACAGGACATCTTTCTGGCTTGTGTTCAACCTGTTGTCTACCAGGCCAGGTCCTTTTCTGCAGAGTTGCTTACTAGACTCCAAGCCTATAATGGTATATGGAGTTATTCCAACCCACATGTAAGTAAGTGTTTGTACATGCTTTTCTTGAACTTCATGGGCTTTATGTCAGCCATTTCTCCAGACTGTCCAGGTCCCTTTGAATGGAAGCCGTCCAGAATATTGACTGCTCCCTGCGGTTTGGTGTCAGCCACAAACTTGCTCACTGTGCCCTCCACTCCATCCTCCAGGTCATTAATAAAGACATTAAAACAATACTGGTCCCTGTACTGAGCCCTGAGGGATGCCATTAGCCACCAGCTAGACCAACATTTTGTGCCCAGCAGTCCAGCCAATTCCCTTCCCACATTATCAACCCCCTTCAACTGGCTTTGAAGTCCAGGGCTGTAATTCTGCTGTTTGTTGGCCTGCTCACTCCTCTCGGGATCTTAGTGTCCGCAGTCCCATGGTCACTGCAGTTGAGGCTGCCCTCAGTCTTCATATCTTCAGTCATTTCTTCCTTCTTTGTGAGTGGTAAAGAAAACAAAGCATATTCCCCAGCTGATTCATCAACCAGTCTCCAGCAACTCTCACTTGCCTTTTCCTCTCCACCGCTTTTTGCCTCCTCCTTCAGGGCACGGCTGGCCCTGATGAATTACCTGACAGGTCTTGTTCCTCCTCTATCCCACAGCAGACGATGCAGGACCAATGCCCAGAGCTCAAGCCTGGGCTCTGTCTGTAAAGGGAATACAGACAAGGGCAGAAGGCTGGAGGAAGTGGTGGAAGGTGCCCAATGTAGATTTCTACTGAACAGGATGCTCCAGAGGGGCTTCCTCTGATTATAAATGAAGGACGGGGAAACTAACCTACTAACTTAGTTAGCCAAGGTAGGTGCCTAAATTTCAGTGCTCAGAATATGCCCTCCAAGGCCACCTGATGGAATATTTCAATTTCTCATTTTCTTTAAAAAAAATAATTACTCTGAAAAATCCTACTGAAATTAAAAAAAAAAAAAAAAGTTATTAAGATGGCAAATCCAGTCACTGAGAAGTTAAAAAATGTCAGAAATAAGGTTGCCTGCATAATTGTATTTTTGGCCCTCTCATTTATACTACTTCTAAAACATCTTTCATTACAAAAGCATTGTTCACTCATATTTTTAACTAAATTTAATTGACAAATAACAGTGGCTCAGTAGGGAGTGTTCCGTAAGAAGACCTTTTGGAGGACTAGGGAGATACTGTGCGTAGAAAGGGAGTAATTTTAAACAGGGACTCTTTTCTAGCAGTCACTGATTTGTGAGGAGCGGTATCATAGTGTGGTTGGAGTAGACGTGGTATAAGGAAGGAAAGAGAGTCCCTGTTCAGTTGTCTACCAGTGCTAATTTTTACCTTGCCTCTTTTTTAATGCCTCCAGCACTCCTGGCCCAGGACCTGTAGTGTTATAGCACCAGAAGTGCTGTATCATTATATATACACATTATCTAATTAGTAAGTTAATTACAGTGTGTGATGAAATGATTATGAAACCCACTTACCCAAAGACATTTCATTAACTAAGATATAAGCATCTATATAGGCATATTCATGGTAATATTTTAATTTTGCTTAAAATAGTCCATTCTCCCCTAATTATAAAATCTGTGCTTGGAGACTGGCATTCAGATTTGTTTGGGGCTTTTTTCCCCCTTTTGGTCCATGTGTAGATTTGTGAAATTAACATGTCAGTAACATAAGCCTAGTAAATTCGTTGTTGAACCGGTTATGCCAGTCTGCACAAACTTTTCTAACATACCCTTGCACCAAAAGGGTTTCTCTCAGAGGTACAGAGAAGGTTGCCTGCAAAAGCTGACTTACTCAGTGTCCGCCAAATGAGGCAGAAGAGCAGAGTGAAGGAAATGAAGGCCCAGTTCCACTCGTGATTTTTCCCCACTGTAGACACTCCCATGAACACGAAAATCATGGTCTCACTGATGCTGCTCAGCATCTTCATGAAATATTTTATTGTGGTGTAGGAATTCTGGGAAACATTCTCTTCCACGTATTTTTTCATTGTCACTGCACATGCTGTCATCCTGTACCAGGCAAAACGTCAGATATCAGCCACAACCTGTTTTTCTTTTCATTTAAGAACAGCCTCAGCCTTCATTACCTGCACTCTCCATCACCAGCCTCTGACCTTCCTAATATCAAGAAGAATTTTATTTCTTCAATAACGTTATCTATTTCATTAGATAGAAAACCATCTTCATTCAGCTTTACAAAGCCATTTTGCATACAGGAAAAAGGAAGCAAACCAGTCAGCATTCCTGACGAGGAAGTGAGGGTATCACGTTCCTGTTCAAAGTCTGTTTTTTCCTGAATGCCTAACACACAGCCACCAAGCACCAAATATTTGAGTCTCAAACAAAGGGCAAGTCAGTTTTGTACCAGCCTACAGACGGATCGGTTAGAGGGACATAACCTGCCTCTTAGTGACCTTCTCCTTTGAGGTGGTGGTGGTAGAACATGTTGGTAGTCTTAAGCTGGGGCCAAAGCCCTTGGTGGCTCCCTGCCAGCTGGCTGGAAGATCAGCAGGTAAGATTCAGCGACTCTCCACCCACAGCAGCCCATTGCAGCACAGCAGGGGGAAATTCAGTTATCCTATAGGTGTGTCCTTCCCCCCCACCTTTTAGTTACCCAGGGTGTGGGGAATGTGCCTAAGGAAGCAAAGGGATGTTTTCTACCTCTTTGCTGTTAATGAAGACTAGAGCCTGCTTCAGAGGCATCCACGGCCACCCAGAACAGACGCTGGTAGCAATTGCAGCAGTAGTCTTTGAGCAGCCCTACTGAAGGGGCTTTCCTCTTCCTCCCTTCATTTTCCATGGCCATAGGAATAGATAGACTAATAGATAGACTAATAGATAGATAGTCAATAGGTAATAGATAGACTGAGTGCTATGCTAGTAACATATTCCATCATCTATCTAGTTTGTACTGATATTATTTTAGTCTTTGGGGGCTTCTTGTGATGATATTTTTCCAAACTTGTGAATTCAGAGAACGCTGACTGTTCATTAAATAACCCTTCATCTAGTTTCTGCTCATTTAATTTCCACTGAAGAAATCTCAGGGGTATTCTGGTGGAGCTGAGACATTTAGCAGGTCCAAGGACACTCTTAAGACAAGGCCATTAGGCATTAATGTTTAATACTGTTGACTTTCACAGACACATGCATAATAGACTTTCATGATCCAAGTGAAAAATGAATGAATTCCTCAATAATTCAGAAGGGTGACAAAAAGTTCCCATCCCTAAAACAAGCAATAATTTCCTTAATGAAGCAGTAAGAATAATAAATCCCAATTATATTAACATTCTTTTATTGCTAATAATTTCACCACTCTAATGAAAATAAGGGGCAAAAGAAATAGAGCTATGTAGTCTAATGTAATGAATAGGCAGGGAAGCAGTATTTTGGGCAGTGCAGGTAGGAAAGGGTCATTACATAGTAGGTCTAAACCTGCCCAACTAAAGTTGCCAGTCACATCAGTCAGACCAAATCTGTTGGATATGCAAAACATAGTGGAAGTCTCACCTGCTTTGTTTAATTGCTCAGAAAATCATATCTCCTGTCTAACCACTTATTTAATATGGTTAAATATTCAAGTATTGCTTCCTGCCATCCTGCAAAGATTGTTTTTACAAAGCCAATTCTGCTCTGAAGTTGAACAAATTTGAGTTGTTCAGCCTGGAGAAGTCTCCAGGGAGACCTTATTGTGGCCTTTCAGTACTTAAAGGGGTCTCATAAGAAAGATGGGGACAGACTTTTTAGTAGGGCCTGTAGTGATAGGACAAGGGGCTTTTAACTAAAGGAGGATAGATTTAGATAAGGAAAAAGTTTTTTACAATGAAGGTGGTGAGACACTGGCACATCTTGCCCAGAGAGGTGGTAGATGCCCCATCCCTGGAAATATTCCAGGTCAGGCTGGACGGGGCCCTGAGCAACCTGATCTGGTGGAATGTGTCCCTGCTTATTGCAGGGGGGTTGGACTAGATGACTGTTAAATGTCCCTTACAATGCAAATTATTCTATGATTCTATGAAATCAGGGTTTGACAAGTGGAGGTGAGTAAACATATTCTCTCACTTTCACCCCTGTTCCTTCCTTTCTCTTCTGACTCGTTTCCTGCTGCCATACTTTTTCCACAATACTCGCCCTCTCTGCATTTACTGTAGTCAATAGACCTGACAGCTTTCTCTCTGCAGCAAGCACCCATTCCACCACAGCACTTCAAGAAGCAGTCCCCAGCATTACAGCAGTATCAAGCTATCCTGATCACATCAAAATATGATCATGAATACCCATAGACATGAGTATATGTATGCATATGAGCTTGATGTTCTCGGTTGTCTGGTTTGGCTTGGTTTCAGTTCCAGTGATGCAGTACAAATGTAATGTAATTCCAGTAAATTGTATTAGAGATGATGTTCACAGCTGTATGCAAAAGGAAGAACTAGGACGTTCTTTATTATGTTTTCTGTACTCATTAATTTTCATCTCTCTTGTAATCTGATGGTGATGCTGCTTAGAAATAAATACAGATACACTATTACCAAATCATTCTCTCATTCTGCCGCTCTTAGCAGAGGTAGCAGCCAGGTGGTGGCAGCACTAGTCATTTTACCCACAGCATGCAGTATTTTTTCCAACAGGCAAAAATCTAAAAAAATTTCAGAGCCCATATGCGCTCCCCTGTAGTATATCTATGCTGACGCTGACTGTGGGTTTGCTTTTCCTAGTTACCACTGCATTTTTCAGATCCCTTACAAGCCATCCACTGCAGCCGTCTGCTATAGGCCAGAGACTGAAAATCACTGAAAATGCCTGTATTGCCCTGAGCTCGAGCAAACCACCTCCTCAAAACAATGCCACTGCCCTCGAGAGGGCATCCAAAAAGCTGTAAGGGATACTCACGCCAAAATGCCCGAGATGTAAAGGGTTTCAGCAGACAAGTATGACAAGTAGCTGAACATGAAGACCAACAGGGGTTCGATAGCGGAAACGTTGTGGGTGAATCGAGTCATCAGCGCCGAAACAAATCCAAAGACGATGCCAAACAACACGCCACCCAGTCCCACCACAAAGAAGCGAGCGAAGCCAGCAAAGACATCGATGGATTCAATCTCTTCGTACCTGTGCATCTGGGTGAAGGCGATGAAGATGTTATATAAAACCTACGAGTGAAAATAAGGAGACGGCAGTCAGGCGTCTTTCTGAACCTGGAAGGCTTTCTCAGTTCATTGTGTGTGTGTATGCGAATATATATGCCTAAAATTTCTTTAGGCTGCTCAGCAAAGTAACAGTTGAAATCTCAGCTGATTCTTAATAAGTCCCAGAATAAAGGGTCTGTTAAGTGTCCTGAAAAACAGAAAAAAAAAAAAACAACAAAAAAAAGGTAGATGGTTATGTAATAAGAGTAAAACTCTGGGGGATCAAATGCAATTGGAGTAACCAAAAAATACTCAAGCTTTTTGTTTTCCTAAGGTAAACTTCATTATTGGTCCTTGTAGCAGATGTTGAAAGCCCAGCCAGGTACCTTACCAATCCCGGGCTCTCCCTTCCACGTTCTCTTTCTGACTCAGGATGGGGCAGGGCAGACGCTAAGAATCACTCTTTTTGATTTAAATCCCATTTAGGTGGTCTGTATGATCAGTTGACTGGACACACTTCTTTAAGTGGACTCTGGAATGTTAAATGTTTTTCAATAGTACTTGACGCATAAAAATCATTAAACATCGCTGGGAATGGGAAAGGAAACAGAAGAGTGATAGGAAGGGAAGATAACAATATGAGATTAGAAGAAAGATGGAATTTTCTACATTATACAATTTGATCTGTAAAGATAATTTCATTTAGTTTAGAACAGATAAGTTTACCATACTTCTATTATCAATGATTTCTTTTCTGCAGAAATTTCTAATGAAAAGTCTTCAATATATTTTACTTTCATCAGTTTCTACAGTAATGAGTGGTGTAGTAATAAAAAGGTCTTAGGGATTGCTGACAGTTGGCTACCATTAAGTCCTGTCAGATCTGTTTACAGGGATCGTGTAACACGTGAAAGTCACTTCTCAGTTTTCAAGAGAATTTGGGGAACACCTAAAGACACCAGCTCTCCAAAGCTGTTGTACCAAAGCATTAGTTAAAAAAATGCAAAATAGACCAAAATCATTTGCCTTATCTGTTTTTCTTTGGTCTTTCTGTCTTCATATAGTTAATTCCAGAAGGCTATTAAGAAGATTAAAGCAGATATTTGCAGGTAGAAGAGTCAAGCTTATTAGGATAATAATTATTCCCCAGCTACTATCTAATCTTAAATTGCTGCTGGGAACATATGACCTTGAGCTGTCACATAGCCTGTTCTCCAGGAGGCTCATCGCTAATGTGTCTGGGGGACAGACAAAGCACAACAAAATGTTTCATCTGAGAAAATACCCTGAGCTGCTTTTTCCTGATGACTGTATGAAATTAAGCTCTTCAGTGGCAGATAAGTAAAAGAGGGTTCATGTCTCCACTATAAGTAAACCTTACTGTACTTACTGTATAGCTTTTAATTACAAAGCCTGTTTTCTCTCTGTTCCCCATTTCTTGCAGGCTTCAACCTCTTCCTGAGACTTGTGATTCTTTATGAATGATACCAAGGCATGAATCTATGCTGACTTATGAATAAAGCAAATTATCCTCAGCAAATGACTTCGTAAGTTTTTTTTCTTTTTTTATAGTTCCTAAAGTGTCTATATGATATAACTGAATTGCCATTAAAATTGAATTCATGGAAATATGACATAATTTCCATTTTTTGTAAAATGCTTTGTGGGAATAAACTCCTCCATAGAACATTGTGAAATGCATCATACAAGTAAGGCTCCATGTGATGCTGCTTGGCTAAGATACATTGCAGTGCTTATGCCAGTAAATGGAGTACTATGATTCTTTATATGGTAGGAAAGCCTTAATCGGTTTAGGATGACTTTGTTCACTCAAAAAAGAAGGGATGGACTGATAGTTGACCTCATTTAACAACTCTGAGAATGTCATGCTTTGGGTTTTTTGGAGGGGACATTACCACGTAGTGGTGTACCACTGGGTGGCTGTTAGAGCTAGGGAAAGGAAGAGAGAGCGTGACACTGTTGCCCACAGGGGACCTCCCCAGGGGCTGGTCCCTGCTCTAGACACAAACATTGCACGTACCATCCACGTCAGAAGTATTGGAAGAAAGATTTTCAAGTGACTGCCTTAGCCACCAACATCTGATAGATCTTTCTGACCACATGCATTTAATTTTACTCTAAATACAGTGGATCAGCTTCAACAGCAGAAGCAGCGAATATCTCCATCCTCCTTCCGAGCAGCCATACATCCCAGTGGTCAAAGCCTTGCCCAGTGACATCAAAGAGGTAAATTCAAATCTCCTCAAATAAAGAAATTAATTTTACTTGGGTTTCCATCATGCAGTAGTTTTCTTTAACTGCTCTGCTACTGCTTACAAAGAAAAGAAGGCACCATTAGAGAAAATAGTCACTGCCACTTTGAGTACAGCATGATGTGTAGGTGTTCTCAGTCTTTCTAAAATCAAACCTCAGAGATGAAGTAGCCAGGGGAAATATTCCATTTCCTGATGCACACAGGCACTCAGTTCCCGCTGAGATAGAAATGGTCTGTGTATATGCAGGAGAAGAGCTTCTGATGCCTGAAATACTTTGCAGCAAAATCAGGGTCCTCCACCTGTGTTCAGGTTTGAATGAAATCTGCACTGGATTTATCAACATCACTGTTTGAACAGGGCTTTGAAACTCCACTAATGTGTGATACATGCTATGACCAATCCTGTTGCTGTCTGCACTATTCTAATGCTAACAGTCCACTCAGAAACAACTGGGAAAAGAAGCAATTAACAGGACCCAAAGCCTTCTTGTTCCATCCGTAGACATGGCCCTACTGAGGAGAATGGGAAAAGGTACAAATGGGTAAAAAGGGTAAATTATCCACTTTTGTGCCAGTCAAAGGCATAACTCCTAAATCACCATTCTAATCCCGCAGTATGTTATTTTGCAAATTTTTGATATCAGGATATTGATCTAAATATAGGAGAGGGAGTATCATTGTCTCAAAATGTAATACGCAAGTTCAGCAAAATTCATACCAGTTTTTCCTGCTGGGGAAAAAATGTTCAAGCTGATAAACAGACTGGAGAGAACCAGGGAATATTTGTATTTATACAATAGAAAAATATGTATGCTTAATATATCTTGGTGATATTATCTTTTTAAACACATAGGGTTAACTCTAATGAAACTGTTAAGAGAGAAACGGGGAGGAAATGGTAAGATAAGACACCCGAGATAAACAGTTTTAAAGCCTTTAAAAAAACAAGTGGGGTATCAGAAAGGAGAAAGGCACCCATTGGCCTCCATCCGTGTGACAAATACTTCAGTCTTCTCAAATGCGAAGCCAGGTAGAGTTTTGGAAAACCTGAATGCTCACAAAATGGATGAGGGGTGGGTGATGCAGAGATGCCTCTGCAGGAGCTGACAAGCTGATTGCAACATAGCTGCTGTGAGAAGAGCCCCAAAGATGAGGGCGCGTGGGGCAAAGGGAACTCACAGGGGTATAGCCAACACTCCCCATGTACAGCCCTTTCATCTGTTTTGCTAACACACCTAGTCCTGCTGAGGAATGCCTAAATACCCCTGTTTTTAAAAGGCTTTCTGTCCCTACACGTTTATGTTGTAACAGGATCCTGACTGAAAGCTCATGTAAATACCATCATGAGTTGGACCCACGTCATAAGTAACAGCTGGGAACAAAGGGAAGGCAAGGTAGAGAGCCAGTCAAAAAAAAAAAAAAAGGACCAAACAAACTCTTCCACAGTGAAGAGCAGGTATTACTTTTTGAGGTCTGCACTTGAAGGAACGAAAAAGACGAGGGGAAGTGATAGAAGCATTGGGGTTTTTTTTTTACAACTATAACATATTAGCAGTTCGCATGTAAAGTGAAGTAACATTTGTCCCCTAGTTCTAGATCAGCCCTACATCTCTGATTCACCAAGAGGAAGGATTGATGATCAATAGGCTGCGGATACAAGAAATTACTTCATTCCTTTTCCTTTTTGCGTTACTCAGAAACTGCACTCCTCCCATGAAGCCTTTCAGCAGTGAACTCTGTACAGATTTGTGCTGTACCTCATGTACAACAGTATCTGAATAGTTTTTATGTGTTTTAGATTCCTGTGATTTAAATTATGTAAAGATCTTATCTAGCGAAACTCCTTAACTTGCAGTTAACTTGCAGCACATGAGCAGCCCTGTTGGTTTCTGAGCAAGGAATTTCCTGCTTGAAACTTCTTCCTTGAAAAACATGCGTGTTCTAAGTGGTTTTGTCAATTGTGGTTTACAGCTAGGATTTCAGGTTACTCGAAGTTTTAGTAGAACTAATGAGAAAAGGGGAAAAGAATTAGCAAAAGAAGCTCTGTAAAAACACTCTTTTCCTATTAAAAAAAAAACCAAAACCACACAAACAAAAAAACCCACACAACAACAAACAAACACAAAAAAAACCCCAACAAACAAGATCTCCCTTATTCCAGAAGCATTGTTTCTGGACACTTGAGATAAGACAACTCAGAAAGGTGAATATTTGTCAGGTGTCAATTTTTTTACAGATAGGAACAGAGTTATGCAAAGTTACTAATAGCTTTTGAAATTCCTGTCTAAGGTCTCTGGGGAACTTCCTAGAAGGGGCTGGAGGAAGGAATACGGCCTCCAGAGGTTGTCCACCTCTGGCTTTTTTTTGCAGAAGGCTCTCTAAGGCATGTGACAAGGCAGGGTCTCCTGTATTGCTACCCCTGCTGCCTCCAGTCTTTAAGCAGTACAATTTTCTATTTATTTGCTTGCACAATGTCAAGAATGTTCCTACAAAAAAAATCATCCTTTCACTTCAGTGAATGCAAGAGCAAGGTGCGGTATCTAATGTGCTTCTCTCTTCGAGCAGCTCTAAACCAATTTGGTTTTGAAAGAGTTAATATAAGATGAAATCTTTCCATAACTAAAATTACTTGTGTGTAAGGCGTGGAGAATCCATAAAATAAATAACGTATCTAGGATGTCCTTAAAGCTGCTCTTGTTCTGCGCCCAGTAACCCTACAAGCCACAAGACCCCAAAGAGGGGAAGACAAGGAGTGGAAAGAAACTCACCACAGTTATGCCATCATTTAGCAATGACTCTCCAAAGATCATCATGTAAAGCTGCTCATTAACAGAGGCTTCTTCAAAAACTACCAGAGCTGCCACAGGGTCCACAGCTGAAATCATGCTGCCAAAGAGCAGGTTCTGCAGCAGGTTCAGGTCGGTCAGGCCGAAGGCTTCAATCTGGCAGACTCCATAGAGGGAGAGGCCAATCCCAAATGAGTTCATCAGAGATCCCAGCACAGACCACCACAGGATGGACCCAAAGTTTTCAAAAAATGGGCGAGTTGGCATGAAATAACCCTCCTCCAGGACAATGGGGGGAAGGAGATACAAGAAGTAAATACTTGTGTTCATCACCGGTGGAGATTTGTGATCAGAAGCAAAGATGATCGCTCCTACTAGTGCTCCAATGTCAATTAGGATGCAGCTTTCGGGCATGAGTCTTGGTAATCGGTGATAGAGATGGAAACCTTGAATAAAACATTAGGGTATTATTCAAATTTAGGTTAACCTGATGTCAGACAGAGGTTTTACCTGCCCTTGAATACTTTGTCTTCACACAGACAGGTTTTGCTCTTAGGATTATGAATATAAAAACAGGCAGTACCGTTCCTTTCAAAATGAAACATTCCCAGACTTGTGTCACTAAAGCAAGGGGCGAGTTTAGCCATGGATCCCTTCTTTTTCCACCCCCTCAGCTCTCTATTTCTGAGCAAGTGTCCTGAGTCTAAGCTCCACCTCTCATAATACAGAAACCTCTTTGAAAAGGTTCTTTACAATTTGGAAAGAAAATATTCTTCAAGAATCCTTGCTGCCCGACCGCTACTGCCAGACCTCTGAGGTGCAGTATTTTCCCTCTGCCTCAAAAAGAGCTCTATCCCTGGCTGCAGGTTTGAAGGCAGCTTCCCCCCACCGCTGAGGACGGTCCTTTGGCTGCAGAGCTCCCGTTGGATTTGGGCTGACCAGGAACCTGGAGAAGCCCAAGGGAGCAGGAAGCAGCTCAAACGCCATGGTCTGCTCAGCTCCCTCCACTTCCAGTACTCCCCTGAAGCCTTGCATGGACTCCAGGTGATCCACAGACAGAGAGAGGGAATACTCATGAACAAGAAAATATCCACAGCAGCGGAAATCAAGCCACAGTAACATAAGCCTTTATACAAGCTGATTTAACTTACTTTTCTGGGAAAAATGCTACCAAAAGGTAGCAACATTTCATAACGAACCTTATGAGTTAGTTTACTGAAATAAAACCAGTGATTTCAGCAGAGCTGAAAGACTTACCAGCAGCCATCAAATATCAGAGAAAATAATGCATCCTAAGGGATTTTTTTTCCTCTCTAGAATAAAGGCTGAGTCTACACTAGCAAATTAAGCAGGCCAAAGACTTTTCCAAGCAGAAAGGTTTGGCTTGCACCCATACAGCCCAATTCTCTTCCCTAGTTCAGCAAGAAGTGGTCACATCCAAACTGCCTGTGGGAACAGATCCTGGCCCATATCTGCACAGGCACTGCCTGGAAGAAGGCTTGTCGACGTGGGCTAGAGCTGAGAAGGAGCACACCAACAATGATGTGGTACGAACAGTCACGCACAGCTTCCTGGCAGGGTGCTTGTTAGTTTACAAGTATAGATGTAGCCAAGCTGTTTTACAGAAAAAGGGCTACGCTTACCATATAAATGTTGTGGGTGTGAATCTCCTCCTGCCCGCCTTCATGTACTGCTTCTGCAACCATGTTCATATAATTCGTCTCATTTGACACGAATACTGATACCATTACTAAGATAATGTCTAGCACTGGCTCATCCGATCGCTATACCGGGAACTGCGTAATCATATTGCAAATGAGAGGTGCTTCTACTAGAAATGTAAGGAATTTTTCAGAATTTACAAGAATGAGAGTGAGGCAGATTAAGAAATAAGAAACCTATAAATCCAGTGGCTGTGTCTCAATGCCTGAAGCTATATGAACCTTCATCCTGTAACTCTAGAAGTTAATGACATGGCTGCATTTCTGTGACCCTCGAATTATCAATGGTCAAAAGTAAAGGAAAAGAAAAATATTTTTAGAATCATACAGTCACAGAATCACAGAATGGTTCGGGTTGGAAGGGACCATAACAATAATCTCCTTCCAACCCCCCTGCCATGGGCAGGGACACCTCCCACTAGACCAGGCTGCTCAAATCCCATCTGGCCTGGCCTTGAACACTTCCAGGGATGGGGCATCCACAATTTCTCGGGGCAACCTGTTCCAGTGCCTCACCACTCTCACAGGAAAGAATTCTTTCCTAATATCTAATCTAAATCTACCCTCTTTCAGTTTAAAACAATTACCCCTCATCCTATTGCTCCATTCCCCCATAAAGAGTCCTTCCCCATCTTTCCTGTAGGCCCCCTTTAGGTACTGGAAGGCTGCTATAAGGTCTCCCTAGAGTCTTCTCTTCTCCAGGCTGAACAACTCCAACTCTCTCAGTCTGCCTTCATAGGAGAAATTCAATAAAATTTTTATGAAATTTTAAATAATTTAGGAGATATAATAATTTAAATAATTGCGGACACTTTGTTTTTATCAAAAAGTATGTTAAGATCATAACTCTGTCTAATTTTTTAATTAAAAAAATCATGTTCAAGTCTTCTGTCAGTTTTACGGAATAAGGGGATTGCTTTGCCTTTCAATATCTCAGAAATGCTTCCCATCCTGAAATCTTGAAATACAGAAAGAAGATAATACCTGAATAAAACACTAAAAATTCATAACGGTTTGGAAATCTTCCCTGGGTAACTAGATTATTCAGACTAACACTTTCTTCCAAGTAGATTTGAAGTCAGCAGCTCCACACTTTTCATCAGTGGGCACAAACTTGAACATAGGAAGTTCCGTCTAAACATGAAGAGGAACTTCTTTACTTTGAGGGTGGCAGAGCACTGGCACAGGCTGCCCAGAGAGGTGGTGGAGTCTCCATCTCTGGAGACATTCAACACCCGCCTGGACACGTTCCTGTGCAACCTGCTTTAAGATGACCCTGCGCTGGCAGGGGGTTGAACTAGATGATCTCCAGAGGTCCCTTCCAACCCCTACCATGCTGTGATTCTGTGATCAGAAATAATCTTACTTCAAAACTCCCAGCTGAGGAACAGGTCTGCCTGAGAGGCATCACACAGTTCTTATAAAGTATCTTTTTCTTGCTCAAAACAAGGATATTGAATAGATGTGCTGTATGACAAGTCCTGTGCTTTTATGGATGATGAATAAAGGAACTGATCAATATGCACACTGCTAACTCACTCTGCTGATGCCATAACAACAAATTTGATTTGTGAAAATTTTTATTCTTATTCTAGCAGTGAAGACATTTGTAGAAACTGGATTGAGATCATCAGCTATTATGAAACTGGCAAATCATGGTCAGTGGTAACAATTTTGTCAATTGTGTGATTCTGACATGCAAAATGTTTATCTTCAGGCCACCTCCAGAAAATCATCAGTCCCACCTACCAACCTGTTCTATAGTAATGTTGGAAAATCCCATGGAAAGGTCAAAAGGACTGGGGGATCCCACGTGTGCAGCTCTTCATGTTGTTATAACCTTCTTCATTTATTTGATATTGCTGCATTAATTCTGAATGGTCAAAATAATTTGAGCCCACCATGCAAACGTTTAGGACACGTGGTGAGCCATCTTTGCTGTGTTAATTGCAGTCCCTGCTTTTCCCAATTGAGTCGTCTTTCTTCATTCAAAAACCTCCTTGGAGCTCTAATAGAAGATAGATGTGTTGGTATGTATTCAAAAGGCACTTATGCTGCATCCCTGATGACCTACACCCTCTTAGACTCTTAGTCCCTCTCCTCTGGTATTACTTTCTGATCAACTTTAAAGAGCAAGCACAGAAAACAAAGACTCATAGGGAAATGTTTCCTATTATTTGCACAACAAAAGAATTCTTCCCACTTTTCTTCCACAAATTCAATATGCTTGAACTCTCAGTCTGGTGTTACTGATTTCTACAGCTGTGGCAGGCTGCAAATTCTGTTATCTTCTGATGTTCAAGGACTAGAAAAAGGGATGGACAGCACTGTGTAGGGGAGCTCCATTGCTACTCACTAGCATAGACAACTCCAGAGACAGGAGGGTTAGAGGTCATACATTTACTTAAGTAAGCTGGAAGCATTCAGAGTTGGAATTTTGTCATTGTCATGGTAATGAACACACCTGCTCTTTTGAGGACAGAAGCTGTAAAAACAACCCCAGCTACAAAAGTGCATGGAAGATATTTGGTTACATGGTACGTTTTTAACTTCTTGCAGAGGTAGGAGGACCCAAGATCCCATTTTCTACTTACCTATTTTTGCAAGAGAGGCAAGGAGGATCCAGAGAGTAACTTCATAGGGAATTTGCACATAGTCATAGTCCACTGTGAAAACGTGTAGCCTCGTATCTTGTGAAGAGCCAACACTATCCCCATGATCAGGTTCATATTGAGGCAAGAAATCCTTGCTCAGGTTGGGCTCATCCACATCACCATCAGCAGAACAGGATACCAGACTCGACAGCAACAGCAACCAGTTCAAAAGCTTTGCACGTGCAAGTGCAGCAGAGCCCATGTCTGGGGCTGTGACTATTTTGTTACAGGTACAGCATATAGCAGGTGCATGAAGGTATGCAACACTCATTCTTGTTAATTCGTGCTGTTCATAGCCACGGCCGCTTCTTCCTCAGGGCTGCTTCATTTGCCTATTATTAGGTCATTTTAAAAGCCCTAATGTGCCTGTCCCGTTCCTTGTGTTACAGACGGACCTGGAGTTTGTATGAAGATACCGGTTCTGCAGGTTCCTCCGACCCAGATAAACCTTGGCCACAGCATCACCCTGTTAAGGAATAAAAAGCTTTTTCCAGCTACATTTAACCAGCCACTCTGATTTTTTTCCACTGTCAAAAAAAAAAAAAGATGCAATGCACTGCATTCAGACAGCAAATGCAGCACAGGTAAACAGCATCAGATGGGACAGATGGTGGCACCCTGGGCAGGCAGGAGAGCCTGCTCCATACCTTCCTCTGCTGTCTTCATTCCCTGTCTGCCTCCCCAGAGCAACTGGCACCTCAGGTACCACACTTGGCACTGCTCACTGGTCCTGTCTTACCTGGTAGCAAAACTACTTGGTGTGTAAACAAACGGACCCTGCAGGGTTTACGGTAAGGACATCTGGTGGAGGACCATGCAAATTACGTTCTCGTTTAGAAATGTACATAACAGCACATTATAACAATAGAAAGAGGAAGGTCTGAGTCACATCACATGCCTAAAACTGGATCGTAAGTTGTCTTGTATTTGACATTTGTTTTACTCATGCCAGCAAGGCATTTACTGGACAACCACATTACCCTCTTCCAATACGACATTCACCCTTATGGAATATTTTTTTAAAAGGTCAGTCTCTCCACAAAAACTACCATCTTTAGTGTTAGGATAACAAAGCATGCAAACATAATAGTGTTGATTAGAAGCTGCTAAAGCCTGTATTACATACACTAGAAGTGAGTAAATTTAATTTACTGACAAATTATTCAAATTACCAACTGATTTGGTTGTGTTGGAAAACAGTGCAGACTAGTGAGAACAGAGATGTACCCAAAACAACTAATGTTGAGGACCCCACATCCACAGTGCATGTGTTTAGGAGGGGCCAACTGGTCCCACAGACTGAATGTCCCTTCATGGGTGAAGAAAATCTTCTACTTGACGTTCTGTGGAAAGGGATCCAGTATGTGCACCTGTGATGCTCTGTAGTGCAAAGCAAAAGGCAACAAGTGGTGACAACTGGGAAATCTTCAAAAGCTTATCATGATCTGAACTAAATCCCCAATGCAGGTGAAACTGCAAAATTTTCTGTGGTACAGCCAGTGATGCCATTTGATGTTCTGTTTCTACATGAGGTACTATCTTCTGCTTCTGCCCCACAGCACCATCACCAGTCGTCCCACCGAAGGCTTTGAACCCAATACAAAATTAGGTAGATAAAGCTGTTCAGCCTGCTTGCAAGGGTTGTTCTTTTTCAGTATACTGGTCCTGTTAACAGCAGTATTTCTTGAAGTCCCTTTCCAACAAGGAATCTGGCAGATGAGGTATTCAATTAGCATTATAAAACAAGGATTTGTTAACTTGAAGGCCCAACGAAGTCAACAGAACACCAGATCAGTGGCTCTCCTAGTCAGATTTTCTTAACACTAACCATTGTGATTCACTTAGCTACAGCCATACACACACAGAGGGCAAGATTCCTTGAGAGTAGGTGATATGAAACCTGGAGAGTTATGAGCCAGAGGACTTCATGGGAAAGACTTCAGAGTCCCTGGAAGTCCACTGGCTGTGACAACCAGGACTTTGACTTACAACTGCAACACACCCAACACACCCATTACAACTGCAACACACACCAACAGATCCATGAGTGACCAGCACCAGGCAGGATCAGCAACGTACAGATGTGTCCAACTGGTAGGAATGCTTTCTTCCATTGTAGGAAGGATGGAGGTGCCTGGGATCAGCCCTGACACGGTGCTCCTTCTTTTCCCAAGCCCTTCGGCATACCCTGTTGTAGCAGTCTCCCATGGTACTTCCTTGGTGCTCCCACAGGAGGAGGTAACTAGTTTAAAGAGTTTGGATTTGTCCCACTGAACTGCGCAGGAAAATTAAACTGCAAGCTTCCTTTGGAGTTCCCTTTTTTAATATTTTTCTAGAAAACAAGTATAAAAATATTCCAGAGAAATACAGTGCAAAGAACAAAACATTCACATGTGTGTCTCAACATCACAGGAAAATAATATAATAAATATAATAAAAATAATAATAAAATAATAATTTATGAAAGATAGCTCACATTTACAGTTGTGGGCAGTGGCACTTAGTTTTACTGTGGGGCTGCAGCACCGCCATGCTGCGGTCCTTCTCACTGTTTTGGAGTGAGCGACTGATGACTGCAGTGACAATCCACAGTGGGCAGCCAACGTAGGAAAGGTCTTTTACAACCACATCACCATTCCTGAGCCTGCTGTCACCCCTCTGTGAAATTTCTGCTATCGATATACCAGGCTTAATAACCTTTGGAAAAAGCCCTTTAGGCTGCAATTTCCCAACATCTTGGTAGTTTTCACTGGCATGTAATAATGCATATATTTCCAGAACTTCTTGTTTGGAGCAGCAGAAATAGAAGGCTTCCAGGTAACGACTGGTAAAATCCGAAGAGCTTTCTTCACTACTGGAGGCAAAGTCTCTGGCTCTTGGAAAGCCTGGAACTTTATTAACACCAGCTTTATCCTTTTGTCTTCCAACGCACAGTTCACTGCTGCCTGCAGTTCAAAGATGCTTGGTCCGCTGACGTAGGCTGGGCTCAAAATAATTATTACTCGTCTGCTTTGTTTAATAGCTGTGACAACTTCATCTGTGTAAGCTGGAGAAGAAACGGCGATCATTATGGCAGTCTATAATGAACTTTTTATCGTGTCAGTTCCTTTATCAACAGCTAAATCCCAGAAACAAGGAAAAACAAAAAATAGGGATACTGAGCAACCACATAACCCCTAGAAATGTGTTTGCTATCAGAGGGTACTGCAGCCATTCTTACACAGCCTGGAGAACACCACTTTCTGTTTAGGAGGTGGAGAACACAGCTGAGACCTCAACACGCTTTATTGCTATTCAAACAGAGTCCCAAGGGACACTTGTCTTTGTCCCGGGGACAGGTACTGAGGGCTTTCTAATTACTGCAGGTAGCACTGACTAAAGTTGCTCAGAAAGTAACTACTGAAACATTTGGGGTCTTCTTTTCAGGGAATGGAGTCTGCTTGAAAAGAAATTCTTGGACGAGAAGCTTTTTCTCAGCTAAGTAGCTCCCAGCAACGACACTCAAATGGACGTATGCCTCAGGTGCAGGGGCCAAATATAAAGATCAAAACATGATGAGATTTGAGCAGAAACTCCAGTACCAAAATATAGCATTTACTGATCTGGTGCATATGGTTTTTTTGGAAAGTGAAAAACAATTTTATAAAGAACTGAAGTTTTTCTACCATCCACAAGAACCTTACCTCCTCCTGGAAGAATATCTCTTTCAAGAATGCATAACTTGTATCCATGTTTATTTTCCAGCATATCTGGAAGAAACTCCAGGGCAAATTTTTCCTCACTAATTAAAGTAGAGTCACTTTCAGAAGAGTCGAGTTTTGCATAGGACACAAACGCATCAAATTCTTTGCCATCTAAAATAAATAAATAAGTAACACTGTATACATTAAAAAGTCTGTCTGAAGCATTCAGGTTCTTTCTTAATTCTCAGTTTATATCTATTAAGTAGGCACAACACAAACCTAAAATTGTCACCTGTTCATGAAGTACAGCCATCCAGTTACCCAAAGCCAACCCTTACTCCTCACTGTCTCGCAAATTTTGTAGACGCACATTATCAAAGCAAATAACGATGCTTCAGATGACGAGTGCAAAGAAATTTAAATCAGGCATTTTTCTGCATTTTCACAAACATGATCCAGTTTTCACCAGTGGAAGATCTGGCCCCTTCCAGGCAAAATCCATCTTTTCTCTCATTTGCCCAAACACTGATTCCAGAAATACTCATCAATGCACAACATACTTTGAAAATATAGTGAATTTTAAAGGAAAAATTCTTAAATATTAGCTGCTTGCAAAAGATGCACTGTTTTCATACACTGTTATGTTCCAATCAGAGAGACCGATGCAAGTAGCAAAGCCTAAGTCTGATGCAAGTATCAGCTCAGACATTGAGTACTGGTCAGTCCTTGAACTTTGTTTCAGTCTCATTAAAAGACCATGTTTGTGTGGTGCAGATAAAAAAAAAAAAAAAAAAAAAGAACTTTTCTCAGCTTTGAACCAACCTGGTACCAATGAGATAAGTTAGGCCTATACTTAACTACAAGGCAAAAGCAAATCTTATCTATTCACTAAATAAAATTTGGACTACATTTGAAGGAGGAGGAAAGAAAACAAAAAGAATTGCTGGTGAAAGCAAAAGGCACAGTGGACTCAGGCCAGCTCACTGTATGTAGATGTTTGATGCCATTTAAGGTGTCCTAAGGTTGGGACTGCCAAATTTCATATGGAAACTATTGGACACTCAAATCTTTTGGAATGGCAGGATATCCTCAGGCAACCCAAATGACATCAGACACCTATGTTCAATCATCTGAGTTATATCAGTACAGTTAGTGGAAACCAGAAAGAAATTCAGCTGTTTAATGCAGGGGCCTACTGCAGGGTGCTGCTGCAGGGCAAGCTGAGAAGCTCTCAAGATTTCACCATATTGACTACATCTTCACTGCACAGGAGCTGAGACACCTACGTCCAGCACAGACACACAAGTAATGGTGTTGAGTATCACCTCGTGCCTCAGTGTTAACCTCTTGATTTCTATCCCTAGATGTAAGATTAGGACCACAAACCCGAGCTAGAGCCACCAGGTTCCCACAGGATCTAGAAGAGCCCATGTGGATTCCAGGGAGCAAAGGAAATACACACAGAAAACTAATGACATACATGAGCTGGGGTTGAACACCAACATCCAGAACCATCACATAGCAGAAAGTATGTAATCAAAACAAAACACAGGTGTGAAGATTAGGTTTGGGGGCCAAGGATGTGATTAGATAAGACACATTACACCTCCGCACCTCCCCTTTCTGCTCCTGGCCACACACTTCCACCACTTCCTTCTAGTGGTGCTGAAGCTCTTGTGGTAACAGAGGAAGCTGATGCACTTTGCTAGCTACCCGCTGTCTTTTACTGAGTTATTTTTCTGCCAAGTTCAGCCAACTTAGGCCCACAAGAGTGAATCACCACGAGCAAGCATGTAGGACTAGTGTGGGCATCGAAGGTGAGGCAGAGGGTCACTAGATTGGTTTAGCTGAACTTCAATTCAGCTACATCCTGAATTGAAGCTCCTTTGAAAACAGTTTTGAAATGACAATAAATTGCACTACAAGCTGGATATTCCTCATTTCACCTACAGAGGTCACTGCAATCTTATTAGACAATGACCATTAATACCTACATCACTGTTTCCTTTTATAATATTACTATTACACTAGCAAGTTAGAACTAAGCACCACTAGGATACCTTTTTTTTTTCCCCCCAGAATTGTACAGAAGGACAATTACAACTTGAGGAACTCGTGGCACAAACACTGCAGATGCCCAAAGGGTAGGAGATGAAGTACCAGAGTTAAGCAAAGTGATTGCATACATGGTCTATAAATGTTAGTACCACAGCTTCCGCACTGTTTCTTTCTCCTTGTGGAGAACGGCAAAATTTTTAAGAGGTATATCTGAATTGGCTAAGGAGGAAAACCAAGGGTTAGAGAGGCACGAGAAAAAAGGTGTCCTTAACTGCTGTCTTCAACTACCAAATGAGACGGTACAGAGGTGATGGAGACAGAGCCTTCTTTGAGGCGCACAATAATAGGAGAGGAGGCAACAGACACAAGTTGCAACGAGGGAAATTCTCTTGAGATGTTAATGAAAAAGTTTGCACTTTGTTAAAGTTTGATAATGAAAAACTGGAGCACATTGCCCAGAGAGGCTGTGGATTCTCTATCCACAAGGTCCTGAGCAACCTGGTGTAGGTTGGCTCTGCTTTGAGCAGAGTGTGGGATCAGACAGCTCCCAGGGGTCCACTCCAACCTTGTGGGATTCTGCAATGCTCTAATTCTGTGCTAAGAGGGGTGGGAGAGAAAAAATAATGGAAAGGAAGAAACAGCAAAATTAAGTCATAACCGATGCTTTTCTGCTCTATGACCGAGCCTTTTCAGACCTCAGGTGACTTGATATGCATCCACATGAAGTGAGAAGGACATAATCTTGCAGGTAAAAACACATTTTATGGCCAGTCACCTTAGGTAGAAGATTATCTGGGTAGGCACAGTTTGTCTGCACACTCCATGCCCCGACACTGCAAATGGTGCCGCGTGTGTGTGATACATGAGAGTCAGGGAGCGGGACAGAGGCTGCCACCATGGAACCCAATGGCATCTTCAATGCACAAATCTTGTCAGGTCTTTCTCTGTCCTACTGACATATGGCATGAGGTCTCAGGGGACTTTCCAGAGGTTCTTAAATCAATTTGTTACCAAATAGAGGGGAAATTTTGAGTGATTTCCCAAATCGCTTTTGGCAGCTGCCTTAGGACTCACAAAAATACTTTCCAAAAGAGCAGTTAATTTTCTCATTGCATATGTATTTATAGATACCTAGATACAGTTATTTCACACTCACGTATAATCTACATACACACTTGTAAACACAAAAGCAGACTCAGACACCTGTATCTCAAGCTGCATCAAGAATTTTTAGAAAAATTTCTTTAAGCACATACTATCAGATTTCTTTCAACCCATGTAAGAAAATTCTATGTTAGGTTCTTTGAAGTAGGCACTGTCATTTCTGATATGTTTTTACACCGCCTACTACGGTGGAGGCCCGTTTTAGCTGACACGATGGGGCGATGCTACTATGGAGACTTGAAATATCAGACGCTGAGCACTCTGGTGTAAATGTCAAGATGGTCAACATATTTTTTAGAAAGGAAATATGAATATTTCCCAAATGTACACTTCTCAGTTGGTGACCTATACCATCTTATTTCTCTCCTTTATTTATTCTTCTGAGAAATTATTTGGATTCAAGTGAAAAATGCAATAGACTCTGGAGCCCTTCCCTTAGTTCTGAAGGACATTAGATTCTTATCCACAGGTCCTACTGAACACTTTGGGAGAATGAGGTTAAAATGTTGGAGATGCTTTATTATTCCCTGCAAAAGGACTGCCAAAATTCAACTTCCTATTCTAATCTTCCATAGGTAAATTAAGGACCTTGTAAAAGGCTAGCTGTGACATTTCGGTTGGTGTTAGATATTTCCTCCACACTGCCTGGCTTTTTATCCACCTAAATCCACTGAGCACCTTGATAGCTTTAACAACCTTTGTATTGGCTCAAAGGGAACAAGGTGATTAAGAGAATTTAACTAAATGTTTAATTCACACCAGATTAACCCACACGGCAAAGGGCAGTATAAAAACTAGAGAAAATTAATATTTTACAATGTCTCTTACCTCCTGCAGTTTCGTTGTGGACCAGATAACTTCGGTACATCAGCACTATTTCAATCCAGTGCTGGTAAATAAAGGCAGTGCACAAAAGCAATGCAAATAGTGTAGAAATGGCACTGCATAGTATGTATAAAAGAAACACTGTAGAAAGAAAAAGGTCTATCATAACTCAGGCTTCCAAAATAATGCTGACACTTAGATAAAAAACCCAATTCAGAAACTGGGGTAAACTATCTCACAGTCTTCATTCTTGCCCCACTGGCAAACTTTAGGGAAGTCAGGAATTCATTTAGCTGCAAACCTGAACATAGACTTTCAGTCTACCATTAGGGATCTTTTTTGAATGATATCTCCTTGACGGTATGAAAGGCCAATCTGTGATGGAAGGCAGAGAGAAAAGGGTCTATCACTTGAGATGGAAAAGTCACATCAGAACAGACACAGCTGCACACAGTGCCCCGCTGGAGACTTCCTGTGCCACTCCAATGATGAATGTCTGCTGTGAACTATGGTTCAACGGTTTAATTTCCACACTGACTGGTTTTGGCCTTTGCTTGAAAGGCTGCCACATTTATAGCAGTTATGGTAACTTTGCAGAAACATGCATGCTAAGGACTGGGGAAACAAACAGAAATGTCCTATAAAAATCAAGGAATACTATTACTTTCAGCAGCTGCTCTTCTTCAGTTTAGTAGATTGCCTATTAATGGTCAGAGATGCTATTCTCCTTTTTCTTTCTCCCAGTTACTCTCCAGCTTCCACTTGGCCCACCTGCCTGCAGTAAGTCCCCAGATAACCCCGTCCTTCTGAGTAGTCCTCAGAATAATGTGACTTTCTAGACATCTGACAAATCAAACTTTTCCCATCCAGTGTCAAGGGACTTACTTCTGCAGCCGGCTAAAAAACCAGTGTCAATGGGGAATGAATTTGTAGCAGTGAGTGAATCAAAACGTGGCTTCAAGAGCAAATAGTTTTACCTCTTTGCTTTCTTTTCAGCTGGATCACAGCAGTGGCATTCCCCACCAAATTCTTAGCAAAGCACGTGAAGTTGCTTCTGAGGTCCCTTTCAGTAACTTCTTTCAGTTTTGCAACATGAAGAACTGTGTGCCCCTTTAAACCTTTTGGATAAACACTAAAGAGAAAAAAATACGTATTTGCATGATACCTTTGTTGCTCGTTCACACAATCCTCAAATGTCTTAAATACAGCAACAGAGGAGCTTGCAACTTCTTAAGATTCAGCTTGAACTTTTAACAGCGATGCAATATTCTGGTTTGGAACTTCCATTTGTTTTTTACATTGTAAGAAAATACTAACGTCAAAGGTCTGCAGGCTGAAAGGTCTGTTCTTAATTCATCAACTCAGCAAAATACTTAAGCACTTGCCTAGTTATAAATATTTAGCCCTCGCTGACTGCTATAAGATTACTTGTGTTTTTCGAAGATGTAAAAAAATCCCCCAGAGGAAATGCAGGGAAATGAAACTTGAAAAAGGAGCCAAAAGGAGAGAAAATGAGCTGGGCAAAAAGACTGAGCAGCACAGCCTCTTGCACAGGGGTAAAAAGCCCAAGGGTAAGACAGGCAAACAGAATAAGACAGATATAAGGGACGGAAGTCTAGGAGATGAAGAGGTAACAAAGGAATCACTCTGGGGCTGAGTGAGGGTTGTGGAGAGCAGACCTGTGTCTGCAACCACTGGAGAACACCCAGGGTTTATGGGTCTCAGTGTTCCTCTTTGAAAGCCACAAGTACAGGCGTCTCTGAGTGCTCCCAAAGGCGCACCATATCGTGCCACCACAATATGACAGTCTAACGTGGCTCTACCGCTGCTAATTCAAGACACACAGGCATGAGCACTGGTAAGGATTCAACCTGTACTGAAAGTCTGCTGGGAATGTTTTATTCATTTGGGTTTTTAAAAAATAAACAAACAGAAATTGTATGCACGCAAAAAGCCAAAAATTTGGTAAGGAGTTGGACTAGATGATCTCTAGAGGTCCCTTCCAACTCTGAAGATTCCGTGATTCCGTGATTCCGTGATTACAAAGCTAAACATTCAGAAGTTATGAAAAGACAATTTCCAATCTACCTCATGAGTGAGTGTGTGTGCCCACGTGCATGTGTGCGTGTGGTACCATCACTTGTTATTTTTTTCCCATATGACTTGTATTAGGAACTTGACTCTAGCAGTGACAGCAGGGCTTTTGCTTCCCGCAGCGTACAGAAAATTTTTCCCATAAAGACGACTCAGGGCTGTGTAGTGAAAGACAACTTGCCTGTGTTGCCTCCACTATGTCTCTTGCCCAAGTTGGAACTGCATAAGAGAAAGAGGCAGAGAAGTACAGGAAGGAAAGGGAAGCGTGGTGACTATTTAGGTTATCCCCAAGTCACAGGAAATCTTTCCCCCACACGCTGCTTCTCTGCAGGGTCTGCTTAATTCTTGCCAGGGAAGATTCCTGAAATTCAGCGTCCTGAAATTCAGTGCTGCAAGTCCTCAGACTGACTCAATAAACACACCCCAACATCTGAAGCACATCTGTCAATGTCCACAGCACTGTTTTACTGATCTGGTTTATTCCTCACTCGGAGACAGAGCTTCCGAAGACAGATTGTGTGAGTTGGCACAACAGAGGGAACACTTGAAAACAGCCGATGCAGGCCCAGGCAACCGAGCACCATTCACGTTGAAGCTGTCCATGAGCTAAAGCTTTAGGAGGAAGAGTTAAGATTGTGTAGAAGGTTTTTCTTGACTTTATGGCCATCAATATGTGCTTCTGTATGTGAGGGGCACATGCCTGTCACGTGCTTATGGACACGCACATTAATACGTTGAAGAACAGAGCCTTCTGAGTTTCTGTCAGTAAAATGTATTCAGTAAAGCTGTTGTAGAAGGATTTTTCAGTGGATGACTGTAGTAGTAATCAGACTACTGGGTTTTTTCTTACCTTTTTTCCTGAATCAAATTCTCATTTATATTTTCTTTGTTGTTTCTTCTCCATGTCACCGTCACCTGAGAAACTCTTTCAAACCCAAACTGTACACAGCATTTCAATTCAAGTGGCTTTCCTGGAACAAATTAGCACAGGAAAACCATGTGTATAGCTCACCAGAACATTTTTCTCTTAAATAGCCTGCAATCTGCATAACACATGATGCTTCCTTTAATACCTACAAAGATATATATCAAGAAAAAATTCCTATATTTTAAATAAAATTCTCATGCTCCTAGAGAGCAAAGCTGTTTTGCCTTATCAAGATCTATCATTATCTAGCAATACCTCATTTAAACATTTGCTCTGGCTTTCAGATGAGGAATCAAAACTTACCAAGCTCTGCTTCGAGGATCACCACACCATTGGGATACAAGAAGTTTGGTGGATGGATAGTGTTTTTTGCTGCAATTAACAGGAATGCTGTTAATAACTATAATGCTATCATCAGTGCAGAAGACCAGAGAAAATAGCTTACACAAAAAAGAAAATTTTTCTTTTTCAAATTTTAGGTGGTATGTAGACCCCTAAGACCAAGAGGATGATTTACAATTGTTGATGTGTCTGAGAGTGCACAGATAAGGGAGTTTTGACCACAAAACTTATGTTGCTACTTAAAGACCTGCTATCCCTGTGACTCTGAGGCATTGTCATCACACATGATCTGAGGAGCTCAGTGTCTATCCTGCACTTAAGGTTATTTAGGATGCAAAAATTAGGGACACCCCCTGCAAATTCTCATAGCAGTTCCATGCCAGGCCTCATTCCATGCCCAGTAAGCATAGACACAGCACATACACCTCATTCACCTTAAATACACAATACAGGTACTTGCATTAAAGCAAACTTTTCTTTTCTTTTTTTTTTTTTTTTTTTTTTCAAAACAAGGGCTGCCAAAGGGCACAGATAATGGCACCCAAAGTTTGTACAATCTAGTAAGCAATTACCCAGGCTCCAGAAAAACAGCCTGAAGGGGCTAAAACCCACAGCTCTGATATTCTAGGAAAGTCCCATACCACAGGAAATGGTGCCACACACCACTTTTTTCTTTTTTTTTTAAATGAAGCCACAGCAGAGGAATGTATGCAAGATGCAGGGGGAGTGTACATGTACATGGCATCTTTCAAGTGTTTTTCTGACGACTGTGCTGTGAAGCGAGGGAAAAGAACTGAGACGCACAGTGCGTTAACTCAGGTTCAGCCAGATCAGAACAAGAGCAGAGCTAGTCCATGCCTGCTTGGAAAATACTGTGGGAATATAGCCGGAGAGAAGAGTGAAAGAGCACCAGACATTGTAACCCAGCACGTAGAGGTCTCAAAAGCTGGTGAGACATGGGATCCAGGCCCTGTCCTGATGGTGTGTATATATTTTTCCCATGACTTCTTAGTACTAAATGCATCAAACATCTGCAAAAAAGGGACCAGCTATTTCAGAGGAGTGCCGTCCTTACTAGACCATGGAATTTCAGAGTAGTGCTGTCCTCACTAGAGCATAGAACCAGTTTGCCTCACCTGACACCTTTCTTTCACTCCCTTGAATCTTGTCCTCCCTTCCACAGAGTGGCCCACTTTCCACCAGGATGCTGAGAATAGGTCCTGTGCTACTGTCATATAGAAACAGCTGCACTGGGTCCACCAAGCACAGCATATAGAATAGCTGTAGCTATGCTCTCCTCTGGGACCTGTGACTGACTGGAATAACTGGAGTGTCTGACGAGAGTGTTTTACAGCGCTCAATCACAGATATCTGGAGGAAAGCATAACCACATCTCTCTGCTAGCAAACTAAAGAGTCTCCCTTGTTCATCACCCTGAGCTGGTAGCATGCTCAGGGTGATGAGCCTTGTGCAAGGGAGCATCAGGATGATGCTCCCTTGCACAGTGTTAACCTGGTCCAACAGCACTCTACCAGGCAATACCCGGGCTTTGCCTGAAGGGCAGCAGACGACAGTAAATATTACGGAAAAGGTCACCATGATTTGAAGGAGACTATAAGGCCATGCCATACCACTGTGCCATAGAGTTCTGGCCAGCTTTATTTAGTAATTCATACAAAGTCTATAAGAACAGGTCATGCAGGCAGTGATGCTTTCCCCCAAACAGCACATGCAACGACAAACGGCTTGTTTTCTAGTTAGATTGCTCACAGGTCTCACATTTCCTCTGCTGTTAAAGAGTTATGTGGAAGACGGGCAACTATCCCACCAACATCACCTTCCTTATCATCATCAAGTGAAAAAAATGAAGGTCTCATTCATGCCACAAAGCACGAGTTATCATCTTACTCCTACTTTCACATAAGACTCTGCTTCAGGGACAAAGGTAGGAACAAGATGCAGTGCTTTTGTCCACATTTCCCATGCAGAATTAGCACTCATTCCCCCTAGCATGTGAATATCTTCCTAACACGCCCCATACAGTACATGGAGGACATTAGCACCAGTTGGAGTTTCATGAATTCTACTCCCAGATCAAGAGATCTAAATCCTTTATAGATTTGATACCCGCTGTTAGGAACTACAACAAATCCAAAGCAGAATTAGATCTTGAAAATGATGGTATTGCATGCTACATATTACTGAACATTGAAGGTTCCAGCAGTGTCCCAAGATGTCCTCATAATACCTGGAAGAGGATTTTAATGATGATGTTGCTAATTCAGTTTATGGGTTTTTCAGAACAAGACCCTGCGCAAAGGACATAAATAGGGTAGGAAAGAATAGAGAAAACGTACTTAACTTCAGGTACTTTAGTCTGAATTATTATATTACTCACCAATGACATCTATTGTTACTGCTGTTCTCATTGTCCAATTGATATTGTTGTCATATAGAGTGTAATCACACACATACATTCCAGCATCGTTATCATAGGTTGGATTCAAGTAGATTTTATTATGCTTAAGCTTTAGGCTTTGTCTGCTTTTACTGTGTTTTATCTGACGACCATCCTAATGAAAAGAAAAGTGTATCAAGGAATTAGAAGTCCTTTTTTTGTTGTTGTTCCTGTTATTAAAACGTATTCTAAAATATTTGGATACGATTACCATGGCAGTAGGGCTAAGCCAAACTCTTTCCACTGAACCCCAAAAAAAAGATTTATTAACATTCTGAGGACATTTGTCAGTTATATTAAAAAACTGTGGCTTATTACATGTGAATACCATTGTCTTTTTAAAAAAAATATTTAAAATTTGTGGTTGCTGAGAGAAATGTGAAATCATGAACCTAATCTAAGTTAAACTCCTATTACTAAAGAGCAACAAAACGGATCACTTTTTTGATGGACCGGGTATTTTTTTTTTTTAATAAATTATTTTCAAAACATTTTAATGTCCTTTCTGAGAAATAAATCATGGTTTTGGATTTTCTGAGATTGACAACACTGTCACTACTTTTAAAAGGATGAAAACTGACTATTTTTTGAAAAGCACTCCTATTTTTCAGCTTAGTGTATTCTCTAAGACCACTAGGAATTTTCCTTAAATCAAATTCCTGAAAAAAATCCACTGATACAAAATGGAAAGAATCTCCTTAAATTCAGTGTTTTTCATATCAAGATGTAGGTAAAGATATACCTCATTTAAAGTTTGAAAGTAAATGAAGAGTAACTTTGACTAGATCATAATTCCACTTCATAGAATCAATAATGTAAATAATACCAGGTACACAATTGAAATTTCAGTCATTTTCATTTGCTCGTTTAGACGGTATATTACAATCCTTACAAACGCAATAGGAATAAATATTAGCTTGCAAGTATTTTAGTGGTCATTTGAAGAAGAGTAAATCAATAATGTTTCATTAAAAACAGGAGTCTTGGAAAGAACAATGCGAAACATTAATCTTAGAAGAATTTTGTTTTTAACAAAGGCACTTTTTCTTTGGTATGTTTGATATTTTTGGAATTTAAAATGTCAAAACAAAATGTAAAATTTTAAATTCCAATCATATATCAGTTTTGTAAAGAACTGGTTTTGATTCTCAATTGCTTCAATTTCATAGGTGAAGAGAAAGCATTTATAGGCCTCTCTTTCATGGAATAATATTTTGGGTGTGGCAAATGTCTTCAAAACTCTTACAGACTTGATATATATCAATTCAAGTTTCTGCTTTTGTGTTGAATTTCTCAGGCTGTATTGTCTGCTAAAGAAGATTTCAAGAACCTATAGTACATGAGCATTAACTAGACCTAAAGCTATACCTCCACTGAGTTTTTTTGAATGCTCAAGAGAGTGACTCTCACCTTGTACCATTTTACATCTGGCTTTTTTATATGGTTGTAGCATTTTGTCCCAGGACAAGTTATTGAATTTCCAATGCCAGCAAGAAGGGGTAGTGTATTTGTGTCATAACCTGAACATTTTGCTGCCTCCTTTGTTTGAACCTCCAAAACAATTTTGAGACATGGAATTTTTTCCCTGAGTGATGCAGGAAAAAAAAAAAGATAAACATTTAATACACAAAACAAAACAATTCTTGTATAGAAACATAAGCCTTTTTCTCCATCACATACCGTATCATACAGATGTACACTCCAGAAGCACTGTCCCTTACTGGTTTAAACCAAAGTGCATCCCCTCGGAAAGCAGGATTAGAGCTTTCCTTGACAGGCTTCAGTGGCTCGTTATCTTTCTGATGCCAGAACCATTTCACCTGATGTTGTTTTAGAAGTGTGTTGTTATAAATGTGCGTAGCATCTTTATCTGGTAAAGCGCATTGTAAAACAAACTCCTCATCACTAATTGCACGATACGATATTTGAGGTTGAACACGGGAACATCCTGAAAAGCAGGACAATAAGATATCAGTACCACCTGAAAGAACACACAGTCATCATGTTTAAAAAAAAATAATTCGGAATACTAAAAAAACACAACTTTACCTTTCTTTGTGTTAAATAATGTTTTATGCGACCAGATGCTAGGATAATAGAGAGTTGATTTCCTTAAACATGGAATTTGCCAATGTTCTCAAAAGTTTTTCAAAGGTTTCCAAAGGCTTATTAGGCCTTTTTCAACAGCCCAATGTGAAAATAACTTGATTGTTAGTGAACGGAGATTTTCACACGTGTGTTAACCTGTTAACCTCAACTCTGCAGAAGAGCAGAGGTAGCCCTTCTAGCTCTCCTTGTATTAACGGAGAAGGGATTGGCATAAACCTGAAGAAGCAGAGCCTGCCCACCACACTCCCTCTTTAGGCTAAGATTGGCAAGCGCTATCATCTCACTGCTTTCAAACACTTCTGCTCTTATCTTTCAGCTACTGTCACTAAAATTAGACAAATTTTGGGACTCTGAAGGCTGTGGTGACCAATTCTAACCCCCGTTCTCTAAAGGCTGACTGACCTTGCTGCATAACCCCTCCTGCCCGTCAGGATGTGGTAACCCGTGAAAGCACGGCAGGATTTCACTTCAGCAGAAGAGAGGGCATGAAATCTTCGGTTCCTCGCCTGCCCACCTGGGAGATTCTTCGCAGTTTCAGTTTCTCTCTGTGAACTGAATTGGATCAAGCTCCTCCAGACAGATTGTGTGGGTGGAAGACTTTGATATATTGGTCTCACCCTGCCTTTCTCTTCTTTCTCCCCCCTGACAGGCTTGGACCAGCTGCTGGAGACTTCAAGGAGTCGCAGAAGAAATTCATTTGCCACATTCGGTTCTCAGAAATTCTCCTTTACATTTGCCCTTTTCTTTTCATTAGGGAACTGAATTTTGAATCATATTTAGGATAAACTGTATTACAAATACTGAAAAAGCTTGCAGAAAGTCTAGAAACAGCTGTTTGCCTAAGACAAGCATGAACAGGTGCAAGAAAAACTCATAAAGGCATGGCAAAATGCAGACCCACTTTTCTTAGCTGTCAGAAAGCACCACAAACACCAAAACTCACCAAAGCAGACTCTTACCTGGCAAGGTAATCTCTCTAACTTCTGCCCCACTGACAAACAATGCTAGGATCCAGCACAAAGCAAGCATGATTTTCTTTATCAATTTTGGTTGATTTTCTGAGACATTTTCTCGAAGAATCATCTTGCTCTCTGTAAAAGAGGAAAATGGATTTTTTTTTTGTAAATAGTACTCTAGTAAGATAGTTAGGCAATTACATATTTCATTATGTAGCTCTATAAAACTTAGCAGACAGAATTTCCCAAATATCGTGGGGTTTTTAAAATGGAATTTGCAGCACTGTTCGTACTCATACTGTTTTACACGAATGCAGGAGAGATGACATTCAAGAATGTGCAACAGTTTCTTTAAATACGTCTTGCATAGAGTTGCTTACAGATGGACTTCTAAGTTACACCTGTGACAATGCAGAACTCCACAGCTGGAGTGGAAAAACGGGTCTTTCAGCAGCTATTGCTGTTAGAAGGGGAACCTGTCCTCTAAGATGAGTGATAAGATACCAAATAATAAAATCAACAACTATCAGCAACAGACTGAGAAAGGCATAACTGGCACCAAAATCCATGGAGCTCTGCTGTATCTTGAAGGCCAACATGCCCAGAGTATGTAAACAGGATTCTTTTGGGATTAAACCAAACCTGAAGGTGTGCTCCGGCTGTAAATGGCATTGAGTCCATGGGGCTGGAGTAGAACTATGCAGAAGTAAAACCCTCAAAGCATGTACTGTGTGGACACTGGGTCTTTGCTTGTAACTCTTTTCCCCCAAGACACATGCTCCTACTGGGCTTTGTTACCAGCTAAAGTGGACATACCTTAAGATGTCTGTTAGGGTCAGCAGAGCAACCTAAAAAGCACTTCTTCTCCTCCACGACTGCATGTGCAGCACCAGGCCTCACTTCTGCACCATGCACTGCTTGAATGACCCCAGCAGAGACCTGTTGAACAGGGTCTGATCCATCCCATCCTAAGGTATGAGCTCTGTGGTGCGCCATCTGTGCGTTCAGACCAGGAACACCCAGGGGATTTGGGAGCAGGTCCAAAAAGCACTCGGCTTCACCCAGACGCCCATATTACAGCATCCTGTCCAAGGTGAAACCCCAAACCCTGTTGGATGAAGTGTTTTGCCTCCCCTACTAAGAGGTTTGATGTGTGTCCCACAGCCTTCTCAGCCACAGGGCTGGAGGGAAGGCAGGCTGTCAAGCAAGCATATTCAAAAGCCATGACTTAATTTGGGTATTTCGTAAAAACATACCCAACGCCTGTGAATGACACGTCTGTAATGCCTGATTCAGGATCTCAGTGAGTAAAGGCTATGTGTTTTGCTGATGTTCACGTTGTGCAACTGAGACCTCAAGGACCTTTTTTTCTTTGCTTATTTGGCCACAGAGTGACTCTGCGTTTGCACAGCTGCCAGAGAGGCACTGAGTCAGCCCAAGGGAAAAAAGAAAAGGTCAGGCAAAGGCTAGTCCCTTGTCTGTTGGCACCTCATGCAAATCAGACACGACTCATGCGGGCAGGCAGCAAAAGAGCACCCAGTGCACACTGAGCTAGCAAGAGAGGTGAAGAGAACTCCCACTCTGCACTTTTTCAGGCAGCTATTATGCGTAGAGAGGAGCACTTTAGTCACCGTTCTCTTCAGCATGTCTCTATTCCTTGCAAGTTAATGGAATGATCTATTTTTACACTCAGAGGTCACATGGAGTAGGTTAACTCATCTGTGTTAACCCATCCTGGTGCTTTGTTAAACATTGAGTGCTGCCAACTGTCATTGCCCCATATGGCTTTTAAAACCATCCTGAAACTCCACGCCAATATGTATGTCTGAATAAAGAGACAGTTTCCTACCAGCACTGGGCAAAAACCCTCCTAAACTTTAAGAAGACTGTCATGTCCACTGCAAAAGGATCAATGGATCCTCACTCTTGAATGTGGGTTTATGACATTCCTAAAGACCTCTCTCAAGGCATTCATTAGGGCTGCATCTCTAGCCCTATTAATACTGTATAAAACAACGGATGGTGTTTTGAGTTATGTCACACAACGGCCCACATGGCAAAGGCATACTGCTGCCAGTAGCAAGCACGACCCAAGGGTCTAGTTCGTGATTCAGCGCTGCAGTCCCTTGAGCAGGTGAGCTGATGTAATGGGTCACTGTTGTCAAAAGGAGAAGGTCTCATCTACTTCTCCATCCTCCACATGCCCCTCTCCCTTGATCCCAGACAAATGTCCAGCCCCTCTCCTGTGACAGCTCTGGTCCTTTCTGGTGACTTATTCAAACTGTTAAGCCATCAGAAACTACTTGAGGAGGACTTGACCTGGCACAAGATAAGCAATGGAAGCATTTACTTCCCAGCTGCCCATTTTTCTGTAATCGGGGACACGCAGGCGACATGTAGCGAAACCACATCAAGAGGCCACTCACAAAGCATTTAATAATGCCACTGAGGTATAATCTCTGCTCTCCAGTTTACTGCCATGCTAACAACTCCCTCTTCAAGCTCAAAAGGTCACCACGAATGGGTAAGAAGTGTGAAAGGGAGGGTTAACTAATAAATGTTATAGCTTTGGTTAGCAATCTGTTTAATTTTCTGTTGTCTTTTGCTAGCCATGGGAAAATACACCACTGTCACTTTATTTTATTTTATTTTTGCTAACTGGTAACACTTTTATTAGAGAACCTCAGAAACTTTGCATTTTTATAGTGCTTAAAAAGTACCGTAGTGTGCGAAATTAAGAAGCTTTGTCTTGCAAGTGTGCTTGACAGGAAAAGAGAAATTCACAGCAGAAGCAAACAGCAATTACCAAACGAGAGGAGTACCTGAAACGGGATAATCTTAAACTGAGCATTTGGGCATATTTGCAGTGCAAGTGGACTCAAGGTGATTCAGTGATTCAATATATTCAGTGACTGATTTTATCTTGGTCAGTATCTGCCAGAAAAAGAAAGCACTCTACTCTGGGCAATGTATTATCGATAGTCTTTCTGCCTTCTCCTGCCGTGTACACACCCATATTATCATATCCTTAGTCTAGGGATTTAGGATGCCATTTAATTGGAAAGTAACTAACATATCTACAGAGGAAACTAATGTGGTCTTAACATAATTTCCTGTGGTAAAAAAATGTAAGAGAGAAGAATAAAAACTCTGTTATTTTGCCTATGTTTCAACTCCTAAAAGACTCTCACAAGAAAACCATAAATCTCTATTTCATAGCAGTTTGTATGTATTTACGTAAAATATAAGCAAAAGAAATCAAAGTCAATTTCTTGAGAGCTGCACCAAGTTTCATGATATCTTTGAAGCCAAGTAGAGTGGCATGCCGCAATCTTATAATCTACTATTCTGATTCTGATGAAAATCACTTCAGCGTCAGAGCTATCAACTCCTCTGTCTTGTACATCAATGGAAAGAGAAAAATAATCTGATTCTAGGAGTAAGATTAGTCATAATCATGCAGAAGAAAAAAAGCTTGACCATACCTATAAACCAAAAATAAATAATCTAATGAAGCTACTCATTAAGACACTACTGTTTTGTCTGACCAAGCAATTAAAAACTATTTACTTTAAAATGCAGATTCAAAGACAATAAAACCAACTCACCTGTCAAGCAGATGGGCTAGGGAGGGCTAAAATCTGAAGCTAAAAGCTATAATTAAAAAAACCAAAATTATCTGAAAATCTTACCTGCACGTCCTACACTACATGATAAGAATTGTGGTTAGTTCTAGCTGTGCACTGTGTTGAGTCTGTTTCCTTTACAGGAATTTCCTCTACCTCACTGTCATCATCCCTTCCTTTCTCAGTTTAGTTGCATTTGGTTCAAAATTTCCGGGTCATTTTCTTGTAAAAAGAGCAGGGGAAAAACTTTACCCCTAGTAATACCCCTAGTAACAGATTAAAGCCTTTTGCGTTCTGAAATCTCCTACTTGCATTGGGTGTAAAAAATGCGTTGGACTTTTTAGTTTGCTTCATTTAAGAGGAGGAAGGGTAAAAGTTTATTTCTTTTTTGCCCACATGCTGCTACTAGATGGTTCAAAAAAGTGTGTAATACCTGCAATCTACAAGAGAACCACACTTTTGCCCAATAATGAATAATGTTTAGTATAAGAGCTGAGCTCTCCTTACTTTTATTCTCCTCAGCTACCTTCCACACCCACTGCAAGTGGGCACAATAAGGGGGCTGTGACGCACTATTGCTTTCTGTCTGTGTTCTCCCAGTTAAGCCTTGTTGGTTACCCAAACACAGCTTTGGCAGAAAGAGAAAAGAGAAGCCCTGATGAATCTGAGCTGTGACTTGGCCCTTGGACCTGCAAGTCAGGCAGAGCACGACAGCATATACAGTCCCACACGGTCCAGCCCCTCTGCCAGCCTTCCTGTATGGATGTGAAACCCATAAAAGACAGGCTGCACAGTGACTCAAACTACATAAAAGCATCTGAGAACACCTTGTCATCAATTCTGACCTCAGTTTTTCCTATTTCAATAGAGGTTATGTAAATATATAGGTCCAGCAGTTTGCACCAGACTTCTCTCAATAACAGTAGGACTTGCTGCTTCTTTTTTGGTGTGAAGTTCACTCTCTTTACATTGAGTCAATTACTCTATTTCCACAAGAAGAAGATAAAAAAGGCTTTTTGCTGAATAACAGGGGATTTCAATGCTGCCTCTGTTTATATACACATTCCTTGTTGCAATGTCCAGTATTAATGCTTGATTCTGTTGGGTTCTGAGCATTTGGAGATACAGGATTTGTATTCTCAGGTTCCACCATGTGTTCAGCTCTCTGCTCTTTCCAGAAGAGAGTTAGAGCAGATCTTAGAAATACAACAGAAGCACCAGTCCCATAGAGCTTTGAAAGCCACGCTGCCAGAAGGCTGAGTGGTGTGTCACACCGGTTAACACACTGGGTAAAAGTCTTGGCAAATAGAACCAAATGCATGGCTGAGCCTCTGCTCCATTTCATCCCTTCCTGTTTTGTAAAAGTAATGTAGGTGCCAAAAAAGCAGCCTCACACACCTGTACTTTGCAGGTTCATATTTATCCTTTGCTGCTAGAGCAAGTTTGTGAAGGAGAGGGCAAAGGATCGCTCCAGAACACCCTTCCTGCTTCCTCTCTCTCCCCTCCCTGTCCTCCCTCTCGCTCGCTCACCCTCCCACTCACACATTTAGCATATTCGATGCTATAACTCCAGGAAGTTGTGCCTCCCCACCCCTGTGGAAAGTCAAGGTGGGAGTCTATCTCTTACCTTGTCCGTCTCACTTTTGCTCAAGCATTTTGCCAGCCAAGAAGCAGGGGAGGAAGTGCACCACCTCTGTGTGTACACAGAGTAGTCTTACAGTGCTGGGAGGATTATGTTTTTTAGTATTCTGGTACTATTCTGGCTTGACACATTTATGCATCACCTCCTTCTCTGCCCACCTATGGTTAACGCCGACTGGGTAAGAAATTCTCCGCCTCGATTATCTTCTACACTGAGTCAGTGGTGTTGGTTATGGTGTGACAGGAGGTGTCTGAACAACATCTAAACATGACCTTCTGTCCATTTTGTACCAGGTTATACAGTCAGTGAAATGACATACAGTCAAGGGCAGCTTATGGAGCAGTAGGGTAACTCACCTGTTACTCCTCTGTCAACTAAGGGAAGTTGGTGTTATTTAGTACAGATTTGCCACAGTACAGTGCATTCTACCTTGGGTATCAGGGTGTAACATGGCCAGTTACAGAGAAGTACTTTGGCTGTACTAAAAACTGAATAGATCACTTGCCAACGGAGAAAGAGCAAAGCAAATACTCGTGACCCAGGCCTTTAAAATCTTTTTACTCTCGCAATCTTTAATGGTTAAATAGAAAAGATTGCCTAGCACCTCAAATTCCATGCCAATCCCTTCTTGCCTTCCTTGATAGTCTAGCCTGCATACTGCAAACCAAGAAGCTTAAAACTGACAAGGATGACCATTGTTGTGTTACGGCTTTTTTTTCAGAGACTTACTGTTCTGCACAAAAGCAGGTCAGATTAGTTTCCCCATTACTCCCATAGGAGACCGTACTGTTCTAATGGCTTTAATGCCCATCATAAATTTATTCATGGACACGTGTCCTTGTGTGAATACCGTTCCTTAGCTTAAACAACTCTTCTTCTTTCTAGTGCTTTTTCTTTTCCCGTGTGCATTGGTTGACAATGCTCCTATTTCTTTCCCTGTTCATTTTATCAGCCTAAACAATTTAAACTCTTCTAGGATCCCTTCACACGATTCTCCTGGTGATCCTCATAGCTCTGCCTTGCAAGTCTCAAGGTCTCACTTCACTGACAGCACTTCATTGGTATTTGCACTGTATTGTTCAACTTTCCTTCACCATTCTGGCAGCTGGCAACCATCCTGAGGTTCTCACAAGTTTTCATTCCCGAAGTATGAGTTCCTTCCTTGTACCTGAATTTTTGCTGCTAGTCCCCAAAGGCAGTATCTTCCTGAAGTACTACAGAAATAAATATGCTTAATGTACTACTTATTAATTCACTATACACAGATAGAGACATTGCTATCACAGCTGAGCTGAACATTTAGGCTTGAGTCTCCAGCTGAATGCCTGAATTTGAAAAGAGGTGTAACCCATAAAGAAGTCCCTCAAGAGATCCTTCACCATAGTCAAAAGAACTCTAACAGCTACAATTTTTCTGCAATGCATAGTAAACAGTTTTGTAACCACATAGTGGAATGAGGTCTCCAGCACGTGACTGAAATTGGCTTAACTAAGGTAGTGGTAAAAAGAATTAGAGCAATGAGCCACAAACCTGCCTGATTACCTTTCACAAATACCTTAAGCCATCAATGTACTGAACTCTATTATTTTTGTATTTAATAGGTAATAAGCAACAAATGTATTACACTCGACAGTGGTAGATCTTGCTAATGTACATACTATATCTCACCAGTAGAGGCCAGATGGAAGATCAAACAATGCAGTATAAGAGACAAATCCCTGTGATGAGTTGTTTATATATTTAGCTGACAATGAAACTAAAAAATGAGACTATTGTGGTCTATCTGCAGCTGTTTTCACTGAAGTTCAGGAAATTTGGATTGTTGAACCACAGGAAGCTGTCATGAGTTGACCAAAACTGGAATAGATACTTGTAGAGCCTTTTTTCCATTTTGTATTTTCCGTAACTTGTGGCTATTGCAGGAAGCTTGATAACTACTCTTTCACTCTGGCACTTTATCTAATTATAGTTACTAAATCAGAAAGGTATTTCCCAAAAATGCAATCACATTTTCTTTTTCAAAACACTACATCACAAGCATTCCACTAGGAAAGACAACGTTTCAAACATTTTATTAAATATATATAGAGTTTAATGATGTAAAAATTGCCTTTTCTGTGCAAGTCAGACCACAGTCATCTCTCAAAAGAAAGCCTTTTTTTTTTTACTTTCTCTGAAAAAGCAAGATAGAAAAGGACAACTTTTATATATAATCACAGTTCTAGGGTATCCTTCCAGGCCAGACTCACGCATCTACCTTCTTACCTGCTAATCTTTATTTTATTTTCTTGACAGTTTTTATGACCTTTTAGCATTTACCCATGGTTTGCAAATTCTGCCTCCCCTCATATGTATGTAAAGAATGCAGACAGCAATGAAGGAACAGAAGTGCTTATAGTAGGAAGAAATTATAGATATGGATCTAGATGTGGTGTCTGAAAGACACCTTCACACCCTTCACTGAAAGAGTCCCTCCATACTCGGTGCACTGAAGGAGGACACATAACACAGGGCATGGACAACTATAATTCACAAACCTTCTACATTTCCAGGCCCTTATACGGTACTACACTATAGTACTGATACTGTATACAATAGTCCCAACTCTTCCCAATATTTACATTCAAATTATCAACATACAAGAAGACTTCTTTGATACTCTTTTTCTTCCAGCCTGCACTGTGCGTGGTAGAAAGTGGTCAACCAGGAACACTAAAAAAATGCAGACACAGACTGAGCTCTCACAGTCACTACCATGTGGTAGCTCGTGCAAGAAAGACAAGAATCTTCAAGACTGGTGTCTTACAACAGCTGTCTCCTCAATGATCCCATCTGAATCCTCCTCTGGGAAATTACATATTCCAATCACTTCTTTGGATTTGGCTTGGTTTAAATTGTCCTACAGTACAAATGAGACATTTATTGCTTGTGGCAAGCAGGCCTAACAACACTCTTGCTTTTTTGATTGCATTTTTTCTTCTTACTCTAAGTTTTATTTTTGACACTTACTGCTTTCTAACTGCAGCAAAAAAAGAAGCCACAGATGTAGAAAGGGGGAAATAAAGTTTTATTAAGTGCAAAAATGGAACAAAAAATGCAATGTGAATCACTGAAATGACCCATTACCTCAAACCAACTATCATGTGAATTCACTTATAAATCGACATATGCATGATCAGACAGATCAACACAACTACAGTCTATAAAAGTCATATTAGCAGCTCCTTTGCTCTAGGGACTGTAAAGAGAAAGCACGCATTTCCAAGCCCTGATTAAAGTCAGCCAATTCAGGATATAGAGCAATAAGGAGAACATCTGGTATTAATATAAGGACGCATACCCTTAATTTCCCTTGTCTCCCCTTACCACAACATGGGCTGTGAGGACCGGCTATACAGATTAAATGAATGTGTTGTGATACCATTCTATGCAAAAATACTTGCCCCTTTACAGATATTGAGTAGCTCATTGAACTACATCTGAATGTCTGTTTTGCTGGCATTCGAACAACTTTGGAGTTAATGCCATTTAGCTTTCAACCTTCCTCATGTGAAGTCCTCTGGTATTCTGTAAAACCTCAAGTGTGGTCAAATTCTGTATGGTTTCACAGTCTTCAGGGTACAGCTTCATGAGTGCAGTCACAGCATTTCTCCAAGCTGAGGTTCGTGGCAAATCCAATCTCAATTTATAGTAGCTGATTCTCATAGAGGGTAGGCTCAGTCCAGAGCTTTTAAAAAACCATGTGCACTGTCTTTATTCATATGTGTAGTATAATACATTTGACATTTTATGGTGTTAGCTAATACATTGACAACAGCATATGAAAAAATTATGTGGCTAAGAAGTTTAACCCCTCAGTTAAGTATCAGGAAAGTTACTAACTTTTCTGTCAGCTGTTTCACCAAGAAGTGGATGTGCCCAGTATGTCAGATGGCATTTCTGAAGTAGGGGCAATCATTAGCACTGGAGGAGAATGTTAAAACTGATCTGTGATTACAAATCACAGGAAACTCTGGTAGAGAAGAACTGAACCTTGAGAAGGATTTGGAAATATAAAGACATGCATATATACAGAGCATAAATCCTCTTCAGTAAAAGCTTAAGCCAGAAAATGGCTTTTGCCTAAGGATCGCATTTCAATGGCTCTTTAGTTGCCTAATAGAAAGAGGCAGATGTCCTGGAGCTGATCTGAAGGACACCACACGTGTGCCTTATTTCTTTGTACTTTTTCATCTGCGTGTTAACCTGGCAACCGTGTTGTCTTCATTCTGTTATGCTTGATTGCAGGATATTTGATGAACAACAAGGTATTTCATTCTCATGAATCTTGAGACATTGCCATGGCACCTAGCACTCCAATTGTGTCCTCAAGTTCACTGAGAAGGTAATGGAGATCCTCCACTACAGGTGCATGAATTAAGTGTCAGTGTCAAAGAGATGTCTCCTCATAACTAGCATTAGTTGAATGCAAGACAATGATGAGAGTGGGCTAAGCCTTGATGGTTTCCCAGCAAACTGACAGATCTTCCAAAATGATTCTCCATTGATTTCTCCTCATTAGTACTAGGAGGAAATACGGCTCCATTTTATCTAGGAGTTTATGTCAGATTGGTATCTTCTGACAGACAGCTAATAATAAGGGAGGATTACCATGGTTTTGAAAGGCATTACTAAGTTTGTTTTAAAAAATAGTGCTAAGTACAAATGTTCCAAAGGTTTAGGAGTACATGTACATACTGAAGATCTCATTTTCACATAAATCCCCTACATCCCTCAGTGAAGGCAGCTCAGGGTCCACAAACAAAACACTATTATCTCTATCCCATCCACCTCTTCTCACTCCAAAAATAAGCATTTACACTATTGTCAGTGTAATAAGAGAATGGAAACAGTCTTTATCATTCCTCCAAATCACTCCCACTTGGCTTGTCTAGACCACATAGAGGTCAGCAGTGAATACTGTTAGCCCGACCAAATCTGCCCAACTCTTTCTCTGTTGCCCTACTCCCTTCTTCTCTGTTTTCACTTGATTTTTCTGCTTGACATTGCCCAAAGCCTGCATGCCAAGTTCTCTAGGGCAGGAGCCTTTTGGGTCTACTCCCAAGCAGGATCCTTAGGAAATACCAAAATACAAACCCAAGAGTGTCTTAATAATAATACTTTGCAAATACTGATATATTTATTGAGGGGCCTCAAAAAGTATGCAAGTATAACTAATATCACTCTACATTACTGGAAAATGTGAAATCAAAATTTTTTACATTGTGCTTTGTGTCTTGTGGTAAGTCCTAAGCAGAATCAAATTTCTGCTCCTTGTGCAGATCACTGAGGAAACTCTCTGAGATAGTATTTCGCATTGGGGTTAACATCGTCCTAGCCCCTGTAACAATTTCTACATTCTTCACAGACCTCAGACTTGGCTTCTTATGAACACTGTCTTCCCAAAACAAGTGTGCAGTTTGTGTTTTCTAGTAGTTAGCAAGTCTAGTAGTTTGCTTCTGTCTCCAGAATTGTTACACAACTGCATTAAAGCCACAGACTTCAGTCCGTGGTTGAGCCCCTTCTAAGCCTAGGTCAAGATTATTATAGTGTCCTTTGGTGTTTATCTTGGTAGGTTTTGCTGGCATCAGGTACCGAAGGTTCTTCCAAAATCTGGAATTCACAGGAAGAGATTTATCCTTTTTCCACTTCACAACCCTCTTTGATGGTAAAAGAGACAGTGATTCTGGCAAGAAATTGTAGTTACTTATAGGCATATATTCAATCAATATGATTTTAGTTTTCCTTTCAACTAGGGCTTTATGTAGTCCACTCTCAAGTTCGTATACGGCTCTGTCAGAAATGTAGTTCTGGCTCAGTATAATGATTAATCGTCGACTTTTGTCAATGAATGAATGAATATCATCAACAACCGCTGCAAATTAAGGATAAATGTGTTATTAAACTAAGTTGAAAGGATAGGGACTGAATCGACTTATCCTTTAACAATTTTTAACAATTGTATGTATACAAACTGTTCCCCTTATAAAGTGAGGGCATGTAAGCATCCAGTCCATATGAAGAGATTAATATGCATTGCAGATTAAGACTTTGCAAAAATGAGCTCAGGAGTGGCCAACACTTGTTTTCTGAAGCAGTTAAAACTGACACACAATCTCCAGCTACCCTGGAGTCTGTCAGTCTGTCTGTCTGTAGTCACATGGATAGAAGGTCACAGCAAAATTTATTTTTCCTCCAACCAGACATCTCTTTGCTTCTTCATAATAAATACCACTGGAGTGTTTCCACAGAAAGTCACCAACAGCAACGTCTCTCCAAATATTCAGTAACCCTCAGGTTACTCTTTCCTTTACGTCCCCAAATACCCAAATCTGTTGCCAGTAATATAAGGTCTAGAAGACTAGCATGTGATGACAGAATGAGTTTCAAATGTGTTTTAGATCCATGACTTTTGTCATGACAAGCAATGAACAAAATCAAATGGTGATATCCTTCAAACACCCATGCACCCAATTGAATTCTCATGCACAACTTCCTGTGGTTGCTTCAGCATCATGGGACAACAAGGTCTACAGAAACCAGAGATCTAGAAAATCTTTTAGGGAAAGGCAAAGCAAACTGCAGGAGTAACCTAAAGAAGAGAAAACTGAGAGGAGGAGGCGGCACACCAAAGGCGCCTGTAAATAGAAGGAAATACTCTGTTTTCCATATTCACAACAGATCAGCCCACAGAAAAGCTAAAACTACTGCAAGGAAATAAGCTAAAATTATCAAAAGAATCAGACTGAACACTTTGGAAAGACTTTTTTTAATACCTAAGGAGAGATAATACCTGGAAAAAAATGGCTTGGGAGAGTTGTGGCACCTCTCAGGTTAGAAAAATATGTCAGGAATGGATACAAGGAGAGAAGATCCTACTTTGTGAAGGGGGCTGACTGACCTTATTGCTCTGTGTTTTTAACAATGAAATCCTACTCCTCAACTAGATCTTTGGACTAAATGGAATCTCCCGGTATCTTTTTTCCAAGCATCTGCAAAAGGCCATCTATCCATAGGACATTTAGAGAAACAAAACTCCATGTTCTCATTTCTATTTTGTTATGGAATCCATTACATTCACAAAATGGTTTCAACACCCACACTAAAGATACAGCAAATATACAAGTTACCTGAGAATAACTAGTACCAGAGTGTCATGGTTTCAGCTGGTGTGGAGTAAAATTTCTTGCTAGCAGCTGGTAAGTGGCTATGTTTCGTATTCGGGATGACAGTGGTGTTGATAGTGCACTGGTGGTTTTGGTTGTGGCTAAGCACTCAAGGCCTTTTCTGCTCCTCGCACCACCCTGCCAGTGAGTAGGGTGGGTGTGCACAAGAAGCTGGGAGGAGACACAGCCAGGACAGCTGACCTCAACTGACCAAAGGGTCAGGGATATTCCATACCACATGTCGCCATGCTCAGTATATAGAGCTCGGGGAAGAAGGAGGAAGGGGGGGACGTTCTCAGTGACGGCATTTGTCTTCCCAAGTCACTGTTATGTGTGACAGAGCCCTGCTTTCCTGGAGATGGCTGAACACCTGCCTGCCCATGGCAAGCAGGGAATTAATTCCTTGCTTTGCTTTGTTTGTGCATGCAGCTTTTGCTTTACCTATTAGTCTGTCTTTATCTCAACCCAGGAGTTTTCTCACTTTTGCTCTTCTGATTCTCTCTCCCATCACACCAAGTGGGGAGTGAGCAAGTGGCTGCGTGGTCTGAGATGCTGGCTGGGGTTAAGCCACAACACAGAGACACCAGTTGCTCTGTGCAGTAAACGTGAGTTCATTCATAGGCGCCTGCTCTCAGCAAAAGCAGAGCAAGAGCACTATTACTGTGAAACAGCTGACATCATCTGTGTTCTCACCTTAACTTTCTGCATGCTAGCTTTTTCATCTGTTCATCTTGGTTCTGTGTAATCAAAGATATGTGTGTATGTATGTGTGTAGGTTTATGTAAATTCATAAATATATCTATAAAATATCTAAAATGAATGCATGCAAACTTTGCATGCACATGGTCTAGGAATAAGTGAAAAATGTAGCATTTCCATGCACAACACATTTCACAGAATTCCTTCTAATTACAGACTTTCACCTTTATGTGAAAATTTTGTGCCTATTTAATGACAAGAATATTCAATACAGAATATTCAATACACTTACCTCCTCCAGGGGATACATCCCTCTCAAATATACATAACTTGTAGCCAAAGTTTTCTTCTAATATCATGGGTAATATATTCAAAGCAAATTCTCTCTCTTCTTCAGTAGGAGAAACACAATCTTTCAGGTAAGACACAAAGGCATCATATTCTTTTCCATCTGGAATGAAATCAACAATTGTTGTCTTGTTAGCAACCATTAGAAATACAGTATCTGATCCACCATTCTTTTTTTCAAAGTTGTTGTCTCAGTAGCAAAGCATCTAGAAACTCCTGCTCTTTCCTTTGTACCCGAACAGTCCTCAAACAAAAAAATAAATAAATTCCTGAATCAATTTAAGTTTGATACAAAAGATTCTGATTGCATTTGGCAAATATTTGAAACTAATGTATCCTTTCCACATTAAGGTGTTTTGTTTTTTTTTAAAATAGATTAATTTAACCAGTTAATGTCACATCTGTGATGATCAAGAAAATTAAGGGAAGCAAAATATGTGTCTGTAACCTGATAAGAATGCTATTTAAGTGATACTGCACAATTCCACATTTATGTTACTTTCTGTCTAAGACTATCAAGTAGTTCTGTAGAATGGGTACTGGCAAAAGAGAATGAACCAAATTATTACTTTAATTACCATGTCTGGTAATGCTTTCAGCAGTAATTTACAAAAGCAAAATCCAAGACCAATTCAGAGGCCAGGTCTACCACATTGAGCAATATCTAATTGAACCTTGCCACAGAACAACTATCTGGATTGATACAGCAGCGCACATAGCTTTGCTTCTTAAACTGTACTTCTTTGCTTCCCTTTCCAGATACTTTACTACATGTAGTTCATAAGAGGGAGCACAAACTAAAGCCCGTGAACCCCTACACATGCAAGAGCTCTAGGAGTAGGAAATCTATTGCCTAGTATCAGACAATCAGTTCCTCCAGGGTGGCCTAGTCCAGGTTCTCTGAGATCCTCCCTGTAAGCCGTGTACACAGTGATAGCTAACATCAACGGACAGATAAATAATGCTGGCAGGCGTAAATTTCATCCACCCATTACTGAAAAATCTCCAGGCACTGCACTTTATTCAAGCCGATTTAGAGACTAAAGAGGGCTAAGCAAATCAGGTACATATATACCGCAAGTTTCGTGACCACAATTTTCAGAAAAATTATACCCAGAACTGGGTAACTGTCAGGCTTGTTCCTTACATCAAGGTCACAGCAACGCTGCCTAGGAAGATCCTGGTAGCGTGCTCTCCTCCTCTCCTTAAGTGCATTTAGTGACAAACCTATAAACACTGCAATGGCCTTTACAGTCAAGGAAGCATCTTAACCTTCACCTCACTGGAGGGCATCAGTGAGGTGAAAACAAATTTCTGTCAATCTGCCTGTCTGACAACTCCAGAGTGCTCATCCTCTTTACAGACAGATAATTGTAAACTTCTCCACGTTCATCAACTTCTATGATGAAGAAGATGTCAGAACAGAGCACATCTGAACAGCATCTAACCATGTCCCTTCCGCTACCTTCTCCAGAGACAGCTGCTTCACTGTGTTTATCTGCTGTTACTGCACCAGGTGTATAACAAACTCACTTTAGCACCTGACCATCAAGTTCTCTTTTACATATTCTTTGCTGGTTTTACTCGCAAAACTCCTGGATTTATTTTGTCTCTTCCTCAAAGATGGTTGTTTTATAGAACCTACCAGAAACTATCTTTTAATCAATACACTTATTTCAATGTCAGCATTTGCCAAGTCATACCTCCAACAGTGTCATCTCTTCTGCATACGTTCCTGTAAAATAGAACTAAGTCAACTCTAAACATCACAGAGACAATCACCACAGCTACAGCAACACATGGAAATAGTACAGCAAGGACCATTCCAGTTGTAAATATGTGGACAGGCAGATCTTGGGTGTTCCCTGTAAAACAGAAACCCAGGAAACCATAGCCTTAAAAAAGGGCATTATATTACAAGATTGCTTATTCAATACTGATGGCATCTTAAAATCACCCTAAAAAAATAACCATGTTGATGTGAATCCTCTCCTGCTAATACTGCTACTAATGCTAATATGCACATAGGCATGCCATTTGTCCTGAGAAGACCTACAGAACGTGGATTACTCTAAAAACTGGAGAAACAACCTTGCATGCAGTCACACCCTCCATACACAGAAATTAACTGTATGTGGGATCAAGACTGACACTACAGATCCTCAAGAATGTGCAGCATCCCAAACTGGTGATCACCCGCTTTTATCACAGCATGGTAGGGGTTGGAAGAGAGCTCTGGAGATCATCTAGTCCAATCCCCCTGCCAGTGCAGGGTCACCTAGAGCAGGCTGCACAGGAACGTGATGAGTTTCCTTCAGGTTATTATTTCCTATTATTCTCTACCTTTTGCCCCTCTCTCCATCCATCCATAACAGTCCTTAATATCCCTTTTAATCTCTTTGGACAAGATTTTATTTTTTTTTTTAATTCTGTCTTTGGTCTCTTTCAGGCTTTTATTTATTATTATTATTTTCTGTTGGTTTTGTCTTTTTAGTTCCAAATACAGATTTTTAATGCTTAAATCTTTGTGAACTCTTTATGAAGGCATTGTCAAGTCATGCTCATTGTATTTGGTATTTCATTTGCTTTATTATATGCATCATCTTTTGACTAGTCTATTTTCACATATTTCCTCCCAGAAAAGCTTGGAAAGGTCTGAGAGAGATGGAAAACAAGAAGGGAATGCTCATTTCCTGTGAATGCCCAGGCTGCCTGGACTATAAATGTGAAGTACTACTGTATGGTAGAGGTCAGCTTTCCATAGCTAGGAGGATAGAGTCCCTGGCAAGAGAGAAAGTGCTGACCAGAACTTGTCAGGCATTATCAGGAATATAAAAGACTGACCTTTCCAGGTGGAGGAAAAAAAAAAGAAAAAAAACCAACCAAACAAAACCCACACAAACAAAAACGTAAAAACACAAAAAATAATCAAAAGCTCAGATTTCAATTTTATAAAGAGCTGCTTAATAAACAAAGTGATCCAAACAGCAGACTCTGGGCTGCATAAGTCTTGGGTAGTTAACCAAGGCTTATGCAGTGATCCCACCAATCTGATGACCCCACCAATCTGGTGAGTAGGAGAGCACAGGGAATGCTCTGTCATGGGGCGTAGCAAAGTTCCGCCCAGGGATCTGTCAGCCAGAACATATCTCAGCCCCCCAGCTATGTCCACAGCAGCAGCAGCAGTTGAACTATGGAGCCCTCACACAGCTGCTCTAGCAGTCGTAGCAGCAACCCCTGCTGCCCCTGTCTCACAGCAGGAGGAATCACCTTGGCGGGCGTTGTAAGGTCCAGCGTTAGATGGACCAGGGCCTTCATAAGCACGCAGATGTTCCTGGAGAGATGTTCTGAATCAGTACCCTGCCCTCAGGATTGAGAAGGCTGGCAGGATCAATAATTATCTATGAGGAGTATGATCATAGATTATACCATACCTTTCTTCAATTTCACTATTTTTATTTGTGTTCTTTCATCAGTTTGCAACATGCAGGTGAAATTATGATGCATGTCCTCCTCTGTTACTTTTTTAATCCGTAGTAGCCTTGTGACATAGAACTTGTTTCCCAACCTGCAACAAGGAAAGGTCTTAGCAACACTGTACTGAAATCTACAACAGCTGAGAGGCAGATTTTCAGAAAAAAGTTCCAAAATAACCCTAGACATTTTACTGAATTTGCAGTCCACAAAGTGCAGGACATTATCACATACAAACAAAAGTGAGGTATCTTCAGGAAACCTACTGTAATTTTTTGAACTCTTCTTCACATATTGAAGGTCCATTCTCGGGGAGACCTGCACATTTTTCTGGAAACGTTTGATTAATTAACCAGTAGAGGCTGGCATCTTCTCGCATATAATAACCCAAGAAACCTGTGCAATTGAGTATCTCTTCTTTACCTAAACAAAGCATAAGATGAGAAGATCTAGTCAGAAGTAGCATTCATCTTCACAGTGCAGTAGCGTGTCAGCTTTCCAGGCAATGTATCCCAGGAGCTGTGCTCCTTTCTGGACTTTGTAGCCCCTTCACAGCGTTTCATACATGTTACACCTGCACTGGTGGTGGCTTTGGGAACCATGCGCAGGCCTGTCTTGCACCCTGTTGCAGAGTGATAGCCATCCACTGCTTTCTCTCAGATAAACTCTGTCACAGCCAGAAGAGTTTAAATAGGTGAGAGCGTTTCAGGCTTTAGAGAATTAAACAGTGCTGGACTCAATGATCCTTATGGGATCCCTTATCACAAGATATTCTGTGATTCTATGAACTAAATTGTGTGCTGCAGGCAGAGAACAGGAGAGGGCAACCCATCACCAGCACCCCAGGGCCAGGAAAAGTAAGTAACTGATAAGGGAAATTACAACCAATTGATTAAAAAAGCTAAAGTATACGCTGTTACTCAAAGGAAAAACAAAACCTGTTAGAGCCCCTGCTGAAGTCTCACAGAATAAATTCTCATCCCAGCTCCACACCTGGAAATCAGCATAATCCTGAATGTGTGAATCACAGAATGGCAGGGATTGGAAGGGACCTCTGGAGATCGTCTAGTCCAACCCCCCTGCCAGAGCAGGGTCACCTACAGCAGGTGGCACAGAAACGCGTCCAGGTGGGTTTTGAATGTCTCCAGAGACAGAGACTCCACCACCTCTCTGGGCAGCCTGTGCCAGGGCTCTGCCACCCTCAAAGTAAAGAAGTTCCTCCTCATGTTGAGATGGAACTTCCTATGTCCAAGTTTGTACCCGTTACCTCTTGTCCTGTTGCTGGGCACCACTGAAAAGAGCCTGGCCCCATCCTCCTGACACCCACCCTTGAAGTATTTATAAGTCACTTAGTTAGACAGCTACTTTGTACCATTTCAGAGCACTAACTGGAAATGACAGGAACTACCTCTTAAGAGTCTGGTTAATCTTAAGAGCAAAAGTAAAAAGACAACTGTACACTTGGGAAAATAAAGACAGAAGGCTGCAGCTCTGCAAATAATCTCTGGGTGTGAGATTTGATGATTTGTAAGGCACTTTATTTTAAACGTTGTCATGGGAAGCTGGACCTAAGGGTATCTGCAACTTTCCAACACCATTTCTAGGCTATGCCAGTATCATTTCCAGGGAACACAACCAGAATGCCCTTTACTAAGCCACAAAAGCTGCATGTTAGTTCTTGCTCAGGCCATCATGCACAAATGTTTTCCAGTAAGCGAGGCCTACCCAGGAATTCTCTAAGGGCACACATTATAAGTTGCCTTCTCAAGATTTATCAGAGTGAATGCTTCCAATGGAACTGCTTAAGAACGTTTAAAGCAGGATACAGATGAAAATCTGCTCATCTTCAATTCTGAACTTAGAAGTCCAAGTCGTAATTGCACAGATTGGAACATAGACCCAAGTTTCTAGTATCATCTACCTTGCAACTCTAGCCTTTTCACCATACACAACAGCTGTTTTCGGGAAAATATTATAGAACACCATCTAACCAATGACAAGTTTGAAAGGCCATCCAAAATTCCCTTCACTGTCCACCATGCCACCTGTCTCACCACGCCACCTGTCTCACCACTCACCAGGTAGTTTAATGACCTTATCAAAAGATCTTATCAATGCGGGTAAGAAATGGAAGACAGATGATTCATAATCATTTTATGCTGAACGCTGCTACCTTCTAAGGGTTGGCACAAGCACAGTAAGGGGGAAGAACTGTGCAGGAAGGATGTACTGGGAGGTTGGGAGATATGAGGCATCATGAGATTAGGGTACTACCATTGAAAAAAGGACCTACCAAGTGGTATTTGTAGGAAGGAAGAAAAAGCATCTGGACCTTAGCATCTGAGGTCCTGGCTGAGCAAATGAGATACACGTATGAGCAACAGCGGAAGTAAATATAATTTTTCAGACTTGGAAAGGAAGGACTAGGTAACCAGATTGGAGAAGTCTTCAGGCACAGGAAAGGCAAAAGACAGGTAAATTTCTGTTTCAAAAAAATTTACAGCCTCAATCACAAAATTCTGGATCCTGTCCAACACTGCATGAAGCCTGCAGACTGTGTTATCTAACCTGCTCCCAGTGAGAAGGACAGTCAAGGTTTGATTTTTGACAATATAACCAATTCTTTGCAGCAATGACAGATCTGCATGCTCACACTGCCAGGACTGTCAGCCCTCACACTTCTCATTTCCCTGCAGAATAACATCCTCAACTGCATCAGGTATTAAGGGAATTACTCATTATTGCCGTTTGCTAAACAAACCGGACATCTTTCACACATCACTCCCTGGAGTTTGCTATCTACAAAAGAAAGCTGCGGAGAGCTGGTTTATCAGCATCACCACTTTCTCTTGCTGGTCATAGCAGCAATCTCAGCTTCTGCCTCTGTAAGAGAGGAAATTCAGTGTACTCGTACATCAATCATGCAATGCACTAGGCAAAATATAAGCAGATGCGAAGACGGATCAGATCCAGGAGTGTCCACAGACAATTCCTAGTTTGATTACACTTAAACAGACCATCAACCATAAGGAGATCAGAATAAAAGCATGTATATACAAAAGCTACCACAAAGATTCTTGTACGAATTCGATACCTATTTCCGTTTCAATTTCTTCATCTTGTCCAACTATCTCCAAAGTTACAGCCTCTGGTGCATCTAAAATAGAAAGAAGTACTGCTATTGAAGCAAGAGCTTACTTAACGTTCTACCACAGCAAAAATTACACATTTGCTTTATTTCTAAAACATAGATTCCATTTAATTCAAAGAATAACATCTGGGCTCTGGCATTATTAAGTAGTGTAAAAGACAGTATGTCCTGTTGAATTTTTTTTTCCACATGCATACACGTACAGGGACAATTTACAATGGTTGGAAAGGCTCTGCCCCAAAACTCTTCGTAAGTTTGTACGACTGACTTACAGCAGCTAATCTTGAAAAAATATAACTGCAGGGAAAACATACTAAATACATTTTCCAATATTGGTAACCTGTCATATAAACAACTTCTGCTGTTCGTGGTTGGTTTTTTTTTTACTTTTGAAATTATTGCAAAATAGTTCAGATTACCAGATTGATCACCCTTGTATATATTTATCAAATGAGAGCTGTAATTAAAAATCTCCATAGTAAGGTGAACAAAAAAGCGTGCTTCAAAATTTCAGAAAGCTTTCTTACCTTCTTCTACTACCAGTTTAATTGTATTTGTGCTGTGATATGTCTTTCCTTCATGATTGATTAAAATTTTACAGGTATATATCCCAGAGTGCTGGACTGTTAAGGTTTTAAAATCCAGTTCCCGTTCTGTTTCATTTTCAAAGTTCTTACAGTCCTGCATCAATAAAGACAGAAAATACTGTTCTGTAGCAAACATACATTCAAAATCTTAAAGATGTTAAAAATGATTTTTGAAAAGAAGTGTCACCATCCTTCTTTCGTTATCTCAATGACATTTAACTGACCAAAAGAAATGGGGCACAATTTTCTGTCATGGTCACTTAACGTTTGAACATTTAACCCATTAGAAGTTGAGAGCACTGCAATTCCAAGTAAGCATCTGACTATAAAAATATTGTCTCAGGAATTTAAATGCACGCATCATTCTATGATTCTATGATCTATTTTTTTCAAAATGATGTCTTGGGTCTGTAGGTGCCACCTGCTTGTGGCCAAAAGTTGTTAGACTTCTGAGGAGCTTTCAGGTTAAAGCAAAATGCCTCAACAATAGGGAAAGTGACCATCTCTGAGGGTGACGAGTTGGACTCACATTTGTTTATCCTCCCTATCCCGCCAAACAAACTCTGGTTTGTTGGGTTTTTTTTTAATTCATAGCACATGCTAAGTGAAATGTCCTGTGAAAAAACAGCAATATTTGGTTCTGGTCTGATTTACCTTAGAGGAAGAAGGAAAATGATCACTGCTGTAAATTGTCCGGGGAATGGACATTTCCTGGATGCATATGCTTACTACCAGACTCCTACACAAACGCACGTGTGACCGTCCCTCTTTTATCTATGTCAGCTTAGACTGTGATAGGAAGGCTTTGAAAACTTTCACCCAGTCAAGTGCCAAAGGATATTTAGGCACAAGGATGGCTGCTTCATCTGTCTCACATAGTATTAGCCATTGATATATTGGGCATCAGTATACTCTGCTTAGCCATGAGAGAGGTCAGTCTGGGGTATGGTCCTTTACTGAGGAAAACATATCCACCTATGGCCCTACCCACCAATGGTCCTATCCTCTTAGGCCCCACAGGACAAGGAAGCAGGGCTGTGGTTCATTCTGCCAGGCAGAATCCCGATGCCCATACTTAAGCTGACAAAATCCTTTCCTGAAACTGATTCAACGCAAAGTGAAGAGGGTCTGTTTCTCCAACCAAGACACCTGAGAGGAATAAGGAGCACTGATCAAGGCGATGCATAAGGACAGAGTGGAAGAAACATCTGCAGGGTGCTTCATCCAATGGTTGAGGACAACACCCGACAGTTACAGGTGCTTACACGACTATCATCTGTATTCTGACAAAAGCTGGTAGAGAGAAAACCCATGATTTGCCTAAAATGAACAGAACTGGATCTGTTACACATTTTGTAAAAAGTGTTCAGAAAGAGCAAAATTGAGAAGTTTGCAATTACTTTACAAGCACGTGCCAACTGTAAAACAAATATCTTGGCACATCATGTAGTGTCAGGATAATATCTGTATCAGCAAAGTCGCAGCTGGCTAAAGCAGCTGCTAGCTAAAGCAGCAAACAGACATGCGCATCAAATCTTTTACCATTTGAAACTACCAGTTAACTAATAATTTCTTATTACAGGTGATTTTTTTCTAAAAAAGGATCTGAGAGCAGAGAAAAAAAAATCTTCTGTATTTCCCTAATAAACTGAGAAATTAAAGATTTACAAGGTTCATAGATGCTTCTAAAAATTTGCTTGCAGTTAATTTTTCCTGCCATCAGATGTTTTTTCTGTAGGCAATGATTTGAGTGACACTGTTTCAGTAATTACCTTGTACCATGTTATGCTGTCATTTTCATTGACAGACAAATCACTGCATTTCAGTGAATGACCAGTTCCAGCATTTTTAATTTCTGTAGTTAAATGATTTTTGTTGAAACAGCTGCTTTTATTTCTTTCAAGCACATTCAAGGTCCACTTTTGAATTGTGAAATTTTGTTTTCCATTGCTATGAAAAAAAAATGGCAAAATCAGTTTTAGGAGCTTTTTAAAGGAATGTAGTTTAGTGAGTTATACAACAAAATACAAGTAAATTTTCTAATATATCTGTTAGGTAAAAAGTACATCTACAGTGACCTAATTATTACATTCCCCATTACTACTTTTCTAACACCAAGTATGTGTAATTTCCCATAACAAAAGAGTTATCTAAACTAAATCATCTACCACAAAACATTTGACAATACAGTTATATCTATGAAATATGACAATATATGCTATATCAACCAGAGCAAGGATGCAACAATCATGGCATGCTGTATATTAAAAGTGAGCATAAAAGAGTTTTAGGATCTTGAATCAGCTACTAATTTTGCAAGTTTAATCTCCTATGCGTTACTAAGGTTTAAAGTAGTAACCGAAAAATATATTTGTAAAATATGTCAAAAATAAGATGGGCAACTCTGCTATTGTTCACAAAACAACATTATTCATTGATCAACACTGTGCAGATAGTCTCCGATATTTTGGAAATATTTCGAAACTATGCAAATCTCATGAATTACAGAATCACTTATGGATTCAAGCATGTCTGCAAAACAAGGCATTTTGGAAAGGATTCATCTCTTTGTCTTTCTGTTTGCACTGATCAGAGATTTACTGTAGCTGGCCACCCCAGGTTGACTGGAAGACCCAGGAACTACCACTCCTAAAGCAGAGTCCTCATGTCCCACGCGGTACCTATAAAAGATCAGGTGAATATACTCCAAAAATACGTCTTTTGCATATCTAGGAGCTGACCGTTGTCATTCAGGTATCTGCTATGTTCTATTGACATATTCCTCTAAATAATCAGATTATAGCTGGGAGTTATTTCATTACTGGAGATGTCCAAATACATGACTACCAAGAAAGAAGCTGGAGGAGTTTTGGCTTAAGTTTTGCAAAGCTGGCCTAACTTTGTCAAAGTTAGGCATTAAGAGAATGTTGTAAACTGCTGTAAATTAATGGGTGAGATTTTGCAATTAGTGCATAAAGCTCTCATTTTTTACTGAACAAGTAGGGTCTGACAAAGCAAAAGCAGCAATCACAGAGCACTTCCTTCCACTGTCAGTCATATCTTCACAAATATGTTTGAACCTTTTCTGTCTCCAAGAAAAGAAAAAGGAATCATTCCCAGGAGAATTGAAACCAGTCAAATATCATTTTGATGAGAAGGGCTAAGGGGACAAAGCAGTGAAATGGAGAAGCAAGCCTGTCGAGTGTATCAGCTTAAAAACCATTCTTGACTGACATGCCTTTTACTGTTACCAGATTCAGAAGAACTATTAGAACATCATTCATATGATGAATTTAGACCAAGTTTTGGGTTGTTTTTTCCCCCCTTTCTAAGTTCCCCAAATAGATGTATTTAGGTATTTCGCTCACTCTGATTGCATTGTAGCCCTTTTCAGCCTACACAGGTTCTCCTTGTTCTCCTTACTCACTTGAGAAATTCATGACTCATAATTGCAATTGACTATCTAAATCAAAACACAGCGCTTTGGTTTCTCAATCAGCTAACTAGGGTGTCAAAAACAGGAAAAACCTTATCAAAACTTTTCCATCAGAGATGTACTCGCATGGGTATTCATGGTGGGTGGAGGAGTCCTTCTCACCTATTCTTCAACATCACATTTACACATTTAAATCAGAGCTACTCATCACAGGCAGCAGCAGGACCACACTCAATAGTCACCCCTTTACAGCACAGTTTACTTGACCTATTTTATATGTTCGGTTTAGGACAAAATAATCCGTGCCCCAGAAAGGCCTCTCTCTCTCTCTCTGACAGTAAAGGTACCTAAGATAAGTTTAGGTGTAGACATAAACATTGGTTCCAATTAATTCCACCAAGTCTGAATACTGCTGGAGAGGCAGCTATGGATCTAGCCATAAAATACATATAGTTTTAATATTTAGATTCAGCAGAAGGAAGAAAAGGATCAATAAAGGCACATGATCTCTGCAGCACTGTCACTCCCCAGAGGCTTTCTTCTGCAATCATATTTGGTGAAATCACTTTGACAAATATGAGGATTTCACCCAAAGTGGATCAAGATATTCTACCTGATGAGCCAAAATCCAGAAAAGAGCAGCTCCCTGGAAGGTGACAAAGCCATACCCATGCAAACTAAGATGAATGTGGCTTACATAATTTCTAGCTATCTGCCATACACATGATTTTCAACAAAAAAAAACCCAAAAAAAACCCCCAAAAAACCCATCAAGTTGTATTGTTTAAACTACTAGTGTCTAAGTTGTTACTTTCTATCCTGGTTTTCACTTGCTGAGATTCTTTAGTGATAATTTGTGGGAAACAAAACCATTTCTGCCTTTCACCTCCCCCCGCCAAACCCACCAAGAAGGAACAACAAGAACTAGCTTGACTCAGGAGAGGACACAAGGAAGTGAAAGCCCTTAGAGAATACAAACCAAGTTTACTGGATACATTGCCAACTCTACGTCATCCCTTAGCTATTTCACTGCAAGAAGCCAGGGTTATCTCAATATTTCCATCTACTGCAAGAAAGTGTCACTCTGCCTTCCAAACTACGATATTAACTCTAAATGTATAAACTCCCACTGCTTTCAACTGTTCTAAATTCATTGAAAAAGTGAGCAGCATTAGCATCTTAAAATGTATCATGTGTTTATCATGGATCTCAACACTTTTTTTTTTTTAGGAACCTGTCAGTTCCCTCAGTTTCAAGGTCACCAACACAGAGCAACCAGATGACCTGCTTTTTTGTAATCTGGTTTTCTCTTGATAACCACAGGATATAGGCTATGAAAAAAACATAGAAATGAGAAATCCTGCCAAAGATGTGTGACACAGTTTTTCTGCTTATCATTTCCACTACAAGTGCATATGAAATCTTTATTTTCAAGAAAAGTTGCTGAAGATGGACACACTCAGGCTTACAGGTGATGACTATTAATTTCTGAATTTATATCTTAAGTTCTAACTAACTATAAGTTATAGTTAGACTTATAGTTAGTATAACTAAGTTATACTGGCAAACACACGTGAGCACATCAACACACGCGTACGCACCCTTTAGCTATCTATGCGATGTCTCATCAGGACACTTCTGCTTTAGCTGGAAAACTTCTGATTCTTCTTTAAGTTAAAAATAAGTGGATAAGACACCACAAGTACATTGTTACATCATTTCCACTCTCGCCTCTTGCATATTGTCAGTTGTAACATACCAGGGGGGAAAAAAAATCCCTAAATTTAATTAGTTTGCAAAATCTGTCAACATGTGTTGTCTTACTTTTCTCAAAAATCTGCATAATATCTAATTGTCACTTTGTTCACTAGAACTGCCGAAGCAGTTATAAGCACTCTAAAAATAGTTTCCCGCATGGCTTACAAATACCTATCTCTCAATTAAATAGTTGAAAATAAAAAAGATAAATAAAAATATACTTAAAATGTCTGTTTTCAAAACCAGAACATATTATGAATGCTCTGAAATGAAACTAATTCCATTCTAATTGTCATTCTTATTAAATCTTAAACCAAAAGCTCGCAATTTTTCCCTATCAATAGAAATTACTAAAAGTCCTCTGTCTCTGCAGAAATCTGTTTCTGCAAATAATCTTCTGTATTTGCTGAAATTAACTGCTTTAACATGCTTGCCAATAGTGATAACCCTCATATAAACTAAGTCCAAGATCCCATTAAAATCTAATGAAAAAAATCCCCTCATGCCTATTGTTCCAGTGGTGAGACCTGTGAAGAGTTCCGGCGTAAGGATTGCAAGATTCTGGCGTGTGCCTTCAGATACACAGAAAAATGAGTATCTGTATGGGCTTAACAGAATGAAATTTTCAAAAAAAAAAGTTAACTTGGACGTTGACAATTGAAGTCTAGCTTAAAACTGTGAACTATTGAACTTGTGTCTGCGATGTTACTGGAGAAACGCGGAGAGCATTTTTCAGTATCCACAGTCCCAAAACCTTTATGAACCAGGCAAGAACCTTAAAACTAGTACCTGGAGAACTGCACAAATTATTACATGCAAAATAATCTGCTTAAAATTAATTATTGCTTCTATTGCAAATGCTGAATTACAGTTTCGGTGCAAGCTAGTCATAAGAAGTCTGTGCAGCAAACCTTTGATTTAGTCCTTTAGTCTTTCGTGGTGGTCTAATGAAGATTACCATCAAATAATTGAGGCCCACCCTTATTTCTCCTTTTGACTCATGATGTCCTACCGTGGTAAGAAATGAAATTCAATGATTTCATTTGTTCTTTGAATGGCTCCAAGCATGCAAAGGTTTGCACAGAAAGCAGGACTTCAGCTATGCCACTGTGTTTATTGTTTTACTATACAATTAGACCACTTGGCAGACCTCATAGGGTGAGATCCACTCAATGCAGTAAGGGAGAATAAGTCTGGTGCAGAAGACAAGCAAATGTCTCCTTTTACTTGGCAGTGAACAGAAGGGTTGCCTATCACTCATCTTGCTTAGGTAATTAATCACAAAGGAGCAGAAATGCTACCTGCCTTATCAAAAGGTGTACAGAACCTTTAAAAGGCTGCAACTGCCTGTAGCTACTTGTAAATATTATAGGTGTGCCTGGATGGTTATTGTGAAATGGTGTGGAAAACGACATCACAGTCAGTGTAGTTCCCTGCACCTCCTTTGTATGGATGCCACTAGCAACACAAAGCAAGACAAAGAAATTAGCTTCTTCATAGACAAGTGCAAAGGAAAGATATTCACCCACCAGCTCGTGTACCCACCTGTGAGTGACAGAGTAATTCCCAGAGTCACTGAGCTTAGCTGGCCAAAACTCCAGAGAATTCATTTGGGAAACAATTCCATGTGTTTCCTTTATCAGTTGCTGCTTTCCAGCATTTCCTTTGTACCAGCTTATCGTGTATGCTTCTTCCTGAAAATGTTCTTGCCTTGACTCAAGATAACAAAGGAAAAAATATTCCCCTTCTAGCACATCAATGGAGGCACGAAGGGGACACAGCTTCTCTTCAGAGAAAGCGGAAAAAAAGATACATTAGGAAGCCAAGTACTTCTTTCAGAATATGACATTAGCTTGACTTTAAAGTGATTTACTGTGCCACTGGTCTTTTATAAGTGACTTTCCTTCACCAGTGTGGTTTGGAAGTATTTATTTATTCCAGCAATATTCAGTCCAAGAACTGAATTCCAATTCCAGTCTAAGAACTCAGCTTTCCAAGTCTTTATTCTACCTCACCCAAGCAATGGCCTCACTCTACAGTAAGGCAGCTGCCACAAATGGGAGGGGAAAGAAGAAATTCTTACATAGGGTTTGACTTGTCAACTATGGCTAATCCTCAGAACTGGTCAACTGCCATAAAAGAAGAGATTCTATGAATTAACATTCGCATTTTCTTATCTTCTTGATTAAAACTAAATCATTATGTGGCTAGATTTCTTAAAAACTTCAGATAAACTGCCTTTGAATGAGATTATGTGTGTAAAATTTAGTCTCAAAGTCAGCTTTTCCAACCAAATTTCCCAAATGTACCCTTGCATACAAAAGTCATAAAAAATACAGAAAAGGGACCACAGTCTAGCATTAATAGTCAGGAATCAAATAAGCCTTTGGTCTCTATTTCTCCTGAGGCTCTCAGAGATTATTGTTGTTTAGCAACTATTGCGACCACACTTCTGAGTGGAATGAAAAGAAGCAGACTCATTCTCTTCCTTGCTGTGGCTCTTCATGAAGCCATGCTCCCATACAACATCATCAGGCATCTCCAGGTCGCATGTCTGCTCTTTTTCCTTCATAATTTTGGTATTTTGGACAAAACTTCCCAAGTCTGGAGCCAAGCTGAAATTGCCAAAACTTTTAAGATTTTGTACTTAGCTGCAAAATACAAAACCTGCCCCACTCTAAGCAACTGTAAAGAAGATGCCACACATTCAGCAAATATTTTGAAGGTTCTACTGTTGAAATGAGGATTTATACTTACCAGTGGCAGCTTCAATGATAAACATGAAAAAAAATATCATCATAGTAATTTTCTTGAGTAACTTCTCACTTCTTCTCCAGAAAAATGAAACCAAACTGTTCTTGCTTGTTCTAAAAGCCTAAGAAAAAAAAGACTCACGATTCATCACAAGTGCAGTGAAACAGATTCCTTTGAGCATGTGAGCAGTGTGACTATTGCCTGGGACTGAAGAGGGCTTTTCAAATGCAGAGTTACACATTTTTATCATAACTGATGTTTTCATATATCAGGTAATGCCTCCAGATTTTTCTTGGCAAGTTTATTTTAAATTCAGAAAGCACCACAGGGTTTCCTTCCTCCATTTTCTTGTTCACTAGATGTATTTCGCAATTCTGATTAAACTGGCAATCTTATAGAAGCACTCAAACTTAGATCCCAAGCCAGTAGACACCTACCACGGGACAGAACAGCGCTTTTTTTTCCTCCACAAAGAGTATAAACTTTGCAAGGCTGGACCTTATAGAAACAGCTCGTAGAAACTTCCCTTGCCTTCAATGAGAAAAGCACAACGTTGATAGATCGGACATCTTGGTGGCTAATTTTGCGCCTGTTGGAAAACAATGAGATCTACGATTTATTTCTTCCAATTTTGTCTGTGGAACCAATAAGCACCAGCTGAGAGTGCTAACGTTTCCACTGAGGGGGAGGAGATGAAGCAGCTCATACTCAATTGCTTCGTATGCAGTCACCTGTGCTTTCAAAGGCAAATGGAAAACACCACTAAATAGTACCCGCGTGGAGTATCAGCTCCAAGATTCCTCAGAGTAGGAGGTTAACTGACAACCAAAGGCAGAGCCAGTCCTAAGGCTGTGCCTCGGTTTTGCTTACAAAACAGACAGATTAGGTGTATAATAAACTCAGTTCAGCCTTTGCAGACAAGTCACTGACCTGAACATGCATGGACAAATGAGACACACACACACACACACAAGAGAGAGATTTCACGGAGATGTGCCAAAAGAAATCTCGTTAGCATTCTGTTTCTTTGTTTTTATTACCCAAAACTCTTGCAATTTGAGAAAGCACGTACTTACCGCTGTAAGACACCTCCCTGAGATTTACAGTCAGAAACTTCCCGTGATCTAAAGAGGCCGGAAGCAGGGGGCTACTGCACTTCCAGCAATATTCCAAAATGACATCAAACTGTAGAGCTGCTCTCTCCCTCTTACCGTTCTCCACAGTTCTTTACAAGTATGCCACCATCCCATAAATCACTGTAAGGAGATGAAAGAACTGTTTCACATCCCCTTTTTCACACTGACTGGTAGAGACATCCACATTTAGAAAGCAGATAGAAGAAGTTGGATGCCAAGTACTGCAACAAGCAACTTTAAGGGGTCATACAGTAAATTCCTCAGACCTCGTTTCAGTTCCCTTCTACATATGGAGATTCAAACTGCTGCACTTCAGAAGGAAAGAAGGGCCTTGCTTTATTTTCATTTCTTGAATTTACTTTCCATTTTTCACCCTATCCCATCCAAAAGAAGTACAGCTGTTACAGACTATGAAATTATGATCCACTACATAAAATAATTTCTCACCAGATTTTTAATTCTAAATCCCATTATTTTTTGGCATATCACATCAGCACGCAGCGTAAGTTCTAAGGAATGCAGAGCACAGCCCTTCATTCTTTAAAGAGGGATTAAAGAACACAGTATAATGCAAGCTACTCAGTAATAACCAGGTTTGAGATTAGTGGCTACTATTACCAAGCAAAACACAAATCCTTAATCTTACTCTCACATTGCTGTTGAACCTGATCAATTTATCTGAAATTGTTCTACTCCAGGCTAACAGCATTTACATTTGAGCCATATGGTTTACATACTCTTCGATGAAAACGGGGGGGAGTGGGGGAGAAAAGAAAAAAGATAAATTCTTTTGGTAAAACTCAGCACTAAACTTTCCTCTTTTAAGGATGGCTCTTGTGGAATTTAACTCTTTTTTCAAATATCACAATACAGTGCCATAATTTGCATAGGATTCCTAAAGGAAACAAAAGAATCTAGCAGTTGCCTTAACCATACTAGGTCTAAGCACCATTCTGCCAGGATTTCAATTTATTGGTAAAAATGAAAATCCATTTTCATTTCAATCAACACAGGTAAAGTTGTTTACTTACTATGCAAATCTTGCCAGGTGGAAAGCAGATGCAGAGGTAGTCTTCCAAACTCCAGAGAGTTACGACTTCTACTTTTAACTCTTCTGAACCTCATTCATCACTGAAACAGAGAGCAAGCTCTCTCGATAAGTGAGTCAATACAGTCTGAAAAACCTCCTGAAAAAGGAAGAGCGGAACTTCTTACATTGTGAACTGCTGACTGCAGGGAGGAAAACAGAAAAGGTAGATGTGAGAAATTCATTTTTACTAGCATTAATGGAAAGATAATAGCAAATTACAAATATTAACTTTTCTAAATGAGGCATTTGAGGGCTGATAGACAAATGTTTTAGGCATCATCTTTTGCTGTTACCATCTACAATAGCACTTAAGGAGCCTGTCCTGTTCCAAAGACATTGAGGTATGAGGGAAAGGGCCAGGGGAAGGCTGGGGTGGGCAACTTCACAGCACCAGTGAGGGGCAGTGTGTTGAAATAAGCCCTTTTCAGAGCTAAATTATTTATGACATCTCTGTAATAAGGAACAAGAATATCACGGGCCTGGGAAAGTGTTGGAGAGAGGTGCTCAAGCCAGGTGGCTTAGGGTAGCACGGCAGGGAAGGCAGGGTTTGGAGGGGACAAGCAGGGATGGGGGGACAGGCAAGGCGCCCCGGAGACGGAGCCACAGCCCTGGGCAGGGGCTGCCCGATATGCCGGAGGGATGGGGCTGGCGGGGTAAAGCCAGGGACCCCCCGCCCCGGCTCCCCGCGCACACCCGCAGGGGTGCCCTGACCAGAGGCAGGCGCTCGGCCCCTCGGAGGAAGGGAAGAAGGAGCCTCCCGCACCCGGCCCTCGCCGCCCCCGTCCCGCCTGCCCTTTTTACCCTTCCCCGGGCCCTACCTGGAGGCAGCTCCGCGCCGGGGTGCGGGATGCCGGGCCGTCGCGGCAGGACCGCTTCCCGGTTTGGCTGGGAAGAATCGGTCCCGCGGGGGCCGGCGCCAGGCAGCGCAGCGGCGAAGGCAGGTGGAAATATTGCCGGGCTTAGCAAAGGGTGCTGAGCTGTCACCCACCCACCCGTGCGTGACACCCAGCGATGCCCCCCCCCAGCAAAGGGAGGGAAGGTCAACCCTTCTAGGAGGCGGCGGGGGTGGTCTTCCCTCTCACAGCCTTCCGGGTCGGGGGGGGTGGAAGGCGTGAGGAGGGGATGCCTTCGGTGATCTTTAGCCCAAACGCCTCTTCCTCCGCTTTTCTGCTGAATGCCCGCCGCAGGACTTTTTCCAAGAAGTGGAAGTAGGATGGAGGTTTAGGAAAGCGTAATTTAAGTTAAATGCAGCGACTTTCATCTCTGCTACAGCTTCCTCCCCTCACCCACTGGACCTTTTGAGAGTGAGGATGTGCAGAGAGATAAGCTGTGTACTGCAAGGCTGAGATTCTACAAAGACCTGAAAAGATAAAAAATGAAATAAAAAAAGAAGACCAAAAAAAAAGACAAAAAGAAGAAATAACCCCCCCCAAAGCATTACAAAATATTGTCTGCAGGAAGAGACCAGGCAAAACATGATTCTTTGATCAGAAATATCCCAATTTCAGTGCTATTCTTCCTGTGACAGCATCCTCTTTGGGAAGAGAGTAATGTAATGCAAGCTTTCAAGATGTGAAACATTTTATAACTCCATTATTGCAAAGGGACTGTATGTATTCATTTCTAAATAAGCCCTCATGCCACTAGCTGAACCTGCTTTTAAGCCAAATATTGATATATTGGAACCGTAGTTCAATTCAGGATTTCTGACAGCTGCAATTCCTGTTTAAGTACTGGTCCTGAGTAAATGAATGCTTGACACTGTTCATTTCACATGAACAGTGTATTTGACATGTACTGTGCAGTGATTCACTATGCTTCTAAATAAAGTTATTTTGATAGCAGCAGGAAAAAAATCAACCCCTCAGGACTTCTTTTACTTTCATGTCACCCTTTTCATGTTCAGAAACTTGTTTAGTGACAGCTACCCTTCTTTTCTTATTTGTTTTTTTTTTGTTTTGGTTTGGTTTTTTTCCCCAGAACAGCTGGGACTGGAGAAGTTCCTATTAGCAACAGGAGGCATCACTTCAGAGGTAAAACAAGCAGGTTACGCTAAAAAAAGAGGGATTCCACAGAGCTGGCTTCTTTGCATATTTTACTGCTGAAGTGAAGCAAAGAAACCCTGCAGAGTTTTACTGTCTCACTTCATTTATTTTCCCCATCACAGATTGAAACAATTGTCTATAAAAACAATCAGACCATCAGCTAATGTAAATCGGCACAACTTCAGGAAAGCCAGCTAAGAATCTGACCCACTATAACTACTTTAAAAATGCGTACAAGTACTTGGCAGTGGTTTTTGGTTTTATGATTCAGTGCCTGATTTTAAAACTTAAAAGAAAGCATATGTCATAAAGAGGATAGTGATTTTACATGTGAGGCTGAAAGCAATTTAGCAGCCAACAAATAAAATTGTAGAGTAAAATGTCATGGGCTTTTTACTTTGAGACTCTCAGTCTTGATAGTGACAGTTTGGAAACTTCTTTTTTTTTTATTGCTATTCACTCTTTTATAAGAGTATTTTCCATGAGCTATTCTCACATTAATTTGCTTTCACATCCTTTTGAAATACTCTCAAGTTTCTGAACTTTCACCTGTGTTGTAGAAAGTGGTGCATTCAATTAGTCCTTTCAATTAATGTCATAGCTGGCTTTGAAATATGTGAATGTATACGAAAGGAGAAAAAGTTTACACTTTTTAGTTCTCAGACTAATACAATTTTAATGGAGAAGTCATAGCCTTGTCATAGAAAAGAAACTCAACCAAAAATAACTACAGCTCAACTTTTCACGATGAAAATGCCATGATGAAAATGAAAGTTCGCACTAATACTGAAAAACAGATTTCTGTATGGAGCTCCAACGACCTGACCCATCAGCTATAGGGACGACCAGTTACTTCTCACAGTTTTTCACATCTTCCTTTCCATCCAACATACACTACACGGAGGTGCTAACTGAAAACCTAAACTGTGAAACTATTTCCGTCATAAATAGCAACACATCCAGCTCCTGTAACCACAGTCTCAGCCTGTTTGCCTCCAGCTCGTAATAGTCTTTTTTAGTCTATTTCTGTCTTCTCTGTATACCAGTTATATTAACTCTTAACAGAGGTTAAGTTATATTCCATATTTTTTTCAGCGTTTTCTGACCCTGATGTCAAAAAGCAGATTCCAGACTGATAACACGTCTGTTAGACCCTCATATGTTTCTCAGAAGTTTTAAAATACGCAAGTTGCACATTTTCAAACTTTTCTTCACGTTATAGCATCATAGAATAATTCAGGTTGGAAAGGACCTCTGGAGGTCATCAGGTGCAGCCTCTGCTCAGGGCGCGTACAGCTGAAACCTGAACACCTCCAAGGATGGAGATCCCACAGCCTCTCTGGGCACATTTTCCAGAATTTGACTATGTACATGGTGAAACTTTGTCCCCTAATATGTAATGTAAATTCCCCATGTTCTAATTTGTTCCAGTTGCTTTTTTGTCCCATTGCTGTGCTCCTTTGAGCCTTCCTGAGCTCCATCCTTTCTCTCTGTCTTCCCATTAGACTCCTGCAAACAGAAACAGGACCTCTTGTCCTCTCCCTCTATGTCCTGTGCTCTTGGTGGTCTTTTCCTGGATTTGTTCCAGCATGTCAGTGCCTCACTTGTACTGGGTAGCTCAAAACTTGACACAGTATTCCAGAGGTGGTCTCACAAATGCTGAATACAGGGGAATAATTACTTTCCTCAACTATACTCTCTCCAGTAAGGTGCAGGGTGCAATTGGTTGCCTATGTCACACGGACACACTGCTGACTCATGTTCACCTTAATGTCAACCAGGACATCCAGTTTCTTTCTGCAAAGCTACTGTGTGTTGGGTTGACCTGTTGTTGAGTGTGTGTATTCCATCTCAGATGCAGCACTTTGCGTGTGGGTTGAACCTCGTGAGTTTCCCATCAGTCCATTTATCCAGCCTATTTCCATCTGAAACAGCAGCCCTGCCCTCCGATGTGCCAAATAGCATTCCCCAGTTTGTTTTTCTGCTGGAAAATCTGTTGGTTTTGCAGTCTGCCCCGCTGCCAAGGTCATTAATAAGGATGTTAAATAGTAGTGGTACCAACATAAGTCCCTGATGGATGCCACTAGTGATTTACTGTGAGCTGAGGTTAGTGCACTGATCACAACACATTGATTCTGCATGGACTTTGGTCCCGCTGCTTTTCCACTCACCTTTGTCCACTTACCTATGTGTCACCAACAGACACTGTGCCAAAGGCCTTGCTCAATTCAAGGTTTGCAGCATCCAGTGTTCTCCCATTGCCCACAGCACGGCTGGATATGCATGATATGCCTTTTGTAAATCCAGTCACCTTCTTCTCCTGCATGCACTTTGAAATGGCTTCAAGAGGGACTGCTTCATAACATTCCCAGGAGATCTATAAAGAGTGGAAAAGGTTTTAAAGAATAAATTGCTATATAACCGATTCTCTCTCTCGTATAAAATTAGGCATGTAGCTTATGCTTTAAATGGGGAAAAGGGAACACATGAGCACGTATTTCTAACACAACAGCTGTAGTTTTTCAGCCCTTGAAAGAGTCAAGAACATGTACAAGTTTTCAATAGAATATACTATCAATTATACATATTATCTTCCGAACATACTTTTGTCCGATGCTGTAAGAAATTAATGTTGCATACACTACAAATAGTAGCTTGTTACAAAAACTTCTAAAAACTTCTCTCTAGTGGTCAATCTCTTGGGCTTCACCACCATGTGAAGCAAATATAGGTAAAAGTCTGTGACGGGAGCAATAGCTAAGCTGGCTTTTCAGGACTGTGGTCTAGGTGAAGAAGCCAGCAGGGGTCATGGTTCTTTCAGCTGTAGGAACATCAGAACTCAATGGTATAGGAGACCTCAAGGCCAAACCACTAAATATGTTCACACAAAGGGCTGCTGTCTATTAAATGCATACGTGAGGAGTGAGGAGGGCAGTACGTTCTAAGTGCTGTCTGCAGTTGTCCTACTTCATATTAGCAGGAGCTGGTTTTCATACCTTGAAAGTCACCAGGAGCTTCATCACTGACATCAGTGTCAGTGAAGTCAATGCTTATTCCTGTCTCTTTGTTATTTCTTTATTGCCAGCAAAGCAGCATATACTTTTCAGGTACGAAGCATCCAGAGGTAAGATTTTACAACTGGGGACGTACAACTCTGTATGACTGCAGTTACACGGCAAGGAGACACTATTTTTCCTTCAAAAATATGCTAAGAGAGTCAGTGCTGTATTCTCAGTGCCAGATTCTGAGCCGCTGTTTACAGGTAATGCTGTATGGGTTTCAGGAGGTTACAGCAGTACGCATTCCCTGAAAATTTCACCGTGATTAACTCGAATGCGATTCTTAAACTGATTTCTAATTGGTCTGAATCGCTCGGTACCTGTTTAGCCACTAGATGGCACGATGGCTCCGCTCTATTAACAAGAGAGAGCAAATCTGCTTTCCGGAGTCACCTAGACCGAGAAGTGCGAAGCGCAGAGCACTAAAGGGCATTAAATCTCTATGTGGAAGTTCTAATTCAGCAACAGAATTACCTTTGTTCTGTGTATTTTAAGCTTCAAGCATCCAAAATCGTTCTTCTATAAGTTTTCTGCGGTGAGAGATTTTTTTGCACAGGGCAGACTGTCCTATTACTCCACTAAGGCAGCCTGCCTACTGTACTTTGTGTACTCCAGGCTGGAAAGTCCCAGCTCTCTCAGCTTTTCTTCATTGGAGAGATGCTCCAGTCCCTTCACTAACTTCATGGCTCTTTGTTGGGCTGTCTCCAGTATGTCCATGTCGCTCTTCTACCGAGGAAGCCAGAATTGGGCACAGGACTCCATGTGTGGCTTCAGCGGTGCTGCTGTTGTAAAAGTATTCCACAGTTCTTTTTGTGCTTTCTCTTTAACACTACAAATGTGATAATATCTGGAGAAAGACATTAATTTTAATGCATATCTCAGATTCCTTTACTAACCACCATGGAATACAAAAAGAAGTGACAACTGCGGTATTTTTTGTCACTATTACAGTCACATACTCACCCCCTGCTTTCGTAAAAGTTCTTTACCCCTTTTCTTTCCGTCAAGGCCAAACCGCTCACTGGTGGTAAATCACAGTAAGAGTTGTCAGGTTTTGCTCGATATTGTTTTCCTCTGTTTTTTTGGTTGACCATGAGGCTTGATACCAAAGTATTGTCACCACAAGACCCATTTAGTGAGTTTGGTTTTCATCATCATAACTACATGCCTGCCTAATAAAAGTCAATATGATATCAGTATTTTTGAGAATAATTTGGTTCATTGCTGACCCCGTGCACTTCCTCATTTTACCTTCTCCTTTTATCCCTTTCCAGCTTCAAAATTCATCCTAGAGTTTTTGTTTCCAAGATACTCAGTTATCATCCTTTCTTCATCGTAAAGTGTCAAAGACTCAAAGTCTATTAAAAATTGATCTTGTAATAATCTTGGAAGTGAATAGTCTTGCTCAGAAGCTGCTGTGAAAAATCTTCATAGTGGAAAGCAACAGGCTTTCCTGCCTTTACATATGCCCTAGTATTAGTATTCTTTCTGTGGGAAGAAATAGTACTGTAGGAACAAACCAAGTCTCTCTTACATTGCCATGAATCCATTTTGTGGAGCTTCCATAGAAACAGTAAAGTTTATCTAGAGAGATCTTTAGGAAGAGGACCCAACACTGTATACAATCTAATGAGGCAATAATAAAATGCAACATTAGATGTTCTATAGTATTCTATTAGATGCTCGGTGAGTGCATGAACACGTGAAAATATAACTCATCAATGAAAAGCAGTTTAGTTTGCCATAGAATTTTAATTTAATGTTGAAAAAAAAATCTATACATCTATTGCATACATATTTTTCCCACTCCCAATAGCCATCCATAAGTCAGAAGATCCACATTCAATAAAAACTTACAGTAAAAGGAAGTTACTTGCCTGCTCTGTAAGCCTGGACTTGGTAACATGAGATGTTCTGCATCTAATTTGCACTTTTTAAGTCCATCTCCATAGCAAGCTTGAAGCTCAAAAACAAGCATTCCCAACAGTAAGAAAATTCCTGGTTTTAAGAAGCTAAAAAGATTAAAGTTTGCAAAGATATCTGTAGTAGAAAACATTTTGTTCGTACACCCTTGAACTAGAAGGAGATTTGGCTCTGACCTTTGCATCTCAAGGTATGCCTGTCAGAAGAAAGTATAAATAGGCAAAAGGTCAAAGCAGAAAGAAAAAAGGTGGATGCCAGCTGTTATAAAATGCAGCAAGACTTTTTTTTCATTAGTTTAAAGGAATGCTATCTGTGTACAAAAAAAATAATTACATTTAAAAATGTTATTTCTATCTGGAGATAATAACAATAGCAACAGCATGGTCTGTTGTACTTGAAAGATTTAAATTTTCACTTTGTGTGAGATTAATTTTTATATGTATATAATATTAAAATACGTATAAATATGTATTGGTGTGTATTTATTAAAAATGAACAACAGCACAATATTACACTTTCTAGTTGAATAATACACACTATGCTTTCTAGTTGAATAATACAGAAGGCATTTATCTTTGAACAACTGCATTAGAAAAGTAAAGCGAACTTGCAGAACATTCAGCTATTTGGAATTAAAACTTTCAGTTATTTGTATGAGTGTACATAGAAAGAGTATAGGTAAATTTTGTTTCCTGTGACATGCAAAATTCTGCATACAGCCTAGAATGATTTATTTACAGAACTCCTATACCTATAAAAACTTCCCTCAGTTCCCCAGATATCCTCCATCAGTTTACCTCCTTGTTATTCAATCGAAGGACTGAAAAAAAGTCCAAAAATACAACCAGACTTCCAGACTGTAAAACCATGTACCTACTGAAAGAAAAAGGAGCTGCAGGCGTGTAGTTCATCCTGATAGAGTACCACTGTTTTCTTCCACTCACTGCTCATCCAGCATTAGCTGAGTAGGAAGACTTGAGTGTCAGTGGCATATGGTACCTCACCTGCTTCCAGAACTTAGAGTTGGATGACTGTGGGTGCACAGTGTGCTGCTCTTTCCATTTGATGGTACCTTGCTGCTTAATAATAAACCTAAGAGATTCCTGAAGTTTCTCATAAGTCCCAACTGTCTCCATTTCCAGCAGGATCACCTTTGTATCATTTTGAATGAGGGCATTGTATAAAGCGATGTGTTGATCATATGCAGGTTCTTTACAATTAGTCAGCTGGTGCGTTAGGAGGATGATCAGCCGCCTGCTCTTCTGCATCCTCTTCTCAATTGCACTGGCTGTATCTAGGAAAGTACAAGAAAATGAAGAGACCCCAAAATTTCTTTTATAAACTATTTTGTGTTTAGGCACTTCATTTTCATTGCTTTTTAACCAGAAATAACTTCTGTATCACTTCAGTCTCATACAGTTTATTCATTCGAAAAAGAGCTTAAAAAAAAACCTAAAAAAAACAAAGGAAAAAAAACAAACAGGAAAACAAAACAAAACAAAAAACACCCAAAGCTTTCCTTTCAGATGTTTTCTTTGGTTCAAACATTAATATTTTCACTGCTTTTAAGAACTGTTAGGAAGTTCTAATCCAACAACCTAGGGTCAAGTTCAGTAGATCTGGATTGCATCAAATTTGTGCTTGATCAATAGTCTGCATGTAAGGAATCATGTTCTATCAAGTTTAGTGCTTTACAGACAGATCCTGCAATACTTAACCATGAAAATTAGTCATTTGGAGACTTTTGGGTGGGTGACTTCTAAGAGACTTACTTACCGTCAGAGGGAGTGTTAATTCTCCTGAGCTATAGCATGCTAATTGATACGCTTAACCTGTGCATAGGGTTGGCATCTGCCCTGCAGGGGTGGATCCAGACTTGCAGGGTGTTTATAATTCAGGATGACTGAAGGTGATTTTCTTTCTTTCCCACTGTCGTGTTAGGGAGAGCTGATCAACCACTACGGGGACTGTCATGTTGAAGGTGCTGAACCTTGGAAACTCAAGAGCCAGCATGCTGTGGGAGAAACTTCTGTGCCAGCTTGGAAAGGTCCACATCAAGCCTCCAGGAGCTGCTTTTCTCAATGACCTGATGTGACATCTATGGCAGGAAGACTGCAGATGAATTCCTGTCCAGTGGAATGCTCATCCCACTTAGAAGAGTTTCCTGCAGTCTGTAGAATGAAAGCTGGAGTTGTTTTGGTGGGAGCATGTGATGCTGGGCCAAAATAAAGGAGGTGGGAGCCTAGCTAAGGAAATTCAATGTAACAGTTATTTAACAAAGCCACTGATTTGGAGATGTCATCAGCCCATTCTATACATATCCTCATTTCCTTTGCTGGGGGCTGCCAGCCCGTTGCAATGGTCTCCTCAATCTCAGAGAGGTCCAGCTTTTTCAGCTCCTGGCTCAGGAACCCTTACAATGACTTCTCCATCCTATTTCTTGGCTCTGAGAGTATTCTATGAAAATAATTTGCCTTTCTGTGATGGTCACCAATTCAAACTCCTTTAATGTTGTTCTTCTTTTTCATTAAATTTTCCTGATGTTAGGAGAGTAGATCCTTTGGAAGGTGGTAAGCAGCTACTGTCATATGTTTAGTTCCCACAATAAAAACACTTTTTAAAAAACATCTTTCTCCATTTTGAGGTGCTGACCATTGTGCTCAGGACTGAAAAACCAGGGAGCTGGGGAGGTATTCAGTTCCACATTGGATTTCTGATACCATACTTGTTGCAAGAGGAAAGATGGAGCTGCATGCTGCAAATACTTTAATCCAGGGATTCATTGCATCCTGTTTTGTGAATGTTAGAAGTTTATGTGGGTTCAGAAAGTGACAGAAAACACTGGGAAACAAAAATCTGTAAGCAGCTATTATACACAAAAATTTGAGCATCTGAAGTCCACATACTGCTGGGACAGTGCACTCATGGAATTATAATATAAGCTTGCCCTGTTCTTAAACTCTTTTCCAGTCCTTTGCCCATGGCCACTGCTGAAGATAGGACACTTGGCTACACAGAACGTTGCTCCAGTGCAGTATGATCATTCGTCTGTTATTCATTCACGGTTTTGTGTATTACAGATACAGCAGCTCCATCAGTGTTTGGTTAGATGCCGTCCTGTTTATCACTTGAATCATTCTGTTTAACTTTACTTTTTACTGGAAGAACACAAGTTTCAAATAGCAAAGCTTTGCTTTGGAATGAAGAGTCATAAGCATGTCTTGAAATAATAATTCCATTGTATATCCTCACTGATTTTTTTTTCTGGAAATACATGGAGTTCTACAGTGAAAAATATGATTCATCAAATGCTATGATATGTGTTCAGGAAGGATTACAGTAACTTGAAGTGGCATTTCCTGTTTTACTCTGCTTAGCATATTTTAATTGTAAGGTTTTGAACTTGGAAACCTGGTCATGAAAGGCTCAAGATCGGAAGATAAACAAGAGTGGGGACCCTATGGGTAAAGCCCATCCGCCTGGAAGCAGAGAACTTTTAAGTGCTCCCTGTGGCAGACAGATTCTAAATAGCTTTTCCACCCAAGTGGAAGCATTTTGGGGCATGAAAGTGGACAAGGAAGAGAAAAGCAGAAGGCTGGGAAAGTAGGCAAGAAGACAAAAAGAAGGACAGGAGTCAATGCTCAGGAGATTTTTAGTTTTAATTAAATCAGACCGAACAAGTCAAACAAAAGTTACTCACTGTCCAAGGCTGGCTTGCTGAGTGTTCTGTCTGTGACCCCTGGGTTGCAGGCCTTTGTACAGTGAAAATATCTTTGTTTTCAGCCAATTTCTTAGAGCCTTTGTTAATCCCACAGTCTTCAGCCCAGTTGTATGCTGTGCTCAGTTTTCTTCAGGATTGCTGTCCAAAACCACAGTTTCAGAGCAGTGTCCCATAACAAAATATTGCCCTGTCTCTAATCGCCTGAACAGATGGCATAAATCTTTGGCATTGACAGTTTTGTGAGCTATTGTTAGTTCCTTGTTCTGGATCTGGCTGGGAACAGTCTGTCTCAGCAAGTCTTGCAGCTTTTTTTACATTCTTGTTGCGGTGGGTTTTCTCAAGGCCAGGCAGCACTTTTGCAACTCTCCAAAGGAGAAGGACACCAAAGATCTCAGCCCAGCTCTGGGCAGGTGAATGAGACCTGGCCCAACGCAGATGATGTCAGGAATATGTAACAAAAAATGTGTCAGCTTTGGCTTCATGCCTGCTTACTGACAGGGAGAGAAGATTTGCTCCACAGAATAACCAGAGCACAGAATAACCAGACAAGTCAGCTCTGAACTGAGGCAGGGAGCACCTAGATGACAGCAATCATAAGAGGTAGCGTAGAGGTGTTCATATGGAAATTAGCACAGATTAATTAACATTATTCCATTCTGGAAGACAAGGAAGCAGGAATAAAGAATACCAACTGTCTCCTAAACTAACATTGGGAATTGTGTGAAGTGAAAGTAGGTCGTGTCAGTGAATAGAAGTTGAACTTCCTGTGACGCTAACACCCTCATAACAGGTTGAAAAACCCCGAGTGATAACAGCAAGGTAAATTCTTCAGCTTAGTTTGTGGTTTTTTCTTCTTCCGTGTCTTGTAGACCTACTCACACACAGTTTGGTTGAGGTTTTGCCCAGATAATGGCTATGCAGAGTTACACTACCCAAAGGGCAGGTGTAGATTTAAGAGTCATACTTGGGGTCACATTTCCTGAATGACCCAAGAAGATAATAAACAGCCTGTGCCCCTGTCCTGTAGCTTGATTTTTGTAGAACCAGCAAGTACAGGGTGCCATAGTCTCACCCTGCCTGAAAGAGCAGACACACAGCGGCTGAGGAGTGAGCAGCCAGCTCAAGAACGTAAAGGAACCTCCTATACCCCTAAAAGAAACTAGAACCACAATTTGCTCCACCTTGACAAGTCATTCAGTGCATTATCCAATCTGAAACTTACCTTCTCCAGGATATATGTCTCTCCCATAAATACACAGTTTATATCCACATTTATTTTCTAGAATATCTGGCATGATTTCGTAAACAAAATATTCCACAAAATTAGCTTCATTGGTGTGGCTTCTGGGGTAGATAACATATGCATCGTATATCTTCCCATCTGTAAGGCAAAACAGGAGAAAAGTGTTAACATGAATTAGTGCTGTCTGCTGCAAAAGCTAGAAGAGAAATAAAAATATCAGTCTTTGAAAGACATCTAAGTCAAAGTTCCTGCTAAGGTGAATAATGTATGTCATTGGATGCACGTTTGGAAATTAGAGACTGTGCACATTTGGTGTTTTCCATGCTCAATTGTTATGTCCTGTGTGTTTGTAACTTTGAAGAACCTGACTTTGCATTGTGAAGGCGGTATCCCAAAGTATATAGAGTAAGAATTCAACTGATTGATGGATATTAGCAGCAAATAGAGCTGCAGCTCATAATTTGTTATTTCAGTGATATAACAGGCTGTCATCAGCCTTTGTCATTTAGGACAAGACATTGCACTTAAATTCTTGCACCTTGAAGAAATTACTCATCATTCCCACAGCATATCATACTTCTGAGTGAAAAGCTCCTTTACTCAGGAAGTAGTCTTACAGTCAGTACCAAGTACAAAGTCAAATATTTATTTTTCTCTCTTCTTCATTTCACTCAAATATGTTTTCCGTTATAGCATTTGTTTTCTAATCCCAAATGTTTCATTTCTTTCTTTGCAGTGGAGATGATCATATCCCTTCTTCTTTTGTTGCTATCTGAGGTTCTTGGGTCCTGGTCCAGACCATGCTTGCAATAAAAAAGAAATAGCCATTTCTAGAGTCCGATTTATTTTATCATAAAATATACTTAAATGGAAGCTTCCCTAGCAAGCATAATTCTTACCTCTTTAAAGAGAACATAAGTAACTAGATCAGCTGTAGGTATCTACTGTGCGGACATCTGTGATAGGAGTCAGCTTCAGATTCAAAAAATGTAAATTGAGGTGTCTACATGAAAGCTAGGTGTCTAAACTCCTGCTACAATCAGTGCAAAAGTAGCCATTGCAGTTAGTGAATTCTAGAGTGATTCAGATTACTCTCATGCAAATTCCAGGGACCCAGTTGAGTTGCCTAAACATACACTTCTAGTGCCATTTGAGACTTCCTGGTACTTCAGGTACCTTGCCTGATCTCCATCCCCTACTCTAGAAGTCCGAAACATCTGACAGATTTGTGTTGTGTATTCATTCTTTTGGCCATGCCAAATGACTCTAGATGACCATGTTTAGACCACTGACAAAAGGTGCCAGCACCTGCTTAGCTGAGTTGATTTTATTGATGAGGAGCTGGATTTGGTCACCTAAAAACATATACCACATAATGTCATTAGGCACTGCCTGCCCTTCAGCTGCCACTGCAGAGGGATTCAGGTCTCTCCTAAGGGAGCTCAAGTGGCACCAGCTGCTTATAGCTTGACAACTGAACCCAGCCCCAGGCCTCCAGGTTTCATGTCTATGATGGGAACTTGCATGTGTTCACCTTCATAGCATGAGACTGAATTTAGATGAGCTGAAGTCCACCCCTAAAGTTGGATAGGATGTATTCCCTCCATAAATGTCTTCCACAATATTGGTACCTTTCTTTTTGGCTGGTAAGAACTGTATTGCTCTAACACATGCCTGTGAACATATCAGCCAGATGGCTGGTTCCTTTGTTTCAGAGAGCACATAACAAGTACAGTTAATAGCAATGTAAATTGGATTTTCAGTGTCATTCAATGTTTCACGGCAAATATTTTTGTTAAAAAAATATGAAACCAGGACTGAGTCCCTCTTTTGTGTCATACATCGCTACAGAACCCAAATCATGACACCAGGAAACAAAGGAATGTAGAGCCCTACCAGAGATATGTTTTTCCCCCCTTATCTAGACAACTTCAGAACACATGAGAAAGTGAAGGATCAGGCTCAGGTGTCATATGAGTTAGTAAACAACTACCAAAAAAATTCATTTCCATATGATTTGCCTTTTCCCTTTTTTTAGACTTTCTTGCTCTATTATTACTTACCATCCTTGACCGAGTAGGGCTGAAATATCTCCCGATACAATAGGACGATATCAACTCGGAAGGACTGATAAAGTATAATGGAGCCTGCCACTGCAAATAGCAGAACTAGAGATCCTACGATCAAGAGTACGTTAGGAAGATCCACTGCAAAGAAGAGGAATATATTGTTAGCTGTAGAGAAGTTAACCCATGGTCTCAAGCCTCAGCCTCTCATATTCTTACTTCTATTGCTGCTTTAAGGAGCTCAACAGAGACGACAAAGTTTTTTCCTTCCCCAGCTCTGTGGAACCAACAGAGACCCCTGAACTACAGGCATACTAAGCACTATATAATTAATATTTACTTACGTTGAATCCAGACCTACCTACGCTAAACACCACAGCTGAGGATGATGTTTAAATATTTTGTAACATTGTAAAACTGTTAATAACACAACCATCAATCATTTTCAAGCATTTTGCAAGGCATCCAAGCCTACGCATGACAACCGTAAGTGTCCACAGAAGGACAAGTGGAGGCTTCTGGCATAGTTGCACAAACAGGGCGCAGAGAAACATGTGCAAATAATGAAATCTGCAAGATAAGAGCAAAGTACGCAAAACAAGCAGGAAAACAGAACATGTCCTGGTCACAAAAGTAAAATAAACTATGCTGGAAACAGATGATGTCCTCCCCTGCCTTTTCCTTTGAAGAGGGTCAAGGAACATGAAGTAAGTAATATACAATGAAGTAAATAAGGACAACAACAATGAAGTAAGTAAGGAAAACTGGGAAAGAAAGGAGCGATCCACTTTAGTTCCAGCTTCCCTTGTGGAAGAACTCTTGAATCTGACTGCCTCCACCTCAGAGATGAAGATTTATCAAGGTTAGATTTAGATTATGTATAAGGAAGAAATTTTTTACAATGAGGGTGGTGAAACACTGTCACAGGTTGCCCAGAGAGGTGGTAGATACCCCATCGCCTGAAGTATTCAAGGTCAGGTTGGATGGAGCTGTGAGCAACCTGGTCTAGCTGAAGATGTCCCTGCTCATCGCTGGGGGGTTGGACTAGATGGTCGTTAAAGGTCCCTTCCTACCCAAATTATTCTATGAGTCTGTGATTCTATGAAGTTTGAAATTAAAACATCAAAGGCTTTATATAGGAATTACACAAAGAGGATTCATTATTCCCTTGGAGGGCAGATTAATGGCAATTGTCTCATAGTAGAAACCTCCTCCCAAGCAAATGAGAGAGACCTAAATCTACTCCACTTTGTTTTAACTTGTACACTCAGAGCAGTTCCATGTACATTTTTTTTTTCTGACAACTAAATCCATTAAGAGCTTTCCATTCACAGTCCGTCTTCTTTACCTAATTATTGCTGCCCAGCATGACAACTCCTCATCCTATAGTTGTAATAATATAGCTGCTTTGTGGACTTTTCTGTGATTCAGACCACTGAAATGATTTAGACTGAAAAATATACTCCCAGAGGCATCGTACTGGGTGATGAACTATTACCCCCAAAGAAATGCACATGAAAACATCCAGACTGTGCATCACATCTGCATAAACGGGCCCACCTGTATTTTTATTTTACTATGGTATAGAAAACATAATAATTGCCAGATGCAATGCCCTAGCTTGGAGTATGACTGGAAGCATGTATCTCTTCAGTGTTCCAATGAGATCTGAGGTATGCTGCAAACTCAGAATTATCTTAGCAGAGGAAAGAAATACTCCTTTGAATGTTGGCCACATTTAAATTTAAATACAAGCATTCTATCAGTACTAACATGGAGGTGAGCTCTGGCATCCTCACTGTAAAGACCCTTCACAGCAATTCAACCCATGGAGGGTGACGGTATGTACCGGTAGCAACTTCACCCAGCCAAGTCTCGTGCGTTCAGAGCAGTGATTCAGACGATCAGGGCTTTTCCTCCCCCTGCCTGCAAAACACACACAAGACACATGCGGCTGCAGCAGCAGGCCGTTCACCAGCACTTGAGGAGGTGCGTCTTACAGCAGGCTGAAGAGGCAGTGTCTATTTCCTCTACAGAAGAGGCAGCAAGACAGATTGGAAAACGCTGCAGATTCTATGCAGCCGTCAAGCTGCCAGGTGAAGGCACTCACTGACACCAAGGAGCAATTTCAGAGCTTTTTTTCGGACTTGGCACTAAAGGACCGTAATAAAGTAAAATACTTGGCAGTGAAGAGTCTCATATTGGAATTTAAAGGTTCCCTGGCTTCTCCAGGAGATTTGAATGAGGCAGTGTATTGAGTAGTACTTATGGAGGCAATCTAAAAATAGTAGTGCCTGAGAAATTCCACTGAAAAGCTATATAAATAAAGAATTTACAAGTACATTTTCCCTTTCCTCTAGTAGGATGAGAGGTAAATCGGACATGATTTTCACACTCATCCTGTTTCTTTCTTTGCCATTTAAAGGGAGAAAGAAACATCAGGCACACGATGAAGCCCACCTCACCAGAACTAGGACATCTGGGGAAACTACCTTCCAATAAGATTGAAGCAGGCAAGGAAAGAACTGGTTTCTTTTATAATGAAGTTTGGCCATTTTGTAGTTTTAACAGTGTCATGTGATGCCCATGAAGGGACTTTGTCCTTGTGGACCCCTTCAAATTTTATAATTTGATCCATTTTCCTGGTCTATACACAAACACGCAGAGACAAAAGCAGAAAACCTCTTCCACTACCTGGTGAGGACGACCCAAGGATCAGAGATTGTCATTATTTCTTATTGTTTCATTTGCTGAGAGGGTGCTCACCACAACATTACAAATACTGTTGTAACACATTGAGTAAGTATCTGTAAAACATCTAGAGAAGAAACAGGTTCGAACAACAAATTCTGAAATTACGAACTTAAAAAAATGCTGTTTACATTTGGTTTTGCACTGATTAGACCAAGGCTGGAAAAGAAGCGATGAATTTCCTGTGCTTATACAGCTTGTAAAGCATCAGACAAGAACCACACAGGGGTCTTCCTGGAAGAGCAGGTTCAGTTCCCAGTAAGGCTGACTCAGCCTCTCATTTCTCTGGAATAAATCAGCTATCTCCACCATAATGTGGGCAAGGGCCAGAAGCCATTTTTGGAGGCCCTGAACAGAGGTTGAACAGATCCCGTTGTTCCATTTGACTTTGTTACACCATTTAGCAGCAGAAAGTTCATGAGCAGACTGTCTTCTAATCCTATTTATTTATATCCAAGCGCGATGGGAATACAGAACTATCAGCTTACAGGAAACAATATTGGAGATGCCAGACAAAACAAGTCAGAAAGCAACATCTGAAGAATTTCCTGACAAATTCCAGAAGAACAGCAGGTTTTTGTAACTCCTCTGGCTTCTAAGGTGGATGCGCTACCAGACAGTAAAGGCAGAGAACTGAGTCTGGAATTCCTGTCCACATCTGTCTGCCAAAGATGAGCCAAAAGGTTAGGTTTGGTGTTAAATATCTTTGAAGAAGAACAGAGCTGATGTTCTGGGCTGAACTTTATCTCTGCTCCAAATGACTGGAATTTCTAACATTCCCCAGAGAAGAGAGTTCACGCCAGAAAAATTTGTGGTCCTCTGGGCCTTTTACACTTCCTTGTGAATGAGAATTGAGGAACGCTCAGGGAGAAATAAGATGATGCTTGTGGGTCAGACACATGAAAAGCCACTTCCAGTTATTTAATCATCCCTGAATCAAGTGAGGAGCTAAAAGCCAGTGGCAGCTTATATATTAATAAAAAGGGAAGGATGTGGAAGGCATTCAGACAGACCATGTATTCCCTAGCAGACAGGCTAAAGGGGATGCTGAAGGGACGTTCCTGCCCTGACCCAGCTCTGCTGGTAGGAGGAGTTAAAACTTTCAGTGTTTCTCCAATTATTTGTCATTGCCTCCATCTCAGGAGCTAACAGCTTCCCCCCCACCCCCCCCCCCAGCAGAGCTATTTTTGTGAGCATTGATCCACCGTAGTTATCAATGAACTGAACTGGCATGAACCGTGTAGCCAATTAGTTTTCTTGTTCTTGAGAGGTGACATCTTCCAACGTGAGAGGTACCAAGCAGCTGTGGAGGGCAACTGGGAGCAGTCTGGCAGGGAGAGTCACTGTCTCTTGCCAGGTGTCCAGAACAGCTACATCTACCAAGACTAGCTGCATCTTTGCCAGGAAAGGTGGAAGAAAAGGGAATTAGATATCACAAGTTTCTTAGCCTTACAGTGACTAGAGGCCAACACCACACAACAAGCTATACAGATGATCTCGGAGCACATGAGAGGACATGTCTTGTGGCAGAGAGGGAACGTAAAACATGGGATGATCACCGTCTCTGGAGTTGAAAAGGGAGATGTAGGACTGAAAAAGCTGGAGGAAATGGGGCAGCCTGTATTTTCTGTAAAGAGGTATTATGAGACATGTAGAATGTGTTCAGTGAACAAGTGTCACTGAAGGAGTCAGAAGATACCAAACAGCTTCAGGCAAAGAGGGGAGAGAAAGGATGGGAAATAGTGTGGAAGGATGGGTTCCATATTGACTGGGGGTGATCAAAGTCTAGGCGGGGTGACGGATGAGGAAAAAGTGAAGATCTTCCTCAGCAGGAGAAGAAAACTCCAAATTTAGCAGCAGCAGCAGCTGAAAGACACAGGGACATTAGCACCTCCTAATGAAGGCAAGAACATAGCTGCAGAGACTGTCAAAATTCATAGACAAATACTCATTAAAGTTCTTCTGTTAAAGCAAATAATTTGCCTGATTTCTGTGCCTAACAGATATAGTATGCGTAGTCTAGATACCACCAAAACACACCAAAAGCAGCTGACTGCATTGCATTACTCCTGATAACTGAGGTACTTAGGTCATGTAGATCATTTCTAAACAGCTGATAAGCTTCTCTTTGCAGCATTTATTTCCTATTTAAAATGACAAGTGAAAAGACACTTGGGACAGACATTAGAGACAGATGCTTTTTTCACAATGCAGCACTTTTCTTCACACTCACATATGTGAATACATATATGTGTGCACAGCATGTGTCTTAAACTGGAAAATATACCTTTTTTCCCCGTGAAACGTCAAGCAGTTTTGCAATGACACCCGTTCCTGGCAGTATTAAGGGAGTATTTTTGTATGCCATGGAGACAAAACCAAACAGCTCTCACCACTCTTCACTGTGAAAGAAACTCCTCCTTTCTCATCGCTCCTTTCTGGCAAGTTTTTATTCTTACGTGGATTACAATTGTTATCAAAGCAAATTGCTCGGGTTAATTATAATGATATTGCTAACAGTGAAATGGGGCTTAAAGTACACGATTATGACTCAGAAAAATAGATTTAATTCCTGGTTCCCGTGGAAAATTTCCATACGGTGAGGCAAACCATTCATTCAGCAGGTTTTTGAAGACAGAGACAACTGCTGTAAGACTCAACAGGTACTAACATGGAAGAGCTCTAATGCATTTGCTTACAGCATCTTTTCTTCCTCCTTTAATCTGTCATTTGTGCTGCTAAACACTATCTATCTAGTTCATTACATGCCCCCAAAACTGACTAATTTTAGTAGTAAGTGGCACAACATCTATTCATCTCTTTCTTACTTCCTATCACAGATCTGTGCTACAAATAATGATAAGGTAACTCATACTGAACGCCCTGAAAAGAACAGGAACTTGCATAAAAAGCACATTAACAGGATAGTAGCTAGCAGACACAATTTGTGCTGTGGGAAACACTAAGGAAAAACAACATATTTAAAAAGAAAAAAAAAAGAAAACTGACATTTTTTTCCATTAAAAATAAACAAAGAAACAAAACACACAAAAAAGATAGATTTTTTATTAAAAATTTACAAGATGTGAGGCAAAAGCAAACCCTACAGCATTGTTATTATACTTAGAGACAAGCTGTCATTGTTTTAGCACAAATATTGCTCAGCTGTGTGAGGAGTGAGTGGAGAAAACTAAAGCAGAGCACAACTATTTCTGAATGTAGCTTTGCTTACACCAGCAGTGCTTACTAGCAGAAGCAGGCAACGTGACAATAGCAGCAACAAGGAGGAGGCGAGACATCCACACAAAACAGGCAGCAGCAAAGGAAGGTCACAGTTGAGAGCTTTCATTAGCATTTACTGTCTACAACAGAAATCAGATTTAATGAATCACTTGATGAACACAAAATATAAAATATACCCTTTTCTTCATGTAGTTTGTAATATGGGGCCCATAAAGGACTTGTATTGCCTGAACTAGAGTGAATCGGAACTGTTACTCAGTTTCCTTCCCTCTCAACGCAAGTGCACTCCCACACTCAGATAATTCGGTGCAGAGCTGATGTGTTTCCAGCTTCCTGGGTGATGCTACGCTTCCACACATTTAGTAATATCCAACCAAAACATCTCCTGTCACCTTCCTCTCGGGGGAACTGATGCTGTCCTACTGGATGATGACCCATCCTCTGTTACAGTTCACCTACATCCCTTCTAGTCTAGACTACGGCGAGCAAATAGGTCTGTGCTTTGAAGCCATAATCCTGTAGGAAGTTATGAACACTAAGGAATACTGCAGGACACAGAGCTGTGTACACCCTGTGATCACAATACACTTAATTTTGCTCTTTCCAGCATTCTCACATAGAAAACTAATCACTCTTAAAGACCTTGGGATTTCTTCTCAAGGTCTTTGGTGGTTCAGCATATCTGAAGGGATAAGGAAGGAAGCCATTGACCGCAGCTTCTTTTTGTGCCTTCACAGACACAACAATATTTTCTGCCATAAGAGTCAAACTCAGTGGTGCCGATGACAGTGCTTTCTCAGGGATCTGGCTATCCCTATTAAAAAAAAAAGTTCCCACAGGAGCTAAAGTCCCAGTCCCCACCATTTACTGACCTTGATTTTCCTTCTCTGGCAGAAGTTATTAGAATCATAAACTTAAAAACAAAACCAAGGGAAAGCCTCCGAAGTGTTATTCACACCTTTGTGTGGCACACAGTGAACACAGTGGCGCTCAGAGGCAGAGAAGGTAACGCCAGACATCACAGAAGTTAGTCAAGCCACTTAACGTTCCATCAAAAAACAAGGCACTACAGTGGATGTGGTATGGGAGGGAAGGCAAACCAACTGGTAAACTGGCAGCTGAAATTCTAGCTTTTAAAGTTTGCCTATATTCTGCCATGGTTCTGCAGTAGAAACAACAGTTTGATTCTCAAAAGAAGATGAAACTCTGCTCCTCACAATGCATTGTAGTGCTGATGACCAAAGGAGAGGTCAGTTCCTTGCCCGGCTCTCGTCTGCAGAGGCTCCTCTACAGCCTGAGTATCTTGTAGAGCAGACCGCACTACACCAGTGTGCTTCAAATCCAAGCGCACCACATGCCTTCAAGGCAAGGGGAATTTGTCACCGAGCAGAAATATCCTGGAAATAGGATATTGTTATTACAGGACTGATACACTGTCCTGCTCTGCATACTTAATCCTCTCCCCTCGGTCCCCCCAGGACTTCCACGACCTAATGAAGCCACAAAAATTTTGCCACTGGCTTGAATATGTAGGGAGGAAGCAGGCTGGTGTTCCCTCTTACTAGCAGAAACATTCTTACTAACAGAAACAAAAAATAAAATCACCAACATGTTTCAAACTGAGCGCAAAGTGTAAGAAAACAAAAAGAAAAAATCCTACCCTCACTTTGTGCTTTGAGTCGTAATGTCACCGTGGCCTTTGTGGTTTGCATTTCGTTCAATGCTACGCAGGTGAAATTTGCTTGCAGATCCTCCTTTTTTATTTCAGTAATATGCAAAGTTGTCTCTCTGTAATATTCTTGCTCACGCCCTTCAAAACTAATAGAGAGAGAAAGAGCTGGTACCGTTGGCTTTAATAGCTAGGCACGGTTTGCATAGAAGAAAGATTATTCTGTGTTATATGTACTTACAAACTAGTTTTTTCATGAAATCTTGAAAAATCTAAGTATTTCACCCGGATGTTATCCACATCCCATGTGACAGCAGCCATTGGCGGTTTCTTAATCCCCAGGCGGGCCTGACATTTCAGAGACCAAGCAACACCTAATCAAAACACAAAGGTAAACATTCCTTCATAAAAAGCAAGTATAATTTAATTTTCCTCATAACACCTTTTTCTACAAATCTTCATACCACCTGTGAGTTTTGTCTTAACAATTTTGACGTATTTCTCTGCTGAGAAAATGATCCATAGAAAAGACTTGAAAAGAAACAGTAAAAGGAGATTGTAACAAATGATCTAATACGACACCAAGAATAATTCCTAAATGGAATTATTTATATTTGCTATGATGAAGGCAACGGAGACGTTACTTGTGATGCTTAACCCACGTAATCAACCATCAAGGAACATGGAAAGTAAATGCTGGTTTACACACAAATAAACATGCAAATAACAAAAAGTAATTTAGTATATATTATTTTGCGCAAGTCTTGAGTACAGAGTCTTATCTTGGATTTTATTCAAGCTGGACAAAAGTAAAGTGAACCAGTCCAAACAAAACTAAAACAGGAAATTACTTATTAAGTATTTGTCATTAGGAAATATTTATTCCAAAGTAAGAGTCGCTGTTGCAGTGGAAAAAGGTATAATTAAAACACTTTAAATTATTTCCATGTAAATCGGCATGTAAGCAGGGCTTAGAGAAGATTAACAAATCATAGGACTTACATCCTGCATTAATATTAAGGAGAAATACCTTCAGTTTTGCAAATAGGAAACAATAGATCCAGTAAAGAAAAGGGATTTTAAATGTAAAGTACATTTGCCCCTTGTAAGCAGTGCCAGATTATTCATTGTCCCAGAGGGGTGAACAGAGTCCACAGAGCACTAGAGACTAACCATCTTATTAGAGAAAGGTGTTCCTGGAGCACAGATTGGCTATTTTGAGTGACAGAGCAACTGGGGGAAAGATAAAAAAAAGAATGGGAATGCAAGTCAACATGTCAGCTCCCAAAGTATTTGGCATCTCAGACAGCGTCCCCAGGCCCTGCAGTGCCTGCTACCACAGCAGTGTTGCTGTAGGACAGAAACAGTGGAGAGGTAATTGTGATCCCTTCTCCCAGCGGCTCAGATTCACCCCACCTGCCCTGGGAAACAAGTATCCTGGGCTACCTATTTATGTTTCTGATGGGCTCAGTTACTTTCTGGAGAGGTCCACCTCTCTCCATTGACTATGCAAAAGCCCTAGATGGCTCTCACTCCTGCCACAAGGAACCTGCTCTGATGCTGCAAGTTACGCAGGGTGAACCTGAACCACTGAGAACACCTATGGTCCTAAATGAAAGGGAGCCAGGGAGCAAGCTCTGCATCGCGGGCTCTTCAACTGCTATTTCTAAGTTCATTCCTTGGTCCTGTCTTTCAGCCCTCTTGGTATCTTCCATCCAGAGAGGTCCGATCAATGCTAGCCAATATGGACATGAGCCAGGCAGTCCTCCATGGCCTTAGGGCCAGCAACCAGTCCCTTGCTTTCCTTCATTCATCAAGAGAGCCACAGCCACTGTCTCCAGACTGGAACCACAAGGAACAAGGAGTAACTCTAGTTGCAAGAACAGTCCATCCTTCTCTCTTATGGGTTTAAAGGGATTTATCTACAGCCCTCTTTGAAGTGGATGGAAGCTGTCACCCCTTCAGTTGAAATGTAATCATTGACCATGTGAGTAATCCTCGTCTATCCCAGTAAGGGTAGAATTTTTAAATCCCCTTAAATTGCTGCTTAATACCTAAATAACCCATCAGTTATATCTAACTTCACATCACTGTGCCTGGGGTAAATTAAATCTGGTAAACACTACGGCGCAAAAATATAATGAAGAATTACATCTTAAAATCTTCGTGAAGATCGCTGTGTTCACTGGGTCATCGCAAAATGTTAGTTTAAAAACAGTTTATAGTCTGTACTTACCAAGCTCCACTTCTATTACATCTTTATCTTTTGGAAATAAAATTTGAGGAGGTAGAGGTGAGTGTTTTGCTTTAGAAATTAAGAAGGGAAAGAAAGCACATATTAGAAAGTTTTGAAAAAGCATTTTGTAAGATAATTATTACAATCTGTACAGTTAATATTTTAAGATCCCAAAGCAGAATTGCAAACTAACACTACAACAGTGTTTCACATGTCTGTTGAGACCATCTGATCTTATTCCTATGACCAAATATTCCTGGGGATTCTGTGCATGTTAATAGTTTCAGTATTTTCTCCCCATTTATTTAATTTTCATTTTGTACATAAAGAGCAAGGAAAATTTTTGGCTTCTCAAGTGGAAAAAAAAAAAAAGCAAATGCAGTTATAGGTTTGTGTTTTTTCTCAGTTGCTTATTCTATTTCTAAAAAGAGATAAAGAAATTCCTTCAGACGTTGGAGAAATTACTCATGTCCATTAAATGAAATAGTGAACATGTATTTTCATGCGGTATCTGAACTGGGGACCCTCTAGCCCCCAGCTGCCTGCCTGTGTTCCCCTCTGTCGCCCCCATCTCTGCATCCTGACAGCCGAGAACATCTGGTTCCCAGGCCCCTCTTTCTGCTCTCTGCGCACCACTGCTGCACACAACTGCTTCCCATTACACCAGTCGGCCATGACATTGAGCATCCCTTATTGTTACCTTTTAGAAGGAATACTGCTTTTCCTTTGACATATTTATTTTCCGTCCCCACTAATAATTGTTATGGACAGGTCCAAACTACCTCCAGCCACTTGACTTGAATTAGGTATTTAAAACCTTTCAGAGTTTTTTCCCTTGGTGCATTTTTCTTCTTTTCTTGCTCTTTATACTGTCTTATATTTCCCACTCTCAAAACATTGCTTGCTACCTTTTCCCTCATTAAGCTTTTTGATCTCAAGGCAACTCTACGAAACCCCTAAAAAATCTGCAGGCACTCATTTAACACCCTGCTTACCAGGCCACCAGAAAAACAAATCTCTTTACCCGTCCTAACTCTTTCTCATTTTCATTAGCTGGATCCAGTAAAAAAGAAGTCAGGAGAAAGTCAGTAACTTCCTAGCTAGCTGACTATGGTAAGTTCTTAGCCTCCAGCATTCAGAGGCAGGGTCAGTGTGGATTTGCAAGGCAACAGGAATGTACATCATAAGCCAATATTATCAAAACATAACAGCTCCACTCATCAGGATACTAATTTTAAGGTCTGATAAAACCTCAAACAATTTGTCATTAAGTACTTTGAATTTAGTAAAAATTGGGCTCAGATTTCACTTGTTATGTTGCAATCACTTCTTTCTGCCATGATTTCAAAAGAAAGTCAGACTAACATCGAATTGAAGTAATTTGCCTGGATGTAACGCAGGCTTTTGCAAATTTGGATATCTTTGTGCCAAATAAACCCCAGCAATTTTCATTGTAGCACAGACATGCCAATATTCCTGACCCAGTTCGGGAAGTTATGGTGAAAGTACATTCAAGCAAAAATTATTAGGCAGAGAAGTATCATGTAGACCAACAGGGTATTACAAGGAAGATGGGGAGGAATGGCACCACACCTCATATGCTACTGGCTTACTAGGTCTCGGCTCAAATCTATCTCCTGTCCAGCTCAGAATAATCAGAACAAACTCCACTACGGAGACCTGGGCACAGCAGCAAAAGCTAGAATCAAGGCTCCTACACCCCAAATCTGCATTCTGGCCACAAAGCTGGGTCCCTTCCCACAGCAAAAAGATCTGATGTCAGTCTGCAAATTAACGTTATCTATTTTGGGACAAAAAACAAAAACAAACAAACAAAAAAAAACCCAAACCCAAGCCCTCCCTGTCCCCAAACCCACAACAGCCCTTCTGACTTTTTTTCTACTGATCTAACTGCAGAACTGAAGACACATTTTGAAGTCTTGGAAGTTGATACAATCTGAACTGCTCGCTGCTGCGTGCTCTTCCCCTGACCACCACCCAAATACAAAGCCTCCCTGAGGAGATTGTATCCTAGAGGCGCCCCAAAGTCCACACGTCTCAGCCATTGTGGCTGAGTTCACAATAACAAAGACACAGTAATCACTGACCTCCACTCATTTTCTGTCTATATATATATTCTGGCATTTTGCCTCATTCAAGACAAATCTAAAAGTTTTTTAAGACCTACTATCAAATTAATGCTAGATAATCAAGAGGGACCAGAAGGCATTCCATTGCAGGCCATCAATGCATCAGTGATCCATTGACCATAACAAATTCCTCTCCCCTTGAACAAACAGAAAGTCAAGCTTTGTGGCATCCCACTAAGGAGACCCTTAATTTCAGAAATAAGTACTACCAGACAGCTCTACCAACCACAGTATGTAACCAGAGTCATCAGAGACTTTTAACAAAAAAGCTGAAAGTGACCATGTCTGAATTTACCCACCTGCCCTTGCTCCATTTGGATCCCCATCCACAAAATTCACCTAAAAAAGCTGATCTAAAGTTTCATTAAGAAGATAAAACAAACCAACAGAAACTCTTGTTCTCTGTAATGTGCAAAAGCATCTTCTTTTGCTTTGAGTAGACATCAGTCCTTACCCTCACTTATGAAAATCCTTGTTGCTGATACATTAAACACATTCCCTTTATGAGTGTAGATAAATTGACAAGTATAATAACCATCATCCTCCTTTCCTGGGTTTTTAATAAAAACGTATTTTTCTTCCTTGAGGTATCTCTCTCCCTGAAGAGGTTTGCAGTCCTGGAAAAGAAAACTAACCTTATTTGGCTGCAAATATCTTCTCAAGGTAATCTGATATACAAGTGGCACTATCAGGGTTCTCTTTACCTTATACCACTGGATGATAGTAGCATTCTTATAATTGTCAATTGTAGGACAAACAATTCTTCCTCTTCCAGTGTCATTTGGGTAACGAATCTGACTTGGGAAACATAGTCCTTGCTTGTATGGATGCACCTGCACACTCACGTTGAACAACTTTGTGCGATTATTTGAACTTTAAAAGTGGGAAAAAAGGTACATCAATGATAGTATTTTTATATGGAATATACTAAATACTTGTAACAAATGTGAGTTTTCGTTTTTATAAACATATGGATGGCTATTGTTGTTCAGTCACAGATTGATTTTTGATGACCTGTCATAAGAAGCGCAATTTCAGAATGAAAAGTTAAATGAATTTGTGTATACCATGAAAAAAAGGCATCATTTCCACAGATAATAATTAGATTGTATTATAAAACATGGCGGGGGCATGGGGGGCATAAGCAGTCTTATGCTTTTCACTTTTCAATGTTGCACTTACAAATGTATAACACAAGTGTAGTTTCCAGAATCCTCCCTAGAAGTTGGCAGAAACCAAAGAAATCTATTTAAGGAAAATATTCGTGATCCCGTTTCTTCTGGAGGAATTATTTTGTTAGTATCCATGTGATACCAGGTCACTTTCACAGATGAACTCCATCGGGGACATTTTATAACTAAAGCCTCACTTTCCATTGCATCAACTGCAAATGAACAAAAGATAAAAATACCAGATTAATCAAACCTTAGCCCCACTGAGACAGAGCTGAACTTAGCATTCCTGGATCAATAGCCAGCCATGTGCCTCTAATTACCTTCCTTGAGTTTTCAGAGATTATATATAGCAAACTTATGCCCACTGGATAAAGAAAGACATTTTTACCTTGAGTTATTGAGTCATTTGTTTGCAAAAATAGTAATTAATGTGTGGGACAGAAGGAAAAAAAACCCCAACCCTAGATTCAAACCAGAAATACACTAAAAAATATGTTGTTTTAATTGAAAAACAGTGATTGCTTGAAATGAACTTCTTAACACAAATCTTTGCTTAAAAACCTGGTTTTATTCAAAACAGGAATTTAAACACAGACAGAAAAGCACTGGCTTTAATGCTGTACTATGAAGTTAGCTTTCCTTACTTCAGTATAAATAATATTTATCAACAGAAAAGAGTTTTTGCTCTGTCTTTTTAATACATAAAAAGGAAATCAAGAATTTTTTTCTTTCACTGAAGAAAAAACTAGAAGAAGGAGGAAGCCTGCAGATAAGATCATCAAAAAAACCCAAAAAAGACAAAAGCCAGAAGAGCTTCTCTCCATAGTTCACAGAAATGTGAAAAAAGTGAATGAAATGTAACAGACTGAAAGAAGAATCTGATGGGAAGGTGAATAGATGCCAGAAAGGAATAAGAGACAAATAAGAAGCATAGGAAGAAACCCACACACGCTCACACAAAAGAAAAAAGAGGAAGGAGTTGGCAGTAAGGCACTAATTTATTTTTTTTTCAAATGAGTATATTTCTACTCTTGAATACTGAAACTGGTCCAGAGAAACTTGAATCAAACAATTATGACAGATATTTAAGTGCCCAGGCACCTGAATAGTGAATTGGCTGCTGAAAACAGAAATGCTAATCTGAAAGTTAAATTGCATTTTGGAGAAGAGAAAGATGAGAAAATAAGCCAGGAGGGAGACTGCACAGAGATGGAGATTGGCAAAGGAGTTATAGTAGGTAAGGGAACATGAAAATGAGAGTAGGTAACCAAATAGCTAAACAAAGTAGAGAACCTCTATCAAAAATCACACTTTGTGGGAGTATTGCCACTGCCTGGCTTTAGACACGTAGGTGCACAAATCAGGTGGTGAGTCTCTCTACATGGTGAACACTTGGCTTCTGCTATGCTTCTTTCTAAAGAAGCGGACCTTCTCTACTGACATTACTTGTCTCCTCGCTTACTAATTCAGGCACCTAAGTTAGCCACATCAGGTATGAGTAACCCCAGGCCCACCATTTTAACAGCATTCCTACCCATGAGCCTTGCAAGTATAGTGGGATGTATGAGGGGTGTCCGGAAAGCGGGCATTGCCCCACCGAAGGAAGAGTATATTGGAAATACAGCTTTCTTCCAGGAAAAAGAGGAGGAGAGGGAACACATAGAAAATAAGAGGCCTCATCTAAACTCAATGACATCAGTGAAAATTATCTTGGCAATTTCTTCAGCAGAATTTGGCCTCTTAATTAATCTAATGTGTTTGAAAATGTGTTGTAAAATTGAGAATATGGAGAAATATTTAGAGATCATATCTTATAATGTTTTTCAGACAGCTCAGCTGGAGACTAGAACTACATGAGTGCTATGTAATGGTGCGTCACCGGTCAGCACTGGCCAGCATTATATAGCTGAGTCAACAGACCTGACCCGTCAGAAAGAGCTTACTGTCTTGAACATCCCCCATAGGCAGGTAAGTGTTATTGTTACATTGCACTTGTGTATTACCACCTCAAAACCAGGACATTAACAAGCATTTTTAGAGAGCAAAGCGCCCAGTTACGTCCCTGGTTCAGCAAGGTGCATACACGTGTGCCCTGTTCAGGGCAACTTAATCGTGCTCTTGGAGACTGGCCTGGAACACCGGCTACTCCCAAATCCTTTCAAAAAGACCCTTTTCTTTCTGCTTGCAGAGATGCCAAGGAGCAGAAGTAGAACCTAGGCTTAACGTCACAGAAATGGACAGTACTCGGTGCATTTTAATATACAGAGAAAACACATAAAGCTAGATTTGCAACGGTGATTTTTGGCTTGAGGAAAACTAGCTAATTTTAGGTGTTAAAAAAATTGACAATTTGGGAACAGCCTACACGTTCCTACAGAATAAACCTCATCAGAAAGTATTTTTAAAATGAAACTTACATGTTTCGGCTGTCATGGAAACTGAGAGGAAGGCAGATAGGAAGATCAGATGTACACATCCCATCATACTTCTAAACCAAAAAGAAAAACATTGATATCTCAGAATATACTCTGGCTGTACCAGTTATGCTACTGCCATGGCACTGATGTACATCTGCTAACAGATAATGGTATCGTGCAATGATAAACTGCATCATGCGAGCTGCTCTGTACAGAGTGTGTGTGTAGCAGTGGTTTTACAGCTTTGAGATGATCCTCTTTGCTCTATAATCAGTGCAATAGTTGATGTTCCGTTGAAACTACTGTTATGACTTAGTTTAATGGGGGCGGGGGAATTACCCTGCCACGGTGGGCCTCAGGCAGAGGCCTCTTCTTGCTTAGTTGCTTTTTTTTTTTTTTTAAGGAAGCCAAATGTACATTGGCTTTCCCTTCATAGTCCAATGCAGAAAAAATTATACCTCAATTTAGAAAAGGATAGGTCCTGGATTTGACAATATATACCCTGGCTTTGAATTAAGCTTACATCCAATCAACTGCTTAGGTACATAACACCTTTTTGGCTTTCTACAGAGGTGGAGGTATCTTCAGTGAGTGCTTCTCTAGGAAAGCATTTAACAGTAAGAACAAAACCAGGTGAGCGTCATCAGCAATGCTAACCTGAAGGGGAACTGAAGAAATTGACTGGAAAGGAACATATATTATATTCAAGTAACAGCAGTAGGGCAGATCCCATGCCTTACTGATGTTTTCATTTGTGTCTAATTGATATGCACCTGTAATTCACAAGTTGCCATGCGGCCCAGGCACCCTCCAGCAATCCCCTTTATTAAAGAAACTGGTTATTTGTCTGTGGATACTAAATTGACCTAATCTCAGGATAACTCAGGAGACAGCAGACACGCAATCCAGCTATACTACGCAGCTGTTAGCATTCTACTTACCATTAATAAAGCCTTCGCTTGAATGCTGTCCTTCACTGCAGATCACAGAGCGGTGGGTTCTACCGTCATGCGTGAGGAAGAAGCGGTCCCAGGGTGCTACAGATGGCAGATACGTTTTCAAGAGAAATCACATTAGAAACAAGTTATAATTTATCTTGCAGATAGTAAGCACAAGAGAAGTAGTGAAAAATAGGCAAGAAATGTACAGGCAGAGTAAGTACGGTCGTCACACTTACGGCAAGGAATTTTTATTTCAGTGCCAAGGATTTCCAGACTAAACAAACATTGACAGACCTTATCAAGACCTACATTTTTGCCAAGTCTGAAATTCAGAACAAACTAGATTTTGAGCTTTCAGAAATGTCATTTGCTTTTTATTGGCATGGAAAGTTTCTTCTTTTAGAGGGTTTAATAACATCCAGAGGCTTATTCTTAAAACTTTAAAAAATAATAACAGAACTTAGTGTTGGAAGAGAAAAGCGTGCGAATTTAAGTGTAGATATTTTGCAGTGATACTCACAAATCACAGAAAAGATGAGGTTTAGACTGAAAAAGCAGCATCCCAGCTTTAATGTCATGGCAAGGCTGATGTCGTGCTTTTTATGGGAAGCAAGTAACCAGCCAGGAGCTCCTAGAAGCATTGTGCATCAGCAATGCTCACTTTCATTAGAGCTGGAGAAAAACACCACATACAAGCACATGCAGTCTATTGACTTCTTTAATTTTAAGGAAAACTTAGGCCAGGTTAATAGATTTTTAGGAGGTACTTTTCAACACAACAAACATCAGGAGTTATGCCCTGGAAGGAATGAATGAGCTGGCCCAGAAGAGGGTTCAGGAGTGACCTGGGACAGGATAGGCCCTCTGGGAAGAAAGATACAGAGCAAAACAGCACACAACAAATATTCACAGCTTCAACACAGCAAAGCATTTTTCTTTGTTCATCCTTTAAAGCAGAAGGCTTGCTCCTAGAACTTATTTCTGGGACTCCCAGGAAGCACACTAGATCAGCAGGTGGGAACGGGGAGCTGAGTTTCACATAGCAGGATTATTAGAGGCCTGGATCCAGCTCAGGACCTAAACAGGTCCTGTATTTGCCAGCAACTTGCTTGACTTCATTCACCAGCTAAGATCTACTTTGATCGCAGTTGAAAAATGATATGGGGTCGTGGCTCCTTGACTTAGTTTCACTGAGCCTTGTTACGATATAGATCTGCTCTCAAACACCTCTTCATTCTCTGCAGTAATTTCCACTGTAGTTAACTATCTTTCACTACCTGTTACTGTACCTAATCTTATTGATCCAAATCAGCTTTGGTTACCCTATGTCTCACTTGTTTGTTCTCACAGAAATTACTTTTTTCACTTGCAGCTCACAAGAGCCATTACTGATCATTCCCAATAATTCATCATCTCCAGTTACTTGTGACTTTGCTATTTAGCATTGGCTTGTGCAGAGGAGACCTTTTCTTCCTAAAGGGTCCTTCTGTCCATCCAGATGTCCCGTTTTGCAAGCTGACTTTAAACTATTTGGTACCCACATACATTTGGAATGGCTCGTTTGTTTCAGAGAGGGACAGACCGACGCATCTGGGATTGCAGCAGGGTATATACATAGTCAGAACTAGTGGTATAGCAAGGGAAGGTGAATCCCTCCGAAGGGTACTTATGCAGCCTTCCAGAGCACTGTGCCATCAGTTTCTGAATGCCTACAGCATGCGAAATACACGTATGTGTATACACGCAAACAAACATGATATGCAAAACACTAGCTCCAGTAGGGCTGGTTCGTACAACTGAGATTAGGTACATCTATATCAACCGAGTCTCTGCAGTGAAGTCTCCAAACAGACCCTAACAATCAATCAGCTAAGTGAAGAACTCTAAGCCGTATAATAAATAGAATTTAATGCCATTAGAGTATTTGAGCAATTAAATAGACATAAAAAATATTCAGAATATGGCTTTTCTGCTGGGAGCCTTTTCCCTTCAAGTGTTTGTTTTTGTTTCACAAACCTGTTTGCCCCCAATGAGGTATATCAGCAGTTATACTAAATGGCCTACTACTTTTCAGAGCTCTTTTGTTTAAACAAGAAGATACTTCAGCAAGATGACAAAAAGTAAAACAACTGACTTTCAAAGGAAAACCAGTTTCATAGACTAGATATGGAGATTGTCTGAAATCAGGTTCTTTCTCATTTCATGTTTTATTTGTACGTGTCTATATTGTATTTCACCACAACTGATACCACTATTGGAGATACTGGCGAGTCCCTTATTGACAGTGCTATTGCAGCCCTAGAAATGGAAGGATGGCGATTAACAAGAAGTTGCAAGGAGCTGTGCTTCTCCATTTTTGAGATACAGTTTTGTCCAGGAATAGTGGCAGCCAATTACTTGCCTTCACCTACTCTTCTAACAAGTGCCAGAATGATCCAGGAGTAAGAAATTTACATTTGCCTGTCATCGTATTTGACAGTTGTTGTACTTTTACCCTTCTGTTTCTTGAAAAAGTATGTCTTTGAGAGATCTTACACATACTGGGCTACCAGCCTGCACCAAAACAGTGCAAAATAGTTGTACTGAAAGGACAGATTCTCCCCACCTAACTCTGATTGCTTTATGGATTTTCCCCCCGTTTTTAAGTTGCCATGTATTGGTGGTAGTTTAAGTAGAGTTTGGGGTTTGTCTGTGTGAATACATGCAATATATGGGGCTCTAATTAAAGAGGAACGTTTCCTGAAAATACAGAGCTCAGGCAATTCAAAGAACAATGTGATTCTGTTTGCAATTTCCAAAGTCAGCAGCAAACTGCCAGATTACGTGAGTAAAAACCGAGGCAGAGATTGCAGTTCTAGACAGCAAATAGAAAGAGACGGACTGATTCACTAGTGCCTGGCAGCTTGTGGCATTACTCGGTGCAAAGCAAAATGAAAGCACCCACATCTCCATCAAATGAAAAGGGCATTATGAGGCACAGGACAAAGGCACTAAGACACCTCACGTCTCACAATCAAAAGGAAGAAGTTCCTGTAGCTTGAAGCACTGAGAGACAAAGGACATGATTTCTGCAAATAGTTGAGTTGTCTTACTGCTTTTGCAGAGGTATTTAGAACTTATGTTTTATTACATTAGTCTGAAGTAAAATCTGCATAACAGATTGTTGGGTCCTCAGTATACCATAAATTCAGACTGCTAATATCCAGGGGAAAAAGGAAAAGGAGAGATTTTCCATAAATCTCTTTCTTCCTATAGCTCACAATAACTGCATGTTATGTGCTTAATTCTAAGCTCTGTGAAGGAAAACTTCAGAATGATGCTGAAAAAGCACTAGATCCAAATACAGAGGTTTGGGATAACTACCTGAGTATGTCAAAACCTAGCCCCTAAAATCAAATACAAAAGGAAGATGAAAGAACTGGGAACCCCCTAGTTTTGTTACAGAAGTAGTAGTTTATAGGGCTTAACTCCTTGCTTCTCCAAAGGCAACTATGTTAGTAACATATTTGTGATTTTTTTTCCAAAACTGTATGTGGCAACAAACTGTTTATAGTACTGTTTATATAAGTGAACAAACATTATAAAGGTACCATACCTTACAACCTAATAAAACTTGGAAACGGTATTGCAATTTCTACTTTCAAAAGCCTAACAGACTTTACAGTGTAAACATATCATGAAATAGCAGTTGCGTGAAATTTGTTTACTAAGACATAAAATTCATTTATTCACCTTTTGAAAGTTATTTTCATTCTTTTATCAAACAAGAAAACCCATTCTGACTGAAAATGAGCTTTTAAAATAGCAGCAGGAGCACTGAACTTCTTCCAGAACTAGCACTCACAATAGTTAACACCTACACTAGTTACATCTGTAAGTGCAAAATTTAGGAATTCCAATATTTAAGTATGGAAATGCTAGAATTGATATACACATTATTCATACAAGTTATTTTGAAGAAAAAAGGTACATAAATATACTAAACTCTGAAAAATCCATTGCACAGTAAATATTTTCTGTGTCTTTGAATAATTAGTAAAAATATCTGCCAGAAAACTGAGGACAAATCCATTTCTAAATACACTTCATTATAAGATAAGCCTTTATGCTGTTCCCAAAATTATTTGTCTATCACATAAGTGTATCCCCTATTTAAACCTAATATTTTTTCTTGAGATAAAGAAGCACATAAATGAACTGAAATAAACTTTCTTCTAAAATACTTCTCACTATTTCCAGCAGCATCAGTTATTTTTGGTTAAATGATAATATAAAAATTCAACCTACCATCTGGAAAACTCAGAAAGCAGAGAAGTGGCTTGCTCTCTCTGGCTGGGTCTTTTGCACTTATTTCTCTGCCGTAGCTTCTACCAGATATTACTGGGAACTCTTTTTAACTGGCTTGTGCAATTCATATCTGTAGGAGCAAGACAGACAGCTGCATTTTGAGACACCTCCCACTGAACTGAGCAGAAAATGCAAACTACTGTAGGAACCTTAGGTACCTATCAGAAATGACATCTCACAGTTCCAATTAATCAGATATCTTTTACCAATAGCACAGGTTTTCCATTAATCACAAGTTATTACATTTCAGCATGATTATACTCCAATAAATCTGCTGGCTGGTTATTGGCTTTCTCACATGCCCGGGGAGAACAAAGAAGAGACACTCAGCCAGTAGAGGGTGCTTGGAAACAGATTTTGTTTGAAAACAAGTGACAGCTTTGCCTTGTCCAGTCAGGCAGCAGCTCCCGGAGAACAGCTCTAAAGTCCCTGGAGCACCAGGAAGAGTTTTCAGTGAAGGAAACTGCTTCACTGAAGTCAAGCTGACAAAAGAAGGCTGCTGAGAAACCAGTTGTCTGCACCAGCAGCTAAATGAAGTCTCTGAGGGAAAGAAGGCTGGAGGGGCAGGGCCGTTCCACAGGAAATCCACAAGCAACTCTGGGAAAGAAAGAGGAGAGGGAGAAGTAGCCGCAGCAGTGGACATGACCCAGTGTACACAGTGTACAGAGAGACATGACCCAGTGTACGGAGCAGGTATTCAGGAGACCGTACAAGCCACCGAACATCTGAAAGACATTTTCAGGGAGCACTGTTCAAGACTCCTGAGCAACCTTCCAAACATCAGCACCAAACCTGGACCCATCAGACCAAAGGTCCCAAACTATCCCCGTCTTGCGCAGCAGCCAATCTAAAGGGGTAAGCTCAGTACCAAATCAGCCAAATTCCAGCAGACAAATCAGTTCATATATCTTAACAGAATAACCCCTAAAGAGATTTTGAGAACCAACTGTTCATTCTTTCTTTAACCAAAGATTTTATGCTACGGTCATTCCCCAACTCTAATTTTTCCCTGGCAGCGTTATGAATACCATTTATCACTTCCCATGTTCCTGTGACTCTGCTGTCAGCATGCAGCATCTCCACATCAGTACACAAAGATGTAGCAATTATACACCAGTATGTAAAGATCTTACTGTTGTCACACCCATGCTTTCCCCGGTTCTTGGTGTAGCATTTACTTTGAAGTGGCCTGGGGGTTGCACTTCCCATATGACACAGATAATGCAAAAGAGCTCAAAAAAACCCAACCCTGCAACAATGAAATCTCACAATAGCCAACCATTTGGGGTCAGCTCAGATCCCTACCTTGAAAAGCTCACAAACCACTCCCTGCTCAGGTTTGTGCAGTTTCATTGGAATCAAGACCTTCCTCATTTCCTGACACCATTTTCTAGAGACTCAGACAAAAAGACTGGAGCAACCATCTGCATTCAGTGGTAGATTCAGCATCCTCTCACCAAAACATGTCAGATTACTCCAGGGAAATGTTAAATACATTCGGGTCAAACTAACTTCCATTGCCCGGATACAGAATGAGTTCTTCTGTCATAAAGCCCACTGAAACATAATCAGAGATGCTTATTGTGTTGCTCCGCAACTCAGAAGAGACCTTCATCCATTCCCCATGTCCAGGTTCTTCCCAGATCATGATGGAGGTGGGAAACTGAGCTCCTGACAAAAGGGTACAGTTGCCAGCTGAGCACAAGCCATCCCGCAGCTTTCATAAGAAGCTATAATCCATGTTAAGGCTTTGTAACTTTTGGTCCAGCTTCTAAAAAATTCCTATTTGATAAGTATATGGAAAAATGTGCTTACATAAAAATGGCAAGAAATTTCTTTGGGGACTTAGATGCCTCATGCTCCTTTGACAGCCTGTAGGCACAGCACTCCAACAAGCAAGAGAATCATCTGTTCTCCAAGCAAAGAGGTCAAGAAGTAATGGGCTTAAATGAAGCAGGGAATAGTTAGGCAAGATTAGCAGGAAAAATCTTTTAACAGGAAAGCTAGTGAACCACTGGAAGAGCTTGCTGGGAACCTAGTGGAGCTGCCATTAGGTTTTAGACCTTAAAGAAAAATCTGGTATTGGTATCAAGATGCTGTAGATGGCCCCACAGATCCTTACCAGGACTAGGAGTAAATGGCCCAGAGATGTCTGTGATTCAGTGGCTGGGTTTGGTGCAGCATGGCTGTATGAACTTAACTCGGTTGCACTGGCAAAATGACTCCTGAGCTGTGAAAAGTATGCAAGTTAAAGCCATGCTAGATACAAAAAGTGAAAACCCAGATCGAATGAAGTTATTGAGATCATACGAGTTAGGGATTCAAGCATTCAAGAGAAAAAATGATGACATGAAAAAAGATAAAATCCTGAGATAAAAACCAGAAATAGCAAAACAGCAACTCAGCAACATCAGGGTTCACTCTGCTTCAAGAAGTAATGCTTAGCCTAGCAGCCTATTAGTTCTGGGTGCCTAATACCTACCTCTATTAGCCAGGAAATAATTTCTGTGTACATTTTTTGCACCCTGCTTGCAGACTGTCTTGCACACAATAGGGGACACCTGGACAGAAGTGACCCTGGCAGGGAAGGTTTCACTATCTACATTTGTTGAGGCCAAGCTAGGTAACGCTGGTGGAGTTGGCAAATGGCCAGGTGGCAGGGAAAGCTGTTGTTGGGTGTGTCTAATGGTAGGTCTAATGTTTTTCAGCTGGTGGGGATCCACCCTACCGAGGTTACACTATCCTTCCTGTTCCCCTGTGTTGTGGTGCCTTACTTGTGGCTAGCATAGGCACCTCATGCTTTGTGCAAAACAGAAATTAGAAGATTTTTCAAGAGTCGTAATATTCTGATGGGGATGGACCCTCTTACTCCAAGGTTAAGAGTTGCCCGTAGTCTTTATCATGAATCATGCAGTCCTATTACCACCCGCACTGGGATAAAGACGAATGGGTTGGCCCCCAAATAGCTCTGCTGGTTCTTTTCTTAGAGAAGTTTGAGACAGTTATCCCAAGAAGACACTGTTGGGGGGTACATGCCTAACCAGAGTGTATTGTGTTTATGTGGCAAGACTTGAGGGGGTGCAGGAGTGGCTTCTGTGAGAAGACTGCCCAGGGAAGTGGCTGAGGCACCATCCCCAGCGGTATTTAAAAGACGGGTAAACATAGTGCTTAGCAATATGGTTTAGTGCTGGGTTTTGTCAGTGATAGGTTGATGGTTGGACTAGATGATCTGAAAGTTCCCTTCCAACCTAGGCCATTCTATGATTCTAAGACACCGCGAGCTTCCCCCATGTTGGAGAGAGCCAGTTGCAGCTGGCTCCAGAGAGACCCACCACTGGCCAAAGCTGAGTCCATCAGCGCACCTCTGCAATAACATATTTAAGAAAGGGTAAAAACTGCTGCACAACAACTGTGAGACAGGAGTGAGACAACGTGAGAGAAACAACCGTGCAGACACCAAGGTCAGTGAAGAAGGAGGGGGAGGAGGTGCTTCAGGTGCCAGAGCAGAAGTTGCCCTGCAGCCCATGGAGAAGACCACGGTAATGCAGGTTGTTGCCCTGCAGCCGATGGAGAACCATGGTGGAGCAGACATACACAGTGGAGCAGGTGGGCGTGCCCTGAAAGAAGCTGTTGCCCATGGCAAGTCCATGCTGAAGCAGGCTCCTGGCAGGAACTGAGGCCATGGAGAGGAGCCCATGCAGAAGCAGATTTTCCAGCAGGTTCTGTGGCCTGTGGGGGACCCACACTAGAGCAGCCTGTTCCTGAAGGCTGCACCCCATGGAAAGGACCCACACTGCAGCAATTCGTGAAGAACTGTAGCCCATGGGAAGAGCCCACGATGGAAAAGTTTGTGAAGGACTGTCTCCCGTGGGAGGGACCTCACACTGCAGCAAGGGAACAGCGTGAGAAGGAGCAGCGGAAACAAAACGTTATGAACTGATCACAACACCCATTCCCCATCCCCCTGCACTGCTCGGGGGAAGGATGTAGAAGAGTTGGGAGTGAAGTCGAGCCTGGGAAGAAGGGAGGGGTAGGGGGAAGGTGGTTTTAGTTTGGTTTGATTTCTCACTACCATACTCTGTTATTAATTGGCAAGAAGTTAATTTCCCCAAATTGAGTCTGACTTGCCCTTGACAGTAATTGATCTCCTTGTGCTTATCTCAACCCATGAACTATTCATAGTATTTCCTCCCCCTGTCTTGTTGAGGAGGGGAAGTGATAGAGCAGCTTGGTGGGCACCTGGCAGTCAGCCAAAGTCAACTGTCATGGCAGGGTGCCACAGAACAGTAGGTGAGGATGTCCATGTGGACATAAAAAGATTAATAAGAATTTAAGTCTTACAAAGCCATCAGTACTTTCAGCGTAGTCCTCTTTCTCCTTCATCCCACCAAGGCAGAGCTATTGAGTTTTCAGCTCCACTACAGCTGCCACTAAAGTTCAGATGCTGCAAAAATGGAGGTGAGAATACCTTGAAGGAAGCAATTGGCTAAAGTAACAATAATTATATCTGCCCTTTTTAATGTGTCTGGCATGTACTTACCTTTGGGTTGCACATTGATGTGCTACTTGGGAAGTTATTTGATCACCAGCAGTTTATAAAAGATCTTAACAATGATAGTTATGTAGTCCGGCTAAGGACAATATTGAAACAAAAATCTTGACACCAACCCCAAAGCCTTTGTATCTTAAAACCAGATTCCCGTTCTAAAGCAGTTCTCAATTTCTCTGCTCCATGCCTTGCCCCAAAAGGAAAGCAGCTGCGCCACCATCCCACAGAGGCTGGATTCAGACAGCCAGAATGAAAATAACAGCAGCTGTTCTGAATGTCACCGGGCCGCCAGCAAGATCCCCGGGGGGAAGACCACAAAACCCACCAGCAGAGGATCGGTACAGTACATCTGTTGCCCTTACGGAAATAAAAATACTCCACTGAGTCTCCAGGATCTTCCATTCCCACAGGTGGTCCTGTCCTTGGGTACCAGAATGCCGTACAGTACAGAGATGAGAGTGAGTCTGAGCAGGCAAGTATCTTTGGGCAAGGAACCTATCCAAAGTTTATCCACAAAAGAAAAGACTAATAAACCAGCCCTCCTGTGTCCAATTAACTTCAGGGCACAGAAAAGATGTGCATAAGTGAAATTTTCCAAATTTAAAGTCAAAGACCGTTAGATCCAAGAGGTCATTCCTTGGTGCAACAGCATAGACTAATACCAGAAGTCCCAGGCCCTTACAGCCAACCGTCCTCTCGGAGTGCGCAGGAAGCTAACCTCCTGTGCAGCACCCGCTCTATTTCCCATTACTGTGGAAACAGAAGATTATTCAGCACATTGTTGTTATTCCTATCTGACCTCTTGACTAAGAATGAGGGGTTTTTTCTACATGATTTCTTAGGAAGACACTTCTACAAATACATGGCATTCTGGAAATCATCACTTGGATGCGAAAGACACAGTTCTTACTAATTTACACAACTAAAATGAATTTGGATCCTCTGGAAAGTCATTGAAGATAATTTGTTGACAAAGGATGTTGTTCATAATGACTTTTTACTAAATAGTCTTGTTTTTTCCTTAATGTATGTGAATTACTGGAATTTAATGTTTTACTGATAAAAGAGGGTCATGACTTACTGACAGCATGCAGGAGCAGAGCTTTAGTTGTAAAAATTATTTATATTTTTGATAATGCCACTATTTAAGAAAATGTCTGGGTTTTTACAAGAACATTTTTGTGATAATTATCTCGTATTTTCTATCAGATCGGCTACAACTTGGAGCTTGCACTCCTTGAAGGTTTAAAGTATTTTGGAAAGAAAAACAAGGCTTCTCATGAAAACTAGAACTTCCGAACTTTTCCTATGGAAAGGAAATGTCACCCAACCTATTTTTGCTAGAATAAAAAAATTATCATTTTTGTTAGTTTTTGTTACAGTTGAAGAAGCCAGATGCCCAGACCCTAAGGAGTCCCCTGCTAAAGTTCAGAAATCCTTAAAACGCCCAACCCTTAGACCTTAGAGCACTTGTAAAACCAGAGGGGCGAGGGCTAGAGAATGAAAACCTTCTGTGGCCCTGGCTCCCAGCAGACAGTTACGTGAAAATGAGGAGAGAGTATGTCAGCAATCGGGCTGTTTATTGTAGAACTGCATATAACCAGTTTGGCCAGGGACAAGAAATTTTGGGAACACAGACAGTTTCCTGTCTCTGTAAGCTTCAGAGATACCAAATGGCATGCATCGTTCCTTCCAGCAATTATTACCTGAGGTTTCAGGCTTGTTTCTTTCACTATGAAAATATAAACTCAACACAACCTTTTTTTTTCTCCCTTCACTAAGCAAAACTCCTCTGTTTATGGAAAACCTTCTTGCAGCTCTCCATGTGATTTCTTGCAAGTCTTCTTGGGAGATGAGCTGTTCCAAGAACCAGGCTGCTTTTCCTGTCAATCTAAAATGAGATATTTGTTCACATCTGTGGTCACCATGCCTACTCGCCCTGCATAACATAGACTTGGTGTATCAAATGCTCACCTTTCTATTGTCCCCCAGGGTCAAATGCCTCATTTCTGTAGGATTCTACGTGGAAAACAACCTGTATGTAACTATGGCCTGTTGCAAACCCATGCAGGTCTTCACCAGGGCTATTTCACAGACTTGAGAGGTCATTGTGCACAACAATTTGGCCTGCCAGGTGCCAATAAGAAGCACCAGCTTCTGGGAAGATTTAGGAGAAACCCTGCCCCATCTGCTTTCCCTGTAGGATGTAAGTGATATAATACAGGCAACCCACTACTATGCAGAAATTCAGTGCTGAATGGTGGAGTTTCTTCACACTAGGCAAACATTTTCTAAAGCCATTTATTCTTTTGATTTTGGGTCCATGTATGACTTTTGGGAGGCAGCTCTCTGAAGCAGTGGAGCACAAGCTCCCCCAGAGCCCCTGTGAGTTTAATCCACAATTAATCAATGCCTACACTAGAAATGTGAGTCCTCAGCATGGATTCAGCCAGAAATGGAGGTCAGTTCACGTCTGGTTTTTTTTACCCAAAAGTATTTGATTAGAAACCTCTCTGTTCCACCTTGTTTCCATGGCCAGCAGCAGAACTTGCAGTCTCCTAGCCGCTTCTGAGGAACTCGGTGCCTTCAAGAGCTGCAGGTTTCAAGCTCTCCTGCCTGATTGCTCTCAGAGCCCGTGACCACAGGCCAAACTTTTCCTAGGCTTATGTTCCTAGACAGCTAACAGCCTGCAGAAGCAAGCTTGTCCAAGACCTCCCACATTAGCAGTGAAGGGCATGCTCTGCATCGTACGACATGAGGAGGTACGTCCCTCTGTCATCCTCTCACCATATCACAGCCTCACACGCTGGAGCCCAACAGCTGTACTAACTACCTGTGGCTCCCAGACACACCAGTCCACGACTGAGGCTCTAGGACAGGACCCAAATGTTGGAAGTTTCCTAGATCCTGTGAAACTAATTGAAACCCAAGGGCCACTCTGTCAGTCAGCTCTGTAGCAGAATGATTGCTTTTGGACAATGGATAAATTTTCATGGTTTACTTGGTTTGCTATTGTTAGCCACTGATCTACATAAAGAAATATTCTAGGAGAAATAATCTTACCAACACATTGAAAGGGATCGGCTTTCACTACCTGGGAAGGACATCTTGGGATCATTTTGGATTTTCTTTGAAAACAGCCAATGTTCAGCTGCTATCAAGAGGGCAAACAGATCGTGAGGAGTTATTAGCAAAAGAAGATAACAAAACAGGAAATGTTATTACACTGATGCAACATATCCTTATCTTGAGCAGCATATATCATTCTGATTGCCAGTGACAAAAAGGATATAATAGCATGAAAAAAGTTACTAAAAAGAGCAGTAAGGATATAAGAGGTACAGAGGGCTTTTGCTGCAAGGATAAGCCAGATTGACTGGCAATCTGCAGCTGAGAAAAGGGAGGACTTTCAGCACGAGGAAAAATTACACAGGGAACAATTTTTCAGTACCTCTTATGATAAAAGAAATAGGGAAAGGATCAGGCATGTGAAGTGCCACACGAAGTCGTCAAAAGTAGATGCATAGTTGGGTTCGAAAGGCATGACTCGAATTTCAGGAGGAGAGATACATTGATCACCATTGAAGATGCTGGAAAAGCTACTTTAAGGATGTCCATCCCACATGATTGACAAGGTTCATCGTCCTCTCCTTTGCCTGTTTTTGATGGCCTGTGCTTTTGGTTAGCAACAGAATAAAGACCTGGGGACAGGGGGTGGGGGAGATTGTGTGAGCTGGTATGATAGTTGTTATTTTCTTACATTAATAGGGAAACAGAAGAAACACAAAAATGAAGGGAGGTAACTCTTATTTGAGTTTAAATTCCTTTTTTTCCATTGCCAGGGAAATGACACTTTAGTGTCAAAGATAAACCATATTCCACCTCCTTTATCTTTACAAAAAAGCAGTTGAAACAAGTAGGCCTAAAAGAAGAAAAATTCAAGGATGCTTAGTTCTTATTACCTAACGTGTACCTGTTGGTATCTCTCAGGGTAAATAAAGATCCCTAATGCAGAAGTAGAAGTAAGTAATAAAAATGATAAGAAATTATTAAAATTGCATATAAGTTCAGTGAATATCTGTCCTGCAAAGACTGACAAATCAAGCCCTCAACGTGCTCTTGATTCCACAGAGTCAGCGTGCACTGTGCACCAGGCTCCCAAGCAAGTGCCAGCCACCCTGCATGGTTCATTCGGATAATTGCATGTGAGGGACTGCTACAGCCCGTGTGCAGATTATTGATTAGCTCAGTCATGATCTTGAGGCTCTTGTGCCTTAAACGAATTGTCTGGCACCCTCAGGTGACATTACATATGCGCACACTACGTAACACGCTACTCATAGTCTATGTTGCTGAGCGGAGGATGCTCCCTGGCCAACTCCATATTGCCTCAGCATCCTCAGTGCAGGCACGTCCACACTGCTGGGGATGTCACAGGACAGGTAGGTGACATGGAGATGACACACTGCACATCCAGACAGTAATAAGATTTGCTATTTTCTTACTTTAAAGAAGTTGCAGACTGGCAGGAGACTTCTTTCCTGGTATTCATTTCCAATATCCAGGAAAAAAGTTATTTTTATCTGCAGTCGCCGTGGAGACCAGCTTCAGTGCAGGTAAGGCCTCACTGGGGAAGGGGATCGCGGCAGATAAGGCCGGCAAAGGGCTCTTTCGAGGGCTCTTGTAGCCAGGAAAGGCGGCTAGCTCGTGCCGGAACCGGCAGCTCGCGGGCGGCTGCTGAGGCGGCGGGGGCGGAGCCAGCCTCACCCGCGGCAGCTCTAAACGGGCGGTCCCGGAGCGCAGCGGCGGCTGCGCGCCCAGCACGCGGGCAGCCTGCGTGGGCCACCCGGGGCGGCGCCGCAGGGCGAGCGAACGGACAAGGAGCAGCATTTCGTACGGTGGGTCACTGGAAGCCTTGAGTCTAAGCTAAGCAGAAGCTGGGCAACCACAAGCAGAGGAACATCGGCGTGCAAGGGCACCGGCTCAGGGCGTGAGGGAAGCGGACAGCAGAGATCCTCCATCTCCCGGCACGAGAAAAGAACATGGCCGCAAAACAGTCAAAAGCTGCTGCGAGGAAGAACATGGGAACTCAGACTGAGCTCCTCTGCAAGCATGTGGCTGTGCAGGTCTCGGGCTGTAATGAATGCCTGAGTCTGGCACTGCTCCCACAGGGATCCAGAGACACTGTGTGCATACGGTGCGATCACGTAAATGATCTGCTCAGGAAGGTGGTTGAATTGAAGGAAGAGGTAGAAAGGTTAAGAAGTAACCTATGAAAGAAGTAATCTATGAAATAGATTGGTGGAGCCATACCCTGAGGCAAAGGCAGCAGGAAGAGGCTCTATCAGAAGTGGATGACCCACTTCCCTCCTGTCACCAGGCAGAAGGAGAGGACTCAAGGGATAAGGGGGAGTGGAGTCAGATCCCTCCTCGGAGAGGTAAGCGAAACCTCTCACGGCCCCCCTCACCATCCCAACTGCCCTTACGTAATAGGTATGAGGCTCTGGAAATTGAGGACCAGGCGATTGAGGATGGAGGAGCTGATCCATCCAGTGAAATGCCCAGTGCTCGTCACTCACCCCCACGCCTCAGGACGTCCTCAACAAAGAAAGAAAGAAGGGTTATTGTAGTAGGTGACTCCCTTCTGAGAGGAACGGAGGGCCCTATCTGTAGACCGGACCCATCCTACAGGGAAGTCAGCTGCCTCCCTGGGGCCAGAATTAAGGACATACGGAGGAAACTCACTTCCCTGGTCCAGTCATCAGATTACTATCCGCTACTGATATTTCAGGTAGGCAGTGACGAAGTAGGTACCAGAAGTCTGAGGGCAATGAAGAATGACTTTAGGGCCCTGGGACGGCTGGTTAAGGGATCGGGAGCACAAATAGTGTTCTCCTCTATCCCACCATTTGCAGGGGTAGACGAGGGGATAAATAGGAGGAGCCAGCAAATTAACTCCTGGCTCCGCGACTGGTGCGTCCGGCAGGACTTTGGATTTTTTGAACATGGGCTGATCTACAGGAAACCAGGCATGCTGGCATCAGGCGGGGGAAGCCTAACCCGAAGGGGAAGAAAGATCCTGGGACAAGAATTAGCAGGGCTTATTCATAAGGCTTTAAACTAGGTTTGATGGGGGATGGGGACGAAACCAGGATCACAAAAGTGGTGCCTGGGAGCAACATAGCAGTGCTCATGGGTAAAAGTGATAGCAAGGTCTTGCAGCCTGTCTCAGCGATGGTGGGGGATAGTGTGGCAGCATAGACACAAGGAGTAGTGATAATTTGGTAACTACAGTAGTGTCCGAGAATGATCAGGTGCAAATCAGGGCCTGTCCCCCCAAGAAAGTGGCAGGACAATTAACCCAACTGAAGTGCATCTACACTAATGCACGCAGCATGGGGAAGAAGCAGGACAAGCTGGAGGCCATCGTGCAGCAGGGAAGCTATGATGTGGTTGCCATCACAAATGTGGTGGGAAGACACACCCAAGTGGAGTGCTGTAATTGATGGCTACCAGCTTTTCAGAAGAGATAGGCAAGGGACCAGAGGTGGTGGGGTGGCCCTCTATGTTAGGGGCGGTTTTGAATGTCTAGAACTCAACAGTGTGAATGACAGTGTTGAGTGTGTATGGATAAGAATTAAGGGGAAGGCCAACAAGGCAGACATCGTGATGGGAGTTTGTTATAGACCCCCTAATCAGGATGTAGAAACCGATGAAGTATTCTATAAGTGGCTGGCAGAGGTTTCGCGATCATCTGCCCTTGTTCTTGTGGGGGATTTCAACTTCCCAGATGTCCGCTGGGAATACTACACAGCAGAGAGGGAACAGTCCCGGAGGTTCCTGGAGTGTGTGGAAGACAACTTCCTAACACAGCTGGTGAAGGAACCAACTAGGGGAAGTGCCCTACTGGACCTACTGTTTGTTAACAGAGAAGGTCTTGTGGGGGACGTAAAGGTTGGAGGTCGTCTTGGGCACAGTGACCATGAAATGGTAGAATTTTCAATTCTTGGTGAAGCAAGGCGGGGAGCCAGCAGAACTGCCACCTTGGATTTCCAAAGGGCAGACCTTAACCTGTTTAGGAGCATGGTTGAGAGTGTTCCCTCGGGAGGCAGTTTTGAAGAGCAAAGGTGCCCAGGAAGGCTGGTCATACTTCAAGCAGGTGCTCTTAGAAGCACAGGAGAAGGCCATCCCCATGTCTCGAAAGACAAGCCGACGGGGAAGAAGGCCAGCCTGGCTAAATAGAGACCTCAGGAAAAAAAGGAGGGCTTACATTCTCTGGAAAAGGGGCTTAGCAACTTATGAGGATTATCAAGATATAACAAAGCTATGCAGGGGGAAGATTAGAAGGGCCAAAGCTCAATCAGAACTCAGCTTGGCCACTGCAGTTAAAGACAACAAGAAGAGATTTTTCCAGTATATCAACAGAAAAGGGAAGACTAGGGAAAATATAGGTCCACTGATGAATGAGACGGGTGCCCTAGTGGTGGAAGACACAGAGAAGGCAGAGTTACTGAATGCCTTCTTTTCTTTGGTCTTCACTGATAAAGCCGTCCCTCACGAATCCCATACCCTGGAGGCAAGGGGGAAGGTCGGGAGAGAGGAAGACTTTCCCATAGTTGAGGAGGACCGGGTCAGAGACCACTTGGCCAAGCTGGACATTCATAAATCCATGGGCCCTGACGGGGTGCACCCGCGAGTGCTGAGAGAGCTGGCAGATGTTATCGCTAGACCGCTCTCCATTGTCTTTGCAAGGTCATAGGGAACAGGAGAGGTGCCTGAGGACTGGAGGAAGGCTGACATCACTCCAATCTTCAAAAAAGGCAAGAAGGAGGACCCAGGGAACTACAGGCCGGTTAGTCTCACCTCTGTCCCTGGGAAGGTAATGGAGCGACTCATTCTGGATGTCGTCTCCAAACACGTAGAGGAACAGGAAGTTATTGGAAGTGGTCAACATGGATTTACCAAGGGCAAATCATGCCTGACCAATCTGATAGCTTTCTATGATGTTATAACGGGTTGGCTGGATGAGGGGAGAGCCGTAGATGTCATCTACCTTGACCTTAGCAAGGCTTTTGACACTGTCTCCCATAACATCCTCATTAGGAAGCTGAGGAAGTATGGGCTAGATGAGGTGACAGTGAGGTGGATCGAGAGCTGGCTGAGTGACAGAACTCAGAGGGTTGTGATCAGCGGCACAGAGTCCAGTTGGAGGCCTGTAAACAGTGGTGTCCCTCAGGGGTCAATACTTGGTTGAATTTTGTTCAATATATTCATTAATGACCTAGATGAGGGGACAGAGTGTATCCTCAGCAAGTTTGCTGATGATACCAAGCTGGGAGGGGTGGCCGACACTCCAGAGGGCCGTGCTGCCGTGGACAGGCTGGAGAGCTGGGCAGAGAAGAACCTAATGAGGTTCAACAAAAGCAAGTGTAAGGTCCTGCACCTGGGGAGGAAGAATGCTAAGCACCAGTATAGGTTAGGGGTGGACCTGCTGGGAAGCAGCAGCTCTGAGGAGAAGGACCTGGGGGTCCTAGTAGACAGCAAATTATCCATGAGCCAGCAGTGTGCCCTTGTCGCCAAGAAGGCCAATGGCATCCTGGGCTGCATAGGGAAGACTGTGGCCAGTAGGTCGAGGGAGGTCATTCTCCCCCTCTACTCTGCACTGGTGAGGCCACAACTGGAGTATTGTGTCCAGTTTTGGGCTCCCCAGTTCAAGAGGGACAGGGAACTACTGGAGCGAGTCCAGCGAAGGGCAGCCAAGATGATTATGGGACTGGAGCATCTCCCTTATGAGGAAAGGCTGAAAGAGCTGGGACTCTTTAGCCTGGAGAAGAGAAGGTTGAGGGGGGACCTGATTAATGTTTACAAGTATCTAAAGGGTGGGTTTAAGGAGGACGGAGCCAGGCTCTTTTCAATCGTTCCCAGTGACAGGACGAGGGGCAATGGGCACAAGCTAGAACATAGGAAGTTCCGTTCAAATACACGGAAAAACTTCTTTACGGTGAGGGTGACAGAGCACTGGAACAGGCTGCCCAGGGAGGTTGTGGGGTCCCCTTCTCTGGAGATTTTCAAGACCCGCCTGGATGCAGCCCTGAGAGATGTGCTTTAGGCAATCCTGCTCTAGCAAGGGAGTTGGACTAGATGATCTCTAGCGGTCCCTTCCAACTCTGAAGATTCCGTGATTATAAAGGATAGAGTCAGTTTGCTGTTCCCAAAGGCCATGCAAGCCCAGACAACATAGACATGTCCACAAATTGTTTATCATTCAGGCTCCAACTGTCATGTATTTCTAGCTAAATATTGCTTGAATTGAGACTTAGAAAATAGGACTGACTCACACATCAGGAAAAAATCGCATCTATACGACGTCCAGCACTGCCTGAACTCATTCAAAGTCTCTTCTGTGCTTAAGACAGGCACGCTACACACTCAGAACCCATCCTCTGGAAAGGACAAGGATTTCTCTCCAACGTAAAATCATTTACAGCTCAGACCGAGAACAATCCACAGTGCCCAGACAAGGCTTTCAGTCAGAAGACTTATCCAGAAACACGAAGACCCAGCTTCTAAGATCTGTAGAGGCTTCTACATCACAGGAAGAGCCCTTCACCCTGCCCACTGAAACTGGGATGCTACATGTTGGGGTTTATAAATTGTGGGGAAGACAGAGAACAGCCAAAAGTGAATTTGACTCAAGCCATGTGGGGGGTGGACATTAATAAGAAATTTGTATTCTGAGGCTCTGACTCCTCTTAAGTGGGTTGCCTCCCTCACATTTGCTTTCAACATGCAAAACTGCTCTAGCAGGTACAAATTGGTCCAGGTACCTCAGAAGAAGCAGAAAGTGTCCTAGGAGGAGTTGAAAGAGCATGTTCTCCTTCAGGGCAAGAGAGGTCACCAGTTTCCCGATGACTGCTCTAATTACAAGGCTAGTATGAGAGTGAAGAAATGAGCGGGGGCGCACCATGCATTCAGATTTTTTGTATCATCAGAGCTGTTTCTGCTTCGTTAGCATCTATTCTCAGAAAACAGATAGCCAGCTTACATCATGACTGGGGGTGGAAGTAAGCATTTCCTATTAGTTCTATCTACAGTCAATGGCAAGGGTCAAGAGTAGCCAATTTAGGGAGCAGAACTCCCTCTGAAGGTGTTCAGGTCCTCACCTTCTGCCACTAACCAGAAAGGCATATTAGATTGTCCCTTTCCCTTTGTTGGGGTGTGAGTCTAAATTCAGGCAAAGGCATTGCCCACAGACACATTTCTAGCTCTGCAGGATATCACAGAAATAATGCTATGTTCATGCAAATTAATTTATCCTAGTTTTCTGAATGAGAGTGCTTGTGTGGAGAGCTCTTTCTACAGACTTTCCTCCTGTTGCTATCATAAAACTTATTGATACTGCAAAGCCAGCGTAAAGTTTCTATCAGTCAGGTTGATTTTCTGCCCCAGCAAAACCTCAGGTCAGATCTGACCTTTGTGTAGCCACAGAGTCTGAATTTTAAGACATCAGTAGAAATGGCAGTCTACCATACAAAATAAAACCAGAAAATTGGTTTAATCTCTCTCCACATCACTAGCAAGAGCAGACTTTTTCTATGAATTCATATGCTAAAGATCGAAAGACACAGTTTAAAAGTAGTCATAAGTAGAACAGCAACTCTGTGGCTGATAAGCCAATGAAGGAAACATATATGTAAAGCAATTTGTACGTTACATACTCTTTGAAAAATAGTTGTGAGGCACTAAAGTCCTTGAGTTATTCTGTTCAGTGTGTTGTCTTTCTGGAGTAGTTTATTATGGAGTTTCAGAAAATACTGAATTACACTGCAAGAATGTGTCTGATGAGAAAATCTAAATCAAAGAAAAATTCATTCGTTGTAAACACTTAAAATCTAGATGGAAACTACCTACACTTAGCAAAAAAAATAGAAAATTAACAAGATTGTGGCGTGTTTTCCAGCATATTCATCACAATAGAAGATTAGCATATCAACCCAGCATAACAGCACACATCTCAACTACATTTTCAAGAAATAGTATGAGGAAAGCAAGGACACATCCCTGATCTGCAGATTTCAGAAGAAATTTTAAATGCACAACTAAGTATTGTAACCAATGTTACTATAACCCCTTCTAGCCAGCATGAAGAGGACTGAGATTACTTGCAAAAAAACTCTGAGATTGTACACTTCAGTGGGCATACCTTTCGGTTATGTTTCCTTTCAGTTAATCAGTCAACCAATCAATTAGCTTCCCACCTGTAACCATTTTTCCATCGACTTCACCTCTAACTCCTTACTGTAAATTCCATTTGCCAGTAAATATTTCGTATGTTCCACCTAAAGTGGATATGAGTAATTCCGATTAATTTTTTTCCCTTTTTGTTGTTGCTCTTTTGAGCTGGAGAACAGAAAGCCTAGAATGGAAATCCTACCATTAAATAGCATCTGCACATCATTGTTATGGACAATTCCACCTACCATCATAGCTGAAAAGGTGGAATTTAAGGAACTTGTAAGTAGTATTTGTCATAACTATTCAGAGGCTCGTATGGTCTCTAGGAGAAGTTCAATTCCAAATACACTGTTATAACTGCGTTTAGGTCTAGTCCATGCATCTCCTTGCACCATGCCAACAGAAAAGTCTGTGAGGTTACAGGTACGGGGGTTTACTACCTCCTATTTTTTCCGTATTATTACTTCCTCCTTTGTTTTCTGTTTAGTCATTCGAGTCAAACAATGTCTGGAAAGAAAGAGCTAACCTCTTAAGACTGAAATTCTGGGTAAATTAATGAGAAGGAAGAAACACACAGAAGTTTCCATCAAAATGTAATATCCAATAGGAAGCAGTAAAAGTATCCCCTGCATCAAAACAAAATAAATATTTATGTTCCAAAGATTAAGACAATAGAATAGTGATGACAAAAGAAGTAGAACCTGCTCTAGCAAAATGTCTCCAGGTGGTTTTCACGAACATAGTCCCTTCAGATGGTCCATTAATGTTTGAAAAGACACAGAATATGGCGACAAACAATGGAAATACCATATCTTGAACCAACAAACAGCTCGTTGGGGTTACTGAAATCATGGCAAAATCACAAATCCACAGAAGGATAAAAAGCAACTCTGGAGCCTGTTGAAGCAACATAATGGACAATGACAGCAAACTTTGCTGACACGAAGAAACAGGCAGTGATAGACAAAAGTAGACAACAATGATGAATTTCAAGGAGTCTATAATTCAGACAAGAAGATTCCTTGCAAGACTTGCCATTTATGGAATTAAACCATCAATAAATGACATGAAAAAAAGATGTGAAGGAATGTTTGTCAAGAGCAGTGGTAGCAAATTTTGATGGAATAGCTCCATCCTTATACTGCTTTTATAGTTCAGGTCATAGAAACATGACAACAGCTGTGCTGGTTCAGACCATCTAGCTCAGTACTTCTTCTTAGTAAGGACTACTAAGAAAAATAAAGAGGAAGATCACATCCAACATACACCATAACTCCAACTCAGTGTTGTCCTAGCCCCCAATTGCTCTCAGCACCAGGAATTTCCTGAGCCTGTTATGTTTTGTCTGTTTATTCACCTCCTATTGCATCTCTCTTCCAAGTCTGGTCTCTCCAGGAACCCGTGTCGTCTTCCTACTTCCGCAGTGTCCTCTGGCAAGGAGTTACACAGGGCTTCTATCTCTTTCATGAAGATCCATCATCTTTTTCTCTTTAATGTGCTGGATAGACAGTGCTGAGATTGTGCTGAAGCTCGATAAAGGAATAGGTACAAACAGAAGAAAAGTTGTATCGGTTCCAGAAAACATCCCTCATCAGAAGCTGGTGTCTCAGACTATGCTGCTTACTGTGGGATACAACCTTTTTCACCCAGCCCCCTGACCTGAACTGAAGTCCATCAGATGAAACACATATAGAAAAAAAATCCTTAAAACCCAAATATGTGGCCAGAGAAGAGAGACGTTATCTCAGTGTGTTCCTGGCATAGTACTGCAATCTACAGTGGGGGCTACAAAGGACCATACTTGAGTGCTGGGAACAGTACAGCCACCAGAACACAGACCATCAAACAGCAGCTTAACCCTTCCAAGGCTGTGCTTTAGGAGCAATGCTTCTCATGCCATTCCAGTTATCTGCCCTTGCCTTCCCTGCCTCTCCTGTGCCAGAAAAAAAAGTATTTTGTGTTCCTAGATGGCAGACAGTTCAGAAAACAGATCTACCTAGGAAAAAAGATGGCTAAGAGGAACAACAAAAGCAGTTATTTTTCAGCTGGTTTGGTTCTTGAGCAGGTTTCACACACTAGCAGCTGTGCTGGCACAATAGAAAGGGCAGCCTTGGAGCGGGTGTGGGCAGACAGAGGGATCAGGACAGTCCAAACTAGTGAGGACAGCGAATAACCACCTGTCAGACCATGCCAGAAGAATAGCTAAGTGTCACAGCTCTCCTGATACCCAGCTGCACTAGATGGCAGCACCAGCATGATGCCTGAAGACATTTCTCCAGTAACTTCATGTTGCATGAGTGTGCAAACCAAGAACAAATGAAGAATGCTGTTTTCTTCAAGGTAAAAGTTGTCTGTTTTAATACCTCCCAGGGTCTAAAAATACCATAATATACAAAAACCTCTATTATTCTTCTACCTTTATTATTCTTCCGGGGGAGGATGTGGTTAATTGTGTTATGCTATAACAACAGAGCAACTTAGCATTATTATACATGAATGGAAATAAGCTCTGCTTTGTGTGGTTTTCAAGGCTTACAGAACAGCGTTTGCATTCTGACACTTCACCCTGGGGACTGACTTTCCCACCAATAGCAACAGACTTTGCAGGAAGCACAAAAACCTTTTTCACTCTCAAGAGAGAAGGTCAACAGCCTGCCTGCATCTGAATATTTGCTGAGTAAGCATGATAAAAGCATCTCACTGTAAATACACAACTTTATTTGACACCGATTGCTACGTGCCAAAAAATACTGGAGCAACACAGGCCAAACAAGCTACACAAAACCCAGCAGGTTTCACATGGGTTTTTGTTTGTTGCTGCAGAGGGGAAAAGGAAGCAAAATACTAAAGAAACATCAGGGTTCAGACACCAGAACGTTTTCCTGATCGAGGGCTTCAGGGGAGTTCATATTTCACATCTTGAGTGCTGGAGATAAAGTCCATGCAGTCTGAATTAGCCATGGCCCAGCAGCTGCAAATGTGCACAGCTCCCTGCTGATGTTTGTAGGCAAACAGGCAGGAGACGACAGCACATTGAGAGCTTAGAGCACCTCAAGACCTCCAGGACTGCTTATATGACAGTGTCACTTGCTTTTGTTCAACCACCACTCTGTTCTGAAACTTGCAACACTAAAACACCCTAGCGAGGCTTAGCTAACAGCTAGTGGGAACAAAACCCATCAGCCTGCCAGCACAAGGTGTCTCTACAACCAGCAGTATAGCTTGGTAAGGCCAGATAAAGCAAGATGGGAGAGGCTTCATGTAGGAGCCTCTGGTCTATAGGAAGGGCTGGTTTTTAGGGGCCTGCCTGCTCTTGGCTCCATTCCTTGGTCTTGAGGGAGTGCGTGAGGAAGCGTTAAGGATAGCAGGCCCAGAGTCAGACCTGAGACACTGCATGAGCAGCATACAGGATGGTCACGGCACAGAAGTGGCACGGCCATGGCACGGGAGCCAAGCTGGCTTGAGCTGACAGCAACAAGAGGTGCAGCTAGAGCCAGCACCCTTGGGAGGCTGTCCATGCAGGTGCAGCACCAGAGCAAGGGTGGCTTCAGCTTGGACACCCACCTGAACCCTCAGAAATGCCACCCTTTTCCCACAATGACAGAGCATCCTGCCAGAAGCTGGAGCACACTGAGGTTGGGCAGCAAGGTGAGAAGGTAGCAGCGACATACCCAGATGCTTCAGCAATTGGAAAGTCATCCCAGAGGCTTAGGGCAGCTGTTGAGGCATCAGTCAGATTTTCAGCAGCTCCTTTCACCGCTGTTGAAGACAGAACGCCTGGCTCAGTCAGCTGCTGGCCTGATTCTGCAGAGTGTTTCTTGTGCTCTTATCCAGTGTTTGTTGTTCCTCTTTTTTCCCAGCAGCCATCATAAGTAAACCGGGTCCTTTGGCTGCGAGACAACTCTTGGCTTGAGGAAGTGGTCAGCTGGAGCTATTGCAGCCAGCACGGCTCCCTCCAGCCCTTACAAGCCCCTGGCTGGAGAAACAGGCGGAGTCACAGCATCTGTAACCAAACTTCATCGCATGTCAAAAGCCTTGTTTTCCTCCCTGAGGCATTTAGGATCACCTGTAGGTGGGTACATCCTACTCTCCGTTATGAAATACAGGTGCAGGCTTTCAGTGTAGGTCAAAAATAACTGCTTCCACAGCTCCCCTTAAAAGCTCTGTACTTGCTGCTTGAAAATGCTTTGCTGACAACAAACCAGGAGCCTTTAGGGGAATAAAAAAAAAAGTCTGCTCTGCATCTAAGGCAAGGGAATTTCCACAACATCAGGTCTTGTGAGAGGAACGTGGTGATCCAGGAGGTGGCCTCGCTCAGGAAATCAAAAGAAGATCATCAGGCTGATTGGAGTTATCTTCAAAGAGAAAAGACAAGAGCAGTGAAATATGCCCATAGTAAGAAAATTTGTGATTAGAGAGAGGCACATACAGAGATAAAATGGCACTTTGCTGCTTCACATGTCCCAAAAGTAGCTCAAAATACGACATGTGATCCTAATCAGTAATTATGTAGGGTGCTGCTGGCTTTATTCTTCCTCACCTCCTCCCTTCTTCTCCCCCAGGCCAGGCCACAAAGACTTTATAATACTGCCAGGTCTAGGTCAATTTGTCTAAACACTTACAAAGCATTACAAGGATTTTTTTTTTTTTTCAATTAGCCTCTGAGATGGTATTTGGCTGCCAAAGAAGAAGTCATAGTTATTTTTAAAATAGCATGTTTTCTTTTGCAAAAAAAAATGCACTTTGATTTAAACCCCATTATGATATGGCCAAGAATTCTCATTTTATTTCCTATGAAAGACCTCCTCATACTATCCACCAGGACCCTAATCTGTAAATGGAGGTAGCCACTACCCTGTATTATTCACATCCTTAAGAGCAATGTATGTAATCACTCCCTTATCAAGTGCTCTATCCCAATTCCAGCTAGGACCTGTTGTAAGTCACAAGTGCAGACATATGACTGAGGTGGTTGGTTTTTTTGTAAGAAGCATCTGTGTGCCACCAAGCATGAGGTGAGCAAGAGGCAGCCTCTTTTGGTGGGTTTCAAGGAAGAGAGAGAGAGAGACTGGAGAAACAAGTGCACGGCCTGAATTCCAGATTCCTGAAGCCCCACCAAACCCACTGAGCCCCTCTCCCAGCCTCCCCCAGCATACCAGTGACTGTTCATAGCCTTCCCATAGCTGGAGCAGAAACTTTCAGCTTTGGCAGCACCGTTCATTTGAGGTCCACGCAAAGCATGCCTGGGGTCGCTTTTGGACCCTTGAGTCATCAGATGACCTTCATGTATCTTAATGCATATACTACTATAACACTTTAAGAATTGCCATCTGAGTGCTCGCTACAAAATCCAACTACTACTGAGAGATCCTCAAATTGATGGCAGCATTATGAACCACATTAATAGTAATATTATTAATATAATATTAATAATAATATTATTAAGACTGGCATTAATAAAAATACAAAATTTTTCTCCACAGAGATTTTGGCAAAGGTTTTAGATAGGCTTTGAAGCCACCCAGTTACTTCCATTTTGGAAACTCTCTTCAACTTACAAATCATATGGCTGTAGATCAATTAAAAAATAAAATAACATAAGGGGAAAAAAAAAAAAAAAAGGCTACGTACCAGGAAGGAAAAGAGGGTTTGCAAGGTCCCTTGGTGCCTGGGCACACCACCCAGGGCAAGGATTGGGGACCGATCATTTCAGGTAGCAGAGACACTGGCTGTGAAATTGGCCTCTCAAATCATCAAAGTCAGGGAGAACTGCCAGTGCTTCCTGCTCCTAAGAATGTTGTGACGTTCAGTTTCGGATGGTCTTCATGACACACCTCACTGCTCTTCTCTGATGGCAGCCCTGAGGCAATTCTTCTTCAAGGACTCCAGGACTACTGTCCATCTGCAGACTGGAGTCCTACAAACACTTCACATCCCAGCCTCCAAGATTTTCTCACCATATGACCATTGGATCCATTTGTTCACAGCTCAATGGGCTAGGTAGTTAAATTAGGCACAAATTCTCCATATATCACCATGTTAAGTAAGCTGTAGGACTCCCAGTTGCCTGGGGACCACACAGTTGGTAATGGTCCTCCAGCCATCACGCACAGTGGATCTGCTGGAATGCAGATCCCAGATGAAGTGGTCTCTCTGTTCATAATCTCTTTCTTAGAATAATCAATTGGAAGGGTTGCTCAACACAAAGCAGTCAGATCTAATTGACATATGCTGGAAGCCAATAAAGAAACACAGCTCTACAGAGGACACTCCTCCCCATTTTCCAATTAATTCTGAGGCACTCAATTAACAGATGTACAGACTCAAAGGACAAAAATATCATTTTCCACTAAATTCCCTGCTAGTGCCTACAAAGGATGGGGAAAACACTAAAAAAAATAATTACAGTATAATTCAGAACAGCAATCGTCAGAATATCTTCTTCTTTTGACTCCCTCTTGGTGGTTTGGATTGGTGGGTTTTTTTGGTGTTGTGGCTTGTCATTATTAGCAACAGAACTTCGTTATGATTTTATGTAAACAGAGTTGCTTTTTTTAAGTGGGGAGAGCTTCAGCCTCAGGCATCACTAGGTGGAGGCGTTGCACAGCGCAAGGCCGGTGCGGCTCCCTGCTGCAGGGATTTGGGATCCCCCACAGCCACTTCCTATAGCAGATGTTGCTACTCCCTCACCAAGCCTCGCCCTGGGACCCCTGATTTTTTCCCATCCTCAATTGTCTGCTCCCTTGGACGTGATCCTTTCCTCAATAAGAAGCCAGTTCACCTCCTAATTTAGGTACCCAACTAACTACATGGCCCAAGCCTCCACAAAAGTCAAACATGCCAAAGTTAGAGGTTTTTAGAAAATGACAGCAGACGGTGCTGGCACATCTTTGGCTCATTTAAATACATACATGCACCCAGCCATCCAGATCTAGGCTGAGGAGACATATTTTTATGAAAAACTTGGCTTTTCTTGCAAAAGTCGGCATGTGGTCTATTCTCTTCAGTCTCTAAGGAGAATCAAGCCCCTTTTACTCTAAAAATACAGGAATCGGAGCCAGATATCAAGCAGAACCAGATGTCACGACCCAGAAGAGAGCGTACACAGATGGTAGGGGGACATATGGCACACAAGTTCTTTCCCACTGTGAGTGTCCCTGTCAAGACAGCTCTTTAGCTTTTTCACTATTTGTTCCTGTAGACAATATGTAGGGGAATTAACTGCCAATTTTTTTTCTGTTTTAAAGGGACAGATGAATCTTCTTTTTTGTAACTCCCAAACACCCTGCTTATTTGCCATTTCAGAAGTGGGAGAATTCATAACCTCCTTTACCTGTCTGTACCTTCTTTGCTCCTATAAAGATGCATTTGTTCTGCCACTTCTCCTATGCTTCAGTTGAAATCATGTGGTTGTGGCACACCTTACCCAGAAAACACAGACCTAGTTGATACGATCTGAATGTGCTTCCCTAGGAGCAAGAGGTAGAAGAGTAGATAGCTCAAATTTCTTTCCAAATCCAAATGCTTGTGCAAGTCATCCACTTCCATAGCACAGAAGAAAAAATTAGTAATCCATATTTGAAAAAATAGAAAACAAACAAACAGTGTGGGTATTCAAAACAATGTGCTCAAAGAGAGAAAAAATATCTTCTTAAGGACTTGAATGTGGCCCTTTCAATCTCTCAGGTCATTTGTATATATTAGAATCATAGAATGGCCTAGGTTGGAAGGGACCTTTCAGATCATCGAGTCCAACCATCAACCTAACACTGAAAAAAAAACATCACTAAACCATGTCGCTAAGCACTAGGTCTACCCATCTTTTAAATACCTCCAGGGATGGTGCCTCAACCATCTCCCTGGGCAGCCTGTTCCAATGCCTGATAACCCTTTCGGCATAAAAATTTTTCCTAATATCTAATCTAATCCTCCCCTGGCACAATTTGAGACCATTTCATCTTGTCCTATCACATGTTACTTGGGAGAAGAGACCGACCCCCACCTGGCTACAGCCTCCTTTCAGGTAGTTGCAGAGAGCGATAAGGTCTCCCCTCAGCCTCCTTTTCTCCAGGCTGAACAACCCCAGCTCCCTCAGCCGCTCCTCATGAGACTTGTGCTCCAGACCCCTCACCAGCTTCATTGCCCTTCTCTGGACCCACTCCAGCACCTTAATGTCTTTCCTGTAGTGAGGGGCCCAAAACTGGACACAGTACTCGAGGTGGGTCCTCACCAGTGCTGAGTACAGGGGGGAGAATCACTTCCCTAGTCCTGCTGGCCGCGCTATTCCTGATACAAGCCAGGAAGCTGTTGGCCTTCTTGGCCACCTGAGCACACTGCCAGCTCATATTCAGCCAGCAGTCAACCAATACCCCCAGGTCCTTTTCTGCCGGGCAGCTCTCCAGCCACAATTCCCCAAGCCTGGAGCACTGCATGGGGTTGTTGTGACCCAAGTGCAGGACCCGGCACTTGACCTTGTTGAACCTCATGCCATTGGTCACAGCCCATTGATCCAGCCTGTCCATATCCCTCTGTAGAGCCTTCCTACCCTCAAGCAGATCAATACTCCTGCCCAACTTGGTGTCGTCTGCAAACTTACTGAGGGTGCACTTGATCCCCTCGTCCAGATCATTGATAAAGATTTTAAAGAGAACTGGCCCCAATACCGAGCCCTGGGGAACACAACTTGTGACCATCTGGCAACTGGATTTAACTCCATTCACCACCCATCCAGCCAGCCAGTATTTTACCCAGTGAAGAGTGCTCTCTTCCAAGTCACGGGCAGCCACTTTCTCCAGGAGAATGCTGTGGGAAACCATGCCAAAGGCTTTACTAAAGTCTAGATAAACAACACCCACAGCCTTTCCCTCATCCACCAAGTGGGTCACTGTCATAGAAGGAGATAAGATTTGCCAAGCAGGACCTGCCTTTCATGAACCCATGCTGACTGGGCCTGAGTGCCTGGTTGTCCTTCATGTGCCCCATAATGGCACTCCAGATGATCTGTTCTATGACCTTCCCGAGCATCGATATTGGACTGACAGGCCTGTAGTTCCCCGGATCCTCCTTGCAGCCTTTCTTGTGGATGGGTGTCACATTTGCTAGATGCCAGTCAACTAGGGCCTGCCCATTTTGCCAGGACTGCTGGTAAATGATGACAAGTGGCTTGGTGAGCACGTCCGCCAGCTCCCTCAGTACCCCTGTGGATCCCACCTGGCCCCATAGACTTGTGTATGTCTAGGTGCTGGAGCAGGTCCCTCACCATCTCCCTTTGGATTTCAGGGTCTTCATTCTGCCCCCTGCCCCTATCTACTAGCTCAGAGGGCTGGGTACTCAGGGAACAACCAACTCTACTACTAACGACTGAGGCAAAGGCGGCATTAAGTATCTCAGCCTCCTCCTCATCCTTTGCCACCATGGTACCGCCCCTTTCTAATAAAGGATGGATATTCTCCTTAGTCCTCCTTTATTACTAATGTATTCAGAGTATATAAACTAAGCAAGAAAGTGCCAAAGATCAAAATCAGCATTTGAGATTGGAGAAGAGATGAGGCAGCACTGGGGAGTGTTACCATGGACAGTGCAGGAAAAGGAAGCGCTCCCCTGATACATATTGCTGGTGAGATAAGGGAACGAGAGAACATGGATTTTAATAATTGCCAACAGAAATAAAGTCCATCAGGGAAACGGCTTAGTGAAAAAAAAAATAAAATAAAAAAATCTAATGACACAGTGTTCAAAATTTCCCTTCTACTACAGTCACTGCTGTGCTCAAAAAAAAATTAGGTCAAGATCAAATAAGTGGCTGGGGGCAAAACTGAACCAGAAAAATAATTTACATATCTAAGTCACCTGATCTGGAGCAGAAATTCCAAACCAACCTTTCTGGAGCAGAATATTCACCTTCACGACTTGGTGAGCTTTCTACCTTTCTTCAGGGTGAAATACCAACTCCTGATAGTCACCGTCATCGCCAAGCAGAGCTCTAGCTGCAGCTGTAACGCCACAGTGCTCTCTCAGAGGAAGTCACACATGAGCTGTACTTTTTAACTGTGCCACCTGATGCTCAGCAGATATCAGACTCCTTTTTCCAATCTATTTCAACATGGGAAGCAATCTTAAGAGTTGGCTGAGGACACAAGGGGTTTGTACTACTTTCTAGCTCACTAATATTCAGTTTATCTCAACAAATGCATCAAGTCCTGGTTTATATTATCCCACCTTAAAAGAGAACAAGAGTCAACTGGTGTGCTTTGCCTTTACTCTGGGGACTAATGAGCGTAGGGATGAGAAGAGGAAACTCTATGGCTCCTGTGTTCATGCATTGTAGCATCTATGACTAAACCAGAGACCTGGGAGTACTCTGGAGTAAGGCTGCTAGCCACTGATTTTACTTACATTGTAGAGCTTCAAAATACATGTAATATATACTTAAGTATTTCTAAGAAAAAAAAATTGTCTCTCCTTAGCCCAGATTTTTATAAACATTTATTGTATTCTGCCTGCTTCATCTGCAAGCTAACTGCAGCTATGGAAGGAGGTACAGTAGTTAAACCACCATAGCCTCTGAACAAAAGGCAGACTAGGCTCCTCCTTCTAGCAGAAGCTGAAGGCAACAAAGGAAAATATGAAATTACCTTTGTGTTTTTCCACCTGCGAGGATGCAATACAGAGGTAAATTAAAAAGAAAAAAAGAAGAAAAAGTCAGTCAGGGCTGTCCTGTGTGGGGCCATTGCACAGACTCCACGAGGTTGTAACAACTTTTTCTAGGTTTGGGCTCAGAGCAAGTGACCTTCCCCATCACACAAGCCTCTATTCATGAATTAATACAGTCATAGATGTGTACATTAAAACATGAAACAGGCTATACCTTGGCACTGACATAAAGGCAAGAAAGTGGGATATAGGAGGAAAATTATAAGAGGAGGAAAGTCTCCCAGAAAAAAACTAGCCTCATAGTATGGAAGGAAAGATGCAGTGGAATTAGAAAATCCGAGACAAGTTAATCATAAGGCAAGAAACGGAAGGGGCAATCTAGAGTGCCAAATAAATTGTCAGGAACAAGCCAGCAGAAGTAGTATCAAATAGTTACGTTTGAAAAGTAAAAATGGTGCAGAGAATGCTTTCAGTGTATCTTACACCACATAACATTCAGATCATTTTCTCTGTCAGCATAGATATACAATAAACTGAAATATATCTACCACATTGTGGTGAACAAATACTTTTTCAAGGATTACACTGCATTTGCCTTTTCCTTCTGGAGCTAACAAGTTTCCAGAAGCAGGCCTGTGGCCAACTAACTGTTTTGTTTTTTTTCAATACAGAGCAATCAGCAGCACATCTGTCTCTATGGGAATTTTATTGTACGACAAAAACCAGTGTTTTCCTACATGACTTGCAAAAAAAAGTTTCCAAGGGGAGTTTCCAAGGGGAGAAAACAGAAACAAAATTCAGTTTCAAAATAAAAAAAATGATAAAAGGATAAGCCACTTCACGTCATGCTACATTCAAGTAGTTAGCTAACAGCTAACCACGGTAACTGAAACCGTTCTCCCACACTTATTTTTCACACAAGAAAACTAAAATGCCTGAATGATCATACTAAATGTGGTTGTTTAAAAGAAAGTATCAAGTAGATAAATGCTGACTCACAATTATCTGTCTTCACTTAAAAGCCTTTAAGTCTCATTTAGTGTGAAAATGCTTGTCTTGAATATTGTAGCAAACATCTGAAAAGAACTATGAAAGAAGTGGTGACAAATCATAACTGCACATCGACAGAAGAAACAAAAAATACCAGCACAACTCCATGCAAATGAATGTACTCATCTGTAGTACTGCAAATCCTAGAATTATTGGTATTTTTTTATTTCACAGCTTATGAAATCAGGAAGTTGCAGTTTCTTTATTATTTCTCTCATTCTACATGGAAATAAGAGGGTTCTGTTTTTAAATACAAGTGGAAAAAAAAAATCTTTGAAAGAGAGTGTAGTTTTCAACAAGTCTACACACTCTGTAAAAATTTGACAATAATGATTATCTAAACTCTCTAGGTTCCCAAATTTATTTTTTAAAAGCTCCAGCCTAAACATTATGCATTTCCAAAGACAACTGTTTCAGCATCTACTAGAACAATAGTACTTCATCTGATGGATCTATCCTGTTCTCAGTTTTCATGGCAACATTTCATAAGTCTCTGGTCAATGGAGGCTGTGGAAAATTACACAGCTGTGAACCCCACAGACAGGATAATGAGACACTGCTCATAAGGACTATAGCTAAACCTTCTCAAAGAAAAAGGCAGCATGAAATGCTATTGCAAATCTTCCACGTTAAACATATGTTCCACTCCTGGACGTTGCTTTCTCTCCCAGCAATACAGCCCAACAAAGAGTATATTCTACAGCATACACGCTTCTGAGAACCAGATGAAAGGAATTCAGTGACAGATGCTATCCTAGCAATAAAGATAATGTAAGAACCTACTTAACTTCAACAAAGAACAAAAAAAAAAAAAGCAGCAAGCAGAACTCACATTTGCATTCAGATGCTGCTCTTCAAGGCTGGAGAGTGAAAATTCTTGCCACTTCAGATCATCTTGAAAAGGAAGCAGCATGTCATTTTCTCATGGTGATGCACACAGAACAATGGATGGGGGTCCAGAAATACCAAGCTACTCCCCAAGCAGGTTGATATTGCCACATACCACTAATTTTTTCTTACACAAGCAGACAAGATGTTATTCCTTGCCATTAGGTACTGGCCACTTTCCACTCTCTCCAGGATACTCAGCCCAAGCACAGTCCTTTGACAGATTCTCAGTGAATTTCTGTGCTTGTAGTTAGCACAGTTGAGACACAGAATGAGAACCCCTGGTTTCCAGAGTAGCAGCACAGTCTAGAAAGCTTCCATTTTGCAAGAAATCTGAAATATTTTCAGTTTCCTGACCATTTCAAGAGACTAAGTTTACAAACACCCCATAGACCAGACATCACGGAATTATTCAACAATTGTCTGAAAAGCCACAGATTCCATTCCATTTGCTGAACACACTTAGTACCAACTGTTCATCTGAAACACATTTAGTTTGTGAGGAGTTTTAAATATACCTGCTACATCATGTATTTTCCCAACCCCTTCAAGAAGCAAAGATAAGGCCTATTGATCAGGAAGAGACCCCAAAACTTGTACAGTGCTGATTCTTGCAGTAATGAGGAAGTCAGACAATCACAGAGAGGCAACAAGAAGAGGAACAGAATGACTAGGAAAAGGCAGACAACAGAAACATATTTTTAATTTATCAACTGTAGTTTCAATTTTTAAAAAAAAAAATTACTTCACACGTGCTTCTTCAGTGGATATTACTTTTACGTGGACCACAACTATTAAATAGCCTGCCACCATCAGCAACATTTACTTCTCGTATCTGTGTGAGATTAACACAACAAATTTTGTACAAAACCCAGAACAGAAATAAAGTTGCAGAAAGCTTTTCTTTTAGGGTGTAATTTGGGGAATGGATGAGTAGCTTATACTCTGTGATGAAAATGTTTACTTTGTAATATAAAGAATTTGTGTAAAAAAGAAAATAAATTAAAAAATAAATTTCACTGCAGAAGCACCTTCTCAGTACTATTTTAAAAAGTCCATCTTAACTTCCCTTTGATGCAGAATTGTTCAAGGTTAGGGGCAATAAATACACTCCAGAATAAGATACCTTCTTCCTGGATGGCATTTGATAGCGCACATTTTTCCAGAATCTTGTATTTGGTGAACAAGATTTCTCTGAGAAGTCCCCTTTCCATTGGATAGCTCCATGTTTTTGCTTAATATATCTGATCGATTCCGGCATGCTTGTGTGGTCCTGTATTTCATCTATTTCTATAAGAATTACTTGAATCCCATCACGGATGAGAGCATTATACATTGCTAGTTGTTGTTCAGAGGTGTCTTCTAACAGGCAGCAACTAGATGTTTCTGATCCCAAAACAATCATCAGTCTTCTGCTTTGCTTAAGGGTTTCATCAGCAACACTGACCACAGCTGTACGTAATGAAGGAACAATCAATGTTTGCATTGCAACTTTACAACTGATGTAAAATATATCTTAATTTTAAAATTGCATATATAGAGAGCAGTGGGTATCTCAGAGGACTGGTGTGTTTAAGATCTCCCAACTGTCATTCATGATTCATGATCCATTGCATGAAATTTCTGACAAAAATTGTTTTCTTCAGTCCCAAGCAGCAGGTATCATTCAAAGAACCTCAATGATATATTAATGCTGCTGCATCCTCATTTGTTCATCACTAGAAAGAAAGTGCAGACCCTCATAAGAGAATTTTTTGTAAGAAACTGACAAAATTTAAACTAAAAAAAAAGTCCATTGGGCAAATCAACAAATTATCTATTAAAAATAAACAAATATAACTTTTTTCCCAAAATAGGTGTTCTTTAATTGTACATATCATCTTCTAACCCAAGAACAACATGTCAAAAGACAACCTATTAACTGTACTAATTAAAGCATACCTTCTCCTGGTAAGTCATCCCTTCCAAATATAAAGAGATTATATCCACATTGTTGTTCTAAAACATCTGGGAGTATTCTACGAACAAAGGTTTCCAGACGATAGAAGCTTCTGTCTCCACTGCTCTTTGCGTACAGGACATATGCATCATAGACTTTCCCATCTAAACCAAATACAAATGTTTATATTAAAGAACTAAAAACCAGGAACGTGCCTTTATTGCAAGGTTTCATTTTGGACTGTTTAAAAATAGTAATGGGGGGCTAATTCACTTATCTGACAGAACAACATCAAAGCACTAAAATGCTCTACAAATCAAAAGAAAGATGATCAGCCACAGAACCTGACCTCTTTTTCCATCATGGGGATGGATGTGCCAGCAAGAGAGCTGGATGCAGGACCTGGGACCTGCAGGAAGGAGCCCCAAGCCCCAGAGGTGTCAGGACATTAAGAAAGTGTCCTCTTAGAGGACTTTCTTCACCACGTCTCCTGAAACAAACTCAACAGCTATTATCTCCACTTCTGACTAACCATGAGAGAGGGTGGAAAATGGCAACTCTTTCTTGTAGTAATTCTGCGAGAGAAAAGCAGGTAGAAGAAAAGACCAGAAGGCAGCTGAGGTTTTGGGAGTTAAAACTGTGTTATAAACAGGAATGAAGAAACCACAACAAAATCAGATTTAACTCACCAAGTTAAGTCTAGCTCAACAAGCTACAAGAGATAGTTTCTTTGATTTTTATTTTTTATTTTTTTTTTTGCTAGAAGTCTATTAAAGCATTCTGGGAAAACTGAATTTTTAACCAGATGTTGAAATTACTTTTCTGTGAAAACATTTAGAACAGCCATGAGTAAATGTTAACTATCTCAGTGCATGAAATCCATTTAACTTTCAAACTATGGGGAACTTCGGACAGTCTAATTTTGAGGGCTGCCAAACAAAATATCTCTAGTGTTGCACTTATTCCAATTTTTTCACACCTGTCCAATCCATTTGTCTACACCATAGCAATAAAAACACCTAAGAAGAATCACTGAATATGGAACTAGTAGTATTTTTTCTCTTTGGCATATAACCATCATAACTGACAGAATTTAGAAAGAAAGTGCTGGGTAAAAGAGAGAAGTTGCGAAAAAAAAAAAAACCAAAACAAAACCACCCAAAACCCAACAAAATTAATCTCTGAGAAAATGAGAGTCTGATTTTCAATATAAATATTTAGTGCATGTCTTTAAACAGCTAGTTTACAGGATGTAGCTCTGCTGACACCTATTGATCATCATCAGAGTGACCAAAAATTTACATGTAAAGAAACTACTGAAAAGCAAAAAGCAACATGCTAATTTGGGGAAAACCTGGAGTTCTTTCTGACCTATCTCATCACGACTGCCTTCAGTATTATGCAGTGTTTATTGCATCAACTATGATTATATGTTTTACTCATATGACTGAAAAATTACCCAAAAAAATATCTTTATGCATATCTGAAAATTCCTCAAGGAAACTCCACATACATTCCACTAAATAATCACATCATTTCTTAGAAGTAATAGCCAGTGAAAAAAAATCAACAGGCTATTTACACTAACATACCTGGTCACACTTACATACCTTCCTTACTTGCAAAGGCACAGACAGAATTACGGTACCAAAGCACCAAGTCAATCTTGAAAATCTTGTAGATTATTAAAGTAACAAATGTTAAAATTAACAAAGAGACAATCCCTCCAGTCAGCCATCTTTGTAAATCTGGAACTGCACAAAAATATAGGAAGATTATTTTTTTTTTAATGCTGAATTTGTCCAAATATGATCTTTTACACAAATGTAAATTCAAGTATCATATTTTTCACTTCCATCTACCTATTATTTTAATAATGATAAATACAGTACTACAGTGACTCCTCCCCTATGGACAGGTACATGCATACATACTGCAAACTGTAATCCACCTGTCTTCCAGCAACATGATAAATGAGCATTTGGTATAAAAACCCCTTCTGGGGAAGTCAAGGCAAACACAAGTCTCAAAAATAACAGTATTTCTTACCTCTGTGTTTTAGTATAATATAGGATGCAACCTGCCCAAAGGCATTTGAAGCCTGACAGACAAATGGTTGTTCATAATCTTCACTATTCACTTCCGAAATTATTAGCTTCACAGAATGCATAGGGCGCCCATCGTAAGAAGTTTCCTCCCTATCCAAAAGGTGACAAATAGAGATATAAAACCACAACCCTTTCTGGAATGGCTTCATCACTAACAGCTGCAGCATGACAATGGTTGTTTCCATCTGCAAATGTCAACCACGCTTCAGAATAGATAAGCAATTACATTATATGAAGGAAACCCAAACAACAGTCAGGCCTCTTCTTGACATTTACCATAGACATTGGAAAACATCAAGACCTTATCTACAGCTGTGTTTCCCCAAAAGAATAAAAAGTTTCTATAGGCTGAAGTACAAAAATATACCTTACAAACCTAAGCAAACCCTTGTTACAGGTTTCCCAGGCCCTGTAAGAGTAGGTGGAGAGAAAGAAATTCCACAGTGCAATATGACACAGAAAGAGGCCCTGGTACAAGGGCGTCATCTTGCAGTGACCTGCTCTGGGACAGGGAAGAAGGACATCAAAGTTGGTGACCTGCAGCAAACAACACCAACTCAGTGCAGTTCCTGCTGCAGGGAGTGGAGTCTAAACTGCTGCTTCACACCATGGATCAGAACAGAATTGTAAGAGCTAAAGTGTCAGGCTGCACCACTAAGAAACACAGATTATCCCCCCATACATTCTACAAGGGCACAAAAATGCCCATTATGCTGCACATTCAGTTAGTCATGTGTATCATGATGTGTGACTGATGTATGAACTAAACAACTTTTTAACCACCAGCAAAATGAGCGATACCACTACCTTGTTAACAGTAGACCTCAAATGCAAAATTAACTAAGCTACTTAGCCAAGCACTATTCTTTCATGAAAATATATTCTAGTTACCATTTAAAACGCAAAATAAAAGCTTGAAATATACCATAAAGGGCATATATAGGACCAAACGAATCACTTTCTAAGCAAGAAGTTACAGTAATTTGAACAATGTAACAAGGAATGAATGAATCAACATCACTAATGCAAATGACTAATGGTTGCAAAGACAACCTATTAAGTGCTAGGAAGTACAAAAAAATAACACTGCTTTTATGTTATCAGTTCAGTGACTGTGTGGTTCTGCATTATGGTCCAATTGTTTATGGCATTACAATTCTTTATGACAGTACAATACATTACTTTTGTATAGGGTTTTTACTTGGTTAGCACTCAAAGAATTCAGCATTTTATTTCCCCCTTTGTTTTATGATAAGGACTTATTTCTCACAACTATATGCTTATTTTGAAGATATTTTCATTTCTTCATCAGTTTCTCGCTCATACATAGTGCTTGAGAATTTGCAAAAATGAACATTTTTCTTCATAGCACCACCATGAGACCAGGGCTGACAAAAAACCTGCAATTTTTAGTTCCCAACCTTTCATGTCTAAAAAACTTCCAGACTGTGTTCTGCTCTGATTTTAGTTGCCTTTTCAAGTCGGGTCTAATTTCTTCTCTCCTAACTCCATTTAACTTGCTTTTCACCTTCACCTTATCTCCCAGTTTCCCTTCTCATGCTTTACTCAGTCCAAGTCCATTTTCCTCCCAAACCCCAACTCATCACTGGAAATCTCTCTCCCTTTTCTCCTCTCGCCCCACTAAGCTTCAGTACAAATGTCCTCAACAGTCTTCCATTAGCTCTCCAGCTGATCGCATTTACACTTCTCTAACTCAAGGCTCTGAAATCTGGAAGTCTCAATTTCTCCTGTGAAGCACAGGTTTCACCTCTTGCGACCTTTCAGAGATGCAGATGTGAAGGGAAAGGAGAACAAAGAAGAAAGACAGTCTGAAGATCATGTGCCTGGACATGCTTGATCCAATTGAAAGTGGTTTCTGCCACGCCAGGGCCTGCTCAATAGAAACTGTATTACAATTATGAGACTGTAAGTCTACAAAACACCTTTTCCCAAGGTTGGAAATTAAGACAGATTTTTACAATGACCAGAAATTGAAGTCCACGTGCCTACTATGTTTCAAGTTTCTATTTTAAAGCAGAAAGTGAATTGGAGAAAGCAGGCATTAGAATTTTTACAAAGAAAGCTATTTAAGCAAGTGAAAAACGTTGCTAAACATTTTAATGTCAAAGGGAGAAAGTTCCACGTTGGTTGCCAACACAGTATTTTCTAATCTGAAAATATACTTACTCATAAGGACTTGCAAAAATTCTGCTCATATAAAATACATCAATATATACACCGTTGCCTGTCCAAAACACCTCATACCCATCAGCACCTGTTGTATTGCAATCCACTGTAACCTGTGAGCCTATAAAATTGTGTTACAAAGTGAAAAGTTAATTTTCATATTTTAATTAAAGTCTATACAATCCTGTTCACAGACTCGCACACAGACCAGCTAAGGATGGTCCCACACCCTTATAGAAAAGTTACTCTAACAGAGGGTCTATATACTCAGTGATCTGAAGGTTCAGAAAGAGACGGGTAGGATGAAAGAGACTAAATCCAGAAAGAAGATGCCTCTCTCTGGGCATCACTTTCCCTGCAGATTCAAAGATGGATGTGTTCTTAGAATCTCTTCCAGAGTGATGGAAAGAACAGATGTGACAGAGAATCACTTGGACTCTCTACACTCTCTTTACATTTGAGAAGTTTCCCTAGGACTTTGTAAGCAACATGCCTTGTCTCCTTCCCTCTCACCCCCAAACTGAGCTGGTCACTGAACTAGTTTTTGTCAAAAAACAAAATCAAGAAAGCACAGAATATGGTACTCCTTGAGTATATATTTTCACTAGGATACAAAATCGTATTTTCTTATTGAGAAAACTACTTACCTAGTTCCACTTCAATGGAGTTGTTTCTTGGATAAGATATTTCTGGGGGCTTTTTTGGTGGGCTCACTAACCAAAAGAAAGAAAGTGCTTTTCAGAAAACTTGGGGCAGTTGCAGTCCGTTCTATGCTCTGTAACCCAAATACAACCTAAAACCCCCTATCTTATGGACGAGGTTGTCAGCAATTTTATAATAGATATCACTCAATACCGGAAGTATCATATCTCAGCTAGTCGTTACTTCTGACTTGAAGATAAACTATTCTTTGCCCCACCTCTTCCAAAACATAGTGCCACAAATCTCCACACACTCATGGTGGACTGGCTCTTCCACAGCATAAAGATCCTGTAATATTGCATGCACGGGTGCTGAGAAGGGTGTGGGTAAATATCTACAGTATTACCCCTCTACAATCTGGATAGCCTGTCACCCAGCACCCCACAGATGCACTCTAAAAGTATCAGGCTGCAGTTTGTAATTCATTTATTTTAGACTTTTACTATTATAAAGGGGAAATCTAATCTCTGTACTTTAGTTAAAGGCCTTGCAATTCTTCCCACAGCACTATCTATATGGAAGTACAATGCCAGTGCCCCCTTTTAAACGTTTACATTAGACTAGATATAGATCCTGGAATATGAGAGTATATGAATATATATTATGATATGTGAATATTATTATACAACTATGATACATATTCATATGATATATACATACATACACATTTATGCATATACAAAACAGGGAAGCACAAAAAGAGACTATTAAATAGTAATGCAATCTATTAGTAAACCTAAAAATGTCTTTCATCAGCTGGATTGTAAAAACGGTATTGCATTTCATACCTTGATACAGCACAGCCTTTTTAGTGATCCAATATCAATCTCATAATGCTGTGCTAGCAAAGGAGTTCACCTTTTACAGTTAGGCCTTTTATATTTCTTTTTTGTTGTGCTGGTGGCCCCCTGACATAAATCAAGGTCTACTGAGCTAGACACACGATATCAGAGATCAACAGTTCTTGTGCTGAGAAGCTTGAAACCAAAAACAGAAGAGACAAAGGTTTGAAGGAAACAGGACACACAGAGTCAAGACACTGCTACGATTTGAACTGGTTTAGTTCACTGTTCTTGCAGCAAGAGGATAATGTGAAGGAGAAAGAAGTAAGATGGGCAGCACTAAGGTACTGCAGAAAGTACTGTGCCTACCAAGCATTACAGGGTACCTGTTTAGGGACCTTGGCAGCTGGTCTGAGTAGCAAAGTTTTGACATACTGCAACTCTGAAGAGGGGAACCAATCTTCAACACAGTGGCAACAACAGACAAAAATATGTAAGCTCTCAGTCAGAATTTCTTTCCCTAGTAGCCCTGAGCATGCCTATCCACAAATTGGGTCTTTTAGTTTTAGTCATCAGAAACTTGGACAAAAATTTGGAGTCACTGTTATGAACACAAACACTGTGAAATTATCTACTTACCTTCTACAGTCAGACTGACGTCTCGTGAAATGTTATATTGTTTTCCATTGTGTGTATATGTTGTTTCACATGTATAGTTTCCTCGATCGTGTACATTCACATCGAAAATTATAAGATCCCTGTTTGAGAAGGCAAACCTTTCCCCTTCCAGCAGCTGGCAGTCCTAAACATGTGTAGAGAACTCTGTTAATTCATACCACTATCTCTTTGCAAGGTTTTTCTCTCTTTAACGCAATCTGAACTTTCAGTGGATCACCGCATAAGGATTAATGCCTTGCAGAGGCTGAGGAAGAGTGAGGGGGGTGGAAAGAAAAGCAAAACATACTTCATTTTGGCTCCGAGTTTTTAATTCAAAGACACTCCAGTTCGTTTCTCATAGAAAATGTCTTTCCACTTTAGAGAAATAAGGAAGTGAAATGCAAGTGTCAGTATTTGTAAAATTATTCATTAAGATTTTTTTTTAATAATTAGACTTAATTTTTTAAAGTATTTAAATACTCTTGGTACTATATGGACTGCATGGGGATGAGGGAGGAATGCTGCAGAAGGCACTATGTTCTTGAAACAGAAAGAGCTTTTAAATAAGCGGGAACAATAAGAAATGGCATTTATTTAACGGAACAATACTGAGCACACAGTGGATATGCCATCTCTCACAAATGACATAGTAAATCTGTTTCTGCACAAAAGAAGTTCAGGACAGTGTGTTTCGCTAGCAGGTAAAAAGATGCCACCTGCTGGATACGCGGGTCAACGTCTCCTACATCTAAACTGAATTACTACCCCGTTAATCAAAAAAACTATATACACCTTTAAAAGATTAAAAAGCCTTAATCCTCTACCAATTTGTTTTAAAATAATTTTTTCCCCATTTACAATAAATCTTCAGTTTTTCTCTTAAAATTCACAAACATCAGTGATTTATATTTTAAATAATGGACAGTTACAAGACAGTACAAAACACAACATTCTTACCTTATACCAACGAACAGGCTGAATATTCTTCTCATTCCTGAAAAAATCCAAGTGTGGACACACAACCTTTGCAGATGATAATGTGAATATCACTTCCTCTACAGCAAATTTTTCATTTAAGCATATGCCATCAGTCCTCTCAAAAACTGTTACTTTTGTACACATTTTCTTGCAGTTTGTCAAATTCCTGCAATTAATATAATATAATTAAATTAACCTATTTGGCATATTTTCCAACTCGAAAATATATGGTATTCTTTTTGGAAAAGAAAAAGAGGATGAGAAGTTTACAGTTTCTCTAATAATTTTTGCCTACTAGGAAAAGAACACCAAAACTAGACTTACTTCCCCTGACCTAAATTTATTTTTTGTGAACACACTCTCCCTTCTTCATTAGTATTTCTGTTATCCTCGAAATTCTACTTGCTTTCTAAGAGTTATTCCCTTTGCAAGTCATTTCTGTAACAACGTAATTTTTTTTTAACTTTCACCTTATGACACATTCATAATCTCCAGAATCTTCTAACATTGCAGGGAGAAACCAAATTAAATTCTTCTGCTGATGAATTCTAGCAAGTTTGTCTCTAGGCACAGCTGTCTGGTTACCAACTTTATACCATGTTAAGTTGTAGTCTCCACTTTCCAAGCTCTTTTCCAGTGAACATTTAATAGCAAGAGGCTGCCCATGAGGCACAAGACTTTGCCTCAACATCACATCATAGGCTTCACATTTCTCTAAAGGAAAGAGATAGACATTAAAGAAAACCTCAAACACTGTGAAAGGACATGATGAACATATTTCTTGATTACATTTACAAAGTTCATTGGAGTTTTCACCTCCATCCGCAATTCATCTACCAAAAATACAATTATAATCCCTTATCTTTTCAGTTGAGAGTACTACTCAGTGATATACAGATATAGTTATGCTACTGAAATGAAATGCTGTTTTTTTTAATGCAAACTTTATACTCAGTGGAATGTCTTCGTTTGCAGCAGACTGTAATTTGTGTATTCAGATGAAAATTACTACAGTAGTTGTATTTCTCAAGTCTGTTTCATACACACACACACGCGCACACACAAATCTCACATTTAATGTTTTTATTTGTTAACTTCATTTAACTGTAGTCAAAGTAGGTCTTTAAGACCGACTATACTCTCAGTACCCAAATGTCCTAAGAGGACACTGAAGTTAAAGTTACTGTTGCACAAATATTAAGTTTGCTATGGAAATTTCAACTTAACCCTCATTTTATAAGCATTTAAAGAGGAATTATTACAAGCACTTACCAACGAGCTCATTTTCTTTCCCTCTAACCCAAGGGGATTCACACAGGGAAAAAAACCATGAGATTTATTTTCTTTTGTCAATATGACAAAAAAGGCACCGGCTCTGGATACCACGGTCACATTCTTATGTCAGCATTATATTTATCTAAAATTCCTTGTTTTGTTAGAATATAAGAACAGCCACACAGAGTCACGTAATTGTCTGTCTAGCCCAAAGCCCTGTCTCTGACAACAACCAGTGCCAAATGCATAAGAAAAGGGAGTCGGATACAACAAGCAGAGTAATACTTCGCTTTCATTCCCTTTCCTTCCTCTTATGTGCTGTGTGAAAAACCATTCACTGCCTTTTACCATTTCTCTGGGTATCATGTATTTTCTTGTTATGAGAAATGGCAAAGTAAACTTTCCCTCATCTGCCTAGTCTATGGTATTTACAGTTTTATAGACCTCCATCACATCTTGCCTTAGTTGTCTCTTTTCTTTACCTCCGAGTCCTCATTCATTTAATGACTTCTCATATGGAAGCCATTCCATATCATACCACACTGTCACTCATCTCTCTACCTTTTCTGATATAGTCTTTCTGAAATGGAATGAATGGAACTGCAGAGTTCAATTGAATCACATTCACCATGGTGTTATATAGTAGCATAATGAAGCTTTCTGTTTTCTGCTCTACTCCCTTCCCAAAAATTCTACTTTTCAGACAACCACCACTGATGGCAGAGCTAATGCTTCCCGAAAGCATCCAGGGATGTCAAAGTAGCGTTTTTCCGAAGTGGTTATTAATTAACTTAATGTTCACACCACACACAGGCTGCATGCTTGTTTGTGCTATATGTGTATGACCCTTCCATGCCCCTACACATCCATTTGATTTTACTTATTGACATTCTATCACTAAACCATTCAATATCCAGATAGCCTTTTCATAGTCAGCATTAGTTTTAACCACCAGGGATAATTTCATATCATCCACAGCTCTTACCACTTCGCTATAGATCTTTTCCAAATTACTTATCAAAACACTGAATTACTGAGATGTCTATATTGGATGCCCCATAATAACTTTGATAGTTATGAAATGCTGTGGCCGCAGGAACTGATAACCGTTTTCTGCCTTTAATGTTAATACCCTGAAATAGCGTCATTTTTTCACACACTTCTTGCCTCAGTTTTTCTGAAATCCACCTCCCACATAGCAGGAAAAAATTATAAGGTACACGCATACCTAAACAGACAATAGAACTCTCTGCTATTGAGGGAAGGGCAGCCAAATAATCACCTTTCCATACGATTACTTAGTTAGCCAAAAAAAAAAAAAAAAAAAAAAAAATCAAACTATCCAACAGATTGGTGAACTTTGCAACTTGTCCATCTATGGGCAAAAACACCCAACACCAAACCATTTCCAACCAAACGGCTTGCTAGAAGCTCAAGGAATGGAAATTCATTAAGTTTTTCTTTTAACAGTCTGGCGCTGCTGCAAGATTCCAGGTGGAATGACAAGATTATGACAGCAACTCATTTGAACCATCTGAAATGTTTTAAACATGAACTGGATTGTTGATTGACAGCTGAAGGGCAGATGAGTAGCCTAGCAATTTTACAAAAATCTAGACGTTATTGTCAAATGGTTGTATTTTACAATATGAAAGGACACATTCTGTAAAGTTAAAACTAAATTCATTTCATCATCTTACACACCAAAGGGTCTTGCTGCCATCCAACAGCCTGGGGAAGTGAATAGGACAGGATAGGATGGAAGGGACCTTTAAGATCATCGTGTCCAGCCATTAACCTAACACTGACAAAACCACCACTAAACCATGTTCCTAAGCACCACATCCACCCATCTTTTAAATCCCTCCAGGGATGGTGATTCAGCCACTTCCCTGGGCAGCCCATTCCAGTGTTCGATAACCAGGGCGTTACAAGTGGGCTGACAGAAACCTCATGAAGTTCAGCAAAAGGAAATGCAAAGTCCTGCGTCTGGTGAAGAATGACCCCAGGCACCAGCACATGCTGGAGACCATTCAGCTGGAAAGCAGCTCTGCAGAGAAGAACACTGGGGTCAACAAACCGACCACGAGCCATCAATGTTTCCTCATGGCAAAGAAGGCTAATGGTGTCCTAGGCTTCATTAGAATCTGCAAGCAGGTCAAAGAAGGTGATCCTTCCCCTCAGCGCTGTTAAGGCCACATCTGGAGTACTGCAGCCAGTTCTGGGCTCCCCAGTACGAGAGAGACATTGATTTACTGAAGAAAGTCCAGCACAGGGCCACAAAGATGATTAAGGGAGTGGAGCATCTCTCACATGGGGAGAGGCTGGAAGAGCAGAGACGGTTCAGCCTGGAGAAGAGAACGCTTGGGGAGTGTGTGGGTAGACCCTGTCAATGTGTGTAAATACCTGATGGGAGGGAACGAAGAAAAGGGGGCCAAACTTTTACCAGTATTACCCACTGACAGGACAAGAGGCAACAAGCACAAACTGAAACACAACACACTCCATCTGAACACAAGAAAACACATTTTTTTACTGTGAGGGTGACCAAACACTAGAACAGGTTGCCCGGAGAGGTTGTGGAGTCTCCATTTGCAGAGATATTCAAAATGCAACTGGACATGGTCCTGGGCAACCTGCTCTAGCTGGTGCATATTACACGTTTTATCGGTTCCTGCTTTTAGGACAGTTTAGAAAAAACTCACTGGCATGCATATAAATTTGACTTTTACAGCCATTTCCACAGAAAATTAGTATTGTGTGAAAAAATAAGTTTCACAACAAGACCTTCCATAGCCACCAATAAACTTACCTGCAATAATTAAATACAGCAATGCTGTTGTGATATTACACAAAAACAATGTTTTTGCTGTCATGTTTCCCTGCAAAAAAGGAAAGAAAACCATCAATTACCAGTTTCCAATATAAACATCCACAACTGAAAGTCAACATTTGCATTACACAGTTAATACAGGACACAAGAAATATAGGAATTGTCTTCGGCTTGTTTTGAGCCTGTTAACTGCTTGTTTTACCTGACAGTTGCTAATTATTATACCAGAAGAAAAAAAATGAGTGAATATTTTCTATTCAGCTTGTCAAGCACTCGGGGTGTTTTTTGGTTTTTTTACACCTCTAGTACACTTCTCACCAGTTCTTGCCTCCCTCCCTACAGTCTTAGTCTTTCTAACTGTCCCTTCGATGGAATCTGACTTCATTCTTCTGACCATCTTTTCCACCCTTTTCTGTACATCCTCCAGTTACACTACAGACTGAGATGGAGAGGGGAGAACAGAACTTGCATATAGTCTTTAAAATATAGGTGCACTACAGACTTATAAACTAAAACAATGATTTTTTTTTCTGGATTTCTTCATAATAATTTCTAACAATCTATTTGCTCTTTAAATACTACTGAGTATCGACCTGGTATTTCCATGGGCCTATGTAATAAAATACCAAGGTCTCATCACTGAGTGTTAAAAATCAGGTAAACCCAGTCAGCTGCTGAGCACATGATGTTAGGATTTTGCCTGTGTGTTTTCATTTAAAATTTTCTTTACATTTATCTACAACAAATTTCTTCTGCTATTATTACCCAGTCATTCACTATCATGACATCCTTCGGCCACTCTTTGCAATTAACCCCTCCGTGTTCTAGCCTTAATGGCTTTGTATTGTTGACAAATTCTGCCACTGCAACATTTTTCCTCTGTACGGATCATTAAAAATATATGCCAAGCAGAAGACAGTTGTTTGGGATTCCACTAGTGATCTTCCTCCATTTCAAAAACTGAGCATTTATTTTTTACCTACTTATTTATAAATGTGAGAATAAATACACTATGGCAGTCTGGCTTCATTGACAGCCTCTGATGAATGCTTTTTGAAAATTAAGGCACATTATATCAACCATGTCTCCTGTATCCAATGTGTTCGTGTACATGTGTACAATTCTAACACACCCCTAGTATTTGTGAGCCATGACTTCCCTTTAGAAAAGTTACTGTTGACTCCTTCCCTACATAATTTATCTTCATTTCCACTGGTTCCATTCTATAAAGCAGTTCCTACTCGGATGCCTGCTACACATACCAGACTCACTGGTCTCTATTTTTCTCGCTCTCTTTTGATCACTTGAGGAGGATAAAGAAAACATTTACCATTCTCTGATCTTTCGGTCCGAAAGCTGCTTTAAATGAGACGCTTACAGTAAGAGAATACAAGAGTGAGCATTAGCCAGTCATGGTGCTCTGTTACGGATAATTTTGTTCTATAACTGCCTTTTACTGACTTTTCAATTTGAGACAGATACTTCCATGGAAGATTATCCATAAGAAAAGGTACTGGCCCTGAAATCCATGCTGTTCTAAGATGAACACAAATGCAAAGAATTCTTCCCCCCCGCTTCCCCCTGTGTTCACATCTTCCCATAGCCCATCTCATAGGGGTTTTTTAATACCTAAATGATCCATTGGCTCTCAGGACTCTTTGGTAGGCTTCTTATCACCAATGTGTTTGGAGAGGGATCTATTAGTTGCATGCCTCTGACAAGTTGTTCCTTAACTTGGCCTGCCTTACTGCTTTTTTTCTATTTGGCCTGCCACAGTTTTTACAGCATCGTGAAAGGACAAGTGCAATTAGTCAAACTGAATGATAAGCAGGAGAACCTCAGCCTGTTGGGAAGAATCTTTAGTTGATCACTGATTTCTAGAACAGTCAAAGATGATGCTTCCAGCTGCTGTGTTTTACTTCATCAAACTGACTCGGAAGCGTGCCATCTATTGAGTCACCCACACTGTTTCTTGCAGTGACTGCTTATTTCTTCTTCCCCTTCTCTTTCCTCCTCCCTCATTGCAAATTTCTGCTCAAATTACCAGGCAAGTCTTCTCTTGCCTAGCTGTAAGAAGAAATGAGTCCCTGCAAGACTGTTAAGCATAAAAAGAAATACACAAAACTTTAACATCACTGGAAGGGGTTTATGCATGTTTCTACAAAAACTCCAACTTTCTTCACTATTGTGATAGGTGTTAACCCTTAAAATCTCTAGTTTTCAATTTTAAAGAAGACAAAAATATTATACTGGAAATAATTTAAAGAGAAAACAGGACTGAACAGACTCCTCTTACAACTAGGTATTTTCTTTATGACTTTTCTGAATTGCTGTTTTTTCATAAGCTCTATTTCATTACAGCATTACCTCACTCTAGTGTTCTGTCTCACATGTGCTCTTTTAAGCAGTTTTTTGCCCCAGCAGTAGATGTAGCACTAGTAGTTTGCCATATTCTGAAGGAGACTCTTCCAGAATCCTGCTTCTCTATAAACTCAATTTTCTTTCTATCTATTTAAATTTGTAACTCACCCTTTTGCCAACATGGAAGACTTGCAAATATATATATAGCCCTGTGTAAAACCAGACACATGAACTGCTCTGAGAAGACTCCTTCTCGTCTCTGACTTTTCACGATGAAAAAATTTCTGTTTCTGTGGAAGGTACACCCAACAGCAAAATCAGGCTCTGCTCTGTGCATGCATTCACTTAATTCATGATGAAAATAACAAACATATGACTGCAGAGTCAAGTGCAAATGTTTTTCCTACCACATTCCTCCATGATAAACAGATAAATTTCTCCCTTTTCCCAGCCATTCTGTCCACATCTTGAGCCTACAATGGACCTCCGGAACTTTACCACTCAGGACAGAATTCAGATGGAGTTATTTTTGCCCAAATTTTCCAGAGGGGAAAAAATTCCATGTATCTGAGACCATATCTGTAAAGTTTCACCCTGAAAATAAATATTTGTATGAATTTAAAATAAAATTAAAAAAAAAAAAAAGATTATGGCAAGTGCCTGAAAGAGGTCTTCACTGATACACACACCTGAATTACAGTTACAGCATCCCTGATAGCACACAGTAAAGCATAATTCTCATCAAAATCTGTGATTAAATTGGTACAACCACCTTTCCCTCTGCTCTTTAGTCCTTTCGAAGTTGATCTACTCAATTTAAAAAAAAAACTAGTCTCATGAGAACTTTGAAGATTCACGTCTTTCGGTAATTTTTGCACACTCATGGCACTTTGTGTTAGAATGACTTATTCAAAAACATGGACAGATTACAAAATGCAACAGTCCTGTTCTCAGAATTGAGTAACAAGAAGTCAGAATATCACACCATTTCTTTTACGTAAGCCCATGAACATTTTAAATCAAAAATATATAGATATACACATTACCTTAAGCGCTTCTACGAACTGCAAGGTACGCTATGCCTCTTCAAGAGAGCTTAACCAAGCGTCTCACCGCTGACCTGGGAAAAATAAAAACAACAAATAGGCATATTCCTTCGCTGCTGAGGCATACCTCACTGGTGCTGAAGAGCCGGGCTAGCCCCCCCCCCGCATCGGGCTGCAGTCACAGCGCTGCGACGATCTCGGTTTTCTGTGAATCGCCGACATCCCCTCACCAGGTGTGGCAGGAAATCAGTTTTCGATATTCTCCATTTAAATACTCACCTTATCCTAGAAACATTCACCTGAAAGAGGCTGCAGCTGCTCAGGGGTGCCGGCCCGCCCGGGCTGAGGGGAGCTCCCGCAGGGCGAGCCGTGCCGTGCCGGTCGCCCGCCCGCCCGCTGTTCCCTGGCGACTCGCCAGACCCAGGGAGTCACCAATTACTTTCCAAAAAAAAGGCGGACTCACACTTTCTCTCAGAAACCTCGCCGACATTGCCACGGAGGCCGCCCCCACCCTCGCCGGCAGCCCCCACTGCGGGGGAAGTCCCGCCGCCACCTCCCTCAGCGCCGAGGGCAGGCGGGTTCCCTCAGGACGGGCCGGCGCCCGGGGGAATCCCCGCTGCTGCTGCTGCTTACCTGCTGCCGGCCCGGCCAGGCGGAGGGGAACCCCGGCTGCCGTCTCCCAGCAAACCCGAGCGGCCCGTAAACAGGGTGCCGGGCCCCGCTGCCCTCTCCCGGGCAGGTATCCTGCCGGCGGGGCCTCGCCCTTCCCCGACTGCCGCTTCGCAAAGCCGGGTAGGGTAGAGTCGGGCCGGGCCGCCCTCCCCTCAGCTCCCCGTAGGGCGGAGGTGTCCTGGCACAGGCAGGTGGTGCTGATTGATTAAACCCAGGCGGTGAAAAATAAGGAGTTTGGGCAAGAGCCACTCTCTGTTGGAAGAGGTAAGCGGGGCGGCCGCCCCACTTCAACCACCACCCGACCCCGCCATCTCCCTCCAGCCCCTCGGGCAGGGCTCGGCCTCCGCCCCAGGGCACGCGATGGGGAAGCAGGCAGGAAATCCTGCCGGTAAGGATTGCGAGATTTGGGGTGACTGACCTGTTTTCGGGTTGTTCGTTTAGGGTTTTTTTCGTAGTACAGGCAGCTGGAAATGTCCCTACTTGAAGGGACCTTGTCACTGGCAGTGAAAGATCCCTCTAGCACTATGGAGGCTGTTGGCAGGAGCATCTCAGGGACATCAGCTGTTTTATTTGCTTCTTCAGTAGACTACTTTGGCAGCTTGGTCTGAGTTTCCCAGACTGCCACATGTCACTGAGATACTTGGCTTGGCTCCGAAGCTTGAACATAGAGGTTTAATCCCATTTAGCCTTGTCATGGTTTAACCCCAGGCAGCAAGTAGGACCATACAGCCACTCGCTTGCTCTCCCAATTAGGATGGGAAGAGAATCAGAAGAGTAAAAGTGAGGAAAAATTCATGGGCTGAGGTAAAGCCAGTTTAATCGGTAGAGCAAAAGCTGCATGCACAAGAAAAGCAAAACAAGGAATTCATTCCCTGCTTCCCATGGGCAGGCAGGTGTTCAGCCATCTCTAGGAAAACAGGGCACCATCACGTGTAACAGTTACTTAGGAAGATGAACGCCATAACTTCAAGCATCCCCCCTTCCTTCTTCTTCTCCAACCTTTATATACTGAGCATGATGTCATATGGTGTGGAATATCCCTTTGGTCACTTGGGATCAGCTGTCCTGGCTGTGTCTCCTCCCAACTTCTTGTGCACCCCCAGCCTGCTCACTGGTGGGGTGGGGTGAGGGGCAGAAAAGGACTTAGCAACAACCAAAACCACAAGTGCACTGTCAACACTATTTCTCATCTCAAATCCAAAACATAGCACTACACCAGCTGCTAGCAAGAAGTTTAACTCCATCCCGGCTGAAACTGTGACAAGCCCCTAAGTTTTTACTTACAAATTTAACAACTATGAAGTAACCCTGGCATTTTTAAAAGGTTAGATTGTGGCTGTTCTGGGAACAGTATGTTCACTATATTCTGGTCTTTCTTAGTTCTCTGTTTCACTCACGCCACAGCTGGAGTCAGATTTCCTCAAAGTAGAGGTTCTTCAAATGCAGCATGGTGAACACATTTTGAACCCAGAATCGTATGTAGGCATTTTTAAGGCTGCACAGTCACTTATACTTTGACTAACTACTAAAATAGATAATAAGGTAGAGGAAAGCTCTTTCTTAGGTTCCTCCCAAAGTACGCAGCAATCATTGACCTTTTGGAATTATCAAGGTAGGTGTTCTCATTATTGTTAAAAATACATCACAAACAGATTTGCTAATCAAATTACAAATGTTCTGCAAAAACTGGGGAGAATAGTCCAGACATGTCCTGCTCCTTCCACCCTGATTTTTCATTCTACTTCTGGTACTTCTTTCATTCCACTTTCTGGTACTATTGCATTTACCAAACGGAAACATGTTCAACCATCCTGCCCACCATGCGGTAGCCACAGATAGATAAACAAAGATGAGAGATTGCACCCTGCTATGACTGCATATATTGGCCTCTATCAATGCAAGGTATATAGTGCTGGCTGGAGGCATGTTGTAACAGCTCCAGACATGCTGTTGGGAGGAACACAGAGAATTAATTCATTCCTGGCTCAGCGAAGACAGCAGCATTTATGCAGTCAGCTAGTCTCTCTTCAGTCAGCAATTATATCCAAATTTTATTTTTGGAAATGCTTCAATTATATCCAAATTTTATTTTTGGAAATGCTTCTTATGAACTTACTGCATTAGGTCAAATAATTTTTATGCAAGATTTCTAGTTTCTGTATTGTTATTTTGCACCACCACCAAACACCTCTGAGTTAAATCTGACTATCATAAAGGCAAGTGAGGTGTTCCCTAATCTACTCTATTACACTTTTCTGGAAGTACTTATTTTTTAAAAAAATGTTTTTTTAAGAATTCTTTCTGAGACATACACACTAGAGGTTCTGCGGTGTGTAGGGTGGTTGGGGTTTTTTCTCCTGTTTGCGTTATAATACTACTAATAGTGAAAAAATGTTTCTGTTAAAAAGGTTTCCGGTATAAAAGATGTTAAAACATTACCGTAATGAATAGGTAAAATTAGAACTATTCAGTCATTCAACTATTCAGTGATTGATGCAAATCAGAATTTAGAGAAAACATACTGTAGGAAAGCTGAAGGAATATCGAGTGAAATGGCTGAATTTCATGAGACAGCAAAATATACAGAACATGGCAGTCACAAGAAAAAAATCTCAGGGAAGAGCAGAGAAGTGGGTTGTCCGAGGAAAGCAGACATTGACACAAGTCTGCATGAACATTTGATCTGGTCACCAGGAACACTTCAAAGCAGACCAAGAACCACCAGCTCCAGCAATGAGGGTGATGCTAAACAAAGAGTTATCCAAACATCCTGTTCATCAGGTATGTGCAATGGAATTTACCTTTTTTTTTTTTTTTAAACCTACACAAACATTCAGACAAAAGTATTTTGTCTCATAAAGCTCTAAGATAGAATGATCTGTTGTAATAAGCACAAGGAGGTCTCTAATACAACTCATCAGTGCCATCTTTGAAAATGGATTGTAGCAGAGCAATGATCGTGAGGTGGAATATCTTTCTGCAGCTGAGGTGTTCAAAAAAGCCTACTTCTGTGCAGATGAAGAGACTGGACTTTGGGGCAGCACTTGGTATATTGCATTTTTCCAACATGTATTTGCTAAATAAAGTATCACTGTGAAGTCCTTTTTCCATCAGATGGTGGCATGCATCTGCTTTATTTATTTGATAAATATTATATAACCAACGAAGGGAGAATGTTATCTGCAATAAATAATTCAGTTCTTTTGAGTTACACATAGAAGGATATCAGAGTGAGAGTATTCACTTAGGTAGGGATGGGATGGAAGTTGCCTGGGATGAATTTAGACCATTGCGTTTCATTACCACAAACCTCTTGTTTTTCTACATCCTCCTGTAGTTTTGTTCCAGCTTTCAACATCACTTGTCTTCCCCAATTTCTAATACTAACAACTTTCCCTTTTCACATGTATTCATCTGCTTTGAGTGTATACGTGTGGCTGCCTTAGCAGTTTTGTTTGGATTAGGAGAGCGCAGATCTCACTCTCAATGCCACCCCCCACACTTTGTATCATCAAACAGTCATAGAATCATAGAATGGTTTGCGTTGGAAGGGACCTTAAAGACCATCTAATTCCAAACCCCCTGCCGTGGGCAGGGACACCTCCTACTAGACCAGGCTGCTCAAAGCCCCATCCAGCCTGGCCTTGAACACCTCCAGGGAAGAGGCATCCACGCCTTCTCTGGGCAATCTGTTCCAGTGCCTCACCACCCTCACAGGAAAGAATTTCTTCCTAATCTAAATTTCCCCTCTTTCAGTTTGAAACCATTACCCCTCATCCTATTGCTCCATTCCCTCATGAAGAGTCCATCCTCATCTCTCCTGCAGGCCCCCTTCAGGTACTAGAAGGCTGCTATAAGGTCTCCCTAGAGCCTTCTTTTCTCCAGGCTGAACAGCCCCAACTCTCTCAGCCTGTCCTCACAGGAGAAGTGCTCCAGCCCTCTAATCATCTTCGTGGCCCTCCTCTGGATCCATTCCAACATATCCATGTCCTTCTTATGTTGGGGACTCCAAAGCTGGATGCAGTACTCCAGGTGAGGTCTCACAAGAATGGAGTAGAGGGTCAGAATCACCTCCCTCGACCTGCTGGCCATGCTTCTTTTGATGCAGCACAGGATGCTGATCGAGGATGCCCTGGAGCCCACAGAACAGATTCCTTTCAGACGAGGCAAAACTTGAAGATGAGCTCCAACTACTGGGACATGCTACCAACAGTACCTGACAGGAGCTAGTCTGAAATAAAGTCTCTTGAAACATGCATTGTGTGGACACTAGGTCCTCCACACCAACTGATTTAACTTGCAGAAATCAGGGCAACATTTGCCCTGATTTTTTTTAGGACAAGCGACAATATAAGTAATTGCTACTTTCGTAAAGGAAATTATAGAATTCAGTAATCTTGTGTTTTACCTGCTCCTGGTAAATGATCCCTTCTATGTGAAAAGAGACTATAGTCACACTATGTCTCTAAGACGTCCGGAAGTATATTTGGGGCAAAACTATGTGGTTTGTAGCCACAATCTTATACTTTGGTTTTGTCTGTGATAGGTATTCATCGTATATCTTTTTCGTCTGAAACTGAACAGGGCAAATAAAAACCTAACAGAATTTTAAAGCCCTTTGTGTATATTTTTCTGCCGTTTCTACTTAAAGCTATGTTGCACAAGACAGCTTTGATGAAGACATTAAGAATATTGTTGTATGTACAAAACTTTTAAAACTACAAGAAAATATAAAGAAATGTAATTGCAGGTAATTATTTAGATGCAGTTAAAGCTACATAAAAGAGTCCATTTTGATACCTGTCATCCCAAACCAGAATACTAGGAATGTCAAGGCCATCTAAAGGTGCTTGCAGTGCTGAGAATGTGTAATTCCATTTTACTGATCAATCCCACCTTTGGTTTTAACACTGAGCAACAAGTTTAGCATTTACATCTTGCAGACATCCATCTTACAAGAATTTCTCTGGACTTGTAAGTGTGGTAATCAAACATCTTGCAGTTATAAATTATTCACCAGTAGAGCACAGGAAGTCATTTGTACTTCTAACAGGTTTCTAGTAGAAAAGCTAGGCACACTTTTTATGGCAAAATCTATCCTTTTTTCCCCCAAAGAAAATGATTCATTGGTTTTCATGCTTCCAACAAATTTACTGCCTCCTACTTTACCTGCAGGTTGAAAGGCTTGAAATTCAGCTGGGAGAATCTAGAGAAGTGGGACATGGAACTGACTGGTAAACAAAGATCTGTTTTCAAGGTCATAATCACAAGCACTGGCAAAAGTCGGATGGAGTTTAGCTTCACAAGGTAAATTGAAACATGTAATAAAATATTCTTTAGCTATAAAAATGGCCAATGAAATCAGAATTCAGTGCAATCAGAATGAGCAAAAGAATTATATGTGCCCACAAAGCCACCTTAATCCTCTCATCTCCTTTGAGAAAGGTATTGGCAACTATGGGAGGAGAAGGCAGCAAGGCTAATAGAAAGAAAGATATGATCCAGGAAATTGTGATAGCTAAGATAAAACCAAAATTCTCAAGTTTTCTGCATATTTATTTCAGGAAGGCCACGTAGTTTCTATCCTAAATTCCAGAGTAACTGGTGTATGAAGTTGCAGGTCCAGTAGTTAGTAATCTTGAAGCATAGCAAGAGCTACTGCAAGAGGTGATATCTTTCTTTGGGCATCTAAAATAGTTGGAGGAACAGACAAGCTTTTCTGCAGAAATAAACATTCTGCATTATTTTTTAAAACATTATATATTATACAATTGGAGAACAGAAAATCTTCTATTGAGGAAGAAATATTAAAAAACAATCAAACTGTAAGCTGCAGGGTATGCAAAATCTTTTGATTCAGAAAGGTTAAAATGGGAGTGGAAAATTGGAAATGTGCAGCGTTCAGTTACATCACACAAGTCTGTTTTGTTTCAATATCCTTATCGCCTTCTTCTTGGAAACCAATTATCATGGTAGAGCGGAGAAAGCTGATTTATATCGCAAAACCAGAATTGCAAGGCTGACTGGGAAGCCAGCTAGTGAAAGATGACAGCAGATGCTTGAAAAGGGAAGAGCCAAGGTGTGGCAGTAGTTACTGTCATGGAGGGAACTCTCAGGGCATCAGCCTCTGCCTTCATATCGATGTTTTCATCAGTGCTGTCAGCAGAAAAAAATGGAAGTTTTCCTATTAATTTATCAATGTCACAACAGTTAGAAGAGAAGTATGTGACCCAGGGGCCTGGCTCACAATGATGCTTATTCATGTGCTCTTCATGCTCTCAGAAATTACACCACTCCTTTTTTTTTTAAACACAAAAATAACGGCTTGCCATCCAGAATCACAGACTAAGGAGAAGAACTGGATCTCGAGATTCCCATGACTAACCTGTATGTTATATCTATTAAAAAAATAATAATTAGCAAATGCTAATTATTAAATCAGGTGAACTATTTCCAGTAGAGTTAGAGAAGTACCAAGGGCAGTGCACCAATGTAAGTGTTCATTATAGATCCCAGTAAGAAAGGTGCTCAGACTCCATGTGTTATTGCTTAAAGCTCAGTTTATTGGAGAGTTTATTACCTGAGAAGGTAAAAGGAGATAGCACAGATAATCTTATGTTTCTTCAGGTGCTGGGAACTCGGAGCTGTGCAGCGTGGGGCAGAGCTCTAGTCAGGGTGTGGCATGCCACAAAAATCCTGTCTGTGGGGACATTGGCCAGCACTGAAGCTTTTAGAAGTTTTATGAGGTGTCCTTAGAAGTAGACAACTCTATTCATTATCTCTACTGTCAAGCAAAGGACGCTGTATGAAAACAGGCTGTTTCTTTTCAAGGTAAGCTGAGACATGCGGGTGGAGTCACCGCCAGGTGCCAAGTGGGAGCTGCCTACAGGCTTCTCCATTAGGGCGAGCTGGCTCAGGTTGTCCTGCACCCACCTGGTACTTGGCAGCACAGCTCAGGCTTGCACCTACTCACATCAGCTCTCACGAGGATCACTAAGTCCTCTGTGCACATTCATCTTCTTTCTAGGACCCCGAAAACACTATTCAGGGTACCAGCCCACCTTCGGCTGAAATGTTGTGCACTGTCCTGGTCAACATGTTAACAAATTTGAAGACGCTTCTCATGGAAGACTACTAGTTTACTAGGGAAAATGAGAAGCTTACCTTTCAGGAAGGATTAAGTTAATTTGGCTTGTCTAGGTTAAATTGAAGATGGACTACAACTGCTGTCTATAAACAATACATCCAGTAGATGCCAATGAAGGAGAAGAATATGTCTCGGCTGTCAATTAATACATTAAAGCTACAAAATTACAAGTTTCTAAGAATCAGATCAAATGAGATTCTTGAACAGCAATAATGGAAATGAGAAACCTAACTACTTTGTTAGGATTAAGCATGAGAAACCACAGAGAGACGAATATAACTGAACACCTGAGATGGGAATGAACTAGCCAAAGGGCAGAGGAAGCCCCTTCCCATCTTGTGTTTCCCAAGTTCAGACCTTCTAGTTGCTATGTATACATTTCACAGGAACACACAACCAAGTTCTTGGTCACAGGCAGGGAAAAAAATGTATTTGTAATTACATACACGTGACAGTCACTGGCAGAAAGTTGTGTCTAGGGAGCTTGAGATGAAGCCCTCTTAAAAACTGGAGGGCAGAGCTGGGGGGTGTTACAATTTAGCTGGTGAAGAGATGACACGAGGAAGTCCAACAAAATTCTGCCATGAGGTCATCTCCTGCAAGTCTTCACAATTGCTTACTTTATTAAAAAGTTCTTAGCAGTCCTAGGAGTACATACTGGACTTTATCTGTGTGATATTATGCAAGTATTACCCCTTTCTGCAGGCAAAGATGACAGCGGGTTTAATGCCAAGGCATGACATCAGTCTTTAAAAATGTGCAGAGTAATACTTCCGTCTTGCAACAGTTAAAAGTGACGGTGCAAGGAGTCCCACAACCAAGCAACCACAAGAATTTTGAGCTAAAGCAGTAAAGGAAAAGAAGGACATAATGAAAGTGTTGCATTGGAACTTTCAAGCAAATGTAACAGAAACTTAGGTCTCCTTAATTTGCCTAAAGGGATTTCTCTGGGCAATTCATACAGTCAAGTCTCCCACTTGTGGTGGGATTTTTTATTATTTAAAACTAGTCAAGAAATTATTCCAGCTTCTTGGTAAGAACTTCACTATAGGTCATTAAAGCATGTGAGTTTCTTCAGTAGAAGCAAAGGAACGGAGAGTTTCAGTTCACTTACCGGTAAAAAAAGTCTTAGGAGCAAGTGTTTGGTACGACTTCAATGCTTTCTTTCTATACTTACTCTGAATGCATGACTTAAATTATTCTGGTTTTAATTAATATTCCTTCTAGAGGTTCAGTTGTCCAAGTCTCCACATGAATTGTTCTCAGTTACACAGTGGAATTAGGGGTAACTTTGTTGTTCCTAACTAGGGAAGCGTTCACTATTTTAATAACTTAGTCATGTTAAAGCAATATATGCTGCAACATGGCCAGTATGGCACACAAAGCAGTGGTTGTAGCCTTCTGTGTGCACTTCTGTGATATTGAGCTTCTCTGCAGAGAAGCATCATCCATCAAGAAAAGAATTTGTTGATAAAAAGGAAAACAAAGAGGCTGATGCTAAGAAAATAGCTCTGTTTTGAGAGCGCAGTGGGGAAGACATGTTTTATCATCTCAAGTACTTGAAAATCACTCAAATCTCTTCAGAACACACAGAGAACAAAGATTATGAATATTAAATATTTCTATTAGATTGGTATACCTATAAGTAATTAACCATGAGCAGAGCTTTTTGTGGCCAGGTACTCCATAGCTGCACACAGCCACTGTCTCAGACTTCATTCAAAATAGACAAAAGTCTCACATTGTCATACTCCGATGATGAAAGAGACTGAGAAACTGGCTTGTACAACATGGCCAGCTCTTGGGATTTCACCACGTGGCCAGCTCTTAAAAATTTCATCTCTCTCTCAAAGACAACCACAATTATCCAGATTTTCCTTTTTTTAAAAAAGTTAAAAAATATATATAAGCTGAGTGGACAACTGATGCTTGCTAACCTGAAGAGAAATAAAAGAATCCAAATCTACAATAAAGCCTTTTTTTTTTTTTTTTATAAATCAGATTAAAAATAATTTGCATGCTGGTGCTACCAGCATTCGGGTAAATTAGTACCACCAGAACTGGTGATACCAATGCCGTTCTGGCCTGCCCCATGGCACACAGGAGTTGTGCCTGCAGGTATTAGACCAAATCCTGAAGTGAAGAAGGCTATCAGACTGCTAAAACCTACACAGAGCTTGTGTTGGAAGCGGAGTGAGACAAGACAAGTAAAGGTAAAGCAGACAGATAATGCACAGAGGTCACCTCCTCTTTTTGACAAAATGCCCTCTTATAAAGCCATACCTTCTGAAGCATGATGTTAGCTTTCTGCTGGAGTCTTCTATAAATCAGTGAGACAAGTGTTTCTCCAATTCAAACACTGTGAAACAAAGACAAAAGTGAAACCAAAAATATGTTTATTCAGAAACAGATGATAACTACATACAAATACAGTTACAAATCTTCCTCTCTGTCTCTACTTTATACAAAAAATTGACTAGTGTATTATTGACTTTCTAGGGTACAGCAAGTAAATTACCTTTGAAGCTTGATAGATTGCAATCTATAATGATACTATACTCTAAAAAAAACCACCATTAGAGCGTGGCCTTAAACATTATTTAATTTTGCATAGCCTGAGCCATTCAAGTGATAGGAAACAGCACGGAGTCGAAGAGGAATTTGATAGAACAAAGGAACCGTTTTTTTAAAAATATGGCACTTTTCTATCTCCCTTGTCAGACTGTGTTTGCTTTTCAAGACCCCAGTCCTGCAAATTGTTCTCCTGTTTAACATAGTCAGAAAGCCTCTTTTGGCACCTAAGCCAGAAGCAACGGCATTTATGTAGTTAAGTGTTAAAGGGACACTGAGAAAGCCCAACACTCTCTAATCTGAACTTTTGCAATCCTTTAATCCTGTATGACTAACCCAGGGTTTCTGTGCACAAACAGGAGTGAGTGTTCTAGTATATGTAGCTCCTGTTAAGGGTTGGCCAAAATAATATGTAACGCACATAACCTGGATTACTTACATGAGTAAATTCTCAAGCTCAGCATCTAATACATTTGGGCTGTTTAAAATCACTACCTTTGTTTCTGTTTAGTATCTACACAGGTAGCGTCTCCATCTCTTGAAGTTAATGGACAATTAAGCCCATTTAACATGTTAGAGTATTAAGGCCGGCCTATAAAGGGGATTTGTAAAGGGAAAGATACCTTTGAGACAATACACCAATGTGTGTTCATGTTTTTAAATATTTTTTAAATTACTTTTTCAAAGCTAAAAAATTACAGGTATTCCTTTTCTGTGTGTAAAGAGAGCGTGGATGAAACTAGATCTCCTGGGTCCTAGACAAGTGCCGTACCCAGCCGACTGCACAACACAACAGTCATTTGTATTTGTATTTTGCTGAACACCTGCCTGATGATGGGAAGTAGCAAATGAATTCCTTGGTCTGCTTTGCTTGTGTGCGCAGCTTTTTCTTTACTTATTAAACTGTCTTTATCTCAACCCATGGGTTTTTCCTCACTTTGACTCTTCTGATTCTCTTCCCCACCCCAACCCGGGGAGTGAGCGAGCGGCTGTGTGGTCCTAGCTGCCGGCTGGGGTTAAACCACTGCATATGCACGGGCAGGGCATTATCTCTGGGATCCTCTGCAGAAATCTTTTTGCATATTCCCCATCAGATGTGTGTCTTCTCTGATAGTTCCCCCTTATGCTCCTCACTCTGAGTTTCCCAAAGTTCCACGGAGGCAAAACTTATAAATCACTGTTGCTGCGCAGGAGGTCTACACGAACATCTTATCTTTGTATGTATATCACAAGATACATAATCGAAGGAACCTTTTTTTACCTGTGAGCACAATGGAAATCCAAGAACTTGGGGCAAGTATGGAAAAGGTCTTCTAATATCAGCAAGTCTAAAAAATGACAATAAATGCATCAAGAACATCAATGACATAAATTTAACTTCTTATGACCTGCAGATGGAAGAGGTAAGTTTAATTTCAATCATATGGGGTTTTTTGGAAAAAAAGGAGCTCATTTTCTTCCTGAAGGGGTGAGGGGTTTTTAAGAATAAACAAAATAGAAAAAAACTAGTCACAAATACAAAATGTTATCTGAAAAAAAAAGCACTAGCTTAAACAAGTGGGATAGCACTAGCCCAGAAATATCACTAATAGCTGATAGACTAACATTCTGTTTTGCTAATGAACGACAAAAAAGCAGGTCTGCATCTGAATTCTTGTTCTTTGCACCTGGTATAACCTTTTTTTTTTTTTTAAAGTACTTTTCTACTTGTTTGGGCTGCAATGTTTGAATGTAGCATTGAGCAAAAAAGATGACCAAGAGATCTAACAAAAGTATTATGGATTAGGGAAGAAAGGAGAAAGCATTGTTATGTGACTAGAAATACCTGAACAATATTATTTTAGATTAAAATAAAGCTTTCTTGTGAGATACCTATCCTATATAGCAGACAAATATTCAAATTATTCAGTTAATAAAAAAAGGAAAACTACAAAATAGCCTTTTGGCTGGTTAGTACCTCATCTGTTCATCAGTTCATCATCTAAACCCAGCTACCGCCTTGCCATTATTTCCTTTTTACGCCAGAAACAAGCAAGCACCTTTACCATAACCCTTGACTGAATAATCATCTGGTCTTAGGACCAGCATGGTATGGATACAGCTTCCAGGTTCCTGTGACTCCCTGTTGCCTTTTTTGGATGCACATAAATAATCCAACTGAAAACATTAGCGCTTTCTGTAACATTAGGGATGACTTTTGCAAACAGCTGGTTTCTGTTAGTAATTGTTCAAGATTTGTAGTCATAGCAGTGGTTTGTTGGAAAAAATCCACAACAATATTTATACTTATGCTGATAACCTAGGCAGAACAGAGATTTCTTAGGGAAGGAGCAACGCCCAGGTCTCCTGGGTGAATAAAGCAGTAGCTGAGACTGAAAAGAAGGACTGAAAAGAGAAGGACCAGCAGCTGACAGAATGGGTCTTTGCTGCTTATTCCTTTGGGGTCAGCACTAAACAGGGGCTGGACACTTTAACTCAGTCTTAATCAAGTGCCTGCACTGGAACTTCTCATAATATTTCAGCTTCTAGAGGCACTGACCATTTGTTACCTGGACACATATTTGGGCCGTGTTGGAGACCTGGTCAGAGCGTGCTCATGACTGCCTTCTAGTTGCAGACTCAGTTTTCTTCCAGGGAAAGCCAAAGAGCTGGTTTGAATCCACACGGTATCCCAGTATGGGGTCAGGATACAGCTGTGTTGTGCACCCGGGCTCAACAGCACTGAAGAACTTACACGTCCTGTAATACAGCTACAGCCATGGAGAGCTCTCAAAGGTTTTATTTACGCTTCGGCTTGTCCCCAGAAGACTTACCTGCCTGGACTTGTATTTCTTCCACTTCCAGGGCAAGGAAGGTGCTATGCCATGCTAGGAAGGTGTCCAAACTGCCCACGTTCCCGCTCCAGAGCCTGATCAACTGCCACGTACTGTGACCTGCTTGTTACTCAGCACACTCGCCTTCCAAGAACTTACAAGTGTTGACAGAACTTCCTGGCCAGTGATATTCACCTCAGATTTTCACTCTCCACTCATAACCAACATCATTTGACTAGGAAAGCGTAGCTGCTGACGAGAGCACCAAATAAAGAGTAACTGGGTAATGGCTGGCTTCCTGGGCTCTGAATTGGAAAATGAATATGCTTCTGAGAACACAAAACACAAATCTATTAACGGATTTCTATTATAAGTTCATGTTTTAGAAAGGATTACTATAATTGAAGGAAACCGTTTTCTTGAGTGTTTCAATTCAACATTCCCCATATAGACAATCATCACATCAAGCTTTTGCATTTAGATAAAGAAATGATAGAAAATCCCCAGAATCACACCACTTTGTTACACAAAAGACTGAAAACTGGACTGACAAATAACTTTTACATAAATGTTATATTGTTTTACTAAGCAATTATATGTGATTTAGAATAAGTCATTCCCTCCACTGCTTTTATAGTCATATCAGTTAGTATAAGATCCTCTCTCAATCTAAGAAACCTTTTGTCTTTAAGCAGATTAGATTCCTAAATGCGATAACAATTAATTATTAAAACATGGACAGATAATACAAATAAAGAACTATAACCTATAGTAGTCCTTCTCAAGAATGCAGAAAATAATTTTACTCGTAAAAATATAATTCCTTTCACATTAAGACATCTCTGAAAACTTTTTTGTTTATTTTCCACTTTGCATGTCATAGATAACTGCTGGTTTTCCCTACAATGTGCTGACAAGCCATTACGAACTCTGCAAAGCCAGAGCAGTCCATCAAGACAAGGCATGCAGGAAAGGGTACTGGGGCTCAGTGACGTGACACAGATGCCCTGAGCAGCGTTCACTTCTAGAGCTATTCTAGCCAAGTGAAGTATCACTTTATCATCCACATTTCATAGAACAGAATCATAGAATCGTCTAGGTTGGAAGGGACCTTTCAGATCCAAGTCCAACCATCAACCTAACACTGCCAAAACCACCAGTAAACCATGTCCCTAAGCACCACATCTACACGTCTTTTAAATCCCTCCAGGGCTGGCGATTCAACCACTTCCCTGGGCAGCCTTTTCCAATGCTTGATAGCCCTTTCAGTGAAGAAAGTTTTCCTAATATCCAGTCTAAACGAGCTGGCAGGTGACAAGGACAAGCTGGCCAGGTTGCTTGTCCATCAGTCGGAGCCTACAGTCCCCTGCATCAGTAGAACAATGATCTTTATATGAGGGTTCTCTTCTCTGGGCTGCTGATGACTGGAAGGTATTTTGGATAAGTCTGCTAGTCATGCATCACATTCATTTGAAGCTTAACATGTAAGTCTATCAAATGGCAGACTCCGGAGAGTGGCAGGGCGCTCCAGCTCCCAGAGAATCTCCAGGAAGCTGCATGCTCTCAAAATGGGACACAAACCTCCTGTATGCAATTAAATGCTCATAACAGAGTCATCACCTTCTTCCTGGCTTTCTAAAACAGCAGGAGAATAAAGAACTTGCCAGGAATAAAATCACCTTTAATTTAAAAAGCTTTGTTGGAACCATAACTTTGCTCAAACATTTCTCACCATAGAGCTAGCTTAATTCTTGAGGTAATTAGAGATACTCATCTCTGATGGGTACCAGCCGCAGCAAAATTAACCTTGTTAAAATCAGAACAGAAGGCTCCACCAGTGTTTTTGAAAAGCACAAAAGTGTTCCTGAATTACCACCAAAAAAAGAGTTCCTTTTGTTGTCTTTTGGGGTTTTGGGGGGGGGGGTGTGCGTGTGTGTTTGTTTTGTTTTCTTGCATTTAGGAACAAAACCCAAATCAGAGGGAAAAAGACATTCTGTCCTGTGTGACGCGCGCTCAGGTTCCTCAGTCTGCACCTGCAAGAACAAACCAAAGCAGCTTCTCACAGGGATGCGCTCTGGACTGGCTCCCTCTCGTCACAGGCATTTGGCTTCTACTTCCGTACCAAGCCAAGCTGAAGTCCATTCGATAAGGAGAACCTTCACTACCTAACTGTCAGCATGCCACATGGGCTGGCAGCTCCTCCCCAGCCAGGGTTCGTCCCGGTGTCCCCAGCAAGGACACAGGGTGGGCTAAAATGGGCCTCCTGGGCCCAAGGTGTGGTTGATGAGGGTCACTAAGGCTTGTTAGTGCCATTGGGGCCCTGACGTTTACAGACAATCAGTAAGAGGAGACTGCCCGTTCTCTGCAAACACTAAACATGAAACATGCAATGCCTTGTTCCAATCACCTCTCTCTGGATTTTTAGAGAGTTCATGGGAACAAAACCAAACAAGAATTTTAAAAAGAGCAAGCAGAAAACTACAGAAAAAAGTATGTAGCTGCTGAAGAATACCTTTAATACTCTTGCAAAGCAAACATTCACAGAACCACAGAATAGTTTGGGTTGGAAGGGACCATAAAGATCATCTAGTTCCAACCCCCCTGCCACGGGCAGGGACACCTCCCACTAGACCAGGCTGCTCAAAGCCCCATCCAGCCTGGCCTTGACCACTTCCATTCAAACAATGAATGCACACAACCTAAAACATAATAAACAGAACTTGTAAATTTTACATCATAAGCATCATAACCTCTTTTTAAAATCCTATTCCTGAGTTCATTTTACATGCAGAAAATGGACTGATTCTCTGGATGTCTGCTTTAGTGTCCTCCTGAAGCCAAGGGCTCTTTTTTTTTTCACCCTGCTTTCTTTCTCTTGCTTCATCCAGGGCCTTAGGGTTTGGTTAACTTGCTTCCTTTTACATTCTTTACCAGTGAAGACATCCAAGAACTAAGTTAGCTTCACTTGCCTCACACAGAGATCTTCTTTATTCTCCTTACTGGACGGAAAGCTTTTCTTACAACGGCTTTGAGGAGGATAGGGCTAAACTAACGTGGAAGACTTGAACAGCTCGCATGGGAGGGCTTTGCCACAGTACTGGCCACATTCCTACCGTTCCTCTAGTCCAGGCAGGAAACCTGTTGGTCAGGCTGGCTTCAGCTCTCTCAGTAAACCATGCTGAGTCCAGCTAACAGGGAACAGTGATTTTCTCCAGCTTGACTCTTCCCACCACGCTCTCTTAATCTCTAAGTACACAGAATTAGTTCAAAGATGCTGTATATTGGAAGAGGTGGGGAAAGAAGAGCACCTTAGCAGAAGCAAATCATCCACCACCTCCTGTTTAAAAAGAATTTGTGCTGTGCTGCTGTCAGCATGGAAGTGATGCCTATAGTGATCCCCTTCCTAAGGGGAAGCAACAAATAAACACATAGGACCTTCAAGCACACGCTAGTTTACAGCCTGAAGCCTTACCTGAGTTTTAGATAGGTGTATAGCATAGATTAAGCCTGTAAATAACCGAAAGCATTATCAATACAGGTCTTAAAAATACTCCACTCGGAAAATTTCACATTAAAATGCTGATACAGTCTAAATATAGAATTAGACTTATTGCTGCTGGTTATACAGAAGTTAACAAAAGTTCTCGGATTCTGAGAAACAACTACTGTAAGAGTTACACAGGTATATAAAAATTCGTTTCAGAACTCCTCTAATGGCTTTCTTATCTGCTTGTCTACTTTGCATGAAAAAACAAGTCCAGGATTAAACTAGCAAATAAACAGAGCTGGCATTACTTGTGCTACAAAAAGGGTCAGAAATGGCATTTAGTAACAGCTTTCAAGAAGTTCAAAACAACCATAATGCAAAAGGTACGGGCCAAATTTTAAAATCCTACTTTTATAAGCTCCTTTTATCTATTAGGACTGACAATTACTCTGTAAAACCTACGCTAAGCACAATTAGCCCCTCTGAAATCAACATGAGGTCTTGTGCAAGACCAGTCCCTACAGCCCCGCTGCCAAAGCTGTGCCTTTCCTGGAGCAGATCAGAGAGTCAGGGCTTGCCCGTGGAGACAACAGAGACAGCTGCCTCTCCGCTACTGCTCAGAAGCCCTTCACGTTTCCTCCATTTGAGGTCTCCTGCATTTCCCCCAGCTCTTGAGGAGCTGCAGCAGAAGGCTGCTGAATGGGACATTGCTGGGGACCGTGTTGGTCCCAGGGAGCGAGGCAGCAGCCTTGGGGCTGCTTCAGCTTCACCTCATTGCAAGGAGAGCACAGGACAGAGCAGAGCCAAGCCCACAGCTTCCATTTGCCCCAGCAGGGCGAGGTGGTTAGTGCTGATGTTGTGCCAAAACCGGATTAACACAAAGATTAATGAGACCCTTTCCCCTTCATCAGCCTGAATGAAGATCTAATATATCAAGTGTCTTGTTTAAGACACTTCAAGTCAAGACCGCTGCTTGCCGTTGGGTCATTCTCAGCATGCTTTAGTGGAGGAATGAGGGGAAAAAAAACAGCAGCGCTGTAAGAAAAAAAAATATGTAGTGCCTTTATTTAATTAAAAAATGGACCTTTCTTCAAAGTGCCTTTATGTAACACGGGTGAAAACTTTTGCATCATTTGTATAAATACATCAAAAGGAACAAATATTTTTTTACAAAACAGTATTTTGGCTCAGTAAAATAACTTCCTTATCCCTAAAGGCAGGGATAACAAGTAGCAGTTTTTCATTCAATCTATTCCAGTCAGCAAAAATAATTCAGGAGGCCCGAAGTCACTGGAACTCTGTTGGCTGGCCTGCATACTGCGAGCTGTCAAGGTGGAAGCACAAAGTCAGTATTGTACCCGAGTCTTCAGAGTACAAATAGCATACTTCCAGTGTTTAGTCTTCACATTTGATATAGGGATCTTCTTACAGAAGAGTTCTGTGACCAAACCGTACAGCTTCTGTTCTACTAAAATCTATCGATATGAACCGTCACAATTAACCTTGCTCAGATGGATCTCACTAACTTCAGATGGATCTCATAGCTCTTTTACCCTACAACAGGTTGTCACTGAACACACACCGTATTTAAAAGCAGACTGTGTGCAACAGCTGGCACTTCATGACCAGAACCGATCCTTCCTTGACACTTCTGTCTTGAGTAAAACACAGAATGAGAACAGAGTATAAACATGTGCATTGGCCTATACATACATGACATTCATCAATAAAACACTCCAGTACCATAACAGTTTGAAATAGTCTGATATTTCAAATGCACTTTTTTCCTTCTTATCCTGACATGAAGAGATTCTTATTCCATTCTGGCCAAACACACATTCAACCCACAAATCTCAGAAGGCACTGTCTCTCAGAAGCAGTTTCAAGTTTCCAGCATACACCGAGGTAACCAAAGCACTTTAGGTGGGAGAGGAACCTATTTCCACTGGTTTTGCCTTTTACCAGGCAGAACGTGAGGGTCACACCATCCCATGTTCACTGGGCAGTTCTTCCATCGGATTGCACTTCACACTATCAGTTTTGTTTGATTGAGGATAGAGGCATAAGAAGATAAATGCTTGAGGCATAAGAAGATAAATGCTTGAGCCATGAAAGAAGAAAAAGCCAACACTGCAGTGTCAAAATGAGTACATGAATTCCGAAGGATGCAGAACATGCGTTTTTTCAGATGAATAAGTGGAGATACCAAACGACCAGCTCAAAGGGAAAAATTTCTGCCTAACGCTATATTAGCAACAGCCTTCAAGGACAGCTTGGAAAGTGATGGGAGTTTGACACAAGAGTGAGTTGCTTGTTCCAAGATAAGGGAGCTACATGGGAAAAGACAGGCTGGAGTCTGAACGGGAGGAGAGCAAAAGGTGCTGCAAGAGAGAAGCTGATAGGACACACACAGGAATTCAGAGTTGCAAGCAGCAGTTAAAGGCAGCAACAGCCAAATCCTGAAGCTCCCATATACGACCATATAAAATGTAACTTTCAAGGACAGACCGAAAAGCACAGGTAATTTGGCTCTCACATCTCCTGCTCCTATGAAATTCATAGCTATAAACATGGCATGAAACAGATTTGATAATTAAAAAAAAAAAAAAAAATCAATCAAATCAAGTCCCTCCCCTGAAAAAAGAACTGATCGTTACAAACTACATCACTGGCTACACACAAGCCAAACATAACTTCAGAGTTAACAACTGTGACATACATAATATTGTTAACAAATTAAAAAAAAAATAAAAAGAAAGAGAAAGGATTCAACATGCACAGTAAGTTTTAACAGCTTCCTTTCCCAAACAGCTGTTTAGAAGCTGTGACTCCAAACCTCAATTCACCCAGCCCCAGCCAAATTCAGTACACAGTCACCTGAGATTCCTTACATCATCAGGGCAGAGGGAAAGGAGAAAAGCAAGCAGCTGCAGGGGGTAACACAGGGCATCCCTCTCTCTCACTTTAAGGAGTACTGGGCAATAAAGTTATTTTAGCTCTATTTTCTAAACATCTCTGGAGCCAAAAAGCAGGGTTGTGCCACCCCTTTTCTTCTCCCCTTGTACTCTGAACCCTCTGGGAAACCAGATAAACTCACTAATCTGGGATAAAACTATCCCAAGGAAATGAACAATTTCTGCCACATTAGCCTGTTCAGCCAGCTTCAGCTTTTGGAGCTGCCAAATGCTAGAGCCAGCACCCTGGGTGGGAACAGGAGGGAAGACCTGATCTCCTTCAGCAACAGTGGCTCACAAGAAGCGTGTGCCCTGACACCTCTTGATCTGGTCCTTAAGGTAAGGCGGACGAAGCCAACCATCCTGTATTCTCCATGAGAGAGTCTGTGTCAGTAGCTAATTATTCCACTTGGGTAAAATAAGAACTAATATATTAAGCCACTTAACTAGAAAATAATTTTTGGACTCAGTACTGCATTACAATGGTATTTTTACAATGTCTGCATAGGGCAAGTGACTGAAAATAGTACAGTTCTTTAAAATGTAAAAAAGATCAGGGAAAAGTATTTATGCTTTTTCAGGTTCAACAGCACTTTTAGGGAGCTGGAACTGTCTCTTTCTCTTGGACAGTAACACAGTGATTCAGTAACACAGAGGGATTTATCTTTCAGCAAACTGAACAAGGCAAATAACCAACTTGTAACAAAGAAGTTTTGTATCATTTCATTAAAAAAATTGAAACAAAAACATTTACTGGCATCAACCATGTCCATTACATAATATCACGATTATAATTAATACAGTTCCCTTCATATTCAACCTTTAATTGCAAAAAAACAAGTCTTCTGTGTTTTTGATAGTTTTTTCCCCCTTCCATTTTTAATACCAGAAGAATTCCACCAAATCACAGTGCAATTCTTGGAAAAAGGCCTCATATGCTTCCAACGTGGTTTCCGTGTCATCACTGTGCTACTGACAACGTTTCAAGGTGTTCTGTTGATCTGGCCAGAAGAAAAAATGATTCACATCTGTAGATGAAGTTGTAGTACCTTCAATCCAGAAAATTTGGATGAGATTGTCTGCACAAAACAGATACTTGTGACCTTCAATCAATCCATCACCAGCTATGTGAACTGAATTAGTCATTAAGTGTCATTTTTCTTTTGTTATTTAGGGAGAATTAGTCTTTTGGTAACAAACGCAATTGTGACGAAGGTCCATTTTTCCTGGATGGCATGTGGTAGCGCACTTTCTTCCAGAATCTAGTATGTGCTGAGCGAGACCTTTCTGAGAAGTCCCCTTTCCATCGGATAGCCCCATGCTTTTGCTTGATATATTTGATGGATTCTGGCATGGCTGCATAATCTTGTATTTTTTCAAGTTCAATGAGAATTACTTTAATGCCATCTTGGATAAGAGCATTATACATTGCTAAATGCTTTTCAGACACATCTTCTAGAACACCGTAACAGGACGGTTCCGGTACTAAAACAATTATCACTCTTCTACTTTGACGGATTTTTTCATCAGCAATGCTGATCACAGCTGTAGAGAAAAAGGTTGTGCAAAATTAAGGCTGTATGTTTCTATTTTTTGTTACCAACAGGGTGCCTTCCAACCCAGACCATTCAATGAATCTATGTTGCAGCCTGGTTCATTCCCTTTTTGATATTTGAGCCAACACGCTTTACCTCACAAATAGGGACAGGGTAAGAGCATGCAAACAGTGACATTTAGTTAGTCAAAAGGAAAGATTTGGCCAATGCAACACAAACTGGCCCCACCAGATTGTTTGTCTACATTCTGGTTTTGCATAAACAGAGAAGAGCTACCAACTATCTACTACTTATCTTGCTAATGCCATTTTATTACCATCATAGGTGCAATTGCAAAAAAAACAAGTTCCAAAACCATAGGCCTAGATAAAACTATGACCTTTTTCCTTAAACAACTTGTTCTGATATGCTAAACTGTTTTTTTTTTACATGTAAGTGGAAGAGAAACCAAAGAATCCTCCCTTCAACGGCATTCCAGACAATCAGTTCTAAAACAGCAAAATATGGTAAATACCATACAAAACCCATATGGGTTAACCCTGAGAACCGACTATCGCATTTTTTCAAGCTGGAAAAATAAAGCAGAACTTTATGTTCTACTTCTCCGGGAACCTTTCCTTCTCAAACCACTACCAAAAGCCTTCAGATGTAAAAAAAGTGACCCACGAAGCACCTCATGTAGGTTTGTTCACACCCAATTTTTTTTTAAACAAGGACTTCTATTTAAGGCCTGCTCTGCAAATTTATTCAGTCTCAGTATTACATTTTTGAAGTCATAAAACCAGGAAGGATTCAGAAGACGTTCGTCATTTTATCTCACATAAGCAGTCAGTGGGACAGACTTTGTAATTTTCAGCGTCAAATGCTAGAAATTTAAATTTAATGTGCATTTGCACGCAGAGGAAACCTCCAGAAGAATTTTAAAGCCTTGCAAGGAAGGCAATGCTTTTGTAAGAACATTCATTAGGGAGAAGTAGTCTTTGAAACAGCCGATCGTTCCTGATAACTTACTGTTCCTTTGTATTCTTTTTCATCTATGTGCACTCCCTAAGCATCCATTATACCCTTTTTTGCATCCTGCTGGTTTGACAGCAATTCTCAGAGCAAACAAAAATGAAACAGTAGAGAGGTCATCCTGTGAAATTGCACCTCAAAGCAACAGGCTCTTTTCACACCACTCGTGAGATCTACTTTTCCATGTTTCCTGCCATTAGTCATCATTCACAACCACAATTTCAACTCAGCATCCTTCCATCTCCAGGTGCCTAGGCTAGCCAGACACTGAAAAAACCTGGAAGAGCTAAATAATGACAAGGGAAAGGCTGAGATAAACAGACTTCATGGGAGCACCCAGTGCTCTATTTCTCATTCTCCATGAGAGAGAATAAGAAAATCATAGCTCATTCAGTGGTCAGAGATATCTGGAATCACTGATTGATTGGCTGTTTCTGAGTTGTATTTAGAATCATAGAATGGTTTGGGTTGGAAGGGACCGTAAAGATCATCTAGTTCCAACCCCCCCGCCACGGGTAGGGACAACTCCTGCTAGACCAGGTTACTCAAAGCCCCATCCAGCCTGGCCTTGAAAACCTCAGGGGATGGGGCATCCACAACTTCCCTGGGCAACCTGTTCCAGTGTCTCACCACCCTCATAGTAAAGAATTTCTTCCCAATATCTAATCTAAATGTCCCCTCTTTCAGTTTAAAACCATTACCCCTCGTCCTATTGCTCCACTCCCTGATAAAGAGTCCCTCCCTCATTTGCAGCTGCCAGTGAGAAAACTTGAGTGTAATTTTTCTCCAGATAGCTTACCTTCTCCTGGTAAATCATCCCTCCCAAATATGAAGAGATTATATCCACACTGTCTTTCTAAGACTTCTGGCAGTATCTTCAGAGCAAAAATATCTGATGAATACAAGCAGCTCTCTCTGTTCTTTGGATACAGAACGTAAGCATCATAGATCTTCCCATCTGAAACTAAAGAGTGAGCAAAAGGAGTAATATAAAAATGCATTCTAAAGATACAAAAGCAAGCAAGCAAGCAAACAAACAAAAAAAATCTCCAAACTCTGTTTTTGCCCACTTGAATCATTGGTTTAGGTCCTAATCTTGCTATTATCTAAGCATGTGTAATTATACTAAGCCTGAAATATTTGAGGAATCAAGCCTTTTAGAATTCAGTACGCCAGATCTGAATAGGCAAGAGACATGCAAAATTAAGTAGGTTTGAATATTCTTTTTTGAACTCTAAATAAATAAATGTTATCATAGAATTATTTGGAAAATAGCAGTTCCAGTAGTACAACTGAATACTTAAAATGACAGCTGCCATATAATTCATAGATCATTTTTATAACCTAGAGTTTCAAAACACAGCAACTACTTAGACATGAAAACAAAAAGAAAGTATTTGGCAAATTTCAAGGTCTGAATTGTGCTAGATTTTTTGGAACAAATTATTCAGAAAGACCAAATTTAAAAGACTTCAAAGAAACCTAATAGAACCTCAATACCTCTAGAAGATATTTTCTGTTTCTCTAGCCATGTACCTCCTCTCAGATGTTTGGAAGTGACCTGAATTTAAGCATATTCTCATAGTCAGCACCACTATCAACATTTTTCTGAATGCCAGGAATTTACAGGGAGTAAAAAAAATCAGAAGTGCCTTCAAATTGAAAACAAAAGAAAATGAAATTTGTCCTGGCTCGTCTATGGAAAATAAAAAACACCCAACAATTCCACTGTATTACCGCTTTCTGCAAAAGTGGTAATTAAAAGAAATCTGAACAACTGCTGTTAGAAAAGCATTCAAACCACTGAAGTGGGTCTTCAGGGAAAGGAACGCCAGTACTGGATTCCTGGAAATTGCCAATTCCCCTGTAGATGCTTTTGTTATCTGAACTAATGCTAAACATCCTAAAAACATGTTATCCTTTCAAAAATCCCAAGGAAGACCAATCACGCTCCATGAGGTTAACTCATTGCTTTGCGAGGGAAGGTGGAGGCTCATTACAACACACAGCACTGTTACACAAACATACCTTTTTTACCCAGGAAAGGACGGCAGGAGTCCCGATACCAAAGCACAATATCAATTTTGAAGATCTTGTAGATAAAAAGAGTAAAAAATACTAAAAATACCAAAGAAACTCCTCCTCCAATTAAGTAACCCTGAATGTTCCGAGCTGCAGTAGAGTGGAATGAGAAGGGAGAAAACAAACAAACAATCCAGTTACACACTAGAACCACAAAAAGACAAGAGAGACATTCAAAACTGTTTAGTCATTAAAATATTAAATACCAAAAAAAAAGAATTAATGAATAGGACTGAAAGTTCTTCGCGTATGCTTTCTGCAAATACTATTATTTGACAAGCCTATTTTTATCTTTCAGGGAAAAGGTACCTTCACAATGTGACAAATGAGGCTGCTCTTCATCTGAAACACCAAAATATTGACACATACCCAGTGCAGCAGTAGAGTGAAAATTCTTGTGTAAAATTTTGTCAGTTAGCAAGTAAGAAAGTCAGAGGCGGGGAGGTGATTTCCTGGCCTTGTGATTCTCCCCAGACCAACCAGCCTTCCATTGTCTCTAGCCTCTTTGAAAATTTGTCATTGTACCTGCTAATTTGTTGTCCTTAATAGATTTGCTGACCTTAAAACAAACACTCTCCACAAACTGCATTTTTTAGTTCATGCATATTAAAGGTTTTCTGAGGTTAAACCCTACCCTGACAATCTTTATGTAGAACTTATAGCTATGTAACAAGCTAGAGCTCAGATACATTTTCAGTCAATTATTTGTTTACAATGTGGCCAGTTAAAGGTAAGTTTGAGAATAAGATTTGTCAGAGGATTGGCTCACATTTGACAAAATCAGCTCAAAACAAGCTCAATAGACCACAGGCTAAAAAAAAATAAAAAATAAATGGGCACTTACACTATCTGGTGATTTGCTTTTCTGTGTATCTGGTTTTAAACAAAACCAACAAATTTCTTCAGCCTTGCATTTGAGTCTTTAAAGCTCACTTTACCTTTAGGATCACTGACCAAAAAGAAAATGTAATGCTAGCCAGCAATAAGTCAAGCTTATCCTTGTCTCTGAGCAGAAGACTGGGGTTTCCAATAACTGGCAGGATGCTTCCAGTCAACATGCATGACCCTATCTATAAGGTGGTAACACATCACATGCATCAGTAATGGAAAGTCCATAACGTTTCCAAGCAATCTATTTCATTCTTTCACTACCACCATTGTTAAAAGTTTCTCCTACTACATAAATAGATTTATTTTTTTCTTTCTCCTGGCAGTCTGAGTCCATTACTTGTTACTGAAGGACAGGGCAACCAGGTCCACATATACATTCATGTCCTTTTGACAGTCTGTTCCACACTTAGTTATGTCTTTCCCCCAGCTCTTCTAAAGAATCGGCCATTTTCACTGCTCTTCTAGACACACAATCTCCTCTGATCCGCAGGCTTCTTTAAGTACAAGTGTGCAAAATGAAGCACAGTATTCCACTGAGGTCCCATACTTGCTTCAAATAAATTGGAATCTTTCATTAATGTTTCCTAAAACACTTAATTTGCTATGTTTTCTTTCATTCAAAGTCCTATTTTCTTTAATTTTGCTAAGAATACAATAAAAAAAAAAAAAAAGAAAGGTATTGAGCTGCATTGCCCACTTTGCACAATGGTACATCACGCAGTTTTAGCTCTAAGTAGGGCGTTGTCAAACTAACCGAGAAGTAAGCAGCATGGATAACCACACTATCAAGGTGAGATCTCCTACCTGGGCGGTCCAGTTTGATGTAGGCTGTAAACTGTTGAGTACCATATATGAAGTGACAGAAAAAACGATGAGCATAATCCTTTACTTTCACTTTTGAAATGTTAAATTTTGTTCCAGACACAGCAAGTCCATGAGGCATCCTCTCTCTATCATTAAAAAAGGGTAAAAAGGAAACATCTGTCAAGAAACTGAAATATCAGTGCTTAATATAGGACAGATTCAGCTATCCACAAATACAAGAACATGCATTTCTTACCTCTGTCAACCTAAGAAGCCACTGAAGAACAGTAAATATCATCCCTATAACAAACAGCTTCATGACCAGGGGCATTTTCGATACACATTTGGTTGTTGGGGTTTTTTTGCTGAGTCGGGATAGAGTGCACCACTAGCAGTTTTGCAGATGATAAAAAACTCAAAGGAATGGCTGATACACCAGAGGGTCGTGCTGCCATCCAGAGGAACCCTGACAGGCTGGAGATATGGGCTGACAGGACCTCATGAAGTTCAAAGCAAAATGCAAACCCTGCACCTGAGGAGGAATAACCAGTCCCCAGGCACCCTGGACTGCAGTAAAAAAAGCACTGCCAGCATGTTGAGGGAGATGATCCTTCTCCTCTACTTAGCACTGGTGAGGTCATACCTGGAATAGCGGGGCCAGTTCTGGGCTATCCAGTACAAGAGATGTAGGGATTTACTGGAGCAAGCCCAGTGCAGGGCCGTGAAAACGATAAAGGGAGTGGAGTATGTGCCATATAAGAGCAGGGACTTTTCAGTCTGGAGAACAGAAGGCTTAGGGGCAGGGGGTGGATCTTACCAATGTGTGTAAATACCTGAAGGAGGGACTGGAGAAGAGGGAGCCAGGCTCCTTTCAGTAGTGCCCACTGACAGGACAAGAGGCAATGAGCACAAATTGAAACACCTTCCCATCTGAAATTCCATCTGAATTTTTACTTTTTTACTGTCAGGGTGGTCAAACACTGGAGAAGTTGTGAAGTCTCCACCTGTGGAGATATTCAAAACCCAACTGGACACAGCCCTGAGCAACCTGATCTATCTGACCCTGCTTGAGCAGGAGGGTTGGACTAGAAAATCTCAAGAGATCCCTTCCAACCTAAACGATTCTGTGAATGAAAGACTATTCAAACCAGTAACAACTAGTAATAAAAGCATCAAGAAAAAAAATCATCCTCCAGGATTCTTTCCACTGATGATGAAGCAGAGATCTTTCTAGGCGTACTAGCAGACTTCCCTTGGCCCACATTGTCCACCGTCAATGGTGCTAACAAACTTGGCAAATAACGACGAACAAAATTCACAAAAGCTGGGTGACCCTGCTGTCAAATTACAAGAAACATGGTGACACTGCCTTTATGTCTGATATCTATTGCCATAAGAAGCTTGGAGATATAATACGCTATCCTGATCTAAGGTAGATTTAAAAGTATAAGTTGGGGGGCCACACTAGGAAAGTACCCTACAAGGTAGGTACCTACTGGCATCCTACTCTATATACCAAAGTGACATCACCTTATGTACTCAAGGAGGAAAACTCATTTTGCAGAACATCCTGCAGAACTGGTTTCTATTACATAAATAATTGCCAGCAACTTCTGTCATGGGATGCCAATACAAACCTCACCATTTTGCGACATGTTCAGATTTGTTCATGTCAGTTTTAACTTCCCTCTCAGAAGAGGAAAAAGTTACCTTCTAGTTACCTTCAAGTTGGCCCTGCTTACAGCATGGTTGCTACTAGCAAATGCTCCACAAATTTAATTGCTGAGAAATTGCTACTATTTTTTAAAATAAAACATTATTATTGCAATTAGATTAATTTCTCTGATACTGGATCATAGAATTGTTAGGGTTGGAAGGGACATTAAAGATCATCTAATTCCAACCCCCCTGCCATGGGCAGGGACATCTCCCACTAAATCAGGTTGCTCAGAGTCCCATCCAGGCTGGCCTTAAAAACTTCCAAGGATGGGGCTTCCACTACCCCTCTGGGCAACCTGTTCCAGTGTCTCACCACCCTCATGGTGAAGAACTTCTTCCTAACGTCCAGTCTGAATCGACCCATCTCTAGTTTTAATCCATTTCCTCTAGTCCTACCATTACCCAACATCCTAAAGAGTCCCTCCCCGGTTTTCTTGTAGGCCCCCTTAAGATACTGCTAGGGCACTATAAGGTCTCCTCAGAGCTTTCTTTTCTCCAGACTAACAACCCCAACTCTCTCAGTCTGTCCTCATAGGAGAGGTGCTCCAGGCCTCTGATCATCCTCATGGCCCTTCTCTGGACACGTTCCAGCACATCGATATCTCTCTTGTAGTAGGGGCTCCAGAATTGGACGCAGTACGCCAGGTGGGGTCTCACGAGAGTGGAGTAGAGGGGCAGAATCACCTCCCTCGACCTGCTGGCCACGCTTCTCCTGATGCAGCCCAGGATGTGATTGGCTTTCTGGGCTGCTAGTGCACACTGACGGCTCACGTTGAGCCTCTCGTCCACCAGTACCTTCAAATCCTTTTCTTCAGGGCTGCTCTCAAGCCAGTCACTGCCCAGCCTATATCGGTGGTTGAGATTGCCCCGACCCAGATGGAGGACCTTGCACTTGGTCTTGTTGAACTTCATGAGGTTGGCATGGGCCCACCTCTCCAGCCTGTCAAGGTCCCTCTGGATGGCATCACTTCCCTCCAGGGTGTCAGCTGCCCCACACAGCTTGGTGTCATCGGCAAACTTGCTGAGGGTGCACGCTATGTCACTGTCCATGTCGCTGACAAAGATGTTAAACAAGACCGGTCCCAGTACTGATCCTTGAGGGACTCCACTTGTCACTGGCCTCCACCTGGACATGGACCCATTGACAGCTACTCTTTGGGTGCGGCCGTCAAGCCAGTTCTTTATCCACTGAATTGTCAGTCCATCAAACCAGTATTTTATCAGCTTGGAGGCCAGCATGTCATGCAGGACAGTGTCAAAGGCTTTGCTCAGGTCCAGGTAAATGACGTCAGTCCTCTCCCCTTGTATATTGACATTGTGACCTTTTCATAGAAGGCCACCAGGTTTGTCAGGCACAATTTGCCCTGTGTTGATTGTACCCAATCACCTCTTTGTTGTTTTTCTGCCTCAGCAGTGCCTCCAGGAGGATCTGCTCCATAATCTTACCAGGGACGGGAAAATTATCAGGTAGGATAGTGATCAGAAACAGAGATCACTTCCAAGCAAGCAAAAAATCTTACCACAGAATTGCTTTGAGTTAAATATATTAAATGTTTTTCAGGAAGATGTGCTTAATAACTGCACTAAGTTGGTTTCAGAAGAAGCTGCAGTTACTATAACTTTAATCATAGCTACATAGTGTCTTAACTGTGTGTCTTACGTACGTGCCTTAACTGAAAGAAACTTCATGTCCTAAAGAATAATGGTCTTAGTTGTGCCTTAGAGACCATAAGCTGGGGCCCTAATACTTACAGACAAACAATCAAGTATACAGATCTATAATGAAAGTAACGATTCCCCCTAAAGGAACCCGGAGACAAAGCAGAACTAGGATTCCTCATGGAGGACAGGTACAGATGAATGACAAAGATAATTTAACAGCAGTGATTCATACAATGAGAAACAATGTACATCCACCACACTCTGCTACAGCATAGACCAGTCACTGAGTAACAAAGGTCCTTCTCTCTCGAAAGAATTGCTGGTGTTATCAGCTTAAATTGTGTTTAAATTTCCTGAACATTAAAAAAAACCTAAATGTCCTGCAACAAGAGCTTCTGCTTTGTGCTCTTGAGAATTACCAGCTGTGTCTGTACTTAGAAAAGGACCAACTTCACAAATAAAAATAAGGTGGGTGATTTTTTTGTTTTGGAACAATCCAGCCTTCCCATATTAATGACAGTGGGCAGGCTTTAATCTATTAGCAAAAAGGATAAGAACAAATATACAAATAAGCCTTACAAAATTATGCTTCACAACAGCATTATAAAAACCTATATATCATTGCTTCATTATGTCAGATACATCAGTATTTATAATAAAATGTTTGGCTTTTTTTTTTAAACCAAATAATGAGAATATAATTTACTTGACGCAGACTTCTAATCAGTCTTTCAATGACTACTGACATTTGACTAGTAGTTAACTTTATGGTGCAACCACTGCAAATTACTGCAGATTACTTCACCTACAAATGCACTTACAATTCAATGCATAAGGGTACTTACTCATAAAACTGTTCCATGTAGGTGCTATCAAAGCTATCAACATCCTCATCATTAACTTGCCAGAATGGAATCAAGCCATTTATGCCACTCGAAATGTTACATTCCATAACTACATGAGAGCCTACAAAAAAAAAAATTTAAATACAGCAATTGAAGGTCTTGTAACAGAAGCAGGATCAAGTGATTGGGGATCAGCTGGAAAAAGAAGTGATATCGAAAAGTCCACTTACCTTATGAAAAGCGGGATCCTTAAAACTCATCCATTTGTAATTCATACTCGGGTGTCTCCAAACCGGATATAAATTCCACCCTAAATGTAGGTGTCTAAATTTTCACATCTACATGTAAGCTAGATGTCTAAGCTAGTAACAGAGTTCAGCTCTGCTGAAGTCCGCTCACATTAAAGTAGACACCTGGAACTTCTCAACTGAATGGCCCTCCAGACTCCACTGAGTCCATTGACAGATCTCTAGGGCTCAAATCAGTTGCATGTACACAATATGATGACATCTGAGATGTTCTCCAGCATCCAAGGCATCTGTATGGAGCTGGCAGATAGGATTCCAGATCTTCATGAAACCTGCACTGCTAGAGACCACCCGAAACCGCACTACACATCTATGTGCGGGCAACTGAATTGAGCCCCTGTTGATAATAGCATGAAATAAGTACCCTAGCTCATATGCAGACAGCCATGTGTAGACAACTACACCCTGGAGCTGAATCTCATTCTTCGTGACCACGCATAATTACCAGAAAAGAAGAGGCTGCTGAGCCATTTCAGGGTATTTCCAACAGAATTAAATAACTATCTGATGACTGCAGGACTGTAAGTCCGTAAAGTAATACTGTTTGTATCAGATCCTGAATATTCCCATTGTTTAAAACAAAGCCTTACGCACTTTAGAAATTATATTCCTCCATTAAAGCTCATTCACTATTCTGGTCAAAACCTGTTAATCCTCACCAGAACCTGGCAAATTCACAATGAGATATCTTTCATAAACTGTTGAGGTCAAACAAAAAAAAAGGACCAAAAACCCCAAAAACAAAACCCCAAAGCAACTGCAACTAAAACCAACCCCAAACAAACAAAACCACAAAACTACCAGTATTTCAGTGCTGTTCACTTCGGTTTAATACCATATGTTTAATACCATGTACTCAGAGTTAGAATTTGGGCCAGACAAAATGTTTCAGATGATGTGAAAAGAAGCATGAAGCCTCAACATAAGAGAAGAACACCTGATACACACAGCATTTACAAGCTCAATATAAGCAAAAGCAGCAGCAAGAGTAACTGTGTTATGTGGGACTACCACCAGTGCGATTTACACAAGAACAATCCCATATGGTGCCAGAGCCCCAGCGCAACCTTTCCGCAGAGCTTCTCTAATGATCTAATAGGTAATAATCCTTCTTCAAAAGATTACAAAACAGCTTACATCCCGTACTAGGAAATTCTTCTAAATAGCCAATCGCACTTCTCCAAAATCAGTTAATGCCTTTTTCAATCAAATACTTTGTTTGAAACAGTTCTCCTTGGTGCAAAATGAGAAAAAAAAAATTACAGTTCAAGCAGCTCCAAAACTCATTCTTCTGGAGTACATCAGTAAAACATAAGTCTGGCCGATATATGGTGCAATCTAAACATGTATAGGTTTGCTTAGGAAAAGACTTGCATACCATATACTTGGCCCACAGAATCACAGAATAATTGAGGTTGGAAGGGACTTTAGGAGGTCTCTAGCCTAATTTCCTGCTCAAAGCAGGGACAGGTCTGAGGTGCCACCAGGCTGCTCAGAGCTTTATGCAGTCAGGTTCCAAAACCTTCAAGGACAGAGACTGCACAACTTCTCTGGGCAGCCTGCTGCACTGCCTGGTTGTCCTCACTGGGAAGAAGTTATTCCTTATATCCAGAATCTCTTACTTAAGAAATTAGTAAGATAAACAATACCTGGGATATCCATCAACTAGCAGCTCGCTGTTTCACAAAAGGTCTGTATCTGAAACCTTTTAACACCCTAGAACAAGGAATAAAATCCAGGCTGTGGAGAGGGAAAGGACACGGGAAACATGCATGAGGAGGAAAAACTACTGAACTAGTCAACTGCTAACTATCCTAATGTGTTACATGTATGTAAACATATTTTCACAGATACTGAGGATATGTCAAGACAAAGACACTGAGAAGTGGTACAAAGGACAGATGGCAACAATAAGAAAAATAAATAAATGCATCCCACTCAACACTACTGTTCAAGAGACTCCAACCTTAGGCCCACAGTTATTCCCCCTGCAAATTACTTGCAGGAATTACATTCTATGATCCGTCTTCAAGATACCCTCAGTCCATGTGCCTATCTCCCTGTCTTGCTGAAGTCAGTGGAACCGTTCACATGTTATTTCAGAAAGACCAGAAGCTTATTTGTTTTACTGAATGTTAATGATTTCTTAAATAGTCACTACTTACCAAGTTCTACTTCAATTGTATTGTTCTTCGGATAAATAAACTCTGGTCTCCTCGGTCCTTCTAACAGAAACAAAGAGAAAAATAAAATCTTCAGGCAAGAAGAGTTACCCAATTTACTTTAACTGACAGTTTTACAATAGTTTTGTTTTATTGTTTGGTACTATTGTAGCACCATACTTAATACCAGTTTCAAATTTACAACCTAAAATGTCTCTTAAAATTTGCTGTAATCTATCCAAATTATTCTATTTTAGCTTCCAAATTAACAAAAGACTTTAGCTTACCTTAAAAATACTTTTTTTTACAAAAATCTCAAATTTACTGGCAGTTGATATAAAAGTAATACAAAACCAAAAAATAAAAAATGTGATTAACTTTTTCAGAAAGATGGATAAGGAAGAGAAAGAGGGATTGTATGAACAACTCCTAGATTACGTGAATATCTATTTAAGAGTAAATAAGCACACACTTAAACTGAGCTGGAATTGTATCATTCTGCACGATGCTTACTGCTAACAATGCACTGTTCTTGTATCACCTATCTAAAGTCAAAATTTTGATTTAATCTAAAAAGATGGACACGCTACCTCCAGACAGCTTTTCTGATAGGACTACTATCATGGTACTGGTCAGGTCATCATCAATGCTGCCTACAAAGACTCTATCACAATGATCATGGCAATAAATGACAGTACTGGGAGAGTTAGACAGTCAGTTCTGAGTCCTGTGTGCCAAAAAGCAACCAAGTGCGAACAGTAAGTCAGTCCTTTCCAGAAGAAGATTTATTAACTTTATAGCATATACACAACTTGTCACAGCTCCTTTCCCAACAACTGAGATTCTAGTGAACTTTGTAAGCAAGTTCACCAACAGGGCCACAAGCAGGTGTTTTGCTGTGATGGTCTCAGCAAAAATTCCTCCTTTTTTTTTTTTTAATTTATTTAATTTAATGGTGCATTATTTGTTTTAGCAAAAAAAAACCCCTCCATCCCAGTAACTATTGCTTCCTCATAACTCTTATTCCTAACCCTGCATTTCTCATTTCCCCATGACAATTCTTGCTCAGAAGCAATGCTCAAAGGTAGCAACATGCACTATTGTATTTTTATTTCATATTAAGGAAAAAATTAAAGATCTGCAACTCTGATTTTACAGAGCAGAAAAGTAACATGCCAAACAGCTTATGCCTGCATACAAATATTTACAGCAGAGCCAAAAAGAGAAGGGAATAACCTCAATGCACTCACCTTTAACCTCTAGACTCACAGTTCGTGAAACATTATATTTTTTTCCCCTGTATGTGTATACCATATGGCATGTGTAGTTTCCTCTGTCTTGTACAGTTACGTTGTGAATCCAAACAGCATTTTCACCCTCTGCCAAAAGAAGTCGCTTGTCTTCAAGAAATCCAGGCTTACACTCCTAAATATATCAAAAGTACCTGTGATTTAAGGGAACTAATAATCTATTCATTAAACAATTACTGAACTCTACTGATTATTAAAATACTTGCCAAATACTGATTTTTTTTTGAAAGCCACAATGTGGGTTCTTATTGAAGCATCACTACGCTCTAACACGAAGCCTGATGACATCTTGCTGCATTTGCACTTCTTTAAAAAAATCACTGCAGCCAATCCTTGAAGTTATAAAATGCAGTTTTAGTTCACTGCCTTTGTTTAATAGCTTGACAGTTATCTGTCTCGGGTGTAGTAATAGCTATTACACATGTAGCAGAGTTTATGAGAATACATGCTGGCATTCCTATGAATGAGAGCTGCAATAGCAGTGCCTCATGCTATTGGGTGTATTGCTGTTTCTGTGGCAATGCAAATGCAGTGAAAAACTTCCCTCTCTTTCCTGACCTATAAGCAGTTTAGAATCACTTCATCTCCAAAGAAGATACATAAGTGCAGCACCAAGGTTATTTTACACGTACAGGCCCATGTAGCAACTTTAATATCAGCATCAGAATTAAGAGCTGAACTACTTCAGAATTTAACCTTAACATGGGAAAAATACATGTTTCTAAGCTTGCAAAGTCTACAGAGCATTTTGGCAGAATCAGAGCAAGAAGCATAAAAATACCACACTATGATCAAAACATAGGACAAGCCTAATATTCTGCGAAACTGAAATAACTATGCAGAGCCTTGTATTTAAGGAAACATACAAGTTTTAAAACTTATTATCTTCATAAAATAATCAAAGGATAAACTAGATTTTCACAAATCAACAAACCAAAACACGGGTTTAACTCTGAAAAAACTTGCAATACAAAAATGAACAATAGTTTTTTGTAAAAAAAATGCCTCCTTACACCATATCTCCTTACACCTCCCCCATAATGTAGTAAGATAGATGCCTCAAACTGTAGAGAAAATAAATTCTCCCTTCCAAAAGCTGCTTTTCAGAGTTAGTTCATAACACATTTTAAATAGACTATTTTGTATATTGTATATCTGAAATGCACATGCACTATACCTTATACCAGTGTACTTTAGGCTGATTATTTTCTTCATCTTTAAAAACATCTAGATCAGGGCATATAATCTTTCCAGTATTTGTGCTTGTCACTTTTTGTTCAAACTTCATTTTTCCGTTAAAACACAAACCGTTATCGTTCTTAAAAACTGTTAACTTTATAATTTTTTGGTTAGAATGGTTAAGCCTCCTGTAATTAGAACAGCAGACAAGTCAGGTCATTAACAATAAGGTTCCTTGTTTCCAGCAAGTCAGGGATTTTATGCAGAGGGACTTCAGCATCTCCACCAGCCTTGCCTCTAACACACCTGCTACAGCCCCCCTGGCTCTTAAACACCACCCTCAGCCCCTCAGTCCCTGTTCCAGACCAACAGATGGGAATAAGCTCTGATTTTGTGTTGTAAGAAGCAGGGTCTGCTCTGGAAGCATCAGAGGGGATGCCAGGACTTCTCAGTGCTGGTGCTCTATGGAGGCCACAGCACCAACCCAGCCTTGCCATCCATTTTCAGCGCTACGTTTGCCAACACACAGTAGTGCAGGGCAACCCAAAACACATCTGCACTGCAACACCCTCAGTGCCAAACGAACAGGAGAAGACAGGTTCATCTCAGTGTTCCTCAGAGGGACACATAAAGAAGAACAAGCTGTAACTCTTAGCAGAAGAGAGACAGAGCTTTTGAACAGCATATACATCAAGGTGCAATATCAATGTGAAACCACTTCACACCAAGCGCTCTACAAGAACCAGTGGTACAGTAGCTCTGCAGAGGAGAGATTGCGCTAGAAACCAGAAGTCTATGCCCGAAGTAAAGGAATACTTTCTATTAATTCACTGCTCAACTCTTCATTTCTCAATGCTATGCTAAGGGAGAAGTTTCCAGAAGAGTGAACTGCATGTTTTGATAGTCCTGGCTTCAGCTTCTTTATACTGCACCTTGACAAGCCCTGTAATTAAGGTTTAAGTGACTGACGCGCAAAATGTAGCCTACGGTTAACACAACTGAACTTTAGCAAGCTTTCTGTGCTGCTGACATCATGCAAGCCAGGGATGTGAGATGCCCACGGGAACACATCTCATGGCTACAGCAACCAGAAGCATATCAGGAAAAACTAAATTAAAATTATTTAACCGGGTAGCTTTGAAGTGATAACATTTCTTCTGACTTCCAATTTTAGCTTCATTATCGACTCTGGAGCAGGAAGGTGCAAAGGCCTGCAACTCGTGCCTATGTAGGAAGTTTTTGCTGATCACTGTGACTACATTCACAACACAAACCCCTTCGGCATACCGGGTGTATTGTACACACACCAGCACACACAACCACACACCTCTAAAACAAATTTTGGTCACCCAAAAAAGTCTGCATTGGCTGTTCTCAGTGTGCTGTGGAAAGATCACGAGAAGAACAATTTCTGTCTGCCTTCCCAAAATTAATTTCCTCTTCAGCACGCACTGAATTTCAGCCATTACAAATACGATTTGAACACCTGAAGTGGTGAAGTCCAGTGCGCTAATCTGAGCTGTAAATACGGCAAGACCTTTAAATACTGAAGAGGTGAAAAGAGTCTATTGGGTTTTTTTCTTCTTTGTGCACTCAGATCTTTTGAGCAGTACTGGGGATGCATTACTTTCACTGTCTCTGAAGCTGTCTAGCACATTGCTTCGCTCTTCACATGCATTCTCATTTTTGACCAGTAACATTTGATAATATTTCAAAATAAAAATTAAGAGTGGTTTTCTGCCTTTTAATTTGTAAATTTCTAAACAATTCCCTAAAAGTTGCTATGCTCTCCAGAAAGCCTGTATGTGGTGACACTGCATAACACACGGAGTTTGCTCCTCTTAGGTCCTTCTTCCATTTACCCATGTCCAATGAAGAAACCAAAATGTTCTTTTGATCTGACAGTATCAAACAGCAATTTGAACACGGGAAAAGCTGAAGTAGTTAAGACTTTTCGCTGTGACCTTACACTTCATCCAAAACAAACAACCCACACAGACCACTGTCAATATTAATATGCTTTAAGATAAACAGTCTTCTGTATGAACCACTTCTGCAATGCTACATGTGTGGAAGAAAAGGGAAAAAAAGGCACCACGCAGAAACAAAAAGCATGGTCAAAACAGTGCTTTTAATGGATCTAAGCTCTCTACCTAAACCAAAAAAATTCTGTACACTCAAGTTCCACACATATAACACTTGTGTTAGCAACCCAGTTGTTTCCCTCCTCCCTTCCTTACCTTACATGACATTCATAAAGTCCAGAATCTTCCAGTGTTGCAGGAATAAACCAAAGCAAGCCCTCTCGCTGATGGATCCTGGCGTCTCTCTCTGTGGTTACTGGTGTAACACTACCATTTTTATACCACGTCAGATTGTAATCAGGGTGAAGCATTGGCAATGTAATTATTGGGCAACTAATAGCTGTAGGTTCTCCAACAAGCACAAAGTAATTACAAATAACACATTCTTCTATTAAAAAAGATAAGAAAAAAAATGATCAATGCTTTTAGTCTGTGTACTTTTATGTTTTATAAGTACTAATATCCAATTCAAGTTATACAGAATTAGAAAATAAACTTTCTGTAACAATTTACCATTAAAACATTGCAAGGTTACCATTTTTCATTTGTTTAGCACCTTCTGGTTGAGGATCTAAACACCATATTTTACAAAGCTTATGTCACAACTTCCCTATATTAAGGTAGTCAGCAACAAGCACATGTAAGTCCAACAGCCTCAGTGCAAACCAAGGTATAAGAAGATACATGGAATTCACCAGGCAACAGAAGCTTCGCAACTCACCTGTCATGTCCTTGTATTTGAGCATGTTAGTAATTTTGCAGAATTACCAAATTCTTAACATAGATATTAAGTATGAAAAGCACAGTGCAAACAGTAGCAGTGCAGAGCTCCTCACAGCACTCTGGCCGTTACGACTGTGGGGCCAAAAAAAAAATGGGGAAAAAGAAAAATGGGGTGGGGGGGTAAGGATTGTTTTTGACCTGAAGCACAAGACAGTGTGGAATGAGATCAAGATCTCAACACATCCAAGTCGTCTGTGAACCAACATGTCATAATACAAAGGAAATTTGGAGAGACGCAGTATTTAGATTATGAAGTCTTGACTATAATGTATTTCCTTCCTACATTTTCAATTTCTGTCATCTTTATCCAGAAGGCCCTTTAAATTAGGAACATTATTCCTATAATGAATGTAATTAGGAATATCACATAAAAGGTGCGCACAAGCAGAATTTTTACAATTATGGCTGTGTAACAAGTTGACAAGACACAATCATGCAGCCTAGCAAACAGGTTTTTTTAAACATCAGCCAAAAAAATACAAGAGAAAGAAGGACAGATGCTGCAAGAAGTCAGTGCGGTACCAGTTTAGCACAAACAGAGCAGGCCATTTGATTATAAAGCAGATTTTAAAAGCTTCCAAACTTTTGCATACACGTGCAACACTGAATTCCTATAAACTGCAAAACATCTGACTGAACCGATTTTACAAATCTTGCTGAATGACTGTAAAAATACACAGCTAATGTATTCAATTTCAAAATAATAAAAAAAAACCTCTTCAGTGATCTTTCCAGTCCCACCACTTTCCTATCACCTTGTTTAAACATCTCCAAGTAGGTCCCTATGGAGATTAAACTAATTCAGAGACATTCATATTAGACTGTTTATACCAAGAGCAGCAAGACAAGCATCATTAACTTATGTAGCCCTAAACTTTACTGACAAATTAGATCTACCATGAAAAATATTACCAATTAATTGTAAAGGAAACTAAGCCCTACTGCTTTAAGGACTAGAGCTACAGCATGTCTCTTAAATAAGGCATTCAACAGCTAACTTTAAGTCAAGAAAGCCAATCTCCTTGGACTTTCTTAAAAAGAATTGGGGAGAGGCTAATCTGTACCCTAAATTTATGTGGCTAGCTTTAAAAATACTTATGTCCATTTGTCCGTTCCATCCCCAGGGCAACTTAATTCCAAAAAGAGGCATTCAGCTTATCTTCAATTCGCAGAAGGAAAAACAAACCCCAAATCCACTATTTGTTCTCAGTAACTCTTTTCTTTTTTCAGGAGTTCTCAGTAACTCCTGAAACAACTGGTAGGTGAGCCTACCACGGGAAGTGCCTTGCTAGACCTACTGTTGACAAACAGAGAAGGACTAGTGGGAGATGTGGTGGTCAGAGGTCGTCTTGGGTTTAGTGACCATGAAATGGTCAAGTTTTCAATTCGTAGCGATGTAAGGAGGGGGGTTAGCAAAGCCTCCACCTTGGACTTCCAGAGGGCGGACTTTGGCTTGTTCGGGACACTGGTTGAGAGAGTCTCTTGGGAGACAGTCCTGAAGGGCAAAGGGGTCCAGGAAGGCTGGACGCCCTTCAAGAAGGAAACCTTAAAGGCCCAGGAGCAGGCTGTCCCCAAGTGTCACAAGTCTAAAGGGCGGGGAAAACGGCCAGTCTGGATGAATAAGGAACTTCTGATGGGACTTAGGAATAAAAGGAGGGTTTACCACCTTTGGAAGAAGGGACAGGCAACTCAGGAGGAGTACAGAGATCTCATTAGGTTATACAGAGAGAAAATTAGGAAGGCAAAAGCCCAGCTGGAGCTCAACTTGGCCACTAACATTAAGGACAACAAAAAAAGCTTTTATAAATACATCAACAAAAAGAAAGCCAGGGAGAATCTCCATCCCTTACTGGATGCGGGAGGGAAAGTTGCAACCAAAGACAAGGAGAAGGCTGAGATACTTAATGCCTTCTTTGCCTCCGTCTTCAATAGTCAGACCAGCTATCCCCAGGGTGCTCAGCCTCCTGAGCTGGAAGATAAGGATGGAGAGCAGAACAACCCACCCATAATCCAGGAGGAAGTAGTCAATGATCTGCTTCTGCACCTAGACGCACATAAGTCTATGGGGCCAGATGGGATTCACCCAAGAGTACTCAGGGAGCTGGCGGGAGAGCTCACCAAACCCGTCTCCATCATTTATCAACAATCCTGGTCAAGAGGGGAGGTACCAGATGACTGGAGGGTGGCTAATGTGACACCCATCTACAAGAAGGGTTGGAAGGAGGATCCGGGAAACTACAGGCCTGTCAGCCTGACCTCGGTACCAGAAAAGATCATGGAGAAGGTCATCTTGAATGAGCTCTCACAGCAAGTGCAGGGCAGCCAAGGGATCAGGGCCAGCCAGCATGGGTTTAGGAAAGAGAGGTCCTGCTTAACCAACCTGATCTCTTTCTATGACCATGTGACCTGCCTTCTGGATGTGGGGAAGGCTGTGGATGTTGTCTATCTGGAGTTTGGCAAGGCCTTTGAGACCGTCTCCCATAGCATTCTCCTGGAGAATCTGGCGAATCATGGCATAGACAAGTGTACTCTTCGCTGGGTTAAAAACTGGCTGGATGGCCGTGCCCAGAGAGCTGTGATTAATGGGGTGAAATCCTGTTGGTGGCCGGTCACCAGTGGTGTCCCTCAGGGCTCAGTTTTGGGGCTGGTTTTGTTTAATATCTTTATCAATGATCTGGATGAGGGGGTTGAGTGCACCCTCAGTAAGTTTGCAGGTGACACCAAACTAGGTGGGAGTGTTGATCTGCTTGAGGGTAGGAAGGCTCTACAGAGGGACCTGGACAGGTTGGATCAATGGGCCAAGGCCAACTGTATGAGGTTTAATAAGGCCAAGTGCCGGGTCCTGCATTTCAGCCACAACAACCCCAAGCAGCGCTACAGGCTTGGGGAAGAGTGGCTGGAAAGCTGCCCAGCAGAAAAGGACCTGGGGGTGCTGGTGGACGGCCAGCTTAACATGAGCCAGCAGTGTGCCCAGGTGGCCAAGAGGGCCAACAGCATCCTGGCTTGTATCAGGAATAGCGTGGCCAGCAGGAGCAGGGAAGTGATGGTGCCTCTGTACTCGGCACTGGTGAGGCCTCACCTCGAGTGCTGTGTTCAGTTCTGGGCCCCTCTGTACAAGAGGGACATTGAAGTGCTGGAGCGTGTCCAGAGGAGAGATACCAGGCTGGTGAGGGGTCTGGAGACCAGGTCATATGAGGAGAGGCTGAGGGAGCTCGGCATGTTTAGCTTGGAGAAGAGGAGGCTGAGGGGAGACCTCATTGCCCTCTACAACTACCCGAAAGGAGGTTGGAGAGAGGTGGGTGTTGGCCTCTTCTCCCAGGTGAATAATGACAGGACCAGAGGAAATGGTGTGAAGTTGCGGCAGGGGAGATTTAGGTTAGATATTAGGAAGAATTACTTTACTGAAAGAGTGGTCAGGCACTGGAACAGCCTGCCCAGGGAGGTGGTTGAGTCACCATCCCTAGAGGTGTTTAAGAAATGTCTAGATGTGGCACTTCAGGGCATGCTCTAGTGGCAGAGATTGTAGGTTGTTTGGTTGGACTCAATGATCTCAAAGGTCTTTTCCAACCATGAAGATTCTATGATTCTATTAAATACACACAACTCATCTCTTGCAGTTTTTCTTTTTTAAAATGGCAATTTCAACAACATATTTAACTTACCAGCACTGAACAGAGGTATCAGTAGAATGATATGACCAATGAGCAAAAATGTAGATGTCATCTTTTGCTGTAAAGAATAATTTTTTTCCATTAGTGTGATAAGAGTGTTCGAGCTGCGCTGTCCTCTGCACCCTGCAATACTCCTTAAAAAAATCAGGAGAAGCATTAGTCATCCTGGGGAGGGGAAAAAGGATCTGGTAGTTTAACCCCAGCCTTTGAAGATTTCAACTACAGTAACTGTTGGCCTGCACAGAATGCTGATCAGTTTTCAGCTTTCTACTGGAATTTTTCCAAATTTCTACTGGAGTAACTATTGCATAAAGTGTAATTTTCTTTTGCCAGCATAGTTAAGCCCAAAAAAAACCAAAACCCTAACCCTCTAGCATAGACTAGTTATTCTAGCATACAGTTATTTAAGCCATACTGTATAATTTAGAAACCAAGCTTGATTAAGCTACTCCTCTTTTCACATGAATGTGAGAGACACAATCACAGAGATGTATGAGGTTTTGTTCTTTGAACTGTTCTTGTACAGTTGAGGCAGCATTGCTTTTAAGAGCAGATGAACTCGTAGTTTTTTGTGGGAGGACAAGCACACCGTAACTCCAGTGTGATCGGCACTTCAATTGGCATCTAAAGTCAAACGTGTGTGGAAACCGCAGCTAATATGAATTGCTGTGGTCAGACACAAAACAAAGCGTTCAAGAGTTGTAGTTTCACTTCACACCTCAGGTCTTCTTTGCAGCTTTCTCTAACAAAGACATGACTGAACAGACACCCACTGCCCTCACGGCCCGCAAGTGGCTTCCATGAAGCCTCTAAATCTTAACCAAGTCGTGCTCCCCTCTCAGATGCGCCTGCTTTTTCTTGGCAAGATGTCATCAGAGCACTTCCCACGCCTTCTACTGTCAGACAGCTGTCAAACACTTAACCCCTTTCCCTTCTGACAGCTCCTTGTAGGTTAAGGTCAGCATTTAGTTGTCTTGCTTTTCCTCAGTTCCCGACTATTTTGCATGCTGCTCCCTTTCACTGTAAAGCAACCTGGTTTCCCACATAGTTGTCCATTACAAAACATTCATCGCACAGGTCCTAGTTAATATTTGCCTTCTACCCAGCTAGAAATGGCTGGAAGAATAGATGGTATTCCCTGAAAAAACACACATGGCCACGACTTACTTTTATATCCAATGTAGTTCACTTTAGTGACAAGTAAGCCACACCAGCTCCTTCTTTTCAAGCATTTCATGCGCAGAAGTGTTGGGGTAGTAGGGAGGGACACACAGAGTTCGACACTTTAATATAACAGCCTCCAAGTATGTACTTCTTTTGGTCAGTTTATCTGACAAAGCACTCATACCGTAGTCTTTATTTCGTCGCCTTGTATGTGGTTTTACTGTAACTTGCCAATGAGCTGATCATCATTCTTGGAGTTTCAGTTTACCTGTAAAGTGTGGAAAAGGGAGTGGAGAAGGAGAAAAAAGGATCAAAATATAACATATGGACAGCAGCATACAAGATCAAATTTTCTACAGACATCGTAAATGTAAAAGCAAGAGCATCCCTCTGCCTACACTAGAGAGATGACTTAAAAGAAAACAGCAACAACAAAATTTGCAGTAAAGATTGACCAAGAATTTTACCAAAGACCTTCAGAAAAATGAAGTTTTTGCCAAAAACAAGACAACATTACACAGGTGCCAAGCAAGCAACAAAACCAGACGTAAGTAGCCACTTTGTAAGACAGATTTAACCAGTAAAGGAAACAAAGAATTAGGGCAAGAATAACTAATCAATCCAACAGGTTAAGCTTTACATTTTGCCCCCACTACTGGTCTCCAGTACCAAGAGTGGATGTCTTCCTAATATTGCAGGCTAAAGCTCAACTTTTTTAAAGTTCTAGTCTTTCAAAATTCACACACACACACCCCCTTCAAATATTGCAGTGGTAAAGCTTAACAACTCTGGAAAGAAGGGAAAAAGCCTCTAGCTCTTGTAGTTGCAACAGCTTGCAGTATATGGAGCATTTCTCTTCTGGTCAGTACAGTTTCAAGTGACAACACAAGGTTTTTACACTTTTCTTAAACAAAATATACAAAGAAACACTATCCAAAATCCACAAATGTGAAACAGCAACCTTTGTTTAAAAAACAGATGTCTGTTCACATACCTAACAACTTCAGCCTTGTAGTGCCTTCTATCCCACTCAGCAATACAAAATGCCCCTGTGATACAGAAACTCAAAAATCTCACGCAGAGAGAACGGCAATTTCACTGATGACACTGCTTACATACTTAGTCTGGAAAACTGTTTCAGCTCAAAGCTTGCTGGGCTCAAAGGAAAAATGTATGTGAATTCTTTTAAAGGCGGGGGTGGGGGGGGAACAACAAACAAACAAAACCCCACACCACCAACCAATCATGTTTGTGATTCAAGCTACTAAAAAAAACCAAAAAACGAAGGTTTGATTTCCAAGTTGCTTTCCTAATATTTATCTTCCCATAGTTAAAATACAACTTACTCTTGCTCCTTCAAATTTCTAAAATTGCCATCTTGAAAACCAAAATAGAAAACATGTGGACCTAATTTAAGATACTGACATTTTGTTCTTCACAGGATGTCTATTTTCACAGAACTTGCCTTTTTACTTGCTTTTGGCACACTGCCAACTTTAAACGCCATGAGAACAAGTTTAGAGACATAATGGGTCCTGAAGTCTTCATGCTGCGGAATTAGCAAACTTGTCCTTCAGGAAGCTGTGCAAAACATATAACCGTATCTTTGTTTTCCAAATTTTCTGTCTCCAATTTTTAAAAGGTTTTACTTGTAAATAATTTATAAACCCATAGACACGACAGATCCTTGCAAAGGCAAACACAATGAAAAAATGCTCAAGACAGTAGCATAGAAAGCATCTAAGCCCCTCATATCAGCACATCGCTGTTAATTTAAGTGGCTTTCAATATTGATCGCTCTCTATGGGTACCCATTCCAGCAAGGGTGACCAACAGATCCTCAGCCTTTGACTCAACCAAGACAAAATTCAACCCACCACAACAATTCATACACCTCACACCTTGTTCCTTGTTGTGCTTGCTGCTGTCAACAGGAATAAGCTGTTAAGCTGCCTATCGGGGTTAAACCGCAGCAGTAAAGCAAGACAAAATTTCTAACAGACTGTACCTTGTTTCCAGTCTCCCACTTTCCTGAGGTCCCAGCTTTCCTAACATGCTCAAAAATGCAAATGATCATTTTATGGGGGCATGCTTCAACACCGAGTCACACAAAACGATGAACAAGCACCCTCTAGAAGTGGATCCAGATATTCATTGTGGTATTCTGACATTGAAGTGATGACCACAAACCTTAGTCCTTAAATGCCTCCATTCCAGACAATCCTGCAAGTTGCAGGACTACAGAAAAGTCATACCTTTAACGAAAACCCAACATCCAAGACATCTCATTGAAGCTACACCAAAATGAAGTCACAGAAATCAAAGAACATTCACAAAGAAGCCTGCCAAAGATAGTTAAATCTTTAGAACCTAAATTCCAGTTCGACTTTGAGACAAAGTATTAATTGCTGAAAGTCTGCATCTGAACAAAGTGTTTGTTACAGGTACTGCCTCAACTTTCACCAAAGCACAGGAGGATGAGAAAAAAAAAAAACAACAAACAAACCACACACACACACAAAAAAACCCAGATGGATACCTGTAGCTGTACATAACTGGCCACCACCAGTTGATTCTGGTACAGTGAAGAGTTACCTATCCACCAACTTCCCCCACATGTCAAACCACAGGCAATGAGAGCATCCAAATAACCTTGAAAGGAGTGCTCTTATCAGTATTCAAAGCCGCTGAAAACAGTACCTCCTTTCTGCATCAAGTGGAAGGAGGTCATTTCGCAGTCAGCACTTTGAAAACTTTTCTATGTCATTTCAACTCCTGATACCTGTCTATATAAAGTAACGTGGACTTTAATGTGGAATAGTTCATAAGTCCAAAGTAAGTTATTACTTTTCCACTAACATTTTCAAGTACAGTTAACAGGCATTTCAAAGGACCAAAAAAATAGTAATGGGTATTTCTCATTTAAGGATTAATTTAAAAGACCTGAACTAAGGATTTTGCATTACAGAACGATTTTTGTGCAAGAGTTTTTTTGCCAGTTTCTCAGCTTTTACAGCACTCCAATTTCACAATCTATATGAAAGGCAAGCATGCTCAATTTAGCAACTCCAACCTGTCTTTTGAGAATCCAGGCTCACACAAACGGTCCGAGTCGAAACCAGCGCGCAGCTGCCGAGCTGCTTTATGAAGAAGAAAAGCAAAACACATACAGCATTTCGCTCCAGTCCCTGACGAAAACTCTCCGATCTTAAGGGCTGATGCTGGAAACAAACTGGAACTTTGATTCAGCTCAGTAGTTTTCACTGGAGAGCTCGTTCCCACCAAGCTGTGGCTCTACAGGTTGTGACCAGGACAGGTCCGGGACTGTCACAGCAGCCCCTCGCTAGTGATGCTCATGGCAGCTCCTCGCTAGGTTTGATGCTGGTACTTCTGCAGACGCCTCTTTCACCCAAAGCCTCGCTCTTGTCGTCATATGAACAGTTTAAAAAAAAGAAGAGCCCCTGTTTGATCGCAGTTATGCAATAAACAGCTTCTGTAGTGTTGTACCGGGTCAAGAAGATTTTACGCCAAGCTTTATCCTGCTTCCTGTTACAAGTACTTTAAAAAATGTGGTGGCCTTCAGCACTCCTACAAGTCTTCGTTTTCCTCCCGTACTTCCTACCTGGGTCTGTATAATGCAACACACAGCGAGGAAGCAGACGCAAATGCAAAATAAATAATAATAAAAAAAAATTACTTCCAAGGCAGCTATTCGGTGCCAGAAAAGCTGGAAAACCAGCAGCCAGGCGCAGAAGCAGGGGGACTGTACAAACACACTGCACGCCGAAACAAACGACCTCAGAACACGCCTGAAATTAACAGAAACCGCCAGTTTTGGGGGGGTTTTTGGAAGCCATCAGCACTGCAGTCTACCTGCCGCGGAGCTGACGAGCCTTGGGGGGTCAGCCCCCCGCCACCGCCCGCTCCCCCACGCCGCCAAACGGAGACAGGAGGGGAATGACAAGCCCCGCCGCCCCCCGGACACCCCGCTGCCCTCCCCGCCACGCCGGCGGCGCTGAAAGCCCAGCCGAGCCCCGGCAGGGAGGGAGGCGGCTGCGGCCACAGCCGCCCCCGCACCGCCCCTCCTCACCTCCGTCCGCTCCCCGCGCCGCGCCGGCTGCCCCGGCCCGCGCCACACAGCCGCCGGGCGGGCAGCAAGGCCCCGCCTCGCCCGGCAGGGCCGCGGCCGCAGACGGCGCATCGCCCCTCCCAGCGGCCGCCGCCGGTACCGACCGGGGGCCGGCCCACGGCCTGCTGCTGGCGGGAGCGCGGCCGGCTCCTGTGGTGGAGGGTTGGAGCGCTCGTTGGGGTCCCCACAACCGTGCAGCCCCCACTGGCCCCCGAGGGCGTGCGAGCGCGCGGGGCAGGGGGGCTTGTCCCTCATGGTGGCCTCCTGTGTGGCCTCCTTTGGGGCATCTCCCCGAAGTTTGAGATGTTTTCATTGGCATCGACCCACTCCTTTTAGCCACCATGCCTGGGCTTAGTTCCCCTTCAGGCTGCCACCCCAGGGTGGCCGAAGTGGCTTTGGCATTCTCTGGACACCCATTTTCCCTCAGGCTGCCCTCAGGGCTCATGGCAAGCCCTGACCGGACTGATCTTGGAAAGGGCAAGAGCCTGTGGCTAGCCTGGTGTGCCAGCTAACACCCTTTTGGCAGCCCAGTGGGAGCAGAGACCTTTCACATCTTCAAATAACCAGAGCACAGAGCCACAGCATGGTAGGGGTTGGAAGGGACCTCTGGAGATCATCTAGTCCAACCCCCTGCCAGAGCAGGGTCACCTACAGCAGGTTACACAGGAACATGTCCAGGTGGGTTTTGAATGTCTCCAGAGACGGAGACTCCACCACCTCTCTGGGCAGCCTGTGCCAGTGCTCTGCCACCCTCAAAGTAAAGATGTCCCTCTTCATGTTGAGATAGAACTCTCAAGGGACATCCCACCCCTTGCACCACCATGCATCCAGGACATGCCGGACTTAATCGTGCCTGCCCTGGGGACCAGTGTAGCTCAAGTGAAACCAGTCCTCGGCGAATCCGGCGCCCCACTCATGAAGTGAGTGCAGGGACTCTTGCTTCTGCTTGATACTTACCAGAACGGACAGGTGGGTTCCTGGTGCCACCATTCCCGTATTCCATCACCCGAAGTTGCTCAACCTCTCTATTTGGAGCAGAGCTTTGTTTGCTTTCCATCGTGTAAGTGTTAACTTTTTGTCTGGTTTGGTCAGCTGTCCCTTCTGCCGTGCCAAGATATCACTTTTTTGGTTCAAAGAACAGTTCCTTCTGTTTGTGTAGTAACTCTATATAGTTCTCATTCTTCATTTTGATGGTGAAATTAAACGTGTTCAAACATAGAAATGCAAATTTCTCCAGACAGGGAGAAGTTTCTCTGGAATTGTTTCCTTGCCCATAGTTCTCAGTTCAGTGCCTTTTCTTCCTTGAGTTTGCCTTCAGCTCCTTCATTTTGGCTCCCACAGGCTTACTTTTAGTCACTCCTCAGAGACATGACTGTAGGGTACTCAGAGGGATTGCTTATCCCCACCTCTGCTTTTATTCAAGGTCCACATGCATTAACTTTATTTACATTCTAGTTGAAGTAAACATACATTTTAATATGAATTATAAAAATGTAATGTAAGAAGCAGCTTCTTCTTGGGGTTTGAACAATTTCCAAACCAATGTTAAGGGATTGTCAACTTGGTTAAGAGTTTGGAAAAATGTGGGAAGGCATGTTTTAGCTTATTAAATGGTAGAGGAGATCCTCTGTTCCAGACCCACAGAACCATTACTCTTTCCCGAGGGGGAAGCTCAGCCTTTTTTGGGTTAGAAGGGCTGCTTTGCTTCCCTCTTGGTTTCATTATCACTAATTAGAGGAAAAAAGGGATTCTCATACTGGCCTTCTTCCATGTTGACAATATCAGGATGAAAGGCTGGCTTGAGCCACGGAGCTCTCGGAGAGGAAAGCTGTGAAATGTTTACCAGCTTATCCGATGATACTAAGGGGGAGAAAACCTGTTATGAGCTGGATGGGTAAATTTCTATTCCTGTTGCTGTGTGTGATTATAAGCCTTCGCAAGCTCTCATGTCTGTTTTAGCTGTGACAAATGCTTTTCTCTGCTTCTGCCTTCACTGTTTTTGAGTCAAGGGTGGTGTTAAGATGACTGGCTAAACTGGGGGAACTTCGTAGTCCATAGCAATCTTAAGAACAAAGATATTAGAGTGCTCTAAGTGTTTATCTGCCCAATGCTTTTTTCCACAATATGCAAAGGATAACAGCGATGCTTCCAATTAAGCTGCGTGAAGTTTGAAAGTTGGTGACACAGGAGGGGTTCAGAGTTGATAAGTGTTGAAGATAAAATGGTCATTTGTAGAACCTGGCACACATCACTGTTTCCATAATTCTGATATCTCATATCTATCATGACCATACTTTTAAAGTAAAAATCCAAAGTACTTTCTGGCACTGATTTTAGAGAAACTAATCACTCCGAACCAAAAGTACACTTCCAAAAGAACGTACGCAAGCATCAGCACTGCCAGATTGTGATTCAGGACCAAAGTATGCATTTTTCTCAGAGCAGAGGATGTCTCCTAGAGTTTCCTAAGAGTGTTGTGAATGAATTGATCATAAAGCATCTAGGAAGACTCCAGTTAGAGAGGAGTAAGTTTGCGAATTTATGTTCTTGTTCCACCATAGAGCTGTTTTCCCAAGTGAGTTTTACAACCCAAACTGTTACCTCAATCACACAGTCAACTGTGTTGAGCGTACCTAGGCATCGAGTTCACACGTAATTGGGAAAAGACTGACATTGCTTCCAACTGCAGGCCTCTGAGGCATGTTTCAGGGCTCAGACCTCTGGGCTGATGCCAGGCTGCTGCTAGCAAGACTGCGTTGTTCAGAAATCAGTCAGAACAAAGAAGCCAGACAGAGGTTTGTGTCCTTCAGTATCCTGGAGTAACTGGCCAGGATGAACTTCAGAGCAACTCAGTAAGTGTTCAAAGGCAGTCTGTTGATTCTACTGAAGTTTTCCACAGGGCTCTTTCAACTTGTAGTTTAATATAGGTTAATGTGGAAAGCATGCAAGAAACACAAATTTATGCCAGAGATCCTATTTATACTGAGTTAAATCTTGCTACAGCTTGCAGCAGCACCAAACGCTATAGAACTTTGAGAACAAACCAGTTCTGAGTCTCCTACAGTCTATTTTAGTGCAATAGTTTGTGCCCACCAAGATCCTCATTCCAGAAAACCTTAAATGCAGGGGTGGTTGATTTTCTGGTCAGCCAAGTCCAAAGTCTAAATCAAAACTGAGTAGCTACGTATCCAACTAGATCCTTCCCCTTAATGACCTCTTGTAAAAAGCTCACTCTTCTTGGAGAGGATGAGGTAGCAACTGAAACAGAAAGACACAGATATGGCATTGCGTTCGTAATAGTGCTTTTAGTGTTACTCCTTCAAAGGCATGTCAGACACGTATTTTGTACACATGGCAGTAACCTTAAACATGTTTACATGTATTGAGGCTTGTTCAGTCACACTGTCCAGGATTTCCACACAAAGCAGAGAGAGTTTCTATTTAATCAGGTGTATCCATCTGCACTTAAAGCAAATTTATGCTGGATAAAGCAACTGATCTCAAATTGACATTTTAAGGAAGTGAAAAACAGGAACATACCAGTTATCTCAAAAGACAGTTTTCACAATTGGAATCTCATTTAAAATAAAAATAGGTGTTTAATTTTTCTTTTCAAAAAAGCTAGAGGATCTGTTGTCAGTTCTACATGTTTCCACATGCAACTGCAGCTTAAGTGGAGGAGGTCTCTGCAGTTATGTGACTGCCACTGCAACACTTCACCCGGAATGCATGCTAGCCATGCCTTTCTCCTCCTGTGCACCCGGAGTCACTGAGGATTTCTTTATAGAAAGCCTCTCTTCTGTCTTTTCTGTGACTCTTGTCCATGCCTCCCGAAAGCAATGCCGACAGTTGTTGGGTATTTTCCCTTTTTGCCTTCAGCACACAGAAGATCTATAGCCTTGCTCATTTCTAATGTGACTAAACAGGTCCAAACCCCTGCTTTTTTCGCTTTACCACATTACTGTTTAAGTAAATCAGTAGTGCTTGTATGGCTGACATTACTTCAATAGTTCTGGTTTGAACCGAAGCAGTTCTCAAGGCAGATCCCGGTATGGCTTCAAGGTTATTATTGGTCTCCTTCAGACTTCCTTGAGGTGGAGACAGTATGTTGGCGTGAACAATACACATCAGAGCCAGAACAAGTGATGGCTTCACTAGCCAGTACGTGAGTCATTGCAATGAAAATCAAGTTTCACAACTTGATATCTCGGCCCGACACACAACCACCTCAAGATCTTATCCTGTTTTGTGAGTTAGAGCTCTTGGAGTCAGCAGAAGTGCAACTGAAATGGCTGCAATTAGTTTGCAGGGAGGTCTGTAAGATGGATGCAGTGGTTTATCCCTCAGGTATAGCTAGCATGAGTTTAAAATGTCCTCATCTGTAATGACTACAATCTGTTTGCTGCTACCATGGAGCTGGTCTCTAACTTCTGCTTTTGCAATTTGCTTTGTACAGTGTGCACTTAGAAATTATTCTTGAATGTTGTACGATAAAGGGCAACATGCTGGAAAGGAACCTAGAACTGTGAGCAAAGGAATCCTAGATGTATCTTTCTCACCCAGCCAGAAAGGGACAGCACACAATAAAATCTGGACAAATCTGGACAAAATGGCTGCTTGTCTATCATCAGATTATCCAGGCCTTGCTAGAATACCATGAAAATTACATGAACAGAGCAACAAGTACGATGGAGGAACAAAGTGGCCTGAGGAAACCCATGCAAAAATATTCTTCTTTAAATTGCTAGGAGAGCACACAAAAGATGCACACAATTGCAGCAGAAATATGGTGATTAAAAAAGAAAGAATCTTTAGGAGCAGTGACTTGCAGTGGATTGACCTTTGAAAAGTAAACCTCTGTCTCAGGAGACACTAGGATACGTTGGTGATTTCACTCTAGATTAGAAGGAAGAGTTAGTTGCCTTAGAAGCACATAGAAATGACTGTACTACTTCTTTCTCCTACCACCTGTAAAAGCTGTAGCCTCAGAACACCACGAGACATGGGAAACAAAATACAGAGCTACTTTTTCCTTAGTGATGACATTTCTTGCAGAAAAAAGCAAGAAAATCAAAGCAGCAGGTGTGTGGAAGGTAATGCTCATGATAAAATAAGATAATTGATTCTCTACATCAATTAATTTCTCATGACTGGAGCATGAACCTTTTGCCTTTGGAGAGTAATTAACTGTCTTTCATAGGGCTGAGCTCTAACTGGCTGAACATAAATCGCTGTGCTAAGTGCTGCCTCAAATGCTTCCAGAGCGCAGGCAGTATACTTTGATTAATATTTTGCCAAGCAGTCGGGTTTTTGTCTGCTGTATGCATGTTTAGGGGTGCTGTGCTGACATTGTCACAGAATTCTTGCAGAAGCTTTGATTTTCCTGTTTTCTCGCCTTGTTTTTGCTAAAGTGTCATAACAAATAGGCAGTACTGCCTTTGTTAGTAGTTTTTAATTGATTAGTCATCAGAAGCTTTGAGCGCCAACTGAATAAGGATCCAATGCTAGCCTAATTGCAAGGAAGTCTTAGGAAAAGCCCAAGTAATCTGGAATGGTGAACACAGAATTGCAACGTGCTCCCTCACTCAAAAATGTGCTCTCAGGCTGCTTGGGGAAAATGGCTCATAAGTTATGCTTATTACTAGATTTTTATTTCTCTGTTAATAACACCTGTCCACTGTTCTTTAGTGCATGTTGTAAAGTGCAAAATGCAGTTCTTGACACAGTGATTTTTCTTTGCAACCGCTGTGTATCCACCTTACCATAAACCTAGGCTACCAAAAGAGGAGCCAAAGGCAAAGAGGAAGGACAGTAGAAGGACAATAGAAAGACATTAGAAATAAGAAGTAGCAACTGGATTTTAGTTATCTAATTAGTAGTACACGTGGAGGGAAATGAACAAAAACATTCTGACTGCTATGACTGTGTCATGCCCTAGCTTTTGCTCAGTGCCAGCATGTTAGCTCTAATTGAGATTGATTCACCTTAAAAATGGACAGATTTAAAGCCTATGAGGCAGATTTTCATTGCCATTCCCCCATATAAATGTGGCTCTGTGTCAGAGCCCTCCCTGTGGCATCCCTGTCATTCGTCGTAGCACGTTTATCAGGACACACCTATTGTCTCAGTAGGCTTTTAGTCATCAGCAGCATTCATAACTCATAACTCTACCCAGATGTTTTTGCTTCTTTCCTTTTCCTTCCACATGTCCTTCAAACACAAACAATAGCTCAGACTTTGTAAGAGTAACCTTGCAATTCTCTCATCTTAGCCCAAAGCAACCACAACAGCTTCCCCTAAATCCTGTCCTTGTTTTACAGCCCTCAGCAGAAACTAAAACAATCTCCAGCTTTCTTGCTGCCAAGGTGTCAGAGTGTCCCCCTGCCAGTGTCTTCACCTTAGATTTTCCCTCTTCCCATTCCCCAGCTGTCCATGTCACATTCCTCCTTGTAACAGAAAAGAAGGAAGACCATTTCCCTCATGGTTTGCATTATGTTTTCAACAAATAATTTCTTGTTGCTTCCGAAAGGACCTGCAGGAGCTTTTTTTGTTCTCCACTGAAACTTTCCGTAGCCTGAAGAGTTGGCGTTCTCCTCAGCCAAAAGAAAACAAACAGTAATGTGGAATACAGAAGTAGTTCATGAGATGGTTTTCTGTCAGTGGAACCTTTATAAGTGAGTTGGCAGATGCTGACAGTGGTGTTAAGCAATCCCAGCTCCCACTAGCATTATACTTTCTCCCTTGGAGACATTCGTTCTGTGTTTTTTATTGCTATAAAACACACCTGGACCACAGCGATAAATTGGCAATTTGGAGATGGGAGGGAACAAGAAAAAGAAGAAAAAGAGAAGAACAAGACACACACACCCCGATATTGTTATTTTCAACAGCCACAGAGAGCTTTTCTGATGAATTTCATTAAAATGTCTTCATTTTTTCCTATTGTCAGTCACTCAAGGAGACTATCTTGTTATGGGAGTAGAAGAAAGAATACTGTGTGTATCCTTTTGCCCAGCTAGTCATCTCTGTTCCTGTGGGCTTTGCATAACTGTGTTAGCAACTGACCTGTGATAGGAAAGTTACGCTAAAATACCACTGCTGTGTTCATTGAATTATTTGGCTAAAATTAGATTTGGCCTGAATTTTGGTAATGAAAACCAGCTCTCCACTCACAGCTGTGGACGGCACAGTAAGCCGCTATGTTCCAAAATAAATTAAGTTGATTTTAAAATTCTTTGAATTCAAATGCTTTCCTTCTCTGGATATCCGTGTGCTCTTTTTGTCCTCTGTCTATTCTCTAGATTGCATGTGAGTACCCACAGAGATGGGTACTGTAGCAGTCACAGTCACAACCTGTAGGGGTTACCTGACCTGACCCATCGGTATGTAAAGATGGTGACCATGGGGTTCTCAGGATTCTGCAGTACACAAGGACACAGAGGTCAGGGCTTCTGAGAATTTCTTTGTTACAGATTATTACAAAACTACTATTAGTAAAAAAAAAAATATGTAAATGTAAATAGATATATGCTACAAGTCACTACAAAATTACCACTATGAAAGCAAGTATATATATACATATTACAAGAGTAGAGCAAATATATGTATATTGAAAGTTATTGCAGAATTCCAACTCATGAAGCAAATGTATACTTACAAACCTTTACCTGCGTGCATGCCTATAAATACATTAAGCAAGTTGTTACCAGTATGACACTCATGAAACAGCTCCCAAGAGTGGGGCTAATCTCACTTCAAAGATGGTCCATGTCACAGAATCTGAAGTCATCCAGGTGTCCCCGGCAAGGGTCCAGTCTGTCTGGGAGATCTTTAGCAGAGAAGCTTATTTTGGGTAGGTAGCAAGTTACTTTTTACACCTTTTTGGCATAAATAATACCTTTTTGGTACACACATAAGTGTGTGTAGGACATCAGTTCCTGGAATAGTTGTTGCTGACTCCTGTTTTCCTGGAAGAACAGTCCATTATCACAGTGCCATGGTTTAACCCTACCTGGCAGCTCAGCCCCACACAGCTGCTCGCTCACTCCTCCCCCTGCCCTCGGGAGAGAATCAGAAGGGTAAAAGTAAGAAAACTCATGGGTTGAGATAAAGACAGTTTAATAGGTAGAGCAAAAGCCATGCACACAAACAAATCAAAACAAGGAAGTCATTCCCTGCTTCCCAATGGCAGGCAGGTGTTCATCCATCTCCAGGACAGCAGGACTCCATCACACATAACAGTGACTTGGGAAGACAACCACCATCACTCCAAGTACCATTTCCCCCCCCCTTCTTCTTCCCCCAGCTTTATATAGTGAGCATGACATCATATGGCATGGAATATCCCTCTGCTCAGCTGGGGTCAGCTGCCCCAGCTGTGTCTCCTCCCAACTTCTTTTGCATCACCAGCCTACTCACTGGTGGGGTGGGGTGAGGAGCAGAAAAGGCCTTGACTCTGTGTAAGCCCTGCTCAGCAATAACTAAAACACGCCCGTGTTATCAACACTGATATCAACAGCAGAAATCCCAAACATAGCCACATGCTGGCTACTATGAAGAAAATTAACTCTATCCCAGCCAAAACCAGCACACATAGTTTCTTTCTCCTGCCCGCTACTCACTACTCACCATCAAGTAGGTTTCAGCTGAGCTTATCAGGGGCTGAGCTTATCAGACATGTCTTGGTACTCTGCCTAAGGAGATATCCTTCTTTGTTAAAATGTTTATCAGGTCACCTTTGTGGCAGCTGCAGTCAGGTATGTCAACTCTCAGAACTTCCATTCTGCTGTGTGGTGAAGTGAAGGAGAAAGAGGAACACAGAAGGGCAAAAGATGTAAGAGGTAGAGTGTGAGGGATGACCCCACTCTGACTGGGTGAGTGGTGCTTTGGTTCAGGCATCACCAACAACTGGGCCTGACTGAAGTCAGGCTTGCTGTGCAGACCTTGAGAACCGTGCTAAGCCATATCTTCTCAGGGACTAAGGAGCCGAGGCCATGTCTTACCAGCCAGAAATGGGGCTAGACAAAGCTGAAAACTGCCACAGCTGCACTCCTGCATGTACACCAAACGGAGAGTTTTACTACGAGTCAATCACTTTCTGCTATAAATATCTGTAGCGCCCCCAGCCCATTGATCTCTCCTGTAGGCTGCACAGCAGTGATCTCCCCTTGGGCAGGGACGCCTCTCAAAGTTACTCCGAGAGGCTGAGACCCCTGACCTGGCATGTGATATCTATAACGAGATAAGCGACATTTTACATTAGGCCTAAAAGTATATTGTATGCTTGCAAAATTTATATATCCAACTATAGCTTAATTATTTGAAGAGTAGCAAGTGGTGGCGTGTTTGACCACCATCTAAATTATCATTTAAATTATCATTTAAATCCTTGTCAAATCATCATCAGATCATTGTCAAGTTATTGTTAAATCATTGTTTGATTACCATTCAATTAATGCTTGATAACCATTTGTTTACCATTTATTTTCATTCAATCATGAATTAATTATGATTTGGTCATCATTTAATCATTAATAACACCCTTTTAGTTAACCCCACAACAAAAGTTCTCTTAATAACTCACCTGTAACAAGGCGGTACTTAGTCTGCACTAGGGAGATGAAACCAGCTATAAAACCTCTCTAGCAAGAAGATTAGAAGATTTCTTTCAGTACATCTAATACTACATGTTATGGCTTCATCCTCCAGACCAGCTTCACAGTCTGTGGAGAAGCATGCTGTCTTGTGTTGATAGAGGGCATCATCCAGAGCACACAAGACCAAGCAAGCAAATTACCTTCAGATGCTCCTAGGTAAACTCAAAATGACAGAATGATGGACAAATTAATTGAAAGAATGTGCTGTGCTCATGGCCTTTCCTGGTAACTCTCTTTCAGAGGTTTGTAAATATATTCTTTTTGCTAGTGCACTTCCTAAACATTGTTTGCAACCAGCCTGCAAATCCTTCAAATAATTTGATTTTTCTCCACTGTAGCTGAAGCTTCTGTCATGAGATGTCAGACACAATAAAGGGTGATAGTGTAAGAAGGCTGTTGCCAGTCTCCAGCATCCTGCCAGAGGAAACAGCTTCCTCTGAAGCACCCAAACCTTTCTGCTGCAAAGTCAACACTGTAGAAAGTAACAAATAGAAATTCAAGTGCTGGAGTCCCCTTAATTATACAGCTTTCTGATTCTAGTGCCCCTTGACTTTTTAACAGAGCTTTACCATAATACGTATTATTTATGATCATCATTTTTATAATACTGCGTCCTAGTCATGTCTTGTCTCGCTATGCAAAGCAATGGGCAAACAGCTGTGATGTACACCTTTGCCCAAAAGAGCATGGAATACATGTAAAATTAAAGGACGTTACCGAAAAATTTGTATATGGGAGGGCAAAGATGGCAATACCAATAAATGCGGACTCTCTCTATGGTCTTCCAAGGGAGACAGTGCAGTTTATTCCAGACTCCCTGTTCTAAGATAAATCTGTTTATGTTTTGATAATCTTAATTCCATAGAAAGTATTACTGTCTCAACCTTTGTCTTAGACCTTTGAAGCTCGTCAGATCAGCCAGATTTGTATAAAGAAGAGGAAAATTTGAGCAGAACCTGCATGAACAGTCAGAGACAGCCTTTTGAAAAAGACGGTGCTTAGTGAATGGCAAGAAAAGAGTTTGTATCAGCAGGGAGAAAGGGAGAAGGGAGTGGAAGAAAGGAGGATGGGCCGGATTGCTGGGGCCAGATCAAGAAAAAAGATTAAGTGAAGTGCAATATCATTACCACTACAAGGTATAGCAAGAAGAGTTTCCTCATGATTTCCTGCAAAAGAGCAACCAAGAGTTTTAAGAACAAGTTTTTGAGAAATGTTTGAACTGGAATCCTAACTCAAATCCGTCATTCAATTCTGCTGCTGTGGCAGGGCGGTGGAGCAGAACGAACAGCAGCCGCAGCTCTGACTCAGAGGTTAACCACTGTTTCACAAGCCAGTGTAGCTGGAGAGCGAGAAACGTGTCACTGAGCTTTGGTACTCTTTCCATTTCTTGTTCACTTCAACTGAGCTCTCTGGATTTGGGGGACAGAGCATTATCGTGTTTGTCTACACGTAGCTGTTAAATTTAAACCAGGGGGACCGAGTGGGAGCAAATATTGTTTGAGGGGGCCTGACCTATTTACAGGATCCAAAGCAACTTAAAGGAGATCATCATTGGTGCGGATTTGTTTGGAATGTTTTTTGTCTTTCTTTTCCAAAGAAAGCTTGCGACAGGATGTAACCTCATAACCTCCAGTCAACTAGTTGCTTTCTTTCATTCAACAATAATTGCTATCTTTTACTGTTCTTATGAGGTCAACTTTTGATGATTTAACTCTTTTTGCAATGAATTCAGAGCCACCCCATTCACCATTGCTCACAGCGGCCTTGATTTTTCTCCAGCTCAAAGCAACCACAATGACACGAGGAAGGTCCAGGCCTGTGAAACTGAGCAATGTAACCGGTTTAGGAGAAAAACAGAACAGAATGCGTAAGCCACTTCAAGCCTTTCTCCTTTGGGGCATTCCCTAAAGCTGGTGCTAAATCACTGCCTGAGAGGGTGTTAGCTTAAATAAAGTGGATGACCAGAATGTCTGATACACGAGGGGGCAGAAGATCTGGATTAGGAACTGGTGTCACAGTGGTAGTTTGAGCTGATGGTAGTGTAAGCTGTTAAACGGCTATTACAAACCTCACATGAGTGCTAAGCGCAGAGTTTGAAAGTGGATTAAAATGGACAAAGCAGCTGTGCTTTTTAAATAGTTGTTTGGGATGCATGAAAAACTGCAATTTACTGTAATGACTGGTTCCATCACACACCCCCTCTGGCCCCTCTGGGTCTCTGGCCATTCTTTGGACAGATGGGAAGGTAATACCATGGGATGCAGCATCTTTTCCATCCCTGGAGCAAATGGGAGAAGCAGTTCTGAGCTCTGAACTCTCTCAGTCTCCCTTATGCCTCGAGGTGATGAGCAAGATTCACATCCTCCTAATTTCAGTTTCTTGCTTTTCAGCAGAAGCCTGAAGGAAGGGAAGAGGAGGCAGACCACAGCACTATGGGGTGGGTTTTTTTTTCCTTAAACAGGATATACCGAGGGTGGAAATTTACATTGCATGCAGGCAAGTTGGAAGCAATAATTTTTGTTCATATGATTCAACAGTAAGCGCTCTCTTCATTTCCCCGCCCTTCATTTGTGCAATGTTTGTGCTGTGCTGATCAGCAGTGTTGCAGGGAACAGTTTCAGAATGACGGCGTACTTGGGAGAAGGAGCAAATAAGGCAAAGGATACAAGGGAAAGGACAGAGCTAAAGGAAAGAAGCCAAATCTGTACTTTAGATAAGCTGTCTCCAACATAGTTCTCATTGTAGAACAGAGCTTTGTCCCCATTTTCAGAAAGTTAAGTGTTCAGGTCCAACAAGTTACAAAACAGGTATTTTCCCTTGTTGTTTCACTTAGCAGAAACTTCTCAAAGCTTGTTTTGCTTTCTTCAAGAGCAAGTTTTCAAGGACATGTTTCAGTTTACTGAAAAACTTTACAAATCTGACACATACTTTTAGGTCGGCTGGGTGAGGTTGCTTATTGATGCTCAAACACAACTGGTGGGGAGGGGAAGGAGCATGGTTAGCAGGCTGTGCCCCACTCGGATGAGGTCTCCTGCCCCTCCAGGGGATTCTGTGCTCGATGCATTCCTCCTCTGGACCGCCCCATGACCTTTGCTGTATGTACCAGCCGTTAACTTCAGAGATATGGTCACTAGGAAAGCCAGTGTACAGAAGAGAAAAGAAAAAACATAAGCAACGCAGAGTGGCCTTGATGGACTGCTCTGAAGGAGCTACAATTTAGGATAGCTTTCAGAGGCACCCTAAGATGTGGGAGAAAATAGCCGGTGGCCCCAGCTGGCCTTGGAGGGAGCAGTCACAGGCTGAATCCTCACCTTCCTTGCACTGGTATCTACAGCAATTAGGACCCAGAATTTTCTAGGTTTTCTGGGCTGGCATCAATGGCTTATGAAGAGGATGTTGCAATAACATGGCACTTCCTCTCTTATGGCACAATAACCAAGCTCCCAGAGCATAGACAGAAATCACATAAAACACCCTAAAAGAAAAATATTCAAAGGCCTTAGGTGGTAACTGTTAGCAAATATGAGCATGTGTGAGACGAAATATGCAATGATTTATACGTTAGCCAAATCCACACAGCACTTCACAGAAATGCAAGCAACACGTCCCTGACAAAGACTCTGTTTCTGATCCTCACTTTAAAGGATGTAGACACAGTGGTTTTTGTCTTTAACCTCATTGTATAATTTTCTGAATGCATGTGGGTGGCTTTCCTTTTTTAAAAACAAATTTAGATGACTATGGAACACAGAAAATCTCTGTCCAGAGGGATAACTTTAATGATATTAAAAAGAGCTCACTGAGAAACTTACAGAGCTTCTAACAAACAACTCCATCCATGATACTACCTATTAATTATTTTTGCTATTGTAACTCCCTTTCTGAAGTCTAATGCCAGCCAGTTATAACAGCTTGAAATAAAACTTGCCAAAACATGCTCTAATTACAAATCAGTTGAATATGAAAGGTTGATGAAGTTTTCCATATGTTTTTATTGCAATGGCTACTTGAAAAACAGTCCTTGAAAAACATTCTTAGGAAAGCCTGCCCTGAAGTAAGCTAGACAGCAATTCTGTTGCTTAAAAACCAGTTGTTTCATCCTCATAAGGCAAGTAGTTGAAGGAGTCTCCCACAGCACTTTTGGGAACCTACACTTGTTGCAATGCTGAAGCGGTCACTAGCTTTGTTCAGTAATGACGATTTTCAAAGGAGATTGATTAGACTAAAAACACTGTTTTATTGATTACAAATACTTTTTGAAAACCTAATAAAAACAGACTACAGGGCAAACAGATCCTCACTGTAAGTGTAAGAGTAATTTTGCATGGAGGTCACCAGAGCACTCTGAATTTCTCATTCAAGAGGTTTTCAGCCACAAGTGGAGTGACACAAAGACAATAACGTCTACTACATCAAATATAGGGCATAGTCGCAATCAGTGCAGCACAACAGGAGCTTAGAGTGCAGCTGGAACATTACTCAAAGGGTACCAGCACACTGCTTATTCTTCTGTGGTTTGCCAGGCTTCCTGCCTCTCCCTGTTAACACTCAATAAAGGAAGAACTGTAATAGTCACAAAGAATAAAAGTAGCACCAGCACTTGCAGATGTTGCAAGTTTGTTTTCTATTGAAGAGGTGATTTAATTTTATAAATATTTTTTGTTCCACATTTTCAGATACTTGATAGTATTTGGCAAATGAGATGCAAATCTGGTTGTCTACAATAGATACATGTTTGTTCACAACTGTGCTCAACTCTGGGTCCACATATACAGTATGAACGTGACCCATGTGAAGACTAGCAGCTGTGACCAATGCACAGATGCTCTTTTTCATTCCTAAAGTCATATTTCTCAAGCATCGCCCATTCTGAAGAGATGGAAACCACCTGCAGTCCCCGAGTTTCATGCACCTCACCTTTGCTTGGCCTTTCCTTGTTTTTATTGCTTAGTTGGTAATAAGTCTCTTGATGCTAGGATACCTGAAATATGTAAGTTTTACTGGCAGATTTATGGGGTGCCCTTCTTTTCTTTGTCAGTGTTGTCAGCAGCTATAAAGAGCAAAAATTGCATTCAGCACACATATAGTGTGAACTCGCTATGTTAAAAGAACTTGACTGCAAAGTCAGTGCTGGGCAAAAAAAATGGTGAGCACCAAAAAGAATTCCATATAGAAACAAATATTTTCTGAGCTGGGCTTGAATGGAAGTCAAGAAATAAGGTACAGGGATGCTCACTGAATTACCAGGGAGAAAAATGTCCTGGCTACATGACCATTAAAAGAAAGCACCTTCTTTCTTGACAATAGAGCCAAAGACTTCCTAGAAGGTAGGAAGGTACACACCTTCCTAGAACATATGCATACCTAGAAGGTATGTTACTAAATAATTGTAATGCATGTAAAAGGAAAAAATATGAAGACGTGTAAGCAACTTTAAGCAACAGATAATTTTGAATCGTTCCTTTTGCAGTCTCGATGATGTTAATTTTGATGATATTCTGAGAATGAAAGGAGTGCCCAGCTACACCATACCAAAATGTCCAGCACTCTGTCTCCAGCAATGGCTGTTGGAGATGCTATTAAGGGACATCATGCAAATCTGGCTACTAGCTACAGTCTGTCCCTCTCATAAAATCTGGCATCCAGGAGCTGTTGGCAATTGCTCTCCCTCGTCCTACCCATCTCCTCCCTTCTTCCTGCCTTGCACTTGGAAGAAGCACATGGATGTAGCCCCTCTCCTGGGATCACCCCAGTTCGAGCAGTGTGGCAAACGGGTGCCTGCCCATGGGTGGGGTGCTACCACTGCTGCCCGCCTTCCTCTGCTGGGCTTCATGGCACCTCCGGGTTTCTCTCTTGATGCAGGAAGGTGGACTGGCAAAAGAAGGCCGCAGATACACCGCTGCCAGTAGTCCTTCACACCCAGGCATCCCCTCACTCTGTGGCACTGTCCAGGTAATGGGCTCAGCATGAGCAGGCCAACTCAGCTGAAACCGACGGCGGTGGGGAAGCAGGGTCCCTGAGGAGGGAGCTACAAGGGACACCCTAAAGTGAGGGCAAGCTGCTCGCAAGGGCAGGCAGCTCCCTCTCTTGACCTTTCCTCTTTATGTCTTGCCACCCAGGAACCCCTAAACTGAGATGACTGGCTGAGACCCTGGCAGGCAGTGCAATCCCATCTTTGGGGCAAACATAAATTACAGGCCCAGGCCCTCTCTGATGGGACAGGCCTCCCCAACGCATCTGAGGGGATCCTGACCATGACCCACAAGAGAGTCCAGCAGGCAGAGCCAGCCATGGGGGTAACAGTCAGGCAAGAGGGCAATGCCACTGTGGAATTTGAAGGTACGTTGATGTGTTTCCCCAAGAGTATCTAGACCATTAATCTAATTCCTTTTTGAACCTGCTGATACTGTCTGCCTCCACAACCACCTGTAGCAACCATTTCCAGCAGGTCAGTACTGGCTGTGCAAAGTGCTTTCTTTTTTTTAAGCCAAGTGCCAGTTGCAATGACAAACGTCTGATCTCTAGTACCATAAGATTTGGTGAATAAAAGCTCTACATTCATCTTACTCATTCTCTTCAAAATTTTGTAAGCCCCAACAATATCTTTCTCCTTCCCCACTATCCACCTTCTCTGTAAACGGAAAAGTTTCAGTCTTTTGTCTCCCTTCGTGGGACAGCTGCATCATCCCTTTAATCATTTTGTGTAGTGCACCTGTATCTTGAAGTAAGGGTATCATATGATACTCAATTGTTCAAACAATACTCTCCAAAGTGCCCCAAGGTTTTATATATTGGCAAAATGATGCTTCCTGTTTTATTTTCAATCCATTTAGCTAAATCTTCTGCACATTGAGGTGATTCCTTCAGAAAACTGTCAATGATTAGTCCAGGATTTCTTTCTTGAGCTCTAAGTGCCAGTTCTGTGTTCAGAATTGTGTAGGCATGGGCTAGATTATTTTTATCTATATACATTACCTTACATCTACCTACATTGAGATTTATCTGCCTCCTTTTTGCCTGCTTTCTCAGTCTTATGAGGTGCACCTGGAGTTTCTTGTCACAGTTTCTATTTTCTTTGACCTCTAACCCCAGTTGTAATCTCCTTTCCTTTCTCCTCCTCAGAACAGATGCCTCCAGTCTCCCTGCCATTTCTGTTTCTGAAGGCTCCCACAGTACAGCTGTCCGTGAGCTCCTCCCCAGTGACGGTCATTCCCAGTCTCTCCACTGACCTCCTCCTTCAAACAACATCTTCACCACACCCTCCCTTGTTCTCACCAGTTCCCAGTTTCCTCTTCTCTAATTCTTACAGCTGTTTCTTCATCTCCCACCCCCTGTATACCCATCTCCTGTCAAACTCTCCCTATGTTGTTTCTTTCTTCCTACAGCAGTGGCTAATACCAGTCTCCCTGTCGAAACAATCTCTGGCTTTTTGAAAAACTTCTCTTTAACAGGTTCTCTTTCCTACCCACTTTATCTGTTTTCTGTTATTCCTTCAAGCTACTCACCGGAGTATGAAACACTTGCTCCTAACCTAACTTTAACAGCAGTTAGTCCACTTCTCAGTCTTATGGTCCGTTTCCAGCCTGCCTCAGTTCTCCCACCCCCAGGCATGTCCTTCAGCCTCTTCTGGGAGATGCATTATGTACGTCCTTTCCCTCTGGTCCAGGCGTAGTTCCCTGGGCACTCGTGCAGATTGGTTCCTGCCGCCTGCTTACCAGCTGCAGGATGGGCACAGACAGCCAAGGAGAGACAGGTTTCCCTCTGTCAGGAGTAGTGTCTAGATTCGTTGTAGGGAAGTAGAGCAAATTTCAGGGAATGTCCAATTTTCTTCCTAGACTGGAGGGTCCTATTGCTCCACACACTTGTTCTGTCTGCTTAGCACTGACAGCCGCAAAGCAATGGAGCGTGTTCAGTAAGGCTGAAATCTTCAGAGTTGTGGGTTGCTAAACCTCAGAAGACTCTCCTAAACACTGTATTGCATAATTTTGCATTTTCTACAAAAGCAGGAATTTGACATTTAACATTTGACATCATCTCACTGTATTTCTCAAATGTATTTTGTAAACGAGCTATCAACAGTGAATATTTTATGGTATTATAGTTTCAAAGTTCCTAATTTCTCATAATGATGAAACAAGTGGGGATGGATTAAACAAATGAGAGAAGGAGAACGAGAAGCCAAACCTGATGTAAAAAAGAAGAGGGGAAAAGGAGTATTTGAACAAGTAAAGAACTGAGGATACGAGTGACGTGTATGTAGCTTGATCAGAGAATCAAAATAGAGCACAGAAGAGAAATAAGCAAGAATAGACAGTAACAAAAAATCGTCAAGAAATTACAGAAAAAAGGTATCATTGTAAAAAAAACCCAAACAAACATTTAAAATTTCATATAAAATAGCAGCTGAACATATAAAAGATGAAAAAAGGGAATTTTATTTTAAGATAATAAAAGAAAAGGGGAAGTAACTGGGGTAAAGAGGAAAAAAACAGAACAGAAGAAAGGTGATGGATATAAAAGGAACATTAATGGAGTGTTTCAAAGTATTGCCATAAAGTACGCAAACTGCAACTTTCTGAGAAGTCACCAAAGGGCATGCTTGAAGAGGAAGTGAAGCATGTGCCTTTGTGGTTACTTGACCTAATTAGTGATGGAAATTGACCTGATTTAGTAAGAAGGAGATATGCTTTTATAAATCACTGTCTTAAATAATCAGTATTTTACACATTTCAATGACGTAGCTGTGTGGCCTTTGATGCTTGATTGTGCTTCTATCGAAGATGGATTTTTGGGGCATTTTTCTTCCACAGAGGGCTAAGCAAGCCAGTATTTTTGAATAAGTGCTTACTTCACAAAGTCTTTACTAAAAATAATAAACTGTGCTTTCATTAGGTGAAACACTTTGTGAAGTCCTTTGACTTATGGATCAGATACATTGTTCGAGTAGGGCAGTCTTGAATAAATAGTTGAGCCAATTTCAAATACACATGTTTTCTTACCCTAATTTTACAAGAAATAGCTGTGAAGGAGGGCATCGCTTAGTTTGAACCCAGGAGAGCAAAAGATTGAAAAGCTCTTCCTTTGTATACCAGTGAGCATAAAGTCAAAGTTCCATAATTAAAAGATAAGCTATGATGATCATTTTAATCTAGAATTTTCTTCCAGAATTACAGCAAATCACATTACACAATACCTTTAGTTAATTACACGAGATCATTTTGGTGCAATATAAAATCCAGCTGTTCAACAAGGAAGGATTGTGTCCAGGCTATAATAGGCGCTACTTAAATCATGCAGTGACATTGCCAGTACTCAATTGATTTTGGCTAAACCTTGAAACGTGTGCTTGAAGTGTCCATCATCATCCCATCCCTTATGCATCCTTTTCCTTCCCCACCTTATCCTTTTCCTTTCTTTTTCATGCCTTAGAGTTTATTAGCTGCTGCATAACTTATAATTTAGAAATAGTTATGAATCCCTTAGAAGCTGGAAACGGTCATTTTCACAGTATGAGTGTATCAAATTATGAGCAGCTAAGATTGTTTTGAAGTTTCTTGAGATGGTGTTGGCTCTATCTCTTTGCACTTCTCTCCCTCATTTCCACGCAATTGGAAAAATTTATAACAATAAAGGGATGTGCTGGAGACTGCTGTTTTATCTCCTTGTTTCATGTGTTGCAGGGAAAAAGAGAAGGTTCTGCCAAACCATCTTCCTCTGTTTTCAGGTTCTGCATATTTTTAGATTTGAACAATAGCATTCGACTTGAGAGCAATTCCCTAGCTGCCTAAAAAATTGCCAGTGTGCCTAAATATTTCCCAAATTCTCACAAGATTCACATCCCTTACAGGTATTTCTTTAGTCCTCTTACAGCTTCAGAATTGGGAAGATGACTCAGTTCTCCTTGTGCCCTCATGCTCCACAATTCTGCTTCGATGAGGGGGTCTGGAGGTGCCCCCAAGTTGCCAGCTCAGTGGCACTCCCAGGCACGTCTTCACTCCTTAGTTCTTCTGCCTCCATCAGGGCGTGCATCAGCTCGCCCTTCCCCATAACCTGCTTCAGCCTTCTGAGAGAAACAGGGGCCACCTACGAAATACTGCATCTAATTGCTGAGAGTATTTGCACCTCCGAGCAGGTATGTGCATACACACCCTAAGAAGCTGAGCAAAAATCTCTGCTGTGCCTTGATAGCCCAATGCTGGCAAAGCTCACCACACCTAGGCTGGCTAATAGGGTCATCATACCCTTTAGGAAGGCTACAAAAGATGAACTTACTGTAAATGAGAGAGATGCAGATTGCACTTTATGTTGCTCCAGGTGGGTGCCGGTGTAATTAATGGTGTGGAGTTTGAGGGTGGGTCTACATTAGCAGCATAGCACAGCACAAATTATTTTTAAATGTAAAAACTTTTCTGCTTCCCTTCTTGGGAGTCACAGCCCTTTCCAACTGAAGGAGCGTTTTGTTGCAGGCTTCAAAGCTGCGTTTCTTATCTTTTGCCATTTTCTTGCCTTGCCCATTATCTTTTTTGCCATAAGAAAATACAGGTTTCACAACAAAGTTGAAAACAACCCCATAGACCTGCATCCCTGTGACTGTTCACTCAACTCCTGCTTGGATTTTGGCAAGCACACAGCTCGTGTTAGGCCTCATGTATGCCGGGAACAGTGCCACTAGGACAAAGCGAGGGCAACATGTAGGCAGGACATGGTGGCCAGTAAGGGCTAAAGGTCATTATGCAGACATTGTCTGCATAATGGCTGCTGTCTCCTGCAGCCATTATTCTTGCATATTAATCATCTGGCAGTTTCTCCAGTATCCAATAACTCATGGAAACTGTATAGACCAAATTTCCAAGCTGGAATGTATAAATACATCAGCTTACCCCAAAAAAGCTTTTGAAGCAGATCCAACAGCAGCTGCACTGCTGAGGCTTCTGTGCTTCCCGGTGTGATACATGGGTTGTCTGCACCATCATGGAGGAGAAAGGACAAGCACTCTCACCATCAGCTAGGTAACTGTTTTGCTCATAGGTACACGAGTTATGAGTTGTGAGTTACGAATTAGAGAACTTGTGAGTTAGAAACATCATGAATTAAGTGACGAATTAGTGAGTTCACATGGGAGACTAGTCTGCACAAAGAGGAATGAGGCTTGTGTGTTGTGTTTGTTTCTTTTCTTTCCCAATGCTTATAAAATAAAGTTCAGTTTACAGACTATGTTGTCCTGTAAATTTGAGAGATCCAGATGGACCATAACAATCCCCAGTTATCTTAGCACAAATAAATGAATGGGACAGAGAACAGGTTGTCTGCGGTCTCTCTCCATGCTTCTAAACTAAACTCCAAAGTGTGTCCTCAAAAGGGTGTCCTCAGCTTCCCTTCTGACTGGGAGAACTCCCTAGCCTGGGCAGGTCCCTGTACCACAGCAGGTATTTCCTGTCAGAGTGCTAGCTGGCCAAGCCAGAAGTGCGGCAGGGAGCCTGGAGGTAGAAGAGATGGTTGTGGGACAGCACTTGTGCCTCTGCTGTGAACCACTTTCATTCATGAGCATGTATGTAGGTCCCCTATCTCAAAAGGGATTTCTGAACACAACCAGATAAGGCTTTTACCTGAAATCCCTCCATATACAACAGAATGAAAAATAAAGAGCAATAGGCATGTACTGATTTTTTAAGGTATTTCTGTTCTTCTTTTTGAAGTTTGTTGGTGCATGTCGAAAGGATTTTTAAAGACTGATAAGCTATAGAGGCTGAAGCTATGGCCATGCCCTTATTGCTATGAGCAGCAATTACACTCTTGTGTTGTGCCGGTAGAGAAAATAAGAAACAGAAAAAATGCAGTAAGAAACACAAACCAAAATAATGACCCCCGTATGTTTCTTGAAGGCGGGTAATGAACCAGGAGTCAGGTCATGCTTCAGCCTGTTTAAAAATGGAGCGGGAAGGGAGTAATTTGGTGTAATCTGAAAGATGTCAGGAAGTGATAGAATGCCTGATGTCCTCCTCATCCCCTGCCAAGAGCTTCGTACATTTTAAACAAGCACACAGAGAGCATGAAAAGGACTTAATTGTTTGTACTCCTTCAACAGGAGGAATTTAGAATAAAATCATTATCAGTTCAGTTCCGAGCAATAGACCAGATACTTTTGTTCTGCACATGACATAATCTACTACTGAAGTAAGCTGATTTCTTCCTCATGAAAATAGTGGAGAAAAAAACCCAGCCAACGAATCAACCAACCAAACAAAAAACCCCCAAAAACCAACCAAAGGAAAACCGATGAATCCCTTTCACAAAGAGATGGAAAAAATCTTGTCATCCCTGGTTTGCTTACACAGCCAGAGTGCTCTAGTCCGATATTTTAATAGATATGCATGAGATACCATGTATAAAGCTGCTTCTGCAATATCCAAACTTTAATTTGGCATGCATATACAGCAGAAATAACAAGTCTAAATCTGCAACAGAGGCACTCAAGATACTGTGTCTTGACTGACCTTTATTTCCCCAGTTAGATGCTGAAACAGCTGTCTGAAATGAGTCACTGGAGTGACTTGAGTTACTGCTTGAGATCAGCAAGATAAATGAAAGTTGGAGAAATTTGAATCATCTTAACGCAGGAATAGTCTGGAAATTAAAGTAAAAAATAATAATTTATGGCCATCTTTTTTAACTTCCCTGGTTAAAAAACTTACAGAGGTAATCATGAAATCCTGTACAGTAACCATATGAACCATGGGACTATGTTGTGTAAGTGATAACATCATCTCATCTGAAATAACATCTGCTTTTAATTGCATCCCTGTACATAGCTATGAATTGTAAGTTCTCTTCTTTTTAAATTTATTTCTGCATTTTGAAAAGAAACTTCTAATAACACAGAGCTAATACAAATTAAAATATAAATGAACAAATTATAAATTATAATATGAATGCTTCCATGTACAGGACAAGATCGTGGACTATTCACTTATTATTTTTCCTGTTGAGTCTAACAATTTGAAGACGTTCAGCACAATAAGCTTTTTTTAAAAAACAACTTTGAATGATCAGTGTCCTGTTGATCAGAATCAAAGCCTAATCTTGTAAAATGGCTTATTCACTAACCTCATTTTTTTTCTACATTTTTACATTGCTTTTGCCTCTCAATCTTTTAATTGAGATTTATGTGATACACCATACTTGAAATCTGACTTCAGTTCCAGTTCATTGCCTGCAGTGCACCATTGTGAAGGTTTGTTGAGTATTCATCTAAAAACATCTTTATCTTAATTTTAGAAAGGAATATGATATGAATGTCATGCAGGAAGGTTTTAAGTTAAATTGCTGGTATTCCCAAGAGGAAATGGCAGGTGTGACCAGTGACTAAGCCTCGCAGAATGCAGAGTGTATGGTTTCTATCTGCCTTTCTTTTAAAATCAGACAAAAAGAATGGTTTGGGACATTTCTTGGCTAGAAAAGGCCTTTTGGAAAGGGTTCAGGCATCTCCAGGTTTCCTCCATCAAAACGTGCAATATTTCTAAGAAGCCCGAGCTCAGGATGAGTTCAAAGTGCTTATAAGATGCAAGAACGATGTTGGCATCTCCTCCGAGTCCGGTGCCTTTCCGAGAGCCCTCAGCCAAGCATAGAGCAAATTCAGCTACCTATTGCCACGGCCAAACTCTCCCGCGTTAAGCGCAGTACTTCTGTGTAAGTCTTTACAGGCTGAACCAGAAATGTCATTTTCCCAAGAACAGAACTATTCCAGCATCCTTCAAAGACTCTGAGTTCCAGTCCATCAGTTGATTTGAACATTGCAAAGTAAACCTGTCTCTTTCTAATTAGATGTATTTTTAACAAAAGCTTATAATACATAAACAGAAACTATAGCAATAATAGAGGTTATAAAGTATAGCTTACATATTGAACAGTGTATTTAAATACAGCCTAAGAAAGATTTACAGGGAAAAAACATACCAGATCATTTTAAGCACTGTTTTTTTTAAATATGCCCCATTTATTCCATTTCCTGTGACACCGTGTTTCAAACTTATTCAGGAGTTTCCTTGCTAAAGGTTAAAAATAACTCAAGGTGACAACTAGACAGCCTCTGATTACACAGGGGAGAGAGAGGCTCTGAAAGAGCACGAGCAGGCAGGCAGCCTGCTGGCATTCGGAAGAAAAGAGTAATCTCAAGAAGTGGAAGTACAGAGCGTACAGGCATTTCAGGACTTGCAGAGCTTGCATCTCTGCCCCCACGCCTGTGAATCCAGGTGAACTGAAGAACTCACAAAATCCCAGAAAAAAAAAAAACCTATTGAAATTTAGCAGAGAATTCTGCAGGGTGCTATGATTTTCATTTTGCAACTCTCCATCTCATTTATTTTCTTTGGTATCTTAAGTACATTTAGTACTTCATCTGATCTCTTCTGACTTCATCCAAAGATTCAGGGTTTTTCTTCTGAAAACACTGGGACATCATTCAGCAAAAAGAAGCCCTTGCTGCTCTGCCGTGCCCACGGATTCCCTAGAGCCTGCATGCATAGGTTTTGCTCACAGAAGCTCCCACTGAAGAAGAGAGTGAAGGAGATTTTTTTTATGCTATGTTTAGCTTCTTTCCCTTTTTAAGCCGACCTTTGAACACTTTTTGTACCCTCCTGGATAAAAACTCATGGCTTTAGTCTCTCCCTCCCCCAGATTTTGTTCAAGGTTCAGATTTGGAGCTTCCTGTTGGACAGCATGTGCTTGAATTTCTCTGATTATTCATCCTTGGAGCTCTTCCACCCTCTTTCACAATCCTGGTTCTGCAGTGTATGAACTGCGCAGGAAAAGATATTCACAGCGTACATGGCGGGAGCGCATCGTGCTCAGGAGTCTGTAAGGGCACTCTTTCATTCTGCCTCCAGTTCCAGCAGGATATATACACTCGCAATAGCATCATAGCATCAATCCCATGTTCCATTAACACCCTGTGCCCTCAGATCCGTGTCTGCTGAATGTCCCTGTTGTCACAACGTCTCTGACCCCTGCCAGTTGTCCACCCCAAGCCTGGAAGCCCTACTGAATGGCAGACTCTGGAACTCAACCTCATCCCTTTTTGTAGATCTTGTATTTTACCCATTTTTGTCAGAGCTTGAGCACAGAAGACTACTTTATGCAGTCTCATAGTTCTGTGTCCTACATTATGTCTCTTCTGAAGAAGAAGATGAAGACAGAGGCAGACTCTTAAAAGAGCTCTGCAGGAAAATGCAGCAAACACTATAGTCATGCTTTCATCTGTATGGTCATATGCCACACGGTGTGTACAAACTGTCATGTGAACAGCAAGGCATAAAACATGTGGGAATAGCCCATGGAGCTCAGACTGTTAAGAAGCAACCACAAAATCTACGCAGGTAGTAAGGTGGAGACATCTGTCTGGAAAGGTCACCTATCAGCCTTAGGAATGTTTGGTGTCTCCAGGCCACTGCACAGATTTTCTTTGACAAACAGATAGACTCAGTATCCCTTCTCTAATAGATCTGTCTGACAGGTGTCAGCTCTATAAAAAGAGAAGATAGTAAGTGTGGTCAACACTGCTGTCTGGAGCCATCGGTTCCCGCAATAGATACCCTCTCCATCATTTGCAGGAAATGCCTATAGCTCTTAGGATGCCAAATCCTACTAGCTTAAGGTAGACTGTTCTGCCTTTTCTTTGTTCTGCAGCCAATTCCTGGTGACTAATCTGATCTTCTATGACAAGGTGACCCACTTAGTGAATAAGGGAAAGGCTGTGGATGTTGTTTACCTAGACTTTAGTAAAGCCTTTGACCCCTTTTCCCACAGCATTCTCCTGGAGAAACTGGCTGCTCATGGCTTGGATGGACGTATGCATTGCTGGGTAAAAAAACTGTCTGGATGGCCAGGCCCAAAGACTTGTGGTAAATGGAGTTAAATCCAGTTGGTGGCCAGTCACAAGTGGTGTTCCCCAGGGCTCGGTATTGGGGCCAGTTCTCTTTAAAATCTCTATCAATAATTTGGATGAGGGGAGCAACTGCACCCTCAGTAAGTTTGCAGACGACACCAAGTTGGGCAGGAGTATTGATCTACTTGAGGGTAGGAAGGCTCTACAGAGGGATGTGGACAGGCTGGATCGATGAGCCGAGGCCAGTGGTATGAAGTTCAACAAGGCCAAGTGCCGGGTCCTGCACTTGGGTCACAACAACCCCATGCAGCGTTCCAGGCTTGGGGAAGAGTGGCTGGAGAGCTGCCTGGTGGAAAAGGACCTGGGGGTGTTGTTCGACTGCCAGCTTAATAGGAGCCAGCAGTGTGCCCAGGTTGCCAAGAAGGCCAAGAGAATCCTGGCCTGTGTCAGGAACAGTGTGGTGAGTAGGACTAGGGAAGTGATCGTCCCCCTGTACTCAGCACTGGTGAGGACCCACCTCGAGTACTGCGTCCAGTTTTGGGCCCCTCACTACAGGAAAGACATTGAGGTGCTGGAGTGGGTCCAGAGAAGGGCAACGAAGCTGGTGAGGGGTCTGGAGCACAAGTCTTATGAGGAGCGGCTGAGGGAGCTGGGGTTGTTCAGCCTCGAGAAAAGGAGGCTGAGGGGAGACCTTATCTCTCTCTGCAACTACCTGAAAGGAGGTCGTAGCGAGGTGGAGGTCAAAATAGTGTTCAGTAGTAGTGACTAGTCTAAAGCTCTGCTTTCCTGCAAACTGTTCAAACACAATGACCATCAAACTTCAGCTAAATGTTAAGAAGTTATGTAGCAGACATGCAGCACATAATTAAATTAAATCTGGAATGCACAACCACAATTAATCTATAGTTCAAGAATAAATCTAATAAACTATCTAATAAAACTCACTGAAAGAGGATTTGGAGCTGTAAGAACAGTTTCCTACAGAAAGGATTCTGCGGTCAGGAAATAAGACTATTTGCAAAAACATGAGCAAACAGAAGTGCCTCAAAGATATCTGACTCCATCATCAATCTCTTCTCCAGATAGAGACAACCCACAGATGCTGAATTTTGGTTAACCAAGTAGGTCAAAAAAGCAACAGAAGTGAGAGGTGGTATGGGTTATTTTTGGAGTTTCAAGAGATAAAGTGATCTTAAATCCCCACAAAATGGAATGGAAAAAGGAACTGGAAACCCCATGAGGTGGCTCAAACACTACCATCATTCTGTACTGCATATTCCAATGGGGATGGCACCATTTCTTTCTGCACATAGCTTTTATAATGTATAATTTTATAAGTTAAAGGTATTACAATAATGGGACCACATAAGCCACAGAGAGAAAAAAAAAAAAAAGTTTGTTGGAACAGAAACTCTTTTGCGTAATGTGGCAACTGAAAACACATTATAGCCATAAGCATTTAAAGTTTCCTGAGCAATGTGGGCTGACTCTTGTGGAGAAGATCACAACTTGAGAAAATTATTTTAAACCTAGCTTCCAAACACTTCTGCCTTCCCCCTGCCTCCTGTTGTTGTTTTACATTGGTTTTGTGAAGACCCCTCTAGATTATTACCTCTAGTCCTGAGGTTTCGGCACATGAGAGCTGAGTGAGTCCCCGTGGTCCAGGTGTAAGCCTCAGCCATGCTTTGAAACCCATATCAGGGAGACACCTCAGTAGATGGTAAGGACCCCAGAGAAGAGAAGGCTCCAGGGAGACCTTACTGCAGCCTTTCAGAAATTAAACAGAGCCTACAGGAAAGATGGGGACAAACTTTTTAACAGACCCTCTAGCAATAGGACAAGGGGTAAGGGTTTTAAACTAAAGGAGGGTGGATTAGGCTAGATATAAGGAAGAAATTCTTTACAATGAGGGTGACAAACCCCTGGCACAGGTTGCCCAGAGAGGTGGTAGATGCCCCAACATTGGAAACATTCCAGGTCAGATCGCAGAGGGCTCTGAGCAATCTGATCTGGTTGAAGATGTCCCAGCTCATTGCAGGGGAGGTTGGACTACATGAATTTTAAAGGTCCCTTCCAACCCAAACTGTGCTATGATTCTCTTACCCCACATCCCTTATTTTCTATGGAAGATAAGCCTCACTTTGAGGGCTAAAGTGATGCTCTTCCTTTATTCAGATTCACAATACGAAATACCTAGAAATCTAGAACTAAAGGGAGTGCCACAGCGTGTTCCTCTTTTGAGTCTAGGGAGAGGCTGAAGAGGTTAGGTAGTTAAGAGTTCATGTAGTTGGCCAAATTGTGGTTATTGTACTACATGAAGTAGTTCACACTTCCACCTTTACTGTGGATAACTTGATGGGGATGGTGAACTAGAATATAAGGTGTTAATTGCTTGTGAGGCTGAACTTGTATCACCAGTATCATGGGATTGTTCTGTGCATTTTAATAACACGGATGCAAGGTTATGCTATAATGAAAATTTAAACATAGTATGTGTTTATACGTAAAGTAAAACAAACAGAGAGTAAATCTGAGCTGACAGAAAGTGAGATATGTGAACTCATGCAGCCCTGCAGCTCTGGGCTATCCGTAACATGACTTGGGGTTTAAAATGGTTCACTTAGCATTAAATTTTTCCTATAACATGGTTTCTGTATCTAATGGTTTAGCCTGTCCAACATCTATGAAAGACCGTGGGTCTCTTGCATATTTTGCTCACTAGGGTGTCTCTTCTAATTTTAGGAAGAAGAGTTGACTCATCTCTTGTTTGGTTTTCACTGTGCAGATTTATAAAACCCCCATTAACAGCTTCCATGTGTATGTTCGAAGCGATAATCTTAACAAAGGACCTGGTCAGCAGCTGTCATTACTTGGAGGTGACAGTTTTATCCCACCAGATATCAGGGGTATATCTGGTATCATTCTCACCGCTCGTGTATTTATCAGATATTCATACCTCAGTATGGTAGACTATCTTTAGGCTGCCTTTCCCCGTTCACAAGTCACGCACATTCATTTCAGTCAAGCTGTATATGCCTGTTACAATGCCTTCAGTGATGAGAAATCACAGGAGACTATAAATTCAATTGTATATCTATATTTATGTCTCACAGATCTCATCCCAAGTCTATGATGCGGAGGAGAACTCTACTGTCTCCCAGCAGCTCTGGTTTAGCTCCTAGCCAGGAGTCAGAGGACATCATAAAAGCTTGTCACCGTAGAAGCACTCACAAAAATGTTTGACTAATGTTACCTAATACAAAGATCATTTTATAGCAAGCAGAACAGGATCTGTATCTTCACTTAATTGTTTCTTTCTTGCGTGAAAATGAAGAATGCAGGGGTATGGCTGGTCCTTTAAAATAAGGTAATGACCAAATCCATGACAAGCCCCTAAAAGTCCTTTCACTTGGTAAAGATTAAAACGCCCTGTGCACAGACATGTGCAGTCCAGATATTGAAGCATGCAGGCAGCACGCTGTCTCGCTTTTGTGACTCCTAAAAATTATTGCTCTGTTTGGGGAAGAGCCAAAGCAGAAGAGAAAGCACTGTCCGGATGATAATCCCTTCATTATGCTGCATCATTTACTGCTTGTATCCTTTAGGAAGTCCAAACAGGAAACTAAGACAGCCTTTTCTCTAAGGAGCCCCAGAAGATGGCAGAACATAAGACTCTGTTATGTTATGATAACCAGGAAGCAGCAAATTACATTGTTTTGACCTCATTCTCTTATTTGTCCATTGAATAACTGAGCAAGAGTCTGTTTTAGGCACACACTTATGGCATTAATATTTAAGGTAGATTTGAAACCTTTTCATATGTTGTCTCCACTGCAATGCCTTCCCACTTTTCTTTATGTTGATATGCACAGATAGGGCATTATCTGATCTCATGATGATTCTGTATATGTTTCTAGCGAAGCTAATCCTTATTTTTTCCAGTAGTCACTGATTAAAGTGAAATCTACCTGCAGTTGTTCTGCATGGTAGCTTATGGGTTAACAAAATAGAAGCATTTAAAAATTGTCACTTGCTAGAGCCAATGTGGCAGAAGAACAGGCATACAAGGCCAAATCATACAGCCTCTGAGACAATGCCTTGTCTCTGACTGTGGCCAGCTGCAGGTACTCATAAAAATATTAGGTAAACAAGGCTAATGAGGGTTTGTCTGTATTTGTTACGGTCTCTTATTTTCCAGTAATAGCATTTCAGGCACCCAGTCAGCAAAAGGTCATGCCCACATTCAGTAGTTACTAATTAACTTTCCCTCCATAGCTCTATCTAATCTCTTTTTAAACTTCTTATCTTTCATGCCTCCACGACATCCCATGGAAATGACTTGCACATTAATCATTAAACACTAACCACATACTGTGATTAAAACTATATCATAGAATCATAGAACAGTTTGGGTTGGAAGGGACCTTTAAAGGTCATCTAGTCCACCCCCCCTGCAATAAGCTGGGACATCTTCAACTAGATCAGGTTGCTTAGAGCCCCACGCGACTTGACCTGGAATGCTTCCAGGCATGGGGCATCTGCCACCTCTCTAGGAAACCTGTACCAGGGTTTTACCACCCTCATCATAAAACATTTCTATATTATATCTAGTCTAAATCTACCCTCTTTCAGTTTAAAACCCTTACCCCTCGTCCTATTGCTAGAGGATCTATTAAAAAGTTTGTCCCCATCTTTCCCGTAGGCCCCCTTAAGTACTGAAAAGCCACAATAAGGTCTCCTGGAGCCTTGTCTCCAGGAGTCTGAATAACCTCAACTCTCTCAGCCTGTCCTCATAGCAGAGGTGCTCCAGCCTTCCGATCATTTTTGTGGCCCTCTTCTGGTCTCGCTCCAACACATCCATGTCCTTCTTATGTTGGGGGCTCCAGAGCTGGACACTATACTCCAGGTGGGGTTTCACGAGAGCGGAGTAGAGGGTCAGAATCACCTCCCTTGACCCGCTGGCCACGCTTCTTTTGATGCAGCCCAGGACGTGGTTGGCTTTCTGGACTGTAAGTGCACATTGTTGGCTCACGTCCAGCTTTTCATCTGCCACACTGCTGCTTTTTCTTAATCTGCCACTCAATAATTTAGCTAGGCACCCTTTGCTCTGATTATGTGAGAAAGAATGAACACATCTTTTCCTGCTCACTTTACCGTTCATGACTCAGAGGATACTCTCAGCATTTCCAAGCTGAAAAGCTATCTAGTGAAGCCACCCCACACCACTGATCATCTATAACACCCTCCTCTGTTCTGTATTTCATTGGTGATGGGAGGACAAGAACTATATGCTCTTTCCAAGACACTGGTGTGCTTGCTTTGATGCAACCAACTAACATTATTCCATGTATCTAACCCTACATTGAATCTTGACCATTTTAGTGCTGTTCTCCATTCCTTTCCTAACAATACCAGATGGTTCATCTGACAGACTGCTGCTCATCACTGAGCTGATGCTTTCAGAGAACTACTCACAGTGATATCAATAGGCCCTTCGTGAACACAGACAGCTAATGAAGAGCCAGCTGTTTGTACAGCTAATGCTGTTTTTCCACAGGCACAAAAAGGCTTTGTATTTTTCTACAGTAAATTTAAATCTCTCATTTTATCAGACAGTTCTCTGAGAAGATTTAATAAGAACCTTCCATAGCTCTTACAGCATGTTTTATTGTGTTTGACTAGCCTAAATAATTCTGTAGCACACACAAAGTCTGTCACCTCACCTTTTTGAGAGCAACATGCTAAAAGTCCCAGATCCCAGCACGGACGTTGGTAGGATGCCCCTGAGAGCTGTCCTGGCAGGTTAGCAGCACCGGTGACCTGAACCAGCACAAGTCAGACAGTGTGATAATTTTTCACTTAACAGCACTCAAATGAAATTGCAGACTAAGGTACTCATATCATCAGTGGGAGGGAAAGAGGATGCCGGTCTCTACTCTCCCTTGTAGAAGTCTGGTTTCTTTCTTCAAGAAGAAGAAAAATGGTTCCAGGCCAGAAGTGATAGGACTTAGCAACTCGTCTAAGGTTCAGATGGAGATCAACACCCTGTTACTTTACAGATGATGGAGGAAATTCTTGATAGACAGAAGAAAAAAGAGGGTAACATGCAATATCAGAAGCATCACAGAAATTGCATTCTGATGGCATTTCTGGAGCTCAGTGATCGACATGATAATTAAACCATTCTGGTGTGAATTGCATTCATCCTGCAGCAGATTCATTTAAAAGTGCCAGGTTTGATGTTGCAAGAAGCACCGATGTTTCACACTGTGACATGCTGAAGCTGTTCCTGGCCTGTGCCAGCAGCGTTCCAACTATTACTATCTATGAATGAATTCTCAGGCTGAAGAGGCCAAGTGAGTTGTGAAAACATTGCTCTTTGTCATTGTCTTATCAGAACAGGCTGCGAGGAAATACAAAAAGATCTGTGGCAAGCCGCACATTCCAATAATTCCTTGAACTTGGACATGAACTGGAAGAGCAACTACCAGAGAATTATCTGAATTAGTTCAAAAGGCCTGTGGACTCTTACTCCAAAATCCAAAGAATTCATGAGGAAACAAGAAACATTCTTTCGGCAAAGGTATCGAAGAGCTGGGTATTTCTTGTCTTAGCATATTGGGTTGAAGATTAAATCTTCCCGAGTTTTTCATGAAAAAGCCTGAAGAAAAGCCAAAATTTCAGGGGTGAGAGATATTCAATCTCACACTTCACTTGCTCTAGGACAAAGAATTCAGCCCTGCTCTCCCACATCCCAGAAAAGGGTTGTTCCCGGAAATTAATTTGGCCAAAATTAGTTCATTTTTTTAAAGAAGTTTAGGTTTTAATAAATTAGTATTTTCCAGTGACTAGTTTTAATTAAGAAAACTTTGTTCTTCTCCAATGACACTGGCCTCTCCCATTGTGAAGGAAAACTTGCCATCTTATTTTATGAAGTTTCCTAATTAAGTCATTTCCTGTCTCTCTTTTATTTTTAAAGCACTTGCAGTCATAACAGCTTTAATTTGAGCCCGACTGTACCAATATTTACTCATTGCGCTACACATGTAGCCAAAAATGATCCTAACAGCTTAAGCACTGACTCCAGCTTCTTTTGCCTTTGCAGAGTCTGTTAAACCCAAAAAATCCTCTCTATATTTTTACATTTCAACAGTGACATACAAATGAGAAAAAGTGTACTAAAGGCTGATCGGCTCCTTCCAATAAGAATCATCAGGACCTTAAATGAGCCACAACAAAACCAAAGCTCTGGTTTGTGGTACACAAGCCCATGTTATGGCAGGTAAAGCCTACCTGGAGTAGCAATCACTTGTCCTTAAGGAAAAAAAGTTTCCATTCTCTTCCTTAGCTACAATCTTCATGTAGTAGGAACTTAACAATTAAATATTTCAAGGGCTGGTAAGGAAAAGTGGGAAGCTGACATGCACATTTATGGGAGCATAAGTCAAGTGAAGGCTTGCTTTTCTGCAATCTTATTGTCACCTATCCCATTCACGCTCATAATCTGCCAACAGGGCAATTCTCATTGTGCATATGCACATGGGATAAGGGCCTGAAGTTAGTGGGACCTTTGCCCTTATTTTGAGTGCGAAAAGGATTGTACCTCGTTGTATGCATCAAGTATCGCTCATCCCTGAAAACTGTATGCTCTATTCAGGTTCAACGTGGCATCTGCTCACGTGTCATACCGGTGACCGGGAACAAGATTTACTTTCCAGTAGCTGACTGCATATGCTAATTATTGAGACAAACCTTTAGACCCCTCCTACGCAAGAACTGCTTTGGCAAGCTGTTCTCCAGCATGAGACCTATTTGTTCTGAGCCTTTTGTGCAAGAGCTTTGGGCAAATGGAGTTACTGGAAAAGGCATCTGTGAGGCTTCCCTATAATTCTCAGAAGCAGTTGTTTAAAGGAAGAGCTGTCATGTGTCACAACCAAATGCCCTTTAGGAAAATTCCCCCAAAAAATGTTATTTGATTTCTTTTCTTCGCTTTTGAACGCCAGGCTCATTGCACAGCTCCTATCGCATGGGAAAGTGCTGTGTATCCCAGTGAAGCAGTCATGTCTTTCACACGACTTCTTTTATGTACAGACCTGATCTGCTTCTGACTAAAGTTATTGGAAAGGCTCCCATCACCTGCAGGGAGATGTTGCTGGAAAACTGGAGAACGACTGGAGTTTTAAGTAGGTTTGAAGAGACCCAGAAATATGCTTATCTGTATAAAGGCAAATCAGTTTCTCTTTTGCTTCATTTTCCATGAAGTACAGAAGGCAGCCCTGATGCCACTTGGGATACTAACACAGCAGAAATAATGAGTAACTCTGAAACTGCTCAAGTGCAATTACTAGTGTGTATAGATTTTGTGCAAACTGCAGTCCATAATAACAATCCACAATTGCTCTTGAGAATCCCAGGCTCAGCTGGAAACACATGCACAGTTTCTGCTGAAGACGTTTCCACTGGTTTTCGGGAAGCCAAATTTCGCAGCCCTTATTCACTGCATGTCTTTCCTGACCTGGCTCTTTTAAAGCCCTTCACTTCTGGGTTCAAGTTATCCACTGAGCTCATACCCACCAAGTCCTTAATCTGAAGAGAAGTGGCATTGAAACTAGGACAGTACTATGAAAAAAATACCCATGGGGGCTAATTGAAAACCTACGGTTATCCATACTCTCATCATGCTGCTGACAACCTGCTTTCCTTTCCCCCGGGCATTGTCTCTTTCCGGGATCACAGCTCTGGGCATAAGTTTCTAAACTTTTGTTTCATTCCACACTATATCCTGTTTTCCTTCTGGACAGTGCTGGTTTTGTTCTGCCTGGCCACATCTAGCGCAGTTTGCACAGTAGCATCTCATGAGTATTTAATTAGGTACTACTACAAAAGCTGTCAAAGTGGCATGTCCCTGTCTCAGAGCCTTCAAAACTAATGCAGCTTCTGGAAAAAAAAACAGCCCAAGAGGCTTCTGAGCTGTTCTGGGAGGGGGTAGAGCAGTGTTTGAATGACAGGCACATTTTGGTCAACAGCAATCAGCAGACTAGGGATGAACTGACAGGGCAGCTGTGTGCACTTAGGAATACAGGCAAGCTGTCAGAAATGAAGAAAGAGCTTCTCATCTCATTGTGTTTCAGGTTTGAGACAATTAGACTCAGGCCAAATTCCCACTGAACAGTTAGTCTTCAGCCAAATTCCTACCAAACGATCTTTCTGCATGGTATCTTATGTCACAGTTCGATTTTTCTGAGAGAGAAAACTTGATGAAAACTCTGGGATCTTCCCCAGCACACTTCTCCACCATCTGCATCCCTAAGTCAGAAGCTGCCCCGTGCTCTCACGCCTTGTTCTTTCCACTGCTGGTGGTGGGGACGACATCGCACCACACTCAGCTACTAATCACTGCAAATTGCACCCAGCCTTTGACTAATCCCTAGAGGCATTTCAGCCGTGTGTAACCCAGCCAGCTGGACCCAAAGCCATGTTCTTGCAGCTGGTACATTTATGGTATGTTCAGCAAGGATGTGCAGGGAAAGTGTATGTGGACAAGGAGGAGGTTTCACCTCCTGGAGCCTCCAGGAGGCTCCATCTCCTGTTTTTGCATTACAAGGCTTTTCCAGAACAGCTTCTTTCAGCCTCTAAGTCCGATGTGCCAGACCTAGACACAGCATTTCTCTCCACAGGCAGGTGGGAGCTCGTGGTTTGTATCCTCTGCAGCTTTATAACCACAGGCCAACCTCTATCACTTGACCCACTGTGGAAAGGCGGGGGCAAGGGGCGGAAAAGTTCTTCTTCCTTATCACATTATAATTGTGTTTATCCCTAGAATATAACTTGAGTTTCTTCCAGCTGATTTTCAACTTTGACATGTAAAAGTCCCATAAATCAACTAAACCTGATAAATTAAAAAAATAAAAGGGAAAAATTTAATTTTATTAAAGGAGTTTGCTTTACAATTAGCTTTATTAGGAAAAGTTCCTGCAATGATCTGATTAGCAAAGATATTTCTTATGGCAATATAACCATTAGAAAGCTGCACACTGTGACCTTGTAGTTTTGAACTATGAATTTCAGATCTATCTTTTTGAAATGATTTTTAATTGCTTTTTCTTTTTAATTTCTTCCAAGTAATATCAGGGGCTGTACCGTACCCTCAACTGAAAATGCATACGTTTATTTGAGACTGGTTGCAAAATTACCACAGAACAATCAGAACCCAAATTCAACAGAAAGGCCTTGAGCAACTTTTACAGGCTTCATGACTGATACAAGTGTCAATGCCAATAATCTAACCTGTTTGTTAACTGTCTGCTGACGTCTAAATTCCTGCAGCCAAAATAGCCATTGTGTAAATCACTCAAAAAACAAACAGTGAAGGAAAGAAACCACAGTGTTTCCCTGGTTAAAACAAATAACATAGGGTGGAAACTTATACAGAAAGAAAAAAAAAAAAAAGGCAAAAGGAAATGTTAAATAAAGGTTCTTTTGGAAATACAAAATCACAAAGTTAATTATATAGCTATATTGTCATTTGATATGTGAACCTGAACTTAAATTGAATTGTGTGTTTATATAATATGAGTATTAGTGTCCACAGACTTAGAAAGGTGGCATGTGGAAGAGGTGATAAGGTGAATTTTGCATACTGCTATTTTTAAACGTCACTGAAGGCTTCCAAAGAAGACCTCTCAGATTTTATGCCATAATAAATTCAGACATTCAATTAGGAAAACTTGGGCTGCTGGGAGGTACTCAGCTCTTTCACCCTTGCGGGTTGAGTGTGTTTTTTGGTCTTTTAAGCTTTTCTTTTTAAGGAATGTTTCCAGCATGCTCCAGGACAAGCTCCGATGGATTAATGGGGTAACAAAGAATCAAAACTTTCTCTGCTTCAGTGCACGTAGAGAAAAGGTTAACTCTGAAGTAGTCCACAAAAACTCTGATAAAGCTGTTGGAGCTACAGATAGAAGCCTGTTAAAGGACCTGATGTGTTAAACTGATACACAGGTACGTTGCTGCCAGCAGGAAAAGGGAATGACTCCACAAATCCTTGCACAGGACCTTGGAGGAAAAAGCTGGGATGTAGTTTGAAGGGACTTCACAAGGTCATCTAAGCTGTGCTTTTGTCCTGAAGTATGACCGAAGTAGATCTGCAACATCCTGATAGTTATTTAACATATTCATAAAGATTTCTCGGTCTCCGCCATCATGTGCTTAAACTAGAAAAACTTGCTTCAGCTGAAGAGCTTTTCCTAATGTAGAACCAGGTTTCCCAACTACAGTACATAAAAGTTTATTTTCCCATGCAAAACTGTAGAGATTACTGCTTGTTCTAATCCAGTGAACACGGAAAACAATTGTTTTCTATCTTCTTACCATTTTGGAAGTCTGTTGTCATGTTATCAATATTCCCTTAGTCTTCTCATATAAGCAAACTCAGTTGTTTAAATTTATTCCAAATAAATCGTATTTTCCAAAACTCTTCTTCCTGGATCTCTGTTCTGGATTCTCTCCAATTTATGTGCATCTTTCTCAAAATGTGATTCCAAAACTTGATAAAGTTTGAATGCCAGATGATATCCTAGTAAGGATAGAGTAGAATAAATACCTCTCTTCTTACATGAAAAAGACTCCTGTTAGCACATATCAATACAAATTGTCTTTGTTGCAACTGCTTTGCATTATTGACTAACTCAATTTCTGGTTGTCTGTTTTCCATATGCCTTGCACAGCTGCTATTGCCTAATCAGTTCCCCAAGTATCACTAGATGTTTTTCCTAGTATTTTCTTTCTTGGATCACCCCAGCATGCCAGTCTCACTTTGACCTTTGCAGTTTGTCTTCAAAGTGCTTCCACTCTTTCTTACTGTAATTTGAAGTATAACTTCATGAAACTGTTCCCTAGTCCATCACCAACAGTTTTAACCTAAATGATTAGACTAGGTAGAGTCAAGTCATTCCCAGAAATTAAATTTGCAGCATTGCCTTGAAATATCCCCCATTTCACAGAAATCCGTTGTCGACTACTCCATGCGTATGGATTTCCAACGAGCTGGGCATCAACCTTATGTACCCATCATCTCCACCACACTTCCCTAGTTTATGGCACTCCTCAATTACTAAATCTGAGACATACCACAATTACTGATCCCTCTTTAACACTAAGCCAGTTATCCTGTAAAAGAGGAAACAGAACTGTTAAGGCAGGTTTTGTTCTTGGCAAATCCACCTTGTTTTTAATCAGCTTTTTGTCTGTTACATGTGTTCTTGTTCCTTAGATACTCCTTGGAATTTCTTCCAAAGATATCCTCCTACCTGTCTGCCTCACATTGATTTGGATGGCTTCCTTCCTTTATTTGGAATGCTATTGTTTCGTAGTCTCCTGTAACTCACATTGCTGTCTGACCTCTGGCTGAATTGAATTTCACACAGATTTAATTACTGTCCCTTATCTATTAATTTCCTCTGGCTCTACAATAAAAAGTTGCCACTGACGCGTTCCCAGAACTTGCTGGATTATCTGTGGCCTCCTCTCTTTCTTTCCCAACATACTCTTGAATAGTTCAGATCTCCGCTACTGGCAATTCCTTAATTCTGTCTTGACTGGGAGACTGAATCTCTTATTTTGCCTTTTTATTTTTACCTAAAACCATTGAACAAGCCTGCCTTCCATCTCTTTCCGCACTTCGGAAGAATCATATACAATTTGACTGTGCAACCAAAACCCTCTCATGTGCCTTTCTTGTCCTCTCTGGTTCCTTTGTACACCAGCATATAATCTAGCTATGTTATGAACTGGCCAGATTGCAATAAAATATCTCACGGTACATTGCAAAAAAGAGAAGAGGAAAAATTATATGAAACTGCAGAAAAAAGCACAACAGAATAAAGTAAAAAATAATATGGGATAAAAATGTAAGGATATGTAAAGATATCTTACATAAGTATATATATCTGTAATGTTTCTATAAGGTGTGTATGTATATATAATAGAATAAATTCAGAGGGAATCTCTTATTTGAAATAATGGAACATTAAATTGCAGTTTAAAATCAGATATTAACTACTAAAGATTTTTTTTAATGTTTATTTTGAAAGACTTTTCTCATGTGGAAAATATTTAGCTCTCTGACACAATCTGTGAGCAGGAAATCAACTAACACAAAGTTAAACACATATTTCTTGCATTTCTTCCATTTTCTCTAATTGTGTCGTTATGTATCGAGAATGACATAAGTAAATCAGTACCACAAGCTGCAGAAGACTGGGAGAATCTTTGATCCAAAAGAATGCAATCAGCCTGGTATCTGTTTGGAAGGAAATCTAAGGCTTTCCTAGGGAAAAAAAATAGGAGTACAGAAGAGCTGCCAGAACCGACAAAACCATCAGACAATCTCAGTGTAAAGCAAGGTTTTAAGGTAGCTAAGGACTAACAAGGTTGCATAAGGAGCTCTCTTGTGTGTCAAATGCAAAGGAACTGTACAAAAAGTGAGAACTAGGATCTACAGCCACAGGTATGAATAAATAGTCTGAATTCATAAAAGCAAAAAAACTAACAGACAGAATGAGGCACAACTTCGTGTGAAGGACTGGAGAAGGAGAACTAAGAAGGGCTGCACCTTCCCCATCCTTCCCAAATCTTCCCCCTTCCAGGAAGGCAGAGCCAAGCTGCACTCCAGGAAACAGGGAAACAAAAGAAAGCTGGGGGAGAGGGAGTCAGACAACCTCCCTGGGAAATGGCAGGACTGGGGAGCTCCTCTCCCCGCTCCCTGGGATGAGCCTGCCTCCTACATTAGCTGCTCATCAGAATAAAACTGTCACAGTCCCAGGACCAGACGCTGGTGTCCCCCTGCCCTTTCCCCTGACTGTTTCAGCATTCACAGAATCATAGAGTCACAGAATCACAGCATGGTAGGGGTTAGAAGGGATCTTCAGAGATCATCTAGTCCAATCCCCCTGCCAGAGCAGGGTCACCTACAGCAGGTTGCACAAAAACACATACAGGTGGGTTTTGAATGTTTCCAGAGGAGACTCCACCACCTCTCTGGGCAGCCTGTGCCAGGGCTCTGTCACCCTCAAAGCACAGAAGCTTTTCCTCACGCTAAGACGGAATTTCCTGTGTTCTTGTCCTGCCACTGGGCACCACTGAGAAGAGCCTGACCCCATCCTCTTGCCAACTGCCCTTTAGATATTTATAAGCATTGATGAGCTCCCCTCTCAGACTTCTCTTCTCCGGGCTAAACAGACCCAGGTCTCAGCCTTTTCTCATAAGAGAGGTGTTCCAGTCATCTTTATAGCCCTCCACTGGACTCTCTCCAGTAATTCCTTGTCCTTCTTGAACTGGACGCAGTATTCACACACATGCTGTCTGGCACGCTGTGGCACTCTTCTGCTGTGGAGTTTCAGTTATCTCACTCTAAAATACAGCTTGGATCTGGTCTCTCCCCTTCCCATGGAAAGCCGTTCATCCTAAGTATTCTGCAAAGCCAGGAGCCACCAAAACCTACAGCTGTGTCAAAGACCAGCTTCTTGGGCTGCTCCTTGGTGCCAAATATCTCTGCAGAATTCTGAATATCAGCACAGCTCTAATAGCACATCGCTCTACAACACACACTTCTGCTCATATATCAGCATCCATCTGTGGGCACTTAGGAAATTTTCAGGACATAGAAGTAGACCTGGAGGGTTAGAAAATGCTGGAAATTAGGAGGTGGAGTTGTTGTTGTCTTGGATCTACAGACCAAGGTGCAGGATATTCAGGACTTAGACACGCTGCAAGTTCAGGGAGTCAAAGTTTATATTTAAAGAAAAAGATGGTATTTCAGTCTATAGGTCTGGTTGGCCTAGTGCAAGTCAGAATGGAGAATGACAGTTGACCTCTGTCTTGAGATGTGGATGAGAGAATATATTTCAAAGCCAAATACAGTCTCTCCTCTTTGTATGTGCAGAGACATGCTGTATATGCAGTGTGGAAGGATGCAAGGTAAGATGCAAAGAGCTTAATAGTTTCTGCAAAAAGCACCTCGAGAACCCAATGGCCTTCAGCATCGGCTTATGCCTTTCCTAGAAAAACTGTAGGTATGTTCCCAGACGAGGAAGGAAAAGTACCTCTTTATGGGAACCAAGGAGCTATTTTCCAGTTTAAGCAGTCATCAGCTGGCAGATGTTTGTGGAAAAGCTTTCCTTCTCGACTTAAGCCAGGAAAGCAGTACAAAGATACTGAGTGAGAACATATGGCATGATTTCATATTTTATCTCCTCGTAGCCAAATTGCAAGAGACAGCTAGCTCCAAAACAGGAAAGAGAGATGCAAAAGATGTCAGGGTGGAGACGGAGACTGGATGCAGTCAGAAGTGGACCAAGGCAGGGTGTCACAAACAGTAGCAGAGGGATCAGGATCAGTGGAAGTAGTCACGCAAGAGGCAAACAGCAGAAATAACACCATAATCCCTAATCTTGAATTGCAGTGTGTGTGTCCACCTGCAATGAATGTGTTATACACTGCAGCACTGTTTCTCTAACTGACATCCTCCATCCCCTTGACTCCAGCCGGGCCTGGCTTGACTGACATTCAACTTACCGCTGTGATTTTTAATAAACAAAAAGCTATTTTAGGAAAACGCACACACAAGTGTTTGAAGAACATCAATAAGATTGCAGAATCAAGCCTTCTGAAATTAGGCAATGTTAGAATCAAGGATTCAGACACATTAAGATAATTTTTTTTAAATACATGATGTTTTGTATTTTTTTCCCCACCTTGCAGAGCACAGGGTGGACCAAGCCATGGATGCAAACAGACCTGCACCATATGGGAGGTTGTTCATGGTGGGCTTCCGTTCTTACTCACTGCAAAAGCTGGAAGCTAGTAAGAGGTGAAGCAGGGGCTGGAGAAAAAGAAAGAGAAGACCGATTTATTTTTTTTTAAGGATGTGAATATTGCCTTTGAGAATCAGATTTCATCCTTAGCTCTGCCACAAAGCCTCTGTGGAATGGCAAACAAGTCACTTAAACCAAATATGTGTGGGTGCTTACTAATGCTGTGTCCATCCTTTGACACCCAGCTGGATCATTAAATTATTTCTTGCAAATGATGCAGCAAAGAAACTTTGAATGGTCAAAGAAGGTTAGCTGCGTGTTACTGAATGGGCATCTGGTTGTTAATGTCCCTGACAAACACAAAGACATTGCAGATAAGCAATAGCTCTGAGTACCTTAAGCAAGCTTTCCTGAGATGTTTTTTTTTTTTCTTTCTTATTCTGCAGTAGCATATAATCAGTTATTCTGTTATCAAAAAAAAAAACCCAATACACACAGAAAAATTTTCATAAGTTTCATCTAGGTGAAAATCAGAACTGTTGGACAACTTCTTTCTTTTCTCCCATCCTGCACTTTTTTGTGTATTCATTATGAGGTATAGGAAGTGGTTCCCCAAGCCCAGAAAGCAAACATAGCTTTGAAAAACAGGGTTTGAGACCCTGGCTTTAAACTCTAGAGAGCCATAAACTCCAGGTAGTGGGCTGAGGAGACTCAAGTATTCCAGGCAGTGGGTTGAGGAGACTCAAGCATTCCTGATGTTCTGAAATGCTCTCTGGGGCCTGTGAGAGCACAACAAATAACTCAAGTTCATGAGGTCTTTTTTGAAAGAATGTATTAAGCTATTGAATAGTAAGTTGCAAAAGTCTAAAATAGTTCAGAAGGACGCATATGTCCCTCAGGCTAATGGCATGCCAAACTAAAATATCCAAGCTTTAGTGTTGGGTTTAGTCTAATTGTATTATATCTGTGAATATAAATTTAAGAAAAGTCAATGACTTTTGAATGCAAGGATGTCAAAAGGTAAGCAAACAAATCACACGCAGCAAAAAATAGCTGTGCTGACTTTAAAATCACCCTTTTCTTCAACAAAAACATGCAGACATTAACTATTTTTCCTAAAAGGACAAGTTCAGAACAAGCGGAAAAAGCTGCAACTATGTTAGTCACTTCTTAATAACCTACTGTGTTTCATTAGGAGTCTGGCATTTATTTCACAACCTAAATTTAGCTCTCTCTCACGAACCTGGAGTTATCACTCTTACAGTATTTAAACGACATGAGAAATACGGAAGTTTGAAAAGACAATACTATCAACATCTGCATTTAAAAAAATGCATTAAAAAGGCCTCATCTCACATTATTTTATTGCAATACATAAATACTTTGTGGTCTCTGATCCCATGCATTAAAGCTTTACTCAGCTCACATGGAAAGACTGAATGACGGTATATGACCACAGGCATCCATGAGTTAGTGACATATTTTGGTTGGTGTCAAAAAAAATTATTTCATGTTAGATATATAGTGAGGAGTCACAGGCTCCCACCTTATGAGCTAATCGGAACTGCCTCAGCCCTGAGGAAAACATCCCTGTATTAGGAGCTGAAGTCAAAGTAACAGAATCCAAACACCCACACAGGGAGAGGAACAGCCAGGCCTGGGGTGCTTGTTGGCTTGACATCACCCGTCACTTCGGCTGACCAGAGAAAATAGCCTGAAATGAAGAGAGGGCTGTGCCACGGAGGTACAGGTGTGCGGCTGGTGTAACAGGGCTTTCCCCTTTTTCAGAGGAGGCAGGGTCTGGAAGGCAGGCAGGGTGCCCTAGCTGCCATGAGGAGTCGGATGTCACAGAATGGGAGATAGAGGAGTTGTGCTTCTCCCAAAATAAAAGCCTATTTGTTTCAGCCTACAGAGACGTTATAGTCCAATATGCCTATTTCAGCAGGCCACTTGCTTTTAAATCCTTTTCCTCCCTCTCTGGTGTTTCTTTCAATGATTGAGTGAAACACTTTGTTTTGAAGGGAAAAATTGAGTGCAAAGAATCTCAGGAGCTCCAAAGAGCTGAAGAGAGAGCCTGCAAGTCTGCCAGGTCTTGGGCTATGAGGTCCTGTCTGCGCCGTGCCACAACACCAAGACCTGACATCTCCACTCAGGTCTCCACCTGTTCACCGTGCAGGTCGCTCTGTTTGGTTTTCCACCCCATGCAGCAGGTTGGGTCCCACCATGTGCCCCCTCCCATTTTCCTCTGCCCTGATAGAGCAGAGGAAAGGAAGAGGTGTGAGAAGATGCAGTGGAGTTTTCTTTCTCCCCTTCCTGAGCAAGATGTCTTGGGAAGAGAGGAAGCAGAAGGACTACTGCTTGCAGGTGAGCTGTGCTGGGACCGGTCTCTTTGCTCTCCCTCCCCATCTTTACCTTGATACCAGCCCCCAAGCAAGAGGGAAGGCAAGAGTCTTGCCTGCTTCTGCTGGGTTTTCTGAATGGCTGCTCTTTGGTGGAAGGTGGGTAAACGGGGATAGCATCCACTCAGAGAGGATTTCTACCCCTCGTAGGCTCATCTGCAAGAGTCCTGCACAGAGCTCATCATGTAAGAGTCACACCAGCTCCAGGTGAGGCTTCATGACCCACATGGAAAGCTGCAAACACTGGCAAAGGTAACAGCTGAAGGAAATACATCCACCCCACCACCCTGAGCAGACACATTGTAGAGTTGGTCCCCTTGCATCCACTTTGCAGAAATATATGCTACAAGCATAATAAGTGGAAGGAAGATGGAAAAAAATAAAGTGCTGAAACTGGACCAACTGCCTGAAGGGACAAATTGTGGTTTGCCTGTGCAAACAAGCTGTGGCATGCTCAGACCTCCTCAAAGCATTGCATCATAATAATTTGTTTTTAAGACTAACAAGACTAAAGTCCCGTGATCCACTTTTAAAAATCATTGTACAAGTAGCATTTAATTGGTTTTCTTAATGAAAGAGAACTAGAATGAATGCCAATGTTAAATATTACAAGCACTAAATCTAAACTACAAAGTTGGTGACTGATGTATTTGCAGTCTTAGGCTGCCTCTGGATAACCAGTGTGTCCCATACTGTGTAAACAGTTGATGAAAAACTTGAGTTACTGATTGAAGGAGGGGTGGGGGGATTGCATTTGGGTAAATCAGCATTCTGCTTTTATAATTAAAGTTTTAAAAAACCCAACATAGAGGCACAGGCACTAATCCTGAAATTTGATCCCATAAATTATAAAGTATTTCTGTCAAGCCTCTAGCAGTTGTGCTTCAGCAGCTGGTTGCTACATCCTAAAGCACTCTTCCAGGGCTGGGAGTTAGATGCCACTGATACTTACCATTACTGTGCTCTTTTCTCCTTGTCTCTAGTGACCTGACATTCCTGATAGAGACCTCGCTCCTGCTGCTTGCTTGCAGTCTGGGAGATCCTACCGGCCTGAGCCAGGAAGCTCCTGGGACCCTCGCTGGGGCAATGTTGCTCCATGGCACTTCCCAGTGCACAGCCAAGAGCGAATGCCATGGGAGCAGCTGTTAAACACTAAAATAAACAAGCAGAAAGCAACGTTCATGAGACTGAGTGAAAAAGGACAGAGCAGCGTTTAAGGGCCTTCTCCTCCTCCTCCTCTTCTCCGCATTACGCAGGCACTTGGGTGATATGAAGAGCTAACTCTTCTCTTACAACACAGTTTTGTTTAGAGATTGTATCAGTCCCACCAGTAGGAAAGCCAGACCTCATTAAGGGTAATTTTCCAGAGGCGACTGGTGTCTCCCGGCAGAGTTTAAAGCAGATTAGGACTTTGGACAGGTCTACAAAGACATATCCAGCAATTGTGTTCAGTGGTTAATTCTTTTGATCTTCCAGGCCTTGCAAGCTTGAAAGAGTGGTAAATATGGGCACCAGAGATTTAACTGAGGAAATAATAATAACGCAATAATTAAACCCTTATAAGGCATTTTTTATCTGCAGCTGTCCAGCCCTTTTTCAATGCAAATAAAGAGCACAAAGCTAGAGGATGAGATGCAGCCTTGCAGGAAGACCACCTGCCGTCACACACATCAAATCCCTTTCATAGTTGTACCCAGGTCCAGGTTAAGTCATTTCTTTTCCTAGCCATTACTCCTGCTGAGAAGGTCTTTTCAGGACCTCATTGCTGCAGTGATTACCAGCCAACTTAATTTTGGTTATGCATTTTTCATCCTGGTTTCCTTCATTAGTGCAAATAATTACATGCCCTTCCTTTTTTACTCTCCTACTGGATGTGCTTACAGGCAGCTACCATGGCCTGTCTTTGCCTTTCCAGGCAGAAGATAAGATCATATTGCCTGTTCTCACAAGTTCTCCATTACTCAAGTGTCCCTGAAGCACTTCACAACTCTCCCCATGGGGAGCCACGCTCTTCCACTCACCCTTACATTCTCCCAGGCAACCCATGTTTCCTAAATAGCACCAGATCGATATGGTAATAAAAAAAAAAAAAAAAAGCTTATACATTCTTTCCTAGCAAGGATCAATCAGTCATACAGCTTTGCCACTCTTAGGTGGAAATGTGAACCTCTGATCTTTCTCTACTGTGCATTTTACTGGCTTAGATCCAGCAGGTAAACTACCCATCAGCTGTGATCAAAGGCAGGGCATATGTTTCTCCCCTGAGCTGGTAGCTCTTCGCTACTCACAAAAAGGAAGCCCTAGTCTCCAGCATCCACAGGCTAGCTGGGTTATGATGGTGAGAGCTGAGAAACCACCGTGGCTTGCCCACCGTCTCCGCTGGTGGGTTCTCAAATCAGCTGAAGACCAGCCATGGTTAAGTCCCAGTCAAAAGGAAAAGAGTGGTAGCAACATATTAAGGATACATGTAACAATACCCTTTAATTACTGAGTTCAGCTGTGTCTCCAACTGGAGAGCCACAAGTTACTTGAGAGTCTTCTTTTTGCAAGTAAACAAACACATTATCAACTATTTCCAGTCACAGTCTGGCCTCCCAGAGGCCCCACTTATGACGAAGCGTATTTGGGAGCCAAAGCAAGCAAACAGGATGATTCATTTATCCCACAGCTTAGTAGATGGATGAATCCTCTATAATCAAGGCAAAACAGGACCTCTAAGGCTTTAAACGAATAGTACCATTCAAGCCCCACGAGACAGAAACATTGGTAATACCTCACTGTCCACAAAGAAATCAAAACTTGCATTTCTGTGAAATGTAAGTACATAAAAATGAAGTTCCTGTGGCGCTACTCAACAGATGACAAACCAGTAAAAACAGTGAGAAAGAGAGGACCTTCACTTCTTGTCAGGACTGAGACATTGACTTTTTTAACATGTTACAAAGGAGTTTGCTGTTTCCACCTGAACCTGTCATCAGTTTCTGAGACAATTTAGACTGGTGTGAAAACCTAAAATTGGTAGGAGGGACACACCACTTTAAAAGCTAAACCACACTTTGCAGAAAAAGATTCAGTAATGGATGAATTTCATGAGTTCTAACAAGTGAGCTTGGATCTATGTGAGTTTTTAAAAGTTTCCCTCTTATTATTAGGTGCCTGGCTCTCCCTGGAGGAACTTGAGGAAGACGGCAACATGTCCTTCTTGAAAACTGACTGGTGCTACATTTTATCTGCTTTATTAAGCTCTTTACATCATGTATACTAACTAATGTGTAGACTGATACAGACTGTAATTTCCAGTGCAATGAACACACTAAACCAGGCTAATGAGTTATATATAAATATATACATATATATATGTGTATATATATATAGTGGTTTTCTTATCAACAGCCTGTGTTTGCCCACTGGCAGCAGACTAGTTTTATGATATTTCATTTGCACATAACAATATTTTTTCCGGTCTGCTGCTGTTGCCCAGCAGTGCCTGCTCGGAGCAGGCGGGCGCTGGCTGCGGTGGGAGCTGAGCTGGCTGAGGGCTGTGGGAGGGCTGGCAGCCCCCGCTGCCCCCTGCATGCGCGAGAACCCCCCGCTCGCCTGCAGTGGTACAGCAGAGCTCCTCGTGGTCCCAGGGAGACCCTGTGGACTTCAGCCGCACGCACACACAGAGCTCTTTCTTCCTGTAACAGCTCTGGCACTTCATGACTACACGGTCCGTGAGCCACAAACTTTTCACCAACGTTTCATCGGACAGATATTTTCAGCTTGCCTCTTGTGTTGGATTCCTTTGTGCAGGCACAATCCATGCCTTCGTGCCTGCCTCACAACCTCTTACAGTATTTTCGTTTAGCGTGAGCCTGTGTCCTTGCTCTGCATGGGGAGCTGCCAGCATTAAAGTCATTCTCCAAGAAAGCCCAGCAGCATTGACTATGTGAAAGGGCTTAAGTCCATTTTTTCCTATAATCCTTCTGATAACCTGAAATCCATTGGTCCACGACCAATCGTTCCTGTAATCCAAGGTGTATTCGTCTCACTTTGTCTTAAACTGGTGGAAAAAGACAGGCACCTCCAGAGGGCAATTCAACCCATCTGTTTTAGGCACTGGAGATAACTCTTTCTGCACTGAGTGGAGAGGAAACATCAACGGTTGGCTTAGACCAGCGGTATTCCTTTTGGCTGGTCGGAGGCTGGATGAGAGGCACTCCACCCGAGGCTATCTTTAGCAGCTCTGAGGTTATAAGTGGACAGGGAGTCAGCTCCAAAACATAAGATCTATTCCTTTCCTTGTTTTGCTCTCCTGGGCCTCTTGCTTTGCAGACTTGAGTCAGAATAATCGTCAAACACTTTCATCAGCTATTCTCATATTTAAAGCATTATTCCTGGCAATGGTACCTCATGTTTCTTTTCCTCCTGCATGCATAACTTCCCCCCTCCAGCTACTAGAATAAAAAAAAATTTAACCACCTTATCTTGATCTGCCAAGATCAGCTCTGTGCACAGATCGAGTTCTTACTTCCATTTGCTCCCGCATTTATTTAAGGGTTTCTTGGGAACCAGCAGATCTAATTATCTGGTGCTCTCCAAATTACATGTTTACTTTCTTTTAGGTGCTACTCTGGTCAAATATCAGTTATGCTGCCTGTTCAGATGGAAAGCTGACATCAAGATCACATATGCTGAGCAAAACAAGAAAATAATTGTTAATTGAACTCATACTTCCTGAAAAGAACTACCGCTGCAGGGACAGGCTCTGCCCTGGATGCTAACTCAAGACACCAGCCTCTTCCCCTCTGTAGGTGTGCTTTTGAAGCTGCTGCAGATGGCTGACTTCTCTGGCAAATGCTATAAACCCACACAGTCCCAGGAATGAGGTGGTCTTGTCCTCCTTACATCATTAATTTTTCTGAAGAGAAATATTCTGGTGCAGAGCCCTGAATCCTTGACGTGAAGTGGCATTCCCTCATACTGCATTTCTTTTCATGTCCAATAATAAATCAGTGCAAGTCAGTCCTTAGTCTCAATTTGCCTTGAGATTCAGGACATTTCCTCCTCAAAGTACATTGAGGCTAATGACTCTGAACATCCCAGGATGGACCTACCTAAAATACAGTGACAAGTGGAGTTCTCTAATTTTGACTAAAAAAAGGAGGAGACAAAAATCTTGCCTTTGGGAAACTGAATAAGACAAACGTCCCCACCTGGGAAGCACATGCTAAATTCACATGCCCACAGTGACAGTCTGTGTTAACCTGCATTTCCAGATGTCCTGGCACAGAACTCAGTGGGGCAACACAATACTCCAACAGCCAGTAGCCAGAGAAAGACCACCCCATACCACCCGCCCAGAGTGAGCCCAAACACTCGGGAGACTGCAGAGCAAGGACAGCCATGAACATGGTGGCAGTCGGGAAAGGAGCTTGGTCCATCAGGGTTTGGCCTCCCTTGGCTGCGAAAAGGCGCAGCCGCAGGGTGAGAGCAGAAGCGTCTGGAGACAGTGTGGGTCACTGCACCCCCAGGGGACTGGCCCCTCCGCAGCAGAGCGCTGGAGAAATCACACCTCTCCAGGAAAGAGCGGCCACCCCCAAAGAGCCATCTCACATCTTTCCCACCCAACTCACACACCAGCACTTTGGTTTGGTTTTTATTTTTTTTCCATCTTTCACATAACACTTTCAAAAACAGTATAGACCATGTTGCCCTTATTTATAACAATACAAATTGATATAAAATATTTACATTAGGTAGATCACTTGTTCAAGTCTACCTGAAAAACATTTACACTATTCTAGTTCACTTGAACAAGTCTACCTATTACAACAACCTTCAGAATATTACTATACCAGCAGTCAGAGAAGCAAATATCACTTCATAAAAGATAAACCTTCGTTTCTTTACATTCCCTTTGTATTCCAGACACCACTGAGTATGTAACATCTGTTCTCTGTACCCTAATTTTTATCTCACATTCACATTTCTTTCTCCTTCTCTAGTTTGGAGGAGGATCTGAGGTATTTAACTGTTTTATGGCACCAATACTCCATATACTAAAAGTTCTACTTCTCTTCCACTGCTTAGTGAAATCCAACCCTGCGCCTACAGCCTCATGTGTTATCACAGTACTCTTGGAGGATACAGATGGACAGGAAGAATAAATCACATTTTGAAAGGTTACACTTATTGGCAAACCTAATTTGTTCTCTAGTTACAGACTAGTAATTGCTTGATAAAAATGAGCATTCCTGATGTATCTAAAATATATTTCACGTTCCTTCCAGCAATGGTCAGTTCATCTATAGTCTTCTTTCTTCAAAGAACAGATATCCAATTGGATTGACTGTTTTTCACACTTGCAGCCACCTTTTTCCCATCTGCCCATAAAATATATGTGTTCTTCATCATTATCCTTAATATTCTGCACTTGGAAACAGTAAGGTCTGTGGTTGTCTTTGATCGCCATTGACTCAGACTGTGTTAGAAATCTAGTCTCTGTGCCGGTATCTTCACGGCAAAGACTTAGACTATTTAAAGGGATACTTGGGCTTAAATATCATAAAATGTGAAGGTTCTTGCTAATATATTGAAGAGTTTCTTAATTCAAGCCACATCCTAGTCGTTAAAATCCTTCCGGATATTTATTGGGCTAAACTCAGAACCAGCTATTAAGTGGTGGAAAGGAATTAGATTAGGGCCTCTCCCAGATAGATGCAAGTCATTCATTTCCTTAGTTTGTGGAACCACACGCAGTTCTAACATTCTTACTTTATAATTTGTTTCTTTGGAGCCAACATTTTTCCTGGTTATTTTTTTTCCTACAAAGTTCGAAAAACCTCTGGGCTGACTTACCTGAAAAAAAAAGCTTTATCTTTGGTGTCTGTGAGAGATGTCAGTTATGGGTCTGTAACAATCTAGACCTTAAGGCTGTGTCTCTTCCCCTCCCATACAAATGAAGATAATACATATTACATATGATGGAACTATTTCTCGGCTATCATAAGTGTTATCTCTTGGAAGAGGAAGCAACCAAGTAATTTTACTCGTTCTGATCCTCAAACCACAACATGGTCACTAATTATTTTATTGCTCCCTCCTGATTTATGTCAAGACTGGAATCCAGTTCGATTAACCTAACGGGCGGTGTTTTGCATCATGAGTAATCAATTTGCATACTTCAATCTAAAGGACACAAGGTTCCTGAAGCTGTACCAGCTTTACACTGGTGCAGATTCATAGTTTATGGGAATCTAAGCCAGACTTTTATCTTTCATACTCATATCAGAGAGGAGAATCAGGCCAGTCATGAAAGAGTTATAGAGGCACAGAAGGGCAAGACGGTACATTGTTACTGGTAATCTGTCAAATCACTTCCAGGAATAAAAAGTTGTATTAGTCAAATGACTCTCAAAACACTAAATAATCCCTCCAAATTCTTTTCCTGGCCAAGATAACAACATGTTACAGCTGCCTATGAATCTCTAGCTATGAGATATTGGTAGATAAAACAGAACTGAATTCTCCAATGTAGAATTATCTGTTATGTTGATGCAGTTATTTCTGGGGGAGGGATATTCTGAGACAGTCTGTTTAAGCAAAGAGCAATCCAAATGGTGAAAAAATTAAGATTTTCTGTGGAAAAGTTCATAGATACACAGTTGCCATGACAATTGTATTTGGCTCTGGAAAATGAAAACAAATGACTCTTTTTAGACTGAAGTAAGATAAAAGGAGTCTGGATGTATAAGAAAACTGCATTTTCACTCTGGTGTGGAATAGTCCTTCTGTAGCAAGCTTTCTTAGCTTCTTTTTTTAGATATTAGCGTTTTTCTTTTCCTTTTTTTTTTAAATAAGACTACTGGCATTAGAAAAAGCGAGAGCACCTCCCTTTCCCTACCCTTCCCATATCCAGGGCACACTCCTGGTATTCTGTGTTCCGAAATTCTACAGATTGCAACCTAGCTGCAAACGAACAGAAGCAGGTTTCCTGCATCTTGGCAGCATAAAAACGCAAACTTGTATTTATAACTTCATCAGATTGTGGAAGTCTTGGAGAAGAGGAAAATAGTTGATATACACCCATCTGCTGGGAAGCAGCATGTCTGGTCCGAACTGTCTCTCTGTCTCTCTCATGAAAGATAGCCAGGATGATTTTCTGTTCAGTTGGCAGTTGGAGAATAAAGCAGATTTTAAACCTTTGGTATTGCGTATCCTTTATCGGCTCTCCGCTTCCAGCACTTGTGTATGCATATCCCCCCCAGGATCACGCCAGCCAATGCGACGGGAATCATTGCAATGTACCAGGACAAGCCAACAGCTGGAAAAGTAAATAAATAAAATATTTTCAAAATAAAAAAAAACCCTCCCAGGAACATAGTTCTCTAAGTTCAAGGAGGAAGAGGAGAAATCACAATAAAAAGGATGTCTGCAAGTTAACCTTCCAGCAGGGCTGATCACCTGCGAAAGGAAGAGGCCTACTGATTGAGCGCTCTGGGAAATGGGTGTATGAAGATGGGAGGAAGAATTGGAAAACAATAGAGGGTGAGAATTTAAAGTTCAATCCTTTTGCACACACATGACTCTTCCCAACCCCTGGTCAGGGCAGCTATGTGCTTTCTGTCTTAATTTGGTGGAAGCAGATACACTCCAAGCAGGAAATAACAGCACTGTGTGGAGAGGGAGTACCTAACAGCTAGTCCACCCTCAAGCTCTGTGAATATTTTCTCATATTTTCTCCTGTAAATCACTGAAGATCAAGCCAAGACTCATCTTCTTCCCAAAATACAGCTAATGTCCAAGACCAGTGTCCATCCGGACCATTTGGTATTATTCCAGCCTATAGTGGTTCATGAATTGCCTCCTGTGTAGTAATACCCGTGTAGCCATGGAAGACAAGGGCAGCACATCATCTAGCAAAGCAAGTACAAATCCCTCATCATAGAATGCTGCATAGTGAGTCACAAGGTATAACTCATAACGAAGACTGTAAATGTTCATGTGCCTTTCTAACACAGTGTGAGCAAGCTTTGGTGATTCATCAACGGCATGCAAAGAAACAATTAGGATTGCTTCACATTGTTTTTAGAGCTGGTTCTTGGCCAATGGTCTATCACACTGCAGCATTAATTGCACTGAGCTTAGGCTTTCTCTTCCCATCACTAGGAGCCAAAATAACAACACCCATCATAATTTACACCTCTTGTTATTTTGGCGGCAGTCTGTACACGAGGAGAAGGAACACTCTGATCTTTATTCTGCTATTGTCTTTTTTTTTTTTGTCAAGTACTTGTTGAGGAACTGGAGGAGATCTGTCCCTGCTGCACCCAGTGGGAATTTGCCAGTAGTCTCACCGGAGCCATCATTTTACAGAGTGTATCTAAATTGGAGCCCTGTCCAATGAACAGGGATGTGAGCACAGATCTTTATCCCTGCAGAAAATGACCCACAGAAAGTGTATTTTGTGAACAGGCTATTCTGAAGTCTACAGGTGAAAGAGGCAACCGGTTTTCCCCCAGGCAATAATTCATCCCAATACTAGCTCTGATGGTATAAAAGGCTTGGATGATAATTTAGCATCAGAATAATGATAACACTTATCCCAAATAAGCATTCAAACTAGTTACCTTCCTGCTTGACCCTTGTTGGCAGTACTTGGTAGCCATATCTGTTCTGGGCCAGACACGTAAAGTCTGTGTAAAAATCCACTTCTTCAACAGAATCAAAAATCAGTGGCACTTCAATGAAGTTTTCACCATTTTCTACAATTTCTCTGGAAGAAAAAGAAAAATTTAATGCTAAATCCTTCTATAAACTGGCTTTTCTGTATTTGATGTGTTCATTCTAACAGCACATTGCAAGAAAATGCATTGGGTATTTGCTCATTTCTGACCTAGCCCCTCAGCACTAGAGGACACTCTGTCTTCCAGCCCAGTTGTGCCAGCTATTTGAGTCTCAGAAGTCCGTACCCATCCTGCACTTGTTGAATGTTCCAGGAAAAAAAAGATCTGGATTTGTCTTGCAAAAATAAAGAAAAAGGAAGGAAGAAAGGCGAGCAGAATTCTTTGAGCTCCCTACACAGGGTTGTGGAAGGACCTAATTCCTCCTCTCTGACCATCTATTCATTTCTGAGATTATTTCTTACTATTGGCTGGAAGAGGATATATGGAAAACATAACCCTGCAAATGCGCCCTCGGCAAACTGAAACACCGTTCCTGTCTATCACGTGCCCAAAGCCAAGAGCTCAATACAAGAAACTGTCTAGGAAGTTTCCAGCTTCCTTCAACCTGATTGTTTCATCAGTCCGACTATTTATAAGTGGTTTTCTAGCTGCAGGCAAACATCGTCTCTTGATATCTTTTAGTCATTGCTGGAGCAGTTGTCCAGCTGCTCTTTGATGATCTGATCATGAGCCTGCTATGCGCTGCGTCGATGGAGTTCCCTGTGAATTCCTCATGGGACTATACTGCAGGAAGGCAGCAACACAGCAGTGGGTGCTTTGCCAGAGATTTCTGCGAGGAATTTGTTTTCCCGGTGGCATTCGGCCTGTTTTGTCTTGCTGCCATTCTGAAGGCGTCCAGCAGAATTGGGGTGTCTCGCACATTGTGGGCTTCACATGAGCCCTAGCTGGCATGGTCCCTGTCCTCATGCAATTGTATAATGTGTAAAAGTAATAATCACAGAATCGCAGAATGGTAGCGCTTGGAGGGGATCTTCAGAGATCATCTAGTCCAACCCCCCTGCCAGAGCAGGGTCACCTACAGCAGGTTGCACAGGAACGCGTCCAGGTGGGTTTGGAATGTCTCCACTGACAGAGACTCCACCACCTCTCTGGGCAGCCTGTGCCAGTGCTCTGTTACCACTATCTGATAGTGATAGTAATAACAAAAACAATTTTTAAAGCCCAAGTAAGAAAGTACATGTGCTGCTGTATTCTAAAGCCTGCAGAGACTATAGTCACAGTACATTTTATGGCTCCTGAACACAGCTTTAACGCACTGTCACTTACCCGTGTAAACAACATTATAAATAAATGGTCTCAAATATGCTGTGGAGAATGTGAAAACACACAAGGGCTTGGGCATACAGCTGAGTTACCATGTTGCCTCTAGCTGCAGCTCTGCAATAAACTAAACATGGCCAAGTTGTTATCTGGCACCGATGGCCACAAATGGCCAAAACCAGCTCACATCCATTACTGTTAAACACTCTTCTCCCTCAAAATAGGGATGCCACATCCCCAGGCTCTCTTGGGACTGTTCCCTGCCCCATGCTAAATCTAAGGAGCTCTTTGGCAAGGTGCTAGCTGGTGAGTGACCAGTTTAACCATTAATAACTGAAGCAATGTCATCCCAGAGTCCAGGAGCCTCCCTGGCCCCGTCCACCAATAGAGGGAGAGCCACCATGACCCACGTGAGGGTGATGATCTTTGTGGACACTCTCAGTTTCATCAAATGAGAGATAAAACATGCCAATCTGGACCTCAACTAAGAGATTCCAGTCGGTAGGTTTACCTCACATTTGCAAAGCACGAGCAGCATCCCTGCACGCAGCGAGTTAGCACTGCTCAGGTGACATGTGATGGGTACAGAAAGCGGATCTTTTCCCTCCTTTCCTAGTGGGAAAAGCCTTGAGGAATGCATCTATGAGGCAGCCGAGAGAAGGCTCCGCAAGATGGGAAGAGACAATGGATCAGGGCAAGAGGATGTGGGACATCCTGCTTCGTCCTCCCACCAGCATCCCCCCCAGGGCTTCCCTGGCACCAGCCCTAGCTCTCACTGGGCGTCTCGGTGAGTCAGTTTAGCTCACTAATGTGGAAAAGAACAACACTTAGGGGGGAAAAACAATGGTATTTTAAAACAAAACAAAAAAATGGATATTTTTCTGCTGTCTTAGTGTGTTCAGAGAACCTCATGAATGCCAGGAGAGGCTGTTGCTGTTTTGCTGGCAAAGAGAGAGATAAGAGAAGCACTGGAAAGGATCAAGACCCCTTGCTTCCCACTGCAGTCAGCTCCTACATCAGCTCAGCTGCCCATGAAAATGTGCTTCAAGTTTAAGCCTCGAAGTTGGGTCATTTGCAGTATACCATGAACAACCATGGGCTTGGGGTATTTTTGCTTGCCTGTCTGTTTTTTTTTCTCAGCTCTCACCTTCACTTCAGATCTGTCCATATCCCATGTCATTACCTGGCATTCAGCTGCAAGCCCCTGTCACCCTGCAGGTTAAAACAACAAGCACAAGGAAACACTTTCAGCCAGACTTACTGTCGTTCCCCCTCTGTAATTCTGCTTTGCTTGTAAACCACATCGACGGCGGTGTCATTTGCTAGCCATTCCACATCGGTATGGAAGTGGCTGCTCAGTCCAACAAACACTTTGCAGGGGAGAGTCATCTTGGAGCCTGTTGGTAAAAGAAAGATTAAAAACCCCATTTGGATACATATGGAGAACTACTCTTTCTCTTGGTGAAAACCAACACCTCCAGTGGGAGATCAAGTTCCCACACACGTCAAGCACCACTACAGTCAAAACTGAGGTTTGCTTTTGATCCCCTACTCCTTGGCAGCAAGACCCTCCAGTTTGGCAGTCCTTCCCGCTACTAACCAAATCACTTTCCCATTGCAACAGTTAGCAACTCTGGCACTAGACACATTCCTCAGGAGGCAAAGCTGTATTCCTGTGGCCTTGCTCCTTCTGACGTATCACAGCCCAAAGGGCAGGGTGTGATTTAGCACTCTGGAGCAACTGCATTAACCAGCAGTGTAGGTTCACGCAGAGCTGCTGTAGGCAAGGACATTCAGCTCAAGGTGGGACCTCCAGAGATAAAACGATCGTGCAAAAACTCATAAATTTGGCTATAATTATTTCAATTCAGAGCTAAAGATAAAGAGCCTCCAGACTGGTGCGCATCTATATTATATGGAAAACACAGGGCTCAATAATGCAATTTTATTATAATATCTGTGCAGATGGTGATAAAAGGGATATAAAACATGCCACAGAGCTACACAGACCCCCCAAAAAATGACGTGGTAGTCCTATGCTGATGGAAAGAGAAGTGGCAGGGAAAACTAAGACATCATAGGACACAGCCGCGTGCATGGCACCCAAGTTAAAAAAGCTTAGTGTAAAACATACCCGGCATTTTCTGGGAAGAGGAAGGGCAACAGAACTTTCATCACAATATAATCTTCAAAGAAAAATGGAGATCCTATCAAGGTACTTTCTAACTAATAACAACTGTCTAGTTCAAACAGTAAAAACCAATGAAAAAATGTCTCCTCCCAAAAGAGCTAGGTGGCTCATTCAATGCCACCAGATAACCCGTGCCAATTTGAGGAAATATTGAAAAAGGAAAGTTCTTAGTGAAGGGGGAACTCTGGACAGCTGATCTAATAGTGCAAACATGCTTTTATTGCTTTCTTAGTGGCTAAAATCTACAGCAGTTCTTTCTGCAGCTTCTCCTACATGGAAGATAGCATCTAGTTGTAAATGGTAAGAAGCAAAAACTACTCCAACACTGACCCTCAGCTAATATAGTCAAGATCAAAAGTACTACAACAATTTATGCCAACAAATAACACCACAAGAGGACCTGCTCTACCTTTTCTCTGACTAGATGTTTCCAAATATAACATTGTCCCTTACCGAGAGCAGCTGATGTTGTCTTTTGTGTTGGATACACAATTATCGGTGTAATTCTCTTTTCTTGTTCTGGAGGGAGAAAGAGGAAAAGAGAGAGTCAATGCTAGTGCAGGAGAAACTTGTGGGCATTGCCCCAGAACTGGAAATAGAAATGTGCCATTTTGCTCAACATCTTTCATTTGATTATTAAACTCACTGGCAAAGAGAGAAATTCTAATTTCAAGCCCAGAGATACGTGTTTGAGGAGACAGATAGATAGGATCGAGCTCACATCTTATAGAATCATAGCATCATAGAATGGTTTGCGTTGAAAGGGACCTTAAAGATCATCTAGTTCCAACCCCCCTGCCCTGGGCAGGGACACCTCCCACTAGACCAGGCTGCTCAAAGCCCCATCCAGCCTGGCCTTGAACACTTCCAGGGATGGGGCAGCCACAGCTTCTCTGGGCAACCTGTTCCAGTGTCTCACCACCCTCACAGTAAAGAATTTCTTCCTAATATCTAATCTAAATCTACTCTCCTTCAGTTTGAAACTGTTACCCCTTGTCCTGTCACTACACTCCCTGATAAAGAGTCCTTCCTCATCTCTCCGGTAGGTCCCTTTTAGTTACTGGAAGGCTGCTACAAGGTCACCTTGGAGCCTTCTCTTCTCCAGGCTGAACAACCCCAGCTCTCTCAGCCTGTCCTCATAGCACAGGTGCTCCAGCCCTCTGATCATCTTCATGGCCCTCCGTTGGATCCGTTCCAACAGGTCCATGCCCTTCCTGTGCTGAGGACTCCAGAGCTGGACGCAATACTCCAGGTGGGGTCTCACGAGAGTGGAGTAGTGGGCCAGAATCACCTCCCTCGACCTGCTGGCCACGCTTCTTTTGATGCGGCCCAGGCTGCGGTTGGCTTTCTGGGCTGCGAGCGCACATGGCTGGCTCCTGTTGAGCTGCTCGTCCCCCAGCACCCCCAAGTCCTTCTCCTCAGGGCTGCTCTCAAGCCGTTCTCCGCCCAACCTGTATTTGTGCCCGGGATGGCGTGACCCAGGACCCCGCACGCCGGACAAGGACATCTTGGTGCTGAAGGCTGCACCGTGAGCCCGCACCGCGAGGGCGGGCCAAGGGGAGGGGGGGCGTGGCCAGTGTGGGCGCGGTTATGGGGCGTGGCCAGAGGCGGGGCGTGGCCGTGCTGGCTCGCGCGGGGCACGCCCGCCCCCTGCTGGCCGCTGCGAGCCGCCGTCACCCGTTCGCCTCAACGGCGGCTTCCCCCCCGCCCCACCCCGAGCCAGTACCGAGCGGTTTATTTCCTAATCCCTCTGACGTCATTTGCGGTGTCACCGCCCCCTACGGCATCAATGAGGCGGTTTAACAACCGCAGGCGCTCGCCGCACGGTCGGGCGAAGGGGGGAGCCCAGCCCCGCCGGGGACGCTGTGGGAAACCCGCCCGGGGGCACCCATGGCGGCCCCCTTCCCTCGGCAGCGCTGAGAGGCCGACTACGAGTTCCTCTCCTCAGCTGCCCCCACAGAGAGGAGATTTTTCTGAAGTTGCGCGGTGTTTTAAGGGGTGGGTATTTACCGACGGTCTCCAGTCGAATTGTGCGGGTGATTTCGTACATGACGTCTTCATGTGGAAACGGCATCTTGCAGGTGTAGTAGCCAGCGTCCGTTGGTAGCACAGAAGGCATGATCAGAGCGGTCGAACCTTTCAGAATTACGAATTTTTCGTTGGCGTCTTCCAAAGGCAGAGCATCCTGGAGAAAGGACGGTAGCTGGTGTTACGGCTCAGATAGGTGTAGCTACGCCATGTGTAACTCCCACGCAAAATTACTTATCCCCATTTCTCTCCTAATAAAAGTTCGCTTATCACTGGGAAATCTGAGCAGTTCCACTTTCCCACCAAAGGGCAAGTTCTTCAAGTGTGTCTCCGCCTCTACAATGCTCTGAGGCACTATATGAAGTGTGAAGAATCGCTATTTTAATCTAGCTATAACCTGCGTGTATAGCTTTTTCAATAAAGTGCACGTTTTAAGATGGAAAACATATAATAGGCTCTTTTTCTGCATCCTCTTAAGAGTAATCATCTAAGACATTCTTCTAAGACAAAACATTTTAAGTAAGCATGAAGGCTTTCACAACACTATTACTTTCCATACATGACCTCATAAGAGTGATATTCTGAGCCATTCTTCTGAGATAAATATGTTTCAGTAATCGTGCAGATTTTCACAAAACTATTACATGGCCTACATGATCTCATAAACTGTGATAAATTCCTGCTCTGTATGACCAACGCTCTGTTTATACAGGGGTTGGAGCCCTGCTAGGAGCAATGATGGTCCTTCCCCATGAAGTCAGGCTAGATTTTTTTGACAGTCGTAGCTAGAACTATGTTGAGGGGGCAGCCTTTTACTTAAATAATCATAGAATCATAGAATGGCCTAGGTTGGAAGGGACCTTTCAGATCATCTAGTCCGACCATCAACCTAACTCTGACAAGAACCGTCACTAAACCATATCTCTAAGCACTAAGTCTACCCGTCTTTTAAAAACCTCCAGGGATGGTGCCTCAATCGCTTCCCTGGGCAGCCTGTTCCAATGCTTAATAACCCTTTCAGTGTAAAAATCAGTGGGTTATAGCCTGCTTCTGAAGGGAAACCTGAGCAAAGGCATTTTGCTGGTATGGTACAACATAGGCGCTGCTGCATAAAGCCAGCCTAGGTATTGCATCCTATGGCAAGGATGATAGTTGCGCAAGGCAGAGCATACAATTGTAATGCGAGAGTAAATAAAAGCTAAACCAAAGTATCATGAAAATATAAGAATCCCATGCTATCCAGTGCAAGACTGGACAGCTGAGGATGGCCACATGCGGGATATTTGACCTTACAGGCAAACCCAGGCTTGCCTACTTGAAAAATGATGGACTGGCAAGTTAGGCAAGAGGTCACTATAAGGTTCGTGTGATGGATCTAGTACCTCCAAATGCAGTATTCCAGTTGATTAATGAAAGCTACCCCACCTGTACAGCTCACGTGGGGGAAGCATCACTGGGAGGTACTACTTTCTGGGATTCACTAGAGGGGCCATAAAAAGAAGCATAACGCCAAAGAGAAGGGCCTAATCTGAAGTAGCAAACCCCGGAATCAGGGTAGGTAATGTCTTTAAAAATAGTTACACTGCCTGTTAGAACATATAACATGTGGAACATTTCACCCCATGCTGAGTCCACCCTGGAGAACCTTTCTTACAATATATACATCTGCCCCCAGATTACCCGTATGTTATGCTATAATGTTAAGATGCTCATGACTTTACCAACATGATGTTCAGGAGAAACAGAAAGTGGGGATGTATGTGCCTTTACAAATGGGTTGGGATTAGGCTTTTCACAAAGAAGAGTTGAAAGTCCTACCTTGTACCACTTGAGCTCCAGGCTTGTCCTATTTGGTGTAAAATCCCACAGGTCAGGGCAAACAATCTTCCCAGAGGTGAAAGTGAAGAGGACCTGGAGATAGGCAATCTCCCGAGCAGCTGTTTTCTCCATGACTGTGAGGTGGATGGAGACCTCGGCACAGTAGGAGGAGTTTCTGCAGACAGAGTAGGGAGAGGTGAACACCCACCGGTGACAAGGGGAACTCGAGTGACACCCTGGCTCCATTTCCCTCATTAGCCATTTCTAAGAGGCCAAGTCTGAGATCATACCAGGAGGGACCCTAGAAAATACGTGGTGCTGGGATTTGGCACAACCTAAACATGTTGCTGACACATGTCTGCCTTAGAGCTTCAGTCTTTTCTTTTTTCGTTTTTTTTTTTTTGTACTCCAAGTTTGCTGTGCACCCTCAGGCTAAGGCATTATTTTAATTTTGCAAGGAGAGGGAACATGTCCACCTAAACAGTCGCAGGTGTGTCATGAACCCTCCATCATTTCCTTGAAAGAGATCTTGACTGCAAAAACCCTAATGGTTGGAACCTAAGAATGAAATAAAAAGCTCAAAGCATGCATTAAAATACATCCGCAGTTCTTATTGCACAACCAGTAGGCATTTCTTAAGTACATATTATTTTGCGTAGAAAAGGAGGCATTCCTGCTCTGAAAGTTTTACAAAAATTACAAAAAACTTTTCTTTCTGGCCCTAAGTGATAATCGCTTCCAGTCCCAAAGAGGACCAAAGTGGGGGAAATAGGTGATTAAACTATGTCCTTTTTGACCTCTGAAAGCCTGCCTTGGAGATGCCTCCACCCAGGGCAGCGCCTGACCCCTGCGGGGGCCAGTGAAGCCAGGGGGCGTTCAGCCTGTGACCCACTGACCCACTAGAGAACATCTGGGGGCCGCAGGCAGATGGGCTCACACTACTGCTAGAGCACTGTGGTGGGCTGTCTCCTACAGGTCGGACGTCGAAATCCCAAATACTTGCCCAACAGAAGCAGAGACCTGTAATTATTTGCTTCTACCCTCATTTTATAAGATGTTGAAAAAAAAGTCATGGTTTCCCTGTGGGATGGTTTGCAAAGGAAATACAATTTGGGTTTAGTTTATTAATCCTGTAATAATGTTAGCAATGAAGCTAGGTACTTGGTTCTTGCATATCTTTTTTAAACAGGTTTCACAGCATTTTGCTATAGCTGTCAGTAACACTGCCACGGTGTTATAGGTCAAGGAACTCAGCCAGAATAGTCCAGAAATAGTCCAGAAAGGGGATTTAGAAACACCCTTCAAGGTCTCGTGTAACTACTCTGTGCTCTACGACAATATTTGCAACCTTTTGTTATTCTGGCCTCACTATTGAAGTCTTCTCTTCTGCCCCACCGCTGCAATCACTGCTAAGACACATGTAAAGGCCAATCTAATATGCTGAGCATGATTTGTTAACTTGGGTTCTGCCTGTCTATCCCTTCTACTGGTGATACATGTCACTCGCAAGATGTGCCTTGCCAGCAAGGAAACTGCGCTCTACACAGGCAGCTCCAGGGATGCAGAGATTTGTTTTCCACTATAGACCCCAGAAATGGGAGGCTGGCTGGACAGAGGAGCTGGCAGGAGACAAAGACCTGGGATACCTTCTGGGGTTCAGGGTCTAATGGTGATGGGTGGTTTTGCCTTCCTCCGTTCCAGACCCTGATACCTCATTTGAAACTGTATGAGTTTCATACAGTTGGGGCTGTCAGATTGTAAAGGGGCTGTCAGATTGTAAACACTCAGAAAAAAATGACCAGTAAGGCTGAAAAAAGCCATGGCTCAAGTCTCAACCTGCTGCAATATGATAAATCTGGTACCAGTCTAGTAAATACGCATCAGGTCTCATGAAAGATCTTCCAGCAATATCAAGGCAATCCAATTCTGGTTTAGAATATGAAGCAGAAGAAAAGCAAAGATTAGGGATAAGGAAGAAGGAAGCCATGCCAGAGCCATGGTGCCTTGCTATATGCTTCGTAAGGCAATCTGAAGCGCAGACAAGCCTATTTGCTTCTCTGGAGCCATAACACGAGGGTTGTGTTCTGCAGAATCCCCTGTCTGCAGCACGTCCCCACTCACCACAGCCCTGTGGTGAGCTCCTAAATAAGCTAGAACAAACCCTCTGTACATTATTTCCTCGTGAGATCGTAGCTAGAGCAGCAATACTGTGTCATGATTTAACCAAATTTCAGTGTATATATCTATAGGAGACAGACAATGCATTTAAGAGTTCTGACTTTCAACATTTTTTTCTCTAATAAAGCCGTCAAGGAATCAGTCTCATCCAGACACGCAATGAACATAACTGGAGTTCAGAATCAAGCTAATGTATTTTAGACAGTCATCTTGTCTGGATTTTCTTTGAAATACCCACCTTCTGGTGCAGACATATACTCCTGAGTCTTCTAGCATTGCTGGTAAAAACCAGAGTGCATCTCCTTTTGCCCAGATTCTTGGATCTTCATCTCTTCCTGATATCATGGGTTTTGAACCATTTTTATACCATGTGATATTAGGGGTCAAGGCAGAAAAATCCAAATGTTTGTATCTGGGGGAAGGGCATTTCAGAACCACAGGTTCCCCATGCAGTTCATAGTAGTGTTTGAAAAACACGGTGTGATCTGGGCAGTTTTCTATATAAATCAGAGATATTTTTACATTACTGTCAGCAGGGCACATTGAAAAGAAGGGAGAGGGAGACAGGGGGAAAAAAAAAAAAAAAAGACAAAAAGCATGCCCTTACCTGTGCTTTTGACTTGCTGGAGTCTGAAAGCGGAGGTGCCCGCTGTGCACGTCACCAGGACAAAGAAGAGCCCCCGCATTTTTTCCCAGAGGAAAGCAGAAGGAGACAGCTGAGGGGAAGAGTCTTGAAATCTACAGGGAAGTTTATTACAAGACAGAAAACATAATGAAAATAATCAATGTTAACTGAAGAGTTAACTGCTCTTTTCCTCGCTCCAAACCTGGTGAGCTTTGGTTCATCCTGCGTGAGCAGAAAGGCTTCTTCATCCCTAGTTTATGGGGCCTGACTTGCGGAATAACTTTGTGGCTTGGCCCAAAACATCGCTTCTGTCCCTTTCCTTTCACTCTAGGAGATGGAAACAACATACCACAAGATGCTGCTGTCCCCCCGGCTTTTCCATGCAACAGCTATGGGTGGAAAAATCTAGCTCCGCTTATTTTGCAATAAGATGTGACTGAGACGCGGGTCGGGGGTTTCGAGTTAGCTGCAGTGTAGATAACTTGGGTGAACACAGGAGCAAAGATGCAACAGAATAGACTTTGGCTCCTTCAGCAGTCACTTCAGGTGTCTCCCAAGGTTGTATGGACCTCATTAAATCCTGTGTCACTTTCTCTTCCCCACTGAGGCCGGCTAGCATAGATCGGGCTGCAGGCAAGGTTCCTGCTATAGCCAGAGCCAAGCTCTCAAAGTCTCCGACAAATGTTTCTCTTGGGACAAAAATCTTTGATTCCCACGTGTCCCGGTTTGAGCGACGCAGGGTTAATTTCTCTTTCAGAAATTTCACTTTTCAGTGAGGTCTCTTCTAATGACAGGGAAAACTGCATTTTTAGAAGACCCTAGTGTCTGAATTTGTGAAAATCTTTACTTTATAGCCAGCTATGGCATGCGGGTTTCAAGGTCTCAGTGTTTTCAAGCTAGCACAGCTTCCTACTGATATAATTGGCTGAGTATAATCCTCGTATATTTTATATAGGTATCAGGATCAATATAGGTTCTTTAGTATTGTTAATGTTAATTATTTAGAAATATTCTATTAAATCTGTTTATATTTCAACCCTTGGGTTTTCTTTTTTCCTGATTCCCCTTCCCAGATGGGGAAGGGGTCATCGGGTGATAAAATAATTTTCTAAACGACAATAAATTGTTTCCGGTTCTTCAAACCACAACGCATGCGCATGTCATGCACACCCACCTTGCTGGCAGTGCGCAAGTGAGTTTTCAGCATGGACGCTATTACAGTCTGTGCTAAAAAAAGATGAGGAAAGCCCTGAACAACTTGTCCTAAATATCAGACACTAAGGGAAAACGAAACTATCCACTGCCGGTCATTCGTAAATTGTCACCCGTATTGGCCTGGCATGGGCAAGGCAACTTCTGCGCACATCACTGAATGCTTCCTGGTCTGCCATGAGGTTCCAGCTGCTGCTACTTAGTTGATGGATTTTGTGTTATCTCAGTGTACCACAGGCAAAAATACACAAAACATGCTATATGTGGGCACCAGTTTATGCTCTATGTAAGGTATTTATGTGCAAGGCAGTACATACATGCATGTGATACATACTATTTCCATTTTACATACATAAATACAAATTGCATGTGTTTAGCATTAGCCTAACACTGTAATTGTCCCGTAGGATGAATATTAAATGACAAGACAACTGCTTCAAATTGTATCCAAAAAGCAAAAATATATTTCTACCGCTATAATGCATCATATTCATAGGTACTCACCTTCAGGCATCTTCTGTGTATCCCATCATGCTCATATTTATAATGCGGCTTTAATACAAATTTCTCCCCGTTCTAGTAGCTATATTTGTCTGACAAGTGATAGTTTGACTATAATAAACTATTTCCAACTTATTGTCATCTCTACACCACCACAAAGCCAACCTCTTGCTCAATAATACTGTTTCATAACCCCGGGTCGTCTCCTATACCTCTAGATCTGCAAAGCTTTCCAGGGCATTGGCATGGAGCTGTAGCCCCTCTCAGGGCTGCATCTGGACTAGGTGCTCGTGGCTTTGTCTGCAGCATTAACAAGCCATGGTTCACAGTAATACCCTCTAACAGGGGACTTTCTCTCTTGTTACATCCCTTGCCTGATGAAAATACTTGGTTATTTTTTTCAGAGCTTTACGGTCCCTTTGGTTTAGTATCTAGCAATCTCCATAAGCCCTACACGACCCGAGGGGTTAAGGGAGATTTTCATTCCCAAATTTCCATCAGATTCTCTTACCTGTGGTTCTGCAGTCTTTCAGCCATTAGCTTCTCATGAAAAGATTTAAAATTGAAAATCACCAGTGAGGACGTTATATAGGGTTTAGCTCAACCCACAGAGGAAATTTGTCTCTCGTTGCCCAATCAGATTTGTGTCAGAACCAAATGACATTTTAGACCCACCTTCCTTTCCTTCCGTAGAGTGAGGATGAGAGAAAGAGACACAGAGAGAGGGAAAAAAATATGTATTTGGATTTCACAAAAAAGGGGAAATGACCGCTAAATATATGACTAAATTTCCCTTTTTCTGACGAATGGTGGTTTGCACACACTCATGTCCTCACATGACTATTTCACGCTCTACCTCAAATAAAAAATTCTCATGGGTAACAAAAGGTGTCCTGCAGCATAGTCAGCAGCTAAATAATTGCAATCCTCACACAATGTGGTTTAGCAAGTTCTTCGTGGACAACATAAATCTTTTGTGATTTCCCAGATCACTTGTGAATCACAAATGGGTTGATTCCCCTTTCCTTCCATAACATCCATCTTAGTGTCACAGCTTACACTATGGCTCTCTTTGCAATGGAGTATAAATAATTAACAGATATAAGCACGTTATGGCATCCAGGCTCATGAGCTGAAGGGGTAAGAAATGGGTTATGAATTACAGCAAAGTTATAGCAACGTTGGCCTCCGCCTGTTTAGAAGAGGGCAATCTAGCGGAGGACTTCAGTCTGGAACTGGACGACAAGCCAATTATTCCTGTGCCTTGTCCTGACATGCGATGCCTCCTGCGGGCAACCCTGAATTTCTTACTTGATCCCTCAAAGTCTCTTGATCCCTCAGGGAGCAGCTGTCCTGCGCTGCCTCATTGCTAGCCCAGGAAGGCAACGTGTGGTGACGGGCTCAGGCCTCCTGGGCCTGGAGTCAGCACACAGGTCTCTGCTAGCAGACCTCCGTAAGATGTCCTCCCCTCCCCAGACTTTGTACACCTCAGCTGAGCAGCCCCGGTCTGGAGCACCAGGATCCTAGCCTGAGGCTCAGGCTTTGAGGTGCTCTCACTAACCAAATAATGAGAGAGCAATAAAAACAACATACCTGTTTATAGCAGTAAGCATGTAAGAACCGTTTTTTATTCAGCCCTAATGTAATTCATTAACTCATCCTTTAACTAATATCAGCCTCGGTTATACTTGAGAGGAAAATTTTTGAGACCATGCTGCCATCTATTATGGAGAGAAGAAACGTTTAGATGATAACATCTATTAATATACTGCAATCTTTGGGGATGCGTCATGTGCTTGGGTTGTGCATATTCATTTGTGCAGGCAAAATATCCACCATATTACAGCAACTTCAGTAAATAAAAAGAAAAAAATCACAAAGCCCCGTATTTCAATCTGTAATGGTCTTTGCAGTTTCTACATCCTGATCAATGCAGTCATTGCAAGGGTCTCTACAGCTATCAGCCCCACACGTGCCTGACTGTTTTTCCCTAAGCAGTCCTATTATCCATAAACCTGAAAGGCTAACACACCTAAAGTTAGTTACTGCCCTGTAGTGCTCCATCTTCTTGGTGAAAAGAAAGAACTCATCTCCATTGATGATGAACTCCCACATTTGGGCTACGAAACAACTGGTCTTGCTTCCTGGAACCCCCGCACCTCATTCTGAGAATCTCGCCTAATGAATTGTAAAATTATTTCAGTCCTTCCCTTTTCAGTTCACTGTATGGCAAACAGACAAAAGGGCTGTCAGACTGGGCGACCTATTTTATATTACATCTAAGTTCAGGCTATTACTATAATGAGTGATTTATGCAATAAAGGTGGGAGTCTCTAATGGTAACCCTGGTCACAAAAGCCAGGCAAGTTCCCAGCAAATAACCCAGACGTTTACCAGACTCAAAAAGAGCAAAACTGCAGGAAATGAGGTTTGGTGTCTTTGGAAAGATTGTACCTACCAACGGCTGCAAACACATTCATTGCATTCACAGAGTAAAGCCATCCCCCAGCAAGCTGTTCAATGAGCAGCAGAACTGGCATCACCTGCTTTTCTGGAGATTTGTGCCCCTTGCCCTTATCACACACACATGCACCCCTCCTCTGCAGCCACTTCAGTTCTCCCCTCATGGCCCTCCCTCACCACACTCCTGCCCTTTCCTTCCCCCCACTTTATGTCCTCTGCTCCCACCTCACCCATGACCCGTTTGGCTAGGCCAGGTGCAGCACATCCTTGGGCTCGCTCGCAACTACATCAGTGCTGACTCGTCAGCTTCTCATTGCCCATCACCATGGGTAAGGACTGTGCTCTGCCTGCCTGTGAGGCAATGCTTTGGGTTTCCCATCTCAACACACCACCAGTGACCAACTTTCCTCACGCTACTGCAGCCCCGGACCCTTTGAAAACACAGCCCCTTGGAAAATACAGCTGAAGGAGCCTAAAGGGTTCAAAATGAGCTTGTAATGCAATAACATATAGAATGGTTCAGGTTGGAAGGGACCTTAAAGATCACCTAGTTCATCTAGTTCCAACCCCCCTGCCATGGGCCGGGACACCTTCCTCTAGACCAAGTTGCTCAACCAGGTGTGCTGACCTGCCTTAGAAAACTAACCAAAACCACATGCCTACACGGTAGCAGTGCAGTTCCCAGATAGCATAATGTCCTCAGATACACCTAACCAGGATCAACACTTTTAATCAACTTTCTTCAGAAGAGCTCTGTCCTGGCTGGCTTTTTACCTGGAAAATATCCTGATCACGTGCACCAGTACCAGGACTTCAAGTTAAAATAGTATATCTGGAGGTGCAAAAGTCTGGTTTAAAATAACTCAGGAAGAAATGAAAGATAGAACAAGCATTTTTTTAGGAGCTGTCTGCTGAGAAGGCCATGTCAGTTTGCGGTCAGCTATTACTGAGTGTTTATAAACAGAAATATGCAAGTCTAGCAGCTATATATATAGAGAGACTCTTTTAGGGAAGCTGGTGTCGTTCTGTGGTTTTGCTGTGCTGATGATTCATTTACACAGCTCAAGACGCTGGAGCATAGCTGTGAAATTCCTAACTTAAGACCAGGCTATTCCCCATATGTCTCACTCGTTGCTCATCTCACTAAATCACTATTTCCCGCACCAGGGCTACACGCAGCTGCCTTCCCGCATTTGGGTGGGTTTTGGTCCCCCAGGACATCCCAATATAATAACAAAAATCTCAAGTAATATTTAGCATTCTGGCAGTTCATTGCAATAGAAGCTTTCAAAAGGCCTCCGCAAGCAAGGTGTGTCTGTTCATTCTCCCTACTCCATGGAAGGGGAAATGGAAATTCAGGCATCATGGAGTGGGGATAAGACCATTTCTATAAAAGACAGTTAAGGTGCCGGATTTTTCTAGCGACTCCCAGGTTCTGTTGTTTGTCTTGGAGGAATTCACCCAAGTGAGTGCCCAGTGACAGGACAAGAGGCAACACGCACAAACTGGAACATGGAAAATTCCATCTGAACAGAAGGAAAAACTTCTTTACTTTGAGGGTGGCAGAGCACTGGCACAGGCTGCCCAGAGAGGTGGTGGAGTCTCTGTCAGTGGAGACATTTGAAACCCGCCTGGACGCGTTCCTGTGCAACCTGCTCTGGGTGACCCTGCTCTGGCAGGGGGTTGGACTAGATGATCTCCAGAGGTCCCTTCCAACCCCTACCATGCTGTGATTCTGTGGAGTGACGCTGTGGCTGATGATGTTTGGCACCCAGGAACTGCACTTACATGGATTTTGCTATTCCTTCTGTTATTCAGTTTGGCTGAGCCAGCTTCGCGTGATTAAAAATAGGAGAAATTTTCTCTGGTTCACGTAAGAATAAGGTGGCGAGGCTTTAAGAAATATTGAATGTTGAAAGCTGACTGGCAAGCAGATGCAAAGTAAACCACAACTATTGCACCAACACATGTTCTTGGGCTTTATTGATATGGGCAAACCTGGTTTTAATAATTTATAATGTCCTTGTGCACAGTTCCCAGATGGGCTCTTGGGGAGCACAGAAATGGAAAGGGAATTAAAGAAGCTGTCCAACTCTGAGAAACACCAAATACATGGGACAGAAAGAGAAAGACTAAACAGAGGAATTAACCCAATGCACAACAGATGCTAAGAATACAAGAATTTGAATGCTTGGCCAGAGAAGTGCTGTCATACAGCAGTTGTTTATGAATGACTGGGAGAAACAGGAGGAGGTGGGCCAAGAGACATAGACTTTGTCATAAGGGAGGGCTTGTTTGGCCGGAGCAGCGACAGCCTGGTTACAGACTGACTCCCCTCTACTCCATGGTCCCCTGGGATTTCCCCACGCCTTTTCACTGAGAAAGAAACCAGGCAGGCTGTGAAGAATAATTACGCTGTCAAGAGCTGGAAGGGGAAGGGAGGAGGAGACCCTCATTGTAGAAGTCGACAGGCTGCAAGGGAACAAAGTAATGGCTAGAAAGGCCCAGAGACAGCAGCACTGAAGCCAGAAGTATTTTAAGCAAAAAGTGCCTCACCTGCCCTCACCCCAAATGGAGTTTGGGTTGGCCAAGGGCACCCTCCCTGCATTGGTCATCCCCACCAGCGTAAGCATCACACCCATGTTTGCAATACTTGCCTGGGACGCTGGAAGGTCTTTATCTTTCCCACTGCTGCTGCACACAGACTGCCAGCAGCAGATAAAATTGTCTGTGCAGCCACAGACTGGTGAAATAAAGACCTGATTTGTAAAAAAAGAGGAATTTGCTGGCTTTTTATTTAAAGGAAAAAAACATCCTTGGCCACAGTCTACATGACATATGATGCAACGTGGACAAGCAGTGAAGGAGGATTACTGTAAAGCTGTATTTGTTGAAAGCTGTAGAGGTAAAGTGGTGTCTCTGTCCCTATACACTGAACGGGAGAGGGTAATCTAAATTGCTAGACAGGGACAGTCTCACCACCACCACACCTGAATGCCTCTCTAAAATTACAATAGAAGTGGGAAAAAAAATCTCTTGCTGCCCTTCCTTCTCCCATGGATAAAGTTACATATAGATATGCTGAATTTCGTTCCTGGTGTGTCACACAGTGGCTTCACTAGTGTAAAGCCTCAGATGCTGGTAATCACATGCTGCAAGTGAATCAGTAGGTTCACTGCTGAAATGGAAGCGCGGATGAATGTGTACTACTTTGCAGATCTGCAGATGATGACGGCCAAGGCAGGTGGACCACAACTTGCAGCTCAGTTTGAGCACTTCCCTGAGCCACCAGCCTTCCCCACTGCTCGGATGGACTAAGCCTACAGCATACATTGTCTACCATGCCTCAGTGCAGGGCTTTAGGCAAAGCTGTAGCACCGACATGGTCACTCACCATGTCAGGACTGATTGGTGGGGTTGGCTGTGAGCTAAGGAGGCCGAGGAGAAGAGCAGAGATTTCCACAGCTATGGCATCTTCTCAGAGCGCAGGCAGTGAGTCAGCAGGGGCCCTAGGGACAAGCTACAAAAAAGCAAACCTGAGCTTGCTGAGTAGCTTTTTTTTCCCCTCCATTTCCAAAATCATGATCGGTCTTTTCATACATGAAGCAATATAACGCGCTCTGTGGTCTTATGTGTGAAAAGCGTAGAGTGATTCAAAAACACAGCAGTGATTACAAAAAGCCTGTGGTAATAGTAGACAGGGGAGGAACTATGTCTGGTTGAGGAGCATGAATTCATGTAGAGTTACATGAGGTACCGCAAACAGGGAATTCCAGAAGCAAAGAGGAAAACAGATGACAAAGATTTTTGTTCACAATTGCCTTTTTGTTAGCTGAACTTGAATTTAATTGGTAAAAAGTAACTTCATAACTAGGAAAAAACAGTGACCGATATATGTCCTATGATGAGGGAAAAATTGAGCTAGTATGGATCATACATTACTCTAGGTGTACCGGGAGGGTAATATTGACCATTAATTTTTTGTTACATGTTCCTGAATGAAATCTTTGTCTCCCAAGAAGATGAAGTCATTTATTTAATGCAGGCAGCAAATCTTGTCATTTATCTTAGTTTTACCATCCTTCTGACACAGAAGTATATTTCACGCACTTGTTTTAAGAAGCAGGAGTATGAAATTCCCTTAGTGGATGCAGTTACCCAAGGTATTTCTTTCCCACTCCACTTTCTCGATTCGATGTGTCTGTCATTACCACAGGAGTTGTGGGGGGCTGGGGTGGAGGACACAGTGCAAAGCATATGCAGTGCATATGGTATAGAAATAAAGACACCAAAGTTTCGGTTGCACTTGGCATTCTTCCTTAGTACTTGTGCTGTGTTTAGTGTCACGACGGTCAGCAATTCTGACTGACATCAAGAGTTGCTAGAGAAAAAATAGGACAAGATTAGACTTGTTCTGGGTTAGTGATATAATGGAAGAGGGGGTTACAAAATAAATGAATAACAAATAAATAGATGCAATAGATACTGGTTCTCAAAGGGGGGGGGGTGTTGGAAATCAGTGTATTTGAACACAGGAATTAGGAGAAATCAAGTCAGTTCAGAAGAAAAAAAGCCAATTCCAACATCACCATTGTCCTCTTAAAAAGGAAGTGCAAGAGCAGCCTAAAGTGATGCTGCAAGATCACATTTGCTTGCAATAAAGATGAGGTAGGCTTAGTCTTTCTTTTTTATCTTCTATTTATCCATTCAGTTGGTGCTCATACATCGAAGCACTGAAGAAAGTAAGATTTTGTACCATTCGTTCAGGTTAATGTACACATTTGTTTTAATAAAAACAGCCAAGCTTGGAGGGTTCTGTTATATTCATAATGGCTGGCCACATAACAGGGGTACAAATGCACATGGGGCAGCAAAACTTGTCTTAGGAGGATTTCAGACTTCAAATGCACACAGCTAAGCCCTTCTCCAGCACATTGTGTTCTCTACTAGTTAAAAAGGGAACTCATAATTTCCGCAACTGTTTTTTAAAGACTTTGGGAGGATTTTACAGGGCATGGGAAGTCAAGAAAATATTCAACATTATTTGTTTAAATAATTGCTATCAGTTCTATCTTGAAAAGAAAAAGAAGGGTTTTTAACAACAATATTGCTTTGCTATGCAAATTTTCCTTAATTACCAGCTGGAAGAGCATTCATTCGGACCTAGTTAATTGGAAGTAGGGAGAACCCAACCATGGGTTGGGTTTACCATGAGGTTTTACCATGTACAGGAAAATTTGGATAACTTTAATGAAAGACTTAGAGAAAGTGGTGGGGTTTTCCTTCAAAACATGCCCGGGTTGAGAACTTCCTTCCCAACAAAACTGAGATCCTTGTTGGTCCTTCAGCCTATTGCTTCTAGGATCTGTTATCTCAGGGGCGTTTATTTCACTGGGCACCCAGCAGAGCCCTGTACTTACTTTAAGGCCAGCTCATCAAACCTGATCTTCTCATAAGTGCTGACCCATGTCTTCACGGGAAGCTGAAAGATCTCAGGACCTTTACAAGTTACTATTTTGATTAATATACAATTTCTTGTGAATAGCTTCCCAGGGAGAGCGGTTTCGTCAGGATGTATGAATAATTGATACTGTTCTTGGCTTGCTACCATAGTTACGGGAATAAAAGTAAAAATGGGGAACTGAATTTAACCATTTAATACCATAATGATATGTCAGCACTGTTTGGAACCTTTAATCATCTTTCGGTCCCTTGAAGTTGCAACTGGCCTGCAGACCTGGCAGCTCTGCACAGCAAGGACACGGCTCTCAGCAGCAGGGTATCTCACTGCTCCTCAGTGTTTCAGAGCTGCCACCTATTTCACGACGTGTTTATGGAACTGGCCTGAGACGGGAGGGTTGGAATTACATGTCCCATGCAGAAGTCACAGGACCTTTGTCTGGATTTTAAAATATCCAAGAAAAATCATGGAGATAAGTAAGAAGGCACATTCTCCTTGGCAGTCCAGTGGTAATTTTTAGACTCATTAGAAACTCTCTCTCTTTTGATACGTGGATTGAGATGAAAAGAAAAAGAAAAAAAAAAAAGGACACATCGTATCCATACATGGAGAAATATAGAGGCTGCCACCTGCTGAGAGGAAAGGGTTGTATTCCAATTGCAAAAGTCCCCAAAAGAAGGGTGTAAAAGAAAGCCCTGCAGGGTTTCTGTTCCTGTTCTGCTGGCTGTTTTTTCATTGCCCCGTGCAAAGCGGAACAGCTACAGGATGCTGGCTGTGCTCGCCAGGGGACACCAGAGTAATCTGGCCAAAATCCTTCAATGTAAACTGGCAAAAGTTTGCGGAAACTCAAAGCTATTTTACAGCAAAATACCGGCCAGAAAAAGCTTACTTATTAATAACACAGCTAATAGCATTTTAGTGAAATTTACATGTATAACGAGAACCCCAGGACTACATTAAAAGCTATTTACTTTATGTAGTTCTACAGCACCAAAAAAAAAAAAAAATCAGTAGTAGCAGTGCTGTGCCATTTTAGATCAAAATCCATTAGTGACTTTGCTGGTGATACCATGTTTATTAGCGGCTGACAAGCTCTTGCAGGGCCCCTGCAGCTAGGCATTCACGGAGCCATCCGAACTAGGATGCCACCCTCAAAAGCTTGCTCAGACCACTTGTCTCTTTGGCTTAGGATAAATTTACTTCTTCACTTCCCAGAATCACTGCTATAATAGCAGAGAAGGATTTTTCTAGTATATCCTCAAATCGTCAAATTGTTCTTATTTCTGAAGGCTTGGTGGAACAGAGGAAAGGGCTGACATTTTCTGGCACTGCAGTCTGCCAAAGGGAGATACGCAGTGTTTTCTTAACACTGTAAGCAGCCACCGGTTTTAACACTCTGCTTGAATGAGCATTTCAACACCTTGTAATGATGTAATGAAGAAAAGTGCCTGGCAAGAGCGTTCCTTGAAGCTGTGCTTTCTGAGAAGATGAAGAAACAGCACCTTGAGGAAAGGATTCTGTTAATGTGCCAACTTCGATGTTTTTTTGTAAGCAGGGTTTTCATCAGAAGTTGGTGCACAGGAGGACTAATGGGCTAAAGAGGCTGTGCTTCCTACAGGGCTTGTGCCTGACTCAGGATCTGTCACTGGTAAACTCGAGTTGCTTTGAGTTCGGCTGTTTCATGTTCGCCAGTCAAACTGCAGGGTTTCCAAACCCTGTATTTTATGCACATCACCAAGCCCCTTTCAGAAACATATGTTTCTAGATGGGGGACAAATTTACCTGCAGCAAAGTGTGTGCAAATTCATCCGTACCCTGAGCCAGTTTCTGCTATGTCTTTGACACATATTCTTATCCGTCTCTTAACCTGGTCTCCTCCATAACGCTCACCTCTCTGCAGACCTCTCTCCTCCCAGCGCCCTTGTCAGTCACGTCCAGGCTGCTGTAACCAGATCACGTATTGAGATGGGGGACTTTATTGTTCTTTGCTGTTAAAAGAATCTTTCTTTTGTGCAGAGGTAAGTTACCCGCTGATACAGCCGCAGTAGAAGGTAGGACATGAGCAGAAGCAGGGCCAGGACACAGAAGACAGACAATGCACAGAGCGGTACAAATCCAGGAGAGACTGTTGTTATCATAAGGAGTTCAACTGTATCATGCTCCACCTTTGCGCCACTGTAGAGGGGCCTCTCAGCCATGTACCTGGTTTATTCACGAAGGCTGCCCTCATCACAGCCAGCAGCTCTCATGATATGAAGGGGTTTCTCAGCCACATTCAGCCTTGACCACAGGACCCTCTCTTTGCATTTCTGTCCTGCAGCAGCGTGCTTCGTTGTGTGCATATGTACACCTGTATACACACCGCAGCTCGCTCAGGAAATAGGAACTCTTTTGCCATTAAATGCTTTTTAAGCCAAGGACGAAAGGTGGTCTGGACCTTCCAGACATCAGGAGAAAAAGCAACACATAAATGTATGGGAAAAAAACTTCTTGATAAAAATAGTAGTGGAAAACACCTCCAGATCTTCTAAAGACCCTTCACAGGTCATCCAACAGTCAGGGGTCAGGGCTTGCAGCACCACAGAGAAATATCCGTGACAGCTGGGGAATCTGAAACCATAAGAATGTCAGAGCAGTCACAGTAGGTCAAACTGAAAGTCCGTGTTGCCCCATATCTGGTCTTGACAGCAACCTGCAAGCCATGTTTAAGGGGTTATAAGAACATGGCGTGTGTAGTGTGACCTTTCCCCTTATATTTTCTGGCAACCAGCAATTAAGGTCTTTCAGAGCTTCCAGAAAGGGTTGATCCCAACGCTACTTGGCTTACAGGAATCTGTCGTACCCATTAATACCTCCAGCCTCTACGACACCCTGTGACAATGAGTTCCATGGTTTAAATACATTCTTGATGGAAATATACTACTCCTTTTTTACACTTTAACATACTGTTTGATAATTTCATGGGCTGCCCTCTAGAGCCAGTAGTGTGAGAGTGAGCAAACCCGCATTCCCTCTTCACCTTCTCCTTACTTTAATCCCAACTGTATCCTTCAACTGCCAACTCTTCTTTGTGCTATTAAGTATTTAACCTTGCTGTAGAGGACGCAGCTCCAGGTCCTCTGTCATTCTTGCTGCCCATGTGTGTACATGTTGTAATTTTATACTGCTCTTGAGGTAGGACAGCCAGAACTGCATGTGTGCATAATATGAAATGTAAAAGTTCTGTAGCAATATTTTCTGTTGTGCCCTCTATTCTCTTCCTATCCATTGAATCCAGCACCGTGCAGCCCCAGAAGTCCAGACATATCTAGTCATTAACAACTTCCCATGTGCCACTTAGTGCTGGGCAAAGGCGCTTTATGGTGGGATTGCACATTCCCCTGTCATGCATCATCATCATCATCTACCAATTGAGTTAGCAAACAACAGGCAGCAAATTTGGAAAGAGCAGAGGATATATGCAGGAGTTCTCACGTTGGCAGGCCATTGCAGCAAGCTCTTCCCACAGCCTGAGGCAAGTGGCTTTTGATGTAATGGAGGTCTTTCCGTGCCATCCCACCCCTCTGACCCCCAGCGTTGCCATCCCGGTGCCTGCTTTTGGTTGACGTATCTCCGGAAGCAGGACTAGCTGATTGCTTATGACTTTCTCATTACTTTAAGATTCAGCTACTTGACAGTTTATATGCAAAGACCACAAAGTACATCGAGGCTTTCTTCATGCAAGAAAGCAGAATGTTAAAAAGGCACCCATTTACAAGAGCAGTGGGGCTGCAGGAATGACACCGGTGGGCCCAAGTTGTCCTGTGCTTTCTAGAACACAGGTTTCCTGAAAACATCCGGGACGGCACTGGAGCAAAGCTTGGTGGGACAGCTGACCAGAACTCACAGCACTTCTCAGCAATCCGTGTTCACATGGGCCGTAGCGAAATGAAACCTATGGACACTGATTGCAGAACAAAATGTACTGTACGTGCCCTACTCACGCAACCGTATGGAGCTCCATCACAAATATGCAGCTGAACGTGTAGATATGCCCCCGAGGGTAACCTCATGTTTGAAAACAATTCACCCCTTGCATCTGTTTCGTGCCAAACCTCATGCTTTGCACTCTGGCTCCTCAAGTTGTAGGTCTCAGGTTTTCTAGGTGAGCGAGGTAGCCGTAAGGTGCCCAGAGTTCACGGTACAAAAAGCATCCTATTACCACTCAAGTAATAGGAAGGCATGCTTGTGAAATAAGACCCTGTGACTGTATTTACTTAGGCAACATCTCCATGCAAGTATTCATTGATCTGTTGTCCCCGGGGGCCATCCCAGATTGCGTGTCGCCTGCCCTGTTCCGGAAGAATTGCCACACAGCGAGAAGCTTTAACTTGCTTCCTCTTTACAAATTTGATTTTGACAAGTTTGCTGCTCACTTGACAACAGAAAGCTCTCCCTGGTTGAACTGACGCAGTTTTCAACCTGAGCAAGTCAGCAATGTTGTGGAATGAGATGAGAGGGGAGTACCTGAGAGACAACAATTAGAATTTGCTTCTGGACAAAAGGCCAAACAGCCATTATAATCACTCATGTCTTAAAGTTTAGTGTGACCTGTTGATGTATATTTTCAAATTTTTCTGCAGTCCCTAGGATCCAGGAGTTTGAGAAGTCTGGCTCCAACCACTAATGATGACATTCTGCAGGACATCTATTACGACTAACATTACCTGCATGTTTTTTTTCCTTAACAAATATGACAAACAATTTATTCCACATTGCAGGCTTCCAAGCTACATTTCTCCAGTTTTGGAGGATGCTGGAAGTGTTTCCTTTTGATGACCTCAGTCATTATTGTGCTTTTCACAAAAGTACTGACACAGGACGGTGGTTAATATGAATGGTGGGCACATTAATATTGCCCTAAATATGACCCAAAGCTCCTGTTGGCTAGGCCGGATAGTAGCATGCCCTGCTCAACACAGCGAGGTATCAAGGCAGAATGCTGGGCTTTTTAGAGCATTTAAACATCGAGTTTCGTATATAACATTTCCTTCCAGCAGCTGGAGTTGAAGGAATATGCTGTTCTACAGTGATTCCTGCTGGTAAGGTTATGAATATTGGATCAGTGGCTGGGCATCCAAGCAAACCTAACTGCATCACCAACGCCAGTGCGGCAGGGGAGGCAGCTGCAGAAGTGGACACACGGTGTGATTTGTCACGTCAGTATTCCACTTGCACCTTTCAGCCCTGGCTCTTCCCTCTTCTTCTGTTTCTTTGTGGTTTTGTTGGTTGGTTTGGGGGTTTTTTGTGTATATATTTTTTAATGGACTCTTCACTTTGTCAAGTTTGAATGTGTGATACAAAAATTAACATTCTTCTAATGGGTGGTCTTCCACTTTTTTGGTCCACTGCCAGTTTTCTTGTTTTTGTGCAAGATTTAATCAACATTTCAGCAAAAAGAAACCATGTATCGTTTTCACCTGACTCCAAAAATAAGTTCCCTTCCCCATCTGTCATACACAATAAATATTCATTTTATCATGTATCCAGAGGTTTTTTTCAGCAGCACTAGAGACTGAAACAACTTGAAATGTTTTCCCATTTGAACATTAAAGAAAAACATATACTTTACACCAAATATGGCCCTACTTATTTCAGAAAAAAATATAATCTAGATTTTATGAAAGTTTTTATAGCTCTTTTTTATTCTACAGAGTTAGCAGTGTTCAGTTAAAGTACACTCTCCTTCCCCAGCTCATACCGGATATCTTAATATCTACCAAAAAGACAGCTGGTACCCATCTGTCTGTGCACAATGCCGCTTACGCTGCTAACTTAACTAGATGGTTTTAGCTGCTTGTTCCCTCCTCTCCTTTCTCATATCACACACTGTTCACTTCAGGGATGCTGCACTTTCTTTAAATATGTCTCAAATACATCACTTCTTAAAAAGAATTCCCAACAGTGACCAAATAAATAAGTTTCAGTCCATCAGTTTAATGAAGTCCCAACTCAACAGCAGAGACTTGAGGGGAAGAATAAGCCCATTCCTATATCCACATACTCACACATCCTTGTGAAAAAAGATTAAATAGAAACAACACAAACTGAGATGTTTGGCCAAAATAACCTCAAACCTGGGTAGCGACAAAATCTGAATCCGGCCCTGCCTCAGGACCACCTGTCTCACCTCCTGGCACCAGCCAAAGGGGGGAACCTCGGTCAACCATGGCCAAAGGGGTTTGCTCCTCAAGTCCAGTTCTTGTTGTGTGGCCTAAACAATTCATACCTACTGTCTCAATGAGGAAGAGTCTAGGTTTCTAGGCAGGGTTTATTTAGGCTGCATTTTAATTTTCCTGCAGTATCTTTTGAATATCATGAGAAAGCTTAGTATCAATTTTCTTGCAATAAAAGGGAATATAAAACTATAAAAAGTAAAGCAATACAAAAAGCGTAATGTGTCTATGTGAAAAGCTACTGACATTTACACTTGTCCTGTTCTAAGATTAGCATGTGAAATTCTACACTTGCATTTTTACACTACTTGAGAAATAACAGACAAGAGTTACTACACCTGGAGATCAGAGACTTAGCAGAGGACAAAATACAGGATCACTGTAGCTCAAGGGTAAATGACAGCAAAATGGACTACAAGCCATCTGTTTCAAATCGTGAAGAAATCCAACTACCAATGCATTCTGCCCAAAGCTGAAAGGCTTAGCAAGTGTTTGGGTGCCATAGTACGCTGTGAACAACACACACGGTCAATACATCAAGAGCTCGCCTGCTTTCCCCAGCAAAACCAGGCACCATGTCATTCCAAACTGGATGGATCTGTCACTCAATTCATACTCAGCTGACGTAGGCTGAAGCTTTTAAGTGTACTGAAGTAAGAATTTTAATCTCCTAACAGACGAAGACACTGAAATGAGTTCCTAACACATTTAAATGACAGCACTTAGACAAAACCTTTGCTGTTTTCGGTGTTTTTGTTTGGGGTGTTTTGAAAGGACAGAAAGAAGAACCTAAAGGAGAAATTAAGATGATTTCTCCAGCGTCTCTTTTAGAGGTTCTTCCCCACCAGCTTCTGTGGGCAGCATTGTCCCACCTGTCCCAGAGAAGTATGAAGGGCAAAAGTAACAAGTAGCCACAGGTGAGTTTGCATGGTTAACAGCTCTCTCTCTCTTGAGATTTTTTGCCACAGTACACCTTAAAAACATGTAGCAAGGAGATGATTACATTCTGTCTAAGGGACTAAGACCCTACCTTTAAAATGTCCTGTATTTCTGCTGGAAAAGGATTGTTCCCTGCTGTCCATTACTAAAAGTTTACCTGACCCGATCATCAAAGCAGCAGTACAGCAGTGACCTCAAGGGTCCTTCCAGGAAAAGCTTCCCTACTTTAGGAAAATCACAACAGAAATCCCAAGTGCTAGAATTAATTGAACTGCTTATTAACTGTGGGTAAATGAAACTTTGCTTTTCTTGGAGGTCTTCTTAGAACAGGCTTAAATGTTAAAATCTTATGAGTCTGAGAATAAATACAGCCGTCATTAAAACTTTCCAAGACGAGATTCGCAGCCTTTTTGTACCTGCATGCTGCAAACACCGTACTCACTGATAACAAAACCGCCAGCCCCAAGCAATGAAACCTTCTATATCTCAGAAGTGAAACCCCCTGGACTGTGGCTTGAAATTGGCTACCTTAATGTGCTCATCAAAAAAAGAAAAGGGTGAAAAAAAGAACGTGAAATATTGGCAACATGCAGAGTGGTCAAGATCCTGCAAGAACCAGAATTTGTGTATCAGAATTAGAAGTATTTACATGCACAGCATCAATGCGATTCGCCTGGACAAAGACATGGTTTAGTTTTTTATCTCTGACCCATTATGACCTCCAAAAACTATTTACTGTCACTGCCTCTGCAAACTTCAGATTTTTGAGCATCTCCGAATCTATTGCCATTGCACAAAACTCCCAGGAGTACCTATCCTGCGTGCCAGCAAACAATCAGCATCTGTCCTGAGAGATACGAGCTCAGTCCAGATCTTACTGGAAGGAAACTGGGTGCACTTTTCTGATGGTCACCTCTTCACAAGAATAGCGTTTCCCGGCGTGAAATTAGAACTTGCAAAATGGGCTTGCTTAATAGCACCCTATTTCAAATCCAAAAGGAACTTCTAGGCCTTTGCATTCGGTGTTTGAGAAATGTTGGGACACACAACACTTTCTAGAGCAAGTAGTGAAGATGCCTATTACAAAACTTCATTAGTCAAGCCTCAGAGTTACCACAGTCAACTTGAAGCCAAGTCACGTACGTGAAATTATAGCATTTGCTGATATACATTTTGCAAACAGATGGCCAATTTCGAAGCAAGATTTGGATTTGGCCTGTTCAAAAACTCTTCTGCAGCTTCATCCCTTCATGCAAATCCTCTATTATTCGCATGTCTTACAATATTAGCCCAAAGCTGTTTGATTAAAAGCTAGAGTCCATCTTGGGACAGCGTGCACTGGGGTACGTGAGCAGTTGCACGCTGCGGTGCAGAAATGCAATCGCAGTGCCGCAGAGTCACAGCTTTGCTAGAAGGAGCAATAGCTGCTTTCCACCAAAAAAAATGTCCAGTGTGTTGCTTCAACACACTGAGGGCCCCGGAGCACAAGCCTTATGAGAAGCGGCTGAGGGAGCTGGGGTTGTTCAGCCTGGAGAAAAGGAGGCTGAGGGGAGACCTTATCGCTCTCTGCAACTACCTGAGAGGAGGCTGTAGACAGGTGGGGGTCGGTCTCTTCTCCCAAGTGACAGGACAAGAGGAAACAGCCTCAAGTTGCACCAGGGGAGGTTTAGACTGGATATTTGGAAAAAATTTTATACTGAAAGGGTTATTAAGCATTGGAACAGGCTGCCCAGGGAAGGGGTTGAGCCACCATCCCTGGAGGTGTTTAAAAGACGGGTAGACGTAGAGCTTAGAGATACGGTTTAGTGATGGTTTTTGTCAGTTTTAATTTGATGTTTGGACTAGATGATCTGAAAGGTCCCTTCCAACCTAGACAATTCTATGATTCTATGAATCTAACCCACTACATTGCAAGGCAAACATTGCTTTGGGCAGAAACAGAAGCAGGATAGCTATTTAAGAAAGGAAGAAAGGGCAGGCAGACACAGCAGAAGAAAAGGAGGAGGGAATGGGACCAATAACACTTCTCCAACCAAGACTGAATTTACAGCTGCTGCAAAAATACCAGCCTCTAAGACTTCTGAGAAGTTAATGGGTCCTGCAGGCCCTAAAGGCACGGTTGCCAGAGGAAAGCAAGCTGCTTTCCTGCAGCAGATGCAGCCAGGTGTGGGATGACCCTAAGCGACAGGTCTCACCGAGCGGTGGGATCTGCTGCAGGGAGCTTCTCCCAGCTGGTGGCACCCAGCTTAGCAAGCCCCAAGGTGCAGCACCGGGTGCAAGCCTCACCAGCCTCACCGGATTCTGCATCCTCTGGCGATGGGGCACAGCCGTGGGCAGCATCCAGCCCCAGCTCCGCTGGTGTGCAGTCCCTGGCATCTCTCCACCCTCCCCTAGAGGTGTCGAGAAAGGAACTTGAGATCTGGTATGTTTGGCCTCACCATGCAAACATCTCCCAGCCACTGGGAAATCACATCTTCTGCCACCCAGTGCTGTTAACATGAAAGAACAGGAAGAAGACCTAGGAGCCATTTCAGGCATTTCAGCAATGGGAATGAGAACACGATGCTCTCCACATGACTAAAAATAAAACTGAAACCAAAAGGGTTAGTTCTATTTATAGAAGGTGGGCAAAAAGAGATCATCAACTTCACTTTGGCCATTTTCGTGACCTCTCACTCTTCTTCCTACTTTCCATGGCAGAGCTGCCAGGGGAAACAGCCATGGCCCAGCTCGCTGCAGCCGACCCTTAGGGTCCCCAGTCCTGAGTGGCAAAAGCAGATCCTTCGCCCCAGCCTAGGTCACCCACTGTGGCAGTCCTGCCTAAGGACACCACCGAAACACTTGGGTCCAAGAGCACTTTACCTCCATCCACATGGAGGGCCAGCAAAGGCCTGGGTGGGCTTGCCAGTAACACTTTGTGGCCAGGGGCTGGCCAGCCCCCCATCAGCTATGTCTCCAAAGGGTCTGGTGAAGGAGGCTTGTCTGTCCTGCAGGAGCAGAAGTCAGCAGATCCCAGACAGAGATGTCTGTGGGGGCCGTCTGCTCCCTTGCCTTGGTGTGTACAGGAACTCACAGATCGGTTTGGAAGTAACTGCAGTGTGATCCCGGGCTGTACCGGGATCATGGGGTGCATAAAAATCAGAGATCAGAAGATGGAGCTCATCACCTTCTACCAGTAGAAGGCAGCTCTCCATTGCACGTTACCTCACAGTTCATCTGAATTAACTTTCATTGTCCTGAGGTACCTGGAGCGTGGTTGACTTCAGCAGAGATGTCCATATTTCTCATGGTTTACACTCCATCTGAGTTCCTGCCAAATCCAGATTCACAGATTTCACGTCCAGACAGTATTTCTCACTGGGAAAAACGCATAAGGGAATGTCGTAACTGTTAGTCACTCTCTAGACCCTCTGTTCTGACTGGTCTTTTAGGAACAAATATTCTGCTGCAATGAACCTCAGCTGCAAGCTGATCCCAGGGGATCAATATATTGGATCGATCTCAGTTAAGAAACACAATTGTGAGACATTCTCTGTGAAAGCAAGAGGAGTGCTCGGTCTGATTTGTAGACACATGCGCAACAAGAAGCACAAGGGGATCTACTCCTTTTGCCCACACGCTGCGGCATGAGGGGCTGTGCCGACCTCCCGTGTCATCAGTGATGCAATGAATCACCCTTCAAAAGTCCCCCAAGCAGAATTTATTGAAAAATCAATTTTTCACTCTCTTCACAAAAGAAAGATCAAGGTATGCACTTTGTTCTTTTAGGCAGAAGATCCATATTTAAAGGCAGTAAATAAATCATCTTCCAAAGAGAAGCTTGAGAAACAGGCATCAGAAATCAGGTTCCCATTGTAAAGACCGGTTTTATAGCATAGCGCAATCACTCTTTTTCCTCCTTTTCAGCCTAAACCTCCCTTTGTTCTACTGGGCACGTGTTTTTCCTTAAGAAACAACCAGCTTATCGCCTCTCTAATTAACAGTCATCTACCGCAAGCTCTTTTCCCCCAGTGAGTTGGCGATGTGGCTGGCTGAACTCAGAGGACCCGTTCTCTGCTTGTGTTTGTCGCACCTGAGGAAGGGCTCACGTGCCTTGAGGGCTCTCCAGACCCCTCACCAGCCTGGTAGCTCTCCTCTGGACACGCTCCAGCACTTCAATGTCCCTCTTGTACAGAGGGGCCCAGAACTGAACACAGCACTCGAGGTGAGGCCTCACCAGTGCCAAGTACAGAGGCACCATCACTTCCCTGCTCCTGCTGGCCACGCTATTCCTGATACAGGCCAGGATGCTCTTGGCCCTCTTGGCCATCTGGGCACACTGCTGGCTCACGTTAAGCTGGCCGTCCACAAGCACCCCCAGGTCCTTTTCTGTCAGGCAGCTTTCCAGCCACTCTTCCCCAAGTTCCCCCATGTACTCTGATCAAGGAAGGTGAGAGTGAAATTTTGTCTGAGGTCAGTTTGACCGAGACAGATTTTTTTTTTTTAATCCATACACTCTGAAATACTTAAACATTGCCATAAAATTTATAAAGCATTTACCTACAAGCACCTTCTCTCACCCAGCACATGGGTTTTTAGAGGTATACACAACTCCTCAAAAATGTCAATGTAACCTGATGTAACACATTTCCTTCAGAGACAAACGTTGTGAGCTGGAGAGGAGTTGTCCATTCGAAAAGCAATTTGAAAAGGGTTGATAAATGCAGAGACCAACATGAAAATACCTTTAAAATTCAAATCACAGTTAACATGAGGACATGCCAGTGGTTATTACAGCAAGCAAAATATTAGTTATTAGAAATGAAGAAATTAGTTTTGACCAAATACTGCAATGTTTCACTTTGGCTTTCCTGAACCAAAATGCTTTCTAAATTCTCTTCCATAAAAAAAGCCAACCTTTTGTTCCTTATTTCAAGTTAGGGTAACAGAAAAAAAAATAAAAATGCTTCTAATGATAACTGTCTCTCACTTTACAGAAATGCAGAGAAGTTCATTAGTAGTTGTGAACCATACTAAGTTGATATAATTTATGAGGAAACGAGCACTTTGGATGACACCAAGTAAGATATACATAAGGCTCCAGACTAATTAATGAGGATAAAGAGAGTTTTTGAACACTTATCCCTCCCAGAGGACCATCTGTTGTAGAGTGAGTATGGCACTTCAAGAAAAGTCTATAAATGTCATTAAATGCTGAGCAGAGTAAGAGGTGTCCGGATTAAGTTTAAGTTAGGAACATTAAACCCTGGTATTTGCCGTTTTTTTAAACATTTTTTTAAAAATCCTTTTTCTAAAGGTTTGTATTACAGCATCAACTGGTTAAGTTAGGCAAGGCGGTACACGGACACACACAACAGACGACAAGCCCTGCACGGAGGAGTTCAGCATCATGACAAATGTGGTAAAACCTCTGATGGGATTAAGGTACCTACCTAAACCCAAGCATGCAGTTCCCTTCCAGATGTCGAAGGTGTCTGAAATGCCCCCATCGCCCTGGGAACTCCAGCACTTCTTTAGCAGCATCCAGGTTTTAGGGACCCAGAGCAATCCCTCTGCAAATACCCCTTTAACTACCTTGGGTCATGTGCAGAGAGTGCTGGGAGCAAACCTAGAATTCATTTCCTTGCTCCTTTGTGTGGGTTACCGTGCAATTTAGGCAAAGTCAACCTCCACCTGAATTTTGTGTTGTCCCTTGTAACATCTGAGTTTGTACAGCGGTACCAGTAAGGAGTTACTCTCCAGCTGCAAAGTCTTCAGTGCCTTGAGATGGAGAGAAGGTGCCCCCCTGACTGTCTGACTCATGGTTTGTAACGTAACGCCGCTGCCACCTCAGGTCTTTGATTTCAGGAGCAGGACTGCTGGTCCTTCACACACCACACCTGCTCATGGGTCAGCTGCTCACCTGCCACATTTTACAAGGGCCTTTGTGAGGCAAGGGGACATCAACGACCGTTCATCTCAATGTTGTAAACTGCAGCTTTTCAGCTACTGATTTCCAGATTCAACCATCTCAGCACCGTGGATTGAACCAAGAACGCTGTTGGCTGCTCTAAACTGTGCCATCCTTGCTCTGAATTAGAGCCCCGGATTACCAATTTACCAAATCGCTTCATTTTAAGCATGTGAAGAACTCTGTTGAACGTGCTTGCTGGCTGACACGATTGCCAGGAGGCATGGGTCTATACACTTCACTGAGCCCGAGTTTAAACGATGCCACTGAACAGCTGCCTGACGTGCAGTAAATCACTTCATAAAAATCCCTGATGTTTTCACTACTGTAAAACTGAGATCTGTCCCACTGGCACATTTTGAAAAGCACTAGAGAAATGTTTTTATCTGAATGGCAGATAATAGATGAATTCATGCTTAACTTGCGTTATTCCATTTTAGAAAAATTAGTTTAAAAAAAAAAAAACCCGACTGTAGCAGCACAGTAATGATAATTGCAGCTTAATTACCCATAACTGATTCTTTATGCCCTGAAATAATTTATTCTCCTTTTATACTTGTCTCTGATATCCATTAGAGTCATTACAACTGTGAGTCTATAATTACATACTTTGCATTTTAACATTCTATGCCAGTTTGTGCTCTCTTCTTATCTTTCAGTTTAATTTCATTACTGAAACATGGAGAAAATTTCCATATGAAATTTCCAGAGGTCCTTGTGATTTGATTTGGGTAGGTTTGAGACTTAATGGAGCCCAGGGAGCCAGTTCTTAGGACAGAGCTTCTGTAGGTGCACACCAGTCTGGCTCTGCCAGCTGCTCTGTGTGGTCTCTGCACCGCGGTGGGATCCATTGCTGGGAAGTCTGCCTTCAGGTTTGGGACGACATTTAAGCATCAGTTGGAGGTTAGGACACAACTAAGTGCTTGGGAGAACAGAGGTTAGATTATCTTCTCCCAACTGACAGGTGATAGGACAAGAGGAAGTGGCCTTAAGTTGCGCCAGGGAAGGTTTAGGCTGGATATTACGAAAAATTTTTATACTGAAAGGGTTATTAAGCATTGGAACAGGCTGCCCAGGGAAGTGGTTGAGGCACCATCCCTGGAGGAATTTAAAAGACAGGTAGACATAGTGCTTAGAGATATGGTTTAATGATGGTTCTTGTCAGAGTTATGCTGATGTTTGGACTGCATGATCTGAAAGGTCCCTTCCAACCTAGGTAACTCAATGATTCTATGATGTCTATGTTATGTTTCAAGTTAAACAGATGCTTATGCCTGTAGTAGCGTTGATGCCCAAAGCTGGATGATCTCTATAGACAAACCTAACTATTTTAAGCATTAAAATAGAGGAACTATATGAAGTTTGGGGAGTTTTTTAAACATAGAAGGCATACCACAAGGTGCAGTGAAAGAATCACAAGTTAAACAAGGTGGCTCTTCAGTACTGGAAGCTCACGGTCCTTTACAGACCAGGGGCTCCAGAAGGACTGAAGGTGTGGGATGCCAGCATCCCGGCTTCTCCCAGCATACCCATCGGCGGCTCAGTCCGTATTGCAAATTCTCATGCAGAGACTGCACAAGAACCTTCTCCTCCTCCCCGCTCCTGACTTTTCCTCCCTTGCTTGCCCCAGCCCTGCAGCAGACGGTGCCCAGCCCCATCCCCGTCTCCTCGCACCCTGCTCTCCCGCGCTGCGCTGCCTCGCCTGCGCCCCAGGCTCTGAACCCCAGCACAAAGCATCAGTTTCCCTCTGAGTTGCATCCCCAGCCTCCTCTTGACAAGGCTCTTCCAGGAGGACACAGGTCCACCAGTAGGAGACGCAGGGTTGCCAAAAGCCAGGACCCCTCCTCGTTGCAAATAAGTATGCTTGTCGCCGTACGAACCGGTGAAAAATGTGGTGAGACCATTGCAACGAAAGAGAAGAGGAAACCATGAATTCCCTTTATGCTTTGCTGCCTCACAGGTCTCGCCTCGCTAACAGCTTTCTGCCTAAATTGCCAAGGGTTAGTAAGTAGGAACATCTGGCCCAGGAAAGCCGCCATGCGGGTTACACTCTTATCGCCTTGGTCAAATGTCAAGGGAGACAGCGGTACCCCAAGGGTCTACGATGCTTTAACGGCTGAGGTGAAAGATCCCAAACTAAAACCTCTGTTTTCTTACCATCCCTCTGACTCACTAAAAGCTCCCAAACACATCGTTTACTCTCTTCTCTCTCTCAGCTTCACCAGTTTGTACGACTGGAGTCTTGCTATCGATACCGTCTGTACGATAGCAAAAATTGCCTGTAATTTCCCCGTGACAAAAGTCAAGGCAAACAGTCTTTTACAATCCCTTCAGTCCAACAGTTGTTTCACAGCCAGAAAAGCATTTTATTTCCATGGCTAACGTGGTGTGGGCAAAATTGCTTAGGAGATGCAAATATTAAAGCAAAATGGAAGTGTGGTAATGCCTTTTAATAGACAAATCACGCTGAATCACAATTACAAGGTTGTGCAATAAAAATTTCACACAGAGGACAAGTAAAATTTGAGCTGTGTGCAGCAGTTGGAACAACTTCGTCTGACTTTCCCATGCCACATATTTACCCCATAGAACCGCAAGAGCCTGAGAATGAGACGTTAAGAGTGAATTTCCTGTTATAATTTAACAAAGGGAAAAAAACCCTGTCATTTCCTCAACTGGAACGGGCATACTTTTATTGAGTCGGGGATTTATTTTCTCAACCAAACACCTTCCTCCCTCCTTCTCTCCCTTCTTTTATTATTGTTTAGAGCAAGAGTGGGGCAAACCACAGAGAGATAAGGAGAAGCAGGATGGCTGGCGTTTCCAGAGCAGAGTTTTTACCCTTGATTGGAGCGTATGCTGCGCGGAGCTGCACGATCATGGAGTGAAAATTAAGTGCCTGCAATTACCTGATGTTCTCCCTCAATTCCCCCAACCCGTAACCTCCACAGCGATACTGGCAATGCCCGACCCCGCGCTTCCCCACCTCCCCGAGCAGCGCCAACCCCGCCACGACAATTTTTAAGAAGGAGGTTAAGTCAAAAGAAGACAGTCGTTACCAGCCTTTAACAGGTTGGAAACAGGCCAAGAGCTGGTTGCTGGAGCTCAGCAATGGATTTGCGTGTACTGGAAGCGAGCTGCAGCCAACATTTTTACAGCTGCCGGGCACGCACAGCTCTTTGAACCCGCGTCCCCTTACGTCCACCAAAATAGCCCGGCAGGCAAGGGACGCCCCTCCTGCGCAACTGGAACCCTGGCCATAAAGCACGTTCCTCATGCGGCAAAACAAGCCTTCTCCCAGCGAAGTTCCCAGGATTGCCTCCCTGCTGGACTTTAAAGCATTTTTTTTTTTTTTATTTTAAAGGGATTTTAAAGCAACAGCAGCAGCAAGTAAATCACTCCGGCCGTGAGGAGTCCTTAGGGAATACTCGCACAAGCAACACGGCACAATTCAGTGCTGATGTTTCTTCAGTGCTGTTAGAAGAAGAGCGAAACAGCTTTGGGCTGAGATCCCGCAGCTCCCAGGTAGGTAACAGGGCACTGGACACTACGGTGAACATGCATTCGCACTACATTTAGCAAATTTCTTGCCTTGGACAATTCAGCAGAGTCCTGTGACTAACAGGCGGTGCTGAGTCCTTTCTCCACCATAGGCTCTTGCATTTGAAGTTGTTTCTCCGACAACTTCTGTCTCTTTTTGGCAGAATTACACTCTTCATCCCCAACAAGATACGAGCCAAAGAAGTAACAAGCTGTGTGCACAAAAGAAGGTAGCCCACAAAACTATTTTCCCTCCCTCATATAAGGTCCTATACAATCCTCACGCCCTAGCATGTCCGTTTCAAGCAAAGCAACCCCCTGAAAAAGGCCACCTCTTGGATCTTTTCTAATTTGCAGGGTTTTAACTTTGATCTCATGGACAGGCATTCTGTACTTTTCATTACTAGTATTTAACTTGCACATTGAAAAGCTTTGTGAAAAATTGTTTTAAATGCTCCTTCTGGTGTTTGATAATTTCTTTCTCTGGTTTGACTACTGCAGTTGTTCATTTTGAAGACGCACATGTTCTTTTGCTGCACTATTTGTTCCCTTCTCTCCTGTGTACATCCCCCCTCCCCTCACGAGGTACAAATCTGAGCCTCTCTCACCACCACCCAAGTCCTGTAGAGGAATGAGATCCGCTGCTCAGTTTCCAGTGCTCTCGTTTTTTTATTTCCTTCTTTCTGTAAATCACTGCCACTTGGGACTTTCTTCACATGAGCGGAAAGGTTCTGCGTGTTTCTCTATGGCCTCTGCCAGCACCCACCGTGAAGCTCACACCTGAGGCTGCTGCTTCCAGTTACTTACTGCATACTCTAATGAGCAACAGCTCGTTATCTGTCTTCTCAACTGGTTAAGGTGCTCAATTATGCTAAGTACGTTTAACTTAGGGAAGTCTTCAACAGGTCAAGAATGACTGAAGGAAACCAGCAGCTCTGGAGCAGCCCCGGGAGTGGAGCTGGCAGGAGCTCGACCAGCAGTTGGCTGGTCCGTCATAGTTTTTTTAAGCTCCGTCAGTATCTACACTTCCAGAAGCGGAAAAGCTGTGGGGCTCGAGGATTTCAGATACCTTTGTCCACAGGAAGCAAGTGAAACCCTGAAACATTTTTCGACTGGCACCACATCCCTTGCCTTCTGCAGATCAAAGTGCGAGGAGAGGCAAGAGCCCAGGAACACAGACTTCCTCCTCCTCCTCTCGCAGAGACCAGCCTGGTCGGAAGGAAACGTCTACTGCTTATCTCCACTCCACAAAACAGACACAGCCCATGGTGGAAAAACGCATGGGCAAAGGCCAACAAGAGTCCTGGGGCTGCAAACAGCGGCTTTGCATCATCTCAGTACTCACGGCTTACGACTCGGAAAGCCTGGAGTCTTTTGGAGCGGTGCTTTTACACCATGCAACGGTGTAAAATGCAAGAATCTGGCTCGGGATTCCCGTTCATGGCACTCTCTCGGTGAGAAGTCCCGCCAGCTGGCAAAAATCAGATGCCTGGAAGTGGCGTGGTGGGAGGGCACATTCACAACGCACCCAGGCTCTCCCTTTGTGCAACTTCTTCCTTCTGAACCACCGGGGACTCGCTAATGCTTCTAAGCTTCTCACTTTTTGGTTTTTTAAAGGAAAATTGTAATTCTCCAAAGAGCAACTGCACCAAGAGATAGGGCTTTGAGGAAGAAAAAAAAAACCAAAACAACACAAAACAAAAAAACCACCCCCAAAAAAAAAACGAACAAAAAAGTCCTCCAAAGCCCAGGTTTATTGTCAAAGTCTCTAGAACTATGAGATTTGACAATAAGGCTTTTGTTCTTACGAACACATGCAACTAGGCAACATGCAGCTTGACTTCTGCAGCCAGTAGATATTCAAAATACTTTCCACATACAATAGGTGTCAATTTGACTTTATTTAAGGAAAAACGGGGAAAAAACAGTAATTTCCATAATACACAGAAGACAAGTTAGATAGCACTGCAAAAAAAAGGCTGAGTGTTTTACTTGTCACCAGTCTGCTTTGCAGCTCTACGATTAGTAATTTTAATGCAGTTTGTCATTTTGTATTATTGTTTAGCATCTTTATAATCAGCAGAGTCGGGGGTTATAAATCACAAAAAGTGTACTACTACTACTATGAAAAACTAAAAAACCCACAAAAATCACTTTCAAATAAACCATAAATATGTGATGCACATTAGTGTAACAAAACCATTTTTGTAAACATTTTCTCCAACATAACATGTGCATAAGATAAAAAATAAAAACACTGCAGTCATACAAGTTAGGGTTACTTTGACTTAAAGATACAGAAAATTATTACTTATTAAAGCTTAAAACTAAACCTAGGAGCTTTTCTTTTCTTCTTTGCTTACAAAAGCACTGTTTGAAGAGTTCGATGGTGGTGTAACGTAGTGGTTTTGTAATACTGTTTTTTACCTTGCCGTGTTGGCACTTCTGTGGAGGCAGAAGCTGCCAGGCTGGCAGCCCCACCGAAGGAAGGGGATCCCCCCCTGCCTCCCCCGGAGCCTCAAAACTTCAACAGCACGTATCCGTGACCTGGGCCATCCCTACAGTACTGGAGCATCTTCCTCTAGGTGAATAGCATCAGCTTTCAAGGACTAGATTAAATTTTGACCACATAGCGCTGGAAGATTTAAATCACGCAGACCGACATTCGATCGGAATCAGCTTCGGCAAACTACACTACGGGGCAGCTGTGTGATTACACCCACGTCTACCATCACGTTGCGTTTCTGAGTCCCCTTTAGAGTTCATTATAGTACAAAAAAAAGGTTGATCGTTCTTCCGGCTGACCACACCGGGCCTGAAAAGAACACATCCTTCACCTTCAACGCTATCCAAAAGTCATACAATTAAAAAAAAAAAAAAAAAAATAGTTCTAGGTATTCCTCCGCCAGCAAATGTAGTAAGGCTTTCTTGAGTTTTGATTCGTTTTGGGGGGAGGGTGTGTGGGGGGGTGTGCACGCGCGTGTGCTGGCGGCACGCATTTACCGCTCACTTTTCAACCCTCTACGACATTGGAAGGAAGAGAAGAGTCTTCAGCAGCAGCGCTGACGGGGGTCTTCCAAGCATTTACAGCAGTCGGGTTTGACACCACAAGACGGGTCTGTCGAGTCTGAGCTTTGCACCCCCGGTGCTCTTGGCTCTGAATTGATTGTGTGACCAGTCGCTCGAGCCGTCGGCTTGACTGACTTGAAGAATACGCGTTTAAAAAAGCCCTACCTGTCATGCCATGAAGGAAAGTTAACCGCAGCAGAAGACAAAGCCCATGAAACACTGAGAGCCTGTTCACTGAATGAACAGCTTAAGGCAGCTGTCAACAAAGTACCCCACCAAAGGAATTTTTTTAAAAAAAAAAAAAAAAAAAGTGAAAACAAAAAGGAAAATGGCTGAATCGTGACACTGTGCATTATTACAACACCAACAGATTATTTTACACTCAAGGTTTCTCAAGTAATGAACATGTAGCCATTAAACAAATTATTACTCTCAAGACATTTATTACAAATGTCAGAACTTATTCATAAAATAAAACTGACTTAAAAAAAAAAAAAAAGAAAGAAAAAAGCCAGAGCTGGGATCTTACATCTAAACACAGGTATACGCTGTTTTTATGAATAAGCAGTATTAACTACATTCTTAAAAGAGTTTTAGTGCATTGCATTCTTAAAAAAGAAAAACATCACCGCCCCAAAATGGTTCCTACAACATTTAACAGTTTATAGAACTAGACTAGTTATTTTTACCTGCCTGTTACTAAGCCCGCGTGTTAGAAGAGGGAAACCTCTGGTTTTAGGCTAAATTCAGACTTCTGTTAAGGATGAAACTGGTTTAAAAAAAACGCTTGCTTCACCAAATTTTGTCAGCAAATTACATTAATCAGTGTCTCACTGCCATACCGCTACCACTAGGGCCCCAACGGACCGCTCTCTCCTCCTGCTGAAACTTGCTACGCAATAACAGTCAGAAACCTTTCAATCTGGTAGTTTTGGTATTAAAGATTAAATTAGACATTAATGGTTCTCATCTAAAAACGTATAAACTAAACCACCTCTTTTATTTTATGCATTAAAAACAATGAGGTAGGCACAAAAAATAAACATATGTAGTTTGGATTTTATTTATCTTTTTTTTTTTTTCTTTTTTTCCTTTTAGTTCTGCGAGTGCAGACTGTGGTAAAACTGTTGTTGCACTTCTAGGTTTAAACAAAAATTAAACCTTTAACTGAGGCAGTGCTAATACTGTGACATAACCAAGTTCTGGCCTAACACAGAATCATTATAGAAAATGAATTTTTTTTTCTTTTTTTTTTTTCTTTTTTTTTTTTAAATCATCTGCACATGTTTCAGGCAATACCTGGTACACAGAAAATGACTAAAGTTATTGGCCAGGCCAAAATAAAACTGCAGAAACAAAAAAACCCCAAAGAATTCCACCCCGAGCCCCTTCCCACCCTCCCTGTCCCCAAGAAGAAGTTATCCTAGTCACTGTGTCTTTCACATTTTATAAATATTAACTTCTTAAAACCTGCACCTTCCTCTTTGTCCACATATTGTCACATTACAAAAAAGAAATGTCAATTAAATACATTGTTAACATTACTAGACTAGATCTGCCCTCTGTTTCAGCCAGTCTGACTCTCTACACCACTTCTCACCTTCTCTTGCCTGCCTCCTGTCCACTCAACAGCATGTTCACGGTAAGCCTGGATTACTTTTTTTTTTTTTCCTTTTTTTCCCCCCTCTCTGTTTTAACACTAACAAACAGAGTCCTTCAAAGCCTAGGAATCCTGGAGCTGAAGGGAAAAGAAGACCTGTAGCTTTCTAGCGTGATCCCAAATCTCAAAGACATCGTAGCACCTGATGGCAATATCTTTACAGCACCAGCTGCGTCGCAGCCTCGGTTGAAAAACAAAAAGAAACCTAACACCAGTGATGCCTGCACACACATTTACACAGAGTGCTGCATTAGTGCAGGTCTGTACTCCAGTTGAAAATAATTCCGAGTTATGAAGATCTCAGACTCTGGATGTCAGCAATTCCTCGCCAAATCCCACCGCTTCTACCAGCTCAGAAGAGAAGTCCTGCCAAGGGTCATGAAATAGACTTGACTGCTTCCACCTGACCGTACGGAGGCAAAGAAAACCTGCAAAGAAAAGAGATTGGTAAATTCAACAGGTAGGACAGCAGTGGCTCTAATTTGCCTTCACTGCCCCTGACATTTACAGTGCGATTGCAGTGCTGTGCTGGGTCTGGCAGGGACGGAGCTGACGTTCTTCACGGCAGCCTGTATTGTGCTGGGCTTTGCATTTGTGGTTCAAGAGTGTTGTTTTGGCTAGCGCTGAACAACACTTGCACAACATTCAAGGCTTTCTCTCTGCTCCCTCAACCCCAAAGGCCAGTGGGCTGGGGATGGGCAAAAGGCTGAGAGGGGACAATGTTGGGACAGTGGACCCAAACTGACCAAAGGGATATCCCATAATATAACGTCATCCTCAGGGAAAGTGAGGGGACGGGGGCACATCACGGTGATAACATTTGTTAAGAAGCAAGCATTGTGCGTACTGAAGCCCTGCTTCCCGGGAAGCGGCTGGACATCTGCCTGCCAAGGGGAGGTTGTGAATGAATTCCTCATTTTGCCTGGCTTGCGTGCACAGCTTTTGCTGTCCTTATTGAACTGTCTTTACCTTGATCCATGAGCCTTTTTGCCTTCCTTCTGTTTTATCCCTATCCCATGGGAGAGGGGAGTGAGCGGGAGGCTGGGTGAGTGTTTGGCTGCTGGTCGGGGTCAACCCGCCACAAGTACCCAGTTCAAGTACCCGTTTACCACCTTGGCAAGAAATGACGGGGGGAGGAATTATACCTTGTCATTGCGTTCGCATAAGAACTTGAGTCTTTGTGCCCTTTTGTGCATGAACACACCGTCCAAGTGTCCAGTTTCCACCGATCGTATTTCGATAGCTTTTTCTCCCCATCCCATAATCTGGTTGGATCGGATGTACGCTTTGGGAAGAAAACAAAGCACACAGCCCATTAGGACAGGTAGAGGGCAGCACGGAGGAACTGAAAAAGCAGAGGACTATACTGACGCACTCTAGTTAAAAACGACCTCCATGTGCTTATTATAACTGCACACATGTTCAGAGTGCTATTTCTGTCTTCAGCATCTTCATGATGCCTAAAAATACCTTTTTTTAAAAAGTTTCCCCATGGAATTTCCACGTTAGTAATACATGTCTTGCCTGAGCATTCATGACACAATAGGAACCTTCCAACCTTCAATTAAATGGAAGGAACATAGAGTTTTTACACAGGCTTTTTCTCCCAAGTGTGGCAAAGAGACAGGCTAATTAGGTGCTGACAAGGAGAAAGCAGAATCCAAGGTTTAAACAGACTAAATTCATCCCCTCTAGTATGTCCCCAGCTCTGTGTCCCACGGTGTTGTCTCCCCTCCTTGAAGGAGTTCGTCAGCAAAAACGGAGGAAGAGAAGAAAAGGGAAAACTAGAAAAAAAATGAGCTAGCCTTCTTGAACAGGAGTAATACTTCAAAAAAACAATCTCCTTGAGAAAGCCAATTGGTCTGAAGAGCATTCTGTATACCTCAAAAGAGGTTCGTATTAAGCTCTCCAAGTGGAAATACTATTATTTGTCATACTGCTTTTCTTTGTGCATAAAGCAAGCAAAAAATTAAGCAATTTTTCCTTAAAGACTGTCACTGGGGGAAACAGATTAGTAGTAGCGTGAGGAAAAAAATCTGTTCTTGATAGCAGTAAAAAAACAAATAAAGGAGAAATTCACCAGCATTATGAAAAGGTATATTCAAAAAGCAATTTGATGGATAGTCTTAGGAACACTGCCAAAAATAACATATGGGAACTTAATGAAGAATAAGCTGTTGCCTCTGATTTGCATGCACGCTTAACAGAAAAATAAAAAGCAGAACAATAGCTTTTAGCAAGCAAAATTAAAAAACATTTAATTTTGCAGTACTTCCCTTTTATAGGATTTTCCTCATTAATTTTCAGTGAAATTAAATCAAATTATCTACTACAGTATAATGTACACCTGTAACATTGCATATGCTGGAAATTTATTTATTTTTAAATATGTCGCTACTGGTAACTGGGCCAAATGGCTTCTAAAAATTGTCAGATGAGATGTTCAGATGGTGTCGGCCGCCTCACAGTGCCATTTACTTCACAGGCACTCCGGTTCCCAAAGGCTCTGCAATTTGCCAGCTGATAAATTCTGCTTCCTTTTAGATCTAGTCGAGAGTTAACCACCACAGCAGCGAACATGCTGTGCATGAAACTTCTTTAAATTTCCTCCTCCATTCTTGTTGCTTGAACAGTTATTGGCAGTAATCCCCCGATATACACATCCATTCCAAAGCACGCAAACCCAATGTATTTGCCCAAAAGGAAGGTGTGACCACAGCCCATGCTACGCTCGGCACTGAAATATGGCAGCACGGGCAGTAAGAGGGATCCCCCGGTGTGTACTTGCGTCCGTAACAAATCTGCACCCATTTTACTACATTCATTGCTCCCACTTTCAAAACTACCTTATTTTGAACTGGAGAGATGTGGGAAAATTATCATGCTAGGACAGATGAGCATCCGCAGGTAAATTAAAGTAAATACATCAAATTAGATATTCAGAATGTTATCTTTATAGAATTACCCATAATAATATCTTACCCATCTGCCACTTTACATGTCTTTAAACTGAAAAGTTTCCACAACTTTGTGGATGTCTATCAAAAATTCTACAGCAGCCTACAGAGGCCCTGATGAGTTCTTCATTCCTGAGCTCCGCAACTTGCTTGTTTGGATTTTGTTCTTAAAAACTCAGCACAAAACAGATCCATGTGATTACTCTCCACCCTTCGCACAGCTGTTTTCCGGGATTATTACAGCATTGCTGCTTCTCAATCTGATGTCAAACCTGATGCACCTTCCTTCTGCCCGCATGCACACACTCAGGCTCCCTGACGGCACGCTGTATTTGACTCTGCCGAGGCACTTACCAACTGAAGTCGGCATTTCTCCCCACTGCAGAACCACATCCTTGGTGATCCTTCCATACGTGTTGACGTAAACTCCTTCATCCTCGTAGCAGACCAGTAGCTCCATCCCATCCGTGTTTGGGAGAATGATGATTGCGTGAGGTTGGATACTGCTCTGGATCTACACAGACAGAAGTGAAGAGGAAGCCTTTTGTTTTAATGCCACAGAGCCTGCACTGGGAGAAAGGGCTGGGCGATACGTGATTTTGCCTGACAACATGTTGGGCATTCACTTACTTTGGAAGTGTTAGCTCAGCTCTCCCCACGCTAAGACACCCTTACACAGTGACAACAAAGACCTGGAAACCTTTGGGGCACAATTGCTCCCATGTTAAGGCTGCCATCTAAAATCAAGAAAGATTAACTTGTCTGTAAGAGTGCCCATTTGTTTCCACGGGCAGAAAGGGAGCCTGGGGCGAGCAGCCCAGATGCAGACCTCAGACCTCTGCACCTTAGTGAACAGTGCCGGGGGAGGTGCACCACGCACCGCAGGCCCATCGGACACCTCTGCGTACAATGAATAGCAGGAAACCGTGGGAGCTAAGGCCACCTGGCCTTTGCCAACCCTGCTGAATCTCATCAGTGGGCTGTCATGTCATTTGTACTGCCACCTTCCCTGCAGCCTCTGCAATGCGCTCAGCCATATAGCTGCTAGCCCTGAAACAGTCATGTTGGCCCACGTCAGACCTGAGTGGGCAGCTCTCAACCACGGAGACACCCTGACCGTGAGGAGAGGACGGAGAGTGAGGCACAAGCCCCTAAGCACAGGTGGCCACATCTGCTCAGACCCCTCTACCCAATTTACCATGCTAGCAGTGATACATGGGAGCAGCCCAATGTGTTGGTCATCTGAGGAAAAGAAGGGGCGGGGGGCAAACCGGAAAAGAAAGAAAAAACCCCACCCCTGCAGCAGCTCTTACATGTGTTGGTAAATAAATATCATAGACCGATCCTGAATCCACATCAACGGCATGGAAGCCAGCGCAGGAGCCATAGATCACTTTTAGTCTCTGACCCTCTTCTACGGTTAGATCCACCAGCAATGGCTTATGTACCAGTTCTCCAAACGACTGTAAGACAACCATCAGTGAGATTTACTTTACTGCTTAGAACCATGGTAGGTTTTATAAAAAATATGCTCTCATGCACCTAGTATGGGTTTATTCCTCCTGCGTGCCTCTGGCCTTCATCCACCAGACCAGTTAGGCTCACGTGTCTCTCATGCACAAGAAGAGATTACTCTGCACCCTGTTGCACATCAATCACATAATATTGTGAGCTACTTTGGGGGGGGTATTTTAGTTGGTCTGGTTTTGGTTTTTTTGCAGCAAGAATTGTTTTCCTCAAAGTTCAGGGCAATTTGACACTCCCATAGTGTTTACTTCAATTTGCACAATGAGCAGTAACTGATTGCCTGCAAATCAGTTTGGTAATTATACCAAGCCAGCTAACTTCATTCTTGCTGCATTCCAAAACGTAACAAAGCTGAGTATCGCTTAATGACTTGTTCTGCTCAGATGAAGATGTTTAGGCTTGGTTCACTTCTCTCTGCCTCATGTTTTATTTATAGAGAGGCAAAACAAACAGTTGTGATATCTGTGTCATTTTGATTATTAGTTCATGCTCAGTTACAATTTAGACCTTTAAGTGTACTGCATCTTTGAGCTAAAGAAGCTCCTAAATTAAAATATAATACAAAGTTCAATGCAGATTTACCAAATAACTTGTAATAGGGTCATGATAAAGTGTTGGAACATTTTGCTAAAAGGGATAACTGCAAGTGGTGATGAGAAAATCCTACGTATGGATGAAATATGCTCTTACCTTAAAGGCCATAAATTTATGGTATGGCTTTGGTGCCCATGCATAGACTTCCACAGAACTCTTCAATGCAATTACCAAGAACTTGATTCTTTCATATTTTACTGAAATTAAAACAAAACAAAAAAGAATTCAGCAGCAATTCCAGAGTCGTTCCAGTTGCTTCAGGAAAGCAGAAAATGACAGTACTTCTCCATACTTACATACATTTGGAGGTTTTTTTGTAACAGTGCATTTTTGGATTGCTAATTCTATGCAGTTAAGTATTTTGACACATTTACACCACAAAAATATCACTACTCTTATCAGTAACTGAACCCATCACCATGTTTCAAATTACGTAGTCGGTACACGCTTATTTACACTTTTATTTTTTCCCCCACTTTAGACAGTGCTTACTCATTAAGACAAGAAAACTGGTTTTCAGACAGGGACATTTCCAATAAAAGGAGCCTATGACTCTAGTAGAGTGTATTGGCAGTTCCAGTCACAGCACTGGCAGTGGTATTTTGGGCTGATGGCAAATTCCCTCAGGGGAAAAAAAGAAACTGAAATGAAAAGTTAAGAAACAAGTCCATTTCAAAAGTAAAAGGCAAGTTTGATCACGTAGCACTTTCCTTTGTCCCTAAAGCCTGAGACAACTCATTTGGAAAAAAAAAATTCCACTGAATTTATCAGAAATAGTGTCACAACATAGACGATCTACAAATTCTTGAATGTATCTCTGTTCCCACATTCAAACAGCTGGCTACATTAACCATCAAAAAAAATCTCTGTTCACTATTACTGTTTCCAGGAGGGGACCGATGAAGTCTATAAACAGCCATTCAAGAAGTGTTGCTGGATCTGCATTTCCAGCTGCCATCCGGATTTGGGAAGGAATAAATCATGGGGGACTTCCAAATGTTGAGGTTTGTTAACCTCTTTCCAACACTCTTTTTGGGGGAGAAGAAAAAAAAATAGCATTATTTGGATGACATCAAGAAACCTCAGGAGGTTTCTGCTACCTCTTTACCCAAGTTTTAGGGGAATATGATGCTTTTCCAAAACAATGAGTAATTCTGTGCACCTTCACCTTCTGCCATTGTATCTCCCAACCAAAACTGATTTTGAAACACGGCAGGAGTGAAAATCTCAGACTTGTGAGAATAACACTTCTTTAATAAATACTATTTTAATGCCTTTGAGATATCTTACTACTGTACAAGCCTGCAGTTGTTGTCTCTTGGTAGGTAACAGAGACAAAGCTACTACTTTGCTCCCTTTTTACTCTGCAGGGAAGCAAGACTACTGAGCTGTAAGTGTTAAAGGGCTTGACACTTTTTCAACAGACAAAAAAAGTCTCTTAACCTCCACAGCTGTACCGACAGAAAAACAGAGCTTTTGTTCAGTCTTGTCTAGTTTTTAAGACTTCTTGGAATTTTTTCTTGGGGAAGAGAGGGCTGTTGAACAAAACCACCTTATCTATGAATGGGGACCTTTGATAATTCTCATTCTTTGCTCTGGGTGCTATCTGGGAATTCACCCAAATCTTGAGTTTCAAAAGAGCAATTTATCATTTAGAGGAGCCAAAAATTGCCTGAAGCAACTGAGACCCATAAATACCACTTCACCCTAACGTCTGAGATCCCTATTCCATCAAAGAGACAAGGAAGCGATCAGTGCCAGCTGCCTCGGTGGCAGCCTCCAGACCACGAGCCCAATATTAGCAGGGCTCATCCTTCTTGCTAACTGAAGCGCAGCTGTCAAAGGGGCCTCTCGCTACCTGAAGAAGTCATCTATGGTTCAGAGGGAAGTTCAGTGCCAGGCTGCAGCTCAGGGTAACAAACCCTTCTTCATATGGAAGAGAATGCTCTTTGTTTCACACACTTCCCTGCTGGAAAGCCTCCTCTCAATACCTATTAATGTATTGTTAACAGGCCACTTCATTATGCTGCTGACACCCTGGGGTATGATACCAGAGAAGTACATTATTAATTGTTTTTGGGGTCAAACTCCTGGTTCAGCAGTTAGTTACTGCCATCATTATTGATTACACCCCACTAGCAGGTTTTTCCAAGAGCACACGCATGACAGGAGGAGACCGAGCTCAGTCCGATTGCTGCTGCTCCACATTGACTGGCACAGCTGGAAAGGAACTGAGCCAGCTCTTAGGAGAAAACCAAAACAAAGGCAACATCCAGGGCCCGTTAAGATGCATCATGAGACTGAAGCAGAAGAGCTCTTGGTTCATATCCCCACCTGCAGGGCAGCAGGCTCACTGCATACTCTGCTGACAGTGAACGCTACATGTCTTTCGCTAGTTTTGATGGAAGTTTCTACAGCCAAATCCATTTATATGACTTATAACCACTCAAAAGACACCTGCCTCATGAAAACACACTTCATCCCATAACTGTACTGCAGTGGATCTGAGACGGCGTTAGGAAATTTCAGTAGCTAAGGGGAATCAATGAATCATCTTGAAGTTAAACATATGCTTCTGTTCCCAGACGCCTCTCCAAAGCTTGTGCACTAGCTGGGTATGCTTTCTTCTCCCACTCTTTTTTTTTTTTTTTTTACTTTTCTTGTTTCCCCTAGTCTTGAAAATGTACATTAAAGAGGAAAATTTTTTTCACTTCACTCCAGCATGTGATTTCATCCTGGTAAAAGATCAGGGAAACCTGCTGGTGAAGAGAACAGATGCTGGTTGACAAGAGTCCCTCTGCTACCTAAAGGGTCTAACAGAAGGGGTGAAATGTTACCAGCCCTCACTGTCCATATCATCACTCTTCCGGAAGTTGCATCCACTATGAGAAGGAGACAGATGGGGATTTGCGCCTGCTCCAGTTCACAGCCCAGCATCCCACTGCAAAATCTCTCCCATATTCAGTTTAACCCAGTAACTTGCCACCTATTCTGGTGCTTTGCCAGAAAATTTCACCCTGAGGGACAGAAAAGACAGCTAGAAATAAAACCAAACCTTAAACCCAGTAGCTACATGCACTGCAGTTCCCTTTCTCAGCCAGCTTTTATACCGACAATTTGATTACTGCATTCACTACTCACCAACTTTATAGTGCACACAGCCTTCCAAGTCGCCCACCGTTGTCCATCCCTGTTTCTTTTCTACTTCAGGGTCGTTGTGAAGGATTTTATTTCTTAACCAGGACAAATAATAAACTCGCAACTTGTTCTTCTTACCTAGCCACAAAATGAAAAAGATTGGTTTATCTCCATAGGAAGATAAGTGCAAAAAAAAAAAAACTCTGCCAAAGCAAACAGAGAGCCCCGCAGAGCAAACCAAAATGACGATGAAGAAGAAACTGCCGCAACCACAGAGGTCTCCCTCAGTTTTTACGTCCACAACAGCTTTACTCCAGACTCCACCCAAACACACACTTTCCCGATAATCAATGCCAGAGACACAGGGTAATACCACATGAACATAAAATGACAAACTCAAGGGAACGGCTCTTCGGTTGTCTGGTGCTTAGGATGCAAACAACTTTCATTAGAAAAGGGTTATACTCCACAACAAAAGCACCAGACAGTCATGCACTGAGATTAAAAAAAAAAAAGAAAATATACAGCTGAATCAGAATGGCTCTTTTTCACACAAAGCTGTAGCAGAGGAGCAGAATGGAATCAGAGGCCTGAAATTATCTATACAGCATTCAGAAGAGAGTCAGACTGGTCTGAAAGAAGGAAGCAAAAGCCAAGAAGAATATGGTGATGAAATGTATTTTACAAATTCTTCCCAGTTAGCGACCAGGACATTGTTATCCCTTATAACATCCTCGGAGACACAAACTAGTCAAGTTTTATTAAGATTGTTCATTATTCCCCTGGTGGAAAAGCACACCAAACAGCAGCACTAAACAATTTCATTACTGAACCACTTTACACCAGTTCTGTTGTAAGGAAAAATGTACAATATCTGAAACTGCAGTGAGAGAATTTCCCACGGCCCGTGCAAACTTCACCTGCTTGGTAAAAGCTGACAACTGCTTTGTCAGCAGCCCTCCCCTTGCGCTGCAAGGGCTGTTAATACTTATCAGGCTGCACACAGAAACTGCAAGAGGTGCTGCTTCTCCACAGGTTGAGAGAATCTACTTGCCCGGGCTGCCCTATCTTCAACTGACAATGCATCTGCCACGGTCATCAAAATGCAGCTCAGACTCTTAACTCTCAATGCGAGAAGGCCTCTTTGAATGCAGAGCAAGGTTCATGATAAACTTTATCAGTGATTCTTTAACAACTAATGGCCTACAAAGCGTTTGCTGAACTAGCAAGAAGGTGGTCCTAAATGCATATACTCAAAGCTTGCATCCTCCTTCCTCCATTGGCCCAAAGCCATTACAGTCCCACAGATGAAGCTGGAGGCGAGGAAGAGAGATCATCCCTGCTTTGATTAGGAGCCATTTAATAAGGCTCCATGAGGTCTCTGCGCAAGGACAGGAAATAGGAGATGCTCTCAGGGACCCAACTTGTCAGGGGAGTAGCTCCACGGTAGTACTTCACCAGACACGATGAGGCACCCGGGTGACTGCGGACAGTGTTTCACGGCCCATGGAGCTGAGAGGAAGACAGATGAGATGTACTGCAGTCAGCGCTGGGCTGGTCAAGTGACACTGTGCTGGTCTACGCTGCAGAAAGCCCTGACCTGTCAGGATGGTCCACCTGGAAGCCTGCCAGCCAAATAGAGCTACAGAGTTTAGCTAATGTCTTTAATTTGCCTTTTACGTTTTCACATGATGCCTACTGACAGATCAGTTCACAGCTGGCTCTTCAATTCAGAGGCAGGGATGGATATACAGCATCAGGGGACACCGCCTGCAGCAGGACACGAAGCCTGGGTGCTAAGACTATCCTGCTGTGCCCAGCCAGCTCCACACTGGGGTCCCTCCTGGCGCAGGGAATCCCCTAACAGAGGGAAAAGCAGCTGCAGGGGCTGGGGCAGCACACGGGGAAGCACAGCTTGCAAACGGGCTGCTCCATGGACTTCAGCGCCACGAAGCCATTCTGCTACAAAGACACGTGGTCTAAAAGATCTTTTTATGATTCCTTGGATGGGGAAAGACAGGAGGGAAAGAGGCAGCAGTTTCAAAGTCAAAAATTTATTCACTGAGCTTAAATTTAAAGTGGAACTGGAGACCCGTTTTCAAATACTGTACCTGCTATTTAATTTTAAAAGCCCCTCTGCTCTGACAACATGAAACGAAATGTAAAGTAACGTTGCACTGTCCTTTGTTTATCCCCACTAGAAATGTGACAGCAGATTTAGCAGTAAATGAGCACCCTAATTTATTGCCTGACTTCATATTTATTAAGCCATGTTTCATAAAGGGATCACGCCCCACCACTCCCGTAGCTTTCTAAAGACTTGGAAAAGGGACTGAAGCAGGAAACAATATTCCCAGAAGTCCTACATCTGACGAAGGAAAGGTCCTCCCGTACTGCAAACGATAGCCACAAGGGCCCTTTTAGAAACACTGAAAAATAGGGAACATAGTCCTGACCAGAATTCACTGCAGCTCTGGGCAAGGAAGAGCTCAGAGGGCTCACGGCCAGTACAATGCACGGCATGTTTTCAAAACCATCACAAGTCCCTGCTCACCGGGAGACAAATTCTCTCTCAGATTATTTCCATGTCTTTAGCTTCCCCAGTAGCTTAGTCAAACTCGAGGAGTCAGAATAAACAGCACACACGGGAACTTCCCAGCACGTGGCTAATTTTTTTTTATATTTTCTTTTTTAATTCACATGATGTGCACCAGGGTATTTCTCTCCAACCAGAAACATTTTTCAAAACAACAACAGAGAAATATCTCAAGTGTGTTTCCATTGTGTTTTAGTGTCTAGACCACAAGGAAAGTCACAAGACAGGAAATTCCTCTGCCTCTCAGCAGCCTGACATGAAAAGCGCAGGACGGGTTAATTATATAAACATGGCTATGCGTGTATTTCAACAAGTTATTCTGTTCTTAATGTTCATACTGGGAGTGGGGGGATTAGACCCTTCTGCTTGTAAATCTCTACCAGTCAGTTTAAACAGCTCTCAAATACCTGTTCTTTTCTTTTTCCTTTTTTTCTTTTTTTTTTTTTTTTTGTCTAATTGTTATGGTCATGAAATAAGAAAGAAAACTCTGCTCCAGCCATCAAACGAACTATCAGTCAGCGACTTATATGAGGACTCATGGCTCTGATTCTCCCATAGACATAGTTTCAAATGCAAAGCTCCTTTTCCTATATTGAGTTTTTGTTTTTATTGTCACTCTGGTTTTTAATTATTAAGCAGGCAGATTCCAACCAGTTCTTCTACTCTGTCATCCCCTCCTACCTTCCTGAGTGCCACCATCATCCAGTTGGGCTGGCGCAACTCCCAGGGAGCCACAAGCGGAGCATGTTCTGTACGCACGTTGCTGCTCTCTCCTTCAGCACTATTGTGACTCTCAGCACTGTGTTATCTGAGCAGCCGAAACTACGTTTCTGCTTCCCAACAGTACGGACTGAAGAACTGATTAACCACCTTGCTTTGACCCGCAAAGCTGTAGAAGCTCTTGATCTCATAGCACATCACTTTCCAAAAAAGTGGAGAGAACATATGGCCGAGAGCGCTGCAGGGAGCTCAACAACGCAGTCCTGGGACAAAGCCCGGGAGCACCTCCATAACCGAGCTGCCAAAACGCACCATTTGCAGAAGCACATCCCCGTGTCAGTGCTCCCAGTTTGGCTGGAGCGGTGGAGCAACTCACTATAAATAAAAAGACACTAAGAGAAGTCCAGCATGAGGGTAGCTTAAACTGAGAACTGCAGCGCAGAGGCCGGAACAGGAAGGTAAGGGGGGCCCTGAGCATAAAAGCATCACTATTTCACCAAGGGCACTTGCCCTGCCCTGCCTCTTGGTGGGCTGGGATGCCTCTTTCCTGCCTCATACCCCAGTAACCCCCCATAAAACGCAGCAGATGGGACGGAGACGAAGGCATAAACCAAAGATCAGCCGATTTCTTAAGGGTTAATGTAGCGTGTCTCCACAGAGGAAGCAATAGGTTTGAAGGAAACAAAGAAAACGGATGTGTCAGGGTACTCAGATGGTGACTGACGCAAACGTAAATAAACCTAAAACAATTACACACGAGATTGAATCACAGACACTTGTCGCCTGTGTAGGGTATGCTTCAAACCAACAGATTTTACACAAGATGGATCACACAGTATTTCTGTTTGTGAGGTCTACTATAGAATAAACTCTATCAAATGGTGCTTCTCAAAAAGCTTACATTTCAACACACAGCATTAGGCATCAAAAGAACACACAGCAGGTTGTGTTTTTTTAAACCTTCCTTGACTCATCTTTTCTTTTTAAAGATTTCACAGCATAGCTGTAGCTGAGAAAGCAGCAAGCAACGAGCCAATAAAATACGGTTGTTCTAGACAGAAATGAAGTCCCACGTTGACAACACCAGCATGGGCACAGTTCTTTGGACCTATAGTAGCATAACACCATTAATGCATTAAATTGTCTAGGTGTATGTCCTTTTGCACAAGTGTTTGGAGAGCCAGAGAGCTCCTCCAGTGGAGTCAGAGGGCCTCTGGAGCCTCAACAAAATTTTGGATGGCTATGAACAACGACAAAGGGGCCACTGTGAGAAACCTCATTTAACATCCTCCCCCATCACGTATGTCATATATCAGCAAAGTCTGATTTCACAAACAAACTAAAACAAAAGGAAAAGTAAATGGCTGAACGTTACCTGGGAAGAAAGATTAACAGTGCACCACATCAAGTTGCTTAACAGCAGGGTAACCTTATGCAATAACTCTCTGGAGTCAAAGAGTCTGGAACCTCAAGCTTCATAAAACACATTTTTCATCGGTGCACACAAAACAAACACAACAATCACCACCACCCTTCATCTCCCGTTGCTTTGCTTGTCTGCAGTTGCACCCAGTGAGAGACAAGGCCAAAAGCTTCACCGATCTGCCTTCTCACACCAGTAATTTCCACATCACGTACACAGTGTACTCCCCTCTCTCTCAAACACACACACGCTCACGCTCACACTCACTCCACATCACTTTTACTTCCTTACTTCGCAAGAGCATTTCCCACTCTACAGATTTTAACACACAAGATGTCTTTAAAACCAAGTAGCAAATCCATGTTTTGGTTAGAAAGAGGCCAGGTTGAAAGTAAAAAAGACGGAGGGAAAGAATGGCATTTTTACAAACTTCACAAAACAGTAACTCACAGCTCCCCAAACAAACAAAGCCGGCCGTTTCCCCCAAACCCGTGCAGTATTTTTAAAGGTCACCCTACAAGAGGAAGGATAGGGGGCAAGCAGGCACAGGGTGTTGTGTGGAAAATGATTCACTTGCAGAAACAAACTGTAGACTCAGGGAGGCGAAATGATGGAAAACCCACTGACTTCAGTCAAGTCAGGACTTCCCCCTCAACACACAGGCTGCCAAGAAAAGCGTTCTGTCAGGCCATGCCAAAAGCAGGAAAATATCATGTTGAAAAGTCAACTTTACCAGAAATTGTCACCAAGACATTCAGCCCTTCAAGCACATCCATTTGCTGGAATCGTCTTCGATTGATGAGCGGATAAACCTTCCCCTGACCACTTCTGTCTAGCAGCATCAGACCACTTTCAGTGCCCACTAACAAGTTCACTCCTAGAAGAAACAGAGATCCAAGTTAGTAGGCAGATTTTCCACATATTCTAATGAACTGATGCTTAATATAGCAACTGTCTTGTTTCAAGCAGTCTAACCACCAGTGGTTGGGTCTCAGCTGCTTGCAGCCTAAAAGATCTCGTGATGTAGAGGCCGTCTACATTACCTGCCTGCAGTGACTAGTGACACCAAATTGCAGTGTTCAAGAGAGTGAGAGACTGGTAGACCATGGAGACCTTCCTAGAGCACCTGTTCGCAAACAAAAAGGGATGCTAATGTTGGAGAAGGGTTGAAGGACAAAGTGGTACTCAAGCTTGTGTCTTCTGAAGATGTATTAGCTATTGATAGAGGGGCTGGTAACAGGACGTTCTTGGCAAGGACACTGCAAAAAAGCAGTGTCAGGGGCTTGGTGTCCACAGGGAGAAACAGATTGTGGTGCAGCCCTCCTGAAAAAGGATTGGCACAGGGTTGGTCCTCAGCTTCCCAACAATCTTTTCCATCTGAATGTTACACCTAGAGGAATTACAGTAATCTTGTGTTTCCACAGATTTCTCCTAAAGATCAAGCAAATACAGCTGAGTGAAGTCAGTAGGCCAGTTTCTTTCTACAAAGGTCCACGCATCCACTGGAACACTTTCCAAGAGTCAACAAAACCTTAGCATTAAAAATCAATTACATGTTTTAGTAATAAATATATATACATATGAGACCAAGTTTTAAAAATCTATTAATATATTGTCACTCTTAAATTTCATGACTATTTATTTGCAATAGTGTTTCAGTCTAGGACCTCACAAGTATGCAGAGACAAGTCAGATACAGTACAGGGAATGGAAATCAACCCAAATGCATGACTTGCATTATTAGACTTCTATGTTGCAATCACAATATAAAACTTGTCATCCTTAAACACAATAAAATAATGAAATAAGAAAAGCCAAACTGACACAACATGATCATCGTTATATTGCTTAACAGCCTTAATCCCTAGTCAGACATTAATCCCCAGATATAACTATACTGGTGCCAATGGATGTATCATCTGGGCTGATCCCATATTGAACCTTTTCTAATGCACCACGTGGTCCCAGAGCACAGGAGTCTGTACCTCACTGTGGTCTGCACCTATACCAGTGACATGCCGTCTCACCGTACCCAAAAAGGGTATTGCTCACAAGGCTGAGGAATGCTACCTAAACAATACCCTGGCTACCAGGGAGCAGTTTGCATGAACGAGGGCATGTTCACGCTGACCCAGGGGACAGGAGGTGTCTCCCAAGGGGGACCACGTGTTAGGGGGAAGCAGGAGGAGGTAATGATGAGGAAGGGGACTGAGCTGCTGGTGCTGGGGGGCACTCTGAAAAGCCTCTGGCTGGATAAGAAAAACAGACGCAGCCCATGGAGAGCTCAGAAACCATCACACATCTCCATTTTCACATCTCTCTGCTAAGATTTGCTGCTCTGCTACTCCTCTGCCTCCTCCAGGCAAGAGAGCCCACAGATACCGGCAGGCACAGAGCCTGCCTTGGGAGAGGGCCTGCAGCTCTCCCGGGCTCTCCTGCAGCTGCTGACGCCTCCTCCATCCCCTTCCTGACCTCCTCCCACCTCTACATCCCCCATCTGGGTCTGCCCCCGCTGGCTCCAGTTCCATGGCCCCCAGGGACATTTCACATCCACCCGTCTCCCATACTGGGAGGCATGCTCAGACTGGGAAGGGGTGGAAGGAAGCAGAGAGAGCGAGGCACGCGCTGAGGCAGGGCTCGGTGCAGGCTGCAGCAGCACCAAACCAGCCGAGGAAGCGTCCGGCACCTCGGTCTCCTGCCTGCAGCTCCAGTACCATTGACTGAAGCTGTCAGCCATCCAGCTTTGACATACATTTTTGTATTTATTTTTTTTCCAGCGTGGATTACAGCTCAAACAAAGCCACATGCAAACTGCTCCCTCACAGTCCCTTCCCCTCTGAGCACCATTGCCCACTGGCTCCCGCCTCCACCCTCGTTGCCTCCTCTGCCGCCTTTGCAGTGTAGTTGTTTCTGCTTCGAGTTCACATGCGCGTTCATCCCCTTCCCTTAGCTATATGCATTTTGAGATTAAGCTAATGAGGTAGGGTACGCTGGTGGCGAGCAGTGCCTGTATTTTAAAATGCAGGCGCTGTCTTTATTCACAGCCAGACAAGCTCTTCTACCACCACCCTACAATTAAGCAGCTCTAAACAAATGGAAAAGCTTCCTGAGAAAGCAGAGGCTGGGTATAAAAATCTATGCTACTGCACCCACGTCATTAACGTTGACTTTCACCACTCAGAACTAGAAGAGCATCATCGACCTAATGCGATCAGCAACCTGCCAGATACTATGGCACTACCACTGGTAAAGGCAAAGCAAAACAAAGCCAAGCACGCCCCGCTCTTTTTGAATAAGAAGCACCACCATGAAATGGCTTAATTTGCTTACGCGTAAAGGAAGCTAAACTTTAGTAAGAAATAAGCATGTGTACCAGTTTGCATCACCATCAGTTTGGCCCTAAATGTTCAACAAGGAAGTGCGTTGTTACAGCTGTAAAACACCTCTAGGATTTTACACCTATACTTTAAATCACCGTGACAGTCAGATACATAGATCAAAGAAATATAAAGCCATTAACACAAATTGCTACTGGCAAAATAAGACAGATCAGAGAAATTATGAGTCATCTTTACTGATCCCATATGATTTCTCTCTGCCTTCGCCCTCTCACAGCCTGAAAGTTTACATCTGCACAAGTCTTCATTTTTATCAGAGAATTATTCATATGAACACATGCAGAAATAGCATTGGGGTAAAAATTCTTACCAGTAAATTCTGGAAATAAAGCAAGCAGCAGAACAGCAGATAGGAAGATAAGGTGTTGGGAGAGCTATTTAATTGACATGGCTTCGCAGGGAAGAAGGATAGGACAATAGTGCTGTTCTGAGAAACAAGAAATGCTGGAAATAACCCCAAAAGGGAACTAAAGCCTTGGAAAGAGTTGTGGAAATGTAAACAAGACAAGTGCACTGTGTTACCTATACAATCATCGTGTGACTCAGGGGAACGGCCAAATCTCTTCTTCATAGTTTTTAAAATGACATGCATGTACATTTACAGTCTGTTATGTTTAGGGATACTAGATAAATATGTACATAATATACACACGCGTCATCTATTAACATCTAGATAATAAAAAAATTCAGGTGGCCCCATAGCTTCTGGCCAAGAAAGAACTGACACAGCAGAGAAAAGCTTTCACTGGGTGTTGCAGCAGGGATTCCACATTGTAGCAGGCAACAAGCCCTTTCACCAGTGTAGGATCCTGACTAATTGTCTGCCTCTGACATAAATTATCCCTTGTGACAAGAAGGCCAGACACACTCAGTCAGCTGACACCTCATACCCAGCTGCTCTCTGCACTAACCACTCTTAATGAAACCAAGCCACAGTCTCACACTGGAAAATGTCCCTCCTACCCTTCTCGTTCCCCTCTTCCTTCCTACATAAACTGATGACTGAGGTGGAAAGTCATCTTACGAAACACATCCTAATCAAGCTCTGCAACAATACATTAGCAAGAGGCTCAAGAAGATAGCCCATGTGCACCAGCTGTACAATGCAAAGATGACGACAAGTTCCCAAACATCACAAGTGATATACTAACGGGGGCTAGAGAGAAAAGGACACCCTGATCAGCTGAATGAAGTCTGAACTGTGCTATCAGAAGCACTATATGCAGCAGTAGGAAATTATATCAAAGCAGAAGCAGCATAATAATAAGCAGCTCTTGCAACAAAAAGATGTAAATAAGCATTGAATAAATGTAGAGAAACAATTAAGGTTTCAGAGATACGTTCTCGAAGACCACCTGGCACGTCTGCACTTCAGAAGTGCAGGAGGCAAAGGAGGAACAGGTTTGCATTACCCCATAAGGCAGCACACAGTATCTCAGAATTGAATCTCTTCTTGTATTTGCGAATCTCTGGGGTATCACTCTGTGGCCGCGTATTTGTGGGATTCACATTGACAACTGATCCTTTCCGCGTAGGGTCTTGCCTTATTGCCTCTGATCTCATTGCTTCACTAGAAAATCCTACTGAAAAAAAGAAAAGTAAAGCACATGTAATATCCCTCAAGTGCTAAATTCTGGCTATACCATCTTTACACAATACAACCCAAATCAGTAACCGAAAATACTGAGCAAGCCTTTCTTTTTGTAAGAAATGTAAATGGAAAAAGAAATAAACTATGCAATCCATTGCAAATCAAATAAAAAGCATGATGGCAAAATTTGCAAGTACTTTAAAGAGCCACTAAAGTCACTGAACCCTTTTTCAATTGTCGTCTTCGGCTGCTTTACTTACCCACAGAAGTCACAGTTGTCCCACTAGATGGAGAAATCTGTAGTAATCTGGGGTCTATAAAAGGTGTAAAGGAGGAGGAAGATTTGTGTTTCTGGAGTGTGTTACTAGCGGACTGAGTCTGCAATGTAAATTTCAACTTTATTAATATTAATGACAATAAAAAGCACGGATAACAACAACCAACATTTTTAAGTCACTACAGAATTATGCTACAGAGCCTCCCCAAGCTTTTATACTTCCTTTATAGATACACAATGCACTGCAGGCAGCACACCTGAGCTAGACACATATGCACACTGCACGTGTTACAGCGAAATGTAATTAGCTAAATCGCCATCCCTGTCACCTCATCTGCTAGCGAAGATTTTTAGGACAGGCCACTACAATCAGGCACAAAGCGAGGGAATGTCTCCTTTTTTAAAGATCTGCTTAAATGTCTGTATACTATCTTATCTGCAAGCTGTCCACTACCTACAACTTTTGAATTTATGAAGCATCTCCTGAAGTGAGCTAGTTTAATAAACTACGAATTGGCTCGTGCAACAAAATCAGAACCATCTGGGATCAAGCATTTACTTCTACAATGGCTTATGTTTCGGTGTCCACTACCTTTCATTCTCCCTATTTTGTTTAACCTGAGCCTCTTGCCAGAAAGCTGCAGCAGGTTCTTCCACCTTTATTTGACAAAGCAACATATTAAACCTGTATTGAACAAAGGGGCTCATTAGTGTGGAAGGTGTAGCAAACGGTGATAATGAGGCTATGAATATGTAGTGGATAAAATCACTGGTGCTTGCTGAGTTATGTGATCTAAACATGAAAAAACATAAAGAAAGGAAGACGACAAGTGAAACAATGAACTGTTAAAAGTGGAAATGGAACGACTTAAAAACCCTTGCCAGTTTAGTATTATAGTGACAACATCGCATACTGAAGCAGAATGGGACAAGTGGAAAAAAAAATAGGTATATACATAAAGGGCGTGCATGTGGGTAAGTTGTACCAAGCAGTACTAGGTTTTTGCTCAGCTTTATACAAACGCAGTTAGAGACACTTCTTTATCACCAACTAATCTTCAACCTCTGATATTTCTAAGCCTCAGCTCTCTGCAGAAAAAATAGCAATGGGTCTTAGGAGGGTATCACCCCTCTGCACAGCTCAATACCAAAAGGCCCCTTCGTCACCAGCCACTGCCACAGCCTCCACTTCCCAAGCTGAGTTAACCAAACCCTGCTTATTTATTGCTTAGATCAAAGTAATGAGCAAGCATATCTCTGGATCAATCAACTGATCTCTATAACCTACAAGAGTGTGCTTTTAGAAAGATCAAAGACCAATGAAGCATAGCTGAAAATTAAGTACTGTGCCAACTGAATTTCCAGGAGGAAACCCTCCCACCCACCCTCCTGCTACGTGGTTCAGAAGCATTTTTGATCCTGTGGTGAACACATGCATTGCCATCAGCCTACCCAGCTCACCGCAACCTCTCCTTCTCGTCACAGCACTTGCACGCCTACGTGGCAGGACAGGCTCTACCCTGAGAAGCAGCAGCTTCTTTTCACTGAGTTTTGCTCCCCCCTGTACCACTCCTGCTTGCGTACAGAAAGAGGCTCTCCCCAAAAGCCGGGCTGGCCACCCAGCTGGGAGTGGAGCCACCATGCTGGGGTCCTCGTCTACTGCTAGGGTTGGTAAGGGGCCAATGATGCCCTTCGTTCACACGTACGCATCTCCTCTGCACCGAGGGGTTACACGCATGTGAAGGACCGGGCTTGCCCACCAGCACTTGGTGAGTAAGGGAAGGCATCGTCCCAGCATCAGCCCAGGACAGCAAGAGGGAGCTTTCCCCCGTGGTGAAGCCTTACTTCTCCACCTGGACACGACCAGGTGGAGAACAGTCATCTTTACGCAGCTGCTTTTCAGAGTACACACATACTTGGAAGAAAAAAAAAAAAAAAAAAAACCCCAAAGATTTTTTCCCCCATTCATTATTCCAAAACAACAACACCCCAGGCTTTTACAACCCTCCCGGGCAACTCCTGATTTGTTCACCCAGCCCACGTGGCAAGCTTTAAAGAGCAAAATCCCTCCACGGCCGCCTCCTCTCCCAAAGGGTGAGTTTCCACAAGCAGCTCCTCATACGTGCAGAGTTGCTAGCCCAGGCTTTACTGACAAAGCCAAAATTAACCGCTAATTTTTTAAGAGGCACGCTGCTAGCAATTAGACTGCTCCCGGAATAAAAAAGAATTTAAAAAATAAGAGAGTATTGGCTTGAAAAATGTGGTAGTCAAGTTTAGTTTAAAACGAACGCCATGCAATTAATGACTCACTAGGAGGAAGCAAAAATAGTAAACTGGCAAGTTTGGCGTGGGACTGCTCTAGAGTTAAGGGCTTCTTACACAGAACTGAAATGTGTTATTTGGGGGGTGGGAACAAAGGTGACAGGAAAAAAAAAAACAGGGGAGATTGGCTGGAGTTCCTTTGCAAACTATCTACTAGGCAATGCTGCTATGACCCTACGAAAGCAGCCAGCTGTGGTGTAAGACATACCTCATTAGTAGTTAGCTTGTCCTGGGGTGTCTGTGGGGACATGGTGGGTGTCGGCTGGCTGGAGGATGGGGAGGAGGAGGTGGAGGAAGTGGAGGAGGAATGGCTTTGCTGTAAGAGATCTGGCAAGAGGTGAATGCGACCGGCAAAGCCATTGCTCTCATGATGGCTGGCACGCTTTTTGTCAACTGTACTCTGTAGAAAAAACAGGCACACTTGTCTTGCTCAAGTGCTGCTTAAAGGTCTATATCCCTAACAACCTCTCTCCTTCTCTCCCTCGCTCTCTTCCTACCTTTTAACAGTTATTTATTTGTTTGTTGTTTTTTGGTTTTTTTTGTTTTTAAATAAGCTGATAATCCATGCCTTGATGCCTGGATGGAAAGGGAAAGTGGGCAGAGCTACTAGAGTTCAGCAAATTCCCACCTATTCTGGCAGGCAAAAGCTTAGTTTGTGTGGTTGACTTGCACAGCCAGTTCCATTAATTAACAAAGGAGTAACTGTGCCGGTAAGTCTTCCACCACAACGCGGACAAGCACATTATTGGGGGCGGGGGGAGGATTTCTTCCCCTATTGTTTTGTTTAAAACTAACTTAAATCCTATACAGATACAAGCTTGGACTGTCTGGTGAATGCCTTCAGCTAACTATTTAAAACAATAAGCATGAAATCTTAATTTTCAAACCAGAGTGCTCAATTAAGAAATTGGCATTCAGTTGTGAAATTCAGAAATGCGATTACCAAGAAACTCCTCTAAGCTAGCACGCTCATTAACACACGAGCTCATTTAAAAGCAGGGAATCATTATTTTTCAGAGGCACAAGAATGCAATATTTTCAGAATCAAAGGCAACAACACAGCGCTCTAGCTCTGTCCACATTCTCTCCTTCACCGCCTATTTTGCTTCTCCATTCCCCCACACTGTTATATTAATTTGTATGTACGTGTGTGTGTGTGTTATCTGGGTGGTCTGTACTGCCCTCAACTACAGGTTCAGAATAATTTAAAAAAAACCCTGAATACTCCACCCCCAGCCTCCCTCCCAGCCCCACTCCTGAGAGCCACGTTTGGTTTTATGGTAAAACTAAACTAAGTTCTTGCTCCAGGTACTTGCTCCACACACCTGCAGCTTTTCTACCCTTCTCTCCCACAGACTTTGAGGTACTCTGTATGGTGCTGCCACAGGTGTCACTGGAAAGCATGCAAAACAGTAGCAAGGGGTGAAGGGCTACTCTCCTCTTGGCATGCATCAAACATCTTGCTCATCTGAAATTCACTACAGCTGTGTCTTGATAATACGAACAACAAATATAATGTAGAAACAGCATGGGTGAATGAGCGAGTGGGTTAATGAGCACAGAAAAGGTGCAGCACTGCACAGGGAAGGAAAAGCAATACCTGTCGGACAATTAAGGTGCCCTCCTTAGAAGGAGTCAAGGCAGGTTCACTCTCCACATCATCATGGACAATCATGGTTTTCACTGACTCTGTTTCACCATTGCTCAAGTTCAACGTCGACCTATTTGCCAAACAAGAAATAACTGGAGTGAGATAACAGCACCTGTGCCCTAGCTTTCACTGCCCCACACCAAGGCATACTCAATATTAATTTATATCATGACCAGAGTGAAATATTTACATAACCCGCCTAGAAACGCTTCTCTATTAAAAAAAAACCAAAACAAAACAAAAAAAAAAAAAGAAAAGAAAAGAAAAGAAAAAAAAAGTCAGGAGTTTGTTAAACATCCCTTGTTGTTTTACAACAAATCAAGGGAGAGGAGGGAAAGAACCTAATTTAGAGAAGCCTACTTTTTGAAAAGGTAACTCTCAAGCGCTTGAAAATGTGAATATACAAGGCTGCTATGTCTTGCTCATAGATTGTTGTAAGCTGAAAGAACTAACATCCAAGCCAAAACACCTGACATCCTTTTCCTTCAACCCCCCAAGAGGGAAAACAGAAGCAAAATACTGTTAAAAGAACTAACACTGCTCGAACATCATCTGGTCCAGAAGTAGATTCGTCTGCTCCTTCCTGTTCCATATCATCATCTTCCTCATCCGTCGTCCCTGACTCCTCACTTGAGGATGAATAATCCGTTACTTTATGTGGAGGTCGCACATCCTCTACTGCTCGCAATTCCTTTGCCAAAGCAGTTAAATCCTGATGGGAGAGGGAAGAAAAAACTGACGTTGCAATGAAGAGAGGAGAAGAGTTTGCAAGACAACCCTACTGGATTAGCATCCAAGTTTGTTCACTTGTCCACTGCTGTGTTTACATAGCCCCAGTAGTATCATTTCCTTCGATTTATTCATTCCTGATAGTTACCAAAAGTCACTTTCTGATAAATTAAAGCACCAAAAGTCAACCTAACAAGGCCTTGACATATTATAGAAAAATGCATACCCTGAATCCAAACTATCCTGATTATGACTTCAGTTTATCCCATTATATCATCTGGAGGACGTATACAAGCAGCTGGACCTAATCACACAGAGTGGTTGACTCTCACAGTTCATTTTCCTAAACTTTGCAGGTTAATAGCATCCACCACAAGAGATATAGGGAGCAAGGTAGCAGAAAGATCCTAAGACTTATTGAGCCACCCAAGGCACAGTCACAGAGAGCTGATCTCCTTGAAACCTTCTGATCCATTTCCAGTTGCATGGATCCGCACTGAGGAGTTCACCTGAGAGGTCAGATTCATTAGCACCAGCTCAGTTGCACGCGACTGTCAAACAGTATGGGACATAAGCTGCTTTTCCACCTGCAGCCTGGAGTGTGGGCAAACCAGGTTTGCAGTGAGTGCAATCTGCTCTTAATTGTGTAGCTGTGCTTCATTTAGCTGAATGCAGTTTATGGCAAATACTTCACACGTTATACTATCAGAAGTGAAGGACCAACCCCTATGTTTCTTTAAGAAAGCAGCTTTAACTGACAGATTTGAGTGCTGGTGCAGTATCACAATGGCAAGAGAAAAAAGTTTTAAGGAAAGTTGGAAATACTGTGAAAACCCACTGTGATCCCCCAGATACAACTGCACATAGAGCTGTAATCAACTGCAACATCAGTCAGATAAAGAAAACGTCAGAAATCTTTCATGGAAAATAGCAACAATTTAAGGTCTTACCACTTCTCCCTGCACCATTCAGCCCAGCATTGGCGCATTCAGGTCAAATGCATGATCATTGGTCCAGCCCCAGGAAGGAAGCACAGGATCGAAAGAGAAAGGCAAAGGTTAGGAAGGAAGAAGACCGGAGAGCAGAAACCAATTCCAGAAGCAGAGCAAATTCTAATGTTTAAAGTACTGTGATGTGTGCAGGCAATTGCAGAGCCCAGGACATGCTGCTGTGCCCACAGATCCAAACTCCAATTCAAGCTGAAGTTCACCCCCAAAGGCATCGTGAATGGAAGCTCACACCGTATTTTTTGTGGGCCTACCTGAAAGAGGCAGGGGACAAGGGAAAGTGGATGCCACTTACAGCAGGCTTGATAGGTCTGAAGACTTCCTTTTTCTCTTCAGGCTTTTTAGGTGCACTTTCATGACGCTGTGACGGCGAACCCTCTGATTTGGATGATGCTGCATGTGTCAAGACCCCGAAAGGAACACAGAACAAAACACATTAAGCAGGGAGCTAAAATATGTTTTCTTACTTCACTTTGGAGTGGGGAAGAGAGGTGAGAAGGCTATCAGGCACTGCCTGACAGCAAGACAGAAGTTTTACTGGTTCATTATTGCATTGTCCCTGAAGGACTATACAAAAACCATCATAAGCTGTGATTGGTATACATGACCTATGACTAAAGCCAAAGTAAGCAGTCACACAGTTGTAAATCAAAGAGGGTAACTCGAGTGTGGCCACAAGCTGTGAAACCAGCATCAGCATCCAGCGTACACCAGCTGAGACCTATCTGTAGCAGTCTGCAGCTCTTCAGCAACCACCAAGGTGACAGGCAACAAGCATCAAAAGATGCCCTTGCACATGGGAGGAGGGGAGCTATAAAAGCATGGAGATCGGGCTGTTTGCACATGGGAAAATGCAGCAGTGACTGAACATGAATTAGAGAATGCTGGAACACTTTCACGTCAACTTCTGCACCCACTGTCTTTCCCAAGGAAGGACATACAGCCAAGGAGGGTACTGTAGGCTAACCCATCTTTGATACTGCATGTTCAAAGGTCTTTCCCAGTGAGGGTTATCATCCTTCATTACTGAATGTTGTGCAACTCAATAAATGTAGAAACACGACATTACAAAGGGTAGAGGAAGAACTTACATCTCATCCGGAACCTCTCTCCAGACCCACTCTGAGAGCCGGGATGGGAGCCAGGCTGTGAGCCAGAGTTGCTTGAACCCGAAGAACTGCCACTGCCCGGCCTTGGTACGAGCTTCTCCACCCTTTCCCACAGCAGACGAGGCTCTATATTGCTGTATCAGGGGAGGGAGGCAAGTCTTTGTCACAACGCTTCAGTTTCAGATTCCCGTTTCTAAACTCAGCCATCACTCTTCCTCAATGTTTTGCTAATAACTTATCTGAAAGAGGACTTAGCACTGAGCTGAGGGCATTAGTGATGCTGCACAACACAAGCAGTGGCTCCCTTTGAAATACCTATTACCTTATTTAGGATGGTAAAAAAAAAAAAACTTTAGGTGGGTGTAAGCTATTGTTTTTATTTGGAACTGTCTACCTGCCATTCTTATGTATCTAAACCTAAAGCGGACAGTTCTCTCAGCCTGCATGCAGCAGGTTTGAAATTGGCTCAGAAGTACCATGGCCACCCAAGCAGTAGCCAAAAAAACCAGCACTACCTGTCCCTCTAAAATACCCTTAGCCCCATCCAGTGAGACAATTCAGGGGTGGCCTGTCCACAGCGCTCTGCTGAGCTTTGGAGCCAGCCCCTTCCTGACCTGAGATGCTCTGTGGCACAGCTCATGGATGCTCCTCTCCCTCCTAAAGTCTGGTTCTGGCTGAGAGGCCAGAAAGTTTCTGAGATCAGTTTCCTTCAGATGTTACAAACACTTCTGCTGCCAGTAATCCCCACAAATACACCCAAGATGACCTGCTGCACCAAAAGGCAGAATGTTCATGAATAGCCACATTTTTTCAGTAATCTTAAGGGTATTTTGAAATTATTGCAAAAGCTACATACAGTGCAGGCAACTCAAAGCAGGAGAGGGAAGAAGAAATTTTGCCATTGTTTGTTGGCACATGTGATACACCAAGGGGAATTAATATTAATCATCACTGAAAAGGGATCCAAATTCATCTTCCTCTCATATCCAACAGACAATGCCAAAAGCTCTCTGAAAATGCCTGGCTTTCCTTGAGCCTTTTCCTTCCAACACAGGAAAGGCAAGGACATGTAGGCTTACAAACCTCGTGGAGTTTCTTTGACCTGCTTGGTTATTTTGCTGCCCACTGCCCTGCAGGGGAGAATCACGGCGGGACAGGACTGGTGATCGAGACGTTGTTCTCACAGGTACCTTGGGAGAAAAAAGGTTGTATTAAAACCATGAAGAGGAGAGAGAGAAGAGGAAAACTGAATCTCTTCTGCTACAGAATATATTCTTAAGATTTTAACAACACTTAATCTAAGTCCAAGCTAGCATCAACAACCAAAAGCAACAAACACCCACAAAACCAAGAGCCTTAGTTGGGATGCTGTCCAGATTTTGAAGAGAACTCAAAGTTTAGTCTTAAGTAGTGTTGAATAGTTACCACACAAACACATACACACCTCGCTACCCTCCAACTACTGAGACATTTAAAAAGAATATGGCATTTTGACTGAAGCAGGGGAGGCACAAAGCAATTTGCTGAAACAGCATGAGAATTAGGAGAATAAGCTCAGGGGAACCAAACAAATGCCCGGGAATGGATCAGCAGAAGGCAAAGACTGGTGAGGGAGCAAGAATATACTCAGAAGAAGCAAATCCCAGTGGATGGGAGGGGGGTGGGGTGGGAGGGAGAGAGGAGGAAAGATATTGAATGTTTCCTTTTTGTTCAGTTCCATCTCTATTTTAAATACATGTATGATTCATAGTTTGGGCTGATACCAGATGAAGAAGAAAATTAACTCTGAGCAATAACCTCAGGGATATTTTTAATTCTTTTCTGAATATAGTAATGATTTGTTAACTTTGCATAATAAATTGTCTCTCTGAAATAGCTGCATTCTGTAAATCATTGCCAATTTTATATGAAGCTTCAATATTGTACTTAAGGTTGGTTACCATTAACCCATCGACTGAACGCCTACATTATGATCTGCCTTCCAAAATACTGTTACCAATGCTGGCACAAGGGCACGGTCTTCCCAGTGCCCAGGGTATCACATCCTTAAAAAAAATAATAATTAATAATAAAAAAAAATAGCACACATCTGTCTTTCTACTCCTTACCCTTGGAGGCACCTCGTCACTGTCTGATCTAGCCCAAGCCTTTTGGGTGGGGTCGGGTACCTCCGACTTAGAGTCAGAACTCTGATTTAGCACTTCACTGCGTGAAGGTGGATATGGGTCCTGGGAACGAAGATGGTGATGAGCAAATTTGGGAGAAGGGTCACTGAAGGAATGGGATCGCGAGACAGGGGAAACATTGTTCTTGAGAGATGCCAGATGGGACCACTGTACCTTACAAGAAAACAAAACATAAAACATTCAATGCGCTCAGTATAACTGGCTTTCCAATTAACACAGAATAAAGGCAGGTGGGGCGGGCAAGACAAATTGGTTATGGCATTAGGTAAGCGTGGGGTGGAATCAATGCACTTAAAAGCAAGGCAAGCGCCCAAAGAACGTAACAGACTGAAATACAGCACATATGCATTTTTTTTGAGATACGCTCTCCACATACACATACACCGGTGCCCAGAAGAAAAGGCGACCTGATATCTGCACCGTGAGCCTGAGTCCAAAGGCCACGCAAGACAGAAGCTGCCTGCTGTTCTCCGGTCTTCAGTGGGCTTTGGTCAGGTCTCATGGTAGCATTGGTGGGCTGGGAAATTTGAAGTGGATATCCAATTGAAGAAATGTACAAAATTAAAGAATGCTGTAAAATGTGCAAACTGACAGACATTTACGTTACCTAATAAATTTAGGAACTAGATACAGTTCCAAACTTTTGGAAAGACCATAACACAAAAGCCTTTATTCCTTTACAGTCATTGCAATATATATAAAAAACCGTAATATATATTGTATATAGTATACATATGTACAATGCATATTATACTTACACCATATATGTACCATATACTGTACATATATACATATCTATACACAAACTAAGCACACACGTACACGCACACATATTCAATTACACATACTAAGAAGGCACAACAGTGACTACGGAGTTAAAACTCTGTTGGGATTTCCACTGAAATTCATATTGACCCTTCAGCCTACTCCTTCCTTGTGAGTAAACCTGCATTTCAGAGTTAATTTCTGAAACTGAGGAGGAGGAAAGGTTGTAACTGAGGAACACACTGTTTTCACACCTGATAATTAAGCAAAGCTTCGCTTTCAACCCCAGTTTCAGCAGGCTGGTTCTATTTGTTTTTATATGATTATTATTTCCTCAATTTTAATACACACAGCTGTTGAAGAGCCTGATTATCCCTAATATGAGTGGAAGACCCAGACTGTAAAAATAACTGGCACAGAGAGCATGACGATACAAGTCCAATATTTTGAAATAGTCATAGAGGTTTGAATAAAAGCCAGGAATTAATGAGTAAGAGACGAAGTTCTGTTCTGATTTCTCCCACTCTCCCGTCTGCTCAAATTCTCCTGTTGCCCAAAAGGGTTGCAATACCTAGTCACAATCAGGGACGGTTTTAGCTTGCAATGTCATCAACAGATTTAATTTGGGAGAGGAAAATTCTGCATGGAAACAGAGGAACTGAATGCAGAATTATACCGTTTAATTTAGCATATCTAAATCACTCAGAATTTATGGGCTATGTCTAAGTTTTAGACAACGGTTACTTTTTAAATTCATGCTGTTAATTCCTATGAGATACAGATACCGAGGATCTGGAGGCTCTCCATTAGAAAACAGCAGAGTGATGGCAGCCACACAGCTCAATGGTTTCAATCTCTTTTTGATTTTCCAGGGGCGGAACAGAGCTCTATTTAGCAACTGACAACAAACTTGCTTTTCTTAGTCATGTTTTGTATATCTCTCTGAAGCAGCGCTCATACTATTAAAACCCACTTGTTTAGTTAGCTTTTTCCACAAGAATTTAAAAAACTAAGCCAGCTCACTTCTTTGCTGAGCATCCTCTTTGGCAGTAAGTACCTTGTACAGATCAAATTCTGAATCGTAGAAGTGTACTGCAACTGTCACCAGTGTTTAGCCCACCATTCCTGTTGCACAGACAGTAACAGTAATGCAACAGCTCTAATCTAACTGTAATATCAAGAAAAACCCCACACCAAAACCATAAATCTATCAGTTTATCAATAAAATAAGCAAAAATAGATAAAGAGCAATCTACCATATAAACTGCTTTGCACAACAGCACTACCCTTTACCTAAGGCCTTCTATGCACCAAGATCTGCAAATCTGAAGGAAACATGTTGGGACTTCTGCATTTCCTCCAGGCTCACTGAGATTTTCCTGGGCACTTACCTGGGGCTCCATCGGCCTCTGCAGGGCAGGCTGAGCAGGTTCTGAGTTTCCATTGGAAAAGGACTCTGATCTTGAAGGCACTGGTGGCTCCAACACTTTGCCCATCTGTTTAGATTGCGCTTCAGGGGAGCCCTGGTTAGTTTTTCTAAATCTTTCCTCCACCTAAGCCAAAATAAACGGAGGTTAAGCCTAGAGTCAGTAAAACCAATTACAGTAGAAATACGAAGGTGACTACCACCTTTCCTTTACCATAAAGAAACCACATACATTTGGGACTTGGCAGGATTTTTTCCCTACAGCTTTCACCAGTAACGTAAAACACAGAGTGAACTGCACCAAAGCAGCAAGTAAGCCAATATGGAAAATCCATACTAGGAAATAGGTTACAGCAGGCAGTAAGATGTGAAGTGATATGATGGAAGATCATTATGAGGCTTCTTTCTGTCTAGACTACTTACAGTATTTTCCTCAGAGACAAAAGGATATATGAAAATAGAAACAACTTTACAATACAGAAGTACGTTTCCCATTGCTACCCCTTACTGTAGTTACTCACCTTACTCAACCAACGTTATTTAATTATCTCCTCTCCTGAGCTTGTCTCTTTGACAGTGCAAGAAGAGACAGGATATGCTTCTCTACCTGGTAATAGTGGAGGCTCTTCAGCTTTAGGTACGAAACTGTAGGACTGGTCATCCTCTCTCTTATCAGATAGTCCCAGAACAACCTCACAGACCGGAGAGAACAGCCCCAGCAGCTTATTTCTGGTTCTCAGGGATGTGTAGAAGTGATCGTACACTAACCTAGAGAGCTTTTCGAGGGGAAGACTAGATCAGAAAGTGCTCAGTCCTCAAAAGAACATCAAGCGAGGTCCCCACACAGAAACATCTTCCAAGGCCACAGCATTGCGAACAAAGCAAGCAATAAAAAGGGTAAGAAACAGAGGGAGGCTTAAGGCAGAAAAGAAATATCCTCCCATTTCAGAAGATGGTCTCTTGCTAGAATCAGGGCAGCACGTGTGTTTCTGCCAGGGGAGCCGCCGCTGAGGAACGCTGGACTCCAAGCACTTTATCCAAGTGTTGAAGAAAGATCAAACTGGCAGCTTGAGCTGATTTCATTTGCTGAGATGCTGCTCACGAGATTTGCTTTAACCCTTGCACCTTGAAGCACAAAACCAGTATTGGGGTGGTTTCCTAATTGTTCCCTAGCAGTGATGGTCTGGAGACACTGTTGTTCATATACCCATGTCAGAAGACAGAGGCAAGTTTCCAGGACTCCTTAGCTGGGATGCTTTACAAACCTGCCCCTGCTTTCCAAAATTTGAGGATGGTAACAGTTTGCCTATGGGAACAAGCAGACAAGCTTCTGCCAGGTCTACACAAAACACATCATGTCTGGGGAAATACAACAATAATGGAGGCAAATATCTTCACCATACAATCATTTTTCACCATCATGTTCAACTTCATAGAGCCATCCCTTTAAAGTTTAAAAAACAGGCCAGACTCCTTGTTATGAATAGAACAAGGAAAAGCCCCAAGTCTTTCTGTCTGAAGGAAAAGGCTTTCATGTCTCTAGCTGTAGATGATAGGAGGTTTCCTTCACAAAGCACACAAGCTGCACAAGCCATAAGTCCTTAAAACCAGGCAAGAGGTGGGAAGGAGAACACCAGTTCATCCCTGCATAAGAACAGGCCCTGTTCCAGTCATCTGACTGTCTGGATGAGAAAATGGTATTAAGCCTCATTTCTTGCTCTAATCTCTCCCGTTTCCCAGAGCCAATCTTAGAATTCATTTTCCTTATATCCCCCATTGCCACTGGAATGGGAAAAAAACCCCCAACACTCTAATCCGCATTAGACTTCGCCAGAACAGGAAAGTTAGCCCACTTTGGTTTATCATCCTAATGGTCAACATCTCCGTAGATGGAGACTTTCTCCGGGGAGCAGTATACCTGAAAGTATGAGGCACAGAATATTCGCTCCAACTTCAATGTCAAGAATGACATGAAAGTTAATGCCTGCTTTTAGGATTAACTGGTGCTGCTCCCACCAAGATATCATGGCTATACTTCTACTTCACACGTACACAGTGATCTCTGAAGATCTGACTATTAACACGATTTTTCTGTGCCTTCGCTTTAATCCTTCTAGCTAGAGCAATTACAAAAGAAAAAGACCACAACAGAAAAATAGTTGAGTCAGTGGTTCTGCTAAAGGATGTAACACTTTGAATCTTTAGGAGTTTCTCTCCTTTTCAACTCTGAAAGGAAAATGGGGAGATGAGGAACAGAGACAGTTCTGCACACAACCCCCAGTATCAATATAGGCTGGGGGATGAAGGGCTTGAGAGCAGCCCTGCCGAGAAGGACTTAGGGGTACTGGTGGGTGAAAAGCTGGTCATGAGCTGACAATGGGCGCTCACAGCCCAGAAAGCCAACTGCATCCTGGGCTGCATCAAAAGAAGTGTGGCCAGCAGATCCAGAGAGGTGATTCTCTACTCTGCTCTAATGAGACCCCACCTGGAGTACTGCATCCAGCTTTGGAGCCCTTGGCACAGGAAAGACATGGACCTGCTCCAGCAGGTCCAGAGGAAGGCCACAAAAATGATCAGAGGGCTGGAGCACCCCTCCTATGAGGACAGGCTGAGAGAGTTGGGGTTGTTCAGCCTGGAGAAGAGAAGGGTCCAGGAAGACCTTATAGTGGCCTCCCAGTACTTAAAGGGGACTTATGAGAAAGATGGGGACAAACTTTTTAGCAGGGCCTGTTGCAACAGGACAACGAGTAATGGTTTTAAGCTAAAAGAGGGTAAATTTAGACTAGATACCAGGAAGAAATTTTTTATGGTAAGGGTGGTGAAACCCTGGAACAGGTTTTCCAGAGAGGTGGTAGATGCCTATCCCTGGAAACATTCAAGGTCAGGTTTGACAGGGCTCTGAGCAACCTGATCTAGTTGAAGATGTCCCTGCTTACTGCAGGGGGGTTGGACTAGATGACCTTTAAAGGTCCTCTCCAACCCAAACCATTCTATGATTTTATCCCTCCAAAGCTAGCCTTCAGGTTGGACAAGAGTGCTGGACCGGCACTGTGCTTACACCAAGGCGGGCCAGGCGCAAGGACAGGAGGGGGCCGGTTCCATGCCTGCACCACCACATACTAGACAAGTCTGAACTTCTTCCAGGAGAGAGAGACATACCAGATACTTAAGCCAGCAAGAGGAATGGATGAGATAGCACAAACATGGTTTATGAAGAACTCGGATGACAGCATCTACAAGAAAATGAGTTTGTGCTCACCAAGCCCGAACATCTATACTTCAAACGCAATGAAGCACTACTGGACAAAGGTGGACCAAAAGCTATTTTATCATGTTCAACAGCCCCAAGGATTTTTTTGTTCTCGTTCCAAACTGTATTTACCTAGTCCTCACATGCCAGTGACGAATGTTATTAAGAGCTTTGACCAGTATTGCCCAGTCTAGTGGTTTGTGGGCAGTATGGTGCTCAAGGGAAACATAAGAATAAGACTGCTGAGAGAGAGCCAAATATGCATCAAAGAAGCAATTACTTGCTTAGCAATGTTACCTGTGGACCAGTGAAGACAGGGGGCCATTCACTGAAACAAACAGCACTGTGATGATTTCAGATCGACTTGTGCATGCCCGAAGTCCAAGAAGGCAGCACCACAGAGTTTCATAAGAGTAGGATGTGATCTCAGAAGAGAGTACTTAACATTTCAAAAATGAAACTAATGAAATTCAGGTTTGTGTTCATAAGAAGGAAATTTCCAAGAGCATGGGCTAAGGCACCAAATGGGTAAACAGGTGCTGTGTGCAAGCATCCCTTATAGGTTCATGCTTTCCAGTTGCCTCCCAATTTCTAATCGCCAGTAGCTGCCAGCGACACAGATAGCCAGCTGCACCAATGCTTCCTGTGAAAACATGTCTGATGAAGTACAGATGAGATTAACTTCCTGGTGTGAGGCCTTCAAAACCAGGTCCCCTCAGCCTGCAGCCTTCCAGAACTTCTTTCCACCCTTCATACCTCAAAACTCTGAACTCCAATGATTGCAATAATACTCAGAAATAGCCCTTGGGTTTGGAAACCAGCGAGCAACATTTTAAAATATCCTGCCCCTTATGAGTGACACTTGGGCCTCCGACTGTACTACAGCAGAACCACAGTGACCACGATGCCAACAAGTAGGGGCACAGGAGCAGGTAGCAGATTCCTGCCCACAAGCAGGACTTACCTCTCGCGCTCTTTCAGCAGGCTCATAGTGGGATTTTGGCTCAGGGGTATGATAGCTTTGCTTATTTCTTTCTTGCTGCTGCTGTTGCTGCTGTTGCTGCTGCTGCTGCTGCCGCCTGTGATCATGCTGCAGCGACAGGAGGTAGGCTTGCTCCTGCTGCAACTGGCGCTGGAGTCGCTCCGCCTGCCGGTGTTCCTCCATCTCTCGCCATCTGTATTCCTTTGAGAGAATGTGTTGAGTAATTCAAGACATGACATTGAACTTATGGTGGATGTGTCCCTATCCAACCCGTTAAAAATGCACCTTTCTGGTTGTTGTTTTTTTTTTTTTTTTAATTTTATTATTTCATTGTTAAAGTGTAGCCAAGAGCTATGTTAGACCAATATGGCATGTGTCTCGTGTTGGGCAAGTTGAGAGTGTACTGCTAAGCTTGATGTGATTGGAGAGTTATGTCAAAACTGATTTTTATTAAAGGAAAAAAAAAGAGTTAATTATACTAAATCCGGTGTAAAGTTCATAAAACAATGATTTAGACCAACACTAGGCCATTGTATCCCGGGGTGGATTTACATATCATGTGTGCTTTTGATCTGCAACATAAGCACTCTAGTTCTTCACTGAATGCCAAGGTCTGTTCAGAAACTCGACCACCACACCAGAACTGTTCCACTTTAACATAAAGCCTCCTCTTACCGCCCAGAAAGCGGTGTGACCATACAGCACTTCTCATATGTGCCTGTCAGCTCACAACGCTAGCATAAATGGCCTTTTAGTCAAGCTCCTTTTTTGTCATACTGTCAGTGCAGCTGTGCCCGACTGAGGGAAGCCTAGGACTGGCCGGATAAATGGATCCTATAGCTACTGAACAAAACAGATACAGTGCTTTACCAGTAACATGGCCTGCTCCTGGAGCAGCTGCTGCTGTAGAATTTCCAAGTGCCGCTGCTCCTCTTCTAGCTGTCGCCTGATATACTCCTGTCACATAGAAATTACCCAGCAATAAATTTATTCAAAAGGAATGCATCAGAACCCCCTGGGTGGAACACCACACGCTACTTCCCCAGTTCAGCTTTAACGAGAAACGCACTTCAGGATGGATTAGTGCCTGCAGAACAATTTAGGAAGCCCTGCCTTCTAAGTATCAGATTTTGGCCCCTTCCATTCTGGAATTTGGACTCCTGCAAATGTTGCCGGCACGGGCCAGAGCTCGTTTACGTATTTTGGAAGTGGTTTCAAGAAGCAGCAAAATGCACTTGAAGGTTTTGGAAAGTTAAAACACAGCAAGTCTGACTCAACACAGCCAACACAAAGTCACATGCAAGTTGTATTAAACATTAGTTTGTTGCACTGGTGCGATGAACTGTTAGCAACAGCTAGAGCCAGGCGTAGTGTAGGCGGACCTGGAGCAAGCTCCCCCACAGGGGCTCTGCCAAGTCCGGCGGGGACCTGCCCTGCCATCTCCCCTGCCGCCCTCACCAGAAGCTTCTCCTGAGCAGACGCTGCCGGCCTTGCTGAATTATGCGATGGTTATGACACAAACAAACATCCACCAGGAAACAGATATTAGACCAAACTCGCTTGCTCTTGCGATCTAGCCATCTCTTCACCTGCAGCCTCAACAGGTCGAGACATTTACCCCGCTTGCTTCGCCTGACCCCCTGGAAGAACTCTGAAGCACCAAACCCAAGCTGGTAACATCCTACCATGCAATTAATGGAAGTATGTAACATGTGCATGCGCACACACACAAGCACACGCACACATTTACAGTGTATGCATAAAGAAATTAATGGATCAGTGATACAGTGATGGGAGCTATAGAAAGTCTTGTGACAGACTGATGAGATACACTATACTGTTGTTACGCACATTGGCTGAGCCATGGTTCGGGTTAATAAAAATTCTAAGAGGGGGCATGTCTTTTCTTCAAGAAAAAATTCAGAGTGGTTCAGCTTGGCCACATCAATTAACCATTTGTCATTATTGGCACTGTGCGTAATTTGCATTTCAACAGTTTAAGAAGCAGCTGGGGGAATACCCGGTGTCTGCCCAAAAGCAAATTGCTGTGCTGTAATTAGAGATTTTCCATATATTTATTCCCATTGGTTAGTCTTCTCTCCTTTCGACTCAAAAATCTTTGAAATATACACAAACACAATAAAATTGCCCAGTAACACAATCATCAACGATCTCAAATACAGTGACTTTACGTAAGAAAAAATTAAGGTCTATCAGGCCAAAACCAGCATTCCTGAAATTAATGGGAAATTTACAATCAGCCTCCAGGACGGTAGTTTTGGCCCTTTATTTGGAATCAGTATTTTGCAGTACATGCATGGTAATTATTACCCTGATTATCACCCTGATTAAAGTTTTTAAAGGATTTGAAAACATGCAGATTTCATGCATAAATACAGCAACTGAATTTCACAGTCTAAAAGGTTTCTCACCTGTACTTTCAACGTATTAAGGACACACTGACACAACTTAAGATATACTTGCTGCCTGAATTGGCATACACTGTTAGAGCCGTTTTTAAATAGACAGAATAAGAGAGAGAAAGATTGCATATTTAATTTTTAGGAAGGAAAACTCTCTGCAGCTCAAAGGTTCCAACTCGGATCCAGAATATTCAAAGTTTATGACAAGCCTCTGACCAATTCTGGGTGCCAGAAGCTGACGCGCAACAGAGCTGCCATTCTCTGGGAGGCCACCTGAACAGGGGCATGTCCTGCAAGAACCACTGATCCAGCAGGACAAGCCTAGAAACGATTTTGAGCTCAGTGATGATTTCACCAATTCTGATGGTTTTAAGTCAAGCCCAGGAGCACAAGCTGAATTTAGAATAAGTACTGCAACGAGACTTCTTTTTTTTGGGAAACATTGAGGCTGCCAGAGTTTTCCATAAAGCCCTACTATCTACGTTAGTGCGTTTGCTGTCAGAGACAACAAAGATGAAAGGGTCAGTGTTAGGTTGCCTCTAAGCTGCTTTAGGCTTATTAATTTTTTAAAAATTAAATTAGAATTTAGAAGAAACAAACCTATTGTGCATATATCTGTATCATGGACTCACCTGCTCCCTTTCTACCCTCCTCTTTTCCTCCTCTGCCCTTCTTCTCTCTTCCTCTTCCTTACGCCTCCTCTCCATTTCTTCCAGACGTCTCTTTTCTTCCTGTTCTCTCCGCCTTTGCTCACGCTCTTGTTGCCTTCGAGCTTCCCGTTCTCTTCTTTGTTGCTACAAAAAGGGAAAAGAAACCACAAAGTTTTACTTTTGTTGTTATCAAAGAAAGAGGTGGGGTTGTTTTCTACTGTGAAGAGAGGGATTCACCAGGACTGGCAAGCTCTGCAACTGAGTGACAAAACACTTTATGCAAGTGTTCCACCAGGAAACTAACTCGTACCTAGCACACAAATATCCCTAAAAGCAGCCTCGCTTACTCTCTCTGGTTTCTTCATGGACACACACAGAGTCACGTACCCTATTCCTGACAACCAGGGTGTGGAAGCTCAGTGCTGCTCTTCAAGAGAGGCTCACACTGAAATCTCAATCTTTGAACAACTGTTGAACTCAAATCTTAAAGTGACAATTTTCTTTACTTCAACACATTATCTAAATGTTGCCAAAAGGAAATTATCAGCCTCACCGAAATCAGCTAAAACTCAAATGACAACTCTCTGAGCTTTCCATAAGCAGCCTCTCTCTTAACACAGTTCATGATCTGCTAAGACTTCAATGGTGTTGGCCCAACAACCAAGGTTGATTTAATGCACTGCCCAAAACTTTGCCTACGAGAGAAGAAAGGCTGACCAAGAGCACGTCAGCCCCTCCCAGAACATCAAAAGCACCTGTATGTAAAAGAGGAAAAACAGCTGAGCTAAGCTTTTACACTTCTACAGATAAGCTTTCACTCATGACCCAAGTACAAACTGGTGCTGATAAGTCTGCTCAAGTCTGAAAAGAATCTGGGAAACAGCTCTAGAGAGCATGAACTGACTCATTTATGTCTATAGAGCACCATGTATGACTTCAGAGGAGACATTTTACATGCCCATACAGTCGTGACCAACTCTTCCTGCACTTCTACTGAAGCATCCAGTTACTCCACCTACCTCGAAATCCCAGGCAGCCTCCCACAACTGCCTAAGTGTCAAAAGACCCAGCTGTCTCCTGTTCAACCATCAACTGGGATTATCTCTACAGCATTTACCTCCATGACAGATTTCTATAATATGCTAAAAATTATACAAGAAATTTAAACTAAAAAAACCACACTGAAATTTAATCCCAAGAACAAAATGAAAACCTACATAGGTTATTCCTTTTCACATTTAGGTTAAGGTTAATACTATCACTGATTTCTGTTGAAGCAAAGCTGCCACAGGTTTGCCTGTCTTAAGGCACTCCAAGTAGCGTTGCAAGAGCACTCAGACTAAGCTTTTATTTGGGTTCACAAATCCAGTTACTGGTGTGTGTTTCATAGTTGTGCTCAACTGAATAAGCAAAGGTCAATCTACGCTCCCAGTGTTACTTCACGGGATGAGCTTTCTCTGCTCGGCACATTACCCTGCATGACTACGAAGTAACTGAAAGCCTTTTCCATCTTCTGGAATCAATACTGACATGACAGTGGAGAAGAAATATTGGGGGGAAAAAAGATGGTTAAGAATTAGTAGTACTTAAATAAAACAGGCTGCTTTACAACTCTCTTTAACTAGCTGCAGTTTTGGGAAAGATGCAACTTTCTTGAAGACCACTGTTCAAATACGCCCACTCTGTAACTGCGATGCCTTCCTTCCTGGCCCATAGCATCATCCTGGGTTCACTACCACCTTCCCGTGCCACGAGACATAAGTTCTTTTCTCCCGCACCTTTTCTGTATCTTCTCAGGAACACTGCTTCCTTACTCTTGCAGCTCCTCTCCTAAATAAACACATCTACCAGCCTTTTCTCTCTTGCTAAAGCAAGCTCTCTCCAATGAATGTAGATATAAAAATAGCAAAAGTGCTGCAAGGCAGCTATGGCACGCGGTGCGTTTCATAGGTTTCAGTGCTTCTCCTCCTTCATTTTTTTAAGCACTGTAAAAGGATTAAGTAGGCACTTTTATTTCTGAATATACGCATCTGTGTCAAACAATTTCTATATTTAAGTCAATATATTCAGGTGCCTCTTGGCTAATCGAGTCTGACAGGCTCTTTGTTTAAGAAAACTAAGATGTGAAATACAATAATTCTGTTGCCCTGAGGATGCAAGAGACAGCACACTGCTGACTGGTTAATATGCACATTTATCAACGCAAACACTTCTTAAACATATGAAGCTTGTCTGTCTAATGATATTGTGTTGACATTGTTAAGTGGATATATTGCAGATCTTGGGGTGGCATCATTCTCGCTACAAGGAAGATGGGCAGAGCTTAGGTCTTTCAGATTAAATGTATTCATCGCTTCTTGAATCAATGGAGAAGTATTCAGCAATAATTATAAATAACTGAGCTTAATATGGGAAAAATAAGTTACAAATTGACTAGCAGAGCTGATTTCCCATGGCATCACGAAATAAACAAAATCAGCTGTTAAAAGATGAGATTTTTTAAGCAAACCTTGAGACAGTTTGCTAGCTCAGCACGGACAACAGATACTTATTACCCAGCAAAAGAAAAAGAAGGATTCTCTGCCACCGGTCTGGGTTTAAGTCAAACCTCCAAAGCACAAATGTGCTATTGTCTACGTGCCAAAGTACACAGAGAGATGGGGTTTCTCAGCATCGCTTCCACCTTCCCATCAGACACTGCCTCAGCCCCTCGCCAGCTGGGTGGGAAGGGAGGCACCCGGCACTGCCGGAGCCTGCGCAAACGCCCGGCACAATCCCCTTATTCCCAGCCTTAGCCATAAGAGAAAAGTTTCAGTTCCTCTGCACGTGGCCTTTGAAACCTGAACATCGAACTACTGGCCGCTAACAAAGTGGAATTTGCTTTTAACAAGCCCAGGAAAGGAAACCTACAGTGACAGGCATCTCTTGGGTTCTAGTCTACATCTTGTCAAAGCCACGGCAAAGCTAGTTGGTGGCAAGCTGTCGTTGACCCACACTGGCTTCAGAAGCGGCCCTTTTGAGGACTTCCTACCATCTATCTGTTGGCAGGAGGTCACTTTCCTGACTGCCTCCAGCAATTCTTCCATGAGGACGCACCAAAGCCCTCGTCACCAGGTTCCTTAGGCTTGCGCAAAGGAGGGGAGAGGGACAGGGAAAACCATTAGTTAAAACCAGTGTCAGTTCCCTTTACAAAACTTGGTCTTCTGAATTCAAAAGTGCGATTGTTAGATATTGTAATTCTTATCAGGCACTAGAAAAAAGGCCTGATGTAAAACACTGTTGCCCAATAAAGAACAGGTATAGAGCTGGATTAATTGAAATTATGGATGCATATCCAGATCTTCTTTAGTTGGATACGGTATTACCAACTTTCTTGTACATGTGAGTTGAAAAGCTTATCTTCAAGGAGCTAACTGTTAACCAGAAGGTAAGAGCAGGAACTCTGTGAAGAAATTTCAGAGATGCCGGAACAGAATTTTGACAAGAGTCCATACAGCCTCAAATTACTGCATTTCACAAAACCTACATTTACTAAGCCAGCAGTAAAAAAAAAAAAAAAAAAAAAAAAAAAAAAAATCCAGAAAATACAGCGTCAATACTCTGGCTCCTTATCCAGGTTTAGGGTACACTAATGACGATCTCGTAATGGTACCCAACATCTCCAAATTGGAAGACCATGCAGTAGAGCATGATTTACCAGGAGGGGGCAATGCAACTACACATGCAGTTGGTGTACACCAACGAACTCAGGACCTCCTTCATACAGTGAATTGCTGAAGATAAATATAGACCCTCTAATTTTATATTCATAAAATATTATTACTCAGCCTTATATTCAGATGAAGGTTGACAAACAGATATATTAATGATTTATTTCACATAGAATTAGGTAGCCTAGTATCAGCTTAGGAAGAGGATTGGAAAGATTAATAAACAGACTTCTGCTTTGCCCACACTAGAGATAAAGTAGAAGTAGAACTTCTTACTCAGTACCAATCCAAACTGCAAGCAATTCAAATTAAGTAGATACGAATAATCTCCCCTTCTGTAAAAGAAACAAAGCCCTGGCAAAAACTGCCTGCAGGTACACCTACATTAGCATCTTGTTTCAGATCAGGAGTGCTCTTTTGAAGTGAATCATCCAATCATCTCCACTTACCAGGTTTTGTTTCATATTTTGAAGATGTCTTGGAGTGCCAGCCACTCCTTTTGGCTGAAATTAAAAAGGCAGATGCACTCCAACCACAAGCAGGCATGCAGTCTAGACCTCAGCTAATCCAAAGGAACTCCTCCTGTCTTCAAACACATGGAGTGAAGTCTTTGGGTCCTCAGCACTTTAATTATTGTGCTCCACAAATCTGCTTCTACTGGACTGTACTACCTGCCAATGGAGCTATAACCTACCACTTCAAAACCATCCATCTTAGGTTCTCATAACCAGAGAGAGACATCATTTAATGAAGTTAACCTGATCTGTGGAGGTCCACACAGAACGGGATCCCACTATGGCTAATTCTGAATTTCCCAAACCAGACTCAGTTTTGTGAAGTACACATTCAAGTGCCTTTCCATACCCGCCACACTGAGCACTGGTGTCTCCACGCTGCTGAACAGAAACAGAGACCCATGTTAGAACAGCCTGGAACAGCTCAGATTTCTCGTTATAGCCATCTAAACACTTATATAACATACAGCTGATATTTATGCAACTAATCTTTATATGACTTTTACAGGGGGGTGGGAGGGGAGGACAAGCAATCCCCTTCCCAAAATGTTTTAGGCAGTTTTCTGCACTTTGACCACATATCATTTCCACCTCCTAAATACTGCACAGATTATAAAGTTCCTGCTGCACAGATTATAAGGTTCCTGAAACAACGAGTTTTAGAAGTCACCTATATGACTTTTTAAAAGTAATCTTTTTTCTAATACTGCTGAGAATTACAGTTTTTGGCAGATGTCCTAAACACCGTTCTTGTTGCAGTCTCGGTCAAAACTGTCTAGGCTTTGTGCCAGCATTGTAAGAACAAGCCCTCAATTTTAATTTAGGAAGCCGGGGGGGAGGTGGGGGGCAACGGGGGGGGAAGTACAAGCAACTTGTCCAAGGAGATTATCTAATGCATAACATTCTTCCCAGAGAAAGTTGAACAGGTATATCCAAGCACACGATTACTCTACACAAGCAAAAATTACAAGAAAGCAAGGCTTGGTAAAAATATCAACAAAGTGGTGGAAGCCCAGAGATTCAATGCCTAAAACTAATCTTAACTCACATTACCAAGCTCTTCATTGTTTACTGGCTTCATCAAAACAGGGGAGGGTGACTTAAGGACAAAGTGACAACATTTCAATATTTTGGCCTTCAATTGTGTCACAACACTGATGTTTATCTAAATATGTGTCTACTGCCCTTCCCCCATCTGAAAGAGCTTGTTTTGGCTGTTGTTTTGTTAAAAATCACTTGGGATCATACATTTTTCCACCACAAGATCCAACAAACTAAGTGGATTTTTCTGAAAGCTCAATGTGAGTCTTTTTTTTAATTCACTTTAAGAACAATATGCCTGCCCCGTCACCTGCAAAAGGAAACCTTTATAGCTCATCGTTCGTATTTACGTCTCTAAGGGAACCAGGCTAAGGTTATAGACTCAATAAAAGGTAAAGGCTTTTGTCTTATAAACTGAGTTTACTGAGTAACCTTATTCAGTAATACAGCAACTTACATTACATGCCGTCTTGTGGTTGCTGAAGTTGTTAGTTCTCTTTTGTATTTTAAAAAGCAGGACTGATTAAATATAACTTTCAAGTAAATGCCTTTTCTTTTTAATTGCTCATTAAATTGTGATTTCTGCAACATCCCCAAAAAGTTCAAGCCTGTGCAGCAAAAAGGTGCATTGCTTTGCTTCCACTACAAGTAGCAGCATCTCCTTTATTTTAAAAAGAAGTTCCAGATTTAAAGGATTGCACTGATTACTAAAGTTAAATGACCTAGATAATTTAATTGTAACCCCCTTCCTAGCCAAAACAGTGCCGCCTGCAGAACCTTGGAGATTAAAGAGGCATATAAAAGAACTAATTGATTCCCATACTAAGCAAAATTTTGGAGGCTAAGCGCTATCTCAACTTTTCCCCACCTTTGACAATATCAATAAAATATTTTATTTTCCTATTGTCCCATGCTCTTTTTTCCTAGCCTCTTTTTATTATCTACTCCCCATGCAAAACCGCTACAGAGCCAGAGTCTAAAACCAGTTGGAAGAGCTATGATGTTTATCTTGGCGATCTCAGAAGGGTGGGGAAGAAACAGAAGAGAAATGGAGTTTATATGCCTCCCCTTTGTCCCTCCTCCTCGCTTCATGTGTGGCTGAGTCTTTGCTACCAATCCCTCCTTATAGCAGCACTAAGATCACTTGCACATTGAAAAGAGGGATGAGGAGCGTAATGTGACCTGGAAAGCCATTTGAAATTTTGTGTTATTTGTTATGAAAATACCTCACGGGATGCAAATCAACATTTGGCCCTGGTTGCATCCTCATTAAACATTACCAGGATTTGGAAAACCAGACGGGGTGTAGTTTTTCCATCATTGTTAAGTGAAAGGTTGAAACAGCAAGTCAAGCAAGAGGTCATTTAAGGACAACTGGAATTTGACCCTGCACTTCCTGAGGAGCCAGAGGACTGGTTTCACTTCAGCTCTGTGTCATACCCAGCTCTGGCCTGAAGAACTGTTTTGAAATCCTCCCACCTCTGAAGCTCACGCTGCATATTCCATCTACATATATATAAACGCACACGAGATCTTCAGAGGTGAAAAGTATGGCAGAACAATATTGTACGTATACATTCATTTTCTTTTATCTTCAGGTAGTGTATGCAAATTGCATACTTACCATCTCACAAAGGTATGATTTTCATATTTGTGATTTTTGCAGAATTATAATTTTAACACTGATTTATAAATCTAGGTGGCTTTTAGTCATAATGCTACTACGCTTGACAGAGTAATAAATAAAAAAATAGGCTTCTACCTGCCATGAATGAATGCCAAACACAGGTGTTTCAGAAAGCTTTGAAGGGAAATTTGAAGCATGTCATGGCCCCCAAAAAAGTAATCTTGAGGCACTGCCCACTTTAAAAAAAAACAATCTATCTGGGAATAATTAATGTCTCCCCTTCTCTACAGATACCTAAAGTCTAGACATGTTGCCTCTTCTTTGGAACAGAGACCAAGACATGGCCTCCCCCCAGATACCTTCAAACAACCCAGCTTTGGCTTCTGTTGCCTCCATAGGAGCAGCTGCATATTCAAATGCTTTGGAAGACAGCTCATATTCAAATAGCCAGACATGGATCTAAGTGCTTTACTCTATGTTTGCCAGTGTATTTGAACATGTTGTTTTCCTTCCTGAGATGTGCTGGGGCTAAAGGGAACTCTTTTGAATGGGTGTGGGAATGGGAAACACAAGCGGAAAAGGGGCTTGTTTTGTCGCCCGAGCTCCAGCCTCCGGTCTCTACCTCTTCTAGCCGCCTCCTTTGCTCCTTCTGCTGCTCGATACGCTTCTGCCTCTCTGCCAGCAGCTGCCTCTTGTACTCCTCCTGCTCCCGGAGCTGCTGCTCCTGCAGCAGCTGCTGCCTCCGAAGGGCCTCGGACCGTTCCTTGTTTTCCTGCTGCAGTCTCAGGAAATCACGTCGGAGGGTTGATTCTCCAGGCACATTGACAATGGAACTGCAACAAGAGGAAGTTAAAGCCTCCCGCACAATGAAGCCTGATGGGCCATTAAATACCTTTTCCAAAGCAGGGCAACATTAATAAAATATAGCACGATGTTAAATTTTAATCTCGTTTATTTCGGAGCGAAGACACTGGATGCATGTCAAATACAAGCTCTCAGTGGAAGGCGTGAAATGAGGCCAAGCAAAATAAGGACCAACTCTGACATTATGGAACCCCTGACCATAAATCTCCCTTCATCCAGAGCTCGCTGGCTCTAAGCCATATGAGGGGGAGTTTTAAAACCTTGAGCAGTCACAGAATAGGTATTGAAACCCTTTGGGTGGTTTGTGTGGCTTGTGCGTGCACTTAATAAGAGACAGAAATTTAGCCTGCTCCTGATTTATAGTCACAGACCTTCAGACTTACTTGGCATGGACTGCCCAGAGTCCTCCCAAAAGCAATTATTACCTTGGCTCTCCTTCTTGTTCAGGCACTTCCTCCTCTTCTTCCTCACTTCCACTATATTCATACTCCGTCTCATCTAACGGGAAAGAAACAAAGTCCTAGATAGCGCTTATCTTTAATTTCAGGACAGTAGGGAGTTCCAGTAGTGTCTTAGTAAACTGGTTCCTATCCTCTTCACTGAGAAGATCTATCCAGACACTAGAACTCATTCTACAAGCCCACCTTCCCACACTCACAGTGCTTTGCAGCAGACTTTCAGCAAATTCCCTGAAGAACACCAGGCTTTATATGTAGGATAAGACACCTAGAGAACCTCGGCACCACCCGAAAAAAGAGAACAGGCTGCCCAAGACATTTGCTTCATAGCTCTTGTGATGGGTTATTTCCTGCGAGTCTGACTTATGGCACCATTCCAGAAACAAACCTACCACAGATCAAAAAAGGGAAAGGCATATATGCTAATATCCTCCTAAATACTGCTTAATGCTTGTATGGAAAAGGCAGTGGCCCAGAAGTGAGTAAATTTAACTTATCTGAAAATAAGAGACTTAACTGATACTTTCTCTGTAGAGCACAGTACAAGACCTAAAAGTCTGCTGATAGCCAACATAGGAATTAAAAAAGAACCTTTTGAGGGTTTGGGTTGTTTGGAGCTTTTCCAAGGATGGGAATTTAGAATGCAAAGCAGGACAAAAATATGTGTTTTTAACAAGTTGCAATACTTGATTTTTAGAAGCTGCATACCTTTCTCTCCTCTCTTCTTCCTGGTCCTGTCTATATGGTCCTTAAGCTGGATTCGAACTTGCCTTTCATTTGGTTGGTCACGTATAAAGGGATGTTTCAAGAGCTGCTCTGTAGAAGGTCGCTGCATGTAATTCTTCACTAGACAACCTTCTATAAAGCTGAAAAACTTTTTTGACCTGAGAAAGCAGGAAACAAAACAAAACAAAACATGATCTCAGGTAAAACTTAGCTCAAACATTTTTTCTGTTCTTCCTCAAAACCTAATTCCTTTCCTCAAAGAGCATCACGTCCCAGAGGGCGGTACAAGTGCTGTATACAAGCGTGCCTCCTAAACAGAGCTGAGTGGGCTCCAGCCGAGCACTGGGCTGGATGGATACAGGGCGATACCAACATACCTGCAGCGCTTAGGCACAGCCTCACAGTAACGTGCCCTCATTCACAGGCATAATTGCCCTGAAAGGCAGGATCTATTAGTGAAGGCAAATCACGCAAACCCAGCTCTGCTACTTCTGGACCAGAGCTGGGTAGCATCCAGCTTGCTTGAAGCACAGGCAGGGCAGCTCTGGTGTGTCTCCACCTGCCCATGCTATCTAAGGGCACGTCTGCTTCAGAAGAGCCGTACCGAAAGCCACAAGAACTGTGGCCAACATTCCCCCGACACCAGCAGCACTGCGCTGCTTTTGTATGCACCTGGGCTCACTGAGATAGCTCTGCAAGAACTTAAGATTGTTTCATTTTTTACCTGAAGAGCCATGCAAGAAAAAAAAAAAATCCTTGTAGAACAATAGGCGGAGTTGGAACAGTGCTGTCTGTTCCACACAGGCACTTGGGGTCAGATTCTCACCAACACAATTTAAGGGCAAGAACTGAACTGAGCTCCTCCTGCACACCACATAAAGTGACAGGGCATGGAAGTTAGCTAAGCTGGAGCACGACCTTCCTAAATTTGCACTTTGAACTCTTGCAAGACGAACTCTCTGAGTGAAGTCACCAAACAAGCTGCCTTGCAAAATGCCAATAATGGAAATATTCAAAATTGCATTTTTGATCATTTGGCCTATTTTGTCATAACCTGCCACTGAGCACACCATCAAAACAGTTGAGCCACAGCAGCACCGGCTTTGGCCACTCACTTTTTGATTGCTTGGTGCTCTCAACCTGCTCCTGTGCTTGGGCAGCAAACACCTCCACTACACGGTTAAGTGTAAAATCAACAACGGTTTCTATCCATTGCTTCACTTTCCTACTGTAATCTGAGAGGCTGAATTCAAGGTAATTTTGCTACGTTTTTTTTTTGTATTCCTCACACTTTAAGTGTTATTATTCTAAATAAAAAGATTCATGAATGGCTTATGCAAATACGGTATATGCATCTCCATTCCTTTAACTTATGCAGAAAGCAAGTAGGAGAGAGGGAAAGGGATGCCTTGACAGTACAAGTGCATAAATAAGTCAATGCAGGCAAAGACCAAGCCCAGCAAGCAAGCTTTAGGTTATGTTGATACTGAATAGGCAGTCAAATCACTTCATTATTTTGACAGGACCACAGCATCCTATGATCACATTCAATCTATACGAAACCTCTTTCTAGGGAGTACTTTTGTTTTATATGTGCCAGTTGTAACCAGTAACTGGGAGGAAATCCTCTGATACTAATAGATTCTTCTCAGCTGGCAAGAAGCGCACAGTCAGGTTCAATCGTTTACGATAATTATAGTAAAAGCCTTCATTAGTTTTAATAGCTCCTTTCAACTTAGCAACTAGAACACTACAGTACTGTTCTCTTTCTGTGTTACAATACATTTGAGAAAACATACTGCATATTAAGAGCACTGCGGGAGTTTGTTTTTTAAAATATGGATACATTTGTCACCTTAGTACAGATGCTGCTGTGTCAAGAAAAAAGCTTGGTTTTTATTTTCACACAATTTGAGATAAAATTTCTCTGGGACAAACAGAACTAAATAAACAATGTGCACTTTTATTTCATGCTTTGATTCAGTGGCACAGAAGATAACAATTGAGTGATTTTTGCTAACTTAAATTGCTGTACAGTTCTGTGGAAGCAATAACAAAACAGTATGCAATGAGACACAAGAAAACATCATGCTACAAAAAGGGCTACAAACAAGGTATAACTAATACATACCATTTCTTGGATTTTAACCGCGGGGGAGGGTTCCTGGGTATCAGAAAGAGTGCCCTCATGGGATGCATATCACAAAGCGCTGAAGGAAAGAAAACAACCAAACAGAAACGTACAGAAGTTGGCTTCGTTGCTCTTTGGCAATACCACGGCTTCAGCTTCCACAACCATTCCTACCATCCCGACTGCATATGCAGCAGATGCAGACAGCAACGCAGATAATTGGAATTAGCTCAAAATGGCAACAATTCCACAGCTCAATGTGCCACGGGTGAAGAGAAAGAGATCGAGGCACAGATTAACCTTCAGAATCAACCATGATGGAAACATCTGTGCATGGCCCTCCTCCAGCCCCAAATCATCTAACTTACGTTCCAGTCAATAAAATCTTGGGAGATGATGATGGCAGAAGGGAAGAATGACACAGTTACTGTTTCATACAAGCTTCCCTCCACCTGCCCTTATGGAGGATGCCTCATTTTTACTCTCCAGAGTTGGAGATTTTCTTTACTCCTAGGACTGACAGTTTGGAAGCATGGGAGGGTCTGCATCAAAAAAAAAAAAGGATTCCCTGCAGAACTGAAATGCAAACCCGTGACTCTTGTCAAAAAAAGTCCTGTTGGTTTCAGCAGACACTTAGTGGGAGTCTGGGATCTCTGCTGGACAGCCTTTCCTGCTTTTCCATGGGAAAGCACCACGGCAGAGCGAACGCAAGGGAAAGAAGGGAGCAGGGAGAGAGGTAGCCCAACAAAGGTCACTAGAAGCAAATCCTCTGTTTTTACCATCTTCCTATGCTTGACCTCTTGCACTACCAGTCTCAGCCTGAATGATCACTGCAGGAAGAAGCAATGTTTTCCCACACAGCAGAAATTTAGGTGAAACAGACTGATCCGAAGAGGATTCTGGATTCAGAAATAAGGGGCCACAGCCTTGGCAGAGAAGCCCCTTGGATGCCTGTGGATCCCATCAGACCACCAAGCTCAGAGTCGGACTCTTCAGGCACCACTGGAGGCGGAGGCAGAGCCCACATGCCAGAGGACAGACCAAGGCAAGAGCTGTGCAGCATTTACACTGGATCTTTGCTTACTTCTCAAATGCCCCTCCTGTGCTTTTACACAAATAGGGGCCAAGCTCTGCTTCGGTTTGGAAATTAAAAAATATTATTGCCCAATTGCAGGCTTACAAAACCCACAGACACAGCTTCTAATTGAAAGCCATCCAGGCAACCCAATGCACTGAACAAAAAGGTACGGCAAAAAGGAGGTCAAGTAGTAGCTCAAACGCTGCTAATAAAGCGCTGGCTGAGGTGTCCTGGGAGCAGCTCTCACACGGGCATGCATGCAAACGTGCAATTAGGAAGAAAAAAAAAAAAAAACCAACAAAAACAACAAAAACAACAAACCATCAGACCTCCCAAAACATGAATCATAACAAAAGTGTTGTGATTTGTTTTATAAATTTTACATTAACAACAAAAAAAAAATCAGGCAGTGGCTATAATGAAACGACCATATTTTAGCTGGAAAATATGGATATATTAGGAAAATATCAATACTTTATTTCAACATGATTATGTCAAAAACAGAGGTTTCAAGCTGGACTGTGGCATGGTGGTTGTTTATGCGTAAAAATAACTCACTCACTTTTAGGTACCTTAGGCTGTTATTTGTCAAATACAGAGCTCCAGTTGGGGGTGAGGGTAAGAATCTTTGCTAGTTCAATAAGGACTTTCATAAAAATTACCAAAGCATCATGCCTAATTACTTTTATTTTTAAATCCTTCTGTCCTCCTCACACGTAGCTGCTGTTTGCTCTGATATTCAGAAAGAATAACTATGTGAGGGGAAAATAAGGTATAAAGTGTTGTGCATTTTTGGTTTCCAGGTTTCTCTCTCAAAAATACCATGTCAACTGATTAAGTATTGTCAAGCAGGGAGCAGTAGGTTCAATACTTTGTGTTGAAGACAGATTCACAGTTTAAGTCATCTCACTGCTAAGGAAGACCAACACCAGCCACTGATGAGTGGAAACAAAAGGAGAAGCGATATTAGCATTACCCAGACCGACGGAAAGCCAATGCAGAAACAATTGCTACAGATGCTTTTTTCATTAAGGTCGGTTTTCTCGAGGCCCTACTGCCCCTCTCCCCAGTTGAAGTTTCAGCATCCCAGGCCAGACCATATACAAATTGGGACACAACTCCAAAACACAATATACTACCCACAGGAAGGAAGTCTGACACTCAATTAGCTCCCAAATATTCCTGCTATAGAAATTAAATTACTGCAGTCTGCACTGTAGTCCTTAAACACAATCCTATCTTTATCAAAAGCATTGCTATTTATGGGATTTTATATTTATAGGGCAGGCAAAACCAAAGAGAACAGAAATAACATGAGGATACTTTCCGAAACCTCAAAACTAGGCTTGGATTACAACCAGCATCTCCCAAGTATACATTTCAGTCTTAATCAGCCCATTGGAGAAGCACATGTATCACTTACGGGGAGCTCCTTCTGCCATCTCTATGGCTGTAATGCCGCATGACCAAAGGTCACTCTGCATAAAAAGAGAGAGACCATATGTTAGTAGGTGGATTTACCCATTCAGACAGTAAGACAGTACTATTTACAGAGGCCCTGTAGGTGAGACTGAAACCAAATACCAAAGCTATTTGAACAATATAAGCTACTTTTTTTTTTTGGTAACAGTATCATAAAATCCTACTTGTCATATAATACATATATCTACACAAATGCACACACATATTCATACAGATTATGCGAATGACCCGTTCTAATAACACATAAAAATATATTCACATTAGGACAATGAAAAATACCTTGGCCCCAAAGCTAAGTCTATGAAACAACAGAATTTTCAATCCTTGTTTACAAAGGACCAAACATTTCCCTATGGTACATTCACAGAAAACACGGTATGCATTTCCCCAAACAAAAGATGGAGATATGAAGACTGCAGGGTAAAAAAAACCCAAACCTGGCAGGTCTTTTTCAGTGTCTAAACCAGAAAATAAGCAAACAAATACAGATTACTGGAATACGCCTAGTCCTGAACGTTCATCTATTCCCAATAGTCAAATAATAGTTTTATCTAGGAGAATAGCCATCACTGATTAACTTGCAAGAAGCCTCTGTTGGACATGTTGCTTGGAGCCAAAGCAAACCTTCCTTCCCTTATCACCTCAGCTTTGTTTGAAATGTTACAGAACAAGAGTCCTTCAGTGGGAGCCTTTCGAGGTACCACCTCTGGCCAGTGCCCCTGCCGACAGAGAGCCTGGGGGAGAGCCAGGAGGGTCACACACAGGCAAGAGCTGGAAGAGTCCTGGAGAGGAACCAACTCCAGAGACTGCCGCAGCTTATGGGGCAAAACGCTGGAGGAGGCTGCTGAAAGAGAGCTGTTCTTCAGCAAAGCAGTCTTCACTGCTTGTCAGAATTATGACTTCTTAAAAAAATCAGTCAAAACCAATGAGCAAATAAGCTCCTCTTGTGCTACAAGCAGAGAAGCATTTCTAATGATTGTCTCTTCTTCTCTTGGTCCAATCCAGCCATTTAAGCTAAACTGCACAGCCTCATGATCTGACAAAATCTTTCAACCTTTCATTTTTTGGGGGAGAGAGCCCTCCGGGCTCCACCAGGATCAATAAACTGGTGTTTTCAGAGGCAAGAGGAGTTATTTTTCACATCACTACCACATTAACAGATATTGCAGAGTTTTCCTCCTTTATTAGATCATTTAATAGCCACCCTTCCTTCCTAATAACTCCATCTGCAAAGATATAAAGCATTATCTTTGGTAAAATGAGATGTATGTAAAAAGCTATTACCAAGATGTAAAAAGTGATTCGATCAAGAGAAATAGGATCAATCTGATCCATCTTACTTAGTCAAAAGGTACAAAAACACCAATTCAAATAATCTGGTTTTTTTTATATAGATTTACACATACACAAACATACTGCTAGCTAACACCACTATCAATCTCAGCAAATTGATATAATTTATATTCAGCTCTAAAATTCATTGTACGGCTTTAATCACAGGCTTTCTGATATCTTCATTGCCCTTCTTCGTTAAAAGTTGGAACAACTGCATTAGCCTAAGTGAAGATTTTTTAAAAAGTGTTATTGTCTTTTTAATTTCCTTGTGCTTTCATTAAAGCAACCTGAGAAGAACTAAGATTAGACTAGCAATTTCACTAGAGAGTGATGCTTTCACTAGAGAAATTTAACTTTAAATACACATAAGTAATATTCTTAAGTGTAGCGCAAATATCATCAAGCCAATTATAGTTTTGCAGTAATTAAATCTTTGGTTTGCAGCAAACTATGTAAAAGATTGTCTTTGTTGAGAAATGTTGCGATGGAAAAATTTTTCTCAACACGTATATGTATCTTGAAATCAGGAACAGACACGGTTTAAAGAGCTCGTTCTGTACTTCACTGGCTCTCCAGACGGTGGTTTCATTTAAGGCAACACCTAAAATGCATTGTTCTGGGTTACTACAATAACTGGGACATAGTTTAACACAATTTAAAGTACAATCATTATACAAATTGAGAACACAAGCACTTCCAGTTAAACTCTTTGCTTTCTCTGAGCACATACAGCACACTGAAGTCCTACTCCTTATGCCTCGAAGCTACAACAATACAAGTAACAGCACCTGTTGAAGGTCACAATTTGGCAGTGACCCATATCTTGTACTCCTATAATAAGAATATACCTACACAAAATAATATTACTCCTACAAAGCATAAGAAGTCTCAAAAACTGCCGTTGTTCATGGATGTTCATACTGCAAGTGCAGGGTTTTTGTATGTTGGGGTGTTTTTATTCTGTGAACAAGACTCTCTTACTCTGTAATCATACGTAGCATCTGGATTTTCATCACAGGCAATAACTTCTGGAGCCATCCAGTACGGAGTTCCAATAAAAGTGTTTCTCCTGCCAACTGTCCTGTCCAGCTGAGCGCTCACACCAAAATCCACTGCGGGTGGGAAAAAAGTAAAATAAAATAAGAGGGGAAAAACAATGCAGTGCTTACTTCTGTAAGGTGATTTGGAACTAAAACCCTGTGGACATTCCACATGGGAGGACCACGCTAAGGAGAAATATAATGACTAATACTGAGGCAGCCAAGCCCTTGCGGTTCACATGTGCTTGGGCCACAAGTGTAAAGAGACACGGCAGTGTACGACCACCTCTCCTGCACCTCTCACCGGCCTGCCTGTAAGGAGGGAGCTTACAGCTGCAAAAATAGTGCCTGGGAGGCTGAGGAAGGGCCATTCTCTTCCCAACGGCTGAAACCAAGCACCTTTGCCTATAGAGGGGGAGCTGCTTCCCAGAGGTACCTCTCATCCTATGGGAAAACCACACGCATAAACACGTCTCCTTTTCAGCTGTCCACCTTTTCTGCTCTAAAATTGAACAGCAAAAATCATCTGTGGCTCAGTGAATTGCTCTCTGCACTCTCTGCACAAAGCAGACGCATCGATAGGAGCAAAAGACGTGGATTATTCCAGAGGTGCCAACTTTGAGCACATACGCACAGGGGTTGCAAAAGAGATGCCCATTTCATCACCGGGCAATTACGTTACAGGGGTGTTGTCCTCCCCTCAGTTCTCCCGCTCATGAAAACAGGGATATATGCCTTTCTGTACCAGCAACTGCATCTGCTCTAGGAGGGCCTGTGTAGCTTCACTGCATCCATCATCTGAGTGACACCTACAAACTGGTGTAGATGAGCTCGGTGGGACCAACGGTTTGGGACTGACCGTGCTCTACTTTGGACCAAAAGGAGGAAAGCTCTCCCAAGAGCTTCCTCCTCCAGCAGCCGAGACATCTTCCCATGCCTCGTGCTGCAGGAAGGTGTAATGCAAAACAGAAGGGATGTGGGCTGGGTGGGAGGGCTTCAGTATGGCTCTATATTTAACCAAAAAAAGGTGGCGAATGTAGCGTGATACAAACACAGAAGGTTAAAGCGTGCAGTAACTGGAAGATACAGATTAGAGAGAAGGAAAAAGAGTTCGTCCACTTGGAAGGGAAAGAAGAGGCCAGGGATGAGCACGGTTTTCAGCAGGCATGCCAGAGCCAGAGCTGCATTTTGAACTTGATGCCACAGCTCCCTCGAGCGTGCCGTCCAGATCGTATTTTTGTGTCCAGAACCTGCACAGCAGGTGCTATTTTAATTAAAGCCAAATAGAAGAGTGACTTCCCGAGCCCAGAATAAAGGGAACCAGAAACAACCCAAGTCACGCGTGGCTCGGTGGGGGGCACAAAACGGTCCCCTTACCGATTCCGGCATGAAAGCCAACATCTTCTAACAGAATGCATGCCATCCTCCCGAAGGAAGAGGAAATACGTGCAGGGCCGTGATTCATGCGGGAGCAGTGACAGAGCGCACATGCTCCACAACATGTTGCAGGGCTCTTAGAGGATAAAATCAGTTTGGGAACATTGGAAAACAAAGGCTGAACAAATGTGGAAGTGGACACATGCGCCTACTTACCGAGTTTCACTTCTGCATTCTCTGTTAACAACACGTTTTGCCCTTTGATATCCCTGTGAATCACATGATGGGCATGAAGATGTGCCAACCCCTGCGTTAAGGAGAGGAAGGAGAGGACATTCAGGTTCATAGCTTAGCAACAGCCTACCCGTACCCAGCACCCCCACCGCCCATCCCACTGGGTCTCAGGCTCTTGGTCCCATTACCCACGGGAGCCTTGTATCACCACACCGCCCACGCATAGCTTTTGGGCATGGAGCAGGTACGCAGGCCCCAGGTGACACACACCCTGCCACCTAAATACAGCCCAACATCTGCACTGTGCAAACGCCTCTCAGCTGGCACATGAAGGAAGCTCACAGACAGTCTCCGTGCAGTGACACCATAAATGACATCAAGTGTCAAGTGTACGTCACTGGCATCTGACACACACACACAGGGTCACCCAGAATTTTGTCCGGCGAAGGAGGGTGGAGGGAAAAAAGAGGCAGCACCAGCATGCACGCATGCACCCCCAAGGAGGTGGGAGGGTGATGGCGAGGGACGACTGACGACAGACAAAAGCTCTGCTACAAAGCTGCAGTTCTCTTCTCTAGCCTCCATAAATATGAACCCAGATAATTGTTCCTCAGGAAAAAAAAAAAAAAAAAAAACATGCAAAAGAAAGAAAAAAAAAAAAGACAAAAAAGGCATGAGCATTATACTTTCCAAAGGAAACAAAACCTCCTGGCATACGGTGCTTTTTGTTGAGACAGCACCTGGATGCATGCCCCAAAGCGTTAGCCATGTGGAGGTGGAGGGAGGGCTGAGGAAGACATATGTTGCATTTTACTCTCTAATGTAATTGGGAGAACAACAGGCAACCCTCTTAGCAACTGCCTGTATTTTGGTTTCTTCTCAGCTCTCTGCTCGGAAAATTGTAGTCTCCGGTGGGATTGCCTTGCCTGTTCGTGTTGCCCTCATAGGCTTTTAATGTTTTATGAAAAATAAAGAAATAGAACCTTTACAGCTGCAAGAGGTTAAGAGAGTAGTGGTTGCTGTAGAGAAAAATTTCCTAACACATGTTCTTCATTAAATGATCATTTACCAGTTTGCCTACATAACCATTGGGCCATTTTCTTTTTTTTTTTTTTAAACAGTTAATAAGCGTGACAAAAAAACCACCATCCCCAGCTCCTCCCCACACATGTCACAAGCGCATCAAGTGAGCGGCTGATGTCCCCGAGACCCTTCGCTGGCTGCTGATGCTAAGCGTGCTCTTATTTTTCACAGGAATAAAGGCTTTTCCACAGCTTCACACAGGATACTTTTTAAAGCCTTCTGCTACGCCGACCCAGCCAGAGAGATAATCGTCTGTTCTCTGCAGAGAACCACCTAACCTTAGTTGAAAAACACATTTGGGTTTGGGAAGGGCTGGGAGGAGACAGAGGGGCACTCCTCCATTCTCCTGCTGTCCCCAGGCCACTCCAACCACACAAGGACCCTCACCTTTTGTCTCCACCTGCACCAAACTTTGGCACTTCATCTCATTTTAACTTTCTGTTACACAACCTCTCTCCTCAGTTTCTGACAAACTCAGTATCGAATCAGGTTTTGCAACACCTCATAGCAATGTGAGTTTAGCATTCCTTTTTTCCAGATATTCCAGTTCCTGCTAGCAAGCAATTAAGGCTCCTTTTGCAAATCTCTCAAAGGAATGAGAAAATAGCTTTCACCTAACTCTTTTCTAAGGTAAATCACTTTTTCGTTTTCTCAGTGAGCATGATTGCTTTACCTAAGGAGAACTCAGGATGAATGCCACATAGCATGCAATACCTCCAAGGTCACACAGTTCTCAAATCAAGCATAAGATCGGTCCTGCACAAGTTAGTTTCCCCCATATTAAAGCATGCTATCCGTTTTATTTGAAATAAAACCATCAGTAGGTATTCAACTTTTTTTCTTCTCCCTTGTAAACAACTTAAAATGTGCCAGCTCAAATGCCAGCAGCCAGACTCTCTCCTAGCATTTGGAATTAGAGCAAGAGACCACAATCGTACATCTCCCTCCCTCACCATCTTAAAAATTGCCAAGGCGGAGCAAATGTGTAACACAGACAACAGCAGCACTCATTTATGCAAGAGCCAGTGGTGGTTTCCTTTAACATAAAGCCCTTCAGAACTTCATTTATGATGAGGCAATTGAACAAACATACTGTGTAGTGGTATGGGTAGGAGGCAATTTGTTTTACAAAGAAGCACGAGGAAAACCATACCAGATTTACTTAGCGCAGCAAACAAATGCCAATTCAAAAAGTACTTAAACTGTACCAACTGGAAATTAAGTCTGAAGAGTAATTAGTTAAAGCTTCAGTTTTAGAAAAACTGGTAAGCGGCATCCCTCTTCCTGAGAAACTTTTGCAGCGCCGTCTGCTCGCACTCCGCAGCACGCAGCCACATACGACGTAGCTGCTTTGCTCTAGACAAGCTGCAGGAACATACGATATGCAAGTACATCGCAGCACAGAAGTCCTGACTGCCGGCCTGAGCCAACAGCTCCCTTCTTCCATAGACTTGATTAGGAGCAGAGAAAGACGACCGCAAGCACATTCAGAAAAGCCCACTCCATACCCTGTGGGGCTACGACACTGTTAGAACCTCAAGGCTTCGCAAAAACAGTGTCTTATGGACACTGTTTCACAGCTTCTACAATTGGTATGGTCACTGGCTCTTCTGCTGGCTTCTCATGACTGAAAATTGCTGTTTTCTGCAAGGCTGCTGTTACAATACAGTACAACTCACACTGAGTTAAATGATGTGAAGCAGACATCTATCTGCTCCCACGCACTCTCCAAGCGATGACATGGCTAACGGGATTGATCAGAAACAGCTTCTTGCAGAACCTCAAGCTAGGCTACATCTCTATAAGACTGTTCCTGTGTTTTCATGTGGAGCAGACTATTTTCCTTACCCGGAGAATCTCTCTGGAGATATATGCTATCCAGTCTTCTTTCAGAGTATTCCCTTTCGTATTCTTAACAAGGTCTGTGATAGAGCCTGCTCCACAAAACTCCATAACAAGCTGAAAAACAAATATCAGCATACAACCGACATTAAACACAGTTCCCAGCTGTCTAGCGAAGCAAAATAATCAGGTTGCAACTTTTATTTGGGAAACCCTTGTGAAGCAGAGAATATCATTTATTTTACATCTCTGCCTGGAAAATGGATTCAAACCAAATGTCTCCAATGTGTGTCAGACATATATGGAATATGTCTCACATTAGTTACCACATTTTCAAGGACTGATTTAATCACTGTAATTTAATGCTGGGAATCTGGATTTGCTCAGCTATGCAAAATGCATTAGCAGCAACAGGAGTAAGAGCACATCCAACGCTGAAGGAATCAAATTGATCACACCATTGCAATACATCTTATTCTTTTAACTCCCATGTATTTATGGAAGAACATGTACTGATGTCTGTACCCTGCCATTTCAAATCCAAACTTCAGTCCTCTAGAGGGTGTAGATGAGGTGGGATGAGAAATGCAATGGGTACAATTCTCAAGTGCAGCTTTCTTTTTTCAGCCACACATTCTTACTGCTCAGCTCATCTGCCTTGTTCCCATGAAACTTGTTACTATCCATCTGGGAAATGGGGAAAAAAAAGTTATTTAAAGAGCAAATCCATTGCTAATAGCAAACCTTGGTTCAGCCATCCTCTTAAGGATGCGTGATGAGCCTACGTGATTCACTTATCTATCTGTTCAGGCAAGCACCAAATTCTATTAGCTTGTCTTTCCACAAGGTGATATTTCTGTCATCCTCAAACTATATCCAAAAGGGAAAGACTTATGAACATGCTTGAGAAATATCTGCTTACCCACAGTTGGTCGTCATGTCCTGGAGGACTTTTCTTAATGAAAGCACCATAATAAGTTGCAATGTTTCTATGATGAGAATATTTCTTTAGCATATTAATCTCCAGTTTGATTTCTTCTTCTTCGTCCTTTGGAAAAAACACAAAACCCCATATGTTTAATACACCACTTGCATTATTTATTTCCTCTCTTCTTTCACACAAGTAGATTTTTCAAAAGTTCAATTTATACCAGCATCATTGCTTAGTAAACACATCCTACGTTCATGTCATCAAAATCCTGTTTATTAGGATGGTCTAAAACAGACCTTTACTTTGTCAAGTTTTCAGTAGCGCAAAAAAGCAAATGGAGGATACGCTGGACTCCATCCAATGATGGAGCAGGACAGGATCTGTTTAAAAACCCTGTGCTTGTAATACCTTAAGCAAATACATAGCTAGCAGGCTTTTATTCTACATAACCCAGAGAGCTAGAAAACCAGAAAATTCTGTGAATTTACGATATAGAGTATTATTTCCACCTTCCTCATTTTTTTTTTCCCTTTAATTTTGAAAATCGCAACCAGTTATATTTAAATGCCAGGCAGTGGATCAATGAAGCCAGCTGCCGAAGCAGGCCCTCGGAGGTGGGTCCCCCCATGGTGACGGGGTTCCACCTCGGTGCCGGCACTGGGCTGGTGCAGGAAAGCCAAGAGGTGGAGATCAGGAATTCCCCTTTGCTGCGCAGACAAGGCGTTTGCCTCGTGCACAAGTTTCCTTCTCCTCCTCCATCTGCCTCTGTGGAGGAAGAGCAAGTGCATCATAAAGAGAGAACCGGGAGCCCAGGCGGTAAACAGGATGCTGGGACACAAAGGCAGAAGAAGGATTTCCCCCAGCTCCCCCTGCCTGAGCGAGGTGCCAAGCAGAGAGCAGCTCAGGTGAAGGGAGGTCATCCCTTCAAAGAGCTGAAATAGCTAACACTACGCAACAACTCCCTTAAAACCACCCACAATTCGCTTTTGATGTGACAGTGGGACGCGTTGCACGAAGTGATCCATGCACGCTTTGAGGTGATGTCTGAGCAGGCAGCCAGCAGATACAGAAGAAGAAGGAGGAGCAGACACCACCCCAGCCCCAGCTCTCTCTTACCATACCCAGAGAGTGGGAGCCCTCATCTACCACCTCTCAAGGCAACAAATGAAAAGGCAGCGGTTTACCCCTTTAGGCACAATCTTTATTCGCTTTGCAATTTTCTAGCTTTATATATCTGGGGGGAAATTGTCTACCTTAAATTGATTCCAGGAAGAAACCGAAACCTCTGTTCCCTAGGGTGGCTGGCTGATGGAAACGGTAGCACGTATTTTGATTATCCTGTAATGTCAAAGCTGATTACATGAGAAAATTTTAAGCCTTAAACTTCCTTGCAATTTGTACCACACTAGCAATCAAATATCCTATTCACGACATATGCAGATGTTAATACTAAGTACATGTTAACTATTTATACACACTGGTACGCATGGCTTTAGCGAAAGAAACCACACGATGCTACAAAGCAAACAATTATTTCAAATACACTAATACTGGGATGCAGTGCTTACTCGTAAACTATTATGAGAGAATTCCAAAAATGCACCAGGGATAAACTATTCTTAAATCTTCTCATGACGCATCTTTAAAGTAAAATACTTCGTATTTCTGGAACACTGAATAAAACAGTAAAATAATCTTGTAAATCAAAGTTCCCAGTGAACAGCAGCCTTGGGAGAAAGCGTTATCAGAACAGCTTTTTGAGCCAAAAGCTAACTCAGTACTTCCTCAGCTGCTTCTCTTGTCCTTGCTGTTGTGCGATTTTTTTTATTTAGACCATATGCAAAAAAAAAAAAAAAAAAAAAAAATAGAATACATGTTTGTACTAGAAACTACCACACTGAACTTTGAGTTTAGGCAAAAAAACCTGTAATAGCAGCATTGTTAAACGCAATGGTTTGGGACTTAATTGCTGATAGGTTAATACCTGTAATTGGATTAATCTGCTGTTTTGTACTGACTTTGTCTATGAAAATTATTTCCTACCCTCAGCACATGAACACAATAGCTTTTACGATACAATGGGCAGGATGTCCTAAAGGTTGTTCACGCTTATCTATTTTAACAACGGCCAACATGACAATGCTTAGACAGGATCTATTTCTGAAAAATAAAATAAATTTAAAAAAACCCACCACAAAAATAATTAAAAAAAACAAACAAACAAACAAACAAAGAACAAACAACTACAAAAAAAGGTGCACACAGACCCAGCAGGCTGCAGGCAGTTACTGCTCTTTCAGTTCTTCCTCGTGGCTGCGTCAAAGCACCTGCTCAACGGCCTACAGCACCCCCAAGCATCTCGCTTAACTAAGGCTAATAATGGTCCTAAACTCCTATTTCAGCCGTCATTGAGCATTTGTTCACAACAAGGATGGTGTCTCACCTACGGTTCCATCCAGTCCAAATTCCAGCCTACAAAAACAAATGTATTCAGTAATTCCTGCCAGGCTTTGGAGGACTCCACTTACTTAGTGTGGATCGATAAATCCCTGGCACTGAGTCCTGAAGACTTTGTGGCGACAGGAACTATCATGAGGATTAATCAGCACAGAGAAGGCTGCAGTATCACTGCAGTACAGCAGTTGGTGTAAGATAATTAAAAAAATAAAAAAAATTTAAAAATAGGTGGCCAGACCAAAATTGTTCTGTTCCAGATTCAGGAACCTTTTTTTCCAGGGTAAAGTTGATTTCATCCCAATGTGGACATCCGAAAGAGGACAAACAATGTGCACCCTACCGGTGTTTACTTCTCCCCACTAACTACAAAAGGAGGATGAGGTCATTAGCCAAGATCCAGCCACCAATCTTGCAGATGTCTCACATCAGGGCGAGATGAATCCCACCCAAAAATCTCACCGGATAAGACCGTTTCCGCACAGGTCTCCGCACGGACACATGCGTGTTAGGGAGGGCAAGCTGCAGCCTGCAGCAGAGATCCTCCTGTGCAGAGGGAGGTGTTTCGGTGGCCGTCCTGGGATTTGGACAGAAGGTCCCTCACCTCCTCCCGACAACACACGTGCTGCACCCCTGCCACAAACAGTCCCACCATTTGCAGAGGCGCCAGGATCACAAAAGGGGAAAATTAAAACCGACTGAGGCGAGAGACTGTCATTCTCATGAAGGAATACAAAAGTACATCCTTTTTTCTTGGAGGAGAGAGGCAGCTGGTGAGCCCTTCCTAGTGATTTTATGCAGCTGGCATCAATTACCACTTTAAGCCATTATCTATGGATACAAACTCCCACTGAAACCTTCTTTGTCTGGCCTGTGATGGGGCTGGTGTAAGTGTTTTATACTTATACATTCGCTGTCTGTTTGTGACAGCATGTCTGATTACCAGTAATTTTTGCAGTAAGCTATACTTTTGCAAGACTCACGTGGTTAAATCAAGCTTGGAGCGGCTTTCCTCTCCCTTTCCATGCATTTCCCTTCAGAGATTAAATGGACATGTCAGCATCTCTAGGGATGTCTAACCGCAACACTGTTTTATCAAAACGACTTTGCCTGTAAGATTAAAAACTGCATACGATGCCTGCACAGAAATTCACCTATGTATACTAAGGTAATTTCTAACTATTTGAATTAGCACATTAAAAATAAAACCAGGCGTGTTACCTCTCAGCATGCCACCTAGCGACAACCCGATCAGCTTGCTTATAGCTGTAGCACAAGATCTCCACACTGCCTGCTCTTCCATTCATCATTGCACTCTAAATAACAGATTTTTATTTTTTTTGCACACAGACAGCAAATCAATGACTTATTTTCATTACATTCACCATTTACAAAACTGTGATGACTTAAGTATCTGACCACTTTAAGTATCTGAACATGGTTGCACTGGAGTAACTCCCAGTCAAATAAAAGCTACTAGAGCAGATCCATGGAAGGAATATTAATCTGGACAGCTTAATTACGCAATTTCAACACATTTTCCAAAGGTAACCACCACCCCCACCCACCCCCCATCATTATTGCAAGAAAATCCTGCTTATTTATACAAATTCTTAGAAGATGAGGAATTCAGAAGCACTTTGCTGGACATCACAGTAGGGAGGCAGAAGAAGGGAACTACAGCTCTAGAAGTGCCAGAAGCAGGGAGGACGTAACCAAAGGAAAAGAAAAATCACTCCATGCCTGCCTTGTTTTTATATCCTTCCCTAAACATCATTGTCTCTGTGCCTCAGGAGACCAAGCATAACAGTCCCGACCTGCCCCAGCGCTGCAACTGGTATGAGATGGCTATGAGAATCTGTCTCTGAGAAACACACCTTGGGGAGTAAAGGGGGAATAACACTGTTTTCCAAGCTCTGTAGCACAAGGAAGTTATTTCAGGAGCTGAATTAAAAAAAAAACCCAAACACCTAAAGGTACCGCGAGGAAGTATCCCAGAGCATGTAAGTGGTGACTTTCCATCCACACTCCTGTGGGTGGAAGAGCTGCCTGGCCACTGCTCTTTGCTATGGCTGTTGATTCTGCCCTCTCAAAGGATGGCACAGGTCGGGGAGGAGAAACTCAGGACAATTTCAGAGGACTTTATTTACCCTAGTAGTACGATGAGGGGAAACGTCAATGAGGAAACACAGCCTACCGAAGATAAAACAGGACAATGTTCCGTAATGAAGGCAAGAGCAAGTTTATCTAGCCCGCCAGATGATTTATATGCTGCCTTAAATCAGTTTGCAGAGGAATACAAACTGGTCCCTTCAGTAACTTTCCTTTCTGATTTAAGAAATGAGACAGTGACAAATCTCAGCTCTCCCTGCACAAACGGCATCCAGTCATTTTAAGCTACAGCCAAATGTTTTAAGAATTAATACCACTCCCCAACAGTGGAAAGCCAAACAGACAGGCAAGGGGGTATGGGGAAAGCAAAGCCTCCAAGTCCCCTTTCCTTTGCTTTCCCAATGCTGCCCATGAAACTCTGCCTGCCTGTACGCAGGCAGCTGCAGAGACTGGAGAACGGTGGCTGGAGACGTTGTACCTGGAGTTTCAGAGTAAGCTGCGCTGCTGGGGATCACAAGCTCCAGCCTGTGGGATTTGGGAATCTTTAAATGATGGGACAGTTGGGATCTCCGTGGAGGTGCAGGCAGCAGCCTCAGCCCGGCACTGGGAGGGGAAAGGGAGTGCAAACCTATAGATGCACGGAGTGGTGGAAAGGAAACTGGTTTGCCTTCAGAGGGACCAGAACCATGGCGACTCAGCCTTTCCTTCACCATCTCCCCCCAGCAGGCAAGTTGAAGAAAAACAGGAGAAGCCCACAAGAAACCCAGTTTATTTTCCTTTCCACTTCCTCTCACTTTTCATTTCTGCTCTCCACCCACATAAACCAAAATTTTTAAAAGTCCTAAAAGGCACCAAATGCAAACAAAAATCTTCCTGGATAAATCACGACACCAACTTTTACAAACCACAATTCTGCTTGTGTGTCACATCCTCCCTCCTCCCCGCATCCCAGACCTGGCCAGCATCCATACGGAGATGAATCCGTCCAGGACAGGGAAAGTCTGAATAGTGCCTAGCACAATAGGTGACCTTTTCTGGTGCTGGAATCCATAATATACACACTTGTTAATAAAGTTCTCACACACAGAGGGAGATGTTTTGGTGAGAAGAGTTAGGGCAGTATGGCACACAGCGCGGTATTTGAATCGGGAGCTGTGGTGCTGCCTCCAAGCTGGGAAGGAGATTGTAATTTTGGGAGGAACCTAACCACAAGAGCAACGAGACTCCGAGTGCTGGGCAAGTCCCTGCCAGCGCCTGCCAAGGTAGGAAGTTTGTATAAAGCAGAGCAGTTTACAGTGTGTAGAAAACATGCAACATGAAGAAACGCGATCCTCTCCAACGCCACAAGAGAGTGTCAGAATTGGGAGTATGATATAAAATAGCTCTTAAAAGAAAACACCAAACATGGGCTTCTTGGGAGGGAAAGCCTAAACTGTTTAAAAGAAAAGACTTTAATCAAGATGTGCAGTAAACATTTAACAAGTCCATATACAGTCCCTCCTAAATCTTAACATACGAGAGCCTTCAAGTTTCTTATTACATCCTGTCTCTCCTGAGAGTCTTTTACAGAACCTTTCAGCTTTGTAACCCTCAAGCTAAAGACCTCATGCAAGTTTATTTCCCTTCTGTCTCTCCTCTCTGTTACCTTTTCAACCCTAGCATTCGTGGTGCCTGTCCCACTTCACATGCAAGGTTTCTCTTTCACAGAACGTTTACCCACCCGCAGACTCTTCCCACCTTGCCATCAGCATGTTCATTTTTCTGTTACTGTCCTTCAAGTCCTTCCCAAATACGCACTTGTTCAAAGGCCTGCAGACTGTTCGCCCCTAGGAAAACGTGTCCGTCACACCACACGCTCAGTGACACTGAAGGAGCACTGGACATCCAGCAAGCAGCAGCATGGGTGGTGAGCATCACCCCACCATCACTGTGAGGGCGCCTCTCAGACTTTGCCCCTTGTCCACTTAATGCAGTCTGTGCAGAGAAAGCCCTTCATGGGCTTTACTATTTGTGAGCTTTCTGGAGCCCATTCTTGTCACCGAGAGCTGCCTACCAGCCTCTGAGCCGGTTCCGCCGCCGGCACAGAGCCCTGCTGCCAGAAGCAGCAGACCGGCAAGGCTCTGCTCAGGCAGAGCGATCGCAGAAGGCGGTTGTGATGCTTTGTCAAGGGTCAAAAAAAAAAAAAAAAAAAAAAAAAAAAAAAAAAAAAATCTTAGTTTTTGTCAGAACTGGCTGGGAGAACAGGGCTACCCTTATGACCACGTTTGGTTACCTTCAGTGGCAAGATTTCATCAAGCAGGTTAGAAACACACTTCCCAATGCATGCAAGACAGAGGCTGCTTTGTCCCCCCCCTTGGCACAGCACCCTCTCTACTGCATGCTAAGGCACCATCTGAAACAAGAGAGAAAATGAGCCAAATTGTTCGCAATGGTGCCATCGCTGAGGCCGCAGCCATAAAGCAACAATTAAGTTAACTGGACAAAAAAGCATGAGGGAGGGCCAGCTCTTAAGCAGGGTCGCAGCACTGCCCGAAGGAGCCTGTGTAGCAGCATTGTGCAGGCACAGGAGACGGAATCACGTGCAGGCAGGAAGGAGCCAAAAAACCACATGAAGACAATACTTGTCTGTTGTCTCCCCCCCAAACCACCTCCTCTGCCAATCACTCTGACGACAATATTTTCTTTCTTCCTTGATGTGCCCCCGGTGCCTTTGCCGGTCACTGAATGAGCTGCGCCGAAGGCACAGAGACTGCACCGCTGCTGACCTCCCCCAGTAAAACCCCAGGATGCCATGGGCTTTTCCGAAGACAACCAAGAGAGAAACCTCCTCAGGGCAAATGCCTTCAACCATTTCCAATGCTACTCCCTCGATGGTGGTCACGATTACTTAAAAGAGTTTTCTGCTCAGATTGCATGTTTATCCCAGCTATACAATTCAACTGTCCGTCCTCATCAAGCCTAAATTATTTACAAGTTATGCAACAAGCTAGCCCTGTACTGACATCTTCAGAGCTCTCATAAAAGAGGGAAGGTTTAATACCCTACTTCCATTACTAGTATTCACACTAAAAATGCCTGTTGCTCTACAATTCTACATCCAGTCTCAGGTTTTTTTGTGATCAGAACAAGCCCTTGCTAGCAGATAGGAAAAATAAGTCTGTGTGTGAAGGAAAGAAATTAGAACTATTTCCTTTATGCAAAGCTCCGGGCTCAGACAATAACAGGAGACAGAGATGCTGGAGAGAAAACAGGCTTACGCACAAAGCCAAAAAGTTGCACAGCTTTTCTAATTTCAATCTCAGTGTGCATTTGATGCCAAGGAAAGCAGCATCTCTGGGGGCAACAGAGCCAGGGGAGGTGTTTGCCTGCTGCTTGGCCCCTGTTCCCTCCAAACAGTGTGAAGCTCCACCACTCCCCACCTGGAGGGCAGATCTCCTTCCCAAAGGGGACCAAAACATGGGTCCCTCCCTGCACGTGCAGTCCAGACACTGCTGGGCCACAATATGGACCTGGGAGATGGAAAAGGCTCCCAAGTCCTGCAGGTTTAATGAAGCTGAAGACATTCACCAAGAAACTAAAGTTGAAATTAAGCTTTAACTTTAAGGGGAGTGGGGCAGAAGGCAAAGACCTGAGAAAGGAGAGAAAACAAAAGGCTGAAATGACTGCAGGTGGATTCGCCACGTACCAAAGACCACACAGAAGCTATATGAGCAGAAATTTATGCTGGGAAGGTAAAATACATTAAAAATGGCAGTTCTGGCATAACACAAATGTTATTCTAGTACATACGTCATGAAAACCTATAATTACATGAACATACCCATTGACCTACAGGACAGATTCATTCAGTATATAAAGCCTCACACCCACAGTGACCAACAAGTCCTGCAGATGAACAGGGAAGAGGGATTTATGTACAACATCTCTTTCATTTCATACATTGAAAGAAACACAAATGCTAAAAACCAGACAAAATACCCCAACAGTTTGTGATCATGAACCCAAAAGCTGTAACTATGCATACCCAGAACAGGAACAGAACAAAGGAGAGGAAGGAAAAGAAAACCCACTTTGGCATTTCCTTGAGGCTGTTTTACATTGGATCCTTTATTAAAAAGAGATGGGGCTGGAGAACTACCTGATAAGAGAAATTCAGAAGCTCCATCACATGCTGCCATTTCTTTGACTAACAGCAATGATACATTATTTAAGCCAATAACATTATTTAAGACACAAGCAAACACACAAATTTGTGAAGGAGAGGGAGCAGACTGGTGATGGTACTCCAAAAATCAATCCTATGTTAAAAAGTAAAAATAATAATAAATAAATAAATATGGTGAGGCATGAATGAGTGCCACCACAACTGCCAGCAGTGAGCAGCTGGCAGCCATGAAGCAAGCACCTTGCACTTTCAGGAGACACAGCCCCACCGGTGACCTTCACCCCTCTATGGGACGAGTCCCACCTCAGGTGGACAGACCTGTCTCCTTATGAGCACCTTTCCCCCCATGCTAAATTGCAGGCACCCAGGGCAGCTACATTCCAGGCTTCAGCACAACCACTACACGCCTAAAAGTACACAGAATGAACCCAGGCTTTGGTCATTGGTAGCATCAAGGGTTAAGGCCAGCAAACAGCCACATGAAGGCTACAAGTTTTATTACCGACTTTTGGCTTTTGAACCCAAATCAACTGGTAGGTGGAAGAAGAACTTCGTAACACATTGCTAATCCCTCAGCTGTCCGCATTCCCTACATCTTCTAGGCTTTAATTAAGCAAATCCGCCTCATTAAAATATTGCGAGTGATGCAATTTTTCCTTCCAAATATTTAAAACTCTGTCTGCAACACTAACAAAGCCCCGCATTTTGTCAGAAAATGAGTACTAAGAAAAGCCCTGAAAACAAAATTACTGCATTTTCTTTGCAGTCCACCAATCCATTTCGATAAAGTGACATGCTTCACTTAGCTCATTACTATGAAGAAAGAGATTTAACGCTTCTTTTCTAAAGTGGTGTACCTCTACACCTGCCAGATGAAACGACATCTAACAGACAGCCCTCACATCCCCAAACATGGAAGGTAATATGTTGGCTTAGGAGCTAATACCCATGTTTAACACCTGTTGTACGTGCTGCCAGTAACCTATGCTCTGTTTTACGCCCACAAAAGGAAAACTTCAAATTTTGGGCTACGTTACAGCCTCCAAAAAAACTTCTTGTAAGCAAGGACTAGTGTGAGATCATGATCTGACTTATTCAACACAAGGTTTCTTTTGTGAAGCCGCCAAAATATGTAAATTGCCCAGGAATAAAAGGAATCGTCCGATCTGTACATGTGTCTTACAAACACGATTGAATGACACAGTGCGAGCGCGCGAGCCCTTACAAGTTTTAGTTTCAGGTAAGCTTTGCCTAAAGGTTGAACACTTCAGCTCCTCTGGTCCAATATTAGTCACTGCTCAACCTCTGTTGGTAATCTGCAGCCTTCTCCCCCGCCTTACGCAAACAAAGTACTGAGAATGCAAAACGCCAGGGGCGGACAGGGAGGACCCAAGAGTCCCGTTCCTCTCATCAGATAAGGGGCAGAAGGGATCACAAAGAAAGCTGCGACACCAGCCCGACACCAGCCCACCATCGTGTGTTTGAGAACAGGCTGAATATACACTTGTCCACGCAGATCATGGGCGGCCGAGGCGAGGAGAAGGGAGAAGACCTGACCAAGCCCTACAGCCTTGTCAAATTCCATTTTCAATTTTAAAAATACCCCAGAAAATAACTTTGGTTTCTTTCACTGACAGTGCAAGCAAAGACTGCTTTGGAAGCCGGCAGGAGGAAGCTTGCTCCTCCTCCCTTTGCCACCACCTCCCCACCTTCTCTTCCTTCTCTCTCTGGTCTGGTGAGGAGAACTGCTCCCCCCAGCAGCGACAGAGCGGAGGTTTAACATCAGGTCGGTAGCGTCAGCCCTACACACACCTCCAAAAATAGCCTGTCCAAGCCCTCAAACCACCTGCCTCTTCCTGGGGAGGAAGGGGCTGCTTCTGCAAAGGGCACCCAGGCCCATGACCGATGCCAGACCTGACACGGGATTTCTGCTCCTCCACGCTCTTCTGTACCATTCCTGAAACCTATAACCCAACAGCAGCTTTGGGGGTGAAAAAGCACCACCAACCTCAGCTACTCTGTGGGAATAAACACCAAAGAAATAACTAGAAATACATGGGTTGAGAGCAGCTTTGCTGGAGCAAAGACCTCTCTTCAATTTGCTTGTTCACGTAAGAATAAGATCCACGCTTCTAACCCTACGGGTTTTCAAGGCAGGCAGGAAGGAATACGGATATTGTATTTTACCTCCAAAATACACTTGCGCTCAGAAATACAACTCTTTTTTAAAAAGGAAATCCATTGCAGAATGATTTACAACTGACTGACAAGATGATGATGATGACTCTGTAATTATCAGGTCCAATCATTCAAATTACAATTTACCAGCAGACACACAAACTACTTGATTCACAGCTAACATTTTCTTCAGCGCACACTAGGTCCTTTCCTAAAACAAGAGAGGAGACAGACAACCTCTATCAGTAACACATAAATGTGGCTGCTGACGAGAGGAATTCAGGGACGTCTGCGAGGGACAAATTTCCCTTCGTGTTTGTGCCAAACCCTTCCGGAGGACAGATGACAACCAGGGCTCCAACTGAAAGGTTTTTCCTTTGTATACAGACAGGAACAGCTGTTAGATAGGTACAAAGGTATGGCCACGTCTGGGCACGTGTGATAAGTGAGTTCTTCATAAAATTGGTTGCTGAGGTTTTGATTTTCTTTGGTAGATTAATGCTGACTTATGCACAGCATTTAAAATCACCCTGCGCTGCCAAAGCTCTATAAAGGCTGTGCACTTTAGTGTACAAGTAAGTGCATTTGGCATGAGGCCACGATGTACAAAATCATTTTCATGCAGCTGCCAGCAGAAGGGAACTATATTCTTGGACCAGATGTTTTTGTTGTCGGCGCTGCCAAGCACGCCTGGAAACCTCACAGCTGAGCAGTGCTGCAGGAGTGAATTAACAATGAACAGAGCCACAAGATGCTCGTGTCCATCTATCAGAGGGGGCACCACGGCCCCTCCTTCTCTCTTCCTCCCCCTCTCCGAGCAAGGAAGCTGCCGATAGCTGGCTAATTATTTACCTGCCCGAGAAGAAAAAGCCCTTCTGCTCCATCAGGATAAATAAAAGCAACAAACACTTGCAGAAAATATTACACCTCAGCTGCATTTACCCTTAGCTGAGCAGGCGACAAAGAGACCACAATTAACAGCCAAGAAAATAGGAAATGAGAAAGTATAACTGGTCCGAATAATACAGTACAGGTTTGTTTTTGCTGCTGGGCTGTGAACAAGCTTGCATTTATTAAAACAGTATTTCACGTAAAAAATCAGAGCCGCTAGGGCATCCCACTCTCCAGTTTAAAAACAAACAGCTCGGATCCCACCACAAGTCTCTCACTCTTGAGACGAAACCCTGGGAGCCCTGGCAGGAGTCTGGGGACAGGATACCGCTTCCCAACCCTGACACTGGCTCCCGGTGAGGCTCGTCTGCTCTGCACCCTGCTGTCCCTTGCCTTTCGCCGAGCAGAGGGGACCTCTGGGGCTACAGGGACAGAAATGACACATCATCAGCCAGCTGCTTAAAACTGCTGTAGGCACAGCAGGCAAAAAGCAGTCTGAATAAGGGAACAACAAGGGAGCCAGCACCGACACCTGGGTGCTGATAAGAAGAAAATGAGGTTTACTCAGTCCAAAACTCTTCCTTGACAGGCCCACCCTAATTCAACCACAAAGTCTGTAAGAGAAACTCGAGCAGCCAGGCCACCCCAAGCCACTGTCAAAAAGTGACACTCAGCAACTTGACTGCAAAATAAATGCATGCCTAATGTGTTTTACTAAAATCCTCCAGGACGGGAATAATCTGCTTTCCCTCAGACAAGATTATCTTTTCAGTTTCCCCAGCCTCCAGTAACCACCACCACCTGCACCAAACTTGGCCCCAGCCTGCCCAGCTACCTCCAATGCCCAGAGCAGTGCCTTTGTTAAGGAGAGGGGGCTGGAGCACCTCTCCTATGAGGACAGGCTAAGAGAGTTGGGATTGTTCAGCCTGGAGAAGAGAAGGCTCAGGGGAGACCTTACACCAGCCTGCCAGTACCTAAAGGGGGCCTACAGGAGAGATGGGGAGGGACTCTTTATCAAGGAGTTGAGCGACAGGACGAGGGGTAGTGGTTTTAAACTGGAAGAGGGTAGATTAGATATTGGGAAGAAATTCTTAACTGTGAAGGTGGTGAGATACTGGAACAGGTTTCCCAGAGAAGCTGCGGATGCCCCATCCCTGGAGACATTCAAGGCCAGGCTGGATGGGGCTTTGAGCAGCCTGGTCTGGTGGGAGGTGTCCCTGCCCAGGGCAGGGGGGTTAGAACTGCATGATCTTTAACATCCCTTCCAACCCAAACCATTCCATGATTCTATAATTCCTTAAGGATAAATTTAATTCAAAAGTTACATGTTTAAAATAAAAGAAACAAAAACCAGACAGCCTCTCTTGTCTGGATAAAAAGTCTCCTTCTCAGGGACTTTTCCCTTAAAACAAAAGTAATGCTATCACTATAGGGTCTCAGGGGAACACGATTCATGAGCAGGAAAAGGCCTGTAATTCTGTGCTCACGTACTCACCCCAACAGATATTACAACTTTTTACTATGCTAGTCCCGTAACATGACCAAGTGACAGTCTGAAAAAATCTTCCCCTTAATCACACTGATTTGAAAACAAACAAAGAGCAATTAGCCCAGCCAAAGCATGGGGGATGGAGGGAGGGGGGGCATTTACATTCGAAGGTGGAAACCCGGATTGTTTGGAGAGCTTCAAAAATGCGGAGGATATGCTAAAGGCACCAGATTTGCTTAGAGTGGAGCTGTGTGACAATGAAGCCAAGCACAAAGGGACAGGCTGCAGCAACCCTGCCAGCTCCCACTCCACCACCGAGGCAAGGATCGGATCCGCCGGTCGGTTTGGAAACATTACCAAGCAGCCATGGAAGCAGGAGAAATCCCACACACAGCAAACCGGACCTCTCCAATAGCTGGAGAGAGGCAGCTAAGTGAAAGACCATGTGTCGCGGAGGTCAGCTTCTGCCAGACTCCAGGCATCTGAACAAAGCCCGTCACGGCTGGAGGCTCCTCTCCTGTGGTTTTCCTGCAGCCTCATGCCTCCAACAGGCGCATGGAGAAATCCCAAAGCCCAGTCAAAAAGGAAAGCCTCACAGAAAATGTTGGTTAAATTGGTTAAGCTTGTCTTTGCCGGTTTACTAACAAATGACACTCTGCTAGGAAAAGCCTTTAGCTGCGCTCTGGCTGGCATGAATTAAAAAGCGAGGGGTGGGGGGTAAAGAATAGGAAAAGGAAGAACAGGGAGGCTATTATAAAGATAGCAAAACATAATTAAAAAAAATAAAAAAGGAAGTTCTAAGTTTGTGGGTGCTTTTTTCTTTTTTTCTTTTTTGACAACTCTACCCAAATCAGCTCCATCTGTAGTCTCTGAGCATCTGGGGGTTTCTGCCAAAGTGATCAGTAGCAAAGAGCTAGCATTTGTCTTTGAATCGCAGCCATTATGTGCTCCAGCGTTCCCACACCACGGAGAGAAATCGGAGGCGCTCGCAATTCTCCCTGGGCTGACGCCGAGCCGCCGATCCAAAGCACAAGGGATGACGGCAGTGCATGTGCACTGCCACTTATAAAGGCAAGGCACGGTGGAAAAAAAAGGACATTGCCGCTTTTCATGACCTATAAAACTTCCTCACTGAAAGCAGGCTTGGCTGAGGGCAGCCCTCCAACTCATTGGCAAACCTCTTCAAAGCAAGACACCCAGCTAAGGTTGTCTTTCATACAATACAGCCCTTATTCCCTCCTGCATTTGGTTCGTGAGTAGACACTTTTCCCCAGGAACCGTAGCATGTAGAACCCTGCAACAGTCACAACCCAGTTTTGGACACCTCTCCCCAACACCAACACTGGGGCTCTGTCCTGGAGAGTGGGCATGTAGTCACACGCACACCAGCAACCTACACATCCCATCCTCTTCCCTTCAGGGAAGAGCAGGATGCCGCAAAACCCTTTATCTGCTGTTAGATGCCCACCAGCCCTACTCGCCTCGTACCTGGAGGGCCAGGTAAGGCCCTGTTTTACCATTCATTTTGTAAAGATGATTAAAAGAAAAGGTTAAAAAGGAAAAAAAATAATGATGAAACAAGTTCTCTGAATGGAAGATGCAAAAACCACTGAATACCAGTGAGGTCCTACTAGCGTTACTCGAAGGTCTCTGTCGCGTTGCTGTGTAGCAGGTTTCAGAAGAAACTTCTGTCTCTTGACATCATGTGGAAGGCAAGCAGGTTTCTCGCTCTGAAGCCCTCTAGTGATGGCCACAAGCACAGCAGTCACACGAGTACTCACTCTGAGTGCAACCAGGAGGAAAAAATACAGACAAACCCTTGCGTAAGAGATCACTGCTCATCGGCCACGCCAGGTCAAGATGGCCATGTCTCAAGGAGCATGTAAAAGCATTTGCGACTCTTTATACACATTCTAAGTAGCTATTTGTCTGATGAATATGGGTATTTTCTGAACAATCATGGATTAGACCCCTAATCCAAAATGGGCATCAATCCATCACGAGTGGTTCTTAATTAAGACCCAGAAAAAAAAATATGGAAAACTCACAAGAATGTAGGCTTGATACTAAATGTCTTTTTTTTTCCAGTCTCAAACACTGAAATGCAACTTTTTGACCTATATTGTGCCTTAAAAATAGGAACAATCTCTGCTGTCCACTGAATATACAGCTCATGAATCCCCTTCAGTTTCCACAACTATATTCATCCCCTCCATTATCGAGCTGTAGCGAAGACCAGTAGAAGAAACCTTTTTTTTTTTTTTTAAAGAAAATTAATTCCAGTGAATTAGCAATGGTTCCACACAAGCATACACAGCAAGGGCAGACTGGGCTTTTGTTTCAGACTTCACTTAAAGCAAACAGATGTCTTTCAAAGGTAGATCTGCTCTGGCTACCTGGATTAGACCACTAAAGAGTTGTTTTCTTTTGCCATTCACTAACCAATTCACCATTAAACTCGAGATCAACAAGGTTCTTTGCCTGCAAATATGGGTCATGGCCCAAAATGTGGTTCACATAAGCCAGTCTCTAGCGGGTGACCAAATCAGAGGCAGCTGGCATCACACATCCTCAGCACAGGTTTTTTGGCTCCACCATTGGAACCGAACTCGCCACACAGCGGTTCTTTGCTCTGACATTATCCTGAACGCTGGAATCCAGAATCACAATAAATGTTATGGAAATCATCCAAAGCAGAAAGTGAAGTAATTTCTGAGGCAAGCAAGCAGACTAAAAATAGCCTGCTGCGCAGTGGAAAGAATCAGAGGGTGGGGGAATCCCTGCAAAAGACCTTCACACTCCGTTCTTTATTCCTAAATCTGCAGGTGTGGAGCACTGTAAACAGTCCTTCAGCAGCCACCGCAGGTGGCCGAGGAAAACGCGGACAGACTGCTGGAAAAGCATTGCAGCGGGCTTTCCTCCCGGGTTCCTGCTGCAAAGGGATGGCTGCATGGACGCGGTTCCCCAGGCAGCCTCATGGCCGTAACCCTGAGGAGATGCTGAAGATGATGTTGATGATGCAGGCCAGCTCACGGCCGAAGCCTCTCCTTCTCCCTGTCTTGCCCAGCCCCTCTCACCCACCCCCGAGCCTGCTTTTGCTGGGGTGAAAAGAGTAGAAAGGTAATCTGTATTTAAAAAAAAAAAGAAAATACTTCCTTGCCAGTGGAGCTCTCTGAAGGATGGGACTGGATAGATGCTGGTAACAAGGGGAGCTGGGAAAGGGCAGGAAGAGAGGCAGGGCTGCTCCTGCAGTAGCAGCTAGACATCAAATTGGCTTTGCTGTGCTGTAAAACCACATCTCAAGGGAGAAGTAAATAGAAAATAGGGAAAACCCCTAGACACCTGTGTCAGGAGGAAGCACTGGTATCACAACAGGATGCCATCTGAACATTTACAAATAGAAAATGCAACTGTTCCTCCTTTCTTTCCTAACAGTGGGAGAAATCCTCTCCTAAATTTACACGGGTCTTTGTTTGTTTACATTTGTAGGCATGGGAAAGAGCATTTACATGCTGATCCATCCATTTTTACAAGAATGGTTCAAACTCTTAACAATTTGTGTTGCAAATCAAGACTAGGCAAGGTACATTTCCCGAACTCTTTTATCAAGAATTGAGGAGCAGCAGCAACTCTGAAATAGGAACCAACATCACCCTCAGGGACTCAAATTTGAGCGGAGACTTGTTTAACAATGCAGCCCCCTCTGATCTATACATCAGTGCAACTATCATTTTATAACTGACTCAAGGCCCTACATTTAAATAAATTGTTGCTAAGGGGCGTAGCAAAAGAGGCGAAAAGAAAAATTCAGAGTGAAAAACAACTAACTAAATTATAAAAAAAAAAAAGGGGTTGTCTCAAAGCCTCAAAGAGAGGAAACACCAATAAATGCTAGAGGTAAAATATGCAAGAGACAAATAAACCCCTCCTTAATGGTGCTGCCTCTGCATCACTCTTTCCACAGCAGTGACTCAGGGCCGCCCGGCCGGGAGGACAGGTTAGCACAAGGGGAGCCAAGCAGACAGCAGCCACTGGGATGCTCGTTCTCTCTGCTGCCCGTGGTCTCTCTGCCCAATTACATTTCCATTCGGTAAAATATTCCACATAAGAAACCAATTTTCAGGAATCCTTTCTTGCTCTCGCATGCAGAGCCAAGGTGCTTTGCCAGGCCGGTAACAGTTATCTGAAGGTCTGTGGGCTGCTGCATTTACACTAGGATTTCCACTTAGTTTTCCACCAACTCCAGAAGCAAACGCTAAAACTCAGTTCAGGAAGAAGGAGCTACAGCAGAAAATATCCCCGCTCTACTGAAACACTGCAGAAACACCTCATACATCAACCAACATGCAAAAAACCTGAAAGTTCATTTCTGGAGCTGACCTCTCCACTAGGCAGAGAGGGACGTTTGTGAAGACCCCCATCACTCTGCAGAATGAGATGCAAAGGAGAGCAGGCTGTTGAACTCTCACCATGCCTTTTGCACCAGTGATGTGCTGAGTAAAGAAGCTACCATTTTACCTGCTGAACATGAGGCAAAACACAACAGCAATGTGCTCCCCACGCAGGAACAGCAGCTGCTTCTGCAGCTAACTCGCTCACTTCTCACAGACACCCCTTTCCAGATCAAAACATTTGAGAAATAAAGCCTGACATGAAAAAAATCAACAGGGAATCAGAACAAAAAGATGCTTCCTTGGCTAGACTCCCATCGGTCTAATCATGCTTGAAGCAGGGTCTTACTAAAAGAGACAGCACGGGCAGGAGAGCAAAACTAGACTGTGTGCTTATTACGAAGCACCAATCTTTGCAATTTAATAACACCACCTTTGCACTTTCATTTAGCAGTAGAAAATGTTCTCTGCCAGAGAGGCTATATGAAGCACACTCAGTGGGTTTTAATCCCTTTTGAATTAAACCTATCTAGAGGAATGTACATAGGCTCCTTGTTGGAAAGGACCCGAGATATTTCTAGGCTCAGGAGACAAACAGCATCTTCTCCTGCATTGATCAATTGAACTAGTTTGCACAGCATCTTCAAGGCTCTTTTAACACTTAGCTCAACCGTGTGCTTCCCATTGCATTTTTAAGAGATTGGGCATCGGGGGAGAAGAACGCTTTCCTGTTAGGCACAAGGGGAGCATTCATCATGGTTACAAGTCAGCTTAGAATACAATGAATTCCCAGGTCCCTGCGCATTAGCACTTGCTGCCATAATCTCTAGTTTTAGGAGCTGGGCTTTAAGACTGTATTTTACCCAACAACTCCCTACACAATCACTCAAACTGTGCCTTGCAAAAGGAGCACTGTTGAGGGACTTAGAGTAAACATTTTTGTCTCATTAAATGCTGGAGAGTAACATTGCTATTTTATGTTTATATATACACATGCACATGTTAAGAAAGAGGTGGAGAGAGATCACGCAGGATAATCTCAAATGTACAATACCATTTGTGGGCCTGCAAACTAAAGAAAGAACCAGAGGGAGATTTTAAAATGCTTAAAAGTAGCTTGCATGTGCTACCCTGCACACATTCCTATAGCTGCAGCACTCACTTGAAAGCCAAGCATCAGAACTTTTCTTTTTTAAAAGAAAAAAGAAGTAATCTACCTCCTCCTCCTGATTTACTGCAAAACAGTGGCCAGCTGGCTGATAACGGACAGTGGCTAAGGCCTGCCTACCATTCCCAAAGCTGGAGCTATAAATTTCAGCCCCTCTCTCTCCACGCAGCCTGCCAGTTTTCACATAACTCGTCGGGACTTTGTATCTTTGGAATTTCTCCTCCTCATTAAACTTGGCCCAAGTTGGCCAGCAGATCCAAATGGTATTTGGTGGAAAAGAAGGCAAGGACACACATGCTATCGCCAAGGAGCCTCATTTCCTTAGGAAGTCAAGATAAAAATGTGGAATGTCACAGTAAAAACAGGAGGAGCCCACAGGCAGGTGCGGTTTATGAAACTACAATTAAACACAGCCAAGGAAGATTACATTTCAAGCAGATATATCTACTTTAACATAAACAGCAAATTAATTCTCCTGTCTTTGATCCTAATGCCCAAGTCAGATTTTAAAGTGCACCTCCGAAAAACAGCAGCTCACACTGGAACCTGGGATCTCTTGCTTATCTATTCAGGCAGGAGGAGTACACCACACACCCGGGTTCAGCCTAGATACTTGCTAAAATGAAAAGCACGATGCTCTGTCACAATCCTGGTTGGTTTTACTCTGCCCAAACTGGCAAGAGCACACATGCTCTAACACTGTATTGACAGGGTTGCCTTGTTTTCCTCGAGCAGACAATACGTCTGATTCACTGGGGGTAAATTGAGCTGTGCTGTGTGTCTGACAGAAATGATACAAAATGCAGCCCCATACTTTTTGCTATTATCTGCACACAAAACATTTCTGTTTCCCATCAGAACTCCAATCTCCTCAGACAGCTCGAACAAACATTGCTCAGCGCTTGGGAAGGCAGCAGTGAACTGCTCACATTGAGGCCACCAGCACCAACACTCCCCTCGGCTCAGAAGAAATGCTCCATCACTAGAACCCGCACAGGCTATTGCTCAAATTCATGTTATTGCAGGTATGACCGGTAGGTTAAATATCATGATTGTGAAAGCATCCGCACGCTACCCACACTGAGCTTTCACCACTGCTAGTATGAGGGTCCAGATTTCCCTAATACAGATGCTAGCAATCATCCATAAACATATGAAATCACATTGTCATTAGTGACTTCCCCATCAATGCTAACAGCAGGTGTCAAGAGTAGGCTGCAGGTACCAAGCCTAAGGACTGAAGAAAAATAGGCACAGGATTACATTTAAACGCATGAGTACTGCCCACTTGGAGTAATAAACAGTGCCTAGAAGTTGGAATTCAAGCACTTGTCCCTACTCATTACAATGGTAACAGACGTCAGTAGCTCACCTAGATGACTTATCCATTCCTTCTGAGTGTGTCAATGCAGTTATATCGTCAGACCAAAGGAAAAAAAAAATTAAGAAAAAAGTCCAGACTTGCCCAAGAGCTCAAGACTTGCAGAGAAATTTTCTTAATATGTAATCCTGCCCCTCCGCCAATGGAACTCAGCCGTAGCCTACACAGCCTTCTAGTTTCCATTATGCTCCAGTACCAAACGTGTGCTCTCACATACTGATGAGCAATAACAGATCTCAGAGCCACAGCTGAGGAGTGTATCCTGAGCATCATCTGTTGTGCTACAGCAGAGTTTTACCTGGTTCTCTTACAGCCAGCTAGGCAAAATTTTAAAGCTGACTCCCTAAAATTAAGAGATTCTTCTGCGCTCCAAACTACAGAAAAGTTCCCTTTATGTGGCCATAAATTCAGTTTGTATAACCCGAACTACATTAGAGTTTACGAAGCACTGGCAAAACATTTTCTGCTAGACAGGACAAAAACCTTGCACATCAGACCTGGCATAAGCACACAGATGAGGAGAAGGCAGAGGCAACAAAGCTTTCCTTGCAATTTCTCAACACAGTGATCAACCTTGTGATCCACGATCAACCTTGAGTATGAAGCCATCTCCTGGCCTCAGCTAAAAAGCCATGCAACAGGAACAGCACTAAACGAGCATCACGAAGCCTTCACAGTCAAAGCTCTTTTGCTGTTGACAGATAATAGATGTTGGTGAGGCAGCAATGGTGCCCTCAAGGATCTTCATGGCAAAAGGAAAACATCTGTTTCTTCCAGCCTTGAAACAGGCTCCAAAACAAGCATGTTAAAATATAGAGAGGGGGATACCCACAAGGACAACTGACAATAGGCTGTGCATGCAAACACTTCAACTCAGGTGGAAACCTTGCTCTGAGAAGAAACCGTATACTGAAAAAAGCAGAGAAACATGCATGTATGGATGTTTTACATCTCTTTTCTTCTTTTTCCCTACCACATAGTACCAGTGTGAAGTTGTTCTTTGCCGGGACACAGCAACGCAAAGCCTTCGTGCTCAACACCAGCTCTCTCTAGTCAACCCCCGTTGCCTATCATTTCCCAAGCTGCCTGACAACGGCCACGGCTTTGTGCCCTGACCTCTAACTGCCTGTGGAGCACCCTATTCAACCTTCCTGTTGCAGCCACACCAAACCTGGCATTCTCCCCTTCCCAAATAAGCTTCTCCAGCCCCACAGTCTTGCTAACACCCCCTAGGACTCGGATGAGGAGAGTGAAAGTTTGCCCTTAATACAAACGGGTGCCAGCACTGCTCCACAAAAGTTTCTTGGCCCAGATCCAAACATCACAGACCTGACTCAAGCTGGGTGTCAGATATATCTGCCTTGCTAGGAGATAAAGTCACTGCTCCCTGTATGACAGTCAGGACAAAAGGCTCTCCAGAGTTAAACGTCGCTCTGCTGTGTTAGGAACTACAAGCTGGAAGGCTCAGCCCTGCTCGGCCACCCAAGGACAGGGGTGTTGCGACATGCCTGACACAGTGTGAAGACAGAGAGGACCACCTCTGCCCGACCCGAGCCGGGGTCCCGCAGAGAAATGGGCAGCACGCGTGGAGCTGAGGGGGGCTGCAGCAGAGCCCAGTCCCACGCAGACCTCAGCCAGCACTGCAGGGCTGAGCCCCCCGGCATCAGGGGAAGAAGTGTGCCAAGCTGCCAAGGGAAGGCATGCAGCAGAGGTAGGTGCGGGATCTCAAATTAAGGAGGGAAGCCGACAATTATATAAATACTCTGCAGCTCAAAAAAGGCTGCCCCACTGGTTGCAAGACTAGCCTAGCTCTTTTTGACCTCCTCCCAAACCAGACATTACAGCTCAAAGGACTGTTCTGCCCAGCTATGTTTTCCTCTGAAATGTAATAGAAAGTTCCCAGTGGCCTTTTTTTTTCTTTTCTTTTCTTTTCTTTCCTTTTCTTTTCTTTTCTTTTCTTTTCTTTTCTTTTCTTTTCTTTTCTTTTCTTTTCTTTTCTTTTCTTTTCTTTTCCTTTTTGACCTAATCCCTGGAAGAGATCAGAGGTTAATCAATCAGCTTCAGGAGAGACTGGACAGCTGGGCTGTCCACATTGTAAATACCTTTCCTATTTATTCCTTTTCCACAGAACGATTCTTTGTTTTGCCAGGTAACTGTTTAAACCAAAGACTACAAAATTTTGTACAGGCTCATAGTAAGCAACCTCACATTTGAGGGACAAGCAAGCAGGGTGCCAGTACCCCTCATGGGAACAATCTGGATTTTTAGGTCCTTGATCCATTTTCCCCGTTTCATACATATCAAGAGGAAGGGACATGGCAAAGGCTTTTGGTAACTACTGGCTTCAGGTTTGCTTTGGCTAAATTCGCAGTAAGTACAGGCATGGACTGGTATAGAAGTACTTTATCAGGCAGCTGCACTAAGCCAGGTAAATCCAGATAAAGGAAAGCAGTGCATTCATGTCTCCACACTAAAAGGCCAGCCCATACTCAGCTTCTCCAAACTGGCTTGACCCAGTTCTGTTGTACAGTGCTGTGAAGATCTGCATTTCCCAGTCTTCTAAAGTGAGGCATCAACTTTTTAATTTTTTTTCCCCTCCAAACAGATGAAAATCCACAGACTGCCTTTGGGTTTTCATGAAAAAAAAAAAACACACATAAAAGTTAGGGCAAACTTGGTGTTTATTATTTCTGTTTTCTCTTCATTTTGTCTGCCTGCATGTGTGGCAACACATACGCACACATTTTTATTTATCTGCGGTCTTTCTGCAGACCAATTTTGGGATATTTTATGGACAACGGATAGATCATCCACATGACCACAGTTTATAACATCACGTGGGCCGTAAGGTACAGACTCACAAGAATCAAAGTGACTTGCCTACTGCAACAGAAAAAAGCAGTCAGCAGAGTCAGGAAGACGGCAATGAATAATTTGGGTAACCTTTCCTGTCTAGGTACAGGAGATGTACCACATTTCTCTGCAGGCCGGGAGGTTTTGGTTTGGGGTTGTTAATTTTTCTGCAGAGCACGTACAGAAAGGGCAAGACAGGCAAGCACTAAAAGCAATCCAGCTTCTTTCATAAATCAGCAGGATACAGTATCCAGTTGTTTACTTAGCATAATTTTACACAGACTAGACTGGACAAGTCATGAAACACTGGGCACAAGAGCTGAGAAATGCTGCTATTAAAAAGGCATGCGGAAAACTTTCCCAAGGGATGCCAAGAGTGTGTGTGGGAAGAGGTAGGAGGAAGAAGCAGCAGCGTCAGGGGTTATAACAAACAGAAAAGAAGCGATTGTGTTTTTCCCTCAAAATCAGTTACTAAACCTTTCAAAGAGAAAAGCATTGCTGGAAGGGGAACACAGGAGTGACACTGGAAACAACCGTGCAGCTGCGAAGAAAACCTCCAAAAGAGTTAAGCAGAGTCAAGCCGCCTGTTCAGGGTGTAATGCAAGTTAACAGCTTGGATGCTGATTTGCCAAGTAAGCTTTGCGAAGGTTTTAAACGTTATTTGCTTCACAAGAAAATGGATTCTTCTAACTAAACACTGCCAAATCTTGCAGCGTACTTGTGTTGCATCTGATAACATCAGTCACGGCTCACTTGGTAGGCTGCAGTGCTGCCCAGCAGGACGCAGCCAGGAGCCCATGGAAACCTAACAGCACGGTCAGCGAGTGGAAGGGGTCGAGGCGGGCTGAACACCGCCTTCTCCAAAACAATGCCCCAAAAGGAACAGAGACACCTTACAATAAAAAGATTAAAGACAGACTACAGGAATCTCACAAATAATGCCCCCCTCCACATCACGCGTGCAGCACGAGATTCATCCTACATATGTACATTTTGGAAAACAATTTTTAAAGTGTGTATAGGCTGATAGTTCATATTGTTCCCCTTTTACGGTCATTGGGCTCGTTCCAACAACAGAATAGCTTTCAATTCATGAGGACTGGTGTGGTTTTTGTTTTTATTTGTTCTACGCGCCAGTGAAATTTTTTCACCCTACATGTGCTCTAGCTTCTCTTTCAGAAAGTGAAAATAGGACCTACACATGCACCATTCTGTAGGAAGACTGATAGATCCTTAGATCTTACAGATCCTTTAAGTGCTTGCTTTAGTGCTGTAGATCTAAAGATCTATAAAGATCCATACAATCTTCTAGATCTTTTCTTAATTTGTTTAGAGAGGAGGAAAGTGGAAAAGACAGGAAAGTTTCATGCACATCAACACCCCCCCAATGTTTCAGGCAGCAGTACTGACTAGTCATAATATATTCAAAGATCAAGCTGATATCTTCAGCCCACCTCCTCTTTTCTCATCCTTACCACCATTCTTTTCAAAATTAAAATCTGAAGAGAAAACCACAAGAAAAGCTGAGAAGGATGAAGAGTATTTCCACAGCACCATGTACATTACAGAGATGTAATGTTTCTTCCAACATCTCTCGTTGGAGGTTATACTACCTTGTTTTCCTCATGCCAACCAAAACTTTTTAAGGAAAGCCTTCATTCTGATTTTGACATTCCTCCCACTTGGGTGATCAAAGCTTTACAGCCCAGAACTGATGTAACCTCACTGGTCCTGAGCACTGTGTGAAAAGCAGAATCAAGGCCTTGAAAACTGAAAATTTGGGGCGTGCCCACAGAGCTAGCCAACTCATTAGGCTTTCTAATTTGTTAAGAGTTTGGCAAAGCAAGCACTGGATCAGAGGTATCCCAGAAGAAAGATAGTCTATAGGATAGGACAGGATAGGACAGGACAGGACAGGACAGGACAGGACAGGACAGGACAGGACAGGACATTTCAGTTGGAAGGGACCTACAGCGATCATCTAGTCCAACTGCCTGACCAATTCAGGGATGACCAAAAGTTAAAGCATGTTGTTAAGGGCATTGTCCAAATGTCCTTAAACACTGACAGGTCTGGTCCATCAACCACCTGTCTCGGAAGACAGTTCCAGTGTTTGACCAACCTCTCAGTAAAGAAACGCTTCCCAATGCCCAGTCTAAACCTCCCTTTGTGCACCCTTGAACCATTCCCATGTGTCCTATCACTGGATACCAAGGGAGAAGAGCTCAGCACCTCCCTCCCCACTCCGCCTCCTCAGGAAGCTGTAGAGCAATGAGGTCCCCCCTCAACCTCCTTCTCCCCAGACTAAACAAGTCCAAAGTCCTTAGCCGCTCCTCACAGGACATGCCTTCCAGCCCTTTCACCAGCTCTGTTGTCCTCCTCTGGATGCATTCAAGGACCTTTAACATCCTTCTTAAATCACCACAGAGGCACAGATCACCTAGACCTTCAGTAGCCACTCATTAAAAAAAAAAAAAAAAAAAAAAAAAAAATCACAATTTCAGTTTTGTATAAGTTTCCACTCATTTCTCTTTCCCCATGGGCATGGACACAGTTAGTTACCATTAAGCTACAAGAGCAGTTTATCTAACTGCCCTCTTGAAGCTAAATTTGAAGGTAAATTTGAGGCTGTGGTTCCTTCAGCGTTTCTTTTGGGGCAGTGCTGAGGGTAGCAGTCACTGCCCCCTCTGTCCCTACACTCTTTCCTCCCACAAAACCCATAAGTTGTGGTGAGCTAGAACCAGGATGGAGCTGCAGCTCCATCCTTCCCATCAGCAAAAGGTGTTCATGAATCCACCCCTTGAGGAATGGAAGCCATGGCTTGATGATATGGCCATCTCTAGCAGCAATGCCAATTTGAGCTACTACCCCTTCTCCCCCATGGCTATCAGTAACTCTTTTCCAATCTCAAGCCACCTTCCTCATAGCGACAGCACAACTGTTTGTAATGTCATGTGCTAAACTAGATCAATGAACCTATCCAGGTTATAAATAACTGGGGGAAAAAAGAGGAGTGAGGGTATTTTTAATCTGAAACTGGGTCCTGTTCACTGATCCAGGTCACCATCTAGCCCCAGGGCAGTTGTGCTGGCACAAGTGTTGGGGACAGGCAAGAAACCAGTGAGCAAGAGTGGTCAGGAATATCTTACAGCCGCATCTGCCACTGAGAAAATGGTACATGCAACCGTATCACCCAGGCCTTGTGTTAGCAACAGTATCATCCACGCCTGGTGCTAAAAAGCAGAGCTGACTTAGCACGACTTGGAAGAATTTGCACCACATTTTTAGCCTCCGCAGGCTCATTACTTTGAAGCAAAAACACATGAGCTCCACTGGTAGGAACGACAACACTTTTAAGCTGCATGGGGCTAACTTCTCCAAACTCCTCCCTGTGACTGCCCTTCATCCCCTAAAAAAGCATGAGCTTGTGAGATAAAAGATAGACAGTGCCAATATACAACTAGTGTTTCAAAACCAGCCAAAAATTACAGAAAGTTTCAAAATACGAGCCATCTCCCGCAACATGAGCTCAGCCATACTATAGACAGCAGTTTTCAATTGTTTTCCTTTTGCTGTGCAACCTCTTTATTGCAACTGTTTGTGATTAACATATGCTATTAAAAACAGAGGGAGTGTGCAGTACAGCCAATCTTAATGTTACGAAGAAGCCTTCATCGTGCACACAGTCCAGCAAGCTGCCCTGTGTAAAACTGCTGGCACAAATGGAAACGTTTGCTGTGCAAAGAACGCTCACTGCATGTCAACGCACCTTTGTCACCTTCTCTTCTGCTTGTTAACTGCAGCAAAATAGCACTGCCTCCTCATGAAGGCAGCCCTTGAAAATCTCCAGCTGAAAATTGATTTTTATCAGGCTGTCTTCCAAAACAAGAATGTCTACCTCTTGGCAGAAACAACAGCTTAAGTTAGAGAGTGGCAGTCACACTGCCCATCCATCACAAGCAGATTCAGAGATATGACTGAAGTCCTATCAGTTGACCTAACCCTGCCTTCTTGCTTTCCTCCCTTTCCTGCATGTTTACCCATTACACGCCAGCCACTCACCCAGGAGCTTGTGTCCAAGGCCATTTTTACCGTTGGCGCCTATACACACACCAAAATATAAAGCATTTTGCAGTAACACCCTTGTAGGAGTTTTTCTTAATATAACCAGCTTGCCAAAGACCCCCTACTTTTATAATGCACATGCGTTAACATAATTTTCTCCCTAATATCTACATAAGATCGAAGAGTTCAGAAAAATAAGACGCTTGGTTTGAAGAGGCACAACCTCTCTTCAGAAGTGCAATATCCGTCAAGGATCTCATTCGATTTTAAATCTGAAGCTGTTGTGTTAATTTGCGGATCTAACTCCATAAAACACAAATGGAATCAACAGGGAAAAACCCATGCTTTTCCCAATATGTTTTGAAGAATTAATTTAAACTGATTGCTTTTTGAACAGCATAAACTGCAAGACATCTAAGGATTCAAATATGGGCATATATTTTTTATTTCTTTGGCTGGGTTAATTTCCCGTCTTTCCCATCTAAAGCTCCACAGTAAATCCCCCTGGGTCAGTTACAACTACTACTTTACACTGCTGAATTCTGCCAGCAATCTGCTCATCGTTCCTGCAGATGTTTCTGCTTTCAGGCTTCTGGGAACTTTATTGGACCCATTTCCTTTGAATAAATGTATACCCTTTTTAGGCTGCAAATGTACCAGGGAAACTACTGTCCTCTACGTCAAGGACCCTCCTCACCTTCTTTTTCAGTAAAAGCAAGATGCTGCATTTAAGAGAAAAAAGTGGGAAGCAGGGAATCCGGCTTTTTTCCCCTCTCCTGTGAAATTTCTACTCGTATGTCCTGGGACGAGCCAAAGCAATTTGTGAAGGCCAGAGGCCCCTACACACAAACACACAGAAATCTCGTAGAGGGCAGATGCGCTCGAGACGCCAGGTCCTGCAAACAGAAAGCCAGCGTTCACATGCAAAGACCATGCCCTTCAACATAAATAGGAGGTAAGCCATACGTCATCTCTCATTATTAAATTTTACCGATATTCCGAATAAAGCAGAATGTTCCTCTACTCACCTCGGTAACGTCCATGACTTTGATGGCTGCCAGCTGACCCGTTTTGACATGCCGACCCTGAAGAAGAGAGAGAACCATCAGCACCAGCGTCTCACCCATCCCTTCAGCATACACAGAGCAAAACATTTGGACGAGAGCTCCAGACACTGGGTTTTAACCCAACTGTGCTGGACCCTTCTCTTCTAATACTTCATATGAAAACCAACAAGTACTTTAGGTGGATTTAAAAAAAGAAAAAGTTTCTTTTTAAAATATTCTTACACAAATCTTAGAACGCATTTCTTTTTCTTTACATTAAAGGGATGATTATCAAGATTAAGCACAGACAGATTACATTCACAGCTTCCCTTCTGTTTACTTTAGCAAAGTTCATAGTCAGTAATGATAATTTATTAACATGCCAGAACAGTTAAACTCCACGTATTGCGTATTTTATTTCTATGCACCAGTGCCTGGTACCTGGCTGATATTTTCCTAGATAAACTCAAGTAGGCTTAGGGGGTTGCAAAAGGACATTTGTCTGTGTTTTGGTCTTCACTGGTTAAAAAAAAGAAAGAAAAAAAAAAGTGAGGTTTCTTCAAGTGATGCATCAGACCTGCAATAACTCTCTCCGCCTGTCTCACGATAGCCAGACAAGAACAAGACATCGCCTCCCTTTAGCTACGCCACCATAAGGGTACGGTTTCTCAGTACAGCTGGAGCTGAATTAATAGATCCCAGCTCCTGCGGCGGGGAGCTCCTACCCTTCCTTCCCCTGCCTCCCCCTCCAGCCTCCTGTCACATATTTCTCCCAGGAGCACTGTGCTCTTTCTGGCACTCATCGGATCATATGATAAAGCTGATTGAGATCACGAAAATGGCAGAAAAGTTAACACAGAAAAAGCAAACTGCGGGGTGGGGCGGGGGACTGCGGATCAGGAAATTAAAACTGGTTTGCTCTGCAGCCAGAGCAGAACCGGGGCTGGCAGGAGGCAGATCGCAGGGCTGGGAGGGAGGCAGCACCACTGGCCCCTCCAGCCCTGGTGGGCTGCAACTCGCCTCAGCTGACTTCTGACAAAAACCCTTTTTTCTCTAGCATATTTTTACAGAAGGTGGGGCCATAGCAATTAGCTGTTCTGTGGGGTTTTTTTTCCTAAACAGGCACTTAGAAATGGTTCTAGTATTAGTACTTTCCAGCTCTCCACTTAACACCCCGTAGTCTGCCCCGAGACTTCCAAACAGCCTGGTCTCCCAATGGCCTTCCCAAACATCATTCCCAAAGGCCCTTCTCTGAACCAGTCAAGCGCTCCAGCAAGAGGTATGTCCACTACACTTCTGAATCCCCTTCTTCACCCACAATTCATGATAAAAAACACAACAAAACTTTTCACTAAAGTCACAGTTCCTCACCAGTTTCTACGTTTCCCACACAAAGACCTATACGTAGCATCCACTATAGCTAATGGACAACAATATGTATTTTTTTTCCTGGACTAAATCCTTAACCTCTTTACAGATTCCTCCAAGACTGGCACCCCAGAACTGAAGCACCCCAAGACACTAATCTCTTTGGAGAAATCTTGACCCCTTCACACCTTACGATGCCCTCATGGTAACGACCAGGTATTGCTGGTGCATTACAAAGGACTCTGATGAAATGCTGCAGAATTCACAGCCCCCGCTTTCTTTTACAACTTGTATTGTGCTGCGCTCTCCCCTTATTAACCAATCCACATGCTTTCTATAAATAAATTACTGTACTCAGGCTTCTGCCGGCTCTGTAAACTCTCTTTATTATATGCATTTCTTTTTATAGCTTGGTCGCAAGCTGGTTTGGATTTTGAAACAAAGTCAGGGCCGTAACATGTGTGCAATGGCCAAGACTGACCTCACCTTGACCTTATTACTTCTTGAACCAAAGCCTTTCAGCAAGCCCTGGAGAGACGCAACTCCCATTTCCCACTCTGGACCTCTGCCTAATGACAAAAGCCTGTGGTCTTCTCCTCAAGACTCACCATCCCACCAAGGGAGGAGGGGAAAATGTTTTACACTGAGGTGGAAAAATGTGTCCTCTCAGCTCTGCCCCTATTTTCCATGGCTCTGTGGAAGGTACTAAAAGGCCCAAGGACATGGGGAAGCACAGTTTGAGGTACAAAAAGAATATGTTAAAGATAAGAGAGGAACAAGGACATCTCGGAGGAAAAAGGTTCACAACACTAAAGACGACAGAGGAAGAAAAAACCTTTTAAAAAACAGTGAAATATGGTTCACCATTAATTCTGCAGCAAAGCAGGGACACTAAAATGGTGGCAGAACATACTCCAAGCAGAAGAATTGTCACACAGAAGAGCGAAGTAGCAAGACATCCAGGGGATGCCACACATTTTATGGAAAGTTTGCTCTATTTGTCTTTTTTAATCTACAAACTACTCTCTGGAAATAGCAAGCCCACCAGAAGCCCAAAATTTCCCAGGGCTCAGTTTCACAGCTTTTCTCAAGATGATGTTCCTCCCTGTGAGACTGGCCCACTCGGGATGACTAATGTGCACCAGCCCAACCATCCTCCCCTTGCAGCTTTACAGGATCCTGCTGGTGCCTCCGCTCGTCCCAATCAAAACCTGGGCCCCGACAGCTACAGCAGAGCGCAGAGATTGCTCGTGGTTCACTCTGCTGTTTCTGCAGCAAGGGATGGGAAAAGCTTCTCCATAACCCTCCTAAGGGACTGGAAAGCGAGGGAACTGCAGACTGTGGGAAGTATGGGCTGCTCAGTATCCCAGGCCAAATTTAAACCCTGGTCGCTTCAGAATATTGTTTAAAATTACTCCAAATTCCCTTTTCGTAACGTATGGAGCGTTCATATTCTAAGCATCTACAACATATATATGGGGGGTTGCATGACACTGATTTATGTGAGAGAAGTAAAAGGACATTTTAAAGCCACATTCTTTTCATTAAAAACATTTTTAGAGGGAGGGAAAAAGCAAACATCACAAACACAACATATAAGCATGAGCAGAGTTTTTGTTTGTTTGTTTATCTGCTTAACAGCTCTGCTCAAGAACAGACTTGTCAAACTATTAGCATGCTGGTATAATTTTGCTCACAACATGAAATGGCTAAGCATTCCTGTTTCGGAAACTGATTTTCGGATTATCATAGCCAGCTTTTGCTTTGGAAAAAAATTGACTGCATCAAAAATAAGAAGAAGAATAAAATCACAAAGTTGTTGAACGCAACGGAAGAACTGCAGAAGTCATAGATGGGAAACACCCTCTGAACTCAATCTCCTGGGATTAAAATTTATTCAAATCCAATTCTCAGGGCTCTTCATAAATGTGGTAACCATTAAGGCCCCATCCAGACACCATCACAGCAACACCGCCAACTAACACTCCAGCAGGACAGCATTTTTCTTGCAGGAGGACCCTTTTCTAGTGCTGTCTGGAGCCGTGGCCCCTCAGGGCATCCTGGGCTCCCTCATCCCCAGGGTGAACCAGAGGTTCTTGCAGCTTTGTTTCTCCCGGCAAATTGCCGGCAATTACCACCCGAGTATCTGAAAAACGCCAGGAGATTGCAAAACTCGGGCCACACATTAACCAAAACCAGCAGTTTCTTAAAATATTTCTGGATACCAAATGTCAGAGGCTGGGGATCACAGGATAACTGTCCCCCCGGCCAGAAAGTTACAACACAGATATGAAATATGTAATGAAGATGACAGCAACCTAGATGCCTCTTGTTAAGTATACGATGACTGTCTGCAGAGCCAAAGGACGGAGGAGGCTGCAGAGGTTGCGCTGTGTAGCAGCAACAGGTAGTGGAGGCTACATCAACCAGGAGCAAGAGTTTGCCCCTTAGCAGGTACTGAGGTGGGGGTCACGACAAAACATCGGCACTGTCAGCTGTCTGGCTCCCACCCCCATGGAAAAGAGCTCACTAACACATTCCCTTCATTTAGACTATATTAAGATTTTATTGACCAAAATTCTCAAACTGCTTGCCGTTTCTTACACACCCTCCCCTCCTTTCTTTCCCTCATTTCATGAATCTATTAATATTAAAGCACTTGTGGGTTTTTTTGAGAATGTTTTTAAGACCACTACTGCACCATTCTATTTTTAAATGACCTGTTGGGATGAGCAAGTCAGTGGAGTGGAGTCTGCTGACCCCAAGCCTTGCCCTGTTTCTTCTCATGCAGATGACAGAAAGTTCATTTACATATGGAGGGTTTTAAAATCTCTTCTCATCAACATAGCAACATTGTAGCATTTAACTGGATCTTAAACTGAATCCTCTACTTAAGCATATATTCCCAGCCATGTCTGATAGCAATATAGTGTTTATTTCTCATCTCAGTGGGCTTTCTGCATATTGAAAAGCAGAGGGGACAAGGGGAATCCTTGGTAGACTGCCAAGATCTGCAGAACATCATAAATTTCAAGCCTACCCACACTCTCCAAGTCAGTTAATACACCTCCTTCTTGCCTCTTTCTTCCTCTGCCCACATTATTACTGTAAAAATTTTGTTTGGGAAAGGTTCAAAGGCAAGTGGTGTTATGTGCTGGGTTTCATGGTGCTTTTTTTTTCCCCTAAGATGCCTTAATGTTATCAAAGAGCTCTGCAAATTAAACGCAAAAGGAATCCTATCAGCTTATTTACCTGCCCTCCACCCCTTAATTATCCGAGATATGTATTCCACAGTAATGTAATTCTCGTACTAACACAGTTTCCGGCCTGTGTATTAATGTGCCTTTTGGGGGACTGTTCCTGGAAGCCTGCTCCCCAGCTAAATGGCATGGAAGTAGAGTATGGGGCAACATCACACATTAAGGAAGGCAGGCAGCATGCGTGACTCATGACTTACAAGCTTGGATTATCCTGTGAACTGTACACCATTAAGCCTTTGGAAAACTTCTCCAGCCTCCCTGTGCGCCAATTGTGAAAAGAAGAGCAACTAAGTTGAAAAAAAAAAAATCTACTAGTTCACTTTTCAGTTGCTACATCGTACAGAGAAGCAGCAGGCTAGATTTAAACATGTCATCAAGTGAAAACTCACCATGGTACCACCTCTTAGTAGCGCTGCACAACGCCCCCATGCCAAAATTAACTTTTCAGTTTGCTTCTCATTTAGTTGACCCTAAACTCCTACCAGCCTGAGGCAATAGGCCATGGAGCAATACTCTGCTATTAGGTTGCACACCACCAGTGCAATAAATGATAACTTTATTTATTTGAATCCATGTTTACCATCAGCTCTTTTTGTCACTTGCCAACACAGAAAGTTGCAGACCAACCGACTTTGCATTATGAATACTTGGACTCTACAAGACATTTCACCCCACTCCCTGGAAAGACTAAGTCTACCCTGTGAAAAGCGATGGGAGTAATGCTTGTGGAGGAAACAGAATATGCATTTTTGACAGGCAAAAAACAAACAGGCACAAAGTGAAAGCAACTTCCCCAGTTAAAAACAAATAATAAAATGGAAAATGTTCTTAAGCAAAAAGTTGGCTGGAATGTCGGCCTACTTGAGGGTAGGAAGGCTCTACAGAGGGATGTGGACAGGCTGGATCAATGGGCTGAGGCCAATGGCATGAGGTTCAACAAGGCCAAGTGCCGGGTCCTGCACTTAGGTCACAACAACCCCATGCAGCACTACAGGCTTGGGGAAGAGTGGCTGGAAAGCTGTCCGGCAGAAAAGGACCTGGGGGTGTTGTTCGACTGCCAGCTTAATAGGAGCCAGCAGTGTGCCCAGGTGGCCAAGAAGGCAAGAGAATCCTGGCCTGTATCAGGAATAGTGTGGCCAGCAAGAGTAGGGAAGTTATTGTCCCCCTGTACTCGGCACTGGTGAGGACCCACCTCAAATACCGTGTCCAGTTTTGGGCCCTTCTCTACAAGAAAGACATTGAGGTGCCAGAGCACGTCCAGACAAGGGCAATAAAGCTGGTGAGGGGTCTGGAGCACAAGTCTCATGAGGAGCGGCTGAGGGAGCTGGGGTTGTTCAGCCTGGAGAAAAGGAGGCTGAGGGGAGACCTTATCGCTCTCTGCAACTACCTGAAAGGATGGTGTAGAGAGGTGGAGGTTGGTCTCTTCTCTCAAGTAACAGGCGACAGGACAAGAGGAAATGGCCTCAAGTTGTGCCAGGGGAGGTTTAGACTGGGTGTTAAGAAAAATTTCTTCACCAAAAGGGTTATCAAGCATTGGAACAGGCTGCCCAGGGAATTGGTTGAGTCACCATCCCTGGAGGTATTTAAAAGACACGTAGATGTGGCACTTAGTGACATGGTTTAGTGGGACTTGGCAGTGTTAAGTTTACAGTTGGACTTTATGATCTTAAAGGTCTTTTCCAACCTAAATGATTCTATGATTCTAAAAAGTCTACCTAGTTGCATCTGTAGTCAAAATAATGCTGTTCCTACTGATACAGCATTTCGTATCAGCTAAATAATCTAAAAAGTCATAGGCTCAAGTGATGAAGATAAATTTGTAAAAAAGGGATAATGTTTTCATTACAAAAGCCTGGCAAATCACTGCAGAAACGCACGAGAAGAAAAAAAGGCCAACATCAATGTTCTTTCTTCCTGTTAGATGATTTCTAAACCCAAACCAACCAGAAGCTATTAAAGACTCCTACTGTTTAAGTCAAAGACAGGACAGGGTTCTGTGTTTTCCCTCTAACTCTTTGACATCAAATGCCTGGAAAGCAAAACAGAAAACAACATGCTCTCTATCCTGCTTTGGATATCCACAGGCTCACTAGCTGTCTATTGAAGAAATAATAATGACAATTTACTCATGCACAGTACTGCATTCTGTGAAGTATGAAAGATGCACAGTTAATATCAGTCCAGTACTTCCAGGGATAGAGTGAAAAGATGTTACCCGCTAGTAAGGAAAAAGAGAGTCCTACGCACTGATTTTTCACCTCGATTGTTAGTTTTGTGGTAGCTTTCCCACTCTGAAAGATGCTGGATATACATTACCAGAGGCATTTCCTTCTCCCAAACAGCTCATTGCCTAAATAGGAAAAAGGAAAGAAAAGAAGAGGAGGGGGGAAAGGACGGTGGGAAAACCATGGCAGAAAGCCACAATCAAACTTTCCCAGGATCGCAACAGGTCAACAGCAGATCTCAGAGTTAGGAGGCGTCTCTGACGACTCCCAGCACCCTGCCCAGCTGTCCACCTCACCCCACCGATCAGCAGGAGGTACCAAATCCCCTTTGACAGATTTGCCAAAGTGAGGCCTGACAATTACGCCCATTTCTGTTCACAGCCACTGAGATGTGTGACTAGGCAACAGATGAAAAAAAGCTGCCAAAAGAAGGGGATGTTGCAGGGGAAAGGAGGCGGGTAAAAGGTCTAGCAGCGGTGCAGTTTAAGACTATGGCTGACCCTTCGTTACCCAGTCATGCCGATCCCAGTCCATTCAGCCAACTGGGATCCCCCATGGCTATGTATTCCCTAGCTCAAATGGCACAAAACATTCCCTTATCATGTGGAGCTTACAGATTTCCGTCTTTTTTCTTCCTCCCAAATATTGAGCAGGAAAGGTCAATGAACTAGGATCTGCTGGCAACACTGGCAGCAAGGCTGCAATGCATTCTTCCATAAGACCTCAACTTCAGGCCACTGAGAAGTTTCTGAAAGAAATATGCCTTGCTGAGTGCTGCCCCTCCACCAGACACCCCAGCCATCAGCTGGCTGCTGGATCAAATTTACTGCTCTGTAGGTGGCCACCCAGAGCTTCCTGCCCCAGATTCAATGCTTCTTCTACAGGGACTACTTGAGCTAACTGGCTTGAGTCCCCAGCCTGGAAAATATCCTCTTCAAGAGCCATCCTCATCCCATACTTCCAGCCACCACCAGGCTATGCCCAGATTTAGCAACCTGCACTAAACGCACCAGTACCCACTTTCTCTTACAATGGAGTTCCCATCCTCAGCCCCCTCCAAAAAGAGAAAAGCTGCCTCTAACCTTATTATTACTTGCACTTTTCTCTGGTTTTAAACATACCTCGGTAATTTAGTTGGGACACTACCGAAAGACACAAAAAAAACCCTAGAACTAAAACAAAACAATGAAACCAGATAGAGGCACACCTCCCACGTGGACGCAGTTGGCTCAGAGCACATTTGGCTTCCTCTGGAAACATCAGCTAAAATGTGCTGTGTCCAACTCTCATTCAAATCAGTTCTTCCTCCTACCTTAACGTCTTTACCAGTCACAAAGTTCACCCCTCCTAACACTGATTTGTCTCTTCGGACGCCTTGCAATGGTCTCTTTTATGCAGAACAATTTCTTTCTGGCAACTATAACTAAAAACAAGCCAGATGGAGAACATCAAGAGAAGAATTAAGACCAAAATGATAAAACATGTGCTTGTAGATACAAAATGACATGGGCTAAAGATACAGATCATTTCTCATTTTACACCTCAGCAGCCCCTTTCATCACCGAACACGCTCCATTGGATCTTGTCCACCAACTGAAGGACAGACAGGCCCGTTTTGGTGGCATGGCCACAGGAAGTCCCTGCAGCAGGGCCAGCGTTGATCAGGTTGAAGGGGACCACCACAGGTCTCCAGAGCAAGCCCTGTGCTCACCAGGTGCCACCCCACCATCACAACCACAGGGTGTCACTTCAGAGAGATGTGGTGCACCATCCACTGCTTCTACCTTAGACCAAGTGTGGTCCAAACTGACCCACCCAGGTCCCCACATGGACAGATGCGGGCTTCGAAACAACACAGGTGCCTCCTTAGCTGAGAGAGACAGCAGATAGAGGGCAGAGCCCCCCCATCACTTCTCCAGAGTGACATCAAATAAGCCTGGATGAAAAGAGCCCGGGGCTGCTTCTCTTTGTTTGTTTGCTTTTTAAATGAATTCATATCGACATTTAACTCATCACCCCTGGACATGCACCAAACGGAGCAATTTACACCTTGTGACCAAGGCCCTCTGCAAACCCAGGCAAGCCTGGGCCTATTTCACTCTGCTCACCACTGAGAAGCTGCTGAGAAACCACCGCGGTGCTGGGCACACGCCTCCTGAAACACGAGGCGAGATGCCTCCGACACATTTAAGTAGTTAAGCATTAGGTATATAGAAATGCCACAAAAGACACACTTTTCTTGGGGGGCAGCAGATCAAAACCATAGTCCCTGCCCCTCCCTGCCACGCACCAAGGCTGCTGTAAGCAGACTACCCTCTGCTGGGAGATGTTGTCACAGGTCATTACGCCACGACAGAAGGAAAACGAAGCCCACGCACACCCCACCAGCCTTGTTGCATTCAGTCCACTGCCAAAAAAAGCATCAGCAAGAGCTGCATGAAGCTCCATAACCAACACCAACCGAGAAACCGGTGACGGCCACCCCAGGCAGTGAGGGGACAGTGTCCCTCACCGGGTGGCATCTGTCAGGCAGGGACAGCACGCGTTTGGCTACCCTGCTCGCGGGGGGTGGGGGTGGGGGGGGCCCTCTCTGCCCAGGGCACCGTCCCACAACATCCACCAGCCTCCCACCCAGAAAGCACCGCGAGGGGTATTAAATAGAAATCAACAACTTCTTTAATTTCAAGTACACTAAACAAATGGGGGAATTATTTTGGAAGGTACAAAATCTCATTGTAAACACAAAAGAAAAGGTGGGAGGGGAAGGGGAAAGGGTGAACGATTGGCTCTACTGCTTTTTTGTGCCTTTTTAATGCATTTTTGAGTTTGCTGTTGTTGCTGGACAAGGAGGAGCCCAACACACGCTGCCACATCTGGCTGACCCCACCAAGAGAATCCTGCCTTTTGTCTAGCTGTACCCACCACAAGATGCTAACACACACACACGGCATGGGGAGGATCCAAAGCTATCATTGGACAGCTTAATATTAATGAGGGGCAAAAGGAAGGAGCTCTATTTTCATTTATAGCGTCCCGGTGGAACAACGCAGCTGCGCAGAGCAGGGAAGTCAGGCTGCGTAATGAGTTTTATTTCAACATGGTTAAAATGAAAGATTTCATACCCACAACCTTTAAAGAATTCCAGAATATTAGTAGTAAGGAAGTTAATGAACTCTTAAATAGATAATACATAAAAAACATATATATAATGAAATTCCAGTCCAACTGTCAATACTCCTCCGGTGCTACAACACACAACAAAGGAGGACTGGAACTGTGTGGTTTTAGGTTTTTTTGCAGACACAGGCTGCATCTTTTTCCTTTAGTCCGTTACGAACACCACCAGTGTGACTTTCAGTTAGCCATATCTCCTAGCTACTATGGGCTTGGAAGCCATAATTTACTAGGCAGCAACAGCTGAAACTAAAATGCATCTTCTAGGGCACTGGATGTGCTGGTGGAATACAGAGGAGGCATTCTTAAAAAGTATCACAGCAGCCAGCGCAGCAGCCACACGAACGGGGACTGTGTTTTATACTATGACCCTGTACGTAAGAGCAAATTAAGAAATATTTTCCCAACTTGTTTGCAAGATGCAAAACACACATTTAGCCTGAAGTTATATGTATTTTAATTAAACAAGAAGAACACCAGAAGACTCTTTCCAGCATTTTTATCTTCTGATACCTTGCCAAGTACATCTGTGCTTCTAAAGCAACTAAAAAAAAAAGAAAAAAACCACCTTGTCCTTGAGAAACTGGCACGTGGCCAGCGAGTGATCTGTAAACAGCTTTGTGTCCACAAGAACTATTTTCAAATACTCAGGCAGTATTTTCAGACCTCAAACTATTTCTGCTTCGTCAGCACGGGGAGCCTGACTCAGAAATCCAAGCCTGTACTAACAACCCTTTCTGTACCCGACTTGCCAGCAACAAAACCCCAACCTCTGGGGTCGCCGGGCCTTTTATTTATTTATTTAGCAAAAGTAGGACCAAAATGAAGACAATTTCCTCTGGGTGGTTACCTGGGTAGTATTTAGGTTGCATTCCAAAAGTCTGTGGCCACCGTGTTTATTATTTGAAAGGGCCACATGACAGAAAAGCCATTATGCAACATACTGGGCTCCCAGGTTAATCCACGGAAAAAAACGGCATTCATTAAGGAAATGGAGCCTGCGCGTTCTCCGATTATTACTTTTTACCGAGTACTCAAGAACACACCAAGTGCCTCACAAAAACTAGTCAAAACATGTTCACTGCTCTCAAATAACACACTATGGGCCTTCACAAACCAAGTTGTGGCAAACAAAAAGAGAAAGAAATTCCTCAGGAGGACTTGTAAGCAAGGTCCACGGTGCTGCTGCCATTGCAGCCGGTCCCCATCCGCCCTGCCGTGTGCTCAGGGTACAAATATAATGCGGATTAAGCAGAAGTTATTTCGGTGCAAAAGGATTTGTGAGATTTTAGTCCCCAGTACACACGCCTTCTGTAACTGTAGGTAGGATAAACACTGCAGACTTTTTTTCTTAGTATTTCTAATAACAATTGCACTTGGAGGTGAAAAAAAAAAAACAAACTCTTTTCTCATGACACTACACAGAAGTATTATTCGGCTCCTGATCCAACACCAGCTGTTCCTGCAGACCGCAAGTCGCTACTCTGGAGCACAACTCTTCATTAGATGTAATATAAAAATTGTTAGTCGGAAAGGCCAAGCTTTTGCCTGTAGATCATTCGCCAAACTGGTACAAATAGGACAACTTAGTATTGCCCCGGACTGCAAAAGAGCAGCAAGGAGCAAAATTCGCCTACCAAGGACAACTAATACATTTTATAATCACTTATAGCCAGGCAGCTTATCCCAGCATCACCATCCATCCAACCTCTCCAATGCTGCACCACTTTCCAAGTGGCGAAGGGGAAGGAAGGGGTGGTGGGTGCCTCAACCTCATACAGTCCTCCATCATGAGGCACAAGCCACCGCACTGGCATCCAGGCCGTCCCTCTGGCCCCACACGCATCCCGGCAGCCACGTTCACGTCGGGGGGAGATGCAGCGGGTCATAGCGTGAGCCTGGACAGGGTCCCATCTCACTGAGGGCAAGTGCACAACACAAAGGAAGCAGGCAAAGGGCCGGCCCTACCGATGACAACAGCAGGTTGACCATCTCCTGGCTCATCAGCTCCTCTGCCCTAAATACAGACATGGAAATGGGAGCCTGTAAACAGTTCGAACTGAAGTCCCAGCCCCTGGCAAACCGAAAAAACTGCTCCAGCAATCGTTCATCCCCTACTCAGGAGCGCACTACACGCCCAAAAGTTTCCATCCTCGGCTGGGTGTTTTCTAAAATTGTGAAAGAGCCCACATATCTGCCCATACTCTGGTGTCTCCAAGAGCAGACGGATCTGACTGAGAGGGAAGCACCCAATCACATCTGGTTCGTGGCACAGCTGGAGCCAGCACACCACCTACTGCCACATGGGTCTTTGCAAAACAACCGGTCACCTCGGCCACTGCAGCTGAGAGACAGACGCAGGTGGGAAACAACCCAGAAACCTCCAGTAGGAGGGAGCAGTTTCTGGCTGGGGATACACAAGTGAAAACACTGCTTAATCCTACTCAGAATTTAAACTCAAAAATTCGTAACCCTGCAAACACAGATACACATAATGCTAAAGCTGTAGCCAAATTTAATCTTTTATCATTCCTTTCTACCACTTCCAACCTTAAAAGGAGTGGAGAAGGGGACTGGAAACAAACAAATTTTTTTAAAAAGTAGAAACCTTCCACTTGTTTTGAGGTATTTGCTCAGTCACACTTTCCTAGGATGTATGCACGCCTACCTACAGAGGAAAGTTTGAGCAATGCTGCCTCAAAAGCTACCTAATATTTAAAGAAATCATCACTTGAATCTGGAAAACAGTTGCGTTAAACACAATCAGGTACTCTGACCAAACGCTACAGCCATGACCTAAATACATTATTGTGGTATGGTGGTGCAGAACAGCAGTTCCTAGAATTAAGCAATCTTCCAATTAAGTGTCATGCACTGAAAACAAAATTAAATCAGCTGTGATGCTGCCCTACTACTTCTTCTACTGCCTTCTCCCCACGTCAGGGAAAGAAAGCAAAATCCTTTCCATCAGTCTGAATGCTGTATCACCAGCAGGACTGGATTTCCGAGATGCTGGGGAGGGGTCTACGTATGCCAGCTGCGCCTGTCCCAAATTACAACACTCTGAGGAGAGTTAAAACAAAGTAATTCTTCTTTAAATTGCAATAAAAATGGATTTCCGAAAGTTCCAGTACTTTTCAAGTTTGCCTTTTAAATTTACAGCCACTTGTCTAATTACTGAAAGAGCATTACAGTTTATTATAATCATGTGTCTGCACTGAAAACATCAATATAGCATGCTGGAATTGATTGCTCAATTATACAATGCACAGCTATTGCAACTGCTGTCAAAGTAGAATTCATAACAAGTCCAAGGGCTTGTCTTTCAAAACACGAGGAAGAATAATACTTAACACTTAGAGTAATTCCACTGAACCAATGGATTACCAGGAAAAGCACATACAAGATAAGATTTAGTGCAACGCGCTGTCAATTATGGGCCATGCTTGAAGGCACCACACGCACAGATGCATATTTATGCCAAGTGTGAGGCAGCCCCATCAAACGCACAGCTGAATTAAGTGCTGACTATGGCACGATGCTCTAAACCTGAGCACCAACCACCACTTGACCACCCGCATCACTTGCCCTGGGCGACAAGACCCTGACAGAAGTCAGAAGCCCATCCCACCCCCCAGCCCAGTAGGATGAGGGTACTTCACCATCCAGGGAAACTACTCAAATCCAGAAACTACAGAGCATCAAGGAAAGAAGGGTCAGGGGAAGCCATCAAGGCGCATCCCTAGGTGACCCTGGCAGCCCCAACTCCAGTAAAGTTGTGCCAAGATGCTGTTCCACAATCACTGAAGGTGAAAAACACAGACACACACACACACACACCCACACACCCCAAAACATGTTTTCCATCAGCACTCACCTCTGCCTGACTCTGTCTATGGCAGGGAGGCAGGCTCCGACAACCGGCTCTTTCCAAGGGAAAGCTGGTGGCTTTCTGGTCTTCCCAAAGGCACCATAGGGGCACCCACTGTAGCTACACATAGCCTGACAGAGGGCAATCAGGTGCCCACAGATGCACAGGTCTGTCCCAGAAGCCTTACTCTACACCTAGATCAGGGCCCGGGAGGATGTTTTAGACAAAAACAAGTAAAAAGAACCCTGTCAGAAGTCAGAAGCCCATCCCACCCCCAAGCCCAGTAGGCTAGGGCACTTCTTGTGCTGTAGCTGGATGAGGAGTAAGAGCAGCACATCTCAGAGATGCCTGGAAAGAAAATAAACAAACAAAACCAGGCTCAGAGCCTCCAATGAATTTCCATCTGAAACATCAAGAAAACCCCAAAAGCTTAATTTGATACTACACTGGGCTGGAGTTCAAATAAACACGAGAATTCAAAGCTGGAAGCATGAAAGATGCCCAGTACTGGAGAAAGAAGGGAAGGAGCTTGTACCTTACACCAGTGAAAAGCTACAGGGGCTTCCTTTTCTGATTTTTGCCCCAAATCCTAAGTGCAACCGAGAAAGAAGGAAAGCTAACAGAATCAGAGGCAAAATCATCCAAGATCCTAAAAAAATTCAAACTGAGGAGCTGTAACACCCAAGTTTCTGCAGGGAGCACAGAGCACAGGTTCCTAAATACACAACCGAATGGCTGGGGCAGAGAAAATAAGCAAATGCAAGTTACTGGCAAATGCCAGCACTCCGTTTTAGCAAAATTAGCTTGATTTTATTTTGATTGATTTTGATGACTCTGCTTTTTATTTTCATTTTTTACTAATGCTTCAGTAGCTTATAAGCCACCTTCTGTACACATTTAAAAACAGATAATGCACAGCTTCCATTTAGTCTGCTCATTAGTTTAAGAATTTCAGGAGACGCTATTCCAAAGCAAAAGGAAAAAAAAAAAGAAAACCAACATTTCTCCATTATGTGAACAAGCCTGTAGCTAAGAGAGATTTAATCTACTTAATTATACTGTTTGCCACTTGCATTTATAGTTAGCATTGAAATCAGTGGGTGAAATTCAACAAGAAGGAGCAAGCGAGAAAAAGCGAACAGTCCGGTTGACTGCTACATGAAAATCTTCAAGATCCATCCTCAGCTTCAGTAAAAGCAATACAAAATGATCAGGAAAACCTGCTAATGGGAATTAAAAGTAGATCACTCCACCTCTCCAGTCTTCATTTTCATGTTCATTGCAGGCAGAAGTTAATTTGGTTTACTTTTATGACTCCCATGAATGTGTCACACACTGAGCAATAAGTACACACTTACTAATGACAAGTTTTAGCTCTGCCTCGAGACAGAAATCATTCAAAGCATGGGCAGGTCTGTGCCAATAGGTTCCAAGCAAACAAACTAGAAGACACATGATATGCTTAAATCAAGTCTGATTTTTCGAGGAAATTCACTTAAAAAGGAGGCCTTCAGGCTACATTTCTCTAGGCTGCCCTGTGGAAGAGACACAAGAGACAGTGGGTCAGAAACACAGCAGAGAGGACGCACGAGCCCCAGCGAGGAACCAGGATGGAGGTCTGCAAGTCCAGCTTGGCTTGGCCACCCTGGGGAACCATGCCATGCTATGGCTTTGGCAGAGCCCTGGGAGACAGAAGGTAATGACTGCAAGAAAACAAGAGAATTTTTACTGGTGGATGGGTCAATGGCAAGAGAGCTGAAGATACAGCATGTAGGTGCAGATACAGCCTTATCTTTCATCCCTCCCTCCACATCAGATCTTCAGCACTCCCAACAATGACGACTCCATTCATCTCAGAAAAGAGGATCTCAAGCGAGAATACCTAATAAATTCAAGTATTGTTAGGATTTCATTTCCCCCAGTTAGAATCACCTTGTGAATGATGAGCAAAGCCTTTCTTTCTTCAATCAAGATTACCTGATACTGGATCATCGCATGTGACACTCACGCGGCCACTGCCGAGGCAGGAGTGACGAGCAACCAAAAATCAACTGGGAAGGCGGGGGCGGGGCGTGGAACCAACAGAGCTTCCTTCCTAATATCTCTGCTCGCTTTAAACATCAAAACTCAGACAAAGAAATCTCTCATGGATATACCATGACCTAAAGAAGTGACACTCATTCCAGAAAGCTGGAAGCCATAGAAAGGCGGGGGGGGAAGAAAAAAAGAGTACCATTATAACCCTCACACAAGATGCCTGCCTAGCCACTACTAGGAAGCCAACACGTGACGGCAAGCCATTAGAGCAGACAAGCCCAGGAAACAAATGGGTGCACAGGAGATTATAAGGATGAGGGAATTCCAGCATTTAGCAATCCCAGCTACCACCACAACCCGCCTATGTGCTCTTTACAGAGGAGAGTGTCTCTTCAGAGCACCAAATTTCATGCCTAATGGGAAAAAAAAGAGTTGTCTCAACAGTGTCAGTGACTTATTGCCAATACAAGATTAAGATAATTTGGTTCCTCAAAACTAGATTTAAAGAAGGCTTATCCATTTAATGATGCCACTAATGAGAGTTAACAACGCTTCTTTACACCGCAGTTAGACACCGGCACCTCCAGGACTGGACTCTACTTGTCCTTCCCACCACTTTGGCCATGACTAAAAGGTCAACATTCAAATACAGGTACCTCAAATTCGTCCCAACATTCAAAGACAGGGAAAAAAACAAATTTCTGTATTGTTTGTCTGCTGCAATATGCGAAACATGCAAGGCGCTTCCCAAATCTACAAACCCAAGACAGTTAAGGCCCTTGAAATGAAAAGGCACAATAACAAAAAATTTAAAATTTAAGAAACAAATATCTATTAAATGTTTTTGCAAAACTCTTTAGCAGACCATAAGCTCTCAGCCAAACTACTTCCGAAACCAGCAGCTGTGCCAGAGGACCTCCACACACATAAATTATTTGTGGAGAAACTTCTATATACATTTAGATGTTAGCGTTGCTCCCATTTTTCCTTCAATTCATGCGTGCAGTGACAGCCTGACCCAAACAGCATCTGTATTTCTACCCTTATGACCACTTCCCTAAATCTTCCCAGTTTGCAAATGCTTCTTTCTACTCTTTTCAAGCCACATCCTGCAAAGTCTGCTACTACAGAAATTAGGCAATGGCTTTCTTGTACCACCTTCCACTTCCTCAGAGGAAGCAGCCTTAGCATCCAGTAGATAAAGAGCATACACTTGCATCTTGTCTTTGCTCTGAAAGATAGAACACGCCAACCTTCTCTTTTTCCTGTTAAACCCAGTAGGTAGCTCTAACCTTCTGCTTACAAGAGAATACAGAAGCATCAGAAAGGTCCTCCCATGGACAATGGGTTTGGGGTTGGAAGACAACATGGAGATGGGAACACTGATAAAATCCAAGAGAGCCAATTCCCAGGAGAGACTCCAAACATTGATCCCCTACCCCACGCCCAAATCTAGTTTTCCAGCTCTGCCATGAAACCATGCTTCAAAACCATTCAGGGAAGAAAAGTTCACAAAGTGACTGATATCCTGAGCAAACTTGAGGCACAGTGAAGGAGACGCATGAATACACACAAATCTGGGATGTTTGTCACCATGAGATACTGTGAGGTGGGAGAAAGCATGTCAAGAAGAGAGGTCTGGAAGGAGATGACACATTTCCATTCCAGCCATAGACTTCCTGTGCAGTTTTGAACGTGTAACTCAAATTTCCTCTGTTGTTTTTGTTTTGTTTTTTTTTTTTTAAACTATAAAAATACTAACTAACTTAATAATTGTGTTGTCAGGCGTAATTCATTCACGTTTGTTTAAAAAAGTGCTTTGATGTTCCTGGGTAAAAGCCGCTACAGATAGATCACATATTAAGGAACAGCTAAATATTACCAGGACTGGTGCCTTATTGCGAGCATTTTCAGTTCCTCTGTGCTGAGCGGCCATTTGAGACCAGGAAACAGCAGCCGACGCTTCCAGCAGAAGCGTCAGGCACATTCGGTGCCTCGCCAGATCCGGAGGAGAGCGGCCGACACCACAGCAGCAAAGCAACAACATCATGAGTGCTGAGGGAAAACCAAGGAAACGGAGTCAGACTTCCCCTTCCTCCAGCCATCGGCCAAGCCCGGACTGCAGCATCCTGCAGTTCAATTTGTGCGGTCTAAATATGGGTGATTGATGCCTTGTGGGACATACCAAGGCAGGCAGAAAACAGAACAAAACCTATCAGAGATCTGTATCCTTTTGGAGCAGATGATGGGGGCTAGGAAGGATGTCCCAGCATACCTCTCCTTGGTGAGAAGAAGCAGAGGAGATGAGGGTGGAGGGGAGGCGAGCATCCCACCACCACCACCAGCGATGCCACCACCAGCCATCCCCTGGTGCAGAAGCTCAAAAGCAGTGTCCAGCTGGGTGCACCCAGGTTTTGAAGGCAGTGCTGCAGTGGCCCCTGGAAGCAGGAGGAATCCCTTTGGGTTTGAGGAAGTCCCTTGACATGGCTGGAACGAAGCACACACGAGCGGCTTAACAGCAGTCACAGCTTCCCAGCCTTCGTAAAAAGGCATGCCGCAAACAATGCCGCAATTCGGCAGGTGGGATGAAAAAAAAGAGGAAGGCTTATTCAATAAGGCTACTGTTTATTATTTCTTCACATGAGATGAGATCCTCCACGTTTTTTAATTTTTCACTCTTACTCCAATTTAAAAAAAAACCATCTCCTACTCCTGAAAAGGTGGTGTGATTTGTTCAAGGAGTATATGCATTGTAACTTTGAGCCTCCGAATATTAAATGCTTTCTATGTTAAAACTGGAAAGGCAGAAAGGGGTTATGGGAAGGATTATTGATAATTCTTTCACTGCTCTTCAGTATAGCAAGAAGGACTGAGCAGGTTAAGACAGTCTCTAGAATAAGTAGCTATTTTATTAAAGAAAGATCTGTTGAATAAACATTAACGGCATTATTTGGACATCTACAAGAGACTGTAAATCCGAGACTTGCTGATGTAGAGAAAATGCAGATCTTTATCTATAAGCCTGAAAGCAAAGCAAAATGAAATAAATTTCTGAATTCGCTCTCTGCAGAGACATTTTGTCCTTCAGGACAAAACTCCACTGCTTCAGCACTGTCACTTCTGCACCTTGCCTGTCCCAGAGCTGGAGCTGCTGGTGTACTTTCAAACCTAAGGTGTTCTTGTTTCCAAATCTAGAAGTCACTAAATCCTCTGAAGGCTCTGTGTTTCAGGGGTGGTGAGAAAAAGACTGCCTTTAACTCAGGCCAACTCCTCCCACACTTCTCAACCGATGGCTCACTCTATGCCAAATTATTTTAAAATTCTGCAAATCCAAGGAAGAAGGTTCCAGAAACAAGGAGAAACCCAAGGCCGTGCAGCACCTTCCGCCTGCAGGGACCCTCTCCTGTTCCCCGCAACCCACCCGGCATTCGCCACAGGTTTAAACCCTCCCCATAAATGCCAACTTTTGCAGGGCAGGGTAGGATCCCAAGGAACTCCTCCAAAAGTAAAAGATGCTCAAATCCCTGGGTCACGATTTATTCGATGTTGTGGTGGAGGACCACCAAGCACTTCAGTGTGGCCAACCACTCCCGTGACCCTTCAGTAGGCAGACATCCTCGTCCTCCTTCCCCCCTCAGCCACATGAGTTGCAGCTATCTAAAGAAACTGCAGGACACATCCAGCACGGAGGACTTGTCACCCTCCTCCCCACCTCCTCCAGGAGGGGCAGACATTTGGCACATCATTAATTATGTCCTAAACTCACCCTCTGCCTGGCGCTTTGTGCGCCTCTGATTCATTAGAACATTACTAAGGTACAACTGGAGATAATCATGCCGTTAGCAGTGTTAGCAGGGCAGTTTACAAGATTATATATAATGAGCATCGGTTAGAAGGGAAGTGCATCATGAATTTAACAGAATAGTAAAAGAAAAAAAAAAAGGAAAAAAAGAGCAACAGTCCAATTATCTTCTCCCTACGCCAAGTTTCCCACCACTATAGCACAGCAGGGAGCAGCACAGTGGGCTAAAATTGTGTTATTCTTCTCTTTGTTGGGAAAAGAAGACTAACAACTTGGACTGGAAGGCATTTAACTATCTATTTGATTAGTCATTCAACAGAATGACAAAGGTCACCAAAGCACCATCCAGTGCTAATGCATACCTGACCTCACGTCACTCGAAATTCCTCCCAGCACTCCTCCTCCTGTCTCTTTCCGAAGCTGGGTTTGATACCAACAACCTGCTTTTTCCCATGTCTCTTAAACTATTGGGTTTCCTGCATTTTAAAAGACGACCAAGCTTACAGCAAGACGTTGTAGAGAATGCGGAAGTTACACGTGCAGCATTTATAAATAACTATTTTATATCCCCCCAGGTTATCTGTTTGATATTAATATGTCCAAATGCCAACAGTTAAAGCAGAGCAAAGGGAACATTCATGGCAAAAAAAATAAAGCTACTTAAAAAAAAAAAAGCAGAGGGGTTTTTTTGTTGAGTAGAACAACCAAGTACTTTCGGGTTTACACAGTTCACTCTTTCCTAGGTGATTTAAAGATCAAAGAGGATCCTAAACCTCAAAAAATGCTAGGAAAAGGAGCAGAGGTTGAGCGAGAGCCTGCCCTGGGTCTATGAGTAGAACTGACGACTCCCACATCCACAGGTTCAGCTGCAGCAAGCCAGGAATTAAATTAAGCTGTCTAGGGAGAGGCACGGATGGGAGAAACTTCACAGCTGGTGTCTATAGCATGAGTAAATACACCCCTGCATGCAGATGTTCTGCAGGTTATTTTCAAGGTACAAAGCTGTCCACAGGAATAGATGAACAAGGCTGGGTTTGCCAGGCAGTCTTCCTGCATCACCGAAAATCGTAGCATTCTCTAGGTTGGAAGGGACCTTTCAGATCATCGAGTCCAACCATCAACATGATGTCACCAGCTCCCATGGGGAAACAGCCAAAACCAGACAGTGATGATGTCATTCAGGCAGCAGTGAAGAAGGAAGCCTGCAGCCCACACAACTTCCCCACCAGCCACGTCCTGAGGACCTGACCCGGCGTGAGGCAGAGGAAGCCGAAACCCTTCCCTATGGAGCCGCGCTCCAGGCGGACGAGAGGAGCTCACGGCATCCCCAGAGCTTGGGTAGACGCACACGGAGGCACAGGGAGACCACAGAGGGACCGAACGCAATGGAAACTCAACAGGAACTCTTCAATTAGGAGCATGAGGGAAGCAGAAAGCTAATTCTGCCAAAAAAGGTGGGAAGAGATAAGGCTGCCACCGCTCCACCAGCTACCGATGTGGTCTGGGTACTGGGGGAAGCTCATGCCGAACGCTAATTAAAGTTGGAACAACAGCCTGTTGGGACTGAATGGATTTACAAGGGCTCAGCGTGGGAGTGGAGCTCGGCGACAATTTATTTCTTATTTATACTGCAGTACCACTCGGTGGCCTCAAATCATGACCAAAGCGTCATTGTGTTCGATACCGTTCAGCCACCCACACAGGCAAACCGCTTAGCGCAAACAGCTTACAGGCTGATGCGCTCATTCAGGAAAGCATGCGGACCCAAGCTATTCCGGAGAGCAAATACTCCCGGGAGTTAAATCCTGCCCCAATTAGGACAGAAATGCCAGCCTGGGAAAGGCCTAGCCTGAACAACTGTTGCAGCAAATTCAGCTCTTTCACCTGGCTGTGTTATGGCCAATGCTCAGGTCCCACAAGCTCCCAGCCGCTTGGTAAACTGGAAGGGAAAATGCTAGAGTGCTGCTAAGGATTAGTAAAAAGTTCTGTAAAGAAGTCAAAATGCAGCTGTGGTATTCAAAAAGAGGCCACAAAATTTAAAAACATATTAAAAAAAAAAAAAAGAAACCAAAACAACCCTCCCACCAAAAAAAACCACCAAAACCAAAAAAAACCCCACTTCTTAGACAGAAACTTATATTGAAACGACTCAACTTATATTTAGCTTGAAGTTTGTTCCTCCTGTTTCAAGGCTCAAAAAGGAGGTTTTCCGTGCCCAAAATTTTGACTACGTTTATCAACAATGTCTCCCTATAAATGTAATTTTGTCAGGATTGCTGCAGTTCTAACCAATAGTGTCTGTGATACTATTTACTCTTCTGGTTTTAAGAAAATACTGTGAGGTTCTATTGGAGGCAGTTTCACAGGGCACTCTTCCACTAAAGGACCGCTCTATAAATACAAGAGTATTTCCACATCTCAAGTGCAGTCAAAATCTCTCTAATGCCAGTTTCTCCTCTAGTTTAAAACATTTGCTATAGTCCACTATAATAGAAAGGATAGAATTTAATCAGATGAGGGGAACTAATTACTCCCACCTCCCTCCTGATTTCCAAGGCCCAAACAAAACCATGGAGCCCAAACATTCAAAGGCATCTCTAGGGAGAACGAGCCAGATGCAAACTTTCAGACAAAACAGGGAAGAAAAAAAAAAAAAATCAGTTAGTTTGAGGGTCTTCAGTCTGAGGCTCATAAGGGAAACTGTTTTACAACTTGAATTACAACTTACACTAGAACCCAAATTCACAGTATTTTCTTAGCATTTGTATATATGCCTAAATCAAATCAATAATTAAGCTTTGGGCTTATAGGATTTACTTTGTTATAGCATCCTACTTGGCAGGGTATTTTACAGCAGCCGGTTTACATAAAAGTTCATCCATAACCATGAATTACTTCACTTTCATTAGCTTAAAGACTAAAATCAGAAGACATTTAATTCTTCTAATTTAATATTTATAAATTAAGGAAGTAGGATCACGAGTACTGGGTTGCTAAAAGCCAATTCCATGCCAAGGAGTTCAACAAGAAAAAGTTACTGCTGCCAAGGACATCACTTTCAGCACGCCTTCATAATTAACTACCACTGTGCGGTGTGACTGGAGCTGTGCTTGAACCCCATCAGGAGGAGAGAAATATCTACCTTTCCCCAGGCATGTCTCAGGGGGTATTCAGTGAGGTGCCAAGGAGCTGAGAAGCAATTTGGAAAGGCTGAGGCAGACTCCTGGTCCCGTGACTTTTTCTTCTGTTACCACACCTATGGGTTTCAAAGACGGATGGATGGATGGCCAAACGATCTTGTAACAGGGTAAGGAGGAAGAAAACAATGCCACCAAGAAGAGCGAGCAGATTAGATCACAGGCTGCTAATAAAGATCAGGAGCTCACCAGCAAAGTGGAGCTTCTCCAGCTTTTGTCCCTTTCTTGGAGAACTGCAATTAGCACCTCACCTCTTTGCTGTGCTCATGCAAAGACAATGCCTTGTGCTAGCTCTCAACCAGTTAAAAAAAAAAAAAAGATAAGTAAATAAAATAAAATAAAATGTTATCTCAGCTGCAGACAATTTTATTACTACTCTACTCCCCACATTTTTACTAAAAATACTGTCATTTAAAGAAATCCATTTATTCTGTCCTCAGCTATGAAAACAAATTCTGTTTTTTGAGGACAACATAAGAGTAACTTAAGCCTTTTCAAAACATGCCTCTATGAAAGCAGGCTCTCTCACTTTAGCCAGATGAACGCAGGACTATTTTTCCTAGCTTGACTTCACCCTTTCAGCTGAAGCTGGGGAAACAGAAAGGTTGGTACAGTTTATGGGCAGAGCAAGTCACCTTTTTTTAATGCATAATGAAACCAAAAGGTCTAGTTCGCCAGGATTTACTTCTCTAAACATACAGGATCACTTGCAAAAAGTCACAGGTCATTTGATCACTTTCAGTAATTATCAAAAGCAGATTTGGAAAAAAAAAATGAGAGAAAAAAAAAATCAATCCCCAGCGAGGAAAGCAAGAGTGGTGATAATGCTCTTTCAAAGAGGTTTATTGCCTCGCCCACCAAAAAAAAGTGGGTGTTTAGGAGATGGTTGTTTTGTTTGCAGCTTCAGCCAAGCTGCACAAAGTTAGTTCCCATCCTTGTTTGGAGGTAAAGGAGGCAAAGCAGGGAAGCCGCTACGTGAGCAAGAGGGAACAGGCAAGAAATGGGCAAAAGCCAAGGGTAAGAAAGCATCTGAGAATGTAAGTAGAGAGCAGGGTGTGGAAGCAGTGGGGATGGGAAGTCCATGTCTCTGCACCAACACCTCGCAAGTCCCTTGCTGTCAAAATAAGCCCATCTACCTTGGGCAGACCGTGCTGCTGCAAGTCACAGCTCATACCCGCATTTCACCCCACCGCCAGTGTGCCAGCAGTTCACACCTCGCTCAGAGGAGACCTGAGCAGATGTCTGCGGGTGTGACTTCAGGATATGGCTAAAAACCCATCTAAGGGCGAGCTGCTGCTGCCAGGAGCAGAGGCCTGATGGCTCCCCTCCCTACACCTCCAGCCCCCAGGCTCAGGCACAGCATAGAATCATAAGATCACAGAATTGTCTAGGTTAGAAGGGACCTTTAAGATCATCCAGTCCAACCATCAACTGAACGCTGCCAAAACCACCACTAAACTGTGTCCCTAAGCACCCGTCCTGTAAAATCCCTCCAGGGGATGACGATTCCACAACTTCCCTGGGTAGCCTGTTCCAATGCTTGGTAACGCTTTTGGTGAAGAAATTTTTCCTAACACCCAGTCTAAACCTCCCCTGGCACAACTTGAGGCCGTTTCCTCTTGTCCTGTTGCTTATTACTTGGGAGAAGAGACCGACCCCCACCTGGCTACAGCCTCCTTTCAGGTAGTTGCAGAGAGCGATAAGGTCTCCCCTCAGCCTCCTTTTCTCCAGGCTGAACAACCCTCATAAGGCTCCCTCAGCCGCCCCTCATAAGGCTTGTGCTCCAGACCCCTCACCAGCTTTATTGCCCTTAAAGAACCAGAGAATTGAAGCAGCAGCAGAAGCCACCGGTTCTGAAAGCTAAACCAGCAGAAAACTCCCATCACTCCTCTGGAGTTCCAGGCAGCAGGGGAAGAAAGGAAAAATGAACATTCATCGCTCAGAGGCAAAACCGGTGCTGCTGTGCTGGGAGGCTGAGTGCCTGCTGTCAGCAAGCAAGCAGGCAGGGTGAGGGCTTTCCAAAAAGAGAGGGTGAACGAGGGCGGCATTCCTACCAAAAATAATGCCTTTTCTGCGGATAAGGCACAAACTCCTGCTGGCTTTCATTTATCAGCTGGAAACCCAGGGGGCTGCTGCTACAGGCTACAGCATCCTCCTTATCGATGATGGATAACTCCAGAAACCCAGGGACTGCCTGGTAGAGATTCAGGCTTGGCACAAGGAAAACCCGCAACAGTGAGAGCTAGTGGGACATGGAAATAGGTTGCCTGAGAATGCAGCACCGTGAGACCACTGGCTACACAAAACACCCATCAGGAACAGCCTGACAGACCAAAGTGATTCAGTCTTGGGGCACAGGGAAGGACTGGATGATCTCCTGAGACTCTTTCTAGCTCTACTTTTATACGAATGGATTGATTTATATGAATGGATTGTATATCTGTGCATGCGTAGATGGGTACATACATATACACACATGTATATACCCAAACACGTACACATAAATTATTGATTTGGGGGCGAGGGAAGGTGTTATGCTTAATTTCCTTAACACAGTTTGCAGTTGACCCATCTTGCCTGTGAGGAAAAGGGAGAAAGAAGTCCCAAACCCCTTCAAGTGATTTATGCTTTTAAAAAGCCCAGCAACACAAGACAGCGCCATGCATCCCATACCTAAGGACCCTGGTCAAAACCTTTGGTCTCTTACGTAAGGCTTGAGTGCCCTGTTTAGGGAGGAAAGAACAGGCTTCCCCCTCAAGCCAAAGGAAATCTTCCTAAAGTTAATCTGCTGGTTGTTAAGTAACTTAGGCCAGACACCGAAAGGAGAGGCGATCACATGCATGCGATTAGCACGCTGCATACGCATGAAGGCGAGGGCTCCTGCTGCCCGGACAAAGGCACCGAGGGGTATGTGTGACCAAACCCCGGCTTACACCCTGGGACACCCAACGGGCTCAATGGCGCAGTTGGGTGCGAGGCAGAGGTGAAGGGGGCAATGGATCCTGTTTTTCCTCCCATCCCCCTCAGAAAACGTGCCCGTTTCATGCTCCCTTCTCCCCCCCACCCCTTCCCTTCCCAGCGGCTCGGGGGGCTTGCATTACCAGCAGGGCCAGGGTGGCGTCGGAGCTACAAACTTTCCTGAGGAAATGCCACTGAGATGGTATCATCAGATCCTTTGAGAATAGAGAATAGATAAGACCACACTCTGGGAGATAATTATCCATTTGCGCTACAAACATATTTTCTTTTACAATAGCCAGACTTTTACTCTTAAACCGCTAGGCAGTTTTTTTTCCCCTCAGGAAGGTTAACCTGCTATTATAAAAAACACTTATGGAAAGCGCCTACTGAAAGCGCAGGATGACACAGATGAACACAGATTATTCTTGCCCTGGCTTGTGCCCGGCGCTGTGAATCACACTCCGCTCTGCAATGCCGAAGCCCCTCCGCTCCCTCCTCCTGCTTCTCCTCCATCAACCGTCAACCTCCATCAACTCATGTCTCATCTCCAAAGCCTCCTTCTCCCTGAAGGGAGGCAGGGCAGCTCTCGGTGGCTATTGATGGCGCAGAAGGCTGTGGTCAACCCAGGCTGTAACACAGGTCCGCCCAGCCGAGCACCCCTATCTCCATCGCGGCTGTCCCTCATCTCAAAGCATGTTTTTTCCGACAGCCCCGACACCCGTTGGCTCCCACCACAACGCTGGCAGAAGCGCGCTGTAATTTTGCTCAGCCGTAAGAATTTTAAACCGTGCCTAACCATGCTTGATAACCACGCTCAAAAGACCTAGCAAAGCATAGCCAAAAATGACTGAAGTCCTTCAGCCGGCCAAAGGGCACCCTGGATAAATAAGTAAGCATGCTGCCACAGGTTTATTTCAAAACCAAATAACAGCATAAGATGCTTCCATGAGATTTGTAAGTCAGTGCACGGGAGTACCATGCTTACAGGAATGAAAATTCAAGCACACTTCTCAAGGCTGGCACAGGGACTTCTCACAGGAAGAGCCGGGGGGGGGGTGGAGAAAAGAAAACACTGATTAGTAACAAAAGCTGACATTTGCTGAAGTCAGGAGAGGAAGTCTGGTATTTTCAAGAAGGAGCAGTGACTGCGAGTGCAATGGCAAACGTGTTGATAGCATAGCACCATCAGCAACCTCGCTGGAGGCGATGCCAGAGATGCAAGACACCAGGGCCTTGGGACTTTGGGGGTGAACTGCAGGTGCCAGCTTGGCACTACCCAGCCCCCCAGGCTTCCATCATCCTTAACAGCACCCCAAAACCTCCGCCAGCTTCATCTTCACAGGGCCCAAACCAAAGAGGCCTCTCCATGGCAGGCAGGGTAAAGCCCAGAAGGACAAGCCATGTCCCCCAGCAAGAGCACAGCAGGAACGCTGGGAAACCGAGGGAGCAAGCTGCTCCCCTCCCAAAATCTCGTTGCCTCCCAAAACCTCGCTGTCCCTACGTGCAGCAGCGGGAACGGTATCACATTGGCAATGGCATTTTGGCAGCATCAGTACTGCGGAAGATTAAATGGTAACACTCAATGTTATTTCAAAGGTAAAAAAAAAAAAAAGAAAAAGAAAAAAGAAAAAAAAGCAGTGGTCAGTGATTTTCAGAAGGCAGAAACTGTGCACGCTCCAAAAAAAACAAGTTTCTTTAAGCCCTCCCAAAAAACGTGGGCAATGTGAAGTCACACTTGTCACATCTGAAAGTTTGTGCTGTGGGTCCCACACCCTCTGGGAATGAATTAAGAAACCTATTTGAGAGAATGAGACTTTCAACGATTCTTGTCCAAGCCATGCACGCACACAAAAAAACCCTTCCTTCAGTCTGCTTCCTCCACAACCACGTATTTTATCTGGTACGAATGTGCTCCTCTAACAAGACGAGGGCAGCAGTGAAGAGGGCACATTCACTGCAATTTACCCATCATGAAAGCCAAGGTCTCCCAAACATCGGCTTGGGGCAGCCAGAGGAGGAGGAAACGTGGCTTGCTCCAACCCCTTGGGGTTCAGCCTCTCCAGGCATCCCCTTCTCTGGAGGCAGGGAACCGCAAGTGCCGATGGCTGCCAAACTTAGCAGTGCTGTGCCATGGGGGCAATAAACGAGGTGTGTGTGTGGGGGGGTGGTGCGTATAAAAAAAAGGACCACCAGGAGCTATTTCAAGCCCCCCCACAGCATCAGGAACCAAACAGTGGCACTTTCAGTAACAACTACAGGGCACTGAGGGATAATAATGTGTAATACTGCATTTGTAACAACTGGCAGTATCTGACACTAACGATTACATATGACTATTTTCTCTTCTGATGGCAGCCTCATAAAACATCCAGGGCCAGTAGCCTGCTTTCTCCACAAAACATAAACCTTCCCATAAGAACCGAGAGCTCTGAAAGCGTAAGTTGCAAGAAGTCCTGACTAAACTTGAGTATAAAAAGCTGTGGGAGAGGCCTGTTTTCTTCAAAACCCGTGGCAGGCCTAACCCTTTGTGAGGATCCGCAGAGCTGTGCGAGCTCAGGACCTCCCTGAAGCCCAGCCACCCAGAGGAGAAGATGGATGAGCTGAGCAGAATAACCACGATGCTCCACAAGGGAACATGGCAGTAAGTCCAACCTGCACCTGAAATAGCACTACCTTTCAAATGCCTAGAAATCTTGGAGGCCAGGGTTAGAAGGGAAGGTTGGATCTCCTATTTGAATAAAAAAGACAGTACCTAAGAGCTTTACATAATATCTGGTTAAATATGCAACACGGGAAAGGCTAGTCACTGATGCCTACTCATTTTTTCCTTAAAACAAAGCAGAGACATGTCCTAACTCCTAGAAAAAGGATTAAAAAAAACCCCACGCATAACCTAAAACATGCCTTTTCACAGCTTTTTTAGGCTGCTGTAAGCTGTGCTGATCGCCAGCCTGAGACCAGCGATGCCAAGAATTCACACTCCCTTCCCATACATGATGTTCCCTGGCGGCCTCCAAAAGAGTTCAGAGCTTCAGGTAACTTTGTGCCACCCTCCATTTCTTTCCTGACACCCCCACAAAACAAAGCAAAAAAAGACCTGCACCAAACAACCGTTAAGCTGTATTTTACCCACCTCTTCTTTTCATCTGATATAGGGAACACAGGACAAAAGCATGCAGTGGTCCAGCTCCCTCCGTAAAGATTAACGATGGAACTCGGGGAATTAATACCTGCTGTACTTCTGAAATGGCCATGAGGCTTTAAATCCCTTAATACAGTTCTGCTAAGTTTAAAATGTTCAAGTGAGTTCAGGTTTGAATAGGTCTAGCCATCTCATTTCATGCACTTGGCAACCGAGACTTAAAACTGAGCTTGAAAAACAAGAGGAGAAGTAGGGAAGGCTGAAAACCCAGGGGCAGCAGTTGAGCCTCAGCCCCCAAGAACAGCTTTCCCCCCTTCCCTACAGCCAGTACAAGGTGGTCAAAAAAATGGCCAACAAAATGAGAAGCCATCTGAGAGGATTTGTAACATGAAACCGCCAGGCACAATACTGAAAATTTTCTTGTCTGCTGAGAGAGGAGGGGAGGAAAAACTCCAACCCTGCTGGAGAGGTCATTAAAGACAGATGGCTCATGCAGAGGGCTGGTAGGAGCACGCTCCTCTGAAACCCAGGCACCAGCATCAATCACTCAGGTATCTGCTGGCAGAGGTAGATCCCCACCAGCAGAAAGCGGAGCTGTGACCAGGACCAGCGTGCAGCACCTCGATGGGACAGAAAACTCCACTCCCACCAGCGTCTGCCGACAGCCCACCCATGGCTGCTGCCACAGTGAGCACGTCTGGACCCGGGGAAACAGAGGAGGAGGAGAAGGGACAATGGTGCGGCCACGAATGATTTTTGCATTTAGGTTTCCTGGATGGGTATCAGCAAGCTGTCAAAAAAAGGAAAAAAAAAAAAAGCCCTAACTGAACCATCAGCTATGCTCATTAAAATCCTAAAGACGTCTGGAGAACTGCCCTTTCTGCAGCATTAAGTCATTGGCAACTTCATCTTAACTCGGACGGAGATCTCCCCGTCCTCCTTCCCCCTCCTCGCCCTGCACCAAATTTAACCGCAGAAGAGAGAACTGGATCGTGCTCAACAGAAAAAAAAAAAAAAAAACACAAAAAAAAAACCTGAGCCAAGGGCCCGTGGCGGGGTGAGGGTGGGGGAGATGGCCGGGGGGGTGGGGGGGCTGTAAAGATAAGTAAATCCTTTGCTTTGCACGTGTCTTGTCGCTATTTATCCCCTGGCTGCCATCACGTGAGCCAGGCCGGAGCCTGCACACCGAACAAAGGGCCTTTGCTGGGCCCTCCACAAGGAGCCCTTTAAGCACTTCTGTATCTTTCCAATTAGCCTTTAAACTGTGACGCTAAAATAAAATAAATAAAAAACCCCTTTTATGCAACAAGGTCACCCCTTCACCACGCCACAAAAAGTGGCATGGCTGGGGCATACGCACTCCCACCCGCCAGAGAGAAAATTCCGAAGTTTAGGCACGGTGTCTGCCCCTCCCAGTATCAATCAACAGATCAAGCTCCTCACTGACGGTGTTCAGCTAACTTGCTAATGGAAGGGATGAAATCCCTCCTGCGTGGTACCTTGAAGAGGACAGTCAGTTATTTTAGATCCCCATTTCAGAGGCAGCAGTGAAAAGCAACTGATCCAATACCAACGAGAAGCGACGCTTTAAAGAGCAAAGGCCAACTTCAGCCCAGAGCTCAGAGCAGAAAGACTGCACGGAGGATTTTTGCACGAGGATCAAGACAAGGCCTGAACCTTTCTGACCGAAAACGCAACACCCTGACAGCGAGTGTCCACGTGTCCGTCCATGTGCCCGTGTGTGCCCTGCGGCACAACAGGAGGGTCTGCAGCGGAGCCGACCCGCTCCTGAAGGAGCTCCATCCTGCCAAGATGCTCAAGCAACAGCCCCCCGCCTCACTCGAGCCAAGTCACCTGATTTCGGAACGACAGAATGAGTCAAAACGCGCAGAATCAGGCCCGAACGTAGAAATACAGCTCCTCTGCTTAAGCCACAGCAATCCTCGCCTGCCAGTTCTTTTTAATCGCTAGACTGACAGCCATGTGGTAAAGTCGACATCGCCAAGTACTTGTCATTTCATCGGCGCTGCCAATTCCCATCTTGCTGAGACAATGACACATCAAAAATAGCTTTCATCTGTTTATATACTGCATGCTCGGCAAACTATGTCACCAACTGCTGGTGGGGAAAAAAAAAAAAAAAAAAGCCTTTTTTTAATAATCTCCATCCTGGAAAAAAAAATAAATAAGATTACATACTCTCTGAAAAATATGAAAAATGTATTCCATATTTTGGGAAATCTTCAATGCATCCCATATTTCATTTCAGATTATTATATTCTGAAAATATTTATTACAGTAAATCATAATAATTCTCCCTCTTTACTAACAAAGAACAAAGGAACCGTAACCGAAACTTTTTTCAGCAAAACGCTGGTTTTGGTTTCTCAAGCTGCTGAAAATATTTATAAGACAGAAGCAGATATCCAAACGCATTTTTCCTTATAAAAACGTGAGGTTTTTGCAGGTCCAAACAAATGCCAAAAACAACATACACAAAATTTCACAGTCTTTCTTCACATTTTCCTTGGTCTCCCTGGAAGACGTACACTGCATGAGTCACATCCCTTTGTTCCTGTCTTCCTGGGCTGTTTAAATTTGCTGAGCTATTTCTTGGTGGACGCCATAATTAGAAAAAGTCCTGCTCCCTACTGATACGATGAACATGTGAGTTTGCGTACATAAGAATATACCATGAAATGTTCATTTGTGCAATTTTTGCTTTGTTCTTCCCTCATAACACAAAGGATAAGAACGGTTTAAAGCACTAAACTCCATACATGAAATTTTTAAAAGTAGATCTACAAGCAAATCCATAAACTCAGAATAAAGGCCAGAGAGCCAAATTAGAAAATTACAGCAGATCACCCCACAGCTGAGAAACTATATCCATCAAACACCAAGTGGCAAGCAATGCCTAAAACTTGCTTTGAGTCTCCATAAACCTCATCCTATACTTTGCTGAGAAGTGCGAAAGGAACTGCAAAAATTCAGGAACAAGATCTCTTTCACAGCTAAAAAGAACATTTTGAAAGCTGAAATAACTTATTTACTTAAGCCCTAAATTCGCTGTTAACAGACAAATTTTCATCTGAAGTACTCTTCTTCTAATTGCAGAACACGTATAAGTGTTTCAGAAAAAATGGGATTCACAGCAGTTTTGGAAGGGAGTCCCAGCTGAGAGAGAGTGAGATTGCAGTAGACAGCAAGTTTCAGGCCTGACTGTACAGAGCCCTCATGACAGCCTAATAAATCAGAAAAACATATTTTTCCAACTTGTAGATTAAAACAAATACCAATTTGGTGATAGCATGCTTTTGAGCAGCCGTGTTTCCAAACGAAAAAGGACTGTTTACACTAAGCCTGATACTCTAATAGACGGACACACACGTCTCATTAATTACGCCTGGCAGATGGAAGCGGGCTGCAAGCGCCTGCAACGCAACCCACGGGTCATCAAGCTGCTGAGGTGTAGGTGTAACTTTGATATCTTGAAACGAAGGCAGATGAATGGCTGGAAAGATGAGGCTGTGCCAGCTGCAGACGGCTCTTGGCTGCTCCTCCCCAGGCAAAGAAATCCACCCAGAAGAGCCACCCCACTGCTGCTCCTACCACTGTTTATCGAGCAGCAAGTTCAACCAGTGCTTTTTCACACAGCCAGACTCCTTCCCACAGGATGCCACCGAAGCCAAAGGTGGAAACGTGGTTTCTTAAGGGCTATTAAGCACAGCTGAACCAGATGCAGCCTTGGTCGCAAAAAAAAGAAAGCACCCACCGCACATCCCCACCATCAGCTGCCAAAGGTTGGTATATTCTATGGGAGGTCTCTCTCTCTCTGTATATATATTTTTAATCCTTTTCTCCATCACTGACAAGTATTGGAGACAGCAGCCTAGGCATTACAGACCTGTAGTCTGATCCCACATGGAAGCTCTTAGCCTAGTCCAAATATACTTAGATTTTTGTGTAGAAAAAGCTTAAGTTCTTGGAAACAGGCTTTTATATCAAGAGTGGCAGCTCATTTGCATCTTAAAAAGTAGGACCTAGCACTAAGTGCAGCTGAGAGGATGTAATGCCGACATAAAGCAACTAAGCAAAGGAAAAGTTCCTGGTTTCTCTTTATCAGGATTTAATATCAAGTTGGCTAAGTGGAGTTGTACAGCTCAGTGGAAAAAGCAGACAATATTTTTTTTTTCCCCACTCCCTTCCCATTTTCAGATATCTTCTTCCTTATGGAAAAAGGAGCAGGTAAATCAAAGCAGTCCTCCACGCACCTCAGAAGGAGCCAGCCTGCCAGCTGGTAGCAAAGCTCTGCCCTGAGCTCAGGAAAGTTCTTCTGAAACAATGCTCTGAAAGCAAAAGCTCTCCCCCCGAGGAGGTGGCGATGTGGAAGCGGGTATCGATAAACAAGAGATATTAGCTGCTGGTCTGTTTTCGCAGTCCAAATCAAACAAGTGGGAATAGGAGAGAATTATGTATGCATTAAGATTAAATTCATATTTTAAAATACTATTAGCGAAAGATTGGTAAGAGATCAAATGCAATGCACTCTGTGTAATTGCTGGATTCCTTTGGGGTTTGTTTTCTTTTCTTTTCTTTTTTTTTTTTAAGTAAACTTATTCCGTAAGAGGAAAGATATTCACATATGGTTAAATTTTAATTCGGTTAGTTATATAAACTACATGCCACTATAAAAATTCTCACCAGTAGTTTCAATTCCATAATCACAAGCTGTTATTCACTTTCCGTGATTACATGTTCTGCCCTGCTGAAAAGTTTCTCCTTCCACTTCAAACATGGGTTAAGCAACTCACAGACGCATTTAAAACAGACTGTAAAAGAACTTAGTGAACCTTCTGAGTATAAAATATACTAAAATTAAGCCTGACTTTGTCGTCATACTTCATCGACCTGTCATCGACTTCATCGTGTACCCAAAGGTAACATTGTTCAAATCCGAGATAGGGCATAAGAAGACCGCATAAAGAAGACAAGGCAAATTATCTCTCAGTTTAATATTTCTTACGTTAGTCTATAACTAAAAGACTCCACATTTTTTTAAATAAAAATATAAAGCAAAGCTTCTATAGAAAAAAGAATCCTCATTAAAAACTATCTTAAAATGCCATGAGGCAATCTCACAAAATGCAGTTTTCCTTAAAAACACAAAACATGCTCTTAGCATAAAAATAAAGGTCTTCATGAGATGGGCTTTTATCCCAAATTTAAAAGCAATTAAAATGTATTATATGCAAGTGTTGGATGGGGCTCAGCCCATGACTCAGTTCTCATGTCACCTCCAATCACAGTGACAAACCTGCTCTTCAAGATGAAGTCTGAGAGCTATGGCTAAAACAATTTATTACTGCTAGCTCTAATTAATCCACATCCAACCATTTCTAGTTCTTTGGTACATAAAATAAACTAGATGCAGGTTTCTGCCATTTGCAATGCATCTAATTCAAAAAGGAAACTCTTCAAATCTACGATTACAAAACTGTAACGAATAAATTGGAATTATTTGTCCCTTTAGGTCCCTAATTAATGAACTGATTTGTGAACATAAGCTTGAGAGCACGCCTGTATTTTCCTCGGTATCAATGCCCTAGCACATCCACCCAAAACTAAAGATAACTCTTCATACAGCAGCCTTCTGCATACACCAGCCTGAAGGCATGCTCCTGAGCAATCAAGCCAAACAAACATCGGGAGGAGAAATATAAGGGAGAAGGAATGAGAGACTAAAATTACCACCTTTTTAACAGAAATTATAGTATTTACTCAGTAGTGCCTTGCCACAAGAAGGTGTTTCCAAGGACCGGTTAATGTGTACATGCAGTTCCCAAGAATACAGGCTAGGATAAAAATATTTAGTTTTATTTCTCTTTAAGCTATAAAGGCACCCCAAATAATACACTTTACTGACAGCCTCAACTTGTGGCAATCAGCATAGCTTAAACCATTGTAAATAATCTCCCAGGGGAGCGATAATGTACAGTCATCCCCGAAAGAGCGAAGAGGGGTCGGGGGGCAAAGAGCTTACCAACATTAAGCACAGGCATCTCAAAAAGAGCAGCTTCCAGCTCCATCCAGTATATGGCACGTTCACACATGACCTGTAACCCACTGCTGAATCCCAGCGCTGGGATTCTGATCTCACTAAATCTGGGAATTATTTGGGATTTGGCCAGTACAGCCCAGAGCAGAGTTGGACAGTAAATGCATACCTACCCTTCAGAGCAAGATTAGCCTAAAGAATTATTATTTCTAAAAGACCAGAAGAAAACAGAGGTGTATGACAGCTATGTTGTGAAAAAACAGCACTTTTCAACGAGCGCCAAAGCCAGACAGATTTACAATCAATGAAAAAAATGAAACCCCCTCACCATCCCCTACCCTAAACCTGCGTCAGAAACCTTTTTCTTTGTGCTGGAACCATCCAATACTCAGACCCAAATCTTGGACCCGCTGAGACTGTTCTTTGATCTATGCAAGCTTTCATTCAGTCTCCCTACAAATTGGCATTATGATAAAGTACCATCACACTACTTGTTTTAGGCTAGAACAAAGGGAGGCTGCAAAAAAGGAGCTGCTGCAAGAATAACTGTGCATCTACCGATTCGTAACTCCTGAGAAAAGAAACCAAACATACTAACTCGGGTTTTGTATATTTTTGTGGGGTGAAGGATAATTTCTCATTTCTGCCAACGTTACCCAAACACACCAAGACAGACGAGCTCTAGCTGGTCGTACTGTGGTAGCTGAAGGTCTCCCTCATCCCAGGTGTCCACCATCCATCCCTGCCTCTGCAGCAAAATTCACCCACTGAAACCCACCTACTACATGCGTGCTCTGCCTGCTCCACATCGGAGCAGCATCTGAGCTCCGGCTGCCTCTGTCCGGAGCCGTGTGATAATAAAACTGGAGCATTGCAAGGCAGGCGCTCCTTCCCCTCTTCCCAGCTGCCACCAAGAAGAAAGCTCTTCCAGCAGCACAGCACCATCCCTCGCGGCTCATCTGCAAGTACTCATGGAGGTGCCTGGCTGTTGCCTCCTATTTCAGTTTGCTTGTGCGTTGTAAGTGAATTAAAAAAAGCAATCACAAATGCTAGCTTGGTTAGCTGCTTTGCCAGTGAGTTGAGTGCAGGGGTTTAGTCAGGAGTCCAAAGGTCTTTATCCTGCAACCCTGAACCATCCATCACAGCTGAGTACCAGCAGCTCAACATACCAGCAGCTGCTCCTTGCAAGTTGACTATGGGAAGCATATTAATTTTCCTACCAAAACAGAGGACACAGGCCACATGATCCTTCTTTGTGCAATTAATCAGAAGGTGTTCTGAATTTAAATAAAATTACGGCAGAAATTCCCTTGTGTCATTCAGATCTCACCAGAAAAGCAAGGCAAAGGACACAAATAGCCCTGAAGAACTATAACAAGCCAGCAAAGAAAAGGTTGGTCAAAAAGGCCAAGGCCATCTGCACTCCTTTGCACACTTGGATGAGACTAAAAGAATAGCTGGACGGTTGCAGTTATGCCAGACTAACTTTCCTGTTGTCTTTTCAATCACCATTCTTCACAGAAAAAATAACCTCATGCTAGCAGGTGTGGGGTTTTTGGTTGTTTTGGTTTTTTTTTCAACCTGTAATACGGCTACAGCAGTTCTTCATCTACGAGACATCTAATCATTTGTTCCCCTTCTGAATTCTGTAAGCAAGCAGACCTCGACAGAGATCTACCAACACCCACATGATTCATGGCACCAGTCAGAAAGCAGAGCGAAACCATCATTAAAAAGATAAATGATAGAAGCCAAGAGGACGGTTCCCCTAAATAAAGGGATTTATTTAGGAGGTGCTTTATTAATATGATATATAACGCAGTTCACCATACTGGAAAACCACCTGCATGGCGGACAGCATCCCACAGCAGTGTACAAAAAAGGCAAAAAAGAAAAGTAAACTCCATAACTTGGGGAAAAATCTATTTCTAAGACTCATTGTGGGACAGTATAAATGATGCTGCTCCACAGCTGTTGTTTAACTGTTCTTTTTCGCTTGTAACTGAAGACTTGTGTTATCACTTTCCCCGCCCCCCCCCAGAGAAATCCATGAAGCATCCAGTCAAACATGGACAGGACAAGTTTTTTCTATGCAGAGGGATGCCTGGTGCTTTGAAGTAGGGCCTTTGCATCCTAGAGCCGGGCTCTGGGAGAGGCAGCAGCCTGCTGCTCTCCTCGGCTCCGCTTCCAACTCCAAACCCAAACAGCACTGACAGCAGCAGGCCACTATTTTTAATTCACAGCTGGGATCATTTGCTCCCTGAAGAACTCTTTAATTGCTCTTTGCTTGACAACCCCATCCCCCCTCTCACAGCAACCAGGTCTTGAGCATTTCGCCACAAACAGCCCTGAGGTCCCTGAAACACGAGCACATCATTTCTGGAGTCTTTTATTCTGGGTTTTTTCCAGCATCAAGAAAGTCTAGACATATAAGTACCAAACAAGTCATCAGAGACACCCCAAAAAAAAAAAAATCAAATATGCACACCTTCCACCCAAAAGTCTGTGTTACTTTAATACTAATCCCCATTAGTATGGCGAGGAGGGGCAGGGAAGCCACACAAGCACCGCACAACCCGCACCCTGTGCTTCAGCTGCAGAGCGCCCGGCGCTGCCAGAGCCCCGGCGGTGCCTACCATGTCGCTGGCCTCGGCTTGTGGGGAGCACAAGGAAAGGGCTGAACCAGGGATCTCTGACACCCCTACCTGGGGTCTCCAGGCACCGGTAGAAAACAGAAGCCAGCTCACCTATTCCTGTCTATTCGCAGGAAAAGATAAGGGTCACGCTACACCTGAGAAAGCACAGAAACATCTTAAATACTAATACTTTAGCCCTTAGCATGCTCACTATGAAAACCAAAAGTACAGACGCCCCCACAGGGAAAGGTATCTCAAAGGGGAACCCCCCGGGCAGTGCCAGAAGCAGGGGGCTGCCCATCCCGCAGGGTAACTCTGCGTCAATCAGGGAGGTGACAGGGTGGGCATCACCCGACCCCGCATCCTCACGCTGACAGACACTCGGCCGGGAGTCCCATGGCCAGTCACGGAACTTGCTGCCTCCCACTGAGAATGGCCGTCCCCCCCAACGCCCACGAAATGGGGGTCACGACCGCCGACTTCATCCTCCGTGAGAGGTAGCATTGGTAAAGCACTTAAAGCAAAATGAAGTGCTGAGGAGGAAGAAAATAAATATTTGGCACACACCGCTTCAGTTTATAGCAGAGCAGGTTTATAAACCCTGTGAAATTAACTTTTTTGTTTGGGTTTCTTTTTCCATTATAACACCCACTCACACACTCACAGAACAATTCATGAGTATCGTTCTTTCCTTTCCCTCTGCCCCCAGCCCTTTTCCACTAGCTCTGGAGGCAGTAAATTAAACGTATGAAGAAAGTTTCCACTGCAAGTTTTCAGTTTCTGACTTCATTTAAAATTTCATCATGCTTCGGCTATTTCAAACATCCCTGGCCAGTCCAGAGCTGCAAATGACACCCATCCATAACGGGAAAATTAAGTGCTTAAAATTAAGTACCTCTCACTTAGGTCAATGAAAATAAAAATTCCAAACACAAAATGTTTGGCATATTCTTTCTCACTCTGTGCTTCTACAGCTTCTTGGTTTCAATGAACCTTAGGGAGAAACGGTGCTTATTAGCGTCCTCTGTCCTAACATTAATTATTTCTCAAACCATGACTCCTATTGCGCATTCGCTCCAGTACAAGTGCTTTCCTTTGTTATACGAAGACTGTGAAGCTGTTCAACTACACTCCGGTCCACCCTGCTGTCTGTTACGTTATCGGGGACATGAGGACAACCCAGTAGTCCCAACTTTGATCTCCCTCGCTACCCAGAGGAGCTGCCAAGTCTCCTTCAAAAAGGTGGCTGCACACCAGTCGTGCGCAGGATATTCCTGCTTGAAAAAATCACTTACAGTCGCACCTTCGGGGGACACAGGGTTTCACAGCAAATAAAAGTTTGCACCTCAGACATGCAAAAATCCTGGGAATATCCATATGAGTCCATACAGACAAGCATATGTGTTCACCACGTACTGGGTGAGAAGGGAAGCATAAAGGCATCTCGCCCCACTGCTGCAAGCAGAACGCAGTGCAGGTTTACGCAGCCCTGTTTTCAACAACCTACCGCAAGAATATTAATGCATAAATACAAAGACCAAACAGTAATGAGTACAAAAGCCATGTAATCATTTTCCCCAGATTAAATCCATCTGCCCAACAGAATCCATCTGTCCAAGGAGCTTATTAGGGCTGGAATAAGTCTTTTATTAGTCGGGTTACTAGGATCCAAGCCTTATCTCTGCCACCTTCGAGTCCTCCCAGGCATGCCGGCCAGCCGGCTGGCGTGCAGAGCTGGCCACCCCCAGCACGGCCAGCCTTTGCCATGTCTCCTGTGCCACTGTGTCCCCTGCACCTCCCAGGAAAGCCGTGGAGGGTCCCCTTTCCTCGCCTTGCTTAACTGTGCTCAGGGGTTTGGCGCCCGAAGGGAAAAAGTGATGCTCTGAATGACTCTTCTCGCCCATACAAAAAAAAACAGGAAGGAACCCGGTGCAAGCGCCCCAACCTCGGCACAATCCCACATCTGTGCCCCCGCTCGCTATGAAGGGAGTCACTCAAACCCAAACCCGGGCTTAAAAGAAGGCGAGTAATGTCTTCATAAGCCCGGGAGGGCATGGTCCCAGTGGCCGGCCTTGCCTTGCCAAAGAGCAGCAGAAGCAGGAGGCGAACAGTGCCTCGTCAGTCTCGCCGGCCGCTATTCAGAAGCTGGCAGGCGACTGGAAAGCCAAGAGACTGCTAAAGTTCAGCTTTGTTCGCCGCTTGGCACAGCCGGGAACGGCAGCCCAGGGAGGCCGGCACCGGGAACATTTATAGGAGAAGGGTGTCCCAAAAAAAGGAGGGGAGGAGCAGCTAAACAGAGACATATTCCCACCACGGATGCCAGAAAAGAAAGGAAATGACCAGACAGAGGGGGGAAAAAAAAAGAAAGAAAGAAAAAAAAAATCGATGCTCAAAGTAATTTTAGCGAGGTTACACCAGGGAAGGAAAAAAGGGCATAGATCAGTTTAGTTTGGAAGGGAAATTGCAGCAAGAGCGCCTACCAGCTTGCAAATTATTATTTTTTAGCTTGTCTAAATAAAAGACATCCATCAACAATATGATACAATTATAATACAAGGTACAACTCCTGCTCCTTTGCACAGATAGATTGGGGGTTTATTTATTCTTCCCAAACCCCACAGGAACTTTTTCCTGTGTTTTATAAACTCCTTATAAAATAAAGAGATATATGTTTACAGGCTGACAAACTACTCTGGCTGATATATTGCAGCAGAGAAGAAACAGCAGTAGGAAGAATTAAGTCAAAACACCCCAAAGTGGTGACATATCCACATCTACTGCTCGTGATCCCTGCCACAGGAGACCAAAGCACGCTTCAGACACCCACTGCCGCATCGGCCAGGACACCGAGCAGAAGCCACCACTGCAGTTTCTGTGCTTTAAAGACAAGCTACATCAACGGCAACACATGCTCTGTTGAAGAGAGGAGGGTGATATAATTGCTTTGATTTTAAGCACTGCACAAACAGGGATGGGGAAGATGAGCAACACAAATTTCCCATCCCCTGTGGCGGTGCCTCTAAGCGATTAGAACAGTGAACCATTAAGATAGTGGTGGACCATTAAGACAGCGTAGACGGGGCGATGGGGAGGATCTGTAACACACAACCAAGCCCTGAACCCAGACTATGTTTTCTATAGTTCAGTGAGTGTTTGGGCACATCCTTAAAGTAAGATCTCTATGTCAAAAGAGCCCTGGAGTTATTCTTTTATCCCCAAATTGCTCATCCCCCTTCACACTTGGAAACACGGCATGAAATGGACCGCATCCAGCATAACCACATGCACATGAATTGTATGTGAGCACACGCGTTCTGGAGAAAGAAAAGAGGGAAGAGCCCGTATCTCCTCATCAGGGCTGGGGCAGGCAAGTTGGAAAAGCTTTCTGCGAAACTCCACCATGAACCAGGATACACGTCCGAAGAGCCAGTGTGGTGTAACGCTGTACCTGACCCATTTGACTGGGCTTATTTTAGCACAGTGAGATGAGCTGAAAAAGAGCTGTTCATTTTCACACATATACGTAATCGTGCTTTCTCGCCCTCCCAATTAGGAGAAAGAAATGCAGATTTTCGTTCCATCACTTAAGTCACCAGAACCACCTATTTCTCCAAATTCTAGATTGAAAAATCAGTAAGACACCGCAAAAATTGCATATGCTAGACCACATCTGAAACCAAAATGACTGAGGGCTCTACATTTTGTACCAGATCATAAAATTTTCCTTCTCACGTTTCCTACCTCCCAAGAGGAACTAACAGAGATAATAGGCAGTGAGATGTGATGAGGGAAATAACCATCAGTGAGTACAACCTATAAAAAAATTAATTTGTTTCCATAATTTCCACAACACTGATCTACCTCGATATCTCAGGAATCAGGAAGAGAATTACTGCCTCTACTTGTTCAAGAATTTTTTTTATGGGGTCCCTAACTGCTGAAGATTAAACATATTTAATAATACATCTACAAAACCTACAGCTTCATGTATAAATAGCTCCTCATCTTCTAAGCAAGGGGAAGTACATTCCTCCGAATCACGATGCTCTTCTAGCTTTTGATTACGCTGTTTAGGCTGAGTCAAACCTCCCTTATGCTTGGGAGGACGTGCCCCTTTCTGCATCAGGTTCAGAAGCATTTTACATTTGTACGTGATACACCTTCAGGCCTCCCTCTAAAGTCATTCCCTCCTTCCCCTCAGATTTAAATGTACAGAGAGTCTTCACCAGGATGACAAAGCCCCAGTAACGTTTAATCTGCACTGAAGTGAGAAAAGAGAGAAAGAAGAAGGGGGAGACAAAAAAAAAAGGGAGAGACAAAAAAAAAAGGGGGAGAGAAAAGAGAAAGAATTTAAGCCAGACCTCTGAACAAGGACTTTTTATCCTAGACTTACTAAGGGCTTGTCTACATGGGAAAGTCAGGGTGAAGGAAGCGACAGTGTGAATTTTCAGCACACTTTCTTTCAGTGGACTAAATTAACCTGCACAACAGGCGCTCTTAGTGCACACTCAGCATCCACAGGGGGAGTTAGTGCAGAGCAGCTAGCGTGCTGTAAATTCACACCCTAGCTTACTGCGCACTAACTTCCCCATGTAGACAAGCACTAAAGCTGCTGAAGCCTTCATTTGCCTAAACGCATCTTTTCTTTTTTTTTCCCTCAGCGAACTAGTTCTGGAAAACTTGGGCCATCATTATAGTCAAGGAAAAAAATTAGCAGGCTAAAAAGGACAAACGCTTATTCTTCTGGTAAAGCAAATTACAACCACACACAAAACTGCTTTAAGTGGCACACGGGCCGATTCAGTTTGTCTTCCCTGGGTGTAATCAGAGCCCCAAAACCCGTCCAGATGAAAGCTGCTAGCACAAATGGCAGCAGTAAGATCTCACAGTCCAACAACTGGTTTTCAGCTTCTCCTGGGTTCTGCCTGTTACAGCGATATGGAAAAACCCTGAGAGCAGCAGGAAGACAGACTGCGTCCCATCAGCGTTGAAGTGAGATGCAATCTCCCAGGGCCAGCAGGCTGAGCTGCCGGTGCATGAGAAAGGTCTATGTCACGGAAGCAGTTCAGAGCCAGTTGCTTGCCTTTCTGTTAATTAACAAGTGCTTTTCCCCCCTCTGCTAGCTGACTAAAGGCAAATATGTCAGTCCTTTCTTCTTAAGGCCTGCCTTCTAGCGCTCTGTCACATAAACTTCCCCTTGCACCTTCTCAAAGGGAGCGCGTTCCCCATCAGTGAGATACCGATGTGGCTCTGACCAGGCGCCGACACCCTGATGTCACCGTTTCAGACGCTGTCTGTACCGAGCTGGGACTTTCCTGCTTCAGACCCATCCTGCTTTAGCCCTGCTGCCTGGTGATCCACACAAACTCTCTGCTCCTCGTCCGCCGTCCCACTGGGGGACACCCAGGCACCCCACAGCAGCGACAAACGAACCAGACGACGTTCTCCAGGAAAGCAAAGCAGCTTAGCAAGCCCCAGCTCGTCCTCTTGTCTGTCATTGTTTCCAACCACGGATTTGGCTAAAGCGATCAGACTTCAGACTCCTGAATCGTTCCCAGCAGTTGTTTACCCGAAAGACCATTACAACGTTAATATTCCACTAGGAGGAACAGAGAACTGCTCCTGAATCATAACTCTTAACGTTACTCGATGCTCAGTTTTTTCTGCCTTATTCTGAGAAGAATAAGCAAAAAAGACAAGGTGTGAGTCTGAGGAGCTACCATTTGAAGGTGTATATGCCTCAGGAGCTAGGTGATCTGTACTCTGAACAGAAAGTAGCTGGTGCCCTCTTTGGCCTCCCACACCATCAAGAATCACATTTGTCATTTACTACTGCCAGAGCAGAGACCGCAAAATCTATAGGACAGTTGTAGCCCTGAAGAAAACGGAGTTTTCGTCATCTCAAGGATCACCACCAAGATCTCAGTCCCATCAGGGCAGCACCTCCAGGTAGGTCACCCACAAGCAAAGGGCACCAGTGAAGAGCTGGAAGTACCACTGGTGAGGGCTGATTACACTTCCACCTCCGAAAACTTAAAAAAATTAAAACTTTCTTTCAAACAAACACAAACAAGGAAGCCAATCTGTTGACTTCAAGTTTACCTCTTCAATGAAAGTTCAGTGATTTTTAGGGCATGAACTGCAAAGGCAGGAAAGGCAGGAAAACTGATTCCTTCGAACAAGCTCAAAAAAAAGAGGCAAGTAATATACCCCATGTTTTTCACCCAGCTCTGCAGTCTTCTCCCTGCAATACCCTTGGCTCTAAATGACCTGCAAATTAACCAAAACATGAAATCCGACTCCACGCCTCTGCTCTGCAGAACACAATCAGCCTGCCAGAAAGTCCAATGATGACAAAGAGGTTTCAAGGAAAGTTGTTTAAATATATTACTGCTTGTCAACGTTTTCTACAAATACTGCACCAAGCACAGCAGTCCCTTTTAAATGGGGCAGGAAAGGGTGCCCAGTAAGAAGAAAAACTCCCCAAGAAAAAGCAACAGTATTTTGAAGGAGCCAGGGAAAACAAAGGATGGCAAAGTGGCTTCCAGGCAGTTTTCAGCTCTTCTACCTCAAGCTATAATCAAGCTAATCAGATCAAAACCAGATCTGGTCATTGCACGCATCACAGCCTGTCAGAGAATTATCAGTGCAGAAACTGATACCAACAATTGCTCTTCTATGGTCTTCTCTGGAGCTAACAAAATCCTGACAATCTGCAACAGGCACAGTACCACTGGAAGTACCTTGAAAAACAAGTGAAAACATACTACAGATCGCAAACAATCTCACCTTGGCTTTAGAAATATAAAAGCACAGCAAGTGGGAGAACAATAATCTCAGCATTTTGACCCGATGCCAAATCTTTCTGGTCCTCTTTAGTCTTTAAGGCAAAACTCCAGAAGAAATTTTGCAACATTAATTGGAGAGCTTTTGGGAGGCGCTGTCACATCTCTATCAGTAGGAGCCCACTCCCATCGGCACACCTCTCCCAGGATGCCTGGGAGACACCACACCTCAGTGGTACGAACACCCTCGTCTCATGCAAGCTGCACTTTGGGAAATTAGCACCACTAATTTGAGGAACCATTTTCTCTGCAAGAGGTTACTCCTCTAGAGCCCACTACAGGATTCCCTGTTTGGCCTCAGGCAAACTATGCTTAGTCCTGTCCAAATTCAAGATGTCACTCCTTACTTTCTTATGTCGTCTTAATGGATGAGGAATGGTCTAAGACAAGGGCTTACGCTCTTTGAACAATGAGCAGGAAGAAAGGCTGAACCACACTTAGCAGCATGCAAGAACAAAGCTACCAGGTACCCCTGGAATCTTAAATTTTTCCTATCTTGAAGTTTCCTGGAGCAGATCCACACATATGGAATTGAAAGAAGGTATTTGGGCTTTTATTCCTTTCCTGCCATTACAAGTCCTGCTCTGGGAAGTAGTGTTCCCGTGGCCCACTTACACAGAGCTACAAGCCTGTCCTTCCACCCAACAGTGAAAATGAAGGCATTTCAGGCAAATACGCCAGGTCACCAAAACAAGTCTTCCACTAATTTCCACAGCTAAGGAGGAAGGTGGGGGCTCTAACATGAAGCAACTCTTCCAACTTCTCTTCAGCAGCCTACAGAACAGCTGAAATTTGATTTCAAATCAAGGCCTCCCAAGAAATCAAGGGCTGGGGCACGGGTTTGAGCTACAAGCGGGTAGCAAACAACCCATTCATTGTGGGGATATGCAAAAACATAAAAGGAATAAGTATATATGGAATTTAGGAGGAAGAAAGGAATATGAACAATAAGAGGAGTCCAGGAGTTTAACTTCTGGTTTGTTTTCTGGTTTTAACTTTCAATTTAAAATGCCTCTTAGGAAAGCCTGTTGGATTATACAGGCTAATACTGTGAAGGCTACAATACGGACCCTTAAAACGCAAACAAGAGAAGGATTTTGTTTATGCTGACAGAGCAAATTGAGCAGACCAAAACCTCTCTTCAAATATTTATTTTCACATTGTGAATGTCAACAGCCTTTTCTGTCTTCACAACAAGTGGGTAAGGTACAGTCACTGCACAAACCAAGGTCAAACACATCCCTTCAAGGTTTCATTTGGCAAGATAGCACTGGAGGACTTCTTTGTGCAAGCTTGGAGGTATGTAATCAAGCAGGAGACTGCAGAGATTCTTGAGAATTTGCGGGGAGAGAAGGGTGTATTTATTAGTGTTTTAAATTATAAACGGGTGAAAGATTAATTGTTAAAACAATAAGGGGGCCATAGCCCAGAGGAGGCCCACAAGTGCCTGTGCAGCAGGGTTCCCCCCTAAAGCACAGCCCCACCACACACACACGTCCTGACCTCCCGGCGTAAGGAGGGAGGGGAGGCTTGTGCAATGAAAGGTCAAAATAAATATCTGAGGCATTTAAGCTGTATTTTTTCTACACTTAGATTTCTTCCATGGCAGGGAGGCTGTAAAACAAGACCCCTCTGGCTTGAGCCCACCATTCTTCAGGAAGCTTTCAAGGAGGGCAATTTCAGAAAGGGTTTTGCAGTCGACCCTCCGCGAGGCAAATAAATAGCCATCGAAAAGTACATGCACATGTCTGTACTCTTCCACCAAGGGGGTCAATCGAATTATTTTTCAACAGAGACCCCGCATGTGTGCCTTCCCACCACGGGGGTTTCTGCACACCGAGGGATCCCAACAGCTAAACTGCAAGAGCTGACAGAATGCAAAGAATTCAAGTGCAATGCCCGGACCATGGCTACGCTGTCTGGAGGCACAGGAGCAACCTACCAGCATCCTAACGGCTGCAATTAACTTACCCTAGCATGGAATGCTTTTTTTTTTTTTAAATGCCCCCTAAAAAAAAAAAAAAAAAGAAAAAAGTGACAGAGATACCTAGCGCTTGCCCTTGTGCAAAATCTTTCCATTAAAAAATGAAAGAATTTGCTTCCTGGAGGAGTTCAACATTAAAAGCCACATTCAGATCAGAGGTAATAACGGAGCTAAAGCAGGCAGAGGTGTAAAACACACACAAGACATAAAATTGTGCACTGTGGAGTTTTTTCTAGTTGTTTTATGTGGATGAATCTGCAGAGTGCCCAGGTCCATATGTCCCAACGGCCAACACACATACACGCTGATTACACTTTGAGGTGTACCATTCTGAGATACCTCTAATTACAGATTAGCCCAGGATTCAGCAACCCAAAACATTTCTTTAAAAACTGTTAGCTCTTCCAATGCTGCATTGGGGAGAGTTATTAACAAACACAGCAAAGCAAGTCTCCAGCCATTCATTTTAGCCGACACTCGTTTCAACCAGCTATGGGTCAGTCCTTTTCACCTTTAGCCGATCCTACAGCAAAACCTTCCCTATACGACCGCTATGAGAGCCTCCAAATCCCTTTTTCACTACTCTTTTGTCTTCGCCAAAGTTTAGAGAGGGCTACTCCAGGAAACAAAAACTGTGTTGATATATCACTGCTTGTCCAGCATATAATTCATTTTTGGGGTAACTTTAGAGCATTTTGTTAGCATCACAGCTACTGTTCAGTTGAGCAGGCGAGGCGCAGGCGAGGAGCAGCCACGATGCTCTTCTGGTAACCAGAAACTCCAAATAAGTGTTTTGTCTTCAGCTCTCCTTATGAGTCACCCGTCTGAGACTCACAGCACAGGGTCATTGCCCCAGGCAAGTCAAGAGTGATGCGTAAAGGAAAAAGGGAACATTTCAAGACATATTTTTTTTGTTGGGGTTTTTTTTCTGGTGTGTGCATGTCTGTTAATCATCTTATTTACGAGGGGTAGTCACTCCACCTATAGACAAGGTCGGCGCTGGCTTTTCTCCTACTATTGCACATCTTTCAACAGTATTCGCTGATCCAACAGCAATTAATAAGTCAGATAGGGGAGTGTAGCACTAACCAAATCCAGATCTGTGCAACCGGGAGCTGAAGCTGCACAATAACTTGCACAAAAAAAGGCTGGCTGTACGAGAGGCACACTACAACACGCGGGTGCGGATCAAGACACGCTGCGACAGAAACTTAACATACGAGAAAACACATTCACGGATGACACAGCACAGGAGAAACTCAGCTCACACGGTGATACTTCTGATCATTTTTCTTTTGCTCGTATCGCCACGACGTCACCGCCTGCAGTTACTGCGTTGTGAAATAATCCCCTCTCGAAGGTGTTTCTGAGAGATGCCAAGGATGCCTTAAGCTAACTAAGTACAACAGATCAGAAACCTTGACTTTAATGAAAACATGAAGGCTGTGTTTCTAGGAATGTAAATGAGACACCTGTGCATCCAGAAAAATGGAAACACTGCAAAAACGTATGAAGCTCCTCCACTGGACTTCTTTTTAATGAATACGCAATGCAATATACAGTGAAATAGTAACCATTTGGTAAAAAACAAGCCTCAGTAGGCTATGAGATTTCTATCCAGAGTGCTCTACGGCCACCATTTCAAGGTGAGCACCCAGTATCACACGCAGTCTAAAACCAGCAAGCAGAGTCAGTCTGTACTACAAAGCCCTGTCAGGTACAAACCGATGCTATACTGATCCATGCAAGAAACAAAGGCATCTGAGATTGCAGCCTGAGGCTCCAGGCAGGGCTCTTTTTGGTGAGCTGTGCAAGACCTGCCAGGGACTACCCCAGAGGGCTGCCACCACTCAGGTGCTTGCACTGGGAATGGGATGGCAAAATGGGCACGTTTTCACATACCGATGGGATTTGGGCTGTAAGGTGGTTGTGATTTTTCACTGGGTGAGCCATCTGACGCCGGGTGAGAAGCCCCACGCTTCAACCTGCACGCAAGGTTAAAAGCCGAGTTAAACTGCACAATATTTATGAAACACTGCGGAGAAGAAAATCAATAGCATCACATTTAGAGCCATTGTTCATGGTCTTGTACACAAAACCTTTACCAGTGCCAGGCTGGGCGATCGTGCCAGTAGGTTCCAGTTCTGCCTTGTGCTCCCCAAAGCACTACGCAGACAAACTACAAAAACAAATCATGATTTTTTTTATATCCTCATACCCAGATGGTACACCAGCACCCTCACCTCTTGTATAACAATCATACAATCCCTTTCATAGACAGTCCACTGCTTGGCATTTGGCTATACACCATCTTTTCAAAGTTCACAGCAGAAAAACAGTAAGATAATTTGCAAGGTTTTTCCAACGCTATCACAAAACACAGCCCACATCTTTCTCTGCAACGCCAGGGCTCAGCTGTTTAGACCTTAATCACGAAAACGTACAAAGCGCTCGTATGGGGAAAAGACAAAACCGTATCGGTAACTCTCCTGTTTTGCGTTAACCTTCAGCGATTACTCATCTCCACAGCAGGAATCCAGAATATGTCTTTTCCTGCAGACGCTTGTCCTCCTCTTGCCTTCAGTCCCACCCACCCGAGGCTGGCTCAGCTGCGCACCTGAGGGACATTTGGCTTGCGAAGGGAAAAAAAACAGTAAACACAAGGAAGGAGCATCCCTGGTTCAAACAAATAAAAGGGCTGCACAGCCAAAATACAATCTCGAGGAAAACCCTATCAAGAAAGTTGCCCACCTTTACTACAGCCTCTGGGTAAAACTAAACGATCTGTCAGTTTACTGATATGGGGTTTGCATCTTGATTTAATCTCCCATCATGAAACAACAACAGTAACCAAAAAAAAGAGTGAATTTGGTATTGCAGTGGCTGGCACATCCACTATCCCACAGGGACTGGGAGCAGGAGGAGGAGGGAAGAGAAGGGACGCAGGTTTTCCTACCGCTCTTCGGGGCAGGGGCTAGAGAAGCTATCAATTAAATAGGATTTTGGTTTCGCCTCACTCTCACAGAGGCCATGGTATGTTTCTTCTGGAGCAGCAGCGTACACCTGAAACTTTGAGACAAAGCTGAAAGCGCCTGTGAGCGCAACGCCATCAGCCCATCCCAGGGAAAAGAGCTGGCTGCGGGGTGTTCCCAATCAGCAGTATTAAGAACCGTTCACTCAGGCTGAGCCACACGCCAGGGGAAGAGGCCTAGATGTTTATCTTCACGGCACAGGTGAGACTTGAGGGACCTCCCTTCAACACTCCAGCCTGACATTTTTAATCCAGGTTTTGTGTATTTGCAAGAGCTCTGACTCCAAAACTAACTGTTTCCAGCCCACCTGGAGCCCCAGCGAAGGCTTTGGGAGCCACATCCGTATAAGCAGTGTCTTTCCATGGCAGCCACCCTGACGCGCTGCATCTCCATCATACTCTTACAGGCAGGCAAACCCCTCGTTCAGCTGGGTACGTGCCACCACAGCTCTCCTCGGGCCAGGCGAGCCGTGCCAGCGGCACAGCAGAGGCTTTGCCAGCATTCCCAGGCCATCCAGGAACCGTACCTTTCCCCATGCAGGAAAAAAGCCCACTGCCTCCCCACCCCAAAACACCATTAAGGAGCCAGTGGCCAACCAACCGGCCATGTTTCTCTTTCATTAGCCAGAGCTTGGACTCCCTGACACCTTTCTGCTGGCTGCGGGAGGAGAGGAATACTCAAAACCAGCACAAAGCCCTGTCAGTCGGAAGTGAACCTGTTCGGAAAAAAATAATAAACTCGAACAGATTTGAACCAGCAGGGTGACGTCACACGGCGAGCGTTCAGCACTTCAGATCCGGCATTAAAAGGCCCTAAAACCAGCTTTCGCAAATCGTCCACCTCCAGCCCCAGTTTCCCAAGCGCTGGTTTCGCCAGCAGGGCCAGGCTCAGCATCCCTCCTCCCTCCAGCCACCCCAGGAATGACTGAGAAACAGCCACATTTAAATTCCAGGGTTTAAATTTCAAGACTCCCCTCGGAAGAAGGGCGTAAGAGTGGCAGTGCCCCTTTTACTTTGCGACTTGAACCCCAGAAGGGTAAAACCCTAGAAGAAAAACTAAACGTGAACCCAAGTGAAGCCGCCCTCCTTGTACAATAAATCCCTCACAAACCGAATTATTCCCCGCACTCCACCCCTTGTCTAAGCTTGCTTAGACTGTAATTATTTGCAAGGTAAGTGCCAGCTTTCCTCCACAGACGCACCTCACACGTCACAGGGGCTGTGGCACTCAGGACTCCCAGCCTGCACAAAAATAAGGCAAAAGAGCGTTGCTTCTTACCAACGCATTAATTTCCTCCTGACTAGATCATGGTCTTAGCCTTTATTTATTTAATGTTTGAAAACTGCTGTTTTCAAGGAAAGGGAAAGCTGGGACAGCTGGAATACAAAGTCGGGGAGAGGGCAGGAAGCTGTGGATGGGCACGTAGGCTCTTGAAGGCGGTAGCTGATCACAGCAGAGGGCACACCGTTTGTGAAATAACCATGCCATCTATTATTATAATTATACTCAGAATTTCTAATGTTGAAAACCCCATACAGATAAACAAACAAACAATCTCATCATGAGGAGCCGCAGACACCCAGCTCTCCCAGCCAAATCAGAGGGAGCGGATTTGCATATCTAAGCAACAGCTGAGTACTCCAGAGCCAGTATTGTACCCTATTTCCGAAAGCCACTTGGTCAGAGCCACCACAGCTCCTCCTCCGAAGTCACCTAACAGCTCTGGACTTGGCTGGGGAATTACTGAGGGTAGGTCGAAGTCACCCTCCTCATCGTCTTCACAAAGCGATCTGAGCTAGGGAAATTATGGGGGTGGAGGAAGGGAACACATCTGTCCTAATTTAGGGTATCTAACTGCTAGTTTCAGCTAGTCACCTTTTGATCAGGGTCTAAGACAGGTCAGATGAGTCACCTGGAAGCGCCTAGTCCTCCTCTCAACCATAGATGCAACCAAGTCTGAGTAAATAGGTAAGCCTTAGACGTTAATTGCAGGTGTCTGAAATTCAAAAGTGAGGAGGCTCTGTGCATAAGGTGCCAAAATTACACCACCATATCTAGCAAAATGAAAATGGAAAGCAGTCAAAGAAAGAAAGGGAGGGGGAAATAACTCATTGGCTTTTCATAGTATGAAAAGGCATACAAAGACACCAGGCAGATAGGAATTTTTTTTTGCCAACATTCACTATTTTTCCACCTTTCTTTCTGCCCTAAGTGCAAACACATTGGAAAGTTGCCAAATTTCATTGTAGCTTCCATAAACATTATACCTCTACATTCAGCTATGTTTCAGTGGGTCAACACTCTTTATCCATTACCCCCACTAAGGCACAGTGCATATTACAAAAAAGGCCGCATTTAAATAAGCATGGTTGTGTAATATTATGCAGTAAAGTTCCAATAAAACCTGGTTTAGTCTCGCTAGCCTGGATAGAAAAGACAGGTTATAATCACATTAAGAAACCTCTTCTTTAACCCTGATAGAGACCTAAAGAAGATAAGCCGTGTCGACATTTGGGCTTTCTGTTCTGGCTTTCTGTTTTGCTTCTACCGTCAATTTAAGGCAGAAATGTGTATTGCAGCACTTAAGCCAACCCATAATTCATGGCAGCAACCAGAGCTGATTAGTCCTGTTGTATAACCAGGTCTCCTTGATACATCAGGGGACTGCTGTTCATGCAGGAGGAACTTACTGTGCCACTTTCACTGTAAGCTGTATTAGAGAGGATCCTTTTTTGCCTTTTATCAAGCTTTGCATGAAGCTACTGATTGATATAGGAAATAAAAATGAATACATGTACACGTATGTCTAAGGGACAGCTGTCACAGCTCCATACATTGAGGGGAAGGCATCGAATTAGCAGTCCTGATTTTAAAGAAGCTAGCAGCCTGCCAGAGCAGCTAGCGTTATCTCTTTAGTATGTTAACATGCATGATTTATATTATTCTGATGTGCAGTACACACACGGTTCTCTCATACGCTGAAAAATTGATGGTAACGACACAGAGGAGACCAAGCAACAACATGGCAGTGAGAGCTCTTAGTCAGAAGTTGCGTGAAACGCTTGAATAGGAATATTCCACACATGGCTTTAATTCAATATCTTTGCATTACGTCCACCTTTCTATTCTTTTTGTCTTCCATTTGTCGTCTTACCTTTTGTGGAGAGATAAAGTTTGAGTCAAAATTAGCACTTCATGTGATTTCACCATTCAAACCCTGGTGAAGATTTTTCTCAACATTTCCAGCAAAGAGAAGAACAGCTAAAAGCACAGCATAAGCAACAAGACCTTTCCAGCAAAGTTTTATTTGCTTTTTCCTACTTTCTAGCCCACATGAGTATTTCCCTTCCAGATTTAGAGAGAAATAGTTTCAAGCCCAATTTACCGTACTTTTGTACAACGAATGCTCACCAGAGATAACTGTTTTCTAAAGACAGAGCAAGCAACTGAAGTGTGCAGCAACCAAACATCATCCTGCTGAAAAACCCTTCTCTGTGCTTTGCAGTACTTTGATATTGTCACATGAATGACTTTGGGCCTGATCTTGTAAGTACACCCAAGTGCCAGCAAACCCTCCTCTGTCCCAATCCTCGACCTTTCTGAACCAAACGTCCAAGCACAAAGTCATGGTTCAGCAGCAGCTGAAGGTCACTCTGGTTTAGTGCTCTGCTCAGTATAGCAAAACTTGAGAATAGCTGAAATAAAAAGAGTGACAATAACCTGAAACAATTTTTGGTCCTCATTCAGTCCGTCTTTCTGACTTCATGATTTGGGGTAAACAACAACCAACAGAGTTGTCTGCTCCCAACCCATCACCAACAAAATCTAAGCCAGGGCGAGCACCAGCCTCCTTAGGAAAACAGTTACAAAGCCTTCTCCCACTTCAGCGTTTTTAATTTCTGTTTAACTTGATTAGATTTGTGATTTGGGAGTGGAAAGAATACAAGATGAAAAGGCAAACACTGGGCTCCAGGTCAGGATTAACCCCAATGGCAGCACGGCAACGTAAAGGAGTTAATTTCCGAAACAGCAATCTCCCTTGGCGCAGGCAGTTTAAAGTCACTGCCTGCCACTTCTGTTTTCTCATCATCAAGGAAAACAAGAAACAAAGCAACACTTCATCACGGGGAAAGCAGAGAAACATTATTAATAGTTACCACAGCGTTCCTGGATTTTTCCTCTAGTCTGTGAAAGGAAATGGTTTGTCCTCAGCTGATAGTCAAGAGATGGTTTAGGACTTACAAACCACTGGGGACACACAGGCCTGATAAAGGAGGGAGCTCTCTGTTCTCATCGAGCACAGTATCTACAGAAATATTCTACTCCCTCTGTTCCTCAGTCCCTCGCTGAGGGTAAAACTGGTACCTACCAGCAGCAGCTCCCCTGCTCAGCCTCCCCTTTCGCCCCTCGGCAGCGCCGAGACACTCTTTTGTCCTGCAAGCACACCGTCAGGAGCAGGCTGACGTGGGTACTAGCATCCCCATCTCCCCTCTTCCAGGTGGAAGAGCTACCATTAACAACCAACCCTTCATCCTCTCTTCCACCCCAACAGTATTTTCAGTATTCTTAGATGTGCAGATTTGGCATTTCTTACAAAACACTGTATGTGATGACATATCGCACAAACGCATCATACCGTCTCCCTCCCAAACCAATGAAACATTTGTTCATGCAAAGTATTAAAATTTCAGTAAGAGAGAGGGACTGATTCTACCGAGAGTTTCCTATAGCACAGCGGCTGGAGTAGCCTTCAGGGGGTAGGAGACCAGGGATCACATCCCAGAGAAAGGGCTTACATCCCAATTCCCAGATAGCCAAGTGCTCTTGCTCACGCACTAAAGAAGCGCCACCAGCATCCCCTCGGTTTTGTGAGCGCTCTCATTGCTGCTTTCAGGGCTGCAGAGTCCTCACACAGAGTGATTTTCTGTTGCCCAAAGGCAAGTCTTAAAGTCCAGTTACAACCCTGTTACATGCAATTCTCACCAGTATTTTACTTGCCAGCATACACGGCTCTCCAGTCAGCAGGCTGGTTTTGTTAGATCTATCTTTAAGGCACCTGCTCCCCCAGAGCCTCGTGGGGGATGCAGAACTTGTGCTGATGGTTTCACACCATAGCAAGGCACTGCCCGCAACTTGGCCTGGAGTCCACTTAGGGTAGAACCAAAAAACAGAGCAGATATTATGAACATAACATTAGGAAAAGGGTGGGGAAAGAATTATGAGGGCTTATGCTGCCCAACGACCCCTCCCTCAAAAACATATCATGTTTTCTATGGCATAATTAGTGGAAAATCACCGCCTGCCCTATCATTAGAGGGACTTCTCTGCTGCTACCAACCCAGCCTGGCATGGGGTCAAGCAGGGAACCCATTCATGGGACATCAAACCATATTTCACTCCATTTGCCTCATAACTGGAAATTCCACCTGGACTTCCCAGTTTACCAGATCACCAGCTACCATGCTTTCCATGCCCACAGTAAAGCCAACACACGCAGAGAGAGGTGGACTCCAATGAGCAGGAACCACCAACATCCTACTTTCCAGTTCCCCTTTTTCAATCAGCATGTTTTCCAGACCCACTCCCAGTGACGGCAGCCCTCTTCAGAGTAGAAGAAATCCCCTGGACAAGCAGAAGAAGAACCACCAGGTAGCATGTCTTGCAGCCTGGGCCCAGGAAGTCCAGAGGACTTTGGCAGAAGGGCATGTGGTGCAGCAAGTCCTATAAATTCAGAATCAGAGCCTGCAGAGGCCCAGCTGTGACCTTAAAACTGGATTTTGCGAGTAATTCAACCTTGACCGCTTGCGCACTCATATGTGGGCTTGGCACAGAGTGTTCAAAGCGGTTACCGGATGACTATTATCAAGATGAAACTGGCACCACTAAACTCTGCCTATAAGCAAGGGCAACAATCAGCTTGTACAGGTATCTTTTATCATGGCTCTTACAGGTGAAAGTTAAATGTGCCAATCGCACTTCCAGGCACCAAAGCACAAAGAAAGAGAAGATTTGCAAAGACCACCTCAAAAAAACCCAGTTCATATTGATGTATATATCTGCATTAATATAAAGAAAAAAACAAAAAACCTTTTGTCCCTCAGGCACAAGTCAAACATCATGCAAACAGCTGGACATTGCATTTTAAAAGTGTATTAGGCAAGCATCGCTATATTGACAGGGCCTCTGTGGAAAGATGCTCTGCTTGTTAGGGGTTTCCCTACGAGGTTGGGTTGACATTGCCTTCTCAGAGGAAAGGAGAGCTTGCTTGAGCAATTTGCTTAATGCTGAATCTATTTTAAGAGCAGTGACCCAGATCTTTGTTTTGTCAGCAGATGACTTGTATAACAGAGATGAATTGACAAGGAGTTAAACTAGCGTTGGGCAACACCAAGGTGCAGACGAGCATGGGCAGACACAGGTGACGGAGGAAGATGGCACCACTGGGCTCTCCCACCTGAGCTTAAGCTTTCAAACCTGCGGTCAGCCAGAGGGTCATCTCTGGCTAACATAAGCCCTGACGCAGATATAGCCTAATCAGCTACGTGACCGTGCCCCACAATTCCTACCCACGCTGGGAGCACCTGTATCACGGTTATCCATAGGAGCAGAGTCCTCTTAAAACACATCTGGTCTCAGAGTAAGGAGCGGGACGAGCCAGAGCCCTTCAGTAGGAGTTTCACCAGTGTTTTGCATGCAGCAAACACGTCCTTTACCCAATCGTCCATAACCTCCCTGATGTCTCCTGAGAAATGAGGATCTGCCCGATACCTGTCTCTGCCCCAGGCACGAGGTCAGCTGCAGCTGAGGGGCATGAATCACTGCATCCGCACTCACTGTCAGAAAGAGCTGCAGAGACTTGAGGAGACATTCAGCCTTGACAAGTATCCTTAGACACTCGTCTGATCTTAAGCATGCTTTTTATTACTGGTGATTAACGTGCAACGGAGCGCTTGGCAAATCCGGAGGGGAGAGACTTCACAGAGGCCCTGAGGCTGAGGGAAAAGGAGGGCTGGTAGCAGGCGGCTGGAGAAGACCAAGCTACTCAGGTGGCTTGTATTATATTTTTTGTCTGGGAAGGTCTTCTCTTTTAGCTGTCTCCAGCATTTCTTAAATACCTACAACCTTATGGAAAACAGACTGAAGAAAGATTAATTTCCCGAGTATTGAATATTCTGAAGAACGGAGAACACAAAACTCAGAGACCAAGAAGATACCATTAGGGGATGGGGGGAGGGAAATAAAATCACAGATGAATCTCCAGAAAGGGTCTCTCACAAGACAAAAAACTGCAGACCTGGTCAAAATAAGGAGAAATGGAAAAAGACTGTCAGCTGAACCACCAGCTTGCACCCCTCGCCGAGTAAAAGTATTTTTAGCAGCCCTACTTTGCATGGGAATGTGTTGATTCCTCACAACAAACTATCACAGTTGCTCACATGGGATCAGTGCTTTTCCCTTAAAAATTTGTGTTCTGGCTAGGAAAAATAGCCGCGCTGTGAATAAGCAAACCACTGGGGTGGTTGTTTTTTTTTTTTTTTTTTCCTCACCCTCTGCAGTCCAGAGTCTGCCGGACCAAAGCACGTGAGCGATAAAGCAGCAGCAAGAATAGACTGTCTGAAACAGCTACAAGCAACTGCCTATGGCTGGGGTTCTTTTTCCCCATGACCTCCTTCTCCATTCGATGTTTTGGGAACAGCACCACACTGCCCGGCACAAACCACGCAGGGAGCTAATGCGCGTGCATCTGGTTAGCAGAAATCGCCTGCGTCGGAGGCTCCCTGGAAAGACAAATTTATCCAAACGCTGGAAATGCAAAGCGGGGAGCAGGTGAAAAGTCCGACCTTTGCTCAGCCAGGAGCTGGTGGGGGGAGAAAGCAAACAGGCACGGCCACGGCAGCCGGTGCCACCTACATCCTCATGGCCCGCAGACGGCAAATATCCTCCAAATATAACTCAACAGAAGGGGAAGCCTGCTTTCAACACACAGGGAGAATCAGCTCCTCCCCAGCCCACCCCCACCCCTCAAATCCCTAAATATTTTCTGGCTAAAATAAAATAAAATAATAAAATATCTGCAAGAAAACAGAAGGGCAAAATGCCCTTCTACCACTCCTCCCTCCCCACCCCCCCATCCCTGGATGCTAACAGCACTATTGCAAATTGCTGCCAACATCAGAGAAAGAAAGGGGTTATTAGAAGCAAATACCCATGCTTGCACTTTTAATAACAGAATTTTAATAAAGTATAGGAAGTGGCAATAAAACCAACCTCATGCTAACACAATAAAGTTAATCAAATATTTCTGAAGCAACAAACTTCAGGACCAGCGCTTTCTGGACCCCCCCCAGAGCTGGAAGCGCAGCCTTATGGCCAGCTCTGCTGGGATCGCTCTGCCCATCACCAGGACGTGACTATGGGCCGATGATACTCAAAAGTGCTCATTCCATGATGAAACAGGATCATCCGGGGCGGGGGGGGGGGGGGGGGGGGGGGGGGGCGGGCAGAAAAAAGCGAAGGTGAAGAAAAACATCAGAATCCTGCAGGCTCAAAAAAAATCAAAAGTAATTAAAACCACGCAGAATTAGTGTCTACTACAGGCTTATCAAATATTTAATAGTGAAAACCCTTAAGCGTGCTGCTGTCAACTGAGCTTGAGAGAAATGTGCTCCTTTCCTACCATATGGCTTAATCTGTTCCCAGGATGCCTTTCTTTACCCAGTAATTTCAGTTTAAACAGAAATGAACTGTGGATGTATATTTTAGCTAAATGACCGCCTTTCTTTAAACAGACCCCGGGTAAAAGGGGCATTAACCTCCTCTTCCACCGCCTGGTTCAGCGCCGCTTATCAGTGAGATGAAGGAGTATCTTTTCAAAGCGCGCCCTTTAATCCTTCTGGTGCCTAAATTTGAAGCTCCAGCAGATCAATATGTCCTGTCCCCACTGTGTCCTGTCCCCCCCGCCCTAATCTTCAGTCAATCCCGGCAGGGAGAGCATGAAACACAGCAGGTTAAACTCAGCAGAGCAGGACAAACAGGATCCGTGTCCGAGGGCAAGAGCGTCTCCCTCCTGAGTTTGCTCTAGCAATCCAAACACTTCGAGGGGTCAAGTTGGAAAAATCTGCTCTAATTTAAACTCTTCCCAAGAACATAACCCACTTCCAGCAATTCCTGCATGGGATGGGTCCAGATCAATGGAGGGAAGTGAGCGATTCCCAAGTCCTCAGGCACCTATATTGTCTTTGAATTTGCCATATAGGAGCAACTAACAACGATTAAAGCCTTTTGCCTACCTAGTGCATTACAGAGGTCAGCAGCAATTCCTCTAAGAAACAGATCTGCCCATTTGTCCAGGCTACCTGCTATTTTTTGTCCAGTTAAATCTTCAAGAAACACAGTCCTAAAGTAACCATATAGCAGCCTATACCTTCCCTTACTGCCTTTTCAGCCTGCTAGTACCATACACACCACATCCGAACAGTTTTCCCCTGAAATCGACGCAGCTCCTCAGCAAATGAATCTCTGTCCAGATGGTGGTCTCAACAGCAACTCCTCTAAGTACCTCCTAATACCTAAAAAACAGACTTGGCTCAATCCTTCCACAACTGTCACCTCCTTGCAGATCAAGGGAGTGGCGGGGGGAGGAGGGAATCTTAAACAGCTCAAGCGATAGATGTGATCATGGTTTTCCTGGGAAAAAGGCTGTATGAGTACATAAACAACTGCGGATATCTGAGTGGGAGACTTTTTAATCTTTATAATTTCTTGCCTGTCACTATCAGAGGGACCGCTGCACTGTTATCCAGCACCTGAAAGACTGAATAAGGATACGGCGGCAACCAGCGTGCATAATGCTGGAGAGGAGATGTACATCAGCTTCTTCTTCATCCCCCGCTGCTCACAGTATGGCACAAGGCCACAGACACCCTTACGCATGCCTCAATTCATCCACAACGTGAGAAAAATCTGAATTGGTAACTAATTTTACTGCACCTGGTAAACCTGGCAGGCTGGGAAATGGTGAGTATAATAAGCCTGGTGTGTCCCGCAGCTTTCCCACCCACTCTGCTCCCAGGGAGTGCGGGAAAAGCAGTTCCTGGGCAGCAGGGTCCAAATCAAAGCAGGGGGGCAGGCGGCTCCCAAGGGGAGAGCATTGCTCCTGCACGGGGAGCGGATGGCCCCAGCCACATTCAGGGAGGAGAAGCCACAACCAGCAACGAAAACAGTGACTGAGCTCCAGGCTCAAGGGGCAGTCACTCCACATTTAAACCTTCCCCCACCAAACGTTATTATCATCCTGACAAATTAAATGAGCCATTTCTTAAGGCTGTGATGCCCACACAGTCTCAGAGGGACAATCGCCCGGGCTAACCCGCAGAACCAGAGACAGGATGCGGTGACGGTCCACGTGGAAGCTGCAAGCCAACAAGCTGAAGTCAGACCCACAGGGACGACCTGCTCTCCTCCCTCCATTCCCCCGCTCCCTCTCTACCAGTTGCCTAACACTTACAGTCTTACACGCTGCCATTCGGCATTTACAGAGCCGCTAGGCACCTCCTTATACCTAAAGGACTGGGAAACAAAATTCGTGTATGCTGAATGTCCTAATGTCACTAAAGTGAATGGCACTGAGTATCTAGAAGTCGCATCAAATTTTGAAAAGCAGCAGTCGAAGCGGGGTGGCAGAAAGCAATGGTGCTCTGCCGGATGGCAGCGCGGGTAAAACACGTTGCAGGAGGAGAAAATTTTAGAAAAGGTTGTTAAAAATTAGTTGTATTGAAATTTAAACCAGTCCTTCTCCTTTTACCTTTCTGACAGAGTGTCTTTTTTTACCTGCCACACCCAACCTCAAAATAAGTATCAGCTAAAACTACAGTTTATCCAGCTCAATACCTCATTTTCCTCTCCTGAATATAATTAACAGCCACCTCCAGTTTCGAAAGAGATTCCTTAAACTAACAGCTGCATCAGAATCAGCACCGAAATGCCTTGGGAGCTTTTGCTTAAACCCACTCTTTGAAAAGTCATGATGGAGTTCATTTTCCTAAGTCTGAAGAGAGAAGAAAGTAAAGTGTTTTGCTAAAATTTGTTCTGCATATGTGTAAGAAAGCTCCCCTCTGGAAACGCATTTTGCAAAATCATGCAGAGAAGCCATTCTCTTTGTAAAAGATAAAGCTGATTTGCAGAGGCTGGGTTTGAGGCTTAAAGGGGCAATTCAGAGATAAGAAGGCACTTTAATTTTGTTTTTACATGAAGAGTTTCCCAGAACTCTGTAAGATACCGGTCCTAAACATTTATCCACAAATTGGTTAAAGACTTTGCTTTGTTTCCACTCTGCAACAACACTTGCACCAAGCTGCTTTGTAAGAAAACCTAGTCCCAAACAATAACAAAAAAAAAAAAAAAACAACAAAGTCTAGTTGGTAACTCAGTAGAAGGCTGTATGGCAGCAATGGATGCAAACAGTGCAGAATTGAATCAGCTACAGCTGGGCTGCACCTGGATTTAAAAAAAAAAAAAAAGCCAGAAAACGATAGCAAGCCTTGGAGTCAACGAGATGCACGCTTTGCTCGGGAGGATGAGCTGAGACCCAGCGCTTCGTCCAGCACCAACCACAAGGAGCTGCAATCTCTTTTTCAAACAAATTTCCAGCGGTCTCCCTGATGGTTTGCCAGGGTTTGATCCTGCACTTTTTGGGAAGGCCAGCGATGCCCATCCTGGGAGACCCGCACCATCGTGCCTCTCCCCTCTCCGGCCACCCTTTCATCCTTCCCACGCCAAACAAGCTGGTTGTGCCCCATTTCTTCCCTCCTCCCCCTAAAGAGAGAAACAAAGGGCAGCAGTCTCTAACGGCTCGAGACGGAGGGAACTGGGGCTTGGTTTATTACATGCTCAATGGAGCACTGAATTACTGGTGGTTATTGCCTAGTTTAACTGCTTTCCTTAAAAGAGAAACATGAGCAAACAAGCATGTGTCATGAAAAAGCCCCTATTCAGACAGCAGCTGACAAGAGAAAAAGCATCCAGGGTTTACGACCATTTATTAGCAGTTTTGCATTCAGGCACCGGCTGAGGTCGCAGCAAAGACTAATGCAAAGAAATCCCCACCTTGCCCACCACCTCCTCAGGGGGCTCGTCTAGCCCTGGATTTACCGCCCCAGGTTAGCACCCACTAAGTACCCCAGGCTTTAACTAGACAGACTCAGCATGTGTCAAGGGCAGCGTGCCTCGTCTAGACAAAGACTTTCAATACGCTTTAGTTAGCGCAGACAAATCTCACACATTCAATCCTGGTGGAGAGAGGAGCCCCGGGAGAGCGCATCCCTCCTCCCACTGCCACCTCCGCCGGCAGGGAACCCCCTGACTTCAGGAGATGGCACCATAGTTTTGCCCAAAAGATGGGAGAACGAAAAATAATAAATTACCCCAGTGGGGCAAAAGACAAACCTGAGGCCACTTTCCTTCCCTTTTTTTGCTCAGCTGACAGGTAATAACTGTAACCCCTCTGTCTCCACCTCACAGGCAAACAGCGCTGCAAGCAGAGGTAAGCCTGAAGCCTTCCTCTTGGGCACAGATCTTCCCTATGCCCAATAAAGAGGGACTTTAATAGGCTTTCTCCACGGGGACGCAGCGGATAGGAGAAGAGCAAACAGGCTGTCTCACTCCCATCTGCCCAGTCATTTACTTTTCGTGAAACTTTTAAGGATTTTAGATGCATACCCCAAACCAAAACACAGCTGAAGTCAGCCCTGAGGTTGAAAAAGTGTTGAGGACAGAGTAAAACGGACGGAGCCTCATTTCTTCAGAAAGCCAGGGTAAAAAGAGACCACAAAAAAAGATCTAAAGAAGGTACAGAATGCTTGCGGAGAAACACGTTAATGAAAAAAGAAACAAGCCTCATTCATCTTGGCAGAACTACAGCCAACACCAGAGGTCACGCAGATTTAACCATATCCCTCCTATTTGTTAGTTACTTTTATACCAAAAAAAGAAAAAAAGCCACAGACGAGCCTAGAGGAAGAAATGCAAAGGATGATGAGCGTAGAGTTTAGAGGAAGGGAGAGCAGCAGGAGGAATTCACCCACATCAGTTGAGTATGAGGGAAGAGAGCAGGAGGACAAAACAAACCACAGAGAGAGAGAAAAACCTGATACCACCAGAAAAAGGGCAAGAACAGAAAAAGCATTCTATGAGAAAAGATTAACGAGTAAGTCAAAGTTGTTTAAGACACAAGCCACTTCCAAAAAGTGGCATTTCTAGAAAGAACACTTTTCTCTGAAGTCTTGACAAGGGAACATTCTCTTGAACCAAAACCATGCAAACCTTTGTCCATGGCTCTAACCCCAAGCTGCAGAGCCAGGCTGACACCCACTCTACTTCCAGTGACTTCAGCAGATGGGGCCTGATCCTGGACAGCCAAAGTACTTCTAGCTTTAGAAAAATAATCTAAACTAAACCAATATATACCCGCAGTAAGAAGGATTACCTCTGCCATGCTCTTACTCCACCACACTTCCTTTTCTCTCAAATGACGTTTATGCCTCTCAAATTATAAATATACAGGTGGCCTGCATAATCTGCGAAGGATAATCTGCGAAGGATAATCTGCCAGCCTAAAACAGCAACGACATTCAAAACATTTCCCTCGAAACATTCAAATCATGAAGTCATGTATTTGTTGAAGAGAAGTTTGGCTCGGGCACTCACAAGACTTCTTCTGCCGTCACACAGAACGGTTCCTGAAACTAGGTGGTTTTGCTGACGGTTGTGGTTCAGACGCAAGTCCACAGTCATTTCAGTGTGTTGTTTTTATCATCTTTCAAAGCTGTCCGTAGCCACCATTAAAACACAGAATTCAGTGCAGCAGAGGTGAACCCAATCTGCGCCTCGCAAAGAAACTCAGGACTGAGCATCCTTGGAACAGCCCCGTCACTCTCTAGGGAAAAGCAGCATCTCAAGGCCAGGTTATAAACACAGCTCTCAGGGAAACACTCTGTACTGCTGCTGGGTGCACAATCTGCACCAGGGAAAAAGGAATGGCCTTTGAAGGCAGACAAGCTATTAAATTTTTACTAGGTGAAATGTTTACTGAAATAAATCCCGTCCTTTCCACTCTTGGTTATTATCATAACACATATGGTAACTGACATACAATTAATGGAGCTTTAAACCAAAAGTTCTTGGAAGGAAAGCACACTCCCAAGTTTTCAGCTAACCTTGACAAAAAGCCAGGTTTTGGCAAAGTTCAGCAACGCAAGGGGCTTTATGAGATTCCCCATTTATTGGGCAACTCTCACACTCACGAGGAGTGCCGGCTCCGAGCAGAGGAGGCGAGAAGAAGCTCTGCCGAGTCAGCACCATCCACCACCACCGACACAGACGCCAGGAGCAGTCCAAGCTCAGCAGACCCAACTACCAGCTCAGAGGAGCTGTACCACCCACGCTCTCTTCGAGCAGGGATTAATTTCACGTACATGTGCCACTTCACATCAGTCAACAGTTCAGACAATGGCACCCGCAAAAAGAATTTCATCTCCTCTTCTCCTAAGCGCATTGATCCTGCGGGGTGAACGGATGTTAACAGTAACACGACACTCGAATACCCAAGGCTACTGGCTTTTGTTTCCAAACTCCCAGGGATCTACAAACTAGGCTGATGCCATCTTTCCAGATTTGAAATGCTATTCACATTCCCTTTTCCCATCTTCTCCTGTCTGAGTTACAAAGACGGACCAAAACCCACGTTATGGTGCTACCCAGTCAGCAGATCCAAGCTGAGGTACCTCCAAGACCCGGTGCTTTCAGCACAGCTCTCTACCATGGAAGCAAGCGGGATCCCTCTCCCTGCTGGAATAAAGTAACCAGATACCATGCAAGGCATTTCAGCTGTCTGCCTAACCTTCCCTTCTCCCTTCTGCAATAGGAAATCCTACCCGTGGGGAGCACAAAATAAAACCTTGCCCTTTCCCATACAGCCCGGTGCAACCACACCATGTGTATACAAAACGTATTTCCTTACAACAACAGCACACGCTAACTACATGCTTCATTATCGAAAAGCTAAGAGGTGCAGAGCAGCAGCAGGAGAGGATGCTCCAAAGTCAAACCCCGACAGCAGCGAGGACTTGATCCGCAACCAAAGCAGTGGTGTCAACGACAGCGGTTTCATTGCCCGCTTCTCTCTTCCTTCCCCAAAACCCAACACAAGCGCTGCCACCACACTCGGTCCACGAGGAGGCACCTCCAAACTCAGCAACTTAACCAGAAAGTAGTCTGCTCAATAACTAATATGTTTTTATTCCTGAAGAGGAAACCAGAGCGCTCTTCCATTACCTCAGAGGAAACCTAAGGAAAGGTAGCATTACTCAGGACTGATTTACTGCCTCAAGCCATTCAGAAAACCATAAAGCCAGTGACATATAAGACAAGCAACTCATTCACAAGAGCTCTTTGATCTTAAATACAAATAAAATTAGGTCAGTATTAAAGATTTTCATTCCTTGCCATATAAGACTTCCACAAAGGCTAAGAAAAGCTTTTCCCATCCCTTCTTTTAACACTCAAGTTATTTAGCAAGTAACATTTCTTTCACATGACTTGAAACATTTTCTCCGTATTCACTTGTCATCGCTCCAGAATTTAACTCTTGGCGAGCACCTAAAGCGCACAGGGGGAGCTGCATAAAGCATCTTCCGTAGCCCCCAAGGACAAGTCGGATCAGAGAATTTCACTGCGTTTCACGCAGGGCGGGGGGAAAGGAAGGAGCAAAGCGCGCCCTTCCCAACACTCAGATTAAAAAGCAAGATTTGGGGGTAATTTGTTATTCAAAGCATTCCAGCGATTTTTAAACAGATGAAGGGGAGAAAGCCTGCGCCGTCACTATTAATAGGCTGACATTCTTTCTTCCCCCGCAAGACCACACCAGAATCACGGGCGAAGGCGACAGCGTGAGGGAGCCTGGAGGCAGGCCAGCCCCCGGCAGCGCGGGGAGTCCTCCGAGAGAGCCCCTGCACCTGGGTGCCAGGTACGGCGCCAGTGCACGAAAACGCCCGCCATGAAATCAGGGAGGTCCCTTCGCCTCAGAGGCTCCCCCACAGCTCCCCAATGCCACGCGCCTGTTGTGCCTTCTCCTGCGACAGCACATCGTTAGCTTTGTCTGCCAAAATAACAGCAGACCACAGTATAAGCTGAGGATACAGCATCACCTTGCATTTTCGGCTTAACATGCTTGATTGTGTTAGGCTGGCTTTAAAATTTTATTTATTTGCTTTCTAAATCAACCAAGAACTCTCATACGCAGCAGAAGGCCCCTGAAGCTACTGCTGTAATGCAATATCTGCTCATAAACGTCAATATGCCAATTTTAAAGGTATTAACGCTGCTGTTTAGTCATGGTAAAATATCCTAATACCTGCCCCACCTTGGTTACAGAGAGCAATACAGTTAAATGTGAGCAATTCAGTATGGGGCTTTCTGCAAAACTCATTTAAACATAGGAACCTCACGAACCGCAAGACAGCACAAAACAATCCCACCGCAAACACAAGCCAAACGAGCAGAGGTACCACGAGGCTCGCTCTACAAGATCCACCTGCCCAGTCACCCAAGAACATGTAGCTCGTTCCTCTGGGTGGCTCTTAAGAGACCAGAGGGTCAACGTGCAAAGTCTTCCCTCTCTTTGGCTTGGGTGACAGCTGGCCCCAGCTATCTCTAAGGCAAAGGAAGGGATCTCTTTTGCACAGAACTTTGCATCCAGAGATGTGGATTGTACCTCTGTCACATATTTCCTGGGTGGCTGGGAATAAATTACACCAGTTCCCGGCTGCGCTTCCCTCCCACATCCTCACTCTGAAGTAAAGCACAGTGGATAGCTTGAGCATCAGAGGAGAAGACACAAGAGCTCCGCTTCCTTCCGTGTTTATACGGGAGACTACCACGCAACTGATAGTTCGGTTTAACAAATGGTGCAGAATATGAAACTTCAGCTACTTCAGGAATGTCCGCGGTAGCTGCTGAAGGAACACGCAGTATATTGCCTCAAAAAAAAAAACCCCAAGTGTTAATTAGAGAAAAGATACTTGGATTTACAACATATTGAGATTTAAAAATATGATTCACAACCAGATTGAATTCTACTAGCTGAGCTTACAGCTACAGAGAAGCAATACAACGACATGGCTTGGGGAAAAAAAAAAAAAAGTAACAAAATCCCAAACAGGTTTGATGGGAAAGGATACCTTGCAGAGAAGCACACCTTTGAAAAAACAGCTTGAATATCAGGCACTTAATTACAACCCTTATCAACATCATCAAAAGAGTTAAAGTATTTCTATAATTCTCTCCTGAAAAACAGTAGCCTAGAATAAATGCATTCTCTGTAGAAGTATAATTTATCTGAGCAGGAAAGACCCCAGAGCTTACTGCTGAGGGCACTGAGAGGAGACAGGAGGCACTGACTGTTGTTCTCAACCAAAGCCCTCAGAAGTTTTGTAGAAATAAACTTATCTATATTTAAGTTCCCAGCCTTCATGTAAAAGTGTGGAGATATTAACCGAGGGCAAGCACGTTCACCTCTTGGTAAATGCACGCAAAACCAGCTCACTTATTTACGAGTCTTTTAGGCAAAAGGGATGCTTCCCTCCCAGCAATGGGCAAGAGGGATTTTACATGTCATTTACTTTCACACATCCACTTACAAAGGCATCTTCACTCTACTATATATCCCACAAAGAAGACAGACTGTAGGGGCTACTACAGGCATGGTACAGGGTAGGGTCAACCTGTCCGACCTTAGACATCTAGAAGACATACAACTGAAACACTCACCCTGAGTTCCCATTATAATTAACAAAGACTCAGGTAAAGAGCAATTTATCTCATCCTAGGGTAGGTATCTCCAGAGGCCATTTCCCTGTCCTATTTCTCTCCACTGCGAGTCCTAGAGCACGCAGCTCGGATTTAGACAGCGAAAGGACAGTAGGCAGCCCACTTATTCAAGCACCTTTCAAAAGTACCATCCAAGCCCACTGCACAGAAACGAGCTGTAAATTACTGACCAGACGTGCGTATCTGCAGCTCTCGCTACAAAATGCATCTTTCACCTACCAGGCCACCATAAAACAACTGGAGATACGCAGCGCCATCAGTTTTTTGGAGAGGCACAGAAGTAACTCATTTAGGGCTTCCAGTCAGCAAACACCTCATCATTACACGCAAACACTGCTGCACCAGTTCCACCAAGGATTATTTTGATTATGGCAGTTGCACATGCTGGTGGCACTACAGCTAAGAGTCCATCAGCATTTCGTGCCCCTACCTGCAAGGGTTTATACAACTCAGATAAATATTCCCTCTTGCCAATAACCTTGTAAGATGGCGCTTGCGTTTAGATACTCTGCAGAATTTTCCTTGTGAAGCACAAAAATGAAGAAAACCAATGAATTATAATGATTTGGGGGGGTGTCTCTGTTTTTAGATACATAAAACCAAGTATGGCATGGCACAATTTACTGTAACACACTGAGGCCTATTGACCTTAAGCTTTTCTTTCCTGGGTTTAAAAACAAAACAACCTAATACCATCAGATAGCTTGAAGTGTAGGGGGCAGGTTTTGAGACAAGTTTATTTTGTTTTGAGCTTACTGTTTAAATTAGAATCATGAACTCTTGCCCACTGTCATACCCTACAGCTACTCTGACAAGATCCTGAGAAGAAGCAATTGAAACTACCAGAGCTTAACTGCAATTGACTGTTGTATTTTTAAGACTTCAAGTAATTTTTAACAGTTCCAAATGCAAAACACCCAAATAAAATGCATCAGCTTTAAGGTAAACCAGCAGAAGTAAACTATTGCCTTGGTAGTCCTCAGGAAGTTAAGATTTGGTGCAACCGAGTATTTCAAGCTGCTGCCATTCTTTTAGCTACTTAAGTAAGGTCCTCCCCATTTCACCTCTGTCCTCTGGTGAAGCTGCTGGGTGAAGCAACCAGAGCCAACAAGTCCATACCATGGACTGGTACAACATAAAAAGATGGTAACCCAAACATTCGAAGCTAAAACCAGTCCAATTTTCAGAGCTAAAATATCCAGTGAAGCTAAGGGGAGCTCCATAGGCATACTGAAAAGAAAAGCCACTTTTGGGGATAATACAACACAGAGTAGCCAAAGACCAGGCAGATGGGTGTTACGGATGGACGTGAGGACCAGCATTTCCATGTGGAGAGCGGCATAGAAGAAGGAAAGTCTTCGGAAGCAGGTACGGAGCAGGGCAGCACCCATGCCTCCAAAGCAAGGTGCCCAGAGGGATCTTGTAGGACTTCCCTGGCTAGGGTGGTGGGGAGAGCATTAAGCAAGCGGACCTCCCCAGCAGCCCCAGAGCCAGGGAGTCAAGGGGGCACTCAAGGCACACAGGGGCAGGGGAGGGAGACAAGGAGTAGCCATGGTGCACCACTAATGGCCCCAGCAGCCACATTGCTGATCCCAGCCACAGCGGACCTTCTCTGGGGGCAGTGCTACCTTGCTCCAGGAAGCACATGCCTAGAGCCCACGCGACTCCTTCAGCCGCAGGTACCAACCCATGAGTCACTGCGATCCCTGCACGGAGAGCAGCCCTTATCAACGCGCCACGGGACAGCTCGAAAGGGAGGTGACGGAGACATACCAGATAAGCACTACAATACCAGTATAACTGCATCCACGCTAGGAGTTTTACCACATTAGCTGTTTTATTACTAGACAGGCCGATCAGGACCTGTTGGCACTTGCAGTGTCCTGTTTGTACAGCGATAATGACAGCTTCGGTGGCACAGCAACCCAGGGAGGTGCAACCTCGGTGGGGAAAAAGGATTTTGCCAGGATTGTTAAACAACCTCCCCCAGAAGACAGCAGTTGTTCTGGCACACGGTCATGACACAGCCAGGGGGGCCAAGGGAGGTCTCGTCAGCCCAGGCTATGCTGAAATCCACACAAAAACTTGTGTCAGTGTATCTTGCCCTGGCGTGGATAAGCCCAGAGCCTGGATGGCTAGTGAAAGTTAGGGAACTGCCATTCTGGGAACTGCTAATCTCTTTCATAATACATAATTTTTTTTATTTTTTTTTTTTACAGAAATTATATATGCTGATGTATTTCTACTGACGACTAAGCTGTCCCTTACTTTTTCTTATATTAAGCACTTCCCTGACTCCATGCTACTTTTTGTTTCCCACAACTATGAATCATGAACTAATTTATTTAAGACAGCTTCTCCTTCTTCAACCTCTCATTCCCTCTCTAAATTCACCTTCATCACGCTGCGTCTCGCTGAGCTGTCCTACTATCTCTTCCTAACTCCACATCTTCCACATGATGCAAGATCAAGCAGGAGGAGGGCATGGGAAAACCCCAGGGAGAAGTCAACACCCTTCATGCCTGCCACAGCAGCATTTGAGATAGGAGTTAGTAGCTCCAGTTTCTCAATAAAGTGGAGAGAAGCCCACTCCATCCAAACATCCACCTGCTCCTTATGTGCTTCAGAAGTGCCAGGGCTCTGTAAAAGTGGGCATCTCCGTTCCCCAGTCTCTGGTATTTCGCCCTTCTTCAAGTGGTGCTTCCCACAGGTTTCCCAGTCAGCAGCAACTAAAACCAACACTGCTGAGGTCAAACTGTAGTTACTCATCACATTCAGAACAGATTTCACTCCGTTGCAGGACGGCAAAGCCCGTGAGAGCAAGGGACTGCTCTGCCTGCAGGACTATCGTGTCTCCAGTCTGTGCTCACTTCTCTTTCAGAAAGCTGCTCCCTCCTTTTTTCTAACACTGAAATAGATACCACAGCCATTAGGACTGCTGAGCCCCATGGCCACCCAGGAGGAGATACATCAAGCCTTGCTCGGGACAGGACAGGGGACCGGGACCAAGGGTTAGGTGGAGGCATCATGAACTTCACAACAGTGTATTGAGCATTTGGCAGCATTCTGCAGTTTGCAATCAGTGCCGTATTTTGTGCCTCTGTCAAAGTGTTGCATACCACATCCAAGGCAGAAAATACACCTTGGAAGTAATACTGAGATGCAATGTCAAAATCTCCAAGTCCTCCACAGCCAAAGCTACCTCAAGGTTCCCAAAATTATGCACAGTTGTGGGGTTTTTCCTCCCCCTTCCCAGAGTTGCCCGATTTTAGAGCCAACAGTATCTTTTCTCGAGCCTGTGCTGACCTGAGAAACAATCAGGGACCCATAATGCCACAAACGTAAGCTATTTGATAAGAAAACTCTTGTGCGAAGTTATGAGATCCCCTCCCAAATCCACCTCTCGTTCAAGTGAGTTGAATTCTTTCCACCGGCTCCAGTGGGAGTTGGACTGGGACCTAAAATAACGCCACAGATAAGGATCTTACTGTAACTTTTCACTACAGTCAAGCTCACATTGTGCAAGTCAATGCTATAGAGCTTACATATCAACGTCATCCAAAGGCAGGGAGAAATACTTCTGGCAGAGCCAGAGCGTACAGTCAGAAATGTAAAACGGGAAAAACAAATATACCACTTTCCTCCAAGGAAAACAGCTCTCGAGAAGGCAGGTACACAACCTACCCGGCTGAAATCCCGCTTGCAACAGAAAGTACCTACCACTTGAAAAGAAGATGACTAGAACATAATGTGTACACACAAACACTGGCTAGACCACATGAGGAAAGTCAGCTAGCACTGTAGTCCAAAAATTTATACTAAAAAATGTATACGCTGAAGGCAGGGAAATGCAAAGGGTGAACACCTCTTGTAATGCTGGATTCCCTTTGGGGACATTCCTCTACATCATCCCCTAGGGTGGGAGGCGCAGACCTGCCATCATCACAGAGGCCAAAAAAAGCATTTCTGCACACTACCGCCGAGGCTCCGGTGCCTGGAAGTTGATAACACGTCACCCAAATTTCCATTACCAGGAGAGAGCAAAAAATAAAGCAAGGAAAGGGAAGGCGTATGTTTCTGGTTTTCTCCCCTTCTTCCTTTAATATCCCCAGACAAATAAAAATCCCTATCCTGGACCTTATGAATAAAGCTCACCTTCCCCATGCCCGGAGCGAGGTGCAGAGACGTTCATGAGGAAAACCATCCGCCTCTGTAAGCCTGGGGAAACGTCCCCTCCCATTGCCAATAGGAAGAGAGCACAAACACAAAAAACTGCAAGGAGAGTTTGAGACTATTTCGACTGAAATTTTACCCACATCAGTTGAAGAATCTTCCTACAGAAAGCTGGAAAAAATTTCCAAGGAGTCAGCATAAGACTCTGGGCTGTATTCTGTTACATTCATCACCTTGAAGACCTGCACACACCCGGGTCCCAGAGTGCCAGGTCCCCTTCTAATTACTCCAGGAATAAGGAGTCCCTGCCCCAGCAGCCTGCAATTTGATTTAAGACAAGATACAAAAAAAAAAAAAAAAAAAAGACGTTTTGACAAACAGACAGATGGACTGGGGGAGGAAGAACGAGAGGGACATGTGGTTACCCACAATTGGCAGGTTGCTTTCTTTTCTTTTTTTTTTTTTTTTTTTTTTAATAAAAATAAATATCAGTAATCCCCACTGGCCACCTGCCTAGCTTTTGTATATTTAATTAAGAAAGATCTGGGTGATGGAGAACTGGTCAAAAGTTCAGCCAATTTGGGGGAGGACGGCAAACAATGCTAAGGGCCACATCTAGCCGCAGGACCCAGAGAAATGCCAGTATTCCAGCCGCTGCTTGGTCCTTCCCGACTTCTCCGACGGCAAACTCTCCCTTTGCAACACAATCCACGAAAAAATCAGAGGAGGAAGAGAAGAAGGGCAGTTCATACTTAAGAGAGCTGGTCTGGACCAGTTCCTGAAAGCCAGTGACCTCACTGATCCTCAGCACAGTTTGTCTTTATAGCGATAAGACTGGAATTGTATTCATGTTTAACAAAATCATTTGAATCCACAATGATGTCCCTTTAGCAGTGAGAGAAAGAAAGGGGAGAGGGAAGGGGGGGGAATATTCAGCTGAGTTAGTAGAGAATACCAAGCACTGTCTTCTCTTCTTACCCCCCCAACACAGTCACCTTGTAAGATAAAGTCCATTAAGACAAAAATAGAGTACCCTTAGCGTGGGAAAACATTTATCCAAGTTTTAATTTATTTTCAAATCAGCATTTGAACGATCACATCTTACATCATTTCCTTTTATGAGCCAGCAGTTAGACAATACACATCATTTACATGCAGTTTTGGAAGGCTGCAATATAAATCAACAAAAGAAGCCTTCACCGTGAATTAACTATTACAAGGCTCTCAGAAAGCCACACCAGCCGGCACTGAGGGCAATTAGGAGTATCATCCCTAATTCTCATCTTTCTGGTGCGCTCTCAGGACTCGCACAAAAACATCCTTCCCCCCAGTCATTGCTGCTACAAGAGAATTATGATGTCTATCTGTGAGAGGTAACAGCGCACTCACAACAGCTATTTTAAAGTGCTAGCTGTCTTTAAAAACACATACACACACAAAAAGCCCCAAAGAGAAAGCGGTGGAGCAAGTTAACGCCGTTCCGTCTCAATAGCAAAATTAATCAGCCTTATGCCTCTATGAACAATCATATGGTAGATTTTAAAATGTGCAAAATATTAACCAGTGCCTTTAGTTCACAGGTCATTTTTGCATTAAAAAAAAAAGAAAAGGAAGCAAACAGCCAGTTCAAATCTTATCTCGAGGCAAATTTCATGAGTGTTCTCATTTTGTGCGAGCCAAACTTCAAATTAAGCTTACTACGGGATGTGAAAAACTAAAACCTAACAACTGCAGCAATGCTAAAAATGCTTCTCCACTATTTGCAAAAGATTAAAAAAAAAAAAAAAGTCCTTAAGGCAGCTAAGAGCATGGTAAGCTGGCCCCAAGTTCCAGTTACACTGAAGGGCTCCGATAAAAGCGGAAAGGAGGAAAGGAGCCTTGGGAGGCACGGCCACCCCGCAAGACAGCAGCACGCAGACACACAGGCGCACACACAAAAAAAGCAGAATTCCAGGCTAAGGGCGTTTTTCTGACGAATTCTGTGCCGTTGGCATCATCCCCTGCTTGCAGCCCCACTGGTTAAAAGCTGTCCTGTGGGATAAGGCAGGGTTCAGGGTGCGGAGGAGCTCCGGGTCGGGGTGCTCATCTGCCGCCTGTGCCTGCTGCTGCCCACAAGCCCAAACACGCCTCCCGACAGCTGATACCAACCTGTTGAAGGGAAATTTCTATTTCTCTGAACTCCAGCAGAGGCTTGGGGCTCCTTCAAAAGCTCCTTAAAAGTGTTAAACTACAGGCTCAGGGGGTCCCGCACCAGCTCAAAGGGGCTCCGCTTCGCCACGTTTAACCCTTTGCTTTCTAACTTATCAGCCACATGACATGCAAAAACGTCCCTCTCTCTTCCGTGACATCGTCCTGGGATTTTGAACTAACTACGAAAAGGGGCAAACAACTTCCAGGCCGGCCTTTGCATCCCCCAGGGTTTCGGATGAGCAGCAGAAGAGTTCTGATTTGCCCCAGGACGACCGAGCCACCCCCCGCCGCTGCCCCGTCCCCCCTGCGGGGCAAAGGCTTCCCCAAAAACACCCCGTTTTTTCCCAGGGATGGGGAACTTTTCCCAGGCTCATTTTTCCACCCCCCAACACCCCCCGATTCACTGCTGTGTAACAAGCTCCTCTTGAAACGCCAGGCTCCTTCCCGCAGGACAGGTGTAAGCGAGGTTATGAGGATGAAAATCATGTAAACCCTACGGACTTTAAGCGGAGCAGCTGAAAACTTGGTATTTTTTCATACCTCACCGCCGAGGCCCCAGGCCCACGTTGCACCCCACATAGGCCAACCCACTCAATGGCATAAAATCCCAGGCGGATCCACTCCGCTCTGTGACAGGGAGCAACTCTGCTCACATTGAGGTGCCAAGCAACTTAAGACCGCCCTCATATGTCATGCACGTATATACACCTATACACCTATATATCACTAAGTAAACAGCCAGGGTAGAACTACCTATAGAAACACCTCCAGCTGGTGAGATCCGAGATGCTTCCAGCAAGCTCGGCTATAAGGCGAAGGGGGGAAAACCAGGACTAATTTCTGCTTTCCAACAGGTCGGGGAGGTGTCCTTGCCCACCGCCACTGTGGGGAAGACCTCCCACCCTCCCCCCCCACCCCCCCCAAGAAGGGAAACGACCTTGGGTACCACGGCTGGGGTGCGTGAGCTAGACAAAGAGATAACGTCATGCCCTCTCCCGCTCCCTCCGTCCTCCCCGCAGTGGCAGGTAGCCAGCCAATCCCACACCCCGCGCCCGGGTGACATCATCGCTGATGCCGATACACGCGAAATTATGGAAGTACATCAAACTAAGCAGCTGCCCCCAGCCTATCTTGGGGAAGGGCGGGGGGGGGGGCGGAACACGGCTCCTCAAAGACAACCTACACCCTACCATACCCCCCCCCCCCCCACCCCCCAGTCCCTTGAGGTGACAGCCCGGTTGAAAGGGGAATAAAGCCATTCGGGAAGAGGGATTTCAAGGAGGGGTTGCTGGGTAAGGAGGAAAGCGGAAGGCAACAAGCAAACACAGCGTAACCACGTTTTTTTCCCCTCGGTTGTGCCATTCCTCCGAAAGCCCTCAAAACACACACACACAGAGTTTTCATCTCTGGGTGTCCCCGGAGCATTTTTCCTAACAGAACAGCAGCTGAGAAAAGTTAAATACTATTGCACTGCTTTTTTTTTTTTTTTTTTTTTTTTTTTTTTACATAACTGCATTCTTTTAAGAAGAAAGACAAGGTTTAATCACAGCAAGGAAGTTTTTTGTTTTGGTATTTTTTGCTTACGTACAACCCTGCCAGGTGTCCACATTTTGAGACTATGTACACAAAAGTGGACAGACGCCTAAGGAACAGCAGTGCAAACCCAAACTGACACACCTGTCAATCCACTAATGTCTGAAAGGCTCTACAGCAAAGCAGTATTTACCCGCTTCTTTTATTCCTGGCACCCAAACCACCATGCCCTCAGTTACCAGGCAAGAGGAAACATTTCCACCATTGTCTAACCGGTGAGGAAGGACGGCGAAATCTCATCAGACACACACTAAAACTACTGCCCCGACAGAAACCGCCTGCTGCTTCCCCTGTTATCAGAGCAACACCGATGCCCTTAGACCTCAGGTGTTCATTCACTCTTCCAAGCCAATAAATGCATGCGCTGAGTTTCAGTGCTAATGCTAACTACTCCGGGAGACTTCCAGCATACCCAAGGGAAATGAAATTAAACATTTCTATTCTTAAGACTGTTAAACCAACGAGGACTTCGCTCATTAAGTCACAGCATTAACAAGTAAGCCAAGAAACAATGCACCAAATTGCAATAATTAACAGGAGAGTTCCAAGTCACACATTCACGCCCCACATTTTTTTTTGTAAGAAGGGTTCAGGAGATGCAAGCTCTGTGAGCGGACGGATTACATAAAAGAAATTAAATGGTGTCATTACATTTGTCAGAAAAAAATTAAATGCTCAAGGTGGTGTCAAAGTGCAGCTTCTCACTTATCTCCCCCCTCTCCTCTGGCCTTTTGAGACTTTTTTCCTTTTTTCCAGTTTTCTGCCAACAGCAGCAGCCTGGTTATTCCACTTCTAGTCTTAAAATGCCGCTCGCACGCCGCGCAGATTGCTTCTCCATCATGAAGGCTGAGGTTCACGCCCTCAAAACAAACTGACATGTGTTTCATTTGCAGAAGAGGCAGCAAAGTGCTTTATTTAGTTACCGGAGCTTCAAGCAGCAGTATCTTGCCATCAGGGAAACTCACCAATTATACTGCTTTGTTTATAAGGAAAAAAAAAACCAAAACAAAACAAAACAAAAAACCCAAGCAGCTAGGCACACTTGGTTACTTTCAGTTATCTCTCCTTCCCTCTGCAAATGTGCCTTGCATTTCTACACAATATAAGGCTAGAATCTTCCGTCTTTGGCCAAGTATTAAGACACAGTCTTAATACTTAGCTACCAGTCATCCTGGTAGCTAGCACTCACTGCAAAGTCATGCAATCTCGAGATTTGTTTGTTCCACTGACTGCACACTGAAGGGAAAAAAAAAAAAAAAAAAGAAAAAAGAAAAAAAAGTAGGCTAGTTTCACACCCACACGGCCACTCTCCGATTTCTATTTTTTTTAAAGTCATACACTTGTCAAACAGGTTATTCTGGGAATTCTGATTTTCACTAAATAAGCTTTCCCTGCTTCGATCGCTTATTGTTGTCACTCTGCCCGCCCCCCCATCATCGCACAGCACAGCGGGATCGGATGCAGCACCATTCCCCCCTGACTCGACAGCTTCAGCACTTTGAAGGTTTTCCAACACGAAAACCGGGTGACAATTTTAATGAAGGCCAATGCCTTTGTCTAAAGTCACCGCAGCAGCAGCAGTAACTTCCATGAGGACTTCCAGCAGGAATTTTGAATAAACCCACGGACCGATTTGTATAGTGTGGACACACTCCGACAGTCTCCAGTCGGTTTGGTCATTTCTCAGGGGAAAAAGGACAATAAAGGATTATTTCACCATTTCAGGATGGGTCCTTGGGAGAGCAATTTGTGCCCCTTTGGAAAAGCAGAAGCCAAGAGGCTGACAAACTTGTCAGGGGCAGCGACAATGACAACATTTTTTTATCACCCCTCCCTAACTGTTCCGCTTGCCACAGCGGGTGGCTCGCCATCAGCCGTGTGCTCAGCCCGGCCCAGACACCGGTCACACCTTTACAAAAACGACAATAATAAAAGGAGAAGAAATTCTGCCACAAACCTTGTAGACTTGCCCGTACGTGCCATTGCCAACCACTTCCACCAGCTCAAAAATCCCAGCGGGGTCCTGGTGGGGCGGGGAGGGGGGGGGAGGGTGAGAAGAGGGGGGGTGTGGGGGGCAGAGGGGGTGGAGGCCGGGGGGGGGGGGGGGGGGGGAGGAGAAGAGAAGCGGGGTTACATTTTTGTCTGGCGATGGCTGCTGGCAGAGCCCGGCTGCTGGCGGCGTGCAGCTGTTGCGCCCTGTTTTTTCCACGCACATGCCAATACATGCAAACAAAGGAAAAGCAGCCCAAGGGCCGCGCTCCCCCCGCCCGCCCCCGCGGGGCTCCCCCTTCCCCACCCCCCGCAACAACGCGGCCACCGGCCCCCCGCGACCCGACACCGGCCTCGGCCACCGACACCGGCCCCCGTCCGCTCCCACCCCCCGGTAGCCCCGGCAAAGGACTCGCCGGCCCCGGGCCCCCGCCCCGCCGGCCCCGGGGGAGCCCCCACCCCACCGCCCCGGCCCCCCATCCCGGCACTCACCCGCAGGGAGGAAAGGTCGATATCCACCAGACTTTTTGCAGGAGAATCGTTCGCCATTTTCCCGTCTTTTTATATTTTTTTGTTCCTTCTTTTTTTTTTTTTTGCGGTTTTCTTTTTTTCTTCTCTGTTAAATAATAGCGAGGCCAGGGCCCCCCCCCCCTCCCCCTCCCTCCCTCTCCCCGAAGCGGCCGTGAATTGCGCGGAGCTCCTCTCCTCCCTTCCGCCCTTCCCTTCTTCACTCCAGCCCCGCCGGGGTGAAACTCTTCAGCATTGGGAGGGGTTGGCGGGGGGGATGATGGATAGATAGATGGATGGTGGGAGGAGGAGGAGGAGTGGGGGGGGGGGGGGGGGGGAGAGGGAGGTGAGGGAAGGAGGAAGGAAGGAAGGAGGGAAGGAGAGGGGGTGCTGCGGTCCGTCTGCCTCCCCGCGGTGCGGGGCTGGATCCCGCCCCCCCCCCCGAGGCGGTGGGTGGGTGGGTGGGTGGGTGAGTGGGTGCCCCCCGCGCGTCCCCGACGGCAGCGGGCTCACACCATGTCGCGGCGGCGGCGGCAGGAGCGGCGCCGGGGCCGGCAGCCTCTGGCAGCCTGGCGGTGCCCTCGGCGCCCGGGCATGGCACGGCACGGCACGGCACGGCACGGCTCGGCCCGGCCGGCGACGGCGGGGCGGCGCTCAGGCCGGGAGCCGGCAGCCGCGGCCCCGCTCTCGCATGGAGGGTTGGGGTGGGGTGAGGAGGGGGGGGAAAGGCTCACGCCCAGCGCCGCGGCGGAGCCCCCGCCGCCTCCGAGCCCTCCCCGCGGCGCTGCCCTCGCATGAAACTGCGCCGGGCACCGGCGGGCAGGGGCTGCGCGTCCCGGCGGCAGCGGGGCTGGAGCGGGGGGTTGCCGCGAGCCAGACAAAGATAGCCGGGGAGGAGGAGGTGGTGGCGGAGGAGGAGGAGGAGGAGAAGGAGGAGGAGAAAAGGGACACAAAATATACCGAGAGAGAGAAAACAGCTCCCCCTTCCCTTCTCCAACAGGAAAAACCGGCGGAAACGCGCCCGCACCAAAGCACTGCTGGGTAAACTCGCGGGGAGAGAGAGAGAAGGGGAAAGGACTGGGACCGGCCCCGGCCGCCCTGCCCGCCCCCCGCTGCACAACAATAGCCCCGGCGGGGCGGGGCGGGGCGGGGGGAGGACGGCCGGCGAGGGCGGCCCCCGCCGCCAACAACGCCCGAGCCCTGCCGGCGGGGAGGCCCACGCGTGTCCGCGGCAGGGCCGTGGGGCTGGGCGGCTGGGTCGGGGGTGGGGACCCGCACACAGGCACACCCGCCTCTGCCCCGCGGCGTGGGCAAGGAGGGGGTCCGTGTGCAGGGCGCTGCCAGACCCCCCCCTCAACAGTGCCTCTGGGCGGACGACGGGGTCGGTGTCCCACTGTCGCGACACCGGCATCGTGAGGCGCTTGTTGGAAATAATCACGGAAGGGGTGCGGAGGGGGTGGTTGGCGCTGCCCCACGGCCCGTGGAGTGGGGGGGGTGTGGTGGTGGTATTTTCCCTTCCCATCCCTGGTGGAATGAGCAGCAAAATCTCTCATCTTCTCTTCCCACCACCACCCTGCCCCAACAAGACCCCAGGCCCACAGGAAAAACGTCCCTGCCCCTTCTGCAGAAACAGAGACAAATACTGGCCTCCGGAACCAGATCCGACAAACTCATGGGACGGCATCTTAACACATCGTTTGCCGAGATCCAGAACTGTCCCAGGCCCCGTTCCCGCCCAGAAGCATCCTCCATCAGCCTCTGAATCACGTGGGGAAAAAAAAAAAATCTCATTAACCTCTCTGGAGCTAGTCACATCAGGCAGTTGCACGCAGGTGTAAACCTTGGCAGGATTTGTCTCTCCTTGAAGTTCTTTATCACACCGATACGGCAAAAGTGTTACCTGCTTGCAAGAGGTCGAGTTACGTTTCCTGTGGGAACCCAGGTTTTCCTGTCTCTTCGACATTAACCACAAAATTACATATACATAGCTATAAGTATCACAGAAACGTACTTTTAAAACAAAGCAAACCTGTTGAGCAGAAAGTGTAAGGATAAATTACCATAACAGTTTAATGGTGTACTTCATTTTCACTTCAAGTGTAGTTACAAAGAAAGGAAACTCGGGCCTGGACCGGGGCAACTGTTTTTCTCCATACGGGAACCTAGAGTCGTAATTAGGCAAATGATTTCAAATGGGCTCGATGCTGGGTCTGCCTGAGTGCCTGCGCGCAAGAGTGGGATCAGGTCTGGAGATGCAATAGGCTTGCAAAAGTGGATTTCCACGAAGATTTATTGTCAACAACCCAGTTTGCATTACATGGCTTATTTAACTCTGCCTTTCTATGCGTAAGAGCAGCCTTGGTAGGTCAAACCCATCGCCCATCTAGCTCAGCGTCCTGCCTCCAGATGTAGCCAGTGGTGAACGCTGAGGGAAGAAGCACAGGGATATTTTAACCATCCAGTGATACTTCCCTGGGGCCTCCTCCCGGCTCTCTGCAGCTCAGGGAGTGCTTCGGAAGCGCTTGGTGTCACCACATTTCGTACTCTCCGGTGATTTTTTTCCTTCCATTAGGTTGCTCCTTTACTTTGTGGATTCGTACATGCTCCTGGCTCTCACAGTGTCTTCTGCCAGGGAGTTCCACAGATGAACTAGCTGCTTCTTATGTGCGGACCGCCTTTGTTTGTTGGCTTTGAACCGACCTCTGCTAGTTTGCCAGAACCCCCTGATGGTTCTTGTGTTGGAAGAGACAACGATCGTTTCCTATTCGTTTTCTCCATGAATTTTTAATTTTTTTTTTCTTTACAGATTTCCTTTGTGTTCTCCCTCAGTTTTTACCAGCTAGCAAATTCTGGTCTTCTTAGTGATACCAGGAGTGAAAGCCATCCCATACTTGCTCTTCATTGAACTGTTTCTGCTTCTAACGCCTTCTTTTTAAGACAGGAGAATGGATCTCCTTACCATGTTCATGATGTTGGGTTCCCCGTGCAGCGTCATGGCGATGTCCTAGTTTCCAGTCCTCTCCTGCTACTCCCATTTTTCACTGTTTTTGAGTATGAAAATGACATTTGTGAGGAACATGTCTGTGACAACTCCACAATCTCTTTCCTTAGCAGTAATACCACCTCAGAGACTATCACTGTGTGCTTCTGGATGCTGCAAAGATTTTCAAGCCCAAACTCTGACGTGCAAGTTTTCCAAACCCAATATGTAACACTTTTCTCGTGCCCCTGAAAAATACAGTCTGGGTTTTGCAGAGCTAAGGCTCTGAGCCCAAATACACGTTTCCACCATTATAGCTCTGATGGGGCTCCACCATAGTGTCCCCTCTCTGCTTTGAGCTTATATTTTATTATTGTGAGGTTTCTTTTTTTCTTTGGTTTGTTTTAGTGTTATACCAGAAGACTGCTAAAGAAGCAGAAGTGCTAACGACAAGATTGTGAATCCTTGAAAATTGGCACAACCCCTGACTTTAGGGAAAAAAAATAGTTTTCGTAAAGCAGTAAACGCCACAGGAGAGCTTCCTGCTATTTCCCAGGGTGAAGTGCCTCACCGCCTCACCTTCCTTTTCCTTCCTACACAAGCGGAGGGATGAAAGGGTTGCTTTCTTGAGGAAGAAGTCTCTCTGGCTGCAGCCAAAACCACTCTGTTCACATGTTCATCATGCTCTTCACCAGCACAGCGTACTTACCCAGTTTGGAAAGTCTAAAGGTTAAAAGACCAAACCTAAAACCACTGGAAGGAAGATGAGCAGTCTGGTTTAACTCTTCCTCACAGAGTGAAACCAGCATCCCTGAAGGAGACATAGTGAGATGGCCATCAAAAATCATACATAATGCAGATGAAATGCAAGGAAAGGCAATTTCAGCCCTGTGGATAAGTCACCCCACGCACAGAGCAGTAAGTGACTGTGTCTTCCAATGACAAACTTAAGTAGAAGCATCAAAAAATCTGAGTCAGCTCCATCTGTTCGGGAGCGAAGCGGGAGAAAGCTGCAGGGCCGGCGTGCTGCTCTCTGTCACCCCCAGACACAGCTGCGCCCCGCTCCTGCTCTCCGTGTGCGCAGCGGCGGCGGGACCAGAGGAGCTGTCGTGTCCCGAGCAGCTTCAGCATCCCTGAAAGTGGGATGCTGAGCCTCCCTTTCTCCGGCCATTTGTTCCTGTCCTCCGGCACCTCGTCCCATGTTCATACAGCTGTGCAGTGAGCCAGGACTCATGGCAAAGCTGGCACAGGAAAGGAAAAGAATTTTTAATATTATTATTGATGAGTTCCCCAGGTTGGTTCACCGCGTGCCTGCCTGAGCGGTTGTGTTGACAAGAGGCGGGGGGGTGTGCAGAAACTGCGTGCAGGGGAGGAAGTGTAACCATAGCGTGGCCTCTTGGTGGTAGCTGTGGCTTCAGCCGATTTCAACTCTCAGCGGACCCATAGGGGTAGAACTAGAGAAACTTCCTTCCTTACTGGAAAAGGCACTGTGGGAATAATGGGAACCCAACATTTATGTCCTAGCCACAAAAGAAATTCCTTGCCTTCTATTTTTTTTTTCCAGTTCTTTGAAATTGTCTTTGTTTTATTCTTTTCCGCGTTTAATACACTGGGGCCCTAATCACTGACCAGAGATGTAGAGGTCATCAATTGTACTAACTTTTTAAGAGCTTAATCATCAACAGTGTTCAAGGAGATGAGTAAAGAGACAGGAAGTTCTGAATTTTCATTTTGTTTCTGCTACTGATTCATCCCGTAGCCTTGAGGCATCTCATTTCCTGCCTCCGCTCCCGTTCCCTATGTGGAAAATGGGAGTGATTTTGACCTACTTGACAGCGTGAAGTGTTAGACATGTGCCCCGTTGTACTGTCTAGGGAAATGGTTCCCGCCTTGGCCAGGAAAGTCCATGAGGGAAGCTCAAGCCAGGGTGAGGAATACCAGAGGACAGAGTAGTGAGTAAGGCTGAGTAAGGCTTCGTACAATCCGGTTCTCCTGCTCTAAGTGGGCTTCCAAGACCACAAGGAGGTTGGGAGGCTTTTAAAGACTGTTCTCCTTGTGCTGATGAGTTCTCCTCGTGATGGTGATTACAGCACGGGCTGGGAGCAGATCATGTACAGAAGGACGCCACACAATCAGCCTTCCTCCAGCTCACGCTCCTCTCCTCCTCTGCTGCTTCCACCAGCACTATCTCACACCTCCATGCGAGGGCTGCTCCACGCAAGCACTGCCGGCACACCCGGGCTCTTATGTGCTGCATCTGAATGTCGTATATGTTCCCGCAGCTCTGGTCGCCCAGTTTTGCACACGCTGCTGTGGGTGACACCCTGCTGCTTCCCCCCTTCCCAGGCCGATGGGTTACCCTCATCCTGACGTGCAGGCAAGGCTCAGGCATGCAGCTGGACCCAAGCGCAGGGAAGCACGCGTAGATGTCACTGTAGGTGATGCCGAGTTGCGCAGGGCCCAAAAGGAGCAGGTTTCCACTAGCTGTACGCTTCCAGGCCATCACTGTCGTCCGCCCGCCCCCGCCCCCGCCATGGCTTCCTCTGTTAGTGGATCGAGGACTGGATTGAAAGGACTCCTGAAACACAGGGGCTGCCTAAATATAGCATTCCCGCTAGGGCAGGAAGAGTGGTGGAGAGAGGCAGAGGGCTTCCCAGGGCTGCTCGGCACCGGGCAGGAAGGCACAGTGCTATGAGCACTGTCAGCACTTTGGGGGTGCCCACCTTTCCCCATCCCCTGCCAGGCTCCACAGCTGTGCTCTCCTTTCTGCTGTGCCAGTACAGCTCCCTCTTATTGTGGTCAGATAGCTGGGCTGATGTTAGCAAAAAAGAAAACCGCCTTTTTTTCTTTGGTTTTTTTTTTTGCAGGCTTTGCTTTATCTCTTATTAACGCCCTGCTTTGAAGGACTGTTGGGCAGTAATGTGAGAGCAGGAATTCCTGAAGTTGTTGTTGCACAGAGATTTAGGTACCACAAAACTATGTCCTAAAAGTCATTTTGGGGTGAAAGTGTTACCTCAAATGGCATTGCAGTATAGGCTAGGGAGACAAGTTAACTTTAGTCCTGTAAGCATTAACACCACACCTGTGCAGCACTGGAGCACCCAGCAGTTCTAACTTGATCCAGATCCCAAATGAACATATGACAATGTTCTTATGGAAGTAACATGATACAGTGTTTATATCATCTTTATGCTTTTGTGCTGGTTGCGGTGAAGAAAGATGGTACCTGGTCCACCTAAAGCCGTAGGACATGAGAAGCTGGTAGCTGAAATGGTATAAAGTTTGACCGGGACAATGCGCACCCAGAGAAATCCGTGAATAAATCCGAACCAGCAGAGTGAAGTTCAGCAATTTGCATCACCTGGCTGGGGCATTTTGAATCTGGTTCTGAACATGCCCACACAGGATTTACATCTGTGGAGCCACAGCCTCCATGAGGAGGCTGCTCCCGTCCCTGGAACAGAACAGGACAAGGAGGGGTGATTTCACGCTGCCACAGTCTTTCGCTGACTCCACATCCCTAATTGATCTTCCCAGACTGAATTCGCAGCACAACCCAGGATCTCGAGCTTCGCATCAGGCTGGGAATTGTCAGTCCTGCAGCCAGGCTCAAAGCTGGCAAAAATGCATAAACCTGGCATAAAAATACCGTTGCATGCTTGGGCTAATTGAGAAGATCCCAGGTATATTTTCAGACGCTGCCTGTGCTCTAATTCTTAACAAGCTATCTGTTTCTGGGCCTGCTATCTGTCACAGAAAGCATGCAATTACTGAGTGTGGCTGGCTGTCACAGGCTATCTCTGCTTGCAGCTAAGCTGGCTTGTAGTTATCTTCCCATGAGCCAACTGTGACACTTATTTCACCTCTTACACAGGGCCCTGAGCCATATCTGTAGTGGCAATGACCAAACTTTTTTCCTCCTCGTCTGAGTCAGAACTCCTCGGGGAGTATCGTCCCTCCTCACGTTTGTCTTGATGTGCCTTATCTCACCCAGGGGCACCTGGGGATGCTCACGCGGAGTTTCTGAGATCCGTGCTTCGGGATGATGAGCAAGGCAGAGAGACAGCCCGCTCACGCCACATTTGTGCCCCAGAATGAGAAAAGCTGCTCTGCCAACCTGATGGTGGCTGTGGCTCTGCAGGCACTTCTCTACGGGCAGTGCTGGTGTAAGGATCTCCCAGCCCTTCTCCACCAAGCACACGGGCATGTATCTTACCCTTTTCCTCCTGCTCTTTGGCTCCCATCACCGCACTGTCCTTGTTGTTGTGCTGGTGCCTTTACTTCCAGAGCCACGCAATCAAACAGATCAGCTCTGGAAATAACCCCTGTTTTCAGATTTTGTTTTATCCAGCTCAGTTGTGCTCACAGTGTGGTGAAAGAGCAGAAACGAGCAAAGCAGTGAGCATGGAGGTGGTTGGGTTGTTCTTTTGTAGGCCTCCAGCTCAAGTTGAGTCTGCAAGCCTCAAGAGATAGGTGGGGATTACTTCTGAAGAACTTGTTTTGGCATGGCCCAGTGTGGAGTCTCGATGTGCCGTGTGTTGAGTCAGAAATGCCACAACGACATGATGGAAATCACTGAACCTGTACAAACTTACTCTGTCAATTCAAGTGTGTTCAAAAAATTCTGAAGGAGTCACTTTGTCCCAGAACACCTTCTGATGGAGCAGGTACCGTAGCCGGCTTAAACCTGGTAAAAAGGAATAAAGCTGGCACAGAAATATTTCTGTATACTTGGGCCAACTGAATGGAAAGAAGAATGCTGTGCGCTTACATCTGGTCCAGAGCAAGCTGATCCCAAAATGCCCACAGACCTGGTAATACCCAACCTGTGACCATGGCCTGAGTTGGTACAGAAGTCGTCGCGTTACCAGAGTGATGCCAATGCACTTCTACCAACAGCGGGCTTCTGCAAGAAAGCTGTGAGAGCAGAAATTCGCGCGGTGCCCCTGGTCTCAGTACAGCTGCCTTTAATCCTGCAAATTTATCCCCATGTTGAACTTCGTGCATTGTGCAAACTCCCTGTGAATTCATAAATCTTTGAGGACTGTGGCTTGGGTGAGGTAAATTACAGAAATCAAAATTAAAGTGTAAAGCATATATTTTAAACAAACATTAAGGCTGCTGAAGTCTGCCCTTTGAAAGCTTTCTTCTTCAATTTCCAAGTGACTTTTATTTGAATGTTGAAGGGATTTTCATTTTGTGTTATATTTTACAATGAGTAGGGAGTTATATTCTGAATGTAACTCTAAAAATGAAGAGTGAATTATCACCAAAATGCAAAAGAAAGGAGGAAAAAAAGCAAAGGTGCGAATTAACTGTCCTTTCAAACGAAAAATTAAAACCCCAGTGCTGTTGAAGGAAATGTAGAACCACGTAAGGATTTCCACAATTAATACACAGGCTTAACTGGTTTAAGTTTCCCTTTCATATTATACAGCATGAGGTCCACAGAGGCCGTAATTTCATGAAACTCTGGCTTTGTCAGTGAAGCTAACTTAAAATGTTCCCTCTCCTCCCTTCCCTGGCGCCTCGTCCCTGGTTTCACACCGCAGAGCACTACCCTCTCCGTGGGCAGCTCCTGGTGCCAGAACAAGGGTTTGCAGGCCTGAGCCTCACACCGGCTTAAAAATAATACACCCCCAAAAGAAGTGATTTTTAGTATGAATCGGTTCTGATTTCTGGCATGACCCCACAGACAACTGCAGTGGCATCACCGAGGAGGCCGTGACGGCAGAGAGGAGCACGTGGGAGACTGGTGAAATGGGGAAATGGCATTGGCAACTTCTTAAGTTAGTTCCAACAGCAAAGCCAAGATCTTATGGAGCTCCTGCTGACGTGTCAATAGAAATGCCAGGGAAAGGTCCGTGGGAAGAGACAAAGCCTTTAGGCATCACCATGCAGCATATAATTTAACAAAAGACACCCACTGGTCATAATAGGTGGTTGAAATGAAAAGTATTAGTCACCCTTGGGCCGGTGATTGACACAATATAATCCTCCAGGTATGGGTTTTTTTAAACAAAATGTTGTCATCGAAATAAAGCAAAAGGCTAAAAGTTATAGGGCATTGATGTGTTCTGATGTGAGGCAAAATGTTTTAGCTACAGTTTTGCTTGAAATGTCATTTTCTGTCCTGTCCTCTTCTTCTAGATCTTGTTGATTTACCAGGTGGCTCTTCCATATGATACATTTACCCTCTGTGATCTGGTTTTAAGAAAGCCAAATATCAGGGATGCTGTGACACAGCAGTTTGGTAAAGTTCCTCAGGGTAACTGTTAGTGAAGAACTTCCTAGTCAGTACAATTATTTTGTGTTCTGAAATGTGGAGGCTTTTAGGGGTCTTCTGGTCATAACAGAAACACTTTGAATAAAGAGGGTCTAGAGAGAGCTATCACCTCCAGATAAAACACGTGGGATTCACATCTCCATTTTGCATGCCTATATCTAAGCTGATCGCCTAAGCTTCCTTTAGCAGTTGACTGAAAGAAGTAAGCACCCCCAGTGTACAGTTCATCTCATTCTGAAATGGACAGCTGACGTGGCTCAGGGGAACAGTATCTTAGCACTGACAGGCTGAGTTTGGACGCTGAAGCCCTGTGCTGAAGACATCATGGGCTGGTGCAAGGAATCCCATGCAGATGGTCAATGCTCCTTCATTTTTTAACATTTTAAGCCAGTTTTTAAGATTTCCAGCTGTGCAATCCTGCATACTTTGGAAGTTATTTACCATTTGACTAGCAAAGTGAAGTCAAGGGGACAGATATTTACCTGCTGTGAATTAGCGTAGCTCTTCTTGTGAAGCTGCGTGGAAGCTCAGTTGACCAACTTCTCCCCTTTAAGACTGGTGTATTTACTATAAGCAGTCATCATGAGAAACAAGTACACTGTTAGGCAATGGTGAACAGGCAATTTGCCCTTAGCTCAATTAGCTCTGAAATGGAAAAAGCAGGAAAATTATACAAAGAAAAGAAAAACAGCACATGATTTCCCAACAGCACTTGAAAACTTCTTCTGCTGCTTTGATCATCGTTGTTCCCTCCTCTCACAAGCCCAGACTGGAGCCGTTACTTGGGCTAGGTGTAAATACATAGGGACAAATGATGAGATGAAGGCGTGCACCACAGGATATACTCCCAGTTCAGAAGACAGCTTAAGTACTGAAGGCGGTGGGACGTTAATGGCATGCAAATGCGCGCTTCTGAATAAGGGCGTTCCCCCAGATCAGATCCTAAGCACTTGGCAAGAGCGCTTTGCAGAGTTCCCCGGGACACTGCCAGATGTACTCAGACCTTGCCCGCAGTTCCCTTGCTGACCAAGTCCCCGGTTTCCTCCAGGAGGGAAAGGATAGCTTTACGCTAACTTCAGGATCTGAAATTCTGCTCATCGAGGATGAACATCAGCTCACCAAACTTGTTTTCCCTTGCACTTGAATCTTGACAAGGTTGGGGGTAAAAAACCTCTGCAGCTGGAACCTTCTTGACCTCCGTGGAATATAAGGAGAAAAATAAGGGCCAGTTACCTTAGAGTCAGGCATTCCAAGCATGTTGTAGCGGTTAGTCACCTTCCTCTCACCACCAAAATAAGGTAGGACGGAAACACTTGACAACTTTTTGATGATGAAATTTTACCCTGGTGAGGTGTAAAATTATATTTAAATATCAGCCTTCTCCCTGTGTCACACAGTGGTTTCCAACATGTTTGTATACTACATTTTGCAGGACAGCAGTTAGTATCTACACTTAATGTCACTTAAATCTTATATCGTTATCTGACATCCCTGAGCACTTTAGAGGAATAAAGATTATTGTCTTTATCAAAATGCTGAGATGTCAGAGCTCACAAGTTCTTTTATACCCGGAACTAATTTGGGATTTGGGATACCTAACTTCAGGCAAACTATTTTCGTTCACACTTTGCAAGTCACTTTTCCTTGCAGTTGACTTTATACACTCTTTCTCAATCCTTTCTTTTTCTACAGTCCTAATGTTCCAAAATGTGCGCAGATCTCTAAAAGTCGTGGCTTCCCTTGAAAAATCCTGGGGCTAAGTGTCTTGCCCAAAGATGACTTGCCGGATGGAATCTGCAGCTATACTGCCTTTTCACAGAACCCTTGCAGCAACATAAAGGTCAAGCTCCTAGACTGACTGTCTGTGGCACCCATGACAAGACTGCACCCCAGCACCCATACCACCACAGCATGTTTATGCAATCTGGTTTCCTATAGCACGTGCAGGCACCATGCTGTGTAGCCAAACAACCTCTACCAAGTTTGGTCAGTCTTCTGACCAGATGCCATCCAGATGCATGCCAGTCAGTGCAAAAAGGGATAACAGTTTTATGCCGTGTTGCCTGGTCATATTTCAAAAGAGAAAACAAGACAGGTCACGTCATCTTGCAGTGCCCTTCAAGCGTTTGATGCTCCAGCATAGGTCCTATCACTGCCAAGGATGTGCATTACCTCCTTGCAGCTTGTCATTGCAGGCCAAGGATAGTTTATGAGTAAGAAAGTTCGATCAACAGCGCGCTGAGGTGAAGATCTTCTGCCCCAGGAAGATCCTGTTGACAGACGTATGCAAAGGAACCCGGACTTAATAATTGCAAAGGAGGATCTAAGATATCTCCTTACTGAGCCATTTTTTCCTGGCTGCACTTTCCCCCAGCTCTCCTCTGTTAGCCCCAGAGATGGACTGATCAAGTAACCAGTTCCCTAGACTCCCTTGGACTCAGGGCTGAGGAGCCCAGCCACACAAGGAATCTGTAGGGTTTGGGGCCATTGACTTTGGCCCAGTGTGATAGATGAGGTCCCATTACTCAAAGTGCCCTTGAGCTCTACCCCTAAAATACTCGCTGTTGTAATAATAAAGCTACCCCTAGATTGCTTGTATGAATTTTTAATCTCCAGCGGTCTGGGGTTTGCCTGTCCTTTTCAGTTGTCTGTTTGTTTAGTCCTATTTGCAGGCGAAGAGACGTTCATCAAATTTGACTGCATTTTATGGTGTGTAAAAATTTACTCTAGGCAATAATAGACAGACTTCTGACCAAGTATCAGAGGTGGGAATCATCCTAAATGCCTTAAGATGTCTACAGTGTAGAAGTCCAGACTTGACCTCTTCACATCTCTCTCTTCATAATAGTCAGCAGAGAAGGAAAGGCACTTCTTGAGCATGATTCATCTCATGTGAAATAGGTCACATGAATCACTTTCTAGAAATGCCTATTCCTCTGGGAATAGACTCTGAAGGGGGTCTAGATACATAACTCAGGCATAAACGGTTATACTGCAAATGTCTAGAGTTAGATGGGATGACTCCTACATGCCTTGTGTGGACTTAACAGCCTATGGAAAGACTTTTTTCCTCATCTACTCCCATACCGGGTGTGCATTTGTCAGCTGCTCGGGTGTCTTTCAGTATCTGCTGCAGAAGACCTAATTTGTCCCTTCACCCATGGGTGCCAAACACCATTCCATCAAGATGTTTGAGGGAAAATACCAGTAAGGGTATTGGGACTTGACCGCAGGACATGAGGATCAGCAAGCAGGATCACAGAATGGTTAAGGCTGGGACGCACCTCTGGGAATTGTCTAGTCCAACCTCTCCTCAGAGCAGAGTTAGCTGGTGCACGTTGCTCGGGACTGCATACAGCTGGATTTTGAGTATCTCCAAGGATGGAGACTCCACAACCTGTCTGTGTGGTCACCCTTTTAGTACCGTTTTGGTGTGGGGTTTTTTAATGTTGAAATGGTATTTCTTGTATTTCCATTCATGCCAATTGCCTCTTGTCTTTTCACTGGGTACTACTTAAAGTCTGACTTCATCTTCTTTAGTCGCCCCATGGGGTATTGATACACATGGATCAGATCCCCCCTGAGTCTTCTCCAGGCTGAACAATCCCACCTCTTTCAGCCTCTTCTCATACATCAGATGCTCCAGTCATGTCTGATGTCATCCCTTCGTCATCTTCATGGCCCTTTGCTGGCTTGCTGCAGTAAGTTCCTCTCTGTGTTATACTGGGGAACCCAGAACTGGACCCAGTACCCCTGATGTCTCTACCAGTGCTGAGCAGATGGGAATAATCACCTCCCTCTACCTACTAGTGACCCTCTTCCTAATGCAGCCCAGGGGCTGCTGGCATCATTTTGAGCTATTGCAATAGACAAGGGCAGAGGGCAGCTGCCAGCATGACTGTAATTCACTTCCCAGGAATGCCAGAAGCATGTCTCCTAGTTAAAGAGCTGCAGCCTTTAGGCAAGCCAAGTACAGCATGTTACGGAGGATGCTTCACAAGGAAACTGTATGTGTGGGAGGGCAGGTAGGGAGTTCCTAAGGAGGACCACTATTCTGGTTCTACTGAAAGAAGAGCGGTATGTGTCACGGTCTTGTGGTTGGTGGGTGAGTGGTAAGGAAGGGACAGCTGCTCTCCATACAAAAGGAGGCTTGGCATGTTGCTGGCAGATGGGGTAAAAAAAAAGAAGAGAGGTTAAGTGTGAAGAGGGGAGAAAGTGGTGGCCAGGCACAAGCAGGTGTGTCCACAGGTATAGGGTCTCCAAGGGCATGAAGTGTCTAGCATTTATGCAGATGACATTGCCTGTGGACCTTCTTGACCTAGAGCCACATTTATCAAGGTCACTGACATGGTTGTTTGCAGGTGGCTGGAGAGTCCTTTCAAGCGTAGGATCCTGCTGGAGGCACTTGGGTTGGAAAGGGCCCCCACCACCCTTGCCTGGACTGTGAAGAACAGATTTACCATGCTGATCTGAAGGGTGTTCTCCATTCTGGCTTTGAAGTGACATTGTGCACAGTACTAGCAAGCCTTCAGCCTCTCTTAAAGATCTTCAGGACAGATAAAGATGGAGCACTTATTGCCGCAGAGGTCCTCAGGGAAAAACTGCAAAATACAAAGGTTCAATGTCCACAGCAGAAAAGAATTCTGGAACACACTTCTTTGCCTATGAGTGGATCACAGTGCATAGGGCCCAAGTTGTCCATTACCTAAAGCATAGGATTATCTAAACAAATAGAGCATACAAGTCATTTTTTGGCTGTTTCGGTACAACACTCTAGCAAAACTTATGAGACAAGCTAGGTTTGTTGTATTATGACCTTCAGCAGGTCATTTCATCTCCCCTTGGGCCTTTATTCCTCATCTGTCTCAGAAAGGCACTGTGAAAAGGAACGCGTGGCCGGTGAGCGGCACTGGCGGATGAACCGAGGCTGCTGCTCCACAGTGATCTAACATCTTCCCAACCAAGTGGACCCATCTCCTCCTTCATGGCCTGGTAGGTATTGGGCCAAAGCACGAGCAGAAAACAGCTTGGTGTTTTTCATCCGATTAAGGTGATGAAATGGCTGTGGGGAGGACCCAGGGAGCACCAAAGCTGGCAGCAAGACAGAGCCAAGCGCCTGGGCAGGGCAGGGCTGGGTGGTGGCAGTTCCCAAGCAGAGTGGCCGAGGCTCTGGTGGGAGGGGAGCCAGCAGGACGTCTTACTTCTTCTGCACACAAGCTATTTGCCGGTGTCGTGTGAGCTACGAGGGGACATTTGTAAAAGCTTTATCCACCTGAATGAGTCACTGAAGAACACTGCCGGGAATTATTTTTTTTTTCTGGTTTGCCCAGTCCACTGAAATGAGTCAGTTACTAGTGGAGATAACGAAAAGTGTTCACTGAAATAAAAAATGCCAGCATTCAGCAGGGTGGCACCCCTCCTGCTCAGTGCTCATGCTGTAAAATTCCAGCAGGCAAGGAAGGCCGCTTGGCTCTTGTTCAGCAACCGGCAGGAAACAACCCCCACTAAGCTGTGATTCAACACCGAGAGAAAAAAAAAAAAGAAAAGAAATCCCTTCCACCGTATCAGGGAGCGTGGATGAACATGGCTGGGTTAATAAAGCAACGCTGCCCTGTCACATCTGGAAAGCCAGGTTGGGGGAAAAAAAAATCCAATTAGCTCTAACTGTCCTTACTATAGGGGTCCTAAATCAGTCTCTAGAGAGCCGTTGCATCAGATAACTGCATCCCACAGTGACTGACTACATGCTCTACAATATTTGCCACAGATGGCAGCCACCAGGCAGAAGAGAGGGGTGCCCATTAGCAGAGAGGCAGAACTCAGCTAAAAGTGCCTCCCCCAGCCTCAGAAAGGTGGTAATGGCATGAAACAGAGCTGCTTGCTAGCTGATGCCCCTCCCATGCAAAGAAGGTTACCGATCTAAATTAAAAAAGGAGAAAAAAAAAAAAAGAAGGAAGAAAGAAAGAAAGAAAACGGATCCTACAAAAAATTATTCTTTTTTTTTTGGCCTTTTTTCCCCCCCTTTCATTGTAATGCACCCAGGCAAAGCCAGAGCTTGTAACCTTCCCTTATTCCAGGTGCTAAAGCTTGCTGCGTGCAAAAAAAAGCACCGTGAGAGACTGGCTGGATTCTCTCAGTTAGCAGGTGTTGGAAGCCTGCAGGGATCTGCAGGTTAATTAATCCTGACTTACCAGGGCTGGGGAGGCTTATTAGCCTCCACCCTAAAAATGAGGAAGACAGGAGGAGCCCTCTGGGGGGGAGGTAGGTAGTGTTTGTGGGGAGAGAAGCGGAGGCAGAGCCAACTCTGGGGAAGAGGCTTTAGGTGGGGCTTATGAATTCGTTTTTCATCCCTTTTCTCTCCATAAAAGCAAAGTTCAGAAGAAGTATATTTTTACACTTTAAAACAAGCATCCAATTTGTCGATGGTTAGTGGGAGCTCCAGTAGCTGCCGTGCAGAAGCCAAGTGAAATCTCCCCACACTCTGCCGCGGAGCTGGGCGAGCGCTTTGGCGTTACTCACCTTTGCTGTCTCGGGCCCTAAATGAGGAATTTTTAAGGCCTGTAAGGGGGTGGGAGGGGGATATTTGACTTGCTGTCAGGGCTTGTGAGACCACACGCTTGACTTGATAGCGTTTCTGTGCTCGCCTGCCTGCATGTCATAGGATATACGTTGCTTTCTAATCAAATCCAAAATGTCAGGGAAGGTATCCCTGGCCAAAACCCTGTTGACTGTGGGGGAGGGAAGAGGGAATGGAAACACCACAGGAGGGGTATGGGCCAATCGTTTAGCATAGCTACAGCTCCAAGCATCTCTGCGATTGTTTATGGTTCAAACAACTGGCTGATGGCACCCACTTGCACCTTCTTGCTCAACAATGCCTCTATCTGCTCTTTCCCCCTCCTCCTCCTTGCCTTTGAGGTGTTGACACCCTGACAAACTCAGCCCTGGCCTCCGCAGGGGGCAGGGCGAGGTTTTCCAGGGAGGGCTGAGCTGCACATCCCGGCTTCCCTCCCACTCCCAGCTCTTGCCCACAGCATCCTCTCACCTGCAGCTGGAGCAGCTCAGCGTGGGCAGGTAGGACAGGGTGGTGGGACACGGCCAGGCTGCCACCACCACAGGGGGCGAGCACCAAACCACAGGGTTTGATGCCCAGACAAATATCAACAAGGGAAAGAGGGATCACAGCCCTCCTGGGATGTGGAATTGCACTGTCTGGGAGAGGAGGAAAAGAGATGCTGGCAGAGCTCCTGCTACTGGGAAACATGTGAAGCCCTGCACGCGGAGGGAAGGGCAACCCAGGAGCACCCTGGAATAAGGGCAAACACGAATGGGTGGAAAACACAGAGGTTTAGTATGGAGGGAAGTGAGAAATGGGAAGTTTCCTACAGGACACCCCTGGCAAAGTGGTCAGAAGGGTGGCAGGTGTAAAAGTCATCACCCTTGTCATGTGCTGGGCCGGTGAAAGCTCTTCTCTCCCACAGTACATTCATTGGACTCAGACCTCTCATCCACAGTGTGTTCTCAAGGCAAACTCGGGTCAAAATAAGCCCTTAATGATGGTAACAATTACCTTTGATAGAGCTTAAAAGAGAATAATACACTTTTTTTTTTCTCTTAGCAGAGCAGGGGGGCGGGCAAAGCGTGACTGGTATTCCAGGGAGGACTACTAGGCTCCAGGCTATCGCTTGTCCCAATTCTCAAGGAATAAATCAAAAGAAAACTCCGGGTGTTTCATTTCACGTGAGAAATGAGAATGAGCTTGTTCCCATTTCAGAGGGTTTGCTGGGATGCCCCTTTCCCTCCTCCAGCATCTGCAACCGAGATCTGAAAATTACAAAAGCGATGAGGGTGGTGCTCACCGCCCAAGGATAATTCCCAAATTCCTCCCCCCCACACATCCCACTGAAAGCTGTTGCCTGTAGCGGATTCAATCTTGAGCCACCTAGTGGCATTTGCCAGAAATCGGTGTTACAGGCAACATCAGGCTACGAGCCCCCAAAAAAGAGACAAGAGGTTGAGGAAGAGGCTGAGTGGCAGCTTTGTGGTCCATCCGTGCCTTGCCCGAATGGCACTGAAAGCACTTTTCTGTTGCTGGCTGGGCCACCCTGTTCCTAGAGCATCCTTTGAGGCGTGGACCAAATGCCGAGTACCTCAATAGGAGGTAGCAGGGGGTGCAAAGGCATGCAGCCCCCTTTCCCAAGACCCGGCTTGCGGTGGTTTCCTTTGCATTGGTTTCCTTTGCTCCCAGCTGAGAGCACTCAAGTGTTGCAAACGCCTTGGATGAACAGCAAGCCTTCCCTCCTGTATAGAGGAAGTATCGGGGGTCTGCGTAGGGGCCTTCGTGGGGGTAGGGGCCTTAGTGGGGCTCTGGGCAAAGGAATGGGGGAAAAAAAAAAAAAGAAAAAAAAGGCTTATTGTCCAGAGGCAGGGGAAGGGGAGGTCAGTCTGGTGCTGCAATCCCTCCAGGCACTGCTAGGGTGGAAGGGGAAGCCGGGTGGAAAGGAAGCCCAGGCAGCCCCAGGGTATTTCTTAGGGGTGATGATAAACTGCTGTGGAATGGACATCCCAGTCTGGAAGTAGCCAGCCTGCGTTACTAAGTTTTGAAGCATGTGCCGCAAAATTAAATTGGTCAATCTGACCACTGCTCGTTGCGTCATGTCAAAAAATAGCTTGAGTAGTTATTTCTCCTCCCCTGCTTTCTGGAGAGGGAAACTGAAATCTACAAAAATCATAATTAATTCCCCCTAAAATCAGCATGCCCCTAAAAAGGCAGTTCTTAAGTTTGCTTTTGCCTTTACAAGTTGCATAGCTAGGAAGCTTTAAACAATGCAAATACTTATTTTACATGAGAAGATGCTAAGATTCTCACAAAGTCATCACTTGCCAGAATCGGGGGTCAATACAAGCACCAAATGTCACAAGACTTACAGTAAAATCATGGAGATTCACAATATTAATATATGTGACTTTGTGTTTCAGATTAGTTTCAGCCTTCCGAAAGGCAAAGTTTCCGGGTTTGGGGTTTTTCTTTGCTTGTTTGTTTGTTTTTCTCTGCAGAACATAACCCAAAATATCAAAAAGCCAAGCGAGAATCTGGTTTAAAGAGCAAGATACATAATATGTAGAGGCAAGGGTATGGCAAGAATGCTGTGATTGGACATATCAATCATTTCTATGGCAACAGAGGAGGATATAACAATACCATAGAACTGAGCAGAGGAAACTAGGCAAAAAGAGAACATCATTATACACTACCAATATTTCCATTTACTCTTTGTAGAGATAGAATCACAAAATGCAGAAAACCATATGCAAAATATCCAAAATTATTGTTTATATTTCCACATTTATAGTTTACCGAAGCAAAAAATATCTTGTATACAATGAGTGTATCCTTGTTCTTCCGGCGAGTGTTTGTAAATCCATACGACTATAAACAAAGGATATGCTTTGTGAGAGTGTATATAATATAGTATAATGTACTGGGAGTGTGTGATTGCATGTACAGACACAGAGACTGAACCTTAACTATCCACAAGGCTTTTGCCTTTCTATACTTCTCAGATGAAAATCATAATGTTTAACACAAAGATTGATCATTTTCATATTTTTCTCATAAATGTATTTATTTCTTCTCTTTTTAGTCACCATGAGTGGGATTTATCCTGCCTAAATTATAGTGCCTGGATGTGAGATACAGCCTGAACTCTCACAGCAGCCAAGGCAGACCGAGCTACTCTTCTCCTCCTGAGGTAAACCCCAACACTTGGTCAGCCAGATTGCTCTCCGGACTCTGCTAACTATATAGTCTAGCTCCGTACTGACTGTACCAAGAGCTTAGATGCCTTGCTCCCATGCAGACCCTTATGCTTTAGACACCTGAGGCACAATCCAGCTGCCTGCCCACCAGTATCTGACACAGTTTCAGACCGCTTTGGGTAGCTGTGATGTCCCCATGGAGCTGGTAGAGGACCTGTGCGAGACTTCTGGAGCAGTAGCTCAAGACTAAACAGGATATCATTCTAAATGGCACCTGATCTGAGGTGACTGAATCAAGCCCTTCAGAGGGGAGCAGCATCAAAGGAGTCAGGTGTGAAATCAACATGGGGAGTCCAGGGAGCAAGTCAGGATCAGCAGGGGACAGGGTGGGCACACCTACAACGTCGCCGGGGCAAGGACTGGGTGCCAGCATCTGAGCTCACGCACAGCCCCTGGCACAAGGGGTACAGGGTGCATGTCTAGAGGTCCTGTGGGAGGCAGCTCAGGGCAATTAAAACCTCCTATAGTGCACACAGGACACTAACACCCTAAAATGAGGGTGAGCTGAATCCCCACCTTTGATGTTTACACTGCGTTTGAGCCCGTCACCCACGTTTCCTCTTCAGTAGCTGGAAGAAGCAGGTGCTGCCAGGAAGCTGTATCATCTACTCTGAAGATATGCTATCAAAAGAAAGACATTATGCCCTGGAAATGCCTATATCTCTCCTCTGACCACAAAGGGAATCTCAGTGTAGACGGATTTGCTGTAAAATAGGTCAGAGGAGCTCTGCCTGATGTACCTTTAAAAGATCCAGAATGAGCCCAGGTGGCAATAAGTACACACGGATGTAGTCCCATAATGTGGAGCCTTCCTATCCATTCACAGGCATTATCACTTTCTTGATATTGGTGTCAATATTACCATAAATTTCTTAGGTTAAACACCGATGATGTTATGAAAATGTTTACTGTTGGCTGAGTCATTAAAGGTTATTCCGTTTCCTACCTAGAGGACAGAGAAGGTCCCTCATTGCTGTTCCCCATGATTCTATCCTTGTTTTTACTTCTCTTTGGCTGCCTCTGCATGGCAAGGCCATGTTGAAATATTGTTGTAGATTCCTAATATCTTTAATTTTAGGGCAGAGGCAGAGGGAACAAACAACAAATTCACATACAAAACAGAGATGTGTATTGGGGGTGATAAGCAGTAGACTGACAGCTCTGTCCTGGAGCCCTTCCTCCGTTGGATAGCACAGGACCCCTCCCATTGCCCAGACGGCTTCCACACCTGACCTTGTAAAGGGGCAATACAGCCCCATATTCCCTTTCTCAAACAGGTGGTAATTAGTCCTGCACACAACGGTAGCTTTGGTGATCCTGACATCTCCATAACAGAACTGGAAATGAAAATATCAGCTCTCAGAAGGTTGTATCTTCTCTCGGAGAAAGCTAGACATGACTGCTTTGAATTAAGGTACAAAACAGCCTCCCACACAAGGCCAGAGACAGTGCTGAAAGTCTCCTGCACACCTACGTATAAACACATACGCCACAGAATAGCTCATACAATAATTCAGTTTGGAAGGGACTTCTCTGGGTGCCTCTCATCCGTCTGGCCCATCCCTTCACTAGAACGGGGCTCTCTCGGATCAGGTTGCTCAGGGCCTTGGGTAGCTGTGTTGTGAGCATCTCTAAGGATGGGTGTTCCAGAGCCTCTCCGGCCAACCAGCCCCGCTGTGAGGTTTGATTTTGCTTTTATTTCCTCAGGTTCCTTATTATTCCTCAGGTTGCAACCTGAGCCAGTTGCCTCTTGACTTGAGCTAGGCCTTCACTGTAGCCTCTCATAGCACCCTTAGAGACAAACCTCTGAAACGCATGAGTGGACTCTACGGTGGGTGGAAATCACTGGACTTAAAAAGTTTGTGGTCAGAGGTACAAAGTCCCACTGGCAGCTGGTTGCTAGTGGCCTCCCTCAGGGGTCAGTACTGTTTAACGTCTTTGTTAATGAGCATTCCTCTCCCCTTGTTCACAGAGCCAGTCATCTCAGCACAGAAGGCAGGCAGGGTGGTCAGGTGTGATTTGTCCTTTCTAAGCCTATGCTGGCTGTTCCCGGTTACCTGCCTGTACTTCATGTGTCCAGTTACAGCTTCCAAAAGATATGCTCATCATCTTCCCAGGTTGCAGTTCCTTGGGTCCTTTCTCACCCTTCAGGTGTGACATTTGCCTTTTCCCAGCCATTGGAGACCTTCCCTGATGACCACAGCCTTTCAAAGATGTCAGAAAGCCATAGCTGTCTCCCTCAGCACCCTCAGATGCATCCCAAGTCCCATGGACTTATGTCTTGCCTGTCTGCAGGCCATGTACACTTTACAATACCAAAACACCATGTCCGCTTACAATTTGATGTTACACAGCCAGTGCCAGGAAGTGCAATCTTCTGGCTGTGTTTTTCTAGAGAATCTTTCATATCTTTGTAGTTCTGGCTGGGAGATTAAACAGAAAACCGTTCTGATCTCCATACCGCTGCTTTGCAACTAAAAGTGTCAGTGTCTGCAAAAAGACGTTAAGTTGATTTTTTTCTTTCCTAAAAAGGCTTGCGAACACCATCCACCCTGCTCTTAGAAACTTTGCAGTCCTTAAAGGAAAAATTAAACCCTCCTCCCTCATAAACGTCTCCAAAAATTACATAACACTCCCTGGAGAATCAGGAACTGGAAAGCAGGTCTGAAAGGTCTGCTGGTTTTCATTCCTTCACGCATTCTGCTGCTGTAAATAAGTTCCTTCTTGTATCAAATCCTGCTTCTTGCTCAGCTGCGAAGGATGGGATGTCCCGCGGCCCAACTGGTTGCAGGCTTCCATGTCTGAGCGCATTGCCTGGATCCCTTCACAGTTGATGGAGGGAAGCAGGCTTTCCCACATTTCCTCACAAGGAATAGATGACCCAGGTCAGATGTTTTCCACAGTTACTGAAATGGGACATACAGGACCAGCTCAGATCAGAGAATCACAGAATCACAGAATCTTAGTGGTTGGAAGGGACTTCTGAAATCATCGAGTCCAACCACAAAAAAAAAAAAGTAGGTATCTGCGCTGAAGTGTTAGTTGAGACGCGTGCTGCCTGGAATGCATATTAAAAAGTGGCATAGATCTCTAAAAGCATGTTCCTGGCTCCTAAACTGGCCCTCCAACTAAACTCTGAGTCACCAGAAGAGTCCTGGTAAAACAACTAAAACTTTGAACGTATTTGAACAAATCTGGAGGGAAGCAAATTCTAATTCTTCCCTGAAAGCACCTAGCCATCAATACCAAAACCAAGGTGTTAGCTTGACTACCTTAGATGATTTTGAAGGCAAAGATGATTTCTCAGAAAATGACAATGTGTAAAAAGGTTTTCAGTGTGATAATACATTTCCTGTGCTAGCTATGTCCTTGTGCCAACTGTCAGAACATGTCCACAGTATACCAGAAATTCTCTCTTTCACTGGCTTGCGCATGGTGATTTGCAGTTAGAAAACAAGCATAAAACTCTTTGTGGGTGGCTGTAGCTCCATAGGCTTACAGATGGCACAGGGCAGAAGACAGCAAGGAATCCAACCCCTTGCTCTCAACAAACATGTTCAGAAGCTGAATTCAGGGATTAGCCTAGATACTCCCTACAATATTGCATCAACATCGTGTTTGCATAGTTACTGCCAGGCCCAGAACAAACAGTAAGGAAACAGTGAATCAGACCACAGAGGTTTCCAGAAACCTGAACAGACAGACTGACTGAGGTGCTTGTGCAATGAATAAAAGTACTGTCACTTCTTCCCAGCCAAACTCACTCCGGAGTAATTTACTCGACGTTGCGTGAAGCACCTGTAAAAGTTTCAACAGGAGGACTTTTATCATTCTGCTAGAGGCTTGAAGTTGAAAAAACATTCTATCATCTGAACACACGGTACATTCAAGAAGGATTTTTGCTTCAGGACAGGTAATTCCACAATGAACTGAACCTTGTGCTTTCTCAGCTGAACCATGTCTGCATCCCTAATTCATTGTAGGCCAAATTCTGTTATCCTGGTTTAGGTTATCTGTTAGAAATAAGGAGGATTTCCCCAGAGGAGGTACTGATGAAAGATGCAGGTCTAGAACCAACTACCCTAGACATTGAAGTGTTTCCGTCGCATTAACAAGTATTTTGGGATGAATCGAAATTCCTTCAAATCATAATATTCAAAAAGATGCGTGAATATATTAAAAACAAAAACATGGGGTTTTTTTCATTCCATGAAATTACTTAAGATATCCCTGTGTTTACTTCTTGGATTTCAATGGATTATTATCAGAGGGCTATAATCTGTGCAATCCCAACTCTTTTATTTACATATTTATTCTCTAGTGGATCAAGCATAACAGATTCAGCAGCTCCCGTCCTGCCACCAGAGTTAGGTTTACAGAAAGTAAAAGCAATTGTAATCTGTACCTTTCAGGTATGAAACAATTCCTCTAAAATTAAAAAGAAAACAGAAAACAAAGAGAAAGAGCCCCCTGTATCTCCACTACGAGATAAATCTACCTGTGAAGGTAACACACATAATGAGAGAGGAAAAGGTGCCAGTAGACAGGTGTGACCTGGCTTTCGTTAGCTCTACCTTTATCTAACTGGGTGGAGACACAAAAGAAACAAAATCTTTCCATTTAGCTGTGTCATTACGGGGTGAGGCACCCTGGCTTTGGTGCACTGAAACTCTGACAGTGGGTACAGTCATGCTCTCCCACTACCTTCAGTTGCTACACCTCTTTCCCAGCTTCTCAAATGTCCCCGTTTTCCCTACCTTCCCTCATCGCTGGAAAGTGGTTATGTGTCCAGAAAGGCATGTCCCTCTATATATCCTCCCAGCATACCAGCCCGTTACGGTACCGCAATCCGTTGTTCGCATCTTTCCCCTCATCCCCTTTGGTCATCTGACGACGGTCTGGGCAATTTGATTCAACAGCCAAAATGCAGCTCTTGGATATGCACTCGCCGCTCCCACTGGCTTCAGAAGAATTTGCACGTGCGGTACCAAATGAAGATTCACTCAAAGGAATTTAACAAGATGGTTTTTCACGTAATGTGTATGCAACTCCATCTGTGACAGAAAATATGCCCATTAACAGTTCCAGAAAGAGGAATTTAGCTTACAGCTCTTTTCAAATAACAAATAAACCATTTAGGTGCACAGCAAATAAAAACATATAATTTAATTACTGCAACTTCTAGGATAACGTAATGGTTTATCTATTGGTGATCAGAAGCCATTCAGCAAGCGCTTCCTGAATTTAGCATGAATTACCTGCAGAAAAGTCAAAAAAGAAGCCCAGTGGTGCACAAGTCACTATTTTTCAGCAGGGAAGCTTTAATCTTGTGGTCGTGAAACATGTTGCTTAGCACTCAACAGGAGCCGAGAGTCAAATTCAATAGCTTGCAGATATCAAATATTTTGCAAACATCAAATAAAATATTTCACAAACAAACCGTGGTTTGAATATTGTTCCAAAGTATTTGGGCAACACTTTGAAATGTAGCTATGCAAAGACAAGTGGGAGTTCTCAACATTTCACTAACTCCAGTGGGCCAGCTCCAGCACAAGTATTATTTTTATCTGTTTCTACCAAGAGAGTACAAAAATTCTAACACTTAATATGTTTAGCAAAGCAATGCTGCAGCTGGAAGCAGCACAAAGGACATAAGGCTTTCGCTGTGCTATCCGGGGATTAAAATTGGCAAACGTGTTTCACTAGCCTGGCTTTCCAACAGAGTCGTGGAGCAGAAACGAGAGACAGAGCGCTTCGTGGTGTCAGGGTGAGACCTCACATAGAGAGGACATCCACCACCTCCCTTGGGCGACTGCCGGAGCGCCGAGGAGGCTCTATAGTCCGGTAGAGACCTACTTCCTAAAATAAAACCTGACCTGTGGGTTAGTACAAACAGTTCAGGACAGCTTTCTGCATTGCCTGTGGTACGTAGCCTGGCTTAGCCCCCACCTTCGAAGATTTCTAGCCACCTCTTCCTGCAGCCCCATCAGCGCAGCTAACGTGTTGTAAAATGAAGTTTTATGAATTACTCCCTGAAGCTCTTTGGATGTCACTGAAGGGTCACCTTCAGTAACAGAAAATAGGGAGCGTGTGGCTTACTCACAACGGCTTACCCTTCTCAGCCCAGAAGAGCAGAGCTGAGACCCATATCAAACCCTCCAGCATTTCGCAGCCCCCATAGGGCCCGTGGGGAGCCAGGGAGGGGGGTGCTCAGGACACAGCTTGTCATCGCTGTTTGTGTCTAAGCTGCCTACTGCAGCAGGAGCTCCTGGACTGACTTTAATGGCACTTATATATGGCTCTGTACGAGATGTGGGCTGACTCCAAACCTCAGATTACAGCTCTGCAGCCCAGCCTCTCATTTGCCCCTCCTTGAAAATCTTCCCCTGCAGTGGATAGGTAAAGATTGTTCCTAGTAATGGAATCCGGCAGCTGCAGCCAAAAACTAACCCTCCGCTGGCACTTAGGAGGAATTTTTAATAATCTGGAATACAGGTTGAATTTTCTATGTATAAATACTGGATGCAGCAATATGATTAATGACAAAGTTATCTCCTGTGATGAAACAGGAAAGTTCAGTCCAGAGCCAGCGCAGGGAGGTGAGGGGAGCTGAAGCTCGGGCAGGGAGAAGGGCGATTATGGCTCCTTCTGCCCTGATCTTGCAGATCTGACCAAGCACCATTCAGGTCTCAGCTCTTTTTTTAGGCTTTGCCAGTCAGGTTTAAGTCAAATCTCTGTTAGTCTAGCCCAGAGTTAAGTCATCAGAGGTAGTGGTATAAGAGATGCTATGGAGAGGCACTACAGAGAGAAACCCTCGGGAAAAACCCAATCCCAAGTGAAGTGTTTCAGAAATTCCTGATGATCTTTTTTGGACATAGATCCTGCTCCTCACATCTGATCCCATAGCAAAGAAAGAGGATGTCACAGCAATTGCCTCAAGACAGAGAGACTGTCACACCAAGGGTGGCCCTTCCCAGACTAGCAATGTGATGTGCCCTCTGGTGAGAAACTGGTGGAATAAAACAGAAAAATCCCCCACTGTTAGGACCATAGATCTTTTTCCCATTTGGTGGAAGACTTAAGGCCAGCCTCTATCTACAGCGAGACAAATCCTTCAGCTGGGCTGGTATGTTATGACGCTATTTCCTACATTCACATCGCCCGCTTCCTGGGGCTCCGCATCCTCCTCTCTCACCGGTCTTTCCTACGGGATCTGCTGAGCCACTGGCTTCTCCTCTGCCTACGTACAAAGAGCTTTCCACCAACCGGGTTCTCCACTGCCTACATACAAAGAGCTTTCCACCACCCCTCACATTTCCTTTGCGAACATAGAGCCTCCCTCCTCCTCCTCTGCTACAAACAACTCCTTTGAGGCTCTGCCACGCCAGGGCAACAGCCCCCAGCCCCAAAAACGGCCTGGCATGGCCCAAAGCTTCTTCCTTGGCCACGCTGCTCGTCTGGTGGCACGGGGGCAGCTGAAATACGACATGATAGAACTTGTTTGCCAGAGTTGCCAAAGGTAAGTCTGTTTTGCTTCCTTGTTTGCGGCACCTTGACAAGGTCAGGTCGAAGCATCTGGCAAATGAGTGACTAACTCAAGGCCGCCACATGAGTCAGCAGCGCAGCCTGGCAGGGCTCAGGAATGCTGATTGCTGGGTCTTGCAGTCACCACTAGATCATGTTTTCCCCGTGGTTGCCCTAGCAAAGCTCTCACGGGTGAGTACAGCGCAGAAATATCTCCCGTAATGAGGATTTCCCACTGCAATTCTTGGCAAAGCTGAATTGCTGCAGATTCACGAGCCTCCGTTCAGATCTTCTCTAATTCCTCTTTTGAAACCCCATTACCTCCATCTGTGTTGCCTTTTGCATCAATCAGCCATTTTCACTTGATGGGCTGTTTTTGTGTTTATTTTGTTTCTTGCAAACTCCAATAGAATTTCGCCAACTGAATTTTGTAGACTCCTTCATTACTCACATCTTGTGTGCAAACAAATGCAGCCTGCATAAGGAAAAAATACAAATCAGCACAATTTTGTTTTTCTAAGAAAGCAGAGAAGTTCTGAGTCCTACCCAAAGCAAAGCAGTTGCATTGCTGAAAGCAGTATTAACTAACAAAGATGGCAGTACCACATCAAAATGATTCAGAAACGTTGCCCAGGAAATCTTTTTCCAGCCCCAGCACTGATTATTTTGCAGCTTCCATTTCAATTGCATTCAATGGCTGAGGGTCAAATTCAGCCTGATGCTGAATCAGCCTATCAATCCGGGCTGCCGAAGGCCTCCGTGTCCCCTCCAGAGGTGATCAAGCTCCAGTGACAGTTTGCAGAGGGACAGTGGATAATAATTTTGCCTTTATAAATCATGTGGTGCGGGCAATAGGTGGATGAACAGGTATGTAGGCAGGCATCCTTGCAAATGAGTGCCGCCCAGGACCATTCTCTGTCGGTAAGGCTGGCTGGGATGGAGCAGCCCATGCCTATTATATTCAATTCCCTTTACGTCTAAAGCAGGGTATCTACTGGGAAGCGGATCTTAACTGTGCTAGCTCCCAAACCCCTTGGAAGAGCATTAGTCACCCTGGGCCAAACTGTTTAACAAATGAGCAGTGTTGACGGCCAGCGGCTGTGAGTGTCCTTGTCACCATCTAATTAATTAATACGGGAGGAGGGGGTAGTTCCACAAAACACCAGCCTCATCAGTGCACCGGGCTAGGACATTACACAGCGTTATATATGTGCACAGGACTGTTTTTTATCCCTTACAGGTTAGTGCCTTCTCCTCTGCCCCACCTCAATTGTTTACACCATTTGGGGGCTACTTAGCCTCCAACTTTAGGATTCACTTCACTGACCAGCACTGGGCACAATAAGCAAATGCGATGACATACCCAAGAGGGTGGTGAGCTAAAGTGTGGTGGTGCAGCTGAGGGATGAAGCGGAGGGGCAAATTTCCCAGTCTCAGACAAATATTGTATTTTTTTAAAAAAAGATTACTGCCTATTTTTAGAACTTGCAGGACTTGGTTTATTCATCCAGCAAGTTACATATTTGTTTATTTATGAGAGATATTGACATGTAGAATAAAATAAAAATTATGATGTGATCACTTTTGATTTTGTGATTTTTTTGTGATTTTTCTGAAGTGTTTTTGTCACCAGGCATTACATTGTAAAATATTCTTGGTCATTTCAGAATAAGTGGAAGTTTTGACTTTTGATTGTGGCAACTTTAAACCCCCTTGACAAAGAAGATACTTTTTTTTTTTTTCCTTTTCCAATTTGCAGCAAAAGTCTGATAACAAAAGTTCCATTCCCGAATCTTTTAGCCAGATTTGATCATGAATTATAGAAATGCATTTCTTTCAAAGCAGAACAAAAAATGTAATAGAGTTTTTGTCATGTGTTTCAGTAGTAAATGTTATTTATGATAAATATCAGAAAGAACCATGTCATCTAACGGTCACAGGAGATCACTCAGCATCCTGCAGTGCCGCTACAAGTTGTCATCCCTTTTGGGAAGAAATAACAAGTTGAGACTGAGGTTGAAATCCCGGCTGAAAAAGCTCTCTTTGAAGATGGCTGTGTAGCAGTACCACCATTGTACCCCTTTACACCCCCTGTTGTAAGCACATGATCATTTGATTCCTTCAGAAAGCACAGCTTAACTAATGCATTTTTTCTGTATGCCGCGTGAGTTTCGATTGCTTTTCCATTTTATTTCTCATGTGTGGGGAAGGGGAGGGACACATTCGACAAGTAGTCCCACTTTACTTCATGGGTGCAGTGACAAATCCAGCTTAAAAATGTCTGATGATGTGTGAATACATTTTTTTTCCTCTACGATGGCTCCCAGGCACAAGATGCCTGCTGAATTTTGCTTTCACTCCACAGTATCGGGCATTGTGTGGCTCCTACTGTTTTGCTGTCTTTGTGTGACTGCTTTTTAGGGCCAGCTTTTCTCTTCCCCCTGCTTCTTGGGGTACTGCAGCTACAGGAATCAATTCTGGCCAGCCTTGCACACCACCAGCCCCACTGGAAGCAGTAGTGAAGCCTGGTAATTGTGGAAAGCTTTGGTCTTTCTCCCCATCTCTTCTTCCCATGGGTGAAGGAGAACTGGAATTACTGAGAAGCAGGACTGGAAATGCAGTATTGGAGGAGAAATCTTGCCTTTGCCCTTCAAGCACATAGTAGCTTAGTCACCTCTGGGTGCATCCTTTCTATCCAGCTAAGGTGGAGCATCCAGATTTTCACACCTGAACAAATTGAAGAAGTTAGTCAGAAGCCATCACAGGCTCATCTAATAGAATTTGGATCCTAACTGTGTCCCGAGCTGGATTCAGGACAAGACATAGGATAGAAACAGTTTCGATTTTAGTCAGCACAACCTAAGAAGCCCCAGCTAGCAGCGTTCCTCCTGCAGCTAAGGAGGTGATTACTCAGCAGCCTTACATTGGCACAGCCTTGAAGTCTGTCATATGATATAGCCCAGCATGGGAACAGCGTCAGGCCTTTCACAGGAGCCACAGGCTGGCCACCCCGGCTTAGGTAAATCAGTTTCCATCAAAGCCTTTTGAGCAGACATCCATCCTCCTCCTCTAGGAGTCCATGCTGATACTGTCAGCAATGAGATGCTCTAATTTAGGGAAGCAACAAGAGTCCTGGCTGCACCAAAGTAGTGTAAGCTATTCCCTGTGAGATGCATCAACTGCATTTTGGTGTGACACCATGCTTCTGTCATTCAGCCCTCCATTTTTCTGCATTCCCCCAAAAGCCAGTGCACTTTACAGCTTTATCCAGCTCCATATGTGGATACTACCGAATTGCGTTTGTATGTCTCTACAGCAGTATCATTGCTGTCAGCGTATTCGCTAGTTTTGAGAAGAGCAGATGGAGATAGTTACAAGTGAGTCCTACAACAGAAAGATGTTATGCTATTGTGTGAAGAGAGCTCCAGGGACTTTTCTGTAGACTTTGACTGAAGTTACCAAACCACAACTGGCACGCTGGGTCAGCTGCTTGCAAGAGCTCCAGGGGCTCCTGACAGATGCCAAGCTCTCGCTTCCTACCACACCCTGCCGCTTCCATTTCCAGGACACTTCCTCCCTATTCTGACAGATGATGACCTGTTCCCCATTATACAAGTTTTTGTCAACTCTTGTCTAGACTAAAGCAATGCCATGTATATGAGTGAGAAGTCATGAGCCCTTAGGAAATTCCAGCAAGTACAGAAGGCTGCAACACCCCTTCTCACCAGCATAGGCTAGGACAAGTACCCTCTTTTAGGGTTTTCATATGGTGCTGAGTCCAGCCCAGGTCTCTCATTTCCAAAGCACTCAGTGGCCTGGGACACAAATTCACCTAAAGTGTGAAGACTGTGATGACCAGCTTTCCTCCTCACTTTAAAGAGAACTTCCCATACTGACGAACTTCATCTTACAGGGAACGAACTCCCCCAGAAACTATGAACATTGCAAGCCTGCATCTTTTGTGCTCAAAGTACAAGATCTCTGCTTTAAGCTTCATACTTTCTACCGTACACAAATAGCAGCATATGAATTGAAAACAAAAAATTTGCCAAAACAAAGTAGTGCGCTGCAGGTGTAACTTTTACCCTGGGGAAGGGACAGGAGAGAAAGCGCATATACTCATGGCACGGTTATCGTGATGTTCAGTAACGGCCTGGAAAGACCATAACTACCAAACCACTCTCTCAATAAATACACAAAAGAGCACAGCAGGTGCCCATGCACCCTACGCTTTGCTAGAGCAGAGAGGCATAAGAGCCTAGATTTTATTGTTTATAAGCATTTGTGGTTATCACACTGTCTCTCGTGAGGTTGATATGAGGATGTTTGAAGGGCAAACCATTATTTTGGTAAAACAAGTAGGTCCTCTCATCCCTCATCTGCTGTAGGTAAGTGCACGGCAACCCTATCCGCCTGGAAAGCTAAGCCTAGGAGCCATCAGTGGTGGTCCCAGCAGGGCTCAGGCAGTCAGAAGTCAGGAGACCTCTGGTACCCAGCAGCCTCCCCGTGGATTAAAGGAAGGTAAGAGCCTGGTGTTAACTGCCTTTGTGGTAGCAACCTTTCTGATTTAGACCCCGGCTATTCTGATACATATTCAAATGCTTGTAATGTTAAAGTGGGGTGACAAAGCTTTTTTCACATGTGCTCCTGCATACGTCAATGCAGCCGTGACCAAAAGGCACAACCAAAGGTAACCACTTACAACCTGAAAATTGTTTGCCGCGGGAAGGAGAACCTATTCAGGGATGTTAAAACAGTTTTAGATTGTTACCTAAAAGGGAAGTGCTCTTTTCTCTTTCTAAATCCCTGGATATCTGGCCCAGTCATATGGACACTCCCAAAACACATCCTCATATTATCCCTACTATTAAAAGCAAGGGGCTAGTTCTGAGAATCGATCACAGAGTCATCGGGGCCTCATGTTTGCTGTATTAATTTCCCCTGCTCAAAGCGGTAGTATCCTGTTCTGCAGGTGGATGGGCCTTCAATATGTAGCAAAGGAATAAAGGTCAGCGTAATTTTTGATAAAAAAAAAATAAAATACTTCCTGCTCCTTGATTTTGTGTTTGTATTGTGTATTTTTCCTCCACAGTCCCAAAAGACAAATGTTGACTGAAGCCACAAGTGTAGCTGAAGATACTGATTTTAAGATGGGCATTCCTCCATACTAAATACTTTAATCAGACAATTTTATATATATACATGTGCGTGTGAGAGAGAGGGACAAATGGAGCCAAAACCCATAAATCTTTGCAATTCAAGAACTCCAAGGTCTTGAGCAAGCAAAATGGCAGTCAAAGGTAATTCCATTCAAATAATCTTTAAACTATGACCACCATGCAGAAAGATTTATTTCATAATATAAAAGATAAACAGTGATATAAATGGTAGATAGCGACAGGCAGAAGAGCAGCAGAAATGGCTTTTCCAGGGGTAGTTCTGTCCACAAATTATTATGCTCTCAGCTGTACAACCTGCACTTCACAACATAATATAATATTTCATGACCAAGAGGGGCTAGATTTTATTCAGATCCCTCCTGTACCTCCGTTGAAAAGGAGGCCTTGACAGACAGAAGTAGACATTATCCCATCACTAAAGCTGTTTATTAAAGCTTGGATTCTGTTGAAGAAGAAGGATTGGCAGGAAATGTCGTTACGTGTCCGGCTCAAGTTTGCCAGTCTTAAAGCATCATCACCGGCCTGGGACAATCTCCTCCAGCACAGCAGGGGTTACCAGGCTTCTTCACTACTTAGCACAGATTAGGAAAACAACCTAAGACTAAAGAAACCAGTCGACGAATAAATGCCCTGGCGGTAAGATACTGAAGGTCAAATTCTGAGCCTACTCTATAGCTCTATTGTATTTGGATATCAAAGCAGATAGCTGAAGTATGCATGAGTATGCATTCATTCATTAATAAGGGGTTACTGTAGTACATTTTCTCCTGATCCTTTTTTTCTCCTCAGCACAGTACTTTCACCCCTGGGGAGGTCCCCAGGAAGGTTATGCTGATGTAGAATGATACAGTCGCACTTGGATCACGATGATGAAGTTTTCCGAAGAGCTCAATTTCCATATGGGCTCATACATGAAACAATCCAAATTTCGCTGAGACCTCACCCAGAAACACCGGCTAAACCCAGTCTCTGAGAGTTGCCAAGTTCTGTGTACTAACACAAGGACAACTGTAAGGGCCTGATTAAAAAAACATGGCAAGTCCCAGTTGCTTCAAACTATCAGAAGTTAGTGTAAGTGGCTGGGATTAAAAGCTACATTGGCTTCGCAGGATGACTAGCAGCACCACCAATGAGGCAAGCATTGAAACTGGCCACAGCATTTTATCCCCTCTTCTTCACGGGCATATGAACCATTTCTTTTGGGGAAATGCACAAACAGGTTGTTTTTCTCCGAGCTACAAAGCTTGTGGTTAAACCACACCGAGTTGAAAATGTAAAAATCTCACAAGCCTGCAAAATGCTTTTCACTGTCACATGTAGAATTAGCAACAGTATTTCTGAGGAGGGCTGAACCCACGAAATCTGATGTTGCGCGTGCTGATTATTTCTGCCCTTGAACAAAACTTCCCATGTCCTTATACTTCAGGTTTCTCTGCTGGAGTTGGGAGCGAGTCTTTTGCATCTGTGTTAAGCTGCAGAAAAGTCTTCTACTTTAAGACCTCAAGCAGACTTTCCTGGTTTTAACCAAACCTGGATATTGCGCCTAATAGACAACACCACCTCTCCACTTATCCAGATATTTTTAATTTATTAGAAGCAGTCATCCACAGCATTAGGTGTTTTGTAATTAAAGTACACAAAAGAACAGGATTAACTGGCAGAACATGAGCAGCTACCTACCCAACAAAAACAGACAGGGCAAAATACCGCATTTAATAACATTACAAATAATGAAAAATTGCTTTCGATTTAACCATGCACAGCTTATTTCCCAACCTTTTATCAACGAGCTAAGGGTTTTTAGCATGCACTAATAGTTAACAAATTGGGCTTTGGGAGACTGAAAAAGCCTTGTCATACACACGCTCAAATGATCTTCCTTTCTTTCAAACTAGCAGACAGTGAATACTAACCCCTCTGTCATTAATGTGTTCATCCATCCCTTATTTGAGGTTCTTCCTAGTTCCTTTGATTTCTCCCCGAAGGTGATAATCCACTCTTTAATTTAAGAGTCATGTCTTATTGCATTCATGCATTGCATGAGCAAGAAGGAAACTGAATCAATCAATCAAACCTGTGCAGAGCAACACTAAGCACAGTAACTCTTGATTAAATCTCATTCTCAAAGTAGAATTCGTCCCAAAGAAAGTTAGCATTTCAAAAATAATTAATCACAATTAAAAAAACAACTAGTCTTTTTATGTAGTTCTAAGACTGTGCTAGATTGCTCACCTTGAATCAAAGCTGTAGATGTGGCTTTGTTTTTTGTCTGTTAAAATATGACATTACTCTGGCCATCACTTGTATGCTTTTAACCCAGCTAAGGAGATGATGTGCAAGGAAGAACCCTACAAAGCTTTGCCAATGGCTTCTGGTGTGTTTTGTTGCGATGCTTCATCATCTCGACTGAGCAGGATAGCCCACCGGTTATAGGAGTTGCTCGGGAGAACCCTTACTGGAAGTCCCTTGAAATTTCCAGACAGGTTTCAACAACCTGCGTGATTTTATTTCACCAAACATGATTCAGTTATTTTCTCAATAGAAAAAGGATGCCTTTTGGGGAAACAGTAAATATTACTGCGGGTTTGAAACACGTTGAACCTCTATCACTTGCATGAGGAATACTGTAGACCGAGAAATTCTGAAAAGCCATCTCACATTCCCAGAAAGTATTTCATTAAGAATAGTCTGAAGTCTCATCCTCACATCTGAGCTTTTTCCCATTTTCACAGCTTCTGGAAGTTACTAAGCCTGGTCTGAACTCACAAGCGGCAGTAGAAAGTATATTTTCTTTTATAAACAAATCTTGGCAAATTGCAGAAACTTGTTAAATACTACGCAGACAATAAAGCGCTGTGAACTGTCTATCTGAGGGCAGTAGGAGTGCCTTTCAGAGAAAAATATATGAGGTACATTTTCTAAAATGTCCCATAAAATGAAGTTTTGTCTATTATTATTCCCATGATTCTACCTGCCGTGCTGGAAGGATGGTCACACTACGACTGGCTGCAGTTGCAGTGGGGGTGCCTGAGCAGCCTTGGCGGCTCGTTAAAGTTGCCTGGTTCCACGTTTGAGATTTTACCATTCACCTGTAACGTCATTCAAAAGTAAAGGACAAAACCCATCTCCATACTCTGAAATGCAGAGGCACCGCGCTCCCCAGGTGGACTGCTGCTCCGTAACTAAGCAACCACATCCTGCATCTCTAACGCACATGCACTGATCTTACCACGGAATATGCTTTGGCAGTTTTTACCTTGAATCACTTGTAGATCTTCCGTTCATGTCTGAAACGTGCTTGTTATAAAATTGTGAATGAATTGCTTCAGTGAATAATTGTAGGTCTGCTGATCATTCCATTTATGGATTTTGTAATCCAGATTATTGAATTTTTAACTGGGAATGTATCTTCTGCAATAAATTGAGTAACATTAATTTATGCCTCATACATCTTTTCATCTATACTGATACAGTTTTTTAAATTAACAAGCAGGGTGTGAAAGTTAATTGTCCCACTGACTGCAATATCACCAAGTTTTGCTTCGCTTTATCTGCAAGGATCGTAACATTTAATTTGAATAAGTAATCAAAACAAAGTCAATAGAAAACTCTGAGCTGCCTTTTGGTGACACAACTTTTGAATTAAATGTTTGCTTCCCATGAGTAAGTCACATGGGAATTCTCACAGACAAGTATTATGCTAGTAAAGCTCGCATGATCACATATTCATAGAAAATAAATATGAAAGGATTACAACCACAGTTAAATAGAAGTTCCCTTTTGAATGCAAATGAATATTTAGGGTATGTATTCACTCAAGTGAATACATTCCAGTCCTTGCTCATGCAAAACTCCATCAGTACTAACCAGAGGGTCAGCCCCACGTTAAAAATAGCGCTTGGTCAAAATAAGAAGTTTGCAGTGGTGGAAATGTTTTATGTAAGCCACCTGAGGAATGCTTAGCAGTAAGGAATGTATTTGTACATCTCAGGAATGATGGAGTGTGGTTCAAGATCAAGATCTCAAATCGGGACCATAAATCAAGGATGTTGACCTGTCCAGAGACCCATCACGGCTGCTCGTACTCCAACCCCCCCAGAGCTCCTTCATGTCAGTGCAGAACTGTAGAAAAAGCTATAGGGTTAGAGTATAAACACACAAGCTGCTCAAAGGGGATTTCGTATCAAATGTTCCACAAAGGTTGTTTTTGTAATTTATTCCAACGGAAACAGAGAGTATAAATTAACATAGAAGGCATTTTCACATCCTAATCCATATCAGCCTAATCTAATTTGCTAAATTGGGAAAAAGAGACACACTCTCATTCTACCAGAGCAATCGTTCCCAACCTTTATTCAGCTTTGTGTTTGCCACTTGCTTCAAATAGAACACAATCTGTGTGGGCCCACAATATCTCTATCTATTCTAGCTGCATCTTCTGGCCTAAGAAAAAGACACTATTTCTCTTTATAAAGTTTGTCTTGGCTGTATCTTTACACGGCTCTAGCTACAGCAATGCTGCTACTAGCAACATAAATGAATGTTCTACTTATTTGAACAAAAGCCAAACATAGATAAGTCACAAATGCTTCAGATGCAATTAAGAAAGAGACCGTGCAGCAATCATGGAATAATTTAGGTTGCCAGGGTTGTCTGGAGGTTTTCTAGTCCACCTCCCTGCTCAGAGCTGGCTCCTGGTGGATCTGAACAACTCAGATGGATCCCGGGGCTTTCAAGTGTCATTATTCCTACAGTCATTATCTGGTAATGCTCATTCAGTCTGCCATGGTGTTTTCTCTCTCTCTTGAATTTATTGGTAGTCTCAGATACAAGTATTAAATGAAAATATCATTTATGTAACTATAAGGTACCTCCTGCTGCATTTTCTAGTCTGAAGGATAAAACAAGACTTGTAAAAGAGTAATAGGAATATAGGGCTTGCAAATGTGAAATTTGGAGAACAGTTATACAACTGTATACAGTTTTAATCATATCACCTCTGACACTACATGCACACAATATTTCTTTGATGTGCCGCTTTGGTCTAAGACATTCAAAAGGTGGGAAGATAAAACTACATCACTCATGTAATACCTGCTTTACCTTCAAAGAACTATTGAGGCGTGATTTTTATTTGTTATAATAAAAGTCATTCTCAGAGGACATTAACTGTTAGCTGCATTGTCATTTAATTATGTCGAACTTATTATGCTGAAGCTTTCAACAAACACTTTCAAGAAAGTTATTGCTTAATCTAGCTATTTAAGTGAAACGCTTTTACCTGTCATTTTTAATTTAAAAAAACCCAAACAAGAAAAACCCCCCAAAACACCCAAAAACCAAAACCAAAAAACGAAAAAGAAAGCATCTCTTTTCACAGTAAAGTCTGTATTTATTCTGGTGGAGGAGGGAGATATTTTCTCTCTTTTCAAAACTTTTATAGCTGGACTTTACCTTGAGCATATTTCAAAGCTGCCCTTAATGCCATTCCTTCCTTCAAAACTAATTGATTCACTGTGTAAACATTCCTGATGCACAAATACAGTCAAGGGTCGTTCGCATGTGGTCTGCAAATCAGGCACAGGAGCTAATGTCAGAACTGCTGTTTGATCCACCAGCCTCTGAGACAAATTAAGCTTTTCTGTATGACTCACCACTGCTTTTATTGTGAAGAAAAAAGAAAAAGAATATTTTGTTTCTGTTCAAATTACTGTAACATGAAAAACCAACAACACTATTTCAGAGTTTATAGGACAGCCGTTAATAATAGATTGTCCTACCAAACAGAAAGTTAACTCCAGTCTACGTCCAGGGTGTGGAAAACAAAACAAAAGGCACAAAACAGAAAGAATGGGGGAAAGCACAATAAAATACTACTTAGACTTGGAGAAGCAAACACAGCGTCTTCTTCCAAGCAGAAATGCAGCAGTTGCTTTCTCCTGTAAGCATTACCTCAGCCACTTCTGGACAGATAGGCTTTTATCCATATCTCCATCTTCATGAGTCACCATATAAATTGTTTGGCTGCCCTGAGTGGGTCTAAAGAGGGAGAAATATAAAGAGCAGGTGTCACCAGCACATGGCGGAAACCACAGTCCTCAGCTTCATCGTCACCCTCCCAGAGGCACTGCATATACAGGGAGCACAGAGGGCGACTGGCAGAGCCCTGTGGGAAGACCTCACACCAGAGTTCCTCAGTATGAGAGAGACAGAGCTGCCCGGATAGACCCTGCTACCACTTGTGGCAGGACCAAAAGCAGGCAAAGAACATGGAGACACCTGGGAGCGTTGTCAGGGTACCCTCGTTCTTTATCCTAGTCAAAAGGAGATCGGTAGCCAACACTGCCCTGGGCAACCTCTAGGATTAATGTCGTGCCAACAGAGACTTAAGTGTCGCAGTTACTGTGGGGAAGAGGTTTCCACCCAGTCTCCGCACCAGACACTCCAAAACCAGGGGATTTGAGATGGTGTAAGGACTGGAGTGATTGTCAGTGATTGTCCCCCATCTCAAGCCACCAGACCCCCAGTCTTTCTAATGGCTTCACATCTTTCAAGAGATCTTAATCATGCAATGATTGCATTGTTTGAATCAGTTCATTCTAGTCCTGGCACATCCCAATTTACATACTATTTTGTGTTGCCAGTTCTGTCATTAATGTTTAATGCCTTAATTCAGCCATCAATCCCCACTCAGCAAAACGATTCAGCTAAGTACATATTTAAAGTTAAGCACATTCTTAAAGGCTTTGCTGAAATGAAGGGGTCTCACACACACGCTGCCATGCTTCGCTGAACTGGGTTTTCATGCACAAAAGAGTTCACTTGCCATAGGTACTGAGGAGAGGAGCCTTCCTCTTCCTCATGCACCCTCATGTTAAAGTGTGCAGCTTATGAAGGACACAAAGTGTAATATAGAGTTATTCTGTAACGTATGCGAGTTTTCTGTAACGTCAAAGCATTATATTCAAGGAGAAGGTGATTGCGATCCTGTTTTGGTTTTGCTCCAAATGTCATGATGCAACCAGATATAATCTTTTGTATTTTCTGAATTCTGCCAAGTTGATTTATCTTAACCCGAAGTTTGGAAGGTAGCTAGGACTCTGAAAATCTCTCTTCGCAGCAAACTGATCAGATTGAGGTAATGCCTGATCATTGGCGTTATTCATATCTGAAAGGAAGTAAAAATCAATAAACTTTTGCACAGATGTAATTTCATACATGGTAGGTCAACTAGTAGAGATAATAAAAAAAAAACAACAACACCAAAACCCAAAAAAACCCCCAAACCAACAAAACATACTGATTGCTTTCTCAAAGTGGGATATTTCCTTTGTCCACCAGGCCTCTTAGTAAAAATCAATAAACTTTTGCACAGATGTAATTTCATACATGGTAGGTCAACTAGTAGAGATAATAAAAAAAAAAAACAACACCAAAACCCAAAAAAAACCCCAAACCAACAAAACATACTGATTGCTTTCTCAAAGTGGGATATTTCCTTTGTCCACCAGGCCTCTTACTCCAACACTGACCAAATTGTTTTAACTTTTCATGTTGAAAATTTGATAGTATGTTGTTCCAGGGCCTTGGTTTGATGGGTGGCAGGGAGGAATTTGGGTTTTTTTCACTCTCACAGGAGAGTGAATGAAATAAATACCATAGAGGCCTTTTCAGCTCCAGAGGAATACAATTTATTACAATCACATATTTTTCACCGATGGTGGTGGTGGAAGCAGTAGTGGATTCTTTCATGACTGTTTTATACATACTTTATCTTAAGTGCTTAAAAATCTTATAAAGCACTTATTTTAAGTATTTGAGAGATGTTACCACTTCATTGTCCCTTTACAAGACAGCTGTTTCCGGCAATAGCTCCTACATCATCTGTTTACAGCAAAGAGTAACTCACAAGGTATCCAAATCTCTTGAATACAGTGGGGATGAGAGGAGGGAGTAATCTGATGAGGCAATTTTGTGCCAAAGACACTCGTTGCAACATTTTGGAGTTGTCTGTTACCTCAAAGTTTGATTTAAATTTGTCCTAGTCATGGGTAAAAGTCAGAGGAAAGGAGTTTTCTGTAGCACGCCTTTTAATCAGTTCAACCATACTCCTAACTTCAGGTCAAAATTTTGTGCAGTCAAAGTGCGTGTTCCTTAAATACTCTTTCGTTTTATGCAAGGAGGATGTCCATGACAGCAATAAACAGCTTTGCAACTTTCAGCTTATGCAAGAATAAAGACTTACTACAGCTTGACCTGGATTAAATTGAAGAAGCAGATTTCAGGTTTTCAATCAAATTCTACTAGCAGCCTAGTATTTGAAATCAGAATCCCCCTTCTCTCCCCGCCCCGGCAAAGTATTAAATTTATTAGAAAGGTTAAAGAGACATTTTCCCCAAAAAATGGAAACCCCCTGATCAAATAATAGGACTGTCAAGATCTGAAAAGCACACAAATCCGTCTGTCCTGTTATTGTAATCTGGAAATTGGGCAAGAGAAATTCTGTGACCTACTTCGTATCTCTTAAGCCACTGCCAGTAACTGGACAGTTTTTTTGTGCAGTGTTTGCTTCCTCTCATCAAAACTTTCCTGAGTAGTAGGTGTTGCCCGGGGACTTTCTGGTCTGTGTGACTCCCCTTGCTTTCGGTCTGTCACCACAGTAATAGTCCATTTATCACATTTCAGTTTCAGATGTAAATATTTTTGAGTTTTTTAATTTTTATTTTTTTAGTTGTAAATATTTTTTTCCTGCTAAGGCATCTTTGGGCCTAGGGAGCTCCACGGACTTTGTGGAGTTTCAGACAGGTGCAGAAAGCCAGTTGTTGGCCATGAACCTTGAGAACTACGACCAAGTCTGAGAGGCACATGCAAACACGTAAGCAAGCCAGCTGTTGGAAACTGGAGATGAGGTTTCCTCTCCCCCAGGTACACGGAGTGGAAGGCACTGCTGCGAATCAGTAGTGAGCACACCTGAATCAGCAGTGAGCGTGCCAGGCGCAGGCACGGCTGCAGTCTCGTACAGGCGGCACAGCCTTCAGCATCTGCTGGAAAACCCACCTCAGAAGCTCCATAAGTACTTACGTGACAAAACCACACAGATCTTATGGTTGCTGCAATATGGTTGCTGGAAAAACTCTGCTGCTGGTTCTTAACGACAGCCGGTTTAAAGGAATTTAAATAGGCTTTCACTCTGCGGTATTTGCAGGAGTATTTGCTGTGTAAGCTGAATGTCCCACAGAGAAGGTCAGTAGACCATGGAGACACAAGAACAGACAACCAAGAACTGTAACTTCCACAATAGGCTATTAAGTCCACTTATTGATGACATATTGTACTGGTTACAATGTGTATACTAACCAATGTTTTGAGCAGACATCATTTTCAAGGCTTGGTTCCGGGGGCCCTGTGAGTGAGTAGCATCTTCCCATGGGGTTCTCAATAGTGCGCGAGGCTTTGCAGATTAAAAGCAACATGTATTATACATGACATCTGTGTGCACTGCTCCTCAGAAGCAAGCTACATTGAGGGACTAGAAAACCAGCAACCTTCCACCAAAAATTCCCCTTTCCTCATCCCCTGCCCCCCCCCGTCTTTAATATTGCTGTCCTCTGACATGATGGCTTTGGTCGCCTCGCCATAACAAAGCAAGCCAGCCTGTCTGTGTCACACGTGGGCTTTCAGCAGCTAATTAACATGAGGCAGCCATGGGAGTTTTCTGAGAAGCTGAGCTCTGATGGAACCCAATGCCATCCACTAGGAAGCTTTTAGACGCTCCAGCCATACATAATTTATTTTCGCCAGTCACATGGCAGTAAAGCTCATTTTGCATAATGGATACTTGCAATGGAAAAGCGCTTACAGGGTTTCAGTGGGGCAGACAGCCCTTTCATCTATCTATATCAAAGAGAAATTAAACAATTATGGGAGTTTACTGCATTCTTGTAGAAAACTCTGCAAATAATGTTTTAAAGGCGTGCAAAACCCATTAAGGCAGCACTTCTGCTATTCACATCCACTGCCGCACAATTGTTCATTTACGCCTCTTTCCGGCGTCTTTGTGCCTCCTGATTTACACATAATGCATTTTCTCACCTGCAGTTCCTCTGAAATTCACTTTTGGCCGCAGAGGGCTCGGCGCCAGGGAATCCCGCGTCCCGGCTGGCGTTCGCCCCGGGGCCGCAGGTCGCCCTGAGCCCTCCCCTGCCTGTGGGCAGGATCTACGCCCCCCACCCGCCCCAGGTCCCCGGTCCCCGGGGCAGGGATGTGCGGCGGGTGGCGGGGTGGGGGGACACGGGGACAGGGGACCCGCCACCGGGAACCGGCTCCGGCAGCGGCGCGCGGCCACTCGCCACCCCGCCGGCCGGTAGCCAACGGCCCCGAACGGCCCCGAACGGCCTCGCCCGGGATGGCCGAGGGCAGCCCCACCTCCCTCCTGCATCTCTCCATCGTCCGCTGGTGGGTGCCGGGGTCCGGGGTGGCTGCGGAGACCCCGGCTGGAGGGGGGGCAGCGGGGGGAGGTGGTGCGGCTGGTCTGCTCTCACCCCCCGCGCCTTGCCGGGGGGCTGGCAGGACCTACCGGGTGGGCTTACTACAGGGAGGGCTGGAATCCGACTTTTAAACACTTGTCTGGTAGGACAAGGGTCTGGTTTGTTGTAAAGGCCCCATCACAGAGTGATAGAACTATAGAATGGTTCGGGTTGGAAGGGACCTTAAAGATCACCTAGTTCCAACCCCCTGCCATGGGCAGGGACACCTCCCACTAGACCAGGCTGCTCAAAGCCCCATCCAGCCTGGCCTTGAACACTTCCAGGCATGGGGCAGCCACAACTTGCCTGGGCAACCTGTGCCAGGGTCTCACCACTTTCACAGTAAAGAATTTCTTCCTGATATCCAATCTAAATCTACCCTCTTTCAATTTAAAACCATACCCCTCGTCCTATCACTACATGCCCTTGCAAACAGCCCCTCCCCATCCTTCCTGTCAGCCCCACTTTAGGTACTGGAAGGCCACTATAAGGTCTCCCTGGAGCCGTCTCTTCTCCAGGCTGAACAACCCCAACTCTCTCAGCCTGTCTTCATAGGAGAGGTGATCCACCCCTCTAATCACCATGACTGCCATAAACGATACCATGGAAGCGGGGACGTTTCCCTGAAAGTCCATCTCCTGCCACAAGTCTTACTGATGTGGAGGTGGTTTGATGTGGGGGAAAGAGGTTTTTGTCTCAGCCTACCCACTCATAGGGATCTGGCCCCTGGGCTGCCATCTACTTGACGTGACGCTGCAGTGCAGATGGCAAGGACCATCCCTGGCTGGACCACTTGTGGCTCATGTGCTTTTACAGTGGGCAGTGACATGCTGAGTGATTGATGTTCTCCAAGGTTATGTTTCCTCGAGGCGAAGGTAATGGTCGAACTCCCCAGTGAGAAAAATACTTTCTGTGGTGGAGTAAGGTTGTCACCATCATTTTCTTGTGCTTTGAGAAGAGCGTCATCTGCCGTGTGACAGCCAAAGAGAAACCAGGGTTACTTTCCTACTTTCACCAAGCACAGCTGAGTGCAGCTAGAAAGCAGTGTTGAAGCTTTGTGTGAAACAGCAACAACACGTACAAGCGAACTTTTAACTTGACAGCAAGTAATCTTCCGTCTTTTTGTTCCCCCTCTCAGTAACACCTGAGCAGCAGGAGTTATTCTGTGCTTCCCCTGTGATATAGATACCACTACTCCCATTTTAAAAGGATTAAAGGAAGAGATTCATCCAAGGTTATCCAACAAGTTTGAGACACTGCATAACACCGAATTGCAAAAAAGCCCTGAAAGGATGAACCGATGATTTTCTCATCACAACAACTTTCTGAATCACTTTTTCATGTTTTGAAATTTTTTAAATATTTAGCTTCATTTTACGGTTGGTGTGTTAACAATAGCAAACCAGATTTTGGTCCAGAAATGGTTTAACAGCAGACTTGTGAATTTGTATAATGGCCTGTCTGCCAAAGGCTCACATACAACGGGTGGCAAACCCCAAAAACCTAGAGTCCATTTGAGGTCCTAGAACCGATCAGATAACAATCCCAAAGGAAATTGTGGATGGAAAGGAGTAGGTAAATGGAGGAGGTCTTTCCCTGTGTGCTCCTTAGCCTCCATCTTTCTCCCTTACCACTCTGTCCTTTTGCTTTTGTTGTCTTTATTAACAGTTTTGTTTTGATGCATGCCATAAACACACAGGTTTTGAGAACCTCAAGGCTGACAGGCAAGAAGATGAGCACTCTGCTCTTTTCCTGTGTGGATTTTTTTTTCCTGACAGACAGTACTTTTGTATTATGTGTCAGCACTAAGAATGTGTTTGACTTGTTATTTGAAAAAGGCTGGCAGTCTAATAGACGATAAATTCATGAAATGAAATTCCCAAATATTTTGTCACTAAATAGTTAAATGCTGAGGCAAAACTATTGGCAGAAACCAGCTACTGAAGCATGAATTAATTTCTGCAGCAATTCCAGTGACTCTTGTGGTGTTATATTAAGGATGGATTTGGACTTAGGTTTAATCTCCTCCGGGACTGCTCAATTACGAAGGGTTTTGAGATGGTTGCTCTAGAAGAAACGAGCATTTCTGCCTGCTGGGAGGCAGAGCTCAGTCAGGACTCTTATCTAGAATAAATTTCATTTACCTTTCAGCCCCATGATGGGAAATACCCCATTAGTGCAGCAGATCCCCGATCTTTGGTGCAGGTTCCTGCTCGTGTCTAGCCGTGAAGCCTTTGCTGTTGGGTGGTGGGGCTGGAGGTGGTGAGGAGCCGGCACAAGCTCAGCCCTGGCGCTTGGCAGCACCAGCCTCTTGGCTTGGTGGGTGAGAAGATGGGCTCCGAGGAGGTAAAAGTGAGGTATTTTGGGGCCTTTTGCTAGGGAGAGGGAAACCTGGAAGAGGCAGTCAGCCTTCTTCCCATGAGAAGGAGGAGGAGGAGGCATGAATAAAAAGTGAGGTAGACACCATCAGACTGCACAGCAATGACGGTCTTGCTCGGTCTGTTCTAGCGAGCCAGTTTGCTGAAGACCTTATCCGCTATCTCCTGCCAATACAGGTAATACAGAAAAATAAACAGTGGGTCGCCTGAAATCAGGCTGCTAATAAAAGAGAGGATGCTGATTTAAAATCCAACAGGCTTATCTCACCTGGTGATTATGAAAAGTCTGCTTTCCCAACCAGCTCGATTATCAGTAAAGACACAGTGAGTAACTGGCACTGTGCTGCACTAGCATTCATCTGATAAATTAATTAAATATGCACAAATCACTTGGTATAACGGAAGCAGAGTCACAGTAAGAAAACACTGTCATACAATCAGTGTTTCATGCTTTGAAAATTAATCTCTCTGCTTCTTTGCTCCAGCTTTGCTCCTGTATTTGTACTGCAGGAGGCTATTATCTTCTGACATCGAAACCATTGGCATTATCTTATAATTAAAGGTCTTTTTTTTTCTGGTGAAGGTAATACCTTAGGCTAATAAGTAACTAGGTTTACGTCTTCCTCACCTTATTCACGCAAGTAGTTGCATTGACTTGACTATGACCATTGTGATAAGTACGGTGAGTAAGGGATTTGGCCAAAGGATGAGTATTTAAACACCTAAACCAGTTTCAGTCCTGGCAGTTCTGTTACATAGTAACCGTAAATTAAAATTCTGTTCTCTTATTAAACTTGTGCTAAAATCAGTGAGGTTGTGTGAGAACAGAACTTGGTCTTTCATAGTTTGTGGACTCTCTGTCCTAAACCATCATATCAGACATTTTAGATGGAAAAATGCTCACCATATTATCTTTGGTATAGTGGAGACCTCCATAATTAGAAGATCAAAGTTACATCCTGTTAGAGAGATGCTAATATTTTGTGTATTGGTGTTAATGTTGTAATGGTATTACTAAGCTGTATTTTTTTATTAAAAACTACGAGATGTAGTTCATTTATTAGCAGAGTCACCCATGACCTCTCTTATGCTCTGGAAACCAGGAAAGTAGAATTTTAAAGTTAAAAACAAACATAGAAAAAAAAAATACGTGTGTATATATATATTTATGTATTTAAGTTGTATTTTTTTTCCCCAGAATACAGATTAACATAGAAGTAGTGGCTCATTTTTTTTTGATTCTATGTTTCTATGAAATCAGAGTAACTATTACAGAGTTCACTGTAAACCTGGTGAGCTATTACAATCACAAGCTAACAATCCTTTCTTGCAATTCTAACATAAACCAATTGATGTTTTTGTTTTAAAGGATAGCTGATAATTTCTATTTGTGTGAAGGATGCACTGTACCCCGCTGGCTACTATACGAATTGTATATGGAAGGCTGCAGTCCAAATGCCAAGTATCAAGTAAATTCAGCCACCTTTGGAAAGGTACAGAGTAGACAGGATATAGGAGATAAGAAGCAGAGATAGATACCTAAACAGAAAATCTGATGATCAAGTATACAGGCTGCATAACAAGAGAGATTAAATTATGGAGAAGAATGAATATGTAACATATTATGGTTGTGCCTTTTCTAATGTATTTCTGGTAAGCCCTCGTGTAGACACTGTCATACTAAAGAAAAGAGTATTCTTTGTGGTGGAGTTTGTTTTCTTTGGGGAACTGGTATATATTGTACTAGCAAAGATTTATTTTGCCAATATATTTTAGAAAGTTTTACCAAGGTAAACAGCACAAGGTTAATAAACTTGTCCTGAGGAGCTGATTCTTCTGTCCTTAAAAGATTCCTTTGATTGTTACATAATGTTATACTTTCCTTTCTAAATATACTTACAGAGATTTTGCTCCAAACGCAAACTAAAAAAGTTGCTATAGAGTCATCCAAGCAAAACAAATGCAGATGTAAAACCCCATTCTCCTTCAAACAGTTCCACTTTTCTAATACGTGGAGGTTGATACCATCCACAGAGCAATTATCACTTAGAAATCCGGATTGCAACAAACACTCATAGCTATTCAACTTTATTTAACAAATTAAGAAAGACTATTTGTTGCTCAAGACTTTTTGTTCAGAATTTCCTGTTTTTACCACTAATATTATTCTATTAGTGCCCACGGTAGAAGCTACTAAACGTTTTTTTAACACAAAACCAAAATAATTTAAGCAGGAGTTGTACCTGAGATCAACCTAATTTGTGCAGATAACTTCATTTTATGAATCATTTATCTCGATTCAGTTGAATCTAATTTTTTTTTTTTACTGGGTAAGTTAAATCGCTCTTACTTAAAATTAAGATTTGAGTGAGTGATCCAGCGTGATTTATTACCATAGCTTAATGGATCATCGCCCATCAGCCAAGCCCATGGGTAGAATTTGCCTGGCTCAAGGTAGGTGTCTGTTGTGAAGCTAATCACCTTAAAACTTCTTGGTGGTCAATGGAGAGAAATAAGTAGTTACATATGATTCCTCTCACCCTAAATGAGTCATCTCAGGCAGCTCAGATGAACTGTGCCTCAGAACTGCCTGTTTTTCTCCATTCTCTAGAGACTCCGCAGCGACTAGCTTAGACATCTCTACCTTGTAACCACGTAGGTTAATCCCACCCTGACTGTACACTTTCAGGTGCTCCAGCATGATGGAGTTACCACCTGTAAGCTAAGCCTTCTTGTGGTTTGTTAGTGCATTTTACTCTTAAGTTGGGACAGGCATGGGTGAAGCATGAGTCTGGTCACGCAGGAGAGCTTAGCTGATGAGCCATAGCTGCTATAGGTTGGTGCTTGCAACCGTTTGCTCACGGCCTTAACCGACCCCAGTGCATCGGGGTGCAAATTAACACACCCCAAGTGAGCAAACTGGGGTGCAGCTCCCCAGTGGCTGGAAATGGTCTGGCCTTCTGCAGCAAGAGGCTGAGGAGGGCAGGAACTGCAGCAACGCCGGTTTAAACTAAAGGTGCGCACGTCGACGGTCACCACAGCATAGCTAATAGGTGTTAATAATCCACCAGGCTGTAGCAACCTGACTGCATTACACGCGTGTGGACTGTCAGGACTTCTGCAGTCAGGTCCTGTGTGAAACAAACTGTGATGATTTAAGACACCACTAATCCCTCCTGCCCTATCCCTCTGCCCAGATACGCCACTGTCTCTGTAGAAGGGGCAGTGGGAAGAAGTATGTGGTTTATGCCACGGAACCCCCAGTTTAACAGTCTGTCCTTGTAGGAAAATGGGATTATGCTAAAATACCAGTTTGTGAAAGGGATCAGCTGGGGGGTGTGCACACAGAAACGCGCAAAGAATAGGACCACTCCAACACTGTTACAACTGGAGGTGCACGCCAGTCTGAGTTGGGGAAATTTGTCTTTTAGCAGGCTTTTGGACCAGCAAAGCGCACTTTGCACAAAGTCCAAGCTTTGCACTGCTAAGTCAAGGCTCCCCTCACTCCCCACTAACGTTGAATACTTGATCCTCTGTTCCTGCTATATGGGGAATGTTAGCTCCAGCTGTCCTGGGTTAGTCTCTGTCTTCACGGAACAGCTCATGCAGAATAATCGTAGTGAAGTGGATTATAACCCTGACAGTGTCTTATTACTTCGTAGTGCCTAACCTTGACAGATGCTGCGTGACCTCTGTTCACATTTACCACCGCGGTGGTCAAAGGGTTGCTTTGCAGCTTGATGATTCAGGTCCTTTTAAAACAGATCTTTTAAGAAGCCAGGCCCTATCCTGCAAGTACTCCTCGCAAGAGTGGGTTGAGTAGGTGAAGTCCCTCATGTGAGTAAGTCCTACTCGAATGAGTAAGGCTTGTAGGTCTGGCAGAGTACTGGAGAATCACGGCACCTTCGAGTTCCCCTCACTGATATACCCCACCTGATCGTGGGTGGTCTCCCGGTGTGTTTCAGTGCAAGGTAAACCAGACCAGTCTAAAATTTCCTACCCGAGGGAGGTAATCCCTTAAATTCCTTGGATTTTGGTCCACAAAAGCCTGACCGCGTTCAACAGTTACATTTGAGAGCTGTCTAAGAACAGGTATTATCCTGCAGATGATGGAAAGCAAAAGAAGTGAGCAAGGAGAAAAAAATGCAGCAGATATGTTTTTGTGTTTTAGAATTAATTTACCAAGTATCTCTAACTTTCTGTTTGATTTTTTTTTTAGCTTATTCGGTTAGTTTTCCCTGGTCTGGGGACAAGAAGGCTGGGCACGAGAAGGAATACCAGGTAATGATTCTGCTACCGTTGTTTGAAAATGCTATTTATAACTGGTCTAATAAAATCTAAAAATGGCTGAATTTTCAGCTCCAGCACTGTAATACGGCAGCTGAATAGTTGGTTGCAAGTCTGTAATACATTGCAAGATCCAGAGCGATTTGTGACATCACCAAGTACATTAAAATAGAGTTAATTCCCTGAAAATCACCACATGAGAGCTGCTTTGGTAGGGCATGAATTCCAAACCAGACCGGTTTTTAAAAAATTAGCACTTTGAGTTGTAATAGCTTTTACAACATGGTTTGCACGAGGCATCTGCCAGACACCACAACCTTACTCAGAGCTCTTGAGACACGAGATCGGGAAAGCCTGGCTCCAGGATGCACAGGGGCGGCAGCCATGATTAATGTCTGTGTTGTGCTTTTCATCCTTGCACATATCTGTGGAATGACCCAGCATGTACTGGTGGTCACTGGAAATGGTGTAAACAGTTTAAAACCATTTAAATCAGACCACCTCAGGTCCTCTTCCTACATTCCTCTCTTTTCCCTCCCCTCTCTTCTTCTAGAGCACGGAGAGTTTGATATTCTTTCATTGATTCAATGTCCTAACTTATAACCACACTCGGAACATCCAGACTGGAAAAAGGGATGTTTTAAGGGCACCGAGACACAGCAATTTTACAGGCATTCTGAGTAGCTCTCAAGTACTGGCTTGGAGACAAACATGCCCTTACTTGATCTGCAACTTTTCTCCACTAGTCTGGACTTGCTATCAGCTTGATCCAGAGAGATCCTTTATTTTGGGAGTGCCTCACCGCAGACACTCCCAGGCTTCTCCTCCTAGCTGGCAGGATTTGGGAAGGTGCGTGATAGCCCCCAGCCTCCATGCTCTCTCTTCCCATCAGCAGAAGGTTACCCTCTGCTGGCTGCTGGGGCCTGAAACCACAGCACTGCTCCCCTGGCTTCCCAGTGACACAGCCAGGGAAAAGCCAGCTGGTAGCACCTGGATAGCAGGGATGGTGACTCCGCTGCTCACCGAAGTCAGGAGAAATCTTAGACAAGGTCTGGTGGGTTTCTTGGGTTTTAGCTTGCCATGATCACCGATGGGCCATCCAGTTCCTAAGCTACTGTGAACGCCTGCGGAACAACTGCACTAAATCCTTCAGCTTCCATGGGGATGTGGGGACCTCTGTCAGCTGAGCCTCTGGCTCCTGACTTCTCTAGCTGCCTTGTACAAATTTGTTGCACCCCCCATTCACTGGCTTAAGTTTTTTTTGTTTAGAAGAAGGTAACATTCCAGGGCAAAAACTGTTTAAAAGAGTTAGTGAAGAGTTTGTGCAATTGCTTTCTGTTGGGGGAAAAAAAATTCAACAGAATTTAAAAAACCCAATGTAGCTTTTTTAACTTGGTATTTTCTGGCTTATATTGGATGATCATCTGGTTTCAAAGGAGGAATGTAAATTATTCGCTGACTTGTTGAAAATCATATGCTTGTCAGTTCACCATTTTTTTTATTTTCTAGGTATCATTATGATGGAATAGCCATCAAGAAGGACTCTTCCTTTTATGCACGTTATTGCTCTCTTCTGTCTGAAAAAAATTATCAAAGGTTTGTTTTTTAAATGTTTTAATCATAAACCGTCTCATGACAGTCTATATATTATCTGTATGTAAAAGTCTGTAAATCATCGGTTGAACACTGACAATATTATATTTTTCTTATTATTATACACACTATAAAAGTGCTGTGCCCTAGTAGAGAAGCTCCATTTTGAAAACATGTCCTGCCTAATGGGACTTCCTTGAACTGGACATTTTAGCCATGTAGATCTTAAGAGCAGGAACTTGTGCCAAACCTAAAAGAGGAGCTTAATGTAGTCAGACTGTAAATGGGAACTCAAATAAACATGTTGACAATTGCTTCACCACCTTCCTTATTCAACAGTAGGCTGAAGAGAAATATAAATGACTGCACTGTTTTGAAGAGTGCTACACTCAATCATGTTATCAGGGTTTTTTTACTACTTGAAACAATGAGGTATATTACTTTGACAATACTTCCTTCACTTTGTTTTAAAATTTCAGGTTTGAAAATCACCTCTTGTAAGGGAACACCAATGAGAAAATGTATAACACAAGTAGAAATTTATTGCAAAAATTAAAAGCCTGAAAATAATTGATGAATGTAAGATGCTTTGGCAGACTAAACCGTAGACGTGAGCACATTCGTTCTCATGGTTAAGCTCATGGTTGAGATAAACAAACCACAGGCTTGACTTTCTCGCCAGAAAGAAGGAAGGGAAATGCTGCCACTGCTTAGTGGTTTTACATTCCTTTTAAATGCACATAAGAAAAATAGGTGCAGCTGATGGCTTGGACTTTAGAGACCAGACTCATATCCTCACTCTCTTACAGACTTGTACACGTGTATGCGGATAAATTCTGTACTTTGGTTTCCATTCATTAACACGGAGATGCAGCATTTTTCTGTAGCACGAATGTTAGAGGGATACAAGTCAGCCTATTAAGCACCTTGATATTCTGGTGGTGATGAAAGCTGTTTCAGAGTCTTTGATATTTTACATGATAGTTACTTAATTGAATGCATGCTCTGTGAGAGAATGGAAAAACTATACCCAGAGGTCTGTTGCCTTCCTCCATCGGTTTTATAGCAGAGTAATGTTGCAGAAGTGCAGAGAGTGACAACAGTGAAGAATGCGACAGGGCAGAGGATCAGGTTCTGCAGATGATCAAGTGGCAATCGGTTGTTGTGAGACCAAACAAATTATTTATAGGCAACTCGTGGCTCCTTTCCCATGAGACCCTAACCGAAGTGATATCCCTCCGCTACTCATGCACCCAGGATAACCAGAACAGGCCTAAGATTTGACGTCTGTAGCAGGGAAAGGTCTTGGCCACTGTTCAAGGAACTTTGCAGGTCTATGACTGGCTCTCTGCTGGTCTTTCGTCTTTAGAGAAAAAAGGGTGTTTCCCTGAAGTTTCACTTGGAGACAGCAAGCTTGCCGAGTGCAGTAGGAGAGCTGCTAGTTCTGGTCGTAGAAGAGATGAGAGAGAGAACAGAACAATTTGAATTGTCGCTCTTTTTCTTGACAGCTTGGAAACATGCAGAAAAATTACAGAAAGTAGGAGGAACCAAAGATGTAATGTTGGCTAAGTCCAGGCCAGGTGCAGAAACAAGGCCTTTAGCCACTGCTGGCAGCCAGAAGCACCACATACGCCAGCACAGCTTCAGTCCTTGGCCCCCTCACAGAAATGAGCCGTGTTCCCTGACGAGGTAGGGAACACACTACAGCCCATGCTCAACCATAGATGAACTGCTGCGCTGGCTGCAGGCCTCCCTCACCTTCTCCACCAGCTGCCAGAGGTGCCTGCCTGGACACCTACGCCTGAAAAACTTATGTTTCATTTGGTCAATCCAAGGAAAAGGAGGTGTATTCCAGGGAAAGAGCTGACATCACCAGCCATCTAGTGATCTTGATATAGTTTCTTGGGATAACTTTTCAGATTTAAAAAAGTCAAAATATAAAGATTGTATTCAGACAAAGATCATCTTTTGAGTTGCAATAGAAAAGTCTCTTGACTACAAAATTACCTTGTCTGACACTTCCTTCATCGAAGACAGTTGTAAGAAGCCACTAAGCTGATGTGTGACACCAGACAGCTGAAATCAGAACAGCTTCCACTGTAAATGCTGGCACACGTCCCTGTCCTGAGCACACGTGCACACCCACAACACCTGGGCAGCCATGGGTCACAATTACTTCTTGTGTCTGTTAAAGGGCAGCAGGAATAAGAAGGAGAGAAAGTAGTAAAAAAGCACAAAAAAATGCAACCAGAGATGTATGAATAGCACAATTAAAAAAAAAACAAAAACCAAAATTAGGCCACATACAAAATAAACAGCAGCTTCAATCAAATAATTGAGTTTGTTTCCATCTGGATTTAGGATTTTGCACATACTTTGCAAATAAATAGGAATGCATCAAGGAAATACCTCATCTTTACTGTCCTCTCAATAGAGTTCAGTACTTTTTGAAATCAGAATTAATTTTTCATGATCCAATGAAGTTGATAAAACCATCAATGGCAAATTCTGGACTTTTTCTTTTTTTTAATTAGAAAATTGAAATTTAGAAAGAGAGTAATGAAAACTTGAAGACTTTTCTACCTGCAATAAGTATTGCTCCCTCCCATGCCTGAATAGAGGCCAAAATGATGATGCTTTTTCTGTTGAATCTACCTGAGGGGAAGGTGGAGCTGGGAGCCCATTTGCAAGACTAAGGCATCCACCTAACCTACTGGTTGGTGAAGAAAGGGCTGGTTTCAAAACTATGATCCACTGTCTCTAACTCCTGAAAATAATATTTCTTGACGATATTGGGATAGTTGGCAATTGCCACGATGCTGGTAATGAGGAACTAGGTCTGTGAAGGATCTGGCAGGTTGGGAGCTTTGCTTATTGGTGTAATAGAAATGGCCGTATGATTATAATGGTTTGCCTTTAATTACAAAAAAGGCATTTGCCTTTTGATAGTCAGTGGGGCCTCATACATGTCAGTTGACTGAGTTGGAGTGATGAGAGTTGGATGCTCTTATACAGCACCTGTGAGTTGGCTTGTTTAGAAACCTTGAAGTTTTTGAAGATATGTGTACCACGGCGCTGATGATGATGTGGTGAAAGAAGTGTAAATAAAAACAACTGTACCCAATGAGGTCTCCAAATGGATTGCAGAGATTTAAGGGAATATGGTATTTTCTGATTTGCATTACAATAGGATGCCCTCTAGGAATGAGAGCTTTGAGGATGAGCTCTCCCTAAAATGGTACTTGTTCTGGCAAATCAAGGAGGCTTGGAGTATGGCGGTGATAAAAAATGCCAGCAAATTTTGGCTTCATAAGAGTTACTTTATGATTCTAGTAATAGGGAAAGTTTGGGCTTCTGATTTCTAGTACAGCAAACCCACGATTTTTTAATAAAAAAAAACCCTGATATCATTCTAGCAAATTAGCTTTTCTAATCTCAGTGTAATCTGACAGTCAACAGCACACACATTCGCCACTCTCCTTCCTTTCATTTTTCCTTTGTCCTTTGCATTCACCTCCTCTTTTAAGTCTTTTCATCATCCCCACCATTGTGTTTCCCGTTTTAGCTCTAGTTCCCACCCCATAGCTTCATCCAAACTCTGCAAGACACATGGTGAATATCCTCGTGATTTTGCTGTCACCGGTTTTCCCCTTCTCCCACCCACCTCTTTTTTTATGTGTCCCGTCTTTTCCCAGGCACCGCTCTCCCGGGGAAGCGAGCAGCTCTGCCTGGCAGCCGAGCACCCCTGCGGGCACCGGGTGAGTCCCAACCACCTTTGCGAACAGTGGGAGGACACAGATGTTAGCTTTCTTAGCACTTAATGGTCACTGAGCTGCCGGGGTGTGGGAGGACCCACGCAGCAGCCCTTCTCGCACCTCGCCGTCCCCGCGTCGGGGGGAGCGGGGAGCCAGCCTGCCTAAGGAGCCAGCCCACTGGAGAAGAGCGATGCTGATATGTGTTGCCATAGCAGCAGCAGCAGAAGATACAGCTGGCCGCCTTCTCGGGGAGAGCAGGAGCTGGAAAATATTCATTAATTTTGTTTCACAGGCTTTAGAAATCTGCAGGAAGGACCTGGTTGAAAGAAGCGTTATGAAACATTTCTACTTACACATTCTTCCCTTTGTCCAGCCACCAGCTCCAAAACGTCTGGGAGAGTTGATAGCGTTACCAAACATACCCAACATGAATGCTGTGCCCTGTCTTGGGCGGCCAGTTTGGCTGTTTCACTGGAGCACCGCCTTCATGGCAGAGAGTAGTGGCAGAGGGAAAGGTAATTTTTCAGGTGGCGAGGGTCTGTTCTGTGGGCAGCGAGAGGATGCATTTTGAGTGGGTTGAGTTTCCAAACAGATAAGGTGTTACGTTTTGTCCCCCATCCCTTCAGGACGTATAGTGGTACCCTGGTTTACAATACATCACAGCAGCGAAACCAGGATCTGATTAGATAGCCCGAGTGCTAGCAGTCACCAGTGGAAGCACATTTTGGGCAAAGTTCCTGCCTGACACCCTTCAAACCAGCCGAGTCTAAAAGGACCCTGGAGTTTGAAATGCCTTCACAGACAGCGAGCAGGTGTCAGCAGCAGATGGGGGCTTGACTGGAGGAATCCAAATCTCACAGCACGTCCCTTTTACTAGCAAAATTCCTCTCCCTCCTGTAGGATTAGCCTCAGCAAAACAGGCAGGGAGAGAGGTAGGAGATGGTAAAGCAAGAAAGCAGCCTGTTGTGCCCGCATCCCTGGCTTTTCGGCCAAAATCCAGTGGTCAAGCCTTTGCAGGTCCGGGTGAATTCTGACCATGTGGAACATCATGGCAGGCTTGCAAAGTAAATGGGGGACAACCGGAAAAAAAGCCATCTAAACTGACACAGGGTGTAGAAAATGGAGTTACTGTGAAATCAAAGCACAAGGATGATTACGCTTTCGTTATTTGTGTTTATAATTATTATCATTCCAAACAAACTGCGACTACAGACACAAACCCATGATTTTGCAGGAAGTTGGAAGACATTGCACTATTAAATGGCTAATACCTTGCCATCTTTATAATGAATGGTTCAGTTTTACCTTAAAATTAAGAAATTGGTTTTCAGACTTGTTAGAAAATCATAGGCTGCTGAATGGCAGGAAAGTGAGCGGGGTTTCTTTCCCAAACACAATGCTCCAAACTAGTGCACTCTATCCAGTTTGAGCTCATTGTCTTACTAAATACAGAATAAGTTGGTGAGCTTTTTAAAGTTTGGGTTTTTTTCTTTTTTTCTTTTCTGTTGTATATTCTACCACAGTGGAAACGCCTGCCGTTATGGAGATGCAGTTGGTTACAAGGGCAATAGCCAAAAAAAAAGAACAGTGAGTTTCAGATACATTAAGATACATTAGACTTACAACAAAATGTCTATCTGTGTGTTTAATTCGTACTGCTATATAATATGCTCTGGTGAAATGCAGTTAACCCATCACCTTCTTCAAAATAATCTTTGTCTGCGTAATCTCACTAAATGCTTACTCCCCCCACTCCTGTTTCACCTGGTAGCTAAATATTTTTCTTTTCTTAACGTCACCTCAAATAATTTTATCTCTGCTGAGACTGGAAATCGTGGCTGACAGCCCAGGTTTTGAATATTAGGGGAGTTAGTGGGGCACAACCTTCCTTGCCTGAGGCCCACAGTAACAGACCCTCGCGCTGCTGAGCCGGTGTCTTTTCAATGCGCTCAGAATTTGTCGGCACAATAAGTGTTTAAATATTAGGAAATGATTAAGAAAAAAAGAGCGCAACCCCTGCTCACCGAAAAGGGCAGACGCGAGGCTAACCTGTGGGACTTCTCCCATAAGCGTGCTGTCATGGGGTGGCTTCACACCAGGGTTGCTGGAAGTCAGCAGAGCACGAGCAGCAAACTTAGGTGGACCAAAGTGAGGATAAAAGGAGAATCTGGATGCCTGTCTTATTTTCACAGAGCACTCGGGTGCGGTAATGAGTGCTCTGAAGTGGATGTAACGACAGCTGATGAGAAAAGCGCTGTCACCCCAGCAGCAGAGCCAACTATCTGCAGCCTTATTTAGAAGGTTACAACTGTGACATGAGTGCTATAGAACACATATGTGGGAGATACGCATAGCATTAAATATTTACCGGTTTTGAAAAGAAATTCATGTACTATTTGGGATTTAAACATTTAGTCAACCATGCTTGTTTCTTTCATCCACCCCTACTTTCTGAAAAAAAGGACAAGCATTCCTCTGAAGAAATACATCGTATTAAAAAATCATGTTATACAATTTCAAGAAAGTACTTAATACATTTAACAGAACTGACAAGATAATTGTGATCTTCCTTTTTTTTTTTATTGTTCAAAATAAATTCCGATGCATTGAGAGCAAGGATTTGCACTGTTCTCCATCTGTCATTTATCTGAAGACGGAACAAGAGAGATTTCAGTACCCTTGGCCTGAATTCTGCAGATTCTATTCTTGGGAGCAAGAGTTAGGGAAGAAATATTCCTATGAAATGGTACGTTTAAGTATTCGGTTATCAAGCTAGTTAGCTCTTTGCCTGTGTGATCTTTCTGTACCCTCTTTCTGGTCACCTTCTTCAGGTTGGACTGCTTGCCAATGAGTACTACAGCTATTGTCAAGATATTTTACGTATGGTGAGAGAGAAAGAGCTTGACAAGGTATGCCTTTGCTTTAATAACACTCATTCTGACAACAGCAAACAACTCCAAGGATAAAATTGTTTCTGCGTAGTTTATTTACTTGATGGTTTGATCTAAGGTTGATGTTAATTTATAGACAAAAGGAGCATTCAGTCAAATTATTTGGGAATTCTTAATTAACGCAAGATGCTCAGAGAATCTGAGTTTGTAGGCATACCCGGAGCACTCCTGGCACACCAACAGGTCTGAGCCCAGTACAAAACACAAGGCCATGGAGACATGTCTTTCATTATATCCTCATATCCACGGATTAATTCTTTCTCTCCTCCTTCTTACGCTGCCTGAAGTTCAGCTTGTTGCCCCAGGACGCTTCCATTTATGCTGGAGCCCAGCCAGGATGGGGCCAGGCAAAAAACCCAGCTCCACGGTCATTCTTCCGCTTCTGTGCTTATGTGTGTTTTTTTACTGAATTACACTTCACATTTCACAAGTGCGAAACCAGTGAAAATTCATACAGGACTTTGTGCGACAGGTGGAAGCCTGTATCATCTCATTCTGGAGGTCTCTGCAGCCTGAAAGAATAGCACTGATGTCCATGCCAGATGTATGCCAGCTGTTCAAAAGCTATGATAAGCAGCTATTCAAGGTACTGTAGACACACATGTTTGTTGCCATTATGTTATCATGTGTTTGTCTCTTTTTGGTAGCTCTTCCTGAGGAGAAGGGCCAGCTGCTTCTTTTGTGGGATTTTCGTTTGTACCTCAAGTCTGTTCTTTGGCTTCTTTGGGATTTTTTAAGGAGCCAGTGGAATTTGAGATAACTTCCATTTTGCTGCTATATATTCCTTTGAAATTTCCTAATATCAATGGAGCGTGCTGTTAAAAATGTGGTCTGTGGTTCTGGCATGGGGTTATGTGACTGAAATTTCGACTGGTAATTGTTTTCCAAATTAGGAGAGTTATTTTCCCTTTGAGAACACTACTGCATTTCTTGGTTACATTCAACATAGAAATATGCAGTTTTCTGATCAAAATAATTTGCTTCTTATTTAAAGCAGGTCATTAAGTAGTGTCTGGTAATTAATTCAGGAAACGACGTTTATTGTTACTATCTTTTTCCTTCTGCTGATAAATGTAGCTTAACTATGGCTTAATTGGAAGAAAAAAACCCCGAGCTTCTTTACATTTCCATTTAAACTATCAATGCAATTTATTTCATGCATCTGTGGTACACCAATCATGTGCAGCTCCATGAATTTGTATTCTAGGTAATGGAGAACATCCTATTTCACGATTTCCTGGAGGAGATGCCTGTGCAACACATGCAGTCAATCAGATCGTTCAGTAAAAATGTTGAACTTTGGCTGCTTAATGCTTTGAAAGAGTTTCCATTAACACTTCAAACATCCAAATCTACAGGTATGTTTGAGTAACAGAGAGATTTTCATAAAAGAATCTTTGCTTAAACTGCAGAGAAGATTGTGTTATGAGACTCGTAGAGAAATTATTATAAAAACTTTTTTAGCTGATGTAACTTTGATATAGGGAGGACTAGAGGTAGTTGGGATACAGTTAAAAAGAAACAGTCTCAGATAACGTGTGAGAACAAATTTAAGCCAAATTTATTCCCAATTCATGGTAAATTAAAGTGTACTTGAATCTTTTTAAAGATCTGTCTCTTGCCATGATCGCTTTAGCTGCGTAGATGGCTGAATAATATGCAGTCTGCCCTCTGAAATTTAGGTATCATTCTGCTTCTTCACCTTGCGAATGGTTTTGTGCGGGTAAGTTAATTAATGGCTATAGTGTAGTTCAATATAAAGGGGAAAAAAGCCATAGTCCCATAAGGAAACTACGACTCTGTCATTAGAGGACAATTTGAAAAAATCTGTACTATACAAAGCTGTGTGTATATATGCGTGCTCGTAAATATGTACATATAGCTACATATGATCCTGAAGGTTCTGGCTAAAATATCATGTTGCTCAGTTGCTCATCGAGTGAAGACCAGCTCCTCAGTGACAAAGCAGGGCTCCTGTGTAGACAATGGATTGTATTAGCATTCATATACTCAAGTAAGACTTCCAGACAAGTCTGGATTGCTTAGGCCCTGCTGTGTTGTCCCTCCCAACAGATTTTGGAGTGGCTGAAGTCCCCCATGAGGACCAACATTTGTGAATGTGAGGCTGCTCCTATTTGTCTATGGAGGGCCTCATCCTCTTGGTTTTCCTGGTCAGGTGGCCTGTAGCAGACCCCCACTGTAACATCACCTGTCCCTGACTTCCCTTTAATCCTGACCCATGAGCTCTCAGTCGGCTCCTCATCCATCCCCAGGCGGAGCTCCAGGAACTCCAGCTGGTCACTGACGCAGAGGGCGACACCCCCTCCTCATCTCCCTTGCCTCTCCTTCCTGAAGAGCCTGTGTCCTTCAATTCCTACGCTCCGGTCACAGGAGCCATCCTACCACGTCTCTGTGATGCCAATAAGATCTTAGCCCTGCAGGCATGCGCATGTCTCTAACACCTTTTGTTTATTCCCCATGCTACATGTGTTTGCAGAGAGGCATTTAAGTTTTCTACATTTGAATGCTTGATAGAGCAAATTTAGTAATGTGTTTTCAACACGTGTGTGCATGGAAGTATATGTAATTAATCAGCCGTGACCCTCTGTATATACATCCTGGTCTTTCTGGTTTTTACAAACTTCAGGGAAAAAGAAATTTTCACTTGACCATTGCCTGTATACAGAGCTTTGCAAGTTGCTTTATACTTGATTTTCCTGCAACCAGGAATCAGTTATTTTATATTTTATTCTTAAAAGGATGTCATTGGGACATTCTTGTCATAATTGCAACGTATTATAAACAGGAGAAAACAGAACCAAAGAAACCAACTCCGACTAATAGTGCTGCAGAATTACAGATGCATAAAGGTGGAAATGTAAACCCTCTAAACAAAACATAGGAGGTTTAGAATTAACGTTGCTTTCACTCACCTTAAACCATACGTGTAAAAGAGTATTAGTCTTGATTGAGAAGTATTTAATGTAAAAAAATATTGGAAGTATTTTTCCTGTGTGTCATGGGTTAAGAGATTTGCGGTGAAGGAAGAGTGGTGACCTGGGCAGCTTCTGCTTGCCAGCTTTAAACTGCGAGGCTCCTCAGCCCGTACTGTTGGCTCAGTGTCCCCGCCGTGCCCGTCATTAGACTGTTTCTCCCCTAGGGATCCGCTTTCTAACTTAAAAGATCTGCTTTCATTAACATCTTTTGGACTGTAAAATATTAATGATACGAAACATATGCCTCTTCTTCTTTAACAGAAGTTACAGTGTTTATAAAAAGACTCAGGAGAAAGACAGACCTTTCTAACATGGCCAAGGTATGTTCCAGAATCCATGAAACAAAAAAGCTGAAAAGCTGGGCATCTCATTCACTCAAGCAGTTTGGACTATTTATGAGATGCTCCATTGTAGGGCAACAGCAGCAGCACAGACGTTCTTATCTGTATTCTGACCATGGCCCAGATAATCATTACTCTCCGACCCATCTCTTCCCACACTGTAAGTATGCTGAGGAGGCCTTTTCCTCCCTCTGGATTCTCTGAAAGCCTCTGAGATATGGTCAATGGTTCCCCATGGAGAGAACATAGGAGCTGGAAGGGTCAGATGACAGTTTCCAGTATTTTTGCCCAGCCTTGAAAAAGCTGCTCTGATAGCACATGCTGGAGTTATTCTAAAATTGGTTCTATGTAGCATCCTGACCACTCTCTCTGACGAGTGCTACAGCAGCCTGCACAAGAGAAACCACCAATAGCTGGCTGCAGAGAAGCTCTGTGGTCAGGGAGCAGGCCGTAGGGTCTATAAGGGCACAAGACCCTCACCTTTCTCAGGGACCCCAGGGATCAGCTGACAAAATCTTCTCCATCCTCTGAGCGGACAGTGTTGGAAGGAGTGCTGCAGGGAAGCATCCTCTGAACTTTCCTCCTCGGAGTCATCACTCAGACTGGCTTTTCTCCTTGGAAAGAAAGAGACAAAAATCTCTCAAGCAATTAATATCTCTGCCTGCTTTTTGTTCTGCAGTATCATTCTTCTCAGCATCAGGAGATGCATACAGGAGATGCATTTTTAACCCTTTGAGCACTGCAAAGTAAGTTGTTTCATTAGCCTGTACTTATTCAGTGCTGCATTATTACGAGGGGCTGTACCCTCCTTGCAGCCTTCCTTCCATTGGTGTCCTTTGATACTTCCAAAACCTTGGCTTTTGAGGCTGTCCGGGCCAAAACAAAACACATAGGTCACAAATGGGGAAGGAAGAAGACAAAAGGTGATAGATTGTCTCCTCTTCTTCAAAGAGCAAGTACGAGATTTTCCCAACACGCCACCTGGATTAAATCACTGCACTGTGTCCCCACAATAAAGAGGAGGAAGGAGGGGAACTGTGGCTTCATGAACTGCACGGCAGTGTCCTTAATACACTTAGCTTCTCTTTACGGGAAAACTCATCGCCAGCAACTCACAAAGACACACCTCACTTTAAAAAGGTTTTAAAAAAACATAATAATGCACAAACATGCATAGGTGCACTAACAGGCAAAAGGTGGACCTCTGTGGGAGGTGCCGAGCACTCGCAGTTCCTATTTACGCAGCAGCCCTTGGAGATCCTAAATACTCGAAAAGTTCAGCTTCGTGTGCTTCGAGATAGTGCTTCTTATGCACTGAAGGACATGATCCAGCAAAACTGCAAGTGCCAGCTATTCCCAGTCGTTTGCATTTGATTTGTGTACTCAGACTTTACATCATCCTTCTTGTGCTCGAGCCATGATGTCAGGGGGCTGGCTGCAGCTTTTTGCTTCTTCACTGCCTGTTCCTAATGTGCAATAAAGCTGCAGAGAGTCAACACTGAATTTACACCCTCAAAATTTAGGGCAAGAGAATTTAAGCCTAGTCAGGGAGAATTCCCTAGCAGCAGCCTCTGGCGGCTCTACATCCCCTTTACACCATTTAACTGGCACAAAGTGAACCTCATAGACCTGAGAATCAGGTTCAAATCTACGCTTACAGCTGAGCACATTCTGAGCTTGGTTCTTGTTCATGCTAATGAGCTCTTGGCACTGTTCTCACAAGTAAATGATGTTTGCCCCTTCTCTAGAGCCTCTTTAAAATACATGGGGAAAGGCAAAGGAGTTCCAGCGTACCTGATGATTAGTCCCATCGGCACTTTAAAAACAATAGTTTCAATAAGTGAAATTATGTAAGTCTTGTAAATGAGCATCCCCGTAGTCTTTCAGGGGTCACATAGCCTCTATTACAACTTCTGTTAGAGATCTTGCCAAAGCCATGGATACTGGGCTCCAGCAAAGCAGGGTAGGAAACAAATACCAGCTAAAAATTCTCATGTAAATGCATCCCCCTGTCCAACACACACCAGAAAATGGTTAGCTGAACACCACAGGTGTTTAAAATTTTCAGCTTGTGAGAAACTGTTCTTCTTTACTTTGAGGGTCGTCTTTACTTTGAGGGTGGCAGAGCACTGGCACAGGCTGCCCAGAGAGGTGGTGGAGTCTCCGTCTCTGGAGACATTCAAAACTCGCCTGGACACATTCCTGTGCAACCTGCTCTGGGTGACCCTGCTCTGGCAGGGGGGTTGGACTAGATGATCTCCAGAGGTCCCTTCCAATCCCTACCATTCTGTGGCTCTGTGATTCTGTGAAACATGCAGATGCTTCATGGGAAGGCGGACATCCCTCAGAAAGGATGGACGAGTGTTTTAGTCAGACCTGATCCTAGGCTTTTGTGGACTCCTATCCCATTTCCCCTGGTGGCCCTCATCAGACGCTCATGTGAAGTGGATATGAGTAGAGCAAGCGATACCTCATTCCTCCTCCATTCCTTCATTGTACTCTCCTGGCTTCCAGCAACATAAGATGAATGTTATATCCACATCTTGGTATTTAATACCTTGGTTTTTCACATGCACAACATCTTGGGGTAGTGAGTTCCAGGGTTTGATTATTTGTTGTATGAAAAAAACCTTTCTTCTATTATTTTAAAGTTCCTACCCTTCTTCATGCAATTCTCCCTGCAAATCCCCATGGCATCCTTCCTCAGTCATTTCTATCCAAAGCTGAAGCTTATCTCATCTTCTCATGTAGGAGTCGTTTGATATTTCTAATCAGCCTTCTCAGTTTTCTCTGTCTAAAACGCACCTGGAATTTTAACTAGAGACAACTGATGGTCAAAGCAGGTGAGAGAGCTCCTAATGAGAAGTACTACAGAGGAGCTGTGCAGCTGCAGCCTCTGAACGGTGTAACCATACCGACCCTTGTAGAGTGCTTTGCAATAATTTAACCACCTGGTGGGAAAATAGGAACCGTTTTGTCAGGGTCAGCATTCAAAAGAAGAAAAAAAAAAAAAGTAACCTTCCCATCGTATGTAGCTAAAGCAGGCTGACAGCTGCTACTACCTGGGCACGCAGAAGTAATTAGAGCATAAAAACGTGCAAATTCCCTGCGAGAAAGGAATGTGAATACGCCGCTCGTCATTTCTTGGGGCTGATTCCTGCCTCTGGTAAGCTGTGTTAAAGTGTCGTCAGAGCTGGCTCTCAGTCATTTAGAGAATTATTTTTTAGTACAGTCCCTTTAGTACAATATCTAAAGGGACTAATCTGAAACTCGTGGAGTCGGGTGCCAGCAGCGTATTGCTGGTGCGCGCGCTTCGGCTTGTGTGCTCTTGCTGCAAGCAGCAGCGGCTCTTCTTCTGACACTGGAAACTCCAAGTAAAGTAAGAAAAAAAGACTTTGCCTTTAACTCAGCTGAAGGGGACGGGCGAGCGAGAATCAGAGTGCTTTTGGTATTTCAGCAAAGCTAGCAGAATGATGAAAAAGAAAAATGGCCGGATTGGGAGCTACGCTTGCAAACAAATGGGCAGCTGCATTCGCTGCTGTTTGTGGGGTCATGGTAAGCACCTGGTGAATGGGATTCGTTAAAGTGCTTATGAATCCTGAAGGTTTTTTTACAAAAATTATTTTTCCTCTGGATGGCCAAACTGGACATGGATTATCAATATAAAAGCCCAAAATTCAACAAAGGCTTTAGGATCTTACTCTTTTCAGTATGGAAGTGAGAGACTAAATGTATGGATTAACAAATTTTAATGGATTCATGTTGAATTGCCTTCATGGTTTTCATTATTTAATCAAGAATCTGAAGCAATACTGTTTGATATTAGCAATTAAAAAAAAGTGAAGAGATGAGGATCAAATGTTGGGCTGAAAATTATTTGCAATATCTATGTGAGCAATACTTTGGGGGACAAATACGAAGCCATACTCATTCACAAATGACTCATAAGCAGATAAAAGGGATAAAATCACAACTAATATTATCATAACTAATACCATATTTCTTATCTTATTTTTACCTTCTCAAAGGTTTGGGCAACTTGAGAAAACTTGCCTTTGAATTTAATTGAAACACGTTACTAAGGACAGGTAACACGGAGGGGAAAGTCGGCCCTGATACACCATTCCATGTTTTAGACAAAATACCATTTTTTGGCATAACTGTAATAACTCTAAGCAAAACCAATTGCCCAGGCAATTGCCCAGATACTTCAAGCATGTTAGCCTTGTCTGCTCCATCACAGACAGCAACAGAGAGTGTCATTGAAAAGAATATCTCCCAGAACAAAAAACTCTTGAAGACAACTTGAGATTCATCTCCTTTGATTTTTTTATTTTTTTCCCTCCCAATTTGGAGACTGGTTATATAAAGTCTGGTATTGAATAAGGGAAGCTTTTTGACATAGTTAAGGGCTTGAGAAAATGAAAGGCATTAACTGTTTTCTTATTCTCTATAGACAATGAGAACAGTCTTGAACAGCAACAGCAAAGTCACTGTTCTGCGATCAGACTTGCATGCTGTCATCGATCAGGGATTCCTGGATGTGCCTGGAAACCTCTTTCAAATGAAGTGTAGGAATCCGGAGGAGCTCCAGAATGACATAGAACTCAAATGTAATTTTTATATTTTTTTTGCTATATTTTGTCTATCCGCTTAAGCCCTTGCTTGCCATTGTTAAAGCTCCAGCATTTCCTCTTGTTTATTCATGGCATCTGCCCTAATGGGAATTACAGTCATACCATAACCCGAAGTACTGGAAAAGAGCCAATAAAATTGAGAATGGAGCATGTAATATTATCCTTTTAACTTTAAAGGTTAAGAATTAAAGGCTTTCCGTTCTGACTCTCTCTTACAGCTTTCTATGGCAGCAGGAGTGGGGTTTGTGTTACTAAATGCTGTATCTTCTAGAAGAAGGTTGACAAACAGGGATTTACCTTTTTCTTTGACAAAGAAAAAGTTTCCAAGAGTTTCATTTCGCATTTTCCTCTGTTATTAATCCAAGTACAGAAAATCATTTCTTGTGGCCAGATTTTAAAATATTTTATGCTGAACTGGATGAGGACTATTTGCCTTTCAGCTTTCGTGTCCTTTCGCTGTATTGCAGCCTGTGGAATCAGTGTGCTGCTGTAAACAATAAAATGCGCAGTTTGTATGCAGCCATGACATAATGCATTTGCCAGCTTAATGAAAAGGGATGGGAACGTAATGGCAAGGTAATTTTTAGATTAATGGGCTGCTATTTAAATTATTAGCAAGAGACGGGCAAGTTGGACGAGAATGTGCACGGAGCTGACAGGGGGGAAACCTCAGCTCTTTGTTCCTGGCCGGCCACCGACTCGCTCGCTCAGAAGGGATGCGCCACAGCCTTTCCGTGATGGCTTTCAGCGGGAATAATAATTTGCCTTTTTCACAGAACGATCAGGAGAACCATTTAAATAACATCTATATGTGGCTTAAAAATCAAAACCACTGCACAGAACGCTTTTATTACATTTGCTCATTATATTAATGATGAACTTATTCTTTCCAAGACGTATTCTCTGATTATATTCTCTGTTTTCACTGCTTTTCCAACCTGCTACTTGTAATAAGCAAGGTTTCGCAGACCCTATCCATATGCCTTCTTGAAGGAAGACGTCTCAGTTAGCAGGATATAAATTCAGAGAGGTGCCATGGTGATGTAGCTTTTGGCACTGGGTGGTAGGTTCCAATCTTTCGGGCGAACAAGCTGTACTGACATGCGGCAATATTATATATATTTCTCTTGGTCTACAGAATATTCTGCGTTTTTTGTTATTGTTTTAAAACTGTTTTCTCCCCCCTCCCAAACCAAGACTTTTTTCCTCAACCACATAAAATCTCAGATAAGTAAGTTGGTATTGAATATAGCCAAATTCCAGCTTTCACATTGGAAGTGTTTATTCTTGCCACCTTTGCCATGACGACTAGGTCAGTGCAGATATGGTGGAAATGGACATAAACATGAATTCCGACTGATTTCAAAGTAGGGTTCTATTCCTCACTAAAGCAATAGTATAATTATATTAAAATGCTATAAACAGATGTCTTAATATATTTTAAGCTAAAGATAAAAGAAAAAAAGTGCTAAAAACTGAATAAACAAACCAAAAAGCAAGCCAATCACTTCAAGTAATGATCTCTTTCCCATATTTCACAGGTTTGAATGACTTAATGTCTTTGCTGGCACCTTCCACAGATATTCGGGTTCTCCTGAACTGTGTGTCTTCAAATCTTCAGGCTTTTGTCATTCAGGTATAAAATGAATTTAATAATTTCAGAAAAGAAAGACTGATCACATCATTTATCCTGCTACATGCTGACTGTCACTACATTGTACACTAGCAACCTGACCAGACTGCAAATTTGCATAAATACAATTTATGCATGCTGCAGAAAAAGGGAGAATTAATTGGCATACAAAAATTCCATCTGTGCAAACAACCACAAGCACATTTCTGTGCATCTATCCACTCAGGCGGTTTCAGTATCTGCTCTCATTTTGTAACCACATACTTTAATAGGCCCTAATAAACGAAAATTCAGTAGAAAAATGTTAGTAAAATGAAGAGAACACTTTATGATTCCTGAAATCGTTGATTCATGAAAGTGTTGACTTTTAGGAGGTGGTAAGAGAGTGATCATTTCTAGTAAAATGTCTGTAACTCTTGTGAAAGATTCATGTATGATCAACCTCGCACATGCACCTTCCCATAGGTTACCAACTCTACCACCCCTGTTCCACCAGTGATTCAGAATTAGCAGTAGCTTGATGGCACCACTGCATTTGGTTGTTTGACAGACCAATTAATTTGGGTGTGGGAAGGGGTTAATTTTTTTTTTCCCCTTTCTGAAGAAGCAGGGTAAATTGTACTTCTTTAGCTTGCTTATTTCCTTTTTTTTAAAAATTAAGAATAGTACTTTGCAGTTCTGTGGTGCCTTCATCTCATAGAACCCTCAGTTACCTCGTGGGATGGTATAGGGAAGATGGACTGGGAATTTTCCTGGGGGCCGAGAGTTGTAGGGCACAAGACGATAGACACAAGTTGCAGCAAAGAACATTTCCAATAGATAAAAAGAAAAAAAAAATACCATGAGAGTTGTTAAACATGAGAAGAAGTTACCCAGGGAGGTATCTCTATCTGTGGATTCTCCATCCTGGAGGTATTCAGAACTTGGCTGGACAAGGCTTGAACTAAGCTGGCAATGCTTTGAGCAAGTAGTTGGATTAGATGATGTCCAAAGATCCCTTTCAACATAAGTTATTTTAGGATTCTAATAAAAAAAAAGCAACCCTGCTTGTTCCACCTTTGTATGCAGTTTTTACAGGGAAATACTCCGCAACAGTGCAAGGAGTTCTTTTAACCAACTTTATCACAAAGCAATTTTTTTCTCTATCTGCAGCCAAGCAGGAGTAAGGAGGAGTTTAGAAAAGTGGCATCAGATTTCCAGTTGAGGTGGAACTTCCTGCTGACAGCAGTAAGCAAGGCTTTGACCCTCACCTACGCAGACAGTTTTGGTAAGTAGGATCTTAGTGACTCTCATCTGACATGCCCCTCTGTGTCCTGAGATGGCAGAGGCACCAGATAATTTTGACTGACACAAATTTACACCACAGTCGGTAGAGGCATCACTTCTTCCTACTCCCTTCCTTGCATCAGGCAACACCATTCACCTGGAGATGTGGCTAGCCAGGTCAGGGAAATTAAACGATTCATCTTCAACCAGATTTGTTTCCTGATCCCAACCCTAGGATGTTCAGGAGGGAGGGAAGTAGGAGCGTGCAGCTGGAGATGGTGGGAAGGGCAGGACTCCCTCTTTCGGCAGAAGCCATCATTTGTCTGTGGACACACCGGGAACAGCAGCCCGAGTAAGGTGTGAGCCTCTGCTCTCCCTCCTTACAAGACCTGCACCCCCCAGCAGAAGGGTGTGATGGAGAGCTGGGGACACTAATATCTCAAACCATAAAAATTCCAGATCTTTCAAGTGATAGCTCCCAGCCCTTCAGGTTCTTTCTGTATAATACAGACAGAGCAGACCCACTGAGATAACTACTTGCCAAAAAGGCGGTTAGTTCTTCTGACAACAGCTATATGCTCCTTCTCCTTGTGCCTTACACTGACATAAGTGCTTGGCTAGCCAGCAGCAAGCCTGTTTAAGCTGTTGAACTGACCGAAAAATAGTCACTCCTTTAGCTGGGTTAGTTTCCTCTCTGTTTTAGGGGTCTGAGCTGTCAAGCATCAAATCCAACCCACACCAGTGCAAGGCAAGGGAAGCGAAGGGACCGTGCAGTCACAGTCACTCGAAGTGGTACTTGAAGTGGTACAACCACGTCTTGAATCAGTTCAGTCCCCTTCCATTGCTATATTTCATCAACCCGACCTGCCTTTCTCTTCATCTGTAAAACCTTTCAGAGGCTCGCTCTCTATTATTCATTCTGCAGAAATGCACCGTCTCCTGTGAGCAGCATCTGATCCCAAACCACATGAACTGCTTTTTAGGTTTTCAAAGGCGCACCTTCATATTTTTTCCTCTTCTGACGGATGGGGCTTCACACAAACAGCCAAAGAAAACCTCATTATCTTCTTTGAAACTCCCCTTCAAAACTGTACTTTCATGTATTTCCTACAAAGACATAACAAAGGGGTATGTTAAGGTTGTCGCCTTTTGTATTATTTGGTATTCTTCCCCTGCTAATGTCAGTGTTTGTGCGTGTATGTGTGTCCACTTTTTCTGCATCTAGCTGCTACCTTTTGCCTTACATTTAGATTGCAAACTCTCTGGAGTGGGATCAGAGTTTTATTCTGTCTCTGCAGGGAGCACAGTAGGGTTCCTTGTCCATCAGCTGCTGCATTACGGTAAAAAAAAAATAATCATTCCTTTCTCCAGAGGAGTTCTGCACAAAACTCTCCAATGGTACATGCAATATTTTGAGCAATGAGGAGATTAGGAATGAATTCCAAGAACAGCACTGGAAGCATAATGTTTATCGAAATTCCCCATGATGATGAAATCCTCTTCCCTCTTTCCACTGCAAGAAGAGTTTAATGAATTGCCTCCCTGTTCTGCAGTTGTTGGTGGCCAGGGACACAACTGATGGAGAGCATCCGTTCCTCTGCTGAGGCTTCCTTAAATGAGTTACACATGATATTTTCATCCCATTTATGACAGTCTTCCTCCTATACTTTGGTAGCACTAATACTGAATTTATTCTCACATATGAGTGAATTAAAAAAATGTCTTTTAATCTTTCCCTGTGATGCTCCAATTAATTTGATCATTATTATCTTCTCTCTTAATACCTTTGGTTCTTTAAGATGTTGGGCTATATGACCTAACAATGTCCCTTCTTTCCCATGTTTCTATTCTGGTAGGGTTTTGAGTTTTAGTGGACACGGCTGAAGCCGTTGTTAACAAGCCATCTGGTGTAAAAATTCTGTACTCAGGGTCATTGCTTTTCAGAAATTTCTTAAATCTCAGCATTTCTTGCATGAATGGTGGGCAGCCTGCAAGTGGAAATATGTAGCATCCACACAATTACTTAGGGAAATGTGTGAATGTCAAATTAAATGCAGTGTGCCTTCCCCCAAAATAAACCACATACCAGTAACCAAACCCAAACTTACTTCTGTCTAGGGCTCTTGCCTTGGAGCTTGGCACATCTGGCACACATAATATGCTGACGTACTCACACCTCTGGATTTAGGATTGACTTTTACCCTTTTCCAGCCCAGCCTCCACATCGGTGATGCCCAAGTGTGATGGGAGGAACCGTGCAGTTACCTCCCCTTGTAAGGCAGCAAGGAGCCGGTGTGCTACAGCAGTCAGGGTTAATGGGACCTCTACAGCTCTTTCAGCTCCACCCCCTCTCCAGCAAACGTGCCCCTACATACCTCCATCACAGAGCCTCATGTCAGCTGGCCCACCTCCATTTCCTTTGCTGGTCTCCCTTCGGAGGCATTCAGGGATGTATCGCTGAGCAACACTGGCTGGGCAGTGACCTGTGCATTCCTCTTTGGAAAGCGAGCTGCTTCAACACACTACCTCTTCAAAACCGTGTCCCTCTGCATAATCCCACGGGGCAACTGGAGTGGCAGCTTTTGTTTCATGCTTACTGAGTACATTGAAAACACCTGTAAGACTGTTAGTAACACTCGTGGACTACTTATGTCAGGTCTGTATAGTTTGAACTCCAAGTATAAAAGTCCTTTTCCTTGCCCCATACATAAACAAGTACTTCCACTTACTTTGCTATAATTCAAAGATGTACAAAAGGGCAAAGAGCAGAAGCAGCAGCTTCTCAGACACAAATAACATCAAAGTAGGCAGTATTTCTCATTTTTTAAAGCTCTGTAAAGCTTGGTCACCCATACAAATTGTGGTATCTCTTTGTTGATGTCCATGTAACCATGTTTGTGGAATGCATTAATTGCTTGAGGAATCGCTATGCAGATTTATGACATGGAAGAAGACCTGCTCTTTACTGTAGGGGCTTTCAACCAAGGTATGATTCAAAAGTCAACGGCCTCAGTGAGTCTCTGTTGGCTTTTAGCAGTTATGCCCCAAGCTCCCAAGTCGGCCGTTTAACGTCATAGATACAAGACATACAAACGTCTGCAGGAGAGTTTGCTTGGGAAGAGGTGGAATGGGGATGATACGTGGTTGTTGATAAGCTTTGTAGTAGCAGTGAATTGGGGAGAAGCAACTAAACACAAGTACACTTTCCAGCTAAAATAAGGGGAAAAGGCTTTTACCTATGTTTAAAGTCTGCAGTTGGTACCTATTTTGCTGTGATATTTGGAAGTACCTAATTCTGTAAGTGCTGTTTGATGAGTGCTAGTCTGCTACTTTGTCTAGTCCACTACTATAATGAAGCCTTTCAAAAAAGAACACATCATAAAGATAAGCAAATGAAGAGGATGTTAAAATTATTTTTGCTTTTCTTTAAACCTAGGATCCTGGCATTTGTTTAATTTGCTCCTCATGGATTTTGTGGCTCACATTTTCCTGTCCTATATAGAGGAGGAGGGAGATGAAAGTTTCCTGGTCACAAAGCAAAATGAGTCCCCTGTTGTGTGGATTTATGAGCCCAACTATCTCTGGGGCTATTTCACAGAGGAGCAACCTCAAGACAATGCTCCACAGACAGCTCTCGTAACTTTGGTGCAGAACCAGAATAACTTCGGATTAAGCAACATTCTTCCAGAGTTCTGAGTTGTTCGCTGGACACAGCCACAGGCCGCAAGGTGAAATAAACACTAACTTTAAAGAAAATTACAAAAAAAAGATGTTATATATTGGGTAAATTGGGAGGGATTAGGAGGGGTGTGGTTGTTTGGGGGGTTTTATGTGTGTAAAGTAGAACTAATGAAATCTAGGTTTGCGTGGATCTGTGTCCAGTGTCACCTAAACCTCAAGCCACAGAGCATCTTCAGCAGCCCCCAGCCACCCCACGATCCTATCAAGGGATTGTGATCTCCATACCAGCCACCTCCCCATCACCGCAGTTCCCTGATTCTTTCCTTAGGTTTCCAGCAGAACTTGGTTCTCCTTTAGGTTGCCCAAGCATTGTCTAAGCAAGTGCAGCACTGTTCTGGTGGGTAGGGAGCAGCTTGTGGACTTGCTGACCAAACGGACTGCATACATTTATTGATCGGAAGAGAGAGCGCATGGCGTGGTCTTTTCTCACTGTTGGAAGCACCGAGGGTCTCTCTTTCTTCCACCTGCCTGTTAGTTTTATCAAAACAAGCAGAAGCATGAAATCCTTGAGACCTTTCTGCAGTCAGTCGCCTGACTCAAACTTACTAGCATGGGGGATGACATACAGGTAGAAAACAAGATAGACTCTAAGTCTTCCTAGGATGCAAGGCTGTCCTTATATTAGGACATATGGGAACACAGATCAAGGCTCTGTGCTTAACACAAGTGACAAATTAGACATTCAGCTGTTTTCATATTTCTCTTCCATGCAATAACAGCCCTTGTCTTAAATCTTAGAGAACATTGTGTTTTTCCAGAAAACAGTGCTGGACAAATGTTAATGGCACCACGACTCACAAAGAAAATTACATTTCGAGAGTCATCCTGCTAGAGTTATTTTACTGTTTATCCTGCACCTCCCAAGACATATTCAGCTTCCATAAACTAGGACCAGGACTGGAAATAGACTGTTTTAAAAACATCTTTATTAGTTAGAAAGACCCTTGGAGGATCCTTGTTTTTAAACGCTAAAACTAGCTCAACAATAAAAATTGGAGGGGAGAAAAAAGGCACGAAGGGGACAAATCAAGAATTATACACGATAGGCATGTTTGACAGTTGTTATTTTTCAAATGTATTATAATGACCCATCCTGCCATACCACCTTAACCTCAAAAACCAAACTGAGATGAGTGCAGGCTATGAGCAAGGAATCTCTAAACCACCGATGGTTAGAAATTAGGAGACAAAACAGTAGAAAGCTTACTTAGTATCTGCCCTGCTTTCTGCGCTTTCAGCGTGCCGCCCATATGCACTTTTACATGGCCCACTATGACCAATGTTTTTATGCGGGTGTCAGCAGACAAGGGTTTGACCCAAGTTTTGTTTACCCATGTGTAACGGTTTTCCCTATTTTGTACATGATCTCAGGAATAAAGCAAGGCTGATGAGAGTGTCAGAGTAAGAGAGGATGGGTATAAAACATGAAATGGGGAGTAGGACGATTTGAGAAAAGGTATGGATGAGGGAAGGAGAAAGTCTAGGATTGGGAGAGTGTAGAAAGAGCTTAGAGATGAAAGATCCCGATGGACTCAAACAGTCCACATGCAAGATGCTGATAATGGCGATATAAAAAAGAGAGTCTAGTAAGAGCCTGCTCATGCTGTGATTCAAGTGTTTGCAGTCTGTGAGGTAGATGAAAAACTTGAAACTGGAGCTGTGACGGAGTGAATGCGCACTTCTGCCTACTCGTGTCCTTCAAATGGGTGGTAGCTCCTACCTCAACCATTGCAGGCTCCTTCTCTGGGTGTCAGTACTAATTCCACGGGCTGCTGAAAAACACAGCTGCCAAAACATCACCCACTGCTTGGTTCGTATTGCCATCTCTGTAGATCCCCTGAATAGATTCCCACTGCATGAGGATTTGTGTTCTGCGACTTTTTGATCACCAAAAATCATCATCATGCTCCCAAGCAACCATCTGTCCCTGCTCCTGACTAATCCCCCTTCGGCCACAACCTGTTCTGCGGGGTATCGAAACCCTCAGCAGCCTCAGCAGCATCCACCAGCCACGCTGCTGTTTCCTGGACCGCGTTTCTGACATATTGCTCTGTGCATCACGGGTATATTTCATAATTTTTCCTTTTAATTCCTTTACCTCACGCAGCCTCTGCAGCTCTTTGCGACCCAGTGTCTTTCGTCAGTTCCCATCCTCCACTCCATCCTCTGCCAACAACACCAACCTCCGTATCTTTTTCATCTTGTCCCACAAGGCATTTCTATGCCTTCTCTACAGCCTGTTATGCTTGGGAAAAAAATCTGTTCATCGCACCTCCACCCTCATCTCATTGAAATTAGTGCTAAAAACTCAGTTTTGCTGTGAAACCCTGTAAAAAAGAGAAGGAGGATTGGTAACAGAAATCAGAAAAGAATCTCCCAACCTTGCCCTGATATCAGCAGCATCAATATGTGTCTGGGCCTTAGCAGATCCCTTCATGATCTTTCAGTTGTCACCTTCATTCTTCCTTTTCCATCCCCATCTGTTTTTGGTCCTCCATTCCTAGTTCATGCTGAATATAAATCACACTCCTCGGCAGAGAGACCATGTTTTTCCATTTATTTTGAACAGCACAGCACATTTCTGAATCTTTTTTTTTTTTTTGGTAATTTGAAGCATGAAAATAATTCTTAATAATCTTGAAGATCGAATACATTCCAAGTTGGTGACATCTCCTGAGGAAAACATTATTTTTATATGACAAAATGTAGAGGGCGGGGAGTGAGACAATACAAGATTTATACACACTGGCTTAACGGGGAGTCTGGCAGATTAAATGCTCTATAGCCAAACGCACATCGTATGAACTAAGAATTGTTGAAACCGGTGGCAGCAACGAAGATGCTCTGAGTGAGCCATAATCTATAAAAGTGCAGCTCAGAGAGCATTGGCCCGATCTTTATTCCTTATCACAGAGCTTGCAGTTGCTTTCTCTCAGCACGAATAGCATTTTTTCATCTAGAAAATCCAATTCTAGGCTTCCTCTCTTTGTTCACTTGTTACCAAATTAAAATCCTATTAAACTGCACACCTGCAGTGGGTTTATCTGCAGAGCACCGTGCTGTAGCTTTTAATCCAATTCTACACCTCCGTAACATAAAATATACTGCAAATCAGGGCACGGAGAGACGGAGGTTACGCTGTTCATAGCTCTGTTGGCAGAGAGCAAATCAAACACCTTGATTTGTTAAAAAGGGAGAAAAAATAACGACATAGTTAACTACTTCACTTAAAGGAATGATGAGTGTTCATCTGAGTGGTCTGTATAATCCAGGGTACAGAGATCAAGTGAAATCATTAACTAAAATGATCAAAAAATGAGAGTAAAATCTTGACCCTGCTTAAATTGAGTGGTGAAACTTCCACTGATTTTAAGAAAGCCATGATTTCAGCATGAAAAAGCAGTCCCCGTCAGGGGGAGAGACGGGCTGAGACTGTTTGTTTTGAAAAATACCAGAAGGGCTTATAGCAGACATATAAAGTGTGAATGATGCGTTAAAAAGTGGATGTGGCCTCCTACCGGACCTCTGCCACCCTATGAGGAAACCCAATGTGTAGCTCCTCTTGTTGGGTTAATTGATGTAAAATAAGGTTGGGTATCTGCAAAATACCTCGGGTTCAGCAGGAAAGAACAGAGATGACTTTTTTTATTCAACAAAGGGAGAAAGAATGATTTGCAGTCCCTACAGTCAAAAGGTTGCCCTGTTTCTTTTCTAATTTTTAGCTCATCCAGGTTATTTTGGAAGACAGAATTCTAAATTAGATCTTCCAGTCAGAAGGGAAGCACTTCTTACTCAAAAAGGTGGACCAACATGCTTTATTTTTGCATCTGACAAACAGCAAATCTTCAGAGAAAACCAGCCTGACTTGAAAATTCTTTATGCTAGACCGTTCTTACTTTTCGAACCAACTTTAAGAAATACTGTTCTCATTCTCTTAAATTTAAGATCTTTTTTGAGAAATACTAAACGCAAAACTGCCAGCGATACAGTTATTTTATGTTGTCACACGATTCAATTGGTTTTTAGTTGAATAAATCTTCGGAAGAAAAATGGAAAATATTTGTGGTTTGTTTTTATCTATTTCTTATATTTTTTCTTGTCAGTAAGGCTGAAGGCCTACCTGATGCACTAAATTTATCTGGATGCTACAGAATAAATGAATGACTCTGTGTCAATGCTGCTTTGTGTCTACAGTGCTGTCGCAGTTTAACCCCAGCCAGCAGCTAGGACCACGCAGATGCTCATGCAGTTCTACCCCTTCACCCAGAAGGGCAGGGAGAAGAGGGAGAAAAGGAGGGGAAAGGGAAAGGAAAAAAACCTCATGGGTTGAAATAAAGACAGTTTAATAAGCAAAGCAAAAGCCATGCACACAAGCAAAGCAAAACAAGGAATTCATTGGGGTTGTTCAGCCTGGAGAAGAGAAGGCTCCGGGGAGACCTCATAGCGGCCTTCCAGTACCTAAAGGGGGCCTACAAGAAAGCCGGGGAGGGGCTGTTTGCAAGGGCATGTAGCGATAGGACGAGGGGCAATGGTTTTAAACTAGAGCAGGGCAGGTTTAGATTAGACATTTGGAAGAAGTTCTTTAAAATGAGGGTGGTGAGACACTGGAACAGGTTGCCCAGAGAGGTGGTGGAGGCCCCATCCCTGGAGACATTCAAGGCCAGGCTTGATGAGGCTCTCAGCAACCTGATATAGTTGAAGAAGTCCCTGCTTACTGCAGGGGGGTTGGACTAGATGACCTTTAAAGGTCCTTCCAACCCAACATATTCTATGATTCTATGATTCCCTGCTTCCCATGGGCAGGCAGGTGTTCAGACATCTCCAGGAAAGCAGGACTCCGTCACACGTAACCGTTACTTGGGAAGACAAACGCCATCACTCTGAACATACCCCCCTTCTTCCATCTTCCCCCAGCTTTATATACAGAGCATGACATCACATGGTGTGTAATATCCCTTTGGTCAGTTGGGGTCAGCTGCCCCAGCTGCGTCCCCTCCCAACTCCCTCTGCACTCCCAGCCTGCTCGCTGGTGGGGTGGTTTGAGGAGCAGAAAAGGCCTTGACTGCCTAGCAACAACCAAAACCATTAGTGTACTATCATCACTGCGGCCATCCCAAACCCAAACCATAACGCTACATCAGCTGCTACTAAGAAAGTCAACTCCATCCCAGCATATAGAATTTAGCACTAATTTCTATGTCTTGAAAAAAATCCTGCTTTGTTTCCCATTTCTGCAGGATACAAGAGTCAATATGTCACATATAATACTATTAACTGAAAAAAATAAGTTGCATATAATGTTATTTGTTTATGTCAGACACTAGGTTGTTTGAACTTTTTCTATAAGCAAAGTACAAGATAAGACACTATAAAGAGAAACCCCGGAATAAATTTGTACGAAATAGCAAATACAGGGTACGAAATTTCTATCCTGCATGCATGAGATTGCATGAGGAAATTCCCTGAAACACCAGGAAAACTGGATTTTTAAATAATTTCGAAGAGCGCGTCTACAGGGTCTGTTATTTCAAGAGGGGACAACTGTTTCGTTGTTTCAAGAAAGGGCATTTCCTGAACTAGAGAAAAGCACTTGTCAGGAGCTTATCAAGCTTTCACTCTTTTTGTTTTTGGAAATCTACGTTTATTTTCCACTTGCATCTACGTTTTTCTGTCTCGGCTCAAGCACTGAAGTGGGAATCAATTCAAAAGGGTGGCATCACTGCAGATGTAGACCGGGCCATGTGCTAAAGGAATAGGTAGTCACGTATTCAGTTTTGCTGATAAGATTAAGAGTTTGGTGGCGAAATTACATACTGTAGGGAAGTATCTTCACAATCTGAAAAATTAATTTGAGCCTTAAGGCTCATTATACCCATTTTCACCTTTCCTTCAGGTTTTTGTGGTGAAGATAAAAAACAAAAACAGAGGGTCTAGGAAAAACATAAGCTAAAAATGCTCAGTATTTCAGTCCGCTTTTATTTTTAAAAGTTTATACCCTAGATTAGATATGCAGCATATTCTCATGAAGCAATGTAGCAGAAGTTGTAAGAGCGGAACGACCTTGTGATCTGTTCTTCGCAGCTATGGAAAGGTAAGGTCTATTAGATGTATCTGACAACCTGGCAAAAGGCAAAGACTCCTTTGAGACGCATTCCTCCCTGTCTCGTATTGAACCTGTATTCCTGAAATAATCTGCGTGAATACAATGAAAGTTTGCAAGCAGAAATTATAAAGAATTGTAAGTTTGCATTGCCATGCTGAGGGGGTCTACTGCCAAGAACAGAAAAGGAGCAGGATGCAAAAGCGCCTTTACTAAATAGAGCCATTGATATAAACCCAAAGATGCATTCAAATCTTTGCCTAATTAAAACCTTGCCTGGGAAACATATCATTTAATAGCAGCTCCACGTACTTCCATGTCAAAACAAACCCCACGAGCACTGGAACTAATGAGGTCTGCCTTCCTAGGACTTGCGGGTCTTGCTGTTGCTCGACCCTGGTGTCCAAATGAAGCTTTCCCTGCAACGGGAGCGTTGAAGTGGACGCGCTCCCTCCTGGATTCTCTCTTCTCCAATAAATGGAAGAGACCGCGCCGCCTCCGCTTCCGTGGGTTCACGTGCCTCTCGCTTTTGCGGCACACGCAGAGAATTATCTCATGCCATACCTGCCCGAGGCCCCCCACCCACCTCCCTGCCCCGAGCCCCCTCCCCTGCCAAGGACACCCAAACCCAGGGCAAACCCGCAGCCAGCCCCTCAGCCCCGCGTAGCCGGCGAGCCGAGGGAGGCCGCCATCCCCCCCGGGCTGCGCCCACGCCGCGGGCGGCTGCCCCACGGGTGTCACCGGCGGGCGCGGGCAGAGCCAACACCGTGTTACCCGAGCCGCACCGGGGGGGGGGGTGGTGGTGGTGGTGTCGCCACATGAACGCGTGACGCCCGGCCCAAGGCGGAGGGGGGCTGCTGCAAATATTTGGGACAACCGGCGGAGGGGTGTTGGCGGGGGGGGGGGGGGGGGACGGGACGGGGCGTTGCGGGGCGGGCGGCGGCCGCAGGAGGGTGCTGCGGGCGCGGTGCGGTGCCGCAGAAGATGTCGGCGGGGCGGCGGCTGGCGGGGCGGCGGTGGCTGCCGGCCTGGTGGTGGTGTCTGCTGTGGGGCGGCGCGGGGGGGTACGTGGTGGTCAGCTCGGTGTCCTGGCCGCTGCCCGAGGCGGGGGCGGCGGCGGACGAACTGCACAGCTCCTCCACCGAGGACACCCTCCCCTCCTTGCTGGAGGAGGCGGGCGGCCTCTGGAAGCAGAGCTACCCGGCCTCGGCTTACCGGGAAGATGCGGCCCTGGGCTCCGGGCCGGCGGGGAGGCGGCCGGGGCAGGGGGCCGCCCCCTCCAGGATGTTCTCCTACCGACGGGAGGGCGGCGGGGCGGTGGGACGCGCCGGCACCGCCCGCTTCCTCGCCCGCTACAACACCTGGGGCTTCGTGGCTACGCGGGCCGCGCAAGGAAAGGTACGGTGTGCCCCCCCCCCCCCCCGCCCCCGACCCCCCTCCTCGGTGCCCACGGCCTGCCGCGGTCACGCGTGAGCCGCTAACGAGCAGCGAACCCACCTCCCCGCCCCCCCCCCCCGCGCTGTCGCCGGGAGCGGCGTCGTGGTCCGTCCCGCCGGTGTCAGCGGGCACCAAATGCGCGGGGAAACGAGTAAAAAAACTCTTTTCTGGGGAGAGGAATCCTGTTCGGAGTACTGCAAGGGAGCCACGCTAAAAAAAAAAAAAACAAAAACCAAAACCAAACAAAAACAAACCAAACAAAACACAAACCCACAAACACACCGGAGAGGCACAGAAAAAGCAAAATCTTTAAGGCAGAAGCAGAGCGACAGCGTTGGGTTTTTTTTTTTTTTTTGGAGACAGGCTTTTCCACCCCTCGCAGCATCGCCGAGCCCGCTCCCGGCCACTGTCCCTGTCCCTGCCCCGGGGGCTGAGCGGGGTGCGAGCCCCCCCTGACTTCCCCGGGCTCTGGCTGTCACCGGCCGGCGGGGGAGAGGCGGGAGGAGGAGGAGGGTGAAGAGGAGAGTCAGCTGGGCCACCACGAGATCTGTCCCTCCCGCAGCGGTCCAGTTACACCGGCTTAAAGGACGATTTCACCGTCAGAAGCATTAAGCAAAAATAGCTGGGCTGCGCTGGAGAATCGGGGTCATTAATTTTCCCGGCTTTAACATTTTTCCCTTTTTAAAATGAAAGGTTGGAATTAGACACAGCATCCGATACCACCCAGACAAAAGAAGAAAAAGAAAAGAAAACAAAAACAAACAAACAAACAAACAAAAACAAGAGAAAAAAGACAGTTTTAACCTTCTCTTGAAAGTATTCACAGATTAATTAACTTGCATTTTAAAAAATAGACGGAAGCACGTTAATCTTCATAAAGCTTAGCTGAGTTAGTGGCAGTTTATGTTATTGTGAAAAACAAAGTAACAGCTTAAAAAAAGATACCATTAAATAAATATCTGTGTGCACACACGAGGCCCGTAATTCTACATCAGATTGTCGGAAATCCTATTAAATCATATGATCTTAACTCTCCTGGTTTATGCTCTCGCCAGAAACCCTTGGTGGAATTATGGCTGTAATATAGCTTGCAGTTAGCTGTCTCTAGTTACAACACAGAGGTAATACAGAAAAATTGGATTTGTAATAAAATTTGGAATTGATGAGGGGGGTGTTGCTGCTCTGAATGCTGAGTTGCGCTGCCTGTGATCGCAATTCTTTTTGAGAATCCACTGTAACATTAACCAGGCATGACAGACTGAACATTTTAGGCAATGGAAACGCGGCCTGCAATATTAATAACAGCTCCTATTTTTCTTTCATTGTAACTCTTAATAATAAACAAGTATTTTTAGTTTCTAAGTTACGTAGCTTCATTAAAGCATTCCTTCTAAGGAATGCTAACAAGGACCGTTTATAAGCATTAACATTTTAAAGGCATATAAACATTAAGAATCAGCATGCAATCCAGGTAATAACATCATCCAGACTTTTCTTATTAACTATTCATATTTAATTTGATTTTGCTGTAAAGGATTTACCAGTTGCATTGAATTAATATATTGACTGATGATTTTACTATTTAACATCTAATTGACCACAAGGAAGGAAATATCTGAAGACCTGAAAAAAACAGTAATTCATTAAGTATCTGTCATGGCGATTTATAAGGGGATGAAAAGCATGGTCGGAGTATAAATCATTATGGAGAACATTAAAGTGTGTCACTGCAGGGCAAGGACATTTTTGTATGCGTTATATCCACCGTGTGTACGCCGGTCAGTGTATGGGAGAAAACTTGGCTCCCTGGTGCTCCTCCTCTGGCATGGGAGGAAGGTTTGCTCCGGCTGGCTTGGTGGCTGAGTCCCACCTGTCCCATAGCTGAGGTTCCTGCCCAGGCAGCTGAGCTGACATCCAGCTTGACTTTAAACACAACTCTGGCTCAAACGCCTTCTCCTCTCTCTTGGCAAACCAATGCCATCACATTGCAAATCAAGGACAAAAGGGGAGGCAAAATTAGTGTAAAAAGCAGGCTGAATCAAGGCTAAATTAGGCTCTGTATCCTTTTGGGTTTGAGAAAAGTTTGTCAGCGCTATTGTGGAGTCAACATTGCTTGACACTGATGGCACTGATTTTAATGCACTTAAACGTTTTTAATTTGGTGGAAGAGAAATCATGGGCAGGATGGGAAAGAAGAAATGGAGGAGAGATCTGTTTTCATAGAAGCATGATAGATCTAATGTAGAAGAAAGTCTGTCTCATGACAACAGAAAGTGGTAGACTGAGCAGCAGGGGCTTGCTGTCCTCTCTGCAAGAGCCCTTGAGGGAATTTCAAACATTGTAAACCGTCTATGTGCAAAGATGTAACCAGTTGCTTATTTGGATTTTGCAGATCCAAGGTATGCCCTATGGGAACTGTTTACTTCTTAGCGATGGTCCTGTCAATAACAGCACTGGAATCCCTTTCTTTTACGTGACACCAAAGGATAACACTGTGGCAGATCTCCTGAAGAATCCTGTGGCTTCTCTGACCCTGCCAGAGGCAGACGGAAATTTCTGCAGGTAACAGAGTTTTATCTGTCTTCTACCACCTTCAGTGAGAACAGAGTCCTCAGAACAAAATTCTGGGTCCCACCTTCAATGTCCTCCATTTATTTTTGTCTCTCACCATCAGCTACAAGATCCTCCTTAGCTTTGTTTTGCAGTAAGTTGCCCCAGTAAAGAATGGTAAAGAGAAGCAGAAGTGTCATTGACGTATATTGTAGCATCAACAGCTGCAGTGGCTTTCAGCTTGCACATTAACGTACCTAAATTTTAATGTCCTCTTGGAGGTGCCAGATAAAATCTTAGGTGTTCAAGATCCCATTGTAGGCCATGAAGATCTAGTCAATACAGTCTATATTGTTTCAAGGGCTACCCAGGTCATGATAAAGTAGACACCCTTGCTCTGCTGGCCAGCTCTGGAGGCCCTGCTGATTGCTTTGACAGGGCTGTAGTTCTCCAGGGTCTGTAAGAGCATCTCAGGCTCTCAGTTCACAAGTTATATCCTCAGGACCGTGCCACCCAGCCTAATTTCCACCTCTTCAGAGGGTACGATTGAATATGATATCGTCACAAATTTTTGTCACCTTGTATACCATAAACAATCAGTAAACGATCCCCCACATAAAGGAAGCCGGCTCTGAGATTTACTGATCTACAGCCAGCCCTAGGTTTGTCTCTCTAGAGATAGCAGGGATTTGACTTCTTTCTTCCTAATCTTATGTACAACAAATAACCCCAGATCGCTGAAGCCCTACGTGTGTAAAATGTATGTATGGAAATTCGAAGATGATTCAGTTTCCCCCTCCATGCTTGTCTCCTTGAAAAAGACATTATCTCTGCCATATGTTTGTTTACAGTCAAACATGTGGCAAACTTGGCTGGGTCACCCTTGTGTGAAGTGTTATTTCCAAAGGCCTCTTTACGTGACGAGGTACACGACACTGAAATTGTGTCAGACAGGACTCTCTTACCAAAGCAGATCTTAGCTGATATTCCAAGGAGAGAGAGAGAAGAACTGGTAATTGCAGGCTGCTTCAGAAAGAAACAGGACTGGAAGTTTGTACCCCACCTTAAGGTCCTTTTTGAGGGAGGAGAGGTTTATTGTAAGAACTGGATCCCAGATTTCCACAGCTGGGGATTGCCTTGGGCATCATCCCCCCTCTCAAGCCCACTAGCTGAGAACAGCACGGGAAAAAGCAGCAAAATGGCAAATATGAAGCACGTTACTGTTGCACTTGTCTGTATTCGCCTCCGGAGCCTACTGTCTGTTTTCTTAAGAGTTCTACGGTGTCAAAATGAAATGTTTCTTAGGCCTAAGCAGTACAAGTGATTTCAGGCTGGCATCCTGTTCCCAACGAATGGAAATCACAGCTTCCTCTTGCAATGTCAAACACCTGATAGGAACCTTCTATCGCAACATTTGTTAAGGTAATTCAGCTTTGAAGGCTTGAGAAGGTCAACAGAGCGGTGAAGTTAAGACCAGAATGGTTCTGCTTGTTTCTTAAAATTATTTCATTAAATTTTTTGAATTAATAATTTCAAATTTAAGTAAGTGTATCTGTTATTTCTTCACGGGCTAATGGAACTTATTGCTGCTTTCTAAGCATTTTCACGCAATCAAATAGTGAGCTGAATATCTAGACCAAGTGCTTAAAAATGTGTGTTAAGCCCAATGTCCCCGAACCTACCCAATGCCCTATTTTCAGAGGCTCAAGACTCAGAGCAGCTTCCATGGATGAGAACTTCTGGTGTTGAGCACTTCTGAAAACTACACACGTGTTTAGGCACTTAAGTGTGGCCTTTCATCCCTGGCTTTAAACATCCGCTCTTGAAAGGCTTTGCCTTTTATGTTTTAGCAACGTCACCGCCTGATTTACCTGTTTGGAAAGTGCCAATTCACCAACAAAAGAGAAATGCTGCATGATTTATAGAAATATGAAATTCATATACATCACAGCGCTTTGAGAATATTTATTTGCTCTCTTTCTATTAAGTAACTATTAATTTCCAAACAAACCACTACCCTTTTTTTTCCTGTGCCAGAATGTGCTGCTGTTTGTTTCGCAGCCAGGGCAACCTGGATTCTGCCACCCGACTCTGTGGTCCCCTCCGCAGCCTGAGAGCATGCTCTCTGGTGAGAAGAGCTCTCTGGGCACCGCCAAGGAGCTAAACCTGGTTTTCCAAGACAGCTTAGGCCAAACTAATTACCAGTTGCCACATCCCTACTCTCGCTCCCCACCACCAGTTGCATGGTGTGCCATGTCCTCCCCCTCCTGCATCAGCTCTGGACTTTGCCTGACCTTGAGTTGCAACATAAATCTGAAGAAAATTATGCCAACGATGAGAATAAGGTTTTCTCCTGGTCCTTCTTCCTTTCTTCCCATGGCCGCTGCTGCTCCTGGCCATGCAATCCCACCCCCTCCCTTCAGCTGACCATATGGTGGGACTATTTTAGCTCAGTAACCCAGCAGAAACCTCTTCCCCTTTTTTTAAAATTAGATTTCTACTGGGTTAGTAACTTGAATCGTCTCCCTGAGAGCCACAGGAGTGCAAAGGAGAGGGGAAAGGAGAAGGAGGAGGAAAATAGGACATCCCCACTTTGGCATGTAACCGTACTCTAAATATTGAGCTTACTACTGAATTGAGTACACAGATTCGGAGTCTGATCAGTGCTCCTTTCATTATTTATTTTGTTCTTGCATTCAGTTTGTTTTTCATTATTTCTGGAGTTCTCATCTGGAACAGACGTTTGTTGGCATTAGTGCAAAGAACGAGCGATACGGGGAATGAGAAGCTGGGGCATTTGTTGAGCTGCAGTTTGTGTTTTTGACCGTAGTTAGGAGAATGTGAGCAACCTTTGGGGCTGTCTCACAGCCAGGACGCGTGTGGGCACTGGGACTTTAACTTTCTTCTTTCCCTTCCCTCTGTAACCAGGGTCAGAAATGAATTTCCATTTTAAGCTGCGGGTGAAGTTCACATTTTAAACTAGCAACGTTTTAAACGGCAGCCCTGCACAGCATCCCACCGTTACCCCACAGAGAGGGAGGGCTTCTGAGGACAGGGCGACGACAAAGAAAACAACACGGGTGTCGGGGTCCCGCTGCCAGTGCGCGGGGTCGCCTGTCCCCAGCACTGCCCACAGCACTAGTCACGGCCAGATGGCCACCTCTGCCCGCCCAAGGGTAGCCCGAGCATCCCTCCGGGGTGAGCTCTACCTGCTGAGGTAGCCAGGCTGTGCCACGCAAGCAGCGCGTAGCATCCTTCGTGCAGAGCTTTACGTGGTGGCTCAGGTTTTTGTATAGCAGGTTCCTTCCCCTTCTTTACTCACACTGTATCAGAGGCAAGACCTTTTACACTGCCGGTATTAAGACAGTTTCTGTGGTGTTTCCTTTGCAAAGTGGCGTTTATAGATGGTTTTAATACCAAAAGTTCTCTCAGCCAAGGGCATCGTTGTTTTGGTTTCAAAATAATTATACAAAATAGCTAAGTGAATAATGCTCTACGTGAGAAAGTTCATGTCCTTGTATGCCAGCAATGCCTTTGTAGCTCGTTTTCATGTGGAATTTTATTAGAATTTCATTATTAACCTGCTCTGAATTGTAAGAATTAAAATAAATGTGAAAGCTGGTCGATGCTTGTAGTCAATGCTCCTGGGAGTATTTGGCACTGTCCTGAAAAATGCTTCTGACCTATTGCACGCAAAAGAAATCTCTGGCCTTTAGAAAGAAAACATAGCTGACATTTCAATAGTCTTCTTGTATCTAATGAGTATCAAGTGACTTGTGTGCATGTACATCAGTGTGATATTAAATTTATTTAGTAGCGAATTTCATTTGTTTTGTTTCAGAACAGACTCGAGTTTCAAGCCCTGACAATATATATTTTCACATCTGGGGATGTGAGGAAAACAGAGTGGCCTTTTTGGTGCTCCAGCCTTAATATTTAATCAGCTGGAGAGAAAAATTGAAAAGCCTAAACTAATAAGAGAAATAAGATTAAATAATGAAAGAAAGAGAGCTGCAAGGCATCTGAATAGCCGCTAATTGCAAGACATTATAGTGTTGCAGCTACAGTCTGGATTCCTCATCTCTGACCTAGAGACTGCCATTTCCCAGAGGGAGACGGGCAGCACTTCTCTGAGGAGGCTCTCTGATGGCCAGGCTGCAGAAAGCATTCGTTAGTAACTACACTGCGTCCTGTCTGAAGGCTGATAAATGGATAATAGAAGCAAGAAAAATTAAATGGTTCAGGGCTATAAATAGACGAAGGGGGCACGTCTATGCCACAGACAGGCTGAAAAGATTGAGTCCCATTCTTATAGCTTTCAGAGGGAGCAAGACGGAGCCCGACATTAAAGAATAGAGCAGCTATTGTTCTAAACGCATTGCCCAACACACAGGCTGCTCAGAGGATCTGCCTTTCCAAGCAAGCTCCTGGGCCTGCCTCATTACAGCTGCAGTCTGGAAAACAGGCAATTAATTTTAAATGTGTGTCGCCTCCTTGACATCAGGTTCAGCACATTCGTAGGGACCAACTGCAGCTTTCTTGGAGAAGGAGCAGTTACTCGGCTGCCGACAACTGCTTTTCACACAAGGGAAAAGGAAAGAAAAGCAGCGGTGGGGTCAGTCCACGTGTTTGTTTTCCTGTGCTATTAGTTTGGAGGATGGTGTTTCAAATCCATGCTGCAGACAGTGAATGATTTTTGAGGGACCCAGGTTCCCCTCCTGGTTTATGACCTGCATCAGGGGTGGCTCCATCAGAGCCATTTTACCCACCGTGCTCATCTGCGGTTTGAGGTAGCAGATCGGCACAAGATGGCAGACATCTTCAGTGGAGATAAGCTGACTCCATAGGTTTCCTAAACTCTTAATTGAAAAGGCTGATGGGAAGCACTGAGCATCTCCTCTCCAGCAGTCCTGAATACCAGCAGGCCATGGGAATAGGAGAGTAATTTGGTGGGCTAGGGTCCCTGCTGCGTGGTTGATTGGCAGCATGCATAAACTGCTGACTTCATTCATTCCCAGTCAATCCTGAGAGACGATAAGCTTGCCATGGGTGGCAGGCACAACCTTTGAGATGTCAGTTGGCCATCCAATATATAGAATCACAGAATGGTAGAGTTGTCTAGGTTGGAAGGGACCTTTAAGATCATTGAGTCCAGCCATCAACCTAACACTGCCAAACCCACCACTAAACCATGACCCTAAGCACCACGTCTACCCATCTTTTAAATACCTCCAGGGATGATGATTCCACCACTTCCCTGGGCAGCCCGTTCCAATGTTTGATAACCCTTTCAGTGAAGAAATTTTTCCTAATATCTAATCTAAACCTCCCCTGGCCCAACTTGAGGCCATAGCTACCCCTGGGTTTGTATAGAGTCACTGTGTGTTAATATGAGGATGAATAGAACAAAGAAATTTGGCACTGCATCTTCACACACAGAGAAATGACGCACACAGAAGACAAAGGCTCAATCCAGACATCCCTCAATTTCTGAGATCCACCTCCTGGTTCTGTGGCACAGACACATTTCTAGTTCTGGTATTTATATGGCCCTTTTTAGTCATATGCAAATAATTATGTCAGTTGCTGTTCCTGAAAAATCTGTATTTAAAAAATCAGGATGATACCAAATTAGAAAGTCAAATATGAAACCTACTATCATCATGACCCAATGCACACAATATAGCTCTAAATTACTATTTTTTTTCCTGTATTCTTAAATAACTAACTTCCCAAAATCCCTTTCTAGTGAAGTAGTATATATTTCTCTGACTCTGTTTACAGAAATAGTTGATGCTGTGATTCTTTTTTTTCCCCTTTGAATTGTCTATGGTTAAACTATATAAAAGTTTCCTGTCTGAATCATAGAATTCAGCTAAAGAAGTGAGTTGTTATTGTCAATGAAAACAGACAAACAGACTGACTTCACTTAACAAATTCTAATTAAAACATTTTAGGAAGGATTATCTTCTAGGAAGAGTGAAATTATTTGAGACATGAAAACAGGTATACTATGAATACAGGCTCACTTGGATGCAGAAGCGCCATTGTACCAATACTCCTCAGCTCTCAAGCCTGACTTCAGATTCAGAACAGAAGACTGCTCTTCCAAAAGCAAAAGCAAAGGTGTCTTTTAACGATCTTTGCTGCCTCTCAGACACGGCTGATAAAGAAATTCTTGTCAAAATCAGAGCAGGGTAGGGCAAAACTGCCCAGCCGTATCCAGCTGAAGGCCAGCAACAGCTTTTCAGATTATGAAATTGCTTTCAGCAGAGATTTTGTTTGACGTTTATGCCATGCAGATTAGCAGCAGTGATACATTCTTTCTGCTTCAGAGGCTCCGGTAGTTAGTGGCAAGCAAATGAAATGTACGAGGAGGATAACTTGCTTTTCAAAATTAATCACATTTATGAATCAAAATTGCAAGCACTTTACAATAATTCTCTGAGGACACAGCATTTCCTCTCTTCCTTTCTGTGGATTTTAGGGGACAAAAAGTTCTATGATGTATTATCTATACTAGAGAATAACTCTTGAGTCTTCACCTCATGCCCAATTTGGGGCTAGGCGAAGAGGAGCCCTGCACAGGGTGACAGGGTGCCTACCTCGCATCGTCCGTGGGAGGTAGCAGGGATGAGCTGTTCCGGCAGCCAGTCACCACCTCCTAATTGTATGGCTTTGCACAGCTGCTGCTGCCACCACAGGAAGGTGAGGATGTGTAGAGACAGTCATTATTGCCCTTACGCCACACACGAGCTGCATACTCTAGAGCAGACAGAAATGTAGGAAAACTGTTCTCTGGGTCTTTCTTCTCAGCTCTCTGGCTCTCCTTTTCTGCAACAGGAGAAAGCTCTTTCCCAACTTCTTTTCTCTTTCATTCTGCTCAAGAATTAGGTCTGCTCTAGGTGACCCTGCTCTGGCAGGGGGTTGGACTAGATGATCTTCAGAGCTCCCTTCCAACCCCTGCCATGCTGTGATTCTGTGTGTAAAAGCAGTGCTTTCTATCAGGGCAGGGAAAACTGCGTTCAGGGGAGATGGGGAGGATTTATGGATCCTGACAAGGAGGATGGAAGGTCCTCTCACCTCAGGGGAGTGGCGGAGAAGGACGGCAGCTTCTCTGTGGGAAAAGGAGGCTGGGGAAGAAGAAGAAGAGAAATTCCCCTCCACAGATGCCTGCTTCCTTCCCTAGTCCCTGGAGCATTACTGGAACCCTCCCACCTTCCTCCTACCAATTCCTTTGCGGGGACACCTGGCTCTCCTTCCCAAGTGCCTCCCAAACTCTGATTTTGCCTTTACTGCTGATCTGTGCCAAATCTGTTTCACCTCACTAATGGGTTGCTGAGGCTGAGAATTAAGATGATACCCCAGGGATAGTTTTGGAACCCAGGAACCAGGAGACAGAGCATCGTCAGTCAAAGCAGAGATCTCAACTGCAAAAGGGAATCCTACCAAAGTCCCAACATCATCACCTCGTGTGCCAATATAACTGCATTAGCCTCAACTATGGGTTCATCAGATCTGGACTTGGCTAGTTGTTGTATAGGAACCTTCTAATTAAAATCCAAGAGATGGCTAGTGTAGTAAACAATTTAATGAGTAGGTGGCACTCTTAACTCTGAACCGCTCTTGAACCGTGACCCAGAAAGTGCGGAAGTGGTACGCAGTAAAAGAAGTGGGACGTGTTCATCAGCGGTGAGCTTCGTGGCATTGCATCGTTGTTGGGAAACGTGCTTCACGTGGACACAGACTTCTCCTTAAGCTCAGTAAAGCTGGCACCTCTGCAAGTGAACATGGCTCATGCGCTCAGCTCCCACGCTCGGAAGTGCCAACTGCCTGGACAAACTCTGCATACCTGGTTTGCTCACCGTAAGCAGAGGAACAGAGATAATCAATTCTTCCCTCTTCACAAATCAGATGAATAATTAAGATAACCTCTCTTGATGCACTGTGTTCTTATAAAATGCATAAACTGAATCTACTTCCATTTTAATCTGGCATCCCTCAATTTCTGCAACAAGGTGTATGTATTCTACATAAGATAAAAAAATAAATGTGTTTGCTATTGCTTGGTCTCCTTCCACAGTTCCCTGCTTTCCCTTCCCCTCAGTTCGTCTTTTGTCATAGCCTTCAGGAAACCCTCTCCAGGGAGACAGAGGACCTGATTCTGGTGAAGACAGGGTTTGAGAAGCCACCTCGGGTTTCCTGGACAGAGTGTCACCGTCTCTCCCCCTGGCTCTGCCTCCCCCTAGCCCCCAGTCAGCAGCGCACAAATGTTATATAAAGCCACTCCTCCGCACCTACTTGTTCTTGTGCCAACGAAGATAAAAGGAACCCAAGGACTGAGAGCTGAGTATGCGTTTATTTATACAAAAGGCAAGAAATGACTAGTGAAGGCATGATTAGACCTCTACAGATGTGAGGGAGGAGGTATATAGTAAATATACCTATTTATCCCTAGTATCCCTTTATTATCTTTAGTGAAAATATGAGATATATCCCTGGCTATATCCCTTTACTCCTAGGAAGCAAAGCCTGCATTTACATTAGTTGCACTGGTAACACCACTGAAAATCAAAACCTGTTCACAATGGAGTTAGAAGTCGTAGCTGTAAGTTTAGTGATTTTTGATGGTTTGAAAAGTGTAAAAGTAATCATACATCATCAGGGAAATACTATGCCAAAAATGATGCAGAAACAGATTTACTTCACATTATGAAGGGCTCCTTTGATAAAGAAAATACTATTGCTCATGTAAGATTAGAGTACAAAGCTTCTATTCTGAAATAGAAAACCTATGGCAAGAGGCAGCGCTAAAAGCAAAGCCAACAAAGTAATAACACAGCGTACTGAACTCAAATGTATCCTTGTCCTGTTCAGCTCTTCCAAAACTTCATCTAACATAATCTCAACAAATAATTTGTTCGCCTCATTACCCAGAAAAACAAACTGGCCCTCCAGAATATTATTCCAATATGCAAAATTCAGATTGAATAACTTTTACTGGGAAGCTAGTATTATGTGTGACAATCAGTCTAACACCCTGACTCACAAGTACGTAAAGAAAAATGCAAACAGAAGAAGGAGCCAGGGGAAAAAACAGAAATAAAACCATTCCAGATATGGATGTACAGTGTGTGGGTTTTGTTGTCAGCCAAATACGTGGAGAGCAGTTTTTCCTGTAAATCGGGGAAGAGTCACATCCGACACTAGTCCTGTCAGGCAAAAATGTCTCAGCAAAGGCAGGCAGAATTCATTGCTTAACTACAGGAACGTCAGGTCTCTTGCCTACTCCAAATCAATGAGCACGCTTTTAGAATAAATATGTACTTGCACAAAAAGATCAAATAATTGTAATTTGAGAAGGTGTCAGACCAAAATCTCCCACTGCTCCTGATCATGCCCAAATCTATCACTTTGATCCGCTTTGTGAGATGCAGACATCCTTTAATAACAATTCCTTTCTAATTCCCCTCTGAAAGTAATTAACAGCATCTTACCGAGGAGCTGTGCCCGAGAAAGGCACTTGCAAATACTCCTGCTTTTCCCGGCTCTTCGGTTGTTTTACGGTACTGTTAGGCTGCAGAGGAAATGGTTTCATACACACAGTTACTAGTTTAAAGCCATCTTCTGAACCAAAATTTTGCTACTGAGAAGTCCCTTCCCTTTTGTATTTTTAAGAATCGTCAAGTTAAATATATAAACATACGTAGAGGGTGTTGATTCAGTATTAAGATTGAGCACAAAAGGTAGCAATAGATGAGGAGATCACTTCAAATGGACTTTGGGACTCTGCTGTCCAGGGCCAACAGCTGCAAGAGTGTGAATCTGCACAGCCCTGGCTGCTGGACATGAAGATCCTCGGCTGACACCCTTTGTCAGTGGGATCCAGCTCCTCTCTCTACAGCTGCATACGCTCTATTTGCCTATATTTATTCATGTTTTGGTGGGTGAGCCTCTTGCTGGACCACAGACGCTGAATGGCCACACAACACCCAAAGCCTATGTGAAAGAAATGCCAGGAGCTATGGGTGTCGCCCAGGACATGGAGCCGTTTAGGGACAGGATGCTCTCAGGCCACTGTAAGCCAGCTGGGAAAGTCCAGCATGCTGTAGGAGGTAGCATTGAGGATCTACAGCGTGCCAAGGTGACCGTGTAGACAAGTTTGTACTCTGAATACACACCGAGAGAAATAAACCCAGTGCCAGGGTAGGGAATGCGGATTTTCAGTTACTCAGAACACCATCCATTTATTACTTCATAATAAAAAATAAAACGTACTAGAGAAAATCAGAGCATTATTTATTGATGTGAACAGAAAGTCTGAGCTTGATCCTTGGCAGCTGCCATTCCTCCCATGCAGAAGGCGCATTAGAAGAAAAAGAGGACGAGTGGAGTTTGTCCAGATTAAGGTTAAACTGAACACCCCCTTCGGACAACTGCAGCGCCAGACTGAACAGGATGCTGAAAAAAACATCCCAGAGATGATGTGACTGCAAATGGCTCTTTGGAGCTCAGGCTACAGACGGTGCCAAGTGCTTACCGGGCATAGCTGCGTATCAATCAGCCCCCCGTCCTTCCTCGCCTATCTCCGTTCCCGGCCCTATCTATAAAAGCAGATACTTCACCCAGTGAGCTACACAGTCTTTCATAACCATCTGCGGGGAATCTGCAGGTGTTAAATTAGCTGCAGGAGGATGCCCATATGTTTCCTGCATGCAACAGACACATATTGAGAATTATTACCAAAGAAAAAAAAAAAAGCCACTGCAGATTGCATGCAGTTAAGGCTAAAGGGCTCAAGCCAAGTTCTTTAAGTAAAATCGCACACAGATGAGATGTAATTTGCTGTGATTTGCTGCTTCAGATTAAAACACAGAGAAGAGGAAATGCGGTCCTCATTTCCTAATGTAGTTTTTTGAGCTTATGTTCTTATGTAGGGAGACAGTCCTGTGAGATGCTGAGCAGTTTCAAGCTGCTGGCAATGGAACTTGGGGCTGCTCAGCGCTTGCCAGGATCAGGCCTTTGCAATCATTTCATACAACTTTTTTTGCAACTGGTCAATTTACTTATGATTTATATCCTTGTATTGTATATGTCAGAGTCAGCAATTGCCCCACAGCTACTAGTGGGAGTTATTTATTATTACCGTATAGAAAGAGCCAAAACGCAACAAGTACTTTCCCTGTCTGGGTCTGAAGGATGAAGGCAGTGGGAGAATACTTTTTAATAGACCTTACTTGAGTCTTTGGTGTAAAGCAGTTGAAAAATGGGTAAAAATGAACAAGGATTGAGTTTCTAGGATAGGCACAAGGTAAAGACCTTACGTTTTACACACAAATACATGTACGCGTACTTATTTTGTAGGTATAGGCACAGACTAACCATCTCACTATTTCTCTTCAAAATCCTGAATTAAGGTCTGTATATATGTTTGGGAAAACTGCCATTCTCACATTTTTTACAGTCTAAAATATATCTATATATTTTATATATATTATATATTTTTATACACATAATATTTATATATATTATATAAAAACATAATTTAAGAGCATAAATTAAGATTAGGCAAATCTCTACAGCAGAGATCCGTTTCAGGTGAGTATTCCTTCAAGAGCCCAAATGTTATTGCTGGGTGTAGAAAAGACCTGCAAGCATTGACAAAACATTCCAACTTTTTATATGCAAGCAGGAATTCATATTTCTCCAAAGCTCTTAACAAAGAATGCAAGCTATTACACATGAGCATTTTTCTCTGTGCACAGAAAAAATGTAATTGATCCGGAGGATCTGAGGTGCGCCAGGCTGACTCTCACGGGACAGATGGTCACGGTGCCTCCGGAGGAAGTGGAATTTGCCAAGCAAGCAATGTTTTCCAGGTCCGTATGTAACAGGCACGTCGTAGGGTGCAACCCCGCAGGTTTGAGACAAATATGTGGCCGTTTGGTACGGAAAATCGGAGAAGTAACAAGCCTGATCTTTACTTTGGAGCCACGGAGCTCCTGTGTGGCGCGGAACAACAGGCAGAGCGGTGCGACCTCCTTTTTAACTCTTGAGGTAATGAAATATGGAAGTGCAATTAGTCAGTGTTGGACTCTGGTAAGGCACGTGGCTTATAATGTGAGGGTTATGAAAATATTTCACCTGGCTCCGAGGAGAGAGTCCATAAATCCAGGGTGTATTTGTTGCCTTTAATGATTCTTCCCCCCACCCCCCTTAGGACAGGTAGTGCTCCTCAGCCACAGCGCCCCACTCAGAGCAGAGCTCTGCTGCCTTTGGGTTTACACCTGTCTGCAGGGTGGAGCTTACGGGTTTTATTACCTCTCCTGACGTTACCAGGACAACTGTTTCCAACGCCGTAATCCTTACAGGACAGTCTCCTTTGAACATAGGTGAGCACAACCCTGACACACACACACCCGCACACACCCAGGGTGTGCCCCCATGCCCTCCAGTGGGTCTTCAGAATCACAGGCGTGAAAAGCCCCAACATCACTTAGCTGGGTCAGGCACCTCCCACGCAGGCTGCCAGGGACGGTCCTCCAGGCGCACCCTGCCTGGTAAATCAAATACTACTGGGAAACTGGGATGAACTGGGATCCAGACCAGACTGGAGGCGGTATTCTCTCTGGCCTGCTGGAAGGGGTTAGGGTGGGACTCTGTCAGCGGGTGTCCCATCAGTAGCAAAAATGAGACCAGGGATAGACGAGGGCACACAAGCCTTTTTTACAGACTTTGCAGAAATCAGACTCCTACACGAGCCAGAGTCTACCAGCGCCTTGGCAGCGGATGCTCCACTGTCAGGGAGCAAAAGCCAGATTTTTTTCTGAGGACACAGTGACGGCTGCCGGGGCTCAACCCATCCAACGCTGGCAGCAGCTGGAGCCGCTTCCCAACACCACAGTCGTGGGTGCTCAAAGGGACAACTCAAAACGGTGGGAAACTCCAGCTCAACCTAGAGGTTGCCAAACCCACCACCTCCTCTGCAGGGTCTGCCCCGACTCGCTCTGCTTCCCCCCGCGCTCCCGTGAAGTCTGCAGCTCGAGCTGCTGTGTCCCTGCGCTCCCTGCACCCCTGCCAAGCATCCCACGGCATCCTCTGCAGATGCGCTCGCTGGGGCTTGGGGACCAGAGGTCTGCACCCGGTACTGCTGGCTGCTCCCTGACACCCGTCCAGAGAATCTCCTCTGGATTTTTTTCACTTGGAGACCAAACAACGTCTGCCTTTAGAGATGGGGTTCTGCAACGGGGGAAGGCGGCGTTCGCCGGCTGCCTTCATTGGAGCTCTCACCAGACTGGGGCGTGGAAGATCACAAAACTTACTGCAAGGGAGGGCAAAAAAGATGAATGGTGGTGTTTCTCAGATCTCAGGTTTTCACCCTGGCTGAGCATGCTTGGCTGAGGAAAAAAAAAGCAGACTACGCATATGCTTTGGCACATCTGTTAAATTTATTTTTTTTTTCTTTTCTTTGTCCTTCCAGGCACCCGGTGGTAAGAAAGTGGCCTCGCAGCTATGAGTGGTTCTTCATGAAAATGAACATTGAGCACATCTGGCTTCAAAGCTGGTACGGAGAAGTTTCTGCCATTGCAGTAGAAGAGTATTTAAAAGCAGTTCCAAGCAAAGGATGATTGAATGGGCTTCGAGATAGAGATTTTCTGAGTTTCCTTTCCAAACGCTTTTAAAATTTCATGCTGGATGGTTACTTTACAGTGGGTTGGGTTTTTTCCCCCAAAAGGCTTCAAAATAGCCCTGTCTTACAGGGAGCGGAGTGAAAATAAACCAACGCAGACTTTCAAATTATAAAGGAGAGGTGGATACGAGCCCTACCCTGCAATGTACAAACGTGTCATTTCAAACAAGCAATGCATCATTTTGAACGCTGCTTAAAAATGCTTTGTATCTGTTTGTTTTGACTTTTATTGCTGTGCACCCACAGGGAAACTACAGTATGTGCTAAACATAATGTTCTGATTTACAGAAAAAGCAAATTGCCTATTCAGAACCCTGTATGTATTGTGGAGATATTACTGCTGCTTAGTCTCTCTTGGTTTGTAAGTACTCTAAGATAAACTTAATAGCTGCAACTTTAGATATTTAAGTTTTAAAAAAAATATTTTGCTAAAGCTGTCCTCATTTGCTAAATTATATTTTCTATGTGTGTTTTTCCCTAATTATCTAATTTGATATTTCACTTGGGAATTGAGCAGAAATTATCCCTTTTAGTAGAAAAAAATGCAAGCAGCTCAAACAACACGCCTCCAGAACAACTTGTCTCTTACTAACACAAAGCTGGTTAAACGCGTTAAGGGCCCAAACCAAATCAGCCCCACAAGGATTATCCCAATGCAAGTATAAACATTCTCATAAGAAGAATTTGAGTAAATGTTCTTGGCTAGCTTATTCTTGTTATGGGACAGGAAAAGTATTTTTAATAGCCTGTAGTCCCTATTTTTTTGCGTCCTTTCTCCAGCCACCGCTTTATTTTTAACTCGTTTGTGCAACTGATTTTTGTAAACCGCCACTAACTCATCTGGGGGTGGAGCCAGTCCCTTAACTCTGTTTCCTCATCAAGTTTTAAAGGGCCTGTTCATGCATTTATTTTTTAAAGAAGCCTAAAGATAGGTAGATATTTCAGGCCGTGAAAAACTCCTTTTCCTAGCGTGGAAAGTGCAAACTTTGTTGCAGACAGATTATGGCATCTCATGTGATAATACCGAAAGAGTTCAAAGGTATTTTATTCCCCTTCAGCCCTTTCTCTAGGTGTCCTGCTAAAGTTATTTTGCAGTTCCTAGGGGTATCGGAGTAAGACAGGTCCCATGGCTAACCTGCCAAGTCAGTACACAGTTTTCAAATTATACGGCTGTTCTCCCTGTTGCACTAAGAAAGAGACAGGTTGAGATGGGGTTTCTGTGCCTGTGGGGCACAGGTGCCTCCAGCATCCCTGGGAGAGCACCCGAGCTCTGGAAACCGGCCCGAGCCTGGGTCCCAGGCGAGCGACCTGAGCTTATACAGGTTAATCCCCGGGCAGAGCTCAGAGGCAGCTGCCTCAGCTCTGACAGCTGGAAGCCAATTAAGTGCAGCCGAGCTTATTTTGGTTCAGGCATGGAGAGAGGGAGTCATTCCCGCAGCGGAGCTGGGCACCATGCTGGTTTAACTACCAGGGGCCGCTTAGCCCTTCAAGTCTCTGGGCGTCACTACCATTCCTGATATTCCGTAAGAAACGATAATAAATGCGGGGGAAAAACTTAGTTTAGACACTTACAAGTATTTTTTTTTTCTTGTCTCATTGACAGAGACTCTGTTAGCAGTGCAGATCTTTTGCAGAGGTAATTACGCAAAAGGAGGGAGCGTCCTGCCTGAATCCATTTCCTTTTTTTTTTCCCCTTGGCAAATGAGCAGCATTTTCCCATTTGAGTTTGCACCCAAATCTCGCCCTGTGTAGTACTGAAGCAAAACGGCCCATCCTGTACAGATTTGTAGAATACCATTAAGTGAAATCCTCCTCGATTCATATAATTTTGCCGTGGAGATCTTTGTCCGCTATGGATTTGATAGTTTGCCCATTAGGATTAATGGGACTTTTAAAACTGAGTTCAACAGGCAGAGCACTAGACCCTGTAAGGGAATCTCCACAGGTCTAACGTTTCTCTGCAAGTTTAATTACATGCTCCATTATCCCAGTTCACTACTATTCCCGGAGAAACCTGAACTGCCTATTCTCTCCCCCACCCCACAACACACACACACACAGATTAAGCAAATCCAGTGTACAAGCTTAATGTTTAAACAAGCTGAGAAGAAGAAATTTAGAAACGCTGCTGTTACTATGGTCTCAATTTCACTCACATCCTCAGACAGCCTGGTAACAGTGACATGGTCCTATGTCCTAGCCCTTAAGTTATGAACACCCTTGCCTTAAAGCAGTAAGGGATTGTATCAACAACGCTCAGTAGAGCTTGAACTCTTTAAGAAGTTAGTGTGCACTAAGAAAGGTTTGGAATTTACAATACCCTGCTTGCTACCGGCTGTCTCCCTGCGCACCTAGATTAATTGGAGTAGCTTCTGTATTGTAAATTGACACATTCATCAAGAAGCTTTTCTATAGGGACCTGCCGGGAGGCTCTTGACAGAACCTCAAAACATGAAATGGCGAGGGCACGTAAAGTGACAAAAGGGGCTTCATGAAGAAACGCCGTCTTAAATCACCTGTTCTTATTTCATGCTTCCTTCTCCCAAGGAATAGCTACAATAAATGTCCATGAAAGTCTGTAGAAATTCATCAAAAATATGACCCGCGGGTTTTGAATGGAATTTTCTGGAGAAAAAAAAGGGGAGGAGGTGGTAGTTTGCTTAATTGGGCTTTACACTATTAATTATGTACTACTTCTGATTTTTCTTGAAACTGACAAATGGCTCAAGTGATATTGTTCATCATGTGGTAAGTGATGTTTGTTAAAGCTTTTTACCCAAAGAGTGTTATTGAGATATAATAAAATCATAGTTCCTTGAGACTGTAAAGGATCCGATCTTGCTTCAGTTCAAGTCAATAGCAAAAATCCTATTTATTTGTTGTGCTTGAATTATTAAAACAAATAAGCGTTTTTGTAAAAGGACTTAATAAGCCCTTATGAATTTATTAAGCATTTCCACTAGCTGAGGTGCAATTTATTTCCATGTGTTCTGCATTTTAGTTATTTCTGCAGCTTCCCCGAAAAAGCTTGTTGTGCAACGTGTATCATTTAAAACTTTTAACTGTGGTTTTGCAATATTTAAGAGACACATTTAGTCAAGTCTGTATACTTGCTGAAAAAAAGGAAGACAAAGTTCTAAACTTGGGTTTTCTGATTTGTGCAAGAGTAATGCATGTACAGGATTTAAGCACAGCTAGTTTGAACTGCTGTTATTTAACCAAAGAATGCTCCGTTTCTGATGAAATTTTCATCACTTTGGTGGATGAAATGCAACCTGTCTTGTTTCTGGATGTGTATTGCAAATTGCAATGTATTTTGATTTCTAAAGATACTGAATATTGTTAACAAAATGCCTATCGAGAAGAAATGCAAATAAAACAAATTTCAAAGTGGAAACTGCAGTTAGAATATTCTTGAGTGTGCGGTACAGCATTAGCCAAAGTGAGTGACCTTTTCCTGACAGCCATTAGAATTTCTGTCTGATCTGAATATCTGCTTTTTGCTTTTTTTTTTTCCCCCACTTGCCTGAACCAAGCTAATTTGTCTCAAAATCCTCCTGGGAATTGAGACTCAGATCTGCCGTGGTACAGCCTGGCTTTTCTCTGGGGAGAAAAGTCTAGCCAAGCACCTTTTTATCTTTCCTTCGTCTTCTCATTACTGTCAGATTTTCTTTCACCGTGGTGGTGAAATGTCACTCTTAACAACGTTTGCTCTTCTTTTCTGCACGTGGGGACTGAGCACTCACCTCTCAGGTGTGCGTTAATGGTGTTTCGGAAGTTTCCTCAATGTTATTTCTTCCCTTGCTAGCCTTGCTCTTACAAGTTCTTGTTACAGCTTGTTGGCCGCTGTCTGCTTTCCTCTGGCACGTTTTCTTAAGCCAAGGCTGACAATTTACCTTCTCATCTTGCTTTCCCGCACGGTCTCCTTTCAACAAAATTCAAGCTCTCCCACTAAAATTCCCGCTCCATATCCAATAAAGGTTATAGGAAACAGCCTGCGTTTCCTATTTACGCCTTACGGTCTTTGTCTTGCCACTGGTTGGACTGCATTGGCTGTGAGGACCGTGACAACAGTTTCCTAACCTGTACAAATCACAGTCAGCATCGGTTTCCTATTTCCAGTGACTCCATATTCTTTAAAGAACATTTCCTGCAGCTGTTCTTTTCCTTTGTACTGACTCTTTTTACTTTTATACTGTTTCCGGAGTGATGTCTGTTCTGATTACACTAAGTGTCTTTCACTTTTTTTTACCAAAAAAATTCTCATTTGAACAGCAGTTTTGGACTCACTAAAGTACTGTCACTTTTCTTGATCTGCTTTTTGCCAAACACTGTATCCGTGCTCCTTCCGAATTGCCTGTCACTTGCCATCCTTCAACATGGCTCACCCTTTACCTGCCTCCACTCGGCCCACACTTCCATGTGCCGTCTCCCATCCAACATTCTCCTGCTCCTCTGTTGCTTTATCCTCTTTTTCCTATTTTTTTTTTCTTCATTAACTCTAGTTTTTCTGTGTTCTTCCCTCAGCTTCCCGTTCCTTCTCCACAGCCCCTTCCACATTACTTTGTCTGCACAGTCTTGGCTGTCTCCTTGATTTTGCTGCTTTAATCTTGTTCTCACAATGCTCAGTGCCTTTGGAGAGAGCCCTAACACTGCTGGGTGCTTTGGGAGAATGCTAAAGAGTTACTTTAAAGAATACTTTGGATTTGAAATGTATTTATTTATTTAACTATTTTTCTATTTATCTATTTGAACAGAAATGGGAGCGTGTTTGCCTTGGTGCCAGCACAGGGTAGGGCAGTTCTCCGAGCTCGTGACTTTTGTCTGATGCCACCTTGTGATGCACAAACCATTCCAGGCTCTACTAGAGCCCGTTTGTGTCAGCAGCTGCAACACATAATCATGATTAGGAAGGAAAGGCCATTACCCAAGTTTGATGAGGTTGTTTGACGGCATAGGTTAATGAGGTGTGATCACACGACTCTTTATGACTTCTGAAGGGAAAACGGGGGTTTGAGACCATTCCAAAAAGGCTGGCAGCCGGGGAAAATCAGCGATCCATTCCAGAAGCTGGAAGAAGGTACAGATGTCTTGTATGAAAAAACAGGTAAGGTTTTAAACAGGTTGCCCAGGGAAGTTGTGGCTGCCCCATCCCTGGAAGTGTTCAAGGCCAGGCTGGATGGGGCTTTGAGCAGCCTGGTCTAGTGGGAGGTGTCCCTGCCCAGGGCAGGGGGTTGGAACTGGATGATCTTTAATGTCCCTTCCAACCCGAACCGTTCTGTGATTCTATGATTTAAGAAGAGGTATGTAAAAAAAATTCTAATTAACGGAAAACAACTCCATAAAATTATCGTGTTTATTCAGTACCTTTACCAATCGCATCAACACATTTCTCTCCATATTTTTGTTTGTTTGTTTTTGGACGCGTTCCTGACCCTTTTACCATTTCCCACCCCTTCCAACCCAGCTCCCCGCGGGGCGGGGCCGCCGGCGAGAGGGGGCGGGGAGAATTAGAGCCCCGCCCCCTTTCCCCTCCGCTGGGGCGGGGCCGCGCCTGCGCGCGCGGGCGGGCGGGGCGGGGCGGCCCGGCCTCCCCCTCGCCATTAGCCGCGGCGGCGGGCCGGCTCCGCCTGGGGCGGGCAGCGGGGCGGCCGCGGTGGCGGAGGGGGGGGTTTACCTGCGCGGCGCGGGGCAGAGCTGAGGCGCGGCGGCGCGGCCTCTTCCTCCTCCTCCCGCTCCCGTTGTCGGCGGGCCGCGTGGCGGCGGCGGCGGGGCCATGGTGCGTCGCGCCCGGCTGGCGCTGGTGGCGGCGGCGCTGGTGGCGCTGGGGTGGCCGGTGGGCGAGGGGGCGCGGGCCCTGGAGTGGTACACGGCGTGGGTGAGCACGGCCTACGTGGAGCCCCTCAGCAACCGCACGGTGCGCGGCAACACGGAGAGCGGCCGCTACGGCGACAGCTCGCCCAAGGAGAGCGCCCAGGGCCTGGTGGGCATCCCCCGCGGCGCCTCCCCCCGCCACATGGAAGGCTGCGCCGCCGACACCGACTACGACGTGCCGCTGCCGCCCGGCGGCCGCGGGCCCTCGCCCGAGGGCGACCCGCCGCCCTGGATCGCCCTGGTGGCCCGCGGCGGCTGCACCTTCAAGGACAAGGTCACCAACGCGGCGCGGAAGCGGGCGGCCGCCGTGGTCATCTACAACGAAGCTCGCTTCGGCAACAGCACCGTCTCCATGTCCCACCTCGGTGGGTGAGCGGGGAAGGGGCTTGGGAGGTGTGGGGACCGAAGGCGGGGGGGGCGGGGGGTGGCTTTGTCTGGCGCCGGTCCCCCTCGGTGGGGCGGGAGCGCGGCGAGGGATGGGGATGGCGGGAGAGGGGGGGAGGCAGAAATCCCCGTAAAAATGGTGCAAAGAGCCGGGTTTTTGTTTCCTCTTCCTTTTAAACCCCACTTGGTGAACGCAGGGACCGGTTTCTGCCTTCCGAGTCGCAGCCCGGGTGTCGGGGAGGAGATGCGGTGAAGGCACGGGGACGGGCGGCCGTGTGACAGGCTGCGGTCGGAAGCTTTGGGCGGGGGGGGGGGGGGGAGGACAACGACACGGGGTTTATGGTTTCATTTAGAACTACCTTTTCCCTTTCTACCCCCCCGGCAGAACAGCTACAGCGGTGACAGGTAGGCCGTTTTCCGCAGGCTGTGGGGAAATGTGCCAGGTATCCCGAAGATGCCTTCTGGTGCTTGTGAAGCATGGCCGTAGCTGTTTGAAGGCAGCTTTCGGTACAGGTTTTGTTGTAATAGCTTCATCGTCCTCTCCTGCGCAGGTCTGTAAAGGCTGGGAGAAGAGGTGTAAGCATCAGGTAATTCTTAAAGGCTTGTGAATGCAGGAGGAGAACCGAAGCCTGGAGAGGATGTCGGCTTGGCTTGTCTGAGCGTGCCGATGGTCTGTAGCCTGCAGAAGGGACCTGTGATTTTTTACCGAGATAAGAACCGAGATGTTCTGCCGCTGCAGTTCCTGCTTGGGCTGTGACACTGAAGTCTTGCTGGGTTTTTATGAGCATGACAACATCTACTGCTTAAATCAAAGACGGGGGGGGGGCAGGGGGAACCTTCAAAACCCTGCTATAAAATCTGTTTGTAGACTTCGAGGAACTGGAAGGTCTTCAGAGGAGGATACTCCTCTGAAGCAAACTTAAGTAAAAAATGGTGCAAATGTGTTTCGCGTGTTCCTGGTACAATGAGTTTGTTAATGCCCAGGTTCTTGATCATGAGGAAGGGTAAGACCAGGGACTCGGTTGAAGTAGAACTGTAATGCATTTCTAAAGAAAACAAACTTACTTTCTTTAATATAGTGAGCTGAAAATCTCAGTTAGGGAGCTGTTGCTTCATAGCACGTATGATATATCGGGCGGAAAACAAGTCTCTCTTCTTGTAATACCAAGTGGCACCAACCTGGAGGTTGGAAGTGTGATTACCGTTCCTCTTAGTCTGTTGCCTGCTTGGGTAGATGAGCCTGACCCATCTCTTGCATTCATAATGCACTGTGAAAGCGGAGGTGGGATGCTAGGTAAGATGTACCTTTGATTTTGATCCCATGTGGCAATTAAGGTACTTTGGGTAATAATTCTTCTCTCCATACCAGCTGACAGATTTTTTTTTTTTTTTCCTTTCTGTCACTCTGTATTGGTCAAACAGTACAAAATTTTTTTCTTCCTTGTGGAAATTTTCCCATGGTCCTTTCCATGCCCCCTCATAGCCTCTCATAAACATTGTTTGCTCCTTTGTGGAATCTCTTCCTCCTTTTATCATCTTGCTTGTTTTATGAAATTTTTATGATTTTCTCTTTTCTGCTGTCATCTCTGTGCTGCAGAAGACCTTCTTGGGCTTATGCTCAGGTTTGGACTTGCTTGTATAGTTACATCTATGAGTGGTATAAAGAAAAGTGCTCCCTGACTGCTCATTGGCTTTTTTCTTCTTTAACTGACAGAATGTTGCTGATAAAAGCTCTGCCTATGTAAAGGGTGTGATTTAGTATAGTATATATACAAGAATACATTTGTACTTATTTATATTAACTTTGTAAATGTAGGGGCGACCTCAGGGTGATTTGGATGGGGTAGGAATATAATAATATGTCACAACATAATCACTAGCTCTGCTGGGGTCACAAATCTTTGTTTCATGGATAGAACTTTTAGGCATGTAAATACTTAAATTTATCAGTGTACTTTGGTAATATAGGGAAGAATTAGAGTTTTAAATCTTGTTTTTTTTGAAGTGTGTGTGTGGGTGTCCGTGCAAGACAGGCAAGGAAGAACGTGGAAGGTAAAGCTGTATTTTATAGGATCCGTTTGCCATTCCTGTGAAGGGATTTGTGAACTGACACATGAGGAAACAAACCCTGTTTTTGTGAGGAAGAATAAATACTCTGGGAAGTCTTCAGAGCTGTAACTAAGGAGTGGAGTTACACGCATAAGGAACATCCACTTAATGGATTTGCAATTAGTGGCACTGAAAATGATGTGAGATGGAGCAATGGTTATGGCTGATAGAGGTGCAGCCTGAATTACGTGAGGGTGATAAGCGGGTAACTTTTCTGATCTCAAAGTTTCATCTTTTCATTCTCCTTCTGAAAAACTTAGCCTTTGAACTTTCTGACGTGTGCATGTGATGCATGTGTGCTGTTGGTGGTGGGGGGGGTTTTTTGGTGTTTTTAGACATACTCCAATTTAAGTAAAAAGAGAGATTCTTGATTAGACAAAGAAGTGATTTGCTTTAGCTGGTGTCAAATCATTTGATAAAGGACAAATATTCCAAATGCTCTGCAGTTTAGTTATCTTTTCAGGGGTACCTTGTGAGCTTCGTGTGTACAGTGAGTAGGGAACAGGAATAGGAGAGCTGAGAGTTCGAATCTGTAGCCTTGCAGTCCTGTCCCTCCTTCCAAAAAAGGTTCTTCAAATATGACTCTGCTGTGTGTCTCATGTTTTTCAAGCCTTTGCTCTCTGCCCGAATTACGTTGTTCAAAATGCTGGATGACTTACTTCCCTTCTTGAGGGAAGAAATAGCAAAACAACTTCACATGTGTCTGAGGAGGTTTTTTCCAGTGGAAGATACTCATTTTACCCAAATGACTCAAGGAGTTGTACATCAGTTATTCAATCTGAAAAGTATAAACTCAAACGTTAGTTTTACAGGAATATAGGCATGGCAGGTAGTCTTAATGCTGTTCATTTTTGATAGTGGTGGTGAACTTAATATAATACAGAGGCTTCACATTTTTTCCAAAACCAAAATAAGTATTGTATGTAAATATTAGCTGGGAGTGGGTTGGAGAGGAGTTTGAAGAATCTGGAGAGGCAAGGTGTGGAGTATTGTGGAGAGCAGACTAAGGAGAGTTAGAGGCTCAGTGCTGGTTGAGAAATTAGGGGGAGGCAGGGGTATACTGTAGTGGGAAGAAAAAAGGGTCTTCTGGTTCTGGGTTTTTTTATGTTATACTTCATGTTGGGCATCCAGCCATCTCTGAATCCCTTCTCAACCTAGGGTTTGGTGATCCTGATAAGAACATAAATTTGGTACCTTGAAGACTATGGAATAAAATACGATTGTGCTTGACACACAGGGGGAAGGGAGGAAGGAGGACTGGCTACAATAGTTTGAGATAGGTCTGGAGTGCAGCTTTTGTGTATGGCTTGTGGGTTTAAGGGAAGCTTGGGACTTGAGTGTATGACTTTGTGTAAAGAAAATGGTCAGCTTTGCCAGAATACACCCAACTAGTTCTTTCATTCACTGTCATGTGTTTTTTATGCAGGTATATTGAACAAAACAGATGTGAACGACTTTATACTCATGATTCTGTAAGTTCATGCCAGCTCCAGAGCAGCAGAGTTAGGGTTATTTTGGCATGTAGTTCAACTCTTTGCTACATTCCTTTCAGCACTGCTTAGGATTCTCAAGTGGTGCATAACTTCTGTATTACTGATGCTTTCTACTGAAAGGTTCTGGTACTGCTGAAAGGACAGAACTGACATCAGTGGCTTGCTTAACTCAGAGAGTGACTGTGTGATGTTGAGCTGCTATGTTGTTCTAAAGAAGCAGGAGTAACTTCAAAATGCTTATACCTATTTTATACGTAGGAGGGCATACATGTTAGAAACCCATATGGAAAGAGGAATGTATGCCAGTGTCGATTGCTTGACTACTTGAGTCTTCTGGATATGCATCCTCCTTCCTGGGGCAGGTGAAAACACAACGCACACCAGGGATTCGGTGAGATGAGGTTGGAGTAGATGGTCGAGACAAAGCTTATTGTCAGATGGCTAGTGTGCTGTTAAGCATTTGGTGAAGATCAGAGACATTTATTTGGACAAGGAGCTAAAAAGAACACCCAGTGTTAATTGTGACAATGTTAGTAGGGTGCCTATGCTTAAACAGATCTAAGGACTGACCTCAAACATTTGAGTACCAAGGTACTCAAACTCTGGGAGCTTTCTGCTGTTTCTCATGAGGACAAAAACTAGAGTGTGTCTGCAATTGGTTTCCGAATGATGGAAATGATCTTTGTTATCTGCAGACATGAATGGGAATAAAAGTGATAGTTTGGGATGCTGGGAATCAAGATCTATATCTGTGCTACTTTTTTTTTTTCTTTTCCTCATTGGGAGAGTGTTGGTTTCCTTTTTCAAGAGAAGACTAGCAATACTAGCAGTAAAATTGACCTTGGCACATTGTCAGGAAACATACCTTCATCTTCAGAGTTTCAAATTTGTCCTCCTTTCCAGGTATCCTAAGGATCTGCCAGCTCTCACTGCTTTATTTGGATGATAATGTTAAAACAAAAAAGCACATACCAAATTTCAAATCTATCTGATTCCACTGAAGCATCACTCAAACCTAGAAAAGAAAACAAGTTTACGCTAGGAGAGTAAAAATGTGGTTATTTACTGCAAAATTAGGAAGTTACAGAAAGGTAAAGCCGACAAAACATGCTTTCAGTAGTTATGTGTATGTGACACTTGGAGTTCTTTTGTAAGTGTGATTTGAGGTCTCCGAGTTGTGTTGCAGTTGAAGAAGCTGATGGAATGACTCAACAGCATTTCAGTCTCTGAATAATGTGTTTCAGAACAGAAGTCTAAAATTAGTGAGGAATGAGTTAAAGCCCTTAGTCTTACAGGCTGCTCAGGGCAACTGCTTCTCTGAGACTGCTCTTGTTCCTTTTGTAATAGTGGATCGCAATTTTTTTTTTCTTCTTCCCCTTCTTCTGTCTCATGACCTTCAAGGCTGTTGTGTTTGGTTGCATGTATTTTTAATGGCAGGTTCATCACCAAGTCTTTAAAACTGTTAAAATGCTTTTAATGGTCACTTATTTAAAAATGTATGGCGTGCTTGTGTTAGTTCTAAAACGAGAAGGTGTCACAGTGTCTAGCAGCCATTGCACAAAAGTATCCTGACTGCCATTTCAAGGAAATAACTGGCTGATAGTTGGACATGCTAGTGATAAAACCGAGAAAGGCATTACTGATTGTTGTGGGGTTTTTAAATACTTCTTTGTTAGAAATCATGCAGAGAACTAGAGAGCAGGATTAAACTGACTCAGATTTCAGGATTGAGAAGGAAACCTTTATTGATTGTAAAATCCAAGCTGCCTCTAATCTTGAAACTTTCTTTTCTTCCCCAAGCCTGAATGAAACCACATATATCTTTCCAGCACTCCTATAGTGTTCACTAGCCATCCGTAGGCACCCCTTTGTAACTCTTACAGTTGGTTAAGGACATAAGCCCTAATCTCATGATTCAGGTATGTTGATAACAGTTCTCAGCAATATGAGATAAATTCCTACCTTCTTACGTTCTTTTCTTGTTAACTCCTGGTGGTGTTGTGCAGGGTCAGAAAGCAAGGAGTGTTTCACACGCTCTTTTCTACGAGATTCCTGAGTCTCTCTGGTAATGCTTTCATGCTGGTTTAGAGAGGACAATAATATTAATTAACCAATTTTTAGTGTGCTTGGACTTGTGGTATCATGTGGATCGGCACGTTGTTGGTGAGTAGGACTAATTGGCGGAGCCAAGTTGCTTGTGGGTTTGTCCTGTTGGTCTTAAGCTTCGCTGCTTCGTGTCTCCTAATGCACCCACCAGGCAAGGCAATACGTGCTGGGTGGGTGCTGCTGACGAGCCGAGTGGACTGTCTGAGGGGAGGCGAGAGTTGAGCCTTTCCCCGGTAGCATCTTCTTTGTCTCTCCGCACCATCCTCAAAACTTGCAGAAAGGTAGCCCTGTTTGTGAAATCTCCTCTCTTGCTGGGCCTGGATCTGGCAGGCGGGTGTAATGGTTCTTACGGTAGGTGACCAGAAGTGGGATGGTTGCATAAGGTGAAGCTGAAAAAGGGTAACTGGCACTGAGACAGGAAGGTTATTCAACTAGTAACTGGAACCTTTAGTGTTTCATCCACAGCTGACTGTCTGCACCTTATGGAGGGAGGAGCTGCTATGTACAGAAATGAAGCTTCTGCACATTCCCCTTGCCATGGTAGTGGAGTGACCAGGTTGATGACATGTCACAGCCAGAACCATACTCAGCTAAAGGAGTCTGTTTTAAATATTTCATGCAAAATAACTCTTTGTCTTAGTAGGCAGAGAGGTGGGTGAGTCCAGAATGCTGCTTTGAGTTTTGAAAATCCCCACTTGAGGTAATGTTATAAATTAGGCAACTGTTTCTGTTGACATAGCTTCTCAGTAGTGAATCTAACACAGCTGGGAGGCAAAAAGGCTTTAGGTCTTCAGTGGGAGGTCTTGTTGCAGGTAGGTAATCTTGTGAATCTAAAAAGGTAGCTGTGACATGACAGCTGTAGCTTTCCAGCTAGGAAAACCCCTCTCTTCTTTCTTCTACTTTCTCTCTGACTCAAGCTTAGTTTCACTTCTTGTCTTTTTCACTTTTTTCTTTCTCTCATTTTTTTGTAGGAATGCAAAGCAAGCTATAAAGCCATGACTTATCAAGGGTGTATAGCAGTGTTGGTACACACAAAGTAAGAACTATTCCAATAAACATAGCATAGACCAGCGAAAAGGTGACATTTGTTTGTAATTTATTTTGTAATACTTAGGTTAGATATTTCTGAGACAATACTGGAGATGCTTCTAGACAAAATGGAGTAAAAATCTAGTCGCAGAGGATCTGTGGTTTCTGCAAGTTGGTCTTGACAGTATCTTATCATTTTTGGTGCAGTAAGGTGCTTAAAGTTTTTTTTGGAATTAGGTGCTTTTTCATGTGGATTGAGGGCTCTTGAGTTCTAATAGAATAGAAAAATCCTTTGGTTCCATGCTCCCAAAAGAGTCACAGAGTATTTCTTGACAAGTCCTTGTTGTGAAGTCTCATTACATTTTGAATATTTAGTATTGAGGAGTCTTTAGGTATTTCAATGTTTAATATAATTCGATATTAAATATCTGAATCTTTTTTCCTTTTTGTTCACTTCTCCAATGTAATTGTGCTATGAATTCAGATTCAAACTTAATTGAATGTGTCTCTCTTTGTGGTATTCACATACTGTTTCCAGCTGCAGCTAAAATACCCACACTAACAAATGAAAGACCAGCTGTGCCGGACTTGCATGTTAGAACTCACGCAACTTCAAGATGAGATGTGTATAACTTGCCTGTTTTGTGTGGGTTTGGTTTTTTTTTCCTTTCCACGGCATCCACATCCCACCTCACTCTGTGGAATGAGGAGTATGGGCCCTTGAACAATAAAGGTGCATCTGCTGAAGTTTGTCTTGTGTTTGAGAGTTTTGTAAAGTAAATAGAGGGTTCTTTACTAGTAAACTTCATATCAAGTCTGCTATGCCTGAAAAAAACTCTGAGGTTTTCCTATAACTTTGCTCACTTATCTTAACTGAAGAGGCCCCAATTACACTCAAGCCAGAATGCCTAAATTTTTACTGTGGTGACTGACTTTTTTTTCTTTTTCCCCCTCTAACAGGAACAGGAAATACAGTGGTGATAATGGTTGGCTATCCAAAAGGAATAGAGATATTGGAGCCAGTACGAAGAGGGATTCCAGTAAAAATGACTATTGTTGTTGGCACGCGACACGTGCAGGAATATATTAGTGGTCAGTCGGTTGTGTTTGTGGCCATCGCCTTCATCACCATGATGATTATATCACTTGCTTGGCTCATATTTTACTATATACAACGTTTCCTGTATACAGGGTCACAGTTTGGAAGCCAGGTAATTGGAGATGATGATGCTTTGGAGTCTTTACCATCTTCTCATGTCAAATCGGTTGCCTAACTTTGCTTGTTTATTGAAGCACTCTTGAAGATCTGTGCCTTCTTGCTACTTTATCATCTGTGAATGTTACTCAGTAATGGTTAGTGAGGCTAATGAGCAGTGTGCTAATTGGTATCGCAAGTTTGGCTAGTAGTAATTACTAGATACTTATATGAAGTAGTAGGAAATATATATAGCCACTTGTCAACAACTGAGTAAAGGCAGCTTCTTGTGTGATTTGTCACCTAACTTAACTTCCTTCCTTTTGACATTAAAAATAATTTTCCTTCTTCAGTAATTTTTGTTCTGAAAGTACTAATTTCCCTAACCAGATCTTTTTTTTTCTAATGGAGAGGTACTGTGGTAATATGCTTTTTTCCTCAAGACCCACAAGTAATTAGGGCTAAAACTTTCATTTAAACTTTTGCTTTAAAAAACCTGCTTTTGATACTTGTAATCCTACTACTCCACTGTAGAATACTGAATGGCAGCAGACTAGAAGGAGCATGTGTGGTGTGATTCAGCTGTTTTGGACTACCTGAAGTACTGAGAGTGGTGGGAGTACTGGGAAGATCAGGAAGGAATAACTTTGCTCCTTAATTTGCCCCTTCCAAATCCCTGTTCTTCTTTGATATGTTAAAAAAAAGTCAGCTTTATTTTTTTTCCCCTGAGGGGAAGTACTTCATAGAATAATTTAGGTTGGAAGGGACATCTGGAGGCTATCTAGTTCAAACCCCTGCACTCAAGATAGCAGCTTACATGGAGTTGTTGAGGACCTAGTCCAGCTGAGCTTTTAAAATATCTTAGGATGGTGCTTCCCTGTGCTTTTCAGCTCTTAAAAATAGGTTAAGTTTCTTTCATGGCATAGTGGTTTAGCCCCAGCTGGTAGCTAACCACCATGCAGCCGCTTGCTCACTCAGTGCCCCCTGGTGGGATGGGGGAAAGAATCAGAAGAGTAAAAGTGAGAAAAATTGTGGGTTGAGGTAAAGGCAGTTTAATAGGTAGAGCAAAAGCTGCGCACGCAAGCAAAGCAAACCAAGGAATTAATTCCCTGGTTCCCATGGGCAGGCAGGTGTTCAGCCATCCCCAGGAAAGAGATACATGCATAACAGTTACTTGGGAAGACAGATGCCATCACTCCAAATGTCCCCCCCTTCTTTCTTCTTCCCCAACCTTTATATATTGAGTGTGACATCAGATGGCATGGAATATCCCTTTGTTCAGTTGGGATCAGCTGTCCTGGCTGTGTTCCCTCCGACTTCTTGTGCACCCCCAGCCTGCTTGCTGGTGAGGTGGGCTGAGGAGGAAAAAAGGCCTTGACTCTGTGTAAGCACTGCTCAGCAGTAACAAAAACATCCCTGTATTATCAACACTGTTTCCAGCATAAATCCAAAACACAGCCCCATATTAGCTACTACCAAGAAAATTAATTCTATCCCAGCCAAAACTAGCGCACATGGTCATGAGCAGTTCTACCACAGTTCTCTACTAACAGTGAAAGAAAATTGCACTTGTTTTTCTTTGCAAGCAGTTCTCTCATTTTTTTATGCTCAGTTCCGGAAAAAAAAAGTTTCAAATGACTGCTTATCACGTGGACTTCCCCTGCCTTCTGTTTAAACATGTAGATTCTACGTTTGAGGGGGGAGGGAAGGGAATTTTTGTTTGCCTTCAGGAGTCTGAGCTCTGATTAGGACTTAAGGACTCTTCTAGGAAAACAATTTCTCTTTTCAGTAACAGGATAACACATGGGACTTTTGTATCGGTTAAACTTGCCAGTCTGCTTGAAATGTTGGTTCCCTAGAATCTTATTTTTACTAAGCTTTAAGTCTCAGAACTTACGTTCTGAGAATACTTTCAAAAAAACAGAACTTTGGAGAAGGATTTATAGAAAAAGGGGTGTGTTTCTATATTGTAACGGTTGAGAAGAAAGTTGCTTCTTCCTGTTATGTTGGCATTAGGATAGTTAATGCTAAGAGAAATTCAAATTCTTTGTAAGTAGTTTTAAGATGTTTTTTTAGGTTGAATGTGATGTTTCCCAGAAGTATGCACCACAAACTCTTAACAGATTTTGTGATTGGGTTTGTCGTCTAAGTGCTTCTTAAATGAAATTGTGTAGCATTGGAGGTTATACCACTTTTCTCAATTCTCCTTTTGAAATGGCCAATGAAAACAAAAAATGATAAAACTATTCAAAGTTTGAAGATGTTGTGAATATCTTGGTCAAGAAATATCATTAGGTGTCTTAAAAGAATTTTGGAAACAAAAAGCCACTTTTCTAGCCCAAATGTTATTTTGCTTGGCTTATTGACTCCAGTATAATTAAAACTCGGGAGTTAAGTATGCCGTGCTTCACAGCAAGTTACTGTGCGCAGCTGGTAATAGAAGGTGAAGATGGGTATGATAAGATTTATTCTAACATCAGTTTAGCGGTAAATCTTTGGAAGACCTCCTTGATATTGAAGATTAAAGGACTGTGCAGACAACCCTGAGCTGATCAGAAGGTGGAATAGACTGCTGCTGGTTGTCCGTTTGTTTCTGAGAGAACTTTCAGACTAATTCTTTCTAACACCGTAAAAAAATAATAATAAAAAAAAATCCCCATTGTCAATACTATAAGTTTGTAAAATGCTGTGAGTCACTGTAATTACCATTACAGAGAAAAGCTGCCATTGCGTTTTTTCTGGATTCCTTTATGGTATTTTATCAGTGAGGGCTGCTGCTAGGCAGATCAACATCTGTTAATTGGGAGTGCTTAGTTTCTCAGTTTCCAGCAGTAGCTAGCACTTTGTCTTGGAATACAGTACTGCTTTCTTTTCTTGCTTCCCTCTCTAAGCATAATTAGGACTGTTACTGTATAGAAGTCCAGTATGGTGTCTCATGTCTGTTAAGCCTTTCTTGTCATCTCCTTTGCATAATGTGTCCTTTCAGTGCAAAGCTTTGTATAATGTGCCGAGACAGTGCCGAACTGAGGGGAGGCATTAATAGCTACAAGCAGCCTTTTGACCTGGTGGCCAGCTGTAGGCTGCTCAGCAGGATTCCACCTTCTCTCAAGCTTGTGCAAAACCTACCGTGTGCTTGCTCATGGGCTTGCCTGACTAGAAGGTCTGGTTATATGGCTGTTGTTTCAGCTCTGATGCCTCTAAAGCCAAAATTAGTGTCAATTTACCTGTGCAGGATGGCCCTTAATGCAAGCAGTTATGGTACGAGGCTACGTATGTCAGCTTGGGCCATGTAGTTCTGTACTAGTTGAGTTTGTTGTAAGAGCGCTACACTTACAGCTAATACTTGCTACTGCGTCCGAAGAATACCAGACTTGCAGTTCTTCAACATCTGATGGATTCATGTAAATGAATTAGCTAGCCAGAAATGAATCTTTAAATGCATTCAGAAGATTTACTAATCCACACGGAAAGTATTTAAAAGCTTTGAATTGTAACTCTTCAAACTAACTTGTGCACTAATACTTAAAATCTTTATTCAAGGGACATAGGAAAGAAACCAAGAAAGCAATCAGCCAGCTTCAGCTGCATACTGTGAAACGTGGAGAAAAGGTAATTCAGTGGCTCTGGTTATTGCTGTATGATTTAAAACCTGTTATAATGTCTTTATAGAATTTAAACTAAAATTCTCACAATGTAATTGCAGTGGGGCTCTTACAGTTTTAGGCTCGTTTTAGCAGCTTTGCTTAGAAGGCCAAGTTTAAAATTGAAGAGTCAAATTTGAACTACTTATGAAATGTGAGGCTGTTTTGTTGCAAGTAATACCTGGTTGAACAGAATGTTGCAGGAGACTACAGGGCTGATATTGTAAGGATGAGGAAACACTAACAACCTTATCAGCACTTGAAAACATCAACAAGCGGATTGCAAAATACTTCCTAGGACCTATTGATTGCACAGTTCTTACAGCTGATGTAATGTTTTGTTTTCTTAAAAGAACATTCATCTTTTTATTGATCAGAAGGCCTTAGAAATCTAAAAAGCTTTGAAAAATGAAACACTTGTTTCATCTGTTGACATACAAAACATTAAGGAACTGTATAGACTTAATTGAAGCATAAATTTTTTAGGAGTACATTTCTATGTATTAAAACAAATCTATTCTAAAAATTAAACAGCTTTCAAAAGGTAGCTTTGACAGCATACGGCCTAAGCTCATAGCTGTATTAGAATAACTGACGTAGGAAAAGCCAAGGTTTTGAAAGAAAATATTATTTTAGTTGGAGTTTCAGGCAGCTCTGATCCTAGATGCTGAATTAGTTTATGACTAGACTTCTGCTACTACATAGACATTTTTCTCACCCTTATTTGTCTTATTTGATTACTTTTTACTTAAGGACTTACTTGCTTAGAGATGACAAACAAGGATTTTTTTTGTTATTCTTGACTAAAACTAAGGTGATAAAGGACATTTTTGAGTAAGAACTTTAAAAGCTGTGGTTCAACAGGAGCTCTTCAGCTAGATCACATGCTCCAGAGAATATGTCCTTCACTTAGTAAATCAGTTTTGAAATTAAAAAAAAACTCAACTGTCTTTGAACTTGCCTCTTTTCCTCTTATGCATTCAGCATGTTTAAGTAGCATTTTAGGAGTATTTGCTACTTTTAATTATATTCTAAATTTCATCAAAGTAATCTGTTTCAAGCTGTGAACAGAAGGATGTTCATACATCTGTTCATACAATGGTGAGATCGGAGATCAAGAAAGATGGAATTGAACCAAAACTTGTGTAAAACAGTATCAAAGCGTAACCTCAGCATAGGAAGAAATGAATGTAAAAGGGCCATGATGAAACCTATGGTGAGAACCACGAGGAAGCTCTTAACTGCTTTTTAAGTTGATGTTGAGTAAACCTCTAACGAGGATTTGTATTATAAGTTTTTGCAGTGTAGCAAGTGGTTTGCTTCCTATCAATAATATACCCTTGACTAAAATAAATAAAATGGGGGAAGTTAATTAAGTTATGTAGTATGCTGGTTGTAACTGTGAATGCCATGTTAATTAATCAAAGTAGAATGAGATTAGATTAAAATATCTCTATTAAAATAGAGGTTTTCTACTTGGTAAATCACGTCTTCTAATTTATGTAACTTAATGATGCAGAGGTACTCTCATGAACTAATGTAAATTTATCTGGAAATACAGTCCCGTCTACTCTGTAAATGTGCATCTTTTTCTTTAAATATTTCCTTTCAGCCATTATGACTAAAACAGTATATTTCTTTTATTGTGACACAGTACGCTCTTTTGTTATCACTTTACTTGGGTTTGAGGTATTTAACTAAAAATGGGTCAATATTTTAAAAGTGTATTTCCTATCATGTAGATCTTTCCTGAGAAGCTTATGGGATTATTGTAAAATGGACACTCATTTGTATGTGCTACATATGGTATGCTTGGACTTTACCTCTTGTACAGAACAAAAAAAATATTTGTTATAGAATAAATACTTGTCTTAACTTTGCTCACGTGAAAAAACAGTCTTAAATTGATTTACTTGGGAATTTAAGGCATCAATTATGCATACTGATAGCATGCGAAGGAGGGTAAAACTTGCCTTTAACTTGAAAGTTTACTTGCAATATTAATTCATTGGAGCGTTTGTGATAATGAAATTCAAGTGCTTCAGTAAGCAGTAAAATACAAAGTACTTATTTTGTGGGGGATGAAAGGGAAGAAGCTAACCCACTGTCTGTTCTTCTAAGAGTTACATTTTATACAACCCAATTAACATTGAATTATTTCTCTTGTATTTGGAGATATCCATCATATTTGCATTGCAACTATAAGCATGGCTTCAAAAAGGCAGTAAGACCTGTTAGGAAAAATATTTTAACCCTTGGAAAGAAATAAATTGAGGTGGGGAAATACTGTGTTTTGACTGTCTCCCTGGTGTGAGCTTCGAGAGAAGTTTTAAACACAAACTCAAATGGCATACTTCAGTTCTTTTCTAGCTACCAAGGGATATCTGCTAGGATATAGTAGAAAAAAAAGGAAAAAAAAGTTGGGAAGAAGCTTGCAGTATTCAATCCCAGAATCTCGTCCTGCTTAAGCACTTGCAAGTCCTTGTGACTATCAGTTAAGAATGAGATCGTGCGCTTTCATCTAAGCTGACATCTTTTAAGATTTCTTTGTTTTGTAGTTACTTCAAATTGAAATTTTAATTTGCTCCCATGAACAAAGCCAATGTTTGAGACTTAAAAAATTACTTCAGGTACCATGTATCACTATTTAAATTAGAAAATCTGAGTTTGTCTGCTTTTAATGTTTGGTATTACTTGTTTGAATCACCTCTTGGTGGAAGCTTGAATTAAATGAGGAAGATGGTTTTTATTTGCTAAACCTTCTTGTACATTTTACATACTGTGAAGCTAGCTATTACACAAGGCTTGTTCTGTAATGAAATATGGATGTAATGCATTTAAATGTGTTGTCATCTTTAGGGTTTAGATGTTGATGTGGAAAACTGTGCTGTGTGCATTGAGAACTATAAACTGAAAGACACGGTTCGAATTCTGCCATGCAAGTAAGTTGCCGTAATTATTCTTTCTTCTTTAGCGTGTTTTCCCTAAGAAACGTGTGATGACCTTTCTGGAAACTCTTCTGAAACTCTGTTGGCAGAACTGAAGCTTGTTTGTATCCCCTGTTACATGTTGGAGGGCACTGGGAGATCACGTAGCACTTCATATCTGTGTGGGGATAAAGGAGCAACGGGGAGAAGTATAGGAGTGAAGCAGAGCTTTCTTAATATTAAGTTAGAACTGTATACTGTTGAACTGGTAGCTGTGTGATGTCCTTGTGGTTAGTGACATATCTTATTTCAGAAAGCTAGCATGAAAGAAGATCATTCCAGAGCTATGTCTGTCCTAGTAAATCAAGCAGTACCTAACTGTCAAGGTTATGAAGGAATGGGTTTATTTTTCTTATTGTAGTAATTTGCACATCGTTTGAAGGAGAGGTGTGTGACCTTCATGATAAGTTCTAAAGGGCGTTTCTTTTCCTTAGGCACATCTTCCATAGAACGTGCATTGACCCTTGGCTTTTGGACCACCGAACTTGTCCAATGTGTAAACTAGACGTTATCAAAGCTTTGGGATACTGGGTATGTTGCACACTTGCTTTAATCTTCCAGGTAGAAATACAGTGCAGGAGGCAAGACTTCATGTAGCTGTTCAGAATGAGAACAGTTGTTACTTGATGAGGCTGAAGAAGCTGGGCAAAGATGCAAGGGTAGTTGAGTGAGAACCAGAAAAATAAGGGAATCTTATGGGTAAGAGCTTAAACAGTGTATCAACCAGCTTATGAATCCTCTGTGTACTCTTCTGTGATAACCAATTTTTTCTGTTTCCAGCTGATGATAGTAAGGAAATTGAAGCAGAGGTGCAATTTGCCCAAGCTGCAAAAACATAACTTAATTCAGTAGATTTAGAGCATATATTTGGTCTTGTTGAGAACTGCGATTCAAAGGAAGAAACTATAGGTCTTTTTTTAATCTTGAGTGTTTGTGTACTTCCACATATGCTCTCAGTGTTTTATCCCTGTAAGCAAGCCAGTACTTAGAACCTTCCTAAAGACATTCACCAGAGATTGGTTAAGTAGAGAAAATGATGTGCTCTCATTTCTTTCTGACAGCACCAGAAAAGAGAGATGAAGACACATGCGGTAGGTTACTTGGTCACTGTTGATAAATAGTCTTGAGTTCCACTAAAATGCCATAGGCATGAATGTACTTCTCTTCTACCGATGTACCAGAGATCTTTGGAAAATAGGAGTGCTCCTTGGTTTCAGGGACCTTCCTTTCATAGACTAGGTCTGCATTTTGAACTAGCTTTCCTCTTATTTCATGTCAGAGACTTACCAGACCTATGGAAGATTTTTATGAATTTTTTTTGGTTTTGTCAAAGGTGACAATACTCTTGCTATGTGATATATATATATATATACACACCAGGTTGTGGTGCTTCTGTGTATTAAGTCAGACATTACCCAAGAATTGCAATCTTTTTATCATGTGAAATAGCTATTATTACTGTAATATTGTTATGCTAGCAGCTTATTTTTTGCGCACTTCCAATTTTTTGGAGTTGATGTAACTTGTGTTACGTGCAAAAGGATATATCCTTTTGTATACGGTCTGAAAACTGAAATGCTAGAACCTTCAAAACACTTCTATTCCCTGAGCTCGTGCTGTTGCAGAGGATACTGATGCCAAGCGTAACCAGGAGGAGTAATACCTCCTCTGCTTGTGAGGCAAAATGAATGTTGGAAAGCAGGTTGAATGGGATTATATTAAATACAGAAGCCCAGTTCTTTTTTCTGATGGAATGGGAGAAATGTGTCTTGCTCATGCATCAATCATTCAAGTACTACTGAAGCTGCTAATGTGGGAAATCATTCAGTGGTGTGTGTTTGTTTTTTTTTTTTTTCTGGCTTAGTTTGCAGCCTGATCCAGGTTGCCCAATTTAGTTCGTAGAGTGATTGTGTGAATTTTTTACTGATGTAAGAGGAGAAAAAGCGCGAAGAGCAGGGCAGCTTCTTTGAGCAGTGTGCTTGCTGAGTGACATAACTGCAGACAAGAACGTGCAGCTGTATTACAGAAATCTACTAAACCTTCTGCAAAGAGGCTGAAGGCTCAGTTCAGTTCTATGGAAAACAAATGCTTCAGATGCATCAATATTTTTCAAGGCTTGAAGTGCAAAGGAGTCCTATTACCTGGCTTTTGTTTTGTAAAGAGTTTTTCAGTGATGGTCTAGTTCTGCATTATGCTGTTTCTTCCAGGAAAAACAACTGCAGTTCAGCATGTCTGACTGTCAGTAGAGCGTTGTTGAATCTTGTAGTTTCAGTACTTATTTAACTGCCTAAGTTTTGGAAACCAAGATCACTAATGCCCCCTGCCCACACATGTAGAGATTAATATCACATGTGTCTTAACTTGCATTCAATTGTAGCAGTTCTATAGCTTATTAATATTCAGTACATTTTGAAATATGCTGCTTTGGTGCTAGAGAAAGAATCGGCTTAGAATTTCTTAAGATGGCCCTTTGCTAATTGTTTGAGGAGGGGAAAAATACTCATTATGAAGCCCACAAAATAGCTACTTGTACCACAGTATACTTGCTTATGTATAAATACTGTCAGGATATCAATGGCAATGGCTTAGTGAAGGTAGTCTGTTTAATTTTAGGAACAGAATTGTGCATGTAGGACTTCAAATTAACTTTCAGGATGGATCAGAAATAGCTCATGCTATACAATAGGTGACATAAATTCCTTTGCCTGTGCTGCAGGTGGTGTGTTCCTGCAAAGTGACAAGCCAGCATATTTGCGTTTTTGGAACAGACTTAAAGTTGGGCTGGAGATAGAGGAGGAGGGAAGTTTGTTCTCATGTCAAATATTTGCTCACCCAAGTTAAAAAAAAAAAAAGTCTAAGCTTGCCCAACTACTATCATGAAAAAACAGAGGCTTCCACAAACTCATAAAGGATCAATAGATTTGCTCAGTTGAAGGCTCTGTATGTGCTGAGCCTGCTCTTAATCAGCCTGCAACAATACTGTTGCTGCTGAAATATTCCATCCATCCAAAAGGCTGGCTGGGTTCACTCCTCCTGTTGCTGCTCTTGGCTTTGGGGTGGCTTTGAAAAAGCGGCTTTTCTTTTGCTTGGCTCTGTTTCTGTGCAGTCAGACAAGAACATTGAAAGCGGGCACTGCTCAACACTGTACCCATGAACACATGTATAATAGGCAAAAAAAGGTCTTCTTTCCAATAAGGTGAGGTTACAAACTGGTAACATGGAGGAATGTTGATGCCTAATGGTAGGCAAAAGTGTCAATTAAATATATTTAATTTTGAAGGGGGACCCTGAAGATGTACTTGAAGTTCCAATACCTGAATCAATAAGTGGCAGTGTTTCAGTCGGAAGTCTGAGTATTGCTTTACAGGATGATGACAGAAATGAAGTAAGCGAATTGTCAGCTTCTTCCACTAATGAATCTGTATTGCAATGTACCAGTTTAAAAGAGGACGCAGGTGAAACCACAGCATTGCTTGGTGAGTAATGACTTAGTTTGTCACTTGACAATCCTTTACGCCATTCGAGGCATTAGAAGAAGCCATTCTTTGTAGTGTTAGTATTGCACTGCAGAGCAGACTGAGTGGTGTGACTTAATTCTGATATTCAGAAAATACAAACAGTTAGATTTTGAGAGAATTCTGTTGAGCTGGAGAAAATTGGTCTTGAGGGGGGAGAAAAAAAAAGGATATAAACAGCATTTTAGGAGGATTATTTACACAGAAAAATCTTGAGAACCCTAAGTATATATAAATATTAATTTTGTTGCCAGAGTTTGGATTAATGTAATGGATAAAATGTATTAAAATGGTAAATCAACAAGCAATTCTTCTTCTAATTCCTGGCTTCTAGATGTGGATGTCAGTAATAACCGTCATGGAGAACATCTATCTAATGGAAATTCCCACTGAACTGCTTCATGGAAGATACCTTGAATAGACTGTTGAAGAATTATTATTTTTTATTTAATTAGTATGGACTTTTGTCTAGTTAATGGAAAAAAATAACAATGTAAATTATTTTACCTTTCAAACTTTTCTAGCTGGTGTTCCAAAAGGGCTAATAACTAAGAATTTTGTATACAGGAGGATTTTATAAAATCTCCTCTGGATGTCTCATCCTAAAAAAAAGATGCAATAACCCTTTTTCTGTAAGCATTGTTACAATGTCATTGTGTTCCAGAGGGCTGTAACAAAGATGAAGACTAGGCAGTGAAAACAATGTAGAAGGTCTAACGGATAAATATTTTGGGTGCACTATTTACATTCAGTATGTACACATGGAGAACACTTACAAGACTACAACTATTAAAATGTTCTGAAAGTTCTGATCTGTTGTAAGTGGAGGTGGATATTCTTAGAAAAGACGTAATCTAACCTTGAAGGAATCAAATGACTTCATGGATATGTTGCATATCCTTTCTTGTGATGGAAAAAAAAATTGCTAGTTGCAACTTTCCTTACATGTAACAAATGCTAATTTGATCTTGTAATGTGTTCTACTCGGAGTGGATGCTGAGAGAAACGGAGACTTTCTCCATTTTGCGCGCTTTTATACTGAATTTGGCAGTAATAGGTTGTGCTGGGTGGTCTTCACGTGCTGAGCATGTAGACTTATTTAGGTATATGCACACTGGTAACCTCTTTCAATCTTCAACTCAGTAGAACAGAGGTAAAGGGCTAATTATGGCTAAAATATATTTATTAGTCTATTTATAAGAATTTACTTAATTCCTTCTTACTCCTGCTCCCATCCTGTCCCACTTCGTTATGTACAAATTGAAACTGTTTCTTAGGATCTACAAAACTTGATTTTGTTTTGTTTTTTTTCTTTTCCTTTGCGTAGAGATGCTGGAATTCTTCTCTTGGATATTCCACACTAGGAGTTTTGACTGGGTTTGCCGTTAGCTTTTATTCCTTTCTTTTAGATTAGCAGTATTGTGCCTTATAGCAAAACACTTAAGAAACCTGAAGCATCTGAGAGTAAATATAAACCCTGGCATCTCCCATTATGACCTCTTATCCAAATATTTATATATTGTAAGTGGTATAAGGAATTGCTAAACTGTTTTGTAAAGAAATATGTATATTTAAAACACTACTTATTAAGAGTGTTAAGTGAATTGTTTAGGATTTTAGCGTTGTCATGTTATAAATAATATGCTACATTCCTCAATTTTCTTTTGTAAAGCTGTTATTACAGGTTGCTTAAAACAGTGTCTTTTACTAGACATTTGTTTTAGAGTGCATTTTGTTTTTAAAATGTATATTTGGAATGTTTTTAAGAAAATATGCAATTCTTTTTCTAACTTATATTGAGCTTCAATAGAAGCAATAACTTTTTAATTTTAGAATGAATGTTCCAGAAATGACAGAGGTTTCAGCTGGGGAAATATAATCTGAACTTCTACTTTGCAGAGCAGATGTTTCACCCTAAATTTCCTTCAAAGTATTCCTATTAATGCCTACTTTAAAGAAAAATAAATCTGCCTCTTCCCTGTAGGAGTGTAACTTTTAGGTTTACTGGAAAATTGTCAGGTTGTCGTTCTGATGTCACCAGCAGGTGCAAGTTTTTGTGATGCCTTTATCTTACAAGAAGCACATGAGAATGGAATATGACTGACCGACCATCTCCAAAACTGAACAAATAAAGAAACAACCCACAACTAAACCAAACAATGCATAGGGACGCTTATATCTCCAAAAGAAGCTTGTCAACACTTCCAGAACTGCCTTTTTAACTATCTCTTCAATATTAAAATCTAAGTCTTCTCCCTCTTCCTTAACACAAAACTGAACATTGATGTAGTAAATGTTGAGAGGGTTTAAACTCTAGCTCACGGAGGAACCAAAAGGCGTTATCGAGAGAAGTCTTGTCAGTCTGTGGATTGTGTCTTACTGATACCTGCAGCGCAATATTCATGCTGGAGGGGAGAAATGTGGTAAGTACTTCAGCTTTTATGTAATACCTATAAAACCAAAAGCTGCTCTTAAGAATCAAAGCTGAAATCTGGCAGAAAGCTGGAAGAAAAGCTAAAGAACCTGCAAATTGAAAAGTGTGCTTATAAAACCTGAAGTGTAAGTAATACTGCTGACTTGGAAAAATATCAGAGTATGAAGATTCCTGGAGTATGTTTCTCATGTTGGCACTATCCCAGTTCCGTTTGAGCCTTTCACAAGCATAGTTAGAGTCAAATTGGTTTGCACGTAGTTCATCTTCGATATAGTTAGGTCTCGTAAGGCCAGCTGTGCTGCTGAGGAATGATGACAATAAAAGGCCGAATTGCAGTGCCTCCAGCAAGCAGTTTGCTCTCCTTGGAAGCACGATGACAAAAATCTCCTGAAGCGAATCGTTAGTCTGACCTCAGTCAAAAAGCTGACCCGCATTAGCAAAAAGGGGTAGGTTAGAAAGTACAGGACGGGAAAGAGACAATCTGCAGAGCTTAAAACAGTAGCAAGGGAGGATTAGAAACATGATGCTTGTCACCTACTGTTATAACTCAAATAGATTACTTTTTGAGTAAATGGCTGTAAGCGGCCCTAGGTAAATACAGGTTCTCAGATTTTGCTGATCTGGATCAAACTGGTATTGGAGCAAACTGGTATTTCAAGTTTCTTGCACTTTTAACTACCGAAAGTTTACGTGAAGGTCAGAACTAATGAGTCTTTCCCTGCTATGAATGTTTTTGCTGGATAGGTCCCTTATGACTCCCTTCCCTACCCTGTGGAGAATCCCTAATCTGCCTCTTCTGCTTAGGCTATGGCCTGCCTAACGTGGGGGCTGATGATAGATGTGTTGGAGGTTCCTTCTGCACCTCTCCCCCCCCCCCCCCCCCAATCTTTTTCTGGTCCTAGCTATACATTTTTCATAAAACATGCAGGAACTTGTCTGAGACCTCTGTCTCTTTGTCAGATTTTGCTGAAATCAGGCAGAGGGCTTCTTAGTAGAGGCATTGGTGTGGCATGATTATACAAAGCTAGAGCATGGTGCCCAGACGAAGCAGACAGCCCCCCCAATGGAGATGCTGAATAAATCAGTTGGGGAAGATCCCTAGCCAGGACCAGGGGATGTTGTTATTGTAGAATGAGTTTTGTTAGTATCATGTCCGTTGGTATGGCTTCCTTAGTTCTGGTGTTGCTGTTAGGGAGAAAATTTGTAAAGTCCAAGTGGTTTGTGGGTTTTTTATTTTTAACTAAGGAGCTATGAACATTTCGAAATGCACTAGTGTTTAAAGTGAGACTGGAAGCCCTCTTTATTCAGAAATCTCAGTTTATTAATAATAGTCTATAAATGCCAAATTACAGAATAAATGTGATAGTAAATAACTGTTTAAACTAGCTTCAGCTTTCAGACTTGATAGCAAGCAATGAACCAACGACATTTCAGATCTAAACGCACCTTATTATTAATTATGTGCAGTACCAATTTAACTAGAAAGTTTGGATTTTCTCTTACTAACTACCCCTAGGCTGAATTCTTCTTTGGCTCTGAGCAACGCTTGGAGGAGCTCCTTTGCATGTCCCAGGGAAGTTTGATTAGATAGCTGTAACGCCTTCCCCCTGCCCCTCGCGTATGTGAATGTAGTCTGGTAACCTGTTGCCAGTAATCAGTGCTGGATTCTGGAGGTGTGCCAGAGGAGTAGTAGGATAATTTAACTACAGTGAGAATGCTTTTAATCCATGCCGACTTCATAAACTGGGCACTGGTATATTCTTGCCAAAGCTGGGCTGTTACACTTTGGGAATTCCGGTCCTGTGCCAGGGTGTAACTGGCACGGAGAAACACCGTTGTCAAACACGCGAGCACTTTGTTGAACATGCAGAGACTTTCTTTTTTTTTTTTATCACTTGATAAAGTAGTGGTTGTCCTGGTTTTCTGCCCTGCCTGCTAAGCTTTCTCTAAGGCTAGCCAGTAGTAGCTGTGCAGGGGGGAGCTCGGCATGTGCGTAGCGATGGTCACCCCACTGCCTGTGCCCTGTGGCTCAGAGGGTGTCTGAGGCAGAGGCAGCATCCACGCTTGCAGGTCGTGATGAGCTCGATCAGCAGTGAAAGGTGTTCGTTTTGCATTATGATGGCAATGGATAGGACGCAACAGGCCAGGCTGATTATTTAGCTGCCCCATGAAAGCACATTTCTCCTGTCTAGGCAAGCCTAGACGCGCAGCTGCTGTTAGCAATGCCAGCTGTGCTTTGAAGTATACACCAGCAGGTTAAGAATGGCATTCTGAATTTGTGGAATATTTCTTCAGTTGTTGCCACAACGTGTAATAAAACCATGTCTTTGTTACGCATCAACATCCCAAGTGTTGGGAGAACTGGGAACTCCTGCTCAACAGAGACTTTAGCACCCTGAACTGAGCCTGTGATGATGGATGTGGTGATGGTTAGGTGGGTGTTTGGGGGTTTTGTTTGCTTTTTGGGAGGGGTGGGGGTTTTTTTTGTTGTTGTTGGGTTTTTTTGTCTTTTTGGGGCTCTTCTTGAGTGGAGAGGTTGCATGTGTAGTTTTCATTGGTTTGATTTTCAGCACTTGGCATTGAATGCAGTGTTTCTGTGCTGGATGAAGATACTGAGGTCAATAAGGATGTACTGTCCCTGCAGCTGTGCAAGGAGAGGTGGAACTGAAATCTGGTAGAGGAGTCAGCTGGCAGTATCTCGTGGGGTTAACCTGGAGGGAGTGGAGTTCTTGTTTGCTGCTGGGTGAATCAAATTGTGTTGGCAGCTTGACAAGAGACGGTTGTCTTCTGTATGTCTCCCTTCAGCCACCGGGCTGGGTGAGACTTCGCACAATGGCTTGGACCCATTTCATAGCTTGCTGTTACAAGAAGAGATAGAGTGGTCCTTTCTGGTTTTCCTCTTCTGCTCTATTTACTTTGCTCTGTCTCACATTCAGATTAAGAGTATGTGATGAACTAATTTAGCATAAGTGGCAGAAAATTAAGTCTTATCAAAGCTGTGTTTTGACAAGCCAGGAAACTAAATATCCTTACTGTGCAATTAACTGAGTTTGAGAGCTGGGCGAAGGGACTGAGGAGCTGGGGTAGAAGAGGGAAGAGCAAGATTCTCCCCTTGGGTAAACTGAAGAGATGCAGATGATAGGGTGAATTACCATTACTGAAATGGAAGATGGCATCAGCTTTTTTTTATATATATGTATATTTTTAACCTGAATGGCTGTAAAAATTGTACATGTCTTCTGTCCTTGGGACTGATCTTTACTAGATGTGTTCTTTTCTCTCGTAGGTGATACGTGAAGATTTGGGAATTGGAATTGTAGATTAAACATGCACAAATCAAGCTGAAGGCTTTTGTTTTTGTTCAGTATGAGTCCTGATCTCTCTCCTCGGATATCCTGCTGTATTGCAAAACTTGATTTGAGAAAGTTTTAAAAGTAGAATGTCACTATAATTGCATGTGTTTGTGTGAAGAATGCATTGCCTGGAAAATGTCCGCTATACTTCCATTGGACCTGAAGCTACTTTTCACCATCTGAAACACGGTAATGATACTGCATTTTCAAATGAGCATATTCTACTTAATTCAGAAGAGCAAAATAGTTTGAGTTTCCATCATTTTGTTAGTCTGAAGCTTAAGTCCAAAACTTTGAAGCCAATTACTGTAAACACAACTGCAGAGAACCATTTGAACTTGCTAGTCTGTCAACAACTACTCACCGTTGACTGTCTGCTATGGTAACTTTCTCCTAACTTGGTTCCATCGTTTGGATTAAGCCCTGGGCTATGTCTTTTCCATTGTGTATGTACAACTGTAAGAATGTCAAGTTATGCATTGTTGTTGTAACTTAATGGCTAAAAGCTCAAATTCAATAATAAATTATACAGACCTTTTAAAAAGCAATGTCTGAGAAGCCTGAGGAGTTTGTTTCCTTTGCTAACGTAAAGGGATCTGAGGCACTCAAGTAGCCCAGCACAAAACAAGCTTAACTTTCTGCTTAAAAAAAAAAGCAAGCTTAACTTCCTGCATGTTGTAGAGTTTTCTCAACATAGCCAGTACCTAGATGCCCACCCACCTGCCCTCACTCCCTCTCCTCAATAGGACAGGGGAGGAAAATAAGATAGGAAAAACTCGTGGGTCAAGATCAACAGTTACCATCATTCAAAAACAGAGTAGAAGAGTGAGAAACAAGGACAAAACTAAACCCACCTTTCTTTCCCCTTAGTCTTCCTAGCCTCACCTTTACTCCTGCCTCTTCTACCTCTCCCTTCCCTGGGATGGGTGGCAGGGGCGGGGGAAGGAGGGCTGGGGTCAGTGCAAAACATCTGCTCTCTGCTGTTCCTTCCTCACACCATTCCCCTGCACCAGTGGGGGGGTCCCTGTCATGGGCTGCAGTTCTTAAAGAACTGTTCCAGTCGGGATCCTTTCCGTGGGGTACATGGAGCTATCACAGAGGTGCCACCAGCCCAGCTGAGGGGCTCACCTGTGACAGCTTGTGTGGGCTGGGTCTGGCACAGGGCAGCCCCAGCCTTGCCTCAGAGGCCACCCCGCAGCCCCCCACTACCACAGCCTTGCCACGAAAACCCAATGTACAAGGGAATGTGGGAATCTTCCCTCCTAACAAGCAAACATGGCAGAAGCATGCAGCACATTCAGTAACAAGTTTGAATGTTTTCATTAATGTACAGGGCTCTGTACATTAGGCTCTGCCTATTTCCCAGGTAAAGAAATACATTACAGAAGTGCCTGTGATAAAAATCTTAAGACTGTTTCTTGGTAATTGATAATTTTTTTATTTACAGGACAAATCCAGGGACTGGGGATTAATGTATGTCAGTACAACTCAAGCAAATGCTTTTGCTGTACTATCACAGTAGCAATCCACTTTTTGGTTTTTTTGCAAGGCTTAAATTCTTTTAAAGTAATTCTGTAAATCATAAGGTAGATTACTACTGCTTCAAGGCATTGCAATCAGTTTTCTGATGGAGACATTACTTCATCTTAAGCTGTAGTACCAAGTTCTAAACAAAAGCCTAACGTCTATAGAAAGTGGGGTTTTTTAAACCATGTGTTTCAAGATAGTCAAGTTGTACTTCAACTTTAGTAGATGTAAAGCATGAAGGTACAAATTTAGAGCACAAGCTCAGTTAACTGTTGCTGCTAACAGTGACTTACTGCAAATGTCTTGGGTTTTAGAAGGAATGTCTAGAATTGGAGCAGATCTTAAATAAATGCTACTTTAGTTGGCCTCATCTATCTTAACTCTGGGAAGCCAGACAAGTCTAACCCTTAATGACTGGGGAACACTTCTCACAGGACTTCTTACCAAAAGATTATGCTGCATGAAATGTGAGATCAATGGGCTTTTCAATCCAAGCAATTCAGCAACTTAAATTACTTGGAAAGAGAGAGCCAAAAGACAGTCCTGACCTTGCATTATTGATCTTGTACTTCATAAAAACTTGAGAAGCAGATGCAGATTTAAAACAGCTTTCCTTTATGAAGCAGCATTAAATTAGAACTAGCCGGCTTTTCGAGTTATTTTCCTATTCAGCCTCAGGGCTTAAATAACAGCAGCTATTCTATCAGCTTAAAATAATACTTTAGCAGACTTACCCAGTTCCCCCAACACCTGAATGGTACTCAGTCTCTACACTTTAGAAGGAAAAGGCTATTTCAGTTTTGGTAGCCACAGAGCAGTTGCTTATGCAAATTCTGCAGTGAGAAGAGGCTCATGACTTGGATTTTTATGGAAGAAATGGCACCTTCTTTCCTCAGTGAAACACTCTTACAAGCATGAAATAGGTGTGGTACTTTGACCTACTGATGGTATGAGGCCAGTTTTCAGGAAAGATTTAATGATCCTGAAAAGAGAGTACTGCTCTGAGCCTGCAGCACCCAACACTTCATTTCTGCCATGTAAAAATAAGCCTTTAGGTTTTTCTAGACTTTTCCCTTCCTCACCTAAACCAGCATACATCAAAGTCGTATCCAGCTTCTAGAAGGCCTAACATAGTAAAGAAAGGACAAACAGGAACTGAAGTTACTTAAATCATAGAATGTGTTGGGTTGGAAGGGCCCTTTAAAGCTCATCTAGTCCAACCCCCCTGCAGTAAGCAGGGACATCCTCAACTATATCAGGTTGCTCAGAGCCTCATCAAGCCTGGCATTGAATGTCTCCAGGGATGGGGCCTCCACCACCTCTCTGGGCAACCTGTTCCAGTGTCTCACCACCCTCACTGTAAAGACCTTCTTCCGAATATCTAATCTAAACCTGCCCTGCTCTAGTTTAAAGCCCTTGCCCCTTGTCCTATCGCTACATGCCCTTGCAGACAGCCCCTCCCCAGATTTCTTGTAGGCCCCCTTCAGGTACTGGAAGGTCGCTATAAGGTCTCCCCGGAGCCTTCTCTTCTCCAGGCTGAACAACCCCAACTCTCTCAGCCTGTCCTCATAGGCGAGGTGCTCCAGCCCTCAGATCATCTTCATGGCCCTCCTCTGGACCCACTCCAACAGGTCCATGTCCTTCTTGTACTAGGGACCCCAGAGCTGGACGCAATACTCCAGGTGGGGTCTCATGAGAGCAGAGTAGAGGGGGAGAATCACCTCTCTGGATCTGCTGGCCATGCTTCTTTTGATGCAGCCCAGGATGAAACTAGCCGCCTGGGCTGCAGGCACACATTGTTGGCTCATGTCCAGCTTTTCATCCACCAGTACCCCCAAGTCCTTTTCCACAGGGCTGCTCTCTATCACATCATCCCCCAGCCTGTATTGATAACAAGGGTTGACCTGGCCCAAGTGTAGGACCTTGCACTTGGCCTTGTTGAACTTCACAAGGTTTGCTCAGGCCCACCTCTCTAGCTCATCCAGGTCCCTCTGTCACATTGACCACACCACTCAGCTTGTTGTCGTCAGCAAACTTGCTGAGGGTGCACTTGATCCCACCATCTAAGTCATTGATGAAGATGTTGAACAGCACTGGTCCCAGTACAGATCCCTGAAGGACACCACTTGTCATCCCTCTCCATCCGGACATCGAGCCATTGACCACCACCCTCTGGCTGCAACCATCCACCCAGTTCCTTATCCGCCAAACAGTGCACCCATCAAATCCATCTCTCTCCAACTTAAGAGAGAAGGATGTTGTGGTGGACCATGTCAAAGGCCTTGCAGAAATCCAGACTGATGATAGCCGTAGCACTCCCCCTCTCCACAGATGCAGTCACTCCATTGTAGAAAGCCACCAGGTTGGTCAGGCAGGACTTGCCCCTGGTGAAGCCATGCTGGCTGTCTCGAATCACCTCCCTGTCTTCCATGTGCCTTTGCATAGCTTCTAGGAGGATCTCTTCCATGATCCTCCCAGGCACAGAGGTGAGGCTGACAGGGCAGTAGTTCCTGGGTTCCTCCTTTCTATCCTTTTTAAAAATGGGCGCGATGTGTCCCTTTTTCCAGGTGCCAGGGGCTTCACCTGACTGCCGTGATTTTTCAAATATCATGCAGAGTAGAACTTACCTTGATAGAAGCTGACTTTAGTTATTCACAAACAGTTTTGGGCACAGAGACAGCGAGTACCAGATGAATACTTAAATTTGCTGTGAAATAGCAAGTATCATTTACATTCACTGCGGAATTAGAGCCTGTAGTTCAGGATATGCATATGACCATCAGAGTTTAACCCATAGTAAAAAACAGCATAAGTGTAAGGCCTAACACCTTTCATAAACTCAAGCATGTGTATCAGAAAAAAAACATTTATTGCTTAAATGCATAAAATGCTATTTATAGTGTATTACATCATTAATCCAGTGATTTAATTTTAAAATATACAATTAATTGGTATAGAACACTGGCAGGTTTTGGTGGTGGTTTGGTTTTTTTTTTTTTTGCCAGTGATGCAGTGGTTTTATTTTGATGTTTTTGTCTCTGATGGATTTTCCCCAGTGTCTAGTGTCTTCAGCAATCTGAAAAGGCCGGCTGCTTCTCGTATCCGACTGAACTCGATACAGAATGCTTGCACTTCTATAAACAAGTCCTGTACATTAATAATTTTGTTCCTGATTAAAGACTGAAGAAAGACACAAACAAGACGTACCAGGCGGTTCTGAAACAGAAGAAATACAGTTTCATAATCCAAACAAATGTTTACAACCAAGTCAGTTGAAGGACAGTCGGCCCTCCGCACTATAGAGAGCTGAGGCAGTTCAGGAGCATTTTAGCTTCAGCAGTAATCTTGTTCCCAAGCTTTGTACGCGCTGCCCCTGCTCTTCCATCTCCCCTACTACTACCGTATTTAAAAGATTGACTCCTCTGCTTTATAGTACTGCACTTCTGGATACAGGAGCTTTCTCAAGATTAATCCCACACATAAATCACAGGGTGGCAGAAGTGAAGCACCAGACCTACCTATGCACTGTACTTGATTTCTTTATTGTGTAATCTCTGAATAAAGTCAGAAAGAAAGGATCATAGCTTAAGATGATGCCATCACCAGGGTCTTGCTTAGTCTCATTTTCTACAATAACACCGTAGAGGAAAAAATGAACAAGCTTCAAGTTTCAAAATTCCCCAGTCACCACATGATTAAGGCACTCCAGATGGGAAATGACAGCAACAGACCTGATGCCAAATTTGCTTCATGGGAAGTGCTCTGTTGCTGAATTAGCATGTGACCCTCTCGCTCTACCTTAGAAAGACAGACAGTACCAGGGACATCTAATCCAAGAACATGCCTCAGAGTTCATGGGTTGTTTCCTGCCTGCTCCAGTGAAGAGATGGGATGTGGGAAGTGTTCCTCCTTCCTAAGGGCTGCTTAGGTAACACCTTGAAGAGCACACTGGGAGTTGGAAGCGGAGACCTAGATGCCCAGATCCAGTCACTAACCATCTGCTTTGTATAAAGCAGTACGCTATACTGTATAGACTACGTAGTATAGTGTGTGTGTATGTATACACACACACACATTATACAGTACTATATAGTGTGTGTGTGTGTATATAAGTACTTTATTCCTCAAGGACAAAAAGCAGATCTTTATCATTAGAGTGGTCTCATAGCGAGAAGGAGCTGAATCGATGCCCTTCTCTAACAGCAATTATATACATGAACGATTATCAGACAGAACTGAGGGGACTTGATAGATTAAGTGTCCAAAGTATATTAGATTATTTAACTCTGAAAATAAGCTATCAACTACGTTTACAGGAACTGAGCTTACTACTTATACCAAGAGAATTCAGAAACTGAACAAGTTATTTCCTTCACTGCAATTAAAAGGCATCACACGTAACAAATTTGTGTTGCAGAGAAAACAAGAGTAACTTTAATAATTAAGGAAGATGAAGCTCAGAACAAAAGTAGAAATGCAAGATGCTGGCTGACTCCCAGTCTCTGAGGATCATGCCTCTTTTACTTCCAATAGGAATGGTTGCGTACTGTGCTTTTCAAACAAAAGATCTTGTGTCTCAGTTGCTGTGAGGCCTCATGTGCAGCATTAACAAATGTTAGATCTCACAAGCTTTGCACGCTACTTGTGATCAGTGCGTGTTCCTTGACGCTCTGTTCTTTTTTTTCCTCCCGAGTGTGCCTGAAGCCCAGCTGCTGTATGCTCTCAGCAGCCCCTCTGAGCACAGTGTCCCCCTCTGTGGGGACACTCTCAGCCGCAGCCCAGCCCTGCTGCTATTTCCCTGTTCTGCTACCAAGTGTAATAGGCACAGCTATTCAGCAGGTCACAGACCGAGCCACCCATGTATATCTGGCAGAGTCTCAAAGCAAAGAAACAGCAGCAGCCACCAAAAGATAACAAAGGGTTAGTCATCATCTGGAAGGGTATTGAGAACAAGACAGAGGGCGTTTTGCTGCTATCTGAAAACCACATTGCACCCATATCCTGTGTACTGCTCGCAGTTTTTGTCTCTGCAGCTTAAGGATATAGTAGATCTAGAGAAGGAGACCAAAAAAATTTAAGGGGAAGGAACAGCTGCCTTGCTGCAAGAGATTAAAGAGGTTGCAATCCTTCAGCATTGAGAGGAAAAAGCTGAGGCAGGACTTGGTGAAGATTCACAAAGCCTTGGGCAAACTGAACACGAACTGTTTTTCACCAATGGCGTATCCAAGAAAACAAGATCTACTGGGCAGCTGGTGAAAAAAACAGGTTGGTTTAGGATAGAAGGAAGTACCTTGCACAGCATGTAGACAACCTTACGTGTCAAAGGTATGGAAACCTCCCCGGGGGGTAAAGATCCTTGAAGTAGCTACAACTTGCAGGCTAGTACTGAGGAAGTATGACAGGCTTGGGAAGTGGAAAGTATGGTGTTAGGAAGAAAAGAGAAGGTTTTTAGGTCTTCGAGGAGATCTGCAAACTGTTGTAGGTTGACAGTAGTCCTGATTGAAGGGCAAGACTTCCACGTGTTTTGTAACATCACCTCAAAGGTTTGGAAGCGGGGAGTACACTTGTACAGAAAGAAGCTTGAAGCTTAAAACTAAGTAGAAGGCAAACAACTAATACTGAGGGTGAAGAAAAGGCACACAGTGACAGATAAACCTTTTGTAGGTAAGGACCTGTGTCACAAAAAACTGCAGTTTTGCTAGGGAGAAGTGTACTATGTCTACAGAAAAACAGGGAACAGTAGTTACCTGTGAAGTCATGTAAAGAGGTAAAGAAACATTTGTTAAACACTATAAAGAACTGCATAGTGCGTTAGGAAAAAAAACTGTGCCTTTGAAATAAAGAAGCAGTAAGTCAGAGTAACTTAATGCTATCAGTCTTATAAAATCTGAACACATATTACACAGAGCAGTATATGGGATCCATTTTCCTAAGCAATTTCCTAACGTACTCACCTGCATATATTTGTCTTTAATCTGTTCACAAGTGGAGATACAGTTGGAAATATAAAGATGAATAAATTCGGGTGGGAGATCAACTGCAGTAGTAAGCCTGTTCAAATTAAAAATACACAGTGGTTTATGAAGCCATAAATCAAGTGATTCCATTGCAAAACAAATGAGTTAGACGTGTGATATTAGTTTACTTCCAGTCATGTAATACAGAGCTGATTTCTGCCAGCTTCCACAGATACACTTCTAAACATTTTAAGTATCTTCATTAGAAGGCCAATACTTTTTAAAACTCTGACACAGTACAGAGGATGAGTTAGATAGGCTAGAAACCGATAACATACCTACAAACATTTGCTATATAATATACAAATGAGTCAATGATAGTAGTTTCCAATTTATAATGAAGGCCCCCAAGCTGAATACCAGGATTCTTCTGCAATAAGCACTGCAATACAATTTTGCTTATTCGTATTTGCAGTTCAGGTACTGAATCTAGATGCTGAACTCCTTCCTTAAGCATACAACAAGAATAACTCCTTTGTTGCGTCAAGAGATCAGTTTCCTTAGTTCCTTCAGATTGAAATTTTATTCCTAGGAACTGAAACGACATGAATACCTGGAGCTCAAATACAGGAGACGCCGACTAGATGAAAGTGTTAACTAGAGATTAATGATGCATGATAATCTCAAAAGCTTCTTACTACAGAAGAATTGGAGAACTATTGCATCAAAGAACGGTTTTAGTGTATTTTTAAGGGTTAACAACAAAGCACGCCTATTTGTGGTTTAATACTGGCTACTGAAGTATTCGAGCTGCCACTGTTTCTTACCTGGAAAAGCAATACAGCTCTCAAGCTTTAGGCAACAACGTACATTAAATGTACAACTGTCAAAGTTACAACAGAACTTGACCAAAGTAACTCTAATCACAGTCCTATCTCAAGTAGTGAAAAGCGGGGGCAATAGGGAAAACAGTGCATGTTTTAGACATGTCAGCTTCAAGTTTTTGTCTTCTTTCACTTAAAAATTCGGTGTCTCCCTGTGTGCACTGACAGCCATCTTGCTGTTTAAGAAAAGTTGCTCCTATGGTAGTTATGCTGTGGGAGAACCAGCACGCCCGACTGGCAGCATGGCTATCCTGGACAGGAGTAAGAGCTCCTTTCTTACAGCTGTTTCCCCATGTCGTAATCATTAGCCCAACTTCAGGGCAGTAACTGCTGTCAGCCTGCACCAGTAGGGAGGAATTTATTTCAGAAATAAAATGTTTCTTTCCTTAAACGATTTTTAAGGTAGAGTTCAACTCTGCTGCAAAGGGACTGCAGAACAAGGCTGATTTGTGAGTTTGTATTCAATAATTGCCAAGAAATGGAAGAAAGTAAGTGAGAGATGTACTTTTGTAGTTTGTGGAGATGAGCTGTCCGAGAAGTTTTCCCATTGAAGGGACTAGCATTCTCTTAAGAAAATGGGCTGTACCTATATGCAGAAGATATTCCCAATGAGGACAGGGTGTGAACCTAGACCAGGATGGCTACTTAACAATACCACCTTTTCTTCACTTAAACCACATCAAGAATGCAAGTTGCATTTAAGCAGATTAGCTGTGTGGCATTCACTTTTTATTGAGGATTCTCACAATAGCTGCCCTGTGTCCCACTGTAGTCCTCTATCTTCCACACAAGCACACCTCAAGAAGATCAAAACTAACGTTTCCAGGTGTCCTAGTGAAACACAACTGCTACCTCAGTTGAAAGAGATGACAGAAGCTACAGATGAGGCTAATTTTTAAGATATGAGAAAAGAACATGAATTCTTTATCAGGAATTACTGGATTGTGACCCGTTGGAGTGACAGTCAGTACAGTGACAAAACCATACAGATCCACTAACTGGTCATTTGGCAAGTCAGTAACTAAACTTGCAGCTTCCTGTGACGTAGGACATATATTTGCTAGTGAAATTTATACATCAACCAGGAACATGATGTCTGAAAAAAACTTTAGGTATATTATAGATTGCAGTGACAGACTCCCTTAAGTGAAAACCATTTTAAATACTGTTTTGTTTTGCGCTGAATGTACCAAACAGATTGATAAAAGTGATTTTCTAGTAATTATCAACACCAGTTGAAGTTATCCACCACACAATTCTTTTCAAAGTAGAAACACTTTTCTAGTATTAAAGAGTAACACAGTGTTTTCTTTGAATAAGCCTCTCCATTCTTGGAACAGGGACTGAAAGATTAACTAACATAGCACCTGTGCAAGAAGTGTGCTTTTTACCATACCTGATATGGTAAAATATGGTATGTTATAAATAGTTAATATAAAATTACTATAATTTTAATTAAAACAAAATATTTGATTATATAAGTAATTAATAGAAAATGAAGTATATATATATATGCCTCCACCAACACATCTTTCTGCTGGGAAATTGTGGAGTTTTTTCCTGTTAAGTTGCAGTTTTGCTACTGCTAATAGGAAGCTGCTAATATTACAGTAATATTTTAAAATAGCACTACTGTAAAACGGAACTTAAAATTATTGTCAGTGTTCTCTGAACTTCACACTGAAGATGTTTGAGAGGTTCAATTCTTTATTGCCAACCCACAGCTAACTTCAGAAACTTAGTCTGGAGTAAAATAAGAGGTTTTTTCCCTTTAACTACAGGTATCACCAATAAGGAACTACATGAAAAGCAAGTAAAGCTGTTATGAAAGAAACGGATGGTCCAGGAGTTGTAGAAAGCAATGAATCCACAGCACGTACTTCCTCTGCAGGATTAATCAGAGCACACTAAGTCTTATTATTAAAAGGGTATTAAAAAATACAAAACACAAACAGCATAGACAAATTGAGACGGGAATGACAGTTTGATAGTCTTTTCCTTTACTATAATGTGACTAGTAATTTCTTCAGTTCCTGTTACTTTTGGTAGTCTTTGGAATGTATCCAAAGACAGCCCTGCGGCCAGCCTCACAATCACTTAACTGATCATTTATTTATTTTACATACTTAAGGAAACCACCTTAAATTTGAGATAGTACTCACCGATTTACAACTTCCATTGAATGTAAGGACATGTCCATGTTGACCAAGACAGAAAAATACTCTGTTATCTGACTAGACTGCATCAGTTTCAGCAACATTTCTATAGCTACTAAAGGATTGTTTTCAACCAGGTCTGGCAATTTGGCAGGAGTGAGACCAATATGGTAAACAAGCTTGGGGTCCTTTTCCAGTTCTCCAAGGAGCTGTAAAGGAAAAAAAAAAAAAGATACTACCTTTTTTTTTCCTTAACTATTCACATTATTGCTTGAAGAAACTGCTGTAATACATCTAAGCTAAGGAGAATGATATCCCTTTAGATTTAGGCATCTCTATTGAAAGACACTGGAGGTATACTTTTAAATTTCTATGCAAAGGCAACTGTGCCCGTAAGACCTTTACTGAGACATCTCCTAGCCTTTCATCAGTGAGTGGCAAGGAAGAGTGGGGGAAAAAAAAACAAACCAACAAGCATGAGAAGGTTCAGCCTTCTTGTTTCCTGTCCAGCAGAAAGAAACCTCAGTTTCATTGTTGTCAGAAAAAGTTCTGCAAATAAAGAATATTTTATACTGCTAGCATAATGATTATCAAAAAGCCCACTGAAATCAGGCGTAATACTATCAAATTGAGGAAAATTGGGCTTGGCATTTCTCAAGTAATTACTTATCAAAAGCTTCCACAGAAGCATGAACGACTTTGTTCTAAGAAAATTTTTCTATGCAGAAAAATATTGGTGCCACTTATTGATCGACTGTAACTACGTCCCGTCAATGTTATGAGATTTAAAGATTTCTTCTGTATTCATGAAAACCCAAGTCAAAACTTTTTTTTTTTTTTTTTTTTACAATTTAAAGTCCTTGGAGTTTCCTGAATCTAAACACAGATCAATTAAAGTGATATAACTTTTTTAAAATACATGAGTTAATAGCTGCTAGAAAATCATTTTAGACAGTAAGTGCGTGATACTTACCTGTGTTTGCTGTGGGGAAGTCAAGGGACTTTTAAAAGCTTTTGCCATGATTCTTTTTATCTCAACTCCAGTGCTGTTCTTAACACACATTGACTTATCCCACTGAATTGTGTGATCTGGCTCTATTGGATTTAACCATGCCAGTTCATCCTCGCAGAAATGGAGTGGAGGCGGTGGTCGAATAAACTCTGGTCGAAAGTGACCTGAAATGGCAATGATGTGAAACGTTTTTTAAGTTTCAGGTATTCAGTTTTACATCAGCGCAGAAGGAAGCCCCCATTTCTTTAAGCTATGTAATACTGAGAACAGGCATGACAATCTTATGTGCCTCACAGAAAAACATTTATTTCTGATTTTTAGTTATGCTGTTATATCAGCCTGTTTTTCCTCTTGATTCAGATCACTAAGTTACTGATTCTACGGTCTTTTTTCCTTTTACAGTAACTACTTCCTTGGAAGGTGTTAACAGTCAATGCTTGGTGTAGGGGACTAAGATCTGAGGGGCATCAGACCCAGCGTTTTAGCTGACAGATGATACAGATAACAGCTTGAAGACAGGCTCCAGATTTTTAAAAGTCTGGAAATGTGAACACTATGGAGTCTGATCTGGAGACAGCCTGACACAGTTTTGCACCGTTTCATTCCTCTTCGCTCCTATTTCATACCTTGAAAATACTTCTGAATTACATTACATTTCATCTGGAGAAGTATAACAACATAGCATGGCATGAGTTACAGAGAAAAAAGACGTGAAAATGCACATACTTTCTATAGGAGGTTTTGGTCCACTCACTAAGGCTTCTGTGATCTGGGAGGCAACGGAGCTGTCAAAACCAGAGTTGGAAGAATCTGGGTCAGGATCGCTGAGAATGCTGGGGAAGCTGGCCTTGCTCTGCGTTGGCAGCTCGGACTGACGTTCTGAAAGAAGGCCAGTCCATAATATTAAAGCATAAAATTGAAACAGAGATGCCTGGAATACTAAAAGTAGTGAGAAACAATCAGCTTTAGAGAAGAACTAGCTTAAAAAAAAAACAAACCCAGATATCATCAAGGTGAAATTTAGTACTGTGTCAGGCAGCTAGTACTCAGAGTGCCAGTTGACAGGCAAGGGACAGAGGCATGCAGCGAGGACAAAGAAGAAATAGAAATTAATCTGAAACATAGCCTTCACTTTAGAAAAAGTATCTGACTGATGCAATCTGCATCTAAAAGCCCATTAGTAGATTCACATGGTACTCCTGAAAGAGTTCACATGCTATATCTAGTTTTGCAATCGCTTCTTCTCAGAGCGGGGAAGTGAAAAACCTACAGAAATACATTTACAGACTCCGCAATGATAATGGCCATATTAGACCTGAAGTCAGCTACTCAAATTTATCCAACACATTTCAGTGGCATTGTGTAAGCTACTTCTGCATTTGCTGTCAAGCTCCAGCAAGTACTTGTGTGGAAGAAGATGCAGTTTAGTTGTTACATGATTCTACATATATCGGCATTAAAGCAAACCTAAAAAAAGCTGAAAGTCCCTTTAAAGGCCAAATTACAGAACATAATCAAGTTACATAAAAATAATAGTAAATTTAGTATATACAACTGAAGACTTGAAACTGGCCAAAAAGAAACTAGGGGGTTTTCATGACTCCCACCAAATCCGTGAGAGAGACTGAAACTGAGGAGACAACAGGATCATCAAAACAAAGTACCACTCATTGCTAATTTATTTTTTGGCTTTCTGTCTTACTTTATCCAATTATTTCAGATCATGCAAACATTTGCATATATGCTTGCTGAAGCATTACAGCAGCGTATTTTTTTTGTTAAAGGCAATAACTAGCATACTTCTCAGTTGTTTAAAAAGGAAATAAATAAATTTTAAAATCAAAGTCCAAATGAGCTGTTTTATAAAACATGTCTTTGACTTCATAAACTGTTTCAAACTCCAGCTTGTGAGTATTTTCATTTAGCCACAGAGGGGTTGATTTGACAAATAAAGCGCTATGTGAAAAAGAAATAAATATTAGGCATCTTTTTATTTATCATCTAGAACTTAAATCTATCAGTTGGTAGAAGTAAATCACCAATTTGTTTGTATGCCCATAATCTCAAGTGATTGATGATGCTTAATTAAAAATATAAAAGTTTAAGATACAGTCCTTTACCGATTTTAGAAGCTTATATAAGCCCTTAGTTATATGCACTGAAGCTCAAAAGCTCACCCTCACTGCTTCAGGAATTAGGGCTGGATCAACAGTTTCAGGTGAGCAGAAATGAGAATCAGAACATGCTGATTTAACAGGAAACAACACAGCATCTTGAAACAAGACATTTAAATTAAAAAAAAAAATATTCTGAAAACAATCAATATGGAGCTAACTTCTTTTTTCTTTTTACAGGTAAAAAGAAACTTAGTTTGATTCCTAAAGGAAAGCTCTACAATGCATTGCAAACTTAACACAGGTCAATTAGTCTTAGATCAAATATGGGTTAGTGACAAACAGTTACAAGCACTTTGCCAGAAGACCCATCTCCACAACTAGGAGAAAGTGACATTTTTGATACAGTAACACACCAGATTGATTAACAAAAACAAGTTATAGGAAGAGACAGAGGCCTGAATGAACATTCTGTAGACCAAAAGGGGAAGAGAACAAAGCAAATTTTAATAATCATTCCCAAGATGCTCTACTCCAACACTTTACTTTTTTTTTTTTTGGGGGGGGGGGGGGGGGGAACAAAACAAAACACCCAAAGCCAAAACAAACAAAAAAGAAAACTACAGCCAGAAAAACCACTATACAGTTGCAAGTGAATTGTCACAAACAGCTCAAGTTCAGAAGACACGCCAAGAACTTTTTCCTCCCTCTACAAAAAGACTGTTACAGATACACTGACTGAAAAAAATGAATGCTTTCTAAATTATTTAAGTTGAATTTGCAGGTATATTCTAAAGTAATTAAATATCATCTGGCTCCAAAAGGCCCTGAATTCATCTCGGGAACCACAGTTTTGAAGGGTCACCAAGTCTTAAACTATTATGTTCCATGATATGTGAGGGGAAAGGGTGTAAATGCAACCCCTTAAACATCATATCTAAGCACCACAGTACAAGTGTTTATGCACTGACAGCCGCACAGCTTCATCCTGCATATTGAGTCATTAGGAGAAATATACCAAGAACTTCTGAAACCTGACCTTCAGACTTTCTGAAACATGACAAATAGACAGTCAAGAAGCATCACAATATTAAGATGAGCAAAAGATTTATCTTCTAAGAAAGTGAACAGAAAGCAAACATTTATTCCAGGGAGGTAGAGCAAGAAGTCTGAGAAAGACAGCATGAACCTTCTTCAGATGCAGCTTGTTTTGTTACGTAATTCCTACAACTGCTCTTAAGTAATTAATTATGCATGTTTACTGGATTGTGTAAATAATGATAGAAGCACATCTTACAAGGTCTTAATTTTGTAAAGCCCCATTAATAACTTTGTACTGTACTTTAAACCATCAGTGTCTTCCATTTTAAAAAAAGGACAAATTAAAATGCACAGCCTAGAGTACCCATCCACACAGCTACAGTTTTGAGGCTCTTTGCATGTTTTATTTTTAATGAGAACTACTCAGAAGGCAGCCACAGTACCAAGGGGAAAACAGATGAGTGAAAAAACTCCAGGCATCTCATATGCCTTATGCTAAAAATCGCAAGTTGCCTGAAGTTTCACAAAATCTGAACTCACAAGAGTATTCTAGAAAACACAGTCAGGATGAATGGAACAAGAACCAGAAGGCTTTGTTTCCCCCTTGAAGGTATGTTAAGGCATTCAATTTGCATTTTCAAAAGATATCGCAGTTCAGAAATAGTAGCTAAGGAGGACACCAGAGGACATTTGTACACTGTGACTAAGGGACAGTATACCACACCATAACAAGCCAGTAATAGATTCTACAGAAAAAAACAAAACAAAACAGAAAAAAATTACGATATCAAGATATAACTGCAGGATGGAGAAAGCCTAGTTAGTGCCTGACCTCACAGCAGTAAACCACATTGTACAGATATAGAAGTGGGATGGTCAGTTTTCAAGTGAGTAGGTTCATTTGCACCTACCTAGGAAAAAAACACTATTTTTTGGTGTTCAAACTGGCTCCTTGTTCCCAACAATATTTTCTATTTCAGATTAGCTCCAGATGTGACTCATCAGTCAACGTGATCAGAACAATCATGTTCCTGCTTCTTTTCTCCTGTCAAAGGATAAGCATCACATTGCTTTTCTTTTCAACCTAGTAAAAGACGACCATCTTCCCACTCTTGAGCTAACACTGTTAAGATCTGACTTTATTGTATAAAACTGAAGATATAATTGTAATAGCCAATTTGCCAGGTGCAGTTGAAGTACCAGTACATGACAGCATGACAATTATGCTTGTTCTCTCATAATAGAAATACTGCAAAGAGTGAAAAGGGATAAAAATACACACACACAAAAAGAACGAAAAGCTTTAGATGAAAAAAATCTTCCTATGCTTGCAAAATGTTCTCATGTTTAAGGCAGTGCTTAAAAAACTGCTTGTTAAGTCGAATAAAACAGCTAAGATGTAGTCTCTGCTTGAAGTTTCTCTTTCTCCTTGAACATTAGCATGAAGGCCATAAAGCACAGTTCAATTGTTTTCATATTTAGAACAGACAAGAGTGTTTCTCAGGTAACTCACAGCCACATTACAATTAGCATTTCCATTCATAATTGAACCACAGCCACAAATCTTCCTTACCTGCTAATGCCAGCTGAAGTCCACTTATATCCACTGACTGGGCCATGTTCCCCACGTCCATTGAAGCAATCTGCCGAGGAGTTTTCTTGAACAGCTCTCTAGGGGGGGCCAACATGAGTTGAGATAGAAAGAATTTTTCTGGAGGAGTTATGGGAGGTAAGAAGCCTGTGGAGACACAGTGGAAACAATCCCTGAACTTTAAGGCAGTAGCATTAATAGCTTCTATATGCTTCACATAGAACAAGCAAAACTAAAATGCAAACTAACGCATGATTTATGACAATATCAGTGCAGCTGAAGAGTCTTTGTGAGCACATACAAAACTGCTACCTACTCAGCTCCTAAAGTGATGTAAAATACACTGTTATCTTGGTCAGCGTCATGCATCTCGACATACAACACCTGATGCTAAGTCAGTGACAGTGTTTTCTTTACATGCTTTCCCGTTTAGGCAACTAGTGAGCTATGAAATATGACCAGACATCGCAATTCATACTGTCAGTTACAAAAGCAATTTTCTTAGAAACTGATTTACCCATCGCTGTCATGCTTGTATTTACTGAAGTGGGAAAAAGTGTTTCATTCACGTATTTCTTTGAGAGGTTTGTTTCATGGCTTTAAAGCTGTCAAAAGCCTCCTGTAACCTCCAGTTTTTTTAACGGCTTTCTCCCCAAAAAATTCCATGGTACGGTCCAACCAAGCGGCCTATCTAACACGGAGCGTGGCCGTGCTTGCCATGAGAAATCCCCACCACTTTTTCCAAAGGCGGAAAGCGAAAGCGGCCGGCGGGAAACCGAGACCGGGCAGCGATAGCCTGCCCTGCCCCACCACCCCGGGAGGGCTCCTCCCTCCGTCCCTCGTCCCCCCGCCGGGACGCACCTGAGAGCGGGGTGCGCTCCGCCTCGTCGCCGCCGCGCTCGGGCGCGGGGTTGAGGAGGTGGGCGAAGACGGCGGCGAAGGGGTTGGCGGCGAGGGGCTCGGTGCGGTACATCTCCCAGAGGAGGTAGAGGGCGGTGAGGCGCTGGGCCGGGCTGGGCAGCAGGTCGGGCTGCTGCAGCAGCAGGACGAGGACGGAGCCCAGGCGGAAGTGCTCGGCCTTGCCGAAGTAGTGGTGGAAGGCGCTGGAGAGGCCCTCGAAGGTGCTGCCGCCCGCCTCCTCCGACACGATGCTCAGCAGGCTCGACAGCTCCTTCGGCGACAGGCTCATCCTGCCGCCCGCCGGCCCGCCGCCTGCCGCGCCGCCCGACTCCCCCGCCTCCGCTCCCACCTGCGTGCCGGGCGCCGGGCTCCCCCCGCCCCCGGGCATCCGCCCCCGCCCGCTGCCGCCCGCTCCGGCCCGGCCCGGCCCGGCCCCGCCGCTTCCCGCTGCCGTAACGGCTATCGCGCCGGCCTCGCTTTACGGCAGCAGCCGTAAGACGCCCGGGGTGTTCCGGCTCGGCGCCGGGGCGACGAGGAGGCGCGCAAGGTGATTGGGCGGGCGGCGGGGAAGGGCGGGACGCGGCCCCGCCCCCACCTGGAGGAACGGGATTGGCTCTGTCCGCCCGACGCGGGCGGGGCGGGCGCGGGGGATTGGCCGGGCGGGGGCGCGGCGGCGGCTGGGGCCGGCAGGGGGCGCCCAGCGACGCTGAGGCGGAGCCCCGCCCCCAGGGCCCGCCATGGCCGCTGGTCCCCCCCCCGGCGGCGGGAACGGCCATTTGCCTCTGGCCGGGGAAGGCCTCACCGCCGTCTCCTTGAACAACAGAACACGTTTGATGAGAGGGTTGGGTGGAGAGGAACCTAATAAAGTCTAACAAGGGCAAGTGTAGGGTGCTGCGCCTGGGGAGGAATAACGCCATGCACCAGTACAGGTTGGGGGCTGACCTGCTGGAGAGCAGCTCAGCTGAAGGAGACCTGGGAGTCCTGGTGGACAACAGGATGACCATGAGCCAGCAATGTGCCCTCGTGGCCAAGAAGGCCAATGGCATCCTGGGGTGCATCAAGAAGAGTGTGGCCAGCAGGTCGAGGGAGGTCATCCTCCCCCTCTACTCTGCCTTGGTGAGGCCGCATCTTGGGTATTATGTCCAGTTCTGGGCTCCCTGGTTCAAGAAGGACAAGGAACTACTGGAGAGAGTCCATTGGAGGGCTACAAAGATGATCAGGGGACTAGGGCACCTCTCTCATGAGGAAAGGCCGAGACCTGGGTCTGTTTAGCCTGGAGGAGAGAAGACTGAGAGGGGAGCTCATCAATGCTTATAAATATCTAAAGGGCGGGTGTCAAGAGGATAAGGCCAGACTCTTCTCAGTGGTGCCTAGCGACAGGACAAGTGGCAACAGGCACAAGCTGGAACACAGGAAGTTCCATCTCAACATGAGGAAAAACTTCTTTACTTTGAGGGTGGCAGAGCACTGGAATGGGCTGCCCAGAGAGGTGGTGGAGTCTCCGTCTCTGGAGACATTCAAAACCCGCCTGGACGCGTTCCTGTGCAACCTGCTCTAGGTGACCCAGCTCTGGCAGGGGGGTTGGACTAGATGATCTCTAAAGGTCTCTTCCAACCCCTATCATGCTGTAATTCTGTAATTCTGTGATTACATCTCGCTACGAGATCATCCCATCACTATCTGGAAGAAGGGAAGCCTCCACCCCAGACATCTTCCCCTGTCATCACCCCGAAGGGGAATGAAGGCATGTTCCAAGCATGCATGGACCAGCCAGCAACTGTGCAGGGTTGTGTGTCCCTGGGAGCATGACAGAAAAGAGAGAGATGCCAAGGCTGTGCTTCAGTCAGCAGCTGTGGCAGCCTTGCCTTGCCTTGTCTCTGGTGATAAAATGGAAAGGTGGTGTTCGCCTCCTCTCACTGCTTACCTCTGCCCTGTGTAGAGGGCATCCTGGAGGCAGTGTTCATCCATCTCTTCCATGAGACACACACTTCTATGCATGGTTGGAAGTCAGGGATAGAAGAACATCCCTGTTAAGTGCAACGATCTGTTTCACCAGCTTACCTTGTGGAAATGCACCTTGAGGGACAGCAACTCACAGACGCATCAGGCATAGCCTGAAGAAGTGCCAAGGGCATGGCCTGGAGGAAGAGCTTTCTGTGATACATGCTGAGAGAAGGGCTTGTGAAGTCCTGGGAGCAGACGCTGCCTCTGTTGTCTGATTCTTCTAGTATCAGTACTCCTTCCAAGTCACCCAGCCCAGAAGACCTTGGCTTTCTAGTTATCCATGCTTTTCTAAAAGATGGGATTCGGTTTCTAAAATATTTGATATAAATTGAAAGCTGATGTTCTGAATATAAAGCAAGTAATAGATGTGTTCTTTAATTCACATTATTGATGGGAAAGAAACCCAGATCTGAGAGGTGTAAAGCCTTCGCATACATATACAGACATTAAAAAATGATGACTTTGGGAAAAAAATGGGGTCTGCAGCCATGTGAGGTGTGGTCTGAAAGCCTTGTTGATTAGAGCAGCTACTCACTAGCTGACTAGATCACAGTGAGAGGTCTTCTTGCAAGATACACAGACAGAATAGTAAAGCAGAGGGAAGAAGATGGCAGTGAGCTTCTTGCCACGGCCAGCATATTCAAGGAAACACTGGGTTCCTTGAAAGTTTGTGCCAATTTGGAATTTACTAGCAACCACAGCAAGGACTTTAGCTAACATTTGGGAAGAAAATCAAAGGATTGTGAATTGCTGAGGAAGTAATCTGTGTAGGTGTGCAGCAGTGCTAGCTGGAGCATTTGGGAGAGCGTGGACATGAACAAGAGCTTTCCACCCACACTTGCGATGCATAGAGAGAAGAGGTTGAATATCGTCAGTCAAATAATGTGAAAGCTCAGTTGTTGAGAGAGGAGGACTCTGTGGGAGAAGAAGGTTCCTCATAACTCAAATGGATTTCCGTATAAATAGGTAGAAAGATGAACTTTGGCAGCTGACTCGAATGCTCCGTCTATGAGAAGACATTTCAGCTTACAGAGGAGCTGAGGATATACAGAACAGGCCAACTTTGTCTTGCTGACCTGGAGAGAAACTAGTTCTCTGTTCCTGTCAAAATGAGTTTTGATTCTGTGGGGTTGAAGACCCATTGCATTAGATTGGGAAGTTGAAACCATGTCAGTGGTCTGCAGAGTGGAAGAGGCCCAAGTGGCTGGTTTTGGGTCTCTCAGAGACCAAGAGATAGAGTTTGATACAAGGGTGTAAAAGATTTGGGAGAGCGGTAGCTTATTGCAGTGAAACTAAGTTTTCCTGATGGGAGTTGCTGGTCTAAATGAAAGAAACTCGCGTGAGTAACTGTGGCTATGAATGTCCATAACACTACACAAAAACATAGGATGATGTCATCTAGCTCAGCATCTTGTCCATCTGACTGCTAGGAGAAGTGTCTGTCAGAGAAAGCCCAGGGCGATGCTTTCACCTGCATACACTTGGCTTCTGGCAGTCTGCTGTTTAGGTGCTTCCTGAGTCAAAGGTTGAATCCTCATCACTGTGATTCCCAGCCCCAAGGAAATTTTTTTCCTTGAGCTCCTCTTAAGTGCTCTGTGAACTTGTTTCTATTTTTGGCATGCATGACTCTGTGGCAATGTTTCAGTTTAGTTCAGTTTAAGAACCGTGCTGTGCACACCAGTACTTCCTTCTCCACTCTGTTCATTGCTCATCATTCTGTGCATCTCTTACTGTGTCTTACCTTGGTTGTTCCTTTCTAAGGTCATGTCCCCTTCTGTGGCATCCTCGTTCTGCCATCCTTGTTGACCCTCTCTGTCTTTTCTACTTCTGCTGTATCCTTTTTGAGAAGGGGGCACCAAACTTGCATGCAGTGTCCAAGCTGTGAGTGTCCCGTAGATTTATACACCTCTATAGTATGAATCCTGTTTATTTCTCTTTTCCTTTTTCATGTTTGCTCCTTAGAGCTGTGAACCTTACACTATAAAAGAACTGTCCTCAATGACTTTCTCAGCAGGAATAGATAGGTAGCAGCCACCACTACAAAAGGGAAGGATTCCTTGCCTTTCCATCCCACCTTCATTGCAGTATTTTACTTTGCATTTATCAAATATTTGATGTCACTGCCATTTAAATTCAGTCATGCAGTATTATGAAAATCTCCTGCAGCACCTTCCTGCCAGTTTTTGTTTTTACAGTCCTGAATGATTTTTTCTCACCAGGAAACTCGGCATGTACCTGGGAAGAGTGCCTCATCCGTCCCTTTACGCACACACAGGGAGGTTACTCCTCAGCCTCACCTTCGTGCACACAAGTTTTGGTCATTGCTGTAGTTTCATGCAATTTGCTTAGTACAGAAATTGGACTTGGTGGTTTATAGTTTGTTGGATTATCTCCACAGACTTCTTAAAGATTGGTATCAGACTTACCACCCTTATTTCTTTGACACTGAGACTGCTATGAGCAGATTGCACATCGCAGTTCATCGGTTAGCATCTTCATCCTTCAGCTGATACAAACCTCTTGGGTGAATCCCATCTGATACTGGTGATGGTAGTGACTCATTTTGTGCATTTCATTTCCCATCTCTTACTAACACTTCACTGTGAGACAGTTATCTTGACTTATACCCCTTTAGTAAAGGTTCTTTGCTGGGAATGTCTCCAAGATCCCGTGTAGAAATACAAATAATTAATTTTGCTTCTTTTCTATAGCCTCTTCCCTCAATGCTTTTGTACATTGTGCTTATCTGTTGACCTCAGACTCACCAGCAGATTTTTAATTTCTGTTGTGATGGCAAAAGTTGTATTTATTCATTTTTGGGATTAAGTTTAAGGTTAGAAATGATCATGCCTAAAATTGTGCCATAAATTGAGGGACGGTTTGCTGGATGCTAATCCACAGCCAAATACACCTGTGGTGCTTCTATCCAGGTGGCCTTTTCTGTACAGCCTGCTCCTGATAACAAACTCTGCTAAAGATACTGGAGAAAAGAATTTTTTGGGGAAAAAAAAAAAAAGAAACCTGTTTAGAAAAAGAAAGCTGTCTCTTCTTTTTGTATAAATTTCAGAAATGTAAGCCACTCTTGGGTAGCGTACTTACTGGAATAATGGATGTAGAATTGCAGAAATGGACTTCAGAGCAATAAAAAGTTTCCCCAATGACTGAGATAGCAAAAAAATCGTGTGACTCATATGTGGCTAATGCAGCCATCTGAATTTATTCCAGCCAAATAAAAGGTTTCTGGTCAGAGCAGGAAAGCTAACAGTTTAGAAGATGGAATGCTTTATGGGAAGTGGGGTGGGCACAAGCATCAGTTGACAAAGGGAATTTTGAAGTCACAATGGTTTTAGAACAGATTGCTGTTTCAGGATAGCAAAAATCTTAATCTAAGAAAAAGATGGGGATAAAATACTCATGGGGCAGGACGTATAGCAAACGTGCTGCAAAAGAGGGTTCCTGTAACTGCACACGGTGCTGTATTTTGTGGGCATGTGCGCTGAATATTCTTGTGCTCAAAACTTGTGTAATGAAGAAGCAAGAGTATGTGATACTAGTGCAGACTCAAATAAATGAGTTCTCAGCCAGATTTGATTTCTGAAATGGATCACGTTACACTCAAAGCGGAAGGTTGGGGCCCCAGCTACTTCAGTGGGTCTGGGGGGGTTGGATTCCGCAGGAGATACATCACTGCAGCACAGTCTCGCGGTGTAAAGGGAAGGGTTCAGTTTTCTGCCTTTGCAGAATAGCTCCTCTGGGAGCAGGCTGAGCATATTCCATTCCTTCTAGATGGCTTATAGAATAGCTATTAAATGGTCAATAAAAGCATAAAATACACCCGTCGTCCTTTATGTTTGGGTTTGAGTAGGAACCTCAGTAAAAATCATGCTTTGAGTTCCGAAAGAAGGATAAAGGGATTGGGGCTTTACTTAAATTACTGACACTCAGTCTCCTTGTCTAACTCTGTCCTGTTGGCTCATAAATCCACAGATTCCAAACTAAAAGTGACACGGACAATCTAGCTTGGCAGGTAACCCTCTGCAAATACAAATAAAGCTTTACATATGATTTTACTGTTAGTATGCAATTGGTTTAGTATTTAAATGAACACCAGCCTTTGATAAATTGCAATTGTTACTGGAAAATTAGATCCACAACCAAAAGAGCACATTCCGTTTGACTTGATTTGATTTCCTGAGCTCAGGGAAAAGCCGTGTAATTTGACTGTAGAAGTTGCTTTTCCTTCTTTCCTTGTTAAAATTGATTATGTTACGGTTTGCTATTGTATTTTAGATGACAGCCAAGGAACGCAAACTGCATTGTGGGTACTAGAAAAAAACAGTACCAATGAAGGAGCAATAGAAAAAGACAGCATTTGGAAGGAGAAAGAAAAAGTGTCAAAGAAAATGTATTAAATTGACTTGCTCTGCAGCAAGTATTTGAGTTTCTTCTAGTAAAGAGCTGAATACTTAGGAAACAACTCCCACCAGCATATCTTTTATCCCACATTTCATCTAGGAAGGACACAGTGGGAAGGAATTAAATCACACCTTAAAGTCAAAGGGGAAATTAAAGCACTGCCAGATTGTTCTGTTTATTCTCATGAGACTTTTCTCTTCTGCACAAATTCCTTTCCATAATAATTTAAGTGACCCATCCCATCTATAGTGTGTTTTAAGTTGCAAGATGCCAGAAAGAGGAAGGAGTAGGTGTGTTTTGTGTGCATCTCTTCACGAGTATCTTTCTAGCGACCATTGCATGGTTTTCGTCCTAGTTCATCTCTTCAATTCAAAACACGAGATGGGACCACCAATGCAGAAATAGGTTTTGTTATTCCTGGAGCAATCAGCAATATTGGCAGGCTAACAATGCCTAAAAGCCTCCCTGAGTAACTGTATGAGAAAGCATCTTCACTTGTTAGTCAGACCTCAAGATGCCAAGGGATTCTTGGATACAGCTTGAAGAGCCCTTAAGAAACACCAAAAATATCATAGCATAAATGGCTTTGTAAGTGCTGAACACTGGGTGGCTTAGAAATTAACATGTTTGTTGCTGAATTCTTTAACTGCTCTGAATTTTAGTGATAGCTCTGCATTTTAAGGCAGTTTTCAAATGGTGGGTGCTCACACATGTAAGTTAACTGGTCCACTCGCTTGGTTTCTTGAGTGTTAGACACTTTCAGATGAGACGGTGCTTTGTCCCCAATTAAAATCAATGGTGATAATCCAGCAGGGTCATATTGTCATGTAAAAGCAGCATACAGTATGGCTATTTGCATATATATCTTTGCATAAAGCCTTCTTCTGACTAGGAAACATTTCCCTGCCCTGACACCTCAGAAACACTTTTTTCCTCAAAAAAATTATTTGAAGCAAAGTAATATTTTCATTTGTCCCTTTTTCTTACTGTTTAATCAGACAGGAATTTTTTTTTTAAACCCATCTGTAAATCTAAAATAGCTGAGCACATGTTTTGTGTGAAAGCATTCAGTATATGCATTGCTGGGGAACTCTTCACTGCAAACTTTAATTTGGGCACTCAGCATTTATAATTTGAGCTATGCAATTGCACATCTGACTCAAATGGGGCTATTTCCGTTCCCTGGCTCGATGACTTGATTTATGCTTTATCCAAAATCAATTTCAGTTGAATCTTTACCTATGCACATAAAATTGCAGGAGGAAGGACTTTATGCTTAAGCTACAAATTTGAAATCCACATTCTGAAAGAGCATTCAATAATTCAGAGCTTATTACTGAGCTCTTGTCCAGGAAGGGGGAGATTCAGGTTTTCTCTGTTCCTCTGCCCATATAGTTTTAAACTCCAGCCCAGGCTATGGCTATTAGGAGCAGAGGAGAGCGTTTATCTCCTCTGGCTGAAGTTACTTTGCTTTGTGTACAGGGACTAAAGGTTCAGTGCATGGGAAAGTCAGCAAAAGCCTGGAGAAGAGAAGGCTCTGGAGACACCTTATAGCAGCCTTCCAGTACTTAAAGGGGGCTTACAGGAAAGATGGGGAGGGACTCTTTGTCAGGGAGTGTAGTGATAGGACAAGGGGTAACAGTTTCAAGCTGGAAGAGGGTAGATTTAGAGTAGATATTAGGAAGAAATTTTTCACTACGGGGGTGGTGAGACACTGGAACAGGTTGCCCAGGGAAGTTGTGGCTGCCCCATCCCTGGAAGTGTTCAAGGCCAGGCTGGATGGGGCTTTGAGCAGCCTGGTCTAGTGGGAGGTGTCCCTGCCCACGGCAGGGGGTTGGAACTAAATGATCTTTAAGGTCCCTTCCAACCCGAACCATTCTGTGATCCTATGAAAGCAGGGTCTGATGGTTGTAGTGAGAGTGTGCTTGGTGCGATGCAGGATAGTGGTCTGTCTTCTAGTCCTGCTCCGGGAAGAAGGCAAGCAACGTGCTTAATGGCAGTCGGGTATAAAGGCGCAAAAATGCATGTGTGTAGGGACTGGAAATCTGTTGTTCCTCTTGTCCACCTAAACTCCCAGCCATTGAAAGAGTCACTTCTTCCCATTCTTTCCCTGTAGAAAGAAAATTTCATAAATTTAATATGGAAGCTCTCTTTCTCTCATATATATATAAATGTGTATGTAGGAACTTATTTGTATGTAAACATACACGCACACATATTTGAATATTAAACCAAAAGTTTCTCATTAGAAATCTATTTCAGATAGGGAAGAAGTAAGTTAGAGTATCTGATGATGTGACACTTTTCCACATGACATTTGACTAGAAAGATACTTGGAAAAGCTAATTTTTAAAAGTGCTTTTAGGACCTGACACAATCCTTTTGTGCAAGAAGGCAAAATATCAGTAATATTTTTAGGGGCATTACTGAGCATTGTGGTATAGTGGTATATATAGACCAGGCGAAGAGAGAACCTCAACCCGCAAAGACCGATTTATAAAATTATCTTTAAAAATATTTGATGATTTTGCTCTCCTCCAGCAGTGGTGCAGCTCCACGGATTTGTAGCCTCAGGGTTCTGCGTCATTCATTTTCTCGTGTTCCCATACGTTTCAAACACCCAGTGAGCTCTTTGCTTTCCAGCTCCTACAAAGTTTCTCTTGTGCCTGACTCTTTATTGCCTCCTAAGTATGCGGCATGTCCTCAAAGTGTTGTTATTCATCCCATCTCCTGTTTTATGCTGAAAGCTTTTAAATACATTTTAATGATGCATAACAGCAATATAATGAGCCTAATAGCATGCTATTGATTTTCATTTGAAACACTGACATTTGAACATTTCAATAGCCTTTTAACAGTGTGTATATTTAATGTGATTCAAAGACAAGGCAAATGCAACACAGTATCTCTCTACTAAAAAAAAAATCCACAATCTCTATCTACTGAAAATCTCCCTGCCTCGCCTGCAATCTGTTTGTTGCAATCAGCTGCATTGGAAGTATATCATTTTCAGTGTCTTGAAACAAGCAAGCCATAATCAAGGAAATAAAGGGAAAAACACAAAAACACTATATCCAGACACAGCTTTGCTTAATTGCTCTGGTTGCGATGAAGATATCGATGATCCACATCCAGTCGGTGCTGTCAGAGAATGCAATGCGTTAGCTCCATAGCAAAGTAAACTGCCCGCAGATGACCTCTAGATCGGAGGTAGCTGGGTTATGGGACACCCTGACTCAGACTAAATGAGGGGGTCTAAGGAACAAAAAAAGAATCAGCAAACATACCCATCAATGTAAGATAAGATAGGAGTTCCCTTTTGATGAATAACCCAGTAGTTACATCCTATGGAGAGTTTTGTTTTCAGGAGAGGTTTCTGAGAAGTCAATGAGCAAGATGTGAAGCCGTACAGTGCCCTGACCAGCCTGTGTGTGTGGCTACTTGGACATAAAACCAGCATCAGCGTTGCCAGGCTGCACCAGCTGTATATTTTCCTTGTGTTATAAGTAAAGACCTTTTTCTTTTTCTTCCAGTGGTGTGACGTGTGTTTTCAGGGAGCATTTATAACAAATGAATATGAGTCAAGTTTACATCAAGTATTAACCCTACTCTTCTGGCTTTTCCCAGCATCACTTATATTCTTTACACATCAATTATCTGTATGGCAACATAAATGTGCACGACACTATCAGGATATTAGGAAATACAGTTTCTGCCCTATGGGTTGATTGAACATAAGGTAATACAGAGGGAGACAGAAAAGCAAGGGACCAGGGAAACAAGGAAGACTTACGCTTTTGTAAGGTCATCGTTTCACTTGCTTTCCCAACGTGCAGCTGTTGGTTTGTAACCACATCAACCAAGAGGATCATCTGACAAGTCATGACTCAGGCTTTATTGCAGTTGAGTATAATTAGACAGGGGTTTTGCTTTTCAGCTTAAAAAAAAATAATCAGCTGCTTTGATTACCATTTTGTTAAGATTTTTTTCCAATCTGTGCTTTGCTTTCAAGATCATGAGAATATTTCTGAGAATACGTACACGATTTTGATGTCTAAGATGCTTTTTGAATTAGTGGTAGTTCCCAGTGTGTAAGTTAGGCTGAAATTAAGATACATGATTCTCAGAGGTTATGTAAGAAATTCAAAACTATTTAACAAATAAGGTACCTAAGACTTAGGTACTAAGGCATAGACGCGTGTTCTGTGATTAAAATGTAAGCAAAGTTCTATTTCTTCCCATACCAGAGGCACTGACTTCTAACTAGTGACAGAGATGATCAAGAAGACCATCTTCATTTGGTTAACAAATTTGGAAATGGGAAAAATAACCTATTGTGAATAGATGGTGGCAATAACAAGTAACTCTGTTGAAAGCAGTGGAGTGGAGCATGGGTTTCAAACCAGTCTGAGAAGAAATCTCAGATGCATATGATTGTAGACAGAAGAAATGGCTGTTACCATTTCATTTAAGATAGGACACATGAATGTTCTCCTGGAAGAACCTAATTCTCTTGGCTGACCGTAGGAGGATTGTAGAATGATCATCTCAGATGTTTCATTTTTGACTTCTAAGTTAGGACAGATCAATCCCATCCCTAAAGTTGTGCTGAATCCCCTGGGGACGGGAGATCAAGTCTGAAGCTGAGTTGAGGCGAAGCCCTGGTAAGAGCCCCACTTATACCTGCAGGCAAGATATATGTTCCTTTTCTTATCTTCCAACAGTGTATTGCTTCCCTTTTTCTCAGACTGTGCTGGTCTTTCATACTTTACACCTAAATTATTCAGGACAAGGACTGCCTCTAGTGTCAGTCTTTAGTACAGCATTGGCTGGGACTGCAAAGTATCCCTGTAGTGGAAATTCTGGCATGTCTCAGGAAGAAGGGGCTTCACTGCATAGGCCGTTGAAGCAAAAGCTAAAAGGTAGCGCAAAAGCAAAGGAGATGGACGACACAACTGATTCTGTTCTGCCAACCCGCTATGAGGGAAGTCCCCCTCGGCTCCTGCTGTACAAACCATTCTCTGTTTTGACATTATGTTGGCATTTGTGTCTCACAACAATCAGAATTTTCTAGAGGATGTGGAACTACTTTGTTCCCTATCTCTTAAGTATGACTGTAAAAGCCCAAGTCTACAATGCTGCCAGTTCAATGAAACTGAAAGGTAGTAAATTCAAATCGTGTAAACAACAAGCGTTTTATATATAGCACGCATAAAAACAACTTGCTGCCACAGACTATCGCCGAGACAAAGGTTGTGAGGAGGCACACGACATTTTCAAAGATAACAAAAATATCTGGAGTTAATACAGGAAAAGAAATTTAGAAGGCGCGTAAGTGCTTCTTCAGCCTACACAATCTATCAATGATGGACGAGACCTTTTTGGGGAATATTTCCTCTGAAGTAGCTAGTCTTGGTCACTGTCAGACAGGAATCTCTAGACCATAAATCCGACCAAATATAGCAATTTCTGTGTTGCTCACTTACACCTGTGAGAGTCTGCTGACTTCAAAGTGCACAAAGGATTTGATCTAAAGAACGTAATCCATCATCGGTGCAGAAAAATTGCACTCATTCTGTGGTGGTGCGAAAAATTGCCCAAGGGGCAGTTGGTTTGCAGGCCAAGAATGCATACCCAGGGGGAACGTGGCCTTGGTGTACAAGACCCTGCATTCGTTGCTGTGCTGTCGTATGTCTGAAAGGATCCCAGGTTTTGAAATTCACGCACCTCCTGCTCTTCCTTTTAATTCTCTGCTCAAAATCCAGCGCAAACTTCCTCTCCCATCCTGACTATTTATAAGTACACATAGAAACAAATGTTTTGTAAAGATGTGAGAGACATTCTGCTTTATTCCCAGGGGCAAATAAAGCCTTTTATTTTTAGCCCAGTTTCCTAAGGAAATGAGACTGATGCAATCGCATTGTCTATCTGTCTGTCTATCAAATCAGCCCCCTTCCCCCCTTCCCTTCCCCCATCAACTTCTGACCATTAATCTTTCCACCCAGATCAGAAAGGGAGGCAAAATCCTTTCAAAAGCGTTAAATGCACCCAAGTTTTATGAAAAACAGTGGCTGGGCCAGAGGAGAGAGCTCACGGTCCCTCACTGGAGAAGTAAGTGCTGGTCGAATTCAGCGGGTAGGCAGCAACGCGCTGGGAGTCACCTTGTACGTGGCTGTGATGCTGCCATGATGCGTGTTGTCTCCTGAAGGTGGAAGAACAAGAAGGGCTGGGGTGGCAGTTCAGAGGTAGTTCTGGAGGGGCTCTCCTGAGTGCTTGGCAGTATTGCAGGGGTGGGGAGAGAGCGGTGGGGACAGGGGAAGGACAGGAGGTTGTTGGACATGTGGGAGGTAGGGGTCAGAGCACGCTTGGGGTTTTTCTTTATATCCCAAAGGGACTGAATGTTAAGGTCATGTTCTGGGGAGCTTCTCTGTGGTGATTCAAGGAAGATGGTGGTAAAGAAATTCAAAGCCAGTGCTAGAGAAGTGGTCATCGCTGTCTTTGCCATTACCTGACAAGTGTTTCCCAGGTAATTCCTGTCATGCAGAATAATGTACACTGGGGACAGGTTCACATCTAACCAGTCAGTTGATAACCCCATGCAAGTGCATGTGCTGCCTCAAATGAAGAGTGCAGATTTGCCCATATATTAAGTTGTGGGCAGTCTCAGATTTTTTCCAGTGTCACTGTTGGGAGACTTTTACCTACCAAATGTACCAAGTATACTCGGACCAAGGCAGAAGCCCAGCCTGTCCCCTGGCTGCCTGACCACCTGCCTGTTCCACTGTAAGATATGGTCCTGAGCAGCGTGTGTGTGGTTTCTGTGATGGAAGGAAGTATGTAGCATAATTATTTATTTACTCTACCTGTGTTTGCAGTGATGTCTGGAAAATAGTCCTGATGATTATAAGCCTAGTGAACATGGGTTCATATTTCCATCATGACATATATATTATCTTACATGTCAGGATCACAGCAGTGTTCCCAGTTATCTGTTTTTCAAGTCTGAGTGTCAATGGAACGTGTAAACACCTTGGAGATATGTAGCATGATGCCACATTATGGGAGAAGGGCAGGAAAAGCAGTTTTGGTTTTCAGGCAGCTTCTCCAACTTAGTCTTACATCTGCTAATGCCTTCCTAACATCCTTACTGTGATGTTTGAGAATCTTTTTTAATGGAGAAATTGATAAGATCACTTAGAGAGACTAAGCTTCCTTTACTTCCTCCCTATTCACTAATAATGCTGGTCAGCAGATAATGTTTAAAGATTTTTTTAGCAAAGAGAAAAGGTCTTTTGTCACAGCTCTGGGAAGCAGCTTCTTCTGTTAGGGAATTCCAACAAGTCAGTACCCTAAAAATGTATTTAAACCAGTGTTGGTGACATGCCTTTCTTCAATTGCCCTACCTTTCCTCATGAAACCCAAGCTACTTGTTTCACAGATTCTTTCAAGCATAAATCAAGTATCTCAGTGTCTGGAAACTACTGTCTTGCAAGGGATTCAAAACAGGCTAATGGGTAGAGATGAGATAAAAGAGATACCAAAAAATCAGTGGCCCTGTTGTGATGAACAATGTAAACAAGAAAATTGTCTTCTCCTCTCCCCCGTTAACAAAAAAAGAATACAGTTTTCTCCTTTGATAAGATGACAAGGCAGGAATCTGTTGTGGGGGAATAAAGGTTCCCTGTTCTACACGTGCTTAGTGATTTTGGATACAGATCCAAATCATTTTTTTTAAAATGTGGTTGGCCTTGGAGTGCATGGTAGAGGAAGAAGAGTCAAGAAGCACCTGCAGCATGAAAGTCTTCCTCTCACATACACAAACTGTGATGCACACAAGCGCAGAAGTTTGCCACTTGCAGTACAGAGATATGAGACCCTTTGGCATCCCTGATTTCTCTTGCTGTCCCTGCCTATCACAGAAAATTGGCGTCCTTAACTGACACCCTCACAGAAGCTGTGAAGGTGCAGAGTGCTGTATTAACACAAATGGCATGGAGCACGCTGGCATCCAAACAAGTTTGAAGGCTGAGCCATTTTGCCTTCAGCAACTGAAACCATTCTGCAAGTGTTTAATATGTAATTAAACATCTTTTCCCATCAGGTGATCTGACCTCAGCATGTAACTTCACATGCCAGGACACAAGATGGTGAGGAGGGTCAAATAATGTAATTATGGGCAGAAACATTCTATTTGTAAGTATATTACTGGAAATAAACTGAGTCCCTTCTCCAAAGGGGAAGCCCTAGCTTTCCTTGGGAACCTTGTTTCATGCACTATGCATCCTGTGCCTGTGTCCATAAATGTTTTCCTGTGATCAGCCACCATCTGCAGATCTATGTCCCTGACTGCCAATCATTCCTGCATTTCTTGCAGAGATCACACCAAGGACAGACACACGCTGTCAGTGTAGTTGGAAAAGTGCACCCTCCCTCAGCCAGCTACTATTTCACATGTATTAGCCACCGGAGCCTGTGGTTTGGCATCAGCAACCACAGCACAAACATCTTACTATCACAGCATTAGAAGTTGTCTCATCAACACGAAAATGGCTACCTAAGCCTGGCACAGCCATCCCCCGGTTAGCAGCAATGACCCACTCGTGCACTGGCCCCCCTCCCTGGTTTATTCTAGAACCTCTGGGTCAGAGCGGGCTCTCCACGGGGCTCCATGAAGGCGGCTTTCCCGACGCAATAACTCCGTAGCTGCTGCTCATCACCCCTACTCTAGATCTTGATGCAGTTTCACAACCCTGTGGCACCAGAGACCTCAACTGGCGAGGGACGAGGCAAACAACAGCTGTCTCCCTTCTGCTACGCCAGCAGCACCGTTTCTTTGCCAGGAACTGTCACTGTCAAGTAAGGGTTAAAAAAAACACTGCTGAAATGCCCTTCATGGCCAGAGCCTTCTGTGCGCATCCTTCTGAAATAACATCACAGTCCAAAACAGGAACAGCTCATTCACTGCTGCAGGATCCATGCCTGGGGAGCAGCTGGAGAGGACACAAAGGAGAAAATGCTGAATCAGAAGTATTTTATTTTGGGTAGTTTAATAATGGACTAGGAACGTCTGTGAGCAGGAGTTGAGGAAAGACAAACACGTCTTTCCGCAGCGCGCGGTGAAACAGTTCCTTAGGTAGTTTATACCAGTGATGCTTTGAAGTCCTAGCCACCCAGCCAAAACTCCTCGCATGGACTTGCACGTGTGAATCAAATGTGTGCTTTCAGGCATGTTTGGTTTGCCTGGGTACCCACACCCACGTATATAAAAGCCAGGGTAAAGCCTACAGCGAGAAGTGGGCAGAGATATAACTTGCCAGTGCTGTGAACGTGTGGCAGAAGTGAGAGTCGGGTCTCCCGAGTCCTAGGGCTGCTTCTCAGACAAAAAAGGGCAAAACGCTAACACGACTAGCTTAATTTCGGTTCCCCTGTTAGCTCACTGCTTTCTCCATGAAGGTATACAAGGTGCCTGTAGGGATGTACATGTTCCTGTATTTTTGCAGATATGTTCCTTGCCTTTAGAAGACGGCATGCCCCAGCAAGCTCCTCAGTTTACAACATCCTTCCTCTGGCCAGGAGTTACTGCAGCTTCCATAGGCCATGCTGGGGCAGGGTAAACTTGCTGAGAGCTACTACAGGGTAGTTTGATAGCATGAAAATGCTTCTGGAAATGCTTTTTTATTAAGGCCCTGAGTCTTGTTCCTGGAGAACATAAGCACTTCTGAGGCAAACCACTGTGTCCTTCAGAAGACTTAATCTGTACCACGAATGGATCAACTCACATACAACCACCGCTGTGAGTACAACCTTGTAAAAGGCAGCAGAGAAATGTCAATACTGTACTTAGATAAATGGTTTCAACAGGAAAAAGTGAGTTTGCTCAGTGTGGTTTATTTACGATCTGAACATTCAGAGCGTTTCAAACATCTACGTGATCAACAAAGGAAGAAATCAACTCTGTGTTTACACAGTCTTGTACCAACCTCCCTGTTCCCAGTAACTCTTAAACCTGTGGCTAATTTCAGCCAAAGGAGAGAGATGGGCAGAGGCCTGGAAGGGGTGGAGCTTTACAAGCTCCATCAGCGTGAAGCTTGGTGAAGAAGGGCTCCGCTGTGGAGTCTGCCCTCATTTTTGCTCTTTGGTCTCTCAAGTCTCACCAGTCGTCATGCTCTCACTTCTTGGCCACTCTGCAGATGTGTTGGACCAGCCAGCCTCAGCACGGAGGCCTTGGGAGGGCGTCCTGGACCACACTGGAAGGAGGGAAGGCAGGAGGAATTGCAGGAAGCGGGGACTGAAGATATAAAGGCAAGGTGGGGATCTGGGAAGGGGGTTACAGGGAGACTGTTGCAGTGAGGGAAAGCAGATGGGAGAATGGAGGCTGTTACAGGTTTTGCTGGTTCCGCCGCCTGTAAAATCCTCATATTTAACATGTGAAAGGAATGTGAAGGTGCAAGACAAGAAGAATTAATAAATAATCAGTAATACTGGTGCTTTTCAATCCCAAGCGTTTTATAAACATTAAGGAACCTTCATGAGCTGTTGGAGAGGTATTTAAGCCATATTCCATTTTCATAGATAAGGAGATGAAAGCTCTGGCTTAAGTCCAAAGTTTTCAAAAGCAGAAACTACTTTTAAGAGCTCTCCTTGACACTCAGCACCAGAACTCCAAATGGATTGATTTCACAGTTGCCATCATTGTCAGCTATATGCCGATTACTTCTGCAAAGCTAGGTCTAAACCTGTGCGCTCAAAAGCAGCAATAGCTTCTGAAAATTCAGGTTCCGATGATTTGTTGGGTTTTCCCAAAGTATATAAGGAGACACTGGCTTATGAGAGAAATAGATATGTAAAAACATTTTAATTTGTTACTATTGCACCATGACAAGAATGGAAGCAAAGACTTTGCGGACTTGAAACACTTACAAAAAGGACAAAGTAAAACAAAGATTAAAAGAAAAGACTTACAAGTAAACCCATTCATCTGTGCAAATGAGAAGGCAAGCAGAGCATGTTTTCAAATCTTTCTACATCTCCCGTAAAGACTAGGCAGATGGTTTGGGTGCATTTCTGTAAGTGTGTGATGAATATTTTATTCCTGAAAGGAATAGAAAACATGGACGTGTATATAGTCACCAGCTTCACGGAAGTGAGGGAGAAACAACTCAGGACTTCATTAGAAACTATGTGAATTGATAGGCCAGAAAAGAAAAAAAATATATTTATATCAGTATCACAAAAAAAGAAAGAGAGAGTTGTAGTTATTTTCTTTGGAATGATGCACTCCCAATTTTAATTGTTCTGTGGCCATGTTTGTTTCAAAGACTAATGTCTTGCTTGCCTACCTGCAAAAATGGGTGGTGAAAAAGCCTCCAAATTCTGTTGAAACGGTGGGTGTCACATTTAAATTAGCCAGCAGCCAAAACAGGAGGAAATCACAGAGCTTTCACACAGGACGCAGCAGTCAGGTAGAAGCAGAAAGGCAGTACTGATCAAAGAGAGCAGGTTCAAACCCAGTCCTCGGCATGTGCAGCACGGTTCCTACCCAGCAATCTCAGCCATGTGCCGAGACAGTCTCAGCATAACTGTGAGTGTGGGATCAGGGGGAAGATGTAAGAATCACAACAGAAATGCTCCTTTGGGGATTCCCAGCGCACAAAAATAAGTAAAAAATTGCCAGAAAAAATTATCTTAAAGGGTACTTCAGAGGCACTCACGCACACATTTTAAAGCTTGTCTCAAAGCGCTGACACTTCTGTGGCAATCAGCGTTGGGCTGTGACACAGTTTTGCCATTCTTGCAGCTGCAGCTCCCCAAGGGTGGTTGAAAATCCTCAGGAGGTGAGCAGAAACGGCGGTGCCTCCCTGCGCCTCCTGCCACACCACCACACCGGCACGCTCACCCTGATGCTGCTCGAGTGGTAACGCGGCCTCCAGCTCTGTGGTGGGAGATGCTGACTGCTCCACAGCTGCCAAACAGCAGGCAGGATTCGCAAAAATGGAAAGCAGCAGAGTTTTATGCGACTTCAAGCTGGCTGTAGGGTCCCTGTGTGCACAGGGTCATGAGAAATCCCATGGAACAGGAGTACAGCATCAGACCCTGCTGCATATAGGCAGGATGGAGACCATAATAACTTTAAAGAGAAAACCACCCAATATACTTTCATATATTTTCTGTTCCGCAGCTCTTGTGTGCCTTGAATCATCTCTGCCTGAGAAAAAGGCACGGTTGTTTCACGATTTCAAAAAGGTTTTGCTGTCTACACAGAGACGATATTCCGGAGGATGGTTGTTCAAAGGAAAATCAGGGTACGCACCTAAAGGAAATCTTTAAAACAACAAGAAACTCTGGCTCCAAGTGTGGCAAATCAAAGTGGAAATTCTGCCAGCTTTCTAGGCCATAATTTTAGCTAAGGTGGATTCTACCCTGATCCAGCAAAAGACATCTATGGTAGAAATACCACTGCCTGTCTTCATAGGGGAACAAGATGGGGCACTATAAAGCATGCTGGCATACTTTCGGAGGTGGATTGGGTTTTGTTTTGTTTTGTTTTTTCCCCAAATCACCTAACTGTTGCTGGACTCGTGAAGACTTTTTGATCTTGGAAGATGAATTAGTATGGGGATTTTGGATCAGGAAACAGCCCTGAAGGAAGTCGCTGCTAACACTGGCTGCTCCACTTCAGGCTTCCTTTGAGACTGCCTAGCACGACCGAATGCCAGCAGCTACGCGTTCAGTGGCGTGTTAGTGCAGCGATACCTTGTTCCTATCGAGGTCGTTTGCTTTCGCTGCTGAAACACCACTGCTCTACAGAAAATCGCCATTAGAAACTGGGCAGGTCAGAACCTCCATTTAGGAGGTTTTGTCCTCTCTGCTCTGGGCTTTTCGCCTTGTCACAGGTTACGGAGCCTTTGCACCTTCTGATTCTGCCACCTTTGTTCTTGGCACCGCTAATTAATTTGCTCTGTTGTTCAAGATCCCGTATCACAAAGTTTAATTCATTACATTCCAAAAGGTATGAAAACCGCTGTCTGCTTGCTTCATTCTCCTTAAAGAGTGCCAGTGCATTTTAGGAGGCCATCTTTTTCATTCACGCTACACTATAGTAACTATGCCAGCCAAAAATAAATTATATTCTTGGAATGCAGTTTCTTATATAGGGATGGTCATTCCTCTCCTGTTGGACCAGAATAATTTTAGTGTCTTATTTCAATGTCAAACTGGTTGATATATAAAAGCCCTGAGAGGATGGGGTCTGTCCACAGCTACTCTTTGAGAATGAAAATGCCTCCGAGATGAGGGGCCAGGCCCCTGGAGGATGGGGGTCTTGCGTGTGACGATGATAAGAGAATTACGTTCTTCTTTTCATCATACCAGCAGTCACCAAAAGCACCTCCTCTTGGCTTACCCGGGTCATTACCAATGGGCTTTGGAAGCACTGATGAAGAGAGGTCTTCTGCGCCTACTGAAGGCAGAGGGGAAAGCAGGCGTGATTCAACTCTGGCAGGGTGCAGAAGCACTCTTAAGCACTGGCGGGGGGGTGTCAAGTGATTGGCAGGGCAAGTCATGGTCACGCTCCTCTGCTGTCCTTTGCAGAAACAGTGGCCATGAAGCCCCTGCCTGGGTTTCTCCTCTGTCACCCGAGTGCTCTGCAGGGATTTGCTGTATGTGAGTATAAGAGCTGAGGGACTGGTTTTTTCCTCCAGTGTTTTGGAGAACTGGAAGTTGAGTAAGATAAGAAAAAAGTTGGGGAATTACTGCTTTAAACCTCATGTATGAATTGTTTTAATTACATGTCCTGAGAGTGGCTGCCTTCTTAGGAAAGGTTTGTCGAACACCTTGAAATGTGATAGCCCTTCCAGTGTCACAGTGATTGTGTGGTTCCCAGAAGGGGTTTGGCAGTCCTAAATTGCAGAAGTGGGTTTTGCAACTGGAAGTCAGTCAGGGAGCAATGCTGGAAGTAAAACAAGAAGTGGAATCAGCAGCACAAACATTTTGGACGTTGCTGTCCTAAATAGTTTATCAAAAGACCTAGTGCTTGATTGCGTTCAGCCAGTTGAAATATAAAAATGCACATTATAATGTTGTTGACATGGAAAAAGCTGTGAAATATTATTGCATAAAACCGTGAGTCAAGACCTCTAATGTGTTTTTGCAGTGTTGCCTGTAGCTTAATTGCACTTGCTCCTGATAGTGTAGTATATCTTCTTATATCTTCATTATTACGCAGGCATTAATTTAATCAGAGATAATAAATGAAACCTCTGGAATTAATTACAGGTCATAACAGTTTTGTTACTTTACTAGAGCAGGTGGGAAGGCAAAAACATGTGGACCCATAAACATTAACTGGCTTTTGCAATCCAGTCATTATAGGAGAAAGACGATGAAGATTAAATTACTTGGAAATGTAGCTGAGAATGCTCAGGCATTTCCACAACAGTTCTCGGTGTGGAAGACCCTGGCTACCTTTGCCATCTCCTGGGTCCTTTCAAACCCAAATATATCTTGATTTTGAATCTATTTAGAAGATCTAAGCTTACGAATTGCTTTTTCAGATTCCTGGGATCTGATATGTCTGGCAGGAGGGGTCTTTGCGGCGTGGTTTCAATGGAGGCATGCTGCCAGGAGTTGGGAGCTGTGTGTGAATTACCGTGATTTCCCCTTGGGCCCTCTCGTTTCTGCCAAATTTGCAGTGGACTTTCTGCAAGTGAGAAGCAAACATGGCCCCTTTCCAACAGGACAATGTCTGGGAGGGTGTCTGACGTGAAAAACCTTGCAGAGGAGCCTTTCAAAGCGTCTAAAAAATCCCCTCTTGTAGGGGATTTCTTGTAGTGAAGAAGAAAGTCATTAGCTGGGCACAGAAGTCAGAGGGCATCTTACCTGGTTGCCTAATCTTTCTGATCACAGAGTTACATTAGAAAGTAACTCCAACTTATACTATTTCTAAAATGCCTCTAGCCCCTTGGTACACTATTCAGCACAGTAAAAAACTTCCTGGTCAGCAGGATTGGCTTAGTATTTCATCTAACCTTTCCTTTTGGAAAAAAATATAAAAAAAACCCTCTTACTGCTTGTAGTGAATTGCTTTTTAAATGCAATAAATACATCCTCCTCTTTGTGTTTAACACACTGATACTTGTAGACAGCTATTCTGTGCGCCACGTCAGTTGTCACTTTCAGCTGAGGTACACGTATATCAGACCCATCCAATCTGAGCTCACAAGTCAGCTTTAAACCCTTAATCAGTTCTGTTGTTCTTTTCTTAAACTGTCTGCGCTAGATCTGCATCGTTCAAGCACTGAAGTACTCTGAAACTAATATGATATATCAAGAATGGTCCCTTTAGACTTCTGTAGAGGAGGACTGTTAGCTACCTGGTCTGTGATGGGGATTTATCTCCACAATGCAGGAAATACAATCCTACGTTACATGGAAAGCCTGGCAGTCGTGGCAGTGAGGGATTTGGGATTTTAAGGGTCCTTTCAAAGGTGACCTTGCACCTCGAGCAGTGTGCTGAGGGCTTAAGGCTGCTGCTGGGTGCTGACCAAGTGTGTCACCACATCTGCTCCTTAGTTGGGTGTAGGTGGGAGATGAAGTCTTTTCAAAATCCAGACACGTATCGATATGGAGAATCTGAAGACCTCAGATTCTGAACTGTGGCTTCAGTTCTTCAGAAAAATCCCTTCCCTGCTGTCAGCGTGCTCAGTGGTTTTCAGCCAGAGGGCTGCGGACCCCCACGTTGGTGGGTGGCTTCAAGGGGACATGCCACTAAGAAAAGCAAATATACTGATGCCTGCTGACAACTGGTCTACGGGAGACTGAAGCCGTAGTGGAAAACTCTGGGGGCTGCAGAAAATAAAGGGTTGAAAACAGCAGCTGTCGATTAATCTCTGTGAGGCGCTTTTTTTGTCCTCTGGAATAAGTGTATTATAGTTATTTTTCCCTAGATGTATTAGCCAGCAGTTTGAATTTCCAATGTTATATTTGCTAATGTGTATTATTTCCCTAGCACCCTACACATTATTTCTCTGCACTCACTGCTGCCTCTAGTACATCCAAACTTGGGATCATCTGTGAGTTTCATCAACTGTGCCTCGGGAATGAAATCAGCTCACTGATTAGGGCTTTTTCAGACACTAATAAAGACACAAGGTAAAGACTCAAAACTGGAAACATGAAGATGATTGGACTGTGCACCTGCGGAATGCTTGCCAAATCCCAGCTAATTTGTTTCTCTAAGTATAAATAAATCAAGCTACATCTTTAGGCTCTCATTTAATGATAAACGCAAATTGATCTCCCTACAGTCTCCTGCCTGAAAGATCAGCTGGTTTCTTTCCCCAAGCCCAGCACGTGCATTTTCACCCTAATTTTCCTACAGTCACAACATGACTAAAGAACTAACCTATTCAGAACACTTAAATAAATAAAAGTTAGTTTTTTCGACTCGTTTAATTAATTCACTACAGGAGGTCTGGTTGGCGGGGGAGCATGGACAACCTGTTTTGCTGGCAGCCCATACGTGTTATCAGCTTCAACCATGCAACTGCAAGCCTTGGAGCCTATCCTAGGACATTGCAGACTCTCCTCAGTGTGTTCAAGTATCTCCAGCCCCCCCTGATGTGGGCTCAGAGGGTTGGGTACCCTCTGCAGGCGGCCAGGCAGGCAGGTGGCCCAGACCACCGCGGCAGATGCCTGTCTCCTGCCCGTGGAGGCATCATTCATTTTACACACACGAGGAATCCACCTTCCCCGAGCATCTCGGTGACATCCAGAATAAACATTATATATGTGCTTGATGGCTGAAAAAGATGAAGCCCGTGCCTCCCTCCAGCGCAGACCGGACTCTGTCCTCAGGGATGCTCAGGGTCTCTGCAGTTTATGGCACTCTCCAGGAAACTGCTGTTTATTCCAGGCACAACGGATGCTATGCTCTAACATAGTCTGAATGGCAGACTCCCTGCCTTGTGCTATTTGGCAATGATACATAAATAACCCAGAGTCATTTCAGAGCACGTGTTAAGGGTGGCGTAAGGCCAGAAACCTCATTTTCTTTCAGTTCTTTCCTTTCAAATACATCTTCATTTTTGCTAAAGCTATTTTTCTCCTGCCTGCTAACCTTAAGTACTTTCAAGCAATTGAGTAAGATAGTCCTATATCTTTTCTAGGCTATATCAGAGAACATACAAAAAGGTGTATAACTTCTCACAGCACCCTGTTTTTTGCCTAACAATCTACTAGATTCCTGTCCTTCCTGGTTTTATTCACCTCTCTAGATAGCAGCATTATAAAAGTATTGCCTCCCAGGAGATTTCAGGAGATCTTCAGATGATCCAAATCCTGTTCAAATACTGGCTGTGGAAATAGCCAGCACATCGCTGCAGGACTTTCTCCATGAACGTAATAAACCTTTTGTTAACTGTTGCCAAAGACTATCCAGTTAGCAGGTAGAGGCTGCGCCATTTGCTGATGAGATATATACGTGTCGGGTCTTTTTCCCTTGTTGCTTTTTGGTCAAATAACATAATAAGCACATTCAACTTCTTTCTGCAAGCCTTTTTGACCTGGAGGTTACTTGTGCCTGTTTCAGCGCCATTCGAAATATCTGGCCTGGCGTTGTGAGGGAGGTGGTACACGCCAAACGCCTTCATGCTCAAAGTGTCTCTGGCAGGTTCACGTGTCCTGCTGACGTCCATGGGGAAGGAGATCCTCGGGAGGTGGGAGTGAGGGTGGTGGTGTCCTAAAAGTCACAGGCATTTTGGCAGCGAGTGCCTGTCTGCAGCCTCCTCGGGATGTCAGGGAATGCTGCCTACAATGCCACGTTGAGAAAGGAGTACGTTCTTACTTTCAGCAGATGTGTTTATTACAATATATATTACGAAGTGCTTTGTTTGACTCTGCCATCCTGGATCAGTTTGCCCTCATCTCATCCATCCCCCTTTTTCCCCTCTGAAGCCATTCCTCAATGGTTCTTTGTTTATTACCTTCCACCAGTTCCATGTGTTGGAAAAGCTGCTTATTTAAAAAGCATGAATGATCCCGTTTTGATTGAACTATTGTCAGGCCAACTTGGATGTGGTTACAAAGCCCGTGACTCTGAAGGAGTACTGTTGGTGGGGTTCAACCAGAAACATGTCTCAAGATATAATTAACAGAGGAAAGCGTGCATGACACTGATCCTGAAACCAGCTGCTTTACTCTTTTGCTTCCTCTCAAGCTCAGAAGCACCTCAAAGGTCAGCAATCTGCTTGGTCCTCTTCCCAATTACGTCTCAAATCAGCATGCCCAAAACCCAAGGTTGAATGTTAAAAATGCTCCAAAATCAGTAACAGAAATTAATATTCAAATATCTGAAAAGGGAAGAAATGTTCACCATCTCACTTCACCAAGCATTTAAACTTTCAAGACTTGTATGTCTTCGGGATTGTTTTGGGGGCAGGGGAAACCTCTGAGCTATTCTTATCCTGAAAGAGCATTTTAAATAACCCCCTCTTACACCCTCATTAATTTTTAAATACATTGTTATGTGGTTGTCCATCATCTTCTCCTTTTAACAGCTTTTATTTTTATATCAGCCAAGGAGTACGCTCACAATGCTTGCTTGCGGTTCTATGTATGGAAACGAAATCATTACTTTACTTCAAACTTGTAAAGAACGCGGATCACACAGTGTTTACTAAACTGCAGCTGAGTACAGAACTTTGCCTGCTAAATATTCCCACTGGCAGCTGGAAACCAGTCCTCATGGTCACCTTCCAAATCCCAGTTAATAATTACTGCCGGCTGTGCTAAGTAGCGCGCGCTGCAGCATCAGTCCCTTTCACAGAGCCGGGAAGTTCATAGATCACATAACAACAGGCTGAGCTTGATAAAGTGAAGCTTGGGTCGTTTTCCATAATCAACAATCCCTACTAAGAGGGATCTTTGCCCAAATTATGTGATTTAACTCACAGTGACTGGGCGGGGGGGGGGTGGTCTTTAATCCAAATGAGGAGCGTGTGAGGTTTAGCTGCTTGCCACCGCAATGGTTATAAAGAAATTGTTTAATATTTGCTGTTGATCGTAAGCGGAATGCGACTGAGGGAAAGCACGCTGGTCATGTTTTAATGGCAGTCTGGGTTCCTGAAAATGCCACCAAACGCAGTGCCAGTGGATCGCCGACGCACGGTGCTGCGGCAGCAACCAGCCGTGCAGGTTCACAAACGATCCCACCGCCCAAACAGCTCCACCGCAAGCAGCGCCCCATTATTTCTTAAATGAGAAGGAAAAAAAAAACCAAAAACAAACCAACAAAAAAAAAAAAAAGAAAAGAAAACAAGCTGTAAAAATTAAGATTCTGACTTTTCAGTTGAGATACGAAGTCTGAGGCGCTGGCACTCAAACATCAAAGCAGGTAGCTGCGGGCTCACGCTCTGCGCTGTGATCGAGAAGGAAACAGGAAAGCAGAGCGCCCCCTCCCCCCCCCCCCCGCAGCCGAAGCCGGGGCACCCTTTCCTCCCCGCCGGCCCTTGTGAGACACAGACCCACGGGCGGGTCGGTGGGGGTGCGGCACCCGCGGGGCACATGCCGAGTGCGCCTGCAGGAGCTGGGGGGACCCGGCGGCCGGACCCGCCGTAAGGAGCCGGGTGCCGTCGGGCAGCGGGCTGCTGCACCCCCGGGTGCGGTGCCGGGGGGCAGGGGGGACGCCAAGATCCCGGGGTGCCGTGGAAACCTCAATGTGCGGGGCTCGGGGCGCCATGGGACCCCCCGAGAAGAAGAACCGGGACCCCACTCCCCGTCCCTCCGCTCGTTTCCCCCCACCCCTGCCGTAACCCCCCGGCGGCAGAGCGCGCAACGGCGCGGATGGCGGCAGCCGCCGCACAAAGCCCCCGGCTCGGCGGGAAAGGGCGGCCCCGCACCCGGGCTCCGCCTTCCGCCCCTCCCCGGTGGCCGGGCCCGCACGGAGGGAGCCGGAGCCGAAGCCGGCGCCGCGCAGCCCGCGGGGGGCGATGTGACCCGGGCGGGCGGGGAGCTGTGCGGTGCGGTGCGGTGCGGTGCGGTGCGGTGCGGTGCGGTGCGGAGCGGCGGGGGGCAGGCGGTCTCGGGGGGCGGGAGGGGGGAGAAGAGACTCGGAGCCGGGGAAAGATGTGGCTGAAGCCCGAGGAGGTGCTGCTGAAAAACGCCCTCAAGCTGTGGGTCACGCAGAAGAGCAGCGGCTACTTCATCCTGCAGCGGCGTCGGGGGCACGGAGACGGCGGCGGCCGCTTCACGGGTACCTGGCGGGGCGCCGCGATGGTGCGGGCGGCGGGTCGTCTCTGTGTGTATCTCCCCCCTCCTCCGCTCTGCCCCGCGGGAACTTGGCCGCGCCGGGGGGGACCCGGGAGGCGGGAGCGGCCTCTTTGTTCGGGCCGCGGCGGGAGCCCCTCGCCGGTACGGCTCGGTACTGCCCGGCTGGGAACGGCCCGGCCCGGCCCGAGGGACAGCGCGGAGCCCAGCGGCCGGGGGTCGCCGCCGGCCCGGGGCATCGCGGCTCCCCCGCCGCGGGCGGTGCGGAGCTGCCGCCGGCCGGGCCGGAGTGTCCTCCACCCCCCCCGAGTCGCTTCGGGAGCAGCTCCGTGCTTCTGTACCCTTGAGCCACTTTTTTTTCCCCGCTCCGTCCCTTCCCGGTGGCTTTCTTCATCGGGGCTCAGGGCAAGCTCGGAGCCCGTAAGCCGCCGTGCGGGGTGGCCGCGCCTGGGGGGAGCCGCCGGGGCATCGGGGGGCTGCAGCCCGCGGGGACCCGGACGGGGACCGGGCGGAGGTTGCTGTGCCGGGCGGTGGGGGGTGGAGGGATGCCGGGGGGCTGCTGGTGGCATCTCGGCTGAGCTGTCCCCCTCTGCCCCCCCCACCCCCGACCGGCTGCGACCTGCGCTGGGGCTCCCCCCCCCCCATTTATATAATGGGAGTTGTATAGATACGTATAGGACTTCTGACTTTTGGCTGATACGTACATTTCGGGGCGGGGGGTTGTTCATTTAGTGTGGTGGAAAAGTGGATTCTGATTTATTTTTTGCTTTAATTACGCTACGGCTTATGTGGCTGTGGATGAGGCACGCTGTATCCATGTGGCACTCGAGGTACGAGTAGTGAGGGCTGCATGTGAAGAAGGAGGATCACGCTCTTCCCTCGCCACAGCATAGATCTGGGAATAACTCCAGCGAGAACATGGTGTTAGGCTGCGACGACGTTGTAGAGTCACCGAGTAAGGAATTTGGGCCAAGCTTTTGGTTCAAAGACATCAGCAACTGAATTTGAACACACAATTTGGAGAAATAATGCAGTTTAACAGCATGATTCTTACTTAAAAGCAGTTGAGGCTGGTTTGTGCCGTTTAAAAATCAGAATTTTTGATGGTGACTTATGTATTTGAAAGGATGGTTTTCACATCTGTTTTCAAAGTCAGTATTTTCTATGCAGTTTAAGAAGCTACGTTACCATATTTGATATTTATTTTATTAAAACCTTTTGCTCTGAACCGTTGACCATTGCCACTTGGTAATACTGCTTTCTGCATTATTCCTTTTTTTTTTTTTTTTTTTTTTTTAAAAATCAGAGCTTGTCCTAGCTGTGGAGTCATAAAGATCACAAAACTTAATTGTGACTTGGTAGATCAGTGTATTAGTAATGAAATGCTAGCCCTGGTAAGGTTAATGGAAGTTTTGCCAGCGAGTTTAAAGAAACCTTTACTCTCATATTTTCCCCAGCCCCCTGCGTGGAAGTCATAGGCCACTCTTTTGTGATTGTAAGGACGATGTGGATTAATTTTCAGAGTTAAAAATAGCTGTTTACAGCTGCTTGATTTAGGTCCAGGACAATCATGAGCTTCAGATCCATGAATGTTAACTCCTCGTGCCTGAGCTTTTCACGGCAGAAATTTGCAAGCTTAAACCAAACAAACTGCTTTTCTCTCTAGTTAAGTTTCAGGTGAATCATTCTGCTGAATCTACAGTGCACGGGCTTGCACAGATCTCTTCTGCCTGGCAAAAGGAAAGCCGCTCCTGTCTCAGACAGCATTTTCCAAGGGAACTATGAATTCTGACAGTCTCTTAAACCATTTGGAAATGTTTGTATTTAAAAGGCCTTAGAAATTAGAGCCCTGTAACCCAAAAGGAAGTGTGCGGGAGCGTTAAGCGTAGCTGGAGTTAGACGGATAGCTTAAATTTTTTTCCACAGTTTTCAGTTGGGACAAGCGAAATGGAGACCCGTACCAAGGAACAGTTGGGCTTTGCTGGTAGCTGTTTGCGTTGGGTACAAAGCTTACCTCCTGATTCCTGCTTTACATGACTATAGAGGCACTTTATTAGTACCTGCTTTTTCCAAAGTGACAGATACAAAGGGCAGTTAAGCACAACCGTATTTCAGAGTATGGTCCACTAAGTAAGTTAGCAGATTTTGTTTGTTTTACTGGGGAAGCAAAGCTTAAGTGAGAACAATATCCATATCTGTTTTCTTTTCCCTTTAGTAACTTGAGCCCTGGCCAACTGCATTTAAGTTTGATGGAAAGGTAGACGTTTCAGAGATGGGAAGATCCTGTACATGAAAGCAGGTGCCGTGGTAAAGGAGAATCTCATAGCTGCCCCTCCGGTGAGGAGGGGGAGGCTGTGTCTCCTCAGGCTGCGTTAGCCCCAGGTGGGGTCAGCGGAACAAAAACCCCCCGGGAGACGAGATTTCATAAGTAAAGAGTGTAGAGGGGGCAGTGGACCACCCATGACATAATATGCTTTAAAAAGGGTGGAAGGGTGTGACGCCTGAGCTGCCTTTGTGTGTTACTACAGCATGGCATGTGCACCGAACCTACGTGAGGACGTCTGTTGTATGGCCCTGTTCCCATATTTGCGTGTCTCATTTTTTTTCTTCTAGGACACTTTTCTCTCCTTACCAGGGCATTTTATCCATTTCGTAAGAGTGAGTTAGCACAGCTGGAGGGTATATTTTATGTGGATTTGGTTCCTGACGGATGAACTAGAGAAGATCGCTCACACGAAAGCGCTCTTCTTCCGTATCTACGTTTCTTTCTTTGAGTGCTGTGTTTCAGTCAGACTCTGAGCAGATGTTTTTTAGGAGAGAGACTATATTTACTGCTGTTATTTAATTTGCGTCCTAGGGCAGTTACTGAATGCACGCTGGGCTTGCAAACAGCGGGTGCAAAAAATGATGGAGGCTGCGTTTAACTCTTCATCACCTGACCGGGGTCATTCTGGTTGCCAACTTTCTGAAGGATATGCTTCTCAAGTAAATGTTTAACTTGCCACTTTACCTGGATCTCTGCTTGAGAGCTCTGTTGGATCAGAGACTTATGAAGGAAATTGATAATGTTTTAGAAATACTTTACAGAAACTGAATTATAATTTTTTTAACTAATAACAAATTTTAAAGCTCATTTTAAGGTATGGATTTTTAAAAATCACTTAGCTCAGCAATTTCTGTTGGTTCTGGCTTTTTTTTTTTTTCCCCCCCTAATTGGAGACCTCTTCAGCTATCCCTTCAAAAAGGCTTGTGAGGTAGCCATCATTAACAGGTCAGGGTTGGTTGGATTTGGTACTTGCTGATATCTTTGGCTCTGAGGTTACATATCAATGATAAGCTTGAGGTGCCACCAGTAGTCAAAAATACTGTCAAATCCCTTACGGTAGAATAGCGCAAGATGGTTTGGCCTGTAAGCGAATCGCTACTTTAATTTTTATTAGGGGATGTTGAAAGCTTCAGCCACCTTCCTGTTTGATTAGATTAGTTTTGTGCGTTTTGACAGCAAAACTGCTTGTTCTGGGAGGTGTTGGGAATGATTTCATCACGGGTGCTTGGACTTGAGAGTAGCTTTTCCCTCCTCCCAAGCAGCCAGCTTTGCAGCTGCTGTTTACGCAGTACTTCACATTGCACGCTCTTAGTATATAAAAACCCACTTAGGACTCTTTTAAATACTTGTGAGTTTTCCTTTTTATAAATAAGATTAAATAACACTTCAAAAGGAACTCTTGTTTCAAGCAGCTTTTTGTCTTTACTTTTTGAGATACAGTGCTTCCTTAACTTCTTGCTTGAAGTAGATCAATAAAAGATTATGTTTTGTTCCCGTTTTACCTGTGTTTTTAATTTAGTTATGATATTTCCCCCTACTACTCTTACAGCCTCCATTTTCAGCTCAGGGCACTTTCCAAGCTGGATGTGGTCTTACATCATTTGCAATTCGCAGAGGATGAACATTTTCAAAATAAATTAATTTCTCCTTCAGCTCAGGTAAACCTTTACAGTTCACAACTTTCAATATAAGATAATACACTGGCAAAAAGAAGCATCTTCTGTATACGAATCTGAGTCTTATTATTCCTTTAATAAAACTAAGTGTGGTAGGCATGATAAATATCCTTCCTTGAGCTATATGCCAGTAGTTGACGTAAACCCCCATTTTAGGATTTTATGTTTTCTTTTCCATAGAATTCTTGCAGGGTGATAGCTTTTGAACTGCTGTATAGAGCGCCTCTTGGTTGTGAATGGAGATTTGACTAGTTACGTGAGAAGAGCTCTCTTCCTAATTTTCCCCTTGCCTGGATTTTATTTTTTGACGCATACAGGAAAATAGCTATTGATAGACTCTGTCCCTTCTCTGGAAATGAAAAAACAAAAGATCTTTTGCTGTTTTTTCATGCTTTCCAGTCCAAACAGCACTGTAATCATTGTAAATACATCACCAATAGGTAGCCCTTTGCACCTCCCAAGGTCTGGGCAAATAATTTCGTAATAGAGTCTACTTCAGAGAAAGGCAGCAAGGGGACCACAGAGGTTGAGGGTTCCCACTGCTCAGACGGGGAATCCATATAGATTGCCCCTGTTCATTACACTGTGGCAGGAGAGGGTCAAAAATATGGTGAAGACTTGGATTTTTAGTAGAGAATGCAAATGAGTATCCCCATAAACTTCTTTACCTTTTGGAGGGGTGAAAAGCAAAATGACTAGTGTATTAAAAGATCTGTCCCAATACAATCTTCAAAACAGCTTGCCTTTTTGTCTTAAAATACGTCCAAGATACCAGAACAAGTTACTGATAAAGGCTCAATCTGAGCTCTAATAAAAAAAAAAAAAAAAGAAAAAGAAGCAGCTTTTATTTTAAATGCAGCAGAGTGATGAGAGGAGCACACCCCAATAAGGATGTTAATAAAAGATATTGGTAGTTCTCACTGTCTGTATTCATGGTTTTGTTTTCTTAAGGAAGAGCTCTCTCTGAAGCCTTGCACAAGGAGAGGGGGAAATCCAAATACCTTACTGAAAGCTTGGACTCTTGTCAAAATGTTATCTAGCCTTGCCCACAGCTGGAATTCAGATCAGCAGGTTTCCCCCCCCCCCTTTTTTTTTTCACCCTCCTTATTTTACTGTAACATTTTTTTAAGGAGAATGCATGCTTATAAGCTCTTTCCTGAGAGGGTGACTTCTCCGTCAGAGCGCTTGGCTGGGAGGCATGAGCTGGAAGGAGGGATAGGAGCGGGAGGGCTAGGCTCCTACCTGCAAAGCCCGGCACCCCAATTCCTGACCCCCCAGCTTTCTGAGCTCTGCGTGCTGCTGGGGCTCCCTCTGCTTGCCTTTATGGGGTGGGTTTCCTGCTTCTAAGGCACAGCTGAGGTGGGTAAGGCAAAATGCGGGTGCTTGCGTTGAAATGCTGATGTGTTAAATACTGGTATTAAAGGAGAGGATGTGCCTATGGATGGAGAGAGGGGTCTGGGTTTTGTCTGCTTAGAGACTGACCGACCACCAGCTTGTGCAAAACTAATCCAGTGAACAGCTACGATGGCTTTCTAATTTCTGTGTTGTGGAGGCCAAACAGCACAGAAAAAAGCAGGACAATCACAGCGTGGTTTGGGTTGGAAGGGGCCTTAAAGATCACCTAGTTGCCGCCCCCCTGCCGTGGGCAGGGACACCTCCCACTAGACCAGGCTGCTCAAAGCCCCATCCAGCCTGGCCTTGAACACCTCAGGGGATGGGGCATCCACAGCTTCCCCGGGCAACCTGTGCCAGTGTCTCACCACCTGCATCATAAAAAAGGTCTTCCTTATAAAATAATTGACACTGTCTGTGGTGGCAGGGTTTAAATAACGCTAGATCAGTCTCCTCAGCGTTATTTACAGCACCCACCAAAAATGAGAGAGCCTTTTTTTCTTAATATTGCCCCAAGTAGTGCTCTGTGTCTGAGTAATTTATGGGACTGCAGCAGCAGCTTGTGTCCCACCTTCTCAGCTGTTTTCAGGTGGAAAATGGTTTCAGGTATTTTCACTTGTAACATGAGAATCAAAGCATTTGGCTCTTTGGCCTTCGGGGCTATAAAAATAGGCTCAGCCTGACGGGGACTGATGGCAGAGGACTGAGATAAGCAGCTGTGAGAGCCCTGCCGGGGCAGCGTGCCCGCCTGGGGAAGAAGCCTGTAGGGAAGCAGCAGAGGTGAGGAGAAATAACCGGTGCCCCAGGGCTGCGGCACCGTTTCTGCCATCCCAGGAGAGCGGGTGCATAGTTCAGCTCCTTTCTCTTTCCCCAGAGTGGTCTTTCCCTCCCCGCATGGTGGTCTGATGCTGGAGCAAGATCTCAGCATCACACCCAGGGATACGGGAGTCACGGGGACCACGAGACACCGAACTCCACAGTGAAATGCCCAAACTCCCCTCGTTTCTCATGTCCAGCCTCCGTGGAGCACTGGGACCAAGGAATAACGATTAAACAATTTGTTTCAATTAGTTTCTACATGCCAGATTGAAAAAAAAAAAATCCAACAAAACCCAATTTACCTATTGGCAGTATTTGATCTGGCAAAGCCCATGTTAGAAGTAACGCAAGGGCTTGAATGTTGCTATTTCCCCGGGTGAATGAATGCTTGGAGCATTAGGTCTTTATGCTGAAATCTAACGTTGTCTGTGCTTATCTTCAAGTGTGGTGAGCCCTTATCATTACAAAGGAAACACAGCCCTCCTACCGCCCTTGGAGGAGTCCTCCTTCATCCGTTTTCTTACGTACTTACCCAAATAAGTTCTGCGATTTATTTTTTGGTGGGGGAAGCCTAATAAGAAATACTCTGTCACGGGTGCGGTATTGTATCAGAACCTGTTTATATAATTTTGCAGAATTCAGTGAAGGCAGTGTGGCTGGTATAAAGCCAAGATGAGCTGCTGTCATTAGTGGCCTTGCATAACTGACGGTGCTCTTACCAGCAAAAACGTGGATTTTAGGGAGGCCTGTGTGAAGTAACAACCTGTTAAACATCTGAGTTTTTTGAAGGTCTAGAGAAATCAACGAAAGACCTGTGAAAGACCTAGAGGTGTCCCCAGAGGTTTATGCTGGGGGCCACCACTGGCCAGCAGTAGCTTCATGCTCACTGTCCTGGGCTGAATCCTACCTTGGTGTGGCTCAAAAGCCTCCACCCTAGCCTGTAACACCCGGTGCCTGCGGGATGAGTGGTGCTCTCCGGCTGGGCTCTGGGAGGTGAGGATGAAGGCAGGACCAAGGTGGTCCTCAGTGCATCTCAGCCCTGGGTCTCACCTTGTGTTGTGGTCACCAGTTAGGGCTCCTAGGTGGTGAGGTGGTTGAGGTCATGTAGGAGCCAGATTTGTAACCCCCCCACCCCTCTCTCAGCAGAGACATTGCTGCCATGGAGAGCTTCAGAGATGCTGCGCAGAGCCAGGTGAGCAACACCTGCTATTTGGAGTGCCCTTTTGGCAGGCTGAGGTTGTCTGGGTTGGTGTGAAAGCGACCTTTCTGCTGCAGCTAGACAGTGGGGTGGTGGGGGGCCGGGGAATGGGGACATCCACGTGTCCCTCCCTGTGTTTTGCTGCCTGGTGGTGGGCTGCTCATTCAGCCAGATCGCTCGCCTCCTCTAGCGCGGCTAATTGCTACCGCCGTGGCTATTGTGAGACTCTAATTGTTTGCAAATCATTGCGAGATGGAGGAAGCCATGTGAAGAAGTGTAATTAGGATTCAGGGTTTGGAGTGTTCTCTGCCTCAGAGAGCCGAGATTAATTCTGCTTTATTGAAGCTGTTAGTTCAATTTCACTGTCCTAAAAAAAACCACCCAACTTTATTTTTATGATCATCTGAATTGTTTGATTTGCTCTTTTCTCCCAATTCACATGCCTGAACAGCTTAGAGTGCCTCTTGCAGCTATTAACTCTCGTTGCGAAACTGCATCTTCTGGGAAGCAACCTGTACTGTGAGCTCCTTCCGCTTCCCGGGAAGAGCTTTGTCCTTTCGGTATAAAGTATTGGTTGCCGGGCTTGTTTTTGTTTCAGCCCCCAGCTTTCTGATGGAGGACCAGAAGTAGCAAGCAGCAGTGAGCTCCTGAGGATGAATCCAGAGGCTTTAAACTTTGTGGCTTTGTAGTGGAGCAGGAGCCTGGCAGGATGCTGGGCTGTGGCTGAAATCACAAATCCATCAATGTGGTGGTTTTGTCTTACAAAAATAAGCTAGTCTGATTGAAAAAAAAAAAAAAGGTATGAGCATTTAAAACAGGGCTTTGGCATGATTCAGGTGAGCATAGCCCACCAGCTGCCCTTCTGCACAGCCCTGCAGAGCAGCCACCGAGCAGTCCCTGCGGTCCCTAGAGACCGTGCAGTGCCACCACTTTTCTGACCTTCAGAAGTGCCAGGTGCCTGTGTCCGAGAGCAGCCTCAGCTTTGGAGGACCTGAGCATCTTGGCAAACTGGTTTGGGTCTTGTACTGTCGTGGTCCTCTGCCTGTTTCCTTGGAAGGGGAGTGCCTCTTCTATGAGGACAGGCTGAGAGGGTTGGGGCTGTTCAGCCTGGAGAAGAAAAAGGCTCTGGGGAGACTTATAGCACCTTCAGTACCTAAAGGGGGCCTACGGGAAGGATGAGGAGGGACTCTTTGTCAGGGAGTGGAGCAATAGGACAAGGGGTAATGGTTTTAAGCTGGAAGAGGGGGCATTTAGATTAGATACTAGGAAAAAATTATTTACTGTGTGGGTGGTGAGACACTGGCACAGGTTGCCCAGAGAAGCTGTGGCTGCCCCATCCCTGGAGGTGTTCAAGGCCAGGCTGGATGGGGCTTTGAGCAGCCTGGTCTAGTGGGAGGTGTCCCTGCCCAGGGCAGGGGGTTGGAGCTGGGTGATCTTTAACGTCCCTTCCAACTCTAACCATTCTGTGATTCTGTGATTTGGCAGATATGATTCAGGCAGGCTTTGTTGCACCCCTCTCCAGCTGTGCTGGTCTCAGGTGCAATGGAAACCTCAAGACCAAAGAGAAGTAGAAAGGCAGTTTTGTCTCTGCTTCAAACTTCCCTAGGAGTCGATTTGCTTGTACAGTGGCTGAAGCTGTTCCCCAGGATGCTGGAGACACAGGCTGGACTCTGTCTTCTGTGTGACCCCTTTGGTTTTGTGGGAGAGGGAATAAGCACTTGATTTGGGAGGTTCAAGGCTGTGGCACATGGGTGGGCTGAGGTGGCTCCTCATGGGCATCTGGCCAGCTGTTCCCCAAGTTTTAAAAGTGCCATCAGAATTTCTTATCAACTAATTGCAGATACCACATGTTACTGCTTCTTTGAACTACACTGACCTTCACTCCCCGTTTTATGAGTTTATGAGTTTGTGTTAAACAACAGATCCTGGCTGTGGGTACCAGATGTCTTATTTAAAAACAAAGTAAAACTATAAGGGTAACGTTGCTCAGTATTGTGGTGCTGCACCCTTCCTTGTCACTTAGTTTTAGATTTAACTCTGATTTTCTTTTTTTTTATTTTCTCCCCAAAAAAGCAGTAGCAGCTTTGGCCTTTTGCCTTTTTTGTTTAATTTTTTGAGGATTTTATTAATTTATGGGTCTCAGACTCCTAAGCGATCACTGCAAGTCCCTCTGCCTTGCAGCGTGGCTTAGCTGCTGAAGTGACCACCCCATTTATGGGAAGGCATTTGAGTAGTTCTGAAAATTTTCCCTTTAAGGCCTTTAAAATATGATGGAGGTAGGCAGAAATCGTCTTGCTCTATGTAGAGTGTGCCTTAATTCACGTGCTGTTGAGCCAGGAATAATTGTTAATGCCTTGGACTGTCTCGTGAGTATTGTCCTAAAAGATGGAAATAATAGTTAGTTTTTCAGTTCCAGTTTTTAGTTGGAGTTCAGATTTAATCATCCACTGTCCAGTGTCCCAGAAGTTTAAAAGAATTTTTAAGATACCATGTGGATAATTAACACTGGTCCGGGAAAGGAGCCTGCATTCTTTAGTTTGAAAGATAACGCTATGTTTAGTAGAAATTGGTGTTAGATTAACTTACTGTAAACACATTCCTTTTTCTAGATCAGTTGTGAACATGACACAGGCTAGCTTGTAATGGGATCTTTTATCTTTCTAGGGAAGTATAAGGAAATGTGTTTAAGGATGAAGAGCGGTGCACTTGCGATAGCTCATTTGAGAACCCGATCGTTACGAAATACCCTTGACGACTTTTTATTTTTCTGTGAAGAAATGCTCAACAAGTGCATTGTGCGCGATGTCCTGTTTGCGTCCCATTTGGTTACAGACTGACCTCTGTAAAAGGGAGATGCTCCCCACCTGTTGCAGAATTCAAAGTGGTGCCTTGCTAATTTCTATACTTGAGTTTATTTGTATCTGTAATACACATGTACATTTGATAAAAATCAGTTTGCAATTGGAAGTGCAGCACTCCTGTTTTACTTTGAGGTGTTCCAATTTCCAGTACTGAAGCAATAAAACATGCACAAAAGTAGATGTTTCAGTGAAATTAAAACTACCGAGTAAGGTGTGGGATTTGTAGCGAGTTTTCCAGATTTGTTTTATAGACTTAATTCTGAAAAAATACAGGTAGATGTTCCCTCTATCTGAAATCCACCTTATAGATAAAGTAATCAGATTTATTGAGGAGAAGCATACAATTTCAGTAGAAGTGTGTCCTTTTCCACTTCTTCTGGCCTCTCCTCCGTATTTGTCAGAAGTATGCATTACACCTGAAACTTGCATATGAATTTTAGCCTGGAACTACTCTTTCTGCATGAAGAAACTTGTACCTTCTGCGATGTTCTGTCAGCGGTATTTAGCAGAAGGCTTTGCAAACCTACGTCTGCAACTTGCCTTAGTGCAGTTACTGTACAGTTAACCACTTTTCTGAAATACTTCTGTGTCTTGGGAGGTCAAAAAGTGGATGAGAGGTTGGTGAAGTGGCTTCTTGAAGGGAAAGAGGTACTCTGAATTTTAAGTTCCCCAAAAAAATCCTGTCCCACATAGAGTAAAAACCAAAAATGAAACACAAAACGATTGGAATTTTGGGAAGGAAACGAGTGTAGCAGTTCTCTCTTTCCCCCCTCTGCTTCTGTTTCCTTTTAATTTTTGGCTGTCCTGTAGGTATAAATGGTTTCACCGTTGCCTGTGATAGAGAAGAGGCCTGCTGCATCCTGACTGAAGTTGTGCTAATGCATCAACATGTGAGCAACAGACCCTTGATGTAATTTATACGTACCTGAGAGCCAGCGACCCTTTTATTTTGTAAGCAGACCCTATTTTATAAGAGCCCCTTCCATGGAACAACCTTTTAGGGTGTTTTATTAGAAAGTTGCTTGCTTGCAAGCTAGCTATCTTTCAAAGCGTGTTTCAAAATCAGTGTACTGTGTAAAGTTTCTTGTTTGTTTGTTTGTTCGTGGATTTTTGTTTATTTTTCGATACTTGAGTGAGAAGTGCAACACAAAGGTTATGATTCGAAAGTTACCCCAAATGAGTATGAGGCAACTCACACTGGAAAAAAATTGCCTCTAGTTTTAGTAACTTTCACGCTACTTCGGTTTCAACTAAATTATCATGTTAGGCCTGGGTATATTTATTAGTGTTGAATTCTTTTCATGCTCCCGCAAATACGTTCTGAGTAATTATCTTCCCCCCCCCCCCCAGCTCTTTGCCTCTGTTAGTCTCTCCTTTGTTTTTCGGCATTTCAGCATCAACTTCATGTGCAGCTGAGCCACTGGAGAAGCAGAGGTGCTAAACCACAGTCCCAGGGCCCTGCCGAACAAGGTTGCCGCTTTGTGTTTGGCAGGCTTGGCTTTAGTGGTACTTGGTTTTATGTCACCCCCACCGCTGTCCTTGTGTCCCTTCCGGAGCACCATGCCCCCCACTCCCAGCAGAGGCCAGGATGCCCATGTTCTTTTTTTCCTTTTCTTCTTCTCTTTGCTTCTTAGTTCTGGCTCCTCTTTCTCTTTGTCATCCTTAGTTAATATTTTAGCTCTGGGTAGTGATTTCTTTCCTTTGCGCAGCTGAAGGAGGGAACTTTTTCTTTTTTAATGGTTGGTAAGCAAAATGGAAATTGTAAGCAGAAGTAAGCAGTGAGAAGAGGAATTGGTTTTTCTGGTCAGTTATTCAGGAACAGAAAAAGGAATTAATTTTGTGCAGGCTAAGAAGTAAAAGCAAGGTTTTGCAGCTACTTGTGTGCTTTCATGCGTTTTTTTCATGATTTCTGAAAAAAAGTATTTCACAAATCCAACGTTCATTAAGCGTTCTCTTGGGATTTTGGTAGCACTTACTATTAGTTGACTTTTTTCCATGACTTTAGTGAAATGAAAAAAGAAATCTTTCTTCTAGATCTATCATCAGGGGAAAACGCGCACAGCACTTCATAAGTTTCTTCTTCTTTTTCTTTCTTGTAATGTCTCAAGTCTTTTGAAATTTGAAAGTGAAACCCTACTTTTGTTCCCTGCATCATTTGATGCTACTTACTGGCTTTAATCCAGCTGTTTTGAAGACCGCACACTGAAGTTGACGCTCTGTTTTCTATAAGCATGGATAATTTGCCGCCTTTTATACTGGGATGAATTTTTGTGTCTTTTTCTTGCAGTTGCAGGACAGCAGTGAACATTTTCTGATACTGTATGTAGTATTGGTCTCCAAATTCAGGTCTCCATTTTAAACAGATGTGTGTAATACCTTGATATGTGTTTAGCTGAGAAGCAAACTGGTGATGAATAATACCTCACCGTACAGTTTTCACAGAATCACAGCATGGTAGGGGTTGGAAGGGACCTCTGGAGATCATCTAGTCCAACCCCCCTGCCAGAGCAGGGTCACCTACAGCAGGTTGCACAGGAGCGTGTCCAGGTGGGTTTTGAATGTCTCCAGAGTTGAAGACTCCACCACCTCTCTGGGCAGCCTGTGCCAGGGCTCTGCCACCCTCAAGGTAAAGAAGTTCCTCCTCATGTTTAGGTGGAACTTCCTATGCTCAAGTTTGTGCCCGTTACCTCTTGTCCTGTCCCAGGGCACCACTGAAAAGAGCCTGTCCCCATCCTCCTGACACCCACCCTTTCAGTATTTATAAGTGTTGATAAGGTCCCCCCTCAGTCATCTTTTTTCCAGAATAAAAAGACCAAAATCCCTCAGCCTTTCTTCATAAGAGAGGTATTCCAGTCCTCAATCTAGACTGGTCAGTCCAGTCCTCAATCCAATCCAATCATCTTGGTAGCCATACTGTGTCAAACTTCTGCTTGGCTTTGAAGGCATCATCAACTGTGTGTGTGAATGCGAGGAGGAAGTACTTGATGTAATTTTCTTCACCCTCAGAAGGTTTTTGATGCTGTTCCATGTGAGCTTCTTACACCTCTTAGACCAGAAAGTGGTTACACTGCTGCTTTGTTGTGCTGTACTCAAATTAATTAGCCGTGGTTTGTTGTCCAAGAGAGAAGGCATTTCAGATGAGGATTTTGTAGGTCTCATTTAATTGTTTCCATTAATCACTTAGGTGATGGACTGGAGAATGCAATTATAAAAACTGCATGGGGTGCCAAGGGCTGGCAAAACTTTTGGAGGCTGAGAATAGTTCCTTTTATGTTGGGTTAGTGGCGAAGGAACAAAAATACAACAGGTTGGAAAAATTAAATGTCCAAAGGGAAAATGTAGTATTACTGAAAACATCCTAAATCCTCCAGTGGCTTAAGCAAACATGGTGAAGCCATTCCTGGCTGTCTGCCATCCCTCTCCGTAGGAGGTTGTGTCTCCGCAGGACATAAAGTATAGGGGAATTGGATATAAAGCTGCTCACTCCCGAATTGCTATTTGGAGGTGACATAAACCAAGCCTGAGTTACTTTAATATGCCAGCTTGCAAATCATGGCATTTGAGTAACTTTTTCATGGATAGCTTGGTTCTTCTGCCTGCTGGGGGGAGGTAACGGGAAGGGCCAGCAGCTCCAGCTGGCCTCCAGACTGTAAAGTCTTTTTTGGGGGCAGCAATTGCTCCGGCTCTCCAAAATGAGTTTGCCTGTATTTATGTCAGGTGCCGATTTACAGCGGGATAGCGCTGCAAGCTTTCTTGGATATGGTGGTGTGCACACAAGATACAGGAGGTGATTTTCCACTCTTCTTATGGCTGAGACCTTGCTGGTAGTGAGCATCATGACTGGTTTGGAGAGTTAAAGATTCCAATTTAAGCTCAAGAACAATGAGCTGTTTGAAAAATACGACCCATAAGGACGAGATGAGGCGATTGGGGTTTCTTTAGAAAAAGAGAAGTCATTAAGAGGTCGGCAACTATGATGATACTTTTTCAGTATTAACATCAGAAATGCCTGTGGCCAGTTACTTTCCATGTTCTGGGAAGCAGGATTAATTTCCAGCAAGAAATTTAAGATTGTGGTGTTTGGCGTGCTTGTTTGTTTGTTTGTTTGTTTTGCTGTAAGAATACTTAATTAAAATAGTGGAAGAGGCTAGATGGGGAAGTTGTCGCATCTTGGTTGTGGGAGGTTTTGAAGAACAGGTTAGACAAACACCACTTACAGCTTAGGTGTATTTACCCAGCGTCAGAGCGGGGCTGGAACAGTAACTTTCCAAGGTGCCCTCAGGTCTTTCCACTTCAATTCTGTGATTATATACATATATATGAGGCAAAACCAGAAATGCAAAGAACTCGATACGCCTTTGATCTTCTAATCTGGTTTGCCTTTTGCATTTTGAGCATCTGCAAATCGCAGCGTAAAATGGGGGAAGAATCGTTATCGTTACATTCTGCGTTTTAATTTTATGGCTTTAGATGTGAAAAGACTTGCACGCTACAGAAGTGAAAGCTGGCGCTAATTCTCTTTTCCTCCCTTTTCTCTTTGCAGGTCGCTTGGTCGGTGCCCTGGACGCTGTGTTAGACTCTAACGCACGCGTCGCTCCCTTTCGAATTTTACTCCAAGTTCCAGGCTCACAGGTTTACTCTGCCATTGCATGTGGTGAGTTATTGAACGGATCAGAAGTTTACTGGGCCGTAGCTATTGGTGAGTCACAGACAAAAAACCCCAAACCGATTCTGAGCATGGTCAGTGTCTGCATGTCCGAGAAGCTCCAGGTAACCCCAGCTAGTAGTGTGTGCGTGGAAAGCTATTGCCTATAGCTTGCTTAACAACCAAATTAACCTCTGGTTGAAATCCTGGATAGAAATTATGAAAAAGTGTTAACTAGGAACATTAAGTTTCTATAGAAAGCTTGTTTAGTTGAGGATGTTTTGTGTTAATTTTCTGTTCTCTTGCAAAGCAGTGTGCATATCTTTTCCTACGGTAGTAATAGTTCCTTACAGCATAAGCGAGTCAGTCTAGGCTTCTACCAGTGTGGTCTTTTGCTTGCTTACTATGAAACGTCTTACCACACTTGGGTTTTATGAAATATAACTGGAACATTTGGCAGATGCTACATGATTTAGAAGGTAAAGTTGTCAGGGGGGAATGTTGAATTGCCTCCTCTGTTGTGCCCTAGTCCCTTTTGCGGTGTTTCTGCAACCTCTGAAGGTCAAGCTCATCTTCAGGAACGTGATATCGATGTGAATTGCAGCAGCCTTGCCATGGCACAGTAAAGGCCATCTGAATGTGCTTGTTCCATTCGTCCTATTCTTGCTCGGCCAGTCTGCAGGGCTGTTCTCATCCCTTCTGCTCCAGTCTGAAAAATCCTAGCATTGAAATTTACAGCAGGTTTTCCTTTAGGAATGGTTCCAAGCTGCTCCAGGGGAGGTTTAGACTGGACATTAGGAAGCATTTCTTTACCGAGAGGGTGGTCAAACACTGGAACGGGCTTCCTAGAGATGTCGTTGATGTCCCAGACCTGTCAGTGTTTAAAAGGCATTTGGACAATGCCCTTAATACCACGCTTTAGCTTTTGGTCAGCCCTGAAGTGGTCAGGCAGTGGGACTGGATGATTGTTGTAAGTCCCTTCCAACTGAAAAGGTTCGGATCTGATCTATTCTATTCTATTCTATTCTATTCTATTCTATTCTAATTCTATTCTTTCCTTTCTTACACGGATCAAGCCATGAAATGGATAGTTAATGTAACTGTTGATGTATTGATGGTGTTTGATACAGTAAGACATTAAATGGAAGGGACAATCTATATATTAGCCCCCTTCCTGTGTACAAGCTCATTCAGCATTTATTTCTCGGTTCAGCAGACCCCTGTGCGTGTTCCCCCTTAGTACTGGCCATTTTTCCCTGTGCCACATCTGTGTGAAGAAACTTGCGTAAAGTCTGTTTGTGCTATTTTTATTGTGGCTAGGTTTTCTTCATTTTGCAATTGCTCGATGCTTTATATCCCTATCCCCCTCCTTTTTATATTTAAATAATGCCATCTCATGGAGAAATTTAAGAGCTTCATGCTGTTATAGTCTTCTAATGAAGCCAGGTAGCTTTCACTGGAAAAGCAATCTCAGTTTTGCTGTCATGGGCTTCTTGATTTGAAACTATGTAATATTCCTTTCTGGGGATGATCCTTGCCCTAGCCACACTCTTATTGCCCACAGTTGGGTTTTTTTTTATATTAAAGGAACTACAAATCCAAAACTTGCCTGGTTGGAATCGTTAAGGATTTTGCTGAGATAAACGTATTTGATTAACATTTTCTAAAATTCTCTCTGTTTTTTCTGAATGGATGCTCATCCCCGAGAAAATTAGATTAATAGCAACGGAGTGGAAAGCAGAGGGCTCTGTTTTGTATGCTGCCTGGGTAGGGCACACGCGGTTGCCAGCGTCGCACAGAAATGAAGAGCCGTGGCAGCAGAAGTTGTTTCTGAATAATATCTCTTGCTGTGAAACCCTGACGCGAGTGTCCAGGGGAGAGCTGGCACTGGCAACAGGAGTCAGAGGAACAGCATCACCCAACCCGTTGCTTAGAAAACTGGAGGACTGTCCCTGTGCAGAAGTGGCCATCACCGCTCACCCAGCTCTGCCCTGTCTGAGTGAGGTGCTTTGCAAAACCACAACGTTAAGGTTGTTTTGTTACTGGGTTTGGAAGGAGCAGCAAGTCGATTTAAGGTTCCTGCCGTATGGCAAGGAGAAGGAGCAGCTCCAGGAGCTCCTTCCAGTTTCCTGGTGTAACTTCATTAGGGGATAGCCATCAAGTCATTAGGCAGTTAATTAAAATGACATTTTTCAATTGTACGTTGGCAGTCATCTGTTCCAGGAGCTGTAGGCTTAAATGATAGTATATGCGTGAGGGTCATATCTGTGTTACAGACTTTTGCAAATCTCCGAGGGCTGCAAGGAATTCTGATCTCTGCCCGGCACAGCTGTTCTGGCAGAGATGCTTTAATCCAGATGGTTAATCACGTTATACCAGTACAGGGGAAAAAAGAAAAAAAAAAAAAAAGCCTAACCTCATGCCTTGGGGGACTTTCCTTTCAGAAGGCTTGTGGGTAAAACCCAAGTCCCAGTTAAGTGAAGTAGCATTTGGGAGAGGGAGAGCAAAGGGATTGGGGAGAAGTGGGTTTAAAGAAGAGATTATGGGGAGTGAGGCTGTGGTTAGACTCAATATACGTTTGGCACAGGCACATGAAGAAGGTGGATAAAAGTGCAATAAAATGCTGTGTGGAGCACGCCAAGAGGAATAAGGAAGAGATTGGCAATGCTTGGGTGAACTCGCAGGACAACTTTAAGCCACGAAATGGAAATTAGTAATAAAGAATGGACCCGAAAAGCCGAGGAGGTGGCCTGACCGAATAAAAGGGGTACAGAGATCTTTTAGTATTTGAGCAGAATCCCTGGAGATACCTGAAGGCAGGCAGGAAAGAATTGCAATAGCCCCCGTGGGAAATAGCTACTGCTAGAGCCCAGGTTCAGAGCAGTCCGAGCAGTGTGGACGCTGCTGTGAAAGGCTTCTTGCTCAAGGCTTATTTCACAAGAGGCAGCCCACCAGCTCTCCTGTACGGTTGGTGTCTTTTAGGTTGCTCAGAAATAGAAATTCAACTCAGCATTTGCTTTGTGCAGCCATTTCAATATAAAAGAACTGTATTCCTAGTGTTCTTAACCATTGATATAATTTGTTTTCTTTACCTAAAGGGCATTTAAGTGTCTCTTCTTTCATATTTTTTTTTTTTATTTAACCTTGATTAATGATATTTATGAAGTTCCATCACAAGACCTTCCGGTCAAGGAAGTTAAAGTTTGGAAAGTTTCCCTGCCAGTTGGCATTCTGCATGGAAAACAGAGCAGAGGAAAGTGGAAAATCCTTAGCTAAATTTATTGGTTTTTTGTTGTGAGGCAACATGATACATCTCTAATGTACACACAAATTTTGAGATAACGGGCCTTCTATTTCAGATTCATTTTATAATTATATTCATCTGTGATTTGCATGGCTTTTATGTCCAACTACTCTCCCTTCTATTACTAGCAAGGCATTGGAAAAAGCAACTTTTTTGCTGCCTTTTCTTTTTCACCTATAACATTTAATCACTGACCAGTAAGAGCTGGAGGAGCCAGATTTTTCCTGATTGCCCTGTGTATTGCCCATCTTGCTTGGACTTTTCTGTCATCGTGCGAGGCATTGACAGTTCTGTTTCAAGCAGAAGGAGCCAAAGCAAATAGCTGCTGACTGAAGTATTATTTCCGGGGTCGGTGTGAACACATTGCATTTAAAACAACAGCAAAACCCTTAAGTAAGCCTTTAAATAAGAAAACTGTAAAGATTTAAAAGTCTTTATTTGTCAAAGATTTTCGGTTGACTGTATTTCTTCCCCAAACTGCAGAAATGTGCTCTTGTAGACCTTTTAGGTGTTGCTGAACCAAACTCCTTTACTTTTTGGTATTTATTATACAGAGTTTTTGAAATTGGATGCCAATTATGACCCTGTAAATCCCTCTCAAAGCGTGTGCATGTGTGTGGGGTGTGTGTGCATATGAAAAAGGAGGATCAGGGACTTTTGGGAACAGGACGTAAATCAAAGGTTTCCAGTGGCCGCTTAAGGAGTGTCATGTCAAAATAAGCTCCAGTCCAGCAGCTCAGGATGAAGTTTTGCAGTTTTTTCTGCTTTGACTTTTAATGCAGCATTTGCTGGCTGAGAGCATTTGAGAAGATAAAACTAAAAGCACTAAAACTAATTCTCTGAAACAATGAGGTTTTTGTTTTTCTCTAACTATACTGCTACGAGTGAGACCTTTTTGACCTGTTTGCTACCAAGAATTTTGAGGTTGAAAGTTCAGTTTCTCAGAATGAGTTTATGAAATAGTGCATTTTATTACTTTTTTTCTTCCTTTCAATTTTATTTTATAGGATGAGTTTGAATACACTACTTTTTGCTTTTCTAGGTGCCACTGCAGAGGAGATAAACCAGCACTGGGAATGGCTGGAACAAAACTTGCTCCATACTTTGTCTGTGTTTGACAATAAAGAAGATATTGTTAGTTTTGTCAAAGGGAAAGTGAAGGTAAGGGAACTGTGTTACTTTCACCCTTCCCTGCCCAATTACATGTGGTTTACTAGAAATAATGTCATGAAGTTGTTGTCATTCATATTTGGATTTTTCCTTGGAAACATCTCAGAACTGAAGTATTTAATTTAGTCTTTATCCCACCCGTCCCTTTCCATCTTCGCTGTTGTTCTCTTCCCTGTGGTGTGCAGCTGAGTTTCTTTAGCATCTGCTTTCAGTTCCTCCGCCTCTCCAAAACATCATGTTAAATATCTTCCCTTCCTATATCTCAGCTTTTCCTCCTTTCTACGTTTCTCCTCCTGTCTTCCGTGTTTTTCCTAACTTTTGCCATCAGTTTCTCCTACCTGTTTCTGCCCATTTCCATCCTCCTGTCCCTGTTGATGGGGCTCAGAGGTGTCAGCGGGTGATAGCCACAGTGCCTGAATCTGCTGCCAGCACACCCGTGCGGATGATGACGCAGTCCCCGCGGTGCAGGGACACGCGACAGGCCCTTGTGCAATGTCACCTGTTGTTGTAATGGTCCAGCACGGAAACTGCCGGTGGCATTGCAGGATTAGAACAAGAGGGAACGGCTTCAAGCTGCAACAGGGTAGGTTTAGGCTGGACATTAGGAAAAAATTCTTCACAGAAAGAGTGGTCAGACACTGGAATAGGCTGCCCAGGGAGGTGGTGGAGTCACCATCCCTGGATGTGTTTAAGACTCGTTTAGATGTGGTGTTAAGGGATATGATGTAGGGGAGAACTTTGTAGAGTGGGGTTGATGGTTGGACTCGATGATCCCAAGGGTCTTTTCCAACCTAAATGACTCTATGATTCTATTCTATGATTCTGTGTGGGAGTCGTGGCCAGGCGCTGCAGTGATGCTGCTGGCTGGCTTCAGGGTTGCAGAAATGAGCATCCTTTTGGAAGGCTAGAGTTTTAAAAGTAGGGAAATTTGGTGACTGGAGACCAGACTTAAAACTATTATGGTGCTCTATAAATGCCAGAGGTAAAACTTAGAAAGCCTGGTGTCCTTCTAGTAAAATACGTGCTCCAAGAGGAGCTTGGTGATGGCTGGCAGGGGTGGGGGTATGTGGGTAACTGCTGTACCTGAGGTCCTGCAGCAAGCTTTTCTTTGCTGGGAGTTGTAGTGAGGTGCTCATCCCCCCTACACCCACTTTTTTGGTCTGGAAAATTTGTGGGAACATGACGTTTTTGGTGAATTTCAACCCCACTGCTCTCACCTCAGTGGGCTCTGAAGTTGGGGAAGAAGGGAACGGAGAGGCAAAACATCATCGTGTAAATCTTAGCTTTTATCCTGCTGTCTTAAAAAAACAGCTTTGTTTAAGTGCGCGGAAAGGCTCAAATACAATTAATTTCTCTCGATAACGCTGTGGCAGCCTGTTACCTAGCTCAGCATGTATTTAAAATTCTTTAGGTTTCATTAGTTAATGTTAAGTCCAGGTTTTGGACCCTCACCTCTGCTGTAGACTTTTGGCATAATTAGGGCTGCTTGGTAATTGCAAATTATGCCAGGTGCTCTAACATACAGATTATTTGTCTAGATGGTGCAATATATACTTAACTCCTTTGATTGTAATACCACTATTAAAATTCTCAACACTTAATTATATTTACGTAGAAGTTCTTGAAACGATGTTTTTAATAGTTCCAAGCATGTTACAAGGTACTGCCGCATCTCACTGCATTGCTTTTTCATAGGACAATAGTACTGGTCAGGACACACAATTGTTACTCTACCTTTGCTCCCTATACACCAAATAACAGCAATCATAAGCCGTAGCAAAACCGTAACTGTATGGTTCTGCCAGACTCATTGAAAAAATTACAATTAAAAAAAGAAAGTCCCCAAAAGTCTTGATTTGGAAGCATTCAAAATGCATAAGAGGTGCAAATACCACAGAAATGTCTCCATTTGTGAAAATTGCCAATAAACTTGAATTTCTTGTGTAAGAAGGGGTTGCATTATTAAAATTTGAATGGGTAGCTTGTGTCAGCTTGCTCGAGAGTCAATGCCGTAGCTGTGTCCTCATATATTATCTCGTTATGGACGCAGGCGCTGATTGCGGAGGAAACGAGCAGCAAGCTCGCCGAGCAGGAGGAAGACCCCGAGAAGTTCCGAGAAGCCCTGGTGAAATTTGAATCCAGATTTAATTTTCCTGAAGCCGAGAAGTTGATCACCTATTATTCCTGTTGCTGTTGGAAAGGAAAAGTTCCTCGGCAAGGCTGGCTTTATTTGAGCATCAATCATCTCTGTTTTTATTCCTTCTTCCTGGGCAAAGAATGTAAGTGTAAACGCGTAAGAAATCTAACGCTGGGGAGAGGTACAAATATAGCTATTTTTAAAAGCAAGAATAGCTAGAATTTTTATGAAAAGCCTAGTTCGCTTCTGAAGTTTATTTTCTGAGCTTTTTGTTGTTCAGCTGAAAGATCCTGTTTAATTTAGCTTTCACTTCAGCCTTTATGTTTATATTTCAGTATGAATCCGGTAATAAAAATGAGACTATAAGAGCATGCAGCCACAGCGGCTGTCTGGTGCTTTTTCTCGCCATGGTGATGCAGCCTTAAAATGTAACAGACCTCCCACAGATTCTGAAATAGAGACTTCTAGTGCCAAAAAGGGGAGAGTAGGGATGGGTTCCTCCCCCAGGCGGGGATGCGCAGCGCCGGGCGGCCGGGCAAGGGCTGGTGGGGCCAGGGATGCCGGAGTCCATCTGCCTGCCTGAAAATAGCCCAGGAAACGTAACGGGGCTGTGCCCTGGAGAACCAGGTGAATATTCAGAGTTTTTGAGGGAAAACAACAGCAATTTAGGGATTCCTTCGTGTTTCTGAATAGCAGCGCAGGAAGGTCACCAGAAGTGTGTCCCAGGGTTTTTTAGACCTTCAGGCGGTTCAGCGAGTTGTGAGAGTTGGGTCATGGCTTTCCTCTACAGAGGAAGGTGATAAAAAGCGTCTCAGAATAGATACTATAAGGTAAAAATGAATGTAATAGACATTAGATAGTAAAAAAAAAAAGTAACCATTTAAACTCTATAGCATTTCTCTGTTTAGTAAGGTTGTGCGTGAACTGATAAGATTTTAAGTCCTGTTTATCCTGATGGAGCTTCAGCAAGGACAGTAACATAAACCTATACTCCTATAAATATAGCAAGAATTGTCAGTTATAACAATTAGGAAAAGTTCACCATTTACTGTCTGGAATTAATATTGGGATGGCTAGTCAAATAAAACTGTTGATTTAAAAATGAAGTACATTAATGTGAAGATAAGAAAAATCGTCATTGGTAATTTCTAAGACTTAAAATATACAAAGACATGCTTAGAGTTAGAGGTCGTTTTTTCCCTTATATTATTTCAGGCCGATTATTTTGTCATATCTGCAAAAGGTGTCAGAGTTAGATTTAAAATGCTGGTAAGTTTGTTATTCATTATAAAAACAAAAGTTGAGTTTTCCTGGGAAGACTAGAATGGAGTCTCTTGATACATACTAGATGTCTCAGTTCTTGTTTAATCCCCTTGTTTTCTGTTTGCTATCAAATAATACCCTTGTCAATTATTTCTTCTTGCTATCATTTCAGGCTTTCTCTCATTAAATCCGAGATACCCAGTCTGCCAAAGCACACAAAGCAAAAATGATACTTACTAATGATAGATAATGGGGGAAGGAGAAGGGAGAGAGAAAAATCCTTCATGTTGTTCCAAAATTTTTGTTTATGCAATACCAGAGATCGTTAAATGATACTGGAAGTACAACATCATGCTGTATTATTTAAGAAGGAATCGCTTCTCATCTCTTTTAATAATAATTCATTATGAAAATGCAGGGACCTCCTCCCTCCCCCCCAAACAACTAGATGTTGGCAGCTTTTCATTTTAACCATGGAAAGTGCACTGTTCATTCAGTGTTGCAGTCAGTTGCGTTACCTTTGTGTTCCCATGCATTTGGATGGAAATGTGAAAGAAACCCCTGAATTTTCTTTTGGTTAAACAAAACTTCTCTAGCTCAGTGTATTACACTGAATAATCCAGATTTACTAGAGTTCTGCTTGTTATTATTGGAGAAGCTGATGTTGATTATATGTAGAACAAGTAATTCATTGTCTTTTTTTTTTTTAATCTGGTTAATCTGGTAGAGAAAATACTGCTAAGAAATCACATTTATTGCATTCTTCGATACAGCGCAGGGAAAAAACCCAATATATGGGTTGAAATCAAAAGAATTCTTATATGTGTTTTAACTCTATGAAGATCCCCCCAAATTGTAGACTGAAATCTCTTTATAGGCAAAGTGTTAAGTCTTCTGCTGCTGGCAAGACTGTCCCTTTCCCCGTGTTTTATTTTATGTTGAAATGACCTGGAATGCAATTTTGGAACCTGTTTTCAGCTTCTCATAAAATTAACTTATGGCTTATGCGAGCGTAAACTCCATGGAACATTTTTTCCAGGACAAATCCCCTTTTATCTAAGCCTTGAAGTACTTGCAGAATTTCAGAGGCTTAGGACATCGAATTTCTGTAAAGAGCATGCCAAGGTTTCTTCACAATTTTTAATTAAAGTTGTGTTTTTTTCAAAAACTTTGAAGACTTTGTACCTTTCATCAGTAGTTTGGGCCCCTTGTGTCTGCTGTGCTGTTTCTGTAACCGGCACTGTAGAGCCTGGGTGACTCCGGCCTGTGTGAACAATAGTGCCATTGCTACGGCGCTAGTTAATCTTTCTTCCCTTGGCTGTGCCCGTACAGATGATTTTATGACCATTCGCAACACTTTGTGCGTGTTGACGCAGCTGTGCTTTATTTAGGGAGGAAGAAAATGTAATCTGCAATAATCTTGACAGATGTGGTTCATGTAGTACAGAGAACTTGCTGAGGGGTAGCTCCGTAGGTAATTAATGATTGTGGATAAGTGTCATATATATATGACAACGTTTGTTATTACTGCTTTTTTATTGCTTTATTGGCATCAGGAGACCAGCTAGGGATGTTAGGGGGTGTAGTCCTGATGTTACTGTCACAGAGAATCCTGGGAAGCTTCCAACAGTTGTTAAATCGAAACTTAATCTCTTTTAAAGTCCTTTCCAGCCTAACTTCTACCCAGAGGTTTGTATGAGAGAGGCAAGTAACATCCTGCAGTGGTTATCTAAAATAACCTGGTTCTGTTTCCATTTGTATTTCTGTGATTCAGCAGTGTTTAAGTATAGAGAACAGTTTTCTATACTTTTTCTTTTCTATAAACAAGTCTGACGGCAGTTTACGTTTAGGGCAAGATTTGCTTGTGCACCTTTTAAGTAAAAAGTAACCAAAACGGGAAGATCCCAATGCCTAGGCAGCTTTTTTTTTTTTTTTTTTTGGAACACCCTGCTTATAGTAACCCTCAAACTTTATAAAAATGTCTATGTGCGTAAGCTTCCTTTTCTACAGGAGTTAGCTGTGTTTTAAAAGTTAAAGTACTGTGCATGTAATTGGGTTTCCACCTGCCTACAGTTTTATTTCTGGGAGATTACAGAGCCTTTCCCTATATTCTTTTTACTCTTGAAATGAACAGTTTCTTATGGTGGTAATGAAGCAGGCTGCAGAAACGACGCGTAAAGGAGTGAGGAACACAGGTTACGGCAGGTGTTCTGCAAAGGCAGGACTCCCCAGTCCGGCACTTCTTAGGAAAGTAGGTAGAATTTTGAGGGAGAAATAATAACAGGTATTTCAGCTCTTACATGGTCTTTGTCTGTAAAAATGGGTGTCTCTCCTCTTCGGTTGTTTGCATGTCATTCTGAATTTGCTTATTTCCCACATCTTAAAAAATGTAGGCAGACTTTCCAACCTACTTTTGCTTTTTTCTCTGATGGCAGTGAAACTTATCATTCCTTGGGTTGAGGTCCAGAAGCTGGAAAGAACCTCCAACGTCTTCATGACCGACACGGTCCGTGTCACCACTCCAAATAAAGAGCGTGACTTCTCCACGTTCCTCAATATCGCCGAGGCTTTCAGGATCATGGAGCAACTGGCAGATGTGACGCTTCGAAGGCTACTGGACAATGAGATCTTTGAACTGGATCCAGGCCTACAGGATCCTACTCAGATTACCAAGAGGTAAAAAACTTAAGTTGTTCTCCCTTGTGTGAGCAGAGGTTCAGTGGTGGGCTTCATGGTTTGCCGTGTTAGCTGGGTAAGATTTCAAAGGTTTACTGGATTGGGCAAAAAAAGAGATTTTATGATGTACTGTGGTATATCAAATATGCGCATTTTAACTTGTGTGCAAGATACTTTTTTCCATTTTGTATTCTTCCCGTAAACATCGCTGTGGTTTTTTTCTTCGTTTGTTTTAAAAGTACCATTCCCCGTAGAAGGGTAGATGGCAGCAAGGGCTATTTTCCATCTTCCCTGAAGAGCAACACGATTTTGTTCGTAATTCTGGCAATGTGTAGGCTTTCCTAGTGCCATCAATTCTGTAGAATTATTGCTTTTGATCATATCTGGAACGTGGAATTTCCCACTAGCGTGATTGCCGTCGCCGACTTAGCAAGCAATTACAGGACTTAAAAAAACCCACAGGCGGTTGCAACAGATTAATTTGCTGTTGTCAGCTCTGCCCCGTGCGTCCCCGAAATGCGTCTCTGCATTCCTCTCCCACTACAGAAATGCATTGGGCTCGCAGGGGGAAGGCTGATGACTATTTCTCTGCCTCTAGCACAACACACAACCTTGTGTTTTACTTGCTGCTGTGGGGAAAGGGGAAGGGAAACTGCCCAGAGGAATTTGAGGTGGGCAGGGTGGAATAGCCCAAACTGGAATTTGCCTGAGGCGTCAGGGTTAAGGTGCTGGTTTAAAATACTTCTTTTCTGAATGGGGTGTGAGTGGAGCGCTTATCCCCTTCTGAATCATACCCTTTCCTGCTCTTCCTTCCTCTCCCTCTGCCAGAGGTACGAAGGGAATGACCCAGGTGTTGCTTCCTGGCTAAAACATAAGGAATACGTGGTATCTTTTCCCAAAAAAGAGAGACATGTCCAGTAGCTGTTTTATTGTTTCTTGGGGGCATTTTTGCAGTGGTTTTGAGTGTACATCTCAGCTACACACTTCTGCAAAGTCTCATGCTGAGGTTTAAAACGATAAAACACGCTTTCTCTGCCATTTCATATGTACCACACGATAAGGAAAATCACTGACACCAGGATTTCATCCATGATATTGTCAAGGAATTCATTTGAGGTGATAGAGTGGTAGGCAGCCATGAATATCTTTGCAGGCTTTTTTTTTCTTTTCCATAGCCAGGGTTCCTTTAAACACAAGAGCTACCGCTGTTCTTGCAATGTGTGTGTAACTGGATGTTGTTAACGTTGTGGGCTTTTGGCCCAAGAAATGTAGGATATGTACTTTGACTAAGGTAGGGTATGACTTTGAGTGGTAGGTTGTATCTAAGCCCCTAAGCACCCTTCCATGCTTTACCATGGCACCCTTCTCCCGCTTTTGGACTGGAAAGTTAGATGCATGAAGCAAGGGAAGTAAATCCAGAGGAGATGTAACAAAAAACTAGGGGGAGATATTTTCAGCATCTACTGGTTTTTAACTCCTCATTGTCATTCCCCAAATAGTCTTTGAATCGGGGGTGATAACTGAATGGAAAACTACAAAGAAATGAAAATCACAGTTGCAGAGAAAAACATAAGCTTAGTAATAAGCTGTACTAAGGAGGCTCTCAGGGAATCAGCCTGAAAGGACCTTGTGGCGTTTTTGAAAGGTAGTATGTCTGTTAGCAAACAAGCAACAGAAACCATCCCACACATTTATTCAAACAGTGGTTTGTTTTTTTTTTTCTTTCCAACTTTAAAAAACAAAAAGTTGGGGGGGAGGAGGGGAGAAGGAAGGATAAAAATATATTTACTGGAGAGTTCCTGGGCAAGATGTTCTCTAACCTGTGCTGATGTGCTGTGACTTGGGATGGCAGAAAGGAAAACATGGAAACATGGAAGATGCCCAAATCCCATTTCCTCTGCACGAATTAGGTAGTGGTTGGATAAGTTGCTGTTTCTGGTGCCCTTTGTCACACTTCAGCAACCACTTTGATGTAACGTGATTAAGCAAGACTGTAGTTTGAATAGTGGATAAACTGGTTTTTAATGCTAACATGTTTGGGGAGGGGGGCGTTGAACTTTTTTGGTGTGTGAAGTTTTTGTTGTTGCTTTTTTTTCCTGAAGCCATTGTAGTAGTACAAGAACAACTATTTTCCTCTTGACATTTTGCCCCTAATGTCTTTGTTAATTCTTGTGCATGATTTGGAAGCAAATTGTAGTCTATCAAAATTAAAGCAATAATCCACACGTCATTAGAGCTGTTCCAGATGTGTCAGATTAATGAAGTTGTTGTAGATTGCTTTTGTTTGTGAGGCTTTCTTTTGCAACGGGCTCATCTTGGTATCTTTATTTTTTAAAAAATGCATTATTAATGCCATCATGGTCTGCATGTTCTACGTTCTGAAAACCAGAAACCTTTGCTGCCATTCCCGAGGCTTTTGGGATCATCCTGCTGAGCCGTGGAGGGACGGGACTCGGAGAGGCTGTGGAATTAGGCCCACGGTCTGTGACACAAATTATGTCATGGCTGAAGTCAAACACTTAATGTACAAGTTTCCGCGCTGCTTAATGAGAGCATAAGGTTCAGAACAATGGATTACAAAGGGATTAATGGCAATTAAGTTAATTGCCATAAAAAGCAAAGCAAAGCAAAGCTAAGCTGTTTGATGCCATTTCTTGCAGATATATTTATGTGCCAATGTACAATTTTACTGTAACGTAAAGAAACTATTTTTTCCTTTTTAATAGGAAGGTCGCTAAAATCTCTGGTGTAGGTTTCTTGTGCTTGTTATTTCCATTTCTTTCAGGATGCAAGAGTATCTGCTGCATTCCTCAAATGTAGTGAGGAAATTGGCCAGAGCAGAACACAGGATTTAAAAGCTTTAGTGCCGCTGTCAGTAAGGTTCCAAAAGCAGGATGCATTTCTCCAGGCTCTAACCACCTTGGTTTCTTTTCTTCACATCTAACTGTGAATTGCCAATGCGGATGGCTTTGCTTCGTATGAAACCAAAGACGGTTTTTAACACTGATCTAAGCTGAACGGAAACTGTTTGAAGTATCTTGAATCATAAATGTCACTTCAGTCCCTATTAATTCCTTCAGAGAGGGAATCTGAGAACGCTGTAAACCTTGAGCAATAAGGAGGATGTGACTAGAAAGAACCTCATTTTATTGCATCTGCCTGGCAAAAGGCAGAATTTGGATTATCTCTGTGTGTCACTCATGACAGATGATTGCCCAACCTGTTGTTAAGGATTTCCAGTAATGGAAATATCAGGATCCGTACCAGTACCTCATTGTTCTATCATTGGAAAGTCTTTCTGAAGTCTAACTTGAATCTTCTGTGCTGCTTTTTGAGATTACTTGTTGTCCTACCCAGTACTATTGAAGAGGTCAGATGTTCTCTCTTCCTTTACAGCAACCATTTGTGTATTTGGAGGTTGGTATGCATCTCCTTCCTCTTTTCTTCTTTACACTGCGCTGCCCTAGTTCAGCCAGGTTTTTCTTATTGGTCCTGATCTTAGCCCTTCTGGTCACTTGTCTCTGGACATTCGTCACTTATCCCATGTGCCTGCAGGTGGTGGGATGCAGGATTGCCCCCGGCGCCTCGCCGGTGCTGAGCAGGGCAGGAGCAGCATGACCATCTCTGCAGCAACTCCAGGACTGCCGCCATGCATCTTGGTGGCCGTGCGCTTCTGCAGCCCCGCGTGGTGCTCCTCCTCCTCCTGTGAGCACCAGGCTGTTGGCTCATGTTCAGCCTGTGATCCCCTGTAGCCCCTAGGTCTTTTTGCTGAATGGCTGCCGGTGGAGTTGATCTCCGTGCTGCGCTTGTGCAGCTTATGACGTACAGCTGAAAATACTTGTCTTGCTTTTTTTTTTCCCCCACACCATCCCTTAAATTTATGAATATCCATCTTGAATCTGCTCCTGTTCTTCTGCTCATTAGCCTCCGCCAGCCTCACGTCGTGTGCAAGTTTAATAACAACAATCCCTCGATCCATCGTGCAGATTGCTGATGAAGACGTTGAACAGAAGCTAGTCCAGGACAGACCCCCAAGGAATTCCTCTTAATAGAGCCTTCCAATTTACCAGGGAGCCTTTGAGGGCTGCTTTTTGGGGTACTCTTTTTCAGCTGGCTTGGTACAACAGTTTTTCACTTTGATCCAGTTTTATCAGTTCCACGTGAGGAAATATCAAGACTTTCATAAATTCTGGCTAAAACATCCATTGCATCTCCTCCATCTACAAGTCCAGCGTTCCTGCTACGTAAGGGAAAGAGATTCAGTTTACATGTGTCCAGTCAAGTCCGTGTTGGCTCTTCTCAGATAACTTCTCCAGGCTTGCTTATGAGAAGCCTTTCTTGCCACACGAATTTGGCAGCTCTTCCAATAAACAAGACTCATATCATTGGATGTGTTATTTCCAAAATCTGTAGCTTTCTGGAGCCTGAATAGCAAAAAGAGTCTAGTAATCGGTCTTTAAAAGCAAGAGGTCAGCCAGTCTGTTTAGATGTTAGATAGGCAGCAAGTGACTCAGCAGAGCTAAAATCTTGCCAAGTTGACTTCTGTTAGACTTAAAGCAGAGAAAAACATTTGACAGCGAGGACATAATTTTAAGTGTCCTGATACTTTTAGGCATTTTGTTAGGCTTGTGTGTTATTTCCTTTAATTTAAAACTCTTGGAAGGTAACGCAGGGGTCACACACAAGGAGTTATCGCAGTTCAGACTTGCCATTCGCTTTGAAGTGCTGGAGTTGGCGTCAGTCCAGGATCCCATAATGTGCAAGTCGGGAACTGCGCTTGGAAAGAATTGCTGAGTTTTCTGAAAAGTAGGGAACAAGACAATTGCATCTTCTCGTCTTTTATTCTTCTGATGCGTGTGTAAACACTCAATAAACATTCCTTTTTTTTTTTTTCTTAGGTACGGCTTAGTACGCTGCATTTGTGTAAAAACCAAACCAAACCAACGTGGAAATTGTTAAGTTAGAGGAGAATGTTTCAAACAGATTGGGCTGCAGGTAGAAAGGTTGCATTTCTGTTCCGCATTGGAGGTATTGTGAAACTCAAAATGGAAGCCGAGGGACCTGGTGATGTGGTCCCACAGTCGCTGCATCTTTGCCATATCGTGTTTAAACAACTGCCTGTTTTGTTTTAGGAGGTAATTTCGTTTGTGGGTTTTTTTGAGTTACAGGGTTTGGAGTTTTTTTAACCAGCTCTAATTGTGTTTGGCTGTATTTATGAAGGGAAGCAATTGCTTTAAGCCCTAAGATTTGCCAGCCTAACGGGAAATCTTGTCATGGTGTGCCACTTTCTAATAAAACTTCTTATTTGAGCCCGCAGAGGTAAGTGCTGACAGCATTTCATCCCCGTGCTACCATTTTTCTTTCCATGATCCCTCCCACCAGCAGCCTGGCCCCTGTTTCGGCGTTCACCTCGGGCAGGCCTGGCTGCGGTGCGGTCCCAGCGGTGGCCCTGCCTGACCCTGTGTCATGAGTCATGGCAGGGGGACAGGCAGTTCCAGGGATGTTGGGGTTGGCAGCCTTCCCCCGCTGCAGGGTGAGGGGGTTGGACGCAGTCCTTGGTGAATTTATTCAGTTTCGGATGCGGGAAATGTCATTCTTCAGCTTAAAAACATGTGGCTTCTTGTCTGAAAGGCCCCACACCTGGAGCCTGCAGCCCCGAGAGATGCAGCAAACCCCTGAAAACTCAGAAACTGCAGATTTCGGAGCATGAGAAACAGTCAGCTCTTAAATAAACAGACAGACGCTGCCTCGACAGAGGTCCCACTCTTCTGTGTAATGCCTCTTTTCCCATAAAGGTATAGAAATTTTAGCAGCCGAGTAGATGAAGGGGAGGGTCTTACCTTCTCAGCACAATAGCAGGAGAGCAGAGCTCTACCCAGACCTGGCTGCAGATGCTATCAGCAGCATTCATCTGTGCTGTGCAGAAATGGAAAATATTTTAGTGGTGAGTTAACCAAGAGGCATATCCTGATCCAGCTTTGTCACAATAGCAGATCGCTGCGGGCACTTATCAGAGTGCTCTCACTGTGGAACTTTAAGTCGGGAGCAACCTTTTTGTCTTCCTTCACAAAGAGGGTTTCTCTTTGTTCTTTGTGAAAAACAGGAGACTATTTGTCTGTTTTCCTTGGATAATATTATTAAGGAAGATAATGTTTGAGAAGGAAACAGCAGCTGGTCGAGTGCATTCTGTCTTTTCTGTTGGTGGCAGATACAGATCCTCCCTTCGCAGGTCTCGGTTTGTTCTGTATTGTCTTCCTCCCTGTTTCACATGGATTTAGTTTTCTCTATGGATTAAACTGAAATAAAAAAAACAAAACCAAACAATTGATTTACTTACTGAAGCAGAGGCTTCATCTGTCTTAACTTATTTGTAAACAGCAGGTCTGGGGTAGGGGGAAGGTATCTGCAGAAGAGGAGGGTGAAGGGAGGAGCAGAGAGGGGATTTACAGCACCAAGGTACCACTCCCTGTTATGCTTCAGCCCACGCTTTAAATTCTTTCAATGGAACAAATTCAAGCTTTTTTTTTTTTGCCCTTTTTTTTTTCCCCTAAGGTGAATCATGTTTGGAAAAATTTAGTTGTAGTAAAGAAAATGATAGAATTTAAGCCCTAATGTTTCTGGAGCTGCTGTTGGTGAGCTAATAGCCGTGGCCTGTTTATAATGTAATTGCATAGCTCTGTAAATTACCGCAGACTTCTTCATTAAAAAAGGAGGAGAAAAAAAAAAATCCCCAAAGCCAAATCTGTGTAACCATAAGTTCAGTAGTGAAAGCTTCATTGATTTAACCTTTTTCTCTCCACATAAATGTGGATGGGTGGCTGGAAGGCAGCCAAGTCTGAACTGAGTGTCGCTGGTGCTGTTATTCCCAGCTGAGTCTTAAGTGACCTGAAACTGTTTTGCATCTTGCAACTGTTCTATGGGCACTCAGAGGCCGGTACCTCTGCACGTCAAGGATGCCATGATGTAAATGCCACCATCGTTAACTCTCTTATTACTGACCACTTTGGAAGTACTCATCGAGCAAATGCGTTAGGTTTGGGCGCGGATGCAAATCCCTGGGGTGATGTTGGTAATGCTACTGGGAAGGGAAACAAGGAACATAAAGCTAATCTCCGTTGCTCAATGTATGTTCATCAGATGAAAGATTTAGTTATCTCCTGGGCATTGAAATCTGTAACTCTTTGAGGCTGGAAGGTGGTACAGCAGCCATAGAGAATGCATGGTTAAATAATAATTAAAAAAAACCCAACAACAAACCGGCTGATTTAAATTAGTGTTCTTTCCTTTCCTAGTACTACAGCAGTTGCTTTTGATCTTATTGTTAGACAAGCATATGTTGATGGTGACGATTCTTTTTTGTATTTCAAAGTCGGTCTTTTATCAATCTGTTCGCATAGGCGGTGAAGATTGCTGTGCACGGTGCTTTTGCTCTGTATCCCTCGCTCTTGGCGGGGCTGACAAGAAAACGAACTTTGCGCTGGATGTCCTGGCTTTCGGGGTCTTGTGATTCGCTCTTACTGCTTTCTCTTAAGGGATCTTGAAGCCAGAGCGCAGAATGAATTCTTTCGGGCCTTCTTCAGATTGCCCAGGAAGGAGAAGCTGCATGAAGTTGTAGACTGTTCTCTCTGGACGCCGTTTAGTCGCTGTCACACAGCGGGAAGGATGTATACTTCAGACAGTTATATCTGTTTTGCCAGCAAAGAAAATGGCTGCTGCAATGTTATCATCCCACTTAGAGAGGTAGAGTTGTTTGTTTGTTTCATTTTGGATCCCTGTCTGCCTTTTTCTGCTGTAAGCATCCACTGTCACTTGACTTACCTGAAAACTACCATTTGATGGAAAGGAGTAGGACGCTTGTGTGTATCGTGCTTGTTGTAAAACTTGTTCTGGGACTCATTAGGGCATGAGTTCCTAAAAATATGTATGGGTGACCCAACATGGTCCTCAAAGTGAAGCATGGACAGGGAACGCAGCAGGACAGAGCACTGCAAAACCAGAGTCTGCTTGGTCCAAGACACGGACAGTGCTCCTCTCCCAGCTCCACAAATGCATACGTCCAGCTTGATGTTGATGGAGACTTCAGCTTGGGCCCTTCTGGCAGCGTAAAAGCATCCTTGCGTGGGATCAACACTTAGAAGTGTTGAAGCTCTCCCCTCTGTAGACAGACTCTAGCAAACTTGTGGATACTTTGCAGACCTGTAGGGCAGAGGGAAAAAGGGGATGTTCTGGAGACAATGACAAGCTGCCACATTTCCATGAGATTAGAGACTTATTTAAATGGAACGGAGGATGCATGGGAAGGTGGTGGGAGGAGAAGGAAGCTGTCAGCAAACACCTGCCTGATCTGCTGTGGATACAAGGCTGTTATGATCTTTTAATTAAAGCTTTCCTTTTATCCTCAACTAATAACAGAGTAACATCAAAATATCCTTACTGTTGCAACTTATCTTCCACTGTTAACAGAAATAGAAAACAATAAGAGAGCAGTGTTATATACTTGATCAGAGCAACGAAACACCTGTTTTCCCCTGTCCTCAGGAGTGTGAAAGTAAATTTCCTCCTCCATCCCCCAGAATTTGATCAAGTTGATAATTTTCTAAATCTTGTTTTAATCATCAGTCCCCTTTCTTTTTTTCCCCTCGGTCCACTGTCCAGAAGTGGACCTCAAAGTCTTTAAAAAAAAAAAAAAAGAGAAAAAAAGGCAGCCGGGATACTTTTTGGTGCCTGCTTTGAGCTTCTGAAGAGCTTCAGGTAGTAGGATGTGGCTGATCAAGGAAAGCCAATATGAATAATCATGTTTAAAGTGTGTGTGTAAATGAATGCTGTGTTTATACATTTTGTTATGTGTAGAATATTTGAAGATGTTTCCCTGGATGTGGTGTACAATGTGTTTTCTGTAATGTTTCTGGAAAAGGTCATCAGTATAGAGAAGATGGAGGACACAAGCCTTCTCCCTAATCCCATCATTGTTAGCATAAGGAGTAAGACCGCCTTTCAGTTCATTGAGCTAAAGGACCGTGATTCTCTGGTGGAGAACCTGCTCCAGAGGCTAAAAGAAGTGAACTCCAGCAACCCAGTGCACTGTAACAACTTGCAAAATAAGAACCAGGTACTGAACTTCTGGGTTTTTATTTTGGATTATGAATTCAACGTGTTTATCCATTGGTCCATTGTCCTGCCTTCCTCAGGGGGGTTGATCTTGGGCCAGCACTGTCTGATGCCTTCTTTAATGACCTGCCTGATGGGATGGAGCACACCCATAGCATGGTTGTGATTGACACGCTGCAGGGAGCAGTGAATATGATGGAGGGCAGGGCTACCCTTCACAGAGACCTCAACGATCTGGAGAAATGGGCTGACAGAGACCTCATGAAGTTCAACCGAAGCAAATGCGAAAGCTTGGGAGTGTGACACCATGCAACAGGAGGAGCTGCAGGCCGGCTGGCTGGAGAGCAGCCATGTGGAAAGGCAGGGGGTCATGGTGGACAACAGGTTGAGCTTATAAGTCGTCAGTGTGCTCTTACAGTGAAGAGGGCCAACAGCATGTGGGGTTGTACTAGCAGGAGTGTGATGTCAAGGGGATGTTACTGTTTCCTTTTATTCAGCGCTTCTGAGGCTGATCAGGAGTACTATGTCCCATTTTGGCTCTAGCCCACCACACAATAAAAGCATTGACAAATTGGAGTAAGTTTAGTGGAGGGCCATAAGATGGTCAGGGGCTGGAGCATGTGCTTTATGAGGAGAGGTTGAGGTAGCAGGGCTTGTTCAGCCTTTCTTCCGCCAGCTAATGGGGAACTACAGAGAAGACAGAGCCAGGCTCTTCTTGGAGGTGCCAGCCAAAAGGTGAGCGGCAACAGTCGCAAGTTGCAGCAAGGGAAAATCCGATTAGATAAAAAGAGAAAAATTTCCCCTCGAGGGTGAGCAGAGCTGGAGCAGGCTGCCCAGAGAGGCTGTGGACTCCCCTTCCTTGGAGCTACTCAGTTCGACTGGACACAGCCCTCGGCAGCCTGGTCTGAGGGGCCCTGCTTTGAGCGAAGGATTGAAAAAGGCGATCCCCTCCAACCTAAATTATTCTTTGATTTTGTTTTTCAAATTCTAACCAAAGTAGAAGGTTGTTTGGTAGTTTGTCGTGAAGGACACTTAGAATTTGCTGTCAACTTCTGTTTTAAAGTAACACCCCTTTTTCCAACATAGAAATGAATGGTAATTTGTATGAAGTCTTGAGTAAGGCCTTTCCTCCTGAGAGGTGTGGAAGGTTTTGATGGAAGAGGCAAAGGCTAACCCCGCTCCGTGTCTTGAAGACAGCCGAGGACGTAGTTTTTAACCTCTTCTCAGTCGTCACCACTTTGATTCTGTGTTGCAGAACGCTCCTGCCTTCGGATCCACTTGCGTGCTCAGGGACAGTGAGTCTGTGTGTCTGGGAACAGAGGTTTCACAAAACAAGGAGAGAAGCGAATGCGGAAAGGAGAGCAGTTATTTGCTCAATGCAGAGGCACTAAGGTCGGACTTTCATCATGCAGGAATGGCAGGCCTTGATTTTGGAAAGGTATGTAACATTTGAGGGAAGTTGTAAGAATTTGAGGGTTTTTTTTTAAAAAAAAGCTGGGGTAACATTCAAACAGATACTCATTTTTAGTAAAATGAACACCGGAGAAGTTACAGATGGGATAATGGCTTTTCTATTTGCTTGGATTTTTTTCTTCTCCCCCCAGTTTCTTTCTGGTGAATATTTGTATTTTTCTCCCTGTCTGATCAGTTCTGCTTGCCCCTGTGTGGTGAGTTCCATATGCAGAATGGGGAAGCTGTAGTCCTTAGGGCAGACTTCCCATATCCATTGGTAATGGAAACACCTTGCAGAATTTCTAATACGTGAAATGTTTCTGTTCACCAGTTCTCACATTCACACGATGTGCTCTTTTAAAAGATACCCTCTTGTTCCCAGTCTAGGGAGCAGATCAAGGAGAGCCTGTGGGATGACCATTTTGTAGAATACGGCAGAACCGTGTGCATGTTTCGCACGGAGAAGATCAGAAAACTCGTTGCAATGGGAATCCCTGAATCCTTAAGAGGCAAACTCTGGCTGCTTTTCTCAGGTGAGCACTCTTAGGAAAGTTAGCTGTAGGCATCATCTGATTCTGAACATGGCAAAACGTTTAGGCAAGAAATCTCCCAAGGGCAATTAAATGTCATTTACATGATAGTGCTTACAGAAGAGAGATGATCAGCTACTGAGCTAATAACTGCAAGGAAGTACCCACGTAGATCTGTAAAAATTTTATCTCTGGATAATATGACATGATGTGCAGAAGAATTGAAATAACATCTGCTTCATCTGTGTAATTTAAAATTTAACGTCATGTTTTCATAGAATGATGTTTGTCTTCCAGCGACAATTAGATTGCAGCTTAAATATTGATTTAACCCTAGACAAATCAAATTATTGCAAAATAATGACATCTTAAAGTCGGCAGTCCTACTCCTGCTTCTTGTTGAATGTTGGCAGGGGTAGCAGAAACTGGAGGTGGAAAAAATGACTCGTTTCATCCACAGATCTGGCAGAGCTAGAATGTGTTTACAATATGAGGTCAAGTTTAGTCCTCGATCCAGTATATGACATGTTCAAACATTTGTAAAAAGTATTCCTTCACGTGGGGGTTTTCCTCCTCGGAGGGTGCGAACAGCGCTGAGTACATTTCTCCCAGTAATGCTTTCTGCTGGGGAAGTTTTCTGCTCACATTAAGGTGTTTTGAACGACCTTGGGTCGTATAAGCTTTACTGATATTTATTTTGTTTTCAAGACGCGCATTCTGCTAGGACTTTATTTCTTTTACATCTGGAGATTTCACGAAATTCACAGACCCTGGGGAAAACCATCTTGCTTAACATCCTTTCGAGCACTAATACCCACAACACTAAGCGTAGCGTCGTCTCAATCCGCTTACGTCTTTCTCTTCCTCTCTCCCTGCTGCCGTCAGACGCCGTGACGGATCTCGCCTCGCATCCCGGTTACTACGGACATCTGGTGGAGGCATCCATGGGCAAGTGCTGTATGGCGACAGAGGAGATCGAGCGTGACCTCCACCGCTCGCTGCCCGAGCATCCCGCCTTCCAGAGCGAGACGGGAATAGCCGCCCTCAGAAGGGTGCTCACGGCGTACGCGCACAGGAACCCCAAAATAGGATACTGCCAGGTGACAAACTCCCAGCGGGATAATGCCTGCTGCTTTCTTCCCCCTCTTTCTCTTGGTTTTATCATTCTCTTGGGAGTATTTTTAATGGTGGTTTTGATAAATAACGTCTTTTCATTTACGAAGATACATAATTTTAGATATTAAGTGTCATTTACCCTGGAAAACAAGCGCATAGGCTGGTACTTTGGCTTAACAAAAGTCTTGCCTCAGCGTTTTGCAAACTGCGTTTAGAGTTAAAGGAGGGGAAAAAAAATACATTTCTGATGCTTTTGTTTGTTCGAAAGTGTGTTTCTTACCCAATACTCGGAGACAGTGCAAAGTAAATTGGCCTGCACAGATAAGATTCATGTAGAACACTGGGGCAGAGGTTTAGTGGACTAAAGTTCTGCTCCTTTCTGCCAAAATTGATGACAAATTATGAAGTACTTTACCCAGCTGGCCAGCTAAAATAAGAATTTACCTTCTGTGCAGCTCCCTGAATTCTGATTAACATCAGACCGGTTCCAGATCCCTTATCCTCTTTCGAAATACCAATATGGGGAGCAGGGGGAAGCAGACCCAGAACATCTTGCACTATCAGTTACCTGCTTTGTAGCTGGGCAAGTCCAGTACTGTACTTTTCTCCATTGTTTGCTATTGGTCTCAGGAAAAGCAGTATACACAAGCTTGAAAAACTTGTTATGCCTTTGGGTTGCAATTATGTATTTGCTGTCTATTCCCTTTCTCTTGCTGGTTTATTTTTTCACTTGTTTACATCATGTCAGGCTACTTTTCTTTCCTTAAAAATAGCCACAATTTAGCTTTTGTCAGTAGGATTTGCTGTCGCTAACAAATCCCATTTTCTCCTTTGCCCTTGTAAGTCTATGAATATTTTGACCTCCGTGTTGCTGTTGTATGCCAAAGAGGAAGAAGCCTTTTGGCTGCTGGTTGCTGTGTGTGAGCGAATGCTGCCGGATTACTTCAACCACCGAGTGATAGGTGAGCTCGTGCCTCTCTTCTTCCCAACTGGGAAAGGGCAGGCGAATGGCACCGGGGTGAAGTAAAATGCTCAAGGTCTTCTGAGGTCCAGACCCCACGGGCAAGGGGGTCCGTCGACTCGTGCGGTGTGCAAGGACAGCAGCGGTGGCTGCTCAGCTTCCAGCTGGGGTTGGTTTTGGTTTGAAGGGTTTAAACTGCAAGAACTATAAATATATGCTCAGCTTTTACATTTGTGGGTTGTTGTTTTTTCCCTGTTGGTCAGAAGGAGGTGGGATTTTTGCCTGTTAGGTAAAAATGGAAGAGCTTGCGTGTCTTGGTTAGGATCGCTCAGTATTAGAGACTTGAGCTGTTTTAGATAGACCTAGGAAAGATCTGCTAGAGTGGCTGTTTCTGGTCTGATGCCCCTGACTGCCTGGCTGCTGGAGTAACGCAGGCTTGCGTCTAAACTGGCCATTGGTAAGGAGGGCTGGTCCAAACCCCTCTGAATGTGAGATGCAGCATCGAGAAATAAGTCCAGTCCCTCTGCAGTGCGTGCCGCGTACTTCATGTGCTGTGTCTCCTGTTCTTTGCAATGCGACTATTTTTAAGACAGTTATGCAAACACCCACCTAACGCACACAGGAAAGAGGGCCTGAACAGCTTGACGCAGTAATTGCAGGTATGCATACTGTAAAAAGTATTTGTTCTCTGCAGTCACTTTAGTTTCTCCTTCTCTTTAGTTACAGTGTCTGCCATTACACCATCACCGTAGCGAAGGGGGAGATCAGGGTCACTCGTGAGGAGGTGGGGATAGGAGGAAATCCCTGGCAGTAGTGGTTCTGGGAGCTAGAAATGGTGTGGGCACTCACGTTCTGCCTGGGGAGAAGGAGGAGATGTCTGAGAAGGTTTCTCATCTTTTGCTTGGAGGATGGGGTTGTCATACCTCCCTCCTGACACTGTGCTGCTACAGTTATTGTCTTGTCACTGAACTGTCAGGTAAGGTAAGTTAAAGCAGAGTTATTCCAAAGTTATCTGGATGCTTAGGATGTTTTGTGGTGCTTTGAACACTATTGGTATTTTCAGCTAGTGGATTGGGCACTGTAACTGTCCCACTTGTCAGAACTTTGGTTCTTGTCTCCAAACATGACTTTAAACTGCCATTTCAATTACTTACTTCCATGTTAGTCTGTCTCCTTCCTTGATTAAAAAAAGAAACACAGCTTTATCTGCCCTTGTGTGTTTCTAGATATTATCAGCGTAGGGCCTGCCTTGATTACTGATGGCTTTGGTGCTTGTGTGTTATTGCCTGTAAGTTGCATTCTTCACACCCAAATAAACTTGAATGGTCCTATGTGGATGACCCTAAATTGTAGGGTCTGCCTAAATCGTACCTAATTTTGGGTTTCTGTCTTGCCCGTCACTCACCATGGCTACAGCCTACATTGTTTGAGTGCTCGTGGTCTTGGTTGTCCTGTCTCTCTGTTTTCCTGTCCTCTGTACCTACAGGAAAGGGTGAGAAGTACCATGACTCTATAAAAGGTACTGCCGTATCTCACCCCAGTGCAAAGAGCCAGGGGCTTCCGCTCAGAAGTTCCCCTGCTCCCCCTAGTCGAATGGCAGCGGTGTAGTTTTGCAGCATGGTTGCTTCACTGAGCAGTTACTTCTGCAGCTCTGATTTACCCTGGCCTTTAGCGTGGCCAAATAGGTGCTACTGATCTTGTCCTCCCTGCCCCTCTTCTGGTTCCTGTTGCTTGAGTTAGTGTTCTTGGTTTCACATTCCAGTCGACCTTCTTTTTTGATTTGCAACCAGCTCTTGTCTAAACTTTGTATTGTTTCTTCCTGCATAACACTTCCAACACCCCGCTTTTCCTCTTTGTCCGCACTGCCAACGCTGTGGTCCAGATTTTGATCTTTCTGTGACTTTGTTGATCTCTGACCTTGGTACCTGTCACTGTGCTTTTCCTCTTCAGTGTCAGCCAGAAATCTCTACAGTCCAAACAGCTACTGAATTAATGACCAGGCCTTCTTAGCTCCATCTTCTCTTGCGTCTTTTTCTTTATGGCATTCAGAATATTTTTAAAATTTATTTGTTTTAAAGTTTTGATTTCAAAACATAGGCGATTCAGTCCTACTCAGCCTTTTTACTTTTACCACATAACCATCTCCCTCCTTCAGCCCTGCCAGCTAGGACCAGTCTGTCTTTTAACAAGCATTTGCATCATTTCACTTGCGAATGGGGAAAGCCTGCAGGCAGGGCTGGCACTCGGTCTCTCCTCCTTCAGGAACTCTCTCCGTCCTTCTCCTTTCTGCAATGCATAGAGGAAACTATAAGCAGATAGCTGCAAGATAGAAGCAAGTTGTACTTGGGTTAAGAGTGGTGACAAGGGTCATGCGTATCCTTTTCTCCCGTTACCATGACTTTTCCATCGTCTCCATAAACCATCAGGCCATCTCACCCCTCTTTGTCTGTCAGGCTGTCATAATTTTGCTATTATAATTCTTGAAACAGTGAAAAACCTCACTTCATTTCTCTGATTTGCCTTTTCAGTCTTGGAGATGTCATTTAGTTTGCATCTTGAGTCATCATTTTTAAATGGATACCCTGGCATTTTCCTACCTCATTATGGTTTCATGTTAGAATACATTAGAGGTTCCGTTGCTCAGATGTCATGGTTTCTGGGAGCCTAGTGAAAAGGTGGGCATAAAAGTCACTTTGAATACACATGCTTGACTTTAATCTACAGTGTCAACATTTAATTATAATACGATCTTCTGCAAAAGATCTGGGCAGCATCGCGCATTTCTTTTATACCTCTGCTTTTGCCAGTCTCTCACATGCTGCCTTTGAGCCTGGCATGATAGGAGAGATGTGAGAAGGCTATCTCTTGAAAGCAAAGCACCGTGCTCGACGTTTTTCTCAGAAGCTCTTTGCATGTCCCTGGGCACTTCTTTTGGGTTTGTGGTGCTGCAATGTCCGTTCAGCCACCAGCCGAAGCTTTTTGCGGCGTGATGTGAACAGCTCTAAAGACAGAGAAACGTCATACCTCTTCTCTTATGATTTGGATGCAAAGCCAAAAGATGCTGGCACTCTGCCACAAATTGTCCAGGTTATATTCTGATTTTGGACAACAGAAGTTTTGAGTGCCAAGGGGATATATGTCTCGGGAATTTCATAGCAATTAAAGTTGTCTCCTAATACTAGCAGAATATGGACTATGAGAAAGAATGACTATGTGAAATAACTTGAAAGGGAAGATAAAATAGTTGAAAAGCTAACCGCATTTTGTATTCAGGAACATTTTTGATTTCCAGCATCTTCAGTTAAAGCTCATGATGTGGGAGATCTGGTTTGTAGATACAAGCCGTTTCAATGATAGGAAACTACGTTGATTGTGCAATAGCTGCTGACAAAGCAGGTCCGAGGGAGTAGCTGAAACAGAGCCCAAATCTGCTGCTTTTGGAAAGGCTGGTTGGGACAGTTAGGAATGCTTATATCTGGGCATCGCAGAAATCTTTTGTTCTTAAAATATATATATGCATATAAGTATATATTTATATTTGCTCATGTATTTATGTGTAAATATTTTTCTTCCTCTTAGTGTGTGTAGCCTTATCTGGATTTCCATCTTGTATTTTCTCCCTGAGAATGAAAGCTCTACTGCCCGCTTGCTTGAGTACATACACCGGAGAGGAATGTGTACTGTTATTTTCATTGCATAGATCCCAAGTCGAACAGTAAAATGCTTTAAGATTGCTTTCGCTAGCACTTAATTATTATGTGCTCTTCTAGCCAAAACCAACAGCTGCTGCTATTACAATTTCATTGCACCCTGAAGGCCCTTAGCAGAATCAACACCATCTTTTTGCAGAAAGTTGTGCAGTAAGGATTATGGACGTGAGGGTGGGGGCTGAGATCACAGCAGGACGATAATGGGATTTTTCATTGCCGCCGTGTACATATCTTGTCGGTTTAAATTTTAAGAAAGTCTTGCAGTTGATAGTTGACGGCAAAAGGCTGAGGGATTTGGGTTTTTTTAGTCTGGAAAAAAGAAGACTGAGGGGGGACCTTATCAACGCTTATAAATACTGAAAGGGTGGGTGTCAGGAGGATGGGGCCAGGCTCTTCTCAGTGGTGCCCGGGGACAGGACAAGAGGTAACGGGCACAAACTTGAACATAGGAAGTTCCATCTCAACATGAAGAGGAACTTCTTTCCCTTGAGGGTGGCAGAGCCCTGGCACAGGCTGCCCAGAGAGGTGTTGGAGTCTCCAACTCTGGAGACATTCAAAACCCACCTGGATGCATTCCAGTGCAACCTGCTGTAGGTGACCCTGCTCTGGCAGGGGGTTGGACTAGATGATCTCCAGAGGTCCCTTCCAACCCCTACTATGCTGTGATTAGCTTTAAAGAGTACTTTTTCCTGGCTAATACTGATTCTTTATGCCTTGTAGGTGCTCAGGTAGACCAGTCGGTGTTCGAAGAGCTTATAAAAGAGCAACTTCCAGAACTGGCTGAACATATGAAGGATCTGACAACCTTAGCTTCCATCTCTCTTTCCTGGTTCCTTACCCTTTTCCTTAGCATCATGCCACTGGAAAGTGCTGTGAATGTTGTGGACTGCTTCTTCTATGACGGGATCAAAGCCATTTTCCAGCTGGGCTTGGCCATACTGGAAGCCAATGCCGTGGATCTGTGTAACAGCAAGGACGATGGGCAGGCCCTGATGATCCTGAGCAGGTATGGCCACGCAGGAGTGCTCCTTCCATCGCGGACTCTTTTGCTGTAAAACAACGGCATTTGGGTGCTGCTGTGATAACGACAGGGCTCTGTAGGCACCAGTGGGACCCTCCATGTTACCTTGCTGCTGCTGCTGCTTTCATAGTGCCTTGCCTTAAACAATGGGCTTTGTACGTCAGGCAAGGAGATGTCCTGGGAAATTTCCTGGCAGCGCCAAGACATGCATCGACTGCGTCAATGTGCAATATTTACTGCTGCTCTTCGTGCCTTCCCTGGAGTGACGGGCTTCCTGCTCCAGACTTCAAGGAGACAGAAGTTTTCTTCCTTGGGCAGCATTTAGTCATTTGGCTGGCTTGCCGTTCCTCAGATGAGTAATCACGAAGGCATTTTTGAAAAGCCTAGCAGCCCATAAAACAGTTTATTTCTAAGTCTTGAGCCGTAAGACTTGTATGCTTGTTTATCTAGAGAAGAGCACAGTGCAAAGTAATCCGTGTTGCCTGTATTTCTTCCCTTCAGGTTTTTAGAGCACGTCAAAAACGAGGAAAGCCCTCTGCCACCTATTGGTAACCACCACGCGTTCTTCAGCGACGACCAGGAAGCCTCTCCAGTGACTGAAATAGCTAACCTGATTCATGACTCCTATGAGGTGAGGTACTGCTCTCTGTCTAGATCAGTTAAGTTACAGTTTTTAAAAAGAAAAGGGTTAAATTTAACGTGGATGTTTTGAATGTTAATACATATCTTTACAGATTCTTTGAATAAGTGCTCAAATGCACAATGCTAAGTGTATTATAAACACCTACACTGGCAGGTCAATTAGAGACCAGGTATGCTTTTTCTTCAAGGACTCACAACACTTTAGAAGTTGTGTTTCCAGTAAATGAGAAATATAAATATCATAAAATACTATAAAAATAATAAACTTCTGTTCCTCCCCTGTAGAAATTTGGAGACCACTCTGTGGCGCAGATAGAGCACATGCGCTACAAGCACCGAATCCGTGTCCTGCAAAGCCACGAAGACACAACCAAGCAAAATGTGGTGAGTAGAATATGGCTTCGGCTGAGGTAGCTTAACACCTCCCCTCTCGCCCAGCACTGTCAGGCAGCACCACCGGATCTTGGAAGAAGAAAGGATCATTACTGACTTTGGAAACAGCTCTTTTCCTGGGATGCGTATGGGTTTGGTTTTAATTTTGCAGCCACGTGCATTAGTTTCTAGGGTGGCTTTAACATTAAGAACAACTGCAGGACGGCGAAGCCCAGCGCCTTGTCTCTGACCGTGGCCTGAGGCAGATTCCCCAGGGAAGAGCATAAGAAGAGAGCAAGCATGGTGTGATGCTTCCCCGGCCTCCTGTGACCTGTAGCTTAGGGACTTCCCGTCTTTGTTTCTAATAGCCCTTGAGGGATTTCTCTTTTCCCAGGTCTGTCTAACCGGTGAACCTAAAGAAGGGGGAAAAATTGCAAAGGTTTTTCAATACCACAATTTCTTAGCTGTAGCACGTAAATACAGCCCCTGCAGGGCTCATGGGCCTGCCATTGTCAGTGGTGACAGGAGAAAAGATTGTCACTAAGATGTTTTTTCTTTCTTTTTAAGCTCCGAGTTGTCATCCCAGACGTTTCCATTCTTCCTGAAGATTTAGAGGAATTGTATGACTTGTTCAAGGTTGGTCTGCCTGTAATGTAGGGGGTGCACCTATTTGAGGCTTCTGGGCATAACTTCCAGCCATCGCTTAGCAGAGCTGCCTCGGACCTCGTGTCTTCTGCGTGGGAGATAGTCTTCATAGGGGACTTTGTCATTTTGATCTTTCTGTGGTTGCCCAGTTGTTAAAGAGGGATAGTAATGTACTCATCCTTCAAAGGAGAACCGCGTCAGAGCTTCCTTTCTAACTTGCTGCTTGGAAATGGTCCACAATACATTAGGTTCTGGTAACTTTCACATGCAGAATAAATTAAATAATATGTAGCTTTGCTCACTGAGAGCTCTGCAGTACTTCTAAGTCCTGCTCTTTTAATGGTCTTTAAAGGCAGACTCCATTTTCCTTAGGGGAGAAAATCCCCACGAATGTGTGTCCTTGCTGTTTGTTCCCAAATTTCTTATGGTTTTAATTTATTTTTTTTTTTAACAATTAAAAGTGTTTCAGTTACTTTCTGTCAAGCTGATATTTGATAGAACTGTTATAAAAGTTACTTGGAGGCAGGGACATCTAAGCTTATGGAACTCTACTTGATTTAGAGGTCCAAGTGTGTAATTATTGCCCTTCATGGACAATTTCTTTTGTGCATTGTTCGTAGCCATAAATACTAGGTACTGAGAATATGACTGTGGTGTGTTCTTAGCGTTACGTAGCTTTGTGGCTGAGAGCAGCTGTATCCTCCCTCCATTAGTGGTTGCGAGACGATGCTGCTGGGGCTTGCTCTTCAGCGCTTCCCTCCCGCTCCTTGCTGCTGTTTTGGAGCTTTGGCTGGCTTGCACTCCTCCCCTTTCCTCATCTCATTTCTCGGTGGTGGTTGCTTTTTTGTTGGCTCACTTGCTCCCCTGGGACAGCTTGTTTCGTTAGGACTCTTTGTTCTGCATCAGCCTGTCCCTAAGGGAAGACTGATAGGGACGGTATCCAAACAGAGAGGTCTGAGAGAGAATAAATGAGCAGGTCGAGCCTGTGTAATGCTTATCCTGGATTTTCTCCGGCCCTCTGTACCTTTGGCTGGTTAGATATCCCGGACCAGATGTGGCTAATAGAGTTTCAGTACCCTGCAGCAAATTTCTTCCAAGAATCTGCCCAGTCTCCCTTCAGATTTATTAATTATCCATCAGAAATCATGAGAGCACTTGGCTGCTCTAATTGTAGACGCGTACTTTGCTTTTTCTCCCAGGGATAGTCTTGGTATCCTTATAACACCTTACGCAAGGAGAATTTTGAGCATTTCCAGCCTACTTTGATGTGAATGCGTTTTTCTGCCAGAGCGCTCTCTCTCTGGTACCTCACACTGCAATCCCCCTTCTCCCGCCTCTGATTTCTCCTAGAGGGAACACTTAATAAGGTGTTACTGGGAGACGACGAGTCCGGTCGTCGAGCGACACGACCCCAGCAGGCCGTACGCCGAGCAGTACCGCATCGATGCCCAGCAGTTCACTAACCTCTACAGGTTGGTCTCACCCTGGACCTGCGGGGAGCACACCGACGTCCTCGCCCAAAGGACCTTCCGGCTCCTGGATGAGAACATGGACCGGCTGGTTGAATTCAAGGGGCTCGCCAGCTGCTTAGGTATCGGCTCCCCTACGGGGTAGAGGCTGGGCAGGGACTGGGTGGCACATGGGCAAGACGTGGATGGTAAAAAGCCATAGAAGCGGCAGGGGGGAATGCAGGCAGATGGTTTTCTTGGGCTTGTAATTAGCCTAACCAGTGACCTTTACTAATTTTTTGTGTTCCAATCACTTGAAGTCGATTAGATTGAAAAGACAGCCTAGCAGTATGATTGAATATATTAAAATATTTGATTTCTCATCCGATAGTAATTTTGTTGAAAATATTTTATGAATTAAAATTATACTTGGGTTTGCATGGAAGGCTATGAAATGCTTCAAAATAAGCGTGGCCAGCAGGTGGAGGGAGGTGATTCTCCTCCTCTACTCTGCCCTGGAGTGCTGTGTCCAGCTCTGGAGCCCCTGGCATAAGGACGTGGGCCTGTTGGAGCGTGTCCAGCAGAGGGCCACGAAGATGATCCAAGGGCTGGAGCACCTCTCCTCTGAAGACAGGCTGAGAGAGTTGGGGTTGTTCAGCCTGGAGAAGAAAAAGGCTCCAGGGAGACCTCATAGCAGCCTTCCAGTACCTAAAGGGGGCTGACAGGACAGATGGGGAGGGACTCTTTATCAGGGAGTGTAGTTGATAGGATGAGGGGTAATGATTTTAAACTGAAAGAGGGGAGATTCAGGTTAGACATTAGGAAGAAATTCTTTACTGTGAAAGTGGTGAGACACTGGCTCAGGTTGCTCAGGTGTCCCTGCCCATGGCAGGGGGTTGGACTGGATGATCTTAAAAGGTCCCTTCCAACCTAAGCCATTCTATGATTCTGTGAAATCCTCTCTACTGGATTGTTGCTCTCAGTAAACCTTTGAAATCTCAGTACACCTCTTTGTATCTGCTTCTTGAAGACTTCAGCTTGCACAACCAACTGCTGCATGCCTTATATATTGACAATGACCAGAACAAAAAAAAAAATCTGGCCAACAGGGACTGAGCGCTGCGCTAGGGTTGGTCTTGAGGCTACCAGCCGTTTCACTGAGATGAGGCTGCCCATCTCAAAATCTGGCTGAAGAAAAAAGTGCCACATCTCAACTCTTGCCTGACCCCACGTGAAAAAACAGAATCAACATTCAAAGCTTCAGTAAAAAACAATAAATCTGTATTCTTGCCACTTAAGCTTTCCAGGATTTTTTGATGTGAACCAAGCCTCCCTGTATTACATTGCTGTTTGATTCTTAGAGGGATACAACTTTAAATTTAAAAATAAAAAATTGACAGTATTTCAGTGCATGTGAAGGTTAAGAATTTCATTTCTACTGGTCATTGAAAAATACGAATTGTGTGATACGCACAGTAGTTTTCTCCTTTGGGTTTATTCTGCAGAACAGCAGTAAGGGCCAAAGGGGAGAAATACTACGAACATGATGGCTCCAAAGGGAGTTTTCTGTCTCTGGCCTCTCACATCCCTGTTAATCTGTGGCCACACACAGCCTTTGCTAGATTCCCTGCTATTCTCCTGGATATTTTTAAACGATGCTGAAGTTCCATAGGGTTAGGTATTCCCCGTCTATTTTACAAGAACAAAGACCAAGCCAGATGTCTCTCACCTGCTGTTCCTCGTGGACAGGCACAACTTAAAACATTTCAATATAATATACTGGCCATATGTTTTCATGTATTGTCCATGTAAACAATTACCTTTTGTGCACAGAGAGATGCCTGATTTATTTTAAACTGTGTAAGTAAACGATCTGGTCCACTTCCGTCTTGTTTGTTTTTTTTTTTTTTTTCCTTGCAGATGTTATGTATAATGGAGAAATGAATGAAAAGATAAAGTTACTATATCAGCTGCATATCCCACCGGGTAAGAAATTTGAAAGGGAATGAATACCTTGGGTTTCCCTCGAAACTCTTGCTTAAAGCTTTTGGGAAAAGGCTGCTTAATGAAGAAGCCCATCGTGCTTCCTTTAGCTGGGAGCATATAGGATTTGCATTTGTAGTTATGCTTACCACATTTTAAAATTTACTCCAGTCGAAAACCTTTTTGGGGGCCAGTTGCAGATAGAGAGTGTTAAGGCTCACACCTGCTGCACTCAGAGATCTTTTGCAGGCAATTAGATGGGTACTTCTAGAGAAAATATTGAACTGGAACAACATTTTGGATGGCTGGCACTCCACGTACAGTAGAAATCTCCTTATCACATCTTGATCCAGTTTTGATTAGGTGACAAAATTCTTTGGTAGTTTCTCAGTGCAGGGTTTTTAATTAAACGTGCCGTTCTTGGCAAACTTCCAACTCTCTCACTGCAGCACCAGTCTTACTTACATGAACATAATTTTACAGTATGATTTAATGAAGTGCTGTTTAAAAACACCTTTGACCGATTATTTTGCTTTCTTCAAATATGTACATTTTAAAAGCATAAATAACCATTATGCAGCACTGGAAGGATTAATAATTACATTTTTAATGGGTTTTTTTTGATAGCTCTCACAGAAAATGAACGAGACAGCCAGTCACCGTTAAAGAATCCTTTGCTGTCGACTTCGAGACCACTTGTCATTGGAAAATCAAATGGTATGTCTGAAATGGTTCTCTAATGCGTGTGCATATGAGATAACCAACTTTCCATTTGTTACCCCTACTCCGTTATCTCCACGCTCAGCATTTTATTTTGAAGGTCAGGATACTGCAGTGACTTAACTCTCCTTTTTGTGTCTGCTCCACAAAAGGTGATGCAGTAGATTACCAAAAGCAGTTGAAGCAGATGCTGAAGGATCTCGCCAAAGAAAAGGACACTAAAACTGAAAAAGAATTGCCAAAAATGAGCCAGGTGTGTATACTAGGGGCTGCGGTCTGTTTTTAAAGAAGTGGAGAGTACTCGAAATGACTGAATACAACAGTTTAGCTCTTTCTGAGAAAGTGTAACTTCAAACTGAGCTTAGATTCGGTCTTTCAGGTTTGAAGGATTGGGCTACTCTGATCCAAGGAGCAGTGGTCATGTTTAAAAACTCTCAGCCCCCTTTCTGGCAGCTCCCTCCATCACCAACTGGGACTTCCCCGTTGTAGCCAAACACTGACTAGAAGTGCACGAAGTAAGACAGTTAAAGGGTCTCATCACCTTACCGTCTCCTCCCTGCTGCCAGTACAGCTTTGCGTATGTTGTTGGCATGAGGGAAGAAGGGTCCTGTATTAGTTAAATGTACAGACATGCAAAGAAATATGGGACTACACACAGAATACCTTCTGCGCTGGTGTTGTTAAATAAAGTTGTAAATGGGTGGCATGTAGCTAACCTCTCAGCTCAGCAGGACCACATAATCTCTCATAAAGGCATCACTTCATTGAATTTCTTGAGTTAGCAGCCATCCTGTGACTGTATGGAGATTGAGGCCTCACAAATTTCCTAATAGGATACGGAAACATCCTCTCCTAGCCCGGTAATCACCTGTGATGGGTGAGTGAAGGAAGGGAGGGGAGAAAGTAGTTGGGCAGGGAAGATGTCTGAATTTTATTATTATAAGAAAAAGAGCTGGGTAAAGATGGAGAGAAGCAGCAGAAGGGGAGTTGCTTGCCGCAGAAGGGGAGCTGCTTGCAGGCTTGTGGATGGCTATTTTAGTTGTAATTTGTTCTCTAAAACGGCCACAGACTGTATCCCTTGCCTTGTATTTTGCCCTTTGGTCATCTGGAAGGCCCTGATCTCCTTCATCAAGGCAGCACAATACTTTTCTGCTCTGTTCCCTTTTTGATTTGCAGCACCAAGGTTTCCTAGCATCAGTGGGGGTTGAAATCCCTTTGCTAGCGTTTTTTTTTTTTAAAAGAGCAAGTCTGTACGCAGCATTCTGCCTTCCTTCGCAATACCATGCCCTTGCCTGATGCCTACAGTTACCCATTGCGTGGCTGTTCAACAGTTTTGATTTTAGCTTTTCATCCTTTACAGAGGGAATTCATTCAGTTCTGCAAAACCCTGTATAGCATGTTCCATGAAGATCCAGAGGAGAATGATTTGTATCAAGCCATCGCCACTGTGACCACGCTGCTACTTCAGATTGGAGAAGTAGGACAACGAAGCATCAGCCTGGGGAGCGGATCGGACGAGTTCACGGAGGACATACAGCCTGAGGCCTCTGCTTCAGACCAGGATGCTGTTTTTACGGACACTGTGAAGACTCCTCACAAAGACTCTCAACCTTCACCTGTGACTGAAGGGGACTGGACTGTCTCTTTTGAACACATTTTAGCATCCCTCTTGACTGAACAATCATTAGTTAATTTCTTTGAAAAACCCTTAGAACTGAAGCCAAAACTCGAGAATGCGAAGCTGAATCAATATAGTCTCAAAACAAATGGAACAAGCTGCCAGTCACGGGGCGAACATACAAAACTAAACACACAGTCATAGCAAACCTGTCAAAAATAAAATGCACTGAAATTATGCCAAAGCACATACTGTAAAAGGCTTTCAGATAGCAGTGGACTTTTTGTAAACAATTTGTTGGTCTGTGGTTTTCAGTTTAAGAGCTTTAAAAGCTAAAGGGTGTGTAGGTTTGTTTTGTGCCGTTGATTTATTAATTATCTTCTTGTTTTGAATGTAAAAGGAAACATCTGTCTACAGCGTGAAGACACTGAAGCTCTCTTCCGCACAGGGAGAGCAGAGGCTGGCTCCAGCTGTCCTTTTTTTTTTTTTTTTTTTTTAAACAGGGGAAAACACTTCTCAGCTACTGTCCACAGTTTGTTTGGGTTGCCTTTTTTGCACTAATACTGAAAACTGTTTCAATGCTGGTAATTGAAACTATTTTAATATATTTGATTGTATTCCAATTTGTATGTCTTGCTGAAATGTTAAGTGTACATGGACTGTGCTTCTGATGTTGCTCTGTGAAACCATGCACTTTTCAATAAACCCTTTTTGTACTAGACTTGCATTGACGATATTTATTGATTTACAGATGGTAAGTGCCTTTAGTCCCTACTTCATTAAACAAATTCCCTGAGCTAGCACACTCACAATTAATTCACCAGTCGGAACTCCATGTTTCAGTGTAGTGCACAGACCTGCTCGGGAGAAGTCTACTCATTCTGTCTAGACCGGCAGGGGACCAAGTACAGAGAGTTTACTTTACCCACGAGAAACATGAAGTATTGATCTTACAGTTTGCGGGGGGTTGGCTTTTTTTGTTTGTTTTTTAAACAAACTTGGCCTTAACTTAAAAGACCTATGTAATTAATAGCTCTTTATTCCCATAGGAACAAAACACTAGGACTTTGCCACACACATACGAATGTTTGTGTCTCCTCCTTATTCCATTCACATATAGCAGAAGTCTACACTACCTTTAATTATGAAAATTATACCGTTATGTACAAGCCCAAAGAAAGCAAGATACTTTAAAAGCTTGTCACCTGTTCAACTCAATGCTTCACGGATGACAGCTTGAAGAGACAGGACAATAATAAAAAAAACACCTTAGGAGTAAACTTTCTTTTTATCCTTTTATTGTAATGAAAATCAGTTTAATTTTCATCCACGTTGACTGTCTGTAGACCTGCAAAACAAGAAATTCTATCACCACCTATTACTAGGACAATCCCCTTTATATATAAGCAAGTCTTCACAAGAAAGTCCACCTAGAGTTTCAAAGCTAATTTGCTGATCTACTTCTGTAAGAGCAAACTATATCGGCAAGTATTTCACCAAATGTTAAAACAGAAACTTCATGTTAAATCAATTCTGCAAATAGGCTACTTCTCAGATGACAAGCAGAAAAGCCTCAACCTGCTTGAGCTTTTCACATCACAGGATGTACTGTATATAGGAAAAAAACCTTAAAGACTACTGACAGTGTTTTTTTTATTCTCTCAAGATTCACATCATTGTTTCACTAAATTCTGTATTTACTCTTCAATGCCGATCAGGCAAGCTAGTAGCCCTGTTCTCTACAGCACAGGTAGTTAAAGCCAGCAGTTTGATCATGCTTTCCATTTGAATTTTGCATTGCAGGAGGAGCGGTCCCACTTTGCTACTTGTTCAGAAAAAACACGGCGTGGAGGAAGAGAGATGGCATGCAACCTTACCTTTGAATGTTGTGACTGGTACATAGGTAACCAGTGTGTATAGCTTGTTTGGTGAATCTTCATCCTCATTGCGCTTTCTGGACAAACGCACACGGATTCGGTAAGGAACATTCCTAAAATGAAGATGACAAGTTAATTTTCAATGAAACCTGTTAATTCACAGACAATAAAAGTTCTTTGCTCCGTGGTAACTACTCCCCTTCCCCAAATTCTTAAGCTTTGCCTATTTGTGCAAAGACATGATAAGTCAATTCTGTTTCTATCCCAGCATGACAACAAGAGTGAACTTGTATACCTTAGAGATTGTACTGTTTGCTTTAGAGGAGCTTTTCTGTTTTGTTTTGGTTTTTGTTCAAGTGAGCAGGGTAAGAGTTAAATGAGCCTTCAATAAGATGAATCCATAATACAGTGGGAGCATAAAGTCATACGTGAGCCGTCAGTCCACTGCTGAGCCAGGAAATATATTCTGAAGCTGATCATGAAGCACGGCATGAACATGATCAGCAAGCAGCTGTTACTAACAAGCATTTATTACTTGCACAGAAAATAATGAGGGGGGCGGGGGGGGGGGAAATCTGTTCTGAAAGCCTGTCAAGAGTCAGAGTACTGCCCAATCTGTGTGCCAGAAGTCATGTGGAAATTCTAGTGAGCATTATAAACCTGAACCAAGATCTTATTTATGGGCATACAACTGATCAACATTTCTTCCTCACAAAGCCCACAGAAGCACAACTAAATCACTTAGATGATTTTGTTCTTAATGAGCAAGTCACAGCGTACTGTACTCCCCTAATATTGCCCAAAAGATGCTGCTGAGGGAAGGCACAAAATTATTTCTTCACACCGTTTTTAAAGTAACCTCCCTCAAGTGAACTTAGGATTTTGGAAAACTCCTGCTCAGAGTGCTTTGCTCCATACACTATGAGAAGGAACTTCCTCCTTGCTGTACGTTCTCACAGCAGACTTACTAAATCAGACGGACCCAGTAATTAAGACAAGGGAACTTACTTCGATTTACTCACTTCTTGAAACAAGTCAAACACATTTTTCACTAGTTTACTTAGATCTTTCACTATCACGCTAGCTGACACCGTCATTTTAGCTTCTCACGATCCTTCCAGAGGAAGGTATTTTACTTTGCGTACATTATCTATTCTAACTAGTGAAAACAGCCGTTAAACTCATGCTGGAAAAGCAGATGTGATGACTCCCTACTTCACAGAATGCACTTCTGCAAGTTAATACAAGGAAGTCCTGGTTATGAGCCTCGCTGCTAAGCTCTGAAGTTATGCTGTCACCTAGCTCAATTATTACTTCTTCATCGCCTATGAACTGGAACAGCTCAACAGGAAGGAGAGAGAACCCCTGCCCAGAACGACCAGTAACTTAGTCCCATCTTCCCACTCAAATTTTGAAGAAGAGTTGGCCTGAACACACAACTCCAGGTAAAGGATTGTAAATATATCATAGGCTAAATTCAGGAATCCAACTCCTAGAAGACATGGTTTAAAACAAGGGTTCATGCATATCGAGTGTTATCAATCACAGTAGTAATCCCTACCACTTAACCTTTTATTATGGTTTAAGAGGTTCCACTACTCACAGGAGTCCCTTTGGACCATCTTCACACATGTCAAATGCCACATCAGCTGCCTCTAGCAGCGATGTAACACAAGTTGTAATGTTTTGGCCCCCAAAACTACTTGTACTTTCAAGACAAGATTAATGGCCCCATTTAAAAGACACCTCATTATTTCTTTGTGTATTATTTATCAATTCAGCATGCTTCAAAACCTAATCCTGTTCAAACGCATTACACAAATCCCAGGTACTTAGCCTGGGACTGTAGGTAGCACTAAGAAGACATGTTTCTAAAAACTGTCTGCTGCAGTAGGGATTGGGGTACTCCGGTATTACAATACCCTAATCCTCACCCCTGCCCCACCCCAAACCTTGCATTCCTTCTTTCCTTTACTTTATTCTTATCCGAGGTAGAATGAAGTTCTTTCAATTCCAGAGTTTATCAAAGCTTTGCTGCAAGTGCACTGAGGGAGCTGAACAGAACGTAGAGGTGACAGGAAGAGTAGTTTGGCACGCACATTGTAAGAAAGGAAGCACTTGCAAAGAAAAAGCAAACATTGCAAGAAATATACAAATTTTTCTACCCCTCCAAGTCCTGCACCCCTACGTACACAGTTACAAGGTTCTTCCTCACCCAATAAGGAAAACTGCAGAAACCTACCTTATTCCTTTAGCCCAGACTGCTTTGTTCAATCTGGTGTCAATGCGAACATCAGGAGTACCCATTTCCTTCATCGCAAATTTACGGATTTCCTTGAGAGCACGCGGTGCTCGTTTCTTGAAGCCCCTAGGACAAACAGAAGAGCAATTTCTTTAACTTCAGGAAACTGTCAGCACAGGACACTTGTTGCAGCACTCAACCACTGACATTCCCTAAACATACAATCGAAATAATTGTGTTCAACAGCAGATAAATTGATGCACTGTAGTATGACCAGACCTTTACTCCGGTAGATAGCTGCTAACATTAATGTCCATGCCTAATAGAAACTACATGTACTTATGTAGAATAATTTCAGTACAATTTTGCAGCTGCAACATCTCCCGCATCTTATTTCTAGCATGTTGACAGGAAAACTTCTTGCAGTGTTACTGAAGAGATCAGAGCTTTCACAGATAAGGCCTATGGTTAATACAAACTTGACAGAACTGTTCAGTATTGAAATAAACAGCAGAAGAACAAAAATGATGCTATTCTGAATAACAGCTTCAGCTAAACAATATTTGGTGGTTATTTTCTTCACGTCATCACGACTGGACCACCATCAGAACTGGTTTTTTTGCAAGTATAGCTTGTCTCATTCCTATTATGGACAGATGTACACTGAAAGCTATAGCTGCAACGCGAGTGCTTTGCTGTAGATGTTATACCTACACTGTGACATGCGACTATAGTCTCAGTAGGGTCTAAGATCCCATAGTGGGCTATATTTAGTATTACATGCACAATACTGTTGGTATTTAGTGCTAGAAATCAGGGGTGGGTGAATGATTACAAGTGAGACAAGCATTAAACAAAAAGTATTTCACCCCTAGCACTTCACGCCCAAAAAGAGGATAACCCCAAAAGAAAAAACGATAGCAGGATCATCATCATTAATAGACTGAATTGACATAAACAATCAACAAGCAAGGCCAGAACATCTTATTGCCATCCAAAGGTACCATTGCCTCCCATCCTCACCCACAGTTTTGTATTAGCCCACTGTCTTATTGCTCTCCTATTTTAACTTCAGCAATTTCACTAATTGTTTTCATTTGGATATAGTTTCCTGCCACGTGATTGTAGCCAAACACATAGAGAGAATTCAAGGGAGATGCAGTTCCTCAACAAGTCCTCTCAAGCACTTTACTACTACACAGTTGTATGAGGTTCAACATTTCGTCAGGTAAAAAGTTACTCTCATCTACACACAACAAATATTGTTCAACTCAAAATCATACTCCAGTTTACACCTCACACAATTTAGCCACAAGCACGGAGCCAATCATTTGATTAAAACAATATTTAATTTCTAAAACTTTCTGCAGTGGGCTAAATTTTTAGACTTCGCTTGGGAAAGAATGACAACCTGTGCACTGAGGAAAACAGATCTGCCTTCAAATTACATCCAGGAACACTCACAAAAAATAGAAACAGACTTGTTCCTGAAAGCCACCTGCATGTATAGGTCCGCACAAGTACAGAGCCACTTCCTCAGGACACAACTGCAGCACAAGAGGCTGAAACATCACGCGTTAGCATCAGTGCCGGTAAGGACAGCTGTTCTCTGCCGTTTAAAACCTACTGCATCCAATTCCAAATGCCATTTTACATAAGGCCAATTTCACTGATAAAGACAAGGAACTTACACGCCATGGATCCGCTTGTGAATGTTGATGGTATATTCCCTAGTTACCACCTCATTGATGGCGGAGCGTCCCTTCTTCTTCTCACCACCTTTCTTTGCAGGAGCCATCTGAGCAACCCTGAAAAGCACCCGTGCACATGTCAAACGCAGACTCAGCTTCCACAGACTTTTTACCCGTCACCTTCCCTCCTCCCGTCGTCCCCAGCTCCTTACAAGCCACACAATTCCCACATTCAGAAACTTATTTAACATTAATTCATCCCCGGAGTCGCACCAGTTGCAGATTTTAAGCAGCAACTTTTCAGCATCGCAGATACTTTACTCTCATCTCCCCAGCAGGAGCGTGATACACAAGCGGGACTCTTCGGCCGCTTCCCAAGACGACCGGGCTGAGGCCTTCACCCTTAAATCCACCCCGTCCTGCTTCTTTATGTCCCAAAGCCCCTTCCTGCTTCTCGGCGACCCAGAATGACAGCTCCGCCCGTCCCAGAAAGGAGATGACGGTGCCACAAGGTCTCCTTCCCGGGACAGACGGGGGCCTACGGCTTCCTCCTCCCTCGCCATGACCGTACTCCCCCTACAAGCGCCCCGCAGGCCGCCCGGGGCCTGCGCCCTGCCCGCCTCAGCGCAGGCCTGGATGGGGAAGGGGGGGAGGGGGGAAGGGAGATGGGCCCCAGCCCCGCCGAACGCGGCCCCGCCGAGGGGAACCAGACGGTGTCCCCCCGCGCCGGGCCGCCCCCCACGCCGGGCCAGGCCGAGGATCGCCCCCGCCGCGGGGGTCTGTCAGGCGGATGGAGGCGGATTCGACGGGGGCACCACTCACCCTGCCCGGGCACAGGCCGGAAAGGAGCTCGCAAGGGCCTGTGGGAGCGAGGAGCCCTTCCGGGATGCGGCGGGGACCGACTGCGCCGGCGCAGGGAGGGGCCTGCTCAGGCGGCGGCGCGCATGCGCGGAAGGGAGCGGGGACTGTCCGTCCGTGCCCCTAACGATACTGAGGGCGGCGAGGGATCCTCTGACCCTGGAAGGGGTGGCCCCGGGCTCTTTCCGCCCCGGCCGCCGGTCGGTGGGAGGCCTGAGAGGGGGCGCGGCCCGCCCTCAGGGCCTGAGGCGGGAGCCGGCCTTGCCTGCGTGCTCCGGCCGCTGCTCCCAACTGCCCTGGCTTGCTGGCTGTGTACTTCGGGATAGTTGCAGGGAGGCTTCTACAGCACCGTTACCTGGGAAAAAGAGTGTCCCCTCACGGCTGAGGAAGCCAGAGCCGCCTCCCCGGGCTTGGCCCTCATGGCTCTGAGTAGCCGCCTACCTACTTGCCCCCCTATTTACTCCTTTCATGCCGCGCATCGTACTGGGAGCTCGGCTTGGGGGTGGTTGTGCTTGTAACAGGCAGATTGCCCTGTTCAGAAACCTCTGTTAGACCTCTGTTCAGAAAACCGTGTATTCCAGCGTGGGGCAGTGGTCTGGTGTAACCACCGTCTCTGGCCGCCTGGCTAGAGAAATGACCCAGTCTGGGTGATTATGTTGGAACAAGCCCAGTCTTGGCTATAATGAACTAGAGGAACAGCCCAGCTCTATGAAGAGGACTGACATTGCGTGTGCGTTTAAACAGGGAAAACGTGCCATAATCCAAAACCAGAATGAGTGTACGGGGAGAAAATGAGACAGAGCATGAAAAACTAGGTATCGATGTAAATCTGTTCTTGCAAGTGCTCTGTATCCTTCCAAACAATATAATAAGCCAGTTTATTGGAAGTCAGCCCCACCCTATTCACAGTTTCTCCCTGTTAAGAACCGTACTGCAGGTTTTAGAAACATAAGTGTTTGCTCCGAGGCTGAGCTTGGATTGGACGTACCCACTGGCAATCAGGAGACGTGAGGGTGTATTATAACCCTGAGGGTAAAACAAATTCTTAAAGGAATTTTCTCTTCCTGTGACTGCCATCATAGTAGTTGACATCCCTCAGGTGCTGCTTCCACAGAGACTTTCTCTGAGGTGCTCTTGTTCCTTCATTTCCTCTTTCCTGCATGAACATTTTGGCCTAGAAACAAGTTTCCTCTCCCGTTTCCCAGAATAAGCCGTTACAGGAGTGGGTGGAATTTATGGAGTTAGCCTCTAACTTAGCTAACTGGCCTTCACTAAGGTCTTTCTATAGTTAATGGAGAGAGGTTCCTTCAGACATCCAAGTGAAAGCACCCTAAGGTTTAGCTCTTTAATCTTCATCTGGTGGGGTCACTCTTGCTTCACTGACTGCAAGAGTTTAATGAGATGAGCAGGCTAACTCAGGCTGGTACCTAAAGTTGGCAGTAAGAACACTTTCTTAGAGATTAGATCTAGTCTCTCAACACTTTTTAGAGACCAGATATTTGATTCCCCAATATTCCTTCAATGAAGTAAAACAAAGGGATTGTACGGACTGAAATACACGGGCACCCATCGGTGCTACCAGCCAGTCTTGCTGTCGAAGCAGCAAGGTCATTTTGCCAGTGGGTTTTCTCCAGGAGATTTTTAGCTTTTTCAGAACTTGGGGCAAATGAACCTTTTTCATTTCTTTGAAAGTTTACTTTTAACCATTTCCAGCTCCCAGCCCAATTATCTCCATTGTTCCACTGTCATAGAAACCAGAGCTGAACACGTGGGCCCTGGTGACGTGATCCTTGGTACTCAAGAGTGGGAAGGGTGGCATAGTCTGCGCTCTCTTGAAGCTAACGTTGGCTCAGGCGGCTGCAAGCTGCCCCTGAGGAGCATCCCCTTTCAGTCTCACCACAGTGAGTGAACAAATTACTGTGCTCCGTTATCCACCTCGTTCTGTGTTGGTGGTTGCTGCTCCTGCAGCAGAGTCAGCAAAGGGAAAGCAGACCTGTGCCTTGGCTGCTCCATCCCGTAGTCAATTTGCCATGTCTTAACACACCAAAGCTGGACATGGGCCAAAGCAGAAAAGGACCTGGGGATGCTAGTGGAGCCAGCTTAATGTGAGCCAGCAGTATGCCCAGGTGGCCAAGAGGGCCAAGAGCATCCTGGCCTGTATCAAGAATAGTGTGGCCAGCAGGAGCAGGGAAGTGATGGTGCCTCTGTACTCAGCACTGGTGAGGCCTCACCTCGAGTACTGTGTTCAGTTCTGGGCCCCTCTGTAGAAGAGGGACATTGAAGTGCTGGAGCGTGTCCAGAGGAGAGCTACCAGGCTGGTGAGGGGTCTGGAGACCAGGTCATATGAGGAGAGGCTGAGGGAGCTGGGCACGTTTAGCTTGGAGAAGAGGAGGCTGAGGGGAGACCTCATTGCCCTCTACAACTCCCTGAAAGGAGGTTGGAGAGAGGTGGGTGTTGGCCTCTTCTCCCAGGTGAATAATGACAGGACCAGAGGAAATGGTGTGAAGTTGCGGCAGGGGAGGTTTAGGTTAGATATTAGGAAGAATTACTTTACGGAAAGAGTGGTCAGGCACTGGAACAGCCTGCCCAGGGAGGTGGTTGAGTCACCGTCCCTAGAGGTGTTTAAGAAACATCTAGGTGTGGCACTTCAGGGCATGCTCTGAAGGGCAGAGATTGTAGGTTGTTGGGTTTTTGGGGTTTTTTTTGTGTGTGTGTGTATGGTTGGACTGGATGATCTCAAAGGTCCTTTCCAACCATGAAGATTCTATCATTCTATGATTCTATGTGCTGGGTCAAACCATTCTTTAAATCACCTGTTTTGTCCTCGTGTAAAACTGGTTGGTTGGAAGTATAGACCTGCCTGAGGTCTTTAAAGTTTTAAAGGAGCTTAACACGAGCTGTCTGGGCTAGCAGCTAATATAACTTCCTGAGCTGTCATTCTTGTTGTCTATGCTATGAGAAAGGTCCCACAGGATAATACTTGTGCCAAACACTTTGCCAGGCTACAGCTAACAGTAGCAATCTGAAGTGAATCACGTAGTTGAACAGCCACAGGAAAATGTGTGCAAGTCCTGCAATAAAGCCTTTTGGCTATATTATTTTATTTTATTCTACAAATAAAGACAACTGTCCATCATTAAATGGAAAAAAAAAATAATAGTTTGAGTTGTATATAGCATGAAACAGTAGTTCCCTTCACAAAAACATTTCTAATTCATTAGTTTATTACAAAATATCCACTCACAAAAAAGCACAAGCACAATCTTTATACTTGTGAAATGAGTTGATATTTCATATACAAAATAATTTCCACATAATTCCATATAATTTTATTTTATATAGAAATAGGTCATTATTACAACAGCTGTACAATACACTACTTTTTATTTAATAATTACATAAAATCTTTCTTAGAAACATATCAACAGAAAACATACAAAAAAAGCGAAAAGTGCATTTCTTTCTTTCCCCCCAAAAGGAAAATTCAATCCTAAATGTTATAATGAAAGAGATATGTAATAGTCTGCAGCATCCCGAGTCAGTGGGCCAAAACACAGTGCATATTTCTCAGAGAGTTGCAGTGGGTGAGTTATTTAGGTTGAAGAAGGATCCATGTTGTACTGTTGGAGAGTTGCATGATTGTGCTTACAGTTCCCCTTTGCAATCACAATTCATATAGAAAACAGTCCAGTGTGGGTTGTGGGTGGGGTTTTTTTTGTTTGTTTGTTTGTTTGTTTCTTAGTAACGAAGAACAGTTAGGGTAAGCTGCATGATACTTTTCAGATTCTAAATCAAGGGTTATGAGCTGTAGACCATCTTCACCAATGACTGGGCTTTCTCCTCCATTGGATCTGCTAATTTGGCCACAAGAATAAGGAAACAAACTTCTCTTTACAGAAAGTGCCTAGGTTTTGTCCTCTGTGCAGTTGTGCAAAATAATAACAATAATCATAATAAAAATAATTTCTTGTTCTCTCCTCAATAGACCTTTGATGCAGTGCTTTTCATACACAAAAGAAGAACTGAAACAGTGAAGGCCAAGTACCTCATGAGTCTGTCAACAGTCTTTTGGAATTGCCGGATAGCTTTCAGAGTGACACGCCGAGATTGAACGCCTCCTCCCGTGCACCCATTGATGATGGAGGCTGTGCAGGATAGCGTTCCTTTTTATTTTGCTCTGTCAGTACATCCTGTGCTCACGAGACAGCGCAAACTGAATCCAGCATGTTGTAAATGCACTGTCTGTGGAAGTCTTGCACTCTGTGGCGTACTTCTGTCATAGAGCTTTGAAAGGAATGCTTGTGCAAAAGCCAGAACATAAGTACAAAGTCATTCTCTTCTGCCCCATGTGCCCATTGGTTAAAGCTAATCGTGCATTGATTGTGCTGGTGGGACTCTTATCGCAGTGGCTGTGGTACATTTGATGATTCTGATAAGCTATTGCTTCTTCTTGATGTTAGTTGTTGTTGCTGCTGCTGCTGCTGTGTCTGATGATACCCCATATTTCCTTGCTGTGGTGAGTAAGATGGCAGGAGCAAAGAATCAGGTGGCTCATTGTGCAAAGAACTTGGTGTTGGCACCTACAGATAAAATAAAATTCATCGTGGCGTTCGATTCTTTCACATGTTAAAGCTCTTCATCCTCAGTGTACAAGGTGCTTAAAAATAGTACTAGTTTGCTGGCTTTTATTTCTGGGGCTGTTTGGCATGGGGTTAGCTTACCTAATGCTGGAAGGAATGGACATAAATTGCAATGAAGAACATTACAATTAGGCATCGAGAAAAGTTTTTCTAGTAAGAATGCACTGCCTAGGATTTGCAGGTCATCCTGAAAAGCCTGTTTGGGAGCAGGGTGGGTGAACGTGTCAGAAATGACACGGGTGGATGGATGAAGTGGAACAGAAATGAAACGGGGGATCGTAGTGGATCTCACGCTGTCCCTTCTAGCCCTTCCTCTTTTGTGAGTTTACAATAGGGTGTGACCTTGCAGTGGTGAAGTCGATGTGCATTTTGCAGATGCTTTTATTGGGAACGGTATCTGCCATAGTTTTTTTCATTAATTCTCAGCTATGATTATGGATTTCATTTCAATAACAAGAGTTTAATAATTTGATGTTGATGATACTCTTTCAATGATTCCAGTGGATATGTGAGGTTTTATAAACTGAGTTCAGCTCCTTTTGAGTTAATAGAGAGACACCTCATTTCCCCCCATCCCTTTTACTTTAGTATGTGTTGAATTAGGTAAAAAAATAAGTATTTTTACATCTTCAAATCACCTGATTCTTCCAGGCAATGTGCTCCAGTTTATCTTCTTTGCCTTGTGGAGTTGAAGAAATATGTTAATTTACTGAAGGGATCCAGATATCTGATCCAGATCTCATTTTACGTTGATGCTGGTAATTAAAAATTATCTTTTGACTTGTAAACTAAGCAAATTTTATACTGAATAAAGAGTACAGAATAAATCCTAAGGCAGTGATTTTCTCCATCTAGAAATACACTTTAAATATATCCAGGATAATCTGATTATGTTTCCAATGTACAGAATCCGTAATTTCCTGTGAAATATTCTGCCTGTTTTTACTGCTCCCTTGCTGTACTGGAGGGGTACATGCAACTGTATCAGTGTCTTGCGCATTTCAATATCTCTAAAGTGGCCATTGCTGCCCTGATCAGGCTCCAGTTGAAACTAGGGGCCCCGTTTGCACAGCCCGTTCGCCTTAATGCTCTGTGTGTACATTTTATACACCATCCTCTTTGTCCTGCCCTACCTGCAGGTAGCGTTGTTGCTGATGCTGTTGGTGCTGGAGTTGCATAGGTGGCAGAGAGGATGGCTGGGAAGGAGGTGTAGTGGCGAACCCTTGGTTTAACACTGCTTGTCCCATCAGTATGATTGGAGAGCCGCTGCTGGAAGTCTGCACTTCCAAACTTTGAAACATTTGTTGGGTTTGAGAATACCTGTGGAAGAAAAAAGTAAACCAATCAGGAACAAACACGGCAAGCAAAGATATTCTCTTAGGATAGGGATGGAAGTCCCTAGTCTTCATAAATAATTCCTAGTAAAGGATTCCAGTGCACTGGACCTGCTAATAGGAATGATGGCACTGCTAACAGCACGAGCTGGACTTGGAGGGCAGCATACATCTCACCTCAAAATCCAGACCACATTTTAGATTCATTAAAGATTGTGATTTCTTCTCTTCGGCCACAGCATTCACATCCCAGGCTCATTAAACCAAATGGCCTTGGATTCTGTATTACTATGCTGAGCTCTAAACTGCAGCGGTGGCGAAGTAAATACTGTTCTGCTGCCCGTGCTCCCCTGTGACTGCCTGTGGGGGTGGTAATCTCCTACAGAGGGAAGGGTAGGGTTGATTACTTCTTAAGCTGCTCATATACGTATTGCCAAGTATGGTCAGCAGTTCCCATAGCTGTGAGCCGCACTGTAGGAACAGAAGAAGCCTCTAGAAGTCCTCTGGAGCGAGGGATGGGCCAGAAACAAAATGCTCCGCTCCTGCTGCCAGTCTGCTTTTGCATAGTGAAACTTGAGTATGTGTTGTTTTGTGGAAGGCTGTGGGCAAAACCACAGTGGAGCTATCGCCAGCCCAGCCCGATTCTGTTTATCCTGTAATGGGTGATGAGATCATAGTGTGGCGTGTGTTCGCTCAACAGCTGTTCAACATTAGGGGTTAGTCAGAAATGCAAGGCTTTGGGTACTTAGGTATGTGAGCTCTGAAAAAAAGGGTCCCGGCAGTCAGGAAGTCTGCATGAACTGGGAGATGCATCTTTGCATCTCAGGTCTCTTTTATTTATTTGCTTAAAAGCGGATCTAAAATGCTGTATATTTAAAGTTGAGAAGTTTAACTTGAGATAATCTTTAACAGCAATAGTCATGTTTAAAAAAAGAAGTACTGAATACCTACATTGCTGAGATGACATACAGAATTACTTTTAAAGTAATGATGTGCAAACAGCTGCCTTGTTATTTTAGCAGCTCACACGGTAGAGTGACAAAGAACGGCTAAGGGGAAAAATAAAGCAGCAAAGCATTTTCTGACTGGTGTTTTCTGCTTCCTTCATCTGAGTTTTAAGGAGACAACTGAGGTGGTTCATTCAGCGGCTTTTCCGAGGACGCTCAGGCGCAGGAGCCTGTTGGTTCTGTCAGTTCTAGATCAGGCATAGCTCCACTGGTGTTGCACCAGCGTCTCACTGCAGCGGTCATTTCAACCGTGCCAGTGCTGGCTTTCTCTCTCACATTTACCTTGGTGGCTCAGAAGTTCCAGGGCTGAGGCAAGCATCACATGAGGGAGAAAAATTCCCCCCCCTCCATCCATCTTGGGTTGTTAAAATGCCGCTGGCATGCTGCGTTTCTCTCTGTCATCCTTCCTGATGTGAGCAGGCAGGGTAAGGCTGACCCTGCCACTGGAAGGCAGGCTCAGCACAGTAACACGCTCACGGTATTTATAGCTCCTTCGTCATCTTACTAAAGAAGGCTATTGCCTGTCAAAAAGCAACTTGGATGTTTTGTCTTTGGCAAGTCACATACTTAGCCTGGGATCCTGCCATGCTGAGGTCCGAAGCGTGTCTTGCGTTACAGGATCCAGGCATCATGGGCTGAATGGGCTGGCTGAGCAGCAGCCTGGCATGGGGGGGAGGAAAAAAAGGAAAAGTGATGTTGCTGTGACAGAAGGACCACACAAATCCCAGATTTTGAAAACAGAGGCAGGACGCTTTCGCAGGCACGGCACAAGGCTGAGCATGAGGAGGTATAACCTCAACTCTCGGCCACAGCTGGCACGTCCTGTGTGACATTTAGGGGAGCCCTTTCTGGTAACGTGGGTGCCTCGCTGGGGAGCTGGGCGCTAGGATTTCAGGGGGGTGAAATCTCCTGAAATTCCTGCTGGTGGGAAGGGCGTGTGTTTGTGCTCTCCCAGTGTTTTTTTGGTTGACATGTCCAGCTGGATGCCCTCCCCCGCCGCCCACCCAGGGCAGCCTGAGGCCGTGAAGACAAAGCCGGAGACCCCCCCACCTCCCCGGGTGTGTGTGTGTGTGCGCCGGGACCGGGACCCTTACCTGAGCTGCTGGTCGTGGCTGCAGCCGGCGGCGGGCGGTCCGGGGGTGCTGCCCCGCGTCAGGCCGCCAGGGGGCGCCGCGCCGCCGCCGCCGCCGGGGGCTGCGGCGAAGGGCGGGGGCGCGCCGCGGGGGGGGCGGCCGCCGCCCGCCGGCAGCTCCGCGCTCCGCGCAGCCAGCTCCGCGCTCCGCCCCGCCTTCGCGCCCTGCAAGAGAGAGATGAGGAGAAGGGGGCGGGAGAGCCAAACTCCAGCGGGGCCCCTGGCCGCTGCGTGGGGAATGCGTGAACGGCGGGCAGCGCGGCGGGGGCGCAGTCGCCCTTAATACGATGAGAAATAATCATTAAGAAGCGATAGCACTCCGGTAAGCCGGCCGCCGCTCTCGTAGCCGCTGCTGCCCCACGCTTTGTGTAACCGGCCCGCAAAACCCTTGGCTCCAGGGCGCTGCGAAAGCAAAGCCGCCCCCGGTCCTGCCATCGAGCAGTTCAGGAGGCAAAATGCCACCCCGTGAAGGCACGATGAGTGTCTTAGCACTGGTGCGATTAGCGCTGCTGTAAAAGCCCACTAAACCTTATTAAAGAAAAAAAAAATATGGTGGGGTTTTTTCTATTTATAATGCGGATACACTTTTTATTTTAATAGAGTCATTATAGTACGGGTATGTAGGAGGTTAAAAGCTACAGCTGAGGGGTCTGAAGATAATGGTGCAGCTACGTTTGCCATACGCTCAGGTAACAGAAACAGAAGCTAAGTATTCTGCGAAGGGAGGTACAACAGGTGGGTGAAAGAACAAAAAAAATGTAAATACCAAGGAGCCAGCAATAAGAAACCTGTGCCAAACCTACTAGCTTTCAGGGGTCTCCATTATCTCTAGCTGAGGCTGAACTTTATTTCCCTGTGCGGGAATCTGTTACACTCACAACCTGGGGGTCTCACACAAACCTCCAGGTATTCCCGCCGTGTGCCACCGCACCAAACAGCAGGCTTTGTTGCATCAGTGGCGTCCGGCTGGATTCAGGGAGCAAGCCGGGGGTAAAGCTTAGTTTGAGAGGTTGCACTGCTGACACCACTATTGCTAGTTTCCAGTGCGGTCGGTCAGGTTTCTTTCACGTTCAGCTAAAAATAAGACATCCGCACCTTTTGCATACCCCCCCTGCTCAGTTTTCAAGCTGAAACAGCTGCTCAAGCAGCCCTCCTGGCTGACGTCTTAAAAAAGGGATTTAAGGTAATGTAAATGCTGAAGGGAGACCCTTTGTATAGGCTGCCCTTATATAGGAGAATAGGGAAGGAAAGGCAGAGGCACACTTACGGGACTGACATGTTTTAACTTGGTTGTTTAATAACAGCATCTTCTTCCCATATAAATGCTTCTCGGTTCAAAGAAATGATTACCTGGCTCGATATCACGCTTGCTTCTCTCAGTGCTTGCTGGTTCGCTGTTTGCGAAGATGCAATTTGCCCTTGAAGTTGAGGACTGGGGACAAGCTGCTGCTGCGAAATGGCCCCTGACCTCTGCTGTAGCTGCTGTGGCTCTGGCTGCTGAGTATTGGTAAAGCTCAGGGACACCGTTGGCTGCTGTAGGAACATCTGGAGAAGAAGGGGGGAGGGTTTATTTGCATAGCCCAGCTGTCCCGGATAATGAAGGTGACAGAATTAAATCCAAAGATATATTCTAAAATAAAGTTACCACATTTCTGGATTCACTATGCATTTACTGTTCGTTGGAAATCACCTATCTTTCCTACGTTAACGGTTCTGCTGTCTCTAGTTTCTTGATTTCTTGTTCTGTAAGTGCATTTGTTACTCATGAAATGTGTCCTGAAGGTACAAGTCCTCTTTCCATGGGGCAGGCACAGCACTTGTAAGAGCAGTTCCCTGTACATTCACCGTGTTCTGGAGCATCCTGACCAGAGAGAAGAGAGTAACTCCATGTCTTTTCAGTCCTTTCATTTCTCCTTTCAACCAAATCAGCCTGCCTTTCAGACAGGGCTGCTTTTGAATTTGTCTCTGGAAATTCAACACCTGACATACAGTTGGGCTGTTGAATGTTTTTAATGAGGCCACAGTCGGGCCAGAGCTGTCTGTTGAATGGCTGTGTCCTTATCATTGAGAAGATGTGTAAACAGACAGTCGCTGTCATTTATCTGATTTCCCATCAGGTAACTGTCACACGGTATTTTTCCTCACCGTGCCTGCATTTGACTTCTGCAAAAGAGGTAGCAGTTTCTCTGTTAGAGTTTCTGCAAATGATATGCTCTCCATGCCTGCATTGCAGGAGGCTTTCTTCTTTAAAAGTTGTAGGGCTTGGCGATTTTTTGCTTTTCTAGAGGCTATTTCTTTTATTATAGCTGTATAAAGGAAAAAGGCATCTTTAAAAACTATGAATTATTAATGCTACAAGCTATCTTTGCAGTATTTTGAAGCTAGCCTCTTGCCACAGAGGACTGTACGGAGGTACGCATCGCAGGGAGTCGAAGGCATTTTTGGATCTGATTCTGATTCCACACCACTGCTACACGTGTGGAACTCCATTAGTTTAAGTGGAGCTACTTAGGGTTTAAATGAAATCAGGATCACAATTATTGTCTTCATTATTCATCCATCAGTCTCATGCCTAGCAGTATATCTGAGGTACGCCCAGTAATTAGTACACCTTTCTGCAGCTTATTACTATATTAACAATTCCCTAAACTATCATGTCCCCTCTAATTTTTCTTGGAAAAAACCCATACCTTTCTCCAAAGAACCGGCAGAATACATTGCTTTTCTTTGCTTAAGTATGGGTTGATCCATCGTATTTGTACTTATTTATCTAGCTTTTAAAACCCAGGTTTTATTTAAATATGATAAATTTTTAATGAATTTCTGTGTGCCAAGATTTTACTCAGAAAAAAGGTACAGACAAAGCTTAACATTAATCAGCTGGGAGAGAGGGACAATTAAGGGAAATGTTAATGGACCTAAAGCAACGGCTTGTTTTAGGTGCTGTAGGCCAACCACATCTCAGAGATGTCTGATAGAAATAAATGGGTCAAGTAGCAGAGTTGGGGCTGCTCGCAGCAGGTCTGAAACTAGCTCCGAGTGTTTTCTTTTAAAAACACTGCTCACTGAGTTTGGAGCCATTACATATCAGAAAGACAGATGGTCTCGCAACTTCTGCCAAGTAAATAGGTCTTATTATGAATAAATCAAAGACAGAAATTATGAAAATTCGTTTTCGTGTTTATTTTCTGCATATAGGAGGACATGTTTAGTAAATGAACTCACTTGATTAGCTCTAGCGATGAAACTGATCGCCATTGATATAAAACTTGATAAAATGCCATTTGATATAAAATTCAGAACAGGTAAAGCAAGTGCTGTGTTTCAGAAACAGGATGGGAAGCATGAGCCCACTGGTATTAAGACCTTCAGGAGGATTATCTTGTGTCCTCCCTGTACATGGTGCACAGCGCTGGAGAAATACTAAGTTTATCCAACGCAGAGTCAATATCTATTGATGCGAACATCAGGCAGGGTGGGAGCTTGCAGCAAGCGACGTACTTTGCAGGGACCTGCCTGTGTGCATGCCTCACTTCCAGGTGAAGACCAAGGAGCTTATCCTTGAAAGACAGCAGAGTAACCTACTTTGCAATTACCAGAGTGTGCCACTGGGTAGGAACATGCACAGTTAATGATTGGCAGCTAATATGCTATAAATTTACAACCAAGTTTATCCCAGTAAACCAATTTCATTTGCTCATGTGTTCATACCCTGAGAGGGCTGCGAGTGTTTCATACCTAGGGACTCTCCGTTGCATTATAATGGCCAAAGCAGCATTATTACTGTCTGAACATAAATGTCCTGGAAAAAACAAGCTCAGGGCACGAAGCGATGGTGCCATTTAACCTGTGTCCCTGCAGAACTGGAAGACTCAAGATCCCTCATCAAAACAAAAGTTAAGCTGAGAGAGGATCGAAGTGTGGAATTTCTACCTGCTAGCTAAGCCTAAAAGCACGAACATGCTTCATTTGTACAAAACTTAACGGTGTTTTTTCATAATGTACCTCTTTTGTGATAGTCCTGTCTGAATTCCCATGGAACACTGAAATACAGCAGCTTTAAATAACAGCAGAAACCCCCTACGAAAGAATGAAATCTTTCCCAGTCTAAGCAAATCCAAGTAGATAAATTAGCGTCCCCCTAACTGCACTGCTGCTAATGACGTGTCTCGTGGCTGATTTTGTGGACTGCAGGGTCAGTGAAGCATCTTACAAATATGTTTTAATTGGCCAGCTTGTTAACATACGCAGCAAAGCAGTGAGGGAGGAGAGGGACCCTCTGACACCACTGCCCCCTCATTCCGAGATAGATGGTCCCTACGGCTAATGGATGAATCAATTGGCAAGATGTCGTGAGGAAGACGGCTCTGACTTTACCTGTCCTTTGGATAATCAGGGGATTATAGCTTTTGGGCTCATCATTACAGACATCAAGACTCTTTCTTTCGGTAAAATAAGGAAAGATGAGAAGCACAGCACAGGGAAGCTGAGATTCACTGACTTCCAAGGGAGCCTGGTTTGCAAATGATGGGTGTCTGTGGATGGTCTCGTTTGCAGTTCTTGCAGGCTGGTCAGGCTCAGCCCTTCTGCCTTCCTCCCCGTCCGCAGTTCATTAGCTAGGCTGTTCAAATCTGGAGCAGACACAGCATCCTTCAGACTTCTGAGGTTACTCTTGCTGCTCCTGTCCTTCACACTTTAGTTTGGCAGGAAAAGCAGTAACGGGGATTTAATGGGGTTTTGAACAGTTTTGTTCAGGGCCCACAACCCTCCTGCTAGTTTCATCTTTCATCGCACAAGGCTCTTGGAAATAGTTTCTAACGCAGACTACGGTGCTCAACATCTGTCCGGTTGGGAAAGCGTTTCTTGGTGGACTGCTGTACTACAGTTTTGAAGATCTCTGAAGGAAATGGAAATGGGGCTTAATTCTCTGCAGAGCTACCTGTACACTTCTGTGTGGAAGGGAGTGAACCAGTGGGGAAGGTATGCTAATAAAACAGCTAACGAGGGAAAAACGGAGAACACTTCCCCCTTTTCAGACAGCCTACGGCACTCCCTCATGCTTACAGCTCTTCGATGCAGAATATTAAAGAGACCAGAAATGTGCTTGATCATAAAGCTCGCCTGTTTGCTACTATGCTTTGTAGCTCTGATAATAGACACGGATCAATGTCTGCAGACATCCAGCTCCCTGAATGATGAAATCCGTGCGGCAAAGCACGTGGTTGGATTTCTGATTTAACAGTTTACTCCTAGCCGCTTGTGAGTCACAAAAGCGCGGCATGCAAAAGCGTGAAGCTTTCTTTTAAGTTGCCCCTGGCCAAATAAGACAAAGCTAATTCCTGGCCTCACTCTATCCCTGCAACAGCACAGTAATTTCTTTGTGTTTTTTTGTTGTTTGTTTTTTTTTTTTTTAATCTAGAGAAAGTGGGAGAAGAAAGAGGGCCTGGCCGTGAGTCAGTGTGACCCCTCGCATCTCATCGCCTTGTTTGATTGCTCTGAGGAGACTGAAAGGTACTTGAACTACAGAGGATGACCCTCCCCATCCAGCATTGCCCCTTCAGGCGGGTATGCAGCCCCTGCATTTCGGAGCGGCCCTCCAATTCTGCATCTGCAGTAAGCTGGGAAACGGTCAGTACTGACACCAGAGAACTTGTACCGGTTGGAAAATATTTGGTCCAACCTGGTACAGTCTTCATGGGGGAGGGGATCACCCAAGTGCTACAAATCACCTCAGAGCTACAAATTGGTATGAGGTGGGCAGTACAGAACTACCCACCAGTTACCCACTGAGACTCCTCTTCTCTCTGCTTGAGCTCCCTATGAGCATATCTGAGAATCTGTCCCGTGGTCTTCGGGTTATTAAATGTACCCTTGCACATATGGGATACAGCTATGTAAAAATAAAATCCATTTCCTGCATATAAGAACGTGCTCTGATCTTCTATTTTTGCCTGAATTATGCAAAAAAAAAAAAAAAAAAAGGATGAGTGTATGTGACTATTGAAGACTTCACCAGGAGAGAGTAATGGTTTTCACCCAATTAAAAAGAGAGGAAGTGAGAATATCACGTCTCTTGATATTCGTAATAACAATAATAGCTTTCAGACATATGACATGATTCTGAACTGAAGGCCAGTTAATTGCAGAGAGACTTTCTCTTCCCATTAATCAAAGTCAGCACAGAACCAATAGAAGAAATAGACTGAAGTTAAACCTGGTCTACTTATATACTTGCATGGCACCAGGAACAGGGAGTCCTGGTTTTGGGACCCACCGTTGCTGTGCTGCCCTACAGCAGTGCACGTGCAGCAACTTAGGTGGCAAAGTTTCTAATTTGACTTCATTGATTCCTTAATTGCCTAAACATACAATCCCAATTTGTTTTAATACGTGAAACTGTATTTCACAGATGCTGATGATGGGTGAGAGTCTATTTCTGTGGAAGCTGCGAGCGAAATCCCCACTGGCTTCAGCAGGTCCCAGGTTTTCATCCTGTGCTTAAAATATTCTTCAAGACATTCGTTTCTGTGAGACAGCTTGTCTTCTAAAAGAATCTTGTTAGTACAATACTCACAGTGGGTCCCCAATGCAACATTTCTAGCAAGGGTCATTTAAGCTGGCATTTATAGTTAAATTACGAGGAACATAGCAGTCATCACCCTGTGCTCAGAAAACTTCCATAAAACTGGATGATTTGTCCGTTTGTTGTTAAGTGGTACCTGCAAGGTACTGAGCTGCACTTGCTATTATTTCTGAGGTGTGGTGGACACGAGGGGTAGTACAAAGCAGATACTGTACTTGCTGAATTAAAAGCAGATACTGTACTTGGTGAATTCTAGCTCTGTGTAGGAGGTATCAAAGGCAGAAGAGCCGCCTCAGTCAGCTTCTCCCTAAAGGCTTAAGCTGGTCCAGTGAAGAACAAATTCAGACACCTCCTAGGTGTGAACAAATGAACACCAGCAGAGCTCTGGGGTTTTTTTTAACATGACAAGGAAATTAATCTCTCGTGCTCTGTATCTGGGCTGGGGTAGGCTCAGGAAAACGGGGAGCAGATGAAAGAGATGAGCACTGCCTGAAGGAGGGCTGTTGGCTAAGGAAGAGCTGGACAGACGACATACTGAGCACTAGTGATGCCAACCTGAAGCAAGCAGTGACTGGATGGAACCTAACGAACTGGAGAGACAGAATCATTGCAGAGTCTGAACTTAAAAACTTTTCTATTACAGCTGCTCAATCTGAAGACTCAGTAGATAAAGTGTTAAAATTCTACTGCAAATGACCCAAATTCTTCTCCTCCTCCTAAGGTTGAAATATTTCTTCCTTCTCTTCTTCCAGAGAGCTCTTAAATCTTTTTTGACGTAGGTTACTCAAGAGGCTTTCAGAGGGCAACATCCTCATTCAGATAGGCTGGTTTCCTCATGTCCAGGTTTCCTGGACCCTGCAGCTCATTTTAGGTTGTCAACCCTATCAACGTCCATGCGAGAGAGGTTGCTTTGCTCTGTCCCTCCCAGCAGTAACGCACCTGTACACTGGAGTCCTGGACCAGGCAGAGCTGCTCCTGGATCTTCTGGAGCTCCTCCTGCTGCCACCGGATGTTGGCCTGCAGGATCCGGGTCCGCTGCTCTAGCTGGTCCTTGATGGTCTGGAACATGCTGAACTGTGCCGAGAACTGAAAAAAAAAAGGGGGGAAAATCAGTCATTATAATAGAAACAGGCCTCAATAGAACATTGTTCTGTAAGAAGTTATTGGTTTTTTGATTGTAAAGCACAGCCAAAGGAATAAAAGACGTGTTTGTAATATACTAACATCTAGGCAGAGATAAATCTTGTCTATTTTCAATTTTACGCACATATATTAAATTGCCTCAGAGTGATCTGCTTACAGCTGACCCCATTCTGTTAGGGAATTATCAGAAGGACTGTTTTTGAGAGTATGCTACATTAAAATATCAAGAGCATCTTAATTGGATGGCAAATGAGTGCATTATTTTTATTAGCCTGTAGTTTGGAGCCCTTAGTGTGTCATAACTGTATATTCCAGATGTGTTTCACTAACGCTTTCCTTTTTCCATGCAGAAATAGCAATGCTGCAATGGTTTATTCTGCTGAAGACTTACTATAGCATCACACGACAGCTGACCGCAATAAACATTTTCTAGATTTCTACAGGTGAGTAGTAGTCAAGCTGCAAGAAATACTCATTAAGTTATTTTTGTGCATGAAGTAAAATGAATAAATAGCTCAGCTCAGTGGGGGAAAGGCTATTCTAAATAATAATAATAATAATAATAATAATAATAATAATAATAATAATATAAAATGGAGATCGCTAATCGGGGTCAAGAAGAAAGCGCAGCCTCAGGTAGCAGCCATACCCGGCACCAAGCGGAATCATTCAATAAGTGTGGAGGGGACTAACACGGCAATAAATTCCTGGTTTCATTTGGCATGTTGGATATGATTCAAAGTCCACCAAAGTTAACCATTACTTTAATAGGCTTTGGAATAGTTGCTTTGCATGAGCTCATGTTCCAAAAATAAAAAAAAAAAACAGTCTTTGGGAAAAAGAATAACTTCAAAAAATCTGTAAGCTTTTCTGTAATTGAGGATTCCAAGACCTCTCTGAAAACATGTGCTGTGAGTGTCCAGGCAAAAGAAAAATAATGATTTTGCTGTGACTTGAAAATGGTGCCCTGTTCCTGTGGTTGTTCCAGTGGGTGAACTGATGGATGCTGCTGGAGCCTTCTTGCTCCATGGAGGTGCACTTGGCTTTTCAATGGGAAAACAAAAATGCTGACAAGAAGGGAACTAAGGAGAGCTCTGGTGCTAGCAGCACTGTACAGTTAAATGAATTTTCTGGCTGCTTAGAGAAAACTAAATGTGATAGGTCAGATCTACATCACCTAACTGCTTTGCCTTAAGCCAGCTAAATACATGAAATACCTTCACATTCCCTCCATCAAGGCTGAAATCCCCAAGTAAATGGCCTTTAGGTGAGAAAGGATGAGAACTTCAGAAGGTTTATTTCTATTTACCAGGTGGAGCGGGGCTTTCCCGCACAATCTGGCAGGTCACCGCTCCAAGAGTGGTGGCAAGGTGGGGGGGAGCTTCATGGCCAGCCCTGCTTAGGGGCAAGGAGGGCTGCTAAGGTGGCCCGTGCAGTTGCTGCTGGCAGAAGCCCTCAGAGCCCACTTTGGTGGCAGAGGTATCTGCGAGTGCTTGCAGCTTGCACGGTCTGCCCAAGGAGATAATGTGAGCACTTGGCCTCCAGCGCTGTGATCCGCGGCGATTTTGCCTTCAAACAGCAGCGCTGTCGTCTGCGACCTGGTCCTCCCCCAGGGCAGAAAAATGGTGTCAGACCCCCCGAAGGGAAGCTGGTCTTACTCTTAATTGGTGCTAAAGAGGGGAAGTCAGAGCGAGGTGTCTCTCTTTTTCTATTCCATGTATAAAGTATTAACCTGCGGAATGGACGAGTGGAAACCTCTGACATTTGGGAACAAGGACAAGTGACTCAAGGGAGCGTCCAGTGCTGCTGGGTGCAGCCCAACTCCATGTTTCTGAGGAGTCCCAGGTACCCTCATTTTATGAGTGAAATGACGCTATGGCTTGCTCAGATGAGATGCAGCCAAGTCCTGCTTCAGCCTGGGTCTGTACAGGATTTTTTAAAAAGCCGAGTCTTGCAACCTAATTCTCTCTGTATGAACTCTGTTAGTGAGGAGTACTCAAGTCTATAAAAGGGTCCTTATCAGAAAGGAATTAAAAACAATTTTGCTCAAAAGCTTCATTTTAACTGCCTGACTTGCTGATGGCAGACTTTTCATGTGTGAACTTCTTGAAGACACTTTGGGAAAGGAACCCGATTTTCTTCAATTAAAAAATGTAAGGAATTTTATGACAGATGGTTTTATAATTGTTTTATACCTCAATAAGAAACAAAATCCACTTCCAGGCCTTAGTTTTGAATTTGAATTGGCTTAGCGAAGTGGCACAGAAAAACATATTGTTGTTGATTTTAAATTATTATTCCTTAATTTTTTTTCATCATCTTCTTTTATGTAGCATATTTATCTAGTATTGTCCTTTTGTTTTCTTTTTGATGCGCTTTTTGTATTAATACACTTACCAGCAACAATTAGCTGCTCTACTAGAGTGAAAGCCATTAGAGAAGAAGACAAAGAACTTTCTCTTTTGCTTTTTTCCCTTTCCCACTCTCACCCCCAAATTTGTTGATAACTCCAGCAGGGACCCCTATGATTACAAAGCTTCTATTGTTTTTGTACAATGGGACACTATCAGCAATTGACCTGTACCAGAGAGTATTTATCTGAAGATCATTAAATGATCTACTAATTAAGGGAGAAATAATAAATTAAAAGATCCTAACTCAAAATGTTCCACAGAAAACACTGCACAGCTATCACTCTGCCATCAGAAGAAGTTGCTCTTCATCTCACTTGCTTATGTACAAGTTTCTGTAGGATTCTCAGAAAAGTGCATGTTATACTTGTGCCAGCTTTCCAGGTACAGTCAAACATGGAAGACTAAGCCTATGAAAGGATCACCAGTTTAGTCAAGGTTTTGTTAATGCGGACAAAAACCCCACAGCAATGATTTTAGTCAGCTTTCTCAAAAAAAAAGAAAAAAAGAGTGATGCTTTTGGGATCGTGTTGGCAGGCGTTCGCGTAGGGACAGGCTCGATGGTGGTGATGGCCCAGGTAGGCTGTACAGCCTGGGGAGAGGGACCAGCCATTCTGGGCTGTGACTCCTCCCCACCAGCATGGACGTCTGAAAGAGGCCAGCTGGACCGTGCCCGAGGAGGGACATTTCTCTCTACTGAGTGCCACCCCAGGGTGCCAGGGTTCCCTCCCTCTCTCTAGGTGCTGGGGGGTTGCAGCCATGGTGGGGAACCTACGGCCCCTGTGTCTTTCAGGATGATCCCCAGTTTCAGATGTGATGAACAAAAGGATGGACACCTCAAAGACATTCTCTTCCAAGTTTCATGACAATAGGTAGCCGGGTAAAGAAAAGAGACCCACTTTATTCTTTAGCTTGGTTTTTCCTTGCTTTCCTTTCATCTCTGCCTACCTTCCCACTTCCCATCCTTCTGGCTAATGCTAGAGACATGCAAACAGAGTTGTGAGAATCTCAAAAGTAGCAGGTTGCTGTAATTTCATGAAAGCTATAGCTGAGCGAAGGAGAGAGGGATCCACTCGTCCCTTCCTCCTGGGGGAAAAGCTGGGTCGCTGCACCAGCCTTGCAAGGTACAGCCCCTGGGAAACCGAGTTTCATTAGTTTTGCAGCTCACCAAACAATTTGTTCCTTCTTCCTGTCTTCTCAATAACACCTGCGCAATCCCAAACGGATTATTAGTGCTAATTATTATTCAGTCATCAGCATCCGCTGTGTTGTAAGGGATTTTAATTTATTACAATGAGGAAGGCAAACAAACAAATATTCTAATAGGGAGCACTTGGTTTAAAGTAAACCATTTACATTCAGGCGACATCTAGTGCTGCACTGCCTGTTCATTCAAACAAGCAAGGCAGAAGCTACAACCACATTTCGGCGGAGACAAAACCATCGCAGCCTTTGCTCGAAATACAACTAATCAAAGTTCAAGCAGATGGTGCCTGAGGCAGAAGCTGGCTGCTCGCTGCGGTTGTGGCCATTTAAAATGTCCTTCCCCTTCTGCTGCTGCCCCATAGCTAAACATTAGCCGCAAGGATGCCTGTCAGAGCATCGGGTCCTTATGTGGCCAGGCTCGGCACTCTGCCTTTCAGCCTCTGCCATGGGTCACCTTCAGCTGAGGGTGAGCAGCAGAACAGCAGAGGGGAGCAACCTGCCCAGCTCCTCCTGGGCTGGCAGCAGGGCGCCCGGCCGCGCTATAGCTGAAAGCGATGAACTTGTGTTCTGCCGCTAAACTGCTGCGAAATGGTCAACTGAGAAACCGAGGAAATGGTGGTGGTGGGAAGCACGCGTACCTGGGTTTTGGCACTCGCTTGCTTAGTGCTGCAGGCACCTTGTCTTTTAAATAATGGGTTATCTTGCTGTAGGCTGACACGTTTATTATTTTAAGGTGGGAAGTACAGAATAGTTTCATAATTTTCATCATGTTTTATGAAAATCACCCAAGTCTTTGGAGACTTGCTACTTTTCCCAAGAGTATTGCTATGAGATGTGAGCCTCGGCAACCTGAGCTGCAGCGTCCTGGTGCTATTTCCCCGCTCCGTATCGAGGGAAGCTCCATCTTTAGCTTTGCCAGGCGCATTGCTGTGACTTTTCTGCCAGTTGAGAAGAGGGCTGCCTGTGTAGACAGACTCGAGCCAGCCCTCTTCCTTTCACTGAGATTTAGCCAGCCCAAAAACCAGTGGCCACGTGACTCAGTGGCGCTCCGATTTGGCAGAGAAGAAATGGAACTAGCGTGCCAGTAAGAACATTTTACTGGGAAGGGGGAAGGCAGCGAGGCCCTTGGTAAGCAACTGGTAAAGCATCTCTTCACAAAGAGCTTTGTTGGAGAAGAAAGGGAGGTAGAAAAAAGTCAAACAAAACATGCGTGGGTTTATAATAAATAAACTAATTGATGTTTGGAAGTGCATTAATGAATAACGGAGAGAAATACCTGTAAAAGAAAATGAATGCTCAGAGCAGATAATTGATATGCTGTTTCTTCGCTGCATGCTGGTGTGGAGTCGTGAAAAGAATATTAAACATAGAAGATAAATGAGAATTTGGTATTTCAAAGCAGGGTTCCTCAGGACTTTCTATGTTTTATATGCTACAGGAAGAAACCCTGGGATCTTGTGAGCAAGTACAGGATACCAATGGTAGAAGAAGCCTAGGTCCAGGACTACTCTGTCATTTCTAAATTCAGAGGATGAGGGGGTGTATCACCACAGCATGATCACAGGAGAGAAACAATATGATGGGAACACAGTACTCCAATTTGCTCCTTCAAAATCCACGGAAAATGAATTGCTGAGGTGGCTTTTTGGGCCATCACCCACTTTTGAGATATGGGTTAATAGATTTCACTGGAGCAATTAGTCTCCTGTGGCATCCTCCCTGCTACTGGCATGCTCACGAAATGTGTTTTGTTGAACTTGCGCATCCCTTTCTGCATCAGCACAGCCAAACAGGTGTTTTTAGGCGGACTGTGTGTCTTTGTTAGTTTTGGGGTTTAATTCTCATTGTGACCTTGATTTTGACGGGACCTGATTCTGTAGAAGCAAAATTGAAAACTCTTTTTTCCACCTGTTTTTTGTCCTCCTGTGAAATAGATGTGTGTGTGCACCTGAACCTACGCGTACCTGGTCTTCTGCTCTGAATGCCTGTATGCAGAGAGATGTGTAAACACGCAAGTGTACAATTCAGCTAACTTTTCCACAATATTTTAGGTGTTTGAGAGGTGGTACGTTTGGGGGTTTTAGCTACTAAAGAGGTAACCTGTAAGCTCCAAAAAGAGAAAATATCAGGAGATTGGCAAGTGGCCTATTCCGCTTCCAAATTCCCAACTAACCTGTGCCAGAGGTGCAGGCTGATTTTGCAGAGTTGCTTGAGGCAGCAACTGCTGTGGAAGAAGCTCACATGAAGGCTGAGAAGGCAAAGAAACCTGGGTTAAAAACAAAACAAAACAAAACTTTATTTATAAGTTTGGCTCCTTTAAATTTTAGGTTTCTTCTCATGCCACGGCTTCCATGTAAGCCGTTTTTAATTGCTAAGCGGCGTATGTGGCACATGCTTTATACCGTCTGCCTATTTTGATGTCTCTGTGAAGTTACCTGAAGAGCGGTGGGTTGACTGAGTCTATGCACGGATAAATCCTGCTGCGCACTTGGTGTTCTTGGCAAGGCTGTGTTAGACTCAGCAGTCAGCTTTGTTGGCGTAGCTGCAAGAAAAGTACCAGTGAGTTCTCACAGGCTGGAGATCACCCCCGTTTGAAGCGGGAATTACAGCGAGACCTGGCTAGAAATGATTACATCCTGGCTAAATTCCAGCGGGAGTCAAGGTTCTTGTTGACTTCAATGGCAGTAAAATTAAACTGATAAGGAGGGCCTGGGCAAAGATAAAAGTAAATGAGATGGATTATGATTCTGTACTGCAATGAATGGAGCAGAAGGACCCAAGAGCTGCTGTAAAACAGCTGGAACTCCCTTCATATGGGCCAAATAACTATAAATTTAGGTTAGCTCATTGGCTCCCTGACCAGGGAGCAGAAGGAGTATATAAGGTGTGCTCAAGTCTTGTCTGGAACATCCTGAATCTTTGCCAGAAGCGAATCACCCACAGGCTGTTATTACTCATGAAAGTCTAGAGGGGCCTCATATTGATGCCCTCAAATCTGAAGACAGAAGTCCTCATTTTCATAACAGATTGAAACAGTAGGACTCGTAGCCAGTCCGCTACTCATTTTCCAGTGTTTGGACAGTTGCAGTTGAACCTTCCCTCTTATATGTTACCATTTCAGATGACGCACTTCATTGTCAGTGACAAACACATGTCATCAATACCGCATAAATAACTTTTAAATGAGCAGCTGTGGTATATAAGCACGCATTCTGTAACTTGGCTAAATTCAAAATAATGCAGGAACCCAGGAATACCACTCACATGCTGGGTCTGACTTGGGTGTGTGGGAAGATTTTGGTGAGCTCCTGGATGATGCTGATGGTGTCCGACTAGCGCTGAGGATTGAGGCACCAATATCAAGTGCATTAAAGTGCTGTTCAGGATCCAAGCTGGTGCCGCTGTCCTAAAAGAAACCAAAAAAGGGAATAGCTATTGCATCTGTCTGGGTGAAAACATTTTGAAAAGCATCTAGTAATGGTTGCACACCCAGTTCTTTGGCTGGCCTAAAATGACTTGAGCAGAACTAAACCCAGGTAGGCCAGCAGAAGACCTGGGCAGATATGTCAATGTCCCTTCCAAATAGCATTTAACTAATGCATTTTACAAAGAGCTATCACTGAGTTGGGAAATAAATAGCAAGCTACTGCCATAATCATTTTGTGCCTTCAGACGTTTTTCTGAATCTTTCTTTTGCATTCAGTTGGATGCGACAGCGGCCGCAACCTCTGTGAGACACTCAGCCATGCACCGAGGAGGAGCTTTTCTTTCTTCCCTCAGCAGATCACCGAGATGTAGCCAAGAAGGCTGATTGCCAGAACATGTCCAAATGAATCTTTAAAGTGTAGTACCTTGCCAAAGAAAGGTGGAGATACCTCACATTGCCCCTGCCCATGTTCCACATAATTTGTGGCTGTTACTGATCTCCAGGTTTATCTTTTCATGAGCTTATCCCATTTACTTTAAAATTATTCAAGTGAGCAATGAATTCTGAAGTTGAGGGAATCCACCCAGAAAGACAATGCTGGAGACTTCAGTGATGTTAACACAGAAACAAGTTGTGATTCTTACATATTTTCATGAAAAAAACCCTTTTCTCTTTGTACCTTTAGTGCTGAGGACACAACCTCTGAGGACACTTCTTCCAAGCCCATCTCCTGTCTCCTCTCCACCCGAACATCTGCATAACTGAATGTAAAATATAATTGTATGTATCAACATGGTATTGTTATATTTCATAAAATGTGCTTTAAGCAAATAGAGGAGCACATTATTGTAACAGTTTACAGGTTAAATGAACAGCTGAAAAATCATTTAAGTCAGATGCTACTGAATAACATTTGAGAGACTTTTAATTTTCAGTTTTTGCTCTGTTCCTGTCTTCTTGAAGTCAAGAGGTATAAGAAAGAAGCCTATATAAAGGTCAAGTTCACAGTCTACAACCACTTTATAACTTCACTGGAAAGCTTACACACATCTCTTTAAAAAACATTGTAAGGATTAGAGCTTAACTAATTATTAGAATAGTGAATGGATCTATCTATTCCCTGTTTTTGCACAAAATGGAAAAATGCAACAGTTAATCTGCCCCTGAACAGGGGCAGACAAATCAAGCTTAGGATAAAGTAAGGTTTAGTCCAGTCATTTTTCTATAATGAACATATATCCTTCAGAGAGGTCAGTCTTCTTTTTCGTTACATAAAAGACATCATTTTTCTAAGAGAAAATTTTGGCAGTCATGAGGATGCCCTTATCTTACTGTCCTTTATGTCCCCGCCGGTTGATAGATTTTCCATACCTTACCACCATGTGTGTGCACACAATGAACTCTGGCTTGGAGTTCCACTGGTGGTAAGTGATATAGTAATGGGTCTGGAGCCAGATCCACTGCTGTCCTTTGGTCAGAAACCGATAGCAGCACGACTTCCCCTTGCCAAACTGCATCACTGTCAGCAGAAAATACACACAGCTTGTAGCACAATTTGCGATGTGAAAATGGCATGAAATGTGAAAAGCGTGACAAAAGTATCATCGATTCCCAAGGGAGCTAGGCGTCTAAGCACCGTTCTAGTGAGTGGTCCTGTCAGTCTTGTGATAGAGCAAATATCATAAAGATCAGTAGGTATCTTTTTCTGACACTTTGAAAGGTACATTCTTACATGGTACAATTAACCTTAACTTTGGACACTAATGCATTAATGTCTGCTACAACTTAAACATAGATCTTACCCTGGTTTATGTGCTGATCACATACTGCTTAATTAGGCATCTGGGATTAATTTCTAAGAGTGATCATCTTAAGTTCTGTAGCAGAAAAGTACAGGATAAAAATGCTTGAAAAGATGAGTATTGTGTGCAGATGGATTCAGAATGAAGTGAGTGTAGGAGATAACATTGTGCAAAAATCATTTGAAACTGAAAGAAAATTCCCAGGCTGACAAGAATTCAAAGTGCAATAAACTGGTGTGTATTAGAGGTTTTAAAGATTCACTGACAAAATTAATCTCTGCTTTTCCCCTCAGTGATTTCAAGGGGTTCCCAAGCATGCACCTTTTTAGTTTTTCTATGTTTTTATGTCAACATATAAAAACTAATGTTGACGGGATATTTTCAGGCCACCCAGAGGTGATAAGATGAGATGTACCAGCCAGTTCTGTAAGCAAATATTTGAAAAGGATTGCCTCGTTTTCTTTACTTAGTGAAAGAGTTTTTCAATTAAATCTTGATAGACTGTATTGAAATAATCACAGGTAATCCCAAATACATGGTGAACAACATTAGGGTAAATAATCTGCCAGAATTTTACAAATCAGGATCTCCTCTGAGATTGCTTGAACTATTCCTGTATATTCTTTACTAATAGAGTGGGGGTCTAATATGGTGTATTTTATCCATTCGGTGAGCCTCGCTGACCGCTTCCGGGGATACGGAAGGTAAAATTGTATTTTTCAGAGCTCAGTAAGCCTGGCCCAGATGCTGATCAGCTGCGGTGCCCCCAGTCTGCTATAACTCCGCTAAGACACACAGGTGTGAGGCCAGGGTCAAACCTCCCCTTCCAAGTTTAAACCCATTTTAACTGGAACGACATTTCACTGAGGAGAGGTGGCCCAGCGACTCCACAGGAACTGCGATACTTACAGTGTTCATGGCACCTTGCTAGCAGCTCTAGGTCGTCTATATGGTAATAGTCGTAGCCAGAAGTACCCAGCACTTCAAAAGGCAAGTATCCTATAATCGGCGGTGCTCTGCGGTTAGGCACAATATCAGTGAATTCATAAACCATGAAAGAAACAGCGGTTCTGCATGTTGACATAGATATATAAAAAGCCTGGATCTGCTCTTGCTAATTGGTGTGCAGTCGTCCACCCCAGGGGACGAGATCCCGACTTTCCCGTGCCTTGTTCCCGGGATGCCCAGCTGGGCACGGCATCTTTCCCCGCAGGACACGGCCATGACAACCCCATCTTTCTGGGGAAAATGTGGTTGTGAAAGGCAACTCTGTTTCTCATGGACCTTCACACAAGAACCCGCTGTGAGGGAGCCATTCCCTGGCTGTTCCTCGGTCAGGAGCTCTGCTGCAGCTCCCGCAGTCCCTGCACAGGGGAAAAACCTGTGGCGAGGTGATAGGATGCTATCTCCCGCCAGGACTAGGGGGGTAGGAGGGGAGATCATCTGTGCCGCTTCCCTCTGAGTGTCTGCAGACCTTGTCCGTGGCGAGCTGAGGCAATTCCTTTGTACCTTTGCCAGCGCAGTTGCCTCAAGGCCAACGCAGACTTTCCCTCCGTAACTCGGTGGGAATTGCACACACACAATCGATGGCTGGATTTGGAAACAATGATTTCCGCAGCTGTATAATAGTTAGATGATTTTGCCATGTGACAGAATTTGGTCCACTGATATTTTTAAAGCAAACAAGAACAAGCTAGTCACAAATTCGGCCTGAGAGACAGAGTAGTTTTGTTTTAAAAGACTGATAAAAATAAATGCAGACTAAAATAGTAAATATAATCTTTTGTAGGAATTTCAGTGATTGCCCTCCTGTATAGATGTGAAACGTAACACTATTTGAGAGAATTGCACTTATGAAAATACCAGTAGACAAGCACCGAACACAATCAGGAGTGCTTTTCTTGTCACCAACCTGTGATCCAGGAATAAAAATTTCCACTCCAGACTGTGTCTTGATGTGAATTCCTCTAGAGGTTCTTCCACGATGCACATCTCCTGTATGGTGAAGAAAACCGACTTACTGAGAGTTGCAGCTTCACCCCTCAGCTTCATCTAGCTTTTGTTAGCTATAAATACGTGGTGCATAAGAGGAGAAAACACAGGATTCACACGTTTTCTGGCAAATTCCAGAGAGCAATCTATTGTATTTATCAATGCCAACATTTTTGCAGGAGTTGAAGAGAAGGACTTGCGATGTACATTGACTAAGAGCTATGACTGTTCCTTGGGGTGCCAAAGTTTTTATGGCTTTGGAGCAGTGCCCGGGGTGTGAGAGCTGTGCTCCCACGGCCCCAAGGAGCAAATGCCCCTTCCCAACATCCAGCCTGTGCTTGGTCCCACCTGGGTTTTCCACATCTTTCCTTGCTCTCTTTGTGTTACTTAAGATATCCATCACCCTTGCCTGGCCCTTTTGGACGTCTGTCCTCCGAACCTTCTTTGAGAAAGGGGGACACTCTCCTTCCCACTGCCTGGTTCGGGGTAAAACACAACCAATTTTCTGTTCAGTAATTTTACTTTTTATCTAAGCCTCTTGTAACTAACTAAACTCTCTGAAATTAACAGCATATTGTGCAGAAACTGTTTGCTCTCAGAGTGATAAGACCTATGTTTATAGTTCATGCCAAGGAATGGTACGCAGAGAGGCTCCTGCTTGTACTTATTGCTATAACAACCAAGGTCAAGTAACTTTATTTGCCCTGTTGGAGGGTCGGAAGCGGAAAAGCGTAGAGGGGTTGCACCTGTGGGGAGGAGGGGACAGGACAGGTGACACAAAACTGACCAACAGGGTATTCCATCCCATCTGCCCCATGCTTAGTATAAAAGCTGAGGCATCAAAGGGTCAGCCCTCTTTCTTCAATGGCCGGTGTCCAAGGAGGACTCTGTCTGTTCATCTGCCTTTGATCCCGATCTGAGCATTTCTGAATCCAAGTCTGGAATCCAGCTCCCATTCGTTCCTGGGTCCAGTCTGGGACTTTTCCCTGGGCCTGATGACAACGTGATTGTCATCCTGGGAGCTTGATATGGTTTTGTATATATTCTGTGTATTTCATTATTTTCTTTTTTAAATTATTATTTTATTAATTTATTAATATTTTCATTAAAGTAGTTCAGTTTTTTTCTAAACGATAAATCTTTTTATCTCTCTCCCTCCTCTCCTTGGAGTGGGAGGTGGGGGAGAGCTTCTGTCGTTCTCTTCAGTGGTCAGTCTGGCCCAAACCATGACACCCACTCAATAGCTGGGGGCACCACATGCTGTGGAGGGGGAAATGCCCATTCAGGCAGGCAGCCTGCATGGGGCATGGGGTGAAAGGTTGCCGGCTTGCCTTGCACTTCACTCCCACAGTGAAGAAACTGGCCCTTAAGATTCACAGCAGCTCTGGGCACTCATGAGAATGATAATGAATAAGTGAATTACAGGAGGTAGGGCACAGGGCTGCCTGTGAGGCAGGACATCCTTGGCCCAGAGGGATTGGGATGAGGACATAGTTGGCAAGGATTAGATTTTGGGTAGAGATGGGAAGGGGAAGAAGGATGGCTGCATTGTGCATGCCCATGTGTGGGCTGGCCATGTGCCCCATGGCCAGCTCCCACCCCACTGGCAGCTCTCCTCTCCTCTCCTCTCCTCTCCTCTCCTCTCCTCTCCTCTCCTCTCCTCTCCTTCTGGCGGTTTGCAGGGGCAACTCCAGCTTCATAAGCTGTCAGCCTGGGGACCCCTGGATGGGACTTGCCAGCATCAGTGCTCAGGATTTAGTGGCATCCAGGGTTATTGTATCCCCCATGTCTCTTCTGCAGGAGGGTCTCCATCATCACTGTTAAGGACAACATGCCCCTGGCCCCTGATGCTGCTGTCCCCCTGCTCCCTGGTGCCACGTCCCCCTGTGCAAGTGACACTCTCTCATCATCTCCTCTGTCACTTCTCTCTCTGTTGTCACTCTCAGGGAGAGAAGTCTTTCAGGCCACCAATGTTTGAAACCCTCTTGGGACCACAGGACAAGCTGAGATGTTCTGCCATCTTTGATACGTATCAATGCTCACAAAGGTGATTAAAGTGGCTGGTTGTAGATTGGCAAAAGGCTTCAGGCATACCTTAAATTCCTCTCTCCCTCCCTCTCCAGTTTGCACCAAAATCCATGCTGATGCCAAGAAGCTACCCTAAAATTCAAGGTGCAACATGCAAACATTGCTATGTGCAACCAAAATGCTGATTCTGCCTTGCTTAGCCAGTCAGATAGATAAATATTTTTGCCTTCTTTTCAGAGGAGGAAGTCAGGACTGGAGTCACCCAGGTGAACTGAAGAGATCGGTGTGCGGGGTTTCCTGGCAGCTAACACCTTCTCCAGGTTGTTCAGCAGCTGCATCCCTCCAGCACTGGGCAGCTCATTGCCAACCGCAGCCCATTTATTTCCCCTGTTTATTTTGAGATGTTAGCTACCCAAAGACAAGGGAATTTGCTTTCAGGGTTCTCAGAGAACCTTAACTCCAGCCTCTACTGATAATATGATTACCGTGGCTGAGATTTATGGGAAGTGTCCTCACTTACCTAGAAGGGACTGTACTTGCCTGCTGGGGCCATGAATCAGTCGAGAGTGCCCTGCAGGTCCCTGAGCAGTAATGGAGCCAGGCCAAAGGAGCGGTGATTTCATACCAGCTAGGTCTCAATTAGACTTTTTAATCTTTTAACCTCTGAGGACGGGATACCTGACACAGTAGCTCACATTTGTTAATTGGGGAACTGCAGTGCCAGGCACAAGGTTGAGTGGTCTATCCTTATTTCCACAAGCAGCTGTCTTACTACCAGGATTTGGGAGGAGAGAAACTAGCATGAGTCACCCAAAGACACCGAGGGACTCAAATGAAAGTGTTGGTGGCCATCTGTACACTGTCCCATCGCAGGAAAAGAAAGCAGCAACGAAGAACCCAATTTCAAAGTGACTTTGCAATTCCTAATGCAAGGAGGGTTTCCATTTCCCATGCAGCGGGGGCAGAAGTGACACCGTTTCCACAGACCCTGGCTCGCACTGATAATCCTCTTCACTGGATTTTTATGCATGAAATGTGATATCTGTAATCCATTCAATTAGCAAAACTAAGAACTTCGCGTGTCACCCTGTCTGTGACACTGTGAAAGTGTTTTGAGAAGTTCCGGAATGAGTGGGACCCAGGGTACGCACTTACCTTTAAAAACTGAGGCGTTGCCAAACGAACAGTCGCAACGAAGCAGATCTGCTTTCCCGGGGATGTTCTGTAAGCCCTTGGGACAGCCTCGTCAAAGCCATTGCAAGTAGAGTTAGGCACTAGGTAGGGAAAAAAACGGGATCCAGAGTCATGCCTCGTATGAGATTTTCTCTCCCCGAATATTTTGCACACTTGAAGCGTACTAATACTAATTTTATTCAGAGAAGTGCTCTAAAAGCTTTTAAAGCTGATATGCATATATTTAAATCCAAGTCAGTCATGTTAGGCAGAAAGACATCAGAGCTTAACTTCAAGTATGAATCTTATAGGTTAATCCTAATAAAAATAAGGCCAAACCTTATTACAGAGCATAAACCAGCTTTCTGGAAAGAAACCCCACGCATCCCATTGCTCTTTTTCACCACTCACAAGAAAAAAAAAAAAAAAAAGTATGCTGCAGCATGCCTAGCGCGCCAACTTCCACGAGGCAGTGAAAAAAAGCCTTGGCAGGGGAGGTAGCTGAAGAGAGTTCGTCAAGTCATCAGTGGCAAAAACACTGGGGCCCAGAGCCAGCGAGGCTTCATCGAGCCAGCAAGAGGCTGCTTGTGATTCTCGGCGGCTGAAGTGCATCTTCCCCTTCTGCGTCTAAGGAAAAGCGTCCCCAGCCTGCTCAAGTTCTCCTCGGCTTAAAGAAGAGCAAAGAGGACCCCACGTACAGCACTGGCTTCCAGAGCTGGGCGTTTCTGGTGAGCGTGCAGATGGCCTGCTGTCTCCTGAAACGCTGGGCAGAAGGAAAAACTGGATGCGATGTGGCTACAGATTTTGTGTAGGGTTTTTTTATCTGCGTCTTCCGTGATTGCGTGGCTCTTGTCTTGCTTTGAGGGCCCACTAGCACCTCCTGCCACGAAGATGCCTTGCCAAAAGTACGTGTTGCCTTAAGCTAGCCCACAGTTCCATGTTAGCATGACATAATGCAAATTTTTCATCCAAATTCGAGCTGTTTAGAGAAGGTAATCCCACTCCCACAGCAGTGAAACAAAACTGTGCTAAGCTGCGGTGGGAACTGGGCTGGCCCCATGGGCTCTTGCCCTGCCCAGACAACTGTCTCCCATGGGGGCAGAGAAGGTCCCTTCTAGCAGCTAGAGTTCACCAATATCTAATTATTTTTATTAATCTTCATAATATTAATTAATAATAAAATTAATAATACTAATCTAGTGCTAATAGGGGTCGATGCTAATATGAAACTATCTTTCCGTACTATTTGGCCCCTATATCCAACTTTCTGAAGTCTCCTACGGTTTGTCTCTTCTGCACAGGACAAAGCAAAGATAAGCATGTCCGTTCCTGTAAAACTGTTTTGTAAAACTCCTGTAAGAGTTTTGTACCTATTCGGGGAGGAGATTACTAGCAATTTTTATTCTGGGGTGTTTCTGCACTGGGCTTTAGTTCCCTAGCATAAATTGTAGAGATGGAAGAAGTCTGAACTTATCACACGTGCTTTTGAAACCCAGTTCAACCTACGAAGAGCCTTAGAATAGAGATACATGGCTGATAACAAGGATTACAGGGTATGAGATAGAAAAATAAGGACACCGAGGAGAATTCACACCTGTGATTTAGGCCACTGTGTGCACAATATATATTGTGCCAAAAAGGGGATGAAAGATTCCTCATCTGAGAAGGCAACACAGATGTGAGCATCCACAGAGATTACAGCCCACTCTTACGGCTGAGTCTGGAGGGCATGGCTGACTGGATATTAAGATAAAAAATATGGGCAAAAATCTGCTCCTTTCACCAGCAAAGCACACTTGCTCTGGGGACTTCCTAGGAATAGGTATTCCTGTTCTGCTCCTGGGGTTATGTGCATATACAAGGGCTTCTATGGGATTATTAATACAAGAGGTGGAAAAAAAGAAGAAAGAGTTAGGAGCTACAGGAAATAGGAGAAGCCCGAATAAAGAGTTATTGGTTCTTCTCCCATACGATTATTTTTGTAAGTCTGTTGAATTCTGTAGTCAGTCCTGTTTAAAAATTAATGGTATTGCTATAAACCCACGTTAAGGGCATTGTAAAAAGCTACTTCCAAGCTTACTACGTAATATGTTGTCACATTTGAAGTCAGTGGGGCCGTTTCTCTCTGTAATAGCCAAGTTCAGTAGCAAACGTTTGCAGGCTGGGCTCTAAGATAGGAAAGTAACATCAGCACATTCAGCCTCCCAAGTACAGGTGTGATGAGTTAGTGAACCCACGGGCTTGCAAACGACACCAGTTGAAGAAGAAATGCCCAGTGGAGACTGAGTCACACCAAAGAGAGCCGATGGCTTCTCTACATCAGCTGTTTGATGTAAACAGCCACGAGTCTGAGCTGTATTCCCGCAAGAGAGCAGACCACATCCCTGAATGTGGCATTTACAAAATAGGATCACATTTCCAAGAGGTAAATGCTAAAAGGGTAATAATTATCATAGAGTACAGCTATGTGGTAACTTTGGGATTTCATCACAACATTTGGGAGTGTTGAACTTGGCGGCAGTGAATGAATAAGCCCAAGGAGATGAGACAGAGCTGGCCTGGCTGAAACCCATCCAGTCTTCAAACAGCTACCGTCCCCTCCCCATACTCAGCTGCCCTTCGCAAAGCCCAAAGCACTACAAGCCTCAATGATACAGGCTGCTAGCCCCCACCTTGAAATGTACATCTTGATCAAAAAATAACAACTACAATAACTGAAATAAAAAAAAAAATCCCACATTTGTTTCTGCATAACTTTGCTGCCTGACTTATTTTTGTTGGTGTCTGTTCTTCCCACAGCTCTGTCTGTACAGCCTGCTTTGCTCTGCCCTTGCAGCTGGTCAGCAAATTTCAAGGGTTTTTTTTGTTGATAACTTTTAAAGTGTATTTAAAAAAAGGGGATCATTGCATGAATTAAAAAAAATAAATAAATCCTGGCATAATCTTTAAAGCGTGCCCTCTGAAAAATCATACTTTATAATTCTCCAAGTCTCTTTAAAAGAAACACACAACATCTTGAAGTAGCAGAGTTCAGTAGCAAGCTTTCTGAGAGCACCACAGAAAAAGAGTGGAATGGAAAATACAGGATGAAGTCTGAGGCTGGGGTAATACTAACATTTAGAAGTCAAATACCGGTCTTGGAGTGCTTTTGTCAGAAGGCATCTGATGAAAACGTTAAGCTGGCTATAAACAGGTGGACCCGGGTAAATGAGGGCATGTGAGCTTCACAATTAAATGATCTAGACAAAATAGCCTGAGCAGGGAATTAGAAGGTCGTGTGACAAAGATAAATACATAGTAAGAAAGATGAAACAGTTGTCTCAGATATATCAGTTAGCTGATGCTCCTTAGCATAATTTTTAATAGGGTTTGTGGTTACCCATCAGACCTGCTGCTCCTAGAGCTACCGCAAAATTGTTTTGTAGAAGTATTAGGTTACCTGCAACTATCATATAAGAAGATAGAAAGAAACTGATTTGCCTATGTGCAGGTTTTTTTGTTGTTGTTTTTTTGGTTTTGTTTTTTTTAAAAAAAGACCAGGACACTAAGGACAAGATGTTAAAAATAAGTAATATATATAAGGAACTAAGCTCTTAAGTACCATAGACAAAAAGATTTTTATCCTTAGGGATATAAATCATGCCACATGAAATGAATGAAAACACATTTTAAAAACCCCAGATGCCACATTATGCAGTTAATAATAGTACAGCAGTCAGTTGCTCGGTCATCTTATTTTAACTTAGGATGTTTAAAACATACTCTTCCTATAACAGCAAGCCTCTCATTTGTGCCATTTGAGAGAAGAAATCCCTTCTTCCTATTTTGTCAGCAGACGTTAATGTTTGAAGAACCAGCCTTAGTGACCGTCAGACAAACTGAACAGCGATTTCAAAAAAAATACAAGCCAAACAGACCAGAAGAATAAAATCAAGATTTGTTACATGTAAATACATTCAGACCACAGATAAACACAATATTCGGCAGTTAATATATATAATGAAGAGATCTAAAGTGCTAGTGGGAAGCCAGACTGCACTCAGTAGCTTTGGGTGAGTAACAGTGACGGTGTCCATAGATCGCTTGTCTACTTCAGTCTGCTCTCTCCTCTTTCCTCCTCCTGTTTCTTCCCTCCCCATCCAGTGTTGATGTGAACCCCAAGTAAACTCTTTGGGAACGGGAATGGTGCCTTTCTTCTTAAGTGGCCATAGAGAGCCCAACATAAGCACTGCAGATTGATAGCTGCGACTTCTACGATATCGTTAACAGTAAATAATAATATGCGGCTGTCAGTTCTGATCAAAACACTCATGTCAGTTTGAGTTGTTCTTGTTATCAGATGTTTCTGCATATGCTTATGGAGGCTCAAGATCAATGTATCTTCTGTAAAAATCTATTTATTATTTCCTTTAAAAGGGAATTCAGATTGAATTAATTGTTCTGAGAGTGAAAAGATTATTTTTTTTCTCCCCAGCGTAATAATTTTCTTGATGCTTATTCTTATCTCTAAGAGATATATCAGCTAACAGTAGAGTATCTGCTATTATTAGCACCCAGTAACCAGATACTTCCCGAGTTTCCATGTAATTGGGAACAAAAATGCAGTGTTTTAAATTCCACTATAATATTTAATTATATTACTCGATCAGGAACTCTTTTCACGTAACGGTTATCTCCTCCTTTTAAGAGGAACACTTCAGGCATTTTGGATGAAAGGACGGATCTGCCACTTTAAAAGATGCTGGTGGTCCTTTTTTCTGTTGGTGAACTTTGAAAGGCAAGTTGCTGCCTTTGTCCCTTTCAGGAGTTTTAAAGCAAGTATGTCACCTCAGAAATAGGATACCAAAGCCAATATTTGGTTATATAATTATGAGAGATCTTTTTCTGTTTACAAACGTACAAACAATTTTCACAGGAGGGATAAATCCAGCCTGCCTTATCTTTTCTTATCACAGTGAGGTATTAAGCGGCTTTGTAAAATAATTTATTCTCACTTAATTTGACATTTTATACCGGGAGCTAAGCATTTCCTTGGATTTTTTTGAGGGTTATCTTTATTACTTGCCTCCCCGCTCAGCCCTCGGGCAAAACTGGATGGGAGCCACTGCATTATTCATTGGTGATGCTGAAATGGCTCTGCCCCTTATCAGGTACTACTGGTCAACAGGTACAGTGATGGCACTCGGCTCCCTCAGATGTTTGCATATATTCATCTCTCTTGTTAAAATCTGGACTACAGGACCAGAACCTGAAATATATAAAAATATTGTAAAGAGTTCCTATTTGCAAATAAAATAAAAAAAAAAAACAAACAGAACCCCTTATGCTCTGAGAGCAAGTAGGCGTTTCTCGCGGAGGCAAAGAGGGAACTCCACCTTCCTCTTCTGAGTGGCCCACGGGCCACGTCCCCTCCTCTCAAGGGACTACTGAGTCTTCACGTCAGGTTACAGGCCTGCTTTTCTCATTGAAGCTTAATTAATGATGATTATATAATCCTCCCAAATGGAAAATCAAATCTCTTGTATTTGATTTAGCACAGCCAGTGACTCATGCAGTCACTCCGCACGGCTCGCATTGCAGTTTCGCTGCTCGGCTGCTCTCGCTTGGGCACAGATAATTCGAGGAGGAGTGGGGGGGTTTCACTCATGTGCAGGCGGCTCGTGTCACATCCCCGGTGTAGACAGAGCTGCAGAAATCTCCTTGCAGCAGGGGTTACAGAGTACAGCTTCCCGCACACCATCCCCAGGAACAGCCCAAGCGTGGACCCTCCTGCTAACCCTGTGCAGCTCCTCCAGCCTCCAGCTATCGCCGAGCCCACGAGCTCTAGGGACGGTGATCTGCTGAACGACTGAACGCATGCCGCGAGCTTTGGGAACTTTCCCGGGCAATTTCTGGGAGCTGCACATGCATCTCCCTGCCCCTTCTGGGATGGAGAAAGATGCCAGTGACTGCTCCTCTGGGGGACTAGCATGGGCTCGATGTAGGTTGTGCGTGATCTGGCTCCCTGACAGCAATCCTGGTGACAAGTCACCTTGGTAGATACCAGGTATTTGTTCTACTTTAGCGGAAAAAAAATTTCTCTTTGGCATCTCAGTACAATGGCCTTTAAAGCCCCAGAGCTCCCGCTAAAGTTAGGGAGAGCAGCTAAGCCCCTAACTGGCTTTCTAAGTCTCGGTCCTTCAAATTAATCCATTCAAACCCATCCCTATATGATGTTCTCTGCCATAAGTCACAATGCGATTAACGGAGAAGGTATGAGGGAGGAGGGAAGGGGGCAAGGTGACTGGGACCCCAGCACGCATGACCCCCTTCCCCCAAGCACCACCGTTATATGAGCAATGAACAATAATAAAATGAGCCTAAGAAAATGATAATTCAAGAGAGGTTATGTTAAAGGTTATGTGGAAGTAGAATAAAGCTAGTGACATTTCTGTTAAAGAGGGCAAAAAAGGACCTACCAGTTCTTCAAAACATTAGCAAAGGTTAACTGAGAAGGTGAAAGATTTGTTAGGACTGTCGCTGCCATGACCCTACATTAATGAGAATGGAATAGTTATGTATCCTGATGGGACAGAGCCTGCCCAGGGATAAAAGAGCTTCCTTGGCCCCAGAGTCTCCGGCATTCCTGTGGCAGGAACACGCAGGCAGGGAGGACTCAGGGTCTACTCAGCAAACCATTGGAAACAAAGGTAGGATTTGGCATTGGGTGGCTAAAAAGGAACAGCAGAGATTTGTATTTAGAGAAGAACATCCTGTATCAGTCTCCCATGTGTAAAAACATGCTAACACTTCCGCTGCTGAGAAAAGCTACAGGGAAAAGCATTCTTGAATACATTCATAAGGAACATCTCCTGCTAATTAAGCTTAATTTGCAATTTCTGTCTTTCTCCCCCAGCTAACTCTTTTCTTTAGCTTAGCCTCCTTCCTCCACAAACACCTCCAAGAAGCAGGATTTGGGGCCAGCTGGTCCTACGCACGTAGGATGAGTGCTGCCCTGTGTGTGCTATGTCTCTCCCCACCTCCTTCCCAACATTGTCTTTCTTGCCCGCTTGCCCGCACACCTGGAGAATGGGTATTTATTTAATGGGAGGAAGAAGACAGCAATTACTGGCAGGTCCGGCAGGTGACAGCCCTGGGGTGCGTGGTCTGGGGGGACAGGGCCTGTTAATGGGGTACCCTGAGGTGTGGTTGGCCAAGCAGAGGTGGTAACCCGCCCCACCGCTGCCCGCATCAGATGCTCAAAGGTGTCCCTGCCACAAGTCCCTGTGCCAAAGCACAGCCGTTTGTCCCCAGCCCCGGGGCTGGAAAGCTGCCCAAAGGGTGGCTGTGTTGCTGCGCTGCTCGCTTGAGCTGATGTCCCCCATGCCTTGCTGAGGGTGCAGGCGGCAAGAAGCCCGGTGGAGCTAAGGACAGCCACTTCAGAGGTCTGCACCCTCCTCCAGATGCTCACTCTGTCCTTGGCCCAAGGTTATCAGCTCCCAGTTTGCTGCTGCCGCTACATCGCGAGTCCGGTGCACTTGATTCCACTTTTGCTGGGAGGTGGTTTTGTGGCTGGATTAGGAGCCAGGCTGGTGAGGGGGGGCATGGGGGTGACCCCCGGCCAAGGGGGAGCAGTGCTGGGGACGCACTGGTGAAGCAACTGTTTCCACCGGACTCTGCACGGAGCTGGGGAAACTAAAGTTGGGATGGGAAAGCTGCCGTTCTGCCACGGGGAGAGGGGAAGGGGGCCAGGAGGCAACCATGGCAAGGGCCATCCCCTCCCTATCCACCCGAGGGTCAGACTGCAGCAGAGATGGGAAGAAAGTGGAATAGACAAAATTAAGTGGAAGGTTTAGAAAAAGGTGGCACAATGGAAAAAAAAGATCTTAAAAAAATTTGAAACAGAAAGCACATGTCTCATTAGAAAGCTGTAAGCTGGGGTCTTTGGAAAATGATCTGGTGTCCTCTGAAATCAGTATGTTCCCATTTAGTTTATATGCACTAAGCTAGAGAAGATATCTGTAATACAAGTTTTATCTTTCTTCTGAGAAATAGCCACTGATACAAATGCTGGGATATGAAATCCTAATGGGTAAGAGGGCAATATTAAGGTCAGGCCAAAATAAAAGGCTGAAAATCCTTGAAGAAAATGGATCAGAAATTCCCCTGGTAGAAATGTATCCTTATGAGTCAGCACCTGAAATCCGGTTTCTGCTCTAGAAAACAGAACAGCTTGGTGCGTGCGTCTGTCAGGCAGCCGCATTTCGCTTCATTCAAACTAGAAAGCATCCAGGCAGTTACAGTTTTTTATACAAATAAAGCCTCAAATCAGATGGTACCAAACAAGAGATACGTATCTGCATCCTGCACGTCCGTTTCTATTCTAGTCATGTGGAGCAAGAGCAGAAAGTTAAATGGGGACAGGGACGTGGGTTTTTTTTTTTTTTTTCGCAGTGTGGCATGCAGTTTTTGGAAAGCACGGTGGGGAATTTTTTTGCTGAGGATGACCTATTTGGAACAATACCAGCAACTTTGGAAATGCCACTCTGGAGTTCAATCAGGCAAGTAACTAAGGCAAACTTGGGCAGGCAGGAGAAGGGAAAGTAATAAAAGAGTATTTCATTTCTGACACTAACGGCCGTGCAGCAATCTGTTTGTTAGGGAACGGGTGAGGTGGAAATCTGCTCTTCATCACTTGAAAGATGGTTTCCCTGGACTGACTGTGGTGCATTAGCGACTATGCTGACTGTATTTCTTTCCTTTTTTTTAATTTTTTTTAATTTGTTTTTATTATTTTTTTGAGACTATTGTGTTCTGCAGTGCTGGAGAGGAACGTAAAATGGCAGCTGGAGAGAGCGGCGGGTGGAAGCATCCTCAGCCATTCCGACGGCAGTGGCGTGGGGCGGTGGGTGCAGGCGCTCCAGCACGCGGCGCTGCCGCCTTTCCCCAGATCTTTGCAGAGAAGGGCGAGAGGGGCAGATTTGGCAGATTATCAGCCCTGGCACAGAATCTGTGTTTCATGTAAGCCAGCAGATAAGGTAGCAAGGTTATTATTTAGCTAATAGGTGCGGTCTTAGCACACAGCATCGGCGAGCACAAAGCAACCCTCCTCCGAACCTGTCATTATTTGCAAACTTACCCAGAGTCCAGGATCACTGCTAACAGGTGAAGGGCAATAACAAAAGCAACTAACACAATTTCACTCTTCATAGGTATTCGTCCAGCTTTTGCAAATCAGCTGCGAGATCCACGTGAAGCAAAATTTACCCCATAATGTTAAAAATAGTCCTTTCATTTAAAAGCCTGTCTTGTTCAATGGAGCAATACTTATATTTTATTTTACACAGCTAAAGTAACATTTATACAACAATTAAAGCTTACCATTGCTGTAAGACCGAAAATTTCCTACAAATTTTATGTATTCATATGTTGGAAATTCCTTTGGGTTCAAACTTCCTCTCAGAAGATGACAATAAAACTCTAGTTCATTGTCAGCTGGATTGTTAAAAGAAGAAGAAGAAGAAATAAATATACTATTTAAGCTAAACACAACCAACGGTGCCTTCCAACCCCAATCTTGCAACTGGCAGCACGAGAGCAGCTTGTCACCACTCAAAGTCCTACACACCGACGTGCTATACGTTGCAGTGCTATACGTTGCAGGGCCGGAGCCTCTGCAAGGAAGCGCCTCGCAGGGATGCGGGATGCTCAGCGCCGGGCGCGGGTCCTGTCTGCCGGCAGCGCAGGGGCAGCCTTCGACACGGACTCGCCCTCCTCTTACACCACCTTCATCACAGGGCTCGCGCTGCCATAGCACCGGTGTAGCAAAGGAGAGAGCCGGATCCTTCATTTATAGCTTTTTTGCTATTTAGGCTTTTCACGACTCACAGCTGTTCTACATCTTGTGTTGGAAAACTGTGCCTAATTACCTCAAAATATCTATTAAATTAGCTTTGGCATATTAGCTATCAGCTGCAGGTTTTGTATATACAGTAGATTAGGCAGCTGTACGTCTTACATTAAGGTGTGTCTTCTGGTTTCCTACCTCTTACCTCCTAGAGTGAATAAGGGTGAGGCAAGTAAAAGGGTTTTTAAGAAAAACAAAATTCAATTTGAAAAAGAATTACAATGGTTTTACTTTTCGACTATAATGCAAACCAAAGGCGTGTGACATCAGCACATCTCTGAACAGCATCTTACTTGAACAGGCTGAAATATCAATTAAGATGTGATTTGTCTCAGGCGAACTCTCAATTTCCATCGGCTAACCTATTTTCCTTAGCTGTCTCAAAAGATACAATATTTAATAATTAACAGAACTGCAAGTAGTCTTAGCCTAGTAGAATAAAGGCAATGAGTTTCATTTAAAAATAGTACCAAAGGGTCATTCCAGGTAGCAAGATCTTTTTAAAAGGCTATGAACCTAAGTTTTATATTGCACATCACATAAAAAACTCTTTCTGAGAGAAGATTTTCATCCTGCCTGTGCTTTTTCATTTACTGGGAAAGATAAAACAAAACTTACTTTTTAGGTAATCCGATGAGGCAGAATCTGTCATAAGCATACAAGAAGATAACATCTTATAAATCTCTGAATGTTCTTGTTCTGGGAGGAAATTTAACAAATTCTGATCCAAGACATCACACTGCAAAGAAAAAGGAACCTTTGAGAAAAATAGAAGTATCACAATGAGCAACACTTGCAGAGATGCGCAGCAATGTGGATATGAAGCCTGGGGCAGCTGACAGGAGTTTTCCCACTGATTTCCAGGGGCCCCTGACAAAGCCTAAAACAGGGGGAAGCAAACCAAGTCGCCACTTCCCGTTGGGCTAGTTCTCAGCTCAGTTCTCAGCTCAATTCTCAACACTCGGCGATGCTCCTCTAATGTTTCTCAGGGACCACCAGATGCATCGGGTATGTCCATACAATTAAATGACGAGACCTGGGAGTGAGATGGAAAATGGGATCCTGGCTCCCCGTTCTGCTCACCAGCGCCGTGCACAGGTCTGTTGTGGATCACTGGAGCTTGCTCTCTGCCCAGCAAACCCCAACTAGCTGCAGCAGCGGGGCTGGGAGTCACCCTGGGCCACTGGCCCCGAGAGCTGGGTCAGTCCCAGATCCAGCCCCTCCCTGGGGGGACCTCCTGGGCTCCTGGGAAGTGCCCTTGAGGCGGCAGCCCTTGCTCCCCCTTCCCCACATCCTGGCAGGTGGGAGCAGGGAGAAGGAGACTCCCCAGTCTGGACGTGGCTTTGCAGCAGCAGTAGTTAGTCCACAGGGAGGAGGACTTCATGGTGCCACCCGCACAAGCCCTCTGGCCAGCCACAGGCTGGACACCCAGATGTCTCCTAGCACCATGGTCAGCTGGCACAGACCTGAAATCCATCGGAAACCTAGGTACTGAGATTTGGGAATGGAAAGAGGAGATGGATTTGTGCAAAAGGCCGCGCCCAGCCCAGGATGGAGAAGACAAAGAGTCTGTCACAGGGTTGTGAAGAGGAAGGTCTCACTGTGTTTGGCATGGTGGCTAACCTAACGCTAGAAGAGCGTATCTGAAAGCAAGTCCTGAGATAAAGTGACCCTCTAATGGCATCGACTTACGTCCATCCCACTTGAGACTACCTCGGGCTGAGCTGGCACGCTGACACAGCTTCGTGTGTCGCCAGAGCAGCTGCTATCACACTGTATAGTCGTGTTGAAAATGTGTTAGCCCTGTATGAGACTGGCGAGTTATTAATCATCATCATTTATTTATGTATTTACTTAAGATTGTGCTTTGGTTTCCCTCTGCTTTCCACCCATGCCTGCTGTTCTGGGTGGAATTCCTGTTTAGACTAGTGAAATGCATCGAGTGCACTTTGAAAATCTGAGCGCTATGCTTTATACACTTATCTTGATGCGATAATACATTACTTTAGATTATTCAATTGTAAGTATTACATGTGCTCGTTACTTGAATATTCCTTTTGTGATGAATACTTGAAAATTACTTTTGTGACTTCAGTATACATCTTATTAATATGCATCCTACTGATATTCATGTAATTCAGTTTATAGATACATGTATATAAACATTATATTTACACAAAATATAGTACATTGTTCATGTAATTTTGGGCATATGAAGGAAGAACACCTAATGGGAAACTGCAGTGGTGAGTCCTGTTCAAGGCTTGTGGTACAGCCTCAGAAAAGTAATTTTTCCTTCTCATTCCCTTTCTACCTGTAAATGTTAGATAATGATACTTATCCACCAGTTTCACATAAGTCTCATGGGGGTTAATTAACATCCACTCAGCAGTAGCTGCAGGAGGACTAGATGTGAGCTGTCACCACTCCTCAAACACATTATTGCTTCTTCAGTGACCTGAGGACGTACCACCTTTTGTCTCCGTATTGTGACCAAGCTCGGATTCAAAACCTATTATCAGTTTTCCAGTGTCATTTCCATTTAAAGGGATAGCAGCAGAGGCCTGTGACGGTGTCTATGGTAGGAGTTGCCAGACTTTTGTTCCACACACACCTCAGAGCAACCTCCTGCCCCGAGCAGGATTTCATTGATTTACAAATCCCAGCATTTATATTTTTTACCACTATCGTGTACCATATCCAGACTCTAATGTTTGGTTTGCATGTTTTCTGTTAGGGAATGCCATTTTTTTTTAAGTGAATATGAAAAAAATGATAAGGTATCTACTTCTTACTGTGTTTCACAACTCTTGCCTCCCGCAGAGGTTAGGCACACCTGTAAAGCACGGAACAGAATTTCTGGATCTTGTACATATCAAGACTCCAACAATGTCCTTGAATCAATATGTCAATCAAGAATACATCAACAGGTCAAATAAAGAGAAGGAAGCAAATATTCCACAGTCTCCCTGGAGCTGTAGGAAATGCCAGGCAAGCTATTCAGAGCCAATTCTGCACCAGACCCGAAGAGCAGACATCTGGTGCCATGGCAAAAAGGTGACCAGAGAGATGGACAAAATTTGATCATCACAGACAAAAATGCATCGGTTGGAGGGGAACAGTTTGCAGCTTTGTCTAATTATTCTAATTATTCTGCAGTGGGCAGTTCTGCCCCGCTGGCAGACACAGCCACAAAGCATTGCTGAACGAGACAGGGAAAGCGGATAAAAGATAAATTACAGTGACCGTGGGTAGAGTGGTTAGATGAACTATGTTAATGCATATTTATGCCTCTAAGCTCGGAATCCATTCTGCGCCTTGGAATCTGTGGATCCCGCTAACAGACACTTCTGAGTATTTACCCCTGGTAGCTACGGCAGGCAAAGAAACAACAGCTTTGCATCCGTGGATGTTGGTCTGTTCTAAAAACAATACACAGTAAATTCACCACAAGTTCTGTAATCGTTTGATGTATAGCTTAAATATCTGTGCAGTTACAACGAAACAGCCATACTCCAAAATGGAGCTCCTTCCTCACCTTTTCATTTCTTTTTGGGGTGGTGAGGAGGAAACATGATGAGTTATTCCCGCTGTGGGGAAAAAAAGCAGGGGAACTGAGCAGCACGGTCACTGCAGGAACGGGAAGGTGGAGGGCTGCAAAGGAGACAGGCTTCTTTCCCATCAACCCGAAAAAATCAAGATAGCTCTGCTCTTGTGTGCTGGGATTTGTCCCCAATATCAATCTCTATATCCTGCACCCATGCCCATTGCTAACCCTGTAACGGCAACACAGCATGCATAACTTTCGTACGCTATAAGGTGCTATGCCCTGGATTTTTCCACGCTGACATATAACTTAACAGCAGAGCAGCTGCCTGAGCTCCACTGGGGAGCTCCTGGGGAGAAATAATTCCCCCAAGGAGAAGCTCAGCCCTGCCAGGGTCCTCCTGCCTTTGGAGAACCACCTCCCCACCAACCCTCGTGGACCATCACGTGGGCAGGTGCTGAGTGCGGACCCTCCGGCTACGGGACTAAAGCTGGGTGAGATGGGCACCGCTCTCCCAGTTCGTGAGCAGGTGCAGCACCTTCTGCCTGAGTCCGTGGACCGGCAATGTCCATGAGAAAGCTGCATCTCCTCACACAGGTTGGAAACGGTCACTCTGCTGCCTGTGTTTAACTGTTTCACTCAGCAAAGCAGGCAAGAAGAGACAGGGAGGACCCTCCTCCAGAGATCTGCACAGCGCTGGGGTCATAGCGTACCATCTGAGTGGCAAATGCTATGAGTTGTGACCAGTTTTTCAGGAGTTTACTTCACTTCAACTTTAGTCAATCTTACCATGTGAGCTAAACCTCTCTTTACATCAACCGGCCTCCAGATCTTGTAACAACAAACTATTTAGAATTACAACAGAGGAAGTCTGTGTTTGAAAATACTCCGTGGAACTTAGGGAAGCTATATTAAAGAGAATTGGATATATTTGTTCTCAGCACCAGAGTCTTTCATGATTTTAATGAAAGAAAATACATCAGATTTCTTGATAGGGGCCCTCAGAGAGCCCTGCTCCGCATTTTGCCCAGTTTTGCTTCCCTTTCAGTGCTCAAAGCAGAAGATTTGCAGAGCATTTTTTTCCCCCTGCAGTCACAGAGGAAAAAGAATTGTTACTTTGTCCCTCAAACAGTGACTGATTTTAGCTTACAAATAGATCCTGGAGGTAAACAAAGTAAGTCACATCATAGATTTTCCAGATACCACTCTGATCAGCTCTAAAACTTAAGAAGACGTATGGAAAGGGCAGCATGAGACTAAAATGCCCACTGTGCGCCTAACTGCACACTCGGCTGGGTCTCTGCCCATGGCCCTAGCGATTTGCCGACCTCGGGCAGGCAGAAGCCTTTATTTCTTGCTCAGTTGTGATCGCTGGGAGGCACCCAGTCACTCCGCACACATGGGCTGGTGGGGCAGTTGTTAACCATTATCACTCCATAAGCTCTGAGAAGGTCTGTGGGAACTCCTGCCCCACCTCCAGCCCCAGCAGGGTTGTCCCTGGCTTGGGCTGCTCTGTGCTGCTTCTCTGCAAATAAAAAATAACAACCATCCTTGTCCCAGTTTTGGGCAAAAATTATCACTCAAGGCATGACTTTGGGAGGGAAAACCAATTTAGTCTCTGATGGCCCAACTCAGGAATTATGAACCTGAATCCATCCATGTTCAGCTGGGGCTTAAGGTTTTAGGCACAGGGTCTGAAATGTGTCTTCTTGAAGAGCACTAATTTCCCACAGCAGATCTACTGTCCCCACTGAGAATCAGTATTTGCAAAGGCTAGCAATAAAACCCCCAAACCATGAAAGACAAAGAAATTCCATGGAAATCGGTAAGTGTATGAAGACCCAGCAGACTGCATGCAGGACAGGGCTTTCTCTGCCTTTGAAGTGAAGGTAAATATCAGAAAATAGTCAACTACTGGTTTTCTCAACTGTTGAGGATTAAAGAAAAGTGATATAGATAGATTCAGTTGTTGTTGCATAGCAATATTCTTGCATTTACCAGGAGCTGCCGCCTTTCATCAAGTTCCTTTCGTCTCAGAAGAAAATAATTTTTGTTCATATTACAGCAAGGCAGTGTGTGTGAAATACATTTGTCTGGGTGGAAAACATAACACGTATTCGGTGAAAAAGTAAATGAGAGAAAAAGAACAGTAATTTTCCTAAGAACGTGGCTGGGGGGGTGGGGGGTGGCATGTATTTATTTGAGACCAAGCTACTAAAAATGAGTGTGAGGATTAATCCTTAATTATTGTGCTCTTTCTCCTAGAGCAGCCTTAGCAACAGGGCTTGGAGCAGTCCCTCTGCCCTGCTCCTCCAGCCCAAGCCAGCGCACCCAGGACTGTCTCACACTCCCAGAGAAAACAAGCCCTATGTGCCGGACCCGAGCGCCGAGCATCGGCTCCACCAGCATCTCCCGGGAGCTTTCCTCTTGGGAAAGCACAGCTAAGCCAACGGCTAACTCCCACTCCTCTGAATTCAATGGCGTTTTTTTGTCCTTTGCCTCCCTGGGAGGAGAATAAGGCCCTTAACAAGCTCCTCGCCGGGCTGCCAGCGGCACTGGTGCTATTCTCTGCTAGCTTAGAAATCAGAGATGGAAAAGATCAGGCAGGTCACCCTGTCCCTCCCCTGGCCAGAGCATTCCCGTAGAGCTTTTTCCATTCAAGCCGAAGTGCCTCATAGCAACAAAAATCCTGAAGGGTATGAATCAGACGGAGAGAGAAGCGAGCTGATCAACAGCAGCGCCCAGCATAACGCAGGGACAATGCTCCTCACCGCATTTTCAGGAAAACACCACCCACTCACCACCCTTTTGCATCTGCTGCTGAAAATGCAGGGCCCGATCCTAGGATGTGTAGCAGAAAAGCCAACGCCAGAATTAATTACTCACCGGTAAATGCCCTAGAAGAGGTGTGATGCTGTCAGACACGTAGATGATGCTTCCACCTGTGGTCACTGCTATAATGAAGCCATCTAATGCCTAAGGAAAACAGACAAGTGGAGAGGGTTTTAATAGGAACCAGGGGTGTAAACAGGGCGTCTCATTGCGTGTTGATCAAAACTGTTTGACTCCAGCACCGTATTGTCATCGAGCTGTAGGAACGTTATCTCTAGTTGCAGAACAGTAATGCTCTGATTTCATAGTCTGATTTAACTTTTACAACGCTCTTTGTAGTCTAGCAAAACCTACTACTGAAGCGACAAAGGGCTCACAGGAACATTTCATGTCTCAGTTTTTAAATTAATCACACATTTTAATAATGCAAAATGACTAAGACTGGATCCCTTGGAAGTTATTAAAATGAACATTTGAGCTCTGTGTAAATATCAAAGGACGATGAAAGGATGTGGTCCTATCTCAAAATGGTACTTCCCTGCAAACCCCATAAATCTCAGTTTGTATTAATGTAACGTTGTATATTACTGGGCTTTCATGTAAGTAAAAGCAATGCAAATGATCAAATAATCCTTAGCCAGAGTTTTAATTGAGTGATTTATTTTAAAGGTCATGGTATTAGATTACTCATTCCAAGAGAAAGTCACCCTTCCGCACGATTTCTTCCTCACTTCGGTGCCACCTTGAGGTAAGCCCCTTCACTCCTAGGACTGAAGGGGAATGTCAGCCTTATCCCCATCCTCTGCACAGGAGCAATTTCACCTTCAAAATTAGTTTCTTCTTTAGTCTGGGCTGCAAAGTTTTGAGCTAAATATTGTTCAAAGTTAAATCTAGGTAAATCTCCAGATCTAAAGCAACATTTCCCCTACTCTGAGCAGGACCCCTCCAAAAATTAAGAGTCAACAGTAGGTGCCCAGAGACTGTATTAAAACCTGCTTGTGGTAATAGAGGAGTCACTGGTGAAGCTCCCAATGCCTTCAAGAGGAGCAGGTCTGGGTCCTCCCTGTCAGTTCACTGGTGACCTGGTGATGCCGGTGGGATTTGAGCATCACGGGCCCTGCAAGCACGACTGAGTCAGAGCAGAGTGCGACTCGAGCCCAGGGGCAATAGCTGCTGAGGAGACAGGTGTACTGCAAACAGCCTGAGCAGGGTGCCGCGGCGCTACACAACCTTACTGCAAACCCAGGCGTGCCTCCAAGCCAGACCAGCAGTTGATCCTGTGAGCCGCAGCACACCCTTCCCCCCCGGCCCCGGCTGACTTCAATAAGGGAAAGAATTCTGAGAACACTGGAAAATGCTAATTGTTTCTCAAAAAAAAAAAAAAAAAGGAAAACACAAAGCCTTGAATAAAGACACAAACATATGTTCCTTTTTCCAGAGAACGCTGAGCACCCGCAACTATTTAAGTCAATGGGAATCTGCTGGTGCTACAATCCTTTGAAAAGCAGGTCAATAACTTATACCCCAGTAGAAGAGCGTGTGTTTAGCATCTCTGAAAACCCTCCAGCTGCTATAGTTAGTTTGATTTTGTTAATCTAAGTGCAGAGAATATGTTTTTCTTTAGTGCAGTACATTCAAGCTGTTTGCTAAAAAAGCAAGATAGCTGTTAACCCATAGACGAGAGCAGTGGTTTTACAAGGCAGCTGGATTGTGCATGTTACTATGGTGAAGGTTGTTGGTTGTTTTTTGTTTTTTTTTTTTTTAAAATCAAGTCTTTATTTCATATCCAATGCAAATTATACAAAGTGACTCACATCAGAATTTTGTGGTAAAATCAAGTTAATGTATGCATACATAATTCTATTTTTGTTTACTCGCAACTGGTCCTTCCAACAGTAAGATGGCATATCCCTCTTCAAAGATTTTACTACTGCAAGAGTCCTAGATGGACAAACATAGCTCCTCTGTAATTTGATGACAGCCTTTTAAATGGCATAAAAAAAGGCCATTTTCAGGAAAGCTGATGTATTACCACAGCCAATTATGCTCTGATTCTTTTGAATTAGTGCTTGAAAAAAACATTCCCATCTTTTAATAACAGGACAGGAAAAACTTCAAGCAGTCTTGTCCAAATCTTAATAAAGTAAGATTAGTAGAAAGGTGAAAAAGAAGAGAATGATGAACAGCTGGCTCAACAGGACATCCCAATACTCAATGTTATCTTGAAGGGCATGGAAAATCACAGTAGCAAGAAGGTGATTTATAAGCTGGGAAACTGAAAGCGATTGTTCTAATCTAAAATTGTGTGGCACACAAGTAGAATCAACAAAGGCCCGGCAGGTTAAGACAACTGCCAATTTATGGCTATCCGAGGGAAATATTTCAGTGCAGACGGCAGGAGTTACGTATGTTAAGTTCCCGTGCCCTGGGATGGGAATCGAGGGTTGATGGTGCAACGTGAGCAAAGCCTCTCTTCATGCCAAACCAGGGGAGTCTCATCACAACAAACTGCAAAGGCTGAGGGACCACCAGCCCCTGGGGGACAGCAACATGCCGCGGCTTCGTGTCACCCATTGGTGGGTCAGGCTGCTTCCCCGGCATCCCTCCCTGGGCCTGCAGGCAGAGCCCGGATCGCGCCCCATGTTCATGTCATTTGTGGGAGGAGGAAAAGCTTGTTCCCAAAGGACACAGCCGGGCAATGCAACCTCCACATGTTTAGTATGGGAGAAGATCCTTGCTAAAGAAGGTTCTAGCTGTTACTGAGAGAGAAAAATACATTTTAGCAGCTCATTTGCATTTCATCTCGAACCTACATAAATGCCATTGAGTCACCTCCCTTCAAATCCCTGCCAGCATTAAAAGCACCTATGGTATAATTTAAAGGTAATTTTAAAACTATCGCTGCAAAATAACCCTGCTCCTGTTAGAATAAAAAGTGTTTGATAAGGGCCTTGGAAATCGCTAGAGTGGAAGTATTAACTGTATCAAACCAAGAGGAGCTGTCAGGTTTTATGTGCTCGTACAGCACCTAGCACTGGCGGGATGTGATGCTGTTGCTTTTGAGGTGCTAGTCTCGCAAAAATATTAAGTAGCAATAACGCCTTCCAAGAACAGGAGAAAAACTGCCACGTGCCCTTTCCCTCACCTCAGTTTGTAAAAATAAAATGTGACCTGTGACTTGAATCTCTCCCCTGGATTGCATTTCTTAGGAATCCCCGCGCAGCTTTGCAGCCTGCGGCAGCGCAGCGCAACGGCACCGCCGGGAGTGAAGAGCAACACGTGGGGACTCTGGTCCCTTGTCCCAGTGACAACTCTGCTTGACGCTCAAATACAGCCCTACCTGAAACCTCCTCTTTTGGAACTGCAGATGGCATTTTATTCTAGACGCGTGGGCATTTCCACGACTGCTAGACAAAATCAGGAAAGGTATATAAGCCTGTTCACCTCCAACATCAGCTGCGTGAATTCTTCGTTGCTGAGAAATGAAGGCTTCCAGTCCTGCTGAATTTCAGAAATCTCCGTCTGTGCCGAGACTTCTAGACAAATAAAACATTTCATTTTTTAAGATTAAAAAAAACCTTGTATCTTGCAAGCCTATATGATTTGCTATGAAAAGACAGAAGTCACCTTTATATTCAAAAATGCAGTTTTCAAGTATGTGTTTTGCATACAGAGACAATAACGACTATCTAAACTGGGACCAATCCTGCAATGTTTTCCTCTTTTTTTACTCAGCTCAGCTTGAACTGACTTCAGTGGGAGCCTGTATTCACACAGCCATTGGCCTCAATCAGCATTACTTACCTATTGATCAAAAGATAAAACCACTTTGCATGAAATGAAAATCAAGCAAGGATTAGCACGTCTCAAATTGATATTTACAATTTACAGCTTCAGAATTAGGACGCCAGGGAGTTAAGGTGCAACCTACAGCTTCTGCCCCAAATAGGGAGCAGCAAGAAAACTCCTTCAGAGGAGCCTCAAAGTGCCGTGACCCCGAAGAGCAGAGTTATTGCTCCGTTCTCCAAAATGAGCGTTTGCACTGGAGCACTGGCATCTCATCCCAAATCCTGCCTGGAGAGGAGGGTCCCCGTGCTCTCAGCCTTTGAGGATGAAAAGACAGTGTAAGACACTGTGTAAGACACCGGGGGGGTTTTTGCCCCGCTGTTGGCCAAGCCTGGCCCAGCAGCAGCCTGAGGATGCTCGGTCCCCTAGGGCTTTCTGTGGCGGGGTGCAGGGGCAGCGGGGTAACAAGTCACGCTTCGGACTGAAACCAGGGGCAGCTGGATGCACTGTGATGAGCTGTTTCATTCAAAAACCAGCCACCCGTGTTAGCTCCACCCGAATAATGCATTAATGAGCTTGTCAGGCAGTGTTCTAGGGGACAGATCTTAGAATTTAGAGGGACTTGTGCTGGTTTTGTTCGCGGCTCTCTCTGCTTGCCGAAGAGTGCTCCCTCGTTCAGCACTGGGAGTGAGGGGATGCTGGGCACAGCCTGTCTTCTCCTTTCGGCGCCGCCTGCTAATTAATCCTATTGATTAACACTTCCAGAGGCATGTAATACCCAACGCTCCCTATTCGGAGCACACGGGCAAACTGGCCAGAGAAATGCAAATGGCTAAATGATATCATGGACGGTAAATTTATACCAGTGCCTGTTCGTATTGTCACCTAGAAAGAAATCAAAGCCTTGGTTCAGGTTTTATTAGTGGAGATGCAGCCGTCTGCTTCTACCAGCTCGTCTAACTCACTTTCTGCATTGCTGGGGGCTGTCACTGGTAGCCCAGTGGCTCTCCAAAGCCCCCATGGTCTTATACAGAGGTTTCAGAAACCAGAGTAAGGAAAAAGAGAGATCAGCCCCAATCAGATTTTTATATAGTCTCAGAATATAGGATACTTTCAGCAGATCCATAGCTTGGAAAAGCTGATGTACGTGAAACAGCGACTGTCAGAATAATTACTTGAGCTTTGGGAGATTCTCTGGATTATGAAGAAGGAGGCTGTTTATGTAGCAAAAAATCTGAAAATTGACCTCCTCCTCTGTTATAACTAAAATCTTAGTTTAGCCTACTAAACGAAAGAGAAATACAATTGAATAAACCAGATCCAAAGTATGCTGAAGATAATCAACATTTTTAAAGGCTGATGCTTTGTATTGTATTGCGTGAGTACTAATCTAGTTTAAAAATAGACACCATTTGCTTTTTTTAGCAAGTGCACAAAACCAGTCACAGTTTGACCCAATTGCTGGGGAAGGATTTGTGACTGTTAGCTTTCTTTTACCTAGTTGTTCTTCCAGAAACTAAGTGCCTTTTGGAGTAAATTATTTGGGCTATCAGCTACACTTCTCTACACTTACTCAAATCTCGTGTGATTGTTCTTTGCTTGGCTTTATAATTGAGCATATTCGCATCCTCCTGTACTCTGCCTTGGGCAGCTAAAAAAAAAAAAGATACGTTATTACTGTCATTTTTTAATAGGTATATGCAATTATTAAACTTTGAGATGTCCTAGTCGTGCCCTCCTGTATGAAATCATCTTGTCTGTGGCAGAAATTCATTTAAGGAGAAACTGCGCCCTAACAACAGAACCACTATAATTATTTCCTCAGTAAGTTTGACATTTGTGACTCCGTTATGTTGGGAGCCATGATATAAGAGTTTTCATCATCTTTTCCGTTTCACCCAGAGCTCTCCAGGGAGCGAGGACAGGAGGTGCTGGATGAGCGAAGGTGAGCCTGGTGATGCGATGCATCAGCTTGCAAGAGCCATTTCTGCTTTGTGGGGCCAGGGACGTTCCCCACGGTCACCTGCTGAAGCCTCTTCCTCACAGGAGCAGAGCAAGAGAGTCCCATTTTAAACCAGTGCCCTGATTTATAAGGGAGAAGCGTTCCAATTGTCTGCTGCTGGCAGATGTCCACGCATCAGGGGCCCCACAGTGCATGTTTCTCTCGCCGACTGGAAACTAGACCAACCAGACTAGATCAGCAGGGTCAGAAACCTCCTCTGCCCTCTGTGAGGGCATATGTCTAAGGGACTTAGTTGTCACTGCTGTGTGCATTTTAAAAACTAAACTGCTGGCTCTCTGAGGCTGAACTTTGCCATTGCAGCTGCACGCTGTGCAAATCTGACGTAGCTTCTGCTTGTGCAAACTGGGGGAAGCACAGCAGCTGTCTGTGGATGCAATTTGCCGAAACCGACTTCAAAAATTGGGGTCTTTTCTGGTCTGGGTTTTCTGCTTACTGTAGAAAATTGAGTCCTACGCAGTCGGCTGAGGAGCTGAACAGATTGCTGCCCTGCATCTTTCTGCAGAGAAGCTGGGGCGAATGCTTTCTTCTGCTGCTCAGAATACTGCAAATTTCAAGGGAGGGAATCTTCCCTCTGGCCCCAAATCTCTCCTGTTCAAAGCATCTCTATTCTTCGCACGCGCTGCAGGGCACTGCTGTCCGCCTTCCCTCCGTTCCTGACATTCACCCCCTTCTCTAGCAGGTTGAGAGTCATCCTTGACTAAAGAGCAGCCAAGGAGATGGATCTGGGCAGCACAGTGCCTGCAAATGGTCTTTTTTGATGAGATAGAAAAAACCCCAACCACCCTATGTTGGCACTTTTAGGCCCCTGAGCCATTCTGATAATCACTGAAGGAAACAGGATATTGTAACTGTCTGGCAAGTGCATGAATATCTGCAGTAAATCTTACCATTGTGTTTCTGCAGAAAGCCAATGACTTTTTCCAGCACTGTAGTTTTGTCCATTTTGCGAGTGTTGCCTGGAAGCATGGAGCTGAGCTCTTTGATGAGAACATTGAACTGATCTCGCCTCTTCTTCTCAGATTTGTTACGCGAAGCCCTGTAGACAGGTTAAAAAAAAAAAAAGGATGAGCAGACCAAGGTACCTGCTCTTTGCAATGTATACACCTAGAAATAAGCTTGCTGTGTGCCTCAGTATGTGAAGATTGACACTAGCCTCCAGCAAAGCTGCAGACACAAGTAGGAAGCGACTGTTCCTACCTCCTGCTCTTGTCTTTGGGTCCCCTTTAGAGTCCAGCGGGGAGATGGAGGCTCTGCTCACCCACCTGTGCTGCCTCTAGACACTCGGGTCAAGCCTTTCAGATCAGCATTAAGCCTCTAAGTGAAGCAGCTCTGTCCATCTCCTAGACATACACAGGCTCTTGAAAGTTCATGCAGCCTCTGAGGAGGCACTCAGAGCAAGAAGAAATGGGAATACTTCTCCATAAAGAAGAGTGGGGACTAGTAAAACTATGGATCGTGCCCATCTGTGCAGTCTTGACAGGAGAGAGGGACCCCAGTCCTGCAGCTCAGCCATTGCCCTGGAGCTGGGTCCACCTAGAGGGGCCCGCCTGCTTGGGTCACAAGTCCTCAGGTTACCTCCAAGCTGGCTTACAGAGAGGAATCAGGCTGCTGTCTTCCAGTCAGTAAGATCAGGGACCTGAGTAGAGGTTACTGCAGCTCCCATCTAGTTCACATGCCACCTCCTTCAGTCTCGTTTCCAAGGTGACAAGGGCAAGCAGGAGGGAGGGCATCAGCATGTCTCATCCCAGCATGGACCAGGTCTGAAGCTGGGATGTGTTCCCACACCTGGGGGCTCAGAAGTGCTAACAGGGGTTCCCTGCTTGTCCCTAATCTCTGTGTGCCACCGGGCAAATTGCTTAAGGTCAGGGTGCCCTGACTCTTCGGGTGTCAAATGGGGACTCTGCAGCTTTTTTCACCAGTCTTGTCCGTTTAGCTTGTAGACTCCTCAGAGAGAGCCTGCTTCTGCTCCTGTGTTTGAAGAGCTTATAGGAAGAAAGGACCCGATTTCATTTTGGGTGTTTTGACACCACCGTAATGCTGTTGACAATCTTTTCAGCGTGTGCGCTTTTTTTTTTTTTTAAATTATTTGTCAACCTGTACACGAGCAAGTGTTTTCTGAATTGTTCCCGTAAATACGACAATCATTCTACTTGAAGGGTATCACCCAGATTTCTGTAGCCACTTGAAAATAGAAATAAATATAACCCAGAAGGTTTGTTTGTTCTTCTGAAAGGTCCTCAAAGCAGTCAATATTTGCCTTGTTAATTACGTAAAGATCTAAAAATCTGGTTACATGTGGACAGGAAAGAAAAGCCAAGAGGCCAGTTCTCACTCTGAGTTTCTCAGTCCCAGATAACTCTGCTGCACCTCATATGCGCTTCTGGATGCACACTGCTGAAAATCAGAGCAGAATTTAGCCCAGCATCTACATCCCCCTCCAAGGACCAGGATGGCAATAAACATTTGCAGCAGAGAAATCACTGCAGAGGCTTCTGGATGTTCCTACTGACAGAGGGGTAATTTTTGTTTGTCTTGCTCTCAACCCTGAACACACTTGGAGATACGCTGGATAGAAGCCAACGCTTGATTATTTTACAGCTTTGAACACAAGAGATTGGGTGGATACTGCCTGACTGATTTCAGCCTGTTCTTATTACAGTGCAAAAGGCTGTCAGAACAAGATGTGAAAAGCTCCAGCCTTATCCTATTTCTGTGCAGTTCAAGGGGACGTTAAGAACATCAACATTTTACTTCCTCATAATTCAATCCTCCGTTCATTTTAAGCTCAAAGGGTCTTGATATCCCTGAAAATAAAATAAACCCCCAGCCATCTATAGTGTTGCTTTTTCCAAAAAATAAGGATGCCTTGACAGAAATATAAGGTATCTATTTTTAACACTTGACATTTTATTCACAAAGGAAATATAAAAACTCCTCTAGTGGAAGTAACTCTACCAAGGTCTGAATTGATGATCATAGTAAGATCTTAAAAAGGAAAAAAAATGAGACACCCCCTTCCCCCCCAATTAGGTCATCTAAAGTGCCCCTGCACAGTTGTATCTGCTTTGTTTGGTCCAGTTAGGTCTTAAATAATGCAGTTTTCATCACTTCCCTTGGAAGATTATTCCCTAGCCTTCCTTACTTCACTGCTAGGGCATATCATTTACAGTAAGCCAAAACAGTCTCTGTCTTAATTCCATACTATTCGTCCCAGTTCTCCTCCCTCTTTGCTACTCCAAAAAACCATGGCATATCCAAGGGGAAGAAGGAGGCACAGTATGAATAAGATCTGGATTTTTAGTGAATACAGCTAAAGGCAATACAGGACAGCTTGAATTCATAATGATCAAAATCACCCATTTAAAATGTGTTCTAAATAGCCATTTTTATTCTGTTATATATTTGCTGCTTGTTGTCTTAAAGAGAGACTGACACTTGCTGAGTATTAGCTGACATTATACCTTGCTGATATACAATGAAATGTGACTTTACACTAAATTTCATATTTCTTTTCGCTGTCCAATGAGATATGTTATATATGCATCAAAGCAAGTAATTGTATCACATACCTTCGTTCAGATTTTTAAATTTACTTTTTATTGGAGTGGAAAATGGCAAGTGGCAGTCCTCATTTATTAAGCACTTTCTGATGGTTCACTTCAAGCTGGTTTTCGTTGCAATTTGGAATTCAATTGAGTTGCAAAAAATTATTTTAAAATAATTTACTATTAAAGCAAACTAAAAGAAAAGCAGATAGAGAAAAAAGCACACAAAACACCCTTTTTGTTTGAAATTAATGAAATTATAAAACAAAATAAACCTTGTCTAGCATTAAAGAACTGAAGATAAAATGATGGTTTCTGGTCTCCAGAAGATCAGAAGACTTCAAAGAGGTCTTCAGTGCTCCCATGTATGGTGCCATCATGTCCACATTTTAGTCCCAGGGTCTTTGGGGTGACGTAGTGCCTTGGGGAGTCAGAGGATGCGGAATGGGACTTAAAATAACCAGTCTTGTGAAGGAATAGCTATGCATCTTGGCCAAATACTAAACATTTGCCCCAGGGGTGGGAGTGCAGGTGCCTCTCCTTGGTAGAGGGTGGATCCTTTTCGCATGTCTGTATAATACAAGCCGTATGTGCCTAATAAATTGCAGCAGAAAGTAAATGGTGTGCATGTGTCTCTCCAACCTGAGAAGCCCAGCTGCTGGCTTAAGTCCATCCCCAAAGAGTTAGATCCATAAAGTTTCAGTCTCACCTACTTAGAAAATGAAAGAAGAGAACAATTTTCTTGGCTTTTTTTACCCACTCGTGTTTCTCAGCACTGAGGTACCCAGTCCTTATACCAAATAGAAGTAAAAAAAAAGAAAGCATTTCCCTTGTGACACGGGACAGATGAGAGTTCTCAGTTTTCAACGCACAACAGCAAAACGTTCAGCCAATGGCTTCTCCCAGGTTTGACTCTCTTTAAAGCTTTGGAATTAAAAATGTAGCTTTTAAATGAATCTGAATGGTTTCACTATACTGTAGTAACTTTAGACCTTCATGAACCCTCTCATGAAGGTTCAAACTTATTTTCAAATTTAGATTTTTTTCTAAAAAGCAAAATTACAGTCTAAAGAAGCAATTTCCCTTTTTCCTTTTCAAAGTTATAATTTTTTTATCCACCTTGGTAGAGGCCTGCCCCAGGGTATAACAAAAATTCCCTCCAGGAACAAACGGCATGAAAACCATACCAGATGGTGATGACAATCGCTGATAGCGAGGATACGTGTTATCCTATTTTTGTCCTAGATAGATTCATTTAATGCATTTGATTTTTAAACAATTAGCACACAAATATCTTGAAGATAATCAGGCCGTAAGGATGCGAAGCAGCGATGCAAGGTGGGCTCCCTTCCCCTGCTCCCCCCTTCCCTGATGCTGGGGCTCTGGGGAAACGTGACACCTCCCGCTGTGCTACACCCTCTCCCAAGAGCCAGGTCAAACAAGGACAAGGGTAAGGACTTGCACCTGGAAAAACATAATCTGGGAGTGCAGCACAGGCTGGGATCTACCTGCCTGGGGAGCAGCTCTGTGGAAAGGGACCTGGGTGTCCTGGAGGACAAAAAGCTCAATATGAGTGCACAGTGTGCCCCTGGGGCAAAGAAAGCTGGGTTGCATCAACAAAGGCATCACCAGCAGAGATAAAGAAGCCATTATCCCACTCTACTCAGCGCTTGTCAGGCCACACCTGGAATACAGTGTTCAGTTTTGGTCCCCGCTACGCAAAAAAAGATGTGGACAGGAGAGGGTCCAGAGAAGGGCCACAAAGATGATCAAAGGACTGGGAAGCCTGCCATATGAGGAAAGGCTGATAGAACTGGGTTATTTCATCCTTGAGAAAAAAAAAGGCTTAGGGGAGGCTCTATCACCACTTTCCAGTACTTAAGAGGTGGCTACAAAGAAGACGGAGACTCCCTCTTTACAAAGAGTCACGTGGAAAAGATGAGGGGTAATGGGTACAGGTTACTCCGGGGGAGATTCCAATTGAACACAGGAGGAAAATTTTTCACAATGAGAACAATCAGCCATTAGAATAATCTCCCCAGGGAAGTGGTGGATTCCTCAACATTGGACACTTTTAAGATTCATCTGGACAGGGTGCTGGGCCATCTTGTCTAGACCGTGCTTTTGCCAAGAAAGGTTGGACCAAATGACCCTTGAGTCCCTTCTAGCCTGGTATTTGGTGATTCTGTGATTCTATGACCTCTTTGCGACACGGCGTGGTGGCGGGAGGTATCCCTTTCCCGAATCCACCTCCTCCCCTGGCCCCAGGTGCCTGCCTGGTTGGCTGATGGTTGGGCAGAGCAACATGCAGAGCTGCACCCCATGTCCTTCTTCTCCTATCCATGAAGCCCCCCGTGAAGAGGGGCAGCAGTGGGGCTCTGGGGGCTGGCAGACCCCTGGCCTCAGCAGATCACCCCTCACAGGGATAAGGGGAGACTGTTAGCTCAGCGCTTTCCTCCCGGTGGCAAAGGCAAGCCTTCTGCTGCCTGAGCGTGCACGCGTGAAGAGGAGGGAGCAAAGGGGAATGGTTGAGCTCGGCTGCAGCCTGCGCTGACCTATATTGGTGAGAAAAAGCTGCAGGGAGGAAAGAAGCGGAGAAGGAATCAAAAGAGATGAAACTGGATCGACTAGTTGCGCCCGGACTGGAAATACTCTCATTAGAGGGAACCAAGGGGAAAGAAGCAGGCAACCCATGGCTCCCTCTAAAGCAATTAAACCGTAGGCTGCAGGATTGATAACACGTCCAGAAAAAACCCACTCAAGTGCTTCCAAACAGCATTTCTGCAGATGCCAGTCAGAGCTGACAGTTATTAAGAGTTTTATTGCCACGGGTCTTCTGCCTTGAAACACACGCTTCCCCTCCCCACAAAGTGTTCACAACCATTTCCCGCCAAAAGGGTCTTGGTGATGGAGTGCAGAATGTACGTGAATAAAGGTTTGTGCCCGTTTAGGGCTGACACAGCACTTTTTTGGGTCTTTCTCTGCTCTGAACGTAACGTCTGGGTGTTTTCATTACCATGAGATAGGCATTGCTGAATAAATGACCATCATAACAGGGGAAACCCCTCAATTTTTTAGTTCTTTTACTTTTGCAAAATATTTTTTTTTTTTTCAAAAACTCCACATTTTTCTACACTCAGGAAGCTCAGATGATGTATTATAGTGGCAGGAGTACGTTGTTGGTTTTTTCAGTCCTTGTGTTCTGCAGTAACGTGAGGAAAACAATCAATGCCTTGGCTTCTCTGACACTTTCCACAGGAAACATCGCTACGTTATTTTCTTCTTACAGGGTAGCCAAGAATAGGAATCTGTGCGATGGCAGTTTTTCAAGTTGTGCTTGGCTGTATTTTACTCTCTCTCTTTTTGATTAATTGATTATGGATAAAACAGCTTCTGCGGCAACAAACAGTATCAAGCCCACCACGAGTTAAACAGAGAGTTATAAGAGAAAAAGTGCTCACCTCTTTGCCCTGTCTTTCTCATCTTCATCCATTAGATTGTCTAAGCAGTTTTTTCTGTTGAAGGAATGCGAGAATCATTACGAATTGTCATTTTGTTAGCTCTACTTGCAGGTTAATCTCAGAGTCGCTCTATTTCATTTTAATAACAGAGTGATGATATCCAGGTCAGATAAATGTGTCAGCAGTGCTTTATAACACAGCCCTTGATTTTAGGAAACATCCATTGTGGATAATGTTATTCCTGAGCGCCAGGCTAGCCTTACGGGCTCCAGCCAGGGATCAAGGCTCCCAGGCACAACATGGTCCACAAGCACAGTACAAAACCAGCCACTTCTTGGGGGATTTTTCGGCATGGAGGTTACTGTTTGCACACTTGCAGGCTGGATGAACCCTGGGGGTCTGCTCAAGTTTTCAGTGCCCCCACGTTCCCACAAAAGCCATGCCTGGTGCAAGAGCCAGCATCACTGATGCCTCTGACTCTCAGGTGGAGTATCCTACTGGGAGGCTGTTCATCCATTCCTGTGGGCCCTGATCTGAAGCCCAAAGAGATGGTCGTAACTATACTGAATTACACCCCAAATTCAAAGTGTCCTCATAAATCCTGCTGCCTAAGCCGCACTGTGGATAAACCCTCCCGTAGCCCAGACAGAGCGCCTGCCCGGAGGTGCCGGCACCAAGCATGGGGACCTCACCATCCCCATCACTCTTTTTGCTGATCTCCACCAAAATGTTGTGACCTGCCATGAGGTTTATAGTCCCAATTGCTCCGGCAGTTTGAGCTGTGGGGAGAAAGTACTCTGAGCAGATGTGTTGATAAAGCCACAGTGTAAAAGGGGGTAAACTGGGTAAATTAAGTAAATTTGCGTAGGCAAGGTGAAGGGAAAATTACAAGAGCAGCCCAAGCTGAGACCCTCAGAAAGATTTGTTGCCAGCTCACTGCCCACCCTCCTTTGCACCCTGGCCTTATGAGCAAGCGATGCTTGAGCCGTAACTGCTTCAGCCCGAGGAGGATGCCCCGCGGTGCTGCAGCCTCTCAGGGCACTTGGCGCCAATGTCAGAGCACACAAGCCGTGGGCTGCTGCATCCCACACAAACATTTCCCAAAGCGGCAGCGCAATGCCGCTACAAACCCTGCATATTGTCAAAGCGTCATTTGCAGAGCGGCGGTGTAATGAGAGGCAATGATAATGCTTGTTTTCAAAAATCAGTGTTTCTCATTTCTAATGAGTCCTCAACATGCAGGACATGGATAAAACTGGAGGGGGGGGGCGGGGAGGAGAGAAGTCAGTTGCTAGGCATTATTTAAGCCCATGGTATTTTCCACATATGAGTCACCCATATATTTGTCTGTTTAAAGAACATTTTACGAAATACCAGGAGTGAAAACTTATTGATAGTAAGAAGAGTGGATAAATTCCCTGCTTCTGCTACTAGTTCTCTTACAGCAATATTCCACCTGCTCATTATTCAACAGTTAGCCAAGAACATGAAACTACCCTGTAATTTCTTATCAAATATGAGTGTAATGAGGAAGTAAAGCCACAGATCATTAACTGGAGAGTAAAGCTACTACTTCATGGCATTCAACTCATTGATGGAGGGGCATAAATAGAAAATATGAAGGCCGCAGCTTTTTTAGTCATAACTGGCAAATTTAAGTCGCTAAATTCTATTATGCAGAACAAAATAACAAATAATACCATATAGGTTTTAGATTTTTTTTTTCAGATATTTATTTGGCCTTGCAAAACAGCCGAGTTAGCCATATCACAATCCGTATTTTAGGCTAGGAAAATTTATAGACCCAGTTAAATTTTATTTACCAGTGTTTTAAAAATACTTCAGGTGGTTATTTGCCCACTGCCAGAATCAGACTGCTAGCCCAACAAGTGTGTTTTCAAATCAGTCAGACTAAAATGTAGTGACAAAATTCAGTGGGTTTTATTTGCTTACTTATTGCAACCAAAATGTTCACCTACATTATTCAAGAACAAAGAAAGCATCAGTAATATGGCAAGGGTTAGCATTTGGGATTTTACTGTCTTTCTTTGCTAGACTTTTGCTCAAAATGCCCTGTTGCGTGCATCCTTGTTGAATCTAGGGTATGATAAGCAAAATGGGGCAGCGTCACCAGAAGAAGTTGCTTTCTCTAAATCGCTGAAGGTCTGCTGCTGCTGCACCAAAGCCTGCTCTGGTTGTAACAGATTCCCAGTAGGAATCAGGAATATGAGGACCAGAGCTCTGGGTGGCTCTGAGGAAGGATGGGGCTGGATGGGGCAGGCAGCAACACTGCTGCTCAGCCCTGGCTGTTTTAGAGGGGCACAACGTACCTAGTGGAAAGGGGTTTTCTACAGCTGTACCCTATCAACCATCAAGGAATTACACTGCCAGGAAGCCTTTACACTTACAAGAGAGCAACAGGTCTAACTGGTCTGTTCTGCCAAGGATTTGGCTAGATCTGTAAAGCAATTCATGGCCAGCTTCCAGTAAACAAGGTTTCTCACTGACTGACATGAAATTCTGGCCCTGCTGTGCTGTTGCGAGTGTTAGACAATATCTAATTGTCATTTTGCTTCTGTTTGCTCACACGGCAAAATCTCCAGAGCATCATAAGCATTGCTAACAGCGTTTGCCAGTACATATGCACCATATGAAATTAAAACTGTTCTCAATAAAATAGATATGGCAGAGTATACAACTGCTGTGAACTGGTACTGCCATCCCTCTCCTGAGCCAGCATTACACCTGGAGGAGAAGCCCATAGCATGGAGCTTAGGTATGTTCTTAGTGCAATCTGCTTGCTTTACGTTTCCCTCCCAGTCCCTCAGCTGGGAGGGTCCCAGATAGCAAACTGGAAATCTGCTCTCTCATCCCCGTCATCTGTGCCACGGTTCCCCTGCAAAGAGGTGACGTAAAATAGTGGCACAAGGATTTCTCAAAATTTGAACAACCCTTTCATATAACAAAGAGAATTTGGGAACCTATGGGTAACACCACCCCATGATGTAACTCCTGCCCGATGGAGTATTTAACAGTGACAGTTAATTTTGGAGCTTCATTAATATCATCATTATCAACAAGGAGTGAAGACGCCATCACTCAAAAAGGTGGGAGCCACCCGGAATAAGGAGAAGAAAGCTCACGTACTCCCATCAGGGCAGTACTCAGACAGACACACAAAAAGACGCATACCCACAAGTGGGAAGAGTTGCATTTTGGAAACATAAGACTGGCTAAAAGTGTTAACTGCGTACCCCTGGCTTACTTATCAGACGGCGAAGTACAGCACAAACATCCCCCCCCCCCCCCCCCCGCCATTCATTCATGCAATGAATAGTTGCTTGGGAAAGAAGTAATTCAGGCAGAGTGCCAGCTCGCTCCAGGGACTCTCCAGAAGAAAGGTTGCACATGTTTATTTTGATACAGTCTATTCCCAGTGGACACAGAGCTTGCACTAAAAAATTCATCTAGCACCGATCACCCTACCCTGCGCTAAAAACATGTTTTTTTGGCAAGTTAAACTACTACTCTTCTATGTGGGTGAGGTTGGTTTCTCTCCTTCCTGTCCTCATAAGGATATGCTATAAAATGACTGACACTCAAATGTAAGTAATCAGCTGTTGATTTCCCACTAAGTTGCCACGTGGCCAGCTAATCTCAGCTCCTACAAATCAGCCTGACATTTAACAAGAATTTTTAATCATATTCATTTAACTCAGCTGAATTAAATCAGAGATGTAAATTTCTTTTCGAGGTCCTGGGATGTGCCTGGGGAAGCCTGGTGAGAAATCACGGTGCTTGTGCTCCTCTGGCCCTGTGTTGGGCATCTTGGGGAGAAAGACTGGGCTTTTCTTCCCCTTCCCTCTCTGGCATGGTGGGGTGTCTGCCTCCACCATCCCACAGGCCTGCTTGGGGTATTCAGCCACTTGTCCTGTATAGGGCATTCTCAGCCCTGGGGAGGGGGGGTGCTGCCCACCATACTCTGGTGTTACTTCCCACCTGCTACAGGTATACTTGAGCCCTCCCTCGGACCTCAGCCTCAGACCACTTAGGATGCTGGTACAACACCACCATCCTAAGTTAAAGATGATGATAGTGCACTTGGAGAACAGTCCTCTCACAGAGAGGGGATGGGCAAGGTTTGTATGGAAAACTGGGACACCGAGAAGAAACATCTTGAACTACCTTCTGGCCTCTGGGCAGACCCTTCCCAACAACCGTTACCTTTGCGAGGAGGGAAGAAAAAGAGTGACAGGGCAGAGGGCAGACATGCCCCTGTGCCTTCCAGACACATCGCACAGCCTCCAGTGCCCATCTCTGCTGAGCGTTACTTGTGCAAGACGCTGAGCACTGCCTCAACAAGGAGTTACTCTCTGGTTCCCTCTTTGAAGGGGAGGAACGAGGCTGTTGGCCAAGAGCTCAGCATTATAAGGACGGTGTGTGGATATGTTCGGTGGTTCAGGACTTAAAAGCCAGATCCACCGATGCATGGTATCCTGTGCATAGTGAGTAGGATCCAAGACATAGGAAGAGGGCACCGAAGGGGACTACAGGCTCCGGGCATGAGCCAAGGGCACGGTGGCCAGAAAGTAGCATAGGGGACAGTGTGGCTGGGTTGCTGCACTGGCACCACTGCCGTGTCCCCTGCCCGGGGATGACAGAGAAGGTTTAATGGGCACTGTGGTCAGACAATGGCATTGTCCCATGGGTGCTCCACAGTGTGGGTTAGATGGGTGCTTGCCTGCACTGGGGAGCCACACGGTGGCTTGGTGCTAGCAGCTCTACATCCTTCTTCTCAGCTAAGGCAGAGCTCTGAAATGAAGTAAACCACACTAACAAGTAAAGTATTTTCCTTCCAAGCCTTGCTGGGGGGCAAAGAGAAACATTAGCAAATGGGAAGTGGCAGGAAAGGTCACAAGGTGACAGGCAAGAAGTGACCATCTGACCATTTTAAACGCTTTGTTCTATATTTCTCTGATGTGGATGAAGCACTTGGATATCCCACCATGAGGGCTATGACATGAACACACAACAGGAGGATTTGTATAAACACATATCAGGAGAAACTAACAGATTCAGAGACACATCGAACTGAACTGCACCTCTCGATCCTTATTTTTCAGATGTAAACCTATGAACTGGTAGGAGAACATGCTGGAGTCCGTAACTAAATACAGCACAATCCCGCCCCTAGCCATCAAAATTGATTTATCAAAATGTGAACAGAGTAGCCTTAAGAAAACTTAAGAAAAGGTAGTAAAAAATCACTTTCCTGATGTCATACGTTGTTATTTGAGAAGGGACTGTGACTTTTCAGTGGGAGAACGGCAGCCTGCAGTTACCACAGGTCACGTAATGCTGCAGTTGTTATGGGAATTACAGTTTTTACAAGTAAAGGAAAAAAAACAGTAGGGCATGGTAAGTGTCCAGCTTTCGAGTTATGACTATTTTTGCCTGACAGTGTGCAGCTTAGTCTTCCTGCATTCAGCAGATTATTACATTTTGTTTACAATAGAGAAGAGAGGTTGTTCAGAGGTTTCCAAAAAAAGAAAAGAAGAAAACATTTTGAGAAAATATTGGACTTCATGAACCTCATAGCCTTTTTTATGTTTCATACATATGTGTACAATGAATCTTTAGACGGTAGTGGGCTTAAAGCGAAACAGACATTAAAAAATAATCTGAATGCAGACAATGAAAATGATGGAATTTGACGTAAATTAATGCTCCACTCTTCTGACCTGGGGATGGCAGGGAGATGCTCACAGGTAATGCAGCTGAGTATCATGAGATTATGAAGAAGAGAAGTAAAGGCTTGGGACATACTCTGGGTTTATTCTTTACATTATTCCCATTTAGTGGGAAGAGGTATTCTTTTCTGTAGCTCAGAAACGTTGCTCCTATTGCTGTGTGCTGTTTGACAGCTTCCCCCCCCTCTACCCCGGTGCCAGCTGAATTTTAGGGTGAGTGGCCTGTGAACCCCCTATGGATGTGGTGTGATTCACAGCAGTTTAAGTCAGGAGCGAGACGGCTGACGTCAGCAGCGCCATGCTGGAGCGCGGCCAGGCTAAGTGAGAGGCGTTCTTTATCTCTAGCGTGTGAGCAACGCGCGAAGTTTGTGCGGCGCTTGGGATCTGTGGTGAAGATCAGTACATACATGCTCGTTATCTTCCTTCTTATTATTATTACTGAATGACTAAAACCATTCAGACTTCAGTGAACAGGCGAAATGAATCCCCGGGTTCAACTGCCGCTCCCCCCTCGCACGGCTGGAAACAGAAAGGCAAACAAATTAAACTAACATTAATCAGCAAAGACTGCCATCTGTATAACTCGGAGCACTTCTCCGCGTGCCCGTCCCCTTCCAGCAATGCTAAACAGGATTAGCCTTCCGTGGGCGGACGGGGAAAGTAGGTCAGTTTGGTAACATCGCTGCGTGTGATGAACGGAGGAGGATGTGACTGCAATGGTCTGCGGGCAGCCCTCTCGCCTTCTGAATGAGCCATGGAGATGAAGCACCTGGGCTCGCCATGGGGCGCCCAAGGGGGCTCAGACGCCCGTGTCCCTGCAGGACGACACCTGCCATTGGTAGCATGGCAAAAATGGATGTAACTCTACAGCTGGACGCTTATCATGCTACTGGATTTTTTCCTTTGCTCGCAAAAACAGTAATCGGAGCATTACATGCCCTGTGGTAACTGCAGACTGCCATCCTCCCACGGAAAAGTCACAGTCCCTTCTCAAATAACAACGTATGCCACCAGGAAAGTGATGGTTTTGCAAAGCATGGCCAGTGCATTTCAACAAGGAAACTGAGGCATGGGGCAGCTAAAGGCTTAGTTATTACTAGTTTGTACACAGCCAAATATTTGCCAAAAGTTATGCATAAGCAAAGTGGCCAGGGACAGTAAGCCATCCGGTGGAGGTATTGTCTTTCTCTATTGACTGTATTGGGTGTGTAGGGATGGTGGCAGGAAAGCCAACGCTCTCCTAGAGTTGACACTTGCAGAGCACGTCAAGGGCAACAAGAAGAGCTTCTGCTGCCACATCAGTAATAAAAGGTTGAACGAGGAAAGTGTGGGACTGCTGCAGTATTGGGGGTTGGTGGGGAGGTAAATTAACGACAGCAAACACAGGTAAGGCTGAGGTACTGATGCCGCCTTTGCTGCAGCCTTCACCAGCAAGGTCTCCCAGGTCTCTGTGTTGGAGGCAGGGTCAGGGAGGAGCAGAAGGACCAGCAGCAGGTAAGGGAACTTGAAGGAGCTTGAGGGAAGTTGACCCATACAAGTCGAAGGGGCTCGACCACTTGCCTCCATGGGTGCTGAAAGAGTTGGTGGTGTCCTTGCTAGGCTGATCTCTCTCATCTTTGAAAGGTCGTGGAGATGGGGGAGGTCTCTGATGGCTGGAGAAAGGCAAATGTTGCCTTCAAAAATGGACAAAAGGGTGACTGAGGGAGCAACAGGCCAGTCAGCCTCACTTCAGTTCCTGGGAAATCATGGAGTGAGTCCTGTTGGAGCACATCTCTGGGCACATGAAGGAGAATGTGATCAGAAACAGTCATCATGGATTTACTAAGAGTGACCTGATTGCCTGCTATGATGAAACGACAGTATCTGTGGATGGAGAGAGAGCAGTGGATGTCTTCTGTGTCAGCTTCATGCTCAAAGGCAGGGCTGTCATCATGGTGGGGACCCAGAGAGGCTGGAGGAAAGGGCTGACAGGAACCTTACGAAATTCAGTGGGGACAACTGCCAAGTCTTGTGCCTGGGAATGAAGAGCCTGGGGCTCTGATACAGGCTGGGGATGGACTGACCAGGGAGCAGCTCTGCAGGAAAGGCCCTGGGAGTCACAGCAGGCAGCAGGCAGCGTGCTGTGCATAAGCTGGTGGTGGCCTTGGTTGTCAACAACACATTGGGCTGCATGGACTGCACAGCCTGATCAAGGGAAGCAATTATCCCACTTGACCCAGCACTTGTTAGACCATATCTAGGGTAGTGTGTCTGGTTTTGGGCCCCCAGCACAGAAAAGATATACATTAAATGGAAGGAGCTCAGCAGAGGCCCCCCAAGGCAATGGGAGCTGGAACACTTGCCCCATGAGGAATTGCTGGGTGAGTTGGGCTGATTTGGTCTGGACAAGAGACAGCTTTAGGGCACCTTAAACTCCCCAAGTGCCTATAAGGAATAAATGAGGAGCCAGAGCTGGGCTCCTCATGGTGGTGCAGGACAAGAGAGTGAGAAATAATGGGCATAAGTAGAAAGAAGAGAGGAGAACCTTTTCTGCACGAGGACAGCCAGGCAGTGGCTATACCATCCCTGCTCTCAGAGGTTTTCAAGACCTGACTGGACAAAGCCCTGAGCAACCTGCTCTGACCTCAAAGCTGGCCCTGCTTTGAGCAGAAGGTTGGACTGGAGAACTCCTGAGGTGTCTTCCAACCTGAATTGTCCTGTAATTTTGGATCTACTGAGCTGGCTACCACCAGGAACATCCTAAGTTTATCAGTCACCCTGAATTAGTTCCTGTATTATATATGTTCCTGAAATCTATTTTATTATGCTTTTACTTTTCTGTGCTACAAATAGCTCGTGCACTGTCTCCCATATACTGACATCCCTCCTGCTTTATAAACCTGCCATCTAGGAGAAAAGGATGAGAGACACACATCTTAACATTGTATGTCTGTATGTCATGTGTCTGTCGTGTCACTTTCAGATGATGATTCAAAAAAATATTCACTTTATGATATAATTATCAAAAAAAAGAAGAAAAATGCATCTCATGAGAATGGCCCTTGACTGTTATTCTTCTCTCTCTACTTCTCATGCTCTTAATCTGTTTTGGGTATTTATAAAACTTTAATCCCATAGTATCAGAAGTCCCGAATGTACAAAGACTTTAACATGTGCTTAACACTGCTATAAGAAGTCCCTCATGAATGTGTATCTTTGCAAAATCCAGGCCTAAATGTGGAGGTAGAGCTGCACAGATTAATTTGTAATTATTAGCTTTAAAATCTTCCCTTGAAAATGGTCTCAGTTATAAAGTATTCTCCGTTGTAAAAATCTGCTGAAGTTTATTTACTTCTGCAAATATTTAAATAAGTAGAATAATATAACGTCTGACCTATGATCTTCTCGTGGTCAAATGCTCAGCCAGTACAGGCAAACTGGCAGGGCATGTGAGTATAACACTATAAAGATTTATTTGTCAAAAACTCAAGGATTGTTGTTTGGTTTGGCACGAACTACCTGGGAAACACCAACACAAGCAGAAAATCAGCCTTTTTCGATGGGACTGCTGTCAAAGTCGCGCTCTTTTTTTCTGGCAGCAATAGCCTTGACAAGATCCTTTTAATCCTTTCCATCCAATTAAACAGGCTGCAGTGGCACTAGACTATAAAGCAAGATGCCCAGGAGCTGACATAGGTTGGTCTCATTCCCTTCACTCTTCTGTTTGTTTGCTTGTTAACCATTTATGGATGGCTCTCAAAGTACCTAATTACTCTTCTTTTAAAAGCTCTGGGCCTGGGAGTAATTTCGATAACAGCAGAGAAATTTAATCCAGAAGGGAATTCTGAATTTCTGACAGTACTCTCAAATTAATTGTCACGATTTACACCAGCTGTGATGGTGTCCCCTCCATATGTAAGACGTTGAAGTAAAAGGCCATACATTTCTGTGGAGATTTCAGCAGGAAAGCAGGAACTAAACATGAGGCCCAATTTCCTCACAGTTTTAGGCACCTAACCTGATATGGCAGCTCCCTCTCCATTGAGCAGGACCTGGGGTGAACGACTGTCCTCTCTCAATGTTCTTGCCTTCTCCCCATCCCGGTGGGACCTTGCTTGCTTCTTCAACCAGCTAGAACCGGTGGGACCAGCTCCAAGGAGCGGATCGGGACTTGAGCCAGGCAGCGAGTGCTCTCCTTGGCCTTCCCCATCCCCACGGGTGTCCCAGCATGGTGACACCCATGGGGACTCAGTGGCTCTGCCATTGATGGTGGCCAGAGGCGGGAGCCGTGGGGGGAGACACGACCGCCTGTGCAGAGAGCCTGCAAGAAGCAACAACTTCCCTGCGCTGTGCAAGAGCCAAAGCTGTGGCCTCAATCTGCTGCTGTACAGGGAAAAAAAAAATCCCTATACAATAGGAAGAAATAAATACAGATATCAACACCAATAATCCCATCACTTTTGTGTTAACAGCTTGATAACATATCTGCTTGTAACTCACGCACTGCACTAAATTTTCTGCTCTATAGTAACTATCACATTCCTGTCAGCAGAACTAAATATTTAATCATCTGGGGAGATGAATCATGAAAAGCTGTTTTGGGGAGATATTTTTAAATGGACAATTTGTTGTCATTTAATTTTGAGAACTTGCTGTCTGTCTCTTCTCTCAGGAGGGACCCTGCAAGCCTGTGACCATACAGACTATTGCTCTGTACGGCTTGCTGTCTCCCTTGTACGCGAACCGTGTAACCTACGAGGTTTTAAGGTGATTTCTGACAAGACCAAGGCAGCAGGGTGCAGTCAGCTCAGGATTTGGCTGGGCACCACTAAGCCTAAAGACACAGGGAGGCCAGAGACACACGATTTGCCTGGTAGCATGGCACCTTACAGCTGGATGCTCTCAGTTTGTGGTCCCTCAATTTTGTGTCTGAGTCCATAAACCTGCCGAGAGTTCAGGCACAGCATCAGACCAAGGTTGCACCTGTATTTTGCGCTGTCTCAAGCGTCTATGTCCTTGAGTCCTTCCTATCCGAGGCTGAGCCACGCTCTGGCTGTGGTGCCGGCACTTCCCCACTTATGTGTGAAGTTCCGCTGTTCTCGGCCTCTTCATGCTACCAGTGGTTCCCATTTTTACAACAATCAAGTTTCTCCAGTGTGATGTAAAATTCAAATCAGGTTTTACGAAATGAATCTCTAAGGAAAAAGGATAATTATTAAAGAGCTTCATTAGTGCTTTGCAATCTTAATTATGATAATTATATTTTTGTAGCTAATATAACTGAACTCCTGCTTTTAAATCCCATTAATGAGCATTTTTAATCCTTCTCCTACTGGGCCAACAAAGCCATAATGCTGAACTTTGTATTTACACAGGGCACTATTTTTAATAAAAATGATGCAGTTTACTTAGGATTTCCATTCCCTTTTATCTGCACTTTGAGGGTGCACCTTCTCCCAAGACACAAGAAATGAAGAAGAGCAAAGATGAATCCAGCAACTTGTGCTCAGTTTCCCTTCCTGGCAACAAGAAGGCACAGTCCCTACACCAGGATGGCAGCTGCCTATAGATATTGGCTGCCATCAGGGAAGCCTTTGACACCATTGCTCCCTTGGAAGTGCAGATTTAAAGACCTCTTCCTGAACAGCCCAAGGGCTGAGCTTCACCCACTCTGGTCTTCAACAAGATCATGCACAAATAGGCAGAGGATGCGATCCACTGCACAAAGGACAGACTTGACAGGTTGAGGAGATCAGGTAGTTGCTAAAGGACTGCGTTGCTCTACCAGAGTGGCCCGATGGTGAGCAGGAGACCGAGGGGTCATAGGAGCCATGCCATGGAGGCCAACACTAATCGATGGTCGGGGTCAGGGAAGAAGGTGGCAGCTGAGGGGAAAGGTCAAAGGAAATCTCCATAAAAAAGAAATGCCTAAGTTCAGTGTGTGAGCAGGAAAAGGCACCTCCCCAACCAGCTACTGGAAATCTTGAGAAGTGCCAGACAGTGACACCAGTACAAACAGTCTTTTCTGAGTACAGTTTATAATCCCTGATAGAGTAGAATTTGCTGCTGTGTCCTACCTCATAAACCACCCACCACCACCAAGATCCAATGGACTAGTGGAATTTTTTATGAGTCTGTTTGCAGCCAAATATTTTACAGTTACTAACACAGAGAGACAGTAAAAGATCAAAGATGGAAGAGCATACAAATTCAGATATCTCAATAAAGAAATGAAAACAATAAAGCATATATTGAATATTATCTGCCCATTAATCTCTGGAGTAAATTCAGAAAACTAATTAAAAGCTTCTACACAGATAAATGATAAGCTTCTTTATTCAATGAGCTCAACATATGAGCAAACAGAGGTTCGTGTTGATATCATCGTTATTAGCAATTGCATTAAAGCAAATGATTTTTACTGTGCTACTGGGAATACAGTGATTTGAAAAACAAAATGTTAAGAGATGAAAAATTCAAACCTTTACTGTACCAAGCATATTGCATTTCCTGTTCTTTTTTTATTTATTTCAGGTATTGATAACTCTTACGGGTCAGCATGACAAAAAAAATAGGACAAGAAGTAGAGAAAACAAACCCAAAGCCTATACAGAAGCAGGAAAAATCTCTGCATAATCATTCTCCAGTGGAAGTCCAGCTTTAAAGGGTGATACCGCCTTCCCCCATGGGAATTTCTCTAATTCATCTGTGCTTACTGCACCTTTTGTCCCTTTTTCTGCTATTGGCTTCAACACTCGCAGGGGATTTTGCCTGCATTTTATAGGGAGGTTTTGCCTCCTCAACCGTAATTGATAGATGTGCTATTTTTGTGGTGCAGCAACGCTGCCTTGCGTGACGTGGCGTGGCAGTGCTGCGTGGGGAGCTGGCAAGGCAGCCAGCCTTCCTCTCCCTTGGTGCTCCGGGAATAGCCCCCGTCCCAGGCACCCCTTAAGATGGGTGCGACTTGGAAAAAGGGGAATCCTGAAGACCGTTTAAGATAACAAATTTTACAGCTTAGGCTGTGCACTCAATTTAAGTGCAGAGCCTGCAATAATTAACTTCAATATAGAGTCGGTCCTGAATCTGATTATTTAGGTTCAATTAAAACCGATCTGGCTCCAGAATTCAGATATCCTCCTGGAGATCCTTCACAAGGAAATAACTTGAATGACTTGACTTTTTTATCCATAGTGCATAGCAGTGACCCAGGGCTGATTAGCATAAAAACAGCTTTAAACTGATGAAATGGGGGAATGAGAGAGCACTGTAACTGCTTTTGTTTATATTTTTTATTCATACACCAGCATCTTCCTACTTCACATCGTACATTAAACTCTCCCTATTGACCAAAATGAAACGGAGATTTCAAAAAGTCTCAGGCTAATGTCCTCTTGAACACAGGCTAAATGCAGGATATAGTCCACAGAGTGTAAAGTGCACTTAAATTCTAGCATATTCACTCAACAGTGGCGTTTCAGAAACAGAGAAGTCATTAAAAGCCCCATAGAGAAATACCAAATTATGCCTCTGCCAGATATTAACTTTGAAAAGAAAGAATAGAGACACTCTGAAAACCACAGCGAAATACTGATGTGCTGATTCACTTCGCGCTTATGTACTGCGCGAGTTAGAATTGCAAAATAATATATCTCTTCTGTGCCAAATGATATTGGTAGGAAAGCATCTTTGCCTATGATGGGTGCTGCTTTCCATTCTGAATGTGCATTTTCCCTTTCCACTTGCAAGAAAATTTGCTGTCAGAATGTCAAGCTGACTTGCTATTTTATTTGCCATCTGCGTCAAATATTCATACAGACACACAAAGTATGTGTCTATGTCCCAAAAGGCCTGAGTTGTGGCACACTGTTACCTATCTTTCACAATTACCAGGATAAAAACTAGGAGGGGAAAAAAACCCGACATGATTTTAGATCTCTACTCATGCTGAATCACATTTTATTTCAAACAGAGTGCCATGGCCATTACTGGAGCACGGCACATGGAAAAATAGGACTTGAACCCTCAATGCACCACAAATTTTGCAGGTAATCTAAAAAAATCAGGATTAACTGTCCTGCAGAAAGTAAGGTACTTTACGTCCCATCTATTCCACAGCCAGTACTGTGACCGCAGCGCTTGTAGGCATACCTGACCTGGCTTTAAACAAGTAGTGAAGCATCAATGCGGCTCAGTGTGGGTCTGCTCGTTTACATATTTACCCAGTGTCACTTAAAAAGGGTTGTTTAGGGCAGCTAGATCTAGGGGGAAAAAAAGGGAAAAAGAGAAAGAGGAGGAAAGAAAGAGAAGCAGTTGGCAGGGAGCTGAGGTTGGGGTCGGGTCAGGTCCTCTGGCTCACAGCCTCGTGCGAAGCAGCCGAGAGAGGTAAAGTGCGGGGCTATGGGTTGAGGTGGGGAGAAAAGGGAAAGTCCCGTGTCCTGCTTCTCAAATCCACACACACGCAAAAAAAAAAAAAAAAAAAAAAAAAGGGGATCCTGAAGGCAGTTTTGGGGACCCCAGGAAAAAAAGCAGTTGGCACAAGATGGCTTGGGATGTTTGGTCGCAGAGAGGCTATTGCTGCTCCTTGTCTGATGGGTTTAAAGCTGTCTCAAGGGTGGCTATAGAAACTGTAGCAACTTTAGTGTCTGCAGAAAAGACATTAATTTACAGAAACTGTGCCAAAGGTAGCATAAAATTTGATATCACAGCACTTCACTTTAAATGACTTATACTTCATCCTACTGCCACACTATTTCAGGGGCATTTGGGTCTGGGGATTTTTGCTTTTAAACAGAAAAATATTTGGTTCCCTGTGGGTGTTTTTTTTCCCCCTCATCCTCCTTCCCTTAGATACTTCAAAAGGCAAGCTCCTGAGAAAACTTTTCTGCTGGTTCCTATTGTTTCCTACTTCAAGTGAAAAAAGTACATGATGTTAAATCTGAGCACCGAGACTTTGTGAATGTGTAAACTTCAGAACTCGAAACCTTTCAGCCTGTGCCAATGTAAACTACCTAAAGTGCAGAGAAGTAAGTACACTTTATCGTGTCTGGCCATGATTGAACATGTTCCAGTCCTCCTAAAATCTGCAGCTGGGAGTCTCTCAAATCCCCCAAAGCAGAGGGAGGCTTTTTCAAATGGGCATGAGAAAAAGAGGGTGATCCTCATCCAAATCTCAGTCTTGGCCCTTCAGCTCTCTCCTTTGAAAATTCTCACCTTGCTGTTTCTAACCACCTCACTCAAGGACACGGGGCAGGAAAAAATAAAATCTACCTTTGTTAAGTGAAATGTTCCATATTCCCTAAATTCCTAGGAAAATCGCACAGAAATTTTAATAAGCACTTCTGCAGCACACACTGGGGTCTGCCTATACCACCCACCCTTTTTCATGTTGCTCCATTAATGTCTAACTAACTGGCCTGTTTTCTAGAAAAACAGGTACCTTGGTCCAACCCCTGGAAGCCGAAAGGGCTAAGATGTGCATTTTGGGAACCCAGCTATGGGCTTTCTGTCCCTCAGGCAGCGGCAGCCTCTCCCTGCCCTGCTTCCCCCTCTGCCCGTGGCACCCTAGACCAGCATCCTCTACCCTCAAGAGAAACCGCCCCTGGGGCCACGGCACCACTCTGCCTTCCTCCCACACAAGCACACACCATCCCTGCTCCCCTTCATTGTACCGGACCCAGTGCCCAGCTCAGAGGCTCTGCATCGCCTTAAATAACGTGTTTTTTGTGTTGGAGCTGGATATGTGGGAGCACGTGAGCGCTGCTACACCAGCCAAAGCCTGATGTACGTGTTGGCCACAAGGCATCAGAGTTTGGCTGCTACTGCTTGGGTGGCCAAAAGGGTTTAAGCTGGCATTGGTCAAGAGAAACTGGAACAGAAAGCAATTAAAGGCTGGCATTCCTCAGATTTGCCCTTATCTCTTTCGCACTTGGAAAAATTTTAGTGGAATGAACCACAACGCAGTTGCAGCCGTGCTTCTGTTGGTCCACTGTCTGGTTCTAGGCTATTTTAAAACAGACATTATCCTGAGAAATAATGAGGAGTCTTAAACTATACTGTGAAGCACGCAGTAAATTTTTAGTTGGCTAAAGAGCGAGGAGTGAAATGTGAGAGAATGTTTTTCCTGATATATTTTCTCTCTCTCTCTCTCTTCATGGAAATATTGATGTGAAGGATAGTAATATTGCTACTGAATTCTGACCCATGTGGCTATAAAGATACATTACTTGCATCAGTCCAGGAGACAGTTCTCTCAATCTTGCTTCCTCCGCAAATGCAGTTATCTTGCTCTGGCACTTTGCAAAATCCTCTAAATTACTATTAAATTAAATACTTTTAATTTAAGGGGGATTTCAGCTGAACTCATATTTCTGTGCCATTAATTACCAAGTATTTTACTGACTCTGGGAAAAACATTAATAAATCAATCTAAATGAACTCCCACCTTCCCCCCTGAACTGGGGATGGGTGTCATCAGTCACACTCTAACCCGAGAAGGTTATATTTCCCTTCGATTCATCATTAATCTCATCTCAAATTGTGTATTTCTGAGTGGGCTCAGGGCAACATTTTCAAACATGGGGCTTTTAAGCTAGTGATGGCAGTACGTTTAGCCGCCTGAATAGGTGGATGGATTTTCAGAGGTCTTCTGTGATTTGAAACAATTACCCTTTTGCAATGTTGAGGTTGGTTTGTTTCTTTGTTTTTTTTTCTTTTTTTCTTTTTTTCAGAAACAGTAATTACGCTGGTTATCTTTTAGATAAAATATGATTTCCAGTGTATCCCTAGACACCGTGGAGCTCTGGGGAAGTATCGGTGGAAACACAGGTAATGATAAATCACTGGAATTGAAGGACCTGTGGGTGCTTGGGAGGGTTGTTAGTCAGATGAGTAAATATGGATTTAAGGGCTGACCTCTCGACATGCAAAATAGAAAATATTGACCTTGACGTGCAGCGCTGGTCTTTAATGTGCCTTCACATGGCAAACAGATCTGCAGGGATCCAATTTGGCTAAGTCGCATCCCAAAGCACAGTCTAAGGAGGACTGTAGTATTAGAGCAGGCGGGTGAGATATCTTGGATACTGATGCTACTGGGGGCATTCTTATTACCACCTCTAAACAGCATTACCCCAGAGTGAAAAAACAAGTGTGTTACTTCACAGACCAGTCAACAAAAGTAGATGTTCCCATTTGACCACTGTTTCATCCTCCGTTTGCCAAACCCAATGCAAATCTTGGCAAAGGAAAGTATTTCATGAAGTTATGTGGACTGACTTAATGTATTAATCTTCACAGTGACACAGATTATTAGAAACCCAATGATATGTGGAATGTTTTATGATGTGCTTTCACGCTGATAAATAGCTAATCACCATATATTTGTGGCAACAGAGCATTACAGGGAGCAGTGATATGTGTTCTGAAAAACACCATCGGTCCTTTTACGCCCTCTGCATAATGCCCTATCATCTGCAGTGCTTAACTTTGCAGTCTTGCTTTCAAAAACACCAAAAAAAAATTTCATTATGAGTATCCTAACATTTGTCAAAGCCTCCTTTCTAGTCTTTTGTGCTGCTGTTTTTTTTTTTTTTCAGTAAAAGTGCATTACATGCCATTCAACAGCTGGTAATTGTATGTGTATTGAATTAAAGCATTGATTTTAATTTTCAAAGTCAACTTCACTCTCTTTTAGCTGAATGGATTACTTTTTCATGAGAAAAAACACTGGTACTGGACTTCAGATACAGAATCAGAGTTTATGCAGCCTGTCCTCAGGGGTATTTGCTGCTGCTTTCTTTTTGAAATATCGAAAGGTTCTCACTTGCCCATTACCCAGAAAAAAAAAAAAAAAGATAATAAATCTCTGAATGGCTAGCACAGCTCCTAAATTCATTGCTAGCTTTCAGCTATTTTGTGTTGCATTCCAATTCCCTGGCTGCTAGGATGATTTTCAATCATACAGATAAGCAATAACAGGCTGGGCAAAGCTTGGATGAGAAACCTTGAAAGAAAATCCAGGTGCTGCTAGGAATTACACCGATTATGCCATGGATTGCAATCTGTCTTTGAGGCAATGGTGAGGTACATTAAGAAGGCTCACTGGGAAACAGAAGCTCTCTGACCCTTTCCCCTGTATTATCCTTTTCACAGATGCAGACACTTTTCCTTCTCTAGTCTACTCCTGAGAAACTAAACTGCAGACCGAAGCAGTCACTCTCATGTGGAAACGATAGGAAGGAAAAAGAAGAAAAAAAAAAGGATCATAGGTTGTCATCCCAAAGAGATGTTCAAAAAAAGACTGAAGCTTTGTGCCAAGTTTCAGAAGAGAGGCTTCTTCCCCTCCTCTCTCAAAACCTTATCACCACGAGCCAAGTCTGTGACCTGTTGCTCTCATCATGCATTCAAAGACATCTGCTGTTTCCTTATTCTTAAACTATCAAACCAATTATCTTGGGCTCAGTCTGGATTTTGGACCTCTCCGGAGAGCACGAAGCTATTCAACCTGCCATCCCTACCGCTCACGTCCCTGGTGAGAACTGCCTTCTCCCGCGGCATCGCCCCATCCAGGTGCGGTACTGGGGAAATACCATTCGCCTACCGACAACCTGCTTAGGCAGCGTCAGTGCTTATAAATATCTAAAGGGCGGGTGTCAAGAGGATGGGGCCAGATTCTTTTCAGTGGTGACCAGTGACAGGACAAGGGGCAACGGGCACAAAGTGCAACACAGGAAATTCCATCGAACATAAGGGAAAACTTTACTTTGAGGGTGGCAGAGCACTGGCACAGGCTGCCCAGAGAGGTGGTGGAGTCTCCTTCTCTGGGGATATTCAAACCCTGCCTGGATGCGTTCTTGTCCAACCTGCTCTAGGAGAACCTGCTTTGGCCAGGGGGTTGGACTAGATGATCTCCAAAGGCCCTTCCAACCCCTACCATGCCGTGATTCTGTGATCCTCCATCCAGCACTTCAGCTGGGACGGAGAAATGAGGCCAGTCTCTGTTCTCACACACATCAGTGAGGAATGACAGTAAGTCCTTTGAAATTAGTGGAGTTAAAGCTCTGTAAAACTGACCTGGAAATGCAGCCTAGCACTATACACTGAGCCGCTAAAGTGGAACTGGAACGAGTGAGCGCAGCAGCTGCTTCCCTTTTTTAAAGAGGTTTCCAGCTAATGTGGAGTCATGGTTTGGACGGGGAGTCTGCCCAGCTCCAGCAATGCTGTATGCCGTAGGTGTGACCGAGTCAGAATTTGGCTGAAGATTTCTTTTTTGTCATACTGTGTCATATTTGTTGCATAGTTAGGCTGAAGAAAGAAACTCTCTGCAGAGTTTAAGAATTTATTTTAATATTGTGTCTGGATTCCGCCGTGTCTCAAGATTCTGTAGGCATGCCGTAGCTTTCCCTTGTTTCTCTATCTAGCAATTCAGTGCCTTCCAGACAGGCATTAGTACAAAATCCAGCATTAGGACTTAATTCAATCCAAATTTACCAGTTTATCTGACAGAAATTGCTAGCCCACACCGGTTACTTCATGTCTTTTTTACTCGCAAGACCTGTGGTTCTTTTTGCAGCTATGCATTAAAATGGGTTTTCTCTGAGGCATAATGAAAATATCACAGCAGAGACACACATCATCTTTCAGACGCCATGTTATGTGCTGAAATTTTTCATGGTACACTTAGTTTGCATTTGTCCAAAGTAACTGAAAGTGAGAATGTGCACTGACCTGCTCCAGAGCAATCGTATTAGCCACCAAAAATGCAGAAGATCACATGCGTCAATTTGACTCTGCAGCACAGTGTTTATTATTTCTGCAATAAACTGTAGAAGAAAATAAAGTGTGAGAGCATTTCATTCATGTCTGGCCGCCCTATTGCCATGGTGTTACTTTAACAGGAGAAGTAAATATAGGGATATATGCACAGGGCTTTTCTCTGTCTGGCCATGATGTCTGTATTACTGACCTATTTCTGGTTTTGGTTCTTATTTATTATTCTCTACGGCTTTTACAAGTGGAGTATGTTGACTTCTTGCTACTTCTTCCAGGCATAGACTAGCTACTGTTGCACTGCTTCCATTGCAGTGTGGTAAAGCGAGATGCCGGTTCAGAAGCTTGACACATATTTGAGAGCTATCTGCTTTTCTACAAAGGAAGGGAACAACCGATGCAGTATCTTCACTGCAGAGCTTGTGTTCATTAACAAATTTATTCCTGTAAAAACTGAGGGTGGATGGAAGAACGGGGATCATGCACACATTTATATATTCTTTGATACCAGCCCTAATTAAAGCCATGGCTGTAATCAGGATTTTCCGAGAACCCGACGCTCCTTGTAATGCAAAGGTGAACTTTACAGCAAAACTTAGGACTGTTATTACCTTATACTAGAAATAATAGGGTGACGGCAGATCTTCATGTGGGGTTGAAAGAATCACGGTAATTACTGGCCTCTATCCAAGGACAATCATGAAGAATTTGGGGAATTAGCACCCTCTTCAAGGGAAGTCGCTGGCTGCCCTGGGATGATGTGGATTTTATATATGGTTCTTTTGTTACTAAGATTACACAAGCTTTCCAGCCTCGTCTTTGCAAAAATATTAAAAGATTTTAAATGGGCTTTACCCTAGAGAGACAGAATCCAAACTGCTGTTACACAAATAAAGTGATGAATGGGATGCCTATATATCATTTATTTCCTCTTGGAATTGGTGACCTTCCATCAGTCAGTAGTTTCCTTCACACTCCCTCACTTGTGAATTATAAGTTAATCAAGAGTACAATGGAAACAATGCATCCATAGCCCGCTCGCTGCATTCATCTCTCTCCTCAGGGTGGATTACGGATGTTAAAGTTGTAATGAGCTTTCTTTTAGTCCAGTTTTGACCTCGATTCTGACTTTACCAGCAAAAATTTCTCATGTGAGTTTATGCAAGATGCATTTTGAAAATACACTGGTATGTGGAAAAGGGGGTTGTGAAGCAGGAGTAGTCTAATAAAGTAAGAGTATCTCCTTGCTTTTAACTGCTCAATTTTAGGGGAGTGGGATATATGGAAAATAATTTAGACTTAGAATCTTTAAATTTATCTCTTTTATTTGGCCTCAAAGGGATCAATGCCTCACTATTTCTGAAAGGTTAGTTATTTCTAGAAATCCTCGATCCCAGAATTTACAAACTTGGTATGATGGGCACATGTGGCTGATGTGACGAAAGGAGCAGCTATGGGAAAGAGAGGTCTCCTGCACTGTGCTGACATGCTACCTCCTAAAGTCTGGTCCTGGTTTCGCCACACTGAATGACTTCGATGCTATTTCACTGACGTTGATGCTATTTCACACTTATCAGTGCAGAGGAATGAGTATTTTAGCATATCGTTCTGTTTTATACAGCCTGAGCCTAGTCTGTGGGACTTCCCCTCAAAGGGGATGCAACAGATCCGTTGGAAGCATTTATTTTCAAAACATACAGATGCACGATAGCAATGAATGGAACACCAGGAAAAATTATTCTCTCACAGCTGATAATACTAGTGGTAACAATGAAGGAATTATTCTCATTATAAAGAAGAGTTGATCTGAAAGGTAAAGAGAGGTGGTAATTAATTTCCTTTAATAGTCACACTGGGATCTCCTGTAGTGTGCGGTCTGATGTTAATAATATATTTTCCCCCCTATAATTAATGTTCATGTTCTGTTCCTGGGGGACTCTTCTCCACTATCCTCAGCATTGTCATTACTTAAGCATGCACACGCAACTTTACCACCTTGTCGCTGCAATAACTAATCCAAGCACTGCTTCCCTTGCCCATATCTTCTCTCCTGCCAGGTGGGTGGCAAATGCCGTCACGGGAACACGCAGCCTCAGGAGAGCTGGGAAACAATAAGGTATTTTGTCCCGTTTTGGAGGAATGCAAAGTTTTCAAGGAAACAGTAAGACAGCCCAGGGAGTCAGTGAACCCCCTCCACCTATCCTGCTTTCTGAGTCTTGTGATTCAGGGATGGGGAGGTGGTGACTGACTCCTCCGGGACCTTGTGAAGGTGTGGGACCTACTCGCCAGCACAAGGCTGTGCCACAGCAGAGTGAGCAGGGAAGCCCTTGGATTTCAGAGCAGCCTGTGGCTCTCGTGCCAGCCCCTCAGGGCATGAGCAGAGAACGAAGGCAGGGCAGAAGCAGCATGGCCTGGGCTCCTTCTGGCTGGCACTCCCTGGTGTAAATCAAAGCCTGTTTGAAATGGCTGTCCTATGCAGCAGAGACCAAACAACACCTAAATTAGTCTTAGATCCTCTGACTAAGCCAAGCTGGATTCTCCTTAGCTACAAACACAGACGTGACTCTCAGAAAGCAGCAAATCTGAGAGATGACTTGTTCCTTAACAGAAAGAGCGGAGGAACAAAAAGCTCAAGAAGGACTAGGAAACTGAGTGCTCCGCCATCGTACCACTTCCCCCTGGAGTTTTATACTTTTTTTTTTTTTTTAAATTTAGGAATCCTGTAGGACAAAGGTGCCACAAAAGCAATCCTTTTCCCTTTACCCCTAAATTTCCTTTAGCCTGCAATGCTAACGTGCATTCATCATGCTTTAGAAGATTAGGGAGAATGACTCTCAACTGACAAGTCAGACACGACAAAGAGCTCAAATACGTACATTCTGTTTCTGTAGGATAGCAAAGATACACGCTTAGGAGAACACTATTGCATTAAGATGTAACTCAAGTCACACAAATGCAAATGTCTTCTTTTTTTAAAAAAGTTAGTTATCTCTTGAACAATTGGGCAAAAAGTTCCCAAGCCAAAATGTTTCCAAAGTGCTTTATTTCCCTCTGCTCTGCCTCCCATTGCTGCCACCGCTGCCCAGTCCAAACTCGTACCCCAGCACATCCAGCCTTCCAGCTCTTCATACACACACGAGCAGGTTGGCCTTTGCTCTGATTTGGAAACTTTCAACATTTTGGCATTACTAAAAGGGGACAGTTACATCACGGCAGCGACGGCACGCACCTATGACAGCACCTTTCAGGGCTGAGAAACGAGCTTGGGTGATTGGTGGTCTGGCTTTTTGCTTTAGTATGTACTCTTTGGGTTGCAAAGGCTTATTTCTGGCGCAGCAGAGGAAAATAAAGAAACCCTGAGACTCACTTTCTCCATCTCCTCCCTCTGACCTTCTCCACCCTCATTTTTTTTCTGTTCTCGGCGCAAGGAAAAGTGAACAAGTGAATGACAGAAGCAACACTACATTCACAAACTTTCCTCCCTAATTCCACACTTACTTTACACCTGTGGTCCTGAGTCAAGGATGTTTCACTATCTGACTTCTGTTAAAAAAGTGCGGCCTAACCAGAGATTTAAATTTTCTGGAAATGTCTGTACATATAAAATGCAACAGATTTTTCTAGGCTTTTCTCCCCTTTAAGGGGAAAATTAAATATCTGCAGCTTTCACTTTAGAACTAATTTTTATTTACTTCTTTATGAATAAGAACTCTATTATGCCTGATTTTGTTAGTGCATATAGACTTCTGCCAGATATATCTCTGAGAAAAAGCAAAAAAAAAAACCATCAAAAATGCTCAATATTAAAGACAGAGCTGCAATGCACACAAAGTACTTCTTGACGTTTCTTGCTAGTTGACATATCTCTCAAGCAGTAAAATGACTAAGTAAATAACTAGAAGGATGGAAATAGAGAGTACCACCATTACTGACCCATTAACAAGAGGGTTCCATAAGATTCAGAAATACGATGTAAGCAGACTTAAGGCCATAATGCACAAAGCCACACAGCACATTTCTAGAAGAAATGTTTGGAAAATAAATATCCATATGCATGGCACAGCTAACACAGCATAGTGACTTCATAGTAAGCTAACTGGAAATACTTTATTGTATGGAAAATATTTTGAAGGGTGAAATTTCAGCATTTATTTTAAACATTGCACATTTTTCTGCTCATTCTGACAAAAGGTATTTCTCAAATACATTCAATTCAAGCTTTTCCCAAGTTTTCCAATCTTGTATTTCCTACTTTGCATTGAAATAAAAAAATAGAAAAGGAGGAGGGAATGGAGAATAGAGATGATTTTTTTAGTGATGATTTCAGTACCTGTTTCCAGATCCTCGCATCTCTACACCTTGCACATTTAAACAAAGGTTAGTGGGAAACATTATTTATGAAATATGAATAAAGGAGAGGACTGCCAAACAGGTAATAGCATTTTCTACCTGAAAAAAATGGTATATTTTGATCAAAAAACAACAACAGAGACACTTTGTATATCTCTCAAAGAAATCTTTGAGACTCTGCTTTTACGGAAAACTTGGAAAACTGGAATATATCTTCTTTTTACTGGAATAATTCAGATTTTCTGACTTTTTCATTAAAAAGTAACTACTGGGAAGATACATAAATATTCCAGAATTTCAGATTAGGAGTGTCTCATTTGCACATAACTCATAAGCTACTTGCAGGCAGTGTCCACTGGTGTAGGTGTTTCCCAAGAACAAAAACTCCTAAACAACCTGTTGCTTCTTTCCCCACATTGGGTAATCATCACCGTGAGACTCTGATCCAGGAGCTGATATGGGCACATGATGAACTGCCCGCACAGGTTTCCAGTTTTGGGAGACCAGCAAGGGATGGTGGTCCTCTAAAAGATGGCTCACATCTTTCAGTCAGAAAGATTTGGTGGGCCTTCTCCCCAAAGTGGTAGGAGACGCTGAGGTGCCAACCAAACCCATAATTTCCAGTAAGAGAGCCATGGTAAAGCCATAGAGTGGGGCTGCTTCACACACGACCTCCCTGGTGTGACTGGAGACCTGCTAGTACCATGTCTGTGGGTGCGTGATCCCAAGTTTCAAGCAGGAAAACGGTCCTGCCTGGTGAGAGCAGCAAGGCAGCTGTGAATACTGCTCTTAAACAGAAGAAAATAATACCTTTACATTTCCACTTCCATTGAGAATGCACCCCTTTCTCTAAAAAAACCTGATGCCATGGTGCGATTTGAGATACGTAGCTGCAGCACGGTGTGCAGCTGCATAGCAATGCGGTTCTCCCATCCACAGGGGAGCCCGTGTCTTGAGATACACACACTCTGCTCTTATCAAAGGTTTGCTTCTAATTAGGGAGTAACTGAAGCCCTTTTTAACACCTGTATTGTATGGATTTAATATGCTAATGTGTAAACCTGTCTCAAATATCTAATCCTAAAAACGTTTTACTTCCTCTTTCGATACTCTTAAGTAGTTAGTCCTGCTAATTTAACTCCATCAGGCTGAAAGGCATTAAATGAAATGTCTGGAAGGAATTAATTTAAGTGCTTATCAAAGACTCGTAATATCAGTTTCCACTGGTAAGTAAAATGAATGTCTGTGAACTGGAATCAGATACATTGATTCAGCTCTATTGTGAAAACATAGCTTGGAGATAAATAGTACTACAATTATTCGCTCAGGAAAATGTGCATCATCCTAATGGAACTGCACTAATGACCTTGACTAAACTAACTGCCCTCCCACTTTCTCAAAAGCAGCGCCAAATTTCCAACCATAGCATGACATACATGTCTGTTTTCTGAGGTGTCCATTTTACAAGGAGGCATTGAGAAAACCAGTCTTTACCCACAAACATTTCTTGAGTCATGTGTGCAGTTACTGCTGTACTTCTGCATAAAGAAAACTAGAAAATAACACAGGACAATGTTCAGGGCCTGTTCTCGGGCTGTAGTTAAAAGGCAAACTAAAACGCACCTTGCCCATGCTCTACTGGCATTTTCAAAGGACAAGCCTGATACCATAAACAAGACTCATGGTCTGCTGCTGAGCTGCTTCCCAGAGCATCGTTCTGTGTTAGGGGTTCACGGCTCAAAGACAGCACAGGCTGTCCAGCACGGCCACGAATACAAGTTTAGGAATGGCATCGGCTGGTGTCGGGGTTTGGAAAAGCTGGAGCTGAGGAGTTCTGGCTGGCTCCTCCCGAGCACAGGGCTGGGATTTGGTCTAGGCTGATATTTATTAATTCTGGAGGCTTGAGTTGCTCAAGTCTGTTAATGGTACGGCTGGAGCCGAGGTTGGGGCTAAGGACTGATGGGGCTGAAAAGCAAGTGTTATTGCTGGGAAGAACAAAGCTTCAAAAGCTCAGAAGAGCGTAAGTGCAGTAAAGCGTGACCAGCTGTAGGGCTGGATGTGAATAATGTGCTTCAGGTTATGTTAGTCTGGGATTTAATGGCTTGGGGTAGAACTAGAGTTTGGACCCAAAGAGCCGAGTTAATTACTGGATCTCACAGGACTTAACTGATATTCCAGTCACAAACAATGCCAAAACCTCACTGCAGGCCTCCCTACGTGAACGCAAGGCTGTGCCTGGGCCAACACATTCCTCATCACTCACCCTTGTGCAGCATAAACTCTTAAATTCGATTTTCAGCTGCGGGGAGTCTTTTTGCTGATACACAGGATTCTTCAAGAGCTATTATTAGCTTACTGAAATGAAACTGCCGTTGATACGGAAAGCTTTGATACAAAACCAGGACAAAGTGACCTGAAAACAAGTATGGCTTCATGGTCTTGCCAAATATACATGTTCTGTCAAGGCCTATCGTGCACTGGCTGTGTGCATGTGGAAGCTAACGAGGCTTTGCATGCAGGTAGCTTAGGAATAATATTATTAAAGGCAGTAGGCCCACATTAAGAAAGCAGAAAGAGGAACTATTTCTTGAGACTGTGTCTCCGCTGCTGAAGAGAACAGTGTCTGATCAGTGACCTGCTTCCTCTGAGTGAATGAGGAAGCAGGAGCATCAGTCATTGATGTGAGGAGTCCAGCAGCTTACAGCTTTCTATGTTTTGTTATATTTGTATGCGACACGCTCATTAGCAAAGATTTTTAGGGTCCTTGCCTGTCTTCTGCCATTGTCTCAATCCCACAAAACAGCAGCTCTGGCTGGAAGGAACATCACAGGTGCTGGGAAAAACGGGAAAAACCCTTTATGTCTTGGCTCCTGCACAAGTGTCCATGTTGGGGTAGGAATGACTATGAGCAATGTTAGAACACCTTGTAGGCCCACTGAGCTAGACTGACCACAAATGCCAACAGAGCAAAGGGCTTGTGAATAACCCTGGAGTAGATATGCACTACTGGAGTATAGCAAGGATGAGGGTTAGCGATAGAGGTAGGGTTAAAGGATTGGGTAGTGGGCAGCAGTGGCTTCAGGAGTGTTAAATGGTTCAGCAGTTAACTGCAAGTTCGGCAGGACTGGGTGATGGCATCTGGTGTTGGGGATGAAGAGCAGGTAGTTATTTGTACTGTGAGGAAGGGCATGTGAACTTCTTTTGGTGTGCAAGTTAGGTCTAGAGATATGACTGAGATAGGAGTCTCATATCTGACCGGATCTGCAGGGCTGGGACAAGGCCTGGGGCAGAATGAGCCAATAGCTGTGGATTAATTGTGGCTGTAAACTTGGGTTGCTTCAGTTTCTGCAGTCCCCCCTAAACCTCAAATGAAAACTAATCTTCTCTAAGTGCCTTGGGGGAACCTGCTACCATCCTACCACCCTGGGCCTTACACAATCCCAAAATTAATTAAACTCTTTAGATCCTCTTTCCCCTAACCCCAACTACAGAAGGACAGGGAACTGCTGGAGAAGGTACAGCAAAGGGCTACGAAGATGATGAGGGGACTGGAGCACCTCTCTTATGAAGAAAGGCTGAGGGATTTCAGTCTTTTTAGTCTGGAAAAAAGAAGACTGAGGGTGGATCATATCAACACTTATAAATACTGAAAGGGTGGGTGTCAGGAGGATGGGGCCAGGCTCTTTTCAGTGGTGCCCAGTGACAGGACAAGGGGCAATGAGCACAAACTGGAACACAGGAAGTTCCACCTAAACATGAGGAGGAACTTCTTTATTGTGAGGGTGGCAGAGCACTGGCACAGGCTGCCCAGAGAGGTGGTGGAGTCTCCTGCTCTGGAGACATTCAAAACCCACCTGGACGCGTTCCTGTGCAACCTGGTGTAGGTGATCCTGCTCTGGCAGGGGGTTGGACTAGATGATCTCCAGAGGTCCCTCCCAACCCCTACCATGTTGTGATTCTGCGATTCTGTAAAATGAAGCCAGTAAAACTTAGTAAAACAGCCACCTCTCAGCAGAGGTCCCTAGCCCTCGCTGCAGCCCAACAAGCCCTGCTGGCTGTACCAGCAGACCGAGCACCTCAGTTCTGCCTGTTTTTAACTGCAACCAGCATCCTAAGCCTAATCCTATCTTCAATTATCACCTGAAGACTCCTAACAGTTAAAAAAAGCAAATGTGAACTGTTTGACTCTTGCCTGGTCTGCCTCTCCCCCTACAGATGTTGTAGGATCCAGCAGCAAACTGAACTGCCTGTAGTTCTTATCACTCAGCCCCACTCCACCTATACCCTCAGACTTCCTTACCTGTCCTGCAGCAGCCCCCATGGGGCCAAAATTCAGCTTAGAGCATTTGGTCCCGTCAGCTCTCCCTTCATACCAGCCTTGTGCAATCCAGGAATATTTCTCCTCGTTCAGTATTTCCGCATTCAAAATTTAACCATATCTCACATCAAACACTGTTTAAAAGTTGCCCAATATCTCCCCCTTTCCTCCACAGCTGGCTGTCAGCCTCTGCGTCTACAGCTCCAAGAGCTGGGCTTCAATCGGCAATAAACCTAGGTTTTCCTCTCATCATTTAGTATTAAACTATATCCCAGCGATCTCTTGTGGCAATATACTGAATTCTCCTGCCCCTGTGATTGCTAGCAATAACCTGAATGTTAATCCTAGATCTAGTTTTCTCTACCCCAAGGCCAAGCAGAAGAACTTGGTCTGTGGAGTAACGGTCTGAGAGTAGCTCAGAGCAGGGTATGCCTTATCGACTTGGGCCCATCTCACCTTTAGCATTTGGGTTCAGAGAGTTATGTTCACTGATGGGTGATAAAAGACATGGATGGTGAGGACGTTACAGCCTCAACTGGTGGGGGACATGTAGCTATGGGTGGGCCTGTGCTCAGGATTAGGAAGAGCAGACTGAAGAGCTAAATTTGCTACTATGTCCTGCAAGTTCTTCTGATCCAGGATGATATACTGTTGCCTGGTTATGGCTATGCTAAGAACATAGAAGAGATTTTCAGCTTTTTATACAGCCCCTTTCTCTTCCTTCTCGACAAAAATATCCAAAAAATGTCACTTGTTTTTTGACTCATTGGAGAATTCCTTTGAAAAAGCCCTGGCTCATATCCTTCATGGTGCAGTGGCTGACTGGTGCCGTCTGACTGCACTGGTATAAAGCAGTACTGCTCTGCTTCAGGAGGCTCCTATGGAGGTTCACCGTCAGTCCCACGCCAACATTCCCTGCTCCTCCCCAGCCTCCCTAAAGATAAAGTAGGTGTTATAACCAAAGTCCTAGGGCCTGAATAGCCACCTTTATATCTTGCTTGAGCCCCGTCTGCCACATTAACTAGCTTCCTGGCAGTAGGCTGGGTACTTTTAGAAGTGCAGGGATGGGAAAACGCAAGGGCAATCTTTCTGCTTTGGGGCTGTGCAGGAATTCCCCGTCTGGGATGTCCCACATGGAGAGCAGCTTGCCTGCGGGTCAGTGAAACATTCGCTGTTTTAACTGCCTTATCGCACATTTGACTGAAATTTTTGTTTCTCAAGAAGTGGATTTTTCTGGCACGTTTCTAGGAAAGTAGATTCTCAGTTTGCTGCCAGGTAGGAACGAAGAGTTGAGTTTTTAGGAGCACTGAGTGGCATATTAGCAAGTGTAAATGCTTCCAAAAAATGAAAGAGGACTATATTTCTGCTTCTGATTCACTGTTCTGTGCCAAATAACACTTTCTCAGTCACCTTTTCTTCCTCAAAGAGAACAGGTTGCGACAGATTGAAGTCTTCTCCCCTGCTATGTCAGGAGCCTTTATGTGACAATTACAACATCATTTTTGTTTTACGATCAGCTGAAGTCAGTTCAAAACAGCACGTCACCTCACACATGAAATAGCGTGGCTTTATGTGACAGGGACTGGAATTTGGCAGGAGCGTTTCCTCATTTGCAGTCTGCTTTTTTCTGTCTCAACGTTTTACACTCGATGCAGAGTAACTTGAGTTTTGAAGTCAGTCAGGCTTATCTGGAGGAGTGACTCATCTAGGGCAAGCGGAGTAGCCAGCTCCCACGTGCTCTGAGGGGAACCGAAATGTTAAGCAGTGGAGGAGGAGAAAAAATTACAAATCTGTGACGGGGAAGACCTCGGACCTTCCAGATAAAACCTGTGATATTTATTGTCGGCTCTGTGAGCAGCAGCCCTGGCGCTCAGCGAGCAGGTTCTTTTATCTCCTCACTGTCCATGGTGATTGCCTTTCTCTCCTGTTGCACCCTGGCACTCAGGTGCCACCGACAAGGTTGGCCTCTGAAAGTTCAAAGAGAAGCCATCTGGCTGTGGTGAGTCCCCAGAGCAGTGGATCCTGCTGATATAATCAACAGCACCACGTTTCTAGCTTTTTTTTTTGGTACGTCTCTAGAACAGCAATTAGCCACAAGCAGGTCTAAGTGCTGCAGTGTTCCTAGTGATTTTGGCTTTCCCTGAGTATTCACTTTTTAACATAATCTATTAGACCTATGAAAATAATACCACATTTCCCACTAGTAATCCCTTCCACTTGTGATTTCTTTTTTTGTGTCCAGAGGAGATGAAGTGTGCAGTCATTGCACAAAAACCTCTCCAGAGTAACCACTACTATAATACTTCACTGCTAAAACTGCTACCACTGTGAATTCAAGAAATCTGGCCCTAAGCCCATCCACCTTTCCCAACTTCCGAATGGTTCCTACTTCTTTTCTTTCCTGGTTGCTGACTTTTTTCTTTTTAAAATGTTTATCTTTGAAAAATGGACAAGATCATGGTGTTCAAGGATGGCTATGGGCAGAGGCTGGCCGCAAGCAAGCACCAGCAGCAAGCAGATCCATTACTCGCTAAAGGCAATGTTGCAGGTGTGGAACAACTCACCGCAGAGATGTGAGCCACTTAATCCTCCGCAGAATCCAGACTCAAAAGGAAACATTTGCAGCTAATAAACGAAGTTTTGGGAGCAGTAAAACCAATACCAGCTGATGGCTTACTGGTTTCCATCAGAAAGCTCTTGTATAGGTTCTCTGCTGCCTGGAGGGACAGGTATCTATTGTCACAAAACTTGAAGAAACTCAGTAGTTTTGAGATCTTTACCTTTTTCGAGACCTTAACAAATTGGTCAGCACGTTCAAAAGATAGCCAGATGGGTACGCACAAAACGCACACAACCAACCCTCAACACTAAACGTGACCAAATAATCCTTATTTCCCCAAGAAAAAATATTGTTGTTATCTCAATACCCAGACCAGGCAGGTTGCAAGGACTGGATCCTGTAAGGATTAACAAACCAGTAAGTTAGAGGCAACAATGTCTAACTTTTATAACGCCTGTGTTGTGACTTATCTCACCTAACTATGCATCTTTACAGTAGTGATGCAGGCAGCAGAGGTAACTGCCAAAGCTGCTGTTGTAGTCAACGGAAACAGGAACTCTTAGGGCATGAGTAACCCAATTTTAAGAGAGTTATCAAAACCGATCAAATACCTCACCCTTGAGTGGTGCCAGCTGCTAGTAAAGGAGCAGGCTCAGGCTAACCCCCTTCTCCCTCTCTCTAGTTCCCCAGGATCTCAGGAAACCCCATTACTGCCGTTTCACATCCACATTTCCTCGCCTTCCTAAACAAATCAAACTCTACTTCTTTCCTCTTTAAGGCCTCATCCTCTTCAACTAGGCTAGCAAGTCTTCTCTTACCCGCCATAAATGTAGAAGGACAGTCATCTGAAGGAAAAGAGAGAAATCTGTCTTTTTTTTCTTAAAAAAACCCCTTTACTTTGTTTATATGATGACCCTTTATTTTATTGTTCCTTCATACATGTGGCCTGGCATTTAGCTTGCCCTCTGCTTGGATGGGCCTATTAGAAACAGAAAGAAAAAAAAATGTATTAAATGCTCAGAAGCAGAATTGCAAAAGCATGAAGCTGGTATTCAGGAGTAAGAGGAGTCCCTGAAATCAGTTCAAGTTCATTCTTAAAAAATATCAGGCTGTCAGATTGAGCATGTCCCTTTGACTTCAGATCTCTCGAGTTTCAAAAACCTAACCAAAGAGCATTAACATTCTGCTGCTGTATCTTTACAGGATAAATTACAAATGAGAACAGTGAGTGCACCTCGGAAGTGATGGTCTTTCCTTTGGATGCTTGATATTCTATACAGCTAAGTGCTGCCTTAAGACTGATGGAAAACTTCTTCTCTATGCTTGATTTACAGTCTATCTGGAGGTAAAAAAAAAAGTGCATTTAATACTTTTATTTCCTTGTTCTCTTTTAATTATTTTTTGGCATATCCAGGCTGCAGTCCAGGAAAAATGCAAGTTTTGTGGATACATTTATCGACCCTTGCATTGTGATTTAGTAACATACATCATCTGGTACTTACTTGTACATCCTAAAAAACCAGTAAGGGAAGATGTTGAGCACATGTTCTAAAATAAGTATATGCTTTAAACATGCCATTAAATTGTAGCACTTGTTTTTCTCCATTTTCTAGATTTTTCCATTTCCTTTCCTGGAGTTTTAATTCCTTTGGGGCATATCCTAAAGTCCTTACTCAGACAAAACCATTTTTCTATTTACTTTGTTTAGGTTGAAAACTGCGTGAGGCAGTAATATCCTCAAGACAAGCACTTTCTTATCATTTAGGTCTGCAAAGTTAACATTTTTCTGACACAGTAACTATTGACTAAAATAATATTAAGGTCACCAGCCCTTTTCTGGCAGGGATTTTCTTAAAAATCCAGGGAGGGCTCCAGATTAGTAGTCACGGTGTTTATACAGGTCTTATGCATGATGGCTCATATGCGCTCAATTTTTGTACTGCTTACGTTTAAAAAACACAATGAAAACAGTCTTAATCCTGCATAGAGACCAAGCTTGTGGTTTCCACACTCTCATCAATTCTGTTCAGACAATTGAGCACTTTGGAAGTTAAATTCTCCTTTGTTACTTTCCGCTCTGGTTTTGCACTTTTTCCTTTGAATTTTTTTCTCGTGTTTGCCTTTCCCTCCATATTTATGCCTTTATCTCAGGCTGTTGGGCTGTGGGCTGGCTCCAGTATCCAGGAAATAAGTTAGGAGAGCGCTCAGCATTTGATCATCACCACGTTTTGTGACATTCCACATTTTTTTGGTCCCTTCAATACTGATGAAATTTATAAGATGCCAGGAGGGGTCTCTCGGATTAAGCTGTTTTCTTGTGTATTAAAGGGCTGTCATGGAACATTAACCGTGAGACATCAACTAAATGGATTGAGACTTTAACACAAGGTTGACGACCTGAAGGTGGAATTCGGTACCCTTTCTCCCAGGAGAGCTGCTTTATGGCTCTGCAAGTATTTTCAGTTCATTCATCGGGACTACTTGTAAAATCACAGCGTGATTAAAGGGGCCAGAATCTGTCCCTGCTGACAAAAGATTATTTTAACACTTAAGGTTTCCTTTGTGCAGCTTTTGCTTTGACTAGTGAGCACTTCATCAGGTGAGTCATCCCATTTCACTGGGACTAAAGCTTGCACAGCTTGATCCATCAAGATTTATGGGTATGCATGTGTAGACCCCATTAAGCTACGCCACTGAAGTGAAGGACACAGCTTTGGAATAATGAGGTATTCACTGGGAGCAAGTAATATTAGACTGGGGCTAGAAACCCATTGTGAGCATGTTGGCAAAGGAGGCAATTCCTCTGAAAAAGGATCTGAGCCAGGTAATATTCTGTGCAGCCAAGCCTAATGTTCAAGCAGCTCTTTCTGGAGTGGAAATCAGAAGCCTGAACCATGTGTCCCACGTAGTACAAGGGGGAAAGCAGGCCACCTTGGGGTAGGATTCACAACCCAGAAGGAAAGAGTTGTTGCCTAAATGCAGAAAGGACTGGGGCTTTGTATTCCCACCTTACAGATGGCCCTAACCACAGCCCTCAGTAAGGCACCGAAGCGTCAGAGTCAGGTAGGGTTTCAAGCCACCCTTCTGCTCTGCACTTCCTCAGGGACATGCATTTCACCCGCCTGGTGAACTGGCAATTCTGCATCTGGAGTGCTCAAGGCCACAGACAGTGGGCCAGCCAAATGGCTCATGGCCGCCAAACAGAGGAGGTCTTTCTCCTCTCCTGCTCCTCCTGCTCTGCTCATCCCTGCTCCTTCTGTGAGCTGGTTCAATTCTGTAATTTGGGGGGGGAAGCCATCTTTTCCTCTTTTTTTTTAATTATTTTCTGATGTAGAGACCTGAAGGGGCTTCTGCAGAAGTCTCACTAGGTCGGATAGCAGAAGGCAACTGGCAGAAGTGCACAGCTAGGAGTGGGGGACAAGGGCTGGCAAGCTGTCGTTTGCCAGACTAGGGGTGCAAATGGGACCAGCCATCCACCATTTAAGTGCACTCGGTGATAGAGGGGGCTTAAATAAACTGTAGCCTGTTGTGAAACCTCGCCTTTCATCCTTCGGTAGATCTGCCTGCGAATCCTCCCAGTTGCTCACACGCTTCCCTCCACGACCTCGCAAGGGGCCCAATCGTGTCAATTTTGTCCCGAAAAATTAGAAACTGATTTAGGGAAGAAAACCACCACCTTTGCCAGGCAACAATGACAGTGTTATTCTGAGTACTAACAATATCAGAACAACTATACAAAATCCCATAATTAAATTGAAATTGTTTCATTTTAAATTAAAATTAATAACATCTTTCTGGAAGGTTGCAAAATCAACTTAAACTAAATGCTTATCAATTCTATTTTATTTCTTGTCAAGCCTTCCTTTCATCTCACACTATGAACCACAGAAATGCCGGAGTTTTTCCCTCAGACTTTGATCATTGCATTACCATGACAACAGTGTATTTACTGTAGCTATAATAGATGGACTTCAGATGTTAACCAGGTCCCTCAAAAGTCCACGGGGGAGCTTTTGGTCTCCATATACCAGGATAAATGAAAGAATGACTCTCTTTACTGAAGAGCTATCTAACAGGTAACTTATATTTGCTTTCAATTTCTGCCTGCTCTTTTAGCAAAGTCCTCTGCCTTCCACCAGTTACACTACTGACTATTTTAATTATATGGAAAAATAGGTCAAACTTTTATTTAGCAACTTGTTTTCTTTTTTGCTGACTGGAGCCCGTAATCCAGCAAGTTAATGCATCAATCTGACGGGATGTGACGTATGGACACTGCGAAGGCTTTTATTCTTACTGTTTACATTATTCTTCTTTTCAGAGCCTTCCAGCCTTGCACAGCAGAAGAGGAATGCGTAAATCGTTATTCTTAAACAGCTCGCAACTAAAGGATGATATTTTGCATACATATAGGTTTGGAGCGTAAAAATATATGATAGAAACAAAATCTATTACTCTCCTGAAGACATTGATGCATGAGAGTAATCAAGTCACTTCGACAATAAAAATCACTTCAAACTTCAATGCAAGTTTTAATACCTTGTTGAATTACAGATATAATACAAACCAGTCCATGCAACTCCAACTCAGCAAGCAAGAAGCAACATCATTATAGCAAGATTCTTAAAGTCTGTATTTTTCTTAGTTTAAGGACCATATGTATAAACAATAAAATTCCTTTTGCACAAATTTTTTTAGAGCAAATTATAAATATACATAAAAAGTTCCATGAATGCCTGTCAATCTTCTTCTAAAAGACATAATTAGAAGATCAGAAAACTAATTGCAAAGTCTGTTTAATATCAACAGTTTGGTTACATACAGACAATCTTGAAATAATTCATATCGAAAAGAAGAACTGTGGAAGCTTTATATAGTTCTGAACATGAACAACTGATATTTTGTAAGGTATAAAAGTAGTTCTTTAAAATTAAAATTATATCACTAAGGTAGTCATAAAAATTACTTGAGCTATCAGTAAGAAAATTTCTTTATTAGTTAATTTAAATGAGTTAGAATTTTCAATTAAAATCTCGAAAGGCTGTTTTAACCATACCAAAACAGGTATCATTGCAGCAGAAACACCTGAAAACAAACAAGAAAGTAGCATTGTGGGCCCAATATTTATTATTTCTGAATTACGTACATTTCAAAATACAAATTACAAATTCTATGTCAAATTTAATCCTTTAAACTTGCTTATTAGCTGTATAACTTACTAGAAACAAAGTTTCCAGGGAAGTACTTTGCAATTAAACAAAATTCCTACCTCAAGCTTCCTGAACCACAAAGTCCCCCTTTTTAGAACAGGTAAAGAGGCCAAAAATGCCTGTTGAGTCAAAGCAGAAGAAAGTGGTGAACAGAAGAAGGTGCATCAGGAAACAGGCATCTAACAGCCGCAGCGCAGCCCCAAACCTCTGGGTCATAAAGGCAAAATTTTGGTCACATTGAAGTTCAAAGGAGTCAGAATCTCATCCTAAACGCACTTCTCACTGCCTGCCTGGTGCCCAGTAGATCTGAACCCAGCAGCTATGGGTTCCCATTAGGAATGCCCTGGTGTGGAAAGCTCAGCCACCATGCACCGCCTGCTGCGGCACACAACCGGCCATGACCCAGATGTATCTTTGTGTTGTGCTCATCGTGTTCTTCCAAATTATCTTCTGGGCCTCTTAGCAGCTAAACTAATTGAATGAGGCAGTGCTGTTAGTGGTGGCAGCCTCTGATCATGTCCACTCCCTACCTATGGTAGGTACCGTGACACTGCCCTACACGATCGTACTTCTTACTATGTCATACTACTTAGCCCTGTTTTTGCACATAACCACTTGTAGCCAGCAGAACTACAAATGAGCTTCATTTTTCCATTTTTCCTCTGACCCAAAGTTAAACGATAATTTGAAGAGAAAAGGGAGGAGCTCCTCTAAGAAAAGCTTTGCTCAGTAAACGCACCTACAGCTTTGCAGAATGATCAAGGAGAAAGTCTGAAGTCTTCAGGGTTTTATTAAGATTCATGTATTTGGCTGCAGGAAATAGGAATTTTATTCAGGGCTAGCCTCATGGTACCTTCCTCACCTCTTGCCTTTTCTAGGGAGTGGTGTGGGGACAGTGCCCGCCAGGAAGACTTGCCTGGTTCTTCCAGTTACGAGAACCTTTCTCCATTACGCAGAACGTTTCCGTCATCAAACCACCTGGGCTGAAAGTTTGCAGTCTGGTGTCTGCCTTGGAATTATAATTATTCCTGATTTCAGCCAAACGAGTTAAGAAGAAGAGAAGGTATGTTCTTGAGAAAAGTTAGTCCTTGCTTTGCAGGTGTGTGGGCTCTTTGCAACAATGCTACCCCCATTTACACATCCGCCTGGATTCACCAACGTTTAATAAAACTGAAGTCGTTACCCTACTACATGGACACTAATGTTGTCATTTCAGACTAGGTTTAGGCCAGGCTAAGGTAGCATTGCTGGCATAAAAAGTGGTCACATCCTTTTCCCGCCCCCCCCAGCCTTTGCCTGGAGTTGTGCAGGGACTCAGTGAACTGATTGGGAGCTGCCAGCAAATTAACCTGACTTAAAATGACCGGCAACGGCAAAACAAAAAAATTATTTGATCATAGTGTGATCATTAAATCATTAAGTACTGAATCATAATGAATATGCAGGAAGTGAATAAATTAAAATTACACAGGCAGGCTTAATGATACTATTTCCTAATTTTTGAGTGCTCGACTTTGCATCCATAGTGGTTACACTTAATGCACTTTCTGTGACTTTGCTAGGTTTTTCAAAAAGTGAAAAACCTCATTACTTGGCATCGTCACAACATTTCCAAAACATCCGCAGCCTCCCTGTCCCTTCAGCTAACACGCTGTGGCTGCTGGAGCGGTCATAGGGTCCCACTGTAGGAAGGGACAAGGAGGAGCAGTGAGAGGCAGGGATGAGATGCTCTCCCACTGGGCTTTGAGGCAGAAGAGGAGCACCAAGTCTGCCAGCACCAGGCTCTCCTCCCAGGTGCCCACATGAGCGAGCAGCCCCTGCCTGTCCCCCTGACCTCCGGCCTGACAGCTCCTTCTGTACCTCAGACTCCTCACTCCAGCCCCACACTTTAGGACGAGCATGTGCTCATCTTTATTTCTGGCTTTCCAGTTCCCAAGTACTTCCCAAGAAACTCTGAGCATCACCCCCTGCTTTCCAACCCCACTTTCAGTTTTTGCTCAGTCCAAAGACCTCCTTGCCTTCTTCTCCAACCTCTTTCTCCCCACTCTGCTGCACTCATGTTGCTGCCCTGACCTTCCTCTCCCAGGCTCAGCTCCATGCTTGCTCCCTTTCCCACACTGTGGACATGTTTGTTCACAACACCCTCTCCTTACCCAAGCTTGTACTAGGGTTCTTTCTCCATCCCTCCTCTCTCCTTTCTCCTCACTGACATGGACTGCAGATCAAATTTCCTTGCCTTCCTCGCTCCTCATCCGCTGTCTGTGTTTCTTCTCCTGCTGGTCATCATTTTCTACTCCATCCACTCTCTGTGTTCCCTCTTATGCTGGTCCATTTTCCTCCCCAGCTCACTGTCTCCTTGCTTGACCTATACGACTTCCCTCAGACAGTCTCAGCCCTGCCTCCATTTCTTCACTCGCCAGCTCCCCTCAGGACAAACCCCATCCCCACTTCTCTTGTCCTGCAGGACTCTCACATGAAAAATGATCAGCGGACACTGTAAAGTGGCTTAAACCCACACCGGTTCCAAAGGAAACCCCTCTTTCCTCCTTTGACTGCACCATGACCATTTATGTGGCTGCACAGTGAAACAGCTTAGGAAAACACAACAGCTGAAAATTAACCCATCCACACACAGAAGAAGTTAAATTTCAGCACGATCAGCTTCCTGCTCCAGCCCACTGCTCCAGGACAAGGGAAATAACATAAATGGGTCTCCAGAACTGGGAGTAAGATCACCCTTTGCAGTAGCAGGAGAGATATAAATGAATTAAAGCAGTCTTGCAACTATGGCTTTAGCAAAAATGGGTAAGATTTGATAAAGAATGGAAAATCAGTCTTCAATGGAAGAATATACTATGGGGGCAGTGCTGTCTGAGCTCATGCCATAAATGTCTTACGACTCCCTAATTATTGCTTTGTTCCTTAAGACCATTGTCCCGCAAGAGGTGTCGCATTCTGGCAGGGTGAGAGGAGTTTCACATCAAACAAACTTCTCCCAAAGAAACCCGTAGACTAGCTGGGAAACAAGACTATGGGGAAATACCCCAAAAATTTATCAATTCCAGATTAAAATGCAGAAAAAAAGGCTGGCCTGAAGTGAGCCACTTCCTACCTTACAATCCCTGAAAAACATGCAACCTCTACTGTAGCCACGCTTCTGGTTGAATTGCAAGAGGAAATGCAACAATTAAGGCTATTCATCAGACAATGTTTTCGAATATCGATATTATATTTAGGTGTAGTCTGCATTTCAAATTTCGGGTGGTATTGTCAGTGAGGAATGTGGAAAAACCTTCAATGAACCCTACGTTGGGAACACCTTTGTGCCAACGCTACTATACTCCCCCGACACATCGTTTTACTGGGATGGCTCATTCTGCTTGTGGAAACAGTTTAGTTTTGCCAGTAAAGTAACTGCATATAATACGTATCTGCTAGAGAAAGTTACCACTGCGCCCTTACTTGTATTATTGTCAGCAAAGACCTTCAACAGCAGACAAGACCTGGCTTGCCAAAATGACCTTCCTGCAGAAGCACTTCTGAACTCGTTCTGCAGTGCCTTTCTCTTTCCCTCTCTGTGTTGCAAAACATTAATCTAGATTCATAATTCAGATCCTCACAGGAAGCAAAAAAGGTTACATCAGCGCCTGAATCAATTTAAGTTCTGCAGGCAAAACTGTGAACCAACATTTTTCATGAATAAAGGGGCTAGAAAGAGCCAAAAAGTTTGGGTATGTGTTCACTGCTGACTAACACTTAGTAATTTTCAGAAATCTTCCGTGGCTGCTGCAGTCTGAGTAATCCTGAGAGGACTTCGCGTACAGCACCGCCTTTACACACACATCGCCCAAAGTATTCTGCAAAAGAATGCCGTCCTCTTTTTGGGGTGCCGGATTGGGTAAATCTTAAAACTGCTAGACATGAGGTCACAGAACAACCAAACCGATTTTAATTCTAAACCTACTTCAGATCATCCAAGCCCTACGCAGAGTAAGGCAAAACGAAGAGAAACAGGAGGACGAATGGGCAGATGAAAGTCAAAAGTCCAGGCCTGCTCCTCTTCTTGGGGCCACATCCAGACAAAAAGCTGCCCCCCAGAAGAACAAGGCCCCTTTGTAGACTGCTGGTTTTCGGACGGTACGTCCCACTTCCCTGTGCTACCGCGGTGACTGCTCCCTTTCCATCCGACCCATCCTTGCTGCGCTCTACGTGAGTCAGACGGGGGACCTACTCAGCCCTTAAATATGTGCTTAAGTCTTTCCATATTCAGAAGAAAAGCTCAGATGAGATTCTGAGCAAATGGGTAATGAAAAGCATGTGCCCAAGTGTTTACCTGATAAAGCTGCTTTGCTGAATCTGTGCTAAAATGTCAAGCGCGCGTCAGGCGAGCTCAGGATCTTCCACAGCGCTCTCACTCACAGAGCTATGCCATGAAAGATGCCGCGTCCCCAAGGAGGAAAACTTTTTCCTGGAGAGCAGCCCAGAACGAAAGGAGCCATCAGATCAAAGATAAGTCTTACCTCCCCCACGACACCCCCCACTTCCCCAAACAGCAGATCAAGGCGGAGGAGGTCTAGAAAAAAAAGGAAAAAAAAAAAAAAAAGATTCTTTTTTCTATCTATCTGAGAAATGAGAGGTTCTCCCATCTCCCACTTGGTTTCTCCAAGCCGTGCAGCTAGGAGCAGTCTGTTGCTTGCTTGGAAGCTCCTAGACAGTAAGATAGGAAGTCAGGGAGTGCAGGAGTCAAGTTATTTATTGACACCTCCCGCTTCCAAGCCGCTTCACAGCTTGGCAGTGGCAGGAGGGTTTTGAGACTGACCACAGCAGGCTGACCTTTCCTCCTCCACAGGCAGAACGGTCTCCAGCCCCTGCCATTCAAGAAGCTATGGATACTTTTGTTCGTTGGCCGTTATTCATTAGATTTGGGAGACCGAGCTGTTTAAGCTGAAACTTCTTAAGGTGAAGAAAAAAATGCTGCACATTTTACATTACCTCTTGAAAATATGAAAGCTTGCTGCAATCGTCAGATACAATATTTATGAATTGGTCTTTCAGCCAAAACCACTTTTGCATAAGGATACACAGCTGCCGGTACCCAAAAGTATGATACTTCCCAAATATATCTTTGCCATTTTTAAAATCATTCCAGAGGCTTGAAAATAACATTTCTTTCATCGTAAGTGAAATCTCTAGTTCTGATGTTTCAAAGACAGTCTGAAATTAGCTGGGTTTTGTTTGTGTTTGTTTGTTTGTGCACAAGAATAATTGATTAAATCAGCACAAGCGCAACTGATTATACACTCTAAGAAGAGTACTGAGGAATTCAGCTGCAGAACTAGCAGCATTGTGAAGAGCCGTACCCAATTTTTATGCTTACATCTCCTACATGGAATCCCCTCTTAATTATACAGTAGCAAACTTGAAATGTGTCATCACCTCCCACCACTGGATATCTAGATTTTGAATGAATGTAACCTGCATTTTTCAACATTTCTAAGGAAATTTTTTTAAGAGGTCTCTTTAAACTTTTTTTTTTCCTGAAAAGGCAAAATTTCCATAGAAGAATATTTAAATACTCATGACTTACAATGAATGTCAGCCTTCTTTCATTAACCAGCATAATGACCCCTAGCAGTCTCACACTGAGAAAAAATCTGCAGAGAAATATGCCAAGTCTTGTGCCAATTAGGACTTTGAAAATATATATATTATAGACCGGGAAACAAAATGTGATATTCAAAGTTAAAAATTGAACTTATTTCCTTAGGTCCTCTGAAAAATAATCTATTTTTAATGGAAATTGAAAAGCTATCTTTATCAAGTTTCACATTCAGTCTACAACAATAAATCTATTGTTCAGATGTGGTTTAAATTGTTCTTTGGAAGAAGAGGGTTTTGAGAAAATCAAATAAAAATTGCATTAAAGAAGAAGAAATGCCTTTTTAACTGGAATTACTCTATATATGTAGCCTGTAGTTTTTGATACATTTTAGGTTTGCCGGAGTAACAGGCAATTGGACACCATGAAAAATTATTTGCAACCATTACAATAGGAGAAAATGTGTTTGCTTATTTAAGGGAGAAGAAGCAAGTTTAGCATTATGCCTTTTACTTTAAGAAGTATGTCTGCAGGGATCCAGATGCTAAGAAACGGTAAGCTGATGACATTGGTTGGAAATGCCACGCTATACATTAAGAAGCCATACACCTATTATTTATTTCACAAGCACGAATTAGGTCTTGTGGAAAAGCACTTTGAGTTTCAGTCAGACTTGCAAGAAAATAACAATACTTGGCACTTTCAAAACACTTTCCATCTGAAAAATGCAAATAATTAGGAGGTAGCAGGGAGGGAACCGAGACATTGTGCAGGTCACCAATGGACCTGGGACATCCAGGGAAAGCTCCAACGCTGCCAGGCATTGCACAGATGGAAGCAAAGTGCCTGCGGTGCACAAGGTACTGCTTAATGTATCCTAACCACCCAGAGGGATCAACACCCCAAAAAGCCTTTGCTGCCGCTCTTCTTTCTGCCAATGATATATTTAGCACCCCAGAGCCCCCCGCTTCATGCCCCCCTCAAATACCCGCCTATGAATGGCACCTAGAATTGATCACAGCCAACAATACTCTGTAAAGCTGCCCTAGTTTACGGATTAGAGAAGTGATGCACAAAGGCATTATATATGTGGCCTAAGCTCGTAACATTGCACAGTAGAAGAATTATGAATAAAACCCATTTCTTTGGAGATTTCCAGTTTTGTCGCCCTCAACAAAACCCCTTTTACACAGACTTCAAAATCCTTAAGTATTTTTTTCTGGCTGCAATACTATGCCAAATATTTATTTTATCAGTCCAAAACTCAATTTACTGCTGAAACCCTGCATGAATACTTCAGAGAAACTTCTAAGATCCTGCCCAGAAGAGGAGAAAAGATTACAGAGATGAATATCGTGCAAATAAATCTCTGTCTATACCACCAATCTTATGAACTGCTGCTTCGCCCTAAGGGAAGTTCCTGAATACAGGCACCTGTACATAGAAGGGGTCTAAACAAGCTAAATTAAATACCTGTAGACATGCATGATGTATATCAACTTTTTACAGTGCTGTAGTGAGTGGAGGTGAGGATAACAGAAGGATAACTGAAAGAGAGAGCGAGATAGTAAGAGGAGAGAAGAAAGGAGGGGAGGGCAGGGTGGGAAGCAGAAGGATCTAAGGCCTGACAGTAAAAATAAAAAAAGTCCCTAGTAAAGGAAGGTGAAGATCCAAAAATATAAATAGAAAAGAAAGAGAGGTAATAGTCAAAATACATGGTGAGATAAAAAAAATAAAATAAAAATTTAAAAAACCCCAAAACACAACGCTCCCCCCGCCCCCAAAACCCTCAAAACCAAGAAGCAGCAGAGAAAGTTTAGACCTTTCAGAAGCTCAAGCCAGAAATTCTTCGTCACGCCAAACTCTCCTTCATGTCAGTGGGAGTTTTGCCTTAATGAGGACAGCAGGATAGGCACCAAATGCAGCTTTATTTCTTATACATGAATAACAGCAAGATATAGCAAGATATTCTGTTATTGAAAAAGACGATGCATTTTTGAAGAAGTATGGATGTAAGGGGCTGTATAAATGTATATCGTGTATATGTATAACTGTAATTGCTACAACCAGCTGAGTTATATCAGTGTGCATCAGCTGACAACAAGGTCCTTTGTGCTGGAAAGAAAGAAAAAAGACGAAAAACTGACTTGCCCCACCTTGCAAACAATCAAATTAAAGGTCCAGAAAAACTTCCATTGACGTCACTGACAGCCCAGAAAACAAGCAAGATCCTCAGTCCTTCTTATAAAAACAATATAAATACGAGAGTGAATATGAGTGACCTATTTATTTTTTACCAGTATTGCTCTTCCTGAAATTGTTGGAAATGCACCCATCTGGTTCACAGAACTATTGTTTGATTAGGTTATTTGTGTGAAAGTATCTTTCCCAAATATTGTATTAATATGTTGAAAAGGAAGCATAAGATAAGTAGGTTGGCAAATAAAATGATCTGAAAGGTCCCTTCCAACCTAAGTGATTCTATGATTCTATAAAAATGTTCTTCTCGGCTTGGTAATCAAAGATAAAGCAAATTTAAAAAACTCCATGCTCATCTGAAGAACAGGATGACGATTCTACCTAACTAAGTAGTGGCCTTAATGGTCCATGTAGAAATCATATAGCCGTCTTCCCCTTTATGGATCATAAATTAAAGGAACTCTCACTGGAAATGTAATTGGCATGTGGGTACGTCTAATGCAAAGCCTTCAATTGAAAACCTTTTACTGTTTTAGATGTCAAAACCAGGAACAGACAAAATACCACAAGGAAAATCTGTAGAATTACCAATAAAAACAACAAGGCAGATATTTCGTATGAGAACTAGCCGAAAAATATCCCGGCTCCAGCTGATCCCATTGCACACTAATAACATTTATTATCGACAAGATTTTACAGGCATACCGTTCTTATGCATAATATGGGAAATAACGTGTCAATTCTCCATGACGTATTAATGAGAGGTGTCCCACCCAAATCAATAAGCCTAGGACACACTCGACGTTGGACTCATTCAGCTGCTGACCAAATCAGATAACCAGTAATGCTCAGGTTCTGCACGGTTACATCCACCTGTTGATGTAGAGATTACAGGTGGGAGCTGCCTTATTAAAATTGCTCTCCAGCTTCAAAAATTGACACACCTTAACAGAGGGAATTGAGACAAAACCAGTCTGGTCTGCTCATCAATGACAAAATGGTAATAAATAATCAAACCCAATTATTATTGTTTGCAGAGCTAAAATTATGCTTAAAGAAATTCAGTGCCATCTGTAAGCTTGTTAAAGTTGATTATGATTTTCTCGTGCTGGTTTTCTTCCTGTGATTGAATGGTATTGTCTATTTTTAAAAGAAAAAAAAAAAAAGCTGCCTGAATAATAAATTGTTTTTCCCAAGATAGAACAAACCATAGGGATGAACTTTAAGAATGGTTACCAAATTAGAACCGAGAATGAAAAACAAGTATTTTCCTGTTCAAGGTTTTGTTTTTAATGTGTTTTTATTTTTAACTGGATTGAGTGCTGATTACAGAAAATTCAAGGCTACCCGGACATCAGACTGCTCAATTGACTGAAAAGTTTGATGACTTCTCTAAAAAGTGAGGTCTGTGTGTGAAATTAAATCAGTATCACTGCTCCGAGATAATTTTGGGAGGGGGACAGGGGGGACGGAGCGGGAGAGGTTAATATTGCTTATTATATAACATTAAATGAGATCAAACAAGACGTGCAGGATTCAGGAGGGCTCTTGAAGCTCGGGTTGTTTCCCCGGTCTGCTTATGCAACCTCGGACACGCAGGCAGTGCGAGGGCCTGCCATTTTATTACATAAGGTAGCCCGAAAAATGTACAGCCAGGCCGTTGTGAGCTCCATTAAGGGCTGCATTGGAGCTTCTGTATCAGCCAGCGCTTAGAAATTTTAAGAAACGATCAGAAGGACTTAGACATTGCCGAGTTTGGGGTTGTTGCTCGTGTTTTAATAGCAACAGAACTCCTCTAAAAGCTAGCAAATATCATCAGCATGAGCTGCACTTCAGTACATTGTGCTTTGACGGTCGCTTAAGTGAACAGCAAGACAGTTTTCGGTTTAGCACAGCCGCGGTAAGCGCGATCCGGGGCTTTAAAATCTGCCTTTCCTATGATTAAGCAAATTGCCTGGTTTAGCAAACAGCAGTCAATGCAACGTTATTGTTTTAACCAGCGCTTAAGTGCAGTGGATAGCTGAAGACAATTCCTTTCCAACACATCCTCACATTCTCAGTTCAGGATTTCAAAGCCTGGTCTCGCACAGACAGATAAAGCTGTAACTACAGCAACACCGGGTCAAGAAAAATGACCACCTTGCCCCAAATCCTCTCCCTGACGCCGGGCAGCAGCACAGGCTGGGGGAGCCTGGGCAAGCAGGGCAGGCGTGCAGCAATATCACAGTCTCCCAGCGGAGACTTCTTCAGCCAGGCATTGTATCTTGGTATTCAATGCCTCTTGGTGGGATTGCTTCCGTGAATATAATTGCTTTCTGAACCTACTTGAACCCAGGCAGATAAGGCTGTCTATCCTCGCCATGCCTGCACAGCTCAGTAATAGGACACCAGGGAGCGAGCTTGAGCACTGTACCCTGCTTTCTTTTTTGCAGCACTGCTGAAGTTTTAGCTCATGCTCTGGCTCTGCTTTGGAGCACTTCAACTAGCTTCTTCAAGCTATCTCTTTCCACAGGAGATGTGCTATAATGGGGCCAGCCCTGAGAAGTGAAGGTGCAAACCACCAGGAGTCCCTTGGTCTTGGTTGCCCAGGGGGGCTGGATGCTGGCCCAATTCATTTTGCAGAGCAGACACAGCCAGGGGGACCACCTGGCTCGGCACCCCCTCTCAGCCGTGGCCAGAGACGGGTGCTGAGGAGTGAGTACAAGAACAAGGCAAACCAACGGTGATATTTCCTCAGGATATTCACCAAGCTTCCAAGAATTTGCAGCTCAAAACTTCCTAAGCCAGAGGCAGTGGTTTTGCATTTAATGGCCTATGATGGATTTCTCTTCCATGAACTCATCCAGTCACCTCATTAGCTGATGTAACCTCTCAGCATCCACATCCTGTGGTGAGGAGCTCGGCAGCCTGACCATGCCACGTGAAGAACCACCTCCTTTTGTTTCCATGCCGCAACTGCCTGCTTCACGCGATGCCCTCTGCTGCTGTCGCTGTGAACAGTCATTCCCAGTACGCCTTCTCCATGCTTTGCATAATTTTACACATTTCTGTTGCATCGCTTTATCAGCATTGTCACTCCTTGGGCGGGAGCCACTCTGTTCCTCTGATCACCCTTGCTGCCTCTCTCTCAGTCTCCTCCCTCGCCATTATAGACCTTCGAGGTGCGGGGATCAACAACACACGATACTGAAGATGTGGACTCACCACAGCTTATACAGTGAAATAATGGGATTATTTTTTATTGTTTTCCATTCTTTTCTTAATAATCCCTAATGTTCTACTTGCCTTTTTTTTTTTTTTTAACTCACAGCTGAGCATTGCATTGACTTTTTTCTGAGTTGTCCACGGAAGATTTTATCTAATTTTCTGCATCTTCAGTAACTTGTAGCAATGAATTTTTATGATTTTTCTTTGGGTCATATATACTTTCTTCTACTAGCTTTCAGCCTGACACGCATATTACATTCATCTGACATGAAGACACTCAAAGAGAAAAGGTGGTTGAAATGTCCCAGTAGATGATGCTCTATCATGCTGGCACTTCTTGTATGTTTTGAAATGACGAAGAGGTTTCATACCTGAACTTCCAAATTTCCATTCTGATCTCAAATGTACCTACAGTCAGATTTTTTATTTTGACTTTTTCCCCATATAATCATTTTACTTGGCTAGAAATCTTCTATTTTATGCACAGATCCCTAAGAACAGTGGTAAAACAGCTGAAAAACACCTTCTGTTATAATCAGGCCAGCAGAAGACCAGCTGTTTTACACCAACTTGTGCCCAAGCAGAAGGTGGTAAGATAACCTCCCTGTTCCCACCATTTACGTGGTCGGTTTTGGAGTATCTTGGGCATGCTACCTGATGCATGGGCACAGAAGAAAGAGATGGTGTTGCCCCAAAGAGCTTACAGGCAAAGGAGAGGACATGGAACAGCAGGCAGGTACTGACAGAGTACGGGGCAAAGCGCGTGGCAATACTCTTTCCTTGTGACAAAGGTCCAAGCTCACCAGTGAATTTTCAGACTGAAGAGGATTAAAACTAGTGTGGGGAGTGCCTAAGACTATTCCTCCCCAACGTGGCAGGCAGCGTGCAAGCTCTGCCATGGTCCTTGGATAAAGGAACGGAAATGTCTTTACCAAAGTGTAATTAAACACAACATTCTGGTTGGACTAAGCTGCGCTTCATGGTTTGCCTTCAGGGGGAAGAGACACAGGAATAGAAGCATACAAAACAATACTTGCCCCACTGCCCCCAAAATGTACATCAAATTTATTTGTACAAGGCCAAGAAAGCCATGCCCCCAAATCCCTAAGCCTAATCTCTGACATCCCTGAGCAAGACAAATCAAGGAGCAGAGGGTGAATCACGTCTGCAGTTTCTCACCTGCTAAGTTGGTGCATGAGCCTAAAGGACCCCATCCCTTCTCACCCCCTTGCCTTTCCCGCCCTGCAACTCTTATATTTCTGAATTCAGCTGGCAATGTACTGGTATATATCTTGTGTGGCCCGTAGCAGGTCACAACAAAGAGTAACAGCTTTAGTCCCTCACGAAAATCTGTGAAATACCAAAAGCGCCGCTACATAAACAAATCCACAACCATCTATGCATTCTGCTTAAATACTTATACATGGTGTTTCCTTTTCAAACTTCAGTAATCAGTCTCATAAAGGAAAAGTCAGTCTATCAATCAGCCGTTGCTGATTTCTGACTGAATTAAACTAGCTAAAATACAAATATTTTCATGGCCTCAGCCTAGTTTTTCAAAAACAATTTTTAATAAGATCAAGGATCAACAGAAAGATAAGTCAAATCTAGGAAAATTATATTTTATACAGATAATGATCCCTCTACAAAATCTGCAACTAAAGTGCATCTGCCCTGAGAGCCTGAAAGCAAAACTATAAGCACAAATGGAAGTTACTTAAATTCATCTTAGAAAGAAAGAAAAGCAACTAAATGAGCATAACATACATGTTTCACTCTAATTTTCAATTATATGGTATTTGCCAATCATGTATTGTAGAGTGATGTAAGCAATCTGATTGCTCAAAACTTAAGTTTGAGCACAGGCAATTATTGTTTAAATCATTATGCGAAATGTCCAATCCTTAAAGAATGCTAGAGCTACAAATCAAAACCACCAGTTGCTGATCTCAATTTTCCTACCTTAAATGAAGGTATTACAATGCAACATCAGTTTCATGATTACATACTATTATTTTCCATGGGGCTTCACTATTTCAATGTATTGTTAATATACTGAGCTATAAATTCTTCCTCCAGTTTAAAAACTGGAAAACCCACCCTAGCCTACTGCAGCAGTCACCGAGTCCATTAGGTTGAGTCCTTTAGGTCCACAGCATAAAAAAATCTAGTGTGAGACTTCACTGGGGCATATGAAGTTACTGTCCTGTCCATGGCAAACCTAGTGCTAGAAGGTGATGAGCAGATGCCATGGTGGACGCCTGAGACTGGTCCTGATGGCAGGTCCTGCTCCTTGGGGTGCTGCCTGATGACAGGGTACAGGATAAGGAGGAGAGCAAACACACGGGCTCAGCTCAACTCCAGAGCCTGGGCTCCACAATGGAGATAGCCTCTCTCCAGGTCCAAGGTCTGTAACCTCATGGCAAGGACACAGCAACAATTTCTGTGAGGGGACCACGGAAGGGGTGAAGAAGCAGTGGTACGGCGAAGAACACAGTAGGCAGTGTGAGGAAGAAGATGAGAAGAATGAAAAAGTAGTAGTACCATGACCTGATCATCAAAAGACTAGAATCTGCTGCTTTTGCAGGCTCAGATCTCCTGTTTGTGTCCACCACAAGTCTCTCACCATCTTTTTAGGCCCACAGTCTCTCACCCACCTTTTTCCTTCTATTTTCCTTTCCTTCTCCTTTCCTTGTCTGGTCTGGGTTTTCCACCTCTATCTACAGTTCCAGCCCTTTCCCTGCACCTTGTTGTCAAGCTTTGCCATCTATGACCCCACCAAGTCCTCTGACTTAATTGGAGGTCCCTGCTCTTCAGTTTCCCCATGCCTCCATCACCAATGCTTCTTCCTCTCCGTTCTAGTCCCACCACTTCTTGTCACCATGCATCTGAACTAAGCAGTTTCATCCTCCTTCTCCACCTTGCCTCCGCATCAGCAGGCACACCCTGCCACCAAAGACACTGAGACACTCGGCTGGGACGGTCTTCATGCTCCCTTCTTATGGTGCTCACCATAGCAGTAATATGTGGGGGAAAGTCCACTCAGACCTTCAGCCACCAACTGGAGCGCTCTCATTCTTCCCAGGAAGACGAGCAGTTGCTCAGCATGTAAGAATGCTGGGGCGTTCAGCGAGCTCCATGCTGAGAGTGTCTTCAGCAAGTGCAACGGCCAAGCCCTCAACATCCTTCCACCAAGAGCGCATTGTGACAAAATGATAACTGAGACAAATTCTGGAAGCTTTTCATAGGCTCAACATAAGGCACACCCCCGTCACAAGATTGATCCCAAGCCAAGTATCTTTTTCCTGCTCCAAAACACGAAGCCACAAGAATTCAACAGTCTTAATGAAAGTGTTTCTCAACATAGCCAAAAAGCGCAGATTCACAGAAGAAGAAAGATCAAGGTCTCCTAATGCAGGATGATGTATACGTAAACCATCTTCATCAGATATGTGGCCAAAGAATACATTTCCCTCTAACCACGTTCTCAGAAATAGCTGAAGCGTTTCAGCTGCAACTTCCCAAAGAGAGCCTGCCTTCAGCAAACACTCAACCTGGAAAATGTCAGCCTAGTTTTAAGCTTAGCAAATGCATAAGCACCTGAAAGCAGAGCATTGTACTGGAAAGCACTAGATAATTTTCACTGTGGACAAAGCTGCTGCCTATGATAAAATAACAACTGCTTCAAATGCTTTCGCATGCTCTAGGCTAGCAAATGGGGCAATAGCCGTAATTCTGCCAAGTCTAGTCTGTGGGTTCAATCCTGCACACATGCAGGGCAGCACCTTTTATTTGGGAAGGAACGCAATTTTAGGCGAGCCTACTGTCTCCAGGCTTTGGAGCAGGGCACAGAAGTGCTGACAGCTTGGGGAATCACCCTGGTGTCGGATACCTGGCTCTGGAAAACCTTCATTTTCACATGTTCAGGGGAAACAGTGCACCGCTTGGCAATTGTGAATTTGAATACTCCTGTTGCAGAGCAGCTCGGTCAATATTCATCTACAGAAATGTATGCAGGATTGGGCCCTCCGCCAGCCGACAGCTCTCAGCATCAGACACGGATCAGCGGATGAGCTGGCTAGGTCTGGAAACTGTGAACACTAATTGTTTAGTATCACCAAACAAACTAAACCCACGGTGGGATACAAATTAACATTTCACACCAGGGTAAGGGAGAGAGAATTTTCCAGTCCAAGAGGCGGCCACTTGTTGAGCTGAATGCTCAGGTTAGCCGTCCCGGTCCAAGGGAGCCCTACAGCCTTTCTGGAGATTTAGCACCGTGAAAAGATTAAAGTTCCTCTGCTGGCTGTAATGCTTATAACCGCTAATTATTTCTGAGTCACTTGAGTGAAAGTAAACTGCCATTCTGTAGACAGTTAAGGAGTAGGGGGGAAAGTTTCTGGATGAGCGTGCTTGTTAATTGACAAATCAGACCAGTGACCGCAGAGGAAAACACCGCCGCACAACTCTTGGTGAAAGGAGCCCCGTGTTGCCCCTCAGCTGTGGATTCAGCGTTTCCCTCCGTTCCGCACCCTGAAGGGAAACCAGCCGGCGCCCGGCGCAGGGCTCTCCCCAGCACACCACGCAACCTCTAACTCCCACCGGCAGCCTTCGCCCATTCCAAAATCCCACTGGTCTTACTGGAAGTTTTCCTTGACCAAACGCTGCCTGGTGAATGCGCGGACCCTGTTCCAGTCCAGCCGCAATGAACCCCCAACGCCACAAAACTGACAGCCCCACCAAAATGAGATGGGGAGGGGGACAGGCTGGGGGGCAACTTGTTTTTCCAAAGGGAGGGGACAGCCCGGCCGGACAACCCTCCCCACCACCATCTCCCCCCAGCCCGGCCGGGACAGAACACGCTCCCCACGGAAACTTTCCCGCGGCAGAGGCGATGCCACCCGGCACCCACCTCCGCCACCCCCGCGATGCGTGGGACGGAGGGGAGCTGGCCCCGATCGCCGCCGCGGGGGGGAGTGGGGGGGTGTCACGCGTGGGCGGGCATCCCGCGTGGGTGCCGCGGGCGGGAGCCTTCCCCCCCATCCCCATCCCGCGCGGGTGGGCGCCCCGCGGGGCGGAGAGGGAGGGCCGGGGCCGCCGGGCCGCGCGTTACCTGGGGTGCCGGTGCTGCGGGAGCGCGGCGGGGAAGCCCCAGCCGCCGCCGCCGCCGCCGCTGCTGCTGCTGCTGCTGCTGTCCGCGGTGGCCACCTGGGCGCGGGAGCCGCCGCCGGTGCCGGTGCCGCCGGGCTGGATGCCGCCGCTTTTCCGGTGCCTGCCGGTGCCGCTGCGGCAGCGGCCGCCGCTGCTCCAGCCGCGCAGGAGGCCGGCCTCGGGAGCCGGCAAACTCTTCCTCGCCGACGAGGAGCCGGGGACGCTGCCCGCCTCCTGCCTGCCGCCGGTGCCGGTGCCGGTGCCGTGTCTCATGGTGCGCGGGGTCGCCGCATGCCGCGCTGCCGCCGCCCCGGGCGCCGCGGGACCCAGGCGCGGCGGGGCCAGGGGCTCGGCCGGCAGCGGGAGGCCGCCGGGAGCCCGGGCTGCTGCGGGGGGGTGAGGAGGCCGCGGGCCGGGGGGGGGGCTGCTGGCCGGGGTTGCCGCTGGGGCATTAAGTTGGACGCGCGGCCGGGAGAGGCAGGGCGGGCGCGGGGGCTGCGGGGCCGATAGTTCTCCGCGAAGTTGGAGCCCGGCGGGCAAGGCGGGGGCATCCTCTCCGACGGCCCTTCATCGCCGCCCGCCGCCGCTCCCCCCCGCTTCTACCCCCCCTCCCTCCGCGGCCGCCGCCGGGCCGCCGCCCCGCGCCCTCAGCCGGCCCCGAGCCCCGCGCCCATGGGCAACCGCGGCCCCGGCGGCTGGCGGCGGCTCGCCCGCCCGCACCGGCTTCCTCCGCCGCTCGCTCGCCTTCCCCGGCAGGGAGGGAAGGGAGGGGAGAGAAAGGAAGGAGGGGGAGAGCCCAAACCCGAGGCCGGTGCGCAAAATGGGTCAGGGAGGGGGAAAGGGAACCCGGCGCTCGCCTCCCCCCTCCCCGCAGCGGGCTCCGGGAGGGCCGGGCTGGGGCGGTGGGAAGCGAGAGGGCTGCGGAGGAGCTCTCCCGCCCCGGCTCCCTGTGCACAAGTGCAGGGAATGTTCCACTGACCTACATATTTTTCCAAACATACGTGACCTTTTTTTTTTTCTCTCTCTCTCTCTCTCTCTCGTTCTGTGGGAGGAGACAGGCGAGGATCCAAGAAAAGGAGAAGCTGGAAAGAGAACGAAAGGGGAAGCGGGGGGAGAAAATAAAATAATAAAAAACCTCAACCAAAACGCCGGCCCCGCATCAAGGATGGTTTCACAGCGCCTCGAGCAAACCCCGTCGCGTTTACATATGTCGGTAGCGACATCCCCGCGCTGCACCGGCGGCCGCCCCCACAGCCTGACCCCGGCAGACCCCGCCACGCCACGCCACGCCAGGGTCCCCGCCGGGCAGGGCTGCGCCCAGGTGCCCGGCCGCCGGCTCCCGGGGCGTCCCGGCGGGACCCCGGCTCGGCTGGGCTTGGCTGGCTGGGATGGGGACGCCCTGTGGGGGGGGACGACGACGGGGACACCCAGCGCCCTGCCCGCGCCCGCTCCCCCGGCGGCGGCGGTGGTCGCGGGAGCCGAGCGGGAGCGGGACAGGGCACGGCGCTGCAGCGGGGCGGGCTGCCGGCCTCCCCGGGCACGGGCAGGAGCTCCCGGTTTGGTTATGCAACGCCGCACCGGCAATTAGAGCAAAACCTTGACAGAGAGCTCTTTTTTTTTTTTTTCCCTTGTTGTAAAGTAGGTCATTCTTTTTATTCCCCACTTTGCATTATTTTTTTTGCCTAATACTCCTCCTGCAAAGTGGCCAGTGAGCGATAAGGAAGTGTGCTGCAGCCCGGGAGGAGCTGTTGATTCCGAGCCTTGCTTTCGCCTCGCCGGGCATTCCTGCCGACTTCGGACGGCGGCGGGGAGCGGGGTCTGGGGTTGCCTTTCTCCCCCAGGGAGGGCAGAAATGGCCGGGGAGCGGGGGCACGCCTTGGGCGCAGCCCGCCGGTATCCCCGCCGGTTCCCAAATCCCGCTCCCCCTGCTCCTCCTGCCCGCCACTCCCGGGCCCCGCCGGCTACTGCCCTCCCGCCCGCTGTCCCCCTCGCACCGCCTCTGCAGCCGCGGCTTGCCGGCACCGATGTGCCCACCCGGCCAAACACCCTCTTCTCCCCAGTGCTGTGCCGCAAAGAAACACCTGGAGTGGGCACTTCTTCCACCCGCAGAAGGGGTCTCCCCCAGGGATACAGTATTTGCTTTTTAGGATAGTTGCATTTTTAGTTCAGAGAAGGGATTTCCTGGGGAGGGAAAAGCCCCTTTGGCTGGTGCGAGCTCTGTCCCCACCAGAAGGGCCCGGCTGCACTGCCATACCTGTGCCAGCAGTTTGTGTGGTGGGCTGGGGGCTGTTTCCCCATCTCCCCCCACTCTATTCTGCCTCCCTTTTGAAGGCACGTTAAATCTTTCCAAAATACCAGCCAGCAGAGACCTCTCTGCCCACGCGGGGTGTGCGTGGGTGGGCGCAGCGTGTGGGCTGAAGGTTGCTGCAGTTACCTGGCTCCAGCGAGGAGCCGTGCTGCTTCTCCCACTGCCCCCACCACCCAGCTCACCCAGTTACCCCGCCGTGATGCCCAGCTCCCCCCCTCCGGCACACCACATCCAGCCGGTTATTCGATCCGATTCAATCCCAAATGCAAATGTTAATAATTACAAAGTATGGAAAAAAACCTTGCGCTCTTTTCCTGAGCGGTTTTACACCGTACTTTATACAACAAGCATGACTAATGTTGAAAGGGTAAAGTTGTTTACTTTTAACCAAGATTAAATACAAAACTTTGAAAAGCTCCTCCCTTCCTTTGGATGAAACCCAGCATTTTTTCCCATTTGGAAATTGTCAAACAGTGGTTAAACAATCCTTTGGCAAACAAGTAGTGCCTGAGGGAATAAAGCATCAGATACATGGGGAGTGGAATAAAAGACATTTCTGTTCCTGAGGTATTTTTCTTGTGTTGCACAATGAAGTATAACATAAAATCTTCAAGCCTTGTAAGGTTAGAGAAAAGGAACTTCCCATGATTATATACACCACACAATCTGATATTCCAGTCCTTTTGAAAACCTACCAAAAGCCTGCCCCAAAACCGACCCTATGCTTTCAAAACTTGAGAAACCAAGTACCTTGAGGAAAATACCACGCTGAGGAAGGCAATCAGAGGGACACAGGGGCGTATGCACAAAATTACATCTCTGCCGTGTTTTAACATTTTCCCTGAATTTCCAAGGACTCCATTGCACAAGTGAAGAAGTGAGACTGGTTAAGGTTTGTTTCTTCATTCATTCCCTAGGCTACCGGTGTAAACTTTAATTAGGGCAACAAACAGCAGATTGGCCGAGGGTGAGGCGGGCTTCTCCCAGCGCATACCTGAGGCCCGTTGTGAAACACCAGCCGTTCAAAGCCTGCAGCCCTTCTCCCCATCTGCCAGCACGTGGAAAATAACCCAATACTATCGATGCTGCATTTAGTTTGGAAACTAACCAAAAGGTTACGCTAGATGCCACACCTAAGAACTTTAGGGCATGGGCCTAGTGCTCAATTTTTAAAAATGTAATTGTTTTATAACCATGAAATATCAGTAAGCAACTTTTCAGACACCAGGAGCCTGTGATCCAAAGCCGCAATCCCTTTTGTTTCGACTAGAATAAGCTGGCCAACCTTCGCGGCCCAGAAATGAGGCAGCAGGGTTTTCAATGGGCTGTGAACCACAAGCTAAGGTGCCTCCCAGGGCGGAGGACCAAGGGGAAGAGCGGGAGAGGACAGCGGCTCCCCTGGGAGCCCACTGCTCCATTGTGGCAAGCCCATGGGAGGGATGTGGGGTTGGGTGCGAGTTCAGCCCGGACATACCAGGTTTAACTCTGGCTTGATTTCTCTCGCTGCCAGGGATTTGAATGATGTGGTGCCACCACCACCTCGTTGATGTAACCCTCAGCAAAAGAGCCACCTTGGACATCACTTAGCTCCAGGAAGCGTAGGCTTACCTGTGCAACATTGACGCTTTTAACCTTTTAACAAACGTAAGTACATGTTGCGGGGAAATAAGATGGAATTTGCAGCCCTTAATTTAAATGTGAAGCCTACATTTGGATTAGTGGTTGTGTAGAAGTAAAAAAGGGTCCCCCAAATAATCATCCTCTAATCAACACAAATGGCAACAGTGGTGAAAAACTCAAGGGTGGCACTGTGGGAGTGATGGAGAAGAATAAAGGACTCTCAAAGAGTCAAATAAAAGGCACTGAATATGAATCTATTCTCTTAAGTTTTCAAGTAAGAAGGAGATGGACAAGGATTGCTTCGATTAATATTAATTAAGGGACAGGACAGACCTTAGACCACTTGTCTCCCTACCTTGCAAGCTGAAAGAGAGTGCAACAGGGAGAAATGCATGGCAAATAAATCTAGTGGCTCCTGTTAGTTGAAGGAATCGCACCAGCTGTGGCTGCTGGAAGCTCTGGGATGCTTTCCAGCCGGGCTGGCTGGGGGAGGTGAGCATGGGAGCACGAGGACAGATGTGGGGAGTTCCTTCTTTGGGTAACACCCTTCTGCAATCAACGTTGGCAGAAATTTCTACAGAGAGGAACGGGCTTCAGAGGATCAGCACTATTTTTCATTCGGCAGCTTACAGCTTCCTGAGGGAGGGAGAGGTAGCGCATACTTATCAACCAGCAGCGCAGCCTCCCGAACAGGGAAAGGCGGAGAGATGCCACAGTGAAATGGACTTCAGATGCATCCTACTGGTGCTACCCCAGGCACTGGAGTAGGATGTCTGATGGATCTTCAGATGTCTTCAGCTAGAAGATGAAAATCCCTGTTTTTCTGCGTGGTTATTACAAGAGAAGAGCCAATTTGCTGATTTGAACTTACCTTAGTCTGATCTATTTTGAAGCAAAAATGTTTTCGTGGAAGAACTTAGTCATGTACACAACCTACCGGAGGGTTTGACTTTCCCAGCTTCTTTGAAAAAGGGTTTGCGCGTTTTCTTTAAGTGGTTAATGCACAGAATGGGGAGGAAGAAGGCATGGGCTGAAAAATTAGCAACTAAACCTTGAATAGACTTAATATCTGGAAGGGCTGAAATCGCTGCTGTGTGCCCAGAAAGCCCTGAAGTTTTCTGCCTGGCGATCTTGTGGCTGAGCATTTACAGCCTTCCTCTGAAGCAAAACGGTTCTGCAACATGAGCTGTACGTATGCGCCCAATTGCCACGGAGCGTACTCTGTGTCTGTGTGTCAGCCTGGTGAGCCAAAGCTCAGGGCTGTGGAAATAATTCCTTCTCGTATGGGAAAGAGATGATCCATTTCTCCTCTGACTGACAGTGGCCTTTGTGCCAGGGCACCTCTTGGCCCACGCAAGACCTTTCGTTCACTCGCAGCAGGACGGAAATACCTCTCATGGGTCTCTCTCAGTGGGACTGCACTGAGTAATACAAATAAGGAATTATGGCGTGGCTGTATCTGGGAGAAAGGCTCTGGTCTGAAATCAGGCTGATGGAGCTTGTTCAGCTTTGAGAGCTCTTCAAGACAACGAAGTTCAAACTCAAACCCAGAAGTAAAGGATCTGCTATTTTTCTCTGGAAGTCCCTATGAAACAGAAGATGATAAAGGGTTGTAGTGCCACAACTGAATTAAGAACGGCTGGGAGAAGTCTGAATGCAAACACAGCATCTTTGGCTTTACCTTGACTAAGAAAAACAACTGCATTAATGTTGGACTGTGGTAGTAATTTTTTTGGCAAGACACAGTCCCGATAGATCTGTACAAATATTTTAATTCCTGGCAGGTTTCACAGAGACCTTCTACCTCTTCCAGAAGCTCTTGATGAGCAGCAGGAAGGTGTAGCAAACCATTGCTTCCCTCCTTAGCCTTACTCCCCTCTCTGCTGACTTCAGCAGGAGCTGGGTTAGGCCTGGAGTTCATCCTCACGTTCAGGATTCCACACAGTTCTCCAAATTCTTTGCTAATTGCTTCCTCCTCTCTTTTTTCCTGAGTACTGTTCTTGCTCACAACCTTGGAGTTGCACTACTTACCACCACACACTCAGTCTTTCAAATTCTTCTCAGCTTGCTTTGATTCTACTCTTGCACCTACCTTAAGCTCATTATGCTATTATTACTAATGACACACGTTAGTAAAAATATGGGAAATTTAAATGTGGAAGTTAAGTAAATCACAGAGGAAATATGAAAAATCTTCAAAGTCAGGGGTATATGGATCTGCCCTCACATACACAGCTCTGCCATCTATGATTTTCAAAGCAGTAAGCAACTATTAATATCAAGACAAGGTGTAAGCCTTAATTTAGCTGCTTGACTTTAAAAAATCAGCTCAGAAGATTTTGTTCCAGGATGTATGTAGCATCTGTGCTCAGATCTTTCTTATTATCTTCTCTTATACAGCCCCTACATACGCGAAGGGACTACAAGGAGTATGGGTTCTGACCTCCTGAACAAATCCAGGACACAGAATTTCCTCTCGGTGCATCTGGCCAGGTACCTTACTGTCATGTCTTAAAAAGACCTTGATCTTGACTTAAGAAAACCCTACAAAGCAGGTTCATTTCTTCATTGTCTCTTTCAGTTTTTGACTGGTGTTGCTTAAACTGCAGCAGTTGGTAGGCACTAGATGTCAATGGGGCACTAGGAGGGTTCTGCAATGGGCTCACCCCGTCCAAACAGACACTAAATTCCTCGTAACAATATTACCCCCTAGATAAATCATGCATTTAAAAACAAGTTACTTTGCTGTTTTAAACTCTTAGTCTGAGCATAGTCATACATTTTAAAAAAATTAATTTCATGAAACATTTTGCCTTTGAGCTAGATTATTTCCTTTCTATGTCGTCAATGAAAATGGGCTGCTTCATGGACTACTCTTCCTTTTTTGTGGCTCCTCTCCCTGATATTCCAGCAAACACGGTTCTGATTTCATTGGGAGCAACTCGGGAGAGCACCGAAATGCAAACAAACCCCTTGAAAACAATTTCGCTGATGCAAAATCAGGTGGGATGGTCTGTTGCTTTTGCAAAGTCAGAGCTTTGGCTGCAGAAAGTTGGAAGGTGTATTTGACCCCCATCGTTAGGGCAGGCTGGGCGCGGACGCGGCTGCGAACAGAGGCCGTGCTATTCCGCTTGCACAGAGCATCGCAGGAGGGAAGGAAGCAGAGGAAGAGAAAGTGTTAAAAAGGTAAATATTGACTCAAAGAAAGGAGACATAAAGGGGAATGTGGGAGAACTGTAAATGAGCCAGAGAGGATGGAGAAAAATTCTTCAGCAACTGTAATTAGGTTAGATTTCAGAAGTAATTGCAGTGTTCCAGCATCAGCAGGTACTGTAGGCAATATTTGCCCTCAGCTGTGTTTGCAGAGAAGGCGGTGAGTTGTTTCAGCCCATGGGGCCTGATCCTGATGCAGTTGCACTGGTTGTGCGCAGACGTGAGCCTGGTGCAGCAGCCCATGTCCTCCCTCTCCACACCACTGGAAGTGGGAGCAGCGTCCGGCCGGGAGATTTGCAAGGAGTGGGAGCGGAGGGTGCAGAGACACAAACACAGCGACGTGTGTGGGCGCAAACACGTGGCCAAAGTGGAAGAATACGTATTTAATGGAGCTGCAGGTGCAAAATTGTGTTAGCAATTTAAAACTTAATAAAAGGTGTTTAAACTATCAGCAGAGCCTGGCTGATGCCGCCACCTTTAGAGGCCATGGGGTGGATAGGCTGGTACCTACCTCCTGGCCACAGGTCGGAGCAGTAACTGGGATGTGGGAACTGCAGTCCCCTCAGGTTCCTTTAAGATGTACTACTTCTGTCTAAAACCAGATTATATAGGCTTTCTGCAGGGAAAATAGATTTCACCTTTAAGTTTTCTGCAGAGGTTTCACATTAGCAGTTCAAGCACCATCAGAAAATCAATTACCATTGGTATTACATGCAGATGAACAGCGCAGAGTAATGGAGAATTCATTTTACACAATGCTTTTAATAAAATGCTAAATACAGCAAAATATTTTCCAAAGGGCTATTTATAGGCTCTGCATGGGAAGTGTGTCTCCGAGGGGAAGTCTGCACCTTTGTGATTCGGACGAGGAGGGAGTCTCAGCCTTCTTAATGCTAACACGGGTCAAGCACATATTTCTGCCAGGATGGATTAAAGACCACAGCAGTCCATCGTCTCTGTTTCGAGGGCTGTAACTTCACATGGAGAAACACTTTTTCTTTTGAAAACAAGAGTTTCACAGTCCGTGTTGTTGCAGTGCCAGTTGTTGCAAGACCCTAAAATAACTGAATTACTCCCTTGTTCTTGACACTCTTATCATCTTTTCCTGTTCTTAATGCCAAAGCAGTTTGCTGATTAGATTTGCTGCGTGTATTTCAGTAAATCGTTGACATCAGCACCTCTTCACAAAAACATATCTGCAATAACAGCCCTATACCTACCTGAGTTTGGAGATATAGCTTGGGGCAAAGAAAGGGACTCAGATAGTTTTATCAGGAAGCGATTATGAAAATAAGAAGAGCAATACAGGGCCAGACCAAAGTATGGTGCCTCTAACTGTGGCCAGAAAGAGAAGTCTGAGGAAGTGAATAAGAACAGCACAAGCATGCACTTCCCTGGAGTGCTCTCTCAGCCGTCAATAGTTTACGCTCAGGAGCTCCCTGTATGCCCATGTAACCACCATGGGCAACATCTTCCTGCAGGGAACCCCACAGCTTAACTATATACTTTATGAAGAGCCATCTGGTTTCGCTCATTTTGAACCTGCTTGCTGTATTTGGCACCCGTTCGTTCTTGTGTTGGAAGAGAAGGGGAACAATCAGTCCCTCTCAACCCTCTTTATGCTACTCGCGGTTTTACAGGCACGCGCCACGTCACCTCTCAGTCGTCACTTTTCCAAGCTGAAGAGCCGAAGTGTGGGAACTGCTCCATGCGTTCGATCCCCGCTGTGGCTCTTCTCTGAATGTTTTCCACTATATTTCCTTTAAGGTGAGGACCAGGACTGCACATAGTATTCAACAGGCAAGCCACGTGGGCACACACCAAATCTGTAGAGGTGCATGATGGAATTCTTGCTTTTCCTTCCCTAATAACTGCTAACACGATGCAATGGCCCTTGTGTCTTTAAGATCTTTGAGATTCATGGTACATTTTAGTTACATGAGCTCAACAGCAGTTTTTTCCATTTACCTTTTTTTTTTTTTAATAGCCCTGCTGAATCCAACCCAAAATAATAGAAATTTGTCTTAACTTATCTACAGATTTAGCTCTATTGAAAGAAAAGAATGGCTACAATATTGCTAAGGAGAAAATGTATTCTTATTCATTGTAACTTCCAAGATTTCTAGAGGTGCTGTATTTAAGTTATGTACAAAAAATAGCCATGCTGGAGGGGGAAGGGGGATCAACCACAGAAATCTTGAACAGCAAAAGTAAACGTTTCAAAATGTTCAAACTTATGAAAATAAAGGTGTGATAGGATAGACTAGAGTAATACAAAAAAACCCTTTGACAATTTCCTTGCAATAGAATGTACTCCTGCCTGTTAAATATTTTGTTAGAGCTAAAACCCATGAAACCATGAAAACAACTGAAATAACAGATGAATCCTTCTGCCAGTTGCTATTGCAATCTATTACTTGCAGGAAGGAAGCATGTTTATTTAAAAATATCCTCCTTGCCCTTAAAGATGTAGTCAGATGTTTGTATTACTTGAAAACTGTCGTAAATACCATAATCACCCTGTTCATTTTTCATTTCGCAATTCTTACTAGGTATATTATTTTATGTTTTATAATTTTAATCTAATCTGGGCTGGTGTTATTGAGTAAGACTGATATGGTGCGATAGAAAACCAGCAGCGATGACCTGAGCTTCAGTCTGACATTTCCTCCTTCCAGGGTAACCGATACCTATTTCCCGCTTGTCTCCACCGAGCAAACCACCGATGCCCCCAGCTGACTTCCATCCCCAGGTTTTCCACTGGTTCCTCCTGCAGTGGTGGCCCGTACTCCTTGCTGGCACCCGGGGATTAGTCTGACAACCTCAAGCTGGGTGCCACGGGGTGCACATATTGAACCTGTGCATTAAAATGTCTCTGCAAAGTTGTGCCTAAGTATCTCCATCTGCTTTATGAGAGTGAGTGAAATGGTCTGAAAGCTTCATTTCAATTAAAATAATCTCTGATGTAGCTCTACTTGCCACCATCGGCAGTGGCATTCAGCTTTCAAAAGCTGATGGCAGCTCTGTACTGGCAGGAGTGTGCTGGCCTGTTCTGGTCAGGCTCTGGTCTGCATCACATGAACAGAACTTCGTATTTTCAGAATCTTTGATCTGCAAATTTCCTACCCTTACCACTCTGTCTTGGGTTAGATATTTGGAAGTCTTCCATGGAGATGCAGACATTTCTTTGGGGCACGATGAGCTTTTGACTTTTCCCTTTCTTTGATTATTTATTTTTAGAAAGATAGAAAGCAAAGAACTTTTCTGTGAGCACGCCTGCCCCAGGCAGCCTCTATTCACAGCAGAAGCTGAGTAACAGTTTGCTATTCAAACAGAAATCTGAGTGTGTTGTACAACAGCAACAATATGAGACGGACACAGAAAGATGGCATGGAGCCATTCCTTCCCGCCTGGTAGAGAAGGAAGCTTTTGGAACGGCAGGTAGAGAGAAGGGTATTGGCAATATATTGTCAAGGTGTGAAGCGAGGGTGAAGAGGCCGTTGGCAGACATGTGGGGCACTGAGAGAAGGAGAGGACAAGAAGCCAGGATGAGATGCTCAGAGGGTTGGTGGGAGGTATGGACTAAGACTTGCAAGGGATTCGGTGATGTGAGCACTTTGCTGAGACCCTGGAGACTTGAGCGTAAGTCTGAGGTTCAGCGAGCTGCCTTATTGCCTCTGGCAAGTCACTTCACCTCCCCGTGTCTCAGATTTTTCCCCCACCTCTTCCTGCTCATCAAATCAGCATCACCTACAAATTGTCAAGAGATGGAAAAAGAAAGATAAATTGTGCTGGGACTTAAAGATGAGGACATGGAGACTGAGCCAAAAGACAAGATGATTCTGTGCGGTTTAGGGGGAAGGGATGGGACGGTGTTAGCTCCCTCCAGCTAGATCTTGATCTGACATCGTTATGTTCTCAGCTCTAAATGCGGAGAGAGCGATGCTGGGGATGAAGTACAAAACGTGCAGCATGCAGCCAGCATGACAAAGTCGTTGCCAGGTAGAGATAAATGTAGGACAGCGAATTACATAAAGCCCATCTCTTTGGCTACTAAAGAAGGATGGGGCGTTCAGAAAACCCTCCTGTGTGATGGGGCAGAGCACAGTGAGCTAAAGTGCTCCTTGAATAATACTCAGGGAGCACCACAAGCCGGTGCTGCTTTGTGTTTATTTTTTCTTTTCATAATCAAAATCAGCTAGGCTACGTCCTCGTGGATGTACTCCAGTTTGTTTTGAGTTCTCATGTATGTGATGATGCACCTTATCAAGCGCCGGTGGATTAGTCTGTTTACACAAGCTGGGCTTCAAAGGCTGAGCATCTTATGAACACAGCACAGTGAGGAAGCGCTGCAATCCGAGCCTTGGGTCCTGACAACGCTCTCTGTTCAAGTGGCCCCACAGATGAGCGCTCCAGTCCTGCCTGCTCAGATGTCAATGCCAGCGCTCAAGTTTTAATCAGTGTTAGAGACTTTCAGACAATGACTCCAATACATTTGGAAATTGCAAGCTGTCTGTGTAGACAGAGCCATAATGTACCTATCTCCCTTCAGGGAGGCAGTATCGACTATTTAAAAAATCTTCTAAAAAGTCAGAAAAAAGGACTTACCTGCAACCTCAGGAATTCACTTCGTTGTCAACTACTAGTCAGGCTTCCAAGTGCCAAGGTACAGTCCCTCTGTGAACCAAGAAGGGCTAGTTTAACCTAAGCTCCTAGCTGATGCCACGAAGGAGATCCAATCAACTGCATGCATCTTAAAGCACCCAGCTCTCCCAAAACAGTCATTCCTTTAATGGAAGGAAGAGACATGGACTGGTGGGAGAGACCTGAGACTCCTGAACATACCAGATCCCTCCAGCATAGATTAATTATTTATGGCTCTGTGAGGTTTAACTGAAATTGTGACTGAGTCTAACACCCCATTCAACTCATCCAATTTTAGGTGTCTACGTGTCAGCTGGGTGTCTACATTTCTTCAATAGTCACTGAAGATCTAAGGACTACAGTCAGTGGAGCCAGGGTAGTCCAGCTAAGCAAATGCTGGACTTTACATTATAACACTATGAATTCTCTCTCTCAACTCTGTTTTCTATTGACTAAATTTCTATTGACTAAATTTCTATTGACTCTAATGGAAGCTTAGACCCCTCGCTCACATACAGATATCTATATTGCATTTCACTAAATTTAGGCATCCATATCAGCAGCTAAATCCCCCTCTATAAGGCATGTTAGGTCAGACTCATCTGGGCAGGTGTGTGGCCTTCTGTTCTGTGTGCATGACTTCAGTGCAGAACTTCTCATATTGTCAAGACTGAACATTGAAGTGACAGGTCTCAAAACAGAATAAATTGCTTCAGAATATGCTTTATATAGAAGAAATGTATTTGAACTTTCAAATTCCTGAGAACTAAAATTAAATGTCTGAAAGAATACCTGAATGCACCATCCAAAGAATATGAACCTGAAATAGTCATCTTTAAATAGCAGGGCTGACTGCCACCAGCACTTACTAGAAAGGCTGAATTAGACCAGAGTCAAGGTCCATCCAACCTCACACACGGTTTTCGATGCAGACAGTCAGGAGACAGTCCAAAAAGGAGTGATCCTTCCCCTTCTGTGCCATCGCAGCTTCAGCAAACAACAGCCATTTGGGCACTTTGTACGCTGGAGAATGCCTCCAGGCAACTTTGTGTAGTGCCCCTGCGGGCTCCTTCCTCCACAAAGTCATTCAAACCCTTTTGGAATCTGTTCATATCTTGGACCCCCTCGACATGTGTTTCTTCAGGATGAGAAATTCAGGACCTACTGCTGTGGCAGTAAGCGCCACAATTTAAATATGTTCTGTGTGAAGTTGGCATTCCCTTGGTTTTCTTCAGGCACGTTTCTCAGAGGTGCCCCTTTGTTCTAGCGTCTGGAGAAATAGTGAACTGTCTTTCCCCATCCACCTTCTTCATCACTTTTCAGATTTTATAGATGTCTATTGTAGTCTGTCTCTGCCAGAACAAATATTGTTTATAATAGTTGCAAATGTTTGAAGAGACATTAGTTTGTATGAGAATCAGCTCCAAGAACCTGAGTAAAAGCTCGCTGTAGAACGACAGCCCTAATGAATATAAAATTTCTAGTGGAAAACACAAAAAATCACAAAAAATCAGAGATTTAATACTGGATTTTCCCCCAACAAAGTCCTTTGACTTGGTCAGACATTTTTAGTACATGAGTTGTTGGTTCTTGTGAGACAACGTGACAGAGGATGACTAAATTCTCTTTCTCCATTTTTTGTAGTTCTCACATGAGATCCAAGGTATGAAATCCTTACCTTTCACAAAACCCCCTCAAGCTGAATGCATGACTAGTGGTATCTTCAGTTTTCATTTCTAAAGAATGAGGAAATGAGAAATATTAGTAAATGGGTTTTGCAAACCATTAGTTTAGGTAAAGCTTGTATATAATTCACATGAACTTAATGCCTGAACAAGTTTCAGTCATCACAGGATATCATGTTTAACAGCAAGTTTTAACACAGCCATAATAAAATGCACCACCCTAATGGTCATTAACTTGCAATTGTAGATAGAGGGTGTATATGTCTTGTTTTGTATGCTGAGGAAGGTCTATTTTTTAGGTAATTTTGGTAGGTAGATGTGCTATTCAATGACAAAATAAAGAGAAGATATGCATTTCTCTTGTTTTATTATTCACACATTACTTAATGCAACCTGAGGCAATTACAAGAAGAATTTCAGGTGGATTTTACAGTAAATACTTCTACTGCATTTAATAGATCTACTGAGTAGTACTTACAAGAGATAATTTCAACAGTCAACAGGAATATGGACTGAAAAATTGAATGCAGACTACTGAGAGGAAGATTGGAAACTGATAGATGAGCATGAGAAGTTAGTACCGATAAACACAGCATGAATTACAGATGACTCAATTTCCTTCAGAACACAGATTCTTCGTCATCTCTGAAGAAAAACTCACAGTCTCAGATTCTGGGTGCTGTTGTAAAAGCCCTCTTTTTCCCACCTCCTCCTACCTCTGTGCCTATGTTCAATCTATCACTGAATCACAGCTTTTCACTGAACCCTTTCTTTTGGGATATGCTGTATTAGCCGATAAATTTTGAGTGGGATGGGGAAATGAACCATTTAAAAGAAATCAGCTTACCGAAGCACCTGCCTTTCTTACAGTTTCTCAAAGCACGACCCGGTCTGGAAAAAGCTCCTGGTTCAACATCTCATATATACAATTAAAATGCTTAATTGTGCAGAGCATTAGTCAGTGCTGATCTCCTGAGGAAACAGGAACTTTATGAATGATGTCTGCTTCCCACTGTGAGGAGTAAAATTACACTGTTTAAAGAATATATGTGTTAAGCACCTAAGGCTGTTTAGAGATCCCATAACACACCATTATGGTATTGTGAAAAAGGGTTTTGTGAAGCAATGTATTTAGTTTGGAAGCTAAGAAGAAATTGCGAAACAAAATTGGGTAAAATCATTTTTGCCTTGCTGATAAGCTATTTGCTAATTAAGAAGAGGAAAGTGATTGTCTCAAGCTACGCTGATGGAAAAAAAAAAAGTGAATAAGAGCCTAGCTGGCTTTTGGAGGGAAAAAATGAAACCACATTTGCAAGAGCACCACGTGCATCTCAAAAGCATGTTGATGAATGTCAGCCTGTGAACAACCCTCACTCTTATGGAAGCAGGCTACCAAGTGAAATAAACACTGGGAATAAACCCACAGTTTGCGAGGCATAGAAGCACGGGCTCTGATGAGGATGCAAGCACTTTGGGCTCAGGCAGGTGATCTAAGCGTGCACCTGTGCACCGCATCACAGGCAAAGGGACTCCGGCTGCTCTTGTGGCTGCAGCCCACAAGCAGCTCCAGTCGGAAAGCCAGGGAGCCGCTCTTCTACAGCCCTGAACCAAGGCCTCCTGTCCCCAGTGTGGGGGGCTCTGGTGTGACAGAGGGACAGAGGGTGTGACGGGGGGGCTCTGGTGTGACAGAGGGACAGAGGAGCCCAAGAGGTTTACCCGGAGCTGGCTTGTCACCACTCTGGCTGCTCCTAGGAGACATCCTAGGGCACAGGTACCTGCCTGGGACATACCCAGCATTGAGCCACACCAGGACAATTCAAGGGAGGTTTAGGAATCAGGCTAGTCCTTGGTTTTGCTCTAGTTTCATTCATGAGCCTACGGAATACTGCAGGTCTGATTTGCTTCCTGGGTCCATCCTTGAGCAGAACGCAGCTGACGGCAGCGCCGTTGGCATTTCCAGCCACAGGGATGTAAGCGCCTGTCACAAAACCCAGGGACAAGCCAAACTGGGCTGTTTGGAAATTTTGATTTGCTTTTTCTTGGGAGAAAGAGAGGAAGGAATTGTTCTGGTTTATTTTTAATGTACAAGTTACACTACTGGGAACAAGGTGATGTCTCAAGAGAAAAGAAATTTTAAAAGCCACATTTATCATCCTACTTCAAGCATACTCGAAATGTTCAGGTAACGCCTGTATCAATAGGGATCAAGCAAGACAACTGCAAACACACTCATCGCCCCTGATAAGTCCTACTTTTCCCTGCAAATCAGGAAAAAATGCCAGTTAAAAAACCCTGCTGGTGTAAATATTGTCCATAAGTATTTTACCAGCTTATTTTGTTTTACTTAAAGAGCATGATTAGAAGAAGCAAGGGCAGTAGAAGAAGGAGGGAGGGAGAAGGGGAATGTACCTGCAATTTTCAAAAGAAATATCAAGAACTTTTCCATAAGGCAGTTTTAAGCTGGAAGTGTCTTGTCAAATCTGTAACATGATTTTCCAAATGGTGTGCAAAACGTCATGCAATTTTAAATCTGTAATATTGCTTTAATCTCCAAAAAGGAAATAATAATGTTTGTCTTTACTACGTTCGATCCAATCTTGCATTCATTTCCAAACTAAGCTCCTACCGATTGTAGTGATCTGGGCCCAGTAATACACATTCGGGTTATCGGTTTGTTTACAGCTTGGATCTGCCATTGCCATTAGGTATCTAGGATACACATTTTGCACACGTACAGCACATACAGAACACGTACTTGTAGACATACTTTCATTCAATATGATAATGTAAGGATCGTTATCCTACCTAAAGAAATGCATTTGAATTGCATACGTCTAAAGCTACCCTCCAAACACCAGATAAATACCTTCCAAAAATAGCATCACTCATTTTTCACAGCAGGTGTCATTCATCAGGTATGAGGCTGCATGTAAACGTGTTAGTAATAATAATTCAGTTTGATATGTGACTCCAGCTCATTACCAGCAGCCCCAGGCACTAGAAGGCTACTGAAGTCACTAGAGCAGTGCAGAAATATTTAATCCTATAGCAAATATTTAGTCCTACGACATGAATATCGCACAAATATTGATCCTGTAAGTTAAAAACACTCTGAAGAACTTAGCTTTTCTCCTCCAGCTCTCTGTCTCACTGTTTGCTGGTCTCCGTGGCACTGCCTGCTGAGCTGGACCAGCTCCAGGCTGCCCACCATACCTGATCTGGAAGGGGGTGGTGGGCACGGGCAAGGGGGAGCCGAGGGAGCGGATCCTGACCCTCCACAGGCAGCAAGGGGATGGCTCGGGGAGCAGGGATGGCAGCTCTCCCTGCAAAGAAAGGATGCTGCAGGCGCAGGGCAGCCCGGTCCTCCATGCTGCTCTTGCTCCTACTGAGCCTGCCATGGGATCTGCTCCCAGGTGGCAACGCCAAGAGTTATTTTGGAGGTGGGGGTGAAGCCCTGTTGCTGCCTGTTGTGCTTTCGACACCTTGCTGTGTTGCCATAGAAGATGCAGGGGTGTCGTGGTCACTGGCACACCCAGAGCATGGTGCTCGGGGTCCCTCGCCGATGCCAGCCCTGCGAAAGGCCGTTTTCGGCAATCCCCCCCATGGCGCTTCCACCACAACAGGCAGATCTGCAGCTGAGAAATGCCACCGCGCAAAGGCTAATTAAGAGTCTGCAGGGAATCTTGTTGCATGTTTCTGCTTAATTTGTAATATTCACACTAGGCCTGACAGAAAGCCACCGAGGGGACAGGAGCATTTCCAGCGACTTTTAATGGGCTGTTTGCGCCGAGACACCGATAATGACAGGCTGGTTTGCACAGGCAGTGAAAGGGCTCTCTTCAGGCCCCACCAGACACCAGAGCCTGTTGACCTTAATTAAATTTCATGGCACACTTGGCTCAGTCCTGCGGTAATTGCTCAGCCTTTACTTATATGCGTTGGCTAAATGGGACTGCTCTCCTAGGCAGCCGTTTGCAGGGAGCGCGGGGTATGATGAGACCCTTCTGCTGGTGTCCTGTGCCTCTGATCACCTCTGCTGTCTCTCTTCTCCACAGCCTCCTTTCATCTTCCACCCCTCCTGCTCTTCAATCCCTTCTGGCGCTTTCAGCGTGATATGCTAAAGATTAATTTCTTTAGCAGCATGGCAGTGATAAATAATTACTTTTCTGTTTATTACTACTTACTATTGTTCCAGAAACGTTTCCAAAACTTGTTTATGTCTTGTGTGTTTGTGGTGCTGCTGTGTCTGCTCCCCAGGACCTTGCCATCCAGATACCTGCCAGTTTTATTTTGAAATCTTGGTTACAGAAATACAAGGCAATCTGAGGTCTCTTCCTCCATATCTCTGCCCTAAAGCCAGGATCTAGGCATGCTGGGCTGGAAGTTCCTCCATTCTTGGAAGAGGCCATTTGGAGCCAGCCTCTCCGAGAGGATGGTGAGTGTGTGGGTCAAGGGGAAGGACGGGCGACCCCTGTACTGAGAGTTACAGAGCAAGAGGTGGACATGCAGCCCCAGCCATGTCTCACTGCCTGTCCCCTCTGGCCGTGAATCATGGAGAAGACGGCCAGGGCAAGATTCCCATCTGGCTGGTGAAGAGGGATGGTTGCTCAGGCTATGGTGGTGATTCCAAACAAGCCTTTACCCTTGCTCACACTTACAGACCTAGAGAAGAAATTTTCTCAGCAATTTTTATCCTCCACTGGGGTCTCAGGCAATACAAAGAAGGTCCCACCAGCTCCCCGGATATTCCTTTTTTGGGTCTTCTGGCAGAGATAAATTCCCCAACAATCCCCAGGGACTCAGAAAAGGCGTGCTTAAGCTTTGATCATCTCCTTGAGGGGGGAAAAATATAGAGAAATGGGCAGAAAAGTGTGTGCAATGCTGAAGAGACAAGAGGAGGGTGAGAAGAGGGAAAGGAGAGACTGTGGTGAGGAGAGAACAAGGAGAGGTGAAGAGTGGAAGGGATGGAAAGCAGAGAACAAAGGGGAGAAGCCCTGAGCATTTGAAAGAGCAGGTAAATGAGGGAGCGAGCACAGATGGGAAAGAGAAGAGGAGCAGTACCTTAAGAGAGACCTATAACAAAGAGAAGAAAAGGGAAGTCTTAGCAATGTATTAAATAGGAAAGAAATGGGGGACAAGGAGCTAAAGAAAGCCGCAATCAGAAATAGGAGACTTCCTTGCAGAGAAAGAGAGATGAGAGCAGGCTGCTTCTGAAGGGGGAAAAGTATTGGAATCTGAAGAAGCACATTAAGGAAATACATTACAAGCTTGACACACAAAAGCAGAGGCATAAACTATAATGGAGAGCAAAAGAAAATGAAGTGGAAAAAGGAAGCAGGTGGAACAAAAGGAAGCAGGGCATGTAACATAGTTTTACAATATTATTAAGTGTAGAAGTTGAATTAAAAAAACCTTATTACTGAGCTCATTTCTTTCTTTAGAACTGTACAGTATGAAACGAAACATATGTATAGTCTGGCATTTCTGTTAATATCCCTTCCTTCAAATCCGCTTTTAATGGGTACAGATAATAAAGCTGGTAACCGTTTAAGAGCAAATGCCATTAGGAATGATGACCTGTAATGCACTGTAAACTCTTATCCTCTGCTTACACAAACGGAGTTCGGTGCTTGAAATAAGAAAAGCATTTTATTTTCCTCCTCACTCTTCTCGTTCCCAAAAGACAAATGGTTGAAACACTGGGCTGCAGGGTCTGTCTAAAAAGAAAATACTTTTATTCAGTATCTCCACTATTAGAAGATGTAGTAGTCTATTCGGTTTACTACCGCTGAACGGCACGTGGAGGATTACTGAACAATTTGGCAGCGGGTATTTTTTTTTTCAAGTGATAAGGTGGCCTGGAAGAGCTGCTTGTTCCCAGCACAACCTCTAGCCAGCTTCCTGGAAGACTCCTTTCTCCTCCTTTGCTTGCAAAACACGGGAGGCTGTACAACTCTGTGCTGTACAGGGGAAGGAAGAAGCCAGGCGCTTCAAGCCACCCCATGCTGCCTTACCTGGCATGCATCTGGGCACTGTGCATGCAGAAAGTGTGCCTTACACACATACACACACACACACACATTTACAAGAGATGGGTAATGACATGTGACAGCAATGGTCCTTATGAGCAGAGATGGTGGAGCCTTTGCTCCCACAGGGGAAAGAGTTCCCAACCCCAAAAGGAGAAATCAAGGCCATGGTCCGAGGAGCATCCTGCCCTGGCCTGCAGAAAACGTGCTGGAAAAACAGCCTGGGTTGTCCCTGCTGAGTGCTGTGCTGGGCCATGGGGCTGGAGGTCGATTGCACAACTCAGCTTTTCAAACTCAATGCTAATGCAAAGAAAATATAGTGCAAAATGTAGAATGCCTTCACGCGGGTCATGGGGCTTTTAACCATTCCTCTCAAGCTCAACAAACTGCTGCAGCTCTTATACAGTAACCAAATGGATGATCACATTGCTTGGCAACATTGTCCTTCCAGAATCAACACTTTTACAGTCGCCTCAGCCTCTTTCCTTCCCTCCTTTCCCCATTCAAACCCGTCACCTACAGCCCACTTCCCCACTTCTCATAGGAGCAAAAGGCATGCAACCTCTCTGCCCTTCAGCACGCGTGCCACAGAGCAGGCCCCAATTAAAAGTCTGATTTTAATGTTGTTTTAATCATCGCTGCACTTGTGAGATGATGGCAAGAGGCTGTAACAAGGATGGACAAAAGGCATACAAACCCACAAGAAAAACTAATGATGAATCATTGTTTGAAGGGTGAGTCATGCCTGAGTGCATGCATATGTCAAGCATGAGACTGACATAGCTTCACTTGATTAACCCAAATCTGCTTTGTTTAAGTCTTCTCTTACAGCTCTGCTTTTAAGGAAACAGTAACACACAGTTATTTGCACAGTGATTTTACTGCCTGCCTGTATGAACAGAGAAGAGGAGGCTGAGGGGAGACCTCATTGCCCTCTACAACTACCTGAAAGGAGGTTGGAGAGAGGTGGGTGTTGGCCTCTTCTCCCAGGTGAATAATGACAGGACCAGAGGAAATGGTCTGAAGTTGCGGCAGGGGAGGTTTAGATTAGATATTAGGAAGAATTACTTTACTGAAAGAGTGGTCAGGCACTGGAACAGCCTGCCCAGGGAGGTGGTTGAGTCACCATCCCTAGAGGTGTTTAAGAAATGTCTAGATGTGGCACTTCAGGGCATGCTCTGAAGGGCAGAGATTGTAGGGGTTGTTGTTTTTGGTTTGGTTTTTTTTTTTTTGTGCATGTGTGTATGGTTGGACTGGATGATCTCAAAGGTCCTTTCCAACCATGAAGATTCTATCATTCTATGATTCTATGATTTTGGTGGACCCCAGCATAGAAGAAATGGCTGGAAGAGACATCCAGCCATTTGGTCCCAAGACAGGGTCAGCTCCACTTTAGTCCTTCTTAATAGAGTATGTATGGTCTGGTCTTTAAATTTGCTGGAGATGGGGCTTCAAACCACCGCCGGGCAGACCATCCCCACCCACCATTGTAGATCCAGACCTCTCACAGCCATCGTCGCATTTGCAACGAGAGCTGCTGCTCTCATTTAGCAGGGGCATTTTCAGGAGCACACACAAATGAGCTGCAACCGTCCTGCTTTTGCTGGCCACGTGCTCGCACCAGTGATGGTGGGGCTGCAGAGGGAGCGGGGTGTGATTCTGCGCAGGGGTCTCCACCGGCTGCTGGAGTGCTGGAGCTGACGTGCGGGATGGGGCAGGGATGCAGGGCACCACCGGCAGCAGCACAAGCTTGTGTCAGCACAGAGTGATGGAGACGCTGAGCCCCAGGCGGTCACCCGTCACGTAGTATCTCTGGCCGCAGCTTGACAAACGCATTCGGCTCACATGAGTTGGCAGTGACGCTGAGCGAGGTGAAGGTGGGACTGCAGCTGCAGCCGGCGGGGTCGCCCACAGTACCCGAAAATTAGCTGGTCCCTTCAGGCACGGTTCTGCTCCACGTCGCAGGGTGAGGCTGATCTGCTGTTAGCATCCCTGCTGTCAGCAGGGCTACCTTGGGTGGTGGCCACTGGAGGTGGGCTGAGCATCCTGCTGTGTCCCGGCATTCGTGTGACACCACGGTCGGGCAGCACAGGTGCATTTATGTCTGCACTGCTGTTCCGGTTCAGCTGGCATCACCAAAGGTCTGCTGGCATTTTCCTTAAGTGCTACCAAAACCAAGCCCCAGATGCCCTATTACACTTGTTCCCATGTATTTGCTGGATATTAGGAGGAAAGATCTGCTTCATGACAGCAGAAACTGTGCAGCAGCTTCCCATGGTAGGCATACAGAATTTTCTACCAAATAAAACGTATTCATTTATTATACAGAAAGGCACTTGTATATTAACAGTTAAGGGTCCTGGGTCTTTTTCTTCACCGATGCAGAAGGATTTGGGGTTTGTAACTCATTTAGGAAGGGATCTAATGGTGGTAAATGCACCAACATTTGCTCGGCAGCCAGGTGGTCTGGAGAAGCTGAACTCAGATCCCCTGTTTCCTAATCAAGTGCTGAGCTGCACGAACACAGAGATAATACTGTGTAACTCTTGCAAGCATTTAGCCACTGGCAAACAGCTGCCTAGCAATCTCTTTATGAGATTTATTTCTCTCTTATGGTTTTGTCAAGGAAACAGTAGTTGTTGATAACATTCAGAAACACAGAGGTGCTATTTAATAGTCGGGACAGTGAGCAAGCCAAAAATCCGCTGTAAAAAATAAGCTTGCGTGATCATTTGACTTTTTTGTCATTTTACAAATTATGCGTGCCCAGGGTTTAGCATTCAGAGAATATTTCTTTGTAAATAACATCAGGCTTTAGGAAAAGTTTGTGCTTTATTTTATGCAAACAATTCTATTTTAACTGGCGTTTCACATAGCATTCAGACTGTGGGTTGCAGCAACATCACTCATCTTCCTGCAGGCAAAACTCTGCCTCGTTTTGACAGTCATTCCTGATGCTTTTTCCTTTTGCCAAAAAAAAAAAAGGCCTACCCAGGATGAGACCCGGGACAGCCGCAGGGGGCAGGAAACCAAAATTGGAATGCACATAGCAGGCCCGCAATCCATGAAGCGTTTGTGCTTTGCTTTTTTCCAAGCAGAGCGGGATCATCTCTCCGCAAAGGGTCGGGCTGGGCAGCCGGAGCCAAGGTCTCTCTAACATCGAAGCACCTCTGTTTTTCTCAAAACGAAAGCGCTGCCCGCAACGCTGAGCCCGTAGGAAAACCAACCCTGACAGCTGAGCACAGTTGCAGTACGCTGCAGCCCTGGTGCTTGCTGATTCCTTCTGGAAGGGAGAAAGGGCAGACTGGGGAAAATAACACTTGAAAATTTATGCTGGCACATCAGAGAAAGCTCCATCCCCCTCACCTGTGCGATTCCAGCAGATTCACCCTACGAGAGGCAGCCGGAGGCAGGGTACCAGGCAGGATCTGTGCCGCAGCGTAACGTTTTGCCTTAATTTTGGCTCACTGCCACAGAAGCACCCCTATGAAACCATCCCTGCAGGCTCCGCAGGCAACGCACGGCTTAACGCCATATTAAATTACCTCTTTCATTCTGCGCAGCGCAGCACGGCGGTATTGGCAGGAAGAAGAAAACGTAAAAGCATATCACACAAATTGAGGCAGATTTTGAACTGCAAAATTGCCCTCTCCGTTGGGGTAGTCCTATAAGGGCTGCTTGGTTCCTCTAGACGGAAAGATGGGATTTGGCACTACAATGCTCCAGTTATTCTCAATAAGAAAAATAACCCGACCTGCTATGGCCAACTCTTACATTAGGGCTAGCACTGAGCTTACCTTAAAATTAGGAAATTGTATTTTGTTTTTTTCCATCCACTGTGAATGCTTCTTTGCTGCTTATATTTCCTGCTGTAGGGCTGCATTTGGGAATTTTCACATATATGGATTTGTGGCGTGGACCAACTGGTCAAATCCAGTTTCTGCTCAAGTTTATAGCAAGCTTTCCACTCCATCAAAAATAACCCACATTTAATACCAAGAGCATTATAGTCCTTCAAATGCATACTTTTCCCTCTGAGTCACAAGTAAAGAGCAGTCTTTAAGCACATCCTAAGGACACTCGTGTACATGATCAGACAGTCCCAATTCAGCTGAGGGAACAGCCTGCTCCTGCTATGCTCCCAGCAGGAGAAGGAAGGGATTTTGGCAGGTCACCGTTTTCACACCTAGGCAAGGGTTTCTGAAGCAGCTAAGGTCTTAGTTGCATTCCCTCCGTGTTTCCGATTCCTGGGTTAATTTCCCCAAACACGCACTGCACAGCAGAGCTGGAAGCCTACAGGAATGCAGACCTGCCCCTGCTCCAGCCACCGCCAGCCAGAGCAAACAAGGAGAGGAGGAAGGAGGAATTACCCTGGTGATCCCTCCTGTGATTCCCCAGCAGCTGCAGTCCTCAGCTGACCCCGGCAGGGAGAGACTGTGAGAGTTACACTGGATTACAGATCCCAGCTGCTCTTAATCCGGGGGCAGCCATGAGTGACTTGGCCAATGGCGCAGCAGGAGCCGCCTGCATTCATGCTTTCCCTGCACCCGGGTAGTTATTTATACAGTCTTCCTGAGTTCCCTTTGCCTTTCTTTTATCCCTGCAAATCCTCACTGTATCGTTGTGTGGCAATGATGTCATTGCTGTTAAACCTGAGACAGTTCAATTCTTATGTTTTTAAATGATGCAGGTGGCTGGGATTGTCCCGGGAAGCCCGACAGCTCAGCAGGGCAAGGAGTTGGTGGGTGGGCCATATGCTGCTGTGTTTGGATGCTAATGGAAGCCAATAGATCTTTCCTCTTCTCCTCCCTTTGAAGGTCATAGAATCATAGAATTGTTCAGGTTGGAAGGGACCTTAAAGATCACCTAGTTCCAACCCCCCTGCCCTGGGCAGGGACACCTCCCACTAGACCAGGCTGCTCAAAGCCCCATCCAGCCTGGCCTTGCAGGTCCTTCCTACATCTTTTGGTACAAACTGGTAGAAAATGAGAGGTGGGGCATCCCTACCACAATCAGCCTGTTCGGTTGCCAGGGTAGTTGCCAATGGTGGAGAAACTGTCTCAAACAGCAGCACAACTCTGAGGAGAATTACCTGACAGTAGCTGCGACCTCATACTTTTTTATTTTTGGATTCACCTGGGAAATCTCACCCCTTGTGCACAATGCATCCTCCCTTCATTTGTAGGAAAAGGGGTGCATTTCTCCTTGCCAGCTTTGGAATGTTTATCTTTTATATTTGGTCTCCAAGGGAAAAAATATTTATACGACCTACATCACTTCTGTCCCAGGAGCTTGTTGTTCTGTGTATGGTTTTACTATATAGGGACACGCCGAGCCGACTGGATCGCCTACATCTGTAAGTTTTCCCCCTCGCAGCCCCCCAGCAGCACTGCTGCCATGCCTGCCCAGAGCTGCCCTGTGAGAGCAAGGTGGCATTGGGAGGATCCAGAGACAAGAGAACCCCTCTGCCCCCTCCCCTGCCTGTCCTGAAGTAGCCCTGGTCGCGTCTTCCATGCACTGGAAACTGTTGAGGGCCTGGATCATACACTCACGCTTGTTTTCTTTGCAGCATAAGGGGGTTCCAGGCTGGAGGCAGCAGAATGCACAACCTACGTGGGGTTTCCTGCCTCGACAGAAAGTCTTGGGCTGGCTCGGGTGGGAGACTCACACTCAAATTCCTCAGGCTGGGGGGAACCGGGGAAGGGAGCGCAGCCCTCGTAACCAGCAGGATTTGCTGGAAAATGTGGGCCCGGCCTCTTCCTCCAGCAGAAGTCCCTCGAGGGGGCGCTATTTTGGCTATTTTTGTGGCAGTCCTAATAAAAATAAGGGTTGTTGAGTTTTTTTCTTTTATATTTTGCTATTGGACCATCAAAGTGCATTTTACTCTGCCCATGAAGAGTCCTTCTAAAAATCTTAAGATTTATATAATGTATAGTTGTACTTAGTACTGTTGTTATCCCATAGGTCCTCTCAGAGATCTCTATTCCTGGACTCATTACCATAAACCTGAATCTGCTCCATATAAAATGAATGGAAAATATCCATTAAACCAGTTCCTAATTAAATTATTTTCTAACGCTATTGATCACAATCTTTAAAAAAATTTTTACTGAATTCTACAAGAGATGATCAGATCTAGGAATAAACACTGTTGTTTAACACGAATGCTTTAATCTAGACATTTATATTGGATGAAAAAAAAATTAACAAGGTAAATGCTTCTTATTTCTTCAAGGGCCACTGTTATCATCCTGCAGATGCTTCTGGCTGATCTCACACTCATCACCACACCACAGGTTTGCTGGAAAGAACAGGAGAGTCCAGGTTTTCAGTGAGGAGTTTTGTTTTGCTTTCCTTTTCTTAAGAAAGGCCTAATCCATACAACGTGCGTGACTAAGAATACAGCTGTTCCGTGCAGCATTTAAGCACGTGCTTGTCTTCAGGCCTTCGGTGTGAACAGAGGTGAGCAAAGTTACGCGGTTTTGCTGAGTCAGAGCCTAAATCACCCATCATACTCTTTGTTCCTTTGCTTATCTAAGTCATTCTAACCCTTAATGACCGATCAAAATCTCTGTGTAATAAATGAGTTTACATCGCTGAAAGTGTAACATTAGAAGTCACCATGGTCTTTAATGCGCTCGAATAAGGGCCAGGTCCATGCTACGGCTGCATGAGGCAAGCAGAGCTGAGGCAGGAGCTGTGGGGACCTGAAATGCCCCACCGGTGAGAAGAGGACAGGCTGCCTCTTCGCTGAGCACGCCTTCCGCCCGCCATAAAGTCACGGTGCTTATTAGGTCACAAAACCTTGAGCTGGCGAAAACAATTTCTGCCGTTGTACACTAGAGCTGCCTTGTGTGCTGACACCCTTTCCTTATCAGCAGCGGATAGGGAAAAAACAAGCCATTTTCTCTCCAAAAGGTAGCAAAAAGTCCTGTGGACCGAGCTGCTTATGCCACCCATAAGAACGGGCCACAGTTTCATAAATGTGGAGATTAAGTTACCTGATGTCAGGAACAGAAACTCCTGTGTAACGCCCTCATTAATACCCACAGCACAGCGATGACTCTGCTATACCAATACTTTCTGTTAAATAAAATCAGTCCCTGCTTTGGTTAATACAGTGGATATTTAAAATGTATTATTCTTGATCTGTGTTTGTGTGTTAGAGGAGTAGTAGCCAACTCCAGATGACGGGACAGATGGAGTTTTACGATGCATAAAAAAATCGGGTTCTCGATAATAAGTCATATGTTACACTCGCACGTTCTTCTACACAATTAAGATATTTCCTTTAACAATTAGGAAAAATGTAAGAGAATTGGCACCACAGCGTTTTGACTGAGCTGTAATAAAACTGCAGAGCTGAGGCTGTGGAACGTGCATATTCTTCCCACAGGACTCTCCCCAGAAAAACAGATTTAAGGAAGCACAGTGAGCTCATTGGGATATGCGGCAGCAGAAATTGCTCCTCTTTCTGGGTCGGAAATAACTCTTTCGATAAAAAAGGATGCTCTAGCTCATGACTGCTGTCGCTCTGCACAAGGGGCTGTTCCGAGTCGGTTTATTCAACTTCCTAATGCAAGCCTCTCCAAAGAGGTACCACGGGGAAAAAAGCAAAAGTTTTCGATGACGTGAATTCCCTCCCTCTCCACCACCTCTTAGCCGCCAGCACCGGACGTCACCTTCACCTGCTAGCCCTCTAGTCACGCAGTAGGCAGTGCTGGGCAGGAGAAAGGAGGTAATTGGTCCTCAGAGAGCAGGAATCACCCCCTCCAGCACCTGGGGTTGCGACCCCTGACTTTGTTCAGCCTCAGATCTAGATAAGGACTGAAACCACTTGCAAAGAGTGCCTGAAGGACTCTGGAAAAGGCATTGAAGGCAGGTTTGCAACCTCATCCAATGTAGATCTGGCAGGCACTGTGCTAGCCTGTAAGTCAAACCACACTCATTCTGTAAATCTGCACCTTCTCTTTTCAAGGAAGTTGTTTGTTTCCTTGGCAATCACCATGACCTGGAGATTCCACTTGTGCTTGCAAAAAAAAGGAAAAAGGAAAAAAAAGTAATACAGAGAGAAAAGTTTACTAAATTGGTTTTCATTTCTTTACTAACTGCAGTGATTATCCAGAAAGGAAAGTTGTTACCTGCCTACGTTCTGAGCCAAGATCTTTTGTGTAATAACTGTAACGTCGGGAGTGTGATATTGCAGCCACTGAAGTCAATGGGCAGTGCATTATCAACTGAAGGGGAAGCCGGCTCAGATCCCAAAACTGAAATGATGTCACTAGAATCCTCATTGCAAACGCCCTCATCGACAAGACGTAGCACAGTGGCCATCGAGTAGTTCAGTGAAGTGCCGCACTATAGGTTTTTTGCCCCAGCCAGCCATTGCAGAATGAGCAGGAACGTTACTTGCTGCCAACTCACGTGAACGTGCAGCATGACAAGTGAAATGCACCTCTTCTCCTCCACCCCGTCCTCACCGAGTCTTTGCTGAGCCTGTCCTTTGCTCCGTGACAGTCCCTTCCTCGTGAGTGTTTGCAAGAGCAGATGGGGCCGTGCCAGGGCCAGCCCGGGGGAGCCTTTACTCTGTGTGTTGGTGCAACTTCTGGTCCCCAGCACTCGCTGTGTGTATAAATCCCGGTGGATGAAGGCTACAGTCCAACATGAGTATTCCTGAGTGCCCAGAGATAAATCCTCTCTGTCCCTTGGCAAAATATGCTTGGCCTTATGATAGCCACAGGAGCAGAAAACTTTTCCCAGCAACTGTTCCCGTAATATGGCTCAGAGCTCAGCCAAGTCCTGCACTAATCACTCTGCTGATGAGCTGGGAGCAGTCAAGCAGGGGAAGTCAAGGGCCCGCAGCTTCTCAGAGGAGACCTTCAGCATCACAATGGTCTGAGCCCTCTGCTCTTTCCAATAAGTCCCTAACTTAGCAACACTGGAGCATACAATTTTCTTACTCTTTCCACTGATATTTAAGGTTTAACTGCTGCCTGTGATGGCACTAGGTTAGGTCATCTCCTCCCTATTATACTTGCATAAAGTAACATATATCAAGTGTCTTCTGGCACATCCCAGTGTTGGTAGGTGGGGAATGATCCCCACAAATACATCCACTGGTCTGAGCTATTAAAGGGCCAGTAAACTATGAAGTAGATGGCTGGGGAGGAAAGGCAGGGAACCATGGAGAGAAGCCACCTCCTGGAGCACCCACAGTTCCTTTCCTGAGACACCCCGTGCAATGGCTCCATCCTGTGCCAGCCTTTTAGCCTTTTTTTTTTTCTTTTTTTTTTCTTTTTTTTTTTTTCCCCAAGAACCTTGTAGCGCAACTCAGCCCTAAGGGCAATGCTCATACCTGTGTTTGAAAATAATCTTAGCTAATAAACTGCGCTCGGGCAAGGAATGAGGCAGCTCTTACAACATACTCTTCTGTAGGGCTGAATACTGGATTTGAGGTAACCAGCTGCTTGGTCTCACACAGTCTCAACAGACTGCAGTGGGAAAGTACGAAAGCTTTTGAAAAAAGGGATCTGTAATTTTTCTTGCATTTTTCCCCTTCAGAATTTGCTGAAAGAATCCTCTCTCTGGAGTCTCCTCATTTTAAAAACACTTTTTTGTCTTACAAACAAGTATTTTAATTGTGATCATTTTGAGCTGAGGGCAGAGATCCTGTTCAGCTGCTATGGGTTACCGGGGTAGGTTATTTGTGCTTCCTACCTTATCAAGCAGTTTTATGAGTCATTCTAGTGAATATCTGGTTTCCCATGGCCTTGACTGACTGCCTTATCTAACTGAATCATACTCAGACTTCCTGTCATCTCTGAATATGTCTATTTTGGTGATAAAACGCAAGTGACTATATTTACTTGTAGAAAATGTAGGTCAGGGTAAAAATCGTTAGGTGGACATTAGAAGCTGAGACACCAGAAGGACCTGTTTGTTTCTTTTCTTACCATTACCCAGCTTTTTTAACACTTCCATATATTCTGTCTGGCTGTAAGGATTTTTAATTTACGCTTGCAAACTCATTATGAGTTTGTTATTTATTTTCATCTATTTCTTGCAAAACCATGAACACCTGAGGAAGAATGAGAACTAAAGAAGGTGGATCCTGAGCTTAATGACTACTCCTCTTGGGAGCATATGAAATCTGTACGTTATTGCTGGTTCTTATGTAAAAATGACAGAGGATCATGTTGATGGTAAACTGAACCTCAGAAGTATAAGCAGACACATAATAGACCACTATGGAAAAGCCTACCATAGGGAAACAAACCCTTTAACTCCAGGGCATGAGTGTTTATCTTATATGATAAACTTTGAGGGTTGCTGTTCCTTGTATAGGAAAATTTCTGGTTTCACTGCAGACATTTGCATTGTCTACACGTTCTTTAAATCCCTTTTGAAATATGCATGTTTATGTTTGCTGATGGTTTCGCATCATGGTAGGTTCCCAGTGCATGCAGTAGTCCGTGGTACTGGGCTCCTGGAGTTAATGACAAATTAACCAGCGTGTCTCTCCTTTGACAGGTGGGCTCTACCCAAATGCTTCTGCCCCAACAGCCCTGCCTCCCTGTCAGCACCCTTGTAAGTTTATGACAAAGTCACGGGTCAGCTGAACGTTAACAGCGTCTTGTGCCTTGCAAACAAGTTGTTAAGAAGTCATAGACCATCAGGGAGATAACTCTTCCGGGGAGAGCAAAGGGAAGCTGAATTATAGTTTGGTCCCAAGTCCTTTCTTCGAAAATGGACCAAAGGGTTTGCAACAAGAAAAAAACAACTCATGAAATTGTCTCATATCAAAAGTCTTTCTAGCTTTCAGCAAGCTCTGAGGGGAAATGGCATGCCCTTATACCAGAACAGTCCCTCCCAGAGAGTTGCCAGGGATGCCTACCCCACCGTATCTGACCTCAGTTCCCCTTTGACCATGCCCAAAAGGCAAACTCACTCTGGGAGCCTCTGGAGAGCAGATAATCTGGTCTTGTGATATCTTTATTTCCTCCTGACGAGTCATTTTTCCCAGAAAACAGGACCTTAAAGAAGCCCAGTGATCTCTGTTCTGATGGGAGCATGGTGGCAGATTTCATAGAGTCATAGAATGGTTTGGGTTGGAAGGGACCTTTAAAGATCATCTTGTTCCAACCCCCCTGCCATGGGCAGGGACACCTCCCACTAGACCAGGCTGCTCAAAGCCTCATCCAGCCTGGCCTTGAACACTTCCAGGGATGGGGCATCCACAACTTCCCTGAGCAACCTGTTCCAGTGTCTCAGCACCCCCACAGTAAAGAATTTCTTCCTAATATCTAGTCTAAATCTACCCTCTTTCAGTTTAAAACTGTTACCCTTTGTCCTGTCACTACATGCCCTGATAAAGGGTCCCTCCTCATCTCTACTGTAGGCCGCTTTCAGGTACTGGAAGGCTGCAATAAGGTCTCCCCGGAGCCTTCTCTTCTCCAGACTGAACAACCCCAACTCTCTCAGCCTGTCTTCATAGGAGAGGTGCTCCAGCCCTCGGGTCATCTTCTTCGCCCTCCTCTGGACCCAGTCCAACAGGTCCATGTCTTTCTTGTACTGGGGACCCCAGAGCTGGATGCAATACTCCAGGTGGGGTCTCACAAGAGTGGTGTAGAGGGGTAGAATCACCACCTTCAACCTGCTGGCCATGCTTCCTTTGATGCAGGCCAGGATGCGGTTGGCTTTCTGGGCTGCAAGCACATATTGCCGGCTCACGTTGAGCTTCTCATCCACCAACAATTCCTCCCGTTTCACTGTTGCTGTTATAGAAGTCCTCCTGGAAAATGTAAAAAGGTTTTGGACAAGTTTCCTAGCTTCTGTTGGCTAATTGCTGAAGAAGTGAGATTTGGTTGTCTTGATGTTTGGATCCCAAAAAGACGGTGATTTAATGAGAACAACTGGTACCAGTTGTTACATTTCTCTATATTAGCTTTTATATTAGCTCCCCACTTAGTGATCAGAATGGTGAGAAACGAATGACCTGTATCCAGTGTATCCTTTTGGTTAATTCACGTTGAATGACTGGATCCTTTAACTAGCCAAATGCTAGTTTGGAAGTTGGTTATTTGGAAAGGGGGATGGACCACATCTCTTAGTTTGTAGCATCTTCCTGCAGTCAGCCTTGAGCATTTTGCACTGTAGCCCCATAAATAAAGCTGTAGTGGATGGAAAAGGAATAAGGATGCATGAGCTTTGCTGTAGTACTGAGGGGAATATCAACAGGGCAGTAAAGAGTCAGGATATCAATTTATCTTGTACTTCCCTGACGCTGATTCACACATGCATATACACATAGGAAAACTGTCTGTGTGACCTCTCCTTGACAATGATAATATGGTAGTAATTGACTTTTCACTATTGTGTAGTTATGAGAACAAAAATGGACATACTTCAAGAAGCAAGGTTATCATCAGTTATAGCTTCATCAGAAATTCTTCCAGGTATCTTCTACTTTAATTCATCTCTGGAGCCTAATTCTCATTGTAATTAGCAATTACATATTGAAAAAAGCACATAGAGGAGGCAAATTGATGTGAAATTGATGCGTATCATTCCCACCAAGTTCCTTGAAACCTACTATTTCTGTTTTCCTTTTTCATAAAATGGACAAGCCAATGTACTTTAAAGAAAATTACTCCTTGGCAACAGTGACCCAAGAGGTCTGCAAGTCTGCATGGGAAGTAGTCTCAACAGCTTGATTATTTTTTATAAGAACAGGTCTGAAACATTTAATCCATAGAGCATGTTGAGAAATTTCATCTTCAATATTCTTAAGAGCTGAACTAAAGTGAGAAGCTGACAACTGCAAGTCACTCATTAGTACCCACACCATGGTTTAATCCTTGTTAGAGGAGAATACAAATGTAGAAGGGCTCATTTTTCCCCCTCACATGGGAAATGTGATTCAAGAGTGTATTTTTTAGTCTGTTCAGAAGCATGCAAAAATAACGTTCATTAACATTAGGGAAGATACAGATGCTGCATGAGAAAAGGATATAGCGATGATCATTGATTCTGGCAGAAGACTTCAGGAGCTCTCTTTGAAGTCTGACAACAGGAGTCTGTGCCCAGATTTGCCAAGCTTTAATCTGTGACAATTAAATTAGGGGATAATGAAGGAAGATGGTGCTATCTTTACTCTTGGTTGAATTAATGATTTCTGAATTGTGGGGAATGGTTACCTCTTCGGCTGGTCGTTACAGAACTTCTGTTCCATCAAACTCTGATTGTAAGCCTAGTTTTAAAGCCCTGAAATTGATTATAATTCTTCTTTCCTGTGATTTCTAGGGACTGCCAAGTGCATACTTTGTTAACACTACGGGAACCTTTATGAAGGTAGCTAATCCAAGGATCATGGAAGAGATGCAAGTACCAGTCATTCCTGAACAGGGAAGAGGACCTTGCAAATCCAGAAGGTGCAGCAAGACATGGAGGGGGCAGCTTTCGGTGGCAGGGAGGGCACTGGTGGTGGGATGGGAGCAGCACCATTTCACCTCTCTCCATCCCTGCGCTGCCTTGCTCCTTTCGCTGTCACACTGCCACACGCGGAGCCGCGCTCCTGCCTAAAGCTACCCATGGTCAGCGCCCGCACATCTACTGCACGCCTGCATTTCTCCCCCGGCCGAGCCAGGCTCATGTGACCTGTTATAAAACCATGTTATTGTCTGTCTTAAAAACGACATAGTTCAAAAAAGCCCCAGAGCGGCTCAAAATTTTTTTCTTCTGGAGAACTCTTCAAATAAGATTTATAATACTCATATTTAAAAATTGTGCAGTTTAATAAAAAGAAAGCACTGTTTTCTTCAGCTACAGCTGGATAACATATTGCCAGAGGTACAAAAATAACAGTAATTTGGAGATTATTAATATTTGTCCTCATTTTTTTACTTAGAAAGTTTCATGATATCCCAAAGCCTCTCCTATGTCCCTCGGGCAATATTTACTTATCATTACAGTCAGTATTTAGAATGTATGATGTGATAGTTAATATTTATATCAATGGTACAGTAAAGAATATACTGCATTGTTCCCTGATTGACCAATCCATCTCTATCTAAAATGGAACATGATCCTCGAAATTCCTGGAGAGAAAGTGAGTTTGCCAGCAGTCAGGCATTTTGTTTCCAAAAGCCCATTTTACTTCAGCTACAAGGAAAAATATGCTTATTTTTCATAAATCCTTCTAACTATGGAAGAAACCCAACATGTTCCTCCCTGAATATAGAATTACAAGGTACGTAAACATGGAAAAGAAAGAGTTGTTACCTCAAGATGAATTGCGACCGGGGGAGGGAGACACACACCATTGCAGCTTTTTAAGCTCCAAATTTGGAAACGCAATAAATTTTATTAAGCTTCCAACATATTTTATATGTTTCACTCCAGTCGTACCCTGTCTAGGCAGGATACATCTGTTGTAACTCAGGCATCTGAAAGTCAAACCTCTAAGTTTGACTTAGTCACCCAAACTCCCTTTATAGTCAAAGGACAGAGGCAGACACCTGCAGAGGGCTCTTCATCTCATCCTCATGTTGGGGTCTAACGCAAGGTCAGACCAACCGCCCTGGGGGAGTGCCAGCGTCTTGCCACTGATTATAAGAAGAGCCCTGAGTGAATAGCTCCATCTTAGATTGTTCAGACATCCCACGTTAAGCGTAATGACTCTGCTTAAACAGAAACATCTCCCTGATACTGTTGATGGCAGAAAACTCACACCCATTTAGAGAGTAGAAGGTTTCAGGCTGGTTCCTGTAAAAAAGATGAGATATGTGACATGCACCAGATGTATACGAGTGACTTCTCTTGCCAAATCCGTTGTATGATAATTGCCTGGGTCTCTGTGAGACTTCAAAGGGACTAATGGATGCCAAACTTCTTGAGGTCTAATTAGTTTCAGCAATGCAGAGCCTTTATGGGGATGCTGCAGGTTCGCTCCAAGAAGAAAGCAAGGCAAAATTACTCTGTTCACTACGTTAACTAGTTAAGGCTAGCTGGCAAGGTAGGCTGCCTGCCTTTTTATTTTCAGCCCAGGTCCAACAAGAAGCCAAGTCAAAAAGGAGGGCAGACAGTTAGCTTGAAAAAACAGTTGTCATGGTGTAGGCAGACATTTTGAGTACACGCATTTGAGTCGCATAACAGTTTTGAATTTGTTGGGCTTCACATCGTAGCTGAAGTTGTACATGGTATGTTATAGTGCTTTCACTGATATTTGCCTTGTGCCCTAACAGAAAAAGAGAACTATTGTCTTTGGTAACATGAAAGATAAATATTTACAGCAGTTTTTTTCCACCTAATTTAATAGAACTATTCAATTATTTAACAAGTTATTCCATTTTCAATCCAACTGTATTTTTCTGTTTTGGACTCACCTGCCAGCCTTTGTGTTTTTGGCTGATAGCACAAGACAGCCACCTGAATTCCACCTCAAGAAAAGCCTTTGCTGTTCTCTTCTCAGCTGAGAGACTTTGTGTATTCTTGTCACCCTTCCCCAGCACCGGCGGAGCCTAGCAAGACAATCAAACCCTGCATCGCACCGCAGTCATCCCAGCCTGACACAGAGAAACCTGTCAGTATCCCAACAAGATTAACTACTGTTTGTGTCTGATCTCAGGCAAGAGCCTGGAGTGAGCTGCATGCAGTTATCTGGTTTGGAGGTTTGTGTCGTGTGCTCCTCGTACAGCGCTATAAGATGTAAGAGCCAGAGAAATGCCAAGTGGCCAGCCACAGAGCGGGGACCCTGCTGGAGCAGAGTAGTTCACTAGCCAGTTAAATGCAGGAGGTGATTCTCATCCAACAGAGAGGCGTTTCCGCATCTAAGAAGGGAAAAAAACCCTGTTATTTTACTTAAGAGAGTGGCCAGAATGCCTCCTGGTAAAGGAAGGAATAGTGTGAGCTTCAGGATGACAGATGAAACCTGTCTGGACCCCTGGAAGAGTTGAAAGTGAAGCCTGAATGCAAAAGCTAACGTGATTGTGAGAGAGAGGAGAGCTGATCGTGAAGGAGAGGTGATCTGAGGTGAAAACAGGCAAGGCAGGTGCTTGGAGCTGCTCTCTGGTGTGGTACCCCAGAGAAGTTCTGCCCCCTGAGTGAGATCCCTCACGGGTAGCCCAGCAGATGCACCCTGGGGTTCCATGCACGGTGCCTGGAGTCCCACTTGAACTTGCTGGGTCTGGTGGCTGAGGGACGTCTACTCAATAAGCCACGTACCTTCCTATTTCATTTCACCCCTCTGTATTCCTCTGTAACTGTGTTGCCTGTTTTGGATGCTATAAATAAACTATATTTGACTTTTAACTTAACCTGGTTTGAGTTAAATGTGATTTCAGGTAACTGGATAACAACAAGTCATTCTTTCCCCAAGGATACAGTGAATCTGTGAATGAGGGCCTGGTTTAGATGACAGGTCACTCCTGCTATCTTTTTCTTTACCATCTCAAATGATGGGTGTCCGTGTGGGGTATCGGTTCAAACCGCGGCAACGAACCATGTTGTAATCAATATGATGTCCCAGGATGGAATTTCAGTCTTCCTCTTTTGACTTTTTTATAAACTTAGGAAATTAAAAGCATGCACCAACATGCGCTCTACAGAAAGGATATTAGTACGATTCTGCGTCAAGCAACAAAAAGTTAGTACCGGAGCTAAGGTCGCCTGCACAAACTTAACTTGGACTCTTTGTAAGTATGTGTGGCAATAAAGTTTTTAATTATGTGATCAGCCACTGTTCATTTTACCCAGGCCCTGCTGCATTCAGCACACATTTAAGCCACTGCAGGGGTGAGTCAGTGGTGTACAGGGCATCACCTCCCTCTTGTTTACTGGAGGGTATATGGTGAAGAAGGCTGTCAGTGAGACAGCCACATACTGTCTGGGACAAGGATTTTGTCCCTGCCTCCTCGGAGAGCCTGTTGAAAGCCAGAGAGTCGAACAAGTCCCCTCTGGGTGGTCACCAAGTCACTGACTTGGGACTCTGAATTCTTACTTATGCTGAGCACTAGCATCGCCTGGTGACACCAAAGTCATGGGGCTTTGTTAAAGAAACTGAGCCCCCCTCAAATTAGCTGCTTGCCACTGTAACCTCTCTGTGTGTTTGTTGGTGGGTCTTATGTCTGTGATCACCTCACCAGGATACCGTGCATATTAACTTACTAGTGCTAGATAGACTATATGTAGATCATCACAGAGTATCTTAAACAAATCAGCATTACAAACTTCAGAATGGAGTTTGAAAAAATGTGACTACCCAGAAAACAAGCAGAAAATAAGGGTTCAGAATAGCTTCTGATTAACTGAGTAAACAATGCCTGCTCAGATACTTTGTGATCTATGGGGGAAGAAACAGAAAAGGTAAACGAACATTTGTATCACTATATCATATTTGGTATAGCCCAATGACTTTTAGTACACAGATTTGTCATATCACTTTTAAGGGAGACCTACTGAGATTGACCAGGCATTATCTAATTTTTGAGTGATTGATTTTGCAAAGCCAATAATGGCAGTATAACCTATTTTATAGGTGGTGTAAAAAGTGCATTTATATGCATGTTATCTATATCTACATATACAATGTATGTACACTGCGCAGGGATATATACCACACATATATACACGTACATGTATGTTCAATTTTGAGTGCCAACTTCTATGTCAAGAAAGGTTTAGTCGCTCTTCCAGAACATTACTGTGTACACGTAACACTGACCAAAGACAAGATCCTTTCAAATCTCCCTGTTGCTTCAAGATGCATACAGTGTATTTTATTGGTTTATCACTGGTAGAAATATACCATAAAGAGGGCTTTCAGGACCTCTTCATACCACCTGACCGAATTATTATGCATGCAAAACACAACCCCATTTTATCATTGATTCTGGGACAGTTGCCCACAAACTTAAAACCAGATCCTCAGCAGATGTACTTCAGCGTAGTCACCATGGAGGTCAACAGAGCAGAAACAGCTTGTGAATTTATCATAGGTGTAATAGGACAATTCAGGTTGGAAGGGACCTCAGGAGGTCTCCAGTCCAACCTCCTGCTCAAAGCAGGGCCAGCTTTGAGGTCAGACCAGGCTGCTCAGGGCTTTGTTTTGAAAACCTCCAAGGAAGGAGACAGCACAGCCTCCTGGAGCAACCAGCTCCACTGCCTGGCTGTCCTCATGGGCAAAATCTTCTCCTTATATTCAATCAGAACCTCTCTTTTTTCAACTTATTCCTGTGGTTTCTCACCCTCCTGCCGTGTGACGCTGTGAAGAGCTTGGGTCCATCTTCTTGATGGCCGCTCCTAGATGCTGGCAGGCTGTCAGGTCCCCTTGAAACTGTCTCTCCTGCAGGCTGAGCAAGTCCAACTCCCTCCTGCTCCTCCTGCTCCATGTGCCGGTGCATGGGCGCTGCATCTCCCTCTGCTTCACCCCCCGAAGGTGAGCAAAAGCACCTTGCCACCCCCGGGATGTGGGGGGCTGAGTTTCCGCCCCCCACATCCCACTAGTGTCAGGGGGTTTTGAAGGGTGGATCTTGTGGCATCCACTGGATGAATCTGGTTCCTACGCTTGTGCTTACAATTCTGTAGAGGCATTAGAAGTTTTGGGTTTTTATGTTTGTGCTGTCTTTGTCTCCCCTTCATTTGAGAGTGAGAGAGAGAGGCTGGATTGCGTTATCTCTCATCCTCAGCTTGGTGCACTGTGCTGTGGTGTCATTTTTCAAACAAAGCCCAAAGACTCGCTCTATCTGGGCAATTTTGATTTCTTACTTTACCCACTCCCACCTCCCTCCTCCCTGCAACAAGATGAAAACATCAATATCTGTTTTGGGCTCCCAAGGTATGACACAATGTCAATGGAATTTGTTTTTAATCTGGGTGACTAACAGTTATCTGACAATTCAAGTAATATTTCTCCACATCCATCCGTCAAACTCCAGCGAGCTTACAGGGGGAGACAGCATCAGATTTAGCAGCCAAGGCAAGCCCATTAACACCCTGGGATTGTGACTTCAACTCCCTGCGATACGATTTTCCCCCAGCCTGTCCTGCGCTGCCCTTTTCATTTTTTATTTATGTAAAATTATAACTCTCGCATTTGAAAGTCATCCCCTTTTATTTCCGATGCTGTTTCCTACAGTGAGTCAGGTCAGGCAAACTATTATTAGGACCATGTTTATTTATAACGGGCAGTTTAGCATTAAGCAACGCGTTGTGACAGGCTGCGCGTTTCTGGAGGACGATGGCAGGCTCGGGGTGCCTGCGCAGGCACGGCGCCCGTGGCGGAGGGCTCCTGCCACCCCAGCCGGCCTCCGGACGCGCTCTGCCGCCAGCGGCTCGCTGCCGTCACAAAATGAAATGTTGGGAGCGAAATGAGGACACGCTGGAGTCGGTGCCGGCGCTGGGGGATGCGGGCAGCCGACAGCCACCTGGCTGTGCCATCCCTGCCCCTCCTGGCAGGCGGGTCTCAGGAGGCTCAGAACCAGAAATGGGGGTTCGCTGCCCCAGGTTTTTCCCAGTAAACACCTTTTTTTCACCTGCTCTGTGCTTCCCCTGAGGCCGCTGGTTTGTTGCCCTCTCTCCAGCCGCGCGCAAAGCAGCTGGCTTTGCCTTAGTCCACAGAGTTTTCTGCCTCTACAGCAGCACTTTCAATATAATTAAGTTATTTCTTCATTTTTATTCTATTCCATCTTCCCTGACAGCTCCGGATCCCACGAGCCCCACCGGAGGGCCTGCCAAAGACTGCAGAAGGCAGAAGAGAGGGGAGCGTTCCTCCAGTGATACCAAAACCCGAGCAGCAAAGAGGGCTGAGGACCATGGAGACCCTTCCCACCAGTAGAAGGTTAAATGGGCAGTAACCGAGTGGTGGGGCACCCTCTGCAACCCATCTTGGCCCCTCCAGGAAGAAGCTGCTGCTTCTTTTTTGCCGTCTTCCCTCCATCCCTGTGCCATGACGGGGAGCTTGTGCCGGCTGAGGAACTCCTCGCAGAGATCTGTCAGGTTCAGGCACAGCATTTCACCCTCTCTCCCCTCACACGGACCTGAGTGTCTACCTGCAGCTGGGCTGGAAAGGCAGCTCGTTTAGCAGGGTGAACCCTGCTGCTGGAGGTCCAGGTATTAGCAGGGCTGGTGAACGTCTCCTTAGGAAGGATTTGACCCCCCCATGACAGCGGGGGTAGGATGCAGGTGTCGGGGCCCTGACCTACGGCTGGTTACTTGCCAAAAGTGGCCCCAGATGGCGGGCTTGCAGCTGTGGAGGTTTTCACCTTTCCTCTGTCTGACTCCAGTAGCTCCTTTATCTCCCTGCGAATGTGGGCAGCAGCAAGGAGTGTGGTGCTGGGGACTGGTAAGGGGTTAATCTCCCACTTTTTTCCTTCCTCTAGGAAATCTCCACTGGCACTTTTCTTCTTACCTATTGGTTTGCATTTGGTTGACTTCTGTTTATGTTTTTTTTTGAGGAGATGGGGGACCTACTTTGGATGTTTATCATCCGGCAAACCCTAAATGACATCTGTGCTCTTGCATCCATCCCTCTATGTGAGAAGCTGTGACCATGGCTGTCAGGAGACCCATGTCCAAACCAGCTACCACAGAGCTAAATCCAGCAGCCCTTATTCAGTTCTTAGCTTGGCAAAACCCCAATGAAGATAAGGAGAGTTTTAACTGATTGGGGATGTCAGGTTCCAATAATGAGCATGGCCACGGTTCCTGAAATCTGTTTCCCTGAATTTGCTCAAGAGTATATTGCAGAGGTGTTTCTGACATTTGGCAACATTAATATTTAAGCCTTCCTGTGTTATTTTTGCTAAAGGAATTAGAAATTAGCATGTCATGATCATAATACAGCAGCTGAAAATAAAGGGCCAGATTGTGCCCTCAATCCACACGCCCAATTCCCACGGATGTCATTGGAAATTGTGTGCATATGCCTCTGAGGGCAGAATTTGGCCTAGCACACCCCTTCTCTTTCTGCAGCGCGCATGTTGTGCTCACTGCTGCTAACACAACTTCTGTGCAACGAGAGGGGAGCGCGTGCCTAAATTATTTAGTGCATTGATAACCCGCAGTGGTTTTTCTTCCCTTTTCATAATGATTGAAACCGTAATTTTTCCTATAGCTAAAGCCGATGTCTTTGCAGACGAGTCCTGCGCACCTCTATTAGCAGAAGGGGAATGAATTGCCCACAAGGCACGTCTCTGGCAGATGAGCATATTGGACTCCATACCAGCGGGCTCAACCTGGGTCTGGTGGGAGTGGCAGAGGTGTCGCTGGGACTGCCCTGGGGCAGGGAGGCGGGCTTGATGACCTCTGGTCGCTCATTCCAACTCAGTCTGTGAGAAATCATTGCATCTTTTCTGCCCTTCAGCTGGGACCTGATGGAGACGGCATGTGCTAAATGCTATCCTAATGAGGGATGCTTTCCTGAGCCAAGGGTCTTAGCTGTAAAGTGGATTTTTTTTAGTCTACAAGACTTCAGAAGAAAGGCTAGTTGCATCATATTTATATTGACTATTTAAAAAAAAGTGTCTGATAGAAGAATCGCTCAAAAGATGGGGATAGTTCATTAAAGAATAGTTGACTTTTTACTTTGCTTCCCTCCTCCAAAATATTCATAAGTAAACCAGTCCTGGAAACAGCTTGATTCATCAGCAACAGAGTACTCTCATGTAGCAAAATCAAAAAAAGGTGTCAGCTGTGACAAGACTATATGTACTATACATATGCTTTAAAAATGAGTGGTAGCAGACATTTTGAGACACCATACTGTGATGTAGCAAACTATATAAATACAAGTCTTCATCGTTGAAGCTAGGGATCTGACTCAAATCTTTATGAGGTCTGAACGACTGCTTTTGCACTGACTTTGTTGATGTCTGTCCTGCTCCAGGTTCTCGGAAGGGCAACCTCCAAGTAGTGCTCCACTGGGTCACTGCTGTGAACTGCAGAGTTGCCCTAGTCCACGCTCTCACTCCCTCACTTGCCTCCAGCTGCTAAATTCCAGTAAGAGAAACACACCAAATACTTTCCTAATATTATTTATCCATGAAAATAGTGGCTTTACCATAGTTGCCACCAGGATTAGATGCCATCGCAGCTAAAAGGAGATACTGTCCTTATGAGAGGAGATGGGCTGTTACGTATCTCACTTAGAATTTGCCTCACCCTGTGAAAATATTCAGGAGGAGCGTCCCGTGTGCTGGATATTTGTAACTGATTAGTTTTTCCTGTACTTCCACTTCAAGACAGTGGATTTTCAGAAGATGGACAGGCAGTACATAGGTCTTCCCAAACGAAGAACATGTAAACTTCAGCCCCTATCCCAACAAAGCTACAGCCCATCACTAGGCACTTCTGAAAGCTTAGGATTTCAAGCACACCCGAAAAAACAAAATCCAACCTTTTTTGGTCCACAATTAAGTCATGCAATCAGTGAGACCAAAGTCAAAAAGCATCAGCAGCGGATTTATGCATCTGCTGGCATAACAAGAAAGAAGAATTAATGCTGAAAGTAGCAAAAAGAAAACCATTACACAGGATTCTGTACACTATACTTTAGGAATCGGAGATGATAAGAGGCTTTCAGAGCTCCGGGACAGCATTTCTGGCATTATTATTAAACATTTTGTATGAAATAGTTATGGCAGACTGGGGGAGAGGGGGTCAGGGGTTGCAAATCTTGCTGTCAGTACTAAGGCCCTGCTCCCGCTCCCAGTGAAGGGAAGGGGACATCTCCCGAGGCACATCGGAGAAAATATATGAGTTGACACTTTAAAAATTAAGCCTCCTGGAATTGCTGTGTCGATTATTATCCCAGAGACAGCTTAAGTGATTTGCTCACAGTCACGCAGTGAATTGGGGCTGAGCCAGGAATAGAAGATAGGACTCCCAGCTTCTGGTCTCGTTCTCTTACCAACTAGGCACATCCCCAGATGTACAGTGTAATCCACATGGGGACGAAAATCCAAAATCAAAGATTTATCTCACTTCCTAACACAGCTGTAGACAGCTCTGCAGCACAGACACAGAAGCAAATCTTACTGCCCCAGTTACGCCATGTAACCCTCTGATTCCAAAGGAATTGCTCACCTGATGAATTTTGGCTTCACAGTATCAAATGACTCAAATCCCTACAGCATCAATGCCCGTCAGGAGAAGAAAAGACAGAGTGGTAGTCTGAACTACGCACCTGGGATTAGTGGCTTCAGCAATTTCAGCTAAACCTATTATATAAAATTGCAGTTGTGTGTTACTAATGGGTGCTTCGCTCATTAACGGGCAAAGGCAAATAGTGTTTCTGGAGCTCTCGGTATCACCTGGCTATGCAGGGAGAATAGGTTAAATACAGAGCAGACCATACTTGTAAGAAGATTAGTACATACAACAGGGATAGTAGCAGGCTTCTGTTGGGTCTAATCTGGCATCTGACCGGGACAGAGAGCGAGAAGGAAACTCTAAGCCAGTTAAAGTAGTGGATTATTGATGACAGAGGATTCACAGCTGATAGGGGAGCTGGAAAGAGCAGGTAGTAGGGATGAAACAGGGCAGAGCTCATAGCGAAAAGGAGGTAGAAGATACTATGTTTTACAGGGAAGGTCTAACAAATATGACAGAAAACTTAGTGGATAGGATAATAAAGATATGAGCTTTCCAAGACTACAGAATTGGGGTGAGCAAGGAGAGAAGCAGTCATATATATATATGTGTGTGTGTGTGTGTATATATATATATAATCTATCTCCTAGCTTCCCCTCTAAAATTGTATCTTACACACCAAGGGAAAAAAAAAATCACACCAAGCTACTGCCTAGGGATTTGAACTTGGACAAATAAATGATCTGAGAAGACTTGCTGGGGAAAAAGGCTTCCAAGACCTCCCTGTCGTCCTCTGCACGGATAAACACTAGATGGAGAATAACATTGCAAATCACTAGTAATTACAGAAAGTCTGGCTAAGACTTCCACGTAGATAATGTTATCTTGGGTAACAGGCAGCTGGGAGCGGGCTGGGATAGCACAGGCCTTCTGCAGCACAGCTGGCTAATCAGGATAACCCTTGACAGCCATTTTTAAGTGACTGATAATTTGAAAGAAAATGACTTTGAGAAGTTCTGGAGCGATGTTTACCAGGGACGTTTGGGAGTAGCTTGCTTCTTTTTGTTTGCTTGCTTGTTTCTGAAGAAGGGTGGTTCAGACACCAAGCAGGGCTCTAGGAGATCAACAGTAGGTGACGGCTTTGAGGGGAGCAGTGGAAACCAATTGTCTCCTCTGGCAAGGACTTTGGCATAGCAGAAAGGCAAATTCACAGCTGGGAAGCATTTATTAGCATTTTCCTATTATACCTGACAGGCTGGGAGGAGTTATCAAGAAAACTCCTTTAGTGTGCTTCTAGGGAATTAAAATCAATGCACTTACAGTGTTTCTGCCCCAGGACAGAGTTTGTGAAAGCCAGCGTGACCACTGCTTCTTAGCTTTGCAATTTCTGTCTGTACCTCTCTGTCCATCTCCTAGGTCTTGGCCAATTCTGACTGAGACTGGCATATCTGCTCCAGATTGTTGGTATTTTAGTAAGGTTTTTCTCTTCGTTTGGGGTGTGAATAGGACAACTTGCCTGTAGCAATGTGTTAAGAAATCATACTACAGTCTAGGTCATGATTAAGTTACAGTAAAATTACAGACTGTCTAGAAGAAAATGAGCAATCTCAGCTGTGAATATTGCAGAATGCATTATCTCACAGATTTATTTATTTTAATACTGCCTGTTTAAAATTCTGCGAGGCTCCTTGAGCTGTATATAGGTGCTAATTTAAATCAGAAAGGAAAAAAATATGTGCGATGAATTATATTTGGGCATAGAATTTGCAAAATGAGATAGGAATTTGATCCCCTTAGTTTTGTTGAGACAGTAGATACTACTAATAGTTGATAGTTAAGAATAAGTTAAAGAAACTAAAATCTAAATGGCTTGGAAACCTAATTTCCATTTCCATGACAGCTTTGTCAATGTACAACCTGTTACTGGTTTTCTTACAGGAGTGTATTGGCTATGTAGATACTACAATTTAAAAGCAACTCATTTTCTTTTACCTTAAATCAATTTCTAATCAACTTAGCCAAGCAGAAATAAACTAGGCTTAAGTCTTTAACTGTTTATTGATCATCCACATATCTACTCGTTGGCCTATGCTGGTTTAAATTGACACCTTTAGTTAAACTACCCCAAAGACATGTGTAGGTAAGTGCCTCTCGGTGGCAAGTGCAGGGAGGTGGGTCTGGGGTGGTGTGTGCCGATAACGAAAAGAAAGCCTGGACTCCCACCAGTCACGGACATCACTTGATTGCTCCCTCCGCTTGGTGCTGAGCTCTTGCACCTGGGAGACAGGTCAGCCCAAGGACTGCTCCCCAAAATGTGTATGAGTAAGAAAGCACCAGGTTTTGACTCCTCCACCCTACCCAGCTCTCTTGAGGGTTCCCATGTGCCCCTGTCCTACTGCCCGTTTCCCTTGGCCCTCTCTTGGTCAGAAGTGGAGACATAGCCTTCACGGCTGTCTCTTGAGCCACGAGGGACTTGGACCTCCAGGGGCAAGGTAACACAAAATAAATGATTGCAATAACAATAAAATGAAAATTCCCTTCTGGCTTTTGATGGATGGGCATGCACAAGTTCATTCAAGCAGCACGCATTAATGTAGTCTTCCTGTTGGTCAGCAACAATCTGATGATACTTGCTGAGTATCTACTCTCAGTGGTTACTTGCCCTGTTTAGCTGATGTCTGTTGCCTTGTTGGTCTTGTCTTTGTACTAGAAAATAGGAGGTGCAGAGAGTCACCCCTGGTCTCCAAGCCTGGCTCTCCCCTCAGGTCTCAGAGGTTCCCCCCTTGGCTGCACGTTGCCTTGCAGGGTTAGCCAGGACCAACGGAGCCTGCGCTGTCAGGAAGGGGTTCAGTGCCTGCACTTAGCCCAAGTCCCTCTTATTTAGCTGTACAGACACCCTCTCCGAGTGCCAGAAGGGCTCAGGAGGTCCACAGCACCCTAGGAATCACCATGCTCCAGGTACCACCCCTTGGGTGCCCAAAAAAAAGTGTGAGCATGTGCTGGGATGCATGTGGTCCACTCACAGCCTTTTGGCTGTTTATTCCTACAAATATTGATTCTATGTCACCAGCAACAGGAATACTGGGAAAAGCTAAATCAATCTTTGTCATCTTCACAGTCCCCAAGAAATTAGACAAGAAATGTTTGTCAGTACAGCAGGAATTAAATAAAGTATGTAAGAATCTGGATGGATATAACCAAAAAATAGCCTTTCAAGCTTCATCCAGGTTGCAAAGGGTACAATTTTACCTGGAAACTGCAGATTAAAGGGCACTGAGCCATCCTTATCATTTTGTCCTGGACCAGTAATGGAAAGACCTACAAAAGGAAAAAACCTCCCACCGCTGAGAGGAAAATGGAAAGCTCTCCATTCCCGGTTTGCTTGGTCACTGCTGAGTTTGGGTGGCATTCTGAATGCACCAGGGAGGTTGGCTTATACCTGAGACTGTAACTGTGCCCACACATCCTTGTGGAACTTTGAAATAGCAGAGATAATGTCAGCCCAGTTACCATATGCTTTCAGTCTGCCCGGGCAATGATTGTATAATAATCCCTAACAGAAAACTGAAGACGAGATTTCAAGTGGCTGCCAGAAAACAGTTTTTCACTTGGAGTGGCAACTCTGAATAAGGAAGCATCTGGCACATTTGATCAGACAAAGAAAATTAGGTCACTCAGAAAAATATTTGATGCTCTTCCTGAGGAACATAATACTAAAAATGCATCTATCTAGAATGGCAGCATTCTCCTCTTCGGCACTGCTTCTCGTATTGTGATGTTTTGTATTGTTCTGTGTAACTGCGCTATATTTAGTAGCTGTTAAATAGTAGAATATAGATTATATAACCAATTACTTTCCTCCTGCCAGGAGCAGGAGTTTATGACCAAAGAGGGTTTTGTTGGTCGTGGGTTTTAAAGAAGATTCAAGGACAACTGCTCTGATGCAATTGACTGCTGGATGTTTTCAACGAGGTTTTTAAAAAAATCACGTTGAATGAAAAATGTAAAGGATCTTTTGTTTAATGTTTTTGTTCTCTCCGTTTTAAGCACGTCCCATTTTTTATCATTCCTGGACAGTCATCAAAGTGAGACTTCACCAAAAAAGTCTTGAAGATGGAGGAGTACACTGGTAAACACCCGCGTCAGGGGGAGAGGGGGGAAGAAGGATCGCAGGGAGGGCCACGGCAGGAGGGAAGGAGCAAGGGCCCAGCCTTACTCCTTAGTAAGGCGCAGAGTAATATTTCTGCTGACTATTCTTTCCTGGGACCCATGTGCCCTCCCTGTCCCTGGGAAATACTTCTTTGAGGCGTTCAAAACAGTTGGGGGAATAAATACAAAGCAACACAGGTATTACAGGTGTTGAAGTTGAGGTACTCAGGTTATATCTATGAAGGGAAAACGCAGAAAGCTGAAAAGCCGAAGCGATTGCATCCGTCACATAAAGGTATGCAGGGAGAGAGAGAACCTTGGGCCATTGCTGAATCCCGGGGCCTGGGTTGTCTCTTGCACCAGCTGGCAGTTCAGCAGAACAGCCCAAGCATCTCAGGCAGCTGGCTAGAAGTGGGCTGGTGCTCAATCTAAAGCTATTAATTAGCACCTGGCTGGCATGGCTCGTCACCGGTTTCTGCTCTGGGTGACTAAGGAAAAAGAAGAGTCCCAAAGCCAAGCCCTGGCCAGCTGGAGAGCCTTCCCCATGTGCGGCTTACAGTCTAATTGCTCATGGAAAAAACATGCATCTCCAGCAATCTTTCTCCATTTAGTTAATTTCCAAGAATCTCTCCTCAAAGGAAGTTTTTAAGGGAAAAGTGTGGTTAATTAATCTCAATTTTTCCAGCTTCCTAAAACCAGGAATGGAAGCAGTGACCACAGAGTTTTCGGACCCTACAGACAAACTCCAACCTGATTTAATGCATGAAGACAATTCTGTTCCCACATTAATCCGTCCAGCTGGTAAATGAATCAGTTTGTGGTATTTTCATTCGATTGAGAAGACGTCAGGTAACCAAAAGGAGTTCCAAGTTGCCATCTTGGTCTAATTTATTATAGTGTGGTACTGCAACTGGTTTAGTCCCTTCAAATCTACATAAAGAGCTGAGTTGAAGTACTTACATATGGTATACATAAAATGTGGTCTTGATTTTCAAAATAGTTTAAACATAGAATTGAATGTGTCCTCATTCTTTGGCATATTTAGTGTTACAAATTTTATCAGCAGATGAAAGAAACTTTAATAAGGTAAAAAGCTTGCCTAAGGTCGAGTGGCACGTTAACTCAGAAGTGGAATTAGGCTTCAGGAGGTTTCTGGCACTTAATCATAAACTTAGTTCATTGGTCCTGCCTCTTTCCAGATTCTGTCATACAGCCTTTAATTTTGTGCAAGGGCTTAACTGCCCTCATAAATCATAAATGCACAAGTTTTGAGAGGCTTATTTACTTCAACAGCCTCAGAATGGAGCTTTAGCCTGAAAAAGTACTTTTGAGAGTATACGAATGCCAAGCATCTGGTGTGAAAGGTGGCTGAACAAACGGGGCGGTCTCAGCTTCCCAGCACCCATCCCCTCCTCCCCAACCCGCAGGAGCTGCTTCACCACACGCTTCTTTTTCCCCTCCTTCAGGCTAACCGCTACATTTCCAATTCAGATGCGTTATTGCACTTTCTCCTCCTGATTGTAAAGTTGTATAAGTGGGTAAACACCTACTTGCTGTTCTGGGGTCAGGTCTAGTCCGCACGGGAGTGGGTTTGCCAGGGTGGGTATGTCAGTGTACTGACATTTGGTACAAATTCTGTTGGCAAAAACACATTTTTACCCCTGGGAACTGTATATTGAGTAGGAGTTTTACTGATATTTATATTTCACTGATATTTATATTTTATCATAAGGATGTCCCTAACCAGGATTTTATACCAACAGCTATTACTGTCGCAAGCTTTGGACAGAATCCTTGTATTTTTCTGCAACTCCAAGAGAACACATCACTGAAAGAAAATGAATTTTATGCCTTATTCAGTATTTTCTTAGAAAAAAAAAAAAACCCTCACAATTCTTTTGTTGCACAGAAATATTTTACTTCTTTCCTCTATTGACCAGAAACGCGCCAAAAATGCAAGTTCAGGGAGCAGATGTCAGCTAATCCCAAAGTCTGTGCTAAGAACATGATGGCAACTCACAGAGAGTTCAAGAGAATCTAAATGTCTTGCTGGTTTGGTACAAGATTATGCTCTGAGCAGATAAGCCCCTGCATTTTAACTTGGGAGCTCAAAAGGGATAAATAACATTTCTGGAGCCAGGCAGCCAACAAACGGAAATTCTTAGCACAATGCAATCTTGCTCTGGGGGTTTTCTCGGGCATGTGTTTCCCATCAGACGTTATTACACTGCTGCGTACGTAGGGCTTATCTCCAGGCAAAGGTGGTAACACTCGGCCATTGATACCCCGCAACTTATTGAAGTTGTAAGATGGATGAGGAGGGATTAGTTGAGCTGTTTGATTCATAGCTGGTACTTATTAAATAAGTTTAAGGATGTGACATCACTATTTGTCATAAGTGTTCTTGTTGCGGTAGGGTGTGTATGTGGCAGGAGGGGAGAGGAGCTGTCATCACGTAGATAAGCCAGAGAACTCTAAATCATTAGTAATGAATAATTCACTGTGGAGAAAAAATAACAGACAATGTCAGGCAACGGAATAGCGCTAGTTCAGTTACATCTTTTTTTTTTGTGTCTCTGATGAAAGGCTTTTAACCCTGATTATACCCTGTCTTAACTGTGAGATTTGCTTTCTGTAGGGATATTCAGCTCCAGGCAAGACAGAAGGATGTTCCCAAATCCAGTAACTGGGTCAAATCTAATTATCATAGATAATTTGCACATTTCATTTATGGTAAAGGGAAATGTGTCTCAAGGTAGGTGAATCCAATTCGTTTTGTCAAAGGCAGACTAGAAGAGCTTCTAAACAGAAAGAAAAAAGGTCTTTTGCTAGACCAAATCACTGAAATGGGAAGCCAATATTAAAACCTTCAGTCCAAACCAATTTCAACAGCAAAATTACACAAAACTGTGACAGACAGTAAAATCCCCCTGAATTTCCAGTGTCCAAAACCTGGAGTTCCCCTCTTGACTGAAATGCCAAAAAGTCCCTCAGAACTCCAGGGAAATAGCAGAATCTCCTAAATTTTTGTGCAGGACAATAACATGTTTTTTTTTCTTGCAGATTTTACCATCTACTTCACCTAGATGTAACCTTTGGTTAGGACAAGATTAAAACATTGACAATGTCATTAACAATTTTGACACATAATCTGGTACATTACAAATAATCAAAGCATTTCAGTGTGTTCTATTCCCAATGAAAAGTCAAAATGGTAGTTGAACTTCCTGTATCACTGGGAAAAAAAAATAGCTATCATCCCTAAACAAGCTTGATAAACTAATACAAACCCACAGAATATTACTGGTTTTGTTAAATCAGTATTTCCATTTGGGAAACAGTTGTGTTGGATTTTAAAAGTCATTTGTATCGCCTGAAGTTGGAGGTGGGACGATTGTTCATCAATGACCTCTTTGCGCTCTCTGTGCATTGTATTAAAAGCAGCCCAGCCAGATATGAAAAGGCTACAGAAATTGTCAGTGAAGAAAATTGACTAAAACAGTGTTTTTGTTACAGTAGAAACCTTATTTCTTTATATAATCAGTTTTTTTTAAGTGGCTTTTCTAGAGCACATGTTTGTTCCCTCTCTGTCTCCCTTTTCCCTCTGCTCAGGTAAACAATAAATTCAAAACCCCTCATAAAAACATACACAGCTGTAATGACTGGAAATTTTATAACATTCTAGCACTCAGTATCATCAAGTAGCTTTACAGAAAAATATCCTGTGCTCTTGGATAAGCAAAATCCAACGCACATTCATAAATGTTCCTAAATTTAATATTCTGTGTACATATCAACTTTCTGAAAAATTATGTGCATCTGGCATATTTATTTATGCACAAAGTGTATACATTTAAGTATTGGGGCCCAGGTGCTTGGTGAGCAGGCTCAATCGATATGTCTATGTGTTTTCCTCTGCTTCATTTTTCCACTGTAACGTATTTGTTCCCTAACAGAGACGTGATGAAAGCGTTCAAAAGGCAAGTGCAGAAATTCATAATAGAGGGAAAAGGGAAAAAGAAAAAAAGGGAAAAAAAGGAAAAAGGAAAAAGAGGGAAGGGAAGGGAAGGCAAGGCAAGGCAAGGCAAGGCAAGGCAAGGCAAGGCAAGGCAAGGCAAGGCAAGGCAAGGGGAGATAAACATCACATATTGTTTCGTATGTGACGTATGGAACTGCCGGAATAACAAAGAAATTGAGGGAAAAACTCCTTATGGGTCTTTTTTGTTGTTGTTACAAAGAAGACTAATGCTAGAAGTTTTTTTCACCTCTTTTACCGTAAAGTCCAAAGATGTTCAGATGTTCTACTTCAGCTTGAGTCCAATTTTAATACCTCAGGCTAGTTTCTGCCTCCTGATTTCTTCTTTCTTTATTCAGAAACAAGTGGAAAGGCAGCTGGGCATGCTGTCATGCCAGGAGTCTCAGAAGGTATCAGCTCTTTCATTAATTACTTCTTTGCTCTCCCTCTGCTTTATGTTAAAAACAGCCTAGTTGAGTATGTAGAAGTTGCATAGGCTTCAGTGAAAACGCACTTAGGGGACCCTTTAAACTGTCAGGTTACATCACATAAACTGAGGGGATCATATTCAAACAATTGTAAAACTATTTTCTTGCCCGAAAGAGCACACCATGATGCCATTTAACTGGAACCTGAAGCTATGGGTATCCTGCTGTGGTATCATGTGCAGCGAGCGCATGTGATTGTTCTCCTGAGGCATTTGTTACATGCATCTTGTTAACCCTAGTTCAGTCAAAATAACTGCCTTCACTGCTGCTTGACCTATTTTAGCATAATTTAGCCCTGAATGTGGTGCATTTCGGTTGCAATAAGTTATTCTGCTGGCATTAATACCATGGGAACTTAAAATGGAACTGTAAGGGTTTGAAAATATCATTCTTATTAACTCAACAGTTTGGTTTCAGTAATTTATGCATCTTTCAGAACTGACCTAATACTTAAACGTACATAAAAGAGCAAGCAGTAATCAATGCCAGACTTGAAAAATTCTTTCCCTCATAACAAACCAGGCTTTTCCCAGGCTTTGGAAAAAGGAGTATATTTAAGAGTTCGCTAAGCCTCGTTAATAGCTGCATCTATAGGACTTGTAAAAGTGCATTGAGGATTTACTGCCATTTCTGCAACAGCAGGAATAGAGTTAGATTTGTTTAAGGCTTGAGCATTAACGGCAAGCTCCAGACCACTTCCATGCCATCTGTGTTGGGAGACTCAGGGACCATTCAGGCACCTGTTCAGAAAGCCCCAAAATCCCAGCAGGCACCTCCTAGCAGGCCTAGGACCTCTCTGGGCACCTAGCTGTGACCCACCTCTGCTGCAGGAGGGAGGGTAACATCTGGTACCCGAGGGTCTCCAACTGGCATCCGAGCCCATGGCACATGAACAAAGTTCAGTATGAAGAGCTGCAGCAGTGAGGGACACCATCTGCATAACCATTCAGGGAAAATCACAGGTCACAAGTCTTCTCCAAGATAAAGGTTTGAACCCACCAGTTTCAGCTACAATGGGCTTACCACCAGGTTGATGAAGAAACAGAGCAAATACAACAGGAGAATTATGTGGTGAGTTAAGTCTTGTGTAAGGGCTGCTGCATTAGAAGGGGGCAGAAGGGAGGTCCCAGACTCACTCCCAAGACTTTTTCTGATTTTTCCCATGACAAAAGCATGAAGGGTGCAAAGAGCTAGAGCCTCCCAGCTCAGAGCCATTACCGATTGCACCTCCCCAGCTCCTAGAAGATGCACACTGAGTGGCTGTGCCTGCAAAACCCAGCCCCTCTGCACCTGTTCAGCTCACTCCACCAGCTCCTCAGCCTCAAAAAGGCATAAAGCCCCAGTTTTGTCATGAGGACAAACTCACCACAGCACAGCTCAGGGGCACATGACAACAACAACGCTGGTCAGTGCCTTTCAGGTAAGAGGGAACTCTGTGGTCCAGGTCCTGCAAGGCTAAGGGGGCTGGTTATCGTTCAAGACTCAGGCCTCCAAGCTACAGAAAAAAGGTCTCTAGACCATCACTGGTGTCTCAGCAACTCTGTCCTCAACAGAGAAGACTTCTGTAGTGCCCTTCTGCACCAGTGACCCTCCCCACTGGTATAATTGGGTTACCAAACTGGGGAGCCTGGGTACCTCTCCTGGGGCCAGGCAACTATTGCTGAGACATCACAAAATCTCAGCCGCAAAATTAAGGTACAGAGTCTGCATCATGCACTAAAATCTGGTTCAGGAAAGTGTTATTTAACTAGTAAAACTCCCATAAACCTTGTCCCTGTTAGCGCATCAATCAGGGTGGCCTTTGGGGTTTTTTCAGGGATCACAGTGTGTTTATGGTTAGACACACGCTCGTAGACCTTGCTGAAATGGGGTCAGGGAATACAGCTCTTAGTCCTTGCTTCAGGAGTAGCTGTACAGTAAGCTATCGTGACCTAAATATTGCAGCCTGTGCTGACACTTCGTTTGAGAATGCAAGATCCACTTCAGAAGTTTTAAGGGTGACACATTTAAGGTGGTGGGGAGAGGCAGGAGACAGAGTTACCCAATGCCAGGACTATTCCTTCCTTCCCTCAGGTGTAAATTAGCGTGACGTGATTCAAGATTCAGGCTTGTAGCCTTTTTGTAAGGGGCGTAAAATCCAGATTTTCACCTACAGTCTCCTGTGTGAGCTGTTTGACTGACAGGAATGCCTACAACTCAGATTTCCAGGTGTGGCTGAGGACTCGTGGCCCCAAATGCGCATCCTCGGAAGTGAAGGTCTGTCCCAGCCTGGGTTTGGAGGAGGGAGAAAGAGCTGGAGTGGCACTCAGCAAACCACACAGCGGAAGAGCTCTGCAGGAACTTTATATGAAGTCGAACTTGACTTCACTTGTCAGCCTGCTCTGTGTGACTCACCGAAGGTGCTGAACAGACTAACGAGTGGGAGGAGGAAACGGGGGGGAGAGGAAGAAAGGGAGACAGGCAGCCGAATGAAACTAGGAACACTGATTTATGACCAAAAAAAAAAAAAAAAAGGAGGCGGCTGTTTTTCAGAAAGTTACACTGGTCCTTTTCCAGCTCTAATGTGAGTGGCATACAATCCAAGATCTCCCAGATTTGAGGGGGAAAAAAAAAAAGTAAGAATCAGAACTTTTAGCTAAAAAGCGATAATAACACTTTTAACCTGATGGTTATGATGGAACTCCAGGGGTTTGATTTATTCAGCTGTCACTTACTGCACATCCCAAGCGTAACAAGAGGACATGTTGGAATTGCAACCTTTATTTAGGGTTTCTTGGCATGATTTCATTTTATACTGGCCTTCTGGGAGTTATTTTTCATCTTTAGGCAGTTACCACTGCTAAGAGGAAAAGGGAAAACCTTTTTTTTGTTAGCTCTTAGTGTGGGGTGGTTATTTAAAAATCAGGAATTCAAGTTTGCTGAGTGTCTGCTGGGGTGTCTCCTGACCTGTGATGAGAAGGAGATACCACAATGGGGGTTTTTGTTAGAGCATCAGGACTGTGGGGCAGAAGTGATTCCTTTGGACACCTCTTCTTTGAAGATACTGCTAAAGAGCAAGTAATACTTAACACCAAACACAATTTTTTACTGGCATTGAAGAGAGGCTGTTTCCCTCAGGGAATCACGGTTGGCACAGGGACACATGGTGTCTCTAAAGGCCAAAAGTCATGTTTATTGTTTTTCCTGGAGAGGCTCCCTGCATCCTGACCTGGCTATGTTCCCTCCATCCTTCCCCCACCCCATCCCACTTTCAGTCTCGCCTGGGTCTCCTGGGAGCCGTTTCTCATCAGAGTCTCCGAGTTTGCCAAACTCTGAAATGGTGGCATGATGTACACAAAGAAAGATTTCATCGAGATAATTGTCTTCGCTTGAGGACTAAGTTGAGATTTATATCCTGGTGTCCATAAATAAAAGGCCACAGAGTCTATGGTTTGAACATAAATATCCCTGCCCACCCAATGCCCCCAGATGAACTCTGGGGGGGGGCTACTGTAAGGTTTCTCCAGTGAGACTCCCACAAGGCAGTCAGTAAGTATTGTGAAGTGGCTTTTCCATCCAAAGAAGGGCTGACATGAAGGTACATCAAAGAAAACAATGAATGCCTCCTGCTCTGACCTACATATTTCATTCTGAGAGACTCAACTACATCTGCTAGATCACTTGGAACAACTGTTATCCTTTAGAAATGAAAAATCATTTCTTCGGGGAATAAGAAAGGGTGGGGTGTGGGGGGGAATCCTGTAGTGGCTTGCTAGGGCACAGAACATTTAAACTCTGCTGTATTGATTGTAGTTTATGATTGAATGCAATCATTACTGTGTCTATATTTTTCTGTTTCAATGAAACCATCAGGCAGTGAGTCATGCTGTGCATGTAACCCGGAGGAAAGTGCAAAGAGACTGCCGAGGAGTAGCAGTACAAAAATACCATTGGCATCTTTTCCCTAGGAGAGCAGGGCTCTGGACAATTTCCACAGTCTATTGCTGTTTTTCTATTACATGCATTCTCCGCTAAAATGTGTAATAGAATCGAGGACACAGTTATGAGAAAAGAGCCTTCTTGCACATGCTGTTCCATAATTAAAGAACAGCGATAATAGAAATCCTACTTTTTTTTTTTTTTGCATTAACGAGCTCAAATTCTTATAGGCATTAAAAGGGCATATGCTTTTCTTCTAATTTAGAGATTAAAAAATCTCAAAGCAGATCAAGAGGAAGGCTGTAGTTTGAACTCTTTAGTGAAAGAAGATGCACTATCATTAGCAACAAAACAATTTTAATTAGCCCATTCCTGGATCTGCGGTGACACATGACAAATGGATAGAAGTTTGGCAGAACAGGAGATATTATCCTCTTGGCTTACTAAAGGAAGTTCAAGTCCATAAGAAACGAATACCTTTCAAAATGTTTTAATTTGCAATTTTAATTACCTGAGTGTTATATTATCTTTTTGTTGGGTTTTTTTTTCACCGAAGGCACTAAAATTCAATCTGGGAATTCCCTTCTCCCCGCCTTGAATTGTGCTTCTTTCAGTCCCATTTGTGGATCGTGCATATTTTTATTAAGCTAAAGAGAAGACATCCTAATTAGCAATGCCTCATTGCATTAGAAATCAGGATCTGTGGCTACCAACCTGTGGAGACGCAGTGGGAAGACATGATTGCAGTTTGATTCAGCCGTACCAGGCACTGAGTAAAGATTACGCACTCACAGACGGGCACCCTGTCTCGGAGAGCAAGTGAAGAACGCCGTCCTCACTGCACCCTGCACCAGCAGTGACAGCAGACCCTTTCTTTTGTGGTATGAAATCTCAGCTCTGCTGTGTTAAAAAACAGAGGATTTTTAAGGGAGTTTCCCACAAACCTCATCTCCGGGACATGGTACGTGCCAAAACCACCCCAGCAGCTGCGTGCTGCAGCACAGTGGCTTGCCTTCTGCCCCAGCAGAGCCTGGAAGGCTTTTAAAGAGAAAGGCTAATTGCAACACAGGGTAGCTGCATGCCGGAGCTGGCTAATGTATAAGTCCCAATTTCTCATCCCCCTGCTTGCCAACTTATATCCGACATGGTTAATGGAAAGCAGCTGTAGAGAAAGCTACTGTAACGGTGCCCAGCGGCACTGTTCCTGGGTGTCCCACCCCACAGCTTCCCAGCTGAGGGGATGTGCTAGGATCAGGCTAGGAAAAGGAAGATGGAGTTTGTGCACGCCTTCATGGCCACAGTGCGTAACCCTCGCCCTTCCCTCTGGCATCGCTCTACGAAAACATGCTCTCAATGGCAGGAGAGGGAGCTCGTGTTTCTACGTTGGGTCGCGTCACGGGGTGGTTCACGGTGCAAAGGCACAACTGGGGAGCACTTGTCTGCTGAGAAGCCTGCCACGCAGGGCCCTGAGAGCCAGCATGCCCATGGCATAGGTCTCTGCATGGTGGCCCTGGCCACTACCACCCTTCCTGGACCTCCAGCCCACCCCACTGTCCAGCACTGCAAGTGGGGGCTGCACACTGGGGCCATGGGGAGCACACGAGGGGCAGCAGTCATGCCAGGGTACCCCGCATTTTGACTTTGTAACCAAGTCAGGTTCTACTTTATTCTTTTAAAAGAAAAGAAAAGAAAAGAAAAAAAAAAAGATAAAAGAAGCTCCAGTCCTAGAGGCATCCTCAGGAGGAGCGGGCAGCACTGGCTGCACTCAGGAGCCCACAGAGGTTGGTTGACATAGCCTCTTTAAACACTTAATATTTCTTGGGGTATGATGTGGGGGTTTTTTCTCTATTGTGTGCCCTTTTTTTCTGATGGACACTTTAGTCTTCTGCCTTTTAAGTTCATTTTTGGTATCCTGGCATGTATAGGCATGTCCTCTGAGGTCATGCAGAGCCTTACAGGCTCTGTAAGTCTAGCAGGGGTAGCACTGCTGGTATTTTGCACAATTTACTTTGATGAGGTCTTCTCCCTCTTATTGAGAAGGACACACTCAGATACTCTCAGCAGACAGTAGGTTTGGGTTTTCACCCTCTTTTTTTCAGCAGAGCAGTGCAAGGTGACATTTTGGCTCATGGAGCGTGGTTAAACCAGATGATGTGACTTGGAAATAAAAGTAAACATGAACAAACTTTTAAAAAAAATATCACTAAATGAGAAGCAGCTCAGCAGAAGGAGGAGATCCTTTTTTTTTATGAAGGATCTCCTTGTTAGTGTCTGTGAAAAAAACATAGCCAGGCAGCGCTAGCTGCGCAAAAGACCTTGACCAAGTGGCTTTGCTGAAAAAGGGGCTGGCATTTCGATAGCAAGATCTTTCTAGGTTGTTGAATCCTATGTTGCATGGAAACAGCATAAAACAGAAATACAAAGGCAGGAATCAGAGAAGTTGCTAAAAAAAAGGAACTGAGGATTTTGCTTTCTTCCTTTACACTGGGGCAAAAATACATTTTACAGCTGTGACATGTGCCACTGACCCTAGGGGTGAGCCAGGCAATCTCCCACTGCCACCAGCTTCGTCCCTGTCCAGGCTGGCAGTTAGAAACCTTGTTCTTCTGCCAGTAAACAGAACAGATTTGAGCTAGTTGTCATTGTGATGGCAGACACCCCAGAATATCAGCATAAAAGTAATCTTTTCCTCTGTAGAACTGTATTTTAAAGTGATTTTTGAAACTTACTGGGAAAATACTTTCACCTTGAAGAAACGTATAACAATGGTAGTCTGCATACTTACATGGACAGCTGTTATCTATTTTATTAGTCAGTGCTTGGATCTCAAAATCAAAATCTGAAATTCATCAACATTGGCAACACCCTGCAGTGGCTTCACAAGAAATAAATACTTCTGACCATTAGTGTTCTGAAGCAGCTTTGATATTTGCATTAAATTCCTGTTCAGAATTATTTCTTTGGGAGTAGATTTCAGAAAGCTCCTTCCTTTGTTAAATGGCAATGTATCACACCAAAACACAGGCATTTGGTTCTAATTTACAATAGCAAGGGTTTTCTTCGAGTAAAAAACAGAGCACCACCTTGGCCCACTCTTTGTTTCCTGCAGATGGGTTATGTGTTAGGAAATAATTTCTAGCATCTTCTTCTCTTTGCTTTTTTATTTTGTGTACCCTTTCCTGGCAAAGGCAGCATACTGTGGCAGTTTCAAAGCCTTTTCGAAATATAGGCAAATGCTCCTTTTTTTCCCCTGAAGTTATAACGAGGCACTATTTAATTTTCCACTCCTCTGTTTCGGGGAAATAAACATTAAAAAATCAGAAGTCATTCATAATCTCCAGACAACATTGTTACTTTTAATGTGAGGGAAAATATTTTCCTTCTCTGTTACTGCCGCACGGCCCTCCCAAAGAGCACTTGGTGAGTAACTCTGATATTACACTAAAGCCTAACATGCAGGAAAACTGAGCTGATCGGGAAAATATTCAGGAAAGTACACTCATGTGCCCCAGAATCATAATTTTTCTATTAGAATGGCAAAATACTCCCAAAGCTGGGATTCTCCAGCTATGCACCATCCACACGTGTGTCTGGATTTGTGTGCACATACATACGTAGTCTTTTGGTCCCCCTTTAATGCTGAATTTCCTGATGGGTGGGTGGATAATGACTGCGCCTGTCTCCAGGTGCTTTGATACATATGCTACGGATATTTCAGTAAAGGGACTTAACCACAGAGGCTAATTTTTGAACACCTTACACAAACTGTGAGTTTTTGCAAGTCCACTCAGCGTCCTCAGCTATGAGGAGAGTGCTTGAAAACTGAACGAGCTGCGTGAACAAATCACCGATGAGCCTGAGAACATGTCTTTCCAAAAATACTTTCCTGGGTCAAAAAAAGGCAACCAGGCCTTGCACCATTCCACACTAGCACATAAGTGATCATGTCGGTGATCGGCTGAGCTCTCCCTTCCCGCTTTTGGAAGTTCTCTATCTGTACAGAAGGAGTCAATGGCCTCTGTTGCATCTTTTCTGTGTGAGTGACGCCCAGTGGCAGATATTGCTGCCCTCCAGCTAGCCACCACTTCCAGCACCTCTTATATGCTCCTGGGGTATCAACTCTCTGAGTAGATGCCTTTTTTTTCCCCTTATATCAGTGGCATGACATTTTCTGCAGGATTTTTTTTCATTTAAATGTTCTTCAGTGTTCCTCCAAAATGCATATTCATTTTTCTTACCTTTTGAAAGGAAGACTTGGCCCCTCTTCTTTATCACCTAGAAAGATTAAATTAACTTCTCCACCGATAGTAGACAATACTTCATATTCCAGAGGCAATCTGACTAGAAAACCTGAACTGAGCAAGAGTAATTCATTCGACTTCACTGAAGCTGCACTAATTTACACCAACTATAAATTAATCTTTTCTTGTGAAATGTGTCTAGGAGTGACCTTGCACTATCCAACTGTCTGGATTAATTCTGGGCAGCATTTCACCCTCAAAATAACGCAGAAATTTGGAACTCCTTTTTTAAGGAAATTGGCTGAAATTTTGCATTTACATCTTCACAGAGTAAGTCAAAGGTCAGTACTGGAATAAAGACAGGGGCAGAATTAAGCCAATGTCTTACATAATTCACATACTAACCACAAATTATCCATGATGCTCTTAAGATACAGATGAAGAAAACACGGTATTTTTCACAGTATCTTTCTTTCTTCTCCTTGCCGGTTCTCTTCTTTACACAGTAATTGTTTTATTGCCTTCAAAGTTGGTTTTTTTCTGTATACTTTATTGATTATTAATATGAAATACCACAGAAGATGAAAGATCCAGGTGGCTCCATAAATACTCTGAGACCGTAAAAGAGATCTTTGCAACCTTTGCTTAAGTCACCTGTGTTTTGTTCATTTGTGCAGGGTCATAGCTCTTGAGAGGAGAGCCGGTGTGACCACGTGGAGACCATCACGCTGGAGGACCAGGGAGCTGGTCTAGCCCAGGCAAAGGAAGGCAAAAATGAGCACAGGCAGTTTTCTGGAAGGGGCACCCACTTTCACCCAATGAACTAGGGCTCAGGCCAACCAAACCTGGCCATGCCACGCTGCCTGCAGTTTCTTTACCATCACCATAGAAATCCATATGTATCGGCTCGTTCAAATTGAATGTTGCTGTACTATTCTGGACTGCAATAGCAAAGGCCCCAGTCGGCACGAAGCTTCCTGATCTTCCTATGCCAACATGAAAAGGCCACTGTCGGGAGCATTCAGGAGAACCGGGGAGAAGAATATACCTGGTTTTTTTATACGCATGCTATATATTCTAAAAAAACCCCAAACAATTCAGCAAAACCTGACTTGACTTACTGTCTCTTCTCCAATGAAAAGTTGAACAACTTTTGCTTCAACCATCTTCCCCTTCTACCTGGCAAATGAAATCAGAGCTCTTTACTTAAAGTAAATAACTGAATACATTTGCCTTAAGCTACCCTAGCTCCTTTTTAATCAGTGAAAGAAAGCACTTACAGCAATTAAAGCAAAAATCAGTGTATAAAAATCAGCTTATAAATTAGTTTCTCTGCACTGTCAATTATTTTAAAAACATTTTTGACTGCTTAAATTAATTCCAATTTGAATTCAAGACACACACTGCCACAGAGTGAAAATCAGGATACCATTTTTTTTATCACCACTACTGAGTTTTACAGTCATATCTTTTCTCTTTATTTTTTTCTGCTTGTCTTGAGTCATCACTAATGAAAGTTCTAAATATAGGTATGACTAACAATGCAAACTTTAGAAACTGTATGTAAACTACCACAAGAAAAACAGATCAGAGAGTTATGCTCACCAGAAATTCAAACAACTGTTGCCAACCACTACATACAAGTAATGATTACTGCATTTTTCTCATTAGAAAGGCAGCTGTCATATAGCTTACGGTTTGGACGGAAAGAAGTAAGTTAGCATATTGCTTAAGAGCTGTCTGCTATATCCTTAAATGTGACTCTCTTACTGCATTTTGCCAAAAACATGCTAGAACATAAAATCCTTCATTCTGCAGAATAATAAATGTCATGTTTCCATTTCCCATTTTCTTGTCAGATTGTTTAAGATAATCAGGATCAAATAAGACAAGCACAATGAGCTCAGGACCTCAGACTTCAGAGCAGTGGTTTTGACACTGTCAAAGACAAGTGACAAACTGCGCAAAGACTAAATGCCTGGGACCACCACTGAACCCAGCACAGGGATATGGCTTTTATCTTTTAGCCACAGCTTTTGTCAAGAAGCTACCAATGCCACCTGAGAACTCTGCCATCAGACAGCAACACTTAAAGACTGTGGCAGACATGTGGTTAGAACTGAAAGTAATTAGCTTGCGTGCCCAAGTAGAGGCATCTAAATCAGACTGGCAACCAGGCATCCCTTTAGATGTCGTGTGCTAGAGGACCCAGATCAACCACCAGTTCTGAGAGTCTCAGTGAAAGAAATGCAAAAGCAAATTTTCAACACATGTGTTGCTTGTTTAATCATACCTTACAGGCACCAGTCATAAGGAATGGATGAACACTTCTCCCTGGTCCCAGAGACTTTCTGCAGGTAAAGTGGAAGTAAAGGTGCTTAACACCATTGCAACTGGGACCAAAATAAGGATTTGTTATCTATATTTTATCCATAGAACCTGCAGGTTTTCTTTAAAAAGCCCAGAAACCTATAATTCAATAATAACGCTGATTTTACCTGTGGATGGGTAATGCAAAAGCAAGTTCACTGCTGAGCCCCTTTTCTCAGTCATTTTTTGCCGCTAACTCCCCCATGGTGAGTTCCATCTTCCTCAGTATCTGGCAGCACAGATTATCTGAGTATTTATTTTGAACGATCGGTATATTTAAACACATGTGAGTTATCTGTGGTGCAAGTCATTCCTGCACAACTGCACTACATAGCCGGACAGAAAGATTCAGGGTTGGTTATTTCTAGCATGTCAGCTAATTAAATATTTTGTGTTATTAGATGCAACTTATTGTCACCAAATAGTGTGAAGAAGTAAAAACTCATGTGAAAATAGCTTGACCAATATCTAAGCAGTGATGATGCTGGATTTAGTGAATTCAGGGATGCTGAATTTAGCAGACTTCTGCTGTCTTGTGTGGACTTTCACCGGCGTCTTCTCTCTGTCCTATTCTCACCATGTTCAACACAGTGATAGCTGAACCCATAAGGCTAGCTTTGAACGAATCTGTCAGTTTGAGACGAGATACTCAGTGGGATTTTCAGAAGAGCTTATGTGTTTTTTTACCTTGGCGTTTATAAAACTGCCACATTGATGAGAACGATTCCCCAAGTTTTGCTATACCATATGGTCCATGTGCTGTTAGGAGGCCATCTACTGTGTTTCCTTGTTAGTCATTCAACTACATATTGCGTCCATCTGCAACTCTCATATGTAGTTTCACTGTAATTGCCCTTTTCAGAGTAGTGCATTCCATTCTGTTTTGTGCTGGCTTGTGATAATGTTCTTTCCAAGACGTGCTTCACCATACACTTTTTAAAAGGTGCAGTAGTGCCATGCTGAGTGGCACGGTAGATGCATATGCAGAGCACACCCATGATGTAAAAGAAGAAGAGGATTGGTGTTCAGCTTAGGGATGAAAAGAGCACGTTCCTTTCCTTTCTTTCCTCCCCCTGAACCCGACTTCAGCAAAGCATTTCAGCTATTCCAGAGATGCAAAGGATCTCCTCAGCCAGCTGAACTCGCACTACTCTTTCGCTACTGCCACTCCAACACACTTCAGAAGGTCTTGTCCCGGCTTGGTGCCTCCAGAGGAGTCTTTAACAAAACCTTCCTCAGCCACTACCTCATGGCATCTTCAGGACCCCTGGAAGCAGCGGTATGAGTGACATTCATGACAGGCTGGAGCCGCGAACGTATTATTATCCTGGAGCCAGATAACTCTGCGCTGTGATGACACCACAGGCTACGACCTGGGCAGGAGCAGCCAGTGTGAAGGTCAGACACTGCACTCTGGTGTCAGCAGAGCGAGCAGGAGGCACCTTCCCCTCCACCAGCGATCTACAAATCCTCCAGCACAGTGCTGGCTTTCAGGATAATTTGAGGCTGGCACAATTTGTATTCCCTTAAAGACCTCATTACACATATTGCTCATTTAACCTTTAAAAAAGCTGGAAGAAAGTGTGCCAATGGATTCTGGCTGATAAATATCTAAATTAAGTAAATTTAATTAAAAACTGTTGTAAATGTCATCTAATCTGTGGATGCTGTGACAATTATGGTTGTAGCTTTGAACCAGTTTCGAAATGTGTGAGGATCTCCTTACACAATTTTGTACTGAATGATTTTTTTCTTCTTGGTTCAGAAAAGTCAGGTTGGGCTCGTATTTTATTGCTCAATAAAAATATTGAACTGAAATCTTGGAGAACTTTCTTGCATCTTGTTACTGCCAGGTGACGCTGGCTGGAACAGTGGTTTCTCTCTGAAGTCATTAAGTGTTTTTCGCCAGATACAAGATGGGGAAAGAAAGAAAGATATATGCTAAGTTTCATTTAGGGAATCCTACTTCTCAGTACACAGGAAAAGAAAAGATCAATGCTTTTTTTTTTTTTTTCAGCTTCTATTCTGGCCACATTGTGCTGTTTGGGTGAAAACAACATCAGCCCCTATGTTACTTTAGTGCACACTAGTGATAGCTACCCTGTGGGGAGCACAGTTTGATGAATTTAGCAAAATCTTGTTGGCTGACCTTTCCATGATGGAGACATGATTTCATTTCTGTTGTCTGAAAACGAGCACCAACAAGACAAGTTATTTCCATGTCCCAGCTGGAATATCACAGTGCTAATGTGTTTCCAAATATTTCTTTATCTGTACAATGCTATTACTTTCAGGTCTATCTAAGAAAAATAACATTTCTTTCCTTTCTGCTTTCTTCATGTACCAGCAAAAAATCACTTTATTTTGCTCCGTTTTTTCCAGTCACTCTGTATGCTGCACATATCAAACCAAAAAAGTGCTTCTTGGAACACCGAGCTAGGAAAGCTCCCAGCGATGTCTTTGCAAACCGATGCTAAGGCACATGCAGAAACTGGTTCAAGAACTAGTTCACTAGTAGTATTCACAATATGTAGGATCCCAGACAGACAGAGTCTGGCGATCTGAGTTCAGTCATTATTTTACTCTAGTCACTGCCTCATATTGCTGCCAAATCAGTTCTTCTGGTTTAATCATTCCTCTGATGTCATTAACCCTCAGGTTTAAAAGCCCACTCCTACTATAAAGGGGTTTGCTGGGTTTGGGTTTTGTTTTTGACAAAGCCAAAAGGGATCATTGAACAGATCAGTCATGTAGAGAGTGACCAGGCAAAGCCACACCTGCACAGCTGAGGTGCTGTGCCTCAGGGGTGACCAGAGGCTGGGAGAGTAAAGGAGTAACAAACAGCTACAGCACGGCAGGACAGGTAACCCACACCAGCAACAGCAACACCTTATCATACTATGCTTCTAAATTTACTGTGCTCTATGGAGGTGTCATAAATAACCACCACTCCTCTGTTTCCCTAAGGCCTACACTGATGTGAGGCAGGCATCTCCGGTAAGATTTCAACAGGCAGTAAGTGCCCAGGTGCCCTCAGCGCTTTTGCTAATATTCCCCTGCAATTGCACCCTTCAGCAAAGTGGTTTATGAATCCCAAAGAAACCCAAGAAGGATGTAAAAAATGTTCAGATAATTCAAAATATTCAAATCACCATTCACCAGGTCACAGGTCAATCTCTACCACGGTTTGAAAAATACTTTCATCTAATTTAATAATTCACCTTTTAAAGACTTTTGAAACCTTTCTCTACTGCCAGAGAACAGATTTGGGTCTAAGGAACGCTTATGGTTTTATTGCTTATTGTTCAGATAGTCTGAGGCAGGGTACCAATGCTGCTGCCAGTGGGGCCGGGGACACATGTATGACTGAACCTGTGGAATGGATTCCATATAACATGAAATAATACAGCTAATATGCAAATGAATGTATAAAAACTTAGGTTTTGAGTCAATCCTGTTTTGTGACGAGCAGAAGGATCAAGGACAAAGTTTCCCTTTTTAAGACCAGCTTTCACGTCTTCATGGGTATGCTTATTTCAGCGAGAATTCCTTTCTGCCTCCTGTGCAGAGGTGAGTGATATTTTTTCCAGCTTCAGTTAAGGATCTCTATAGCAGGTACAATATAGAAAATCATAGGTAAGGTGGATTGATTTCTATTTACAAAAATATTTTTTAGCTTAGCCTGTGGCTTAGTCTTTCGACCTTATTTCTTTACTTCTATATCCTATTGCTTTTCACATCCCCTAACTGCAAATAGCCTTTGCCTAGAAAAAAAATCCCGCTAGCTCTTCCAGATGTAGTTAGTATACACACCCCAGCTGATTTCAGGATCTCCTCAGAGCAAGTTTTTCTCTCGTCCTCCTGCTAACTCTGCCTTTCTTACCATTTCCCACAGTTTGGGATTTTCCTGGGAGTATTATGACCTTGCAAATGGCCTTTCTGTCCACAGCTGTGCCCTTGCCCAGACTCTTTGCCTTAGAAAGGCATTTCCAGGCAGGACACCTGCCAGAGCTGGGACGTGGTTCCCGGTGGTCTTCAGTGCACAGCCAAGAACAGGCCTCAGTGACAAGACCAAGTGTGTCTTGCCCAGGTCTTGGGGCAACAGCAGTGAGATTCCACCACCTACCATCCTCTGCCAGTGCAGCCCCGCTCTGGTTGGTGCCAGATGGGGGCAAGAAGGGAGGGAAGCAGGCATCAGCCTGCAGGGACATCTGCCAGGGAACAAAACCTGCCTCATGCTTGCTGGCATCTCCAAGTGCTTCCCAGTTAGGCATGCAGGAAATGTCAGTCCTGTGAGTTTCCTTCTTCAAAACCTGATTTCATGGAGCATTCCCATCGAAACTGAAGGGCTAATTTGCAAGAATAAGCTCTAGCCATGTTAGTAACAGCTTTTAACACTGAGCTGTAATGAGGTCAACTCAAATTTGAATGTGTGTAGCCCCAACTCTTACTGTCTGAATTTCCATAGAGACTGTCTTGCATTCAACGGAGCAGAACATTCAAGTGAATTAGACTAAAAATCACCATTCTTTAACATTAATTTGCACACATTTCCTTGCAATGCCTTCTCCCTCTTTGAAAAAAAAATAAAAGAAAAAAGACAACCATTCTCCCTCTCAACATTCACACAAAGTCACAGAGCCGATTCCTTTGCACGCACAGCCAGCAACAGAAATGGCAGGTGATCCGCGTATTCCCCTGCCTGCAAGATGTGTATCGTATTGCTCCCTTATAGCCTGTGTGCTTTTCCGCTGAGCTGGACACCCAGCATTGTCACTCCTAAAATATTCGTGAGTGCTACAGGATTTTCTAGGGAAAGATTTCTTGGGGCAAGATTTAGTCAATTTTAATCCAAGTCACTCGGTGCAGCTCCATTTGTTAAGAACGGCTCCTGTGCTGAGAAGAGCCCGTCGCTGCATTTTGCCTCACGATGTTGCAGAACACAATAATAACAACATTAAACTCAATACCCTTAAGGGGCAGTTGTAGTCAAGGGTCACATTTTCCTTCATTCCAATTAACCTACTTGTCATATTGGATGGTAGATGCACTCTGCAAACTGCCCTCAAGTGCTTCTCATGCTCTTTTAGTAATAGAAAGTGGGGAGATATAAAATAGTTCATGCTTTGCTGTTTGACTTGTCCTTGGTATTTTATCTTACTGGGAAACCCACAAGAAATGAATACTGTTGTAAAGATTTTAAGGGTCTCAAAGCACAAACAGGCTTCTGACTTGTGCTAGTATGCCTGGAACAGCAGCGCTGGTGACACCGGTACTGGGAGGAGAGGGACCAGGAACCTTGGGTTCCCTTCCAGGTTTTGTTCAACTCATCTGCTCCCATGCCAAATAAAGAGGAAAGAAAAATTTGGCTAGACTGCATCTTCTCCAGCTTAAAGTTACATACAGCAAAGTTTTGTTATATGGGAAGAAGAAAAGGAGTCACTTAGTGAGTCCATTGAAGAGGTCTCTCAGACCATGCTGTGCCGGGCCCTGAGGGCACCTCCAGCCCCTCCTGGTCCTGCCCACCTCCCCATGGCTCCTACCACCCTGCCCATGGCCCCATGTCACCCCCCAGGGGCTGTCAGCCTTGTGCAGCAATGGCACAGCTCTCCGCAGCCCTGCCCAGCCATGGGCCCTGAGCCCATGAACCGGGCCCACCCACGGGCCCACATCTCGGCCTGTCCTCATCCCATCCCCATCCCCAGGGATGATGCCTGGGTGATCTGGATGATCTCGGCCTGATGCCTGGGGCTGGGGCTGACCCAGTGCCCCCCCGGCTGCCCCACACCTGGCTGGGGGTGGGACAGGCCCTGCCCCGAGCCCCTTGAGGATGTCCCAGCCCCACTATGCCATGGCCGTGCTGGAGGCTGCCACAGTGGGTGCACATAACAGGCATCTCGTGCCCTTCCCTTATTATCTCCAAATTGGTGTCCCCTGGGGTTACTGTTCCCAACACCATACCTGCCATATTCCACCTCCTGTCAAGCCCTCAGAGACAGGCTGCCCGCCAAGCTCACTGACAATGTTCAATTAACTTTTAAGGTGCTTTCCGTAGCCACGTGAACCTTTGGGTCTCCCCTCAGACAGGAGGGGCTGAAGTCAGTCAGTCCAGCGCCCTGTCCCTAGCCTGCCCCAACAGGGCTCATGTGAGCCTTCAGGAAGAGGAGCAGACCCAACGCCCTCTGAAGAGATCCTCTCCAGGAGAAGTCTTGTCCATTGCTGTATGTCTCAGAAGGCTGGACAACTTCTCCAAACAGCCTCATCTCTCTTTGCAAGCATCAGTTTCTGTCCCCACTTGCACCTGGGCTGTTGTCCCCCCTTCATTTGACCCCAGATCATGATTTCCCTTGATTGGCCTTATCTGTTTCTTTATATGCTTGCATATCCCACTTCCTCTGGCATGACTTTCTGGCACCATAGGCATTCTGGTCCTCCACTCTCTGCTAAATAAACCATTGGGTTGTGGTCGTGTGTGTTTTGCTGGCGATATCTTCTAATTCTACTATATAAAATATAGATCCGTGTTTCAGTCCACCTTGTTTTACTTGGTGCTTTATTCTTACTCCATTTCCACCAGTCCCCTGGGTTGATGTGATACAGACTGCAGGTTTCATGCCCTAACCGCTGCTTCGCTGCAAACCACTTGAACTCATGCCATTAAATTGTTAAACAATATATCAAATGCATTGACTGATAATGTACTTGACATGAACACAAGTCTTTTGGATTCAAACATCCACTACTAAAATTGTCTGAAGGGAACAAATAAAATAGCTTAGAATAACTATGTGCTTTTCCCAGACAATTAAAAAAATAATAATCTCTGTTTTTTTTCCAAGGGAGCAGTGGATTTCATAAGTGTTAATATTCATGGGACACTTATCTTAGATTTTTAAGTCTCTATATTAGCTCCTAGCATTTTTTTAAACATAATTTCCTGTATCACCCTAGGGGGTTAGAATCCTGGTGTCTCTGAGCAAAGCTCTGTCTAGAGCTGAGCGCTCTCCTTTGGATGGCAGAGGAATCTCATAGAGACCTGTTTTCCTGGCAGGATGGGCAGATACTTTATCACTTTCTGTTTCCTCACTGTAGTGTAGGCCTGTGGCCTTTCTGAGACTTCTTAGGTAATTTTTCACATTTGCAAGTTTTAATTATGGACTCTGTTCTAGCCAACTTCATCAAATGCTCTATAGCTCTTGTTCTGGACTGGGGCAAGGTGTTCCTTCAAGGTGCTCCAGGGTTGTTTCTAGTTGGGCAGGAAAGGCAATGCACAAATTTGTATGCAGCACATCCCAAAGTATGGAGAACACTGTTCTAGACAACACATTTGCATCCACGTCTTCTGGGTTTGCATTGAATTTCCAAATCCTGAGTTTGTGCTGAAAAAAATAATCTCTGCTTTCTGGACCTGGTTTTGCCTGGTTTCCATTAAAGACCTGTATCCATTTTCAGCTAACGTGTCTCGTGAATAAAGGCAGGAATTGCTTTGTACCCCTATTTCTCCTTTCTAAACTGAATGTATTGTCTTTTGGAGAAGAGTTCGATCCTCCTGTCAGAGGCGCCTCATTCACACTTTATTTTACATGCCTAGTGAAGCACTCCTGAGCTATGCAAGTGCCCTATCAAGCAAACAGAGAGCAGTAGGTACCTATGGAGACCAAAGATCTCCTTTTCCTTGGCACCCCAGTGGACTGTAAGCTGCATATTCACCAAATCACCACCTTCACTGCTTTTCCTGAGAAATGGCACATCTTGAGCTGAAAGGCACGTTACCACTTCATCACTGTCCTTGTGACCGAAGGAGCTGGAAGGGTAAAGCGGTGTCTGCTGGCATCTCGCCCCCCGCTCACTGAGAAGTCCCACTGCAGCCTGCATGGCGCTGCCACGCAGAAGTGTGGCCACAGCCCGAACCTGAGGAGTCCCAGCTTTGCTCTCATTGCTACCTCAGAGCAGCCAATGCTGTCATTGGCACCTTTGATGCTCCATACTCATTGGACATCTTTATGAAGGTTACTGATTTAAGCAATTAAATCACCAACAAATTTCACCTCTCCAATTCAGAGTTTCAAGGAATTTTTGTGCCTCTTCTTCATCTGGATAGAACAAGCATTGCAGTAGGAACAGCAAGCTTATGTGAGCTTCCCTTACGCCCTGCTGTGTTAATTTCTCTGCTGCTCATTTTTCTGTGGAGTTTGGCACTTTTAACATTTTCATGCCACAGTTTTATTGTTAACTTTCCCTGCCTGAGTTAACTGAAAGCTATAAAGCACCTGAAATGCCTCAGAGGCTTCCACTGTCAATACTGATAGGAGCTTTCCGCACATCTTCATTTTCCTTGGAACACTTTGCTTGCAGATAGAGAATAAAATGCAGCTGAAACTTTCCCTGTTTTTTTTTTTTTTTTTATGTTTCCAGGTAGTTTTGAGCTCAGGTGAAGCTCTTAACTGCTCCAATAAACCATAAAAAGCAAAAAGATCCAACAAAATGAATCTTGATATTGTGAGATGTTGGGATATCTCTCTGAAGGCAATATCTCTGCTGCAGCCAGGAGAGGCGTTGATATTTCCAGACAGAAGAGACTTGTGGTTTTTCACAGTTGTGAAACACGCTCTTCTCCTTGCTGGCTCTGCAAGAGGTAGGAGCTCTGCAGCCCTGGACAGCAGCAGCCTGCAGTGCTTTTTCTTTCTGCTTTTGCCCAAGCTGCAGTTGGACTCTCCTCCTCATCCCCTGCCAGCATTCCTTTTCCACTGCATCCCTGACCATAGTCGGTTCTTCTGTGCTCTGGGTATTCTTGATCTTAAGTCATAATGTCCTGCAGATTGGATTTTGTCTTGATTGTAGCCCAAGCCTGAAATATCTCTTTACGAAAGCAAATTAGCAGCTAATATGCAAAAGGATAAGGGGATCCCCCCATCTTCAGCCTACAGACAGCTGATGAGACCTGCTAAGCAGTGCAGAGCACTAGGCAGCCATGAGGACAGGAGCCTGCTGGGACACCCATCTGCATGTTTCTCCTTCCCAGGTGGCTTGCAGGTGACCTGGCATCATAGTGGGACAGCAGTAGCGGTGTGCTCTCCACAGCCATCTTCCTCTGTCCCTCAGCTGTGTGTGGGCAGAATGACTACCCTGCACTTTCTTCTCCCTCCTCAAGGTGTGGAGCGAAGGGCTGCCACATGCAGCTATCCTCTGATGAATTTCCAGCAAGCTGAAAAGGCAGCACACCATTTCCTTGGAAAAAATACTGTTTATCAGTCCTGCAAGGTCACCAGGGAAAGCAGGGAGCCCTGCTTTGTCACCGATGTTTTTTCCTTCTGAGGCTTCGCCTGGAGCCCTGGGGCTCAGCTTGCCTTGAATATGAGAACCGTGCAAAGATACTCTGATTTAGCAAAGCACTTACACACATAAAACCATACACATGCTGAATTTTAAAAATACTGCACTGAACCGTGACCTAATATCCATCCAGTCTGACAGGGCTGCTCAGATGGGTAACCTCCAAAAATGGCTACAGAGGAAGGGTCTGAGCTGGAAGCACTTTACCCTCCAAGAACTGGAATTTGAAAAGACTGAATTATTGTATGATAATAAAAAACATCTTCCTCTTAGGCAGAAATCTGGGAGCAATCAGTATGGATCTGCCTTGCCAGTTGTTTCCGCAGAGTGTGGTGGTTTTGCTGTCTGCTTTGTAAGTAGGATAAAGGAAAGGGCCGAGCAGAGGCTCACGCGAAGGGGGATCCCACCAGTCGGACATCAGCCTGCTGCTCTGCTCCAGCCCATTGCTGCAGGGAAAATCCCCATGGCTGGGGGCCCAGCCACGGAGGAGCAGTCTCCTTATCTGGCTCATGTCTTGAACTCGTACAGTTTATCCTGACCTTTGATATTCAGCTCTGCTTCCTAAGGAAGCATTACGTTTCCTGAGTTTGTATGAGCGCAGAATCCCCAACATCTCTTCCATTACAGAGACCTAATTGAGAAGGCAAAGTGACACCCATACAGATAATTTATTTCTATCATCAGTTCCCCATTTTTTTTCTCTCCAGCAAAACTATCTTGGGCGTCTAGTTATTCTCTGACAGCTAGAGTGATAATAGGAGGATTTTTTTTTTAACTACAGTGCTATTCAAGATCAGAAGACTTCACATCATAAAACATCATTAAAGTGTGAATTCAAGGTTGGGAAAGATGAGGCCTTTACCAGACTAATGCAATTAATTCTGCTCGTTAACTACAGCCTCAAAATATGTACATTCTGCTGTGGAGGGCTACGTCTGAAAAATGATTCTTTTCCAGTGGATTTCCCAGCGATAAGGGAGCATGGAAAGCTCCTCGTATTACATACCAATGAACACAAAGTCATTGCAGTAGGAACACTATACGCCCTAAATCTTTTGGTATGCAGTAACTTCTTGTCAAAGTAAGAAGCTTAAATAAATTAAGGCCCAATACTAAATAATTTCAGTAATTGAAACGTGATGTATTGAAAGTGAGTTTCTTTGATTGGTTTTTATTTATTTTTTTTTCTTTTTTAAATGTAATCCTCAGTCCGCCATCCGCCTCAGCAGTTGAATTCTGGAAAGCCTCAGTTCTTTACAGTTTACCAGAGCTAATTCCAACCTCAGTCCTTCTTGCTTTCTTTTCATGGAGGAATTTGCACAGTGGGACATTTTTAATATAAGGGAACTTTGATGGAAAAAAGAAATTTATTTTGCCAGCAGCTTTCAGTATTCCCTTTGCCAAAGGTACAGCAATACCATCCTCATAATCAGCCCCTTCTTTTTATTTGGTCCTACAAGAAAGACTATGTTTGTGTTTGCCTGCAATCATTAAATCAGTGTGTTTGTGTGCATGCGAGAGAAAGAAGAGAAGAGGGAAGCAATAAACATCTGTCCTATCGATATACAGCCCTATTAGCTGTCCCCTGGGGAGCTTTCTTCTTCTCCCTTCCCCGTTCCGCACATTCACACAGCTTTCCTTCCCTCTCCAACGATTACCCACATCACGCTTCCATGCTCTGGCAGCTCCTTGGAGTAGGGACTTCATCCTGTATCCTGAAAAGCATAATGTCACCACCATAAACTAGCCATTCTGCAAGCAGCCAAAGTGATGAAGCCTGCTCTGCCATGGACACAAGGGGAAGGGTGAGAAGAGAAGGGAGGGAAGAGGAAACCAAGGAGATCTCAGCCCTGCCCTCTGGGGAGGGCAGAGGCTGGTGGCTGTAGGAAAATTAATTGACAGGAAAATTTCAGAGCTAACCCAGACCAGTGGTTAAAGCTAATGATCACCAGAAACTTGATTCAGCAGTGTATTTGGTATTCTCCCTTGCTTGCACCAAAAATGTTGCCCTCAGTTTAATTTTTTTCCTCTTGTGAATGCATCTCTCTAATGCTTGTTTCATAGATTTTTGTTTCCATCTTATGGCCTTAACATCTATTAGAAATGCAGCCTTGAGGCAAACTTTCTCACAGTAGTGCCTTGCTTTGTTGTATGTTGCAGTACATGTAGTTGGCTCTGACAGCGTTAGTTCTGCACTGGTACACTGTCAAACTGGCTGCAAGAATTATTGTGGAAAAAAACCCATGCGCTAAGTGAAAAAAAAATCCTGATTTGGGTCTTTATGTGACTATTCAACTCCATTTTGGTGTCCTCTTTTCCCGCATCTGAGTTTTGAAACCAAAACCTTACAGCACCAGTTGAATTTGACCTGACTTTGCCAATCTGAGTCCAACTGATCCTACTTGATGTGTCTTTCAGACTCCCCACCTTGTAAGTCCTTCTCTGAACTGTTCAAAACTCAAAGTTGTGATCTGACTGGTTTCTTGGGTCATTCTTTAGTCCAAACTACCTGAAATAATACACTTCAGCCAGGATAAAACTCAGACAAATGTGAAAATTTTGCCAGACCCAAGGGCTGTTTTAGTAAACCTAGGCCATACATTCATATTTAGTAATGACACTAAGAATCAGGGAATTTTGCAATGCAAGTAAGAGCATGCACACTGCTCATACTGTATGGATAACTTAAATAGCTTCAACAGTGTCAAATTCACATCTGATTCAGCACATACCCAGAGCTTTGGAGCCTGAATAGGTCAGTCATAGAAGTGTTTCAGACTGAGGCACTGGGAGTGTTATCTCTGAAGGCAGGTAGGATACTCCTTTTCTATGGCATGGGAAAGACCGAGTGATCTGTAGACTTCTTTCAAGCACAAAAATAAATGCAGAGGTTTTACCTGCCAGGGAAAATAGCATAAAAGGTGACACCCTTCTTGTGCGGCACGGCTCTGAGGTGTTTGGGGCTGCTTTGTACGTCCTCCAAAGGTAAGGATAGCTCACAGGACGCCACCACCTCCAGAGGAGGAGACAGACCACTCACTCATGTTGTCATGAGGCCAAAGGATTCTCGCTGTCTTCAGGTCCCTCTTTTTCATTCAAAGAGCAGTGAAGAGACACGATGTTACCATCACCATCCCAGAGTGGCTTAGAAGGAACAGGCAGCTGTCTGTATGAACAAGTCTTTACAAATCTTGGCTGTGGGGTCAGGGTAGGTGTGTGCAGAGTAACATCCCTGCTACCTTTTCTCTCTTCTCTCTGGAAGGTGTATATTTATGCAGCAGGGGTGGCGGGGAATGCTTTGCATTTCTTGTATATTCTTTTCTCCGGTCGCTCTAATGCTGCTCATTATTTCTTCTCACTTGAATGGAATTCTGCAGTTGGCAGAAATGTAATGAGAAATTTACTCTTGTGAGGGCATTAGGTAAGAAAAAAATATTGTTTTCAAAAGAATCTCATAGATGAGATCCTGAAACCATGTTTGCATAGCTTTTAATGTTTTGCCACATTGTTTATCCTTAGTGAAGTGTAAAACTTGAAGCACACCAGTGTTGCCTAGGAATTAGTATGAGGCAGCTAAGACAATTTGTTAGTATTCACTTCTTCTCTTACAGAATCTGTGTATATTTCTGTACAGAAAACTCCAGTGAAATTTCCAAAACAGTGCAATTATTTAACTGTACTGACACCATGGGATTTTTTGAAAGAAGGAGATGCGTCTCAAACTTATCTAAAGACTGTCGCCCTTGTCCCTGCTTTTACTATAACTCTTTGTTTGTGCTGTGGCACTGGCAAAATCCTTATGTCTCTAAAGTTAATATAAAATATAAGGGGAAAAAGTATGTCTCTGTATTTCTCTCTCTTTAGAACTGCAAGTGTTTAACTTAGCAAAATACTATTTAACATGTCTCATGTCCGAAGTATTTTTAGAAACATAACCAATAGCATTAGCTTAAAACTGCTGTTCCAATTTGTGGTTGGTTCATTTTCTTGGCTAAACTCGGGTATGAAGCTGGTATCACAGCTAGAATTACAACTGAACACAGAAATGCGTAGCCAAGTCTTATTATGTTCTTATAAGAATAAAATAAAGAAAATCTGAAATACATAAATATTGTTTGACTTTTTTGTTCATTTTATTGACTCTCTGCTTGCAGAAATGGAGAATTCTACTGCAGTCTGGTTTCAGTTGTCAGTCCGCCGGCTTACTTGGATCAAATATTGACGAAAAGTTCCAGACTAACAATCCCAGACTCACAAGGATCAGATTCTGGCCCCACTAACATCTGTGGGAATTTTGTCATTTGCCTCACAGAATCCAGATTTCATGTAGCGTTGCAAAACAGCACTCAGGCAATAACTGTGCTGTCTTTCCACCTGGTATCTTGCTTTCTTTCCGTCTTCCTCTCCATCAGCTGGCCTGAAAATCATCAACCTGCTTCAGAAACCTTCCTGACCGAGGCTGTTAATTACTCCCTCTTAGCAAGAGTTTTGCACCTGGATGCATCTTGGAAATGTGCTTGGCTATGACCAGGAGACTAATCCACAAGTTCTTGCATTGACTCCATAAATCAATTTCCAGCAAATTGTCTTAAAGACAGCCCGCAGCTGTGACTGTGCATCAAATCAAAGTTTAAAAGGTGACCAAGGTGTGAAAGTGCTTGTGGCTCCTGCTGCACCTCTTGAACATGGCCGAGCTCATGCCCAGTCTCAGCTCGCATGCTGGGATACGTCCCTGCAGCAACATGTCCTTCTGAGAGCATCCTGGCAGGCATCACAAGGATGGTGCTCTTTAGAGCAGCTGCAGCTGGAAGTTGCACTGAAGGATGTTTACACCACCTACCTTTGGGTATTGAACTCAACTGCTCAAGCCAGGTGCTCCTTAGGCTCTCCGCATGTCCAGAGACAAAAGCTGTGCCTACAGTAAATAGTAGTGTGAACCTATAGAAATGGGTCTACAAAGCAAAACTGTCAGTGTTGAGGCCCACATCTCCACATTATATACGTTTTGTCTCAGACTAGGCCTGGTCGGTTCTGCATGCCGAGCACAACACGCACTCATGGCTGTAGCACGTTGCGTGGCTCCCTGGAGTAACTCACCCAGTTTGGTTTCACCTGGAAGGAAGCCAAGAGCTGCTCTGCCATGAAAACCAGTGTTGTAAATGAGGACAATCAGGACAGTCCCCCCTAAAGTGCACTCCTGATCTGAACTGAAGTACCAATGTAGCTCATCCAGAGGCTGTGCCAAAAAATGACTCACAGCATCTGCTCTGAGCTGCTCTCTGGAAGTCCACTGGCTAAAGAGGAATGTAAGGGAAACTGTGCCTAAATGTCACTGGAGCGAGCTGGCATGAGCTGTCCTTCCTCTCTTCCCTTCCTTCCCTGCCCTGCCATCCCCTACATCACTTACAGCTTTTTTTAAATGAAGAAGCAGTTTTAGTTATTGGTTTGAAAGGCTTCTCCTGTCATCCATAGTCTACATTTTGTGGTGCATCTATCTGGTATCCACCTTTTCCAAGTCACAGTGATGTACTGTAATTAGGATGTATGGTAAAGGTTTGGGAATTGGGTTAAATAAAACTCACTTTTAGCTCTTGGTTTTTCTGGCAAAGTTATGAAGGGAAATCAAAGTTTCCATTTCCCAATTTAGAAAAAAGGACGATCAAGTAAGAACTCAGAAAAAAAAAAGAGTTTCTGAATTCTTTCTTCTTTTTCCTATGGAAAATCAGAGGAGTTGGTTATTTGGGACACAAGTCCCGATTCACTGTGTACTGTCCTCATTTTCCCCATGCAAAGTACAGTTGGGAAGAAAAGTTCCAGTGGGCTCACATGCTAATTTTTCTCATTGCCTCTTTAACTTGCACAGATTTTTCAAATATTGACTAGGCTTTGAACTTGACCTACTTAAAACACTGGCTATGGTTTTCACTTAAACAAACACCCCTTCAGATCATGTCAGTATTATAAAGGGGCCTTGCAGCTACTGTGAATGTTGAAAATATCAGTATCTTAATACTCCTTTATACTGCTAGACGTATTGTGAGAGAAGTCAGCTGTTGTTCTCTGCTTCACATGGCTTTCGTGGCTTTCAGTTTTCCTCAGGACCCGTTTATACTAATTGGTAGGGGATTGAATTTATTCTCAAGTCTAGACCTGCTGATCACCTGTATGTGGAATCCTCCAGATCAACCTTCGCCTAGAGCTGTGCCTGAAGTGAGAAGCTCTTTCTGAAGGCAGGGTTGGCGGCTGAGGAGGCCTCCGTGTCCCCTCCATGTCCTCTCCTTGCCTGCCAACAGCAAACTCACAGCTCATCTTCCTTCTGCAGCTCATCTCGCAGCTCATCCCTCCTCTCAGCTGCCTGGCATTTGGCCCACTTTATTTACTCCTCTTTGCTCAGGGAGGCATTTTGTGCTTTTCATGAAATCTCCCCAGGTTTCTGATTATGCACCACGGGCAAAGAAGCAAAATACAATTCAAAGTTGGCCTGGAGTGAAAACTCATAGGCATCTGCTGACAGAAAGAAAGAAAAAATGATGCAATGTTGTGGCTTGCATGGATTTTTGAAATGGAGACTTGCATGAATTTTTTGATATATAAAATCCTTTTCCTTCTACACAGTTTCACAAGGAATACTCTTGCTGCCAAGAGTATTCTTAGCTCACCTGAGGAGAACAAAATAAATTACCCTTGCAATCTAACAAAGTTTCAGTCAACCAAAAAGAAAAAAGCATATTTTTCCCACTCCAGCAAAATCAAAGTACTCCAGTCTAAAAAGACAAGGAGCATGATAATGATAACAGTAATAATAATAAAAGCCAAATTTTACCTTTTTTTGTCTAACCAAGATTTCTGCAACGAAACCAAACATTATCTAGGGTGCTGGAGGACATATGGGGCAGGGAGGGTGAGGAGGGGCAGAGCTTTACCCAATTGAAGTGGGAGGGGGTGGCTTGTGGGCTGGGCGTTTGCAAAGGGAGGAAACCCATGGACCCGATGAGGGCTGGAGAAGCAGGACCTGTGCATCAGCTCCGCTGCTGAGGAAAGAGGGAGGTGGGTGTCACACAACTCTGGCATGGAGGTGGAGGGTAAAGGAGGGCTGCAGAGGAGCAGATGGGCTAATTTAGATGGGGACTGGGGCATGCTGCTGGGTGACTGGCAGGTAAAAGGTCCAGCAGCTCTGCAAGTGGGGATGGGGCTTTGTACCCCTATCTTCTGTGGCTCCCAGCTCCACCTCCCGCCTGCTCAGCCCCGGTCCTTGCTCCCTCCAGGTCTCTCCCCCACCCGAAGGGCTGCTGGACACAGAGTGTCACAGGTGCCCCGCTTGCCACCAAGGCGCATCAGCGGTGACAGGTTCCCGCGCTGCTCTGCCAGCGGATGCTGCGGGTGCTGGCAGGGATGCTTGTGTGCTGCACGGCCCCCCGGGGTGCCTGACAGCACCACCGTCGTGCTGTCACAGCACGACCACCAGCCCCACGCCGCGACAGCCACTTTGTGCGAAGAGCCTTCACCCATCAGCTGAATGTTGTTTAATTCTTAAACTTATATGTACTTTAACCAGATTCTTTTATTCAGCCTGATGAAAAATATTCTGTTTGATGTTTTCACAGACAGCATCTTAAGGCGTTACTTCGACTTCTTCTCTAGCACTGCCCTTTCCGAAGTCATTATTACTCATTAGGTATATCGTGCAGAAAGCAAAGTAGGTCACGGATGAAAAGCCCCATCTTAGTGAGAGGCACCGGTATTGCACAAAGCTATTTTCAACTTTCATGAGATAAAAAATGTTTTCTGTAGGATGAAAGCTGTCACTGCCAACTTACAAATGAATGCCAAGTATGTAAAAACTTTCATTTCGGATTCCCAGGCTTTCATATGTTAAATGCATTGTTTTAGAAATCCATTTCAAAGATAATTTCCCCTGTATAACCCACACTTGCTGGCTCCCCAGTAGAGTACACGCTGAGTTACAGGACAGGTACTCAGCTGGTGTAAATCACCGTTGGCTTCGCGAGGACTAGAGAATTTTCATGCCATGAGGGTCCATCCTCAAGAGTCCCCAAATGGGGAGCAATAGAGGAGATGGTCCCTGGGTGGGTACCTGGGGGCAGGATAGCAACCTGGAGCTTGGCTACTATAAAAATCCCTCACAGCCCCTGCCTATCTGTTCATGGCACTGAAAGAGTGGATTTGCATCTGCAGTCCAGGGTGACCTCTATAGCTGAGATTAAAACTTCAACAGCAACACCTCAGTGCAAATCATTCTTACGTCACCATTACTTTGCATCGTGACCCATTAGTTGAAAAGAAGCTTTAATTTTTGTTTGACTGCTCATCCAACTTCTATTTTCTTGTTACTTGAAGATGTCAAATAAATTTTCTGGAGTGATCCTTAATCTCTTTAAATTGGTGGGCATCCCTCTTCTGGCTCTCAATTTAACAAAATACTCAGCAAATGCTTCATTTTATTCAATTTCCACAAGGACTTAAACACAGGATTTGAGTAGAAATTAGACAGCACTCGTAGTATGTCCCTTCATCAACAGAATATGTCTGAAGTACTTTCAACTGCTAGAGAGGTAATTAATAAAATTATGCTTTCAAGTTATTACTGCATAAAATAAGTTGACATATATGGCAACAGTAATGCTGCTAAATTTGTTTTGTTGGTGTAATCACCTTGCTCTGCTGATTAGAGGAAAGTCTGTTAATCTTTTCATTAAAAATCTGGGTATTACAGTTGAAATTAAATCTTATTTTTCTGTTTAAAACAATAGCTGTTTAAAAATAAAATGTAAAATATGAAAACATAAGGGACCGTCTAAATTTATTATCATATATTAGAATAATATACATTACATGAAAAGTAACAAGCAGTATATGTTTGCAGCCACAGTTTTAAAGGAAGTCATCCTACAACTAGGAGAAGTTATTCAGTAAACACTTGGAAGTAAGGTTTGCTACAGTGACAAATCATTTTTTTTTAAATCAGCAATAACTTCTACTGTAAGTACAAATGGAACATTTTCTACTTTACATTTTTTTCAAGTAGCTCAGGTCCAGGATTAGATCATTTAAATTGAAACCAAAGTACCCAAAACCCAAAAAAAGCCCTAGTTTTCATCCTCAGATCTGTGAGTAAATAATAATGTGAGAAGATGAAAACTACTAGCTCTGAGACAATCAAAAGGCAGGTGATCAATTTAATTAGACAAACAGAAATGTTACCTCCTCTGTTTAATAAAACTGATTAGTTGCTTAAAGTGCTATGGCACAGTCACTTTGTCCCATGCATATAGCACATCTAAGTTAGAATCATAAAATCATAGAATCATCTCAGATGGGAGGGACCTTTAAGATCATTGAGTCCAACCATCAACCTAACACTGACAAAAGCACCACTAAACCATGACCCTCAGCACCACGTCTACACATCTGTCAAATACCTCCAGGGATGGTGATTCCACCACTTCCCTGGGCAGCCTGTTCCAATGCTTAATAACCCTTTCAGTGTAAAAATTTTTCCTAATTTCCAGTCTAAACCTCCCCTGAAACAACTTGAGGCCGTTTCCTCTTGTCCTATTGCAACTTGAGGCTGTTTCCTCTTGTCCTATCTCCTGTTACTTGGGAGAAGAGACCGACCCCCACCTGGCTACAGCCTCCTTTCAGGTAGTTGCAGAGAGCGATAAGGTCTCCCCTCAGCCTCCTTTTCTCCAGGCTGAACAACCCCAGCTCCCTCAGCCACTCCTCATGAGACTTGTGCTCCAGACGCCTCACCAGCTTCATTGCCCTTCTCTGGACTCACTCCAGCACCTCAATGTCTTTCTTGTGAGTACAGGGGGACGATTGCTTCCCTAGTCCTACTCAGCACACTGTTCCTGCAACAGGCCAGGAATCTGTTGGCCTTCTTGGCCACCTGGGCACACTGCTGCTCATATTCAGCTGGCTATCAACACACACCCCCAGCTCCTTTTCCGTCGGGCAGCTCTCCAGCCACTCTTCCCCAAGCCCGTAGTGCTGCATGGGGTTGTTGTGACCTGAGTGCAGGACCCGGCACTTGGCCTTGTTGAACCTCATGCCATTGGCCTCAGCCCATTGATCCAGCCTGTCCACATCCCTCTGTACAGCCTTCCTACCCTCAAGCAGATCAACACTCTCACCTAACTTGGTGTCACCTTCAAACTTACTGAGGGTGCACTCGAGCCCCTCATCCAGATCGTTGATAAAGATACTAAAGAGAACTGGCCCCAATACCGAGCCCTGGGGAACACCACTGGTGAGCATCTGGCAACTGGATTTAATTCCATTCACCACAACTCTCTGGGCCTGGCCATCCAGCCGGTTTTTTACCCAGCAAAGAGTACTCCTGTCGAAGCCATGAGCAGCCAGTTTCTCCAGGAGAATGCTGTGGGAAATGGTGTCAAAGGCTTCACTGAAGTCCAGGTGGACAACACATGCAGCCTTTCCCTAATCTACTAAGTGGGTCACCTTGTTAGCGTTACTGAGATAATTCAAACTATAACAAAGTGTTGATTTCACATATTTTAATTAATTCCATTTTCATTCAAATTGTAAGGAAGGAGGAAGCATCATCTAATAAATAAGAGATGCTCTGTCTGGCATTTCAAAATTAAGTAACTTACAAATTAAGGATCTAAATAAATGTTTGTAAACCATAACTCCACAGATAAATTCATGTGGATTTTGTTTACCTTCCAGTATTGCAAAATTAAATATAAATTTGCATCAATTATTAAATATGGGCCTTTGTGTGGGGGAGTTTTAGACTGGATATTAGGAAAAATTTTTACACTGAAAGGGTTATTAAACATTGGAACAGGCTGCCCAGGGAAGTGGTTGAGGCACCATCCCTGGAGGTTTTTAGGAGATGGGTAGACTTAGTACTCAGAGATATGGTTTAGTGATGTTTTTTGTCAGAGCTAGGTTGATGGTTGGACTAGATGATCTGAAAGGTCCCTTCCAACCTAGGCAATTCTATGATTCTATGATTCTAAGTACAAATTTAAAATGAGTGGCAAACAAGGATTAGCTATTCTTTGTTAATGATTGAAATAATAATTAAAAACAATTGCTTTGATTTAAATCAGTATCTACAACTTGTAGATACCCATTAGTTTATTACACACCTCTTTGAAGACACACAAAAACAATTACCCGCTATGCAATCCAGCGGTGAGGACCATGGGAACCAGGAGGCTCAGCATCCATTCCTCCTCCTGCCGTAGAACCACTGTCTGTGCCAGGTGAATTATTTCACCCTTTGAAGGATCACAAGCTGTCCCGGCCAGGACAAGGCATTCAGGTCCATGATCTTAGTAAGCAACAAGAACCACCTCGGTAGTGAGTGGAGTTGTGCTACACTGCTTTAATGTATGTGGTTATCTAGCTGCTGCTTCTGCACACATTTGGTTGATTATCTTACTTGTCATTTCAGAAAAGTCTGAGCTAAACCAGGCAGGATAGTATATGGGATGTGTCTGCCTTGCATTTCTTTATGATGACACGCCTGCATTCAGGTTTTCCAAGCAGCCCAGAAAACCTATAAGGCCAGCCAAAAGAGAAGTTGAACAGGTGCAAGGAAATCATTGTATGGAAGTGAAATAAGAAATCTTAACTCCAAATTTCTGTGCCTGCTTACATGTATTTTTTTAATGCCTCTACCCACCAAAGGACTATTTTGTTTGTCAGATGTTTCCAAGAACTAACAAATCATGAAGGATTTCCAAGCTGCAGCAGATTTCTTAACCACCAGCTCTGGATTTCCTGAAAGGGTCTTTTCAAGGGGGAAAGGCAAAATTGTGATGCAAAAAAAATAAGAGATGGAAAAATTCAGTGCCAAACTAAAACAGTACAAACCAAGAAACACCGGCTAAGTTAACAATAGGAAAGAAAAAAAAATAATGCCACCCAAGTGCTTGATTCCTTGATCAGAAGAGAAAAACATGTAAAAACCCCAGATTTGCTTGAATTAGTCTTACAACAGCAAAAAATCCTGAGCAGGTCTAAGAGAGGTAAACCAAGCAGAAAAAAAAAAAAAAAAGAACAGATTCAGAAAGCCAGAAGGTGAAGGTTGGCACTGGTGTCTCTCTGTTGGGGTGACCAGGAAGAGGCAGGTGTGAGAGTGGAGGTGACAGTGGGCTGCAGAGGGACTATACCGCAAGAGGTGCCTGCGGAGCACCAGGGAGCTAAGAATGCCATCCTCTCCCCGTGCCCGAGGGAACGGGACTCGTTTTCCCTCCCCACCACACGTCTCTCACTGTCTATAAAGGGAAAGCTGCAAGGTAGCTGCAGGTACAAGGCTGCAGATGGAAATTCCCCATGATGAATCAATCACGTCTTCTTGGAAAATGAAAAGTCAAAAATACTCCGGGCTTTTAGGAGGACATAGAAAGATGACAAACATTTTAAGGGTTAAGCGCCTTGGTCAGTAATAGAAATAAGGCCATACAGGTTTCTGAAAATGATTTGCAGTGTACTTGGACACACAGAAATTGTAATATATGTTGCGCTTCGAGTGTGAAAACCCCACCATCTATGTAATGCGATTTGTGAAGTCCACACACTATGAGAGGATGAAGGTATTTCAGTCTCTGAGATGTCCTCAGATCTGTGTTTTGGCTTGCAGTGCTTGAACTGCAATGCCTATTTAGAGGAAATTATATGCACGGTGCGTGTCGAATGGACGAATGTGCTAAACTTCTTCCCTTTCAGCGGGTCAGGGTTTCTTTCCCGTCAGGTTTGCATTAATGACCCACTGACCTACTTTTCTGATCCACCTGGCAGAACTCTGCATCCCTGAAACCTGAGACTTTGTCTGCTTCACAGATTTGTTTTGTTTAGGTTTTGTGACAGAAACCATTAGGAGAGTGACACTGCAGATAAAAATGAAATGTGCTCTGCTCTTTGATATTGCAAGTGTATTTTTATTTAATTGTGTAAGTGTTATCCATCATGATAGAATTGTCTGCTGCTTTTTTTTTTTTAATGGCTCTGTGTTTTATAAGGTTTTCTTCTCCCTCCCTCATGTTACAAAGAAAAATGAGCTGTGTACATTTATCCAGTGATTTCTAACCAGTGGTGCTTCTTCACCTGCTGCAGACCAAGAGTAAAGGGAAAAGGCAGACATAATGGATCAGTGAGGAAAAGGCATCTTCTGCCTGTCTTAAATCATCTACTTTACAGAGAAGCTTAAATTGCTAGAAATAAAAAAAGCTCCTTGGCAGCTCAACAACTGCATATAAAACAAATCATATTTTTCAGTGAATCGTAAATGTCACCGTCTCAGATAACATTTATGCTTTCATAGAAATAGGAACTTAATTTTCCCCAGTTATATTATTAACTCACTTTGGTGAATCAGATCACCTACATTAAAACAGAAGCAGCCAGTGACTCAGAACAATGATACGTTTAAAGATCAAGCGCAGCGTTTGCAAGTTCCAAGCTGCATGCAGATGGAACTGCTTCTTTGAACCACCAGATAAAGACTGATCTGTTAAAATCCTGCTAAAAATGGACACCAAATGCCTGTTGTCAGAAGTGACTGACAGCCCGTGTCCCGAGCAGAAATGAGGTTGGTTTTGCCTATTCATTCAGTGGGTGCACAGTGACAGCACAGGAGAGAAGGAGGGCTGTGATGGGCTGTGATGTGACGGGCTGATTGCCATCGCTTTACTGCCCTTGTAGAAATTCTCCAAGTTTGAAAAAAATAAATAAAAACCACTGGTATTGCAATCCATTACTTAACATTTCAGCCTTTCTGGTTTGCTTCCGCTGGCTTGGTACGGCCCCTCATCGCCTTGGTATGCAAACCCGTCATGAGTGTTTATAAAGTCATCCTTGTACTAATTAAAAGGCAGTATTTTTATCCCAGTTTTTCAAATGAGGAATTAAGATGGAAGTAAAAGGAATGACTAGCCTGAGGCCGCACAGAAAAATAGAGATTCAGTCCAGCACCATGACCATGACCCTCCCGTCCCCTCATCTCCACGCATGTGCACTTTATTTTAAGAGCTGGGAAATGTTGCCTAGGATATGTTCACGGCACTTTGCAGGCAGATGCAGTCTTGCTTTGCCCGTGCCCTGGAGCAGCCAGATGTCTGGTGGCGTGAATCAGAACCGGAGTGGCCACAGCCAGCCTGGCACCATGTATGAAGCGTTCAGCTCTGCTGGGTCTTGGGGTATATTGAATTAAGCACTAAATTCATGCAGCTCCGAGGATGCTCAGGGCACTATCAGGACTTGCTTTCTTCTATAGACATATCCTTCTCAGGAATACAGCTCGTGGGGCAAAGACTGGCCTTACAAAACATGGGGAGCTCATTTCCCATATTATGAACTCAAGCAATTAACGTTCAAAACACTGAAAAAAAGTATTTATCTACCTCAGTGCTGGCAAGTAAGGAGCTGATAGTTACATGTAAGATAGGTATTACTTGATTATAATTTAATTTCTGCTTGACTCATCTCCACTTTAGAGTAAAGAGCTGCTGCTGGTGACACTGCCAATCGTTTATGCAGTTATATATTTAATTTAAAGCAAAGGAGCCCAGAGACTGACACAAATGCTTTGAAAATATGAGCTGCAAGTCTTAACTCACACAAAAATATATGTGTGAATGATGATAGCAAATCCTGCATGCCAGCAGAAGACTGGTTGATGGTAGTATTTCAGAATTAGACCTAAATTAAAGGTTTTCTGTTAGTTTAGGGGTTGTGGCATCTAATCTGCATTTTCATGAATTAGTGGTTTTCACCACGTGACAGAAACATTTTGATATATTAATGAAAGCAATGAAAAACATGTGTCACTGTCGGATTGCAAGCTGAAAAAAAGTGATTCTATTTTCTCACCATGTATATTCCAATCATTCCAGCTACATGTATATTCCATTTCATCCTAGCATCCCTTACTCATGAAAGCAAAATGAATCACAGGGTAGACTGTACAGCTATTTGATTCATTCCCTGCAGATTGCATCGATTTTTGTAACACAATAAACATTCTTTTCACCAGTATGTTTTGCTCAAAAGACGTTTGCATTGCATTTATTAGACTTCAGAGCTGTCGAGTTTGGAGCTATCTTTTAAAGGCGAGTCTGTAGGGGTTTATTTTTATGCTTCTGATTCTAAAGGCTGTCTTGACATGTGGCTGATTTAAGTCTTTTTTTAGGGTGCTAATTTTGAGTAAAACAATTTTTCAGGTATCCCTGGATTCAACCATGGCACTTCCAGAAACCCCAAAGGCCCCAGAGTGCCCACAATTGACCTCGGAAACATGGAGACACAAATAGTGGCCCGATTTATTTATTTAACTGTGCAGCGTTAGACTCTGTGACCCAAGAAGCAGCCGTTGAGAAAAGATGTGGAATTGTTGAATGCTTGTGAGCTGACCCAGTTTGAGTGTTTATCTCTATTCAAGTGTCCTACGGCTTAAAAAAAATTTGCAGCCTAATACAAATTTCAGGCATCTGAGATTCTTTTCAGCACTTTCTATTAATTTCATCCATCTCGGTCTTCATTACTTGACTTCATGATCTTTGGGTCAGTAATGGCTTGTTTTTCAGGCTAAGCCTGTGTTGAGCTAAATCCTCAAATACACGCTAGCATACACACGTTCATAGATGTTCCTTCATGAAAAATAGAAAAGTACTTGAAAAGTAGCAAATTCAAAGGTTGCACTTGGCTTAATGTTCTTTGAACTGCAGAAACTGGTATTTGCAGATACAGGAATGTTTACTTCCCAAATGGGAGCTCCATTCTGCACTTCCCTGAGGGGCTCAGTCCCCTCCTTCCACAGCCCTCAAGTGGAAAATGGGGGCACTCGGCACATCGCAGCCTGGCTTGGCATTTTGCAGGAGCAAGCCCCTGGGCCTCTCTCTTTCCTCCATGCCTTTTCTTTTGCATCTTCAGCCAAAGAGCTATCTATAATTTTTGTCACTTTCATTTCCAGTATGTCACCGTGGATTATGAAAAGTAAGGCACCGTCCGCCCATTTAATGGAGTGCATCACTGCGGATAATCGCTCCGGAATGTAAATCAGTTTACTGTTACCTGGTTACTGCTGGTACACACACAAAATGGAGAGGAGATGGCTCTAGCGGGCTGTAGGTTTAATGTATGGTGGTGAATATATATCAAACTCCCCTTATTTTAATAGCTGTGCTCAGAACAACGCAGCGGTGTGACGCATTCATCTGCATGCACGGGAGCATGTCCGCCTGCGTTTACAACATCATGCTGATAAGAAGCATTCCCACAAGCAGGCTTTAAATGGAAGTTGCCTATCACATCCATTTTTCTTCCAGAGAAGCGGCTTATGGTCTTTCTGAGAGTCGGCGGAGGACACCAGCTGCAGGGGAGGAGAGGGCATCACACCAGCTGGAAGGAAGGTCAGCCTGGGTCACACACCTCCTTTTCTAGCATGGGCTCCAGCTCCAGTGGTCTGAAGGAGCTCACGGCAAACAGCCTCGGGAGGCACGGCAGAGTCTCTCTCATTCCTGCACGTCACCTCCAAATTGGAGGAGGATACTGGGGAAAGGAGCAAGACCCAAACCGAGCCCCAGTAGCAGCCTAGGGGGCAGGAGGTGTGGGGCGGAGGAGAGCATGAGAAGGTGGCCTGGATCAGAGGTGCTGCAAGCTCTGGGCTCAGCAAACCCATGCTGTCTCACGGAGCAACTGCTGTACAGTGGTGCTAAACCAAGCTGTTCAGGGAACCTGCTGTCAAATTGCCACGTGGGGCAATTAAATCCTTCTGTGCTTGGGACAGGTCGCTCTTCTTTCAAAGGACCAACGTGAGATCAGCGTCACATTTAGTGCTACTTACTCGCCTGAGAGTGCCGCAGCTGCTGTAGCTTTAAGTTGATTGTCACTGAAGGATCCAACATCCTTTAAATCAGTTTTTCTCTTACAGGCAGACTTTCTCCCATATAGTCTGAGAAAAGCTCTGCCCTTGAACTGGAGGCATTTTTCTGGCAGTGCTCAATTGAAAAGTACTGGATGGATTACAGTAACGGTGCAGGTTTGCCTTGCTTTTGTCCCCACAAAGTGCTCAAGTGAGACATAGATAGAGATACAGGTGTCCGGTTTCCACAGTAATGGCTTGTGAAAAAGCAGACACATGCACGTGCATATATAAATACACACACACGTGGCCACAGGGATACTGGCAGGCACAAAAAGATACTGAACCTCTTAATGGACGTGTCAAAAATAAAATTCTTTGTATTCAGAAAAGCTGGTGGTGTTTTAATGGCGGTACCCAACACACATCGCTACCGATGCAGAAAGGTGCTTGCTACCAGAGGCAAGGGCATTTCCAAACAACAAATGCACTGCATGTTGTTTGTGATATGTTTTAGCACAGAACGGTGCAAGCCTTGCAGGAGTGACCAGCACTGCCTGATGTGACCAGCTTGTATCTGGGTGCACAGTGACAACCATGAGGCATGGAGCAAAACCCTTTCTTATTCTTGCAAGGTGCCACTTCTTCAGAATGTTGTTTATTCGCCGTGCTCAAGCTGTAAGAAGGTTGTTTCATATAGAATCACAGAATCATAGAATGTGTTGAGTTGGAAGGGACCTTTAAAGCTCATCTAGTCCAACCCCCCTGCAGTAAGCAGGGACTTCTTCAACTATATCAGGTTGCTCAGAGCCTCATCCAGCCTGGCCTTGAATATCTCCAGGGATGGGGCCTCCACCACGTCTCTGGGCAACCTGTTCCAGTGTCTCACCACCCTCATTGTAAAGAACTTCTTCTTAACGTCTAATCTAAACCTGCCCTGCTCTAGTTTAAAACCATTGCTCCTCATCTTATCACTACATGCCCTTGCAAACAGCCCCTCTCCAGCTTTCCTGTAGGCCCCCTTCAGGTACTGGAAGGCTGCTATAAGGTCTCCCCGGAGCTCCAGGCTGAACAACCCCAACTCTCTCAGCCTGTCTTCATAGGAGAGGTGCTCCAGCCCTTTGATCGTCTTTGTGGCCCTCCTCTGGACCCGCTCCAACAGGTCCATGTCCCTCTTGTGCTGACAGGTCCATGTCCTTCTTGTGCTGAATATCTTATTGGATTCCTAGATATGATCCTCAGAGCAAGCGCGGAGGAGAGATCCCTGTTGATAAGGAAGTCCCAGGGATAAGGGTGAGGAGTGGAGACAGAACAAGGCTGTAAAGGTAACTAGTTTTCCTTCATTATTTTGAGGAGAATTCAAAGGCTATTTCACAAAGAAATCTTATTTTGTCCCAATCTCTGCATAGCAGTGTCCTGGACTGCTGATTTAATGGGCATCTGCCAGGGTGAGGGGAGGTCTAACCAGTACCTAACCAGACCTCTGATTATTTGCCAAAATGTTAAAAATATGAAGTCCTATGTTCATAATATATCATTTCTTTTTATTGTGAGCCTTTATCTCATGCCGTTGAGAAATGACTGATTAGTGGAATTTTTTCTTCAAGTGGGAAAATATTTTTCTTTTCCCCCCCTTCCACAAGTTTTCAAATTTCCCCTTTCTCTGCCAACAAAATTGCACTGCGATAGTTCTGATTTTACTGCCAACATGAAAGAATTTAGAGACATTTTTCTGAATCATACTTGACAACTCATTCAAGTAGCCTCTTGAGCCCACAGAGGTATCTTTTACATTATCTGTTGGCACAGGCACTTTTCCTACAATCGCACCTAAAGTTTGTGCGTATTCCTTCCAGGTTCCTTTCCTTGAAATGCATAAAGTTAAAAGAAGAAACATTCTTGACAGCTTATTGTGTAAATCCTTCTGACACAGTTTCCACATTTCTGTAGGAGATGAGGACTGATCAGTACAAAGTAGGTCAAGAACTCCTAAGAGACACAGTGACTGCCTTTGATTTTTCTACCTTGAAGTTCAAAGAGCATGAGTAAGTTCATTGAAAGAGGAAGAAATGAGTTATTTAAAGAAATAAGGATTCCACTTTGCATGTAGTGCCCAGAGAACTTAAGAAAGAGTGGGTCAAGAAACAGGTGGTGAGTGCATGCACGTGCACGTGTCTATATGTACTTTCAAATATTGTTTTGAGACAGCACTATCATTAATTGACAATAAACTCTTCCTAACATTGAAAGCTGTTCTTTTAATAACGAGTTCAATGACAAGTTTGATACTATATGCTGCACCTACGCACAACGCCTCTCATCAACCTGAGTAGAGCAACTATTTCTTCAAACAATTTACTTAGGCTAAGGACCACGTGGACTAAAATTTAGAAAAGATAGCAGCTACCCTCTCCTTCAGCTGACGTGAACCGAAGGTAAGCAGACTTTCAGGATGGGAACTGTATATTTGTATAGGAGCTGTACGCGATGAGCCATTTGGCTTTAGGGTCAGGCATCGGTACCTAATCCTCTGTTATTTGCAGCACAGACATTGCCTACATGATTATGGTGTAGAGCAATAAAAATGTTAAAGAGGGATGATACGCACTGGTGAGGAGTTACAGGACTGGGACAGCTGTGAAAGGACTACATCCATCAAGGAGAATGACATTTTCACTGTCCTTCTGTTCAAGGGGCAGATTAAATGGGGGGACCTTTCACGGGCTTCAGTCTCAGCTGCCACTTAAGCATTGCCTGATGCACGCGTGCCAAACCAGGTGATCGGAAAAGAGCTGCACTACCTCAAGACCCTCCTGGCAATGCTGTGGTTGCCTCTGGCCCTGGTTAACTGGAATTTTGAAGAGACAAATCAGAGGGAGGTTAATATGACAGATGGAGACAAATGCCAAGAAATGATGGAGATCTTATTCCAGAAACAGTAACGTGGTCAATTTAAAAGCTGTTACTTGGATAAATTTCCCTTATGAGCAGTGAAAGATGTTCTGATTAAAGCTGTGTAGGTGGCTAAATTCTGTTGTGTATGGCTGTATCACTATTAGAGTGATAAAAACAGAAATTTCACTATTTTTTTTGCATTTGGCCAGAAATGGGTGGCCTTTGGAGCAGTTAGGTGATGGAGAAGCAGGAACAGGAATATTAGGGGATGGTCTATCTCTCCTGTATCTCCAGGTGGTGGTGGCTGTCCCTCAGTGGGTCCTGGCTCTGCCTCAAGGACTCCCTCTTGTCCTCCCGCTTTGTGCTGTGAGTGACAATCCCCCAGCAGGAAGGTGTGTTTGCTGCGTGGTAGCAAGGGAGGAAAGGAGCTCCAGCACACAGAGTATGCTTTACGGTTTTCTCAAGACAGAGGAATGATAGGGAAAGCTTTCTATTGGATAAAGGATTGCTTTGCCTCTGTAAAACATCACCTACAGGCCATACCAGGACCTGTTGGAGTGCCCAGCTCTCCCTGAGCTCAGCACAGGGCAGCCAGTGACCTGAGAGCACAACCCATCCCATGGCACCAGCAGCCTTAGCATTAACAGACAATGCCTGTAAAACTTACACAGGCAAAGCAGTTTACAAACACAAAAGCACTGAACTTCATGAGGATACTTTAAGAGGGACCTCAGCCATGTAATTTTTGAATACTGGTAGGAATTAAGAGTGACACTGCAGTAGCCGCAATTGCAGAGATAGAAGTAAGTCATGATTTATAGCGAGGTGATATTTATTCCCAGCCCAGATGATGTAGCTGGGAGAAAGGCCCAGATGAGCCCCGGGGAGCGGCAGCTCTTCTTCTGTTTGCCAGGTTCTTTTTCAGACCTTGCTCCCAGCCCAACAACTAGTCTACTCTTTCCTAACTGGATCAGCTGGTGTAAGGAAAGACGCTACTTCTGCTAACAACCCTTGTCTGGCTAAAGTGGAGAAATCAGACTTTGCAGCTCTGGGATAGGCTGTTTGTGAATAGCTCTGATCTTTTTTTCTGCTGTGCAGTGACCTCGGCCAACATGAAGTACATAGCTCTCGCTTGCTAACCTGTGAGTCTAATTGGTATTCTGTAAAAGTCCTCACAATGCCTTTCAGTTAAAGCAAATGTCAGAAAACACAAAGTCCTGTTTTCTTTGTGAAAATTCCTCCCAAGAGAATTGCATGAACCCCAACTGCACAAACGCTACCTCTCAGCACAGGCTGCACAGCCAAGCACTTAATTTCAGCTTTCGAAAGCAGAGCTCTGCAATACAAGCTTCAAGATGTTTACTTTCCTAAGTCTCTTTCTGGCCAAGAAGAATGACTTAATTCACGGGGTGGTCCAAGCTTTGTTTTGTGTTCCTGGAGCCCAGATGCCTGTTTGGAGACTCCCCTCGCGAGCCGTGTGGACACAGCACCTCCCGGGATGGGGGTTTGTCTTCACGCAGCGCTGCAGGAGGCGTTAGGAACTGCTGGACCTCACCCAGAGCCCTAACAGCTGCTCCCCATCGCCTCCCGTCCCACCACGTAGCTACGGCAGAAGCAGAAGGAAGCCAGTTGGAATCAGCCTACAGGCTGGATTTGGCCTCCAGTTGGAACTGTCTGACTTCATAGCTTGGAGCTAATTAAGCTAATGATTGATTATTAGGTGGCTTTTTTTTTTTTTTCTCTATGCTATTTACATCATCTGTGAAAAGCATTGCAGTCTTACTCTGATGGCTGCTGGGAATTTCACCTAACTTTGGATTCCTGTGACCTGGGTGTTGAAGCCCGAAGTGGTCACCTGAGACTTATTGTACAGATGATGCAGGGAAATGGGCATTTCCAGAGGGTGAGCAGTCTGATCTGCCTTCGCCATCTCTGCTATTTTTCCTACCAGTGACAAAGGGAGTAAAAGGCTGGCTGGCTCAGGCTTGGGCATTTTTCCCTTCAGATAACTAACTTAAGGCAAATGAATCTCTCACTCACTAAGGCAGATTACCAAATTAATAGAAGTTCTCACTAGCCCCTTTCTCCAAGAAAGCTGATAAATAAGTAGGATCTTCACTCAAAAATTCCTTATGCCCTATATGTGCAAAAATAAAGATTACAGTCTCTGGAGTACGGTGGTTTTCTGGCCCTTTTCTGGGGCAGCCTAATTTCCCATGCTCGAGAGCTTTCCGTTTATAAGAAAGGGTAGCAAGCCTCCACCAGGTTTTCCTTTTCCATCCCTATTAAATAAGAAAAGCAGCACCTTCAGCGAGCATGGATATCCTGGTGGCCCCACCTCCTCCATCGATGTCCATCACCTGCTGAGCAGCTCTGCAGTGCACCCCAGCACCTCGCGGGGCCAGCTCCTGCCAACGCTCCCAGCTCACCCACGCCTGTCGCAGAGCCTCCAAAAACCCAGCCCCACCTTGAAGCTGAACCCTTCGCCTCGGAGCTTCTCTCCAGCGATTTCAATGGAAAAAAAAAAAAAAAAAAGTGGGGAGAGGAACCGTGCTCGCATCGGTACTTCTTTTTCTTCCTCTTTGACAAGAGAGCTTTCAGATGGTGGACAGGTATTGAATTTCTGCGCGCCTGAGCCATGCACGGTGCAAAGCAAGGTTAATAGGTTTTTACGGCCAGAGGGAGTATCCTCATCACCTCATCCAACCTCCAGCATCACACAGGCCAGAGACAGGAGCTGTAATTACACTACGTTTCCAGCAGAAATGAAAGAACACAGCCCGTACCTAATTGTCCTGCCAATCAGATCATCCCACGAGTCCCCAAATTCTTTGACCCTCAATAATTTTGCTGAGGAGAGTTTATAACCATAAGGTGTCCCAACATGCAGCTCGTGTCTTGTGCAAAAGAAGACTGATGTCTCTGGCTTCAGGAGAGGGAGAGAAGTAACTCACACGTAGCTTCCTGCGAGTTGATTTTTTCCTTTCCTTTTTTTTTTTCCACACAAGGCAAAAAAAGCAAAAGGTAGGAGCAGCTTTCTCCTTCCCTGACAGCTCTTTACAGCTGTTTACAGCTGTGCCATGCTCTCTCCAGCTGAGCAAGGCCGAAGGGTACCTTTTCATCTCCTGCCTAGCTGCAAGGTAATTAATAGTGGCCATTGGCCCTCTGATCTCTCATCTGGTGATGTGTCTCCAAATGCATTTCCACGTAGTTCCAGGCCATAAATACCCTCTAAGACTAACTCACAGACCTACTTTTAAAAATACCTAGAGGGTGGAGAGACAGTTCCCAGACAGACTTTTCCTGATTTTTTTTCCTTCAGATACGTTAATAAAATGGCATTCTGGTGTAAGGAAACTTGGACCAGAGCGTATTTAGACACTATTGAAATTTTTCCTTGGAGCTGGTCTCACATAAGCTTCTGCATTAATGAGGGATCATCTCTATTTGCACCAGTTTGCCAGCAGCACGATCAGCAAGCAATTAAATTCTAACACGCACAAGGCTCGCGAGAGGACTCCCTGAACACAGGCACAGGTTTCTTGAGCTTAAAACCTACCAAACAGAGGTTGTAACTCTCCTTTTCCCACCCAGCCATCCCCTTCTGCCCCTAATACATATGGATTTCTCCCAGTTAAACCTGTGGTGTGTCCTTACCAATTGCTATTTCATCAAGTCCTATGGAATGTGTAAATTCTCCCTCTGCCAGAGTGTAATCCTATTTGGCAGAGCATTACAAGGGCTGCACCAAGGGTGATTGAGAGGTCGAAGCATAGAGGCAGGGGAGGAAGCTTGCCAGTGTGTACTCGGCTGCAGTGGCCAACTTGGCAACCTTCTTATCGCCTCTTCCCATTTCCATCCTCTTACGTACCCAGCTCGGTGCTCAGTCACCATTTAGAGCAGGTGTAATTCTCCCTCCTGGATTGCTCCGATAATACTCTCCCAACCACCTTTGGCGGTGCCAGACCCCCTGAAGAAGACAGGAGGGAAATCTGCCTTCCTCACTTGAATGATCTGGAAAGAGATGAGCTTTCCAGAGAGCGATACTGCTCCAAGTGCCCCTGGGTAAGTCAGTGGCTCAGAGCTGCCAAGCGCGGCCCATTGCTGAAACCTATAAACATCTCCCCTTTACATTTTTTTATTTTTGTGTCACCTTCTAATGTTTTTTTTTTAATACTGACATACCTAGTAAATCTTAGGAGGCTTGAAAAGATGATTTTAAAAGTTTATAAGATGTAGAAATGCAATAATGAAAACTTTATTTTTTTTTGACTTGCCTCTTTACCAGTAGCTGAATTTCCAGGTGAGTTTCCTCTAAAATGCCATAATAGTCCCTTTAACTCACAAGGTCATCTCTTCCTTTCCTTTGCCCAAAAGGAACAGTTGCTTAATATGGTTTCAAAGACTTCCAGTGCGGTCTGTAAAGCGTCTCTTCAGACAATCCCATCCAGTGCTTCATTTTGCTCTCTGTTAGAAAGCTTTTTCATAATGCCTAACTTAAGCCATCTTTGTTGCAACTTGAACCCATTATTTCTTTCACTTTCCACCAGGGAGAAGAAATTTTTCCTCCTCTCTCAGCAGCAGTCCTTTGCATATTTGAGGAATATTATCATTCTCCCTTCCCCCATCCTTAATCTTCTTTCCTTTAAGTAAAGCAACCCCAATGCAGTCATTCTTCCTGGTAGGTCATGATTTCCAGCCCTCTGATCCTTCCTGCGGCTCCCTTCTGGAGTCACTCCAGCTGGTCCCTGTCTCTCTGGGAATGCAGCGCCCAACGCTACACAAAGTACTCCAGCTGAGACATTATTTCTGCTGAGTGGAGCAGACAGATATTTGTTCAAGATGGTGTATGAGTTTTCTGTGCCACTTTTAGTAATTTCCAAAGGCAAAAGAGAATCTGCTCTTCTACAAAGAGCAATAAACTATCCCTTTGATCCTGATCCAAATAGGTTTTCTCACTAAGAAAACTGGGAGAGAGAGAGCAATTAATAGAATTCAAAACTTATTTTGAATGAGGCTAAGAAAAGAACACATTCTTAATCCTGTGCACGGTGCAGTAGCTACTCCTTCATAAACAGACATTTGCTGAAACGTACTGGCAGAACAAGTTTAGGAAGTGAAAATAAGACGGTAAAGCTGCTAGTGGGGAAAGAGGTCTTGCACATTCCCAGTGATCTTGGGTAGAGAGCAATCTTTAGCCTCAGTTTTCATGGCTCCCAAAATCACCACTGTTCTGGGATTGGGATATATATTAGGTTATAGTACACAGGACCAAACTAGGCAGCACATCTAAGGTAGCAGTTAATTTTTTGGGGGAAACACTAGCTTAGGATCTAGCTTTTCTTCCCCTTATACTTGTGTGCTTCTAATGATCGTCACCAACAATAAGGATCAACACACCCAAAGCTCAAACAACGGTATTTAAACATGGATGAGGTTTTACCAGGGACCCTTGGATAGCAGCACAGCAAGGTGTTTCAGCTGGGGTGTACTGAGGATGAAGTCCACCCCAACTTGCCCGGTGCTCCGGGGTCCTGATGTAAAGTTTGCATGGCACCAGCCTCCTTTCCCTTGGAGGCAACGGTATCGCTGCTGCTCTTCCAGTAGCTCAGCCCCACTCCTACAGGCAGAGCTGCTGAACCTCCGGGTGGGTGAGCAGCCCAAGACCCACCATCCCTTTCCCTGCAGTGTGGAGCGCTGGTGCCCGCAGCCAGATGCAGCTTTTCTGCTGGCAGGCTCCTGAGGTAGTCAGCCCAGAGCCCCGTGTGTCCCTCTGCAATGCGTGAATGTCACCTTTTAGCAGAGATTATTGGGAGGCTTTGTCTGACTGACAAGCACTTGTGTTTCGCCTCGAATCTTCGAAGGCAGGCAGGCGAGGGGGCAAAGAGCACTAATAGAATTCTTCAATGTCATTTTAATAGGATCACTGTTTTGTGATAGCTATTTTTTCCCCTCTTTATCTTCCTCTGTCCTCTGCTAGGCTCTGTGTTAATGCCCTCTGGTGATACTGAATTCTTTCCAAGTTTCTCGAAAAAAAAAAAAAAAAAAAAAAAATCCCACCAGCATTAATTATTGTTCCAGGAGGATATCTTCCCTTAAAGATGCAAGGTTTCTCTGAAGCCATCTGTCTGGATTTTCTTCCCTTGGGACAGAGAGAACAGTTAGCAACTCAGGATTTCCAAAAGGAAACTTGCAGCGCGTGTAGATAATACGAATGACCCAGTTGCCCCGGGAAGGGAAGTGGTGTCTCGTGTGCGCTGTGTTCCATATGCTATCCATCCACCTTCCTACAGTTAATGAGGCTCAGACTTCTTCATGCTGGTCAAGATAAATATAAAGCTCCCTAGCCCTGAAATCACCATAGTGAGGTTGCCATGGTAAAAAGAAAAAAAAAAAGTTCAGTCCATCACAGATTAGGCTAAAACCTGATACAAAGACACTAGCATTGCACTGACACACAGAAACATGCCTGTGATGTTCTCCAAATTACCATGATCTAGGTACTGTTTAGATCTTTTTAAAACATCCTGTTCTGTTCATTTTTCTAACAAGATACATTGGGATTCTGTCTTACAGGAAGATGTTCTGAGAACCAGGCTGGGAAATTGGAGCTTCCTAAACATCTGACTCAAGCACTGATGCTGAGCCGTGACAGAAGCAGAAATCCTGGTCCACACCACTTGTTTTAATGCTTCGTGACTTGGCCTGCAAAAGAGAAGGATATCTCATCCAAAATCCAGATCCCAACTCCACATTTCAGTTCCACTGTTGATAACCGGGCGGCTTAATTACCTCCCAGAGTGATTATGAGGCTGGGTTATTTAAGGTTTGAAAAGCTCTATGGAGGTTCTAATAACAGAATGTCAGCCACGGAACAGGAATAGAGATGTACGGGGTGCTCTGCCCACGGGGACAGGCAGCAGGCTCCTATGGGCAGCACATGTACCTGAACCCAGAAACTTCCTGGCCCACCGTGCACAGCCATGCTGTACACGTGCCCTTGGAGAGCCCTTCTGCTCCCTGTGAAAAGCGTAAATTGTGGATTGTGGCTACTGCAGTTTAGTTTTCTCTCAGCTGCAGAATCCCACCTGGGCAGGACTCTGAGGGAGAGGGCTGACTGCCCAGCGGCCAGTCCATCTCAAGGAACTTTACTTACTGCTTGGTAAAACATTTTTTTGTTCTGTTCTGAGTGACTATCCATGTTCCAAGCAGTAAGCAGTCCACCAAGACACAGGATCCTGATATCTCACAGAACCACACTACAGCTTTGTGAAGCATAGCATTAGATCCTGAGATTTGAGAGACCACACATCCTCCTTGAACGTAAGGAGAGATGTCCACCCTGCCATTCTCATTATTAACAGGTATATCATAGAATCATAGAATTGTCAGGGTTGGAAGGGACCTTAAAGATCATCTAATTCCAACCCCTTGCCATGGGCAGGGGCACCTCCCACTAGATCAGGTTGCTCAAAGCCCCATCCAGCCTGGCCTTAAAAACTTCCAGGGATGGGGCTTCCACCACCCCTCTGGGCAACCTGTTCCAGTGTCTTACCACCCTCATGGTGAAGAACTTCTTCCTAACATCCAATTTGAATTGACTAGTTTTAATCCATTCCCTCTAGTCCTACCATTACCCAAAATCCTAAAAAGTCCCCCCCCAGCTTTCTTGTAGGCCCCCTTAAGATACTGCTAGGCCACAATAAGGTCTCCTCAGAGCTTTCTTTTCTCCAGACTGAACAACCCCAACTTCCTCAGTCTGTCCTCATAGGAGAGGTGCTCCAGCCCTTGGATCATCCTCATGGCCCTTCTCTGGACACGTTCCAGCCCGTCCATATCTCTCTTGTAGTAGGGGCTCCAGAATTGGACGCAGTACGCCAGGTGGGGTCTCACGAGAGTGGAGTAGAGGGGCAGAATCACCTCCCTCGACCTGCTGGCCACGCTTCTCCTGATGCAGCCCAGGATGTGATTGGCTTTCTGGGCTGCTAGTGCACAGTGAAGGCTCATGTTGAGCCTCTTGTCCACCAGTACCTTCAAATCCTTTTCTTCAGGGCTGCTCTCAAGCCAGTCATTGCCCAGCCTATATCGGTGGTTGAGATTGCCCCGACCCAGATGGAGGACCTTGCACTTGGTCTTGTTGAACTTCATGAGGTTGGCATGGGCCCACCTCTCCAGCCTGTCAAGATCCTTCTGGATGGCATCACTTCCCTCCAGGGTGTCAGCTGCCCGACACAGCTTGGTGTCATCGGCAAACTTGCTGAGGGTGCACTCAATGCCACTGTCCATGTCGCTGACGAAGATCTTAAACAAGACCGGTCCCAGTACTGATCCTTGAGGGACTCCACTTGTCACTGGCCTCCACTCGGACATGGACCCATTGACAGCCACTCTTTGGGTGTGGCCATCAAGCCAGTTCTTTATCCACTGAATTGTCAGTCCATCAAACCCATATTTTATCAGCTTGGAGACCAAGATGTCATGCGGGACAGTGTCAAAGGCTTTGCTCAGGTCCAGGTAAATGACATCAGTTGCTCTCCCCTTGTCTATTGATGTTTTGAGTTTCTCATAGAAGGTCACCAGGTTTGTCAGGCATGATTTGCCCTTGGTGAAGCCATGTTGGTTGTACCCAATCACCTCTTCATTCTTCTTCTGCCTCAGCAGTGCCTCCAGGAGGATCTGCTCCATAATCTTACCAGGCATGGAGGTGAGACTGACTGGACTATAGTTCCCTGGTTTCTCCTTCTTTCCCTTTTTGAAAATGGGGATTATGTTTCCCCTTTTCCAGTCGGTGGGGACTTCAGCAGACTGCCATGACTTTTGGAATATAATAGAGAGCGGTTTAGCAACATCATCTGCCAGTTCCCTCAGTACCCGTGAGCGTATCCCATCGGGTCCCATGGACTTGTACGCTTCCAGGTTCATCAGATGGTCATGAACCTGATCTTCACTTACAATGGGCAGTTCTTTCCAACCCCTGCCATTATCTTCTGTGACTCCGGGAGTGTGGCTGGAGCCCGTGCCAGTGAAGACTGAGGGTAAGAAGTCATTGAGAACCTTGGCCTTCTCCACATCACTTGTCACCAGCTCTCCCGTTTCCTTTCTGAGGGGGGGCCCACACCTTCCCTAGTCTTCTTCTTACCATTAATATACCTATAGAAATTTTTGCTGCTTCCCTTGATCTCCTTGGCTAGACTTAGTTCTAACTGAGCTTTAGCTTTTCTCACCAGGTCTCTTGCTGCTCGGACAGCTTCGTTACATGCCCCCCATTCTAGCTGTCCTTTCTTCCACTCCTTGTAAAGATTCTTTTTGTGTGACAGTGTGTCCAGGAGCTCCTTGTTCATCCAGGCAGGTCTCCTAGCATTCTTTCCTGCCTTTCTCTTTGTTGGTATACTTTGCTCCTGGACATGGAGAAGGTGATCCTTGAATACTGACCAGCTGTCCCCCTTCCCTCTAGGGCTTTGTCCCACAGCATTTTGGTCAGCAGATCCCTGAAGCAATCAAAGTCTGCATGCCTAAAGTCCAGGGTTGTAAGCTTGGAATACATCCTCCTAGTTGCCCTGAGGATCTTAAATTCTATTGCTTTATGGTCAGTGCAGCCAAGGTTATCCCTGAGCCTCACATTGGTCACCAGCCCTTCCCTGTTGGTGAGAACAAGGTCCAGCATAGCACCTTTTCTTGTTGGTTCCTCTACCATTTGGAGGAAGAAGCTGTCATCAATGCATTCCAGGAACATCCTGAATTGCTGGTGCCTTGCTGTGTTGTCCCTCCAGCAGATGTCAGGGTGACTGAAATCCCCCGTGAGGACCAGGGCTTGTGAACGCGAAGCCGCTTCTATCTGCCTATGGAGGGCCTCATCTGCTTGGCTCTGCTGGTCAGGTGGCCTGTAGCAGACCCCTACTGTAACATCACCTTCCCCTATCTTCCCTTTAATCTTAACCCATATACTCTCAACCAGCTCATTGTCCTTCCCCGTGTGGAGCTCCATCGATTCCAGCTGGTCACTGATGTAGAGGGCAACACCTCCTCCCCTCCTACCCTGCCTGTCCTTCCGAAAGAGCTTGTATCTGTCTATCCCTACAGTCCAGTCATGGGAATCATCGCACCAAGTTTCAGTAATAGCCACTATGTCATGGCTTTCCAGGAGCACAGTGGCCCGTAATTCATCCTGTTGATTGCCCAAGCTGTGTGCATTCGTGTAAAGGCACTTCAGCTGGGCTGGCCGTGTCACCCTCTTGCGTGAATCCCCCTTGATTCCCTTGGGGTGTCCCAGTGCATCATCCCCAGCTTGCCACAGGGCAACAAGTTGAGAGCCCTTACTAGGACTCCATCCCTCTGCCCCTGATGTGCTCCCCCGCTGTTTGTCACAGGCAAGCATGAAATTATTGACCCCTTCCCCCTTCAAATCTAGTTTAAAGCCCTATCAATGAGCCCTGCCAGCTCCTGCCCCAGAATCCTTTTCCCCTTCTGGGACAAGTGCATCCCATTAGCTGCTTGCAGCTCAGGTGCCTCATATACCAAGCCGTGATCATAAAATCCAAAGCTCTGTCTATGAGACCAGTCCCAGAGCCATGAATTGACCTGTTGACTCCTCCTATATTTTCCCTCATCCATCGCTGATGTTAGAGGGACGGAGGAGAACACAACTTGAGATCCTGATCCCTTTACCAGTTGCCCTAAGGCCCTGAAATCTCTTTTAAATGATTGTGAGCCTCTCATTGCTACCTCATCACTTCCCACCTGAAAGACAAGAAGTGGGTAGTAATCTGAAGGACTTACAAGGGTGGGGAGTTTACCTACGACATCCTTTACCCGGGCACCAGGGAGACAGCAGACCTCTCTATGAAGCGGGTTCGGTCTGCATATCGGGCCCTCTGCTCCCCTCAGCAGGGAGTCACCTACTACAATGACTCTTTGATTTTTCTTTTCAGGGTCGGTTTTGATGGTTGGCCTGAGGCAAGTTGGCGTTGGTGGCTCTTCTGGCCTTCCTGAGCCCTCATCCTTGCTCACAACCAGTTCCTCCTGCAGAGCCCCATACCTGTTCTGCAAGGGCACTATAGGTGGTGCACTTCTTAAAGGAACCCGCTTGCTCTATTTGTTTCGTTTGTTACGTCGGGCAGAGACCTGTTCCCATTGACCCTGCTCATGCGGGTTACTACGGGAAGGCTCAGGGGCTTGCTGGTGAAAGGATACGGAATCCTCTGTTCCACTAAGAGTTACCTCCCGTTCCGTTTTTGTAGAGATCAGTTTGTGGAAATAGTCAATTTCCCTCCCACTCACTCTGATGTTTCTCAGTCTACTCACCTCTTCCCTAAGCTCCATCACTTCATCTTGGAGCTGTGCCACCTGGCTGAGCAGGTCATCAACCTGCTCACACTGCATATTGGACGCTGTGTGCTCTAGGAGTTCTAGGTGGTCTTCTTTGGCCATTTCTCAGTGTGTCCATCCAGAGGCCAGCTCCCATCTGGAAACTGTCCGGATTGATGATGCTTTCCTCATCATCATACCTGATGGTGAGGTTGAGAGGTTTTTGGCCATAAAAAACTCGGGGTCAACCCGGATAGTTTCTTCCTCTGTAAACAAAATATCGAAGCAATACTGCCACGCACAAATGTGTCTCCAGGAAGAACAGAGGAAGGTGAACCTATGAAGATGAGCTGGATCACCACTTGTAGAAGGGATTTAGGACAAGAGCTTTATAAGGAATATCATGTTAGGACTAAGATCCTTCCTAGTCTACTTAATGAGTGATAAACACTGAAAAGCTCCTCAGTGGATTGCACACCACTGTGCATTCAGGTGGGGGATGTGAGACCACACACTGTTTCCTGAGATCTGCCACAATAGGACTGCACTTTTGCTTACAGCTGCCAGGAGCTTCAGTACGGTCTGGTTGACTCACAGTTATTGAGCATCACACAGGGCTGCACCTAGATGCGCCCTCGCCAAGTCTAAAAGTTAGTTTTTGCTACTGGGGATGGCAAGTTCTGCTGCTCTCCTGAAAATCCCTCGCACAGCGAAACAAGGGGGCAGAGTTGCAGGGGGAGAGGCAGCGGTGCCAGCTGTGTGGCAACATCCTCTCATGTGGCTCGGGTACAAGGTGGCTCGCTGCTGCTGCTGCTCTGTAGCAGCAGCTACCGAGAGGTTGGATGTCCGCAGGGACTGCGAAGAGGCTCTCATGCCTCTTCCCGGGCTGTCCATCTGATACCCAGACTGGTACCTGCAATGCCAAGCCAGGGATGACTTCCCTGAGGCTGATCAGAAAAACGAAGATCTGTGAAGGGACTTTCGCATGTTTGCATAATCAATTTGGATGGATCATTTATCAATATTCTTCTTTCAAACCAATACAAACTTTCTGGGGGTTTAGTTTCTGGGTCTTTTTTAACACCACTGACAGATATTAGCCCTCAGCTTCTTCACTCAATAAAGTTTTCTCAGTCTAGAGGTGTCTCCCCCTGGTCCAGGGTGCTCCAGGGTTACATGCTTAACCCATATAACTCACCAAGTAAAAGACATCTACTTATGTAAGCATTTCTCCAACAGAGAAGTAGACCATCCCAGAGAAAGGCATGGATGTGATCTTACCTCAGACAGGAACGATGGTTGGACTCGATGATCTTAAAGGTCCCTTCCAACCTAGACAATTCTATGACTCTATGACAATGAGGAACTGGCACACTCTAGTCCTGTGAAGACTTTCACATACCTCACACACTGGGATGGGACTCTTCTGCCACAGATCAGCTGAGCCCATTCCTCAGCCTTTACTGGATTTGGATCCAAGCTCTTTCTGGAGACTGATTTGTATGTGAGGTTTTTGCGGACAAGACGCCTGGAGCTGTGGTGACGGGTGAATAAGAAGTGCGTATGGCCAGCTATTCGTGACCAACACGGTGACAGATGCATTCTTCCTGAAAAAGAGGCTTGTGAAGTTAGTGCTACAGACACCGCGTTCGTGTGCAAGAATAGGTCAGAACGCAGGAAAACCAAGCTGCTGTCTGGTGCGTTAGCAAAAGCTGTTAGAAACCTGTGGGAAGGATTTACACATGCCTGCAGTGAGACGTATTTGAACATACAGCTGGTGTGCATATCTCACTGTGTGTATTCACAGAGACTTCAACCCCGCACGCAGCAGAATTGAGCAGCTGAGGTGCCGCTATTGATATTTCACTGAAACAAGTAGTATGTCTAAAAGTACACGGGCAGCCTGTAGCAAGGAAGGAAGGAAAGGCCCTTTTTGTGGAGAACATTGCCATCTTGTGCACGATTGCATTTACTTTGCACCTGGCATGCTTCTGAGAGGCGACACTGCAGAAGTTTCTCATCCTTCCTGCCTCTCCTGAAAACTCCAGGATGCTTGAAAGTAGCGTTTGAGCCCTTGAATGGAGAAGTCTCCCTAATTAGCATTGGCTTGTTCCAGTCCTCAAGCAATGATAACAAGATCAGAGCTGCTTTCTGAGCTACCAAATTTTTCCTTTTTATCTTGCAGAGCACTTCATTAAGTACATTTAATGAAAAAAGCCAGCTCTATCACAATGAAATCAATAAAACAGTATAAAATCAGGGCTAAAAAAGTTCTACAAAAGTCTGTTATGCTTTAACAAGTGGAATAGCATCATTTACTCACAGACTACAAGTGGAATAGCATGATTTACTTGCAGATTATCTGCAAGTGCCAGCGGCCATGCAGACACACAGTAAGTATAGCAGAGAACTCCTATACAGGAAAATTTGGCATAGATGGACAAATAGACAAAACAACAACTACCCTAGCGTAGTGACTGCCTTCACTGCAGATATAAATTACAAAAAACTCAAAACACCAATATATGGTCAGTAAACATAAATATGTATTTTCCTGGTGAGGAGTATGAGGCCCAGTGAAGCCATGGTTTTTATGTAAGGAAAAGCTGCCACAACCATAGAGAGCAGCTGATCCCATTTCCATGCCTCATCCAGCAGCACACCTCCCCTAAACCAGAGAGCGATGTATACCACTGCAGCCTGGGAGTCCTCCCGCAGAGGTATGTGAAAGATCTGGCACCTCATCCCCCATGAAATCCAGACCATTCACAGGATATGCACACTATGCTGCCTCCTTCCATACTTTTTAAATCATCACCTGCAGGTGGGCATCTCATGTAATCTCATGTCATCTCAGGGGTCAGTACTGGGACCAGTGCTGTTTAACATCTTCGTCGGCGACGTGGACAGTGGGATTGAGTGCACCCTCAGCAAGTTTGCCGACAACACCAAGCTGTGTGGCACAGTTGACACATTGGACGGAAGGGATGCCATCCAGAGGGACCTGGACAGGCTTGAGAGGTGGGCCTGTGCGAACCTCATGAAGTACAACAAGGCCAGGTGCAAGGTCCTGCACCTGGGTCATGGCAATTCCAGGCACAAATACAGGCTGGGCAGAGAATGGATTGAGAGCAGCCCTGAGGAAATGGGCTTGGGGATATTGGTTGATGAGAAGCTCAACATGAGCCGGCAATGTGCGCTCACAGCCCAGAAAGCCAACCACATCCTGGTCTGCATCAAAAGAAGCGTGGCCAGCAGGTCAAGGGAGGTGATTCTGCCCTTCTACTCTGCTCTGGTGAGACCCCATCTGGAGTACTGTGTCCAGCTCTGGGGCCCCCAACATAAGAAGGTCATGGACCTGTTGGAGTGAGTCCAGAGGAGGGCCACAAAGATGATCCAAGGGCTGGAGCACCTCTCCTATGAGGACAGGCTGAGAGAGCTGGGGTTGTTCAGCCTGGAGAAGAGAAGGCTCCGAGGAGACCTTATAGCAGCCTGCCAGTACCTAAAGGGGGCCTACAGGAGAGATGGGGAGGGACTCTTTATGAGGGAGCGTAGTGACAGGACCAGGCATAATAGTTTTAAACTGAAAAAGGGTAGATTTAGATTAGGTGTCAGGAAGAAATTCTTTACTGTGAGGGTGGTGAGACACTGGAACAGGTTGCCCAGAGAAGGCGTGGATGCCCCATCCCTGGAGGTGTTCAAGGCCAGGCTGGATGGGGCTTTGAGCAGCCTGGTCTAGTGGGAGGTGTCCCTGCCCATGGCAGGGGGGTTGGAACTACATGATCTTTAAGGTCCCTTCCAGCCCAAACCATTCTATGATTCTATGATCTCTGATCCAGGTAAGTTTTTGTCTCTTTGCCAGCAAAGTTGGGGAGTGAGCCAGTGGCTCCAAGCACTCCTTGGATCCTGGTCAGCCTGAACACCCGTCCTGCGTAGTCCCACCACCTGCTCACCCTCAGCCAGGATCCCATCTGCACTGACCACCGCACCTGGACCAGGGCATGATGCACTCTGGTCGGCACATGTTCCCCATTTGTTGAGGCAACAGAGTAAAACCCATCAGCACTGACAGGGAGCATGTAACTTCTGTGTCACGGAGGTACCCAACTCCAAGGGGTCCTTTGCACTGGGTGGGGAGGGCAACTGTTTGGCCTTTGGGGGCCCCTCTATGGCGGGAAGTTGAGCCTGCAGAATACTCTCAATTTCCCTCTGCCTGCATTCTAAGCAAGAGTAATATCTGTACCCAGCTGAGCGCCTAGATCCCCAGGGCACTGTCTACATATCAGAGCAAGGTGAACAGAGAACATCCCAGGGCATGTGTCAGGGCCCGGTTTCTTGCATGACTTCATAGGGTAATCCCACGTGCTCCATGCAGATGCGGAGTCACAGTAACAGTTGATGTGGATTTGATGTTAAAGATTTCCCCCTGGTTGAAGCCTGGAGCAAGGGAAGCATACCAGTCTTTTAGCTAGGTGGATGTCCACGTGCTTGCTGGTTGTCCTACCACCAGGAGAGGAGGAAGATGGGGAGGGAGGGGCTGTTTTGGAGAGGTGCTACCAAAGCTCTTCATCACCATTTTCTCATCAGGAACACCAGGAGATTGTAAGGCCTGAAGTATCAGCTACTAGTCAAGAAAAGGGCAAAGAGGTGTTTTCCCTCTCTTCCTCTCTTTTCTATATCTGCATTCAAAGTAGGACTGCTACCAATAAGCCAGTGATGGCATTGTTACAGAACTATTTTTAAAATTGGCCCAATATCTCTTTTACAATACAGTGCAAACGCACAGGGCAGTAGTTTGAAAATGTCAATGTAGTTAAAGGGAAAGTAACATTTGACATCTAAATGGAGAGAGAAGGCCCATCTTATCAGTTGGGCTGGATCTGTAACATATGCCAGATACCTGATGCCATCAGTGCTTAACGTCTTGTAAAACTGCATATAAACATCTCCTCTCACCTGAAAGATTCATAGCTTTTGCTGAGCTTATGCTGAAGACAGCTTATTAGTATGCAAATATTACAGCAGTGCCTTGTCCTGGCTTGAATTAGGTATGATTTTTTTTTACCAATTGATTTTACTTACTGAAAACTTGCCTGATCACTGCTCTCAATAATAGTGGCACTTACTTGCAACCTACCCCCTAACATTTCTTTATGGATCAGCGCATCCATGTTTATCTGCCCTTTTTCTTCCTATACACTGTTCTCTTTTTGGTCTGTGATTTAATGCTCTCATCCCCTCTGCTATCCTCAGTGCGGTCTCCAGCTACACACGTGAAGCCCATCCTTTGAGAACAGTCCTTCTCCTAGTGGTATCCCGCACCAAATATCCCCGAATTTTCCTCATAATGTGAGCTCTCAAATTTTTCTTTATTACCTCTACTTTTCTTCTCTACCAATGGACAGACTTCTCATTTAAGCCTCCCATCTGAGCCCCTCTGTACCTACCTGTGCCTGATGCCCTTCATGTCTTTCACTGTCTCAAGGGCTCTCCTCCTCCCTTTCTTCTCAGAGGGAGAAAGAAGACAAGAAGAAACTCTTTACACACTTCCAGGACCAGCCCTTTCATCTGAACTTGATTCACCATGCAGGATCCAATTCCCATCCTATTCCCCAGCAATATTAAATTTGCTAGCTAGATGTAACCAGAGGGAGTGCACCTCAGCTGAAGAAGTTTGGGGACATTAGCAGATGGGAAACCCAACTCCACATTTTGCATATTCCCCCGGTTTTGCTTCATCCCACCAAACTTCGCACCTTTTTACCACTGTCATTTTCTTGGTAAATAATTGGTGCCTCAGCGCTGCGACAGAGATCAATCTTTGCAAGTGTCTATTGCTGATCTTCTGCCATGGAGGTGGCCCTCACAATCACTCCTCTAATCACCTGAGGCTAGGAACAACTAAACCACAGCAAGTGAGAATCAACTTGAAAGATCCAGGACACCTCTACTTTGAGTCTTACATAACAGAAATAATCTATATATGAGCAGATAATTAATGAAGTTTCCCAACACCCCCAGACAGTCTGTACTATTTCACAGAAGGATGAACTGCAATCAGGCAAGAAGAAGAAAAGTTCAGTAGCTGGCTCTGCTGCCCTCCTTGTAAATGAAAGTATTCCCACGGGAAGAGGATGACACACGCCACAGCAGGAGTCAGGGTCACTTGTCGGGTAGGCAACAACTGTCTGGAAAAGCAGGGCTTGCTCTCGCCAGTAAATGCTGTAAATTTTCCCTCCACAAGAAGCATCTTTGTGTTTAAGCTGTTCCACACACTGGAAGAAATGTGACTTCTTATAGCAAATATAAGGCTTACAAATGTGCATAATTACATTCATCTCATTAATTGTCCATTAACATCTGTTACATGGACTGTTCTGCCTTAGATTATATAATTCCTTGCTTATTTAACATTTGACGTGTTAAATAGAAACAACCTCAGAATTACTTCATATTTTTTCTGCCATTTTTTTTATCAGACCTCAGTTCCTTCAGTCAGCTCTGTAAATTAAAATTAATCTGGTGAAAGTCCTGAAAAATTCGGCAGGGTGTCAAGAGATGAAAGTTTTAACACGTTCTATGAAAACAAGTCAGATTGTTCATCAATCTCCCACACAAGCCTAGAGAGAGTCTCTCGCTGCTTGGATTTTCTCTTCTAATGGTTCTGTCTTCCACAGGAGGGAATGAAGCCTTTCCCTGCATCACAAGAGCCATCTGCAAATAGATAGACCTAAGAAGTTCAACACTTTTTATAATTCTGTGAAGAACTAAATGCATCAATAAAATACTTTATGCCTCCTGCAATCCTTTGATGACTGAATTAGCTAAATGAGATTGAAATGAGTAGTGATTTATAATGGGCTGTAACAAGAAATGAGTTCAACTGCCTTCCAAACAATTGACAGGGAATAGATTAGTTTTAGCAATGTCGTGATTTAAAAGAATGGAGAAGGGAAAGCATTCCCCTTTGATCTCAGTGAGAGCAAAGGTTTCTTCAGACATGATCCGATCCCAACAAATATGCAGCAAAAGGGTCAGATAACGGTACTTTTTTTACCCCCTTCACAAAACAAGAGCTAGTCCAAACTAAGTTACTGACTTTCTATTAGAAGTCTCATTTCCCATTGCTACGCAGCCTGTGAAACAGGAAAGTCCCCGGATTTGCAGAGAATAACAACAAATTATTGTGAACTTGAGTTTATAATACAGGAATAAAAAGTACACCTCAACTTTCATGGGAAATGCTGTAGATCAGAGCTACTTTCTTCATGAACTCTATAAAGACAAATATTTGTGTTCAGCTGTCATGCTAGCTTCTGGTCTGACATTGTGTGCTTATTCTGTACCCCAATCCAGCAGAGCTGGAAGCACGCACTCAGCTTTCTCATAGTGAATCATCCCATCCAAGTTAAACTAATCCCAGCAGTAAGGCCAACCAAAATACCCACCTGAGCATATTTGGTAAGGGAGGTGATGGGCCAGACCCAAAGAGGAGGGAGGCAGGGCTGTGCTGAGCCCTGGGAAAGGGGGCCTGGCCAAACCAGGTACATCACAGCACAGATATTCAAAGCACACTCCTCCATTTCACCTCCTGCGATCCCAGTCCTGCAGACACTTCTGCAGGCTCCCAACCATGGTGGCATTAAGTACCTGGAGATCTTGCCCCTCCATGGCCTTGCTCTGCTTGCCCAATGCCTGGCGCTCTCTCTGTATGTGAAGTGGATGCAAAGCGTTATCCTCCAGGTTCGCTGAGTGCAGATTGTGGGTGCGAGTGGGTCTGGGTAAAAGAAAATCAGAGAGGTGACTGATCCAGACCAGGGCAGCCCGCTACAAACCTAATGTGGCTGCTCACATAACCTGGGTGAGCAGCAGACTTCAGACCTGTACTGTGAAGAAAACTCTTTTTATTAATAGCAGTTCACTTACTTTTCCTAGAATGGTTTGGGTTGGAAGGGAACTTAAAGATCATCTTGTTCCCACCCACCTCCCACTAGACCAGGCTGCTCAAAGCCCCATCCAGCCTGGCCTGGATTATGCCTTCCAAGGATGCAATTATGCCTTCCAAGGATGGGGCAGCCACAGCTTCTCTGGGCAATCTGTTCCAGTGCCTCACCACCCTCAGAGGAAAGAATTTCTTCCTAATATCTAATCTAAATCTCCCCTCTTTCAGTTTAAAACCATTACCCCTCATACTATTGCTACACTCCCTGATAAATAGTCCCTCCCCATCTTTCCTGTAGGCCTCCTTTAGGTACTGGAAGGCTGCTATAGTCTCCCCAAAGCATTCTCTTATTTCACACAAAAAACTCTAGAGTGACTGTCTACTAATGGCAAATAATTTTCCCCTGTCTATGGCCTACAGTTATTTCCCGCCCCCCCAACACCACCTGCTGGCACCGCTGCAGCGTGGGATGAGTCAGAGCTGCTTTCACAGCGGTACACAGGACAGTCCCTGGTACAAGCCTCAGCACTGTTTACAGGATCACTGCCTCCGACTTCTCCCACGATCGCTGACAGAAAGACCCTTCTCGCACCGGTGAGAAGCGAGCATTGATCTGACACTAACTACTGACAGGCTGCAAAAATATTGATAGTGCATTTCGCAACACCGCCCCAGATCTTTGCAAATGAGAGTTCAGGCTCGGCTCGTCAATTATTTTCTCCCATTATATTGCCTCATTCTGCTACGTATATTAATTGGCTGTTTGGGTTTGCTATTTAGCAGCCGGCTTCCTTCTAAGCTAAAGCTCATTCCCCTTAACTGTGTGCTCCCATAGTTTCTGCTCTGCCGAAAGGTTAAACAGATCTCATTATCTATTTCCTGCAGAGACCTAATTTCTACAAGAGGCCTTGAGCAAGGCGCTATGATTGGCAAGAAAGAGAGTAAGATTACAAGAAGCTGTTTTCACACTTAGCCAAATACCGAGAAGCACAGAGACCATTTGAAATGATGCTCCACGTGGCTTTCAGCAGCTGGGCAGAACATTCAGCCTCTTCTGGTTTTCAATTATTCTCACATCTGCCCCTTTCAGCACGGCATCTTCACATGGCATCCCCCCACGTGTCAACACGTTAAGCAGCTCAGGATAAAAGATGGTACAAGTCAAACTTTGTCTCCATTTCTCCTGAATTGTAATATTTTACTCAATGGTGGCTATTTAATGGCAAGGCAGCCCCTGCTGTAGTCCTGGCAGACAGCAGGCAGGCAGGCCAGAAGATGTAATCTCAGCCTCCCCTACCCAATCTCCTGGGCAGGCCTACTTCACTCCTTGTAAAAGAAAAACGTTACTATGACCTAGGGGTGTCGCGTCATTCACAGGCACTGGGAATCTAGTTCTCCATGGCTGAACAGCCTGAGGCAACAAGATGCCCGTACAAGCACCAGTTCCCTTTGGGAACTTAATCCTCTTGGTGTCCCCAGAGCCCACACAACCTACTAGATTCCATACAAAAGGAGAAGGCAGCTGTGGTTTTAGGACCCTGCTGGAAGAGAAAATGGTGATGGAAACAGCCCAAAGCCCTGCCTCCCCTTTATTTACCCAAGGATTTATTGCACCACACGCCAAGGGCACCAGCAATTCAATTCTCAGTTCTGCCTGAGGGGCTCAAACCTGCATGAGGGGCAGTGCCTCATCCACCAGGCATAAGCCCTTCTGGTGAGAGGCCACCATCCCATCTAAGATGGCTTACTTTGCAGATGAGGGAACAAGAATCACTTGTGACAGTGTGGACAAGAGCAAGCAGGGAGCTTTTGAGGAAGACTTGCAGAGTTTCTGGAGTAGAGGGCTTGAGCCTCCCTTGAGCACATGGAAGCACAAGCCATGTACTCTAAGCGGGGAGTCACTGGCTAAGGTCCTCGCAAGCTGGTATGGTCTGGTGAAAAAATGCACTCTGTCCTTCAGCTTTCTTTATTGATTAGCTCCAGTAGGTCTTTGGTTAGTGTCCTAGGGATGCCTGTCTGTCTTTGAAACACCAGTTCTCACTGAACAACAAGCTCTGGACAACTCTCCTCTGCCTTTAGTTATTCTGGCTCAAGGTCTTGCTGTCTGTGCTGTCCTGCGCAGGATGCAAAAGATAGAGTCAAGCACTGGGACAATTTGAGGAGTAAAGATAGAGTCAAGCACTGGGACAATTTGAGGAGTCTTCATCCCTGGCTGTTTCCAAGACCCCACAGGGCAGAGCCCTCAGCAACCCCATCCAAATGCAGCAGTCATCCTGCTTTGAGCTCATCTCCTGCTGTAATCCACAAATCATCAATGGTCTAGAAAACAGTGGAAGGGCAGCTGCAACAGTATTGCTACTCTACCTCGGCAGAGACACTGAGAGGGAGACAATAGAAGAGGGAATAATAGAAGTAAAAAAGCATCCAAAGCGTCGCCTAGTTTTTAAATTAGATTTCAAATTGAAGTTGTCACAGCAGCGATATAAGATGGATTGCAGATTCCACCTCCCCTTCCTAGAAGGTTTGATAAACTTTAAATTAAAAACAAGTTGAGAAGAGCGTGGCAGCTGCACCTGCATCAGCAATTCAGACAGCTTAACGGCAGCAGGTCTGGAGGGAGAGGCTGAGGATAGGACATCCACTCTACACAGATTTCAGAGGGCCTTATTTCAAGCTAGCTTCGGCCTAGCTCTCTGTACCAAACGCCCTTTAGGAGGTGCTCCTCTAGACAGTTTCCTCCAGAAGTCTACATGCTCAGAGGTCACTCCAAAGCACAGCTAAACGAGGGCAAACGAAAGATAAGCAAAATAAGCAGGCTTCTGTGGGGAGAAAGAGTTGTTCTCTTCCTAGATTGTGAGAACATCTAGGTAAGTATAAAAAAGCATCAGCTCTGATAGCATTTTGAACAGTCCAGTGTCAAGAGAAGGGTGGTGGTATGTACAACAATATTCAGTATTTATCAGCTTGTATTCCACTGCATTTGGCTCACTTGCTCAGTGTTAGCATTTTAGCTATTTTGTCAAAAACACACAAAAAAAAATAAAAGGGACTTAAGTGACACTCAAATCACCATTGGGATCTCAAAGAGGAAGCTCTCCCTCAGGATCTTTCAACTTCACATGAAGTTTAAGGAACAGTATGTAGTTCAAACAACAAATAACTGATTTGACTGGAGAGACAGAGTGCAGGAAACATGCTTCAAAGTTGCTATGAACTAAAACGAAACTAAAATAAAAACTGCTGCTTATTGAGCATTGCGTTCTGTACCATCCGCTCACTAAATCCATCAGCAATATAACAAAGTGTCCTTGGGGCAGCCTGGTTAGCAAAAGCTCTTGGAGCTTGTTAGCCCAAGAGCAGAAAAATTGAAAGTGTAGGTGGACATTAAATCCAACCCAAAATAAGCAAGCAGCTCTGAGTGTCAGCAGATCTACAATTAAGGTGGTATTTCAGTTCAACCTCTTCTAAGGCTCCGATTATTATCGCTGTACCTAGAAGAAGACGGAAGGCTTTAATATAGAAAGATGTCAGCTCTTCAAATATGATTTTTCTCTCCCATTTGGCAGTGGCACACCGTAGTATTGCATCAGACTTCTGATTTTGTGGAAGAAGTCAGCAATTTCACACTCGAGCACCACCATCTTTAATTTTCTTTTGTGATCAGCAGGTAAGTGTGGTGTTGGAAGCTCAGCCCCTGCAAAAGGCAAAATAGTGTTGCTAAATTAATTGGTGCATGTGAAAGGGAATTCTGGATTCAGCAAGTCCCAGGAGACACTGGTCATCACTGAGGTTTCTCTTGAGATGTGTGGCGTCCCAGCTCATGGCCTTGTGCTGGCCCTCCTGCCACCACACCTCTGCAAAGAGCCGCACGTCACCTTCAGCAGTGCCCATGTCACAGGTCACCTCCCCTAGCTCTCCAGGCTGCCCAACATTTAGGCACAGTGGGCTGACAGAAGGCCCAACTAAGTGCTACAACCAATTATGTTTAAGACCAGTATTTAGATTAGATTTACACAAGTCAAGCTTGTCAAAACCAGTGCGCTTAAGGCTGCTTCATATTTCAGATTTTTTAAAGAAGTCAGCAATTTAATAAGAAAATAACAACATGAGACCTCTGCTTCTATTGATGCCTGTATTTTAAAACTTTGAGTAGGATTTACTCAGGCTTCGTAATATAAAATGTCTTTCAGGATCCTAAGTGAAGCTGCGATAAGTTTGGGTATTTTTTTTTTTTTAAAGAAACTTTTTTAGTTTCTGGAAGTTTCTAGATAGATGGCTGTCTTGAAACACTACCCTTCCAGGGCTCGGCAAGATCTTCATGAGTGTCTCCAGTGCTCTAGGTGTGAACACTGTCCGCAAGCGTACTGTATCAATCCTGATGCAGACACAGGAGTTAGTCATCCTCTGAGTCACTCTCCCCCCTGGCTGGGACACACGCCCTGATTGAGGACATGAGCTGGTCCTGGATCTGCTTCCTGGGGTTCTCCTCGAGGTCTGTCTTGATGGCGCCCGATTCTGAAATCTTCCACTCCAATTCTGTGCAGAGGAAAATGAGAGCTATGAATGTGGGGAAGTAAACTGGTCTTTCTCCAGCTCTGACTCCTTCTGACATATGCTATCTTATTTGTATCAGTACAACGGCACCTTGCAACTCCTAATTTACCTTCAGAGGTAAAAAAGCACCTCAGATCACCACCATTCCCCACTACCCTTCCCACTCTTGCTTCCCCAGCTGACTTCTCTTATCACCCTGTCGCCAGCGCCAAAAGCAGGGCTCTGCTCTATTCCTCCCCATCCTCTTCCAGCCCCAGGGTCCCAGCCCCTGCCCTGTCTCCCGCACCCGCTGTAGCCAAGTCCTCCCCTCGCAGTCACTAGCACCGGCACAGGTTTCAGATGAGGGCGCAGAGCTCTGCAGGCCACCGCTGGCATTCCCGCTCCCTTTACAACTGGGAATGTAAACGAGGCAATTGATACAGAGCAGCATCTTTAGATAAAGCAATTCTCCTGGTGAAAGGGAATGGCACGTAAGGACGGAAAACAGGTTTGCACATCTTTCGCTGGTGAAGGAATACCGCACGTGTTACAGCTGTTTCCATCATACGTCAAGTTCATCACAGGCAGAAGAGGCAGGGAATAGATTCACCGAGGGGCAAAAAATTGTAGCAATTCCATTTACACATCTGAATTGCAGGTACTTTTCAGGGATGTACTCTGTAAACGCAATTCACCCCTTTCCCACTACGCCATGTACTGATTATTAGTTCCTTCGCAAGACAGTAAGAGACTCCACCATCAGTAGCAGGCCTATTACTATATAGACCCAAATTGGATTACTTCCCAGAAGTGGTAAGAAGTCAATATAACACATTCAATTGAAACCTTTCTCCTAGTCCTGCTGGCAACCCTATCATTAGATCTAATTTCCTTCAGACATTACAGAGTAACGAATGCAACTTCACACTTTCTTTAATCTCCAGTGGAAGTCACCTAGGCTTAGGGGAGAAGGAAGAAAGAAATGAAAGAAAGTGCAGGATTTCAATGCCCAGCTTTCTGCGAGGACTGAATTAAGTTGGCTTAGTCACCTTTGGCCCACCCCCCAATCAATTATTTACGTGCTAAAAATGGGAGAAAGCTAACCGTAGATTCTGCTTCCACTTCTCACTTCAGTGCATAATTAGGCAACCTCTGTAGTCAGGGTTAGTTGTTCTCAAATCAGCAGTCCCATTGGTGAGTTTTTCCCCTTCCGACAGTTCAGGGCAGGGGAGCGTTTTCTACAGGACACACTCAAGATATCCTGTAAACTTCAGGGGTTTTGTAAAAAAAACTCTTTGCATCCTATCCCAGTATAGGCAGTGACATCATTCAGCAGCGACCCTGAAACTCTGCCTAACTGTGGTTCACTTCAGGTTAAGATGCCCTTAAAAGTCTGGCCTTGAAAGAGCTTGAAAGCATTTGGACCAATATGCCTACTCAGAAAGCTGATGAGTATCCTTTTAACAGAAGTAAAATCCACTAGGTTGCATCCAAGTTGCATTTGCTTTCCAAGAAGAGCCTTTTTCACTGCTGACCTCTGTCTTTAAGCACTGCTGCAGGATACCATCCCGATCAACCACCTCCGAACAGCAGCTTTTACTGAAGCCATAGTGCTTCGTGACACCCGCGTCACCACCCTCATCTCCTGAAGCATCTCACGCTGACGAGGCTGCACCACCCAGCCTGCCTCCAGGCTGCTGAGATGGTCAAGGAGAAGTAGGTCTAGGGAAAACTGCAGCCTCCAGGAAAGGTAATAGCCTCTCCCCACAGAACCATGAGCCCCCTGAACCACTGAGGCGGGAGCTTAACGTGCTGCCATCTTCAGGAGATGGCAAGAGGAAAAGGAAGCAGCCCGATTTCAGGGTAGCAGCCCCATTTGGGCACAGGGGTGGGCTCTCCTGAAAGGTTAATAAGGAGCGAAGCCGGCATGTCAGGAAGGTACAACAGACAAATATATGCCATCGGCTCGAAAATGAAACAAGCAGCCCTACAATGCAATAGACAAGCATCAGTTACCAAGTGCATGGACTACCAAGTAAACGGGGGAACAATCAGTCATTCAGGTGCAAGAGCTCCAAAGAATGCGCGTGGGTACTATTTACCCTTTAATATATTCAGGAAAATTTGTTTCACCTGACACAGGGTGTGAATACTTGCACACACATAAGATAAATATCTATATGTGGGCCTACTCAGTCATTCACTGCTTCTACAAGATAGCCTTAATAACATGTTGTTGAGCCATAAAGGTGCAAAAAAAAAAATAATCTGATTTTTAATACCTCCCTTCTCCTCCTAAGCCTCCCTTCTCTCATGCCCAGCAAAGCAGTTTTGCTTTTCCTTTGGAAGACTGGAGATGCAGACACTCACCGTCCCTTGTCAGGTTCATGCCACCGAACACTAAAGGCCCAATGAACTGAGCTTTGATGTCTCCCTCCAGGTAGACAAATATCGTAGGCAGGTTCTTATCAGGGTAGTTGGGAATGCAGGTGGTAGAGATAGCCTTGATGAATTTTACATCTCTGAACTTCCTTGCAAGCCCGCTCATATGTTGATTAATTAAGGCACAGAGTGGAATTCTGTGAAGAATAGCAACAGACACGCATAAGGAAAAAATAAAAGACAAATCAGACACTAACCTGCTCCAGAAGAAAGGTCAGAAACATCAGCTCGATGAGTTATGGAAAGCCAAATGTACCAGAAGCAACAACTTCTGAATACTTGTCTTGTCCAGTATTCCACCATTCAAAAGAAATCGGCATCACTAGAGGCTTTGGTGGGTGGTGGGTTTTTTGTTTTAGGCTATCAGCAATACAACATTCCCCTGTATTACACAGAGAAACTGTTTTCTGAAGATATTTAGAAATTGCGTGATCAAAGGCAAAATAGAAAGAGAATCAGCTCCTGTAAGAAAGTATGCAAGTGACACTGAACTCCCGTGAGGCAATTAGAGACAATGAATACAATCAACTATTTCTGCCCCTTTCCAGAAAATTCTAGCAACTTATCAGACCTTTTTGACAAGTTTTTCCATCATGCTGACATGACCTTGTTCATTCCATTTTTATACCTCTAGAAACCAGGTTAAAGACACACAGTCATCCTTCTGATTCACAGCCCCTCACACTTTATCCAGAATAATTTCCAAAGCTTAGATATTTCAGTGGCAGCAGCTACCTTTATGGTAGCTGTATGACACAAATCACGCTGTGCTGTATAGACGTACAAGAAATACATTTCACGATAACATTGTTTTAGAGCTATGTTCAGCAGTCCTGAGTCAACAATAATGAAATTACTAATTCAATTTATTTTTCTGTCTTAGAACTCCAGGATCAGTTCCTGATTTTCCACAATAACTACACATTTGTCTAGAGTATCTACAGCTACAGTGAAAGGTTTAAAGATTAAAAACAAATTCTTACCCTTGTTTGTAGAGGTGCAGGACTACCCATATACCTTTTCCAGCTTTCGTAACCTCTTGAACATAATCTTTTCCCGAAATCTCCAAGACTTCCCCAAATTTATTCTTCATTTGAGCTGCTTTCATTTCTGCTAACCTTTGCTGCCTGAATAGCAAGCAACGAGAAAAAGAATTTGAGAACAGAGGCATTTTTGACAGAACAGTGCTAAAAGGAGCTGGTTGAAACCTAGACTTCACAGGCACATTATAAACTTCTTCAAAGCCCAGAGCAACAAAAGTAAGTTGACATTGTCAACAGATGCTCTTCTATTTGCATCACAAGTTAAAACCAGCAACATGCGAGAAGTACAACTATGTTTCATGAATTATGGGGTTTTTTCCTTCATTTCTGCCCTCAGCAGACATTTCTTCTGCAGATAGTACACTACCAAACTAAATGGCTAAAAACACGAGAGATGGTAGAGAGAAAGAGGTAATGGAAAACCAACACTGTAATTATGTAAATCTGCAGCACCCTAATCTCATTCATACAAAAACTGAGAAATCTTGGAAGGGATTTTCAAAGCTCTCAGAACCCCCAGCCATGCACTCAGCAGGTGCACATTATCTCTGTAAAACCGGGCTGTAGATAAAGGACACTGAATTTAAACCCAGTTATCCTATTAAAGACACTCAGAAGCTCTACAAGAGACCTGAATCACAACCCATTTTTTCTGTCATCAGGCCTAACAACATCCTTCCTCTTGTCAACAGTTTCTAACAGCACATAAAAGAAAAAACCTCCAATTTCCATTAAAGCCAGGTTCCGCATGCTGCTCTGACCTGTACATTTCAATAGCTTTCTCATCTTCCTCATTAAATTCATCTTCGTTCTCTTCTAGCTCTTCCAGAGTCATGTCCTCATAAGTTTTCACTAGAATGGAAGAAACATCAAATCAGCAAAAACCTCGTTCCGGGATTAAAACTCATCAGCTTTTATCAGTCCAACAGAATTTATTTACCTTAAGGGCAGATTACCTATGGGAAATATGGCTTTTTTGAAGCATTATTGTTACTGGATTTTTAGAAAATATTATGCGCTTTAGACATACAGATGGAAAAACGATGTAAAGTGGTCTGAGCTGAAGGCTGCCTAGATTAGCACACGAGTATCTGCACTAGCTTCCAAGTTTGGTGGCTGCAGCAAAGACATACCGAACACACACAGAGCAGGGATGCCTGGACAATGGAGAAAGGAGGAAGCATACAACAGGTAACATCACGCAATGCTTTTACTTGCACATTCACATGGCAGACTCCCTTTGCGCTATTTTATTTCAGTTTTCAAACATTTACTTCTATAAAAATACGGAGCTGACATCAAGAACAAAGCTTTCCTGTGCTGGAAGAATCCACACGTTCAGGAACGTATTTGTTTGCTTCTGTTAACAGATGATCACCCTATACAAGCAGGGGCTTTGGTATCCCTTACAGACTTGGAAAAGGGCACACTGATTTACAGGCATACAAACATTACTGCTGGCCATTTCTGTGTACATGCTTCCCCAAGGAGGTATTCCACGACTCGTCCTGGTGCTGCTGCCTGAGTTGGCTGGTCACTCACCAAGAGACTTCTGAAGGATGGCAAACTGCTCCTCTTCCTTTGCACGTTCCAGTTCCTCCAGGTTTTCCTTTGGAGGAAGGATCCCTTTCTTGCGAAGGATGTCATTCCACTCCGTGTCTTTATTTGGGTCCTAGAACAGAATAAGAAATGCATGACATGCATTCAAGGTGAACTTTACCACTTCCAGAACTTAACGCAGGCAAGTTTTTTCAAGAGACATAGCACCTTGCTCAACTGGTAACTGTCTGGATGGTGCAAGAAAGTCACAGCGTGCATCCTCCTGATGCGGAAGCTTCTCTGCAGCCCCAGACAAGTACCCTGAACAGTGATTTTATTCCATCCCACCCACAGCACATACAGGAGGTCTTGGTAGGGTACAGAAGTTTGAAGCGTTGCAACCATCACTGCAGCTCTCACAAGGTGAAAGGGGAGGAAATCAGCTGGGTGACGGGGAAGCATGCTGGACACAGTGCTCACAGAGCCTCAGAAGAACAACAGGCCACCAAATCAGCGGACACCACATTGGGACACGCTGATGAGACGACGTGCAGGCACCAGCCTTGCAGACCCAACTCTGGATATATGGGAAGTCTCCTTGGTAGACTCAAGTCAGCGTGACTACACAAGCGCTTAGAGAGAAGCGGGCACTGTCTCTGCCAGACCAGCCCATTGCTAGGGAATCGGATATAAATCTGTGCCTGGACTGTTTCTGAAAGTTAAAGAGACTTGACCGTTAAATAGTTGCAACAATCCTGCAAAACAAGGCAAAGAGGCACCCCTGGATTGTTGAACAGTTCAGTAGAAGTTTTTCCAAGTTTGATAGCTATTTTATTTTTTTAAAATACATGACAATTCAGTGATAAGCACCCGACAGGCTTATTTTGGCTCCCTACTGTCTTGATCTAAGTTCAGTTTGAGAACTGAATACACCCCCTACTGCTTTGCTATGGCTTATATCAATATAGCTTACGCTAGCTCTGTTCTTCTGTCTTCTCTAGACCAAAACACAGGACTTATGGACTACCGGGGGGAGGGGGGGGGAAATAAAAAAAGAAAATAAATACAGAAAACAAAGTAGCAGAGCAAATAGCACACCAGATTACTGTTTTGGTTTTTTTTTGGTCTCTGGCTGTGGTCATTTTTGCCTCGACACTGTACTTCACAGCATCTACCGTCGTTTACCAACATACTGATGAAGTGACAAAAACACCCACCCGCCCATCTGCTTACTACAGTACCGAAATAAATATCGTACTTGGGGAAAAAAAAAAAAAAAAAAGAAAAATCCCCAAAACAACAAATCCACCACAAAACCAAGCCATGGAGCTTCACGACGAGACCGCCACACGACAGACACCTCCGCCCCCAGAAAAGGGGATGAAACCCCCGCCGCCCCGTCCCGGCCGCTCCGGCGCTAAGGGCGGCCCACGCCATGGTGCCCGCCCGCCCCGGCGGCTGTGACCCGGCACGGCGCCCGGCCCCGGCACGGCTTCCCCCGCAGTAGCGGCCGGGTGCGCTGGGCTTCCCCCCCCCCCCCGCCCCCGGCTGCTCACCTGCATCCTGCCGGTAGGGCCGGGGCTGAGGCCGGGGCCGCGGCCCGGTCAGCAGCAGCGGCGGCGGCGGGGCTGGGCAGGGCCGGTCCCGGCGTGCGCGGCGCGGCCGGAGGAGGCGGCGCTCCCCGGCGGGGCGGGCGCAGGGCCGCTGCTGCTTCCCGTACCGCCTAATAAGGCCGGGCCAGGCAGAGCGGGCCCCGGGGAAGGTGTCTCGGTTGAGAGCAGCGGAGCCGGGAGGGGGAATCCCGCCTCGATCCCCGGGCAGGGAGCCCCGGCGAGCAGCGGGATTTAGAGACTCTTCCCCGCCTGTCCGGCCTCCCCCGGCCGGCGGCCTCGCTGCTCGCCGGCCCCCTTCTGTGGGGGTGCCTCATGGAGCAGCCCGGGGCTGTCGGAGACCAACCAGTCCCTCCGGTAGCCGTGGTGGGCAGCCGCTCGCCCCCAGGCTGCAAGCCGCCCTCCCTGCGTGCCAGCCGGGAGGGCGTTCATGCAAAGGTGGCTCATACAAGTCATGAGTCTGTACGGCCTCAGCGGGGCTCTGTGTGAGCTGCCACCCTGCCCAAAGCCCGTCTCTGCAGGGGTTTAACCCGAGTACCATTCCTGGGGAGAAGAGCCCGTACCTTCTCCCTGTACCCCTCAAACCAACATCAGCTCGGAAGCGATGCGGGATGTAAGCCATGGAGGGCAGAGGAATTCCTGCCCGGCTTCCAGGTGGCACAGCCTCCCAGCCGGCACAACCTGAGAAACCCTTCGTCATCCCCAGGCTGTGCCCTCGCCATCGGAGCTCAGCCAGGTTTGCAGCGCGGCTCTCCCCCTGCCTTGGCCCTTCTGTCATCATTCCAGCAGCACCGCCAGGGCTACAAAATCATGTCGTCTAAAAGTATCCTGCAAAACACACCCTGGAATAAGCGGAGAGCAAAACATGGTGGGGGGTTTGGAACTAGATGATCTTTAAGGTCCCTTCCAACCTAAACCATTCTGTGATTCTACGATATCAGGTCGAAAAACATGTAACGTATTCTGAAACTATTGTTTCAGAAGTTAAAAAGAAACAGTGAGCTACTTCCTAGCACCTTTCAGCGCTCCTTTCCCACCTGTGAAGCAAATAGGCAGGAAGAGAAAGCGCATCTTCTGTGGGCCAGCCCTGCTAAAACGAATCCACGGGCACCCTTGCAGTGTGGTGGCAGGGCTGTGAGCCCCTCTCCTCCTGCCCAGCTCCAGGTGGCTTGTCCTTGCTGGGTGGTGTGGCCCTGTAGGGCGCGCAGGGCGAGCAGCGTGGCCGTGAGACGTGGGATGCCAACCAGGCAGTGCGCTGAGCTGGGCATGGCCTCAGCTCCTCTCGCTCGCCAGCCAGCGTCCTGGAGCTACCGTAAACCTGAACACACAAACCAAACTGGGCACTGTCATAGAAAGACTCCCAGTGAATTGTCAGGCATAGGGAACACTTCCCTAGGAGCTTCCAAATACTGTTATTGAGTTTTGGGGCTCTCCTCTGCCTTAGTTTTAAACTGTAACTCTTTCCTTTCCACTTCATTGAGCCTCTTTTCATCTGTTTGTATTTCATACCCTGTTCTATTTCTTCGTTGGCTTCTCTCCTCATTTTTCTTTCCCTGTTCTGTTAAAAAAATAAAATAAAATAAAATAAAATAAAATAAAATAAAATAAAATAAAATAATAATCAGAACTATATTATCTATTCTTATTAGACGTAATTATCAATACTTCAAATATTGTTAGATTGGGTCATAGCCAATTCACATTACAAGAAATTTGTGTCTAGATAGTTACTTCTGTTTTGGTTTGCAGTCTGTATTAAAGCATCACTCAGCAAAGGCTGTGGAATGGATCGAGGGTGGTGACCCCAATCCATTTGGGATCATCACCCCGCTCCCTAAAAATGATGCCCTTTTGAAGAATCGGGCAGAGCTTGTGCTTTCTTCTGACAGACAGGCAGCAGAGGAGAAGGGGGAAGTGGCCCACTCCCCCCTCCCCCTCTTCTTATGCCCTAGCCCAACGGTAAGAAAGGGGGAGCCCAGCTCTGAGTCCCCAGAAAAACACCCCTACACAACCTGCCAGCAGAGCAGGCTTTAAGGGTGCGTTTGTTCTGGGCATGCAGGGAAATGACTGCGTCTCTGCTCCGCCGAGGGTCTGAAACGGAAATTCAGAAGCCCCGTTATAATGTGTTATAACATCATGGACATCCCCTTAACACCTATGTATCCCTGAGTATGCTGGGCGCTTAGCCTGTGCTACGTCTGGTTGACTGAAGGGAAGGCACAGCCACCTTTTCTGCCTCGGAATTAAAAGAAATGGATAGCTGTGCTTCGAGAGGACGTCAGTACTTATGGTGAGTTTTTGGACATGCAGAGGGTACCCCATACCTGTCTCCCAGGGCTGTGAGGTGGAGGAAGACTCAGCCTCACCCAGCTTGGACTAAATGCTCCTCTTTGTGGGTAAAGTAGCTGTATCAGTGATAGATGGAGCCACAAATGTAGGTGATGCGAGAACATTAACTCAGAAAGTAAAGGGTTATGGAATCTTCCATCAGGGCAGCATGTGAGCTGAAGATTTTGGGATCACAATTTCAGAGTCTTTTTCAGGTGCTCCAAAGTCTTTTGGCTCTGACCCCAGTTAGTACCCGGCATGGAAAACCGAAGGTGTAGCTGTCGGTGCCAGTTTTCCTGTACTAATGTTTCGTTAGAGCCTGGGCTTTCATGAGGGCCTGCTGGTTTAATAGTCATCTTCCTTGGCTGAAATGCCATTTGCACCCATGGCTCTTGTATGTTGCTGGTTGGAACCTGTTTTGAACACCAGAAAAGACAGAAAGAGCATGGTCAGAGAGCGTGCGCTCATTTTTTAAAAGGTGTTCAAAAATATTCATTTGCATGAAGCGAGATTTTTGCCCAGGTGAACTGAGAGGAACTAGCCAAGAACCCTTGGCACTAGAAGCCCTCTGTTCCCACAGTAAGCCCTGAGCCCCAGCTAGGGCAGAGAGTCACCAGAATAGGTGGCAGAAGCCCAGATCTTAGGAGCAGCCCCATCACATCACTTGGTGAGGCTTGGTCACATTGCGAACGAAACATAACTCTCTCTGCCCAAGACACATATAAAGCAATACACAGCTTCCCCCCTCCCACCCAACTAAAAATACACTGTATTTATAAAGCATGTTTCCCCTGTGTACTTTTTTTAATCAAGCTTCAGCAGGAAAGAGAGGACTGTTTTTACAGACGGTTTATGGTCAGAAATACTCCAGCCAGAGCGGGAGAGAGCTGGCAGTGCCACAGCGAGACTGAAATATAGCTGTGGCTCAGCTCTTGGAGACAGCCTGGCTTCCAGCCCCTGGAGAATTTGCTTCTAGGCATCTATAACGTATTTCTTCCTCTTCCCCCAAATCAGGGGTTAGAAGGAAGATGAACCACATGTGAGAATGACTCATTAACTGTCCAGGTGATTCACTGATGAGGAAAAAAAGTTGCTAATAAAAAGGTTCTGCCCCAGGAGCAGGGGGAAGGGTGTTGTGTGGCTTCTTTGCCTTTGAGTGCATGCTGTAGTAAAGCACAGACTAGGCTAAAAAAAAAAAATTTTTGAAGGTAATGGGATACATTTTTCATTTATAATACATAGTGAAAGATTTGGGGTTATTGTGGGCTTTAATTTATCTGAGTAATCAGAGTGTGAAAATTATTGTCTGATAACAGGGATAAGGAGTTATGGCTTGGTTTGCTTAGTTTTTATTATGTGCTGGATTTTTTTCATTTCTCCCTCCCAAATCTTATTCTGATTTTTCTTAAATATTTAAATTTCTCTATTAAAAGCTATACAAAAAAAAGCCAGATGTTAATCTAGTGATGGATGTTCCTGTATATTGCGAACAGCTGTGCTGGAAGTTAACTGTGCTACCTACATGCAGATTAGAAATGTTATTTAAATTTGTATTTTTGCCACTCTAATTGTAAAAGTACTCTAACTGGACTAGATTTCCTTAGTCTTGAGTAAATAGATGGTAATTTCTATTCTTCATTCTGCATTGTGCTGTCCAAGTTCTTCCTTTTCCTGGTGCAGAACACCTCCAGTGTTCTTATAGCAGCCAGAGAATATCCCGGGGGGAATTAACTTAGAACTCTGTATGAAAACCCCTTGGAGTATTTTGGGCACAAGATGCTGTGGGCTGCAGGAATTTTTCAATTGTTAGATTTAAAATGAAAGAAAGAACTAACTTGATAATGGAAGAAGTTAGAATACAGATTCCTCTTGAAAGAAGTGGCAGGCTTGGACCCAAATTAGCTTTAAGGCCATAGTTATGGTGTTTAAGAAAATCTTACTGAAGACGACACACTGTGCCTCAATCCCAAATACATTCCAAGCAGCAGGGAGAAGCCTCTCTTCTTTTGAGCCCTTCTTATCGACTTCAGTAAGCCTTTCTTGACAGGTTGTCAGACCACCCTGGTTTTACAAGACCTCACTCCTAAAAGGTAGGCTGTAAAAGGGTAGTAGTAGCTAAAATCTTAGCTCCGCGCTTAACAAACTGTGCTGTGTGGTGCTCTCTTTCCTCAAGAAAAGAACAACCTTTCTTCTTGATGTGGAAGAGCAGAAAGCGTAACTCGCCTTTCTGTCATCTCCTCTTGCTATCGGTTAGCTGTAGCCCAAGCACCCAGGTAATTTGAAGATCTCCAACCCTTTGTGTCTCCTTGCCTTCTCAGAATGTCTGGACATGGAAAGAAACACCCAGTGGCTGGCAAACCTGGAACTGCACTGAAGAAAACCAAATCAGCCAGGGCTGGTCTGCAGTTCCCTGTGGGTCGTGTCCACAGGCTCCTTAGAATGGGGAACTACGCTGACAGGATCAGCCCTGGTGCCGCCATCTACCTGGCTGCGGTGCTGGAGTACCTGAGTGCGGAGATGCTGGAGCTGGCGGGGAACGCTGCACAGGAAAACAAGAAAACCAGGATCCTGCCCAGGCACATCCAGCTGGCTGTGAGAAATGATGATGAGCTGAACAAGCTCTTCTCCTGTGTGACCATTGCTCAAGGAGGGGTGTTACCAAATATCCTTTCCCATCTCCTTCCCAAGAAAACCGTCAGAGATGCTGCTCCTTCTCAGCAACAACATGGTAGCCAGTGAAACTTGCTTTTCCTGGTCTGGTCTGTGCACTTATGGATGACAGTGGGACTCACTAGCACTAATTTGTATGGTTTTGCTTCTTTGTATTTTTCCTATCAATTTTAATGCGTTTTTAAGGCTTGTAATAAAGTTTCTAGAATGCAACACTTCTCCTTTCTTTTCTCATCTCCCCTTCCAGAGATGGAGGAACACAGAAAATTTCCAAAAAAAAAAAAAAAAAAAACAAAAAAAAAAAAAAAAAAAAAAACAAAACAAAACCAAAAAAACCCCCCAGAGAGTCATAGAATGGTTCTATCGGTTGGAAGGGACCTTAAAGATCATCTAGTTCCACCCCCCTGCAGCTGAGGAGGGTTGGGGCACCTCCCACCAGACCAGGCTGCTCAAAGCCCCATCCAGCCTGGCCTTGAACACTTCCAGGGATGGGGCATCTACAACTTCTCTGGGCAACCTGTTCCAGTGTCTCACCACCCTCACAGGAAAGAATTTCTTCCTAATATCACAGAATGTGTTGGGTCAGAAGGAACCTTTAAAGGACATCTAGTCCAACACCCCTGCAGTAAGCAGGGACATCTTTAACTAGATATCTAATTTAAATTTCTAAATAATCATTAATAATAAATATATAGTAATTACTAAGAAATAAAAATCTATAATAATAAATAGTATCTAATCTAAATTTCCCCTCTTTCAGTTTAAAACCATTACCCATTGTCCTATTACTCCCACTCCCTGATAAAGAGTCCCTCCCCATCTTTCCTGTAGGCCCCCTTTAGGTCTAGCATATCACCCAAATAAATTAAAAAAAAAAAATAAAAAAATCAAGGGCATGTTTGCTTTTGAAAGCATGTTACAGGTTACTGTTGTGGAGCAGGTAGAGGAGTAAAGACACATACTGCCGTTCACGTTTATGTGAACTTTTCCTCTGGCACAGATTTATAGTGCAATTAGTTCAGGTTGCTTAACTCTGCTTTAAAGTCTTACTGCTCATAAAGCTGTAGTGAACAACTTCCTCTCTTTAGACTGCTCCGACATGACGCTAAACCTCTGTCCCCTCTATCTTGTCATAACAACCATAGATATAGTTAGCTTAAAACCTGGTGCAATATTTGTGCTGTTGGTAGAGGTGACTACCTTGCTTCTGCCTATCAGTGCAGAAAAACAAAAGTCTGCAGAGCCAAACAGGCCCCCAGGCCTTTGCTGACCAGGTCATTGAAAGTCATGCCCAGGGTTTTTCTGTTCATAGTGGGTGCTGAGGTTTGCTGCTGAGCTGGAAACCAGGGATCTGCTGCGGCTGCATTAGGCTCAGTCTGCCCCCAAGGTGGTATCTCGTGTATTTCATAGCATCACACCAAGATAAGAGCTGGTTAGGACCAGCTTCCTAAACTGCAGCTGGACCATGAACATCTATTTGAATAAGATGTGCCTGTCCTGTTGAGTTTGAGCTAGCTCCTTTGTCCCCTCAAGGCACGAGGGTTTCAGGGCCTGCCGGCCAGACGTCAGAGCTGTAATGCAGCTGAGTTAATGACTTGCACCAAGCTGTGCTTACACAGAAATGGGAAGAGAAGATACCTGATGGAGCGGACGCTGTGATTTCAGGGTGGTGGGCAGCTGGAACAGTCATCGTACGCTGCTTGGTTTTCAAGAGCAATTTGATGAGGTCTTGGCAGGCCTGCAATTAACCCAGCGAAGTGAGAAAAAGTGGAGGATGCTGAAGCAATGAGAAGTTAAAATGTCTGAGAGTAGATCTTAAGCTTTGTGCATATAGCAAAGACGTGCTATATGTAACTAGCCTTGTGCTGAGTATTTACATCTATAAATGGGAAAAAAAAAGCTTTAAAGGAGGTGCATGAGAAATGAACACATGAAACTCCAATTATTTCCTCCATTCGATCATGGCAAGGGAAAGCAGGCTTGTGAATGATTATTTCTTTTGACCAAGCAAAAACCTACAGGTTCACAGTAATGGTAGAAGACTCAAGCAAGGTACTAATTCAGTGCAGTTTTAAGCATGGCGCTTACAGCACCCATTGCTAATCTGGAGAACTGCGTGTCGGTCATCATGCCGCTCCTGGATGCCAGCTGCTCCCGTGAGCCTGCTCTGCACCACACCAAACAGACCCTACAAGGCATGGCCAGTGCTCAAGGAGCATCTAGACATGCCTTCACCTGCCATTTTCTGTATGATAAAAGACGCCAGGTGAGCTGTGTGGCCTTACCTCTACTTACACCCAAAGACAGAGTTGATGTTGAAGTACTGGTCCAACTCAAAAGTCAACTATTTAAGTATTTCTTTGATCAAGAACAATCTTGTTTGCTTTCCTCTAGCCAATAGTTTGACTCTGGGACTGTTTAGTTTGAGGAAGAGGAGGCTGAGGGGAGACCTCATCGCTCTCTACAACTACTTGAAAGGCCATTGTAGAGAGGTTGGTGCTGGTCTCTTCTCACAGGTAATTAGTGATAGAACAAGAGGGAATGGCTTCAAGCTGCAACAGGGTAGGTCTAGGCTGGACACTAGGAAAAAATTCTTCACAGAAAGAGTGGTCAGACACTGGAATAGGCTGCCCAGGGAGGTGGTGGAGTCACCATCCCTGGATGTGTTTAAGACTCATTTAGATGTGGTGTTAAGGGATATGGGATATGTAAGGGAGAACTTTGTAGAGTGGAGATGATGGTTGGACTCAATGATCCCAAGGGTCTTTTCCAACCTAAATGATTCTATGACTCATTTGTAAACTAACCAGACAGCCTAGTGATCTGAAAACTCACCCCTCTGGCTTCACAGTAACACAGGGCAGGTGTCTCCTAACCCAGCTGCTTGGCAAGTTTCTGTTGGGCCAGGACTCAACTTTCCAGCACTCATGTATTGAAGAAAAAAAAAAAAAAATTCAGCTGTCACCACACCCTTGACCCTAGGAAGGACACATTATGCCTTGCAACACAGCTATGCATGACTTTGGAGTCAAATGGACTGTGTGAGAGATAAGGATGAGTCCTAGAAGAAAAAGAACCCACTGCCAGAGTTCCTGAGCTTCCCAAGGCTCTGCAGCGTGGTCACAAAACATCCCTTGCGGTGCGCTGGCACCACGAAGGACAGTGGTACAGGTCCCTGGGTTGAATTCTTGATGCCTGCAGCAAGGTGAGGTGTGCCCCCTTCCAGCTGTAATAAATGAACTGCCAATCAGAGATACTGCAGTTCTCTGAGGTAGTAAATATTAGGCTTGTTTTCAGAGATCAGCTAACAAGGTACTAAGCAGCTCTACAAGGAGTGGTAACAAATTCTCATGCTCTCAGGGACTGCACTGAATTGCTGTTGTGTTGAGACCTTGATTGTTTTTTATTTTGTGTGGCTGACTCATTGCTCACCCAGGTGGCATTAGATTGTGCAAGAGCTGGTAATGAGATGGCTACCACTGGGAAGTTTAAAAGGGAGCAGCTCTTACCAGAAGTTGTGGTTTGGGGGATTTGGGTGGTGGTGGTTGTCTTGTTGGAGAAGGAGGCTAAGGCAGTAGCCTTTTCAGGTGAGGGTTTGTGCTTAAGAAATGACAGTATGCTTTCTTTGTGCTAGATAAGCTCCTAAGTGAAATAATGGTTTTGTAAGTTCTGTGTTTGGTGTCAGGCTAATTAAGGGAGCTTTTAATTTTTTTTAGGATATTTACTTGTGTAGGCATCTTTAAAAGCTTATCTTGCTAATGCCCACAAAAATCTCCTAAAATAACTTTTTATTGTATTTTTAAGCACTTTAATTTGATGCTTGATTTAGTTCTTCCCTGCATCTGGGTAGAGCTTCTAATTACCTAAAAGCAACTAATGTTTAAAACTTAAAAACAATTCTATATACAAGGGCAGAATTTTCTTGTGTTTATTTTCCAGTTGCTTCATGTTATGCATTGAAGAGCAATGGGTACTATTCAGTACCAGAGCCTATATGTCAGTAATAAGTGATGGGGCTTGTTAGAATGGATGCGCTACCGTACAAGAAGATGGTACTTGTCCATTTGTAGTAGCCTGATGCACAGTGTGCTGAGCAGAGGAATTTCAGTGTCTGGTTTAAAGCAAGGCTTCTCTTCCCATAATTATCGTTCCTGATTGTGGCCTGTTATCTTGCAGCCATAGGTCCCCTCACATCTGGAAGACAAGATCCACTTGAAGTGGTTTCCAGTAGATGAAGTTCTCTTCTGTTGTTCTTACTTCAGATAAAGATATGAAGTTCTAGCTTTGGCTCTCACAAGGTCACTGCAGAAACTGCTTAGGTTCTTACTGGGGTAAGTTCAATGAAGCTTCCCTGCAGGGTTTCTGAGCACTTGTCACTATCTTGAAGCCTAGTTTGCTTAACCTTTCTCCTTAACAGCAGTCCTCCTTTGATACTGGGTCGAAAGACTTTGCTCCTAAGTTCTACCTTACTCTCTTGAAAAGTTTTGGAAATGTAGCCAATGGCTGACCTGTAGGTGCCTCTTGGCTGGAAACTTGTCAGACTCTCCTAGAGCAGCAGCCTGACCCATCCTCTCTTTCAAACGAAAGTAAGCAAACTTTCTGAGAGAGGAAAACTGACTTCTAAGGGCATGAGAAAGGCAGTGAAATGAGGACAAAGAAGGGACTTAAATGCTCATTTTCTCTGTCTGTTTGGTTTGGTGGTTTTGGTTTTTTTCTTTTAATTCTTTCTCTTTTTATACTAGATTGATGTTAGAATGTCTGAACATGGGAAGAAAACCACAAAGCTCCTCCTTGTGCCAAAGAGAACCAAATCAGCCAGGGCTGGTCTGCAGTTCCCTGTGGGTCGTGTCCACAGGCTCCTTAGAATGGGGAACTACGCTGACAGGATCAGCCCTGGTGCCGCCATCTACCTGGCTGCGGTGCTGGAGTACCTGAGTGCGGAGATCCTGGAGCTGGCGGGGAACGCTGCACAGGAAAACAAGAAAACCAGGATCCTGCCCAGGCACATCCAGCTGGCTGTGAGAAATGATGATGAGCTGAACAAGCTGCTCTTCTGCGTGACCATTGCTCAAGGAGGGGTGTTACCTAATGTTCTTCCCGAACTTTCTCCTAAGAAGACCACCTCGCTTAAACCGCCCCACAAAAATGTCCAGTTGCAGGAGTTCTAGCTGACCACAGCGCTCCTGACCTTGTGGTGTTAACACTGGCTTTCTCCACAGCTCAGCATTTTTCATGCTGGTTGGCATTTTTAGTCTAAGTCTGTGTACCTTTGCGCATGTCTGATGAGCTGCTAAAGACAGGGTTGCTAGTTAGGTTTCCCGAGCTATGTCCTTCAAAAGAAAAAAAGTCAACAGACTACTTCTATGAATAAATAAGCGTGCAAAGGACTCGTCCATCTTATTCCCTTCTATAAAATATTTGATGCACCAAACAGCAGATTTTCTTTGGCAGTGCAGTTACCTAAGGAAACCTGGTCTATGGTCTTTAAAGCTTGTGTCTCCAAGTGTGTGGCTGGAATCTCCTTATTCGGTATGTGTAGAAGTCTGCTTCATCTCACCACTTCAGACCTCATCATGGGCACAGTTAACTATTCAGGGTAAGTGGATGCATCTGAGAAACTTAAGCTGCACTGCCTTATAATGATGGTAAAGCTGATGATTTATCTTCTCTAATGCTTGGATACAGCGGTAGGGCTGTGCTGTAACTTCAGAGTGTCACTCCACACACCTTGGTCCAAAGATGATGTTGGAATTGTCCTCTGAGTTTCTGCATTGATGGAGTGCAATCCAAGGACTCTTCTAAAGATGGTATATAAAACTTGCCAGTGCTGAGCCTTAAAGATCTTCTAGAAACTCTTCTTAAAAATTAATGCAAATATAACTTCTACCTCTCTGGTAGAACCTTTTTAGCTGCTCTGAGGCTTTTTCCATAAGGATCCAGATCAAGGAGACCTGTGCATTAAAAGGCAATCCAAGGCCTTCCCCAAGACCTTTCAAAACTCTTTATCTTCCACCTATGCAGCTTGAGAGGCTACCTAAGCATTGCTAGTGTTGCAATCCAGCGTGCAAATCTATGGTGGACGCACGCTAGTATTAATTGCTTGCTGTGCTGCAAAAGATCTTGTTTAACAGCTTCACCAGCAGGATGCCACTCAAATTTAAGAGCTTTATAAGTACATTATTAGGTGTTCAAATTATTCTATTCATAACACAAAACAAGAAGGCCCTAGTGTCCACCAGCTTCAGATCTATTAATCCAGCCAGATAAAAAGCCTATTTAGAGAACTGCCTCAAGACTGAACCCACCAGCCTAAGGTGTGGGAGCCTCTGTTTCCCATATCTGCCCTGCAGTAATCTGTATTATGTACATAGTAACCTGTACTCTCTTGTGTAACTCGAATATCTCCCTGGTTGTTTTTTGGCCTTGTGAGAATTTGGCCTTTTTGAAGAATGGGCTGCAGAGAGTTCACCCCTTTGTATAGGCAGGCTAGAAAATGTAAACAAAGGGCAAGAAGTCAGGGAATAAGGTAGGACTGCAGCCAGAGGACCTCTTGTATGTGAAGCCTCTAGCATGTGTGTAAACTGAAAATACCCACCAGGGGCCTTGCTATGAGAATGCGAAGAGAGGAGAGTGTTGGTATTGGGTCAGTCCCAATGTAGCTGGATTCTATAGGCACTGAAGATGTCATTTATAGTGTAGATAGTAGACAAACGTTGTTTTAAGGGCAGCCATTGCTATCTGTGTAAACATGGCAACTTTTGGCTAGAGATCTAGAGGGTGAAACAGTGCTGACCTGCACCATAAACCAAACTCTCCAAGCTGCTGGCTGGGAAAGCAAGAGCAGCTCCTTGGGGGGCTGCTGCATGTTTTTCTACAGCAGCTTCAATCAACGCTGACTGTACGAGCTGTGTCTGAATAAAAACAGTCCCCTGTTTCCTGTCAGGCTGATGGTTACGTTTCACACTGTGTTGGCTCAGAGGCTTGCTCCTGCCTGTCCCAGCCAGCTGCCCACAGCACGGGTGCCCTGCAGCAGCATGGGCTTGTGCAGCCCCTGCTGTGCTGCACCGTTTTGCTGGGCCAACACAGCTGCTTACGGCACCTGCTGCAAGCCAGGCTGCTGCTGGGATCATATTTTTTTTTTTCTTTCCTCTTTAAAAAGCAAAACTCACATCAAACTACTTGTGTGTGCCTTTTTCACAGTGGTGCTGGCACAACTCAAGGGTTTGTATGGGGGCAGCAAGAAGAGACCGTGGGTGGGATGATGGCTGGAGCTGCTGAGGCAGAGATTGTCTCCAGTGTCCCCATGGTGTGGGCTGTGACTGTGAAGCCCCATGGGAATTTCAAAGGTCTGTGCCTGGAGCGAAGCTGTATCACACCAGGTACATGAGTTGAGATGACCCATGGAAGAGGAGGTTTCAGCAAACCCCTACGCCTATAGGAAAAATTACCCAAAAAAAAGGGGGAAAATGAATGGAGACCTTTCCCCAAGTCTCAGCTTTTCTGCAGAGGAAGCAAAGCTTGATGCTGGCTTGTGTAAGGAATTGCCACCTTTCTTGAGGAGGTGTATGGCCTGTGCTCGCACAAGCTGGCCAAGAGGTGCTGCTGCCGCCCAGGGTATGGGACTCAGCCTGAGACCCAGTCAGAGGGAAAGTAGCCATCAGGGTGGTGCTTGTTGGTCTCTCTGTCTTCGATGACAAATAACTGATTTAATACATCTTATATGGAAGTCATCTAGCTTTACCAGGAAGCTTACGTAGGTTTAAGCATGACTGCAGGGTAGCTGGCAAGCTCAAGGCATCCCGTTGCTCCAGAAGCAGCAAACTTGGGAAGATGTGGTCTGTCACAGCTGAGTGCCCCATAGGTGCCCTGGGGTCTGCAGCTCACGCCTGCTAAACTGCAAGGAGGGGAGAGGCATCACCTTTGGCAGCGGCTCACCCTCGTTTTCTTGGCAAAACTCAACAGATGAGAACAAACTGGAGGAATACTGGAACAGGGTGGGGGCACGGGGCACTGACAGGGAGAGCCACCTGGAAAGAGCATCCCCAGAGTACACGTGAGTCCCAGCACCTATCGTACAGCTCTGCTCTGTCTCTTGTAATTAGAGCTGACCTATAGACATACTGCTTCCCGAAACACGCCTTGCTGTTGCTCTCCTGGCCTCTGTGCCCACTACTACAGCTTTTCTGTTGCGTTTCTAAATGTAGAACCACCAGTGCATTCATTTCTGCTTTTTTGTGAATTCTCAAGACAATTGAAAAGACAATGCCCAACTATATTAATATAGGGGAACTCATTAATTCTCCCAATTCTGTTTCTCTCCTGCAGCTGTGAAGCATCTTTTGTCTTTCTTTTGAAGATACACACACTTACAATATTATGCGTGCTTCAATGGGGTACTTTCAATCTTTTAATAAAAAAATCCATTGTTGGTTTAAATACATAATAAAACATATATTCAGTCTTCTTGTGCATCCTCAGCCCTGTTCATTACCGGGTCGTGCATTACTCTACCCCAAATAAATACCCTGATAATATATGAAGCACGAGATTTGTGAAGGCTGTCCTAGCAGCTGGGTCAGACTCTGCTCCTGTTTCCACCACTGCTGCCGGCTCCACTTCTTTCCCAGTCTCTCTTCCTCAGCTCACCTTGCTGTCACAACTTATGTGCTTCCTTGACTTCAGGGGGCAAATTGCTTATTAACTAGCTAAATGTTTGTTGACTGTTTTGAGGGTGTTGAGTGTTAGAACTACTGGAAATGGTTGCTTTGTTTATACGAGCAGCTCATTAGGCTCCCAGACAAGGGGTTATGTGAAAAGAGTGCGTGGGAGAGAATGGCACAACCGTTTCCAGTATTGCAATAAAAAGTGTACTCTTTCCAGCTTGCTCCAACTGCCCATGCAGCTTTCTTTGCAGTGCTGTGCGTAGCATCTGTGAGAGTATTTTTGCCAGCAGTATCACGGTGGGGTTTCTTAATTGTTCTACCCAAAAAAAGGACAAGTTCGCTTAAACTCAGCTAGTAACCATTTTAACATTTATTACGCCTGCAGTAACTCGGCAGCTGGGGAGAGGAGTCAGTCATGCTCTTAGAAATGTGTAGCTTAGGAACCAGCAAAACGTGCAAGCTGACCCTGCGTTATCTCCGTGCTCTGATCTCCCTTGAAAGCAGGGAATGGGGGACATGGTCACTAGGCTGATTTTAAATGCATTTGTCAAAGTGGCAGACCCAGGAAGAGCATTGACTGCATAAACTTGCTAGCTGCACCCTTTGGCAGAGTGCAAGCTCTCTAACTGCCAAACCGAGGAAGGCGCACACGTGTTCTCAAACATCGCCTGGTCTGGGCTTCTCTTTGTGCAATTTAGGTGTCTTCCTATACATGCCCCTTGGTCCAGGAGGTTTTCATGAAGCTGCCTAAGACTCAGATTGGCCACTATACTTTCTTTCAGACTTGCTGCTGCCAGCCCAAGGCATTAGCAAGCTCTGTTGCCGACAGCCTGCTCTGGAGCTCTCTTATCCCTGCACCTTGCTTTGCACCATGTATTGAATCTAGAGCTCTGAACTCCCACTAAGGCAGTTGCCAAAGCATTGCCTTTGGAAGCTGGTGAGGGGTCTGGAGCACAAGTCTCATGAGGAGCGGCTGAGGGAGCTGGGGTTGTTCAGCCTGGAGAAAAGGAGGCTGAGGGGAGACCTTATCGCTCTCTGCAACTACCTGAAAGGAGGCTGTAGCCAGGTGGGGGTCGGTCTCTTCTCCCAAGTAACAGGCAATAGGAAAAGTGGAAATGGCCTCAGGTTGCACCAGGGGGAGGTTTAGACTGGATATTAGGAAAAATTTTTACACTGAAAGGGTTATTAAGCATTGGAACAGGCTGCCCAGGGAAGTGGTTGAGGCACCATCCCTGGAGGTATTTAAAAGATGTGTAGATGTGGTGCTTAGGGACGGTTTAGTGGTGGTTTTGTCAGTGTTAGGTTGATGGTTGGACTCAATGATCTTAAAGGTCCCTCCCAACCGAGACGATTCTATGATTCTAAGGTCTCATGGTAAGCCAAGGTACCATGCAGAGGCAGCGCAGCAACCGAAGGAGGAGCCTGACTCTTTTACTCAGCGGTTACGTAAATTGACAGGGACACTGACATTTCTTTTTTCCTTTTTTTCCCAATTTCTAGTCCTGTTGTGATCTCAGCCCATGAGTACACTTCTAGATATCATGCCATGTAGCAATAAAAGGCAGAGTCAACAGGCCTACCTTGCATAGTGCACAACATCAGAGAATTTCAAGTTAGTAACCTGAAAATAGCTCTTCTTCATCTTCAAGAGGAGAAACTTGGCTCTTTGTCCTTGTAGCATGCGCTGAATCCAGGGCACTGGTTAAGCTGGAATTAATGACACAAAGGAGCAAACAGTGAGGGGCTGTGTCAAGCTGTCACAGCACTTGGCTGACTTTTTCTTTTGAAACTGAGATACAGCTGAGTCTTTCAGACAAGCCCAGAAGACAGTGAAGATTGCTGCTTGAACTGGGAAACAGCTCTTTTTGTGAGCTTCTCTTTTCATTCAAACATCATGCAGTTGCTTGATGAGGCTTAAATCATCCTTGGCTAGCTGAATTCATCAAGGAAGGTGCTCACTGCTGTCAGGGCACACAAACATAGCCCATGAATCTGTCAGGGAAACATTAAGCATCTGTCACTCATCCTGATCCTTCTCCCTTCCCAAGTTTTAACATCCGTACTTATTTCAGATTTAATTTTCCCTTTTTGATCTCCCCTTTCAGGGTCATTGTAACACATCAGATAACACACCTGGGACCCAACTTGTACCCTGCTCACTGGGACACCATTCAGTAGTATACCTGGGAAGTTTGCCTCAATGTGCTTCCTTACCAGTCTGGGAGCTTTTTTTCTACGTGTTATCACGTGAGCCGGAGTCTCACTATGACTTAGGTTTAAATCTCCTTGTATTGGTGGAGATGCACTGGCGTGAAACCGTTCTGAGATGTGGATCATGGCCTGCTTCTGGCTGAGCACTTCCCTTGTGCCTCCTGGTGGGTATAAAGGGCTGTCTTCCACGAGAAGACAATGGCAGCAATACTAAATCCTGTTAAATTAAACCCTGTGAAGAACTGAGTGCTTCACCACCATTTAATACTGCCAATTGAAGCATTCTTATGAAAAATTCGTAAGAATTTTATGAATTGTCTTAGAGACAAGAGGTACTCCTCTTGTCTCTAAGCTGTTTCTTTTTGAAGATTGCTCTCTCTTCGGATAGACCTAGTCTTCCTCCCTCTGAAATCATGGCAAAAGATCCAGAAACTGGTGAAACCCTGTTTCTTCTTTTAACACAGATGACAAATTCAGTACTGGTCCATGGTAGAAATGAGTATGCAAGTAAGAACTTAAGAAGAGGTCTACTCCCCCTTCTACCCTCTGTAATCCATCTCTTCCTTCATGGAGCCATAAATTTTTGTAATTGTCATTTTTGTAATTTTTGAAAAAGCAAAACGACACTTCCACATCCAGGGGCTTTTAAGTTACTTTCACTACATTAACAATCTACAGTTTCCCTCAAAGGAAACTTGCTCTGGTACCTGCTTCACAGCATGTTCCTCCTCAGGGCATACCCTTTGCCTCCTTTGTCTGTACCAGGGCACTCTGTGCCAGGGCAAATGGAGGAGGAAGGGCTAAAGGAGAAGTTGTTGTTGGGAGAAACAGGGCTGAAGTGGTGAGAAACTATGAAATAGAAGAACAGAGATGAAAATGCTGTAAAAATAGAAAGAGATACGTAGCCAGTGAAGGAAAGAGCGGCATAAATATCAGCAGGAAGTGAACATAAAATTTATTGTGTGAAGTAGCATTTCATGATAGAATAAAGCAAAACAAAGAATAATTCCCTTCATGGCAGGAATTACTGGGTGATGTTCTTTCGTTTATGGTATAAAGGTTGTCAAGCGAGATGAATGTCAGGGTACTTTCCAGCCGTTCTGGCTGTGCATTTATACCTGCTGTCCCATCACCTACTCAACAGGACCACTGATATTTTCCAGACATATTGTTCCTTCCACGGCACTTGTTAAAAGTGAACGCAGCTCATTAAGCTTCATCCCAGCCCTGGCAGGGGCCACCAAGAGATCAAACGTCTGTTGCTGAAGAGGAAACAAACACAGTTATGACACTTCACTGCTGCCTTGTAACACATCAGCAGAGAAATGATAGATACTCAGAAACCCAAGGATAGAACAATGAGAAAAGTTTTTTTTTCCATCAGAGGTGTTACTGGTCTGGATGGGATGAATGCAGAACTGGGCTTTGGCACCTGGTTTTGCAAAACATACACTGAGGAGTACTTAAATATTTACTGGAGCAGGGCTAATTACACTGATAAATAACGATGCATTACAGTAATAGGATAACAGCTTTTATTTGAGGATAATTTTAAATCTCAGGGTAAATTCTCTCATTTGATTGGAAGGCAAACTCTGGGAACAAATACGAGTAGTCTATTACAGTAATTAATACCATTATTTATTCTAGACATAGTAATTGGGAACAAATTCAGACAAATATCCAGATCATCAACATTTGGCTTCATTAGAAGGTCGGGGTTTTGTCCAGGTTGATTAATAGAACTCTTGAGGATTTTGAAGCTATTTCTGAACAGAAATGAACGGGGTATCACAGCAAAACTTTGAGGCTAAGTAACCATGCCCTTGTTTCACAAAGGGGGAAGCTGAGTCAGGTGGAAAGGTGCCATTTCAGTAGGGCACATGCTTCACTTCGTACCCACATAACCCTGTTCAACGAAGCACTTGGTAAGTATGGAAACCATGCCCTTAAGTGGTTCAGTGAAATGTAGGGCTACCATTATATATCAAGAGAGCCAGAACTAGAGCTCAGACATCCAATTCCCCATTTTATGCACTCCCTACTCAGCTGCCTTACTCCCTTCAGTTTTTGGCCTTTCTCCTAAGAAAACAGCAGTTGTGTCAGCACACCATTTGCTTGCTAATCCATCTGTCCTCATCTATTAACTTCTGCATCTGCTGAGCAGTTCTAGGCAAATATGATAGAGAACTGAAACCACAAGTTGATTCCTACCAGTTACATGGCAATAGGTAGCTCTGTAAAAGATAGAGCTCCAATGTATGCCCTGACAGAAATAAGGGCCACAGAATGAAAGTATACTAATGAAATTATAATAAGAACTATCTTTCATTAAATACAATATAGGAGATCCTCCTTGAAGCACAAATCTGATTGATAGAAATAACTTTGCTGGTTCCGTTGATCACAGAAGTGCTCATTAACTTTGGTAAAACAAGACATTAATTGCATGGTAGTTTTGCCCATGACCAGTTCTCTCATATCCCATGCTACAGATTTCAGCTTAGGTGTGGTCACCTCTAGCTGGGGCTGGTTTGTGACTTAGTTGTTAAGCAAAGCAATGAAAAATTTCAAAACACAGCTTCTCTGGCACCTCTCTTGTTACCAATTCTGCAAAACCCATTTATCTTGATGTAGCATTACTTTCCTAACTCAATTGTGGTATGGTGCAATTGTCTGTCAAGGAAAATGAATGTTTCCAATAACACGCATTAGAAAATGTGTGTACAGGGTACTCCACAATTCAATGAAGCTGTGGGCAGATGGAAGCATGGAGATGAAATGATGCCTGGAAAAGCTCTTTTGCTTCTACCTGCCTCAAGGACTGATGCTGCTGATGGATGTCTCAGTTGTGCGCAGTGCCTGCAGTTCACTCTGTGCTGAGATTTGTGTGTTTGTAAGCTTGCCATCTCCTGTCACCTTCGCTTATTTCATAAGGAAAGGGAACATCCCAAATTGCAGCCTCGGCGAGCTTTGTCCAGGTGAGTACGAAGTCTGAACTCATGCCTTACCCGAGTGAGGAGCGGACCAAGCACAGGGCACCATCGGCCGCTGCTCGGCAGAGCCGCTTCCAGCATCACAAATTTCATATTGGCGTTGCCCTCTGCTGACCGGTCCCAATATTGCAATGCTGAACACCCTTGGCCTCTTGGAAGTCAAGCGCAGGCTCCACCGCAAGTCACAAAACAGTGACTTTGGGTTATCTTAGATTCTACATAGTCTGTGGAACTCTACGAGACTATACACAGCTGTGGAAATGAAGGAAAAGATGTGGTATAAGACCACCAAGTTATAATCAAAGGCTATTTTTGGTGTTTATTTATGTAGCAGTCTCTGGTGTAGTCCCCGGAGAGGCCAAGACGCCCAGCAGGATGGGTGGCTGCAGCACGTCCTTGCACTCCAGGGTCATGAGAGGAAATATGAGCCCGGTCCTACGCTGAACGAGGCTCCTGGATTTTGTTACTTTTCTGATGGGTCACGCATGATTGCCGGTCCTTTGTGCTCTGAGGTCGGTTCATGTGTGTTCTGCATTCTTGCCGTTTTTGTTGGAAGTTCTAGTCCATATTTAGGTCTTTTGCTGGTTGATGTTTAGATAGCTACACTCTAGAAGCATGCATTTATGTGCATGCGTGTCCCCCCCATGCAGTAATTCAACAGATATTACCTGAAATGCTGTATAGAAACCTCTGGGTGCAGAGGCTTTGGTGGTAAAGATATTAAAAACTTTTTTCATTCAAGTTTGCCGTATGTTCTCCTTCAGACTTTCTCTATTGATCTCACAGCAGGTTTAAGGCTAATACATAGATGGTATTTGGTGTACGAGGTTCTTTTCCCCAGAGAAATGTCAAAATTTTAGATGGTGAATCATAACCAGCTATGAGATTAGTCATATTTTTGTTCCTGCACCGCGGAAAAAGCAGATCCAGAAATGACTGGAGAAGAAGACTTGGGCAGCTACTTCTAGTTGTTCAGTGCAGAAATCAATCAGGGTGATAGATGTATAGATTAAGACAGTTTGTGCAGTCTAAGCCGGTCAAACACATGCTTTTCATGTGTTTAATAAGGTAGAGGGGTGGCAATTGCAATGCAAGTTGTCTGGAACAGATAAGACAAGTCTTCAGAGCTGTCTCCGCATCAGCATCTGTCTTGGCTGCCAGTAGAGATCCTGCAGTCACTGCTCAACTCTAAGACCCCAGCAAAGAAATCAACAGTTTGTTGCTGTGTTTAGAATAATGAGCATATCTATCTTGTAGCTGGAGTCCATTCGGCAGCTTCACGTGCACTAGGAAAGCGGGAACAGAGCACTGCCAGCTTTTGGACAGCCTGTCAAGCAGCTGCCTATCATCTGCCCAACTGGCTGTGTTAAGCAAATGGTTTTAAATCTCCAGCAGGTCAATTTGCAATTTCTGCAGCTCCTCCTGTCCCATTACCTGCTGAGAACTGTGAAGATGGGACAAGCAGTCAGCTGATGTGGTTTTAGTTCCTAGATGGTATTTCATGTCATGCCTACATGGCAGCTATCTCACTGGCCATTTGTCAGTCCTCATGGTCAGTCATCTCAATCCTCTCGTCACATCTTCAAAGAACTCCGGTTTGTGTGCAGTCTGAGTTTGCAGGTCACAAATGGGCTTTTCCGTTTTTTCAGTGACACATATGTTTCCTTTTCCGTGCTGGCATGTTTTCTCTCATTTTACACAAGTGTTCCAGAAGCAAAGACAATATCCTTCCCAGGGCTGCCCTGCAGCTCCGGGCACATACAGCTCTGGGAGTCAAGTGCCACTTGTCACAGCTGTTAGTGTGACAAGTGTGATCAAAAGGTAAAAGTATGGAAAGTATAAGTGCTGGGCTCTCTAAGACTGAATCTTCCACTTCTCCAGAAGCAGCCAGAGCAACTTCTATCTGAAGTATGCTAGATATTCAGCAAAACAATGGTACTAATCTTTCATTAAATGAAACATAATTAGGAGTAAACATTGCACCATGGTGTAACACTAACGAGAGAAAATGCTGCTTGCAGTTATTTCAGAGCTGAGACTTTTGTAACTTAGAGTCCAAGTGAGGTGTCAGAGAATTTTTATGACGAAGAAAAGGTAACTTTGCCAACCAGTCAGTGCTTCATTCTCCTGATTGTCAGATTTAATGTGAATCCTTCTTCATTTTAATCTTACCTCTCCCGGCAGTATCCATCCATGGGCATGGTGGATACTGCCAGGAGTGGTAAGCTTAAAATGAAGCAATTTATCATTCCCCTCTTCAAACTTTCCTTCTTGCAAAGCAACCTCACTTCATTCAGCGTCCCAACTTTCCTTAACCTCTGCCTTTCCTCTCTGCTGGGCCCTCTACTGTTGGTCCTCCTCTTTCTTCTCCAGTGCTACTCTGTATGTGAAGTCTTCCCTACAATCAGTAGCGCGACACCTCCCACGCCAGAGTCTCTGCAGCTTCTTATTCATTCCACATCATATTTTTGTGTTCTCCCCAACCCTGTGCTATTTGACTGTCTACAGTTACCCATCCCCTTTGCTGCAAAGCTGCAACTGGTTATTCTTCAGCACGTGTGATACCTTCCTTTCATCCTCAGCGAGCCCTACGTATTTTTTCCAGATGTATCTTTGCCAAGACCATGCTGAATGCCGACTCTGTCCTCCAGCACTTGCCGTCCCTCCCAGCTTGCCGTCACCTGGAGATTTAGTAAGTGTGCTCTTCCCTGTGGGAGCCGAGAGGGGAGTGAGGCTGCCCGAGGCACCCCAGCACGACGGGACCGGAGAAAGTGAAGTAAAGCGCCAAGAGGTTTTTCTTCTAGTGCTTCGTGCTCTGGCTCTTCGGTGAGCGGCACGTCGTGAGGTTGGGGGGCACATTTCCAGGTCCCTCGCTGTGCGCTCTGCTGAGCAATGCCTGGCCGAGCCCAGCTCCAGCAGCCCAGGTTTTTAAGGCAGGGGGTCCTGGGCCAGCCTAAAGTGAATTGCGAGGCAAGGTAGGCGGCACGAAGGTGTGCACTCCTGAACGCTCCTGCCTTTGTCTCTAACCGCTTGCCCTAAGCTACGGCAACTGGTTTCAGAAGTTGATTGTTAGGAAAAAAAATCCCCTTTGCCACTTAAATGTATGGCCTCTCAGTGTAATTGAGTCTCCCTCCTTGCTCCTTTTTATTATAAGAGGATGAATAAGTATCGGATTTACTCTTCTAAACACACTCAATACTTTGTATACCTCATCATGTCACTATTTCTCTCTTCTCTGGCTGGCAACGAGAACGGAGCTTTCACTTCTTTTTCTTGCAGAAATCTTTCTGGGCTTCTAATTGTTTTTGTCACCTGTGTCTGCACTCCTCAATTTCTGCTGTGGGTTTTGCAATAGGATACTCAGAAAGAGTTTCAGGCCAGGGATGACCTTTACATTTCAATATTATTAATCTCTCCTGTTGCACAGGTGACATTTGTGTTGCTCCAGGGAGCAGAGGTTTCCACTGAGCAGTGAACAAGAGCTCTCCTGTCCATTTTACAGAGGAGCCACAGTTACTACAGAAATATGGCCGAGGGACCTAAGCCAGTTCCTCACCTGCAAATTACCACCTATTTATCAGTCTTATTTAACCAGTTTCAAGGACCAAATGGATGTTACTCTTGAAACATGCTGTGGGTGGAGGAAGCCACTGCTGATCATGAGAGCACGGCAGGAGTATGGAATAGTATTGCTGTGGGTTAAACCCAACCGGCAGCTCAGCCCCATGCAGCCGCTCCTCACTCCCTCAGTGGGATGGGGGAGAGAATCGGAAGGGTAAAAGTGAGAAAACTCATGCGTTGAGATAAAGACAGACTAATAGGTAAAGCAAAGCAGAACAAGGGAAAAATTCACTGCTTCCTATCGGCAGGCAGGTGTTCGGCCACCACCAGGAAAGCAGGGCCCCATCATGCTTAATGGTGATTTGGGAAGACAAACGTCACCACTCTGAATGTCCCCCCTTTCTCCTTCTTCCCCCCGCTTCTATTACTAAGCACAACGTCATACGGTATGGAATATCCCTTTGGTCAGTTGGAGTCAGCTGTCCCGGCTGTTTCCCCTCCCAGCTCCTTGTGCACCCCCAGCCTGCTCGCTGGTGGGGTGGCAAACAGAAAAGGCCTCGAGGCTGTGCAAGCACTGCTCAGCAATAGCTAAAACATCCCTGTGTTATCCACAGTGTTTTGGTCACAGATCCAAAAGAGCACCATACTAGCCACTATGAAGAAAATTAACTCTGTCCCAGTGAAAACCAGTACAAATGTTTATGCAGAACTGAGCAAAACTTGATACTGTTCAGCTTCGGTCTCTGAGATGAAACAGGCCAGAAGTGCCATTGCTGTGCTTTTGTATCATTATCTTGTATTTATTTGTATTTTCACAGTGCGTCCCCACCACTTGCATTTGGCTTAACTGTTTCCTCCAGAGAGGCTGAACCCTCCTCCAGGCTGAACCAGCCCAGTTACCCCTGCATCTCCTCATGGGGTAAGTGTTCCAGTCCCCCACTACCTTGGAATCCCTTCATGAGCTCCCTTCAGCTTGTCCATGTCTTTCCTGTATTGTGGGACCCAAAACTGGGTGGTCTGCCCTAGATGTGGTCTAACAATTGCCAAATAACTCACCATTTCCCTCTATCTACCAGCCAAACTTCAGTTAGTATAGCCCAAATCCAGTCAAAAATTCCTAAAAAAGCCCCAAAATCAAACCCTACAGGTTTCTCAGGGTTTGATTTTAAAGATAGAAGAGTTCCTAAATCCAGTTCACGTGTGGCTGTAACAGCATAACTGAGATGGTACCATGCCATGGTACTAGGATGGAGTAGCCAAGGAAGGGCTTGAGGAAGCCAAGGCTGTGGGGACACTGTGTTGAGGAATCCCAAGCTGGTGTGTATCGCCAGAGCCTGGCTTTTACTATGATCTTTTCTTCCTAAGGAAATAACTGCTTAGTACTTACAGTTTTCTGCCCATAAACGTCTCCACCTACCAAAACGCATCGCCCCACTCCATACAGTGCAAGCACAATGGGCTGCATCACAGGTTTAAACGTATGACTTCAGTAAAAAGGGCAGATGTTCAGAACGTCTCTCAGAAGTGACTCGTTTGTGCTTTGTGATAGCCAGTAAGGCAATGCTGAAAAAATACATCATCCGATCAAATAGTGCCTGTGTGTAACCACAGCACATTTCACTTCTTTCAAAGTGCTTTGGATTCATCAGTTATCATACTCGACCCCTTAGTTATTCAAAATAAGAATTATATAATTAAAATGTCCGTGAGACATCTTATCATGCTGTTTCGGATGCATATTCTAAAATGCTGGGGAAATATATGAATCTAGTCAAAAGGGCAAGCTTATCATTCATGACCCTATTAAAGAAGATGTTATAAAACGCACTGTTGGATTTGAAAATTATATTCAGATGATTGATTTCCTTTGATTGCAGTTGGAAACAGGCAATGCTACACTACAACCCAATGAAAGCTAGTACCTGCTTCAATAAAAAAAGGACACAAAGAAGAATTAATCATTGCAAGTTTATTACATGGAACAGCAAATTCCAGACAACTGAGTCACATAACAGATGACCAGTGCAACGGGAAGTCTCTTTTCTTTGCATAAACCAAGTCATCAAGCTGGTAAATTGACCCACGAACTTCATATTCCATGGTATTCTGAAACAAATTAACACAATATCACATTTTATGTTGAGATGGTTGGTCTGAATATGACTTGGCATTCAGTTATGTATGTTTGGTCCTCCTCAAAGTTAGAAATGAAGTAGCTTCAAATTCTAGCACCGGAAGATTAAGATGGAGGAGAGTTTGGAAGTTTGGATAAGAAGTGCCCAGCTCTGTTATTTGTACTCAAACACGAATTCTCTCTCCTCACACAGTTCTCTTTCCACCATATCCTAACTCACTCCACTGTCCGTCTTTTATGGTTTGGAGGCATGGCGTGCATCTTGCAGATGGGCTGGCTGTGGATAGAATTTACTGCTATGTATAATGCTAGGGTATCATTATAGAGCAGTGGCTTCTACACTAGCCATTTAATGAGATCTGTTGGATAGGATAGCAACTCTGCTAATAGCAGAGTACTTCACACAGAGTACTGTGAAGCAAGTTCACTCTAATTGTTTTTGAACCATTTTGCCCAAAAACAATAGGGACTCTCTGTTTGGCTTTTCCTAGTGGCTGTCAGCTTCGGCTTCCAGTTTTTCTAAACAGACCTGGGCAGCACTACCTGTCCCTACAGGTTTCATAGCTATGAAACATTTCCTGCACACATGTGTACCTAACAACACAAGAACAGCTGCTCTGGATCAACCAGAGATCCATCTAGCTCCTTGTCTTCCTTTGATCATGAGAAGCAAAGGACACCCAGGGCAGTGCCTAAGACCAGAGCAAGCAAGTAACAATGCTGCTCTACAACACTCTCCCAAGTCTTTGGTTCCTTTCTTTCTGAAATGGTTTAATCCTGAATATACAGCAAAAGTATTCTTTGTTTGCATTTTCTTTGCAGCTTTTCTTTCCTATCCTACTTCCATCCCAAAGAAAACCCTAACAGTCAACAGCTGGGAGTAATTCTTATGTTGCAAGCAGAAAATGTCGATCTGTTATTGTGGGGTAAAAGACCAGAAGAAGAGAGACTGACAGAGGGGACACATATACATTGTCCAGTTCCCATGAAAGTTCACTAAGAGCTTTAATAGACACTTTCAGAGATGGACACGTGAGTGTTAGGTGATATTATTCGATCTCACTCTCTTCCTTCCTTAGATCTGCTCTTTCTAGTTAATGTTTACCCCAAAACAGGTCCTAATTCTGATGCGAGGGTGACTTCCACCTGCATGCAGAGATCTGTGTTAGTGGGCTCTCCGGTAGGATTAGGTGACTGAAGGTCACTTGGAGAAGAGAGAAGTCTAGCTTTTGTGTTCCAAGTACAATTTACACCCTCTGTTTTTAAACTTTATAATTTTTGTACCATTTCTATCATTTTGCAGAGGATGAAAGCTCCTCCTTACTCAACCTTAAAGAGAGAAGGAAACAATCCTTTTTTCAAGGGCATACAGTGTAAGTCTCCAAGCATGAAAAAAAATGCATTTCTGCCCAGACACCTCCTAGTGACCATATGAAACATCCACGTGGGTACTAGGTTTGTAACACTTCTCAGTAATTCCTTCTGTCATGAGGATCATTAATATTGAAAAAAATAGAACAAATTCTTGTCACTTTTGGCTGTCTACTTACCACTGCCGTCAATAGTTCTTCCGTTTCGAGGCTGAAAAATACAGTAATTAGATGGTTGTGCAGAAATATTAGATTCCATATAAAGCACACCAAAATACATCTTCCATCATGCAGAGAGAGCACATAAGGCTACAATAAAATTTCCTTTAAAGGGACATGTCAAATACCAAGGGATCCACGCAGGGTGGGTTTTGCCTTTGAATCTGAGAAATATTCATCCAGTCTCTGTCCAAACAGCTAAACAATCTGATTTTAATTCTTTAAATACTAAGGGTCTTGGTCCCAGTTCATTGGGGTACTATGTAGATGCCTAAGAAAGAACAAATACCAGCACTGAAAGTACCTGGTTGGACACACCTGAAGTAAGCTAAAATGTAAATGACAGCTGAACTGGGACTTTGGTTACCTGCTACGACCTACTTCATAACTTTTTTTTAACCTGTTGAAGATATTCCTAAAAACTAGTTCGGTGTTAATCACAGAGTGTGTCTAAACCAGCATGTTCTGCATTAGACCATGCCAAAGTTCAGCAAGCCAATGGGTGAAAAACATGAGAGAAGTGATGATGATGTCCATAATTTTGCTTTGGCTTTTCACCCTGTTATGGAATGTGCCATCCCTTAACCGGCCAGACCTTTCAGACCAAGTGGACATTCAGCTCATGCACGTTTTATCTGGTGAATTTAGTATCGGTGCATCTCAGCAGCCTCAGAGATACAAGCCACGTACTACTTTTGGTTTTGGATGATTTGACTCAAGATAAAAACATTTGCAGAGTCGCCTCTTCAAATAAAAAAGTGTTTAATCCTTTACTACCCCAGATCTCATTATCTTGTAATCATTTAGTTGAACCAGACGTTTTTAAGCAAATGGGTCCCTAAGCTTTCAAGCAAGCAATATTTGGCCTCTACTCAAAACCAGTGCAGCAAGAATTTGTGAAGGGAAACAGCTGCTTGTCTATGGATATATAGCATTGTCTGTAATTCAGAATCTTTAAAAAGTAAAATTCAGATACCCTGAAAAGGAAAAAAGGCCGTCCCAGAGCCCCATGACTATCCTGTGAAAAAAACAAAGAAGAAACCACAAACAGTAACAAAATACTTCAACTCAGTTCCATAGATCTGTTGACAAGTTTCGGTGTCATTCCATCAGAATATCAATAATTCAGTGCCTTTTTCAGCAGCATGCAAGCAAGATGTTGATAGTCCCCACTGCCCATTCATCTGGAATGCTGATTAAAAATTAATACCCAAAAGGCATTGTCAAGAACTATCCATTCTGTCTAGTGTAAATATACTAAATTACCATAATTAAAGATTCACGGGCTTTGGAAAAAAAAAATGTATAAAAGCTTTACACATGGTGGATTGCTTTGCAGAAGCAGGGTCAGCACAGTTCACTTCCCAACCACTGAAAAAAAACAAGCTCAGTTTAAAAAAAAAAAAAAAGGCAGCAAAAGATATAGGGAAAGGGCCATAGTTCCCCGTCCATCGCTACTCGATGCCCTCGCATTTACGTACCTTCTTTGTAAACTTTGCAGCAGCAATCTGTGATTCCTGCAAGCGGACAGTGTAAGTTAATCAAGATGCTGTCGTTTCTTTGGTTTGTTACAGTAATCCTCCATCACCGATAATACTCCACCTCCACCCCATGTGAGAAGGGAGAAAATATTACACATCACAGCCACAAGAGCAGCAGCAAACGAATCTTTTGAAAGACTGATTTTAAATCTTGCCTTAACCGGCATTACCCTATTCGTTACCATCGTTCTACGCGCTTCCCTCACCGTACGGCAAAGCACAGCCGTGCTCTGGGAGGTAAAGCAGAGCTCCAGCAGCTCCATTCCTCAGGCTTGAATTGTACCGATAGCTCTTACCTTGTTAAAATGTGGCTGCTCTCCACCTTTCAGACTGCCCTTGGTTTTAACCCAGGCACGACAGCTGGTTTTAAGCTGGTTTTTCTTTCCCCTGCACCCCTTATGCTTCAGGAAATTGCTCATTTTTCTACTCAGCCTTACATCAAGGAATAGAAACCTCCCTGTGACTTCCCGGCAGCAGACTGAGCTTGGAGTCTAACAAACCTCTGTACATCTGGTTTTGGGAGCCCTCCTGCCGGTGGCAGGGCTGCCTGATCCCTCTGTGCGCCACAGCCCCCCCTTACATCAGTGAACGGGTTTAGCTACCTGGGGCGGGCTTGGAAAAACCAGCACATTGAATGAGCGAGGATGTGAAGACAAGGGAGGAGAACACAGGAAAAGCATGCGGATGGGAAACTGGAGAGGAGAGATGTAAAAATGACAAAACACACAAGCAAGGAAGAGGGAATCAAGATTCAGGGTACGAGATGAGGATTTCGTCTTGTTAAACTTTTCTTGGTTCAAGCCTCGAGGCAATGATTTATAGAGCAACGGACCTCAACTTACAGGGCTATGAAATACTATGGAAGAAAAAAGCGCTTGCTTGATCAAGGTGCTTTAAAGGATGCAAAGGTGGAGGCTACAACAAAGAGATACTGTGAACGCTGGCTTTATTCCCAGATGACGATTGCATACCGATCAAAGAGAGACTGACCCATGACTTACCCTGCAGTTTCAAATATCCTAGCTAATTCACAACAGATTAAAGTTTACTATGTGGAAGAAACATGGTAAAACCAGAGCTTCCAAACAGTGTGTTGGCTTGACTTTAGGATGGAAATTTCAAATTCCTATGGAGGTGATTGTGGTGTTGCTGGGTTTAGATATCTAGTCCTTTTTGATTCCTTTGAAAGTGCCACTTGCAAGATTTACCCAAAGACCAGACATCGAAACTAGTCTGTTAGCTCTCCCAAAAGATTTTAAGTTCCCCAGATGGAGTTCAAGTCCCATTAATGCTAAAATTGCCACTGACTTTGCCTTTTATAGTGCTGAGGCACCGCTGCTTCTCTTGAAACACCATCTATCTTCTCTACATAATCTATAAATGTGATTGAATCAAAATGTTTTTAGAAATCCACACAAATACAGGGTCACACAGAAAGTTGGAAGTCCAGCTGAAATCAGTAGGATTTCCTAACTGTTTTATTGGGTGTAATACATATAGACTTGTGTTTGCAGCGTCTTCTCAAGATTCCTCAGGGCTGAGAAAGCACAACTTCATGTTATAAGAGATGTGACCAGCTGGGGAGAAATCTGTACTTTTTGCATTGCTCTTTTCTTCCATATCTCACATTTAGATTTGATCTACCACTTAATCAGTCATGTCTCTTGAAAGGATATTGTATAAGATCCAGATACCAATTTTGAGGATGCATAACAGAGGGAGAGTTTTCTTGCAAAGTTAGTACCTAAAATAGTAACCAGGAATAGGGCTCCATTCAAAGGACTTGATGATTTTTGGATGTCCCCTCACTAGCTAAGCTGCCGAAGTATAGGAATCAATACTGAACTCAAAACATTTATTAGACATTTAAGACTGAAACGCTAGAATTTTTTATACAATCAACTTCTGTACTGTAGAGCTTCATGGCTGCTTTAGGAAAGCATGCTTGGAATTATAATAAGCTAAAGACACTGGCAAGAAGAGATATTGAAATACGCGTCAAAATACTTTTCTATTATTGTCTTGAAGGCTCTACTCATGATTTCAAAAACCAAAGGACTCAAACTCACAAGTAAATTCGCCTTTTTAACATACCCAAAGGCTGAGTGAATTTTATTGGAAGGGCTCTTAATAAACTGGTGATAATAAAAAAGTGATATAATGCAGAACTGACATTGAGTTAGGTCCAATGACTGCACCAATGAGGAAGAGCTATACTCAATAACGCCTCAACTGAATCTTTCGGATCTGACTCAGAAATCCAAAAAACAAGCTCAAGTAAAGTATTAAAATCAGCAAAGCAAGTCATACGCCTCCATGTTCAGCATGAAGCATTCAGTGTGCTTTTGATCCGAAGTTGCATATATTTTTAGCATATTTAACCCTCTATTATTCAAAGGCGAAGGTCAGGTTAAAATACTGACCGCATCTGTAAGCGGATGTTTTGGTTCTTGAGCTCTGAATTGGTGAAAACACAGCAGTTTGATATATAATTTAATGGAGTTAAGAATTACATGCAAACTACTAAGGAGAAAAAAAAAATTATATACTCTCCTACATCTCCTAAACCATGATGATACTAGATTATACATTATTGTTTGGAGAGAAATGTCAAGAAGTTAGTTTTGGAGGGGTTGTTTTTTAAGTTTAAGGAGGGAGGGGACGCTTTGAAGTAAAAGAAGCAATTACACCTTACCTCATTTGTATGCATACTGTTGAATATGGAATAACAAAGATCCAAAACAGTGCTGGAGATCTGCAAAACCAAATAGAGCTTTAATATATTCACTGGGAGGATGTGGTGTACGTGGTTTGACAGAGAACAGGCTTGATTCTGATCCCAGCACAAGTTGAACACAGTTCCACTAAAACCACTGAGAGCAGGGCAAGACTTACTGAAGCTACTATGAGCTGAGAGACTAGTAATTTGTATGAGGAGACCGCACACAATACTACTAATGGCTACAATATACTCCTTTGCTATAGAGACCTAAATCAGCCTCTTCTATTTAAAATACATTTGCTAAGTGTCCTACAAATGGGTCTGGGTTTTGGCGTATTTAATCTACACTCAATTTTATCTATATGCATTTCAGTCAGTACTATAATCTTTAACATACTGAAATACATTGTTCCATACTCACTGCCACAAGACAAGGGTTTGCCGATGTATGCAATCACATTGGACAAGAAATAACTACAGCTCCAAAGGAAGTAAAACGGAAGACACCTGAACGACTGGCTCTGGGAACTATTTTCCATCAGTCTTGCTTTACAAAACTGAAAGATTTCCAAAAGGAAAAAAAAAATCAGCACAAAATGCTGAAAAATTACAGGTAATTTCTGATCCTACAAAGATTTTTTCCCCTCTTTGAAAATGAAAATGACCCTTGGGCTCAGTATAAAACGCAGCGGGGCTGGTCTTTCAAAGTTACTCAGTAGTCTAAAGTGTTTGCAAGCTCCTGGCCAGACGCCACAGCAGAAGCGAGTGGTGAAACCTCCCCCCCGCTCCCCTTGAGCACCATCCACCCACCACCGCAGAGCCGGGACCAGCCAGGATCCTGTCTGGGACTCCGACAGCGCCGACCAGCACTTGTTGCTTCAGTGCTGGCTCCTGCTGTGATGGGAAGAAAATTACATTTTTTCCTTCATCTAGGCCCGGGTTAGCTCTGCAGGGAGGAGAGCATACACCAGCAAACTTGCTCTGCTCTCCAGAGCCGCTGGCTCTCCAGAGGAGGCTCTGCCACCTGCAGCCACCGATGCTGAGGGTTACACGGGGCAATGAGTGTGTCTGACAGAGAGTCCCAGCAGATCAAACAGATTACCAAAGCCAATTTACCTGGGGTTGATTAGACAGTTCCATCCACTGACTGAAGCACAGCGCCAGTTGCTTTGAAAAGTAAAGATCAGACATTAACAGCGGGGCTTTCACAATTTGGGACCTTCATTTGAGCCCAGGGAGCCAGGACTGGCCGGTTACTAGCCCGCCTGGCGTTTGCTGACCCCGGTATCCTACTCCGGATCTCATCCCTGCCCGTACCTGCCCCATCCACCTCCCCGGCGCAGCGAAGGGCTTCAGCTCCCCTACCCCCTTTACCGCCCCCCCCAGGGATTCCACAGGAGATTTCCAGCCGGTTACCAATTTCCTACCTCATTTTCCTGTCTCGTTTCCCACCTCCCTCGGTCAGCCCCGGGGCTCTGCCCCGCACCTCCACCGCGCCCCGCTTTCCGACGGGGAAGGCAAAGGGGACATACCTGGCTTTTGGGTAGGTCCACGCCGTCCCTGTAGCGCGAGAAAGGCTGGGGGAACCCTGCGGGGACACGCGGGGGGTGGGGGGGGGGGAACGACACGGCTGTGCCGAGATGCTGCGGGGCGCCGCGGAGCCCAGCCCCGACGGCGCCCCTCGAGGGGAGCCGACCCTTTCCAAGGTTTGGGGGTCCGCTTGTGAGCGTGTCCGTCCCTCCCCCCCCTCCCCGTGCTGGGGGCGGGACGTACCTGAGCCCCGCGGGAGGGCGCAGAGGCAGCAGGCGGCCAGCAGCCAGGGCAGGGCGGGCGGCGGCAGGGGCATGGCGGGGCGGTGAGCGGGCGAGCGGACGGACCGGCCACCTTTATGGGTCCGCACCGAGCCCGGGCCGCCGCCGCCCAGCCAATGGGCGCCGGGGCGGACCCGCGCACCCCTCCCGCTCCCGCCGCCCCTCGACCCGCGCATCGCTCCCGCCGCCCCCCGCCGTCCCCGGCCGCCGGACCCGCGAATCGCTGCCGCTCTCGCCGCACCCCCGCGACCCGCGGACCCCTCCCCATCCCACCGCCCCCCGTCGCCGGACCCGCACATCCCTCCCGCCGCGTCCCCCGTCGGCTCCGCACACGGCTCCCCGCCGCCGCCGCCCCGGCCCTGCCCGGCCCACCGTGACCACGAAACCCCCCCTCTCCGCCGGCGGCAGAGCCAGCGTTCGGCTCCCCGGGGTCCTGCGGTCGGCAACCCATTTGGAAAGCTCCGTCAAAGCTGTTTTTCCAGACGGGGTGGCTTCAGGGCAGAAGGGAGGGAAGGGGAGCGGAGGCTGCGCCGAGCAGAAGCGACGGAGCCGCCGCGATTTGCCTCTTAAACAGAATACTCAGTTTTGCAGCAGGGCTTACTGCATCTCCGGAAAATATTTCTCCTTGAGGCAGGTTGGTTAATAAAGTTTGCCTTCTAATTAGAAAGGATGTGAACTTTCATATCAAAGAAGTCCAGACCCATCTTGTTATATTTACCTTCGTGTGAAATAAGGAAAGCCATTCACCTCTTACTTCATTTCATAGTAGGTATGGGTGTAGGCATACATCTGCTCATAACAGAAAGGCAATCCTCTGTTCCTCCTGGTTTAATCATTGTGTTCAACTGTGGAAAATGCTTCCCGGTTTTCTCTGGGCTAGTTCTAAGGGCGATTCTTTCTGATCAGATCGGAGATGGAGAAAGTCAGAGTCCTCCGAACCTCTTTTTTAGGGACTTTGGGCCTGCTGAAGCAAGTACATACCCAGTTGCCCAACTTCTCACATAAGTAGTAGAGATGTTTGGGAGGCAATGGCTCCATGTGGGATATAAGACATAAAAAGCTGCAGAAGGTTATTATTGGCACAGCAGCCCAATGGCACGGCTCCCTCAATGGCTGTGCTGCACACTAAAAGGATGACGGCAGGACTGTTCCTGGTGGGAGCATCTCAGCATCTCAGAGCAGTCAGAGAGGAGACGCACCTGCTCTCTCACAGAGAAGAAAAGGGGAGCCAGACTTCATGTGACTTCGTCAGCTCCACAGCTGTGTGTCCTGAGTACGTAAAGAGGCACAGGAGCAGCTGAGTGACCCCAGCACCATTAGTTCACCCTTTGTTCCTACCCCCTGGGAGAGGTAGCCGTCTTTGCCTCATCACAGCCCTTTGGGTGCAATAATCTGAGCGGGGAGCTGTCAGGAGAGGTCAGACGTTGCTATAGCAGGCACTCAGCTGCCAGCCGCTCACTTGTCTTGGCTGGAAATGGGAGTTTCAAGGCAGGATAGTATTCAAAGAGATTATTCCCTCTGACTGTAGAAATTTTACCCTTTGTGGGAGCTAAAGCAGATTGCAGTGAGTTTTGTGATGATGTTTTTTCGTAGCAAATCCTCCCAGGTTTTCAGTAACAAGGAGATGCAGGGTTCCAGGAAGCCCATACCCCTTTTCCACGGTGTCCCTGCTTTCTGTCCAAGCCTGCGCAATCCTGGAGTGAAAGTGTTTGTTAAATTTTCTCAGGAAAGGAGGATGCCATTTTATTTTTGATGGCAGCAAGAAGCAGGTTCCCATTTGATGTCATTTCATTTAAGCCAACGTGGTCACAGAAATGTGAAAGCAGAGCCCCGCTAGTGTGAGCTGGGCCCATCAAAGGTAGACAGTAAAATGGTAGAAGATTGTTCTGAAGACGCTCTGAAGGATTTCACATTTTCATATTAACTATCTTCTTTCTGTCTTTTGACACTGTACTTTAACCAAACTGAAAATTGCTATTCACCAACAGTGTTTCTGTTGCCACGCTTGTTGCAGATTTTGCACCCAAATGGCTCCCATGCTGCAGAAACACGGGATCTCACAGAGCCATTCTAGATTCAGTGTTTGTTACTATCTTTTTGAATAGCAGCATATGTGATACCGATCCTTTTAAATCCTCATTATTTGCTACATTTTCAAGTAGGATACTATTAATTGGTTACCAAGTTGCTAGTGATTATTCACTGTAATGGGAGGTGGTTCTCTGGCTTTCCCTGTCTGCTAAAAAAGACGGAGTTTGCTGCTTTCTTTCTCAGGCTACTCATTATCTACCTAAACTCCCACTTCTGTCCCACACAGCCTGTCAAATAATCATCCTTTTCAAAGTATTTAAATATGTCTGAGTTTAGGAGTGGGATTTTTTTTCAATAGCGTAGGGAAAGAGGTGCGTGATCATTTTGTGTGGGTAAAATCTCTCTCTCCCTGACGTAAAATACTGGATGCTACCTGAACCTATCCTTCCTCCTTCTCATGCACAGTAAAGGATCTGGTGCTATATTTCACCCTTCCCCAGTGAGTACCTTAAATGTACTCTGTGCTTTCCTTCAGCAAATGTTGCCTTTGTATTGGTCCCATGAAGCCCGTGGAGTTACTGATTTGCTTCAAGTGAGGCTTATACTTAAAGATGAGGTAAAAATGAAGTCATACAATTCCCATTAAAAAAATCAGTACAGCTTATTACCAAACTGAAAATAGTATTTTATCAATGACTATGCAGTATGAGGGAAGAATGGGGAAAAGTGTTTAAAAGTAAAATTTCAAATAGATGAGTGTGTCATATTATGAACCCATTCGCCTTCCTTATATCAGAACCTTCTTTGCTACTGTACGTTTCATTTCATAGGTGTTAGCTAAGGTGCAGCTCCGCCAATGGATATATTAACACCAAGCCGCATTAATGAGCCATACTTTTACTGCACAAATGAAATTCCTGCTTTAAGGTCCTGGGCTTCCTGCGTGCAGAGAGAGAAATAGGTTAAGAGTTTCAGTGCCCACAGTGATTCACAACCGATTTGAAAATGAAGCTTTGGTGGGGGGTCAGTGAGAAACAAGAGGATTTTTTATGGTGAGCCAGGAGGCTTGGCATATATTTAGCAACAGCAATATTATGGCACCCATAATTTTAGAATAAAACATGCTGTGATCAATAAATGAAGAATAATAAGAAAATTTGGCTTCAACAGGCATAAGGGTGAAGGGCTGCCTCCTTTTTGTAAATGATCTCTGCAACGAAATCAGCGGGTTATCGCAGGCAGCGAGGACAGAGTTGGCAAAACGTTGCCATCGTGCAGTTCCCAAGTGCATCCCAACTGGCTGCTGCTGCTCCCGCATGCCTCTCGCCCTCTGCAGCTCGGCAGCGCTTGGTATAAAGCCTTATCCTGCTCTGAGGGCTTCGTATACCTAACCCACGACCCGCTTGGAATGATGAGAAAAGCTGCAGAAATTGGAGGGTATTCATTAGGCAAACCTGCCATAAAGCCTGCAGACATCTCCCAGTACTCATCTTCTATTAAATATGACAGTGCCTATTTATGCTGAATACAAGGGTGTGTTTAATGTGGTTTTAGTCAACATTCATTTACTCTTCCACCACAGACGGGTGGTCCAAACAGTGAGAGATCATCTCGTTTTTGTTTTCGCATGGGCAAGTGTTACGTCCCACTCTCAGGAAAGAGGCGGGCAAGTGACTCAGATTCGTAAATCCCCAACAGCGCAGACTAAGGTGAGATAAACCTCAAGGTCCGTACACAAACATTTATTAGTTTCCCAAAATGATTAGTATAGGTCTTAACAAGTCCACGATAATTGGTTAGGTGTACGACAAATTATGGCAAGTGGTGGGGTATACATCGTGCTAGTTAACAATGGATATACAACAACATATGACAAGCAGTACTTAAGGTCATTACTTAACAACTATAACCATTAATTACTCTAATTGCTACTTAACAATTCTAAGAGAAAAGAGAAACCAAGGGATAGAGAAAAGAAAAGATAGAGGGGAAAAGATAAAGATGAAGGGTTCACCAATCCCAGTTCCAGCCTTGAGCCATCCAAAACCGGGGGGGGTGGGGGGGGCAGATATGGAAAAAAAGCAATGCACTTATCGGACACAATGGCCTTGAGAACTGAGAACTAGGAAGCTCACCACGTGAGTGGCTTCACAAGACAGTTCTCCCACACTTTCAGGCACCAGAAGTGTTACCTTTATCGGTTCTTTGAAGGCCAGGCCTGCATTATTTATTTCCTCGCGAGTGTTTGAGGCATTCCGTTGGAGGCTTGGAGGGCCTTCTGCCCCTTGTCAGGGAATTTACAGTCCGTCTCTTACAGCAAGGCTCCACTCAGCACTCAAGGCCCAAACCACGCTTTACCAGCACACGTCACACTTTTGTAAAATTGACATCTAGTATTGGTGTTGATCTGGTTGTCAGAATGTCAAATAAGTACAGAACAGTTAATTTTATGCTTTTGTTTGTAGTTGGATTGCTATACGTTACAGCTATAAAGCCATGGTCTTGAAGCTGAGTAGGCCAGCGAGTAAATCAGTAAAAGGGGATCAGTAAAAGCATGCCCCATAGGGTAGGAGTTCAAAGACAAGAAACTAACCAAGAACGTCAAAATGGAATGGGGAAGCTAGGGAACTAGACCAGGAATCTCAATGTTTGCATTCTTTTGGATAGTTTCTTGGCTAATCTCTTCGCTAAATGTGATTTTATGTCTGCTACGTTCAGCCAGAGAAGTGGAAAATCCTCTGAAATGAAGTAATTTGCACCTACCAGGTTGTGCTGTATGGAAACATACAGTACTGTGGCAATGGACTATAGTGGGCTGAAAGTTCATTATAGTTAGTACACTTCAAGGCATTTGAAAAGGCCTTCAATTTGGAATTTTCACTTGGCTTAATTTAATAGGTGTTTCCCAGTTGGACGGGGAAGTAGTATGCTGTTCTGCTTAGGCAAACGGTGGGATAGCTCGATCAATACCCATGGTTGAGCTTTCATCAAGGATTTATCCAGAATGATTGGTTCCTAGCTTCTTAGCTCGTGTCCTACCAAAAATTTCCAGGTGGTGTCCCAGGCAAATACTGGAGTGGCTGACAATTAGCATCCCCAGCTGAAGAGATCTGATTTTAATAGCTAGATTATAATGCTGACACTCATTCATCCATGCCTCCTAAATCCGAATTATTTAATTCGTAGCTTTAATTTTCTTTGACCATAGTTATACATAAATCATAATTTTGTATCTGTAGAAGGATTATCACAGTCTGTGGTAATGGATACCTTACACTGATTACTAGAGTTAAGGATATAGGGTAACATGTATACCATACATCTCAGATTTCGGGCAAATACCCACATCCTAAATCAATCTCCATTAGTATATGTGAAGAGAATGTGTTAAAATAAATGTTCGTCTCACCAAGAGCTGGCTACAGGGACAACTGATACAGGGACAATATTTATTGCCCAACCAAGTTTCTTCAAACACCACTCACTCTAAACCCACCACCCAGACAAGAAACCGCCAGACTACATTAATCCATTTCAGCATCATACGACCCACCAACCCTGTGTTGGTGGTACTGATCATTACCTGCCTGACTTTAGGACCATACACAAAACCCAGCCCACTTAGGAAGCTGTGTAAATAACTGGGAGCTCAGGTCTCTGGACTCTCCAACTTACGCGCCTATGGCTGAGTGAGGAGCAAGGACTTTAACCCAAAGCTTTGCTTCCCTTAGCCATACTTAGCAGCACTTAACTCCTGTCAGAGATCGGAGTCGAGTGCCATTCAAAATGAGTAAGTACTCAAACACTGTCACTTACAATTATTGCTGCAGATACCTGTATTTTTCTTGTTGAAGTAATTTGACTCATTTAATATGAAAGCAATTAATTTTCTCAAGTTGTTTCAGGTCGAATGTATTTATACAGAATTTTCCTGGCATTGAAAATGAACTGATTGCTTCCCTGACGTGTTAAATTTCATCTGTATGAACGCTTGTATGTCTTCTGACTCCTGACAGCTGTTAAGACTTGAGCTAACTTTTATTCTGCTCTTTGGCCAAAGTGGTTACGCCTGGACACTCACTGGCCTGAGTGTTTTCTTATCTCATTAGATTATATCACTCGGCAAAAGCTTTACTGTAGCAAAAAGCAGAAACTTTTCAGCTTTTAAAACATGTTGTTGGCCTGAAAATATTGGAACTGTAAGTTTCATGGAAATGGCCGCTCCTGAGTCTATCAATCAGACCAGACTGGCAAACAACAATACACTAACAGTCCTTAATAAGAAGTCTGCTTATTCTATTTGAATTTGGGTCCAAAAGTGCCTGTCGGTAGTGATGCCTCCCCTGTAGCCTCTGCTGAGAAGTGCGTCTCACCCTCAGCAGCTGTTTCTCTCCACACCTGAGCCCTGGCGCCCTCCATGCACAGAGCACAGACCTCCCACCCCTAAGGTGGATCACGAAAGATCTGCCTGGTCTGCCTGTAAGCAGCTCGCCGGAAGGGTCACTGGCAAACAAAACGCAGGCTTTCCTCTGGAGGGGACTCCAGTTAAATGTCTTTTTAAAGCTTTTAATCTCTTCCTCAAATAAATTTGAATGCAGTTTTTTAAATTGTTGTCCTTTCCCAAAGGTCTGTTTGCAGAAGCACAGTGGCTTTTGTTATAGGCATGGAATTAAGGACTCTGTCTTACAGAATTTGGCTCCATTAATGCCCTATTTACACATTATCTTCTTGAGTGGTTCCATGTAGGCCAAACCTTGAACTGAGAGGGCTCTCCCTGCTTGGGGGAGGAGTCCATGAACAAGCCCTTCTGCTCACTTTGGTCTCTGCTCTGGGGACTGCGTGTTGCTGAGCCCCTGCTGAGCCCAACAGGGACCAAAGTTTCCAGTCAAAGATCCAGACCCAGTGTTAAACATAAATGCCCAGAAGAGTTCCCCTAAAGTGACACAGTGGCCAGACAAGACAAATGAGTGAGAATGATAATGTGGTGGCAGGAATACAGGCATTTTGTAGCTCCTATCACCCATCTGCATTTACTTTCTCTTCTTTATAACTATTTCTTGCCAGCAAAATGTTGTTTGGGGAATGCTCTTGTGGACCACGCTTGGCAAAGTGGCCTGGTAAGAAATGAGTGTGAATTTCAACAACATGTGTGAGCGGAGTGCCAGAAACCACCTGGGAGGGTGTTTGCTCAAACTGGTGCTGCTAAAAAGGAAGACGACCATCAGCAGGATTTAACAGTAGCCAGGGAATTGGAGTCTTTTGAAACAAAGGAGTGAGTTTGAAAAGTACAAAAGATGCACCAAAATTTGTAGCAGAGGGTAGTGCCCTGGGGATGGGAACAGAGCAGGGTCTGGCAGTGCCGGGGGTGGCCCTGCCCAGCACAGAGGGTGCAGCATCCATGTGGGATGGGGGACACAGCCGGCACCCAGCGGGGTGACCCAGTGGGTCCAGTGCAGCGGGACCCACAGGGCTTCCTCAGTGGCGATGGGGGTCCCGGGGATGTCAGGAGCGGCGGGGGGGGCACAGACATGGGAGCAGCCACATCCCCCAAAGGAGAGGTGGGCAAGGAGGGGAGCCCCACACCCAGAGCGGGGTGAGCACTTGTCACTCCCTATGTGGGATTTGAACTTTTGGGGAATTAGTTATAGAAGGGTGTTATAAAAATTGGAGGAGTTCAATAACTGTTTGTGAGTGTCTACTGATGTAGTTTATCTGTTGGTATTGATCTTGAATATATTATTCACTGATTGCTGGTTAATTATGTGCCGTTCATTAATCAATAAACCTCTTCTATCTTGATTTGGTTTAAACTCTGTGAACTGAGCAGTTTTTCCCTGTGACAGTTACACACATGAACATCCCTCAGAACTAGCAACAGTGTGTGTGCAATGCAATGAGGTGAGCTTTCTTTTCCCTTCTATAGTAACACATTGTGAGACTGCATCTTGTTTGTCTGTCTTAAATGGCAACTGCTGCACTTCCTGCTGGCTTGGAAGGCTCTGAAATAAAGGAGGAATTATTCCAAAGCCAAAAAAGAAGGGGGGAAAAATTGAGAGAGAATAAGCATGTTTTGAGAGAAACAATGATGAAGAACGGAGAGGAGAGCTAGGTGTCTCAGAGCTAGTCCACAGAGAAAACCAAGTTCTGACTCGGCAGAGGAGTGCTCTATTCCTCATATTCTGTCAAACCTAGTACCTGCCTGTCTCAGCCCTACTGCCAGAAACAAGCAGAGGCTGGAGCCTCTCCATCATTCTTGTCTGCAAGTAACTGGAGAAGACAGACCTTCCTCCACAGTATAATTTGCTGTAAGACACCACACTTAAAAACAAGCAGAGTACTCAGGGTTTTTGCCTGGAAAGACTGAATTGCTGAAGAAGGAAGAAAAGCCAAAACTCAGAAAGAAAACAGGTAGCCACGTCAATGGTTATTGCAGACACCTTCTCCTAGCTACATCTCACTGGGAAGAGGTTTTAGCAGAGATGACACATTGGGACTGCATCTCATCACTTGTTAATATAAAAAGATACAGTGCAATCGTGCAGGTGAATCCTGTTTGGTTTATCACTGCTAACCTCAGAGATTTGAGATGGTTAGAGGTATGTGACTGTCATGGAGTCATATGAAACTGGAGAGCATGTTGTGCTTGTTTAGTTGGATGAATAGTCCTGAGACAGGAAAATTAATTATATCCAATTTAAATTTTCTTTTTATTTCTGCTGACAAAGTTATCATATGTATTCCTGGCCAGCAATACAGTGTCTAAAGAAGATAGTGATTAATGGAAGAGTGAGGAGGGCTGTAAAATTAAAACCCAATTCATCTATGAGTAAGATATACGAGTACAACATTAAAGAAGTCAATAAAGACTATATTAAAGCTTCATGATGCATAATAAAATTTCAAAAACAAGTTCTAGAGAGTATATTGGATATATTTCCAAAATCAAAGCTATCAATTGAAAAATATTTTTAAATGTCCTCTGTTCTACCCATGAAACATGTTTGTGTATACAATTTCTGCTGGTTTTACATTAAAGAAAACCAACACATTCACTTTACAATGTAGCCTGACAGGTTCTAGTCATTTGCTGAGGTTTCGGCACATAACAATGATGCTGCTACAGTCCATGATCTTCCTTGCCGCTCTGAAGGCAGCGCTGAAGTAAGTTCAACATCAAATTACCATTAACAAGCATTTTTTTAAAGCAGCTTTATTTTCACCATGGAATAAATAATGTGTTTCACTTATCCAGTTGTGGAAGCCTAGTGAAAAAAAGAATTTGTGCTGGGGGAAGAAGGAGTTGGGTAAGATTAAACCTGCATGCAGGTTAACCTCGTGTTGACTACAGTGTGACAATAAAATAAAGAAAGAAGCAATCAAGCAGAGATCCCTGCCTTCTGTTCGGACAAAACATAGCCAAAATTAATTTCCCCCATTCTAACTCCAGCAACATCATTGAAAGAACAACAGAAACTGATTTGACCCAATAACTTCTGTCATGATCGCATTTAGACAACAACAGTGCTAGGCACAACCTAGCACCATGAGTTATCCAAGAGAACGAAGCCCAGTGCGTTGCTGTTGTTATCATTCCTGGAGAACAAAATAATCTGCTCTCTTTGCATTGCCTGGACCAACGAGTCACTGCTCAGTGACATGGTTTCCTTAATGAAGTGAATGCTCAGGGAAGCTGCATGTAAATTAGGAAATGAGGATGTCGCAACAAAGCACATGCGAACTGCTCTGGTGCTTTTTTCAAAGCGGGGAAAGCCTGTTAGATAAACGATGTCAAAAATAAAAAGACAGAATGTCTAGAGGGAATTGTAAGTGGGTGGGTGGATGGATGGCAGCCTCCTTCTTTTCTGGGGATACAAATTAAAGTAAAGACAGTGTCGCTGGGGAAACGTGCCTAAATGGTGTGATGTTTCCAAATGCATGGCTGGGGTGTCCCTTATGCTAAAAAAAAGGAATAGTTGTGATTCTGTAAGAATCACAGGGCCTGAAGATGGACAGGGGACCTGGTGCCCTGCAACAAGAGCTGATAGCCTAAGTAGGGGATAGGTTTAGCTCTGAATGGTCAAAAAATTTGTATTCAATAACAGTTTATGATGTTAGATTGCAAGAGAAGGAATGCTTAATAGACCGGATCTGGGGTATCCACAATATTTATAAAGAAACTGGGTAGACACTGAGAAGAGCGTTGTGTTCGTAGGATTTGTGCTCTGAGATGGTATCCTGGACCACTGAAAACAAACACTTTTTGTGATAATACTTAGTTCACATTTGAAAATGGCGTTTTTGCTTTGCCTGGTCATTTTTTAATTCATTTCATCACTTTGAGTTCAACTGTAGGTTTTGCAATTGAGAGCAACATCAGCTGAAAAAACACATCCTACATTTTTTGAACACTGCAGCGACAGATATAAAGCATAGCCTAACACGTTAAACAACAATGGCTTTTTTCTTTGTTTGAAGTATAATATTAAGACTGGCACCTTCAGTATTGCTATTTATCAAATACCAATTGCAATGACAACTGTGACTTCTTCATTTAACTGTGTGCTTTGTAACTGAGTATCTTATAATGCTTCTGAGAGACTGTCTATGAACACAGATTTCATTTCACTAACCCTCTTTCATTTGAGTTGAATACATAGCAAGAAGATGTAAAATCATTCTCCTTCTTTTTGAATGAAGAAATTCCTGGGGATAAGCCATGATGTTTCTCATGGTTGATCTATCATGGCTGGTCCTGACATAAGGTTTGATGAATGGCTGATGATGATGCAGTTCCAAAACATCAACTGCTCTTAGGGTGAGATGAATAAATGGAGAAGTTGGTTGACGTCCATCAGTTATACTTGAGGACATGTCAAGGCTTTATACTAAATGTTGAAACCATCTTATAATTTTAAGCCTTTTCCTTGCAGTGAGGCTGAAAGCAGTCATAAAACTTTCTACATTTACCCAACCCCTCATATTTTCACCTTGGTGGCGGTTGCCACAATCTGTTAAAATACACTCATTTTAAAAATGGGACTTTTCAAATAGACAGTCTCCCATGTGTTCTTGCCTTAGTGAGAACAAGATTTTATTGTTGCAGACCAAGACTGGCTGTGCATTAATATCTTGGAAACATTAAGCTGAAGGAAATAAAAATTTGCCACACAAAGTCAAGGTAAAGCTAGAAGATCTTGCGGGCCCCGTGCCTGTTTTTCAAGGACAAGAAACTTCAACATAAGTTTCAGTGGCTGAAGAATCCTGTTGACCTCTGTGTTACAAATTCAAAGGCCACATTCTTTGAAAAAATTCAACTTCTCCCCCTTAACTCTTCCTCCTATCCCCATTTCTGTCTACATGTTGACCGTGGAAGTTCCCTATCCCTTTTTTTCTTTTTAATATTTTAGCACGTGAACATGCATGGTGAGTTCAAGGGCGTATGGTAACAGCTCACATTCGGGAAGGCAGCAGAATAATCCCCTAAAAACACAAGGAATTTCCACCTTGTGTTTCTCTTTTTCTTTTTAAATAAAGAATCAAGGAAACTATGGACTAGGCTCCAGATTCTGAAAGGAAAAAAAAAAAAGAGGCTTTTAATTGCCATTGTAAACAGTCAGACATAAATAGCTCTTGGTTGAGAGGTCCTAGCTGGAGAACCACACGCTGAGGTAAGGCACGAGGGCTGCACCATGCAGGAGGACATGGGCCCTGGGGAGTGACTGCCCATGGCCAGAGCACAAACTGCCTTTGCACTACTGCCTTGTCTGGGAGGACGTGCCAAGAAGGGCTGTGAAGTCCCAACTCCGGCAGACTTGAATTCCCGAGTTCGGCTTGTAAAGCGATGCCTGTCGTTTTAGGCATCCAAACTTACATTCCTTAGAATTTCTGGCACGAATGTTTTTTTATTGCCTTCACAAGAGTGGTGCTGTTCCCAGCTAATTATCGGGCTACTGGGACATGGCAAACAAATGTTCAAATTTCTCCTGATAAATACCACATCTGCCAAGTCCCAAGAGCCAGCCCCAACCAGCAAGTTATAAATTATTTGAAGCACTCGATGTCCCCGTGAAAGCTGTTCCCCTTAATGTAAAACACTCTGATCCTACACACATTCATTAGCAAATGGGACCCCGGTTCTGTGCCTCCCTCCACCTCTCTTTTTCTCTTCTCACGTGCTCGTGACCCAAGTTACCCCTCAATTGTCTCTGCTTGCCCCCAAACTGGTCAGTTTTCTAATATAATCAAGCAGAAGACAACAGCTTTCCCGACCCTTGCTACAGCAGCACTACTGGTATCAGATTGGTCAGAAATTGTGTCTTCTGCTTAGCACAGTCCTTATGTGTTTCTTTAACATTTGAGAGTGTGATTTCAAACACTGGCAAGGTAAAGCATTGGCTCAGAGTAGCACAGCTGCCTCCACCCAATACTACCTTTTGAGAAACAATGACAAAAAAATCTGAAAAACCTGTCTCGTTTCTTTACCTGTGCCCAGAGCAGCCCTGGTACTCCGTGTCTGCGCGTTGCCAATCTTGCAACTCCTGTTGAGGCACGACATGGCAGGGGCATGAGCCGCTTGCCCTCATTGGAGCCTAAGTCACAGGTGCGATGGTGAGCGCCGTGCTTGCAGTGTCACAGCAACTTTGGCACCTGGAAATAGCCTGGAACTAATGAGTCCTATGGTGGATGCAGCAGGCGGATTTAAGACTCATCTCTTGCCAGTTTGACTCTGCCAGACACAGAGAGAAAGGAAAGTTGGTAAATCCAGCTATCTGATTCAGGCCATGGGGGAAGGGGAGGGATAAAAGAGAGTGGCAGGTTACTTTGAAGTGAAGTAAAGTAATTTGGTTTGAATACTAATTGATTCAGCCAATTGTCCAAATTTCTCTACTTGGGAAAACATCCATAACTGGGACTTAAAACTCAATTGTTATTTCTGATTTTTGTTTAAAGAATTGACTTATCTTGCTACGATGACGTGATAATTTGCTTGTTGGCTGCACTCATTTTATGACCTATATAATTAATTTTGAATGATTGAGTTCAATTTTAATTGACATTGATTTGATAATTAAATGTAGTTCTTAGTTATTCTAGCCCAGTCCTGGCAACATTTTCATCTTGTTGCTGTTAATAAACCCCACAAAGCTGTTTTCCCTTTTAAGCTACCAGCTCAGACTAAGTGTTTTAAGAATATAAGGTAAACTAGATGCTTCAGCTGATAACCTACTTACCTCAGTCTAAACTTCTTGTCCCCTACTCAGAAGGCAATAAATGGTGTAACGACATACAAAAGATTTATCAATTTCCAAGCTATTTATCATGAAATAAAACTTGCTTCTACCCTGAAATAAAAAGTAGACTTAAACTTCAACCGAAAACAAGTCTCATTTGCTGCTTATGGACCTGATCTTGTCAGTACTACAGACAGTCTGATTTTGCTGCAGATACCAGCCCTAAGCCCCCCCAGTCCGTCCACACACGCCTCAGTCTTTCCTATACATCACAGCTATTTTAGACATGCACTTTATAGTTCACTCCTTGCTAAAGTTATTTTAGATAAAAAATAATCCAAGAAGTATATAATACTTTATGTATTCTATTTAGACCATACTAGTAAATCCTGCATCTGTATGAGGCTGTACGCCCCTGTATTGCTCAGCCTGAGTTTGCTGCAGTGTCTCCTAATGACTGTAGAGGCCACAAGGTATTCTATATGTTCTGTTTTATATCGACCAGATCCACATTTAAACCAGCTCGCTCCAGTTCCAGAAAGAGACAGAATCAGGGTTGGAACTAGATGACCTTTAAGGTCTCTTCCAACCCAAACCATTCTATGATTCTATGAAGATGACACCGTAATAAATGTATTACATGCCAGAGGTGCTATGTCTGATGAGTTGCAAAGCAAGGTGCTTGTACACAAGAGATCTCCTTTGGTGATGTGCTATGCCTCAGAAATGCAGCCATGAAGCAGAACAGTGATTTCTCTGATAACGGCATTGTGCTAGGAAAAGCATGCATTCCTGCTGCTTTAAATAAGATTTATTCTTCCTGAGTACTCGATGCTGAACAGGTGACTTGTCTTAAGGTCAGCTCTTATGGAGGCAAGGCACGACTAAAAGGGCTACCAAGACTAATCCTAGTAATTGGCGTTGGATTAAAACCTGAAATAACAGCAAAGAGCAAAAAATAGTTTAACAATATGTGCAAACCTATGCTTCTGCTGAATGGGACGAGCATAGAAGGTCAAGGAAAATGAGGGTGCTTTCAGTGTGATTAGGCTTGTTGTGTTCAAATGTGAACTGCAGGATGGATGATTACTTATCTTGTCCAAGACAGGGGCTCATTTAAACGTTTCAGTATGCTTAAACTCTATTTAGAATTAACTCATACCGAGGGCAGTCAAGACAGCTTGCCACCGACAGATAGTAATTTCTTAAAAAGCTTGAATGTGCTCTCGCAGTTCAGATGTCCAACGCCACACCTGGTCCTCCTGACCAGCCCAGCTGCAAATGCTGATCTTTTGCAATAAGACTCTTCCAGGAGAAATGTCAAACCTGGGATAAAGATACACAAGAGCTATTAGAACATAAAAACTTTTTTAATGGCATAAACATTGAACATGTTATTAAGATGAAATTTTCCAGTTTAGACCCACGTCCTTAGAGAAAAATGGGTGCATCGCTTCCGTTGGTTTCAGAAGCATATCTCTGAGGAAGCCACAGTCACTCCAGAACGTATCAGAGAGAGGAGGGTGACTTTTCACCAGCACAATTGTCCTTTATATTGGTCTGGCAGTGTGAGCATTCTCTAGTATTAAAAAGAACTTACTTAGACTCAAATGTTGATTTTGCTGCCTATTTAAAGCATTAAACCCCACTATAGTTTAGTGTTATTAGTAGCAAGAATCCTGTTGGCCTGAACTAGCAACTGTATAATCCGACTGTACAGTTGCCTATGCAACACGTTCTTCAACTTCATCAGACACTTTCAGGCCCAATTACTGACAACAAAGCTTATTAACTGTGCTTAGTTTGGAAAATTGGTTCCTTTTATACTGGATTAATTATTATACATGTCAGTAACAACATACTTGAAAGGTTAAAATACTTGGGCTGAGCCTGATAATCTGGCAGGAATTGCTTCCGCAGCTGGAGACCACTTATTAATAAATCTGTGCATGGCTGCAATTGTCGTCGTCACTCTGAAGCCTGAAGAAAGAAGGAACTTTCTCGCCTCTGCAAGACTCAGACTGGTGACAGCCACAGATTTCTAATGTGCTTTGCCAACAAGGTAACTATCACTATCACCGTTTCTACTTCACAGGTAGAGGAAGGGAGGCACAAGGATATACCCAGGGTGCTGGTACAAACAAACATAGAGTCAGGCACCGAACTTGGGTTTCTCATTACTGTTTTTTGGCCCCTGGTTCCCAGTGAGATCTACATTTCTGCTGCTTCACTGGTAGCTAGCAGTCATCAGCAGAGCACTGAACGTGTGGCTGTTAACACATTTGTATTAGCCTCTTCTGCTCCACAGCATCCATACCAATGACAGCAACCTTGGGCTTCCTTGGTCAGGCTCCAGCACAGCGCACCACGGTAGTCACGTCTGGAAAGGACAAAATACTGCTCTAACAAGGAGCAGTGCTGCCACTTGGTCATTCAATGAAGCATCTAATGTAGAACAGAGTCCTTCTACCTGCGACTCAAGATTGGATATCATGCAAGTTACATGCACATCTGTATCAGTGAGTCTTGGACTCAGGCTCCATACAGTGATGCAGACTATAAAATGAGAGGTTTGGAAGTACATGAGGCGAATGTTTAAGTTAAGGTTGCCTGTTCCAATCTACGTTTCTCTCCCTTGTTCTAGAAGAGGCACTAGTTTAAACTTGCTTGTATCAGTTTTGATTTGGGCTCTAATAAATTTACAATATATTTTTTAGCTGTGAAAGCATTTTAAACTCTACTTCCATTGGATTGTTTTCATTAATTGGTAACTGGACACACAGAGACAGACAGAAACTTCTACAATGCCATCTCTTCTGAATTTGTCCTGTCTTGAACTGTTGGCCCTCATCCTGCAGCAAGGGTTTAGGGCATGACTTTATTAGGGTTCAAGCCTGCATGGCAAATCAATTTCAAGCGACTGGACGCTATTTAGGTATTTACTTTATTCACACAATCCCATCATTGGCAATTTTGTCTTCTATTCTCCACACAGGACCTCATAGGAGAACCAGGGTGAAGTGCTGCGTAGCATGAATTGCAAGTCTGCTGCAGAGGGGGCCAACCCTGCATAGTGTGGGCACCAGACCAGCTGTCCTGGCATTTAGGGATCGTTCCCTGAGGGCTAAAAATCCACTTGTATTTCTCAGACATGTTTTCTTCCTTGTGTGGCTTTGGGGACTCCCACGTCTTCCATCACCGAGCTCAAAATTATCCTGTTTGTGTGGACAGAACATAGAAACTGTGGAAACTCTGTTACCAAGGTCAGAACATATTTGGGAAGAAGATGCAGAGATGGAAGGAGAGATGAAGGCTGGAAGCGAGGGCTTCTCACGCAGCATGCCTATATGACTAGTTTGGGCTGATCAACAAGACTGTCTGTGGGTAATTATTCACCTGAAAGATGGGATTTCCCTGTGCCCCCCACTCAATTTACCAGTTCCCAAGGGTCAAATCAATTTTGGTAGCCAGACACAAGAGGATACACCACAGGACAGTTTCTGTGCTGGCTAACCAGGGCAAATATTTTGGGGTCAGGTGATAAAGCCCGTCCTTTGTGTTCCATCACCTGATTTCATACTGGAGGACGTGTCCCCAGCGCCTCAGTGTTCAATGAGCTTTAAAACAGGGTGGCTTTGCTCGAGCATCGCCCCCTCCTCCAGGGACCATCCAGAGGGCCCTGCTCCACCGTTTGCGCTTCATTTCTGCAGAGTTTAGGAGTTTAGGAACCACCACCTCGGTGCTGCCACGTGTCCCTACAGCCACACACGGCCATACGTACCCACAACCAGTTGTTTCAATAGCTGTTAAAAACAGGCCCATCACCAGCTCCGGGGTCTGGATGGGATCTGTGGGTATTGGAGTCCTGCAGGTGCACAGAAATCGCATTTTCAGCCTTTTTTTTTTTTTTTTTTTTGGAAAGATGAGCGTTAGAGACCTATTAGAAACATTTTTAACAGTAAAAAGAAACAAACAAACAAACAAATCCAACCAAAAAACCCCGAACACACGCATACACGTGTATATACGTGAGCCCCCCTGCGCGCTGGCCGTGGGCCCTGCCCAAAATCACCAGCCACCCTGCCAAAACTGGAAGCCACCGGGTGGGCGGCGGTGGGGAAGCGGGGGCCGAGGCCGACCCTCCGGGGCGAGGCGGGGCGGGGAGCCCAGCCCGCCCCCCGCCTTCTCTCCTTCCATCCCTCCCTCCCGCCTCCGGGCGGCCGGGCGCGGCGCTGCGTCTCCTCGGGTCCGAGCCGAGCCGTCGTCGCGGCGGCCTTCACCTTCCCCTCCTTCCCGGCGGCGGGGCTGGGGGCGCGGCCGAGGCCGAGGCCTTGCCCGCGGCGGGAGGAAATGGAGGCGGCGGCAGGGCCAGGCGGCGGCAGCAGGGGCTGAGCGGGGGCGGGGAGGCGCTGGCACCGCCGCCCGCAGCCGGGCGGGGGGTTATGCAGCAGCGGCGGCAGCAGCAGCCGGGGCCGCCTGAGCGGGCCGGCCGCGCCGCCGTGTGAGGCGGGCCCCCGGCGGGAGTGGCGCCTCGCCGCTGGGGGCCGAGGCTGCGGGGAGCGGCGCTGGAGGGCCGGTAAGCCGGGGAAGGGGCGCTGCGAGGGAGGCCCGGTACCCCGGGGCGGGGCCGGGGAGGGCCGCGGCGGGCGGGGGCGGGGGGGAGGCCTGGCAGCCGGCAGCCGCCGGAGAGAAGAGGCTCCTCCGGCCGGCCGGTCGGGCGAGGCAGGCGGATGTTGTCTCTACCTGCCGGGGGTGAGGGGGAGCCCGCCCTGCTTCTCTCTCCGGAACGGGGAAAGTTTACCCCTGTTCATCCCCGGTCGGTGCAGCCGCAGCCCGGCTTTGCCTCGACTCATCCCGTACCGGTCAGACCGCGGCCGTGCCCCCTCCTCTGGCGGGGACCCCTCTGTTGTTACCCGCCTTGGGCAGTGAATGGAGCCCCCAGGAAGCCCCAGTGCTGGGGAAAGAGGAGCCGCTGCCGTTCCCAGCCGTTGACCGAGTCGGACCCGGTGTCCGGCCGGCGGGGCTGGGGGGGGCAGGCAGGGTCCCGGGGCCGGCCGGGGGACCGTGGAGTGGGGCCGGGCAGAGCCTGCCCCCGGGCTGAGGTGGGTTTTACCTCCCAGGGGCTGCTGTGGCCGCCGTGGTTGGTTTTCTTGCTCTGACAGGTGAATTATGCCTGTGCTCCGGGAGGGCTCCGCGCTCCAGCGGTAGCTGGAAGGGCAGGGACATAGGCCTGTTCGTGCCAAAGAGGGAGGTGAAAGGTTTAGGAAAGAACCAGCTTTCAGAAATGCCCGTTATCGTGAAGGTACATTATAACATTTAGTAACACCACACAACTTACCAAAGGAGCACATGGTAGATTTTTGTCCAAAATATATTTTTTTCTAAAAGTGTAATAAATTGTCCAGATCTCTTCAACTTTAAGATAACACAAAGGAAGCCTTGATGAAAATGGATTAGGTGTCCCAGCGAGCTGTTGTTTGGCCTTTGTTACCAGTTCCATTTCAAATTACATCATTAGTCATGTGCCGATGGGCAAGCAGTTGGTAGCTGGGGACTACTGGCGTGCCGCTGTCGCTCAGGAGGCGTGCAGGGACTGTCCTGCCAAGGAGCCCCTGTCCAAGCAGCATAAGCTGCAGAGCAGGGGCCGTGCACTGAGTTTTAATGTTGTTTAAACCTTCTGCGCTTTGTCCCATCATTCACATGAAGACAGCAGTCTTCCGCAAAGTACGAGAGGTTTTTTTTTCAGGTGACGTGTTATTCACAGGCCACGGGTCAAGCCTGCCACGCTTTGCGTCCTCATCTTTGGTTTCTGTTTTTGTATGAGTGTCTGTTTGCAATCGCATTTTTTTCTCATGCAAAACTGGCATCTGGCTGATCTGAGGGTTATGTGACTGTTTGTCTTGGGGTAAGTAGCCCAGGGAGGGAAGGACAGAGGAACAGATGGATGGAGAGAGGGGTTTTGGAGGATCTCATGCTCCTAAAAGTTGTAGAATTACAGTAAGAAGGAGTAACCTGAAAAATCCTTGCGTATTTCATTGTGAGAAAATGGACTAAATCTTCAACAGTTTTCTTGTTTTTCCTACTTGTAAAGAAAAAATGGTTTAGGCAAGAAGAAGTAAAAGACACATTTGGAAGCTGGACTATTAAAGAGAAAAAAACAGAAGCTAGTACATGTATTCACTAGAAAAATAAGTAACAGGAGAGGCAACAGAAATGCAGTAAGATTGGAGATGTAACAGGAAGTGCGATTACCCTATGTGAAAACAATAAAAATATTAAAGAAGAAGCTAGAGAAAGGGAAACAATGTAAACACGTTTTTTAAAAACATTACTGGTTGTTGCATTTAAGTGAGCATAATGGCTGAATTGTTCCTGCCTACAATTTTGATCAGTCCTGCTTCTTGAGATAGGTAATGAGCTGCTGATAGAGATGTAGTTTTGTTTAGGATGCTAGAAGTAACAGTGCCAGCCATTGCAATTACGCTACGACAAATCCTTTGACAAGACTCATACATCGATGAGTATGGTTGCAGATTTGCTGTGCACATAAAAAAGGGAGTAGACAAAACTGCTTAATATTTTCCTCTCAGCTTGGATGTATTGAAGGGTAATGGTGGTTGTCATGGATGTGACTGCAATTCTGTCCCCTTTCTGGTCTGAGTCCAGTTCTTGAGGTAAGGAGCATACTGCTTGTAGGTGTCTTGGGCTGAAACGTTGTTCTCCTATCCCTAGAGTGCAGGATTTGGCAGCAGGCTCCTGTGTGCACTAACTCTTTTCAGGTCAGAGTGCTTGGAAACTGCTTTTCCCATGTCATTTAACACAACTTCTTAGGAATCCAATACATAAATTACATAAGGGGATATAGATCAATAACTCTTACCGAATATTGTCCATCCATCACCATTATAAAAGTGGTCAGACTAGCAGGGATGCTACAAGTGTTGGAGGCCATTTCTGCTGTTCTCTATGTAGAACAAGTATACCGGGTTAGACAGAAGGGTCTGGCCCAGACTGTTTGTTATATCCCTGAAAAGCCCATACCTGATGGTTAGAAAGAGGTTTCCTCCTGCAGCGTGTTCTCTGCAAGTATCTGTCAGCCTGCTGCCAGGTTCAGTTGTGTTTTGAATGTTGAAAGGTTCTCATGGTTTTAGCAGAGCTACCCAAAAAGGTAAAAATGTTGTTTCTGCATTTTGTGTCCTGACATCTATTTTGCATTTCTCTCATCTGTGAGACTTGGAAAATTTTCCAAATCACTGTGATGTCTGAAGGCAGAGGTGATAAATTTCAGTGCCTTAAATGGGAGATGGTGGATGTTGTGGCAGACTGAAAGATGAGGACCTTTGAGACCTGGTGATTTTCAGCATGAGTCTTAGGGCAAGTTTTGCACTAGTGCAATGGTAGGATGAGAATAACTTTTGAACTACTTAGCTGGAAAGAGGTCAGTGCTCTAGAATTCACGCCGTATTACTTGCCCTTGCCGGCAAACAGTTTTTGATGTTGAGGAATATATTGTGTCTTGGACATCGCATGGTCACTTGGCAGTGAGGGAGTTGCAGCAGAAAATGGGAGATGACAAACATCATCTTCGTGGAGGTCACAGCAGCTGTAATTGTTGACAGTTGATACATCTTTTTACCTAAATGAAGTTTTTTTAGGAGAAGTACTTAAAAATGAGATCATAAAAGAAGGAAAAAAAGGACCTCTTGGAAGCCAAAATGGAAAATACTGCACTGAGAAAATGAAAATAGCCTGAACACTGCCACCCTAGCTAAAAACTATGATTTCTTTTTTTTTTTTTTTTTTTTTTAATTGGAGGTACTCTGTTACTCTGTTCTCTTTCTCCTCTCATACATTTCACATACATCCGTAGGGTCCCAAATCTGTTTTGAACTGCTTGTCTGCCTGCACAGGCTTTCGATGTACCCTGAAGACATTTCACTTCTGTCAGCTACGGTGAGAACCCTTCCTGGAAACATTTGCATTGCTGGAAGGCAAAAACTAGTTGGAAAAGCGATGAGCACCTGTAGCAGTAGTACTGATGGTGCAGGTGGACATGCTGAAACAACATCAAAACCGGGCTCACTTGTTATTGAAGCTTTGCGGGAACAAAAAAGGTGGAATACTGGTATATGACTGAAAAACTTAATACAAAGTTTGCTTAGAAGTATTAACTAGCATGTTTTTAGCATCTTAGCTGGGACATCTCTCTGATTCCCTGGCAGATCACTCAGGTAGCTGTACAGAAAGTGCGATCACAAACCATGCGGATGAGACTCTCTTTGAAGTTGCATGTGGCTGCTTGAGGACCGAGTTTGATCCTGTTGCTAGTTACCTGAGTGGCTTTGGTTTTTTGTTGTTCCCGAGGCTACAAGCACAAACCTCACAGGATTGTTTGAGAGGATCTCATTGTATGAGATTTTTGTTAGATCCTCTTTGGTTAAGTGTTCTGAAGTTGTGTTGTAGGTATCCTCAAAAAGGAAGCATTCGCTTACGTTTGAACTTTTCCAATGCCTGAGTTCAGGCCCTTAGGTGTCTTATCTCTCCAGCAACAGCTGAGACAATGGTGCTTTATTTTTGCAGGATAAATATTCAAGCCTGAGGGGTCTCAGGTACGTTTTTGTATGTAGGCAGTGATGTTTGCTGTTAGGTTTTTCTTGTCAGGGTTTTTTGGTTTTTTTTTTGGTTTTTTGTTTTTTTAAGTTATGGAAGCTTCAATTTTGCAGCAGAGCTTTTGCAGATAATTGGAGTAAGCCCTGGTGCTTCCCTGGGTGCATCGCCCATCAGAAGTTGAAATTTCAGTGAAAGATGAAGCTTCAAAGTTTACATTTCTTTTAATGACTGGGGACTTAAATCTTTTTTTTGTAATTGGTTTCCTTATGTTGTGTTTTAACTTTTAACCATAAAAGATAATTTACTAGGATTACAGTTTCTAAATTCAAGCTAAGACATGCTCGGAGCACTCCAGCAAACTTAAAAACTGCAAGGTAGGCCAGACATCATGTGTTTGTAATACTGTGCAATATCATCATCCTCGGTCTGCTTGGATTCAGTCAGTACCTGTGGTTTCTTTGTGCATTAAATCTGCAGTCTCAATTTTATGGGTAACCCTTCCTGCACTCCTGGGGAAGTCCTGTCGTTAAGACTTCCCTGCAGGGATGCAGCTACAGATAGTAGGCACTGCTGCAAGGAAACCATTTTTACAATTTATGTGAGTGGTGCTTAGCATGATGGAAATAAATAAATAAAAAAAAATCTTCCAGAACCTATGGTTGATACTTTGCTGGCAATAAAAGTGACAAGCAAAAAGGAGACATTAATATATTTAAATATTTTGTCAGTTTAAGCTTAGTGTTCTGTCTTGGTAGCTTCCAACCTGTAGTTCCTGGGCAGGGGAGGAGTCCATGTTACATGTCATGAGCTGATTTAGGATAACTAAGAATACTGTTAGAGTTACAGCTTGGTTGACCTGCTGACTAGCTCCCACCCAGAAGGGAGTTTTCTTCATTCTTCCTTCCTTTCCTACAATGAGCCATCTCACAAAATTAAATTGAAAAATAAACTATACTTGAAAAAAAATCGGGGGTTTTGCTGGTCTGCCTGTCTGAGGAGTCAGACAGACAGAGCTATCGCCCGCGCAAGGAGGGGACTGGGAATGTTTACGTGGGGGTGAAGGAGGAGTGAAGACTCCCTTTGATAGCAGCTGGCAGTTACATTGCCTCAGCCTTAACATTGGTTAAAAAAAACAGCCTAAAGAACAAAAAGAAAGAAGTGAAATCTACTGCTATGTTTTATGATACACATACATATTAGAATTTTGTCATTTTGATTATGGAAAGTATTTTTCTAAACTGGAACAGAAATAATTAATGTGTCAATCTTTCCTCTTTCAAACAGGAAGCAACAGCTTTATATGGCTCATGTTTGACAACATGCACCACCAGTGGCTGCTGCTAGCTGCATGCTTTTGGGTGATATTCATGTTCATGGTTGCTAGCAAGTTTATCACATTGACTTTTAAAGACCCAGATGGTAAGTTCAACTTTAATGTTTGATATGAAACAGAAAATTGAATAGTGCTTCATACAAGTACTCCTTCTGTGCAAAGTAGTTCTTGGTATGTTACCACTTCTTCGGTGGGACTGAGAATAGGACAACTAATTTTCTGGAAGTGACAGTGCCGGTATTCAGTTTCTGCTTGTCTGGGTAGAAGTCTTCAAAACTAACATCATGTCTGGTTTTGGTGGTTAAGAACTGAGGAGCTCATATTTCCAGTAATGTCTTGTGAGGACCACTTTTTCAAATGCATTCAGTTTCAGTATCTTGATCTACTAGTAGAAGGCACATGCAGAACAATGGAGCACAACTACTCGTTTAAAGGCAAAGGAGATTCGCAAGGAATTAAAGAGTTCATTTCACATGATACTAGTTTCTGCCCCCTTGTGACTGCTTGTCCTGTGGGTGCAGTATTATGTAAAACTTGTGGAAAGTTTTATTTCATTTGCGATGCACTTAGATTAGCCACCCCTGCCCTGCTTCTTGCATTCAGTTTTATCCTCTGCTGTTTGACTGACAAACAGCTTATAGGCTTTTGCTTAGCTTAAGTAGCCCAGATGGTATTAAGCTGGTGAGTAATTTAAGCCACTTGATGACACCACACAGCATGTTACAGTTTTCTGTCTGCTGAGGAGCTACCGTTACAAAGCCATCCTACAGAGAGTTTAGGGTGAAGGTGATAACATGACTTACAGTCTTAAGAGATCTGGATTTCTGCATTTTCCTACGATGCGCAAAAAAAGCGTAACTTTTGAAACGTGGACATCACTAGTGTCATTTCTTTCAATGACTTGATAGTGGGTAAATATATTAGGTGTGCCTTTTTAAATAGCATACCTCTGTGTGGAAATTTATTCAGCAAGTCTTACAGATGAGAACTGTAGGCTAATGTAGCTTTCCTTGGTCCCAGCTGTTTTTGAGACCTAGTACATCTGCAAGTAAGCTGGTCTTACGTTAGGTAGTTAAATCTTCCAGTATTTGATTCTATGCCAACTCTTGTTTCCCAGCTCAGGTATTTTTTGAGTGGTTCTTTTCATCAGAATTTGTCAGGAGGATTACTTTTTATTATCTTGGCTTGCCAATTTTTCTCTCTCTCTTCCCCTCTCCCCCCCCGCCCCATGCTGGATCTTCCTTCCCCTTTGAATAGTTCGCTAAGCAGAAGATTGTATAATTTCTTAAGCTCCAGTCCTGCAAAGGCATGACTGTGGTTAAGTGTATGTATGTGTTGGAGATACCAGTGTTTGTACTGGGACTAATAAAGGGAAGTAATTTGAATATACCAACAGAACTTTGGAGAAAGTCCAAACAGGATGGCCAGTCCTGGAGGAACTCTTCTAGACTTAATAGAATATGGCTTGTCAGAAATTTTCCTTATTTGGATGCGTCTACATAGCAGCTAGGACAAAACCAGCAGATGCTCAATGAATCAATGTTCTTTTGTTTAAGCCTTTTACTGATGTCTTGGGTGCATGAGCAAGAGGACCTTCTTAATGAGAAGGAGCAAGTTTCTGTCCATCACCTCTAGTAGCATCTGCAGGCATGCTTTTACCCCTTTTTAATGAAAGATACTTTAACTGCTCTTTCACTGGGTCAGATTACTTTGATTTTACAAAAGGCTAGTGTGAAGTAAGTCTGTGCACAACAATATTTACTGTAGCTGATTGCTTGGATGCTTACATTGTTTTCAGTTTTAACTTGCTTTTCCATGTGTGCCCTTTGTTAAAATCCAGGGTAGGCAGAGTAGAGTACTCCCTTAAGAAAAGGACATAGGCAGTACACGCGTTTTCTTGACTATAAAATAGTAAGCCACAGTAAGGATGCAGATGAAGAAAGTTTTTTCACAGAAGAAACTATATGAAGGGAAAAGTAGTCCAATGTGGATGGAAATAAATTTTCAGAGAGAAATCATGTTCTTTTTGCCTTGTGGTTGGGGAAAGGTGCTTCAAATTATTTTTGATCTTTCCGCACCATGTAAAGTAAAGCTACAGCCTTGTGTCATCTGTCCATTTTTGTGTAACTTACCATTTGCAAAAGATGCAAAGGGTTCTTCCCTTGCATACTTTAATTTGGTCTCAATCTATTAGCTGCCCTAAAATCATTAAAAAAGAACAAGAGTATCAGCTGAGTTTGCTCTTTTGTTGTGACAATCTCTGAGGAAGGCCATCAGTCCAGTAACAAAGGAGGAAGGGATCTCCTATTATTGCTTAGAGGTGTTTACTTAGAGCACGAAATAAATAAAGAAATAAAAGGTGGTCCTTAATGACACTTTTTCTTCTAGTAATGTCCAACAGTTTTTAACAGAAGAAAGCCATGTACTAATATGAGGGGAGGGAGAAACCTGGTAGATTAAGTTTTTTTTTGGACGGGCTTTGGGAAGTTAGTTGAATAATAAAAGTCTCATACTGTCAAGTCCATATAGTTACATTCAATTGTCTACCAATCGTGATATTTGGCTTAATGATTTCTATGTCTCTTTGCACAGTTTGTTTAAAAAAGACCAAAATAAAACATCATGGGTGTGTTTCTTTGATAACACTCAACTGAGGTTGCATCCAAAATTCCCACAGAGTACATCCTTTAAAATATTCATAGTCTGTCTCATGTCTTGTCTAGTACCTTCCCATTTGAAAACAAATCCTAATGTTTTGTAAGCTTAATACAGAAAGTGATGTTCAGTTGTATTAGTTGTAAAGCAGAAATAGTTGCCTTCCCCCCACCTTCTATAATTCTCTTATCTCTCTTCCTTCTTTAGGCTACAGTGCCAAGCAAGAGCCATTGATACTGACAGCTGTGACAAAAGTGGAGGAGGTACATGTGCCAGAGGAAAAACATTGGCCTGAAGAATTCCAGGTGCATGCTGTTGAGATAAGGGTTACATGTATTAAAGAGTGGGAGAAAAGAAGAGATTAAGTAAGGGCTTCCTGTTGTTAAAAGGAGTTGCTGGACGGGAATTATTTATTCAGACTCTTCTATTTAGACAGAGCCAAGAGAATTCGTTTTAGCTTCACAAAGCTAGTTTGTTACAGTAACCTGCTGTCTTGTTTCATCCGAATGACTCAACTTAATGTGTTTCCATTTCTAGCAGAAAATCGTTGCAGTACTCCTTTATCAAGTCAGGACAGTCATTTTTGCTATCCTTTTGAATATAATGGCCCAATTTTGGATTATTTGTATTCTGCCTTGCCATAGCCACCAGGTTCATGGCTCTTGAGGGCAAGCCTGTGTTTTGTCTATTCTCTTAGTTCTCTGTCCAATCTCTCTGATTCTTTTTATCAGTCTCCATTTCTTTTTCATGTTTTGTGCTCTTTGTGCCTCACATCTCAGCATTTTTCCAAAGTAGAACATGAACACAATAGTATTCAATGCCCGTTGATCCTTTAGATGCATAGTTCTGTGCTTTCAGCAATAAAGCAGAACAAATGTGGTACTTGCTAACTTACAAGGAAAGTCTGAAAATCCCTTATGCAAATGTAAATTTGAGATGAGTTGCACAGTGGGCTAAGGCCATTTTTTTTCTATTGGTTACGTAAGTCATATTATGTTTAAAATATTTTTATGAGGCAGCATCGAAGGTAGGTTTCTGTGTAAATGTGACTCTGATTTCATATGTAAAAAAAATGAAATTTAAGTTACTGTCAAAATACTGGAGAGAAACACTTCATTCAGTGAAGACTGGCAGATATGTGTAGTGAGTTTTAATATCTTCCTTTACTTGTATGGAAGAGGATAATAAGGTTTCTGGATCTAAAACTACTCCCTCGTGACTTTTTGACAGCATGAAACACAGAACAATAATATTAATCCTGGTTGCATGCAAAAGGAATTGTTTTGACAGATAAGCAGTCTGTCAGGCTGTTCAGATTACATTCTGACCAGGAGATATTGGAGGAGAGTAACAAACAGAAAAAGCAGAATGAAATTATTATTTTTTTTTTCTTATGGAGAATTGGGACAAAAAGTAAAAAGTAAAATCATTTCTTTTTCATGTGTAGCTTTGACACTGTACTTAAAATCATAGAATCACAGAATGGTTTGGGTTGGAAGGGACATTTGAAGATCATCTAGTTCCAATCACCCTGCCATGGGCAGGGACATCTTTCACTACATCAGGTTGCTCAAAGCCCCATCCAACCTGGCCTTGAATGTTTCCAGGGATGGGGCATCCACAGCTTCTGGGCAACCCGTTTCAGTGTCCCACCGCTCTCATTGTAAAAAAAATTCTTCCTCTTATCTAATCTAAACCTACCCGCTTTCAGTATAAACCATTACACTTTGTTCTATCACTTCTGGCCCTGGTAAAAAGTCTCTGTCTTTCTTATAAGCCCCCTTTAAGTACTGGCAGGCTGCTTTAAGGTCTCCCCAGAGCCTTCTCTTCTCCAGGCTGAACAACCCCAACTCTCTCAGCCTGTCTTCATAGGAGAGGTGCTCCAGCCCTCTCTGATCATCTTTGTGGCCCTCCTCTGGACCTGCTCCAACATGTCCATGTCATTCTTCTACTAGGGACCCCAGAGGTGGACGCAGTACTCCAGGTGGGGTCTCCCGAGAGAGGAGTAGAGGGGGAGAATCACCTCCCTTAACTTGCAGGGAATGCTTTTTTTTTTTTTATGCAATCCAGGATATGGTTGGACTGGGCTGTGAGCACACGTTGTTGGCACATACCCAATTTTTCATTCGTCAGTATTCCCAGGTCCTTCTCTGCAGGGATGCTCTCAATCAGTACATCCCCTAGTCTGTATCGATATTGGGAATTGCCAACTGTGTAAATAAATTACCGGAAGGGGGAAGATTTGTCAGTAGAAATTTAAAATTTCCCATCACCTGTTAATCAGACAAGCTCCTTTTTCCTCTCTTCCTACTAATCGTGAGGAAGAGGTGGTCGTGCTTCCTGTCTTAGTCTCAGAAAAATGAGATGTATCAAACAGTTCATCCATTTTTGGGGAGAGGAATCCTGCCTGCTTCTCTCATTTGCCACAGTAAGTGCTGACGCTCATTGTATCAATTTTGTACACTTAATTTTGTTGCGGCTTGGTTAAATGGAAACACTGAATGCCTACCGGTGCTAGAAACCAAAACAGAACTCTTATCCCAAATTCTTCTTTCCATGCAGATGGATCAGCGTCCCTAAGCCCTATCTTCTCAGAGGTTAAAGCTTAATTTCTGTTGAAATTCCTGTCCTAACCTCTCAGAAGCTTTCTTACTTGCTGTTGAAGCTTTGTGGGAATTCCAATATTTGGTCAAGGCATGTTATATCCACACAGATAAGATCCTGCTGCTCTTCAGCAGACTTAAATTCTTTTATGGAAAGGCTCTTACTACTGTCTAGTACTATGTAATGACTTGGGTCAAACCAATGTGTACAGCAGCAGCACAGGACGGAAACTACGTGCTGCTCCTGTAGTTAATACATAGCAATGTTTTAATCGTGAATCCTGGGAGTCATTCGGAGGCACAGTTTTGGGATTTTTATACTTTAGAATTTAATCTGAAAACTAAATTCTTGCACTTTTTTCTTTTCTTTTCTTTCCCCTCTCCATTTTGTAAAGCCAACTGGAAAAGCTTTTTCTGGAAATCTGATCCGCCAACCCCTGGTTCATATGGAAAGACTTGAGCTTCTCAGGAATGTCTGCAGAGACACTGCATTGAGAAATCTCTCTCACACTGCAGTTTCCAAATTCGTCTTGGACCGAATATTTGTGTGTGACAAGCACAAGATCCTGTTTTGTCAGACGCCAAAAGTGGGCAACACTCAGTGGAAAAAAGTCTTGATCGTTTTAAATGGTATCTACTCTGCTGTGCGTGTGCGGGTTTCTTTGTGGAGGAGAAAGAGCAGAATTGGTCCAACTGGAACAACACAAAAATGGATGCTTTCTGCTTTTCTGTACACTGATACTTAATTTCAGCCTCTCGTTCTTCACAGTTACTTCTAGTCCTTTCAAAACATCTCTTTTAAAGAAAATAAACCTGTTCTTTCTGTGAAAATAAATATTGTTATTGCTTGGCTCAAAAGGGATTTGAGTCATGAAATATGCATGTGGTAGGTAGATTTGTTATCTTTGAAGAGTTGTCACAAATTTCTAGAATTTGAAACAAGTAAATTACAAGGTATCATAATTCCCTAAGAAACAATAATATAAAATTTCTGACATGAAGCCACTGACTTTTAACTAGGATTTTTTAGCCATGAAGAGAGCTAGTTAAAACTTGGCAGCTGCTGTTGGTCTGTACTGCTGAAATCATGTTTGTGCACTATCAGTGAGCCATCAGAGGAGTTATCAAGATTCTGAGGTGCTTAAGGGGACAGTTTGGTCAACAAAGATATGTTATAAAAGGCTGTAAAAGAAGGAGTAAAGGCACTAGTGTGTTTGAATAACGATCTACAAGGTGAGCACTGCCTGTCTATATGTAGTCTACTATCCTCTTCTTGTAGTCTCATATGCCCATAAAAAAGAACTCATTTCCTCTTGGTTTTCTACTGAACCACTGCCTGCACACAAAAACTTAACTTGGTCGTATTTGACATAACACACCTTTGTTTGACATGAGACCCTCTTGCCTGTCTGTGCATCAGGGCTGTGAATTTGCTATATATAGTCAGGTCAGTGAGGTCGTTCTGTGGTTTTGCAGGTGGCATAGCTCACCAAGATGTGGGCAAAACTTAAACATTGTGAACCCAGCTTTCTTTTACAAGCACCCTGTGAATAGCCATCTCTACACTTGTGTGTTTATGTCTTCTGTACCTTGTGTGAGCTAGTTTGCACACCCAGAAGGAAACATCACAAATGGGCAAAGGAACTGTGTCCCTCAGCAAAACTTTTCTAGCAAGGAGTGTGTCTTTAAAAACTTTATCAAAGTTGAGATTAACATTATATGGATGGGAGCTGAAAATCAAGCAAAGATACACACGCACGTAGGTTTGGGCATGTGTCTTAAATACTTCTGAAAGCTATGCTCTAAAAAAGTACTAAATATGAAACTATATGAGTGCATTAGAAGTACCTGCTCTTACCAGAATGTAGCAGGGATAACATGCAAAGAATAGCTCAGGACAGGCAGGGATGTACTGGCTGCATTGAGTGGAGGGTAACTCATGTCTTACCAGCGGGGTACCTTTCACCTTGAGCTTCTTACGTCTGGCATGTTGGATAACGATAGAAAATTGTTTCCATATAAACACTGGTCTCTTCTGCCTTGAGCTGCCAGTGTACTAGTATCTGCTGGTGAAGACTACTGCTGCAGTTGACCTAACTTTCTTCTCTTTGTGTAGTTTCAGCAGGCAGGACTGATACTTGAGAGGGAATGCTTTACATCCAAATACCTAAGCAGTATTTGGAAGTTCAGGATGGAGAAATGCAGCTGTGGCACTGTGGGGAAGCTAACTGCTGCTGCTTGTACTGAATCTCTGCTTTGGATGAACGCAAGGCTTCAGTTTCTGAGGCTGGCTGATCTGACATCTGTTGTCCACATGTAATTCACCTAGAGTACAAAAAAATATAATCAGAAAACTGAAATTAATAAAATACAACCACCACCAACCCCCCCCCCAAAAAAAAAAATTAGAAAACTGAGGAGCTGAGTTGAGTGGTGTGGATTATTCACTGCATTTCTGGAACAGAGAAGACTGTAGAGGCTTTCACCTAAAAACTTGTTTTGTAGCACCCTGTTCTTGTTGCAGGTTGGTACTCTGAAATGATGCTGTTGTGTGAAGGCTTACTCCTAAAGCCCGAAGGGCCCACAGGAGATATTTCTCAAGGTCATAAAAACTTCCAGGATCAGGATCTTAAAAATAAATGCATCAGAATTCAGTGACATTATTTTTCTTGTCATCTTATGTGCTTGCAGAAATTTATATTAGAAGTCTTTCTATTGTTCATTTTAGTGCTTTTTAATCTGTGTGGTATTGTACGATTGGAATTTTTGTTTCACCACAGCATAGTCATTAAAAGAACTTAACGGATCCTGACAGCAAAGAGGTTTTATGTTGAAGCAATTCCAAAAGCAGCCCACAGCATTTATTTTTTGGTGGTGGTAGAAACTCAGCCAAAAAGCTGATTTCTGTCTTTGGAGTTAATCCCCAAAGTCTTCCTCCATTTGTATGTGTGGGCAGAGGGAAAGAGAATGGGGACAATGAGGTGGGGAGTTATAGACTTAGACGTAATTGCTGCTGAAATTTGCATAATGTGCTTTTCTGAGAGTTTTGAGGCCATTTGGTTTTGGACCTTGATGTCACGTACCCTAAAGAATTTTAGCAGTTTTTCAGCTTCGCAGTCAGAATCGCTCAATCATTTTAACAGTTTTAAACATAGTAACCATAAATGCTAAAAATACAGAAAAGAGAAAGATAACTAAAAGCTGTCAGACAAATGCACGCATGCTTGCTTGTGCTCATTTTTTTCGCCTTGAAAGATTCACTCGCTCTCTCTTTTTGATTTGTCTAGGAGCATTTTCTTCTATAGACGAGATCCCAGAAAATATTGTACATGATCATGAGAAGAACGGCCTTCCACGCTTGTCCTCCTTCAGTGACTCTGAAATTAAAAAACGGTAAGAGGTGGCTTCCCAGGGGTGTGGGAGGAGTTTGGAGTCAGTGGTGGTGTAAGCGGTCAAGAGTACAGTTGGAAGTCGACATCTGGAATTGAGGATAGTGAGTTTTCTGCTCCACCAGTTGTATTACAGCAGTATTCTCTTGCTACTGGCTTTGAAAGAGAACACCAGTATTGTAGGTGAGCCAGGTGACTCCCTGTGGATATAGGCTTTCTGTAGTTCAATGCATACCTAGTTGTTAAGTAGTTCACCTGCAGGGGGGAAGGTTTAGTTGGAAGGTCCGCCCTGATGCCTTGTACGGTAAATCTTACTGCCTACATGTAAGATTGTCTTTGCAGGCAGATGTACTTACTGGGGTTTAACTGGATAGGTTTAAAACATTAGTGCTTCTCATCCTGAGAGTATCGTCCATTCAGCAGACCACTTTATCTTCCTGTTTGAGTGCTTATGGTTCTTCTCAGAGCAGAAAAAATGCTTCTCTGCAGTAGAGCCTTCTAAATTACTTTGGTTAGATTTTTTGACCGTGTTTGTTCTCATCTCTGCTAGAGCCTATGCCATATATAATCCCTGTAAGGGCTGGTAGCATGGAGGGAACAGGACATAAGATGACAGTGGACACTTGTAAGGTTGTGCTTGCATGGGTTTTGTGCGTATTAAGATATTCTGAAGCGTCAGCCCCTTGTACATGTGGTGTCACCTATCAGTAGAGCTCAGTCCAAGGTTTGTTGCATTCGATGGTACAAATACATTTATCGCAGCTCTGCCGGTGGGAACAGGTTCACTTGATTGTGTTGATAGTGTGCAAGAGAAAATACTGTCAGTATGTTCTTGAGAACGTGTATCTGTTCTCCTTCCCTGTGAAAAGCCCTGCATAGAAAGCAACTGATCACCTGGGGAATGAGCCATAGCTGGCGTATTTGAAGTTGAATGCCATTATGATTTGGGTTGTTGCAGTCAGCCCAGCACAGAAGTTGTGCTGGAGATGGATAACATGGGTTTGGTTGGGAATTCTGAAATAAATTATCAGAGAGTTTAGGTGTAGAGAGAGGGATGGTGTGGATCTGTTGATCTAGTTTGCTGACCTCTAGCCCTGCCTGTTTAGAAGTCAGGAGAACCTGAAGACTGATCCAAGTGCCTGTTGAGGCTGGAAAGAGTCCATACACCTATTTCAGTGAGGATCGGGCTCTCAATCTCCGTTCTCAGCTATGTACTGAAATAAACTTAGTTTTCAATTTACTCCTCCTACAGATAATCTCTGATTACAGAATATTACAGTTCAGTGGTATCACAACAAAACGTGAAAATCTGTTGAAGACTGTGGTCTCATGAAAATAACGCTCTCAGCCATTATTGAAAGCGTGACAAAATATCAAATAAAATACCAGATTATTTTTTTTACTTAAGTAGTGATTTGTCTAACTACCTGCCAGAGAAAAATGCAGCCCTCTGTATGCATTTAGCTGCACCAAGCCACTTTTTCCATGTCTTTGTGTATTTTGCTTCTTGAGCTTGATCACATGGCATTAAAAATATCTTTGACTAGGAGCTTTCAGCATCTTTTCAGCATCTGTCTTCTCCTGTTTATATGGATTGAGATAAACTAAGCTACTCCAGTTTGAATAAAGTGTGAAAACTAGGATGAACTATTTCCACTTTGTGCTGCATACAAAAGCTTTTAGGAAGAAGACTGAAATCATATTTCTAGTCCTATTGATTGTAATATTGATAGACTGTGCAAATGGTTTAAGTTTCATATTGCTGTATCTGTGGTCAGAGTTTATGTGCATTTTGCAAGTCTTTGCTAAACACACTTGAAACACTTTGCTGAACATGAACAATTTGCTGAAATTTCTTATTTTTTTCCTTCCTCTGTTTAGACTGAGTTTATACTTCAAGTTTTTTATTGTTAGAGATCCATTTGAAAGACTTATTTCTGCATTTAAAGACAAGTTTGTGCACAATCCTCGGTTTGAACCTTGGTACCGGCATGAAATTGCTCCTGGCATCATTCGTAAATACAGAAAGAATCGCACAGAGACCAAAGGGCTACAGTTCGAGGATTTTGTGCGCTATCTAGGTGACCCTAATCACCGATGGCTGGATGTTCAGTTTGGTGACCACATCATTCATTGGGTAACATATGTGGAACTTTGCGCCCCCTGTGAAATTACGTATAGTGTGATCGGACACCACGAAACCCTGGAGGATGATGCTCCGTACATCTTGAAAGCAGCCGGCATAGACCATCTGGTATCATACCCCACGATTCCACCAGGCATAACAGTGTACAACAAAACAAAAGTAGAGCGGTATTTTTCGGGAATTAGCAAGAGAGACATAAGACGCCTCTATGCGCGGTTTGAAGGTGATTTTAAACTCTTTGGTTATCGGGAGCCAGATTTCTTGCTTAACTGACACCTAGGATAAGCTCTGAAGAAGTGTCTCATGGATTAATCTAAACCTGCGTGAATACCAGCTGCAACACTGACAGAGCTGAGAATGATCATTTGTTTTCTAGCTTTTTGATGTTGCTCCATTTTTCAGTGAAATATTTGTCATATGAACAGGTAGGGGCTTATAGTTGTTGTTTACTGACCATGTTTTCAATATGTGACATTGCAATCTGTTATGAATGAAGTCTCTGTTATCTGAAATACAGAATTCCACTTCTCCCCTCATCCCTCCAGGAAAAAGGAGGGAGAATGAATGGGCTATGACCTTCTTCTCCCGGACAGAATGCCATTTTTAAAATGCTGTGAAGTATTTATAAAGATGACAGTTTCACCGTAGGTTAACTGACATGTGGATGAACTTGATGATTCACGCTCATGAGAAAGGCACGTAGTCTCCCATGAGCTTTGAAAATGAGAGGCCGGTACAGGACTAAAAATTGATTAAATGCTTGACAAGTAAAACCATCTAAGTTCTGTCATGTGGCTGCTATAATAACAGTACTGCTGATCTAATCCCATTTTTTGTTTGTCACAAAATGAACCTAATTAGGTGGAAGCTTTTGAGGTGTTAAAAAAGGGACTGGTTCCAGAGCCCAGTTGTCTTTATATTTTTGTCAAGTGTTTACTGTACTTACTACTGGTCTGTCGAGCCTCGTAATTCTACTTTTGATTTTCAAAATATTATTTAATTCCTGGCTATGGAAGTTATCTGAGAACACCAGATGCAAATGGAGCATAGAAGAATATGAAACTGCTAGGGAAATTTTAAGGAAAATTAATTTAAAATAAAGTATTAATTGTATTTGCAGGAGCACATACAGAAGTCGCAAGATGTTCTCTAAATATCACACAATTTAACTTGTGTTGTATTCTAACAGTTAAGGTTAATAAAGAAGCCATGAAAGCGGGCTGTCATATAAAAGAGCTGCTAGAGGTACTTGGATTAACGCTCTACTTTCTTCTTATATCCGGCCTTGCTCAACATTTAGTACCTCAGAGAACAGAAAATTTACCCCCCTCTGAAAATTCATCTCCCTACTACTAAAGGAGACAGGATGAATCCCGTTTTTTTTTTCCAGTGATTCACTGACATGGCATCCCTTCTCAAAAATGCCCAACGCTTGTCTTGCCAATGGGGTGAATTGGCAACTTGCCAGGAATATGAATGTCACTTAAATTTGTGTACCTGTTTCACGCATTAAAAAAAGAAAACAGGAACTGACTGGATGCAGCCATCATATTTGCCTGTGCTCGCATTGTGTCTCATAAAGACCAGTCTCTTCTTTGAGTTCACCAGCAATAAATATCAGCGCGCTGCCACCCCATCCCACAGGTCATGGGAGAGACCACGTATCTGAAATACAGGAATTGCTCTGTCACAGTGAGTGTGTGAACTGCATTTTTAAAATCTTAGTCCCAAAAGATTAATTTTCAGATTTTCATAGTGTTGCTATCTAGAAATGCTAATGATGGCTGGTACTATGGAATCTGCTCTTAAATCCAGCCGCAGTATGTTTTTGATAGCTTCCTGTATCAACACAAGGAAGCATCTTGCACTCGTGGAAGAGGAAAGCTGTGCCAAGCTGAAATGTGCTGCTACCCACAAAAAGGAAGCCCTGTTGTGGCTGGAAGTGATTTCAGAGAGATCTCAACCGACTAATTGAAATAAGGGAGAATCATTAACTGGGCATCATTAGCAAGAGAATAGTCCAAGGTGGCAAAGCCGTAAGGTGGGATTTTAAATTTTTTTTTAAAGCAACAATTACAGTGCCCTAACTTGTTAGTTCTTAACCAATGATAAAAAGATGTTAACAGCTCCAGGTTTTTCTGTGGTTTTCTCAATATGGGAACTTAGCAAAATGTACTGTTAAATGCATTTTGGAGCTAATGAGCTGATTGATTACCTCTCTGCCAATTTAAAATGTAACAGTGTGAATAATGTATAGTGAATTCAGGCCTTAAAATTTAATTCTAATAAAGATAAAGTAGAATTGTTTTCCTCTGAAAGCATAAGCTACTGATCACACAGAACACCAATGTATCCGTTTCTGTTTTTCTTGGTAAATTACTTACTGTAGCGATTGCTTGAAAGTTACCAGGTGGAAAGTGCTACTTAAATATTAAGTAATAATATTTCTTTTTAATAGCTTTCTCTGCATTGAATTCTCTCGATGTCTGACAGCAAATGCGAACAGAGCTGTGGACTGACATGGGCAGAGGTGCGTACTGCTCTCCCAGCTCTCTGCTCCAGCACTTTCCAGGCTGGGACTGGAACACTCATTACCACTTGTTCAACAAAAACACTAAGTTTCTCCTTTCAATTATATCCTCCTGAGATGTATTTTCTTTCTAGAAGTGGTGTTTTTTTTCTTCACATGGCTGAGGGTAATGATGGTGCGATTTTGGCATGACTTCTGTTTCAATACCGTGAAAGCCCTTGGCCACATACGGGAAGATTCTCCCTATGTTGGTCCGGTACAGGTAGGGTGGGCAGAGCATACTGTGTTGGTGAGGAGGATATTGCCGTGGAAGTTGTGGTGAATTAAATGCTTGTGTTTTGTTTTAGCTTTATACTCTGACAAGGCTTTTACAAATTTAGTCCCAGTGGCATGCATGAACGTCATTTGGCTGTTAGGATGTCATTTGCATACTGCTTTCAAGCTGCAGGTGATACTTATCTCATATTTTGGGAACTGCTGGCCCAGATCATTACTTGTCTTCTCTTATTGTTGTTATTTTCGGAAGACAAAATCACGTCCTTTGTGCATAGTTTTTTTCTTTTTGCTGTGTCTCCTCAGCAGCTTTTGAATCCTTTGGCCCATTTTAAACACATTTTACAGAGGAAGTTTGAGCTCTTAGGGATAGTGAGTTGTAGTAATCTTCTTGAAAATAGGAGAGCAAACATTCTTTGTACATCAGAGAGTCTGTGCTGTACGTTAGCTTTAGGGAAGGTGCAGACAGGAAACTGAGTTCTACTGCTTCTGCTCGCGGTGGAGCTCCTTGTTTCTCATGGACTCCCTTCCCTTGTGCTCCGAGTCTGGCCTCTGATCTCAGCTAACAAAGACAAAAATCATGAATTAAAATTTATTCCATTGGTCTGTTATCTTCGTGTTCCTTATAAAATTAAGCACACTTCTAGAGATCGGCTGTCTGGGGTTTTTTGAAGTCTTGGGCGTTTTTTTTGTCTGTCTTGTGGTGAAAATGGATCCAGAGTTCACTGGCTTGTGACCCAACTTTAAGGGCAATGCCTGTTCCCTTTCCTTTTAACTTAGCACACAGTGCAGTATCACCATTGTGCTTTCTGATCACGAGCTGTGAATTATGTTTTCCTGTAGTTAAAAATTTATGTGCATTTTTTTATTTTGGGAACTGTTCCTTCAAAGAAGTAGCAATTCAAAAGTGTCCTGAAAATACATATTTTTCACAGGTAAGCATGTTGTTTTCCTATTCGTGCTTAGATGCTGCCCTGGTTGTACTGAGGGTAAGAGCCCCGTGCTGCTACCGCTTCTCTCTGTCCTCAGATCAAGGAAGCCGTCAGACAGCTCTGGCTTTTGTGTAACATTACTTTTTCCTTGAGGGGTTAATAACTTTGTTGGCTGTGAAAGCCACCTTTGATCTTATCTGTGCTCCAGAAAGTTTGCTAAGAAAAGAGTGATTATATAGGGATTGCTTAAGCTTATTTTCTCAGATGAAAAAGGATGTCTCCTCAGTGTATCTGCCTGCATCTGATATCCCTTAATTGACAGGGAAAGGGTGAATGATCTTTCTGCTTAGTGGCCTTATCGTGACTTACACTAAGCCCCCATCCTATTATTGCAGCAATGTGAAGGGACCTGGAAGGAGGTGTAAATTCAACGTGTGCTTATTTTAAATGTGAAGGGTATAAAGGAAACTTGACATGGGAGTTGGGCCCTGAAGATTTATTGTGGCTAATTGCTTGTTCCATGTCATTTCCAGAGGCTGGTGCAGTTTCTTTGTGGCCTGTGCTTGAGAAGATTTATGCAAGGTAGAAAGAGGCTTGTGGGTGGTGGAAAATTCCCTTTCAGCCTAAGTTAGCTGTGCGTGTTCCTGGGCAGCTGCCGGAGGGAAGGTTTTAGAAGGAAATGATCCTATTAGCAGCAAAGCCTGCAGTGCTCGGGCTGGCGAGCAGAATGCCTCCCTCCTGGAGGAGGAGCGAGCTCAGCTCGCATGGATGTGTGCAGCCAACTGTGGTGCTGCCTTGGATAAACCTCTGGTTTTGTGCTTTTAATGCAGTTGTGTGCAGCAGAGCTGTCGCATTGCTTTCCTGCATGTGGCAGTAGCCCAAGGTGCCTCATCTTGTCGCCACCAGAGCAGCTTTGAAAGGCCTGCAGCCTGTTTTGCTATGCAGTAGGAGATGTTTCCCTTACGAAGCGAGCTGCATTAGGTATGCAGCTGGTGGCAGCAGGCTGGTGCAGGCATGGAAATGGTGCTGTTTGGGGCTGGCTACTGTAAAATCATCATTTTCGCTTTTAATCAAGGCAGGAATGAAAGGGAAAAAAGATGTGTGTTTGCTTTGAGTCATAAAAAGGAGCCACACTCATAGAAATTCCAGACTGGTAAACCCAGGCAAGGCAATGTCTGGGAGAGCAAACGCTGAAAAAAGCTATGGGCAGTTGCTTTAAAGCCCCATTGAAGCGCCCCCCTTCCATGTTGAAGGAAAGTTGCTGAAGCTTCATGGGAGGTGTCAGAGGAGCAGGTGTGCTCCCCCGTATGGTGTAAATGCGTGCCAGAGGAGCAGCTGCTGATGGGACAGCATGCACATGGCAGGCTGAAAGCGTAAAGCGTCTGCTGCAGGAGTCTGTTGGAAATCACAGAAAGGAAAAAAAAAACAAACAAGTGGAAAGGAAGTAATGACAAAATAATCCTGAAGGTTCCACACCTGGAAATGCAGTACTCACCCTAACTGCCAGAAATATGTTGACCGCCCTGGATGCGTACAAGTCATTTCTGAGAAGTTTGTGGGGCAAAAGCAAATCTACAAACAGGGGGATAAACGTCGACTACAGGGCATCTGTACACACACTGGAAAGCGACGTAATACTGAGAACCGAGCCAAGGCTCTCAATTGTGCCTAAGTAAATGGATCTCATCTGTGAAAAATGTATAGTTGTGCTAGAAGCATACAAGGAGAAGAAAAAGCTCTTGTGGAATAACTAACTCTTTTAACAACTGCATGTTATGCCCTGACTGTGATTTAAGAAGTAGGAACATTTAGTCTTGTAGATCTTTTTTTTTCTTCCTGTCTGCAGCCTTTCTGTTTCATTCAGTTTTCTTTCACATGTTCTGAGATGTCTTTGGATGATACACCACAGTATGACCTGTCGTTCTTCTCTTGTCAGAAAGGCGGAAGAGGCTGTAAGAAATACAAAATGGTCTTCATAATTTGGAGGTACACAATGAGAAAATTCAGGGAGTTGTTACCAATCACTAATGACTTGTGGTGACTGTGAAACATCAAGATTGCACGAGCTACTTCTTAGATGTTTCATGTGTTGGTCAGGAATTCACTTACGGAAAAATTATCACTGTTCTATTCTGTATTTGGCATCTTTGTTCTTATGTTTTGAATGGCTTCCGGTAAGGTTTTACAGCAAGTAAAATTTGAAATCTGCAAAGTTCACTTTGGATCCACCTATTTTACTTTCATTCTACTTTAAGTGTTTTGTAGAGTAAGAGTCTGCTCTTTGCACTCAGTTTTCTTGGTTCCTGACTGTTGTTTGCAATGCTGTGTGCCGTTTGTGCTTGTGGAAAGGCAATGAGCAAGAAGACTCAGCAAATGCTCTGGAGAGAACAGGACTGCAACATGGAACTTTATTCATATGCCTCTGTCTACTTCACAAGCTTCTTTCATCTGCCAGCATACGTTTTCTTTTCATTGTCTTTTCAGTCTAGCTCTTTGCTGTAAAACCCCTCAGGGTATGTATTTATGATTAAAATTATGGATTTAGAAACATGTGAGGGGAAAGGGATTAGGAACAGAGTTGCAGCAAGAAAGAAAGAAGCAGCATGAGGAAGGGGCTTCCACATCCCCTTTCACAGTTCCACACAATTTGCTCCATTTTGTATACTCTTGCTGGGCTGCTTTTAGGACCTAGGTTCTCAACCTTTTGGCTAAGATCAAGTGTAGTGTAGGTGGGTTTCCTGTTGGTGTCTCAGTTGCATGCATGCACTCGCTGTTCTGTGGTGTAATCGGGACAGGTTCTTGGAGGCTAGACCTTTGTCCCATCAAGCATTACAGAACTGCATAACAAAGATAGAGCAAAGGTGTTATTGCTTTGCTTTCTAAGCAGTGGCAGTGTGTTGCTTTACTCCTCTTGACTACTAGACAGTATAAACACAATTTCATTTTTCTGGAAGCCGACCCGTGGTAACAACAGTGTTTTAATCTCAGCACACCATTTAAATACATCTCTGTGTGAAAGCAAGGTACTGCAGTAAATTGTAATTGCTTTTTGTGGGTTTAGGGTTGACTTAATAGGTTATTGGAAATGCCATTCTGATGGAAAACAACGGCGCATTGCTCTTATCTCCATGTAAATGTCTGTCATATGATTGCTTGCCAGTCATAGAAAAATCACATCATTAGATAGTGATACTTTTTTATTGTAATCCTCTGACTGATGGATTTGGGGCTTAAAATACAGCATGGTAGATTTGCTTTGTGCACTCCTCTCCCGTTCGGAAGTAGTATTGGCAGAGATTTCATACCTCTGTTATTTTGGGGGCTCTCTTCTGCAGCTTCTAGTTGGAACTGTTTCAGGTTTAAACACTTTGTATTGGAAAGTATGTAATTGGACGGTAGGTAGACCAGAAAGACAATGTGAAGGCTTTCATGAAGAACTAGAAGCCAGCAGCGTAACATGGCTGTGAGGAAGCTACCACCTGATTCTGCGTGCATCCAGCTAAGTATTTCCAGTAATGGCCAATAAATATGAATATGGTGGCTAAGGCTGTGGAGAGGCCTGCCCCTGACTCCGTTTCCAGTTCTCATCAGCTGTTACTGGGGGGATCTAGCAGAGTTGCAGAGAGGGGCTGCTGGCGTTTCAGTGAACCAAAAAGCCCACCTCCCAAGCAGGGAGCCTAAGAAAGGAGAGGGGATATAATTGCTGGGGGAAATAAAGGGCTGGGAGAAACTCACATCCAGAGAAGGAGGGGAGCTAGAAGGCAACGCAGTCACAAAGACGAACCAGTCTGAGTTGGCCAGGAGCCAGCTGAGGCTGGAAACTGGGAGGAGGTTTCCTACTTTTGGGCTCTGTGTCATCATTTTGTTGTATACAAAGGCAGCAAAATAATACTAGGTTGCTACACCACTCTGTTAAAGCAGCAGAGGCCTTGACTTCATGTCCCAGCTGCTCTTTGAGGTCCCATCTCTTCTCTCAGACCAGTGAGCCGCAGCTGCGAGCACGGTGGAGCAGGGCTGGTGTGTGAGCACTGGTGGTCTGACTGGGAGGAGAAGAATCAGCAGAGGCAGGTGAGGCCAATCTCACACAGCCACATACATCCAGCCCAGTCTCGTACGCCAAGAGATGGGCTATAGTTGGGGAGCTGTTGCCATCTCCTGCCTCCTTATCTTCTTTAGACCAGGTTAATCATACTTGGAGATGATGGAAGAAGTGTCAAATTTTGTAAGGAGCCCAGAGTGCAGAGTTAAGTCCCTGACTTTGTTTCTTTAGTGGAAAGCTTATGGTTCTTCATCCTGTCTACCACAAATGGAAATGACTTGGTAGGAAACAAGAGGGAAGGTAAAGGGTATCATGGAGTAACTTCTTCATTTAAAGTTTTTGGAATCCCCAGCCCCTCTCCCTTCCTAATGCAAGGGAGAGATTGGGCAGCATGCTGAAACTAGACTTCTGTTCCAAATCCAGATATCTCATCCATAATTGGCCAGAGTGACTCGACTGTCAGTGTGACACAGTGCACAGAGATGTCCGTGTGGTGTCATTGCTCAGGAGGACCTCTACAAGGCATCGCCACTGCAGGCTCTGCCGATCTCACTCAGCAGGTATCGCCTCCTGAAAATGAATCACGAAGCTTCAATCTGCCTCTTCTTCCCTGTCCCTGAAGGGAAGAATAACGAGTGCTTTCTGCAGAGGGGAACTGCCATCATCAGACATGAAGAAGCCATCGCTGGGGGGGAACAACATACCACATAAGCTTTATTGATGACTGAGGGCTGTAAACAAAACTTTTCTTATGAGGCTGGGAGTACTGAAGATAGTTGTAACACGTTTAGAGAAGGCGAAAAGTTCCTGTAGGAGATAAAGCAGGAATAAAATATTAATGGCTTTATTATCAGCAGATACATTTAAAAGACAATTGGAACCTCTGGGTTCCATCATGCAGAGTGAACTTAGCACGTAGGCTGCCAGTGCTTATAGCTAACATAGGGTATATCGAATACTGTCAGGAGCTTAATTTGATGCATTATTTTAATTTCGCCCTGACACACAAACAATCAGAGGTGTACGTGTTTGCAACCGGTGCAGCAACCCAGTGCTCCTGTCTGTGAGCGATACTTTCATCAGCCACCTGAAACTTTAACGTGTAGTTGAGGGCTTTCTTTGTAATATATTATTCTGAAACATATTGAGTCTGCTAGGCACTGTACTTGAGCTAAGAGCACAGAAAGATTTAGTGTAGTCCTTGCTTTACCTGAGAGGGCAGGCATAGGTGAGAGTCAGGGAACCTGGAGTTTCGTGGGGTTACTTGAGTTTTGCTTTGTTTAACACCTGTGTTTTTTTGAGGTGAGTTTTGCAAGTGTGACTGCGTCCTAGAGCACTTCTTCAACTTAGAGGAGCTTACAAGAGGTTTAGGGCATTTGGCTGAGGTAGTTTCTTTTACAGGATGTAGAGCTGATAGTGCCAGCTGCAATTAGGTTTCCTAGATGCTTTCTTTCTAAACCTCTGGCTCTGATTACTTATAATTTTGCTGACTGTTTCTAAGAGCTAAAATGGTTATGCCGTTTCTGGGAGTACCTGTTAGGAAAATTACTTAGGTTGTCTTGTGCCCTCGATGGGGAAAAAAATCCGGGAGCGCTGCACTGATCTTTTGCAAGGGATGAAGGATTGAAAACTCAGTGAGAAAGTCAAGTCACTCTGTTATTTGAAACATGCCTGTTGCTGTTTGTGTGATAAAACCACTGGGGAAATGACAAATCTTTGAAGAATTCAGGCCATGCGAACTGGGAAAAGCCTTGGTGGCTAAATTCTTCATAGAGGGTGTGACTTGTCCCAGCCTGCAAATGGTGATGAGGGCTTGTCCATCAATCACTGCTCCTCAGGGCAGCAGCCTGCTGCAGCCTCAGGTGCTAGACCCCAGTGGTGAGCCACTGGGGACTAGACTGGTAAGGATAGTTTGGAAGAATCTGGCATATAGGCATGGATAAGGAGACAACACTTCAGGGAAGCTTGGGAGGGAAGAGTAATAGGACTGAAATCCAACAGGGTGGGAGACAGAGAAGAAGTAAGGGAGTGTTGGAGAAGACTTGCACTAAGAACCTGTGAAGGATGCTGGGACTGATGGGACTTGCTTTGCTTTTTACCCTTTTTTTTTTTTTTTTGGCCTATGTCTAGCAATTTACATTCAGGAAGCGCTGAATTTGCAACAGCTGGTGCAAAAGGCTGGGAAACAGCAAAATTAGGGGCTTCCCCCTGCCCTTCTCGCCAGTGCTTCTTAGCATAGGAGTTACCCTTGTTACATTGTCACATGCTATTTTTTCACAGAATTCATGCCTCATTCTGGGCTCCTGACTTAAGCAGGATCTTGAAGAAGAGTAAGATGCCTGTGGTTCTGCTTCAGAAGGTTATCTCATTCAGAAGGTAGAAGATGTGTACTGGGAGAGAGGAGAACTGCATGAAGAAAAAAGATAATCTTTCAATCCGCCAGCAGTTGCCACAAAAGTTTTGCATGATGGTAATTACGTCATCTAACCCTGACTTATCACAAGTGATGTCACTTGTTACAGGTTCCTCGTTCTCTAACCGCAAGCCTTGGGATATGACTTGCCCGAGCCCTGTTTGTTCACAGCTGCAACTGAAGTCAGTCAAGGCTGTGTCTGAATATAATATTAAATCAGGTTTTAGGTGCCTCAGCTGACACTCCAAAATAGGTGGGTGTTTTTTCCTTAGGCTTTCTGTACACCCAGTCTCCACTTATAAAGCCGGGTTAATATATGTTCCTGTACCTCACAGGCATTTTGGGAAAATAATTACTAGCTGGAAAACTCTACAGGAACAGAAAAGATGGGGGGGGGGTCTCAGTCCTGCTCTGGGAAGTGTCATATAAACATGACTTGAAGGACAAAACAAAGCATGGAAAAGCTGCCCAGCCACGGAGGAGGAGAGCCAGGCATAATGGATAGGTGTGAGGGGACAAGTTAGAGAGCTGGGACTAACAGGCACATTTCTCTAGAGGCCAGGGTGACTGGTATTAATGCTGGCTGTGAGGGTATGAAATCATAAACTATCCAAGTGCATGTCTTGATTCAAGTTATAGCGTGGGTCAGGAGCATGCCTGTGAAACAAAGCTCAGGGCTGGACACTCCTTTCATTCTCTAGTTCAAATGTCTTGCTCTTGGGGCACAAGAACTGGGCTCCTCAGCTGAACATGAGCACCTGGTGTGTCCTCCTGAAGGGAAACCTCTCGAGAGTGGATGTAGGTTCCTCAGTGCCCTTGGCTCTGCAGATCGGCTCCTGTTGGGCCTCATCACCTGCCAGTATGAATAAAGCCCTAGGATCTCTCTTTGTAAGCTCACATCTGTTTAGACCACTCTAATTTTAATGCTACTGGACTTCTGACCGTGACTTTGCAGCCTTGACACTCAAGCTTGGTTTTGGGGAGAAGGGGGTTGGTATGGATGAGGTTGTACACAAATGGGCTCGGTGGGTTTCTCTAGGGACAGTCACACTAGTTCACTCTGACGGTGAGTATGTGAAGAGTATGTGCCAAAGCCACAGTACAGAAATCCATTCATCTCAATCTTAATTCCAGGAATTCCAATCTTAATTCTTAATCTGTGTGATTCTTGTTCTGTTATGGTACAGGTATTAATGCACTGCACAAGCTTTCCTCACAAATGCTTGGGGCTGGAGGGTGATGTGAGTATGAGACTGCTGCCAATCATCAGTAGAAAATGATTTTACTTCTCACCTTTACCTTTCTCTTCTTTTTCTCTTTAAAACAGAAGTTATATGGAGGAGCCCATGGAACATGCCTGTTCTAGTTCCAAGAAGTGACCTACGCAGAAGGTGAAATGCTGGCCAAAAGCCATTCAGTGCCAGGGGGGCTAGAAAGGGACGCTTAGGCGATCCTATCTGCTGCTAGCCTTTTTTCTCCACCTGATTAACATTACTCTCTCTGACCCTCTTGGCATGCAAGCAAGGTCCCTTGTAGAATTCTTCGCGCTCAAAATCCCCTCTTTGAGACAGAGATGAAGCAACGCTTGCTTGGCTGTGCTCTTGACCTCCTTACCTTGTTTTCCACCAGCACCTTCGTACCCGGGCAATGTGATCTCCCGCTCACACGGTGTTTTCCAAGTAACTTACACTGGGTGTGACGCGCTGAGCAAAATGCAAACAGCAATTTCACTTGTCATGAAGTTCCTCTGGCTTGACAGCTCATGCTGTTGACTCACTGGCAGGTTTTTAACCTAGAGCGCCGCTGCTCTGGACCCAGTTTTACTGGCGGGCCAGTACCTCCGGTGCGCCTCTGTGCGTGCTGTGCCTTTCAGGGATACACGGCAAGTGTTCGACGGCTGCCACGCATTGCCTTGATCGAAGCTTGACACCCACATAGCAACTGGGGTGTTCAGTGTGTGGTAGGAACACAAACCACTCTGTTAATTATCCTTTTACAGCTGCAGAAGCCTTAAGGTATTTGTGTGAAGGTAATGAAATGTGCATGGAGAAAATCCTTGTAAATGGGTAAGGGTTAGCTTCCATCATTATTCCTTATTTGGCCTGTCATGGGGGTTTTTTTGGTCGTTTTATGGGTTGGGAGGGGGGCCAGGGTCAGACTCTGGAAACAAAGAGAGTATTTTTTTTTTTGTTAATTAAGAAAAATTATGTTTGAATTCTAAATTAAATCAGAATACCCTTAAGCTGCCCTGCTGTGAATGCTTTTACGCAGATCTTCTGGCAGCAAGTCAAGCGTTGTCACCACTCCTGTGCCTAGTATTTGTTATTTAGGCATGTACTTAGGGATTTCTGGTGAAGACAGGGCAATATTAATGCCACTGTGCAAGCCCTGAGTGAAACTTCACCCAAACATGGGCAAACAACTCCAAGAGAGACTTTCTAACCAGAATGAGCGCAGAGAGGCTAGGAAAAAGTTGCATTAGGGATCTGTGTCCTAGACTGGTTCATAGGTTGTACAGAGACTCCGTAATCATCGCTTCTGACTTTCTACATCACGCAGCCATTAAACAGTACTCCTGAATTGACTCTATTTTGACCATGGGTGCACATTTAGGAAAGGGGAGGGGGAAGGAATCTGACCTGAATTTACAAATGTCCATTAATGTTATCACAGCCCTTAGTAAAATGTCTTACTTTTAATTACAGGTAATTCACAGGTAATTACCTTCCATTATCATCACAGTTAAATATTTATTATTTATTTCTACTGTAAACTTTCTTCAAGCTTCATCTGTTCAAACTTGGGAGTTCTGAGTTGGCTACAGCCAGGAGATTAAATGTGACGTCTGTTCTGGCATAGGTGCCGGTGGAAGATCCTGCACCTTACAATAACAGTCATTAGAGGTGGGAAGAACTGGGACTGACTTCTAGCAGTGAGGTTTCTGCCTTTCCTAATATTCTCACATACGTCACCACTCCTGTAACTCTCCGTGGAATAAGGCTCTGTTCCTGGCATGCACCAGAAAAGCACTGCCAGCTTTTCAACTTCTTTGACCTTGTATGTCAGTCCCACAATACGTGGGCTCAAGAGAAATGGACAGGGATAAAGGTAAAAAAAAAAAAAATTGCATTGCTTTGTTTCTCAATCCCTGTTTCCAGAAATTTGCTTTAAGAATCAAATCAGGCTGACCAAGGCCAGAATAAAAGAGAAAGGCATTAGGAGCTCTTTTATTTCCTTGTAGTGTAAATCTAAACCCCTGGCACGGTGTCCAGAAGGCATTTAATTTTGCAGCTGTGTAGCAGCAGTCTGTATCTTTCTGTAAATCACCTGCATCTATTCGCTTAACGGCACTGTTGTTTGTTCTCTTTGACCTGACAAACCAGAGACGCAAGGATTAGGTTTCCAGACACAGGGAGTCTTTTTCTTAGCGACCAGTTTGAATTTCAGTCGGAAGTGAGCCAGTTGACTGCCTGGTGAGATATGGCACACCTTGGAAGTAATTAGTCTTGAATGTAGTTGTAAGTGATCGGTGGCACCCGCCTGCATTGCGCTGCCTGGTTAGCTGGCGTTGACTCCGCGGTACGTGAAATCTGCTGACTCTATTGAAGGGCTGGGCTTGCTGCCCCACCTAGAAAATAAGGAGGTTGAAAGACACCATCTAAATAATGTTTATAGAGGATCTGAGCCAAGCAGTCTGGGAGAAGAGGCTGCTAGAAGAGATGAGAGTCATGCGGAGTCTGCTGATTACTAGTTTAATAAAACCAGAAAATAGATGTGTGTATGCATGCAGGGAGAGTAAAGGTAGACTATGCATGGTGCACAGGCTGTGTGTCGTTACTTGAGCGTAGGCTGGAAGTTGGCTTATTCTTGTGGTGACATGTAAACTAATGGCCAGCTTTAGCGGTCAGCTGTGGCTGTTCCATATCGGGACTTTATAGGGACAACCATTTAAAATACATCTCCCTGTAGCTCTTAAAAGTAAGTACCGTGTGTTTCTGTGACTGAGAAACTACAACATTTTTGCTCATGTGGTTGCATGAGTAGAAGAATGAGCTATGTACACACTTGTGAAAGCTGGATCTGGCTCTGCGCAGCCCTGCTAGCTGTTCTGAGTAAATTTTGCTGGAAACCTTAATGGCTTTAAGCGATCTCATTCTAAACATCCTGACGGATGAGGTTCTTAACGTGTTTTTACTCATTCTAATCACTGCTGCCTTCATTAAAAAATACTTTGAATCAAAATGGCAACAAACTCCTTACGCCTGTTTTTGTACTCTTTCAATTTCTGAAAGGTTTGCTTGTGTACTAGCTAACGCACTGCAATTGGAATTAATCACAGAAGTGTTCTTCTCGTGTCTTTAGTTTTAGTCATCAGTTTTAAATCATCAGTTTTAATTGGGGAGATGGTGATTATTACACTGGCATTCACTTTCCAGTGCTCCTCTTTAGGTCCCGAACAGAGTGATTCACAAAATATCCATCCACTTGTTTACGACAGAGCTGATATGCCTACGTTTTGCTGGTGCAGTTCTTTTAATCCACAGAGTTGCTTTCCAGTATTTCATTAAGGGGGTTGATTTAATCCTTTGAAATTTTACTACTGCCTTCCTTAAAATCTGGATCAATCGTAAAACTGATCAGTTCTTGGCTGGACAAGACCCAATGAATCTGGACGGAGATGTTGAATAAAGCAGCGTAAAGGATTATCTCTGTTGCATCTCAGCCAACCTACACACACGTAACCTTATCTTTGGCTGCCAACTCCCTAAAATGATTTTGCTTTTCTTCAGTAATTAATGCATGAATCCAGTGGAGGTAGGTTAAAAAAAAATTAAATCTAACAAAGCAAGCATTTTACCTTTTCTTCCTCTTCTTCCATTCTTCCATCTTTCTGGTCCTGTAGCTGAATTCAGTATTTGTTGCTCAAAATCCTCTTCACTCAGAATCTCTCTCATTTCTTGAAAGCAAAAAGACATTTGAGAAAACATCCCAGCCCTCTGAAGGAGCCTGTTGTAGTTCATCCCTCCACGGCACTGCTGCCGTGGAAGCTTAAAACTGCTTGCCATCTTCAGCCTCTCCTCCCCCAGCGACTGCAGCCGCTCACCTCCTGCCTTCTCTTACCCTGTACCTCGTTCTTCCCCTCAGCTTCTTTCCAGCCTACGTGGAAAATGTCGCTCCTGGCAGGTGTCACACAACAGAGCGCTGCCCTTCCTGCCTCCCTGCTCCTTCAACTCCAAATGCTGTCAATGTGCTACCCAGAGCCACTGACTTTTATTTTCTTCTAATTCTACTTTAGGTCCCTTCCAATCTGCTTTTGTCCCCTTCACCACATGTTTTGCTGTTACATCCTGTCATCCCTGGAAGTTTCATCACCGTTGCCTCCTGATGCCACTTTCTTTCAGGTCCTAGTCCCTTGTGTCCTGGGGCAGAAGGATGCTGTCCCTCAGACCTGTTCTTGGCTTTCCTCTCCAGTGCCCCTCTGGGGGATGTCAGCCCCAAACATAGCTTCAGCTGTTACCTTCTTTCTCCCCGCAGCTAAAATAAGTCGCGATGCATCCTCCTAACATCCCTTGGTGGGTACCTAGCAATGTCCAAAAGGCTACATCTCTTCACACTTGATCACAGCCATCCGTATCACTGTACTACTTATTACTCAGACCTGTAATCTTTGTTTCCTATGGTCTGGCCCTAATGTTCAGGCGTTGTCTAAATATTTCTATTCCTGCCTGCACCGTGTTTTCCAGATCTCATGTCTGTTCACGCTCCTGTATCATTTTCCCAGTGTCAGCCATGCTGTTCCCATATGACTGAAACAGCTGCTCTCTGGCTCTGGTCTCTTTTCTGACGGTGACTATTCACTAATCAGTTGTTCAAGCCTTCTGTCTTTCCTGTTCATTACTTTCTTATTCCTCTTTCAGGTCCTCTTACTGCCTCACCTCTTCTCTGTAAGCAGAAACCTCCCTCAGTCTCCTCCATAGCTTTGTTCAGGCCTGCTTGCCTGGCTTTTTGGCTTCTGAGGTCATGGACACTCCCTTGGTGAAGGCCATTTCTCCTGTGGCAAGGTGGCCATGGTGCTGCCGCCCTCCCCAGTCCCCAGTGATGGAGGCAAGTGGTCCTGCCTGGGTCCTGATGGCTGAGCATGGGGAGATGTGTGCAACCACACCTCCTGGCTGTGTGACACCATCATCCCTGCTGACCCCCTGCCACCTAACCTCACTCTTCATCTTGGCTTGGCATCCTCCACCTCCTCCCACTCCAGGAGAGTCCTGGCACATTGATTTTAATTCCTGGGGCAGCAAACATCCAGTTTGCCTTCTCGGATGAGATGTTTGGAGCCAGCTCCCTCTCCAAGTCCCCCAGTGACCATCCAGTGATCTTTCCTGAGCACATATTTCCGTGGCGTGGCCTGCTGAGCAGAAAAACTGGAGGCTTTGACTCAGAAATACAGATGTCCTGATTTGGACAGGCTGATGAAATTCATCCTCTCGGTCATACCCCACAGAGCAGGATGGTTGACCTTTTCGCTGAAGCAGCCTGCTCTGCTACGGCGACCCAAAATCAGTGTTTAATCAAAATAGGAAAAACTATACACTCTTCCAATACTTGCCTCTGCCAAAAAAAAAAAAAAAATGGAAAAAGACAGACACTCATTGTTTAGGAGGTGGAAACTTGACTTGTCCTGTCTACTCTGGACTGGCAAAGAACATCAGATTTATTATTATTTTGCGATGTTCTCCAAATTTTATCTTCCAACCTGCCTATGCGTTTTGTAGGCTGCAAGACATTTAGGGTCAGGGAATGTCACTGGGAAGTTTCTAATGCTTGAGCCAATGATAGCAATGCGGTTCAAGGTGATGGGTGCTCTGTGAGAGGCCCACACTGAACACCTTATCAGGAATCACTTTCTAATTGGAATTGGGTTGCTGCAGCATGGACTCCCAGAGTCTTCCTTGAGTGGGATCATGAAGGCAGCAATCAGTAGTTTCCAGGGGGAAGAAGGCATTGCACTGCTCTCCAGCTGTAGGAACATGATGTCTTTTCTGCATTAACACTGTCAGCTCTTCATAACGTTTTTCCTATCTGACCCACATTTAATTTTGTAAGCATAGTCTGGGAGTTTCATGAAAATGTGTCATAGGCTGACTCACAGTAAAGAAGTGATCAAAACAGGACAAGAAAGTTTCTTGCAGGCAAAACATTGTCTCATGTGTGTGTATAGTTGACACTATCCATTTTTCTCATGCTGGATTGCAACCAACCGAGAATTTGAAAGTGGGGAAAGAAATTAATGCTTGAGGTCCAACTTTGCCTTCGGTGAATCCCAGGCAGCATTCCCAAAATGAAAGCCCCCATGCTGCTATTAGTGAGGGTGGTACCTAGGCCTCAGCACACAAACTGTGGGAAGCCGTGACCCAGCACAGATGGGATGCTCAAGCACAACACCAGGATGTCCTTCTCCAGGCTCCTAGAAAATCTGTTCCAGAGCACAGTCTTGGAGAAGACTTGCTGGTGTGCAGTGTCACACCGACATTGTAGAACTATAGGGGAATCCCTTCTGAAACGGGGCAAAGTGCTACGTTTCGATGGGTCCTTTTTCCACTAATAGTAGTAGTTGGAAAACAAGATGTCTCTCAGTGAAAAAATGCCATATGAAAACAGAGTTGTAAGATTATATGTATGCAAAAGTCAAGCATGATAAGAGTGAGATAAAGCATCTGAGACGATAATGATCATACAATCATGGAATGGTTTGGGTTAGAAGGGAAAGATCATCCAGTTCCACCTCTCTGTTATGGGCAGGGACACCTCCCACTAGACGAGGCTGCTCAAAGCCCCATCCAGCCTGGCCTTGAACACTTCCAGGGATGGGGCATCCACAGCTTCCCTGGGCAACCTGTTCCAGTGCCTCACCACCCTCACAGGAAAGAATTTCTTCCTAGGATCTAGTCTACATCTCCCCTCTTTCAGTTTAAAACCATTACCCCTCATCCTATCGCTATGCTCCCTCATAAAGAATCCCTCCCCACCTCTCCTATAGGCTCAGTTTAGTTGCTGAAAGGCTGCTATAAGGTCTCCCCAGAGCCCGAGAGAGAGCGTACCTTGAGAAATGTTGATCCCCATCTGTATTTCCAAGACAGCCCATCTCCCTGAAGAATCTTTGTGCAGCGCTGCAGAAACAGGAAAGGCCCCTGGATGCCAACAGATGTCTCCTGTACCCATGGAGATGCCACCTGCTGTGCCCACCATCCAGCTGGACAATGACCCACGTGGGTGGCTGGCACCAGAAGGGATTTGGGATGCCACCAACTGCAGTGTGCTATCCCGCTTTTTAAAATGAGTTCAACACCAGATACTAGAAGGGGTGGTGGTGTCATCTCACCGAACTTCAGGATGCCCTGGCATTATGTGATCCTGAGCGACAGCGCTTTCCACCCATGCGGGGCAAATGCTGGGGCTGTTGGCTTTTATCACCTGGTTGGGATCCAGGTGCTGCTGCCCTTAAGCACGTGCAGCAGTCGGAGGAGTGCGAGCGGGGCTTTGCTAAGCCACAGTTCAAACAGGGATTGCAGCACGGGTGTAACGTTGCCCATTTTCACCAAGGATTTTCTGGCGGAACTCCCACCTGCTCAGTGGGCAAACTGACCCCGGGTACTCAGAGGTGGATGGAGATCAGCGCCCAACAAGAGGACGCCCCGCTCCAACCCTGTGCCTGCCAAAAGCCCTGACGGCGCCCGCAACAGAGAGAAACAGAGGTCTTGCTGTTTCTTCAGGCACGCGAACCAGCACAATGGAAAATATTTGTGATGTTCTGAAAATCCAAGCTGTTGCTTACCGAACACAACTGAAAAATTCCCCGACTCTGTGCTAGGAAATAGCAAAGCAACTGGTGTGGAAAGAGACCTCCTCCAGACGAGCCTAACCGTGTCCACAGCGGCGTGTGCTGGGGCGGCAGCCGCTCCCCAGCTCACCGGGTGCCGCTGGTGTCACCCTCCCTGTGACCCTCCGATTAGGAAAGAGGTGCTGTCATGAAAATTCGCAACTGGCCCGTGCTGACCGAGGAGAGAGGCTCGGATGCAACACAGAGAATTACAGGAGAAAATATTTACTCACGCGTGTTAAGTGTCCCAGCCAAACTGGGGCACCCCGAATGTGGTTTCATGCAGGGTTCTTCTACCCTTCAAACCTTCAGGTACAACACGATTTGACTAATCACTAACACCCACGCTACCGATTACTAATCATAGCAAAACTTTGCAAATCAGGTATGTTTTTGCCGCGTTCTTGCTGCTTGTCTATTCATGCAGATGTCCCTGGAGTCCGTCTTGCTGGAGTTACTTATCTAGAAGGCCAGACGATGCCAGGAAGGTTTCAAAGACGTGTAGGATGCTGGCGGTATCTTGGTTGTCCCGGGGTATCCCTTATCCTTCATGGTCAGCTCTAGGTTTCTAAGAAGTCCTTATTTCTAGGGCTGGGCCATCCTTTAGTTTGGTTTACTTAAGAGTGAACAATAACAAAATCTCCAGTAAAATGCTGCTACCTCATTACACTACGGTGTATAATGTATTAATATTATATATATATATAATGTTATATATATATATTAACAAAGTTAACACACTTTCATATTCTAAAGACTGATTGATATAATAGTTAGGAAAGGGGATTTTCTTAACAGTGCTTATCTCGGAGTGTGGAGCCGCTTCCTCTGCATGGCAGGTATCAGAAGGGAATCCAGTTGTACAATGTTAATTGTCTGCTTTTGCATCATAGAATGTGTTAATGATTTGTTGGACAGTTATTAAGCTGTTTAATCTTCCAGTCAGCCCATGCAGGATGTAGTTAAGAATAATATCTTTTGTACACGATACACATATGTCACGTTGAAAGGACAAGATCTGTCTCCCCGGCTGGGATGTTGCAAGGAAGCATGAGAACCTCCAGAAACAGTCTTAGTTCCTGCGATTCACAGCAGCTGGATTAACATATTAAACATCTTCTAGGGAAAAAAATAATCATCGTTATGTTTACGTCAATAGATTTTATTCAGCACCTTTTTCATCACTGGCACTACCCTGCAACTTTCTTGTAAAAATGATACTTCTGAAAAAAATGTTTTCTTTAAAAAAAAAAAATATTTAAAAATTTATATTTCTGCTATTTCAGCTGGGGCAAATTCACTAAGCTGACAAAGACTTTAGTAGTAATAATCCTGCAGTGACCTTTTCTTCTGAAAGCTGGAAAGCCTGTAATAAATGAGGCAGTGATTAGGGAAGGAGAAAAGCGGTTGAGAAAATGTGCACCTATCTGTGAACTATTGCAATGCCGTAGCCCTGAATTTTATAGAAAAGCACGTGAGGAAGTGTATAATTCTGCTACTGCAGCAAGGTATGACTAATACAAATTAAAAGGTGCGGGGGACCGCACGGTGACCGGTGAGAACATGATTGTTTGGATGCCCGTTAACTGAGTAGCTGCGTTCCTGTGCATTGGAAAAGGCGTGCATCCTGTAGAGAAAATAGTTATGTGATTAATTAAAATTGCATCAGGTTAATGCACGAAGGAGACAAGTTAAATAAGCATATACAGCCTTAATTATGCTGTATCCTAATTTTTGTGTCTTTGACTTTACAACTTCAGTAACATTTTAATCTGGTACGCGTGTGTCTGTGCTCTGATTATATCCTATCATTCTTTTCTAATTAACTTATTCAGAAACAATAAAAGACAGATTTCCTCCAGAAGATCACCAAAACAAACCGGAGTTTGACACTTCAAACCACCTTGGAATAGAAACGCGTGAGAGGAATTAAAATGCCCTCTAAATATGTAAATGCTGCCGTTTCAAAGGTGCTCCATCTCCTCCTTTCCCCTTCAAACTTCAAGTAGAATTCTACCCTGGGGGAAACCCTGGGAAAGCTGGGCCTTGGGAAGAAGTTGAAAATTAGGCTACAAACTTAAAGGAAACATAGCGTCAACTTTGAAGTGCGTAGCGGTGACTCAGCGGAGACAGCACCTGTAATTCTCCCCTTGCAAAGCGCGTGGACTTCTGCAGCTCCACATTGCTTGAGAGAGTGGGCTGAGGCTGCTCCTAAGCGGAAGCATACTATTAACAGGAAAAATAATACTGCTAATGGGGAGCGCCTCTAACAACCCTGCCACGCAGTGGCTAATTTTGGGTGGTGGGTTTTTGTTTTTTTTTCTTAAGACGATGAACCCAGCAGATGTTTTACCATGGTTTTGGTGCGTACAAGGGGAGGTCCTTCTTCTCCTGCAGCAGGCAATGTTTTAATCCTAGGCAGTAGCTACAGCTTTTCTCCTAATAAAAATTATAAATCAGCTTTGGTGTTTTAGTCGGCTTTCAGATGCTTTATGAAAAATCCATTCTGCTTTGTGATTACCGCAACCAGTTGCTCGTAGTTCGTCCAACAAGAAGCCATAAACCACCCAACCACGTCACGGGGCACCTGTTCCACTGGAACTTCTTGGCAGGAGTCGCCTATGTCACGTTCGCTGACCTTGGATGAATAACCTGGGCATACTACCAATAATGTCAGGGAGAAGCATGAGCTGCTTAAGTATAGATCATTCATAATTTTACTTGCGTTTCTTTCCCTCTGTTTCTTAGGATACCATTCTTTCCCACAAAGTATTAACACTCAGACTCAGGGAATTCTTATTGGCATCGCAGAAGGAAACTCCATCAAAGTGGCTTTGCTGCTCAGATAGGGAAACAGCAGATACAAGTGCGGGGTAACACCACGGGCAGGCGTACAAACGAACTGTGTTCTGGAGCAAGAAGACCTGCGAAAGAATGCGGCCCCCAAAATAAGCATCGAGGAGAAGAGCGACGCAGGGGTGCTCAGACACCGGTGGCAAAGCAATTCTGTACATGGGAGGAAGGAAAAAGATGGCACGCTGGGTCGGTTCGCACAGCAGCGAGGTAATTTTGTTCCCTCGCAAACAGATGTCTTGGGGGAAAAAAACCCAGAGGCTGCACGTGGAGAGGCTATCGATCGCCTTGCTAAATAAAGTAGTAGCCTCACTTCGCGGTAGGTTCTGCTAAGAAGCACCTGCTGAGCATTGATGAGGAAAGGACGGCAGCATCCCGGCATGGCACGGCACGGCACGGCACCAGCAGGAGCAGACGGAGGGGCTGACCAGCCATCTTCAATTCCACCGCCTGAGCTGGTGCCCACCGAGCTGCTTGTCAGCAGGGACGGCTGGAGGTGAAGAGCCGTCACGCAGCAATCCCAAGACACGTGCACGGTGGGACGGACTCGCCTGCCCCCTCCTTCCACAGGAAAGCAAGGAGGGCTCCTGGGGACTTCCCAGCCAAAGAGCCTCACGGCTGGGGCAGCGGGATGGGAGCCATCGGTAACGATGCTGCCGTTCCTTTTCAGGGCCCCAGGAACCAGAGAATAATGCTGGGGGGGGCGGAGGAGGAGGGGTGGCTGAAGCGGTGGGTCCACATTTTCATGGTCTATCCAAGATCCCATGGCTTGTCCTTGGTGCGGCAGAGCAGAAGTAGCCGTGCCACTTCTGTCCTCTGTGCTCTGAATCACGTTCCCAGCTGACTTTGAGAAAATGGCAATGGGATTCAATCCCATTGTAACTCCCAAGTGAAAATGTCAAGAAAGGGAATGATGAAATAGTGACGGGATGCCGAGGCCAACTTCTGGATAGAAAGCTTGAGCCAAGGAGTGTGGTGCAAGTGTCAGACTAGTGAGCATCGCCCGAAGAACCATTATTAGAAACATTAATAGTGCAAAATGGGTAATTTGTGGAACAACTTAAAGCACACAGACTGTTTTGCATAGCAACTATACTTCTACAGCCATCGCCCACCTGCTTCTTTATTGATCTAGATGTCCCTGGAGTCGGTCTTGATGGAGTTACTTATCTGTGATGCCAGACAAGGGGAGGGTGTCACAGAGGCACTGGAGGGGCCAGGATGCTGGTGTTACCCTGGTAGTCCAGGGGTATCCTTTATGCTTCGTGGATGACTGAGATTCTGAGAGAAAGAAGGTCCTTACCTTCAGGGTGGGGGGGGTCTTGCTCCTCCTTGCCATGAGCTGGGGTCCTTTGGTCCTGCTTACTTCAGCAAGAATATTGACGCTTACTTAAGCGTCACTAATGCAGTATATGACCTGAACTATATATATCTTAAGAAAGCTGATACAATTTCATACTACAAAGACTAATTGGTATGATAGTTAAGGAATGAGGTTTTCCTAATACGGGCTACGAGGCTGTCCGTCATTTTGGGGTGCTTAGGGCCTATCAGGAGAGACGCAAAAACCAGAATACCCTCCACTGTCCGGCTGCAACCCAAAAAGCGGCTGGACAAGGGTACCCCTTGGTTGGACTGACAGCCTCTCCGCTCCTCCGAACGACTTTGTTTACAGCCGTGTCTAAAATAAGTGTTGCTTTTTTTTTTCCTTTTGCTTTTTTTTTTTTTTTACTCCTGTTATTCCTGCGGAGCGGGTCGGATTCCTTTCTGACTCACGCATGATTAACTAACTTCCAGCTGCATTATCTTTATTGTCGCTGCCGAGGCACAAGCCAGCGCTCAGCGGGACTCGCGGGTCCCAAGCTGAGCTGGCAGGGCTGCCGCTTACAGAAAACGAGGGCTTTTTTTTTTTCTCTGAAACCTGTGGGGTTTGGGACATTTTAAAAATATATATATTATTATTATTATTATTATTATTATTATTATTAAAGAGAGAACACGTGCTCGCTTTCGGGGACCGGGGAAACCCAACCAAACAATAACCGATAAGGGACCCGGCAGCCAGGCGGCGCCGGGGGGGGCCTCGGCGGCGCCGCTGCCGCGCCCGGCGGGAGGATGGCGGACGGGCGGGGGCGTGTGCGTGTGGGAGGAACGGGACGGGACGGGACGGGACGGGACGGGCAGCCCCGGCGCGGAAGCGGTTAATGCGGGGCACCAGGAAACGGGAAGGAAGAGGCTGAACCAGCAAGAGCCGCACAGCGGAAACACACCGCTCCCCGCCCCCCCCATCCCATCCCATCCCGCTCCGTCCCGTTCCCGCTGGGAGCCGCCGCCGCCGGCGGGCCGGGCGCACGTGCGGGCGGGGCGGCGCGCGGGCACGTGCGGCAACCGGCACCTGGCGGCGTCCGGGCGGGCCTCGAAAGGAGGGAAGGGAAAGGCGCGGAGCGCAGCGCTCCCTCCGCCCCGGGGGAGGGCAGTCGGAGGCGGCTTACACAACCCGCCGCCCCTTGCATAAGCCGGCAGTCGGGTCCGCGGGGGCGGTGCGAGCCGCCCCCCCCCCCCCCCCCCCTTCGCCGTACCGTTTTCTCGCCGCCGCCCGGGAGCCGCCCCCCTGCTGCAGCGATGTGACCCGCCCCCTCCCTCCCTTCCGTCGCCGTCCCCTCCCAGGAAGGAGCCGGAGTCGGCAGCGCCGCGGGCCCGGCATGGAGTAAGGCGGCCCGGGGCCGGCGGCGCCGCGCGGGCATGGAGCTGGGCCCGGGGCCCTGCGCGCTGCCCGCCCCCCCCGCCGCCGGGACCGGGACCGGCTCCGCCGCGGCGGCGGCGGCGGGGGGACCCTGCGCCGAGATGCTGCAGGTGGCGGAGGAGGCCTTCCGCGGCGGCAACTTCGAGCTGGCGGCCGAGATCTACGGCTCGGAGCTGGCGGGGCTGCCGCAGCCCGAGCGGGGCCTGTGCCTCCGCCGGGCCGACGCGCTGGCGCGGGCCGGCCGCATGGCCGAGGCGCTGGACGCCTACGGCGCGGCGGGGCGGCTGGGTCGGCTGCGGCCCGAGGAGCTGCGGGAGCTGGCCGAGAGCTTCGCCCTCAGCATCCGCGACAAGGAGCTGCGCCTGCCGCCCTGGGCGGGCAGCGGCGGAGCCGGCGGGGCGGAGGGCGAAGGGCTGGGCGACCCGGCGTGCTGCCGGCCGCCCGAGCTGTTCGCCTGCCCGCTGTGCCGGCGGCTGCTGTGCGAGCCGGTCACCCTGCACTGCGGGCACACCCACTGCCGCCGCTGCGCCGAGCCCGGAGACTGCGGACGCTGCCACCGCCCGCGACGACCCGCCGAGACCGCCGCCGCCGCTGCTGCCTCTCCGCCATCGCCCGCCGCCGCCCGGCCGCGGGTCAACGTGGTGCTGGGCAACCTGCTGCACAAGTGGTTCGGCCCCGAGAGCCGGGCGCGGCGGCTCCGAGCCGAGGGGGACGCGCTGAGGGAGCGCCAGGAGCTGCCGGCCGCCCTGGAGAAGTACAACCAGGCCCTGGAGATGGGTGAGCGGCGGCGGGGGGGCGAGAGGGAGGAGGAGGAGGGAGGCCCCCGGGCTGCCCCCACCGGCAGCCGGGCTGCGGGGGCGGGGGGTGGGAGGATTGGTGGTGAGTGGTGGGAGAGGGCACCTGGGGGAAGTTTTTTGAGGATGAAACCTCCCAGCGGGTCTCCTCACCCCGCCCCCCCCGCCCGCCGCCGTCCATCCCCCCTAGTGAATGGCTATTTTTGTTCCCCTGTTATTTTTGTCCTTGCTCAGAAGGTGCCTGGCGTTTAGCTGCCTGCAGTCGATGACTCATTATGCAGTGTTTCTAGAAAACCCGCTTTCCTATTTGCGGGGGAAGCCGGCTCGTAGTAAAGGATAGGCGGTGGTGGTCGCCTCTCAGCCCTGCGGCGGCATCATGGAAGAAATCGGTGTGGGGGGTCGGGTTCATTCCGCTACGTGCAGTTGCATCTTTCGGCCTTTGAGAACGCTTAATGACATGCCAGTAGGCGTAAAGAAAACTTCCTTTATCTTACACTGTGCAAAATATTGAGGATAAATCTGCCTTTTGACTCACGGAGATCACCCGCCCTTGTTTTGAGCGTAACCCCTTTATAGGCATGCGATATTTCTCTGTGCAAAGTATTCCCTGAAGAGCCTGGGTTTAAATAAAAAAATGGCACGGGCTGCCTTCCTCCTCCTCCTCTTCCTCATCCACCACACCGATGGCAGCCTTAGTTTATCAAAACTAGGTTGTTCTGGGTCTCTGCGCTGAGTAGTGGGTGGTTCCTGCTGGCTCGGTTGTAGCCTTGTAGTAATGCTTGTGTGCCTGCCTGCTCCTGGCTTGTTTGCTCTGTGAGCGGTGGGGGTGGTATCCATGAGGATCTACAACGCCTGGAGAGAGGCACGGAGCTGAAAAGAGCTGGGATCTCAGCAAATCTTTCCCCCGGGATCTGCCACTCCTCTAGTCTGTGCGTGATGGATGTCTGGTTTAATTGGGGAGGAAAGGGGCAGAAAGCCTTGGTCGTGGTAACAGAGGTGAAATCCTGCGGGTAAATTCCTTCTGAAGACAAATGTAGAGAAAACTGTGCCTCTGCTCCCTGGAGGAGCTCCTTCCCTACTTTGAGTAAAATTGCTTTCCTCGTTCATAGCTTTCATAGCCAGGGATGTATGACTGAATTTTTACCTTTTTATTGTTTTGCCGGCAACTGTAGAGAGAAACACACCATTACACTAGTCTGTTACTTGCTTTCATTTTTTTTGCCACGGTTATGTGGTAGGCATCCAAAATACAAGAGTTTGGGACAGCATAGCATGCTATTGCCCTGCCGCTGATGCCATTAGTTCTGCTCTTTATTCTACTTTTCCAGCTAGATGTGACGAGTTTTCAGTCCTAGCCCAGTCTCCCTGTAAAACTATTACGCGGTTTAGCTGAATTAATCTCTATTAAAGTAGGGCAGGACGGAGAGCTCAAGAAGGAAGGTGAAGCAGAGGGGAGGGGAGAGAGGCTTGATGTAGGTCACTGGTGGATGCCGTGAGTTTCCAGTATTGGAGCCTTTTAAAGTTTTGGGCTCAGGGTCCTGCTGCTGGGGAAAAATATTATCTCGTCAATGAAATAAAAGTGCTTGACGTGATTTTTAGAGAAGTGTTTCTCGCTGTTGTGTGTGCTTCTTGCTGTGTCTGCAGGGGGGTGGAAGGAGAGTGAAGACCATAGTGTGCTGCTAGTGTGCTCGCACAGCCTGTCCTTCCTCCTCCCGTCCCTGCAGCACGTATCTCCGGCCGTGGCTGCTGTGTCTCAGGGGCTCGAGGTAGCTCCCTTGCAGCGTCCTTATTTCTGTCTTCTGGGATTTCCCAGGCATGCTGGGAGTTTGTTCAGAAATTCCTTGCTCTGTCAGTGAGGCTAAAATTGCTTAATAAGATTATTTATTATTTTTAATTCAAATTAAAAATAATAGCAGGTATCTTGCTAGCTTTTGAAATCCTAAAACCGTAGGCTGACGTGTTGTAACTTCCCAACTTCCAAATTCCTGTTGCTGAAGGGCAGCCCACCTCTCAGCCCTTCACCTTTTTTCCTGTTTTCCTGTGTGCCAATGCCATGTCTCGCAGGTGGAGCTGCTGTCTGAGTCTCGTGTTCTGAAATTCGTATCACATGCTCATCAGGTACTGCCTTTTGGCTTGCTGGAGTTGCCTTCTTGTTTTCCAGCCAAGTATCACAGTAAATAGGGGGGTGGGGAAAGAACATGGCTGTTTTCTAACTGTTCAGGACCTTTTAAGTGTTAGCATATGGGCAACTTGAAATGCTTATAAGCCACTGTCAGGTATTTAAGACTCTTAATGTGTGAGAAAATAACTGCTTTTTTTAACCTCCAGATGCTGATGTATTACTACTGAGAGTGAAGGGTGTGGGTATCCTTTTAATTTCTTTTTAGAGGCTGAAGGCCCATGAATGCGTTGATTATACAATTGCTATATAAAGTCAGGTAAAACTCCAGGCTTCTTGGCAGGACTGGATTTTTTTACCGGTGCTTCTTGTGGAGTACTTTCCTGCTCCATCTGCAACAACTGGCTTTGTGTAACGTAATATTATTGTGCTTTAGGTAATCCTGCTCTAGCAGGGGAGTTGGACTAGATGATCTCTAGAGGTCCCTTCCAACTCTGAAGATTCTGTGAATATTAAAGCAAGTTTTCCAGTTACTGATCACTTACCTCATTCTGGTTGTGACCTTCTGTCTTCCGATTTGCATTTTAGTTCTCGAGGTGCTTCAAGTCTAAACTATAAAAGGCTTCTGTTGGGTAGCCAGTACGCATATTTCCAGTATAATCTGGAATATATGCTCCTGATTTCAGGTCTTGGGAGGGGTCTGTGTGCCTTCAAGTTGTCAGCTTTTTCCAGTTGAACTAGTTAGTCTTACAAAAGCTTACTCTTAGCAAGTATATTCATCTTTTGTCCTTTAACTGTCGGATCTGCAGTGCCAGCACTGCTCCCGTGTTCGCTCTGATAGAGCCTGCTATGGATTCAAGTGTGGTGGTGTGGGTTTTTTTGTTTGTTGACTTTTAAGAAAATCAGCTTTACTATTTGATCCTTCTAGTTCTCTTGAGATGCCCGCAGCTTGGTGATCTCTGCTGTTTTAAACAAAGTCGCTGGCTTTTTTGCTGCCATAGACGTTGGAATAGATCCCTCATTATTGCAAGGTATCTAATTACCACAGCTTCAAAGCAAGCACATGTCAGGCTGCTTGAAAGGAAGCATTTGTTTCCAGCTGTATCGCTCTTTGTGCCAAGCTTTATGCCGTTCAGCCATCATAATATCAAGTATTGTCCAGATCTTGCTCTTGGGGCTGTTCCCCACACAGATGAAATTCAGAGAGCTGGGGTGTCAGAGGTGGGCTTCCACTCTGCCATCCCTTCTCTTCTAACTGGTCTTCTGATTATATGAACTCTTCGGTCAGTTAAACTGAAATATACTATCATATGTGCATGCAGGGTTGGTTTGGGTGCAGTGTTTTGGGTTTGGGGTTTTTTTGTGCAGTAGGTGCTTTCTGCACCCTTTTTCCTCTCACCTGCTGCTCTCCAAGGGAGATGTTCTCTGGAGGGACTGTGCCCTGGAGGAGTACAGTTGTTTCTGTGTGTCCAGGCTTACAGACCCTTTAAGCAGTGTGCCTGAAACTAAAGGAAGCTAGATTTCAGTGGCAAATTAATATGGGTATTTTGAGGATGTGCTTTTGGGGTGGGGTTTTTTGTTTTTGTTTTTTTCTCTTTCTTTCTAGAAAGCAGTTCCCAGTTACAGAGGTAGCAGGTGGCCGTTGCTTCATAGGGAAGATAATGAATAGGGAGGGCTTTTCCCAAGTACCATGTGTAACTTCACACAGCTAAAGACTGTATCATGGTGGGGGTGGGAGCATGAGAACAAAGTTCACTCTTGGGGAACAGCAATTATCAAAAAAATGCTGTCTTGTGCAGGCCAAGTAGGAGCATATTGTACACTTTCTGCTAGTCTGCTGGTTTTAAAATGAGGTACTTTATGGCTCTGAAGGAGACCGACCTCTTCTCAGGGTGAGGGCGTGCTCGTAAGCAAAGATATGCAGAACGTCAGGGGGTTTGGGTGGCAGCAGTGGCTCCTGCCTTCAGACAGCACTTCTCTGTGCCCTCCTGAGACCTTTCCTGTAAGTAAGCCTGAAGATGCCCACTTGGAGCTAAAAAACCCAGCGGTGCTTGCTGCTGCTGTGATTTCTGTAATGATGCTGGTTCCTGAGCTGTGTTGGTGGTTCCAGGCTTTGGGTGGTCTTTCCAGCCTGCGCATGGGACTGCAGCTCTGCTGGGAAGGACCTGGTCTAGTGGGAGGTGTCCCTGCCCGTGGCAGGGGGGTTAGAACTAGATGATCTTTAAGGTCCCTTCCAACCTAAACCATTCTGTAACTGTGCCCCCGCTGTGCCCGTCTGACCCTAATCCCTAGCAAGCTTCTTTGGCTGGGGAGGGATGGCCGTGCCTCGGCTCCTGCAGCTCTCCATGCGCCTTTGCCTGCTGTGCCGTGGTGTCTGGCTCCCAACGCAGTGGCACACATCATATCAGGACACCTTATTTCTGTATGAGGCATGTTGGCTCCAGCCTGTGATTACCCACCACTGGAAAGGTGTCCCTTTGGAGTCTACCAAGCCTGGGAAGCATCAGTGTCTCGGGAGAGCAGCAGAAGCTGCAGCAATTCCTCAGAGTGGTTGTGTTTACTTCTGGTGTGATGGGCTCTTTCTCATCAGAAACAGGTTTCTCCTGGGGGGGGGGGAGCTGCTGATGCACATACCCGCTTAAATTACCCAGCGTTTTAATTTTTTTTTTTTTCCCCTCCAAAGGGTTCAGAAAAAGTTTGTAGGAAATAAAGCTCAGCAGCTGTATCAGGATTTTAAAAACACGGTGGAGTTCAGGATGGATATATAGGCAAAGAGGGTCATTTCTTCCCAAGCCCTCTGCGTGGATCACTGTTTCCAGTTGGTAAAGAGCAGTGCAGGAAAGGCCTAAAAGAGAAGGTGAGATTGTATCAAGCCCAAGGTGGTGTCAGAGGTAGCATGCCACAGGGCACCCTGTTGCCTGGGTGCTGGAGATCCCGAGTCTCACATCTCCTGGGATGGAGACCCATGTGCTGACCCCCAGCTCACAGGGCGGTGTTTTGTTTCGAGCAATGCTCCAAACATGGGAGCTTTTGTGAGCTTTGGTGGAAAGAGGAGGATCTGCCTCTCTTGGCCAGACTTTGCAGGGGGGAGAGGGAGGTTTCTCCCTTCTTATCCCAGTGGAGGTTCACCATAAATTTGCCTGATCCAAGAAAGCTTAATGTGGCCACTCAGCACTAATTTATTTTGTGGTCAAGCAATTCATGGAAATTTATCTGACGCCTTTTATATTTTCCCTTCACAAGAATTGAATTAAGGGGACAGGGCAGGCCAGGAGGCAGTAGAAAAGAGCCATAAAGGGAGCATCGGGCATGTGAGGATGAGGTCTCAGGCCAAAATACGCCTGTTCTTGAGCAGATGGAGCCTCTTGGGATGGCGTCAGTGATGGTTCCTGCTCCCCAACCTTGCTCACTGGCCCCTTTTAGGTAGTGTGCTGGGGGTTCACCTACTCGGGGTCACTGTACCCCCATTACCCTCCTGTCCCAAGCATTGAGTTTGCATGGCAAGGGACTGGTGCTGCCTCCATACTCCTGAGCTTCTGCCCGCTGCTTTGCTTGGGTATCAAGTGGGATGGTTTGACCTCAATATAGAGTATCTGCAAACGGTTATGGCCTTCGAGGGTGACCGAGCACTGGAACAAGCTGCCCAGAGGGGTGTGGGAGTCTCTGTCTCTAGAGACATTCAAAACCCACCTGAATGTATTCCTGTCCTACCTGCTCTAGGTGAACCTGCTTTGGCAGGGGGGTTGGACTAGATGATCTCTGAAGGTCCCTTCCAAGCCTTACCATTCTGTGGTTCTTATCCTATCCTTTCTCCTCTAGTCTATATAGACAGTTGTTCATGTCATCATCTTTGGAAATTATGCTTCTCTTGGTGTGCTGGCTAGGTAGGTGGGCAGTTGATGTGTGTCTGGCTTTTCCTTCCCTTCTTCCTTCCCTTTACATTGGTAACTCTCAAATAGGTAAAAGAACCTATCAGTGTTGCACATAGGAAATAAGTGTGTCTTGCTGCATCTCTTGACCTTTCATACTGGCTCTCAAGCTGTTAAAGCTACAGACCTTCAGCGCAAGGCGATTTAAGAGTAACTGCCGTGAATTTTCCTGCTAGATAAATGCCAGGTTGTGGGATTGCACTGCTTCCCAGACAGCATGGCGTAGGTAAACTTCCAACCAAGTATTCTTGGGAGTTGAGCTGAGTTCTTACAGCCACAAATAAGACAGCCATGGGGAAGCTTTTTGCCGTGCCCCAAAAATTATTTGCTGGGGCTTTTTCCTTCCAAGCCTGCTTCTGAGTTGTTCCAGGTAAGGGAGAAAAAGATGATCAGAATTTCTTGGTGGGGTGGTGGGATGTCCTCTTGGTGCTATCCTACTGCAGACCTGATGGCTGAAGGGTTTCTGTGTTAGTCATGGTCAGAAAAAGCAAAAAAGAGTCTCTGTCTGCAGAGGGAAGCTGCTGAACTCTCTTTAGAAAGCTGTGCTTAAATTTTTGTAAAGGTGACTGATGCCATCGTATGCCTTTTATTAATTCTGCCACTCTTTGCTCAGGACTTGTGCTCCTTAGTGGTGCACTTGCACTGAAGTCACGTTGTTCAAAGAAAACTCCTAGAGAGCATCCACGTGCACCTATGTGTGAATTGTGTGCATTAAGTACATTTCAATGGTCACTTCTTTTGTACTCTATTTCTAAAAGATTTCTATTAGAAGACAAGGTTGGCTGTCTTTTTTCTTATGTGGTAAAAAAGAGATTGACCAAATCTTCCTTCCTCACAGGGCCTTGGGAACACTTTCTAGTTTCCAGTAGTAAAGAAGGAAGTCTTTGATGTTGTACTAGCCATTAAAAAAAAAAAAACCACGGTAGACAGCTGTCATGACTCCTGGAACAGTGGATGGTTCAGTCACTTTAATAATTTATCTGAAGAATACTTAATTTTGTAGCTCCTAAAGAGAAGCATGACTTCTAAGTGAAGAATGAGAGGTATTCTTTCTGAAATTGCACGCTGCAAAAAATAGTAAATGCTTGCTGCTTAGAGGATTTGTGCTAAAAAAGGAACTTTCCCATCCCTCTGTAAAAGTGCCTCTTGGAATCTGCTTAAAGCATGTCTCTAAAACCTGTTTGTTCTGTTTTACAGGGGCAGAAAAATGTGTAAAAGTAGGAGTCAGGGTTACCTAGAGACCGTTCCAGTAGTCTGAGTGTTATTTTTGAACTTAAAATATTTTGCAGACTTCTGTCTCTCAGCCCCCTTCCCCCCCCCCCCTTTTTTTTTTGTGCTGAGGTGGTCCTTGAAAATAGTAGTAAATACTTCACATATGACACGACTGGAAATGTGTCAAGTACTTTGGAGCAAGTACAGGAGCTTGTATTACTCCTCATTTATAAAGAGCTTGCGGGTGAAAACTCAGCTCCTGTAGTTGGGTCTCTGGAAGCTTTGCCTGCTTGCGGAGGGTCTGCTGAAGGCAGAGGCTTTGCAGGGCTGCAAGACTGGGGCCACGGTGGACAGGAGGCTTATCCGTCACGAGCAGAAAGGGGAGGAGGCATCATGCCGTATAGTAGACAGTCTTTGGGTGTGTCTTTTTTTTTTTTTTTAAGCAGTTAAAATGCTCATGTAACTTACAGTTATGTACCACTTAAGATAGGGTGGGTATTTCCCCCTCCCCTCCATGTGTGTAAGCCAGATGTAATTTCGTATAAATAATTGAACTACTTCAGCAATCCTAGAGAACGAACTATACCTACGTATCAGGCAGTCTAAAGAATTTTTGAAGTCTCTTCAAACAGCATATTCTCTTCTTCTTTTGCTGGGATAAAGTATAACAGGTTGTCTTTTGCTTTTGGAAGATGACATTTATAGAACTCACTTGCGCTTCTTAGTCTTAAAATTAGATACTGCAACACTCCTTTTCTCTTTTACAAATGTATTAAGTGATTGGCTCTGTTTGAGGACAGAAGCAGTGAGGTAATATCTGAGAAACAAGAAGGTCCTTTTTGCAACTTGCAGAGAGTCAGAAATTCTGGGCTGAAATAAGCTTTAACTGGAAATAGAGAAGGTTATAGAGACCTGGAGAGTAACTGGAAGAAACATAGCTTATGTATTATCACAGAATTGTAGGGGTTGAAAGGGACCTTCGGGGATAATCTAGTCCAACCCCCCTGCCAGAGCAGGGTCACCTACAGCAGGTTGCACAGGAACACGTCCAGGCATGTTTTGAATGTCTCCAGAGAAGGAGACTCCACCACCTCTCTGGGCAGCCTGGGCCAGTGCTCTGCCACCCTCAAAGTGAACTTTTTCCTCAGTAATATTGAGATGGAATTTCCTGTGTTACAGCTCGTGTCTGTTGCCCCTTGTCCTGTCACTGGGCACCACTGAGAAGAGCCTGGCCCCATCCTCTTGACACCTACACCTGCCCTTTAGATATTTATAAGCATTGATCAGCTCCCCTCTCAGTCTTCTCTCCTCCAGGCTAAACAGACGCAGGTCTCTCAGCCTTTCTTCATAAGAGAAGTGCTCCATTCCCTTGATCATGACAAAGAGGGCAACTAGGTTATCATGGGTAAAGTCATATTATGATAGAATATCTGGCTGTAAATTGATCTTATTAACTATGATCATGGCAGACCTACTTGGCTGGCCCTGCCTGGCTGTGAAGCACAGAGTGTCTTTGGAGTCTCCTTGCAATCACAGGTTCATGTGCACCTTGCTCCCTGTTTCTATAGGAGGTCAGGATTTTTCCTCACATGCTTTGGAGATCAGGCAAGGGCTTGACCTCCTGAGGTGTTCTGTTTTGCTTTTGAAGCTTGCTTATTATGTCTTCATACTTCACTCCATAGGCATCTTCTTTCGGGACAGCCGCTGTACCTGCTGTTCGAGAAGATTCTTTAGTTCTGACCAAGGCTTTGGTAGGAAACCTTACCTGAACCCTGAACTAAATGCTGGGAGAACTAGTAAGCATTGAAAATGAGTCACATTTGTGTACTTAATGGTTTTATTATACTAGTGCCAAGCAGCCATGGATGAACTTGGTGTACGTCACCTAAAGCAGTGCCCAAATGTCCAAAGGGTAGAGTGGGAACTGAAAATATAGGGAGGAGGTGTTGATTCATGCTATTTTATCTGGAAAGAGCAGCATGCATCTAGTAAAGTGTTGAAAGACTGGGATTTTGGATAGGAGCGAGCAATGATCTAATATACTACACTTAGCATGGACATTCTTGGACCGAGGACTTTTGCTGTACCATGCAATTCATCACTTACTGGGTTTGTAAAGAAGGTTGTCGTTGGCTTTGCAGTTGTGGAAATGTGAACTAAACCATAGGTTAATGAGATCGGTCTGGCATGCTTCGGCCTCATGAGGTACAACACAAAAGCAAGGGCACAAAGTTAGCTGTATCTTCTTTGTGGCAGCTCTTCTTCCAGGTAGCATATAACGTCTCTTACGGTGTTTCTCCTGAGTGATGATGGGAGTGGTGATTAGCTGTGCTTAGTGGTGATGACAGTTCAGCTTTAAATAACGTATGGAGTTACCCAGCTGAGGACTTACTGAGCCTGAAATAAGGCTGCTGGGAATCTAAAGCATTTTGTCCAGCAGACAGAAAAATCTGTGTTCTTAAGTCTGGGTGCTTGAACAGCAAAATATGGAGGCCCGGAGAGAAGTTAGTTCAGTCTTAAAATTGTATGTTTGTAAGAATATCCAGCTCGTTTGTCACCACTGTCTTTTCTTTCAGTCAAAGTGATAGTACGAAGGAGTTTCTTAATGTCTCGCTGTCCCCTAGACCAGAGGAGCACCTAGGTGCAAAGAAGCAAGTGGGTGGATGTCCCGGATCTTTGGGTGGGAAGGTGTAAAAGAATATGAAATATTAGTGGTTCATTTTTAATTATATTAATTGCTTAGAGTTAATCACTTAGTGTTAGGCTGCATTGGCATACTACTTATATAGAACTCGCTTAGCATTAGTAGCTACTGTTGCTGAAGCCTTAGGCCACAAGCTGTGAACTTTCACCTAGATAAGTTGACCTTGTTTGGAACTTCTACTTAATTACATAAAGGAAGGCCCTGAGACCAGGACATAAGGAAGCTACAACCCTCAGCAGATGCTGCAACCTAACAAGATACAAGAACAGTTAATGGCCCACCTGGAGACAGAGAAAGAATCCCGTGAGGAATAAGAAGACCCCAGACTGGAAATGACTATTGGGCCAAGGGGCGTGTGAAGCGTGGATGGATAGGTTATAAGAGTATAATTGCCCGGGAATTTCTTTGTTCTGGGTCCCTCTCTGGAGGCACCCTGCATGAGCTGTCCTTGCTGCTGTACCATTCGAGTAATTTTATTTTATTTTTGCCCGAGACTCTGCTATGGGAAACCTAGCATGAATAAACTTCCTTAACAAAGGCAAGGGGCGAGCGTTGCCACTTCAATTCTGCTAGCAAAGTGGTGGCTGCAATTTGTCCACCCCAGTTGAAACAGGTCGTCTCTGCTCTTTCATCTCTGTGTGCTTAGGTTGTGTGTAGAGGTGAAACCCCAATCAGGCATGGACCAGCTCTGGAGCCACTTAGTGCAAACAAGCCGTGCTGGGGCTCTCTGGTGGTGTCTGAATCGGCTTCCCTGTGGAGGTGATGGGAGAGAAAGTTTGTGCTTGGGGTGGCTTTTTGAACTTTGTAATGGGCACTTCTGAAAGAAGAAAAATTTGAAGAAAAACACTTGATACCTGCATGAAGATAAAATAAAATAAATAGAGCTTGATGGGACATAGACCTCTCCATCAGAGGTTGTGATGTGTTTTGTTACACTGGCTGTGGGCAGCGTGAGTGTGGATGAGGAAGAGGAGGCCTTTGCACATGCAAACCAGCTGCTGCTAGCTGGTCTAGGCTCTGAGCAGAGGATGGTGGTGCCCTGTGCTCCTCCTCTTCCTCACCGCAGCCTGTTTCAAGAGCTCCTAAACTCATACCCTGCTATGTCTGCCAGCATTGGTCACCCGGTGGAAATAGGTGTTATGTTTGTTGGCAGAGCACAGCTTGCAAGTGGCTGCTTTGTGATGGCAGTGGAAGGGTGCTTGATTGCATGAGTGGGCTTATGGAGGAGGAGGCGGCTTCCTTCTTTGCATACTCTGTGTGCCAAAACCTCTTCCACGCTTCCTCCGGGATCTTTGGTTACTTCAGACTGAAGTAACCAGTGACGTAAATGCAGGGAGGAAAAACCATGATATTCAGAAAATGTTATCTAGTTATTAATTCAATTAAGGCAGACTGATAAGTGAGAAAACATGGGCTTGCCATCATGTTCGCTGTCCCTCTTAATCAGTTTTGGGAAGCTGACCCTGGTTTTCATCTTTATTTTAATGTCCTGAAATGTCTTTACTGCTTCTGTTAATTATTTTATCAAATGTGCTCCTTCCTCTGCGCCCCCAACCAAACAACGCTTGTGTATCCATTTTTTGTACGCGGACTTGTCATGCTTACACAAAGTCTGGAGGAGAAAAGCTAGCTTGCTGTTCAGTTAATTACTAAATCTTGCTAATTTCTCACTGAAATGAAAATAAATATTTCACATTCTTTTTCAAGGTTATGAAAAGGCTTTCAATACTGAATTGTTCAGAATTGAATGCATAACGTAACAAAGTAAGCCAAATTTATTCCTCTCTCCAGAGGCTGAAGTTTCTTTAAAATGTGGGAAAAATTTCCCCTGAAGTCCTGCATAGGCTCACCCCTTCTAGCAAGACTGAAAGGTGTTTTTGTGATGACAAGTGTTTCAGTTCTGCTCAGGCATTCAGGAAATACGCTTAGGATTGAAATAGATTTGAATAAAACATGCTTTTCTAGGAAGAAACGTCAGATAAGGAGGATTAGGGAGTTCTAGCAACTTTAAACTTGTTCTTTCTGTGCTGAGTTCCTGGAAGAAACCTCAGTGGTAGTTTATTACAGTAGAACTCTACCATCTTCTACGGTCTGTTTGACGAATTCTCCTAATTGCTCTAATTGCCTTCCTGGCACAAGGGGATTTTGGGGAGTTCTGTTCTCCTGTCAGCCTCTCCAACTCAAGCAGTATATATATATATGTATATTTTTTTATTTTTTTTTAAACTTGAATGCTTGGGCATATGTGGGAAAGTAATTTTGGGTGTTAGCACCTGCATAGGTAAAAACGCAATCTAACAAACATCTGCAGATGAGTGCAAAGGTGATGTGAGCGGAAAGTTAACAATTTTGGAAAATCGAAGCTAACAGCCACACTCAGGGTGGGCAGTATTTGGTGGTTCCAAGGAGGGTCCAGAAGGCGGAAAGCCACTGAGCCCTTTGGCTCTGGGCGCTGCTTGGGCCGGGGTTAGTCTGGTGCCATGGGATCGCAGCTGGGATGGAGGGAGGGAGCTGCGTGGGAAGGCTCCCAGGACCTGCGGCTCCAAGGAAGTCTCTGTGTCCCGGCTGCCCGGAGCCGCAGATCCTGGGAGCCTCAGCAGTGGATCCCTGATGCTGACAAGGACATAAATTTTGCTGTGCAGCTGCAGACTCCCAGAAGAGTTTGATTCAGGAAATGCCATCTCCTGGTATTGTGGAAACAGCAAAAATTTTCTGCGCTTTTCTTTTTTAATTTGCCCTGAAATAATAAGTCATTTCATTAAAGAAATCTCTCCTTTTTTTTTTTTCTTCTTTTACATCGAGAAGAAAGGAGGAGTGCATTATTTTAAAACAAATTATTTGCTATTGTGCAACTTTTTAGTTTTTTCCAAATGAAACTTGATGGTTATTATAGTATACCAGCATCTAGCAGCAGTCACAAACCCCTTATGTCCTCAAGCCCTCTCCATCCACTTTCTGTGACTAATTTGTTTCGCCACAGCACATGCGGCAGCACGGAACAACTCAATTTCATGGCACTTATAGAAACTCTGTAGTTATTTAGGGTGTAGCTGGATATTCACTTTTTCGTCCCACTTCCATGCATACCCTAAGTTGGAGTCAGCCAGTGGATGCCATGGTTCCACTGGCAGGATATGAGGTCTCAATCCATCTAGCCTTGCCGTGGGGCCAGCTGTGGACCCTCCTGGGATGGTGCCGCCGGCAGCAGGAGGTTGGGGACAAGGGGATGTGTGCGTTGGACGCAGAGCCACCAAGCTTTCCGGCTGCGCCGCCGTGTCTCCGGGTGGGGTGAGCTTGAATGGAGGCGGCTGGGCAGCGCTCCAGCTACGGCGTCTTGTCTCGCTGCTTTATCTCCATATAGAAAACCTGTTATACTGTAGTCTCATAAATGCTGCTGCCTTTAGCAAAGCTGTTGGGTTGGTTTTTTTTTTTCCCCTCTTTCTTTTTCTCTCTCTGTTAACTAAACATTCCTTGCCAGTTACTCATTAAGATGGGCCATACCTTCTGCTTTCTGATTGAGACTCAGTGAACCAGAGGTACCAGCCCTGAATGCATGAGGCTGCTTCTGGTTTGCCTTGGGGTTGTTTTTTTTCAGTAGCTTGTATTTTCCCTTATTTTCCCTTCATGTCGTGAGAGCCTTTGGACTTTGCTTTGGGAGGACTTGCAGCCTTTGGGGTGGCTTTTCTTTTGCTGAAAATTTTTTCAGCGGAGACAAGATCCTGAAAAAGAGTTGATGAAGGTGTTCTCTCTCTGAGCCTGCTGAATGGTGTGCCGGGAAGCCTCAGCATGGCTCAGATGTGGGGTTGTGAATAGAAGCAGGACAGTGGCTTGCCTGCCCCCCCTGATCTCACCCTGCCTCTTTTCCCCCTGTGGTGCCAAAAAATATCCCACCCAGCGCTCTGCCTGGCTGCTGAGGCACCTACCTCTCCTCGCTGCATCTACCCCCTCGGCACACTCCACACAAATACCCTGCAGCAGATGCGACGATGGAAATACGGAGTATGCATTCATATTGAATACAAACAGAAGATGCAAACTGCTTAAATGATAGCTAAATTAAATAATGTTATATTTGAGCACTCCTAAAAGGAAACAAAAAAAAAAAAGCTTGCTTCTGAAGATCTTAGGTGAATTGTTTTCAGTTTCATTTAACTTGCAGTGTTTCTAAGAATTATTAGCTAATAGTGTGGATCACTGCAGCAATCTGCATGTGCAAAACTTAAAAAAACCAAAAAAAATAAACAAAAAAAACCAAACAAAAAAAACCCCACACCAACCAAACCAACCAGCAAACAAAACAAAACCCAAAAATCCCCTCAGTGAACTTGGTTTTGCGGAGCTCCTTCTTTTTAGGTGTAGTCTCTTGCCTCAGTGCCTGGGAGCAGTGGGGCATCGTCACCCTGGGTATGTCATATGGCAATTAGTACGTCTGGCATCAGTCCACGCTGCAGCCAAAAAAGGCAGCAGTCCTTGCTGCTTCTTCCTTTCTCATCCCTTCTCCTGGCACCCATGTTTGCGTGGCTGTCCAGTGAACCAGTTGAGGGGGAACTGATCCTCTTAAACCTTTTTATTTATTTGTTTTTATTGGATTAGCTTTCAGTCAATTGATTCCTTGCTCTGGTTCTCTGTGCAACCACGCAAACCTGGTTTGCTGCACGAGCGCTAGTGTCAGCTCCAGGGAGGCAAGGAGGCAGACGTGATCGTGGGACATCCCTCCTGGTAGGTGCTTGAACTTAATGAGCAGTGGCATCTGCAGCAGTTACAAGCTTATTCTGTGCATCCATGCACACTTGGGTGAGTGCCCAGGCTTTGTATGGGCAATGTGCTCTTACTGAGGATGTGTTTAGGGTGCTCGTGCAGAAGTGAGGTGCAAACAGTGAAGTGAAAGCAGGCTGGAAAGAGCAGGAGAGGTACAGAGACAGCAGCCCTGCATAGGGACGTACAGGAGGTGACGCTTTGTTATTATTTAACCCCAGCTAGCAAGTAGGACCACGCAGCTGCTTGCTCCCCGCACTCGCGATGGGGGAGAGAATGGGAAGGGTAAAAGTGAGTAAAAACTTGTAGCTTGAGATAAAGACAGTTTAATAAGTAAAGCAAAAGCCATACACGCAAGCATAGCAAAACAAGGAATTAATTCCCTGCTTCCCATGGGTAGGCAGGTGTTCATCCATCCCCAGGAAAGCAGGGTTCCATCATGTGTAACGGTTACTTGCGAAGACAAATTCCATCACTCCAAATGTCCCCTCCTTCCTCCTTCTTTCCCCCATTTTATATACTAATCATGATGTTAAATGGTATGGAATATCCCTTTGGTCAAATGGGGTCAGCTGTCCTGGCCGTGTCTCCTTCCAGCTTCTTGTGTCATAGAATCATAGAATCTTCATGGTTGGAAAGGACCTTTGAGATCATCGAATCCAACAAAACAACCTACAATCTCTGCCACTAGAGCATGCCCGGAAGTGCCACATCTAGATGTTTCTTAAACACCTCTGGGGATGGTGACTCAACCACCTCCCTGGGCAGGCTGTTCCAGTGCCTGACCACTCTTTCAGTAAAGTAATTCTTCCTAATATCTAACCTAAACCTCCCCTGCTGCAACTTCAGACCATTTCCTCTGGTCCTGTCATTATTCACCTGGGAGAAGAGGCCAACACCCACCTCTCTCCAACCTCCTTTCAGGTAGTTGTAGAGGGCAATGAGGTCTCCCCTCAGCCTCCTCTTCTCCAAGCTAAACGTGCTCAGCTCCCTCAGCCTCTCCTCATATGACCTGGTCTCCAGACCCCTCACCAGCCTGGTAGCTCTCCTCTGGACACGCTCCAGCACTTCAATGTCCCTCTTGTACAGAGGGGCCCAGAACTGAACACAGTACTCGAGGTGAGGCCTCACCAGTGCCGAGTACAGGGGCACCATCACTTCCCTGCTCCTGCTGGCCGCACTATTCCTGATACAAGCCAGAATGCTGTTGGCCCTCTTGGCCACCTGGGCACACTGCTGGCTCATGTTAAGCTGGCTCCACTAGCATCCCCAGGTCTTTTTCTGCTGGGCAGCTTTTCAGCCACTCTTCCCCAAGCCTGTAGCGTTGCTTGGGGTTGTTTTGGCTGAAATGCAGGACTGGGCACTTGGCCTTATTAAACCTCATACAGTTGGCCTTGGCCCATTGATCCAGCCTGTCCAGGTCACTCTGTAGAGCCTTCCTACCCTCAAGCAGATCAACACTCCCACCTAGTTTGGTGTCATCTGCAAACTTACTGAGGGTGCACTCAATCCCCTCATCCAGATCATTGATAAAGATATTAAACAAAACCGGCCCCGAAACTGAGCCCTGAGGGACACCACTGGTGACCGGCCACCAAGAGGATTTCACCCCATTAATCACAACTCTCTGGGCACGGCCATCCAGCCAGTTTTTAACCCAGCGAAGAGTACACTTGTCTATGCCATGATTCGCCAGATTCTCCAGGAGAATGCTGTGGGGGACGGTGTCAAAGGCCTTATCAAACTCCAGATAGACAACATCCACAGCCTTCCCCGCATCCAGAAGGCGGGTCACATGGTCATAGAAAGAGATCAGGTTGGTTAAGCAGGACCTCCCTTTCCTAAACCCATGCTGGCTGGCCCTGATCCCTTGGCTGCCCTTCGCTTGCCGTGAGAGCTCATTCAAGATGATCCTCTCCATGATCTTTCCTGGTACCGAGGTCAGGCTGACAAGCCTGTAGTTTCCCGGATCCTCCTTCCAACCCTTCTTGTAGATGGGTGTCACATTAGCCACCCTCCAGTCATCTGGTACCTCCCCTGTTGACCAGGATTGTTGATAAATGATGGAGAGAGGCTTGGTGAGCTCTCCCGCCAGCTCCCTGAGTACTCTTGGGTGAATCCCATCCAGCCCCATAGACTTATGTGCGTCTAGGTGCAGAAGCAGATCATTGACTACTTCCTCCTGGATTATGGGTGGGTTGTTCTGCTCTCCATCCTTATCTTCCAGCTCAGGAGGCTGAGCACCCTGGGGATAGCTGGTCTGACTATTGAAGACGGAGGCAAAGAAGGCATTAAGTATCTCAGCCTTCTCCTTGTCTTTGGTTGCAACTTTCCCTCCCGCATCCAGTAAGGGATGGAGATTCTCCCTGGCTTTCTTTTTGTTGATGTATTTATAAAAGCTTTTTTTGTTGTCCTTAATGTTAGTGGCCAAGTTGAGCTCCAGCTGGGCTTTTGCCTTCCTAATTTTCTCTCTGTATAACCTAACGAGATCTCTGTACTCCTCCTGAGTTGACTGTCACTTCTTCCAAAGGTGTCCTTCCAACCTACTCACTGGTGGGGAGGTGTGAGGAGCAGAACAGACCTTGACTGCCTAGTAACAACCAAAACCATTAGTGCTCTACCAGCACTATTCTCATCCCAAATCCAAAACATAGCTGCTAGCAAGGAAATCAGCTCTATGCCAGCTGAAACCATGACACGCTTGCAGGAAAAAAACTTGAGAGCGTTAGCTTGGAGGTAAAGTTTAAAATTTGTAGAGATGAGGCACTGCTGTCTCTCGGCACACCTTGAAACCTTTTTAAAGTTTAATCCCAGTTATGACAGTTCTGACCAGCTTATGTTTGGTTAAGGGTTACTGCACTTAGCTGCCACCATCTGGCAGCCAGCTTCCAGCCCTCTGGAGGCCTTTCCTGGCTTGCAAAGGACAAGAGTGATCAAGGACAAATCACACCTAAATCTCATCTCATAAGATGAGATAACTGGTTTGGTGGACAAAGGGAAGAGCATTGTTTGGGGATTAGTGGGGTTTTTTTGCAAGGCTGCTGCATGCAGCCAGCCACAGCATCTTCCTGGCCAAGCTGGGGAGGTAGAGGTGGGGTAGGTGGAGAACTGTCTGGACCTTCAGGGGCACAGGGTGGTGGTTAATGGCTTGAGGGCTCCTGGGCGGATGGCTACCAGTGGCATTCCTCAGGTGTTGGTAATGGGGCTGACACAGTTCAACCCTTACTAACAACCTTTAGGGTCGTGATTAGGGGCACAGAGTCTAGTTGGAGGTCAGTGACAAGTGGTGTTCCCCAGGGGTCAGTACTGGGTCCAGTCCTCTTCAATATATTCATCAATGACCTGGATGAGGGGATAGAGTGCACCCTCAGCAAGTTTGCTGATGACACAAAGCTGGGGGGGGTGGCTGACACACCGGAAGGCTGTGCCACCATACAGAGAGACCTGGACAGGTTGGAGATTTGAGCAAAGAGGAACCTTATGAAATTCAACAAGGGCAAGTGTAGGCTGCTGCACCTGGGGAGGAATAACCCCATGCACCAGTACAGGTTGGGGGCTGACCTGCTGGAGAGCAGCTCTGTGGAAAGAGACCTGGGACTCCTGGTGGACAACAGGATGACCAAGAGCCAGCAATGTGCCCTTGTGGCCAAGAAGGCCAATGGCATCCTGGGGTGCATCAAGAAGAGTGTGGCCAGCAGGTCGAGGGAGGTCATCCTCCCCCTCTGCTCTGCCTTGGTGAGGTCGCATCTGGAGTACTGTGTCCAGTTCTGGGCTCCCCGGTTCAAGAAGGATGGGGGACTGCTGGAGAGGGTACAGCAAAGGGCGACCAAGATGATGAGGGGACTGGAACATCCCTCTTATGAAGAAAGGCTGTGGGATTTGGGTCTCTTCAGTCTGGAAAAAAGATGGCTGAGGGGGGACCTTATCAACACTTATAAATACTTCAAGGGTGGGTGTCAGGAGGATGGGGCCAGGCTCTTTTCAGTTGTGCCGGGCAACAGGACAAGAGGTAATGGGCAGAAACTTGAGCATAGGAAGTTTCATCTCAACATGAGGAGGGACATATTTACTGTGAGGGTGGCAGAGCACTGGCACAGGCTGCCTAGAGAGGTGGTGGAGTCTCCGTCTCTGGAGACATTCAAAACGCACCTGGACATGTTCCTGTGCAACCTGCTCTAAGATGACCTTGCTCTGGCAGGGGGGTTGGACTAGATGATCTCCAGAGGTCCTTTCCAACCCTATGATTCTATGAACCTCCATGAGTGGGCAAAGTGCACTGTCAGCAAGTTTGTCCGTGACACCAGACTGGGGAAGGAAGAAGTGGTTGATGTGCTGGAGGGCAGGGCTGCCATTCAGACCAACAGCCTGGGGCATGGGTTGACCAGTCTTGCCTACTTCAGCAAAGGCAAGTATGCCTGGGACAGAATAACCCCGTGTAACAGGACGGGCTGGGCTAGACAGCAGCACTGCAGAAAAGACCTGGAGATCCTGGTGGACAAGCTGAACGTGGATCAGCCACAGTTTTTCTGTGGTTCTGTGAAATTTTATGCTGGAGCTAGATTTCTATCTTAAAATGTCTTACAGAGACCTTAGGAAAGGATGGAGTAATAATGCTTGAGATGTTCATAATCCACTCAAACTGAACGGTTCATGAATGCGTGGGTACTGAGGCAATGTCTATGATCGTGAGGGTTGTCTGCCCTGAGGAGGGCAAAGTACACAGGTGGCAAGTGGATATAAAATGTGAAGGCTGCATGCATTTTTCTTAATGAGTGGCTTCCAGGAACATTTTAACTGAAGAGTTGGTGATTTATTTCAAGGAAAGCCACATTGTGGGGAGAAATACTTGGGGCTTTTTTTCTTTTTGCTTTCTTAAATGTCCTGTAAGCAAGGCAAGGGAAAGAGCAGGTGGCATCCTATATGTGAATATGAAACCTCTCCTGCTAGGTAAAACGCAGAGGTTGCTTCCAGGCTGAGAGGAATATATTTTGGGAAGGAATTGCCTCTTTTCCAGTACAGGAGAATATGAATGTAACCGGTGTGCAGTAGTGCTTTTTTGGTTACTTTGGCTGGAAATTAGCTTACTGTATTTAACACATATTAGTGCTTCTTTTAACTGAGCTCCTTGCAACCTTTTTTGTTTTCCAGCTCCTTGCAAGTGTTCACTAATAGCACAGCGAGCAGAACTCTGTACGTCAATGAAGAACTACCAGCAAGCTCTTCATGACGCGGACCTCCTCTGCCGAAACAAACCCCACTGGCCTGCGGTATGGTGCTTGCATATCCAGATGACCAAAATGAAAACTGCTAGTTCTCGGGGCTTCTCTCTGTGAGGGCATTGTTGGAAGAACATTGCGGCATTATCGGGGCTGGGAATGTCTACCAAAAGCTAAGTTCTTCATAGAACAAGTCTTGGAAGGTCCTTAGCGTGTCTCCAGCTAGTGGGATTTCAGTGGTGGGCAGCTGGTGATGTGGTTTTGTTTGTGCTGTTGCCTGTCAATCTTTTGGGGTAGTGCTACAGCTTGGCAGCAGAATTGGGTCCATAAGGCTCTGGCAGCCTGGGATCGCCCTGCACTTCCCTCTGGGATGGTGTGTCCCAGGTAGTGGGTGGTGTTGATGGCCTGCTGGCCAATGTGTCTTTCTGAAGAGCACCCCAGACTATTTCAGGATTGTTTTTTGGGGTTTTTTTCCCCCTCCTTTAATACTAAGAGTTCATATTTGTGATTCCTACCTGCGTCATGGTGATTCATAGAGGGGGCTGGGATTTTTTTTTTTCGTAATGAGAGGAAGTGCTACAAGGAGCACTGGTTTGTGGGCGGTCTGAAGCAAGCATCAGAAATGATGTTATGAGAGAGAAATGGAAGAAGCACGTGGTGCCTCTCGTTACCACTGGTTGCCTAAGGCTAGAATGGGTGTCCGACAGCTTGCCCCACCTAGGATTACACCTCCCAGTCAGTCCCTCACCCATCAGTAGCAAAACTGCAGCACAGGTTTGACCAGATAAAGCCCCTGGGTGCTGTGCAGGGTAGCACGGGGAGTTGGGGAAGGATTTTAGGCAGACCTCGGCTTTCCTGTGAAGACTAAGGAGTTGTTACGTGAACCCCTCGGCCACCTGCCTCAGCATGGGGGGCTGCAGCTAGCTCTCCATTTCCAGGTGGGGAAGATGTGGGGTGTCTAAGAGAGGTGTTGTCTGAAGCACCGAGTTTCTGACAAACTAGATATTTGTCTCTGAAGGCTATCTGTCTTTTCACCCATTGAAACCTTTCTTATTTGAAGGCAATTCATAATCTTCCCCCTGCCTCCAGTTTACCTTTCTGTCTAGGATCATTGCTCATCAAGTCAGGGATCCATCTCGGTGGCGTTGGCTGGGTTTCTGTGCAGAGGGAGAAAGATGAATTAGGCACGTTCAAATGTTTTCTTGAAGTGTCTTCTCTGTTTGCCTTGAATCCATGGAAATGTGATACGTGTCAGTCGTAGGCAGATAAAGATTTCGTTAATCACATCTCTGTAGAATGCTAATTGAAACTGAAATTCGTCATCGTGGCATAATCAGCAGTGTCATAGACGCATTTCACTTGTGCTTGCATGTGAGAACTTCCATGTAGGCTGTGCTGATCCAGAATCCATGTTCTCCAGGAATTCTGTGCACCGGCTTTGTTTTATATCTTGCAGCATCCCATCCAGTGGCAGAGATTAGGTCAAACATAGGTTGTGTAGTTAAAAAAAATAAAAAAAAATTGACCATTAAATTAAACTCATCCTGGGAGTAGCTCCTGGGAGGCAAGCGTTCACCTGCCGGAACCTTTTTGCTTATTGATAACTGGAATGTAACGGTTCACTGAGTTACTGGTGAAGCTCCTGGGTCCACTGTAGTCATTAGAGCAATACGCAAATTGTTTTCTTTTCAGTTGCTATGAAAATCAGGTCCTTGGACTCTTGAGGCAGAGAGAAGTTTCCAGTTGTATGTTTATGTGGCAGATAGAAACAGGTCCGATCCTGCCTGCTGCACAAGGTCCTGCCTGGACCTTACCCGTCAATCTGATGCTTGTCAGGGCCACATGAAAAGAGGAAAGGGAAGGTGGCAGCAGTAGCCTCTGAACTGTAGGGGCCTCTAGTCCCTGGGCCTAACTTCTGTTGTTGGATCTTTTAGTTTTTTCTCCATAGACAGCCCGGCTCAGTCCTCCCTTGCAGCTTGGGTAAGGAAATGGCACTTGCAGCCCCAAAGGCCAAGGCCAAGCAACCTTGTAGGCTCCCCAGCGCACTGGAGTAACCTTGACAGTGATGTCAGGCATAGTAGGACCTCTAAAAAGGTTTTACTGAGGCTGTGCAGGCATCAAGATAAGAAGGTCGGGGTCAGGCCTCACAGTAGCTCTCTTCTTACTGCATTCAGGAAAAGAAAAATGTATCTCACCTTGAGAGATTGGTGTGTAATGACGCTTCTTGTTCAGGTCACCAAATGATGTATATTAATTAACCGGTCCTACACAGTGCCTGTTACTTGCTTTTGGTACCAGCCCCGCTGCTTCCTGACAGTGGAAAGGTAAAGATCTTAATGGGCCTCAGCTTGAAGGGCTCTACTGAAAGAGTGAGGGAGGTGAGGACCTGCTCAGGAAGATTATGTGATGCCGGATCTTTTGACATTTGTATCAAAAATGGAAAAGTGTATCTGCTCATCTAACTAGTCTCTTAGACTAGTGAAATTGTACTTTCAGCACAGCCTAGAGATACTCATGCGGCTCAGAGGTGGACTTGCAGAGCATGCTTCTGTCTAATAAGCAAGAGGCAGATGTTTAAATTAAAGTACACTTAGTTTCTTTTCATCACTAAGGAAGTAATTCCCATAGTCAGATTTGAACTGCAAGTTGATATCCATGCGGAAATTCAGAGGTGAGGCATTCCTGTCTTGCTACTAGTAACAAGTAGAGTAGGACTTGTCCCCAAGCTGACTACCCTACCTGTTGGCTATGGATGTGGGAGAGGCAGGGCTACAAGGTTTCAGATTAAGAATTGGTAAATTGCCCTAAATTCATAATGTTGTTGGTCTTCTCTAGCCAAAATAGGTGAAAAACCATCTCTATCCTGGTAAAACATGCAGGAGAAGTGAGAGTGGCCTGAACCTGAAGTCTTTTGCTCCCTCAGCTGCCACCTCCAGCTTGCCTATGCCATTGCCTTTCCCATCCAGCTTCATTACTGCTAGGTTGGTCCTGGTATGTGAAACTGTTCTCTGGGGTATTGAGCCCTGTCGGGTATGTAGTAGTCTCGGTCCCTGGGGAGGCAAATACCCCTCCTCATTCTGCATCAGTTCCCCCCTGAGGAAAAGAGCGATGCCTTTGGCAGGGGTGATGCAGCAGTGGCTTCCTGGGGCATCTTCTTTCAGCAAAAGGGACTGACTTCCCTGTAGTTGTGTGGATCAAAGAGGTCGTTACCCAAAAAGTGTCTTATTCTTCATTTGCAGCATGGTGTGAACTTCCAAGTTTGTTTGCTGGATTCTTGTAGCCACTTCAGAAATGATCTCTAGATTTGTACGTTTCCTTTGTGTGAACAGGGCCATTATGTGAAAGCAAAAGCTCTTTCTGGATTGGAAAGGACTGAGGAAGCATTGAAGGAGTTTCTCTATTGTGTTGCCTTAAATCCTGAATGGAGCTCAATGAAGAAAGAAGCCCAAAAGGTATAAAATGTGTTTACTGGCCACTTCTCGGCCCTCATGCTGCTCTTACTCCTGCAGCTCAGTAAAACTCTTGTTATTTCAAGTAATAGTAAACAGCCAAAGGATAATTTGATTCCGTAGATTCTCCAGTAAACCTTATTAGCATTATGCTGTGCGAGGCACCTCTTGGGTTTGGTTTATGCCTCAACCAGAGGGACCGTACAATTGTGGATTGCACTGCAAATCTGTAGCACTGGCCATTGCCATTTGTAGACTACACTTACAGTATGTTGACTGGATTTCAGTACACCTGGATTTCATAGGCTCGAGGCTGCTAATTTTAGTGCCCATCAGAAAACCGTTTTTAAGTGGAAAGTGGCAGAGGAGGGGGAGCTGTGTGCTGCCCTGTCCTGGAGAAATCCTGCAGTCTCCTTAGCAGTTTGGGTAACTTCCCATAAGGGACACACTTACTGGTAACCAACCATTGGCGGGTTCTCCGGGACCGTCCATACAGGCAACTTTTTATAAAAAGAAATGGGGATTCGGCAAGAGGCTTGGTGGGGACTGGTGAGAGGCGCAAGAGGCTCTACACAGCTTTAGCTAGAGGTGAAACCTGCTTGAGAATAGAGGAGATGGATGCAGAGGATGAGGAGAACTGAAACACATCTCTGTTAACTGGTTTTGATAGGAGAGCATGGTCTGGAGGCAGGGGTCTGAGGGTCAGAGTAGAGAGGAGTGGAGGCAGGAGAAGGATGCGACAGTCTGCCGTCCCAGGTGCTCCTGAGGAGCAGAGGCCTTCGGGGTGGGAGGTGGACACCAGAAGAGCACCTTGGGATGTGTCTGTCTGTGGTTGTGGTGGGGACTGCCGTTCAAGTTTCCTGTGGGCATTGGGGAATGCAGGATGTCCTGGTTGTTGCAAGCTTCTTGGCATCCAGAAGCTGTGAAGTTTGTGTTTGTACAGACATAAATATCTCTGTTGTAATTACTATTATTTTTTTCTTTTTTTTCTCTCTAATTGACTAGATAATGTGTGAGATGTTTTTCCCAGCCTTTGAAAATGTTCATGATAGTCTAACAGCACCTTTCTCTAGTCGAACATCCCATACAAGATTGAAACCTGCATTTCTGAGTAGCATAAACACACAGTCAGCTGCAGAAGATAGCTCTATTGCTGGGTCCTCAAAGGTAAAGTAAAAAGCATTCAACATAACAATACCAAAAGTGACACAAGGATCTGTCTGATCTGTGTGACATTGTCTTTGTCTGCACTTACTTTCATGGTAAGACTGTTTTCTCCATTGCTGTTGGATCTCTTGTTGGGATGTACTTCCTCAGAAAAATAAGAGAATGAAACTATTTTTTCAGAAAACAATATGGTGCCTTCGTGTGGGGGTTGCTTATATTTGTGGGGTTTTTTTCTCCCCTGTGTGCTTTTTCTGCACTCAGGGACATAATTTCTAGAGACGGGAACTGTAGGAAGAGAAGTATCCCTATTTCTTGCAACTGGAGAGTGGCCTTCTTCAATATGGACCCTTCTTCCCTGCTAATCTCATTGTAGTGACATTGATCTATTGCTGATGTATACAGCTAATAGGAAAAACACAAAGCAAAATTGTCTTGTGTTGTATATAACTGTTCATAATTTTTTTTAGGATACTGTGTTCAGGTTAACAAAAACCCCGTCCCAAGAATCTGATGTATTTAGAAGTACTGATTCTCCTGTTTCCCATCATGTTCTGGATCTCTATTTTGAAGAAAACAAGAAGTCTTTGGGAGCTATTCTCTCCAGTTTACCTGGGGTTGGCTTAAAAAGAAAGCTGTCCAGTGATATGAGGGATTTACAAAGCTTGGATGTCCCCAATAAGATTCCTAAAAAAGGTTTGTGTTGTGGCTTAGAAAGGGGATTTCTTTTGCACATACTTAAAAATTATAAACTACTTTTTTCCTTCTCCCTTTTTATAGGTGTCAATGAAACATCCCCTACAGGGACTGGAATAATATTTTGTTTTCTGTTGTGTCTGTTTCTGCTGTAACAGCCTATTTACCTTATTCCGGAGCAGTTTCAATTAATTCAATGAGTGCTGTATTTCTCTTTCTCAAATGGGCCATTTCCAGTGTGTAATCCACTAACAGTTTAGTCTTTGTGTTGCTGGTGCTATTTCCATTTTTTAGGTCTCAGAGGTAGAGCCTAGCTTCATTGTCCTTCTATATGAAGGAAAGATGCAGTAATCCTGGAAACTAATCTTTAAATGGCATCAGAAACAGTCACATGCAACTTTACATGAAATTTTCCAAGCAAACAAAGAAGGCTTTTGAAGGGTAATAAGCCCCCCCCCCTTCGGTTTTCTGTCACTTGATAGCTGTGCTTACAACTGGTACGTTTCTCAAGCTTCTAACAAAGACCTCCAAAGTGTTTTTGGTATCCCAGGATAAAAATGCTGGAGGCAATATATTGCACTGAGTAGTGAAATAATTGGTTAAAAGGGGCTTTTGAAATGCTGCTATATTAGTGTGCATTTTTTCCCTTAAAAGAAAAAAAATAATCCAACAATACCTTCTTGGCAAATCTGACTTCTGCCTTGAAATGTTAAAGTCTTCACATACTGCTGTGTGCCTGCCGCCTGTGCAGATGATCAGTGTATGGCCAGTTTCTGAACACTTTGCTGTGAAGGGATAAACCCCGTACTTTCTGTGAACTGCAGACTCGGTAAATAGATTGTGAAATCTGACCCACCTGTATCTTCACAGCGAAGGCCAGAGATCGCGTTTTACCCATAACCGTTAATTTCTGGTCTGTGCTAGATCCCGATGCCGTGTTGCTATTTGCAGAATTAACGCAGTTAGGTTCTGGCTATCACTAAATGCTAACATGCCAGATGTAGGTTAAAGATAACGCTGTTTTCCTTTGTAGGCCACACAACACCGGTGCCCTCTCCCCTATTCTGTCTGTGCTCGAGATAAACCAGATGCTGAGCATATGTTATCCTTTAACAAAACAACTTAGTGTTTTAACGTAACATAAAAAGCTGAGCTTTTTCTTTTTTTTTTTTCTTTTTTAAAATGGTCAAGAACTTAGTGTGTGGAGGCAGCGTTCATGGCTCTGTTGCAGCTCATCACTGAGCAACAAAGATGCAGATTGTAAAAGAAGTTGCAGAATCTGCTTGTGTAAATGTCATCAGAAGCTGGATCTGATAGCTCTTGAGCTTAAAAATCTGCTGTGAAGTTTGAAGCCCTTACCCTTTCTGTGTGTTAAGTACAGGGATGCGTACCACCCCCAAAAAGGCAGGGTGGGCAGAATTTTAAGTGAAGTGGTTTGTCCTGTGTTTGCAGAGTGCTGAGCTAGTGAAATCAGTATTAGCTAATGCAGCTCCAGTAGTCCTTAAACTTTAAGCTGTCTTAACCATGGGATTTCCACAGCAGCCTAGTCTAGAAGCATGTAAGCTTTTTTATACTTGTAAGAAAAATTACCCCTGCTGAGAAATCTATAATAAACACTGATGAAATAGTTTGACTGTGTGTAAACAAATTAAATTCTGGACTTAATGTACTTTAAAACATCTGGCCTGGCTGATGTGGGAGTGGTGATGGTGGTGGGAAAGCAATAGCAGAGTATTTTAAAAACTAGACTTTTTTTAAAAAAAAAACAACCGTTTTTGGAGAAGCAAATCATGGGTATTCAGCTCTAAACTGCTTTCTCTGGCCGCAGACATCATCCTCTGCTCTCCAAAAGGTTTCCTGCCAGAAAGTCTAAAACTTAGATGGAAATTATGTTTGTTTGGAACAAAACTTCAAAAAAGAAAAGAGATAAATTAGGTTCTTTATGGAAAAACAACTTAAACAGCATCTGAAATTGCAGTAATACTTAAATATTTACTGTAATCATTTTTTTGCCTGCTTAGATGCAGATGTTTTACCTGAAAACACGGCCGTCACTTCAGGTGAAATACCAACAACCCTGGTGGATGCGTCGGACTTTGAGTGTTCCCTCTGCATGAGGTACGACTGCATTGACCTGGGATTGAGATCGGAAAGCCTTTCTAGCTTCTGAAAAAAGTTTTCATGGTGTCAGAAGGGAAACCTGCCAGAGAATGTCTAAATCATTACTCTGTTCCTCTTTCCTGAACCTTGCATCTGGTGAATCTTCACAGATGTGGTTTTCTCCATCATGCATCGTTTTCTCCATTGTTTACCACTTCTAAAAATGAAAATCTTTTTTATATCCTTAGATAAAACTGCCACCTGTGATTTATACAAAAGCTGGAAGGGAAGAGGTGGCTGGATCTTGTTGTTCCTTTCTGCATTTTGGGAATCTGCAGTGTTTATGTTGGCAGCTTAGCTTTTTTGTTCCGTGTTTTCGTGTTCAGGTTGTTCTACGAACCTGTTACCACTCCCTGTGGACACACCTTTTGCCTCAAATGCCTTGAGCGTTGCCTTGACCATAATCCGCATTGCCCACTCTGCAAAGAAAAGCTCTCAGAAGTAAGTATGTCTTTGCTGTAAGTGACAAAAAAATACAAAGTAGTGTTCTTGTGAAAGCATGTATGTGAGGATTCTGAAAGCAGGTATGGAAGGCCACAAAGATGATCAGAAGGCTGGAGAACCTATGCTATGAGGACAGGCTGAGAGAGTTGGGATTGTTCAGCCTGGGGAAGAGAAGGCTCCAGGGAGACCTTATAGCGGCCTTCCAGTACCTAAAGGGGGCCTGCAGGAGAGATGGGGAAGGACTCTTTATCAGGGAGTGGAGCAATAGGATGAGGGGTAATGGTTTTAAACTGAAAGAGGGAAGATTTAGATTAGATATTAGGAAGAAATTCTTTCCTGTGAGGGTGGTGAGACACTGGAACAGGTTGCCCAGGGAAGTTGTGGATGCCCCATCCCTGGAGGTGTTCAAGGCCAGGCTGGATGGGGCTTTGAGCAGCCTGGTCTAGTGGGAGGTGTCCCTGCCCATGGCAGGGGGGTTGGAACTAGATGATCTTTAAGATCCCTTCTAACCTGGACCATTCTATGATTCTGTGATTTTTCTGTGCTCTCCTGACAGCCCAGAACAACACAGTAGTATCCACAGCGTCAAGCTGTGCACAGACCTCATTTGCTTCACAATATTTTTTGTCATTCCTTGGAAGTCACATGTCGTTTGCTGGTTGTGAACGGAATTGAGGATTCCAGTGTCATGTCAGGCTCATGCTTAGGGAGTCCCAACCGTAGCCCTGTTCCTGCCACCTCTTCAGTCTGTATCTCTATCTGCAGTGAACAAGGAATGGTCGCTCCTTGGCCAAAACTTCTGCCCCAGCAGACATAACGTGTCTCATATTTGGAGTACTTCTTGGGGAGCAGTAATCTGGCGGCGCTAGATGAAAATAATATATGTATCTATCTTCTACAAAAGTGAGGAGGGACTGCCTTTTTTTGGTGGTAGTACAAGTTCTGCCAAAAAAAAAGGATCTGGGGTTATAGTTAAATGGGCACTGGAGTGAACCTCATATGCTAAAGTGGAAGTTTTGATACCTGAAGGCTCGAAAGGAGGAGGAATCAGTACAATCCCAAACTAACAAGCTCTTTGGCCTTAGGAAAGGGGATGGGTTGGGAGGAAGAGATGTTCCCTGACTTCTCGTTACCAGACTTCGGAGTTCACTCTTCCTTGCAGTTTCTGGCAAGCAGAACGTACAAGAAGACCGTCCTTACAGAAGAACTGATAGTCCGTTACTTGCCAGAGGAACTATCTGAAAGGAAGAAAGTTTATGAGGAAGAAATGAAGGAATTGTCAAAGTAAGCTCTCATTTTACTACTGACAGCTGTTATAAAAATGTATTTTTAATCTAAATTACTTGAGGAAGCTTCATTTGGTTATGAAAATGCACAAAATGAATGAATTTGTAAATGAACCTGCCAGATGTTTTGTATTTTTGACATCGTTGTTGCAGATAAACAAGAAACAATATGCTTGGATGGTAGAGAGGCACAACACAAATTCTTAAAGACAATTGCTTTTTCCTCTAAAACAATATAGTATCTTTAAAAGTTATAATGGGGGTTTTCTGGGAGTAGAAGTCCAATTATAAATGGGTTATACTTCAGGTCAGGAAAAGTTCAAGGGTTCAGTGTTGTCAGGGACTTGTGGATCTTATGCTACGACTCAGCTAAAAAGAAAAATAAAACATGCAATTAGGCCTGAAAAAATAATAGAAGGATTAGCGGGCTTCTTCAAAATTAAAGGGCTTTACTGAGCTTGGGAATTCTCTACCACCTTGCTTTGAATGTGGTTAGTTCTTAGGTACTATGTTACTACAAAAAGTTATCACCAAAATCTTACTACTTGGATTTAAGTATTGATATACACAGATCTGGGAAATTGGCTATTATTTCTTGACCACTCTTCTATGAAAGTAGATTAGAGGGATTATTTCTTTCACGTACTAACATAAAGAGTCCTGAAGTATGTTTATCATGTAAAAATGACAAACTTTGACCAGATACACATTTACAAAGAATGAGTCTAAAGAAACCACTAGACTCAGCGTCATATTAAGGGTTTATGCTGAATATAGCAGTACCCAGAAGGCGGCTGATCTTTTCTTTTCTTTTAACAATTATCTTACAGTTTGAATAAAGATGTTCCCATCTTCGTATGTACCATGGCCTTCCCTACCATCCCTTGCCCACTCCATGTCTTTGAACCTCGTTATCGTCTAATGATAAGAAGATGCATGGAAACTGGTACCAAGCAGTTTGGCATGTGCTTAGCTGACGAATTAAAAGGGTAAGGAGATGAGCTGAGACTCTCCTGTTGTGGCAGAGGTTGTTGTGACGTTAACGGAGTACTGCAGCGCAACATACTTGTCTCCCCAAACCACTGCGGTTCCTTCCAGTCCTGTATGAACCAGTACCGAAGTGGCTGGCTTTTTAGTTTCATGTATTAAACACTCCTTTTGACACGAAGATGTAATTTTTATTGCTCCCCTGTTGGATGGATAGCAAGAATACCACTCATCCTGCTATTACAGGCTCTGAAAATAGCACTTAATTGCCTGTGTGGCTGGAAAGCTTTCTAGCCTGTTTGTTCTAGTGAAAGCTACCTGTTTGGATGAGGTTGCTCCTCTGTTTGCTCAGTTTTAAAAAACAAAAATAATATTTAAAAAAAAAATCTAAACCTTGCGTAGTTTTCCTGCATAGGTGGTATCACTTGAATGAGACAAAGTATACCCTTGGCTGAGAAGCCTGTCCTGCTGCTGAGCGTTGAATTTTGATGTTTGTCTTTACTGCTGTGTTGCAATGTCTAAACTATCTGCAGTGAGTGGGGTACATTGTCTTTCGATGTGACCTTACCTTTAATTCATTTTTGTGAATTCTGACACTGGTGTGTTTCCAGCTCCCTATGTGGTGACTGGATACTAATCATTAGATGGAAACCTCCAGGTTTTTAAGCCCTTTATAAGTAGTAGTTTTTTGGGTGAAGGGGATAAGAAAATGCTTGTGGAAAAAAAATGAGGTGGTCTTAAGAAAGGTCTACCTTCAGAGATGTTGATAGTTGCTGACTTCAGAAGATGCATTGGAGTGATGCAGACTGTAAAATGGATGACCAGTTTGGGAATTCTTAAGAACACATTAGACAGGCATCCTCAGGAGTAGCATTTTTGTAGGTGATCATCACTGGAGCTGAGAGGAGGGCACTCATACCAGGACTTGGCAGCCTTTTGTTGTCCAGTTCAGGGATTATTTTTTTTTTTTCTTTTTTTTCTCTCCCAGACTGGACGGTAAGGTGTCAGTAAGAACACAGGAGATGCTACAGCTTCCAGTCAGCTCTGGCTGTGCTTCATGCCATTTGGTATGCTGACAGTGCTGCACTTGGTGGAGTTCAGGCTCCAACAGCAGCTGATGCTCCACAGTCCCTTCCAGGCCTGTTAGCAATTTTCTGGAAGCAAATCCTTGTAAGAGTGAGGACAAAAAAAATGACCCTAGGACATCAGTGATAACTCCCCTTACATGTGTGAAGGCTTGTGGAAGAGCCGCACTTATTTATAGTCAGATCTAATACAGAGGGCCAAGGGGTTACAATCCCAGAAACACAAGAATTGATTCACTAAATAGTGTCATAAAGGGTATTTTAAAATGCAACCGGTATGGTTAGATTTTATGTCCTGTCTGTTTTGAGTTACTGAAATAATTAAACTTTTTAAGCATGGTAACTTCTACTTAAACACTGAAGCACAGGAAGCCTTCATCTGTAGACACCTGGCAGACTGTTGTAGCTTCTTACACAAGTAAAGAAGTTCTTTTGTTTATTCAAAATTGCGAAATCAACTGGGAATAGAAAAAGTGGGGAAACTTGTTTTGGATATGGATATAGAAGGCTGAGATTCATACCTCCCTTGAGAAACACAGTGACAAGACATGTTCAGTTCATCACCTTGCTCTGTTTTATTTCTCCACATTAAATTAAAACTGGGAGAATAATTGTTTATAAACTTGTAATGTGTCAGTACATTTTATACCTATCTCTAGGTGCTTTCTTGTCTCTCTTTAATCAAGGTAACTTTCTATCCAAAAGTAACTTCTCAAAGAATGATAACACCAACCCCATCACTTATACATTAGTTTCTAAACTTGGTATGAGTGTCACTAAAATCCTTAATTTAAAAATTGTTACGTAGCTGTTTAAATAGTGTTTAGTCTAATATTGCTATAATAAAGTCGCTTGTAATCCCATTGTAGAGCTCCAGGGTTTAGCTGTGTGCAGCTGCACTCTTCTTGCTCTTCCTCCGTTTGTTTTGTACAGTGGCTGGGAGAGAAGGGTTGTTCACAGCAGTCAGCTTTTCATTTTCCCCCTCCCAAACCCATGATTTCTGGTAGAGTAGAGACAGGAACGATTTCCCCACAGTGTCGCTGTTTCTTCATCACTCTGATGTAAGAAATGGCTAAGCCCTGGTAAAACAAGCATTTCCCTGATGAAACATTTATCAGACCCTGCAGGGATTTGATATCTTGAGATGAGACTAGATGCAGTGCATTCTCCTGCTCTAGCAGTAGGCTGAGGTACAGAGCTGCAAATGCTGGCAGGTGAACACATCATGGTGAAGAGTCATTGTGCAATGGCAGTGAGCTCACTACTGCACAAATGTAGAGTAGGTAAGCCTGATAATGTTAAAATCCGTTGCATACTTGTTTCCAGGATGTGATTAAACCCTGTAGCTACTTTAAATATAACAGATACAGATGTGTTTTTGTAAAGTTTTTTTTTCTTTTTTTTTTTTTTTTTTTTTTTAACTTAAAGGATACAGGTACAAGAAAAATCTTGCTATATAGAAGCCTTTTCCTTCTAAAGCCTGTAATCCTCTGCTTACACCTCGGAGCAGGGGAATAGCCCTCCCAGCCCCGTATGTGTTCCTCAGTTTCTGGACTTCCTTATGGTATCTTTACACATCTTGTTTTCTTTCCAAACCAGGTGAATTTGCCACAAGCAGCTGGTAACTCTCAGCATGAAACATGCTCCATTTAGTTTCTTGTCCCTCCCCTCCTGCCCTATCTCCCCCCCCTCAAATAAAAATAAAATTACACTCTGAAAATGCTGCTGCCCTGGACCTCTGAGGGAAGGCAGAAGGGGTGGGGGTTGTGTGACTTATGTGAATAAGCAGAAATGTATTGTCACCAAAGCAGGATCCTCTTTCAAATAAAAAGTGGTGAATTAGGCCCAGTATTTGTCCTGATGTGTATAAACACTTGTTGATGACTTCCACTTTTATGCCCTTCTGTCATTTCAGATTTGCAGATCATGGCTGTATATTAGAGATCAGGGACGTAAAGTTTTTTCCTGATGGGCGCTCAGTTGTTGATACAGTTGGTGTCCGTCGTTTTAGGGTCTTAAGCCATGGCCAGCGAGATGGATATAACACAGCAAACATCGAGTATCTTGAAGATAAAAAGGTGATCTATGGTGCAAAGTTATTCATACCCATGTATTGCTGGATTCACTTAAATAGCCTTTCCTTGTTGCATTTCAAGCTAGCTGTGCCTTATTTTTAAATCAATATCATTATAAATACTAAAGCTCTATTTTGAAAACCATGGAACAAACTTTGTCTCTTCCTTCCCTTTCTTCCTTTCTGCCCTTATAATTATCTCTGCTTGAAGTGTTGCACTCCCTTCGTGGATCTCAAAGTAGCTTCTGAGACCCAGGTGGTGAGCTCTGTCATGACGTGTAGGGTAATGTTTTAAATCTGGTACGGACTTGTAACCCTTCTAAGAACACGTGCCCCTGTTAGAGAGTTGACTGTTCTCTTCTTACACTGAACAGACAGTTGGCAGACTTCATATGACCTCCAAGCTCTGGTTTACAGAACAGGTCCTCAAACAAATGTGGGAGTCCACTCTTAAAATGAGATATTAGTGACGCGTAGTTACCCATGCCTGCACAAGCAACCATCAGAGCTGGCTAAGAGCAGAGAAATGCAGAGAGGGGAGTAGTTTTTAAAAATAAGTCTTCTTATAAAACCTGTGTCAAGTGAGGTGCTTGTGGTGGGTGTTGGCCACAGGGTGGATTTTTGGTCATGCTTAATGGTGACTTCCTGGATCATCTGGAGAGCATGTCTATAAAACCCTGATCCCTCTTAACATTGAGTGCCAATTGATGAAGTCCAGTCTGGTCATAGAGCTCTTCAGCGCACTATCATAGTTGAAGTGCAAGTCTGTAAAGTCTTAGTAGGGCTTTTCTAGCCTGTGCAGGATGATGCAGTTGTTCTCCAGGGCAAGAAAGGCAAATTGTATAGAGGTGCCTTCACCAGTGAAAGGTCGGAGTGGGTAGTCTGCTTAGAGCAAGGGCTCTGACATGTTTAAATCCCCAGTGAGGGTGGTGGAACACAAGTGTCCAGGCATTGTTTGTAGATGGTGCCCGAGACCTACCTCTTCATAATTAGGGTGAGATTTACCTTGTCTCATTTGAGAGGCTGACGTCCGTGTTCAGCACCCTACATTCATGTGGTATCTGATAGTGAGAAATCTCAGTCCAAAGCTATTTTATCTGTTCTGTCTTAGATGCCTACCTTAAGATGAGGTTAATTGCCCTCTAAAGCTGTTTCTCCATGACTCTGAAGGGCATCCAGAGCAGCTAGCTCAGATGGGCATCTGAGTAGCACAGGCGAATCACACCATTGGTGTGTACCGATTACAGGACAGAAAACAACCACCACCCCAAACCAGAAAAAAAACCCCAAACAACCCAAATCACCAGTAGAGGGTTTTGCTTATGCTTTTTTCTTTTCCCTAATGGCTAATAGTCAGGCCTGTGTAACTAAAGCACGCTTTGCGTCAGTGAGGGTCTTTTTTATGGCCATTCCTAGTATTGGGAAAGCATCCACTTTCCCTGCTTCCTGCCTGCTCCTCCTCCTCCTCCTCGGCTGTCCTACCATGGCCTTAACACTTCTATAAAATACTGCTGATCTCTAAATGCCGTAGACCCCCGGTCTCTGTGCTCCGTGGCAGTAGTGTTTCTTTTGTTTTGCCAGACGATATACCCATGTTCAGAGGTCCTTCTGTGACAGGGAGTTGAGATGGTGGGTTTGAGATGATTAATATGATCTCCTGGGATTAGAGAGCAGATTCTTCTGTTCTGCCATAGGAATGGATGTTAACAAGGCAGTAACTGCTCCAAGAAATGTCACTTCAGAACACCTAGGGGAGGGTAAAAAGACTTCAGCATCACAGGTTTGAAATCTGAGACTTGGATACAGTTTGTTGAGATAAAGACATTTGAGCAGCTGTAGTTACTGCATTACTTTGCTTCGCTTGCTTCTGGGGAAGCATATAGAATCCACGGTATCCAACCTGTTTTGTTCCATCTCCCTTCTTTTAACAATAAGGTTGAAGGACCGGAATATGAAGAACTTGTCCGCCTTCATGATTCAGTTTATGATCAAGCCGTTGCCTGGTTTACTTCTCTGAAAGACAATATGAAAGTGCAAATTCTCAATCATTTTGGGTCCATGCCAGGAAAAGAACCAGAGCCACAGGTAATAAAACCTTTCTACTGAGGCAGCCTTATTCTCTACATTATTTTTACACAAGACTATTTTCTGACAGGTTTTCGCTGTGGTTTCTAAGCTCTTACTTACACAATTTTGGCCTGTTAGCATAAAGCTTGGAAAACAATTAATCAATGGAAAACAATATATCAATGCAAGTTGATATCTGAAGAGATCAGTCTTAATGGTGCATATAGACAAGGAGAGCACCTGAAATTAAATGCTTGGACTGTTTTGTGGTGACTTTCCTAGCAAATAGAAGGTGGGAAGGAAGGCGGTCTTCATGGGCAGTGCCAGTGAATACATGATTGCATGTCTTTCCATCCTTTTGCAGAGCAACCCCAGTGGTCCTGCCTGGTACTGGTGGCTCTTGGCAGTGTTGCCCCTGGAAAACAGAGCTCAGCTGGCTATATTGGCTATGACCTCCCTCAAAGATCGTCTTATCGCCATCAGACGTGTGTTGATATTTGTGACTCGCAAAAGACCCAGATAACATGGACTTCAGTTGTGAGTGGGCACCAAAAACATCTCACGACAGGTTGTTTCGGGGGAGGGCAAAGGGGGAGGGGTTGTTGTTTGTTTTTTTTTTTAAAGATTCCTTCAAAAAGGAACAGCCCTTTCTGACTGCGTCCAGCATCCATCAATTGCATCGGTTTGTTATCCTGGGTATTCACCAAACCTTGCACTCTCTCCTGTTGTCCTGGTGAAATCTGAGCCTCTACAAAGCTGTGCTGCAGTTAGAGTGTAGCTGATAGATGTGGATAATTGCTTCGGAGTACTATGATAGAGTTTCTAGCCTGCAAGAGAGTTAAGTACTAGAGTAGCACCATTGGCCTGCATGTGACTTGGATATCCGCTTGGTAGGAAAAGGAAACTGGACAGTGGATTGAAGACGTGTTTCCTAGACTTGACAGTAGGGAACAGAAGAGGAGTTACGCTGCCCGGCAGAAGTTATGCATGAAGACTATAACCAACAGGACGCTCTGTTAGTAAATCGGTAGGCAGTCTGTCATACACCCACATCTCCCTCTCTTCAGCAAATAGCAGTCTGTGAGGAAAAAAAAAAATTAAGCCGTTTGTGGTCAAGGCATCTGAGGATGTTCATCTGAAAGAATAATAGCTACTGAATAAGTACACTATTTAGTAGCCTTAGGTAATCCCTCTTGTTGTGATTTATGTGTTGTAGCGGGTTGAGTGTGTTAAAAATGTTTGAAAAGGTGTACTTTGGTTTATTTGAAAAGAAAAATCAAAGTAATCCTAGCTGGTCCTATTGCTAAATTCAGATCAGACCAGCTCCCTAAAGTATGATAAACTCTGCTGTGAAATAACGATATCACCCCAAGTACGAGGGAGGCGTGCTGCGGTTTGCTCGGAATGCCCGTTCTGCGCGTGGGACCGGCGAGGATGAAATGCAGGGGGGGTTTCCATCTCCCTCCTGCCTGCAGTGTTATGCCAACCTCCTGTTATGTTGGAGTGATTTCTACTGAACATGTTTCAAACCGAAAGTATTGTAGTTTAGTACCAGTTGCTGTATGTGATGGAAATCAGTCCGCAGTAACACCGTGAAAGGAGGCACAAACCGAACCTATAAAGGCAAGTCTCAATGCAAGCTTAAGTCAGATGTTAACCTTCATTTGTCTCTTTGATTATTTTTTTATGTATTGTTTTGTTAATATCTAACTTCAATAGCTATTAAATTGACCGCTTGTCAGTCAAATGATCAACACTTGCTCAACTGCCAATGAAAAAACTAACAGTGTTACCAATTCAATTGGCATAGATTCCTGTACGTAGAACTGATACTATCAACAGGGAAAAAAAAAAGTTGACTTGAATCTCCATGTGCTGCAAGCATAGCAAGACCAAGGTAAAGACTTGTTCATGTGCAGAAGTCTGGTAAGAAGAAATAGCTGTTTACCTAAATGGTCAAAGTGCCTGGTTTCTTTTTTAGTTCTTTTGTCCTTATTTGTCAATGAAGATGTATTTAAACTTTTTTTTTTTTTCAATTTGCACATGAGTTCTGGAAGAATACCGCATTAAAATGCGGTGATTAAGATATATTACCTGCTCTCTTTGGGTATTGTAGTCATAACCTGTGTGGTCTGGGAAACAAAAATACAGTTTTTTTTCCTTTCAGCAAATGGCTACCACAAATGGTTTCTGTAACATACCCTGAATGTACTGTAACTGCCTCTACCTTGAACACGCCTTTTCTATTTAAATAGTTTGTAAGTATATTCTCTGAATTGTGAAGTGCGTAACTTACACCCAATGATGTCATAACCTCTACAGTAGCCTTCTGCAAGTTCTGCTACCATCACCAAAATAACTCAAAATTCACGTGGAAGGCATTTCCTCCAGGATTTGAAGACGATGAAGTCACTGGAGTATAGAGGAATTGTTCTATATATGGGGGAGGAAATGTCAGAAGTCAGTAGGTCTTCAGCCCGCTGTCGGCTGAGCTACCGAAGGATGGGTTTGCAAAGTAATTCTCAGACCAGAAGACGGGCTGTATTTGATCGCGTAATCCTTTCTGTTCAGCTTCCTGTTCTTCCCACCCCTTTCCGTGCTGTGTACCTCTTCTAGACTCACTCATCTCGCTCCTTCGTGTGTCTGGCCCAGTTTTGAGTATTACTAGTTTAGCTGCAAGGGGACACCAATGGTATTTGTATATTGCTGGTCCCTGATCTTACGTGTGCTTAATTTTACATAGGAGTGCGTTTAAGAAAAAAAAAATAAATATCAAGGTGCTAGTTAGTGTCTTCTTGGCTTTGCCTCAGTAACTAATGTGAATATTCTTCTTTGCAAAAGTGATTTTTCAAGATATCTACTTTTGAGGTACTTCTGAGAGGAAACCCTACAGAACAAGAGAGAGGTTGTTTACTGCTGTTCTGTAATGTGTAAGACACATTTTACATGGAAAGTGACATTACCGTGTTCATGAAGGCCTGCATAATTAATGGAATGATAGTTATCGAAGAGAAAGCTGAACTGTAGAGGGATTTTTTTTTAGTGGAGGTTTAAAGCGGTTTGTGACTATTTCAGTGACTGATGTTTTGGATAAATGATAACAACGTAGGAATTGTCTCTGTGTGGATGCAAATAATTGTATTAGCAGCCCAAAGCTGACATTTCTTCCAAAACATTGAATGCTGATCAAATAGCAAAGCTTTAATAAATAAAATACTAAAAAAAAAAAAAAATCACCACTGCCCTATGGTACTTGCTTTCTAAAGGAAAGTACCGATTTCATTGTTACCAAATTATCTCTGCCATATAATCTCTACAGCATCCAGTAGTACCTCATGGGAAAAGCTAGCTATCTCATTTCTCTCTGGAGGAAAATGTCCACGTTACAGCTGATCTACCCTTAGGTGTAACTTGTCGCCAAGGTACATGTGGAAATGTTGGAGCTGAGCTCCTGGAAGAGATAGACAGGATTCGTTGCCTTTTCTAGCTCATTACACTTCTCTTGCTTGCTGTCCAAGCAAGGATGCTGGGATATATGATGAGTCTTTTCACTGTGGTGAATGTGGCCCTTCTTTATACATCGTAAAGAGGCCAAAAAAAAAAAAAAATCCCTCTACCTCTACACCTATTGTTCACCTGTAAAGCTTCAAGCTGCAAAATGATATATATATTTTAATCTTTTTTTGTCTTTCAGAAGCATACTAATTGTTTGCCACTGAGGCCTTTTATCTACTGTATTTTAATATGTTCATTTGATAGTCATCAAGATCTCTTTGTACTTCTAACCTGTAGATCTTGTCATGTTTCTTACTGCTCCTTTTTCCTCGTTCTCCAGTCCACTTTTAAATTGATAAATAGAAAGCTGTACACTCTCTATTCCTATTACATTTTACACTAGTGGAACTGGTATTTTGGTAGCGCCTTAATTTTGCAGTTGTGAAATGATTGTATCAACTCTTATCTGGGGCTTCTGACCAGATTTAAACGAGTATGTTTAATGTAGATAAACTTGAAACCATTTTTTACTGTTTTAAAGCTAGTTATGAAATGGAGTGTGTACATATGTATAAATATAAATTATTAATCTGCACCTTTTTTGTATCTAGTAAATACAGAAGTTCATGTTCTAACCACATTTGGCCCTTCTTGTTGCATAAGCAAAGCCAAAACTTTTTTTAAAAATTGCGATGTTCGTTTCATGTATATTTGCAATATTCATGGGAAATGTATTTAATTTATGTGATATTTGGAATAAAAACGATTGAATTTATAAAGAGCGTGAGTTCATGGGAAAGCTTTATCACTCTTTGAGGGCTGAGAGATAAATACGGAGCTGCAGTAAATACAGCCTGAACAGAAACAAGCCGCTGATGCCCTGGTGTCAGACGGGGGGTGATGGTTTGGTTTTCCTGACAGGAGCCCAAGGGATGAGAAGGAGCCTCCCGAGGTTTGAAAGAAGCAAATGGCATGCCGGAAGCAGTGGTTGGGCGTTGGGGTTCAGAAGTTGGGTGGCAAAGGTTTTGGGCGCAGAGCGAGAGAAGCGGGGGAGGCTGCAGAGGCAGCATGGCAGGGTTTGCTGGGGACGCGGGGCAGCCTGCGGCGCTGGGTGGGAGTGTGGGGGGTGGATCTGAAGGGGAGCGGGAGGTCTCCAAAAGCTGAGGGAGGTAAGGAGCCCTCAGCAGAGGTGGGATACGGGAGATGAACCCTCAGCTATCCCAGGAGCGGGATGTGACAAAAGATGGGAGAGGGGTCACACAGTTGGCTTTTCATAGAATCATAGAATCATTTAGGTTGGAAAAGACCCTTGGGATCATAGAGTCCAACGATCATCTCCACTCTACAAAGTTCTCCCCTACATCATATCCCTTAACACCACATCTAAATGAGTCTTAAACGCATCCAGGGATGGTGACTCCACCACCTCCCTGGGCAGCCTGTTCCAGTGTCTGACCGCTCTTTCCGTGAAGAATTTTTTCCTAATGTCCAGCCGAAACCTACCCTGCTGCAGCTTGAAGCCGTTCCCTCTTGTTCTATCGCTAATTACCTGTGAGAAGAGACCAGCACCAACCTCTCTACAATGGCCTTTCAAGTAGTTGTAGAGAGCGATGAGGTCTCCCCTCAGCCTCCTCTTCCTCAAACTAAACAGTCCCAGCTCCTTCAATCGCTCCTCATTTCATAGCTTCTTGGATTGAGTATTTACTTAGCCCTGAGTGTGACCTGACTGACTCCGCAGAATAAATTCTGAAAAATATGGTTAGGATTAAGGACACAAAATGCTTTCTTGACTAAGCCCGGTGAAATAAAAAACCTTCAGGGTGATGTTCCGCACCGAGGTGCTGGGCGCAGCTGGTACCAGTGCAGGGGGCGGTGGGATACTGGCCAGGCTGCAGCAGCAGCAAAATGCAGTTGTGGAGGGCAAAGCTGAGCCAGACTGCGGAGAGCATATCCCATCTCTCAGCTACATCTCGCTGCCAGCTGAGCAAAACCACTCTGAAGGCATTTTTGTAAATATTAGCTTTTTTTTTTTTTGCTTTTTTTTTTTTCTTTTTGGGATTGGATTGACTTTGACCTTATTCATGCTGCCCTTGCGCTTGTATTCACCGAATGGCTGAGCAAACAAACATCAGTTACAGGACTGCTCTTTTAAAAGAAGTTGCAAGTGTGTGTTGAAGTACATGTTTAAGTGCTGCCTGAGCTGTTTTGATATGCCATCGCTCCTTTCATCAAAGGAAGGAGGTGGGGAAAGATGGCTGATCCGCCTTTCCTTTTTATTATCCAGGTCCTTGTGTGGTGCCTCAAGATTTTGAGAGCAATAGAAGCAAAATAACTGCATGAAGTTAGTAAATACGAATAGGATTTTTTTTTGTCTCCTCACCCTGCATGTCCTTCACTACCTCACGTCAAGCTCTGGAAGGGCAGCATCTCAGATTGTGCCCCTTTCCCTCAACCTTAGAACGACGACATTCCTAGAGCGTGGAAACCTTAGTGGTCTGTTGTCCTCTGTGTGTTGCTTTCTGCTTCATCAAACCAAGAACTCAAAATAGCGCTGCTTAATTCTGTCCAGCAGCACTTACATTTGGAAGGCTGAGCACTTGCTGGCCATAGAATGATAAAAATGAGTAATGTGGGGCAAAAAATCTGAGACAAAAATTAAAAGTGAATCCATGCCAGCACTTTCCTTAGTTCCTTTAACAAATGTGTATACTACCCTTTGTAGCTAAAAGACAGGCATGTTTTTAATCGCATTTACGTTACATGGGAGGAACAAGTTGTTTCTAAATCGAGATGAGTATCATCACTTCCTGAGAACTTTTATAGCTCTGTTCTGCCATATGTGGGGTTCAGCTTTGTCTGCTAAGTTTTGGACTTAGTGCATCCATGGGAGAAACGTCTTCACTTTTAAATGTCGCTTACATTTTATTCCCGTAAACCTCTGCTGCTTTTTTTGTGCAACAGCCACATTGGAGCCCTGCCCCTGGGAAGACCTGGATTTTGAACACAGAAGCCAGACCGGAAGCTGTTCCTGGGGGTCAGGCCAGTTAACCTCACCATACACCAAGTTAGAGAAACAGCTCTGGTCCCTTTTCCTCTCCCCAGTATATTCCACAGGCAGAGCTGAAACTTCTCAAGTTATACACCTGGTGTCCATGCAGGCTTGAGCGTGGTATCTTGAGGATGGTATACTGCAAGTGCTCAAAAGCATAATTTTCTTTAACCATAACAACAACCAAAGAGAAGCACCTCCGCGCAGCCCCTTCAGCCCGTCAGCCCATTCATGTTCACCGTGGCATGAAATCCTGCCACCCTCAATTCAGCTCGTGAAGCCCGTGGGAGACCTACTGCTCATCGTGGCTGGGGTCTTTCCTGCTGTTCCCAGCCCCTTCTCATTGCGAGCCCTTGTTCTTCCCTTGCTGATCTGCTGTTTTTCTTTTCAAGGGAGAAGAGAGATGAAAGGTAAGAAATAAACCAAATGCCCAGGAAAGTTTTGCTGCCTGGTGACTGCAGTTGCCACTTTTTTTGGCCAAAGCTGCAGTTGGAGAGTAGGTTCAGGCAACAGGACCCCCCATGTCTTGTCAGAGCAGATATGGCAGGGAAAGAAAGACACTTTTAAAGCAGAAGGAGGGAGGAATATGTATTATGATGTTGTCCATCATAAGAGGAAAGATATCCAACTTTGAGCCTAGGCTCAGCCTTGCCCTGGAGCAAATATATCATGTTTTCTGCTGGTGACTGGAGCATAGTTGTTGGCTGGCTGCCCTTGTTGGCTAACAGAAGATGGTTTCTAGCAGATGGACTTTCTTTGTCTATATAGTCAAGGTATTAGAAAATGCTTAAGTGCTCCATGCCACCTCCATTTTCTTATCATCTGAAATTATTTGGCTTGGAAAGGAGGCAAGATCATCCATTGCCTGAATAGAATTCCACCCAGCAGGGATCCTTGCCCAGCACCAATGTGATTTCCCCAATCCCCCTCTGTTGACGTTTAGTGGTGTTCAGGTAAGACCTATCCCCACGAGGCTGCACGGAGATCTGAACCTGCCTCTAACATGGCTTTGAGCAGTTCCAGTTAAACTACTAGTCCTGTTCTGTGTTACAGAGAACAGGTTCCATATTAAGACATGCAACAAGGATGCCAAATTACAGTTGGTTTCTGCAACTTAAGTACGTGCCACCAGAGCCTAAGCTGCATCAGGCCTTCACTAAAGGGTGACTCCATCCCTGACACCCTTAGGCAGCTGCCTGGAGCCCTGCCTGTACTTTCAGCAAACACTGTGCTGGAGCATCTGGAAATGATGCTGTTCTCCACGGGCACATCAACAGGTGCTTCTTCCTGTGGAGCACTCTGAGATCAACTGCTATCTAAATAAATCTGTGAGGTCCTGTGTGGAAGTGGGACCCAAAGGAAGTAGACCCAAAGCTTAATTGCCAACGGAGCCTGATGTCCAGAGTTACTCAACAAAACACAGAAGTTACTTACCCAGAGCCAGAATTCACCGAGTACCCGTGCCATGCGTATTTCCATCCCAGCCTCCTCCCCACTCCTCTTGGTTCTTTGTTTCTTTGGTCTCTGCTGGGGGTGGAGCACAGAAGGACACATGAGGGAGCACCCAAACTCCAAACACTGTGCTCTTTGGTGGGACCAGAGTAACTCCAGGGGAATGGCTGATACTGAAGCATCCAGCCTGGTTTGCTTAAGATGCACCATCCCCAACGTTTAAGTGTATGTGTGGGAAAACTGTTTGGAAGAGACGAAGTTACTCTAGAATAAGTTTTTATTCTCTTACTCAGTGTTGTTATGAATCAGCTCTCTGCTCCCTCTGCCCCCACACCAGGTGTAACTACGAAGCTCAGGATTAGGAACATTCAGTCCCAGCGGCAGAGTAAATCCTTCATTAGAACTGGACGATGTTCCAAGTGGCCTAATGTCCTTTCTCAATGCTGACTAGTATCTGACACTTGAAAAGTAAAAGAAATGCTTGAATGGGAAAAACTAAAAGAATCTGTCAAGGCATTTCTCCCAGGTTCCTCAGTTTGAGGCTTCTATATGTCCTGGAAAGCTTTTTATTTTCCTCTTCCAAACTTGTGGTATATAGAATTTGAGGGAGGCTCTGACCTCAAATAGGCATGGCATTCATAAAAACTATCAATTTCTTCTTTAATCCTGCAATATTGTGACCTCAGTGCCCCGGTGTATCAACAGATTCCTCAAATTAATTGTGCACAGAGATCTTTTTATTTTTCCTCTTTTTTGTATTTTTTTTGTTTTGTTTTGTTTTGCTTTGTCCAGTCTCAGGAATTTCTATTATTGCTGGTATGTTTTCTTTTGCTAGAGAAGCGCAAATCGATCACACTTTCCCAAATGAAGGAATTGTAAAAAAACCGCGCCTCCCACTCTTCGCAGATTCGAATGCTTTGTTTGCAGTGGAGATAGTTATGGGACGGCATTCAGAAGCTGTGCGTCTGAATCGCAGGCTCTTCATTTTGCAGAGGTGCCTCCTGACCAGATGGGGCTTTCGAGCAAGTAATTTTCTTGTTTACTTCGCAGCAACCAACTTTGGCTGGACCTTTTCAAATATTGTCAGTATGTGCTAATTCTCCAGTGCAGAGGCTTCTTGATTTTATCTTTATGAGTAATTAACAGGTAATTTCTCTTGGAGGATGTGTACCAAGACGTTGGTAAGAGTTGCTCTTCTTCCAGCCTGGGTCCACCTCTTTTTTTAGCGGAGATACCTAGTCCCCTTTAGTCCCCAGCTACTTGATTGCAGTTTGCCTTTTGCTCAGCACTCTGCTCCTGCTGCGCTTCCTGCTGGAAAATCTGTTGGCACAGAGGAGTTAAATATTTCTGAGTTCCCGCCTGAGTCATCTGTCCCTGCGTTGGAGTGGGTTTGCTTGCCAGCACGTAGGGGATTGGAGCTGGTCCTGGAACAGGAGCGCGGGGCTCACGTCTGACATGCACCCGCCGGGGCAGAAACCAAGGGACGGCCACAGCAAATAAAACCACAGTGAGAGGGGAAGGGACGCGCAGGACTCCGGGAGGATTAGCTAAGGACGCTGCGTCGCTCTGCCTCCATTCATTCGAGGTGGAAGTAGGAATAGAGGGAAAGCGGGGATGTTTTTTGGCTCTGCCTCTGTTCATAAACTCCGTGTGAGATGGACGTTCTCTGGCAGAAGCGCTGCCTGGCACAGAGCAGCTGTGTGCGTCCACAGTGTTTAAAACCTCTTTCCCACCCAAAATGTGCAGCTTCACACAAAGTACCTATTGGGAATGGCCCCTGCGCTGTGCTAATTCCTGAGCTGTGGCTGCAAATTTGAGGAGGCAGAGGGGGTGGGGGTGATGTTATCTGGCAGGAGCCTAAAGCTTTCCTCAGCTCTTCTTAATTTGTTTGTATAGACAGAGCCTTGATGGTTGGTTTTTTTAGGTAATGAGAAGTTTCACAACGAGGGACCCTGGGTACGGGGAGTGTGAGCACAGCCGACAGTGGGGCTGTGAGGGGACAGTTCGGCTCTTGTTGGCTTTGGATACGACGCTGGTCATTGGCACAGGGAATCGTAGCAGGCATCTCCTAGACAAGCACCTATGCAAGGCTTTACAGTGCTCTGGCTTGGTCTCCCTAAATGGAGCATAAGGTCTTGGTCTGCTAAGCGTGCGGGAAGGGGAGGGAACGGAGGATTGGAGAAGCAGCGGTAAATTTTGAATGAAATCATGGGAAAGTGTCCTAAGGGGTTTGCCTCTGTCACAATTCCCTTTGAATGAGGACAGGGTACGAGCCCAGGCTCATGCACACAGGGCTGATGATGACCAAAGAGCCCAGAGTACACCGCACCAAAAAGCAGCATAAGGCCACCAGTCTGGACTGGAACAAAAACATGTCTGGCCCAGTGCCCTGTTTTCAGCAGTAGCCAAAAAACCCAGGGGAGAACAGGGCAATACTAATACTTCATCTCTCAGCCTCCAGCACTGAAGAGACCTCCTGAGCCTGTGTGTTTCAGAGCCCTCAGTAGATCTCATGTTCATATTTTTTATGGCACCTTTTTGAACCCGTGAGAACTTTGAGCATCCACAGCCTTGTTTGGCAAGGATGTCCACAGGCTGGCTGGAGGGTGTGTGAAGAACTACTTTTTTTTTTTTGGACTAGGATCTCATGAGCTTCCCTTTGTGATCCCTTCTGCATTGGAAGATGAAAGGTCAACAGTAGGGGCTTGGTGTATTTAGGGCTCAGGTGGGGGAAGATGGGCTAGTGAAGGTAGATTTTTGGAAGAAGTCATGGGCAGGTGGCCTTAACAGCTCACCATTTCTCTCTTCCAATGCAGGAACTAAGAGGCACCAACGGGAGGCACCAGGGGCCAAGCAAGGGAAGGGATTCTTCCTCCAAGCACACAATTTTTTTTTCCCAATTTTTTGCTGCTAGTGCTGGCATAGAGCTTTATCAGACCAGAGAGTCCAGGCTCAGTCAGACTCTCTCTTAGACCCCTCCTGTAATTCCTCACAATCAGCTCTCACCCGTATAACCCTGAGTGACCCAGCATTATTGAGAGAAAAGAGGCATCTCCATGCGAAAGGTCTGTGGAGGGTTCATGGAGGCCCAAGTGAGCCAGGCAACCCCAAAGGCAGTTGCATCGATGGTCTTTGCCAGAATAAGTAAGAGAGGTTTCTGCTGGCAGCAGAGTTTGCGTGATGTGGTAGAAGCATATTTTTAGCCTTTTCTTATTTTTTCTATTCAAGAAGCAATTTTGCCATTTCCTCTGCCCACAGCTTTAGAAAGCCAAACAGCTAGCAACGCAGAACAGATGGTAGAGAGACATCTGCCTGCAGCACCCAAACGAAGTAGAAGACATTTCTGCTATCTGTGAGGGAAGTGGCCACAAAATACAGATGCTAATCAGACTAAAACCATGCATCTCAATCCCCTTCAATTCCCTGTGTGAAGGTGGCAGCTGAGAGGCCGCCCCTGAGCTTTAGGAGTGTCAGGTGACAGCAGACCCTGCCAGTGTTACCAGTTAGGGGCTGCAGGAATACTTGACTGTATTTGGGAGAGTCAGAGATGCTCCCAGGTCTCACACTGTTCAGCCTGGCTCTGTTCTGGCCCAGAGCTGGGTCGTCTTCTGCCCTTCCCTACACCTTTTCTCTTTCTCTTTCCTGTACTGGCAGGCAAAGGGTTTGGAGGCTAAGTTCTGGCTTCTGAAAAGCCAGAACGTGGGTGGTTTTGCTGAGCCACCTCACCGCTCCCCCAGCCTGACGTACCCCCAACTCCTCCGCTCTCTCCAGCCCCTCTTGAAGAGCAGTACCTGTCCTTATGGCCAGCACAGTAAGCCTTTATTTTGGTTACCGCTGGTTACCCGGCTCCCCTCATTGCATATCATCTAACAGGAACGCGGGGCTGACTTGTCACTCCATCTTCTCTCACCTTGGCTTAGCCCTTGGCACTTGCGTGGGCAAAAACCCTGCCGTCTGCGCTGCACCGAGCCAGCCCAAGAGCTTCACCCTGCCCTTCAACCACTCCCCGGCACAGAGGGAAAAAGCCCTGCAGCCATCCTTCACACTGCCCCACGTCCCACCGACGCTTCCTGCCAACATCTCGATGCCTGTGCTCGATGCTGTACAGGCACCAGTATTTTTCCTAGGCACATTCGCGCAGACGGTGATGGCCCGTGTTTTCTGTGCCCCTCGGGGAGTTTTAGTATAATATTTGTACTTTGGGAAAATTCAGCCCGTTTCTCCTCGGAGTCCCCCGCGAGTTGCCAGAAGCAGGCTGGGAACAGCCCTGCGGGCCTGCCTGCATCCATGGCGGCCCACTTGGCAGCCAACGGGGAAACTCAGTCCCCGATTGCCTCTGGAAAGAGACACCAAGGCTCCTTTTAATGCTTCCTTTCTCTTGCTAGACTTTTAGATAGGAAACCATGCCTGGGTGCAAGGCTGTGCCTCTGCTTTCAGCCACACCAGTAAGAACCCAGTGCCAGGTGACTGAAACCAGTTTCCTCTCCCTACAAGCTACTGGGAGGTAAATACATGACCCTGCCCTGTGCTGCAAGCTGCCGGGACTGAACCGCTACCAGCCGCTGACAGAGACGACGTGGTGTTGCAATCGCTGCTTATTATTGTGGTTAAAATATACCCAAAGCATGTAAAACATGAAATAATCCCTCCCATCTTTCTAGAGGGCTCCGAGTGTCACTGCCAGCAATGACAGCAGCAGTGGGACTCCCCTAAGGTCTCGCGACTGGAGGAACAATCCTCCCCACCGCAATATTTTAAGCCACTTGGTGATTTCAGCAAGCTCTCCCAGCGATACAGAAGTCTCGGTTCTTGTAACTTTGATGAAAATTGGTGGCCAAGCAGAGGGAGAAAGATGCCCTCAATTCCAATCCCAGTTCCCACTAGGGAAAAAAATCTGCATTTTTAAATGCTATCGATCAAGCAGGAGAAGCAAATACTGGGAAAAACAGGCTGGGATGGTTCTGAGAGCCCTTGGGAACTCCTTGTTTTAGTAGTAAATCTGCCGTGTCATCTTGTTCTCTCAGAGCATGACTAATCCCTACGGTACCCAGCAAGGGCTCGGCTGTCGCTCTGACCCAGCGCCGGTTGCAGCAGGCGGTCAGTCCGGCAGTGACTCTGGCTTTTTGGCATTTTTGTCTTGTGCTCAGGCCACTCAGTGAGGGGCTCAGAGCTCCCCTCTGGCCCCGCATCACCTGCGCCTCTTCTCTTTCTTGTTAGCAAAGGTTGCACCACAATTTTAAAGCTAAATAGGAGAGCAACAAAGAGCAGCACGGACCTTGTAACTGCTGGCAGCATCACTGTTTCTTGGCTTCAGTACCTCTGAGTAAACCTTCCCTTCTTGTCTCTCACAGTCGGACAGACCCTTCTCATCTTCCTCTGCCCTAATTCTGCTGGTTTTTTCCCCCCCCTCTTTTGCTCCCACGGCAACCTCTTGTAAGCCTGGACTGACTCCCTGAGCACCAGCGGGCGTTCCAGACGTGAGAGCAGCAATTACATGCTGTACCGCTGTCTACTCTCGGCAAACATGTTGTCTTGGACGGGGGACAGAGGGGGTCAGTGTGACCAGAGCAGTATTTGGCCTCTGGACTTGTGAGTGACTCAGCACTGCTTTTATCTTCGTAGGCTCCCAGGCAGGAGCCTGGCAATCCTGCCATTGCATCCCTCCTGCCCCCTCGCCCAGGCTAGGATGTTTTTTTTTACCTTTGCCCTTTTTCCAAGCAGCGGGACATGGCAATGCTCCTCTGAGGAAGGAGTGTCGCCTGGGGGTGCGGCGCCCTGATGCTGGCCGCATGTTGGTGGAGCAATTTAGCCCAGGCATCACAGGGACGCTCTGTCTCAGCCTCTTTGCCCAGGGAGAACTTCATGTCTCAGACATTGTCCAGGAGGACAATTATATTACTGTAAGCAACTGTGCGCCACTTTAAAGAAAGGTAATTAACATCTGAAGCCAGAGACTTGGATTAATCACAGGTGGACTCAATCAAAAGCTCATCAATAAATGACAAGGGGATGGTAGCACTGCTTAGGTGAAATGCTGATCACCTGGCTGTGCTGCTGCCACATGCTGCTGTTTCTGAAACTTGAGAGAGCGCTTTTGAGACCTGTGGAAATTCTGAAATTACATTAAGTGATGAATGTCAAGAAGTAATTACAGAAAAAGAAAAACAAGCAGTGGGTTTTTTTCCCTTCCTCCTCCATGTGAAACGGTAATGGAATATGGTCTCCTGGTGTAGTATAATGCTTTAAGTACTGTGTGTCCCAGTTTTACAATGCTCAGTACAATGTGTACAAAACCAAATATGAGTGTGTTGTGGTTAGGCTGTTTATCAGCTATCTGCTTTATGGAATGTGTATTTCTACGTATGTGCTATTTTCACTGTGAAATAACTGTGTAAGTAAAGGAAAGGAAAAATCCATTACCAGTCAATTAAATTTCACAGGGTCCTGACAAAAGCTGCAGGGGACAGTCAACATCAGGATGCCAAACTATTGCATTGTTTTTCTTTTCTTTTTAAAGGATGACATCATTCTGTCTTTTTCTTTTATTTGGTGATGTTATTTGTGTTAATAAGTAGCCCCTGTCTAAAGGAAGCAACTACAGCGTCATTTTGCAAAGCTTGCTATGTCTCCTATTGTCTGCTATAAGCCCTCCCACTATGGGATTATTGTATGGTGTTGGCATCATTCAGTCAGTGCTAATAACTGAAATTGTCAGCATGTGCCAAAACTCCATTAACAAACACGGGTTCACATTTCAAATGACTGCTCATTTCAGCCAAGTGTGTGCTCCTTTTTATTTGCTGTTCATGAAACAGATTTCTTTTTTACATAAATGTAAATTGTTGCTTATGTCTACCCCATGATGTATATGGAAGGGGTATTTATTCTTTCTTTCGCTTCATGACATTCCGTTTGCAATACCTTCAGGCTACTCACATTATCCTGGGACTTTGATCCCTCACCTACCGCAGACACTGGTCAAAGCAAAGACTGCAAAAAGCTTCTAAGCTCAGTGGCTGCTGTATGCTTTGCAGATTTTCTCTTCCTTGTTTTTCAGACCAATTGAAATTGTGCAGAGCAACCATAACCTTCTTCAGCCCTCCTTTTGCTGGCAGGAGCAGGACAGCTTCTTCCTCTTCCCTGATGGCCAAAGTAGCCCACTGCTGCATTTGATCCTCTTTTGAGTTTGCATGCCTAGAAATACACACTGCATTATACTCCAGTATTTCCCCACCTGCATGGGACATACCTCCCTTGGGACACACCTCCCTCAAGACTGAATCTTCCCCTTAATGGATGCCGGTGCCATTGGTGTGTCATGATAAGCTCACTCTTTCTCTCTCCTTTCATAATTTCCAGGCATCAATTCCTACCTTTCAGATAACTTTTCATTGCTAGTTCCCATTTTACATAGAATCACAGAATCATAGAATGGTTTGGGTTGGAAGGGACCTTAAAGATCATCTAGTTCCAACCCCCTGCCCTGGGCAGGGACACCTCCCACTAGACCAGGCTGCTCAAAGCCCCATCCAGCCTGGCCTTGAACACCGCCAGGGATGGGGCATCCACAACTTCTCTGGGCAACCTGTTCCAGTGCCTCACCACCCTCACAGGAAAGAATTTCTTCCTAGGATCTAGTCTAAATCTCCCCTCTTTCAGTTTAAAACCATTACCCCTCATCCTATCACTATGGTCCCTCATAAAGAGTCCCCCCATCTTTCCTGTAGGCCCCCTTTAGGTACTGGAAGGCCGCTATAAGGTCTCCCTGGAGCCTTCTCTTCTCCAGACTGAACAACCCCAACTCTCTCAGCCTGTTGAGTTGAGTTGCATTTCCATTCAGTTCAGTTCAGGCACAATACCCTTGTCCTCCTCTGTACCAATGCCTTTCAGCTTTGTAAAACACTCCCATGCTTATGTGAATCTCAGGAGTTATGGAACAGAAAGGGCTTTCCCAAGACTGATCCTTGAGAAAAAAACCACTAGGTTTTTTTTCCCATCCATAAACCTTATGATTTTTCCATTCATCACCATCTCCTTGAGCTTTATTGCTAGGATCCCATGTTGAACAGTGTCAAAACCAAATGTGACTAACTAATTTCTTAGACCAAGGAGATGCAGCAGATGATTGGTTAGCCTCTGTTGATTTTATCCCATTTTTCATTTAACTCCAGGTCTTTAGTTATCCTCTCATTTCAGGAATTCTCTGAAGTCTTATAATCTGTTAAGGTCAGCTTGATAGGCTTGTAGGTACCTAGATAGTTCTCGCTCTTCTTAAATATTGGTATCACAGTGTTTTCTGATGGTAGCATTCCTAACTGGATAGATACATTAAAAAAAAAAAATCCACCATAAAAAAAAGTAGTGTGTGTTCACTCCTTCAGGAGTAAGGTAATGTGATATCATTGTAGTTAAGCACATAAAGATCCATGGCCTCTTTTTCCGTGTTTTAAGCCCCCTTATTCGTATCACATTTAACCTCTGGTGAACATCAACATCCGTATTGAAAATAATGACCTTACCTAGACTGTCTCTCCATCATCCTTAGCCACTAGTTTCTTTTTCTTCTATTCATTTTATTTATGAGGTTAAAAAATCTTTTCCTAGCTGTTGGCATACCTTTTGCAAGGTACACAGTTTTTGACAAGATACCTTTTGTGTCTGAAGTAATGACTAGTTGGAAAAGGCCTTGAAGTAAAAAAAAAAAAATTGATAGCCCAGGTGCGGTTATTACTGGTTCATTAGAAACCAGCTTCATGTTTAGTGGCATTTTTAATTAAGGAAGCACAAACAAGCTGCTTTTTCTCAAACAGATGTAACAGCTTTAATTGGGAATACCAAAATCTATTTGTGACTTCTGGATACTGTAGGATGCTAAATTAGTAAACCTAAGGCTCATCCATTTCTCTTTTAAAACAGTAACTTTCTTCTTCTAAAACAACAACTCTCTTCTAAAATAACAACATATATGTAGTATTTTCCTTTCAAACTTAAAGATCTAGTACACTGAAATTAGGGGCCTAGTTATAAACTTGGTCAAGGGAGAAGGGGCTACTTTAAATTGGTTATTCTTCTATAAACAGTAACAAATGTGTTAGAAATGCCAAAAGGAGACCCAAAACGACAACCAGGTTAAAGGAACTTGAGTTAGAATAGATTTCAGAAATTTCCACAAGAGGTCACTGTTATCATTAGCAATAGATAAATAGGCCTAATTTTAGGACTTGAGAGCTGGGTATCATTTCTCCCTTAGAGAAAACCTAAGGTCGTTCAGAATAAATATTCCCCACGTAATATCGCCCTCATCTGTCTTACTAAATGAATCTACTGAGATAACAGTTTTTCATTCCTAAATTCATCATAAGAATCCTGGATTTCAAAGATGCTGCAACTATCCTATGTTTTCCTTGTCAAAGAATGACCTTTGCAAATCAAGACATTTTAATTAGCAGGATTTAGAAGGACGTGCTCACGGTTCTGTTCATGTTTTCTCGGGGTACCACAGCAAAAAATATAAACAAATAAGCATCGAAATTTTCCCTTTCTTAGGTTGGCAGAGGATGGCAACCTCAACATGTTGCAGGTTCCTTGCCCTATCTGGGGCCTTTTCTTAACTTAAAAGACACATGGTCTGGGGGAAAAGTGTGACACTGGTACTAGAAGTAAAAGCATCTGTTAGAATATCAGATCCATAAATTCCCTCAAGGAGAGGTTATATAAAATACTAACTTGATATCCTGACAGCAAAATTTGGTGGTAAAAAAGGGCTGATTTTGAACTGGGACCTCAGGAATGTCAAATTTTCAGTCACTCAGAAATATAGGGGCTGCCTGTAAGTTCCACTGTGCCAAACACAAGGGGAGAGCGGGACCCGTGTTATTTGAGCGCTCTCCTCTTTCAACAAAATTGCTTTCCGTTACCTTGAAAGAATGGATGAAAAGCAGCACATTTGAATGATTACCACGCACACAAGGGTGCCTTTCCTTTCTAGGGCCTCATATGAAATGGAAAAGTAGGGAGGTCACCGTAATGTGCTGTAGACAGTAATTCGTAGCAGCGACGCTGCCTGCTTAGCGTGATTGCTTCTAAGTATTCTGCTGTCAAATGGAGGCAGTCATTCCTCACAAAAACAGCAGTCTGCTTCCTCGGAGTGAAGCAGGATGGAAAGAGCAGAGGGATATTACTTTAGGACAGATGCGGATCAAATGAAGCACTGCTTTGACTCGGGCTTTCTGCCCAAATGACAGTGTAACTGCTGTGTTAATGGAAACCCTGGAGGTGGAATGAATATGGGCCCTTCTCCGGGCAGGCAATTGCTGGACCAGAGTAATTCTATACCGTGATTGAGGTGCAGACGACAAGAGACAAAAATAGACTTTGCTCTTCTTTTTTTTTCTCAGCGACAATTGTGTGCGTACAGCAAGTGCTTAGGTAAAATCTTTTGCTCCATACCAAAGAAAATTGCTCCTTAACCTCCAAGTAAGTTGGTCCAAGAGCATTTCTAGTCAACACCTCTACTGACCTTCTCTACCTGAGCAAATTGGCTATAATAACTGCTGCAGAATACAGGTCCCAATAGCTGCTTGGGAGCAGTTCCCAATAGGGCATGCTATTTGAAGAAAAGCCACTGTATTTCCAGAGGGCCGTGATTATTCAGGAGAAATAATCTTTTTCAGGAAAGCAAAGCCACCTGGTGAGCTATTCCAGAGCAGCTATTGGAGCGTGTTTGTTTTGGAATAGCTATTCTGGTCTAAAAAGGCCAGAGGATTACCAGTTAACCTAACATTCACATCACCCCTCAGCCTCGCTGGGAGGGTGCAATTGTGTGCTTATTTAGGCAATTAGTGCGTAAATTACACGGCCAGGCACTGAGAAGTGCTAGTGGTTACACGCGTGACTCTTCTTGCTAGCAGAAGATGTGCTCTGTATCCAAGGTAAAATACTGGCCAAATTTAGTAGTGCCTCATGTGTAGTTTGAACCATCTCATGGACAAAACTGGATCCTCCCAACCTAGAACACATCCCAGTCATGACGGAGGGGAACAAGGGAGTAGGTTAACAGGCAATGCATTAATACCCAAATATCTCTCAGATGTGCCCTTTTCTGACTATCTCAAATAGTTCAGGCAAAATCATTTGGGTTACTTGCACTTCTCGACCCATTGTGCTTTGGCCCCTGGCTAAAAAATTTAAGGCTGCTTTTGTTATTGGACAGCTTCTCTTTCTCCTTATGCGTCTTACAATCTTTAAACCTCCCTTTTGACAAAGATCCTTGATATCCGTGACTTTTTCCTGTGAAAAGGCATTGTTCCAAACTGTGTCCACCACTATAATTACTTGACAGTGACATGAAGTACTGCTTGTTTATGAGCTTGCTCGTGAGCAGTTTTTACAGTCGCTGGAAAGCACAGCAGCATCTGAGCCCAGGCGTCGGAGGGGTAAATATTGTGAGGGAGAGAGGAGCAGGGATGGCAGCACAGCACAGAGCTGGAAACCCTTTTGTGGTGGTTTTCCTGTGGAAAGTAAAGACATTTTCTGCTGAAACACAATTAAGTGCAAGACAAATGCTAAAACCGGTGCTTTGAAAAATGAACGTAAACCTTTCTAGGCCATCTGTTTCCTAAATCTGGGAAGCAATCCAGTCTGGAAGTGTGCTCCGAAACACCTTTCATGGTCACCAAGGGGTTTCTCCCACCCGGAGCTGAAATCTTTCCCAGGACTAGATCCCAGTAGTGCTCCTGTGCTAATCATACTACCTTAGATAGAGCTAGAGGACAGAAACCTGGGTGATTTTTTTTATTCGATTCAACTATAAGGAAAGGAAATCTGTGGGGTGCACTCAGACATACCTTGTCATTGAAATCCACATCTGTGACACAGTTTGATTCACAGTCGCTGAATATTAGAAAGGCAACGTTCATGATAGTGATCAATATACGTGCTGCATTTAATGATGGCAGTTCAGGTAATTAGGAAGGATGCCTAGAATGAAGCTGGCATCTGAAACCTGCAGGTTTCCCTTCAGAGAAAGGCATAAAGGAGTAAAGCAGGGGGAATTATCAGATCTGTCTTTCAAGCCCTGCGGAAAGATCCTCTTCGCCAGTGGCAGAGGCTCTATCAATTGGAGGAGGAAAAGGATGCCACCTTTGAACGTCTTTGCTTTCTTACCCCATGGAGGTTCGGATCATATCAAATGAGGGACGTTGGCAAGAATGCCTGCGCGCACACAACAGCAGCAGGTAAGGGCATTGTAGCCAGCAGAAAGAAAGATTTCTTCCATTCAGCCCTTGTAATCCTGGGCAGGGCTTTATTTAGATGTTTCTAATTACCACAGTATGTTTAAATAGATACCCAGAGAAATCAGCGGGGAGCAACAGCTCTCCTCACTGCCTGGCAGGGCTGATGATGACAAGGGTCATGTAATGGCTTAATATGATGCCACTTAATATCCTACTTAAGCAATGTAATTATGGGGTTTATTTGATAGAGCAAGAAGGTTTATCTCCTGCAGAAGGCATGAATGAGATTGCCAGATACAGGTGCTGCTGGGTTACAGGATTCATTTTTTATATTATATAGTTTTTACAGCTTTGTCCACTCGGGTGATTTTCATTTTCTAAATCCAACGCAGTCTGTCTCTTCAGTCTGTCTCAGTGGTGCCCCTGTATAAATAAGCCACTTTCCTCTCGTAGTTGGCAGCTCTCGTTACAAATATTTTCTGCCAGCTGCTCTTGGAAGATTTCTTTATTTTAGCTCTTCACAACAAAATGGAGATCTCAGACACTCATCCCGTGTTTTACCGTAGTGTGCCTCAAAGGAAGTGACTCAGTCTTTGTATACAGTCTTAGTCGACAGCAAAGTTTTCATGCAGGAACATAAAAAAGAGATTTATATAACTAATATAACACTGAAAACAAACAAGCCCTCCAACCAAGTTCAAAGCACCAGGTTAACACATACTTTCTAAATAAATATGGTGCTTTCAAATTTGTCTAGACCTCATGATCTAAATCTTAAGATGCTCAAAGAACTCGGGGGGGGACCTGAAATTTCAGAGCCATTGGGGGTTTTCTGTAAAAATTTGCAAATGCTGAGTTCTTGCCCCATGTTCTGAAGGACTGGGAAAGGAGAGGTTGAGGTGCCTGTGGTTGAGGGCAGGGGGCAGGAGGCTCTGGGGAAGCGTACACCCATCAGTGCAACACCAATCCCTGCAAAAAAATACTGAAGCAAATAATCAGACACCTGGAAGGGGGCAGGGAAGGAGCAGCTGCCAACATGGATTTGTCAAACCCGTCTTATTTCCTTATGTGACAGGGTGACAGATCTCGCTGACAGAAGCAAATGCATGTCTGGTCACGGCGTCTCCCGCAGAGCGCTCGCAGGCAAGCGCAGCAAGTGTGTGGTCTAGACAGATCTACTGCATGGTGGGCACAAAACGGGCTGGAAAACGTTACTCAAAAAGTACCGGCGATTAGCTCATTATCAAAATGGAAGTTTCGATCAAGAAGGGCTCGGCAGGAGGCTGCCGGGGCCCTGTGATTGCTCAGTGTCTCTGTCAGCAAAGCCAACAGTGCCGATGATGGACTCGAGAAGGAGCCTGTCGCATTTAGAGATGGCAGCAAGGGGCGAGCACCGTCAGCAGTGCTGGGGGCAGGCTTCAAATGGCTTCAGATATTTGAGATATGGCCCCCTCCCAAAAGGTAAAGAAAAAGAAAAAAATATGTAATTTAACAGGGAAATGTCCAAAGTATAAATGGGAAATGCCAGAGAGGGACAAGCTCTGCAAACAAATAGATCTGTAAATCAAAAAAAATCTAGAAACTGCAGTGCATCAGAGGCTGAACGTGAGTCTGCTGTAGCGAAAAAGACAAACCTCGTATTCCTACATGTACATAAAAACATGTAAAGTAATGTTTTATCTCTATTCAGCACTGGCAGGGTCTCAGCTGGAAGGCTATGTCTGGTTTGGCGTACTGCACTCAAAGAAAGGTGAGACCCAGCTGGAGACAACTCAGAAGAGACCGCTGGAAAAGGCAGGGCCAAGAAAACATGACCTGTTAGCCAAGTCTGGAAGAGATGGATGGGGTTTAGCCTTAGGAGAGACAGCCAATCTGCCCTGCATGCCTCTCGCGGAGGAGACAACGAGGGCTGGACCAATGTTTCAGCAAAAATGGTGTAGGTGAGACACAACACAAGCACTCCCTCGCCATGGCAGAGGCTGTCGGGAGAGGTTGTCAGGCTGAAAAAGAGCTGAGACAGGCATCTCTGGATGGAGTAGACCCCAGAGCAGGTCAGGGAGGTGGCAGGTGACCCTGCGAGGAGGGTGTCTCCCTGGGAGTGACCCAGCAGGTGCCGTCGCCCGTGCATGGGTTTAGACATCCACAGTTTTGCTGAAACCGGTAGTCAGGGCAGTCTCCATTCTTCCAGGTTGAACTCTTACACGCCGCTTTCTCCCCCCTGCTAAGTAATAAGAAAAATAATGGAAAATGCTAACTGAAAGACATAAAGTTGTACTTCCCACCTGGGAGGTGGCGAGGGCCAGGCGAGCGGCTGCAAGTAGGGGCCTTGCTGTGCCGCCCGCCTTGCGCCCGTGTCTGCGCACCGGTGCTTCTACCTCGAGCTCTGTGTGACAGTCATCTGTATTTGGGTCAGCACCTCTCCCCAAGTTTCTACAAGACTTACCTGTATGTTACTCAAACGTCACGATTACAACAAAGTGGGGTTTTTTTACAAGAAAGAGCCGGTTAAAGAACTGAGTGTTCAAAGAATTAACTCTGTGAGGGAGAATCCAATGAGTCATGGGCCGTGTGGAGTCCTGCAGTCTGAAAGCCTCAAAGACGTTTAGGTATCTCGCGGCGAGCTGAGCTGCGGGGCCTTAACATCTAACCCATCTTAAAATAGTCAGTCTCTTGCCTTGCTCCCTGTTACTCCATCTAGTCAGGGGGGACATTCACCAAACGTGAATGTTCTTTAAAAGACAGCAATGAAAAGAGCCTGCCACCATCCTCACCTCGAGAAGAAACAGCTTTCTGTCCCTGGAGAGAACACAAGTTTGTGACAAACTGTGGGGAAGGACATCCCGCTCTGCCTGCCAGCCTTTGAAAGCCGTATCGTGCCCTCCCGGCTGGCGCGACCAAGGAACTTGTCCTCTTCGTGTCCGCAGGGAATTAAGTCTGGCTGGAGGAACGTAGAAAATCTGAAGCAATTCAGACAAGCATGACTCAGCCACTCTGTCACAGCAAGTTTATAATGCTGAGGAAGAAATTTACTCTTGAACATATTTTAATTGACACACCAGATTATAGACACTGAAAGAATATCTTTCAAAATAAAAGACGACAGACTTTCAACATCTGGTCTAATTCCCTGCAACTATACTAGCAGATGTAAACTGTTATGTATTCTATTAGCAAATATTCTTCCTTTATTTCCTTTTTCTAAGTGTATGAATGTACTTGTATATATTTTTATTACAGCTATAATAATCTATCTTAATTTTATATAGTCATGCTTGAATTCTGGATTTAAACAAAAACTGCTCATGGTGCGCAAAATTCTGCTCGTAGAAATGGGTAGGAGTTTTGCTAATTACTTACGTGGGGCTAGGATTTTGCTCGATAAGATTATGCATGTCTCAGGAGTTTCCAGAAGCGATATAAATTGTGAGACTGAAGCTGAAGTCGTGTTTATAGGCACCATAATTGCACCAGAAAAATTCTGGGAGTTTTTTATTGTTGTTGAGCTTATTTGCATTTTTTCCTGATTGAATGAGGACTGCTTGTGAGCCCTTACTTTGGCTGTCTGGTGGTGATCAGAGGATGACAGAGTGGGAGAGCTGTGCCAGCTTCACTCACTGCACCCTGTCCCACGAGCCCTCAGGCAGAGCTTGCACAGATCCAAGGGGGAGCTCCCAGGGCTGGCAAGTAAAACCTGCCAAGCTGCTGGTTCAGCTGATTTTTTTATTATTATTTTATTTTTATTTTTCCTGCCTGCGGCAGTTCTGCCTGAAGAAGATGTCCAGCTTATACTGCCCTTGGACCTGCCAGCTCCCTGCTCCTGTGTGCACTCCCGAACCCCTGTCAGCCTCAAAAGCTGACTTAGCAGAGATCTGCTAAGCATTTCTGGCTTATTTTCTTATGGGTAGCTCAGCTGGTAGATTCATGGGGCCAGTAACTTCCAGCAAAGCAGTGGTGACAAGTGTTTTGGGGCGGTGACCTTGCCCACTGGAGCAGAAGCAGCCAGGACAGGATGCGTCGCATCCTTTGCTCCATCACCCGCTACAGCCGGTGTTAAAATTCCTGCTTTTATTGACCACGCAGGATTGGTTTGGTGCGGCATTGCTCAATCCAGCACACTTCACAGACAAAGTGCGTTAATGGAGTGGGAGGGGGAAGCCAGCCTCCGAAACAGCAGCAGGCCATCAACAGATGCATCATAGTGCTCAGTCATCCAACATCAGCTTCTCCAAATATCTAAGTTAAAAGGTAAGCTTTGAAGCCAGCCCGGGAGGCAAAAATTGAAGGAGACGAGAAATTTACATCTTTTTGTGCATTCAGTCAAAACTGCTCCCACAAAACCACATAAAAAGCCCCTAACCACTATGGATTTGTATATGCAGATTTAGTTCTTCAGCTGCTTTATGGTAAGACACAGAAACCTGTCAACGGAAGCACTGTCGCTATGTTCCATTAGCATGTATTTATTTACACGACTATCAGAAACCAACCACTTAAATAAATCATTGTTAGGGAAGTGGACTGCTTAAAGAATGTGTGGCCCATTCGCCCATAAAACACTAATTATCACAGCAGCACCTCTCCAATGAATCACCAATAATGAGACACCATTATGGAAAGTATCAATTTTCAGTGCAACTCAGACACATTGTACATGGTCCAGTAATTGTACTGAAGTGCCTAAGAAATAAAACTTTTCCATGAAAATACATTGTTCTCTGAGCAAAATCATTTTCCAGGAGGGCTCAGTGATTTGTTGCAATTTATATTATGAGCAAATAACCCCACGATCTATGTGTCGCTTACTGCTGTTTGGAAATGTGGGTAGCTCTTTACTTACAACAAGAGGAATTCTGTCAAAACCTGTCACCCTCAGGTATGCGGTCACTTTTGTACATCTGTGCTTCTTACCAGGAGGGAAGGAGATTCACAGGGCCTTTAAAAGCAAATGTGATGTGATTTCATGATGTGGATATGCAAACGAAAATATTCTCTGTCCGATACTTCTAGCCACTTCTTGGTAGCATCCGGAGGCAGTGTATCTTTGTCATGAGGCAGACAGAACAGGTTTTTCGGATTTCCTGAAAGTCTTCATAGGATTCCCATGGGGGGCGTATTTTCATACGCTGAGGGGGAGAAGAAGCAGTTTAATCCTGGTGCGGAATGGGGCAGGACTTTGATTTATGGGAAAAAATCTGCCTTCACTGAAAAGCAGATATCTATCTTGGATCTTCTATGTGAGTCAGGAGTCCCTCCTCTGAAGCAGCTGCTATTTACATCTCTGCCCTGACAGCCTGCGACGTTACGGAGAATCAGGTCATTGCCACAGCTCATTGCAACCTTCAGCTTCATTTTAATGGGAGGAAATGGTGCCTCTTGCTGCGTAACGTCTAGAATGGCTAGAAGGAAATCTGCGCAGCAGCGTGCCTCCCCATCCTCCTTCGGAAGGAAAGCAAGAGAGAGGGGAAGCCCATGGCTGCTTGGGGCTCAGGAGGTGGCAGCTCCAGGTGGTGACAAATTCATAAAGCAGGTGCCTTGATGGCATCTCATGTAACCTCCATCAGCGCTGCAGCTGGCAGTGCTTTCCGGACCGTGGAAGCAGGCAGCGAGGGGACAGGCAGTGCTTGTGTTAAGCTAGGGAGCTTTTTACACTATGCAAAGCCCTGGTGTCAGGATGCAGAAAGATGGGCAAAGATACTATTACACCAACAAATTCCAGAGATTGGCTTCCTCCTATGTACATGAATGAGACAAAGTGTGTCCAGGCTGATAATCATGATTAGTACTTATCATGGGGGCTCTAGAAATGAGAAGATCCTACAGTTTTTCTCATTCTTGATCTATGTGCAAGCTGAGGGCCTGTCATAAAGAAATATTCAGTGATGAACACATGGCATCGGTCAATAGAGAGGATGGAATATTTCCTCCTGTATGCTCCAGTTTCAGTACCTGGTTTAATTTTGAAATACATTCTTGCAGAGGTATGGATATGGGCTTCTCCTGCCTCTTGTGAGGACCACAGCTGCACATGCACATGCACCACAGTTCGCAGAATCATAGGGTTGGAAGGGATCTCTGGAGATCGTCTAGTCCAACCCCCCTGCCAGAGCACGGTCACCTACAGCAGGTTGCACAGGAACGCGTCCAGGCGGGTTTTGAATGTCTCCAGAGACGGAGACTCCACCACCTCTCTGGGCAGCCTGTGCCAGTGCTCTGCCACCCTCACAGTAAAGATGTCCCTCCTCATGTTGAGATGGAACTTCCTGTGCTCAAGTTTGTGCCCATTACCTCTAGTCCTGTCACTGGGCACGACTGAAAAGAGCCTGGCCCCATCCTCCTGACACCCACCTTTTGAGTATTTATAAGTGTTGATAAGGTCCCCCCTCAGTCGTCTTTTTTCCAGACTGAAGAGACCCAAATCCCTCAGCTTTTCTTCATAAGAGAGGTGTTCCAGTCCCCTAATCATCTTTGCAGCCCTTGTTCTGCATGTTCCATGTATATAGACAGATCTCCCTGAAAAGTCAGCTTTCTGGGTTGCTTCCTGTGGGTTCTGTCACTAACTGATAATTTTGGTCACTTTTTGTGTTTCCAAGAGCACCTCCAGAGTGCCCATGGGATACATGTACATAGTCATGCACTGCTTTTGTCTTGCAACACCTACGTGAAGTAGCTTATTTTGGAGGTTTGCTCTTGTGAGGGACCCGTGGCTACCTGTGACGTGGTTGGGAACAAGGTAGCAGGGCATTTACGTTCTTCTTGTGTTTCCTCCAGCAGCTGTCTCTTCCTGGTCTGCTTGTGTGAACACTAGTTTTCTGCCTTAATCCTTGCTCAGGTCTTCATTGCTAAACATCTTTTTGCTTTCTTCTCCCACATATATATATCTGTGCCAAGCTGTATCATAAGAGGATAGGTATTTACTAGTTTTCCAGGCTGAATGAACGCTTAATGGGCATGCTGCTTGCTTCACACCAAACAAGTATAGGCTTGGGAGTAAGATATTATGGGGTCTGATTTATCACAGATTGATTTATCACAGATTCAAGCAGATGGCATGAGGCTGGAGTGGCGGGTGCTCACCTTCCAGCCCGTGGGGCTACTGGCCGCAGGCAAGGCTGGCCCACAGCTCTCACCCAGGTCCTGTTCACGGGATGCTGACTTTTGTGGATGCTTAATTGCTCCTGCCACAATCCAACGTGTAATTCAAAACTGCTGGTGGGCAGCTCCGCTTTTGGCAGGACAGGAGCCTTCCCCGACCCATTAAATACTTCTGGCTGTTGACTCCACGCATCAGGTTTCTCCCTGCAGAAACCCCAAGGCAGCTGTGGACATAGACTTTGTGGGTTGTTTTTTTTAACCTTCATTTCTCACGTGGCTGCCCCTTGTCAAGCCTGGGCCTGGTCCAGGGAACGAGAATTACCCCTACATTCTTAAAAAACATCGTATGTCTTCTTTTTGAATTATACACCCAAGTGAGCTATAAATGGAGAGTAACTGCCATACGCAAGAACAAAGGGGTTTGCTGAGCAGCGATAAATAATAAATTGCCCAGGAAAAAAATGCATCCCCTACCTTGGGTTTTGTTTTGCTTTGGCTTAGCACAATTTCCACAAAATTTTGGCAATCACGCTGCCATTATCTTTTCATGACGGAGGCCCTAGGAACTTGTTCAGCCCACAGCGAGAGCCCTTTATGTACCTACTAATGTGTTGGTTTCACAGACAGACGGAGGGAGGCTGCTGATCTGAATAGCAATCAGATGCCAGCGTACGCCGCCGCTCCACGAGAGCCGTGGACATTAATAACGTCTCTGGGGAGTGGCTGCAGCTGTAATAAAGAAAAGATATCTGCAGTGTTTGCACAGCTCTCTTCATTCATCCTGATATGTAGTGAAGTGTGATAATAAGGACTTTACAAAATCTAACTGACAGTCTTGGGGGGGGCATTCGTCATGGGGTGGGGTGGGGGAGAAAGAGGGAAGAAGCGTTTGTTTCTGCTAGACGTAGTTGAAACATGGTGATGTTTTTAAAAGTGACCCGCTGGATTTTGGTGGTTTGGTGGGGTTTTTTTTGTACGTGAAACAACAGTCGAAACATGGTCCTTTCTGAACGTAACCTAAGGGGTTTTGATTTGGAGCTCTGACTCTGGGAAAATGTCACGTCACAGGCCTGCATGCAGGCTTTAATCCTCCGTCCACAGCGACAGTCATGATTAAAGCAAGCTTAAAACAAAATATGATTGCTTCTCCTCTGAACGCCCAGATGCAACAAGGAATCGGTTATGTGGCGAAAAGCTAAAACTGGCTATCTGATAGTTTTAATGCTTTAGACCAGCTCCTGCCAACGCCGAGTGTCCCGGATCCATCCCTTTGTGCCTCCTCCAAGACATCAGGAGCTAAGGGTCAGCCAGGGTAGGCACGCTGAGCACCGGGGACCGGCGCTGGTGTGTGACCTCCTGGGGCTTCAAGAGCCGCTCACCTTCCCAGAGCAAAGCAACGCCCCAGGTGCCCCCCTGAGAGCCACAGGGGCTGAGATGGGACGTGGTCCCCAGCCCTTTCCCTCCCCGGGAAGCGCAGGCGGCTGCCCACGGGTCAGGTCACAGACAGGCTCCGGGTCTCAGCGTTAAATCGCACCTCACAAGGGTTAAGCAAACACGAGGGGAGACTGGGAGCACAGCAAGGCATTATGTTTACAATCTAGTATTTTTCTTTTGGAGGCTTTTGGGGCACTTAACTTTTTATTTTTAATGTTGCAGCAGCACGCACTCATCCCCTTGCTCCAAAGACAAGGGAGAATTCAGAAACACCAAGACAAAAGCCATTTATTTGCCAGCTCCATGACTCGGATCTCTGACTTGCACGGCAGGTGTGTCTGAGCCCCCGCAAAGAGGAGGAGATACATCTCTGCAGTGGCAGCCCAAGGAGGGGGAGATAAGAAGGCACCCCAAGGCACCTGGAGCACCGGAGAGTCTCCTTACAGCACTTTTTTTTTTTTTTTAAGTGCCTAAATGTTGGTTCCGGTGCAAAATCACCAATTTCCACGAGCAGTATCACTGGGCACCACTAAGAAACCGGACCAGCTCCGTAGCCTCTGTCACTTTCAGCTGAGTAAATGCAAGGTGGGAAAAGCGCCTGTGGATGACACAGGTGTGTCTGTAATTAAATGCAAGAAAGTTTATGTGAATATAAACGTAAACAAGCACAGTGTCAAAACATGGAAAATGTAATGTCTCATAGCAGTGTTGCCAGCTCTTTTTATGAATCGCTGGCTAATTGAGACTTTAAAAAAAAAAATCTCAGTTCCTGGAGTCTTTTGATTATGAGAGAATCTCATCTTTCACTTCAAATAACAGTTGGACCGGTAGTCCTTTTGGCTGAGTATAAATATCCTGAAATTATGACTTAAGGACTCAGAAACTAAAAGACAAATAAAAGCAGCCCTGCATTTATTAATTTTAAAACCCTTTTGACTCTTAATTCAACTGACGCTTTTCAAGGCCTGTGCTGCAATTTCGGGAACCCTTCAGTTTCAGCACATCTGAGCATCTTACACATGCTCGGTGTAAGATTTTTCTTCACATAGCGAGTATGTGACAGGCGTAAGGGTAGGGGTAATCCCGCATGCGCATATTAATGCCTTCCTACATATCCCAAAGATATCAGGAAGGTGGATGTCAAAAAAGAAAGTCCCTAAGTATAAAAATGTCAGCTGTTTCTTGTACTGGTTGGTTGTTTTGGTTTTTTTTTTTTAGTTTATGTCAAGCTAAGATGTAGCACTGGGCACATCCTCAGAGCAAGTCACCAGGCCGCCTTTGCGCCGCCTCGGGCATAGTCTGGGGCGAGAAGGGTTGCACAAACCCAGTTTGAGACGAAAACTGACGCTCTCGCGAAGCTGCGAGCTGCTCCACCGGCCAACGCTCCCGTCTGGAGGGCAGCAGCCCTCCACGGCAAATGCCTTTCTTCACTCAACAACGAGCAATTCAGCGAACAACACGATCCCTCGTCTGCTGGCTCATGTTTGAGCTGGTTCCAACTCCCAATTATCCCGGCTTGGCTTAATTCAGAAAGTATGTGTGAAGCGCTCCGCCAGCAGCAGTAACAGCAGCTGGGTGGCCAGGTTGGCCGAGCGCTGACAGCCGATGGCGTGGCTGCGTGGCTGGGGGACCTTCTCCCACATTGCCATCGGAAACATCACCTTCCCCTCCAGCACACGGAGAGGTTTCGGCACAAGCCCAGCAAGGGTTGGGAGAATGTGAGGGGGAAGGACGTTTAAGCCACGGCAAAGGGAGCCCTCAATGGGGTGCCATAGGCAGCAAGCATTAATGAAAAGCGGGATGCAAACCCATCCATCTTTGTTTCACGTTTCCCAGCCTCGGAGACAGCAATGCTCTAATCACCAGAGATGGTCTGCAGGATGTGTGGCGGAATGGTTGGTGTTTGCTTACATCTGTTTTTTTCAGCAGGTGGAGAGAAGAGGAGCAAAGCCTTGGAGCCCCCACGGTCCTGCTTAAATCCAAGCAGATCACAGGGCTTATGCCGGCGTCTCACTCCAATTAAACACACCTGTGTGTTTGCAGGTCAGGCCGTCGCCTTTGTGCTTTCGCAGCAGTGCAGGCATCTGTCAGTCCTCCAATATGTGCTTCAGGCCTGGCTTATATACGTCTAACTGATTAATTAATCTCTGTGCAGCAACTGGAAAATGTAAAGTGCTACATAAAAGATAAGTATTACCATTACTAAATCTGTACTCGACGAGTGTGACTTGACATAAAGTGGCAGGTTTTATCTTACTCATTGCTACTATCTGAAAGAGGCCATTGAGAGCAAATTTCTGGAGCGTAATTTATTCTATAGACATAGTGGGATAAGTGGTGCACACGAGCGACTTGGGCTGCGTGCTCCGCGGGAAGCACTTTGCCGACAGAATCTGTGATGATTTTTTTGTCTTTAATTTTTTTTTTTTTCACACGTTGCTCGACTACCTGTGACTCAGAGGCTCAAAGGCGGGGGCATCAGATGGGTACGCCGGGCTCCCTCGGGAAATTCGGACTAATAAATGAGTTGGCGGCATATGGCTGCGGAGCCCCCAGCGAGAGGCGGAAGGTGGGGTGTTGCGGGAGCGCGGCAGACTGTGATGGCAGAGGCGTGACTGGAAAGCGGTGACATTCGGGGTGACGCCGAGGGGGTGCTGGAGAGAACGAGAGGAGGTGGGTGGAGAGACAGCAGCCGATGGGGTGGCTGGAGGGTTGCGCTGCTCTTAACCCTCTCCGACTGGGCACTTCTTGTTGTGTTCGTCGGCTGGGCGGGAGGAGCGAGGGTAGTGGGGAAGGTGAGCTGGGAAGGAACACGATTGGTAAATATGTATATGAACTAATATTTACATCTCGTGCACTTATGGAGAGCCGAGCGCTATAGGGAGTTAATCCTGACTATTCCCTCTGGGCCATATGGTAACATAAATATTTAATAATAACGATAATAGTAGTCAAGAGCTTTGAAAATGCAGAACTCTGTAGGCAGTTATTTTTATTAATAGGAGCATGGAATATTTGTGAGTTAATGGCTGCTAAATACTTTCAGTTGATTTGCAAACATGAAGCCAACGTGAGCACATACACAACACATCGTGCCTGTGCTGCTCCAGCAGGAAAGCGGGTCAGGATCCCGCTCCAGGATAAACACCCATCGCTCCGAACGAAGTAGGTCGCCCTTGTCCAAATACTCACCATGTCTTGGATCTGAAGTAGAGCGAAACTCTTTTCAACTGTGCTTAATTTGTCAGTACTTAAATAAGTAAGTGAAATGCAAAAGCAACGGGAACACAGCCTTATTAGTTTTAACGGGAAAAGGCAGGAAGGGTGAGAGTTACTTCTGCTGACGTTAACTCCTGCAGATACGCCCAAACCAGTCTCTGAAAGAGAGCTGAGGTGGTGATGCCGCGCAACCTGAACTCTTCCACTCCTGCCTTTGCACCGAAGTCTAGCAGCTTAGCGGCTGCCTTAATTTCTTTGAACTTGGTCTTCTTTAAAGAAAAATACGTGTTAGTGCTGCTGGCTTATCTTTTGCTTTTTTAAAAAATCTTTCACGTTTCTTGGCATTTTTTTTTGCAAAATAATGGAGGAACCAGCCCCAGTATTCGCACAGAGAGAAACTGCTCACATGAGCACAACCTCTGGTTTTTGCCCTTGCCCTGGTTTCTCAGTCCCCGCAGCCCCAGCCTAACAGCATGCACGTGTTTGACTGCTGTAATGTATGCCGGAGGGTGTAAATCCACCTGGTTAGTGGTTTGAACCTCACTTTCTTAGTAAATGAGACGATACAAGGCTCTGCTTAGGATCAAGATCCCCTCCCTAACAGATGCAGTGTTTTGTTTCAGCTTTCAAAGCTTTCCCTAGAATTCTCTCTTGTCGTTCCTGTTCCTCATCTTCCAGGGTTTCCCAAAGTTGTATAGAAAGTGCCTCACTTTTGAAGGGGTTTAAGTTAATAAATAATACATCCAGGTAATGTGTCATAGCCGAAGGAAAAGAGAAAGGTCATGAGCAAACCTCAGACGCAAAATATGTGGTTTCCTTGAAAAGCCTCAAATGGATTGGGAGAAATTTTTCTTCTTGTGCCAAGCAAGGTTTCTGGACAAGTTCCTGAGCATCGCTTTCTTGTGGATCTCTTGCAAAGTCCCTAAATCGGTGCTTAAAAAATTTAGCTGGCCTCTGAATTCACATGAGAAACAAAAGTAAAGTAACTGTAAGGAGAAGAGGAAAGAAAAAGCCTCTGACAAAATGTCTCTTTTTTTTATTCTTATTCAAAACTACCAAGGGTGTGAGTAAGTGATGCATAAAAGCATAAAGAGTGAGAAATGGAGGCAAGTGCAGGGGACGAGCGAGGAAGAAGGGAATCTGTGCTTCCAGCATCAAACTGGCATGCTACTTCTCACCATATTCCACTTTTTTTTTCCCCCCTCATGTTAGCTTACTCGGTTATCATCCTAGTTGTCAGCAGCAACGCCACACAGGATTTGCTTGGCAGACAAAGCTGGTTGTACCAGGGAAAACTGGAAAGACATTTCATGCCATCCAAAGTTAGCTGATGCACCAGAAACCCTGGCATGCTGTGAAGATGGAAGATGGTGACCTGGAGTCGCTCGATGGCCGTAGGTGATGAGGAGAGAAAAGATGCTAGTTTAACCAGCTGAAGGTCAAAGGCAAGACAAGAAGATCCTAATCAATGACCTCATTATGCAAGATCTTGAATGTGATCCTGAAGTTCATGCCAGGGTTTAATACTAAGCTCACTGATTGCATTTAGTTTTACGTGAAACTTGTGATACAGACCTCTCACTCCCTTAGAGAGAAACAGCAAATGTGGCTCCAAGCTTCTCAGCCACTGAGGTGGACTGAGTGTTACCCCCAGGTGGAGCTACACTTGGCCAGGCCACTCCTTTAGCAGGAGGAGATGGGGGAACACAAGATGGAGATCAAGGATGAAAGCCTGAATGAGAGCTCACTAGTCCCACTTTTTGCCAGTGAGAGGGGATGGAGAAATTGGGCAGCTCCTTTTGTTGGGCACCCATTTTCAACTCTGGTTGCAAAATCCCAGTTTCAACCCCTTCTCCCTCCTAGCCACGACGTGTCCACTTGTCCAGAGGTGGTGGGCAGTGGGCCATCACAGCAGGTTTGCTGTCCTTGGCAGCCTCCTGCTCTGTGCCCATGCCTGCAGCTCATCATTGCCAACGCTGCATCCTGCGATGGGGCCAGAGGTGAACACTGAACTCCATCTGCAAGTGGCTTACTTGTTCCACAGCCCTGCAACCTTGCAGCTCTCCAGATGCTCTTCAGGTGTGTACACAGGGGAGAGATTTTTAGCTGTCTCAGCATCCCAGAAAATGTTTGGTTTGCTTTTTTCTTTTTTTTTTTTCTGCTGGAAGATTGTTATTCCACTTATTTCATTTTTTTTTATAGTCAGTCTCTGTGAGTACATCACTAGCTCTCAGTTTGCAATGGATTGTAACTGTGTGCCTTTACATTCAGGTGCTGTAGAGGAGAGTTATTTGATTCAGTATCAAACTGTGCAATGTAAAATTATCAAGTAGTCTTATTATTGAAATAACGCTTTGGTATCTCTTGCATTCTGATGTTGGACCTCTTCCATTTATTTCTGTACAGTCCCACATTTGGAAGTAATTTGTGTCTTGGAACAGTAACCTGAAATTATTGGCCACCGTTGTGTATAACGTAATGAGTGCTAGACATTTATAAGCTTAGCGGGTTTGTCAGGAGAATATCAGCTTCCGCTCCTCACCCTATTACCAAAGGTGTTCTGGCTGACCCCACAGCTGCCCCAGAGTTTTAGTCATCTAGAAGTTTTGGCTTCAAAATCAATACAAGTTTCAATTATGTTTATATATCTTCAGCCATAATGGAAAGCAGTGGTCTCTGCATCCATCTGATGTTGGAGGCGATGTTGTCTAACAGCTGACAGAACAGACAGGAGCTCGGCTGGCTTGGGCATGCTCTGCTGAAATGGATTTTGAGACCCTGAACAGAGAGTTTGGTTTTTGTGCATCTTTTGTGGTCTGTAAAATGGTTGAGGTGGGTGTGAAGAGGATGGAGAAAAGAAGCGGGGAGAAAAATTCCTTCTTCTCGAGAAGCTTCATTTATTACTATTTGCACAAAACTCTATATGAAGTGTAGTTGCATACATGGCAAATAGGTGCTGCTGTAATAGACGCTTGAAAGAGTCTGTCTAGAGGTGGAGTTCTTCTTCCATGGCAGGGAGGATCTGCTGTAATCTGTGCAGCACTGATGTGCACAAATTCTTATTAGAAAGTCAGAGAAGCCATGCCTTGGTCTTTTCATAGAATCATAGAATGGCCTAGGTTGGAAGGGACCTTTCAGATCATCTAGTCCAACCATCAACCTAACTCTTACAAGAACCATCACTAAACCATATCTCTACGCACTAAGTCTACCCGTCTTTTAAATACCTCCAGGGATGGTGCCTCAACCACTTCCCTGGGCAGCCTGTTCCAATGCTTAATAACCCTTTCAGTGTAAAAATTTTTCCTAATATCCAGTCTAAACCTCCCCCTGGTGCAACCTGAGGCCATTTCCACTTTTCCTATTGCCTGTTACTTGGGAGAAGAGACCGACCCCCACCTGGCTACACCCTCCTTTCAGGTAGTTGCAGAGAGTGATAAGGTCTCCCCTCAGCCTCCTTTTCTCCAGGCTGAACAACACCAGCTCCCTCAGCCGCTCCTAAGACTTGTTCTCCAGACCCCTCACCAGCTTTTACGCCCATCAAGGGGAGTCTAGCTAAAGGATTCAAGCATGGTATCTTGCTTTAGCTGGGCTGCTTCCAGTGATATAGTGTATATATGTTATTTGGACATCACATACCAAAAAAAAAAAAAAAAAAGGAAAAGGCAAACAAATATGTGCAAAATGTGATAATTGGTTCAATTCTCCAGCATGGTTTATTCAAACTAAAGAGATGTGCTTCACTTTCCAGAGAAATCTCCATTTCTTGTATTTGCAGTTTGAAAGGCACTTTGAACATACAACCAAGCCACTTGATGTGGAAAAGGAGATGTTATCAGAGAAACAGACTGGACATTGTTTCATTATAATTCTCTAAATATCTAATAGTCATTGACCTACAAATACAATAGCTATTGCCTTAATAGCATTTTTCAGTAGCGTAGATAAACACTGTTGGTAAAGAGTTGGCTTCCACGTTGGGTTCTGTTTCGTTTCCTGGACAGATGATGGCATTGTAGCCCTGCTGTATTCTGCAAACCCAGCCAAGGTAGTCCCAGAGCGAGATCTTGATTTGATTGTGCTATGCACGCTTTAGCAGCTTAAGATTTTGCCTTTTGCTTTTCATGTCTTAGTGAAACAGATGAATGCTATAATAGCAGTACTTTCTAAAAGGAAGACATGAAATTCCTACATTTATAATAAAAAAGTGTTACCAGCCTCATTGTAATTCAGACTTGAACTGTTCACCCTGTGCACGTCCAGAAACTCATTCTCTAATACTAGATGCAATGATCTCTGGAGGGAAGTTTTCCATCTGTTTCCTTATGATGTTAAGCTGTTAGTGCTGTTCATTATTTATTACATCTACTGGTGTATGTTAAGCTATGATTTTCTTCTTGTCTGGTATTAAGAATTCGACTTGGTTAGTGTAAAAAAACCCCTAGGATTTGCATATTACACATTGATATTTAGCGTATTTGGGGTGGGGGGAGATAGGGGACTGTAATTGCTCCCAAGCTGCTTTTGTGCTAGCAGATAATTTATATTTAATTCAGTGATACAGAGCTAAATTAACCACTTAAAATGGAGATAAATATAGACGTGCTATATATAGGTGGAATCTGCCACCCATACGCAGATGGAAGAGCATTATCTCTGCTTGATTTCAGTAGGACTACTGCAGGGCAAGATGCCTCTCAATATGAGTAAGGTAGGATGAATCGGGCCCATCATAAATACGTATGAGTATATATTTCAGCTATAGGAATGAAGGCACATATGTGAGAGAGAGGGCTTTTACAAATATGAGGATGTAGTTACCAATGTGCATATTAAGCGAAAGCTCACGTGCATATGGTTTATTCTCTGTATTTTCACATCTTCTATTACTGGGAAGGCGCGGAGGGCTTTGGTTATTACGTTGTTGTATATAGAATAAATTACTAATTCTCTCTTTGGGGTGAAGAATGGTTCAGCTCTACTCTCTGTTCCTTTGCAGAAATTATTACCTTTTTCTGGAAATAGAATTCTTGTTGAGTTTATCTTATTTCATCGCTGATTGCATTAAACACTAACAACAGTTTAGGTGTCACAACATAGCTGGGGGGGATAGCATTTGTGTTATTATTTGCAATTATTGCATCAGGAACAGCTCTTTACATTCAGCATCTGGCTCACAGAAATATCTTAGAAGATGTACAGAAATAAGATCAATATCTTATTACACTGTAATTAAAGTATCAGTTTGGGCTGTGAAACATTATCTAGATCAGCCATTGAGGTTACTCTTAACAATACCGATTCCTTTGGAATAAATATATGTGTTTCCAAACTGCATAATGGGAAGTTTTAGCATATCATTCTCACATGTAGCGTCTTTTGATGTGATGGAGAATTGTAGATGAACTGAAATGTTCGCTTTCCTATCATGGAGCTGGTTCTTTATCATAATATAGATGTTATTAAGATAAAATCTGTCTCTCCATATTGTAGTATTATAAAGCTCAGAATTAGAAATGCTTTATCATTTCTGAAGAACAAAGACTATGACTGCTTTAAGCAATATCAAAGTCAGACTACCTTTATCAGGGGGGAACATGAAGGAAAGCACCAGTGTTTGCCAAAGCAGAAGTTAATTCTTGTCAGACTTAACACAGGATGTTTGCAATTACCGGGCGAAATAATCACCGAAAGATAAAACAAATAAGCTTTCCTAGTGCTTTTTTAGCACTTTTATTAAGTGGTAGCAGAAATCACCTACCTAGGAACAAGATTGCTTGATTGTACATCTGCTCTTTCGACTCCTGAGCCAGAGGCTTATGTGGAGTAAATCAGCACTGCTTTGACAAGCCAGTGGAGCTACGTTGACCTACACCTTCTAAGCTATATATATAGGGTACTAGAGTGATAAATATAAAGGTACTATTAAGGTGCCCCAGGCACCGGAAAAATTCTTGCTTTTGCACCCATTGAAGATCCCCTCTATAAGACTGCACCCATTGGAAACATCTGGGAGAGAAAGCTTAGATGCAGTTATTGATAGACTGCAATCTATCTTCTCGCAGTGGAATCATCCAGCGGCTTTCGGAAAAGGACCTGGAAAAGTGTGGTTGGTCCCCATACAGCCACAAGGCTCTCTTGTGATCTGGAGAACATCTCCATCAGACACCTCTTACAGAGACCAGCTTCCCTCCCTGCTCTGCCATGGTTTGCTTTTCAGATGGTTTTAAAGGCAACGTGTGGTACCAAATGAACAGGGAGGTGGTGAAATCAAGCCAGGAAATGTTGGCGCTGGCGTTATGTCTGCAGTCACTGAGTAACCACCAGTATCCGTGGGAGTCACTTGTCATGGCCTGTGAGCGGGGCGTTGATACCCTGATCTACCTGATTAAAATCCGCAGCTTTACTAGTTATTTTTCAAGCTATGGGTTTTGTGTTAAAAGAGTCAGAGGCAATGTACATATTTTGAGACAGAACGTTGCTGTGATGCTGTGCCAGCGGGCGACACTGCCTGTTTGCTGGGCGAGCAGGCTCAGGCCTTCGTGACCAAAAATGGTTCTTTGGGATCTGTCCCAGGCTCCCTTCACTGTGGGGAGAAAGAGCTGGTGAAGAAGAGGCTGATTCCTCTGGCTTAAACGCCTGGATGAGATGAATCACTGCCCTTGCCCTTTTTTGGGTCTTTTTTTTTTATTATTCCATTAACTCTAAGGGAAGGCCAGAGGGATAGCTTAGAAAAAGACACGTGAAAGTGGTACCTCCTGCTGGATCTCAGTCCCAGTGGTGCAGGAAAATCCTGAACCACATCTATCCACATTCTGCTCAGGCTAGCACTGCTGAATCAAGATGGAGCTCGCGGCTTCTCTGATCTCCGTGCCGGGCTACCGGCTGGATGTAGAACTTTACAGGGACCTCCCAAATGAAAGGCACAGCCATTGGTGGTGTTCCTCCTAGTGTATGTGATGGCCTTACTGCACCATCATTCTGCAAGCGGCATGTTTGGTCCATCAAGTCGGTTAGCTTGTAGTGGTGCAGCCGCCTTCTTTAGGTGTCCTTCCACCGCAGCTATTTTCTCTCTAAGTTGGACACATTCTTTAGCCCTGTCTGGGTATTACCAAACCCTCCCAAGAGTTGGCAGCCCACCAATAGGTGCTCTGTGGCTGTGTTTCTCCATGCTCTCATTTGACAATATCAATGGATAGTCACATGTGACTATCTGGTTAGTGTTCAGGGGTGGTTCAGATGTCTCCAGGTCAGGCACATTGTCAACAGCAATGATCATGTTGTTGCAATCATGGACAGTTTCTGGAGCCCTTACAATTAACCTTTGGTATCAAGGTGAACCAGGTTTTAGTTTAAATGTCTTTGGGGTTTGGTTTCTTTTCTACTACATTTTGATAACCAGTTAAACAGACAAATGTAAGGGCCCACAATTATTAGAATAATAAAGATGATACAGCATGGTTTGTAAGCTGTTCTTTCACAGCAGAAGTACATCTGTTGGGCCTCACTGAGTTTGTGTGAAAACCTTTTAGAACATTTGATGTCAGGAAATGACGTATAAAAGTGTAGAGGCTGCTTCCCTGCTGTTATCAGGGATTTACAACATAACCTATGGCAATTCCTGCATGTTGTCCTGTATTACACCGGATATGAAGCACTGCGACCTAACCACAAATTAAATGATTTTTATATTGGTTTGGAAGGATTCTTAACTATCAATATGGATTTTCACTTTTTTTTTCAGTCTGTTCTTCAGTATTTTGGGTTCATCCAAAACATTAGCTCCCAGAATCATGTACTCTTGTAAAATCCCATGAGCCAGTCAAAGAAAGAGAGAGAGAAAGAGAAAGAACGGGAGAGAGAATTCTAGAACTTACTGTTTTGGGAGTAAGTTGAATATATAATTCAAAAAGTTCCCAAACAAGTAGATAGAGTCCTTAATAGATTCTAATAAAAATATAAGTTTTTAACCCTGTAGTTTTAAACTGTAGTTTGGAATGCTGCATGGTATACCATTACTTTGGAGAACAGAGTGCATGCTGGCAGCAGCTTAGGTGATCTAAAAGCACTTTGTTCAGCCCCTTGCAAAGGTGGAGCTACTTGCCACCGCTGATGAAAGATCCAGCCACGCCACCACGTCTGTAGATGCCGAGAGTGCCCTGGCTTCCTCAGCCTGAGGATGCTCAGTATGTCATGAGATCCCGACCGTGTTAGAACGGGCTGAGAGAGGAGAATGGGCTAGTAGAGAGGGGATAGCCAAGAGTGTGACAGTAAAAGCAGTTCCATGAGATCAAGCGTCTCACCTACACACAGGCCAAGGAGGCTGAAGGAATTAGACAGAAGTTATCTAAGACAAAGCATTGTTGAATGCTCGCTCTCCATTTCTTCAAAAAGACGTTTTGAAGAAGGGGAAGACCCAGAAGTAAAAAGCCTGAAAATGGAAACCCCTGACCCACCCTTTCCTCCTGTGGTTTTCTAGGCAGAGAGTGTGGCAGAGCATGAGCACCGGCTCTGCTCAGGCAAAAAGGTTCGATTACTCGGCACATCTTCTTCGTGGTGGTTTTAGGAGACACATAATTGCGTGAGAAACCTGAATGAGAGACTCTTTCAGAGCTTCCCAGGAAAGCACGCTGTACGGAATTTAGAGTTCTGGATTTGCCAACTATATACTAATGCATATATAAAAAGGTATATTTATTTTATCTTGTTAAATATGCTTTTAGCAGGCGGATTACACCATCATGGTAGTAAAGCTCTGAAACCACAACTAACATGGCACTTATGTTCTAAGCCCTTATTTTCAGTCACTTATAACTTTCTGAGAAAAGTAGCTTTTGCATTGATTTATCGTGCTCCACCTGGGACCAGACACGATCCTTTTGCAGACGGAAGGGAAGTTTTATTAACATCCATCCAGTCACTTAGCCAATTCAGAGTTGTCTGACTGAGAAAAAGCCTTTTTCACTTTTAAATCCAGCACATAAATTCTGGGGGCTGAGATAACTCCAGACTTCTTTGGTTTAAAAAAACCCCACAGAAGAGTTTCACCTGGGTTGAGTGGAGCCTTCAGCTTCCCCCTTTCTGAAGAAGAAATGACAAATTTAGAGATGGCAAAATAGCATTGTGTGTGTCCATGCTCGCACACCTCTGTGTGTGCATGTATGGACCAATTTCAAAAACAAATTTGCACGGGCAACATCTTGAACGCGGGTCCCAGGTATTGAAAGGATCATAAACACGTGCCTGTCTTTAATCTTCTCCTCTGAACTGCCCACACAGAGAAAGTGCTTAAGTCTGTGCTAAACTGGAGTCTTGATAACTTAAAAGAAGGGAGATATTAATTATGAGGGTTGACAAATCTCCTTAGCTTTTTGACTGTTACCTGCACAGTGGTTGATAAAATGTTCAAGCTAATGGTATAAAGAAGTCAAATAATGATATTGCAGACTTACAGGTTTATCCTGGGATTAATAAATTACAGGAGTCCACAGTGAGTTGCGTTTGAAGGGATAGCAGCTGGATCCTTGAAAACAGATGGCCTTCCTTGTCTAAGTAGGCTTGATCTTGTCTAATCTTAAAAGCTAAGCAGGTTTGGGTCTGAAAGATCCACCGGAGAATATCTGATGCTCTAGGTTGTTGCTTTTCTACAGCAGCAATTGCTGCTCATAATGTAATATGAAATTTAATGAGAATTTTGTAAAAATAAATAAATAAATGCAAAAAATTATAACTTGATTTTATGGTTTTCACATTATTCCTGGTAGCATATTGCTCGAAATTTGCTGTGTTCTCAGGATGATAGGAATTTAATACAAGCTTCCTTTGCCTTAGTACACGATGCTTTGTTCAAATGGCAAAAAATTACCCGCCTGCTGCTGTGACCTGCAGCACGCGTTTTGAGAAAGATTGCTTGTGAATTGGAGAAATTTTAAAAATTACCAAAAATTCCCAGACCATATGTATTTATAGTGTTTGTTGTTTCATGAGCAGCGTTTTGGGCTGTAGGCTTTTTTTTTTTTCCCCCGAATGCACTTTTGTTTTGAATGCACTTTTCTTACAGATTTTCTTAAAAAAATCCGAGCTGTTAACACCCTACGGCATGACCATTTAATCGTGATGACTTAACATCTATGCACATAATAGCCCAGCTCGCAGCTACCTATTTGCGCTCGTAAGGGAGCTGGGTATGGCCACAGGAGGCTGCGAGGCTCCGTACAGCTCGTTCTGTGCGTGCCAAGGAAAGCGAGAGGAGGCCTCCCCCAGCTCCCAAACCGCTCTTGGGTGGGCAGGCTCCCTCCAGGCCAAATCACTCGCAGTTGTCCTGAGGAACTCGGTGATTCAGCTTTTGAGGAGCAAATTTTCAGCTTTTGTGGTTTTTGTTTTGGTTTGGTTTGGTTCGGTTTGGTTTGGTTTGGTTTGGTTTGGTTTGGTTTGGTTTTTTTAATGGGAAGGGGGCAGTTGCTTCATGAACGTTCCTTCATTTCCTAAAAACTGGGATAAGTAAAGATTTCGCCTTTGGCTTTGGTGAGAGCAGCGGTAAGCCCCAAGGCAACTGGGGAGCGTTTATAGGTGACCGCCGTAGCTGGCTGCCACTGAATGCTGACTGCTCACATGACAAACACTGGTGTTCAAGACTGATCAGATTAATTAGTCTGTCAGCATGGAAGGATCTGGTTTACTGCCACTTGACTGTTTGTTATGGGGCTTTTTCTCTGATCACTGTTAACCAAATACAAATGCTTGAAAATTGCACTATTCATGAATCAAGTGAATTTGGAGAGAATAATTGTCACTTCCCTAAAATGCGACAATCCAAAATGCTTTATATAAGCATATAGGATTAGAAAAATGCTGTTCTTTTCTGGTAATTTATTTTATATTGTACTGTATGATAGTCAATGTGGTAAAGACCTATATCAATTATAGCATTTCATTACACAGTAGCACAAAACATAACGTCGTATAATAGTTTGCTTGCTCGAGAATAGGCAACTCTATCTCAGACAGTAAACCCCCCCTCAGAAATCCACAGTTAAATTACATCGTGTCTCATACTGTTGCAATCAGAAAAAGCATTTTTATAAAATCCAGTTGAGCAAAATTAATTACTTCTACATAGCCAGGTTTCAACAGCAGAAAATTTTACAACCAACCTAAAATCTCGTAAATGCTAATTTTTGCGCATGTCATAGAATTTCTGATGACAAAATTAAACCTTTATCTTATAATAGTTTCACACTGAATTCTTAAAAAAGACAGGATTACAAGCAAGGATAATATACCTGTGTTTGCATAGATGTATTTCCCTACCCCCAAAGCACGTAAATGTGTACAGGTGCACAACATACAAGTACGTGTTTGTGTGTGTGTGTGTGCACGCGATCGCAAGTCTCTCTGCAGAGAGTGATAGTGTTATACTAGCTAGTAGTTGCTTGCAAGACCTCATACCTGACTTGCACGTGTCACTATTTTTGTAAATATTTCTGTTGATAGAGCAGAAGCAGTTTTTACTAAAAATCTGTGTTCTGAAAAATCGTTAGATCCTGTCCTCCAACGTCACGTTGATCGACTTTGTAACTTTGATATGATGAGATAAAGGGGCAAATAATAAAATATTAAAAAACCTGAAATGCTCTCCACTCTTTTTTAAGTCTTAAAAGAGATTTAAAGAATTTCTTAAAACTATAGCTCACATAGTTTTCTGTTAAAGAAATACTTCCATAAGTATTAAACAAACTACCAGATATTTCAAGTGACTGATGAAACCTTATGCATTCTAAGAGCAGAACAGTCATGAGTGGAATATCAAAAATATTCCTCAAAAGTAAAATCTTTAGTAATTGCCTTAATTTTCATCTTTATGGCAATAATCAGTAATATGGACCGGTAAAGCTATGACTAGGTATTAAACTGTCAACTGATTGCATGGCCAATTTATAAAGACAATTTTTAATAAAAAAACATCTTCCTGTCTCTTGTCATATGACAATAGTCTTCGTAGGAGCCACAGAGAAAAAAAAACCATAGCTATGTGGTTTTGCCTCAAAGGAAAAAGGCAGGTGACCTTAACCGGCTCAAGGAACAGCTGTGACAGTGATAGTTTACATTTCTACAGTGCTTCTCATATCACAATTTCAAGGGGAAAAAAAAAAAAAAAAAGAAAAGCTGCTCAATGTATCCTCCCCTTGGGTGCAAACTCTTGTTGTCCCTATCTACGTTTGAGGAAATTTTTGAGCTCTCACTGGAAAGTTTAAACTCCTTTGGTTTTTGGGAACCCAGCTCGAGCTGGACTAGCCCCTGTGTTCAAGGTGCAAAGCTCCTGCAAGTCCCCCCGTTCCACAAGTGGGATGTTCAGCGCTTCTGAAAATCAGCCTTCACCAACGAAGGGAAAATTAGTTCATGAAGGCATCAAGTCCTGCCAGAAAGATGAAGGCTATGAGGAAGGAGAGAGAGAAACGAGTGGTCTGAGGGAGCGGATAGGTTTACCAGCCCCGAGTCCAGCCACCCGGACGCGGTTACCAGCCCTGTGCGGTACAGCATCGGCAGCTGCATTTGCTGCTTCCCCAAAGGCAGACCTTGATATACTCGTTTGTGCATCGGTGGAATAAGCAAATATTAAAATTGACACATTGTAAGAGGGTTTTCTCAGCTGCACTGGATAAAAGAGAGAAAAAAAACCAACCCCAAAGCTTTGTCAGGTTGAATAAAGCACTAGGATGAAGGGAGCAAAGTGATAAAGACCTAGATCCAAGCTACAGAAACAAACATGAAAACACTTTTTTTTTTTTTTAAAGTGAATGGGGTGTTGGGTCAGCCAGCCACTGTGTCTGAACTATGTTTTAGAATGAACGTGTGATCTTACACAAACAGCTTCCCTGACAGAAAGCTGTTGCACTTTTCTGAGTCAAAACAACTTTGAATGGCAACACCAATATTGGCATATTCATTTGATCATAGTTCAATGATTTCTTTGATTTTTTAAAAAATAATTGAGGCAAAAGAGTATAAATAAATGTTCTGAAAATCATATTTAGACCTAAAGAAGACTATTCCAAAACATAGGCGGCACCGGAAAAAATGTGCCCAATTTTGAATAATTGGCCTACAAAATAGAATTGTGCTATTGTTCACTTACTTTAGAAGAGGAATCACACACATACATACATATTTCAGTCTGTCCTATATGTTACCATTCAACTAATTTTTAAATATATATATATATGCGCACCAGTTTTGAATAAAAATATGTATTCACTTCCTCAGTTAATGGGTTAGTTTTTCACTTTCAACTGGAAACTCTAAAACATTCCCTGTATCTTTGGAAGTTATTTACCAAACTGTAGGAAAGTGTAGCACAGAACAGTCATATTTTCATAGTCTCTCTCTGCGTACTGCTACCTCATAGATTAATTATTTGCCAACATACTTCACTTCCATAAGAATTTATAACTGCCAAGATCGTACTTCCAGGAAAGTCAGTGAAAAAGTTGATTTCAAGGGGAGAAAGTTAGCCCAATGTTTAACATCTTTTTTAAAAAAAACAACAACCCAAACTGCCAAATCCTGATTATTTCACAAGTTAGCAAAACCTATAACATTATTTTTTGGTTTTCATTCATGGAATTCTACTGTAGCTCTTTGACATGTAAATTTGACCTGATGACTCCCTTCTCTGGCTAATTAACACTGGCTTCCCTGTCCTGCTTTGGGATTAAATTGGCTCAACTTGCACAGTGAGTTTAAGAATATTTTGCTCTTTATTGTTTGACTTCATTAAAAAACTCGGTATTTAGCATTGTTCACCTTTGCTAAAGAGATAAGCAAATTATGGGGATGTGTTCCAGACAATCATTGAAGTGGGTTCACACCTTAAAATGTGTGAAAAGCCCCATGGGCTTCTCCCATCTAGGTTATATTCATCACTGTGATATTTAAATGCTAAACAAATTTATTCCATAGCTTTGTTTTCCCTTTCCGTCTTTCCTATTCACCACCTTCTCCTTCCCCTCATACTATACAGACCTTACTAGGTCTTCCTGTGTTTTACTCGGCACTGGTGAGGCCTCACCTCGAGTGCTGTGTTCAGTTCTGGGCCCCTCTGTACAAGAGGGACATTGAAGTGCTGGAGCGTGTCCAGAGGAGAGCTACCAGGCTGGTGAGGGGTCTGGAGACCAAGTCATATGAGGAGAGGCTGAGGGAGCTGGGCACGTTTAGCTTGGAGAAGAGGAGGCTGAGGGGAGACCTCATTGCCCTCTACAACTCCCTGAAAGGAGGTTGGAGAGAGGTGGGTGTTGGCCTCTTCTCCCAGGTGAATAATGACAGGACCAGAGGAAATGGTCTGAAGTTGCGGCAGGGGAGGTTTAGGTTAGATATTAGGAAGAATTACTTTACTGAAAGAGTGGTCAGGCACTGGAACAGCCTGCCCAGGGAGGTGGTTGAGTCACCATCCCCAGAGGTGTTTAAGAAACGTCTAGATGTGGCACTTCAGGGCATGCTCTGAAGGGCAGAGATTGTGGGGGTTGTTGGGTTTTTTGGTTTTTTTTTTTTGCATGTGTATGGTTAGACTTGATGATCTCAAAGGTCCTTTCCAACCATGAAGATTCTATGATTCTACTGGGGGCAAGCTCAGTCCAGTAAAGCATTCTGTTTGGAAACCAGCTAAAATCGGATAGTAATCTTACTAGTGATGCTGTAGGTGTAGTGCTTATGGGGTACCATGCAAGGAAACGTCCCAAGGAGAGCTGCTGCCTTTCACCGCATTGCTCGACATTGCTGGGAAAAGTGGGCAAGTTTTGAGGCTCTCTTAAATTCCTGAGACCTTTGCCCACTTCTTCCAGTGATAGCTGGTGTTCAATACAGGGAATGCCCTCTCCGCACGAGCCTTGTGGTTTTTTTAGGTTTGGGGTCATTCTGGTACATCTAAGTCAATTCTGCCAATCTGGGACAGCCACTGAGATCTGGGCCACCACGTGTCTCAAGTGCTGTGCTAGTTCAAGAAGGCAATACTTTGAGCTGAGGTTAAGACGGGCCTATGCTGTGACAGGAGAGGTCTCCCTAGGCCCAGTTCTGCTTGTATTGCTTGAATAAGCAACGATAACACAGGAGATCTGACCCATAACGCATCTTCAAAGGTGCTGAGAGACCTTTATATCATGTTGCTTTCACAGTGTTCCTTGGAGTTATTATTGGTTCCACCTACACTAATTCGCTCTCGCGGAGCCTGACCCAGAAAAGAACTAGTCCGTGTTTCATCTGACACTATCCTCAAAATTAATAAAAATGAGTGAAAAATAGCTGAAGAGGTTATTGTCTAATGTCTGCCTTCAATTGGAAAAGGAAATGTCTTTTTTTTTTTCTTTAAACTCAATCTGGTATTTTGCCAGGTATAAGTCTTAATTCTGTTCATGGAGAAAAAGTGTAATACTGTAATATCTGGGCACAAAAATTGCAAAGTGGAACAACCACATCCAGCAGTCTTTACTTGGTCTTTCTACAAAGGTTCTTGTTAAAATATCAGTAAGGCAATTTTAAAAGAACCTCCCGAGGGACTGGGTCAAGTTAAGGTGTTTTGGCATCTGCGAAATAGAGCAGTGCTATGAAAGCTCAGAAAAGGCTGTTGAAGCTTGACAACCAGCAAGATGTTGCGTAGGTGTGTTTGTGAAAGAGAGAAGCATGCAAGAAGGTGCCCAAGGAAGTCTCGCTCGCCTGGAACTGGAAGCAGGATTGAAACTGTGTGGGGCTGACAGACTGAGCGGGATCTCAGTAGCCTTAATAAGCCTGGAAAAATACTTGCCGTGCTTACCAAGACAAACTGACCTCTGTTATCTCCTGGTTCCTTCTTGTCTCCACTTATAAGATGTAAGTTTCACACCCTCGCATCACTGTTAGGATGGAGACATGTTTTATTATGCTGAAAATTCCCATCAGCGACTACTGCGCCCTTCTTTCCTCAGGCTGCATAGAATGGTCACATCCCCCTGGCCTATCCACAATGGCTGAAGACACATTATACCTGCTGCAGGAAAAACCAAATCAGGATCAAAGAAGTTTATTGATTTATTAACGGCACCTAATTAAGCAGCAATCAGCGAACAATACTTCTGGGATCAATACCAGCAATACAACAGATAAACCACAGCACTAGACTCTCCCACATGCAACATAGCATTTACATGGCTTCAAGCACGCCGGCAGCTCCTTTGAAAGCAAATCTACTGCTACATCAAGGCCAGACAGAAGTGCTTTTCCAAATTATTTTCTCATAGCTCATATAGATTAATTAATTTATTGGAGCGTTATGCTCTGTCTAATATTATGAAGGTATAAGGGAGATGCCTAAAATCGAAACCCTCGGGTTGAATCCAGACACGGGAACAAAGCTTTTAGTGCCGTGACCGGCTCTCCCTGCGTTTGGTCCTGACCCATAACTCCTCTGCCCAGTTTGAGCTCATTCACAACGGAATGTGAGAAGCCAGCCTGAGCAAGGGTCACCCTGTCACAGAAGCTGATACAGAAACATGTTTTCCTATTTTTACTTTTCCTTCCAAAAGCAACCTTTCAAAGATACTGACCTGTATAACTCCACGTCCAAGCCACTTAATTGCAGATGCTGCGGGGTTTTTTTGGAGGTGGGTGACTTTTTCGGAGTTGGGGGATTTTAAGGTTGCTCTGGAAGTGAATGACCAAGGGATGCGAGTGATACGGGGGAATTTTGAATGCATTTTGTTTTTCCTTTTTCCCAACACCACCACATGGAACTGAATGATACATCTTCATTTCTTTCTGTATTGGAGTAAAACCTCTTTACTTTTCCCTTTCACAGTCACTTTCTTCTAGTCATGATGAATGTTGTACAAACAGTGCAAGCATAATAAATTGGTTCTTAATTTCCTTCTAGCTGATCTTAGATTTGGCTGGTGGCTATAACTGAAGTAAATGTACTAGAACAATAAATAGTAGGTTTTGAAAATAAGGATCTGATTGTCATAGCCAAATAGTCATTATGAGTGTTAATCACCAAAACTGAATTCCAGTGTATACTTAACTGCACACCTGTCTGACATCTGGAAAATTGAACTAATCCATTTTCTGAAAGGAACTCCAACTTGGAAATCACATTTGCGCTTGGCAGTATTATGCCTACTATTGTTACAAATAGCCCTGAAGATGATTAGAACGGAAAGGAAATAGAGGCAATCTCCTTTGTTTTGCGGGCTGTGTATTTTGTGAGTTTGACAGCACTGGGGGGGGAGTTATTTGCCTTGTTTTATCAGTACATAGCTCACACGCAGCACCGAGAGGGCCCCAGGCTCTGCAAGCGGATAGACACAGCAGAGATCTGGGGAAGCCGAAAGGGCAGGAGGATCGGCAGCAGGGCTGGAGAGCAGGGGGACCAAGGTAGAGCCCCACCGTTTGGTGTGATGTTCCATTCCTTCCAACTGCCCTTGCAACAACAGAGTAACAGAGCCCTGGCACAGGCTGCCCAGAGAGGTGGTGGAGTCTCCGTCTCTGGAGACATTCAAAACCCGCCTGGACGCGTTCCTGTGCCACCTGCTGTAGGTGACCCTGCTCTGGCAGGGGGGTTGGACTAGATGATCTCCAGAGGTCCCTTTCAATCCCTGCCATTCTGTGATTCTGTGAACAGAGCTAACTGGGGAAGGCTTCATGCCATGCCTTTCCAAAGCGTTGCAAACTCCTCTGACAGATTTTGTCAGATTAAAATGGCCTATTTGTTAGTGGCGCTGTTTCAGAATCTTCAAAATCTTCAGGTGGCTTTGTCTGTCTTAAACAAAAATGGAGAGAAATACATTTCATCACCTAGAGCTTCTCACTACCCCTCTGGAGCCCACCAGGATCCAAATACAGGTTTTGCTGGCAAACTGTAAAAGCAGTGCCCAAGACTCAGTGTGTCAGAGATTAAATGAACGCATTCATTTTGCTGTGAGTTCATCTTACATCAGCTACTTCTTATTTTTTATAACCGCTAATTCTTCTCTCTGCAAATAAAACCGTATACCTTTTGACACTGGAAGTGTCGGTTATCATAACATAATGTTGTATTTTCTCTCTTAAAAAAATCTAGAGAATCTTATGGGCCAATGTATTTTGTCCATATGTCTTAGTTGTTTTGTCGAAATAGCAGTAACTAAAAAAAAATTACACGTTACAAAAACTGAATAAGGCAACTGATTTTAATTTTGGATTTTTTAGTCCTCTCACAATGTGTGACTGAAAGTTTGTGAGGTGCTCAGTGTGGTTTATAAAACCCTGTCAAGCGCTTGTAACTTTGGCAAAGAAAGACTTCTTAATACACAGTTTTTAATGTGAAATTACCATATTTTCAGTTAGCAACAGAGGTCTTTTTCAGCAGCTAAAATTAACTGTTGAAAAACGTTGGAAATGTGCATGGTAATGAGTTCATTCCTGTCAAAATGAAATCATTAATATTAATTTTTACCCTCCTCTGAGTGACTCCTGCACCATTTTTCAAGTTAGAAAAGAAGTTAACGAATTTGCAAGACCGCTTCCTGCCATACAGGGTTAGCAGGTCTCCCACCACCAGCAAAAGACTATTTTAAGTCTTGACTTCTCCTTTGAAAACTTCTTACTTCAGTGTTTAACATTTCCTCTGATGATTTACAGGCAAAAACCGTCCACATGACCGTAAGCCTGTTTACTGCTAAAACACATAGGATGTACAGACCTTAAGATGGTCTGTACGATGGTCTTCCAAAAGGTGGGTTTTTTCCACTAGCTAAGTAGAGCAATGCATCTCATTTCAGACTGTTCCCAAAGGACCTGTTTTCACTGAAGTCAATGGAAAAATTCCCATTGATTTCAGCATGGCTGGATCAAGTCCAAAGTTCAGACATTTCCGAGAGGTCTCCAAGTACAGTAAAAAAATAGGAGGATTTGAAGGCTCTCGATTTACTAGAAGATTTCAGTAGGTATTTAGTCTATGCTGATTTGATTACACTTGAGCATAAAACTAAATATAAGCATGAATTTAAATGTCTTGGTTTAAAAGTTCTATTTATTTTAAAAAAATCACACACCATAGTACAGCTGCGCTTACCAAGCAGGCGGGTGAGATGGAGTCTCAGTGAAAATAGCTCTTAACAAAAAATAGGTTTCATTTCTGTGTTAAAAAGTACAATTTTTATTCCACAGTACATCATAAAACTTTTAAAAGATGGCATTAACAGTGGTATCTTTTCAATTTTAAAACGTTCTACCATTTTTAACCGGATGTACCTTGTTGGCTTTTGTTTTAATTTTGGGGGAAGGGGAAATGATCAACTTTTATCCTCGCTTAATGCTAACTAAATATTCCTTAGCTACTGAAGTGACTTAATGACATGAGTATGTGGTCTTATCAAAGTCCCATTATTGTTCTGACAGTATCTCATTTGTATGCAAATCCACTTGCATGCAACTTATTCTTTGGCAAACGGTGCTAGCAAGCCAGCGAGCGTCGTTTTAATTATGTGCATGTCTCTGCGTAGTGTATTTGTTACTGCATAGGAACATTATGCTGCTGTAACAACTACTGTACCTTATATCATGCTTATGAATAGCGGTGCGGATCATCCTGCAATTTTTATCGTGAGTGATAGACATGCTCTGTCAGTCGCTGTCACCCAAGGGTAATCGCAATACATAAGGCGTCCTTTTAAATAAAATATTCATGGGGCACTTTTTTTGTGATTTCCCGTCCTTTTATAATGATGCCCACTGGATATCTGTTCAATCGGTGCCTTACCTTCTCTTACTTTGCATATCCTTGACCATTACGAAAAATTAATCCTTGACCATTACGAAAAATTAAGACACAAACCGAAGGGGAGACCCCCGTGTCCCTGCAGGGTAGAGGATGGCTTCTGCTTAGTAGATGTAGGCTAGTGTCAGAGGACGACCGGTGTCAGTAGGTGTGCACTGGGGGAGAGGAAGGAAACCAATGGGTCCCCAATAAAGGGACTCTGCTAGGTGATTTACAGGGCTCCTTTCTGACATCCCTGAGAAGGGCTTCCCAGGAGATGTGGTCCCTTGCCGTGCTTCCACAGTCTCCAGGATGGGGGAGACGGCCCCTCTCCTCGAGGCCCTGTAGGTGAACCCATCCTTCTCTGTGCTTCATCTGGCTTGCAATATAAAGCTAACTCTGCTTTGTGTCACGAAGCCAGCTCCATCACTTGCGGTACAATCCATGCTAGGGGAACGCTCTACAGGGATGGATATTGTCAGAGCTAGAAAAATGGCTTCAGAACTGCACGACTTCAGAAAAAAAAAAAAAGAAAAGGACTGCGTCAATGTCCCAGCTTCGAGCCAGGAAAGTTTTATCATCAATCTTCAGAGAGAAAAAATGAGAATCTATCAGGAGAAGCATAATGATGCAAAATCAGTAAGCAGAAATACAGAGGCATAGAGAAAGTGCAGCGTCCTCCTCGGAATGTAGCCTCAGCTTATACGGTTAAATGCATGGAGACGTGACTCTGTAGCACATCTACGTGTGGTGCTACGGTTTGATCTACCAAGGAAGACAGGGCTGGAGCAGCTGCCTAGGTCATTATCTCCAGCGCTCTGTGATTGCATACATCCCTGTACATGTTTATGTACATCCCTGTGCATGGGAAGCATAAAATCTGCACGCCTACAAAGCTACCTGCATCTCGAGAAACATTTTCTGGCAGCCAGAAAAGAGAGGTTCTAGACAAACAAGACAAAAAAACTTCTGCATTTACTAGTAAACCTGACAAACTGATTTATGGCTGTTTTCCTTGCCGTGATTTGTTGACAGATTGTTCTTTATGCAAAAATTACCAAGGTTTAAATCTGTATCATATGGCCTCTAATTCAACTGACAATATGTTACCAATTAAATTCCGCTTAAGCTATCATCAACCAGCGAACCACAGACTGTGTTAAAGAGAATGACAGTCAGATAGCCAGTAAAATCATTTGTGCCGTGATTCTGAAGGCTGGCCTATAAAGAAGGGACATTAAATAACTATACAAAAGATAAAAAACACCTTTTTTTTTTTTGTAGTGAAAATTAAACTGCTGCTGGTTTTGCATTTAATGCACCTCCTGTTGAAGAAATAGAGATGGGATTCCTGTCCTTGATATCTTCTGCTGTTTTTATGTGCAGGAGAAGCTGCACAGCAGGGTAAGTGGTTAGTGGGAAGAGTATTAATAAAACTTAACCATTTTCCCTTTCATTTGATCTTAAATTACTCTTTGTCTCGATTTTGGCCCTTGCTCTTCAGTATTGTTGTTTTCATTTGTAGGGAGAGGACACATTTACTGCCAGGCAAAATAGTTGATCCCATGGAAAAAAAGAAGGTGTTTCTAAATGAACATTTCACTTCCCCAAGTCATTTTCTTCTTCACTAAGGTGACAGAAGGGCCCAGTGCAGAGAGCGACGTTGAACATCATAAAGAAAAATACGGGTCCTCACTCCAAATACTGACCTCGGCCGCGTACAGCGCGGGGCAGGGCATGATGCCTTCCTTTCCAAATTCATACAGGCAACCTCACCTGGAAAAGACGCATTTTAAATGTTGCCATGAGACAAAAAGGGATTACGCATCAAGGACTGTGAGAGCTTAAAAAAAAATAATAAAAGAAGATGTGCTTTTCTGAGCAGCCATTAGCTGGGTTCGTTCCAGGGGAGGTGATAGCTCGGCGGCGTGAAGTGGGCTGAGGTGGGCTTACGTGGTGGAGGTGGGCTGGTTCGCTTTCTTGGCTTAAACGCGGTAGTGCCAAAGCACACGGGGTTTAAACAGTACAGTGGGAGCTCGACTGTAAATGCTGCATTGTATGGAGCATCCTGCTGTGAGTTTTATCTGTCTCCTTATCTCAGCTTTAATGTTGCGGTTGTGTATTAAGTGTATGTGTGCTCCAGAGAACGGGGTAGCAATCTTTGTTTAGAAAACAGCGCCTATCGCTATTAACCCCAGCGAATTGAAAATTTACTCCTTTTCCCACAATATCATCATCGCAGTCATTATTTACTTAAGAGCTTTTTAATGTTTTGCTGTCTGTACTGATGGCTGCGGTGTCCTAGACAGGGACTACGATCTGGGATCTTGTCGTGAGGTGTCTCTAATGAATGCTTGAACTCCCTTTCCTTTCTGTATGTTGCAATACAACACCATAAGCCCAAAAAACCCCACTGAGAAGCAACTAAAATCATAACACTTTCAAAAATACAAATATCCCTCTTACCGAAGATTACAATGTAAATCAGGCATCTATTATTTCTGTGTCAGTATAATAATTTAAAAAGAATTTGCACATGATAAGAGGCATCCTCTAAGGATGACAAATTAGGCATAATAAAACAGTTAGGAGAGAACATAAATAAGAAGGCATTTGGGGCAAATCCTCTTCTTCCTCTGCAGTCACACAAATAAACAGTTTTGGGGATATACATCCCTGCTTACAACATAATAGCCAGTCCCAGAGAAGCTGTTAGAGATCCCATCAAGTCCCTTGTCTCAGCTCTCCTCCACAGAAGGGGAGGAGGAGAGCGACAAATTCTTCAGTGCCCGCTCTCCATCATGACTTCGTGGTCACGAATGTGGGGAATTGCGCTGCCGTCTTACACCTCTCCTTCATGGGACGGCACGTTGTGCTTGCTCAACGGGTGGCTGGGGTGGAAAGACCCAGGGCAGAACAGGCTGCCCCTCTGGTCAGAAAATTAATATAATGGTTACCTATAAAACTGGAGCTATGCATCTGTGATGTCTATGCGCATTTCTGTGAGGTCTTCATCAGCTCTCGGCTGTGCAGGAATATCCTGGTGTAACCCGACTGAACTCAGTTGACCTAGTTCAGGTCTGCTGCTGTACGAAGTAAGAGTCAGTCCCGAGCTACTCAATAAACTCCTTCATGCATCAGCATTGTTGGGATGTAGTGGCTTTGTCTGTCTTTCGAATCTTGCCTGGGAATCTGCTGGAGAAAAAGGCAACCCTGCAACACCAGGAGAAGCCCTTGCTGACTGCTCTGCTACAGTACATTTATCAGTGCTTTGTGCTGCTCTGCCTTCTCCTTAGGGTTTTTTCCCATTTAGGTTGCCTTGCAGACCATGTGGGAATGCAGACCACTTCTGAAGAAGTTAGTCAGAGGGGATGTCACACCAGGAACAAGGATAGTTTTCTCTTGTCCATTTGCTCTTTTAGAAGCTGATGCTGCAGTAGCCCCATGAGCCTCAGGTCTCTGCAGCCTGACTCTACAGGGTCTGGCGGACTGCACGTTGCCTCCGGATATTTCTCTATCTATCTGAACTGCTGGGTGTGCAGGAGTAAGATCCAGGATCCAGGATCTACTCCTCATGTTCCCCGCTGTCCCCAGTTTTCCCTCCCATGAACAATCTCAGCATCGGTGTGCAATGTTCTTTTATGGAGGGAGAGGAACAGTCACCTCAGCTCAGTGCAGATAGTGTTTTATTATAGGCAAGAAGAGGACAGGATCGAGAAGTTACAGACCACTTCTTCCGAAGTGCTGCACGGTCTCTTGGAGATCATGTGCAGCTGATGGAAGTCACAGTCAACTTTCTTGTAAATCAGCACATCCTGGCCCCACGATTAGACATAATGGTCCTTCTGCTGACCCCCATCTCAGCACAGCATGAGCCTGGCATAGCTCTCCACCCTGGCTCTGGAGGGGAACGTGTGTTTTGGGCTGCTGCTGTTGTAGTGGCTCATGGAAAGACGCCAGTGGAAACCTCCCTCCTTGGCTGTTGTACCCCACACAGGGGTTCTACTTGTCGTTGCAGAGATTGCCATGGTCCTCCCTGCTCCAGGTCACTGGCCAGATGGAAACACACGGTTTTAATATGTTGGCTTGATGACAGTATTACAATTTAATTAGAACACTTAGGAATACAAGATTGCCACCATTCACTGTGATTGCAGAGAAGTGACATCAAAACATCAAAAATTCAGGAATATCTTGCTGTCTTACACGGTAGCTTTTTTCCTTCCTTGCTTGATTTTTCAGATGAAGCTAGATTTGTTCAGAGACTGGCTGGTGGTGAATGCATGTATTAGTTAGACATAATGAACAGCAGGCTGCATGGTATTTTGCAAGATTTCCCTTCCAGCTCTACCAGCAAATAACAGAGATAACCGCTGCCTCCCAAAATTCCATACTCCATTTCCTTCTGGGCCTGGTCCAACTTGCACTCAAACGGGTTGGGAAATTTCCACCGATTTTCATAGACTTTGGACTAGTCTCTTTTAAAAGAAAAAAATTAATTTGTACCAGAGGTGGACAACTACCTAGCGGTATCTAAGCTGCGTGTGCACGTAGGAGGGATACAGGGAAAACAGAATCTGCACCATCTAAAACAGTGGCACCATCTAGTCCCCAGCCAGTATGTCTCCCACGTTTCCTAATTTATGCAGTGATTTAACATCACAGTGGGTCCATCTCATTGAAGCAAATTTATATGCAGGAGCACTATTTTAATCTTAGACTTAAAATAATTTTAATTAATAATGGCTTCCTTTTCCAGTCTGTCAACATATCTCCACCTCTTGGCTTTTTAAGAATTAAAGTAAATATAGAAATAAAAATATTAAATTATTACCAGGCAACGAGAACAAAGAAAACATCAGAATCCTCAAGTCTAGAGATGTGAAAAATGGCCTAGAGTTTTCAACTCCGTCCTGTCTACTCAACACAACTACAGCTGGTTCCATCTTACTTAAGACTTGCCAATCTAACTAAATATTGAAAGGAAACAATGAAAACACTATAATAGACCATCTCATCCTTTATTCTTTCAGTCTCTCAGGTGTGAGGTTTCTTTCTCAACCCGTAACTGCTAACAAACATCACCTTCGTGACTTTGCCTGTGGCATTTATCCTGCTGCGACTATAATTTTGCGTCCTCTGCACTGGAGACAGCTGCTGTACGCGGGTAGCTCTTCTGCAGCATGGTAGGACATTATCAAAAAGCCTGTTGCTGGTGCTAACGGAGCTGGTCTAGCTGCTGCCGCAGAACATACGGCTTTATGGCATTTCAGATCCAAAATGCTGCCCCCCTCTTTTGGGAGCAGGGAGTGCGGTGTTCTGGAGGACGGAGCTCAACCACCTCCTTGCTGCAGGAGAGCGAGAGATGTATAGGCTAATTCATCCTCCCTTAGCTCAGAAAGGAAAGTTAGCAAGTCTACACTTCCCTCATCCAACTTAAAGAAATCCAATCAACAAAAGCTGTGTTCAGAAACCACCATGCTGGTTCCAATAGGGTTAAAATTTCCCCAGCAGTACACCTTTTGGAGGTTTGGCTTTTTTAAAAATCTTTCTTGGATAAAAAATTTAGCGGGGATAAGACACATTTTTCATTTTCTAACGATGTACTCGTTTAATGGTTAAACTTGAAAAGGGGCTACTAGAAGCATCCTGAATTACAGCTTAAAGGAGTTTAAAATTCCAGTTGCTTATAGCTTAAAAAAAAAAAAAAAAGTGTCTTAAACCAAATGGTCTCGGTGGGGTGATGCATGGGCAAAATGTAAAATGACACATAATGAAATAAAGTAATTTTATTTGCAAACCTGTTCGACAGGCTGGTACAGAACGTAACGATCGAGCAGAAGCAGGCTGGCATTTCTCTTGGTGTTCTTTTGCAGAATTATGTGACCCAAGAAAGAAAACATTAAGATGTTCTGATTTCACCCTATAGGACAGAGAAATACGCTTTGGTTAATGCTTACCATAATTCTATCTACTTGGCTCAGACAGTTATATTTTTATGAATCTTACGTTACTTTCTGTCACCCTCTAGGCAACAATATAGAGTTATTACAGTATAAAGGAAAATGCTTCCTGTTGAGCTTATACTTGAACAAGTCTTAACCAAGTGGAAGCTCTTAATAAAAGGGTAAATATACTAAGGAATAAACAGGTAGAGTGAATAAAAAGGAATACAGGCTTTATGGATGCTCAGGTTGATGGCATAGACCAGCAAAACATAGAAAACTAAGGTAAAGCCGACATGCTAAGCTACCTCAGAAATCTGAGGGAGTTAGAATTTTGTTAAGTGAATTTAGTGCTCATTAAGGCATTTGCGGTGTCAGCATTATAAAGCAAAGTCCTCTCTCGCCCTCAGAATCGGAACAGCACAGCGCAGCAATATTAATTCCGCGGCCGTTCCCTTCTTGGCCTCTCCAAGAAAATTATTACCCAGGGACCCAATTGTTCGGCACTGCTCGGCGAGTACCTCCTCACGAGGAATCAAGCTGAGATTGCTGGCTCTTTTAACGTGGCAGAGGGATTGTAATGCCCTGTGCCACACCGAGCTTGAAACACAGGCAACTTCCACCTTTAGTTCAAGGGAAAATATTGTGAATTACTCTCGATGCTTTTCTTAAGTTGGTTGGTGCTTTGCATCTCCCTGAAATATCCACACAAAGGGTTTCCTTCTGCTTTACCTCTCTCTCCCATCATTTTTCCCCCTTGTTCTCAGCCCAGTTATTTTGGGCTGAGAAGTTTATTTTGCACAGCATCGGAAATAGAGAGCCACAAAGACTAACCAGACTTAGGAAAAAATATCAGCATGTAGGTTTTCAAATTAATTATGTGGAACATGGATCTCGTTGTACAGAAAACACTGACGAGGTTGAAAAAACTGTACTTGTGCTCTCTGTTTGTGTATCTTTCCCTCTTAGCTGAAAGCCAGCTAGATATGGTTTTCGTTCTACTGGAAACTCTTCATAACGAGTACACAAGTATATTGCAAACCCTTTTTCCCTATGGCCCCGTGTGGCTTTTTAAGCCCAGATATTAAGCCTTCCTCAGCATTACCTTATCCCTTCGTCCAGACATCATTCAAAGGTACAGTTGACTTTCTAAATTACATCATATGTAAGTAGATTTATTTTTCCTTTTCTGCAGATATAGTTTAATTTCCTTTTCCAATTTGCATGGGTGCACACTCATAAATTTTAAACATATTTAACCTCTTTTTAAAAGATCCTTTGAATTTCTCTAAGGTCTGTGCCCTTTAAGTTGGATACACACTCTTTTGTACATAAAAAAAAACCACGAAGACCTCCCAAAATATGGCTTTAAACACCTTACTGCCTTTCCAAAAGGCCCTTTTTTTCCCTCATGACACAAAACATTCCCGGGGATAATGCTCCAGGTAGCCCAGAAACAAGAGCTTCAGCTCAGAGATGTTTATGGGGCTTTGCTGAGAACACAGTTTTCACTGAGTATCAAAATAGTGAGGGAAGGTCGGATGGGCTGCTCTGGACCCAAACAGCAATGCCACAAGCCCAGGGACTGGCCAGCACCAGCCAGCAGTGGCTAAAGGGAGGCAGAGGACACATTTCAACACAGCAGTGATGGGCTGGCTGACTTGGACCCATGGCAAGTCCTTTGTCACCTCCTGAGGCATTTCCAACTGATGAAAGGATCCCACCCTAAACTGTTTGGGTTTGGTTTTTTTTGAAGTGCCTGTTATTTCTGAATAGTTGCCTTGTCACCCAGACAGATCATTACCACTGTCATCTCTTGTTCCTCACCATTAGATTCCCCCTTCTAGGAGTAACCTCCCACGGAAATCCAGATCCATACCTGCTTTCCTACCAAGCGATGCTGCTGGACTATTTCCTTGACTCTGACAAACCCTTGCTTTGCAAGGCAAGGCGTGGGAGGCAAAGGACCTGCCTCCAAGGTTGAGGACCTTCGCTTGGGTTTGGAGAACAGCAGCTTCTGGGGACCGGTGGCTGAGAAATGGTGGGTGCAACCTCCATGCCCACTTTAGGTGACCTGCCTGGGAGAGCAAGCAGGGGGACAGCCTGTTTCAGAAGCCAGAGGAGATGACCTTGGCACCACAACGGGCTGGCATGGGAATGTGATGTTGGCCATACCCCGTCCCCACTCCGTGCCCCACAGCAGCTCCTGGTACCTAACCCCAGCTCACAAGCAGACCCCTGGAAAGCACACATACACAAGCCCCCGCGGTTGTTCAGCAACGACCACCTGCCTCTCCTCCTTGTTTTGGCTTGCAAATTTAATTATCTCAAAACATATATATATATATATACACACCTATCTCATAATGATCTTTCCCAGATGCCTCGGTGCTGGCTTCACTCAGGGCTTGTAGGCAGCGGCTCGGGATGAAGAACATGCACGGCGCAATCCCTGCCTGCCTCCACGCCGCGCCGGAGGCAGCGGCGTGGAGGCAGGCAGGGATTACGCCGTGCACCAATGCCTTTGTCTCCGGCTTGCCTCTGCCTGCTCGGAGAAGGCAGCCAGGCAGCAACCTCGGTCACGCGGAGGTTTTCTTCAGGGAGACGCTGCTCCAAGAGATGCTCGGAAAGAATGCAACCCGGAAACCGGCGCGGTCACCGAGGATTACAATTGCAGCATTTATTAAAGCCGTTTTACCAGGCGGGAGCATAAGATAGAAGGGAATATGTAGTAAGCGCTTAACCGAATCTGACACCGCTCACCAATTCAGAAATCGTTGGAGGAATGATGAAGGAGAGGTTAAAAACCTTTCTTTTTTTGGGTCCAAGGGGCATTGTGTGCCGCTGGCAGCAGTGGCCAGCTCGGGACTCCCTCCATTGCTCCCTTGGCCACTTTGCGACGTGGCCCCTGACATCTGTCGGGGTTGGGGGGGTGGGTGACCGGCAGGCATGGGCAATTGGGGAGCTGTCACCGGGGACACCCTCTTCGCTGCCCCCCGCATCCACACCCGGTGCCTGACCCCAACCTGCAGACCCCTCACCGGGCTCTTGCTTTAGAGGACGGCGTGTACCTGCCGTGCTCATCGCCAGCGGGTCGTGCCCTCCCCATCGCCGAGAAAGCCACCATCCAGCAAAAGGGCTTTGTTCGACCCGGACCCCAGGGAAAGCCCGCTCGTAGCTTTGGGTTCAGTCCTTTTGTTTCCAGGTTAAAAACTTGACCTTCCCCTCCCCTGAGCCCGGAACGGCCCTCGTAGCGCTTCTGTTCAGCAATTACATTTTCTTTTTAAATCTTTCTTTGGGTCTCAGGCGACAAAAGGACTTTCATAGTATAAAAAGGTCTCAAAGCCTTTTGTGTGGGGCAAAAATTATAGGAAAGAGAAAGACGAGAGAAAAAAAATAAATCTGCGTCTCTCTAATTGGCATAATTCCTTCAGCCAGGGCTCATAATTTAAGATGGATCAATTCTGCAGCTGACATGATAGATGTTGTCATCAATACTCGGAAACAGCGATTTATATTTCTTCGTTCGGGGACACAGCCATCCACCTACCTCCGTGGGGGTCCTATGTGTGAATCAAGAGCAATATGTGGCCAGTAGACTAAGATTTGACTTAGACTTCCAGCCATGAAACTTATTAAAATAATAAATATTTCCATTATCCAGAGAATCCATTATAGTTCTCTGTTTTAGCTATTGTTAACTAATAATTTGGATTAATTACCAAGCTAAATCATTAAAAATTAAATCCATATATTTCGCTTCTTTAAAAGAGTGATAGTTTGCAACCATTTGCGTATTATGCATGTTAAGTGGGAGGGCGATGAAATATGTTGTGTTAACTTAACTTTGACAGCATCTGTATCCATGCCATATTACGCTCTGGTCTTATCAAATCTCAGAAGCTACAGTGTATAAATAGACTGTGATGATATTTGCAGGAGAGAAATCATTCACAATATTTTTGGCACCTTCTGTAGTGACTAGAGAAGAACCACCTAACGAATATAGCACATAATACTGCAATAAAGGGGGTATATAAGAGCGTGTAATATCAAGTGCTGAGTCAGAGTTAAGGTTAGGCATACGTTAGCTATCAGACATAAACACAGCTTACATCCTAAGGAATTTCAAAGCAGATTGCAAGTTTAAATGAATGGGGAAGCCCAATTCAGAGCTCATTTCGCTCTCTGCTGAAGCAACAATGGCCATTGCCGGAACTTAGCAGCGACTTAATGAGACATTATCGGGTTGAAGGCATACAGATAGAGGGGAAAGAAAAGCTATTCAGGGAGTAAAACTATTTACAAATGTACATTTTATTATGTTAGGAGTACTAAACTATGGGCTGTAGAACTGCTCAAACTGCAAGTTACCGAGCTGAATACAGGAAAAACGGTGAAACTGGCTAGGCTGTGATATATATACAGGTGGCTAGACCAGATAATCCAGTGGGTTTGCCCTGCTGCAGGCTCTGAGGTTATGAAAAGAACTACCTTTAAAACTGCTTTACACTTAAGCCTATAAGTACCTAATTAAAGTGGAACACTATATTTAAATTTAAATAGCGAACCTACTATAAAGTATATTCAGTAGACTACTTTAGAGACCCCTGGACAAACAAAACACATCCTAAAGCACTGAGGGACTGCTTCTGCAACAGCTATTCTAATTTAGGATCCCTTGCACCTGTGGAGCCAGCGTCCAGCTGAAGGAGGTACTACTCGGTATCATGAGAAGTTGCTGAAGCAAGAGTAAATATTGCTTCTTGGCTTTTTCATCCTTTGGAAGAGATTTGTGCCTGGGCTTTATGTAAACACTCACTAAGGAACCATATATGTCGTGTCCCAGCCTCTACGAGAGCCCTGAGCCGTTGCTGGAGCTGCCCTGGGAGGACTGCCTTGCGATGAGTGCAAGAAGTGCATCGCACACCAAAACAAGTGTGACTGGGCTTTTTAGCTCTCCCCTTGAGCAGTGTAGCAATTCGCCATCCAACGGAATTGCTGATGGATTGGGCTGTTCAGACTAGAGCAGGCATGGATTTACTGGAGAGAAGTGATGAGATGTAAGAGCCCCCACTTTGTCCCCAAAACCGCAAGGTGGGACACTCATGGTCTAATCCTGGACCATGTTGCGTATACGCAGCTGCCCCCAGAACTGCTGAAATCCACAGGCTAAACCCCAGGGTCCGACCATGTCCCACCACCTCTGCACCAGTGTATCAAAAGTGGGGTAAGACGCAGAAAATCCCATTCTTGAGACACGCTGTACCGATGCTAAGGAATCTCCTATACCGGTCACCTCCAGGACTTCCCTCCTGTTCTTTGAAAGCATTCAGCTAAGGTTGTATGAATTTGCTGGGAATTCATTTCTCCCTGGGTACATGTTTTAAAAGTAGGTTATGCCAAAGAGATACTATGGCGATATTTTGCATAGAGGATGTTGACTAAGAATGTAGTATTTCTCACCTCCCCCATATTTTATGTTGCATTAAAATTATCTTTACTCTTCCTCAGGCAGTTGCTATGCCACACTCAAGACAGAGAGTCTGAGAAGTGGGAAATGTCAACTTTTAAAATGATGTTCAGCTTTCTTGTTACATGCATTCTTTATGTAATGGATTTGAATTACATATTGTTCCCAGGTCTTCAGCTCTTTGAAAGTGTGCTTGACTGGGCACAGTTGCTTGCTTATTCTTAATGAAGAGTTGTTAAAGGAGGAAAGAGCACAATGAGGGGGCAAGTAATGTCTACATGAATCACTAAAAATATATGTACAGTGAGCAGGATTAGATAGCACACAGCATATTTTTATTTATATAATGCCATGCCTTCCTAAAGAGGCAGACTTCACTCCCTACAGGAGCTGAAAATATGTTGACAAGTCACACAGCAAGGGATGACAGGGGGGAACCGGCGGCTGCGGGGAAGCCGTGGGTTGCAACAGGCAGCATGGAAGGAGTTCCTTCAGGCACAGGCCTGAACTCCTCCTAAACAGTCCGCGTTAATTTATTGTATGTTACGGTTACGAGCAAACCATGGAACATTTTTAAGTAAGAAAGCAGCAGGTGAGGTTGCTGTTCGATGGCTGGCGAGCGGAAAGGATCTGAGTGGGACCGTGGAGCACGGAGGATGCTCCGGCCACAGGGAGCGACCGCGGTGAATGCACAGTCTCTCTGTTGGCAGAGGAGCGCAGCGAAGCCACAAGCCTGCCCGGCCGGGCACATCACAGAGGAAGGAAAAATCAGGGGTGGGAGGTTAACCTGTAGGTGAGGTCTCACATACAAGGAGTTTCAAAAACGCCATCAAGGCCAGAGGAGGAAAGGGGAAACTTGCAGCGCCTGGCAGCTAACCAAAGCTGTTGAGATTTTCAATTGACATTAATTTCAACGCAATTAGTCTTGACGTTCTCTGCTCCGCGTGAGGAGAGAATCATGGCCATGATGGGAAAGAAAAGAACACCACAATAACAATATACATGCAAGAAATGAAAAAAAAAAAAAACCGCAACAAACTCATGTTTTAAAACATATTAAAAACATAAAACATACTGCCTATGTTGCTATCATTATGTATTACTGTTTGAAATTTAATTCACTCACTGCTGTTCATGCTGTTTGTTTACTTTTGGTATTGATCTCAGTTTGGATGATGAATTTAGTCTACAGAATTTCACTTCCCCGTTTCCACGCGTTTGTGAGCTGCCACTTGTGAGCATCGCAGCCCAGCTCGCGCTTTACAGAATGACCTACAGTCAGCTCCAGCGCTGATGTAAAGGGGGTCTGCCTCTCTAGTGATTTAGTCCACAAAGACAGCCTAAGCCTCCCCTGCCGTATGTACCATTTCGAGGGTGATTTAAGCACTTCTGCAAATCACTGTGTAAACTGGGACCCGGGGAAAGAAGCAGGGCCATACTGCAATGTGGGTTGCAAAATCTCCCCTTAAAATAAGAAGAGTGAGGCAGCGCAGGCCGTGGCTTAAAAAGGTCAGTGTAAATATGCTGCCCTTCACTCCTTCACACATAAGTAGTATATTTGTTGCGAACGTTACCTGCTTTGCAGGCTCAACCTTCAGCCGCGCTGAGCTTTACCCCAGCTGACAGAAAAGGCTGTTTTCCTGTGGTTTTATGTGTCCATTAATACCGGACCAAACCTGGCATCTGAACTGGACTGATTTTTTTCATTTTCATCTTCATTTGCTCTGGTTAGACAGAGGGTGCCGCAAGCCTTTCTGACCCAGGATACATCCTTCTCCCTCCCTCTGGGGAAGGCGAGGAGACAGACCTGGCAGGAGCCGGCTGCCGTGGGTCCCTCCAGGCTGAAGATGCGCCACATCCACAGGGTCGGGGGACTTCTGGCAGTAGGAGGCAGCACCACCTTGGCTGTGCAAGGGAAGAGAAGCAGCTCTGGAGTGGCTCGGGATTTTCAGGACTTGCCAGGAGCTGCATGAACAAACCGACGGGTTTTCAAACCTTTCGCTTGGAGTCTGCCTACCCTGCAGTCAAAGGTGTGGCCGCAGTTTGTGCAGGGTGTACCAACTCTAAATTAAATCAAACTAACTCGGGAACAAATAACATACGGCCACAAAACCGTCCCAGAAATCTGCATAAACACTTGAGCCCGTGCACTGCTCTTGGCTGTCGGGGCTACAAACAGGTCGGGGTGCCACTAGCCCAGCGGCAAGCTGGGTTGGGTTGGTCTCCAGGAGCGAGAATCTCCCAGCGTGGGATCGCCCCGTGGATATTTGCATTGGCACCATCACATGAGTAGCCCCCTCTTTTCATCAGGGAATTTGCACATTTCTTTTCCCCGTCTGCGATGACATGGCACTTCTCTGGCAGCTACTCACTGCTTAGCCGAAAAGCCCAATATTCTGGAAAGTATTTAATGTGCGTTAACCTCTCTTAATGTGATTCAGCAACTACAAATCAGGAGAGCCTGCCTCCCCTGGCCAGCCAGATATGACAGCCAGTGCTTCACGCAGGCTGGACAGTGCGAGGCGTTTCACTCTCTTTGGGTGGGCAAGCCCTGACGAGTGGTACTTTTATTTTTAACCAGAGATCACTCCTTTTTAAAGGCTTCACCCATTCCAGGGACCCTTCACCTGCTGTGCAGATCTGGGTGGACCAGTGCGTAGATGGAGCCCGCAGGAGCTGGGATTTGCACAGGTGCAGCTTATGACACATCTAAAGAGGAATCGGTGCAAAACCGCAATTAACCCAGCGCCAGACCCCACGCCTGAACTGCTGAAAGGCCGCCGGCCCCGTGGGGCAGGGAGAGCCCACGCTGGCACCCCGGGCTGCCGGCACCGGGGACACGGCCTTGTCCCACCACAAACCTGTCCCAGTTTCTCCATCCCGCTCTTCCCCACGCGTGAGCTGCCCACCCGAGGTCACCCGGCCGAGGGGCAGGGACCACGCGTGAAGGAGGAGGAGAAGGAGGAGGAAGGAGGGGTGCGGGGGAAGCCCCAAACCCAACTTCGGCCGCTGCAAGTTCCCACCAACTCCCCCCCGTGGGGCGGGCTGGGACCGCCCCCCCTCCCCGACCCTTCCCCCCCCCTCAACCCCGTGCCGGGCGGGCGCTGCGCGGGGGCTGCGCGGGCGCCGCCTCGGCCGCGCTGCCGGCGCGCAGGGGGGAGGCGCGGGGGGAGCGGAGCGGGGCGGGAGCGGAGCGCGGCGGCGGCGGCCGAGCCGAGCCGAGCCGAGCCGAGCCGCGCCGAGCCGCGCCGCGCCGCTTGCAAACGAGCCGTGATTTATTATTATTGTTTTTTTTTGCGGGGGGGGTGGTGGTGGTGGTGGTGGTGTTTGCTTTTTTTTTTTTTTGAGGGGAAGCGGAGGAGGGGGAAGGTGGTGACGGGGGGTGTCCGTCCCCACCCGCGGCGGCGGCGGCGGCGGCGGCGGCGGACGAGGGGGGGTGTTGCTCCGCGCCCTCGCCCTGCCCGCGGTGCAGTTAAGATGCGCCCCGGACGCCGTGCGGTTGCAGCGCGGCGGCGCTGACATCGCTCCACCATGGACAGCTTCGACTTAGCTCTCCTGCAGGAGTGGGACCTCGACTCTCTCTGGTGAGTGGGTGCCTCTGCCTCCCCCCTCCCGACCCCCCTCCACCCACCCCGGGAACAGGCACTGGAGGTGGGGGATGTGTGTGTGTGTGTGTGTGTGTGGGGGGGGGGGAATTGGTTCCGGATCTCCGCGTAGGGCGCTGTAAGCGGGGAGTGCTATAACGGGGGTTGTTGCGATAACCGGGGGATGTGCAATAATTCGGGGTGTGGAATAATTCGCCTCGGGTGTGCGCTTACCCGGAGGGGGGCAATGAATTGGGGGTGCAGTAACAGCGGGTGTGCGATAAGGGGGGGATGCACTGTCTCGGGGCGGGGGGGGGTGTGGGGTGGGGCAATAACTAGCGGGGGGCTGCGCGTTAGCAAGAGAGGGTGCAGTGCCCCGGGGAGGTATCTCCCCTGCCACTTGCTCTCCCGGCATTGCTGGCCCGGGAGGGGCAAGAGAGAAGGTTGCCCCCCTCTCCTGGCTGCCAGAGTCGGTCCGAGAGGTGAATATTGTGTTTGGCTGGGGGGTCTCCTGCACCCCCCAAATTATCCCCCCTGCTCATCCGCCACTGGCACCCCGGGCTGCTCTCCCGGACCTCACCCCCCCCGCCCCCCATCCCTCCTGCACACCCCTTTCACACGCCCCCTCCTCCCTCCCGACCCCTCTCCGGGGCCGCTTTTATTACCCCTCCCCCCCCCAAATTACATGCCCTTGACCTCCCCCTGCGCACCCCCGTCCCTTTCTCGCCCCGGCGGCGGCTGCGGGGCTGCCAGGGAGGAGGGGAAACCAATTTCTAGAAATGTCATTAGCGGCTGGAGGTGGGAAGCGCTGCCCTCCCCCCTCGCATCACTCTCCCCAAAAACCCTGCCTCTGCCAAGTCCTCGGAGTTTGCTGCGGGCGCCCTCGCCGCCCCCCGGGACCGAGCCGTGCCGGGACGTGCCTCCGGCACAGCCCGGCACGGCTCGGTCCCGGGGGGCGGCGTGGGTGCCCGTCTGGGATGTGCTCCCCGTCGGGGGCTGGGTGCGCTTAAGCCCTGGGTGCGATGCTGCCATCAGCCGGGGGCAGCGATGTCAGTTTGTGCGTCCGGCCGGTGAGATGGGTAGTTTTGGGGGAGCTGAGATTACTTCTTTTTTTTTTTTTTTTTCGGCCTGAAATCAGTTAACGGTATTTTTTTTTTATTTTAATTTTATTTTATTTTATAACACGTTAGGCGATCTGTATCTTCTGTCAGTAGGGCGCGCGTTTGGCAGCGCCGGCTTATCTCTTCGGTGGCAGGTGTAACAAAATCGCAGCCGGACCAGCCGGTCCCATTAGTTGAGCCGCGTCTTCCCCGAGACCTCAGGATGGTGGGAACGGCTTGCGCTGTATGAGGGGGGCGCTTAGAAATGCGGATGTTGATAACGTCCAGCCTAATAAAACTTTTATATTGCTATGGGAACTTTAAAGAGCGCATATAATGCAAAATTAGTTACTGCCCCATAAAAGTTTTTAATTACAGTGTTTCTGCCTGTGACACAAGTTAAGGTTATGTCCTCGTTTCAATTATAAATACCAATGTTCAGTTTATATCCAAACCATAACATTTATCTCTGGCCCGATTTTAAGTTTTCAGTCCATACGCACATCTTTACAATCAAATTGCATGTTTTCTTCCATTAAACAAGAACAGGAGAAATAATACTTTCACACATTTGAATGCTTTTCCCTTTCTCCTTGAATGAAGGCAAACTTTGGTGGAATTTTCTTTTTACAGCAAAAGCGTGGTGTTCATTAGTCTCTTCTGCAAGCTGGCTATTGGAGTTAATATTGAATTTGAAAAGCTAACAATGTAACTCTGGAAAACCTGGGCTTTAGGCTGTGTCTGGCAATTGCTCCTTTTCATAACCTTTTTAGCACGTTTTTCGACTGCTGTGGAGCTGCTTTCTAATGACCGTGGTCGGCATGAAGCTCCTGCGTGGGTCCAAAAAGACATCAACCATTTTCCAGCAAAATTAACCCGCTTAAAAATGTCTGTATCTGCGTTACAAGCGATCTTGTGGTTTCATAGATCGTGTTGTTTGCTTGCCTCTGTAGTTGTTGCCGTTTAGAAGGCAGGTTCGACAGAAGGGCTTCAAATAACACATTGAAAGCCGTTGCAGAGTGGCAGGCCTGCAGTCGTTGCTAAACTTTCACCCCCCCCTGTAGGGGTTGAACCCCCAAATGCCCAGCGAGGGGGTCACACCTGCTTTAAGTGGAGCCCATCGGGGGAGCAGGGGGTTTGCAGGTGCCGGCTGTTGCCTCTTTGCATCCTTTTGGGGCACTGGGTTTCACTGACTGGCTTTGGCTTGGAGCGTCTGAGATCACGGGCTGGACGCTTTCACGAAGCAGCTGTTTTGGCAAAGGGTTTGGAATAGTCGTTTTGAAAAGTCGTATGAGCAGTATTAAATAAAAACACTCACTTGCACTTAGTGAAAGCTTCCGAAGTCTGTCGTGATGGCTGGTGGTGCCTCGGTTGCTGCAGCGGCTGCGCAGAGGGACCCGGGTCAGTCTCCCATCGCCCCGTCGATGGGCAAGTTACGGACGTTTTCAAGAAACCTGATTTGGATAATGTACTAAGCTGACCAAAACAAAGCTGGTATGTTATTTTTAAGCTCCAAAGGCTTGTCAGGATGCCTTCAGAGGAGTGCAGTTGTTGCCAAAAAGGGAAATAAAACGTACCACGTAGATAGGAAGTACTTCATGGCGAAGAGCAACACTTAAGAGACTTAATTTTCTCTGCAGCGAGAATGAATGTTGTCCTTTATTCTTTTGAATGTAGTCATAATGGCAATTTGCGCACTTAATTTATGACTGAAAATCCACTTTTTGCAGTATCTGGTGAACGTTTTGCTTAAAAGTGCCGTAATTAAATATTAATGTGCTGTTCTAAAGTGCTTTTTTTTAATTTGGTACGTTCTTGGAAAATCAAAAGGGTATGAAAAGGGATTTCCAGATGAACAGCAACATGCTAATCAATTCTCATTGATTGTTACTTTTATACTATTAATGAATTTGCTCTCCGAATTAATATGTGCTATCTCTTTTACTTTGCTGTAGCACAGAAAATGTAATAATATTTCGTGTCGTGGCTGTAAGACAGTATTTAACTAGTAAACTGCAATGGGAGAATGTTGTTAGCTGTTTTCTACTAAACAGTAGTTTTTCCAGGCTGTATTGATGCCAATAACACTTCTTCTTCCCAGAAGTGTACTATAATTCAAGTAGCGGAAGCTGAGTACAAACTCAAATAGAAATTTTAAGAAAAAGTACCAGTCTGTGGCATAAACAAAACTCGTGCCCATTTGGTAAGCTTTTTCTGGAAGGTTTTGGGATGATCAGCCCAACTTAACTCAAGGTGTCGTTACCGCTGACTAACGCAGTTATCCCAAACACAGCACTAACGACTTTGAAGCACAGCCCCGTCTCCTGTTTTTCTTTCTCTGTGCATTTATTTGTACAGTTTTACGAGTCCAGGCTTGAGGATGTGGATTCTCCAGTGCTTTATAGCTTTGTATTTATTTACACCAGACAAAAAGAGATCGAAAATCTCAGTTAGAGGTGGTTTATATGCCTCTTGTACAGCAGAAAACATACTACACACGGCAGAAAGCAGCGAATGAGCAGACCAAAGGTCCTAATTGGAGTGCCAGGACTAGTTCTGCATTATAGGCGTTTGTGTTGTTATTTGCCTTAATTAACAAATCTAGAGCAAAACTCAGCCAGGTCCTTGACTCTGTGCTTAGGTTTAGGCACAGCGATAGCCCTGATGAAGACCCACTCGGTAAAGGCTCTCCTCACGTGCTAATGTAAGATACATGCGGAGGCTGAGTTTTTTTCCCGTTCGTTAAAAACAATTAGCAGATTTATTAAAGCACTTACTGTGTTGTACCAAACAAGAAAAATAATTTTGAGTGTAATATGTTCGTTAGCCACAAACAAACCAGTGTTTGTTTAGGTAAAAGAAGCCAAGTACCTAATGGGTTTGTTTGGGTCTCATGTGATACTTCTGGATATTTTGAGTTAGCATCAGTTTTGTAGGGGTTGGATAGTCATGTAAAAAATGTATAGCTGTATAGCTTCCAAGTTGAGATCAATATCAAATGCCACAGTGTAAGGTGGCCCAGTGTGTTTTACAGACCATGTATTGAATTACCAGTTCATTTGCTATCTTTGGGTCTGTTCCTGCTCCATTTGAAGTCAATGAGAGTTTTGTTTGGAAGTTGCTATTAACAAAAAGCGGCCAGACATCCAGCAGTTTTATAAATGAACCTTTTGTAACTTCTTGAACCCAAGTTGTCTAGCTTTTAGTCACTACATTTTATGTTTGCGTGAGTCAAGATTTTTTTCTCACGTTGTGCGGTGTTTACTGAAGACAATTTTAGAAAGCCGATTCTACAAATGCTTCTTCAGTCAAAGCAGAAAATGAAGATGCTTATTTTCAGATAACAGCAAGCAGCTGTTCTAGGGGGAGAGGGGTCACTCCGACCGTTCTCTCAGTAGGGGTAGAGGCTGGACCAGCTTACTCTTTTTAAGACAATACACGGCAACGATACCTCCCTCTCACAAAAAATTAAGTCCTTGTCTTCCTTTATCTCCCATTTCCTTTACAGCTCTACATCAGCCTGTGTCTTGGACTTTGTCCCTTATTTTGTTCCTTTCATCTCTTGGCTTCTTTCTACCAGTAATGCTTGAAATTCCATTTGTTTCCTCCTTATTTCTGTCTTCGTGGTGTTTCCCACTCTGCCTTACTCCCAGTGTCAACTCACAGTTACCACCTTCCCCTCATTGAGATCCCATCTAAAAATTTGCTCTTTCTGTGATGATTACAAGTTGTGAGCCAACCATGACACAAGTAATAACTATAGACTGTTTCCTTCTCCTGCTTTCACAGCAGGTTCTCTTTTCCTGATGCCTGTTTTTTAGGCTGGAAGCCCTTTTGGTCAAGAATTACTTTGATTGTTTGAGTGTTTTTTTTTCTTAGAGGACTGAACAAATTGTGTGTGCTAAACATTATAAATAAGAAGAGCAGGCTTTTTGTTGTCATAATACTTTATATAAACATCAGCTGAATAAGAATATTTTAAAAATACATCTGTCATGCCATGTGAGTGCTCGTTTGCTGGACGTAATGTACCACATTCTCCTCATTTGGTTTACGTCTCCACCGAGTCCAGAGGCTTTGCCAGTTTATAGCAGATGAAGATCTGGCCCGTCATCTCTGATTTGCGGTACTCAGTCGCTTTTCTAAAGAATATTGATTTTTTTTTTTTTTAACCACCTGCTTCGTTTTTGTCTGATGCGTGAAATTTTGATGCATGAGTAGGACGGCGAGGGTGCTTTCATCTCTCCTGCCCCCTGAGGACTGTTTGAGCACCCGCGGCCAGTTGGGTGGTGCAGGGGGAGAACAGCCCTTTGGGCTTTCTCCTAACGCTCAGGCTTGTAGATTCGTGTTCCTCTGGGTATGTTTTCCATCAGAAGTCAAGGCAGAAACTGTACTAGGTTATTGGAAAAGAAGAGGCCATGAGGTACATGTGGCATTTCCAATTCTATCTGAATATTTCAAGGAAAATACCAGGTTTCTTAAACCTAATGGAAGAGAAATATAGGCCATTAAGCAAAATAATAATAATTAAAAAAGACACAGAAGAAATATTGGCTGTGGGAACATCTTGTCATCCATACAATAGGAATAATATCATACTCAACTCCACAACACTCTCATTAGAGAAAGCAACTGTTTAATTGCAAGGTTTTTAACCTCATATAACAAATTAATCCATTTGCGTCATATTTGTGACTAGGAAACAACAAATCATAGGGAAAAAGAGTTCCAGCAACTATTTGCAGTGTATGTTCAGAGATACTTTAAACTCAGATTGTAACTTTATTAACAATAGGAGTAATAAAATCATTAGAAATGAAGAAAACCCGATATTGTGTACAGCGAGAGAGCAGGGAGGCTGGTTAAATTCTGTGTGGGATGGTGTGTCATCTAGCAGACCGATCAAGGTGGAACTTTGAAGTGACGTCGTCCCAAAATGAGATTTCAAAACAACAGTATTTTCGAGGAAACCCAGGTGAAATTTGTTTGTATGCGGGCTGGTCAGCTGTAAGGCTGATTCCGGTGGAAAAACACAAGGTCTTTGTGAGCAACTGACAGGAGGAAAATGGAAAGCTGTAACCAAGCTTCCTTGGTTTTGAAGAAAACTATCTCTTCGTAAACCCTGCCCTGCTGGGGAAGAGGAATTGCCGTTTCAGTGCCGCTGCTGGGGGCCGGATTCGCTGCCTGGCGGCTCCCGGGGAGCCTCCCCTGGTCCTTGCTCTGGCCAAACCCACCGTGTTCGCATCATTGCCCGGGGGGCTCCGCACTGGGTTTCTGTCTCTTAAAATCATTGTTTAGACACCGGTTATGCTTGCTGGTGCTGCCTGAGGCCCCAGGAGAGCAAAACCAGACACTTGTAGTTTAATACCCAGGTAGTAATCTATATAATTTCTGAATAATTTGTGGGTAACTACGAATTTACATTTAGGAGAAGGAGCGAATGAACTGTATCAGCAGTTAAATGCACACGATGGCAATTACTAATATTCTGTGCTAAGCATTTTCTATGTCTTTTCAAAGGTAAAAATGCATAATATACCTACCTGTGTTCTTCTCTTACAGCTTGGTATCTCAGCTTTCCCAATATTTTAAGCAAACAAAAAGTACACGTTAGTAAGTTGACTGTGTTTTATCCTCTTAGGAAGATTTTAACCTGCCTGCATGTACCAAGGACCTGGATACGGGTGTATCTTGGGAAATATGACAGTAGGAATGCAATTTAAACTTATCCTCAGAGAACCTTTATGTATTTTTTAAAAAATAAATTAGTTCCAATGCAGCAGTGGTGGTCTCAGCAGTCAGGAAACACTTAAAATTATGCAGAAGGGACCAGAAATCTTTGCTAAGAAGCTTTTTGTTGCTATGTTTTGTTTCTCAGTAAAGATGATCCACAACTGTAAGTACTTAAAACTAAAAACAAGAGGGTTGTATCTGACAAAGCCGCACAACATCTTAATGTAACCCAGTCTTCCGTGTGGTTGTTTTCACATGTTTCAGACCAAAGAAAGAGGCCTTTGTGGCTCAGCCTTGTTTGACTGAATGACAGGAGTGGACGAATAGAAGGATGAAGGTGGTATCTTCTTACACTGAGTATGTTTTGATTACTTTGAGCTGTGATCACTTCTTATTGCATGTATCACTTTTGAAATCCATCAGGGAGAAACTGATGGCCTTCCTAGTCCATGTGTTGCCGTGATGGGACAGTTTAGTTGCCAGGGTATGATGATGACTTGTGGTGGTATGAAAAATGCAAATACAACAGACCAATGGATCAGGAGGAAAAAAGCACTGGTGAAGTATGCATTTGCAGGGTTCAGATTCAGAAGCCACCCCAGCAGTGGTCTCTCCTACCATCCATCTCCCTTTTTCTATCCTTGCCTTTTTTGCTTTGGTCACTGTAGAGGTTTTGGGGAGCCTTTTCTGATGTACGGGTGTTGGCAGATATCCTAAACCTCCTCTGTGGGGGTTTAGCTTTTGTTCTGACGTTTCTAAGTGGTGTCTACCTCTAGCAATGCCCCAAGAGAAAGTTGTTCTTTCCGTCATTGACCTTTTCTGATTGACCAGGAGGGTTCATCACTCAGGTCTGTCAATTTTAGGAGGGAAGGATGTAATTTTGATGTTTTTGCGCTCCTTTGTCTTTGAACAGCAACTGCGGTAAATAGTTGAACCTCAGTCCAGAAAAAATTAACAGTTTGTTGACAGAGATACTTTTGAGAAGATAATTATATTGATATGCATCCAACAGAAGACACTTTTTCACATTTTTTGTTTCTGAAGTAGTCAGGGAGGGAACCTGTCATGTCATCAACTGTTTTTAAAGGACAAAGTAACAATAAAAGCTAAGTGTGCATTTCTTCATTTGTGTTTGGCAAGGAGAGTGTAACATTTTCTGCAGGATGATGACCTTGAGTTAACTAAATGTCACCAGTTTAAAGAGTAAATTAATGTTACAATGTGCTTTGTTTGCGGTTAGGCTCGAAGACTGTCAGGAATTTCTTAGTACAAAAGGTGATTGTGTGCTAGTCCGTTTACTCAGGCTCCCTGCAAGAAAACCACCATGATCCCAACTGGTCCGAGTTAGCATTGCCACGTGGCCTTGCGGGCTTGGACGTACCAGTGTGCTTGCAGCTAGCTTGTGGATCTCGACCCCTTTCACTGTCTAAGTGGGTCCAAAAGGACCACAAGGCCTTACATTTCTTCTAGGTCATACCGAGTCGTTGCGTCATACTGCTGCTTTCCCAGACAAATGAACCTCTTTCTAAGAAAGACTCAATACCTTCAAAACCTGGTCAGGCTCTATCATAAAATGTGGCAAGGGTTTGAGTTTTTTGTCACTGCCACTGATGATGAAAATCTGTTCCAAAACCATAGCATCGGTAGAAAAAAGGTACATATTTCCAGTATATGTGGCTTAAGGTGTCCCTGGCCTTTTAGTACAGCCAATTCTGCAACATTTGAGGTAAAAGGGCGTTGAGATAACCCCAATAAAGGAAAGTGTAGATAAATGCCTCGGGACCTGCGCTGGCTTTTGTAGATCCAAGCAGAGTATCTCTTTACGACGCTCTTCAAGGCTTCACATTGGCCAAGAACCTGCTAGTCTGGGTACATGGTTGCGCGAACATGATTACATACAACGTGCTAGAAATGCAACCTTTTTTTGTTGTTGTTGTTCTTAGAAGTATATAAGTAGCAATATCTTGAACTAATTACAGCTGATGTAAAGCACATTTAAGGAAACCCATTAGCAGAGAATTAGAACTAGAGCAGATTAGCTATTCTTTAATGGCCTTGACTGTAGATCTTTTGATGCCTTGGTAGCTTTTCTAACACTCATTGCTCATCTGTCTTGACTAAATGACTGAGAAGCTTCTTTCAAGTCACAGTCTGGTTGTAATGTGAAAAAATTGCTGTTTTCAGCTGAAAAAATGATTATCTGGAAAGGTAAACTGTACCGAGTTCTGTACTGTATTTGTTGTTGAGATTTAAAGCATTATTTTAGTGCTCAATGTGACTGTATAATAGAAAGAGCAATCTCTAATATGCTTCCTTGGAGCTATTAATTATTTACTTTCTTGAAATACAGATCATAGACAATTCTACATGACTTCCCTTCTTACAGACTTTCTTGTCTTTCTCTCTCTCAATTTTTGTGTGCTTTGCAAATGCCTGTAAATTCATTTTCACCAAAAGGGAAATAAGTAATTTAGACTATTGCAGCTGTTTCACAATTAATTAATTTCAATTTAAAACAATCAAGTAGTGCCCATCCATTGTTCTGTGTGCTTTTCTGAGGCATTAAGATTCACAATATCAAAATAAGTTCCAGATGGAAGTGCATACTTTATAATCCGAGGAAAAAATTCTGGTTTTGTCAAAAAACCTGAAGAGTTCTCCCTTGATCAAAACAGAAAGTATTACACTTAGGCACATTTTCCAAGTTTTGAACAATTACTTTAAGAATTACTTAAAAGTACCCATTTGAAATGTTATATAGGGCATTAACTTACAAATAGAACTATGGAGTGAGAGAAAACAGTGATGCAGGACTATTTATTCACTTGTTTCCTCAAATACTCCTGGCATCTGTTAAAATGTAACAAGGCTTAGCACATTTCCCCATTTTTGGCACTCTGTTTTCTATGATAGAGAGAAATATTTGCAATGATAAATCATCTCTTTGCTAATAATCAATAAATAAAACATTCTCCTGAGAAAAAATGTGTGGTAAAATGAAACGCAAGATATTGAGCAGAAGGAAAGGTGATCAAAATGGTACGCTGAGAAATTCTGTATGTTCCTATACTTTAATAAATATTAGGGTTTGTGGGAGAACTTTCAACGTGGCAGTCTGCAATAAGAATAAAAAGTCTTTTTTGAATGCGAAAGACACTTATGTAAGAGGTTTGTATTATGTAAATGTTACTGTTATTGGCGATAGCCCATTATAAAGGAACACTTTATATTCAGAAAAGCATTTGCAAATAATGGGATAGATGCAGCAGTCTCTAGCTCTAGTCCTGACTTGGACAACTTTCTCTTTGAAGTCAATGGAAGTTTTGCCTGAATAAAGGTGGAAGGAATTAGCCCATTCATTATTATCTGAATTACATCAAGAGCTGACTGCTAAACAATAAAATCATGATTCATAACATAACGGCTTCACTTAATTCTTTTGTAGTCTTAATATATCTCATTATATGGTACTTCTGTTCTTTCCTCTCTGTGCAGTATTCAAATTAATAACAACCACCTTTACATAACTGATGGGTAGACATGTTTTGCTGCCTTTGCAAGATCAAAGGATTTTATATACCCTTTTTGGATAGATACCAAGAACAGGGTGATCAATCTCGTCTGTAACCATTAAGCACAGTGTAAATATCTCAGGGTACCCAATTAGGCACAAGTGGTTTCCCAGATGCTGAGAGCGTCACCAGTTGTCAAGAGCTTCCCAAGTCTGTGGGACAGTCCAGAATTTATTAGGGATTAGTGGTGGTCCGAGTTGTCACTCCACTGATTTGTGCTCATTCAGCTGTGCTCTGCCGTAAGCAGCCTGCATGATATGTGGAGATAAGGTTCAGGCGACAGATACTTCGCTTCCCCCCAGGCGCCTTTGGGTGGTAAGGAGGCAGGGATGGTCACTGGTGTTCCAGTTCCTCTCCTATGACCAGAGAGGGAGGGGGGTTATAGTGAGTGAGACAGCAAAGAGAAGGAGACTGAAGAGAACAGCCCAAGAAAAGGGACCCCCAGAAGGCTTTAAGATGAAGCTGGAGTTAACCCCTCACCAGGAAGCCATCTGCAGCCTTCAGGCTTTAAGAATTCTTTTTATCTGGAGATGTAATTGAAACAAGATGTGTAACAGCTGCAAGATGTCAGGTTTGTCAAAGAAATCAGAAAAATGAGTTCTGTGACACACTCACGCACAGCAAAATAACCGATAGCTAAACTAATAATAATAAAAAAGGATAAATTATCATATGGGTTAAAAAGAGGAAGGAAAATAGCCAAGTAATGAAAATTTGAGTTAATTCTGGAGTAAATTGGAGTTAATTCTGAAGTATGGATGATTTGAAATTAAACTACAATGCAGGTTTCCCAGAAGAGGAAATGTCCTAACTCTTTACCCCAGTAGAAACAATAGTGAAACTCCTCATGTTGCCGTCATAACCGTTTTTTGTTGATGGACTGGAATGGCTAATGCTCTGCACGAACTCCAGGAGAAGGTGGCAGCTATGTTAGATTGCCCTTCTGCCTGTTGCTGTTGTTATTCAGGGGCATCCCCATTGGACTTTGCATCTGTAGGTAGGGACCCAGATTTGCTGCACTAGATACTGTGCAGACACGGGACAAAGCGCCAGTAGTGGCACCAAAAAACTTTGCAGACAAAGTGAAAGACAAAAGAAAATGATGGATATAGGCAAAACTGGTCAGAAAGAAAAGACAGAATATTTTAATCACCCAAATAAACAGTGGTCACAGCAAACCGCCAACATGACAGTGCTGCCAAATGCATGAGTGTGAGCATGATGGGAAAAACCAGAACTCTCTTTTCAAGAACCTCAGAAAGAACAATGAAGTGATTTTGTGCATGTTTATGAGGACTCCTCCCAAGCATGAGTGACAGCACAGGGATACCCTGAAGGTGTTAGTTGGAAACTTGGAGAGTGAATTGCCCAAACGGGTCAAGAGAAGACTAGAGTCAGCCTTTTTGTAATAACTTTTGGTAATGACTTTTCATAATGATGGGGATAAGCCACAAAGGGCCTTCGTGGTGAGAAAAGTGGGAACCAGCGAAGAGCTGTAAAGAAAAGGGGCTCATAGTCAAAGCATCCTGCCTGGGAAATGCTGTTTGCTGCGGCACCTCGACTGGAGATGCTCTCATCTGTGAAATCCAGTTCCAGTTGTGCAAACTGAGGTTATGTGTAGCAGCAGAAAAATGTCCTTGCCCAAAGATCTCAGTAGATGGGTAAGCTAAATCTCAGTCAGTAACGCATTGTAGTTTAGAGCTACCATAATCCCAACGTGTTAAAGTCTTGCAGTTTCCCTGGTGTAGGATGGTGTATCTCAGTGCCAGGGAGTTATTTGTGGGAAGGTTGGAGCCTGAGGTCATACAAGATCCAAGGCAATGAGTGCACTTGAGCAACCTCCATGACCTGACACAAAGAAATGCCGCCTCCATACGCACCATACTGGAACCTGCAGAATTACCTAAAACAACTGCTTCGGAGTCAGGCTGAAGGAAACGGGTTCAGCTGCAGGACCGGTAGGGTAGCCAGGCGCTTGTGTGGTGGAGGCAGAAGACATTTTTCTGGGAGTGAATGAAGCAAGCCCCCTGCTCTGGGTAGGATCAGGAGGGATGGTACCTGAAGAAGTGTCTCGGGGGTGTGAGAGCGCTCCCTGGGGCCGTACCTGGAGATGCAGGTAACCTCTCTCTTGCCTGGGAGCCCTTCTACAATGAGCAAGGAGAGAGAGACTCTTCAGGGCTCAGCGTCCTGAAACGCTGATAACTGTTGGGTATTCTTCAAGGCATCCCAGCACCTCATCAGAATACGTGTGGCACCAATGGGAACTAATTAAATATATCTATTCCAGTACTGCTATGGAGTACTACTCCAGTACTGCTGCTTCGGATCAGAGCCCACACCTGGATGCCAGTCAAATATTACCCTAATTCCCACTTTCAGAAATGACTCGGAAACATACCTCTCCTTGAAAGCCTTAAAGAAAATGGAATTCTGATTTTTTTGCACAAATACGTAGCTCAAGTGTTTTCCTTTCCTCAACTCATGTTCACATGCAAAACCAGCTAATAAAATTTCAGTGGTGCTCATACTGTAATTTGGTCGGCGGAAGAAAAGTCATCTGTTAAAGCTGAAGTCATCATAACTCATTAGGTGCTAATGTATCTGCTGTGTGGTAGAGAAACAGGCCAGCTCTATTGAAATGCTGCTAGTTCACCCTTATCTGCTCACAGTTCCCTCTCGAGGATTGAAAAGTACAAACAAGTTTTCTCACAATACGCTCTTAGAGTATGCTAAAGTAGCTGCGTTTACTTTATCCCCGAAGTCTGTCTCTGCCTGCAGACAAGTACAGATCCAAAGTGAATCCAGAAATTTGAGCATGTTTCCCGTATTTCCTCCTAGGAAGTCTCAGGAGAAAAGGTGATTTTGTGCGTTTGCAGATGTCCTGTGTACGTGCGGTAAATCCAGCATGTTCTGAACATGCTGCTGGCCTTGCTGCATCTGGTAATAAACCATGGCAATAAATCAGGTGATCTGCACATGCATAATAAATCTGATGCACCTGAATGCAGGCATACAGGATGGACATGCTGTGCACAAACTGGCTGTTTTCCAGGTCTTCTGGATGTCAGGCTTCCACCGTGACTGGCTTGCCTGGGAATCCTGGCAAAACTGCTGACTTCCTCTTTTCATGTCAGAATTTCCAGGGCACATCCAGCAGGAGCGGGACATATGGGAGACTAAAGCTTGAGCACCATTTTTCAGTATGCCCGTACTCATCCAAGCCACGATACCGCCCTGAAAATATAAACAACCCCACACCCATAAAGGCGCTCTTTTTGTCAACTTAGGCATTTTTTGCAAATTATACCTCAAATTCTTACAAGTTCAAATCTGTTCTCCAGTTTATTTGCATGAAGGTTTTGCGTGTGTCAGGTGAATGCTCGTACCACTTCAGGGCATCGCCTTCCTTAATGCCCTCTCAGTTTACATCAAAACATTTACTTTTGTAGGAGAGCTTTAGTTTAAGAGCTGTGAATGAGCGAGGACCTTCCTGAGGGTGGTGGAGGTCTCAGGCAGGGAGAGATCATAGCCTGATAGTGCCACGCTGTGATTGCGTATTGCCCTGCCACCTCTGAGGATATTTGAAGATGGTGAACTTCAGGCCACAGTGGAGATACTAAAATGGGTTGAGGGTTGCTCTCTGCCCTGTAGGCCACCTTGCTTGGCACAAAATGTGTCCATGTGGTGGAAAACAAGGTGGCCACATGTAAATTGCCTGTTGGAAATGCTTCCTTGCCAATTGGCTATTGGAAATGCTAAGCATATGCACAAGGGTTTGATTTTTTGGGGGTCTGAGTGGGAGCAGGAACGAGCCCCTTTGAGAAACGGCAGCAGAGAATTGCAACACTGACCGGATCAGTGCTTCCTCTGCATCCGTGTGAGAGGGAAAGGACCTCAGCCCTGTAAGACTAGGTGACTGATTTTATGAAAATGAAAACATCTCCTTCTTCACTTTCTCTGGCAAATGAGCCTTCTTTACCATCGTGATAGGGGCTGCATAGAAATGAAGCTGGGGACTTTACTGGATTGTAAATCACTGCACTTGTGTTTAAATAAGGAGTATATTCAGAGCAAAGATGCTAGCTTGATTTCAATAAACCAGAAAGCATTTAAGATGCTGCTAGACCCTATTGAGTTATAGTCTTGCATCTCCCTAGGACTTTCTCACAGTGGTTTTCCGTGCCAATTCAGGACACTGCCTTTAAGCTAATTAGCAATTCTGAGCAAAGTTGGAGGGAATTCATGTTTTTCTTCGGCTGGGCGACAGGCTTATCAAGTCAGCTACCTCCAGTCTGATACAGCAGGCTGCCAACAGACTTGTCACAATTTATGAAGAGGGTTTGTGGTGGAGATGGAAAGTATAATGAAAACCACATCCACCAATTAAACACCTACATTTCCTTTTAGAGTCCAAACAATGGACGGCTTTCCTTTTGCAAAAGAGATTTCTCAAATCAAAGCAACTCATAGAAGAAATATAAATTAGGAAGGAAGCTTTGAGTAGATCTTTAATGAGTCTCTGGCACAATGACATAGTGAGGCGTGACACGCTCATGAATATGATCTACTTGCAAAGATACAGCTCTCAGCAATCAAGTAAAAGTAATGCAACCAAATATGGGACATGTTTGGGTCAAGTCTTCGGTACATGTGATATCAGACTTTTCCTAATAGGTAAAGAGTACACCTGATGCTTTTCTTAGTGTGTGATACATGGTTTTAACACCAGAAAATTAGCATCAGTCATATTTTTACTCGAGTGAACAGAAAATGACCTTCTCTTAATAATGGCAAGACATAGAAGAAGATCTTTGAAAATAACCGTGGACTTGTTAAGCAGAAATCAGAGGATGAGGTAGAGCCTGAATATGACACATTCAGCAGTATTGCAGCTAGAGGGGTAGCAACAAGAGCTTGGGGAGCTATTTTCTCTGAAGAAAAACACTGGTATCAAAACATTTCATTCCAAGGACACAGAAGAACAGAACAGACACTTCAGAGAAAGGGTGTCAAAATTAATTTTACATAATTTTACTGACAACGCTCAATTACCATACAGTTGATATGGGCCAGACGCATTGAAAGACATTACGAAAATACACCGGGTGACGATAAAAACAAATGATATTATTATTATTAACACTGGGGTTGTATTTACCTCAAGTAATGCTCTGTGATATTGGGCACCAGTTGCAGCGAACGTCGCGTCGGTAGGTCTGTAAGCAGTTCAGCTGTGTTCTTAGGGAAGAACATCAGAGTTGATCAGCTTTGTCCCATGTCTTTTTCAGGAGGAAAGACTAACTATTTTGTACTCGGCATCATGTGAGTACAGCTATGCTTCTCCTAGACCAAAGTCTATAGGGCTGCATGGTGCTATACGTGAAGCCCCGCTTTGGTCTCTGTCAGCTTGGGGCTCTCTGCCCCGCTGTGCCATGTACACATGCCCAAAGATTCCCAGAGGATGCGAGACAGATAAACCTTTTTTTTTGTGGGCATGGGCACCTGACAGGCTTAAAAGGAGGGAGGTGGAATGAGACTTAGTTGTGAAACCGTGTTTCCTGTGCACGACAGAAAGTCAGTAGATTGCTCGTTGTACAGTACTTCATACAGTGACGCATTTAAAACCGAAGTCTGTAATCTAAGGTGAGCAATTACTGAGAAATTCAGTCAGTTAAGGCAAGAGACATAGTTTTATTGGTTATGGGGAGTACAAACTACAGGAGCACAGAAGAATCTTAGGTCTTCAGCGAGAAGAAAAAGCAAGCAGTTCTGGAAGGTCAAAGTACAGCAAGTAATCCACAAAGGATGCTTGTTAGCAGGCTGGAGACATACCTAGGTTGGAAGCTGAATGCAGTACTAACTTACTAGTGGCCTATCTATCTGAACCACTAAAAATAACTTTCATTATATCTGTCATTTAATATGCCTAACGATTGCCACATCAGCCAGAAATTCCTCTGAGTTATTTGGAGACTGGATTTTGATTTTGTTCATTGAACCAAGCAGTGCAAGTTTATGCCAGGAGATTAATTTAGCTGGTGGTGTGCCACCAAAGCAGATCCTTACTTCGGTCTTTACAGCTCTTAAGCAAGGTGCAACATAGTGGTTTATGTGCACAGTTTAAGCAGACTTAACATAGCAAAACCCACGATCCAGAAACCCCCCACAACCCAACTAGGCACCCAAGATGCCGTTGTTTTCTGGCAGAAGCACAGTTTTAGATTTATTTCCAGCTTTGCTAGGGCACATGCCTAGAGGCAATTTGGGGATTATCAGACTCGTTAGTCCAGTATAGAAGGGCGTGGAGAAGTCCAAGATATGCTATGGCCACATTCTGTCTGTGCTCCTTGCACGTCACACATTATACAGCTTTGGGATGATACCACCCACGGCAGTCAGGACTCCCCTTTTCCAGCTGAATGTTTCAGCCACTTTCCTCCTGGTCCCATGATCCCTCCATTCCCAGATCCACGCTGGGGCCAAGCTCCAGGAAGGGTGGTGAAGGGCTTGTCACCCAGAAAAGCCTTTGGCCAAATAAGTAGTGCAAATAAGTAGACGCTCCTTGAGACTGTGTCTGTGGAAGTGAACCCCATGCTGGGGAGATACGTGGATCTGGGCTTCCCATTTTCTCATGCTGGTGGTTTGACCACTAGGATATTAGCAAAATGGTGTGCTTGGCTGTGCCCTTTGGTTTTCTTTTCAAAGAGACGTGTGCCCTCGTCTATCCTAAATGCCCAAGAGGGCACATGGGTGGGACTAAGGTTGTGAGTCCTGCTTTCACGGTGGAGACTAATCACAGCGAAAACCATAAGTTATCTTCGACATTTTCCTTTGGCGGGCATGGGGTTTGGCTCCCAGCATGGCCTCTGGGTGCTGAGAAGCTGGCTGTTCGGTGCCGGCTTCTCCCTACCTTCCGTACGGGGAGCTTTGGCACCCAACGCAGCACTGCGAGATCCATTTTGGGCGCTGGGTGCCTGGCTCTGCACCCAGCTGTGCAGCTCATCCCTGTACCCAAGTCTGTTAGAAGAAGGTTTAGATCTTAATGTCATTACATTTATTAAGTTTAACGTCATCCCACCAGATTAACTGAAGCCAGCTGCTTCTCTCTAGCGAGGACTGGTAAACGTTATTTCAGAGGAGACAGGAACATTTGTCCTATCTTTTAGTTTTTCAGGGAAAGCATGTCTGCGTGGAAAATACACCCAGTTTTGTTGTTAATGCCAAGATGGTCTAAAAAGACAGGAGGTAATTCTCATCTAATCTAATCTATTTAGAGTATTTCTTGAGAGCCCATTACTGGTGTCGGAGTGACAAATGAAGGTCTGGATTGCACCTGCCAGGTATATGCCTGGGGAAAAGGCATGTGCAGCACATAAGGGTAAAGGCATGCGTGTCCTCATGCTCTCATGCAGGAACCATCCTCTATTCAGTATTTTCTGGTGAGACATATAATAATTCCCAGTAGAAAGCAGGTCAGATTTCTAAAAGAGTATCAGTAACTATGGGCTTGCCTATATGTGAGCAAGCAAAATGCATGAGGATGTAAACTGAGTAGCCTGCTGTACGGTCTGCAGGGTCCTGGCATTGGTATGTGGAAAATTACACACATATGTGCAGTTATTTAACCGAATTTGCTTATAGAGATTTAAAATATAGCTAATGTACTGCCCATACCAAATTCTAGGCATTTCATGTGAGAGTGAGAAGTACCACTATACGGTAGAGCAGTCAAAACTAGTAGCTTTTATCCAAATTTTGAAGATGGCCTTTATCTGTAATTGGCAACTTCTTTCATACCCCTCAACCTGGTGCAGACATGAGCGTGATGCACAGATTTCAGCGTCAGCAGTAGCAGATGATTTCCTTCCAGAAAGAAGATGGGGACAAACAAGCGTCCTGTTCTGTTCCTGTCGGCAAGAACATCTCTATCTGTTCCTGCTGCAGTCGCTCGTTCCTCAGGGCCACTCACACCAAACAACACTCAGCAAACAGGATGAGATTTCACACCTAAGGCTTCAGCTGTTCCTCTGCAACCACCTCTGGGCTGTCGCAGGGAAGTCTCTAGCTGGTCCAGCTTTCTGCTCCCTCCATCCGTCTTTTACATAAGCTCCACCAGCCGCAAAGGGCTAGGACCAAGTCTAGGACTGCGTTCTGGCGATCAGGTGTGGCCATAGGGGAAAAGGAGGATGCGGTGTACAGGGTTCCCTGTGTGTGACAGAGAGTGGGAATGTGACAGTGGGAAATGAGGGTTGCTGAAGGCCAGGCCACCACATAACCACCTCGGAGAGGCTGGCAACCTGCCCTCCTTGAGGGAGATGCCGACGGCTCCTCACAGCAAATGAGCTCAGCTCCTCTCCTGCTGCCCCCGACCATGCAAGAACGGCATGATTACAGAAAGGGGTTTATTCAGGGAAAGGAGAAAGAAAAAAGGGCTCCCCGCACCCTTCAGGATGCTGGCAAGCATCACTCGTCTGACAAGCAGAGAAAATGGGGGAGTGAAGGGGGCTTCAGATGTTACACCTCATCTCTATTCTCCTCAGGCTCAAGAGGGGGAGGAGAGGACGGCTGCCTGCAGAAGGTTCGTTGTCCCTCATGTCCCTCACCTACTTGGCGCTGGCAAAAATGAGAGTTTCAGGAGGGTGGCTGGAGCTCAGGGGAGAATCTCGCCCCTTGCTGCTGTGCTGCAGTGTGCCCCTCGCCTCCCGCCCCCAATACTCCGTGTTATCTCATCAGTGAGAAGCAGGTAGGGAGCCGGGCAGCAGCAGAGCTTCCTCCCGGAGCTGTGTGCTGTCAGAGGGCTTCTTAGTGCAGCAACCTTTTTTTTTTTTGGCTGGTTGTGTCTGGTCTCTCTGCGTACAAAGCAAAATAGGGAATCTGGCTGTTAGCAGGCATCCTCCCTAGACCCCAGCCTGCATTCACGGATGCCGGTTATTTCTGGAACCGGGTACAGTGCAACATGTATACATTAGCAAAATCAAGTCCTTATGCTGTTCAGGAAAATTTGGCTCTGAACCCTATAGCTAAAAAAGCTATCTGTCTGAGCTACTTAGAATACTGCACAGTTTTTGCCAGCTGAATAAAACCAATAGCATTTCTCTGAACAGAAAGCTTTTGACAACAGTCTTTGAATTATGAGTGGCAAGAACCATTCTCTTCATTTTTAACTTTTAACCTATGATGTATAACGTAGCCTTCATTTGAGGATAAGAGGTTAGTATCTTATTGACTTGGCTTTAAATTGCATTTCATTGTATTAAAGAGTATCTGTCTTTTTTTTTTTTTTCCTGTGGAGCGAGATGTACTGTAATGTATGAAATATTTGACTTTCACATAGCTGTAAGGCTAGACTTTGGAAAACATTCAGCTACAAAGCTAAGATGGTATTTAGTGAAAACATCCCAGAAAATTACGATTTTACAATTACCTTATTGGTAGCTTGATTTTAATGTAGTTTTGCTGATAGCTACCTTTGTACTTAAGGATTGTAAATTAATTAGACATACTGCTTCATCTACTCAGGAGGCAGGAGAAGAGCTGAGCTAATAGCTATGGGAGTGCTGTACCAATTTGAGACTGAGGCTAAAATGACATGATAGAGGGAGAGGTTAGTCCTCTCCCAAGGTTGTCACTCCTGGTCACATTTTAATGTGAATTTATTGGACTGAAAGAGGTTAAAGAGGTAATTCTGCACAAGAAGAGAGAAATTTCTAACATAAAATGGAACTCATCAATAGTCCTGGTGTCTATGGGGAGTTGTCAGATTCCATAATATTAACCATGTAATTAACAGGATATATAAAGTGATGTGCTTTCAAATAATTTATATTTCAGATGCCTTTCGATGTGCTAATAATACCTCTCTTTTTTTCCTCCAGTCTCTTGGAATCGCTGCATTCCTTTTTTTTTTCCCCCCCATCTGTATAAAAACCCTTCACATCTATCAGAGAGTTCTAACTAGTGCTCATTCCCAAGGGTGACTTAATGGACAAAGTATGGATAAATCCACATGACAAATCCACTTTACAACATGGCACAGCTGGCATTCTCTGCTCAAGTTCAGCTCACAAATAAACTTGTATGGAAACGGCATTGATGCAGAGTGCAGGTCAGCGCGTATTGCTTCACTGTGTCCTGGAAATGACCTCTCATGCGGGTGGTGGTGATGCACCAACCTTTGCATCTCCCTTTCAGACGAGTCGAGGTGCGAGGGGTCATTTGCAGAGTACTTTGCAAGAGAGTGTGTGCTTGTTGTTGGCATTTTAGTTGCTCTTCAAAAATCTCTTTTTCCATCTTTGGGCTTTGAATACTTATAGGGTCTAACTGACAACTGTTAGAATTCAGTTTTATTAGTAGTGGTTTTTTTCCTTTTTGTTTCTTTTTAATATCATAGAATCACCGAATGGTTTGGGTTGGAAGGGACCTTAAAGATCATCTAGTTCCAACCCCCCTGCCATGGGCAGGGACACCTCCCACTAGACCAGGCTGCTCAAAGCCCCATCCAGCCTGGCCTTGAACACCTCCAGGCATGGGGCAGCCACAACTTCCCTGGGCAACCTGTTCCAGTGCCTTGCCACCCTCACGGTAAAGAATTTCTTCCTAATATCTAATCTAAATCTACCCTCTAGTTATCTACGTAAGGAAAAAAACTTCCCTGAGCAGTGGAATTACCAAATTACCAAAACTAGACCACAGTCTTTTGTCTTGTAACCCGTCCGCCCCACTGCATAAACTCTTTGCCAGTGATGGCATCTCCCTCGTGCTCCCATTTGCTGACCTGGGGATAAAACACCAGCGGCTGGGGTGGTTTCAGAGCTCTGCCTGAACTGGTGCTGGTGTGCTGATGGACACCTGGCTGCCATCAGCTGGCGTGAGAAAGGACCGACTTATTAGCGCTGCGTAAACAGCTGCTGATTTTCAGTAGGACTTTTTTTGAAACCTCTGTCAGGTTTGGTTCAAGCTGATTAGCAGGTTCAAAGTAACAGCCAGGGAAGAGGGAGCAGATGATGGGGAGACACCACGGTTTGACATTTTGCTTCCCCAGGATGCCCCGCTGATCATGCAATACGTATCAATCTGTGCAACAGACTTGGGTTAAAAAGAAATTAAAAAAAAAAAAAAATCTTTCTTGTTTCAAAACTGTATTTACTTGGTAGATGGAAAAACAGTGCAGGTTGAGTATCTGGCGCGGAGCCCAAAACACATACTCGCAGGAAATTTCCTGCTGGAGTAAATGAGGTCTTTCAGGAAAGGCAGTGGGGGAGGCAGCTGCAGTCTGCGAAGGGCAGTCGCTGCGCCTGCGCTGGGCTCGGTGCTGTGTCTCGCAACAGAAGAATCCTGACCTCTGGTATTCACGGCTACAATGATACAAAATGGCAAGAAGCTGAAGGGGAGAGGAGGGTGAAGCCTGGACCTCAACCCGACACAGCTCCCCTTTCCCAGTACATATTTAGCAGCTTCACGAGGGCCAAGCCAAGATCTACACCCGCAAACTCTGTACGCCTGCGTGTAACATACTGAATTTACAAGCTGACCTGGCTGCAGGATAGTCTAATGATCACCTTACGCTGTGATGGAAGAGGGAAATGTCTGGTCTAGTTGCAGGACGCTGGCCTAAACGTAGACCCACGTAGGAACATGTATCTGCTTAGTGGTATCTGAAGGGTCTCAAGCTACTTTGCCCTGCTATATATAAGTAGCATAGGGGAAAAAATACCATTTCCATGCTTACTTACCATAGCAGAAACATTTTTCCCTTATACCCTTAATACCTACAACTGATAAACATAATGTAATGGCATTTTAGACATAACCTAATAGCTGAGTGTATTTCTATAAAACATTGTCAAAGAGGAATATTTTATAGTAACATTTACAGCTTATCAGAAATTGAAGAATTTTCTCCTCCTGTACGCCAGCCATACTATTGTGAAAATTCACTTATACAACCACTTAGAGCAACTGAACACTAAAACATTTCCAGTCACCCTACAAGTTCATTTTATAATAATATAAAACTACCCGTTATAACCAATAACTTTGGTTCTGGAAACCAGTACAGCAGTCACAAAGTCCTGGCATATAACTTTTCATGGAAGGCAGTGGTTTTATCGCCGCCATGAATACGCAAGTGACCTGGGGCATAAAATTACTGCTCAAAAAAAAAAAATTATCTATCTCCAGAAAATGCTCAGATATCTACTTATAACAATTACAACAATGATGATTTCACATCTGTTAGGCAGACAGTTTTAATCTGTAAAAGGTTAAGTATTTGACAGTTACTTGTTCTTACATACAGATTAGCTGCTTGAAGGTTTAACCTTTAGATGTACTTAAGCAACTACTCTTTAAAATTTATTGTGTAAAACCACCCAAATAAAAACGTTCTCATCACTTGTAACTAAAGAATAGAGAAGGTCTGGGATACTTTTCCCTCCCTTCTTACCAAATTGCTCAGCTGGCTTTGCTTCTTCCTTTGTGCCTGAAAATATTTATAAGCATGCCGCTTTAATTTCCACAGGCACCGCTTCGTAATTAGAGGATAAAAGCAGGATTCTGCGATTAAATGTGTGGAATCGCTTATTTTGACTCAATAAAGGAGTCTGCGGAAGGACAGGATTATTCCTGCACGTTGAAGCGCCCTGAAAAGCTGGGGAGGGGGAAGAGGGAAAGAGGGGATGAATCTTCACGTGGCCTTTGCTCTTCCCGGGGAGTGGAGGCAGGGGAGTTATTTATGTAGTAGCAGAAAGATCTCCAGATTTCTGTAGGCTTTTATTAATATTTCCTAAGTATCGTAAAAACATGGGATGTTTTAAACCTCTCACATGGAAATGAATTAAATTAAAAACTATCATGTGCAACTCAGATGGGTATATTTATTTTTTTTTTCCTTTTCAGGCTGGCATTTACACAGCTCCAGCATGTCAGTGGGAAGGGCTTTCTCATTGACAGGAACAGGGCTGCCCAGCCCTCACTTTTTCCTTGAATAGGCATATCAGACTATCTCAGTCTTCCTTTCATCCTGCTTACAGTCATGAGCTTCTTGTTCTCCTGAAAACGGCCAGAAATTGGATCCCTGAGAATCCGGCCTTGGTGGCATTGCGGGGACAGTTTTTGTGGAAAAAAACCCACCTTCCTGAACATGGTTTGCGACATATTTGTCACAAATATACAGTTGTTTCTTGTATCAGGCACATAAATGCTCTACATCTGTGATTTGAGGGTGGGGGGGATGTGGAGAGATGAGACAAACCCTTCTTGTGGAGAGTGCATCGCTTTCCCTTTTTTACCTGCGTGGCGTGCCGGGACTCAGAGAGGACAAATTACAGTATGCGTTGGGCGAGTGCTCCGTATAGGAAGCGGTCATGGTGGCCATACAGCTCACGGAGTGGAAGCAAGCCCCAGCATACACACCGGGCGGCAGCTGTGTTGCTCTACAGACCTGCTCCTCTCCTACCCGCTGCCAACACGCTTCTTGTAGATCTCATTTTGGTCCTCCAGGCTGGTGGAGACTGGCCCTTTCCCCCTCTCAAAACCCTCTGTAAGGATACGCGCTGGAGGAACTGGAGGAAGCATTTTTTTATTATTATTCTTGCAGTGGCATTAACCATTGTGTTTTTATTCCCCGCTTACCTTGCGTCATTGTAAATGGGACTGCAGTAGGTCTGCCAGCCCCATAATACTGTAGACCGTTTCCAACCCATTAAAGTCTAATGGATATCTAGTGATTGCAAGTGTGCTGTGTGCCAATCAGAATATTTAAACTGGGCAATAAAAAGGAGTTAATAAAATCACCGTAGAACTTGAAAATATGATTGAAGGTAATGCCCTGTTTTTTTTCTTCAGGTATTTGAACAATAAGGTAGTTTTTAAAACAAAATTAATCTGCCATTTTTTAAAAACCAAGGAAAATGCAGAAATACGTCTTCTTTCCCTATTTTCTCAATATATTTGTCTGTATAGTTAGCAACCTAGAGAGTCTTTTCCCCATCACATTCTAATGAACTCTTTCAAAACTGATAGCTAGTGGAGTCATGTGCTTAACTATAGGTTTCATTCCATATATAGAGCAAGAACTTCACTGAAGGTACAGAATGCCAGTGGCGTGAATATTTAATAGTTGCACTTTTAAAGTTTTTTCATTCGTCTTTCTCTCTCTGGGATTGCCAACCCCATCTGTCTGGCCTCTAAACCTGTATACAGGTATCTAAATTTAAAAATAAAAAAGACCTTAGTTGCAATTTCAGAATTTTAAGATGAAAGTGGGGAGCGCTCGCCTTGTTAACTGAAAAGTAAACAAAACAATTTATTTTTTGTTCTTTTGGGTTTCTGGTGGCATGGAGTATATTATATTTCAGTTCAGTGTAAGTTAGTGGGGAGCTACGGGCCAGACGCACACTGGTATAAATTGGTAAAGCTCCATTGACTTCCACGGAATTAGACCAGTTGGTTGATGGTAGCGATGGCTGTGGCCTACATCTTCATCAGAAATCACGAAATTCATACATTAGCTATAGTTGTCATGTGTGGAAGCTATTATTTAGGTTAATTGAATTAATTAAAATAAATATTTATGTTTTAAGCAAAACAGTTTATGTTCTAATAAGATAACAGACACATTTTACGCATCCTTTTCTTTGCTGCATTTTCTTCCCTACAGATAATGATCTTTCAATCTCTGTTCCATAAATATGCATGTCATGTTCAGGTTTCTATTTAATGCATGCATGAGTAAGTAGCGCTGAATTTGATTAACTTCATTAACGATAAATAATGAAGAATACTATTTTAACTATTTTAGGACAAACACTTACTCACCTGGCTAATGCTACTTGCTTGAGTCACCTTCTTCCTCCTAATGGGATTGCACACAGGGGTAAAGTTACTCAGATATGTATGTGTAGGTTCAGTCTTTTATTATGTAGCAACCTTTAGAGCTTTTACTATCTGGCAAGCAATCATTTATATCCTTTTTAAAAAATATTTATGGCTTCTTTGACTAATTGCTTCTTACATGACTTAGAGCCTTTTGCATCGGTACCATTTGTTAAAACACATCCAGAAGCAGGCAGAGCAGAATCATTTTTCAACTTTTTAGTGTCATTTTTATAGACAAATAACACTTGTAAATGATGGATAATAGCCAGCAGAATGCTGTGTTGTATAAAATGAGCATGAATTATATTTGCTGGGAGATAGAAGGTTAACTTGTCTATGAACTAATTGAGGAGCCTCATGCTAAACGCAAAGTGGTGCGTGCACATTATAAACATGACTCAAACTAGCTAAAAGGGGGATTGAGGTTAATTCAGTATTTCATTTATTTTTTGCATGCTACCTGGTGTTTTCTTAAAAAATAACCCCCCGCAGCCCTAACGAATCCTAATGAGCCTGCAGAAAGTCCAGAAGGAGAGACAGAGCAGGTACGTTTAATAAGATGAGACGTTAACCTGTCGCAGTCTTGGGTTTGCGGTGTCTTCTCCTCCTTTAAGTCCAGTTCAGGTTTGGTCACTTCCATTTGCAGTTTTTGACCTGAACATTTGTTTCTCGTCTTGTAAAACACTGCTTACTCGGCCAGTATTTGAAAAGTCATTACATTTTTTTGTGTTCTGCAGTTCATAGTTTACACTTATGCTGTATTTTATGGTGGAAATCAAAACAACTGCCTTTCCTTTACCCAAGTAATATATGCAGTTGCATACTACAAATGTGTGCAACTGAATAACTTTTTTATAGGAGAGTGCTTGACAGATGCCAGTTAACGTCAAGGGGATACAAACGCTCAGTGCCAAGCGATGGCAGGATATACAAATCAATCTGGTTACAAATTTTTTTCTGCATAAACAGTGCAAGACTGTGACCTAAGAGGACCCTGTGCAAGTGTTTAACTTGATGCACAGGAGGAGTTCCAGTGATTTAAATGGAATTATTCAGGTATTTTAAATGTGTGTGCTTATGTGTTCACAACACGGGGGCTACATGAAGTAAAATCAGAGGTTAGGCTTGCAGGTTCAATAGGGATCTCTGTAGGTGTTCTTTCACTCACCCTAAAAATCCAAATATTGTGGTCACTTTCTTATTGGAGGGGCTGAATCCAATTTGTCAGCGCTACCTTACACTTTGCATGATGTTGCTGCAGAGCGGAGGTAGTCAGCCTTTGCTCTGTCTGCTGATTACAGACTCTTCAGCTCCATTTTTTTTTTTTTTTTTTTTGAAGCTAGTTACTCGCAGGCTGTTTGCCTACCTCATTGCATTGACTTCTTCAGGTATGAGAACGCAGAAAGCTGTAGACCATCTAAACTGTTCTGGTGGTCTACAGCTGGCTTCTGTCTCAGGGGTGGGCGGCATCTCCTCCATGATAGGGTCAAACACGCCTCCAGCACAGCCAGAACAAAGGCATCGTTCTTGCATGATGGCCGTGTGCCCGCTCCTATAACGGGCTGAGCTTTCTCGAGCTGGGGCACACGTAGGGCCCACAAGGCGGCAGGTGTAACCCATCGCGTGATGGGGATGAGCCATGTGCCTGCTGTACGGGCTGGGAGAGGAGCTGCGTAGAGTCCTCCTGTGCCCACCCCGGCGGCAGGGGCAGGCACCACTTCTGTCAACCCCGTCATCACGACTCCTTCCTCGGGGAGCCTGTGTGCTCTCTGAAGCCCGGCTGAAACAGGGAGTTTGGGATGACCTCGGGTCTTTAATTCATGTTGCCAGAGAGTCTTCCAGGACTTTGGTAGGGCTAGCTTGCCCTTGTGGGTCATTGTAAATACTTAACATTGTATTTACACATCCTGTCTTTAATTTTTGCAATGGTTTCAATTTAACTTTTAAATAAATATTTAGGGTGGGGATAGAAATTAAACAGTTGAGCTCTTGCCAGCATCCATTTTTTTGTCCTTTTTCAAAGGCACTCATGAGACTCAGATGTAAAACTCTGGATAATATCCTTCCAGTTATGGCATCTGGCTTCTTGGCAGCCTCTTTGAGAAGTTGGCAGGCTTGGTGTTGCCTTTAGATCCAAAACTAGCTCTCTGGTAATTTTTTTAAGATGCTTTCTCCTTCTGCTTGTCATTTTTGCTTGCTTTACCTTTGATTTGGAGGAATTCATGCATTATTAATCATCTGAGTCCATGGTGCTTGCCCAGTTTTCCATGCTAGCCAGAATCCTATGGTAAAAAAGAGGTTTGTTAATGGTTTTAAGATGGGCACTTTTATCTATTTTAAAGTGGCCGCCAACTGTGTGCAAGAATCTGTTGGGGCTTTTTTTCTGAGTGAAATCGGGAATAAAGGTAATCTTAACTCCCCTGGACTAGGGCAGCCTGAATGTTGTGTTTCAGTAGCTTCTTTATCACTACAGTAGCACTCAGGTCTATGTTTTTGAAGTGCTAGCTCTTCAGAAGATAATGTAATAGTTTTAGTAAAAAAATCATTTGCAGAGGGAATATGTGAATACAACCACTTTTCAGATATATCCCCCACTCTTTTTTTTTCCTTGCCGTTTCTTTTGGCTTTCAGGATCCCTGTGGACGCTGAGTATACTTTTCAGTCTCGTGTAACTCCCAGTTTTCTGTAATTTTTTTCCCCGTTGTGCATGATGTGCATTTGCGTGTGTGTGTGTGTGTGTGTGTGTGTATGGAGCGGCATTGCTCAGGGTAGCCAACGAGCCTGTGGAGGGGAGCGTGCTTGTGCACACACGCACGCGTGCTGTGGACTGCTGCTGACAGCACCAAGTCGGTGTAGTCCCCACACGTTGCAAATATTCAAGAAATCAGCGTCTTTGGTTTAGTCTGTGCAGCTCCTTGATGCGCACCCTTGACCCAGGTGGGTCTATGGGAGGTGAATGCGGCATGGCACAGTTTCCCCCCCAGTCTCGGAGAGAGAAGGGCTTTAAGTCTGTGATATATCCTTTCCCGCCCAGGGAGAAATATTCCCATGCGGAGGTCGGTACTAATTGAAGCCTTTTGCGCGCCAGCAGCAGGAGCGAGCACCAGGCGGGCTCCCCGGGCAGCGGCTTTGCCTTTCAGACAGTGTCAGATCACAGACACGGCTTAATGGAGTTGTCGCTTATCCGGCAGCCCCGAATCGAGGATGAGTGCATTTCCCCTTCGCGCTCCGTGTCTGGGTTAAAATATTCTTGCTTTCTATTGGGAGCAATAAGGAACATATGACTGCGTCATGTATTATCTGGCTTTTTGCGGTGGTGGGTTTCTGCTGGATGCAATACCTTCGGCTCATCCCCTTGTTCTTTCAGAAAAGGCAGTCACATCTCCATCTTTCCTTTTTAGGGGCAAGAGGAGGAGGAGAAGAGGAGTGTAAATGCAGTGCTCTCTACCCAGCCGGTTCCCAGCTGCCCCAGCGAGGCAGAGTGCCTGGCTGGCTGGGCAGAGCTGGGGCTGATGCGCTGCTTCCCACGAAGTGAGCCTCAGTAAAACTATCTGCTGGAAATCAAAAAGCTCTGGTCTGGGCCAGTGTTGCAAACATTGAGGAAAATACCTCTTTTCTGTGTTTGGGGTTTTTTTTTGGTTTTGGTTTTGTTTTTTTTTTTTTTGTTGTTTTTTTGTGGCAAAATGTGTTGTGATGGAGCAAAAAGAATGAGAGCAGGGTGAATGTTTTGCCAAAAAAGCAGTACCGTTGCGCCTGGTCAGTTGTTGCACATAAGAAGACCCCTTTTGGGGGATCCATATTGAACAAGCCTAGAAAGAGCCAGCCCACAGTTACAAGCAGGTATATGTCAGAGGGAAAATATTGGAGTGAATCAATATATTTCTTCTCTAAACTGAGATTCTTGTGAAGTCTGCTTAATTTAACCCCTACAGACCCCTTTTTAAAAGGCATATACCTGCTTTGCATGTGTATATCCTAGCACTTAGGAACTCAGATTCAGTACACTTGTATGTTCCATACAGTGTTTCCGACTTCAACAAAATAGTGCAGCCATCATTATTTCAGTTTTAATTGATCTTGCCTCTTCCCTGCTGTTGCAAAGAGAGTAGCCTAATTACAGGGGCAGTAACAACATACTGTGGCCAGCTTTTCCTGACAATGTCCCAGCAAAGATAACTAAGTCCGTCTCGTCGGTTTCTTCTTTGGAAAAAAAACAACCCAACATTTATAGTAATCCAAGTTTTCTGAAAGCAGAGATATTCAAAACCAAGACACTTGAAGAAAGGCCAGAAGTTGCTTGTGTGTGGGCTTGATTATGTTACAAAACACTGATTTCTCCATTTTAATTATTGACTTTATAATAAAGGCACTGTTCAGAAATTTTGACTAATTACATTCATTTTCAGTTCCCATTTCTTTTAATTAGTTATGACTCAGACTTGATTTGTTATCTTACACTTCATTATTAAAGATAGCTAGCTATTGGAAATTGCCAGTGCACTTCGCATAACCTCCCCTTTCCCCGCGCCCCACACGTAAATAAAAGAGAAGGTGCTATTAATGAAAGGTCAGAGACGGTGTCCATTAAGTCAGCCTTCGTTATCAGTGACCACGTGGCGTGGATCAAGGCAACGCCAGAGCAGGGGAGGCACTAAATGTGTGAAGTCAGTCTGCAAACCTTAAAGCGTGTTAAACCCCTGCGTGAAGGTGCCTGGGCTGGTCTCAGGTGATCTTACATCAATACGGTTGATCCCTTTTCCTCTTGGAGGAGGGATAAGCTGCCATAATGTATGTTTGTCTGACTGCGAACTGACTTCATTCCCTCAGTTGATTTGCCTTGACTTTCCTGAGAACCCCTGTGAAGACAAATCTTCAATTGCAGCAGTACTTCTCTCCTCTTAACCTACAAAATAATTGCCTCAGCTGAGAGATGTCTCTGTTGTTAGCTTTTTTAAAATGCTGACTTTTTAATAGCAGCTTTTTCTGAATTACATCAGGCTTTCCATTTATACACTGTTTTCTTTTCTGCGTTGCAGTGGATTAGGAGAAGGTAGCTCTGTGGTCTTTGGCCACACCAGATACTGGCTTGATTCTCACTCGAAGTTTAGATTTTCATCGTTCTTGTTACACTCTATGTGTCAAAGAGAAATTTAACTGGGAATGAATTCCCTTTGTGGTGGAAGGTTTAAACGTGGCCCAAGCAGTCCAAAGTGCGATGATCTAAATTCATGTATTTGGTCATTATAGGTAGCACTGCTGGTAGGCAGAGCTGTGGCTCATCGTTCCGCAGGCAGCGGCTGTCCCTGTTGGGGAAGCTGTAGCCCTGTCGTAGCCGCTTTGACAGCATCGGCTGCTCTCTTTGAATGTCATACAACTGCTGTGCGCAGGCGGTGGCAGTGAGATAGTATAAATGCATTACCCTTGATGGCTGAGGGAGGCAGAGCGCCTTGCCATGTAGAACTCATGGCGGTTTCCCCCCTGGCTTGTACAAGTTCATCTTCAGTTTTATTTTTCAGAGTACTGAATTTTGTTATAAGTACTGAAATAATGTTATTCGAAAGCAACAGTATGTCGTGCTACCTGCCAATATCATTTACATAGATTAGGAGCAGCAACTGTCAATTAGAAATTGAAAACTCTTGGTTTTTTTAATCCTCGCTTCAGATTTAAAACATAATACTAGGACTGAGCTTCAGGGGAGTCATTTGTAAAGAGTTTTTATGGCTCTCCTTCTTTTTAATCTCTGAGAGTGGATAGATAATACCACTTTCACTGGAAAAAACTACTCAAAGAGTCGTATTTGTAAAGGATAAAGACGTTAACTTTTTGTTCCCCAGAAGTTTAAATTGCACTTGGTTTGCAAATTTACAAAGCGCTGTGCCATACACCAGCCTAGCTCTAGATATCTGTGGATGAGTACAGGTAGTAGTTTCACATTGTGCGGGTAACTGAGCGAGCTGAATGCATGTCTTGCGTTGATTCCGAGTTTATGAATGCTGAAGACGGTTCTCCATGTCACTGGTTTAAAATCTTTGATTAAAACCGTTGGGCTCCTTGTTTAAATAAAATGTCATTCGGGTAATCTGCAATTAGTGAATAAGCATTAGCAAAAATGGGAGAAAGCAGTGAGGTCACGTAGAAAGTGATACCCAGCCACCATATGTATTTATTAGTGTCACCTATGAAATTTATGAGGCAAAGTAGCGCTGAAAGAATTTGCTGTCTTTCTAAGCAGTGCTCATTTGAGGAATTGCCTAAGATAAATGGGTTTGGCTAATTGAATCATACACTTTCATAGTGTGCTACATATAAAACTAGACTAGGAAATAAATATAATTAAAGTAAACATGCCCTTCTAATTAGTAATTGTTTCTGCTGTTTTAAGCAAATTTCAGTGGCACAAAGTAGCTGTTCCAGTGTAAACCTAATAACGGAGGCTGTAATAACAGGTGTAAATTAACACAATGGAAAACATTTACAATGTAACATTCTAAATTAAAAATGACATTAACAAGTCTGATTTTTAAAAAGCTGTATAATTAACATTTATTCAACCCCTGACAAATTAGTGCCATACAAATACTAGATGATTTTATTTCTATCTTATAACATTTTTCATGCTTTATTTTTGTTAAACAGTAAATGGAGCAAATGTGGTTCATTTTTCCGAGAACATGTCAGATAAGGGCACCAACTAAGGAAAGGCAAAGAAAAAGAGAAAGCAAAGATACTTACCCAAAGGCATTCATTTTGTAAGTGATGTGCAGGAATTGTTTGAATACTTAACAATATCACCCCAGTCAGTGTTCTTGGTTATGTATGCTCAGAAATAAAACATCGTGAATGGTTTAAGTTTGGAGGAATGCAAGTACAAACAGAATAATATCTATTGTGCAATAAAATACTTTGATTCCCCCAAGTGCATCCTCAAAAAAACATAATGTACTGCTAAGTGCTTAGCATTGATGTTTGTCTCTACAAATAAATACTGCGAACAGTATTTTCTTTTTATGATGGCACCTAATAGAATGCCGTGAACAGGTAAGCAAAAATATCCAAACCTGTACAAAAAAAAAAAAAAAAAGGGAGAAAAAAGGTTTACCTTAATTTGTGACAAAAGATGCCATAATTTTCACATGATAGAAAATGTCTCATCAGATCCCAAAATACAGTACAGTATATCTGCACCATTCAGACAACTTGTTTTCCTCTTTCCTGATTTTTTTCTAAACCTGTAAGAGTAAAAATAGTTTGCGGGGAGCTGTAATTTTTTTCAGCTTGCCTATCAAAAGGAAATCAGCACTGTTGAATTTATTTTTTGTACAGTGTCTTCTGGTGTGTCATAAATCGCAACACACAGTAGAATTCAAATATCATGACTTCCTACTGCAAAAGTGAATTTGTTAGGCTGTAGTTGCAAATCCTGAGAAAAAGTGAAAAAGTAGTCCTTTTGGTGTACAGTCTGTGGTGAACTTAAGCTCCAGGACTCAGCTTTTGAGGTAGTTAGCTTCTTGCCGGCCGTGGTTTTCAGCCATATATCCTGGGTGTCCCCAAAGTCCACACCGATGAGAATCTTCCTGAGGTGGCTCTGAACGGCTTGTGCTTAGTGCTTGGCTTTATATTTGTACAGATGGGCATAATTAAGATGTTATTCAATTCTTCATGCCACTCACATCACCTGAAGATGTGAGGAGTTTGAGTTTGGTGACTGAGGGAGCAGTTGTGATGTTTGGTCACAAAACCATCTTGTTCGGCCCTTACCTTTCTTGTTGGTGGTAAGAGAGGATTCAGATATTTTGTGCACCACAGTACATTCCTAATAGCAAATATAAGCTGTCGCGAGTAGCAATCTTCTGCAGTTTTTAGTGTCAGAGATTGCCTTATGTTCTTGATCAACAATGCAAGGTATTTCAGAAAAGCTCTATTTGTTTTTTTCATGTCTCCCTTTGTATGCCCCGCATGCCGCTCTGACAGTTAGGCATGGTTCATTTAGAGATGGTGGAAGAGATGTTCCTGCTCTCACATCTTATAGATGGGTTTCTGAATTCAGTGACGGAAGAAAGGAAAATTTCTCTGTCCTTTAGCCCATATATTAAAAAAAATCACAACCAAAAAACTTATTCCAGTTGCTGGGCTGCATAGAACCCTGATTCCATCCCTTGGCTCTAAGGCAGGGGAAGCACGCCTAGGGCAGCCTGACAGATAAGAGTCTAACCTTTATAGCATGTATGAGTCACTCAAGATTGTGGAGCAGCTGCCCAGAAATAATCTATGTTTGATGTGTGTTACTCCTGGAAAAGTGTCTTGGTTGTTGGGGCAAACTAGTTTTACTTGGGTAAGCGCTAGCAGGCAGTTACTCATGGAGGAGAGGCATCCCATACGGGGATGTAAGGAAGCACTGTTGCTCATCTGGAAGGAGGGAAGGGAGTTGTGTTGTTCAATGGATGATCATTTCCTATTCTTGTTTATTTTGTGTATTAAACCTGGCTGAGAAGGAGAAAACTTAACAATAGCTGTCCGCTGGTGGGGCCAGGGTCGGGGGGAGGACTGAACAACCCATTCTGAAATAAAGAAGTCATGAAGCAGGCTGTGGAGTAGACAGCCAGCCTCTTCCAGCCCTTCCTTTTTTAGTTAGATAGCATTTCTAAAATCATATCTAAATCTCCTCTGCTGCAAATTAAGTCGTGTGACCTAGCAGACAGAGAAGACAATTCATCGTTGTCTGCTCTGCAACAAGTTTTTATAGGTGGGAAGATCATTATCATGTGTCTCCCACTCTTCTCTTTTCTAAATCAGACAAACCCAATTTGTCCTTTTTCATACCTCACTCCTTTATCCATCTGTCTCTTCTCTTCTGGGGTACACTGCCTCTTTCCTACAGCAGAGGTTCCCAGGCCAGTGTGTGCATTTTCCCAGTGCCCAGCTGCAGGTCAGTTTGGGATGGTTTGTGATCAAAAATACATGGGCAACAGGAACAGAGTGAAAGGAAGACCTGGAGGATAGGAGATGTTTTGTGTGCTTGGGTTGCTAAAATGGGACCCAAATGGGACCATGAATCATTCAGCAGGTTCTGCTGCTGCAGGATACTTTCCGGGTCATATCAGGTTCAGGGAACCTACTGCCTTATACCTCCTCCCAAAGCCCCATCTATTTTTCAAATGGCTGTTGTATTTTAGCTGTAAGTTCTGCGTGGCTTTGAAGCTGCATCGCAGAGAGATTGCTCCTCCTCGCAAGCTTTCGTGACAACTGGCATCAAATAGGCTACCTGATACGATGGTTCCCATATTGGAAGCGGGAGGCTGTTAACTGTATAAAGCACTTTCCAAGAATCGGCTAATGTTTGAGGGTAATGCATTTTCGCAAGCATTCGGGCAAAGTAGATTTATTAAGGGAGATGGAGTTCTGGAATTTCTGGTTTGTATCATTTGGCCCTGGGGAGATACACAGAGCAGTATGGTTTTTCTGTTTTGTGTATATAGAATGAGATATGTCATAAGATGGTAAACCTAGACTTTTAAATTGTTAGAGAACAGATTAATTTGAAATGGATAAGTTTAAATAATATTATCTTCAGCTTAATACTTATGTCTACCCAACTAGTCAGTTCCTTTTAATTTAGTGCATTATCTATTCATGGTTTCTTTCCTGAGATTCTAATAAAGTTTTCTTTTTCTTTCTTATGGTATGTCATTAGTATCAAATTAGGTAGGGTAGATCTTCTCGTGTCAGAAACAGCAAAATGTTATTTAGGATTACACAAAAACTTAGAAATCTTTGACAAACCTTTGTCATTGAGATACTAAGATACTATTTTGGTTCACAGCAAAACAGAACATGGGTATTACAATTATTTCACAGTTTTCCAAGAAACGGTCCCAAATTTAGAATTGAACAAATTCACTGAGCTTATTTTCTCTTATTGGTATTAAAAAAAACAACAAATGGACTATCTTTACATACGTCTTTTGCTTTCCATTACCTAGAAGGAAACAATTCTCTGCCATTTCCTACGTTACCAAGAAGCTATATCAGAATTCCTGCTGAGGAAAGTTTTAAGGAAGGCTAAATGTAGTAGCAGTTTTCTGCTTAACACGGCATGCTAGCAACAAAATATTCTCTTGCTAATAACAGCTTCTGTTTATTTTTTGCACTGGGATATTCCAGTTACCAAGTGTGAATTATGCCGTGCTTTGTTTGGTTTCAAATAAAAATCAAGTTCGCCCGCAGTGGTCTTGTTCCGTGCTCTCTCCCACCCTCATCCATGTCATTTTCTCCCCCGCAGTGGGCCCATCCAGCAGGGCTGGGAGGGGACGGCCAGCAGCTCTTTCACCTTTCTGTTCAGCGCTATTTCAGGTTTCTGCCAGCAATTAACACTGGTGGAGTAACTCCGCCGTTCGCTTGTGTGACAGCCCGCTCCGGGAACACCACCTCTCCAATGTGCAGAGATGTGCTGGCTTTCGGCGGGGAAAAAAAAACCAACAGTGCTATTAGATCTACCAGGGTCATCCTGTGCCTTTAAAATGTTAAACACCTTCCACGAGGTTCACATGTTACTTCTTAACAAGAAGTTGGGTATCTACTGCGGGGGTTTTGATTGCCATCACTTGTAAGGCTGGAGAGCCTGAGAGCATGTGAGCAGCTAAATCCAAACTGCATGATGAGCATTCTTACAAGTGCCGGATTTTTAGCACTGTGAAGATGAGTTTCAGTGAACTTCATGGATAGCGGTGAGGGCAGAGCTTGCCTTGTCTTCAAAATCCTATCCGTTCCCATCCTTTCCCATGCCTAGAGGACTGTGGGATCATAGGTTGATAATCTGCCAGTGCAAAGATGCAAGATGGGTTCCTTCTGTATGGATTTTTTTTTAACATTGCAAAAGATCTCCTATCTTAAGCATCACGACATTGTTGGCTTTTCTGAACTGGAAAATCAGGAGAATTTCCTTCAGCCTTGTTTTTTCCCCCAACCCCCTCCTTTTTTAAAAAATGTGTGTTTTAACTCTTTTTGGTTATATTCCATTACCCTGCTGAAACGGGAGAAAATGAAATTATGGCATTTTCTTCTGCACAACCTGTCAGAGAAGGATTTTAGTCCTCCTAATTTTTTGTCATGAAACTTCCTGGGAGGAACGTGGGCTTCCTGGGAGGACACACAAATTTGATGTTTTTGAATGCTGGAATGAGAAAAGGTCAAACTGAAGTCCAGTGTTTTGAAACGTTGAAGAAATTTGCAGGAAAAATGACCCAGAGATTTCTAAGCTTCCTAGCATAATAAAACGGGATCTTTGCTACAGAAAATTCAAATAAAAATGTTGTAGATATCTCCCAAACCCATGCTTTTAGAATAATACATACAATTTAGATCCCTCCTCATGCTTTTACAACAACATCTAGAATTTAGATACCTCTTACCACTTTCGAAATGAAAGACTGCATAATTTTACACCTTATACTGTGCAGGTAAATGATGCCCTTATAATTTGCTGTGACACGAATACGCACTTGTGAACTCAGACTTCGGTAAAAATAGAACATTTCTCTCTTACAAGCTTTTGTTGTTGCTGCTAAAGCTAAAATTTGCTGAGAAAAAGTAAGACAGGGCAAGGCAGCCGCGAGAGAGTGAGGGGACGATGTATCCGACTTGGTCAGGTCACTCGCTTTCCCACTTGGGACTGGAACCGGGCTGACCCCCTCCAACAGGCAGCATCTGCCTCTGGCACCGTCCCTGCACAGGCATGAGCTTCTGGGTAATTTTTTTGTCATTTTTATGTCATTTCCTTCAGGTTTGGAAATATTTAAAGACTTTTTAACCTTGAAAGTGAGGCACTCAGTCACGCTGTTTCTGCGGGTTAAAATACAGGAGCTTATTTTGCACTTTATTATGTTTAGGGTTTTGCATTCCTGACATGTTACATTTTGTTTTGGATTTGTGGCATGGCCATGTCACCACCACTCTTAAGCTAAAGCGGAGCGTCAGGAGAGGCACAAACAGCAACAACAAAAAAGATAAGTTTGTTTCAATTCTTTTTTTTCTATAATGAGAGAGAAAATACCTCACTTCCCATCGCATACCCACGGTAGGAGGGGAGCGCATGGGTGCTTCTCTCTGCAGCTCTGAGGGCAGGCAGCATGAGTTACGATATAGTCGTCTTCGTAGGCAGAATGAATTGGGACCTGTACGTGTAAGCAGCTTACGTGGATTACACCAGTCACAGGGCATCGAACTTTTTCATCATTTTAACATGTGTGCATTTTTAGTCATGTATGAGCACAAGTTATTCTTTCATGCACGGGTATGCTGGTTTTGGCTAACTTCTCTTCCTAATGTTGACTGCGTATTCCTCGGGGCTACGTGTCCAAATACGACAGACAGAAGCAAGGAAGCAGACAGGCAGACAGGGGAAGCAGGACATATCGAGTAAGAAACGAAGTCATATAGTTTTGTGTGCTGTGCACTTCTCTTGTGCAGGTTCCAAGGATGTGGTGATGTTGTTATTTGGTCAAGCATAAACCTCAGGTCCAGTTTACGTTCTCCATTTTCAGAAGAAAGAACAGGGAAGAAATTTGCATTTTGCTGGAGTTGAAATGTATACAATGTATTTTAGAGAAGGTAGCTAGCTGTGTGGTGCAATGCAGTATGTTTGGCTAGTACTATTTTCTTGTGAAAGGAGAGTTAAACATCCTCTGTGTAAGCATTTTTTCACTGTTTGCAGCTTAAAGTTACATATTAACCACAATTTTCTTAGGTACTTGAACCCAGACTTCTTACAGCAGTCCTTTTTGTTCTAGGAAAGCAAGATGTTTCTGTAGGCACTAGGTAGATAGATTTAGATTGTGATTTAGGTTTAGGTTTTTATACGTACATCTCTCTCGTTCCATTTTCTAAATGTTCTACCTCAATTGAGCAGAATGAAGATGGAACCTTGTAATTCCCCGTAATAAGATTTTATGCTTATAGACTCTGATACAAACAAACTATTGCTAAAAACAATCACAGTTTCTTTATGTAGTGAGCTACATTTCAGGTGTTCATATAAGCAAAAGCACAGATTTTAGCGGATTTATTATTTGGGCATTTACAGTGGCTGATTCTTTTTGTATTTGTACAGCTGGCATAGAGTTTAACTACTTTGGTTGTGGCTTTATCTTCATGTGCCGTTATTAACATCATCCAAATTTATTTTTGTCATGTAGACAAGCAAACATACATCTATTTAAAACTCAGTTCAGCCTTACCTGTATGTAGTGATGGCTCGTCTGTAATATATAAAATGCTATGATAAGGTCTCCATCTATCCACAAAATATGAAAGAACGATAAATTAAAGCAAGGCATCTCAAAACATATCGATTCTATTTCTACAGAAACCAAACTCAGTGACTGTCCGCTGAAGATCCCAAGAAATGATTTTCTGCAAATGCATAAAAATCTGATGACTTATGCACTGACTTGTTCATTATTTTTTTTTTTTCACACCGGGGCTGTTGTGTGGTTTCCATAATGCTGTAAATCACGATTAAACACATAAAAAAGATTGTCACCCAAGATCCATTTTAAGCCAAGTGAAACATAATACAATATAAAATTTACATCATTTTCTTGATTGACCCTGATGAACCTTCAGTCATTATCCATTATAGTAACAGCAAATTGGAAATGTTGCTTTGTTAATAAAACATGTATAGACGTTTTCATGAGTCATAGATTTGATGGTTACTAACAGCTGACACATTCCTAATGAAATACTGTGCTTTGGCTTTCTGTGAAAGTACAATAGTACAGGAAGCTGCAGTCCTGTGTCCTGTACTTCAGTGCTGTATTTTGCTGCCTTTTGGACTTCAGATGGTTTTGAATGTTGGTCTAAAATCAAGTGCACGGAATATAAATATAGGCAAGAGTTTTCACAACCTTTACATTTAGGTACTGAATCGCTGTGTGTCTTTCGTTCATGTTTCATAGGGGTTCTTCGCAGCACCGAGAGCATTTAACAACTTAAATTAAAACTACTCGTCTTTCTCATTCATGGAAGTCTGTAAAGTTATGCTTCTTTTCCTGCTGTGCCAGGAATGTTTTCTGATAGACGCTGCCGTTATCTCTGTAGTGGCAAAGTGCTCTGAGATCTGGCCTTAACGATTCATTACAACCTTTGCTACTCTAAGTCAAGTTGCACCAGGGTGAATAGCGTGGTAACATTTTTCTACCAGTTACAGAGCTTTCAACTTTTGTGTGCTATGTGAAGTATACCTCGGTGTACTCAATCCTGCAATTAGTTGTGGGTAGCTGGGTCGCTGTTCAGAGCCCCGTGGAAAGAACAGGCTATTTAAGTTGCTAGAGAAGAATGGGAGCAAGGAGGTGGTTTTTTTCTGAAAAAGGGCTTTTTTCAAGAAAAAGATCATCGAGGCAAAACATAATTTTTCACAATTTTCAGGATACTTGTTTTCATTTTTTTTTTACCACCGAAACTAGCACTGAAGATCTTTATTGACCGAAATCCAGTTTTCAGCAAACACATCAATACAAAGCTCAACAAACATTTTGAATAAAGTATTAAACACTTGCTGCAAAATGTCAAATAGATTTTTAAAAGGCCAGATTTTTTTCATTGCGTTTAAAATGATCAGAGCATCGCTAGAAATCACTCAATGATAGGAGTAAATTCATTTTGTTGCCACATTCAGTCCGTAAACTCTTCAGGATATGCACCAAGACTATATGAATAATTCGCCTATGTGTGCAGGTCCTCTACAGTCATGAGCTGGATGGCTGATCAAAAAAACGCAACCTATCATTTTTGACTAATTATGACTATAAGGAACCTAAAGAAGAAGTTTCAAGGAAAAAAAACCACACAAGCTTGGCAGATGATAACTGGAAGAGTTTCCCATGCATAAGGATGCCATGGAAAACAGAAATCCTTGTGGAGAAAAACAGACAAGTGGGGCGTTGTGGCTGGTATCTCTGGCATGGAAGCAATGTAAAAAGAAACCAGATCAGATATAGGTATAACCGAGTTAGATAAGGCTGTGTGAATCCAGGGAATTCAGCAGTGTTATGTTAGGCAGAAAAAAAGATTTCTTATTTATCCCCTCAGCTCTTGTGTTTTTGAATTACAACATAAAAGTAACATTAACAAAATCAAATGAAAGGGCTTCACTGTGCTTTGTCTGGTTTGTGCTCTCCAGTCTTGGTAATTTTTCTGTTTCCACTTGGAAAATATGGATGAGGATACAAATGGAATACTTTCCCGTATCTCATCTACAGTGTCTATTTCTTGTCAGCTAGTATCTCCATTTAATTTCTGGAGATTTTAAATATCATCTTGAATTGTGGAGAAAAAGAAACACCCGTTCCAGGTGTAAGGTTACTAATAGTGTTGAATTTGTAACTTGAGAATGTACTTTCAAACAATATATTGTTACAGCAGTGCAGAATTAAAAGTAATAGTGATGTTCTTTATCAGGGATAATGGTTTTAAACTGAAAGAGCGGAGATTTAGGTTAGATATTAGCAAGAAATTTTTCACTATGAGGGTGATGAGACACTGGCACAGGTTGCCCGGAGAAGCTGTGGTTGCCCCAACCCTGGAAGTGTTCAAGGCCAGGCTGGATGGGGCTTTGAGCAGCCTGGTCTAGTGGGAGGTGTCCCAGCCCAGGGCAGGGGGTTTGGAACTAGGTGATCTTTAAGGTCCCTTCCAACCCAAACCATTCTGTGATTCCATTATTCTGTTTCTAGCTTGGCTCAGTGACATTATTAGATCTTCATCCATCTTTGGCATTTTTGCTAGCAGTTTTAGGGTTATAAAAGAGAGCATCAGCACTTAATAGCAAAAAGAAAATGGCAAGGCATTGAATATAGAATTACCCATTAATACTGAATGGTGAATTTTTTGGTAACTGTGTATACTGTAAGTATGGACTGGTAGATTTTTATCATGTGATGAAGTTATTTTTCCTGAAACTAAAAATAAAAATGGAATTATGTCTCAATTTCTCTCATTGGGCATAACTTCACTGAGGGAAGAAAATGTGCATGTTTTGTCTGTAGTGGAGCTGGAAGAGGTGCTCTTGTACAAGCAGATGTTGAACTAAATTGGATTTTTTTTTAATGTTCCTCTGTTGCGATGTTTACTGCTCTGGCTCAACAATCTAGATCCCAGCCTCAATTGCAACCCTTCATTTTCTCAATATTTCAATACATATTTAAAAGGCAGTCAGGTTGCATGCAAAGCGCTCGCATTTTGTGAATGTCAGATGTGAGCGCCAGTAAGGTAATAACTGTGCCCACAATTAGTCTTTCCTTGGCTCCTCTGGTTTGCCCAGCGTGAGCCCTCAGAAGACCTGCCTTGACCACTCAGGTGCTGCTTTTGCAGATATGATATGTATATACATCCTTCGTCTGGTAGACGTGATACACCTGCCCCTGAAAATACAGCTCCCAGTTTTCGGACTCGGAATTTCCAGGCAGATAATTAAAGCAATCTCGCACCTTCCAGCCGGCACCTGCCGCTGCGCGAGCGGCCAGCGCGGCTCGGCTCCCCCTGATCATATTCATGTTTGGACGGTAGTGTTTCATGGTTAATACAAATCATAAACAGGCTGTAAAAGCTGAAGCCTCAATGAATCCTAGCTTTCAAATTGCTGGAAGCTAAAGTTTTAAAACTGATACTGCAAAGTGAAAAATGAAATTTAACCAGGCATTTTGGTGAAGGAAAAATAATTTATTGGATGTAGGATGAAAAGCTGTGAGAGTAAACATCAATCTCATCTTAGACACATGTCATTGATTGATGTTTGCTCTGTGCTGCTGCCTGGAGGTAAACTCTTTGAAATAGCAAAGTAGGTACTTTATCTGTCTGTGGATGGGAGCACAGTTTGTTAAGTTACTGCTTTTTTGAGACCCTGCTACATCTTTATGTTCAATCAAAGTGAAAACAGTAAATCAGAGTAATTGCTTTACCCCACGGCATTTCTGTTTGTAAATGGGAAAAAATACTGTAAAAATCCTCAAATTAACTTCTGCTGTTTAAGCTAGATAAAAAGTCTGAAAAAGACGGTTTCAACCTAGGAAGGTATTTTATTGATTATGCCACTTGTTCATCAAAGGCACTCCCTTCGTTATAATCGAACCAATAGTTCAAATGTCATTAGGGAAAACATTGAATGCTCAAAAATGTAAGGTTGCCATCTCAAAGAGCTCCCCATAACCCATTCCCAATTAGTTCCCAAACAGGCATTGTTTATCCTCAGCTGAAAATGGAACTGGTACCAAGAAACTGGCCAGGGAAAACCATAGACAAGAACAGTAAAATCGAAAACAGGCATTAAATGATAGCGTTTCCATGTTAAGCACAGCAATTCAGCAAGAAAAATAACCTGAATTGTTGTAATTGAATTGTCAGAATTAAGACTGTTTTCTAAAAATGTTTGGGGCTATTGCCTTTACAAGGTCTCAGGCTGATTAGTCCTTTTGTATTTTAAAATACGTCAGACATCTGGGAATGATGGCACATTTAAATTCAGAATTCAGTTTCCATTCTGAATTCAGTTTCATAATCACTGTCCTGCATCAGCGTTGGACTGGTTTTTTATTGTGTTGTATAAGGTTTTCCCTGGGGTTACTCTATTTAGCTGCTTTGGCATAAATGTGGTAATTCGGGGGAGAATTAAACTATTAAATATTTAAGAAATTGTCCTCACTTCCGCCTGAAATTTAGTATATTGACGCGTGTGCCAGATCACAATTTGTGGGGAAACGTTGAGAATAATCATTTTTAAATTTATTTTCTTGACATATTGCCTGTTTTTCATAGTTTTGAAGCAGTTCCAACTTTGTTCATAATTCAGAAATGACTGTGTGCTAAAATTTAATTTCAAAGATATATGTGTCCTCACAGAAAACTTGCTCACGGGTCTAGTTTTACTCTTGAAACACGCGTATCTTTTGGTCAACTATGGTGTGGGTTGTGTTTTTCGGTTGGTTTTTTTTTTTTTTTTTTTCCTGTTTGTTTGGAACATGATCAGCTCTGTCTGCTCCCAGGGGATATTCAGGGGCTCCACCTGGCAGCTTGGGGATGGTACCATTTCCACGATGCTGGGAGTGGCTTGTGCGGCCCGATGGTGTTTTGTACGGAGCCTCTTAATCTGATGGAGGAAGAAGGGGTGGCTTGGGCACAGATGAGGAAGTTGACAAAATCTGGGAAAGAAGCTCAGCCCTTGCAAATGGGATATAGGTCTTCCCTGGCAAAGACCTGCCAGGAGCCCCTGGGAACTGTGTTTTTGGCAGTTTAAGGAATCACAGCATGTTAGCATGAGGCCTCAGCTCTGCTTTTGTTATTAATACATCTAGGCTTCAGGTTCTGAAAGTTTTGTGCGAAGTGCCACGCATAGCTGCTGGGGTGAAGGAGATCAGCCTCCTGGGTCAAAAACATTAACTGCGAATAAACAAGCTGCTCCTGCTACATCTGCATCACAATATTTGTGTGCGTGGGGAGGTAGAAGGAAGGTGTGTGTGGGGGGGTGTGTGTGTTGCAAAGCCCTCACGATTCAGAGAATAATGAACTAAATCTTTGGACTGGAAAATGATATTGGGAGGCCTGGAAAGGCAAAGGTGAGATTGCAGGTTACTGCAAAGTATAACGAGCTCAGTAATTGTCACCAGGTGTGTGTACAGGCGCGGTAACGCCTTCCTTTGTCGTGTTGGCAGGGCAGTCTGAGTCACTGCCCCCTTCCTTTGGCCAAAAAATAAACTGATGCGAGGCAAGAGGAGCACCAGCAATCTCACCCTCAATTTACCTACCCGTGTCTTTTGCAGCCTCAAAGATGCCAGCTGTTATGAGGATGCTGATCTCGTAGCAAAATAACGGTATCCTTCCTGAATCTCCCTGTAGTGATGTGGCAATTCTGTGGTTTCTGAAAAGGTCAAGCAGCGTTGTTAATGCACACCGTATGTCTGCGAAGGCGTGTAATTCCTCAGTGAAGGTGCAGTGCTTTAGTTTGTGGGAAAGGACCACTTCCTCTGAATGTAAAACTTGGTCGTTCTGAAACTGAAGGACAGGAGAATACATTGGTGCATCGTCTCCCCCCAGTTCATCATGGAGATTAGACCTTTTTATTGGAGTTGTTCCAAGTGGTGATGTCTGAGGGAGGTAAATTGGGTCAGAAATAGTGTGCTTTAAAAAAAAAAAAAAAAAGAGAGAAGAAAGAAACAAAAGGAGACTCTTCAACGCTTAAAACTTTAGGCTTTTTATATGATTACTTTCAGCCTAGCTTGAGACTACATAACTCTTTGGAGTTTGTAGGAGATTAAATCCAGTCCCAGGTTTTTCAGGTAAGGTTATTGCTCTGCTCCTTGGCTGTCCCCTGAGCCAGCTCTGTCTATTTCTAATTAAGGACTAAAGGAATGTTCCTTCTGATGTCAGGAGTAGCGTGAAGAAAGCTATGAGCATTTCTGTCGGTACTGTGGGGAGGCTGGTGCCACAGCCACCCTCCCATCAGGCACCAGCGTGCCTGGGCTCTCGTCTTCAGGCACGTCTCATGGGGAGCCACGCTCACCTAGCGCACAGCCAAAGAGTGGGTAGCCATCAAGGTAATCTTCCAAAAGGCATCACAACAGATCGAAATTTATTAAACATACCTACTCCGAGAAGTTTGTCAATCCATTGGTACTCTGATCTGTAAAACATCCGAGAGTGAAATTATTCGAAGTACCCTAGAAGAGGCAGAGAAGGTAGGGCTGCTGTGACTGTGTGGTGGTGATGGTGTGCTGAAAGTGCTTTGAGCCTGAGACACTGGTATTTAGACATAATTCATTGGTAAGTCCAGTATGTGTCTTGGCAGATCTTAGGGATGTGATAAATCACAGTCTGGTTTTAAACCAGTGTGCTAAATTCAAGATAGTGTAATTGTTATAATACAACTTTTATTCATATATAACTTTTGCAAGTGTTTGTCTTGTTGCTCATGCTTCAGTTCATGTCAGTTTAAGCATGAATTTGAAACAGATGCAGCATTTCAAAAATAACAATATACCATTTAAAAACAATTAAAATTCATTCTTTTGGAGTTTGACCTGTATGGAACAAATATAAATGACACTGACTTTTGAGAGATGAATGATTGCGTGTTCTTTGGTTTCCAAGTCTTGCAAAACTGCTTCAGCATTTTGACCCATACTGACAAAACTCTTCATCAATAAACTGATGTGCGAGCCTGCATATAACATATATACATGCATACATCACCCATATACGCACACATGATCCAGTGAGGAAAAAATCTTGAGATTTTCATGAACTTGTTCTTCATGGTTTAGCTGTAGAAAAGACACACACTGTAAAGAATTAAAAAGGTACGTGTACATCTGTGATTGTTTTAAATTACAAATTTTTAAAAAAAAAAAAGAAAGAAGGAAGAAAACTATTAAAAAGAATAATTTTCCATTAACTGAAGTGTTTGCAATAAAGACAATTATAGCAGTTGGCAGTATTTTCCTGGAACCAAAATAAATAAATACATTTGGCGACATACGTTCAAGGAAATGTGATTGTTGCAATGTTCATGCAAATAAGGAGCAGCCTCACAAATGCTAGAGATTTTGCCATCTGGTATTACCAAAGGAATACATTCTCAACTTGTAGCTCTTCCTGACTTACTGCTTATAGCTGGCATATCAGGCATTGTCACACAGTTTTGCCATTTGCATAATCATTTTGAATTATTGCAGGTTGTACATTGCATTGCCAACAGTGAACTTCTCACTCGGGAAGGGGGTTCAGAGATCTGATGACTTGTACGTCTTCATCAAATATGTCTCCATCAAATATGTCTCCATCAAATAAAGGGATAAAAATGTCCTTCCACTTTAGGAGTATCACACCAGTGCAGTTTTAAATTTCTGTGAGGCCTAGTGAAGAATGTTGCACTTGTTTACTTCCTAGAAACCGTGTGGAAATCAGTATTATAATTAATCTCAGGGGAGCTGCCCATCTCTATTTGACTGCAGGTGAGAGTCCAACGCAAAGCGTCTCAAAGAGTCTGGTTCTGGATGGGGAAATGTGCCTGATGATGAACTTATAACTTGATCCCTGCAACTCCAGAAAAACCCAACCTAACAACAACTATTCAGGGTGGCAGAAAATCTACGTTAAGACACGGAGGTTGTTGTTAGGAAGTCTTTCACCCTGACTTAATTCATGGGAGTACGCTCAGATAGCATGGTGTAGTAACTGAGGACCACTGCTTGCCCAGCAGTAAATGAGAACTGCTCTGCCTCTGGCCTCGGCAGCATGTGCAGCAGATGATCTCTGCTCACAAGGACCCCGTGGGGAGGCCTTCGTCATCCTCGTCTTCCTGGAGGAAGGCATTTTTCAGGCCCAAAACTCCACCCCTACAATTGCCTCCTTATTAGACTGCTTTTCAAAGAGAGGGTGTTGGTGTGGATAACATGTATCGCTCATGAAAAATAGGTAATAAAACCTCAAAAACCTCATCCACCTGTACATGGAATAAACAAACTGGTGGTTGGAAGCTACCTCCAACCTGGTCTACCGAAACTCTGTGCTTCACAATAAACCCCCATGTTTGAGGGCCCTGCTCAGCATTTGGCATCTGCCCTCAGACCCATCAGAAGGGTACTCCGTGCCCCAGTTCGAGTTAGCAGCGTTGACAAGTAAACATGAGATTCTGCATTCGTTTGGTGACTGCTAAGGCATTGTTTTTAAACAGTAGTAGTTGTCTAACATATCCTATGTATTTTCATTCATCGCTCTCAAGTCTTGAATTAGAATCAGATAGCTGTTGGCCTTTTGACTGCCTTGCCTGAGGCATACTAGGTAACGTCACGTGGGCAGCCGATGCAACATATGTTTTGCTAACCGGGAAGCTGGTTAGCAAGACAACCTTTCTCTTATTAACACATGGTGCACTTACACGGCGTTAATATATACTTCTACTTTACAGATTTACAGTGCCAGAAGAAAGGCATTAGCTGAGCTAGGCAAAATAGGCAATCAGCATACTCGTCATTGTCCTGAAATAACACGTAAACCTTGTTAGGCACATCGGTTCCCTTTGTGAGGAGAATAAAACATAACAGACTGCAAATGTGCAACCCTGTGTTGTTCTGGGGAAATTCAGGGAAAAGATTCTCTGGTTTATGTTGTCATGCATTAAACTAGAATTGTGGGAAAAAAAAAAGTTATTTTTTATTCTGGATGTCTATATTGGAGACTAGTTAATTTCTAAAAATTAATACTCTTGTGTAATGCAGTGATTTTATTCTCTCTCCAGCTACACTCTACCAGCCATACATACGCTATCGTGCCAGTATTCATTTATTCATGCTCTGAAGTTGTGATAGTGTCAAATCCATCAGAAAGAGGAATTGTTTCAGTAGTAGTTTCACGACTTGGCTGATTAACAGAGATCAGAAGAAGCAGCCTAACTGTGGAAACCACTACAGCATGTAGTTTTAACAGCTCTTTAGGGAGCTAGTTAATGAAAGAATCACTACAGAAACACATCCATGTGAAAAAAGGAGCATTCTCATACAACACTCAGAGGATATGTCATAAGTGGAAATATGTTCATAATTTCTATTTACTCATAGCTGTAATTACCATCTGCCTTAAGAGTACTTTCAGTCTTTGTCAAAGTTACTTAGATATTTCCTTTGTCACGTTTCAAGCAGAGGAGTTCTGCACAGAGTAGATCCTGCCCTGTGATTTCTTTTTTATTCTTCTGTAAGAATTTAATTATCTATTCTCTGTGTGAAGAAAGCACCAGCATTCCCAGAGACCTGAGCCTCCCCAGCCTGCTTGGACTGGCATTCATCTGATTCATGTTTTTGCTTATTTTTGCCATCTGTCTGCAAACCAGAGTTCTTCGCTTTTAAATTCACGCTGGTTTATATGTTGCCCGCTAATTTTTAACTCTTAAAAAGCTCTTCCTCTTTTTTGCTGCAGTGTCTACGAGCCGGATAGAAACGTACTGCGAAGGAAAGAATGGGAAAGGAGAAATCAGGAGGCCCAGCAGGAGGATGGCGCGTTTAACACGAGTTACTCCCTCTTCAGTGAACCATACAAGGTAGATGCTTCCCAGCTGGGCGGCTCATTTATTTATTATTTTTTATTCCACAGTACAAAAATGCAGCCTGCAGAAGGCATTGTCCAGGTTTCAGCACCCTCCCACAAGCGCTAGCCTCACAAAATTCGCAGAGGACATTTATGGTTCATTGAGAATCAGTTTTTATATACGTGTGTGTGTGAAAATATATATATATATATATATGTATAAAAAATATTAAAAAAGCTTCTTATAATGTTCAGCAGCACACGAGAATGAAATAAACTAGAAATATCCTAACAATATTTGAGCTGGAATTAAAACTAGGAGGTGAAGGTGACGGTGCCCTGTTTTTGCAACACTTAGAAAAAAACAATTGTGTTAGAATCGTGTGTGAAGGTCAAGCGATACAGTAAACATTATGCTCTGGCCAAGGTTAATGCAATGAAATATCTTGGTGTTTGCTTTTTTTTTTTTTCCTGTAAGCATTACCAGCAAAATTTGTCTGCTAGACATGTTTTGCGCTCACCAAAGGCAGAAGTAACTTACAGGTCTCAACTCCCTGTTTTATTCCTCATGGTAACAGTAGCGTGATGAGGCACAACCATTTCTCCCCACTCCTTGTTAGAAGAATCAAGCAAGTTCTTCTGCACTTTGCAGAAGCCTGCAAACCAAGCCCTTGTGAACAGGACCAGAGAGCGGTATCCCATGGGGGCTGCTCCTCTCCCCCAGCTAGGCTAGTGACTTCCCCTGCATGCATCAAAACATCATCATGTACCATCTACTGTGCCCTTCCAGTAATGTCCCAAGTTACCGTTACAGCCACCATGTTGTGAAGCCTTTCCCTCCACGCAGCATCACTTCTCCTTGATGCTTTGGGTGCTTTAGTGCTGCTTTCCAGGAGTCCTATGTGGGACCTGGCACTTGGCTTCTGCACCTGACTTCTGCGCTTCCATGTTTCTGCCCGTGCTCCAGGGTCAGCTTTTAGCTTGCTGTTTTTCCAGATTGTTGTTTCTTTCCAGTCCCTAATAAAAAAGAAAGATCTGCCACTTTCAAACCATGTCCCTTGATAGAAGACAGCTCTGTCTGCCTTGAAGCTGACCTCCAGCTGCCCGAATTTCAGATTCATTACAAAGGCGTTTAGAAACCATGGGAAATGTCTTGAACTCCTCAAGGGTCTACTTGAAATGTCTACTGTGAGACCAGTCAAGGGCTAATCCATGGGAAAAAGCCTGAAAAGCTTAAGTCAGCCGTGTCTTGGCATTTTGTGAGGGCTCTGCTGCAATGGGCAGTTGATAATTTTCCTTTTGGTAGGTCCAATCAAATAGACCCCTTGCAAAAAAGGCCTGTCCTTTCGCTGGCTTCTGTTTTGTCTGTGGTACCTGAAGTTGGTGATACTGAACCTCAAATCATTTGTAAAAGTGGCATAGTTGGAAACTTTTGTGCACTTTGATTATTACCTGTCTGCCAGTGTACTGACTGTCATGGCACAGACTTCGCGTATCACAGACATACCAGTAATTTCTGAGTTATGATGTCTGAAGGCAGCTCTATGCAACCACAGTATAATTCCATCAACTTTAACAGGAGTGGATGAAAAATCGTTGTCCTCTCTAAAAGCAGAGAGGATACTGAGTGGGTATCCTATGGGGAGATCAGAATAATGGCTGCATCCATGCTTCTTATCTTTAAACTCTATGTCCCTATTTTGGCCAAGCATGTAGAGAAGGTGCTGCAGAAATACATCCTACCGCTGGCCTTGTCAAAGAAACATGGAGAAAGGCGAAGCCCAGGACAGCAGTATAACTCACCCACAGCTCTGTTGGTGTGACAGTCACAGCTGCTTGGGATGACCGCTCATTCTGCCAGCATTGGGCATCAAAACTTCAGCAGTGGCATACTCTCAATGTCATGTATACACTGGCAATGGACCATTGCGCTCTCTGAACTCATCCAAGCATTTGTGAACCTTCAGCGTGGGGGTGCAGAGCTGTGGCTTGGGCTTTTTGATCTTATCGTGGAGAGAGGCTGACTGCAAAAGAGGAAACCTTTCTGTGAAAGCAAAACTGAAACCCAGTCTTAGTGTCTTTAAAGATCGTGTTCGAGTTTTAGGTGTTTCCAGAGGGGAATTAAGTTACAGCAGACATTCACTGCAAGCTCTGATTAAATTCAGTATTCCTCTGCACAGCTTGAGAAACATGAGCTCAAGCCAAAGGATTTGCCATTCAGAAGGCCATATCTGAAAATCAAAGGCAGACTGGAAATCTCTTGAATCTTATGTCCTCTCTCACCTTGACATGTATCACAACTCCTGTAACATCAGATTTTCTGAAAAAATCCTGACTCTTCGGGTTGCCCCTTATCCTATTCAAAGTATCCATAGCAACCCTTTATGAAAGATTACGGGAAATTCAGCATCTTTTACTTAAAATGTCTTTTACAGGGGGTAAAAAGTAGGAGTTTCATTCTGGATATTTCCTGGACAGAATACCTGGCCTTATTAACCGTATCAGTATTTTTAACGAAGAAAAAAATTCTGATGACCTTCCATGCAACCATCAGGTTTATTTTTAGAAACGTTGAATCTTGCGGTCTTCAAATGCATGGATACATCTTTCATTGCAGTAGAATATCAGAGCACTCTAAGTTAGAAACGTCTGCACAGAATGCTTTTCCTACCTACTCATTTTGTGATCATGTTTTCCCCTATGTGAATGATTAAATAAGGCCAGCAACATTTCAGAGCAAATAATAGGACAAACCCTTACATCTAAAGCTCATAACGAGTTACCTCAGATCCCGTCTTGTTCCCAAAAGGATGTAGGTGAACTCTTCTGGATGAGATCAGCTCAACACAAAATATTCCCACCTCAGGTTGTCCCCAGTGTATCCACAAGGAATAAACAGCATCAGCCAGTTACCAGCATGTGCCATGGTACGGGCATTAGATTGGTTTGCTGCGATTATTCTTGTGGTTATCTGGGATCTCTCAATACAAGGTGTCTCTGTGTGACCTTCATATCACATCCATATAGAAGAAAATCTGCTGACTTCTCTGGGCTAGCGCTAGCCTACAGATAATCTGAAATTTGGCTTTTATTTACTTCCCATCCAACTTGCAGCCATCAGAAAGAATGGACATTCTGTTAGGGAAGTTGGACTTTCCAGGGGCAAAACTTGCACATAAATTCTCCTACATTCATGGACCTAGAGGCAGCTGGGTGGAGAGCTGCCCCACAAGCTGTCTTTGCTGTAGGAGATTTGTGGGTGTCAGGAGCTGTGTTCCATTTGGTGGTCCTTGTCGTCATGGTCCTGGCAAGGAAGGAAACCTCACGCACACAGGCTGGCTGAATCAGGCTGGGTGCGGGCCCAAGGGCCTCCCTAGAGGGAAGCTGGAAACACATCTCTCTACAAGGTATGTACACAAGGTGGAAGAACCACTGGAAGCACAGAAGAGATCCACTGGGTAAAAGGAAAATTTTCTGTGCCTTCTGGAAAGTAATTCTGCTGGTTAAGTTGGCGCCAAAGTGTAGAAGCTATTTCATTGACCCCAGGAGACACATGAGTTTGTCTCCAACAGTCTTTCTTTTCAGTTGTACGTGATGCTTCCCACTTTTGAAGCCTTGTTAATAGTTTCCTCTTCTTCAGGACATTGATGTGATTCCTGTGAAGCAAAGGAACACCCTTTTTTTAAGGCACTTGCTGTCTGTGAATTAATGCTTCATATTTCTTTTCGTAGCGAATTATTGTCCTTGTGACAACAACAGCTGCATATGCAGAGAGAAGATGAGACTGTAGGGGTTAAGGCATCTGATTCCAAGTTTGCAAAGCAATTTTCAGATGCACCACTTTTGAGTTTTTCCCTTCCCACTTCCCCTCAATATATATTATTGATATATATTCAACTTTGTAACAAATGTATATCAAAAAGCTAGCTGTAGTGTATTTTATGTAGTTACAAGGTAGTGCCTTTGAAATTTCAAGCAATTTCAATTTTGAAGTTTCAAGCAAGACAGGACTGCTTCTGCTGTCTGACTTGGGAATGGTTCCACTGTAGTCCTCTGAAAGTTAGCATGTGGCAATCACAGCACTCATTTACAGGGCATTTTTGCTTGGATTCAGGTTTTTTAATAGGAAACCCTAAAAAAATTATATCTGAACTAGGGGAATTTCCTTTACGGTTTTGTTTGGGTCACTCAATTTTATTTGAAGGCTTAGGAGCAAAAAATACCCTCAGTTTTCCAGGGTAATGCTACATCTTTTGAATTTTTTATATAACTTTAAGGGGGTCTTCTCCATTCCTTTTACTCCCTTGTCTCTCCTTCTTTCTGTTTTCCTCTAAAACAGAGAGTCTTGAGATGAGAGCTTGGTCTTCTGAAGCCAACAGGAGTTTTCCCATCCAGACCCCATGTCTGGGAGAGAGAAAGGAGAACATCACTGGCTCATTACTGTCTTCCTCTGAAAACGTAAAGCAAAGAACATCACACGCCTGAATCTTGGCAGGGTTCAGAAAAATCTCTGCTGCATAAGTGCTAATGATACACCCTTTTGCTTACAGCGGCTTTTTAAAGCAAGAGTTTTCAGTCTTTTCCAGTATGTTTTATTTGCTTGTTTTATTTCTTTGTGGAGTTTCTGCCTTTTCAGTCAGGAGGTAAATGGATGATTTTAAAGACAATGATTAATCTTAAAGGGGAGGGAGTGTGGCTGTGTTCTCCTTGCTGCACACAGCAAGCACTGAGCAACGTGAATAATTTGGGGGTTCTGTTCACCTTTTTTTTTAAAAGTGGAGAGTGCCCCGGAGCAAGCATCCTGTCAGAGTATTTTCAAAGAAGGGACATAATCATCTGTAGTTTTTCCATTGTCCCACAAACTGTCTTCAAGTCACCTCAGAGTATTTGGTTGGCTCAGATTGGTGAGTTCATTCAGTGCTTACACAGGATGTTGGGTGGCTTCCCAGGTACTATGTGAAAACTTAGGCAGGCAGAGAAGGAAATGGGGAATGCAGTGTTTTCATTCATGGTTGAAGGAGAGCTTGCACTGGGCTATAGGAAGAGTTTTATCATGGTCAGATTTAATCCAAACCATTCTGTGTAGTTGCAATAATAAATTTTCTAGTTTCCAGGTAATATACTTTAACTACAGCATGATACCAGTGATAGATTTCTTTTTTTTATATACTCTAAGGCCCTTTATAGCTTTTCCAGTTCAGGGTAGATTTAAGATGTTGACAAGTGTCTTCAGAGACAATAAGGATTTTCGATTTCATCCCTCAACGCCACTGCTGAATAAGGCAGTGCTACTTCAGTAAGGATTTCAGCAGAAGCATGCAGGGAATTTTGTTTTTCTTACGTTGACTGTTGCAGAACACTCGGATTTTTGTTTTGCAGACTAACAAGGGGGATGAGCTCTCGAATCGCATCCAGAATACGCTGGGCAACTATGATGAAATGAAAGACTTGTTAACTGACCGATCAAACCAGAGCCATCTTGTTGGGGTTCCAAAACCTGGGGTTCCTCAGACATCTCTCCCCAAGCCCGATGAACATCTTGTAGCAGACTCGAGACCGCCGCCTCCTCCGCCCATTTCCAGCACTACTTCTTCCACACCAGCAGCCCTACCTGCCCAGCAGAGCAAAAGCGCCGCGATGGGTTGGCAGAAGACCGGGCACAATGCCGCTTCAGATGGCCAGCAGAGAGCGAGCAAGCACGGGCACCGGTCACTGGAGTCACACAAGGGTGACTTCAAACTGGCAAACCAAAAACCCAGTTTGGAGAAACTAAAACGCTATGCATCGAGTCCCACCTCCTCCTCCTCTTCCTCCTCCAACACTGCCCAGCAAAGCTCACTGAGGGCCACGCTAGGAGACAATGTCAACAGAGTGCAGCAGCCGGCAAAGCTCAACTGTAGCTCGGATGGAGGAGCTCAAGCGCAAGAGAGGCCAGCAAAGCATGGTGGCGGACACTGCGTCCAAAACTTCCCGCCCTCTCTTGCTTCGAAGCCCAGTCTGGTTCAGCAGAAACCAACAGCTTATGTAAGGCCAATGGACGGTCAAGACCAGGCTCCTGATGAGTCTCCAAAGCTGAAGTTACCAGCAGAGACGACCAAGTCATATAGGGGAGTGCCTTCTAACAAGCCTGATTCAGCCAGGACCAAGTCAAAGATAGCCAAGTTCAGCATTCCTAAGCAAGAAGAGGTAAGCGTTTTTATGCTTTTTATGACATACCCCCTTGGATGGATGGATGATGCCTTAGAATTGCAAATTGCATCTGTCTCTTTACAGATTTTTATCATATTACTTTGCATGTTGATTTTTTTTTTAACATTGACATAGTATATTGCAAATAGCAGCCTCAAAGCAATATAAAGATAAATCAACAGTGAAATACTCACTGTCTTCAGAACTGTAACACTTCCTACAATGGCGTATTTTATAGTAGTATATATTATTTCACTGACTTTTTTTCCTGAGTGTTCACATATGAAGTCTGGATATTTTTAATTCTTTTTTTTTTTTTTTTTTGCTAGGCAGGTGTATTACTTCTGTTCATATTTCGTTGACCTCTTTCTCTTTGGCAATGATTAAATGAAGTGCTTGCGATCAGAAGTAGTTCTGCCATCCTCAATGATGTCAAAGTAGTTTCACAATCCAAACAAATTGCTTAAACAATATGAAATTTGTGGAGTAGATGAGAATACAGCAATAAGACTTTTCTTTTAGTTTGTAGTATCTGTTCCCGTTTCAAACCAATTTCTGAGAAGACTGAGGTTTGCTTCCTGAAGAATCACTATCTGTAGGAACCTGGCCATGCTACAAGTATGAGAACATTTCTGAAAAAGCTTCTAGACAACGTTTCTGTTGTCAGCAGTAGATATGAAAGATTTCTGCTTGGACTTATTTTGTGTTCATTTATTTCACATTCCTTCTATGCCAGTAGAACACCTTGCTTTATCACTTATACAGTCTCTGATTTTCTGTTTGATCTTTTTGGACAGGGAGGAAATGGTTGGTTTTGGCAGAATTTTGGTGATTTTTTTTTTCCTGGGGTGTATCCAGAGGCCTGTATGCCAATACAAAGGTGGTCACATCATCCTCCTGTGCAAATTGGTAGAGCTCCCAATTTATAAACAATTTATAGTATTTATAGGACTAAGCGACTCTATTTGTCTGAGTCACTGTGACATTCTCAGAGCAGAGGCAATGACTGTTTACTCTTATTCGACAGTTGTAGTGTGTCTTGAGATGTTTTTAGTCTTAGCATTTTTGTTTCTGGCATTGTTAAAGCAGAGGAAAAATCTAATTTCTGGTGGAGTTCTCTGGCCTCTTAATGCCTGTTTTTCAGAAATGGAGTTGACTTGGAGTATTCCCCCTTTGGTTCAGCTTGGGAAAGAAATCTCTCTGGAAGCAATTACTTCTCTCAGCTCTTTTAGGCATTATACCCATGTGGTTTTTCTCTAAGTTAAAGTTCCATCAGTTCCAAACAACACGTAGGTGATATGTTGTTCTGAAGAGGGGTTGGTTGTTTTAGGCTCTTAAGCCATATTTGATAAGCAAATTTAGCATTCACAAACTGCTGTAATTGTGCACATAGATCAGGTAATGGCAGATACTAATATCCATTTAGCTATTATTACCTCTTTCAGACTTGTACTTCTATCTGCAAGTGGGAAGTATTGTTAGAATTAAAAATGCCTGTGGCAATTGTCTGGATCTTTCAAATTTTCTCCCTTTACATGTATGCAATACTCTAAGGACTAGTTTGGAAAGGAGTTTTGATAGGCAATCATTTGTTTGTCTGAAATTCAGGATTTACCATTTGCATTCCAAATTCTCCTACCTCAGGAAAGAAAGCTTTCATTTTTGTATGTAATCCATGTAGATGTGTAAGGGTAATTTTATACTGCAGTTTCTAGACATGCAGACGTACTTGAGATGATTGCTTTAAGCTAACTTGCTTAGATACTGCTGGCAATGTAGGCTATGGTAGGGAAGAGTGGACTGCAGGGTAGCTACTAAAGTGTTCACCAACATCTCACAGTTTTTATGGGATGCAGTGTTAATGAAACAGTATTTGATAACATAATAGAATCATCTAACTGAAGTCGAAGGAGGTGGACAAAAACCATTATCTGGTAGGTTAAAAAAGAGCTAAGTGATTATAAAAAATGATGGACAAATTAACGCAGACAAAAAATCCTAGGTACTGTAGGTGTTGGGGTTGGAAACTGGAGCTAGTGAAAGTCAATGTTTAGATCTCATGTTGGAAGGCTGAGAGTCCTGGTGATAAAAGTGCCCAGCTTTTTTCCCTTTATCCTGACGTTTCCTTTGTTCTAACATTTTCCATCCCAAGTGGCACAGGATGAAATTGGTAACCCACTGGTATTGCTACAGGGAGAGATATTGACCAAGACTGAAAGTTTTTTCAGTCAGTGTTGCCTAATCCACCCTCCCTTTAATTTTCAATCATATTTCTTTTTATTTCAAAATGTTTTTCCATTCTTGTTATTTCTATCATACATCTCCTAGCACAGTTTTGTAAGAATTTCCATGCATTTTTTACACTTCTGCTTTCAAACTCATAAAACTTCTCCTTTGCATCAAATGTTCACTGTCCCCTGTTAGGGACAGAATTTTTAAGCTGCTCTCAGCACAAAAGCTGTCATGGTCCCATGAACATTTGCAGGCAAAAGGAGGCCTCTGTTGTTCAGTGTGGGACTAAAGGTGATGGTCAGGAAAGAACCTGTATCCCTGGTGGACATGGGAAGAGTAGACACGCCATATAGGATGATTGTGAGGGAAAGCGGGCTGACAAGTAGGCTACAATAGTGTCTGGGAAGCTATATGGAAACAGAAATAAGAGCGTCAGGAAGCTGCCTAAGAGCAGCCAGGAGAGTATGGGAGGCAGGAGAGGGGCAGAGAGCTTGGGGCGAGAGTATCTGCAATGCAGGTGATGGGATGAAGCTTTATGTCTGCTCAAATAAAAAGTGTGTGGCTGAAATGGGCTAGGTAGGGCAGTTAGCATGCTCTGGGGGTTAGTGGAGAAAGGCCGGTGAGGTGTTGCTGGCTCGTCGTCAGCTTGTTGTCCACCAGGACCCCCAGGTCTTTCCCTGAAGAGCTCATGTCCAGCCAGTCAGCTCCCAGCCTGTACTGGTGCTGGGGTTATTCCTCCCCCTGTTCAGGAGTTCACATTTCCTCTCGTTGAACTTTTTGAGGTTCCTGTTGGCCCATTTCTCCAGCCTGTCAAGGTCCTTCTGGGTGTCAGCATGACCCTCTGGGGTATCAGCCCCTCCTCCCAGTTTTGTATCATCTCCAAACTTGCTGAGGGTGCACTCTGCCTCATCATTCCTATCATTAATGAAGATGTTAAACAGTATTGGACCCAGTATTGGCTGTGGGGGTACGCTAGTGACTGGCCTCTAGTAGGTCTTTGTGCCACCTCCCTCTGGAGCACTTTTATAGCCTTCATTTTCTGCCTGCAGGCCTAATTTTGTCATTACACCTTTTTTTTCAGCTCATAAAATGTGTTCATAGTGGTATCATGGTCCAAAGCCTATACTTCTCAACTTGGCCTAGACAGGTTCTACAGCTGCTTAACTGAACTGAAAATTTTACTGCAGGAGGCTGTGAGGGAAAAACATGCAAATAGGGGAAGCAAGATATGAGTGCAGGGTGTAATGTGGGATAAAATATGAGACTAAAAAGGAGGAAAAATTGAGGTCCTGGGGGCAGGGGACAAGCTGCCTAGCCTGGCCAAGTATAGAAGTAAATGGTGAGAAATGACCATTTCCCCAGCTCTTGCAGAGTTGGGGCACATGGAGTGATAAGCACTTGTGTGTGACATTTCAGTTTTATTTTGAACATCACGTCACTATAGGCAACGTGAAGTTCCATGGAGAAAAGCAGGAAACAAGAATATATTGTTATAAATCCCCTGATTTGCAAGCCCACTTACTAATGCATTCAAGTAGAGTCCTCTGTTTCCATGCACTTGCATTGAGCTTATAGTACTTTCCAGAGCCTATCGGTATATCTAATACCTCTGCACTTTCACTTGTGTTTACTGGTTTGAAGGAACCATCAGTAGAAAAAGAAACACATAATGAAACAAAGTTAAGCCTCCTTGTAAGAACCGAAGAATAAGGAGCAATGTCATGCAAAGTGTGTGTCTTCAGCAGGATACAAAATCCTCTTCTGTTCATCCCTTGAGGGTTTCAGAGAAACAGGGCACAAAGTTGGCTGCAGTACAATTATTATTCACTGGAAATAAAATCACTTGAATACAAATTATAGACCATTACTTTTCAATACACAAAAAAGGTTGATTTTTAATGTAGTTCAATACCTCATTTAATATTTTTAATCAGTTTTGGAAAGCCTTCAATATCTAGACACAGACTGAAGCTTATGATTTTTTTTAAATTGTTTTAATGAGAATAACTCAGATAGACCTGTATGTAGAAAGGTAGCAGTTACTCATTTGGGAATTTAATCTTTAGGAGCCAGGTTCATCAGTGTTAATTAGAATCCATACCCAACCTCCTGGTCCTTCCAAAATTATCATACTGCTCTGTGGAAATGATAGCTCGTCATCTCAAGTACTGCTATTACACATTTTGAACTACTTAGAAATTATATTGCTGTAGGTAAAAACCCACTGTATTGGATAGAAGGGAAGAGAAATTTGATACCAGGGATAGAAGAAATGAGGCAAGGAAATCAAGCGCCTATCTTTTCTAGAATTTTGTTGAGTGAGACAATAAGAAAAACCTAAGATGGCAAATCATGTTCTTTATATCTGAGTTCTGTTGAATTTCATCTTATGGGCTGCATGCTGCTTTTTTTTTACATTGAAGAAGCCTCATCTATTGTCCTTTGCTTATTTCTCTAAGGGTTATGGAGCAAGGAAATCGAGGTTGTATTCAAGAATGACTAGCAGTCTAATGGTAAAAGGAATAGATTTGGTTCTGTTAAATTTGGGAACACATTTATGTGAAATGTAGATGGGGTCATCACGAGGACATGTTCTTATGCCACTTCACAGAGTACTTACACAACTTCTTCTGCACCAGAAGTAATGTGCAATAGATTAAATGTTGAATTATTTTTTTTTTCCCCACCCCTTTTTGCCCTGATCTTACTCAGGCAAAATACTATTTGCCTGGATAAGATACTCTCTGCAGTCATTCTCGTTCGAGTGGCTATATATAGCTATCAGCGTTTGGCAAGTATTCTTTAAATCTGCAATCTTTTTTTCGCCTATCAGTTCTATCCCCATATCTTAATGGAAAGCAAAATACCCCACAACTCTTTCCTCCTCTTCTTCCCTCCCTCTGAAAAAACCCTCCCAAATATGGACTTGATGTCAGTAATTTGTTCAAACCAAAACTCTCTTAAGAAGAAAACTTCGGTGCATAGCATGTATAGTAAGCATATAGCATATAGCATATAGCATGCATAGTAAGTAGTTCCATTCCGGTTTAAAATCGAAGTTGGAAGTTCATGTGTGAAAAGGCAAGTGCAGCTACATCTCATTTGGCAACAGAAGCTCCAGTGCAGAATAAATTAGGAAGATGGTCGTGATTAGTGCGTGCTTCCCCTGGAAATACCGCACATCTGGATCTACAGGAAAGTGGAGGGGGAGACAGGGTCTCATGAGGAAGGAAAAAGGTTTAGGGGAGATCTAGGTAACCTTTTCCTCAGAGGCATGACGCCACCTTTCCCTTGCTGTGATGGAGCCTGTTGAACTGTTGCAGGACTAAGAGTTGAATCTGGGTTTTTCCTCTCTGCTTCACAGGGTGTTCAGTTCTGTCCCAGAAAGGCAGAAATGGGAATAGAAGAGCAGTTGAAGATGCTTTAGTTAAAAAGGGAGGGAGAGATTGAATGCATTAGCAAAAAGGTCCAGACTTCTTCCGGCAGCATTCTAGGATGCGCCCAAAGAGTCTGGAGACAGAAGCGCAGAATTAAGTGTGTTGTTTTTCCTCTACCATTTATCAGCTTTATTGAAGAATTGCAGTGCTTGAGAAGCCAGTTAGCAATCACAGCACTTGAGTACTGTAAGTACTGTAAGTACAAGCCAGTTGTAGATGTTTTCTTTCCCAGATGTTCATGGGAACGAGTTAGCAGGCTGCATTTACAACAAGACACAGCTCAATTCATCCCTGTAATGGTACCACTGACCTTCCCCACAAACAAAGGATGTTTTCCCACGTTAAAGAGGAAGAACTGGACAACAAGAGCAGTGTGGTGCAAAGATCCCTGCTAGTCGTGGGTTATTCAGGACCTTCGAGTGTGTCTGTGGGAGGGCTGTGCATTACTGCCTGTTTTTATGTAGGAGAGTTCAGCAGACTAGGACTGCAAAGAAAGAGTGCACTAAATAGACCGGGTGGTGTTTGAAACGCTCTTCACAAACACAGCGGAGGCCACGATGCGCGAAGATGGATTTTCGGTAGTTTTCAAATCGTCACACAAGCCTCTGCCTTTCTCGCGTTCTGCAGTCTCCGAGGCACGCAGCGACTGCGTGTGCGGGCAGTTTCACTGAACACAGCGGGCCTCATCTCTCTGGTTATTCTTGCATGGCGGCTCTCGGAGAAGGAAAATACTGTTTAGACGCCTTTACTTGACTTTTAGAGCCTCTCTAGTTTTACTGTTTCTACCCTCAGGGAAACAAGTTTCTTTTCCCTTTTGAATCAAATAGCAAGCTCTCTTTTTCTGGGAAAGCACTAGCTAAACTCATCTGTAGGTTTTTGAAAATAAAGAATTTATTTACATAGACCGTAATGTTTTTGGTATGGACTGATTACCATATGGTACGTGCTATGCATTTGTTGCTATGGTGAACCACTTGTTGTTCCTCTTTGTTTTTCACTGGTAGGATGACTATCATCAGGGAAAAATCTCTTGAAACTGGATGTAAACTTACGATTGTCAAGGGAATTCCTTAATGTATGCACCTGTCATTTTGCAAGTTTTCCCTGAGGTTGTTTTTTTCTAATTATTGAAAAAATATTTTGAGCAGTTCATTGGGGTGTCTCATAAGTCACATCCTCCCTTTGATAAAACTGGTCTTTCCATCTTTTCAGAAGTTGGAAAAGTAACCACTTTTGGGATAAGGAGAGCTCCATGGATGTAAGAATATGGTTCATTGTGAGAAAAGTGTATTCCTCTTGCCTTTTTTTTTCCCCCAGAGTGGATGGTTTGGTTTATGAATCAGCTCTTGAGTTGATACAAAAGTGCATGCATAAAAATGTCCGCAACCCTGTATAATTGCTTCTTTGGTTCCTTTTGGTAAGCACTAAAGTTACTGATGAAGGAAATTCTAGAACTACAAAAAGCAGTTTTTAATTGCACATTTTGTCTGATTTTTTTTTAATCCACTGTAGTGCTTATGATGATGATAACTGGATGTAATAAAAATCCTCCCTACCAGAAACAAAAAGTAGTCTAATAGACCTCCTTGGTGAAACGCGCCTCAGAAGATACATGGCATTGCTATCACTTTTCCACCTTTGGCCCCATTAACATGGATTGCTCCCAGGCCTGGAAGGCTATTCAGCAGTTAGAGAAAGCCATCCTTTTCTGGATGCGCGCTGCAGCACGGCGCTCCTGCAAGCACAAGAAGCTGTCCTCAGCACGAGGTTTCGGCTGAGCATCTCCTCCCCATCCATCTGCTCCATGGCTCCTGAAACAAAGGGGTGCTCAGAAAGGGTTAGGGTACGGACAGAGAGCGAGGGTGGGCTTGCTGGGGATTTGCGGTTACCAGTGAAATACTTAGACGCAGTCTGCTTCTCAGACCTTACGTTGCACAATGCCAGAGCGTTGTATCGGTGTGCAGTCAGGTGTGGAGTCCAAGCCCTCGTTGCGCCTGCAGAGCAGTTATTAATGCCAACTCACATTCTCCTTTCCAATAATCATAGCAGGGTAGAGCACTTCTGTCTACTCCTTGTCTCCACAGCAATCTACAAGGGATCATGTAGGATGTAAAGGTGGTTTAGGATATTTTATGTATTTATTTCTTTAAAAAAAAAAATCAATGAAAAATATTATACTGCTTTGTTCTGTAGTTTCCCCAGTCTTTCATGAATCAGAGTGACGTGGAACTGTCACCACTGAACATACTCATGGGGGTCAGTTCGTTACGACTGATGATCAAGAGAAGCAAAGGAAAATACAGCGAGCTTCACAGATCACTGTTAATTCCAGCTAAATAAATAATGTATATGTGCCACTTGATGTATAAGGTTAAAGAGGTCAGACCTCCAGTAATTGTTGTAAATGCATCCAGCCAGGCCAGAAGCAGTTAAATCCTTTATTGTTGGTCACATATTCACTTACAGTAAATGAAGACAAATATACCCTTAAATATCTGCATGTAACATACTTTATTCACCCTGCACGTCGTAAAGTTGTCATTTCCGTAGCACTTCTGAATATGGAAGATCTATCCCTGTGGTATCGCAAAATAGCTTCCTAGAAAAGTAATTAACAGAAGGCTTTTTTTTTTTTTTTAAGTTCAGAAAAGATAAATAACGTAGGCGTCTGATTTCCTGTCACTCTTGGTTAACTTTGTATGAAAATGGATAGCTTCCAAATTAAAGCAGGCACCGGCCTGTCTGGAGAAAAATGCATCTGTAAAGAAATGTGTACATTACATATTCATGTAGTTCCAAATCTCTTAATTGCATTTTATATATAACAATCGCATGTTCTGAAATACGGTACCCTTTTTACTTCATGAGTTAAAACCAGCATGCCAGCAAGGCTGAGGTTGCTTCTCACACAGTTTAGGATAAGCATTTCCTTTCCCAAATTCCCTCATACATGCCCCACTCTCTTCCCTCCCCACCAGCACGTTTCTCTGAGTGATGGAGGCTCGGTGTGAGGGGGCTTTGCACCACGTTTTATTCAGAAGATAAATACACAAAAAGCATTCATAGGCCAGTGAGCCACCGGGTCAGGAATATTGAGATCGAGCATTTTCTCTCAGAACCAAAAATTGCTATTCGTATGCCTCGGCATTTACTGCAAATGGCTGTAAGGGAAGCTTGTGTAGCTAGAAAGAGCGGAAAACCAAGAGTATTTCTTGTTAACTCTTATCACTAACACATGTTTAAGGAGAGATGAGATTTCAAACACTCCCTCTGCTTTGTAACTATTTTGAAATGAGATGTTGAAGATGATGGGTTTTTTTCTTGCACATGCTAGAGATTATTGGTATTTAAATACCGGCAGCATAATATATTGATAATCAAATTTTGCATTTATTTAAAGCTGCACTCAGATGCAGAGGCAGGTGCAGCTTTATGTGACTGCTACAACTTCTAGACCTGAAGTAGAAAAGGGGAAGACAGCTGTGAGATTATTGATTACGAACGTGGTCAAAACCAATATTAATACAAAGTATATAGAATGGCCGCAATTTGGCAGTTCTGCGTTATTTTCTAAGACGCCTTCTCCAATTTTAATTACAATCTCGGGGACATCTAATGCAAGAAAACATATTAGCTGGTTAATTTCTGATTTCATGGAAGAACCAGTGCAGAGTGGAGGTATGCAGTCTAGAAAAAAGACATGGGATGAAGGACCAAGTGCAACATGAGATGGACAGTTTCAAAAATACCGTAAGCAGATAACGAATGTTTTTCTTGCACCAAATCACAAATTTTTAGCATGCAGGAAAAGTTAAATATATAGAGAGGACATAAGAATAAGCTGGTCCCTGTAAGAGTGGAGGAGTCTAAGAAAAGAATTATGTGGGAGCTTAAAGGGAAAAAAATGCAATTATGCTTTGAGAAACCCACTGAAAAGGAGGCGTTAGTCATGGTCTAAATTTTTGTCCTCATGGGAGGACCAAGTGCAACGCGAGATGAACAGTTTGAAAAATACCATAAGTTGCAGTCATAATTTATAATAAAGTCTGCATGCAAGATCTTTCAGTAGCTTAGAGATGGCTGAGCAGGCCCCAAAACTTTAGTTTACTGCTGCAGTGTGTTTGTTCCCATGAGGAGTCTTCGGGAGCACCCTTCCTTCCCGTGCAGTTCCTGCTCCCGTATAGGAATGGAGCTACGTCCAGAGGACACCCCTGATGAAGAATCAAACTACACGATTGCGGTTATTTCTGAAGAAGCTTGTCCTCTCTCATGAGGGCAAAAATTTAGATAGTGACCATCAGCTTCTTCACAGATGTGAAAACACTGTCTCAGAAGGAAAATGCAGTACTCATCCCCACATAAGTGGTATGGCAATATGCACAAAGCTGGGCTGGGACGTAGATGTAGCTTCTGTGGGAGGCAGACGAGGTGAAACCTCACACTCGTATAGGACGTGCTGAATGTCTGTGAACAGCCTCTTACACAGAGCTGGAGTCTTCTGAAACAGAACAGGTCTTTTGGGCTTTTTTCTTCCTTTTTCCTCACTCAGAAGGTTTATGGCCTCTGATAATACTCAGTTGCATTCTTGTCAATAAACCAAAACCGCTGCATTTTTACTACTATAATATCTTCCATTCAGGAGTTTCAAAGCTCTTCATAAGCGTTAATGACAACTCTGAAAAGAACATATTAAATCTGGTTACAGAGGAGTTAGCCGAGGTGCAGGCAGATGGGGACACCTTTCTTGATGACATTGCCAGCAGCTATGCCATGGACCAAGCGTGCTCCCCTTCGTCCTGTTTGCTGGTGGTCCGGGCTGAGGCACCAGCTGGAAAATGATGCGGGATGCTGGGGCAGAGGACGGGGTGGGACACCTTATCCTGTTCCCAGACCCAAGGCTGGCTGCAGGCGCAGAGCAAGCACAGCAAGGGTGGATCGATGTCAAAGCAGAGAGAAGAGTTGAAGAGACTGAGCCCCCAATTCTGTGCTCGGATATTTGCACTACAGCTCGCCAGGAGGCAGGGCGGCGCATGGAACTCTTCCGTAACCTTTGTGCTGGAAATGGAAGTTACACAGAAACATAAGTAAAGGCTTCTTGCTAAGCTCTGAATTAATGTTTCTCGCTGTATTTCTTCCTACCATTTAGGTCACTTGTGGCAGAGACAGTTCCTGAGTGATTATGTCACTTATGGTTTACCACTTCCATCTGAGTTATTCGCTGCACATGCTCCGCTAGAAATTAATGGGAGTTTCGCCATTGCATTCAGTGGTAGTGACATCAGGGTTTGACAGGGATGAATATTTCTTTTCTACATTGTATGAACTTCCTTTGGTCAAGAAGATATTGCTTGAGAGAGGACGGTCTTTTTTCTTCAGTCTTTGTTTTGTTGCAGAAATGGAGAAGTAATACTTGTGGGTTTTTTTTGACATCGTTATTACTTTGAAGAAAGTCAGCAATAGCAATACAGAATAACAATCGGTGGCAGAAGGTGGCATTTGAATTCAGAAATGCCGCGTTAATCTATTAACTCCAGGACATATCTTTAGAGCATCAAAGGAGCTTCTTGACCAGTCTGAGGTGCTGGAGTCATTTTTTCTCTCTTGTAATTAAAATTTCTAGCTCCCTGTTCAGAATCAGTTTCCTCACCAACTCTTCAGTGAATAAATCTACATGAATGATTTCCTGACAGTTGTACATTAGGAATTATGGCATATCCCTGCACATAACTTACAGAACTATCTCGATACACAGAGAGGAGACCATAAAACACGCCGAATGGGGATTTCTCAGATATGCTAATTGCTGCTATATAAAGAGCACGGGATGAAGAGCTGACACAGAGGAAGTTCAACTAAAAAATACCTGCCACAAATCTTTGAAGGTTCACGGAGGAGAGAATCCTGCTGCTGCCACTTCACGACAGAGCTCCGCTGAGCACAGCCTTTGTAGTTCGGCGAGCTGGGGCACGGGGGGCTGGCAGCTCCCTGCAGGTTGTGCAGGGTCTGGGACGGGGGTCTGCCACCTCCGTGAGCTGCTGCTGGCAGCGGGGGGCCAGTGGGCTCGGCAGCGTACCAGCACGGGAGCAACTCCCACCTTCTTGGCTCCTCGGTGCCTGGGTGCGGTGCCCAGGCTGGGTTCTCCTCTGTCCTAAAATAGCCCCAAATGCTATTTTATGAGCTTGGCTCATCTATGAGCTTGGCTCTCAAAGTAAAGTTGCTGTTTTCCTTAGACTGAATTTTTGCGTGTTCAGAGCGTGGGCTGGTCTCACTAATGGGCATCCGCTACCCCTTCTGTGGAGCTTAGGTTTGCCATTCAGTGAAAGGCATCCTTTTTCTGATCCTCCAGATTTTTTGCACAATTTATACTAAGTTGACATCCATGACGAACTTTGCAAATGAGCTCTATATTTGTGTAAAACACCGTAAATGTATTTACAGCGTTGAGGGGGAGAGATACAGTTCAGCAAATGTGCTGTAACCAGGTGTGAGTTACATACTCTTGTAGCTTTTTTAGATGATACCTTTTACGCACTGACTACAGATAGGTATTTTTGCACTCAGTGGAATGGGGCAAGATCACTGAACTCATTTTAAGTAGGCCGTTAAACATCACTGCTTAATACTGATTTTTAGCCCCTGCACTTGAACCCTTTGCCTTAGGTTGACCTGGCAGACAAAAATCAAAAGTGTTGCATCCCAGCAGCTAACAGCTGCTCTGCTACTTCTACCCATATACCTATACACTTTTTTTTTAAAAGCAAGTTTTCTGTACTATCTGCAAAATGTGCGTGCTACTAAAGATAATAATTAATGCGGAAAGATGAAAGCAAATAGTTATTATACAATAATTTTAATATAGAATACTTTTCTAAAATAAATCAACTAGACAAATCAAACAGTATAGAAATGAAATGTGCCTTTGCAGGCCCTGTGGGAAATTCAGCTAATGAACTGAAGAGTATCAGTTTCTAGGCAGGGAAGAAAGTCTGCTTAATTTAAATAAATAAATTCAACAATTTGCCTCCTTATTTTAAAATCATGGTTTTGGGCATGATCACATAATATGAACAAAGTAACTTCAGTGCAGCCTGTGTGGTTTGAAACACCCAGCAAAATACGATTAACTTTTTAAAATGGCAAATTGTAATGCTATTAAAAAAAAAAAAATATTGTGCCTTCCGGGTGTGACTATCTTTTAAATGTGATGATGTCACCCCGTGAGCCGTTAAACCGTTATCAATGAGCAGGCTGTGCATTTCCTAATGATTACTGTGGAGTTGAAAAAGACTCTATAATGTTCCTTCGGTTTGTTCATCATTTTTGTTTGATAATTGTCCTAAAAATCAATGACAGCTACTGAGTACAGAAATTTGATTGAACCAAGTATAAATATAGGCAGCAATTTAGGCTGTTCTTACTCAATAGGAAAATGTCTTTGGATAATAAGTGGATTCCTATCTAAATTCATGAGTTCTTTTATGACATTTTGGGTTAAGCCTGAAATAGATTAATCTTTTTCTGATAAAGTTGCATAAGCTGTGATTTCTCCGGTGACCACATTTAATTGGATATTAAATAAAGTGCTTATCTTTACACCAACAGGTTTTATAGGCTGGATTTCCCCCCCCGCCCCGAACTGTATTTCACAGTTTAAGTAACAAGTAGTAGGCACACACAAAAAATTATTGATTAAACGGTGATATGCTCAGATTAAAAATTATACAGTCTTGATTCAGGTAGGCTTTTGAGGTGCATGACTGCCACTGAGGGTTAGATGCACAGGATAGAGGGAAACCGCGGTTTGGTGCAGGACAGGTCGTTGTCCGAGAGGACAGGTTGGCACTGCGTATTCTTCCTTTCCCATGTATTCTTCAGCAACCGTACAGCGGGATGGTTTTCTGTTGGGTTTGACAAGAAGCTTAAATTCCTGATAATGTTTTTGAAAAGCTTGAGGTCAGGATTCATTATGCAAGGTGCTGTACAGGCACGCAGCGAGAGGTATCCTGTGATAGAGCCTATCAGCCCTGGAAAGGCACAGGAAAGGTTAACAGGAAGCTGGAAACTAAATTAACCTGTCGCAACTGGAGAAAGGAGATAGGGACAATGCTGAGACAAGTACCCAAATGGAAAAACATCGATGGTGTTCAGGAGGAGGAAATCTTAATAGGGTGAGCAATAGACCACACTTGGGAGGAAGAGCGTGACAAGGAGGAGAGGATGGAGAAGGTGAAGCTGACAGCACAGCCCAGCTGGTACAGGAGATGTTCATCTGGTACTCCGCTTGCTGGAGAAGGTAGACCAACAAAAGGGCTCCAAAGGGGCAGAAGATAGTTAGGACTCGCTGCATTTCCTTTAATGATAATGAAGGACACTCGTTGGAGCTGAAAGGACACTTCTGTCCCAGAGAGGGTCAGGACCTTGAAGGAATCTGGCTGGATGGCTCGGGCACATGTGTGAGATGGGTGGAAAGAAATACAGCAGCTGTGCAGAATAATACAGGAGGGGAACCACCAGTGTGAGCCAGAGGCCTTACAGGGGGAGGAAATAAATTAAGATGCCTGTGTTGAGTAAGCTGCGCTGAAGCAAATGGTGTGGAGCTCACAACAATTGCCATTTTTTCCCCGCTGGTATGACATATTGTGAATGTGAGATCAAACTGATGCCTCTCTATGTAATCTAAGCCTACTTTTGACTTTTTGGGCATGGAGCTGGCAGCCCTGTGATAGCATTTTGTTGATTTTCTCCTCATATATGGGACAAGAGTATGCAGTAGCGCTCAGCAGCCTGCTCAGGAGCTTGGACAACTCTTTCCTGGTGGAATTGTTTTGACTTTGGCAAGATCAGCTGGGAAGAGGTGCTGTACGGGTTTGGGGTTTTCTTCCCCCCTAAATAAAATTTACCCATTGCACAAAGCATGTAATTGTTCCAGAGCTAATGTCAGACTTGGAAATCGTAATTGCTCACAATTGTAAAGGCAACTCAGTTCCTACGGCGAGTCAGCAGAGGCTGGCAGTGCTACAGGTGTCGTTGCCGTGCCGGCTGCGGTGGCTCCCGGCTGCTGGCATTGTTTGGCTGAGATTCAAGGCACAAGGTGTTAAAAATCCCAAGTGTGTTACTGAAAGATAAAAATGGAAAGTAGTTCCACCGAGTAATGGGGACATGCCTAATGGCCTTGTGCTAATTTCAGTCTGGGGTCACTGGGCCCTCTCTTATTTTTGCACAGTTGAAATAGCTGTGTCCAGATGATAAAGATGTTGACAATTATCTTCTCCATCCTCCAGAGACCACAAAAAGCTAAGCCTTTTCCTTTGACTTTCCCCTCATTTTCTTTTATTCCTGGCTTGTCATGACTTTTAACATTGGCATGAGGCTATTTTCTAGAGGAATTTCCTTTGCCTTCTTGGCTTTTGGTAATGTAAGCATTTTGTTAAGATTTTTTTCTTTGAAGCTGTATTTTTTTTGTTAAGACTTTTTAGGACAGTGTTCTCTTTGCGGCCTCTCACAGAAGCCAGCTAGTAAATTAGCAGCCGTTTTTTGCCCCCAGGCTTCAGAAAAATGGTAAATTACTTAAAGTTTTTCTGACTTGTTTTATTTCCAGTAAAACAAGCATTTCCAATAAAACACCGGGAAAGGGATGAGCCTGTGTTGGTTTTGGAGGGCAAGAGCTGTGTCAGGGGCTACCTCAGCCCACAACCACGTACGCTGGTTTCTGCAGCGGGGAAGGCTGAGCAGGGAAGTCTGGTGGCAGCCACAGCCTGCCCTCAGAGAGGAGCTGGGATGCATCCCGGTGCCCAGCTGGGAATTCCCAGGGAAGTCTGCAGCCTCTGCTGTTAGCAAGACTGCGGCGGCACTCCCTGTGCCACCTTGAGGTGGTGGTAAACTATTACGTGACCAGCTTGGAGGCTCTGGGGCTTTTCTCAGCAGAGTTGTACCTGTTTTTAAACCTTGTGCAAAACCATAGAGCACATGGATAAGCACGTAGCGTACCCTTAGGGGGCATGGTTTCTAAGGGGGCTGTTTGCATGTAGACCTCATTTCTCCCCTAGTAAGTAAACCTGTGGAATTGTTCAAGGGGAGGCAGATTTCTATGCATGTCTCTACTCTGTCAGCCTGGCAGTGCTGAGATTGAAAAGGCAGTGACTAGACTAGCTCAAAATGTATGTATGTTGCATTTGTACATACAAATGCCACGGACCAAGGCTTCTACAGGTATAAATTATACAGGTATAAATGCCACCAACACTGGAGATTTACCTCTTTACTTGCTGGTCTCTTATTAGATGCAAAGAAATCACCCAAATAAGTTCCCAGTGTCCGTGCACCATAACTGTAGTTTAATCTCTGGTTTAACAGGGGGTCTTTGTAAAGTTCATGTACAAAGATAAAGTGTTTCTAAAGTGCCAACACAACAGCAGAAGCTTAAGTGCAATTTTTATTCCAATAAAGATGTGATGAAATTATGCCTAATGGTCTGCAGACTGCACTTTTATATGCACTTGCAATGCTCCCATTGACTTCAACTGCTGTTGTCAAGGTATTTCAGTACTACTGAGCTAAGGATCATTACCTTGTGCTATTACAATACATTAAACTAATGCTACCATTTTTCCATTATAACAACAATACCTGGCGACTGAGGGCTACCGCCGACCCAATAGCTTGCAATCAAATATTTGTTTCAGATTTCAAAATGCGTATAAATTATGAGGCTTGACAAAAATGTCCCAATTTGACTAGCCCATACCTCCACCCTGGTCTTTAATTCTTTGCATAGAGACAAAACAGACTTGGCACTGATGAATAGTTTAGAGATATTAATATTTTTAAGAACATGAGGGTTTTCGTTTACAAGTCAGTTGAGTAAAAGTAGATTTGAACAGTAGATTTGGTATGATATATCTAGACTGTACATATCCCAACTCCCAAAGCTTGTGTCCTTCGAAAGCAAAACAATTCCCTGCCTGCTGTTGATGCAGCATGCACCAGAGAATACTCATAGAAGTGTCCTGGAGCTGAGCTCAATTATCTGATTTCTGATATTAAAACCAACCCACCAATTTTTCCTGAATCCTGTTTGCTCTAATATAATGGAAAATACTGTACTTAAGTGCTGCAGGGAGATAGCTTTGCGGAGATTACTTTACTCGTTGCTAAGAAATTAATAATTTTAAATACGTAAAGGAAAGGAAATTCACTGATTATATAGCCTTTGCTACACTTTCTAATTGTTTGCTACTTCTTTATCTTTTTTTATGGCCTAAAAAAAAATAAAGAAAAGGAACAACTGCAAAAGGCTTGAACAGTTGACTGATATTACCTTTATGATAAAGCGGACCACAGACTAGGTGAAAAAAAAAAAAAAAGAAACCATGACCCTGAGTTCCCTTGAAAACCTCTACAAACTCATCTTAAAAATGTACACACAACATCTGCCAGACAAACAGGAACGAGGACTTGATAACCAAAACAGAATCCAGATGTGCACAAAAATGGGCTTCTTGCTGTTTCTCCTATGTCACTTGCACTGCACATCTACAGCTAAGAGATATGCAAAAACATAGTTGATTTATATAGCAGGTCCTTTTGATGTTGTTTACTCCACAAAATCCTGGAGTTACTAGTTTATTGTTATGTGTTGATTGCCATTAAGATGGGAAAGACCCTTCACCGTATTGAAAGTTTTCTGTACCCTTTTTCCTTTAAGAGCCATTCTTCAAGATGAAAATATTGTTATGAAAGAATAATAAAGTTATGCACAGATCTGGAAAACTGTGTTTTTCAAGACATCAGGCCAACAAGTTTCATTGCAAAGGTATTTCATGGTTCAAACACAGGGCTCACTCTAAAATGCCGAAGAATTTTGCTTGTGGAACAGATTCAGCCTTGATTGCAGAAGTCCTAATTTGACCTCCTTTTTCTATGCATGCAAAGTTACAGATGCAGAATCACCTGCTTGTACACCTGTGCATCAAGGCTGATGCCCACTTATTTTAAGTGACGGATTGTCAGCATTTAAGGCGTAGCACCCGCCACACTAGCATTGGCATCATCGATATCTTCAAACATAACAATACCCAGACAGCGTGGCACCTCTCATGTCCCTTGCTGAACAGACAAGTGAAAAAGAAGGAAAGAAGAGGGCTGAACCTGGTTAGGTTCAGGAGACCTGGGCTCCATTTTTGGTGCTGTTACCTTCTGGTGGGTATCTCCCACTGCCTGTGGAGGGTATGGCCAGCTCTCCGTATTTCCAGAGACCGGCAATAGAAAGCAGTCAGCTGCTGTCCATGGGGCTGCACAGATCACCTCACCAGTGTTGGCACACTGGGTGAGAGTGGTAGAGGCAGCTGGAAGGTTAAGGGCAGTATCTTGCATTATCCGGAGGCCCTTACTGCAAAACACAGGCAAACTGTACATGGAAAAAAAGCGGACATACCAGCACCACTCTGCTTTCCTGGCTGTGTAGCCCCTTCATTACTGATGGAGATTTCATTTGAATGCTTTGCACACTAGGTTGCCGTTAAAATCTTGACATTTACCATTTGCAGATAGTTCTATACTTCTGTGAAATAGCACCGATGATGCGGTGGCATTAATTATTTGCCTCATAAAGGTGTCCACTGTCTAGAAACTGGTTCTTAAGCAACAACCTTCTTTTATAAGCATGCAAAGATGTGCATGCAGATATCTACAGGAACACTTTACAAGTCTCAACACCTGCCTGTAAAGGTGCACATCACTGAAACGTGCGAATTTTAAATCCTGCCGTCTGTAAAACACAGCGTATCAGCTTCTGAAATGAGTACCAGAAGAGGACAGAGTATGTGGAGGTTTGAGTACTTACAGTAAGAGATGTATTCAGGCTTCTTTGGTCAGACATGCATCCATCTCTCTGAAAAATAACCGTGCTCAAACTTTATCATCTAGTTCTGCACAGTACTTAAAATAAACAAATTAATTCTGCAGAAGGATTTAAATTGAACAAACGTATTCACTAGGGAAAGCATAGTGGCATGACTGAATGGCTTAAAATACATCTAAGGTGAAACTTCAGATTATCAGCAAATCTGCAGATTTGCTCTTTAAACAGTCTAGAGACCTCGATAATCGCATTCTCTTTCTTTAATTATCACAGATCTACAGACAAGAAGCGATTCCAGAATACTGTTAGGAGAGTTTGCATAAAACCAGCTAGATTATTTAGCTATGAAATAGCCATAGCTCAGAAAGTTGTATCTTTGGAGTGAGGAGAAGAGAAGCCAGAGGGTCTCTCTGTGTTATAAGAGAGGCTCTCAAGACATTGCGCGCAACTTCTGGTGGACGTGTTGCAGTTGTGAGGGTTCAGTCACTGTTGCATTAATAATCCCGCCCTCCTTTTGCGGGGTGTGATGCTATACACTAAAAGGGTTGCATTTCTTTTCTATTAGATGATGCTAGGTGACCTTTTAAAATGTGTGGATAAATGAAGGAGCAATAAATTCAGTGCGTGTCATGATGAAAAGAAGTCGCTCTCACGTTTCCTCCTTTTTTATCTTCTTTTTTAAACACGTCATTTACAAATAGAAGTGCTAGAGCACAGTTCAGAAAGTGCTTCGGAATTGTATTTTATTGGGCATGATAACAAATTTTGGTATTGGATTGCACGGCTGAAATGTGGACTTACTAGGTATTGCTGTTGCATTATATTTCATATACCGACTGAATGAGTTTGATGAGCAAAGACAGAGGATTAGCATGCAAACTACCCCCATTGTTTCATATTAAAAAGTGAATATTTAAGAGCTGAAAATGCAAATTTGTTTCAGTTACATGGCGCACATTTTTCAGTATGCAAATGTGCCACATCTGTGTATTTGTTTTGCTGCAGACACAACCAGCAAGAGTTTAGTGATGAAATCTGTTCTTAATTATGATAGCAGCTGTTGGAGCAGTAGCCATTTTTTTCCTCCTGATGTGAAGTTGCCTGATTTACTCATTTTTGTCTGCATTTGTCAGGGCTGCCAGTGCAGAGAGAGAACTCTTTGTGAGGGGTTGCAATTTGTTTTCTGTGCGAGAGCCAGTGAAAATTGACTAAATCTGCGCAGCGGGGTAGTTTTATCTTTTCTTCTCCTGCATTGCAAGCTGTTGTACCTCTGCTCCAGCACAAGAGGCCTATAAAACCACCAAACAAACGAGGGAGCTGTTAAGTGTTCCAGCAAGTGTCTTAAGCAGCAGTTCATGTAAACGAACTATGCCTTAATGAAGAAGGGAAAAAGTGTCTGACATCATAGCTGCGGGACAGATGGCATTAATATAATGTATTGATAAACAGTTTGGAAGCTTATTTTTCCTTCCTCAATTATATCATTTCCATATATGAGCCCAGTAGATTACTGAAGTTTGTAAATGCCGGAGAGTTTAATATTCTGTTTCCTCAATATTTTGATAATAGGAAGAAAGTGAAAGAGTGGGAAGATTATAAAAGGATGATAAAACCTCCTTTCTGAATACACGATCTCTTACAGTAATTTGTTAATGAGGCAACGCTGTTGCAAATCAACACAGAAAACGACTAAGAACGCTTCGTAGCATAATGAAAAATTGGCCAAAAATTGCAGTGCAAATGAAAACAGAATAAAAAGAAGACATAAGTTATTGATACTAAAACTTCTGTGCTAAGAGCCTACTGAATGAAACATTTATGGTCTCCCTACAATTACAGACTAATAGTCTGTTTCACACTGGATTGTTTCCACACCAATATTTTATGCCTTGGGGTTTTTTTCTGACGTAGGCAACACTAGCCCTGCTCCTTTTTCGGTTAACTTTTTGATGCCTTATTCTGCATCACTGAAACCAATGCAAACTTGGTCCCAGAATATAGTGAGAGCAGGTATAGGCCTTAAAAGAATATGCAAAATTTGGCATTCTTTATTGACATTCTTAATTTGCTTTTGCTTCCACAAACAGAAAGAGTTCAGTGGATTGTATAGTCTTCACTTCAGAGAAGGATTCTCCCTTTATTTTCTGCAATTCAACTTTTCCGCTTTCTCTTTTGACCTTTAAATCTTGCATTTAACTAAAAGAAATGCAAGATCGTGAGAAAACAAGAGGGTGCAGGTAAACTTTACCTTACTTATAAAAGGAGGATATCTCAAAGTTAAGCTATCTGAAGTAGTAAATCTGTAAATATAAAATGAGTTGACTGATGGATTGTTTCTCAGTTGAAGAATATGCTTAAATATCATGGGGATGGGCATACTGGGAGCTGATGTGTGGGCGTGGGTAGCATGGGATAGTTGTCAGGAAATCCTGCCCACGAGCAGTTTACTTAAAAAACAAAACAAAACCAACAGAAAGAGGGTTACACAATGAATTCCGGTGAGGAACTGGAATAGTATAAACGCATAGTAGATAGGCAGGAAGACATAGTGCTTTATCCAGTGATAGGTAAAGTGTACCGCGGCAGTGCTCCCCTTGGGCTGCCATTGCCTCTCTGCTGCCAGTGCAGCCACCTTTGTGGTGGTTACTGCAGGACATCATCACTGGAATAAATGGCGTGTCTTAAAATTTGCAAATTCCTAGTTTACTTTATTTTTCTGAGCTTTCCAAGATGCTTGTGCATGGCCCATTTTACTCTTTTGAACTGCGTATCTTGTTCCCATTAGCGCAAGTGTTAGAACGCAGCCGTGAATGTCTCCAGTTCCCCGTATTTTCCTTTAAGCGTGACTTCCTTCAGGAAGGTACTTCGTCTCCTGTCAGGAAGCTCAGGTGCTATTGCTCCTGGAATATAAAAAGGATTTTTTGGACTTCTTGTCTATGTCACGTGCCTGTTTTCATGAGAAGGAGAGTTGGGATGGCAGCAAGAGTCATAATAAAGTTACTGGAGAAGTGAGGAAGGTCTGCATTTTCCACTGAAGTTACATTTACAGTGTGGCTTTTCTGACTTTTTGTTTTGACCATTTTTTGTCTTCTGGGTGGACCTACCATTAGATGTTTCTAATACAGATGTCGTCATGTGAACTTGTGACTCAAGGCTCCCGTCGCACTCAGTTGAAAGAAATTGGCTATTTTTAGGTGCAATTAATCTGACCTTCCCAAACGTCCATTTAGAATAAGATAAATCCTTAAAAGCATGTAACCGTCCCCATCAACAAGCAAGGGAACCTAAGGCAGTTAGTTTACATGTAGATGTCTACAGTTGGTCAAATAAATCCCTTGGTTTCTGTGCCTGTTTTCTATTGCTGCTGTGCCAAGCATGTCGCATACCTAAATAATTACTGTAGTTTTGAACAGTAGTCACTGAGCCTGTAGCTGTAAATTGCGTATTATTCACTTAGTGGATTTTTTTTCCCCCTCAAAAAAGCACCATTTACAAGAGGTTATAGGTTTTAGCAAGGTGTCTTCACACTTTAGTATCGTGATTACAGTAATAAATACACAGAAATGTTGCTCTGTAGCATTATGTCACTGAAATTTGCTGACACAGTAAATTGAAAATGGGATACAGTGAATTATGACTTATGACTTCAGCATATGTTACAGAGGGTACTTTAATAGAAGAGGTGCATATGATACTAATTACACTGTGAAATCACACTATAATAATACTTCAAGTAATCACACTTCAAAGTGACAAAATTTTCTTAGAAGGCATCTTCACGGGGATGCCGTCTGTTGCAACTTTTTTTTGCCTTTTCCTTATTACATAAAAACGCATTTACTTTTGTGTTGGCAAATGTTCTCAAATATATTCCGTATAAAAAACAAAGGTCTGATACTGCATTTGGGTCAGTGCATGGGGTTGTAAAGCACTTGAGGCAGCGAAGTCTTTGATGATGACTTGGTGTGAAAATAGAGGAGATAACGGGTTTACCTTTTGGGCAGAGAAAAGTTTTAAAGACGTATTCTAGATGTCACCTCCTGCTGTCCAGTAACTTACTGGCTGTCAGACAAGATAAGGGAAAAAGATGACCTATATTTAACACCCCAAAACCAGAATGGTTAGGAAACGTGTTCTGTCAGGAATTTGGAGGGGAAACCATGCCCGGTCCCTGCTGATCCCAGTTACAGCTTGGTAACAGCCCCCCAGGGCTAGGGATGAAAAAGTGGGACATTTGCTGCACTCCTGCTTCTCCACCCCACTGCCCCATGTTCCCGCAAATACAACACATTTAGGGATAAAGGAAACAGGCTTGTGTCCCTGATGGAGGAGCACACAGAAACACCCCGGGAGTCACCTCCCGCATCCCACTCCATGTGGGATGTGCTCATTCTAACATTGGTTATCTTGTAAGCCCCATTGCCACTGCAAGATATTTGTAGGGATTTTTTTTTCCTTGGATAACATGAGTTTTTTCCTCCCAGATGATTTGCACAACGACATGACTCCTGGAGCTACAGTTCAAAAAATAACAGATCACAGAAAAGTGCAGAATGCATAAAATCTACATCAATGTAGCTTAAAATTTCCAGGTTTGCTCTCAGTCCTTTCTGGAAAAAGCACATTATATTTATTGTGTAGATAAAGACAAGAGGCAAAATCCTGGCTCCACTGAAGGCAAAGGTAAATTTCTCATGAGCTTCAAGATTTTTTTTTAAAAGTTTGGCTTATTTTTGATAGAGCTAGGTTAATTTTCTTTTTGTGAATAGTAGATCCTCAAAAGCAGCTGGTGTAGAGGCAAACAGAACTGCTTTAACTGGAGAAAATAAAAAAGAGAAATGATGAAATAGTTAATCGCAAAATTTCAGTCAAACATTCCAAATTTTTAATGTGAAAGAATTCCCTCATTTCAAAATTTTACTTAATTTCTTACTTTTTCAAGTAAGAATTATCATAAAATTATCATAAATTCAGAACATTTGGTTTCAAATCAAATAAATTGTTTTGGTCGATGCAGTATAATTAATTTACTGTTCCTTCTTTCCTTTTTGAAGAAACAACAAACCAAAAATATTCAGCTCAAACAAGAACAGTTTTCCTTACAATTTTCTCTTCAGCTACCAACCCAGAAAATCCATTATTTTCACATTTTTAATTCATGGTAAAGTCTTAGAAGCTATTTTGGCCTGTCATTTGATGGGCACATTGCATAAAATATCTTAAATATTTATGAACGTATCAAACTCTATGACACAAGTAGCTTGACTATCAGATTTGTTTTCCGAAGTAAACTTTACAGATATAACTCTGTATAATGAAGAAAGTCTTGCTTAAACTGATATCAGAAAGATTTCATTATGAAACATATGGCTTAAAATAGAAGGGGGGGTGGGGCAGAAGGTGTTTTTTGTCCTTCCTATCTTGGGTCACTCTAGACTGAACTATACTAAATGTTTAATTCATGTACAAGAAATATGTGATTTTTAGTAGGTTTTCCTGCTGGAGTACAGCTCTCTGTGACTTAATTGGAAATTTAATTTAATTTAAATTGAAAAGTGTTTTTCATTTGTGAAGTATTCCCATCAGAAATCTGGGATATCTTGCAGAATTAAACTCTGTATCATTGTTAAACTCTTACTTGACTATTTCCCATCTATGTTCTCCCATAGTCATAAGTCTCTGTGTTTGAATTTTGCATTGTGTGTATTTGATGAGACATTCCCTTCTTTAACGCATCCATTTTTTCCTAAAGAAAAAGTGACAATGAAAATAAATAATTAACAGAGAAGTTGGAAAGTGATTAATTTCTTGAGCATTTGCTGAGAAAGCGTTGCAGTAAACCCAGAATATAGGTGTTTTGAATAAAGACCAAGCTAATATGAAAGGCCCCAACTTTGCCACAAGAGAACTCGCCGGCACCTTTTCTGGAGCATCAGGACAGTATTTGTGTTACATGGAGTGGACAGTAATTACCGTTTTCTTTAATACGGAGATAAGGGCTGCAGAAGTCATCGTGTTTGGAGTCCTCCATCTGAATCAGAGTGGCTGCCTTCTCCTGCCGAGGTGGAGCATTGATCCTTGGGGCCAGTAGTCCTAAATGCCGCATCAGGCAGAGGAGACTAAAGTTATAGCTGTTGAAGACAAGAGGGATACCAGCTGCATGAGAGAAGTGTATGCCTTTCGTCACACTTCAGTAAGTTCTATATTAAGTTTTAGGGGAAAACCAATGTTTAATCCTCATTTAAAAAAAAAAACCAACAACTACTGTTTCAGTTGGCAGTGTCCTCTGGAATAAATTTAGTAAATCAAATCCTAGCATTTTGGCCACACAAATTGTATCCATCGGTGCACTTTATGTATTGTTAAGGGAGTGATGGAAGGGAAGAACAGGACAAAGTAGCAGGGGCGATTAAAACTTAAAAAAAAAAAATAGCCAACTACTACATTGCTGACCGGCCACATTCCCACTCAGATGGTTATTGCTGTCCTCGCTGGCGGTGGGGCTGCAGACACAGGGAAGGCATTGCTGACCATCTCAGTGCTGTGGTGCTAGCTAGTTCAGTACCAGCTCCTGGAGAAGCTGGAGGAAGGTGGCTTCACTCGTGGGGTTTGTACTTCATTTTCCATGAGGCTGGAGGAAAGGGTGCTCAGAGTGGTGGACTCTGGCAGCAATACTGCATACTGGCAGCACTTGTTGCTGTGCGATATTAACAGTCGAAGGGCAGGCCCAGTTTTTCCAAAATTGGGAAACTAAATACTCATCTATAGTCACTGACCTGATGTTCTTCTGTCGATTCGCCATCGCACCCAGTGACCACTGCTGATGTGAAACGAAACTTTGAGGTTTTTGCAAAGAGCAGGAAATGCTGAGAGGATTCGTGTTTGGGGGATTGCTGCTTTTCATGTTAATTTGGCAGCTCTTGCTGTTGCTTTAGTTAGTCATAAGCTGGAGACACTTTCTGTGGGTCTAGTATGGCCTGAGACTTTCTTTTCTGCACTGAAGAAGCGGGGCCCAAGGAGTGCCACAGCTGGAGTGGGGAGGAGCTCAGGGGGCTGATGAGTGCCCAGGCTCGAAACCAAAACCCACCAGACCCCGCATACTTGGAGGGTCTAATTTTGACAGTCCTATCTTAGACTTTAAAAACAATAATCCATGAAATTATATTCCTAAGCATGGAAAAAAACAAAAGGTGGGAAATGGGTGGATCAATATGAACTATGTATGGCCTTATTTTTATTTATGGTAAGGCCTCTTTATCTTGCTTTTTATCTCCATTATAAAGGAGCCCTAAAATTAGTGTAGAAATTGCAATTTAAATTCCATTACATTCACTGTAAAGAGATTCCCTGTCAAGATGAAGGAGGAGAGGCATGGTTTAGTGATAATGAGAATCAGGCCCATTATTCCCAAGAAATTCATTTTGTTTGAGAGAGAGAAGGGGAACTTCTAGGTCATTTCAGTAGTTATTTTATTCTGTAAAGAATAAATAAAGGAGACTCTGTACCACTGGCAAATTTGATCTATAATGCCTCGTGCACAAATCAGATTGTTCAAATGAACCTTGATGGCTGCAGAGAAGCGTAAGAGAGACTGACAGGGAGTACTTGGTTTGCAGAAAATAAGTCTTTGCTCTGCAGCTGATTGACTTCCTCACCTCTCCTGTAGATCTGAGAAATGTATTTTACCGGTGGGTTTGCACATACTTTAAGCTTTTTTTTTTTTTTTTTTTTACTGGGTGCATTTGGATATCCATACACTTTGGGAAATACTGTACTTTGTTCCTCAATGTGCTCTTCTAAACCACTTTGACTGCAGTTTCCTCAAGTGAGGAGCGCTTACTGTCACTGATAAAAATGCTCACCATGTTTACCAGTGTTTCAAGGGCTTTCTCCCTTGTTCAGAAAACAGTAGTAAACTATATTTACTCACTTTTGTTCATGGCTTAAAGATGGCTTAAGGGATTTAACTGAAGATAAGGCCAAATGTGAACCATATTAGCCCAAATGGTAAATATTTTGAAAAGCTGTGAGCTCACAAAAGCAAGAAATTATTCCAGTGACTGTGTTGGATTAGATGCAAGTTGATGACCCTTATGAAATCTTGTGATAAAAATTTAATTTTCTTCTCCCATTCATAACATATTGGGGAAAATTAGCAGAATTTTTACTTTACCTATTGTATATATGCTACTGCTTATTCAAAAATGTAATATTTCTATACAGTAACCTAATCCAATGCTGATTAGAACACTAGTATAATGTATTTGTGTTATCATGCTCTTCTTGCATTGCAAATAATGTCGCGTGGATACAAAAAAACAGGTATACCTTTCTGAGTTGTCTATTCTTTTCTTGCTTTTAATTCCGTAAAGGGTGTTAATACAATTGGTTGGTGAACATAGAAAGGAGAACTTGCATTAATAGTTTGTAGATCAGTCTCTCGATATCCCTAGAGGATTTTATCTTCTAGCTACAGTAGTATGATGAGGTATATGACTGGGGTTTTTTTAATTAATGTTTTGGGCTCCTCATACCAGAGAGTTTGGATGGAGATGGTGTCATCATATTCCACCACTGTGTCAGAAGTGTTGAATAACACACTTATTTCTCTGCTTGGCAAGACTTAATAATGAGTTCACAGGTGTTAAATTGGAATGATTTCAATCTATTGTATAAATTCAGGCACCAATTAATTTCTCAGTGTTGCTTAGGGCAAACTGAAGAATAATCAGGTAACAATTTCAAAGTCCTTTACTAAATTGCTTCGTTACTCCAAGACACTGCAGCCCTATATATAACAGGTTTTCGGTTTTTGTTTCTAACAAAGAGTAGCCTTATAGATAGGAAACCCAATTGGTATATGACACAATAAATTTGACTAACTGTATCTCTCACTGTAATACATAAACATCCTTTCACCCCAAATCACTGCTAAGGTTAAATTCCTTTTGGAATAATATTTAAATGCAATGCAGAAATGGCGGCTTCTGGAATTAATGAATGTTTCTGCTGGTTTGGGTGTCTCTCGTGTTCTGATTACAGGACTTGACGCAAGGCTCTTATTAAGAAAATGTCTCATTAATACACTACTTCTAGAAGGGAAGAATCCTCGGCAGACATTCCCTCCCATTCAGCAGATCACAACACAAGGTCCCTGCCACAGCCATTTAAAAATGAAATGGAACCAAGCAACCTAATTAAAATAATATCTGCAGAAGCTCTATGTGCCACTGAAGACCCATACATGAAGTAATCATTTTCTGTAAAAGCTTTCATAAACAGAAAACAAAAGAAGCATCTAGTTTCAAAGAAAACAAAAAAAAAATAATTCCAAAGGAGGGAACAAAATGTTTATTTGCAATTAATAACACATAAGACCGGCCTCAATCAAAACTGCATTTAAATTAAGACAGAGAAAAGAAGATTCAGAGTGTGTCTGTTTTTGCAATATCATCCCAGGTAATGTTTTCCAAAAATGTTGAATGCTACAAAATTGTCAAAGGCTATCTAGCAACCTTGACAAGATCCAAACCCATAAATATTCACCTAAGCAAGGACCAAAAAAAACCTAGTGGATAAAATTCCCCCTTCCCTGAGCAGCATTGTGAGAAGGCCTTTTAAACATCTTTTTAAACCTGTTTAATCTGCCAGAAAAAGTACATGAGACTTGTGCTGGATTCAAGCAAGGGTAAAATCAGCTAGTCTGAATTAGCAGTATTAGCAGCACTTCAGCACAGGGAGAGATGGGGGAAATGAACCCTTCAGAGCTTGTTTTAAGAAAGCTTGCACTCAGTGAATAAGTAGCTTCTATTAATAGGGCATCTGTAAAAAAATCCTTCCTTTATCTGTGTTTGCATTCAGTTAATACTAATGTAGAGATAAGCTGCAAAACAGAGAGGGCTTACTTTCGAGAGTTGCTCGGGTAGCTGATGACAAGAGATGATAGAAGTTCTGCCAGGGATGAGCGCGGGCGGAGGATGCTGAGAGGAGCAGGTTTAACTTCACTGAGCAATCAATATGCGGCTTCTGAAGGTCAAAGGAACTTGAGAGCATTCGAAAAATATATAAGGTATGTCAAGAAACTTGAGGGGGTTGCAAACTGTACATCTTTCTTTGGGTCATTTTCTGGGCAGACATGAAGTTGATGTGATTTTTTCACAGCGCGTGTAAGAGCGTATTTTGGTAATGATATTAAGGCCAGGTATGACAGTCATTACCACTTCTGAATAACGGTGCCGGTGTACTGATATGTTGCGACAAAGCAATAGCAGGTGGCTTATTGACTTCTTACGTGGCAGCACTTGTTCTGTCCATTACAATTGATGTGATTAGCTTGGCCCTTTAAGGAGCGATAACTCAATTCCACTGGCAGAAGAGGGTCTGGAAATCTCAACTCATTCCTCAGGAGCACAACTGAAATCCCCATCTCAAGTCAGACTCTGTGTACCTGGTTGAAGTACCAAACTTGTGCATCTGGTTGACGACAGCACTGGGTGATACCACGGGTTTCCAGTTTGCAGTAAGTTTTGATGTTTCAAAAATTTGTTGTGCTCCTACCCAGACCAGATTTTTTACACCGCTAATAATGTAGATATTCTATTGGCATATCGCGGCTCCTCCAACTGGGATACAGGCAGCTCCCAAAGTCCCTGGCTCATCTGGAGGCCCAGTAGCGATTGCCCCCAGCTCATGTGCCCAGCAGCATCGTTCCCTATCCTGTAAAGCTTTCAGAGAACCACATGGTTTAGCAAGAAGCCAGTCCAGCTTCAAGCAAGACTCGGGACCTCCACTTGGGAGATATAAGGTTCACAGTGTTTTTCAAAAGTAATGGTCTACCATGAGACAGACTGCAGCACTCTGAAAACATCGTCCCTCCTCAGATAGACCCTGAGCCGTAGCTGAAGCTTGAAATGTACATTATTAATTCAAGTTGCCTTGTTCCAGCTGCTATGTATAAAACTGGCTCCATAGTTATTATCAAATATGGATGTACTTCTAACAGCTTCCTCTTAAGTGAACTAATGTCATCTGAAACATACTTATGTCTGTGTCAGATACCTGTGGTCGAAAGAGATAATTTCACTGAAAGTCCTAATGCATATTATTTCAAGCAGTGTTTTCCAAAAATGTTGCATTTTATAGATGAGCCGACGATTCATCAATACCCTTTATACTGTCTGTTTCCTTTCCTGATCACCTTTTCCACAGGACAGTGTGGCTTCTGTCCAGTTCCTTTCCTTCACTTCCTTTCTTTATGAAATGGAGAAACCCCCACGTATCAGACATTTGCTTGGCTTACAAAGGCAAGCCTTTTGGAGGATCATTATCTGTAACGTTCAGTGCCAGAAAAGGCGAAAGTGTGCTTTGCATATATACAGGCGTGTGTTATGTGCGGTTATTATTTAAAGTAAACCCTTAAAAGAATAATGTAAATACATGGCAAGAATTTTAAAAGGTTCAGCACTGGCCTCAGTTCCCACTGACTCAAATGTGAGCAGAGGGAGGTTGAATTCAGCAAGAGTGCTCTTGAAAATCTCAGCCATGTGTTTTGGGTTGGTTTTTTTTTTTTTCAAGAAAAAGGCTAGATTGGAGATGGGAAAACAGCGAGCACGTTCTGGTCTCTGTCAAGCAGTGTTTGCTGTCACTAAGAGCAGAGAAAGTATCAGAAACAGAGGATATTTAGGGGATGCAACAAAAATACCTTCCTCTCCATCAGGACTTTGATGAATAGCATGCGTTCTGCTGTGTTTCTCTCGCAGGGCATCCAGAAGCAGTAAAACGACACACACACACACACACTCATTTTGTTTATACGACAAGCCTTCCGTTCGGAAAAACTGATGAATGAAATGCCACATGTACGGCAGTGCAGGAGATCTCATTTCTCTTTAGGCTGGAAAACGCTTATTGCGCTGAAATCATGTAACTGTACGTGTGTGTGTGTGTGTGTGTGCACATGTGTGTGTGCATCTGTATGTGTGTGCAAACAGCTGGCTGCTGCGTGGGATGGCGCCGCACACCTGGGAGCTGCCCTGAGAAAGAGCCACTCAGGCCTTTGCCAGAGTTCCCCGCTAACACCTTTCGCCACGAGGTGGTGGGGACAGCATGTCCCCGGCCTCACCACCCCTCTTCTGCAGGAGGGGTGGCCTCCCTTCGCTGCTGCCACCCCCAGCGGCAACCTTGCCTGCCAGAGCAAACCCTGGCCTGGCCAGTGTCAGGGGCTGCGTACAGTTTCTCTGTAGCCCCCTTGACATAGGTGAAGGGGGTACACCCGCTTTCAGGTTTTGGGCTCCTGTTCCTTCTTTCTGTCACCCCACTGTCGGTTAATTGTGGCCCCCGAGTGGCATCAGCTCTAGGGCAGTTTACTCATGGCTCCCAGGCTGGGGTACATCCCGTGGCCCACCCTGGGCCGTGCCGGCAAGGGGAGCACAGGCATAACCCAAAAGGAGTTACCTCCCCCCCACAAGCCGGGCAGAGGGCTCAGTCACACCAGTCCTGTCTGCCTGGTGGCCAGGATCTCCAGACAGCTTCTGAAGCGGGTGGTGCATGAAGTGGGTGGCCAGTGAATTGTTCTGTAGGTGGCCCAGAGAGGCAGGGAGGTTGATAGCACCGTCACAGCTTAATGAACATTGCACTGAGCTCCTGCATTTCATTTAGTGAAGCTCCAGCTCCAGCTTTGGCACATGACATCTGGAAAGCACTGCCTAAACGTTCTGCCATGTCGTCTCACCACTTCACAGACCAAACCTTTCTGGCCAAAGGATGTGGTCTTTTTTTTGCAGGTGCTTGTCCTTCATCTGGCAAGCATGCCCAGCAGCTCACGCTTCCCCCTGGTTACTGTGCCAGGGGCTCTCCTTCACACAGATCCTCTCTGCGGTTATCTCATTTCTCATGCCATCTTCTCAACTGCCCGTAAACAAGTCATTTCAGAGGCTGGGACTCCTTGCCTGGCAGCTTTTTCAAAGGTCCACATCTCTGTTGCATAGAGCAGGATGGAGAGCACGCATGCAGAACTGTTTCATTTTTGTGTCTCAGGAGAGTCCCTTGTCTCTCCACGTAGGCATCAATTTTCTCTGGTGGTGCCAGCGCTGTCCTCCTCACAGTCCCCTTGGAGCAGTCATTGTCCTCCGTGATGATGCTTCTGAATTAGACAAAGCTATCTGCATTTTTCATTTTGCAGCCTTCTGTTTTAGTGTCTTCAGTGTCTGGTGGTTTCCTCTGGTAAAGGTCTGTGCTGTATTGTATGCATCTGACTGTGGTAAAATCCTCCAGGCTTAGCCCTGTTTTCTTTTGATACCTGTCTAATCATTATCAGGCACATGTGCAGATGTACATTTTCCTTTCATTTATTTCTATTTATGCGTACCTCTTGCATCAGGTGCAGTAGGTGGGTGAGCTTTTGTCCTGGGAATGACCACAAAGTGTTGCCTGTAGGAGTTTTGGAACCTGACCCTGTAAATCATCTCAGCAATATCTGAGTGGACGTGTTTGAGTACACTCCCTATGCCTGTGCTGTCTGCCTCACAGAAGCTTAAATTCATGCAGGTGGATTATCTACTTGGGGCAAAGGCACGTTGGATCAGTGAAGGAGGAAAGGGGAGATGTTAGGCAATTCCTTTCTGCTCTACATGCTTTACAGAAGATCAGAAAGGCAGTGATCTTTATGCTTCAGGAGGTTCAGTTGTCCCTCCACACTGGCTTCATGTTGTCCAGGGTTAGTGGCACCAGCTTTTCTTTTGATCAATCCATATCCAACACGACGAGGCCCTCTTGGGCAGTGAGCTTGAGGCACCACTGGGTGGATGCATGGTAGCACCATATATCCCACCTGTGCCTTCTCTCCAGACTGCTGGGAAGAGTTTAGGCTCACGGCCCACTCAGCCCTAGCTCTCAGCTCTGTGTGTGCCTCTCGGCAGTCAGCTAAATTCAAACTGGATAGCTGAGGCCCCTTCCTCCTTTGCTATAAGAGGTTGTCTCTATTCCCCACGCCAAGTGTTTCTCTCTCTATCCAGCCTCCACATCCCACCCCACCCCACCCCACCAGGTACCTCTGTGGAGGCCAAACACAACCCTGTGAAGTGTAGGAATCACCTGCAGTAAGAATCACCTGTGCCCTCCTGACGCCACCAAGAAATGCTTGGGGTGGGGAATGGAGACCACCTCTTGTAGCAAAGGAGGAGGGGGCCTGAGCTATCAAGCTTGAAACTGGCCAACAGTCATAAGAAATTAGATTTAATTCAGATTAGATATTAGGAGGAAATTCTTTACTGTGAGCATGATGAGACACTGGAACAGGCTGCCTAGAGAGGTTGTGGATGCCCCAACCCTGGAAGTGTTCAAGGCCAGGCTGGATGGGGCTTTGAGTGGAAGGTGTCCCTGCCTATGGAACTAGATAATTTTTAAGGTCCCTTCCAACCTAAACAATTCTATGATTCTATGAAGAGAAGCAGAATCAGCTGTTTATTGTAATGGCATCATCTGACACGAGGAAAGGAGCTGACTGATTGTGGCTGTACCATGAGTGAAATTATTTGTTTGGTTTTTTCCAAGTGCGTGCTTATATTGTGTTACCTGCTACCTCGCCTCTTATTTGTCCTGCTGCCTTCAGTCTGTGAGAGTCTCAAATCCATTTGGCATCTGCTTGTTATTTGGGAAGCGCCTGGAAACGCTCTTGAGGTAAACAAATGAAGACAATGGTAATGGCAGTGTAATGTAATGCAGACAAGTTGAGAAACAAAATTACTGATTCCCCCGAAGAACATCAAGGTCTGGGTCAAATTTGGCTCTTCTTACATCCACGTAAGACAAGGAAGTGTCTTGGATTGTGGGGAGGCAGAAATTCGATTTTTCTGGGCTCAGATTTAGATTGGAAGGAAAAGCAAGAGAACTCTGCTCCTGATTATGCTGTAAATCAAATTAACTTTACACGTCTGCTACGTCTTTCAAGTTTAGTGTTCTCTGAATTACTTCCTTCATGTTTACACTGTTAAAAGTCTAATGCATTAGTAAGCAGTGCGCACTGCCGCTTTGCTCTGCATCAGCAAAAAGCAAGGGGCGGGGGGGAAAAGCGCTCTTTACCAAGAAGGACTGTCAGGGATTACGGCGTGTGCACGTTGTGACAAACCAAACAGCCTCCAGGCTGCTTATCTCCCCTGCTGCTCACTTCACGTTTTATCCATTGCATGAACATGATGACGGTATTTCTTCTTATTTCTTGACATCACTTCTACCACACTGGCAAAATTTAACATGCAGTCATCTTGGCTCAGTATAAGCAGCAATGTCATATAAATTACTTTTGAAGAAATAATTTTCTTGTTTGGAATTAAAAAAACTCCTTTGGTCATTGTGTGTGCTTTAAAGAGAAGAACTTGGGTTCAGCAGATTTAAATTTGGTGAAATTAAGAGAGATATGCAAGGCTTTTCTCACATTACCAGATTTTTATTATGGCCCTGTTTTTGTGTAAGTAGATACATTTTAAACTTATTTCAATAATACAATTAGTTTAATCACATAGAGACGTCAACTGTTAATATAGTAGTACTGTGATCTGTAGCTATTTTTAAAGGGTCGTTCAAAAATAAGAGGAATTGTTCAAGGAAATGGGTTTGTTATAAATGTATCGGGATTATGTTTAATAATGAAGTTGATGTTCCTTGGGAAAAAGCTTTCCCCTTCTTCCCTGTTCTATGTCACTCCTTATTTGCATTTTTAAAACATTTTCATTGCACTCTGTGGAGTTTCCTCACTTCTTTTAAGATTTTAACATAGCCGAAAGTGATATTTGTCTCCAGTTTCTCTGGGAAAAGAATAACAACTGCTAACAAGAAGAGAGAGAATTTCTGATTGTTGGGTTTTTCCATAAAACTAATTACAAAATTGCATATTGCCTGGCATGACACTGTTTGAGCTGCGGCCTTGGTCGGTTGTGGCAGGATGAGAGGGCATACATGCCCAGCCTGCCAGATGGGATTGGTATTAGCAGGGATATTCTGGTTTTGACAGGGCTATCATAGTGTCCCGCTGCTCGCCTTCCTCAGTGTTGTACAGACTGCTCTCTTCTTCAAAGACTGGCTCATCTCTTGTACTTCTGATGTAGAAAACACATCAGACACAACAAGAACTTCCCAGATCCCAAGGTGGATTTCTCCTGAAAATGGTTTAACTTGCTGCCTTTATCTTCAATAAATCTTGGCAGCCAGACAGCACAATCCGTTGCCACTCACATCTTGCTTTGTATGAAAGTTACCCTTAACCTAACAGGAGCCATTTGATCCTTTTCAAACTGCAAGCTATCTTTGGTGAGGTTCTGCTTGTCAAATACTGCGCTGTGGCTGCAAACAATTATTTTGCCCTTGTCGTCACCGTCATCATCCACTGTACTTTTTTTACCCAGCGTGTTTAATCTCCCATGTCTAAATGCAGTCTTACATGTAAATAAATACAGGAAAATTCTGGTCATTTAGTTGTGTATGATAATGTTTAATAAAAAATGAAAGTCATGTGGTAGATAAAAATTTGGGAGTGATACAGGAGTACATTTAATCTGAGACTCATTTATTGAATGAAGAAAGGCTGTAATACCTTCCTGACCACAGTGTTCTGTAGAAATAGACCTTTGCTCGAAAATTATCTGTATCCTAGAGAAGAAATCAAACCAATTTTGAAAAAAATGCTGAATTTTGTGTTGTTTTACTTCGTGTGGATATTATTAATGAGGAGATGTTGCCCATAGGTAGGATTGGTTTTGTTGGGTTTTCTCCTCTAACCCCGGTGCACCTTTGTAAGGTAAAGAGAGCGCTCTCATCCCTGGGCGTGTTAAAAATTATTTTAAAAATTAAGAATTAAAGCCTCAATTTGAATTAAAAGTGTGTCATTCCAGATTGAAGTAATTGAGGATTGGCTCCATAGGCCAGTTTGCAGCTGTTCTTGTCTCTGGTTAGTGCCAGAAGACATGCAAAAAGCCAAGTCCATATCTAGTAGGAATGCAGGCTAGTAAAAATTTGTTTTAAAAACTTTTTTTTAATGAAAAATCAGTTTTCTTGCCTAACAATAGCATCTTTCTTCAAAATTCTTTGTTTCATTTTTTTGGGGCTAGAACAGTCAGAGTCTGAAAAATAGTTTAGGTATTATATATGAATAGCTTAAATCTTTTTGCAGAAACTGCAAGCAGTTTGAGTAGCAACACTGAAACAATGAAGCTTGCCTGGAATTTTGGATCATTAATCAGCGTTCTTTATACAGAAATGTTGCTTGAATTGGCACAGTCCCACACACTGATGGGAAAGAACTGCAGAATGAAGAAGTCCTTTTATTTAAAAGCAAAAAATAACACTCCAGAAGCATGACTAGCAATATTATACTAAAAATAGTTGCTTTCTTTGACTTTTTAGCTGATTAATTGGTTATGTAAGAAAAATATTTATAGCACAGGAGCAGCCCAACCTGCTGCATGCCCAGAAAGCGTAGCATGACATGGAAAATAGAGGAGAATAGCTGAAATAAAAAAGACTTTTCATTCCTTTCTTGTCATTCTAATAGTATGATATGATATGATATGATATGATATGATATGATATGATATGATATGATATGATATGATACAACATGATTTGATTTAGCACTGAGGCCAAGAGACAACCAAAACCAGGATCCTTTTAGCCCCTTCAGTGAGTTTTTGGGATGGCACATTTTTCTTTGAATGAATGAATGACTGAATGAATGTCCTAAAAGCAGAGAAGATTGGTAGATATTGACTGAATGAATGTCCTAAAAGCAGAGAAGATTGGTAGATATAAGTTTGATTGGTGGATTGTAGTAAATGGAACACGGCAATGATAATGTCTCATAGTAATGACAATTTCTCAGATGGCAGTGTCATTCCTTCACCATTTCAACTGACTTTACCTTGCTACATTTAATATTTTTTCTTGTAGAACAAGTGAAGGCACCATATGCCAAATATGTTTCATGTCATGGCATCTCCACCAACTCACAATGATATATTACATCTGCCTTATAAAATTGACTCCGTTTGAGTAGTCTCTTTATGTAAGAATGCCAACATTTTCTTAAAATGAGTGAAGTCACTAACTTATCAAGCTGTTGCCAACACACTAGCAGTAGAGAAGGAATAGAGCCTCAGAAATATGTGAAATGCATTCTTTTTTCTCTTTCTAAAATGTTCAATGCTTCTTCTTTCCTTGATTAAGGATAGGCTCAGGAAAATGAACTTTTGTGCTCTGCATTTTGTCTGTTTCCCCTCCAACTCTTTTATTCTGTGCAGACTAGAACAAAACTTTTCCAAGTAAATAGAGTATATGAGATTAAATGTGAAAGATGAGAGATGAATAGACAAATAACTAGTAATTTTTGGCTGCAGCCAAAGCAAAGGAGGAGAGAAGGTGATGCAGAGGGAGTGAATAAGGACTCGCAGAGAGAGTGAATAAGGACTCCCAGAGTGAGAACACACAGAAATTCTGTCTGCAGTGTGTCAAAACAGACTCGTGCAATCTTTATCGTTATCGTTGCCCCTTCTGATCGTGCCCTGCCATTAGCACCGCCCCTAACTCAAGAAGATTGCATTCCATGTAAGCGCTCAACTTTTTTTTTTTCTTGAAGGAAAGTTAAGAGAACGAGCTCTTCACAAGGGGATGGAATACCTATCCTGCACCTTAAAAGTAGAAGTTAAAATAAAAACGCATAAAGCTGTTTTTCAGGTTCATCTACATTAGTGCCCTATTTTAGATTAGGAGTTGCATCTGAAGTCAATCTCTTGGTCATCCCCATTTACCAGACTTTGGTTCACCTCGCAGAACAGTGTTAGAGTGTGCAAACTAGATTCTTTTCAGATGAAAGTTAACGAAAAATTCATTCCAGAAACACACCTAATGCACTGCAGACACTAATGGACACCCTAAGGAGCAGACCAAGTGCTAGTCTGAAGTCAAACATCCTGAAATACAAGTAGGGGGGTCCTCCGCATGAACTGTTTTGGTCTAGAGCTCCACTTCGGCCCCACTTGCTGATGAAATACTCTTCTGTACTCAGGCTGTCTTTCACTCGCTGTGACCTTGGTTCAGCCAGTCTGTGTCTCTCCCCCAGTTCTGCTGGCATTGAGGCTAGTTCTTTCCTTCACTGCGAAAAATCAGCAAAGCCTGAGGAAGCGAGTGAAGTGATGTAGCTTCGCACCAGCTGAAGATCTCAGCTCTCCTTCTTTCATCTGCCAGCTCTGGCTCTCTCATGCTCAAAAGATTTTTAGAAAGAAAAGCTGACGGAAGAAGGATGACTTGTTGGGACACAGGCAGCAGCGTTTTTATGACAGCTCCAGCCAGTTTTACTTCAAATTTACTTCACGCAGCAGTGCACCTTTGGTTTGGTTTTTAAATGGCAATGTTTACTCCATATTAATACCAAGACTATCTTACAGTAGACAATTTTGGTCCAAATCTGTCCAGCGCTCACACTTTTAAATAGTCACAAAAGAATTTTAACAGTTGCCTATAAATTTAATTGCTTCATAGCAATTATTATGTCTGCATTACAGAATAGTATATGTTTTTTATTACCCTTAGGTCCCTTTTTAATAGGAGTGCTGTGCTTTGTACAAGTCAATTATTTTTGATAGTTACAGTAATTAATGTTTAATTATATTTTATTAGCCTCATTTTGTTCAACTACCTTGGAACCAATCCAGGCATTTCTAAATGCTATACTTTGTGTGTGCATGTGTGCACACATCTGCATACTCTTCATACGTCCATATATACGCAACCAGTGAGTGCATTATTCTCGCAGAGGGGGAAATATGAGACTCATCTCAGAAGACTATAGAAACACATGTGCTGTCCTCTTTCCCATGGCTATCAATGGTATCCCTCATGCTCATCTCACAACTGCAAGCAGATCTCCAAATTTTCTTCTACGTAGACACGTATGTGATGTCTCCTGGTAGATACTTCTGATGACTTTAGGACTGTATTTTCAATGGCATTCTGTAGGCACAGGTATGAGTGACTTTTTCTCTCTTATTCCTTTATTTTCACTTTCTGCTTTTAGTTGGCTTCCTGCCTCCTTCCCCTTTTATTTCTCTTTTCCCCAGGAATGAATTTTTCCACTCTTTATTTCTGATCCCTCTTCTTTAATTTTTTTTCTTTTTCTCTAATCTTTCATTGGTCTCCCTTTCCTTTTCTGTCTTTCTTCCCCACGTCAAAGGGAGTAGGAAACCTCTGTCTTCCTCTGAAGTCTCTCTCCTAACTCTCACACTCCACCAGGTGTATACCCTGTCTCAGAAGCTATACAGCTCTGGCATTTTCTATTTGGTTTCACTTTTTCTGTCTGGAGTGGTGTTTCTGCGTTCCTCTCTTTCTTTCTCTGTAGGATTTTGCCTCTCTGTCTCTCTGTATTTAATTTGCTCTTTCAAAAATGCGTACTTTTTAATTTCTGAATTTTCATCAAATCTTTGTGCCATTCATATGTTCGTCAATTTTCCTGTGAAATGACAATAGCACCACAGAACTGGTAATAACTGTGTAATCATTTATTGGAATTTTTTTGTTCTTAAAAGAAGATAACCACCATTTGAATTGCGGTGACCAAGCACAATTTCCCAGCAAGTTCAGGAGACTTGTGACCTTCTGAATGATTCTCAAGTCCCGGAGAAGGCTCCACAGTTACGGAAAATCTGTTGGCTACATGCACATCATTATCTGCTCTCTCTCTTGTTTGGTTTTTCCTAGTTTCCATGGTTGATCTTTTTCCATCAGTGCAGCAGATGTGACTAGTTTTGTTCCAAGTAAACATTTACGTTACAGAAGTATCATAACCTGGGTGTCGTACATTCGTGGAAAAGAAGAGTCCTTCAGCTGGAGGACCTACTGCTTAAACGGCTGCAATGCGGGTTTGGCTGCATGCTGCTTTCAAAGCTAACCTTTCTAGCGTACTTGCCCATATCACAGTGCAGCAAAAGGCCACTGCACATGACTTCTTGAGGCTGTCATTCCACTGCCAGGTGTTTTCTGTTCCCTTCGGTGGTGATTAAGTTCACCACAGTGAATTTTGCACGTAAATCAGGGATCAGAACCATCAGTGAAGAGGGGGAAGGGGCCTGAGTCGTCTCACTTATTAATTCCTCATCATTGATACAGCCATGGTAAACCAGTGTTGACGTGTCAGATTTTGGGGATGGATATTTTGTATGTTGAAGGACAGATGGTGTTTCCAAGACGTCTCTGCCTTCTGCCTGTTCCTGTTTCCTTCCAGTTTGCTATGGAACGTTTGCAATGCAGTGTGTAAACTGAGAGAGAGAATCCACACTCCGTCAGGGAAGAGGCTGCCGAGGAGTTAGCTATTCAGTATAATCCTTCTCATACTGGTTTAATAACGCTCATTGGGCATCAGTTATGAAGATCACACTGGGAATAATAGAAACGGCTATACACTGACCACACATTAAAGAACATTTTAGAACTACTGAATGGAAAGCTGTTCTACACAGTGTATTAGATAGAGCAATGGATACTGAAGAAAACAATCTCTTCTGAGAGATTAGGAAAAGATAAATCAAAAATTATTTCCAGCAGTATAAAAAACATTGAAAAATGCCACAAAAAGGTAGGGCTCTGAAAAACAGATCACATCTCAGAAAAGCATCCAGGAGAAGTTACGGATGGACTGTAGGACTCATTGAAGTGCTCCTGGAGGTAGACAGAGAGCAGTCCTGCTGTCCTACAGATGCTATGGCAGGATGATGATACAGGTTCACTTTGAGACTTCTTGAAGATGTCTGTGATGGAGACAGATGTCCTTCCAGGCAGAATGCTTTTGCTAGTGCACATTATCAGATCAAACCAGATTTGCCTAATATATAAAAGTTCAGATTCTGCTCCAGTAAAGCAGAGTGGGGCCTTGGGTGAGTACCTAATTATTCATCTAATGTAAAGTCTTACAATTTTTCACCACAAGTCCATTGTGCCATAAGGAACCCTTCCAAAAACACTTAACTGAACCCAATATGTTCCCATTAAAAGCTTGAGCAAATCAGCATTTTCCATTGTTTATCATCAAAAGTTTACCAACCAGCTCTAATTGCCAAATATAATTGCCAAATGCCAACAAGAGTTTGTAGGGGGACTAAAAGCGAGGGTCATTCTTCCACCCTTAATCCTTTGCCCGAAAAAAGACTGTAGACGGCGTAAACAGGTCCATTCTACTAAAAGGAACCCCGATGGCAGCCTGCTCAGAGATGTTCTCCACTGCATAAGGATGTGCAGTGAAGTACTCGGGGGGGTTCTTCAGGCACATAATACTATTCAGGAATTATTCAGCCGACTGAAATGGCCCCTTTCCTCACTTCACTGCAATAATGCTCACGGGCATGACATTAAACAAACTCTTACTATGCATCTAATTAAATGGGGGCTGAGCACTCTGTCCCTCAGTGTTTTAACGCAGAGTGTGGATTCTTCCGTGGCTAACTCGCATCAAGCCAGCGATGGCTGTTTTTTAATGAGATTACAAGACCTGATAATAGCTCCCCAGTTATTATCTCTATGCCAAGACATTTGTAACTGTAAAAGGTATTACAAATAGGAGACTGGAGAGCGCACTCCCAAACCTTCTGACTAGTAGATGGGAAGCAGCTTCACAGCTTGAGCAGATTTACTACTTCCCCCAAAGAAATCTCTGTCTTCCAGAACTGAGAAAGAGAAATCACTGGAGAATGCCCAGATGTGATTGTGTGCAGCCACTTTTGCTCCAGTCCCATGCATCTGCTTGCAGACTTGAACCCAAGCAGCATCAATCAGATGAGCTGATACGGCACATGAAGAAACACCCCATCTGAAAAATAGATGGGAATTTTGTAACTTGTGTTTCCCAGCAGAAGACTTTAAAAAAAGATGTTTCCAGTGTGGTTGGTACTAATCTAGAAGGCAAAGGCAAATTCAAAGAGATCACTAATTAGAAGAGATAGCATTTAAAAATAGGGAAAATACTAAGCACTGTACAAACTATTTCTTAATCTTAGTAATAAATGTAGACTGTAAAATATTAACAAAGATAATGACTAACAGATTAGAATTTATTATGCAAGATTTGATTCACCATAACCAAGAGGGATTCATTAGAAATAGATTACAATGTACAGTAATAATAACAGACAATTATTGAACATAATAAATCTATGTAAAGAGAGGGATGAGTTAATGTCTGTCTTCCATTAGAGGAAGAAAAAATTAATCTGATCATGTAAACTTTAGTCACTCTGCTCTTACTGTCCTCAGATTTTCCAGCGAGAACAAACAGGTCTGTGTGACAGAAGAGAGCCATGAATAAGCAGAAATGGATTCTTGTCTCAAGGAGATGTTGTAGAAAGAGGCATAAGCTCAAAATGCCCCTCTCCTCTTTTCAGTTATTTTTTCCATATTAAAGTCTAGTCTTACTAGCATAACAACCACAAATAAATGGACTGGGTAAGGATAAAATAAATGACCCTGGTAAATAGTACTTTTATATTTCTGTCACAACCAAGATATGCTATTCGTTAGTATTCTATTTGTTTTAATATTTTTCTTGCTTATTCAGTTCAGTTAGATGGTAAGAAAGAAGGTTGTGTGGGGTTTTTAACACAGCTTTAATTAATATTCAGAGCACATTGTGGCATTATATTTCTAATATTCAAATTTTGATGTTATTCTAAGTGTTTTATTAAAATATTGATTCCAGTGGGAACTCTTTTATAGTGCTTCAATATGTCAGAAATAACAATTTTTGTTATCTGTGGCAAGCTTTCTGTAATTCCACCTCCAGGAAACATCTGCTTTGTAAATTGTTCAAATAGTAAACAGTTCTTTCTAGGTTCTGTCATCTTTATTCTGGTTTTCTTCCTGCCTTGCGGTCCTGTACCATTCAGAACAAGAGCTAATCTCTGAGTGATCCAGTGATCATGTTAGGCCATTTATCATAACTCTAACAGACAGCCTTTTCTGGATGTTTGCCAGCTGACTGTGTGGGGACCCGCTATGCTGGACTTAATCATGAAGCTTCATGGATCTTAGAATCAGTCATACTTTGCATCCAAAATGTGGGTTAAGGATAGGTGGACACTGTCTTTGTCTTCTACTGGAGAGGGCAGTCCCTGTTCCACTGGCTGGCAACAAATAATACTGTTCTTGTTATTTCTGTTATTACTGATAATAACTGTAGCAATAAACATCTTGCTAGCTGACACATGTCTTTCCTTCTGCTTTTTCACTAAATAGGTGTGCTCTCAAAATGGTTGTTTGGGGTTTTTTTTTTTTCTTTTTTTTTTCTTTTAGAAGTTTAATGCTTTCATTTTAATGAGGCAGTCCAGATCAGCTGGCAGATACTCACTGTTCCTCAGAATGATTGACCTTAAGCAGGATGGAACATTTGTAAATTTAAGATTAGAAAAATCTTGACTTTGAAAACAAGGCTTTTGAGGTGATTGACTCCCTCTACTGCACTCTCATGAGACCCCACCTGAGTCCAGCTCTGGAGCTCCCAACATAAGAAGGGCATTGACCTATTGGAGCGAGTCCAAAGGAGGGCCACGAAGATGATAAGGGGGCTGGAGCACCTCTCCTATGAGGACAGGCTGAGAGAGTTGGGGTTGTTCAGCCTGGAGAAGAGAAGGCTCTGGGGACAGCTTATAGCAGCCTGCCAGTACCTAAAGGGGACCTGCAGGAGAGATGGGGAGGGACTCTTTATCAGGGAGCAGTGCAACAGGACAAGAGGTTACAGTTTTACACTGAAAGAGGGTAGATTTAGATTAGATATTAGGAAGAAATTCTTTACTGTGAGGGTGCTGAGACACCGGAACAGGTTGCCCAGAGAAGCTGTGGATGCCCCATCCCTGGAAGTGTTCAAGGCCAGGCTGGATGGGGCATTGAGCAGCCTGGTCTAGTGGGAGGTGTCCCTGCCCATGGCAGGGGTTTGGAACTAGATGGTCTTTGAAGGTCCCTTCCAACCTAAACCATTCTATGATTCTATGCTATCCTGTGAATTTTACATCTGAATCTGAATTTCTGATCTCTGTAGCAAAATAGAAGTAAAAGTTCAGGAAAGCTAATAAATCACTCTTCAATCTGAACCGAGCTCTGTTAGAAAAAGAAATTTGTTGCTTATAATGTACACCTTGGCTCTCATTAAAACCTTGTAGAAATGATACACTGTACTTGAAAGGCATAGATTGGAAAATAAATACATTCAAGCTGCATTGCTGGGCCAGTGCTCTGTATCCCAGTGGTAAACTTAGCCTATTAATGGCTAATGCTTTAAAGAAACACAAAAGCCCTAAGGCTAGACTTGTATTGCATTGTAGCTGCATAGTAGCTGCAAATATTAATCAAAGCTTTTGAACTTGTGAAGTAGCGCATTGTCCTTGATCATCTGTAACTGAGCCTAGACCAACTTTTGACATGGTTTGGATAATTGCTCCTGCCTGAAAATGTCTGATATTTTTTCTAAAACAGCTTTATTCTCCACTTAACTGCCTAAATAAGAGAGACACGCTTAACAGGACAAGCAGCAGTGTTAGGCACTGAATGTTGTGGCCCTGATTTTGCAAACATAGATGTCCATGCTCGTCTGCTCCATTGAGGTGATTTTGGGAAGCCCCACAGAATTCCCCTCCCCCCCTGCCTCACATCTCCTTCCCCACCTTTGCACTGAGTGAAGAGCCTCAGCACTGGACCGGTCTTTCTGACTTTCTTCCCTCTCTCCTTCCCTTGCCTTCCTCACATCCTTCCTATGCAATCTTCATCCAAGGCTCCTTTGTGGCAGGGAGCAAGATCTCTTACTGCCTACTGAGGCTAGAGAGGGTTATTTGCAGATACAGAGAGCACAAGAATGTCCTTCTCCTCCTTCTCCTCCTTGTTCCTCCCCTGTAACAGAGCACAGGGCTCTGGGGGCTTTGCCATGGTATTGACTCTCCCCAGCAGCCCCTGGCAGGAAGACAAAACCCTCTCCTGGCCTCTCTTTGCTGAGACCAGTGAACACAGAGACACTGGAGGAGCTTTTTCTTCCACCCTGATGGTCTGTATGAAGCACACAGTGCCAGTGGATACCATACTGCCTCTTGACTGGCTCAGTAGAGCCAAGAGCGTCAATCAGAGCTACTGGCTCAGATCAGTCTTCCAGCCAGCTGACACATACACATTTTATTCATGTTTCTGTACTTTTTTTGCATGGCATAACTGCATTGAAATCCTAACAAGGAGGAGTGTTTAGGGATGAGGCAGTCCCTCACTTCCAGAGCTTCCTCACAGGGAGTGGTACACTTGCCACCTTGTATGTCATAAGCGCCTGCAAGGCTGTTGTGAATGAAAACCACAGTAACATGGAGAACTTGAGTTGCGTCACAGTGAAAAGAAAAAGCTCTAGTGACGTGAAGTGAGTCACCTTGGAGTGGCTGGTAGCTGATTGAAGGCCACCGTATGCTCTTTGGGAAAGTAATTGCTCAAGCGCTTGCTTTTCACTTTCTTCATCTTCCTCAAAGATCTCTTCTTTGAGGAAAGAGGAAAAAAAAAGTGTTCTGTTCACTTTTCAAACTCCAGTAAGGATGTCAGTCAATCTGACCTTTATCAATTTTGAAAGACAAGCAAGCAGCCAAAGAGTTGCTCTCCCACCGTGATCTATTTGGGCAGACAGCAGGCACAGGGTTCTTGCAAACCCCAGGCTTCTTGTTCTGAGTGTGGGAGCTGTTGGGCTTGGCTTGGGTCTTTCAATGCTGATTTTGGTTTTGTCATCCTTTGCTCTATTTAAATCTTGTTTATGGCACTAAAATATTGGTGGTGTTGCATTGTGCATTCATACCACTGTAATACTTTAGTTTTAGCACTGCTTGCCTTCATCTGTATACAGCCATTTATCTCAGGATTTCTGAATCTCCAGTGTAATTTCTTCACAGCTAAGGCTACACTTACTCAAAGCGAGAGATGAGAAGCAGAAGTCACAGATTGCTGTTAGAAGACACAGACCAGTGTTTTCAATATTCTTTGTACAAAGCCAATTTACTTTATTCATCCAGCGTTACATGGGAGAGTGATCAGAAAGGAACTATGAGGGAATATGGTGGAAATTCAGCTTAGAAGGGATGCCTTTCACTAGTTGAGGAAAGGCAGAGGTATATCGTTTCACCACCTTGTTCCGGGTTCTTTTCCAGGATTTAATTGTTTAGATTATGTCATTGTATTCAGACATGTACAGCAGCAGCCTGTTGAAATTTCCTGTGACCGTGACCTCTGTAGTCTCAAGATGAAAAATTGGACAGTAAAAATGATCCAAAAAATTTAAGTTTATTTGAATGTATTCATTAGTAAAAAAGAGCAAATAATAAATATCTATAATGATAAAGAAAATATAAGTAGAATCCCCGAAGGACTGAGCTTATATCCTGTATGAGTGACTTGCATATTTGCCTTTGAAGCAGGGGGGAAATAAAGCTATTTTTTAAGTTCTAAATTAATAAGAAGAATCAAGGTAAACCAGCAAATAAGTCCAACAACACATGGTTCCGCTCTTTTCCAGATTTGTTTGAACTGATTAGGGACCAGAGTAAACCTATTTCACAACTCAGAGAATGTGAACAAATGGTTTTTCAGAACTGTAAGATTAAATTTCAGCGATTCCGTCTCACATTCAAGCACCAGCATCAGCCCTGAGAATAAACATAATTATAAGAATTAGTAAAATTAGTTGGGGGACACACCATCTTACTGAAGGTTTTCACTGAGCAGAAATATCCTCAGCTGGTATAAATCGGTATGGCTCCATTGACGTCAAAGGCTCTGCAGCAATCTGCACCGGCTGGGGAAGCAGTCTTCTGTGCCTAAGAGTGTTTTTCTCCAATCCGGACCTGCTGCTTTACGAATTTTAGAAAGAACAGAAAAATGCCTCATGGTCTTGTGACAATTGCTTGTTACTGTCGGAGGAAATATTATACTCTGTGTGCCTCAGCACAGGCTGCCGGAACAGAAAGACACCTTCATTTGTGAGAATTATATCTGAGCACTTGGGACATTATTCAGTTTTACTGGGCTGTATTTACTTTAACTGGTTTTATTTATTTTCTTTCCGTACAAGAATTTACTGCATACACATAATACTTTCTCGCTTCTCTATGATTGGATTTGCTTTATCAACTGATCTCACTCAAATTTGTTTTGGTTATAACTGAGCTGTTACTTTTTACATATAAACACCGAAATGTAGGAGTTACCATTCTGGGCAAGACCAGCTGTCTGTCTGCTCCAGCATCCTGCCTCTGGCCTCAAGGCAAGGACGGAGGTACAAAATAACCTGCCTGGGGGGAGCACTGCTGCCCCCCGTCTCGAGTTTTTTAGTTGCTGTATACACTGAAACATCGGGCGTTACACTTCTCGTTAAGAAAACTGTGAGCCAACTAAGGTAACAGAACGTGTTCTCGTTACCTATATAAAGGTCTGGTCCCTCTTTAATCCTGCTAAGCTCCAGGCTTTTCTCATTATTTTGTGACAGTGAATGCCACGGTTTAATTATGTTTCACCTAAAAGTTAAATCTGTCTTCAGTGTCATCAGCTGTTCCCTTATGTTGGTATTCCAAGAAAAGGCAAATGGCAGCATCCAATTGACTTTTGCTGCAATAATCCGTGACCCATTCTTCCCTCAGCTGAGCCATTCAAATCTTTTCCATCTGTCTTCATCTGGAAGTCCACCCATGCCTTTTATCATTTGTATCAGCTATTTCAACTCCTATTTCCACTCTACCCTCATTTGGTGTCTGTCCTAACGGTGGGGCAGTCATGTTCCTCAGGGCACTTCACAGTCCTGATCTCCCAGTTACCAGAGGATTTCTGGAGAATATTTTGTCTTCCTTTCCACTAGAAATCTAAGCACTGGATGGTGTTTAAAAAATCTAAGCAAAAGTTATTGCGCAACGGGGCGTTAACAGGTCTTCTCCTGTCAAGACACAACCGTTGGGACCTGAGAGCTGACAAGTTCTCACACAACCCAGAGTTAGACAGCAAGAACTAAACACTGTATTTCAAGGAAAGGTGTGTCACCGACATATGTCAAAGATATTCTGCTGACGCTTCACAGGACACGTTTTGTTTGCCTGTCAGTATGGCATTACAAAGCCAAAGTCCTTAATTACACTTTTCCTAGACACATTGACATTTAGATTTTTTAGGGACCCTGTTGTTTTTTTTAAAAGTAGCATTGTGTTCTAAATTATAAGCAAGACTGTAGGGAAACACACTTCCAATCTCAACTAAATTGTTGTTGGCTTATTCTTGATGTGGGCATGTGTCAGGGAGAGGTGCAGGACTAGCTCAAAGTCTTCATGTCATTAGTTTCAAGTGACCCAGCCTGATCTCCTCTGTTTGGGAGGATGGAAGGGATGTGAGATGAAGGATCTCACTAGATGTGACCTTTTACCTCTACTTTGTGAGACGCGTCCTTGTACCTGAAATTGAGCAAAACTGAATGTGGATTTGTGCTGGCATCTTGGCATCTTCACAGCACAGTGATTTTCTCTTAGGTATATTTAGCAAGCGTACAGAGATTGGAGTGAATAAGCTAATGATATGACACATTCCATATGACACATATGACCCAGATGTAAAACAAAAAAAAATTACCATTACAATGAGATCAGTGTTAAAGCAGAACAGAAAATGAAAAGTTTAAAACCTTTAAGATTACCTAGGCAACATAAAATCCATGAAATGACTTGCAGCAGTTGAGAAAAAAAAAAACAAAATCACCATGCAAAATAAAAGATAACTGCATGGCAGAATTATAGCCTTTAAGCCCGTACAGTATTTATGTATATTGTTTTTACTTGTAAACATGTAAAAGAGAATAAATGTAAATATATCCTTCCTTTTGATAAAAGAGAAAAATAATGTCTTAGTATTGCCTTAAATTTATAAACAACTTTTCATCATGAAGAATCCCTGACTGACAGGGGAATTGAAACGCAATATCATACTTCAGAATGCCATACTTCATATTTCTGATAGCATCGTTCATTTATTTGAAACAAAAGCTTCTTAAAGCTTTTCTGTGTTCAATGTAAGTTTAACATTTTTGGAGCTCAACAGATAAAAATACCCAGTTGAAGCTGATCCCTCTTCTAGTCTTTGTAACTAAACTGAAGCCCAGAGAAAATCTGTTTGCTCAAACTAATGGCATCTCTTGGTGTGTCTTGGTGGAAAGGCCTCCCGCTTTTGCAGAGGACAGAGTGGCTGCACAGCAGAGATTTTGCTGTATTCCCAGGAGAGCTGTTAAAAATTATGATTCCCTTGTACACCTTGCCTAAGACTGTCCCCTGCCCTCTCTAAAATGTGGCCCTCTTCCCCTGAAGCTAATGCTGGCCACAGTATCAGAAAGGGGAGTGTTCTTGAGTGCCAGTTTGGGTGAGCGCCTCAAGTTAATTCAGCCTGTGGTTGGGAGGGAGGAAGGTTTCCTCCCCTGCTGCAGAAGGGCTTTGGCGAGGCAGGGAGATGCTGGCCCCGTGGCCAGGGAGGTGCCCCACAGCCTCCCCAGCAGATCCCTGGCCTCCAGCAGCCTGGAGAGGAGAGTGTGCACACCCACGCCTGCAGCAAAGCCATCCCTGGTGAAGACATTTATGAGGGTTATGGCTAATGTCAGTTGACGGGTAAAGCAGACTCTTCCTTTAGCAGTGGCGATGGCTGAATCATTAGGTCTCCGTTAGGGACGTAGGTCTCCTCGCACAAGAAATGGTCCTGAGCTCATTTTTGAACGAGTGTTAATTTTTCAGAAGTTCATTTTCTCACTCTGCCATGGGCCTTGAAATCTATTGATATTTAGCAGCGTTTCAGCAATAACGATGTTTTTGAGACTCTTCTTTTCTCTGTTTTCTCTTTATTTTCCAATACCGTCCGCTCACTCCTCTAAATTGCCAACCTATGCTCTGTGAGTGTCTCAAGTTTTGTTTTAACCGGTATTAATACAGACAGGCTGTCAGCAGCCTCATTGTGTAAATACTCTATTAGTTCCCTCAGGGAGCCATCGTGCTTTGAGCTACTTAGTGCTTGGTCTATGGATGGCGGATGTAAGGGGGCCGGTGTCCCTGAGGAACAAGGTTAAACAAAACCCCACTGCTCGTCTTCTCTTCATTTTTCCCCTCCTGCCTTAATGAATGCGGAGTGCTTTTGTTGGCGGCTGGGAAATGGATCCCTTACATAAAAAAAGCAGCAGTTTCTATCACTGACGGCCATAAGGCTGAGCTTCCCTGGGAGAGGGCTGCAGAAATAGTTGTTATGGATAATGGACCTTAGTTTGCATGTCAGAGGTGTACAGCATCATCAGGCTTCGACCATATCATGCCTTCTCAGCATCTTCCCAAGTCTAACCGCGAAGCCAAAGCAGCTGTCAAGATTGCCAGGAAAATATATTGAAAAGGCAAACGGAAGAGATAAACACACACAGACCGTGCTGCTGGACTGGAGCAGCACACCAACAGTAGGTACTAGCAGCCTAGCGCTACATTTCATGTCACACTGTTGTGCAAGCTCGCTGTTGCCTGCAGCAAATAAACTCTCAAAGCCGTAATAGCGGAGAAAGTGAGAGGGTGAATTAAAGAGCTGCAGCAGCGAGCCAGTAGTGGAAGCACAGAAACGCTCACTGGGCACCAGAAAGGACATTCAGTAAGGCTACAGCCACCATCTGATGACAAAAAGATGGCCAGGACCTCTCTGAAGGGTGTAGCAAGCGTCATAAAGTCGCATCTGTGTGGTGTTCCATGGGAAGACCTAGTGAGCCATTATCCTCTTGGGATGATCCAGGTGAATCTTTCCATATGTGTGCTGTTAAAAAGAAGTTAAGCACTGACTTTGGGATCATCACATGCTTATATGTGATCCTTGGGAACGACATCTCTGACCACTAGTAGGACAGAAAACAGTGGGAGAAGTGCTGGGATATTTCCTATGTGCTTCAGAAAGAGCAGAGTTGATTAAAGCTACTTGATTTCTACTACAAGAGAGCAAATGTTGTCAGAGGGTTCTATATTCAGGGCTAATTAAAAAGAGATACACTCCAAAACCTCATATATGTGTATGCATAAATGTATGTATATATACATGTATATAAATATATGTCTATATATGTGTATGAAAAGATATACAGAATCATGGAATGGTTTGGGCTGGAAGGGACCTTCAAAGACCATCTAGTCCAAACCTCCCTACCATGGGCAGAGGTACATTCCACTAGATCAGGTTGCTCAAAGCCCCATCCAACCTGGCCTTGAACACCTCCAGGGATGGGGCATCTACAACCTCTGTTGTATGTGTCTCACCACCCTCAGAGTAAAAAATTTCTTCTTTATATCCAGTCTAAACCTACCCTCTTTCAGCTTATAACCATTACCCTTTGTCCTGTTACTACAGGACCTGGTAAAAAGTCTTTCTCTGTCTTTCTTAAAGCCCCCTTTATGTATTTAAAGGCCACAATAAGGTCTCTCCAGAGCCTTCTCTTCTGCAGGCTGAACAGCCCCAACTGTCTCAGCCTGTCTTCATAGGAGAGGTGCTCCAGCTCTCTGATCATCTTTGTGGCCCTCCTCTGGACCCACTCCAACACGTCCATGTCTTTCTTGTACTGGGAACCCCAGAGCTGGACACAGTACTCCAGGTGGGGTCTCACCAGAGCGGAGTAGAGAGGGAGAGTCACCTCCCTCGACCTGATGGCTACACTGCTTTTGATGCAGTGCAGGATATGGTTGGCATTCTGGGGTGTGAGCGCACGTTGACAGCTCATATCTAATTTTTCATCTTCCAGTATCCCCAAGTCTCTCTTTGCAGGGCTGCTCTCAATCCGTTCTCAATTGATATGTGTTTGTATACACATAGGGCACCTCATGAAAAGCAAGAAAAGGTGTTGCAATCTCTTCTTTTGATCCCTTCCCACACTCCATTTATTAACTCTTCACTGGAAGGGAAAGCAGAAACCAGAAGTCTTCACACCTGGATGAATGCCATGACCACCAAGCCACACAATTTTTTCTTGGCATTAAATACTGGCTTTGTCTTACTGGATGTCTTGTCATAAGAAGTTTGCTGAGTAAGCACCTACCTTTGAACTTGGTCATTATGTGATAACAAGACATTTCAGTCACCTAAGAAAAGGCATTTGATATTTATGAGGATATAGTTAATATTACTATCTCTGTGTCAGTGTATTCAGTCTGTCTTTTCAAGTTCTGTTCAGTCCCAAACACAAATGTTCCCCTTCTACCATATGCATAGCATCAACTCGCAGAGCTGAATTTGGGATTTGACAACAGTCAGGTAGATGATTGTTCTGAAGTTCCTGAAACAGAGAAAAAAGAAGCAGCAAACAAAATCCAGCATCCATGGAGCTTCATTGGAAGTTTCTCGCTGCCGGCCACTTTCTCTGGGAGAGGTCAAGCATCTCTGACACTGCTGGGATCTACCCAGAGCTGGGCACGTAAATATCAAATCCAGGGAGGTTTTTAGTGGGATGGTATCAACCTCCAGGAAGGCACACTTTGCCTGGAGACAAGAGGATTCTGTGCATGTGGGTGCCTACAAGCATGATCTCAGGCATTTTTGAATATGCATAACGACTTACAATTATTTTTTGATTGTCAGAGGACTCGGTGTTAACTCCTGCTGGTATTGAGCAGACCTCTCCGGAGTGTCTCAATCCCTTCCCTCCTCCCACCCCTATACAAGTTGTAATGCTCCCAGGCTACTTTTAGCCAATTGTTGTAGTGAATTAAAGGAAATCAATTCAGGAAATAACCATTAACTGATATGTTTTGCTTAAAACTCAGAAGGTTCAGTTCCACTGTCATCACAGTCAACAGCAGTAGGAAAATTTCAAGAAATGGCAGGGCCTTGAGTAAGTTGTATGTGCTTTGCTTCAGTTCTCTAGCCAAATAAAAATACATTAAAAATTGTTGAAGAATTAGCTGAAATTTAAAAGCTTTTTTTTCATCAGAAAGAAAAATTAGGGGAATTGTTTCCAATGGAACAAAGAATCCTGCTCCAACCCAAAGGTAAAATGCTGCTGTAGAACACACTTGTGCTGAAAGCAAAGGCAGTGTCAAATTAGACTGATAAAAGGGGATGAGGAAGAGATGGCACAGGTACTTCTAGAGAAAAGCCTTCAAAAGACTGGTCTGACTGCAAGCCTGTAGGATACTCCAGAGAGGACTGAGAAGGGTTTTCCACCCTTTCTTTTGATGCTGTTCTACTTTCTCATTGCAGACTGGTCCCTGGCACAGAGAATAGAGCCCGGGCATCCTGTTTCCTGAATGAATTCCCCATCAGTCAGGGGAGTTATTTAGTTATTTGCTCCCTATCTTGTTGAATCTTAAATATTCAGTCAAAAAAGCGGAACAGCTTTAACAGGAGGAATTGCATGTGTCCCATCTCCACATTGCTGAGTGGGAGTTCAGCCTTGCTGTGACTTGGACCAAGATGGATCTAAATGTAGCTCTCCTGTCTTCCCAATGAGCATCTACTCAGCACGCAACATGCACAGCAGGGCCAAGCTGACCCAGCTAGTTCTGTGGGAGATCCTCGATTTTTGCACCCTACTTGAACATGCAGTGAACCAGGGAGAAGAAGTGTAATGACCTGGGCTCAAACCCCTGCAATCAGTCAAGTTAGCGAGTGGATGTGAACCTGGTTCTCATATGTACGGTGTGCTAAAAGTGGGGCTAATGGTAAACAGATCGCTATCTACGGTCTTGTAGATGTAGACCCGATTTTTTTTTTTCACCTGAAACAATTTAGTGAGTTTATAAATAATTCTGTGAAGGGCAACATTGAATTTTTCAGTGCAGTCAAATATTTCTGCCCTAAAATTTTCAATCTCTTGCCTAGAGAATGTGACCCAGACTGTCTAGGACTTCACAGATCAATTGCTGAATTTCCATGCAGAAGTAGCATGAATAGCCATAAGCCCTTGTGCAGTATGATCCAAGTGTACACGGATCCAGGTGCTTGTCAATAAGCTGCAGAAAGCAAGCCTGGGTTTTTATTCTTAGAGAGGAAAAGCGTGCTTCTTCAGGCGATGAAATACATTACACCTCCATTTCTATTGCTCTTCACTAACCTCCAGGTCCAAACCAAGCAATAGTTTGAAGGTTCTGTCCAGCGGTGTGACCTGGACCTGTGGTCTCATAGGCAGGTCATAAAACTAATGAGGAATTTGAGCCAGTGATGCAAGGGTTTTGCAATGTAACGGGAAAATCATTAACTAAATCTAGTATTGTATTCATTCCAGTACTAGCAGTAGGGTTTTGCTACATTTAATCTGGAATTGGAGTGATGACACTGTATTTTAGGATGGCCGCATATGTTGCCTTTTAATACCCACTAGTCATTAAATTGCATTTTAGAGAGAGATTATCTTTCATTCCTGTCTTTAAATATTTTACTGTAGTTATTTCAAAGTTTTAAGGGTCAACAGAGGAGTGTCAGCCCTCAAGATCATTCACAGGTCACTGTGTATTCATCACACTTTTAGTTGAAAAATACATCAGTGAAAATACTGCAAATGTACCTAGAGACCACTTACCGTGACCGTGAGAGTCACCAAGTGATCGCTGGAGCAGAAATTAGGAAGGAATAACACCAACGGCAAGGCCAACATCGTTACATATTTAGAAGGGAGTTTGATACACCTTTTACCTGTTTCAAAGGGATGCCCTAGCATATATCCCTTTTATAATCAGGTAACCATGCTATTTTAAAACACTCCGGCATCTGAGCTTTGAATGCAGTTCAGAATCTCTGTGTGACACCAAACACAGTAAATGAGTGGCTTTGACATTGTCATTAGAAGGATTTTAGGAGAAGGCTGTATGGGTCATGCAATTTGTCTTGGGAGTTTTTAGATTCGCTGTTACGTGTGTGTTTGGGGAGGAGGTGAAACTGAAAAGTTGCATTGGAAATGGGATCCTTGAAACACTGTTCATTTCGCTAGTAAATACTGACTTCTCCCCCGCCAGCAAACCGGTTTGATAAAGACAATTTAAAAATGAAGTTGTGGGTTTCTCAGCTGAAGGTACCACTAATACAGGCATTTGTGGTGCTATTTCATGCATTCATTTTCATTCTCATCTTTTTGAGATTATTCCTCAAATACTTTAAAGATGCAAACATTTGGGAAGACAGCATAGATAACATGTACAAGTTAGGGTTTTTTTCTTTCTTAATGATAAATTAAGCCCTGTCTCCAAATGAAACACTATTTTTTTCTTAGGAGAACTACTGAGAGTACTTTATCTGTGAAAATGTGAAAAAAAATCTGCTAGAAGCAAGCATTAACTAAATGACTAGAGCATAACAGCATTCTTTAAAAAATGGAGGTACTTGAGTATTTAAGGTTGTTCCTCCCCAAGAAATCTTAGGTTGTGGAAGGTGCTGGGGATGCTCTGTTGGGGGGATGGGGGAGCTGCTCCGTGCAGCTGTGAGCAGGTAGAGAGTGGGCAGTGTCAGTGCAGCGCCGCACGGGGGTCTCTGGTGGCCAACACCGTGTGGTCCCCTTTTAGACATGGCCACCTCTAGTGTCAGCAAGCTGCTCCAACCTTTCTCTGTAGAGTTTCCTGGCAACCATGTCAACTGCGGGGTAGTTTCTAGCCAGGTTGTATTTAGGAATGTTAAGAATACACGTCTGCGTCTATAAGCTTTGTAAGGTTTTCATCTGAAAATGTGGAAATCATGAAAAGCTACGTCGAAGTAAAGCCAGGTAGCCCATACTGGCTTCAGAAATAAGGAAAATAAAACGCACACCTGAACTCTTCTCAAGCCATCCAGCGTCATGTTGGTGAGCTCCCTTGCCCGAGGGTATCCTCTATGCGCTTAAAGAGGAAACAGTTTTAAAATGGTCAAAATGTAAACAAAGAACACTTTATGTGGTAAATGCAAAGTAGAATAAATTTTTTAAAATAATAGGAGAGAAGTACTGGATTGAACAAGCAGTAAATTATTTATTCCCTTTGGACAGCTAAACTACTCTGAAAGAGAAAAGCTTTTATAAGAATTGATTGTGTACTAGCACATTATGACTGGAGCAATACCACACCATACTAGTTCTTCAGAGTTTTTATTTCTGTAATATTTTTATGTAATAGCCGAAACAATAAATAAAAAAACAGAAATTTCTTTGTACTCTTTGTGTGGTGGGATAATGCAGCACCCTTGTCAGGCAAGAAACTATGCAGTCTGTCATTTATTCTTATTATTGGCTAATATAGTATCTGATGCGGGGATGGTAGTTCATGAGAAATCTAGGCAGGAAGTAACACGAAAGGCTGTTAATCCCCATTAAGAAGAATAACAGTGTCATGAGAAATAGGAGGACGCTGTTCCATTACGGGTGTTAAATGATGGGGAATGCACCATCCCAAGAAGCTCTGGCTAACGTCCCTTCTATCTGCGGGTTTCCGTGAAAGTGCATTTATGACCCTTTGCACAACATTTGTCATCATGAACATAACCTTTTGAAGGTTTCCCTAGTTAGTTCCTCTCTCCCCCCCTCTCTAACACCTGGCTTGGGCCGGGATGCATCTGGTCCTTACCACCGCAGGCGGATGGAGGACAGGAGAGATCTGTGTTTGCACACATCCCGTGCAAACACCGGGAGGATTACAGCCTCCGGCTGTAGGGAGAGGACAACGTCTGCAGGGAGGAGCAGGCTGTGACCTTCTGCTTGGTTTTGTCACGGTCTCCGCTTGCTCAGGAAGAGCGCCTGCATTTGAGACCAGTAGTTTAAATATCACAGTTTGATCATTAATTGCTGTGTGAGCGCCAACCCTAAATCAAAATCTATAAAATGACAGCCATAAACTTTGGGATACAGATTTCACTGGTGACCTCTCGATGATATTGTGGCCAATTAAAATTGTTAAGGTGTGCTCACTATGCTACGTGGAGTCTGAAGTTCAGATCTGTCTCCAACACATAACTTGCAAATGCTACTGCCCTGAATACTATATCTGGATAAGAGGCTGAAAATGTCTGTAACCTCGGCATAATTAAGGAAAGCAGTTAGAATCGGCCACTGGAATGCATAGTAAAATACCACCATCTATGTTTTTTCAGAAAGTACTATTTCAAGAAATAAATTTTAAAAAGCATTTCTAGAAAATGACCTTTCATTTTTTAGAGATCAATCAAATTTGTATTTTCGGTCTATCACATTTTTAGATTCATTCTGTGATCTTATATATCTAGAAAGTGGGTTTCTTGATGGTCTTTGATTGTTGCATATTCCTATAGTCAGCTTAGTTTCTAACGGTTTAAAACTTCAGCCTGTTATAAACTTTTGCCTCATTGCACGGTACCTGAAAAAAATACAGACTCTAAATGGTTAGAACAAAAAAGTTATTTATTGTATTTTTAACAGGATCATTAAACATAACTATAAATCAGAAGACCTGCTGAAACAACTAATAATGTATTTTGGTGTGGCAAGCCAGGGGTGTGACTCTTTGCTAATAATTTGTACTAATGCAAATTATGAAGTGACATTTATGAACTGTATTTGGCATGATACATAAAACTTCAGCTAAATGTAGAACTATTGATCTGCACTTTTGCAGGCAAATACTTTTCCACAGGTCACAGCGGTTCCCACCCTGAGTATTTAATAACGCCAGGTTGTTAGGTTGTTAAGTTAATAAATGGCAAGTTAAATTTTATAGACTAATCACTTCCACTAATCAAAGTTTACTCCTCTATAATAAGGAGAATACAGCATTTTTTACACATTTCTAATAACTGTTACTTTATAGCATGGCTTTTCAGATTTGTAGCAATATATCACACCTTGATAGCATGGACAGGCCCATGTGGCTGGGAGTAAGGTCCAGAAGCCCTACCAAACCCAGCCAGCTGGAAATCCTGCAAACAGGGCTGTATTTTTTTGCTGTTCCCCTCCCCAGGGCTTGTGCCTCTAACTCTGGGCTGCAGATAGATGCTCCTAGCTACTCCGAATTCACTTGCTTGAGCCACTATGGCCCCTGGTGAGCTCCTGCTCCAAGACAAAGCTGCCTGAGGTGCTTCCTGTTACCATCGGTCCCCTTCACTCTCTCTCCAGCAGCAGCTCAGAGGTGAGAGCTGAGAGCGCTCACCTGGAAAAGGGAAAGCCCATTTCCCAGTCTCTCCTTGGTCTGACAGGTTTTCAAGTCCATGTTATCGGTCTGCGAGATGCTCGAAGCCTCTGCCAGCTCCCGTTCCTTCCCTGAGGGCAGATGGCTCTGAATCTGTCCCCGCTGTGTTTGTTTCTCTTTAAGAGTGTCTCTTCAGGCTGCTGGCACCATGTTCCCTAACCTTAGCAGAGCATCCTCTGGCTAAAAGGAAGCACCCATACTCCTGAAGGTCTTGCGTTTGGTGATACCAGCCCTGCAGGTTTCTTACAGGAAGGGTCCTCATGCTGAAACCAGCAGGCGGGGAACAGCGGGTTGGGAAGCCCGTAGTAGGGCTTTGGCTTGGGCTACGGGGTATGCCACATCTCCAGAGCCTGCATGGGAAGGTGCCTGAGCCACTTCAATGCAGTTGTGGTGCCTACAATGGGTGATAACTAAATCCTATTATTGACCAAGCCAGCTTTTCCCAACTGGGGGACATCCCTTTTCCCCAAGACAAGAGGCGTGGAAATGCTTGTGATGGTGGTGGGAAGAAGTGGGGGGAGCACAGCAGCCCAATTTTGATCATCTTGGCACGTGCAGGAGTGAAAAGGATGCAGTGTGTGCAGGGACTGGGAACTTTCAGGTGCAAAAGGATCCCCGTAAAGACCTCAGGCTCCCACGCAGTGGAGAGACCAAGGTGCCTGTGGCTGCATGGACTGGGTCTAAGTGACAGACAGGTCTCAGTGGGTGGTTGATGGTTTGGGTTCTCTCTGTTTTCGATGTGGGGACATTCTTGGAACATTTAGTTGTATCAGCTGTATTTGTGTATTCTAATTTGTCCAGTTATTGTGCTTTGTTTTGGTCTATTACACTTTGTTAACTTATGCATTTCTATGTTTTGTCATCCTACTGCTAATAGGCCTAATGGTATGCTCAGAAAATCATCATATAATTGGATTTAAACTTAGAAATATTTTTTCTGGTTTGTGCACTTCGCAGTAATGAGTCTGTTTGTATCTAATATAGTCCAATAAAGGTAAAAAAGAAAATAAAATCCAGGCGCTTGGTACGTGTTACTTTACAGGGGGGAAAAAAGCCAACCCAAACCGTTGCAAAATCATTTATCTGAGTAAAATAAAGGCACAATTAGTGCCCAAAACATCTGACATAAAGGCTATAAAATTGTCTTTATCAAGGGCACATGAAGGAGGCTGAAATTTTGCATTTAATCTGAACGTCAACAGATCTTTCAGAAGTGGCTGGTTTGTAATATAAAATTAATTACCCTTGATACAGGGGAGAAACAAGAAGGACGGGAAACAGCTACAAAGAGTTAGGATTATGCCATGTAGCCCACGATGTAATTATTCAGGCATTTAAGTCGGGTAGGAAAGAGCATATTGAGGGAGATGTAGGCAGGGCAGAGGTTGCAGAGCACAGGGTAGGCAGGGGAGAAGGTGTGTGCACCAGCGATGGCGTGGCCCTGCCTGGGGGCTGATGGCAGGAGAGGACCTGCTGCTCTTGGTGAAGAGCTCGTCACTGTTCTTCTCACCAGCTGCTGATTCACTTCTGGGTCTCGTTGTTCGTTATATGATGGACTGCAGGAAGACCCAGATGTCCGGTGCATTGACAGGGAATGGGCAAATGCCTGTGATACGGGAGGCCCTACACCAAGCCCATAGGAGGCCTGCAGCAAGGCTCTGAATTCCAGTTGCCAAATCACAAATCCCATTAAAATCCTCATCTGTCCCATTTGCTTGGATCACTGCTGCCCATCTGAGCCCAAGTGTCCCCCATACAGGTGTCTTATTCAAGACCCCTTGAAAATAAAATGTGCCTCAGGGGGCCAGACCATACTTACTCAGGCACAGGTGGTATATGAAGGAAAGATGGCAAATGGCATCTGTGTCAAATCTGGCCCATGTTGAAGTCCCAGAACATAGCGCTTCTCGCTCTGGGTGGGGTCTGCTTCTGCAAGCACCAATGAACAATATACCACCCAGGTCCACCAGTCCTGCATGGTTCAGAAGGAAAGTCATATTTTTGGAAGTATTTGAAGAGGAGACATAGAAGATTTATAGCCACGGACATGTTCGTGCTGTTTAATTTGTTTGGCAATAGTTGGTGGGGACAATCTGTCTGAAGTGCACATCTCATGATAGAATAGAGCCTTTTATGTCCATAATGCATGACTATAATATTATAGTAACAGGCAGGACAAGGAAATAACAAATGGGAAGATAAGAGATTAGTATAGTCTTTAAAAAATGTCTATTATTATTCAAAACTGTATAACTGTCATTGCTGAAGACAAACTGTATTATAAAAATACAGTATAATATTATCCGAATTAGGGAATTATGGCTTCCAGAGGCATAAATACTATCGTTTTGGCATTTCAGCTACAGTGTCAGTACATAGTTGTGCTCCTTCTATAGAATGTGGAAAAGCTAAATCAGAATTTCCTGACAACTTCTGATTCAGCAATTTTTACAATAAGTAAAGGTTAGAACTACCTGAAGTCCTGTTTTGGGGGAATTTGAAAGATGAAATAACAAAGCTAAAGGAGAGCAAGGAAGAGAAAAGAAGGCAGCGAAAGAAACCAGAGACCTTAGAGAGGTGAAGGAGAAAGAACACGTCGGACAGAATAAGAAAGAAACCTGATTTTCAAATGTACAAATCGATCCGTGTTAATTAGGTCAATCTGTCAAATTGTTAAAAAGGTAGGGGAAAGACCAGCCTAGGACAGCAAAAAATTAATTGCACATAGGATTGATGATGGTGGAATGAAATAATTTTTGTCTCTTCTTATCCACTGTCTTTGTGTATGACTTCTATTAATAACATGACTATTTTAGTGGTGCTGCTCAATTGCCATTCACTTTGAAAGTTCCTAAATATTAAGGCCACATTAAGCCAAAACATCTCAGACTTACACTGTTACGTTAGGATACTAGGTATTACTTAAGACTTCAGTATTTCCAAGCTCTGTCATTTGTTATTTGTGATGTTTGTAGGTGAATATCAGACTGAATAAAATCTGAGGCCAGCAAACATGGTTAAGGTATGATCATTATCCAGTTAACTCAAATTGACTTCCACACAGTTGGAAAGGGTGTTCAGCTGACCTGGTTAATGGGTAGTTCATAAACCGTCACTCTTCCTGTTCATGGAGAGGAGGACTGGGTGTGCTTTGAACAGCTTAACTGCCTGAGCAAAATACTATCATTTCAGTGGCATTTGCTGAACTGACGTAAATGATTTGGGATACTTAGATTCATCAGTACAGTTAATTTCCCGTCTTCTCTGCCCATCTTCTAAACAGGCCAGAACACACAGGGGAGCCTCAGCTAGAGGAGAGGCAGGGATTCTCCGCTCCGCAGCCATGCAGGTGATTAGGTTGCACGATGGCACCTGCAGATAGATGCAGCCAGGAGCCTCCGGGTTTGCAAGTGGGACCTAAAGACCCAATGCCAGGTCAGGAACCTGCCTGGCTGGGGAGAGGGACAGCTTGCAGCTCACGAACGGTTTGGGCACACATGCTCCAGAAAAGACAGATAAATAGACTGTGATACTCGGGAGATCTTTTGGGCCTTGTGTTACATGGAGATGGTTTCCATTTATTGGCCAAAGCAAAGTTCTGCTCAGGTTTCTGTAGAGTCTTCCCTCTGCGTGCAAAGCTAGGTCATTAACAACCCAAATAAACTTCCCTTTTCCATCAAAGTCTTAACAAAAACTCTTAAAGCAGGTATTTTTATACTGTTTTGTATACTTACAGCAAATTTTTTTAGTAACAGTTATTCACAACGTTTGTTTAATCTGTGAGTACCTTGCAATGTCATACAGATTTGGTGGGTTTTGGAATAGCCAATGGCCAGTAAGTCAGTAAGCCAACTTGTCCTACATGGTGCTGGGGATCGATTTTCTTAACTTTTTGAAGTTATTGCCCAAATCTTTGCACACAAAAAACCCCAACCCATTTCCTCTTTTCCACCAAGGTTTGTAAGGATGGGATTCATCTGATCAGATGTGTATTTTCAATGTCGACATCCCAGCTAATTGTCTAGACTCTCCTCGCTGTCACAGGAGAGAAACAGGGACTCATCGGTCTCAGTTCACTTAAGGCAGACAGCTAAAACAGGCCAGATGAGTGGCATGTTCTCGGTGCACATTTCTCTCTGGTGACTCTCACGTGAATCAAGGTGATGTGAGTGTGTGGATGCTTCAACGTAAGTGAGTCTTTACCACCTGCAAGTGACATCCTGCAGGAGGACGGTAATTCCCCTTTAGCAAGGAGGGAGGGATGAATCGCAGGTATAAGGGACTGCAGCCCTTACTGAACAAAACAGGCCTTTGATGATCAATTTCCTGCTATATTTCTTATATATGTCTTGGCTCCAAAAGAAGCATTTTTACTTGCTGGGCTTCTGTTGGACTATTTTGGGTTTGAGGAGGGAGCTGTTTCGCTTTTCTTTTCTTCTTGTTCGTCCCTTGAAATATTTAACTGTGGTATGGTCAGCCAGAGTTTGCTGTGCGTCTGTTGCCCAAATGTTCACGGGCAAAGCACAGTAATCCTTCAAGTCATGGCACTGAATTTCATTGTTTAAAGACCCTTTAGCAGATTCCTAGAATCAGCTTGGGACCAAGAGGAAATAGTGCTCTGAATATTCACGTTTTAACACAAGTTGTCATTTAGCAGAGTAACATCTGCTGCTTCCTTAATGTGCTGTTTTTTCCAGGAAACTGAATTAGTAACAGTTAAGTTTTATCTGGAATTTGTGCTGATATCGTGATTCTTTGGAGGGGAAGGGAAGAGTTTGTCTGAATGGCCAGGAGCTATGAAGAGCTCTTCAGTTTCTGGAGGTGTTATGAAAAAGTTAAGCATCCTTTTCGTTGCTGCTAACTAAAGGAAAACCAGCACCAGCTATATCAAAGAAAGAAAAAGCCAAAATAAACCTTACCTGCGGGTGGCCAGTTGAGTGGATCTAAGGACAGATTTTACCCTTCCTAAATAGCTCGGACACTTGCCATGGGTTTTGCAGTCTGTGTATGCAAGAGCAAAATTCTGCCTTGTGCTGTTCTGCTGGTAACCAGGGCCAGATCCTTGATGACCTACTTTTTATTATTTGGTCAAGCAATATGTATTATTCAGCAGGCTTCCCAATTAATTGATTTTTACTGTTTGAGGTATAAGAAATCAAGCCAATAATGTGGATGGTGTTCATGGGGGTAACGTGGCCAGGCAATGCTAAAAGGGAAGATTTGGGGATTTTTGTTTTTAACTGGTGCAGTTAAGTGCGTTCATTTGTTCAGTAGAAGTGCATTTACATTGGCTTAACCATATGTTCATTTTGCTTTTCACAATACTTTAGTACTGGCAGGAGTGAAACCTCCCAAAGAACAATTCCCTTATGCTTCCAAACATGATGTTAACCAGGTCTGCTTTAATATTCTTTCACTGCATAAAGCAAATGCATAAAGCAAACACATTTATCAAATGAAAAGAATACAAACACTGAAACATGACTACTTTTCTGATGGCAGTTGAATAGGTGCTATATTTTAATGTATGATAGAATACCAAACAGATTCATTATGATTATTGCTCACCATTGCAATAAAGTAAACTTTTTTAGGACCTGATTTTTCAAGCATTTATACACCTGCCTAACTTTGCAGATGACTTTAAAGCAACTGATCCCAAGGGCATGTTTTCAGGACTGAGACTTTAATGCCTGGACCCTTAAATAATGCATCGCTTAAAGTGTAAGAAAGTGGATGAGTTAATTATTTAGTTTGTTTATTGCAGTCTTTAACACAGTTGCCAGCAAATAGAACAGATAAGTAAGAGGAGTCACAACCTGTAGAGATTTTAAAATACAGAGCAAAACAGCAAGCACCATGTCACCATTTGCATAGATTCCTAGAAGTAACAGAGAAACTTGGCTTGCAGATCAGAAATTGTGAATGAATTCAGCAGATTTGTCAAACGGCATGATTTAAAAATAACCGACGGGTATAGCATATGTCAAAACAACGCAGGCAAAGGCATCTTCGCTGCCCCTGCTCCTTCTTCTGTGGGAGTCAGCAGAGACTTGCTATCTGCCTTGCTGGGGAGGGAGGTTTGCCTCTCATGGCTGGGAGTGGGTAATCCCGCCATCCCTCGGCCACCGTCCCAGGGGGCACCTGCAGAGCTCTGCCCAGCGGTGGCTTTTTTCTCCCCCGGTAACAGAATTTCTATCCCCTTTTGAGTCAGTTGCCTTCCCTGTCCTTTATGTTTTTGCTCAGAAACACGCTGCTTCTTCAAAGCTTTGCAACAACAAGCGTTTGACAATCTGTTGGTGTTAAGCCAGGTTTATATCAAAGCACAGCAGTGAAGTCGTATCTCATATGGCGGCTGTGGGACTGATTTTTCCTTTCAGAGGTGTGGCTGATTTGCCGTCTTTCCCAAACACACATACGATCTTCACAGAACAGCATTACAGAAATGGAAGAGTTGTATAGTTGTCCAGTTAGTGAGCCAAAACAGCATCCCAGGCCATAGGAAACATGCACTGTATCATATATGAACCGGTGGGCAGCAAAAAATTGGGGGAAAGAAATCAAATTATACCACATATATATTTATACTGAATATATACCCTGATACCTGAAAAATGTTTGTATATTATAGATGAATATTGTTGCAGGAACATGGGAGATGTTATAGCTCTACTGTTTGTTTCCAGTTACAGTTGGAAAATTAATGGTTTGCTGAAGCAAATAGATCACCACTTGGCAGCTGTTACTGGCAGGACAGACAGTAAAACACACATATGCTGTGCACAATATTTCTGTTTCCTTTTCTTTCTCCTGATTGTAAATGAAATAAAGTACTGGTAGGTGTTTCCGACCAATGTTAAGCTGCTCTCTGTCAGTCTCTAAACAAGGTGAATACATAAAGATTGGCTGTCATTGGTTTTCTTTAGCACCCAGCCCTCGTTGATTCAGCAAGCTGAAGTTATACACGTGGCCAGATTCAGACATGTGAACAGTTTTCTTGAAGCATGTTCTACCAAGAAGGGTCACGATGAGTGCCTGAGATGGACCCTAGAGCTGGTTGATCCTCGTTATTGGAAAGTAGAGTATCATCTTCCCCTCCTGAGTTCTCCGGCTGAGTTCACATGTGGGAGCTTGTTTGTAGCTGTGTCACTGCAGGAAGACTGCACGTGACAGTCATCTGGTGGTAGTCATCTCTGCTCCGCGAGGGGAGGTCGCCTGCACGTGGGTGGAGTTTGTCACTCGGTAGCCAGAAGCAGTAGCTGCTTTCATTGGCTTTCGTTAAGGCTCTGTCACTGTTAAAGCCTATGCAGTAAGTTAGGCTTTCTAACCTCACTTTTCAAAGCCAGAAGTAAAAGACAGAGTTCACTTTTGAACTCCAGTATCTTCTTCTCTTAGGTGTCTGAGGCAAATGGTGTATGCCCCGTAGCTCTAGATGGTCATCTAAAGAGCTGGGTGGGTCCGGGGATCCCTAATGTCATCAGAAGACACTTGTATGTCAGCTGTCATTGCCCTGGCCTGTCTGTGGCATGGCTACGTTAAGGCTGTAGGATACATAAGGTCTACCTTATTTTGACCTTAGCCAGCAGGCCTGGAAGGACCCAGGGAGGCCATAGGGGCTATCTCCCAAGACCGTGGTACAGTGCTACTTACCAGATATCAATTGAGATGTCTAATCAGAGTTTGTGTTCTGGAGATTAAAAACTGCAATCCTGAACTGTGTCAATGTATTTATTTCAATAGAAGTTTACATGCTAAACCAAAAGGAAACCTGCTTCTTTATTAACTTCTGTCAGCTTTTGTTAGCTTTCCTTTTCTTCATGCTCTTCAGTTTCTTTCCATTAACCACCAAACACAGTCCTTTTTTCCCATCAGCAGCTTTTATTTCGCTAGCTGTGCTTTTGTAGTCCTGCAGACTTCCAAGAGTCTCCGTGTCTCACCTCTTTCTTTTGTAAGAAAGCACCTCTGCCTTTTGCTCTAGACTTTTGTGGCTGTTCATGGTGAAGTTTTCATGAAAGTTGCCTTTCCTCATTTCTCTTTCTCCCTGTCTCCAAGTCTCTCCCCTACAGCTGTAGTACCTTAGGTAAGGAGCTCTTCTCTCAGTGCTCGCTCTTCAGGGAGAGCGGGGCACAGCCTTGCAAGTTTTAGTGTGCTGCTTGAGGTGAAATCAAGACCTTGGTTGTTCTGAGACACCATGTGCTTTTCCACTGGCAAAAGGGTGGTAGTGTTTTCAGCAGCTCTCCCCTGGGTTTCTTAGGAGCCTGATGGGGAGCCATTAACCCAGATTTTAAGAAAAAAAAAACAAAACAAGAAGAGATTCGTTCCAGTCTCTCCAACGATGTCTTCATTCAAACTCATGCAACCATTTCAAACTGCCGTAAGTTTGAAACCACCTGTATATCCCTCTGTGTCCCTGTTGGTTTTTTGTTGCTTTGTTTTGGTTGTTTGTTTTTTTTTTTTAATTTGATGGCTAAAGGAAAGAAAACTTTGCTTTTTGAACAACTACCTCCTGATCTTTCACTTCGATGAATTTAGTATGTCTTTCTGATCACTAACATGTTGCATAGGATTCATTTCCTTTCACTCGCAATGTTTAAAATTTGCATGTCCAAGTCTAGCCTAGGCTCCTTTTATAGTCAAAAGACCAAAACAGGTACCTCCAAAGAGCGATTCATCTGGTCTTTCTTAGGCACAGACCTTAGAAGAAGAACTGCCCTCAGAGAGAGACTGCTGCTTTCTATTGCCTGTGAGCGGAGCAGAGAGTGACTAGCCATGAGCTGAGGTGTCTAGGTTGTGAATATTTTAATTCAGATGGATAATACCCACCTATTAGCTAGGTATCATATGAAAAAGGGTTATACACCTTCTCTCTGTCACTTTATCTTGATGTCATTGCGTTTTTCCTGTTGATTTACATGTATAGCTTTGCAAAGTAGACTCATAGTTTCTCACAATGACAGCGCTTTCTTATGTCTTACAGAAACCTCATATTTGTCTTAATATTCTCTTACCACCCTAAATTCACATCATAATCACATTGTGGCAGGCTCTGCGTGACTTTTGCACTGTAATCTTTATAATATCATTGTGAGTTCTTGAAGTAGCTATTATCCTGCTCACAATTAAAGCTACATAAAGTCACTTCAGAGCATTCTCATTACTTATCTCATTGACTTGAACACATCAGCTGTTACCGAATGTTTTCTTTTTTAAATAGCAGAATGCATCAGTACAACTGTGATTCAGATTCATTGCAAATACAAAAATAAAGGCTCTTCTCCCTTTTCTTTTCTCATCATGTGAGTATTTCCTATCTTGTGGAATATTCTACTTTACATATGGTAACACTCATCCTAATTCACTGAGCCACATTCAGAATTGTAAACTCTTCATTGTGCATCACTGGTGAAAAGACATATTTTGCCCTCATTGTTAGTACTCAAAGCAGCATAAATATAATCCTGATTTTGCTGCATAGTGCTGGCAGACTGGATATTTTCACATTGTTCTCAAAATCTTCATATCGATAGTATTTCTTTCATGATAACATTTATTTATCAAAGTTTATGCTGCTTTGACTTTTTATAAAATAACAGCAAAGATAAATGGATCGATTGACCCCAAGAGCAGTTTATTTATCCCTTTAGTCACACTTCAGTGGCAAAATCAATACTCTTCTGAAATATCTGATATTACAGTGGTTCCAGTAAATACTGACATTCCTGAACTATGTGAAGGGGGAACAAAAATTTATTATCAACTTAGATTTTTAGTACCTTTATTGATTTTTCTGGGGATGCTTGAATTTTTATTTATCTGTAGCTAAGTAAGTGACCTTTGTTTCAAAAAAAAACCCCTCAAAAGCAAACCCAAAAAGCCTTAAGTTTAAACCCTGTAAAAAGTAAAAAGGGAGAAACCACACATCTAACACTGTCAGCGACAAGGATCTTGGCAGAAGAGTATGTCTGGTTTTAAATGATGCATAGCACACCACTGTGTGTTCTTTTTCATACTATCTCTGCATTTGAAACAGCATAACATGTAATTTTTTTTATACTGATATTGTTGACATCCACTTTGTGCGACAGCTAAGATGGTTCTGAGTCTTGCATTGCTACCAATTATTTTGATAAAAGGATGGAAGAGATGACTGACCTGAAAGAAAATGAAAAAGCATGCAACAGGTTACATATTTCAGCCAATAAACAGATCTGCAAGCAGTAACGGGAATTATGCACACGTATGGAAGAAAATTTTCTCTCTCTTATCCCTGGAAGCTTTGAACATTTAAAAACTGGATGAGAAAGGTAAGGTTCGGGGGAGTTGCTGAAGGCAATGTGGAGTTTCTGGTTTGGGGTATCTCACCAAAACAGTGTTTGGACAAAGTATAGCAGAGAACAACTTATTTTCTCAGCTGTGCTAAGCTGAGGAGTCCACTGTACCAAAATTTGGAAGACAGGTAGTCCTGAACCAGTCTAGTGTTTGAGACAGGGATGGTCTGGAAAGCCTAAGTTCAGCAGGCACCAAGGAGTATGGGTTCATCCCAGGTGGACGCAGGGAGACCAGGAGGGGGTCATCAGGGGTCTATTCCAGCCTGGCCATACCGTGCTCATGTGCTCTGACTTGTAGGGTAGTTGTCTCAGGATTTGGCAAAAATGGCCTAACAGACACGACATGGCTTGGAACATTTCACATGTTCCAAGGGACACGTGAAAGACAAGGGACTCTGCTGCCCTTCTAAGTAGATGGACAAGGATGAAGAGGATAGGTGGGATGAAGGGGATAAGCGGAAAACTCAAGGTATAAATCAGCTTTCCTGCTGTTTCAAATTGTGGCCACTTAGTGAACACCACCCACATTACTGCCCTGTGCATAAAAAATGGAATGTAAATTTGAAATTTATATACAGGGGGTGCTTGCTTCTCCATATTTATATAAAACAGTGAAGATCCTTAGGGAAGTTATCTTAGAAGAAGAGTGACCTTTCCAGTAGCAGAATGTTAGAAACCTGAAAAAAAAATGTAGAAACTAGGAAAACACAAGACATAGTCTGAAGTTTGAAAAGTTACTCTTTTTTGGCAGTTCCTTTCCTACCTGGGATAAATGTACTCCTTTCTGAACTACCTTAATGTTATTTAAGCCACAGCTAGAATTTAATCTTTAACACTCTTCACCAAACTTCACCAAAAAAATAACTGATAGTGAGTGTTCTGCCTTGGTTGTCATGCCTTCAGCTGTCACTTTGTTCAATCCTTATCTCAAACAGGTTTGTTCTGTCTTCTGTTGGCATTGCTTGTACAGATACACAATCTGCCATCAGCAGGAAGTAATGATAGATGTTTGTGGTTCCTTGATGGAGGTGTACTTCTCTTCAGCACTCCTATTAAGAGTAAAAAAAACCACTCAGTGGCCCTGTACATATTTAGGATGTAGACCAAAGGTGTGAAAAGCCAACACAAGCTCTAGCTGTCACTTGGTAGGTACCGCAGTGAGTCTTGAGTAAAGCATAGGTCTTCTGTGAATAAAATTTCCCCCATTTCCTGGTGCTGTAGTGTTCAACAAGCCCATCTAATATAAAAAAAAATACATTTTATATGTTTTTTTCCATTCATTTCTAGCTACATCCCCTGATAATCATTAAGTCATCCTGAGATAATTATCTCACTGTACATTTCCTCCTTCTTAAGACCTGCCAAAAGATTAATTTTCTCCAGAGAAAAGGAATTCCATAGCTTCATTACATCTATGTAAACCAGAAAATCACTTTCCCTCAAAAGACAGTATAATTAAAATACATTTTCTGAATTTGTATGAAAAGCGGAAAAGTTTTAAGTAAAAGTTCTGATCCAGATGAAAACTAAAATGCACGCGTGGTCTTAAAGTTAGCTTAGCGAGATGGCTTAGTGATGGTTTTTGTCAGTGTTAGGTTGATGGTTGGACTCAGTGATCTGAAAGGTCCCTTCCAACCTAGGCAATTCTGTGATTCTATGATTGCATAAACTTCCATGTAGACCACAGGTTAATCATGACCTTCACTTCTTTGAATAATCAGGGATATGTAATATTAAAACTGAAACAAAAGGAAACCACAAACCTATTCAATCTGTGTAGCTAGAAGAGAACTGCCTTACAGAAGAAAGATCTGGGAGCAGATAACTTTCCAGAAGTTTCAAAAACATCAGGACAGTCATTGTAATGTCCTGGAGCTATGAACAGGACAGTGTACATGAGACTAACCTACAGGTATTTTCATATTGAATCTAATATTGAGAAAAATTTTGCCAGAGGACAAAAGAGAGAAAACAGACTAAAAAACATTTAGGATGTCCGCTAGATGATGGAGGTTTACTCCCCAAATGTTGCAGTACTCTTTCTTCCCAGAGGCTTTTACTGATGTGCTGCTCCTCCAAAGCACTGAGAAAAGTTCTGTCTTATTTGCCTGTCCTATATTTCTAGTGTCAAGTATATTTTGAAATTTTTTAATAAAGTACCACTGGAAAGCATTGCATACATTGCAGATCTGGAGTAAATTTTCTGATGGGAACATTCCTCTCATTTTCACTTCTACTTAAGGCCTGTTTCTCAGCATTCACGCCTATAGACTGAGTATTGATTGCTTACTACTCCATGACAAAAAAAAAATCTATTTACCAATAGGTTCAAAATTTGCTGAAATTTTGAAACATGGGGCTATTTATAAACGAACAGATTTCTCCACTTTCAGTTAAAATCAGCACATCTGACCAAGCAGAACCACATCATAATTAGCAACTATAAGACCACCCAGTTTTACTTCAAAATAGCCCTGGACACAAAATTATTTCAATGCTGGCTGCATGAACAGTGTTCCCCCTGCAGTTTAGCGTGTCGGGTGCTGAAAGCTTGTACTGGACCAAGTTGTTGTACGTGCATCCTCTGCTAAATATAGGAAATATAAGGATGTTAACAGACATAGAGAAAGGGAGACTTAGAAGTCTCTGCATGCTTTTCATTTCTATCCTGTTCCCTCTGTGGAAGTGCCAGTGTATGTGGTGGAAATGCCAGCAAGGCTTCTTGCCATATGCCGGCCCATTTCAGTGATTTTGCCTGGATGTGTTTGCGTGTGTATTCATATAGAATCATAGAATCTTCATGGTTGGAAAGGACCTTTGAGATCATCGAGTCCAATCATACACACACCAAAAAAAAAAAAACCCACCAACAAAAAACCCCCCACAAACAAACAACCTACAATCTCTGCCACTAGAGCATGCCCTGAAGTGCCACATCTAGACGTTTCTTAAACACCTCTAGGGATGGTGACTCAACCACCTCCCTGGGCAGGCTGTTCCAGTGCCTGACCACTCTTTCAGTAAAGTAATTCTTCCTAATATCTAATCTAAACCTCCCCTGCCACAACTTCAGACCATTTCCTCTGGTCCTGTCATTATTCACCTGGGAGAAGAGGCCAACACCCACCTCTCTCCAACCTCCTTTCAGGTAGTTGTAGAGGGCAATAAGGTCTCCCCTCATATATGCATATATGCATACACGTGCAAATGACATAAGGTCAGTGTGCGGTGCCAGATGCTGGAAGCAGTCAGCATGGAGGAGGGGGAGAATCCTAACTTTGACTCCTTTGAACTCAAATTAAATGTGAAAATGAGTCGTTACTCGAAATGGATTTGTCAAAACAGCCAAAGGGAGTTTGGTCCTCATCACTTGTATTTGAATGGCTTATGGACAACTAAATCCCTTGGCTCCTTTGAAAATCCCAAATTTAAAGGATATTTTTTAGTGCTAGCAACGAGACTCAGTGCCACTGACATACTTCTGAGAAACTGGCATCGTGAACCTTCAATCTGATTAGTTACGCAGGTACTTGTGAAATTGCTTTATACCAAAGCCTTAAAAAAATGTACAGGATGTGTTCCAATGCTCAGAGAAATCATAACGGTAAGAAATCTGTTGTGCCAACAGGAAAAAACAAGTCAATATGCCCCTGCCTTCATATCCAGGCGATCTGCCTATCCAAGTATTTTCTGTAAATTTAGAATAAATTTTAAAGGTGTAAGGGCATGCAGTTGTATCATCATTTTTATGGCAGCCAAATTAATTCTTTCATGCAGTGCTTGAACCTAATGGAGATTGACTGTCCTGTTTTCCTATTGTAATGATGTGTACTGAGTTGAAAATGAAGATGTTGGAGGATAAAAAATAGTGCTGTGACTGCTATTGATTAGCTGTCTTGTTTGCTTCATTGTTCAGGCTCCGGTGGCCTCTTGGGCAGAAGGACACCCAAGTATAACATCCCTGACATTTTCCTGAAAAGATGCATGCCTTAAAAGTGACAGCTTTACTTAAAAAATACAGTTTTGATGTATAAATGTGGTAGTTTTAGCTGAGAGGATTCTGATGGATTAGAGCAGACAAAGAGAAAGATTTCTGAAACATACCTCAGGTCAGCCTTGTATCGCGAATAGATTTAATAGCAAGTGTCTTACAAGATGATGACGCTCCTAGTGTCTCTGCATTTCAGTGTATGTGGGAACGAGCAAGAAAAGCTGAGTTTATCTTCAAAGACAGAGCGATTAGGTTATTCTGACTAATGTGCTCAGCTTTCATTAGAGGCTTTGAGTGGTCATGAATTCCAGAAGGCTTGACTGTGTGCACTGAAGAAGAAAGTGGCCCTTGAACCAATACATAATTTTATCAAAAATACTGCCTGTATTTTTAAAAGCCCCCGTACAGATTGTTTTTCACAGTCTTCTGACAGTAGGCTATTTGACACCATTTTGTTTATTCTCTTGCCTGTTTTTAATGCAGAGTGTTTGGTATGAGAGTCATATAATTAAATTTGTAAAAACAATTACTTTTAATTGCATACATATGAATTTAATACACATGAATGTGTATATTAAAACAACCCTATGGCTCTTGCTTATACAGAAAACAAGCCATAATTTACCTAATTCTCTGTCAAGGTATTTAAAGGAGTCAAGTACACTAAGTGATTTCATGCATCACCTTTAATGAAATTCACGAACATATGAGCGTGACTGTAGGGCTGGGTCGCAGCCAACATTAGAAATGCTTCTGCTTTTATCAGTGTTATGTTAAAAAGGGCCGGATTCTGCCGCGTGTACTGTCATGGCTGGGAGAAAATGGATTTGCTCAATGAATGACCTGTAGCTCAACAGGGGTGGCGATATTAGTGACTCAGTCTGCTAATGACTCCGTGGCAAAACCATGCTTTTTATTAAATCCTGTAACTAGTTTGCAAAAACATGGGCAATCTGTCAGGCAGTAAGTGGAAGCCAGCCAGGAGAAAACGGAGGCTTCTGATGTGCTTCAGCTGGAGGTATTGCTGCACCGACCTGACTCTTCCCTTCCTCTCATCCCGTGGACCTGAGAGCGAGCCCAGGTACTGCTGCTCTTTCATCCGTGCTTTATAATGATCCTGGCCTCACAGAGCACGTCTGGCCCTGCCTCTATCTTTGCTTGGTGCGTCTCATCCCCAGGCTCATGACAAGGTCTTCTTATTCTGCTCTTACAAATTCCCATCACAAAGACCACCTTCCATCTGGCTACGTCATCCTGTTTCTTGTCTACCACGTCAAATTTACATTTCTTCTTTTCCCCTTCAAAGCTGCTGATAAGTCTGTTCCCACTCTCTTCTCCAGACTTGTCCACGATGGACTGGATATCCTGCTCCAGCAGGGACACCATGTCTCCTGCCTTTCTCCCTGCCACCATAGGCAATGGGCCATCTCTGCTGAAAGAACCACAAGATCACCACTCTTTCCTTGTTCAGGATCTCCAAGGAAGTCATCTAGCCTACAACATCCAGTGGAGATGTGACAGTAGTCTCCTTTATTTGTTCATTCATATTAAAAGTAACCTCTAAAAAGGCTGACAAATCTGAGCCAGTCCACAGTCCCCTCAGTTTTCCGGCATGTTTTGTTCCTCTCCCTGCATGGTGTCTTTTCTAATGGCAAAGTGTTTGGGGGACAGAACCTGCTTCTTGCTTTCTGCTTACTGGCTTCTCCAATGAAGCTCTCAGAAGTAAAGAAGTAGCTCAATTTTGGCAATGGCAATCTTAATGAAAATCTTAATTTCCCTCTCATTAGATTTATGTATTGTAATTTGGTCTTGCATTATGTGGTCAGGAACTATTTCTCAAATAATGCAGCATATAATTTTGGCTGAACTAAGAACCACTAGACACATATTTGCAATATCTTACAAGCATGGCTGTGCATATATGTGATCATACCATTACTCAACTGATGTAAAAATCTTTGATACAGAGTAGATACAGGGAAAATGGCATGTATAGACAGAAAACATGTTGAAGTTATTTCAAGGAATATTTTATCAGACATAATTTATCACCCAATTAACTACATACACATTATTTGAAGCAGAATCTCTGTTTTTAATCCTGTGAGCACTCATTTTGTTTCTAAAACTTAAAGTATGGGATGAAACGCAGTAAGGAAAAAGGAGTCTGATACCTCTGATGACCATTTGCATCCTGCAGGACTCTCAAAATCTTTTTTCTTCTTCAGTATTCACATTTTACCCATTCTTGATGGGTTTTGCTTCTAACTCCTTTGTGGATAAAGGACAAAGATATTCGGAGAAGGTATAGCAAAAACTGGTGAACTGCACTATATAAAGATATATTTTTTTCTTCTCACTCCCTCTCTTTTCTTCCCAATTCTCTCTGTACTAGTCATTTTTGATCCTGTACAATCTAAAAAAACCCTCGAGTGAATGGAGGAGCTGTAGCTAATGCTGCCAGAGTCAGGCTCACAAACAGCTCCCATGCAGCAAGCAGCAGCAAATGAAACCAGTCGAGGAACAGGATGCATTTGCTCAGGGGAGACGAGAACATTTTACACAGATGAGCTTAATTCTGCTACTTCCTTCATGTTTTGATCTTTTTCACTTCCATCATGGTTGTCAACGTTGTCATCATTGGCAGCAAGATGAGCCCTGCTGAGTATATGGCCCCCTTGCCGACCCAATGCCATCAGCCTCCCACCCTGTCATTTCCTTAAAAAAGTCTGTCTGCGCCTGTCATTGCCGATCTTGGAGCACTGCTGAAGCCTGGAGTGATTCGATGATTGCCAGCCCCTCCGCTGGGTAGAAGTCCTCTGTTAGACATTGATTGTCCACCCCCAAAAATTCCAGGGAAGCAACTAGAGCTGAACCAGGGTTGATAGAGATTGCGGGGGGATCATTACAAACATCAGCTAATGTGACAAAATAATTCCTGATTTTGTCCTCCTCCTTAAGTTGGAGCAACCATTGAAAACATCAAACTAGAGCACACCATCCTCCTCCTGTCCAGAGGACTGCTCTTCAGCCCCGGCGTTTCATTGCCGCTGTTGGTCTCTGGCTCATCGTGGCAAATGTGATACCTCCGGGTTTACCTTGCCACTCTGCCGTCCAAGACATGGTGGTGGCAACTGCCACCCGAGGGTAATCCAAGCCATTATCAGCCCTTCCTAATCATAGCTAGCACATGTGGCTTGGGGCTGGGGGCTGGAGGCTGTTTCATAGCAGTGGACTGTGATTTTCTTGGTGTCTGAACTAGCAAGAGCAAACACCATTTCAAATTTAGCAATCAGCTTCTTGCATTGTACCTCGCTTCTGGAAGTGCAAGGTAGGAAGCAAAACCGCCCACCGTTTCTCAAGACCATACCTGAGTCCCAGCTGCCAGCATTTATTTTGGGGTATGTTTTAAATGGCTGCAGGTGTCGATGAAAAGCAGAGGTTGGAAATCCTGTGCAGCACCGACGGCTAACCTTCAGGTAGCCTCTCCATCCGCTGCAGGAAGCATTGAGGCTTCAGTGATGCTGAGAAAAGCCAGGAAGACTCAAGGGCAGATCAGTCCCATTAACTTTTCCTTTGTTGCTATTTCTGTTAGATTCTAAAAATCAAATGCAAACTGATAAAAAAAACCCAACCAAACAAAAAGTTGCAGAACTTTGCCCTGTTCATTTCAAAGTATGCAATTAAAATTGTGGTATTGTGGGCGAGCTTTCAAATAGTGAATTTACACTATTCTTTTAACACCATGATGAAATGCATAATCTCACTATTTTCTGGTTGTTAGAGAAAAAAAGAGAATCAGAATAAAGGGTTTCCGTACCTTCTTTCTCTTTTCTGACTTCTTGTGTGACCTAAGATCTAACAGGAAGATTTTCTGGAGCCTCTATTCCTTCTTCATGCTTTGGTTCTGGACGGCTGACTTGAGAAACTCACTTGCAGCAGTGTATGGGATCCGTGGATCTGTGTTTCAACCATAGTGTAAAAAAATGAGGTAATAATAGGTACTTAAATACATCCGTGTTCATGAAAAGGATAGTTAATCGAAATACAGGTAGTGTACCTAGGTGTGTTGTGTACGCACAAGCACGTGAAAGGCTGGCCTTTCATCTAGTAGCTCCTCTGGGCTTGAAGACAAGTCAAGCAGCACATAAACTCGGATAGCTTTTGTATCATACGACTCTTTCCTTCAAGTTGACTGTATTTGAAGTATCTTCAAATGTATTTTCAGCTTCAGCGACTTCTTCTGCGAGCGTAAAGTCTGTCTTTAATTTCTAAATTACTGTCTTCATTTATAAACTACTATACTGTATGCATTTATTTTAATCAATCACTGCAGTTGTGAATGCCGGTCTGATTTCTGAATCAGCACTCAAAGATAAATGATAGAAGGTTTATTAAGTTCTCTCAGCTAGGGTTCATGATGCTTAATTTTCTTAAGTGATAATATTTTGTACCGTAATCCTGCTTTTTTTCCTTCTTTCTGCTTAGTTGTGTTTAACCTAATTACACGTATTGTCTCTTTAACAGTTGCAATGTGGAGCCATCACTGAACTTCCATAAATCACCATTTTAACTTTTTTAGGAGAAACCCTTCAAAAGGTCACCTGTCATCAATGATATTCTAGCTAAAAGTTGTAACACTTAACCGTGTCTTTAGGTTCTCCTAACTCAATTACACCAATGCGTCACTCATCTCTCTCTGGGTTTGTGATAAAAGAAGTACTGGTCTAGGGCCATTTTTTGGATCCCTGGCAGCAAGACACCGTACATGTACTTACCTCTTTCACAGCTGGATGGTTTCATTGTAACCCCTGGTGGCTCTCTCCAACATTTTGACCTCATAAAAGCGTAATGTCACTGAATGCTGAGATTTTATGGTAATTTATTCTGAAGATTGTGGCTTTTAAATCTTCCATATGTAGTTTAATAACAGCATTCTTGTCATCAGGCAAACTTTGCTCTCTCTATTAATATTTTCATCTTCATTTTTCACACACACAAACATATATACACACAAAATAAGCTGAAGATGATTTACAGAAGCATTAGAGAATGGGAAAGAGAAGGGAAGAGGCAGAGAACAAGATAAATGAAGACTAATCATACCAAAACCAGACATGCTTTTGCTGTTTTTTTCCATTCCTGTTATATTTTTGTTTGGATTGGCTCCAGAGAAGCCCTGTTCCTTGTCGCTCTTGTTGTTGTGTGTGTGCTCATGCATAAATTCGGGTCAAGTATGAAACCTCTTTTCTGCATTCCTTGTAAGAATGTGTAATGTCCTTATCAACAGATAACAAGAAATCTGAACTAATTTAGCTCATGACCCTGGGTTCTTTTTATTTTTTTCTGCCATTGCCAAAAAAAAAATGGTGTTTGCTTAGTTGTTAATGTATTCAGTTCAGTAAATTAGAGCTGCTTGAAATTTCTACTAATCCTTTTCCATTGAGGGTTTCCCTGGACTGAGTGACGCTGAATAAAACAAAAACCACATGCATGCACAGGTTTCTGAGATTTTCCGGATCAAATACAATTTAAGGGGCACAACATTTTTAAATGAGGTTTTTTGTTGTTTTTTTTTTTTTTAAATTACTGTACCAAAACCACCGATGACTACACAGTGTTTATTGAAAATATGCTTTGCTTGAACTTGGCCGTTAAAGTATACAAGGGCTGAGGGGTTATTTTGCAATGAAAGAATGAACCAATATATAAGGATAAAAGTAGAAAAATGGTTTAACACACAGCACAAAGATGTTTTTGAATGAATCAGTCTTTGCTATTTAATTTACATTTTGAGGGCTCATTAGGATGATGAATGACACTGCTGGAGAATAAAACATACTTCCTGAACAAAAGAAAATCTCTGTAGCCTAATAACATTTTATGCCAGCACTTACATTTGTCAGAAGTGGATGCTATTTATCCCTATGATTATTTAAAAATCATTTTTATTGTCCTTTGTGCTGTGTCCTCTTCTGGGAATTTTAATTCAGAGTTTGACACCTACTTATTAACTTCCGTGAAGTATGGAGTACAAAGGCTTATACTATATAAAGAATTCTAACCAGCCATGTTTATATTGCCTGCAGCTGTATACAAATTAGCTGAGTTTGGACTCATTTCTCTTAGAAATGGAAAAAAATGTGAGTTGTGTAACCTTTACCACCTCAGCAAAGTAAACGTGAGTTGAGCGTGTCTGACCTGGGCATACCAGGAGATAGCAGTAAGTCAAAAGGGCAAAGAGGAGGAATTTGTGGCATTAATGCCACGAATTAGGAAGCTCTACGAGTTGAAAAGTTTCTATTTCATATCTTCTCCTTCTTCCTCTGGAAGGATGAGGGTGAAATAGGAATGCTAATGTTTCAAACTTCAAGCCCATCCACTCCTTAATCAGTAAATAATTACTTGCTGTCTTGCCTCCTTCAGTGCTTATACATGCCTATACTCTAGAGTCAAAGGTATGCAAATACCAGAAAACAGACTATCTCTGGAAAAATGTCAAAATATTTTCGTAAATTATACACTATTACAATAATTGTATTTTTATGGTTCATCTTAGAAGACACACTGCTTTTGTATCAAACATTAGAGTTTAGACCCTTATTGAGCGCAAACTGTAATTTTGCCTGCATTCCCTCTTCCACTCTTCCTGCAGTGGATCTGCCCGGCAGCAGGGATATCCCGCCTTAAGGGTGAAACACGTCAAAGGTTTCATTTGCCTTGCTGGGGGAATGCACCAGTTGCTCCGTTAGCTTGTCGCGGAGAGAATGTAAAACGAGATGACGTGCAGCTTTGCTTTGTCCGTTGTGATGTGAGGTGGGAATGTTTAGTCTTGTTTTCCTGTCCTTCCCCTGTCCAAAGCCATCCCCCACCCCTGGCAAGAAGTCCAGCTGACAGTGTATCAGGTAGCAGTATGCAGGAAAAAGTATTTCCTTATATCTAATTATACAGCTTCTCATACTGATTTTTCCATGCGCAAGATGGTGCTGATCATCCGGAACATGAGATCCCAGTTTTCATTTTCTTTTTGATTTCTGAAGAAATTGCTGGTCAGCCACCAATACGTTCCGTAGGTTTTTGCCATTTCATAATCTGTGGGCAAACAAATTGTGGGAACATTTTGTAACACTGTGACCTGACTGTGCCCAGGTAATGGGTGGGCAAACAGAAACGTTTGGCTACTTTTCCTCCCAAAGTGTGCTAGAGGTTATTTCTGGGCTCCAAGTGGCAGACTGCTGTTTGGAGAGCTGCTACTGAATCCTGGTAGACCTCCTCTCAGTGGCACCCCGTGGATGGACCCTGTTGCCGCAGGTGAAAGCCCTGAGGATACTTGTTCCAGTGTCTCCTGTCTTGTGAAGGACTGAGGCTGAGGAACCAGTTTAAAAGGCTGCTGGTTTGATTTGGAAAAACGGGGATCTTGTGGACAGGCTTGTTTGTTCTCAGAATACCCGTTTTAGGTTTTTAAGGGGTTTTTTTAGGGATTTTTAGGACTTTTCTTTTTTCAGTTGATACCCTGATTTTCTGTGGGGATTACATTCTGCTTACCTAAAATACTTCCAACCCTTTAGACTACAAAATGTACTCTTTGTTATTCTTCCTAAAAATATGTAGCGTTGCCCATATAGAATTGTAGCTATATTCCATATCTACAGTTATAAATTCCACTACATCTCTAGATGTATATTATATTACGTATGCACCTGTTTACATAAGTGTTTCTGATTGTGTGCTTGTAGGGTGCTATACAAGCCTTCATGGTACCATGCATGCAAGCAAAATGCAGGTTGTTGCAGACTATTTTCAATCAAGGCATCCCCGCTTAATCCTTTCCATCTGACCAAAAGGCAGGATATGCCACTTTCGAAAGTCACATCTTTCGTGTTGGTGGCATTGATTGAGCTCTGGGCTGCAGTGAGAGACAAATAACGGGTGACTTTGGGTCTGTCCACATGTCAGTCTCTGCTGTGGGCAGCGCTGGTGCAGACTGAGGGCTCTGACGCACAAGTGGGCGCAGATGAAGAGCTCCTGCCTCTGCTGTAGGGATCCATCAACTGTTTATGCATCAGCAGCAACTGCATGACTGCAAATTGCCAAAATCAGTGCTAGTTTATTTTAATATGCCAGACTGTAAACTGTAGCGATTCAGCAGCTGCTATGCAAGCAGGGACCTCCGAGAGAGTATCGGTACAGAGAGATAAGGATGGAAATGTAAGCTTGGCTTCTGTCTCATTCTTGCTGTTTTTTTTCTTCTTTAGCTGAGAGGTACAGATATTCTGGGTGGCAAATGAAGCAATACCATGCTTTTACATAGGCAATGGTTTGATTTTGACATTTTTTCCTAGGAATGTGTAATCCCGTTGTTTCCTTGTATCTTGAGTTTATATATAGTGCCATCAACAAGGCAGCTTGGGCAGTGAGTGAGCAGTAACCGTTACTCTGCTGTGCCTGGGACCTGCATAGGTGATTTCTGCAGATGGGCTGCTGTGCCCATATAGTCCCCATGGATTAAGTGTTACAGGCATTCAGCCCATAGCTGTTGACAGATTTCCCATCTGCGGTTATTTAAATTCCTGTTGTGTTTGTAGTATAAACATATATAAAATTTAAATTAGGTGGGGACTGCTCTTTTGGGTGGATTTTTCCACCAGCCCCACAGGAGACAACAGCGACTGGCCAGTTCCTGACTACCAGGGCTGTGCCTTCCCCCGTACAGAAGAAGCTAAAAGTCTTTGCCTGCAACCCTTGCTAGCATATCTTGTTTCATAGCTGTATTTCTCTGGCAGAAAAAGGATCATGAAAAAGATTTTGCCAAGAACATTTCATTCTTTTCCTCATGAAGTACCTGTTGCTGCAAGTGCTAGAGGAGTATCCATGTTTTGGTGGAGCTTCCTTGTCCTCCATCTGCCCCAATATTTTGCTGGGCTGCAGGTGACGTAGAGTGACATCTGCAGATAAAACGTGCAGGAAATGCTGCTGGAAGTATGGCTGGGGAAAAGGAGCCAGAAAGCTAAAGGAAACCCTTAGATTATGCATAGCCTTTTGCATGTTCGTCATTTTTCTCTGGCGTTGTTACCTCATGTCCCTACATCGCAATATGGGCACCCAAATAAAAATCAGAGCCCAAGAGCAGCTTTGCCCTTTTCCTCTCCAAGAGCAACCGGCACCTGAAACTCCGAACCCTTCGCCAAATAGTTAATTCTCAGGGAAATGAACCACTCATCATTTCTTTCATAAACAAACAAATAAATAAAAGATACAAGGATTTGATCTGTTTAATACGCATTCTCTGAAAACCAGAGTGCAGACTAAACATAGTAATCCGATGATTACAAATTATTCAGTCCTATAAACAAAGCATGACAATTGATGACAATGTGGTATCATATATCATAAATGCAGAGCATCCTCTCTCATCCAAAACAAATAGTTTGGAGTATTTCAAACCCATAACAAATACATTTAATGCAGATCACTGTGAAACAATGTGTGTTTCTGTTTCTAATGCTGTATACAAAAGCCAGCCAAGATCTTTTTGTGTTTTATGCATTATATTCATTTATGCTGCCAATTCTACTTACTATTCTAGTATTCTGATTTGAAAAATCAAGACTTAATGTATTTCAAGCAATGCTAGATGCACGCGCGTCTTAAAATTATAAGGGGTGGTTTATAAAGTAAATTATGAGACCTTAATATAATTCCCAAGTTGCGGATAGATTTTTATCTCGCTAGTTAAAGTATTGATCACAACCCTTATATTCTATCGGTAGTTTGTTATGCGAGGCAAATCAGCTGCCATTGTTACCCACGCTGAAAATCTCCCCGGGTAAACCGTGATAGATTTATTACATAGGAAGCTTTGATCCTCAGGACTCAACTAAGATATTCAAAGTTCTTGTAAAGGTGTCTTAGAGTCTGCGATACAAATTCAGATGTCTGCTGTCAAACGACTCCTATTCAGCAAGCCCGTATGAGCCACCTTTGAAAGCGAAACAGCAAGATGACACCACTCATAGCTTGACTTTTGGAGAGGTCTTTGTGCTCCCCTGCCTTTCCGTACCTGACAACTGGTTCCAGGCCGTATCAAAGTTGCATAACAGAATTTGTAAAAAGCCACACAGAAGGGTTTAATGTGTTGAGAACAAATAACTTCTTTGTTGATATCCACTGCCAGATCAAAGAGATGGAGGGTAATAGGCCCAGGACTGCATTACCTTCAGTTACACCGGGGAACAAAAGAATCAAATAAAACAGTGAAAGGCAGCAGAGAACAATAAAAAAGGAAAATACTAACAAGTCTGAAGGATTCAGCGTCCCGAAACATGAATAAAAGCCACAGAAATAAATTCATCAAGATCACATAACAAAAGGGAAGCATGTGGCTTCTCAGCTCAAAGGCTTTCCAACTGTACTCCTGTTTTCTCTACGTGTTGTTATAATTTGGGGTGCCACAAGACCTTCCTATTTTTACAGGGACAGAGAGCTGGCTCTGCTGCTTAAAAAATGCAGATTTGTTGCACTTGACCTAGATGGAAATGTCTGTGAGCTGTAGCGGTATTAGAGATTTTCTCTCCATTTAGCTTCCATTTAAAATGAAATGGGGCTACACTGAACGTTTCTTCCTCCAGAGACAAAATAACCTGTTTTTAAGTGGAGGATTATCTCATCAGTTCAAAAAAATAAAAATAGAAATCCAAGAGGCAGCTCACCTTTTTGAAGCCTTCTAATGAAAGTTTTGGAAATCAAACCCAAACCAAACCTAAGGGCAACTGAAGCTTTCTGAGAAAACTCACAAACCCCTCTCTGGTTTTGGTCTGCAACCCAGTAAAAATTAAACTCTACTATCATTGTCCATTTCTCCCTTTTATTTCCCTCCACTGTATTGTGTGTTGCGTGTGCATGAATGCTGGCGCATACAGGATTTAAAATCATTTTTTGCTAGTAAGGCTATTGAGAGAGTGGTTCTCTGTAGGCAGCAGCCAGAGCTTTGCAGTCTATACACCAGTCATGCCCCCACAATGCTGCACTGTTATAAAGTGGCTGGCTACGTGTTTGCTGTATTAAAAAGAAAAATGGGACGGTATAAAGTGGTTACTGCCCCTGAGTAACATGGCCAATAGTCGTGATGTGTACAGTTTTATATTTCTGGGTTTTCGAAGCGGTGCTCCGTTAGCCTTTAGCTGTGTGGGAGAGCTCTATGCAAACAGCTGGGAACTGGCAAATATCTACTCTACTGGAAGGGCAAGCAAACTCTGTGAAAGACACAAAATCTGGAAAAGCTGAGGCCAATTTTTCTTTCTACTTTCTTTCTATATTTCACTGTTACCTGTAACAGCGACCAGCAAAAAGAAAATCAGAAAGCATTGTGACTTTCAGATGCAATATCCCCTTTAAATGGGGATAACCTGAGAATATATGGAAAGAAGAGAAAAGTGAAAGCCGAAAGAGAAAGGACTAAGTTCATTTTAAGCCAACCTTTTGTCCTCCAAGCCTGAGGGACCAGTGTGGCTTCCATCAAAAAATGTTAACTAGTGGCATACGACTACTTGGGAGCTACCTACAACCTTCCCCAAACCTGGGACATTATTCATTCTCCTGCTTCTTGGCCTTGTGATTGCCCAAACAGCAGGGTGCTGGCACGGAGCCCACAGGAAAGTGGGGACGAGTGCTGAGCAGCTGCCACTCCTTGGGGCAGATGTTCTTACAGATGTGGAGGTATCCGGGCTTCTGGAGGCAAGTCCTCTGCAAGGAGGCACAGCGGTGCCTGGTTCCTGCCTAGCTGGCCAGAGGGCTTTCTGTCCCCCACCAAAGAGGACCGATACGGGCCTGCGGTGAATTGGTGGGAAAATAAATCTTTCGGTGGGATTTGGGAAAGAGAGGATGGGAAAAATAAGGAAGGTATTTGTCTACTCTGCAATTTTATAGATTTGCTGAATGTATTGATCCCCATATTAAGGCTGCAGTTGATAAGACTCGACACTTGCTTGGTTGGTTTGGGCATTTTCAGGAGACTTTTGCAGAGGATTTTTGTATGGTGTATATATACATATATATATGTATATACAAGGTATACCATACATATATATATATGTATGTATACCTTGATATATGCAAGGTGTCATGTACATTCTTAACTGGAAGGAACTTACAGGCCTGAGCCCTAAGACATTGCAGCGCCGACATTTTATTTGAAATTTAACGTGTCCTATTAACCCTGCAAAACCTTTGGAGAGTACTGTTTTCAGTAGCTTTGCAGTGAGTGTGTTTCCATCAGACTGTCAGTGACCACAGTATGGCTGGATTTTTCTTTAGACTTTCAGGAATGCTGAGAGCACAATAAAGCTCTGCTGAGATTTTCACTGCAGCTTGGAGAATTGTGCTATTTATCAACTTCCGTGTGGATTTTAAGAGAATCCACCTGAGCTAACCAGAGGTGTCAAGGGATTTATTTAAAAAGGCAGATGCATACAATTGTCATCTTCATTGATAAAGCTTTGGGTGTCCAGTAGCAAAGTATATCCCTCTTGGACAAATAGGTGTCCAGGTCATAACTGCCACAAACAGCATATGTTTTGCAGTCTTAGCAATGAGACTGACCGGTCATTCTCAAACCAGTGCAGATGATGCTCTGTTCCTTACACATAATAGACTTTTTTTTTTTAAACTCCACATCCTCATCCGTATTTTCCGTTAAACAATTGTATTTTGCGCAAAGCAAGGAAAGCAGTGTAATGTTAGTCTCTCGGGCCAAAACTAATTCACTTTTAAGTCACGATCCAGAAAAAAAGGAAATACGCATCAGCCCAGACAAGGCAGAAAAAGTGTTTTCTCTCTGGATTTGCAAATTTAACTCTGCTGGCTTTATCGCTAGATGCTCACTGGTCTGCCCATGCTTCAGACCTCCCCCATACAGGGTTCTCGATGATTGTTGCCCTCACGAAAGCAGCTGCAGTGAAAGGATGATATTTATTTTGCTGGGGAGGACACACTGTCAAAACCAGAACTGTCAGATGTTGGTGACATCCTTGGACTAGCAAAAGGCTTTAGTAGAAAACCAAATGTTACTCCGGACTCTAGATTGTGAGGTTTGTAACCTAACTCTAGATCAGGTCTCAGTCTCTAAAATTGAGAAGGTGGTTTCCAGCAATTGGGATTAATGAGAGGTTGTTTCTCCCTAGAAAACAGTTCTTTCAGCTCTGTATAGCAACCTGTCACGAGAAGTATTCTGGTGTTACCTTCTGGAGATACAAGCTGCTGCTCAGTGTTTTGGGCTCTCGGCTGCCACATGAAGATCCTGTAATCCCCTTTAACCCTCTGTGAAAGCCAGACCCTCTTTGGCCCTAAGCTTTGAGTGAGGTATAGGATAGAGCAACATCTTTGTTACCCATCGTGACAGAAACTACCCTTATCTCCTTTGTCCTGTCCTCAGCTCTGCTAACAGGATGGTCACCCCGATTTTTAATAGCATTTCAATGTGAATGTCTTTCCTTTTGACTTAGTAGAGAAATTGTTCAGATGATGACGTTTTATCAATATTGAATTCCTCATGCCAGGCTCCATTTCTTATTCCCTCCACCACCGCCCAAAGGGTAGATTTTTCCCCATGAGCCGTTTCTAAACGGATGTAAATAGGCTTTAAGGAACGCCTGATAGATGTTTCTCTTTCCATCAAACACTCATGTACAGGGGCTTTCTTCTGTCATGGGCCTTTTGTGGGAGAGATTTCTGCGGAGTTGTGTACTGTAAAACCTTCTATCCGTAAGAGGTTTAACCCTTTCTGCGCAATAGTTTGTAATCACATAACCTTTAGCTCAGTGGGAATGAATACCAATTATCATTTATAAACAGTTCCTCTCATTATGCGCCTATTTATGGCATCTTTTATAGCTTGCTAATTACAAGCACACAAAACAGAAATGTTTGGAGTTAAATAATGTAAACAGGGATGTAATTGATTTTCATGTTGAATAGTTTTTATTGATTTATTGTTAATTAACATTTTTAAAGGATCTCTTGGCAAAATAATCCATTTAATTTATTGAATATTACACTAGCTGATGGTATATTCATATTAAAATGTCACAAAAAGATTAACAGTTCCATAATACTTGTTTTTCCAACTGTTGCTGCTTTACAGATGTTATATATTCTCCCCAAACAAACACAGACAATATATTAAATGCAATCGATTGGTCTCAGTCCAGATCCTGGCGGACAAGTGTCCACATCACTAAAAATACCACATTCCAGTTGACACTAATTGGCCATCTGTGCAGCAGGGAGGACAGGCATCTAATGGGGAGAAAAGCTGATCTCTGTCGCTCCCAGGGCAGGGTCCTTGGGTCGGCTGTTGAAGGAATGCGTGGGCTGAGGGGAGAAGCCCATAGCTTTGCTAAAAAGCCTTTCCTACTGCAAAGCCAAAAGACTCTGGTGTCCAGAATGGAAACTTTCCAACAAATAGACCACTGTGTCAAGCAAGCAGTCACTTAATATTTTCAGAGGATGCATACGGTACTGCAGAAAATGTATGCTGAAGGCATTTCCAGAGGACTCCCCCACCAGCTTTTTCCAGTTTTTGGGTGGGAAGAGGGGCTGTGGAGTCCATTGAGGGGGGTTGTTGACAGCATTTTGGTGAATGGCAGTTACCTTCAGCTGCTGTTGACTTCACTGAAAGCTGAGGTCACTTACTCGACACCTCCCAGGATCGAGCATCTAGCGAGGAGTAAAATTGCAAGTTGCAATCTTCGTTATTACCATCCCATTATATTTTTCAAATGGGTAGCAAGAGAGTGTAATCACATCAGACCCTATTTTTTCATTAGTGAAGAAAAACATTAATATACTGTGACATGGTATTGATTTGGTACAATCAATCTTTCCCAATAACAATAAAACCTTTATATTTTATTAATAGAACAATGCAGTTCTTCTCCATTACAGCTCCCTTTTATTGTTCTGGGTCACAGTGTAATTCTGGCATGTTTGGATTTTTATTTTTATGAATATAATGTGAAAGCCTGTAAAATTGCTCCACCAATCTGCCAGTAGGTTTTATTTGAGGCTCCCAAGCATCTTTTATTAGATGAAATGTTACCGGTGCAGCACTGGTCATTGATTGTTTGATGGCCCTTAGGGGTGGAGAGGGTGACGAGGTTTCAGAAAGGTTCTTGGCCTTTAATTCTCTTGATTTTTTTGTGGTGTGGATTCTGAGACTTGGACTCAGAACTTCTCATCAGTTTGAAGGTGACCTCTCAACACGTGGCTGGACCCAGCGCTTCTAAATCCCCTCCAAGTTGGGCTGTAGGTGCCTAAACGCTAGTGAAGCTCCCAGCAGCCATCCAGAAAGCGGCCCTTCGGCATCACCTCACTTTCTGACTCCAGGCTTTCCATACTTAGTTCAAGTCAGGCAGTACATGGGCAGGAGGTGCATCAAGCTCTGGGGCAGGCCACGGGCATGTGCTGGGGGAGTTACACTCTAACCTCGTCTCCCTGCTGTTCAAAAACAAAAATACAATACCCTGAATGCCTTTATTTATACCTCCACAGTAAATCCATCTTCAACTAGACCTCAGCCTGAACTTCAGAGGCAGAATCCTTTCTTGCACACCGGCCCCTCAGGTCTGCATATCGGGTCAGCACAGCCTAAGGCTGGCAGTGCACTGGATGTAAACTCCTCTGCAGTCTTCCTTCTTGGAGGCTCTACTCTCCAAAAGCTTCTCTCCTACCTCGGTTGTGGGTGAGCTGCTGAGCAAGATGTTCAGAGCAAGTATCACTCTTCAAGAGCAAAACGTACTCTTGTCTGATTAGCATCTCCTTTCTAGTTTGCCTGGTAAGTCTGTTGGATCATTTGATGTTTCTATCTACAGATATTTTTGATTCATCTTCTTCGATTAGCCAGAATATCTTCCTGTTCCTGGTACAAGACTGGGGCATCATGATATTCCAGTTGCAATGAGGCTCCCAATTAGTATAGACAGATAGTTTCAGTAAAGCAAAGCTAGATGACTTTCATCACTAGCTCTTTATTCACTTTTTTCCTTGAAGTGAAATCTTTGTTAACCTTTTTCCTCTTCCCTTTTGAACCAAGAACAATGTTGCAAGATCCCATGGCAGGAAAAGTAATCCCCATAATAAATATGAAGGCTCCATCTCAAAAGAGAATGGGCTTATTAAAGGTTACAGTTTATTAGAAGTCACTGTAAATTAGATGGATTTAATAACTTTAATTAGAGCAACGCTTTGTGACACAGAGCTTGAGGAGAATTCATCCCCGTCTCCCTCCTGTATGCCTCCGTGTCTAAGGAAGCATCAGCAGTTCCTCAGAGTGAAAGAGAAACAGCTCCTACTCGCAGCAGAGCAGAGCACAGGAGAAAACTACTGTATCAACAGACCATGGCCACTGGCACTCCAAATTAGTAGTAAGAAACAGCACGAGTGCCAAGTAAAGCTTTCAAATATCAGGGACAACAGAAAATCAAGCTTCTTCAGCAGTCTCTTCGTATCTCTTCCCTTGGTGTAACCCTGCCCAGTTCAGCTCTGCTTGCCTGCATCCTCAGAGAGAGATGAGGGGTCTTCTTTGCTTGAGGGCTGTAAAGTGCCCAGCATTACTAACAACCATTGGTGAAATGAGGGGGGCTACAGTACACCGTGGCTCCCTGAAGTCCAGCCCTGTTAAAGTAGATGGAAACATTACTGGTAGGTCTCAGGTCAGCCACCGAGATGGAAATGCCATTCTTGTTAGAGGAGCTAAAAAGAGAAATACAATTCTTAATTCTGTTCTGGTCAGAGGTTTTTCCTACTCAGTACTTTTCCTGTGGGACATTGCAGTTTATCAGAAGTGAAAATGTCTGCATCTATGTTGATTTTGACCAAACCTATTTTCATTCTTTTTTGCAGAAAATATTTTTCTTAAAGGAAAAAATTACCAAATTTGGAGTCAGGGTGAAACATTTCAATATTTTGTTTTAATGGCTTCTTGATTTAGGTCATATATTGTTCTGTAATTACAAATTTTATTTATATTTCTTAAAATTTGTTGTTAAAGTGTTTTGATCTGATCAAACTTTAATTTCTCAACTGAACTGAAGACCACTTCTTAGAATTTAATTTTGAAGGTAATGGTATCACACAATTACATTTTTAATGGGAGCATAACCAACGGAATAAAATCTACATGTAGGTGCCTGTCCCCTTCTCCCCCCCGCTGCAGTTCAGAATGAAGCTATATTCAAAAAAGTGGGCACTTCCTGAAAGACAAAAAAGTCAGGTTTTGAACCAGTTGAGGTCTAATCTTTTAACCAGCCCACCTTTCCTGGGGTCCAAAGTCTTGCTTTTTCTCTCCAGTGTGGGTTCAGCACAACCATCCCATAAAGAGCCTTTTGGAAGATGTAGCTTATGTAAGGAAGTCAACAGCAAGTTAAGCCTGAATGTCTAAAAACCCTTCCTGGGCATCTGCAAATGACCTCTCCCAAAAAATACCTTTACACAGCCTGGCTATATTTCCACAGAAACCCCAGAAGTCACCTCTCTGGTCTCAGGCACGTCTCCCTGTCAAATTTGTACATTTTATTCCACGACTTGAAGGTGTTAAGATCTCTTCAGAGAAACGATCGAAGGGAGACTTTGTTGAGGGCAATGGTTCTCCACAATCCAACAGGCAGAGGCCACACGTATGAATAAATAAAAAGATAAGGACTTTACTTATCTTTTTCATACTGGAAGTTTCTTTCTAGCAAATGGATTGTATAGAAAATGTTATATATACACATATATGCGTGTGTGTGTTTGTGTGTGTGTATGTATCTCCATACTTTCATGGTCTTGCCTGGCAAAGAAGCATTTCCAATATGCTTTGAGATCAAGGTCCATCAATGTGGGCTTTTTTCCCTTTTTTTCCTGTTTTTTTTTAATCATGGATTTAGGTTATTGTCTGCCAACATTTACTGCCTGAAGCTTCACTTTAGGCTCCAGGGGAAACCCCGCAGCCCCGTTTCAGGCGGTGTCGTGCGGTGCCTGTGCAGCACGGGGGTGAGAGCTGCCCTAGAGGCAGAGGTGGCACCCAAAGGGTGGCACTTGGTGGCTGCTGCCATGTTGTTGGTGGCAGATGCCTGGCATTCAAGTGCTGACACAGCCAGCCTGGCTCCCGACGAGTGGAAGAGGCTAAGTATGTACCTCGGCCTTCCGGAGATCTTGATCATGCCTAATTTATACTGGAGACCAAATCCAATAACTTCTGGAGACTTTGTAAAAACACTTAGCACAGTCCAAACAATGACAGCACCAAAAGCTCGCACCATAAAAATCTCTTAGGCTAAAATGTAAATAGGTACTTGCAGAAAATTTTTCTTTCTTTCCTTAACACAAAGATTTGAAAGGAGGGAGAAGTATCACAGATAGGCAATTCCTTTCAGAGGGGTTTCTTTATATATCTCCATGTGAAAGCTGTTGGTAAGGGAAGAAAAAATAAAGTAATGCTCTGAAATAAAATTTGTACAGATGCAGCTTTTTTTTGAAATGACATCCCGTTTCTCAAAAATTCAATGTAGCCTTTAGTCAGCCTTGTTTCTTACCGTTCTCTGTGCTTTGCATGGTAATTAGCCGCTCGTGTTATCAGCAGCGCGATGCTCCCGGCTATTTCTTCAGCAGCCGCTGCTGTTATCCTCGGCGGCGGCTCCTCGCATCCTCCTGCCAGCCTGTACGCCAGCCCCACGTGTGTGCAGGTGCTCGGCGTTCTCCAGGCTGCGCCGAGCGAGGAGTGAGGGTAATGGGCGCAGCATCGCAGAGGGGAGAGGCCGGAGCCCACTTCCCCCAGCAGCTCCCTGAGACGTCCCAGTGTTCAATGCAGATGGTTCATTGGAGGTTCAGTGGGGCGAGTTTGTTATGACAGATCACAAAAATGCAAGGGGAGGCAAACAAGCTGGGTTCGTCAATGTCACAATAAATACAGGGTGGCAGCTCCTCGGCTTAGTTGGGAGCAGCAGCCTCAAGACCTTTATTTTGGTTTTTGTTTTTTTTTTTTAAAGTAATTAAAACGTTTATTGCACCAGTGCACTGTGGCATGCAGGCTGTCGAGAGGGTGGAGGGGCTGCTTTGCGCAGATTGCCGGCACCGCTGACATTAGCCTTAACGCAGGTGCTGCGTCACGCAGCCGGCACTGACGCCATAGTGCTTGGATCAGGCAAGGCCACTGACGCAAGTAGCACGTCGAGTCCTCTGTGCTATTCGTTGTCTGGAGGTAAAGCAATCTCTTCTTTTAATTCAGATTTCAAGAAACATTTACCAGCTTTTTTTTTTTTTTTTTTAAACTAAAATATGGCCATGAAGTTAAATTCAGGTTGCCAGGTTCAGAGGCGGCGGGGGTTCCTCTGTAACATGAGTAGAGATGTAGCGGAGAAGAAAGCTTTTAGAGTAAGAATGGGGATTTTTTTCCATACCGACACCTACAGACACTTTTCAGACATAGCTTAAGGTCCCACAATAACACTCTGCATTTGATATCATGAAGAAGAACATAATATGGCTCCAGGCCATATGAAATTGAAGTTGCTTGCTGTGTGCAGAGCATGGTCTCTTAACTTCCCCGCCCTTATTCTAGGAAGTTTGATATCAGCAGTAATGTAAGATCCTTACAAGTATTCAAACCAAAAAAAAAAAAAAAAAAAAAATAAATTTGGCATTCAAAAGATGAAGAACAAAGAGGGAAATATAGAAACTGAGGGTTTTTTTCCAAATATTGTTTTCAGTTTTGCGTACCTTGTCTTTGGTCTTGTGTTTCCAGCTTTTTTTTGCCTTTTGAAAAGCTGTGTGATGTTATTGAGAGAGATACGTGAAAAGTTTTTTAACTCCCTGCCCAGAGATATGTTGTGGTAGGGAGAATAGCTATAGTTTTAGTTCTGTGGTAATGGAAAGTGTAATTTCTTGCTGATGAGTATTTGCACTTATTCCATTACACTTCTAGGAGGGATGTTTAATTTTGTAACAGAAGTCTGTTTCTAAACCTACTCTGAAATAGCCTATTGCCAAATTTACCTTCAGTAGTTTTGCCTTCACACAAAAATAAGGAGCGTCATTTTACTATATGATCAACGTATTGTATACAGCATAAGATGGTAGGTCATCTCATCCCTCCTTCTGTAAGACGGCAGTGGACTAGAAGAGCAAACTTGAGGTCTGGCAGTAAATTCGTTGCTCTGTAAACAAGGCACTTCATGACGAGGGCTTTAACACTCTCCACTGTTGTGAATGGGATTAACAAGTCATAGGCCAGGGTTTGGGGAAGGAGAAGGAGAAAATGGAGGGAAGCCCACAGAGACGAGAGAAATAAAAACTAGCTAATATGAATTTTAAAATTCTTAACTATCCAGAGATTGTTGTGGTGATTCTGTCTGTCTTGTTAGCTTTGTTAGCAACGTGAACTATTGCACTTGCTCCAGCGTCAGGAAAGGTCGCATGCAGTGTTGCGCGGCTCCTTGGGGACAGGGCTGAGATCAGAACAGGGCTACCTGCACAGGGCTGCGGCTTCTCTTCAGCATCACTACATCAGGTATGAGTAACTCTCCACAGGCTGACTTTATAGCATGTTTAGTTCCTTTCCTTTTGAAGTCAGTGGCGTAACTCCTGGTGAACTGCAAAAGCCTGTATTGCACCAGAAAGGGTTAACGCAATACGTTTGTTTAACAATCGAGAGCCATATTCAGCCAAGATTTGGCAGGAGTGCTGATAACAAAGCACTTATGACTTTCTATGAATTGGCATGAAATAGCAGCCACAAAAAACTATGAGACATAAATTGTTCCCTCGCATACGCGTGGCTGTCGCACTTCTGACCTTGGTTACAGCCGGAGAGAATGAGCGGCGGCGGATCCAGACCTCCACAGTTGCTCAGCTCAGGCTGGGGAGCAGCGGTGACAGTGTCCAGGACTTGCACAAACTAGCTAGTGGGATCATTTGGGTCTGGTAGGCACAGAGGTACCCGTTTTTGAAAGTGCCTTGTGGTTTTTTGGGTGCCCAAATACAGAAGTGGTAGAGAAGTCTGATTTCCAGGTGAGGATAGCTCAGCACTTCGGAAAATCAAATTGCTTCGATACTTCTCCAGCTGAGCACCTGAAAACTCAGAACCTCCAGGTGTTTTTTGAAAACGAGAGGCGAAGACCAAGCACACCTCCCTGCTAGCTTTTTGGGGACAGTGATTATTTGTTTTGTTTCCGTCCCCCCGCTTCCCACATGGGAAGACCACAAGCCCCAGTCTCCTGAGTTATTTCTCTTCTGCAAAAGGAAGAAAATCTTTCTGTGGGGAATTGTCAGGAAATTTAGTGTGGTGAAGTAAATCCTCAGAAAACTTGCTTGGTGCAGCAGCCACCCGTACCTTTTGGAGAGCTGCAGGAGACGGGCACCCCCTCAGCGTTGGTACCTCCATCCGTGGTGTGCCCTCTCTTCCCAGTTGTGCCGGGCAGCGCAAGTGAACTGGGGGCAGGGGGCAGGCAGGAAGGTGGGGGGGGGCATAAGTATGGCAGATGCTTACCTGATCCCGGATTTCCCGGATCATCCCGGAGATCCTGGATTTCCCCTCCCCAGAACGGCTCTGGAGGAAGCCATCCCATTGAGGAGAGCTGAATTCCTCCGCGCCCTTGGTCCCTTGGTCCGGGTGGGTTTAGGGACAGCATTTTAAGAAATTGTAGCCTTCTCAGAACCGCTGTGCTGCCAAGCCCGTGCTCAGAGTTGCCGCCAGTGTCGCAGTCCCTGCGGCCTCCCCTCACTGTCACACAGGTGCCTCCAGCCTATACATCGTCAGGCTTCGCACAGGCAGTGTCCCTGCAGAGTCCTGCCTGCACAGAGGGTGCGGAGAGATGTTATTTATTCCATTTAAGTAAATGCACATATTGGATCTATGTACATGCGGTAACTGTTCTGCTTATGCTTGCTCACATGCAGTATATCCAAACCAGCAGGAGCCGTACCCAAAAGTGGTGTAAACAAAATCCTATGAATTTATATAAAGATGTTGCAACCGTATGTAAACACTGCAAATATTACGTCTTTCTCTGGTGCTGATGGGGAAGAATTTGAGAATTTTAAGCAGTGCAACTTTTCAGACGCTGGAAAGACTTGGCCTCATTTCGAAACTGTAATAGAGGTTGGAATATATTTCATGTGACAACCATGTCCTCAAACCTGCTATTTGTTATTTCTTTTGAAAACACAAACAAACAATTTTCTCATTTTGTTTACAGGACAGTGGAACAGGAGATAACAGCTGCATTGAAGAAATACTGCGGGTAGGAATCCTTAAAAGACCATTTTTTCCAGTGCCATTTTGTTTACTCTAAAAAGACAAAAGACTAACAAGAATATTACAATTACTGCTGTTAAAAATATTACTCTCTTAGATTTTCATCTTTCTAAGGAAAAAGTAGACAAAATTATTTCCTCATGAAAAATAATTGAAAAATCTGTGAAAACAACCTTCCAGAGCCTCTGAATTTCACTGCTGCTTTGTGCCAGTACGGCTGACCTTCATGCATGCAGAAGCAGATAATGGGATAAATTATAAACTGAAATGTACAATGATGTTTCAGGTTTACACACCATGCAAAGTGCATGTTTCCATTAATCACGACTGTCAAAAATCTTAATTTTGAAGGGAGGTCTAGGAAGGTCATTTTCCACCTGGATTTAATTAGAATCCATTATGTAATGTCATTATGTCCATTATGTCCATTATATAATGACAATGTGCAAAACTGTAGTTATTTCCATATTTCATTATTATTTCTTTTATCTTAGTAATTTCTAGTTTATTTTCATGGAGCAAATTAATACACATCCAGACAGATCTTAGCTTGAATCAACTTTGATATTGATTATTCTCTGAGGCGGACAAATTTATAAACAATGAAACATTTCCATATATTTTAACTTGCGTTTTTTTCCGTTCTTTTCCTAAATTGATAATTCAATAATTTGCAATGCTTATAAATATGATATAACAGTGATTGAAATACCAAACAAGGTAGATGGAGTGGTAAAACCTCCCTGTTACTGTGTGCGCTTCCACCTCTTGGATATCCGCTACCCAAATATTTCGGATTGTTTATAAACTATGGGGCTATAAATATTTGGTTTCGAGATTAGGAGTGCATTAAGCCTGTTGTTTCTAAAGGCATTTCTCCATTCTCCCTGAATATGTTAAATACAGCTTTTAATTCTGAAGCCGGACAAAGAGTTTATCGAAGGGTGATGATGATGTATTGCTTATGACTTCACTGGCAGAGCTTTTAGTTAGCTAACGTTTACAAAGTAGGCTTTTGTAGCACTGAACCACATATTCAACAAGCCTTAGCCTCAGTCCCTGCTGTTTTGTTACGAATTAGTAGCAGATAGTATAATTCATGAGAGCTTTTTACATTTTTCACGATGCACTAAGTATGTGATGTGATGTGAGGATTATTCACCCCTTTTTTATGCAAGGCTTTTAAAATGAACAGTCAAAGAAGCTGGTCTTCCTCCTTAGGTTGTGCAGTTTGGCTTGTGCAATTAGCGAAACAATGCAGAAGAGACATGGTTCCTTCCACAGAGAGGAACATGGATATGTAAGAGACCCCAGCTGAGAAGAAAAATGCACTATATGGCTAGGGACAGTAAGGTGCACGTCCAAACCAGTGAACAAAGCTGCTGCTCTCTCTTTTTTTTCCTCAAGAAATATTTTTGTGAAGCTTCATGATGAAGCTATCCTTGGACGGATAGGACCCTTTTTGTTTGTGAGGATTTATTCACGAATTCTTTCACTTTGCTTAAAAACTGAATAAGGCAACCCACAGCTCAAAAGCCACACTTCGCATCAGTGTCTTGCTGTCTGCTGAGGCTTAGCATGGCTAAAATGGCTCTTGTCCTCACGCGAATACTCAGTGATCATGGGTAATCTCTGCATTCTGCCCATCCTCCAGGTCTGCGACCTGGCTCTCGCTTTCTATTCTGGACTTCCCTTGTGTCTCTGTGTCTAAAACTACACGTAAACCTTGCAGAGTGTTACTCTATAGCATTTGCAGCTGAAGCTCTTTCTTCACAAAGGTGTAAGTCTCAGGTCCAAATTCTCATTCCACACCTTGATTGCTGCAACATCCCCGCCTTGGTTTTGACGAATGCAGTGTTACCCACCTCCCTTCGCGCTGCTGCGCAGATCATTTTCCTCGCTTGACATCTCCCCCAAAGACATTTGTCTTTCCATCTCACCGCTGTCATCTCCTTCTCTATCACATCAAGTACAGCTGTTTGTCTCTGATTTTAAGGCCTCAAGTCTACCGGTCTGTGCTAATATATTAGCTCCCACTTTAGCTTACCTGGTGATGCCAGCCTGTGTCACAATGTTGCTAAGTTTTCCATCAGTTAATTTCTCCCATGTTTTCCATCAGATCTGGGAAGAGCCTTGAACGCTTTCCCAATTAGCTCCATACACGCCTTCAGGCCCTCTCTTAAGAACGTCCTTTTTCACGAGGACTGTGGAAAAACAGTCGTGGGGTCAGGGCTATACCGCTGTTTCTCATGCTTGGACACTGTTGTCCCTCTGGTCTCTTGTAGTGCCCAGTGAGGTCAGATATACCCATCTGCTCTCTTTTGGCCTGAAAAGTGAACTTTCTGTATCAGGGAACTGCTGTGTAGTACAAAAGCAATGCTTAGGTACTCTGGCAATACAAATCCAGATCAGCAGTGGTGGTTGTTACTGATAATTAGTGAAAACAGCAACAGTAATAATGCGCCATTGCTACTCGCTTTGTAAATTACTGGCATCCAGACTTTTCCAGCCGTCTCCGTGTCCTCTTTTTGTCCTGAACAGATCCATTCAGTTTCAACACAGATTTTCTGGTTTTCAGAAACAGACTGTTTTTAAGGAATGCCATTTCCATGTCTTTGTTGGAGGTGCTATTCACATAGTTAAGCCAAAGTTTAGCTGCTTTTTGGACAGAATATGTGCAGTTCCTGTACAGGTGCCCAAAGGCAGACAACAAAAAGCCACAGGAACTGCAATCCTTGTGTTCGCCTCAGAAAAGATGGCTCTTTGCTGGCACACTGAACTGTGTTTATTGTAGGAAGGGCCACTTGACTGTATGGAGCATCAGCAAAAGGAAGAAGATGCTTAAAATTTATCTTTGTAAGGAACATTGCGCCCAATTTGAGCTCTCTTGCACAACACAAAAGCAGAAAACATCCTCTCTTTCTAAATAGCATGTTCCCTGCACACGTCAGGCTGTGGCTTTTCCAAGGGATAGATGCTTCCACGGCATGTCTGTGTTTCCCCAGTCGAGACCAAGGGCAGTAGGAAGTGTCCCCCAGGTCTGCTCCATCTGCTTCCCTGTGTTTCCTTCCCCCAGCGCCTGAGAGGAGGCAAGTGCTGGTTTGCTCACAGATCTTGTCACCCTCTGGTTTCAGGACATGGCCAGAACTAACATCTGGACCTGGGCTGCAAAATCAGTTTAGGCATAGCTTTAAAATCACCAAACCTTATTTTACACTAACTGTGACAGGAATTTATAGTCTTTGTGCTGTCTGGTGCACCACAGGGTGCCACGGCTTAAGCCTAGCCTTTTTTGATGTTGTTTTACCAAATGTATCAGGGCTCTGTAGACTTTGTAAATTGACAGATCCTTCTGCACAAAGCTGCAGGTTCCAGAGAAAGCCCCCAAGAACTGAGACGCAGAACCGCTTCCAGTCCTGAAGGAGGCTGATTAACAAGACAGTAACCCTGTCGAGATCGGAGCTGTTGTAAGGATTCCTGCTGGGTTTGTAATCACTGCAGGAATCCTGAACCTCATCTAACCCCATGCACTAATTTATAGCAACTTCTTCAAAGTGTAGTGACGGCTCTGTCCGGCTGCCGGCATGCACGTCAAGGGCAGAGAAACTTCTAAGAGAGCCTTCGGTGTAAATAACTCCAGTAAGACCAAGTAACAGATGTAATGTCAAATCAAGAAAGAAAAGCCTCATTACTTGACAGTAGCTGTAAAAGGCAAATCCTTGTAAGCTTTTGCATTGTTGGTGGAAGACATGGTAGAAAACTTTGAAGCAGAAAATAAGAGTTAAGACTACACAAATATCCTTTATTCCACCATCCTGGAGCAGTTGCTACCTGAGTTCCAGAGACACCGCCAAAGCCAACCTATTCACTTCCTCACTAAAACACAGGCTTGCTAAGCAAGATTAGTAATTTTTGGCTGATTTTTGTTTGATTTCATTAGTGTGTGAAACTGTGTATTTTGTTATGGCTGGTGGGGTTTGGAGTAAACATCTATTTTGCGGTAGTACCTGCGAAAAATGCAAGAGTCCTGCCTCTCCACAAAGTTCACTGTTGCAACCAATATTGGATCCACCCTGAGGATATTTGCTATGGATTTAGGGAGAAAGGGAGTGTGTCGAGTGCAGCCAGTTCTTGGTTTCTAAGATAAATGGTCGGAGATTGATCTGGCTGTTCGTACAGTCTTAGCTTCAATTTCCTAGAGTTGCGGTAGTTTTGTTGAAAGGAAACCCATGGGCAAGCTGAGCTCTTAATTACTGAAGATGTGAATTCCTTGTGAATTGCCTGGGGTTTTTTTTTGTGTTGACATGAGAGGTGTCGTTGAACTGGGGCGAGAGGGACGTAATTTGAGTGTTTGGCCTGCAAACAGTGTTTGGCTGCAGGATGTGGAGGCAGTGGGAAGCTGGTGGAGCAACAAGAATGCAGAGAAAGGGCTGGAGGAAAACCAAGCAGGAAAACCAGTTAACACAGCAGAAGCCGCCTCCTTTGGGATGGTGTGGAGCAGTGGGGAGGCAGGATGGGGTGTGGGGTGGAGGACAGATAAATTTCTTTCAGGGAAGACAGAAAAAGTAGTGAAAGGACTGAGACTCTACCTACAAACATCCCTCCTGGTGAAGGGCAACGTGGCTTGGTGCCACGAGTCTCCTGCCCAGGGGTGAGCACCCGCAGGTGCCCTTGCAAATAGGTTGTGACTCCCCACGGCCACAGGACATCCACTTATGAAAACATGACATTTTAAGTGTGATGGCTTAGAGGAGTAATTTACGTGAACCTCTCTACCCCGTGAAACTAATCAGAGTATGTAAAGCACAGTACTTCTTCTTTGAGCAACGTAAAAAACTGAATGAAAACAGAATCTAATTCTGTATTTTTCCCCTTCCCCACTTGGGATCCCTTGGCTCATTAGCAGCCTTGCTAATTCTTTAGCAGAAAGCATTAAGGATCAGCCTATCAAATATTCAGGGTTTTTTCCAAACCCAAACAGCCATATGTGCCGTGAGATCAGCTGCACTCCATCAGCTGATTGAATTAAAACAAGAGCAGAGGTAAATTAGAAACTGTCTGCACAAGACAAATCCTGTGAAAACATGAAATCCTACCAAACACGCTGTCACTGTGAATAAGCATCACAGTCAGTGGAGCACGTGTCAATACTTAGAGGGGAGAAAAATCAGTTTCTTAGAGGTAGGTTGTTAGTTCAACAACTGTGAACTGCTGCCTTGTAAATGTTAATGACTGTAAGATCCCACTGGCTGCAGTTAAGCTCCTGGTGGAGTCGGACATGTGAAGAATTACAGAACACAAATATGGTAATCAGCAGTATATTTCTAAACACTCCTCTTGCTTCCCAAAGCAGAGGGAAAAGCCTACAGGTGGAATGAGACCCACTTTGCTGCACGGTGCAGGTTCAATAGCTACCTCGGCACTAGCAGAGAGTTTCATTGCAGTCTCGCCTCGCCGCTGGAAAGCAGTTGCTGGGAAACTGGGAGGAAGCTGAGAAGGCCACCCTCAGCATGGCACCTTCCTGGGGAAATTCGGGTTGGCTTTTGTGACTGAGCCCGGTGGGAAACTCCTGGGAAAGTTTCAGGAGGAACACAGCAACCTCCGGTGAAAGAGAGGTGGCGAGGGAGAGAGAAGGCATGGAGACTCAGAAGCAGCCCCAATTTGCTGATACTACCTTTCTGGATCAGTCTCATTGAATACAGAAGTACTCCAAAGTGCCAGAATCGTATTAAAAATGTATCAGAGGCATAAAATATCATTTGTTTTCATTGAAATCTTGCAGAAGAACTTTCACAGCACTGCTTTGCTTTCATTCTCCTAAGTTTCAGAGCAATTAAAGCATTACTTTGGCTGATGTATACTGTTCATTGCATTTCTTCAGTATTATTCTTTTTGTCTTTCTTACTCAAATAAATGAAAAAGCATACCCAAGAGTGTTTGCAAAATGCGTCATTTCACCCGAGGCACTAAAACCCAGAAACGTTAAGCCATAGTTCAAGCGATCTAATCCAACCTCCAATACTCACCGATTAACGTTGCTCTTCTTACCACACCGTGACATCCAGCTCGTTCGTACAGTATCTTTTCTCCAGCAGTCACCGTCTGCAGTGATTTACCTAGGTCAACTTTCCTCCAGCCAGGCTGGGTACCGCTAGTGGTGTGGATGGCAGCACTGTGTAGCTTCAGCAAGCTCTGCCTGGAGCTTCTCCAGCTTCTCGGTGAGAATTAGCAGTCCATACGGTACCTTGTGCTACTAGAGGAAAATTAGCAGCAGTACCAGAGCTAGCTGAAGATATTTTGGCATTGTCCACATAAGCTGCAATGACTGCAGAGACGGCATACCTGTGTACACCATTATTCCCTTGACTCCTCACACCTTAGCAGCTTTCAGGATACACCGTCTTTATGTGGTGCCTTGGCCTTCCCCTGTGTGTCCGCTGCAGACAGGGTCTCTTTATTACCTCTTTTATCCCTTTTTGGGCTTTCTCAGAGCATCAGAGTCTCTCTCCAAGTGATCTGTTACTTGTCAGCTCATCTGAACAGATGCTGCTCCTGGTTTGGGCATCGTGCGTGGCACATCCTTTCGATTGCCCATGTTGTGGTTTTCAACTGTCAATAAATCTTCACAGCCAACAGGTTAGACCCAGATATGTAAGCACTGCTTCCCTGGTCCTTAGCATATACAGTCTGAGGTACAGAGCACCATGTAAAATGGTATGCTGACAGTGATAATGTCAACCAACCATTAATTAGTTGTACATCAACAGCCACCCTGAATTGTCACACTCGAGTTTTTGCTGCTGTCACTGTTGTTGTTGAAAATAGTGTCTCAAAGGAGTTTGAGGTTTGAATTATGCTGTATATAAACCTTGAACTTAATTAATCTCAGCGTCAATGAAAAAATATCACCTTAAAAAGTCAAAAACTATAAATAGTTTGGTGGAAATAGGAGATCATGCCATAAACTCTTATGGTGGGAATAAGACTTACAAGAAATGCCACTCAAAGGTAGTCTGCCTTTCAGTCTTCCAGGTCCCAACACAGAACATGGAGGCACTTTCTGTGGCATTGGCCACTCATGTGCTGGGGCACTGACATTCTCAAATATGGCAAAATCTGATCTGTTTTGAATCAAATGGGGTGGTACAGAGGAAAGAGACCCATATTCTTCTTAGAACACAAGTAGCTGATGTGAGAAGGCTTTGCGTTAGGAAAAGGCAGGCCAGTGTAAAAAGAGCTGGTGAAACACTATCGTGCTAATGTGGTGGAATTAATTTTCAAAATTGCTGTTTTGTAGCGAGTGTATGCACCCTGCTATTTGACAAGGCAAGAGAGAATCCAGAATGAATTATCCAGCCTCTCTGCTATACAAAATAATACAGTAAAATGCTTACTAATTCTTCCCTCTGTTTAGAGTGTTTCACAAAGCTGGAAAAGAGGCACAATCACCATCTTGTTCCAATACAGAGAAATGATTCCTTGTTATTAATGGCAAAGGGCCAGATAGATCCTCATTTTGTATATCCCTGCCACAGCTCCTCTGAGGCCAACAGAATTATGCATGTTAATACCAGAAAGGAGCAGTGCTATCAGTCCTAATGAAAAAAAAATAAAATTTGGATAATAGCAGGTATCCACACTGTTGGGAGCCTGGGATTTGATGCCTTCAGCTGCCATCTTTAGAGAGCAGCCTACTTTCTACCCCCTTGGTAAGATTCACTCAAAACAAAGTGAGACCACAAAGGAGATGTGACTTGAGGTGGTGGCATCCTCCAGTAAATCCTGTGGTGACAGTGGTTTCTTCCTTGGTTAAATGGGCTTTAAGGAAGCAGACTCATCAGAGGAATGCAGCTAGATGCTGTTGTATGATGTATTTCCCACCCAAGTTAGCGATCCCTTTTTCGTCACCGTGTTTCCAGGGATGGCTGTAGAGTAAGGGAAGGAGAGACGGAGGGCTTCCCATAGTGTGCGTGTGTTCTGGGCTATAGACTGCAGCGGTGGCTGCAGAGCCAGGCAATCATTGCCCCATAGTCCCCGATGCCTAAGGACACGGCCCTGGTTTGCCCTGTGGGCCCACAGGGTGACAGACCTGCTGCCATCCCCGCCTTAAGATACGTCTCTGAAAAGCTGCCTTAAATCGAGTTGTGGGTTTCAGTGGCTGACATTACACGTGTACTTCAGCAGTGCACCTCTTCCTGTCATCTACACTAATATTTTCAGTAGACATGCTCTGACATCTAGGAAATTCCTCTGTGCTGCCTGATTTTCCACAACTGGAGATGATCAGCAGGAACTCTCCCACCACTGTCACTTTTTGGTCTGACTCAGGAAGTGTGAGCTCTCTGTTTATGTCTGAGAGAGGCAGCTTTCCTCATCTGGGAGCTGAGACTAATGTTCTTTTGTTAATCATATTTAATCATATTTAGGAGCAACACATGAGTTAGCAGTTAGCTTCACTTGGCAGAAGGGCTTTAAGGAAATTGTGGGAGAAAAGAGGAGTCTGCTAAAAGGAAATTAAATCGCTTTCAAGAATATTCCATTGCAATGTCTATACTAATAAGTAAAATGGACTAATAACTGTTCTCTTACCCTGAGGCCAATCAACGGAGCATGGCTTGTGTCCAAAGAGCTAAACTCTTACAGCCACGAAGCAGAGTGGCTTCACCCACGCTGCCTGTTGGGAGAGGCCCCTGGGCATGCAGGGGTTTTCTCTGCAAGAGTTGGTCCTGGCCAAAACTGTGCTGGTGGCAGTGATTTAATGATACGCACGGTTGTGGGCCAGCCCTCAGGTATGTGGTCCTGTCGGTGTGTTAGGAGAGACGTCGTCTAACTTTTCCATACAATGCGCTGGGCTTCCTCCAGCCTTGTGCAAAAACTCAAAGACCTTGGAGAATACAGTGCTAGCCACACTGCAAAAACTGTGACTGAAAATCTCGAGCATTTTTTATTCTATATATTTTGGCATCTTTTTGTTATTGTGGTTCATTGCCCTTGGGATATATTGAGTTGGGTTTTTTTCTTTGAGAATGTGAAAGGTAAAAACTGTTTTTGAAGGAAAGACAAGAACATACACAGTCGTTTGTCTGCAGGATGCAAAGTGCTGTTAATAGAATATTTTAGGAGAGACTGACTGAATACTGATCAAGTTTTCACCAACCAAAATGCCATAATATCTGTCCTTTATGATTAGCGCTAAATGTCATTTACTGTGTATGGTGCATTGTGTCATTCTTACAGTTATTTTGGATTTAGTACCTTGGGAAGTAAAATGCTATCTGGTGTGCTTCAAAAGTAAGGCACTTGGAAAAGACCCAATTATTTCATGTACAAATTATTGATGTCACCTTAAATGATGCGATTCTCACTCAGTTGTCCAAACAGTACCACTGAATGAAGGTGGTGATAGATCGTCACATTTCTGACAATTTCTGAAAACTCAACTTTTGCCAACAGAATTAATTTAATTAAAAATATATATTCTTTGCAATAATATTGACTACACTACACAAGGACACAAAAGGGCTTACATACAAACTTCAGTTAAAAAGCATGCAATTTTATAGAGAAATTGCAAATCTGTCACTTTACCCTTGGGAGAAAAAAGTTATTCAGAGTAATGACAATAGCTTGGTGGGAGAGAAAGTGGGCTTCACGCAGTAAAAAAGTTTCTGTCCAGCTGTGTGGGTTTTCCACAGGCTTTTTTTCATTAATATTATCAAGTTATTTGTTATTTACTCATGAATGCTGAATAAATACCGAGCAAATTCAAGACATTATTAATTTTCCTAGCATTGCATGTACGCATATGTAATGGTTCATTATAGCCCTGAGTTTTCAACATATTCCAGTGTAAATTAGAAGAGCCCAATTAAAAAAATTGTAGACCCTGATCCAACCTTTGTTGACTTCAGATCCTCATGTTGAATGGAGCACCAAAAGAGAAAATTATGCCTATTAAATTGAGTAAACATTTTCTTCATTTATCTGGGTGACTTTTTTCTGTCAGTGAAAACTATTTTTTGCTAAAAATGCCAACCCTTAGAAATTTAATGAGTATTAATGAAAAGCTGGAATAATTTAGCACAGACAAAAAGAGGGTAATTTTCCTTAGACATTTCGTTAGTACGAGCCGAGTCCTAAAAGGCCTATTCTCCTTGTGGTTTGTCAGAATAATTCTCATTATAGTCAATAGGAACCAGGTATATATGCATCAATAGCAGAATAGACTGCTAAATATAGTTGCTGCCGCGGCAGCTGGTTCCCTCTCTTGTTCATCAGATGGGGAAGCTGGAAGCTGCAGCAGCCTCACAGTGTAAGAAAGACAACCCTTGAAGAAATTTGTTTCCTGGGAACAGGGGGGGCACGAGCTCGATTTCGCGCTTCCAGGCACTTCAGACTTTTCCCAAGCGGATGGACAAGTCTTCAGCCTGCTGTGTTTGGGCCCACCACCCAGGGCCACCAGGCGTGCAAGCTTCCCTTAGCCTGAGCAGGCTACCCAAATTTACCATATGCATCATATTTTCCAGGCTATGTGACTGCTGCAGCTCCTGCAGTCGTTCCAAAAAAAATAGATGGTTGGGGCTTTTCCCCGTTATCTGGAGAAGCAGTGTACATCTCTAGACAAAGCCATAAAAGATCTGCACGCTTTGCCCCGTCTAAATTTCCCCATCGTTTTTTGCTGTCACTCCTCATCTCCCTTGCATCTGAAGATGACATTTCCACCCTGTCTTCCAGGCTCTGCCTGGCTTTCCCTCTCCCTCCCCTCCCAGGCAGCAGTGTCTTTCATCCTCCCTGGTGTCTCCCTGCTCAGAGAGCTGCCCCCGGGCTCTCTTCTCCTAAATAAGCTGCCTTTGTCTCTGGGCCCTTGGAGTCTCACAGGAGTCACTTAGGCTCTGTGATTTTTTTTAAGACCTAGGATTAGTATCTGATATCTTTTTTTCTCTTGTCTGGGATTTTCTGCTATCCAAATCTAGACCCCTGTGGAGAGGCAGGGGGAAAAAATGGCCCTTAACCTTTTGTTTTCCTTGGGTAAGATCTATTCAGGTGCTGAAAAGCCTTCGCTATCGACATTTTGTGGCAGACATTAACTTCTTTTCCTTGTCTTCTTAGCACACAGAGTATAAAGCATTACACAGTAAAAAACAGCCATAAGGAATTCATAAATTATATATGGGCAGATTCCCCAAGTCATCAAACATTCCCTTCTGTAAAGGATGTTCCCTATCAGTTATTGTTTCTGTGGTGTATGTACCTTTCCATATCTTGTCATCTAAGCTTTCATGGATATTTTTTCTTTTTTTTTTTTTTTTGTAATTTCAGTGAATTCTTATTTAAAACAAACCAACAGGAGTCTGCTTTTTTACCCCTCTCTCTGTCCCTGTTTGCCAGCGGAAACCGCACAGGTTGGACAGACAGGTGGAGGGAGTTCTTGGCTGAGACAGACACAGACCCGCAGTCTTTGGTTTCACTGTCACCATCCCTTGAACCCCTGATGCCAGGGAAGGAGCCAGCCTGCCCGGGGTTGCCTGTGCTGTGGGTACTCTCACACAGCCCCTGGCAGCGTTTCTGGCTGCAGCAGCTTTGCAGATGTGCAGGGCTGAGAATCCAGCTTGAGAATGTCCCCTCTCGCACGCTTCACTAGGCAGAAGCTAATTCAAAATTCACGTGTCACTGAAAAAGCCATGCCAGCTAAATAGTGTATGCGAGTACTAGGGAGCTAAACACATGCAGAAATGGGCCGATCCACGATGCATCTTGTTCTGTCTGTCCAAGTGCCTGTATTTTGGCCAAGAGCCATAGGACTGCTAATCATTGCAGAGCATACCCTAGGAGCCATGCAGGGTTTGGGTCCAGCAAGAGGTACCTAATTATGATGGAACCATTGCACTGTCCCTTCAACTTTTCTGCAAAAGGTACCACTCTTACTAAATTTTTAAGGCCGTGTCTCACCCTACGCATGAGTTTTCCTGCAGCAATGATAGAATCAAGTCTTACAAGTATGAACTTAGGTGTCTTTAAAATACAAAGCAAAGCTTTTAAAGTCTTGTTGGCTCGGCAAATGCGTTTTTACAAAGCTCATATCCCAAAATAAAAGCAGTTTAAGAATCCTACAACTTAAAGTGTGTTAGAGTATATGAAAATAGAGTGTTCTGTGAGGAGAAGATAAGGGGAATTAAATGCTGAAGCCAGCATAGGTAAAAGGGAAAACGTAGCTGATCGTACAGCCATCCATCCTAGCCATTCCTCTCCAGCTCACATCCGCTCGTCTCCCCACTGCTCTGTTGCTGTTTCTAAATCCAGATGGCTGCAGGGTCAGTCCAGCCAAGCACCGCACTCTTTTTTCTGGTGTGCAAGAAGTCAGGCTCCTGCTGTGAATCACCTTCACGCTGCCGCCTGCCCTCCTTCGCTGACTGGTAGAAGGCGCAGGCGCCTAGCCCTGAGTTCAATGTCGGCAGCAGCCGGTGTGTGAGCACCCCTTGCAAAACAGGCACAGCGTTGACAGCTAAACTCTTTGCATTAGTTCCACGCAGGAGGGATGCATGAACCTCCTGGCAGTTCTAAAATATGCAACATTTCATACGGAACTGCAAAATGAAATACTTTGTTCAAGAGAACGCTGTTGGTCCATCTGACTCCATCTAAACTGGTGGTAGCCAAGAGGTACTTCTGATCTCACGTGTCTGGTTGTGTCCTAACTGTACAGCAGAGCAACAGACCTGCATACATCACTCCATGCAACTTTCCTTTCCCTGGTTTCAGCCCAAAACCCCCTGGATGCGTGAGTTGAAGAGAATCCCAATATAGCTCAGTTGGTTCTTGGATCTGGGTAGCTCCGTAACGAGAATCATAGAGAATCATAGAATCATAGAATTGTCAGGGTTGGAAGGGACCTTAAAGATCATCTAGTTCCAACCCCCCTGCCATGGGCAGGGACACCTCCCACTAGCTCAGGTTGCTCAAAGCCCCATCCAGCCTGGCTTTAAAATCTTCCAGGGATGGGGCTTCCACTACCCCTCTGGGCAACCTGTTCCAGTGCCTCACCACCCTCATGGTGAAGAACTTCTTCCTAACGTCCAATCTGAATCGACCCATCTCTAGTTTTAATCCATTCCCTCTAGTCCTACCATTACCTGACATCCTAAAAAGTCCCTCACCAGCTCTCATGTAGGCCCCCTTAAGATACTGGTAGGCCACAATAAGGTTTCCTCGGAGCCTTTGGAGGAGTGTGAAGAGCGATGCACGGCACTACAGGTGAATTTAGACTAAGCCAGAAAGAAATAGTTGCGTTTCAGAATTATCAAATGTTTAAGTCATTTATCTCAAAATAGAATTAAGGTGTGAGAAAGCCTATAAAATGCACAACTGCATTTCTCTGCAAAATTACAGGGTTCCTTCTGTTTGGAGTAATGATTGTAAATTCCTCGGTAGCACGGAGACTATTTAAGGTCACATCTACCAAAGCATATTTAAAGAAAGTTCAAACCTTTTGTGTCTGACACTTACATTCTGATTATCTGTCTGGAGGCAAAGCTCCTCATTTTGATATGTAATGAATAAAATGCACAAGTGGAAGGAATCAAGATAATGAATTTGCAGGATAATTTTACTAATTATCTTGTTGCTGATCATAGAACCAAGGCACTGCAAGTCAGTCCTACCACAGCTATTAATATGCAATGCCTAAAGCTGTTCTTGTAACATTTATTACTCATCTCGCTAGTTCTACACAAGTTGATAGTTTTCTATTAAATTTGTAAAAGTGAAGTCGTTAACATGTTCCTTGTTCTAAACATAACATGTTAAATTATACAAGTTTACCAAAGTCTAAAGTAAACGAGAGTATTTAAAATAAGCTGTTTTCTACTGCGTGAATGTTAGGTGATGAGTTGAGATGGGATTTATCTCACTTTGTTGTAGCTATTTGAAGATGGGCATCTAATCTAGGGTGTGAATTTAATCTCCCTAGGTAGTCATGGGAGAGAGGATGGGACAAATTGTCCTCTGAAGGTCCCTGTCTTCCCCAGTCCAGTCAATTTGCTTAAATGATTTTATTATTTTTTTATGACTAAAGCGAAGAGGGATTAAAGTTTGTTGTTGGGAAGTGCTAAACAGGACACTTTTCAAAAAGAAGAAAAGCAGAAACAAGTAATAGTACCGTGAGATTATGATTGGCCCCCTAGCCATTTGGTTGGCAATGCTTAGAAGAAGACAGTTGGAGAACACAAGCGTAGAGTCTGCCTTTGGGAACAGCTCAAAAACATGAAAAAGTGTCTTATCAAAGTGAGCCATTGATACCCAAACTGCAGCAACAAGATAGTCAAGCTCAGGAGCCATAATGTGATGCTCAGTGTGGCTTTAGGAGAAGGAACAAATGTGGACAGAGATGAGTGAGGAAGAAAAATTATGAGGTTAAAAATACATGCAAGAAAGACAGAAGCAAACACAATATTGGATAAGTGACCAGTGGGAGGAAGCAGCTGGATCCTGGCTCCTGTCTTCTATTGCTTCTGCATCCCAGGAGGACCAGAAGGAGCTCAGCCTCCTTGCTCTCCAGAGCAGCACAGAGTTGTCTCCCTGTATCATTGACTGTGAATCTCCCGAACTGTGTGTGCGGCCTTTCCTGCTGTGCCCTCCTCTATGCCAAAGTTTAGACGTTGCCTATTATTTTTCGCATGTAGAAAAGTCTGTGTTTTGTGTCCTTATGATGCAAAAGGGAAGCAAAAAGGAAACAAAAGAGAAAATCTGGAGGCGTTAGAAATGCAGAATTCCATAGGGTGCCCCTAAAGGGGGTGCTCTGGGAAAGTGGCACAGCAGATCCTGACCCTGTAACCTCATTACTGTGTCATCCCAGCTGGGCTCTGTAGGCACCTTGTCTCTGCCTTGCTCGGTATTTGTTTAAGAGGACTTAGACCTCCAGCCTGTAGTCCTTGGAACTACCCATGTGATGGAGACCATTGTAATGGGCATATAATTTTTGCTTAGAAAAGAATGAAAATCCTCAAAAAAAAATCTATTCAGACTGCTCCTGCAGCAAGCTAAGATACCGTAAAGTTTTTGATAACTAAATCCATTTGGTGCTTTATCTCTGCCCTCAAATCATTTCCCTTAATATTAGACAAAACTACAGCACAATAAAAAACAATAATGGTCAGGCACTTGGCTTAATAAAAGAGTCTTTTGAACTGCTATTATAACGTAGAAAAGAGGTCAGCCATTTCAGCATAGATCTTAAAAGTTAGCTGGAAATATTTGTAATACTAACAGAAGAATCAAAGCTGCTTCTCGACCAACCATGCTGCAAATAAGGATGCTGCAAATAAGGACTTTAGAAGCCCCAAAGGACTCTGCTTTAATAAGCAAGTCATCTAAAAGCACTGTTGCAGACAACCAGAGGGTACAAAATAACGCAGACCAGAAATGATCTGACTGCAGAGAGACATTGGAAGGCAACAGGTTCTCTCTAGACAACTGGATAAAAACCGAGACAGTGGTGAAAAAATAAGCATTTATCATGCTGCCTTTTTAGTTTCTGTTTCATGGTTTGGTTGTGCTTTTCTCTCCCATAGAAGTTCATCAGAAACATTAAAAGCAGAAATTGAGTGCTATTTGCAGGTTTTGTTTTTGTTGTTGTATGAAATTGAGAGCATACTGTGCTATAAATAAAAGCTTGTAAGTAAATTCCCAGCACATTAAAACCTGCCTAACAGGAGATTAAGATGGTCTGAAGTCACTGACTCAGATCATAAACAGTGCGCCGTTGGCTGAAATGATTAATCGCTGTGGTATGAAAGAAAAGAGGAAATTTGTTAAAAAATAAGCAGGGGGCAGGATGCTAACTCCAGGGGCACGCTGATTGGCTCTTTAATAATGTATAACGAAGCGCGTGCCAGATCAAAAGCAAATCACATGCAGCTGGCAGAAAATGAAATGGCATTAGGCAAAGTATTTGTCTAGCTATGAGGCTATTTAGGAAACTACTGTCTATTAATGTAATGTCTATTAAAGCTTTTCAAATTAATTTTTGCTGAGAGAAACCCCATAAATAAAACATGGTATATGCATTTTATATATATGCACAGACACATATGTCCATATATCCATATGTATGCATTATATATTATAAATATATTCATATGTATGCAGGACCAGAGGACATGGTGTGAAGTTGCGGCAGGGGAGGTTTAGGTTAGATATTAGGAAGAATTACTTTACTGAAAGAGTGGTCAGGCACTGGAACAGCCTGCCCAGGGAGGTGGTTGAGTCACCATCCCTAGAGGTGTTTAAGAAACGTCTAGATGTGGCACTTCAGGGCATGCTCTGAAGGGCAGAGATTGTAGGTTGTTGGGTTGGACTCGATGATCTCAAAGGTCCTTTCCAACCATGAAGATTCTATGATTCTATGATTATATATTATAAATACCGCAAACATTTAGTCACAAGTTTGCAAAATTACCAGGCATTATTAACAGCTATTCAGGCTAATTAAATCATCTTCACATTCTTATTTTAATTGTTGCTGTGTGTGAGTGTGTGCTGAATAATTGTTACTTGGTTGTGTTACGATACTATTTTTTGCTGTGACAGAATTTGACAAAAATCTATGGCAGGGGGAAGAGAAGAGAGGTGCAGTGATGGAACACCCCCATCCCTTGCACGTTACGCTGTCGGCTTTTATAATCTCAAAGGGACACCTGTCTGCTGAGCTCCTTCAGCTTTGAACGGGTCGGCTCAGCAGCAGATGTGGGAAGGCAGGGAGCGATGCTAACCCTGGGAGATGTCTTTCCATCAGCATTCCCTTTTCAAGACACTGATATGCCCATCCGTGGCTGAGGCTAGGCTCATGCAGAAGTCCAGGGGCATGTTCTTCTGTGTCTGGGTGCAGCGTGGACCTAGTTTTAATCCAGTGAAAGCCTGAAGCACAACGCCTGTCCTGAAACCCTGGGGCTGTCCCTCTCCAGCCCCATGCTCTAACCCTTAGGCTGGAAACGCAACCTTCCTCCGTGCCTTGTGGGCTGCTGGCTTGGGCTTTTCTGCTACGCCAGAGGTCCGGCTCCAACAGGAGGGAGCAGGCAGAGTTCCCTCCCAAAACATAGTGTGCTCTGAAGGTCTCCTGAGGAGCGGGAGCCACCTGAGGCTGATGAAAGCCTGCAAAGTCACCGCTGTGGAGGTCAACCCAAACTGCAGAGCACCAGCCAGCCTCCCCGCCCTCTGGGCTCTCCGCCGCTACATATTTGAAGGGCGGCGTTACTCTGTGCCGTCACACAGTAAGTGATACTGCTTTGCTGTCCTGCCATCCCGTTCTTGTCACTGCACAGCAGAAACCGTCAGCTGATGGGAGCAGCACGTGTGGGGAAAACCAGAGCCCAGGCGGCCTGGCAGCCCCGCGCCTTTCCGCAATTACCAACAACAGTTCGTTTCTGTCACCGCTTACTAAAAACATGGCACAGCGACTGAAATAAGTGAGCACTTAAGGGAAACCCAGACCTTTTATATCTGCCACTTATTTCCTGATTATCTTCCTGGAGGTCAGGCCCTTCATTTTGACACTTAATGAATAAAATGCCCACGTTGCAGGAAATGGGATAATGAATTGTGAAAAGACATAATCAGCAATGACTAAATAATTAAGGGAATTGAAATGTAGAGTCATGTGGGAATGTATTAATAATAACATGATTTTTCCATATGCTAAAAAATTCTGTCTGTTTTTAGAAAATCAGTCATCACACATGCTCTGTGGCAAAAAAAAAAAATTAATGTAGACTAATAGGAACTGTAATTAGATGTTCTGCTTTTAAACAGCTGAATAAAAGATGAAATCATATAGAAAGTATATTTAGATACAAGCCAGAAAGTAAACTGATTATTATTCATAGTGCTGTTAATAGGAGCTGTAATTTATGCATCTAGTGGGAATCATGTTAGGCAATTAGGAAAGGGAGTCACACTTGACTTCCCTTTATGCATTTACATATTTATATATTTTTCTATATCCTGCCAATGTCTCCATCTTTCCAGTTACCTTTAATCCACGTAACTGCCTAGAATAATACCTTTTACAGTGAAATTCTCTGTTGGAGTTCCAAAGTTGGCCTTCACTTAGATTAAAGAAAGCCACACGAGCTTCTCTTTGATCATATTTGTCTCCTGACATTGGACTTTTGCAGGTCCCCGGTATTACATGAAGAATGGGACTTTTTAATTTCTCTCAGCGCTTCACCTTCAAAGGCCCGCGGCAGAAATTATCGTGGCAGTTGGACGGGACTGTGCCCATTTCTGCTCCCCTCTGTCTATGTTACCCCTCTACCTACTTACCCAGGGTCCAGGTTCAATTGCTTGGTCTCAGTCTGCTCCTAACAAAACCCGGGATCCTAGAATTCACCACACTCCCAGCACTGAAATCCCAATGATCTGGATTTTGGTTCCGCTTGGCTTTGCTGCGTTTGTGGAATATATGGTCTTTCATATATATTTAATACTTTCAACAGTTCACTGCAAGAATGATTTATGCTTATTCGGTGCAACAAGATAGTTATTGTTTCAATCCGAAAGTGTCCTAGTATCTAATCACATGTTAATGCAGCCTCTCAGCCATCCCATACAATGTGGGTCAGCCAGAGAGGGTCACATCGCCAGGGACGTTTGAACAGATGGGTGGGCTGAGGTACAGGGAGCTGTTGTGGTTTGCTCAAGGTAAAAAAGCAAGTCAGTGGCAGAGCAAAAATTAAAATTCAAGGCATGAGATCAGTGAAGGATTAAGAGCCGTGTTCATCTGCTTCATTTCCAGACATATATAACATGTACCTCCCATAATCTGCAGGTGTCGCAGCTTGGAAATATTCAGCACATACCTCAAAAAGGAGAGGCAGGGGGACTCTCCAGGGAAGGGAATGGACCTGCAGGGACCTCAGGGAGGTGGTGGACCAGTGGGTGGGAAGGGGACTTCTCCCACAGGAGCCATGCTGCTGCTGGGTTTCAGGGCTGTTTCGCAGCTAACCTGCCACCATGAGTACTCAGGACCAGTGCAAGGTGATAACCTGAGCTAAGCGCCCGTTCCCAGCAGATAAGCAAAGTCTCTTTTTTCCTCTCTGTGTAACGCTGACCTGGACAAAACGGCCCCATAAGCCAGACCCTGGTCACTTCCAGCCATGCCTGAGATGACTTCCCAACGAGCCTTGTGACTCATGTTACCAATCCTAAACTTTGAGTTATTCTGGCCTGGTTTTGCTTGCTGTGTTTTTCTGCAAAGGCCATTCTTCCCACTGCTTTGCCGGGTGCGATGCCTCAGAGGGAAAGCTCTGGAGCCTCCCCAGGGCGCAGGGCGCTCTTCCCGGCTCGCTCTCTTCCCCCGCAAGCCCTCCTGGAGACAGGGACCTGGTGTCTTGGCACGGGCATCTGGCTGCAGGGCTTGCAGTTTGGCTGCGGACCATCTTTCGTAATTGGGCTGGCGAGCGATGCCTCTGCTCCTGCTCGGGGCTGGGGCTGCCGGTGCCAGCTGCTCCCCCCGCTGCCCCGGCTGCAGATGGCCCCACCGGCACCCGGCAGCTCACCCTCCGACAGTCCTCTCCTTCCCCCTGTCCTGCGGAACCGTCTTTACAGTCCTACACACAGCAGATGTTGTTCAGTGACAACCCACTCTTTGGCACACCCTGCTGCCCTCCTCGCCTTTCCCGTTGCGGAGCAGGGAAGCAGGAGGTACTCCGTAAGCGATATTGTGTTAAGCTATAAGCCACAGAAAAAAAGTGGTTAAAAGCAGTAAAAGCATTATCATGCCTTCCAATAATGCTATTTTTTATCAGACAGAGAGTGATTTTAATTCGCCCCCCCCGCCATAAGCATCCATGGTGCATCTCCCTCCCCGGCCATCCCGGGCGTTGCATGGGTCTGGCTCATTGCATTTGTTCTCCATCAAAGTGCGATGTCTTGGGATGGATTCTGCAGGCTTAAAATAGAAACATTCCTGCTTGCTGCTGCTGATGTATCATTGGGTAATCATTAAATAAATTCAGTGTTTTACTGCATTAACAAAAACACATGATTGTTTAACAGAGTATATTACAGAAGATGGAGGCTTTAATGGTCTCTATGGATTTTTAGTTTGTAAGAGTACATTATGAAGCTGTCTTGGTAGGGTGCTGTTTTCATATGTGAAAGAAGTTACTGGCGTTATACATCATTTTTATATCTTGTTGCTAGGCAACATATCATAGTGCAGTTATTGCAAAGGTGTCTGCTTCCTCGTTAAAAATCTTCATGTTGCTCCTTAATTCTGCAAAATTAGCTCTGTTATTGATCTTCTCCTGCTTCCTTGGATATCTATTGATTGAGGTTTCATCCGTTAAGTTTCGGAGAAATATAACAGATTTTTTATGAACTGAATTTGGGGTTGAAACCTAAAGCCTATGCATTAGTGCTAATCTTCAGTTTCCCCCTTCATCGCAATTTGTTTTCATGCAGGGAGCCGTGCGTTTCCGTTCGCTTGGGATTCAAAATCAGGGAAGTAATTTGAGTGGTGATGTATTTAAGATACGGCCTATGACAGCGAGGCTTAAAAAAACAGCAACAACAAAAAGCAGGGGCTACCTAGGGCTTTCTGGGAAAGATCTAAAAATTCCCTTTAAAACTCATTTCTTTCTCTCTTCAAAATAAGCCGCGGTTCCTGCTTCAGCATACTTCTGCTGCGAACTCCTGCTATATTAGCATTTCCAAATCTGGAGGCAGTTTTGCCCCAGCTTGGGTCAGGCTGTGCGAGATTTGGGGCTTTACGGGACCGAGCTGACTTCATCGCCTCACTTCATTCTCGCCTGGAGAAGGCAAATCTATTTCAGAAAAACGCAGTTGGTAATAACAGGCAGCATCACGCACAAGAAAATAACTTTTTTTTTTTTTTCCCCCCCCGAGTGCCAGCGTTTATTCCCTTCATTACCACTCCTCCCGAGCTTCCTTGAGTTGGAGAGCTTTCTGCCGGGGCCATATGTGCTCCCCAGAGGCAGGGGTGGCTCTGGCACGTGTCCCCCCGCCCAGATGCCTCCGCAGGCTCACGTGGAGCCAGGGCACGTGGAGGGGCTGCCAGCACCAGGCACGGGGGGAACCGGGGGCTTCCGCAGACCTCCGCATGCAGCAAATGGCTCTTTATTATCCTCATCCCTCATGCCTTTGTTACTAGCATATTGTAATTACTTTCATTAACCAGACTTAATGCAGTGGCGGCCGGTATAGCTACTGTTCGTTTTGGGGCAAATGGTACTATTATAATATCAGGTTTTAATTAAGCTGTTTTGGATAAAAGCTGGCGTGCTAAAAGCCTTTAAAAATGCTGTTCCTTGGTACACACCCACACAACAACAACCAGTAAATCACTGGGATTTCGTTTAACCTCTCCCTTGGAAGAAATAATTTGGCATGTGGTGTCAGGGCAGTTATTTCTAAAGGCATGTGCTCCAGAGGAGGGGAGGAGTGAAAGAAGCATGAAAGAAGTTCGTTCTCTTATTTTTTAAGCTGTAGAAGAGTTAAAAATAGTTATAAGACTTTGTTCTGCTCTAAAGACTATTCTTTTAAGGAAAAATGTGCGAATAATTAATTTATAATGGGACTAATTAGTTCTGTGAAATTTTAATAGATGAAGTTGTAAGTGAAAGAAAAGAAATTGTGAAGGGCAAAATGTTTAACTTCACAATCAATTAATGTACTTTCCTAAAAAATGCCTGCAAATAATTTTGACAACATTTGAAAACTGGTACTTACCTGTTCACTCGTGAACAACTGCCTGCGCAGATTTCACACCTGGAACTCATTGGTCTGTTCCTGAACAACCGTATGGCTGCATTTGCACCCTACCTGCTTGCCTGTAACTTGCAAGGGAAGGGAAGGGGTAGGGTGGGCTCACACTACTCTTCCATTGCTTCTAACCACACAATACGCCTTGAACATTTGGGCCTCTGGATCGTACAACAGCTTTAGCTCTATTCATCCAGCATTGGTGAGGCAATAATTAGGGAAAACATTACCATTGTTTTCCCACTGACAATTCCTCTGGTCCACACCACTGGGCTATGACGTGGAAACAGTTTTGGTACATCTGAGAGGTCTGATCAGACTGCTTCTAAATCCTTTTCCTTTGATTGCTTCTGTTGGAAACTATATTTTCCTTCCTCAGGAAGATCAAGAGAATATAATCTCTGTCTGACCCTGATAGTAATGAATGATGAGTATCCAACCTGACCACCTTGGTCTAATTCATTTCCCCTCCATCTCTGATCTCTCTGAGGAGACACTGTTAAAATGGATGCAACTCACTGTACTCCAAGAAGCGGTGCCAGTGTCCGGAGGAACCATCCTTCCATTCCAGAGAAGAAGGGAGTTTGGGGAATCAGCCTCTCTTTTAGTATCTGTTTATCCGTAAAGTCATATTTTGTTTGAGCAGTTTTGCCAGTTGATCTCTTGTTAGCTCCTTTGGTCTATATAGAAACCCTGCAAAGGTGATTGCATCCCCTCATGGCCAATGAACGCAGTTCTCAGCTGAGCTGGTAGTCAGAGTCAGCTTAACTGGATGATTGTTTCATTCATGGGAAATTCCTGCCATAGGCAGGCGAGTTGGCTCGGTTAATCACCTGCTTTTTCTCCAAGCAAAAGACAGAGAATTCTCTTGTAACCCACATTTAGATTAAAGAATTAACTGAGACAGTGCCACAGGACAGCAAGAGCACACCTGTGAGCACCGAAAAAGCTGTAGCTTCTCGCCCAACAACTCCAGAAAAAAATGGAAGATACCCTAGAACAAAAAATAAGACAAGTCTCCAACTCACATGCCACATCATGTCCTGTACCTACATTGTACATGATTTCACTGGTTTATAAAAAATTCAGCACTGGTTTCCAAGCAAACTATAGATCCATTGACTCTCATCACTTCGGAAACGCTGTCCTTGCTGGTCTGCAGGCCACATGTGTAGCAGCGTTCCCCATCAGCCTCCTCTCCCAGCTACCACAGTATCTCTCATGCTCATCTCCGGGTAGACAGCTCAGGAGGTGAAGTGACAGCCTCCCTACGAAACTCACTGGCAGGCACGAAACTGCAAACAGCCCAGTCCCCACTCCAGGACTGTTCAGGTGCTGACAGGCAACCTTAGCCCTGTGCTGTTACAGCCACGAAACACTTTACCTGGGCCCTGGGGAGCAAAAGGTTTATTCCGTATTGTCAAGGAGACACATGTCTTTCAAGATGATGCTTATTTAGAATCATAGAATCGTCTGGGTTGGAAGGGACCTTTTAGATCATCTAGTCCAACCGTGAACCTAACACCAACAAAAACCATCACTAAACCATATCGCTAAGCACTATGTCTACCCATCTTTTAAATACCTCCAGGGATGATGATTCCACTGCTTCCCTGGGCAGCCTGTTTTTCCTAATATCCAGTCGAAACCTCCCTTGGCGCAACTTGAGGCCATTTCCTCTTGTCCTATCACCTGTTACTTGGGAGAAGAGACCGACCCCCACCTCACTACAGCCTCCTTTCAGGTAGTTGCAGAGAGTGATAAGGTCTCCCCTCAGCCTCCTTTTCCCCAGGCTAAACAACCCCAGCTCCCTCAGCTGCTCCTCATGAGACTTGTGCTCCAGACCCCTCACCAGCTTCGTTGCCCTTCTCTGGACTCACTCCAGCACCTCAATGTCTTTCTTGTAGTGAAGGGCCCAAAACTGAACACAGTACTCGAGGTAGGGCCTCACCAGTGCCGAGTACAGGGCAACAATCAGTTCCCTACTCCTGCTGGCCACATTATTCCTGATACAGGCCAGGATGCTGTTGGCCTTCGTGGCCACCTGGGCACACTGCTGGCTCATACTCAGCCGGCAGTTGACCAACACCCCCAGGTCCTTTTCCACCAGGCAGCTTTCGAGCCACTCTTCCCCAAGCCTGTAGTGTTGCATGGGGTTGTTGTGACCCCAAGCATTTCTGCCTGCCACCCACTAACATGGTCTGTAAAATGTCCTACCCCATCAACTCAGCTTTTCAGGGGTCTACAGGGATTTGTGGATGAAAAAATCTCCATGACCAGGAAGAGCCAACTGCTATTTGCTATGCACTTCATTTGAAAGACCCGGATGTTTTCCTCCAATAAATTCTTCTGCTTCCCCACTGACTCTTTGGATGCCCATAATTCTTAGAAAACTCAAGTAGGCAGGATCAGGATAATTTTGTTTCTCCAACGTGATGAATCTGCCAGCCCTGTCTGTTGCCTTTCTGTGAATCTTAGTCTCCCAGAACCAGAGCCAAATTTGACACCTGGTGCCAGCCAACACCTGATAGTCCGAGGTTTTTTGGCCAACACTCTTCAAAACATCTTAGCGCCAAGTGCAGAACCCTCTACAAAGCTGAATGTAAGAAGTGTATGGACTGGATTGCTTCCCAGTAGCTCGCTCTGATCAGCGCAGTCAGAACGCGTCTACCAGCTTTGCTACTGGAGCCCAACAGCAGGGTCTCACCAGCTCGTGTCATGATGTTTTATGTCTTACCACTTTCATTTCAGTTTGAGCTGCCGGGGAAAAAAAGAAGGAATGCCGAGCCAATCTGCAGCTTCAACCACGGGACGCTTTTGCTGGCGTCTATTTTTCTACATTGTCAAACGTCAAATTTCTTGGCCCTTGCTGGTCTTGCCCTCAATTTACTTATCATCTCTTGGTTAGGATACAGAGGTGGATGCTACCTTTGATCAGCCCGCTTGTTAAATGCGTCTGGGATACGTCTAGGAAAAACAAATGAAAATAGCAAATATGCCTACTAGCAGCTGGGCTGCCAAAATACTGTTACATAATCTTAGTGTGATTAAGACTATTTTGCTAGTCAAAATTAAGCCCTTGTTTTCTTGTATTGCTTCATCTGTCTGCATCCATCTTGAGTTTCATCTGCTGTGTTTGGACTGCCAGCTCCTTGGGGCAGGATCTGCTCTTTCAGTGTCTGTGTGGGATGCTTTGCTGAATGGGTCCGGACCAAAAGACTAGGCATTTGCACCTCCTATTCACAATTATCATGTAGTTTCACATCCCAAAGTGATATTATTTGCAGAGACCTTGTGTTCCTAGCTGGGAGGGATCTTTCATCTTGGCATTTCAACATGGCGTGCAACAGCCTGAAAGGAGCCTTTCCTAGAGAATGGTGGAGAGATCCAGGATCGGTTGGCTTACCCACCTCCTGCCGCATTCCTTGAAAGACAAAGTTCAGCCTCACCTGAAATTGTTTCCTAAATTAAAAGATTCTGAGAGGTCCCAAATCTTATGTCCCTTTGCCAAAAATTATATAGCTGTAGCTTCACTTTTCATGAGGCATTTCTCCCCACAGGGGTCTCCCCACCTTACCAGGCCATTCCAGCTTCAAGATAGAGTTCCTCGTAGGCTCATACTGTGTCTTCTGAAGGTACAGAAGTGAGTCTTTAACACCTGTATATCTGGGGGAAAAAAATGTAATCACTTCACCACCCTATAGCGTTCATTCTTCTGAGAACTTTCAATAAAGACCAGGCACAGTGTAAGTTCAACACTGGAAATGTTGTGTTTAGATTATGTCACAACCTGCAGATAGAGACTTCTGCAGATCTCACATCGATCTCCAACTCCATCAATTTAGCCTTCTACTTGTCTTCTTCCCCAAAATCTCAGTTCACTCACAACAAAGATGGTGAGATGTCACTTAATGTGTATAGGATTGGCACATTCAGGCGATCCTCCAAAATTGCTCAGGTGTCCAGTCTGAAATGGTTAGAAGCCAATTTATTCCTATGCAGACTTGTCCAGGTAAATTTTGTACTGTATTCCTACTTCCCATGGGTTACTCAAGAGTATCCTCCGGACAGAGCCCGTTCTCCTCCATTTGCCAAGGTACTCAGACCTGCTTCCTAATGCTTTCTTTACTCATTTACTTCTCCAAGTCCTCAATTCCAGCTGGTAAATCAGAGGCCAGTGCTGATAAAGTTGTCCCCTGTTGTTCTTTGGGTAAGATTTCGCCTCCCGCATCTAGATTTAAAAATGCAGCTTGTTCATTACCAAGAATGGGGTCTCTGTGGACCTGCACTTGGAGGAGAGGAGCAGCTTCCTTGGCACTAACTGTGGTTTTTCACAAAGAGTTTTCCACACAGGCTCCATGACCCACCTCCCCTCCCTACTGACTCAGAGCCCCGTGCAGCTGGCATACCTCACTGATGAAGGTACCAAGTGGTAAATGGCCTCCCCACAACAACCTTACTGCTGGTGCTCCTGAAAAGGTCTGGATGGGGATGGTGCAGCTGGGGCTGCCTCAGGTGTTGCCACTGTAGAGGAAACTAATGTCTCCTGCAACAGAAACTTGCCCCTGGAGCAAAATCTGTGTGGACAGCCCCTCTTCAAGAACCACAGTTAATGTCGGATAAGATACCTTTTTTTCCCCCTCATTCTGTAATTAGACATCCCAATTATGTAGTTTAATCTAATTAAAGTAATGATGCAATTATACAATAATTGATACATAATCGGCATGCAAAAGCCTGTGTAAGTATTATTTAACCAACAGAACAAATTCTAGATGAACCTTTTCAATCTCTTAAAATATAACATTTTAGCAGCCAGCTCGAGGAAGGGATTTTGCCTACTCAAGCATTTTTAAATGCTTACTGCCACTAGTAGAATTATTTTTTTCCCTATTTATGGTCATTCAGCTTCCATTGACTTCATCAGGAGCTGTCTCTGAGCACCAATAGACAGGAGTAAAGCTTAGAGCCACAAGTATCTCATCCAAAGATGGAAAAGTGCTATTCCATTTCAGGAATGCCTAATATTGGATTTCCTGCTGTTAGAGATGATAAAAAAAAAATAATATCTCATCGTCGATTGCAAGAGAAGACAGCTCTGTGGTACCTGTACTGGTGCTTTCTCAGCAAACCTTACCACTTAAGATCCTTTTTTTTAAAAAAGTTAATTAAAGATTACTTCCCCATTATCCAAAATAACTGTGCAAAATACGCACATTATATATGCACCACACAGATGTGTAAACTAAGCCTTAGCTATGGATCCACCCAAGGTCACATGCACCAAAATCATGAGAATGTGCAGATGGATGCAGGAGTCCTGTCTCTAATGGCACAAACAGGAATCTAGTTTTCTGTATTGGCTCATTTTTCTGAAATAGATAAACTGAGAAGCGTATGTTTCATCGCATGAGGATGTTAGCTGTATCTGTAACAGCCAAAGACCCGTGTTCTGAAATGACATCAGAGACCTGGGGGCTTGTCTGATAAGAAATGGGATTTCTTCTCATCCTTGGATAATATTTCCTTTAACCTACTCCCCACCCCCTTACTGTTGTGCAGTGAACTGTGTACCCTATATGGCTTTTTCCCAACAGTGATGTGGCTCAATATCAGCGATATTTTACCCTTGTTTTGGAAAGCACAGTGGAATCAAACACATCCGCATTTATATAACACTCCAATTAATCCAGCCTGTCTGGATGTGTGAGGAGACGGGAATGGCCTGTCCCTTTCTTTGTCTCTGTTGCATAACTCATGCTTTAAAGTAGGTGCATTATCTTGCGAGACATTATATAGCGAGTTTGTTCAAAATGCCCCAGTAGCTGTGTCAGTAGAACTATTCACAAGCAGGGAAATTTCAGAGGAAGATGTGAATGTTCCCCGATAAGCAGTCACTTGGGCTTTTTTTGTTGTTGTTTTTTTGCATGATTTGCTGCTAAGGATCTAGTTTTAAGTGTTATTACCCGTGTGTGGAAGTATAATTTTGATTTGATCCATATTCTCTTTAATGCCAAAATTGCTGAAAAAAACTTTTTTAATTTGGTTTCAAATTCAAATATGATGGTTTTACTGTTATCTTTTAATTGTCAGTATTCATATTGCTAGTATAAGTGTTTGTATAATCTTTTTCATAACAGACACTGAAAATATGTAAAAGAAAGCCTACGACTGAACAGTTGCTCATTCATGGGGATATAAACTCAGTTCTACATATGGAAGTCACTGAGAGCCTGCACATATGGCCCACAGTTTCAAAGCTTAAGAAGGGCGCATGGGTGCTTAGGTGACCCTCTAATCACTGGTAAGGGTCACGTAGAGAGCATCTTTGTCTTCAACATTTTTCTTCCAGCCAGTTCGTGGTTTCAAACTGAATGTAAGGGGACAGACTCAGCTGGGCAGACCGTGAAGAAAGTTTTCCCTCAGACTGAGCCCTAGTTTCTTCAACCTAAAAGGTGCAATTGCTCCAGAGACAGAAAAAAGAGCCATTCACGTGCCTTTCTTGGGTGAAATTCTCTTTTTGATGGGCAAGAGAACATCAGTAGGTCCATTCAGTAACAGACATCTGGAGGCTGAAAGAAAGCAAGGTAAATGCAGCTAAAAGCTATGAGAAAATTCAGCAGACACACTACTACACAAAAAAGAAACCCAAACCCAGCCTATTTATATTCCGTGAAAAAATTCAGCATAAAAACCAATGTCCTGCTTACATTTCACGGCTCTGTTTACATTTGTTGCTAACAGAAGTCTCCGTAACATAGCTCACAGGCAACAGCATTGTGCTAATTTTTCACTGATCTTTGTCTTCATTGTTTTAGCAGGAAACTCACCCATATTTGATGAAGGAACTTGAGCTGAATTTGCCAACAGTTTGGTAATTCTGATAGGCCAGGGGCTGCTGTCTTTGGTGAAGATACAACAGCAGCCAAAGTACAGCTGATCTCATATTGCTGAGCGTGATTTAAAGGAAAATCTTTGAAAGAAGTATAACTGCCTGAATTACTACTTTTTTATATGTTTTTAAATGAGAATGTAAAGGCTAAGGGCATTTTTTCCTATTTAATACTATTAAATCCATCATTAAATCTCTTGCTGAACACTGGGTGAATTTAATGGTGCCCTCAAGTGCTGGTGCTGATGTTTGACTGTGTTAATATTGTTGTATATACAGATACAATAAATAACACTTAGCTAAGGTAGTATTAGCAACCTTATTGGGTATATCAATACAAATAGCTGTACTAATGAGATTAAGCATCAGAAACCAATGGCGATGTGAATCTAGGCACTGGGGCTAAAATATGGATAGGGATTCAACACATTGAACCTATCAATAAAACCAAACAGACTCTACTAAAAGCTTTATTGCTAGTTGGCATTAAAGGATTAATTTGAAAGGGGTTTTTATCTTTTCTCATCTCACTTTATAACATGGTCTGTCTTAAAACTTCGGTCTGTCTTAAAACTTCAGTCTGTCTTGCGCATAGGTATTAAGAGTGTTTCTATTTGCTGAATAATCGTCAAAACTTCTGGCAGGCCACTCTGCTTTGCCTTGCTGTAACCAGAGGTCCCTTTGGTTGACGGAATTCAGCATTGGGGATGGACCGGCTTTGTACCACTGCTCTTTTTTTACGTCTGGTATTCTGAACACGGAGTTACATTAGTTGAGTCACCTCTAGATCATCATTTCTCCTCTCAAGATACACCGGTTGGACGCCATTGCTTTGCCCATGCAGATTATTTTAAGCCTCCTGGCATAATTCCAGGATCCCATTTTTCTCACATGAAAAGCATTAAATGTTCATGATTACAGTACTCTCTTACCGTTTCAGTAATCTCCAACTGTCTCCATTCCATTTTGAGGGTGTTCCTTATTTATGCTTTTATTGCTGGTAGGGAAAAAAGCTCTGTGTTGTGATCTTTCTTCTGTTGGGATTCTACGTATGCTAAAGCTTTGAAAGATGCATCCGCTGCTTTGTTTTACTAAGAATCTTTTTCAAAGTAAAAAAAGAATTGACCTAAAGGACTACCTTTCATCAACAGGGGTGAAATCCTTCCCTGGATAGGAAAGTCATTGAAGGCTTAAGTGGGAATTAAGGATACATAGGTATAATGTGGGCCTTCTTATTGCAGTGAATTGCGGTTTGATCATTCTCATGAAGAGAAATCAAAAGAAATTAACATTTGCTGCCACAAAACAACCTTTCATGACTTTTAATATTTCAAATTTCCAATGCTAAAGCAGCTGTTCCTGATTCCCTGCTCTCTGAAAAATAGGTAACATAATTAAAAAGCGATAATGGTATGTCCTGTTTCCTTTTTCTTTATGTATTACTTTAATTTTCCCACATGATTTCTATGAGGTTACAAAAAAAAGAAAATATACACATCCTCATTTTTTCAAATGACAGCAAAAGGATGTTAATTTTGCTTTAAAGTGGATAAGTAAATCATCTGTAGTTAAGACCTCAAAAATAAACAAGCATTTGTAACCGTGTTACTTCCTTACGTGCTTCTGTCACGATGCAGCCTATAATTTCATAATCACCTACTGTTTGCTGGCAAACATCTTGAGGAATGTTTTAGAGAGTTGTAAAAACTTTTGTTAGCGTCATTTTTCATAACATCCTAGCTGTAAAACCAAGCTGTCGTCGTACCGAGAGCCTGGTACGACGACGTCGAAGAATACCTAGAAATGGTGAGGCAGCAGGATACGCTAGTCCTTGTAGGCATTCTGTGCAGAGGGCTCTTTCATCAGCTTAATTGTTTCACAACCAAATCTACTTACAAACTGTTTCAAAGATCTATTTATTACTCTTTCCATTCATTTAATTCGGTTTTAACCACTTTAGATGAATCTCAATGTATCTGGTTTTAGTTAAAACCAAAGCAGTCATACAATCTCTAACATGCATTAAGCTTTTTAAAGTGGCTTAAAACCATTGCTTTTTAAAAAATAGATGCAAATTTCTTATGCAGACAATGGCTACGATAGTGAATAAGATACTAGTGTTACTCTGCTTCTTAATGAAATAAATGGTATAACGGATGAAGCCGGAACACGTGCTGTAGGAGCAGAGTTAAGGTTTCAGTGTATATTTTCATACCATCTACTATTTTTCCCAAGTGGAGTCACAGAACGGCATTGTCATCCTCAATACCATTTGTGCTGGGACAGGGAGACAACAGGGGTTTCTTATGGGGTTTTCTGACTCAAGATTCTTTCAACCTTAATTCCAGTTTTATGTGTTTTACCTCGTAATAGTACGGTACTTACAGAGATTACAAGGGTGCTGGGATGCTTAATTCAAGTTTGCAGAATACCTTGCAAATGAAAGCCAGTGTGTACAATAAGCACTAAATGTTATTGTTTCAGGACTTAAAGCAGACAGAGCTTGAGACAATGATAGCTTTGAAGAACCCACTTAATATAAACACTAGATAAGAGTGAATTGCACAGTTAAGGAACGGTCTCCTTCATTACTCCGTGGGTGTATTTGCAGCTAGAGAGAAGCACAATTTAAAATCAGTTGTAACCAGAAATGCCAGATTGCCTAGGGATAACAGGGGCAGGCAAAGGGGCACTCCCTGCCTCCGACAGCTTCCCCAAGGCCACCCCATGTAGCGGGCAGAAATGGCAAGTGCTGTTTCGTGCTCCGTGCACTGACTGCCTGGAACATGATGGTGAGCAGCAGCAGCCTGGGAGGGCTCCCTGCCTGTGCGTAATGCCCTCGCAAGGGCTCCCAGAGGCACCATGCTGCTGGCAAACCTAACATTTTTCTACACGGCAACAAGGGACTGGCCTCAAGCCCTCTCCCCAACCTCACCAGACTCTTCAGGGTGCAGGTCTGGGTCTTTTTTCAGAGGCTGTCACAGTAGGAACCTGCAGCCTCTGAAGTGCAGGACTGTGATTGTGCCAGCTCTGCAAGCAGAGGCAAGCGCACCATGTACTTATGCTCTGATTGGCCCCATCACAGGACTTCTCTCCTAAACATCCAAAACAACCTGCAGATTATTGTAAAAACTGATCTGTTTGTACCTGCTGATTTGTTGCTTTGACTCTGTGAAATGGATGAAAATGATTACAACAGGAGCCCAGTGTGCCCTGCTTACCAAAACCTTTGCTGTGATGCAAAGGGCCCTGATTACCTGCTTTTGCCTCAATAAGCCACGCAAAGACTGGAACATAGCAGCAGGACTTGGGTCTTGTCACTTTCCAGGCTTTATTTTTGCCGCTACTCCCAACAATGAAGCCTCTAGCCTTGTTGAGTCCAGTTTGCATTGGCCAGGGTTTGCAGTGTGCACGGATGGGGGTCTCAGAAGTGCTTGAGGGACTTTGGATGGAGCGTGCAGCCAGTGAGACTTCTCTACTAAATTCTTCAGCTATTTTGAGGAGCCTTCCAGTACATATTTTCTTCCTCTTTTCCTATCCCATATGCTTTTGACACATATTTTAGACAAAGTCCTTCGAACATCAACACTGGAAGATGTCAAAAAGAAAAGGAAATCACTTCACCCATCTAAAATACTGTCAGATGATCTTGTCCACAAAAGTTTCTGTCAATTCACAGATCACTAAATGCAGCAGTTCAAGGTGCAGTAGTAGTTTTGAGGAGCTTCAACTACATGTTTTATCCTTGGTAGAAGATAAAACATCCCTGGTAGAGACCTTCTACTGTGCAAGCTTTGTATGTGTATTAATTTTTTAATGCAGATTAAGTTCCAAAGTTATCCAGTAATTTATCTAAGAGTGACCATCCTGGTCCTCCAAACCTCTGACCACTTGTTCTGGCATTTTTACCACTGTAAAAGTCAACAAAAGCTGCTGCTCCTGCTAACTTCTGAACAGAATCATAGCCTAAGTATGTATATTGTGCATGCTACAAAGTAATGCTCATGCCAGAGAGATTTAACCTACATATACATATAGAAATTGGACTATACATGGGGAAAAGAAAGTGCTATTAACTCAATTTTCCAAGTGCAGCAGGATTCGTCCAGCCTTTTACATCAAGGAGAGCCTTGGAGCAGGCCCACCAGCATCTGGGTCTAGCACCAAGCCCCACTCTGCCACCTTGCTGAATTTTTTTCCTGCATGAGTGGCTGATTCTCCAGGGGAATCTGTGTTGTTTGCGCAGGGAGCCCTGGAGGAAGAAGGAGGATGTTTGCACCTGACACACACTTCTGGCCAGGGCTATTCCCCAGGCGCCAGGGTGAGAGGCTGGTAATATGGAGAACATCTTTCCTTTACACCTACCAGGAGAAGGAGGGCATGTGCATTACTGAAGACAACAGGAGGCAAAGGGCCACCCTGGGCAGTGGCTGTGCCTACACGGGCCCGGTGTGATAATGTTCTGCACACCCTGGTTCTGACTCCAGGGATCAATGCTGGACGCCCGATGAGGAGCACCTCAGCTCATAGAATCATAGAATAGTTTGGGTTGGAAGAGACCTTGAAAGCTCATCTAGTCCAACCTCCCCTGCAATGATCAGGGACATCTTCAACTAGATCAGGTTGCTCAGAGCCCCGTCCAACCTGAACTTTAATGTTTCCAGGGATGAGACATCTACCACCTCTCTGGGCAACCTGTGACAGTGTTTCACCGCCCTCATGGTAAAGAAATTCTTCCTGATATCTAGTCTAAATCTGCCCTCTATTAGTTTAAAGCCATTACTCCTTGTCCTGTCACAACAGGCCCTGCTAAAAAGTTTGTCCCCGTCTGTCCTGTAGGTCTCCTTTATGTACTGAAAGGCCACAATGAAGTTTCCCTGAAGCCTTCTCTTCTCCAGGCTGAACAACCCCAACTCTCTCAGTCTGTCTTCACAGGAGAGGTGCTCCAGCCCTCTGATCGTTTTTGCAGCCCTCCTCTGGACCCACTCCAACAGGTTTTTACTGTGCTGAGGGCTCCAGAGCTGGGTGCAGTACTCCAGGTGGGGTCTCACCAGAGCAAAGGGGCAGAATCACCTCCGTCAGCCTGCTGGCCACGCTTCTTTTGATGCAGCCCAGGATGCAGTTGGCTTTCTGCGCTGTGAGCACACATTGTCTGCTCATGTCCTGCTTTTTGTCCACCAGTATCCCCAAGTCCTTCTCAGCAGGGCTTCAGTAGATAGAATCCAAATGTGACTTGTTAGAAGAAAGATGATAGCCGGTTGGCTAACCTTCTCGCTACCACCAACATTAAAACTGGAAAACCTAACCCTGGGTTGTCTATATATTTGCGGAAAATATTTTAGATGACCTTTCTGGAACAGCAATGTCTTCTTAATGTGAAGGTATTAAAAGGTCATGTGGAGTATTTATGTTTCCAAGAAACATGGGGTAGGGAAGAGGAGCCTTGTGCATGCTTGACTCATCCTCATACGCAGATGGCCAAGAAACAGAAATGTGGTAACACGGTCAGATTTGGAGATAGAGACGTAACCGAGGAGATGGTCTAAGAAAAAGTGTCGGGGCAGCCTAGCTGGAATAATAGCACTGCCAGGAAGTCACCTCTGAATTCTCTCTCAACTTGTGTTATTATAGCAAGTAGAGAGGCACAGCACTGATCAAAATCTCTGTGCAAGGTGCCATACAAACATGTAAGAAATAAAGCTTTGCTCCAAGGAGCACAAGGCCAGACACACACACACACACACACACACACCCTAGTTTGAGGCATTTCAGGACTGAGTACAGCAGCCTGGGCTCCATCTCTAGGCAATATAGAAAGTCACTTCCAGAGGATGCTTCACATCTCAGGTCTGCTGCTGTGCCCCATGCTGTTGTCTTTGTCTTTTCCGCTGACTGTAGCAAGAGTGTCAGGCAGATGCCCTCATCTTGTTGACCCCTTAGTTAAATCCCCAAGGTTAATTGTGATGCACCTGGACCTTATACAATGAAAAGCAGCAGGGGACAACTACAGCTGATAGATAACTGACACATAAGGAAAGAGCAAACTTTTGTTTCTATCTTTTCTAAAACACAATGGAACATCCCTTTCTGTATATCACTGCTTTTGTGGTCAGTACCTAGCATTCACATGTAAATACAAATGGTTCACATGTTTTCTTGATTTATAAAGCCTGTATTGAGAGACATAAATGGTAAGGATTTTGATGGACCAAAAAAGAAGCTCCAAAATAAAGAACAAGAATCCCACTTAGGTAACTTTTAGATGTGAGTCTGAGTAGTGTATTTTATCACCCAGTCTGACTATCATTCTGGCCTCTGTAACAAGCCAGATAACTGCAGCCACTCTCCCCTGTTTTGAGCCCATTACCTTGTATTTGGCTGAAGCATATCATTCAGAAAAGCATCCTTTCTTGATCTTAAGACTTCAAGAGATGAAGACAGGAATTTCCATAGCACTGTATCCCAGCAGTGAGCCACCAGCTCATGAGAAGTTGTTCTTTTTTATCTGACTTCAGTTTGCCTTTTTGTCCTATCCATTGGCTCATGATAAAAGAAGTTACTGGTTTTCATCTTTTTCTATTCTTGATAAGTGACAACATTTTCCACTGAGACCTATTTGGAGATTTTGTATACTCAGACTCCTGTTAAGCGTGAACAACCGTGATTTTTTCAGTCATCTCTTGTGAATCCTGTTGAAGGTGTTCAGTAGAGGCCTTTTACCTTGGGACACTTGACAGTTGGCTACGAGTAAATTTTCTAGAAGTCATGTTAGAGGCTTTTTCCCCCCTATGAAGATACTTGTGCAGATCAAGCATAGTACTTCTTAGCCTAACAGGGCTGATCTCTGTAAATATCTGTGATCTCTTTTTGCTCCTTTTTTCACCTTCTCAGAATTTCCAGCAGTTTTGAAGAAGTGTGGACAAAGAAACAGGCTACTCCAGCATTGGCCTCACCAATTTTACTGTGCTCCTTACTTCTCCGTTTTCAAATACACAGGTCTTAGAAGGTCTTTCTTAGAGCAAGGTCTTTCGGCCACAGCACGATGCAACATTATTTTCAGTTGCTTTGCCTGTTGCAGTTTTGGCCAAATGGGCCAATGGCCAGCGACAGATGCTCCCCCACAACCTCTCGTACACGGGGAGGAGGGGGAGAGATAAAGAGAGATTTACGAGTTCAGAAGAAACTAAACTACTTTAATGAAGTATTAATAATAAAATAAAATAATGAAATAGATACAGTATATACAAAACCGTATTAAGCTCCCAGAATGACGTCACCGGCAGGCACTAGGGAAGTCCCAGACTGGACTCAGTGACAAGTGGGAACTGGGTTCCACAGATGGAGTCAGGAACACATGGATTGCGATCAAAGGCAGATGAATAGACAGGGTCCTCCTCGGACGTCAGCCATTGAAGGAAGAGAGAGCTGACCCTTTGATCCCTCAGCTTTTATACCAAGCATGGGGCAGATGTGATGGAATACCTTGTTGGTCAATTGTTGGTCACCTGTCCTGTCCACTTCTCCCTGCAGGTGAGACCCCTCTGCGCTTTTCCACTTCCAACCCTCCAATGGGGCAAATAACAAAATTATCTGACCTTGGTTGTTACAGCAATAAGTACAGGCAAGAGCCTCTCTGTATACCGTTCCTTGGCACAAGCTGTAAACATTGGTCTTATCACTCTGAACGAACCATTTTAGACACAACATGCTGTTAATTTCAGAGAGTTAGAAGAGGCCTAGCTAAGAAATAAAATTACTGAACAGAAAGTTTGTTCTGTTTTACCTCAAACCAGGACATTTAGCTCTGGTGATGTCTAACTCCTTTCCAGGCCCAGTGTCCCACTCTACCAGGAATATATAGTATTCTTCATTTGTGGACATGAGTTTGTCTGTGTTCAACTCTGTACGCCTCTGTACTCTTAGTTGTCTTCAGGCATCACATTGTGCCACTGTGCACTTTCTAGAATATGAACCATCAAGATTTAACATCTTTCTGTCAATTCAGATCTAGGAGGCACACGATGCAGCCTTGAGAACAGATGGTTGAATTCACATACAATGAAGCACGCAGTGCTACACTGGTTTCTTAATCTCATTCAGAATAAATGACTTGTATATGAATAGATTCCCCAAGTTGTCAGAGCATCATAAACAAAATTGTTTGCTAATTGCGCTCAGCCACATCCATGCAAAGTTGTCCAGGAAGGATTTACAGGCCGTTTCGCCTTGCAGAACATCTCTGTGCTACAGCAGGGAAAAAGGAAGGAGAGCCCCTGCCTTAATGCTCAGCTCCACAGTCTGACGTCCCAGCCTGGCTTTGTTTTCACCTCTAAATTGAGCACATTTCATCTCATATCATTAGGAAAGCTCAAGTGCAAAACTTATTGGAGCTATGCTTTGTAGTGCTGCATTTGACAGCAATTTAACTTCTAATACTTTAATTCTGACTTTCTTCTTTCGATGGTCTTTTCTTACCCTCTCTCTTTTCACACTGACCAAGAAGTTTCTTGCAGTAGCACAGAACAGAAGCTTGCTTTCTTCTTGTTATTGTTGGCAGCCTTCACAGGTACATTAGCCAAAGGCGTTCTGGTAGCACCTTAAACCTTAACCCAGAGCACAAGGTGTTTACTTCAAGTAATACCCACCCATAACGTTTGCACAGAGCACACAGGCACTACTGTGTTGCCCACAAGTTCACAAAGCTTCAAATACTCAATCAGTTGGCTGAAGAAGCTGAGCTAAAATTATCAGTTCACATCCACCAGTGAATCTTCACTGTAGATGGACAAAAGTGCTCTTTGTGCGAGCCCTTGGGTTCCGAGGAACCATGTAAGTCTTTATGGTACACCCAGTCCTCTTAAACTGACTTTGGGAGTATGGAAGACTGGAACTAAGACCAAATTAGGCCAAACCAATGACCTGTCTGTCCAGGTCATCACCTTCTGCCCAGGGTGTGAACCAGGACTACTGATGTACCTATCAGAAATCTTCCAGCCCCACACAAAATAAGAAACTTAATTTGTATAGTTTAAAAAAAACCTAGATTTTTTCCTCCCACAGATCTTGCTTTGATGACCTCCTTACATTTTGCAGCGTATTTTTGCCTGAAATAAAGGAATGTTTTTATTAGAAGATTACATGCATTTGTGGCAAAGATATTTCAGTACTGCTAAATATTTACCGTTACGGTATTTTTGTCTTCTCCAAACCGCAGATGTTTTCCTTAGTAAACGTGTCTGTCTGTAGCTTTGGGCATTTTTTTTTGTCTGCTCCTTTCTCCATATTAATACAATCATCTGCCAAAAACAAGGTAAAGACCCTGACCAGTGTCTTGGTCTTTATTTTCAACAGCCTTTCTTTTAGCTTCTTGAAATGTTTCCAGAGTAATCTTAAGGCCACTACCATTGCTTTGTTAGCAGCCTGCAGAATTAACGTGCTTGTTACGATCTCCGAAAATGTCGTCTATGTGCACTTTTTCATTATTATCTGAAATCATGCAGAGATCTGGACCTTGAAGTATCCTAGGTCTTTTCCTTTCCTCTTTCTCCTCCCCCCACTCCCAAGAGGCAGCTATTCATCTTCATTAGCCACTTCTGTTAGCTTGCTGCCAACTGAGACCAGAAAACTAGCTGCATCAGTCTTGCATGGCAATTCAGGAATTAGAATCCACAGTCCTTGGGTGCAGGAGGTTAATGCACTAATAAAGATTGTACCTTGATTAACCACATCATCTCAGCTTGCCCAGGCAAAGCTGGTTTTCAGACAGTTTGTCATATCATACGGCCCAATGCATTCATCTGAAAACATAGCTTCTTAGCTATGAACAGATATTCATCACTGCAACTAAGGGAGAAATTTTTGTCCTTTTTTTTTTTTTTCATTTCAGTGAAGAATATTTAATATTTTTAAGGAAACCCTCTAAATTCTGTTCTATGATTTACCTTCATGTAAAGGTACACTCTCTTCTTTTCCTGACAGAGATAAATCTTTCTATCTGAAATGCTGATATGAGAGAGCATGGTAGGGGTTATGCCCTAGTTAACACTTGCTCTTAGAATCTGACATTTCTCTTGGATATCTATAGCTTCTTCTGGGCTTATCAGCACATTTGGTCCCACAAAATGAATAAAAATTTGCAAGGCTCTTTGTTAAAGAATTATAATCATACAATAAAGTACCTAAATAAGTCAGTTTGGTAAGTAAGTGGCTACAGCATTCTTTTACATTTATCTGTCCTAGATTGTTGAATCTTGACTAAGTGTTGCAGGTTATTTGCAGGATGGTTCCACTAAAGCAGAGATAACGTATTCCAAACAGAAACTTATTGCACTGGCATTTGTGATTTGCTGGAGAGTGAATTGATCCACAGATCACGTTGCAAATGTTCATGATTTGGAATGGTTTAGTCCTGTAGATACCAAACATCTGGAGATTTAATGCTGAACACATTCTTTAATGCTGCAGTCTGCAGAATCTCTGACCTTCTCCCTTTCCAAGGGCCTAATTTCTCTTTTTTTTCCTTCCTTCTCCCCAGCCCACAGGCATGCGTGCACACACACACACATGCGCAAACACACACACACACAGCGTCCTGTTTCTATCAAGTAATTTCAGCTGATGCCCATCCGTGCAGGTCTGAAGAACCAAGCACAGCGCAAATGACACAGTCACAAGCTACACGATTACCTTTATTTCTTTCCTTAGAACAAAAAAAAAATTCCTTGACAAGCACTCTCCCCTGGATCGTCGTATATCTTCGGATGTTACACTGATGAAGCCTATTGAAAGGAATTCATATTACAGAAAGTAAGGAGGCATTTGAAGGGTCTTGGGACTGGAGCCAAAGGGGAAATGTGGTAGAATGTGTTTTGCAGCAGATTGCTATGACAAAAGTGACTCCTTGAAATCATTTTAGCAGGAATAGGGGAGACAGAAGAACTACTGACGGAGGTTCAGTGCTGAACTGGCACCCAGCTCAGAGAAAATGGTGTCCTTACGGCTATTTCAGCTCCATGACAGGGAGCTCATAGTAGTTCCCTTATTTCATCCTTCAGCTAGTGGGTGGGTGAAACCATGTTCGTCACTTATCTCAGTGTAGACGTTTAGAAAGCATCTTGCATCGTATGTGACATAAATGTCACATAAATTACTATAAAATTATAAAAACTATAAATTAAAACCTGCCCAAATAAGTGGATGGAAAGGAAATAAATCAGGAAACAACAGAAGCTGGAAAATGGTAAGCTATTTTGTTGGGTCGTGGTGTTTCTGAATAACCTATTACTAAAAGGATAATGAAATAAAAGCTGCTCACATGCAAAGAGGGAAATTACCAAGTGCTCAAAGGAAACTACAGGGCTTATGAGGAAGAAGAAGAAGAGTTAAGTAGATGTAGTTTGGATAAGTGACATTGTAAAAAACAAAAGGAAACAGCTTTATCTTTCCATTTTACAGATGTATGTTTGAGGTTTGGGTTAGAAAAGTTGCAACAATAACAGATACTAGAGGAATCAATTTTGAAAAAAGAAAATTTGCTTTTCACATTGTGAGAGCCTTATCACAGTGAAATGCTGTCAGCTTCAACATAGTCACCAAAAGTTTCAGTGTCAGACTCTTTGCTTTGGATGTTTGACACTAAAATCATAGCCATGTTGTTAGCTAGTGGCAGTGTAGCTTCGCTGAACTGAAAGGGATCTTTGCCAACTGACAGCAGTTAAAAAGAGAGTCTCCTGTGTTAAAAAAAAAAATAACCTATTTTATGAAGACAGAGAGTAACTGGATTAGAGGTTCTCAAACTGTGTACTGTGATCACTTGCTAAAGGGTCTTGGAAAGCTCTGTGTTAGCTTTGTGTTGCCTTGACTTCCAGCTGAATAAATATATCTAATGCTTCCCTAAAATCTGCATTTAAGAGTAGGTAACTATAAAGAGAGAGATGCTGCGGTCCCCGTGAGCTAACCAGCAGAGTATTTCCAAAGGAAAACTGTGACTCATCAATCTCCTGTAATTCCTGCGACATGTCAGTAGAGCAGTGGATGAAGTTGAGCCAGCTAAAATAATTTTCAAGAGGTGTTTGACAGGGTCCTTTATGAGATGCTACAAACATTTCTTAAATCATCATCTGTGGAGGGACAAAATGTTATGAATCAAAAATCAGCTAGGTGAGCACAAGCAAAGAGAAGGATTAAACGGTCAATTTTCTTAATGGCCCTATGATAAGTTCTGGGTTTGGCAGCGAATGAACAGCAAAATAATACATGTGGCTAGACTTCAAATCTAGGTGGTACTGGTCTCCCTGCTTTTTATTAATTACGATTTTTCTGAATCAGTTCGACCATTCCTGGTATCATGTGCCACACAGCAAGACTGATGGCACTAGATAAATAGCATTGCCTTAAGTCTAGAGTGAATACTATTATTCACCTCTGCATGGTACTTTTCCTGAAAAATTGCCTACAAGCTAGGGTTAAAAGCCCCAAACAAAACACTGCCAAGCAGTCATTAATCCACAAGAAACGTCTCGTTACTTAATTGTTGCTGCGGAAACTGAATTTGGAGCAAGGATACACAATACTATAGATTTCTTTATTTGAAGGCTTTCCCTTCAGTAAGAAGAAAAGCCAAGTTGGCAGGTTGACTAAGATTAACTAGGCTTGGACTTTTATAGCTTGTAAAACTGGACGTTTACGTATAACTGCTGAAAACGGATTTACTATAGGCAGAGACGAGTGCGGTTGTAGGGCTACAATATGCGTGTGAATGAGACGTGCCACCACCACACAGATGTCGCTTTGAAACAACATAGAGGCAGCCCTCACAAGGAGAAACGTGTGTTAAAAAAAAAAAAAAGAGAGGGTCTCAGAGGCACCCCTTGGTCTTGTGCATCTGCCGGCAGGAGGAGGAGAGCAGTCGTCACCGTCTCAAAGAAGCTGTCCTGCAGTTGGGCACACGTGCTTATCCACATGTATTTTTAAGCAGTCTAGTCTGGTCTTCATTCTTTGATCCAGAAATCTTTGTTTTCCCCACTTCTGGACCCCAAATGGCTTCTCAGTGATTCCTTTAATTAACATTGTTCAGGACTTTAAGGTTAGCTTAATCAAGTTTGGAGAAAGATCTAAATTGGTTTTAAATTAGACCATTATCTTGTAGTGGCTGGAACATTTTCTGGTGCAAGGTGTTCTGGACATATTTTTTTGTTCAATTTATGCTTTAAAAAATCCCTGTTTTTTTCTCTCTCTAATTTCAAAAATCTTTTGTGTCAATCAATGTTCTAACACCAGTTTGAAGCTGCAGAGGATCTTAAGTACATTTAAATTTTCATCAATCCATTTAAAGCATTGTTTTCAGTCCAGTGGGTACTTTATGCCAATATTGCCAATCCCAAACTCCAAGGACAGGCAAGTTAGCAAAGTGGAAAAGAGAAGCTGTGCATGAAAGTTTGTTTTAACAGTAAGAGTTGAGTCCTTTCTAATTGGTTAGTTAGTTGCCTTTTGGGCCTGCGTTTTCAAACATTTCACACCATGTACTAAAAAAAAGATCTTGATAGAATAGTATGTCACCACTAGTGCTTTTCGTCTGTCTCAAATATCTTCAGACAGCCTAAAATCACGAGAGCTGGTGCACAGGGACATGTTCTGGATTTGTTTCTGCCTGATCTTGCAAAGTGTTGACATTTGCTGGACACCTAAATCCTTTCTCCTGATTTCTGAGATTCTGTTCTTGGCAGCCAGAAGGAGGTTGTGCACATAGTTTAGTGTTTCTCTTTTCAAAAAATATTTTATTACATTTAAATCTTACCACTCCTTAGTGGTGACAACCTATAGTTTGGGGCATTTTTTGTGCTAGTTTTCTGATTTTTTGTTTCTAATTTGATTTCATTTTATAATTGTCTGAATTAGGGTAGTGATAAATACACCACATGATCACAACTTAAAATATTATTCTAGTAAATTCACATTCAGATATTCACGATAATGGCAATTATTAACCCTGGCAAATATCAGTAGTCTTACTAAATCTTTGTGTCAGAAAGGGTTACGTCAAATTTAAATTATGTAGAAAGCTTTATTATATACCACAACTCAAAGTAAAAAAGGAGAAGAGAAGCTAGCTGGGGAAAAAAAAAAGACCATTAAGGCCATTTTTCATTGAAGTGTGGATGAGAAATAATCTTGGGGAAAAGAAGAAATGAAAGATTTTGACATGTCAAAAAAAAAGGTCACCCTTATTTTTAATCAGCCCTCTGGTCCTTTCCCTGGATGAAGGTATCATTGTCAGACTCGGGCAGGCAAGGTGGGAGGGAAGGGCTCTGCTGCCGTAACAGATTGGTTTCTGCATGGCATATAGCAGACTTCTCAGAAGATGTTTCCCTGAAGGTGACAGTGGGGGTCAGCTGCCGTGTAGCCTGCAGGAGCTGCTTCTTGGGCAAATGGAAATCATAAGTACTGAATAGCATATTTCATAAGTAGGATAAGTTTAGGTCAAAGCCACCAGACGTTCCCAGTCTGGCTGCCCCGATTCTTCAATTGACAGAGATAACGTAAAGCATTGCCCTTCAAAAGGAAGGGCCACATAGTTCCTTCCTATGCATACTTTTGAGCTCAGCACCTCAACTCATAGGGAAAACACTTTCTTTGTTTGGGAGCAGTGTTTTACTGGTGGAAACACCTTTATTCTATATGCACAACATCCCATTTTCTAGAAAGTAAGCAAATGGTCATGTAAGGGAAAAGCAGAGAAAAGCAGGTGAGAAAGTGATATATTTTAGACCACAGCCTTAGGGTTAAATGTCCACCTTGCAGATCGCCTTGTCGTCAATTTATTGTCATAAACCTTTACTGTTGGAATATTTCTCAATATGTAATTCCTTAATCTTTAGAAAACAACAGCACATGTGTGAGGTACTTGTAGCAAACAGCATTATGGTTGCCTGTGTTTTTTGTTGCCTGAGTTTAAAGAACTTACTGTATATCAAAAATTCCTATATACTGCTATTGCTGGCACTTACTGGATAAGGAAGTCATAAGATGAACAGTCTGCCTCAAAGAACTGAAAAGCTAAGCAATTCTGATCCCAAAACTGCAAACCAGATGATGCTCTGATTAGAGGCCCACACGTAGATTACAGAAGTATAATAAATCGTGTAACTTTTTAGCCTCAAATAAAATAAAAGAATGTAGTTTTTATTAGGAAATAAACTGTTTATCAAGAATGCTTTAAAGGTGACATTTATTACTAATAAACTGTGTTGAAAGAGCTGATCCTTTCATTGGCAGACGTGCTGGAGACTTTCCTCTATGGAAAAAATGCCCCAGCTCAGTCTGTGCCGGGTCAGGAAGCACTTCCATCAGCACTAACGAAGGATGGGCATGAGACTCACCCGCACCTTTTTTCAAACCAGAACATTGTCTTTTCTCTTTAAAGAGGAATGAGTCATGGAAATATAACTCCAGTATTATTTTGGGACTGATCGTGGATCTCAGCACGACTCCTTGGAATATCACTGAGAAACAATTCCACAGTCAGCTAATGGCATCAAAACCCAGCAAAGCATCTGCCAGGCAAACCCTTAATAGTGTCAGCGAGCCCCCTGCTTAGGCAGGATGTTATTTGCTTTTCAGCTCTTGAAACTTACGGGCTGACTCTTCAGGGTTGTCACGCTCCGCGTTACTTCTCATATTAATTCTGTTAAGTTACTGTGTACCAAATATTATGGCTGTTGGTGCTGAACATGTCAAAAAACATGTCCATCCTTTAACAGCCCGCACTAGAGAGGAATATAAAGCCTCTGTCTTAAAAAACTTCTCATCTGAAGTGTTTAATTTACACCTCCCCAAAAGCAACCTTGCTTTGGAGACCAACTCATTCGGCCTTGAATGAGAACAGTATTGAAGGTGTGTCCACCTGCTACCTGAAGCTGTGTCAAGGATGACTGCATACAAGTCTGGTCAAGCTACATGTGTCTCTTAGCTATTAAAAAAATGTCCTTCAAAACAACACAGGGAGGAGCCAAAGCTGGAGTGGGGCACACTTTGTTTAGGGCTTGCCACACGTCTGTGTCCTGCAAGGCACAAACACCTTGCAGTTAGCAAACTTATTCAACTCCTTTACAATGACAAAGGCAATTTGAGGAATTAACCATTAAGCAAGTGTTAAGCATTTATCATTCTGATCTTGTCTATGAAATCTATGTCGTGATTAGTGCATAGTGTGTACCCCATGACTTGATCACGAACTGAAATTTCTGGGGTTTTTTGTAAAAAAAGTTCTTCTGTTAGTCGCACCAGCCGGAATACACGGCATGATTAAAATGTGGTTGCAGGTTGTCAGAGAAATCAAACTTCTTGCACTTAAGATGCATTAACTATTCAAGAAAATGAAATGGTGCTTAAGTACTGCTCTCAAGAGTCTGTGATAAAAATCAATGTAGCTCATGTATTGTCTAGATTATATGTAAACTGGGCATTTCCTAGAAGCTGCAGTAACTTAAATATTCCACTACCCAGGCACTCTTGCTACTGATATACTATCACTGTCTCCTATTCCATTGACTTTCTAAACACAATTTGCTGTACGATATTGTTTTTCAGGAGATGACCCATTCATGGCCTCCACCACTGTCAGCTATTCACACACCAGGGAAGGCAGAACAAAGCAAGTTTCCCTTCCCAAACAAGGTAAGACATGCAACATCATGCCTCCGTCTCCTCAAAATATGTCCTGCATGAGCCCTGACTAAGCGTGTGAGGTCTCTGGCCTGAGGCTAATGCTGTGCTGATGACCTTCTTCATGTGTGTGGCAGTATCCTCTGCCTTTTCCTTGCTTACAGCCTCTGCAGGGCTACGTGGTCTTGTTTGTGTATCTCCTGGCAGCAGCATTGATGCTGCTGTGTAGGTCATGGGTTCCTCACCGCAAGGCAGAACGGCAGGTGTCCCTGGTGGTGTGTCCAGATGTGGTGCCTTCTGCGCGCACCTGCCGAGGCTCCTGACTGAAACCTCAGGGCATATACAGCTGCTGCGCGTCAAGAACCTCCCACTCGTATCCATTGCTCCTGCTTCCTTTGGCTTCGCTAGCCGAGATTTTTGTTGAAACAAGTGAGGTCTGAGGTGTGGAGTGGTTGGAAGCTGTGGAGTGGGCATATATCCCCTGCCACCAATCTGGCTTTCACGGGCAGCTTTTCTGGAGAGGCAGGTAGCCATGATGCCCAGAGGGGATGCAGAAGTATTTGCCAGGGAAGCATTTGGTCCCTGAAGGGACCAAGGCCACTGGTCCTGCTGATGGTCCCTTGAAACCAGCTCCACTATTCTGTGTGTATCCTCGGGAGGATGCACTGCAGCATGGTAAAGCTCATCAGCACGAGCTTGGGGGAAACACGTTATTTATACTTGCTAAGTCAGGAGGGAATGAAATCAGCTATCCTATGCAAAAACCAATAAAAATTTCATGTTGCATCACCATATACTGTTTATATGCCACAAGCATATTTCATGAAGTGTTCAAGCTTGAAAGATGGTATTAATGCTGTTTATAACTTTTCTCCAGTTAAAGCCAACTCCTCTGGTAACTTTTAAGTCCATTCTGCAAAATTATTATAACCACAAAGCCCAGAAACCTTCAAGATTTGCCTACAGTAAAACAGCTTCTCCGTGGATGAGAGCGTCATGATTTTGAAGTACCAGGGGTGTAAACCAGAACATCTCTGGCATGTTATGAAGGAAAAAGAAGGAAATAACTCACTGTCTATTTGCTCGTTGAAGGCAGGTGCAGATTGAAGACGGTAAGGTGGGCTAGAGGCTTGTTACGTTAGAGTAAGTCCGGTAGGAGAGAGATGGATCAGCAGCTTACAAGCAGGTGAAGCGCCCAGATACAAAATGACAAAAACAAAGTGGCGCTCGCAGCTCTGCGGTTTCTGCCATAATTATCAGCACGCGATGTGCTTGCGTGGCACACGTGCAGACGTGCATGGGCAAGGTATGCACCTGTCAGCGTATCTGTGAGGCCATCACGGATGCACTTCCTCACCACTAAATGTATTGTGATAAATACAGGAATAGGAGAACCACAGACCATAGGGCAAAGATCTGTGAATAATGGTTGATATTGACTTTCTCATCTTCTCTCTGCCTGTTCATCCATCTCTCTGGGAAATATTCTGATAGTTTGAGCTGCAGAGCCATTTCAGAGATCTACCATTCATTTTTAAAGAGCCTTTCCTAGGTGTTTTCCTTTTCTCTTACCAAAGTAGAATTTCCATTTTATTTAAGCTTAGGACGGACAAGATTCCATCTTCTAATATATGAGCATGCTTTTGTACATATAATAACATCACAACTGTATTGCGGTCTGGGTGGTCTACACGATCAGAAATTAGAATGCTTTGTGTGAGATGGGGAAGAAGTACCTAACAAAACTCATCAGACTCCTGGAAAAATTCCTGGCCATAGATCATGTTAATTTTAGACACCACCTCTTTTTTGAAATATTTTAAAATAATTAAAAGCTAATTCTGTGGCTTACTCTTAATCTGTACAGTCACAGACTTTAGAAGGCATCTGCTTTTCAAGCTCGAAAATGCAAAGAACAGTTTTGTAATTTTTCAAACATGTTTTTGAAACATTCATAAGCTAGCTACTGCTTTTCACAAAGTGTGGTCTAAAATCTTTATTGGATCTCATGAAGGATGTCTCCATAACTCTTAGGAAGCTTTCCCATAGGTAAGCTATGTAGCTGTCCCAAGTTGTTAAAACCTAAGGACTACACCAAACTGGTGTGGACCGCACAATATTCAGATAAATGGGCCTGTCAGTTAACTAGTGGCCAAGGCCAGCAAAGAGGCTAAAAGGCTAAATTCAGGGCATCAGCTTCATCTCTTAGTTCCAAGCGATGCACGGTGCTGTGAATTCATTTTCAGTCTTTATGGCAGCGTTGAGAGATCAGTTCAGTTCAGTTCATTTGCAATGACTCTTCCAGCCAGAGAAGCGAGTAGGCTGCAATTCCTTTTTAACAGAAGATAATTCCCAAGTGTAAGGATACTCATCCTGTTGGGAATGAAAAAAAGAGAAGCTTGTAGGACTCCTGCCCTGTTGCAAGGATGCAAATCATCCTTGCTTTTCTGTCTATAAAAACTGAGTGTCAGCATCATTAGTTCCCATACATGCCACACTGCTTTTAACCTGCAACTCAAGTAATTAGTGATCTGACAGCTTGAAACTTGAAATTTATTAATTAGGCTATTAAAGTTGCAAAGGCCACAGCAACTATAGCTAGACTTGTTGTGAAATCCGTCTAGTAATAAACGCTAATTAACTGAGGTTTATATATCACAAATATAAAAGAACTGTATATTTGAAACTGCGCGTTTGGATGTGTCCCTCTATATAACTATATGCTTGGTGGATGAATGTGCACCTGCTGTACCTGGATATGAAATCAGACCTCATTAACATGGGAAACATGCATTGATACACAAGAATCGAAGGAAAGTCCGGGTCAGGTTTGACACGTGCGGCACTGCCCAGTAGGTTTCCCAACACAGCGCTGCTGGGAGAGCACATTTAGGGAACTATCCTTTGTGTAATAGAGGGCATAAAGTTGCATTTCATCCTTAACTTTGAATTTTCTTTCTCTGTGGAATTAATTTGTACTCTTGAGTTTACTAGGAAGGGGCAATGACAGTCTCTTTATTTCTTGTTTTTCAAAGCTTAAGGATAATTGAATCAGCGTGTGATGTGACAGGCTGTGTGTGCTTTCCTTTCTCCTATCTCTGTCACACTTTGTTACGTACAAATGATCAGGCATTATTTGATTGTAATTTTATTAAAAACATCTTAATAAATAAACTTTAAATGAATAATTAAATTTGGTAAATAAGAGCTCACTTGATGCTTGTGCGAATGAGCTTTCATGTTCAGGCACTAATTCTCTACTCTTGAGCGGGAAAAAAAATGCTGTTAATTCTGCTGCCTGCTTTGCTCTCTTTCTTCATTTTTACTGTGATTTCATGTCTTGAAAGTTTGATCAGGTGTTTGATTTCTAGTTATGCGTATGTGATATTATGGGATCAGACATCATTTTCTTATTTGAGAATTAATCTATCCCCTCCAGGAGAACTGGTGTCTTGTCACAAAGCTATTGGGTGATTATTCTCAGCAGAAGCTAAGTTATCATAATGGTGTTGTTCTTAAGTGCTCAATTCATTTACTCTTTGCCTTCTTGTTGATTTTAACAAGCTGGAGCAAATGCACTAGAAAACAATCACCAGAAGTGAAGACTTCACCTTTGTTTTTTAAGTTACATAAAGTCATACTTTTTTCCTACCTGAGTGGGAGAATTCTCCATCTTGCTATGAGATTTTTATATTAGCCTTTAATATTAAGAATAATTCATTGAGAATCAAGACACTTATTTTAAAGAATTAAAGGCGTTAAAAGGAAAAGTGAAAATGTTATAGCTCACATGTTTTGCTGATGGCAAATTTGAGACTATGCAGAGCCAATGGCAGAGGTAGGATACTGTGCCAGGCAGTTAAAGGGGAGGGTGCATTCTTCCTGAGGTTGATGAAAATGCAAAAGAGTGAGCGAGATCCTTGTTTAGTAGTTTCAAACACTTTTACAAACCCGAGGGTATTTCCATCAAGATTATTATATTCCCCTAAACTTCTCTAGGTACATAAATTCACTATTCTGGAAACTGAACATGCTCTAATAACGTACTTTTATTAGCAGCCTGATTGGCTACTAGAATAGCGTTCAAATTCAAGTGTGTATGGCACTACATCACCACTGCAAGCTGATCTTGACTTCTTAAGATTATATTCAGACACCAGAAAAAAGCAGCCTTTAATATCCCTTCATCAAAAGCATTCACAAAAAGCTGAGGCAATTTGTCAAAAGTAGACAATTTCAAATTATTGAAATTGTTGTCATCGTGTGAAACACGGTAGGGTTTGCCCAAAAATTTGATGTCTCACATTTCAGGTGTGTAGGATGGCAGTGAATGGCAGACAAGTGTTATAGCATAAAAACTACAGATCAAAGCCATGCAGTCTGGAGACCCTTGACTCCAGAGCAAAATGGTGGAGGTTGAGGGGATTTGACTAGCCAAGCCCTTGAGACCCTACTGCCTGTGGTCCAGCCAACCTCCGTTTAGAGATGCCAAGAAACTCTTGAGGCCCTGAGCCCCTGATATGTCCTTCTGAGTGACTCAGCAGTAAGATCAGCTCCTCTGTGCCGGAGCATCTTTGAGCTCCCTGGGGACTTGCAATTCCTTTCTTGATGAGCTGTGCATTTGGCTCATCACTCAGCCTCTGTGGACCAGGGATCTGGTCCAGCACCCAGTTCCTCACCAAAAATGACCGTGTGTGTTAGTCATTGGGTGGGTGCCTGGCCTCTCCTAGCAGCTGCAGCTGCAGCATGTATGCAAGGTGGGATTCCTGTGCGTGTCTGGATTATTCAGAAGCGGAGTTACCTACAGGGTACCTTCCCTGCTGTCATCCGTAGTAAAGTGTTCTTTTTCTCCCTAATTAACATCTTTTTGTTATAGCTTATATTTGTATTTCCCTTCTATTTATAGGCTTCTTTTATATTTTTATAAATGCAAATAAATTCTGTGAGTAAAATATGTGAACACTTACACGTGAGGAAAGAATGGACTGATTTATTACACAGTATTCACAGATATTGCAGTTGTGATACAAGGTTGACCTTGTAATCTCAGGGACCCAGAACTGAAGTCTGTATTTCCATTCTCTGGTGCTGTCAATATCAACACATGAAAAGGAAAGGCCAGTTGTGCTACTACCTCAGGAATCCAACGGTCCATGAAACAATATTGGTCTTCCCTCTGTCTTCTCATCTAAACTTGTAGAAGATAATAGACGAGTTTTGGCTGATCAATAAATGAATAGTGAGCGGGAGAGTCGTAATAGCTATACAAGGAATTGCACCATTAAAGGGTTGTGAAATAAGTTTACAAGCCTTAGAATTAATGGATTTTCAAGGAAATATTGGATTTATTCTTGTAATTGAAAATTACTTTGAAACCGAATGAACAATTAACAGTGCTGTTTGTATGGTTAAGGTAATATTCAAGCAAGTATTGCAGCTAAAAATTGCCGTAAAAATAACACACCGTACCTTTTTTTCTATTATTACTGTAGGAGTCGCAACAGGGATCTACAGGACACAGCAATACAAGTAAGTACCAACTCATTTTCTGGCTGCATTGGGTGGAGGGGATGACAATGACGATGAAAAACAAGTGACTGATAGAGTAAGGAACCAGTAGCAGACTGGGAGTGCGCAGAGCCTCAGCAGGCAGCACTCAGCTATGGCCAAATGTGGAGAACTGAACTGAAGACTGACCGTCAAAATGTCAGCTCTTTTGGTGGACTGGGAAGAACAAAAAGGATTCATTTCATTATGGCCATTTCATTATGTAGAAGAGAAAGACTGAAAGGGCAAAGAAGTGGCTTTTTTGGAAAGCCAGAAAAGAGATGACCTAGTTGCACGTCCAGATCCAAACTGCCAGAAAATTCTGCGGGAAGACTTGTTATAATTTATTTTTCATTTTGTGGCTGTTGCACAGTAATAAACTACATGAATCCTGCCAAACTAACACCAGATAATGTCTCAAAGACCATATGGCCGTGGGTCTTCTTGGCTAGCAGCGTGGGCAGGGGAGCGATGTGCGCTTGTGTGGCTCCTGGTTGGGGCTTTTCAGTGGACTCTAATTTACAAATCATGGTTCAGATCAGCAGCACTTTAATTACATTTAGTTACGGTAAAAAAAACTTAGCAGCTGTATTGAAAGGAAAGATTGAATTGTTCTGCGAAACAAAATATTAATCCTCTCCCCTGACACCTCTGACTGTTGTTAGTGTTGTCTTGCATATTAAAAATACATGATCCTATCCTGCTCTCAATATAAAATCTTCTCAACCAAAAGGACTATTTTGCTAGCTTCCTGACCTGTCAGCCGGCACAGAGCCCTCTTTGCAAATTACAGGGCTGTGACTGAAGATGAAAAATGCCCTGAGCTGGTAGGTAGGGCTTTGACAGTGGCTGGTCACCCACCGCGTGAGGGAGAAGACATCCAGAGAGACAAGGCTGGGAGATGTAGGCTATTAAAACAGTGCGGCTCTTTGCTGGGGAAAGGTCGGCATGCGGAAGACAATGTTGTGAAGAAACATGCAGTGGTGTCACTTAATTGCTGGCATCGGTTTGATATTGCTGAGAGTACCAGCACTAAGGAAATAATAAAAGGCAAAAGGGATGAGGTTCTGTCAGAAAATAATGAATACAGTAATGAGAGAAGGAAGCGCAAAAGGCCCATAATAGAGAGGGCTATGCAAACACACGCGGAGTCACAAACACACCAGCTGAGCTGAGGGCTTCGCGATGACATCAGAGGCCACAGTGTTTGGCCAGCTTTGGTCATAGTTTCATTTTCAGTATTTCCTTCTTTCAACACTTGAATAAAATAGGTTGTTCTGCAGATCTAATGAAACCCGCTTCCCTGTGGATTAGGACATTAGTCCTGCCTCCTCACACCTTTCCTCTGCTCCTTACTCCAGTCATCTCCAATCTCAGTTTATTTCCAATTCTCCTATCTGCCCTTCCACACACAGTACCTCCAGCTTCTTCTTATCTCCTCATTCATCCTGCTTAGCAAAATCAGAATATATTTACAGCTGGGCTAGAGCTGCACTTGGTACTGCCTGTACCTGGCAACTAAACCAAAGAACAGCTGAACCCACGCAGAAACATTTTCTTCAGTGGTGGCAAAACTTAAGGTCACTGTCAGACACCCAGACACTTTTCCTAACATTGCACAGGAAATTTGACTACCTCTGAGACCTGTATCCGTGAGGATTCCTGTCGAGGTGCTGGGATAAGACATTGAATAAGACACAGTTAGAATGAGACATAGACCTTACCAGTCCCGTACGTCAAACTTAAAGGAAATTAATGAAAAAAAGGATTCAGGTGTGAGGAAATGCTAGCAAATGACTCTGTGGGGGAAAGGTGTCTAATGGTCTATGTGCTGTGTTATCCAAGTGCACATCTTCAGAGTCCCAATTAGTTGTTATTTCCCATTGCACCATGACTTCTTTGGAGTGGCTCTTGAGCCTGTTGCTTGCAATGGTTTTACTCCAGCTGCAAACATTGTCTTTCTCATGGATAACATTTGCATTTCTCTCATCCTTCACCCACGAGGAAATCAAAGCAAGTGTACAAGAACAGGCTGGATGGGGCTTTGAGCAGCCTGGTCTAGTGGTGGGTGTCCCTGCCCATGGCAGGGGGGGTGGAACTAGGTGACCTTTAAGGTCCCTTCCAACCTAAACCATTCTATGATGCTATGAAAAACCCATAATGCCTGAAGTTATACTGCTCTGTCACAATAAATATTATTTATCCCTGTTACCCAGAAGGGGAAACTTGGCTTGGTTAGGTTGAGTGATTCACCCAAATTACAACTCAGAGGAGAGAACTCCTTCTCTGGCCACCCACTATTCAATGGGTAAATCCTACAAAAGTTCATTTGTAATTTATTTTTAAATGGGAGAAATCTGGACACATCTTCTCTGATTGCATCTAACAAAATTAGGAAGGGAGTTGTGTGAGATGAGGTAGAAACGAGCAAAGAACTCCCAGCTCTGTGGCTAAGGATCTGAGGACCGGTGGATCCCACCATGTGTTTCTGGAGGCGTGTGTATGCATACACACTCCAACACACAGGCACACATGTCCACATCCATTTCAGGAGACATACACAGTGCTTAGCACCTGAAATAAAGTGTGCAAACAACAGTCCTATAGGCAGTTGTGTAGAATATTCTTTGTCAATTCCCAAAAGGCTAAGAAAAACAAAGGGCGATGCAAATTTGCCCATAAGAAGAAGCCAGAGCTAGAGAAGACTTAGCAGTTCGGCAAATGCCAGCCTCCCAAAATGGTTCCTGCATGCATTTGGCAGGTTACATGGAAAATGGAAAACAAATCTTAGTCTGGCCAAGAGCGAGTGTGAAAAAAGCAAGTTGTTCTGACAGGTAATTCCCTTTTACATGTGCTTATCCAAAAATCTTATCTGTACCATATCTGTGACATTCAACTATACTTAGTCTATACACATTTTTAAAATTTCTATGATTGAATCAAGTGAGAACAAAGTTGGTAAGAACTGATACAGCATTAATGGCCAGATTTTCTACTCTTATAGGCCGGACTGATGTGTTTCTACCATCTGTACAGGCTCCGTCCTCCCCTTCTGCACAGAAGTATGTTAAGTGACGATTAGCATAAAAGCAGCTGCAAATGCTTACTGTAGGGTAATTCATTAATACCCAGTTTTGCTAAATCACAGAGATTCCCTTTGCTGTCTCTTCACAGTACTTATGCTGTTTCCCTTGTTGCTGCATTAACATACATTGCTGAAAGTAGAACTGATGTGAACTCTGCTGGCAAAGCACTCAGGAATCCATATTCTCTCTCACACTCAAACAAAGCAGTGTTCATGGTAATAATTCATCACTTATAAAAAGCCTAAGTTACTAATAGAAAATCTTTGAATATATGCCAACTGTTACTGTTGGTTTCTTGTCCCACATTATCATAATGCAGATGAGCTCCAGGACTCAAGCACCCTAAGGCTGACAAACGTATACTGTAGCAACAGCTTTATAGCCAGCAAGTTCATCATCTGGATATACTTTCTGAGGTCTGTGGTAAAAGTGGAAAGTGAGCTAGAGATTATGGAGTGGATGTATTTCATCCTGTGTGGATGCCCCACCTAGTGCCTAAATTTTAGGTGCCTTTAGCTGTCTTCCTGCAGTAAATGCTTAGCTTCCCTAGAGGTCCACAGAGAGGCATCGGTGGTTTTGAAATCATTCAGAGCTTCCCCCGTCCTGTTTACTAAAATTTAGGGACCTAAGTTGGGTAGACACAAGCCCTTACAGAGGGGAGGATGAGATCTAAAAGCACCACAGCGAGGTGTTTGCAATACCCAGAACCTCCTCTAGACACCCACTTCCAGAAGGTCATTGTCTAGAGTAAGTCCTTCAGCTTGCTTCTGTACAGCAGTGGAAGGACCTTGGTAGCAAAAAATTCATGTCAAGTCAAGGAGCAGAAAATCAGACAACACTGAAACAGCCTGACCAAAATAAGCACTGCTAACCTTTTTTTCAGAAGGCACAGGTGGATTTTGGTTTAACGAAACTCATTAAAAGGTGACGGAGTAAAACACATCCATCAGTAAACCAGTCACACTCAACCTCTGCATTTCCTTGTCTGCTAAGCAACATAAACTCATGCGTAGACAGCTGTCAGCATCCAGCAACACACAAGAGGAGCAGCAGCTGCACAGTCGCTAGGTCCAGAATTCAAGTTCAAGGTGATGGAAGTGAAGTGGCAGACCCTGTACATCCATGGTAGAGCTAAACAAAAATCTTACACTGAAGTCCAGCTGTCTCAGATTAGTCAGAGAGCAATAATTACGGCAAACAACATCAGCCTTACTTTTTGGGGTGGAAGAAAGGAGGGAGAAGGACTTACCCTGACTTAGCAGAAGCAGCTGGGAGCCTGCTTCCCTGGTGTCTGCTATGTAACTAAGTTGTGTTGGGCAGATATATGATTTTGGACCCAAGAAGGGGATCATCACAAGTCAACGTGCTATGCCAGAACCCATGTGAGTCGTAAGGAAATGTGAAGAGGCATCCCTTGGGCCTCTGATACTTCTCAAGCATTTGGGTAGCTGACTTCTGGAGTTGAGTACCTCAGACAAAATATACAACATAGCAAAGAGAGCTTCCCCAGCTCCCACTTACAGAAGCTGAAGATAGGGTCCTTAACCTGTCAAAATGAATGCGAACCAAAACATCCATTGGCAGAATTGCATTCTAATCACTGCCTTACTAACTCCTGCTGATGCTGTTTTGCTTTGTATGAAATAATTACTGTTCCTGGAGCGGGTTTTTGGAGCATGTGCATGTTGGATGGGGTGCACTTTCAACAGCAGAGCTGTAGGGCCCTAGAGAAATCCTCTCCATCGCTCCAAGGTCTGCTATCCTTGGTAAAGCCTGTGTCCTTCAAGCAGCCTCTCTTGTGGGATTTCCTTGCCTGACGTTTCCAGAGTACACGTGTCAGTGACAAGAAAAGTCAAGTCGGGGTTGACTCCCCATTTGCAAATGGTCCAGCAGTGCCCCCGCAGCCCTGTGATTGCCTCGGCAGCGGTCTGCACATCTGGCAAGAGTGGTCAGTGTTAGCAATGAATAAAGGGTTGATGTGTCACATCTGAGCAGTTTCTGTATTGACCCATTTCTGATGCCGTTTTCTTCTTCTCTTTTAAAGGGAAAAGTGATGTAGAGCCAAAGAGTCCAGAGAAAAGCGCAACCCATACATCGTAAGTCACTTTTGCGTTTAAGATTGCAGAAGGCAGCTGTGTTTTTATCAGATTGGTTGGGCAAAATAGAATTTGTTTGTTTTCATTAGATAAAGCTCTTTCACTGATTCTTTTCTTAAAACTGCTTTTTAGATAATGACTAAACATTAATTATTCCTAGAACTTCTGCATGCTGCTAAGTCAGACATCTTTGCAAGTGAAATGGCTCTGTGTCACGCTGAATAGATATGAGATGGTATTTGTGGGTGTGCGAGGCTGGCCTTTACAACCTGACTTCAACATTACCTTAATGCTGCCGGAGTTTGTCACACTTGCTAAAAAACATCATGTCACATATGCCTTTGATGTACTGATGTAATTTTAAAAGACTGCAGTCTGCAGCTTCACCTCTGAATTACTTGAAATCCAATTACAGCTATCTCTGGTCTCTCACGATTTTGTTGATGTTTTTGAATTAACAAAAGAAGTCGAGAAATAGATAGGAACAGGCACTTGTAATATATCAGTGTTCACCTTCACTCTAGTGCAACAATAGAAGCTTTTACCATTTTTAACTCTAGTACACAAAGGACTGAATTGTTTTGCCAACATAAACCGGTCTATGAAACAGATGGGCTGCAAGTTAAAAAAAATAAATAAATAGCATCAGTCTCCCAAACTGAGCTAGATAAGTGAATTCCTTTAATAACTACCAGGCAGGAGCATTATGAATTTCTGCAAAACCATTCACCTTTTTAATCCCATTTGAGGGAGGGAAATTCTTGTAACAGTCAGTCATGTGAATTTTAGAGTGCATCTTGCCCATAATTTATGTTTTCTGATTCCTGTTATTTAAATTCAGAGCATTATATCATGTAAATCTCGCAAGGTGTCACCATTTGTTACAGGGCCAAAAGTAGTCACAGAAGGAGGTACAATAACAGTGATTTATTGTGGGATGCTTTGATTTCTGCTGCAAATACACATTAAAAATCTTCTGGAAATGAATCTAGAAAAAGCTTTGACGTGGTGTAAGAAATGGCTTGTCCTGCAGATTGTGTTGTGGAATGTAATTACAGTATGTGAGCATATTTAGCCAAACTTATTAAATGAATTAAGCATTAGCAGCCTTATGCCTTCTGATAGTATGATTGCTGGGAATGGTTAATAGAATGATTCTAATAATTATCATTTTTAAAAATAATATTGCAATAAAGACCAAAAGAAGAAGGGTTTTAATGCCATCTGGAGGTATTTTGGAGAAATGAACATATTTATTTTTGCTGATATTTAGCAATATGTAAAACATAAGCCATCCTCCAAAGTTTTTTTTTCTAGTTCGATGGTATTTTATTCCTGAGGAATGCTCTTTACTTTCCTTTCTTCTCCTTCATCAGTTTAAAACCCTGTAAGATCTCTGAACCCAGAGTATGGATTCAGAGATATACCCCAATATATTTATGGTTTTGATTTGAGACTGCATACCGTGTCATATAGCGTGCTGTATTAGATAGAGCAGGCTCCAGAATCTGGTTAGGTGTGAAAACTTCCTTGCCTAATAACAGATCTTCATACAATCTTCTGAAACTGTGCTGTCTACTAGATATAATATATTTATAATGCTTATCTTTAAATTGTAACTATATGCTAGGGCTACCCCACAGCAAATATTAGTTCCCAGACAATTTTTAGAAGTAGAAACGACTGGTTACCACTGATAAATGACTGTGTTCAAGAAGCAGAAGCCCTTCTAGTCAGATAAATTGTTTGTGTGAAAAAGGAAGCAGGAGAGAAAGGAGGAGATGGGAGGAAGGAAAACAGAAAGTGCTGTGCCAAAAGAGCAGAAAGAAAATGAGAGGGATACATCTTAAGAAGGAGGAGAAGGAACTGCAAACACCAAATTTTCAGAGAGAGATACAAAACTGAGAGCAGTGGAAGAGAAAACCAGAGGTCAAACACTGGAAACAAGAAAGAAGGGGGAGCAATGGGAGCAAAAACTATTAGTAAACTGTGTGTGTTCTTGAATAGGAGGCTGAATACCTGAGTGTCAGAGTGAAGTAAATTAACTCATATTGATATGTAGGTGCACACTGACGTCCCAGTTCTCTTTCTGCTACCTTCTGTTGGCCTTCGCCGGGTTTCTTTTCTTTTCTACCTTCTTCTAGGACAGACTTTTATCCACGGTTCTCTGGCAGTCATGAATACAGATGTTCCCTGTTCTTTTGGGGATGTAGGAGCTCTCACCTGTGCACAAGATGCACATTGGGAAGGACCTGCAGGACATGCCTAGACATGGATGGGTGAGCGCATGTGCCTGGGTCCATCTGCAGTAATGAACTTGTTCTTCCCCTGCATACATGGAGAAGACCACGACGTTGCACGGCTGACCCTGGCAGTGCCCAGGGTGTGCGAGGGAAGAGGTGTGCGAGGGGGCACGAACGCTGCCAGGGGTCCCTGTGGGTAAAAAAAGCCTGCACCCTCTTGCGAGGTGTCCCTCCTCTGAGAGTGTCGAAGGAGTCCAGTTGGCATCTCCTGGCAGGAGCGCTAAAAAGGAGCGACATTGATGTAGGAGAGGTGGCACGTTCGGGCCAGACTGTGGATTTGTTTCAGTGTGAATCAGTGTTCCCTTGTGAAAATGGAACAAACAGCAACAAAAAACCCCACAAAGCAAGTCATGTTGGCCTAGATAAAAATAACAGAAAAGACCGGGAGGAGCAAATTAATGTTTCTTTCTTGCAAATGTCTTTTTTATTTTCCTCAGGCATGTTACAAGCCACACACTCAAGCCAAGCTTATATGATTCAATGGCAGTTAATTCATCCTTGGTGCAGATTTACTACCTCCACCCAAACATTATTTATGCGGCTTCAAAGGACAGGTTGATTACCCTCCTGAATCAGGCAGTGAGGTGCCCGTGAACTGTGCATTTACATGAAGTCTCCCCTCAAGACATTCCTCCTGCCTTGTCCACCGGGCTCCAGAGCCTCAAACCCAGGTATCGTGTTGTGATCTGGAGCCCTGGGACCAAAGGTGCTACCCCTAACCTCCAAGAGTATAGATATCTAGAGGGCAGGACGCGTGGTGGTCTGTTTGGAAGGGTTTGGGTACGTAAGTGCATCATTCTGAATAGCATTATGCATAGGGGTTTTTTTCCTGTATGCATTTACTCCCTAGATAGACTCGGTATGACATAGCTCTCCACTGATAATAATATTAAACATTAAGAAACTGGTATGCATTAGATGACACACGTTAATTGATGCAACGTCCTAACGAGGCAGATAAATAAGGGCAGTTATTGCAATGCTAGAGATAACTGAGATGGATGTAGGAGAATGAGAATGATGGGAAAGCAGGGAGGAAGTCTGAGCAGAGCTGTATCCTTCTGCGCAATATTCCCGTGGCCTTCACCACCTCGGCAAGCACAGTAATCGCCTGAACTGGCACTGAAGAATTGCAATAAAAGGTGCAAACAATACAAAGGTGTTAAGCTGTCTTGAGTCCTCTGCAGTTGATTCATGTTCCTTGTAATTGAATGCTTTTAAAGCCACGAGAATTCTGGATTTGAAGGGGGTTTTTTTTGTTGTCGTACTCTTAATGTATATCGCACTCTGTGGGTCATCTGGTTACAGCTTTGCTGCGCATTTCTAAACTTTTAGGACTGTTCAGAAATATCCAGCAATGTTTTCTTCTTTTGGATTCCTGATGGAAGATTCAACTTTCAATGGTCAGAAAACTTTCACAGATTTTGTTAAAAACACCTAATTTTTATTAAAATCCTTCTTCCAGTTTTACCAATTATAGTTTGAAGGACTGTGTTAGGGAGTGGGGGAGGAATGGAGAAAGAGTGCTCTTTTGATTTTTAATAATTTCAGATACAGGATTTTAGTCTTTCTTTGGCAAAAACTAGATCCTTTCCATAAACCTTGGAACGTTGCACTTAAAACTTCTAATTTTATAAAACTTCTGTGCAAGGAAAAGTCATTCCAACCAGCGCACGTGTTTCATAGGACCTTGCAGTGCCAGCGAAACTCCTCCCTGAGCCGGGGGGTCTGAGGTCATCCATCCTCTCGCCTGCAAAATATGACAATGATGCAAAAATGGCACAAATATATACACAAAGCCCTCGGCAAGACTCCCGCTCTCGGGATGACTTTCGATGTACTGTCTGTTGTGATGTTCTTCAGTACCTTGGTGTTTGTAAATGATTTCCAGTTCAGACTACCCAAGGTTAATCATGCCTGACTGTGATTCACTGCTCTGCATTTACCTCGACATTTCTAGTGCACTTACTTAATGATATCAGGGCTAGCAACTAGATACCTCGGTGCTGTCTCTTTATTATCCCTCCCACAATTGTTTTCATGCTGAGCTGCTCCAGATTTTTCCCTCCCTTTTTACAAGGGAATTAACCAAGATTGAGGGAGGCTTTTATAATTTATGGCAGTTATGCAAGTTTTGTCCTTTGCTAATACTCCCTGAGAATCGCAGCCATCTCGGTGCGTGAGTTTGTTTGCTTTTGCCAGGCAGAAATAGATGTTGGCTCTGTTTCTTCCCTGCACCGGTCCCCAGCATCACTTGGAGAATAGTTTGCTCAGGGGGATCTTCATTAACAGTACTAAATTCAGCAGCTTCCAAACTGCCGGTTTGCAGAGATTAGTGCTACAGTCTCTCGCCCATCCAGCAGCTGCTCGTCATTCTCATCACCCTGATTCTCCTTGAGGAAGGAAATAGGAAACGGGTACTCAGAGCAATGTCAGTGTTGTTCTTGCCTGATGCGACCCGCGTCTATATTGGCGTGAGCGTCGCCTGTGGGTTTCTTGCCTTTTCTTCCTGTCTTCTGTCTTGCCCCTCGCATCTTCAGAGTGACTCACAGATACTTATTCAAGAGCCAAAACCTCCTGCTGGTTTCCACTTCCGCAGATGGGAAGACTGAGGCAGAGGGGTTACAAGGTGCCTCCAGAGAACAGAGAGTGCCATTCTCAAACACAGGAGATGAGCTTGAGCGAGTGCTGCCAAGGCACCGTCCCGCTCTTAAGTCCCCAGGGAGCTTGGCCTCTCACATCTGGCTGACGTGTGGTCTTGACCTTAAGTCTCTCAGGCAACAACTGCAACCTGATGGAGCAGCGCAGTTGGAAGAGGAGCCTCAATCCCACCTCACTTCACCGAAAGGCCGGGTGCAAGTTATTTAAAGTTAGCCTTGGCTTTCCCCCATCTAAAATAATAATTAGACCGCCATGAAGACTATCTCATTAATATTTGCTTCAAGTGTTGAAAAATGTAATGTTCTGTAAAAATGGCTAAGGATTACTCACCCAGAACAGTAGAGGAAATGAGCGGTAGTTTAAGTTTTTAAAGACAGACTTGGGTAGTAAGTGGTAAATGTCCTGAGGAGTGCCAGGGGTAGGGAGAAGGGGAGAGCGTGAGTTGCTGTCTCTCCCAGGTGCCCGCAGACTGGCTGACCACGGGCAGCCCCTGCCCCGTCACCACACCCCCATCCTCCCCCCAGAGTTTCAATCTTGGGACAGGGGTCACCCGGTTTAAACTAGCGGGATTTGTCTTTTGTCTTGCTGAACTGGAGAGAGGGATGGCAAATAGGGAGGGGGCAAAGCATGCAAGCTGCAGAGGTAAAAACCCCTCCAGTGGTACATCTTTGATATCTTTCTGTTTGTTTGCCAAAAGGACCATGATGGGTCAAGTCAATTGAACCAGAAAATAGCTAACAGATGGGTCTGGAGGACAAAGGAAAGGGTGAAAATCCATGCAACCGTTGAAGTCAGTTCCAACAAAAGGGCTGCCCAAACTTTTATGGGGTGTAATCCACTTTTAGCTCTCAGATTAAGGCACCAGGGCAACTTTCCAAACAGTCTTCCGTGGCTCAAGCTGTGGGCATTTTAGAAGGCAAGGACATCTGCAGCAGATGCATTGGCCAATGGTTTGGAGACAGCTCTTTTAGTAACTCCATGGGCTCTATTGAGGGCCATCATGAACATATCAACCTGTTCATGAGCCACAGATGACCCTCTTCTGCCCAGAAACACAGCTTCCAAGGGGTGGTAGACAATATGAAAAGATATCCTTTAAGTTAATTTTTGAGATGTATTGTTTCTGAAAACACCAGTGCATCGATGGCTTTTAACATGTGTCTGTGAGGTTTCTGAGAAAAGCCTTGCAGTCCATTCTAAAAAAAAAAAGGGGGGGGGGGGAAATGCCTTACTATGATGAATGAAGGCAGTGTTTTTCAGCGCGATGGAGGTCTTGAAGACTGTAGAAGTGAAAGTCTGGTGTTTATCCATGAACCAAGTTGCTGGCAGAAGAAGAAGGCTGGCTTCATTGCACTATTCCACCTGTTTACTTGAGCCTCGGCTCGCAGAGCTAACGCCGAACAGTGCCAGACTGTCACTCTGCTCAGCCAGTCCAAAAAGAACAGCTAAAATTTTAAAACGCACTCCTCAGCTCTCAAATTCCCATGAAAAAGTTCTTTTTTTCTGCCCTTTCCCCTGAAGAATTGCCCTCAGCCCATGTACAGAGCGTTTCTCTGTGTATTAAATATATAGATCATTAAAAAAATATAATTCCACTGTAACTGCCCGCTCGAAGAAACAAAGTGATTCCACCTGTAGGATGCATCAGAGCCACTGTGGTATTGTCACAACGCTGATGTGAACCTTGCCTGCCAATTCCTAACCTTTCCTGAGCACAGACTTTTTGGATTTGTGGTGTACAGTGCTGCTGACAGCTCACAAAAAGTATTGTAAGTTGATCCCAATAAATTTCTCTTCTTCAAATGCTATAAAGACATTTTCTTGGAAGATGCTTGCTCACACAGTTCTTGACTGAATGTGTCTTTGAGGCTTAGCAAAGTTAAGGTGGAAGAATGGACTGGTATTATTGGTGACTTTTTTTGCCATGTAAAAATTACAGATACATTGCAGTCGAAGATGATACAAGTGAAAAATCTTTTAAAACCATATAAAGTCATATAAAAAGACCTTAAAAACATGATGCCCATGAAAGCAGATGAGATGGGGTTTATTTGTTTGGTTTAGAAAGAAAACACCTGGAAGCCCAATCTGACCTTAATTGGAGCTGTGGTTTTCCTGGTTCAAAATTTAGCTTCTGTTGAGTTCCAGTCGGACAAAAAGAAGCTTTATCTGAGATGTCTACAGGAACAGGCGTAGATGGATGCTGAATAAAAACACCACTGAGGCCCAGGCAAGTTCTGTGATTGACTTACATGGGGTGAGATAGGGCCTTCGCTGTCTTATTTTTAAATGCTAGTCCTCTCTTTTACCAGATATAGCCAATAGCTTGAGATAGCCACCCATATTGCTGCAGGGCTCAGCACAGAGTTTTATTTATGAAGTCCGCTTGATCCAGACTCTCTTGTTGAGCACCTTCACCTTTACTATCTACCTGTACTCTGCATGCCAGAGAGAAAAATAATTAGCCACGGGAAGCTGCCCTCATTTTGATGCCACCCTTGGCTCCAAGCTGAGGGGAAACGTGGTTTAACGCAGGAGATGCCCTTGCTTCGAAACAGCAGGTTTTGTCCCATTGGAAAACTTAGTGTAGTGCTGGGCGTTATTCCTGATTTTATACCAAGTAAAAAATGTTCCTGTAACATTTAGCATCACTTAGAATAAAACTGACCAATTTAACTGGTTAAAATATTGTCATACTTGAGGAAATGTTTTCCTGTATTGCACCAGAAGCGTATTATTTTTCTCTTAGGCGCTGTTTTCCTTGGACTTTGTCGTTTGTAAGGGACTAATTGAGAATTTTGAATGTATTATATATTAGCTCTGAACGCGGTGGTTAAAGAGGGGTTGCCAGGAAAATCAGGGGATGCGAATACCTGGGAAGAAGTCTGTGTCGTCGGAAATGCCGCCAGGAAGGCAGGCACCACCGACCCCTCTCCATGTTTTTCCTCCGAAGAAAATGATAAATGGAAGCTCAGCCTCTCGCACATTGGAGTCGCAATGTGCGCGGTGGTGTTTTTGCTGGGCTAAAATTCCTGGTTGCCGAGGTAACACTTTTTGGAAGTCCTCTACCCTGGGCAAAAACCACTGCAACTTGAAACCCTCTGGGGCTGATGTTCGGCGGGGGGCACCACCACGGCTGGGTGCGGGGGGCTGCCAGCTTCACGGAGGGATTTTAGGCAGGGAAACAGAATAAAATGGGTCCAAAAGATGAGAAAGGCGATCGGGAGTGTTTGATACTTCCAGGCTCTCATAACCTGATTTTTTTTTTCCCCATACCGTCACCATGTCCCATCAGCCAAAGGGCGGGGGGTTCACCTTGTCCTGCGGTGATAGAAAAGACAAGAGGGGGGTGTGTGGGTGTGTGGGGGTGTGTGTGTGTGTGTGTGTGTGCGCGCGCGCCTGGAGGGTGGGGAGAGGAGGAGGGTGAGAGGGGGAGAAAGAGAGATACAGGGTTCTGGCCACCTGCCAAGAAAAATAACTAACATTTTGTAAAAGAGAAATCCTAAGACTGAGGTCATACTATGGAAAAAGTCTGTTTCACAGACTCTTGAGCCTGAATACAGGCCAAGTTTTTTTATGGTGTTTCTTTTTTTTTTTTTTTTTTTTTTTTTTTTTAAATGCAGGCATCCTATTAACATTTGAACACTAAAGCTCGTCCAGGAATGGAAAGATTTTGGAATTTGAAGTGCCTTAGTTTTCTATTTGTTGATACACAAATTTTTTTATTTTTTTTTTTAATTACAAGAAAGTGAGGTTTTGAATGAGAAGCTCCCTCATTTTGCTTTTAACTTATTTTACAACTATGAAGACCAAATTAAGGGAATCTAAAGAAAAGCCTGTGTCTCCCACAGAGTGACCAACTCAAAAAAAAAGAGACTTTTCAAGCTTGGTGGACAACTTTTTACTTGCCATGCAAAATACAAAAAGATACTGAAACCCGAAATGATGATGAATTTTCTTGTGTGGAAAAGTCCCACTGTTCAGCCATGAATAGCTGTGATTTTTTTAAACCTCTATAGTAGCAAGCTGACAGTTTCATGACAAATTACTTTTCATACCTAACTAAACAAATTATTTAACTTCTTCTGCCTTAATCTCTGGATTTGGATTGAATGTCAGTGTGTGGATATTTTTTAACTGAGGGAAAAAAATCTTTGGCTTTGTTAGGATGTTATTGCAAGCAAGTTTTCTGGTCTTTGATTTGCTAAGCTACAACTGGAGTCTGCCTTCCTCAGGGTAAGAGTATTTCCACATTATCATTTCACCTGCGGTATTTTAAGAGGGAGAATATTATATCTTGGTGTGTATCTTGGCTTTGTGCATTCTGTTCTTTGTTTAGCATGCAGGCAAGCTTCATCTCCCATAAGAGATGTGGAATATATTTATTGGCAATTTAGAATTGATGATAGATTTGACAAGCAAGCAGGGTGACACACCGAAGCTATCAAAGCTGGAGATGAATCAGGACAAAGGTTTGGATGAGGTATATTGTTCCTGAAATTCGAAAAGGTTATACTTACAGATCATTCCAAAATCAAGGCAACTGTACCACTGACTTACAAAGATAAAAGCTAAGTTTTTCCAAGAAAAAAAATAAAAATGGTTTGGTTGGCCCACAGACCTTTTATGGCAAAATAGTGCGATTATAGCTGGCATTGCTGCATGCTGATTTTTATTAGTTTTGTAAGATATTTTGTCAGGATTCATTTGTGCTGATTCTCCCTTTCATGGCATAAACTGTAAGCAATTGTAGGTAGAGAGAAGGAATCTCTTGACATATTAAATCAGGGATACGCTCCAGGAGATGCAATAGATCAGGTATACTAAATTAACACAGAACTGATCTGTTACCTGATAAGCGTGTGGACTTATAAAGTGTTTAATTCTATTAGAATTTAGTGCAATTATGGGTGAAAATCCTATACGTTCACAATCAGCTTTCCTACTATCAAAGCAAAGCAGACAAGTCAGCACAAATAATATCTTAAAGGTATTTAATAGCATGATGCAGACAAAGGATGAGCAAATTGCCCTTTTGTACCTTCTTTGATGACCAATTTTTGTGCCATTTATAATGGCTGAAATTTGGGAGGGTGGAGGGGGCCTTCTGTCCTGAAGTCCCCTAGGGAGTCGAGGCAGGCATCCCAGACACGCGACCTGCCTTGATGTAGTTCAGATGGAGGCCCTGTACAACAAAGAGTGAGGAAAAGGTCTGGTTGGGAGCCCCAGAACATCACAGAACATAAGCTCAAAAATAACTTGTCGTCACTCTGGTCTGCACTGTTTTTCGCTGTTGGACTTAAGAAAAAATTCATGTGGCTGCTCATGTAAAATCCACATGTTTTCCCCATAACTTATGCAATAAATGTAATATGAGACACAAACTTTAATACTTGCAATCACTGTAAGCAACAGCCGTTTCTGTAGACTTGTGTGGAAGAAAGGATGAAGCCTTTTGCCACAAACTGTTAAAAAACCCTGGGCTCTTCTGCCATCACAGAGTAAGGTTTTAGCCTCGCAAATAATTCTAGACAAGCATGATGCTTTCCAGCAGGACTTCTTTCAGCATTATTGTTGTTTGAAAGACCAAGAGTTCCTGTGGGTACCTAGACTCGTGTTTTTGCTATGCTGCCCATCTCCAGTTCAGTTAAAAATCATTTCCCCCTGAGCGGCGTGCTTTACTGTGAGCAGTCTCAGTAAAGCAGGATGACTTACATATGTTGAAAAAATGGCCTGCTACAGAGTGACTGCACATGGAAAGACCAAGGGAAAAAAAAAAGAGGAACCTGTGTTTGTCAGGGTGGAGGTCTGCTTCTTCTCCCCATCCCTCACAGCTGCCGCTGGCACGCCGACCATTGCATCCCACGGTGCAGTAATCCCAGTGCAGCCCCGGTGACCAAGCAGTCCAGCTCCGAGACCAGGAGACAGGCTGTCACTTGGGAAGGGTGTCCTTTCCTCCTCTGAAGAGCTTTATCTTTTCAGGCTTTGTCTTCAAGAGAAAGAAACCCCTCCCTGAGCCTTTCCCATACGTTCCAGTGCTATCTAGGAGTGGTTGGCTGATACCACTCTCCAGTGAGCATGCTAACATAAGGAGCCCTGAGTACCCACAGCAGCCTCCTGTGATTGATGCTGAGTAAACCGGAGTCAGGAACCAAATGTCCAGCTCTGGAGCCAGTCAGGGGGAAGATTAGAGTTATAGTAACAGATGACTTGTCAGCTAGATAGGATTTTAGGAGTTTCATTATTACATGTGACAAGACTAAACAAATACAAAGACATATATAATACATAAACAATGAGAGGTGGGCACAAAGCTGGATGGGGAAGGTTAGATTGGTAGAAGGACTTAAAATATCAATTTTATTCCCAACTTGCATATATTTTCTTAAGACCACAGTAGGTGGATGACTTAATAACCATCATCTCCAGGCATTATGGAGATTATAAAAAGCAACATCCCTCCTTTTAAAATGATTTTGATTTATTTTTATCTAACAGAAGTGGCCAAGTACGTCTTTAGCATGATCTCATTTTGCTCAATGACGTTGCAGAGCTATGAATTCACTATAAGAACAACTCTTTCTGTCCCCTGAAGAACATAAAAGCCCTGGTGCCTAGCTGGAAAGAAAATACCTCTTGCTCAAGCTGCTTATGTTTTTCTACTTGAGAAAAATTAAAATCTCATCTTATTTCTTTGCATGCACTTGTCATCCAGTCAGAGTTTTATCCAAATAAATCTCTGTTTCTTTTCAAAGAACATCTTCCCTATGAGTTGCATTAGGTTTAAAGACTCACCAAGAACAGAGCGGTCCAGGCTGACACTCTTGGTTTCCAACAGAGAAGCAACTGCATCAATCTTATCCTGCAATTCTGCAGCTCAGTTAATTAAGTATTTGATGTCCTAACAAGCTGCTGCCTCCCAAAGCCAAGCAGAGGCAGCCGCCAGGCCCCGTTCCCATCTTTGGCCACCAGACACAGTGACGTTCGGAGACTTTCCACCCATCATACCATGTTACACAACTCTTCCCCTCTCCCCAGCCCACACAGCTGGTGAAATTAAATAGCACAAAAAATTAGCCCCACCTTTGTTGGAATGCATCTGGGTAATGTGCTACATTTGCTGCTACAGGAGAATATGCCTTTGCTGCTTTGGTGGGGGGGGGTCTCTGGCAGGCGCAGAGGGGAGCCTGGTAACACAAACCCTGGGGAGCACCTCTGCAGCTCCACATCCCTGCCTGCTCTCAGGGTGTCCTCGGGCACCTCAGACCCTATGCACAGGATGATTTCTGATTTCTCTTTCGATGTCCTGTTACCTGCTGTCCGTCCCATCCCATGCCATCCACCACCCCTTCTGCTTTTCTTTCCTTCCTTTTTCTTTCTTGCTGCACCCTTTCTGCTGCTCTCCTAAAGTCCCATCTCTGGGTTTTGTCAGGTTCATCACCTGCAGCCTCATTTCTCCTTGCTTTTCTCGTCTGCTGACCCTCCCCTTCTGCCCCACAAAACATGTCCCCATGTCTCCTGAAAAACAGGAAAGAAATAGAGATATATGTAACAAGGGGTACACAGATATACTCACAGTAGCTCAGGTTCCTTGATTAGTAGTGCATGTGCCTCGTCGCCTGCTGCTTTCTCCTTGATTCCTCTGTCATGTCATCTTTGCTTCATGGTAAATCACTGGGCTTAGGATTAACTTTTAGCTCCTTTGTCAGGTGCCCAGGTATTGCCCTGATCTTCCTTTGGGGCACATAGTTTTCCATTACTTCTCTTTTAAGAATCACCAAGAAACAGAGAGAGAGAGAGAGAGAAAAAAGATTATTCTGGGGAAAAGTTTTACCTAACTACAAAATGCTTTCCTTTTATAACTTTCAATGATTGGCAGATAGGTTTATTTAATCAAATTACCTTTTCTGTCAGTGTATTATTTAATGAGGGAGTTCTCTTTTTGTGATTGCATAGGAAATGTGGAAGCATTCGAGAATTTCAGATGTGCTATTTACTCATCCATTATGTTGGGAATCAGTTTAATTTCAATGTCAGCAGTGGAATTAATAATCATAACAGTTATCTGTCACAGAATGATCTATTTGGGGATTTTCTCAGCAAACCAGGATATATGCCCCATCCTTTCACCAGAAAAGGAAGTTTTAAAAAATAAGCCAAATTTGAACGTGTTTGTGTTTCGATTATCCCTTCCAGTCTGATGGTAAAGGCACGTATTTTCAGGCTTCAATTCAGTGTTGAGTCACTGATATGAAATCCTTTGCTAGCATAAATTATCCCTACTTTTTTTTCCCCATTTATTTCATTCTGAGTTTCTCAAACACTTCCGTCAAGGATGGCTCCCCCATTAAAGTACACCCTCCCTTCCTGAAAAAAAAAAAAAAAAAAAAAAAGATGGTTCTAGCTTTCCAGAGATAATGCAAAATCCCTTTGGGGCAGTTGTGTTAATTTGGGCTGACTTCGCTCTATTTTTGGTGTTGCACTTCATCATCAGAGGAAGAGGCTTCCCATGTGAGAGCAGGGGAGCTCCTGAGCGGACGGACAGATGGATGGATGGAAATGAGGGAGGTGGATGGGACCCAAATCTGGTTCTGCTCCTTTTAGGTTTCCTTCAGTTCTGTGGTTATGTGCAGCCCCACATAAGTAAATAACTGATAAATGAATGAAACCTTTCAGCAGATACATTTGATAAGTACCAAGACTTTTTATATGATTCCAAAGTAAGGGCAGTAACAGTTAAACGAATTGCTTTTTAAATAAAACACATAAGAGAAATTTTTAAATCCTTCATTGTTCCTTAAAATGTTTTAGTGCCTCATTAATTCTTGATTAGCCTGGTTGTTAAGAGGCCATTATTATGTGGTAATAAGGTGTAGGAAATTACCTCTAGGACCATAGTCGTGTCACACAGACCTGCTATAGTTAGCACCTCATCAGGTGCTGAGACCAAGTACCAGTGGTATAAATCAGGGGTTCGCTGCCTGTTGGTGGGGCTTGTGGTGGTCCTGTGTGATGGGGTGTTTGCTGAGATGATGTGAGTCCTGTGGTGCAGGGAAGTGGAGAAGACATAATCCTCTCGGCAGCCTCCTGTCCTTCAAGGGCCCCCCGGTCTTGCCTTTGGCAGAGCATGGAAGCTGCTATAAAAAAGTGGAATAAAATTACTTTGCAATTATAATCATTTAAGTAGTTTCAAATATGCCTGAAGCGTGTGCAGATGAAAGTCCACTCTTTGCTGTATGATTTGTTAGGCAGAAAGTGTCGTAGGACATTTGGTGCCGGTCCAGCAGAATATCTCCAAACTAATGACCTCCTCAGGTCATTAGTATTTCTTTTGAACACACAACCCCCCTCAAAGCCTGCTACAAACATTGGTAAAGCTAATCACTATTACCCTTTTACAAATAGAAAAATGAGCCTTAGGGGCTATTTTTATTGTGATTTGATGCAACATTAATCAGCATTCTGAAGAAGAGACATACTTGAATGTCCCAGGCGGCATATATTTATTTTTCAGTGCTTATAATACTTTTTTTTTCCCCTAAACCTCTTTGAGGTTGATGCTCTAATGCTCACAGTATGCAGCTCCCATTCATTACCTATACAAGGAGCTAATGTGATACGGCAGCACCACCGTCTTTGAAGAGCACCAAAGATGCTGATAATTAAAAACACAAAGTGCGCTCTTGCTAGTACTTTCCTCCTTATTCCTTCCTGGGTTTCGATCTTTGCCCAGCAGATGAGGCACAGTCCTCGGAGGATGGAGAGCAGCTGGGCACCAGCGTGGCTGCTGTCACTCTGCTAGCATGCAGGGGTGATGGCCGCGGGGTGTCCCAGCACCTGCTGGCCTACCTCTTCTCGCTGTTGGGTTTTGGAGGGCATCCGTACCTCAGGAGTGGTGTTGAATCAAAGCTGTTGGAGTGCCCCACTCCCAAGACACTTGTGTTGTGCCTGAACCCCCAAAACAGGGCTGTGGCCCGGGTTTCATTCCTAAATATCCACATTTGTTGCTAAATATCTAGGCACTAATTTCAGTGTGCTTTCACCTAGGTCTTCAACCTTTTCAAGCCCCCCGTGTCGTTGCCACTTGCTCTTCAGGCTTTGTGTGACTGTGTCCCTTGCCCCAGCCCCGAGCATCACCCTGACACTCCTCGGGGAGGGAACCTGAGTGGAGAAGGGCTGCTTGCCCCCAACTAACCCTTCATCAGTCTCAGAGCTGGAAAAGTCTCCATACTTGGTATTTCATCTGCTTCAGAAGCTGAAGTAGCCCCAAGGCCTGTGCAGGGTGGGTGTTGCAAGCCATGGGCACCTCTCCCCCTCATCCCCAAGCCACCAGACCCCAGAGCAGCCTGGAGGGCATGGGCATTCCTCCAAGCCAGTTTTCACCCATCCCTTCTCACTGTGAGGAAGGATACCTCTCAGCACAGTGCTTGGCTTTGGCTGATTTTGGGTGTGCCTGCCAGCCCAGTCGCAGAGCCATACTGGTGCTGAGCCGGGAGCAGACCCGATCCCCACTCGGAGCACTGTGCCGGCAGCAGACCCCCTCCCCGGCTGACAGATGGTCGGGCACCATCACCCCAGCTGCAGTTGGCATCCCACACACAGCCCCAGTGGTCCCAAGGAGGGGTGCAGAAGGCATCTATCTGATGCTGCTTCATACATCTGCTGAAGTGTATTTTTTTCATATCCCCTGAGAATAATTAGCAGCGAATTGTCACGACTTTTACAAGAACAGGGGATAAACTCCAACAAAACCGAGTATTTAAAGGGCACTTCTGAGCGCAGTTTCAGATCTCACGAGAACAAATGGAAGAAGCAATTACAGCCCAAACCAAAGACTGTTAGGAGTTAATAACTGCATGAGCATAGCAGTAAAGAACGTCAAGAGTTAGCAGTCCCAGCATGTCAAAAGTTTATTTAATCCTCCTCTAAACAAGCAATATAACAAATCCTTGTTAGGAATGAATGATCTCTCACACATAGCTTAAAATAATCAAATTTTGATTTAAAACACCAAAATAGGTCAAATGTTATGGGTTCTTCTGGAAGAAATTCAAATCGTCCGGTCCAATTTTATTTTTTATTTGTAACATTTCACAGATGAATAAATGCGTTCTTTACGTAAAACCCACTTGCCCCGTTTCAAGCAGGAGTGCGTATTTGCCAGAGAATGAGACTCTTAAATGTTGACATATTCTGCTCCAGTAGCTCTGCTGTGCCTGATAGAAGAGATATTGTTGTACAGAGAAGGATACTGTTTCGGCACCTTTTCACCTTCCCACCTTGTCTTCAGCCTTCTTTCACTTAAAATTTCTTCCTAGCACAGGCTCCAAAGGTGAAGTAGAGGCTGAATAGTGTAAGGTGTTGGGTCACAGGTACGTCTGAGTCAATGCCGATGCGTTCCCAGTCGGCACCTGGAGTTGCCTTCCCTGGTTCTGGATCTGATTGAACAGTGGAGTTTCGGAAAAAGCAGGGAATCTCTTTGCCTCCATTTCCCGTTTCCCATTGAATGAGAATAATCACGGGTTTGTTTACTTTTGGTCTCTTAGGGTGTTGGGAAATGTACTTACGCAAAGATCTCTCACTAGAAAATAGAGTGACAGAATACAGCCCGATAATAAATTGGTACCGGTCTTGATAGGACAAGTCCTATTTCATACTAGTTAATGATCCTGGTAATAAGGAGAGCAAGTCCATGTGCTTCGGTGTTCAGCTAGAAGGAAGAGTTGGAGAAAGTATGGATGAGAAAATTCTGGCAGACCTTTTGTTCACTCGCGATTCTTCCCTGGAACTGCTTTAAATTGCATATAGACTTCAAGCACGAGACATCTATAAAAATATGTAGTGAGGGCTGTTTGTTGCATCTTTGGAACAGTAAAAACTCTTCTGCTCTTAGTGTGAGGATAGTAGTATACGGAAAAATACAGAATGATTTCTTTAGACTAATAAAGACTCTGCTGGAGATAGTCTAAAGGTTTATAGAACTTTTGGAAAGATATTTACATATTTCAAAGGTCGTTATTGTCAGTTTCCTACGTTTTGCCTATTTTATTCAGTATTTTCATCAGCCATCTAGGCTGTCTTCAGTGCACTAAAAATATTTAAGTGCCTGATAAACCACGTACATCTGAAGTATTTTCTCTTATCAGTAAAAAATCATTTGCCTTGAAGGTAAAATAGTGGGCTAAATTAATTGCTAATGAAACCAGTTTTACTAGAGTGACACTGATGATGAAACTAACCCAATATATTTCGTTTAGGAGATACACATTTGGACCGTTAACATTGTTACTAGTGAGTAAATTGAATTCTTTAGAAGTTATGTCATCCCTCGCATATATGACTTTTTAAACATATATTGCATAATATAGACACAAATTATTTGCAGTTGTACTAAATTAACATGTTATTATCTGTAGGGCTTATTCTTACTTAAATATCGAACCGATAATTAACCACAGCTCTGTCAATATTAAGTCCTGCATATTTTATTTCCACACCCAAAAGTACTTCTGAAATAATGATTGTTTTGATTGGACTCGATCTGACATCAAATATTGGCAAGTTAAATGATACTTAATGCCATTTTTTCGAAGGTGGAGGCTGTAGGCAGATTTTCTAGGAAACTATGTAGAATTCAGTTCCTGAGAACTCAGTATCAGATCACAGAATCACAGAATCACAGAATGGTTTGGGTTGGAAGGGACCTTAAAGATCATCTAGTTCCAACCCCCCTGCCATGGACAAGGACACCTCCCACTAGACCAGGCGACCTCCCACTAGACCAGATGTATCAGATAATCATAAATTTCAAACATACAAACCAGCTAGTTGTATAATGGAGCAGATTTGAGCAAGTGGTCTTAATTCCAATGTGATTTTGAAAAAAAAATCCAAAAAATCAAACAAAAAAACCCAAACCAAAACAAAAAAAAAAAAAAAACACCAAAAGAGCAAAACCTTGAATTTCAGTCACGTAACAATCTGAGAATCCATTTCCTGCCCAGTTGGTTCATACTAACACTTCCTTACAACGCTGCTGTGGTATAGAACTTTGCTCCTATGGATGGCAGTCTGACAGCTGATGACAGAAAAAAATATTTCACAGAAAGCTTCAATTAACAGCCAGTGAGTGGGAAAAAATGAAGGAAGCCAGTATGTTTTGTGGATGCAGATGAAACTCAAACCAAAGCTAGTTTTGGTACTTTGCAAACTGAATTAAATTAACTTCTGAATCAGCGTGGGTAATTGATATTTTGTTGGATACAATAAAAAAATCATATAGGTCAACAACAAAAAAAGCGTTCGTTTTCTCAGAAAATTGAAAAAAAATACTTTCAGGATTAATGGTTTCATTTAGCTTACCTCACTCCAGAAAGTGCCTGGGCAGCTTTATTACAGCACTAGATACAAGCTTATTTCAAAATAATGTTTTTGAGAGAAGAAAATGAAAGCATAGCATTTCAGAAATGTTAAAATAGTAATTTTACATAGAAATTAAACTTTTTTAGTTATTTAGGGAAAAGCATTTCTGAAATCTAGCAATTGTCAAGCATTTTGGCCAGTCCTCACGCTGTTCTTGACAGCTGAACTATTTGTCAGAAAATTCCCCTCAGCTCTAAATCCCTCACACAAGATTCTAGTTTGAGCCTCATCCACGCTCGAGCCTTTGTGAAAAATGATTGTCGACATTTTTCTCAAGATGACTCAACACTTCCAAAGATTTAGGACGGCAGAAAGAATTATCAGACATCATGTAGACTTCCAGATTATTATTTTTTACAAGATGGTTGCAGTAGTTAGCAGCTGGGTGGTAGAACTTGGCAATCAGAATACAATTGTGTCTAATTCATTTTTATACACTACACCTATTAGTTAAAAAAGGATATTTCTTTGGAAGTGCCGTTATGGCCCTGACATACGATTTTTGAATATGACTTTTTCTCAGAAACTGCCAGCACGGTACTGCTAGCATGCCAAGCTGGTGTCCAGAAGAAAATTGAAGAGCAGTGATAAAATGAAAGGGGAAAATAGAAGCCCTTCTTGCAAACAGGGGTTTGTAATAGATATTCTGACACGATATGAATGATGAGGGATGGAAAATTCATAATGGTGTGTAGAAGTGCAACACACGCTCTGCGCGTAGAAGACTGACCTATAACTCATAAGATAGTGTGTGTCGAGTGAGTTATGAGAGTTGTTCCCTGGTGTATATTTAAAAAGAGACATTAGAAAGGAGATATAGTGTGGTTTACTGTTTGAGAGCTAACTTCATAATTTTGTCCGAAAAGTGTTTTTAAAGAAAAAACACATGCTTTAAAAAAAAAAAAAAAATATATATATATATTGCAGTCCAGGTGGTGCATTGCTGCACAGCACATGGATCTGAACACTGGGAATAAAGCCCTTCCTCTCTCTGAAGGCGCAGCCCTCGGTTGATTATTTCTGCTGTTTCAATGTCCAATGGAGATTATTTCTAAGGAAGAGGAATTTCCCATGTTGAATCCTAGAAGGGGTTATCTCAAAGTGAAACAAGCAGGCCCCAAATGCTTGTTGCCATCAGACCCCAGGGCAGCTGAGGCTCTGTGTCAAGAAGCCCGTGGACAACCTTGGCACCTTCCCTCCCTCAGCCCATCCTCAGAAAAACCTGACAACTCCTCCTGTATTTTGGTGGGACTGCTGTCAACACAGAGATGTCTTCCCTGTTGTGATTAACTTCTCCCCTTTCAGCATCTTGTGATCACGACAAAAGCAGAGAGGAGAAGAGAGAAGACTATGACCAATGCACCGTCTCCTAAGAAGTTTGTTGGCATGTCAAGTTTAGTAAAAATGTTGGAAATGCCCTGGCCATAGAGGTAGCCCCTTCGGGAGCAGTGCTACTCCTTTCTCCGAGCCAGGCACACAGGGTGCAGGTCTCCATAACGAGCAGCGATCTGTTCACCCCGGGGGGCAGAATGCTCCCTGGAGTTTTGGCCAAGAACTTTGGTTTCCTTTTGTAGTCTGCCTCGTAAGGAAAAAAAATGCGTTTTCCCTATGCCTAGCTTGGCTGCAAATGAAAGGCACTGAGAATCCTGCTCATGGGAGAGCTTTAAGCCTGTTCCTGCAGAAATTTGAGGGCTGGAAATTTTGACAAAAATCACAGCAGCCGCTACATATTTAATGCACAGAACTCTCTACAGCCCACTCCTCAGCATCAAGTGATGACACATCAATCTGGCCATACATGAGCTTCCAGGTCTTTCTGCCCCTTCTTTTTTTTTTTTTCCCCCCTTACCACGCATTTAATTAATTATTTGACAATATATTCTGACATTGTATTATTTCAACAATAGTGGAATGTAATGGTATGTAATTAGGAGCCAGAATGTAATAGTGGCATGAAGCTGATTTTGGCAATGAGATATTTTTTTTTAATTAAAATTTCATTACTGCAAAAGTGATGTGCTATTGCCCTTTCCAGCGTGTGAGCAACAGTGCCCGTGAGTGAAAGGGATGACCCCCAGGGATGCGTAGCATGGTTTGCCACCCCTGGTGCCCAGGTCCAGGATTCTCCTGAGATACTGCTCTTCCATACCATGAGGACCTACAAGGGCACAGTGTATTTTAAAGTCTCTACGAAGTGTTGATTTTACAGTGAAACCCCTTCGGCTTCTGCAGGGGAGGGAGGGGGGGAATTTGGTTTTGTTTAGGGGGTGTCTGTGAAGCTTCTGGGGTTGTGAGGAGCCTGTTGCACCACGGACCTGTCAATTTTCTGTATTTTATCCTCGCAGCCCATATCTTTAAATGAAATGGTATGCTGACTTTCACAGTAGCCAACTGGGTTCTTCTCTGTTTATTTGCTTGTTTTAATCATTTTGTCTCCATGTAGTCAAATAAACCTGTAAATTCAATGTGTATGCTATAGAACCTCGTCCAAAACTGTACTGTCTCCCTTCTGACAGGGCTGACAGAGAGTATAATCACTTGTATTGTCCAGAGTACTGTTTACATAAAGGAGCAATAAATACCTGTTGAAATTTTTACTGGAGGCCTCCCAGATGGATGGTTCATTTATTATTACAGACAGGGTTTCATTTACTTAGTTATTAAAAGAAGCAGGCCGCTACAGCCCATTTATAACTATATTAAAACTAAATGAAGCTATAAGTATTGCAGACAGGATTGAGTAAAATACATATAGTGGCTTTCCAGGAAATGGCTAGGAAAAGTATTTAAAAGGAAATGCTGAAAACTTTGGGGGGTCCTAGTGTGTCTTTCACAGCCGTGAAAAGCTCCAGCTCCTGGCTGGAGCTCAGGAGGTTATGGAGGAGGTATAGTTCCCATATGTTCCCGTCCCACTGCTCAGTGCCATATATATATTCTGCAATAGTCTCTCTGTATCTGCCTGTCAGGCATGGCCCATCGGGAGGAACAAAAATAGCCTGTTCCTCCCCTCCTCTAGCCTTTATTGACATGAAAAGCTCCAGCCAGGGATATAAAATAACCATTTTCTTTATCCCAGAGCCAGAACATCATCAAATATCAACTCCAGCTACAGGAGGGGATGGAGCTACTCTTTTGGCCTTGATCTGTAAAGCAAAGGCAGATTCCTCAGGTGGATACCAGAGGTCTTTGTTTTGATGGTATCACCAGAGGTCCAGCATGGCTGGCCATTAAATTAAAATAAAGGTTGTGGACGGTCTTTGTGGCACTTTTGTAGCACCGAGGACATTTCAGCAGACATACCCACCCCTGCTTTGATAAATCAGTCACTGGATGGGAAGCGCGTGGTTGTCTGGGAACTGGATCATGATTTTATTATGCCCAAGCTGGACAAATAAAGGCCAGTCCCAACAAGGAAAGGCTGGTGACCCAAAGCAGCAGAAATTGTTGACCAGAAATGGAGTGGAAAAACCTAGAAACAAGGAAGTCTGCATTTTTTTTTTAAGCAGAGTTTGTTAGGTTAGCAAAAGGCTACATTTCCACTATCAAGGAAAAACCCAATTTTGCTGAAGGCCAGCTCAGCTTCAGTGGTGAAGTAAAAGTAGCAATTAGAAACGAAAAAGCAATCTGTGCAAAGAAGATGAAGTATAAAATACATGTAACATGAAAGAGGAAGATAACAATCAATCTAAAAGAGAAATCATTAAATACTGAAGATGGATAAAAGTAGTGGAGGATACCAGAGGAAAGTTCCAGGACAATGAGAATAAGGGTTTTCTTAAAGTATATAAAGAACAACAACAATAACAAAAGATCTAGGAATAGCCCCTTATTAGCTGGAAATATTAAAGCCATTAATAATATTAGAGTCAATAAATATTTTTTTATATGAGAAAAAGCAGGGTGCCTAGCAGACAGGCAGGAAGCTGAACAGTGTCTAGTGAGAATAAATTATTTAAAATCAGTTACCCTAGATACAAGTATCTGTAAGCGTCAGATCTTCCATGCTACCTTGTAGCCACAAAGGCTAGTAAAATCTGAGGGTCATTTGTGATGTACCTTGAAATGTGGGGTAAACTGCAGGAGACAACTAATGCTATGCAGTATGCCAAAAGGCCATAGAAGATAGTCTAAGGACAGGTCACCTGGTACCTCCTACTGCACACAAAGTTTGGGGGTAGCCCAAATGGGTTTCCTTTAATTCCAAGGAACTGAAGGACAACAGTATAATTATTTGTGTTCAATATTTTACTTTCAAGGAAAGAAATATAAGTTCTTATCAACCACAGCTGATTTCATTCTGTGAGGAGCTGGCAACTAGGATGTGGTAGGAAATTATATGCACTGATGGTAGAACTTCGTGGAGGATGACAGAGAAAGGAACAATGAGGATGGAGCAGGTTATCAAATAGTCTGAATAATTTAATAATTTCACCTCACTTAAACAAAGGAGGCTTGAAAGAAACCAACCACACAAAGTTGTATAACCCAGAACGAGGGATGTCCTCCTGACTCCGTTTTCGAGTGAGGACTCTACCCTGGGAAGCTGTAGCTCCAAAAGTGCTTGAGATGGAGGTGAGCAGGCAGGTGGGAGTGGGTGCCAGCAGGATGCCCCGGCATGGAGAGATGGTGCCAGCCCCTGGCGTGTGGGGCAGAGCCTGGGGCATCTTGCAGGGACACAGAGCTGCCACTTTCCCCACTTCTTGGATGATGCAACGCTGTGTTTCCGCACAGCGATACCTGAGCAAAGTTTGAGAACCTCTAGCCTAAATGATCTCATTTCCCTCAGCCGACCAGCGAGATAGGAATAAACACCACCGCAGCATCGGCTGTGAACGTTGCTAAATGAAAGGTCAGCATTATACAGATGACTGCAGTCACCCGCAAGAGAGCAGGAGGATAAAAATGTGGGGGATGATGACTCCAGCATGAGGACAGATGCTTGTAAGGCTGGGGATTAGGCAGAAAGAGGCTATTTGTAAGGAAATAATCACCAAGGACAAAATCAGATGCTGCACCTTCAGTGGGGAGACTTGGCAGTGGCAGTTCTGTCTCAGACACATTAAATTCCCTGAGATGTCTGCCACGACTGCTGACACACAAGGCGGTAGCGCAGTTCATGCACTCTTATTTCATTTCGCATTTGAAATTAATATTTTGTAGATGGCAGCATCAGCAATTGCTAGGAAATCAGAGGCAGGGAGTTAGTAAATAACTGCTAATCACACCCAGAGAGCTTGGAGGGAACAGGGGCAGGGAGGCAAGAAATGGATTGGAAAATTGCGAGCAGCGCATTCATAACTTTTATTCCCTGAATGCGTTTCCTCCTGTCACACGGAGCATGATTAGCCATGAAACTCTGCTAAGTCCTCAGAGTGATTGGACTACTTAGGTTGGTGCTTAGGCGTGAGACACCAGTACGTCGCTCATCACTTTTCCCTCTCTCTTGAGTATTCCTGCATTTTTAGGTGGCTTCCTTGCTCAGGGAGTGGGCTCACATGGGTTCGTTTCCCTGCTTTTCTGAAGAAATTCTCCTGTTTTTACGGAGGTAGTCTGAGTCCTTCTGCCCAAACTCCGTTCTCGAGGAAGTGCTGTGGGCTGCGGGGCACTTTCTTGCCACCCTGCCAAGGAGCCAGAAAATTTGGGATGTGGTTCAACTTGCACTTGTTCTCCCCTTCTTTAAAGGGAAAGAACATCACTGGGGCAAACACAGTCGCTCGCCGGTGCAGCTGCTGTGGAGGAAGCCTTATTTCAACTTCTGCTTGTAGGAGAGAGTAATGGCTGTATCACTCGGAGAGGACTGCCTTGCATTTCTAATGAGACCATCAGTGTAATGGGAATTTAGCAGAGCATTTAGCCGGTTTAAATGGTTTTGGAGAGCAGTGTAGGGCAGCCTAGATGGATGCAAGCCAAGGACAGAAAACTTTTCCTTCAGAGCATCTATTTTTTATTGGAATTGCTAATTCTATTTCTATAGACTGAGTCCGTTTTTCGGGCATTTAAATTCTACACTCTGGAATTAAATCTCACATTGATATATATGCTTCATTCCAGCATTAAGTACATTAATATTTCACCATCCTGATTTTACTGGCTTTCTTCCTCTGTTTTTAATTAGATTTGACGGTATTCTATATAATCGTGTTTTCCTACATGTTTCTGTGTAGCAGAACTTGCACAAACTGTTTGTTGAGGGGTTTTTACAACTTAAACATCGTATATTCAGGGTGAATTTTATATGCTGCAAGCAGTGCTTGCAGAGGTCTTACAAGCCTGCTGAAGGCTCTATTACAGCATTTATAAAATATCCTCTTGATCTAGTTGTTTACCTCAATCCGTAAGCTTTTGACTGTATTTCGTATAAAACACGAATAAATACTACGCTTTTCAGATAATATAAATGCATGAGCTTTTTTAAAGTGAAACATTTGCATCAGTTATAGCACTAAAGTGAAAAATAATTTCAGCACTCAGGATCTAATTAATTAAAAATTACTACTGTATGAAAACAGCTACTCCTCTATTTAGGATTAGTAAACAAAGCTATTTGAAATACCTGTTTTGGCTGTAGGTAAGTAGCAAATATAACTGGCCATCTGTTATGTGCAAGTAACCAAGGTAATAGCAACAATATTAGGTTTTTTCCTTTTTTTTTTTTTAAAATGAAGGAAACGTGTTCATCTGTTTCTTATGAATTCTCCATATTTTTTTACTATTTTTCCTTGCGTTTCTCTTTTAGAAAGCAACCAAAGACAGCCAGAAACCAAAGGTACATTTGTCTCATTGGAGCGTAAGTCATATTACGTACGTGAGCACTCGTAGCTGAAATAATCCCAGTAACACAAGGGCACAGTCTGGATAGGAACGGCAAATTCCCACCTGGCGTTCTCTCTCATTTTGCTGGGAACAAGAGTTAAAGGTCTTGCACAGTGTCATGCCTCCAGGAAGGTTTGGTTTTGTTTTGCTACAACGTGAGGCAATACTTTTCTTCTCCTATATCAGCGCATCAGTTGTGACTTCAAACATCTGGAACCAGTCTGAGAGCCTTCTAGCATACTGCTACTTAGAATGATATCCGTTTTCTTCCTGGGTTTCTGGTAATATTGAAACTAATGTCCAGTTCTTGAAAGGTCACTATGCATTTATGGGAAAGAAAATAAAATGTCAATATTGTGCATTAAAAAAATAAGATAATTTTCCAAACAGTCTCATTCAGATGAAACATTGTTGTGTGAGCACTTAGTTATCTGATTTTCATATTTCATCACAACTCTTTGCTTTGTGGGGTTCCTCTTCAGCTAAAATCAAAGTATTTTTCCACTACTGAAGTTCCTTTCCTACATAATGAGCAGAAATCACAAAAGTCTGTAATAAACATGGTATTATGACTGAGATGCTGCCTAGCATCAAAATGGAACAATATCCTTGATCAGATTAACACATTCATGAGCTCTTTCACAAATTGCAAAGATGGTGACTTCTGAATTTATTTAAATGACAACTGCAATATACGTATGTTTGTGCTCAGGGCTTGCAAACCATTGGCAGAAGGACACAAGGAGGCTTTTGCCCCTCATTTTCATAACCTCTCTTGAGGATCTTCAGGGCCTCTTCTCTCGTCCTTTGATTTATGTGCCAAAAGAGGATCTCTCTAATCACAAAACAAAACCACAGAGGCATTTTGTGAGAGTTTTACAGCTCAATAAGTAGTTTGCAGGGGGGAAGGAAAGAATTCATTAGGCTGAGGAATGTGAAATGTATGAGAGGTTAAAGTGACTCTTTCACATGCACAAGGAGATGTGCAGGATGACTCCTCGGTGTCTTCACCCTGGAAGAAACTAGATACTCTCCTAAGTCGGGCTACGCTGGAAGGGTCTCAGACTGGCTCCAGACATTAAAAGTTGCAACTAATTCCCAAATGGCTGTTGAAGAGCACCTCCCCCAGACAATGCACCATTGACATCTCCTTCCCCAGCAGCTCTTTCTCGTCCAGCTCTTTCAAACCCAAAAGTCTCTGACCTGCGCCCTGGCTCTACCCTCACACTTGAAACTTGATGTTACTTCCTGGAGGGGAAAGTAGATGTCTTCCTGCTATCCCCTGGACTCTGGCTGGGGCTGAAGATAATTCTTGCTTGGGACTTGACTTTCCAGCAACAACAAATCATGAAAAAATACGTAGAAAACGGTGAAGCTGCCTCTCAACTTAACCACTCCCTTTGAGCAAGGTGCTTCCCAGGCAGCCCTGGATGACCTCCCATCTCAAATCCCAGGTACTTTTGACCGGGAGCATCTCCTGGCCCTTCAACATGCTGGGATGAGCAGGAGTCCTGCAGGGTCCATCTGCAGCGCCCCACATGGTCACCCCCCCATGACAGCCTACCGCACCAATGCAGTGAGCAGCCCCCAGATGAAAGAAGTCAGGCTTTCCATTAAGCTAAGTAGGAGAACTGGATGTTCAAATCACGTTGGTATTGCCAGGTACTGGCTATCGATGCCCTCTACTTTCTGTCCGTTTTCCATTACCTGTAAGTAGCCCCTTGCCCCCCTCCTTTCCTATGGTAACTGAGTGGATCAGCACCCCAGGCTGAAACCCCTTAACTGGTTACTGGAGAAAGAAAACAGCTGGCTTGCTGAGGCATTTCTCAGTATCCCAAACTCATCCTCATTTCCTTTCATTACGTCTCTACCTGTCATGCTCTTTGCAGAGAAAGGAACAAACGCATTAATTAGAGTACAGTGAGCGCTCCTGCCCGAGCCTCCCACCCCTCGCTGCCTCTGTGAACTTGCAGAGATTTCACTAAAAATGTGTAATTAGGTTCTGCAAAATAACTTCCTGACCATACCCGCTCTTTTCAAGTGCAGGAGCCCTAAGTGGTGGTGTGTGTTTTTCAGAGCCACTTCAAGTACCACTTCATTTTTCTAGCCTTTGTTTACAAAATTATATTTACTCATCTTTTTACATCAAAGCCAAATCCGTTTTGCAAAATCTTTGAGCCTATGGACAATGTCACTTACTGGCCTGGATTTTGCGTATTCTGAAAAGGGTGTTATAGAGAATAGCTATAGATAGGCTGTGTTGAAAATGCTGTGTTTGCACATGAGCTTGTATGTGTTTGTCTGTCCGTCCTTATACTATTTTGCCAGAATACCTAAAGAAATTCCTTCCTGAGCAGGGGTTTGATTTAAACATGATCTGAAGTGCTCTGCTAACATAGGGTGTGCCAAAGCTCATTCGGTGCTGAATCTGTGCCAAAGTGCTATTCAGATAGATTACAAATTAACATAATGCCTCTTGTGAGGTTAAAGTTTTTTTCTTCTCTTCTCTACTCCCTCTCTTCAAATGGGTTCTACTGGTGCGGTTATGGACTTTTTCTTTTAACCATCATCATTGTCATGATGGAGATGCGCTGTTGAAGAGGAGTGTTCCTCAAAAGCATCCAGACTCACAATTGAACTAGCATCCCTAGGGTGTTTAATGCAAACTAGAGTCCCTCTAACAGAAATACATCCTCCTCACCCAGGGTGTGCTTCAGCCTGGGCTTTGAGAGCTGCCTGGTGTCCAAAGAGCCTCCCTTTCCAGGACTGCTGGTGGGTGAAGCTGAAGTTGGTGGTGACTGTGTGTCCTGCTCCGGCTGTAGCTTTATAGATCAGGGCTGAGGGCCTCCCCTGACAGTGAATGCAGTCATAGAATCATAGATCATAGAACCATAAAGTTACCTAGGTTGGAAGGGACCTTTCAAATCATCTAGTCCAAACGTCAGCATAACTCTGACAAGAACCATCACTAAACCATATCTCTAAGCACTACATCTACCCGTCTTTTAAATACCTCTGGGGATGGTGCCTCAACCACTTCCCTGGCAGCCTGTTCCAACGCTTAATAACCCTTTCAGTGCAAAAATTTCTCCCAATATCCATTCTAAACCTCCCTTGATGCAACTTGAGGTCATTTCCTCTTGTCCTATCGCCTGTCACTTGGGAGAAGAGGCCGACCCCCACCTGGCTACAGCCTCGTTTCAGGTAGTTGCAGAGAGCGATAAGGTCTCCCCTCAGCCTCCTTTTCTCCAGGCTAAACAATCCCAGCACCCTCAGCTGCTCCTCATAAGACTTGCTCTCCAGAGCCCTCACCAGCTTTCCAGACCCCTCACCAGTTTCCCAGTCTGAGAACCAGTGAAGAGTTTTAGGGACAGAGGTTATACCTGCACCGCTCCCGCCTTTACAAGGTAGACCTCTACACTGGCAAGCTGTCTTAACCTGATACAGCCTTGTGACAAATGCATGGATCAGGCAGGCCAGATCCTACTCTAGGGAATAAAAGCAAGCAAGCAAGCAAGCGTTTTATGATGACCTGTTTTTTCCTATCCCCAGCGTTAGGAGATTGTTTGTACGCTGACGGTAGTTCCAAAAGGGGCCGCGAGCCCCAGGCAGGCAGTGCTTTTCTTGGAGAGCAGCGCTTCTGAAATGAGAAACAGACAGGGAAAATAAAGACGGGCTAAAACGTACAAGTAAGGAGAGGCTGATGGGCCAGCGCTGCGGTTGCTTGTTCCTTTTGTGTGGATGCCTCATTCTTGCACTCCTGGTGCCTCACCCTCGCTCCACTCACACCTCCACTCAACCTGAAGGCTTGGAAGCATCATAGCTGCTTCTAATCACAGATTGACAATACACATGTTTTTTCTATGTTGATACAAAAAGCCAGGACACTAATAAATACATGAAGCTGCCTAGAACATTTCATTGTACACTTTTGATTTTCCAACTTCCATTTAAATTGCTAGATCTTAAATAATGTATTTAGCTACCACCTCACTAGCAGAAATTCACATACTCAAGCTCAAGGGAGAGCAGGCAGTGACACCCTTGGCGCTCTGCTTTTCACACAATAAGCACATCTCTGTCTGGTTAAATCACTATCAGTGCAGATTTTGTCACATCTAATTACATAGCGGCCAGTCCCAGATCTGAGCTTTATGTTTTCAAGCACTGTTTTCTCAGGGATCCCCTAAACAGATCTACATAAAAAAATGAGCAATTATAAGATTATTTGGATCCCTACGAGTGGTGGGAATCCAAAGTCAATGTGGATCTTGCAATGTTTATGGGAAGCTTTGCCTCTCTGACATATTTTAGCTCCTAGGAGCTATATCCCGTGTCATTCCTACCTGTCCCCTTTGCTCACTTCTCAGCAGGGCTTGTTAGCTTGGCCGGTGGCTGCATCGACATGGCCACTGGAGTTTTTGCTAACTCGGAAGATGGCAGAGGGAGCTTTTTCCTGCCTGTGGACATATTTCTGGATAAAACACAGGCATGTCTTGCTGTGAGATTGTCAAGTTTCTCTAACTCAATGGGTGTCCTATAAATTTGAGGCGCCCGCATTGCCATGAGATTTTGCTGAACTTGGTATGTTGGGTTTATAGAGGAAAAATCTTGGCACAAGTAGAAGGAAATGTGGGAAAAAAAGCAGGACAGGAGTCTTCAAGAAATGAACTAGTGGGAGTTTCTGCTCTGACCCCCGATCTTGTTCCTATACACCTACGTTCCCCAAAAGGTGCCGCGGGGAAGTGGGGAAGCAGCTGTGATGGCAGCAACAGGCAGGGACTGTACATCTAGCGAGGAGCTGAGGAGAGGGTGGTTGGGCTCGGTGCTCCTTTAAGACGCGGCACACCATGTCGCCCATGTAAGAATCACGCTTTTCAGGCACGCTCTTGGAAGATCTAGGCACAAGTACAAGGAGGTGGTTTGAAATTACTACAGATGTCTTCTTTATATATTTACACTCCGGGGACCACCCACGTCACAGGATGTGTTAGAATTGCTCACCAAGCTTTCTTCTGGTGCTAAGACAAAATTACAGATTCTCTTTTCCCAGAACGCAATAAAAATTAGCAACTTTCTGAATTATTATTATTATTACTATTATTATTATTACAGAGGCATTTTTTAAAAATAGGTCCCATTCTTCAAGACCTTTCAAGCACTGGGGGAAATCTTTGCACCTCTTCATCTCCTTTAACTGCTGGTTACTTCACACCAGCTTGTAAAAAAAAATGCATGGTGGTAAAAACAAACTACTCTTCTTCATGAGCCAGTTTAAGGAAGGGGAGGAAAGGATAAGGGAAAGGAGGATAAAATCGCCATTAGAAAAGATGCATTGTTTTCTATGTTTGTATGACAGTGAAATCCTTATGGATACTTTTGTGCACTGAGACAATATATTTTGGTTTTAATTGTTTCAGTCAATGTCAATTTTACATCAAACATGCAATAAAGTAAAAATGGCCTTTGGGAAACATCACTGAATCTTATTTTGTCCTGCAGTACTGCCAGTGTAAATATCTACTTCTTTTTTGTAAGCTCAAAGCCAAATGGAGCAAAATTTTCCTTTCCGAGAGACTACTGACCTGTCAGCATCAAAAATATTATTTTTAGCATATAAAAATTGTTTGTCAGTGATTGTAATAACAAGAATCTTTGCAAAATCCATTATTACTCTAGTAAACATTTTCCCTTAGGCAGTAATAGTAGGAAATGAATTAAGAAGTTAGTTGATAGCAACTGGATAAGAAAAAACATCTACAGAGTTACTGGGATAAAATATATTTTCTTTCTATTTAAATTATTAAATGTTTACGGTAGCTCAGAGAAGACATCAGAGCTAAAGCATTTTGGTAAATTATAATTTATTCTACTGCTTGCTTTCCAGAATGCTAGAAGATGACCTCAAGTTAAGCAGCGATGAAGAGGAGAATGACCAGGTAAGAACCAGACAACTAACATGTCACTTGTAGCATGTTTCATGTCAAGACTGAACTACTGCAAATATTTTGCTAATGCTTTTTCAAAACATACATAAAGGTTATCAAAATACATGGCAGTACTGTAACTGGAGTAACAGATGTTGCTGCTCGGAGCCAGCCTGCGTGTGCGAACTGCTGGATTGGCGGGGAACGGTCCGCAGCACGCTTGATTTATTATCTTGATGCGACCCAGAAGGTTTTTGTATCAGTCTCCTCCTGATTTGATTTTGTTTTGTTTTAAAGAGCGGCCAAGGAGGGGAGAAACAGGAATTCAGGATTAAGGGTTCACGCCAAACTTTGCAATCATGAGCTGGCCCCAGGGATTAGCTGCTGGGCTGCTTAAGTCTTACCTGCCTAGAGCCTCACTGGCTTCCCCCCAGCCCTCGCCTCCCCTCTGAACATTTTCAGTCCAGTCTCTGCGTGGCCCATGTGTGCTAAGAAAGCTAAGGACAGCTGAGAGAAAGCCTTGGCCGTGCATTTGGCTCACTCCACAACACAGCAATTAGGGCAATTGCCTGGGTTTTAACAACCCCAGAGTACCTGACTGGGAGCAGATACGTCAGCCAAAGTTTTCCGTCTGTCAGGAGAGTTGGGTTTTGTTGGCAGGGGGGAGGTCTCTACCAATTTTTCCTTAAAACGTTACTGTGTTATGCCTAAATCATTAAGCACTCACTAGAATAGGACTAGATCTTGACTTTCCCACGGTTGGCCGAGTGCCTCAATGCCAAGCCGTGCTATGCCATGCTCTCTCCTTCTTGGTATACTGGCATGGGTGATGTGGTTGGGGATGAGACCAAAAGCCACTTCCCTTCCTTCTTGCACTAAAACGCATGTCCTGTACCTTCACCAGGGCATATGAGGGCGGTAGTGCCCCTCGTTGCATCTCACAGATGGATCCACACCTGGATATAACATGGGTTTCAAGTGTGGTTATTTCAGTCAAGGCTAACTGGAGGCATCTAGACTTCTGAAATTCAGGATCTGGGACAGATAGCTCTAGGTATGTAGGCTTGAAGCTCTTCCAGGGTTTTCTTTAACTCTTGTTATTAGAAGTCTCTATTTTACAATATATTCCAAACAACAGGTAAATCAAAACCTTTTAATATTTATACTAAACCATTATTTCATCTACTTTGAGTAAAGCTTCTTGGTGTTAAGAAGATTCAGCACATAGATTCAATTATTTACATATTTATGCAATTTCTTTTTGTTTAATGCATTTCATCCCGGAACACTTCACATTTAATTACTCTTCCTGCTTGTCTAGATAGTTTAAAATACAGTGCATAGACAGCGTAGGGCAAAGTAAAGTGAGGGACAGAAGGGATGTCTGAAGAATAGCAATAGCACACCAAGGTGCGGTGGTGCTTGCAGCGAGGAGCTGGGTGGTAGAGGAGGGGAGAGCCAGCAGTCAGGAGAGATGGCATGTCCTTCAGGAAGGAAGGGAGATGGGATCCTGCGCAGTGGATATCAGTATGGAACAAGCTGGTAAAGCCTGAGGGCTGAAATTCTGTTTTGCTCTGTAACAAGCAGAAAAAGACCTGTGAAAGCGTGTATTGCGCAGGAAATGAAAGAACAGTAGTAGATTTAGGCGGAGAAGGGAGAGTGGAAAAGTACTGCTGTCAGAGCGTGCACACGCAGCACCTTCAGTTTAGTGCTGCCACTTACAACTATTAATATCTTTCATGCGCTTGGATTGCTCTGTATTATGCGTGTTACACAAGGTCTTCGCTCCGTAACCGGAGCTTTAAAGTACAGCTGATACAGCCTGGGTCTTTTCGCCTCGGTGCTTGAACAGGCTCTGCAGAGCCAGGGGAGAGTTTGCGGGAAAGAGCAGAGCTGAGATCCCATTGCTCACTTCTAATCGTCACGGGCTCCGGCGTGAGCAACCTTCGGCAATTACTTCGTGACTTGGTCCCCTTTCCTCGTCACATTTTTTTCTAACTTGACTGCGCAGATAAAAATCTCCTGGAGGCACAGGCCGGCTCCTGCTATGTGAAATGCTTTGCAGATCCTCAGCTGAGACCTGCAGGTTTGCTTCATGAACAATCCTAAATAACTGTGCCTGCTGGATAAACAAAACACTACGTTTCCATCTACCTAGCAGGAAATAGGCCCAAAAAAGAATAACACAGACCCCCTCTGCCAATAAACGCACAGATTACAACGTGGATCTGTGTCTAAATGTCAGTGGGAGAACCCGTTTCCTTCTACTTCCTAATTCTGAGGCTCTTTAATCTCTGATCTCCTCCTGAGCTCGGGAAGAGGAAAGAAAGAAATCAAAAATGAAGGGACAGGCATAGTACACGAGTGATTCCCAGATACTCCTTGTGTAATGAATTAAACTTTGAGCAATCAGACTCATTTTAGTCCAGTTTCTCAAAGAGCTGAAGGTAAATGGTACAAGAACCGGGAAGCTTTTCATTTTGCTAATTTCTAAACAGGGAAACTTAGGGGAAGGACTTGGAAAACTTCAGAGGAGATTTCGTGTTTGCGCCTGAAATCGCCGAGCAGCGAACGGGAAGTTTCTGAAGCGGAGGAAAAAGGGGACAGGTGCTCCTGCACTCCCAGGGCTGGCATTTGGAGGGCTGCGACTGACCCAGGGAATGTGAGCCATGGGCAAGGGAGGCCAAATGCAAGACGAAGGCATGATTAAGAGTTTCGGGACCCACAGTGGGCAAGGCATTCCCAACCCTTCCCTCCGCATCAGCAATTAAGGTAGTGAGATTCACAGACCCAGGAGAGACAAAAGAGGCTGGGTTTGAGCTGAGTGTGTGTGCGCCCACAGTAATTACGTTATCCACACATATTAGTCTCTTAATTTTAATTACATAAATGTATTTTTCCTCTTTAATGAGCATAGTTTATCCATTTAAACTGATCATTTTAATTTTACAGGCAGTGATCATAGGATCTAATATGCAGAAGGAAAATTTCCTGTTGGCATATTTTACATCACACAGATTGAAGAAAATATACTTTTTAATCCCCAATCAATATCTGAAGAGCATGCAATTAACAGATACCAAGGTAGTTAACATAAATCTGCAAGTTAAAGAGCCAATTCATTTTGATTTATAACACATAGAGTAATAATTTCATCATCATCTCTCCCAGAAAGCATCCGAAGCTTTGTAGCATGAAGATGTCAAAATTGTACTTAAGATTGTTCGGAGTACTGAATTGTAGTGGTTATTGCCTTTTGGTTCCTTGAAGTGTGGCATAGCACATGAAACTGTCCCCATTATAATACCCTGCTCTTCTCTGTAGAGGTCACTGGATAACTTAAAGCAGTCTTGGGTGAAATATTAAAAGGAGATTGTCAATTGTAATTTGAACAATCCTCTTTTTTCCCCCCTACTTGTCCTTTTACAATATGAAAATTCTGTAATAGAAAGTAGTTCCTTTAAGGGGAAAAAGATCCCTGGCATCATTTGTGCAATTCATGTCAATCAATAGCCAAATAAATTAACTGACTGGTACGCATACATGGAATAATAATCTAACATATTTTTGCAACCCAAGTCTGCTTCCTTGCATGCATTTTTTCTGCACAGGATCAGGTTGGTTGCCGCTGAAGTTTTGTGGCTGTGAAAATTTATTACCCACAGAGTCAATCTGCATTCTGGCTGCCAAGTCTGAATAAATAGAGTCATTGTGCTTGTCTGGAATATGTAACCAAAGTTCATCCAGTCAGCTTGACTTTCACATCCCGTGGGATTCATAAAAGCCAACACCCTGGTATGTGCTCTTGATTCCTGCCAAAATTTTGTAAAATTGTATAAACAGAAGTTGAAGAAGCAATCAGAACACATGCCCGGGGACATGGCTCCACAGTCCAGCCCCTGCTGTATCTTGAAAGGAAAGACCCAACTTTAGTACCTTTTTTTTTTTAAAAAAAAAAAAAAAAAAGTGATCGTATGAGTATCCCCCTGCAGCAGCAGGTAAGTGCAGAGGCTGAAGACACCCTCTGCGCATGGTGCACAGGGAGGCACCGAACAATCCTCTCGGGTTCATTAATTTTGCTTGTGCTTCCAGCAGCAAAGGAAGAGGGAAGGCAGCATTTGCCTGCAAGTGGCTGCCCTCCTTAGGAAGGGACAGGGGCAGGCTGGCCCTGCGGGATCTGAGCGGTGTGAGCGAAACCGGCCCCTCCGCAGGCAAGCCAAGACAAACAGAAAGCCATGTCCCTTCACAGGAGACCTCAGGCGAAGAGCAGCCTCGAGAAAGTTCACCAGGAACAGCTTCAGCACCATAAAATTAAAGTCTCCGCAGCCTGGTCTGGCTCACCACCCAGAGCCCCACAGGCCGACGGCAGCCCACCCAGCCTGGTGCTCTCCCAGGGGTCCCAGGGCTGTCCCTTGCCCACGGCCAGCGTGGGCTGCCAGCCCCAGGAGACCCATCCATGCTCCAGTGTCATCCTGGCCGTGGCTGAGCCAGAAAGCTTAAGGCTGATTGGAGTTGTACCCACAGCTCCAGTGGGGACATACGTTCCTTGTTTCCTCCTTGTCATGTATGCGCTGAGGGATGCCAGGGCTCAGCGCTGGAAATGCATCTTTCTGGCAGGATTGTCTGCAGCACAGGAGTTTAGGACCAGCCAAATCCATCTTGTCGTTTCAACAGGACAAAAGTCCATCTATGTGACCAACGGCAATTTGTGTGACCATGTCCCTACATAAATAGTATTAAGAAGTGATTTATTTTTTTAAGTCATAAAATCATGCTTTGTGTCTTTAACGGTAGCCAGAAACAAGAGAGATAGAATGTATTTAAAGACCATCTTTTTAATAACCTGTAAGACTTTCCTCTCTCGCTTCCTCATATGGACTGACAATCAACAAAAAGATAAAAATTATCCTGAAATGAACAGACATGCATACACCTTCTTTCAGAAGGAATAATTTTGAGTAGAGTCCGTATAAGCACGACTTCTGCATATGAAATGTAATATTCCAGCTAATTTGAAGCATTCTGTAATGAATTTTGCAACAAATTGGAAAAGGGGCAAAGTGTCTACAAGCTTCCTTTCCATAAGACCTCCTCTGTTAGGACAGCGCTTTCTGATGTCGAAGATCAGCCGAGCAGAGCGCAGTCAGGTACATCCAGAGAGAAGAGTTATATTGGGCAAATTATAACATGCCACCGCATAGCCCTGTTCATCATTAGAACTATTTTTAGGCAGTGCTAATTGTGTTCACATATGCCACGTCCGAATATTTTAACCACATTAAATCATTTTAGTGTTGTGCTCCCTTTTATTCACCTCTTCATCACCGTGATACCTGATGCTTGATCAGAAGGGAAAATTAGTGGAAAAGGAGATGAGAACACTCAGCCCTGGGAAAAAAAACTCAGAGCCTGCATCATTGCTGCAAATTAATTTCTCTCTCAAAAAGTGCCCTGATAAACTTGGGGGGAAAAAAGTCTTTCTGATGAGAAGTTTCTCACTCCACTGAGCACAGGAGACTTATTTCATGAAGTCTGGCCACGTGCGAGTCTGCAACCAAAACCGCACAAAGCAGAGATAAGCAAAAGTGGAAAAATTAACTTTTGGGTTAAGGAATGGCTGGAAGCTTAGGTGGTTTTGTACTTAATCCAAATGCTCTGCTCAGCCCTCTGTCACTATAACACGAGTGTGTTTTTAGACTGGAGGAATAGCCACTGTAACAGCCTTTCTGAACTCGGGTAAGTCCATTATTTCCTGCGTATTAGAGAAGCAATCCTTTTGGTATCCAACTTAACGAAAATCAAGAGTAAGATTTAAGCCAGCTGAGCCAAGCTTTTTTTTTGTGGTTTGCCAGCTCTGATTTTAAAATCTCTGTGACATCTAAATTTGCACTTTCACAAGGCATGACAAGAAGACCAAGATTGCCTCACTGAAGCTGTCAGATGAAACAAAATAAGAGCTCAGTCTTGTCCTGCCAAACTTGGCTCACATCACTGCCTATCTTACAAAATCAGATTCAATGTCTGTCATGCACTGGCAGGCAGGATCAAGCTCTAAATTTGAATGCCACCACCATGAATGACAGTGAAAAAGGTTAGAGATCAGCTTGGTTCTTGGACGCGCGCAAAATTTGGGGACATTCAAACACTGCACTCTGATCTCCACGCTCCTCAGTAGCAAACCTCTAAAAATAGACTGGAAAATAAACTTAAAATACAAGGGCATCTTTCTTGTCTCTTCCCGTTGATGCCGTGACCAAGCTAAGTTTTAGCTCTAGCAAATCTCCAAAGCCTGCCCTTTTCCACTGGTATCACCTTTTTCCAAGTCTAACAGTTTCTCTCTGTATCTACTGTAACTTCTTTAATCCCATCTTCTTGAAATCTTCGGTTAGTTTTTTTTCCCCCCCACGGTGAACTGGAGTTACTCTATGAACATCTGCTTTGACTGGCATGGGAACTTATCCCGATGCAATCCATTCAGCGGTGCCAGCTGATTTGGGGCGTAGAGATGGATTAGGTCCCACATCTCCAGCCTGGCTTTCCCTTGTCCCTGTCTCTCGTGAGCCCGTCAGCCCACGTGTCCCTCCTCCAGCCACCGTGCCCGAGCCTTTGCCGTGCTCAAGCGTGGCCACAAAGCCTCTGTTTGCCTTCAGGCAAATTCATTCCAGCATGCCTGTAAGAGAACGGTTAAATAACCAGCAGTCACAAATAATTTAGAGTGCAAATTAGTGTCGTTTGTACTATTGCAGCTATTAAGGGCTGTAAGAGGAGAACGTACCCGACTTGTATCTCTCTCACACACGTGCATGCACACCAATGCAGACTCCCAGCCTCTCTGGGAGCTGCCTGTTGCTCTCTGCAAGGTGCCTGTTGCTCTCTGCAAGGCAGGAGGTCAAGCTCACTTCACTCCCCTTGGCCATTCAGCTCAGGCTGGGATGTCAGCATGAGGAGCTGAGTGGAGGACATGCGGCGCACAGAGATGGGTGACGGCAGAAACAGAGAAAGAGGCAGCTGAGAGCATGTCAGAAAACAAAAGGAACATCAAAAAGGGAAAGGGATTAAGGGAATAAAAAAGAAATTAATGAAGAAAAGAAATTAGGGGGAAAAGGACATAATAAAGGGAGTAGCAGCTATATTAGAACATGATAAGAAATAAGGAAAAAGAGACAGCAGCCAATCCATCAAAACTGGCGTTTAAGAAAAAGGGACTAGGGAACCATTGCTACAATTTCTCCTGCACCTAGCATGAAATCTCTCTCCTCTGAAGTCAGCAGGAGTCTAGCCACTGATTTCAATCAACCTAGGATGTTATCCCCTGTCTTCTTTTTTATTTCCTAGCATGATCCAGGCACATACTTGGGTAGCAGCAAATGCATCATAGTCAATTGACATAGCACCTCCCTGGGCAGAGTTACCACTATTTGGGGAATTTAGGCTTGTATTTCCCCTATTTTCAAATATATGGGCTTTTGGAAAAATTCTACTTTAATTTCTGAGCTTTCAGACTTCCCAATAAATCTTGTAAAGCCTGTGGCACAACACTGACAATTTTTTCCTGCGATATCCAAAGTATAAGCAGCACTTCAACCGAGTTACCTTTTCCTGGATAAGGAGACTACTTCTGTGGAGACAGACGAAGTTTCCCAAAGTGACTGCTGCTTTGCTTGCAATGACTCAGACCTTCTTCTGGTGTCGTTGGAAATTAACCATTTTATTAATGCGAAGTATAAAGGACTTTCCTTCTGCTCGTCTCCAGTGAAAAAGATTAAAATTAACTCATCGGCACTGAAACCATGCGTGGTTGTTGGGGCAAGACTGCAGGAGAAATCTGAGCACATGCAGGACAGAAGACTCAACATTTACAGATATATAAAATTCTCTGTACGGTTAATACCCATGCTGATTATACAGTAATTTGTAGATCCAAATCACTTAACAAGTATTAACTACTTAATACAATGCCCCTGAGAGGTATTTAGGTAGAGCTAAGCAAGAATTATTATCTCTGTAGAACTGACAGGGAGATAGAGACTGAGATGTGGCTTGTTTGAAGCCACATGGCAAGCCAGCTGCAAAGCCAGGATTAGCGCTTGGGTCTTTCACTCCCAGGTGCCATGTTCAAGTCACTAGAGTGTGCTGACCCTGAAGATTAATAAGGATTAATGGGCAAAGCAGAGGAGAAAGAACAATGTACGCCAGAAATATAATAATAAAAATGAATGAATGCTGAGGTGTTGAAAGGCCTGGAGAAATCATGAAATCCAGAAAGAGCTTTATAGTTTCTTAAAAGATGTGACTCTGATGATAACCAACTCCAAAAGGGGAAGGAAGTCTTACAGCCTGTAAATCTTAAATAAATACCAACTGGACAGTGAAAATCACATTCGCACATTTATATTGCAAATTTACAGAGAAACACTCAAGCTACAGTTTACAAGTGATTTTAAATCCCTGAGAAATCCACACTGGAAAGCAATCCTCAAACAAAGCCCCTAGGAACAGCGAGGAGTACAGAATAATGCAGTGAGAGAAGGCACATTAGGAATCACTTACGATAAATTGCCTGACCTGAGCTCCTCGGGCAACTTCTTGTTCTCACGGGCATTTAAACAGGGCAAGTCTGTAGGTGTGAGAAGGTTTCATTACCTGTTTTGAGCCCTGATGAGAGCATCATTGCAATGCTCTGCAGCTCGGCACTTTTCAAGGAGAACACCAAAAACTGAAGAGGGTTTCAAGACAAGGGAGAAGGATGCCCAACGTGTTCGGAAAACATGCCTTGGAGCAACAGATATCAGTGCAATGAACTGAGCTTGCCTGAAGCAGGGCTGGTGGCTGCCTTCATCAGTCTATAAACATCTGGGCAGGGAGCAGAGCTGTGAGGCTGGAAGGCAGCTCCGTCTCACATGCAAAGGTATCACTTCCAGCACAAGAAGGTGCCTATAAACAGAGCTGGACTGAACTCACAGCTTAACACAGAAGGTGAAAAACCATGCGTAAGATTATCTGGAAGTTTTGCTCTAGGTCCACAACAGCTCATCTGAAGCAGAAAAAAAAGCTCTGGAGAGTCCTGTGGCCGAAGTTATGGCATGCAGTCAGGTTGTGCCCTTCGCAAAATTTTCTTCCTGACTTCACTAGTTTAGGAATAAACTGCATTTAAGCTAAAAACAAACAAAACCTTAGGAAATTAAAACAAAATCAACATGGAAGGCATATGAAGAGTGAAACGTGAGAGAAGACAGATATAGAAGTGTTTGTTTTGTTCTGGTTCCCAAATGGCAGTATATAATAATGACATCTTTCCTTAACCCTGGCTTGGAAAAAGTGCATCTACATCTCACTAACTGCAGTCCAATATGGGGTGACATCCAGCAGTCCGGGTGGTTGCTACTATGAGAGATGCTCACTTAGAGCATAAATGGTTCACTGCACAGTTCCAGGGCAACACCCACCACCTGAGGAAGACAAGGAAGATGCTCTGGAAGCAGTGCAATTTACTCATGCACAGGTAGTAAGTATTGTTACACTGTCACTGAAGAAATGGCTCAAATTCTCACCTTGTGTACACCTGCGCCATCTCAGTGAAGTCTCTGGTATAACTGGTGTAATTCCATATAATTGCTGGAACTGAGCTCTCTTGCGATAACAGTGATTAATCCACAGGACAGGAAAAATGGAAAACAAAATGTCTGAGTCCACCAACGGTCAATTTATTGGCTTTTATTTGCCCAAGTGTGCCATGGGTGAGGTATAGGAAAATGCATTCACAGTCAGCCTGCAGTGCTTGCCTCCAAGACACTCTTCCAAGCCCAGCAGAACGTTCTGCAGTAGTTCTCATTTGCTTCTTATCCAAAAATGTCTGCAAGCCCAGCAGTTTATGAAGCAATTCTGTTCCAACCAGATTAAGAAAAGAAAAGAAAAAAATAAAGAGGGATTTCTGGCGACCACTCTTAAAACTCCTATATCTCCAGCTCAATAGCTGTATTCAACCCGTTCTGCTCACTGCTCAGTCCCAATTACAATGAACTAGCTCGCTGCTCAGTCCCAATTACAATGAATGTATTTAATTTCCTCTTTGATTTCCCTTCAACAACAGATTGCAACTTGTGACACTTCAAGTAATTTTGGTAGCTCATTTAACACACACTGAAACCTGAATATCTGCTGATTATGTTCCCAAGCTCTGGCTCGTTGCAATAAAGGATGGAGAAAGGAGATGCAATCTCTGGAGATTGAGAACCTGAACATGATTACTGCTGGCTGAAAACTTGTTTTGTCCCAGTAGTCTTGGGGTACAGCTAGAATCTTTCATGAATGATTAATGAACTATAGGCAGATCAATGAAACTCTGCCCTAAATGTATCTGTAACCAACTCAGGTGGGGGGTGAAGAAGTCTAACCAGCCAGTATCCTGTAATTTACAACTCTTGATGTAGTGAAAAGTAGTAATTCATCTCATTTACTGTGGCTGCTTTCTCAAACCTAAGTACCTGAGTCACCTAAGTGATTTTTTTTCCCTTTCCTGCTTCCTACTTAGCATTAAAGTTATTACGTTGTGGGTTGGCCTCCAATATCCGTGTTCATATTGAGGAGAACCGTCCTCCATCAGTAACCCCACTGATTCCAAGAACTGAAAATTCAGGATTATACTAATTACTGGTGAATACATCAAAGTATAACTCAAACACTTATCAAGAGAATATTAAGCTTCCCATAAACCACTTTTTAGTGGTAAGTCTTGGAGATCTTTAAATTCTGTCAGCAATATCAAACCAAAATTATTTCTTATCCCTAATTTCTATAACCAGCATAGTCACTTACTTCCAGGAATAATAAAGACTGTAGGATATATTCTCATCTTCCTTGATGGATGATGAGTTGGCCTTAGTAAAGTTGCTAACGATGTAAAATAAAATGCAAATTAAATAGCACAATCAAAATCAAGCTATTAAAAAAATAGTCATGCAGGCAGTATATGATACTAACTACCACCCTTTTGCTTACATTGTTACATAGATAATGCCAGCATATTAGAAACACAATAAATCACAGAAAGCTGTTTCTCTAGCCGGGAGTTTCTCAAACTATGGGTCATGACCCTCCATAGGGATTCATGAATGAGTTTGAATGAGGTCACAAAAAAACTGTTAGCGAGAAGCAAGGGCAGATATTTCCCCCTAAGTTGAGCAGCCCAGTCCTCTAGCAGGGGAACAAGAGAGCAGACTGTAATTAGTGGCTGCAAGTATTTATACTTGCTAGGGAACTGCTAACTACTTTTAATTACAACAGCGCACTTTCTCCAGGAGAGGGGAGCAATATAGTCTAGAATTAAAATTGCCGGATAGTTGCTAACTGCCTTTCATTGCAGGCAATAGATCTGTTTCTCCAGGGAGGAAGAATAAACTTGCAACTGGATCTTATTCCCCCATCATTTAGAAATGGAGCCATTACCAATTCTGGGGGTCACACAACTATGCAATCAAACAGGGCTGTATTTTCAAACCATGTAAGAAAGAAATCAATAGTCTCATTTATAGAATATGCGACCACCAAGCAAAGAGTAAGGTGCCCCATACAATCTGCATTGCATCCTGGTGAAGAAGGACGTTTATTAAAGGACTTAAAATGAGAAGCTAATTGAAAAAGTAGAATGACCTCGCTGAAAAGCACATGTACAGTTCTCTCTGCTGCCCTGCCTATCATCTGAACCCACTTTCTTGCCCAGAATGAATTACCTTTTCAAAGCTGTCAACAAATGGATGCACCAAGGTGGAAACTGAAGGTTGGTACTTGTGGCTGCAGTCCCACACTGCATGGCCTGGCTTGGTTAGCGCTGATGAGAGTCCTCTCCTCTTCCCCCCTGAGGGCAGCTTCCATTGAGACTGGAAGAGAAAGTATACAGCTCTTCTCCCTCTCTCAAAACTAGGGATTTTAGGGAAATACAAGAGTGATATGCACCCCACATCCCCATGTTAGGGCCTTTTGGTGTCACCAAAGTCCGTGTTTGCTTTCTTGAGGTCTCTGTAAGGTACATGAGGCCTGTGGCTATAGAGCAGCCTGTCTCCTTCAGTGCCCTCTGGCTATTGCAGCCACCACATACCTTGCTCCGGGTACATGGAGGTGCTCCAGAAGGGAGTGAGAGAGATGTCAGGTGAAAGCAACCTCACTGGCAGACATGCCCTTATCTCATCAGCGAGGGTCTCAGCTGCACGCTGCCCCCACAGTCCCCTTCCCGTGCTCACACCTCACCCTGCGATGTGACACCCTCTCCCTGGGGAAGCAGCTCAGAGAAGAGATCCAGTTTGCAGACAACCTGGGGAAAAAGAAAAGACGGGAAAAAGCATTCTTTTTTAGCTGGATCCGTTTCCCAACCTGTTGCATTGCACAACCACACGAGCACCTGTGGTGGCCTGAGCCAAGAGTGGGGAAACGTTAAAAGTGGCTTAAACAGCACTGCCACGTAGTGGCTGCTTGTGAGGGAAAGACTAGCCCTGACTGCTGGTGGGAGAGGAGGAGGAGAGGTGGCCTGAATGGTGCCTACACGACTAGGCCATGGAAAAGGGCTCTGATAGTGAGAGGAAGCTCCCGAGTTTTGGGAGGCAAAGGCATAACACAGCACAGGGGTCAGCATCGAAGCCGGGCAGCTTGAAACTCAAAATGAACATAGAGTCCTGCTGGTGCCCATGATTAGATGTCAGAGGAGATCAACTTGCATTGACCCAGGGCATTAAAGAAGGGATTAAGCCGTAAGACCTACATTTTGGGTCTCTCCTGCATTTGTGTACAAGAAATGGGATGAAATTGTTATAATGAGCGCCTTGCAGAGGGGAGAGGAGAAACGGTGCCAGCCCGCCTAACTGGAGAGTGGCTGCTCCCATTAAGGCCTGGCCTGTACCCAGTGTCCTGGATGGCATGGACAGGCTTGTATCCAAAGTGCACGCAAATAGGATGACCTGTTGGAGACAGTGAAAAATACCAGGCTCCCCATATTGTTTTCCCAACACTAAAATCAGCACATTCACGCCACGGGCACACTCCCACTTCCACTGCAGTGAGTCAGTGCTGAGGAAAAACCCCTCCTGCGAGCCGTGCCAGCCACGGGGGATACAGCATGGCCCTTGTCTCCTGACAATTTGCTATGTGATACACAGCAAACTACTTCTCCCCGGGGAACCCAGGAGGTCCACATTATTCCAGAAAAGTTCCCTGAGGAGAAATTCTGCTTCCAAAATCAAGTAGGAGCCCTTCCCAAAGCATTTCTGCACTCCTGTCAGATCTGCAGGGATCCACTCAGGGGATCTTTTCACACCTTTCTGTGAAACGCTCTGTAACTGCAACCGCAAGTCAGGTTTTATCAAGCTTTTCTTTGCAGCATGTCAGCAGCATTTTGATTAGCCAGAAGGATTACCTCCATGCCTTCCGGGGCTGAGTGGGAATGCCTGCAAGCCATGTGGTTTGTTCAGGGATAGGGACGCAGCCCCCAGCAGCCTGAGAAGCCAGGGAGAATGGTTTCAAAACATATTTGCTGGTAACTTCAAAGAGAAAATCAACATTGAATTCCCTGCCCCTTGACTCTTCATACTGCTTAGCTTTGTGTCCCTTCTGTGCCAGGCAAGGCACAGCCTGGGCAGGTACAGCTGGGGAAGGGGACGCTTTGGGCAGCTCCAAGTAGAATGGAGACTTTAGAGTAGATTTTCAAAACATTATGGATTTCATCTTTGCTTAGCAGCTGGTTCCTGTGCCGAAGCCATGAATCACACCACTTGAAGTGATTGAAGGAGGGGAAAGAATAATAATAATAAAGTGGCAAACTAGCTCAGGGATAGGCTTGGGAGTCCTATTAAACTTGAGAGGCTACGATTTCTATTCCCAGAACTGCTGGTTAAAACAAGAACAAGCACCATGCTTCCCCACCCCATCCAAAGCGTTGTACTAGGCAAAAACTGAGGAGCAAACCAGCAACAGGTCAATCCTGTACTGTGTAGTCAAAAGTTGCCAGCAGATTAACATGGCAGCGCTCACGAAAAGTCCGCAGCAGCTCTGGCAAGCTTTGCAGAATTTATAATTATAGCTACGGGCTTCATCGCAAAAGGAACCAAATATGTGATGTTTGTTTCTGTGGAAGAATGGGAGGAGACTAATGGTAAAGGAGAGGGAGTGGGAGTGCGGAAGCGGGGAGAGGGGAAGGCAGAGAACCGAGCCCTGCCGAGTTTTCAGGGACCCGCAGAAAAAATCGTCTAAATAGAGTAGTTCAGACCTCAAATACCGTGCGGTGCTTTGACAGTCTTCTGGTTTATGGCATACTTAACAAAGTGTTCTTACATTTACTAGGCTGGAATGTCCATTTGACTATAGACTCTCTGCTACTTTGCTCGTACTTTAACATTTTGGACACGTGACAAAAATGTGTGTAACGCATTTTTTTAAAGTGTTGATTGTGCTCGTAATTTTCAAGTCAGAATATAAAATAAACATCTCTGCCCTTTCTTCCAGCAGGCAGCACAGAGATCTGCTCTCCGCGTTCTATCTGACAGGTACATTTTGTCATTTTTATGAACTATAAATTGCTTTATGAAACGTTGAGCCCTATTTATTGTGGCATATAACTCATAATCGGATTTTGTCCCCAAAGTATCTGTGAACTGGGATGTTAAACATTTTGCATGCTTGGATTTGTCATGCATGTGTAGAGTTTATTACTGCAAAAATCACAGTCTTGTTGTATTTCATACAGAGTATGCAGAATCCCTTGTTGTGATACCGAACGAGAGATAAGAAACTTACTGGAGAAGGCATGAATGATGCAGTAAATTCTGAGCTTTAGAGTTTGCAGAGATATATCTGAGCTCATTTTTCAGCAATAAGTACTTCATTTATTCCGAGATGTTCTCTTTTGACTTTTTCCAAATCCTTTCCCTGGGAATTACTCTTCTTTTGATGAGATTCTCCGCACGTTTTATGCACAAAAACAATGCCCTTTTCTACCCCTTAAGTTTTGAGGCATTGGTATTTTGGATTAATTTATTTCTTTTTTTCACTTCTTCTGGAACTGCAGCAGTGCTCCAGGCAGATAAGCAGGGGACCAAATCCTTAGACAGCGTTCAGGTTTTACTCAGCTCTTTTTCAAGCAAAACTCCATTAACTTCGATGGGAAACTTGCCTGAGTGAGGAATTCAGGATTTGGGCCATAGTAAATGTTATAGTTGGGCCGTAGGTCTGCACAGGTATTTACCTTAAATGACTTTTATGAAAGAGGCTTGATTGAAATATAAGGTAGCTTTCTAAGACGGTCCTGATTTCTTTTCCAGTTTTGGGAACGGGGGGAGGGAAGGGGTAGGAGAGACTGTACATTTTAGTGCCTGTGAAAAAGAACTAGCAGATTTACATTTATCCACAAATGAGGTACTGTGTCATGCAGGCTGACACAGAGTAAATTTCCCCATGCCTTGTTGGCAGCCCCCTCTGCTCCGTCTGGCCCCCCGCCCCCCGCCTCCCTGGGAATAAGCGGTAATTGACTCTGGAAGCTAGCTCAGGCCAGGATTTCTCCAGAGCAGAGCCTGTCACTTAGGCTGAATTATATGTTGTGCATGGATGAATAACATTTCTCTCCGCTCGGAGGCTAAGACCGCCAAAATTATCAGCCTCCCCCCCCCCCCCCCAGGTTTACAAACACCGTTTTGTTTAGATTTTTTTTCCCCCCTCCTTAAGGAAAAAAAAAATTCCTGAGTGAAATGTATGGGATGCGGGTGAAATCGCTGGCGCAGTTGGAGGGCACACAAGTATTTGCTGTAATTGGGACGAGTGCAAAAAGAAAGAGGAGTCAGAGTCAGCATTATGCCCCTCTCCCTGGAGGTGTGCAGGCTCGCCCCCCCGGCAAAAGCAGCTTTTGCACTTGGTGGAGACAATACCGTGACCAAAGAAAACATGGTGGGCTTTTTTTCTCAGCATCCTTCCCCTGGGCTGCATGAGGAGCACTCCTGCGGGACTGCCCCTGGAGGTAGTTAACAAACCCAAACCCTGCAGTGTCTCCCCCTAGAAAGGAAAGCGGTGATGATGGATAGATGGTCCCTACCTCATCGGGGGTGGTGAGGGAGCTGGGCGCAGGCTGCCCTCGCCCTCCGGGCAAAAGAGCTGAAATGGTGCCCTTCACACCTCAGATGTAGTATTTATGATCAGTTGTTCCCCTCTCTGCCCATAAAAGCATGCCCGGAGACCAGCTTTCCCACATGCTCTGCAAAAGTTCGGCCATGGGGACACCTTCCTCCCCTCCCTCTGGATGGGGTGCTGGGAATGCTATGGGTGCTTGGGGGGGCGGGGGGGGCTGCCTCTCCACCGCCTGTAACCTCACTGCAGCGAGTGAACGGGAGGGCAGGGGGCCAGAACCCCACGCTGTGACGGCAGTTTCTGCCTGGTCTTGGCTACAGTGAGGATGCCTGTGATATTGCTGCTCATTACTTGCATCCCAGTAGCAACTAAGAGCTGCCGGTCACACACCAGCACTTCCCAGCACCAAGGGAGATGGCAGTTTAAATAAAGCTCTCAGTAATTTTGCCTGCCCCCCCCCCTTTTTTTTTATATTTTTCTCCAGCAGTTCTTGTTGCAGCTTTTTGCTTTCAGGTTCTGTTAAAAAGATAACATTTAGCTACACTGAAAGGGGGGGGGGGGAAAGGAGAGTTTTTAAAACCTGTAGCCATTGATTTCTTTAGTGTATGGCACTCAGTCTTGTTTTCAGAATGACACAGTAACCCCCAGCAGATTTATGTGCAAACACAAAGATTAGTGACCCAGAAGCTTGACTGAAAAAGCTTTTCTGCTTCCAGAAGACAGGTTGCTCTGCACATGCACCGACTGTTTTGTCAGGAAAGATGCACTGGCCCCATTAGCTTTTCATTCTCTCATGAAAAACCCTCCGTGTTTATACAGCACAGCTTGGTTTTAATTTTATTGTGCTCTTCAGTAAAGTGGTCTAACTATACAGATTGCTCAGTTTCTGGGACAGAGAAGAGCAAGAACTTAACTCACATACCTTAATGGTATAGTGCTAGCATATCTTCAATTGTCTGGCTCTCATATCTACTGCCTGAATAGCTTTCAAATGAAGAAAAATGTCTGTAACTAAAATATTCAGTGTGCTCTGTTGTTACTTAACAGTAAGCAGTGTGGTTAAGCCAAGTCTTAAACCTGCTTAATCCCGCTGAGCTAAATAGATTTTATTATTGACTCCCATGGTCCCAGAACTCTGACCTTAAGGCTGAAGTTAAAAGCTAATTTTTTGCAGTCTGTTCCACTAACCCAGAAGCACTTGCTTGCTGGATACATTTGCAATGGAGAATGTCCAGCTGTAAATTACAGCTGTTTGTAATCATACCCAAACACAACACTCATTATTATTCTTTTGTTCTTTTTAGGCTGAAAAGCCCACCATGAGGGAGACCGCACAGTACTTAATCCACGCATTAAATTTACTCACAGCTCATACTCATGTGCAAGATAAGATTTTCCATGAAGTAAAGATTTACAGTGGTCCTAGGGCACTTTTATTCCCTTAGCTGCTTTAATTTCTCTGTGCTGTAGCGTAGGCCAAGTGGGTCTGCTGAGGAGTTTTGAACGCTTAGAGGAAAGCGTTGTACCACCGCTGAATTTCCTCCCTCGATGTGGTCGGGGAAGGGCGGCTCATTCACTGCGGCGCTTGGGTGGTACTTGGGAGACACGCTTAATTCACAGTTGCGGGCTGTTCTCCTTTCTGTGTTCTTGCGCTGGAGGACGCAGACCCTGCTGGCTCTGCCCGTAGGAACCTCGGCGCAGGCGCCCAGGGCAGAGGGACAGCCGAACCCGCTCAGCCCAGCAGCCATATGGCCGTGCTGGCAAACCCCCCCACCCCAGCTGAGAAGTCCTGTAAAGAGTCCAACCCACTACCTTACGCTCCGCACCTGGTTCATATATACGTCATCCACACCTCTACAGGCTATGGTAACCCTTTTTGATTTACCACCTTGGGCTGTTGAGAGACAAGGTGTCTCAGTGCTAACATCCTTTTGGCAGCCTAGACAAGCCCTGTTCATGATGTTTGGTGAGTTACACAGCCTGTCTGAGCTTTAGTCCACCTCCCTGTTGGGCAGAAGGGATAGTACTTTCCATTTCCATGTAACCGTGCCTCATCTGTCCGTGTTTGATCACGGTCAGGGCATTGAAATGCAGGCAGTGCCAGGCGTGAGCTGGTTTACCCTAATGGGTCAGGCCGGTTGCACTTAAGATCCCAAAGGGCAAATAAATACTCCCTGTTGTCCTCTGGAGAACACAGGGAGCTGAGCAGCAAGTGGTGCGAAGCGGCAAAGCCCCACATGTGTGGGGAGAGAGACATTTACAAGCAGAGGTGCTGCCACACCGCCTGTCGCGGGTGCGTGCACACATTTAGCACTCAGCTGCAATAATCCAGTCCGTTCCCCTGATACTGTAAGAAACCACAGGATCAATCCAGTCCGTTCCCCTGATACTGTAAGAAACCACAGGATCAAGGATCTGTGGGATCCGTGTCCAGTGGGATCCGTAGCATGGCTCTTCTTCAGACAAAGCCCCATTGAGATACAGCATTTGGGTTAGGAGTCCTGGGGAGGGACTGCCTGTAAAGTACTAAGGCAACAATAAGAGGCAATTTAGACTTTTAATAGATCACTTAAAGCAGGGGAGGCAGCTGTCCAAGCAGCCTTAAACTTTTCAGTGGACGCAGCCAAAGATTTCGTATTCTCAAGTATCTGCTCGAGCAGTGATTAAGAAAAGCAGTTAAACTTGTGATACCCTGAAGTAAGTAAATAATCCAGTGGCAGCTAGCAAAAATACTCACGTGCTTCGTGTCACTCACATAGTTATGTTTGTGTTGGACTGAGTTTTCCGATAACATCGCCTTTCACACCCTGAGACCTCCTCCATATGAGAAACTACGTGGTCAGCTTGTCGGCGGAGTGACTGAGCAAGCTGGCTGGCCGGAAAGGCTTCATGTGACAGGTCTGGGTAATCAGTGACAGCCGAGGGGAAGCCTTGGCTCAGGACAGCTGATCTGGGTCCCAGCAGAGAATGACGGAACTGAGATCATGAGCTCCGCAGGAGGCGAAGGTTGGCTGGAGAAGAGTGTGCACGCACGGTGTTCGCTGCCACAGAAACAAACACACAGCTCGCACAGTGTTGGTACATGGCTTAAACTTTCTGGGTTATCTTTGCAAGGGAGAAGGGGATACCTCCGGCAGGGGATACAGATTTGTCATTTATGCCTTACACGAAAGCTTGGCTGTTTGGAAACGCTGGTGTCCCACAGTTGCAGCCCTCCCACACGGTACAGGGTAGCAAAGGGCGGCCGCTGCTACATTTTGTGGCAGAAATGGTCTAGAGTTTTTCAGCCCTCCTAGTTTGAGAACTCAAGGAGGAAGACTGACAATATGTATTGTATATAGGACACTATCTCCAGTATTGGAGACTGTTGTGAATTAGTGAAAAGGAGCTTTAAAAGAAGAGCCTGTGTGGAAGGCTTGGAGTGAAAAGGAATAGATATCTCTGTAAAACTGATGCTCCATTTCCCTTTGTTTCACTTGTGAGCAAGATCTGTAGCACTCATCTGTTCGCTATTGGATGTTTTCCCGTACCTTGACTGCTGCTGGTGTTTGTTTAGAGTTGTTCCACCATAGCACCAGGGACGTGATTTGGATGTATTGCAACGCTGTGTGAGAAGGTGGAGCAGAGCTGTCTCAGGGAATTTTAGCAATTTGGAGCCCAGCTAACTATACTAAATACTGAAATTCGTTTGGTGTTTAGAGAAAGAAAAAAGAAAAGTCAATGTGGTTTTTCTTCAAGGAGGTGATAGCTTTTTGCTATCATGACAGCCAAACATTTCGCACCTCCCTGTGGGTAACTCCATGCATTCTCCATAGCTCCCTAAAGATACCTGAGGGGACACAATCCATTCTAGGTCTGACTAGTAATTTTTCATGTATTTTCTTTGGCTTGCTAGGTTTTTTAAGGATCAGTGTGTGGATAATTACAGAATTAACACAGGGGGAAAAAGAGACAAGGTGCAGGTCTGTGGGTCTTTCACATGTTAGCAAGGAGAAAGCAGGTCCCGTTGCTGGCTGGCAGCATGAAGAATATGCAAAGTGCTATTGGGAAGAAGAGTGTATATGTGTGCAGCATATGAAGTGCCTCAGCATATGATTAACCTCACTGGGTATGTAGTAAATAGCAGATAACTGTGATCAAAAAAGTATTCATGTGATTTATCAAACTGAGCAACTGTGCATTTTGCAGTGAAGCAGGAGGTCAATCCTGAAATCTAGGGCAAGTATAGCAATAGGAAATTGCAGGGACTAAGAAGTTAATCATACCGTTGGACTGCTTCCATCTGGTTTTGAAAGACAGAGTCAGTACAGTGCTAGCGAGGACGCTTCACGGCAACAGATCAGGAATTAATTTTTTCAGCAAATCTTCAGCTATCATTTGCGGTAACACAGGCTTATAAAAATGTAATTTAATTTCTTGGGAATAAATCACATAGGACAAGAAGTGTGAGAGTGTTTTTTTAATGTGTGTATCTGAGGCAAAAAAAAAAAAAGAGAGTAGGAAAACCAACAAAAATCCAAGAGGAGAGGAAACAAGCATTAATGATATGAAACCTGGAAGGCATAAATGGCTGTCCAGTTAAACTGTGCAGGGTAATTGTCTTTGAAAAATCAGTTTGCAGTCGGGAAACTTGTACATTTTTATGACCCTTGGAGGCATAATCTTGTCTAACCTTTCTGTCCATCTTCATCAGCATAGGTCAAAGGAGCACTGACTTAAAGTATTGTTGAATTGATGCTCTGAACACCACTCCCATCTATCATGAGTAGATAGCTATGGGCAGTGAATTTGTTAATGAATTCTGTTTTCCTTATTATTGATATTAATTATGATATTTCAATGAGACTTGAACATTATGCTCCCTTTGGGCAATGACAGTCCCCCCAGGCAATGAACATGTTGTAAAACAAAGGGGATTGTAACCTTCATAGTAACTCTGGTGGCTGAAACTTGCTTTATTGGAAGAGGTAGGAGGACAGGTAGTTGATAACGTTGTGCCTTCCTTTCTTCAGCAGTGGGATAAGAGAATAGAGAGACCTGTGCTATGAATGATGTATTGTGCTATTTTTAGTGCTGTGCTGCGAAAGTGAAATCTTATAAATACACTTGTATCTATTTCCTGGCAGTCTGAAGAAAGAGAGCTCAGGTTTAAGGTTTACGCAGCACCAATAGCAGGAAACAGGGGACCGCGCCGTTCCCACAGATCACCACACTTTCATTACCGCTTTATTTTAAGAAGAGCTGAAAATTCGTAGCAAGCAGCAGCACCTCAGCCTCGTCCAGTTACAGGATTTTAGCTTGGGATTTTTGAACCTTGTGTGTTTGTGAATCGCCTCCTAGCTGTAGCTCAGGCAGTCTCCAGAGCGGGTGCAGCAACGCAAAGGAGAAATTTCAGTTTCCTTTCAGTGAGGCAGTAGTCCGCGCAGCAGATGGAAGGAGATTCCCCCCTTCAAGCTTTAATTGCTTAGTAATCAGCCAGGCACAACAGGGTGTTCTGGCATCAGCTCCGTGGATGATATGCTTGCTCTAGTTGGTTTTTCTTGCCCCTTGCAAAGGTGGTTTAGAAATACCAGCTGAACTTTTGGGTTTGCCTTTGTCACTGGTAAGGCTATCTGCCTGCTGCTCTCTGTATTTTTCAATTTTTGTTGCAAGAGCATTTTCTTCTTGCTCTTGGTTTTGTTCTGACCCTGGCAACAGTGGAGGCAGAAAGGAAAGGAGAGCCCTGGTTTGCCTGAGGGAGAGCTGGCACGTTCTGCAGGAGGCCAGTCCCACGAAAGAGCTGTGTTTGCGCCCAGGGACTCCTCAGTACGGTGTCTCCATGTGGCCCCAGTGGGGACAACACAAGGTCTGCGCCTTGGCTGGCCCTTTGCTCTTTGAGGAATGAAGAGAACACTACAGACAACCATAGTCAGTTTCTTTGCAGGAAAAAAAAAAAAGGTGAGCATGTACAAAGAAAGCGGTGCCCTGGGATTTCCCCATGGGGATTAGTGTGTGGCTGAATCAGGCATGAGATGTTCCTGCAAGGAGATCACATTGTGGCTGAGGTACTTAGATACTTTACTCCCTCATGCAGTTCCATCCAGGTGTCTCCTCTTTTTTTTTCATAACTGCCTCAATTTTTATGTAGGTTGCAGGAAAACTTTTATCCCTTCCTCTCCTTTTGGGGAAGAGTGGGATTTACTCTGCCATTGAGGAAGGGTTCACACTGTTCTAGGTTTCTTGCATTTCAGTGAAAGAAAATGTGTGATCTTTGAACAGCCTGGGTTTCCTCCCAGAGAAATATGGGAACATTTGTGAAATCTGACAGAGCTCTTAGGATGGAAGAACAGTTTCCCACTTAGCTATTTCACATTGCTGGTGTGAAGGTACAGCAGCAGTCCAGTACGGTCCTATGGCTCAGTGTGAGCCACCAAATCTCATACAAATGCTTTACCTTGAAAAATGTCACAGCTGAAAGGTTTCAGGCATGTTTGGTAGTACCTCTAGAGAAGTCCTTGGCTAAGGAAGCCTTGGGAAAGACTCACACCCAGAACGTTCTGAGAAAAGAATCAGATTCACAAAACTATTTTTGTCTCCTCCCAGACTCTTATTCCTTTGGCGATGCTTTCATTTTCTTCCCTTATCAGAAAGAATCAGTGCACGCTGGGTAATATATGCAGGCCATCTCACGGCTACCCATGATTTTGGGCCAAAAAAATACCATCTAAGTCTCCTGAGGACCACCATCTGTACTTGTAACCAAATTCCTATTGAAAAGTCTATGAAGGGGTTACTCTTCCACAGCCCCATTACACACCCCCATGGGTCTTACTTCCAGAATCCTGGAGATCCTGGTGGCTGCAAAAGTCTATTCCCATGTAAGGAATTGTTTGTTTTATTCCTCCTTAAAAAACAAAACAAAACAAAACAAAGCAAAAAAACCCCTCACCACCTCCTTCCTTTCTGTGCAATGCATTGAAATCTAGACACTGAAGCAAGGCCACATTCACAGAACTTCTATGCCCTGCAGAGCAACCAAAGCAGGGACTTGACCCCACAGTGCTGATATACCCAGAAGCCAAATTAAAATTGTTGGGAGTTTTTGGTGAGCAAGGAATGTTATACCTAGGTATAGGGCTTGAGCTGATTAAAAAGGAATACTTCTTCCATGCATGTGAAAAGTCTTTCATGCAGACATCAGGAGAAGGAGGTATGTTTATACACTTTTCAGCCAACGCTGACAAATTGGCTTTGCATGCTAACCTTTTGGTTTACTCAAGTAGTTTGTGGCAGCAGGGAGCATTTTTTCATGGTAAATGTGAAAAGTAAATAGAAAAATGACGAGTTTCTGGTTTAGTCTGATTTGAGAGTTTTTTTCTGCATGAAATGAAAGCCGAAATCGTGTAATTGTTTTTAACCTTTTGAGTCCCATGGTAGTTCTCTTTGTGGTTCATCGATGGCGCTGATCAGTACACACTACCGATGAGTCTTACTTTACATCGACTGTAGACTTTGAATTCTGTTTTAAACTTCAGTGACCATATTTTCACTGGTACAAAATTAAAGAGCTTCACTGATTTCAGTAGCATTATACCAGTTTTCACCCACTGAGGATTTGACCTCAGCACTTTGGAAATATTTCCAGCTTTTAACACACCACTACCTAATTGCTCTTCCAAAGGTGGCACAAGTGAAATATTTTAAAGGATCGCACTCGGCGTGCAGTTCAGGTATCAGGATCTGCTTACAGTTCCACTTCAACTCAGCCTGACTACCTACCAGCTCCCCATACACCCTCACTGGCAACCTGATGAATAGGGCTGCAGGGAAGGCATTTGGGCTCCTGAACCACTGGAGCTTTTTTGATGCACACCAAGACGCCAAAATCTCAAACAGCTCATTTTCCAAAGTTGGAAGGTTTTTTTGCTCAGTCAGCATTTTCAGGAGGTCTGTCTGGTGACATTTTCTTTACAGATGATCAGAACAAACACTTTCTGCTTTATTTTTCATTATTATTGCTTTCTTTTGGAGTTCTGTTTCATGGGGAAATTCAGAATTGGAGGGCTTTGTTCCAAACTGGAATGGCATGAAATTTCAAAATCCTCCCTCAAAATGGAAGACTTTCCCTCTCTCAAGGACTCTATTTGTAGTAGGCTGCCCTTTTTGCAGTCAGAGAGGGGCCAGATTATATTATGACTGTGTGCTCTCATGTGTTTTTAACTTAGATGTAAAATTAGGTCTTGCTTGAAACTAGGTGGAGAGAGTCTAAGTTCAGGCATTACATTTTTATAACCTGAAAATGGTATCATTTTGAAAGGCAGAAATAAATAGAAATTACTTAAATTAAATTAGGTATTTTTCCATGGGGTGTGATTTAAAAGAGGCATATGCTATCTTTAATATAGTCTGCAATCTTCTGGCATTTTAGCAAAAAAGAAAATTATTTATTTTAAAGGGAGGTGTTTTATACTTAATGAAATTTATTTTGCATACCAATGTATCTTCCGTATTAGATTGCTATAAAGATTTTAAAGACCTTTTTCATTCTTGACTCAGGCGCATAACTTTTCTTCATGCTGAGGGACTGCCTCTCACACAGACATTCACACAGAAGAGAATAGGCACTTCTCTGTGGAAATCTAGCAGCCAAATAATTCACAAATAGCTCTCACTTATTATTTACTGGCACAATCAAGCATAACTGCTCTAAATGAGCAAACAGTTTGTCAAATAAAAAAACGGGGGAGCAGGGTTAAAGAATCCCATGATTCTGATTTACACAGCAGATAAAAATCACCCCAGAAAAGTCATAGAGACCTGCCAAGTAAATCTCTTGCTTTGCAATGATCCTTTAGGACACTTTAATATGCTTTTGCGAGGGTCTGCACTGGCCTTGGCATCGCATGTGCCCAGGGAAGTCTGTGTTGTTTCATACACAGGCAGGTGAGAGCTGCTGGCTCTGTGGGCGCTGGTGAGTGGGCAGCTAGTGCCTGGGTCCCAGCAGCCCTGCGGGACGTTGCTTGCCATTCCCATCTTCCTTTTCTTCCTTCCTACAGCCCCTTTAGAGAGAAAAGAGGAAAACCAGACACAGAGCCTCTGTCGTAGGCATAGTCCCCCACTTGTCCGCAGATATCCATGATTTTGGCTCTCCATGTTTCCCAGGGGGACCTTGTCCCAGAGCCTCTGTTGCCACTTGCCATCTTGCTTGCCCAATCTGCCCTTTCTCCGTTCTTCAAAACTACCCTGACCCCGCCGGGGTGCCTGGAGCCCTCCCTGGGACTCCTGTCTCCCACCAGTCTCCTCCAGCTGCCCCAGTGTCCCACCGGTGTACAGCATCATGCATGAAGCCTGGCAGAGGCTACCCAAGCACCACGCTCTTCCGAAAGGTTGAAGTGGCCCCCATCGTTGGAGGGGGACCACCTCTCTTCCTGCTGCACAGGACAAACAACCATAGTGGGGGGCCAGCCCGTTGTCTTGTTTTGCAGCCCCACAAACACCAGCATACACCTTTTGCTGACACAGGGTGGGACATAGCCCAGCTGGGCAGCAGTAGGGGGCCGGCTCTGCCAAAAACCCAGCCAGGGCTGCCCCACGGTTGCCAGTCCTGCAGTGGAGCGGCCACGCCATCAGCTGGACATGGGAGGTTTCTGCCTGCGCCCTGAGTCTTCTCCATTCAGTTCCCCGCAATAACCATCACTCTTCCCTGCTAATAATGCCCTCAAATACTGATTTCCTGAAGCCACTTCTTTTAAGGTCGTGATGTCCCTGTTTCTAAAACTTAATAAGCTTGATACTGACCATGTGGAGTTAGAGTGGCTTTGTAAATATTTGTATCTTCAGTATTATTCCTTTGATAGCAGACACCATGACAATATTTCCCACATTAAAAGGGCTCTTGGGGAGGGTTTAGGAACTCTGGGCCAGGCAAAAATAGTTGCCTGAAGGAAGAGGAAAAACCTTGGAGAATTACCAGACTCTTTTTTTAAATTTTGAGACAAATGGACTTTTCAAACTTTGCCCTGAAAAGAGATCTGGTCATGACCTACTATAAATCTCATATGGCCATTTAAAGCCTCACAGTGCTCTGGTTAAACAGCATTGCACCAGACAAAACCTCCAGGGCATGGGGACATTGCTGCGGTTTTTCCCTTTCAAGCTTCTATATTGTCCCCATAACATATTGCCAATGTTCACAGGACCAAATGAGACTGTGGCCTTTCTTTAATGTACTCAGAGCTCTTGTGTCGAGAGCCTGTGAGGTCAACAGGAAAACACGGAATGAAATCTCGGCTGAGTGCCGGTCTTTCCCAGGCTTCCTGGCAATTTCCAGCTTCTCACTCTATTGTTTTCACTTAATAAGATAGGCCTTGTCCTCTGCTCAATAAAAAAATAATAAATAAAAAAAGATAGCTGAAAGAGCTAAGACTCAGAAAATGAGCAGTTTTGTAAAAGCTTGGCAGATTCCCAGTCTGCTGAACCTGATAGCAAGCACACTCATTTTTCCAGTGTGAAACTTTTGGTGCAAACCCCGCTCATGCAAACACCTCCCAGGACTTGTGGGAAGAGGTAGAGTGTACAAAAAAGAAGAGTGCTGGGCTTCCAACGTGAAAGTGGTAACCTACGTTTTTGAAATAGGGATGCTGAAGGGTGGAGCTCTAAAAAGAACTTAATCCCAGCTGTTGGATCACCCTCAGCTTTCCTCCTGCTGCTGGAGGGATTCACAGCACGGCACCTCTGTCTGTTAGAGCTGAAGAGGAAAGCAACAACTGCAAAGTCGGTTGTGCAAACCCAGAGAACAGTTTGAGAAGACGGCAAAACCTAAACACTCCTCTGAGATTACCACTAATTGATACAGAGATGTACTGTGACCTCTGGTTCAACTTCTCTTTTTATACCATTTCCTGTATTAGCATGTTATCTGCTTGTTAGCTGCCACCAAATTTTAACCTCAGACTGCTGGTATTTTCTGAGTATTGTGTAAAAAATGTATGTATTTTCCTAAATAATTACAAGGGATTTAATGCTGGTGGAAAAGGCCAGGTTGACACCTGATTATCCAGGAATTTCTCCCTTGTGTTGCAAAGGTATCTGTCCCCCCCCACCCCCCCCCCAGAGCCTTGCATTATCCCCATGCATATTCTTTATGTGTGCAGCCAAAGGGCACTGTTAAGGCAGAGGAGTGCCTTAGCATTCAATGTAGTTAGCTAATCTGAGCCAACATCACATTATTTTCTAAAAAAATGTATTATATTATTTTCTTCCATTTGGTAAGAACGTATTATTAACCATTTATTAGTATTGCAGGAGCCATGACAAATTTCTGTCATTGCCCGCTGTACATTGTTGTCCTCTTCTGCCTGTGCAAGGTCTCCCAGGTTGATTATACCAGGCGATTGCCTTAGAGTTGCCCTACACAAATTATTAGGGTTTATTATTATTTATGGCCAAAAGTCTGGTATCACCATGGAGCAGCAGTAAATTGGGGATGTGGTTTGAATTGTTCATATGTCAGTAATTTACCACATCAGCCTTTTAAATACATTACGGAAAACTCTTTGAATACTTTCTCCAGTTAAATGAGGAAACGTATGGCAAACAAATTCCCACTGCCCCACATGGAGAAGATATACTGCAGTGTCACAGCGTACTCCTTGGCTGCTTTGGAGCTGAGCTCCACAGGGATATCATGCACCAGTGTTCAGCTGTTGAATTGGGAGCTTGGCTTGAAAGAACTGGTAACTCCAAAGGCCTCAACTGCATGGACCTGCCAGTCACTCCTCCGGTTAATCCAAGAGCTGCAAGGATGAAGAAGTGGTGAAACATGTGGGTAGTCTGGCCAGTGTCAAAAGGGAGATCATAGAGGGAAGGTAAAGTCTGGAAGGAGAAAAGATGAGCGTCTGTTAAGAAATTCTGCGCTACTTTTTATTAAGGCCATGCCATGCCTGAAAGAACAGATCTTATGATACTGTTTTCAGGTTGTGGTAGGCTGCAGTTTCACTGAGTCAAAGCTTAGCTTGTGTGAATGTTTAGCGCGCTCAAATGCACTTTCTGCACCTGTGCTGGAAAAATAATTACCCCCAAAAGTCGCACTTTTTTTTCAGAAGTGACACACAGCTCACATGGCAACTGCAAGTCTAAAATTAACAACATATGTTTCCAAAGCTGAGATGTAAACAGGGTTTGCTTAGTTAAGAAGTGATTGCCTTAGGTTTGTCTTGCACCTGGTAAAGAGCTCTTAAAGGTAGTATTGCAACCTTGAGGGGGTTTTTAGTTTAATTGCTAAGACAGCATTTTAGTAGCTTTGTTTTAATCTTGATACCATCTTGTGGGGGGTAGAGTTATTTATTTGGTTGCAGAGCCACATGTCTGGGAAGTATCTTATTGAACGTACGTACATCTTCAGTTGACATGATTCATGTTACAATTAGACTGAATAAGCCAGCCCTGTATACTAAAAATAAGCAAACAAATGTAAAAAACATCACCATATTAGCAGAACCACAACAAGCTAATTAACAGTGGACAACGCAGTCATCAAATCAAGGTCAGAATCAAGACCTGAACCAATGAATCAGAGCTTTGACTTATCAAGCAAATATATTCAATGCAGAAGGTAATCAGCTTTAAATTACAAGCTTGACATGAGGTGGAACTACATTCAGTTAGTTTTGCATTAGGAAAAAATTAAAAGAAGCCAGCTCAAGTTTCGACCAAGCTCCTCACAAACGTTCAAGTCAACGCAAGGCATTGAGTAGGGCAACCAAAGACTATATTCTTCAGTCCTTGCCAGAGGTGCATGGAGGACTGGTGCTGTTACGATTCAGCCCAGGGAAGTACACCCATCAGAGTGAACTCAGTAGTGATGCGCAGTTTAGCATTTTCTTCTCATGTCATGTGATTGTCATGTATGATTAGTCTTCTGCTCTTATCGTCTCTTGGTCATCAAACTCGAATCAGAGGTCACTCTGAAATTTGTATGCAGTTGCAGCTTTTAAATCATTGATGCAACATTTATGAAAATGCTTTTTGAAGAATTACTAGGTAAGAATTATGAATAACTTTTGGAGTAATTCACCAGCAGTAAATGACAGATTTAAGAATCTGGCATTTGCTGCTAAGCTTGGAAACAATTAATATAGACCTTTTTCCCTTTTTCTTTTTTTGGCCAAACACCTATGCGCTCATGCATACGTGAAATAAAGAGGGATCCTTCCTTTAAAGGAAAATAAACTGTTCAGACTTGTGCTTTCTTCCTAAGGATCTTTATTTTGCATGGTTGCTTGCTGCCATCACAACACAGCAGAAGCTTAAGCCCACATAACGACAGGGCTTAAAACTGGCGTCTCCTGCTTGGTCACACACTGTAAGCGTTTGGCTTGGTTGGATGGTGTCCCTCTGTAGTCAGTCTTTGCCCCAGGGACCTGGGGCTCTTTGGTCAGGTTCTCCACAGCTTTTATTGTGACCCAGAGACATGGCAGTGCTTCTCCGCAGTGCGATCCAGAGAGGTGGCAATGCTCAGCAAAGCCCCGTCCTTTTTCCTGCTTACTTCACTGCGTAGATGGAGCCTGATTCCCTGGATGTGGTCAATACAGCCTGGTACCTAGTCTGTAGGTTGCTGCTGAATATACCTGTGGCCTTGCAGGCAGGAACTGCAGGCTGAGGTGTGACCCACCAGTCTCCTGCACAGTCCATGTCCCATCAGGTAATGACAACCTTCCCCTGCAGGGAAAGCACTTAAAACCCACACTCGGCAGGAGCTGCCTCCTTGGGACTAGCTAATAACCTCGTCAGCACGTAGTCTCTCCACGCCTTTTCTAATAATAGTCACTTCTTTACCCTAAAGTTAGGAAGCTAATATGAATCCATTCACAGCTTGCCCTGATGACTTTTAATCTAAGACCACAGCTGGCCTTTGTGCTTTTTATCAGATGAATTCCAATAATCATTAAACAAAGTTTTCTCAGGTCTGCTTCAAATCTGGGCCAGTGGATCTCACAGCCCTTATTCTTGTGCCACACTGGCCATGGTGTTTCATCCTGTAAAATAAATGATGGCAACATGACTAATTAGTTGCTGTATTTGTGGAGCATCAGACTTACACTTACTTGCAGTTGGCTATGCTGCTTTTCTTTGGATCTCAACTCACGCTGTCTAACCCTGGAGAGCACAAAACAAGCCTGCAAAGTTTTAGTCCATGAGATCATCCCAGTAATTTGTTACTGCAGGCGCTGTCTGTCTAACTTTATTTCCCCATGTTAAATAATTGTGATATTGTTTCTTTAAAACCCTTGACAACAAAAATCAAAACAACCGTAAATAAGCCACAGACATATGGAATTGTTTTGAGAAAGAAAGTAAATTGCTGAGACTCCTTAAAAATGGAAATCTACCAAGGAAACCCCAGCAGTCTCTTTGACAGTCTGCTCTAAAACTTTTCACTTGCTTTGATGTTGTTTGTAATTTATGCTCCTCAGAGGCTCTTAGATGAAGGAAATCATCTATTTTAATAATGTGAAACCTTCTTCTGGCCACCCGAGATGGGAGTTCCTGCTCTGTTTCCTGTGCCTCTCTGACAGGGCCAAAGGGGGAAGGAGGGCTTAAAAAATTGCATGGCTGTTAGTGATCAGAGCTGTGGCATCACCTACCATTCCAAAACGTCTGCCCAAACGTTACTTATCTCTCACTGATGAAGTTACGTGTTTAGGAAAGCTGTCTTTTTAAGCTCACTCTCCACAGTAGTGTTATTTCACTGTATTAGTAATTCATAAGGATAGGTTATGTGGTGACGATTATAGTAAAAAAGCAATTATTGAAATAGTCTTTTTAATTCAAAATTATTTTAATTACTAGTGATACCTGTCTTTTTTTTTTTTTTTTAATCTCATTTCTGTGCTAAGTCTCTTCATGATTCAAAAATTGCCACTAGGCTATCACCTTTGGTAATTGCCCTTCTCTGAGCTGAGTGAACAAAGGAAAAATTAAACTGGAGTGTGTCAGGCAGGCAGAATAGGAAATATATGTTCCTGTAGAAAAGCTACTCTCCTCCTAATTACCCTGCAATTGCCAGGTTCAAAATCTAATTTATGAGCAGCATAGATAGAATGGCCACATTAGTCCATTATTTCATGATGATCTTTTCTATTCTTGATTTCAAAAAGGAAGGATTTTGCAGCTCTTGGTGCATTGGCGTTGTCAGCAGCTGCTCTGGGCAGTGACGCTAGACAACTGCACTTGAGAGATACTCTAAAAAAAAAATGTAAAGCAGTCTCCAAATAGCAAGGTTTTATAGAAGGAGGGAGGTGCTGTAAAGTACAGTTAAATAAATAAAGCATCACCTGGTGGGCTGCCTCAGACACTGCTGACCACATTCGGAAACAGATCCAGAAATGTTTGGAGGAGAAGGAAGCTTTCAAGCCTGCGGCTGCTGCTGCTGCACCTTCCACCTGCTGTAAAATACTCCAAATGCAGCAAATGGACCTAATAACACCCTCAGGGTCCATTTTGCTCTGACAAGCATGGAGTAGCCTGCAAAAGGATGGAGCAGTGGGTAAAGCTGCCGACATGTGGTATGTAGCTGGCACATGGTTTCAGCTCTAGTGTCGGTGCCTGATGCCAAGTCTACACTTCAGTCAAGTTTGGGCGATGACTTATGTAGCCATCTGAGTGAGATTTAAACACACAATGGGAGGACACTCACAGCCAAATGGAGCTCAGGAACAATTCAGTGCCCACGTCGTTATCCGGCCTCTTGGGTGGGCTTCATACCTCACTAAGCTTTGTGTTCCCAGAGGGCACCATAGTTTGTGGTACCTGAGCTAGTCGCACAGGGTCACAGGATGGCTGAGGCTGGAAGGCATCTCTGGGGATCATCCAGTCCAATTCCCACTCAGAGCAGGGTCAGCAAAAGCAGTTCCTCAGGGCTGTGTCCAGTTGGGTCTTGAATATCTCCCAAAATGGAGACTTCACAGTCTCTCTGGGCAGCCTGTTCCAGTGTTTGACCATCCTTACAGCAAAAAAGGGCTTTTGTTATATTTAAATGGCACTTCCCATATTTCAATTTGTGCCCTTTGCATCTTGTCCTGTCACCGGGCTCTGCTGAGAAGAGCCTGGCTCTGTCTTCTTTATTTCCTCCTATCAGGTATTTATCCCTCCCACTCATCTCAGCCTCTCCTCATGTGAAAGATGCTCCAATTCCTTAACCATCTTCACGGCAGTTTGCTGGAGTCACTCCGTGTCTCTCTTGTACTGGGGAGCCCAGACCTGGATCTGGTACTTCAGATGTGTCTCACCAGGACTGAGCACAGAGGAAGGGTCACCTCCCTCCACCTGCTGGCAACACTCTTCCTACTGCAGCCCAGGGTGCTGTTGGCTGCCCTTCCTGCGAGGGAGCATTGCTAGTTCATGGCAAACTTGGTGTCCATCGGGACCCCTGGGGCCTTGTCTGCAAAGCTGCTTTCCAGAGAGTTGATCCCCTTTGCTCATATTGGTGCATGGAGTCTTGCCCGAGTTTTCCCAAGGCCAGGCCACAGAAGTCCAAAAATGCTGCCTAGTGTTGCAGGGAGGCACCTTGCTGGGCAGAAGATCCGCATCGTTCATCTACTGCACATGTTTCAGTCTCCAGCCCCACAGACCACAGAAAAACTGGCTCTGCAAGCTTCCTCTCCTTCCCACCGCCTACGATTCTCCTCCATTCTCTTCTTTTGCCTGCTTAATGTCCCAGTTCTTCATTTACAGTTTTTTTCACCATTGAAATCTTTCCAGTTAAAATAAAAGAATGCTTATATTTAAACTAACATTGCATTTTGCAGTCAACATCCCTATAAAGCTAATTTTTTGGGGGAAAGTTTATACCTTTAATCAATAAATAAAACCAGAATAAATTCTGGTTGTCTGCAGACCTAGGAAGATAGCAATGCTTTGTTTCACATTTGGGCTGCTTTGGAAGGATTTCTTCACAACTGTGAGGTGACAAAGTTAAGATGGGATTCAGGTATCTTAACACAGGTGTCTAAAGTCACTTGAGAAGCCCTAAGATATGTAAGATGTCTTTAGGGGTCTGACACGTTCACATGGCAAAGGCAGCTAAAGACTGCTGAGACAGAGGACAGGCACTGGACAGTGGCATATAGGCAAATAAATGTTATCTCTATCCATTAAAAAAAAAGGCAAGGTAATGCAAGGGGGAAAGGGAGAGGCAAGGGGAAAGCAAAAAAGTGGAAGAGGAAAGGCCAAGCACAAAGGCAAAGGGGAAAACTATCTTGCAGATTCTGGATGTGACACGCAAGCCTTGGAGTCAACTGTCTGAAAGGTCAGTGCCTCTGAGCTGTACACAAAGCCCATCAATATATTTCCTTGCTGCAGTCTAAGTCCATAAGAAAGTGCTTGCCCCTTCCCTGAGAAAGCAATTGGTTGTATTGTTTGGGAGTTTCATTCCCAAGTATTCCCTTTCAGTTCCTTGCTCAGAATGTGAACTGAGTGCTCTTAGGAAGATGCCTGCCCTGATTCATTCTTCTGAGGTTCTGTTTTTACTTTGCCCCTGAGGAACTGGCTATTTTTAATGACTTTTATGATTAATAAAACTGTCTGAAGGCCTGCTGGGGTCTTCAAGCTAGTTATCAACAAAGTCATCTAGTTCTTTCCCCTAGTGTCTAAGCTAATGGCAAAGACCCAACACTTGATCTTTCTCCCCAATCTGAGGCTTGACTAGCAGGGTTTAGAGTCATGTTGGGGTGGTAAAAAAAAAATCCCAAAGAGTTCCTTTCTTGCTGCACTGACTATGGAAAACATACTCTCCTGGAAATCTATCTGTGTGTCTCATCTTCTCTGCAAAGCTCTTGTGCAGAATCTTCTGCTTTCCCCCAGCTGTTTCCCAGCTGCAGGCAGGTGACCTGATACACTTTTAAAGAAATACTGAATGTATATCCTCACAGCTGGGCACCGAACTCCTAGCAGCAACACGTGTTGACTCCTACACCTTTAACAGTCTCCCTGCTGGATCACACTGCTAAATGTAAATTTCATGCTCTGAAGAGGCCCACCACTTCACGAAGCACGTCCTAGACCATGCAGGACCTCAGGCAGGCAGAGGGGTGTTTTGAGACACTACAGTAAGACCAGAGTGCCAGAAAGGGACTATTAGCCTGGGGACAGAGAGAAGGCGGGGGCAGCAACAACTTGTTGTGCCACTGGGAGGGAGAAGCAGCGCCCATGAGCAATATTTCTCCCTGTTCCCGTGCCCTCTCCCCACTACCATGCGTGCATTTCCTTTCTGCCTCCCTGGGAGAGGCAGGGAGAACAAAAGATAACACTGAAGAACAGGCAAAGGCACCTAGGCATGACTCGGTGATATTGTGAATTCATAAGAAGCCTAAAAATATGCGTGGCAGTTAATGAACAGCAAAACATACGAGATACGAACTGAAAGGTATATTGGAAGATATAAGTTTAACTACATCAGGACACAGCATGGTGTAAGACCAATTTTGTTTATTAAAATGTGCATACAGTTCTACTGCTTTTCCTACTAGCTGGTAGCACATTTCACAGAAATAGAGGACTGATAACGTCCTGCAGGAGGATGCAGCTGGGCAGCCACTGAGTCCAGACACATTGGTACCACATTCTAGATTAATAAAGCAAATAAAACTATATTTGCTTTGTAATTTATTTCTGCCTCCCCTCATCATCTGTGTGTGCATGAACAAACCTCAAGTTTGCTTTCCATGGACGACATCTAACAAAAGGATGGATGCAGTTCACATTTGAGTTTTCCTTTGAATTGTAAAAAGCAATTTATATAACTCTTTCTTAACATAGATTTATATATTTGTGCTTATCATACTTATTCATTGTTTTTCACAGGCCGCATTGTACCTGAGGAAAGCACAGCAGAGGTTACTAGTAGGGGCTGTTTGCTATTTTAAATTTCTTCATCAAGCATCTGCACATTGTGTTGCTGGGTTACAGTAGGTCAGATCCTGATACCCTCACTAGACAGACCATTCCTGCTCTTCAGGACTTCTGGGTGCTCCAATCCAAGCTGTAAAGTGTGATGCTACTAAGAGAGAATAAGGGGCTGAGAACCTGAGCCTGGTCAGAAAGGCAGAAGTATTTTTCCCAGTGGCTCAGACCCCTGAAAACCTAAGGCTGCACCACAGGCTTTCAACAGCTGAACATTGTTTTTAAACATCCTTTATTTAAGCTAGGACGTCAATAATAGGTAAACAGAATATCCTGGGCAACTCCTTCTAAAAACATTAAATAGTTTTGCATGTTGCTGGAAAAGAGGCTGCACTGACATCAGAAAGGAGAACAGAAGAACCTTTTACAAGTCTTCAAATAATCTCAAACTAATTAGCTTTTAACATCCTCTCTGCTACAATTCTGGGCTTTATTAGCTGTTCTGGTTGCCATTCCTGAGTCTGTCTAATGTCTTCTGTAGAACAACTATGCATTTTTTCCAGGCATTTGTCATTTCTTGAAATATATAAAAGAGAGCACTTGGATTCCACTAACAGACTATCTAAATGCTGCTCTGCATAGGGAGTGATATATGCTGACAAGGAGTAGAAGTCAAATTTTCTTTATATGGTTCTTTATGGTGAGCAAACCTACTTAAAACAAGCTCCTTCTCAAGGCAGCATATTGATTAGAGCTGACGGGCCGAAAAGACCTTTGGGAGACAACAGAATATGGCTTGAGTCAAAGAGTAACACTAAAGCTGGCAGCAGCAACATTAAGAGTCAGTAAAACCTGAGAGAGTTTGTCTCACGCTGAAATTTATTGCACCCATTTGGACAGCCATTATGGTAGTTAGTAATTTTATCTGCACAAGTTCATCTGTATTTGGACTCTCAGAGCTTAGCGAGAGGTCTTGGAAAGCAGAACCATACCCAGGCCCCTGCTGACTGAGGCAAAAGGCTGCCGTGCTGAAGCGAGGTACAACTGTGTCTGAAAATTATAAAAGGCTGTCCGTTTAGATGGCCAGCCACAACATGAGTTATGTTAACAGTAATTCTGAAATAAGGTGACAGTAGGCCAATGCAGATGAGGATTTTCTTAGTCTGCACTGTGTGGTTGTCTTCTGCAGCTTGATGAAGCTGTCACTCAGAAGCAAAAATTGCTGTTTTCTTGGATAGAAGTACAGCTATACTTCATGCTTTAGGAAATAAATGAGACAAGAAAAGCAACACCCAGGCTGATTTCCATGGAATTGGTATCACATTCTCCTGATTAGACATTTTAAAGATGGTGGATTAATGCCACTCTATATTTTCCACAGAACATTTCGCATTGCTCCTTGCTATGACTATTCTGATACTATAGACTTGACACCCTTTGTGGACCTTTTTCTTTGTCATTTGACCTGTAAGCACAGAATGTATGCTCCTTAGCAACCTCGTCTGTACATTTACCCACAGAAATCCGAGCTCATCTAATCCTTTTTCTTAAACCTAGGCAAGATCAATCCTGCCTAAACCTTTTCTGACAGGTCTTTGCCTAACCTGGTTTCTGAAACTACTGTGACTGATATTCCACATGTTCACTGATGATCTGTTCCAGTGCTTAATTACCTTTATCTTTGGAACATCTCTCCCAGTGGGTTGAAGCCTATCCCACCAAAGACCAAGCCACTGAAATCACCTTCCAACTGTTAATGGAGAATCTGTTCCTGAGATTTGTGGTACTGATATCACTGAATCTGACAGGGGATCAACTTTAAATGGTGCTCTAATGAAACAGTGGCGTACTGAGTTGGGAGTGGATATAGGTCTTCATATTGCATACCACCCCCAGTCTTTAGGACAAGTGGAGAGAGTTGACTGAACCCTGAAAGGGAAATTGTGAAGAAGAGTCAGAACTAAACCTCCCTTGCTTCCCATCCAGATCACAATCGACATGGTGTTGGGCGTACCAGGCATACGGTTTAAGTGACCCTTAGGATCCTAGATTCCCTCTAGTCAATCAAGAGAGGTAGCAATCTCCAGAGGGCATTTTTGAGTGGTGAAGTTAGGCAATAGTAAGGTCGCTTGTAAGTTAAAGGCAGAAAAACTGTACGCCTACAAACCTCCTATCCTCTACCTCACTGTCCAGCTGTATCAATATCTGACCAAGAGGGTCCAATTCCACCATGATTTAACTCACCTACATTCTTTGTTAGTCATTTTTTTAAGCCCTGCACAATAGGTGAAGTCCTGATTGTATGAGTCACTTGACTTATTTGTTCATAAAATTAGAAAATTGGCTTGGTTAAGGTCTTCAGGTGACCTCCTGACAGCTGAATTATAAACAGTCCTTAGTCCTTGTCACTCTTTACACTCTGTATTTCCATTCACTCCTCACCAAATTAGAGCCTTTCGTCCTATTTTCATTGACTTCAGGTGTAACTTCGTGATTTCTTATATTGCTGAAGCCCAAGGATCTCCCCTCCCACTGTCATATGTGGCATCAAGATTTTCTGAAAAAGGGACTCCTGTGGAGCTCTCCCTCTCTCTTGAAAGGCCATCGGTCCAGAAGTCATTCTTCAGATGGTAGGATTCAGCATCTCAAGTGCTTCCCTGTGACCAAAAGAACTTGTGCAGAGCCTCATGACATCTTTACATTCACATTAGCCCACGCTAATGAGACCTTCTGACAGCTGAGCCCTGAGCTTCTATTCCGTTCCTGACTTATTGTGCAAACCAATGAAATGCAGGCATGTTTTTTACTCATATCATGGGAAGTGGAACAGGGCTCATCTCTAGTGATATTTACCTTCTTCAGCGAACCTTTACATTTCCTTTCAGACATGTAATTCAAAGACACCGTGTCTGATTTCCACCCAGCAGCAGAAGCTGGCTTTGACCAGACAACAGAGGGGATATCAAATAGAAAGTTTGTAACATGACCAAATTGACGAAGGAAAGGGAGAAAAATAAATTTTCTGGGGTACATATGAAGGAAAACACAAAAAAGCCATTGCCCTTGGTCTCAAGGGAAAATCAGAATCTTCTCTCCAACTTTGTCCACTTACAGTTTACTTCTGACACCCCCACTCCACTGAAAAGTCTCTGTGGAAATATTTTCCTGATTTCACGTTGGAGGTAGGAGGATGGCTGTTCACGGGCTAGTCACAAAGCTGTTTATCATTCTCCAGGCCATTGGTCCAAGGGCATATTCCAAGGACAGTATAGGACACATAGGCTGTGCCTGTCACTTTTTAAGTCACCCTACTTCGAGCCATTAAGAGACTAATTACACTACCAAGACTCTATCACTCCTACAAAAGAGTTACCTTTATTTGACCAGGGAATCTCTCTGCTCATATTCAGCTGATGCAAGGTCAACGACAAACACACTGAGGAAGTCAGAGTTGCTTTATTTTTCTTGTGAGCAGGTCAAATAAAACACTGCTGATGCTCCATTTATCTGGAGCGACAAGCAAACACTTGGCAGCAGTGGAAAGCATACACTGGAATCTGGCACCAGGCTCCTAGCACAGCTGTCAGCCTGCTGACTAATCACTTCATCCCCACGGTAATGCTGCTCCAGGTCTGTTGGACCCTTTCATCTCAGATACCCCGGCACACGCTCCTCCTGATAGAGCTATTTATATAGAGATGTCACTGTTAATTGTTATGTGGCATTTTATTTTCGGGCGGCTTTTTTAGCCAGAGGTTTTTTCAGTGGTTTTCTCTTTCTTACCGTATTCCTTCAAGCTGGGAACTGTGATTCTGCTGCTTCCAGTGTCAACCAAGCCTTAAGTAGATACCCCCTTGCCAGACTGAATTTTCTTGAGGGTTTTTTGTATGCGTGTGTGCATGAGTTTCATGGCTTGTTTTTCTAAACAGCCTTTCCTGTACATTTTTCTTTTTCCTTTGGTGACTACTTTGGCAATTAAACTGCAATCGCACAGGACACACCTGACTCTCTGAAGAGACCTGATTTACCTTAGGTTTGCATTATTGGATGGTACTTGTAGTCTTGTCAGCACAAACTATTTAAGCAACACCCAAGGACAGTGTTAAAATATAGGTGGAGTCTATGAACTCTGTTCTTGGCAGCTGTGCTTTATTAGTTGTGCTGTGCAAAGGTGGTGCGGCTAAGGTAATGCAGTGCTTTCACAGAAGCATTATATATTGTGACAAGCCGAACAACCTCCAGGACTCTCACTCATCATGACTCCCATTTCATACCTCATCCATTATAGGAATGAGGTATGAAAACATTTCTCTGTTTCCTAAAGATATTAACAGGCTCCTGGGAAATCGTTTACCTGGAGAAAGGGAAGTGCCCAGCCTCATTTTTTTGCGTTCAGGCCCAAACAGCCAACCATAGCAAGGCTAGCTGCTTTTTCTTGTTAGTGAACAATAGGTTTTGACAATTGTAACTGTAAAGAACTCAGACAGTTAATTGGTTTCATGCTCTCGGTTAGCAAAGGTACAAAAACATAAATTTGTGTCACTTCCGTACTCTGTTCAGGGCAAGGATATCCAAGTGCTTTTTAAAGAATAACAAAAGATGTCTTCTAACACACTGCAGGTGGGCAAGTTCGGTCATCCCCGTGTATGACGGGGATGGTGACCGGAGCCCTGGAAGGGTTCACTGATTTGGTCATTCAGACTCGACATGGCAGAGCTAAAACTAGAGCAGAGGCTCCTTATACTCAACGTTTGTACGTTAAATGCAGAACCAGCCTTTCTATTCTAAACCAAGGAGGTACCTGGCCGTCCTCAAGCGGGTGCATTTTCTAGAGTTTATGGTATCATCTCCCTTCTGTCAGCATGATTTTGGCCTGAAACTAATGGATGACATCCACATTCATTCTGTAGGCTATCCTTATGGCACTATTTCCTGGCATTCCACAGTTGCCTCAGAAAATAGCCCCATATGTTCTGTTACAATATTGGGATGGCCTGATCTGCAAGTCCAGGATAGTCCCCATTGGTAGGCATACCTTAGATGTCTTTGCTGAAACAGAATTTGAAAAATACACAGGGCCAGCAGCAGCAAGAAGTGGGCATTTCTGTTGCCTCTGTGATTCATTCACGATTATCGACACAGGAATTCCCTACTGTGTGCATGGGAGACGTGCAATGTCTTCAGTGCCAGGCAGCAGAGATAATTATACAGATCTTGGCACAATGTTCTCAGTTCGTGCTTTGAGGAAACACCACATGGAATTTGCTTCTCGCAACAAAGGGATAAAGAATTTTCCGTAGAAGACCTTCGCTGGGTTTCAGGTTGGCTTCAAGGGAAGAAGGAAATGGCATTTCAGATACTTTAATCTGGAATAAAAATAGGGACTCTGCCAACAGAGCCCTTTTAAATAGTGGAAAATGTTTTCATTGATGAGTTTGAAATATCATTTCAGAGTCTCGGTCAGATTTACTGTTTGATTTAAATCAGTGTAGCCTAATTGAAGTCAATGGAGCTATGACAGTTTATACCAGCCAAGGGACTGGTGTCTGTTTCAGAGTATTGTTTTCCCACAACTGGCCTTGATCTTCCAGGCAGTGATAGATTTTCTGGGTATTTCAAATACTGTAAGTATTCATACAGCCCTTCTTAGGATTTTCTCCCATGTTTGTGACATCTACAAACTCACATTGCTTTCTCCGTGTTTACCTCTCGATGTTGCCAATGGGATCCCTAACAGCATCATCTCTTTATTCAAGTCAGCTCTTCGCACTAATCCCTTTCCTATGGAGAGTCTGGGCCACTTGGTAGTTGCACAGTGCTTGGTGGATGGTACTGTAGGGTGAGATTTAGAAGAAAAATAGTTTAGATGGTCACATCTATGCAGATGATAGTGGCTAAATATTGTCTCATCTCCGGACACAAAAACAAATACAGCAGATAGATAGTGTCTGGTCATGTTACTGAGCTCTTTGATAAGAAGGCTTTGGATACAATTCTTGAAAAGTGAAATTACACAGACTGACTGTACTCCAAAATATGAAGCATGAGCATTTGCATAGCCTTTGTTGTGCCTGGAAGAGTATTTCAGAGGCTCATTCTAATATGTTTTCTTGGCACAGTCTTTTCTTCAAGGCCTGACTCTCCCTTGCCATGCATTCTTGATAATTATTCATACCTGTGTAAAGTAGGTATAAAGTGCCTTCAAATTGTAACACAGTGAAGAATTGGGGTCACAAATTCTTCACTACTGGAGGGATTTTTCTCTTTGGAATCCTTTTAACATTGTTACCAAATACTTGCAGTTTGGTTAAGAACTGCATCTGTTTTACTTGTACCTTGATGAGACATCCATGCTGTCTGTCTTTGAAACATAGAGACTGAATTCCTGCAATGCAGCATATGCTTAGCTGCCTGGGAACTTCTTGTGGCCAGCGCTGAATGCCATGATGTCTTATCATGGAAAGCAGTGCAGCTGTAAGCAGCAGCTTAATATGAAGCATGGATAGGACCCAGATCCAGCATGATTAACCTCAAAAGGCCTCCAGAGGGCCATTGAGGCAGTCTGATTTGGGAATCTCTCCCCACTGACGGAATAGAAAATGTCTGCCCGTTCCCCCACAGGTGTTTGAACCACCTTGGTGCTGTTCAAAGGCTGACAGTGGCCACGTAGTCTGGTGGAACTAGTGACTGGTCCCACCATAGCTAACCTCTCAGGCTTCTCCAGGGAGTGAGGTGACTCCACCTCTCAACTTAGATCACAAATTAGTTGGAGCAGGGAAGAAGTATTAATCTCCCCAAATCACTTTGTTTCTGAACCTGCACATCTGAGAAGAAAATGAGGCTATAAGGTATCTAGCAGTTTTTCAGAGAAGGGTGACTTGTCCACTAGGCAGTGCAGGAAAATGGGTTGTTGGAGACTTGTACGGTGTTTAGGTGCCCAAGTCCCACGTAGCCAGGATGATGAGAGGTATCTGATCAGAAACTTCAGATGCGTATTCGTTATTAAGTGATCTTATTACTGAACTGTCAATTTTACAAGGTATTTATGCTTTCTTTTAAGTCAGATAACGCAGGTTCTGATTGAGGGCTTTTGTCTTGGTTTCAGCTGGGAAAGAGATAATTTTCTTTCTAGTGATTGCTGTGAAAGGAATGTCAATAATCCATATTGTTTTAGTTGTTGCTAGGCGGTGTTTATACTTTTCAAGGACTCTTTTCAGCTTCCCATAGAAGGTGAGAAGAAGCATAGACTGAACAATGGAATGGCCAATGGAGCATTCCATACCATAGACATCATGCTCAGTACATAAATGGGGGTTGGCCGGGGGGAAAATCCACCATCACTGCTCAGGAAGGTATCAATTCACTGCATGGTGAGAGTGACTTGTGTCCTTATTATTATTGTTATTGTTATTTTCCTTTTCTGTTGTTCTATTAAACTGCATTTATCTTAACTCTCACGTTTTATCCTTTCCCCTCCTTTTCTCCCTCTTCTCCCTGCCCGTCTGGAGGAAGGGGGAGAACTGCACATGATCCTAGTTGCTGGATGGGGTTAAACAGCTTTAAAGAAAAGTGGTTCTTACCCAAATTGTCGTATAATTGCTTAAAATAAAAATATAATTTCGATGATGTAGAAATTAATTCTGGGGCATAAGCCAGTGGCAAAATATGCATGAATGTTATGTGCCACAGTCATTAAAATGTAAATCGGTCATTTATTTTGACTGCATGATCTTGCTTACATTCTTTAGAAAGAACAGTCCAAAATGGAAGTCACCAATTTAAAATAATGGTTGTTTTTTTAATAAGACTGTACGAAGAAACGTGTAACTGTTTTCACCCTGGTCACTGTAATATAATGAGTAACCTTATAAGAATATGCTATATTTAAAAATGGAAAAGGTAGAAGGGGGACAGGAGACTTCAATGGTATCAGCATAAATGAGAAAATATTGTAATGTTAAATTTTTGTAGTATATTGGCTACCATTAGAGCAGCAAACATAGATTTCCAGATGTTTGTGAAGAGTCCAACAGTTATATTTTATATCTATGGCTGTAGTAACAATTTCTATTCAGCAGCCTAGAAAAACATTTCCTGTCACAACAGGAAAGAAATATTACTGTGGGCTTTTTTTCTCCCTCATCCCCTATATAGCAATTCTGAATACTTCAGTCAATGCCAAACAAAAATGATGGTTTAAAAATTAAAACCACAGTCACTAGGGGTAGGACATAAATGTGCAGATGTTTTGTGATGTTGAAGAACTTTTCAGGCAACAGTCACAATGCTGTTGTGGAGACGACTGGAAATCCATCAGAGTCGGACAGTGTCAAAAGCATTCCCTAAGCTACACTGTCAGAAAAGGCAGTTACCTTTTCATATTCCCTTAAGACAAAAAAAGAAGAAAAAAAAATACCAAACCCAGAAAGCATTCCCACAATGGCCTTTATATAGCTCTCACTATTTTATTAGCAAGGGTTTGGCAGTAATCTGTTAATATAAGTGAGCAACTTCTATCTAGAGTTTACTGGCGAACAAGTGGAAAACTGCATTGTCCCAAAGCAGTGCACAAAACATCAATTTTCCTTCTCCGGGAAGGAAACCTTTTACAAGCATATAAGCTGTTTCTGTTTCAGGCACCTCCGTGCCTTAATGCTGTTATACAAATAGTGGCCTGAAAATCTTGTATTTGCCACACCTACCTGGCTGCACAAAGAGACATCGTGAATAACAGCAAAAATAGCAGAGGGCGAGTTTTTGAAGTCGCTTATTGTAATTGGTACATTTAGTGCCCGTACATGATGATGGACCTCTTGCCTCCCAAGAGCTGGCAGACACTTCTGCGAACGCACGTGTAGCGCCGAGCCGTCCTGCCGGAGCATGAGCTTTTACTGTTGCCTCTCTCTGCCGCCTTATGGTTACAAGGATGGAAATAAAGGCCAAAATTATAAATGGCTGTCAGCTCCTCCATTTCCTGCCTATTTCACTTGCTTTAATTAGTAAGGTGAGATCACAAGTGAGGTTTTCTGCACTGCCTTGCCCTGCTGTGCCCTGAAGGGTGCAGAAAGCTCTCCAACAGTGGCACAATTCCCCAGGCAACCAGAAACTCCCTGGAGCAAGAAAGCCATGGACATCTGTGCAGCTTCCTAGTGAAAGGCAAGGGGTATATCTCTAAGTAAAGGCGATGTGGTGGGAGTACCGGCTTGTGCAAGACAGGTGGTCCAGTGGGGAAAGGTTGGCATATGTTAGGGGAGGTGGGGATGGGGCGAAGAAGAGTGTGGCCATCGGGAATCATGGAGTTGAAACTGCATCTCTGGTGGCCTGGCCTCTTTTCAAAGCCCCAGAAACTGCCTGTCGTATGTGGCTCATGTCAGGTACCAGTTTTCCAGAATGAAATGCACCATTAGCAGGTAAAGACAATTCATTAGGTGCAACACAGCAGAACTGTAATTAATTATTAGATATTTCTCACAGAATGCACCTCCAAGATCACATTGCATTAGCCACAATATTGGACTGATGGAGCATAAACAAGGGTAATGATAAACACCGGTGAACGGAGTTGGGAAGAGATGGTTATTAGGGTACTGGTGTGTTTCATGTGGGGTTTATTTAACAGTCTCATTAATGATCTGGAAAAGGAAGTGAATAACCGTTTAATTAAGTTTGCATTTGATACTAAATTAGAAGTTGCTGCAGACACCTCTGAGGGCAGAGAAATAAATCAAAAGGAGCTAGAAGCATGTGTGGTGCAGAAGAAAATGAGATCTGGTGTGAAGAAAAAAAGCAAGCTAATCTCTCTGGAAGGAAATAATATAAAACGTAGCTATCAGTGGAGGAATTCTGGAGAAAGCAGTGTTGAAAGAGATGTAGGAGTGTTAATGGACTATATATTCCATCACAGCTCGGGTATATGTTTACAGAAGCAACGCATCAAGGAGCAGGAAGGTAATAGCCCTTCATTGTAGGGCTCTAGTGAGAACCCATCTATAATGCTGCACTCTGTTTTGGGCATCCTGTTATCAGAGAGATATAGACAAATTGGAATGAGTTCAGAAAAGAGCCATAAAAATGATCCCATATCCCTGGAGATAATGACTTATGAAGAAAGATCAGAAGAAGTAAATGTGTAAGGCCTTGTCTGAAAGATGACTGAAGTAGGGCAGGAAAACAGCCTTCAAATATGTGAAAGCAAAAAGGGAGGAGGATAATTTATCATAGTAACTATTAGTAATAGGATGAAATAATAAGTAACAACAATAAATTCAAAAAGGGCAACTTCAGGTTGAATGTAGGGAGAAATTTCTGACAGTGGAATTTGGGTTAGTTTGCAGAGAAGTTTCCCAGGGGTAAAAGTAAAAGCTGCATTCAACTCATTTAAAATCAAATTGGACAACTCACTAGAAAATGCACCCTGCTATGGGGAACAATCTTCCATCGCCTGGGGAATAAGCTGGATGACTTAATAGGACATTTCACACTCGAGTCTTTATGACTGTGATATTTTTAATATGCATGGTCAACTGTTTCAGGAAAGTATACATTTCTTCTGCTGTCAGGCCTGGTAATACAAACACTCGCATGCCAACATAACTTTTAAGAAGGCAAGTAGCTCTGCTGACAGCACTGCACTGCTGACATGCAAAAACACAAGCCTGAGCTCTTCAAGTTTTTGTAGGATCAGAGTCTTAGATCTTGCAGTTGTCAATATCGAGATGGTATATACAGGTAACCACATCATTTACGGGTAGGTGAAGAAGTGTGCAGAACAAAAGATGGGGGTTGGAAGCTCCAGCGAGGATGTATTATTATTGTTATTATTATCGCTATTGCTATTACTACTTATAAATGACTGGTACCATGTGTGGAGTTCAACTCTGTTTCTTAACTGTTCACCTTTTTCGTCTCCTGCTTTCACCTTTGTGCAGAGCATTCATTAGACTGTGTAAGACTGCTTTTTATACTCTGTTTTTTAGCGTTCGATATTTTAATATACCCTAAAATGCCTGTTGAATGAGAAAAGAGACAAGCTGAAATGAAAACCTGACCCTCCCTCAGATCAAGAAGAGATGGGAAAGGCTATGGATTTAAATGGATATGAGGGTAACCCCATATTTTCCTCCCGGTTATAATAATGTAATGTTGAATTCACTTCACCATTCATTAGCGGCAGAGACAAGCTCATGGGCATTCAGATAGGTATGCTCCCTAAAACACCATGGTTTTCAAATGTGGGGGTTTTTTATGTTCTTGTTTTCTTCTCTTCCCTCCCCTCTCTCCACTGGGCTATCCGTGGGGCTGGCAGCCTGGTGGTGCCACAGTCCAACACCCGAGCCTCGGGACTCTCCAGCAAGGGGTCGAGCAGCAGCAGCTCCAGTGAATCAGAGACCAGCTCAGAGTCTGACTCAGAGAGCGAGAGCAGCTCCAGCGAGAGTGACGGCAGCAAACCCTCACATTACTCCAGCCCAGAGGTAAGGGCTTCTGCTCTTTATGGTTTAGGGCAGCAATCCGTTATTACACCCACTCAGACCTTTTTCCAGCCAAGCCAACACAAGGAGGCTGTGGGGAGATGCACAAAAAAAAAAAAAAAAAAAAGGAAGAGAAAGGCCCAGGGATCCTCCTCTTGGCATGCCGTGAAACGCAAGTGGCAGGGGATCCTGGGGCAGATTAAAGCATTTGAAACAAGAATGAAGAAAGAAATAACCCTGTGACATTTTCCTCAAATTGGAGATGAGTGGAGCGCCTCGCAAGGCTCACAGCTTGCTTGAAGTTTTATGTGAGACTGCCTCCATAGCAATGGCTTGCTTAGCATGTAAGTCCTAATGTGGGCTCCCAGCACTGCAAGGGAACTAAAGGCTTCTCTACACAGGGGAGCTATTATAAAATCAGTTTGAGGGTGGATTTTTAAGCAAAACAGTTGTTTCTCACTCACACACTTCCCTCACCTCACTCTCTAAGTGAATTAGTGTCTGCTACTGCTGCCTTTGTGTGATTTCTTTTAATCCACCTCCAAAGTGGACTAAACTGAATTACTCGTGGTGAAAAACGTTAAGCCCAAGCTTGTCATCTGGAAAGCTAGTACTGAAAATTTCCCCATGTAGACAAGCCCTAGCCAAATTACAATGAAGCTGCCAGTGCTATGCTACCTTCTGCTTTCACCTCTGCAGAGTGCTCGACACGACAAGGCTGCTTTCTCTGCTCTGCTTTTCTACCAGGATTGACGTTTTTACATGTTTTGGTCAATACACAGCTTTAGTATAAAACCACGAACTCCACAGCCACATCACACACATTAATGTATGTAAAAATATTCAAAAATCTAGTGGCAAGATTGTAAATACACATGAAATACAGTCAGTGTATTTTCCTACTCGACATAAAGCATCCAATCATCAGACTCCTCCCCCCAAAAACTATGCCTCACCTATTCTCTCACCCTGAAAAATTATACTGAAGCAAGACTTTCCTCATCTTTTGCTCAGTTATTTGGGGCCATGTTTTCTATCAGGCAAAATGCAGCACTCGCAGAAACATCCTTAATATATTTTTCTCAGGTTCTGTCACTTTTGTTCCTTATTTAACACTTATCTTCCTTTCTGTCTTTCCTTCACAGTACTTTCAGATCCATTTCCAGTTAATTTTCTTCTCACTTTGTCCCTCCCCTAAATCTCTCTCTCTGGATCTCTTTCCTTTCATCTCTATTCTCTTCCTACCAGTCTCTTCCAGTCTCTCTTTCCCTGTTGCCCTCACTGCACTACCCCGTGTCTTATTTCCCATTCCGAGCTCTCTCATCTGACCCGTTAAGACCTTGTTCTTTCTCTGCCTAGTTCCCCGCTGAAATTAGTGCTGAGATCTCACGTTCGGTCTCTCCTCTCCCTGCGGGATCTTAGAAGGTGGAAGAAAAGGGATTAAGAGAGAGAAGGAACCATTGTTGTGGGGGAGGAACTATGAGGAGAAGCATAGTACCCAGGAAGGGGGGAATATCTACTATCCAGGCAGATAACCCATGCTGCTTGGACCTGAGAGCAGCGATTCCTCAGGGAATGCAGGGAGTTAATTAACTGAGGCAGGTCATGGATTTCATGAAGCCAAGCAAGGGGCTGAGACTCAGGGAAACATGGAGGATGTCCCTCCTCTTAAGCATTTTATATATATCCTCTTGAGATCTGTGGAGCTCCTTTTGTACAGAGCCTGAGTGATCAGTGATCATTGTCATGAAGCAGCTGTACCGCTCCAACAGATTGCTTGTCTCTTTGCATTATATTTGTGTGGTTTGCCTTCTAGGACATGCTGTATGAGACATGCTTATACAAAAATGTAAATGACTTAAAAAACGTGATGGCTGCAGTGGTTTTCATAGGTCATGCCTTGATGGGATATGGGAGAGGCCACACATGGATAGGGACAGGGTGTCCCAGGGAAGCAGGTTACCTGTGCTTTCCCTGCCCCACTGTATGACTGATGGCACCAGTTCAAAACATGTCTATATGATGTCTCTGACTGGAAGTCCGGTCTGCTTTGTATTAATACTTTAACTTACATTTATGCACCCAGTGAAGCCATTTTTCTAAAGTATATGCCATGTTCTTTACCCAGTAAACGGAGAGAGACAGCTCATTGGAAGCTCTTTAAAGGGAGAACCTGTACACCTAAATTTAAGTAGTGAACTCAATTCCAGTCCTAGTCTTAAAATAAATTTCATCTATTGGATAAAATAAAAGAAGCAAATAAATCTCTGCTTTTGCTTTAGCATAAACTGATAAATTCAGGTACAATGAATTTGAGTACTCCAGCACAATGCTCAGCAGGATATCCATATTTCCGGGTTGGGAGTAACTTAATGTGGAAAACTGCAGACCATTATGAAGCCTTCATTTATTTTTTTTTCGATAATCTGAAATACTATATGCATATACTCAAAGATTTTTATTTCTAGGACAGTGTGCCTTCTGCATTTGAGGTTATATAGAAATTCAATTGCTGTTTCATTTCTTCTGTATTTTTTTCCTCATTTCATTTTGAAATCTTTGTGTTGTTCTCAGGTGTCTAAATACAGTTTCTTAAGAGTGTAAAAGCAGCTCATAGTAAAGCATACATATAAAATAGATTAGATGAATTGCACCCTAAAAGTGCCTGTTTCTTTCCATTGACTGTTTAGAGCCTGTAGTGACTAGCTCAGCTGTCTACACTTTATGTCTGCAGTAAACTAAGAAAAATGGCTGAGCTAGAACAGGAGACAACATTCAGACTGATTTCAGTGAGGTGGACAAATTAAGGTGCCTCAGACTTTAATGCGAGTAGTTACAGTTTTGTGGACTGCCAAACCTGAAATTATGAACAAGGGACTGAGGCTTCTATCTCCTGGTTCTTTGCTGAAGTCATGAATTCTTTGCATGACCTTAATTAACGTCATAAATGAGGACTCGAAAACAATGACATCTTGTCCTTGCAATTATTTCAGATGGTAGAAAAAAACCTTGGGTGTCAAGTCCATAGAAAGAGCTACATTTCACAAAGAATTTGGTTGGTTTGTTCTTTGTTCCATCGAATTATCCTGCAGACCTTTAATAAGGCTGAATCTGGTTAGACAACTGGGAATTCCCACTGTGCAGGGAGGACTAGAGGAAAGAATGGGCAGGAAGGAAGCGGAGAAGCCATCGCATGGGACAAAGCATCAGTGGCTAGTCAACAGTAAGCAGGCCAGAAGAAAGGTGTTCTGTCCTGGGCCCCGCCAGCCCCACACACCAGATGCAATGTCCTTTACAGCCTCCGCTGTTGGGACTAGTGCGCCACCATTAAAGTTTTTTCCTCTTTTTCAATGATTCACATATACACACGGGAATCTCCAGTTCTGATTTGATAAAGCGCTATTAGCAGTGCTAATAGTAGCAATAAAGTAGTAGTAGTAATAATCATAATAATCGTCATCATCATCATCATCTATGCCTTAAATACAATGAAAAGGCACCACATTTGTATGGGGATTGCCCTGAATGAAATCTTTGATAGCAGGGCAGCACAAGTGAGTTATCATAAGGGTAAATTAGTACGTGGATTTACAATAGGCTGTGTATACTGCAGGGATGACTGATAGCTCAGTCCTACCCCACAGTTGGCTAAGTACATGCACGTTTTATAGGCTATCTAATCTCTCAGTGAAAGTGGTGTCGTGCTTCAAGTTTACCATAGTATCAGCTGCACCTTCGGTCCCTTTTTTTAATAACAAGAGTAGAGTGATCCCATTACACTTCCATTGTTTAACAGCCCTTCGCCCCAGAAAGTGTTTCTGGGTAATGTTTTGGCAAAGGTTTCTTTTGGCTGCATGCCGCTTGTGGTTGCACTCTGGATGCATGCACTCTGGTCACACTCGTAGCCTTGAAGAAATCTGAGATATATAGATGTGCTGTGTGGGAGTCATCCCACCTAAATTTGGATGCTTGTACTATAGATACCTACATCTGCTCATCACCTCAGCCTCCCCTTTACAGTCGGAGGAGAGGAATAGACGTTTTTAGGGCCCAGCTCATCTGGCCTATTTCAGATATCTATTTCAAGAGGGAACGTTTCACACCCTAGAAGAGTAGTCCACTGACTGGAGAAGGAACTTGTTAAGTAACTCAGATATAGGTGTCTATGTTGTACAGATGAAGCCACCCACAATTTTTAAGGAAGCGTATCGCATCCTTCCGTTTCTTGATGAAGCCTGGAACATGTGTACATCTGTGGTGCGTTGGTCCCTGGAACTATCTTTGTCTGGTGAAGATTCCTGGTTTGGGCTTTCATGCCAAACCCATATTTCATTCCAAGTTAGCTTCACCAGACGACTGTTATTCCTCTTGCTATTGCCCACAGGGGCACCACCAGCTTTACTCCAATGGAAAACTGCCCAGTTCTCTTCAAGGCCTTTCCAAGATACAAAAAACTACAGGATGGAGACCATCAGTCTGGATTTATGTTCATATATATTTCCCTCCTTTCAAGCTGGTGAAAATGTCCCACTTGGAGCAAACCAACTTTTCTTCAATAGAATGGTATGTGACCTGCTCAGGGGGTGGTGTGGATGGAGGAATTAGGGATGTTCTTTTCCTCCCACAAATAATTGCATTTAGGTATGCAAAGTGGATGGGCGAAAACTTTCAAGTGAATTTGCCCAGTCCTCCCCCTTATTACTAGGCCTGCTCTTCTTTCTTGGCTGTGGTGATTTTGTTGTCTTGCAAGGTACCTTGGGTTTTTAAATGATTTCAAAGTACAGTAATTTTTAGTTAGAGCAATCAATTGAATAAATTACTTCCAAAAGTGAATTGGCATCACTCATATACACCAAATCTCAAATATTCCAAAACTGTATTGAGCCCCAAAAATAGTGAGAAACGTTTTTAAATTCTGATTTTTTAAAATTTGGATTCTTTTAATTCACCTTATGGGCTGCAGGCTTTTTACTTTTAGCAGATGCATCTTAAAAGGTTTTCTTAGCAGGCACTTCTTCAGGGTTTTTCAGCAGCCACAAGGATTTGAATTTTTATTTAAATAATCCCCAGATGTGCATCTAAGCCCATGATTCTGAAAGCTGAGGCTTTAAGAAAAAATAACGAGCGTCCCGAAACTCCTGACAAAATTAGTAAAGCTGACAATATTGCTGACCATTTTATTAGACTTCATATTTGGTTATTGGTTGGTGGGACTGTAGTTATTCTGCCTTAATAGCAGACATATCACTGTAGGAAAGTACCACGTTGCCAAGTTATGACACTGTAGCAGTTAATCACTGTTTTCTGCTGGTTTACTGTGATCCCTTGAAATCCATATTTTGTGAACCGCTGTTTTCAAGAATTACAAGGTACATAAAGAGACAGAATGGGATGTAATGGAAAAGCTGGAAGTTTTTTTGAACTTCCAAGCTGACCTATACTTATGGGCAGAGGTATATTTTTTTCCCACGTGCTTCTGATGTATGTCCTTCTCGTAAATACACCTGAACAGTGGAAAAACTTCCATGTATAGTCAACCTTTTACTATATATCTAGTAAATTCGGTGCACAATGAATGACACCAAACATATCTATCTGTATTTTCAGCAGCAATCAAAAAAATGCTGTTTATTTTCGATAAAGAGTTAAGAGTTGTAAAAATATATCTTCATCCAAGAGAAATACTGCCCATCCATTTTCAAGATTTACAGCTCAGGAAAGAAATTCCTCATGTAAGATATTAGGGAGTATGCTTAAGAAAAAATAAACTTAAGGAAATCCAGCAAACTTCCCACAGGTACTGGCTAACTCGATGATGAGTAAATTAGATGCTTTTGCAAGAAGGAATATTTGTATCATATGAATTCCGATGCCTAACTTTTTTGCTTATTTTAGGAGCCTTTGCTCCATGTAGAGTGAATACAACCCTCAGTGGGTGATTCTGGAAACGCCCTTGGCTATGCAGGAAACCTGTGTCACCCTCAGGCACCTACTTTAAATAAGGAGTTAAGTAAGAGACTCTTTTAAGTTAGAGACTGTGGATATTCTTTCTTGAGCAAACTTTCTTCCAGAGCATTGATGGTTTTCATGTTAGACTCATGACACACTTTTTGGTTATTCATATGCAGTACCTAGTGGATCAGATTTTGGTTCCAGTTAAGGAAATTAAGGGACTTTTCACATTGGCTTCTGCAGGGTTGGATTATGGCTGGCCATCTACCCCGTCATTTATTTCTTGGGGTTTTTTTGCCTTTCCTCTTCATTTTATTACACTCAAATTACCGATAGCAAGAAGCACTAGAAAACGCTTGCACATTGTTCTGAAATAACATTGTCTGAGCTGTGGTTACATTTGAAATCATAATTATCCCACTTCTTCACTGTCCAAACACCATTATGTTTTAGATGCTGTCTTATAACTTGATCATGTTGTGACAGGAACTAAGAGAAAAACTAACAGCGGCACAATACTCACAAAATGAGCACTTGACAATACCACCACAAAACAAATGTTTGTGGGATCTCACAGGATTATAACGTCAATAGCAGACAGATTACATGAACCTCCTGGTTAGCCCTCCAGCTCCCCACTACATGCCTCTCTGCATGCTTTTTAAATGCTATTTTTATTTGTTGCAATGGCACAGGACACAAAATACATATCCCTAGGTTTCCTACTAGCTATCCTGCCTTAGCCACAGCCATACCCCTGCCTTGTTTTCCTCCCTTCCTATCGCCATTATATTTTCTTCTATTTGAAAACTTGGGAGCGTTTCCCAGTAAAGCCGGTGCCAGTAGCACTGTGTGAATCATCCTTAGAAATGATGAATCACTGAAGCCGTCCTCTTTCCCAACCTCATTCAGAAATCAAAAATATCCCCACTTGCGCGGCATGCCCCACGTCTCCCGTCCCACCGCACAGTGTTAGACCATCTGTAGCTTGGCTTCAGCAGGGAAGAGCCTGAACCTCCAGGATTAACACACCTCTGCTGGGCATGGGACCTCCTTCCAATGCTCCTGCCTTTGGGAATACCGCATCCAGCCCCCTGTGCCACCATGGCAGCACCCCAGGCTGGTGACCAGGGCCAGGCAGTTGCCATGGCTTAGGGGTGGCTCCTTGACCAGAGGAAAATCTCAGCAGTACCATGAGGGACCTGGCGTTTTGGTGTCCCTGAGGGAGCGTCAGGGTAAGGGCAGCAGGGTTTTGGCTCTAACCTCATTGCTATCTGTTTCCCTTTCAGCCTGAGCCACCCTCATCTAACAAGTGGCAGCTGGACAAGTGGCTGAATAAAGTCACCCCGCACAAAGCACCCATCCTGACCCACCATGACGGCACGGCGCTGGAGGCCCATCCCTACTACGGACGCGTGAAGGCGGAGCGGCAGGAGAGCGAGAAGACCCCGGCCACCGGCCCGGTTGAGCACCGCAGTGGGGAGGGCCGTGCCACCACCACCGTCACCGCCGCCATTGGGGACGGACCGCGGCCCAGGACCGCCAACAAAGCCCCGGGCAGCAAAGGCGGCCGGCAAAAGTCACCCCCTGCAGCTGACGGCGGGCCTTCGAGGCGGGCGGCGGGGAAGAAGGCACCGCGGCGGGCTGAGAGGACCTCTGCCGGGGACGGCCCCCACTGCCCCGGGGTGGAGGAGCCTCCTTCAAGCCACAGCTTTCTGGAAAGCACTGCTGGAGAGGCGCCGAGGGCCCGGCCCGGCGGTGGCAGCAGTGGCGGTGGCTGCAGAGCAGGGCATCGCCGAGGGGAGCCCCGCTCGGCCGCGGCAGGCGAGAAGCGTCGGGCCCGGGGACCGAGCAAAACGGCGCCCAAATCCAAGGAGTTCATTGAGACCGAGTCTTCGTCCTCGTCATCCTCCTCCGACTCGGGCTCTGAGTCGGAGCGGGAGGAGCGCCCACTGCCCAAGGCGCCGCTCACAGCCGGGGCCGAGCCGCGGGCCAAGGACGCGGGGACCAGCGCCGCCAGCAAACCCCACGGCGGCTGCAGTGCCTTTGGCTCCATTAATGCCAGGACTAGTAGTGAAATAGCAAAGGAGCTGGAGGAACAGTTTTACACCCTGGTTCCTTTCGGTAGGAATGAGCTCCTGTCTCCTCTGAAAGACAGTGATGAGGTAAAGTCGCTGTGGGTCAACATTGACTTGGCTCTTTTGTCCAGGATTCCAGAGCGTTTGCCCGAAGAGCCGCTGGCCATGAGCGCCGGAGCAAGCCAGGCGGCCAGCCTCCCGCAGGGTAGTAGTGCTGACCCCCCCGCAGAGAAAGGTTTACCGAAATCTAGAAGGAAACGCAAGGTGAGCTTCAAGGGGACTGATTGGGGGGGTAGGGGAGGCCTCCAACAAGTGGGAGGCAAGCATTGCTTGTGCCCGCATCCACTGCTTGATGGCGGTGTCTTCTCTGGGCTGGCACTTCAGAGCTGGGATTTGTCCCCGCTCGCCACATAGGAACCAGCCAAGCCCCAGGGTAGATGTCATCCCAGGAGGTGATGAAACTCCTGTCCGCGAGGGATCACAGCCCCTTGGAGGTGGTGTTCACTGCTGGCACACGGCTTTCCATGCCTTAGCAAAGGCACTGCCTTTTTAGTAGGATAGTTTTCTCTCCTAAAGCTTCTCCCAAAACCTGAGCATTTGGAGGTGTTGCTTAGGTCCGCAAAGGGACAACTATTGGCTATCTTGTCATGGTCTGCATGGTGTCACTGCATGTGTGGAAAAGGGAGACGTAGCATCTTTTTTACCCTCAGATTGTCAACTAGAGGCAAGCCCTTCAGTGCTGGCAGGCAGTCCTGGCTTCATGGGGGATGTGCTTGCAGAGACCTTGTGACCTGCCTGGCTCTGCAACCTGCTTCCCTTGCACCCCAGTGGCCCCCTTTTACCCCCAGACTCTCGGGCAGGTGTAGAAGTGGGAGTGTAGTCCATTAGCTGCCCCCTCCCTGGCAGCACCATCACAGCAGACAGGTGGACACATCGCTCTGGTCACATCCACCCCTCCGCCCTGCCTCTCCCACAAACTTTCTGAGCCGCTGGTGGTGCCGAGGAGAAAGCCCCGTCCACCCCATGGCCACAGCTGTCCACCAAGAAGGCTTTCTGGTCCGTTTGTACTGATCTGACCCCGAAAGTCACTCTGAACTGGAATTGCCATCTGCCCAATTTCTGGACAGTTTTACTGTGCAGTCATCTGTCACCCTCTGAGCTACTGTACATGTACAGATTGATCTGTACATTTTTGAGGATCATTTATCTAAAGCAGTCTTTTCCTTTTTTATCTTTTTTCAATTTTTGGTTCTTTTTTTAGTATCTGAAAGGTGGCAACCCAGCTCTGACCACTGATAGAGCCATAACAGAGAGCCCTGATAAGCTTTAAGATGTGTTTGTCTGCATTTTCTTTAGAAAGTAGCATAGAAGTAATTGCACAGTACAAAATGATGGGAAACAGGTCAAGAAAGAGTGGCAGAAACTAAATATTTATGGTTTAGGCCATAGGAGATGCTAGTGTGATAGTGCCAAGCTGTACACCCAGAAGGAAACAGGACACTACAGAAGAGCAAAATAAATGCAGTCATTCTAGAAATGCTTAATTTGACTTTCTGTGGCACATATTATCTTTTGCTCTTCTGTCTTAAAGCACTGCTGTCAGTTGTGGTTTTAGTGATGTAATAAATACAAGGCATTCATGGAGTACCAAACTGCCCCTCAGCCTGGAATAAGGCCCTCAGTGGGAATAAGGACAGCTGCTATGCAAACTCAGAGCATGTGGTCCCTCTTCCCAAAATACTTTATGGATAAGACTAATAAGAATGGATTATCAGGCATAACTGCAAAATTAGAAAGAGCCCCTTATCACCTCCACCTCTGTCATGATCTCAAGAGCACAGGCGAAGTAGAGACAGAGGAGGATGGTTAGGCACTGAGATGCGAGAAGATCTTCACTCCTGTGGAGTGTAAGCTACGGTGTTAACCCCGTAGCAGCACCCACACTGGCACTGGGTAACACAGAAAATGTTGTTGCCATGCAGCAAGGCAATAAATAGAGTAGAATCAACAGATCATAAGTAAAACTCAGCCAGCACTGGAAGCTGGAGAACTTTTAGAAGTGGAAAAGACTGTGGACTTTGCAGGCAACTGGGAAAGCAGAGCCTTTGGGAGCCGATGACAGAACCTAAGGAACATAATAAAAAATTAAATAGTGGCAGGAAACATTGACCAGGCCAGATAGGGCCAGGGTGCAGTCCCAAGCAGTGGCACAGTCACCAGCTTTGTTTAACTGTTAACATGCTTGCTAATGTGGTTTTGGCCTGGGTCAACTTCTGTTCTTCCAGCCAGTGGCTGGCCCTCGCTTGGGACTGGAGTAAGGTCCATTCTGAAAAGGCAATCTGAATGTGGCATACCCTGGTTTGCAGGAGGAGCGAGATGAGTGCATGGACGCAAGCTGTGCCATGCTGGTTGGTCTCAGGACCAGTTGCTGATCTGTTGGATTTGCTGGTATAGGCATAGTCACTGATGGCAAGAAAAGAGAGGGAGAGACAAAGGAGGTATGAGGTTAAAGAGTAGGCAAGAGAAAAGTGCACAATGAGATGGGCAAAGAGGGCAATATACAGAAAAAATATTCCAAGGGGCAAGTGAGGAAGCAGTGGAAACAATTCGAGTTTTTTATCCTACTCCTTTGTTTGAACACTGCCTCTTAAGATTTTATTTTTTTAAGACATGGACCAATCGTCTCTGATCCCTGCTAGCTATATACTCAAAGAAAGTGTCTTCATTAATACCACTATGCCAGAAAATACCAGCCCCTGACTTTTTGAAATACTTTTGGATCTTTAGTAAATCCCAAACCTACAAGATTATTATTTTTCTCTTCATTCAGTGTGAGAATGAGGAAGAGTGCAGAGACATCAAGAAGACTCACTTAGAGCGAGAGAGTTCTTCACGATTAGCTGCCTCTGCCCACAGCATCACAACAGCAAATCACTGCAATATGAATGAAAATAGGTAAGCATTTTCCTTCTTTTTTACCACTGCGTCATACAACTAGTTGCAGTTTAATGCCATGTGTTATTTTTTCCTTTAATAGGATTTATTTTTTAATTACCACATTTTATGTTGAAAAATTTCCCACTGCATTCCCCTTACTTCTGGTTTAATGAACAAGTTATCTGCTCCTGACACATTTATATACTTGCATTTTTGTACTATTGCACAAAGAAGTTGTGAGTGCGAGTGTGAGATTCATGGAATCGGTAATTCTAGGTAGAGCGATGCGATTGTCCGAGACGTATTGCCAGACACTGTGTTGTAGGTACCAGTTCACGTAGGCAACCGTCTTATAGCCTTACAGTGTTACGAGTTTCAAACCGCAAGTTTGACTGTATAAATACAATTACCTGTAAGCTCTATGGAAAAGATTGAGAAAAATATTCAAAACAATGCCTGCAATACTCAGTTCCAGAATATATTTGAGATCCAATATTTTTGATTTTACAAGCAAACTATTCTGTGTAATTGCTCAGTATTTTAGGACAAGGAACTCTGACTTTAAAAACAATGACATTTTCATAGGATGCAGGGCATGAAAACAAATTCTGAATATTTTGCATTTGCTATTTGGCATGGTTTAGCAATGTTGGATCAATCATACTGAGCATCTCTGGAGACTTCCAACAGTCAAACTTAGGAATGCATCTTTTCAGAGTTCAGCTGCATGCTGCTTAGTACATGCTGGTAATCAGTATTTTTTTTAAAAAAATCATTTTCTGGTAGCATCAGGGTATCTCATGGGGTGAAACTGCTAAAATTAGAGAATATTTGTATTAATTGTATTAGGCTTTTCTGTTGTACGCATCGCTGATGAGTTTGAGCAATTCTTGTCATTAATACCAAAAAAAATCATGGAGAAAACTAATATATATAGTGCTTATTCAAAAATGTGCATTCAATTTTTTTGTCCTGACATGTCACATATGTTTCATAAAGTGAAAACAATACCCAGAACAGTTTGTTTTACTGTGGGTGATTGCATGCAGGCATGCCATTCCTGTTACCGCAGTGTCATATGTTTTACGTCGCATTCATTTTCAGAGAATAGCATGGCTGTCACAGCTTGCTATGTCATGGGGTTAATTCTGTGCTTCCTGGAAGCAGGACAATAATTTGTGTTTTGCTTGACATTATATTCTGTACTCCTGGTAGCAACTGTACGTTAAAGAAACAAAGAAGAAAGTCTTAAATGTATATTTGCCTCCTAATTCTTCCTCGGTCTGCTCTGCTTCCAAGATGTTTCTGTGTTTTATGCTACTGTAGGGCATGACACCAAATGTTAATATTCCCACAGTTGAGGATGGGCTACTGAGGCTGTAGCTAAACCAGCAGTGCAGGTCTCAGGACCTCCTGTCCCTCTTGCAACGGGCGGCTGCTCGTGCTGGCAGATCCCCCCTCCAGTTTTGCCACCATAGCTACCTGTGAGGGTCTCCTGCAAGTTCACTGAAGAAATTTGTCTGAAACCAGAACTCTTTTCTTCTTTTTTTTTTTTTTTTTTTTTTTTCCGGGTTGTTAGTATTCAGCTCCCAGGAGAGCCACACAGACAGTTTTGTCAGCACAACTGAGGGCCGGTAGCAAAGACAGGAGGAAAGACACCTTCAGACATGAGCATTTTCTACTGTGTAATTACAATCTGAGGTGCAGACTAAACAAGGCCCTGTTTGACAAGAAGGACTGGCGTGTCAGGCAGAGATATCCCAAATATCTTGCACCTATGTCAGATGCCACAGTCATAGAATCATAGAATCGTTACGGTTGGAAGAGACCTTTAAGATCATCGAGTCCAACCATTAACGTAGCACTGCCAAGTTACTACTAAACCATGTTTCTCAGCACTACATCTACCTGTCTTTTAAATACCTCCAGGGATGGTGCCTCAACCACTTCCCTGGGCAGCCTGTTCCAATGCTTGATAACCCTTTCAGTGAAGAAATTTTTCCTAATATCCATCCTAAACCTCCCCTGGCGCAACTCAGGTCCATTTCCTCTTGTCCTATCGCCTATTACTTGGGAAAAGAGACTGACCCTCACCTCGCTGTCCTTGCTGGGACAGTCTGCCCAGTCCCAGCAGATGATGGCTCACTGCAAATTGTTCTGCGTGGCTTCTCAGTATAAGATGGTGGTGCTGCTGCAGTTTAACTGCTCACAATACATTTAGGTGGGCCCTATGCAATGGGCCAAAGGCAACGTATAAGGTCTGCAACACAAGTGGAAATTGCAGCTACTTCTCACAAGCTCTGGCCCAAGCTTTTGAGGCTTGGGTACACTTCGGAAGAGCTATGGCTTCTCTTGGATGCTTTAGGCCCGCACTTTGACAATGATGTATAAATATGGCTAGCCAAGGCACGGATTTATGTTTGAAAATAGGAAAGGGAATGACAGCATCAGCCTGCACATTCAAAATAGTGCTAAAGGTCTTATTTTTCTTAGGGGGAGAAGAAGGGCACAGTTGTCCATCTTACACACTCTGATTCTTGCTTTTGTAAACAGCATTGGTCATTAAAGGAAAACAGTTGATGTTGTGTTTTAAAGGTACTACACTGTGGGAAACAGGAAAGGTTCTGAATTGTGATTCATGGCTTCTTTCACAGCTAGTTTTTTAAAGACTTGCCAGATAAATGGAGGAATGTATGATAAGAGCACATTTAATTAGCTCTGTTCCTTGAAATTATGTGCAGAAATAAAGTATAGTTTGTACCATATTCTTTTTTGTGATTCCATTAAGTGTATACTGTCTAATACAGTAACTATAAAGAAGTGAGAATTGTCCATAAAAAGTAATAGGCTGAATAAAGGGGAATGTGACAGGGAAAGGTATTGTGTTAAAATAGTCTGTCTGACCTTAATCACAGTTTTAGACTTAATGCAGACTGTCTCCTTAAAAAAAACCTTTTATTTTGTGTGTGTTGCTTTAAGATTATCAGCTAAATATTTTCTTCAAATTAGTGCATTTGAAGTTTATTTCTGGGCATATTTTTACAGTCTGCCTGACTTCTCCTCATCCAAAGCTTCTCCCAAATAAATGAAAGCTGAAAATACTGTGTGTGTTATAGCTTTCTTCTTTAGAAGACGGAGCAGCTCACATTTCTCTGCATCTACTGTTTGCATATGTTTCCTTTTATCTGCACTACCAGCCTATCTTTCTTTGTCTTCAAAATCTGTGTTAGATTAGGATAAACAGTGCTACCAAAGGCTGGGCATCGAGCACAAAGATAAGCCAGTCATCTTTAAACACATTTCCTGTTTTAGTTCACATATGGTTTTATTGCCATGGCTTATAAATTGTCACCTGTAATGGTGAAATAGGGCTCCATAACCTGAACTTACACTTCAGAGCCTAATCTCCGTCTCCAGCTATCCCTTAAGAAATGGTGAGCAAGTGGCCATTTATCTCTGTATTTTTTTTCAAGTACTCTGATACAGACTTTGTATTAACTCCAGAATTACAATTTGCCTTGAAGGAAAAGAGGAGAAACATGATACAAATTTGTAAATGAACTCTTGGTCCCAATACTGTAAGCTTGTTTCCAGATACCAATAGACTTTATCCTGCCAGCATGTTTTAAATTCAAAGTTTTGGTAATATATAAAACATTTACCTTTCTCAAAGCCAGCTTTGTGACACTCCATTACTGTAATTTCCATTTTCAGCTTGGCAATACCAATAAATAAAAATGAGAAAATGCTTCGGTCACCCGTCTCTCCCCTCTCTGATGCATCAAAACACAAATACTCCAACGATGATTTAACTTCCTCCAGCAGACCTAATGGCAGCAGTCTATTACCTTCCATCTCCTCCAGCAAAAAACATAAGGGTGAAATCCAGTCGCAGCCACATCCTGGAGACTTAAATGTAAGTTTATGCTGCTGTTCACGATATAAAGCCTAGCTGTATATTTTTCACTTTGTATTGCAGTCTGTGATAGTTTTGCAGAATGTTATGCAAAAGAATTGTAATAATAAATGTTGTATTGTAAGTTCAGTTTTTCTGGTTTGGAGTTGAGCAAGGCACAGAAGTAAGGAAAGAGGGCAGGCTGTAAAATGGGCAAATAACAAAGGCTACATAAGCAAAAGGTAAAAGCTAATGGCCCGAAACAAATGGCTTTTGACCTCCAGAGTATTGCTTGGGCACGATGCAAGCCCCCTACATTCAAAAGCGTGGTGCATAAGGCCTCTACTCAGCCGCTGCCTAACCATGAGTGTGCCTGCAAAAAAGTTCCTAGAATCATAGAATCATAGAATAGTTTGGGTTGGAAGGGACCTTTAAAGGTCATCTAGTCCGAACCCCCGTAATGAGCAGGGACATCTTCAACTAGATCAGGTTGCTCAGAGCCCTGTCAAACCTGACTTTGAACATTTCCAGGGACGGGGAGAACATTCTCCTACATGTCTTACAACCAACTTTCTCAGACACTTCTACTTAACACTTGACACTGGTAAACAGCTTAGCACCAGCCACACAGCTCAGCTCCATCAGAGCCCAGGTATTCCGATATTTATCAGAGTCTTGCTCACGCTAAATGTGTTCAGAGCGCTTTTCCAGATAAGGCTATGTCACTACACCACGTGGTAGCAACTGCTTTCAGAGCACAGAGAGAGAAGAGTAGATGCTGCCCCCATTTATGTGTGAGTTCTGTGATTAGGATGCTGAAGTAAAGAGCCTGTTAGCTCTTCTAATTGAGGGAATTCACATCTTTTTCTCTCTCACCTCACAAAATCAAACCCTACCCTCCAGCCTACAGGACACTGCCAGTAGAAGATCAAGGGCAGAATATTGTCATGTCCTCCTTTGAAGCTGTTCTCCTTTGTGTGAAATACCTAGAAGTAGCAATTTGGGTACCATCATATTGATGTCCACTGCTGGAGCTTCTAGTCAAGCTGTTAAGGCACTCTGGTGCTACTAGAAAGGCACATGCTCCTCTCCTTGCTACAAAAACCATTTATGTATTTTATCCTATATCTATTTGCTGTATTTGTTATTTGATACATAAGAGGCGTCAAAAGTCTAAGTATTAGTGCCTAAGCAGCTTTCAGGAAAACAAACGACCTAAGTTGTAGCAGTGGTCTCCTCCGGACACTTTTGTTATGGGGATAACAAGCCCCACAGCGTATGTTAAGCATATATGTTTATACTTAAATATATATTTTTTTTTGGAGAGTGGAGGGGGAAGTAGTAACCATAATCTTAATTTTGGACACTTTTTAAAAAACAAGTTATCATAGACTGTGTGTTTCAATAGAATATCTCACAGATGCTTTTGGTAAATTGCAATAAAATTAATTACATTAAAATACTCCAATAAAAAGGCATTTTAACTAATCATAGACATTAATTTATTTTTTCATGGATTAAATGTAAATTTTTAAACATTTTAACTTCTGAAACATAAGTTTAGAGGTTTATAACCCATTCAGAATGATAATGATATGATTCTTTACTGTGTATCTTGAAAACAATTTAAATTGCTTCACAGGCAAATGTGCTGGAAATCAAAAGTAAAAGGTGATTGCTTTATGATCCGCACCCTTAGCAAATGTGTTTCACTGAGATTTTCTGCATAGGCTAGCAATGCACCATTTGGTCAACATTTTAACAACCTTTGCAATAAAATTCTTATGTATCCAGTTATTCATCTGAAAACTTGAGCCTGCTGAACTGATCTGGATGTGCCATATAGAAGATGAGAGCTCATGAACTATACATGTTAAAGTTAACTTTGCTTTATCCCATCGTCCTATCTGGCACCTAACTGGCATGCCCAGGTCCTTCAAATTTCTGTTAGAGACCTCAAGCCAGGGAGTGGCTTTTATCCATTTGAGCTTCTCTCCATTTCCCTATTGAGTTTCTCTCTGTCACCTGACAAAGAAAGAACAGTGTTTTTTGCCAGTGGTTATCAACCAAAAGCAACCTGGGGCCCTCAGCTTCGCACTGTGCCAGTGCATGGTAGCCCACACAACAGGTCACTCGGTAGGACGAAGGGCCCGTGAGGCCACGTAAAGAGCAGAGCTGCAGCTGAGGGAATGTGTGAGACACTGCCAAAAGACTTGTGCTTCCACCGTGGTGCAGAACAGTGATCTTTCAAGCTGATCGGAGACCTACAGCAGATAGAAACCTGGACCTCAGGCTATAAATTCATGCCACACAGGCACATCAGCAGCGCAGCGTGAAACGAGTCAAACAAGTGAGCCTTGCTCTCCCAAGGCAAGGGACAATGCTGGTTGGGAAGCTGAAGACTAGAGATATAACTTGATCTTCTAAATGACCACACCAGATCTATTCTTTAATAATTTCACTTACTGTGTTTCAGAGTGTTTTGATAGTTCAGCTCCATTTCTTCAGTATATCACATTGAAACTCCAGCCCTTTACAAAGTGCTCTGAGCAATATCTGTGAATTTGTGGCTATCGGTGACAGGATAGTTATACATACTCCATGATGAAACAGGAGGGAAAACTAACTGTCAATTTACAACACAATGCAAAGATTCCCTGTTGTTTATTAGATGCTTTTTTGAAGTTAGTAGCCAATTCCTCAATGTCTTCTCTGCTGTTTGTTGTCTAGAAAGCAATTCACATCAATTCGGAAAATGTTCTCTGCAATAAGCCCCAGTCCCAAACAGAGTCTTGGTCACCTCTGTCCAGCACACCCAGGGACTGCAGAAGGACAAAGCTTATCTTTGATGATATGTAAGTACAGATAACTTTACAATAAAGAAAACAATATCATTTGCTGCATTTAAAGACAGAAAAATGCAATTTGTCCAACAGGAGATGAATCATGGCCAGAAGTATTATGGTAAGCGATGAATGAGACATACTGTATAAACTCTTAATTTTGTGTCATAAATTAAGCCTGCAATCATCAGAGAGTAGTGAGGACTGGCTGTTCCCTAAAGGCACGGGGAACCAGGACCCAAGGGGCAGAACATGTGTGACAGAGCAGGGGCTGTGGCAGCTGGGGGTCCAGTCCCAGAACACGCAAGCAAGGTGAGCAGGTGTCATGGTTTGGGCCAGACGGAGATGAACGACAGATGCTCTTCCCCACCTCTCTCAAACTAGCACAGCAGGGCAGCCCATGGGTGGAGTCAGGTTCAACCAAGAGCCTAGATCCTCAGGCAAGTCCATGGTGATGAGGCAGGTCCAAGGTGAGGCCGGTGAGGGTCGGACACAGCCCAATGACTGCCAGGCATGCATAGTGACAAGGCATATCTGAGGTCCAGCCAGGAAAACAGTCCCCAGGTCAGGGTCCAGATTAATGGGGGCCATGACCGGGCACAAGCATGGCTTTGAAGGGATGGAGACAGGCACACTTACAATGAGTTGGACAGAGAGTGAAGGCCCAGACCTGAGTTTAAATGGATTTCTTTAGCCCATGGGCAGGAGGGGGAGGCCCCACATGGGGCAGGTCAGGGCCATTAAAGCTTTATTAGTACCCTCAGGGCTCTGGGATTAAGTATGCACACATCAGACTATTAATGTATACAGAACCATAGCAAGGTGGGGTGAAAGACGCACCCTGCTTGGAGCAAGGGGAGAGGACATATGGGAGCCTTGCATTGTTGAGCCTTGACAGCTGCTGCTGTCATTGATACTGCTGCTTAGATAAAGGTATCACAAAGGCAGGGTGAGTAGGAAGCAGCAGTGGTTAGCGGGAGTACCTGGAGGGATACCTGGCCCTCCCTACCTCCACTACGTCCTTCAAACATCCTCTGCCATCCTCCTCTGAAAATAATTCAAGGTTGCAATTGTCTTTCTTTTTGGTAAATTAAAATTGCTGGTTTGTTTCCCAAGGTCATTTAGGATGTGGTATTATTTAGGTGAAACTGGAGGTTGAAATCCTAGTATCTAGAAAATCCAGATTCTTTTTGTCTGGTAATGTTCTGGCCTGAAAATACTCTGGCTAGTGTAGAAGAGGTTCTGTTCAAGCTGTGCCTCAGACTGCCTGGAGCTCCATAAACTGTGTGACCTTGACGTGCCTTTTGTACTGCCAGACTTTCACCCACAACAACTCTAACTCTTTTATATTAAACGAAACCCTGGAATAACAGCCTTGTTTCCTCAGGAACCACTTTCTACCAAAACTGAGATTTTAATAATAATAATAATAATAATAATAATAATAATAATAGTAGTAGTAAGGTTTGTTCACACTACCTGGTCTGAGGGACAACTAGAGGGACAGCAGCCTCTCCTAAAGAGAATCCAGGTTTCCTACTGTAAGGTGTAAATAATTCCCATAGACTTCAAAAGGATGTAACTGTTTCATATAAGAAGGCTGGTGAGATTAATTTCTGTGTGTTTTCATGGCAGTCATAAGGAGATGTAAGTTGAATAAATCAATTTTTCTGCTCCTTTTGGAGAAAACTCTCCCCTGTGTATATATCCCTATTTTCCCTCTTTCTCCACCTCTCTCCATGCTTTTAACTCTTCCAGTATATTTATTCAACAGTCTCCACTGAGGAAATCTAAAACTGTTTGGAAGTACTACCTAACTCATCATATCTCTTAAAATACTTTATCATCTATAATTTACTTGCAACTGTTCGATTTTTCTGCAGTTTAAACATGTACATACAAGGCAGAAAGGTATCAGTGTGCTTGATAAGAGTCAAAGTTACAGGACATGCTCACCTGTTTGGATTAGAAAAAATACAATCAGAAACAGCTACAACAGAACTATTGTATCTTCATCTGATTTTCCCTCAAGATGCAGACAAAAACCAGGGAACACTGGTTTGTTTCGGTTTTACCCTAGAATACTGCCATAGGAGAACTGCTTTTTTCACCGTCTCTCTCATCGAAGAGGCTTTTATCACTTGCATTATCCATTAGTGATATGTGTGATTTCTCTGGCAGGCATCTTCAATAAAACTGTTTCACCTTTTCAGAGAGAGATACAATTAAACTGTTCCTGTGTAGTGCCTTCCATGTAGAATATCCCCAAGCAACTTGTGGCCCATTAAAAAAAGCAATCTAAAAAGCCAAATAAGATAAAACACAGAATCAAATATGTCTTAATTTGCCCTTAAAAGAAAGAAATGGTTAAATGCCTGTTGTTCTAACTAGAGGAGCTGCTATCCACAACCTGTATCTAGGAAACACCACCAGAATACCAGCTATACTAAACCTTGCTTCTGAAATTACTGTGCAGAGAAGTCACTGAAATGTAGCAGATTAGACTGGCTGCAAATGTTAAATGTCAACAAATTTGACTCACATGTTAGAAGGATCAAATTAAACATGGCAGCCAGTGTCTTTCAAACTCATATAGTACCACAGCAGAGGATTTGAAGAAGTGTAATACAGTAGGTCTAAAATTATGTAGTAATCCTAATGGCAGCATTTGTGCAAAATGATGCCTATGAAGTATTTCATCTCATAATCCATGAAGTTATGAATTGCTGTAATCCAGCCATGGCTTTAAAGTCTTCATTTTAATCAGACTCTATAGTTTTTAAGAGACTAAATCCCTTATATTTGATTTAAAACAACAACTAATTTTTTTGACCAATCAGTGTCTCTTTGCTTTATTCTCAATTTATTTTCTCCAGATCATTGACAACAGCTGTCACTAGCAATAAATTGGAACACAAGTAGGTCAATAAAAAGTATATCTTGCTTGGCAGAGTGCTGTATACACATACATTGCAACATAAAAGTAAATATAGCTAACGGTCTTCAAAAGGCAGGCAAAATCCTATTTCCCCTGCTTTGCCATTGTTTACTGCCTGCTCTAGATATGCTTCGAGGTACCCAGCGTGCCGCATGTATAAGTGACATCAATGCTGTTTCCAGTATTAATTCTTAACAAGATTTCCTAGATTTTTGGCCATTTCTGGCTCTATGAAGAGAACATTTTCAAGGCTACGTAATAATGCTTCAAGCCAAATTCATTCCTGCTGTAATTTCACTGAATGATAGAATTCCCAATAACCGCATTTAGGAACAAAGTCTGTTGTCCTTGAAGTGATAAGCACAGACATGCTGTGGGTGCCCGAGGGCACAGTCCCACACCCTCCTCAAAATACTGCGTGTGTGGTATGAAAAAGAGCAGAGCGTACCCAGCTTCCCAGTTATCCTTATGGCTCCTCAGGATTATTTTCTCACTTGCATTGTGGGTTACCCTTTCAAACTTGAGGTGTGGGTTTTCTTCCCTTGCATTTATTTTCCTTTTTTTTCCAGCCTTATAGGAGTAAGGTGATACATCTTCTTCGGCTTTTTTTCTTTTTTAATTCCTATTTTGTTGAATGTTTGTTCCACCTTTAAGGATTTAGGTGCTCCACACACCTACCAGCTTTACATTGTCCAAAGGACATATCCTGCTGTGAGACAGCGTTCCTTTATTTGTTTGTGAACAAATAAACCATACCAGAAAATATTCAACCTGTAAAGGTGTTACACTTAGAGCTCATAAAGAGCTCAAAAGATAACTTCTTGGCGCAACTCTTTGTTTTGGCTTGAACCCCAAGTCTCTCATTTTCAGTGAGAGACTGGAAACCCTCTCCTCTTCCTTGTTCTTCTGCCTCAGAGTGGAAAGGAAAAGGTGCTCTTGGGTTGTGACTCCCATACAACATGTGGAAGTCATCTCACTTTGCATTGCTCAAAATGCCTCAAGGACTCCTGGTCTTCCGAAGTATTTAGAGAGACTTTTGTAGTACCGGGCACATCCTCAGGAGCACAGCTAAGGAACAGAGTTTGGCTCCTCTTTCTTCTCATCAGCAATCTAAAAAATCACTGGTCAGATAGACCAACATCTACTACACTAAGTTCCTCACAATTCATGTGCTTACTTTGGACTGCTACCAGATTCTTGGCTTTGGGAGATTTCAAGACTTCAGCTGACCATCTCATTCTTCCTCTCCTATCCTTCTTACTTGCAGCAGTGAATTTTCTCGTGTGTATACTGCTGTCATGGTTTCATTAGGGATGGGATTGACTTTCTTGCTACAGCTGGTGTAGTGCTATGTTTGGATTTGGGATGAGAACAGTGTTGGTAGATCACTAATGTTTTTTGGTTGTTGCAAAGCAGTCAAGGCCTTTTCTGCTCCTCACGCTGCCCCACCAGCTGGGAGTGCACAAAAAGTTGGGCTGGGAGGAGACACAGCTGGGACAGATGACCCCAATTTACCAAAGGGATATTCCACCATATGATGTCATGGTCAGTATATAAGGTTTGCGGAGGAAGAAGGAAGAGGGGGGCACATTTGGAGTGATGGCATTTGTCTTCCCAAGTCACCATTATGCGTGATGGAGCCCTGCTTTCCTAGAGATGGCCGAACACCTGCCTGCCCATGGGAAGCAGGGAATTAATTCCTTGTTTTGCTTTGCTTGTGTACACAACTTCTGCTCTTCCTATTAGTGTGTCTTTTCTCAATGCACGAGTTTTCTCCCTTTTACTGTTCCGATTCTCTCCCCCATCCCAACTGAGCAGAGTGAGCAAGTGGCTGCATGGTCCTACTTGCTGGCGGGAGTTAAACCACGACAACTGCTCATGAAAATATAACATTAGACTATTAGACTGCAGACACTGCCTCCCATGATTACATAATTAAGCTGCCTGTTCTCTGCAAGACCACCTACCCCCTTTCTTTTTAGGGACACTTTATGAGAGCTTGGTCTGGTGGGAAAGAGATGCTTAATCAGCTCTAGCAGAAGATTCTTACAGGGTAAAGAATTTATAGCCACTGTTCCCTGCTGTCAAAGAAAAGCCAGGTCTGTGGACTGCATTTGAACTTAAAAGCTATATCCGTGCCCCTCCTCTGTTCCTATGAGCAAGTGGTCCAGCACTGCTTATGTTCATATGTTTGAATGTTTTCACGCTCCAAAAAAAGAACACTCATTGCCTCCTGAGAACAGTCCCTGGCCTGCGCTGTCTCCCAGCTGTGCCCAGGCATTGTCTGGGACTGAGCTCAAAACTATATCAGGGAGAGTAGCAGCAATTAAACAGCATGGATGATCAAACGATAGAGCTGGTATCCTTGCCCTGCTTATTTCATTTGCACAGACATAGCCAAGGAATGGTTCTATTGACAGACACACATTTGAAATAGCGTCCAATAATTTTGCCACTCAGGAAAGAGGATTTGTTTGCATCAATTGGTTTTGATGTGCCTTTTTCTTGCTCTACAGCTTGACTAGAAAACATCCTTAGTCTACAATGAATCATAACACGAATCATGCTGAATATGAGGAAGTCTCATCTAACCTCCCATGGTGTTTACCATTCTACCACACCTCTGGTTCTTGACAGAGCTTGTTTTGCTCAGGTTTGGTGGCAAACATTGGTTTCTCCTCAAAGAGCTAAAAGTCCCTCCCAGTGTAACTTAGGGTTTGTCTTCTCGTGCTGGACCACAGAGCAGTGTAGGTTTTTATCACCCTCAATGCCAGAATTCACAGGTAAGAGAGATTCAAGTGCCTCTGTTTGCAGCTTAATTCCTAAGTCAGCTTTGCTGTCCCTGTGGCAGTGGAAAATATATACATTTGAAGAATGTTCTTCAAGTCCATTTTCCACGATATAGTTACCCACAAGTTTCCCTTTTGAACTAGTTCCCTTTTGAACTAGAAGGCTGGTGGGTGCAAAGGCTGTGATCCCCCAGGGAAATGTGGGGGCTTTACTGATCATTCCTTCAACATGTAAAGGATATTTTCATCTTCCAATGACAACAAACCACACTAACGAATGATCATGACCACTTTAGCCTAGAGAATCACAGGTAGACTGTTCAAACTCATGTTTAGCCTAGGAGTACACTGTTCATCTTGAGATGCAACAATGAAGCATGGAGCTGGAGAAGGGCTGTGATGACTTAATGCACATGAGGAAAATGAATGCCCAAAATCCCTATCAGATGCTTTCCTGGTCTTCCAGTGCCTGATTTCAATTTCTTTCAAATCCTATGATTACTGAAGTTTCTTAGACAGGCATTGCAGAACAGAGCTCTGGACAGAGTCTTTGTTTCAGCATTGCCTGGTCCTTTCACTGTAGATACCCCATTCATTGACTCGAGTTTCACATGTACTGTCACTCGGCAGTTTCACCCCCACCTTGGCTTCTCACTCACCAGAGCTGGGAACTTTGGAGCTGGCTGCCAGGTAGTCCCTCACCCAGAAAGATCTTTCTGCCTTTGGTTTTCAGCTGCCTCTTGAGAATTCAAGGTGTGATTCCGTGGTATTTTAAAACAATATAGATCTGGACTGCTGTTATCCTGCCCTCTCTCCCTAGATGTGACTGTGAAGGCTTTCATGCCACTTTTGACTGAAATTAGCTGATTTCAGAATATCTATTTAACATTCATTGAAAGAGACACAATTGTAGTTTATCTGCAAGGATGTAATGCTTTCTCCCTCTGCTTTCAATACAGGAGCTCAAGTCCCTATGGTTAATACTTCTTTCATTCCTCTCTCTTTGCTTCTACACTTTGCCCTTGTATTTTTTAGTCTAGATATTGATTTCACATGGTTATCTTTAAGTCAGGAATCTGGGTCATGCCCAGGAATTTGTAGTAGATTTTGACTCTTTCTCATGGTCTCTTGTATTTCACTACATCAACATGGCTAGTCTGGGGGTTTTTGCATTTTTGCCAAAATGGGAATCCCCACTTATTTTATCCTTCTTCAGTTCATTTAAATTAGGTGCTAGGCTTTAATGTTGTCTGCTATTTTTTGGAACAGTAACTCCCTCTTTAGGTATCTGTAGTATTCATCTATGCATCTAATCTAAGCTATTGACCTTGTTATACTAAGCCCAACAAGATAGTAGTTTTGTAGTTGTGCGGTTGAGTAAATTTTTCTTACATTTGGCCTGACTCCTTTGTTCCTGTCTTTCTGAAATGCCTATAGCACTATCATTTAAACAGGTCGCAAACACCTTCTCTGCCCTCTCCACTTGTATGCTCCTCTGCTGAACTTCCCAGACCTGCTAGGTCTGCCATAGTGAGCATGAGACTCCCATAACTGGGTACCCACCTTCTGCAGTGCCATGGGCCAACCCTGTGTGCCACCATGTGTGCCATGCTCCAGACCCAGCAGTGCCGTGTCCTGTAAAACAGCATTTATTTTAAGTTGTGGAATCGGCAGGAAGCCATAATACATGAGGGGAGAACACTGTTTTGTATAGTAATTCCTGCACAGCTCTATCCTTTATCCCCAAGATGACCACCCTTATCTGTGACCAAACATGTCAGACATGCTCCTGACACATGTCCCACTATGAAACAGCAAATAGGCAGGGCTGTATACACCTACCTTTCAATTTACATGGTTTTCTTGCCCTTACAAGATTTTCCTCTCCTCTTGGACTGAAAGTTTGGGGCCTAATGGCACAGCTTGAAACCTGGACATGGGCTAACCCCGGCCACGCCAGTTTCTTCTGATTTTCCCCTAGCTCTGATCAAATTTTAAAGTCGCTCATTTTGCTGTTCTACTCCTTTCCAGCACACCCACTTTTTTAGGGTCTAGATTACTAAAGTTGTGAAACTGGTCCTATATTTAGAATTATGATTTAAGCTGCTTTTATTATGTGCAATTGTTGTACATTGAGGAAGGACTAGTTTGTTTTTTTATAACACTTCGGCAGCATTATCTCTGAAGGGTATTAAAATATGCACTTGGCTACATTTATGATGTTTAATTGAACTTTTATTAGTTTTTTTTAATATATCCTCATAAAGCACCATACCACAGTAAGAAATAATGTACAAGTGGTATATTATGTAAATGAAGCAGAAAATGCTATAGTTTAGTATTTAGTTCATATAAAATATAAAAATTACATGAAAAATGTGTTTTTGAATGCAGTTATAATTAAAATTGTATATTGGAGTCTAAGCTACACTGTACTCTGTAAATACCAGCAGTTGCTCTGAGTTCCAAGGAGATTATGTTGCAGTAGATGCTGATAAATTACTGTACAAAGTAAGGCTTTTATTGATTCACTTTGTTTGATTCTCTTCCGTTTTTTTTTTACTGCATGAGTTTACATTTTTGCAGTTATCTGCTAAACTGGAGTAAATTAGAGCAGGCAGCAAAAGGCAGAGGTGGCAGAGATGCGCTGTAATGGCATAGGGCTAAATAGGATGAGGGAAACATATACACACACACAAGCATTTCACCTGGGTAATGGTAACACCACTCTTAGGAGCTCAACAGCCTGGAAATTCTGAAAGGCTGCTTCTGGAAGGGGAGTAATTACGATGCCCGCAGCCATCTCACCTCACGCTGGGATCCCGCGCAACATAACAAGCAATGGCAACGCTGCCTTTCCTGCTGGTTTTCGACAAGCTCCCAGAGAAAGTGGTGGCAAGGCGAGGGAGAGAAATTGGGGACAGTAGCGGATTGTTTGATAAATTTCATCCTGGATTCAGCCACAGCCATGCTACTGAGGCTGCCCTTGTCAAAGTCATAAATGGTTTGAATGCCGCTGCTGAAAAGGAAGCCTGGCCTTGTTTGTACTATCAGATCTAGCCATGGGGGGGTGGTTCTGTAAAAGGCTGGATTCTGTTGCAGTGCCTAGGTGACTGGCTAGTGTTGACTGAGAATGCATTGAAATGGTTCCAGCAGTACTTGATTGCTTTCCCCAATCAACATAGTAGGGTAAATTCTCCTCGAGAGCAGCCAGTTTCACATAATGACACTTGATCCCAGGGAGAATTCACCAGCGGTGTGACTTAGTTGGCACTGATGCTTTACGCTCTTTCTCTTGCCTTTCAGAGAGATATATGAGATGCATTAGAGCAGTGTATTAGAACTCCTTTTTGGCTTTGTTGAAGAGGACTGTATTTCCAAAAGTACCAACAATCAGATATATAGAAACAAAAGACTTTCTTGTGCAGTCAAGATTATTAATAGAGATAAAACACTTGTTTATACCTGTTAATTTGAAGTCAGACTTCTTTTGATTTTTTTTTTTTAAAAGAGGCCTGAATTCTGTTTGTAAATCTGGAGTGACAGTGCTGACACCAATAGATACATACAGTTGTAAATAACTTAAGAGGAGAATCTGACTCAATTGTCTGTATACCAGAAGTCACTGAGTAACTTTCCGTGGGACTTCAGTATACACTTATGACCAGTAAGCCTAACAAAGAGACTCCAGGGCTTCTTCTGCTACTCACATCCACTCCAGTTCAACCAGTAGTCTGGTACCATTCTAATCCTGTAGAAATTTTCTCTGTTCTCTGGCTTTGCAGGCTGTAGCGAGGCTGTGATCTGCAGATCTAAGGGGTTTAGCCACAGATCTTTCTGAATCTCATCAGTAGGAAAACAGATTTGCTTGTCCTCAGGATGCCTCCCAGCAATAATTTACAGTATTCAAAAGTAGCATCCAGTGAGATTACCTGCAAATTCTCCAGTCTGAGATTATCACCAATGTGATAGGCCAAACTGCAGAGGAAATTTGGATGAACCTTCAAGTTTGTAACAGATAATGGGTTCTTAGTCACTGTAACTTAAGGGTCTGTAAAATCAGAATATGATTAGCAATCTTTTGTGAACTTCATCGATATGAAATGTGCATTACGCAAAAGAGCTATCCTGAGTAATTAGTTTATGCATCACTTTCTCATGTGTCTTCATATGTCCATGAGCTGAGGTAACCTGTTATCTTCAAGAAGCCTATAGAAGAGGGTTTTTTTCTGTTTTTTTACTTCATGACATAATAATTTAAACTAGTGTACTGCATTTAAAAAGACAAATTATGTTCATGTGCAGTGGGAAGCTAAACAAAACTGAATTTGAAACTTTTATTTCTCATGAAAAAATAGAAAATAATTAAATCCAAGCACATCCTTATTTTGTTACTAAAATTATATAAGAAATGTATGCAATGTACATAAACATACATTAAATCTATAGGACATTTCAGTTTTCCATTTTCACCCAACATGCACATTAGTAATCTGAATAGGAAGTTTATTAACATGTACTGATAAATGGAAGAATAGTATTTCATAGATGGCATTAAGAGATCAGAATTTGACTTGATGTGTTTATTACCACTATTGAACAAGCTCTGTTTAAGAAATTAGAAGAAAACGTACCCTATCCTTCCCAGAAAACAACTGGACTTAGTACAAACTGATGACTTCCATTTTTGCACGTTGCATTATGGTTAACCACCCCACAGCAGGGCCCTCAGAGCAGGCTTCTTGGTTCAGTAATGTGCATGCCCCTTCCCAATACCCTCATTGCTAATCATAACTTGGGAGAATGCATCCTGCTACAAGTTGAAAACAGTTTTACAATTAACTTATGTATAAGGACACCATAATTACACTGTGTTGTCTCTCTTTGGTTTTGCAGCCTCTTACCATGCTTCAAACAAGCAAATTAGACATATAGTGCTGGGTGATATATGGGAGGGAATGTTGCAAAGGACATATTTTAATGACCTGAGTTTGAAAAGATCATGTAAACGTTCATCACTTTGATAATTTCAGAGAGATGAAACCACTCTTTTGTTGATTTTCTCTGCTTTGCTTTGCTTTTTGGCACTTCATAGTAAACAATATTACCTAGGTCATTGCACAAGAAGGAGACGGGACTTAACATTGTTTTAAGAATCCTTTCAGTGGTTCTGAAAACATAGTTATTTTTCTATATCAAGCTAACGCTGCTTCAATGTCTAATATTTCATAATTGACCAAGACCAAATCCAGATGGTTCGTATTATTAAGATAATGTTAGCACCTTGCTGGGCACAGGAATTATTTGCAGCTGCAGTAGGTTATGAGATACTGGGACACAAACCTGTCTTCAGTCCCCTTTCTGACCTACTGGGTAGAGTAAGCTGGGGAGAAATTCCACTCTGAGGCAGAATAATATTTTAAAGAAAGTTGGAGCGAAGGGACTGTTTTTCTTCATATCAACAAGATTTTTGGGGTAGAGGTCATTCCAAATTAGCCAGACTTTGAATTTTATTTCCATCTAGTGATATTTAGCCTTCCTTCTCATCAAAATAAGGTTGACTAACCTTCCGTGATGCAATTAAATGTCCTTGAAACTGTGTGCACACAAATAGAAGGAAACGTACTAAGTAAATGCACTGCCAAATAGCCTTATGGTCTCAAGGAAGTATATATGGCTGTTCTCTTCTGTCAAGAGGCTCCACCTTGCTCCCACTGATCTCAGCTATGGATCTGCGCATGTTCTTACTGCTGTCAGAAAGAATTTTTTACTCATCCATCACCCTGACTTCAGTCTTTAGATCTGTATCTTCTCTGACTGACACATAACATTTTTTAAACTAATGTGCTGAGAAAAACTAATTAGGCCTGTGTACTGGTTTGGGCTGGGATAGAGTTAATTTTCTTCATAGCAGATTATATGGGGCTGTGGATCTGTGACCAAACCACTGTTGATAACGTGGGGATGTTTTAGCTATTGCTGAGTAGCATCAAGGTCTTTTCTGTTTCCCATCCCACCCCACCAGCAAGCAGGCTGGGGGTGCACAAGAAGTTGGGAGTAGACGCAGCCAGGACAGATGACCCCAACTGAGCAGAGGGATATCCCGTGCCATATGACGTTGTGCTTAGCAATAAAAGCTGGGTGAAGAAGGAGAAAGGGGGGACATTTGGAGTGATGGCGTTTGTCTTCCCAAGTCACCATTAAGTGGGATGGAGCCCTGCTTTCCTGGAGATGCCTGAACACCTGCCTGCCAATGGGAAGCAGGGAATGAATTCCTTATTGTGCTTTGTTTTACCTGTTAGTCTGACTTTATCTCAAAGCATGAGTTTTCTCACTTTTGCTCTTCTGATTCTCTCCCCCATCCCACTGGAGGGAAGTGAGTGAGTGGCTGTGTGGGGCTGAGCTGCCTATTGGGGTTAACCTACAACATACTGCTTTGTGGCAATAATACCACATAATTTACGACACCAAGCACTTACAGCATGAATGATAAAAACATCAGAATTCATACTACTACTCAGGAATATCTCATTTTCATCAGATAAGGGCAAAGGGATAACACATTAACCAATACTAAGAAAATCATTTTGCAAGGCAAAATGTCCTTCTCTGAGAGAGACAAGGATATGTCAGTAACCACAGTATAAGCTGAGAAGAACCAGGACGTGGTTTAGCTGAGTAGAGAAAGAAGGCATCCATCACCCAGGTATATGAGTCTGGAAGAATCTGCAGGGTCAGGAAATGTGAAGACTTTTATGAGAGACAGCAACTGAAGATGCAAGGTTGTGGCCTGAAATGACATGGCAAATGTCTATTCTCCACAGCGATTGAGAAAGGTGCGATAGGGAGAGCTTGTGGAAGGAGATGAAGAAATTTGCTTCAGCCATGAGGAGCTCACTGAGGTGGTGACCAGACACTGCCAAGGAGATATCAGTTTGTGTTTTCAGTTTGAATGGAAGTGGATAAGTCTGGATCAGAAATGGACTTGTGAATTTCAGCACAGAGGCAGCAGTTGAATTCATGCCCTGCAGTCAGTAGGTCAGGTAGGTTAAGGAAGGGATGGAGTCCCTGAGATCTGTTTGAAGAGAAATCAATGGAGAAATTGGCATGAGTGACGCCAGTGGAACTGCAGCAGGCAGCCCAGCACCGACTCGGAGATGAACTCCAGGCAGCAAGAGTAAACAGGACTCTCAGCATGCTTACAGATAAGAGGGAGAAGGGGGATGAGATGGTAGTTGTGGAGGCAAGCAGGTTCGATGTGTGTTTTTAAAAGGGAGAGATTAAACACAGACTTGTTTTGAGAGGAGGGAGAAGCCAAGGCAAATGACAATGTACAGAGAGGAGTAGCAAAAGCGGTAAGCAAGCACCGGGGAGAGGAGAAGACGGAATAACTGGTTCCGCTTAACGCTTGCATCCGTCTTGCAGATCAAAACTGTGCTAATTTGGGAAGCAGTTTATATAATCCATAAAAACGCATTTTATTAGCTTTTTTTTTGCTTTGAATCACTGACTTCTAAAGAATGAGAACAGCCATAAATGCTATTGTCTCCACAGGCAGCAATTTGGAAATAGAAGATGCATGGTTACATGATAAGTGTATTTTCTTCATAAAAAATGTTTGCAAATCAGGTTTAAAATAAGGGAAAAATAACTTGAAAATATTCTGCACTTCAGAAAATAATAAAATGTCTTCTTATTTTCCCCTGGTAGGCCACGCAATGCAGATTACTTTATGCAGGAAGCTAAACGGAAGAAGCATAAAGCAGATGCAATGGTGAGAACATTTTCTTTCCAGTTATGTTGCTCCAAATTATTTTTGTAATGCAGTTTCTTCATCAGTGCAGTATTGCTGGGGTAATTATAAAATCTATTATAAGGATGACTAGGCTTGTTAAATTAAGAAATGTTTATATAATCAAATGTTCATAGCCCAATAAACTATGACTTAACAAATAATGACTTACTGAGATAAAGGCCTGGATAAATAAAACTTTCCATTTATTCCTTTGCTTTAATTAGTAACTATAGTAATGGAGGCTGTGTAAGGGATCCACATACCTCTCTTCTCAGTTTAACTAGCTGGCAAGTTCCTATAATTGTATCCCCAAATTTGGTCTGGTGGCTGAGGTATTTGTACTTTTTTTTAAGAGCTTTTGCTCTTCAGTGCCAAAAGAATGCTGTTTTCCTAGCAGATGTTTCCTAACATAACCAGAAGCACACAAGGAATCTGTGTAACCCTAGAGGAACACCTTTCACACAAAGGACTGCTGCAACAGATTCTTGGCCCCTGCTTTCACCTGTCTTACAGCGTAGCCAGTAAGAAAAAGGGGAATCTGAGATGCTCGTCTTTCCAAACAAATGGGTGCAACGAAGTACGCAGTGCTCCAGGAGAGCTCTGCTTGGCCGTCTCTCAGCTTTCTCCAAGGCTACGTTTGTCCAGCACTATGAATAAACTAGCACAGCCTTAAAAACATCAGACCTCTGGGATGGCAGACACGATATATGGAGTGGGACTCTCCATTAATATGGCTGTCTTGCAGGTGGGAGTAGCTGCAGTCCTGCCTTGCTCGGTCAGACAGACGCTTTGTTGTCACAGCAGCGAGAAAGAAGAAAGGTGGCTCAAGCCTCTGTTTCTTCACCTCTATTCCTCAGCTGCGCAGAATGTAAAAAGGCCAAGGAAGCAGAAGCAGGCCCTTTATTTAGGCCAGTAATACCGAGTTTTACACTCTACCTGAGTTTATTAGCGCAAATTTTCACGGTTTATTCAGTTCCATATTACTCCAAAGTGAGTCTTAAATCAGAAAATATTGTGGAGAAGTACAAATGGTGCATTTTAGTGTGTTGCTTTAAACAGAATGGAAAAGATCACTTAATATGCAAAGGAATTTCTTAGCCTGAAGAGAAATGTTTTTATGGTAGACTCCCAGAAACAGGAGGTGCAAGCATTATTCTCTGCTCTGCCATAAGTTTCCTGCATGAAAATCATCTAGGCACAGTTTAAATAGCCTCCCATCAGTATTAGGTGATTGAAATATCCTTCCCATTCAGCTTCCCTACACCGTGGACCAGCACCTTACTTACGCCTTGTGAATCGCCCTTTGCAGGTACTTCCTCTCCCTCCTTGACCACGTAGGGATCCTGGAGGAATTTCCATATTGCCAAAGTGCCTCCAGGTACTTTGAATCATCTTGGCTGGGCTCGGTACCTCCTACTTTGGCACTGCAATACCTAACATAGGCACTTCGAGTGATCAGCCTGAAAATTACTCTAAGTCTCTCTGCTCCTTAGTTCCCCACCTGTGAAATTGGGATAATAGCACTTCCACCCGCACAAGAGCGTCGGGGAGAGAAATGTAATAAAAAGTTTGTGAAGTTCTCCAGCATGATCGCAATGGGAGTCATATAAGAACCTAAAATAGATTGAAGCCAGTGTGCCATTCCAAAGTTACTATTTAAAATCTTTATCCCTTGGAAAAGAATAAGGTCCATTAACCTTTCACTGTGTGCATCAGATTTCAACCAAATGCATCCAGTCCATTAATGGGCTTTATGTACCGCAGGAGTTCTGACTGAAGGAAAGAGAAGGCAGGACAGAGAGGTATTAGTATGATTCATCTCTATCTACATCAAAAATGAAATTCTGAGACCAGATAAGCGGTATGTAAGTGTACACATATGAACATTATCTGCATGTTTGCATATAACTATCATTGAGGACATATATGCACGTATATCCATAAAAGTACACAAATACACATACACAGAGTTAAAGAAACACTGAAAATAGGAGAAGAAATGGGGCAAGGAAGAAGAATGGCAGAAGAAGCTGAGGGAGCAGAGCAGTCCCTGGAAGAGGAGGAGGATACAGAAAGCAACTTCCTGACAAGAGGAGAGTGTAGTCAAGCAGTGCTGAAAATGGTAGGGATAAAGAAGACCTGAGAACAGAGATGAGCCTTTAAATAAGAGTTAGCAGTCCGAGTATTTAATTCTCATTCCCTTAGTTCAAGATGATCATTACCTTTCTTTGTTGAGTGATGAAAAACGGTATTTGCAAAGATGTGTGAAACCTTTTTTAATGGAAGCTGGAACAAAAGGCCTGATGAGTTTGTGGAATTTCCAGCACTGAAGAGCTTTGGCAAATATCTGTCAGGAGTGTCCTAGGCAGAGTTGATCTTTCTTCAGACACGAGAGTGTGGAACAAATAACATCTTGTAGCTTTTTTCAGCTCTGCTTTCTGTGTCTTAGCGTTTTCACTGGTGCACAGGGTTTGAAGGGTTTTAGCTTTCTTGTAGGAAAAATTGTGAAGCTGAAGATATACCAACTCGTGTCAAGTTTACAATTCATGTTGAGAAAAATCCCATCAAATGTAACCATGTCTTGATGATTACGCTATTTCTCTGTGTCCTTATTTTTTCCCTCTAGGTGGAAAAGTTTGGAAAGGCACTGAATTATGCAGAAGCAGCACTATCGTTTATTGAGTGTGGAAATGCAATGGAACAAGGCCCAATGGAATCTAAATCCCCTTATACAATGTATTCAGAAACAGTTGAACTCATCAGGTAGGAAGGGAGGAGATGACCTCAGGGGTTACTCTCTCTGTGCAAACATGCTCATCTACATCATCACATAATTCCCTAGATAGAGTAGAAGGGGAGAAGTGAGGTCTTCCCAAGTGCCTGGTCAGTCATATGTAATGTGTATGTATTTTCTGTGATTTCTATGGAAATTAAATCAGGAAACTGCGTAGAAAGGAAAAAAAAAAAAAAAAAAAAACCACAAAAAAAAACCCACAAAAAAACCCACAAAGCTTTTCATATTAGTTGAGTTTCAAATTACTTCAAGAGTTAAGAAACTGATATAATATGATATGTCCCGTGCTACTCAAAAGAGAAAAATAATAACACATAATACCAAAACGTTCTCATGGAGTGGTAGTTTGCAAAATGTTGTGAAGTGTTTAAGGCTGTAGTTTAAAGGTTACCTGAGGGAAGATGTGAGCAGTGATAGAAAAATAGACACTCAAGGTCCATTTGGTGGGTATGTTCCTGCTGTAGGCAGTAGAGTCCCAAAAGCCGTCCAGCTCACACTAAAGGTACCCCTACATTTAGGGATACCCCTTCATGGCTCTCCAAACAGGACAGTCTAGAATTCAGTCCCACCTGCAGTCCCTGTGAAGACAGTTTGTCTCCTAAGTCCTTTTCTCCGTTATAGTTGTTAGTAAGGGTTAACATTATTGACAGTGTCAGAGCCCAGCCACACTAGCGGAGAAAGCTGCACTGTCAGTGACCATGGCATCATTCTGCAGGACAGTCAACCACACAGCGCTCGTCAGGACTAAGTTCACAGGAAGGAAAACATTTTAATTTTTAATCATATTCATAATGAAGCAAAGCTTCTAAAGCAATTGCATTCTTTTGGACTTGGTGTTGACGTGAATGTTGTCCTGCATGTTAACAATTCCATTGGCATTTTATTCCACTTAGGGCTGTCTTCTCGTGCATTTCAGTGGACTGAGGCCAGCTTTCTAACGGGAAGGTTGTTAAACAAAATCAGATATTTTTTTCAGTAAGAGAATAGTACATCCCATCTCTGCAATTCTTCCCTTCCTTTTTTTCAAAAGGCAGAAAGCTCTTTCTTTGTCTTCCCTGTCGTTTCTCACGGTACTAAATATATGGTCCTAACTCTGGAAATGAATTTTGCTTGCAGATCCATAGCTTTCAATAATGCGCGTAGCTGTGGTTGTGGTGTGGTGTGAATTGCTGTTGATCTCACTTGCTGCAGCTCAGAAAAATAAGAGGTTTGCTAGGTATGCCGGTTGAAACAAAATGTTCATATCAAATCTTTGCACAGATATCAGGATTAAAGTTTGAAAGCAAAGATAAGAAAGAAACACAAGCAGCTAATTATGGGGAACAGGTATTTTTCTGGAAGCGAGCCCGGAACTGCTGTGTGTTGTCCTAACCTTGTCCATTGTTCAGGTATTCAGCTGGAAGCTGAGATTTCCAGAAACTAATTTGTGATTGCATAGCACATCCACTCTTGAAACAGCAGTGCTACCTCTGTAGATGTTTAATATTTATAGAATTTGAATGTAATGTCATACGAGCAAAAATAGCTCTGAGCCACATGTTCCCCCTCTGCTGTGCTCTGCTCGGAGGAGCAAATCTGGGTAGACACGCTCAGAACTGGCAGGGTGAGGGCAGCACCAGCTTCAAGGCAGGCTGTCGTCTGCCTTCAAACGCTGTGAAAACCTTTCTGCGTGAACCCTGTGAAACTGGGTCTCCACAACAGCGGCGGTTATTTTGGTAGGACAGCATCACCTCGCCAGCGAGGCTCCCCTCTGGACTGACGGATGTTCAAGGGAGTTACTGCTGTATAAAGAGCACAGGGAGGCAGTGCTAGAAGCAAAATAGCTCTGAAACACAAGCAGAAAAAGCGCGTGTATGTCTGGTAACTTGAGCAAATATGTGTAAGGGAGCAGATCAAATGACATTGGCCAGCTTAGCTCTCTGATCAGTAATATAAAACTGTCTCAGTTAACTCACATTGGCTTTTTTCCTTTTGCTTAAGGTATGCGGTGAGACTAAAAACCCACTCAGGCCCCAACGCCACTCCAGAAGACAAACAGCTGGCAGCATTATGGTTAGTAGATCAAGACTTCCTCAAAAGGCTTCTTTTCTGCAGCGAGCCAGCTCTTGAAAATCAGATGCTGGCCGCGGCCAGATAGGATTATGTTGTCTTTTGAAATTAAGGGAATACGTTCTGCTCCGGGAAGGTGCAGCCCTTGTATCACTGTACCAGGTCTGCATTCTGTCTCTGTAAATAAGCAATTCATACTTATTGACTGTGACAGGTCAGCTATGGTACGTCAGCGTAATTAATTTTTAAATGCCTGATGGTTTGTTGTGTTTATGAGTGATGTACTTTTGTACCGATAGCTCGGTAATTTCTTTTGTGGCTGACATTTTAGGCTCAATAATCATAAATTATATTTACATTATATGAAGGGAGATACGGTGATGGTGATAATTAAGCCTCTTGGATTACCTTCTAAATTGAGATTTCTAGATATGTGTGCACACACCTTAGATTCTATAGGATGGCTGCTCATTGCTAGTAAAATACTAAAATGTTATTAAAATCAAATTTTAATTTAATGTCTATGTAGTTAATACATAAAATACCTATTACATGGTTACTGATTCTCAGTAAGTGGACATTTACAATCAGCAAGTGTGTTTTTAACACCTATTAACCATCTGTTAAAAATCCAAACGAAATGCATCTTTAGCCTCCATAAATAAGGAGTCCTAATTAATTATTTGTATAAAAAGGAACAAAATATTCAGAGATGCAAATTTTTTTTTTAAATGCCCTTTCTTTGTCACTGGTTTACTGTGCCGTCGGGAGGAGCGCGGCATGCATTCATGGGAATTGCTTTAAAAACACTTAGGTGGGAAAAGGACTAAAGAATGGCTTAAAAAAAATATAATCATAATAATAAAGCCATATTCCGAAGGGTTGCTCAGAACTGCCGGAGCGCTTCGGCGTGTGCGGAACCGCATCCAAATTCACGGAGCCGCTGCATCTGTTTCAGCAGAAAGGTCAACGCGAGGGAAAGCAGACGGTGCCTTCTCTGGGCGATGAATAGCAATCTTAACTCACCGTCTGCCAGCCAGCAGATGAGCTGCCACCATTTGCATATGTGCTGTACCTGTGAAGGTGACAGAGGGAGAGTTATGGTGGCTGCGAGGCCACCGCATCCCCCTTGGCTGCTCCCTGCGCCCGCCGGGCGGGCTGCCAGCTCCCCGCCGCAGCCGGCGCCGCTTCTCCTGAGGAGAGACTGTCCTCCAGCGGACAAAGGCAGAAACTCACCTTCTGCTTTCAGTGCGGGAGGCAAACCGGCTGAGAAAACCGGGCTGGGATTTTTTTTTTTTTTTAATAGATCTATTTTTTTTATTTTTTTTTTTCAAGAGCAATTTGCTAATTCGAGGGGTTTGCTGAGGTTTGGAGATGGGAAGCACTTTGCGCTTCCAAACTCAAAGGCATCTTCTGCTGCTTCAGGCTGCCTCCAAGACTAAATACCCCTTTTTAAAATAAGGCCTCCGCTGCCAAAGGAAAAGCAAAACACGCCAGATTTTTGCTTTGAAAGCTGTGTCACTGTGGGGCAATCCCACACCTGCCCATCAAAAAGCTTGCTGGGAAGAGGTGGTGGTGATTCTTGATTCAGAAAACAGACTGGTACACCTGAAGCCAATAGCGAAGAAGAGTTTGTGTGTCCTGAATGCTGATTATCAGTTATTGTGATGTATAATTATAGTTAATAGCTATTACTCTCATTTAATTACATAGCATTAAAGGTGTGTGGCACTCTGCAGACCAGCGAGGAGCATGGGGGCAGTCACTTCCAGTACAGCACATGGGGTTTTTCAGCCCGCTGCTGGTTTCATCTGGGGAATAAATCAGGCAGGTGGCCTAGGAATAGCCTCCGCGGTCCAATACAATCTCTGTTCTGGTTTCCCACGGAGGAGCTTGGCCAGTAAAATCTGGGCGGGTCAGAGGTTTCCCTGTTTCCCGGCTATCTCTAGCTGCTGGAAGAGACCGCTGGGTGTATACAAAATGCACCCATTATAACTCTAGTTCAATATCCAGGCTCCAGACTGTTGCAATAAGATACCCCAAAAGGCTGCCTTTACATTCACAAAAAGAAATTAAAAAAAAGTATGCATATGTTGAATTCCAAGCCTGTAATGACCTTTTCACAGGAGAGACCTTTGGTCAAGTGTGCAGACTTCAAGTCAGAATCAAGGCCTGGGAACCCAACCCTGCAAACCCTTCTGAGTATAGTTTCTTTAGTACCCCACTGGTAGCGTTTGTCAGTGTGACCTGCCCTGGCCGTAATACCTTGCCTTGCTCATGAATCCATGGCAAAGTGTGAAGTACCGTAAACAAATGGTGATAAAAACCATAAGCAAGGTGCTATCAGCCTTCCACTCTGTTAGTTTGAGAATTCAAGATAATCAGTTGGGATTTCTGTTCAGGGGACATGCTTTACCTTCTGCTCTCCCTTTTGTTCCAGTTACCGCTGCCTGGCCCTTCTGTACTGGAGGATGTTCCGACTCAAGAGAGACCACGCGGTCAAGTATTCGAAAGCGCTTATTGAGTATTTCAAGGTGCATTTTTTATGACATGTTTTTAGATCAGTGTGTCATGATAGGAAATACAGCATCTCACTAAAACAATAGCTCTTCCCCAGTGAAGTCAGTAGAGTTTTACCACAGACTCCCATGGCAACACCTGATCTCTAGTCAGTTCTCTGCTGTCTTCACAAGGTCCCCTCCTTGCAAAACACACACCATGTCCCTTCATGAAGGGTAAGAAATTTATTGTATGAACAAACAGGTATTTTCAGATTATTCCTGGTCAATTGTCTAGTGCTATCCAGTTCTCTTGCAAATAGGTTTTGCAGATTTTGCTCTAATAATCCTTTCCAGGATTACACTTCCCACTAGACTACCTGTGAGTTGAAGACTTTGATCTAGGTCAGTCCTCAGGTGCAGGGCTTCCACGTAGCAGCATCAATAGGTGGGACAGTGCAGTGGGACGTGTTCTTACCCAAGGAACTGGCAAACAGCCCACGCTGACTTCAGTGGGAGTTCTATGAAAATGTTGGAGGGCAACCAAACCGCTTGCCGTGTACTTGACACAGCAATGCTGGTTTCCCTGTCCTGCTTTGCTTTGCCTGCTACTGCTTCCATTTTCCACTCTCTGCCAGGTCCAGACCCTGGTTATTTTGGATAAGACAGGAAGTCATTCAAAGTATTTTGATATATTTTATTTGACAGGCAACCTTTCTCTGGAAAGTATCTCAGGAACAAAACCTTTCAGGTGGAGATCACCTAGCAGTTAGTCCATCCAGCATTTCATCTCCAAACACAAAACTAGCTTTCATCTTTCTAATTAAGAAAATAATATGTACATACAAGTATACACACATACAAGCTTTACAAAGTACAAGCTTAAAGACAAACTCCTTTGAGGGACCTGAACAGACATTTGTCTTTGAACAGAGTTCTCATCTGTTGGGTTTTTTGCAAAGGGAGGTACCTTGAAATGAAAAACATCCATCCTTTGACATTTTGTTAATAATAAAATTCAAATACAAGCATGAATGCTCATGACCAGATTCTGAACACATGAAGATGGTGGAGGAAATTGACAGATCTGTTATTGTCAAACTGAAATTGAAGTCACTGTAATTGCTTCTAAAAATTTAGCAATATGTAATTCAACATGTTATGTTTCTCTAACAACGACTTGATTTCAGGGGAAAGAAATACGTGCCTATTACAGCACTTTATTTTTCTTTACCAGTTCAGAGAATACCTGCATTAAGAACGGGCTGGTCAGGCTTTCAGCCATGTAAAATGTCTCCTACTAGCAGACAGAAACTGTTTCACAGCAAACATGAAATGGACTTATACTCTGCTATAGCCAAGATGAGCTTGGTTTTTTGCAGAGCTCCTGCTGATATAATGATAGTGTAGCTTCACATTAGAAAGTATTCTCACCTTTGAGAGTAAAAATGGAAAAAAAATCCATTTGCTATAATTTTCAGTGGAAAACAAGCCAATTCTCCACTCATTTCATATTTGGTATCTAAAAGCTTTCAAAGCCAAGTGACGTGAAATGCTGGCTGCATTAAGAACTTCCACATATATTATCAATCAAAGAAAGATTTTAAACCTTGTCACACACACTTGCAGGGAAAATTAGACATGCTTTTCTTTTAGAAAAGAAAAAAAAAATATTATTTAAATCTCCTTTTAAGTATTTTATTTCCATTATAAAAAAAACTAATGCAGCAGAGAATTAAAAACAAGCCACAGGTATTCAGGGTGCAGACACATTTTAAAGCATAAAGAAACCAGGAGAATGGGTACTAGTAAGCAAAGTAGGATAAGAAATCGTCCCTTGCAACATTACACTCTTTAGAATCCTTACCCCTACCTTTCTGGTGCAGAACTGAGAGGAAGCTTGAGTAATACACCTAAAACATGAGAAAAAAAGCTATGGGAAGTTGTACGGTAAGGCAGAGGCTGGTTACATTTACAGGAGTAGTATCCTTCACTTCCATTTTCATATTTTTCTGCCTCCAACTCTGTAAGTAAATAACACATATTCAGTTTCCATTACACTAGAAAGATGAAGGCCAGTAGTTCTGAGACAGATCAGAAAAGAAAAGAAAAAAAAAAAAAAAGCAACTTTTCTGTAAGAGGAGCAAATGCTGAGGATTCCCAGCTTGGTTCTATTTAGGATGGTAAAAGAGAACTTTTCATTTTTTCCCTTTCACACCTCAGCCTTTCCTGCCAATAAAGAGAAAAAGAAAACCCATTGAAGGAACAACCCCCTATGGGACACTCCAGACCTTATTTTTCATACCACTTACCTGGGATGTGGAAGGCCCGGAGTCAAAATGCAGGAAGAATGCCAGGGCGCGCACAGCACTGATGTGATCACTGTTAAAACACAGCCAGTGTTGGTGTGCGCATGAAAGATGTGGGAACACAAGAAGCAGTTCAGAGGACACGTCAAAACTGAGAAAACACACTCAGGAGATGTGTCCAGCTTACTGCAGAACAGGTTAAGAGAAGATGTGATCATTGCGTATATGGAAACAGAGCTGATAATACCAGGTGGCACACAGTATTGCTGGAACTGGACCAACAAAATCCAAAAGCTAGCACTGAAGTTACAAAAATTAAGTCTTGAAACCCTGAAACAGAATCTGTTTTCCTAACTGTGAGGCCTGCTAAACATCAGATGCAGGGCACAGGAGAACAAGGAGGATAAATAGTGTCTTAGGATTTCTATATGACTAGCTGTCCTTTTTTTAAAAAAAAAAAAAATTTTGCTTCTGGTAAAAGTTCTATGATTCGTGGAAAAGGGAAATTGCAGATTGAATGTCCAGGAGGATTACTCCTGGCCTTGGAATCTGTGAAGCTCTGAAGCCCCTTGTTTTATCATTTTTCCTTCCTAAGCCATGGGAGACTGGAGAGTGTTTGTACTGCTGTTAACGCTTGTAACTCCTGCAGCTTGCAACACCTGCAGCCTTGTATTTAAACAATATCCATAAACAGATCTTGAGCTGCAGGACTTCACTTGGTCTCCTGTGGTTGGCAGGAAGGAACAGTTGTTCCCCAGCACACAATTATCTGGATGTATGGATGGTTTCAGGGAAGGCTGCAAGGAGGTCACTTTCCTCTGAAGAATTAGAAACCGGCCGTTGCTGAATATGAGGCTGCAGATGGGATGGATCAGAAAAGTTCTGTTTCTTAGACTTCTGGTTTTTACATCCTTCTTTCTCACAGGCCCAGGACTAAATCAGTCACTGCACTTGGGAGAGGGGAGGAGTTTTTCCACAGGTCAAATGGGCAGGAACCTGCCAGTAAATTCCCATCAGCTCTCGTAGATTAACTATGAGAATAATTTTAGCAATTCAGTTTCCATTACTGCGGACACATGAATTTCTCCTGCTCTGTAAACATAGTGCTTGTGCAAGGTAGTCTTTCCTCAAACAATGAAATTCTTTAGCCTAAGCACAGTATACCAGTGAGAGTCTTAATGACTGCAGGTATACAAGAGATCACGCTAAACGATCTCATGTCCCCTTCTCGGGAACCCTTCATCTTGAAAAACCGCCAGTCTACAAGAGCAGTCTCTCTGGCCCTGTGAATGGTGCCATATTCAGACCAACGGGAACAGCTCCAAGAGGAGCAATCGTGAGAGAGATTCATGCACCCGGTGGTTAAAACGCCCACCTGAGCTGAGGGAGCCTCCGATTCACATCCCTGGGGTCAGCCAGGATCCTAGGAGAATGACATTTTTCTTTGGGGGCAGGAGAGTAGGAGGAAATCCTTCTGGTTTTCTCTGGCACAAGAAATTCCAGCCTAAACCTCACAAAGAGTCCTGGCAGCGCTTTCTTCTGAACTCCCAGGATTTCTGTGAAAAGTTTCGGTTTCAACTAACATATTTTCCTAATCATCCCTCATCCCAGGATGTTTAATAGACTGTGATTTGAGTCTGTGCTGCAGCACTGCTTCATCACAACACCAAACTAGGCTGAGTGGGTTTATTGCATCATGAGACTCGACTACTTCTATCTGCACAATTTTTTCTTTACATTACTTTTGTGCTGTTTAATGGTCTTCACTTCACAGTATTATATAAATTATATGCATTGTGAATTATATTTTTCCTTTACAGAATTCGTCAAAAGCTGCCCAGAACCCATCTCCTTGGGGTGCCAGTGGAAAGTAAGTTGCACAGAGACTTACATCAGATTGGCAGTCAGAAATTCCATTTTCTTACCTGCAGTATGTTCTGATACTCTCACGTTTTTAATCACAACATCTTTTAAGTAACTGTAATTAACATCTTTTTCCAGGAGCACAGGAACTCCATCACCCATGTCGCCTAGCCCTTCTCCAGTCAGCTCTGTAGGATCCCAGGGGAGCACAGGGGCCCCTTCCCCATCTCCTATCATCAGCATCCCACAGCGGATTCATCAGATGGCTGCCAACCACGTCAGCATCACCAACAGCATCCTGCACAGCTATGACTACTGGGAGATGGCTGACAACCTGGCCAAGGAAAACAGAGGTGAGTGAGTCAAGGCAACGGACTATTCTAGTAGTCCATCCTGATCAAATCACATGATTTTCATCAGAAAAAGAACTATTTTGATAGGAATCCTCTCTGCAAAGTAGGACTGTAGAGGTGATTTTTTTCTTCAGTCTGCTCCTAATCTGTTCCAAAACAGCCCCAAAAGGCAATTTTGATAGCTGTCTCGCTCAGAACCATCTGATTTTTTTTTTTCTATATTTGGCTGGTCGGGACTGGTGACAGACAGGTCACAGACATAGCTGTGGGTAGGATTCACTGCCATCTGTGTCATTCCAGAGAGAAAGGTTTGTGGGAGGCAAGGCAGGTCCCTGCCCCTCAAAGTCATGGAGCTGGATGGGCTGTGTTTAGCCAGACCATGCCAAAAAGCAGGAGCACGCTTCCTTTCTGCAGAAGGAATGAACAACCCCTAGCCCTCCCCATATCCGAGCAGACACAGATGGGAACGAGGTGCCTCGCTCCCTCTTCAAAGCAAACTTCTCTCAGCTGAACTGGTTTCCATGAGCAAGTGCCTCAGCATCTGACTTGATGATAAAGTATTCCTTGGTTTTCAGGCTGATTTATGTATTTAAGGCAGGGACATGGGCAGGATTCAAATAAAACTGAGGACACCTAAGTGTAGGTGTGTATATATGAGTTTGGGGGCCAATCTCCAATTGCAGTTGATGGAGCTTTGTTCAATACAAACAGCAGAGCTTGGACAGCTGTTCGGTTCTCCCTGAAGGGGACACAGGGATACAATTCGGTTGCTTAACCATAGCTGCCAAATGCCACTTGAGGCATCCTCACCTACGCTGTCACTCCAGAAGTCCCCTGTACATCCTGTGTTAGATTTGCCAGTCTGGGCTGTATGTATCAACTGCCTGAGGGCATCTCAAATGGGCACTGCATGCCTCTAAGTAGGTCACTGAATTTAGTCCTTAGTGGCTAGTTAGCCAAATTACTCTTTAGGCTGGGATGACCATGTTGTACGGGCCTCTATTTGTCTGTCACAGTAGCTTAGGTACCCAGCATATTTACAGATAGGCACTTGCGTGCAGACTTTTTGATTTAGTTGTCCTCAATCTCAAAAAAAATCTTGCCCAGCATATGTTTGCTTTATCAAGACTCAATGGAAATTAATGAAAAGCAAAGCTGAAGAACTCACTGTTTTGTTCTTTGGAAAGAAAATTGTTGTGCATCAGCCTGTAACATCATGAACCACAAGGCTTTAAAATTAATCTCACCAGCACTAAACTTTCATTCCCATGAAATGTTCAGCTTGACTCAATTTGCAAGAGAATAAAATCTATTAAAGGGTGACAAGTAGCAAATACAGCTTCGCTCTTCTGATGCTGATTTTTTTTTTCCCCTGTAGATTTTTTTAACGACTTGGATGCATTGATGGGGCCTATCACCTTGCACAGCAGTATGGAGCATTTAGTTCAGTACACTCAACAAGGACTTCACTGGGTGCGGAATAGCGCCCACTTGTCATAATGACTGTGTGCCATTCACATGGACAGTATACCTTTCATGGATAATTCAGTTATTCTGGACACTGTGCTACAGAAATAGTCAACCACAGCATTGATCCAAACAAAGGTGAATATTTCTCCAATATCGAGCAAAATTTTTCTGAGTGTAGACATGTATGTGTGCATATGTACAATATACAATGACGTCTCTTCAGAATTAATTGCTCTGTACCACTCTCCAAACATTTTCATACACTAGAAACACTAGAAAGAACTGATCTTAATGCACAAAACGTACCCTTTCTATTCTTGTGCTGAAAAACTCAGAAACCAAAATCTCATGGGTTGGTTGAACCAAGTGCAATAAGCACAGATCCCTATTCAGGAAAGCTCTCAATAAATTCTTAACTTTAAGCTTGTCCTGAAATCCTGTTGACTTCAGCAAAGCTTAAGCACATACACAAGGGCTTTCCTGAACTGGAATGAATGAGGGCAAATCACAGACATGGAGAACTTTTACTGCGAGCATGGACACGTCACAGGCGTTTCAATATTAATGTGCTATCTCCCTGTTACTTCCCCATGGGGGCAACAGAGGGGTTGTGTAGTCTACGTTAAGTTGGAGAAAAACAGCATTCCTTCATGTGCAGTAAGTTTCAACAAATTGCATGCATTTCTTTATCTCATGTCTTTTTAAATAACTTTACCTCTTGTTCAGCTCCTCACCAACGGTGTAACCTACAGTATCAAGCGAAAAGCCTGAAAACAGATATGTTGATAGCAAGAACTTAAAAGAGATGGTGGAAAATTGCATTCTGTTACTGACAGTGAATAGATAAATGAAAAAAATATGGCAAACTGCAATCCACTTAGTAAGAAAATGTGTTCATTTCAGCTGTGTACACACAGAGAGACAGAGAGAGATCTATAACGGTTGTTGGCTTTGCATGCGAAGGCTTCATCCCACAGATTTTGACTTTCATATCTTTTTCATCTAGCAGAAGCTTGCAGCATTTTCTTCTAGGCTGTATGGGAGCATTACATGCAATTTCCTTTATCTGGGAAGCCGAGTTTGCTGCTCATCAGGCTAAGAACTGTTTCCTATCGTAATCCTCTCACTCTTCATGCATAATCCTCAACCAGGCTTTAACGTTTCTTGATTTATGGGATGTTTTCAGTTCCTGTTGACAGGCTGTGTTTTTCATGCCAGAAGAATTAATCCCACAATAATTGGAGTTTAATTTGGGTCAGCTGAGGTCAAGGCCAGTTCATATCAACCGTGCTTGCATTCAGTGCATTTTTGTTCATGTTCAGGGGTTTTCTTGCATTTAGTTTTCTTTTTCTGTATCGGAAATATATTTTTTTTTGCAATCAGATTTGCAGCCTTTGCTCAAGTCAGCAGCTCTGGTGACTTTCAATGGACGGTTCTTATCCAAGTCGCTGCTTGGACCCTTTGATTGTTGTTTTCTAATCTATTTTACTTATATATTAAGGAAAAGTGAATACAAAAGACTCTTTCAATAGAAGATACAAGTAGAAGTAGCCACTGATACCAGTGTTTGATTGATTGGTCCTTGCTGTCTTTTTTTTTCCTCCCCCATTTTTGAAGAGCTGCACTTTGAAAAAAAAGATACCAAACAATGCGGCATGTTTTCTCAGTAAAACATCTTTGGTAACACAGGCGATATGTAGCCCATGGCAAAGAGTGGGCTTGGGAGCACACTGAGCCCCACGTACCTGCATTATTTTGCCGAGGCTGCTTACCATAACTCCAGCTAATGCTCAGACTTAGAGCATTCACCCTTTGAAGCAGCTCGGTGGGGTGGCTACCGAGGGACTGCTCGGCCCCAAACCATCCTGGGCTAATATTTATGTGCCCGTTGGTGCTCCGATTCTTCCCCCTCAAGAGAAGTCCTGAGCTCAGACTGTGGTCACCTCAGCGCAGACTTGAGCGTTACGGCTTTAGGAGTGAACACAGACCTGCCTATAAATGACAAAATACACATCCTCCAAGTCCTCCCGTCACTCTTAACTCTGGCTGTCACCCACCCCAGAAGGAACACAATTTGTTTGGTCACAAGTATCATGGAGAACTTGATCGGTGCCTTTCCGTTTATCACTTGCCTGATCTCTGGCTGTGGAAGTCTGTTGTGATTTACCAGACTAGTAGCAACGGATTCTGTCAGCTGCTTCAATACCGTATGAAGGTACTGTGGGATTTCTCCTCAGATCAGGAAAGTGAAACTCCAGTCAGATTAGCTTCTGTTTTCTTTGATGGTGCCTATGATGTTTATCTTCAGATAAGTTTGGGGGTTTGGGAGCCCTTACTGCTATTTAATGTTGAGAAATTTTAGAAGTGACATATATTACTTGCCTTAAATGGAGTTTAGTTTTATTGCACATGTGGCATTTGAGTTTCAAATACGGAACTTCGAAGCATGTTTATTTTACTAAGATCGGGATATTTTTCTTAATCACTATGAACTCTTTGTATGGATGTAATATGTCAAGAAACTTCAAAGAAACGCAAGAATTAATGCTGTCCTGTTGTAACATTTCCGAGTACTAAGGATCTCTTGTAGATGATTGTCCTTTCTTGTACATTGTTCTTAAATTGAATTATTCCAGCTAAAATACCCATTGCTTCCATGGAAAAACATTGGGGTTTAGTTTTCGTGCTGGCATCATCTGTCTTGTCTGGTGAGCACACTGAGCCTTAACTTCTGGTGGTGTAACAGGATGAAATAGCAGCCATTTAAACCAACTAGATATATAAAAGAATTAGAGGGTTTGGCCTTCTCTCCATAGGGTTTCTTGCAGCTATACTATTTTGGTGAGGTAATTTAGAATACTCTCTTGTGCAGACTGTTCGCTGTATACAGTTGCTGGTCTTTAGATGACTGAATGTGGCATGGTGACAACAAATACTTCATTTCATCTTCTTAGGGCCTGGTCTGGAAAAATGCATGTGGCTTTTAGGTCTGGTCCAGTTAAGCATATGCTCCACCTTAAGAACCTGAATAGTCTTAGGCACTTCACCATGAGTTGAAGGTGCTCCGTGTGTTCTGGATGGGACCAGAGCAGACTGTCCTTCTTTGAGGCTCCATGAAAGACCCTGTCTTGTTTTAATGTGTTGTAAAAGTCCAGGAGCATGCAGGCTTCTTTACACCATACCAATGTTCGGGTTCATTTTGGGAAAGAAGTCATTCTGTACAAATCCAGAAGGATTGTGCCTGGAGGGAGAGGTTTGCTTACAAACAGAGGCTTCTGAATCAGTCAGGGTTGGTAAAGCAGTGGGAACGGATTCAAAGGAACCATGTATTGCAGGTGGATGCAAGAAACAGCAGCCTATAGGATCCTCACAGACAGCAAGATCATACAGACCCCTTGGCCTTAATCCTTTATAGTATTCCACGGTGGTATGAGTGACAGGTAAGAACAAAGCATATGCAGAGGTTCGAGTGTGGCCAAAAGCTGAGCATAGTCCTCCTTGTTGCATGGCAGGATATCCCAACCCCTTGTTTGCCTATTTCTTTTATCCAAATATCACAGGGCTCCAAAGGAAGAGATTATAGTGAACAGAGGACCTTAGGTAAAGGAGGTTAAGAAGATCAAGCCCTAAATGTAGATACAAACACATATGTATATACTGTAAATCTAAATAGTAATAAAAGTCACTCAGCATGAAGGATATTACTAGTGCCTACCATTGATCATCAAGTACTCATCACTGAGCAGCCATATCACCTCAGAAGTGCAGTAACTGTTATCAAAATAATTTGTGCAGCTAATTAATTTATAAGAAATGCACCTTTGGGACTGTGCCATAGTATCTCTTTTGTAATACAAATGTCCAACCATTTTTCATGGCTACTGATTCAAATCTACATCACTGAAATGTCAGGATATCTTTTTTCCCCTAGATGAGGACATATACTTAGATCTGGCTAATCTGTGCTTAGTTTATCTACCCAAGAGACTTTAGTAGTCACCAGCCTTAACGCATGTACAGTATATACTACTCACTGACTTAGTTGTAGGTTTTAATCCAAATGAAATTGGAATTTGCGAAATGACTTGGATTAATGGCATCTGCCTCAGATATCCTGCAGATGTGACATTGAATGATTCATGATTTTAAGCAGGAAAGGTTGAATTTTATGTAAATAACAGTGGATGAATTCCTTGAGGTTTTTACAAGAAGATTTTTTTAAAATGAAAAGATTGTCAAAGCAATAGGTTTTTTAACTCTCCTAAATTTTCTGGAGGGTCATGGGTTCATGGTCAAAACTATATTAAGAACATCTCCTTCTGCAATATGCCTTGACTTTACATAATCCTCTTAATGCTTAATATGTCAGAAAGAAATGTTTCTTTTTCACAGCGATAGCAACGTTTCCCTCCCCCATTCAGGGAGAATCCTCAAACTAAAGAATAAAATCTCCTGGCACAATAGAAATACAAACAATGCCTGAAGAATATGGACTTGTTAAGATAACAATAGAAGTTTGGCTGGCGCAGACCTAACATGCCTCTCATTTCGGTATCTTTTTGTTAGCATTTACATCACATATTTGAACTCATTGTGTTTGAAACTAGAGAATTAGTCTGATATTCATGTCTTAAAAGGCCTGGTAGGTCTAATCACTATCATAATTATAATTGTTACATTAGCTTATGTGCTGTGCACCGAGGGCTGGGAAGGCATGTAACCACAGATAAATTTGTCAGAATGCATTCAGAAAAGCATTTGGATGATCTTATGTCTAGTCTGTCTCAAAAAAGGGTGAACAATGTCTCTCACCCAATATTGTTAGCATGAAAATTTCAGTCTCTCATAAAGCTGCCATTTGCCCTTAATAAGGCCAAGACTCCATTTCCAGCATTACCAGTTGCCATGCTGTAAATTATTTTTAAGGTTAACAAACTGGTGAGGCTGCATCTCAAGTACTGCATCCAGTTTTGGGCCCCTCACCACAAGAAAGACACTGAGGTGCTGGAGCAAGTCCAGAGAAGGGCAGTGAAGCTGGTGAGGGGTCTGGAGCACAAGTCTCATGAGGAGCGGCTGAGGGAGCTGGGGTTGTTCAGCCTGGAGAAAAGGAGGCTGAGGGGAGACCTTATCGCTCTCTGCAACTACCTGAAAGGAGGCTGTAGCCAGGTGGGGGTTGGTCTCTTCTCCCAAGTAACAGGTGATAGGACAAGAAGAATCGGCCTTAAGTTGCCCCAGGGGAGGTTTAGACTGGGTAGTAGGAAAAAGGGTTGTTAACCATTGGAACAGGCTGCCCAGGGAAGTGATTGAGTCACCATCCCTGGAAGTACTTAAAAGATGTGTAGACGTGGTGCTGAGGGACATGGTTTAGTGATGGTTTTGGCAGCATTACATTTACAGTTGGACTCAATGATCTGAAAGGTCCCTTCCAACCTAGATGAGTCCCTGATTCTAAACTGGGAAAGTCAGTTTAGGCCCTGTTTGTGCTTACCACACTAGAGCTACGTAGAGGAAAAACACTAAGATTTGGAGCGTCCAAGACTCCATCATTCTTTCAAAAAGACTATGGTTTTCCTCAGCGAAATGGGTGGGATTCAGCTGGGGCTATTTCTTCAAGCTCAAGCCACCTTTCAAATGGGGTGCTGGAGCATCTAGCAGGTACCCACAGGTTGCATAAAGGCCCTTGCTTTCCCCCACAAAACCAGCAGTAAATACAGCAAGGCTCCCTCTCTTTTGCCATCTGCATAGCTTGAATCTCACTTGCTGTAGCTTGGATCCCAGTCTCATCCCTGCTGACCTTGACAGATTCCAAAGGGTACAAGGAAAACAAGAGAATGACGAAAAAATGGGGATTCCCTCTGTCCCAAGGCAGATATTCCTTTTTGGGAGTGAATATAGAGAACAGCATGGATCATAAGGCACTCAGGTCTCATGTTTCCCATATGTACTAACACGGGGATACTTAACACTTATCTGCCTCATAGGGCTTTATGAGAATTAATTAATGTTTGCAAATCACTTTGTATCCTCAGAAGGAAAGTGCTGTAGAAGAGCTACGGAAAAAACTGCTAAGTACACTGGATGAATTTCACCCCCGAGTCCAGAGCTACAAGACCCTCAAAATCCTTAAATACCATGGAAGCTCTCAATGTAAGCACCAGAGTATATAGAACGTCTGCTTAGCGCTGAGGGGAGTGAGAGCCTAGGTGAAATTGCTGTTCCCAGAGTATCTATAACTTTGATCCTGGTAGAGAGGAAGAATCACAACAGTACATAATGGGACAAACACCGTAGGTTAACCAAGTGCTGTGTAGCCATCCTAAGAATTTCAAACCTTTTTATGTCTTTGAACCACTTTGTGTTTCTGTGAAAGAAATTTGCCGCCCCAGTTGTACCAAGTGTGTTTCTCATAACAGCCTCGGAAGTATTCATTTGTTATTCCAAATCCATATTCAAATAACTTTAAATCAATGGAAATTTTCTTTTAGAATGGTGCATTGCAGAGAGGACTGGTCACTTAACAAAACATTTTTTAAAAAAGTCTCTCTCATAACAAAGTACGTGCCTGTCTGTGATGCACATTACCAGTAACTGAGCCGGGAAGTCAGAGATATATTCATGGAGTTTCCTTCCCAAATCACACCATCATTAGCCAGCATCCTCGGATCAAATCCCAGCTCTGTTCTGAGATGTTACCTCTAGAAGTCATCAATAAAGCATTTCACCAAGGATCAAACATGAGTCAAATCAACAAAATATTTCTATTGCTGTTCATGTTATTCAGGCAATACTAACAAATCCTTTCTTCCTTAGCACTAGTTATCCTTTTCTCCTCCACTTGGCATTCTTAGATATGGAATTCTCACCCTGCCAACAGACATGAAAGGAAACACTTCCTGCTGGAACAAGCTAGACATAGATAACATTTGCCAAAGGACAGGCCCTTCTTAGTCTTTTTCTCATTTCCATTTTGGAAAATATTTGTATTAAAAAAGGATACTTTCATTTGCAGTTTAGATTTATCATGGAATCAAAGAGTCAGAGAATGGTTTGGGTTGGAAGGGACCTTAAAGATCATCTAGTTCCAACCCCCTGCCATGGGCAGGGATGCCTCCCACTAGACCAGGCTGCTCAAACTGGGCTTGGACACTTCCAGGGATGAGGCATCCACAGCTTCTCTGGGCAACCTGTTCCAGTGCCTCACCACCCTCATCATAAAAAATATCTTCCTTATGTCCAATCTAAACCTACCCTCTTTGAGTTGAAAACTGTTGCCCTTTGTCCTGTCACTGCAGACCCCAGTAAAAAGTCTTTCTCCGTCTTTCTTATAAGCCTTCTTCAAGTATTGAAAAGGTCGTAATAAGGTCTCTCCAAAGCCTTCTCCAGGCTGAACAACCCCAGTTCTCTCAGCCTGTCCTCATAGGATAGATGTTCTATGCTTCTGATCTTTTTTGTGGCCCTCCTCTGGACCCGTTCCAACAGGTCCATGCAATCAGTACATCCCCTATCTTGATACTGGGGCTTGATCCAACCCAGGTGCAGGACCTTGAGCTTGGCCTTGTTGAACCTCATGAGCTTCAGGTGGGTCTTCTCCTCAAGTCTGTTAAGGTCCCTCTGGATGTCAAGGTCCCTTTGGGGATCTGCCTTCACCCATGACAAACAAGCCTGACCATTTGCATAAGGTGCTGTATGGGAAGATGGGACTTCTGGCTTTCCCCAGCAAATCACATGTAGGTAATTTGTGTCATGATGAATAATTTATTTTTTATCTCCTCAGCCTGTCATTTTACCTTCCTGGCCCACAGTCGGCTCTTCCTGCAGTTCTAGACATTTTCTTCCTCAACCCCCATCTCCCAGACTGGGCTTCTGACATGTACGACAAGGTAGAGCTGAAATTACTCACAGGAAAAAAGACAGAGGGCAATGCAGAGCTGCTCCAAGCAGCTTAGGACCTTTCTGCTTTCTTCTCATTCCCACCCCACCCGTGGAACTGGCACCCACATTCTCCCATTATTCGTAGCAAGAGAGTTCAGTTCCTTCCTGAAGGAAGAGACAGTGAGTGCTGATGGCTCCACGCACAATTTCTGACCAGCTCTTCTGCTTTGCGTCAGAAGGCGGATGGGAGAGACCAGGAATCTGGGGATGGAAAGCCCTCAGCACAGGTGACTCAAACACCCTGTGTGAAACAGCAGCATCTCCTGGCCCAGCACCACTGTGTTACTGATCTGCTTGAATGAGCATTGCCGCTTTATGGCCCTGGGGTAGAACCAGCAGGAACTGATGGTCTCACACCTGTGCAAGGACTTTTTTTAGGCCATTGAGGACACACACTCAGCCTTGTAACAATTCACTGGGGTTAAATAGAAAGAGAAGGTGCAGTGGGAGAGAAAAAAGGTCCTGATTTAAACACAGAAGTTGGGATTCACCTCATCTTGTACTGAAGGCCTAAAATAAGCGCAGTGAATCCCACCCCAGAAGTGCTTGTTTCTGTCCGCTGGCTACAAAGGGAATTTAGGTGATGAGATCAGGTATAGAGGTGCTATAAATCCCACCTCAGGTTTACAATCATACCTATTGCTAACGAGAGTGCCCGCTGATATTGGTAAATATCTTAGGATGTGCTGGTGCAGGATGGGGCTGAGATCATATTGGGAGAGATTAGATATACCGGAAAATAGGTATGCAGTAAGTACCTTTATTTCTGAGATGTTTAAAGCATACATTTTAGACTTGGACCACCTCTTGCCCACTCTCTAATTCACTGGGCCCAAATCCAAAGAATTCAGCAGTTCCTCGAGGACTGAATGTGCACCTTTCTTCTATTGAGATTACTGAAATATCAAAATATATTTTACAGTTTACTAAACATTTGCAGGCACTTTTCCCATATGTAGTCTGGAAGTAGAGCTGGCTTCCTGTAAACAGAAGAAACATTTTTTCTGTAGATGGCGAAAGAGATGAGATTGGCTGTGAGACCACATGAGGCCAATATTACTCTTTTTTACGGAAATTCAACAGCATTTTTCAATTCATTACATGAAAACGGCAATTTTATCCATGATGAACAGCCTGTAGGCCACCCAGGGCCACCTAAAGCCTGCCTGTGGACCAGCAGTCCCGTAGGAGCTCCTCGGGCTGGCCAGGCAGCATCCCTTGCTGTCAGTGGTGGCAGAAAGAGCGGCGTTGCATTGAGAGCTTCAGAGCAGATGGGTCAAGGTGTGCTTGTGGTGCCATTGGTAGTCTCTGTCTTTCCGTGGAGGGCAACAGGAGGAGCAGGAGCCGAGGCAGTGGAGCCAGGCGGTGTGAGACCTGCTCTCCGGGTAGCCCAAGGTTAACCCCTGGTCCTCCTGCGCAGGGACATTACTCCATGGCAGATGGAGACGATAACTGGTGTAATAAATCATGTCTGCGCGCGCACACATCTTGCGGCAACTCCCTGCCTCCCTGGGCATATTATTAATGGAAACCTGGACTGCGGTGGTGTCCGCTGACCAGGGCCATGTTGTGGTAGGCATCCTACAGAGACTCTCTTCCATGGAGTTGCCACCATGCAGAAGCCAAAACCAAACCATGCTGCCAGTGGGTGGGGGAAACAAACAAGCCGGGAAGAGAGCACAGGGCGGCCAAAATAACAGGATGCTTAAATTTGTCATTACTTCTCCAGCCAGTTGCAATAATCGCAGTAGTCCTAATTCCCTCCCCGTTTCCCATGCTGCACGTAGCACCAGTGGCCGAAGAGGCGATGTGGCGGTCCCCCTTTTCACGCAGCGAACTTGTAAGCAAGGGTCCCTGGCCGGACGAGGTAGGCGAAGATCAGCTTATGACCAGAATTATTTTTGTAGCAAACCGCAAAGATTCATTTCCATGTTTCGTTTACGGCAACAAACGTCAGCAGGTTTTTTTGTAAAATGATTTGAGTCGGGATGGCTTTATTTGCAGCTCATAAAATATCGCTCCTGTTTCTCTCTGAGGGTGTGCTATCCGAGGCCTCCCCCACCCAGCCAAAGCTGCAGCCGTTTATCTTCCCCATGAGCATAATCCCACAATATGTCCCCATACAGCAGGCAATATTGTTTACACAGGTTAATAAACGGAGTATTCTGTACAGTAATTTATGCTGTAAAGTATGTACATATATCACAGTAGCAGCCACAAAATGCTTTAAACTGCCTTATTTATTAGATCAGTTAGCATTTCCCCCCTTGCGCCAGAATACTTTAAATTATTTTGATCTTTTGCATTAGGTATTTCTTTTAGTTACTGCATTTTGACCCAATTATTGACAAAAAAAACCCTGGTCTTTACAGTAAGTAGATATCTAAAATGTAGGTAGAAATAGCAAAATCACTGCCCATCCAACTAATATAGCTCTAATTATGATTAAAAGTAAATATGGTATACTCTTATCTGTGTATCATAGTATATGCCAGAAATCATATTCCATTTGTGACCAATACAACCAACAAGAGCTTTAGTAACTTCCAGCTATTTCATTCTTCCATTGTGAGACAAAAAAATAACAAACTACTTAATCTAAAATGTTCCCCATGAGAGCCCTGGTCTTATTCCTCCCTCAGGCGAGACTCACACTGGCTTCGGTGGGAGCTTTACCTGAGTAAAACTACAACATAGGGACATGACAAAAATAAATATATCACGTATGAACAGTACTTGTGCTTGGTAGTCATTCCTTTTCTCGTTAGTGAGAAACATAGGGTAAACACTACATCTGTAATGCTCCTCTGTCTCACTCCTTTCTTTTTGCTGTACCAGTAAAAAATTGAGATTCAAAACCAGTTGTATTTGTTCCATTCGCTCAAGCAAAATAGGGACCTTCTGGGGATCAGTTCCGAGTCAAACTAGAAAATACGAGAAAATTTTGCTTTTGTTTGTTTTCATGTTAAATTATGTTACACAATTAAACAGGTTCATGCATACAAAGGCAATGAAATTATTAATGACTTGTTTTACTGTTTGGAGATTTTGCTATGTCCACAGTTCATATAAAACTCATGTAGCACAGTTTCTGGGATGGTGAAAAATCCTACTGTAATGTAACAGAATGAGCCTTAAGGATTTGTAAGAATAAGCACTTTTATATTAAAAAGCAAATATTAATTCATCAGTAAGATTACTTTTTTAATGTGACAATAAACCATGAAATCAACATCCTTCTGTCTCAATTACGCCTCATCTGTCTCTTTCTTAAACCTTTTTCTGAGTAAAAAAAAATTGCCTGGTTTTGTGTTACGGCTTTCGGGTCCCATCACAGTCGCCTGTGCTCCTGCCGAAGCCACCGCCCCCTCTCCACACTTCATTCACAGGTGAGCTCGTTTGAAACCTTCATGCAATGAAGGAGGGAAGGCTTGTTCATCAAAGCGGATCTCATTAACAAGGCACCAGATTTAACTTTGGTGTCTGACAAAACCAAAGACGTGCAACGAGGCAGCTCTCTGGGGAAAGGAGAACAAAGTCACTGCTGCTTTTTAGTGAGGCACAGGATGAGCGCATAACCAATCCAAACTTTTCTTTATTTATATTTAGAAGAGAAGCCGCTGCACCTCAAGACCACTAACGTCTGTAAGTAGTGCCAAGAGAGCCATGACCTCAGCAGCTGCAGAGCAGCAGTTCACAATTTATAGGCCGGCGTTATGATAAAACCACATGAAATACAAGTACCGAGCCACTCTCCATCTTGCCTTCCCCTGTACACGCACACACACACACATATTTTTTGCCAATTATTTCACAATTCCTTCAGCTTCCTCCCACATAAGATTGCAATCTCTCAGAAGTATTTATTCCAGCATGGTTTTTGTGGCCAAAACCTAAATGCTGCTGTTTTAACATAACCATTTTGCAAGCGGTAGCTTCTGGTGGTTCTTTTCTGCTTGACCAGTACCCGGGGAGTGGGGGGTTGGATGTTTTCTTACTTTTTGCTGAGGAAATTACGTTTTCCCAAGCAGCCTCTGACAGATGAGGCAGGTACTGGCTGAACATCTCAGGGGCAGGCCAGAAGGAATGAGCTTCCCAAAAACTGTCCTGCACTTTCGTGACTCACCACCATACAAACATGTGCCTTTAATGGACTGTAACGGTCGCATAGAGAAACACAAATGGAGAGCTTTTGCTACCGAGGGCAGGGAATGTACTTCAGGAACGAGCTCTGGCTTATGACGTGCCATGATTCATGATGGGCTGACACAAGACATCGCTGCTCCCTGCCACTGCCCGGAGTCTCCTGTTGGGACAGGAGAACAGGCAATTGAATGGTCTCCGCAGGCACTGCCATCATCGAAGGATGGAGACAGCTTCCCCAGGAGTTGCCTGCAGCAGCTGAGGAACTGATGTGCCACGTACCAGAGGGACAGTCGCGTGTAGCTGTGTTTCTGAGGCCACCGAGGCTCAGAGAGAGCCCACTGCCGCTGCCCACACCAGTGACGGTTCAGTCCTACGCGGCACACACAGCTCCATCAACTTCTGCTGGGTTGGAGCTGCTTGCTTTAGCCCTGCCTCTCTCCCTGACCGCCTCGCTGGTTGCAGGTAATCCTGCAAAATATTCACGCAGAATTTGACTTCCTGACTTGTTCCTCAAAAACCTCCTCTTCTCAGCGTAATTCAAGGTCAGGAAAGAAGTCAGGCATCACCGAGCTGAAGACCTGGAGGGCCCATTATGATGATCTAGTCTTGCTTCCCAGGAAAACACAGGCCATAACGTTTCATCAAGGGATTCCTTTATCAAAGGCTAATAACTCGACGAAGAGAAGTCTAACCTTTTATTAAGGCACCCATTCCTGATTTAAAGATACAGAGCCATGAAGAATTTACCACAGCTCTTGGACTGCTATTTGCTAAATATTCTGCCCCAGGGCTTCACTTTGAATGGTATCAAAGCCAACTGCAAAAACAAACAGAAGAAAAGAAAACTCAAAACCTGAAGATGGAATATGTGCACTGAAAGAAGGGGGAAAAAATTATGGTGAAACTTTACATTTTAGGAGAGTTTCTGCTCTTAATTTGACGAAAGTATGTATAGACAGTAGTATTTGCTATTCTGAAATAGAATAGGCTATGATCTTGTTCACTAGACGTGCAAACCCACAATGCAAAACGCAAAAGGAAACGCTACAACAAGTGCTGCTGAAATGCAGACCCTGTGGTGGTCCTTTCACATTTGTGTCAAGCTCACATTCGTAATAATGTGACTCTCAGATTTTCTTTACGACTAGGAACCAGCAGCATGTGTGGATGTTTCTTAAAATGAAATCCAGGCTACACAACTGTCTGGATATGGATTATTAGCTTGAATCTCCTGTACTATAAGGAATTACAAATTAGTAGAGATGTATTGAGAGTGTCTCCTAGGATCACTTATGCAACTCCTGACAGCGTGAGTTTCTACTGATTTGATTTTCTGTAGTCATTTTTCCAACACCTGTATTACAAATCAGCTGTAAGAAGCTAAGGTTAACATATGTCAAGAACTATTACTTAATAGCATGTATGTCTACATGTGGTTTAAAATAATGGAGAACCCAATCCTACAGACACGGATGTTTCTTTTTCCTTTTTTTTTTCTCCTGTTCCCCAGAAAAGAATTTCTCATTCCCACAGTGCTATGGACAGCTTCTGATTTACAAATCCCTTCAGGTAAAGCAGAGAGAGTGGGCATTAAGCACAAGGAGTATATCTATTTTGAAAAGCAGCTGGGGAAAAGGTACCCATCTTTGAAAGATTGCCTTGAGAGATATGCCCAGCCCTCTCACTGCTAGCATGCTTCTCAAAAAGTACTAAAAGAAAGCTTTTGCAGCAATGGCTACTCAAGGATTTAGGCATTTAGAAACATCATTTTAGGTGCCTGGTCCCAAAAAAAAGAGTACAAAGCCCTGTGTCAGGCCCCAGGCCACCTATGCACTATGTGGAGAGATCTGGATAACTTGGATGAACAATTAAGAAACCTTCACTTGAGGGAAGAGCTCCCGGATCCAGGCAAGTAGCAGTGCCTGAGCAGGGCAATAAACTCCAGTCCCTTCTAAAGCACCAGCACCCGATGCAGGGCCTCAGACAAGCCCTTCCACCCAGACAGATCTAGGCAAAGTATGTTCCTGCAAGCATTTTTCAGGGTGGTGAGCAAACCTTTCAGGAAACGAGTGAACCAGGAGGCAACAGTTCCAGTATTTAATTTTTTTTTTGCAGGTCAATATAGCGGATTATTTGTTACAACCTGGAAGCAAGCCTTTCTTAACGTAAACAGGCCCTCTCTCACGAAGAGGCCCTACTCCAAGCTGCGTGTTGTGACCAAGTACTTACTTGTAATACTGGTGTTTGAAAAATTACTACAGCAACTTAAATCAGTAGAAACTCACACTCCCAAGAGGGGCTCCGCAGTCCCAGCACCACCCACAGTGCACCCTCTGCCAACGGCCTGGGACATGTGCCACCACAGCTTGTGTGCTCCATCCTCACGTCCGTCCTTGCACATCCCATACTGGCAGCAGTCAGAAAAAAATTCATTACGTTAAACAGTCCTTTGATATCATCAATAGAGTAGTTCTTACTGGCATCCTAAACTCACCGGTAAGCTGAAAAGAGAGGAAGTTAAGAGTGATAAAAGTTCTTTAAACTTCAAGGACACAAAACAATAAACAAGGTATCATCTGTTTTGGCAAGTGGCTGCAAACTGGACTCAGCCGATCCGGACTCAGTGGATTGTTTTTATAGCTCTCTTCATGATGCTGCATGGAGTAAAAGCTTCAAAGAGGTTTAGAGGGAGCAGAGATCATTTGTTATTGCTTCACCAGAACATAAATTTTGACTAGGGAGGGATTTAAAGATCTAGGCTTAGGTCCTGTTATCTAGCTTGAGCTAATAGTTTCTAATCAAAACAAGATAAGGTATCCTCTGCTGTGCATTAAGTTGTTTGAGTTAAAACAGTGCGCGAGCGAAGGGTTTTAAGCATAAACTCAGTGAACGCGGTGTACACCAAAAATTTACTTCATCTTGTGTTGCTGCTTTAGGACACTCTCAGAAAACTCCTCATGGTCATCCAGACAAAGCCACAAGAAGAGGATAAAGCTATATTGTCTGTCTCCAAGCAGAAGATAGGGGTAAATTGATACCCATTTCACATGCTTTCATAAAGCTCCTGTGAAAGTATGAATAGGTGCTTTGAGAAGATGGAAGGCCATTGGAACCCTGAAAGCAATCCAAAATTCACTTTTGATTATACCTTTATTGTGCGTGTGTTCTGAAAATTTTACACTAAAGAAACAGAAGTGACCCAACCGGGTCTGCTTCCTCAGCTCAGCTATTCTATTCACCTTTCCATTTGCCTTGCAAGGGCCAATTTAAAACATATGGGTCAGCCACAACTGGCTCATAATGAAGAGAAGAGATGACATTCAGATCACATTGCATTTATTAAAGTAATAAAAAGACACCACTAACTAGTGTCTTCCTAATTTTAAGTAGTGTTGCAAATTGTTCACCATCCTAGTTGCCCTCTCTAAAGTTAACTGGACAGATCTTACTATCGCTACTGCTCCTTTTCAAGTAAGACTACAGAAACAAATGCTTTGTGGATTTCAGCACGATGTATCACAACCTCAGCACTAAATCCTCTCAGTGGCACTTTTCCAGGTAATATTCTTCAGGTACGTCCTGAACTTCACCCAGTCAACTTCTAATTCACTCCCAACCTTCTACCTTTGAGAATTTACTCAGTTGCAATATTACATGCTAATATGAAAGATGCCTTGGTTTATCTAGCCAACACAGCAAAACAGCACTAGAATACGACAAAGTAGGCTCAAAAAACAAGAAATGCTTGAAAGTCAATTCCTTTTTTGGCTTCAAGAATGTTTTGGGGTCTAGCTCTAGAAGAAAGGACTTTGCAAACAGCGCTCCTATGCAAAAAAACCACCGCCTACAAGAGCTGCATGGGAGAGACACCTCCAGCTCCAAACTCCACGAAAGCTTTCTGCACTGAGTTGTAACAGGATAGGGAGTGGGATAATCTATGTAACTGAGATGCGTTTGAGTGCCTGGCTCCCCTGACCGCCCCGGGGGTCACTGTCTAATCCTACATGTATCATTTGTGACTTTCCGAGGAGCAATCCACATAAGCAAGGAAACATAGCCAGAAAATGGAGTGCCTCACCATCAGAACATTGGAACACCATTTAGTACATACAGGCAAACACATATATGGTGAAATAGTTGTGGGTCTTTTGACACAGAAGGCACAAATTGTCTTTGCTTGTGTTACAGCTCCATGTATCAACCTGAGCTCAGCGGGCTGGAAGGGATACACCTCCTGCTAAATATCAAGGGGAACTCCACCTTCACTGTGCTGCACGTGCTTTCACATCTGGGCACGTCTTACAGGCACAGTGTGGAATTCCAGGTGACCCTGCACTACCGCCCTTCACTGCGTCTTGGAGGTATTACCAGAAAACTAGACTTTAGCGACAATCTGAATGACTACAAAGTGGTAATAATAAGAAACCTTGTAGATCGGCACGGAAAAGCTCTTACCGTGGAGACTGTACGGGCAAGGTGGGCAAAGCGTGGAAAAACTACTAATACATGAAAAGGAAGCCACGAATAGCTTGAGGATGGCATAAAAGCAGACAGATAGCAAAAAGAAGCATTAAAAAGGCCTTTTTAAAATAAGGGCAAGACCTTTCTTCTTGATGTGGTAGAAAAAAGGGATTCAGGAAGGTGAGATAAGGTCAGGTTTCTGCATAATGCAGACTTCCTGGACAGCAAGATATCTGCCAAATGAAGTGAGACATAATGAATGTTAGAGATGCCAGAGAGGAGGTGGTTACAGTAATTAAGGTCTGAGGTGAAGAGCTCAGAACCAACTGCCTAAAAAACATCGCAGACAGCTCAACGAAGACATCTGCTCAGGGTACAGCTGCAATCCAAACAACTAACAAGATGTTTGGCTACTCAGTGAACGAGATGGTGAATAATGCAGAAAATATCCTCCCTTTATACCAATCAGTGCTGAATTCTCCTCTGGCATACTGTCCATGCCCCTCCCGAAGCTCTAGAAGATCCTGCAGAAACAAGGGGAGGTCAGAGAGTAGGAATGAGAATAAGCGAGTGGGGAGTGGAGGCAGAGGCAGGGACTATCACAAGAAGCGATTGAAAAGAATGAGATTTGTTTATCTCAGAAAGGAAAGAGATAAGAAGGGACACAGTAAGATAAAATACCAAATACTCTCTAGAGAAGTAGTATCTGACACTTCTCTTTACCTTGCTGCATAACAGAAGAATAAAGGAACATTCGATGAAATGAAGAGCTCACGTATTCAAAGCTGATCAAAGGAAATTCTCTTCCACATAATGTGTAATTGGACAGTGGAAGATATCTCCACAGGAAGCACTGAGGTCAAGAACTGTGCAGGATTCAAAGAAGGATTGGACGGCTACATGGATCACAGGAATATCCAGTCAGAACAATTATGCTAAACTTTGGAAGAAGTATAAAGACAGGCTTTCAGAGTTTAAGCCACTACCTGACTACAGGAGAATTAAAATTAGCTTTCTACAGGGGTAGATTATCCCACATCTTTCTCTGAGATCCTCCTATCTTCTTTGCAAGCAGTTGATGCTGTTCTCTTTAAGGCCAGATCATCGGTCCACATGAACTACACAATTTCTGTTTTCCCACTTCCACATCAGCTTCAGAGACACCGAAAAGCTCCGTCTAGCTGCAACACAATGCCAGCAAATTCAAACCTGCATTTTCCCACCAGTGACACAGCTGTGGCACCACCTGTGGTAAATCAACAGAAGGCATTTTTGTCACAACACAATTTCCTCTAACACTGGCTACGACAGTGGAGCTGCAGCCAGGTAAACATGGAGTGACAAGAGTTCGCTCCCTTCCTCACCTCACCCCAGAGTCAAGCCCAGTCTTGCCTGCTCCTTTCCACTGTCTTGCACTCCCTTCTACAGAAAGGGCAAAGCCTGATCACGGCCTAAGTTTAATCCACAGGGAGCAGGTCTCTGCTAGGAGGCTTGTGCAGATGAACCTCCTATTTCCCGACAATACACCCCTAAGAATGAACCTTTTCTAATAGAAGTGATATACAGTCTTCTGTGGCCATGGCGCTAAATTGAAAGGATCCCAGACTTTCTGTCAAGGTCCATATAATTAACCCAAACGCTCAAAACCTTATCTACCAGTTTCAGGACCTCAGGGCCAGGCAGGAGATACGGGCTCCATCCAGTTCAGCCCAGCTGCAGTGGCAGCGGCTCCGAATCTGCACCACAGCACATGTCAGTAAATTTACTTCATGTGCACCTCTGACGCCTACACAACCAAGCACATTTTCTGCATAGTTCTGGTAGGCTTAGGTGCTTGAAACCTATTTAATAGCAGTTTAAATGCTTACATCCCATTTTGCAGGTACACATGCTTCCAGTTTTCCCCTCCTTCCCCAGCCTTGTAAACTACCTGCTGACCTCAAATTCAGCCTGTTGCTGTCCCATCTTCTCATAAGCAGCGGCCCAACAACTTTTCTCTGTCTTAACTAAACCTGAAGCTAGCTTATTTTCACATGGTGTGATCCTGAGCAGGACCAAGAGGGCAGGGCAACATTTACCTTCCCCTTCCCCTTTTTTCCTCTTTGGATGTGGGCGGGGGGGGACCCACATTCACATCATGGCTTGTGCGCAAGGGTTGATCTTTCTATTAGCAGACAGATACAGATTAGGAACCTGTCCAAACAGAATCCAAATAAAAACAAACCCTAAACCACTGGGCAGGGATTCTTCCCCTAAACCATTTTGCTATTTTCATCTGGGCCTTTACTGTCCTCGTGCTTGTTCCATAAGACAGTTCCATATACTGTAATTGTGCATCACTCACTTGACTGAGTTGTGTGTTCCTGAAGCTGCGTTCACCCTTAGCTAACTCAGTGAAGTCAGAAGGTAACCACCTTTTTCTTTACTTCGTGAAGTTTCTGCTCTCTCCTCAGTACCACTTCCTTAATTTTTATCAACTCATAGCACCATGAGTATTGTCTGGTAACTGTACTGATCATTACTATAATTTTTAAATCTCTTTAAGGTCTCTTTGACCCCTCAGAATGAGCCTCTTAACTTTGCCTCAGAACCGAAATCATTGAAACCATTAGGGTTTAGTTGCTTTATAATGCACCTTTTTCCAAACACAACCTTCCTGAGACAGTGACCCATGCTCCATGCAGTATTCTGGAGGGGCCTAATAACCATCTTCCAGAGGACTCTATTGCCTCTTTCGTGGTGCATTATAGCTCACTGTTACGTCGGTCTAGTGTCTTGTTTGCCTTTTTTATTGCAGCTGTGCACTGAAGTGATGGTTTCTATGATTTTTTTCCACAGTAACCCCTTTCTCTCTCCGATCAGCGTGCTGGATGTAACACCCATTTCCTACATTTGCTCTTTGTTCCCAGACTAATTACTTTTCATTTTCTATACCAAGCAGCATTTGCCATCTGCTGGCTCATCAACTAAATGATCCAAATCCCTTTTGAATCCGCTCGCATTGTTCCTTATCGCTTCTCTGTGCTTCCAGTTTTACCATCCAACCAGCGGAGATTTCACACATGCAGAGCTCAGCTGAGGCACAGGAGCAGAGACACCAGAATCCATGGGATCTTCTCACACCTTGGGCAAAGCATCCCACCTGGATTTGCCACTTTGACAAAAATTAGGCTCACATATGCTTCGGGCTGCGTGAGATAAAGGATGGCTTTAAGCCCAGGCCCTGTGCTGGAGGACGGTGCAAGGCCAGTGTCTTACACCAGGGATCCCAAAGATTGTAGGTGGGCTGCTACAGCCTTCAGAGACCCCCATCTGGTGTGTCCACACCAAGATTCAGCACATACTCCACTCCCCAACTCACAGCTCTCACTACTAGTACTGGAAGGAGAGGCACATGCCACATCTCCTCCTCGCACCGTGTCCTGTTTGTCTGTGTGTGTGTCTGCACATGGGGAAAGGGGAAAAGGAAAGAGGAGCACAGAAACAAGATGAGGCTTCACCCATACAGAAACCAGCATCACTATGGTCCAATAGGCAAAAATATAAATTTCCTCCCAGCCCTGCAGTGCAATTCCTGAAAATCCCGCACAAAGAACTTGTTCTGAATCCCCTCAGGAAATGTCCCATGCATGGAAGGCGAGATGTGTAGGGAAGAAGCAGGGGTCAGCTGGGGACACACACTCTTTCCCCAGCTCTGAGCACCAGAATAGTGCGGGCTAAGCGCCGATGCTTTTAAAGCAGGGTTTATGGACAAGCCTTACGCTGCGCTGATGCATGTGCCACATGGCATTCTCCTGGAAACTCTTTTCTGTCTTAGCAACAGCAAGCCTGACTTGCTGGTCTACTGCCTTCACTTTATTTTGTTTGTCATGTAAGGAAAAAATTGTCTCAGATTACCCAGAGTGAGCAATCTTTTGGATGATCTTTTCCGGTCTTCCCTTGAAAGCATTGCGTGCACGTGAGGCATTATCAGTTGCCTATCCAAGATACACTCAGGTAAGAGAAGAACTAGACAATTTGTGCATTTTCTTGCAAATTTTCTAATCATTTATTTATGTGGAAAATGACCACAGAATGGTCAGTTCAAAAAGTTAAGGTTTGGAAGCTGTTTTATGGTCCACATGTAAAAAGATCTATTTTTTCTTTAAAGTGCATTGACTTTTCTGAAAGCAAAGATCAGATAGACTGGGCTTGACTTCAAACAACGTTTTCTGCTCCCATTTATGGTGTTTTTACATGGTGATTTGAGTTAGGAGTGCAAAACATGGATAAATTTTTAATAAGCTACAAACATCAGAGGAAATAATTTGTGCTATGCCTTTCTCGGGCAGGAAACCAGCATACCCAGCCTAACTAACTTGCCTTTGGCTATAATTGTGATTGGAGATACAACATTTTACCCCAGACTTTCCACACACTTAAAATCAGCTGGAGTTCTAGGTGCTCAGCATTTCTGAAAAACAATTTTTATCTCTATTTGAGCATGGAAAAATCAGTATTTGCTCCATGCTACAGTCATATCTTCTGTTCTGCTAGGACAAAGTAGTAGGAAAAAAGAGTTTTATTAATTCATGGCAGTATTGTGTTACTCCTTATTAATACGTAAGTCAGAGGAATTGATCACAGGCATGAGTGGAAAGATTTTTCATAGTTCTCCACTTAGTCTCAGGTGTCTAAGAAGAGAATGAAGCTCCAAGCCAAATTTCACCTAGTTTCACGACTGAAGAGTTTGCATTCTGGGAGAACGGAATGAGCCAATATTCAGTCTTTTTTAACAATAAAACTCCTGCAATCTGGTTTAGACCTGTTCCCGTACATCGCAGCTGTATGAATGATTTGCGCGGCACGCAGCCTCATAGAACTGCCTGGAATTCAGGAGTGTGATTTGAGCATGCATCTGTAGTATTAATTCAATTCACTGGAACTTTTGAAAACCTCCTCTACCACAACATTTAGACACAGCCTGGCCCCTCAATCTTGCTTTCCCTTCTGGCAAATTTGGATCCAGTGAAAGTAAGACAGGAATCTTGTAAAAAGGGAAGGACTCCACTGCTCCCTCAATGAAAGTATGATCTTCCCTATCTCATCATCTGAAGCAACTGAAATTCTCTCGAAGAGCAGAGGCCTCTGCCTACATGCAAAAAAGCCCCACACGTTGATCAGTCTCTTCGTCTGGCTCCCAAACATCGTCCAGATCTTCTCCCACCTCTAGCCTCAGCACAAACTTTTTTCTTTTCTACTACTTTCTGCTACTAGCTCGGTTGTAACGTTTGTGCCATTTCATCCTGCTGACAGCTCTCCTCTTTTCCCCATGTTACCATCCACATTCTACTGGTTTATCCCCTCCTTAGGTGTTGAGGCAATTCTGTCTCTCTCTGGAACTCCACAATAGCCTGACCAATTCAAGACACTGCTTTCTCAGGAGCTATCAGTGGGTTCCCAGCAGCCCAGAACAGCCAAAGGATTAATTCCTTAGTGCCCTCGATCCCAAAGGATTATTGCCCTTTAATGTGCCTGTGATGCACCAAGACTTGCAGGATTCACAGGAGTGTCCAGAGTTGAGTCTGAAGATGTTGTCTTACTTACCAAGTTTTTCTCATTTCAGACTCATTAATTTCTTCCACAGCACATTTCCCAGGTAGCCATTATATGTGATACTTGGATTTGTAGCAAAGACATTTGGTTTGTCTTATCCAATTGTTTCTTTTCTCCATAACCCTTTCTATTCCTGTATCTTTTGCAAATAAACCAGAGACAAGTTCTGATCCTGTAGCCCATAATCTGACCTCATGTAAGAAGACTGTGATGCATGGCAGAAAAGTGAGAAGGACATAAGAGACTGACTTTTATGAGTAAGATTCATCTTAGTTAATATCAAACATTCCAGAGCACAGACCTTTACATATGAGCTTGTCACCCTAGGGTCTCTTTATAGTCAGTGGAGACAGGTACATTCAAGGCTAGCTCAGCTGCAGGTATCTAAATTAGGAGAAATCAATTCAATCCTTCATTTCTGGTTCCAATTGCATCTTCTGTGTCAGCATTCACTAAATCCACTGCATCCACTTCACTGATGTCAACAACATTTTTCAACACTTGCATTCTTGGACTTACCACAAGACACATCATGCAAAAATATGCCAGAGTGCAGCTCTGTCTTCCAAATTACTTCAAGATCCTTCCCAGCTGTTAAACGGAAGTTGCAATAGAATCTCTCTAACTTCTTTTTCCAGATATGGCACTCACCATTACTCAGGTACCTCGAACCCTGAAAGACAGAACAAATGTACGGACTAATTTCCAACACTGACAAGCTGAGCTTTTCTATGGCTTTATAAAGAAAGAACCCCAGCAGTAACACCTTGCTGTCTGTGCAGACAGAAGAGAATATGTAAGCCTGTCTGAATGCTGCCGATGGCACCCATTAAATCCCTGATCACAATGAAAAAAACCCAAACAAGCAAACAAAGAAAAAAACCCAAACAAGCAAACAAAAAAAAAAACCTTGGCAGCACTGAACGGAAGTAAAATGTATGGATTTCCATATAACTGAGATCTCAGACAATTCTGAGGAGAAGGAAGACACTGACTCCAAGTAGAAAAAGGGAAAAAAAGAACAGGGGGTAATTGACCTTGTAATAGAAAAATCCTTCCCCTGCCGTAACACAAATACAGACTACCTGGAGTTTACAGCAGAGAACTAACATTTCAGAGAGTAAGAACTCTCCTCCCATGCAACCTGCAAACAGGCCAACAAGGGTCTGCAAAGTCCTGCAGTCAGCAGGGACTCCATCTGCTCGGTCACTGTGAAGAGAGATTCATGTTTCTGAATATAGAGAAATTGGGGAGTCAGGTGAGAGACACAGCTTTATTATAGCAATCCAATATGCCTACCTAGTGTTTTGTTGTTGTTTTGGGGGTTTTTCCAGTTGCCAAATGGTGACTTTTTGTTGTTTTGAATAGACCAACCTGTGTTGTAGCAAGCACCTGCTTTTGGCAAAACTCCGCAAGAACATCTGTGTCCAACAACGCTCCAAGCTCAGTTGGAAATGATGAAGAAACTATAATAAGGAACAGAGCAACTGAAATCAAGGACTCCACCTCAACTTCTCTTTGAAGTGGAGAGGCAGAATTTATAATCAATAAATGAATATTAGCCTAGGAAGACAATGAAAATAAAAGGTCAACAGCATAAAGGCACCCATTATATTATATCTATATATAGACAGTATGTTATTACCTAACAATATCTTTGAGTACCGAGTCATGGCGTCAGATTCATTGCAAACAGGGCTGCAGGTGGCAATCCACTCATGTATAGTTGCTCTTCACAAAACCAATTTTGCATTGAGGGAGCTGCTGAAATGGAGATGCCAGAGCACTATCAGGGTGATGTAGAAATCTTTGCAGATGTGCAATTTTCATCTAAATTAAGTTCCACTGCAGTGTCCTAGACTGCTTCAGCACAAAATTACCCAAAATAAAACTTATTTTTATGTAGTCTTCCCAGTTCCAAGGGCAGGTGCAGCCCTGACGTATGACTGGGGGAGGACTCTTCACTATTCAGCTGTGACCACAGAATCTGCACCAGTTGAGTGTTGCACCCATCAATGGTAATGAGCAAGGGCAGGAGAGGACTGAGGGATCTTCTGACTCTTCAGTAAACCCACACTTTGTGCAAAATAGGCCTGATGCATTGGTCCATTCTGGCCACTTTCGCACCACTCCAAAATGACTACTGGGGAGTAAAGTAGGCTGATAAAATAAAGCCATTTGAACAAGCTCACGTGCCAGCATTTTTGCTTTTAGCAGTTGGACAGTTTGAAGACACAGGAGAAGTATCCATTGATGACAACGTTCCCTTCAATCACTGGTCTTGTGGACTGCAGCAGTAACGTAACAGCCATATGGCTCCATCATTAGCAAAATGCCAAAACTGTTGGCTCCGATTCTTTTCCAATAGCCTTTCCAATTTTTTGGCCTTCCATAATTGCTTTGCTTCCCGCCCTTTTTTACCTAGATCTTTGCTCTTGTCTTGAGAGTGCCTTCTGTGCAAAGACCCCCAGTCATTCCCCCTAATGCCAGGCCCAAACATAGACTGCTGCTCTCTGCTAGTTTTGATCTTACGTTGTTTTATCCTTTCAGAACTGTTCTTAGTAACATGCTCAGAAAAAGAAAAAAAAAAAGATTGTTTGCAAGTGTAGATTATTCTGCAGAGGTTTCTTTTTTTCTGTGATGTTTCAAAATCATGCAAGAGAGACAGGGATTTCTATCCCTGGCTAGAAATCTCCCTTAGCTTCTTTCACTCTTGAAGGAGCAGGAGCACCTCTGCTTAACAGAACTAATTAATTACGATTGTAATAAAACATATGGTTCACCTAAAAAATAGCTGACTGCATTGTGTTTTGGTATCATCGTTAAAAAGTACGTGTACGAAGTGATAGGCCTTATGTAACATACTAATGCTAGAACCAAATGCTGCAGATGAGATTTTACAATAGCAGTTTCACCGGTTACCATGAAACAATAGTGCTTGGTCAGGGAAGCACTGCAATAATCCCACAGCTTTTACATGTCAATATTTAGGGCATCACTACAGTAGGCTGCGTTACTACAGCATAGCAGGAGCTGTGAAATGTGTCTCTGCCATTCCTAATTACCTCTACCCTGCCAGAGACGTGCAAAACCCGCAGATAAGCATGTTCTCTCCTTTCCCTCCCAGCTCTCTGACCGATGATCCACCGTGGCTGTTTAACCCTGACCCCGCAGCATCGCTAAAGGACATCAGGGGAACCTCAGCGCCTTGCCCCCGGCTGGAGGGGAAGGGGGATGCAGGAGGCTGCAATGCAGCACCGCTGTCTCCCTGTTCGGTGCTGCTGCCAGTGGGCAGGTGCAGTGGCGAATCCCTCCGTGCTGTGCCGTGGTACCCCAGGATGGAGCCTGCCTTCTGCCCCGTCCTCCTCTGGGGGGGGCTGGCTGGGAGTCAGTTGGGGCACCACCACCGGATGAATCCCTCCAGCTGCACGCAGCTGGCTGTTGCAGGAGTGGTGTGCGTGTGCGCGTGTTGTACACACGTGTTTGCCTGTAACACAGCACTGCATTGAGGGCCACAGCCTGAACGACTTGTGGGCTGTCATATTGGGTGTGTTTGGGGATAATTACGCACATCTGTAAAAAACAGCATCATGCAGCTTGTGCATACAAAAATATTTAGGGCAAGAGTAAATGGCCTCAAGTTGAGCCAGGGGTGGTTTAGATTGGATATTAGGAAAAGTTCCTTCACCAAAAGGGTTATCAAACATTGGAACAGGCTGCCCAGGGAAGTGGTGGAATCGCCATCCCTGAAGATATTTAAAAGATGTGTAGACGTGGTGCTGAGGGACATGGTTTAGTGGTGGTTTTGGCAGTGTTAGGTTGATGGTTGGACTCGATGATCTTAAAGGTCCAGCCTAGATCCAACCTGATCCAACCTAGATGATTCTATGATTCTACCTGGGGGATAACGGTTGATACACTTTATCAAACTGCTGAATTACAGATCTGAACCTATTATCATTGAAGAACCTATTACCATCTGAACCTATTACCAGAGAGCCCAGCCAACACTTCAAGGTGAATTCAGTGTCCCTTATTCTCATCTTTGTGCTGCCTGAATAAGAAACACCCCTGTGTTTACTGCTGCAAACTGAACTTGAGTTGGGGAGTCCCCCACCTGGCATGAATTCAACACAGGTTGCTCTCCCAAGAGCTCCTTGACCAGGAAAGCTACAGAGTGAGAAGTAGGGCCATACCTACTGTATGACACGAAAAAAGTCAATTAGCTGTCACACTGCAGCCATTCTCAATTAGTTATCTGCCTGTAGGGGGATCACTGCCACAGAACAGGAGATACAGAAGCTGTAGGCCGGTGACTGGGGTGGAAAATCAGAGGGCAGCAACTGGTCATCAGCTTCATGTTATTTAGGGTCTCTGTTTGGAGATGGGATGAGGGTGGTGAGCCTTCTTTTACTATATGACCAGCTAGGCTCCAGTAGAGTCAAGCAATTGGCATTGCTTTTCCCCTTAAACACAACTACATACAGCCCAGCAAAACAGCAAGCAATGGAACAGCCAATGCCAAGTTTTCTCCTTTCTCTGTGGAATAGCAAAGGATTGACTCTCTGTTGGCCTTCATGCTTATATGTACTATGACAGCCTAAGATCACTCTGGGAACCGCATGAGACTAGAAGGAACACACAGAAGTGTCAGCATGGGGAGAGACCTTCCATCAGCGGCTTTGCATGCCTTTTCTAACAAGAGACCCAGAGCTGTTCTATATTTATGACAGCAGCCTTCAGGGGCCATCACAGCCACAATCACTGCTCAGTCACGTCTCCCGTATAAGGCTGCAAGTAGCATGACACTGAGCCTCTCCTGTTTCACCTGGAAATTCCTTAGCGCTGAAGTTACTGGAATTACATCAGATGTACTTTTTATAAGTTGGAGCAGATTTTGACTCAGAAAGTGGGATTGATACAAAAACGTTGCTCAACAATAATGTTTACCTCATTGAGGTGCCCCAGCTAAGACCACAGTCCCACTGAACGGAGACCTGTACGAACACTGCCTCTCTCCTCAGCCCCAGATTTGATTCCAAACTCAGCGAAGACAGCAAGAATGCTCTCACTGAAGTCAGCGTGCTTTGAGCCATGCTTCACCCTGTAAATATTTACACAATGAATAAGCATATGACACGGTTCCCAAGCTGGCTACTATAACCTAAGATGTTTCTCCGTAAAGTCAGGAGCCTGCTGGTACAGATCCGTTGCAACATGAGGGCTTTACAAGACATAGAATATCATTTACTCTTGTCAATATTTGGACCATTTCCACAAACTTTCCCATTTTTATCCTTTTTTAACACTAATTCCTTTCCTTTTTCTGTTTCTTCTTAAACTAATACTGGCCTATTTTAATTAATTGTATGTAATCTTTGCTGAAAGTATAGTATGGCTGCTTCAGGCTTTTTCACTGTTAACTCTTACCCAGCTTTACTTCACAAAACGAAACAGTTGTCCCCACATGCCTCTCTAAATAATTGTTGGTTCCTCTTTTAATTTGCTTATATGTCAGTTTCTATTTAAAAATAAAATATAATCATTGACTAACCATTTTAAAGCTGTTCTTGCTAACCTAAATTAATCCCCATTCCACTTGTCTTTCTGCCTTTCTGCTCCATAACTGTCCCCTAGAGAAATAGCTCTGTAAGGAAAAAATACTACATCTAGTCACACAGCACTTTTAACAGTTAGTTTGCTCCAGACCAGCAAGGACTGAGATCGGTAGAGGCGTTTCTCAGCAAAACTGGAAAATGCTGGACCAGCAAAATGGATATATTTCAGATAACATAGCTTTTCTGAAAAACATATTTTTCAGAACCTTTTTTTAAGGTAATATAATTGCTGATGAAAAGACAGAAAGTGGCCAGCCACAGTGTCTCCATAATTTGATAGGTTAAAGCTGGTCAAAACTCTACATAGTGCTTCCGTCTGTCAGGGAGCACCCACATTTTGAAGAGGAGTTTCATTAAAACACTGGGTGAAAGCCAAATATTTGGGGTTTTCTCATGAAGGTTCTAGGAGATTTCCTATAAATATTTTTCTAAGTGACATGAAGAAACCACACCCTGGCTAAAATAGCTGACGGTGAACCAGCCTAAGTAGACCTGAACTTGATTTTTCCTTATCCTGCCTGAATACCTTGAGCAGTAGATAACTAGCTATGGAGAAAAGTCTGGACATTCGTAAAGGTCTTGGTTTTATCACAGTGTAGAGCATGAAAATACTTGAAATTGTAACATTTTTCACAGGACAACTGTTCCTCTGCTCTGGCAATGCAGGTGGCAAAAAGAAGGTTCCACAGAAGCACTTCTCTTACAGAAAGAGACGTGTACGGCTTCATCCCTGGAGCCAAGTCCATGTGGGTAGACTGATGTGCTTCTAGCCAAACCGGAGTTTTGGCCCAGTATCAATGGGGGATCCTAGCAGATCTATCTAAGCAGATACAGTTGTAGGACTGGGGCTATTTTCTATTTATAAAACAAAATTGCACATAACAGAACAGGTAACTCAGTAACAAACAAGCTTTCTGTAAGTAGCACAACTGATAAGGCCTGGTTTCCTAAGGATTTGTGTCTTATTTCCCCTACATTCCCATACCACAATAACGCCCGCTTTCCTATACAAGGATCCCCACATACCCTACGTCTTCCCCAAAACTGGTCTTTCCTTCTTCCCAGCCTGGCCACAGACACACTTCACAGCATCCCCAGTGCTCTCCCGTGAGCTGTAACCCGGGAAGAACTGGAGAAGGGCCCACGCGTGCTGCGACTGGTTTGGCACGGGAGCGCGCTGGCTGGCGCTAGAAAGCTCAGCCAGTAAGTTACCTTGGGCCCTCACACCACCTCACTGCTGCTTTCTAATGAAACTCGTAAAGCTTCCTATTGCTGAGGCTGAGATCCCTTCGTCAAACGGGGCTGAAATGGCCACCAGATTTGAAAGTTACCAGGGAAGAGTGGGTAGCACCGCTGCACTTCTTTTAGAAACCTGGCTAATTAAAAATGCAGAATGGCAGGCAAGGAGCCAACGGGCATTCTTCCCTTACCCTGGCAGTGAGGGGCACAAGCAGGCCTTCTTCCTGCGGGAAAAATCCCTTCTACTGGGAGGTTGGCGAGGCCCAGACCTGGCTCAGCCCCACTTCAGCCGGGGCAGGGGCAGGGTCGGGGCTGGGCCATGACCCACCCCCGCCGACCCCCCATCCCCTCCAAGGGCACCGCTGGGGCGGGGAACACTGCAGCGTCGGCCTAGCGCTGGCCCGGCAGCGGCTCGGGGAGCGGACCCCGCCACAAGAGCCGCCGCCACGACCCAGCTCGGGCCTCCGCCGAGCGGCGGCCGCGGGAGCGACAACGGCGGGCGAAAGCGGAGGGGGAGCACCAGCCCGGCCCAAGGCAGGCCGGCCGGCCGGCTGTGCCTGTGCCGGGGGCAGCGGACCTGCTAGCCCCCGCCCCGCGGGCCGTCCGCCCTGACCGGGTCCTGCCCGCCGCCTGCCGCGCTTACGGGAGATGCGGCCGCACTGCGGGAAGGCGGGCGAGCGCGCTCGCCTCCGCCGGCCGCTCAGCCAGCCGACGGCTTCCGGCGGCCCCCTGAAGCGGGAGGGCCGGGCTAACCCTCGGCACAACGATCCTCTCCGCCCCCGTCCCGTCCCTGTGTGAAAACGCCGGCCCGCCCCGCCGCTGCAGCAGCAGCAGCAGAACCCGCATCCCCCCACCGGGCCCGCTTCCTGCGCCGCACCCCTCGGACCGCCAGGGGGCGCCGCCGCCCCGCGCCCTCCGCAGCCCACCCAAGGCGGAGCGGCTCGCGAGCCGCTCGCGCCGTGCCCCGCCCCGCCCGTCACGTGGCCGGGGTGAGCCGCTTCCCCGGCCCTCTCGGCGGCGGCGCCGCCGCCGCACGCGACTTTCCGCGGGGCGCCGACCGCTAGGGGGCGCCCCAGGGGCGCAGCGCGCGCCGCTTGTTGACCGAGCGGCGGTTGGTGGCGCGAGACTCTCGTGACGCGCTCGCAGGAAGGGCGGGGGGGGGGGGGGAGAGGGGGAGGGGCTGGCTGCTGGGGACACCGAGAGGGGGAGGAGAAGGAGGGGGGAGAAAAGGGAGGAAGGAAGGAAGGAAGGAGGGAAAGGGAAGGAGGGAGCGAGAGAGAGAGAGCGAGAGCGCGGCCGGCGCTGAGAGCTGAGGAGGAGGAAGGCGGGCAGGAGGCGGTGGTTGCCCGCGTCCGTACCGGGGGGGGAGCCGCCATGTGAAACACCCCCCCCTCCCCCCACGGCCCAGCAGGGCGGAATGTGCGCCTGGGACGCGACGAAAGGTGAGCGACGGCGGGGGGCTGCCGGAGCAGGCGCCTTCCCCCTCACGGCGCGACACCTTCCCCTTCCCCCATGGCCGCCCGGCGCTAGCGAGCGCGCCCCCGTGCGGGGGGCGGCTCGGGGTGGGGGGGCGAAGGAAGGAGCAGCCTGAGGCGGGGCGGCGGGGCCGGCGGCTCCTGCCCGGGGCCCGCGGCCCCTCCCAGGGCCCGCGGCCTGGCCCTGCGCCGCAGCCCTTCCCCGGCGCGGGGGCTCGGCGGGGCTCGGGGAGGGGAGTGGGGGGGGGAAGGGGAGAGGGAGGGTGGTGCGCAGGGTTATGTAACCGGCGCGGGGGGCCGGCGCGCGGGGGGTGGGGGCCGGGCCCCTCGGGCGGGCGCGCGCCGGCGGGCGGGCGCGAGTGCGCGCGCGCCCCGCAACTTGGCGCGGGTGTGCCAGGTATGTGCGTGTCTGGGTCAGCCCGGCCTTCACTGTTCCCCCCCGCGTCGCCCGCCCGCCGCACCGCTGCGTGCGTACGTCTGTCTGTCAGTCAGTCAGTCAGTCAGTCACATGGGGCCTTCGCCGCAGACACAACACGGCTCCCCAGGCAGAGCCGGAGCGGTGCCGCCGGTGCGTTGCCAGCCAAGGGGTCATTGCAGGGAAATGGGTTGGAGGAGGAGGAGGAGGGAGGGAGGGAGGGAGGGAGGGAGGGAAGCCCAAGCCCTGGTGCAGCCTTGCCCACTTTGGCACGCCGCGGGGCTGGGCTGTAGCAGCGTGTACAAAAAAAACCCTGCGGTTTTCCATCGTGTTTGTCACAACTTGTATTTGCTGAGCAATAGTGGCGGGTATAACCCGTGTGCGGGGAGGAGGAGGACCTGTGCGTGATAAGCGAGCCTGTGCGTTCAAACACCGAGGGATGAATGCGATCGACGATGCTGCTTCGCCTCTTCCCCATCGAATGTTGATGCGTTTCGCTGTATATTTACCATTGATTTGACCTGCGATACTGAGCAAAAAGCCCCTGATGGGAGATGCACGGTAATAGCGTGTTAACCTTAAGAAGGAAGAGAAAGATAATATCACAAGCACGCAATTTTTTGGTAAGAAACCCGTGTGTTGTATGCTGTAGTATTCTATTATTTCTGATGCTTTAAAATCAAAGTCCTCAGAATGACAGGGCTGTGAATACTCTGCTTGTGTTAATGAGAGATTTTCTTCTTGAAAAGCCAAGTTGATGTGTGTTCTGCATCTTGATTTAAAATCCAAGTCCAATCTCAAATCTGATGCTGTAGCCCAAAGAAGCAAAACCAAAGGATTGTAATTTTAAAGTCTGAATTTTTTATTCATTTAGATGCTATTGTTGCTCAGATAGAAATGTTTTAAACACTTGCCTAATTACCATTAGTTGCAAGAGGTTATAGTTAAAATTTATTTCTGGGATAGTTCTGTCGTACTGTTTATGACATTTAACACAGAAACCTAGATCTCTGACAAATTCTTTGCCATCTTATTTCAAGTGTGTAGCTATTACCCATTCCCACCATATTGGTCTTTCCATTTCTTCCACTGGACAAGGTACCAAATCCCTGTTAGTAAATAATCCCAAGCTGTCAGACTGGAGGTCATTGGTAGGACAGTATTAGTAGAGGCACAGTGCAGACACCTGCCTTGTGACTCCCTGATGTTTAACTAGAATATAGATGGTTTTAAAAGTAAAGCTCTAATAGAAAAAATACATTAGCATGTTTCAGCCCTTGATAGTAAACTGGTTGTACGTTTTTTTGTGTACAGTATACGTGTCTTCAGTACATTATTCAGCCATTGGCCTTTCAAACGTAGCACCAGTGCATCTTTCTGGATAGCATGTATGTACTCTTCCTTAGTCACAGCCTGTTCTGATGCAGTGATAGTGTGTTGGAACTGAGTGCTGGTTTTGATTAGTCTTTTCTGATCTCTTGACCCAGATGTCTTTTTATAAAGAAGTTTCATGGCAAATTTTCCATGTTTCTACCATCCCCTTTCAGGTACTAGAGAGATTTTAAAAAAGTAAGAATGATTCAAACACAGAAACCTGGATTTGAGTAGGTAGAAAAAAATAGTATGATTACACAGACCTTTTTTTTTTTTTTTTTTTAATAAATCAGTTGTTCAGGACAAGCAGGAAAAGAATGGCTTGCCTGACCCTGATGTTTCCCCATTTAATTTGTTAGCTAATGTTTTTATTTCATGAAGAGAAAATTTTTTTGTATTGAATATTTTTCTGTTTTAATTAAAGGTGTATATTATCACTGAGATCTCTGTCAGCTCTTAGCAACATCTTTGGCTGGTGTAGATATAACAAGGGAGCTAAATACCCAAATGTTGAAACCCTCCCTCAAGAATACAGTGTAGATTAATTTGGTGATAGTGCTATGTGTTTACCTAAGCACAGCGAAATGAGGAAAAACTGGAAGCAAATAGAAAGGAGAGTGGGCATAGAGTTACAAAGAAAGTTGAAAGTAAGGGAGCAAATCTAAATGGATGCAAAAAAGCATGTCTAATATAGTATACTTGTGCAAGTGCCTTTTTTTTTTTTTTTTTAAGAGATAAATTTGCCTAATGCTTCTTCCTGAGAGCAGCTTTCTGCTCTGTTGTGGAAACCAGACAGCGTTTTAATTGGAGACACAAATGTTTTTTAGGGAGGAGGGCCTCCTATGTCTGTGGTCCCCTGGCTTCTGTATTTCATTTGGAATAACTGGTGCTCGTAAGATAGAAGTCAGAATTAGGAAACCCTTCTTCTTTCTCATTTTTCAGTGGAAGAGAGGTGGATGTGTAGAACGACTTTAAGTTCTGGGCAGCGATGATAACTTCCATTCCTGTGGCTTGTATTTTCAAAACTAGCTGAAGGACTGCTGCTGCTGTAGTTAAGGAAATCTGTGACTGTTAAATTAATCTAGAAGATGCTTTTAGTTTGGTATACCCGTAGAAAGGATTGTTTCATCTTCTATATTCTTTGCTGTAAATGCCTAAGCAGACTATGGTCCCTGAAAGTCAGTGTTAGCTTTCAGGGAAAGTAATTATATTTTTGGGAACGGAGCGGGGGACACAGGCCTCTCTTCCTACCTCAAAGCTTCAGGTCTCCCAATTGGCATTCTACCTACTTAATAGTGCTGAAGCTGCTGTTTCAAAATTTAGTTGCTTGCATAAGTAAAGCTTAGCCATATTGTCGTTCACTCTTCTGTGTTGGTTTTGCTTTCTCTTCCTAGTTATTTATAAATACTTTAACCAAATCCCAACGTAAGGAAAATATCGCCTGTAACCTCCTTATTTGGTGTGCTTGATTTCATGCAGACCTTTTCAGCTTCTTGATTTCTAAGCAAATAATCCTGAAAAAGAGAAAGCTAATTTTGCTTAGGAGAAGACACTGCTCAGGTACGTTGCAGAGTCATTCTTGCAAATGCAGGTGAATTGGTTTGAATGCCAAAATGTGAAAGCAGTGCTGAAAATGCGCAGAGTAAGGCTGAGAACTGCTGTAAGCTTTTTCCATATTGACTTAGAGGCTGGCAGTATTCTGGCAGGGTGAGGTATGTGGTGTATTTTGGCAGGATTCTGGGGACTGTTGCTAATATTTTTGGTCATGTTCTAGTTGTCAGTGAATATCCAAAGTAAAATAAAGTTCTGTCCACCATGTCCATGACTTCATCTTTTTGAGGTGACTCAGATCAGCTGTTAGTCCAGAGCATGATGAGTCAGCACCTTGGACAAATGGTTGTACTCCACTTACATCACTTTGGAAACCTAGGAACTATTGCTGCTTAAAGGAAGTAATGAAATCGCTGGTAATTTTTAGGAATAGGAAAGCCAATGACCTTGTGGCATGTAAGGTAAATGATTAATGCCGTTTACCAAGTAAAGTAAACATATTTTACCATTTTGTGCTTTTGAATGCAATTCCCAGTTGAAGTAAAGAACTAAATTAATGGTCTGTATTGAAAGGATACTGTTCCTGGTTTCTGAATCTGCCTGTTGTTTTCAGGAAACATTAGAGCATTGGGAAACTGTAGCGAGGGGCTTTTCAGTTACTATTTCCTAGACTTCCATGCTGAAGTTGCATTATTTGGCAAGCAGTTCTGAGAATCCTCTTATAAAACAAACATCAGGGGGGAGGGGTAATGACTCTTCACTCTAATTTCTGGCTGATCAGGAATTTAAAGTTGAAGGGTTTCCCCTCCATGATGATTCCCATAATTTCTACGTCAATTTTTAACCTAAGTTCTACAAACATTATGTTTGCCTGGGGTAGGCCATTTTTCTTCTGTGGCCTTTTTTTATCAATCTGTCTCCACTAAGTAGCAGTGTAATGCTGTTTTTTCGATGTCAGAGGTACTTAAAATACTAACTTAAAACCACTTCAGGCCAAGAATGAAATTTAGATTTGAGTTCTATTTAGGGATCCTAAAGAATTAGAGCATTTCTGTTTTGTCCTAAGAACTTAAAACTATGTTTTTCCAGGAAGACACAGAAACACTGTACTCTGTCTTTTCACTCTCCTCTAAGTCTAGGAGGAAACGAGAATATATTGGAACAGATCAAAAGTTCACCTAGGTAATAGTAAAGAAACATACTGAGATGCTTTGCCTTTATATTCTGAGTTCCTGTAGTTTGTTACCAAGAAAAAAAAAAAAGAAAAAAAAAAAACCCAACCAGAACACAATCTTTAATGGCTTTTTATTGTATTCATGTGTCCAACCCATATGGACTTCTAGCATCCTTGGTGTCCTGTGTCAGAGAATCCACCAATAAACTAGGCAACAGATGAAAAAATATTTCCATTTGTTTTGATTTCTCCTTTTACTAGTTTCAGCTGATTCCTCCTAGTCTTGTTGATCAGAGTTGATGATAAAAGTAATATCCATGGACTAACGAAAGATGTAGAAAACTTGAGTAGAAATTTAAAACTTCAAGGCTAAGCATAGAAGGCATATCTTGTGAAGATTTTACTTCAAAAAAGATTTTGCAGCTTTGAGAGTTTCAAAGGCAAATCCAGAAAAACATTTGGGAACATGACTATGCAATGTCAGTTGGAATTAAGTAATGTCATTCAAAAGCTTCTATGAACAGAAAATCTACATCTGTAATCATCAGTACTTTTGCTAGTAAAGTTACTTGTGTTCTTAGAATTTTGCTGCCGTATATGTTCAGTGCTGCCTGTATGTGAATAGGGAGATGGTCCTCCTTAGTATCTGGCATCAACTACCACTTGAGATTTGCAAAGTGGATGTCTCGCTGCTTCTTTTTCCGCAAAAAGCCTGGCCTGATCAGAACCTGCTCAGTGTACACCAGTGACGTGGAGTTGAGCATAAAGCACAACTGCCTTGGGCACTTCTGAAAAAAAAAAACAACTTGTAGAGAAGTAGTGCCATCTCATTACATTAGGTAGAGCATTGGCTCAGAGAGCAGATTTGTTTCACATGTGTGCACACACAAACACACATATATACACGCACATGTATACAGAAACATATATATAAAATCAATTAAAAATATTTAGTCTCTTGACAAGATTTTGCCAGTCTGCTGGCCTGAAGTCTAGGGAATCTGGGGAAGCTGAAGGTAGTGTATGTGAGGTTTTCACCGACACAGTTCCTCTGAATTTGATGTTAAAAAATTCAGAGCATTTACAGATTCCTTGCTTTGATCACCTCATGAAAAATTTCCGGTTATTTATTTTGATCGATTATACCGCTACTTACCTACTTTTTCTGCCTTGTGAAGTTTTTCTTTAGCTTTACAAGGTCACTTCCTTCTGTTGTGCCTAGGAAGTCTTCGGAAGTCCTAAATCATTCAGCAGCAGCAACTCTTTCCATTATTTGGGAGGAGAGATGATGGTTTACTTATGCTACCTACCGACTGCTTAACCTGCACCTCAGCATAGGTTTCTTGTTTAAGACGCAAGTTGTGGGACTGGATTGTCATCAGACTGAGGATTGCACAAACTAAAAACTTCCTAAACAAATTCTTACTGATTTATTAGGTAGAAAAATGAACATCCCACTCTTCCTTCTCAAAGAAAAGAGTAATACAGTTCTCTGTTCTCAAATACTATAGACAGCTGAACATAGGGGCTTAAAGACTACCCAACTCATACGGTCATCTTGTTTATTGTTTCAGATACTCAAGTCCAAGAGAAAGTTTCCTTTTGGTGGTTTACAGTCCATTCACTGTGTTGCTATTGAGAATCCTAACTCCACAAGCTGTGCTTCTTATTCTGATTTTACTTAATGGATTTTATTCTGGAATCTAGGCATTTAGAAGCTGGCATAAAGATTGTGAGTGTGCCAAGTCCTCTTGAGGTTGAAGCCCCAAAAGAACATAAGTACAGAAGAGCAATAATGAAGCCGATTGCTGAAGTGTGCTGAAACTTGCCAGCGTGTTGTGGCAATAAGTATGGTTATATCAAACAGGTGATATTTGAACTAAAAAGTGAATTGAGCTACGTGGTTAAATATAACAATGAAAATTTATGAAGAAGAGCCACTCATCACTGAGGAACTCTGAAGGAGGCAAGGGGAAACTTTGCCAAAAAATGCAGAAATGTTGAAACTGAAGCCAGAGTCTTTTGTGAGCAGAAGAAAAATTCAACCAAGTTAAACCACTATTTGTGACAAGCTCTAAATGGACTGTAGCTGCTACTGAGTGTTATTCCTAGAGGGGAATGAAACATTGACAGTTGGTCTCGAATTGAATCTGGCTTGCTATTTTTCAAAGAACTAACCATCTCAAATGCCATGTATAAAAGCAAAAAGAGTATCTTCTTGAAAACAGATTGCTCAAAGTTGGTGCAGACTGTGCAGTGATGCTGTTTTCTGTACCTCGTGCTCATGGTTCCTTAAGTTGTGACAATTAAAACAATTGTCTGTCCCAGACTCCATGTCAGTTGTGAAAAGGTCTAAACACTTTTGTCCTGAACAGCTGTCATATAAATGGTCGCCTGCTGTACAACTGCTTTAGGTCATTGTGATGATTCACCAGCAAAAGAAATTTATATCTAAGTTGTTACTTGTATGTAAAGTCCTTGATGTTAAAGTAAACTGATCCGAAATAAAGACCATTTTGAGTTGCAAAAATAGTCAGTTTGGAAACTGTATTAGTTGAGCAAAGAGTTCCTGTGTCTTTCTGGGGGAGTGATTGAACTGAAGTTCAGAGTAGCATTTCTTTGCTGTCAAGCTCGAATGAAAGTATGCACGGAACATAGAATAGTCATCTACACATAAGGAGTTGATTCTAAAGGACTTGGATTCTTCCATGCTTTATGTGGGTCCTATGGTATTTCACCTTTCTAGCAAATGCCATGGATGTGCATATTTTAGAAGAATACTATTTCTGAATTTCTCACACGCACTTACAGGTTTGTGTATAATATTTAATTTGCCCAGGATTTTAATGATTGTTGTTTTCTAATTTATACTCTTAGGTTTACTCACAGAAGACGGGGGTTGTGTTGAGTGTTTTTGGGGACAAACTTTTTCAAGTGTCCTTCAGCTAATTTCATTTCTGTTGCTTTAAAATATCATCAAAGATTGAACTGCAAAACAGAACTTGCTGGTTGACCCTGTAAAATCAGGTGCTTGTAGTTAAAAGTAATTATCCTATGGGCACATGTGGCCTAAGATGGGGGGCTGTTTGATTGTAACTTTATCTGAAAACTCTTACCCTATGGAAAAGATGAAGTAGCCTACCCCTCTTGTTTATTGGGGGGGAGGGGAGGGGGACGGGACCATAAGCAGGGCCAGTTAGTGAAGAATAACTAGCTCATTGCAGCTCTGTATCCATATTTACACCACAGCTAGTTGGTTATAGCCATGACCCTGAAAGTCAGTTTCTACAAATGGCTAAGATAATCTTAAGATCTGACTGGTAATGAAAGGAATGGTCCCATACATTCTTTTTTTTTCTGGCCTGTCTGCTTTTTTTGGCTTTGTCTGCTGCTTTTGTGAGTCAGTTCAGCTTGCTGAACTGGCAGGAAACTAATCCATAAAATTATGGCAATTTTCTGTTGACTTAGTTAGCTGAATTGTACATAGCATCAGTATGAATATGGGGGTCATGTGAGTTCGGAGGTAGTGCAGAGGTTGGGAGGAAGGGATAAAGCCTGTGAGGCTGGCTGAGGTTGAAGAGCAGAACCATCCCTTTTGGTGGCAGTCAGCCATCACATTTACTCAACCATCTTATGAAACTTCACCCTGAGAGGTTTTTTCCCACCTAGAATAAAATTCAGTTGCTTTGCAACATACTAATAAGTTCATTTTAATATGGAATAGCGTTAACTCTGAAGTGTGTAAAATCACAGGAATTTAAAAATACAGTATCTTTAAAAAAGTTTTGAACTATCTTTTTATTTTTAAGTTCTTTTGCTGGGTTCTGAGCTTTTCAATACGTGGTAGAAAAAGGCTTTAGACACTGTAGCAGCAGCTCTTTTCCAGAAGACTCAGCCAAGGTCTCTTGTGCTGAGAAATGTGTAAACACGTAAGACAGTTCTTTCCTCAAAGAGCTTACAGACTGGTGCCCAGTAGGGCAGTGAGTTTCATGTGGGAGCTGGAATGTAGATTCATGAAACTCAAACAGGCCACAAAATACCCACTTGATGGAAACAACTTTTAAGCCCTGCTGAGCTGGGATGGATTCAATCTACAGTTCAAGCAAAAGATTCTGATACTCATTAGCAGTGGCCCAAGATATCATACTTCTGTTAGCAGTAGAGTTACACCTTCAAGAATAAGACTTGTGGTGTTTGAATATGGTAATTAAATCAAGTTCTTCTGCATTACAGGACATTGAGGGGAGTTTGTTCTGGTCAGAAATGCAAAATAGCTGCTACAATGTGTTACGCTTTCACTCAGCTTTCAGTTACCTGAAATTGGATTGTCTGGATTAGAAGTGATTTGTGCCATGTATTTAGACAGAAGTTTGGCAGGGTTTTTTGTTGAGTCACAGTGCAGCCTCATTTTGTCTATGGATATAGTTCATATGCTTTCCTGTTGTATAGAGCCATAAAGTGTATATTCTGCCAGATTCGAGTTGGCTACTTGAAGAGGCGGCAGAAATGTTTCTGCACCGTATACCTGATAAAGGGGATGCTGAAGAGTATGGAAGAGACAACTCAAGTTTGGGCAGGACTACTACTGACCCTGGAATTAAAAAAACCCACAAGGATCCATGTTCACTTCTTACAGAGTCATTGAGATATGAATTTCATGCTCCCAAGCATTTTTCCCCATAATACCTGTGGGTTTGGTCCGTGTTTGTCTGTTATCTGTGTTATCCCATCTGCCCAAGATAATGGAAAGCCACTTGCCTTACAAACACACCTTCCTGTATTTAAAGTATTTTAAAGAAATAACTGTCCTGCATCAGACTGTGTGTAACAGGTGAAATTAAAACAAATATTAACATCAACATTCACATGTACATTCCTTGTTTTGCCATCTGAAATCTCACAGTTGCTGTGCAGCTCTTTTATACGCACAGACATGTTTATAGAATTCATAAAATGTAGACTTAACATTTCATTACCTGATCTGTAGGCTCTGATTATCAGTCTTTAATAATAGGATTAAGTGTTTGCAGATTGCGAAGTATAATGCCAGGCCTATGAAGCAGTGTTACATATCTTTTTCCTAGTGGACTGTATTGAGTATTTCTGAGCTGCCAGTCACGTACAAAGCATCGGAACTCTTAGTTTCTCTTCAATTTTTAAAAGGATCGCCCAATAGAAATTTGAATTTTAGTTAAAGAACCTTATTTCGTAGAACAGTAAGATTTTACCATTCAAATGTGGTCTAGAAAGAGATGCAGGGACAAATTATGTTAATTTTGATCACTAGAGTTCTTACTTTTTTTTTTTCCCCCTTGAAATGTTGTTTCTCTTGCACTAAAAACTTGGATTCTGTTCCTAGGAATACTATTTCTACCTCTACAGGCTTTTGTGCAGTTCAGGGTTTGTTGGGATTTTTTTTTAATTATTGCAGAAGATTTCTTTGTGTTCAGAGGTCCAGAGTATGAGCATTTCAATGTATTTAAAAAGCTTTTCTCTGGGTGAAGGGTCACTTTATAGCTTGTCCTTCAGGCTCTAGAGATATCCTGAAAACTAGTAACTATAGTGGTTCACTTTCCCTGAGTCACTGTTCATTAGTGCTCTTGAATTTGTGAAAAAAAGAGAAGACTGTTCTGAAACAAGTTGGATACTATAATCATAAGAAAGATGAACTTTTGTCTGAAATTGGCGTGCTTGTGATGGGTGTTTAAGTCCCCTGTCTTGATTTCCTCCCCCCCTCTCTGGCCCCACTTCAAGGGTTCTTTACAAAGCATTTCTCTTTCTCATCCCTTCACCATGATTCCTATAGAGTGTCATATCATCCTTATATTTCTTATTTCATGAATCAGTGAGCATGTTTCAAATCTTGCTTAAATTCTCCTCTGATTTAATATATCCTGTGCAAGATGTCTCTCATGCTCATTTCTTCCTTAGGTTTCAGTAAGGCAGCTATAGAGGTTATCTTCCTTCTCAAGGAAAAATTCGCACTGTAAACACAATTCTTTAGAAGCGGGGATTCTCCTTAGTCCAGAAACCTCGGTTCATCATGCAGTTCCTGGAACGACAAAGGGAGAAATTAGTCTCCCAGGTTTTTCATATCAGCATTACGAAAATAATCCACAGCTCTCAAGACTTGAGCCAGAGGCATCTAGTAATCACTGAAGTACCATCTTCCTAACTTGTGTGTTTAGAATTTAAGTGGACTGTCTGAGTCAAAAATCACATCTGCCAAGGAAATGGTAAATCATTATCAGATGTTGTAAGTAGGCATTACAGACTAGCTTCTCTAGTTTTGCAGGCTCTGGGAAGACAACTTTTGAGCAGTTGATATGTTGTGGTTTTAACACACTAACCTAAAGTAGTTTTGGTTTTCTGATATCTAGTTCTAATCAAACTAGGCACATACCCATGATTCTGATTTTGGTTGGCCCCACTGTTTGTGGTGTTGTGATCTAGTGGCTTTTAGACTAGAAATCTTTCTTCCTCACATCCCCGTACCCTGAATAAAAACTAAACGTGTTTCAAGGTTTCAGAAAAGCTTACCCTCATAAAGGCAGTTCTCCAGTTTTTCAGGCATTAGGTATTTTAGTTTAAGCAAGAAGTTGTCTATATAGAAGTCAGAGTAACTACCAGTCAAATCCAATCTTCTCAAGAACTTGGTGATTGGAAGAAAAAACATCTTTCTTAGACTGTTGTTGTTGTGACTCATACTGTGCTTTTCATACAGTCTTGCAAGGTTGGTTTTTTTTTTCAGAGTAAGAGTTTCTTTTCATATGAGATTTTCTTTTTGATAGACTTAGAAACATAGAACAGTCTGGATTGGAAGGGATCTCAAAAGATTGTCCAGTCCAGGCTTTCATGGGTGGGGAAGCCTAGATGAGATTATCTAGCACCCAGTCCAATTGCAGTTTGAAAACCTCCATTGATGAGGGCTCTACCATGTCACTGGGGAGGTTGTTCCAGTGATTAATTGTTCTCATTGTAAAAAATTTCTTTCTTATCTCAAGATGAAACCTCTCCTGGTGCAACTTGTACCTGTTGTCTCTTGTCCTCTTTATGTGGCTCCTTGTGAAGAGAGAGCCTCTGTCCTTTTTGTAGCCACCCTTAAAGACTTTGTTATCCTCTATTAAGAAGGAGAAAGGGTAATCAATAGTTAAAATTCTGTTCTCTCTTTGATACCTATAATATCTAAAACCACCAGATGATGTTTTCATTACTTTTTTTTTCTTGAACTTATATTTTTCTGTTTTCTCCAAGAACTTCTTTGCCAGAAGTGGTAGTTTTGAATTACAGTTGACTTCAGCTGATGGAAAAATACATAGTTTCCATGTGAAAGAAATCATCTAACCATTTCCAGTATGTATTGTCCCCTACAGGAAAAAAGTCAGTTTTGTATTTCATGTGGTCATCTAGCTCATCTCCTCTCATTTTTCGCACTGCTCCTTAAGAGTTCTGTGGTATCTATTAGACATAATCCAAACCACTAAAAATTAATTTCATAAAGCCCAATGTCCTGGAAATTGGTCTCTGGGTAAGAAATGCAGGTACCTAGAGTGAAAATACAACATCCTGAGCAGGGGGTTGCTTTGTTTTGGTTGTTGTTGTAGAGCTCGTCTCCTTGACATGTGATTAATCTTCAAATGTGTGTAGGTTTTCTATCAAATATGTATCAAACAGCAAATATAAGAAGAATAGAATCGGGTGCATCATGATCTTCCTGTGTTTGCAGAGATCCTGAAACATATAACTGAAGCTTGTCTTTCCAAGGTAGTTATACCTGCTTTGACTAGAATTCTCTGGTTGCCTAATTTGGCATATTTGCGGTATTCCATGAAAATGACCATATTTATGAAAACTTCCCTGCAGCTGTATCTTGTTCTGCAATCAAACTGGCCTGCAATCCAGGGTGGTTTAACAGGATTTCAGGGTATGCCTGCATGATAGCTGTAGAACAAGAGGGATTTGAGACAAAAGCTGGAATTCAACTTTCAGCCAGGTTCAGAGGAAACAAAATTTCAGTGTGATAAATGAGGCAGTCTCCAGAACAGTGCAGTAGAAGAATAGAAAAATGACCAAAATGCATTGTTTACTCCATCCACAGCTGTATGCGTTTTCTGGTAGGCTGGAGACTGAGTGAAGCTTCTGTGCTCCATTACTGGACGATGCTATGGATAGTCCAGGGAATATGTGTCTTCTCAAAAGCAGACAAGGATGAAAACAACAGTTCACTTCCTTCTGTGAATTAACTGCAGTTTTGTGCATTTTTATGGAGGATAAAGGAATAGAAATTAGATAATTCATAAAATAAAGGTGACTGGCTTAAATCTTCTTCCTTTTAGTTTCAGAGTCCTGTCCTCACACTCTTAAGAGCTGATAGCCCTAAAAGACAGAACAGTGTTTTTATTTAGGGAACTGGCTAGAGTAGAAAGTGAGAGATGTAATAGCAGGCAGTGACCTCATGATCTTATTACATCATTAATCAATATTTTAAAATCATTGTTACAACTATAGTTAATGTGAATCACTTGGGTGCAGTGAACAGCTGGCCACAGTTCAAAACATTTCTTTTTCTCTCCACCAGTTCTGTCCTAGCCAAATAATAGCTCATCTGGGGACACTGCTATGTACAGCTCATGGTCCAGGGATAATTGTCTTGCATAAAGGAAAACTGCAGTTTGGCTGGTTGGGTATATTTGTTTATTATTAGGCAATACAAACAAACAAAAAAGAAAAACTCAAATCACAAATCTAGCTATAGATCATACTAGGTCATTTAAACAACTAGCTTTTCATTGAACATAAGATGCCTTTGGTGGTTTTGCTTTTATGTGATGTATGGCATTGGAGCAACAAGTGTTTGGACATTTTATGATTAGCTGTAAATCCATTGATGAAATTAATCCAGTCTCTAGTACCAGGAGATGTTTGCCTGCATCCTGCCGTATAGATAGTATCAAATAGGAAATAAAAGATTGTTCCTGACTCGGGCAATATTTTGCATGAACAGTAGCAATTGTATTTAAGAACCTTTTATTACTCCTTTTTGTAGGAGATGTATGATGAACAGGAAGAATTTAATAAATTGTAACGGAAACCGAACATTGTAATGAGTTTTTTGTGTTCTGTGTGAACAGAAAAAAATGTGCATGTGTGGTGTTTGGTACATAACAGGAGCTACAGTGTGCATTACTACAAAACTGAGCGACTGGGTTTTTATTTTTCATTTCTAGGTTAACTGTATAACTCATATACTTCAGTGAGGCCCTTTGAAAAATGTAATCTTTGTGATAATCTGTAGATGGTCTGTAATGTATCATTGAAATGCCACTGATGATGTTACTAAACATTTAATTGATCAAGCCTTTTTCTTCTATGCAGAAACTTCAGTATGAGGCAGGGTGGATGGCGGAAACGGGCTGGCGAGGGCGATGGCTGGGGAATATGGGTATGTTCAAAACCAAGTGGCTTTTTTGTTGTGGTTTATTTTTTTTATAGAGGTAGATGGCACTGTGGTTAAAAAGGGTTTACAATTTTGTTATATATGCTAAAGGCATGCTATACATTAACCCTTCTGCTTCATTTGAAAACACATAATTAAGTTCAAAAGACAAAAAGATGTTTTTAAAATTACCCAGTATTTAAGTCTTTGTTCACAGTAATCCACTAAGTTGCATTATTAATATGTGCAGACCCTTGAATAGCTTTACATCACCATTCAAAAACTAAACTAAATAGTTTTAAAAATATTTATAGTTGTCTCCAGTACATTCTATGTAGCCAGACAAGCAATAACTGAGGTGCCTAATTTACATAAATATTTACGATACTACTGTCTCATGTATATTTAAGAACTGGAAATACGTGGAGTTTAATTAATATTCTCTACATTGTTTCTTTAGGCAACGAGCCTCCAATTTAGCATCGAAACTTGCATCATTCCCTTATTTCTTTCTTCTTCTTTCTTTTTATTCTGTAAGAATTTTTATATAGATAGAATCTTTTTCTTATAGAATAAGATAAAAGAAGTATGAAATAAGTCTTGCCATGTTGGTAACAAGATGCAGTTATCTTGTACATAAGAAATTAGGTTGGGGGATTTGCTATTTTTTATTTGGAAGAAGAGTATGTCTTTTGTACGTCAACCAAAATCAATTTGAAGGAATGCTGCTTACCTTTCCAGTCTTATAATTGACCGGTTTCTCTCGGTAAACTTCAGAAAATAAGACTAACATCATGAGTTTTGTTTTGTTTTGTTTTAACTTAAAAACTAGGGTGGGTACATGTCAGCAAAGGTTAAGAAATTGGAGGATCAATTCCGGTCAGATTCAGCCATACAGCACCAGAGGGATGGAAATTCATCAAGTATCTTTAGTGGAGTCGCCATCTATGTCAATGGCTTTACAGGTGAAGCTTTTATTTTTTGAAGGATCTGTTCTGTTTTGTTCTAGAGTCTGTTTACCATCCTAAATGGAGTACGGAACTGTAAAACACATGAGTTTGCAGCTAAGTAAATAAATGGCAATTACTGTATATGTTTTGTATATTATGTTCCTTTGTATTTCATGATCAAGGTTTTAAATATAAAATCAGATTTAGGTTCTGAATATAAGTATTAGTTCACTATATCATTTACATGAATGGTCACTGATACAAATAGTAAAGTTTTCCACTTTTCCATGGTCTTTTTATTTGAAATGAAACCTTTTAACTTCCTCCGTACTCCTACATAAATTTTTAATTTTCCAAACTGCTGATGGTTGCATTGGAGTTGGAGTGTATGCATTAATTTTATGTTTGGGTGGATATGTTGGGGTTTTGTTGCTCAGAGTGGCGTAATGCTTGAGGCAGTGAATCCGTTAATAGTGGAAGGACGAACAAGAGAAGAGGTAAGACATACATACGCATTGTCTGCGATGGACTGACAGTGCGTGTTAACTGGAGTAAGATTTTTTAATCTGCTGTACTTACGTTCATATTTCTCCTGGGTTCTGTAAAGCAGCTTAATAACCTTTTTGAAACTTCCCAGAAGCCTTTTTCAGGGACGTATGCCAGGAATCTTGTGATTATTGCATAACTGATGCATACAGCTTCTGTGATACGGAGTAGTGCTGGCTTGAGCCAAGGGCTCAAACGGACTGAAAAAGTTTAAGGTGGACATGTTAAACTATTAATACATCTGAATCAGTTACTTAATACAGGCAGTTTATTTAGTGAGAATCTAGCATTTGTGTATTCTTCAAGGTTCTAGTTCCTAAATAGAGTGCTTTTTTTTTCCCCACCTCTGTTTGAAAAAGTTCCCGTTTTAACGTGATTGAGGGGATAAGATGTTAGTTTTTAAGGTATTCTCTGCTCCCTGTAACAACTGAAGAATAACGTGGTAAGGAATCAGTGAGTTAACTGCTTTAGTGAATCAGGAATTGTATAGTAGGAGTTCTGTGCTGTTACTAAACCCTGTTGATATTAATTCTTTTCTATTATTTCTGGGTATAAACTACTCTCCCAAGCTCTAGTGAGAAGATGAGTGAGTTAATCTAATACTTGATTTTTTTTCTACAGTTTTCTACATTACTTCAGAAATGCTTTTCAGATTTGTTCGCTGAAGAACTAGTAAGGTTTTTCAGGAGAAAAACAATGGTTTGCACTCTTTCTGATCATGGCATCGTATTTCTTAATTAAAGTTGTTTTTCTTGCTGTATTTGCTGACAGAAAACAGGAATATTTCTGGTTTTAATTTTATAGATCCCTCAGCTGATGAATTAAGAAGGCTAATGATGTTGCATGGAGGCCAATACCATGTGTATTATTCCAGATCAAAAACAACTCACATCATTGCCACAAATCTTCCAAATGCCAAAATAAAAGAATTGAAAGGAGAAAAAGTAGTTCGGCCAGAGTGGATCATGGAAAGGTAAGTTTAGGTCTATTGCTTTTGCAGATTTCTCCTTTTGGAAAAAAAAGAAGAAAAATCTGGAAAAACAGCTTTATAGAAGATTGCATTTTGAGATTATGGTTTAGTTTAAAATAAATCTACCCTTGCAACAGCTAAGTAAAAATACCACTGTTACACTGAAGATATTCTTCTTGGTGATTGTTTCTTAAGAAACTTCACTAAGGACATTCAGAAAGTCTCAGGCATATCAGGAAACTGAACATTATCCTGTTGATTACATTGAATATCCAATTAATTGACCACCCTTCATCTCAGTATGTTTAAATGAGTACCAGGTGATTGTTTTTTAACCTCTTGCCTTGTGCATTTCATTTCATCTGTAAATAATGACTGTAAATTGAAAATCATTTTCATAAAATTGAAATTAATCCATCTAAATATTTATCATGTTGTGACTTTGTCACAAAACAAAAACAAAATGAAAGAAAAACCGCAGAAGTTTTATTTACAAAGAATTTATATTCTTTGGTTCCTCCATGCACTGGAATATATAGTATCAACTGAAGTTGTCCTCAGGTCCTTGAAAAAGATGATAACTGGGCTGAGAGAAGTTAGTCTGGCTTTCTTCTATTTTCTTCTATCTGAGGAACCCCTGGGAAATAGAACAGGCAGGAATATGTTCTGGAAATGATTCTGTCAGTGTCATGCTATTCTTAACTAGCCTCTTTCCTAGATGACCAGCAGAATCAGGCAAGGAACTTTTCTGTATACATACTTGTAAAATCCGATTTGCAGTTCCTATTTTCAGTTTGCTGATTCTCAGTCCTTTGGATTCAGCTGTTTCATGTCATGTATGGTTAAGGTAAATTTTTTTAACTTTAGTCAGAAACACTTGAAAAAGACTTTTGCTACATTTTTAAAACAGTTTTAGGGCTTCTCCCATGAGTTTAAGGACTCGGAAAAGTGGTGATAGGTGTGTTTTTATTTTAAAGGTGTAGCTGTTTTCATTGGTGCTGTTAAAGCTTGTTATGATTTTAACCAAGTTGGAGAAATCAATTTGTATACATTCGGTAGAGAACTGCTAGAACCTAACATATGAAATCTCCTAAAGTTTTCCTTATGATGTCTTGTGTTTAGGTTCTGCATCTCCTGGTTCTGGAAGGTTGTACTGTAAAATAAGTCAGAAGAACTGAGTATAAACAGACACATGGGGTTGGCCACAAGGAGATAGGGAACTCATTGTCTCAGTAGAACAGGGTTCATGTCAGAATCTGGAATAAAAGCTAATTTCACAACAATCTCTCATTTTTCCCTTCCTCTCAACAGTATTGAAGAACGTTCATTGGTTAAATACTCTATCTCTGTGTATGGAATAACAAATTATGTTCTCCTCAGTAGATCTGTTGGTGGAAATCAGTGCAGTGGATGTAGAGGTTCCAAATTTGTTGAATATTCATGTGCACATCATCATGTTAGTGCAACATGATGGGTTTGGGTTTTTTTTTAGTTTGGTTAAGAATCAACCCTAAAATGTTACTGTCACAAATTGCTGGTAAAGCAGTGTTGTTAGATCTTTAGTCTTGTCATCCAAGGTTGCAAAATGAAAAGGTCGTTTGTCTGTGGAGCTTTGATTTATTTCTTTGTGTGCACACATTATGATTTAGTCCATAATTACATGATCACATGCTATCTTTTTTCACTATGGTACCTGCCACGTTTTCTTCACAGAAAAGATTGAATTCAGGTTGCAAATTGCTAATTCAGTGTCTTCTTTTTCGCTTCTTGTCTCTGTAACCCTGTTCCTTACTTACTGCATACGATTTGAATTCTTTGCTGATAATGGAATGAATAATTAATTCCTGTCTTTTATTGGTGCTTATCAGTATAGCATCTGTCTGCTTTCCAAAGATTAATGAACATACCACGGCACTTATTGCAATGGCTATTATTTTAATTTTTGCTTGAGAGTCACCAAAAAGTCTCTTTTTTTAGAAAAATAATCTTTTTTTACCAAAAAGATTTTTGGTAAAACACCAGAAATTTCAATAATTTGGAATATTCCATGTGAACTATCTAAGATAAGTTTTTTTCAGTTACTTACACGAGAACGGTAAGGCATTTGTTGAAGTTTATGCTGCCTTAAAAGCTTTGCATATTCTTAACTGTGAACATTCTGAACTATGGTCAAAAGTCAGACACTTATAAACCTGATGTTAAATGCAAGTAGCTCTAGAATTTTGCTTTAATTAGCATCACATAGAGATCCTGTGGTGACAGGAGTTGCAAAATCCAGTACTGCAGAGTAATGTGTGGTTGCTTTAGCGACGAAATCAGTCTTTCTGCACTCCTCTTGTTGCATGTTTTTGCTACCTCTCTATTTCTGCAACAAATGAAGGAAGAGACTTATTGGCAGACCTCCTTTCTAAATCTTTCTTCCTTTATTTGAAAAATACATGACACAATTATGTAGCTTGTAAAGGTGGTTGTGCTATGTCCAGTGGAAGCCAAATTAAGGTTACATAGGTGGTTTGACATAAACTGTTCTGAGAGCTTGACTTTCAAATTTGAATATTCTTTTAAGAAACATTCTTTGACATTTATAACAAAATCACGTTTCAGAGGTTGAGGATAACTAATGACTAAAACGAGCTACCAGTAGAATTTGTGGATTCCTTATTTTGATGAGAATTCAGAATGCAAAATACTTGAATAAATAAAAGCTGCCAGTCTTCACACAGTATAGCTTTCAGAAGAGATGCCGTATTAATTTAACACAGTAACCTTTTTTGGAAACTAGCAAAGCATTGAAGGGGAAGGCGATGGCTTTTATAGCTATATCAGAAGCAAATGAAGCAGGCCTGTAGTTGAATGGTGGGGCAACCTCATGACAAAGGATACGGAAAAAGCTGAGTTACTCAATACCGCGCTTTCTTCAGTGTTTAGTGGCAAGATCTACTTTCGTGCCTTGAAAGCCTGTGTGCCTAGTGGTGGCAGAGTTTGTAAAAAAGAAATACTAACAAAGGTATAAGAAGCATAAGTTATGGTTCACTTCAGGAAACATGACGTATACGACTCTACAGTACCAGATAGAATGCATCCAAGGGAGCTGAAGAAGCTGGCTGATATCAGTGCTACGCCACTCTCTGTCATCTTTGAAAATTTGTGGAACTCAGATTTTCCAGAAGACTAGATAAAAGGCAAATGTCATGCCTGTCTTCAGAAACGGAAAGAAGAAGGATCCAGGGAACTGCACTGTGATCAGCTTCACTACAGTTACTGAAGACTATGGAAGATACCTTCCTGGAAGCTATATCTAGGGTAGCAAATCATGCCTGACCAGAGTGGTTGTCTTGTATGGTGAGATGAGTGGACAACAGGAGAGCAGTAGATATCATTTGCTTTGACTACAGTAAGGCTTTTGACACAGTGCCCCATTGCATTCCTTTAGGCAAGTTGGGGAGATACAAATTGGATAGTGGGCTGTGCTAGCTGGGTGAAGAACTAGCTCAGCTGCCTGGCTCGGATAGTAGTGGTCAGCAGTTCAGAGTTGAACTAGCAAGTGGTTACAAGAGGCATTTCTGAAGGGTCCATACTGGGGCAGATGCAGTTTAATGTCTTCGTTAACAGCATGGACGTTAGTGATGCAATGGAAAGTGCCTTCAGCAAGTTTGTTGATGACAGGAAATAAGAGAACAGTTTATGTACTGAATAGCAGGGCTGCTCTTTGGAGAGTCTCAAAAGAGGGGAGGAATGGGATGACAGAAACGTCATGAAATTCAGCAGTCAACTGCAGAGTCCTGCACATGGGACAGAAGTAATTCCAGGCAACCAGACAGACTGGAGACTCACCGGCTAGGACACAACCTTGTAGGGAAGGACTTGAGGGTCTTACAAGTTGACCATGGAGTAGCAGTTGTGCCCTTGTGGAGATAAAGGCTAAAAGCATACTGGGTTGCATTAGCAAGACCATAGCCAGCAGGTCAAGTGAAGTGATTCTTCCAATCTATTTGGCACTTCTGAAGCTACATCTGGAGTTCTGTGTCTGATTTTGGGCTTCTCGAGTACAAGAAAGATACTGGCAAACTGGAGTGAGTTCAGAGGAGAACCACCAACATGAATAGGGGCCTGGAATATGTGATATGACGAGAGGCTGAGAAGGCTGGTTTTGCTCTGCTTAAGAGAGGTGGCTAGGAGGGGGTCTAATTGTTGTCTTTTGTTAACTTATATGGAGGTTACAGAGAGCATGGAGCCAGGTTTTTCTTCAAGATGCACAGCAAGAGGACAAGAGGCAATAATCACAAGTTGCAGCAAATAAAATTCTGGGTATAAGGAAAAGATTTTTCACAGTGCAAGAGAGTAAGCAGTGGAACAAGTGCCTAGAGAGGTTGTGGAATCTCTGTCGTGGGAGATACTCAAAATTTGGGTGGACTCAGCCCTCGGCAACCTGTTCTAACTTTAAAGATAACGCTGATTTGAGCAGTGTTTGGACTAGAGATCTCCAGAGGTCCTTTCCAACCTAGTTTTTTTAGTGATTATAAATTCTGTGATCCAGGGAGTGTGGAGTGGGGAAAGATGTTGCATGATGCATCTGAAATAGGATTCCTATTGCTGCATCTTAATACAGTTTGAAAAAACCAAACCAACTGTGTATTGATCTAATAGTGCAGTTACTCCAGTAGCTAAAATCTTAGCATGAACAAGTTCTTAAATAAGTGTGGGGTTTTATCATCTTGAAGTTGTGGTAATGATTTTGAAGTATTACTTGGGTGGTTATGCATCCAGGTTCACACAGTGATACGAGAAACAGTCTAACTAGGCTTAGTTGCCTAAAAAGCATAGTTGCTGCATCACCATTTTCTGTACAAGAAAGCTTTGGAACTCTACCGTGTGTATTTTTAACTCTGGCAATGTTTAATGTAAAGGATGTTCCTTTATGAATGCTATATATTCATGTATCAAACAATATTTAATTGATATATTTTTAAGGCTGTTTTTACTATCCCATTCCCATAGAAACCTTGCCAGATCTCTGTGTATCTGCCTAACTAGTTTTAGTTTATCTCATTGGGAAATGCAGTTCCCACTATGTTCTTCTCTAATTGCAGCAAGAAAGCTCCTGAGGGCTTTTGTTCCACTGTCCTGCTCCCTTGACAGTACTACAGATTTGAGCTAGTTAAAAAGCACATCTCCAAGAGAAAGCACTCAGGTGTTAAAGAACAGAAAACAGTATCTGTCACTCAGCTAAATTATCTTTAAAAATTTGAATCCCATTGTATCTTCAAAACTGAATGCTAATATTAAGCTGCTTTGATATGAGAGAGGTTCCTCTGCTGTAAGAAGTTTCAGCATCTCTGACTCAGTCCTCAATATGAAGAGTTGTATATGAAGAAGTGGTGAAGTATAGGCTGGGAAGGCTGTTATCTCTACTGCCAGCAACAGGCGTTGTGGTGGAGAGATGAAATCATCCTGTGGTGTATTTTTGAGAGGATTCCACTTCAGAGTCCATGACATCCCTAAGGAATTTAGCAGCTACTGAAGTATAATTGCAGTTTCAGTGGAAGAAGAAAGAGAAGAGCGAGACAGAGTGGAACATGTAGGACAGAACCGTAATGATTGTGGTAGATATTTATGGGAGGTCTATTTGGAAATTATTCTTCAGTGAATTTTCTCACAAGAAGGGGTAATTATCCTTTTGGAATGGAAAAAGTAGTTTTCTTTGTAAGAGTGAATTGTGTCCTAGCTAACTTCCTTCAAATTCTACCCAAATGTGCTTGGAACACATGCGTTTGCATTGTTCGAAGTTAAAGAGCTCAGTCAGCATTGTTCAGTTAGAATAACCTGGACCATTCATGTGGGGTTTTTGACTGGGCATTGTTTATTTTGTTTTGGGTTCTGTGTGAGTCAGTTGGAGAAGAGAAATGGATGTAGGCAACTGACCGACACAACTGTGCAAATACCTTTTGTAGTACCAGTCACCACATCACAAATGACTTTTCAGTTCAATCCAGTTAGTAGTGGGAAACGGTATGTAAGTACATGTAGCAGAACAGCAAAAGGTAATGACCAAAGTAATAGTTTATTGTACATGAGGTATTTTTTAGCATAGAAGGTTGGGTTTTTTTAAAAATGTCCTAAGTAGTAACTTGTTCTTTTTTTTTTTTATTTCAGCATTAAAGCTGGACGTCTTCTCTCGCACATTCCGTATCAGCTATACACCAAGCAGTCAAGTGTTCAAAAAGGTCTCAACTTTAATAGCATATGCAAACCTGAAGATGCCGTGCCAGGTCCAAGCAATATAGCTAAAGATCTCAACAGGGTGTAAGTGTTTCTGATCTCGTAATGCAGATGTTAATCATTCACCCATAATGGGTTTGCATTTATAACGATATAGCATTTTTAAAATTAATTTCAGCTTTATAAGAGGGAAGTTCTGAGGCACCGAAACTTAAAAATAAGTTATAGCTATATAAATAGTTGAGGACAGAACTACAGTTACCTTGACTCCAAGCCTTGTCTCTAGTCTTTGGACCACACTTTGTTTGATAACGTGACCTAGGAGTCCTAGGATGTAGCATATCTGTATGGAAGCAACAGGCATACATTAAAGGATTCTGACTAGTGACACTGAAAAGTAGGTCTTTATTTCAAAACCAAAAAACTTACATGATTTGATTATTGTGGTAAAGGTGCCTAGGAACAAAGGTAAATGCATACTAGCTGTTAAGTTCTTTCTTTAGCTTCTTTTAAAAAAAAGTCACAGCATACCTTATGTATGCTAACACCAAGGTTTAAGTCACGCTTGAGAGAGGAGTTGTATTAAAAAATCCAATTGCAGTATAAAAAATTCTCCTAAAAGAGCATAAGAAGGGAATAGAACAGAAAGCACCAGAGAAACTCTTAAGTGGCAGAGGAATTGGAATTTGGAAAGAAACCTTCCACTTGTGCTGTAGATTTTTTTAAGAGGATTCCTGCATCTTTTTCAGAAGCACGTGTTTGTTGTTTAGAGGCAAGAATCATAAAATTATAGAATTGAGGTTGGAAGAGACCTCTGGAGGTCATCTGGTCCAACACTACTGCTCAAGCAGGGCCCAGGACACTGTACGAGATGCTATAATTTTTGATTTGTTATGGTGATCTGTGTTCTTCCACAGTCCACTGATCTATTTAAAATCCAGTTCTGCATAATGGTGAAGGGACTTTACCACATGAGTGGGATTTGTCTATATTCAGGAAAAAAAACCAGTGCCACAAAATGGATATCCTAAGCAGTACTTCTTACCCGTATTTTAAAAAGAGTGATATAATCACCTTCATCTCTTATTATTGCATTGTTAATGTTTTTTAAAAGAGAAGAATATTCAGATTTCCAAAAATATCAATTTAGTCTGAAAAGCGTATGAATTTAAAAGCCTGCTCTATGCACTGATACTAAATAAGTACCACTGGATATACAACTTTAAGCCATGCAACTCCTCAAAAATATTATGTTTAATATAATTTATGGTTATGATAATCTTAACCAAATTGTTGTCTCACAGTTAATTGGCTTCCTGTTTTCACTGGTATACCGGGTAGCTAATTATTTCCTACCTGTGTTTTTGTGTACTTAAATTGCTAGCTTTGGGAGTTGGGAGTGATGGTTGGTTTTTTTTCAACAGATCAAGAGTATGCACAACTCTTGAGGGCTTTGGTTTTAATTCCACTTAGGGTTTGTTACAGAGTTAATTTTTTGAACGAAAGCTTTGCCTCTACACTGTCAGAGTAAAAGTAAATTGCCAGTGAACTTGCGGCAGAATACTTTGTTTTATGTGCTTAAGTGATGAAAAGTAGTTTGGGTTTTTGTCAAAAGCTAAGAATATATCTGATTTATAGAGCTTGAAAAGATTTTTCGTCAAGAGAAGATAAAATAAATCTTAACACATTAATCTAAAATAATTTTCTAAAAAATAGAAGTTTTCTATGTATAGTTTCTTTTTTTCTTTTTTTGTTTATTTGTTTGTAACTAGATAAGGAAAATGACATCTCTTGATAAAAAGATAAGTCCTTGTCATGATTTGCATATTGCTGCACCATTCATGCTGCCATGGTAGTACAGTTCTGCTAACAAATAAATAATTATTGTGATTTGATTGGAGACCGCTGGTCAAATTAAAGGCCTTAGAAATAGCTTCTCTAATGTGAGCATGATTTTGGTCGCTCCCATAAACTCCTAGTAGTGCTGCATTAATACACCGAATCTGTGAAATCTTTTGTACAGCAACACAACATTTTGTGACGTTGAGAGGACATGGCTCAGAGTTTGAGATAATTGTCTTGAGAATGTAAAAACTACTCAAGTATATACTGATAACAATTAGGAAGATAAATACATAGCACTTGAAATGACCTGTAAATGTGCCTTTTTAATAAAAGATAACATTATTATATAATCGTATCTGTTTCAGAAATCATATTAAAAAGTGTGAGATGGAAAATGAGATCACAACCAATGGAATAAGTAGCTGGAATGAAGACGAGGAAGAAGAAAGTGATGATTTTGGATTTACGGAGCTGGAGCAGATCCTTCCTGGACGGAAACAAAATGGGATTCAGTCTCATAAAGACAGCACTGCCATTTTTAACGGACACACACACACTTCTACCAGTGCCTTAAAGACGCAGGATTGCTTGGTGCCCTCTGGCAACGGTGTTGCAAGTAGGTTCTCTCCAGGCCCTGTGCAGGAGGAGGGGAAGACTGAAAAAGGCATGGTTGACTTTAGAGACTGCACAACGCAGCAGTTGCAGAAAAGCAACAAAAATACAGACTTTTCGTGGAATCCACATAGGACTATGAGTAACTCATCCTCATCTTCATCTTTGCACAGTAATGCTAAAATAAATGGTGCTCACCACTCCACTGTTCAGGGGCCTTCAAGCACAAAAAGCACTTCTGTACCTACTCCTCCTTGCAAGGCAGCTTCCTTACATGTGTCCAAACCTTCAGATTGTAGTTTTATTTCTGACTTTTATTCACGTTCAAGACTGCATCATATATCAACATGGAAGTGTGAATTGACAGAGTTTGTCAACAGTCTGCAGAGAAAAAACAGCGGTGTCTTTCCAGGAAGGGAAAAATTAAAAAAATGGAAAGCAGGCAGGTCTGCACTTAAAACTGACACAGGTAGATACTTGTTTAAGAGGGTTTTTGTTGAGGAGGTGCCTTATATCTTTCTTTGTACATTAAATGTTTAACCGAGACTAAGTAGGTTAGTATTGACATTACAGATAGTATTCACATTCACTTGAAGAGCTTGGTGATTTCGATGCACTGAAAATTAAGCGATGCAACTGCTTTTGGTTTTGTTTGGGTTTTTTAACTTAAAATGTGACATAATGTGATACTCTGGTTTATATTCAGTTTTTCCTTGCAGAAATAATATTCCTGACTTTACCAAGATGTGTGGACTGATCAAGGGGAAAAATAACACTATACGCAAGTCTGTAGTTGCTGCGTGAAAATCTAAAGGGAAAAAACAGAAGAAAAAACCTTGCTGCTTATAGTTCAGTGTGAAAATTTAGAAGATGAGTAACATTTAGAAGTGAACTAAAATCTAATTTTTTTTTTGTTAGTAAGAGTTTTATATACCTTGTTAGGTAGAAGGTGTTAATTATGAGAAAATAAAATAGAAACTTTAAGTTGATGCATTGTTTTAGGCTGTTTGTCTACTATTAACATTCACATTTCTCAGAATTTTGTAAATGTAAATATCTTCTTGGTGAGAAGAAACAAAAATCTTTATAATTTAAGGTGGTAAAAACTCGATAATAGTCCTTGATGACTACTGTGAGTTGTACCAAAGTATATAAATTAGGGTTCAAGTTTTCTATTGGTGTATCTTCATACTAGGTAATGTGTCTGTTGCGACCTCAGCCAAGCCACAGAGCTGTATAATGCACGTGGATATGGATTGCTTCTTTGTGTCTGTGGCTATCCGAAATAGACCAGATCTCAAAGGTCAGTATTTAATTCTACATGTTAAGCCTTTAAAAAAAAAAAAAAAAAAAAAAAACCAAAACCAAACTTGCACACTTACAAAATGAACTTTGCATGTTCATCTCTTTTTCTGGCATCTTTGGTAGACCATACAGCTTTCATATTCCTGCTTACTTTCTCAAAATCCAAAAGCAAGTGGAAGAAAAAAATGGAATTCTCCTTGCTGTCTCCTTTCAGTATCTAAAGTAAGAAGAGAGAAGTAAAATCTGGAGTAACCATTCTCTGTAACATTGCACATGTCTTACTGAGACTTAACATATTAGAAATCCAGAGATCAAATTCTCGTTGTACCAAAAGCGGGTTTTGATCACTCTTTGTTTAAAAAAAAAATAAAAATGAATGAGATATCCTAATAATATTCCTGAAGTAATGTAGGGAGATTTGTTTAACTAGAAAAGTGGAAAGGTTAAGTCTGAGAATTAATTGCCTCTTTGCCTGATTCATCTTTTTCAAGGGAAATTTGCTTTGCCTTCCATTTTCTATCTAAGCTCTTGCACATGAAGTGTAATAAGAGCTGTAAGATGAACATTGGCATTTAGAAGTCTGAGTTGTGTGATCATCCTTAGAGCATAGGAAGAGTTAGTGGAGCTCCTTAGCAAGTTTTGGTGTTTTTTTTCTGTAAGTATACCATTCAGAAATGGAGATGCTAGTTTTTCTGTGCTAACGCTGAATTCTGGTGATGCACAAGTCTGAAGATTTTGTGCAATGGGGACCATCTGACACCCAGCTATTGTAGACCTTGGGAAAGAAGAGTAAGCTGTATATAGGATTCCTTTGCTCTCTTCTGTTCAAAGGCAGGAGCAACTGTATCAAAGATACTGCTGGTACGTTTGGGTCTTTAAAACTTTATTTCCTGCCAAGTTTCAAATGCCATCACTGGAATATAAAGAACCTAAGGCTTTTCTGCAAATACTTTTTCTGTTCCACAGAAAAAGTTCCTCTAGAAAAAATACATAGGTGTTGATATTGCTAAAAAGTCAAAAATTTACTAAAGATTTTATTTTGTGCAGTTATTTAAACAAGTGAAACTTGAGTGTGTTCATATGTGTATACTCTTCTCATTTACTTAAGCTAATAAACATGATGAAGTATTTAAAATCAGTAGTGTTTGCTGTGTCTTAAACTAATGAATCATTAGGGCATTGGTGAAGTTTCACAGCTTCCATTTATACTTGTTATTGAAGACAAACAAGTGTGGCTGTATTTTCACTCTTAAAAAGCTTTACTTATTTACACTTGACTGCAATTAAGACAGCAAATTCATAGTCACAATGGAAAGTCACTTTCATAGCTGTTTCCGCCTTTATGCTATAAGAGCGTATAAGCTTGAAAGAAATTATAAAAAAAAAAAGCAGACATCTTTATGATCTTACCCTAGTTGTGCTATTATTAAAATGTAAGCTGTTATAGATGTTGACTTACAAGTACCTGCATTTCTTCTCCACAGGAAAACCAGTAGCTGTAACTAGTAACAGAGGTGCAGGAAAGGCACCGCTGCGCCCTGGTGCAAACCCCCAGCTTGAACAGCAATATTACCAGAATAAGCTATTGAATGGCAAAGCAGGTACAGATAAGTCTGTCTGTCTGTTTGTCTGTATGTTTTTAACTTTTGTTATGGAAGACTTTTTTCTTAAAATTATTAATAAAGTACATGGTGGATAAATTAGGTTTTTTTTTCATGCGGGGAATTTCAGAAAAGAAATAGCTTTGGAAAACACGGTGCTCTGTGGCCTCAGTAATAACATGCCAGTGTGACTTCTTGCTAACTTTGCTCAGTACAGGTGAATTACTTTAGAGTAATTTTAGGTTTTACTCACTTCCATTGAAGTTGAGTGTAAAGTATAATGTTAAGTAATTTTTTTAAAGTAAGAAATAAGTACAAATTCCATTCTGAATAAGTCTATTATAGAGAAGAAGGTACAAAATAAATTTTAAAATGCTACTAAAGTTTTTTTACTGTAAAATGACAGCACATGGCCAGTGAGAAATTGATTGTTCGAAGTTGGCTTTGGAATTGCATGTGTACAATATCTGTGTACAATGAGTTAATTTGGGTGGTACTTAGAGCATTTTAGGTTTCTGGAAAGTCTGTGCAACTTCATGAGTTCTGTCTCTCCAGTACTTTGTTTCCTCAAAACCAGAGCATCTGTCGTAGTCTGAGAATTCCTTACTTCCCTGCAGTAATTCAGAAATTGGTTACTTTCTGTGTCTTCAGGAAGTAGTATACTAATGTAAACAAAACCTACTTTTACTACCAAGTTTTATTATTATTATACTGCCTGAACTGCATTTAATATGAGAAAAGTATATTGCTAAACATTGGCGACTTGTTTCTCTTTTTTTCTCCAACAGTCTGATTAATCATCTTGAAACTTAGTTTTTACCACAAGGTTGGTAAAAAGTACATATACAAGGGACAAAGGAGAAACTCAACTTCCAAATCTAAACTGAAATAGCAGCTGTCCCTCATATACGCACTTTTTACCAACCTTGTGGTAGCAAGTACTATTGTTGTAAAGTTTACGCCTTGGTGAGATACAAGAGGTAGAAAAAGACAGGTTGTTCTTCCATGGTTATTTCTGAAAGGTTAGTACTTTATAGAAAAAATCAAACAAACCTCTAATAAATTGACATTTTTCAAAGACATTTGGAGACAATGTATTGCAGGAGTTGATGCTATCTTATTTTTATTTTTATTTTTGCTGTAGTTTAAGAACACTTCAAAACTGAGGTAGAACACATGTTTGTGAAACCCGCTGGCCTTTAACATTTTAAGGACTTTTCAGGATGCTCCAGACTTAGCTTCTGCTGTGTTGTTTGCAGTGTCATGTAGAAGTGCGTTACAAGGATAGCTGTGGCTTTTATGGAGTTGGATTTTCTGTAGTATAGCTTGTGTATGAACTAATTATTGGTAGTTCAGTTTTATACAGTGACTTTGTAACTTTTGTTAGGACCTTATACTGAATAAGGGTGGGACTTTATACAATCAAGTGATGTTTGGAGAGTGAGGCAGTTAAATTACAGAAGTTAAGCTGATATCTAGCACATTCTTTGCAATTCACAAACTCAGTAGTATCTCTTCCACTATATTTATTGCTTAAGGGTACAGCAGATTTCAGCCTTATTGTATAACAAACTCAGTTTCTTACTGCAGCAGCTGTTTCTGGATATCCTCACATTCATTTCTTTTACTTCAGCATCCAGTCTCACTGGCTTGCACGCAAGCAGGCAGCTAGCTCTTTCTTTCTTGATACTTAGTCTGATTGTGCAACCTGTTGTTTTGGTGAAAGGATTTTTTCCTAACACTCTTTTTATAGTCTCTATCTCATTAGCTGCAGTTCAAAAATTTTTTTTCAGTCTCTTTATTAATTTTTATCTCCATGTACAATGTTTTTATCAACACAAAATATAACCTATTGTTTCTGCTTGCATTCTCATAAGTACATGGCTTGTCTTCCTTTTGGGGAAAAGAAATTACAGTTAGTTATGGTCTTAGACAAAAAGATGGAATTGCAGGTTAGGCTTCTCTAACATCACAGTATCTTAGTGTATGTGAAACACTTCACAGCATGCGTTTAATTGTGTCATGCCAGAGGTAAATATGGTCCAGTAGGCACATGTATCACATGGAAAAGTACTTTTTTCTAAAATATAAAAAATACAGAATGCTAAATTGTGCTGTTAAACATATACTATTCTGTTTGGGGACATGTTACATAAATGAAATCAGAAGGTAGTTGGGACCAATTTTGAACGTGAGCATATTTTTACATCCATGCTTCAATGTGGAACCCACTTCATTTTTTGATGCTTCATGCTTTCTAGGCTGTTCTCTGATTTTGCCTTCTCCAGGTCTTGCTTATTAAGAAAAATGTTCCAAATTAAAAAAAGAACCAAACCAAACAAAACCAAACATAAGCAAACAAAACCAAACCCTTATGAATCATTTTGACCAAATACTGAATTCTGCTGCTTCAGCTACTTCTTTTTTTGCAAATTACTTCTTTAGTGATACTGGTTCCCACCTTTGATCTGCGTTGTAGGCAAATATCTAGTGTCAATAGAATCTTGAATCTTTTATGAAATACTTTCTTTTTCTTGTTTGAATTCATCCAAAAATGCATAACTTTTAAATTTAAAAACTTGCTATCATTCTCACCCTAAATCTCCAAATTGGAGATAGCCTTTCCAGGTAGTAGAAATTACTTCTCTACATACGTGCCATCTTTAACATTCATGTTCTAAAGATAGAAAATTAACATATGTTAATCAGGATTCATAGTCTGGGGTCTCTTTTCCATGGCCAGGATGCCCAAGTTGTGAATGTTTTCTAGGCTTCCTTTCCCTCAACCCTAGTATCTCCCTTTTTTCATTCTAAAGAGCAGCAGATTTTAACCATCATATTAGTCACAGATTTATTCTCAGCGATTTCTTTTTCACAGACTTGGGTCCTGGCCTCTGATTTCTCCATCCGTTGCTCCACATTCACCATGTGCCTGTCTAGTTTCCCAGCTTTTGATGAGAGGTTCTCTACCTTGCCTTCCATTGAGGACAATGTGTTCTGCATTGCCCTGAATTTCACATGAAGTGGCTCCATCAGCTCATGGGGGGATCTGCTCTGCTGCGATGTGGAAAAAGTCGACGAGTCCAGTGAAGATAGACAAGATGACAGCATCATCTCAGGCCAGGGCACAGGAAGGCATGGACGAAAGAAATTGTTCTTGTCATTCTTATCTTTATTTGGGGCATAATTTTGCTCTAATTTTCAGTTGCAGACATCTTAGGTAACTTACTGAGCTCATCATAAGTTAAAATATTTAAGACCTAAAAAGGTGCACAAATTTAGCAGAAATTCTGAATAAAAGCAGTTTTTCACATGAGTCAGGCTCTACTCCTGCTGTCTCCACTCACTCATTACAACACTTCCTCTGGTCTGATATGTGCACATAGCGCACCACGTTTCCTTTCAGTCAGATTGTCAGTGTGCAAGTTACCAGTACCATGAAATATGATTAGACATTGTGTCGCTCTGAAGAAAACTCCCTGTTCATTATATTACAGAGGTGTATGGTATTAAATAGACTACAGTAAAGAAAATAAGCTATAACATACATACTATATTTCATTTTAAGTAAATGGAAACCTTTGGTCTTTAATAATACCTTGTTGGTTTGATTCTGATGGGGAGTTTGGGAGGGCATAGTAGTTTTTGCATCTAGTCATGTTTTCAGGCTGATCTATATGTATCTTTCAAGGTTTAAGTACTGTGAAAACCCAAATAGAAAGGCACAGAAAATGCTTTACATGATTCCGGTATTCAGTGTCATGGAATTCTGCTTTAGTACCTAGTATGCACTGGGCCTGGAGGACACTTTAAAATTGATCTAAGAACATGCAGTAAAGTTGTATAGAATTAGGGAAGGTCTGTCTCATTTTAAGTCTGGGGTTGCAGTATTTATAGTTGTGTCATTTTGATCCAAGATAAATCTATGGTGATACTTGAAAGAATGTGACGTATCCTAGTAAAAGAATTACTCGGAAGTAACAGCAGTTGTTTTGTCAATTAATATCCCCATAAGAGCGTTAAAGGAAATATAAGTTTCTAGCTAGTGTTTTCTAATTTAAGCTAATTAGCATTCTGGTTATTTCACTTCTTAAAAATCACTTTGTAGTATCTAGATTATTAGAAAAATAGTTTTAAGTCAGAGGTTGTAAGTATGATAAAAAGTGGGTTTATATTCTGAATTTAATTTCTGTGTTCTTGTGGTGGTTGTGCTTTTTATAAAAAGGAATGTAGCAAAGTGTCCTCTTGTTCAGCCAAGCGGTTGATAATAAATTTTTGAGTGTCTTGCATCTGTTTGCAGGATATGGTTCTAGCAGTTAGCCTCAAGTGTTTGATCATTTTTATTGTCATTAAAGCTAACTGAGATCAGTCTTATTTTACAGTATGGTGTATGTAGTCACCAACAAGCTGTTGTCTATTTGGGAGGAAATAATATTTTTCTGTAGCTTAATATTCTTCTCAATAATACGTACAGACCTATCTGCAGAGAGAGATTCCAGGGAGGGAAGGGAGGTGTAGTGTGTCTGTTGTTTATGAGTTTTTTTCTGAACCATGTTGTGAATCAATATAGTTTTAAGAACCTCTTCATCAACAGGTAGCAGTATAGAAATTGTATAAAATAAAATCCATAGGTTTTTTTTTGTTCACGTTCATTCTGTTAAACTGTTAGGAAAAATAACATTAAAAAAATACAAATGTTATTTTCCAAGCAGAAATTAGAGTACCTGATAAGCTGGACTCATCAGGCTGGGAGCATCCGGATTCCACACATGTGAATGGAGCTGACTTTGATCTCACTGTTCTGTCCATGGCTGAAATAGCTTCTTGTAGTTATGAAGCCAGGTAAGTAAAAGTTACCTGTCAGGTTCCTTGAAAATCTCATACAGGTAGGCATAAAACGTCCAAAAGTAGCAGTTGTTAAGTCAGTTTCATTACATTTATTTAGAGAGGAGTTCTTTTTTATGATTTCAGAAGTTGTAATTGTTAGAATTTAACACAAGATCTTCCCTATAGATGCTGCTTTTATGGGATTAAGAACACTTTGTTACTGAAGGTTTTAGTTAAAATCAGACAGTAAGTGTGATTACTAAACTTAAAACCATTTCTTGGGCAGATTATGTTGAGCATCCCCAATAGCATAGATAAAAAATGTTCAGAATATGAAACAACTTCTTATAAATACAAGCACAGTGTTGGAAATACAGTTTTCTTACCTTATGGAAATAATACTCCAGAAATTATTCATAGAACCATAGAATGGTTCAGGTTGGAAGGGACCTTAAAGATCATCTAGCTCCAACCCGCCTGCCGTGGGCAGGGACACCTACCACTTCATTCATATTCAGAACCTTTTTCAAGCGTGCTAGGATAGGCAGGCTTATATTTGTATCTTAAAAAGTTACGAGTTTATTTATTGCGGGAGCATAATTCTGTAAGCTTGCACAGTGGAATGTAAGACCTTAGTCACTGTAATATATGTGTGTTTTAATTTGAAACAGAAGATAGCATGTAGTGCTTTCTGGAGACTTTGTCTTAAGCATGTTCTCAAAGGCAGGCTATCCATGGTGCATGCCTGAATATTATACAGCTAATTCAAATACTTTATTTGCAGTTAGGTTTCTTACCTATTACATTGCTAGCAGTTGGACTAAATTCCTTGTCATTGATAATTCATTTTTGTGGGAAAAGAGAATGACTTCATTTGGAAATACTCCATATTAATTTGTTGAAAAGTTGGTACTCTATTTATTTGGTGTTTTTTTATTAATTCATTTTAGACAAATCGGCATAAAGAATGGAATGTTTTTTGGACAAGCAAAAAAGTTGTGTCCAGATCTTCAAGCAGTTTCATATGATTTTGATGCATACAAAGAAGTTGCACGGACAGTATATGAAATATTAGCAAGGTAACATGTAATATTTGTTTACATGATCTTTCATGGTAAGGTTATCAAGCATATTTCACTTGGCACAGCTAAATGCCATTATTCAGTTTTTAGTATTTTCATCTCCGTGTTACTCTTTAGCTTCAATGAAGCCATTCCTATCTGAGATCTTCCTTTTGCAGTATTTTGGTTATTTTGAGCACTGTGCTGTTTCTGAGCATTCTCTTCTTTTAAAGACAAATCCTGTAAACAGTAAAGATTTGAGTTCCAAAGGAGTCATTGTTATTTTTTTTACTGATTACACTATGAGAAGCAGATCCCTGCTTATTAGTGAGATTCTTCCAAGAGGTTTTTTTGAGTAACTTAAGAATGGGTTATTGGTGTAACATCTATTAGAAACTACTTTCTGGTTTAAAATGCACTTGAACAAAACTGAAAATTTGTTATTGTCAATGATAAATAAGTATTCAACTACGCCAGTTGTTCCTTTATAATCATGATGCATGTTGAAATTAGTCCTACATTAGTAATGTTACTGTAATTCACTGGTTTAGCATTTTTAATATGTAAGTGATGTGTAATACAAAATAAGCAGGGAAATGCCACCACAAAAGGAAGACTTTATTTGCTACATATTTGTTTTAACAGATGGTGAGCTGTTGCTGGTGTTTCACCTCCTTTACTTTGTATTGATAGCTATACTCATAACATCGAAGCAGTCAGTTGTGATGAAGCACTAGTAGATATCACTGAAATCCTTACAGAGACCAGACTGACTCCTGATGAACTTGCAAATGCTATCCGCACCGAAATCAAAGCCCAAACTAAATGTACTGCTTCGGTTGGGATGGGTAAGTACTTTATTTCGTTTCTGATTACAAGCAGTGCCTGCTATTGTTAGGTGTATGAAAACTATGTAAGATAATAAAAATCTAAGTGCTTTTGCGATGTGGAATATTATTTCCATTTACATTAAATTAGTGTAAATAAAAACGAAAAAAAAACTTCATCAGTGGAAGGTTTTAAGCAAAAATTGCTGTCACTTCTCCTTTGTTGTCTGAACAGCATGCTAAAATTCCATCTATTATATTCTTACATTAATTTTTATGAAATGCTACCATATTTTTCCAGTGGAAAACTTCCGTTTTTCCAGATGGAAAATTGAGCACAGATTCTGTTCCTTATTGGAGATAACAGTAAGAGTTACAGGATGGCATGATTTAGGGTAATTATTAGAAAGTATTGAGAGCAAACAGTTGTGTGATTTGTAATAGGTATTGTATATGAAATCACACATCTGTAAGGACTTCCTTGATTTCTTTTCACTTAGCCCCTTCCTTTCTCCTTTGGTTTTGTCCCTAATTAATACTATTGTTGAGTATCTGTAAATAAATATACTGAGTTTATATAAGTGTGTGAAATCCACTTGTGAGACAAGCTGAAATCCATTACTGTAAGCAGAATTCTTTTATTTCTTATGATATCAGAGTACAGAGACTGTAATTGCCTGGATTCCTGTTTGTGTCTTGTTTTGACTTGAAACACGTTTGTAATCTCTTTTATATGCTTATTTAGGGTGTTTGTTTTTTCTATAGAAAGAGTGGGATTAGTTTTTAAACCATTATTTTCTAATCTGATATCATAATTCTCTTACTGATTGAAAGAGACAAATACCTATAAGCAATTTTTTTTTCTCTAATAATCAGTTTGTGTGAAATACTGGAAAATAATTTCAGTATCCTTTCTAGAAATTCATGTGGTAGGTACACAACAAGGACTTTGTCTCTTCACTCATAATTCATCATTAAGTAAAAAAATCAGAGGAAACAATTGTACTCTTACATTTGTAAGTACTGTACTATTACATGAATGTAGAGACCTTATTTCAAAAACATAGTCTGCCAGAAACATAAATCTTGTGTAAGTGATTTATATGTTGCCCAATGAGAAAGTTGTACTAGTATAATAAAATGTAAATTTGAATAGATACTGTTATACTGTTGAGATCTCGAGAGCTCTCAACACTGTTGTCTGATTAGAGATAAATTAAAGAAGGACATGCTTACGGCAGTTGAATAAATTTAAGTTTTACCCTAGAGATTTTAGTGGCTAAACTGGTTTAAAACAATGCTAGTGAAAGATTAAACGCTCATCAATAAACATCCTGTATCTTGGCTTCTCATTTGTTAGGTGAGGTGTTAGTTTTTTTCCTACTTTACTTCAATGTTGTGGGAATAATACGTTGCAGAAGGTAGATCACTGAGATTTCATGGTATTAGAGGCTATGTTGGTACGTTTGATAGATAAGAGGATCAAAACTCTTCAGTACTCTATAGACTAAACATGGATCCCCAAAGTTAAACAGGAAATTGAATGAGGAATCTGTCATTAATTGTTTCATCAATTTAACCTCTGAGGAGAAACAGTGCACATAAAACTCTGTTACTGTTCTTATTGACTAAAGTTTTAGAATAGACAAAAGAATGTGAATGTAGGTGGAGAACATAAGAAGAAGAGCAATAGTAACACACAGTGCTGTGAGTTGTCAATTCCTCTGACCTTTTATTAGTTTGCTTTATCTTAGAACGGGGTGTTTGGCAATAATGAATGTGTTTGGGTATCTTTTCAGAGGTCTTACTGGCTGGGCATGAATAAGCCTATGAACAGGGAAGAAAAAAAAGATTAAATAGATCTTGTTCCCACCACAGTTTGAGTGCATGTAATAATTTAATAAAGTCATTGGATCTTTTTAGTGACTACTCAGGCCCAAATATTAGCTTAATTCCAGTATTTTGCATATAATATACTCGATAGAATTGTCACCTAAGTATTATTCACATTGACCACAGTGGATTTTTTGAAGTTCCACAGTGTTAAAATATTACACTTCGAAATTTTTTATCCATTTGCACGTAAGTGTTTATCTGTGCCTCTGTATGTGTAGAACACAACCAAGACAAATAAATTCACTGTTCCTAGTGAAGTGTCTTGCACTTATTTAATGGTTGTTTTGGTGGGGTTTTTTGGTTGGTTGGTTACCACTACAGTTACACTGCTGTGAAAGATAAAGAATTTGACTGTACTTTCTGTATTTTTTCCTTGACTGTTGAACTGCAGCATTCTTTCTGAGAAGACAGAATTTACCACAGACATACTTTAATTTGATTTTACAGGTTCCAATATTCTGCTGGCCAGAATGGCAACTCGTAAAGCAAAACCAGATGGACAGTATCACTTAAAACCTGAAGAAGTGGATGATTTTATCAGAGGGCAACTTGTTACCAGTCTTCCAGGTACTGCTTTCTTTTAGAGGACACTAAAAGTTCAGCTACAAATCTGTGTTCTGGAATAAACATGATTAGATGCTAATCCATGGTTATGATCCGAAAAAAAGAAGATACACTGATTTCTCAAAACTACTGAAAAGAATTTCTGTGACCTTTTTGTACCTTTGAGAGACATCCTTTTTAGTAAAGAATTTTATAGATTCACACAGCATGATCTATGGAAGAAGCTCAAAGTTTAGTATGTTAGGCAGCCTTTTATTCTTTAATCAAATTATTTAGATGAGTCATTTTAACTGAGTACTAGCTTGCTGTATCATAATGAATTTAATAAAATGAGTAACATCAGGTACTTACCACTGAGAGAGGCAGGGTTTGCTTAGAACTATTTTTTTGTGTAAGGATCTTTAATTAATGGTATACTGCAAGCTGTGACAGAATGTGTTGATTCTTTTAAAGAACAACAACAGCTTTATGAGATTCCAACTGGTTTTTGCCTAGCTGTCTGAGGAACTTATTATAGCAATGATTATGATTTATAATTTTCAAATATGACAGTACTAATAATTTTATGAACTGTTTGGCAGTTTCAGCTAAATCTTAACTGAGAAATAGAAGTTCTAATGACATAATGTATCCACATGTTTTGTGAAGAATGATAGCTTGACAGAAGAGAGTGACCCAAATGAGTACATCCTTTGAGGGACAGGCAGGCAAAATTCAACTATTGTACATTTTGGCAATAGTTCCCACTCATTGTATGTATAGCCACAGTACATGGGTTTTGTCCTGCATTTCTTGGTCAGATGGGAGAGAGAAGGGTATTTCAGTACCGTTCTCAGTCATGCTCAATGGAATGATTGAGTAGGGTGCCTGTGGACGAGAAGACCTAAGAGAAAGCTTGAGGTGAGGAAAGAAGCATTTTTGGCCCACAGATTTTAGGGAGGTTCTTCAAGGCATAGCAGAATTCACAGAGACATGGCAGGGAACTGGAGTTACGGTGATGGGAGAGTGATAGACCGGGAGGACATACCAAATACACCTGTATGAAAACAGGCTTTATTGTATTTTTCTTATTGTTCCAGGAAAATACTTAAGAGTTCTAAGCTAAAGAGTTTTCTGGCATGTAACTCTGTATTATGTTGTCATTCAATACTTCAGTAGTATAATGTGACACAGACATAGTGCAAGAAGTGCTGGGTAAGCACTCATTTATGCTTTCTATGTTAGTCATCAGCTGAGCTCAGCCTGCCTGTGTACACACTTACTTAGTGTTAAATGTTCAAAATAGTATGCTTCCATGTTTAAGGGGGAAAAAAAAAGAGAAGGGAAACAAAAAATAGAGAGCAATAGATGCTGAAATGGAAAAGTGGTAGGAACAGCATACATAGAAAGGTGCTTCCATGGCCAAACATCATTTACAGCACAGCACCATTTCTTTTTGGCATAACTTATGGGAGATATTTTTCCTACAGAGAATTATTCATATAGTACTTTGCTATGACTTGAATATTTTAAAGTTTTCAGACTTCACTTGCATGTTCATAGTAAAAAACTTGTTAGTGTTTGTGTCAATAATACCACCTAGACAAAGAAACAGATTATGAAAGGTAGAAGCTGATTACCTGAGATTTCTAACTTTTGCTGACTTTGGTGTAGTGTAAACTCATAGGACTAATATTTTTCAGAAGTAACAGGCCACCTCTCCAAAACCCAGAAATACACTTAAGTTTATCACACTTATGGTATGTGCTGTTGCCATGGATACCTACAATTTCCAGTGCTTGGTAATTCAAAGCACAAGTGATACAGGTATGCTATCACTTCTACTTGAAATATTTTTCTACCTAGGAAGCAGTGGAACAGTAGTCAAAATATTTGTTGTTTTCTTTTAGATTAAATCACTTGTATCTGATGGCAAAACATATTACTTGCTGTACACTCTTTTTGGACTGAGTGTTGTGGTGTTCAGAGCTATGTACTCTGTAACAGGCAGTACCTTATATGTCATTCACATTTTACCCAGAAATAAAGAAACACGCTGCAGTATAACATCTTAAACTAAATATGTAGTACAGATTAAAGAAACAGAGGTGAAGACAGCAAAACTTTCTGTTTGAACCATGTTTCATTTAGTGGAATTTATTTTTTACAGTGTATATTTATTTATTAATTTGATATGACCTAATGTAAGTTTAAAATGACAAATTGTATTTGTTCAAAATGTGACTGGCTCAGAGTTGCGTAGAGCTAACAGAACTAATTGCTTTGTTGTTAGGAGTTGGCAGGACAATGGAATCTAAGCTGGCTTCTTTGGGAATTAAAACCTGTGGAGATCTGCAATGTGCTTCAATGTCAAAACTGCAAAAAGAATTTGGTCCAAAAACAGGACAGATGCTCTATAGATTTTGTCGTGGTTTGGATGATCGACCGGTTCGTACAGAAAAAGAAAGAAAATCTGTTTCAGCAGAAATCAACTATGGAATAAGGTTTACACAGGTAAATTCAAACTTACTTTCTTTTCTGCAGTGACTTCTTTCAGCTGTAGAAGAGTCTTCTCATATTCTGGTTATTTTCACTTACACTTTGATCTGTTAGAGCACCATCTTAGCCACCAAATAGAAATGAGGAAAATGAAGAAGTAGGAGACCAAACGATAAAATGGGAAGAGAGACTGCAAAAGTATTGGACTGAAAAGAAGCTTGCACAAACTTAGCTGGCTATTCTGCATGCATTATACAAGTCTGGTACAGAAAAAGAGAACTGCAGTAGGTTTGCACCTAGCATTCTCTTTCATTTAAATTCTGATTATTCAAAGATGGCAGTGCTTAAAACCATCACCAGGTGCTTCAGTACAACATTTTTATTAGACTTATTTCAAATAATGTAGGGGTAGAGTGTTGTTGATAAAATTGTATTAAAAAATAACTTGGCTCTTTGTTGAGAACTTAAGCGTTCATAGAAATTGTTGAAAAATCAGGTTGGGAGACACTGCGTGATGTTGTATAGTCTAGCCTTTTGCTCAAAGCAGGGGAGGCTATGAGATCAGACCAGTTGCTCAGGAATTTATCCAGTCTGGCATTGGAGACCTCCAAGAACAAAGACGGCACAAATTCTCTGAGCAACCTGTTCCACTTGCTTGACTACACTCATAGTGGAAAAGATCTTCCTTATAAGCCCTGTGCTTCTCATCTTCTAGGTGCACGCTTAAAGTTTGACTTGCAATTCTGTGTTGGTGTTTCTAAATACTTCTCAGTTTTTTTAAGACTTATTTCCAAAAGGACTTAGTATTTCCTACTTATTTCAGCATTAGGACAGGAATCTACCTTCTTGCCTAACTTCAGCAACCTACCATGTAAACGAAACACTTTAAGTAAGACAGTTGCCTCTGTGAGTCAGCTTGTTCTTTTCAGCTTACAAAATCTGGGTTGCGTTAACCCTTAATGATTTACCTTCGATATTTGAAAACTTGTAATTATCTAAACATGTTGATTTTCCCCTTCAGCCTAAGGAAGCAGAAGCTTTCCTTCTGAGCCTTTCAGAAGAAATCCAACGTAGACTTGAAGCTGCTGGTATGAAGGGTAAACGATTGACCCTTAAAATTATGGTCAGAAAGGCTGGGGCACCAGTAGAGCCTGCAAAATATGGAGGTCATGGAATCTGTGATAATATTGCAAGGTAACTATGCATGGGAAAAAGAATGATCAGTAGTAGGTGTAAGCACACTTTTGCAGGATGTTGAGCACCAAAACTTATAGGAAGACAGGACAGAAATTTTAAAGTCCTTAGTACCTCTTTGTCTACATATCAAACCTGTGCCAAAATCAGGAGTATTATTACCAAAAGTCCTCTGTGTTTGGGTACGTATGTGGTCTTTTGCTCATCAGCATGGAATGTAAATCCTCCAATGATAAAAAACATACTGGGAGGAGAAAGAAGGAAGAGACTAAGGTGTCCAAATAAGAGAGAGAACAATTTTAACAGTTGTCTTTTGCCTTTGAGTTTCTTCAAAGAGAAGGATGGGGAGGGAAAAGAAGATACATCAGAAGCTGAAAAGTTTTGGGGCATAGAAAAAACAATTTGTGGTTTTCGGAGGAAGCGGGAATGTGAAAGAAGACGACTGCACAAGTGCATTCTTTGTGGTTTGAAATTGCTTTCTTGAAGGAATGTACTCTTGTGTGTCTGTAGATGCTACTTAAAAATTAAAGTAATTTAGTGAAATATTTTCAATGATTTATTTTTTTTCTTCTTCCTTTTTGACTTTAATAATCTGTAGCTTAAGGTTGACCTAAACTTGATAGTAGTCTCATGAAATAACTAGCTAATAAAGGTGTTTGATCTTTTATAGGGTTTGTCTTCAAACAGTGATACACGTATATTGTTGGCATACATTTCTCCAGCTTGCACAATATCGGAGCTGGTTTTCCCTTTGCAGCACTTGTAGAAGACATTTTTACATCCTGCACTATGACATGCATGCAGCAGCATTTTAATTTCTTTCAGTGACCAGCTGAGTTGAAATGTTCTACTGCTGCAGACTGTTTTCTTTTTTTGGAGCTGTGTAGTGTTGTGTACTTTATTTTTGCTCGAGGGCCTTTCTGCTGTCCCTTGATAGTTTGTTGATCACATGCTGATTGTGACAGTTGGAGTCAGTTCTCAAAGAAAATTGCCTTTGTACTTATCAAGAAGCGTGTCTGATCACTACTGTTCTCCTACAAGTCTAGAGCACATGAGGACTATAGAATCATAGAATGTGTTGGGTTGGAAGGGACCTTTAAAGCTCATCTAGTCCAACCCCCTGCAGTAAGCAGGGGCATCTTCAACTAGATCAGATTGCTCAGAGCCTCATCAAGCCTGGCCTTGAATGTCTCCGGGGATGGGGCCTCCACCACCTCTCTGGGCAACCTGTTCCAGTGTCTCACCACCCTCATTGTAAAGAACTTCTTCCTAATGTTTAGTCTAAATCTGCCCTGCTCTAGTTTAAAACCATTGCCCCTCGTCCTATCACTACATGCCCTTGCAAACACCCCCTCCCCAGCTTTCTTGTAGGCCCCCTTTAGGTACTGGAAGGCCGCTATGAGGTCTCTGCAGATCCTTCTCTTCCTCAGGCTGAACAACCCCAACTCTCTCAGCCTGTCTTCATAGGAGAGGTCCTCCAGCCGTCGGATCATCTTCGTGGCCCTCCTCTGGACCTCCTCCAACAGGTCCATGTAATTCTTGTGCTGAGGGCTCCAGAGCTGGACACAGTACTGCAAATGGGGTCTCACAAGAGCAGAGTAGAGGGGGAGAATCACCTCTCCAGATCTGCTGGCCATGCTTCTTTTGATGCAGCCCAGGATGCAATTGGCCTTGTGGGCTGTAAGCACACATTGTTGGCTCATGTCCAGCTTTTCATCCACCAGTACCCCCAAGTCCTTTTCTGCAGGGCTGCTCTCTATCACGTCATCCCCCAGCCTGTATTGATAATGAGGATTGTCCCGACCCAAGTGTAGGACCTTGCACTTGGCCTCGTTGAACTTCATAAGGTTTGCTTGGGCCTACCTCTAGCTCATCTAGGTCCCTCTGGATGACATCCTGTCCCTCTGGCCTGTTGACCACACCACTCAGCTTGGTGTCATCATCAAACTTGCTGAGGGTGCACTTGATCCCACTGACTAGGGCAGTAGTTGCAGAATTACTTGCTGCAAAAGACTGAGAGGCCGCTCAGGATCCTGAAGATTGGAGCTGGCATCAAACACCTTGGGCTGCAGTTGTCCGGCTTAGCACAGACCTGTTTCTTTGTGTCAAATCTGTCTTTCCTGTTGTTTCACCACTAAGGCTGCAGAGATTTTTTTTGGTCCTAGAAGAGAAAAGACAATGAACATCCAAAGTGGAGCTAAGAAAGTTGAATCTCAAAAATCTCAAGGTCAGAGACTGTGTCCCATGTTTCAGCTGTTGAAGAACGCAACTTGTTCTTGTCTCGTGACCTTCACAGTTACGTTTCTTCATATAGTCATGAGTTCCTCATCAGAACTGCCTTTCTTTTCTTGTGGATCATTATCAATGTAATAAAGTCTCTACTTGGTCTCACTGCAGCCCTGTTGATCTCATGGAGATGCTACCTGTGGTTGGCTGCCCATCCCTGGTGAAATGGGATAACCCAATTACTCTGCCTGTGTAGTCAGTTGATAGGTCACTGTCAAAGGAGTAGGGCCTTCAGCTTCCACAAGCAGTCCTGTTACTTTTACCCATTATGTATTTCTGATTCTTCTTCATTTCCTATTGTTCGACTGGATGATGTTGACTAAAGGTTTTTTTATCTCAAATTTGTTTATACGCTTGCATACTGAAAACACAAGAATGAAATCTAGTCATAAAGCATCATGTAGTTATATGCTATTTCATATAAGTTTGTCTCAGAGCCTTCTAAATACGTGTTTATTCTTCAGGCAGACATTTCTGTGTCAAAGCAGTTGTTCCTTAGGCAAAGGGATGATCCTGGCTTTTGTATGACGGTGCATTTGGCATCTTTGAAGCTAGGACTTTTCTGCTGTTCCCTCCATGTCAGGTTGTTCTAACAGATGACTCTCTCCTGAACCAAAGGGTCATTTGCTCAGGGTGGCTGATAACTGAAGAGGTGGGTGCGTTCTTTCAGTAGGTTAGAGTTCAATGGTAGGACTTGCATGCACAGGGTCTGTCTCATACTTGTGAGCTTGTGACATACAATTCAGCTGTGTTAAAAACTGAAATTACAAAATTCACCTTTCACTATCAGAAGCTCATCACCTTTTGGGATTGGTACATCAAGAAGAAAATCTAGCAGTCTATGCTTTTGTCTTCTGGCTATCCTAAATTTTTTGAGCTGAAGATTTACTCTTAACAGACACTTCCAAAATCAAATTCAACTTCTGAGATATTAAGGTATTTTTACTGCATAATTGATATCAAGTCCTGATAACACAGCGTAGACCTTTGTAAAATATTCTTTTGAAATGGTGTGTACCTTTAGACTCAACCTGCATTTCTTCCTAATATTTTGCATAGCTGCATCTTAATTGTGATACTGATCTCCTTTTTCTTAAAAATGTAACCTGTAAAGCTCAGGGAGGTCTTCATATCATTCACAGCAGGAAGGTTTTTCCTTTTCATTTTGGCAGAGCCGGACCTTTCTGGAAACCACTTGGCTATTCATGTTGGTTTCTGACAGATTCAAAAACAGAGTAAGAGTTAAGGAGACACCACCAAAGTGTTTAGTAAGTTGTTAGGATGTCACCCTGTCAGAACACCAATGTGGAACTTCTTTTTTCTATCAGAGTTAAACCAGCATCGGTTACCTCTGTGAAAAGACTTTACATCACTCACATACTTTTGATTAGCTACCTGAAATTCTGTCCTTATCTGTCTCAAATGTACTATTAAAGAATCCAGATCTACCAAGCACTATTAGTGCCCTGCAAGCTCTCAGGCGGCAATTTGTAAAACTCACAACCAAGTAATTTTGTGAGAGAGCTGTTGCAGAAAATTGCCTAGAGCGTAAGATGTGGATTTGGAATGTTGTTTGTAGTTACCATTAAGACAGGTTATTTGTAATCCACATGCACGTGCCTATATCTGCTTCTCCCTCGGAGTTCATTCCAAAACTCTTGCTGTAGACATTTAACAATTGGCAACTGAAATAATACTGAGCAAAGTCTTTATGAACCAAGCTTGAGTGAAGGATAGTGCATGAGTGCATTTCTATGAGTACTATAAAGTGAGACATTTTTGTATTGCTTTAATATATATATGTATACGATATTTGACAAATTGATGTGTGGACCACACACTGAGAATGTTCAATTAGTAAGTAATCTGGGTTTTTTTCTGTAGAATGTGCCTAGTTCTAATTACCTTTGAAAAGAAACCACAGAACAAGAGAAAGAACAGTGTTCAATTTCTGTATGCCAAGAAATTATGATCTGTCTGTCTTTGAAGTCCTGTCTGGAATAAATGCAGAATTGTTGTTGTCTTTAGAAATTGTGCAACAGTTTCCTTTTTAACCATACCTTTTTATTCTTTATTAGGACTGTGACTCTAGACCATGCAACAGACAGTGCAAAAGTAATTGGGAAAGAAACACTAAACATGTTTCACACAATGAAACTGAACATATCCGATATGCGAGGGGTGAGTTAATGGGAAAACTGAAATTTTTTCTCTTTATCAGTCTTCTTTGTGGTCTTCCATAAATTTTCAGTTCTCCAGGGTAGACGATAACCAAACTTAAGCAAAAGTGTAGATAATACAAAGGTAATGTAAATTAGGCTGTGTAATCATACTAAGTTTTGCATGTTTACCGTTAAGAAACATGGTTACAAAGCCATAAATGTAAAAAAAAAAGATTTTATTGTGGTCTGGATTAATCGACAATTTAAAACAGACTGAGGTAACAAAGTTAGACTGATCTTTTACAGTTCTGTTAGCACGTGTAAGTTTTATTTTGTCTTAAAATTTTTCTGTAAACTGTTGCACAGTTATTAGTTAAGTAGCTAATATAAATGCTGCTTGTAATGCCAATCAAAGGAGTTTTTGCTCTTGTCTGCAAGTCTTGGAGCCAGAAAAGTTGCCAGCCCATGGTTTTGCCTTTGTTTGAAGGTGAATTGCTGGCTCTTTTGAATCATGGTTTATTTTAGAACACTCTTGCTCATTTCAGTGGTTTTGTCATAGCAGTGTGAACCCATGATAAGACTATTTTGACATCAGCCATTTGTTACAATGGAGCACAGAGGCTTTCTAAAACAAACCTGCATCTGTTGGTCATCTAGATGTAGAAGTAGGGGTTTGATTCACAATGTTGCCTTGCAAAGTCATCTCTGTGGCTTAGGTTTCTTCTTGGAGTTGAGGAAGTATTTATCATCCTCTTCCTGTCTTTTTCTAGTTTCTTGTCTGTCTGTCTCCTTTGCTGTCTTTCCTGACTTCTTGCTTCATTCTGTTTCACTTGATTTCTTTAGTTCTTGTTTTACAGGATTCTTCTTTAAAGTTAGTATTCCGTGGGTGCTGCATATGTTATTTTGCAAAACAATGTACTAGTTCTGACCATGTCGCTCTGTTCAGTTCTGGAAGGGCCATTCAGTTCTAGATTATGTAATAAAGTGCAGACATATCTAAGGTCCCTCAGTGGTACTCCTTTCAGCTGACTTTAGACACATCCAATGTCTGTGTCTATACTGGAGCTAGTCCCCTTAAGCTTTGCTTGTACATGAAGTGAGTCATGCTTTAAAGTGTCCTTTTTCTCACAATACCTAGAAAAGGTCCTGAAGTGATACACTTAGCTGTGCCAACACTTGGGCAGATGAATCCACTCACTTGTCCCGTAGACTTAACATTTAAATGCTTGTCCTAAAAGGCCAAAAAAACCAAGGCAAAGTTGTACAGTGCAACAAACACAACATTCCAAAGGCTTCTTATAAGTTCTAGAACTCAAATCTAGAAATATTTCAAAGCAAAAAAATTAAAATGCAAAGAAAACCTTTTTACAATGATGTTTTAATATCCCATTAATTGCAACTAAGAAACTGTTAACAAAATCCTTGCTATGTAATTATAGAAGACAAACTGGTGGAAATACATACACTCGCTCCTTCATGCTTTCTGAGTCCTGTATACAATTTTTTTTAAGTGTTGTTTTTTTTCTTAATAATTATGGAGGATTAGAAATAAACTCGCACAATGTACTAGTGCATTCTTAGCTGGACACAGTTTTTGAACCCCTGTTGATTTGGTATTTAAAAGTTAATGGAAAGTAAGGGTGTCGTTCAAAATGAGGAACACCTCATCTGATAAAGACTACTTTTACCAATGAGACTTTCATCCATTGAGACTTTGCAAGAGCCATGTCTAGAAGGGAAACAACATTATTTTTTCATTTGTAGACTGAAGTGATGGGTTTAGTATAGATTCTCCTCAGGAAAAACATTCCTTTCTTGTACAGGTAGCCAGATTTAATATTAGTCATTTCCTGGTCAGTACTTTTATATTCGTTAATGTCTAAGAAATTTCATAATAAACACATTGTTTCATGATACTGTTGACAGCAATTTTCTATATCAAATAAGTTAAAATGTTTTTATCTTTGTAATTTCTTAGTTGTTGGATTGTGGTGTATAATCCATGGATTTGTTTGGGATGCTTTTAGTGGCTATTTATGTATATTACAACATACTTTTATTCAGTCTCTCCCCACCCATAACAGGCAGCCAATTTCAGAGAAGGCAATGCTATTATGAAATAATTACAGGTATTTTTTTTTATTTTTTTTTTTTTACTTCATAAAATTAATGTATTCATGTTTTGGATTTAGGTTGGAATTCAGGTACAGCAGTTAGTTCCCATCAGTAAAACCACTTCGGCTTGCTCAACAGTGCAATCCGGACACTTACCTGGAGGATCACATTCAGTTATTGATCTTTTTCATGTTCAGAAAGCAAAAAAGTGCTCAGAAGAAGAACATAAGGAAGGTGAGTAAGCTTTGTGCTTCGCATGTGTGATAATGATGAGTTCTGAAAGGCTCCAACATAGATAACCTTATGGAATACTTATTTGATATTATACCATTACAAATTATTGAACATAAACTCTTTGAGAATGGATTTGGCTGCTGCAAATGAAAATGCTGCAAATAAAACCTTGCATAGGATTATTCCAATCATTTTGTAAAGTTAATAGTAATAAAAGATACTTTAAAATAGGAAGTGTTACAGTTATGCTGCATATTGATGAAATAGCAAGGAAAACTGGAAATTAGCTTCACTGTATCTTGACTCTTCAGAGTATTTTTAAGGATTAGATTATCATTCTGTATTTTGTTTTCCTATGTATAGTATTTGTCGCTGCTATGGATCTTGAAATATCTTCTGATTCAAGAACTTGCACTTTGCTTCCATCTCGCGGTACCCATCTTGCATCTGGTCTTAATTCTAATGTTAACAACACTGAGTCTGCTGTCAAATGGAATGGCGTACATTCTCCTATCAGCGTAAAATCCAGGCTTAATTTGAGTATTGAGGTTCCATCCGCTTCCCAGGTAAAATCTGAGAACATAAAACATATGCAATATATTGGAGTAACTTGGGATTGTTTGTCTTATTTGGATAGAGAAAAAAAAAGAAGTTACTTTACACTTTTTTTTTTTAAAGAAAAAGAGCTCTAGTAGAGTATGATGCAGAGCAGGAAACTGTTGTTGATGCAAAACTATTTTGCCTTAATAACAGGATTTTTACAGAGCAGTCATTTTTAGACTGACTTTAAAAAGTTTACATTTTTGCAAAGGAAAGAAATTTAATTTTCCAGTGTCTTTTTCCCTTCCTATCACTTGCCAAAGGATTGGGATGGAACAGGAATGGAAAAGATACCAAGGATAAAGTATTAAAAAACATTACCTTCCACCTTTCAGAACCAAAGCCCAGGCCCTAATTATAAAAACCATGAAATATACAGGAAAACTTCTGTCAGAGAAATTAGACATATTCTATAGTTAATGCTCAGTGTTCATATGACTATGATATGGTGCAGATTTGTAAATGTCCTTTTCTTATCGTGGCTCTTAAAAATTATTTCTGATTAGCTTAGTCACTGATGAGTGGCTCAAGAAGAATTTTGACTAGTACTTGGTGTCATTTTCATGAAGACAGAACTTCTGAATGTTTTCCATCCGTCTTTATGGCAGCAATATTCTTTGCCACAGATGCTAATAAATGATAATCAGGTGGTCTTCTCCACATAATTTCTTAAGTCATATGTTCTATAAGTCTTTAAATTGCACTATAAATCTGTCTTGAAGCTTTAGTCAGTGAGAAGGAACCGAACAGCAACTAATCTTATGCTATCCCATATACTTCTACAATGGCTGTGCTCTAAGTTGCTTTCTAAAAGAATGTCAAACTTGTATTTAGATTTAATTATTCATCTTCCTGTGTTTTTTCAAATTTTCTTCAATTGGGACTAAAATGCACATTTAACATTTGTACAGAACATCACCTTTTAGATGAGAGGAGGACAGTCTTTAAGTAAAATATTTCTGTGTGGTTTTGGGTGGGTTTTTTGTGTGTTTTAAGAAAGGAAGAGCCTCCGTATTTCCACCCCATATGTTATTTAAGCAGATATCTGTTACAAGGGTCTGCTGTGAGCAAGGTGCACTGAATTCTGTAGGTATCTTAGGTAAAAGTAGATTTACATGCTTTTCTGTAAAAATCTGTAATTTAAATTTTCGTAATTTAAATCTGTAAAAGCATTTGTTGATATTTTGTAAACAACTTTGACAAATAATTATACATTTTTAGAAGCCAGTTACGCTTTTGTCAGAAAACTTTTTTTTCCATAGTGTGATACCCAAGCTAGCTCAGGAGCTAAAAGCAGCTTGACTGAACAACGTGAAGCTTCATATACTCAGATTCTCCTATACAAGGAATATGTATGAACAAGCGAAAAACGCACTAACGGTGCAGTAGTTCCTAAAGCTTTGGTGGCCTTATGGCACAATTTGCTTATCTTTCCTTCTGCTTTATAAGCATATTATAATATGGAATATAATACAGAATTCAGTACAGGGACAGAGTGGTGCGAATTAGTCCCATACTGCTGTGTACTGTGTGCTAGGAAAGCAACGGCAAGATAATTTACACCCAGGATTTCCAGAAAACATTTATGGAGGTATATATGTAGCAAATTTGAAATGAGGGAACACAAACAGAATGTAGAGATTAATAATACAGACAGCTTTCATCAAAATGTTTCAGTTACCATAAGCCAAGTATCTTTTCGTAGATAATTTGTAGTTCTTCTCTGTAAATCCAGAATCTGGTCATAAACTCCGAATTTTCTTCTTAGAGGTAAAAGATAAAGTTTTCTAATAGTGCTATGAAGTCTTATTTAGCAGAACTTACAGGCAAATATTAGCATTTATCTACATAGTTTTACTCAAATTTTACTTGTGAGAAAAATGATGCTGTAAATCTGCTTGTCAGTTACATTCATTCTGTCACTTGTGCAGCTGTCATTGTATACAGCAACTTCTAGGTACCGAGGGGTTATTTCAGTTGTTTCAAGTCAATAATTGATGGTAAGTACCAATTACGGCAAGCAAAAATTTGAATCTGAAGCTTAATTCATTATCAAAATCTATGACAAGAGTCTGACAGTATGCAGACATACATGATACCATTAAGGTAAATTAGTAACATGTATCCTAGAACTATATAAAGAAAGAAATTAATTGCTTACTGCTCTGTACCAGGTAACAATTTAGTATTCGTATCAACATGTTGCCGATATAATTTGAACTCAGAATTTGGGTTTCCTTTTCATTAGGTAGTTGTAGAGGAAGCTTTATATATGATTTGTGATGAGAACACTGAGCATTGTGAAAAGGTAAAACTGAGCATCCATATTTACCAAACTGTCTAGTCTTGAATGATATTTTTACATTTTGCTGCTGCAGAGTGTAACTGTCAGGTTCATGTTTGCATACACTGATTAAAATGAATTATTTTTTTTCTAAAATTCAAGAACTGTAGAACTGTTTTTTGAGTAAAATACTCTGTTATCTATTCCTCAGAAAAATCTAAAAGCTTTTATCTATTTGCAGCTAGATAAGTCTGTGCTAGAAGCTCTGCCGCCTGATCTCCGAGAACAAGTAGAGCAAATATGCGCCATTCAGCAAGGAGAGAATTACGGCGATAGCAAGAAAGAGCCAGTAAATGGATGTAACACTGCACTTCTGTCACAACCAGTTGGAACAGTGCTTTTACAAATACCAGAGCTCCAAGAACCAAATACCAATACAGGAATTAACGTGATAGCCTTGCCAGCTTTCTCACAGGTAGGATGTTTGCAGGGTATCAATAAACATCAACTTTCTACCTATAGGAAGAGTTAACAGCTTTTTCTTGAGACAGCATTACTAGAATCTGTGACCAACATTATTTATGATCCTTTAATATCTTAAAAAGTCTGTGCTTTTAAATGTAACTTGATCTATCACAAACATAGTATGATAGTATTTATTAAAGATTTATAGTCATCAGTATGCCTACGTTTTTGCTGTTCTTTAATGTAAAACCTCCTCATTTACGCTCTGCTTTGCAATCCAGTGTGTAAATAGCCTTTTTTCTGCATTGCAGCTGAGTTACACTGCACCATCAGTCTGAAGCAGTCCTAAAATCTGTTTAGCTAGTCACAGGAGACTCACTCTGTTTAAGTGGATGTTTTGATGGTGTAAAGCCAGCCTCTACTAGCTTCGGTAGTTGTGATTGTTTATATCACATTTATGGAGAAATGTGGACATGGCTAAAGATTGTGCATATTTCCGTAATTTTTTAAATGAGCTCATATACAGCATGTCCAGGATGAGGAAAGTGCAAAGTTTTTTCTCAAAATAGAGGCCTTAAGGGGGAGCAGGTAGCAGTAACGATGCTTCTAATGATATTCTACCCTTCAATCCACAATGGTGCTAAGCAAATGTAGGGTTAAAAAAAAATATCAAAGATTGGGTTAACCAATGATGCATATGCATCATTTACAATAGAGAAGTATTTTTATTTTTCTATTTGCTATGCCCTTGCTCCACTGCTGTTCTCAAATGAAGTGATGTAACTTAATCAGATTTATAGAGAGATATTTGTTGCTGGTTCTAAAGTATAATGCTGCTTAGCTGACAAGGAATCCAAGAGAAAATTAGATAGAAATTCCTGACCAGTTTTCAGTAAATGGCAGTTAATGCATAATTGTTACTTAGAAGATGTGTAGTCTGTTCTGCTACTAAAATTTCTTCACCTTGGTTCAAGTTCATTGGTTCAAAAACAGTTGTGTCAGTTTTTATTCCTGAACTGCAAAGTTGAGTTTCCCTTATGGAGATATTGTGCAAATAGTATATGAACTCTCCATACCCAAGCTGTTCTAAATTCTGTAGTTACCTTCATTCATAGGCAAGAGTTTCTCTTGGACTTGTGTGTTAAATTATGCTGTGCTTTAAAGTACAGCCCTCCACACTTCCTTTACCACTCAGTACTCTTTTTCAGGGTAAATTTTAACTGCATATGACTTTCTATGAAAATTACATTTAGTTTGTGTTTATGCTATATCTGTCTATTAATTAGGTAGTTGAGAATGGATTGTTGGGTTTTTTATATAACAGCATTGCTCCTTGAAATTGTCTTAGAAATACCTAATTTACACATTCAAATGCACTGGCTTTCTGGTTTCTGTCTCCTAATGCATTTTGTGCCTCTGTTACTTGATCCAAAAATGTCGGCTTAGCAGAGCAGCCTTTTTGTTTGAAGATGTAGTTCAAGAAGAATTGGCTACTTCCTATTTATTTGTCGGGGATATCCATACTATCTATTTTAGAATGCCTTTTGCTTGTACTCCAGATTATCTCCTGAAAACCATTCACCTTTCTTTATTGGCAAAAAGAGAACTAAGATTTAAAATGTTCATTTTCTGAGTTAGGTCCAAGTTTAATACCTAGAATAATATGGTTGAATAGCTTCCTTAGGCTGGGAGAAAAAAATGCTAAAACCAGTTCATTAATACAGGAGGATGTTTTTTTGTGTTAAAGTCAAACGTGAACTCAATTCAAAACTATCATCTCTGTTTCACACAGTTTTTTTATTGTTAAAGTCTTTGTTGAAGTGTATATTGTATGAGTGCACACAAACACTTAAGATTACTTTCTTTCAAATGGTGCAGTGAACTTAGTAATAGGTTTCAGGTATAGAAGTATTGCAAGCTGCTCCAAATTGAGTAATTTAGCTACATTAACTCAGCAAATGTAAATGATGCCCTGCCATCTTTCTATAGAGTAATTAGGTTTGTTTTTCAACCCTTTATTCCTTTTGTCTGAACTGTGTTTTTATGACCAGGTGCCAAGTTAATTGCCTGATAGTGATTTATTCATTAGAAAATATGTGGAAAATGTCCTTTGTTGCGTGAGTTTCTCCCATAAAAAGGATCCTGATATGTTGCATTGATTTCCATCAGTAATCTTAAAATTTAGAAGAGTTGTACATCTCTGTAGCAGCTGAATCTTGTAAAAGCATAGGATGCAAGAAGATTACAGATGCTTAGAAACGAATGACATTTGTAGTAGTGGAGTTAATTACTGGTGCCATATTTGCATCTCGTCCTTAGACTGTCTTAACATGGTATAGATTCCTTATAAGGAAATTTATACAGCACATCAAAAAATACAGATAGCTGTATGCTGAGGTAATACATGAATCAATAAAATCAAGGTTCTCCATAACGTGAATGTGATACAGCTAGAAGAAAGCTATGTTAGGACGCTGTGGCTGTACAGTAAATTACCCAAAACACCAACTAATTAGTGTAGAATTGATATGAACTTGACTGATGGCTCTTCTAACTAAATTTTTACGTGTTACACTTTCAGAGGGAAATGATAGGGGGAATAACAAAATGATGTCCAGTTCCCCGTACTGCATTATTTCTGCATGAATTATAAGTGGTGTATACAAAAAACAGCGTAAATTCAGGGCCTCCCAAATTCCTGACTCTCGAATGCTTAACCAGAGAACACTAACCTTTTAAAAATAGTTTTATTAAATAAAATCTATATTTTAAAAAGTAACTTAAGCTGCTGGACTTAATTAGCTACATTCCACTACAATGCTTTGTTCTGCGCTGTGTATGCAGTCATTGAGGTCAGAGTCGTTCCCATTTCCTCCTTTAATTAGTGCATATTTTGGGTGCTGAAAAAATTGTGTTGGCACATGGAGTTCTAAAAAATGGAAAAAATGTTGTGGGACCATGTTCATGTTTATTATCTATGTAATTTAGGCATCATATGTGTGAATAACACAGCCTGCTTTCCTGACATAACATACATATTTTGATTTAAAAAAAAAAGATCAAATCTCTATTGAAAATAAGAGGTAACTTTTAAGATATATGCATACAGACATATAATAAATATAGTATCTCAGATAATGGTAGAAATTGTATTGCGCCCTTAGAATAGTAATACTAGTTTTGAATAAATTTTTTTGGTTTGTGAACATCTCTGAATTTTACCACTGAAATGAAGGGCACTCTCCCACTGAGCAGATTTAATCCTCTAAATGATAGGTTTGCTTTTTTGAATTAGATTTTGCAGATTATGAGCTGAAAACACTGTCAAATAATATTGGGAAACTCAGAATACAAGCCTAGTCTGTCGCTAATTTCTCACTTCAGGCACACAGTGAGTTAAGATAACTGATAATACATGAAATTTTATTTTGTCCATATGAGTGTGTATGGCAGTTGGGAACACATTGTTTCAAGCCCATAGGAGAGTTGGAAGGGACTGTGTTTTTATCAGTCAAACAAGGGGTGGACAACTGTGGAAGAAAGAAATGAAACCCTTTTGCACTAGTTCAAAATATGAGGTAGCTGGATTTGTATTTCCTGTCCTTTAAAGAAGCAAGACTATTTCCAAGGTTATTTTGTTTGAGGAGCATAGCAGCTTCCAGGAAATAGAAGCATCAAAAGAAAAGGAGGAACAAAAGTCCAGTTGCCACAGTGTTTGAGTTTGGAAATTTGAAGAGAGTGTTCTCTGAGTTAGGCTTAATTGTGCTGTTAATATAGCTGTACTATATACTGAATATAATGGTGAATAAAGTAGGTGAATAAGGATGGTTGGTGTATTATAGGCCCATAAATAGTAATTTTATAAAGTAATTAGGTAATATTAAATGGAAAATGCTATGGGTTTTACAAGCTAATGTAGATGAAGAAAACATACAGCATGTTTTACAGTGTTTCAGTTATATCTCGTTTATTTTTGCTTGGCATAAAATGTAAATACCTCTCTCATGTGAGTGATGTAGAGCAAAGCACGCAGTGTTGCTTACTGTTAGAATAATCAAATGAATCTTTTGTTACTGTTCAGGTGGACCCTGAGGTTTTTGCTGCACTACCTGCTGAGTTGCAAGCAGAGCTGAAAGATGCATATGATCAAAGGCAAAAGCAATCAGAGCAGCAACCTGCTAACACTTTTGGTGAGTATATATAGCTGTACAGTAGTTCTGTATAGGAGCTGTTTACTATTCAGAGTTATGCAACCCTAAATAACAAACTGGAAAATATAACTAAAGCTTCTGTGAAGATGCCGTATTAAATCGAATTTCTGTATTTATTTTTGACAGGCTGTCAGTTACAACCAGCTGTGGTATCATTTTGCAAACAGATGCCTAGCTTTACTTAAATGGGTAATTAATTCAATTCATGGGGACTGTGGCACTAAACTTACTCGTGTCCATATGTTTGCAGAATGGAATCTAAACTTGATATGTCTTGTGATTTAAGCATTGCATCTTCAGTACCTAAGTTAGTTAAACTGTGTTCAGATAGCGTTCTCATGGTTCCCTGAAATGCGTAGCACTGGTACGGATTTCAGGCAATTAGAGATATGATTCATCTCACCGTATGTCTGATAGTCAGGTGGTTTTATTCTGAGCTGATCGCCCAGGTCTCCTTTTTATAATCTGTAGAAAGAAATAAGATTAATTCCGTGTGAACGTGCTTCCTCATAAAATAAGTATGAAATATCATTGGGTTCATTGACAGTTAAGTACTGCATTATTATAATCAAACCTTGATTTCATAGTCAGTGGACTAATGCAGATATAGTTAGTATGATGGAAGGAGAGTGATTTCCTTGGTAAACTATGATAAAAGCAGGTTTGGAGGGGTGGCTTTTCACTGCTGTTTTGCTGATAACCACTGGTGGGAAGTCTTAGCAGGCATCTAGGCAGGACAGGGCTCTGACTGAGGCAAAGCAATTTGTGCAGTAGGCTTCAGATTTCACCAGCTGTTCATATTCCAGCACTGAAATGCTTGATATTTAAAGGCTTATGAATAGTTGAGTATCTTCTGAGCACACTAATGTCTAGCGGTGCTTTTCAAATACTAAAAACATTGACCATATCTGGAATGGCATTTGAGGGTAAAGTCGCTTTATCTAGGTTACGTTCTTCCAATTGATCCATAGATTTTTATGGAAGATACAGAGTCCCCCTTTCAATGGAAAAGTATTACATTTTAAATGTATCAACCACTGACTATTCCTGTGTTTTTCAGTTTCAAAAAATCCTTTCCTACACCTGAAGCATGCAACAATGAAAAATAAGAAAAAAATCAGAAAAAAAAATCCAGTCAGTCCTGTAAAAAAGAATCAGAGTCCTTTGAAAAACAGACTCATTGGAAGCCCTGCAAAAAACATGCCAGCTACATCTGGAAGCCCGCAGAAGCTAATAGATGGTTTCTTGAAACAAGAAGGAACAGCAGCTCAGGTAATTTTAACACTAACAGCTTTTGGTCAAGCTATGGGTGTTTCTTTAGACTTAGCCCATATTCACAAATGTAGCTTGTTTTCTTTACTGGATTCTTTATTAGACATTTAGCTATGTATATATGTGGTGTTACCATACTTGTCAGACTGAGCATTATCAACTTCTATTTTTGGAACAGTCGGAAGCAGTTCCATCAACTTCAGATTCTTCAGGCCCATCAGCTCTGCAGGCTGAACAGCCTGGTTCATTTAGGCCACAAGCACCCAACCTGGCTGGAGCTGTTGAATTCAATGATGTAAAGACATTGTTGAAAGAATGGATTACAACTATTTCAGGTACGGCACGTCATGCTAGTGGTGATTTTGCATGCATCACAAGGAAAACTGTTCGGTAGGCTTTTTGTACTTTCTTCCTTCACTCTACCTTTCACTGGTTATTTTTCACACTAATCTTGAAGTCTTACTTCCTTGCAGTCTTGGAGTAACTTGGTTCTTCCGTGTTTTTGCCAGCTCCTGTTTCTTGCTTAACATCATGAAAATCTACCTGCTCTCTCTTCAACCCATTTGTCAGGCCCTTGTCTTGGGCCTTGATGTTACTTGTATGGGAAGTTTTCCTTATTTTGTCCAACATGTTACAACCACTAGGATGAAAGCTATTGAAAGGGAATTCCTCTTTTATGAAGGTGCCATTTTAGAGACAAAGGAATGCAGGTTTTTTTCAAAATAACTGCGGGAAGAAATTACAGAATAAAGTGCAAAACTGTAACAGCATTGCTCAGTTGTGATTTGAATTTTAATGTTATGTCAAACAATTAGTAACACTTTAATATCTTGGGAAATCTGACCTGTGAGATCCTTTGTGCCCTGGATACTACTATTCTCCTTAGAGTTTCAAAGCAGCCATTCCATTCTAAATCCCCATCCCTGGAAGTGGTCAAGGCTGGATGGGGCTTTGAGTGACCTGGTCTAGTGGGAGGTGTCCCTGCCCATGGCAGGGGGCTTGGAACGAGATGATCTTTAAGGTCCCTTCCAACCCAAACCATTCTGTGATTCTTTTCCCTTTGGTTAATATTAGCTTTGCTGTCATTTGTTCTTACTAAATTAAAAGAAAAGGTCTGCGAGACAGATATTTTGCGACCTTGCAGTCCTTTTATGTATACAACTTTTGATGTTGGGGGGAGGTATGGGAATACAGCCATTGTCAGATCGGTCCCTGATGCACAAGAACTGTAGAATTTCTCTCTATTATTTTCCAATTATTCTATGATTATATTTGAAGTATACTTAGAGAAAAGTTCTCTTTTTTTTTATTTTTTTATTACAGATCCTATGGAAGAAGACATTCTACAGGTTGTGAAGTATTGTACTGATCTAATAGAAGAAAAAGATTTGGAAAAGTTAGATCTGGTTGTTAAGTACATGAAAAGGTAGCTTAATTGCTAGTATTTCTGACATGTAGACAATTTTTGATAGAATTTGTGCACTGGATGCTTCAAAGTGAGGCCACAAGCCCCATGAGAAATTCCATTGATGAATGAAAATTTTTAAGCTTAAATTTTATACAGAAGCTGGGGAGGGGAGAAGTTGGGCTGTTAAAATAGATGATTTGTGAAAAATTAAGAGTAGCATTTAATAGTATTTGCTACAAAGTCTTTTGTTTCTAGACAAAAGATTCAGATTTGTCAGCATTGTCCCTCCTCTTCATCCTGTTTTCATTCATTTTTTGTGGCATCTTAGATCTTTCCTTTGTTTCATCCGATTTCATCCTGCTGCTGTATCCAGATCCTCTCTCACCTCCAACCTATTAAATCCTTTCTTATTACTTAGCTATTGCGCTCCTATTATTTTTCCTGTGACTCAGGAGGCCCAAGTTCCATGTATGACTTGCTTACCAACTGATACTTAACTATGGAGCTCAGCTTTCCATGTCTTAGGTCTGGAAAATACTTATTTCACAGAATTAATCAATACCCAAAAAACCACAGCAATGTAAAAACTTCACTATGCTTTTGTATTATGGGATGTCTTTAGACCTCAGAAAATGCAAACCGCACAGTGCAGTTAACTGTTTCATAGAAGGCTGTATAGTAAATTCTTTATAAAACTCTTCAAAAAGGATCATGTCCTGGTCCCTGTATGTGAGATTTGCACCGACGGCACCGTGTCTATCCAAAGCCTGTTAACAAACGTAGGAGAAGGAAGCAGGAGTTGGATGGTTCTCACTTCTCCATATGATGCTGATGTCAGGTCTTCCAACGCTGTATGTGTAGGAACCCTCTGCTCTCCTGTAATAGTGATCTATAAGGGGATTTTGAGAGTACAAAGCTGCTTTGTTTTCCTTGGACATTTCCTTAAATTGCTTCTAGTAGCAGCTGAATGGTAGAGGTAACTCATACCTCTGTGCGGACCCCATGATTTGGTTACATTTTTAGCAATAAACACAATATAGTGCCCCGAAAACCTGTTACTTAAACGTCTTAATCACCCTTGGCATTCATGGGAAGAAAAAAGTAGCATGTATGTCTTGGGATGGGGAAGGAAAGATCAAGATCCAGAAGCTTGCCACTTTCATTCTTCAGTATGAGGTTGGTAGAAGGTCACCACTTCAATCACAGGCTTAAAACCACTGCAGAATGCTAACATTTACAAGTCGGTGTGGCACCGTTCAAATTGGAAATTTCACTACTGAATGGCAGATCAATCTGTGGCATTAGATAAGACTTGGTGTATTTGAAGAGGTGGGGCTTTACCAAGGTTGCATCAAAATACCATTCATAGTGAACTGTTGTGATCTTGTTTTCCAGTATGAAAACCAAAACTCAGTGTAAAAAGGACTGGTTCTGTAATGGTAATTTTCTCCCTCTTCCTTTTCCCCTTCAGGTTAATGCAGTCATCTGTGGAATCAGTTTGGAATATGGCATTTGACTTCATTCTTGACAATGTTCAGGTAGTTTTACAACAAACTTACGGAAGCACATTAAAAGTTATCTGAACTTGTAGTAAAGAGCTTGATGAGAGCCTGGAGCTCTCTGCTAGCTGTGCCATAAGTGCTTGTGAGGTATTTGCAAAGTGCATGATAGTAATGCCCTGAGTTTTTATAATTTCAGATTTCTTTTTAAACAACAAAGTGTTTTGTACATTTCTTTTCAGAAAGTGCCAAATTTGTCAGTATTGCATGTAAATAATTGTGTTAAAATTCTTTTATTGTAGTATAGAATCTATTTACAAAATGTTTGTTTATAAAGTTTTATGGATTTTTACAGTGAAGTGTTTACAGTTGTTTAATAAAGAACTGTATGTATATTTTTGTACGGATTCTATTTTGTGATGCTTCAGTTTGAATTTAGCTAACCCCTTTTATTAAAGCCACAGCTTTGATTCATTTCACAAAGTTTTACACAGTGACACTGCCTCAACATGCGTAGGAGACTGCTGTGCATTCACCTGGCTGCCTTCTGTTTCTCCTCCACAGACTTTATTACAGATTTTAAGCCAAGGGAAGAATATTAGCTCGTTTTCAGTGTCATCCTTCAAAGACAGAAACCAGTGTGGCCCAGCCACTTCCCAAAGCACACACGGTGTTAGCTGAAGCGTAGTTGCTCTCTGAGCTCTGTGTATTCAGATGTATTGTCACTTCTGGAGACGAATGCTGGGGGAGGAAAACAAATGGAGACCTTCAAACAGTTCCCAAAAGAAGGACTGTGCAGGCGCTCGGGGCACGCTGGCGTGGAGCACTGTTTAAGCCCGTATCAGTCCTCTGCGTTGCTCCTACTCAGGACAGAGCCACCTCCCACTCTGACAGTACCATAGTTCTCCCCAGCCTGTGACGCATTTCCTTTATGCAAGGTAACAAATTATGTTGTAGTGAGTAGCAGAAGTCTTTCAAATGTGGCTGTATACCTGAAATAAAGAGCCCTGTCTGTTTGTGTCCGTGGGGGTGGGGGGGGTACGCTTACATCTCTACAGTTTGTGTTTTGGGCAAGTTTTCTTTTTCCAGATGTGCACCAGCCTCATATAGTCATATTTGTCCCAATACATTGAAGCAAGGCTGTTCAGGTGACTGAAAGGACGAAGACCACTTCAAGAAAACTCAGGTGGTAAGAAAAATTTTTTCATTTTTCTGCAGACATGATGGAGGGGGAAGGAAATCAGAAGCACCCCACAGAACCCTGGGTGGGTTTGGAATGGAAAGCTGGAATGCAAACTGGAGCTAGCCTTGGAGCAGGATTTGCACCACCAGCTTAGCTGGCAGCATCTCCAGTAGTGCAGGACAGGAGGTGCAGCACAGCTAGAGCAATCACTTCACTGGCTGCAGCACAGGTTACAGCATGTTTTGGCTTCAGGTCGTGCCCTTGGCTTCCCTTGTAAGGCACGCTGGGAGAGGTGCCCACTTGGCAGCCTTCTACAGCAAGGCAAGGGATGAGGCAGGGGCAGTAGATGCTGTTGCCCTTGACTTCAGTAGAGCTTTTCATAATATCTCCTGTAACATCCTCATAGAGCAGCTGATGAAGTACAGGCTAGAGCAAGCGGCATGGATTGAAACCGAGCTGGGCAGGCAGGCCCCAAGCACGGTGATCAGTGGCACAGAGTCCTGTTAGAGGCCAGTCCTGAGTGGTGTAACCCCACAGTCAACACCAGGGCCCATTCTGTTCAACAGTTTTATTAATGACCTGGATGATGGGGCAGAGCACACCCTCAGGTAGGACTGGCTGATGCGGCAGAGGGCTGTGCTGCATCTGGAGACATGGGCTGGTGGGAACCTCATGCGGTTCAACAAGGAGAAGGGCAAAGCTCTGCACCCAGGGAGGAGCCACCCCAGGCCCTGAGGGCCAGCTGGCTGGAATGCAGCGCTGCTGATCAGGCTCTGAGGGTTGCTTGAGGCAGCAATACAGAGCAAGGCCAACACAGGGCCACTAAGTTGCTTAAGGGAGCAGAGCTTCTCTCATAACAAGGTGAGGCTGAGAGGGCTGAAGAGGAGAAGGTGGCAGGGGGACAGGGAGGGATCTTACTCATCCATATAAACACCTGATGGGGGAACAAGGAAAAGAGAGGCTCCTCTGTGGTCTCAAGTGAAAGGGCACAAACTGGTACAAAACATTCCTCCTTAACACCCAGCCAGCCAGCCCCAGAACAGGTTGTCCACAGGAGTTGTGGATCCTCCATCAGCAGAGATGCAGGGGACAGGGTTTGGACTTGGAGACTGCACGAGGCTCCTTCCAACCGTAACCAGGCTCAGGTTAGCTGCTTAGGGATCGGTCCGTGTAACTACAGCTAGGAGTAGGTGTATATCGACACAGCGGGAGGGAGAGGGACCTCATCTCAATCACCTTGTCTAGGTTTGCACTAGTTTCTAGTGTGGGTCTTTCAGAGCCTCTTCAGCTGCTGCTTTTGAAGTCGCCTTTTTCCCCATTTAAGAAAAGTGGCATGCTAACTGTTCACACAGAGGAATATATTTGCTGAAATTCAAGCAAGTATTTTACTAATTAGGTTGGGGTAAGCAGCTCAGTTTTGTGAATGCTGCTCAAGACATACTTGAAAGTAGCATTTTTAATTTTTATTCTGAAAAGAAAAAAGGACTCAAAGCATTACTTAACTAAGTGAGGCTATTTGTAATTATATTAATTATATTTTCATTGTCCCTTAGTGATCCCTACTTCAAGCCCGTTAACATACTATTCAATAGTTACCTGCTTCCTTAGAGCCTTTTAGCAAAGGTATTTTTAGACGTTCCACAATGGCAACCCACAAAAATAGCATCATCCTTTTCCCAGATTTTTGGGAAGGAAGAACATCCTTCCCCATTCAAGGAAATAATCAAGAATACGTCACAACCACAATGTTTGACAGCTGGGTTCTTAAACTTAAGAACTTCTTTTATTAGTGTAGTTTTCACAATTGCATAGTTTGCAAAAGAAAATTGTAACAGTTAAATGCAGTCTGCGCACTGGGACCATTCTACTCTAAACCAGTGACACACCCAGCCATGTGAATTTGTACCACACACCAACCATGCACTGAAAAGGTCCTTCTCAATGGCAAGTTTAAAGTCTAACAAACCAAAAAAATTCCGGTAAGTTATTAACATTCCATTGCCAAAGGAAGTTAGTTATTAAGTGTTCCTTTGTAATGGAGTCCACACAATTCCAATTTATTAAAATTCAGATTTTTCCAACAAAAAAAAAAAATAATGTGACAGAAGTAGTCTGATCAAACTGCTTATTGCAAGTTAAATTCTTGTAAATATTTTATATGCTAAAAATCCCGACTACATGAAAGATCAGTATCAATTTTGTCTCAGCTTGTGCTTTTGAAAAGTGTTTGTTGAGCTCCTCTCAACACGAGCTGTGAGTTACCAGGCGACTACCTGATGAGGGATGTGCACACTGTCATCCTAAGCAGGGCCCCACAGGGGAAGGAAGGGTAGGAGAACGCTGGGATTACAGACTGACTCCTGCTCATCACCAACATCATCAACCAAACGCCTTTTGAACTGGCTCAGTCCCGCGGTGTCAGATGACTCAGCAGCTCTGGTGCAGCATCCAGAGTCACCCCTCGCTTGCAGACAACCACTTTGCAGGTGCTTACCAGGACTCTGAGCAGCAGCTGGAGAAGAGATGCCGCCTCTAAACTCCTCCCAGCAGAGCCCATCTGGGAATTGCGACTCGCTAAACACCCGGCCTGCTGCTTCGGGAACACGGAGAGAGACATGAGCCACCAAGATCACCGCGTGCAGCACGAGGGGACGTGAAGCCAGAGGAAGAAACGCCTTTGTGAAACATGCCTACATTACTGTACCAAGCCCAGAGAGGGAAACCTCCACCTGGCATTTCCACGCCTGTCACAGCCCATGAAGTGACACTTTGTTTATTGAAGCAAACTGTAAAACAAATGGGCTACTATGTCCATCTCCTTTATTTGCGGCTCTGCGTTATAATGATTACAGGTCGACTTTCATGAACTGTACAAGCAGTAAAAGGCGGCCAACTATGCTTTACATCATTGTTTCACACAAAGCAAATACAGAAATATCCAATTGCCTACTTTTCTATTTAAAAAAATTTCTATAGGCACAAAGCAGAAGAATGTTGGAAAAGAGAATCAAGGGAAGAGGTATGCATAAATAAAGAAGTACTTCTTACATCAAAAACGTCCCAAGAATCACAAAGTCTGCAGAAGCTTGGTTAATCAAATACTGCAGTACTGATCTCATCAGTATAAAAGTGAAAGAGCTTTAGTTCTGTAATAAAAATTCAATTTATTTTATTTTATTTTGGAGAGAGGGAGGGCAAGAGGGTGGAAGGAAGGTGTAAGAGAAGGAAGGGCAAACTTTAAAACAGCAGCCAGTATTAGGAAGGGCAGTAGGAGAGGTGAACAGGCACATTGGAACCATGGGAACATGTAAATTGACCACTGTCAAACCAGTGTAAATTTCTTGGTTTCTCATGGAAAACATTTTATCCACATATTTTCCTCCCAAACATATATCCAACACTGTCTTCAATATAGGACTTTGTTGGTAACTTTTAGAACAGGAATAGCGCGTTTATTCCTGCCTCCCCATTGCTGTAAAGAATTATCTAGATGATTTCAAACACTTTCTTCAGCTCTACTATAAGCTGCCAGTCAGACTTCTGCATTTCATCCCTGAACCAGTCCTTCAGAGCGTCGATGGACTGACGGCTGATCTGTAACACACAAGACAAACCCATCAGGAACACACACGTGTGTATTAGTAATGGCAGCTTTTGGTGCGCTGGGTGCAATTTCTGAAGGAAGGGCACCGGTCTGCACAGTGGGGAAGCTCCTTCTAATCCCAGTTTTGCTACTGATCTGCTGCACAGCTCATCTCATCCGCTTCCCGTCCTTTCTCCTCACATCCCTTACCTGGTCTTCAGACACCGCAGCAGCACAGACTATCTCATGGCGAGGCAAGAGCCTGTGACCAGACAGGATCTCTCCCCTCCCCCAGGGCCCACGGCACCAGCACCACCTCCCAGTCCCTGTCACAGGCCCTGCATCTCTTCTGGAAAGCCCCTGTGGCTATTTGTCCCCCATTTGTGGGGACAAGCCCCCAGCACATGGGTAGCAGGGGGCATCTTACAACATGGTAACTAAAGCCACTGGGGATGTGGAGAGCTGTGGCTTTGCTTCTGACAGCAGAAAACTGAGCAAGAGATCATCTCCTCCTCCAAGCCCAGTGTTCCAGAATCGGAGCAACTGAAGTACTGCTATTTATTGCACAATTTCAAAACTAGGCAAACACAATCACGCCATAATGCCACGGAGGACTGCTAAGCTGCTCTGAGCACCAGCTCGTACATGCGTATGCAAATAGCTCATTTAGCATTTTACCCTCTCAGGTGCAGTAAGCTGCAAGGTATTTTTAGCTGCGATACATCATTCCTTCGGTCCTCGAGGGGCGCGACTACAAACCTCAAAACAAGGCTACGGAGAAACTCGGCTGAACAACGCCGCACACGAACCATGTCGAGCAGCTGTCAGTCTCCAACGGAAGGTTCCTAGTCTATGTTTTTCAGGCCTCATGCAACATTTCCTACCACTACATCATAAGCCCTCTCCAAAAAATGCAGGTTGCTCTTACCTTACTGACGAGGATATCTGTTGCTTCAAAATGTCGTCCATACATTTTCGGTGATTCACCAGGAATAGGTTCTATTTTAACGCATACTTCTTGGCCTTTCTTTGCAACCTCCACTGGCTTATGGTTTACTTCAATACTTGTAACTATTCCAATTTCAACAAACTGTAATAGAATGAAGCAGCTGTAATACACACCCACACCACCTCTGTGAACGCGCTCTTCTCCGAATTCCTGTTTCTATATACAGACTTGCTGGTAATGAAGTACTGCACTACGGGAGCGGCCACCTCAGAAAACACACTGCACTGTAAGCACATCGTACTGAAAACCGCTGCAACATCAACCCATCCCTAGCTCATCTGGGGAGCCACAGAGCCACAGCATGGCAGGGATTGGAAGGGACCTCTGGAGATCATCTAGTCCAACCCCCTGCCAGAGCAGGGTCACCTACAGCAGGTTACACAGGAACGCGTCCAGGCGGGTTTTGAATGTCTCCAGAGACAGAGACTCCACCACCTCTCTGGGCAGCCTCTTCCAGTGCTCTGCCACCCTCAAGGTAAAGAAGTTCCTCCTCATGGAAGTTCCATGGAACTTCCTATGCTCAAGTTTGTGCCCATTACCTCTTGTCCTGTCCCCGGGCACCACCGAAAGGAGCCTGGCCCCATCCCCCTGACACCCACCCTTTAAGTATTTATAAGTGTTGACAAGATCCCCCCTCATCTGTCTTTTTTCCAGACTGAAGAGACCCAAATCCCTCAGCCTTTCTTCATAACAGAGGTGTTCTAGTCCCCGCATCACCTTGGTAGCCCTTTGCTGTACCCTCTCCAGCAGTTCCCCATCCTTCTTGAACCGAGGAGCCCAGAACTGGACACAATACTCCAGGTGCAGCCTCACCAGGGCAGAGTAGAGGGGGAGGACAACCTCCCTCGACCTGCTTGCCAATTTGTTACCCTTTAAAATGTCAGGACTTGACTTCCCCCCTTATCAGCTACCAGGAGTGACAATTTTGCTCATTACTTCATATCACAATACAGAAATTGCAGGGCCCTGGGGCAGTCCGGAGGCTGTGCCCCATGGCAGGACTCAGCCCTGCTCCAGTGCAGAACAGGAAGATGGCTGATTACCAGGAAAGACACTCGATCTACAAGTCTGAATCCCATCTCCTACCAAAACTCAGTACACCAGGGAAAGGCATGCAAGCGTTTCCTGCTGCATCACCCCAGGAAGTAGCAGGTAGGTCAAACAGCCCCTGGGAAGAGGCGCTTACTTACGTTTTTGCTAGGTACACACATGGGCGTCCCCTGCTTCACCTGGCCAGCTTCCACCACTACACCCATCACTATTGGGTCACGAGAGTTGAAAATGAACTGAGGGAGTATTTTCATCTTGCAAGGAAATACTGCTATATGCCTGGAAGATGACAAAGAAAAGGCATTTTGAAATAGGTGTACACAACATTAACAGTTCCGCCTTCTCCCGCACTTCTTGGGCATTTATTCCAGGAGCGTCACGTGGGGAGAAATCGAGCAGGAAAAATCCTCTTTTCCCAGTCTCGCTAGTTCTAGTCAGTACTTGATTGTCAAGAAGTACAGGGAACAATAATCAGGCATGGCTGGCATGGATTTTATTTTGACTGGCTTGGCCAATCAACTAAGACCAAGACCAAAGGAATAATAATTTCACAGTATAATTATAGTCTCAGAAGAGCACAGGAATAGAAATATTATTGTCTCAACCCATCACAGGGACTCAAAAAATACAAGGCTTTTGTTGTAGAGTGAACAAATATGTTCAAACGCTGAGGCATACAGGCTCAAATTGGGATCAATATGAAATAAAATACATTTTCATTTATTTTGTCTGTCCTTACTTCATTGAGGATCAGCCAATGACACAGATTCCAAAAATTAATTTTGCGTCCCTATAAGTTCTTAAATGATTGCATATTCATGTTACTGCTGGCAGAATTAAGCCCTATACACTGGAATTGCATAAATATGAAGCAACGGAATCCAAATTATTTCAGTTTTGTTTTCTTCACTCTGCAAGACTAACCCCATCTGTCACAAACTAGGAACAGAAGCCAAGTGCACAAAGCAAACCATGGTGAGAACGCTCCATATGACACGATAGCTTTAGCTAAATCTTACAACTGCTCTCACCGTAGTGAGCCTAATCCCACATGTAAACAATTACACTGGAGTTATTGTCCTATCCTCTTTCTCCTTTCCTTCCTTCCCATCAGAACTACACGCTAAATAATAATATGGAAGCAAGAAGTTAAACGCAATTTCATTTATAATAAGGCAATTAAGACTGTTATTTGGGAAGCATCCAGAATGGGATCGCTCTTACTTACTTGAATTCCTCTTGTTTCTGCTTTTTGTAGTCTTGTCTATACTTTGTGAAGGCATCAAATAAATGATAAATTATTTCAGCACTAAAAATTCGAACTCCTAAACTATCGGCCATTTCCTGTGCATCCCGTTCAATCCTCACATCAAACGCTAGAATGACTGCGTATCTGTAAGTAAAAATAAGTCAAACAGTTTACGAGATGGCCCACAGAACCCGAGCTAAGGAGGGGGCCTCCCTGAAACACCCCTGCGTGTTTATCAACGTCGTTAAGCACAGAAGTTACTTACTGTGGGTCATGCTCCAACATCACTGATGCCTTCATAACGTCTTTTTTATGGACAGGACCTATATTAATTCCTGAATACTGTTGAAGAGGAAAGCCACACAAATCAGTCACTAATCTTTCTGAGTTGAAAGGAAACAGTTACCAACTAAACTGCAGAAACACCAGCATCAGATACAGCACAGAAGTACTTACTGGCACTTCTGATGTTTTAAGAAATTCAAGTAATGCTTCTAAAGAGCCTAACGTAGAAGCCTGGACATAAACACCTTTCTCTTCTAATTTGATTGCATTCAGTGTTTGCTTCAGTTCGTGTATTAGTTCATCCTTTATCAAAAATAAAAAGGAGAGAGGAAAAAAAGCAAGTTTTAGTTCTATTGCTATTTATGGCTCAAGGTACCAAGTATTTCTGTTCATGAGCTGCTGACAGGATGTGACGGCCACACTGGTAGGTACCAACTCACAGGCTTGCAGCACAGGTCATGCCCTGCCCCGGGAGACACTGCTGCTTGCGTCTGGCATTGGCAGAGTCTGAACTGAACCAGACTCAAGGATTTTGCAAGAAGGCGATCACGTAACAGAAAGCAGATGCCCATCTTGGGAATTAGTAACATTTCTCTACAGACTACACATTGCTCTCGCCAGCGCTCCAAGTTTCCACTGGTGAGACTGAGCGAACACACACACCCCACGGCATGTGGCAACAGCTTTGGTTGCCTAACTGAGGATCAGCAACAAAAAGCAGACACCCCTAAAAGGTGGTGGATCCTTAAAAACTGGAAAGGGCTCTGAACACTCTTTAGGTCTAGGTACAAAACACAGGATACAAGACAAGCAGGGCCATCTTCCTTCTTGCAGAGAATTTAAAAAAAAAACACCAAAACCAAGACCACTTTTTGAGATCCCATGCCTTTTAAACCCAAACACTCAGTCTTTGCCTCTGCCAGATGAATGGGTGCTGCCATTACTTTAAGCCATCACATATCTACTACTCGTACGCTTTACATAAATACTCATGTGTACCCAGAAACAAGGTCGGTATTTGGAGGACCTAAAAGGTTTACCTCCCTTTAGAGGCAAAGAGAAGTAGACAGAAGGGTAAGTAAAATTATGGTTACAAGTAAACTATCAACATATGAGTTTCCTTTTTAAACTAACTTCCTGACTTTGGAGAACAGGAGCATCTCGTCTCAATTTTGGTTTGAAGATAGCCATGTTCTTTCCTCTGCCATTTTTGAAGTCTAAGTCACAACAGAAGTTTACTACAGAGGCCTCAGATCAGCTTTGCAATTAAGACAGTTTGAAGAACTCCACTAGTAGATATTTGCCTAATATAATTTAATTGAAATATATGCATCAATTACTACAAGTACCAAATCACTAATTAACATATAGTCAAGCTACGCTATGATACTTGTTTTCAAGCCTTATTCTACCAGCGGGCACACCCCAGCAAAATATCAGGGAAAAGCTAAGGGCCAAGATACTAAAAACATCACCACACTAACACTTCATCGCATGGACACGCGGCTACAGCACGTTACTGTAACAGTTTTTAGAACACAACCAAAAAAAGCAAGTTACTTGCATACTGAGCTCTCAACATTTGAATGAGCTTCATCACCAGAGAACTCTGTTACCCTCTGTTTATGTGTCTTATTTCAAACATTAGCCATCTCACCTTGAGGACTGGGACTTCATCCTCCTTATAAGCTACAAGCAGCGGCAAACCAGCCAATGTTTTTTCCAAATCCTTCCCGAGAATCTTCACACCTTGAGCAGCAACGACCTCTTTGTGCTTTTCATACTGGTTCTGAAAAGGAGAACACACAGCAGCAGAGAGTTCATGGAGATGCTACGCAGCAACATGAAGCAGCGCTGAGCAGCTAAAGAACTCGCCACCAGCCAGCACAGCAGAGAGCACGACAGCAAAGTCCAGCAGCTCCCATCTTTCATCGGTGATTTTCTCTACTTTGCATTTGTACGTTTCAGTCTGCTCCTCCCCCTTCAGATACCCACCCCCACCGAGGGGGCAGGGCAGGGGGAATCATCTAAAAACAGAGGAGGCCAAAAAGGAACGCATTCTAAAAGAGAGCAAGCAGCATTAGGCAGCTGCTCACTAAAAAAAAAAAAAAGAAAACCACAAATTCAGGCCCATAGGGAAGTAAGGGGAAGATGCCAACAGCTCAACTAAAGCACTAAAGCTTGGCTGATACATCCCAAGGCTCTGTGCAGGGAAGAACTGTCTCGTTCTCCCACTGGAGACCTCCCATCCAGCCTTCTCATGTACACAGTTCCATGCTTGATTTCCCAGGTGCTCCTCCCCACCCAGGGGAACCTCAAAGATCTCTCCCCACCCAAGGCATCACAGAAGCAGTTATTTCTGAAGACCTTTAAATCAACGTTGGAGGGATTTTCTGGTTTGTTTCCTCATTTCTTTTGTTTAGGAGATGTCCCAGCCTTTTCTTGAAGCTGGAACGCAGCTTCGTTCCTCAGTAAGCACTTCGTTCCTGCAGGCCTCTCTTCTTTAGCCCTCCACCCCAAAATCTGGGTGTTATTTCAAGGCCTACAATTCCCCATGGACAGGCTGAATCAAAATGTATCCTCGTTGCCTGCTTCATAAAAACCAAACAGCTCCCCTAGATCCACTTCGCCAGCTAAAGGTTCCCAAATCCTGTGTCCATCATGGTGCTGGTACCCTATACCCCATCTCCCACCAAAGTGCAAAAACTCATCTGAAGATCTCATTGAGAGGAACCTGTGATCTGTTACGTTGCTATTCAGTCCCACAAAAAAAACCCTTCAGTCTCATAAGAGTTTCACACGCCGGTTTATCTGCTGCTTTAAATAACGGGAAGCAAATAGACGGAAATGCTTTCACTTCATTCCTCACGGTACCAGGATATATTCAACCCTGATTAGGACCCTGACACTAGTTTTCCACCTCTAAACCAAACATGTAAAGCTTGTCCTATTACATTCACCTAGTATGGTTTTCTTTGCCTTAAGCAAAACTGTGCAGAAACTTACTCCTTCCCCTTTTAACAGGAAAATCAGAGCAGGTCTTTTCATCACCTTTGAAATGTACGTTTTAATATTAATGTATGTATTAATGTATTTATAAGCCTTTCGTTTCTGTGGCTCTCCTCCTCCTTTCATAGAAAGCAATACAGGCAGGACCTCAAATTCAGTGTCTCTCCTTATTCTATCAAGACTAGGGCAGCAAAACCTCCAACGACGCTTGAAAATGACAAAAGGCTGCAAATTCTACGGACGTCTTGGTCATCACCACTTACCAACTACTATTAGAAACTCACTAGTTCACTTTTCTCATATCTAAGTGTATCTGATTTTTGTTATTAAAAAAACACTTTTACTAATAGTATACGCTTTAACTCAGGAGTCACTGTACTAGTACACTCCAATTTCCATTTAAGATGGGTATCTCCCTCTCACACATAGCCACACGTTTGAATCCCTTATTAAAGCGTACACATCTTAATCCTCACTGCAAGGCAACTCCTTCATCCTTTTTTTTTTTGCCACAGTTAGAACAGACACACCAATAGGTATAGACAAGTATGTTCACAAAAACACTAGATGTGCACCATTTTATCCTTTAAGTCATCCTCAGATACTGCTAATATAACTGCATTCCACTACGTTCTCTTTTTTTTTTTTTAAACTTGATTGTTTTTTTTCTGGTCCTCAATCTTCTCTAAGTGTCAATACACGAACCAGTTTCCATACCTTAACTCGTAGCTCCTTCATAGGAGGAGGCAGCAGAAGACCTCTAATCTGAGTTACTATAGGACCTTCTACCCCAGGAACAATGATCGTGTCTCCTTCTCTCAGGCGTCCATTGATCAGAATAACATCTATGGTAGTGCCCATGCCTGGCAGTGCTTTAACCTGAATGAACAGGAAAAGCAAGTTACTCCCTATTTAAGTACTTTAAACACACCTTTTTTATCAGGAAGAAGGGGGCAGGGAAGGGAGAAATTTCTAGGTGAATTTAAAAGAACAGCTGCTGAATTACCTCCATGACTTGAGCTCTCAGCTCCTGACACTCAGCCAGTCTCTTGGTCAGCATAGTTTGCGTTAGCTCAACGAGAAGAGCTATCAGACTTCCCATGCCATCCCCTGTGTGAGCAGAGGTAGGTACAAGAGAAACAAAAGTGCGGGGATCCTTATTCTCATAAAACAAGGCAGCGTTCAAGCCCTGGAATCAGGATTAATAGTTATACAGGGGAAAAAAAAAATATATATATATATACACGCATCAGTATTAACAATAACATTCAACCCCAGTCAATTACTATTGCATTTTTTAATTCCTGGTTGTAAAAAAAAAAAAAAATGCTGTTACTGACAGTATGCTATGGAACACGAAGCCTCAACCCACTCTTGGAAGCAGTACGGGATAACTCTACAATGCTAATTGCCACATCTAGCTTCTAGACAGCATTCTATGTCGCCAACAGAAGTTCCCAGAACCGATGTGATTCATGCCCTGCCAGCAGCCAAGGGAACAAGAGACAGATGGGATTCTCTCAGGCGATTCCCAAAAACAGAAAGAATAGGGATTAAAAACTTAATCTGCTATTCACGACTCCATTGACCACACACAGCAATTAGCTGCTACTTTTCTCCAAACTAGCACTCTAAGGATAGAGGAGTTAAAAGAGATTAATTTAACAACAACAAAGTTCGGTTTATGAGGGGTAAACACCGATGGGTCAGAAGAGACAGTTCTCTTGATATTTCAAGTGTTTTGTGGAAAGAAAAAAAAAAAAAACAAACAAAACCACCCACCCACCATCTTTACTATCACTTTTGTTAACCAAAGAACCATGAATATACCAACCTACCTGTTTCGCAAATTCCACTATGATAGCTTTTGCACGTTCTTCAAATTCATCTTTTGTATTCTTTTTCTGCTTCTTTAAAGTGACGGCTACGTCTGTATCTGGACTTTTTTTCCAGTCGTATAACCTATCAATCTTGAAAACACAGTAATATGTCATCTTACGCAGCTTACTAAAGGGCATCTTTATGCTTATGCCACATCATCCAAGAGAAATACTTTACCAGCCAATGTAGCTAGCCACCTATTTGCTCCAGTATCAAATTAAATCTTTTTATTTGCTTTAGCTGCTATATTTATCTCTGTTTATGTATTTACCCGATGTTGGCCAGTATTTCATGATAGCAATATTACTTCAGATTTTAAAAATTCAAGCTATAATAATCTAGGTTCGTATGGGAGAAGTTTATATACATTAATTACATCAAGTAAGACTTTTCAACATGAAGCTTGTCTTTTATCAGAAAATGCACACAAATCCATATTAGTAGGTGCCAGAAAAAAAAACCAAAAAACGAACAAAACCACACACACAACCCAAGTGCAACTTCCAGAAGCATGAACCATATCCAGAAGCTACATTAAGGTTAAGAAACTTATTAGTAAGGTCTCTGAGAAGAACTGACAGATTGTTCTGCAAAACTCCTGTAAAGCTGTTGGGATATCAAGGACACGAAAAAATGCAACAGAGGGGATGTAAGAACCCCCGCTTCAGACTTTACACAAACAATTCAAGTTCATGGAAGAAACCAGAAAGTTGTCAGATGCCAAATACGCTATCAGAGTAGAAAACCACACTATGAGAGTGAAAAGCTATCTTACCTTGTTGAGAGCTACTATAAAAGGGCATTTCTTAGATTTCAACAGATTTATTGATTCAATTGTCTGTGGCTCCAAACCATGCATGATGTCAACTACGAGTATAGCAATATCACAAAGTGAGCTTCCTCTATTTCTTAGATTGCTGTGGCATTAAAAGAGAAAAAATAAGTAAAAATCGCTCATGTAGCAACAGAACGTTAATGAAAACACCAAATACAATGTCATACAACATTTGACCAACAAAAAGCTAAAGCTGATCAAGTAATTATTTTTCCCTCAAAAATGTAAGCTATATCAAAAAAAAATATTCAAATCGCACTGTGTAAATTCCATTTAACAGAATACATTAGAGTATATGTAAGCAAAAATAAGAAAATATTATTATCCCGAGTTTCCCAATTATTATATATTTATACAAGTTAAGATATGTTCTGATTTTTTTCTGAGTGAGAACTGAGGTTACAGTGGAACACAGGAGTGCAAAATCTAAACAAGACATTTCATTATACAATACTACATAAACGCTAAGATATCCGACATCTTTGGTGCCAAACAAACCCTGGCTAGAAGATGAAGAGCTGTAAGTGGTATGATGCCAAGGAACTGATCAGAACATGACCTAGTGCCCTAAGACCTGTCATTTCAATGCTTGCAGAGGTTTATGTTTAAGAATGTCACATCAGAGTCTTAATCCTTCTGTTTGGGGATTCCACCCAAGCACTACCTCAGTGAATACAGATGCACATACCATGTTTTAAACTTAAAAGCTGATTTAGTGGCTTGCCTGTGTGCCGCTGGTGTTCCTAGACAGCATATGAGCTCTGCTAAGAACCAGCCGACTTGTGCAATTAGTAACTTCCAGTCTTATGAACTCAGTTATCTTAACTGGGACACTATGAACGGGAGGCCAGAACATAAGTTTTCTTTTTTTATAGCAGAGTACTTCGGTCACCTGAAATCCTCACCTTTTCTTCTCCAGCTACCTTCCTGCTTCCATCTTTCCTCTTACACTAACTAGTAAGAAAAAAGTTATTTACGTGCTTTTTCAGATACTCATGGCTCAATTGGCATGAAGACAGAAAATTAATCTGATACAAAAGGGCAGCAATTAACCAAATAAAAAGCACCCGCAAAGTAAGCAAATCCACTTATTCCCCTACTTTAGCTTTTGAGTTGCTGTTTGGGTTTTTTTTTAAAGGGAGAAGAAGCACAAAGGATTAGGCAAAGACCTAGCACTTCGTTAAAAATATATCCAGATGCTTTAGCCATCACTTCTGGGAAGTACTATATTGTGAGAAAACATTACCTGAAAGACTCATGTCCTGGAGTGTCGATTATCAGCATGCCTGGAATTTTTATGTTCTCTCTGTCAAACTAACATTCCAAAATATTAGCCATCTTGTAAAATTACACAAGAAGAAAAATAAAAAAACCCTCTAAGAGCTGGCAGCCTTCACCTCAAAAATCCAGATACATATTTTAAGAAATGCCAGCACCCTCCATAAACCAAATCAGTCAAAGCTCATTTCAATATAAAAAAAAAAAATGCGTCACATTCCCCTAGGTATCAAGTGGCCATAAGTTCAGCTAAAATTTGTAAGACAAGGCAGAGAAAAATGGGGGGAAAAAAAAAAAGAGGAAAAAATAGTTCAGACTAGTGAGATTTATCATCCCTGTCTTGAACATTTTCTCTTCTCCACTGACTTTACATTTTTAATAAATATAGTAAAATCTTGGAAAGAGCCATCACTACCAAGTTTTTTCAGTCAGATGCTGCTGCAAGCAAAACTGGATACAGTATCCAAAACAAGAAACACAGAACAGTTACTATTTCTGCAACACAAGAAAATTAATCACCAAGGAACTGGCCCAATTTCAGTGCACACAGTAAAAAGGTAAATTTTTAAACAGAAAACATACTCAGTAAGTTTCAAAAGTCTCAATTTACAATCAAAACATTGACAAATAAGCATTTTATGCACATATGTGCACTGTCCAGAACAGAGTATTTGTGTATTTTTTTGAAGAAGTGGCAATGCATTATCTGAAACCAAATGTGTATCAACTACGATTAAAAATGAGATGGCCTCCCCCTTTGGGGAGGGGAAGAGATTAGGAATTAAAAAACAATCAAGCCCAATATTAGAGATGGGAGGGGAAGTTCATCTGCTCATGTCAGGAAATCTACCTTAACTAGTTTACATTCTATATTTTTTTTAAAAACAGTCTTTGAAGTGCTCCAACTTACATTTTTCACCATCTTTGTTTGCTCATTAATAGCTTCAAGAGGAACATTAGTCGCACCAATCTGCTGAGTGATACCACCAGCTTCACTGTCCTGTACATGAGTATGGCGGAGCTAAAGACAAAAAAAGACCAGAAATACTTATGTGTAAGAGACCAAAATAATCTCTTTGGGTACACTTTAATTCTTTCTATTTTCAACCAAAACCCCCACATGCATAAACAAGACACACAAGCAGTGCCTGCACATTCTGCATCTTACCTTATCTAAAATTTTGGTCTTGCCTGTGTCTACATGCCCCAGGACACAGATAACTGGTGCTCTAAGCTTTTCAGTGTTCATATTTTTGCTGTTTTCAGCTCGTCGCTTCTATGGAAAAGACGCATAAAATTTGGTAAGTATAAACCATAAAAACACAGCTCGCGTCTTGACTTGATTACATACATAAAACATAGTTCAGACTATATTAGTTAGACTTAAATTTTCAAAGCAATTCAAGGTCTGTAATCCCTCTTTTGGTAAATCAAAAATTTACAATAGTTAAGGGCGGTTTTGTTTGGTTTTGGTTACAGTCTAGTAGGCTAAGTTATTATACCCACTAACATGTAGGTTTGTTGATGATTCTGAAGAAGCATCTTGGGTAAGGAAACCGAGGAGATTAGCAGCCACAAAAAAGCATTGAACAGTTTGGAAATACATCTTTGAGAAATCTGAAGTATCTATCTATAAAGGATAATACCCTCTTTCTCCAGAAGAGGCGGAGGGGAACGACACTGAAGCGCGCATTCTTTGTGATCAAGTGGCCTAAAACCAAATACTTCGGCTTCAGGCAAAAACAGGTCTTTTTTCTTAATTAACACAATTTCTGGGCCTGCCTAAATATTAGTTATGACACAGCCATCATTCTGACAAATATGGTTAAAAGGCCTTTCAATGAACAGAAGATCAAGTTGTTTCTTATGCAACACAAGAGTCCAGCTGTTCAAACAGAGCTATATCTTAATACCTCAATTCTCCGTTTAGCTTTGTCATAAGCACGCTCTTCCTTAGTACGGTCATCATCAGAGTCGTACTCAGAATCAGAGCTCATTTCCTTGCCGGGCTTTTTTTCCACAGATTGTTTTCCAATAGCTTGGGAGTCTGCCTCTCGCTCATCTGAAGTCTTTTCATCCTCATCTTCACTCCCTTCGCTATCTTCAAATTCTTCACTTTCTTCTTCCTCTTCCTCATCCTCTTCTTCCTCGTCCTCTTCCTCCTCTACTTCATTTTGTTCCTTGACTTCAATGTGGACAGGTTTGCTCTCTGTCAAAAAAAAAACCCAACAAAATCTAAAGTAAAAATTTTCTATTAAATTCACACTTGTGAGGGAAAGGGCAACAAAAAACCCAAGAGAAACTACTACAGAAGAGTGAGGACTGAGAGTAGGTTCCATTCAAGAAGTGCTAGTCAAGATCATTTTTCAACTTTCAATATAAAATAAAAAAAAGCATTTCATGTTCAGAGCTGCTGACATGTTTAGAATCTGTGCAAGCAGAGTGAGTTTGAGGAGAGGAATGATATTATCAGCACACTTACACTTGACATCATTTGTAAATACTTAGATAATGATATTCTTTAAAGCTCTGTGAGCTTCATAAATGAACGAATGTACTAACACCTTTAAACAGAAAGCCAAAAATGCTCCAAATTCACCACAATATGGATTCAGTGTATTACTGATCAAGAATGCACTTTTAAGCAGAAGTAACAATCAGAAAAAATGGTCTCTTCTACACCTTAGCACCTCTTCTACACCTTAAGGTTTTCCTAAACTGTTCAGAGAAGATTAATATTTTTCAGAGGAATTCTTCAGTCAACAAACAAAAAGAACTACCAAAAAGTAATTTTCTTTCTTTGAAAGCTTCCCATTTATCATACTTGCAAAATCACACAAGACAAGCTAACGGACACTTTAAAGCCATGCACTCTGTTTTTCACAGAGCTGCTAGGAGGCTCACTGCTCTTAGTTATGTTTCCTTGCCACGCGGGAAGTCCCTCAGCTTAGTAATACACTAAATCTAATTCCCAGGAAGGCTCTTTTTCTGGCAGGTCCTTCAAATCCAAGCTGCGAGAAGTGGGATGTGACATTCTTCCCAGGCAACAGACCGAAACAGACTTTCAAGAAGGCAGGCAGCCCTTAGTACTCCAAATAGAACAGTCCAGCACCACAGGAACACACACTTGTGCTGAAATAAAATCCACGCTGCTGTACCTACATGTAAATAAAGCATTACACTTGAAAGGACAGGTGCTGGAAGTATAGGGCTGAGCAAGTAAAAAAAATACTTGATGAATAGCCTTTGATCTTAAGAAACAATGAAGTCACATCATAGAAGCGTTAAGAACAGTAATCAACTGTTCAGGAAGACTCACAGCAATAGGGCTTCCTCCACCACTGGAGGAAAACACCTGAGAAGTTATCCCTGCATTCTTGCGCAGCTCTAACTTCCCCAGAAACATTGCTGTTGGCTGCAGACAGAATACGGGCTCTGGCATATACACACAGCAATGTGAATGTTCTGGCAATTCTTCCCTTTCCTTCCACACCTGCCTCTCAAAGAAGCAGATAAAGTATCTGGAACTTACACACATTAACCTTCACCCCGTCGTAGCCCCCCACTTGTTTGAGAACTTGTTCAAAGGTACTCTCCTAGACATTGCCAGATTTGTGTAGTAAAACTGTTACGGCTTTGTGATGGTTACCAGAAAAATACAGCATCAGGTAAAAAGTTTCCCTAAACTCCCAGAGGTGGTTTAAGCACATGTTAAAAGGAGGGGATCTTTACTCCCATAAAAAGAAACAAAAAAATCCAACTGATTTATTTTAGGTGATAACTGCACATATGAGTATTCTAAAGGGTCTTGTTGAACTGCATTAGCGCAGGTTCTGAAAGCTCTGCCTTTCTTATCACACTTGCCTCACAATTTATCTAATGGGGCAGAGGGAGAATCCAAATACAATATTGTTTTCTACACTGTCCTGGTTTCAACTGGGATAGAGTTAATTTTCTTTCTAGTAGTTGCTGCGTTTTGGATTTGGTATGAGAAGAATGTTGAGGAATGCTGATAACACACATTGTTTTAATGGTTGCTAGGTGATATTTACATTAGTCAAGGACTTTTTTGGCTTCCCATAAAAGCTGAGAGGGAGCATAGACAGGACAAGCTGGCAAAAAGAAATATTCCATACCATAGACGTCATGCTCAGTATATAAATGGGGGTTGGCCAGGGGCAGGGATCCAGAATCACAGCTCCAGAAAGGCTGAAAACTGGTTGAGTAACCAATCCACAGGTGGTGAGAGGATCTTGTGTTGTATTAGTTTACTTCATATGTTCTTTTACTGTTATTATTACTACTACTGTTATTTTCTCAACCCACGAGTTTGGGGATTTTTCCCTTTCCTTTCCTCCCTCTTCTCCCTACCCTACTGGGGGGGTACAAGACGGGGAGAGGAGATGCACTGGGGAGTGAGTGAGCAGTTGCGTGATCCTAGTTGCCAGCTGGGATTAAAAGACAACATACAGAAGACTCAGCCCAAAGAAACCTCTTAATCAGAAAGAGTATGTTTGGTATTTACATGCCCACCTTTCTCTCCATCTTCATCACTAACCATAGCTTCCCAGTCATCCAAACCCCCATCTTCTGTTTCTTCTTCTTCCTCCTTTTCTTCTGAAACCGAGAAATTCAACATTAAAGGACACAAAAGAAACAGCCCAGCAACATACAACATTTTTAGATGCCCCTTCCTTTGACATACTGACAACTGCAACTTACAAGTTTGATGCTACCATAGCTCTACCAAATTACCCCCATGTTCCCCAAACAGAAAATGTTGCATACTTAAGAAATAATCTTCAGTTCTGTCCACAAAATCTTATAGTGCTAGCATCTTTGCCTACCAAAACACATTTTTGGAAGACATAGCTAAACTACTCATCTAGTTCCTGTCCGCATATCATGCAAGTGCCTGCATAATGCATGCCACACAAACCTCTACCACAGCCACGTTCCTTGAAAGGAGCTGCCCAATTAACAGTTAGACATGTCTAACAAAGTGACAGAGAAGAAAACAAGTTACAGTATTATTTTTAATTACTGTGAAAATATAAAATTGTCTACGAAAAGTGCTATTTTAGGGCTCCAGGTGCCTTTAACATAATTATACCATGGATTCCAGAAACATTAAATACCTTCACTCCAGCAGAAATTAGATATATGAAAAGACTACAGCTCTCAATAACAGATAGATGGAAAAATGCAAGCCCTTAACCCTCTCCAAAAGAGGCATTAAGCAATATACATGTTGCAGCACATGGAGTGTCACAGAATTTCATCTCTGCAATCAAGTGTAAGTTGCAGATTGCTAGAATATTAGCTGGGAACTGATGTTCTACCAGTGAGCCCTTCTCTGCTATAGCAATGGAACTGCTCCTTCAAGAGATAAGTCAAACTAGAATTATAGTGCACACGCAGCTTTGTTGTCAAAAAGCTGGAAATTTTGTCAGTATTTGTCTGACTTAAGAATAAGGGTAAAAACTGAAACAGTTCAGGCTGAGGAAGAAGTCCAGTACAATGTGATTTTGCCAAAAGAAGTACTGTGTGTAGGCAAAAATGAGGGTGGCAATCACTTGGTATGCTGATACTCAGTTTCACAAGCTAACCTGCACCCACTGCATGCAGCACTTGTGAAAGTAAAACATTTGGAATCAAGAATACAATTGCTGTGAATATTGCAGCATCAATATTAGAGGCAGCATTTTTACTCCCTGTCCCTACCTAACCACTGACAAAACAGCCATTTAGAAAGCAAATGAAAAGTCAAGGGAGCTAATCGTAAGGCACCGACTGTACTTATTTGAGACAGTTGCCTAAGCCAATTGAACACTGGAGTCACCCAGAAAAAGGGACCTTTACAGTCTCATTCTGAAGCTTCATGCCTTTTTATTCCATAAAATTCCATCAGTTCCTCCCTTAGGAAAAGGAAAAGAAAAAAAAAAAACACACAAAACAGCAACTACCTCAAGAAAGGATGTCCACTCAGCCCCCACCCAACAAGGTATGATACCTACCATGCAGCACTGCCACACAGCCTTTATTATGTGTTTTAAATTTATTAGCATTTCTACTAACCTGGCTCTACTGGAAGAGGAATCTCTTCTTTTACTGGTGTTTCCAGTTCTACAGCATCTTCAGCTGGGGAAGTTACCTCCACACTTTCTGAAATTGCGAGAAAGCAAACTGGTTGTTACATTATTCCAAAGTGCAAACCAACTCAGTGACACACACAGCTTCACATTTAAGTTCTATTTTTAAGCTGTGCTGTTACAAGTAGAACGAAATCTGGACTTATTTAATACCAAACTAACTGAACTCCCACTTACTACGCTAAAACAAAAGTTAGAGCATGTGGCTTATTTGAAAAACATTTGGCTTTCTAAGCAGTTAAAACAGATTTATGTGATAGGTCAGTTATTGGCTAAGAGGATTACCATTGCTCTTGAACATTAAAAAACCCTCACTTTCTTTAAAAGACAAGAGAAAATGAATACTAATGAACTACCCATTCTTGCTCTACTCTTCCATATTAAAAAGTAAATCACTGATACAATTCAGACAAGCAATGTTCTCAGGCCTTTACACACACTCTGTAGGTGCCTTGTAGCCACATAACTCTCATTGTCAAATGTAAAAAAAAAACCAACCAAACCAACCCAGCTAAATAACAAAAGAAACCTGATGCAAGGGGGTTTTGTTTTGTTTAAACTAAGGAATAGTCTTGAGAAGAGCCACAGTAATACCCCCACAGACAAACCACAAAGCACAAAACTAAAAAATTCTGACACACTCACTCTTTGTCTAAACAATGCAATAAACTTTAAATTTTCAAAAATGCAAGCTCTCTGACCTACTCATGCCCTGGAAACTGAGAACTGGCTTTCTATACAAGAAAATAAATAAACGAAAAAACTGTCTCCAACTTAGAAGTACTAAAACCAGGATCAATCCCCTTTCATCCTGGGACATCAACTTAGACTTAATTACTAGTCACTGTTACTTACACTACACTGTATTTAACCTACATATGCACGCAAAGCATTCAACCTCACATTGGTAAAAGGCCTTTACATTCTGTACATCTCCAGCATTTAGAAATTCTAAAGAAAATACCCAGGTTAGGAAAAAAATAACAGTCAAGTAAATTGCAAAACAAAGGATTATGTGAGCAGTCTTCAAAACAACTTCAGGATCCAAATGCATCAGCACTTGCATGTGGGGGCAGGGGTTTCAAAAGAACCTCAGAAGCATCCTGAAGTGCAATTACTTTAGGATTAGCTGATTTATTCCACAAACACTTCCGGAAATGTGACTAATCTATTAAGTATCCCTATATGCAAACCACACCTTCTTTATTTTCCATCTGCTGCTGCTTCTTTTTCTTTTTGTCTTCATATATTGGCCTCTTCTTTGGCACAGAGTCTTTGGATGGCACTTCAACACCTGCAAAAAAAAAAATGTTAGAAAGAAAATCCACGTGACTAATCACTAAACATAAGCTTTGGTTTAAATGACAACATGTCTTCCAGAATTGCAAGGTGAAGGAAGGAAGAGAGTGGAAAGTAGGTTCAATGTGTATTTTATCTTTTCAGAAAGTCTGATTTTCAAAAGCTGCAAAACTTGAGCAAAGTATAGTTCTTCAGATACTCTGAATGCTCTCAAAAAGCAGTCAGATTACTAATGGGGGGGGGGTGGGGGTGGGAACCACAACAAAAAACCAATCTGATCCTAAGACTCCGGGTATAAAGCTATCACATACTTACACAGGATTTCATGAGCACACATACCTCAAGTTTAACAAGCATATGTCAGTTTAAGTCTGCTATGCTAAAACTCACTTAAAACCTGTCTGAAACTAGGATGACTGGCAGACTATCTGGAGCAGTTAAGAGGCACAGCTCTTCTTAAAAGCTTAAGGCTGGTCAGTAGATAGATTTTTGCTTTTTGCTCAGTGCTGCGGGTTTTTTGTCTTTTGGGTTTAACATAGATGGTTTTAGAAATTAAAATAATGCCAGGTTCAATTCATCAGCTTCATCTCCACCTAACCAGAAAGACCACACTGTAATGTTGGAAGGGATTCACTTAAAAACAGAAGTTTGGTGCAAAGACAATTTAATAATTCATGGCTGCACCTTCTGAAACACTCAATTCCTCAGGTACACTGTGTGATTTACAGTGTAGATGTGACAAAAATGCAGTTGTGGCAGCACACAACTAGAAGGATTCTAATTAACAGAAACGACTGAAGAGAAATGGCTTTTGTGTACGTTTAAGAGCTCCAAACATTTTACTAGCTACAGAGATTCTTACCCTTACACATCCACCTACCAGCAAAGTGTCAGACAGTTTTCCCTACAAATACAAAAAGAAGGATACTCGGCACCCAGGAATTAATTTATTTCCTTAGTCACAAACAAGTTACCAGGAACAAATTAGGACACGGGCTTACAATACATTGGGTACCTTTACTTCATTGCAATGGAAAAAGGATGTATTTGCCAGAAAAGCAAAGGAGATCCTATATACCCTTTTCCTGAAGCAAACGCAAGATAATATACTGTTCCCGTGGACTAGCTAACTTGAGGCAAAACAATGCACTTGCTTAAGCCAGCTCATCAATTAATTCAAGAGGATCCGGATCACTGGTCTTAGAAGACCTGCAGCACAACCCATCTGCTTTTCCTGGCCTTTGGACTAAGCAATGGAAAGAAGTGATTTTTCCTTGGTTTTATAACTGACATCTTTAAACCGCAAGTAAAATCTATTAAAAAGTTGGACATTTAAAGTGTAAGATGAAAATATACAGACATCTACACCTACTTAAAAAAAAGGGGGTGGGGGCACACACACTGCCTCCCCGACAACAGAGCAGCTTTAAATGGAATTACTCAGTATTTGCTCTCCGAGCTCCAGATAGAAAAAACAAACACAGAGCAGTAAGGGGTACGAATTATTTTTATTATTATTATTTTAAACTTTATTGCTTACCCTGAGCTTGGAGTAGTTTAAGAGTAGCCTCCGCTCTGGCTCTCGCTTCTCGTTGAGCTTTTGTTAAAAGTTTTCCCTCCTTCTTCAAACGCTCCTTCCTCTCTTTTTCCTTCTGTTTCTTTCTTTCTTTCCTCTCTTGCTCTAGCCTTTCCTAGAAAAAGGTTAAAAAACACGCAGAAATTTGAAAGCATGCTTTACACAAAAGCTGGCCAAGGGCACACTCTATTGATGAGAGACATATTAAGGACTAATCCACCAACTGCACCCACAAGGGTACCAGTTAAGATCACCCCTCTCCCCTATTCTGTCTTCAGAGCAAAATACACGTTACCTCCTCTTTGCGCTTCGCTTCTAGTTCCTCCAGTCTTCTTATGCGTTCTTCCTCCTCTCTTTTTGCCCGTTCCTCCTCCTCTTTCATTTTAGCCAAGGCTTCTTGCATAGCTTTAACTGTGGCTTTACTGGGACCCTTTTTCTTTTCTTTCTCTTTTTCTTCTTTCTCGCCCTTCTTTTTTTTCTTGTCTTTTTTCTTTTTGTCCCCCTCATTGTCATCAGCTATAGAAAGAAGAGGCATACATTCAAAGACCCCAGAAAATTTAAAGATATTCTAAATGCAATTAATGTTTCAAATGTGAAAAATAACACCAAACAAGGAACACTTTGACTAGCTACTACATAAGCACTTCATAAGGAAAAAAAAAAAAAACTGTCTCTTAAGTTAAAGTCAGGGCCTGAAGTCTTCATGTAACAGAATAACTGGGAAGTGAAAAAGTATGTTTGCAATACAGAACTATAAGTATATATTGTAATGAGAATTCGCCATCTGGCTTTTGTTCTCCCATGTACCTGAACAAACTACAGGCCAGAAAAAACAGCCACACGTGAGCCAACACAGAGAGGCACACAGGGCAACCCAATGCCAAGTGATCCTCACTGCCTGCCAGCTCTTTGGCCTTCTTGTAAAAGCTACAGTGTTTAAATTACAGTTTTAGAAACCACATTACACACCCTCTGTTCCTGCAGGAGGCTCTCCTTTTTCCCCAGGGCCAGAGGTTGCCGCGACTTCAGGAGAAGCCTTCTCTTCAGCTTTTTTTGGAGCTTCCTTAGGCTTTGCTAGTTCTTTACCACCACCTTCTAATTCTTCCTTCTCTTTCTGCTTCCTCAATTTGGCTTTTTCTTCCTCACGTTTTTTCCTTTCACGTTCTTTTTTTTCTGCCTTCTTCTGAGCCACTGTTTTTACTTTGAATGAAGGTTCTTCTTCATCATCCCCACTTTCAGCAGCGGGAGTGGACTTCGGTTTTTGGTTTTTCTTTTGTCCTTTTCTAGACTGGGAGACGTCATCTGATTCATCACCACTCCCACCTGTAGATGCTGCACGCTCTTTGCTTTTCTTAATGTTAGTTTCATCTTCTTCTGACAGATCGTGCTTTTTATTTGACCTCTGAGTTTTCCCTTTGCTTTTCTTAAGCTGTGTCTCATGATCATCATCATCACTGCCAGAAAGCATGTCTTGTTTTGCTTTCTGAGTTTTCTTAGATTTTTTATCTTTATCTTCCACTTCCTCACTGTCATAGTCATTTTCCTGATTGGCTTTTTTACTCTTTCCTTTCCTTTTTTTATCTTGTTTTGATAAGCTTTCTTCATTGTCATTTTCAACCTGGTAATTAAACCATTCAATAATTAGACATGAAAAATTACTTGCTATTGTGAGCTAGGAAGTAGCACTGAGAGATGTCAAGAAAAGCTTCTCTTATTGAAGACAAAGTTTGAAAGCAATAACTATTCCTGCTGAGTGTACTATACCTCGGCCCACAATTACAATTTATTCTGATTGACTTTGAATAATTATCAGCATGAAGACATGGCTTCAGGCAAAAGCTTTCACAATTGAATTTACTATGAAATTATGATCACATATAATTAAAAATACATGCTAGCTGCATGTTTCACATAGGATCTACAACTACACTGCACCACTAGAATTTTTCTGGGACAGAGGTGCCTTGTATTTCAATTATTTCCTATAAAATAGCCCACCTCCCTCTCAGCATTCACCTTTCCTGTAGAAGGTTCCCTGTCAACTTTCCCTCCTTGCGCCTCTATTGACAGTTCTTCCAGCTCCTTCAGGATATCATCTTCACTAAAAAAAGAAAGAAGTTATGGTACTTAAATAAATTAAGGTTTCTACAATGGAATGAAATAAGACAAATAGGAAAAAAAAAGCTTACTCAAAATCCTGTTTCTTCTTCTCTTTTTTCTTTTTGCCTTTGGATTTCTGAGGCTCTTGCTCCTTTGCGGCTCCTGCACCTTCTATCTCAGCAGCAAGGGCATCAATATCAATATCATCTTTTGCACTAAAATGCAAAAGGAAAGCAGGGTTATCAAGAGCTCAACCACTTAGTTTAAGTAAGTAGAAGCCATCTGCATAAACAAACAAAGGCTTCAAAATGTAAAATCAATCACAAAACATAAGCAATCCTGGGGAAAAAAACACATTTAACAAACCATTATGCACTATTACCTTATTCCACCCAGAAGGATGAAAAGGAAAAACCTTCACTTGTGTCATCTGCCTTGAAGGGAGGTGGAACAATAAAACCTGTTCAGTTCTTGCAACACTGACTCTCAAGCGTTTAGATGTGAGATTTGATTGAAGTTCTTGGAAGAATGTAACTAGACTGTTTCACTGTCATAGAATCATTTGGGTTGGAAAAGACCCTTGGGATCATCAAGTCCAGCCATCAACCCCACTCTACAAAGTTCTCCCTCACACCATATCCCTTAACACCACATCTAAACGAGTCTTAAACACATCGAGGGATGGTGACTCCACCACCTCCCTGGGCAGCCTATTCCAGTGTCTGACCGCTCTTTCTGTGAAGAAAAAACCTACCCTGATGCAGCTTGAACCCATTCCCTCTTGTTCTATCGCTAATTACCTGTGAGAAGAGACCAGCACCAACCTCTCTACAATGGCCTTTCAAGTAGTTGTAGAGAGTGATGAGGTCTCCCCTCAGCCTCCTCTTCCTCAAACTAAACAGTCCCACCTCCTTCAATCGCTCCTCATAAGATTTATTCTCCAGGCCCTTCACCAGCTTCGTTGCCCTCCTCTGCACTCGCTCCAGCACCTCGATCTCTCTCTGGTATTGGGGTGCCCAGAACTGGACACAATACTCAAGGTGCGGCCTCACCAGTGCTGAGTACAGGGGGACAATCACCTCCCTCCTTCTGCTGGTCACACTATTTCTAATACAAGCCAGGATGCCATTGGCTTTCTTGGCCACCTGGGCACACTGCTGGCTCATGTTCAGCTGCTTGTCAATTAGAACCCCCAGGTCCTTTTCCACCAGGCAGCTCTCCAGCCACACTGCCCCAAGCCTGTAGTGCTGCATGGGGTTGTTGTGGCCCAAGTGCAAGACCCAGCCCGTGGCCTTGTTGAAGCTCATACCGTTAGTGTTGGCCCATCGATCCAATCTATCCAAGTCTCTCTGTAGAGCCTCCCTATCCTCATGCAGATCAACACTCCCACTTAACTTGGTGTTATCTGCAAACTTACTGATGATACACTCTATGTCCTTATCAAGATCATCAATAAAGATGTTAAAGAGAAATGGTCCCAACACTAAGCCCTGAGGAACACCACTTGTGACTGGCCACCAGCTGGATTTAACTCCATTGAACTTTGTTCCTCAGAAAAATAAATTGTTTAGCCCTTCAGATAACAGTAGGTATCACTGATAGAAAAGCAGCCCTGACACTGAAGTGTAAAAATGGAGCACAAATAGAAGAAATTTTGCAATTTAGTAACCAGGAAGTTCTATTAACAAGTATTTATCTGCTCCTCTAAATATCTTTCAGCAAACAAAAAAAAGTTACTGTATTTTTATTTAGCAAATAAGTGGAAGTTCTTCACAGCTTTCAACTTTAGATAAGAGTTGCCGATGCTTTGTCATCAGACTGAAAAGTTTTGTCGTTATCTTCCACAAGAAATAGCACGGAGGAACACAATTCAGCCCCAGGCCAGACTCAAGAGCCGATCATAAAAAAAATACCAATGCAGTTGGCAAGCAATCCTTTCCACCAGTTGCCTTAGTATTACCTCTCCCAAGCCTAAAGGAAGCCAAAAGAAGTTTCACTAGGCATCTGAAATATGCATCCTTCCTCATTAGATCTCATTATATCAGGTTTCTCTTTCAAAAGCATTTTCTTCTCCTGCTACAAGTTAGTTCTCATCTGCAGCTAAGCAGAAGTGGCTTTTTTCCTGTCCTTTATCAATAGTTGTAATTCAGATGCACTTTTTTTCTTGACTTGTACCACAAGAATTGAGCAAAGACTCTAGTGTCCAGAGGTTTTTCCACCTCATCACGCTCACAATACAATTGTAAGAAAGGAGACTTACCTATTCCCCACTTCACGCCTAGAACTTCGGTACTCAGACCAAAACTGGTCTATTAAAGTAGCAAATATTAGGATGCTACTTTTATCACAGCTTGCAGTTTCAAAAACCATTTAATCAATATGCTATTAATATCTCATCTAACTCCTTCTTAAATACGTGGGCAGAAAACCATTCTTTGTTTCCCAATTTCACTATCTCAATTACTACCACCCACTTAGTACAGATCAGCCAGACATAGGTTGACCCACCAAATACCAGAATCTATATACAGAAAATAAGGGAAATAAATTTCTTCCAAATTCAGGACCTCCAAGGTATCAGCCAATTCTAAACTACCAGAGCTTCAGCCTTGCCAATTTACAAACCCAGAATATTAATGAAGAAAATCAAGTACTTAATTATTCCTTTAAAAATTCTGAAATAAATCTAAGTTGTATTTCCCTTTGCAAAAGGAGAGCACTGAGACAATCGTTTTACAAGTTTAAGTGAATGCTGACATTCACAAGCCCATTTTATCCCAAATATTGGGTATAAGCAAGTCACCAAACACTGTCTATATGTGAGAATAGCACAAGTAAGAACATATTTCCTTTTTTTTAAAAAAAAAAAAAAAGACCAAGATTATTTGTATTTTTAAGATCTTAGATTTTCTTCTATACAGACTGAACAAACCACGTAAAAAGTAGCAAAGTGAAGCACCTCACTGCACAGCATCTTTTATACCAGAGATACTTTCAGTCAAGAGAAAAAAAAAAAAACATGCCTTGAATATACCTAGTAGTACTTATGTGCTGACATGGTAAGTAATACATTTTTCAAAGTAATGTAACTCTTTAACAGTTAATGCAAGATTTCTAAACCAATCCCCACCTCTCTCAAGAGGAAAGAATAAACTTTTTGGCCATTGCCACCTTAAGAATAGCTGACGATGTTTCAGCAATGTATGAGCTGTTTTTATAAGCAGTTTAACTGGCTGTGCACCAGGGGTAGCATAGACAGCTGAAATAAAAATGTCAGCAATCATCTCTACACCTAGAGTTAAAGCCCAAATACCAGCCTATTTTACATCTAGCCCTACACATAGGCCCTCGGGCTTCCTTTTGCATTAAGTGCAGCATATCAGTTTATTAAGCACACTTGCTTACCTCCTTCTACTGTAAGAGTTAATGGAGGAGACTGAGTCAAATCCAGGCTTGAAATAGTTTGAAGAGACCAAAATATAAGCTCCACTACTACTTCTTCCATGGCTGTACTGCTCCTACTACTACAGGATCTTAACCATATGGTTGTACAGATATTAAAGAGCCAAGCCTTTAAACAGCTTATATTTTACATGGATATCCTCAAGGCTGACTTTTCACATTGCAACTTTGCAGAAAGTTATGTCCAAACATAAAACACATGGGATTTTATGCTACTAGCAAAGAGGATGCTTATGGCAGCTTATGTTTTCCAGGATACAGGCTTTAGGGTGGGTGTATTTATTTTTGGGGTGTATTTATTTTTTAAGTCACCTCACTTCAACTGAATCCCAAAGAAGAAAACATCTTCTTCGGGGGGGGGGGGAAAGAAAAGATCTTTCAAATAAAACACTGAAAAAAATTAATTCACAGACATTAAGCTTCAACACCCACCAGCAAGAAGAGTTTGGGAATAATAATGAGGACTGTTCAGCTGTCACAATAGTGGCATAAATATAGTACAAGAGCCATTCCAACCTTGGCTTCCACTGCTGTCAATGGCTTCCAAGAAATCTATACTTTTCACTACATTTCCATTTACTAAGAAGTGACGCAGCAGGCTTCAAACATTTGAGCCTCAATGAAGTAAAAGGTAAAATTAAGTCTGCGTGCACTTATATATACCCCAATATATGTAGTTATAATTCTTCTTAAGAACTGTAAAGCAATAATTTTGTTGGAAAGCCAAAGAATTCAAATATTGGCTTCCCTTACTAAGAATTTATTGCCATAATGACCTTGAACTTCCTTACTTTTTAAAACTCTAATAATATTCCACTCGGATTTCACAATAAAAGTTGAAAAGAAGATTGAGAAGGTGCCCTCCCCTCTCTTCCTGGGAGATTCTTATGTCACAAGGAATGCACTGCATTTAGATACATAGCACGAGAGATTCTTTCCTATTGGCATTGGAAGACACACCTAGGAAAACTTTTCTTGTAAACTTTTTTAAGCAGTCCCCAAACACGTGTTTCAGAAACTCAAACACTCTTGCAGGAACCTCCTCCTCCAAGACCTCCAGAAGGTCACCCATCCTCTCTTGCCTCTCCACTCAGCCTTTGTATGGGTCCTAACCCCAACACTAAGAGTGCCATATACAGGAAACTGAAAGCCCACCAGTATGCTCAGTTTTCAATTCTGACCTCGAATTGCTTTCACATGAAGACTTCATATATAGACTTCACTGCCTCACTACCTCAAGCCATTCAAGTTCATAATGCTTTGGACTCAAAGGAGGCTTGCTCTTGTTCACGTTCACACACTGAGATAACCCCATGTTTCCCCAGCAGAAGAGGCTCAAGGAGGTCAGGAAAGCTTGGAACTGAAAGCAAAGTGCTACTGCGCTCCTGATAAGGGGTTATTTCCCTGATTTTGTCTGTTTCAGAAATGAAGCCTGATCCACCTTTCTTATTCATGTATTTTTTGATTCCAGCCTCTATGTTTGTTGCCAGATATGAAAAGAGTTCTGATATTGCTAACAGAGCATTTCAATGCAGTAAACTACAGCAAGAGTTAGGTGTGTATATTTCACTCACAAACTAAATAAGCACTTTTCAAAACATTAAATGGCTGCAGACATTCCTCCATGGAGGTCTGTGCCTAACACGGGGCAGAACTATGCAGTGGAGAAGACACAGCAGCCAGACTAATTAAAGGAGATGGTAGTAATCATAACAACTAGAGAGATCACCACATTGCATATAACAAGAAAAATTATTTTTCTTTAGAATTACATCACTGATTAAAAAAAGTGTTCTACATTTCCCCTATGCAATCTCACTGCCTTTTGCCATTTAAGCAGGATTATAACAACGTAAGACTTCAAAATATTCCAAAGCATTTTAAAATAAGCACATAGAAACATTCACACACTTTATACTGAAAAATATTGACCTTACTGCCCTAGAAATGACAGTAAGAAATCATCTGTTGCCCAAAAGGGTTGCAGTACAAATTGTCTGCATAGACCACTGAAAATCTGCATTACACAGGGAAAGCCAGTTATGAATAGGCTCCTGAATATTCACTGAGTCACTAGTTAAATGCTGTGCTAGCACACCATTCTCTAACAAATCATGATCAAATATACCCAGATTATCCCAAGTAAGTGTTTGGAGATTTTTAAATCAGGCATGGACAACAAAGGAAATTCAACAACATCTCTCATGCAATCAAAGCACCAAATCAGGCCAGTAACAGAAAGCGACACTCCAAAATCCAACTTAAGCTACTTGTGTTACATGTTAGGCAAAACCTGTGACAAATAAAGCTAACAATCCCAAATCCTGCCTATAAAAGAAAGTATGAAACTTTTCCATTGTGAAGATTAAAGCAGAGTTAGAAAATAAATGAAGAGCTGTCACCTACCACTGCTCAGTCAGATGTAAAACGATGGCCAGTAGCTCTCCTACTTATAAGATCCCACACAGTTGCAAGCTATTGAGTCAGAAAAGTGGAAAAACCCCGTGACCTGATAACTGCATGGTCTGTAGAAAAAAACATTGCAGTGTTTGTCTTGCTAGTACAGCAAGGAAGCAGCATTTAAGATTAAAGCCCCAGTTAAACAAAAAAAAAAAAACACCACATAACAAACCACCACAAAAAAAAGCCCCTCAGCCATTACATAGTATCTGCTGAAAAAATACTAAAATAACAAATACCTTAAACTATTGGGTTTGTGGGTTTTTATCTGGGGGGGAGGGACAGTGTTTTTTAAAAACCATGAGAAACAAGCACAGTTTTGGAGCAAGTTCTTTTTCTGATGCAATGGCCTGCAACAGTCAGAACCTAGAAATTCCCTACGAAAGCCATCATGAGGCCAGAGTTCATCCTAACACAAGCTTTGATTTACAGATCGTCAAGCTTATGTTAATCCTAGGTTCCACATAACTAGGGTTTGCTTTAGTCTTTTAAGGGCATGCTTTGCCATTGTGCTTACGAAAACAGCAAAGTTTCATGGTTTCTAAAACTTGTGCACAATTAGAGAGATGTATTTTTGAAGTTGCAGTCCGAGATATTACAGGGGTTAATTACTGCACATCTCACCAAAACAGAAGTTGTCATGCTCCAAATCAAGATTTAAACTTACAATTCTGAAATAAGACAAAAACCACGAGAGCTTCCTAACGAAAGTATTTCAGAACAGTTACAAGTACATTTTAATTATCTATCACTTCTCTCTTACATGGAAGGTTAAAAAAAAATGACTCCCAAGTATTGGCATAGTAAACATATACATCACTAGGGATTTTCACTGCATGAAGCTTCCATACTAAAGACAGTTACTGCAATGCAATATAATCTCTAACAGACAAATCTAGGCACAGAAACTTGAAAGACTTCCTGGTCATTGCCCTGGAAAACAAGGCCAAATGTGGGGAAGACAAGACTGCAGCTATCGAAATAAGAGTCGACAGACTTCTAGCATTTTTCTTTGCTCAGTGAACTTCTGCAGCTGAAATGCGTAACTGCCCTTCCTTGCCGAACCAGCTCCTCCAGGTTTCCATGCAGGTTCTAGTGAAGGACAGCCTTGCAAGCCAACTGACACCAGCAGCATTTCACATATACTCTCTGATAACAGACAAACATATTATATTAGCAAGACCACCATCAAACATGTGTTTTCCTCATGCTCTTTCCTAAGACCACACACAATTATGACTTTGGGTACACTTACTATAGTACTTACAATACACATCCCCCAACACAGGGCAAAACTTCATTATAAACAGGCACCATGCATCTGCGTGTTGACAGAGACCGCATCCTGACTAGGCAGCAGTAAAATAAAGAGCAAAGGCAACTATTAATCCATACATGAACCAAAAGAGTGGAGCAATGTGATTAATTAGCAGTATACAAAGAAGCTAAGTTGCCCTCATTTATATCAATTTACCTCTACTGAAACTAGTTAAAACTGCAGAAATTAAATAGAAGAATTCAGTTTAAAATGAGAAGAAGCCCTTAACCACTGGAAATCCAACATTCAGCTTTGCAAACAAAGTCATCAGGATAACACTCTCCCACTGAAACTAAAACTGAAGGGTACACACAGACTCAAAGGTTACAAGTACTTTTTGATCCACTGCACTGACTGACACAAATATGATTACTAAAGCTTGACTTCACCTTGCAGCTGAGATAACAAGTCAAATTATGCTAAAAGTATTTTAGTTAGAAATGGGTTTAAGATGAAGTTCAAATGTTAGAAAACACAGCACAATTAAAAATAAACTTAAAAAAAAACATTCACATACATGGGACAGAAGAGTCAGTAAGTCAACACAGCAAGAAAGTTGCATCACTACTGTGAGCTCACTACCCACATTCCTGCATAATCAGAAGACTAATTTTTGCTGAGGCAACTCTGGAGATATTTCATCATTTACATGACACCAGCTCTTCTAACCACCTTCAAAAGGAACATCACTGTCATTAAATCATTTTCTTTTCCTTAAAAAAAAAAAAGCCCTTGAACTTCAAAAAGACTGAAAAGAAGCTGAACCATCTGTTTCCATCTATTTGATTTTGCAATAGTTTTAGACCAAATAAAACTAATACTTCTTAGACAGGTCTTTACCATCACTCCCCTGAAGCAGCTTACCCATTCTCTGTATATGTGTGTTGTAAGCCCAGTAATAAGGATAAATTTCTAAATACAAACTTATCCAAAATTAGCAAGTTACCAATGCTGATGGCATATTTGTAGCTGGGTTTACTTGTAAGTATTGAGATAAATTGGCATTCTCTCTTCCAAAAAAGTTCTTTTAGAGCAACTGGTTTAAAATGCTACAGAACATAAACCACTTTGGAAGTAATTATTTAATTGTTCAAAACCACGTACCACCAGCTTGTTCTTTAAGTGGGTTATGACATTGAAAATGCAAGCATCTGCTGGCTCAGCAAAGCCATTCAAAACATGAAAACAGAGCTGTGGCCTTTTTCTCATTCTTACCTATCAAAGAACGCGAACACCACAAACTTCTCTTTTTAGAGGAGAAGCAGCCACCTTGTCCTCCTGCTGAAAATATTTAAATTACGTATGCCTGAGACAGTTTGAAATTCAGGAAAGAACGAACTGCACTCCCACCTCAGCCTCAGAAGCAAAGGAGTGTCCAGGTGAGCACCAGCTATATGACCCACCACTGCAGCTGACGGTACTTCAAAAAAATAAATAAAAATCACAGCCCCAGAAGGCAGCCACCCTCCCCTCGCCTTTTCCTCAAACTATGGGGCAGGGGAGGGGAGAAGTGACTTCCTTCCCCATTCCTAGCCACGCTTTCTCCTCTTATCAGCTCGGGCAATCTTGTGGCGACAGGTCCTTGCAAAAAAACACGTTTTTGGCATTAGATGAAATCACACTCCTGAGCGCACGCAAGCATTGGCTCCAATGCAATGGAAGCAGTTACAGCACGCAGCTGGGGACAGGAAGAGGAAGACCACAAGGTTTGAAACGTCTGACAGCTCAAGTGAATTAAGTGTGATGTGAGACTACACCTTAGTTATTTTTCCCAAGTAAGATGAAGGAAGCTGGTGAAGCTACCTAATTACATGAGACAGCAAGGAAGTAAAATTTGACTAAAAGAGTAATTGCATTTTATTCAGGCTCCCAAGACAATGATTCCATTTTTAATATTAAAGATTCATGCCTTCTCTTTCAAGTTTGACCAGGGAAAAAGGAGAGTGGAATAACTATCAGCTAAGCAAAAGTTTCTAAAAAAAAGACATAGGAAACATAACTTTTAACCCCACCAGATCCTAGAAAAAACAGAAAGTGTCCTTTACACATCCCAGGTTTAAAAAAATAAAATAGAAATGAAAAAGGCTCACCACAACCTAAAATTCCCATTTAAACAAAGATATAGCAAAGCTCCAAGACAAAAAAAAAAAAAAAATCTGTTGTTGTGGCTAGTAGTTGACAACACAGAGCTCTCGAAGAAAGCAGTTCTTTCAAGGTTCAGTTTAAGTGTTTACATCGCAAGAGAACAAGATGACTAACAGCATGGAATATGAAACACTAAATAAAGAACTAGCATTTGGTCTTCCCTGAACCAGCTTTTTGGGGTTTTGTTTGTTCAGAAAGAGTGCAAAGATGACAGAAATTACCTCCAAGTCCAGTGTTTTACAACTTCCGTATTCTATGTATCCCTCATTACATAAAATCAAAATACAGCACAAAAAATACCATTTAGAATACTTCATGAAATACACTTTAGATTGTCTATAATCCTGAATATCAAAGGATGCCAGCCTACATTAACTACAATTAAAACCAATACTTCACCTAACAGCATGTATCTAAAGAAATGTATTTCAGCGTTAGATAGCAGGTTCATGTTTAAAATCTCTACTACACTATTGTAAAAGGAAAAAAAAAAAAAAAAGACATATGGGACGAACAAGTCATCAATGCTGCAAACACCAGGATCATCAAAACACGTATCTTCTGTAAGATACCAACTGCTTTCAGACAAGAACACCTACCAGAATGCACTGTACTTTTTTAGCAAGCCAAAATAATGACTGAATTAATTATGTGCACACATAATTTTGTGTGCAGAAAAATTATCTCCTCTACCAGTCCAGGGGATTATTTTTGTAGAGGCAGTCAGGAGGAGGACGAGAAATATTATGCAAGCATTAAAAGATACTAAATTGGGGGTTTTGTCCAGAACTGTAACCTTTACTCCTAGGCAGCTTTTAAGTGATGAACAGCACAGAATAAATGTACAGCATCACACATGAGCCCAGTCAGAAAAACACAACATTGTTAATGCAATTAAAATGAGCAAAGGTATGTAGAGTTGTCAGCTTGTCCAGCTTGATATTATGAGTGTCATCAACAACAACGGCAAAGTTTAACTTACCGTAAACCTCTCTATTTTGATTGAAGCTTTCCAGAGCTCCTCAGAGAACTGAAAGAACAGTTTCTACAATTCCTGATGGCTTGCCATGTACTATTTTCACATGTTTCATAAACAGTAGTTATATGTAAAGTTTAGGTGCCTTCATGAAGGTAACAGATGAAGAGAATCAAGATTTCAACAAGAAAAGCTGCTTCTAACAATCTACTTGGTGCACTGTAGTGCTTTTTGGTTTATGCTGCCATTACCAAATACCTGAAGATCCTTACAGTCTTTTTATAATGATGCTTTGCTTAAAAAAAAGATCCAACAAAACGTATAAAAATAGTTTTCTTATAAATATGAAATGCCTGTGTTAAAAACTATAGGTTTGGGGGGAACATAAATATACATTTGCATAGAACAGGCCAATACATTTCCATAATAAAGAAATTATTTTGCATTATTTTACTCCATCTTTCAGTACAAACTCCTGGCATCTTCCAGATGATATTTGCAAAACAAGGATTTCAAGGGTTTATCAGCTGTTGTCCTTGATAGAGGTGCAGAAAGCTTTGCTTATGAAAATATTTTGAGAAGCAGATAGAGTCAGTTATTGTAAATTTTCTGGTGTGCAGAACGTGTCTGAACTACAGGTGTTTGTAGGCTTTCTAGCCTTCACAGAACTTTCTTACACAACATTAAGAAGATTTTACTTAACATACTAATGAAAGAGCCAAAGAGAATTACTAGTAGACAATGCCAGCAATCTAATTTGCAGAAGAGAAAGCAATATATAGCATCAGCAACATCACTGTAAGTCTTATTTTAGCAGCAGTGTTCACTCTTGGCTGCAGAATCACAGCTGGCACCTGTAACTTCTAAAGCAATATGTATGAATTATCAGAGTGGTATGCCTAGGCAACATTTCACAAATATTAAAGGGCACAAGAATAAACACACCTAAAGACTGCCTACTGGAAGCTAAGGAAAACTACTAAGAGAAGAAAATTACTTAAAGCTGGGAGAACAGGAAAAACACATGAAAAGCTAACACCGTCAGGGGAAAGATCCCTATTCCAGGCAGGAAATAATTTGTAACGTAAAGCATATAGCACACTTACTTGGAAATCTACAGCAGCAGTTTAAGGCTTGAATTCAAAGCACATTTTTGTAGTTTACAACAGCCTTTCTTCCCACACATTGAAAAAAAGAAAAAAAAAAAAAGTCCTATACTAAATTCTCAAAGACAGCAGGGGAGAACCTTGACATACCTTCTGCCCTTACAGCTCTGTCCAAGAACGAAAGCATAGCCCATCACTCCCAGGAGGAGCTAGACTAGACATCAGAACACCCACTCTTCCATTAGGAAAGCCTGGAAATTCAGATACTTCATATTTCTATTGAAATGTTTGCTACGAAGTTTCATTTGAAAAAGACCTATCAACACAACCATAAAAATTCCAAAGAGAAAACAATTAAAGCAAGTTCTACATGGCTTAGGAGCTATTTATGACCCAAGACACTCTCCACCCTTACAAAGCACCTCTCTAACACACAGCACTGAGTTTTTCCTACAGCGACCATATATCTGACCGTTGCAGATAAGTATGTTCTCCGTGGACAGATGCACAGTGATCAAGTGGCAGGAGTCAGTGACCGTTCCAGAGGAATAACACAGGGATACGAGTATAGTAGAAATAGATTTGTAGGTATATTTTTTCAGGTAGCAATCTGTACTCAAAACAGGCTACAGTCCTCCATTCCCATTCTTTCCCTGCTCACCATACCTATCATCTCACTCATGGTTTTCTCCCTGTGTACTTAACAGCCTTCTCCCATGACGAAATTCATCCTCACCCTCATTTACCAGCACACCCCCAGCCATATATCAATACTCATCAGTATGACCTCTACTGCACTCAGCAGAAACAAGGGAGGGAGAGGGGGTGAGGGGAGAAAAGCAGAGTAAAGATGACTTGTACCTTCTATAACTTGTCTCAGTATGTCAGAAGACAAGCAGAAAATCTCCCTCCTGTCGCATCAATTCTCAAACCAATATTCACAACACAGACATACCACCTGCATCTTCCCACGTGCTTCCTCTGCACTGCAAGTTATGCCCTTGAGCTGCTGCATGCTTTGGGAGCAGCAGCCAAAAGGGACATAAGGGACTGTATCCGTAACATAGTCGTTGAGGAAGGAAAGAGAGGAAAAGGAGGAAACGAGTAACACTGCATAGCAGAGAATTGAAGATGCAAGAGACAAAACTGACTGGAAGCCTTTGATTCCACGGTGCCATTCCTCTCTCACTGCACTGGGAACAGAAGGGGGACTGGTGAGAGATGCTGAAGTCCAGCTTCAAGCTCCAGATTCAGATATGTGATGCAGCCTCTCCCTCGAGGGAACCTGACATTCACAGAGGTGTCAGCTAGAACAAACACCAGATACCCTCTGCAGAGAGAACCTATTCCAAAACATCACTGGCCTTCCAGGTCCCTCCTCACTCCCTTCCCCTCAAACTCTCTGCTATAAAATATACCCAGTCTAACTGTTCTGTCACAGAATCACAGCATGGTAGGGGTTGGAAGGGACCTCTGGAGATCATCTAGTCTAACCCCCTGCCAGAATAGGGTCACCTACAGCAGGTTGCACAGGAACACATCCAGGCAGGTTTTGAATGTCTCCGGAGATGGCGACTCCACAACCCCTCTGGGCAGCCTGTTCCAGTGCTCTGCCACCCCCAGGGTAAATAAGTTTTTCCTCCTGTTGAGATGGAATTTACTGTGTTCCAGTTTGTGCCCATTGCCCCTTGTCCTGTGACTGGCCACCACCAAGAAGAGTCCGGCCCCACCCTCTTGACACCCGCCCTACTTCTCAAACACATATCCATTTAAATTCTTCTTCCACATCATCCCTCCCCATTGCCATAAAACCGTGTAGCCCTGTAACACAGTATTGCCACTGCTAGTAGCAGTCCATAAGCTCTGTACTGCATTTGCAAGGCCTTAGGACTAAAGCCCATCAGGCTTACTTTGGCTGAACTTTTCTTGACCTGCCTGCAACTCTTACTTGATTTAGCTGTGACAGCAATTTCTCTAATTGACCAGGTGGCCTATGCCTAATTGGTTCTACTTTTGTTTACCCAGGCACGCTGCAACCATCGTTTCATATAGATAGCAGTTACTCTGTATAGAATGAGATATTCACAATGCTACAACAATGATGCAGTGCAGAGAAGTACAGGGCTGGTATGACAGCAGAGGCCTTGAGAAGTGGAGACACAGGACTCAGCAGAGAGGAGTGCAGGCATGGGATCAACAGAGATGGCTTGTACAAGACTTGGCACTGGACAGCCCACAACTCACCAGCAGCCAGCTAAGAGAAATGCAGACCTGGACAAAACTGGTTTTACAGGTAAACAAACAAGAAATAAATAGTATCTAATATATAGTCCCTTTTACGTATTTGGATGTAACAAGGAGCTGCAAATCAGTGAAGAGGAAAAGCATATAAAAATGGTCTCAAGTGGATCCTAGACTGAGGAAGATGAAACCACCAACATGAACGATCACATTCCTCCTTGCGAAGGACACCTGATGCTGACAACTCACTGTAACAGCCAGGATGAAGCCACTGACCTTAGCACTCAGAGCAGCAGTAAGATGGTAAGCATAACTACTTTAACAGCATTATTGCTCTTTCTTTTTTTTGTAACAATTAGAATCTGGATTAATGATCACTAGGCTCGTGAGATTTCACTTATTCTAACAATAAATTCTTGGCCTCCCTTAAGGTATGCTTCCTTTTTTTAGCCATAAATGAGATTTTGCACATAGCACCCAGTAGAGACCCATGCTCAGTAATTTACAGACACAGAAATACATGCGGCAATACACAAAGAGAACAAGGTATCCAGAAGGCACCAAGACTCTCAAAGTGTCCTTTGTACACCAGCCGCTGTCACTGGAAGCACCCCGAGCAGCAGTGCTTCAGTACCCGAAGGCTTCTGCGTGATTTTGTCATCTACCACACCAGGGACAAAGATGAGCGCTAGGCCTTCTTTCCTTTAGAGCACAAAGATCCAACCCATCCGTCTGCTTTCTGAAATCACACTTGACTCATCTCCTCGACAGAGCTGCTCCCAAGATATACCTGTGAAACATAGCCCATGAAACAAACTGATAACAACACACACTACAAAGCAGAATACGTGGTGTGGCAGAAGGTGCGAGGAAAATTAGTCAGACAAGCAAAATGCCTCACTAGCAAAATACTCATTACACAGAAAGAACTAGAGAAACTAGAACAGTTTACACCCTAACCTGGTAAAGGGTAACAGCCTTAAGTCATTAACATCAACATCTTCATGCACTACACATCTAGGTAGTAAAAACGCCTAGAGAGAAAATAATATTTTGTGAAAATCCTTCATAGGGAGTGCTTTCATAAGAGAGACACTTAATGACTCAAAAAGGATGTATCAAATGAGCAGTCTAGGTAAGGGGAAGAAGTTGTAGTTTCTAGTTCATACACATTTTAAGATGTCAGTTTTCATTTAGCTCCTTATCAGTATTAACAACTAAAAACACTCTCCAAATTGATTGTATTTTTGTATTTATTATTTATAGCAGCAGGTAACAATATGTTCTGTCCTGTTAGTGTATATATGCACAACGTTATTTGGTCAGCTTTCCATATGGTTAACGTAGCTGCCATTATAAGAACCTCTTACACAGAAAAAAAAGTTCACAGACGGGGCAGTATCCAAGATAATATGCTCATAACCATGGAAGTGATCATCCTACCCTTCAATCGCTAAAGTGCCTAATATCTGCATTTATTAAAGTTGCACAAATCTCTAAATCATAGCACAGTCTACAGCATTGTCTCCCACTAAAAAAAGAAACCCCAAAAAAATCCCAAAACCACTTCAGGCGCTGGAACTGAACCAAGCAGCTATTTTCACCCGACAATCGAGATCCGTGCTCACAACCAGTGGCCGCCTGTCACTGGCCCGTTCCCCGACAACCTTCCCGAGAGCCCGGGCCAGGCTGAGGGAAGCGCGTTTCAGAGGCAGCGCAACGACGGTGGCAGCAACGCAACCGCTCCAGCGCCGATGGCCAAACTTCCCCTGCCACAGCCGGCCTCAGGGACCGCCAGCCTCCTCCTCCACACCGCCGCCCGCGGGACACCCAGCCGCCCCCCGCCACCCTCTTGTCGGGCCTCCGCCACCGGCTGGGCCCGCACACACAGCTACTGCCGTTGCCCCGGGCGAGAGGCACGACCGGGCCTTCCGCCACGCCACCGCCACCCGGCCAAGGGCCGCCGGGCCGGGCCCGCCGAGCCCCGCCTGCCCGCCTCCTCCGACGAGGCCGCGATGCCCCGGCAGGGCCTGACTCAGCGACGCCGCACCGGCGCTCGCCACTGCTGTCAGCGGCCCGGGGAAGGCAGCGAAGAGACGGCGAGGAGTAGGTGGGGGTGGCCACCTTTACCTGTCCTCGCTCTTGTTCTTCTGCTTCTTGCCCATGGCGGCGGCCCCGGCGCTCGTCCCCCACCTCAGCGCTACCCGCCCGCCCGCGCGCAGCACCGCGCATATGGCAAAGCCGCCCCCGCCGCCCGCCCGGCCCCGCCCCGCCCCCGCCTTCCCGGCCTGCACCGCGCACGCACGCCACGAGCGGCGACCCGGGCAGCGCCTCCCCGCTCTAACGCCCCCTGCCGGGCCGGAGGGGGAAAACGGTCGGTGCTGCCCGGGGAGGGGCGGAGAAGCGGAGGGAGGGGAAGGGAGGGGAAGGGAGGGCCGGCGGCGGCCGCCTCGCTGGGGACACGGAGCGCTCGAACTCGGCTGCAGGGAGGGAGGTTCCCCTTTTGCGGGGAGTTTTGGCCCCGCTACAGTAATTCCTTCCGCGGGCAGAGCACGTCTCACGGTTCTCTTCAGCCTCAGGATCGCCACCTCCACCTCGCTTCGCTCCACGAAAATCCTCCCTTCTTCCCTCCGCCTTCACACGGCTACAGCTCCTTATCAGCCTCGCCCACCCCGGCTCCCGGCGGACGGCGGCGAAGGACAAGAGTTTATCTTCCCTCCCCACCTTCCCCATCAGCGTACTTCAGTACTGGGGAGACAGATTTCCAGGAAACAAGACAGCAGAACACTTCTCTTTTAAAAAAAAAAAACAGACTTTAATATCCCATTATTTAAATCCGCGGATCTTCTAGCGCGCTTCCAAGAGCAAAGAGACGACAAGCCCCGGCTACTCCAACACAGCCGTCTTCTCAACGAGACTGCCGGAACGGTCCGGCCGAGCCGCGCCGCCGCCCACCAGCCCCGCCTGCCCTCGCCGAGGCGCCCTTACCTCACGGCATCGCTCGAGGGGCCGGGCTCGGCCCGGCCCGGCCCGGCCCAGCCCAGCCCAGCCCCGCGCCTCCCGGCCGTTACTCCCCCGCCGCGCCCCGACTCCCTGCGGGGGCTCGGCCTTACACGCCCAACCCCGAGAAGAAGCTCCCCGCCCCCCCTCCCGCCCCCCCTCCCAAGAAACGCGGCGGGCGGCCCTCACAGCTCCCGCCGGCAGCCGTTACAGACGTTACAGCCGTCGCGCACCCGCCCCGCAGCGGCGGCACGCCGAGGTGAGGTGAGGGGCGGGGCAGGTCACGCCCCCCTCTCGCGGCCAAGCCCCGCCCCGAGCGCGGTCGTTAGGGAGACGGATGGGCTGTGCGTCCCGGCAGGGGTAGTCGCGGCGGGGCGGAGCTCTGGGTGTGTGCGTGCGTGCGTGCGTGCGTGCGCGCGCGCGCGCGGGGGCACGTGGCCGCGGCCCCGCCCCGGCTCTCGCGAGAGGCTGGCGGGGTGCTGCCGTCGGGCGGGGCGGGGCGGGGAGAGGCGGGGAGCGGAGCCGCCGCGGCGGAGGAGGAGGAGGACGGGGTGAGTGGCCGTGCCGTGTTGGGGCTTCGGCCGTTTTGCGGGCGGCGCGGCCGGTACCGTGGCCGGGGAAGGGTGATGTTTTCCTTGGAGAGCTCGTCTGGAGCTGGGTGGGTGGGTGCGCGCGCGGGCGACCGTTGTTTGTAACGGCCCGGTGGAGGCGCGCGGCGCCTGCGCGGTGTCCCGCAGCCGGCGTCGGCCCCCCGGCCCTGTTACGGGCGGTCTCCGGCGGGCGGTGCCGGCCCGGTCCCCGGTGCCCCTCCCTGGTGGGGCGGGCAGGACTCGTTGCCCCGTCAGCGGTGCGGAGCCAGCCGGGAACGGGCCGTGGGCGCAGGGCCCCCGCTGCGTAGCAAATGTTTGTTGGCACCCCGGCGTCCCCGGCTCGGGGAGCCCTCTGGGCGGAGGCTGGCTGGGGTTGACTTTACGTTTTCCTCCCTGTTTGCTTGGAGGGCGAGCCTCCCTTTGCCCTAGCTGAGCAGTGTTCCCTACCGCTCCTGAAGATCTCATGGCTTCTGACCCGCGCTAGCAAGGTTCTTATTTCCTCTGGAAACACAAGGGGGATAGAAAATACTAAACGGAGAGGCTTTGCAGTTAGCAGCTTCGGGGAGAGGGACTCCAGAGAAGGTGCCGCAGGTCAGAGCAAGCGTGGCTGTGAGACGTGCGGAGAGTGGCAGCAGGCTCAGCGCTGCTGATGTTGCATTGCACTTGGAGTGCTGCCGTGGTGTTGGTGTTTTGCCCATCGCTACTTAAAATGCTTTCTTGCCTCTCTGTGCAAGGTGTTTGCCAGTGCCGTTGGATTTGTAGTTTGGCTGTTCTGAAATACAGCCAAGAGTACTGTGGAGCCCGAATTCAGCACATCAAATCTGTGGCCTGCAGGTTGAGAATCTGGTTAGGGTGACTGTGCACTATCCCTGTTTCAAAACTGTCACTTTTTATAGTGATAGTTTTTTTTGTAGTGTTAATTTATTGAGGAGAACAATCGATTATGTTGCCACAGCTCTTCATGCACCCCAGTCTTAGTATTTTGTGCCTTTTGGAGTGTTAGGGCAGGGGGAATGTAACAGAAAATTATTTTAGTTTTGCTTTTTCATACAGCAATTAGGTAGCGGTTGTTGGGTTTTTTAAATCCTTTCGCTGGCTGCCATATGGTGGTGTTTGCAATAGCAGTTTTCTTGTACTAATTGAAGCAGTGTATTGGCCTAAAGCATTTGCTCTTTAGTGCCTTTTAGCTGAGGAGAGGAGCATTAATTCAGATTTAAATATGTTAATATGCATCGGGTACTTAAAGTAATTGTATTTAAACTACTGGTGGAAAGTTATATACTGAGCATTGCTTAGACTTACTCTGAGACATCTTGCAGCTTGGAGCTTTGTGATTGCATCTTCTACTTTCAGAATATGTATTAAATGTATATGGATCTGTCTCAGGATTAGTGTTCCTTTGGAACTGGTGAATTTTATGTCTTCGTATCGACAAGTAATTTCAGGTTCCTGTGCACTTTCAACAGCTACCTTTGGGATTGAGAGAATAGGATTTGACTGGTATCTTTGTTGCCATCTGTGTTCATTGTGAAAGTATTCTCCAAAGGGTGTTGCAATATAGAAAAGAACTATCTACTGCTATCTTCAAATTGCATAGCATTTTGTTTCTCTACAGTGTGAACTGCAAGTAAGAGAGGTCAGGCTTTTAATTAAGTGTTTATATAAATGTTAATTCCATGTATCACTATTTCCACAGCTTTGAAGAGATCACTTTATAGGTAAAGATGGCTGCTGATACTTCTGTTGAAATACTTCAAAAAGTTCTGGAGAATGAAATACTTCAGACTACCAAGGTTGTGGAAGAACATCTGGATGCTGAAATGCAGAAGCTGGACCAAATGGATGAAGATGAATTGGAACGCCTTAAACAAAGGAGGCTTGAGGCACTAAAAAAGGCCCAGCAGCAGAAACAAGTAATTCCTGTAGTTATATAGACTCTTGATGTGGATAGTGTAACAGACTTTTTGGTAATCCTAGGGAAACTGTGTATGTGAACCAAGTATTTGGTATGTGTCCGTATTCATTGAACATTGCTATCTGGAAGCATAAGCCTTGTAGGCATCCTAATCATAAGCCTTAAGGCTCCTTAAGCTTCTGAATTATGAAGATTGTTACTTATGGCATGTAAGTGATGCATGCTCTTCTCTTAAGGTATTTTGTAGAAGAATGATACAGGGTCTTTCCTTGTTCGTAGGGTGAATCGTTTGTCCCACTCCTAACCCAATGAAATGTCCGTGTATGACTGCTCATTTCTTCTTGCAGGAAAGAAATTCTGCTTTTGTCCCTGATATCTCATGCTAAATTGTGGTCCTTGTGTTCCCCAAAAAGTCTCTTTGAACATTGTTCTCACCAAAATTTTGGTAACACACAGTGTGAGACATGAATTATAAGTAGGGAAGCCGTAAGTTTCTTAACTTTCTCCATCGAAGAAAACCTCAACAAATAGACTGGGTTGGGGGTGAGGTGGCTGGGTTGAAAGGAGATGCTCTGACTGTGGTGGAACCCATAAAAGCTAATGCCATGCTTTGAAACGGGAATGCAGTAAAATGTTATGGCATGGTTGGGATGCTGGAGGATAGGCAGTGTTAGCAGCTTTGACTCTATAGACACGGAAGCAGAGAAAGTGGCACACCATTTGTTTGTTTTCAGAAGTTCGGTTTATATTTGATTCTAGTGTTTTCCTTTTTCTGAAGTCATAATGCTTAGATGTTCTTGGATGTGACGTGGTAGTTCTCATGCAAAAACTTGTTCATGTCAGTTGATCTTAAGTCACTGTTCTCATGCATTTTCAAATGCAAATTTAAAGTAGGGTAGTACTCAGTAAAAGGAGTAAGCTGCCACACTATTCTGGAATAGGATTGTGCAGAGGGAAATTAATGCATACCCACTGTTGAAGGGTAGGTCAGGTCTTGATTTACATCATGATGACTTCTCCATGTGCTCGTACTTCTATGCATTTTTAATGTGTACAATGTTCAGGAAATTCTTTGTTCTATCCTGATGTAGCTAATTTAGCTTACGGGATATTTTTGGTTTGCCTGGAAACCTTTTTTTTTTTATTTTCTTTTCACTCTGCTAAGATGAACGGCAAGATCAGGAGCAGTAATTTATGTAAATTCTTTCTGCCGCACTGGAAATTAAAGTTTTTTGTTGGGTTCTGTCATACTGTACTACTTCTAATCATTTAGCTTGGTCTGTACTTGTTTTAATACACCTACAATACTGAAAGGTAATTGTAATGCTTGGCTTAAATGCCTTTGAAAATCTGGAAGATTAGTTTTTTTCTAAACCGTATTTGCACACTTAAACAGGCAGTTCTTGAAGTTGCCTGTAAATTTTAGCTTGTGAAATTCTGTTTCTCCATACATTTTGTGACTAATAGTATGCATGTGTTTTCTGAATGGTTTTCTGGAAGCTGGCTCATATTAAGATACCTTCAGAGTATATTTGATAGATAGACGTCATCTGCTGCAGGTGAGTTAGTAGGCTTTTTTTCTGCCTGATTTTTTCAGAGGGTTAAATTAGAAGAAAATTATTTTAATACATACAATGACTTGAGTCAGTTTTAGACGAGTCCTTTGAGTGTTTGAAAACATTTTAGAGAGAGTATTCCAGGCTGTCGATTAGCAGTTTTCAAATCCTGAGAATTTTCTGTTGTTGGTGTTCTCTTTGAACTAGTCTAGTCTTACTGAGAGGCTGCACTGCAGAAATTTATGCAGCTCTGTATAAGATTTGTATTTCCAAATAAGTAAGGTAGCCTTACTGCTCAACCACCTACCTGTTGTTGAGAAAGAGACAATCCAAAAGTATTGTCTAACCTAGTGGCATTTGCGTATATTCAAAACAGAACTAAAGGGGGTGAAACAATTTTTTTTCTCCTTTTGTTACTGTATGGAATGGGCTTCCACTGCAGGCCCCCTCTTTTATTTTTCTTAAAAGCTGTAGAGCTTGCATGACAGGTGCAGGACTAACAAACTCCATACTAATTATTTCCTTTTATGTTTTCCAAAAGGAGTGGCTTTCAAAAGGACACGGAGAATACAGAGAAATCCCAAGTGAGAGAGACTTTTTCCAAGAAGTCAAAGAAAGTAAAAATGTGGTTTGCCATTTCTATAGAGATACAACATTCAGGTATAGTAAATAAGCTGTGCTTAAGAAACCTTTTGTTTATAGATGTCTACAAAAACGGATGTGTTCTTTTGTTCTTTCAAATCCCAGAAATAAATAAGCATTTTTAGAGGTATTGTATTTCCTTCATCTTCCAAATCTTCTCAAGATTTGATTTTTTTTTAATTTTTCTATTCCAGTTAATCTGAACAAGATTTGACAATAATTAATACTCTCTTACATAGTTGGTTAAACTATATATGTATAATTTCTTTGACAGTATTTGAAGAGTGCTGCATTTCATTATTGATTTAGTTTGAGGGAGCCAGCTCTGTAAAAGTAGTGACCATACAGGAGCAGCATTTCAAAAAGATCACTTTGGTTATTCCAGACAGATACTGTGGACAGTTCTGGCAAATAACAATAAAAATAAAAACTTGTTTAGGCATCTTCAGAATTGAACCTTTTATTTCGAAAGGATCTGTGGATACCAGTTACAGCCGCTTTCCCTTTGTGCTGGTGTGATTATGTCACTTCTTTCAGGTGTGAGAGACCTAGATCTGAGAATATGTCCTGCCTCAGAGTAGGAACCTAAAATAAGATCTCGCACTTCCTTGGAGGAATTTCAGAAGTTCTGGGTTGTAGGCTGTTCCTCAGTGGTTCTGTCTTAAGGTCTTTTGTTAAAATGCGGTTGCAAAGTAGAGTAGTTTGTTGAAGGGGAAGCCAGTTGTCCTGGTTTTGGTTGGTTGGTTGTTTTTTTCCCCCCAGGGTGTTATGTTCTCTCTAACTTACAGAATATAAACTGAAACAGCCTCAATGTGAGAAATGGAAAGAGGTCAAGGCTGGATTATGCAGTGAGGTATCTGTGTCCTACATTTTCTAAGTTAAATGTTTAAGTTTCAGAAGTATCCGAAACGTTTGTATTTGGCTAGCTTTTACTCAAAGAAGTTAAAAGACTGTCTCTGCAAATAAAGTAGCTTAGAACAGGTTTGAGTTGTTTGGTTCTTGTTTCTTGAACCAACAAAGTCTGTAGACTCAGACAGGAGAAAGAAGTTTAGAGAAAGTTCTTTGTAAAATGTGTCGTGCTGGCAACCAGCTTGAAGCTAGTGTGTCAGGTTTACCAACCACGATATCGAGTTGCTTTGATCCTTGCCCACTGCAGCTTTTTGATCTGTTCAGCTCTTCTCTTGAGTTAAAGGACAGTCACATCACAGAGTTCATGCAGCTAAGCCAAACCACTTAAAGAAGAAGTCCAGAAAGCTGAGATCGTAGGTGAAAAGTCCACAAATCTCTGCCATCTGACAAGTATTTTGAGCAGTTCACGTTACTGTCCCTTAGTGAGAAACAGTAATTGTATGCTTACTCCTATTCCATTGCAACAAAAAAGTGAAATATTTTTGCCTTTAGCCCTACTGAAGCAGTCTGTGGAAATAACTTTTTTTTTTTCCTGTAGTGAGTTACTGCATCTTGGTTTTGGTGGTAATGACTGAAAAAAACCAAAACCCTGTTACATGTTGAGAGTGCTTGGGATGTGAGTGTTAGTTATAGGGAAATTTTTCCAGCTGACAGGCAGCGAAGCTAGAGCGGGAAGAATGGAAGTCAGAGGGAAATTTCATCAATAAATGCAGGCCTCAAGAAATGAGAGAGGCTTTCAGGTGTATATGGGAGTAATTGGGAAGAAATTAGAGAAATGGATGGTGTAAGTACACAATAAAGGTGCTCCAAGCTGTTATTCTGCTAGTCATTAAATCCAGCTACCTTTGAAACACGTTTTCTCTTGAAACTAAATTCTTAATTACAAAGGTCATATCTGAGGAATTAATATGGTAGAACTAGCTCTACTGTTCCTTTTAAACTTTCTCTAAAATACATTTCTTCAGCATATTGATTCTAATACTTTATATATTTGGGGTTTTTTTTTCACAGGTGCCAAATAATGGATAAACATTTGACTGTATTGGCAAAAAAACATGTTGAGACAAAATTCTTGAAATTAAATGCTGAAAAATCTCCTTTTTTGTGCGAGAGACTGCGCATCAAAGTAATCCCCACTCTAGCACTAGTAAAAGATGGAAAAACACAAGACTATGTCGTGGGCTTTACTGATCTCGGCAACACTGATGACTTCACTACAGAGACCTTAGAATGGAGATTAGGCTGTGCAGACATAATTAATTACAGGTAATTAATTGTTTTGTGATTGTTTTATTTTCAGATACAGTGCAAGGAGAACATGCTTGCAGACAGGAGAATCTGTAAAACTTTGTAACTTTGACTGCTATGTTGGATGCTTAAGACACACCAGAGTTTAATCCAGTTATTTAATCTGTGTACTTTGGCAAGGGAAAGAGGAGAGTATCTCCTTGGCAAAGTATTGAGGCATTATAACGAGTGTTATAGTGTTCTCTTTGTACAGCGATAAAAATAGGAAGAGTTCTTGCTGTGAGGTGTATAGAGTAGCTACACTGCTTTGATAGGGCTTCTCAGAATCGTGCATCTAATGTAATCCTTTCTAAATGAGCTGTAGATGCTTAGATGTCACAGTAGCAATGCAGTAAAGTTTGAGCATTTTTAATCGCTTCAGAGAAAACTCAGCAAGTCGTCCTTAAACTGTATCATATTACATGCACAAATGTGTTGGGTTTTTTTCAAAGACAGTGAAAATAAGTTACAGAGGTGCAAATAAATTATTTGTGTAGTAGTACAATATAATCATGATAAATCCCACATTTAAGACTACAGGATAGAAGGCAGTAGAAAATAACTGTCACCACAATAGCCTGACTTTACAGGAGAATCATTTACCAGAACTTTCTGCTTTGCTTTCCAGTGTGGCTAAAACATTGTCTGTATCTTTTCAGGTTCATTTTGCTCTTCTGTTTGGAATGTTTTTGGCTTTTCTTTTTCTTTATTTTAAACTTCATTATCTGATTTTATTTCAATGTCTAGTTTCCAGATTTTGGCAAGAAGTATGGCTGTATCTTAAAGGCAAAGAAACTACTGTTCAATTTAGCTTAGTAGCTGTTGAACTTCAGATGAAATGACTGAAATTAAAATTTAAAATTCAAAACAAGTGGTAATACCCACTTTCCAGCTCAGAAACAAGCAAATATGCAAAGGAGTCAAAGGCAGCTTGGATATATATTCTAGACATTAACAGCTTTTTATGGGAGAAATATTTCATTGGAGTTGTACCAAGCTGTATTGAATTTGCCGAATGTTAGTACATTGGCTTACGGCATAATTTTACTTTCTACTTGAGTCTACTAGTACTGTATATTCTGCGCTTAGGTCCTTGTGGAGTGGGGATGTTGTTTCATTCTCTATTCATTTTACCAGATCCTGAGTTTGGTACCCTGGCTTTGCAAAGTGAGCCACAATATCTGCACAGCTCAGGAGATCCATTCCAGGAAACATCCATTTGTGTACAAGTGTTGCATTTCTGCCCTACTCTGAATGTAATGTCCTGCTCTCTGGAGTTCCGGAAAAGGAAGTAGTCCTCCTCAGAGCCTAGAAACTGTTCTTTACCTTCAACCTGTGAGATAGCACGTGGTGAAAGGATATACTGTATTTAGTGGAAAAACTGTTCAGGTCACATTGTTTGGCCAAAATCAGGATTCAAGCGGTGTATTGACTTACTACTGACATGTAATTAACTAGCAATCAGTCAACTGTACATTTAGGATCAATATCAGCAAAATATTATTTACAAAATGTTAATGTCTACAAATTCCTAAACACCCTTCTATAGCTAATTCCAGAAGGTTCTAATTGCTCACTAGCTCACTGACACTTAGATGCAAACCCCTCACAGGTCATGTGAGTGAAAGCACGCGCACCATTTTCTGAGCAAGGGGAGGATCTCCTACAGCGCACCCCTGCTGTAGAAGATGTGGGTGCTCCAGCTTTATGTGAACGCCTGCTGTTCCCAGCAACCTGTGGACCCACACTCTGGTGAGAAAGCTCCCAACAGGGTCATACATGCACACTGAGGCATGAGTCCCCCATAGTCCACTAGCTGGAATGCAGTGTACCACGGGGAAGCTGCTCTGTCTGGCCTAGGCAGAGGTAGTAGAAGGTGACTTCTGGCAGGACAAAACCCAGTTTTGACTCCAATGTCCCTGTTACAAAATTTTAGCTTCTTTCACACTTCTGGCTCCTCATTTGTTTTGAAAAGTCTCTCTGTAGTTCCCTGGTTACTGTTTAATCTGAGAGATGGTTTTCTTTAGCATGATCAGTTTGCAGCAAAAGCCCTTTCAGACAGTTTTTCTCTAGAGCTCCGCTCTCAGGTGCTGTTTACGCTCACACTCCCGTTTTAACTACAGTTATCCAGGCCATTTTGTCCAGGATGTGCTATGCTAGGAATGCCACAATGCTACTTAGGGTGGCTTTAGGGAGTAGGGGTTGTGTTCTCTTCTGGAGAAGCAGGTAATTAAAGGTGCTACTCAACGGTGTGCATGAATATGGCTTTAACCAACATGTCTTACTCTTTTTCTCTAGTGGAAACTTGATGGACCCACCTTTTCAAAGTCAAAAGAAATATGGAACAAGCTTTACAAAGTTGGATAAGAAGACCATCAGAGGAAAAAAATATGATTCAGATTCTGATGATGACTAGAAGAACAGCTAAATGTATTTGTAAATCATCTTTTGTTTATGCTTGGTACATTTCTAAGAATGTTTTTTATAAAGCTTACTGCTTTTCATTACATCTGCACATAATGCTCATTTTTCTATACAGTTTTATACAACTGAGTCATAGCAGAAAAAAGCTTAAATATTTTTTTTTCCTCTTTTGGAAGTCGTTTGTAATTCAAAAATCTGAGTCCCTCTAACTAAATAATGTGGCAAATTATGAACTTTGTCGTAAGCGTAAATGTATGAAGTGTTTGGAAGTAACTGTTAAGAAACAACTGTACCAAGTCAGACCAAAGGTCCCTCTGGCCCAGCATCCAGTCTCAGTGGCCAAAAGCAGATGCACAAGGAAGAGTAAAAACAGGGTGAGCAGATAGCAGTGCTTCCCCAGAAGATACTTTAAGAAATCTCGGGCTTGGGGAACTCTGTACCTGAGAGTGTTTGCTGGTTAAAATCATAGAAGAAAAATCTCTTTAAATCCTCATAGTATCCTAGCATCCACATTATATAGCAAGGAGTCCACAGTTTAACTGTGTTGTGTGAAGAACTGCTTCCTATTGTTTTCCTTGAATCTGAAAGTTCCTTTTTTTTTTTTTATTTTCTTAATTAAAGGCGATGATAGACAGTTTTTAAAAATATTTTTCCTTATCAGTTCTTCTTCTAGTAGTCTTTTCAAGTTTATTACTTATATTATCAGTAAAGCACCACAAAATGATTAGTAAAGGAATCGTGCATTTTAACAAATGATTGCTTATCTTATGGTGCCATATCATGATATTGAATAACTTAATTACATTGCACTATAAGTTGTAAAAACAGTCATAACTTCTGTGAATTCTGAAATAGATGGCCAAGAGAAATGCACTTTTACCATCTAAGTATGCTGCACGTTAAAGCTGATACAGCGGGTAATAGCACATAGCAACAAGCATACTGAAAACAGCCTTGTTCGCAGGTTTGTATAATTCTGTGGTTTTTGAATGTGTGGATTTTATAGCAGATGCTTTGTACAAGAGAGTAGAATAGAGAAAAGTATTTGGGAGAAACCTTGATCCGTTAAGTTTAGATATAGCGCCACATACTGTGTACTGTTCCTAAGTAACGGACAGAATTTTCAAGGGAGATCTTCCTTGGATCACAATGTAAAATTTCTGTCTAGGTGAAGAGTTGATGAGTTTTCCTTTCGTTTTCAAAAAAAATAGTTTGCTGTGTCCTGAACGACCCTTTTGAGGTGGTACTTTGAATCCAGTTGTCCCAAAAAGCAGTGAAGTGGGTCTTGTCAGTCTTGCTGCCTTGTAGCGGAGAACACTTGTGATTGGGCCAGCCCAGCAATATATCTCTACGTTTAAAAAAATTATATTTTATTTCTGTTCATGTACATTGAAATAAAATTATTTTAATTCTAATGTTGACTTTTGCATCCTTTCAAATAAGGTGGTCTAGGTGTTGTGGGTTACTTTCTTCTTTTGATAAGGTCCATCAGAAAGTTGCACGTGCTCTTTCTAGATTTCTGGCTTAAAGTTCTGTCTAACATTAAGACATCATTTTGAGAAGACAATCAGCTTAAGATGTACAAAGCTGCCCGTTAATCTACTAGAAGCATAAAGTAAGCTTGCCTCAAGTTGATCTCCTTTTTAATGCACAAACTCTTTAAATGCACTAGAAAGTGCTTTTTTTGTTGTTTGTTTTTCATACAGTTGCATGAAATTAGGAAACCAGTGGTCCAACAGCATTTTTACGAGTGCCTTAGCAGGACTCATCTGTGAGTCCTAATTATGTTGAATAGGCTGGGGAAATATAAAATCGTGTCTAACGTAGTTGCGTGCTGTGTGGAAACACCTGTGGGCTTGTCAGGATTCCAGCATGGTGCGTTGTTAGAAGTTATTCAGTTCCGTGTGTGAATAGCCTCATTACAAACTCAGTGCAAATCCTAGTCAGAGTCTGTGCTGTCACGTCACTTTAAGCTGCTGATTTTTTTCTAGGTTAATCTTCAGTTGGAGCTCTTCCTTCATCTGGCTTGTAATATGGCCACATGCACTCCCGTGCTGATAGAAGGAGTTTGCAGTAATGCGTGGTTTGCGTACAAGGGGAAGTTGAGGCTGTACTAATAAGTTTAAATTTATCTTGAAGTAACAGCCTCATAGATCTGTCTGCTTCAAGTCTTCACTTTCATGTCTGCTTTCTGCATTTTCTGTCTTGAATGAAGATTAAAACTCATTGAATGTTCCTCTTGGTAAGATCTCCATTCTTAATCTGCTTATTACTTTGAGATGCACAATCCAAATCCAAGAATTTTATTTTCACTGAAACTTTAAAATTCTCTAAGAACTGGAAAATTCTTCTAGTTTGAGTAGTGAGGAACAAATTATTCTTCTATGGTAAAGCTCAGTCATTGTGCAGCGCAGATTAAATAATGAAGTGTCCATGATAGGCCTGGGTCAGCAAGCTAGAAGTGTAAACGGTACAGAGAACACCAACTGTCATCTGTACAGTCTTGAAAAGCAGAAAGTTTAACTTTGTCAATAGCAGTCTAGTGGCAATGTGGCTCATAGATGAGAAAACGATGATGATATACAATGTCTAGAAAGGACACAGGTTGCATGTAATTAATTCCTTAAAGCAGATAGATCATATGTGTAAGGACATGACTAAATAAGGTTCCTCATCCTAGACTAATCACAAAATGGTACCTGGTCTGGCACGTGTTAGCCATGAAAGGGTATTACACAATAAAGAGATGAGAAACATTCACGCAGAGCTTTTGAAGTTATGGGGCTTATGTGTGAACTCAGCGTGTAACTTTAGCAATGATTAGCGCTTAAGTCTGCGCTTGATGCTTGCATGAAGTAATCACTAAAGAAATGCATGGAGACAATAACAGCCAAACAATATCTGTATTGTTCAGCTCTCAATGCTGAATTATTTGGACTTGAGTGGGCCCTCTTTGCTGATTGATCCCACATTATGCTTGTGATGGTCTGCCTAAGAAATCCACCTATAATTTAAGTGCTGAGTTGAGCTTTGGGATTTGGGAATTGTGAAGAAGTCTGTTCCCTGAAAGAGATGGGTTGAGAAACAAACTCTGGAGAGGGCAACAACTGAGGAGCTGCTGTCAGACCCTATTAGCAGGTTGGATTGCCTGCAAGTGTAATAGGGGTCGCTGAGGGAGGCGACTCGAAAGGTGAATTGATGCCTTCCAGTCCTCTGTTCCAAGTAATCCACATCATTGTGCTACTTCCTGTTTAGCAATCCTATAAGGAGTACTTTTCTACAGAAGTTGGGGAAGTTGAGCTTTGAACAGTACAGTTTCTAAAATGAGCCCTTTGTCTTCCAAGAGTAAAGTCACTGTCCTCAAACCAGTGTGAGGGATGCTTTTATTTTGTCTCTCATGTACACACGCACACATGCACAAGCACCAGCTGATGAAGAAATAATCTGGTTTTTGTACTCATTGCATATTCAATAGCTGTGTATTCCACTTCTTTATGGGAAAATTCTGTCAGTAGTGGGTTTGTCTGTCATTCTCTTTAGAACAGCTTTATGCGACAGTTCAAGAGTGAGGGTTATGCTCCAGAATTTAAGGAAAGCCTGTCTAGGAATCGGAAGTGGAGGGTACTTGATGCTACTGTAGAATATTTTGGAACTCTTCTGAGGGGGATGTTGCCCCTAAGCCCCCTTTACAGGATAAATAGATAGATAGGTTCTACCACATTTGAGAAAATTACTGTTCTGAAGAAACTGCTCCAATTGCCACTGTGATCTTTTGTTCTTGGATCATGCTTTGGAGCTTTCAGTGTTAAGCCTGACAAATATGATTGTGGTGATCCAAGACATTCCAATCTCCCAGATGCTCCTTGTTATCTGTCCCCCTGGAGAACACCATTTTGTATCGGGAACATATGCCGATACCTTTTTCATCAATTTAAGCGAGCACATCAAACTGGCGATAGTAGTACGTAAAAGACAAGAGCATCACCAAAAAAACTCTTGTTCAAATTCGGTTGGTTAATTTTAAGTGCATGCACACTGAGAGATATTTGATGCTTGTTGATAAAAGTGGGTAGTTAAAAAAATTTGCTTTTAGAGATCCAATGAGGTGCATAATCTAAGGCTACGTTTTTTGGATTAGCTGTTTGAGCCGTGGCTTGAGCTGCTTTAAGTGGACCACCACTGATGCAGGAGCCATGTAGCTGTGTCAGCTCAGTGTTCAATCTCTGTTAATATACTTTGCCTTTTTTGAACACAGCCTGTTCATATATCAGCCTGGTATGATTTCAACATGTGACTCTTATAAAAAAGGTTTAAAAATTAACATATCTGTTTCACAAATCATGCAATCTTCAGTAACCACTGGCTTTTCCCAGGATGACATTGTATGAAAATCAGGTGATTGTAATACACAAAACCACATTAATTCCCTTCCTGATCTTCTTCCTCCTTGCTAATTATTTCTGTTGGTAGTGTGCTGCCCTAGAAAAAAAGTCTGAAACTGTTTCCTGTTTGGTTTCTAAAATGTTGACAGGCCTCAGTGCTTTGTATCATGAATTCCAGGCACAAAGAAATTCTCTTAATAGTTATCATGATTAATGGATAAAGTTAATTAAGTATTAATGGTTGTTAGTTTGATATCCCTGTGAGTCATGAATGTACTATCCCCATTTTGTACGTGGGAAACCAAAACAAGACTAGCTCAACTGAGGGACCTAGGAGCATCAAGAATTAGGTGCTCCAGTATCTAATTTCAGTCTCTTCCTGGAATCCAGAATTTGGGTTTAGTTGTGTCGGTTTCCCCTCCAGCAGGTGGTGCCCTGGGGCAGGATCCAATGCATCCAGAAGGCTGTTGAGTGCTGCCCAAGTGAGTGACTACAAAATGTTTTACCCAAGCGTGCCATTCCTCTCCACCCTCCCTTCTGAAGCTTTGTACGGCACGGTGTCAGGCTTGTGGGGCTGGAAAGAGGGAGCAAGAGGAAATGTGACTTTGTAACATAGGGATTTGAGAGGAGGAGATAAGGTTCTCCTCCCTATTCCCAGTAGTTACTACTAAATATTATGTTGATTTTTCTTTTTTTCCCTGCCGTCTCCCTGTTCAATATGAAACACCAAGGCAGTCTCAGGAACATAAAGCTGATGCAACTGTGTCCCTACAGGGGCCATAGGGCCCTTCTCTTGTCTTCCCACCAACTTTCCCTGTGGCTCTGGTGTGCTCTGCTGTGCAGTAACACAACCTCAAGAATGAACACACGTGCACCCAATCTTGGTGGGGGGCGTACGTGCTTTACACAAAAGGGACATTAGTGTAGGTTTCTGCCTTCATGAGGTTATCGTCCAAGATTGGTCTTGCTTCTGCCATGGCTGGTTTAAACAAGGTGGGCATCGCAGCCACTTTTTGTGAGTAAATGCATGGGTGTGCACTGTAAACTCCCACTCATCCAGAGATTTTGGCACTGGGATGTCGAGTCCAGTGCCCAGACTTGGGGACGTAAGGGCTAAGCTCCTCCAGCTGGGTCACTTTAGGCTCAAACAGGAACAGAATTATGTCTCAGCCAAATACTTGGATCACAGTTTTGGAGCATGACAGTGCCTTGGCTCGTGCTTTGTGAGCATAAACCCTCTCCTGGCTCAAACTTCAAATGACTCACTTTAGGTGATAGATCTCTTTTTAAGCTGAGATATGTACTGAGGTCTCGTAAGATCTAGTCCAGTGACCTCTTTGCTAGAACACCTTTCCTACAGTAAAATTCAAAGTCTTGTTTTAGAGAACAGAAGGAAAAATATTTTTTTTTTCCCCCAGGTAACTTCTGGTCTTAGTTATCTTACATGATGGCTAGAGAGGTGCTCTGTGCACAGCAGGATGTCATCTCATAAAGACAACCTAAAGGAAGATATTGGGGCCCTCAGCACCCGTTCACTTCTGAGCACAGTGAAAACCGAGAGCCTCCTGTCTTACAAGTTTGAAGACTTTTGCTATCATTACTTACAGGTATACTAGATGTAGAAAAGAAAATCTGTGGAAATGTAATAATTAAACTGTCTGTATCCCTTTAAAAGTTGGGAAAACAACTCTAGAGGACTTGTTTGAAGTGATGCTACAGATGCATCTTTAACTGGCCAGTTAGTGGTAGGCATCCATGACATGCGTCAGCTGTGGTGCCCTATAAAGCAGTTATAAAGTCTGTGAATACCGGGTGTTACGTATAATTACATCCCAGACAAAAGGAACAACCTGAGAAATGCATCTGCCTGCTGATGTTATGAAACCAGAGCTGAAACTCACAACAGAGACAGTAATTAGTATGGGTATTGTTCCAGGTAATTTTAGATAGCGTTCCCACCGCCCAGTGAAATGTGATGATATCACCCTTGACCTGAAGGAGAACACCATGTGCCATACATAATGCTTTTCAAAATGATGCTCCATTTGGTCACATCTCTATTAAGTGGAATGAAAAAAAAATTTCACCCTGGTAGATCACTTGGCATTAGGGGAAAAAAAAATCAAACGTGAAAATCTGCGAGTAGGAAAGAACTGGTGGTATTGGACCATGGTGTGCTTTAGATCTCCGGTACACTCCTTTTGAGCTTATGTAAAACAGTGGAAAATGCATTCTGTCAGGTAGCATTTTATGTCCGCTCTGTACTCCCTTTAGCTCAGTGTAACTAATGGTGTCAGCAGAAGACCATGGGGAAGCCATGTCTGCAGTCGCTGACTGCAGCTTATTGCCAGGATGCCCCTGTGAACACCAGGAAGCTTTCCTGCTTCTTAAGCTTAAGAAAATGTAGATATCAAATGATAAGTGGACTTCTCCTCTTTCCTTGACCTTCCATCCCCTCCCTCGCAATCACACACTGTGCTGACCAAAATCCAGCAGTAGGGGAATAGGTACTGGCAATCTTTATGTTTAAAACTTAGACAACAGCAAAATGGTCTTAAAATTATAGTGTGGGATTTTTTTTATTTATAACCTTTGTGTCCTTTTTCTTTAATATTAATTTAATAATTATGTTGTATTTCCATGGCTTTCATGTATTTTCCCTACTATCAGCCATGAGAGCTAGAAACTTGCTGCCCTTTTAGAGTCTCGCAATATCATAGGAATCCAAAACCCTGTGCTTCTAAACAAAATGCCAAGAATAATAAAGAAAAATATAAAAAGAGGTACAGTGGTGTTATGAGAGAAGGTAACGTTTTTCAGGGACATCACTCCAGCGCGTTTCTGGATATCTGTTTATGAAGTTCCCACCATTTAGAAAGAGCTGCTTTAGTCATATACAGAAAGATGCCTTCTAACTCATCCCCTCTTCAGCCTATCAAAAGTAGCATCATATCACAGCTGTGTACACATCCCTTCTGTCGGGTCGTGGGCTATCAGAGGTAACTGACACTTGACATAATTTTTCCAAAGTAAATCTAGCATAGAAATCAAAAATGGTGCTGTAGTAGTGTCAGATGCAGCCCACTCATGAAGTGATTCACCTGAATTCAGTGCTCTGGGTTTACAGTCCCACAGAGATCTTTGAGCAGAAGACCATGTTTTCTAACGTCCTGCAGGTCCTTTTAGGTGGTGGTGCCTTGGGCAAGGCCTCTGGCTCAGAGCCCTGCCCGGTTCAATGTATGTCAGCATGACCTTGTTTCCGTAGATGCTGCCTGCTTTCAGCGCTCACTCTAAAAGGCAGCTGGTAAATTTTGTGAGGATAAAGAGTTTTTTAGCAAGAAAAAGTTCCATTTGTAATGCTGCTGAAAAAATATCCTCTTCTTTGGCCTTATACTGGAAATTATGTGAATACAAGGAATCTGCCCCAGGGACTTAAGAGCAGCAGCACAGATAATAATTTTACTTATAACATCCACCATTCAACGAGTAAATAAAGAGCAATGCAATGGAGAGCAGACATTAAGAATTCATGTGACAGTACTGTGAAACGTAGAAAATCTGTGATTACGTGAGTAATAAATGAGAGAGAAAATATACAGCAAAGACAGACAGTATGTAAATTGAAAACTTTATCTTAAGGACCATCAGCAAATGTCCAACACATTAGAAAAGAAATCTCACTGAAGGTCAGAGGCTACTTTTCAAAAAACTGTCCCAAATCATCAGCACGTTCATCAGCATGAACATAGGTTCAGTGGCAAAGGAACACTGGCTTGTTATCACTAACATGATACTGTTTTTATAAAAGCTGACTGGATGTTAATACTAAATTATTTTCATCTACTTAAGAGAACACATCTCTTTCTAATAGAGATTATCTTGTTCTATAGAAGGCAGATGAATATGTCTACTGGGTTTGTTGCCATTGAGCTGTGCACTCTGACCTTTTCCCAGCTCATTTCCTCTGGCTGTCCTCCTCTCCAGCATTTCTTTGGTCACTATTTCCTTTTGAAAGGATTAAAGCCACACTGTACATGTGATGTCTTTATTTTCTACCTGTTCTTTCCAAAGAAACCACATAGATTCTTACCTTGCATTATTTCAAATGTTACTTTTTACTATTTAAAATGTTAAACCCCAGGAAAAGAATGATTAAGTGATAGTCTAGTCTGAGACACCACCATAAGATATCAGGTTTGAAAATGAAGGATGAACGCCTAGCCTTTGTAATCTTTGGGAAGATGTTTTATTATTTCCATGTTTCACCCAAATAAATTAATTTTTTTACTTAAGACTCACCTTAACTCATATACCAACTCTCTTGTAACAACAGGGCTAAGTTCTCCAGTGAAGCTTCCCCCCTTCATACTATTTCAGGATCTAAGTCCGTGTAGTTTATTGGTTTTTAATGTAACAAGGCCTGCTTGATAATCTCCTGTGCTTTACAGACTAACAACCATCACCTGGTTTTGAACCCAGTAATTAATATTTGGCCAAAACAGTCTTTCCTACCCATCGTGTCTCAAGCCCAAAAGAGAGCAATGGGAATAGATGGATCTGTGGTATATGAAACAATGAAGAGAGAGCTATTGGAAGAAAATCTTGCTTTCCTAGCCTCCACGTGTGCTGGGCAGAGTCTGGGGAAGCGAAAAAATGTGGGGAAGGGAAGCCTTGGAGGCCATTGGCCTCCCAGACCACCTTTCAGTCTCCAAGCAACTCAGATGTTTTGCATACTTGAAAAGCGTCTCAGCCGCATGGTACAAATCTTTCCGAGACCCTCTGCGTGCCCCCACTGGCTTCAGGTGCTGAGAGACTAGTTCCCTTCCTCCTCGTTTCAGCTGTAGCATCCCGTCTCCTCAAACCTGGAAGTCGAACCCTGCCTCTGCTCCCAAAGTGTTCAGGTCACCCTCCTGCGTTAGACTCGCTGTAAGCAATAAAGCAGCGAGATGCTTTTCTTTAATTGTCCTTTTTGGAATTCGTATGAAAGTATGGTACTTGGTTAAAAGCTTGCCAATCTGGAATCATTGAGGAAAAAAGACAAAAACCCTTCCAGAAATGTGTCCAGACTGATCTGAGATGCAAAGCAAGGAGAGCACTAGGCAGGGATCTGATTTTTGCCTGGCCTCTGCCACTGATTCACTCCAATGCTTTCTGCAAGTCATTTATTGGGCATCAATGTGCTCACTGATTGAGGAAAACCAGTATTTATTTCCTTTCACAGAGTTGTCCTGAGTCTTACTAACCATTGATTATGCAAATCTTTGGATGAAAGGAATTGTAAGAGTTCTAAGCTCTTAATGTATATTACTTAGTGTATTTTAAAACAAATGTCATCGCACTAGGTAGGAATTAACATTCCAAAGCCCGTAGGGTGGGTACCTTTTTGTACCCATATATATAAAAGTCATGAAGTGACCTGCCTCAGAGGAAGGCCGACTGAAGACAGGTGAGTCTGAATTCACTCACATTTATTTAGAGCCAGGAGCCGTGATTTTGTTTTGATTTAGCATTTTGTCTACACTGTTTCTACCTAAGGCCTGTGATGATGTTTGTGATGGGAGGGGAAAAAAAAAAAGGCTGGTAACTCAAAACTTCATAATCTAGTAATTTTCTGCGTGTGGAAACAGCTACAGCCTGTAGCTTTCGATGGGGCCCCCTATGGATTTGTCATTGAATTCATAGATATTGGGTCAGCTCTATGGATCTGGGCTTGTGAATACTCCGTGTTAATGTTAGAGCTCACACTGAGCTACTGCATGTACCCAGCTCCGTCACCGGGTGTTTGCTGGCCTGAATAAGCTCACTTGGGAAAAGGGAGTCTTTCCAATGACACCAGTGGACTCCTTGTGTTTGTGCATCCATACAGCCTGGTTTGCAGTAGAAATACAGGTTAGAGAAAAGGTCACGCTTTATTAAAATCAATAAGGCATTTTCCAGTGTTAATAGCATTGCGTTATGATTGCCTACAAGACTCAGGGTGTGTTTTGTGTTTGAAACCCTCTTGGGGAAAAAAACCCCACCGTATTGGTAAGCTATAAAAACTGCTCATTTTAAATGCATTCACCAGCAAGGCAAGTACAGTCAATGTTTTTTCCAGTTGATAGCTACTATCTGATGACATTTGAGGATTTTATTGATAAGCACAAGAGACGCATTTATTACTAAAGTGTTTATCTGCCATTATCACACACAGGAATTAATGCAGAAGTATTATTTCACCAGCAAAATCTTTCCCCTGCATGCTCTTAGCAGAGAATTAAGGGTCATATTGCTTGATTTCTGAAAACTCATTTTTCCAAAAGCCAAGCAAAAATCCCATTGCCTTTTGAACAGAGAGGCAACGGATGCGTGCACTCTGCAGCACATTAGACTTCAAACACATACATATTTAAAGCAAATGCACTGTACCTTCTCATCGTAAAGACATGCTACGGGTGTTCAGGAGGGGCTGCGTGAGCAAGTGATATAAAGTGACAGGGGCTGAAAAAGGTCCCAGGCTGCTGACTGGGACCTCCCTGCTCCCAAAATTCCCAGGCTCGGCCCTTCCCTCTTGATGTGATGGTGTAGTGGCACATGAGATGGAGGAGACATTCAGCAGCAGGAGAAGCCTGTACCCCCAAACAAGGAGGAAAGAAGGAGCAGATGGGGCTCCCATCACTTGCTTCTCCTCCCACCACCACTCTCTGAAGCTGGCGGCTGCATCCGTGCTGGGGGTGCGGGAGGGACCATGCTGTGGAGGGGGTGGCTCTGCTTCCCAATCTGTCTTCAGCTAATGCCATCCCCGTCCGGTGCCTCTGGGTGGGAGCTTTTGGCAGGCAAATTTTGCTACAGGGCTGTTGAAAATCAGCACTGATTTCTTCACATTTTGCAAACCACTGCATTTCCAGGTCTCCTGGGGCAGCTGAGGAGAGCCATCACCATGATTCCCACACTGCTCTTTCTGGGCCTTACAGCCCTTGTCGGTGAGTCGAGGTTTGCGTTTGGTTTGCTGTCAAAGCCCCCCTGGGAACTGTTTGCAGATGGACTGCAGAGAGAAGGCACGTGGTCAGGCCCGAGGTGCCCTTTCTGCAGGGTGCTGTAAAACCCCATGTGCCTGAAGGTCCTTGGCCACCGTATGAGGCTGCTTGCCACCCACCTGCGTCCTTTAAATAAGTGTGTCCGGAGTACGGGACTGACACCAAAAGGGAGTCACAGACATACGTCCTCCTGATTCTCCCAGCTAACCTTATCCAATCTCTCAGCCTACTCAGTAATGGCCTCACAAATGCCACAGGCTGTTTGGTGGAGGTTATTCGTTCCTCAGTTACTGAGGAAGCAGGGTAATTGGCCCAGGCTGAGGCAAGTACTCTCCTGAATTAATTCCTCACCAAGTTACGGAGGAATATAGGAGACATTTCCAGCCTGGATGCTCAGGTACTGCCAGCTATCATCTGAGGGGTCCTGGACATCGGAGGGCACTGAATGAGAAAAAGGGTCTGAACCCCTCTCCCACACCAGCCTTTAGACCTAATGAGGCAGACGCCTATTCATCTAAATTGTCATTGGCTTCATTTGCTTCAACCTATTCAATTAGAAAAGAATAAATTTCTGTTCTCTAGCTTTCACTGATAACATTACTGATGGAGAACAGTGACAACAATACAAGCATGGCCAATACAAGGTGATGTGGATGATGGGTCTAGATGGATCCCTCATGCTTGACTTGTAGTCACTTGCAGCACGCTGTACGCTATTGCTCTGAGCTCTTACGTGTTCAACCTCCATTTAATTTTTCAGCTCCATCCATGAGTTACAGTTGCTATGGTGATGTAAGTGCTCTTCAAGCCCCCACAATCTCCTGTACAGCCGTAAGATCTCCCGACTGTGGTAGGTATCGCTCATTGCTTGATTTGTCAACCTGTTTGTACCTGACAGAGAGACGCTTTGCTTTCCATTAAATGTGGTGCAACCATTCAATTAGCCAAAAGGGAGAATGGCAGGCGCTCTGAAACCTCCAGATCTGGTGGGAAGCGGGTGGACAAACCTCAGGTCCCACAGCCAGGATCCTCAGCCTCTAAGCAAAGGGAAACGGCACAACCCCTTTTCTGTTGAAACGGCTGCTTCATCACCCAGGCATTTAGTGTCAGCATCCTCTCAAAACCCTGGGGTCTGGCTGCTTGAAGGGGAAGATGCGCAGAGCCAGGTCCTGAATGCTGCTGTGTCGGCTGCGCTGGCCAGCGGTGACCTGCCAGAGACACATTTTGCAGGGGGAGGCTCCCAGGTGTGTAGCCATCCTACCTCTGGGTGACCTACATTTGGTAACTCCTTCCCATTTCCCTCTTTCCTGCCTTGTGTTATTTCCCCACATGTCACTGCACAGCTGACTACATCAGGTTCAGACTTCCCAGACCTTCAGGGACTTTGCCATGTACCTTGGATGTAGATGCCTCTGGGACACCTGACTACAGGTGTCCGAGCGTGGATCTGAATTCACTTGCTTGTTTTCAAGCTGTCCCAAAAGTACTTAAAAGAAACCCCACCTTGCTATACACAGGCTAACAATGTAGCTGTTACTGCACTTTGGCTGGTCAATAGTGACACGTCTCTCAGTTTTTTCAAATGCATTTTGAAATTTCACTGTTCCGACTCCAGAGATGCATTTCCAGCAGTGCAGCAGCAGAAGAGGACCATGAACATGTGGTCTCACCTCCCTCGTCATCCTCGGGTACAGGCAGGGCAGCTTCCTGGCCATGGTCAGAGCCAACAGGGCTGTGCTTGCTCCTCAAGCGCCACTGCCTGTCTCAGTGTAGTTGCATTTTCTTCAAAACTGGAGTTATTCCTTTGACACACCTGCTCAAGGGGAAAGTGAGGGGTTTGGACGGCAGGGTGTGTAAGTCTACTTTTCCGCAGGACTTGCCATGGTACGTAGGACTGCTGAGGCAGACGTCATACGCCTGAGGAAATACGAGATGCCAATTAAGAGAGTAGCGAGAAACCTGTGCTTGGACCCGGCACTCATTGCTGCCATCATCTCGCAGGAGAGCCGTGTCGGCCTGCTCCTGGACAACGGCTGGGACCAAGGTCGGCAGAAGTACGGCTTGATGCAGGTACATTGGGACGATGAGTATCAGAACAGCAACGTAGTGTATATCCCAGGGCTTTACCTTAACAAATGACTGGTCTGTGTTCAAGACAGCACTTAAACTTGTTCCTTCTACATCAAAGGTTGTGCTTAAGTGTTATCCTGAATAGGTCACTTCCACAAGTCACAGCATGGGAGTACAAAGAAGAGGGGGAAGCTACAGTGGTGGCTGTGTTCAGAGGGAAACCCATTTTCTTGCCTGACTTTTCTAGATTGGCAGGGAGCAATACCAACCTTTCGGAATGTGGGATAGTGAAGATCACATAAATCAGTGCTCAGCTATCCTGGTTCTTGCAATTAATGAAGTACGGGCAAGACATCCTACCTGGACCTGGGACCAGCAGCTGAGAGGTATGCGATGGGCTGTATACCAGAAAGGGACATGCTTGAGTTTACATCTAGAAGCAAAGACGGACAGTTGCATTACCTGCACTGGCAAGACATAAATACCTGAGATTCTTAAACCAGAAAAAAGTAACAGCATTCTTTTACTTTTCCCTGTTAGCGCTTTGGTTTGCAATTTGCATCGCAGTGTGCACATTGAAGCACTCCCATAGTGGTGTGGGTTCAGTGTGGTATCCTGCACGCTGGTCTGTTACTGCATCTTTTTTATTGGCATTTAAATATCCCCATAAGATTTCTAATAATATTTTATCGATACCAAGTGATGATTTGTTGTTTGCATTACAGTAAGGTGGAGGCCCCTGAGTGATGGAAGTGCTGTGCATTTGTTGGTGTCACTTCTAAGGGAAAAAGAGCATCAGTCTGGCAGATTTTATAGCATCTCTTACCAAGAAAACCCAAAACCTCAGAGTTTTCTAGTTTAAAAGAGGCAACCCAAAACAGCAGGCCAGCAAGAGATCTGAATATAGACGCAGCCTCCCAGCTCAAAACACTGTCCACATGGCCCTCATGTTTCTGCCTGCAGAAGAGAGACTGGTGGGACGCTAAGTTCCTTGGTAGCTTTTCTGCAGAAGGAAGCAGCAGGAAACCAGCCCAGCATGGAAGCTGCCACCGCAGCATGGAGGCACCCTGTGTAGGGCTGGATGAAGGTGTAGGGCACAGCCTCAGCAGGTTGGCCCTTGACTTCAGCGACAAACGTCCACAGATTGTCCTACATTGAGCAGCTGGGCTAATGCTGGTGAATGGCTGGATCCAGGACCTTCTTAATTTCCCTGGAGAAAGCATTGTGCTCAGTGAATGTGAACAGGTCTCAAGTTACCCTCTTTTCTGTTCATCCTACAAGTGAAATGGCTGTCAGGTGGATAAATAAGGTAGAAACCAAACAAAAGCCACTGGGAAAGTGAGGCACCGCAACACAACAGGCTTACCGTGGCAGGCTGTTGAAGTTGATTGTGTCAAGGAAGCTTGGGATCCGGGTTTGCTTGCAGTCCCTGTTATCTGCCTGCTGGTTTGTTCACCCTGTGTTATTTCTTGCTCTCCCATCCTGCCTTTCTTGATTATGCTCTTCTCTGGGACCAGTATGCCATTCCCACCTGCATTTAGAGAGAGTCATGAGTTCCCTCACTATAGATGTAAGGATTTTGCAAAATCAGCCACTTTTCAACAATAACGCACAATATTAGTCATTTCCCAAGCAGTTGTGTAGGTTTGGTGAGATGCGTGGCCCTTTCGTCTAGGAATTTTGACTTTTAAATCTCTATTTCTTACTTTTAAGCCCATAAAAACTCTTCTTAACTCTTTCCAGGGGGAATCTGCACCTACCGTGCGAAAATGGGCAACTTCCAGGTCTACGAGGAAGACCCATGCGACAGAGACAACTACTACGCCAACAGCGTGATTAGGCGAGCCCAGTACTTTAAGAGGCATGGGTTTTAGGTCATGAACCCACTGCACCACCGAGCCTCTCCTCTACATAGACTAGCCCAGTAGTGATCATAGTACCCAGAGCAGTTCCTCAGGTCTCCTGGCAGGACCGATGCTGGTGGCAATGGCGACAGCACCTTGCTCACTCCAGCAAACCCCAACTCCACACTCGCTAGTGGGCGAGCTCAGCACTGCCTTCCAGGGGAGCTGCAGGCATGAGAAACCACGAGCTTGCGGCCTTTGAAAGGCAGGCAGGGCCAGACCAGCGATGTTTAAGTGCTGGGTGAGGAAGGTGCCTCCTCTCATTCAGAGCTGAAGCCAGGGCTGTTCGTGCATCCCCCAGGTGCGGGCATGCATGCAGCTCTCCATGGGCATCGGCTGTGCACTTCCCATCTCCTCCATCCACCCTCTTTCCCTCTCCCTGGCCAGCAAAGGGGAGAAGCCCCCAAATTGAAATCTTCCTTCCCCTTGATTGTGCTAGCTAGTGGACAACGAAGAGACTTCTTGACGAGCCTCTGCCGTCTGCATGTTTCTGCACTAGATGTGTATTTTCATGGCCGGCTCTGTAGGGGCAATGCTAAACACGCTTCTGTTAATCTCCCGAGCCCTGAAGCCCGTGGATGTAGTGGGGCTGGAGACCTCTTCAGGGTGAAACGCAGCCTCACATAGGGGAAATCCTCTACATGGGAAGTACTGCAAGTGCCACAGCAGGCACGCAAAACACCTTTCCACTAGAGAGCAGCCCTCTCAGCAGGAGCCAGCCCTGTGTGTACCTGCCCTAGGAGCTGTATCACAACAGTAGTGTTGATAAAAAAAACCCCACGACCTTTCCTGCTTTAGCTTTGGCACCTTTATGCTGGGTTTCCTCCAAGTGTAAAAGCATTTCAGCATCTGTCGCCCTGCCAGGAATCCAACTTCTAATTAGGAGTGAATTAGCTTTGGGTTTATAAGCTCTGTTTGAAAGTGTTCTTCAATGAGGATGGGTCTGGGTGCAAATTTAGGTTTATTGAGAATAATACTGAGAATAAGAGAGAAAATAAAGATAAATGTTGAATCCCAATCTTTTTTTTTTTTTCATGGGGCCCAGTGGGCAGCAGCCTGCAACTTGAGTAAATAACCCAATTCAGTACTCTTGGAGTGGGTCTAAAACTCAATTCGCGAACAAGGAGAGGAAAATGGTGCTGCAGACTGCAGGGGTGGGTGGGAAGATCTGGGCTGGGAGGCAGGGCGTGAGGCAGCCTGAGCCCGGCCTCTCACCCCATACCTGTGAGCAGGGGAATAAGGTCGTTCACGTTTAGCCTTTTGAATAACCATTTTGGAGGCGTCAGGGCACCTTTGTGCCGGCTGTCGCCGCTGCCGATGCAGAAACGATGTGCCCAGTGGTCCCTGCCCGGCAGCACGGGGCTGTAGCGTGGTGTGCCCGGGCTGCCAGGCAGCATGAGAGCTCCTTTGGAGACAGCTTTGGCAAGTGGAGCAACTTTAATGCTGCGCTCCTTGTCTTGCCAGTCACTCCTCTGCTTACTGTTGCGTCAAGGACTGTGCGTGACTGACGTGTTTGCAAGCAAACTCATTTTATCATCTCTGGAGACCAGAGGGAGCTCTAGGACATCTCCAGTGCTACTGGGGTTTTTTTTTAAGACTACAGAAAACAGTTCAGTGTTGAGCAACCGGAGTTGTTAAACTGTGTATTATTTAGCCTTCAGTGAATTCTGCACTATACTAAGATAATTTTAGTAAAATCATTACTTTGTAATACAAACTTGTGAAACACATCATATGGTTTGATCCCCTCTACTTGAAATAGCTTATGTAAAATTCATAGGTTAATGTCTTTGGTGCATTATGTTATGTAAACCTCCATGTTATACAAACCTCTTATGTAAAAGCTATGAATGCATTTTTGGTAAATCAGTATAAACTTCAAATGGGGCAGGCAATCTCATTGCTGCCTGTGTGTATAACGCTGTTTTTTGAGTTTGGAGGGTGAACAGGAGCGGAGCTTTCTTTGGTTCCCTTCGTGTCGCCCTTAATTGCTGCCAGCAGGCTCCCTGTCACCACCAGTGATGTTGCCAACCCTGCAGGTCCGTGAGCTCCTCAGGACTCCAGTTTCTCCATGCGTTACCTATGAAGCTGCTGCTTCACATTAGGGTAGCAACACCCAAGGGCCTGCAGACCTGCCGGCTGGCTCACGCAGCAGTGCCACAAACAATTAGGTAACTTTTAAGTCAGTTTAAAAGTCCTGATTATGGGAATTCCATATTTTCTGGCAAATATTATTTTAGGGTATCAGCACTTCGTAGCGAGTAAGGAAAATCTCTGCAGAAAATGAGTTGAAATGTAATTGCTTGATAAATTGTCTGGAAGGAGTAAATAAGGAAAGTTTAACGCTGGCACTCTGCCTTCAGATTTGAGCAAAAGCTTTCCTGATGAGCAGTGAGTTCAGGTCGCTTTTCCCCTCCGATCCTTTTCTGGTCACCCCTGTCCATGTTACAGGAAGTTACTCGTCTGACTGATGTAGACGGGGCAGCCATGGTCGCGCTCTCGGTCACCCCTTTTACCGGTGGCCTATTAAAAAAAAACCCAACAGTCAGATTGGAAAACAAGTGATCTAATACCAAGTAACACACCAGAAAAAGCAGAAGCACAGGTGTATCGGGTCTGGCTGAGATGGAGTTAATTTTCCCCGTAGCAGCCCTCATAGCGCTGTGCTTTCGTATTGGTAGCTAGAAAGGCGTTGATGACACACCAGTGGTTTGGCTACTGCTGAGCAGTGCCGGCACAGCATTGAGGGTATCTCTCCAACATTCCCACCTCACCAGTAGGCTGGGGGTGGGCAGGATCCTGGGAGGGAGGGGACATAGCCAGGACAGCTGACCCAAACTGGCTGAAGGGATATTCCGTACCATATGATGTCTGCACAGCAACAAAAGCTAAGAGAAAGGAGGAGGGGGAGGGACCATTCGTTATGACGACATCTGTCTTCCAGAGCAACTGCTACGTGTCCAGAAGCTCTGCTTCCCATGAAGTGGCTGGACATTACCCGCTGTTGGGAAGTAGAGAATAAATCTTTTGTTTTCCTTTGCTTCCACGCACAGCCTTTGCTTTTGCTTCGTTAAACTGTCGTTATCTTGGCCCATGAGGTTCTTTTCCATCTTCTTATCTCCCCGCCTTGTCCTGGGGTGAGAGAAGTGATGGAGCAGCTTGGCAGGCACCTGGCATTCAGCCAAGGTCAGCCCACCAGAACAGGTCAGGAAAGAGAAAAGCCAAATCGGAGGGGAAAGAAAGGTCCAGGGAATCACAGACCAGGGCGCCTGGCTGCAACACCGAGGAAGATGCTAGGGTGAAGGACTGAATGATTGCTTCTTGAGAACCTGGGGGACAATGAAGCAGCAAGAAACAGTCAGGAGGGCTCTGGCAGCCTGGCTTGGCAGGGAAATACTACCTCAGACCAACCAAAGTCCTTATCTCAATAGGTAAAAGTGGCCAAGAGAGAAGCTGTGGTTGTGCCATATCATGAGCTCAATAAGGCAGCAATCAGAAGTGCCCTCATTCATGAAGGGCCTTAAGATAAGTACAAAAAGCACCACTTATCAGCAGCTTGTGGCCAAACTGGTGAGACCTTTCAAGTGGAGCCTCACAAGTCTGTCCTACACCAGTTTCTCTCAAACTTGTGGTCGGAAAATGAATGGTGAACTATCAGGAGCTATCAAGCCGTGGGTGATGCCCATACTGAGAGGGAACACGAGCACTTTCACTCGTGGTTAGAAACTATGGAAACCTGTTTGGAATAAAAGTACTGAAATAAAGTAAACATGGGTGCAAAACACTCTACGAGCTAAAGCAGGAGCGTAAACAGGGGAGGAGCGGGTGGGCGACCATCCTGCAGAATGGGCTGGGGGGGGCAGTGGGACCTGAACGAGTCAATGCCAGGGCAGGGGGGAGGAAAAGAAAAAGAGCGGAGGGGAAATCCCATTTAGGGATTTATTTTTATTATAGCACTGTGTATGAAGCGCTTGGCGTAATTCTCCTCTCAGCTGTTCAGCTGTCAGCATCAGTGAGGCTCAGCTACAGTCTGTCACACCAACAAAAACGTGCTCAGGAGGATTGCAACTCAAACAGAAGGTACAGCCTATAGGAAGCAAGGAACTAGATTTTCTTTTTTTCCAGAAAAGAGAAAGAGGACACAGTTACAATTTGCTAATATGCAAAAGAAATGGAGGGCAATGCCCCACGTCCTTCCCTTCTCCTTGAGGGTAAGGCAGGTAGCATCGAGTTTGGCAGCAGGTTTGTGTTGGATACTTCAAAAAACTTTCAGGGTAATGAAGCAGTGCAACATGCACTGGGCATTTTAAAGAACAAACAAGACCAACGTGTCAAAATAGCTGTATGTCCTGCTACTGTAGAGTGGGGAAATGCAAAGGTGTTGGTTAAGGATCTTTCCAGGCTAACATCGCTGCATCAGAATCAGCATATCAAAAAGACAACAAATTGCAGACAGGGAAGAAAAATCTTCTCTGTTGGAGTCCTATGCTTTGTCTTTACAACCCACGTCAGTATTGGGAAATGTATTTAAATGTGCTTCTTACAGTAAACAGCAAATGCGTGGGGGCAAGCTTTCTCTCTCATGGACTTGTTAAGCTGCCGGCCGTATGGGCCGATCCCTTCACGGCTCAGGCAGGGATCTGTCTAAAGTCTGGGGCTGCAATGACCGGCTTCCATAGACACCAGGCAGAGGGAGCAATTAAACAACCTGTTTCAGCAGTAACCGAAGCAGTCGGAAACCACTGCCAACAACAAGCTCCCGTGGGCCAGAGCCGTAAACCACGTGGGCAAACAGATTGCTCTGGTGACTGACTCTGAACACGGGAGTTGGCTCGGTTTGAGCCACAGGTCCATGTCTCTCTCTCTGAGACATGCAGAAAACAAAGGGAAATGCCACCGCAGCAATGCAGTGCTGAATAACCGCGTTTGTTCTGCTTTGTTGCTCATTAAAAAACAAGTGGGCTGGGATTTCCTAGCCAGCAACCTGTTCCCAGAACAGTGCTTCTCTGGTAGTTGCCTTGGGGACACTCAGGACTACACCCCGAAATACTAGGCTCATCTTACGGGGGTTTTTTCCTGATAAAAACAACCTCACTTTTCATCCAGGCCAGAAAGGGCAACACTGGCTTCCCTTTAATCTGGAGGTGTCAGATGAATATGAGAAACGCCGTGTGGGTCATACTGGTGGTCGGTCACCCCTGAAATCTGTCTCCAGCAGCAGCAGGAGGAGATGCTGCCTGAGGAGGACACATGAGCTTGTCTGCTTTCTGCAGTCCATTTTCTTCCTATGCCCCCAGCATCCTCAGCTGTTTTAAGAGGAGTGGCAGGAGGCACGTCCACCCTTTGTATGGCACTGTTGTCCACGAATCCATCCAGTCGTTTTGGGAATGTGCTGGTGCTGTTGGCCTCCACAGCAGCAAAGCCATGGCCGTAGGTTCCTCGGTAATGCTGGTTTGAATCATTATAAGATCCTATTTGAAGACCCAGCTATGCTTCACCCACTGACCTTTATCCATGTACTCACTGGCACTGTCCCTGAAGACCATCAGGAACCATGGCAGGATTGCCCCTTCTGGGAGCTGGGCTGACCGTCTCCCAGCTGAAAATGTTTATCTATCGCCTCAGTGACCTTATCTTTAACGTACACTCTCTCATATTGCCCAGGACGGGCAGCAGCCTGTGGTCCCAAAGACCCTTCTGGAGCTGGTCCTGCAGTTGGGGGTGACACTGGCCACCCACCATCACGCTGGCCAGGCTGCCTGCTCTGCTGGGCACAGCTCAGTGACCCCAGGCTGTCCCATCCGGGGTGGACTCGCTGTCAGGGAGGCTTTCTGTTTGCTCCAGTACTTACTTACTCTTTATACTGAATTAATCTTGCTCCTATCAACTGTCCCGGGGTGGGAACCTCCCCACAGCCTCCACAGTAAAGACTGGCACAAAGGCTACAAAGGCTTTGTCACCTTGAGTGCCCCTTTCACACGTTTTTCACCAAGCAGCCCTAACCTTCCCCTAGCTGCTTTTGATGTATTTGAAGACCTTTTGCTAACAATTTGATCATCCCTTGCACGTCACTTTCCAAACCCTTTTTCAGATCTTTTCCTTGTTTACATGTGACCTCCTGTGGTTTATATCAATTTATCACCAATTCGCATACGGACAAGCTTTCCGTTTCCTGCACAGCAGCCGGATCCCTTGGCAGTCACCTAACTTTTCCTTTGAGGGGGCACCATTTTGGTTTTTTCTTGAGTTGTTGTTGTCCCAAATCTGGGTTCTTTACCTGGTGTGCAAGCCAATAGCACACAGAGCAGAGGTATTTCCAAGTTTATTCCATTAATGCACAGAAATGGGGTGCTCGTCCCAAGGGAGCACACCTTAGTTTCAAAAATTTCCCTTTTTGTACACTGATTATTACATGTTCTAACAGTTAATACATATTCACTGTTATTCTTTTTAATGATTGGTCGAGATTTCTTTGCTTCCTATGTAAATTAGTGCGCAGACTCTGTCTTCTTCCATTGTTCTCTTTTGAGTAGGGGGTATCATTTGACTGGATGGATAGATGAGGGGAGGGCAGTAGATGTGGTCTACCTTGACTTAAGCAAGGTGTTTGACATGGTCTCCCACAGCTTCCTCATAGGGAAGCTTAGGAAGAGTGGGCTTGATGAATGGACAGTGGGGTGGGTAGAAAACTGGTTGAAAGACAGAGCTCAGAGGGTCGTGATTAGGGGCACAGAGTCTAGTTGGAGGTCAGGGACGAGTGGTGTTCCCCAGGGGTCAGTACTGGGCCCAGTCCTGTCCAATATATTCATCAGTGACCTGGATGAGGGGATAGAGTGCACCCTCAGCAAGTTTGCTGATGACACAAAGCTGGGGGGGGTGGCTGACACACCGGAAGGCTGTGCCGCCGTACAGAGAGACCTGGACAGGTTGGAGATTTGGGCAAAGAGGAACCTTATGAAATTCAACAAGGGCAAGTGTAGGGTGCTGCACCTGGGGAGGAATAACCCCATGCACCAGTACAGGTTGGGGGCTGACCTGCTGGAGAGCAGCTCAGCTGAAAGAGACCTGGGAGTCCTGGTGGACAACAGGACGACCATGAGCCAGCAATGTGCCCTTGTGGCCAAGAAGGCCAATGGCATCCTGGGGTGCATCAAGAAGAGTGTGGCCAGCAGGTGGAGGGAGGTCATCCTCCCCCTCTACTCTGCCTTGGTGAGGCTGCACCTGGAGTACTGTGTCCAGTTCTGGGCTCCCCGGTTCAAGAGGGACAGGGAACTGCAGGAGAGGGTACAGCAAAGGGCTACCAAGGTGATGAGGGGACTGGAACACCTCTCTTATGAAGAAAGGCTGAGGGATTTGCGTCTCTTCAGTCTGGAAAAAAAGACCAATGATGGGGCACCTTATCAACACTTATAAATACTGAAAGGGTGGGTGTCAGGGGGATGGGGCCAGGCTCTTTTCAGTGGTGCCTGGGGACAGGACAAGAGGTAATGGGCACAAACTTGAGCATAGGAAGTGCCACCTAAACATGAGGAGGAACTTCTTTACCCTGAGGGTGGCAGAGCACTGGAACAGGCTGCCCAGAGAGGTGGTGGAGTCTCCTTCTCTGGAGACATTCAAAACCCACCTGGACGCATTCCTGTGCCACCTGCTGTAGGTGACCCTGCTCTGGCAGGGGGGTTGGACTAGATGATCTCCAGAGGTCCCTTCCAACCCTATGATTCTATGATTCTATGATTTGGGTAGGTGGTTAATGAGTCAGTGGTCGCGCTCTCCCCCTCCTGAAATTATCTTTTACCTACTTCTCCTCTAATCTTGGCAGTTCCAGGTGGTTTTCTTGATTTGCTGACCAGGCCTACAGTTCATCCTTCTCTTGACAGAAATATCCTGCTTATTAACAAAGCTACATTGTCTAGTAGTTAGTTCCTTAGTTTAATCTTATATAAATCATGTCTAGTTACTATTTCTCTATAAATGATCAAAGAGGGTTGGGGCTGTACCGAGGACTTTTAGCAGCAACAGGAGGTGCCCTTCGTTGCTGCTTTTACACATTACATTTCATTTGTCTTGTTAATATCAACTTTACTACAACATTGTCGCATCCTTTTAGTGTGGGCTTCTAACATGGTATTTCTGAACAGTATCCAGGATGCTTGCAGGCTTTTTCGGTTTGGGGCTACTCCTTTTTGCTGGAGACTTGTTGAAACTGTGTGCTCCCATATTGGATGCATGTGGCCTGCTTTTTCCCATTTCAGTGTTAAAAAGGATCACGTTGCGGGATTGCAACCTCAGAGCAGTGTCCCACTAAAACTCAAATGAAGCCCTTGCACTGATCCCTAGTACTTGTTTTTGTGGGTTCCCATACCAGCTCTTCCCAGAAGCAGTGATTTATTGCCACCAAAAATTCTGCTTCTGCCTCTCATCCTGATGAGCTGCTGATCCAGCCTATACACAGGCTCCCACTCGTACCACGGTCCTGTATTTGCTGCTTGTCTGGTCTCACTGACCACTCTCACTTTGTCCTTGTAGAAGATCAATTGTACAGTCTTACTTTGTCATTTTTATCAATAAAATGATATCAATATCAGCTGGGATTTCCACCTTCAGGTTTTTAGCGTGCTTCTGTTTTCCTGTAATATCTTTATGCTGTTACACTTCTATCCTTCACATACGGCATCACTCCTCCACCCTTACATCCCACTCTGTCATTCCTATAAGGCTGGCAGTGCTGTATCTCATTGGTTTTCTAGCCTCCACCAAGTCTCTGAGATGCCTGCTGTCTTGGGTTGTCATTTGGCACCAGGCATTTGGGTTCTTCTGCCTTGCTTTTGAAGCCTCTAGCAATGGTGCAGAAGCACTTTTAAGTTTGCCCTCGCTTCAGTGCTTAATATTGCATGTGCCGAACCCTTGCCACTGTATTCTATTTTGTCTTTCTTATTTATTGTTGGTCATGCCGTGTATCCTCCTCCTGATTTTTTTCAGAGGTAAACTGAATGTCAGCCATGTCCACCATGTAGACCACACCAGTTCAGATCAGGTAGTCCCCTGCATCTCTCAGCTTTCCCTTGCTTCTAGTGGAAATGCTCCTCTACAAGCTCTTTAATTTCCAGTGCCACAGCCTGGCTGCGTTACAGCTTGGGTGCAGCCTACGCCTTCTAGGCTGTTCCTCTTGTCCATGAAGTTTCACCAGTTCTTCACACGCCTCAACCATCTACATGCCCTTCCATCTCCTCACGAGGCCACGGTGCAGCCTCTGGACAAGGGACCTGCCCCAGTGTTGGAGCTCCCAGCACCCGGAGCATCCTGCCTCCCTGCCACTGGCTGGGTAACCTCCCACAGCTTAAATGGACTCAATTGCTTTGGGAAGCTTATATCAGCCTAGTTTCTGCCCTGAAGGCACAACTAGGATCACTCATTTCTTACTCTTTTAAGCTTTTTAAGCTTAATTAGCTAAGTTAAGCTAATTAGCAAAACCCACACAGTGAGGAGACAGCTGACTTGAGACTCTCTTGTGCCTTCACCCTGTGAGCTGCCCTGCTGCAGCCCTCCACCTTCTGAAAACTCTTCATTTCCAAGAACTGGCAAGGTTTTTTGCTGGAAGGCAGGCAAGGAGAAAATTACTCCCATTTCTGTCCTTTAAACCAGGTCTTATTTTACGACTTCCCTGCCTATTCAGCCACACCTCGGTTGATTCAGGTCAAGGAACTGACAAAAGTTCAAGGAGGGGTTTGAATATGTACACGATTATGGAAATCAGGGATATAAATTCCTGTCATAATAATAACAATCCTGGCAGCGTATTTTTTTGTACCTTTTCCTTAGGAACAGAGACAATCTCTAACAAGACGTGGCTGCACGCTTGAGCCACAAGGGCCACACAGGGGACCATCTTAACCCACAGATGTCTTCCCTGCAGCTTTTAATTGCCAGAGGCTGTCCTTCCCTCCTGCCAGACACAGGAGAGAAGAGTAGAGTAGCTGGTTCCGATCTGACCCAGTGGCCTGCAGTCTGGCTTCTGGGTAAGCCAGAATTGTCTCTCTCGTGTAACTGCTGTGATCAATGAAGGGCTGCCTACTGATAGTTCATCAATACTATTTATTGACTGGATCATCGTGGCCCTTGCTATGTGCACTATAGGTAGGTGTCATGGACTTACCACGTACCCAAGCTATTTCAGCAGCAGGACCCCCAGGTTGCTCTATGCAGAGGCTGAAGAGCCAGCTGGGCTGTTCTGGCCCAAGGTTGATGGCCAACAGTTCAGAGTCTTGCTGGTGGCCAGCTACTAGGGGCACCCCCTGGGGACTGATCCTGCAGCTAGTACTGCTTAGTGTCCTCAGTACCAACGTGGGACAGAGAGCACTCCCAGCAAGTTCTCTCTTGGGGGGACAGGACTGCCCACCAAAGGAGTGTGGACAGACTGGACAAGAATCTCATGAAATCTCAGGTGCTGCCAAGTCCCTCACCTGGGACGGAAAAGCACCAGTACATGCCGGAGAACAAGCCCATTTGAAAGCAGCTCTGCAGAGAAAGCCCTGGGTTGACCAAGTTGACAAGTGGGTAATGCACCCTTGCAGCAAAGGCGGCTAACAGCCTCCTGGGCTGCATTAGGAAAAGTAACACCAGCAGGTCCAGGGAAACGATGCCTCTCATCTCCTTGGCACTTGTGCTGAGTTTTGGGCTCCCCAGTATAAAACAGCCCCTGACCTGCTGTAGACCAGCGCGGGCCACCAAGCTGGAGCACAACTCATACAAGCAGAGGCTGAAGGAACTAGGTCTGCTCAGACTGGAGGAGAAAAGGCTTTTGGGAGACATTTCCAGGTACCTCTGTGGAGCTTATAGAGAAGATGGAGTCATACTTTTCTCAGAGGTGCACAGCAAGATGGTCAGAAGCAACAGCCACATGTTGCAAGAAGGCAAATTTGGACTTGATAAAAGAAAAGGCGTTTTTCACAAAAAACATAGTGGGTGGTTAAGCACTGTACCAGGTTGCACAGGGAGGCTGCAGAATCTCCAACCTCACAGGTGTTCAAAACATGACAGTGGAACACCCTGGGAAACCTAATCTAGCTTCAAAGTTGGTACGGCTTTGAACAAGGGGTTGGACTAGAGATCTCCAGAGGTCCTCTCCAAGCTCAGTCACTCGGTGCTTCTGTGGCTCTGCGAAGATGCAGCCAGAGGGGAGAATGGAAAATACAGATGTAATCTTCTCGGCGCACATGGTGAGAGACAACAAAGCCCGACTGTGTGCTCCAGTGTGCTCCACCGCCAACCTTACCTTTATCTCCCGTAACCCTGCCCAAGCGATAACCAGGTGGGAGCTGGCGTTTAACAGTTGATTATCAGCACCTGTAACAGCCGCTGTACCAAACATTGCAAACTTAACAGCTACTTTGCAAGCAGCCGCACACCAAGGATGGCAGCGCTAGATGTAAAAGCAGTTCCTTTGAAGAAAGAGGATAAAGAAAAGTTTGCTTTCATTTGGGAGGGAATAAATACACCTTTAACAGGCTCCCAGAGAGGTATAAACGCTCACCCACAATTTTTCATGCTGCACTTGCTGAACTTTTACAGACAGTCTCACTCCCCCAACATGTGAAACTGTACCAATATACAGATGATATTCTGGTTGGAGGAACTTTCCCCGAGACAGTGGGGAAAGCAGCAGCAGCAGTGTGGCAAGCACTAAATAAAGTAGAAATTGAGATTCCACCCAGAAAATGCCAGGGACCAATCAAAGAAGTAAAATTTTTAGGTACTTGTTGGATGACAGGCAATGCTGTGATTCCTCCGGATACCTTCGGAAAAAATCGAAGAACTGCAAACACCCTAGTCAAGGAAGGCGTTCCAGCAATTAATGGGAACTTTAGGATACTGGAGGAAGCATATGCCTGGATTTTTCTACTATTTCCCGTCCATTATACTCACTCTTATGGAAAGGCAAATCCTGGGAATGCAAACTAGAATATAATGAGGTGATGAAAACTCTAATTGAAGAATTAAAAACATACTGGGCGTCGGGACCAGTGCACACCCACATACTATTAAAACCGAATGGGGTTTCGCAGAAACACGCTGCTTACTGTAACCTGTTCCAAACTGGTCCTGATGGGCCAAAAAGACCTTTATTGTTTAGCTCAACCGCATTTAAAGAAACAGAACAACAATACTCTGCATAGGAAAAAGGACTTTTATCTTTCATCCGAGCAGTTAAAAAAGTTGACAAAACACATCAGGGACAACCCATGCAAACTAGAAGACTATTTAATTTACTAGAAGCAATCCTAAAGCGGACTGCTCCCCCAGGAGTTGCACAAAAACCCACTGTCAGAAAATGGTGTGCCTACCTTACCTAACAGGAGTTGCAGAAAATACGCGATTGACTGAAGGACACACTAAGGTCTGCAAATTGCAGATGCCCGTAAACACAAACCCTTTAGCTTTACAACAGCCTTCAGTCTTCACCCATTCTGGATGCCCTGCCTCTCACTGAGGTTATACCAACAGAAGACATTCGGTTTATGGATGCTTCAGCAAAAAGGGTAAATGGTAAATGGCAGTATAAGGGCATTGCATTAGATATTACCACCAGCAAACAAGTAATAGAATTAGTGTACGATGGATTTTTCCTTCTTTTTAACGGGGTAACCTGTTCGGACTCTCCCCACTGAAACAAATCTGTATTTGCTTTTACAGCACCCCTCAGGATGGCAAATGGAAATGCTGTGTTCATGTCACTATTTCAAACCCTCACAATGCTGCTTACACCCATTGTTTTTGGCTTTTATCACATACACTGTCTCGGTGGGAAAGAATTAATGAAAGAGACCAAAATAATGTTTCTCTAGCTCTGACTTGTATCTAAGCTCAGCTGTGGACACAATCTATGGTAGCAGCAATTATAAGAGAAGGTGAAGAGGACACCTTACCTACTGGAACTCAAAAGGTAATCTGAGATAATGCAACTGAATTTGAAAGGGAATTCCAGTCCTGGTGGTATTTAGTCATTTTTACCTATGAGCCCATGAACAATAAGGCAACACCTTTTGTCCAAACAATACACAATGCTTTGGTATATACCATATACCCAATCATTGCGCTAGGATTAAATCACAATGGAGCTATAGTCTGTCCATTAGAACATAGAGTATGGGCCCAACAAAATGGAAACAAATGGCAGACTGTTGATGTTAACACATGCGTTGTATAAGAGTAACAAGAATTTATTTGTGAGACTAACACCATCAAAGACCAAGACATCTGTCCTGACACTGAACAAAATGTTTGTCATTATGAAATACATCTTGATGAAATTCCTGGAACCATACTTACATACTTATATACATATTGGAAAAAGACGTGTTTGTATGAAAACCCTTTGTGATTTTGTATTAGTAGACAACATTACTATAGATAAAAGCAATCGCTCTAATATTTGTGTTTGTAACTTTATTAAAGTTATGGGACGAGACTTCAATTATTCAGTTCCTGTTACATCTTATTATTTGTTACGATCTAATTATACATTGAGTCAAGATTTATTGCCTACCACCATCGGAATGAATCTCACATTGGTGAAGAAACTACTACAACACGATGACCTGTGTCAGCTGGTAGAATGAATCCAAAACCATGGACACAAAACTCTAATCACCATTCAGCATGATACAAAAGAGACACACCATGTCTTGGAAAGAATGAAGAAAGATGGAGAACACCATTGGTGGAAAACTCTTCTTGGATGGTGTCCTGGTTTGAGGTTAAACAGAACCAACTTGCTGTTCAGTAATTTTACTTTTCTTTTTAGCTAAGCCTCTTCTAACTAACTAAACTCTCTGAAACTAACAGCATATTGCACAGAAACTGTTTACTTTCAGACCTGATTATGCCAAGGAATGGTATGTGGAGGGGCTCTTGTTTATACTTATTGCTATAACCAAGGTCAGGTCACTTTGTTGTTTGCCCTGTTGGAGGGTTGGAAGAGGAAAAGCATAGAGGGGTCGCACCTGCGGGGAGGAGGGGACGGGACAGGTGACCCAAAACTGACCAACAGGCTATTCCATCCCATCTGCTCCATGCTCAGTATAAAAGCTGAGGGATCAAAGGGTCAGCCCTCTTTTCTTCAACGGCCGGTGTCCAAGGAGGAGTCGGTCTCTTCGTCTGCCTTTGATCCCGATCCAAGCATTCCTGCATCCAGATCTGGAATCCAGCTCCTGTCCATTGCTGGGTCCAGTCTGGGACTTTCCCTGTGCCTGCTGGTGATGCGATCATCATCCTGGGAGCCTGATACGGTTTTGTGTATATTGTATATATTTCATTATTTTATTTTTTATTAATTTATTAATATTTTAATTAAAGTAGTTTAGTTTTTTTCTAAACTCATGAACCTCTTTATCTCTCTCTCTCGTCTCCTTGGAGCGAGAAGTGGGGGAGAGCACCTGTCATTCATCTCAGTGGCCAGTCCAGCCCAAACCATGACGGATGGTCACCAACACCAACAGGAGTTTTTAATCTCATGCTTCACCCAATTGTGATTAATGTGTCTATTGCTTAATAATACATTGTATAGACAGTTTTGGTACATGATAAAACTAATAACCCAACTCCAACCATCCAAAACATACAAGCTAATACATAGCAAAGAGCAATACTTCACTACCTACTTACCGTGGACCTGTAAGCGCATAAGTTACCAAAATAGTATTTATGGCACACAGGCAAGAGGTGACCGCACCACCACTCTGTGAGAATAAGATGAATTGACTGTAGCCACAGGGTGGAGTGTGATGGTGTGCTCCACCGCCAACCCGACCTTTATCTCCCATGACCCTGCCCAAGTGATAACCATCTGTGGTGGTCATAATGGGTGCATGCACTCGTGATGGCTGCATCCAGTTCAACATGGTTTCAGGGATAAAGACAACAACACAATAGCCAAGGGCTAACTTGAGCAATGCGCCCACCTCACCACAATACTGGTGCTGTGGTCAATATGCAAATATGACTGTAAATCAATCATCTTACCTCCATAAACAGTGAACAGCCCAAGAGCCCTTGGAGCTCTCCTGCACGGCAGCAGGTTGCATGCCAGGATCTCCCCTTGAGTAAGGAAGACTCTCAAGGTTACTTCTCAAGATTCAGAGATTCTTTGCTACAACAGGTCCTTGATAAGTGACTAATAGTATGCTAAACTTTGTAAATTTAGCTAAGTGATATAAAAGGTTGATTGTGCATATATAATCTGCTAGACATAAACTGTTGACCAAGTCTGGGACTAGGACTGGATCCAGCTGCACCTGGACTCCTCTTTGAGCAGTTTAGAAAGCAAGGTGTCCTTTCTGAACCTTGACTCAACGGGAGGGTCTCCCTGGCAGCTCTGCCTGACACTGTTCTCTATGCCTCAAATAACCAAGTGTGCCTTGCCATCGAGTCTTGTTAAAACACTGTCACTTTTACTATCAAACATCTTTAAATCCCTCTTTTACATCAATAAATGTATTGCTTCTCTCTACGAGTGAAGTGCATCACTCCATCCACGACATGAAGGAGCTGCTTGCACGGATGCCGCACAGGTTGCTGCACAGAGGAGCTCCCTGCATCGGCTCTGGGAGCACCAACGTGGTTTTAGGCATCAGTCATTCAAGGGCTGGGCAAGGGATAGTCAGCAAAACACTGATGCCAACACCCCAGGTAAAATGCTCCTGGACTGAAACTGCTCACCTAGCACATCAAGTGCCACTTTGACACCTGTAGCCTTTCTTCCTACAAAGCTGGGCTTTGCTTTTGCAGATAAAGCAGCAATTTAAGAAGGTTGTTTTGGGTCACCTCATTCCTCCATCTGCAGACTACCGGTGAGAATAAACTGTGAGGGCAGAGGAGAGCAGAGAGGCTGCGAAGGCCAGCGCTGCGGTCCCACCACAGAAGCATGAGTCCTGTGGGAGAGGTGAAATTGTGGGGCCTCAGGGGGCCCTGGGAGGAGACAGAGAGAGGGCGCAGAGACAAATTCAGCTAATCCGGTGAGCACAGCAACTGGTTAATAACCGGCTCAGTGTTATTTGCCTTGCTCCAGCTAAAAATGGGTGGAAATCCTCACTCCACTCTTCAGTATCAGCTTCTCCTTCCGTGAGATTTGCAAGAGAGAATGTTACAATATCAATCTTCTCAAGCAAATATGCCAGGTTTACAAGGCACTCCTGTGCCCAGGTATTAAATAACAAAGGTAAATCTGGAGGAGCAGCATTCCGCTCTTCTTTTCACAGCCAGCCTTGTGAAGCAGATCCATCTTCTGAAGATGCTGTCGGAGGTGGGATGAGACCACATGCATCCACACCATCAAAGGAAACGGGGACTTCCAAAGAAGGGTATTAGCTGAACAAGTCAGCCCCACCACTAATAAAGCTGTGCCCAACAAGCCCCTCCTGTGCTTCGCTTTCTGCCCCCTACGCACCCTTTGGAGACTGATCACAGCCTTCAAAGACACCAACCAGACTCCCCCACCCACAGCAGGCAATACGTTCCCCCACTGTGGTATTTCTGGCATGTGAGGTGGCGGGGAAAGGGTTGTGACTGTGCAGAAACGTGAGCAAAGGGAGGGAGAGGCCTCTTGAGGGCAGGCAAGGAGCTTGGGACAGAGGCAAGGGGTCCAAGACCCTCAGACTTGGGCAACTGCAGGTAAATAACCCCTTGCTAACATGACACCAGTGTCCCTAGCAGTGTCTGTCCCCAGGTGGCAAACGCAGTTTCGGTGATTGGAAACACCTGGCTCATTACAGTCCCTCTACTCACAAGCAGGCGTATGCCAGAAACCTCTCCCCTTCACAGCAGAGAAATGTTGAGACAAAGGGTTGTGTGAATCATTTCAGAGATGTGTTTGGCTCGTTAAAAGCTATTATGAAATGAAAAAAAAAAAAAGCTGAACCAACATGGCATCATTATTTTTTTCTGCTGACAAGCAATGTTGGCAGAGCACGCTATCATGGGCACATCCCCCGAGGCAGGGGGAGATGGGCCACCATCGTGGACACTCAGAAGAGTGCTAGCCCAGGTGGTAGGGCTGCAAGACCCTCCCTGCCACATACCTGAGGGTCAGTCCCTCCCCTTTTTTCTTGAGCAGTAGGGACATAGCCCCAGATGCCAGGACAGGACGGAGGCAAACACCTCCACAACAGCTGGGTGCTGGGCCTTTACTTAGCCCTCACAACGGCTCCCTCCAGGAATAGGGTGTGAAATATCAATTGTAGGTGGAGAGACACCCAGATAAAAATAGGGTGCTTTCTTTTCCCCTTTGGAAATCCGGGAAATGCCACTCCCGAGAACATACTTGCCACCACGCCAATGTCTATAGTGCAACAAGTTCTGTTTACATGAGAAAAAAACAGTACTGTTAAGTCTTGCAGAACCACAGCCCAATACATTTCATCTCAGTGTCAGATTACCACCGAACGGAAGGTAGCTTCCCTATATATTAAGCTTCCCCGGACCTCAGTTCTGTGCTAGAAGCTGAGCTGCTGACAAGTAGGTAAGATATCACCACTCAGGGTGGGAGGTCTCCTCATTCCCTTCAGCAATACCATCTCCTTGGCGGCCCAGGGGCCGCAGCTTTTTGCTGCGTAAGATTTCTGCTTGAATAAGGAGACCAAGATTTGTCTTGTAGTTCTGGATTTAGGTCGCTTAAATTTAGATGGCTCTCATCCCGTACGTAAGCCTACCTCCCTAGGCACCCCTCACAGCCAGTGAGGGAAAATGGGTGCTCCCAGAGCACAAATCGCCCTAAAGTAGATAGCTACAATGATTTAGACAGCTTGCATCTTGAAAGTGCCAATTTCTGAGTATAAAGAAAGTCTCAGGAGATTCAGGAAAGCTGTCCAGGTGTGGTGAAGGTGGTCTGTATACGGAATATGGGCAGGGACTAAGGGTGTTCATGGTGGGAGGGCAGCAGCACAGGGCACTGAACATTACTAATTTTATTTTTTCTGAATTAAATATTGGGGTTTGAGATTTGGAGGAAGTTATCAAGATGTCATAGAAGACGTGGGTTTGAAAAACCAGCAGAAATGAGACGTTACAAGTCTCTTGTGAATGGCCACAGCCTGGTTTGTGCCGGAGCAGGAGAGCTGCCACCGGGATCTCTTATAAAAAACAAGGTGACTCCGTTTATGTATCACTTTGCCTACCCAACCGAGAGAAATACACCGTCAGCTCAGAAAGAGTTTCTTTGTGCTTATTCGGCGAGCAGTGAGACATGCTCACGTCTTCATGCATGCCAATGCTGACTGATTGATTTTCCAGGCTGTTCTGTGTGCTCGGGAAGAACCACCGCAATGTATCCGATGTTCGTGCTGCTGGGCCTTGCTGCCCTCCTGGGTAAGTCCGGCATCCCTCGCTGCCTTGCTCCAAGCAGCTGGGAAGCAGGAGACCTTGATGCAACTTCTCGCCCCGCCACCCCTCCCCGCAAAATCGTGGCTGCCACCAGACCCTATTGGAAGAGAGAGCGCTTGGGTCCCCCTTGTGTGTCTTGCAGAAGGAGGGGTGGCCTCTGAGGGACGGGTGGGCTCCGGGTGCAGGGCGCAGGGCAGGAACTCGCCTCTTCTCCATCACAAGGAGTGACAGAGGCAGCCCCACAGCCTGTCCTCTCCAGGGTGCAGCCTCCCCTTGGGTTTTCCTTGCAGTCACAAAAAGGTTTTTACAGCTTGAGCCTTCCCGTGTCGCCTCTGCAGGTGCCTCCCAGGGCCGCACGGATTGCTACGGCAGTGTAGACAGAATTAAAACCCCTGGGGCTTCATGCAAAACTGCAAAGCCGGAGCGTTTACCCTACTGCGGTGAGTATCCCTCTTCTGCCAGACGGCTACGTTTCTCCACGGCACAGTAATCCCAAATCTTTCACATTTCCAAAGTGCTGAACACACGCTAGCTGCTGAGCCTGGATAATATCCCTATGGCGATCATCTACCTCCCCCCAGAGGCCAGGCAAACAAAATTCTGATGTAATTCTGTGTGTATTAAAAGGAGAGAGGTGAGAGACAATTCTGAGTTTAAAAGCTATTAAGCAAATATCCTTACTTTTGATTTGAACTACAGGAGTTAAGGCTTCACAAAAGATTGCTGAAGTGGACCTAAAAGCTATGGATCAATATAAACCACTCATTAAGAAAGTTGGTGAAAAATTGTGTGTTGAACCAGCCCTGATCGCTGGCATCATCTCCCGGGAATCTCACGCTGGCAAAATACTGAAGGATGGCTGGGGCGACAATGGAAATGGATTTGGTTTAATGCAGGTATTTGCTGACACTCCACTAAAACCCGATAAACAAATAGCATATAAATAAAAGTAAGCCCCCTACACTTGTCGTCCATTACAGCAGGGAAATGACTTCTTTCTGTTGTTTTGGTATTTCTAGGTTGACAAAAGATCACATAAACCTGTGGGAACATGGAACAGCGAAGCTCATCTTATGCAGGGCACAAACATACTTATCTCGATGATAAAGACAATACAGAAGAAGTTCCCATCCTGGACAAAGGATCAACAGCTGAAAGGTAAGGTGTAGGCCACAGGCTTTGTCCAGGAGAGAAGAAAAACTTTAGCACGAGAACATACTGAATTAGTTCCCTTGTTCCTCAAAAAACACATTTCTAACAGGCTGTCACTTAGCTTTTCATCCCTTTTTTATTTCACCAGCAAAAGACAAGCTTTGTCAATTCTGTGTCGTTTCTGCCTTTCCTCGGTATAGCAGCCTCGCTGAATTTCCACCACCATGTGGCAAATATTTATACACCTGAAATCTAGTCTGTATAAGAGTTGAGCTTTCCTTATGTGACCATGAGGAATCTCCTACAGCCATACAGGTTAACAAACAGCTCCGTGGTTTACTTGAATGGGGCCAGCAGTTCACTCCGTATCTCTGTTCACAAAGGAGTCGAGGTGTTTGCTCTATACCTAGTCAAGGTGTACAATATGATGTTATCCCATTCTATTCTACTTAATTCTGAACAAGCTCAGTGTAAATGGAGGGCGTGTGCTGGGCCAGATAAATGGTACAAGTTCATCAAGCTGCAAATACCTGTGAACACAAAACCTGAGGTATCTTTCCAAAGTTTTGGTGGATTCAGGAATAACTGTAAGCTGCTTGCAGACCCCCACTTCAGTCAGAGAAGCTCCAGTAATGCTGCCTACTCCCCTTCCAAAATCCCTATAGAGTCATAGAATGGTTTGGGTTGGAAAGGACCTTAAAGATCATCCAGTTCGACCCCCCTGCCATGGGCAGGGACACCTCCCACTAGACCAGGCTGCTCAAAGCCCCAGTGGGCTTGATCCACTGTGATTTGATCCACTTTGTGCTGTGGCTCATCGGCGTATAATATAACTGGCCCAAGGAAAAGACAAAGCGGTCAAAAAAGCTTTCGAAACCAGTAAAAGCAGAACACATAAGGCTGGAATTTCCCCACACACACCCACCTTTTTTTTTTTTATGTCTGTATGACTTCTTTTGGTGTTTTATTTCAGGTGGGATTTCTGCCTACAACGCTGGTCCCAGGAACGTCCAAAGCTATGACAGAATGGACATCGGCACCACCCACGATGACTACTCCAACGACGTGGTTGCACGAGCCCAGTATTACAAGAAACATGGATACTAGACTCAGGAATCTCTACTGAGTAACTTCCTTACCATCACCTGCATGACTTCCCTCAGGGAGCCCAGACACAGCGCCACTGTACCCTGCAAACCCACCCAGATGCAAATGTACAGGAATGATTTACATGAATAAGAATTTGCAGAGTAAAGCCCCGAATTTTTAAAACAATATTCAGTAAGATAGAGGTCATGCAGTTTCTTTACAAGCAATATGGTTTGGATTTTGCAAAGGGAATATTGCCAAATTCTTAATATTTTTTTCTGTTATCTGTGTTACAAGTTATCTCTGAGTTACAAGGACTATCTTGTTTTGCTATTGATAATTTGCTGCCTTCCAGATCTTAAAACACATTTCTGCCAAAATCTGTCATTCTCTTAAGAAATCAAAAGGCAAAATACTTCCTTGGGTATTAGCATCATGATTTATTTTTTCAAAGCTGCTTGATATTTACATTATGCTGTGGAGTAGTCATTTTTTTCTGAATGCTAATTTTTCATATAAATGCATAGAATAGAGATGGATGCTTTCAGTCATATAGAAATAAGCAAAGAGAAATTGAATAAAAATGTTATTAGCAAATGAAGCAGGACTCCAATGTACTCGTATTGTCATGTGTGTTAGCAAAGGTTGGATATGTACAATGTTAATTTTAGGCAGATGGAGAAACTGAGAAGGGAACATGACGAAACACAAGTTGCGCTTCATAAAAATGTTTTGCCTCTCTGCTGCTTGTAGAAGAGCAATGCTCAGGAAAATAGCAGTCTTTGAGTTTGGCATATTTTGGTGCTCCTATTCCTTCTACACCTGGAATTGAACTATTGTGGGGATGAGAGGGCGAAAAGGCAAGGAAAGGAGAGGGATAGATGCCTGCAGAACTGAATGACGCTCATTCTCCAGAGCCAAAGGGAGAGTTGGGTTTGGTCTGGCAGCAAGCAGTGCAAGCCATGCTTGTCCCACCAGCATCTGCTTGTGTGCCGAGAGGACCTCCTTTATTCTTCCATGATGAGCACACCTTCTGGGACTGGGAGTAACTGTATATCAAAATAATTAGAAAAAACTCTGGCTGCAAGCATGTTAAGTGGGTAGAAAAATGCAATCCAAAGCCATTAACAGTGCACAGAGTTATGATACACATCCTCCCAGGAGCAATTAGAGACCACGCTGAAAACATCCAGCATGGATTTAAACAGGGGAAATAGTGCCCAGCCAACCTGTTTGCATCCTGTGATGAGATGACTGGCTTTATAGAAAAGGGGAGAGAGGCGGAAATGGTATGCCTTCACCTAGCAAGGTCTTTGCCCCAGCCTGCCATAGCATCCTTATAGCCAGACTGGTGAGACACGTACTGGATAGGCAGGTAGAAAACTGGCTCAAAACAAAGCGTGGTGGTCAGTGTCACAGGGTCCAGTGGGTGGCCAGTTGCTAGTGGCATCCCCCAGGGATGGATCCTGATCCTGCAGCCAGTACTGCTTCATGTCGTCAGCAGCAATTCGGTACTAGGGATAGAGTGCTCCCAGAAAGTTCACAGGCGATACCAACTGGCTGGTCCTGGAGAGGCTGAAGAAACGGGCTGATGGTAACGCCATGATGAACAACTAAGACAAAAGCAAAGCACTACACCTGGGACAGAATAACCCCATGCCCCAGTACAGACTGGGAGGCAACTGTCTAGAAAGTAAGATGTGCAAAAAGGGGATCTGGGAGTCCTGGTGGACACCATGGGCCCTCACGGGCCCTCATGGAGATGTGGACTAAAAGTACCCTGAGCTGCATTAGCAAAACTCTAGCCAGCAGGAAGGAGAGAGATAAATTCCCTCTCCTTTGTGCTTGTGAGACCACACCTGGAGAACTGTATCCAGTTCGGGGCTCCCTGATACAAGAGGGACACTGACACACTGGAGAGAGTCCAGCAGAGGCCACCAAGTTGGTCAAGGGTGGTGTCCTGTGCCCAGGATACCACCAGGCTTGGTGTCCTGGGCACAGGACACACGAGCAGAGGCTGAGGGAGCTGGGTCCTCTCAGCCAGGAGAAGAGTCAGCTTTGGGGTGACCATGCTGTCTGGGCTCTGACTGCACTGACAGGCTCTGCAGCCTCTTCCCCCTCCCTCCCAAGGGTCTGGCTGCCTGCATTGAAGGTCAGGTCTGATACTGCACTATGAGGAACCTCATCTCTTCTCCACCTCCCATGCACCTTCTGCCTGCTGGCTCAGGAGCTGCATTTAAGCTCACAACCTTGCCCTGGGTCCTCACCTGAGCTGCCCTGGAAGTCAGCCTGCGCCTGGCTTTGTAACCTACTGATCCTGGTTTGGCCTTGCTGACTCTTCCTTCCTGGCTTGTTCTTGAACCCGTCTTGTAACTAAAGACTTGTCCTAGCAGGTTACCTCAACCTGGAAAGATCTTGCTTGCAATCACCACAGCCCACATGGTGCTGGGAAGGTAGGCTGGGAGGTGTCTGCCTCGATGCCACCCTGGAGAAGTGGCTGTCTGACAGCATATGCTTGGAAACCCAGGTGATTCACTTGATTTTTTTTAAATGCTGGCTACACAAACCACCCAGAGGTAACAAATGCTGATCACCATTCAACTCTTAGATCGACCCCGTTAGTCCTGCAGATTGATTCTGATCATTTGCTTCTGCAAACACCTCATGCCACTAGTTCCCAGGACCAGCGCAGAGCAACGTCCCTGTCCCAGGGGTCAGCAACTCACAGGCTCCATTAGCTGGAACGCACCTTGCTGACACTTCAGCTAGAGCTGCTATGAAATTACTTGTGTTCCACACACACGTTTTAAAGCTACTTTCTCTTGTCTTACCTTGTACCAAATTGCTTAGTAGTACATCTGAAGCCAAGCTCTTAGCACTGGCAATGTCCATATTAACTCCCACCGAGCCCATACAGCCAGTGTCAGATGAGGTAAGGGCCATTGTGCATTTCAATACAGTTAAACGTGAGCACTTTGGTATTTCCTACCTCCTGGCAGTTGATGCAGCAGAGTTTCCCAGTAGTCATATAATAAATACATGTAAGAAAGGTTCTGCCTTTTTTGGTTTTTATTCAGAAAAAAAACCTCCAAAGCTTTGTAATTTGCCTTAGCAAAGATCTAATTGGCTTAATATGTATCTTCACAAGGTCCTCCTTAGGAACACATAGAGGTGGCTGCAAACCTCACAGCAGATGTTCACTGCAGGTATGTGGATGGGTGGCAGCCTTCTCTCCATCCATGCCACCAAGGTGGGCTGCGCTCTGTATGGCAGGATTTGCCTCCCACAGCTACAGAGGGGATTTAGTCTCCAACATCCACCATCTCCTGCCCTCCGGCCCAGGGACCATCACTGCTAGAGTTCCTAGCCCAGGGCCAGAGCGAGGCAGCGGGGTGGGAGACGGGAGTGGGGAGGGCAGAAGTGTCCTGCCGTGGTGCAAAGGCAACCACCATACTAGGATGCACAACATAGTGTACCCTCCACAAGACATGTGAAGTCTTCATGCTAATAAGCACCAAAAAACCTCAGCTAAGGACTGTGTTCAGTTTGGGCAGCCAGCAAAGATGGAGACCAAAACTTGCTCCAAACTGCAGCAACAACCATGATCAGAAGTGAAGAAAAAGTTACCTGAAGAGACTGCAGAACTGGGATGGCTTAGACAAGAAAAAACATGCTAAGGACAGGTATGTGTTTCTAGAACTACGCAACAGACAGCCAGGAAAAGGAAAGAAGTAAACAGGTTTGCTGTGTCCATGTGGACAGGGTAAAGCAGGTATACATACATAAATGCAAAAATACAGGAAATTTTACATTTTAGGCTTTCATTTTTAATCAGCAATGAATACAAAGCATCTAAGTATGGCTCTTTAGTATTTATCTTATAACCAGAACAGCCTTTGCTGTACTTAGGTGAGATCATGAACAAGACTTCCAAAACACTTGAGAATTTGAACTTAATCTGGCTACTGCCATAAAAGACAATAAAAATGTTTATATAAATACATTAGTAACAAAATGAGGACTAAGGAGAATCAATCTCCATCTTTTATTGGATGCGGGGGAAAACATAGTGACCAAGGATGAGGAAAAGGCTGAGGCACTCAATACTTTCTTTACCTCAGTCTTTAATAGTAAGACCAGTTGTTCTCTGGCTACCCGGCCCCCTGAGCTGGAAGACAGGGGTGGGAAGCCCTCATCATCCACAAGGAAATGGTTAGCAAGCTACTACATCACCTAGACACAAACAAGTCTATGGGACCAGATGGGATCCACCCAAGCGTACTGAGGAAGCTGAAGGAAGTGCTCACCAAGCCACCTTCCATCATTTATCGGCAGTCTTGGCTAACCAGGGAAGTCCCAGTTGACTGCAAGTTAGCAAATGTCACACCCATCTACGAGAAGGGCTGGAAGGAGAATCTGGGGAATTACAGACCTGTCAGTCTGACCTTGGTGTTGGGGAAGGCTACGGAGCAGATCATCTTGAGTGCAGCACGTACAGGACAACCAGGCAATCAGGCCCAGTCAGCATGGGTTTATGGAAGGCAGGTCATGCTTGACTAACCTGATCTCCTTCTATGACAAGGTGACCCGCTAAGTGGATGAGGGAAAGGCTGTGCATGTTGTCTACCTAGGCTTTAGTAAAGCCTTTGACAATGTCCCACAGCGTTCTTCTGGAGAAACTGGCTGCTCATGGCTTGGATGGGCGTACGCTCTGCTGTGGTTGTTTAGCCTGGAGAAAAGGAGGCTGAGGGGAGACCTTATTGCTCTCTACAACTACCTGAAAGGAGGTTGTAGCGAGGTGGGGTTCGGTCTCTTCTCCCCAGTAACAAGCAATAGGATGAGAGTAAATGGCCTCAGGTTGCGCCAGGGCAAGTTTAGATTGGATAGTAGGAAAAATTTTTTCACCAAAAGGGTTATCAAACATTGGAACAGGTTCTCCAGGGAAGTGGTGGAGTCACCATCCCTGGAGGTATTTAAAAGACATGTAGATGTGGTGCTTCGGGACGTGGTTTAGTGGTGGACTTGGTAGTGTTACGTTAATAGTTGGACTTGATGACCTTAAAGGTCCCTTCCAAACAAAAAGATTCTATGATTCTACTCTTTCTATCAGGCAAGAAAGGATCATCCTGACAGATGATCAGCAAGTTAAATTATTCCTTCAGTCTCATATATCCCTATTACCTTCAGATTACGCTCCTGCCTTCAGTGCAGTTGCACAAAGAAAATTGACAGAATTCAGCAGCAGTCTCTGGGGAGGGAAGAAGCACTGCCCCCCAGCACTGCAGTGGGCGACCCAAAGCCCATGGCACTGGTTCATGGAACTCCATGGTGAGGTCAACACAAGAGACCAAGTTTCATGGCAGAACCACACTCTGACAGGCTTTTTGTAGCATTTCTGAAAGGCGAAGAAAAACTAGGATAATCTAGATCAGAATTGGAGGTTGCTGAATGCCTCAACTACCAGCAAGTACAAGGGGAATCCAGGACATAAACCACAATTTGGGGCACTTTTGAGGCTGCCCAAAACCTCCACCTGTACCCCTGACACAGCAGGAGAGATCGTAATGCAGTGCGGCTTACATACCCCCTCCTCAGTGACAAGCGAGTGATGGGACAAGCAAGAGATGCTGCAAAGAGCACTGGCAAAAACCTTACCTGGTTCTCCATCCCCGGAGACCTGAGCCTGCAGCAGCTCCTGAGCTCTCGCTGGAGCCTGCAAGCTGGAGCCTGCTTGACATCGCACAAATGACAGACAAGGCTGTTGTTATGAACCATCGCGTGGACATGCCATTCTCTCTCAGTAGGCTGAATACAGATTTGTTGAGGAAAACACTTCCCCAGAACATGTGAGATTCCATGCATGTGTATGTGATTAAATAATAATTTCTGGATAGGGCTCCAGAAAACACAGGAGATCCACCTGTATGCCTTAACTACTGTGATGCAGAAGCAAACTAGTACGTCCTTTACGATTCTCGGCCAGCAATAATAAAGCACGGGCCATTTGGAGATTGCTGGTTCATGAATCATGTTCAGTGGTGTTTTGAATTTTCAATATGTTTTTATGTCACTCCTGTATGAGCCATATCTGTTTTATTTTCCTTCCAGTCAGAGGTACTCCCCTGTGTTTCAATTTTTGGACTCACTCATAATCGTGCACACGAAGAGCTCCGTGCATGGGCTGCTGTGACTTTTTGCAGCCAGTTCTCGATGTGAAGCGCCAACATACAGGAAAAATTTTAGAGAACTGAATCTTTCAACACCATTTCAACACCGTGACACAGGATGAATTCCCCAGCTTAAAATGGGCAAGAGGCGATGAAAGAGCAAGACAGGATTTGACCCTCACAAAATTTAAAGTGGGAGAGACGCGTGTGTGACTGGGTCTGCCATCCAGTGTCTTTTTTCCTTACTGCTGAGCAGCTACAGTGGCTTTGATCCACGCTGCCTGCTAATTTGGGTCTGTGCCTTCACCTTTGTTGTCACTGTACAAGAAGGGAGAGCAACAGGGACCTGGCATGTCCTCTGCATATCCAAATTCTCAGTGGTTGCTGCCCTGCGTCGTGTTATTGTTGCTGGGTCTTTGCCTGCAAAAACTTTATTACAACACGAAAGCGCAGGGTCCTGTTTCCCCATTGTCAGCACGTTATTGCTCCCAACAACTGAAGGGGACCAGTTGTTTTTAGACAAGGCTCCTCCTAGTTCCAGACTGTTAGTAACAGGGTTTTAAATTAAATTAAAAGGTATTTCATTTTTAAAATCATATTTGTGCTCTTGCTGTTGAGCAGAAACCCTGTTGTGTTTGGGTGGACGCACAAAAAGCTGTTAGGCGTTCCCATTTCCCGTAATACCGGTGGCATGCGAGAAGTGCACTGAGTCAGCTGCTCCAAAGGGCCGCCAGCAGATCAAAAGCCCGTTTGTCTCTAGGAAGTGCGGCGAGAAGGTGGGGAGACATCCTGCAGCAAACATGTCAGGTCTGTGATGTTTGTCTAATATTCTTGTAAATAATTCACTGTACTAAAATCTGTTTTCCATTAACTGCTGGGCTCGGGTTAGCATTGCTCCTCTCAGCTGCTGTTTGCGTGTCTTCCCTTCTGCAACGGCGTGTTTAGGCAACAGAAAAACACAGGCAAAATTGCAAGTCTGATAAATTGTAATGGATGTAATCAAAGGATGTTTCTCTTTGATTTTTCCTGTTGACAGTAGCTATGGAAAAGCAAGCTGGAGCCAGCAAGTAATGTAGGATTTCTTTTGACTCTCATAGATTTATTTTTTTAATAGAAAAACTGCCTTTTGGAGGTGCCTTTCTCCATTGGCTATGTGGGCAGCCCAGGTCACGGAATCACGGAATCTTCAAAGTTGGAAGGGACCTCTAGAGATCATCTAGTCCAACTCCCCTGCTAGAGCAGGATTGCCTAAACCACATCCCTCAGGGCTGCATCCAGGCGGGTCTTGAAAATCTCCAGAGAAGGGGACCCCACAACCTCCCTGGGCAGCCTGTTCCAGTGCTCTGTCACCCTCACTGTAAAGAAGTTTTTCCGTGTATTTGAACGGAACTTCCTATGTTCTAGCTTGTGCCCATTGCCCCTTGTCCTGTCGCTGGGAACCATTGAAAAGAGCCTGGCTCCGTCCTCCTTAAACCCACCCTTTAGATGCTTGTAAACATTAATCAGGTCCCCCCTCAACCTTCTCTTCTCCAGGCTAAAGAGTCCCAGCTCTTTCAGCCTTTCCTCATAAGGGAGGTGCTCCAGTCCCATAATCATCTTGGTTGCCCTACGCTGGACTCGCTCCAGTAGTTCCCTGTCCCTCTTGAACTGGGGAGCCCAAAACTGGACGCAGTACTCCAGTTGTGGCCTCACCAGTGCAGAGTAGAGGGGGAGAATGACCTCCCTCGACCTACTGGCCACAGTCTTCCCTATGCAGCCCAAGATGCCATTGGCCTTCTTGGCGACAAGGGCACACTGCTGGCTCATGGATAATTTGCTGTCTACCAGGACCCCCAGGTCCTTCTCCTCAGAGCTGCTTCCCAGCATGTCCGCCCCTAACCTATACTGGTGTTTGGCATTCTTCCTTCCCAGGTGCAGGACCCTCCGCTTGCTTTTGTTGAACCTCATTAGGTTGTTCTCTGCCCAGCTCTCCAGCCTGTCCAGGTCACGCTGGATGGCAGCACGGCCCTCTGGAGTGTCGGCCAGCCCTCCCAGCTTGGTATCATCAGCAAACTTGCTGAGGATACACTCTGTCCCCTCATCTAGGTCATTAATGAATATATTGAACAAAATTGGACCAAGTATTGACCCCTGAGGGACACCACTGGTTACAGGCCTCCAACTGGACTCTGTGCCGCTGATCACAACCCTCTGAGTTCTGTCACTCAGCCAGCTCTCGATCCACCTCGCTGTCACCTCGTCTAGCCCATACTTCCTCAGCTTCCTAATGAGGATGTTATGGGAGACAGCGTCAAAAGCCTTGCAAAGGTCAAGGTAGATGACATCTACGGCTCTCCCCTCATCCAGCCAACCCGTTATAACATCATAGAAAGCTATCAGATTGGTCAGGCACGATTTGCCCTTGGTAAATCCATGCTGACCACTTCCAATAACTTCCTGTTCCTCTATGTGTTTGGAGACGACATCCAGAATGAGTCGCTCCATTACCTTCCCAGGGACAGAGGTGAGACTAACCGGCCTGTAGTTCCCTGGGTCCTCCTTCTTGCCTTTTTTTGAAGATTGGAGTGACGTTAGCCTTCCTCCAGTCCTCAGGCACCTCTCCTGTTCCCCATGACTTTTCAAAGACGATGGAGAGTGGTCTAGCGATAACATCTGCCAGCTCTCTCAGCACTCGCGGCTGCATCCCGTCAGGGCCCATGGACTTATGAATGTCCAGCTTGGCCAAGTGGCCTCTGACCCGGTCCTCCTCAACTAAGGGAAAATCTTCCTCTCTCCAGACCTTCCCCCTTGCCTCCAGGGTATGGGATGTGTGAGGGACGGCTTTATCAGTGAAGACCGAAGAAAAGAAGGCATTCAGTAACTCTGCCTTCTCTGTGTCTTCCACCACTAGGGCACCCGTCTCATTCATCAGTGGACCTATATTTTCCCTAGTCTTCCTTTTTCTGTTGATATACTGGAAAAATCTCTTCTTGTTATCTTTGACTGCAGTGGCCAAGCTGAGTTCTGATTGAGCTTTGGCCCTTCTAATCTTCCCCCTGCATAGCTTTGTTATATCTTGATAATCCTCATAAGTTGCTAAGCCCCTTTTCCAGAGAATGTAAGCCTTCCTTTTTTTCCTGAGGTCCAGCCAAAGCTCTCTATTTAGCCAGGCTGGCCTTCTTCCCTGTCGGCTTGTCTTTCGGGACATGGGGATGGCCTTCTCCTGTGCTTCTAAGAGCACCTGCTTGAAGTATGACCAGCTTTCCTGGGCACCTTTGCTCTTCAAAACTGCCTCCCAAGGGACACTCTCAACCATGCTCCTAAACAGGCTAAAGTCTGCCCTTCGGAAATCCAAGGTGGCAGTTTTGCTGGCTCCCCGCCTTGCTTCACCAAGAACTGAAAACTCTATCATTTCATGGTCACTCTGCTCAAGACGACCTCCAACCTTTACATCCCCCACAAGACCTTCTCTGTTAACAAACAGTAGGTCCAGTAGGGCACTTCCCCTAGTAGGTTCCTTCACCAGCTGTGTTAGGAAGTTGTCTTCCACACACTCCAGGAACCTCCGGGACTGTTCCCTCTCTGCGGTGTAGTATTCCCAGCGGACATCCAGGAAGTTGAAATCCCCCACAAGAACAAGGGCAGATGATCGCGAAACCTCTGCCAGCTGCTTATAGAATACTTCATCGGTTTCTACATCCTGATTAGGGGTTCTATAACAAACTCCCATCATGATATCTGCCTTGTTGGCCTTCCCCTTGATTTTTATCCATACACACTCAACACTGTCATTCACACTGTTGAGTTCTAGACATTCAAAACCGCCCCTAACATAGAGGGCCACCCCACCACCTCTCTTCCCTTGCCTATCCCTTCTGAAAAGCTGGTAGCCATCAATTACAGCACTCCACTTGGGTGTGTCTTCCCACCACGTTTCCGTGATGGCAACCACATCATAGTTTCCCTGCTGCATGATGGCCTCCAGCTCGTCCTGCTTATTCCCCATGCTGCGTGCATTAGTGTAGATGCACTTCAGTTGGGTTAATTGTCCTGCCACTTTCATGGGGGGACAGGCCCTGATTTGCACATGATCATTCTCGGACACTACTGTAGTTACCAATTATCACTACTCCTTGTGTCTATGCTGCCACACAATTCACTATCCCCCACCATCGCTGAGACAGGCTGCAAGACCTTGCTATCACTTATACCCATGAGCACCGCTATGTTGCTCCCAGGCACCACTTTTGTGATCCTGGTTTCGTCCCCATCCCCCATCAAACCTAGTTTAAAGCCTTATGGATAAGCCCTGCTAATTCTTGTCCCAGTCTCTTTCTTCCCCTTCGGGTTAGGCTTCCCCCGCCTGATGCCAGCATGCCTGGTTTCCTGTAGATCAGCCCATGTTCAAAAAAGCCAAAGTCCTGCCGGATGCACCAGTCGCGGAGCCAGGAGTTAATTTGCTGGCTCCTCCTATTTATCCCCTCGTCTACCCCTGCAAATGGTGGGATAGAGGAGAACACTATTTGTGCTCCCGATCCCTTAACCAGCCGTCCCAGGGCCCTAAAGTCATTCTTCATTGCCCTCAGACTTCTGGTACCTACTTCGTCACTGCCTACCTGAAATATCAGTAGCGGATAGTAATCTGATGACTGGACCAGGGAAGGGAGTTTCCTCCGTATGTCCTTAATTCTGGCCCCAGGGAGGCAGCTGACTTCCCTGTGGGATGGGTCCGGTCTACAGATAGGACCCTCTGTTCCTCTCAGAACGGAGTCACCTACTACAATAACCCTTCTTTCTTTCTTTGTTGAGGACGTCCTGAGGCGTGGGGGTGAGTGACGAGCACTGGGCATTTCACTGTATGGATCAGCTTCTCCATCCTCAATTGCCTGGTCCTCAATTTCCAGAGCCTCATACCTATTACGTAAGGGCAGTTGGGATGGTGAGGGGGGCCGTGAGAGGTTTCGCTTACCTCTCCGAGGAGGGATCTGACACCACTCCCCCTTATCCCTTGAGTCCTCTCCTTCTGCCTGGTGACAGGAGGGAAGTGGGTCATCCACTTCTGATAGAGCCTCTTCCTGCTGCCTTTGCCTCAGGGTATGGCTCCACCAATCTATTTCGTTTTCGCAGTTCCTAATACTTCTTAACCTTTCTACCTCTTCCTTCAGTTCAACCACCTTCCTGAGCAGATCATTTACTTGATCGCACCGTATGCACACAGTGTCTCTGGAACCCTGTGGGAGCAGTGCCAGACTCAGGCATTCATTACAGCCCGAGACCTGCACAGCCACATGCTTGCAGAGGAGCTCAGTCTGAGTTCACAAGCTGAGGTCACAAGCTTTGACTAGATAGCAAAGTTTTAGGTAAGCTAAAATTAGGGGAGATGAAGTGTGCACAAAGCACCAGTTCACCCCACAAAGCTACACTGTGACTTTATGCTAGCATGATCTAGAGGTAATCCTTTCCAGAGCGTACAATACCATGACCGCATCTGCTAGTGCAAATGCCTGCACTAGCATCGAAATGATGCCATGGGTTTCAGTCATGGACGCGAAAACATTTTAACAGTATGTGTCACACACTGCGCTGGCTTGACATTTCGTTGTAAATACTGCTCTTCAGGCTGTTTGGAACTTTACGGGAATATACTGAATGTTGACACAACTGGAGCTTCAGAAGCAACCGCGAGACCAGAAGGTCTGAGCTATGCAGGTAGGCACTAACTCAGCTGTGCATCTCCCCTTACATCCACGCACAAGCTCATCCCTGTTACAGATCCCCGCTCTCTGGCTGTCACTCATTGCCAAGCAAGCAGATTGTTCCACAACCAACAAAGATCCTACTTGGGTATTTAAGTTTATGTTGGGAATGGAGTTGCTTTTGAGATGTTCTAAGGAATATTCTCCTGGATTCCTCGCAACCCCTGCCATCGAGCCTGCTTTTCCCCCTCTCTTAAGAGAGTTTCCCTCATGACCTAAGTTTCTGAACATTTCCCCATTATAGTCCTAAATTGAAAGAAACTAAATCTGGGACTAATCCACCCAAAGTCTTAGATTTATAAGAACACGACCCGCCTTTTGGTCTGCACACTAGAGAACTAACTGCCCTCTGTATTTGAAAAAAAAGTATTTTATATCATCTGTGTATTGATTTCTAGGGTACTTACCCTTCAGCAAAATTGGTCAATTCTATCATTGCTTCTCCCAAAACAGATTAAGGATTCAAAATGTCAGCTCAGTCACAATGAGTGATAGAACAACTTGTTTCTGATTTTAAAAACAAAAGGAAAAGTCATGCACGTTGTGTTGTAGGAGTTCCTGCCTCAGAGAAGATAGCAGAAAAAGATTTGAAGAACATGGCGAAATACAAAGCCAAGATTACAAAAGTTGGCAACAGCAAGTGTGTTGATCCAGCTGTGATTGCTGGGATTATCTCTCGAGAGTCGCATGCTGGGACAGTGCTGGAGTATGGCTGGGGTGACTATGGAAACGCATTTGGCTTAATGCAGGTACGGTCAACCTTCTTAAAAACACAAACCTCATCCTTCTTCTGAAGCAGAAAGTCAGAAGAGCAGCAGGGGACCTGCTGAAAGGCTAAAACCCCCTAAAACTTTTCTGCCAAGTCTTTGGCCAAAATAAACCTGACACTGACCTGGCTGCCAACTCCCAGTACCGGGGAAGGACCCTGGTGAGTGTCAGGGCATGAGCTTTCGCTCTGCGAAACCGCTGCTTGCTTCCCAACAATGTGTTAGGAATGAAGAGATTAATCGTTCCTATTCATACTTTAGATAATCGATCATGTTTTTAAAAGCATTTTTTTAACTAAGCATAGAGGCCTGTAGGCAGCAGCTACATACAGTCAGGTTAACTGCCCTACGTGTACCACAGGGGCCTGGCTAGTGGGGAATCTTGCTTCATTATTCATGCCTACATTCACGCCTCGCTTGTTTGCCAAGTTGTATGCTTATCCGTACAATCCCTAAACATTTCCTGCACGCATTGGGATCCGCTTTTCTAACAGCTCCAGCCCCCTCAGGCTTGCCCTTTACTACCCCATGGTTAAGAGATGGAGGAAGGAGAAGAAAGAGAAAGAAGGAGAAAGGAGAAGAACTGGGGCAGAGATCTAGGGGAGGTCCGTAGAGGAAACAGGGGTTTTCCCACCCTTGATGCAGCGGGGGAGGAGAGAAACCTTGCAGCTGGAAAAGCTTAAGCAGCAGTAAGCCTGCCTTCTGCACCCTGTCACCTTTACAGCAGCAGCTGAGTTGTTTTAAGGCTCTTATAGACAAGGGCAGGCATTTCCCTTCAGTGCCCTGATAATCAGCTATTCATGCGCCTGCTGAATTCATCTGCACCTTGAGCTGAGCTTGCTTCTTCTCTATACAATTACAAAAGAGGTAAATCACGAGATTAAAGATCAAAATGAATATGAGCAGCCTGTAAGCAATGAAGAGCTCTGGATAAACACTGGGGTTTCTGGTGTGCTGATATTGCTGTTTCGCTTTCAGGTTGACAAACGGCACCATAAGATTGTGGGGTCATGGGACAGTGAAGAGCACTTAGCACAAGGCACGCAGATTTTATGTGATATGATAAAGGCAATCCAGAAGAAATTCCCAACTTGGACAAAGGAACAGCAGCTCAAAGGTAGAGTTTTGTCAGCTGTAAAACACTTCACGTGTACAAAAGTCAAGCACAATAATGCTGTAAAACCAAGCACTTCAGAAAATGAAGTTCATTTTATTGAGGTGTGGAATAATATTCAATACTCACTAAAAGGAATAGAGGCATAAGATTTGGTTAGCTCTCTAGCAGGCTTTTGGAAAACTTGGCAAACAGCATGACATTTTTCAGTTGCAAGGAGGAAGGATGGTATTTTCCCCTCCTCTCCCCATTTAATTTGTTTTCTGTTTCTATATCCACCTACAAAAAGCTATTATCCTGGGAACTCTGGAGAAGGAACACATTAATTCTGAAAACATATGGTCCTCTCTGGAAGAAACATGGCTATATCCTTGAGCACTGATTACAGCTGAAGCAGTCGTGACGGCTGGGTCCCCGTGTTCCAACTACGATACAAATATGTCTGAGGTTATCAGTGAAGGCAGGCATGAAAGAATATGCACAAAAGGAAACAGTCATACAACTGAAGATGCTAACATTAGTAAAATACAGCAAGGGGACAATGATCACCAAGTCTGGATATAAAGGAGGAAGTTATGATTTCTTCACAAAGTTAAAACACAAAAGGAGCACCTCGGCGACAAAAATAGCTGGAAATGGTAATACTATGGCCAAAGATACTGGTGAAAAGAGCGCTACAAACTAAAGCAATGCATTTAAGTTGTGATTTTTGTTTGTTTTCTTATTTACTGACAAAGTATCATCTCTGTTTATGTGTTTCTTTCACCCTCATTTCAGGTGGGATCTCAGCCTATAATGCGGGACCTAACAAAGTCCAGACCTACGACAGAGTGGATACTGGCACAACACACCATGACTATGCCAATGATGTGGTTGCAAGAGCCAAGTTTTATAAGAGAAATGGATACTGAGATACTTGAGTAATTATTAGATTTGAGTCACCGATTGCATACTTTGCTTCTAATTAAAAAAATCCTGGATTTCTCCCCCAGAAACAGTAAGAATGGGGGAGGGCAATGAAGCCAGAAACAAGTGCGAGCTTTCAATGATTTTTTTTTTTCACCTAGGCTAGAAAAGTCACTTTAAATGACAACACTGCTAATAATCCAAACTGTAACCTATCTTTTGCCATTTATTTATCTCACTTCATTAGAAGATTCAAGCAGAGTTGTCACCTGTGCCTGCAGTTTTTCAAGGAGCAGATTGATGCTGCAAGAAAGTTATAACACTGCTTCAGAAGATTTTATCTACCTTAGATTTTATGTCAATATATGTGTCTATCAGCAGTACAAAATCGGTTGTTAACAATTTGCAATTTTGGAACTGAATATTTGGAATAAATATTTTACATGTTTAATCGACCAGAAGAGTCTATCACAACGTATCATATCCTTTCAGAATAATTGCTCTTAACTTTGGCAATGCGACTCCAAGGTGTCTGTTTCTTGTGACAGGAGGGAAAATACTAAGTGATCCGTAACTTTTTTTGCCCTTTATACTACTTCACTTTAGCCTTTACAGTTGTAAACAACCTGTAAAACTCAAGCTGCTGTAATTAATACTTCTATTGAAGCTACGTATTAGCTTCAATGCAGGTCTGGAGTAAGAATATGCACATTATATCACGTTTTTAAAATGGCACGTATTTATAAAATCTGATCAAGTTCATGCACAATAAACAGATCCTTTTAATTGACCATATGGTAAAGCTTTTGGGGAGCCTTAACTTCAGAGTTGTTGGGTTCATTCACCCATTTCAAGACACAAGGGGGAAAAGTAAGTGTTTTAGAGTGGCTGAAAAAAAAAACCACTCAAGCGTTATCACTAGGGACTAAAGGAGAAATAACAAAGAGCATGAGGGGGTTGTTTGTCCGTTTGCTTGTATATTTTAAATATGGTGCATTTTTTATAGCTAGTATTTTGTGCCTGTAATTAAAAATATCCTGATGCTACCATTAGAATTCTATTGATCTACTCACACTACAGTATTAATTACCAATCTGAAACAGTAAGTGAACTTGCAACAGAGCAATAGCACAGAACTAGAAATTTATTCTTAAAACAGTGTATTTCCACATTGCTACTGCATATTGCACCAAAGATTTGTTGTAATGTACTTTAAATGCTACAGCAGGTAGGCACAGCAAATGGTTCCTATCCAAAAAAGCAAGCTCAATGTGAGCCAGCTGTGGCCCCAAGCAGCAAAGGCAGCTAAGGGTACCCTGGGCTGTACGAACAGAAGCACAGCTTGACCAACGGAAGGGACTACAAGCACTTATCAGACCGCATCCAGAGCAGAGTCCAGTTTTGGGTCCCCTGACAGAGGAAAGACCAATTAAGTAGAGAGAAGTCATCAGAGAGCCACCCAGGTGGTTGGGGCTGGAGCACTTGCCCCATGAGAAGGGCAGCTTCAGGTGGACCTAACAGCAGCCCCCCAGTACCTACCTGTGAGGGATAATTGAGGAGATGGAGCCAGGCTGGCTCCTCACAGTAGCACAAGGTGCGAAGAGAACCATCAACAGGCATAAGCCGACAAAAGAGAGGTTCAGACTGGATACAAGACTGTATCCTGCATATAACCTTTTCCCCATGAGGACAGCCAGGTAGCAGAGCAGGCTGCCCAGAAAGGCTGAGCTCTCCCTGCCCTCGGAGGTTTTCAAGACCTGACTGGACAAAGTCCTGAACGACCTGGCCTGATGACCTCAGCGCTGGCCCTGCATTAAGCAGGAGACTGGATGAGAGACCTGCAGGTACTTCCCAACCAGAACTTTGTTATCATCTTAAGTCAGCCTGTTTGTTCCCTGCACAAAAAGGTAGCATCTCTTACCTGCCCTTCATGAAGATTTACATGAAGCACTTCCAATGCTCCATTAATGAAAGGGCATGAATACACACCGTTTGTGCACCCTGTTGGTTCAGGTTTTAGACCTGAGAGCAGATCTCTAGAGAAAGTATGCTTATACAGACGTGGTCTGGGATATCACATTGACTGTACGACAGTTGAGATCTTGGAGGAAATACCATTTCAGAAACACCCAAACTTACACATAAAAATTTTAAGAAAATATAATTTCCTTTTTCATTAACACTGCCAGCTTGTCAATTAAACACAGTAAGGATCTCTGGTAACTAAATCTTACCTAGAAATAACAGGTACTATCTAAAGCATTTTCCCTTCTCTGTACTTGGGAAGCAGCTGTTCGCTCTTCTCTAACAACAGAGTTGTGTGTAGTTTATCACACGCTTTTTAAGTTGTGCACAGTACCAAGCAAGCTTGTTCATTGACACATTCTTTCCAGTTCACATTGCAGTACTTTGGAAGGTTGTAGCATCTGTATAGCGTAATGAATAGAAGATCCATATTCACACAAATACTGTGTATGACAGGACTGGCAGCGCTCCCTCTGTTGGAGATTCACCAGGCTGCAGCACCGTGGACACAAATCCCAAACGCGCTTGGTAAACCTGAGCGATCCTGGCGTTGGTGCTCTGGGCCACTAATCCCAGTCCAAGGCTTACATTTGCTATCCCTCAGCAACAAGACCCCTTTGCCTAATTTCCTGGGCCCTAGTACTTCTGCCATCTCTTTTAAGCATGTCCTGCATACCTTGGATGCACTACACGTCCTTCAAAAGGGATGATATTTCAGCTTTACTAAGTATCTCCCTGAGGGAACACGTTCAACACCACAGTTATAACACACTGCAGCAGAAGACGGCATGCAGATGCTGGAAGGAAGGTGAGAGGGAAGAAAAGAAACATTCATTTATCTGCTTCTTTTTCCTTGTCATTCTGTATACTTCAGACCAACACTAGTATTTCCAACTATAGCCTTTAACTTGTTGAGAAATTGAGGTTTTTCAATTCAGTTTTGCGTTTCTGCCTTCAGCCTGCCCATAGGAGCCATTGCACTCTTCAGTGACACTACCATAGCCTATCCTTCTTTTTCTTCTGCACGCTGTCTCCACCTTTTATGTCCCTCTACTGATTTGTCTATTCCTTTGAACTCCTACTAGTGTTTACTCTTCTCTGGAAGCATGCAGAAAAGATAAACATTAATTTTCAGTGGCTGCATCCCTCTGATCTTCTCACAATATGCAGTCATTAAGATTAACTCCTTTACAGCATGTCTCGTGTGGGAGCGGCTCATAGTGTAGTAAACTATGGAATTTATGCTTGCTGGAATGAAAACTACTTTATCATTTGATACAGCAGTGGCTTTCTAACTTTGGCCACAGTTCTTAAAACTGTAAATAAAAAATACACAGTACTAGTCAAGATCCTTCAGTAAAAGGTGTTATTTTATAAGCTTGCATTCCACAATTACTAACTTGCATCAAAGAAGTATGGTTCAGGATCTCCAGATTTCTAAAGTTTGCAATTTTAGAACAGGAAAAGCATCAACTTTCACCCAGACTGCAGCTCCTAGGCTATTACTATTAAACATTTAGGATCAAGAAATACATATGAAGTGAGATAACATGTTTCCTGAAAAACTAATCATACAACCTACCAAGATGTGAATTACTCCTTCTCTTACTCCCAAACAGGGAGTTCAGGTACTTTTTAAGCTACAGAGGAGGCCAGATGACAGACTCTTTGCTAAGGAACAAGTATGAGATCTGGATGACCAAGGTAAGTCACCCCCAAATGCCTGCCTCAATCAAATGTCACTCTCAGCAGAAAGACAGTCGATTCTCAGGTAACTGGTAAAGAGAGGGCTTTTAAATTCCACTCCCTTCACACAGTAAAGATGAAATCATGCACCACCATTGTAAGCCTTTACTGTTAGCTGGGAAGTGTCCTCACCATCATTAGTTAGATCTATTCTACTTACTTTTCTGCTTATTTGACTTTGGTTTTGTTTTAAAGTTCTCTAATAGCTAGCCATGAACTGCAGTAATCTAGCCATGAAATTAAAACACAAGGACAGAAAGCCTACCATTCATTTAACATTTCAGACAAACATTACCAACACTGAATTTTATGTCTGTACACGCGTGGTCCTTCTTTAAGCATCAGTGTCACGTCCACCACTCATACCAGACAGGGTAATTAAGCTTACATTTCATACACAAACTCTTAACTTGGGAATCAAATTATTTATTTCATAAAATATAAATCCAACCAGCACACCTTATGATTTAATTTCTTTCTGCTCCACCGGTTTCAGATGCCGTTTAATGACAAGCTCTCCCTTGCTCGTAAGAAAGGTGTCCGACATTTCCTCTTCTGTTGGCAACCCATAAGGTAGTTTCAGTGGCTGTATTCTACAGGCAAAAGAGTTTGCTTAGTGAAGTCCTATGACTGGAAGAGTGTTATGTTAAGTGTTCCAAATTAAACAAGCTGTTAACAAACCTTATCAGATGTTTAACAACTTTCAGTTTGGAATTCACAGAAGGGATATTTTTGTGCAGTCTTGGCTGGTGTGCCTATATAAAGGACAGAATAGGTTTTACAAATGCATTGCCAAACCCCAAATCTCCGTTCACTGAACTTTTCACACTACCAGTAAAAAAATAAACCATATTTGCAAAGATAAGATTTAGAGAAATAAGTTTTGCATCATGTACATACATAAAAACACAAAATCAAAACTTGATCAAACTCTTGATTCCAGTAAAAGGACAATTTCAGCTTTATTCCCATTACGTTATCAATATATTCTAATTTCTTCCAACTGTTAAAAATACTATAGGTAGAAATATACATAGATGTATAGATGTTTAGGGGTAAGACTGCTTGCTTCAGTTAGATCTTAAATTGATCAAGCAAGCATTGTTTCTCTGTAATATTACACTTACTAGACAAATTTTTGCACAATGTGCAGTTGGCCTGATGCAATTGACATCTTTGACACAAACTCTGTTTGAAAATATATCATCCCTTTGGGATTTGGAAGCCTTTTCATTAACAAATGAGTCTTATTTACCTTTCTGCAATAGCTGAATAATATGACCTACAGAGAATATTGAATTCAATGAATTTACAAATCTATTTTCATTACTTTAGCAGAATTCTCAGGGTAAGGTTCTCTTCAGGCATGCATAGCAATACCATACAGCAATATTTTGAATTCCCACTAAATGAGTGTTTAACATTAATGTTCCTCTCTGCTCTTAAACTCATCATCGATTTCTCAATTACACGTATAGCAGCTGTAAAGCAATCCAAATTTTGCAACTGCAAAATTGAGGTCCTTAAAAAAAAGCCACCACCTAAATTCTACCCTATGTTTCTACATTTCTGGTGTACACAATAAATATAAAGAACAACAATCATACTTTTACGAGTCCAAGATCATGTATTATCTTCTTTTCCCAATATGGGCGACCAACTACACTTTTTATTCTAGTAACAACGTGGATTTTGTGGGGCTGCTCAGGGTCACCTCCATATTTTTCATGATCTCCAGGTCGCGGCTGAAATACCTAAAATAAGAAGTTCACAAAAACAGAGGGTTTTTTCCTAAATATCTGAATTACTGCTATAGCTAACAAAATAACTCTCTAAAACATCCTTCGACTTTGGTAAAAATTCTTACACGTTTAACTAGCTTTCTTTTCAGAAGATCAAAGCACCAACAAGTGACCTCAAATTTAGCTTTTATAACATTAAGTCAAACTTATTTTTATAACAATTTTCACTCTTGAGTTTGGCCATATAACTGCATAGAAATACATGGACAATACTGTACCAGCACAGCACTTAATTCACATGTATCTCGTTGAAGAACCTCTGCTTAGCCTCTGAATGGTAAGCTTTTCCACAGGCTTTATGAATGATTTTAACGAAAAGAATCAAATGACACTAGACGGTATCTTGCAAAAAGATAAACTAAAAATGTAAATGTAAAAATGTACAATGTAAGTCAAACTTCCCACCTCTTTCATTTTAGTTATTTATTGAATAGAATACATCAGTGGAAGGGACCTACAATGATGATATAGTCCCACTGCCTGAGCAGTTCACGGCTGACCAAAAGTTAAAGCATGTTGTTAAGGGCATTGTCCAAATGCCTCTTGAACACTGATAGGCATGGGGCATCAACCACCTCTCCAGGAAGCCCATTCAAGTGTTTGACCACCCTCTCAGTAAGGAAATGCTCATAATGTCTGGTCTAAACCTCCCATGGCACGCCCTTGAACCATTCCCATGCATCCTGTCACTGGATACCAGGGAAAAGAGATCAGCACCCCCCTCTCCTCTTCCCCTTCTCAGTAAGGTCTAGAGAGCAACGAGATCCCCCCCCAGCCTCCTTCTCTCCAAAACAGACAAGTCCAGAGTCCTTAGCTGCTCATAGTTATTCCTTCCAGCCCTTTCACCAGCTTTGTTGCCCTCCTCTGGATGTACTCAAGGACCTTTGCATTCTTCTTAAATTGTGGGGCCCAGAACTGCACACAATATTCAAGGTGAGGCTGCACCAACACTGAATACAGCGGGATAATCACCTCTTGAGTGGCTGGTGATGCTGTGTTTGATGCACCCCAGGATGTGGTTTGCCCTCTTGGCTGCCAGGGCACACTGCTGACTCCTACTGAGCCTCCTGCCAACCAGCACCCCCAGATCCCTTTCTGCAGGGCTGCTCTGCAGACACTCCTCTCCCAGTTTATACTTGTGCCCAGCATTACTCTGTCCTAGGTGCAAAATCTGGCATGTTCTTGTTAAATGTCATGCCATTGATGATTACTCAATGCTCCAATCTGTCTAGATCCCTCTGCAAACCCTCTTGCTCCTTGAGAGTTGACAGCACCTCCCGGTTTGATATCATCAGCAAACTTGCTAATGGTGCATTCAACTCCTGCATCCAGATCACTGACAAAGATATCGAACAGAACTGGCCCTGGGACTGAGCCCTGAGGAACACCACTGGTGACCGGTCACCAGTCAGATGTATCCCTGGGGATTCACTAGAACCCTTTGGGCCCTGCCCTTCAGCCAGTTCTTCATCCAGTGCACTGTGAACCTGCTCATCTCTAGAAATCTCTCATATCACAGAAAGCACAGAATTAAGCAGGCTAATACCTATTTTTCAGTTTCTCAACTACTGAAGGACATACCGAGTCTGGAATTCTCGACCTGGTAAAGAGACAACGAACCCACGCTGCGGATGCCATTCCCTCCATCCTCTTCCCCAGCATCTGCAAAGAGAGCAGGACATCACTGGTCAGGTCTTGCCTTCTGTTCAGACTTGCAAACAGATTACACAGACACCCAAATTCAGACCAGGTGACGACAGTATCCCGTGTTTACTACATCTCCCAGCGGCTGAAGAACAGACTGTGCTGACACACACGCTTCAAACTGGAAGAGGGTAGATTTAGATTAGATATAATGAAGAAATTTTTCACTGTGAAGGTGGTGAGACACTGGAACAGGTTGCCCAGGGAAGCTGTGGATGCCCCATCCCTGGAGGTGTTCAAGGCCAGGCTGGATGGGGCTTTGAGCAGCCTGGTCTAGTGGGAGGTGTCCCTGCCCATGGCAGGGGGTTGGAACTGGATGATCTTTAAGGTCCCTTCCAACCCAAACCATTCTATAGTTCTATGACACCGGGCGCCCTCAGGGTCCTCGGCCTTTCCAACGGCCTCGCTCTCCTCTCAGGGATGGCACCGGTCGGGCGCCGCGGCGATGGCGCCCGGGGTGAGGGGGACGAAGCTGGCAGCAGGGCGAACCGTGGCCCCTCGCTCTCCCCGGTAACCGCCCCGCTCTCTCCTTCCCCCTCTCAGCAGCGGCTCCAGGCCGCTGGCAGGGCCGTTCCCCGCCGCCCCTCGCCGCTTCACCGGGAGAGGCCCCCCCCCCCCGCCGCCGCGTCCCGAACCTAACCCCGGCCGCAGCCATCACCTTCCAAGCGGCGGCTGGGCCCCCCACGGCCGCCATCGCGGTGCGTAGTCTTCCGGCCGGGCACCAGAGCCACGGCACTTCGGTTCCGTGCCGGCGGAAGGAAAAGAGTGAGGCACAGCCCCCTTCCCTCCTCCTCCTCCTCCTCCTCCTGAGCTTCAGTTTCTATTCCCGTTGCCCCATCCCCGTTCCCCCCGGCCCCCCCGCGGCGCCCATGTCGCGGGCGGGGGGCGATGGCACCGCCGCGCTGGAGCGAGCCGGGGCGGACACGGTGAAGCGGGCGGTAGAGCTGGACCTGGCGTCTCGGTTCCAGGAGTCGCTGGTGTGTTACCAGGAGGGCATCGACCTCCTGCTGCAGGTGGTGAAAGGTACCGGGCGAGGCGGCAACGGGCGGGGGGGTGCGCTTTGTCAGCCGTTTACTGTAGCCGTTGAGGCGGTCGGTTGTTAAACACCCCCCGGGTCTGTGGGAGGCCGCCAGATGGGGGTGGTTTTGAGGAGAGAGGAGCCGTGTTTGGTGCCGACGGCCGGCCCCGGTCCCTCGTCGCCTCGCGGGGAGGGAGAGGAGAGCTAGCGGTGTCCCCCCGGGGAGACGGGGGGGGCCAGGCAGGGCTCAGGTGTCCCCCCCCGCCTGGAGGAGAACTGGCCTGTGCGCTTTTGATTCACAGCCACGAAAGATGAGGCAAAAAAGCAGCGTTTCCGACAGAAGATATCCGAGTACATGACCAGAGCTGAAGATATTAAAAAGCACATTGAAAAAGAGAAACAAGGTATGGATCTGGTTGTACCCGTTTGCATTTAAATACCTGTTGACATGTGAACATTTTACAGGCCAGGTGGTTAAGACAGGAATCATAGAATCATGGAATGGTTTGGGTTGGAAGGGACCTTCAAAGATCATCTAGTTGCCACCCCCCTGCCCTGGGCAGGGACACCTCCCACTAGACCAGGCTGCTCAAAGCCCCATCCAGCCTGGCCTTGAACACCTCCAGGGATGGGGCATCCACAGCTTCTCTGGGCAACCTGTTCCGGTGTCTCAGCACCCTCACAGTAAAGAATTTCTTCCTAATATCTAATCTAAATTTATCCTCTTTCAGTTTAAAACCATTACCCCTCATCCTGTCACTACACTCTCTCATAAAGAGTCCCTCCCCATCTCTCCTGCAGGCCCCCTTCAGGTACAGGAAGGCCGCTATAAGGTCTCCTCGGAGCCTTCTCTTCTCCAGGCTGAACAACCCCAACTGTCTCAGCCTGTCCTCATAGGAGAGGTGCTCCAGCCCTCTGATCATCTTTGTGGCCCTCCTCTGGACTGTTCCAACAGGTCCATGCCCTTCCTGTGCTGAGGACTCCAGAGCTGGACGCAATACTCCAGGTGGGGTCTCCCCAGAGTGGAGTAGAGGGGCAGAATCACCTCCCTTGACCTGCTGGCCACGCTTCTTTTGATGCAGCCCAGGATACAGTTGGCTTTCTGGGCTGCACGCACACATTACCAGCTCCTGTTGAGCTTCTCATCCATGAACACCCACAAGTCCTTCTCAGCAGGGCTGCTCTCAATCGATTCTCCACCCAGCCTGTATTTGTGCCTGGGATTGCCGTGACCCAGGTGCAGGACCTTGCACTTGGCCTGGTTGAACTTCACGATGTTGGCATGGGCCCACCTCTCAAGCCTGTCCAGGTCCCTCTGGATGGCATCCCTTCTCCCCAGCATGTCAGCCACACCACACAGCTTGGTGTCATCGGCAAACTGTCAGTACCTTCACTAAAAAAGAGACTTCTTTCCTTTTCAGATGGCAAATACCATAAGCAAATCAGGATAGAGGAAAATGCTACAGGTTTTGGCTACGAAAAGCTTTTCCAAGAGTACCTTACTGAGATTGTTTCTGAAGTTTGGGTGGAGGACCCATACATTAGGCATGTTCATCAGGTAAGTAGATATTCACTGTAGCTGATACAGATGTAACTAGTAAAAAAATTCTATGTTACTAAATTAAATAAAACTTTTGCAGTTGTATAACTTCCTACGATTCTGCGAGATGCTAGTTAAGGGGCCGTGCAAAGTGAAAACAATCCACCTCCTCACTTCCTATGATGAAGTAAGTGTCTAGGTTTTGGTTTCTGTTTCCCCATATTCAGGTGATACCACATGCAAATATTTATTTATTTATTTATTTATTTTTAAATATAGATTTGTTCTTACTTACCAGTACTTGTTAGTACTGAAGCTCTGATGCCTTCAGCAGAAAACACAGATTAAGAGAAAAATAAAAATGTGATAGTTGAACATAAGTAACTTTATAAGTTCAGAGTTTTCTGATAACTCTAACAAATTCTTGGTAAGCAGAATCTTAAATGGAAAAGATATTTTTGTGAAAGTTTTGTTGTGGAAAATGTCATCAGAACCAAAGCATCTATTGAGATATGGGTTTTTTTTCTGTTCCAACAGCTGTATGTAGTTGTCATTCTAGAGGCTTTGATGAGCTAAAACCTCTGAGACTATCACTGTGTTTATTTTGGCTCAAATAGCAATTCATATGTAGTTTCAAAGGGCTGAGAGGGAGCTCCTCCTCCACAGTCCTTAGCAAGTGTATCTGTAATCTGTCTGCCCTTTATCCTGTCTTTGAAACTGCAAATCTGCCTTCATCCAAGTTACTTTCTTTTGGTTTAAGTTACTACTAAAAAGGTTTTGATGATGAGTTTAGGAAGAGGTGACCACAAGTAGAATATAGGGTTAAAAAAAAAACCCACCATGTTATTTTTACCTTTAACAGGGTAGTGGGAGGAATCAGCAGATAAATGGCTTGGAAGAAATACAACAATCATTGAGGAATTATGGAGTAACACTGACTATTGCATTCTCATCTTCAATACATGATCGAGAAATTAGGTGGGTAATATAAGAAAACAGTGAATGACTTATTTGAAGTCAAACTACTTAACCCTAACTTTTGAGACAATTTCTAATTACAGCTGTTGTTAACAAAGTGGAAGGCAGTGGCCCTCATGGGATAAAATTGGCCCTCCATAGTTTCATGTGTGCTAAGCATGAACGTAATAGTAGATGTCTCTTTATACAGAACAGTGTCTTCCATGGTTCATACAGGTATCACCTACACTAGGAAATAATTGTGATTGAAACAAGGAGCTTGTGCGCCATGTGGATATAACTATTTTTTTTATTCAACATACTCATAGTATTCAAATTTTTGAATTTTTAAAACAGATTCAACAATGGATGGATGATTAAGATTGGAAGGGGTCTTGACTATTTTAAGAAACCACAGGTATGAATGCTTTGACCTCTTTAATTAACTCATACTGTAGAAGAGCTCCTTCTGCGTTCACCATGTCGATTCTGTTTATTTCTGCAGGGTCGTTTCAGCATTGGATACTGTGACTTTGACTTGCGACCTTGTCATGAAACAACAGTGGATGTCTTTCATACTAAACATACAAAGAAAATGTGATCAGATATGACTGCTTTTAATGAGTGTTTTTATAAGCATAAAAATGTAAGACTGGAAGATGCTGCTTGAGTCCAACTGTCTACCCTCAGAAGCAACTCTTCTAAGTACTTAATCTAACACAGCTTTTTATTATCTATAGATTTAAGAATATTTGAGGCTTTTCAGTCTGAGAAAATGCAACTGTACAATTCTTCCATTGTACTTCTCCCGTAATCTTAATTAGTACCATCCATGTCTAGATTTGATCTTGATTTCATAACAGACCCTCAATACTGTCTCTCAAAGACCTCTTTACTGTCATTTCTATTTTTACTATTAATTTTGTCCTGAGCAAATTTTTGGTTTTATATCTTTAATTGACCACCTCACAAAGATTTGAGGCTGGGCTGCCACATGTCCTCTTTTATAAGCAGCCTTATTTATTTCCTTTAATTCCTGTATTCTAATCATGACTACTGTTCTGCTGTGTTTTGGTCAATCCCATAATACCTGATTTCACAGACTTTAATAGTAACCCCAAATCTAACATTCAATTTTCCAAGCTCCTTGTTTATAAACTTTGTAGTGTTCAGTATACAGACATTTCAGGATCATCTTATGTGTCTCTGTGTGATGGATTTTGGGATGGAAAGGATGCAGACAGCTGTATTCTTTTCCTGACAGTCCTATCTGTTTTTTTATTCCATGATGTATGTCACATACCTGATTTCCACCCTTTGCAACCAGGTGTGGAAAGGTTGTATGATCCTCTCCCAGTTTTTTTCCCTGACTCGCAAATTTAATGTCCTTCCAGCTGGTCATGCCAGTCTCAACTGCAGTAAGCTATTTCCTTGCTACTAAGATTGTCCCCTAAAAAAATAATAATTCATTTTTAAATTCTTCCAGGCGTTGGATACCCTGAAACTTTCTTGGTGATAATGATTCTAAGGAATATGCTAATTGGAAAAAAGACAAAGTTTTTTCTTGTCTTTCTTTCATTCTTTGTAAACCGGAAAGTATCACCTGAGCTGCTGCTTCTTTTTCTTCTTATACAAAAGTTCTTGATCACTGTCAGCAAGAATCCAGCAAAATCGTATATTCTGATACGAAGAATAGACAGGCTTCTTTTTCAGGTCCCATCAAAATCTTTTCAGCCTCAGGACTGATAGGTGCCTTATGCTTTCTGCATCTTGTAATACAATATGCCTGCATATAGTAGGATGTTTATTGTTAGAACTTTCTCTCCTATGTTTCTTTTTCCTGATAGCCGGTGTATTCCATTATAATTTTTTTTAATTTGCTTTATTCTTTTTTCACCTTCTGTCATCTAATGCTGCTATTCTTTTGCCTCTAATACAACAAATCTATTCCACAGCTGTCAAGAAGAAACAGAGCTGGTCTTTGCCTTGTTCTCTGGGTCACAATTTGCCAGTGGTCTGCCGCCTTTATCCTTTTGCATAATAATTTCGCAGCTTTTCGGTGTTACGTCAGCAATAAGAATAACATATGTGCCACAGAAGCTGTATGCCACCAGTTGATCCCCACAGGCACTCTGTGGAAGCTCCCTGGCTTGCTGCTGTGATACTAGGTTTCTAGTCACTGTTGTCAATTTTATTCAGTTGTGTATAATACATTCCTATTTTTAATGGAAATAAAGGTTATTTTTTATTATTTGTAGTTTTAGTCATCTGTTTGAATTCTTCTCTGCGCTACACGGGGTAATTCAAGGAAGCTGGGTAATACCTTATAGATCAGCCATGTCTGGGAGAAGGTTCACTTACAGTGAGCTTCTGAAACGTGAAGCTTTGTATCTTTTAACCTAGTCCAGCAACTTCAAACATACAGGGACAAAATGAAAAGCCACCTTAAATATTTTAGATCAACTTTAAATTTTAGTATTTGGAAAGTAAATACAAATCTTTGTTTTCTGCATCCTGTAATACAATACGCCTCGCTGTTCTAGCAGTAAGCCCCTATGATGTGGTCGTCTACAAATACGTCGAGAGGTAAGCATCATCTTCCCTCTTTTGCCTGTTCATTGCTAGAACTTTTTCTGTTTTCTAATTAGAATACAATTCACTAGCTAAGACTACAGATTTCCTTGTGATTCCTGTGGGTATGCAATATATGTATAAGTAAGCCTTTAGTGACACACCAGTTGGCACTGCCCTGCAATTTTTTACCTATAAGCGCTTTATCTCTGAATAGTTCCTTTCTCTGTCAGTAGGAACACCCTGTGTGAAGAGGAATGGGCATCAGTGAATGGGAAAAAAAAAATTATCAGAGAAATCTAAGAGTACGGTTCAGCAACCATTTTACTGACTCCAGGCCATGCTCTTCAGTGCTGTCACTCAACCCATACATAGTCAGGTCATCACCTGGATTGTGCAGGCAGAACTGTCCCTCCTGACATCATCTGCGGAGATGAGTTTAAGCCACCACCCCGTCTGGAGCCAGCTGAGTGTCATTCAGTCCTACAGTGTGACTGCGAGTCCTAGCCAAGGGCTGGATTCACCCCCATTGACAGCCCTCCGTAGCTAAAGGTAGGTGGCTTCTGTGCTGTGATTTCCTCCTGGGATTGCTATCTTTTAAAAATGGCAGTGTGCAAGTAACATAGTAACACCTCATAGGCCTTTGCAGGCCTCACTTGTTAAGAAATATTTGCTGCTAATGGTCTTGTCTGCACAATTTAAATAGCAAAAGACTGAAGTATTCACGAAAGGATATACTGCCTAGCGCTTCCTAATCTGACTGTCTGAAGCCTCCTTATTTGAAGAATTTCAGTCGCTGCTTACCACAACCTGCTTATCTGACAGTTTGGTGAAGAATGAGTTGTATAACCTTGTAGTATATAAACTGCCTCATTGGGCATAGTTCTTATAAGCAAAGGCTGTCTCTCTGCTGCTCTCTGGTCTCTCCTATAGCAATAAACTGCTGATGTTTTGACATGATCAAAATTGCATTCCAGTTATTCTGTGACAGAATTTGGTGCCGTGGCTTGGATTCACATGTTCTGCTTCGCCTGGGAGGACCACAGACTGATGCCTGCCGAAACCTCCTTGGTGCCACTAGGTAAGTGACCTTTTGAAATCCCTACTGGAGCTTCAGCCGAGGGCCGTCTGTATGGACAAGGACGCTGGAAGTCAGAATGTCCTTACAGACCTAATCATAAGTCTTTTAAGTCCAGCAGGATTCAGTCATCCTAACTTTCTATCCAACTCTTCCTTCATGCCACAGCCTCTGAAACATGATTAGGATAGCCCCAAGGACGTAGACATAATTGCTCCTTTACTTCCTTTAGGCCAGACTGGACCTTATTTTTCTTGCCCTATTAACAGCAAGATTGTTTCTTGCCTAATTGATACTGGTGTTTCTCAATCTACTTTATGTCCCTCTGATTTTCCTGCAGTTCCCTTACTTCCAGAAGTAGTAAACGCTGTTGGTATTTCAGAACAACCCATATGTCATCCAGTAACAAGCCCTTTGTCTGTAACTATCCGCGTCATTTCTGGATACTATGCTTTCCTTTGAAGTCCTACCACCCCAGTTAACCTTCTGGGAGAAGACTCTTATTGTGCCATATATCGTGCCCTGCGTGGAATTTACCTTGACATGCTCACACCTCGACAAGGTGAATTTATGGCTTTTTTGCTTGAGGAACCTCCCACTTCAAATTTAACTAACTCTACTACTCAGGGGCAGTTTGGTGAAGAAAGAGTTGTATAACATAAAGGTATATAAACTCTGTAACTGCCTCCTTTGTGCAGAGTTCACATCAGGGGAGTTTGTCACTGCCACGCTGGGTTCTCTCCTGTAGCAATAAACTGCTTCTGTTCTGTCCTGATCAAACTTGCATTCTGCTTATTTGGCAACAACAACGAAATGTATCTTGAACCTTTCTTTCTTAATGTCACTTTATATTGAGCTATTATTTTTAACATGAAAACTGTCATTTTCAGTTCCTTATTGCCTTTCATTAGCAGATTTTCTCCTAGGTAGTAACGTAAGGAACCTCCTTCTCCTAGATCTGTATTTGCAAGTGTCTTTCCTAATGCAAAGTATTCCCACTTTTATCTTAGATACCAGTACCTATGGCAGCAGCGACTCCCAGCTTTGTGCCAGGCAGTGCAGGTACAAAGGAGGCACGTATATCCTCTGTCCCAGTTAGCCTCTACTGCCCTCATCACATAAACCCCCACAATGAACTTCCTAATCCTTCCCCAGCTTTTGCGCATCCATGGACAAAAGCCCTAATCCAGGGTGGAGCTGCGTGACTGATTCACTACACAGTGGTGAGCTTAGTTTACCACCATGTTGGTACAGCGGAGGCAGAGGGTCACCACCACTCTGCAAGAAAGGACTTTCAACCAGAAACCAGGGGGAGATCCCCCTCCACAGAGCTCCAGGGCTGAGATCTGGCGTTTGAGCTACTATCTGCAGAGAGCAGGATGCAGCCCAGGGGATGCAGGGCAGCAGCGCAGTGGCATCTACCCCATCCCATCTGTGGTAGCCATTTGTACCTTCTCTGCTACAGAGCCAGTTGGGGTGCCTCCACCATATTCCCTCGTGTAAGCAGCGCTGATGTCTGTCAGCACGGAGTGATACAGGGCTGCAGCCTGTTGCAGTGGCTTACACCCTTACATGACTAATAAGAGAAATATTCATCTTGTAGAAATCGATGTTTTAATTTTGTTTTCAATAAATTAAAGAGCAGCAGGAGTTTAACTTACATTTTCAAAATGGAAGTCACATTAACATTATCATATTCTCACATAGCAGGTTCCACCTGCTCTGCAACTCAGCATCTTGTGGACACACTCTTAGTAATGTTGCTGCTAGCGTAGTGGTTTCATTTGGGCAAAACTTACTGCCAGTAAGGCTCTTCACCAGTTCACTGCACACTGCTGGTGGCAGCCACTGCTCCGGCAGATCAATGTTACAGACTTCAATCCTTCCATGCTTTACATCCATATCTACTTTAACATCAAGAACAGAATCTTTGTAGACCATGTTAAAACAAGTGCTAACGCTGAACTTGGGTGTCTTTCCATACACCCATTCCCAGGTTTGTAGTTCTTTAGTTTTATTATTAATTCCAGGAAGCACAGTCTCATCAGCGGGATTTATTAAGGTGATGTGATGATCTGTTTGGTGTTGTGTAGCATATTCTTCAGCAATGGCATCCAGGAGCATCTCACAAGTTAAACTAGGATCCTCTTCAAAGAGATTTTTCACTGAGGCGGGCACGCTAGGAGTGGCATTGCTTTTTATCCCTTTATAAGGACTTTTTAGCACAGATGATAAAACAAACTTATCTGCACTACAGAGTAAGGTACAGTGGTGATAAGCAGTTGTCCGTCCCAGCTTTGCAGCAGTACCTGAGATTTTGTAATGTCTATCTAGCAAGATATCATACCTGTCAGTGACGTGTACATCTAATTGGGGGCGCAAGGCTTTCAGTGCCTTCACAACCAGTTTCAGGTTTTCCATTCGTTCGTATTTTTTTTTGGATGTAAAGAAAGTCAAATTGATATTGCCTAAGTCATGGTAAACTGTCCCTCCTCCACTTCTCCTCCTGGCTAGTTTTATATTTTTTTGCCGCAATAGCCTGAGGTTGCATTCCTGCCAGGGATTCTGATGTCTCCCTATTACCACAGCAGGGGAATTTCTCCAGAGGAAAAGGACCTGCCGGTTCTCTAAATTCATGTGGTCATGGATCCAGTCTTCCACAGCTAGATTTTGGTAAACATCATCAGAAGTAGACTGGATAATGAGGCTTCCGCTAGTTGTGCTCCTGAAGCCAACTTTTGGAGTCCTGAGGATGCAGGATAGCTGAAGGCAGTTCTTTAATGATGCCTGGAGTACCATGTTTTTAATAACTGGACAGTAGATGGAAGGAACACTTGATCTGGTAAAGCTGAATGTGGCAAATGCGCAACCTGTTGTTGTGACAGGAATGAAAATTGCTAGTGGCAGTCATGATACAGTCACGCTCTTCCCAAAGCAGCAATGCTCCCCAGCTGGTGCGAGTGACAAGGCACGTTTCTCCTCCTGAAGCTAGTGATGCCATTCAAGTTCAAACCCTGACGAGCGCTTAACGTAAGAGCTGGGGTTGTCAGAGCGACTTCTCCTCGCAGTCCTTAATGCCTAAAAGGCCAAAGGAAGAAATGGAATTAAACTGTGTATTTTCCCCTCGCTCAATAGAGCCATGCTAATACAATTTTACTTTGTGTATTTTGGTTAGTTTTAGCGATCCAGGTTTTTTTTACGTTGTTCTGAGAAGAAAAAGGGGGCGCAACAAGTTCACGAACTTGCGGGCTCAGCGAGGAGCCGGCCAGGCGCGGGGCTCGCTGCCGCGGCGCCCGCAGCGCCCTAACGAAAGGCCGGCCGAGCCCCGCGGACTCACCGCAGCCGCTACCGCCGTCCCGGGCGCCGTTCCGCTGCGGGCGCAGGCGTTCCTTCCACGCTGACCCACCCCCCGCTCGGGGCGGCAGCCCCGTCCTCCCGCCCCGCAGCCGCCGGTAACTCAGGGAGGGGAGGGACGAGGCGGCGCCGGCGCCTTCCGCTTCCCGCGGTCAGAGGTGCCGGGGGCGGCCCCCGGTGTGTGAGTGGGTCGGGGAGGAGAGGAGAGGATAGATCGCGCCTCTGATGGCGCGGGGTTGGAAGCGGTGTTGTCCCAAATCTGCGTTCGTTACCGGGTGTGCAAAGAGCTGGTCCACACAGCGAGGCGAGATATTTGTTTATTTCATTTCTGCGCAGAGGTGGGTGCCAGGTGGTTCGTCCGCAAAGCTGGCACGCCTTAGCTTATACTTCGTAAGCTGTTATATTTTACAAAAACCCACTAACCGGCACACTGTACTTATCTCGCGATTTCACAATAAGCTCCTGTTGGCTGCTTGTACTCTCGCTTCAAATTAAAGGTATAGTACACTCGCAAATTACTACGCTTGCTCAGTGGGGTCTCATCTAGGAGGCGTATAGCTTAAGATTTGGAGGTGTGGTTTTCACGTTAGAATGAGCTAAGTTCACCTAAAGGACACATACTTTTTATTTTCAACGCTTTGCAACAACCAGCAAAGGTTGCAGTTTTAACAGAATGCCTCAGTTTTCCCGAGTTAGGTTCCTTGTGTCTTTTTTTGCTATCTACAGGCCGATTCAACACACTTATTTTCTTTGATTGCCCAAGGCCTTTTCTTCCTTAGCAGCATCTTCTCTGCTTTGCCTTCACCAAGGGGAGCGGGTGGCAGCACAGTGAGGAGCCACTGCTGACACCACGGCCAGGGCTCTCAAAAGAGAAATAAAGGACGACTCAGAAATGTGGAAATCGCCTTCACCTGAAAACGCTTCATGTGTTAGATACACGTAACACATAGCAACAGATCCTTACTGTTGCTTGCTGGTAGGCTTGCTGTGAAACCTCTTTTTCTCATCTCTGTTTAAACAATCGGTTTCTCCCCTGCTTAAAAAAATTATTTTAAATCATCAAGATAGAAATATTTCAAGCGGAGAAAGAAGTCCAAGACAATCGATTTCAATAGCTCTGTAGTTTAAAGTTATTTGCCATCAAGATACTTGCATCTGCTGAGTTCTACCTCAATATCAATTAAGTCATGCAGTTAGAAGGTTTGTTATAATTCCTTCTGTCGATGGCTGATGAAAATAAAAATCTCCTCTTTTTATAGGCTCAATCTGAATAAAATGAGATATTGGTATTTGCATTATCTCAGTACTGTCGTTGGCTAAGTTTTTAGAAATTGGAGCTTCTGTGCAGGCAACCTACTACAATCATAATGGTGCTGTGGTTTCTTCTCAGCTTGTCTATATGGTAGAAGTGCTCCTCTCTTCTTTTGAGGTTGAATTCATTCTTCCATTCAGTTAACTGTTTGAGGTTTCTTTGGGGTTTCTTTTGGCTTTAGCAGGAATTGAAATTTCGTTTCAGACACCTTCAAACACTTATCTACACTACGGAAAGACTTTTTTTTATTTTCAAAAAAGACTTTTTAAACTTAATTCTTGAAGAAAGTTTATAAACCTTGAGGAGATTTTGAAAATACTTAAAAGTCATTAGAGATTGGCTAAGTTCAGTTAAAAAGTTGCTTTGGCAATACAAGATGACCTCTAAGCTTCCCAATTATTATTATTAAACACAGCAATATTTTCTTAGATTACCGATCAATTTCATGGCTTTTTCAGATGAAAAGTTGTCTCAAACAATAATGGTGCAGCTGGGGGAGGCTGAGAAGGAGTGAGAATGATCAGTTGCTGTGCAACGTGCAGCTGAGTAAGTTAAGTCTCTCTAGCCCAGTAAAATAAAATAAAATAAAAACAACAAAAAAACCAACCAAACAAACAAACCACCACAACAAGCTAACCCTCAAAACAAACCTCCTATGGGAAGAGATTGTAAAATGGTAAGTGATATTAAAGAAAGTAGGTTGGTATTGATCTTCACTGCCTCTCCCAACACGGTAACTGGGAAGCATCGGGTCATGCCAGCAAGAGGCAGATGCACAACAGATAAAACGGATGATTCTTCATGCAAGACCCAGCTGTGCAGTTCCTCACCATGGGATGTTCTGGATGGTAGAAGCTCTTGTGAGTTCAAAGGGAGACGGAACGAGTTAACACAAATGCACAGAGGCTCGACAAATACATAGAAACTATCCATGCCATTCATGGAGATACAGAAACTAAACGTTGGTAGCATAATCCAGTAACCAGCTGGAAATGGACGAAGACTAGATAATTAAAGATGTACTGCATGCAGCAGATTGTCTTCAGATTTGCATTGATTTAAGCCATTCTTAAAGTCTACCAGACCTTAGCTATAACTGTTCTTCAAGTGCTGTTGTCTGTATTTAAATTTACGCCATGAGCCGATGCTCAGCACTACTAGTTGAAGTTTTTATCTGCAGTAGCATCTACATGGGCAAATATGTGCTATATACCTCTCGCTGGTGTACATGTATTCATAAAGGATACCTTGCATGCTTTTATTTCTCATTCCTCCTCAATATTGGAGTGTGAAGACACAAAGGAATTATAAAGAAAAAGGGTGGGACAGTGGATTGTGATACTTCACATAGACTAGTCCTCTTGAAGACGAACAGTTAGTGGTAATTTTTCTTCTTTCTAGTTCTTAGGAAGAGGTGGTTTAGGAAGAAACACCAAATCAAAATTTAGGTGAAACAGTGAAATTATTTGAGGATGCAATTTGGGTTTGGATACGAGGTGTTCATATGTTTGCTTTACCAATAAAGAAAACTGTTTATGATGAGGCCTGAATTGCCTTTACCTCCTGATTGAAGAAGCAGTACTAGAATAGCTATATTCCCTGAAAGGTGAAGGGGAAAAGAAGGTGGATAAAGAGTGAAAGGCTTCAGACATTAACAGTGTGAGTTTGGGGTTGTTTCCTACTGAAGAACTGGATCATTGAGAGCAAGACAGTTCTTTACCAAACTCTTAAAAGAAATATGTGGGTCTAGCAGGGCAAGCAAAAAGTAACAAACCATCACCAGATGCGTGCTGGTGGCCATCAGTAGGAGAAACGGAATCTAAAAGGAGCCTGATGTGACGTGTCCCAGCACTTGGCATGTTGTATTGTCACATTAAAAAAAAAAAAGTAATTCTTTTAAGCAGTTCGAAATGGGCATAACTTGTTGCTAAACTAGACTGGTGACAACTGTTCATGGGGGTGAACTATTCTGTAATGCATAGGATAAAAATCACATGGTATTTGTCCATAAAAATGTGCTTATTTAGTGTTCCAAATATTGGAAAATCAACTTTTGAGGCAGTTGGCAGAATGCAAAAGTGAACCTGGGCACTTTAACGGTGGTCGGAGGAAAAGAAACGCATCTTGTGGGACTCCTGACCTTGCTAAAACACAAAAATGCTGGGCTAATTTGTTTCCAATGTGGAGATTTGCAACGTGTCGTTTTGCCACGGGGTGTCACTAAAAAGATACTGTGGGCTGTTAGACTCTGTTTTTCCAACTTGGAAACTGTGGGCCTAACCAAGGCGATTCTGTTCCTTTAATTAGAACCAGAACTTGCTAGAAATGTAAAGTCTGCAGAATACTAGGTGGACAGGTAAACAAGTCATGGGTCTGTTTCTGATGTGCTGAAGGATATAATAGACATGCAACAGTAAATACCTCTCTTGAAAAGTGGCTATTGCTGAAGACAAATGCAGCAAGATAATGAGACAGAATGTTTCTAATTCTGTCAATAAGCAAAAAGTATGAATTTATAAACAGGATTACGTTACATTATAAGCCAGCAGAAGATCATGACAGAGAAAATCAGAATATAGAGTCAGTCTTTGGTAGGATCCAGCAAAAACTGCCTTAGGGATACTTATTCCAGTTATTTCTCTCAGAAATGCAACTCTGGATTCAGTCTCTGCGTGCAGTAACCCCAAATCTAACCAATGTTAATTTTCACAGAGCCGCGAGCAGCAGCCTAAAGAGGATTTATTACTTTCCTCATTTGCTCTAGCAGGAGCTGAATTATGCATGAAGATGTGGCTGGGGCAAGAGGGAAGAAGGCAGCTCGTGTTAGCAGAAAGGCGGTTGAACAAAATCATAACAACGCCTCCATCTTCTTCCCTGCGGACCCAACTAACACCTTTCTAGATTTGACTTTAAATATCCAGCTTGTCAACTGGACTTCCACAGTAAGAGGTACTCTGGTCACCTCAGGTCTGCTGTTCCCATCATAAATCTTGACGTTTTAAAAGTCTTTAGAAATGTAACATTCTCCCAACTCATTTTAGAGAGATTTTCCCCCATTTTCTGTCAGTCCTTAGAACAAAGACCTCCTGGTAACAATTGGAGGTCTTTGTTTTTCATGGGCCACTAAGTAAGCCAGACTTACACTGTTGCTGTGGCTTCAAGTGTGATGGCTCAGCAATTCTGCATTCATATTGTACTGTATTCAAATAGCTGTCAATGGAAACTGCTTGAATTTCCCATCAGACAGCTCAGTGACTACTCTAATAATGAAGTTAAAATAATTATTTGGATTTCTCTGCTGGAAACACAGGAAAGGGGCAAGTCTACCAAATTAACACCAACACAAGAAAACATCTCTGCCATGTTATGTTGGCTAACAGGACTAGTGCCCTTCTGACTCCTTAAACAGGCCATGCATTCTGCGACAGAAACACCTCCTTGATGCCTGCCCTAGCCCCAACAATCGATGTAATTTGGAACAAACTATAATGTTTCTATATCTGGCCTAATTTGTCACAAATTTCCAGGTGTGGTATCTGATACTTTCTCAATGGATAAAGTGTACGTGCCATGTTTATTTCTGTCTTCACTCAGCCTACTGAGGATGCATTATGTAGGAAACTGCAGGTTTGGGAGGGTGAGGTTAATGTAGGAGAGGTAGTGCAAAGCTATACGAATGCCATATTCTATGTGGATCTAAATAATAACCTTTCTGAATGTGATTTTTCAAATTTCTTATGTCTCAACTACTACCGTATAAATCATGTATCTGCAAAATATGATTATTTTTGCCTTTGAAAACAATCCTGCCTGTGAGTTTCATTCTTACTTTGATCAACAAAGCTTTGTTTGTACACAAAAAGCAACTGCTCTGCACAACATTAACCAGCATTAACATACAAGAGAGAACTCACCATATGTCACTTAAAGAAAACCATAGACATACCAGAACAAAACCAATTAAAAATATATAATTTCACTCCTAAAATTATTTTTTAATGAAGAATAATTTTGGTAAAGTTATGAAAGCCTGAAATGCTATCTTTTCACATCTCATTTGGAGATAAACATGATAAAGCAGAGTCTTTTCTGATGATTTCCACCCTACCAAAATCAGAATGTAAGACTTATAAGAAATCCAGGATGAGGAGAAGAAAGAAACTTGTTTATCTTGCTCTTTTCTGGAAGTTAAAATCTTCTGATTTCTTCTCTGTCTTTGGATGAGGATCATATTTCAGAGTTATTACTCACTCTAATCTCAAAAAAAGTGAGCTCTACCCATGAGTGCTTAATAGTGGCAGCTTGCCAAAAAAACCTGTCTCCAGAATATAAAATCTGTGCTAATGCCTAACAGGGAAGAGAGTACAGTTTCTTGGGTTTCTCAGCTTGACTTTGGGACTACCTAGAGCAGCCTCTTTCAAAGATTGTTTATAGCCATGCCAGATGTGAGCAGGGAATAGGAGTCACAGGATTCACACGCCTCCTTATCCTTTTCACATCGATTTTTTCAAAGGCACTAGTCTTTTTGTCCCTGTCTGTGCTATTCCAAGACGAGATGTGCAGCTAGAGGTGCTGTAAATAAGAACTCCTGTCCTGGGGTACAAGAAAACAAAGAAGTAATTTCTTTCATATGGTTTTGTTAGTAGAATTAAAAAAAAAGCATCATTAGCCTTGTAATACCTTGATGTTTTAACTTTGCAATGTTTGTAAACCAGTTAATATGTTAGTTCTAGCATTAAAAAACAGGAATGAGTTCAGACTAGGGCTTATCGTATGTGTGAAGCTAATGCTTGACACAGTCAAGAAACAAGTGTAATGTTAAAGGTAATATTTATTCTGGGCAATAAAACTAGCATATATATCTTACAAACACATATGCAAATCAGGTGGATTTTGGATTGAAGATATGGTTTAATTAAAGGAAGGCTATTTTCACAAGATCAAGTCTTTCTTATCTAACACTTGTGTTGTTCTTGTCAAGCCAGAGAGATTGTATGGCATTTGCTGGAGTTTTCATCTGTAAAAGCATCTCCTTGGCTATTAGTTTCTGAAAGAGATGAACTCAATTACAGTAAAGGTGTTCAGCGAAGCTTCCTGAGCTCACTGTCTGTCCCGGCTGATCAGCTGTGGCAGTTTTAGAATACCCATCTTCTCTCCTGGGGCTGGACTGACAAGGCACTTGGCTTTGTGTCTGAAATCTTCTGACCTGTAAGCATTGCTCCTGCTGCCTTTCCCTGTCTTTCTCTGAGGCTTTCAGGTTAATCGGGGTGAGGCCTATGCCGCATGTGTGCAGATGGGCCAGGGAGGTTTGAATTAAAGGTAATTAAGGGTGCTTTAAAACTGAAGAATTCCACTCAAACCAACGTAATGTATTATTGCATATGTCAGAGTATGCCAATCTGTGATATTCACCCACCTCCCTGTTTCTATCCCCAAATAACTACGAAGAATTGATCTCTTATTTGAGGAAGTCATCCTTTTATCTGTAGAAGTCTGAAAAGAACATTATGTCACTTGAAGAGAGGCTTGGCTTAGGTTCACACCCTGCCCCTCAACAAAAAAGCCATTCAAAAAGATACAGCAGCAACTGATCACTCAATATTAATTTGTACTTAAACCCAAAAAGAAATATGAGCACCTTTTCCTGATTTTGGTAATGTTTATGGAGAAACTATGTTATAAGTCCTAAACCTCATATCTGAAAGTTTAATTTTCATAGGTAAGAGTCACTCAGAAACCTCCCAAGATGAAAGCAAGTAGAGAAATAATTAAAATTTCTATGAAGGCAGTGCTCACAAGTATTTAATAGAATCACAGAATGGTTTGGGTTGGAAAGGACCTTAAAGATCATATAGTTCCAACCCCCCTGTCATGGGCAGGGACACCTCCCACTAGACCGTGTCTTGGTCTAGTAGGACCATCCAGACCTGGTCTTGGACTCTTCCAGGGATGGGGCATCCACAACTTCCCTGGGCAAGCTATTCCAGTGTCTCACCACCCTCATAGTGAAAAATTTCTTCCATTTATATCAGAATTAATGGAAAAAGGGGGTTACTGATAATTTTGTACAATATTTTACAGTACTTTTTTTTTTTGATTACTTTTTAGGATTATTTCTAACCTCTCATTTGGTTTTGCCTCTAGCATTTCAGTCATACACACCTGTAAGGACAACAGGTGTTATGATCACCTTGGAAAGCAAGATTAAAGAGAATAAAAGTACTGAGAGACTTGCATGCTTGCTAGACAGAACTCTTCAGGTAAGCTGCTGCGTACTGTGCCAGCAGTTGCTACGTCCATCACGGCCACTTGGCTTCTCTCCTGCAGGACTCCCAGCCCACGGAACTGGGGAAGGGCAATATTGTGGGAATGTAACAGTTATGGATACCTTTTCCTTCAGGGAGAGAGACGGAGTCAGGGTTTCTAGGGCTCTTCACTACCATCCAGACCAGGCAAGGCTTTCACTCAGCTCCCTGTGGGGGAAGATGAACCATCTCCTGCCTCAACCACGCTCTCGCTGGTGGAGAGCTTCCCCTTGCTGCGGCCTGCTGGTGGTGAGGCCGGTGGGCCGCCCCCTGGGCTGAGGAGATGGCCTGCAGGGCTGAGATCCAGGGCTGAGGATATGGCCTCCAGGGAGGTGGGGGCGCGCCCCGGGGCAGGCAAACGACAGCGCAGTGCCGTCCCTGCCCGCCTCCAGTCTCCCTCAGCCCCGCGGCCGTTGCCGGGCGCCCAGGGAACGCGGCGGGAGGCAGCCGGAAGAGCGGGAGCAGCCCGTCGGGCCGGGGCGGACAGCGTGCGCGGCGGCGGCGGCAGCAGCAGGTGCCTTACCTGGGCCCGGCAGCCGCCATTAGCTCCCGGCGCTCCCCAGGGCCGCCGGAGGCGGGGAGCTGAGAGTCGCCGCGAGGTAGAGACCGGCGGGACTCGGCTCGACGCCCAGCCCGGTTGTTCCGTGAGCCCGGGGTTCGGTGTGGGATGGGGAAGAGGGAGGTGTGGGTGCTTGGAACTCAAGCATTTCAGTGATTTTTGTCCCGCTGTACTCATTTTTGCCCCCCTGTATTTGGTACTGGTGAGGCGCCACCTCGAATACTGTGTTCAGTTTTGGGCCCCTCACCACAAAATAGACATTGAGGTGCTGGAGTGGGTCGAGAGAAGGGCAACGAAGCTGGTGAGGGGTCTGGAGCACAAGTCTTATGAGGAGCGGCTGAGGGAGCTGGGGTTGTTCAGCCTGGAGAAAAGGAGGCTGAGGGGAGACCTTATCGCTCTCTGCAACTACCTGAAAGGAGGCTGTAGCCAGGTGGGGGTTGGTCTCTTCTCCCAAGTAACAGGCGATAGGACAAGAGTAAATGGCCTCAACTTATGGATATTAGGAAAAAATTCTTCACAGAAAGACTTACCAAACATTGGAACAGGCTGCCCGGGGAAGTGGTCAAATCACCATCTCGGGAGGCACTTAAAAGACGTGTAGATGTGATGCTGAGGGACATGCCTGAGTGGTGGTTTTGGCAGCGTTAGGTTAAGGGTTGGACTAGATGATCTGAAAGGTCCCTTCCAACATAAATGATTCTGTCATTCTGTAGTTTGGGCAACTTAGTCCAAAAAGTTTACTATCTCTGAATTCTCTTTGCCATGCTGCAAGTGTCTTTAGTGCTGTGTGAAGCTTAGGGTGGTCCTAATGTGAAGTTTCATCCCAGTGGCAAGGGGGCTGTGTTATCGCGGTTCGGAGGATGGTGCTGAAATGCGTAGCTAAGTCTTAACACTTCATGGCAAGCATAAATAATAGTTATTGTGGGGTATATAAATATTACCAGTTTTGAAAAAGTTCTTTCTCACAAGCTGAGTAAAAGTAATATTGTGAGTGAGCAAATACTATGTATTCTGTCTGCAAATTTGAGTCCTCAATGCTCAGCAAAGTACCAAAGGTACCGATAGCTTGCAAATTACTCTGATCTGCTCTCTTCCCTTTCTGGAAAGACTAGGGCAATGCATCTAACTGGAGAAAGTTGTGAGTGCCTCTTTCAGAGAGAATGGAATATTAGGATGGGATTCACCTTACCTAATTTGGCGTGTCAACAGTGATGATGACTATAATAGAGAATCTAGGCTGTCTTTATTGTCAGAGGTACTCCTAGGGCATGATTAATTTCAGGATGAATGTGTAAAATTGATCACAGGAATCACTTTCTAGAAATATCTCTTTGTAGACACCCAAAATTAAGTCAGCTTACTCCTAAGCAAAGCTATTACTTATGCTGGTGCTTAAAAAACACCTGGAGGCTGATGGTCAGACTGATAATTGGTGACCGAGATTTGATTCAGATGAAGTTGAATGTGGTAGGGAAACAACTCACTGAACCAGCTGCCCTAAATTTCCTTGAAACTCTTGGATCTGAGCATGGAGAGAAACTGTTGTGGTCATGCTGTGGTGATAACTTCCTGCTGGCAGCTAATTGAATGTTTATCTTCTGTTGTTAGACCTGTGGGCTATTTCCTGTATTGTAACAAGAGCAGACTGCCAGGCACTGAATAGCACTATGAGGCACTGGTGTGTTTGCTACTCAACCAGTCTCACTGTGGCTCGTTCATCTTTCATCGAGGGAATCATTCCAGTGACCCTACTTTATCGTAGTTAATTCTGAGAAAGCTGCAGGAGAGTGCTCTGTCTTTCACTTCCTTCTTGTATTTCAAAGTGTTTGTGGGTTTGTGAAGAAACATAAGCGGCAGTACTCTGAATTGGTGATAACAAGCTCCGTATCCCTATGTTCAGCTGAATTGAACAGAATTTGAACATTTACAAGGGTTTCTGGCCTTGCTTCTTATTTGAGAGGATGCTGATGGGTGGAGATAATTCTTAAGTTATGTCCTTATTTCTTATTATTGTGTATTCCCTCTATTTTGATACAGCTAAAATACAAAAAGATGCTTTTCTGCATCCTTTCTTGCCTCGGAAGTTAAATGCTGGCATTCTCCTCCCCAGTTTATATTGCTGCAACAAGCTGTCATGAGCTAGAGCAGAATGTGATGACATGACAGGAGTGAAGGTTGTTTGTTCTTTATGATTTTTGATGGCTACGAGTATTTTTCAGTAGTGTAGTATTGGGTTTTTGGTCTATAAAGCCTGAAGTAATCAGTAGCTTTGTCTGCTCACAGACCACTTTCATCATGTAGCATTGTGAGAACAGCTGTAATTAGTTAAGGTGCTCAAATTATAATTCATGTCTCTATAGAATAGAGTAAATCGCTAAAATTTTACTTTCCGTGAGAAACCCTTCATTTTGTGGTCTGAATATGGTATCTCTGAGTGCTTGACAGAACTTTCTTGATCATTCAAGAGAAGATGAGGGGGGAAAATCATAGAATCATTTAGGTTGGAAAAGACACTTACGATATGATCCAGGTTGGCTGTATGGAGCAACAGAACCACTTTTGCTGTAGTCAGTTACTTGAGGCTTGAGGGTGTAGACCTAGCTCAGACTTCAGTGTTGTCATTTTAAGTGTTGTTTGTGCATTCAGAAGCAGAGTAGCCTCCTTGCCCTTCATTAGCACTCCTGTTTCCACCACATAAAGTCCAGTAATAGCAGAGCTGTATTCTCCCCAAATTTTATAAATTAATAAAGGTGCAGGAATCCCAAAACATAGGTGTACAAATGCCGTCACGACTGCCCTTTGTGGATGCTCTCTGTGGGTTTTGGTGTTTTGTTTTGTTTTTTTAACTGCTTTTCCGTTCATCTAGTCCATAATTATCACATTTTCAGGTTTATGACTGTGCTTTGCTATTAATTCAGTGGCATTAGCTGCATCAGGCTTGATGAAAACGTAAAAATAAAATTACAATGAAAATAAATTCACAGCTTTTTCACTGACTCTCCTAATATGTTTGTATACCCGTTGAACAGAAGAAGTGGCAAAATTAACTGCTACAGAATGTCACAGGACAGAGCTCACCCAGAAAGCTTTTTGTCTTAAAGCATCTTTCAGGTCTGTCTAAGTAATTCAAAATGTATTTCTGTGCACTGCTAGTAGAACCTGAAGAAAACTCTCTGACTATTAGAATCAAGTGAATCTCACAGAATTCAGTATTCGGCGATACTGATTTCTCATGCATTACAGGATCAGCCTGTGCAAACAATGGAGTTTCTGCATCGCACTGTATCCATATCTTGATTACGCTGTGATTTTAGAAATCTGAGGACTCAGAAAATTGAAAAGCTGTGTGAGGCAGTAATGCTCCTATAGACTGAGATTTTACAATAGGTTGATAGTACCAAAATAGTTAGCAACTTCTGCAACTTCTTGTTGCTTACAAAAAGGCCATATAATTATTTTTTGTTAAACAGACAATATTGTTTCAGGAAAATTATTAAACTTTTATATTGATTATTGATGAAATAGTATTAATACTTGATCTGCTACATTTCTGCTGGCCTTTGTGAAGTATGTGTGAAGGATATGGGCCAAACTCAAAGGGGATGATTGAAGGGCATTCCTAAGGTCTAACAGAACCGTAGTGAGTAAGGTTGGAAACTTGAAACCAGGCCTGGAGAGACATTTCCTCTCACGGTACTATGGGAGAATAACTGTAGTGGCAGCCCAGCTTCAGGGAGTTTTTAGCATAAACATTAAGAATCAGATTCTCCATTGTCCATAAGCCTTAAAAATTAATCTTTTCAAAATGGTGCTAGTAGTGTGCATATTATTTATTTGTGAATAACATACACTGATTTTATTTAAAGCGTACATTGCTTCTTATTATGAAATACTCCCTGCAAATCCTTGAAGATGAACTAAAATACTTTCTTCCTCCTTGGCCTTATAGATTGAAGATCTGAAGAAGATGAACATGAGCTAAGGCAACATGTCACACAGCTGCTTGATAAGAAGCAAATGGTTGAAAGTCAAGTGGGTAGGTTCACTTGTAAAAATTATCACCTGTGTAAAGAACTTGCTGCAATTGGCAAACTATCTGAGCAGCTGGAAAAAGACTTGCTGTTGAATACTGCTGATAAGGAGCTTAAGGAAGCAAAGGTATCTACTTATTAGAATTAATATTGTGCAGTGATATTTTAATGTTGTTAGCTAATCTTATGGAGAACTGTTTTGGGGGTTTTTTTTTTTGGACCTTTTGGTGTGAATTTCTAGCTTTCATCTCTGCTGTGAAGTGTATTTGCTGCGATGAAGGAGTACGTTCTGGCCACTGTGGTATTTTTCAAGTGTGGAATGGTTCAAGGATTAAAATCATGCTTGCAGTTGGAAAGAATGTAATTTCAGTGCAAATTGCTTCTGATTTCACAGGATAATGGAAAATTGCATTCTATGCACGTGCAATTACGTGATTTAGTAGTAGTCATCAGATGGGAGAAAGTATATTCTTTGTTTGCCATTAGTGTAACTACATACTTATTTCTTTAGCCCATAGGTATAGTCAAACTGACCCTATTTTCAGAAGTTTCTTGGTAAGATGGTTCTGGGAAAAGGTATCTCATACTTCCTTTTTCATTTACTCACCTGAGAGTAGCTCAACTGTTACTGTTTTTCCTAATCCTGGACTGCATCTGAAGATAAGACTTTTAACTGATTCCCTTCTAGATAAAGTTTATTGTTTCTAAATAGCACGTTTTCAGCCTGGTCAAACTAGAAAATGTGTACAAAATGCTCTTTTGGACTAGAACAATTGAGCTAAAATGCTGGATTTGCACTAATGATTATAAAAAATTAATGTATCTCTTGCTCTCAATTTTTTTGTGGTAGATTCAAATTCAACACCAGCAGAACAAGATAAAGAAGCTAGAACACGCGGTGAAAACACTAAAATCTGTGAGTTAAACATGTATCCTTAATATATATGTAGCTATGAAATCAGGTCATTTCCACATGAAATTAATCCTTGTACAAGTGAATTTCACTTGCTTTGTTTTCACTGATAATAGCCAAGTTATAGAATGGATAAACATGTCCATTTTAATTTGTCGTTCTCTGCCTCTACATGGATGGGCAGCTGTTTCTGTTTTGCAGCTAGCCTGTAATGATTTGGCTTTTGAGGATCTTAATAAGTTTTTTACAGAATTGCATATAACTGTTTTGAATACCTTGTGAATCGCTTGCAAAACAGCAGGAAATAACATTTTTCCTTTAAAATTCTTATCTTAATATTCTATGTTCCTTAAGGTGTTACGATACTATTGGCATATTTTGAAATGTATACAATGTTGTAATTGTAGAAATATTTGCCAGTGATAAATCTAATTTAAATCAACATTTGAATTTATTAGGTGGACTCATTCACTTGCTTCCAGTATATATTGATAGGGAATTTTTTTATGTCTTCAAGATAATAATTTCTTACTGTAATTTAAAGATTTGTCTCAAATTTCAAGAAGGGGGTGTGGGTTTTTTTCTTTCCTGTGTAAAATATTTGAGCTTATGACACAATCCTGCAAAGAACCCCCTCTAGGAAAAAAAACCAACCCTCTGACCATGTAGAGCTTACTGCTCAATTACCCCAGAAAGATCTTGAACCTTCAGCCAGAAAGGTTGGGATTTGAGAGCTAGATTCACTGATAGATTTAGATGATTAATTTATGAATTTTCGGGGTATTAAAGACCTACTTCTGCATGTGTTTTAATAAAAATGATAGATGTGCAGGGTTTAGTATTCCCTAGGTGCTTAAACTTTCATGAGTCCAGGTACTTCCAACGGATAGATTGTAACGGAGAGGAATTTGGTGTGCAGTTTTGAACTTTGGAATTTCAGTTCATCTCCAGAATCTGTTTTAGGCCCCTACATTTTCTGGATTTCGCTATACTCATAGAATCATAGAATGGTTTGGGTTGGAAGGGACCTTAAAGATCACCTAGTTCCAACCTCCCTGCCATGGGCAGGGACACCTACCACCAGACCAGGCTGCTCAAAGCCCCATCCAGCCTGGCCTTGAACACTTCCAGGGATGGGGCAGCCACAGCTTCTCTGGGCAACCTGTTCCAGTGTCTCACCACCCTCACAGTAAAGAATTTCTTCCTAATACCTAATCTAAATTTCTCCTCTTTCAGTTTAAAACCATTACCCCTCATCCTGTCGCTACACTCTCTCATAAAGAGTCCCTCCCCATCTGTCCTGTAGGCCCCCTTCAGGTACTGAAAGGCTGCTATAGGGTCTCCCTGGAGCCTTCTCATTTGACATTACTTTATTCCATTTCAAAAATTCACCTTTCATGGATCTTAAGCAAACATAGTGGCGTAATTTCTTTCATATTTAAAAAATCATTAGATATTCCAATACAAATCTACTTAATTGTTCTTCTTAGTTTTGAACAGATGTATTCCAAGTTTATTAGCATTTAGCTTTTATGTTCTTTTCTGTCCTGTTAGATACGTTTTAGATGGACACTAAGACATATTCTGCAATATAACAAAGATGAGAAAATTCAGAAGTTACTTTAAAGTATTAAATAGATATTTATTTTAGTTAGATATCTGCATCATCTTCATTTTGAAGAGAGTGTTTATCTGTTTTACACCAAAGTATCATTCATTACAAAAGTTCTATTTCAGTGAATGATTTCTATCTTTTTTGCACGTGCAGGTTATTTTACAAACAGAAGCTCAAATAAAGCAAGGGAAGTCACCTTCAAGGCTTGATACCTTTATTAAGACACTGGAATAGGACAGAGAATACTATAAAAGTGAGGCTGAGAATTTGCTGATGGTATTTAGAAACGCATTTTCAAGTCCTCAGTGAACTTCTACTTGTGGCAGCATGTCAAAAAAAATTTTATCCGTCCAGGTGAGCTTGGAAAACACTTTGGAAGAAGAGGAATGCATTTTTAAAAATACTGGTTTATCTTATGCTTAATTACCAAAGGCGTAATTACCAGAAAGACAGACAAACATTATAAACAGATTATAAACAGAGGGATGCATAAGGTGGGAATGGGCAAATAATGTGAGCTTTGCTGCTTTACATTGCATGCATGTATATCACTTTAAGTAATTATTAACATGATTGTCAATAGCATTTATGAGAGACATTTGCTACTCAAATAAATGTGTATTTTAGAAAATAGTATGTATATCTGATCTCTGATACTAAGAAAAATATATGTACAGCCTTGACTGTCCAGAGGTTAGTAGGTTGAAGGCTTATTAAATCTTTTCTAGACATTTCCAAACCAGATGTAGTAATTTACATTGTTTTGTTTCTCTACTTAACCTTATATCACCTTATTCTTTAAGGGAGTGAGTTCTGACGCAGAATTTTTGAAAGTATTGAGAGAACGTGAAGAACTGAAGTCAACACTGAAAAAACTTGAGCGCCGTGTGGCAGAAATTCAGGGTAACTTCAAAGTTTTAACAGCTGAGAGAGACAAAATTGTCAGTCTTTATGAACGGGTAATTTTATTTATATTTGTACAATTAATTAAAATAACATGATGTGCAAGAAAAAAATCCTATTTTTGTTTTTGTGTAAAAAAGAAAAAAATTGCAAAGCATTTTTTTAAAAAAATAGAAAAAAAAGTTACTGAAATTCCGCGATTTGAATCTGTCAGTTAAATACAAGTTTGTAAGTGCTGTCCTGAATTAAGAATGCTTTCCTGAATCAAAGAATATACGCACAAATCATTACTTCGTCTTCGATATTGCACAGTTTCTGGGATGCTTTGCATTACCAGTCGTATGCCACAGTAATACATTATCTATTCCATATTTCTGTTGTGCTGCTTTTTTAAAAAAAACAGGCCCAGGAAGAGATTTCCCGACTTCGTCAGGAAGTTATCAAATGCCCCAGAACTCGTAGAAGTACTCTGACAGCTCAAGCTATGTTAAGACATGTGGAGACAGAAAGGGATACAGCACTGTCAGATTACCGAAGGATGACTACAGAACGCGATAGCCTTAGAGAGCAGTTAAAGGTTTGATTCCACACACCCCCAGGCTGTTTTAACATGAAAACTACTTAGTAGTGTAAATTAAAAGTTGCTAAAGATTTCTGTTCTAATCCTGAGAGTTAATTGCATTACATGTCTGTGGTGAGTTGAGACTTGTTCTGTATGGGTTTTTTTGTTGTTGTTATTTGATACAGATTTCCCAAGAGACTGCGTTTAATGAAAAGGCTCATTTGGAACAGAGAATTGAAGAGCTAGAAACTACTATTAAAAATGTAAGGTGGAAATAATTATTTATGGAATTGTGAATGTAATACAGGTGATGTTCATAGTTAATCCTGCAGGACTAACCTGACTGCTTTCTATCAGGAGAAAATAGGCTGAGAGTAGTGGATGTTATTTACCAAGACTGTAGAAAGGCTTTTGACACTGTTGCCCACAGTGTTCTTGTATGCAGGTTTGGATGTTACGGTCTGGATAGGTGGGCAGCTAGATGGGGGAAAATTTCATTGGATGGTCAGTCTTATCAGGTAACAGTTAATAATGCTTGTCCTGGAGAGTGTTGATGTGGAGCACCACAGGTGTTTGTTCTGAGGCCTGTCCTGTTTGTCCCCTGAAGGAGATAACAGAACCTATGCTCATAAAGTTTGCAGATGACACCAAATTAGGGAAAACTGTTGATCTTCTCAAGAGCATGGCTGTCATCCGCAGGGACCAGGTAGGAAGAATGGACAACAGAAACCTTATAAAGTCCAACAAGGATGAATGCCAAGTTCTGAATTTGCATAAGCCAGCAGTGTGCCATGGTGTCAAAGAAGGCTGAGAGTGAACAGGACGCATCCAGTAGCTCAAGAGAAGTGATTGTCCCCCTTTATTGAGCACTCATTAGACCATATCTGGAATACTGCATCCAGTTTTGCCACCATGGTACAAGAAAGACATTGCCAAATTGGAGTGAGTTTAATCGAGAGCTCCCGTGATACTTGGGGCTGAAACATTTTCTCTATGAGAGGAGGCTGGTGGAAGAGGGCTTGTTCCATCTGGAGTAGAGGTGGCTTAAGGGTGACTTGAGTCCTGCCTACCAATACTAATCAAGAAGACAGAAACAGGCTTTTCACAGCGGTGCATGGTGGAAGGATGAGCAACAATGGGCATCAGCTGAAACGAGAATGGTTCAGGCTGAATACATGGAAATACTTATTTCCCATGAGGACAGTCGAGCAGTCTCCAACCTTGGAGACTTCAAGACTGGACAAAGCCCTGAACCACCCGACCTCAGAGCTGGCCCTGCTTTGAGCAGGAGTTTAGACTGGAGAGACCTCTTGGAGTCCATTCCAATGTGAATTATCTTGTGATTCTATATCATTCGGACCTGATGCTCCAAAAGCCAAATGGCATTGTACTGTTCTGGCAAGTCCTATTTAATACAGTTTAAGCATCTTGTGTGTGCAATTGTTTGCTAATTGCATACGGCACTAAAACAGAAAATTTAAACATTCATAAAATGAATACAAATCTTAAATATACTTACAGTCTTGGTAGAACTTGATTTTTTAAATGGATTAAAACTGATTTCTGTAGTGTATCTTCCTTCTAGACCTTGTGGTTATAAATTCTCGTTAATTTTCTTTTTCCTCTTCAGCCTTTTAAATCCTACCAAGCTTATAAGTATAGTTCCAAGGATCATAATATTAAATTGAGTGCATCTCTGATGAAGAAAACACTGTAGCCTTAAATAGCTCTGAGTACTCCGAGTAGTAAATTAACTTTAATTACATGCTTGACATATGATGTGTGGTGAATATTGGGAATAGTCCTGTTTTAGGTACGTCATCTTATTTCTTCAGTTCATTTGGTACCCTTTGAGGGCAATACATCAATATGAAATTTATGGCATTAGTATTGAAAAAGTCACTGCGTACCAGAGGCTTACTGACTTGCTCTGTAGAAGTCTGATCTTTGATTATAGTAACACATGAATTAGTACTGAAAGAATCAGTAAATAAGGAGAGGGATGAGGTGAGAATTTTTTACCTTAAAAGAGCTGTTTCAAATAACTTAGAAAGGACAGTGCTTTGAATGTTAAGTGTAAGCATTTTAATAAAGACACACATCTTTCTTTAAATTAGAGATTTCAAACTAGCTTTGCTGCAGTCTGTGCAAGAGGTTTTGGACCTGTTCTTTGTTCTAGGTACAGACCTAAAGGCCTCATGGTGGTAACTTGGTCATATAGTGCTTTATGCAAGTGTTATAGAGTGATTTCTCTATGCAGTTCTCTGCATAGCTATATAACTTAGTAGAGGCCTAAAGCCATCATTGGTAGTGTCGTATCCCAAACTGGGATTTCTCCCTTCATATGCTCATAATGTTTTCTGTTATGTTATTTTGCACTGAAAACTTTTAGTGTTGACCAATGCCAAACGTTTTTGCCCTTGGGCATAATTACCAACCTAAAATTTACATTAATAAATGAAAATATTCCCAGAGATCTGGGAATTGATTGTCCTTCAAAGGAAGTGAAGATCGCATTTTAGCTCTTTGCCAATTACCTTCAGTAGACCTGGAGTCAGGCCCTGAGTAAATGACATACTTGGACATTTCTCCTTCAGTAAAGATTTGTGCTAAAAACAGAGTAGAATTTGATCTAATAGGAGAAATTCTATGTGTAAATCAGCTATTTTCAGCTTTTAATGTTTAATTATAGTTTGATAGTGAACGGCTAGAACAGATGTCCAAGGTGGCACTAATGAAAGATTCCATTGATTCTCTGGAAACTGAGATGAAAAGATTGGCAAGAAGAGCACTGGACTCTGAAACTGAGCTGAGACGACAGGAAGCTGAATATGCTTCACTTGGGTAAGTAAAAGTATATAATTGCATTATTTTGACGAGTACCATCAGCCTGTGTTCATTGGTTTTCATAACTGTTATATATCTCAAAGGGAAAGGAATTTATGATGGTTGCTCTTATGAGCCATCCTTCTTTTTGGAACGAAATTGTTTTCCTCATTGCTTATTTATATGTAAATGTTCTTGGCTTGTTGATATTATGATACGCTGAAAACCATCTTCAGTGAAAAAGTAAAATTCACTCTGATTTTGAGTTAGGAGTTTTCTATTAGAAGCTACAGGGATTGATGTTTTTGGTAAATTGCGTATGATTTAAAAATTATTTTTTTTTTTTCATTTTTTATTGGTTCTATAGAGGCAAGCAAACACACATAAACTAATGAATGTGACGTGTAGTTAGTTTCAGACATCCTTTTCCTAGTCTTGGAGCTTTTTCATGAGAAGAAATAAAACTGAAGCCTTGCATAGGGTTTATGGCCTGCTGCTCAACTGGAGTTCTTAACCATGTTCAGAAGCATGTAGTGAGACTAGACTCAATTGAACCCTTTAGGGAAGAAAGCGTAGGTCAGTGAGTGCAAGATAAAAACGGATAATTTACTGACTGGAGGGAAAGATCAAGGACGTGTGAAGAGAGATGAGGAGGACTATATCACAGCCTGAACTAGGCTACAGGGTGAACAGACTGCAAGGGAAGATACTGTGACTTTTTCCTCTTGTATTTCCTTAAATATAATTCAGTTAGGCAAACACTCTCCTAAACTTATGTGTCCTTACAAGTGACTGGTGTAGTTGACGCATGGATGTTGTATTTTTTTTTTATTGGATTTTGATTGGTGAGAATGCTGGGTGCTAGTGTGCAATATTGTGCTGGCTCACAATGCCTTTCTAAGGATACTGTTATTTCTAAAATAACATGATCTCTGTTGCAAAGCCAGTCCTGAGTTATTTCTGCTTTGTTGTCAGATTTAGGAATACTGTGAAAATTGAGTTGTTGAAGATTAGTTGCTGCTACTAAAGTATCTTTTCCTTTTCCCTCCCAACCAGGCTGATAGTTCTCTTCAGTTTCTTCTGGAGTTTGAGAATCATTAATATTACTACATGATTTGAATGTATGACTTGGGTATAACTTGGCAGGTCAAGCATTCCAGTGTATGTCCCAAATGCTAGTTTTTATTTTAATAATTTTTGAGAAGGTTTTATGTCCACCTGTTGTAAAAAAATTCTTCTTACTTTTCTATGATTCTTTATAGAGGCATTCAGACTTTAATATCCAGAGTTAAGGTTTACATTAGTAAAATATCCCAAATAGTCTAAAACATACAGAAGAATCACACTTTTTCTTAACTTTTGCAATTTTAGTGACATTTCAAAAAGGAAAAAAAGTGATTTATAAACTTCTGAATTCTCCTGTTTAATGCTTCTTCTTTTCCAGTTTATTGAATAAAAAAACAGAACAGAGTCTTTCAAAGACTCAGCAAAGCCTTGTTAAGAAAAGACATGAAATGCAACTTACCCATAAGAAAATTATGCTTTTGGATGAAAAAATTGGTGAGTGACAGATACAGTTTTTGTGATAAAATTCAATAAGCTAATTGTTATATTACTACTTTTTTCCTTTTTTTTTCTTAAGAGTTGAAAGAAAAAGTATTGAATGCAAATAAATATACTCTTGACAGTTTTAAAATTCCAAGTGCAAAACTTCTGTTTTCTTTCATTAAAGGAAGGTTTTTGCATTTTAAAATTATGTAATAAAGCTCTTGCAAGTAAGTTTCAGTGACAGTACATACTGTCAGCTGAACAATGTGTGTTGGTACCAATGTGCCTTTGTCTGAGCATATCAGTTATATTTATGATCCACTAAGACGGGAGTAGCATCTCTTAGCATCACATGATGATGTCATCAGGAAAACATCCTTTAGAATATATATCCTATATTGTAAGTTGCAGCTTTTTTATATTATGGGAGTAAACAAGGTGGATACGGGAATTAGTATTCCTGTAGTGCCAAGGAATACATTCTTACTTCCAAAATTACAACAGTATTGTGTTAGGAGTCTTTAATTATTTTCTATAATATGTGACATATTATATTATCACAATAATCTGACATAATCTGTTCTCAAATGCAGTGCTGAATTTTCGAAGGGAAAAATAAAGCTAACCTATAGCTAATGACATTTAATGTTAGATCTGCCTTATGCTATTAAAATATCTTGTTTTCTGTTACTTCCAAATTTCAAACTCTGGTTATTTGGATTTAAACATTTCATTCAAGATGAATATTTCATTCAAATGAATAACCATTTCATTCAAAATGAACTTAATTTTTCTTAATGCTTTGGCTAAGGTGTTTAAGCCACTCGTGAGAAGGCTAGAGAAAACGATGTTTTGTCCACATTAAAATCCACATACTTCGTTTTAAATGTCCAATACCCCTGGTACCATAAAGTAGGGACTTAATGTTTGATAGGCATGTCAGTGTATGTGTTGTTGCATGCTTTTAATTATCGGGTTTTCCAAGTTTTTTGTTACCTTCTCTTTTCTGCAAAATAATGTAAACTTGGCAAAGTGTCTCTTAGGTCATAGTTTGGGCATCCAGAATAATCAGACAGCATTTTCAGTTGATCTTTGTGCCTCCATTCCTTCACTGTAAAATGATGATGACACACCCTTGCGTACAATCACAGAATGGTTGAGGCTGGAAGGTACTTCTGAAGGTTATCTTGTCAAACCTCCCTTCTCAAGCAGGGACACCTAAAGCCAGTTGCTCAGGACCACACCTAGATGGCTTTTGAATATCTCCAAGGAAGGAGACTCCATAACCTCCGTGGGCAGCCTGTTCCAGTGCTCGGTCATGCAGTAAAAAAAAAAAGAATGTTTCCTACTGTACGGAGGGAACCTCCTGTGTAACAAGTTGTGCCCATTGCCTCTGGTCTTGTCACTTGGCACCACTGAAAAGAGCCTAGATCTGTTCTCCTTGCACCCTTCCTTGAGGTATTTATATAGACTTATAAGTTCCCCCCTTGAGCCTTCTCTTTTCCAGGCTCTCAGCTTTTTCTCATAGGAGAGATGCTCCAGTCTCTCAGTCATCTTCATGGCCCTTCGTTGCACTCTCTCTAGTATTGCACTCTCTCTAGCATGTCCATGTCTCACTTGTACTGGGGAAATGAGAACTGGACCCAGCACTCCAGATATCTCATCTGAGCTGAGTAGAGGGGAAGGATCACTTCCCTCCACCAGCTGGCAATACTTCCCCTAATGTAGCCCAGCATACTGTTAGCCTTCTTTGCAGCAAGGGTGCATTGGTAGCTCATGTTCAACTTGGTGTCCACCAGGACCCCCAGCTTTCCTGCCAACCTGCTTTCCAGCTGGTGGCCCCCAGTGTGTACTCGTGCCTGGGTTTGTTCATCACCAGGTGCAGACCTTTGCACTTCCCTTTGTTGAACTTCATGAGGTTCCTGTCAGCCCCTTTCTCCAGCCTGTCAAAGTCCCTCTGGATGGCAGCACGACTCTCTGGTGTATCAGCCATTCCTCCCAGTTTTGTGTCATCAGCAAAATTCCTGAGGGTATGCTCTGCCCCGTTATCCAGATCATCAATGAAGATGTAAAACAGCACTACACACAGTATTAATCCCTGGGAAACACTGGCCTTCAACTAGGCTTTGTGCCACTGATCACCACGCTCTGGGCCTGGCTGTTCAGGCAGTTTTCAATCCATCTTAGTGCTCATCCAGCCTATACGTCAACAGCTCGTCTATGAGTATCTTATGAGAGTGTCAAAGGCCTTATTGAACTCAAGGTGGACAACATCCACTGCTCTCCTCTTGTCTACCAGGCCAGTCAAGCTTGACTTCCCCTGGGTGAAGCCCTGCTGACTACTACTGACGACTTTCTTGTCCTTAATGTGCCTGGAAACGGTTTCCAGGATTAGTTGCTACATCAGAATTTTCTTTAGAGACAGGTTTGAACACTATCTTAGCAGATTCCAGAGCCATACATACAAAACTATGGAGTGGAAATTTGAGCGCCTTTCATCTTGTGTTTTGAAATGGGGAGAAGTTCTGTGGAAAAAATAGAATGTGAATATATGGTATGATGTCCCTGAAAGACTGAGCTACAGATCATTTTACTTTGGATGTTTTATCTCCTGGAAGTGGTTAATAAATCTCACTCAATAAGCACCATTACACTGATTTTTAAAGAATAATTTGCAGCCTGCATGGTTTTTATGAGATGTACGGTTCACCGTGAGAAGGGTTTCTGTGTTTCTCCTCTGTGAACGCAATGTGTGTAGATCATATAAGAATTGATTCTCTGACCATTTAAAGGTAAATGTAGTGTGTAACACCTTATTAGCTGAATGAAGACAGGGAGAGACATCTTTTAGAATTTGATTTTGTAGTGAGTGGATTGCTTTTTTCATTATTATCTTTGCAATTTTTAAGTGGTGTTGAATTGTATAAAGTATTACTCCTATTCATTTTTACATAAAGTTAATTTAAATAAGTAAAAAAAAATTCAGAAAAACTGGATGATACCAATCTCTTTTATTTCATCAGTCACTACACACTGTCGTCTATGTATTGCTTCTGTCTATTGTAATTCTGTTTAAGCCTTTATTGTTATAATACCCGAGAGGTATTTTTAATGATCTAAACATTTGCTGTTTAAAGATAGATTCGTTTTGAGCCAAGTAATTTGAAGTCGTGATCTAAGGAAGAATGCAGTGCTATAAGTATTAGTCGGATTATTTATGTTTTGAAAAGGTACATACTTCAGTGTTTTCTTTTGTGTTTTTGCCATGTTCTGTTATGCTTTAGAAGTGTATCAAAAGAATTTTTATTTCAAAGAGGTTTAATTAATAAAAATGAGACCTTTCTGATTGTGTCCAGGTAACTTTTCAAGACAAAGTCTTGCACAACAAGAGGAGATCTGTGCTTTGAAAGAAACAATTGCACAACTTCATAAAGAGAATGCAACTTTGCAAGACTGTGTGAAAGAAGGAAGAGAGAAGATTGCCACTTTTGAGGAAAGCCTGGCAATTAAAGTATGTTTTTAACATGTAAACAGTCACAAAAGATAAATAGGGAAAAAATCTGTTGGGTCATCACACCTATCTTATGTTGGTATCTGCAACAGTGCTCAGTGCTGACCTAGTTCTGCTCCAGTTTGAAGGCAACAATAAAACTGATGTTGACTTCAACAGCAGTAGTTTTGAGCAGTGTTGACCATCTCATGTTTTGCCTTCTGTACGGTTTATACTTACCAAGAGAGTAGTCTTTAAGTACTTTCCTGAAACGGAAAAAGCAAATTAGCCAATAAAATATTTTGTTTGTTATAAAATTTAGCCTAAATTCTTCCTTGGGCTCCACTGATGTTAGCAATGCAGGGTGCCAAATAATTTTGCCTTTGTTGTCGTTGAAAAAGCATCTGAATTATATTCTTTTCGCCTTAAGTTACTAGTTTACCTAAGAAAATAGCATCAGTTTATTGCTCAGTGTGATTTCAAACCATATAATGAAGCTGCTTAGTTTTTAGTTCTGAAACTTTGTTTTTCACTTCAGCTTAAGTCATCTGAATATTGATTTGGGATGAACTAAGGAAGGTACTTTTTAACTGTTGTGATTGTTAATTCAAGAATTTGCACTGATTTTTAACAAAATCTTAAAGAAAATCTATTGCAGCACAAGCTATAATCATCTTGCCATAAGCACTGACTTTGCATTTTAAAAACTGTAAATTGTAAAATGGTGTCCATTTTAGAGAAGAGATGGCTCTCTCTCACCTCTTGTGTCTCCAGTGGAAGACATTTCCTTAGGCTATCCATACTTCATTATTAAGAAGCATCCAAATATAAGGGAGTAAAGTGATACACTTTGTGGAAATACAGTGACAGAATTCTTGGTTTATCCATTACAAACCACCAGACTCTGGTAGTTTATTCGTTGTAGAAAAGCTGTGATAACTTACTTAATAGACAGAAGACATCATTTAGTTTGGGGAGGGTGAGGCAAATGCTACTTTTAGAATGACAAAGAATTAAAAATTTTAATTAAACTTTTATATTCTGCAGAAGACACTAATATTTGTTTTTTTATTTGCCAAATTAGATTATCAGAATTTTCAGCTCTAAACAGTATAGGCTGAAACTTGGAAAACCACAATCCATTTTGCATTAAATAGTTAAATTAATCAGCTAGCTGAATAAAAGAAAAATATGGATAATCTTTTTTTTTTTTCCATTTACACTGAGGAGTGGTGAGAGGTTTATTTTATTTTGTATTTCTTTTCAAGGAGAATGTAATTTCAGATTTCAAGATTCTGATTTCTGAGATGGAGCATTCCACAAAGTAAGGATAAAATGTCAAGAATATTATTAAATTTTTATTAATTTATAGCACTAATTCAAAAATTGAATCACAGGATGTGCTAGTGGATAAATATTTCTTTACTCTATTAACTATTAAAATGTTACAGCTTTGTTTCATGACTTGCAAACTTAACCACTGGAAAAGCTATCATTTGTGTTTGGTTGGGCAATATTGTCATACCTGAAGTATTTTTTATTTGCTGTATAGAAAATCTTCTGAAGCACTCTGTATCTATGAGAAAGATATCACCACTTTGCGTCAACAGCTACACGAAACCAACAAAGAACTTGCACAGACTAAGAAGAACAGAGAAACATTAGCTCAGGAGAATGACAGGTTACAAGAGCATCTTTCTAATATTAAGCAAGAAAATCAGGTATATTTGTACAGAGAACCATTGACTAAAAAGGAAAACTGTATAGTTTTCAAGTAGTGCATAGAATTGTTGGGCCTTCACCTGAAATAAATCTGCAAACTAGTTTTTAAGCTCATTGTTCAAACTCTGATTTATCCCTTATTGCTCAGCTCACTTGTATGAGGAAGACCACTTATGTAACGGTTTGGATGTTTATCTTGAGGAACAGCTAACGTGTTTTTTTTCTGATCTTTATGTAAAAACACTGTGGCAGTTGTAACTATTGCTTACATGGAAAAGTACTATAAAGGAGGCAGCGAGTATTTCTTATATTGTGCTGTGACTGGCCTAGAGCACTTACAAGCTTATGAATTTGACTTGCTGATAATTTAACACAGTACACCGTTTAATAAGGTTCAAAACTATTAAAGTGGCTTTTGGATGGAAGATGCCAGCAATATTTGGTTATAAATTACATTATCTACTGTGTTATTTATCACGCACAATGTTCACACGTTTCCAAGCAGCTAGAAATTAAGCTTAATACCTGCAGTAGTTCATCACTGTGTAATGTTCTGGGTTTTTTCTTCTTTTTGTTCAACCTCTTGCCTTCATTTAGGTTTTCTGATACTTGCTCTTTCTTATCTGCACTTATTCTACTGCTTAGGATATCTTTGTCTTAGAAAATACTTTCTGCCCACCTGGCTTTCTCTTCCTCTAGAAGCACTACCAAGTTTTGAAGGAGCAGGTTAACTTCATGCGAGTTTAGCTATATAAAAATTTTAAGTTATTAAGGCTCCCTTTTAAGTGAAGAAGAGTATTCCAGAAGGAGATTCATCCCATCCCAGTTTTTAAAGTGATTCATTTTATCTGCCTCTCTCCCTTCATTATAGAGAAGCATAGCTAAATAGTTTGGGTGCCTAATTCTGTGCTGTGAAAATTATGTGAGACAGCTCCCATGCTAAATAACTCTTCTCTCAAACACGTTGGTCTTTTCTCTTTAGCACCTTCCTTGACTATGCTAGAAAAGTTGAGGTCCTAGTAGCTTTAACCACCACAGGTAGGTAGTGAGTGCCACTAGAAACATGGGTTGCTGAGATTACTCCAGGGAATCGCTATTCTTTACCTTCTCTCAGAATCACAGCTGATACTGATGTGGTCCTCCTGTTGCTTCTGGCTACCTTCAAAAGCTTCATGGTTTTCTTTGCAATGCCTGGATGCTTGTAGAAGCAGATAGAAACAAAAAGTTTTAGCCCCACAGGGTCAACTACTTTTTAATGGGCTTGCATCTATAATACGTAATGGTTCCTCTAGGTTCTTCCATTAATTTAGGTGATATTTAAAGTAGTTAAAGTAGCATTCCCTTTTCTTCAGTTGTGTTTACTGAAAAGGTTCACAGAACCTTTCTCAGCAATTCACAGCCTTTTCATAATAGGAACAGGAGTTTCTCCATAGCCTACTTTCCCCCATCCCACACATACTGGTTCTTGCAGCTTAGTGTTCTCATAGTAATTTTGTAAGGAAGGAGGGATTTCTGAACAGGGCAGTTCAAGACAGCCTTTCTGCAGGGTTTTTCTTCACTCTGTTCTGTTTCTTAGCAATAGTTGCCAGAACTGGGTGCAGTCTCCTAATATGTGTGGCTTTGTTTCCCCTGATTAGGAGATAACCACTTAAGGCAAATATTTTTGACATATGCGAAATTTTATTTATAGAAATATACACGGTTTAAATTGTATATAGCCTTTAAATAACTTGTTAATAAAGCCATAGGCGCTAGATACATGCTAATTCTATTTTTTTGTAAAGGTACAAACAGTATACTTTAACCTTATGGAACAAATCTTTCTTCATAGGTACTATATAAAAAACTAGCAAAGTACCAGAATGAGCTTGATGATATGAAGTTGAAAGCCCAGGATTCAAACACAGATATTGTCAGGCTGAAGGGTGTACTGAAGTCTAAAGTGGGTATATGGTTTAAACCTGTTAATAAAAGCTGTTGTTTTCACTAAAAATGAAATTTTAACTATACTTCTGTGGAAGCATTTCTTCCTAGCTGAAACTTACTTGCATTCTACTAACATGTTTTTAATAGTTTGAGCACGTTTTCTTAGCTGTTTTTGCAGTACGCAAGCAAGGAAGTTTATTTCACTGTGTTTTTATATATATATGTGTGTGTGTGTTTATTAAACGTAAGAACTTGGACAGTGAATAATACAGAGACTTGGGATTCTCTTTATTAACATATGGGATTAGTAGTAAAAAATATTTCTGCAATATATTGCTATACCTCATATTTGTAATGTTAATTTATCCATTTTTAACAGATATCTTTTGAGCATTAAAATGCAGCCATCTTGGTTCCTGAGAACTCTCTCAATGTTTTGGCTAAATGGCAAAGCTTTCAATGGAAAGAGGATATCCAATACCATGTCATACCCGTAGATATATATCTATAGATATCCCTATTTTGTGAAGCTCATTTTAAATTATTAAACAAACAAGCTTTATTTGTTAGGAGAGAGAGAACTGCGAGCTTTTGGAGAATTACCACAAAGCATGTGAGCGAGGAGAAAGCTGGGAAGCAAAATGCCATCAAGCAGAAGCAGATTGTAGCTCTATTAGACGGGCGCTGATCAGTGCGGAGTCTGAGAACCACAGGTTGAAAGAGAAAACAGAGTCCCTTGAAACAGAGATGGAGCAAGTAAGTTGAAATTGTTCTTTTCATAGTTCATATTTTTAGACATACTTGCTACAATGAACTGTGTAGAGTCTGAATTTATTTACTAACAACTAGAATTCCATTTGTCACTCTTGGAAAAAAAAAATCTTCAAAAAATAATAGCATATTTCAAGGAAAAAAGTTATAAAATGCTCTCATGTTTGGAATGACTGAAGGCATAATGTCACACACAACCCCACAGCATACCTGATACATACCCAGTGCTTTGTCACCTGTTATGTTCCTGTCCCTGTTTTTCTTGCTTCCAGCTTTTCAACCTTCTTTCCACTGCTTTAGGTGTCCCAGAGATCCTCTTCCCCCTCGGAAAATCTGAAGAACTTAAAGAGACATGCATGGCTTTTAAAATGCATTATGAACATATAAACTTATCTTCTGGTTTGGGGGTTGTTACCATTTTTGTTGCAGATCATCTTTGTTTCATGAGTATCACACAGGCTACTGAGGACTACCTGTGCACATTAGATACTCAGGAGGAACCGAGCTGCTGCTATTCAGGAAATGAATGAGAACATAACAGTAGCAAAACAGCACGGGAAGATTGTGTGGCAGATTTTGATACTTTTTGAATATAATAAAACTGGTACATGGTCCTAGTTTGTCCAGCCAGCCTCAAATGAGTAGAGATTTCATCCTGCTAATTCCTTCCCACACGCCTGCTATTAAGTATCGCAATAAACAGGCCTCTTCATGAAAACTGTGTCAACAAATTGAGTCAGAATTCCAGATGGATATCACATTCAGGTTTACAGCAGTTACGTGTAAGGCACATATCTAAAACACAAAAGTTTTTATTAAAAAAATCTTAACATGCTTAGCAGTGCCCTGTGTTCCTTGTGCTTTTTTTAGGCAAGACAGAGCTAGAATTAATGTGACATGTTCCCCCCACAGTTATCTCTGTTGGTCTATTCCTAAGAAATCCTTCAAAGAAGACACAGTACTTTATCTCTCCCTTTACTTTTGCTAAAACCTCTCAGACTCATTCTGCCATCTACTGAAAATTAAGTAGTTAAAAGTGACCAGAAATACAGGTCAGGTGTCACAGGGCAAAGTACAGGCATTTGTCAAAAAGGGAAAACCTAGGCTATGTTAATTTAGAATATGAAAAATTCTGAATGCCTGTAGTCATAACTGCCACTGCTGGCTTGTGGACTTCTCTTTAGTGTGACTTCTGTCATCTCTTAGTCGTGCCTGAGTTTCTGGGCGACAGCAGTATAAACATGAGTGACGGTATCTCAGCATTCACTGATCATCTACAGGCAAGAATACATTTTATTGTTAAAATAAGAGGGTCTAATCTGAAAATGGAATGGAGCCCATGGCAGAATTTTGAACCTTATTAGCTCTGCAGAAGGAGTAGAATTCTAGGAATAAAGTTTAAAATGTCGGTAGCTGATTTTGCTGTCAGAAGCAAGAACTATTCTCTTCTACTTTTTATATATGGGAGTTATTTAAAGAAATAACTTTAAAGTTTATTCTAGAATAAATGACTGCTGCCTCTTAAAATTCACCACAATTACATGGACATACTTTTGTATGATTTTGGAAGCAGTTTTAAATTTTCTTTGCAGTAGAGTTTTGATTATCTGGTATTCCTTTACTGTAATATGTAACAACAGAAGCAGCATACAAGTCTCAGACTTCTGCTTTAAGCAAGTCTCTTGCGAAAACAGAGAGCTTCAAAAAATACATCACGAGAGAGTCTCTATACTTGCAAATCTCGCATCTACACACAAACTTTGCATTAAACTAGACGCAGTCAAAGAACAATTAAATAAATCAGCAGTTAACTTACACAGCAGAGAAGTTGGAAAGGGTATGTGAAATATATTAGAAAAATAAGTTTATGTTACCATTATACTTAAGGGATCTAAATCTACTTTGGGATCTAGAATGATCAAAGAAATCCCTGTTGATGATTAGTGTTTCAATTTTTTAAACATCTAATTTGGCATTCCTTAGGGGCTTATTCCTCAGGGGTGTGTGCTGTATACTGTGTGAAAACTCACTGCTTTGCAAGGTTTTACTATGAATATTCACGAGTCAGGAATTAAAATTACTGATTGTTTTCTTGAAAAATGTCTTGGATTTTACATCTAGTCATTAAGTAAGCAGAATAGCTGGAGTAGTTTATTGGTAAAGAAATTTGACGTGGACTTAAATATGCTTGACTTTTAGGAAGTATCAATATCTCTTTAATAATCTCTCCTTAATTTCCCTTGAAAATAAATTTCTGTTGACCTTGATTTTTACGAAACCTACAAAATTAATGTTTGATAGGCGAATCTTTAAAACCTCAGCTTGGATAAACTCTGAAAAATTGTTCATACATACACGGATCATTCAGATATTTTCAGTATGATTCTGTCACTGTCCTGTCCATTCTCTGCTCCACCTGAGATAATGTCTTGTTCTTTACAGGCTTCCAGCATTCTCTTTTGACCTTTATGGTATTTCCATATGCCATGGGTAAAGCTGCTGTTTGACAGTTGGGTATTTGATCCAGCCAAATGTGTGTGATGTCTTTTGTATGCTTGTGGAATCCTCTAAGATGCTTTTGATAGGGAAGATTTCCAGCATAAGACATTTCTCTGAAGCTTTTGTGAGATCTAATATGACTAAGCTTCCTGGATCCTTCTGTGAGATTGTCAGTGAAGGGACTTGCTGGGACTGTGGAAAGTAACAACAGTTTCAGTAGAGAAAAATGAAGAAATTCAGTTGGAGAGTTGGAAAAAAGTCTGAGGTTGGGAAATTTTCACTATTTCTTTTTCATACCTTTCAACCAGTCGTCTTTCATCAGCCATGTATAACTTTCAGATAGGGCTCTTATTTTACATCATAGTATTCCAATGCAGAAATCTGCATTACTAGATTGCAGTATATGTATATTCAGAAGTGGAAATTAAATCTGATGCTGAATAATATTGTTCTTTCAGTGTTTCTAATACTGTTTATATTCCTATAATTTATGCTGTCTACAGCTTTCAGTATTCTTTTGTTTTGAGATACAAAAGTAGAATAGTAAAACTGTTTATAGGCAAAGGAACTAGATTTTTGATTGACAGTAGAAAATTGGATCTTTCAGATGGAAGATATCTTTTACTTTAGCTTGGTAAAACCAAATAATTTGAGTTTTGCTTTGGAAAGTGAAAAAAGCTTTTTTTTTCTTTTGTGTGTGTGGTCTTTTTCTTCTTCCTTCCTCTTCTTTTTTCCCTGTTGGCCTGTGACCTTAGTTCTCTCAGTATCTGATTTGAACACACAAATGGTTATCCTTTGAAAATGCTGAAGAATGTGCTGGAGAGGTGGGGTGTTTGGTAAGATGTCTCAGTTCATAGATTTACTATGACCTTTGGGTGAGCAATATTATGCTTAATGTAAACTAGGTTTGAGTAAAATACAGATAAAAGTGTTTGCAGTACCCCAAATGGACTCAGTTAGACATACTAAAATGCATATTTTGCTCAGAGGGTTGTTAGACATACTAAAATGCATACAGAGCTCAGAGGGTTGTGATTAGGAGCACAGAGTCTAGTTGGAGGTCAGTGACGAGTGGTGTTCCCCAGGGGTCAGTACTGGGCCCAGTCCTGTCCAATATATTCATCAGTGACCTGGATGAAGGGACAGAGTGCACCCTCAGCAAGTTTGCTGATGACACAAAGCTGGGGGGGAGTTGCTGACACACTGGAAGGCTGTGCCGCTGTACAGAGAGACCTGGACAGGTTGGAGATTTGGGCAAAGAGGAACCTTATGAAATTCAAGAAGGGCAAGTGTAGGGTGCTGCACGTGGGGAGGAATAACCCCATGCACCAGTACAGGTTGGGGGCTGACCTGCTGGAGAGCAGCTCTGTGGAAAGAGACCTGGGAGTCCTGGTGGACAACAGGATGACCATGAGCCAACAATGTACCCTTGTGGCCAAGAAGGCCAATGGCATCCTGGGGTGCATCAAGAAGAGTGTGGCCAGCAGGTCGAGGGAGGTCATCCTCCCCCTCTACTCTGCCCTGGTGAGGCCGCACCTGGAGTACTGTGTCCAGTTCTGGGCTCCCCGGTTCAAGAAGGACAGGGAACTGCTGGAGAGGGTACAGCAAAGGGCTACCAAGATGATGAGGGGACTGGAACACCTCTCTTATGAAGAAAGGCTGAGGGATTTGCATCTCTTCAGTCTGGAAAAAAGATGGCTGAGGGGGGATCTTGTCAACACTTATAAATACTTAAAGGGTGGGTGTCAGGAGGATGGGGCCAGGCTGTTTTCAGTGGTGCCTGGGGACAGGACAAGAGGTAATGGGCACAAACTTGAGCATAGGAAGTTTCATCTCAACATGAGGAGGGACATCTTTACCCTGAGGGTGGCAGAGCACTGGCACAGGCTGCCCAGAGAGGTGGTGGAGTCTCCAACTCTGGAGACGTTCAAAACCCGCCTGGACGTGTTCCTGTGCAACCTGCTGTAGGTGACCCTGCTCTGGCAGGGGGGTTGGACTAGATGATCTCCAGAGGTCCCTTCCAACCCTATGATTCTGTGATTCTATATGAAAAGATGAAGAAAAATAGCATCTAGCTTGCTTACACTAAGATTAAAACAGGCAGGTTTTTGTGTCTCTCAAGCTGACTCCATATGGATTTTCCTGACTCATCATCTCTGGGTTTGTTGTTTTGTTTTGTTTTGGTTTTTTTTTTTGGGGGGGTTGTTTGGATTTTTTTTCCCCCCTCTGTTTGTGCAGTTATGTCTCCTTTTCAGGTTCTCCCAAGATACATAGATGCTTAATCTCATTTTGGATTTTATTAATTTTCCCTTTCCCCCAGATTTATTCTTGATGCTTCTTTAAGTAAAATAAGTGTAATCTCACTCTGCTGGAGATCCAGATATTGGTTTGTTACACCAGATGTCATTTACTGCATGCAAACAGGATGTTTCTTGCCTCAACGAAATGTAGAACTTCCCTCCTCTTTTTAATGATTCTGTCTACAGTCTGTATCCCCATTGATCTGTATATTTCATAGCATTTTATCATTTCTACCAAGTACATTTATATTCTGATATATACATTGGGTGAATTTATAAATCTGACACAGGATTTTTACTGAAGGCAAATGTAACACTAATCATCAGCGGAGTGAGAGCAAATTTTGGGTTTACATCCCAGACTTCCTTTTTTCTTTTTTTCTCTCGCCTTTTTTTTTTTTTTAAGTTACCATAACAGATAGATAAAACTTTAAAATCTTTGTTTAGCTGCAGAGCAAGTGTGAGTCATCCCATTCTGAAATAGAGCTGCTGAGAAAACAACTGGTAAATGAAAGAGCATCTATGAAAAACCTGGAATCTTTGCTTGCGTGCAATCGTGAGAGAGAATTTCAGTCACAGATAGCAAAGCAAGAAAAAGACTCTGAAATTCAGTTTCTCAAGCAACAGCTTTCCTTACGAGAAAATAAACTGTGAGTAAATGACCAGCAGAATATTGCAGGTTTTTTCATTCTTCTGAAGTGTATATACACACAAATGTTTTTATCTCTAGATGCATTTTCAAATGGCCAATGTACCTCGGTTTCTTTACCAGCAGAAGATACCAAAAACCTGCTTCTGATTCCCCAGCTATATCCTATTAGTCTTTTCTGGGTAGTGTTATGTTTTACTCCAAAAAATGTTCTTAATCTCAATGGCATGGTATAGCTGCCCTTTTAATTTTGGATAATTGTATTTGGTAACATACTTGGAGGATTATAGTTAATATCTAATTAAACTTTATGGACTTTACAGCACTATGCAAAGTCAAGATTTTACTCAGCTCAGAAATAGAGCAGCTCAGCTAGAGTTGGAACTGGATGTCACCAAAAGACAGCTGGGGACTGAGCGCTTTGAAAGGCAAGTATATGTTTTTGTATTGTGCTTCCTGCATCTAATTGGGCTGAAAAGCAATATAGCGCTAAGACTTAGACTAATCACTAGGATAAACAACAAAGTTTGGCTTTGCTCTGCTGTACATCTCCTGTGTGTTTGGAGGCTATTCATGTCACTGAATTCAGTGACTAGCTGGCTAGACAAGTGGTTTATAGCCCACTAGGTCTGCGATATGAAGGGCTACCTTTTGGCTACGCTTGTACTAGTGACCTAAACCAGGTCAGAGCATTGGCTTGAGAGGTCCACACAACTGTCTACTTGTCCATACAGCTTAATTGTTAGTACACACTCTGGAATGATTTTAGCCCTATACCAGCCTGCCTTCTCCCAGATACTGCCTGGGGCACAGAAGGTGCTAGGGATGGTTCCCCAAACATCAGTATGGCCAAAGTAATTTATTTTTTTTTTTGGTGGGAAGAGCATTTAATAATACATACAAGCTGTTTCATATGATTTGGCCACAGTACCAGAGAGTGGTCGCTGGCCTGCTTCATGAGTTAGTTTATCTACATAGTCTCAGTGTCTTAAATAGTCTTATCTGTGAAACAACAGTACGTCTCTATTTCATGGATGTATTGAGGATAAAATATTACCATTATGACCATGTCAGGCATTATTTTGGGTATGTAAAAGAGATGACAAAAAGAAGCAGAGTGATGTGATTATAGCACAGGTTTGAGAATCAGATGTCTTCTTTAATTGTAGTTGTTGATACTCTGTTCTCCCATAGGTAAGGATGAAGGTTTTGGAGGGGGCATCTCTATACCTGATATTAGGTCTTTTAAAGATGGATTTCTTAAATGTCTCAGTGCATGTTTCAGTTTGAAATTGGATTCTCCTTTACCCTGAACTCATGGCAAAAACTGCTAAACTGGGTTGGGTCAGATGTGCAAGTCAGTCTAAAAGGTGACATCAGTTGTGCTTCTTCAGCTGAATAGAATGAGCCAGACTGTATGCTAATACGGGAGGTACCTTTGTTTAAAAGAAACTCAATCTTCTTCAGACTGTTGTTTCTCTACTTCCCCTGTGTCAGGCATCCATCTCACGGCATATGGGTGCTCCCTGGTAGGGACTGCAAGTGTTTCTTCTAGAAGTGTTCATTGGCAGAAAGTTGAATCAGCCTCCACACTTAATCTCTTCTCTTAGTTAAGGATAATTTGTTGCTCATGTGGTGGTTTATAGCTGCAATAATATCAACACTTAGTTTACAGATGGTTAGCAGAACGGATATTAGAGTGAGCCTATCTGAGGCAAAGATCAACAGTTTTCATTCTTGAAGAGAATTTCTCTTCTACTTCAAGAGAATTACAAACATAATTATCTGAATTGTTTTGGAACAGTGGAACAAAGCTAGGTGCCGTTATGCAATTTGTAAGTCAGTTGCAAAAACAATATGCAGAAATCTTAGATAGCAAAGACTGAAATGCTCTTGTATAAAAATCTGAGGCTGACATTAGATTTAGCTGTCTTTGAAAGGCCAGAGCTTTTTTCATAAAATCAAAACAGTGTCCCTTCAATATCCCACAAATGTCACAAGAATTTTATTTCTTTTATGTTTTTCCTCAGAAAGTCACACTTTACAAGAGCAGGTATCTATCTCTCTTGTTTCCAGGGAAAGGGATTAAAGCCCCAAGTTGTCTTCTTACAGCCAATCTGTTTTTCTGGTAGTGGCAAGTGAAAACCAGAAAATTAGCCAGAGAGGAAAAATACTATCATTAAAGTTGGTATCATGATAGTATATAATGGAAGCAGCAGATGTCAGTACTGACTGTTTTTTTGTTGTTGTCAGTTTAAACAAGTGGGTAGATGGTATCCTTGTCCTAACACTGACTTAGCTAGTCATATTGATTTACTGTCCTGACACAGAATGAAATAATGCCTGAAATTAGGAGGTGGAAGTGCCAACGCTGTCAGGCCTTGAATGAGCACCAACACAGTGATACTAGAAGACTTAATCAATCTGTCTGGGTTTTTCTTCACCATTCAGAAAAAGCACCTCCCTATCTCACCCACACTCCTGACTGCAGGAGCAGTTTGTACTCATGTGGAAACAACAGATTTGATTTATTGTCCTGCTCTGGCTGTGGTGACCAAGCACAGGGACTGACTGTCAGACACCCCTGGACAACGCCACTCACATGACTTGCATATCTTTTTATCCCTTTCTGTTTCCTGACCCTCCTTTTTGCTGCCCTTGTACCTCCCTTTCTCTGCCACAGTCTCTTCCCAAATAAAAAACTTGCCCATGGTTACTTTTCCCTGTTGGTCACAGCTTTGCTACATTCACACCCAAACTTGGTATTCTACTGGGCGATGTTACCTGTGAGAGCTGCAAGCAGCTGCAGTCTGACTTTCCACCATTGCCAGCATCATCTTGACCATTAAAGACATAGTAAAGTCCTAGTAATGCTAGTAAGACTAGCAGTCAATGTAGATAAGTCTGGTTCCATAGTCTTTACAGCGCATATGACACCTCCTCAGGCACAAGGTTGTGGGATGTTGGTAGCTAGGTAGAAGATCGTTACCATCTCACTGGGCTTCTGCTGCTAGAACAAGCCCTTTTCTTGCCTGTAGATTCAGATCTGTGAGCTGGTGGATCTGGATCTGATCCATCTCCTGCAGGTTTTGGTGATCTGTTTCAGTGTTCTGCCCCACAGGTGGGTCTGTGGTAATGGCTAAGTCACGCTGGAGTCAGTTTCAGTTCACTATCACACGGGCAGTCCTGGTTATACCTCCATTTGCAAGGTTTTGGGCCACTTGGAGTACTTTTTTCCAGCCTGGCTCAGTGCCATCCTCCCAATACACTCATTCATTTATAATGAACCATTGTCCAAGTTTTACAGGGGTTATATATTGAAACTCAGGGGTTGTTGTAGCCGTGCTTCCTAGTAGTTTTCCAGTTCAACACAGAGACTAGATCCTCCTTATGTAAACAATTGGCATCCTGAAACCAGGATCACAGGTGAGTATGTACCCCCACAATTTTCCAGTGTATTATCCAATCCCATGTACTTCCTCCCTGTACCCCCAGATGCAGGAGTTACGGATTGATCCAGTACCCAGGCCTCCACCCCTTGCAGTCAAAATGACTATGCTGCCATTTTACAACTTTCCCACTAGGGAGTCCAGCACCTCTTAAATAGCCATCGGTTTCAGGGCACTTCAGGTAGACTCTAGTCCACTGGCCTTGCCAACTCAAACAGCACAAGAATACCACAAGCAACACTGGTCTCACATTAATGTCATTACTGATTTTAGTGATTGTCCTTATGTTGCAGACTTGTGAATAACCTTAAAATTAAGCTTTTCCTCCCTAGAGATTTTTACAACTTTTAGAGTTTAACACGCAGCAACCATGTCTAGCTTCTGTCTTTTACGGAAAATAAAGACAATGGATATGTAGAACTAAATCTGAGTAAGGGAGTAATTAAAAAAGAGTCACTAATCTGTCTTTCAGAGAAGTATATGATGAACAGCATGTCTCCTTTTAAAATAAAAAAGCTAACAATCTTAAAAAGAAAAAAAATCATGACTATGAGATAATTTTGATGATTTTTGAAAAATGCTTAGTCTCACTGTAAAATAACGTTTATTTAGGGAACGTGCTGTACAGGAGCTTCGATGTCAGAATCGTACAATCTCGTATCAGTTAAGCTCTACGTTAAGAACATCATCACCTGAACATTCCCATCATCAACCTCCTGATTGGTCTCTGGACTGGTCCCTGGAAGGATAAGTGGTTCAACAACATTTAAGTTCCAAACACTGAAGGGAAAAAAAATAAAGTAATAGCATGAACTCCTGATATTTTTTGTTGAAATATTGACTGAATTCATGGAATTACATTGCTCCAAGAAAAGTTACAAGAAGATTCAGGACCACAATCTTTTGATAATACCCCTTTTGTTTTGTTTTATTGAGCTGTATCAAAACTATGATGTGGTTAATAGCAACTAATTGCACTGGGATGCTATAGTCATAAATTCTTAAAACAGTAATAGAAATAATGCTACAGAAAATCTCTGCTTGACTTGCCACCACTTCGTGCAGGTGTAGATGTAAATATTTTCCTCTTTCCGACATAAAAGCTCTTAACTATCCACCCTTTCTTCTTCTAGTAATTTTCAGAATAGCTTTTACTCTCCTGCAGGGACCAATTAGATCATCTAGATATTCACAAGTCCATGGGCCCTGATGGGATGCACCCGAGAGTGCTGAGGGAGCTGGCAGAAGTCATTGCTGGGCCGCTCTCCATCATCTTTGAAAAGTCCTGGAGAACAGGCGAGGTGCCTGCGGACTGGAGGAAAGCCAATGTCACTCCAGTCTTCAAGAAAGGCAAGAAGGAGGAGCCGGGGAACTACAGGCCGGTCAGCCTCACCTCCATCCCTGGAAAGATGATGGAACAGCTCGTTCTGGGTGTCATCTCAAGGCACGTGGAGGAAAGGAAAGCTATCAGAAGTACTCAGCATGGATTCACCAAGGGGAAATCATGTCTGACTAACCTGATAGCCTTCTACGATGGCATGACTAGATGGATAGATGAGGGGAGGGCGGTAGATGTGGTCTACCTTGACTTAAGCAAGGCGTTTGACACGGTCTCCCACAGCATCCTCATAGGGAAGCTTAGGAAGTGTGGGTTAGACGAATGGACAGTGGGGTGGATAGAAAACTGGTTGAAAGATAGAGCTCAGAGGGTTGTGATTAGGGGCACAGAGTCTAGTTGGAGACCAGTGACGAGTGGTGTTCCCCAGGGGTCAGTACTGGGTCCAGTCCTGTTCAACATATTCATCAATGACCTGGATGAGGGGATAGAGTGCACCCTCAGCAAGTTTGCTGATGACACCAAGCTGGGTGGGGTGGCTGACACACCGGAAGGCTGTGCCGCCATACGGAGAGACCTGGACAGGTTGGAGATCTGGGCAGAGAGAAACCTTATGAAGTTCAACAAGGGCAAGTGTAGGGTGCTGCACCTGGGAAGGAACAATCCCATGCACCAGTACAGGTTGGGTGCTGACCTGCTGGAGAGCAGCTCTGTGGAAAGAGACCTGGGAGTCCTGGTGGACAACAGGATGACCATGAGTCAGCAATGTGCCCTTGTGGCCAAGAAGGCCAATGGCATCCTGGGGTGCATCAAGAAGAGCGTGGCCAGCAGGTCAAGGGAGGTCATCCTCCCCCTCTACTCTGCCTTGGTGAGGCCGCACCTGGAGTACTGTGTCCAGTTCTGGGCTCCCCGGTTCAAGAGGGACAGGGAACTGCTGGAAAGGGTGCAGCGGAGGGCTACAAAGATGATTAGGGGACTGGAACACCTCTCTTATGAGGAAAGGCTGAGGGATTTGAGTCTCTTCAGTCTGGAAAAAAGACGTCTGAGGGGTGACCTTATCAACGCTTATAAATACTTAAAGGGTGGGTGTCAGGACGATGGGGCGAGGCTCTTTTCAGTGGTGCCCGGGGACAGGACAAGAGGCAATGGGCACAAACTGGAACATAGGAAGTTCCACATAAACATGAGGAGGAACTTCTTTACCCTGAGGGTGGCAGAGCACTGGAACAGGCTGCCCAGAGAGGTGGTGGAGTCTCCAACTCTGGAGACATTCAAAACCCACCTGGACGTGTTCCTGTGTAACCTGCTCTAGGTGACCCTGCTCTGGCAGGGGGGTTGGACTAGATGATCTCCAGAGGTCCCTTCCAACCCTATGATTCTATGATTCTATGATTCTCTATATATGCATTTTTTACAAGGAACATCAATGCATTCTAAAAGTCTTCAAACAGTTGTAACCCTGAGGAGGAGCAAGCCCAGCTTTCCTTTTAACAATCAGTGAAATGGAGCCTCCACAATATGCAGCTACTCCCCTGTCAGTTCAGTTTCAGTCTCACCTTATTTTCATATTTGGTAGCTGCATGCTTGTTGCATCATGCATTTTTGGTAGCTTGATGGTAGTATGCATTAAAAAAAAAATTCCAGTTGAGGGGGGAAAAGTCTCAGTTCATGACTTGCAGGAAATCATTTCTTGCTTTTGAGATGGTTATGTACATCCAAGGTGAATTTTGCTAATACTTTGTTAACTGAGATTATTACCTTTGGCACTTGATTAATCTTTTGTTATCAAAGGCTCCTGTAGGTACATGGGTCCTAAGAATACAAAATAAGTTTCCATGGGTCAGTGAGCTGGTTCTGGTGCCCTTAGTAATTCCAGTAGGAAATCACAGCTGTGCAACCCAGTGATGTTGTAGCTATTGCCAGTATTTGATAGCAAGTACAGGGAGTCTTCATTCCTCTGATAGAACTGCGTATACTCCTCCTTAGTCTTGTGTACAGCATAGCTCTTAAATTTGTTGAAATAAGAACTGTATCATTTGGAACAGTTTAATTTACATTTAATTACCATAACACTTTCGTCTATTTTTGATACAGTATAAAGAAAAGGGATCAATCCATGTAGTCACAACACTGATACTAATAATTATGGTGCTTTTTCTATTTGTATCACTCCCTTTTCAGGGTGATAGAATTCCTTTCTAATTAGTAAACTTCTGGCTAAATACCAAATCAAGACTAATCTTCTACAAACTAGATTATGAATTCAACTCCTTTCTTGTTTGCTTTCTGGGTTTTGTGGGGTTTTTTTTGGTTTGGTTTTTTTTTTTTTTTTTCCTGCTCTTGGCTGTCCTTATGTGGCATGATCTGCTTTTGCACATTCCTAGGGAACAATGAGTTTAAATAAGGACTAAAAAGGAAATATGTGAGCCAGGTATAAATACTTTGTTTGTTTAAAATCTTCAGCTGGTTTAAGCTAAATCTTTCTCAATTAAATCAATGTAGCTTTTGAGTGCAAATGAACTCAGTTGTTTTTCTGCTTAATTGTTTTGCATTTTTGAGTGTTGCAGATACTGATACAATTCATAACTTTTTTCCTCATCCAGCTCTTTGTTACACTTTTTTGGCTAAGTGGGAAGAACTAGGGTTGCTCCAGACCTACTTACTTACTTATTTATTTTTACTAAATGATTTGGTATTGTTTTCATTAAAAAAAACCCCCAACCTATGCAATAAAAACTGAAACTTTGGCAGCCTGTTTTATGTTTCAGAAGCTAAACTGGAAAGAATTCATCAGGTTTGTGTAGTGTAGCGATACAGTGATGAATAAAATTTGATATGAGTGTTTGATAAGGCTTTCCTGAGAGAGAGCAGAGATCTGAACCTCGATCTGTCTGCTTGTATAATTGATTTACATTTGATTTACCTATGCCTGGATGAGTACTCTCAGGCCCAGAATACTAAAGTTCTTGATAAATTCTATGTAAAACTTGGGGTTTGTATCAAGAAAAAGGTGGAATAGTAGAAATGTCTGAAATATTTATGAATGGTGAAACCATTTCCCTCCCAGCTAACTCTAGAAAGATTCAGAAAAATTCAGAAGAAAAAATGATGTAAAATATGAGAGTAAAAGCAAGAATATTAATGCAAATATTTGTGTGTAATCATCAGCAGAATCACAGTATTAAGGCTTTTGAAATAGATGTTTTGAACAGAACATGACCTAGGTGTAAGTTCCTGTTGGATTTAAAGCAGAATATGACTCGAAATAGTCCTCCAGGAGGTGAAATGTCATTTTTCAATTGCTTGAAGACAAGTTACCAGGGATTGAAAAAGATACTGTAGAAAGAGCTACTCACTGGTAGAGAGGCTTCTTCCCCAGCGAATGTCTGACTCTGCAGTATATGAAGTATAATGAGATAGCAGTGCTGGAATCACCATTAATTACCCTTCTTCCTCTACAGTGTTTTGGTGCTATTTTAGCAGACAGACGTGATGGGAGATGAGGCAGTCGGGCACCTTTTTATTTTATTGACAATGTGATATCAGAAGTAAATTGGACAGTAACTTTTTCTTATTCCATCTTTCTCTCTGTCTTTATTGCACCAGACTCCCTGTTTCAGTAAAGTGAAAAGGATGTGCCTTGTAGTTTGTCTTGCAGACCTAGAGGGAAAGACATTTTCTGTCTGATTTTCTTAAGTGATAGGAGTCCAAAGCTTGCCTCTCACTTCAAAGCACATTATAGCACTTTTGTGCAATAAAACCTAATCCTTCAAATGACCTGGATTGATTGTTGAAGAGACTGGGAAGCCTCCTCAAAGTGCTTTCAGAATCAAAACCTTAAAATTTTGCGCATGGAAACATCAGAAAGTATTGCTGTATTCACTGAACATGAAACAAATTAGATTTCTTTTTCTTTCTAGGAATTCTTGTTTCAAGGACTTATAATGTTATATTCACAATGGCTTGTGAAGACTCTGCACACCATCTGGAGAGTTCAAGTTTAACGCTCATTTAATTATGATTTTTTTCCCTGTTGAAATGCTAAATTTCATTGAATCTATTTCACGAATGCTTGCACAGGTTTTTCATCACTCTTCATGTTGTTCAGTGGGAAGAAATCAGTCTAGATAGCTTTCTCTCCCAGCTCTTGCATTATTGTGTGAGATGGCCCATCTAAGTAAACAGAAAAAAACCACAAGTCCCATCAACTGTAACTGACAGAGTGCTTTTATTTTAAAAGTGTGCGTAATTTTAAAAGGTTATTGATATAACTGAAAAAAAAAAGGGAAAGAAAAGAACAATACAAAACTTGACTGGGGGGAAAAGGTGTCTGTATTCAGGTGTTATGATTTGGATGTATTTTTGCTGAACTATGTGAGTATTATGCTTGAGAGAATGCTGTGCCATCTCACAATAGGAAGAGTTTGATGGTTTTTTTTCCCCTTCAGACCTGACTGACTTAATATAAATAAGATAGCAATGCCAGCAGATACCAGTGTTCTGATATCCATCTATGAAGATAGAGATTGTTTTGTATGTTTCCATACATACTGGAGGTGTGTTCAACTTCTAAGAGTTTTCTTAAAACTGCACAAATTTTCTACTTAGAGTTCTTTAATATGAGTGAGTACTCTTTGGTGATAATTATTGGCACTTAAACTTGCTCAGAATTTCTGCACTTTATGTCATAACATTTGTCTATGTTCTATATTCTCACACTTTAAATGCAAGAGTAAATGTAAAATTCTCTCCTATAAATCATCTGGCAAATCTGTATTTCCGCATTTGGAAATAGAGGAGTAATTCCTGTTTAATTCATTAAATTATCCATTTTCTCCATAGATTCATCCTTCTTGCTATCTTCATAAAAGAATTTTTAAAAAGGTCTCCAGTTTATTTTTGAAAGCGAAGGCGCGTTGGTCATGATAATGTTTAAACGTACATCTTGCATGTATGTTCCTTCGTATTAATTTTGTGATAACCTGACTACTAAACATTAACGTTCATCTCTTAGTAATGATTAAAGACAGTATAACCCATATGAATGCTCCTAACTGCCTTTTAAAAGCTGTTGATATGAGTGGTAGATATGAGTCTATGTTGCTTTTTAGGAATAGGTAAAACAGGTAAAAAGCCCGTAAAAGTATTTCAATGTATAATGTAAAATATATATATATATACCTGTAACATAAATTCTAGGATTATCTTCCATAAGAGTAACAATATTTTTCAGCACAGGTGACTTGATTTTAATTTGTAGGTCCTGATTCTTCGTTCTTTATTTGGGGGACAGCCACAGAAGTCATTTCAGCAATCACCAGTGTTAATGGGACTACTAGCAAGTAATAAAGACTGTAGGATCAGACATAACGATATTAACCATGTCCACATTATGCAGTTATTAAAAGGCATATTGTACGCTTTTCCCAGATGAGAGAAGATGATCATATCATCATCCCAGAAGATGAAAAAGTGATTCGGTCTTTTGCAATCATACTGATTTTTTTGAAGATTATCACAAAAAAGAGAGTAGATAAAGTAGATAAAACTGAGTTCTTTTTGTGAGTGGGATATACTGTGCAGAGGCCCATGTCCTAAGATGTAATTGCTTAGTTGCAATAATGGTGGCTTTTCCATAGAAGATCACAAAGAAGTAACAAGGGGCTCCCTACAAAGTAAAAGTGCAAGATTCTTGAGAAATTTGGACTTTAAAATTCTTAAGTAGAGAGGATTAAGGGAATATGAGATTATAAATATCAAGATGTAATAAACTTGCTTTTTGTAGAGTACTCTGATAAAGCAGACGACTTTATTATTAGGGTTAGCCTTCCTGTAGAAAATGCTACGGAAATGAGAACCTTGTTTTTCTGCAGGCAAATTGCAAAGGGATCATCAGGTCATGGACGGGACCAAAGGAACTTTTGTCCATGGTGATGGGACATAGACTTCAAGTGACTTCTGACAGCAATTGATCGCAATGTAATTATCAAGGTTAAAAAAAAAATATCATTCAAGTGAGTATATTCAGAAAGCATTATCACTGCAGTGGCAACTCCCATACATCTGACCTAATGCAAAGTCACAAACTGAAAGAGAGAAAAAATGAAAGAATTAATTGAGTTTGCTTAAGTTTCCAAATAAAACCTTCCAGTTTAACAAAAAGCCTGCTTGTTGGCAATGTCTGTAGTAACAGCCCAGGAGGACTCTAACAGTGTTTGTTGGTTGGGAATTGTATGTTCTGCTCCAGTAGTATATTCTAAAAGCCTTCAGACCATTGCTGAATAGGAAGCTTTGCTTCATCCTTAAGTAAAGATAGATAAAGAGCTCAGAGTATTTAGAGTTCTTTACTTTTGGTTGCAAACTCTCTAATCTGTAACACGCCTTAACTTTTTCCAAACCCAGGAAGTACTCTTGAATATGCTCAAACTGAAATGTGTTACACATTTTGTGAATCTGTTTCTTCATCATGTGGGTTACTCATCGTAGGGTGATTTTCTTCTTGTTGCTTCATTACAGTATTTTGGTTGGAAAGAAACATACACCAAAAATCTATTTATCATTTGTTTGCATTTGTGACACTTATTTGCAACTGTGAACAATGCTATACTCGATTTTTATACTTTTTTAAATTGCCTTTTACCACAATATTTTTACATAGGCAAACCTGAAAATACAATTTGTGCTTTTATATGAAATAAGAGCGTGTTAAACTTGTTCTCAGTTACTCTGTGATGATCTAAAATTATCTCTTCTGTAGTAGAAAGAATCCTATAGCATTTTAAAAGGTATTCATGCCCTTCCGCAGCAATATTTTTCTAATTTCTAGCCACCGGTTACTGAGTTGTTTCCAACTGATTTTGCTTACTCATGGCAATGCATACTGTCACCATTAATCAGCAGAAGGTATTTTACTTGAGCATAACTGGTTTACAGCGTTTGTAGAAGAAAGAATTCAGTGCCTCTGGTATCCTCCCTCCTTAGTCTCTTTTTCTTCCTCCTAGTAGAAACTAGAGCTACTACCTATGTCCATTATGGGTATAGTCCCACCAAGGAGGAAGAATTCATTATGTGTCGCTGGGTAGAAGCATTTCACTGCTTTTTGTAAAATCTACACAAGCAGCCTTTCAGCAGCATTTGTAACCATGTGTCGGGTGTGATTTATGCTGCTGTTTCCACTCAAAGAAAAACAGGGTTTTTTTTCCTTTCAGTCACTAAGAAAGCTTGAACTTCAGCAACATGTAAGCGGAGTTAAGATTCTGCTGTCAGTGTTAAAGCAAGTGGGTTTAGTCTTTGACCAGCAATAACGCTCATGGTGTGGAGTACTCTTTGGCAGTACTACAGCTGAGTTTTTTATTTAATCCTCCTCCTTTCCTCTGAGACCACCTAATCCCGTTGGTATCTGTATAGGCTGTGGAGTATTAGAGAACCACATGGCTACCGGCATCAGATATACTTTAGCTGCTCTGTTACTCGCTTGCTTTTGTATATTTATTTAATATGACTTTGATATTCGCAGATCTTAAATGATACTATAGAATGCATATAAAGTAAGTATATATGGAATATTTAAGTAGTTAATTTGCATTAGCTCCTATTTCCACGTCTTTGTGATTTCAGGATGAATAGCCTTGCAACAACGAATACAAGTTGCTTTACTGATACAGACTGGAGCATCTGTAAAGGAGTGTGATCTTTTAATAAAAGAAGCAGGAAGTTTTTAATGTATCTTGCACTCTCAGTGATCTTCCCTCTGATCCACTGAACCTTCACATTAATTTCCAGTAGAGGGAGTATGTGAAATAAAGATGAATGAATCATACATAGCTGTTGTATTAACTAACATACACAGTTATCTGAACGTGTGGAAAGATATTTCAGAGTTAGTTTTACGTTTTGGACACTTTACACACAGAAGAAAAATAGCTTGATAAGATGGATAAAATTTTATTGTGACTTCACTTGGATTGACTATGTCAAAACATATATGCCTATTTCATGACAAGGATCAGAATTTTTACTAATAAGCTTTGAAAAAATACAAAGTTTGCTTATAATTAAAACATTATATGTAAGACATGGCCTGAAGTGATGTTTCCATCCAATGGATTTTTTTGACCTGACTCCCCAATATATTGGAATTTGATTTTTCTCTAGGCTGTCCCACATTTGACTTGTATTAAAATCCATGAAGCAGTTTAATAATTTATTTCAGCAGATGCAAAAGTCCAAGCTTAAAGTTTCCTAGCTTGTGCTTCTCATCTACACGGTACTTTCAGAGCTTTTATTTCCTGAGGTGGGAGAAGAACAAACATTTTTTTATCTTGAATGCAGCCTACACCCAAAGCAATTATATCGAGTACACAAAACAGAAAACTTCTTTGTTGTAAGAACTGCAGTGCAACCTAGCAGGTGAACAATGTGCTTCTCAGATTTGCTTTACACAATAGTATGTCCTTCACGCGCGCAGTCATATTTTATAAAATTACTGTTGCCAGAATAGCATACAGATTTTATAAGTAATACTTATTATACTTAACAGAATAACTTAACAGAAATAAAACCTGTAACTGTATTTCTTTTTTGGCCCACAGTGGCTGCTCGAGAAGTAATGCTGAAATGATTTCTCATTCTGAGACAGACTGCACCAGTTTTCCATTTTCATTTCTGCTCCCCTTACCACTACTGTAAGAATCAAGCAAGCTCCACAATATTTTTCATTCTAACACCTTTACCTTGGACTGCAAGACAATGTAGTGTGGTATTTCTTCCTTTTTTTCAGGCAACACATGTGTTTTCTGTGCAAAACTGTCCTCAGGCTCACTGACTTTACACCGGGGACGAAGATACTATGTGCTGAAACAAGAACTCACAAGCTGGAGAGAAATTTATTGAAACAGATAGATGCCAAAGTAGGAAACCATTCCGTTGATGTTATTTTTGTCAATTCTTCCGGCCAGTTCCTCCAGCCTTCCTTCCTCACCGCTTGCACGGAACCTAAGCTTCAAATACACTATTTGAATATCCAAATGTACAACTATTCACAGCTGCAAGCAACTGCAGGTAGAGCTTTTCACTCCGATACCGCCATAAGGTAACCTTGGCTGATTTTTAAACTTGGGTCTGATCTGCTTTTAGCAGATGTACCTCCTGACTGCAGCGACATGCCACAATTACCCCACCAGCTCCTACAGTCTTTAACGCGCTTGAGAAAAAAACAAAAACCCCCGTACCTGGAGATGGCCAGTTGCTACCTCAAACCACTAAGGGCAGGGGAAGGCAAACCCCAGGCAGAAAGCTCTGGTGGTGAAATAGCTCTTTCAACAGCTGCCAGCCTGCTTCGCTTCTCTTCTCCTCAGCCCCCTTGTACCTCAGGGTCCCAGCCGGGGCCTGCCCCGCGCACCCCGCCCTCTCCCCGGGCAGCGCCGCCGCCTTCGCCTCGCCTTTGGCCCCGCGGCTGCGGGCGGGTCCTGCGCCGCAGGTGGCGACCGGGCCGGGCCGGGCAGCGCCGGGAAGGGGGGAGGAGGAGGAGTGAGGCAGGGCTACGGTACAGGTGGCTGTAGGTCAGCGGCTCCGGCGCGGCGCCCTCGGATGGGCCGGTGCCGCCTGACTCACTCCCCGCCGCCTCCCGGGCGCTGCCAGCCGCGGGCGCCGCTCTCCAGCCGCCTGTGGGCTGCCGGTGTCCCGGCCGGCGGCGGAGGGCTGCTGACTACCCTCCTCAGGCGGGCCCCAGGTGAGTGAAGGCAGCATGTAAGTAAGTCTCCGCGGAGCCGCTCTCCCGCCTTACTGGGAGGCGAGGAAACCCTCCGGGAAGCGGCGGCAGGTGCCCAAAGATGGACGCTGTGGGGGGCGGCCTCCATCCCTGCAGGCCCTTTGGCTGCGGGCTTGGCCAAAGAGGGGGGCGCCCGCCGGGGTCTCGCTTCCCTTCAGCCCGCTGCCCGCCCTCGCCTCAGCCCGCCTGCCGGCGTTTCGCCGCCCGCCTCAGCCCGTCGGGGCTCCCTCTCGCCTGGCGCCGGGCCGAGGTGGAGCCGTGGCCGCCGCTGTCGGGGGCGGGCGGGGAGGCTGGGCGCCGCGGCGGTGCCCGCCCGGCCACCGGGACAGCGAGGGGCTCTGTTCCCGGCTGTGTTTTCCGGAGCCTGTTTTTTTTCTGAGAGTATAGTGAAGGGGGACGCTCAATGTGAATCCACACAAGCGTTTAATTTAGGGGTGAGGGCACACAGTGGGAAGACGCGGGTGCTGGTGGTTTCCAGGTACACAAAAAGGCTTCCTTCGCAATGGGCGTTTTGGGGTTTGTCAAAGGTGTGAATAAGATGGAGGTCAACAGGCTTGTGCTCCCACCGGCTCCACACCGTTCGGGAATCACAGAGCCACAGCATGGCAGGGGTTGGAAGGGACCTCTGGAGATCATATGGTCCAACCCCCTGCCAGAGCAGGGTCACCTACAGCAGGTTGCACAGGAACGCGTCAAAACCCAGGTGGGTTTTGAATGTCTCTAGAGAAGGACGAGTTCAGCTTGCAGGCATGTTTTCTTGCCCCAAAAGGCTGTGGCTTTCCCTCTCTATTCCTCAGGCATCTCGCAAAATGCTAACTGATCCTATGGCCTGGAATTATCCTCGAACATTGTGACTTCTTCCCCTCTTAATTATATTTTTGGACATGAGATTCAAAATGATATGAGTCAGTTTTTCTCATATTAGCTTCTATTGACAAACTTTATTGTCAATAGTATGTTTTGTGTATTGAATTTTGATTGCCACTGATCTTAGGTCACTGTATAGGAATCCCTTCATTTAAAAAAGCTGTAAGAGTGCAATTAAATTTATTTTAGTTGTGAAGACATCATTCTGCCAGTTTTGCCACACAATTAACTGAAAAAAATGCACATATTTAATACCATTATAAGTGCTAATTATTTCCATATTTTCATGCTAGTTAAAACCTACATTTTTTTTTCTACAGTTCTATAGTTTGATTGTATTTATTTGCATAAAATCATGCATGCCTTAGGCTTTATATACATACAAATACCAAAGCACTATAAATATCAGCTAGAAGTGTGTGGTGGGCTATACGTTACATCCTTTGTCTGAAAGGAAATTGTTATTCCAGGTTGATGCATGCAAGATCTTCTAGAAGTTTTTCCTCTTCTGCTGTTTTTCCCTTATAAATCTGACATACCATAATTAGCTCCCATAAATCTTTCTTCAGTTGGGTGTCATGTTCTCTACTCAGCGCTGTATATTCTCCTGTATTTGTCATCATTAAAAAGTTCATTTGCTTTATCACTCACATATCATTAGCCTCCAAAAATAGTAACCGTGCATCAAAGCCTGTTTGATACTGATGCAAGGCTGGATATCATTTTTGCATCGGAGTAATTTCTCATTCCTCATATCGCCGTGCCAATAAACACTGGGGCACCGGTCCTTTTCCATGCAACATGATATGGATTGTTTTTATGTAAATTTTAAGTGGAAGTCAGCTCTCATCAGCAGTTTCTACAGGGCAAAGATTAGATTACAGAAGGAAAAAATGTAACATTATTACTGGCTCTTGCCTTGTAGCTCTTTAATCATTGAAAGAAGGCAGTTCCATGGTAGGAGTTGGCTTATCATTAAAGGGAAGGGAGCAGGTGCATTTAGCTTGATCTGGTGATGAAGTAGGAACTTTCTGTAGTTGTAGTGATGGGTAATTAATTTGTCTATGTACAGACGTCAGAGTTTATTGACAGTAGAAGGTCTTGTTTCTTTGCTTTCACAATGACCTCGTGAGCTTTACTTCTACTGTGGTTTTAATTAAAAATGTTTTCTTTAGCATGAAGTATCCTTGTGGATATATGTAGTCTGATTCTTCTCTTGGGGGGGGGAAGTAACCTGGGCGGTAACCTTTCAGCAGTAGTGTTGCTTCTAAGGTAGTGCGCAGGAATATGAGTGTCTTCTGCCTCCACTGAGCTCTCCAGAGAAAAGGGCTCTGCTCACATGTGACCTGTAGCTGTACTGACATCATAGAATCATGGAATGGTTTGGGTTCGAAGGGACCTTAAAGATCACCTAGTTCCAACCCCCCTGCCATGGGCAGGGACGCCTCTCACTAGACCAGGCTGCTCAAAGCCCCATCCAGCCTGGCCTTGAATGCTTCCAGGGATGGGGCATCCACAGCTTCCCTGGGCAACCTGTTCCAGTGTCTCACCACCCTCACAGTAAAGAATTTCTTCCTAATACCTAATCTAAATCTACAGTCTTTCAGTTAAAAAATGTTACCCCTCGTCCTATTGCTCCACTCACTGATAAAGAGTCCCTCCCCATCTCTCCTGTAGGCCCCCTTTAGGTACTGGCAGGCTGCTCTAAGGTCTCCCTGGAGCCTTCTCTTCTCCAGGCTGAACAACCCCAACTCTCTCAGCCTGTCCTCATAGCACAGATGCTCCAGCCCTCTAATCATCAGAGGGATAGCACATCCTCTGCTATCCCTTGGTGCAGGACACTTACAGCTGTAAGTTACTTGGCTGGCACATTCAGTATTTATTGCCATGACGGAAGAGTACCAAAGAGGAGGAAAGAAAGAGCTCTGTAATAGCAGGGACTAGCACTGAACTGTTACTAAGGAACAGAAAATATGATTACAGTATGGAAATGTCTTAGGCAAATATTTATTGCAGTAGCAAAGCTACATTTCGGATTCAGCAGGACTAAAGTGAAATCATCGATGTCTAATGACACAGAGGCAAGTTCTCCCTGTGTTTGTGTGAAAACGTAATAAATGGCCATTGCCTTGTAGATCATCTGGCGATTCCACTCTTGGTTTCAGATGCACGTTGCCACCACAACCAGTCTCTGACTGGGGCACTATAACTAAACCACGCTGTGGATAGGGACCCTGCAGAGCACTCGCTGTGCAGAAAGAAAAGGTGTCTCCTAAGTCTGTTTTCACTAGTGTCAAAGATCTCTTGTCCTGTGCCCTCACAGCTGGAGCGCATCAGTTCTCTCGCCCTCTGAGGTCTTGCTTCTTAACAGCAAGCTCTGTCTTTGGCTCATGAAATGTAGTATATATCCAGCAATACGCACTTAATTTATGTTTTCAGATGCCTAGAAGTGCCTTTCTGAGACTGTAGGTGCTGATGAACTGAATGTGTCTGGTTTGTATCAGTCCAAAATAGTAAAAAACATCCATTTGAACATGGAAATCTTTGTTGGAAGGCAGCAGAACAAAGGCTGTACATGCCAGGATTGTAACACACTCATAGAAAAAGCTACTTAATTTCCCAGCTTTGCATACTTTGAAAGAGAGTTAACAATCACAGGAGAGATGGAAATTCAATCATAAACCACTAAAATGTAATGTACCTGAGGTATTAAATATACAGTCTTCTCCTACTGAGAGATTTATGGTTCTGTATTATTAAAGAGAAAAGAGAGGCTATGCAAAAAGGCCAGGGAAGGAGACCATTTCGTTACCCATTTTCTTTTAGTGAAATGTCAGTTCGTGGGCAAAACTGCCCCTTAAGGAACGTGGCTTTATCTGTACTGAAGCATTTCTGTGGGTTGCTACTCATCCTAAAGTCAGCAGAACTGCCTTAAAATGATGTTTCTCCATCTTTCAGCTTTGGGTTTGATAAGGTCAAGTCCTCTCAGGTTATGTTTTTGAGTAGCATACATCCTTCCCCAGAGCCTTCTCAGTGTAGTACTGCAGCCTCTTTCGCTCCATCACCCCATGTGAAGATGGCTCATTAAATGTGTGTGATCTCATATAGTCATTAATAGAAAAAAATTTCTAATTCAGTGTCAAATTAGGTTAACGTTTTGGAGGTAGATGTGGATAAAACAAAGTGTAAAACAACGTAAGGGAGTACGGAAGGCTTTAAAATTAAATATAAAAGTGAATGATGCAATCAGTACAGTAATTCTGGAGTACTTTAATTTTGGTGTCTATAAAGTGTGAACATTGTACTTTGTAGAATTCTGAGTGTAAAATGCCTACATCTGTTTGATGAGTTATAACAGGCCGAAACTAAATATCTTGGCAGCTCAAAAACAAGCAATTGGGTCTGTTGGCACCTGGGAAAATACAGACAGCAGTCTGGGAGTATAGCATAAATGTATTAGTAAATGTTTCTGCAAAAACAATCAGCAGCGTTGTTTTTAATGAAGCTGAGACTTAAATAATCATTGCCTTGATTTCAAGGGTAGCATTCTATTATGTTCATACCTCTTGCAAGTCCTTCTGCTCCTGGTGCCCATATTCTGTGTAGCCTCCTCTGGAGCCAACAAAATATCTCTTGGCAGGAGTCACTTATCCAGTAGTTGGAGGAATTTAACTAACAGAAAACTGTCTTGGAGCCCTTTAAACAGCAGATGGTGTATCTCCCTTTGTAGAGCATGTTTGAAACATACCTTGGGCGCAAGTTTCACTGTATACATTGGTGATGCCTTAAATTCTGACAATTTTTGAAGTAATTCAAGAGGAAAATTGAATCAACGACTTGGAGAAACATGCGCCAAAACAGGTATAAGAGAGACAGTAGGATTTTTTAGCAATTTGTCACCATTGACTCTTCATGACCTTGAAAGAGCCTAGTGAAGTGTAATTACATGAGTATTTACTTAGGGCAAACAGTTTTTTAGCCTGTGTGTCAATGTTCGAAGAGAATGAGATAAAACAGGACACATTTCTGTGGTATTTCTTCCTGTGCATTTTGTTTCCCAGAATTCTCAGGCCTGCGGTTCTCAGTGCTCTCAGCTGCTTCAGAGCAGACTTCATCGGTCAGCTCCAGGAGTATGGGAAACCCACATGCTTACAAGGTGTACAAAGTACTTTTCTTATGAAAAAAACACTTTCTGTTGCTAAGCTAAGGCAGAATTAGCTTAAAAAGAATCCTCCAAGGAAATTGTTTTGACTGTACTGAGGTACAGCTTTTTCTTTTATGGATAGAGTTACGGTTTTAGGTATGATGTGCAAGTCTGAATTTACAAGGGAGATAAACTCTTGAGAGCACACAAAGTTATAAAAAGTGTTTCAGCACACTAAAGTCCCCATAAACAGTTTATTATATTCTATGGATAAAAATACACAATAGGTCTGCTTTTTTAAGCAGCAAGAGAGTTTGATTTTTTAAAAAAGTCAATTTATTTTGAATGTTGTTGTTTAATATTGGCTCCTGAAAAGCTAAAAACTCAGTGTGCTTTTTTTTTTTTTTTTATCTGTAGCACATGAATGTACTGGGCAGCAGAGGCAAGTTGCAGTTTTACCCCTTTTATTGCAAAGTGATAATTGAGATGTGAAGATTACCCAGTTTCTCTTTTTCCGTGTCATTCTTCTTTTATCACATCAGCTTCGGCAACTCTGCTATTTAAAGAAAAATAGAATAACAAAGGAACAGCATCATCTTCTAACTCATTGTCTAATACAATGCTATCGGCTGTCTGTATTTTAGAATTGTGGGTTTTATTTGATTCTACACTTGATTAGATTTCTTCTTAATGGAAAATATTCTAGAGCTGAAGAAAGAAGCTATAAATACAATATATATAACATGGAGCTTAAAGTAGGACTCAGATATGGAGATAAAAGGGCACTGCATGCCATCAAAATTAGTAACTCCTGAAATTTTAACAGTCATGACAATCTTTCCTTAATACTAGAATCAGTATCACTAAGCTTTTTGCAGAAGCTGGACAGGGGTTTGGACAGAAGAAGGGGCTTCAGTCCATCAGCTGACCATGGAAAGACGGAGGAGAGACATAGGTACTTAGACAAATTGGAGGTTAAGGAGATACAGACACGCTGTCCGTCCTTCTAACCACTTCCACTCCTAGAAGAAGAAGGAACTGCTAACTTCTGTAGTTGCAGACCTTCTGGGTTGGTATAGTGTTTAATGCATCACCACTGAGTTGACAGTTTCATAGCTGGGAATGTTTTGCCAAACATCTATATGGCTTAGGTCTCTGCTTGTAAGACTCCAGCAGAGATTGCGGATTTGCATCACTTTGTGTGCTGCTCTGCAGCAAAAAGGCATACAAATCTGATCTCATCAGAAATCAGTTTTTTATTTAATGATATGTTAGCTTAAAAAAATTATTGTACAGAAAAACATTGAGAGTGGAAAAAAATTAATGTCACTGCTTAGTGGTACTTAGTGTACAGAAGTAGAACACGAATGAAGTATGTATAGGAGTAGCTGGTGAGAATTCTCCATTTGGCCTCACAGAAACTTTAGATTTGGTTTCCATCCCTGTCTTCTGCGCTGTAGGCTGGTCATGTAGTGTGTTTGGGCGTGCTCTCTGTTATTTGGAAGTAAGCACTCATGCTAGTTTGGTCAGCATTCACCACAGAGTTGTCTGTTCTTCCCAGACCTGCTGATAGCAAAGTCTTTGTCAGAGAACATCAGAGCAGGCAAAACCGGGAAGATCTTTGGGGCTGGAAGTCACAGAGAAAAGATGACAAAAGATTGTCAACCCCAAACCTTTTATTAACGTTTCTCTTGGGGGTGGGAGTGGGAGTGTTGAGGGTCAAATGATAAACAATGTAATTTTCATAAATTTAAATCAAAATCAAAACTTTGCAGGGGTAGTGTGGTGTTCAGAAAGACTATAGGTGGCAGCATCATAATAAAATAGAGTTTACTTGATGCCTTTAGCCTAAGAGATCGGTTCTTAGTTACTTCAACAGCGTGTCATGAACAAATACACAAAAGAGCGTAAATCAAAAAGGGCAGATGAGAAACTTGTTGATCACTGTTTGAGAAAACAGCTGAAATACGTCAATCAGTCTCTTAAATCTGTGTGTCCTCAGTTTTGTGAGCATGAATGAACACGCAGACACACAGAGATCCTCCTTCTTGGTATCTTGCTTGATCCATTCAGGCCAGCAGTGGTAGCTGGCTTTTGCTATACTGGCACATAATCCAAGCATGAAAAAGAAAGTGCTATCCCCATCAGCAATATTCTCCCAGGGTTTTGAAAAGGAGCTTTTGAAGAAAGGCAAGTTAGTGTATTTCAGTGAAGTGTTCTGAATTTTCCTAGGTGGCTTTGAGACACTGAAGGTAGGTGGACTCTAATCGTTTTTCAGAGAGGAGCGCTCAATGGTTTATGAAAATGGAGCCTATTTCAGGTGTCTTAGATTTGGCTTCCAAACATGAATACACCCAAGTTAATTTTGAAAAATACGCAGCCCTTGCTACAATAAGGAGCATAACATTTTTTTACTTCTGTCCCTCCTACTTACCATTAAGGTTTATGGGAACAGTTAACGTGGCATATTATCTTGTGTCAGTGCTATCATTTTCTCCTAGTGTGCTAATTGCTTTATAGCAGAAATGAGGAAAAAAATAATTTCACAGCCCAGGGAGAACTGTCAGACCCATTTGGCAGGGCACACATTCACTTTCTTTCTTGCCGAGATGTATCCCCCCAAAACCACTTAGCCCCAAATTATCAAAGTGAAGTCATAGACTGTATCTGTTTCTTGTTCCTCACCAGCCTGCTTTATAAGAAGATACTGTCTACTGTCCAGTTTACTGCTCTCAAATATTCACTTCAAATATGTACTTATCTCAAAGGTTATTTGATTGAAAATAATGGAAGCTACAGTAGACAACATGTATGATTTTTTTATCTTATAGCCTAGCTCTTTTTCACATCTTTCTGTGAGATGAAAGTAGGAAGAAAGTATGCTGCAGATTGTAAAGCGAGCTTTTCCAATTGCTGCTGAACCAACTGCTGAAGAGTGCTGTGATTCTTTACCAGTTTAGTTTTTTTAAGTGAAGTGATAACTCTGTCTCTGTGTGTCCTCTGTTATCTGTGATAACAGAGCAGGTGACCCTGCTCTTGGCAGGGGGGTTGGACTAGATGTTCTCCAGAGGTCCCTTCCAACCCTATGATTCCATGATTCTATATTGGGGTTTTAAATTGATTGTGCAGATTACAGAGTTCTGGATAACATGCATCAGTGAAAGGATGCTGGGTAAAAAAGTAAAGTGGCATTGTGAAAATTATTTGTTCTTTCTAATGACTTCAGGTTCCCTTTTTTAATTACTTCCACAAAACCCCTTTGTCAAAATGCCAAACTGGTGTGAATTAAACTACTTAAATTTTTCTGCCTGTCTTGTGCTTCACGCTACCAGGCAATGTTGAAATTTACCTCAGCAGCTTCCACTGGGACTTCCATTTATTTGCTCAGAGATAGACTTGAAGCAAGATCTCAAAGCTGAAATATGCAGGTGATATTTTTTATTTACCCAGGAGAGGAGGAAAACGCTTGTAGTATTACTTCCATATTTATTTCTTTCGTAAGCCAGCAAACTGGATTAGAGACATCGTACTTGTGTGAAGAGGGATAACAGAGGCATCTCTCTTACACAGAGGCTCTTAACATCTTCAGGGATATAATTCTAGTCAACCTCAATAGGATTGAGGCACCTAACCTGAAAATCCCACTGTACATTTTATCGGTTAATGATTCGTTTTCATTGCAAGAGGTGATGGCTCCCATCTCTATCTTTAAGCATATAACGGCTCTGAAAACTTGACTCCCTAGAACTATATATCTAAACAGTGGATGCTTGTAGTGAGTACTTCTGAACTTCTGAGCACCAGGTGTGCCATGTCTGTATCAGAGCTCTGTCTGGGTAGTAGCTGTATGTGTGTTATTTTCACCTTCTTTCCTTGTTCACATGCCTTAGTTTCAAGGAAAGAAAATTTGGTTCTGTGAGCCAAGAGGCAGCTGTCATGCACCTTGGACATGCCCCAGGTCTGAATAGAATCATAGAATCGCCTGGGTTGGAAGGGACCTTTCAGATCATCTAGTCCAACCATCAACCTAACTCTGACAAATAGTTTGGGTAACTGGAGAGGGAAGATGCATCTGTTCTACTGAACAGAGCAGGGAACGTTCCCTAGTCAGGCACTGAGAACCTATCCTCTTGGGTTTTAGAACAGCCCAGGATGCGGTCCTTGTTAGGTAGGCTGGTGATGGTTTTCAACAAGCAGTGTGGATGTAGTCACCCTCTTTCAAGGACCATGAGAGTTTAGCAGTCTGATTTCAAGCCATTGGCTCCAGTGCCACGGAATGGTCCTAAGAGCATTTCATTTACAAGAACGGATGCATCCTGAGGCATACTGTAGAGGCTCCTAAACATGGGCTAGGCTATATCAACCATTACAGGCAAATTGACTTTATCCTTACCCAGAGAGATGTCAGTAGGTGAGGGTTTAGTTATATTGGCGGGGAGAGAAAATCGCCTTTTGCGTTTTGATGATTTTTTTTTTTTTTTAAAGGCACGGTTCTATTTTCTGTGCCAGCCTGTGGTGCATTTTTGTAGCACAGTGTGAGTGATTTGTGTTTGATCCCACAGTTAGAGAGAGCACTTCCAGTCCGTAGGGCAGGAGAGGTCATTTATGTGTTGCTGTGAAAGACTGTGGGAGCGAATGCCGAGCTTCTCACAGTTACAGCTGACACTTACCACTTCTGAGTTAGAGGTAAGGTCAGTAGGCAGCAGGGTGCTGATAAGGGTAGGAGTTCCCTGGAATAAATGAGTATTCACCCGGTTAACGCTTATTACTGTCTTATTTTTCCCTGTAGGATTATAGCCCCTAACCCAAAGATGATCTTGCACAATGCTGTTCCAACAGCTGCTGTAAGCAGAAGACATTCTGGGTATAATCGGGCTCTGTACACTGATGACTGATCACACGAATCTGATAAATTCTTATGACAGGATTTGTGGCTTTGAGGTTCACTGTAGGAGCCAGATTGTGCCTTATTTGCTGTTAAGGCTTAATAGAATTGCCCATTGATTTCTCTGCAGCCAGGTCCCCCAAGGGATTTATTCATTCAGGGATTAAAATTGTTCCACGGTTGTCTGATTTATTTAAAGCTCATGTGTTACTCTTAATTGGAGACAGTGACCTCAAAAAATAGCCGAAACCTTCCATTATCCTTATGTGGAAGAAAAAGGTGTACAAAAAAGTTCATATTCTAACTAATGAAGGCTTTTATACCTCTGCTTTTTTACCTCCCTACTTCTGCTTGCTTGAGTCAAAAATTAGTTGAAATATCGGTCTCATGAATTTGTTTGGAGTGGAAGGAAGCCAAGAATTATTTTAACAAATGTTTTAGCTTGACACTGAGTATGGAGGCTTAGTTTGCCAAGCTGGAAAAGTGAATAACTAGGCAGTTTTTGTGAGGCTTATATAGGGTGTGGGTCATCTTAAATGTCAGTTCCAATCTGTGTTAGATATTTGTAGAGGAGCATATATTGTGAATGAATTGACACGTTCTCCTCAGAAGTTTCATGCTTCTCTGAAACAACTCATTGGTTTTGAGAAACCGTGGCACATACTGCAATCAGCTGAGAAGCCTCAGAGAGTTCAGGAAATCTGCTCTTCTATCTGCTGGACAGAATTTCACAGGTACCTGCTTCCCCTGTACACACGTCCGACGGAGTGTGGGTGCCGTGATGGTGTGAAGGTAATGTGTCGGGTAAAACAGGCTGCAGAATACAGTGAGGAGCTTTACTGGCTCCTCTGAAAGATTGATGGAGTTCAGAGCTGGAAAAGGGGGCCTTCTTGCAGCTCCTGTGAGCGTTGGGTCTGGTTGGTGTGGTGTGCAGCTGTCTTCCTGTCTGTGGCCTCTGCGTTGTAGAACAGGCTCACCAGCTTCTTTTGATAGGTTTGCCGTTATTAATTCTTGCCACAGCTGTGAAAGAAATCAACAAAACTTGCCTAAAAGTGGGTCTGCTTCTTATACTTTTGCACAGGAACTTGAGAACATAGAGTAGCGTGTATAAATAAAATCATACTTGGGCAAGACAGAAAAAGGAAGTGCTGCTGCAAGGTCAGAATTGGGGTTGTGACCCTGGATTCCCTTGAGTTCAGGCTGTCGAAACCAGGCAATTTTTAATAAATTTTAGCTAAAGTTAATCTGGTGATGAAGCCAGATCCAATCCTGAAAATAAAAAAAAAAACCAACCCAAACCTTGATTCCATGGATGAAGTAGCATTCAACTAAGAGGAGGGAGGCCTCTGTGAGCATCGGTCCCTGCTTTGTTCCACGACCGGTGAGGTGGTTCTCTGTCATTCTCACTCTCTCAGACTTTCTGCTGCCTTTCCTGTATTGTTTTTCCTAGAGAGTTTCTCCTTCCTTTCTTTCTTTCCCACAGACTTATCTCTGACATACAAGTATCTGTGTTTGTGATAGCAATCTTAAGGGGCATTCCTTTGACCCACAACATCAGTTGCTTCTTTGGACTTGCCATGCATATATAGATGATGGTTCTGCTGCTCTCATTATCTTCTTGGATAAAGAAGCTCTGTTGCATTTTACACTTGCTCTGAATTATAGCCATTGCTTCAGTAATGCTTAAGTCAATCACAACAATAACTTGAGTTATGAATTTTCCTGGTTTTTTAGCCTGAAGTTTAACGGTGGGAGATGATAGGAGAAAGACAGAGACATTTTTTCCTAGAAGCAAGTTGAAATCACGGGTGTGTAATAATTTAGTATTGCATATCTGGTATTCCAGGATCTCCAAGTGGGCTTCAACCCTTGAACAGGCAAGGCTCAGTTCTAAGGAAGTTCAAAGGTTTTATGGGACTGAAGGCTGGTCCATTTCAGAGATATCTGAACCAAGGAAATGGTCTGGCTCCTCTAACATTTGCAGTGAGTCTGCAGTATACAGAAGGATAGTGCTAGCTGACCTGCTGTTTTGACAAAATTATGCTCTTTCAGCTGGTTACCATCTCTTGTGTAACTCAGCACTGTTAGCACAAGCATCCAAGGGTTTATATTTGGACTCTGATTGAGTGCTTTAAGGAAATGATATCTGCTCTAGAGTAAAGAGGTTGTTTCCACAACCTTTCTCATGGTGAGAGGATTTTTTTAGTAAAGGCTGGTCCTGTGAAGTTGACGCCAAATGACTCGGTGAGTAGACAGCACTGTAAATTGTTTGTCGTGTATACACAAAAGATTTTTGGTCAGTTTTCTTCAAGCTTTGCAGAAAATTTCTCTGCAACTCTTGCAATGAGCCTGATGTAGCAAGCTTTTTAGTCAAAGCAAAATAAATAAATGGGTTTACTGGCAATTAGACTGTAACCTTTAAGTGTAATTTTGTAATTTTTATTCATGTTGCTTCAACTATCTGGTTTAATAACCAGCTCGGCTGCTTTGCAGTCTTATTCTGAATGAAAGCCACAAGATGTAGCTCAATCACAACAGTAATTTGGATTATAACAGAGGATCATGTGTGCAAATAGGTACGTCTCAGTATGAACCTTCCTGTTGGACTCATGGGGACTCTGGATCTGTGGATGATGGTGGTAGGAGCCTCTAGTAGGGGCTTCCTGGCTCCATCTCCACAAAAGGAATTTGCAAATTCTTTTTCCAGCCACATCTGCTCCTACAGCACTAAATTTTGTCAGCAGTATCTCCACAATATAAAGCCTCATTTCCTATTAGCTTTTCTTATCTGAATAGTTGTTATTTTAATGGCCACTATTTCTGAAGCATAAGGCAAAAAAAAAAATTACCAATGTCCAGTTTTTGTTGTAATATTTATAAATGATTACACCATTTTATTTTCTTCATCTACTCTTCAGGATGGAATTGGGCTGGAATTTACAATAGCACTCAGCATCATCCTGACTCTATTTATTTTGCTATCAAATCTGGACTAAAGCTGAGAGCTCGTATTAGCTCAGCCCAAGAGTTTGCTGTGGTGTCATTTACAATTTTCCACAACAGGTCTGTACAGCGTGTAATGACCTGGAGACAATATCTGCTGTAATAGGTTAGGGTAAGGAAACAAAAGCCATTTGCTAGTGTGGGTGAGAGAGCTGCTGTGACAGGAGCATGCAAGTAGTCTACTTACATGAAAAGATTAATAATAAAAATGAACTTCAAATTTTAACTAGTCTTCCTGACATTTCTTATTAAACTCTCAGCCACTTTGCTTAGGAAAAGCAGATTGTCAAATACCAGGGGAAACCACTTCAGTTTCTAAATGTTTTAATTAATTGTGTTGGATGTGTAATGCCTGATAACGTGCCGTGTGTTACACCAGAACACCCTGACAGCTTTGTGCAGGCTGCTTGACAAGACCGTTATTTACTTTCCTGAGTCAAAGCACAAACTTGAGTGTGTCAGACCCGAGGTTCATTGTGCAGCCGTAACCTGCCTCTTGCATGTGGGGTGGACTTCAGTCACAAGCTATTCATCCTTTTGCCCTCCCACTCAAAGGGTCTAAAAGCTAGACCACCTGCCAAAGTTACAAGCAACTGAGTATGATGAAGGAAGTTAATACAAGTATTGCTTTTATCTCATCTCTAATAAAATATCGCTGGCTTACAGTGAAAGCCTGAAGGGAAGTTAATCAAGAAATAAAGATATTGTGTACTGCATAAATCGGTGCTGATTTAATGTAGCTGTAAAAGTGAAGGTATAAATTGTTTGCGTACAACTTTGCATACAACTGTCAATTCCAAGACTTTCAAAACCAACTAAAATAGAGAGAAAATTACTTTTTTCTGGGCATATATGTCATTGGAGAAATAAAAGGTACTTAAGCCCCGTTTTCTTAAAGTCACTGTAGAATTTAAGAATTTATTCCAGATTATGAAAGTAGTTTGCTCTACTGTATGATTATCAAATCATACAATATTGAGTAACAAGACCATGCCCAACTTATTTTAGAACAGACTATTAAAAAAATACCCTGTAAATAGTATAGCAGGGAAACAAAAGATGTATTTTAAAAGGAGAAGGAGCTTTTCTGCTCCTGTTTTGATGTTCAGATGGCTTTTTGAGTATGTTAAGGCTTTATTGCCTCTGTTTTCTTTCTCTTCCCTTTTCTTTTTGATGTCACTGTTTCTTGCCTCTAGTGAAGCCCAGGGAGAACTCGCACGAGGAACGAGCCAGAGAAACGGACCACGTGCAGAGAGCTGTCAGACTCACAGATGGAATAAACTGAAATTTGTGGCAGGGAGAGGAGAGTAAGAAAAGGAGATTATTGTAAGTATCTGTATTTGTAATAATTTTTCATCCTGCTACTTCAGAGGTTACGTACAGCGACAGTGCAGACAGTGCCTGTTTCTTTTGTTTTGCTTGGCTTCGTGCCTGGCAATTCGGCACGCTGGTACCCAGCAGCCAGTCCGCATGGACTCAGCTCCATGTCGGCCTCAGCGCTGCCTCTTGCCCCAGTGACAACTGGAAGGAAATGGAGAGGGATGGTGGTTCTGCGGGGGTCGTTTGGGGTACACAGAGGAGCAGGACCTCCAGGGTTTGCCGTTTAGGCCATTAGAGTAAAGTAGTAGACATACATGGGAGGAGGCTGGTGTCACTGTGCATTGTGTGGAGATCCCAGTCATTTCATTGCTTATGCAATAGCTCATTCTTTCTCTGGATGTTGTCCTTCAACAGTAACAGAACTTTTATGAGTAGTTATAAGACAGTAAAGGTAGTCGAACCTTGCCTAGAGTGGATGCAACTGTGTCATCATAAATGTATTCAGAACATACTCATATACACAAAGAGAAATGGGCTATACTGCTACTTCGTACCTAAACACTGTATACTGATAGCTGCATAGCAGGCCATTGTTTCTTTCTTTAGCTTGCGTGCCCCAACCCACCAGTGCATGTCTTGGGTACTATACTGTATTGTATATATTATAACGGGTTGGCTGTAATGTGACTGGGTGTGTTTGCATCAACTTCAGCCAAGGTGCAACAATAGCTGTGAACATGCAAAGACGTGGACCACAGTGCAAGCTAGATAAGCCCTCTGTGTACTGAAGATCCTGATGAACCCATATTGTTCTTATTCCTTATTGCTCTTGTTATCCGGGGGTGAACACGGCCCCGACCTAAATAATCTTGCTATAAAATGTGAAAGCTGTTTATCCCTATAGCAAAGGGGAAAAGAATAAACCTCCTTTATTCCCCATCTCACCACTCCTCTCCCCAGGAGTTCCTCTCTTGGTTACCATGGATATGCAGGCTGGTAGTACAGTCTTCCTGTCCTTTATTCACTACACCTACTAACATCTGTACCAGTGCGGCTTTCAAATACAGACCTGGCTTGTGCTGTATCTGGCTAGATCTGGTGATGTTTTACACGTTGTTTTTGGCTGGTTGTTCTACCTTCTCAAGCAGATGTAACGTTTCATAACTTGTCACTGAATTTTTTTATGCTTCCATTCATGATGGTGACAACCAGAAACCTGATTGTCATTTCTTTATGAGCCACTAACATGAAGAACATAAATCAGCTTGGGAATTTCAAGAGATATGTTTCTCAGGACCACTCCCTTGAATGCTGGGTGGTGTATTAAGTATCAGATTACACGAAGACCTGGAGCAGGTGGGTCAGTGCAATATAGTTCAGTAGCGAAGGAATTTGCATTGCAAAAGAATTTATACATCTTGTTCAGTTGCCATCAAGTCTAATTGCACTTGATTTGGCACTCACTGGGTAATTAGGGAATCTTTCTTTTGGCCTCAATGGGCATTGGATCAGAGCTGCTGAGACCAAGGACACTGAACAGCTGGGATAGGTTTATTAGTTTCATAACTGAGGTGGGAAGGTCTGGAGAAGTAGAACCAGGTCAGTTGTCTCAGGATTAATCTGTTATGATCTCTTAATGTTAAGAGATCTAAATGCTGTAGACCTCACACTGTTCCCACTTACTTCACCATGTAAGGCAAACCTGAGAGCAGGCAGGCTATTTGGATGTCAGCTGAGCCACCAAAAATGCAAGAGAAACAGAAAAAGACAAGTGTATATGCAAATTTAAGCATTGAATTATGAGTTCTCAAGCTTTTGTTCACTTAGACTCTTTGGATAAATTGTTGGTCTTTTGTGGCATTCAGATATGAAATGAAATGAATATTTTTTTAATGAAAGGAATGGATTTTTTCGGTCCTTAAGATACCCTTAAGGGAGAGCAACAACAATAATGAGAGGATTAGCAAATGTGTTTGTTAAGAGTGTTGCTGTGGCTATGATTTGTCCAGAGCCATGCAAGATCTTCTCAAGTATGAATAGCACCAGGTTTTTTACTGCTCATATTATTTAATTGTATTCTTGTAGCATTCAAAGGACTCAGCCAGCACAAGGAGCTATTGTGCTGCGAACTGTGCAAACACTCAAGAGACGGAATTGTCTCTAAAAAATTCTGAGTTTAAAGTAACAAGATGGGTAAAACATGCACATTACTTTGCTGTAAGGCATTTAGGTGGAGTGATAGCAAGACTTTCTGGCACCTTTCCCTTCCTCTCCTCCCTCTGTACTGCCTCTGTCCTCTTCCTCACACTCTTCCCAGCCAGCTGCTGCTGCAGTTTCTCAGGCCCCTGTCCTGGCTGTCAGAGCTCTGGGATGGCCAGCGGTGGCTTTCCTTTCCCTCTCCCCTGGAGTGCTGCTGCACGGCAGGTGCTCAGTACCAAGCAGGGCATGGGCATGGTACCCATGTTCACATCAGTTATTTCACCGGAGTCTCTGTACATTGTCACTGAAAAGAGCAAGATGGTACCCAAAGCCCCTGGAAAATTGTTCAAAGAACCTAAGTCAAGTTTTTGTTTGTTTTGGAAGGGCACGTGCAATTCTCTGCCATTAGCCACTGCACAACGTGATGTCTTCTCTTTGTACGAGGCCACACAATGCCAACTGGTGGGGCTGCACGTCCTGCTTCCAGGTGATAGCCACAACACAGACTACTTTCCATCATCGAGACAATATGGTTCAGTTCTTCTTGGTGCTTGTCTTTTGCTCTGGCGTTGTGCTTTGTTCCCTCTTACAATTCTTCTCCTGAGGTAATGGCTCTCAAAGGCCCAAGAAGGAGAAAATTCCTGTTGGTGGAGTGGGGCCTTATCCAGACCTGCCTGTCTGTCTGCCATACTATTTTGGATGTCAAGTAGACCACAGGAATGAATCCATGCTGTGAGATTGAAAAGCAAGCATATCGTTTTGCTGTTTGGGCCAGCAGATGGCAAGTGTAGAGGAAAAAAATCAATCTAAGAGCCAATCCAGAGAACAGACATTACATAAAGCCATCTGGCAAACATATGAGGGGAAGGAAGAAGATTAGACCAAGTTCTGCTTTAAATATATGCTCACAACCAAGAGGAAGTTGCTGGGAACTCATGCCATGGGAGAGCAGGCTTTGACCCTCTAAGAAGTTCTGTGGAGCGTCAAAACCTTTGGCAGTGTTGAAGACTTAGAAGAAAGACCCTAAATTGCCAAGCAGAGAGAGCCTAAGCAGCAGCAGCAGCATTTCTGCCTGTGCGAGACCCTGGTTATACTCCACATAGAATAGTGAATAGAGGACTGCTTGGTCCCCAACGATGGGATTGAGAAGACCACATCTAAGGACAAAGAACTAAAAAGAAGAGGAGGGAGTAAGCAAAGAGGACGACCTAATATATCCCAAATTCTGAAAGACATTGATAAATCCATTTTTATGCCAATGCCCTGGCCATTTGTTACTTTGCCCTACTACATTTATTCTCAGAGAAGAGATATGAGATATGTATATGGTTTTACACTCAGGCTTTTAAGTAAAGTTTTAAGAGAAGCATAATTCATTGAAAAGGGAAATGGTATTTTACATAAGTGCTCAGCCTTTCTTTTGGAAGCTTGCTCTCAGGGAATGTGATTTCAGAGCCCAGAAGTCTAGCAGATGTTATTACTATTTCTGTTTTACAGGTCAGTGCTTTGTTTTTTTATATTCTGAGAAACGCACACAGCTGCTAGCCTGTCTTTTACATTATAAGAACAAGTCGATTCTGTATCTTATTCATAACTCATACATGTGCCTTCTTTTTTTTTTTTCCTGGTAAAAGGGGGGGACTGTGGCACACCAAGTTCTGTAGTAACCGATGGTTTTGTTGGCCAACAGTGTCGTCGTCATTCACATAAAGAGCAATGGTGGATTGTTTTTCGATGAATTTTGGTCTTGGTGTCCAGGTCTGTGACATTAAACAGAACAAATAATCTCACCCACTTGCACTTAACTGCAATAAAAGGAAAAAATTTGGTATTGTAATGTCATTTTTAATGCCTCTGTTGATAATAAGGCTCACATCGGTGATATTTTGTGCATTGTCGGTTTCAGACACATGGAAAATGGTTGCCAACTCTTACTGAACATATTTTTCAAGTATCTACTTCGTTTCTGTCTCATCTGTGTTGTTCCTGATTGGTTATTGTATCTGAGAAAGTTGTCTTTAGTTTCCCTCAGCATCTAATAGCCAGACTAACAAAAAGGCAGTATTTCTGTCCCTCTGCTCAGATGAATAATTCATTGCCCTGTACTTTTTGTGTAAAGTAAATTTAAACTGTTTCTTTTGTAAAGATTCTTTACAAGAGAGTGGCGGACACACAGAAATTCATTTACTGCCTTCAGGCAAGTCATTATCTTTTTACTGAGAGGGAAGTAACAGTTTATTTCTGTGAAATTTTGGTTAAAGGATTTGCTATATCTAGCGTTGGAGGGGATGGTATCCTTTAACTGGGGAAGCTGGAGTTTGGCAGGTTTTCAGCGCTGTTCTGCTGCTATTCTCCCCAGCTCAGATGAACAATGGGCTGGAGGGATGCTGGCAGCGTTGCTTGGTTACAATTCATCAGCGTGAATCAATGCTTCACGCAGCTCCTTCTGCGTCTGAACAACCGGGAGACTTCTCGGTACTGTATTACTGATGTATGCGGAGATGTGACCAGATTACAGGCTATCTCAATTACTGTAGAACTATACCTTTGCTGAGAGATTTGGGCTGCAGCGTTTGACTTTCGGTGCTTGAAGTCAGGCAATTTCGAACTGTCTGTTTTACATGGCTTTACAAATACATAGCTGAGTAAAGCAAATTTTTAACAATGTATTTTGTTGCAAGGTGTGTTAGATGAGTTTGGTACCTTAGCATTCTTCTGTATTCATCAGGAAGATTAAATCCTTCATTAAGTATCTTACCCTGGAATAAACACACGTGCCTTGCTGAAACCTGCCCGCAGGCGAAGTGAAGCATGTAAGAGGAACTGCTGCCTTTCTCATACTCAGTGCGTTTGGCCGGATCTTGAGCTGGCATAAAATAAAACTGGTGGAGTTATGCCAGTTTAGGCAATAGAAGATGTGACAGGTTATTTTTAACACTCTGGAATGGCTTTTCTGCACCCCACCCAGATCCATTTTACTACTCGCCTGTTCTTGCTCTTCAAGACATGACCAGAGGAAATGTTAAGAGGGAAGAAAGGCACCCAGTTTGGGCTCTCCCTTGAATCAGCCCTTCCAGCAGCATTGTTCCCATCTACATCCTTCTGCTCACTCTTATAAAAAAACAATCTATTGTTTTGCGTTCTCACTGTTTTATTGCCTGTTCTCACTCTGTTCCATCTACCACTCACACCCCTTCTTCTGCCCAGTAGAAGTTTAAAACTTCCCATGAGTCTTCACGGCATTTTGATTATGCTTGAAAACACCTAAGAAAATGAATGGCTGTACAATAATTGGCAACTTTGCCAAGAGTGTCAGTGGCAAATCGTTGACTGAGCTATTGGCTCATCTGTGGCCAGGAAATCTCTGGATTCTGGCACCTACCCGAAGCACTGTCTTCATCATCAAATATCTCCTGTGGCTGTCTACCCATGTGACAGGCCTGGTAAATGTCATTCAGTCTGTCTACAGAAAAATACAGAAGTATTTTTCTCATTTTCCTCCTCCTCTTTCACATCTGAAATTCTTGTTCCTGAAAGGGTGTCCCTTTCTCTTTCAGGCTCAGCAATTCTCCATTTCTTCTCAAGTCTTCATGCTCATGTCTTTTAATTTCTCTTTGCTTTTATTAAGGGCCTCATTATTGAAAGCTTGTATTTGCCATACTTCTCCCTTTGCCAAGCTTTCTCTGTTTCCTACGATTTAGTGTCGCATTGCTGTGTTACTGAACATTAAGGCCATTCAGAAGAATTTGTAGGAAAAAATGCCCTGAAGTGACATCCACTCCATTTGGTTTGCAAAAGAAGAACCTATAGTAAAAAACGAATCTATCGCTATCTAAAATACAGATATTTCTATGAGTAGGTTCTCTGCATCATTCTGCCTTCTGGTGATGGTATCTTTAGGATGGCCTTTCATAAAGAAAATTGTTTCAGAATACCTGCACTACTTAAAATACTGTTGCACTGCACAGAGCTATGATTTCTGACTTGTACTCAGTACTCTCTTACGTGGTCAGCTTTTATTTAGCAGCAGGTGAGTATATATTTAAAATCTTAAATTTTCAGTTTGCTTCCTCCAAATGTTGCTTAGTTATCTATGAAGACTTTTTTATTGTGACTCTCTCTAAGACTTGGATTAATTCAGCTTTGCTGCTCCCTGGGTTATGACATCCATAGCTATTTTGTTTGGAAATTTAAGTGCTTTTGGGATAGGACTTAAAACTAGCTCTTCCTATTTCTCTAAAAAGATGAGAGAAGGGAAATGACCAAAAGAATGATAATTTTCTTATCAACGTGATGGGCTTTGGCTCTTGTTCAGAAAGGTATTTGAAGCACTGTAATACTCATTGGCTTTTGGGCAGTTACAATTGCTGCAGGGATAGACTGATTCCCTGGGTAAATATGGACATTTGTGGGGGAGAGAGAGATTTGAAGCATAGCCTAAGAGACAATTGCCTGACCCTGAGCCTGTGTTGAACGCAGCTTTTTGGACCACTGAACATGGCAGTATGTAATAATGAAAGGAGACCCTTTTGGGGGATACACCACACCCATCGGCAGCAAACGTTAGGTGTGCCATTGCACAGCTGAGGTGGTCTGGCATTTCTGCAAAGACGCTTGTGTATGTTTCCCTGCTGTTAAAACATTGCTTTGTTTTTAACAGATAAAAAGCTATCATAAGTTGTGGTGTAATTCCCTGTTAAAATCATAGCTGGACTTCTCTAGACACGATGGGCCAGCCTTCCTGTGCCCGAGACCCCTCTTCTGCCCACGTGGTGGCTGGGTGGTAGGTAATACCCCCTACAAACCTCTTGTGCAGAGAGTGTGCCCTACAAAGATGATACTGGAGCTACTGCCCTGGATGGGCAGGAGGATGGATGTTCCTCAGAGTCGGTAGAGAGCAAACAAGCATCTTTTCACATAAATCTGGACTGTGCAAGAAGTTTATTTTATGCTGCGTCCGAGGAGTCATTATTTCCTTTCACTGTATAGGAAAGGAATAAACACGTATTTCCTTTCACTATACTAGGGCCGGTGTACCCCATGCAAGGGACCCAGAGGCACTTTAGCTCTTCAGGTCTAATTCTGCTCTTACTTTCATCGTTTAGGAAATGCATGCTGACGAGGCTGAAGCTAAATAGAGTAATTAATACAGTGGCATGGCAGTAACTTAAAATATTTAAAAGGTCAGAAAATGCAGAGTTCTTGTGTCATCATTAATGTTCCTGATTTGCTTCTCTTCAGTTTTTTATGTTATGAATTTGGCTTTAGAATATGCTTTGTAGCACACGTCTGGGATAATCTTAATGTCTTGATTTTCGTATGTTTAATATTCTGCCACTGCCTTTGTTAGTGCTGTGGCTGTGTGTGCAGTGGATGGTTTCTTCTGCTTTATCTAATGACCAGATTTGAAATACAAAGATCTTATTTCAAGGTTAAAAACTCTCTAGTTTCACTGGCACGAAGAACAGAAAATTCACCCTCCGCTTTTGCACCTGCTCTTCCCGTTTTCACAACAGGTGCCTTTTGGGCATAAAAACAGCTCAGCTGCTGTCCCTCTGTCCTGGGGGGTGCTACCCAGTGGCCTTTGCAAAGCCAGGAGTAACTTTTTGGCATGTCCCTGCCTTTCCAGGAAGGACCCAGCTAAGCTTCCTGAGCGACATCAGCCTCCGCTAAGAATTCAGGTCAGGATCTCCCTGCTTGTTTCCTAGCAACTGGGGGATACTGGTGCTTTCTCCTCTGGCCGACTCCTTCGGCGTTAGATACAGGGATCACTTGGTGAAGGGATCGGGGCAGTGCTAATAACTCCCGCTTTGGGAAGGCAGAGCGTAGCCCGGTGCTGGGTAACTGATGAGACGTAGTGTGCACTGCCCAAGTCGAACTGAACTGAAACTGTGCATGCAAACTTGAAGTGCCTCTGCTGTTTTTTGGTACCGCTTAAATGTCTGGCGAGGTGACAGATCCCTTTTGAAACACCGGTAGTCTCTTGTGTTACATTGAATCTCGCAAACAGGAACGTACGCAGGTAAGCAGCTGAAGAAAGTTTATGTCTGAGGTGCTTTAAAGGTTGTTTTCCTACAGGTGTAATGTGTTTCTTGGTTACGCAGATGCACAACATTCAGTTGTGGGAGTATTGATCTGCCTTTGTACTTACTAAAGTTACGTCGGATGGTAAGTAAAAAAGTTAAGTGGAAAGATAGAAGTGCCTTCCCTTGTTCCTTGTGATGTCTGTTTACAAAGTGCTGAAAACAACCTTCAAACTTCTCTAGTTAATTTATTGTAGAATTCGCTAATGAAAAATCCTTAAGTGAGCAAGAGTTATCGGTTGCCATGCTCTCGCTGCAACTGGCTCCTTGTAGCACATTTACAAAATGGAAAACAGCAAGTCCCTCTAACTATGTATTGTTTACAGAGGCCAGCAATCATTGCCTCTGGTTGGTAACACAATGGGATTTGTTACTGCTTTTTGTTTTCCTTTCATAGATTACAAGTAGAAACCCTTCGACAAATGTAAAAATTAAAGTGATGTGCCGTTCAGCGGAAAAAAAAAATTTAGGAAAAATGAATTGTCTTCCTTGTGCTGTAGCCTCTCTTCTCTACTGACAGATAGCAGAGATGGTAGGATTTAAACCAGATTATATTCGGATCTAGTGTTGCTACAGGGCTGGCACGACAGTTTCTGAAGGACCACTCCTCACAGAAAATACAGTTTTCGTATTTTGAAAAATGTGGAAATGAATGTCTCCAGGTGCATATAAGCTATTTAACTTGGCTTTTTCTGAAGTCTATAAACAGTACATTCCAGCTCTTCAGTGATATGATTTGACACAGCTCCAACTAACTTCAGCAGAGGCCTGCCAAGTGACATCAGCCAAAGATCTGGCTGCAAATCTCTAGGACAGGTACACTGTAAGCATGTTTGTAGGGTGTTTTTTTTTTTTTGCACAGGAGTACTGTAGTGGTGCATTTTGAATAGGGATGTAAAAGACCAAATTGTTTTTTAAGCCATATATTTTAATTATCTCTAATATGAAGCTGTTTAATTTGAGTGCTGACTCTAAGGCATTCAGGAGCTGATTTCTTCAGAGAGACTGAGTAAGTGCAGTTTCAATTGATATTTTCCACACTTGGTATTCAGAAAAACAATTCCCAGAGTCTCACATTGCATACCTGATACAGTGGCCGCTTTTCAAAGTGTGCATGTCTAATTTGGTATCCCAAGCTTTTTGTCTGTATCATACATACGGGAGAGCTCATACATCCATTCCTAGGATCCACGGTGTATATGTCCGTGTAAGAAGAGAGAAAAAAATCCTTACCTGGGCAAGATCTTTGTGCAGTTCAGGATGTTATTTATTACAAAAGGCTCTCCGAAGTGTGTAACTTCACACTCCTGTGTGTTTACGTTGATGTAGAAAGAGAAGGAGAAATACCTGTTTGAGAAGGTGCTTCACATTTCATTTAATTGTTCTGGTCTCAAGGTCAACAACTTTCAGGAGACAGTTAACAGCAGAAACCTCTTTATTCACTTTGATCTAGCTGTTTTAGTAAAGCAGCACCCTCAGAGCGTGGGACCCGAGAGATTAAGTCATACAGCACTTTCTCATCTTTCTCCTCTTCACAAAGCCTTGTGGTGTCCTCTTAGTAATGCTCTTCTGCCAGAGCTGGGAGCTCTGCTAGACATCTCATTCCCTGGCCATTGCCGTGACTCACAAATATTTTTTAAATGTCTGAAAAAAACGTTAAAAGGAAGGAGGCCCCTAGGCAAAGAGGGTCAGATTTTTCTCAAGCTTGAGCTAGTACATTTGCCAACTGCATGTAAAAGCCTAAATATTTTCCCATTACACCTACACCAGAGGCACTCACTCTGCAGATACACAGATGGCTGGGCCCTTGTGAGTCCAGCCAAGGGAACGTATGCCGAGGTTTCAGGGTTTGAAAAGAAGCTGGAATGTGTTCTGTAGTCTGGTATTGGCAGCCAGAATCAGCAATCTGGGTGGCTGGACGTAGGAAAGAGCCAAGTCTGGGGGGGTTATTGGAATATAGGACTTGCACAGAATGGCGTTTCTTGATAGCAAACGCCTCAGACATGTCCTTGGACTCTGCAGTAGAGGGCAGGCTAGAGGTGGAAGGTAAATGCTTTCCTCTCCGCCTGTCTGCCAACCTGTGCAAGTCTAGCTGGGAGCTGGGGGGCTTAAATCCAAGAGTGAGGTTTGTGTCATCTAGCTATAGAGACTGCCCGGGATCCAGTGTCCGGTTCTGGGCGTCTGTCTGCCAGAAGAGGTGAGCTCGGAGTTGGACGGGTAAAGAGAAGGGTTAGATGGCCAGGAGAATGGAGAGCTTATCTCTGGGAGGAAATTAAGGTGCTGTGGCTTTTTTGGCTTCACAGATGAAGGCTGAAAGGGGAGGTGGACACCTTCTCTAAGGAGGCAGGATAGAAAAGCTGCCTCGGGGAAAGGACCATATTGGCACAAAAATAAACAGGTATAGACTGACCATTTAGTCGGGGAATTTCTAACCATCAGAGTTACAAAGTTCTGGAATAGCATTTCAGTCAAAGGGATGTTGGAAATTGAATAGTTTTCAAAATAAGACTGGAGTGTTTCCCAGCAGCAACAGGGGACTGAACGTTCAGGAAGTCCCCTCTGGTAGTATGTTCCCAAGTTTTATCCTGACACACCTATGTGAAGCTCAAAGATGTGGTGTACCAAAACATGCTCTTCCTCAGGAGACTGTACTGTATAAGAGAACTGAAAAAGGCCCAGCAATGGATGGAGCCACTGCGCTGGGAAGGGCTGATAGGTGGGATGCGTCTGATAGTGATAGGGCTTGCAAAAACACAGAGCTAAAGGGCTTTTGTGGGCAAAACAATTGATCACTAAACTATGTAAGACACTGATGGGTGCTGAGCATCTTTTCTGTTACTTTGGACCTGCCCAAGGAATCAGAAAAAGCCAGGAAGTACTAGGACCCTTCACAGGTGCCATGAGACTGGCCGTTTTGGACATGAATTTGGATTTATTGCAGTAACTAGCTCTGTATACACAGATTTTTTTCACCTGCCTCCCTGGGAAAGTAAATGAAAGCAGTTTGAGGTGGGGAGTTTCCCCGCCAGGAGTGGCCAGGGCAGGGTGTGTGATGGCCCTAAAGGTTGTGCCATGCCTGAGAGACAGGTTGCCCCTGAATGAAACCACTTCAGTGGTTTACTCTGCACCACCTGCCTCGGTTGGGATCACGGCAGACCCACAGGAGGTGGGAGGAAAGCCTACCACAAGCAGCTTTTACTCACACAGTTTTGCCTTCTGAGCTTTGATTAGGAATGCTTCTCTGCCGCCCTCTCTCCCAATGGTGTCCCTCTCACTCTCCATGGGGAGGTTGTGTGCCTCTCTGCTCCTCTTCCTACGTCTGAAAGATCGTACTCTTAAGTTAGATTTTTCTAGCATCTGAATGCCGATGCCATTTAATTCATGAACGCTGCAGTACATTTTGTTGTGCTCGTTTAAATCAGGCAGAGCTCAAGTATTGTACAGTCACATGTAAAGGTGATGGCAGATGAGAGCTCTTTATGTCATGCTGGATTTCTGCAGCTCACGCTCTATCTGCCAAATTGCAGGCAGGAAATTTTTGAATTAATGACAAATATTTCCCAACAGTAGTTAGTTAAGTGCCTGCACATGTTAAATTAACCATAATAATCTTGTCATAGTCATAAATTAATAACCTGCATCTCATCAGGCTTTGAGTATTGAAGTAAAACATTCATGGTGTATTCAAAGATGGGAGCCTGGGGACAAAAGGGATGAGTCCCCAGATGGATCTTTTCCTTCCTACCCCTTTTAAACATCATTTGCAGGTTCCTGTGTAGCCTTTGGGGCTTACTTGGCACACAGGGTAGGACAGTGGGGTTGGGAATGCAAAGCATCTAACCATGAGCTGCTAGGTAACCCTGGCTTCCTTCTCTCCTCCACAGAGACGTGTCTCCTCGGAGTTAGGTGATTTAGACCTATTAATATCTGAATATCTTTTCTCCATTGCCTAGAGGGAGATACAGCCAGGAACAAATGTGCACGAGAGCTTTCTGCCAAAGGGATATTAGAACAGTGAGGGGTTTCACAAGGAAAGTGCTCAGAGGAGGACAGGGAGAATTTCTGCCCCAGTGGCAGAAGTGAGAAGAGACTGAGGGCAAGTGGTGATGTGGGAAAGGGGGACATTTCTCTCAGTGTATTCCCCACCAGTGGTTCATGGGACCTCTTCCAAGGGAGATCCAGGGAGTGGAATCCAGTTCCCTTCACCTCCTGCCTTCCACTACACCGCAGGGAGCTGGGCCCTGGACCAGAGAGGGCACCTGCGTCTGCACCATCGGCTACAGCGGAGCTGGACCAAGGACGGGCCTGGAGCGGAGCACTGCTTCTGCATGACAGACTCGCTCTGGTCCCTACTCTGAGAGATGCTTCTTGAAGGACATCATGAAAAGGATTTAATCTCTCCATACTCTTGTACCCATCTGTAAAATGCAGGTGCCAACAATTCTTTTCCCCCTTTGGAGAGCCTTTGCATACCTTTCCGTGGTATGAACGGAAACAACTGTACCTTTGTAGTATGGTTTCTTGAAACGCCGTGATGTTCTCCAGAAAGTCCCACGTGACCTGAGGTCAAAGGCAGATCTGAATCTCAGGTCTTTCAGAGAGCCACAAAAGCTGGCAGCTGCCTCTTCCACTCTATTTTCTTCTCTCCACCTCCAAGTAAAGTGGCAGCATTACGATAACGTCAGTGTCATTCTCCAAACAACAGCTGGCTTCCGCCAGGCCAGTAATGCCCCCATTGCAGTGTGCATCCCACCATGTGCTCTCTGCAGGACTTCGCTTCTCAGTCCCTCCCTTCTCCTCCTGACTCTCCATCATATCCTGAACTGTCCGTACGCTCTAATGGGCAGCCTAAAGGCTCATCAGGCCTGTGCCTGGGCTACGAGTGTACTGGCTGCTCATCTGGCTAGCAAGTGGAACAGGTAACTGCTTTGCTGCAGTGGGGACTCTGCACAATCACCAATTTTTACAAAGCTGGGTGGAGCTTCATAGCTTTAGGATGCATCTCTCCATTGAACTCACCTGATAAGGACCAACGTCTTCAAAAGCGGTGGGGAAACAGGGGGAAATGGAGCAGGATAGACAGAGCAGTCACGTAAATGTTGTTTCCTTAGGAAATTAAACCTAAGGAGCAGCAGTATCATACAGTGATGTTTGTCACCTGTCCTCCTGCACTGGTTTAAGATGAAAGCACTGTCAGGGCTGGATCCATCTGTTTTGCAGATGAGAGAGGATGCACAACTGGTATGACACTGTGACTGGTAGTGTATTCTTCTGCGGCTCTGGATAGATAAAGGAGCAGGAGCCCTCCCAGTGACTACGTCCCTTACTGTTAGAAGCACTGTCAGGGAAGGTTGGAGCTTTTCAGTGCTGTCCTTTCTTGTATTTTCTGCAGTGCCCTCTCCTCATTTTGTTCTGCATGTGACATTTTTGCATATAATCTTCTGAATATATGAGGACACATGCTCACTGTTACTTGTCCTGGACAAACTGGCACATGCAAATGCTTTCTACTTCCCCGTCCAAGGGAACAAGTGGGCTTCTGCTGGTGGTGTAGGGCACACTGGAGGCTTGGCTCTGGACTTCTGACAAGGCAGCAGTAAAATCTATTAAGCTGCATTCAGGGGTATTGACTTCCAAAAGTCTCAAGTCTGAAGTGGCAACTGGAGGTGAAATGTGTGGAGTGACTCGCCAGAGGCTATTTTCACTGAGGTTATTGCTGCAGGGAAGGAGCGAAGGGGAAAATGAGAATCTGAGCAAGCGGCAGTTATTTCCATTTGCTCATATCCTTGTTTTGGAGCACAGAGTGTGGTTTGGAGCACAGACCTGCAAGTGTACAGGGAGAGAAGAGCTACGGGAAAATACCTCCTCTCTTTCAAACACAAAATAACAAATATGTCCTGAATGGGTAGTAAGAATGAAAAGTTTGCAAGTACATGTCATGAGGGAGTAGATGACAAAAAATTAGGGCTCTTACATTTGTGAAATCCTGACTGTTTTTCTTATAGACTGTGGAGGAAGGTTCCGAGCAAAGATGAAAGGACTCAGCAATGTTGTTTATTGTGGTGTGGTCAGAAAGTAACCTTCCAGCCTGTTCACATAAGAAATTATTTGGGTTAGGAAGACTGTCCAACTTACCTGGCCTCCTACCTGAAACCCCTGCGGCAGTCATGTGTTGCTGTGACCTTGCATTAAAAATCTCATGCTCTTTTTTTCTGGAAGTGATCTGAGCGTTACTCGGCTGGAGGAAAGAGAAAGGAGCCCGTGGCTCATCTCTCTCCCATCTGGGCTCAAGAAAATAATTACTAACTGAAAGCCGAGAGGGACTAAATTGGGAAGGTCAAAAGAGGCTAAATAAGGTCCTTCCCAATTAAAAGCCTGCCACGTGTACCACTTCAGAGCAAGCCTTGTACAACAGTTAGACAAGAGGCCGTTGAGCTTTGCATTTGGCCTGTGGGGTTTAATGCAACAGGAATGTGGAATGTGTTTACAAGGTAGCAGTTATTGCTGAAATATGTGAGCGCTGTTCCCTGGGGAAATTTTAGAGGATTGAGATTGCGCTGACAGTGGCTGTACCTCTTGGACGGTCTGTGTGGATGCTGGGGAAGAAACTGGCCTCTGAGTCGGCAGTCAGAGCGCTGCAGAGGGAATGCAGGGGAAGATGCTCCCGTTCCCCACCACCTCCCACTGCCCTCCTGCCGCTCCAGCTGGATCTCACTCCGTCCTCGCCACTCCTTCATGCTAGGATGACCCAGGAGGGGGACCGGTCCTTGGGCTTGAGACATGGCTTCTTGTTATCCCTGCGTCCGAGGTGACTCCAGGTTAGCACACGGCTGCAGCCAGTTCGGCAGAGCGGTGTGGGCTGAAATGAGGCGAAGCCAAGGGAGTGCTGAGGACCGAGGGCTCCTGATGGCACCTTCCATGAGCAGCTCCTGGAAATCAACCTGCTTCTGTTCTGGCTAGTCTCAGCTGGTAGGCTGGTATATCTCTGCCTGGAAGGGCTCAGGCTTCTCTTAGAATATTTAATTCATTCTCTTTGCATTCCCTACTCTCTTTCTTTTTTTCTTTACTTTAAATATTTGATATTAAAACTATTCTGCACATGGTTCATAGATGATCCAAATCATTATTTCATCCTTCCAGCACAGGAATTCCCGAGGAACCCGGTAAAGCCCAGCCTAGTCTCTTTATTTCATGCACTTTCCTCATTACTTGTGTTTGGCCAAACCGGACTGTATTTTTCATCACACTAATGGCAAAATATTTGGAAGTAGGCCTGGCATATAGCTATATTCTGTGTTCAGATGAACCTGACATTTGAAAAGATTTGTCATTAACTTTTAAAGAAACTTAATAAAACTGTTGAAATGACACTGTTGACTACACCACTCATTATGCAGCTGAGAATAAATACTGCATGCAGTATAGATGGGTTCAGAATGGATGAAAATTGGGCCATATTCAGCTCTGATGTTAGCAATTACCTTCGTTGTCTGGTTAACTTGGCCCACTGAGTTTTCTTCTGAATAGCAGGTAAAGCTAAATAAGGATCTTGTTCTGGGTAGTGCTAAGCACTTTCTGCATCTTGAACTCCCATTAACCTCTGCACTGTACAAGAACACCCTTACATTAGCTTAATTGATGGGGCAGCCGATGTAAGTGTGCCATTCCTCAGGGCTTGCTGTGATTCCAGGTGTGTCTTATTCTTCCGTTGTCACAAAGTAAGTGTGTGTGTTTGTATGTATATAGCCGATTTACTGTATTTATGATTCCAAAAGCAAGGAAAGATCAATGAAAGCCTGTTATGTTTGAATTTAAAGGCATTGAGACCTTATAACGAAGTTGATTTTTCTACTCATTCTGAATACCAAAAGACCTTGTATAATTATTTTTGTGAAATAGCTTGAGGAATGTTCCCAGTGCTGAATTCAAGAATAATTGCAATTGTGACATGTAGAATCAAATGTAATTTTGTTATAACTAAAGCAAGACATTTTACTTTCTTTTCTATTGCTTTTCAAGGAGAGGCACAGTGAATTTTTAATACTTTACTGACCCTTGACTCTGAGTGACATTAGCCTGCAATTGTATAGAAAACATGAACTTCTTCAGAACGTTATTAGCCAAACTAGGCTATGTGAACACTCGGTATTATTTAAGTTAAAAATACAGATTGTGGTTTTATCAGTAAAGATGGCTGACACAAGCCTAACACTCTGGTATTATGTCAAGCTGTTTGTGCTCCTAAATATAGCAGAGGATCTCTGGTAGGGAGCTGGCCAGGGGAGGTCTTGTGTCTTTGTGTAAAGCAGCTATGCCTTTATATCTTTGTGTGCTGAGAAAGAAGAAGGAGAGCCAGTGTGGCTTTATTACTCTAACAAGTCCTCTAATAATAATGCTTTCCGTGTTGGTAGAATAGATCTCCTGGCTCCTCTATTAAATCACAAAAAATAGAGAACTGAAAGCAAGAAGGAAGGGGTTACTCCATAGGAATAAGACATTTCACATGAGTTTGCTTTATTCTTTTGCCAATGTAAGTTCCTCCCCCCTCACTTTTAACGCTTTTATGTGGTTGATTGGTTTGCTTTGTTGTTGGGTTTTTTTTTTTTTTTTGGTTTAAAGAAAGCATAAGAGCTAAGGCTTTTCCCATGAACAAAATATGACCGTTGACAAGGTGTATAGCCCCGAGTTACTGAGCTCTATCAGGGGAGCACAATTCCCTTCATTCTTCTGGGGGACAGCCTATTCCCTGTGCTACCCGGGACATCAGGCTGGGCAATCCCAGTGGTGCCTTCTGACCTCTTATGTTTGTGTGTTCTGTTGCAATGCACTTTTTTAAAAAAACAAAAAGCTCGCTCTTCAAAAGCTGCTTGGGAGGCGTGTTTACTTTATGAAGTGATTCTCATTTCTCACAGAAACAATGGGGGAAGGAAGGTCTATCAGTTCTTGAAAAAAAACAGGTAGAGAGAGCAGGGTTTTCCTCACCTGTGCCTTAGAAACCCTTAGAAATGCCTTGTGTTTGTAATAGAGAAAGGAATGTGCTGTTGGCAGGGGCAGAGCAGAAGGGCTGGTGAGGATCAGACTCAAGAATCTGCAGAGTCTTTGGAATAACAGGGACAGATGCACCAGGGAGGGCTTTAGGCGGAGGAAAATGCGTACTGCCCAACAGCACTGAAAGAGGCAAGTAAAGACAGCTGAACACCCAGAAAACCCATTGAAAGGCTTGGGAAGGGGCACCTGCTGCCTCTTCTGTTTTTCCTGTCTCAGCCTGTGAAGTCCGACACGCTGGTCATGGCAAGTCTCGCCCTGTTGGCACAAAGGCTTGGAAGGGGAGCCCATGCAGTGAGCTGTATCCTATCTCCCCTCTCCCATCTTCCTTTTAGCAGGTATTTTATTACTTGAGATCGCTTGATGTCTCTTCAGTCAGTGATCACAGGGACATCGGGCACCACCTTATGCCACAGGGGATTTGAGTGAGAGATGTGAGTACTGCCAAGGAAAGGGCTGGTGCAGAGAGATGGTGGTGTGTCGGTAGTTATACGTAGCTGGTCCCCAGGCCACAGCTTGCTATTCCTCTACCTCCACCGATGTTGGAGGTGGAGGAATAGCAAACTCTGGCATAAGGAGCAGCATTGGAAGAGATTATATGTTGGTGCAACTAACTTTCATTAGTCATTTCTGCGAGAAAGGGCAAATCACTCACGGCTAGCTCTAATCCTTTTGGCAGCGACTGGGAAGAGGATGGGAGGATCCCTAAAAGGCAGAGTCTTAGAGAGCAGGGCATTGACTTTGTGTGCAGGCAGGGTGCTCTCACCTGGATGCTGGCCTAAGGCTCACATAACCAGGGAGAGGATGCTGTCAGCAAAGCTACTCGCAGCCAGCCTTGCTCTGAGCCTGAGGGGTAGCACGCAGGCTCTCACCACACCGTCGTGGTTGTGCAATATACAGATTTCCTAATAACATGAGAGCGTGCTACAAGGGTAGCAGTAGCTGGAGAAGAATGTCAGCCACAAGCAAAGAAACAAAACCTTTTATTAACCAATAATGCAGATAAGAAAAGATGAGGAAAGTGTGCCAGGTTCAGTGTGAGACTGATGAAGATGGATAGGGAACTATCATGGTTTAGACAGCAAACCATTTGTGAAAATACCGCATTTTGAAGATGATGTCCCCATGGACATCAGTCAGCACAAACAAGTTGGTGCTAACAGCATCCGCACTAAATTATTAAACCAAGGAGAGAACACATGAAGTTAGAGACTTTTGCAAAGTAATACATTTACTGATTCAAAACATTTGGAAAAAATGGAAGGATAGGATTGTCTGCGCAATTTTGAAAACAAAAAGCAAAGTTGTGTACAAAAAAGTGACAGGGTGTTTTTCGTCTTGGATTGGCATGAAGTTTATCTTCAAAATTTTATATAGATTTGGTAGAGGAAAACAGTTTTCTCAGAAAATACGTCTTCTCTGGGTAAATTATTTTTAATAATTCAAAAAGGATGGAGACACAGCTAGAATATGTACAGATCCTGTATAGGTGCTGACATGGTAGACAGCCAGGTTGGCCCTCCAGTCACAGTGCTGGGACTCCAGATAAAGCTCCTAGGGTGGCTGTGTGTATGCAAACATACATTCAGGTGCATTTGTTCATTTGAGTTAAAAGTTGGAGGCCGAATGAGAAGTGAAATCTGTACTCCTTTGATACAAAGAGAGGTCTGGAGCAGGAAGATGTATGGCTTTGGAAATGGTGTTGCAGTTGTTATCAAATTCTCCTGTCCCTTCATGTGAGCTTTTTGGATGTGTTTATACAAACTAATTGAATTCCCAGAGACCTGCATCTCTCTCACGTGGACAATCCTAATACCTGGGTTCATACATACGATGCTAGCTCAGCGGGAGCACTTCACTGTGCTTCCTAGACCTCCCGTTGCAAAAGGGGGAGTAGAGAGGAGAGGTTTATCTTAGTAACATAAGCTCAAGATGATGGATGACTTCTGGAAAGGATTTTATAATTGGACGTGCTGTGAGAGATTTGGCTAGGTTCAAGCGTTATCACTTGGGAGCACTGAAAGTGGTTTGAGAGCTCAAAAGCAGGGGTGATGTTGGGATCTCTATTAGTGGGAGAAGGTCTGAGCAGAGAGGCCTGTTGAACAGCAGCGTTTCTCTTGCTTTTTGAATAACACCTCATGCCAAGCTCGTTCCCCAGCTCCCTTACATTTCCTTCTACCACACCCTGTTGCACAACGTCTTCAGCACACGGTCTCCCCTAGCTACAGGAATAAACTTTTGCTTGGGATGCAGGTGATCACAACACGCTTTTGGACCTGCGCTATGCCAAGGGTGGTGTCCTGGGGCGTGTCCAGGTGGTGCTTTCACTAATGCCCGTGCCGGGGAGTTGGAGCATCTCCAGAGCTGTGAAAGCTCTGGTGATGTGGCTGCTGCTGGCAGGGCATCAGGGCGGGTGCCCTGGGCGTGCTCCCTCTGGAAACTTCGAGCTGTCCCTTTTCTGTGGTCCATGTGACAGGAGAAGGGGCGCCATGGCCCATGGACGGTGCCTTCATTTCAGGTATGAGCCCTCAGAGAGGGGGTGGATGAGGAAAAGCTGCCCTCAGTCTTCACCTCTGGTATTTAGGATGGTTTTGGTTCGCTTACTACCTCAGCTACAAGAGTCTTTCTAAGTATTTGGGTTTTCTTTATATCCCCTGAATTCCTGCATTTCCTTTCCCAAATCCACAAGGCCATGTAATCATGTGCGTATCATGATATTGGAGACAGAAAAAGGCAGGTCTTCCTCTCATGTGAAATAATTTCCCTAAATTCAGATTTTTTAAAATCACTTAAATCACTGGTGTTTCTTTGTCTACTAGAAATAGAATATTCTTATACAACACAGGAATAAAAGGTGTAAATTGGTGTTGTTCAGTTCAGCTGTGATTTTTTTGGATACACACTTTTGAATGTACTGACATTTGGGAGGGATAGGAAGGGGAGTAAACACCTATTGTGTTGCCATATTCCCTCTCTATTCTCTGCACTGGCGTAGTCTCAGCTGTATCTCTTGTGTCTTAGCTCTTCTGGAAGAGGCATGGGAAGAAAGAAGGAAAGTGGAAAAAGTCTCTGCTGGGAAAAGTCCAATATACAAAAAATACTGTTATAAGCTCGGGTAATATTTAGCAATTTATCATCAGACATTTTGGGCTTATAAAATCTCATAATAAATTGATAAACCAGATATCTCTGGTATTCTGCTGTGAAAAGAATCACACATAAAATGCAAAGGAAAAAAAGAAAGAAAAAAGGGTACGACTGCCGGCAGCGTGGTAAATCTTGCCCTCGCTAACAGAGGAGAAGCAGCGATGCAGACCACTCCTCTAGGATGCGAATCCTGCTGAGTGTTCAGATCATAGGGTGGTTTAACTGAGTGATGGAACTCAGCAGATCCTTAGGGAAACTGGAAATGAGAAAGCTCAGCAGCCCCGCTCTGCAGCTGAGCCTCCAGATCCAAGTGTAACCGCACACTGAATAGCACCCGTGCTGGTGGGTGCCGATTCAAGGCTGCTGGATTTTGTCAGCGTTTCTTGCACAGCTGTTAAATGTGTAGGCTTTCGTAGATTCTAAGCAAAGCTTTGAGGAAGATAAAATTTAGCTCCAGCACAAACAATCAAATCTCTGTTTATGCCAGGGGAGCAACAGGCAGTTGTAGTCATACCAAGGGTAAACTTTGGCCTCTGTTTTTTTTTTTTTTGCTTCCGCTCTTAAGTATCATCTTTTAATCAAATCTTTCCTACAATGAATGTATTATTACTGGAGGTTTTTATTACAAACGTTGAGGAAAAAGCTTGAAAGATTGAAAACCTGCCTAAAGATATGTTTAAAATACATTACAGTGAAGGAAAAAAAGGGAGATATAGATAGAACAGTTCTCTGAGTTTATATTATTTGGGAAAGAAAATAGGGTTATCTCCTGGTGGGTGGTGAGCAGGTGAAAACCAGTGTTTCTCTAACAGCGTTAGGCAAAGGAAGCATTTAAAAGGAAAAACAACTTTCCCCCATGTCAGTAAAAATATCTTTGTAAATTTTAAAGGTATATAAATGAATGTGATTGATTGCCTACAGCTAGGTTTGGTAAGACCCTAAGCAGTGCAGCGCCCCGCTTGCAGAGCAGTACAGAGGGATCTCTGGATCTCTGAGTATCGGATGCTCAGCAGGGGCCAGTATCTCTTTGTCCTGTGTCGGGATATTGCTCCAGTGGAAACAGTCACTCGGCAAAACACTCAAGCAAGTGTCTAAGTCTCAGCTTCGGTATTTGCTTAAAATCAAGGTTTGCTAGAAACTGATCTGTTGACTTTAGAGCGTATTTCTGAAAACCCAGCCACCAGCGCGCTGTCTGCCAAGTGTTCTGTGGCTCCTTCCAGTCCTTTCCACCCCTTGCTGACCTCCCCCTGCCTTCCCCGCCCCCCCCCCCCCATCCTCAAGTTAAGGCTGCCTGTTTGTCTTTTGGCACAAACAAATCTTCCCTTGGTAATAGCAGCCATAAAATGCCTCCTGCACCCTTGGTGCTGGGCAGGCAGGCGCACCTTGTGGTCCTCATCACAGCGCATGTTTGCACAACATAGCGACAGTGGCGAGGGCTGCCACCACTTCCTGCTCCTCCTCCTCCTCCTCCTGCACATCAGCCAGTGTGGGCCCAGGAAAGTCACATCAAACCCTAGGTTCTGGCTGGAAACTCACCTTTTGAACTGAAAACCTGAGGTACATCCACTCGCAAGCTCTGGGCAGTGAAAGGTCCACACAGTTCCCCAATCCTTGTAATTGCACGCCAAGTTGAGATGCAGCAATATTTATAAAAGCCTTACAGTCCCCCCACTGTGAAAACGATATCACTCATCTCACCCAAACTTCTAGGATTTATTTACCCTGTTTACTATTTAAAATAACCACATCCCTGCTGGGACCATCAGAGCCTCCAGGCTCCTGCCCAGGAGGCAGAGGCTGTTGATGCTTGTGCCCAGTGTCTCCTCCACCCTGGGCACCTCTGGCCCACACCTCAGGTCGCTTTCTACTTCACTTCAAAGTCGTCCTACCTGGACAACCTTGCTCCCTGCACACCCCCTGGATCTCTTCAACAGCTCTCCCACAGCGAAGCAGCCAGCTCTTCCCCCAGGTGACACTGGAGAGCCGTCCAGGGATGTCCACCAGCAGTGGTGGGACCTGGCCAAGGACCTGGCTCCTTCTCAGAAGCTGGCTCTCCTGCCCTGTGCTGCACCCTTGCAAGAGATGTCCCCAACAGCACAGTGGTGGCAGGCTGCCTTCCCCAGATCTTGGACACTTTTTGGAAAGACACAGTAATTCTTAGAAACAGCAAAAATGTGGCAGACCTGAAGAATGGCTGCGTGAGGTCAGAAGGGGAGCAAGGACCTTGCTTCAAGACTTACGGCTGGCAGGGAAAGAGCTCATCGGCATTCAGTGTTTTTCTGTTTCTCCTAAGTGAGGAGATGCATGCTGCACCTCCGTCATGTATTACTGGCCCCAAATGTTTGGCACACCCAGTGGAAACACTCTTCATGGCCTCAGATGTCACACATCAGTCATAGAAATCTTCTCTGACATTATGGTGGAGCTAACCTTTATATAAATCTTTTTTATTCTCTAGAAAATTGGCTGCTAAGGTTTGAGACGGGACAACAACACGTTTCTGGATTGTCAGAAATATAATATATTATCTGCTTGGATTTTGCCAGAGGGAATGTGTTTATGCTTGCCTGCATGTTTCAAACTAACATTTCCATTATGTGCATGTTTATTCCCCGGTGGTTTTTGCTATTCAGAACTGGCGAAGTATGGCATATAAACATTCGGATTAAAAAAAATACACCCTCACCTGAGTGCAGCTGGATGCAGCGGAGCTGTGCCAGCGAGCCACAGCTGCGGATCTGAGTTATGGCATCTATAATTTACGTAGAGGCTGTAGGATCCCACCCTGGATGTGTATAGCTTATAGATGCTACAGGGCATGCATATAGCAGCTGAGGTTTTAACGGTATTGATTTGCACTCCTGCATTGCTGTTGCAACGCCCTGAGCCTGTGTAATGATTGACTAGATGTGTCACAGATGTGGCATTACTTGTACACGTTACCCAAATACTGTAGTAATCACAAAAGACATTTTGCCTGTGGTCCTGAATAGGTGCAGAGAGGGAGAGTCAAAGAAGCCCACCTCCTCTGATGCATGCTTTTAGAAGCACTTGAGAATCTCATCAAACTCAGTTTTCAGCCAGGAGAGGCCAGTTGGTTAACTAAACCATAATGTACTATTGTCTTATGAAAGTGGAAAAATTCTATGGAATTTATTATACCTTAGACTAATAAGCTTCATCCTATGGGATATTGTTATATTTTATGTATATTTTTATATATACTACATATTTTTACATATATATTGTCTATGTATTTATATATAAAAGCATACACATAATATTTTATATTTTTCCATTTTAGTAACTTGTGCGTATGTATGTATACATATATATAGTGAAGTACTGTTACTTTGTTGATATGACTGACACTTTTTTTACCTCCTTTAGTGACTGTCACATGAATTCCTCAAGGATAATGGACCCTAAGGTGCGAGAGACTGAAGGAGATGGAGAGGACAACTCAGGTAGAATTGCTCCTTTCCCCAGTGAATGAAAAGTGCTGTGACTTCTTGAGTGTCAATGCCTTAGCTCTATCACAGAAGCAAATCTGTTTGTTTAGAGAACGTGTTCTCCCTTTCTCTCCTCCTGTCTCCAAGAGCTGTTGTGTTTTTGACATTTTCAGAGACTTGAAATAAGAGTTTTCTAGCATTTTGGGACGAAGTTAACTTTTTTACCCAACAATGATAAGTGAAACGCTGACAGGGATGCCTCACAGTACAGTCTTGCCAACTTACATGGGACAGGCACAAGTTGTTGGGATGTCTTGTGCAAAACTCCGATTTCATTTCAGGTAGTTTCCTTCACAGAGCTTGCAGCTGATCCTAATTCAGGTCGTTCCTTACTGAGCAGACTAGCATTGCTTTTCAAGATTATTGCTTGATTTCTTGTTTAATACTTTGTGATCCATTGAGTCTCATAATTATCATTCAAAATATTCTGGGATGTATTATAAAAGTGACATTATATAAGCATTAGCCTCCCGACACTGCACATTCCACCTAAGTAAGCCTTTTCTACATTTAAATTGGTTTTGGTAACAACATTGTCCTTATCTTCACTATTTAGCTTGCTGAACAAAGGCAGTGGGTTTCCAAGTTGTAATTTCTTCTCTATATTCCAGGCTGTTAATACCAAAGTTTTTCTTCACAGCCTAATTATCTCAAGAGGCATGTAGAAACTCTATTAGGAAAGATCCTACACCGTAGGTTATTTCTTATGTGTCATAAACATTGTAATCCATTCTCCAAGATAATAGTAATTTCATGCTATCAGTATAGTCTTAAAATACATTAATGCAAGAGCAGACTGTGTTGCCTCTTCCAGAAAAAAATCCACTTATGAAGAATTTATAAGGGAATTATTATTGTTCAAAAAACTTGCAAATGCTGCTGGTTGCATCTTCTTTGTGTTTCTTCATTTAGGAAAGAAAAAATCAAAGTTCAAATCTTTCAAAAAGTTTTTTGGGAAAAAAAAAAGGAAAGAAACACCGTCTTCTGGGAGCAGCAGTCTGAAGCTATGCCAGTCAACGAGCGATGTCACAGCCTCACACGACATCCATGTTAATTATGATTCTGAAGATGAACTCAAGTAAGTCTTTGGACTGTGGCTGGTAAACAAATACAGAACTGCTGCCATGTTTATAGATTAAAGACACCCCAAAATTGCCTCCTTTTCTTGTTCAGAATGCTGCATTCTCAAACAGTTGGCTTCTTCAGGAAAGTACAAATTAAAATGGCTGATGCAAGGCGAATCAGAAGGGAACTAGATGGGGCGCAGAAAGAAACAATAAATAAAAATGCTTTCATTTAATCATCAATAAGCCTCGGGTTATCGTTTCAAAAGAATGTAATTCCCATCTTCAAAAATGAATTAGGTACTTATCTTCTATCTTACCACAATTGTCTTATGCCTTTAAGATATATCTCCTAAGGTTTGTTAAACCTTTTATGACAGTTTTTGAAAGCAAGGAAGGGATAAGGGGGTGACTGCAACTGCAATCAGCAGGAACCAGAAGCCGTGAAGCCTTTATTTCATCTGTATACGTGGGATTCATCTGACCAAGGGACAAATGTTTGCGTCTAAATTAGTCACCAGTTGCCTTTTGTAATCAGCAGAGAGAAGTCAACATTACTAAGGAAGCTCGTATCATTCTTGTGTAGACATCTGAAGTTGTTCAGATGAACCAGACTCTAGAAGCGTCTATTTCTAGAGAACCGGGGTTACCAGCTTCGATGTAGATACCTGTGGTTTAACGTCCGAAGTTAGACCGGATGAATCCCAGCCTGTGTGTCTGTCTGCCTCTGAAAATCCTGTCTTTGTTCAGGCATTGCCAAAAATGTTACCCGCTACTGAAAGGTAGCTGTGAGAAACCCTGTCTAAAGTTCAAATGTGTTCCTGGATGGAGAGATTTACTGAAGAGCCCCTCAGCTGCCTAAAAAGCAAGTCCTTGCATTGGTAGATGTGCCTCTCAGAACAAGCCTCCTGGTCCTCAGGCGAGGAGATGCTGCTGTGCCCAGGAATGGGAAAGGCAAACCATCCGGGCCATTTAAAACGACATTATACGATGCGGCCACCAGGCAGCGCCAAACAACCAAAAGAAATTATTAACAGTTATTTTTTTTTTTGGTCTTCTGTGGTGTTGGCAACAGTAACGTTAGTCCAGCTTGAAGCCCCAGGAGTTCTGGGCTGGCAGCACCAGTTCTAACAGTAGGCTATGGCGTTGTTGTTCGACAACATATATTTAAGACATGGATGCTCAGATTTCCTCTCCCTCGTGCACGACTCGACAAGGCCATGTCCGAGTGAGTATGATCTTCGGCTGGTCTGGCAATGTTCCTGTGCCGTTACTTGCAGGGTTGTTACATTATTGTTTCTTAATATGTGTTTAGACAGACAAAGACCAGGAAATTCCTTGAAAGGAAGGAAAATTAATTCGAGCACTCATAATCTGAGGAGGCATCTAGGGTATCTCCTCTACGCATCCAGGAGGTATGCGTCTGCTAGAAAGAGAAAGCAAAGGTAGCACGCGGGGATAAATGTGCACGTGTAGCAACGCTGCTCATCCAGCTGCCCTTGCGGTCTTTGTAAAATGCTGGTGAGTTGAGCAGCCATCGCATCCCCGACTGGCACTTACTTTGCAAGTTGCTATAGATCTATCTGACCTTGGATGCATTGCAGAGAGCACATTTTCACTTCGATAAATTGTTCTTCTAATGTCTCTTATGCATTAAGCAGGAGCAGCAGGCTTTCCTTCCTTCTGCAGCAGGAATACAGATCAACTTTTTCCTGCTATTGTTTTATCAAACATATTTATAGCAGCCATTACAAGGAAAATGTTACTTTCTGCTGTTTGTTTATGTTCCTGAATGTCCCTATGACAGTAACTAAGATACAAAAATACACAGTTCTTCTCCTTTTTTCTTTCTTTCTTTTTTTTTTTCTCTAGAATGCCTGCTCAATTAACTTGATAGTTATATGAACCTGAACAGTTCTGTACTCTGGTTTGCCATTTAGTAGCTGTCTTGTTTAAAAAAATTAAAAGAAGGCAATCCTGGAAGAAATGCCTTGTGAATGCATTTCTGGTCCCTGCTCTGTTAGGCTATGAGCTAAGCTGTGAGCACAAGAGACCTCCTAGCAGCTAGCTGTCTGTCCATGGGTCTCCTGTACCATTCCCATGAGGAAAAAAGGTGTTCGTGCCCCACATGTAACATTTGCAAAAGACGTTACTTACCACATTGCCTCTAAAGTAGGAAACAGAATATGAGAGAAGCTACCCACAGAGCATCTCCTGCTTCCTCTCACCAGCCCACAACGAGCTGTCGATGAAAAAACGTGTCCCCCAGGCTCATAAGGGGGAATCCCAGGAATCCTTACATAGAGCACAGGACCCTGAAAGCATCTTATAAGGATTTATGCAAATGATTCTATGTGAGAACTACATTGCCTGGAATATGTTTCTTAATGACCTACGTGGCGGAGATACATTAAACGCTGTACCACAGCCTTTAATAGTAAAAGGTACTTATTCTTCCTCTGGTAATGGTCAGTCATTTGCCAGACACATGAGCAAGAAGTCAGTCCTTCTCAGGTACAGGCTCGTTTATGTGAACTCCCTTCATTTTGCACCTGGGCTTGCCAGCGCCACTGTCACGCCACCCAGCTGCTGGCTTCCAGCTAAGGGGCAGTAGCTTTTCCATAAGATGTAACTCAGTTGCCAGGGTTAAACTCTCTTTAACCTTGATTCAGTTTGTTAACGTGACAGATAACAGCATTTGCAAATTGTTGTTTGATTTTTAAAGGTGTTACCTAGATTAGCCTGTATGACTGTATTGTATTCATGTCGAAGTCTGGAATCTCATGTGTAATGTGTGCTGCGCATGCGTGTCTTCCACTCCACGTTCAACAGGCCACCTGAGTTACGAGTAATAGGACTGGCAAAAAAATCTGTACGTTTTCACTCATTTGTTGTATTATTCCAGGACACATAAAGGCATTATGGGAAGCAGAGCTTTGTCACATGATAGCATTTTCATCCCTGAGACTGGGCAAGAGCCTGCAAGGCCAGTAAGAGTGTTTTCTCAAGAAAACATTTCTGATCGGATTAGAGCTTTACAGGTAATTTACACAACATAACATAATTTTCTCAAATGCAAGAGGTAGAATGTCTTTCCAGGCTTGATTTTTTGGGATAATATTTGTGGTTGAACATTTGATTAGTAACTAATATCTGTTTGCAGCTTACATTAAATATCGCGTTTAATTAGACGGCAGTATCGTATCTTGGTTCTACTTAAATGATAGTTGAAAAACGGATAGGTTGTTTGGCTCCCTAAGAGAATGTCTAAAGAGAAATCTCCTGTGCTCTGGATCATTCAATTGTGAAGTTAAAATAAAAGTAACTCATTGACCTGAGCTAAAAACGTACTGGGGAAACCTCCACTGCTGTCACATACTAATGTATTTTATGCCATGCTGAAGTTGAAGCTCCAGCCTACCATGAAACTGGGACCTCCACCTCCATTTGGACTTCATGCAAAGCGAACAGAGGATGCTGGGACCAGTTCTGAAGATGATGGATTACCCAGGAGCCCTCCAGAAATGTCTTTGCTGCATGAAAACGTATATTCAGGCACAACAACAAGAGTGAGTAATTCTGGTGTTGACAAAAACCAGTGTTTAATGACTTGCTTTACTGATGTGTGGAAGGCAGAATAAATTATTTGGTTTGCTATATGTATCACTACTTTATGCCTGAAATACTTTACTTGAAATGGTGAAATGCTATCTCTCTGGATAAACAGCTGCTTAGAGTCTTTGTTCCTGTTAAAATATAAATATCATGCCAGAAAATGCAGAACTAGGAAGGAGAGGATGTGTTTGTGTGCGTGCATGGGGATGCTGGGGTTTTTTTAAGGACTACAGAGAGCTGCCAGGCATTAAAAAAAAAAAGCTGAAAAATCTGTATTCTCCCTTGAATGTGCTGATAAGAGAGCTCTCTTCTTTAATGTTTTTCTAGGCTGTCATCAGAAAAAGAAACATAAAAGAATTTGGAACTGTTTTTTCTTTTTAAATGATAGTTTTGTTATACATTATTTCATTCCTTATCTGCTTGTCTTACACTTTATGTTTGCAGCGTCCTTGCTAATCCTTAAGACTATAGAGAAAAACAACTTACATTGTCAGTATCTGTGTGCGCTATGTGTAGATGGTTTCTGCGAATATATCCACCTCGTTTGTCATCTTTTACTGAATCTCTTCCTCATTCCATCCCACAGTTCTCTGACTCTCACAAGCACCTTAGCTCTTTGAGTTTAGCTGGAACAGGCAGTGAAGAAGAAGAACAGGTAACTTCTGCCAAATGTATTAAGGGCCAAGCAATTATGCATTGTAGTCTTTTAAAGAAATGTGAGGCATAAATATTACTTTGTTGCCCGTCTGCTGCAAAAAAACCCTTGTGTGTACATAATTGCATGCCTACCTGTTTGCTTTGCTTTTTTAATCCTGTCCTTCTAATGTAAAGTTATGATTACTTATCAACATAATTCTGACGCCAAGTAATCTCCCGTTGATAATAATTAAGCCCTCTAGAATAGCTTATATCCTTTAGCAAACTTTACAGATGTGATTTAATCTCCAAACATGGCCAAGCAGATTTAGACGCTGAAACAGTATCCCTTTTTTTTAAAGACAGGAAATTGCAGCAAGGGCTGCTTGGGTTACGTGCTTGGGATAAGGGAGGAAGCTTGTTGAGGAGCCGCGAACGAAATCTAGATCCTTGGAAATCTGCCTATCCCCTTGCTTTTAAGTCCAAGGTTACCTCGCACTGATGTAGAAAGTGTTTGCTTGATGATAGCGGCTGACATTGCTGCTTAGGGGCCTGAGGTTCAGCCTTCAGTCGGATTCTGGCCACGTGAGCTCGCGCGAGCTGTGAATTTTGCTGAAGTGGTGTTTTCAGGACTTGAGTACAGGCAAACAGACGGCTTTCTTCAATCAGCAGCCAGCCGTTCTGGCTGATTAAAGGCCAGTTTTGAAAGGCTCTGAAGAGTCCCTTTTAGTTGTCCGCAGCTGGAGTCATGGTGGAAACAACACAGGGGGTAAAGGGAAGAGCGTTTCCTAGAAATAGGAGTAGGAATGGAGGCGAATTGCAGAAAGGAAATAGAGAAGCTAGTCCTGAGCTGACTATTCCTTGGTAATTATGCAAAATGTATTTCAAGGCCAGCTGCAGCAGGGCTTAGCAAAGATTTCTGGCCACACTTGTTAGATTCCACATGAAGCTGTTCGAAAAACTGCTTATATGCAGTGAAATTGTAATATTTTTAAAGAAAAACAACAGAACGCATGAAGAAGGTATTTCTTGAAAATTGGTATAGGCTCACTGTAAATTTGTTCAGTCCAGATGCATGTTTGCTAAAGGAGGATTTATGGCGCCCTGTTGTTCCATTAACATCACTCTCTGACTCACTCGCTGACTCCTGAGACGTGGTGGTGACTACGCGGTTGCTCAGCTTTTTCCACATGTCCCACCATTTCGTTCAGAGCTCTCTTCATCCCAGTCCAGTCTCAGAGCGCAGCCAGAAAGTAGCGCCATCTGACAACTTTCCTCCCAAACCACAGGATCGACTACCTGGCATTTCGGAGAGATTAGCCCCGCTTCTAGAAGTCAGAGGAGACCATCTGAGCAGTTTTGCACAATGCAGCCCTGAGGTTTTGGGTGACACCTTGCTGTGTCTTGGAAGCTTTCCTGGATGGCAGAAGGGAGAAAGGGTTCGCGACTGTCCCATCTGGGCTTTGGGGATGGGGCTCCCTCATGACCCTCCACCTTGTGCCACCCAGCATGACCAGCTGAAGGACAGCTGAGCCATGTGCACATGAGATTTGGAGAAGGGGGTCTGCCAGCCATCCCCTCCTCCAACAGGCTTCACTGGAGCCAGGCTTCGTGGGACAGGCAACTTCTGCAGCCGGCTCAGAGCTGGCGTTCACTCGGGCTGCTGAAATTTAAGTAACAAACCAGATTCTTGATTTTCCAGCGTAGTGGCCAACACTGAGCACTGCCAACGAGAAGACATGCAAAGTTCTCAAGGAAAAGCAGAAGCCAGAAGAAAGGCAGGCAAATAATGACGTGCCTTGAAAGAGAACATGTGCTGCGTCTTTATCATGGAGCTGAAATGTCAATGTATTCACTGTTAGGTACTAACGTATAATGCAGCCACATATCGTTTGTTGTACATTAGTCATGTTTGAGTACTAGACTGCAGATATCGTAGAGTGAAAATTAATGAGAGCATCTATTATTCAGCATGGCTGAGCCACTTTTTTTTTCTTAAATAGAAACCATGGTCGGAAGCTGTGGATCCAGCCTCCACTAAAATCAATGGGCGTTTTCCCCTGGCCGTCGAGGAAGCCGTAGCTGGGCCCTCGCTACACTACAGAGTAACTTTTGGCTGCAGTGCATAATGCAGAATTCTACTTGCAGAAAACGCTGGTGCTTTTTCCCCTCCCTAAATAAAACCAACACTGTCCTGCTCTCCCCTTCTCCCATCCAACCCCCTCAGTAAAGTATCACTTCCAGAGAAAGAAGAAAGAAGAAGAAAAGAAAAAAGAAGAAGAAAGCCCGCAGAAGAAAGCATGACAAAGAAGGAAAGCTCCTCTAATGAAACGAACCGGAATTTCAAGCCTACAAAGGGAGTGCTGTCACGAGTTGTCAGAGGTCATGTTAATGCCATGACAGATAGTTTGGGAATATCATTTTGCCTGTTTGCAAAAACTGAATCTGAGAGGAAGGGAGAACCCTTTTTAGAGTAATTTTTCATAAATTTTTCAGTCTCCTTTTTGCATCAGCCCTGACACTAGGGTAGTTTTTGGTGAAGTGCACAGGCAAGCTGGATTCCAGCTTTGTGAAAGTACTGCACCCCTTGGAGCATTCAGGAGTTGTTTATGGATGGGTTATTGGCCTCTAGTAGGAATTGTCCATTGTTTCCTTCCCCAGAATAATCTACAAATGAAATTTTGTAGTTCAGGTAAACTCCCTAGTTATTTTGCAGATACAAATAAATGAGGAGAAAACGCAAGCTGACTTAAATCTCAATGCAACTGATGTTCAATTCTTTTGTCTTTAGGAGGGTGTTGCAGAGTTGGAAGGGACCTGATGATGTATAGGGAGCTATAGGAACCTAGACACAAATGCTGGAGGACAGACCCAGAAAGGAAACTGGCCCTTTAGGTTCTGTAACTGAATACTCTTCATAAATCTGTCTTCTAAACCATGCTGGCCAGGTATTTGTGTGCTTTAGGTCTTCTAGTTAAATGCAGAATTGCTAACACCAGTACTCCATGTGCAACGTTAGGAAATGCAATGTATTTCAAAGAGATGTCAAAAAGAAAAAGAGGCAACCTTAAAATGACAGTAAACATGGCCCCTTATTTGTAGAATTGTTATTTTCATGTCTCTGTTTCTTTGTTTGATTCTCTATTTGGGCATTATTATTTTTTTCAGGTTACATTGAGTCCTTCTTCTAGATCTCGCTCTACAGACGGTCAGCTGTTCCCTAAGCATGGAAGTGCTAAAACTGGAGCTCCCCAGATATCTGATGGTGCCGTCTTGCCTGCAGCTGATTTTGACACTCCACCTGAGCTTTCCTCTTGCTTGGATAATTCTGCTGCTAGACACAAGCTTTTAATAAAACCCCGGAACCAGAGATCCAGTAAAATGAGAAGATTTTCTCAGGTACTTGTGAAAAAAAAACAGTGTCACCTTTGACGCAAAACCAGGAAGTTCTTACTGGACTTTGTATTTGAAACTCAGATATGAGTAAGAGAAGTCAGATTGCGGCATGGTTATTTCATTGGGTTTTAATAGCTGCTGTTAGATGGGGCTATGTATCTGGAGTAGACACTAAGAACAGATTAAATATTATGAGATCACGTGTTAACTCTTGATGAAGCAGTTTATGTAACACTTTATTCTTAAATTTATTGCACAGTACAATTTAGTATCTTGTTTGTGATGCAGAAGTTGGGGCTGACTGCTTAATTTCTTCCTTAAAAAATTTTTTTCAGAAAGAGTTACAATCAACTGGAGTACTTTTCCTAGTCTGAAAGATCCTGTAAAATCTTGATTCTTTGAGAGAGTATTGATAGAGGAGCTGTTTTAACTTTCTAAATATAATTTGGCTTATATTTTCAAAAAGTACAGAAAGAATAAGTAGTGACCTATTAATTGGAGCCGAATTCTGTACATTATGACTGTTCTGAATTCAACTCTTTCCCTGACCCAAAACTTGTAAACCCTTTATGTGCACTACAGAGACTTAAAATAAGTCTCCACGGGGGGAAAAAAGAGTGTATACTATTAACAAACATATTAAAAATGGTATGCCATGAAAAAAGAATTTTTTAAACCATCCTTTTAAAACACCACTCATCTGATTCTTTGTCATGTCTTATGAAGGGCGTAGATTAATTTTTCTTCTTTCCCTTCTTTTTTTAAAACTAAAGTTTGCAACTGTTACTACAGTATTGGCACTTTATTGTTTGTGGTTTATTTCAATGTTTTAAATACATTAAAGCCATTAAATTGGCTTGCTTAACACCAGGAATGTTGTTCCCTCTGTCTCTAAATATTACTTAGCTGATATTGTGTAGTTTCCAAAATCTGTGAGTGATCTTTGGGCTCGGTAGAGCACCACTGCACGCAACACAATACTGCGGCCAATATTTAGAAAAGCGTGTAAAGCAATACCTCACTGATCATACCTCCTTTTCCGTTGTAACATCATTACCGAAATACAATTGCTTTGTCCAGTCTGCACTATGAGCTGCCAGATGACTGAACCCTCCTTGTTTTCGGTGGAGGGTGCTCACATCTTTCGATAATGCCATTCTTAATATTCTCCTGCCTGACTCTGCCTGTGCACCTTGCTTCTGGCTGACTGATGTCTTCCGCTTTGATGTTCCTGTGTGTATGGATTGTGAATGCAGGCAGCATCGCAGCTCTGTCTTTGCAATTGCGCTTGCAAAACAAGAAGTTGGAAAAACCCTAAAAGTATCTTCAGAGTGCAAGTTTTGCGTTCTTAGAATTAGGGCCTACATCCAAAATACATATTTACCAGACAAACGACAGTGAGTCAGTGAGCTAATACAGGCACCATATGAAAAGCCTTATTCAGCAGCTTAATAACGTGCTTTCAAATAAACCTGTGTATTTAGCCAGTCCTTACCTGAAGCTTAATCACAAGACCTCACAGGTAACTACGTATGCACTTATAAACTTTTATCAAATAGTCTAACTCTTGAAAGAAAAAGAGGACTTTTACACAAAGGAGGCAGGGCTGTAATGCTGTATGGCGGAGGGATTAGACAGAAGACTGCCATATGGGGGTAGATCTCAGCTGGCCTAGAGCGTCATAATCGGATGGAGTGGTTACGTTTTTGCTCCTCCTTCTATGTACCCTTCCCACTTCAGAGTCATGCAAGAATGGGTTGTTTTATTTTTAATGCTAGTATGCAGTAGCAAAATACAAAGGGACAGATTTTTCTCTTTCAAGTGCTGCTTTTTGCCCAAGAGCAACACAACATATCCAGTATGCTCTGGGGAATCAAGTGCCAAGGACGGTCCAATGGCCATTGTTTTGATGAACTTCCCATCTACAAAGGCATGAAAGCACTAGTTGTGCAGAAGGAAGTGTCACTGATTGCTTTTATATTGGTTAAATACATTATTCCAGGATCTGCTTAGCTAAAAAAGCATCCAGTATGTAGGTTAAGAAAACAGCGAGATCAGCATTGGAGGCAAGTATTGCCTTCCTCTCTAAGATCTTGGTTGTAAATGCAAAGAGGAATAAGAGAAAAAGTAAATCTGTACATGGTGATGGAGCTTTCTGACTTTCTTTCTTGCAGAGGACCCAGTCTGAATCTCTGACTGATTTGAGCTGTACCCCAGAAGAAGAAGAAGAAGAAGAAGAGGATGATGAAAAGGAGATGCAGACAGGCTTGCCAGATGCTGTATTCAAACCCAGCAATCAAGAACTGCCATGCGGCACAGCTGCAGCGCAGGATGTGGCTTCCTGGCCAAAGCCCAGAACGCCTGAGGACCTTTCCCCTGCTTTGAGACCAGCGATGACTCAGCCTGCTTCTGAGTCTGCTGTTGCACAGGAAGCCCTGCTACCAGAGAATAAACCGGAGGGCTGCCAACCAACACTGGAAACGACGTGTGTGAAGTCTGAGTCCTCATTGCCGTTAGAAGGCAAAGACTTCACAACTTCTTCCGACTCTGGTCCAGACAGAGAAGTGCAAAAGCAAGAAGATTCCTCAGAAACACCGGTTCTGTTGTCTGGGGAAGTGAGCGATGTGTCAATCAATATTTTCAATCAAGAAAATAAGGAGCTTCTTACTGTGTTTTCAGTAAATAAAATACCATCTGAAGAAGATATTTCCCTTAGTAGGAGTAGTATTGTTTGCTTGGAAGGGTCTGAAGAAAATACACGGAAGGATGATCAGATACCTGTGGAAATGCCCTGTAATAAAGAGGCAAAGAAAGAGGTTGCTCTATTGTCAGAGTCCAGCAAGCAATTTTCCATAGGTGCTTTCCAGCCCACAGACTCATTCCATGTTTCATATCCTGCTTCCTCAGTGCAGATGGGATCATCTGCTTCCTGCTCTCTAGAGAAAACAAAGACGGCACAAGAGGCAGCTGCTTCTGGTAAGGAGAACAGTCAGTCACGGGTCCACAAGGAGGAACTTTTGGAGAAGAAAGCTGAAAAAGCAGCCAATGAACTAAATGCCTTGAGAAAGTTTTCTGTTTCCTCTGCACGGGAGAGACCAAGGACTAGAAGCCTACACTTCCCAGAAAGATCAGAGTTGGAAAGCCCATTAAATACCGGATTCTTTCTGTCCAAAGAAAAGGTTTCCTCAAGAAACGAGAAGTGGAAAGAAGACTTGCAGAAGGGATCAGATGTGGAGGAGGAAAAAAGCAGCAACAAAAAGCAGACTTTGCTGCCAGAGTCTGACTCTGAGAACACAGTCCAACCTACAGAAATTTTGGCTGGCTGCGTTTCTCTGGCTGTCGATGCCGTGCCGGTGCCAAGCGATTCTTCAGTGGTATCTCAGAATCAGCCAAGCTGGGAAGATAAAAGTCCTTTTCAAGTGAAACTTAGATCCACCTCACTGTCCTTGAAATACAGAGACAACTCGTCACCAGAATCAAAAGGGATTAAAAGATACAGTGCAGAGTTTAATTTAGAAAATGAGGGATTGACTTCCTCTCTAAAAGGTGGTAAGGCACAGGTCAAAAAAACGGCCGATACAAATATTGGTGATTCTTTAGATGAAAAGATCAAACCCAAAGCGAAGTCCTCTGAACAGCTTAGTAGCAAACCTCCATTGCCTAAAAAGCCAGCCTTGCAAAACATAACCATTCCAAATCCTGCTGCAAGCAAGGAGAAGCAGGACAAAGCTATTCACTCTCCTGAATCCCGAAATGAAGAGCGAGACTTGGAGAAAAAGTCGAATCCTTGTAAAGTGCCTGGTAAGACTCCCAATAATTTATAACGTTTCCTTAACTCGCAAGGAATGACCTTTACCTGTGAGAGGGCGTGAGGCAGCCCTGAGCCCTGTCATGTCAGTCACAACACTGGTGAGCACAAGATGACGGCTCTGCCTTCAGTGGTGCCGCTCCCTGATTCTCCCTTGCTGAAAAGATTATCAGAAGGGCAGCAGGGAAGAAGCGGCAGGCAGAATAAGACCTTTTTTGCCTGTGATGTTTGCATTTCAGGACACTGAATGAATGTTCAGTGACGCTCAAAAACCAAAGTGCATTAGCAAGTATTGTGAAACAGAAACATCAAGCCACTAAGTGTCCCCATTTAGAGCTACTGTATGGCAATTCAAAAGCCAGGAGCACATATTAAGTGGAGTGCCCTGCGTGGGGTGAGTGACTCAGACCTCTAGCCCTTCTTTTTCACCATAGCATTGAGGCAGAAATACTAGTAACTGCCTGGCATGCTCAACAAGCCATTTATTTATTGTCTCCTCTGAGCTTTGCTTATTCATTTATCCATCTTTATCATTACTCATTCCTTGTTTAAAAACAAAAATTAACTACCCTGCGGCTTCCTGGAGTTTAAAGCCAGCAGAGACCGTAAGATCGTGTCTACTGCAGATTGTTAAATTTCACCCTGTTGTCTGTATTATATAATTGGGTTAGAGTTTAAAAAAAATAATCAGTCCTCTGGAGACTAATACATTGTGTGCTACAGGCAGAGAACAGAAAAGACGGGAAGTGGCACCACTGTCTGAGGTCTTTGCGATGACAGTAAACAAGTAAGGTGAAGTACGCTCAAGCAATTCTAGGAGGAGACCTCTGCTCTTCCCTTCAGAGAACGGCCAAAAGGGGAAAAAAACATTTGTCTCTGATACGTGGGAGAAACTTATTCCCTGCCTCCAATCTGTCTGCTCATGAGTCTGATGTTAAGAATGTAAGGAGGAGATGCTGGCTAAGCAAATGCAAAGGTTTATTTGTGCCATTGCGGAGCTCCCCTCCGTGGTTGGTCTTCTCCAGTTGGGGTCAGTCTCTGAGCTTCAGAGTGGGGGAACACCAAGCCAAAAGAAGACCTCAGGATGCAGCAGGCCTCTTGTCCTGTAGGGTGACAAAAGCCTCTTCCTGGCCCTAGAGACTACCTGCTGATGCCCTGAGTGACAGCAGATTCCAGTTGTCATCTGCTGCAGTATCGCAGATACTTTTGCAGAGCTCTGGGCGCATTTACAGTTTTCTGCTCTCCCAGCGGCCATAAAGGAGGGGACTCATTGCTTCCACAGACAGATGAGGCTCCCCCAGCCATCCAGCCAGAGCCTCCCCATGAACAAGGTGCTCTCCCTTCGTATAATCCCAACGCTCCCTTTAAAGGCATTTTCCCCTCTGCTCTGCCCTGAGGAGTAGTTGATTATTTGTAGTGACGCTAAATCTCTGATCAGTTGAGATTTTGGGGAGAGTCATCCCAGGAACAAGCAAGGAGAGCAGGACCCGGGGCGGGGGAAAGGGGAGAGCACACCGCCACAGCCTAGCACGGTCGGGTTGGTCCTGCAGAGGGTGGAGGAAAGCAGCGGGAGTACCAGTGCTCCTGCACACAGCCTTTCTTCCCCTCCCTCTTGCTGAGTCCCAGAGTGCCTGCAGTGGGAGCGGGGCAGGAGACAGCGAGTGCTCGAGGAGGGAGAAGGGGAAGAAATGGAGCCAAAGAGCACATTTCTCCTCCAGGCTTCTGTTGGGGCGTCTCTCAATCGCGGCAGACTTCTCCTCTGGCTCCTCAACCCTGGTGTGAAGGAGATTCCTGCCCCTGTCCTCTGCAGAGGACAGCCTCAGGACTGTCCTCTGCAAAATAGGGTCTGCGGGTGAGAGCTGTGTCCCGGTCCCCCTGGCAGGGGTGCACGCACCTGGAATTTGAACCTGGGGCTGCAGGTCAAGGAGACCTGTTTTGGACGTGTTGCTCTCCACCTGACAGTATTACACCAAATCTGTATGGCCGGGTGTTGTTTAACACAGCAGTTCAGATTGGTTGGCAACAGCAATTAGTCTTCCTTCTCTGCTGCACCGCTGATCTTGTATCAACTTAAGCAAAGCTGCTACGGTCTTCCACGTATTTCCAGCTTTGAGTCATTTGGTAATGGGTTGTGATATGTGGGCGTGGCAGGACTCAGAAAGTGTTCATTTCTACATACAAAGCAGTCAGCTCCAAACTGACCTGAGGTCCTTCCTACCCCGCTGCAGCCCTTTCTCCTTAGACACCTGACCAAGCACCTCCTTGTGCTGAGTTACCGCTTCAACCTGAGCTAGCTGCCTGAAGTCGTGGGTGAAGGAAGTGTGCCCACCTCCTCTGGTTGCCCTGGCACCAGACCAGCCTTGGTGGGGTGATGTGCACAGTGACCCCAGAAGTGATGCCCCTCTCCAAGATGTAGCAGAGCCGTGGGACGCAGTGAGGGCTTAGTGGGGCAATACCCCTGCCCAAACGCCATTTTAAGCTCTTTGAAATATTCGCCTCAGCCCAGTGAGTCGGGAGCGTGTCTTTGCAACCGCCAGCAGCAGAAATCTGACAAGTGTTACCAGCACGGCCCTTTGTGGCTCGAGTGGCTTGCCCGCTGTCTCTGGCCTCCTGATCTGCCGGGACACCCACTTCTTGTTTTTTCATCCACCCACTCTTAATGCAGGCCCCCAGCCCTCTCCTAGTCCTTGAGTTCATCAGCCCTTTGAAGAGCTGTGGTCACCATCAGCCCTTTATGCTGTCAGGGAGCTTCTTCCCACTGCGCGTTAGGAAATCCCTGTGCTGAACAAGAAGACAGGGTGTGAAATGCTGATGTAAGGGGGTGCAGTTCCCTTCTCATGTACACTCATCTCAAAAAAGTCAATTTGCTGTGTCATGGCGTGAACGGGAGCAATTTGTTCATTCAGTTCAGTTTTTAACTTTTCAGCACTCCTGGTACCAAACGCCACGGGAGGGCTGGTGGGATGCTGGCTTATCACCCCCGGTGAAAGCAGTGCTCCTGCTCTCCAGAGTTTTCTGGGGAACTGGTGGGGGATTTCTTGGCCTCCGTCGGGCTGCATGGTGGCTCTTTAATGGCTGTGTGAAATTAGTCACCTCAGGAGGAGTAATTTTTAAGTTTCTGGAACTAAAGGCACAAGTTTTTGCAAGAACGGAAAGGTTAAGCTGCCTTGTTTGGGGTTGATACACTTTGCTATAAATCCTGTAAAGGGCAGAAAATTAACACGTGCGAAGAGGTTATTACAAGAGCAAAACCATAAGCAACACCTGTGTGAATGTGCATATTAGGATATATAAAAATCAGCAGCTGAGGAGCTGCAGTGGAGAGACATGCTCTAACAGAGAAGAGGAGCTCAGGTAATGACAGCGAATGGAACAGGGAATGGAATTGGTGTGTATTCTAGCAAATACAGGCTCTGAAATGACAAGAAAAACATTTCTCTCTACATAAAAAAGACATTGCTTTAATGCTGTCCTGGCTACAGCTGAAAAGAAAGATATCTTTTTTTTTTTCTTTTATTTTTTCTTCCAAAAGAAGTTGCTTTTTCAGTTGTGTCAGGCTATTTTGCAATATGGCTGTTTTCCAGCAGCGAAATAGACTTTGATGCAAACATAGCAGTTTCTTGTGTCAAAAAGACTCCCCTGGCATCGGTGGTATAGATCCAACCAAAAGCCAAATCCCTCGCAGAGCAGCTTAGAGAAGAAAGAAATGTCAAAAGAATACTTAGCCAAATCTTTTAGAATAGCTTCATCTGAAATTAAGGAATTGGGTGTGTGCACTGACACAAATGCACGTAGTGCTTTAATAAACAAAGGGAAATATGTAGGCCAGGGTATACTAAACGCCATACGCGTTTGTAAAGCCTTTCTCAAAAATAACTGGTGTTTTATACATGAGCAAAGATACAACAGTGTGGAATTAAGTATGCATGCATAAGCAATGTTATAAAACAATGACACTGTTGTATACGGGGGGTGTTATCTCCCTGTGTAAAGTTGTTTGGATTCGTTTTGAGTATGTTTGCTTTTAAAATACGCAGGGAATCCACAAGTCAGCTTTGCTTGCTGTTAGAGGTATGACTTTCAAAAGGCTCTAATATTCTGCCTCTGACCTTTCGCCTGCACAGATGTATGGCAAGAGTAACCACTCTTTGCAGTGCTTGCAGGCAGAAGATGTTCATTTTCAGGTACGAGATTTAAATGTTATAAAGAGCCTCTGCTATATTTTGTGCGCACAAAGGCTTTTAGATTTAAAGGAAACCGGTACAATATCTGAGGCCATCTCTAAAAAAAAATCAATCCCTAAATCTCAGGGTAATGTTTCAGTATGTCTTTGCTGTGGTTATCCATATAAGCAGCGCATACACCCCCAGATACAGTTGAATACACCGAGTGTTTCTGTCTGTCAACAGACAGAAATAGGTGTGTATTTCTCTTTCACTTTCTACGTGTGTGTATAAACCAATGCACAATAACAAGTCAATCACAGATCTCCTTTTGTACATAAAGATTAATGTTTTGTCTTCATCTTATTGTTCACACAACCAGTTTGACACGCATTAAAGGATAATATCCAGCTATCAATGAGAAGTGTACACATTCGTTTCCACAATATTTAGGCAGAATAAGTTTGATCTATAAGATCAGAGCTTTGGTCTTAGAAAAAAAAAAAAAAAGCTGCTTTAGGAAGATACTGAAGGAAAGAGATACCTGCATTTAATGGGGCTGCAGCAGGGGAATTTCGCCCCCTTAGGGACCACTGGGCAGCCAGCCCTGCCGCTGTCAGAGCCAGCGGAGAAGAGCTGGCGTGATCCTGATCTGTGGGAGGGAATCGAGCAGGTGGCTGTGGTTCACTTGGCTTCAGGGCTTATCTTTGGTGCTCAGTCTGGAAGCTGTGGAAATGGTGAAGAACACAGATGGAGCGGCTGGTCTTGCTTTTTGGTGGCTGTGGGAAGGAGGTGAAGGGAGGGCTTCAGCAGCCTCTGGGTGGGTTTCAAGTGGCAGCAGACGACTTCGGCAGCCTACATTAAATGCTAGCTTTAATACATGGTGACATTATGCACAGAGCAGCTTGACAAGTTCTGACCTGGTATCTTCCCATTGTTGGTGACTTATCCCAAGGAGAAGAGGCTTGCTTGTCTTTCAAAAAGCCTCAGGCCAAGCCAGCTCCAAGGAAACCAGGGAAAGATGCAATCACGAGGTTAAAACTGAATGAACAAGAGACAAATCGCTGCCAGCAATATCCTTTATTAGCTTACGAAGTTATTGAGTAACGAGCTGAATAGCATATTGTCTAAAATAACACGTTGTAGTAAGAACTGAAGAATATGATTCAGATTTTAGTTTTATTCAGAAAATCTTATGAGTATAACACAGAAGTGAGAGGCTCAGCCCTGCCTCACCAGAGGAGAAGTGAAACACGGGGCGTTTGCGGTGGCTGTGGCCTGTGGAACTCACACAGCTTCGATGGAGGATGCCACTGCTTGCATTACGTACTATGTTGTCTCCCTAAAAGTGGCATTTACCAGCTGGGAACTGTTGTGCTAGCTGCTGTACATGTGACATGCTGCATAAGCAGGAATTAGATTGTGCTTTTGAATACTTTTGGTTCCACTCTGACTAGCTGCTTCCTTAAAAGTTGTGCTTTGCCACGTGGTGCACCGTAAAAGCATGCAGACTACCTCATCACCGGATGAGATAAGATAGGGAGGGCTTGTTCGAGGTGATCAGACAGTCACTGAACTGAGGAAGAAGAATGTGCAAGCAGCACTTCTTTTATGAGTCACTTCCTGAGAAAGATTTTGGCCTCTTGGTTCCCCTCGGGGTACCAAGAGCTTCACGGAGAGTCTCAGGTCACCTTAAACTGCCAATTTACTTCACCATATTGTCTCCTGGATTACTTCACCACCTTTCATCCTTCTGGTTGGAACAACTGTGCACGTATGCTGCCAAGAAATCTTCTCTAGTTGGAGATGGGAGGATGTAAAGGACCTCTGGGCAATGGGAAAGATAATAAATAGTGAATACACCTCTCCTAGCCCTTACAGTAATTCTGGCTGACAGATGAGGTAGCAGATCCTGCAGGGGTTGCATCTGATGTTTTTTTGCTGAAGAGAAGGCATTTCCCCTGCCTGCCTGGCTTTCTGCAGCAAGGACTCTCACAGGAACAAGGGCAGAATGTAATTGCTTAAAGAAACAAGAAAGCCCCTCCCGGAAGCAAATCAGCTCTTGATCCTCTGTAGGTGATACTACTCTGCTGTCCTAAGTCAGGCCCGGACGGATACATATAACAACTTTAAAGATGATGATAAAGAGCTTTTATTCCCTACTATCATAGGGGCATTCTGATACCATCTCTTATGGGATGATACTTGGCTCTAATTTGGCTGCCTTCTAATTGGCATGACTAGGATGTCTGGCGTCTCATCAGGGAGAACTGTCTGAAGAGCCAAAGTGCTCGATGCCTTCGTTAAGAGTATCTGCCTTATGAAAAACATTGTTATAATAGCGGCCTCCAGACATATCACTGCGGGACTGGGAACCCTGTTGTGCTAGGCATTGCACATCGAAATAACAGAAAGATAAATCCTAAATTCATGAGGATGACAGGGAAACAGGAGCACAGGTAGCAATAAGACCATTATGTGTAGCGCAGTAAATACAGCCTGGGCATAGCAGTCATTTTGTCGGTATTGATTGTGTGGTGGGAGCAGAGGAAGACGATGTGTGGTTCAGTTGCTGTTTACAGAAAGCTCCTGTGGTGTGACAGGGGAAATGGGACAAAACACAAGGGGTGACTTTGCATCACAGAGACTAAGTACATCACTAGAAGCGTCAAGGCAGAAGCCAGGTTCCCTGTATTGTGGAAAAGCTGGTGGGTGGATTGAAAAGGTCCTTTAGGGTAAAGACGTTGGTGTTTGTGAGCGCTGAGACATTACAGACAGCGAAGGAAGGTAAAAAGGTGATGGAAAAGGATGTGTGTGGTGGTGTGTCTGTAGCTGCACAGTCAGAAAAGAAGCAGACCAGTCTTCTCTGGGCTGAGAAGAGGCCTGTACGTGGCGGGAAGGGATATGTTTGATGGGATGGATTTACAGGATGAGTCTGGCAGGGCACAGGGAGGCTTCAATGGGGAAACATCTTCATAATACTGAGCCTGTCTTTGGATGGTTATTCGTCACAGGATGCTAGGAAAACGAGTTGACTAATTCAGATAGAAGGTAACTAAAGTGAAAAACTACTTTATGTACTGCATGAGGGATCCTCACCTCTGAGGAAGACTAGACGTCACCATCACCTTCAGTAGTGGCAGTCAGTCTGTGTATCACAGCAGTGCTTTGGGAACTGATGAAGCGCGGCAACTGGCTTTACTGGGCGATGCACTAACAGGTCCTGCCCAAATTGCTCATGACCTAAAAAGGTGCAGATGGGTTCAAGGACAAGGCCTACAAACAAAAGAGAGAATGAGGTGGCAGATGCCTTAGCAGGCATTGCAGCAATTCAACTGAATTGATTCAATTCAATCGCAGCAATTCAATATAAGTTCCAACTATGTCTTGGTCAAGAGCAGTCAAATCAAATGATAACTGGTAGCACGGGGAATTGCTATAAATATCATGACGTTTCTATAAATATAGTCTTGGTGAGGCTGTTCATTGGGTTGATGCAAAGCTACTGAGTGCTAACTAATGATTCACTGTCATATTAGATGGTGGCCGTCTTAGGTCTGACGCTATTCAGTATATTTAGGGACATGGGTGACAGAATTAAGTGTGTGCTTATTACATTTGCAGGTATTACCAAGCTGGAAAGCCTGTGGGCACACTGGAGGACAGTAGCAGAAATCAGGGTTATCTTTAGAAGTGGAAACATAGTTTGAGAAGAATATTTTCATTACAGACAAGTAGAAAGTTCTGTTATGTGTGCAAAAATAATCCAATGCGTAGATACAAAGGGGGGTAGAAGAGGAAATGTAACACGATCTGGAGCTCACAAACTAAATACAAAACAGGAATAAAATAATTCTGCAAGAAATTCATCATACTGACTGATGTGCACAGGAGACCATCTCAGGTGAAGTGGCCTAGTCCTTCCACTTCAGCTGATGCTAGCACCATTTCACCTCAAGCGCTACGTGCCAGTTTTGAGCACCACATTTTGAAGAAGATTTGGACCAAATTAGGGCAATTCCTACAAAAGCAAGAGTGACCTAGAGAATGTGACTAATCAGAAAAGTTTTAAAAATGGGGAAAACATGGTCTAAGTCTTCAAATGCATAAAAGGCTGCCACAAGGAGGCTGTGAGTAATCTGATTGTGTCCATAGTGTATAGGGGAAGAAGTCTGGGATTTAAATTAAAGCAAGGAAGATGTAACTTACCCAGTAGGGAAAAAATCATGTAGTAAAAGATGAGACAAGCCATAGGATAGGTTGTCTAGGAAGACAGAGGTCTGTCACATCTTTGGAGGATTTTAGGAACAGGTTAGATATATATTTGTCAGGAAACAGTTGATGTGAAATTGATCTTGCAGCTGATCTTGCCTAGATGGCATCTTGAGATCTCTCCCAGTCTCATTCTCTATCATCCTGTAAAATGAGACAAAAATGAAGCAAGGGCAGACGGTGAAGGGAAGAAGATTATGGGAGGAACAGCTGTTGGCGTGGAAGGACGGGGCATAGGTGGGATGCAGAGAATTGTAGTAACTTGCCATGCAAGAGGGAGGGAAGCTCCTTCAGTGTCCAGGGGCCCTGCTTTACTGTGCTGCATTTGCACAGCTGGACTTTCCGTCTTGTTTTTTTCAGAGGTTTCCCTGCAAGATCACATGAGGTGAAGGTGAAGGGAAATGCAGGCATCAGCTGGCAAAACGTCTTGCTTTGGCCTTAAAACAAAACTTGTGTTTTCTCTTTTTGTGTTTTTTAGCTGACATAGGCTTTACAATGTTTTCTTGCTCAAATAACTAGTCTGTCTCTGGTGAGGTACAACAGTGACTTGAGAAAATCCCTGAGCAAAGAGTTTGTGGGCTTTCATAATGTGCCTGAGTCTGCAGACCCCAGCTCTTGGGAGAGCATCATCCCTTTCATCTCCCATGCCTTCGTGAGGCATCTCAAACATGCTTTTGGACACGTTGGCCTGCCTTCCTGATCAGGGCCACATTCCTCTAAACTAGCCTACAGCCTTCCAGAAACGCGTCTGACAGCTGCACGGGGTCCTGTGGATGGGTGGCCCAGCCCTACGCCAGCGCAGTAGCTGAGCCCAGAGGGACAAACTTTTCCTAGGGACAGGACCGTGCATGATTTGAGGCTGAGAAGCTTAACTTCTACTCTGAAATAGTCTTCCATAAATTTGGGTACATTAGTGGCCAGAAACAGCTGTGAAAGGTTAAATCATCTTTCCTTATGGCTCTAATATGGTTCTAAGGGTGTTAGTACTGTTCTTGTTCCTCTTTTAAACCACACAGAGGCTCCACATCAGTTGGAAAACTGAATTTTGGGTGCAGCGTGACCCAACGAAGAAGTGGAGAACCTGGGTGCTGGAGCCAACGGAGGAGCTAAGGCTCTTCCCTTGATCCACTTCTGTTCAGTGTATAGACAGGATTTCCCTTCACAGAGTATCGAATCGAGGGTATTTCATTTCCCCATACCTCTGGATACTGCTTGTCCCTGGGTAGCAGTTGTGAGGACAGCAGGGTAGCTCTTTTGACCCTTTACTCTAGGAACAGCGGGTGTTTTTTTTCTTACCTCATTGACATCTCAGTTTTGGTGGAGCACGATGAAAGTGACTGGTCCCGACAGAGAGCGCGGTCAGCATCAGCAGGGATAAGTCAAAGTAAACCTCATGTCAAAACACGGTTAATTAACCCTGTAGTTTTCGCAGTATTCCTCTGCGTTCGGCTGCTGCAGACTGTTGTGCTCAGTCACCCACAGCACCTGAGGCACCAAGGGGCTGTGCGAGGGGGGTTGCTCCTAAAGGGGTGGAAGGAAGGCAGGAACCAGAGTAAGGCGTCGGCTGCTGCTGCGTGGGCATGGGACGAGCGGGAACTGAGGGCAGCCACAGCCCGAGGGTTGGGGGTTGCCTTTGCCACACCATGGTCCAGCCGTGTCCAGCTTTGAATCAGCTGCTGCTTGTCCCTAAGAGGCCACGAAGCAGATGGGAGGAGGGAGCAGGAGGGGGAACATTGGAAAATAGGTAGATTAATGAAACTCAATTCGTGTTTCTGCATCTCCCTCACGTGAGGGCAGTGACACTGCAGCTCTAGCCGAACAAAGATGCAAAGGGTTTTTCATCAGTAGAACAGTAACTTAGGACAGTGAGCACAGGCAGATTGCTCTCTGGGGACCAAAGTAAACAGAATTCCTATTTACCCAGGCTGGTCACACATCCTGGGACCAATCAACACATCGAGCAAGTGTGAGCTGAAGCTAATTACGACTCTCTTTCATATAACCATGTACATAAATAATCTGTCAACAGAGAGAAGCGTGCCTTCACCCATGGCTGCTGGAGAGTCCGGAAGAGATCCTGACAGTCCCGCAGAGCCAGCCTGGATTTCCATCGCAAGGCAAAAGCAGAGGGGTGTGCAGCAGGAGCAGGAACTCGACAGAGAAAAACTTGTGGCTCCAGATGTTAAGTCAGATACAGAGAAACAGAATAAAGAGAAGGAACGAACAGAGGTACTTACAATACAAATTTGTGATGCTTTCGTATCACCTTCCTGTAGTATTCTTTGGATCTACTGCTATATTACCAGTCATACTGTAATGATTACAGATACTTAATGAGTATAATCATAAGTAACAAAGGCTCTTGGAAATGTGTTACAGATTCAGAGTCCTCTGATTGTTCAGATATATAATTTTATATCTCCAAGAAATCCTGGAACTATGCGAGGTGTGTAAAATGTCTTGGGTGCCCAATACATACTTACCAGATCTAATGCGTGTATTGCATGCTAAAACACCCCCAAAGAGGTGCTAAATTGTTCAGTCTCAGATCTCTCTCAATACAGAGAATATACACTTTCTGTAACTATCCTTCTCAGCACAGCATTTCATTGAACATTGTATACATCCTGGATGATTTAATACTGAATGAACAGCTCGGTCCCAGAAGCTCCTAGGTAACAATTTTTAGAGCCTTGAGAAGTGAAACAGAATAAAAATAACTTTTGCACTTACAGACAGTGCCAAGATATAAATTCTGTTCTGTGTATATGGATAACTCGGATGCCCGTGTGGTGCCGTGAATACAGGCTGACGCTGCCTCTTCAGAGATCCCATGCAAAAGAGGGAGATACCTGTAGCAAATGATCTTCCCCGATGACAAAGCCGTGGTAGCAGAAGTGCTTGGCATTAATCCAGGGTACTAACAAGGCTTCCCTGGTCCTGGGCTAGCTCACGGAGGCAGCAGCGTGCGAGTGCTGCCTGTATCGCCTCCTGCGCAGCTAAGAACTCTGCACTGATGCAGGAGCGTGTGTGTCCTATACCAGCACAGCATTCCCAGTGCAAATGGCCTACTTTCTTGCCTCAGATGGTACCGTTAGAAACCCAGATAGCTGTATTATATCCTGGAATAAAAGAAGATCTCTAGGTGATGAAAAATAGCGGCAGTTAGATTAACAAGAAATAATACCTAATAAAATGTCTAGACAAGATATGAACTGCAATAATGCTCAACATTGTCACAGCACTTAAAATACCAAGGGTTTAAATGATCCCAAAATACAGTTTCTGTGTCAGAATAGGAAACTCCAGCTTTTAGCTGGCAATGTTCCCTAAAATTCATGCCATGCGTTTTATTTCCCTATATCAGCTAACAGAGGAACATGCCAAGATGCTCCTGACTGCAGCGTGTGAGGTTTGGTGCCACTGTACTACTCCCACCTTTTCCTTCTCCCACATGGCACCAGGCACTATCACTTCAGGGTAGTTTTTGATACTGGCAAGAAAATCCGTTTCTTTTTTTATGGAAAATCCATTTACCATCAACCGTACAAAAATACAGTGCCCTAACCCACAAAATTTGGGAGGTGGAAGGGAAATAGAAGTGAATAAAGCCGTTTCCAAATCCTATATCCTAAATGTTACCCTTGTGTTAGCAGACGTGTGCAAAGGGCTTGGAATACATTTGGCACTGAAGACTATAATAACCTACTCATAGGTACCATTATGAATAACGGATACGGAGGGATGGTTTTAATTTGTAAAGTTGAGTATCATGGATGCTAACATGAAACCACTGGAGCTTTCTGAACAGGTATCGGCTCAAGTGAGAGGGCTGGGACCAATGTGTGATGAGCATGTGTGGTCTTTGCACTGTGACAGGCACCACATCCACTCCCTTTGCTCCTGTCCTCCTAAACTGGTCTCATTCTCTCTGCGTTACTTGGATTTTATCCCTCTCTATGCCTAGGGGTCACTGAAGCAGCAGTGGAGCAAACCTTCACACTTGGCACCTAAAGCCACTTCTGAAGAACAGAGGAAAGAGACAAAGTCCGAAGTGAAGGAGCCGCTGCTGAGAACCAATTCACTGTCACATTATGTCCCTGGTATGAAATAAAATGCTTAAAATGTAGCTTGTTATCTCACAACTTTGTCAGAAGAAATCCTCCTTGAGTGCGCTGGAAGAGGAGTGGGGGCTAGATCCTAATCTCTTCCCCAGCCTCATATCAGCATGGCAAACCATTTTCTTGGCACTCACCTCTGGGGTTTTATTTGGTGCCATATTCTTTCAACCACCTTGATTACAGAGCAGTCAAAACTCACGTTGAAAGAAATGTGAATCGAGAGCGCTAGGCCGTTTCACAGGACGGGGTCCCAAATGCACTATCCCAGCGTAAATTGTAAAATGCATGCAACATTATTTTCAATAGCGTTCAATTTTAATGTGGTTTCCTCAACAAGCTGGAATGATGTGATCACAAACCGTCTTGCCCATCAGTCCTCCCACAATAACTTCGAATCTCTTTGGTAAATTAAAAATTGAAAGAAGGGCAGAAGTTTGGAAGGTAATAAAATTCCTGTAAGCTGGGGGCTGGGAGGAATTCACAAATGAATGCCCTTGCTAATGAAAAGACTCTCTTCTTTGGCCTGGTGTTAACACAGGGTACAGCAAGGAATCCGGGTCATTATGTTGGTTTTGGTAAGTTTAGGGATCAAAAGATACTATTAATGAGAAAAACACTATATTCTGTTGAGCATGGAACCGTTATTGCCTCAGGGCCGTAGTGCAGAAGCTTCCATGTGAAATGTAAAGATTTTCTACTGTAGGGCGAGGCACGGGAAGTTTTTAATGAAAGAGGCAGGCTGTACGGCTGCACAGCAAGCGAGTATGTGTTCATGTGTTTTATTCACAGTAGCTCCGTCACCAGCACCGGTGGATAAAGAGGAAATAAGCCACTTTAAGAAAGCCAGTAATGCTGCTCCGGATCAGCCATCGTGGATGGAACTGGCCAAAAAGAAATCGCAAGCTTGGAGTGATATGCCACAGATTATAAAATAGAACGATGCAAACAAATAGCATCTTTCACAATTAAGTCAACTACTTAACCGAACTTCTACAGACCAGCTAATCACAGGGAGGAGTCTCTTGATACAGGAGAAGGGTTTTACTACACAGCTGTGGAGAAAGTGTGCAATAGGTGCAGTCAAAAAGTTTACCTTCAACTTTGTAGCAATCAGGATTGCAATGGCAATGGATTACTTAAATTATGCTAAGGACATACTTACACTTCGGAAAATAAAACTTTTACCTTATGTATTTCCTGTGTTTTCTGCTTTTAATGACGTTTGCATCGAAACGGGATCTTTGCTATACTTTACTGAACTTTTGCTGCTGGAAACTTCTCTTTGCTATGGTTTTCTCTGTTTACACTTATAAATTGTGCACTAACAGCATTCTGTTGATGCGTTTCACTGGAATTGCCTGACATTCTTTTTATCAAAGCTGTTTGGACCATGGAGGTATTCATGAATAGGGGCTGGGGAGTGCTCCATTAAAATGCGTTGCATGAGCTGTGTGTTTGCCTAGCTGAGCCAAGTGGTCCAGTTTCAGGGCTTAGGTTACATTTCGTGAGGCACAAATACGCACATTTATGCGTGACCATGAATAAAAATTCCTCAGTTCCTTCTGTGAGCAACCTTGGTTGCACAGCGTTTGCAAGCAGGCAGGCAGTAAGGAAACTGAACTGCGGCTGGAAGCTCATCAATGCGTTCACAGTTACTTTCCTACCTGAATTTATCTGGTTGCAACTGGTTTTATGTGAAATCATCATTCTCAATTAGGAGGATAGTATGGGATAGGTTGATAGGACAGTATGAATTTAATTAAAAAATAAGAATTTAAATGCTTTTAACTAGAGTACAAACTGAAATGCTGGGAAAAACTGTGAACTTCAGTTGCGATGTCAACTTCACATATCTCCCCCTACATAATCTTAATTATTCTTATTAAAAAAATAGTGATGTATAGCATCTCTGTACTTTACTACCTTTATATAAAATTCTCATGCTCATCGGCCTGCATCTCCCACAGCAGTTGGGGACTCCTGCTCTTGAAGTCTCCTAGGCTCTTCACCTTCACCTGTTTAACGAGACCGACAAGAGAAATTATTCTGCTTATTGACCAAAATCATTCTGAATATATTTTAAGACCTCCCCATGAGTTAAAAGAAGCTGACAACAAATCCCGTTAGCTAATTTCTTTGGAACAAAATGCCCCACTGCTAAGACAAACATTTAACTTAGCGTACGTATATATGTGCAAAGTAATACCTTAGCACTGTGCTCCCTAGGTTTATTTATGTATATATTTGTGATTTTTGTTTTTCTTGTTGCATTAACATTCTTTTTGCAAAAATTTAGCGAGACTTTAGGAAGCACAGAATTTCCTAACACCTGCCTTTGCAGTTTCCAAATCGTGTTTTCTCTAAGGAGGGAGGGAGGGAGGAAACTCCCTCGGTAATGACAATTGCATTTTGTAATGAATAAAGAAAGGCGGCGTTGGAGCATGTGAATATCCAAGACACTGATCCCAGTTTTCAGGCAGGTTGTCTTTCATTGTCAAAAACAGGACGAGGAAAAACAAGTTTTATATTATTTGTCAAAGCCTTTGGATAAAGCCAGTCAGCCACCATCGCTGCTGAGGGCCTGATGCGGCCGCTGGACAGACGAGCTCCAGCCCATCTCAGGTCCCCACGCAAACTGGTTTCTGCCAACTGGCCCAGGGTTTTCTCCTTTATGCAGATCACAAAAGGCAGCGTGGATGTCCCCGCTGAAATGAGAAGTGGCAAGACAGCTCTCTGGTAAGCAGATCCACAACAGAAATAGTAACTTAATTACGGGACATGCAACCTTGGGCTCAGTTGCCCGAAGGTTGGTTGTGTAACCAACTTTCAAGTTGCTGCCCCATAAGCAAGCAAGAACTCTCCTTAATCTCAAGTGATTTTTTGGGGGTATTCAAATCTTACTCTAGGACCTACAGTAGAAATAGGTACATTTTTCAGATACGATAAAAAACATCTTAACTCCCTCTCTCTCCAAAACACCCTTTCTGTAATAAACAACTCAATAGCATAAAGTGTAATTTTAAGATAAGCTATTACCTTTTGTAGCAATCATGAAAAAAAAAAAAACGGTTTCTGTATTAAAGGAATATAATATATAAAAAAAGACCAAATTTGTTTCCTCTAATTATCGCCACTCCATGCAAAGAGCACAGTGTTTTCAGGAAATGGTCTGTCTCCATCCAATTCTCTCCCGTTTTAAAATGATTAAAACCGTGTTGAATCATGACTGACTTCTGGAGCATGACCTGCGCAGCTGTATGGGGAAGAGTAGAAATCTCTTTGACTATCTCATGTTTTCATAGACGGATGGTCAGGAATAACGGAGACGGAAGGCGGAGGTATCATGGCAAGACCTGCAGAATCTCAAGGAGAACAAGCCCTGTGTCCCCCGCTTTGCAGACGCATCAAGGAGAGGAGGGGAGGGGGGACCAGCTCTTCACCAAGAGCAGCCTGACTCCTGGTGCAGTATTTGGGATCCGAATTTGGGAGCATGCTGAGGTGGGAAGTGCGGGACAGACGTCAGCCTGTGTTTTGCCATTGACTGATACGTGGTCCAGATATTGCTGCCTTAGGGTTTCCATTCACTTTTGGTTTTTAGCACCAAGTGGGTGTGAATGACCGCCATGAGTGGTGGCAGCTGGCTTTGTGGAGCCTTCTGAGCCGGTGAGCAACCTTCACCTGACCTCCAAGGGAATGGGGCTGAGGCCCCACAGGCTGCTCAGACCTATGTGAAATGAACTCTGTATTGACCAATTCTGCTGTAATTAGGGAGGAATTTTAAGTATCTCAGAATATGCTTCGGAGATGTGGTAATATGATGTTCTTTTCACGATTGCCAAGGGAGGTTGTTGACACCAAAGGTTTAGATGACTTCAAAAACCTGCTAGACAAATCAGTGGAAGACAAAAATCCATCAAGTGCCGCTCACCATGAAAGCCAGGCCCTTGGCCTGGGAGATTGTGAAAGGCTTTGGGAGGCCGTGTGACTGATGGACTCGTCATATTCTTCCTATTCTCCTTCCTATTCGTGTCATATTCACTTTATATTCTCCTACTGCTGCCAATGGCCCAGGCCTTTGTGCAAGAGAAGACACTTGGCTACCTGGACCTCTGATCTGATTGACTAAGGGGAGTTTTTATTTTCTCATGGTGTTGGTCTGTGCCCAGGTTTCTTCACTGTAAGTCAAAGGGTCGTGCAAGTAGGTCTTGCTATAGCTGTTTTGTCAACAGGTAGGCAGGAAATAGTTTTAGAGCCCATGTATTCTTCCTTGGACAAATGGCTCATTTGTGGCAATGGGAAGATGCAAATACAAATATATTTTTCTTCTCTGTATGAACAGTGATTTATGTTTCACACTCAATACCACCCAAAGAACCTTTCACGTCTGATCAGCTTTCCTAAGGACGTCAGATGTACTTTTCCAGCAGAGAAGCAATATGACTGACTCAGGCTGATCCATTTTGCTCAGGCAGCTGCAATATATAGCGTTGGGGTATAACATCTAACAGTGAAATAAAATGCAAAAATTTGCCCTTTGTTCGTGACTCATGCACATAAACTAACAGAGTCTGAATTACAGTCAAAGAACAACAACAAATGGACTTGAAAAATAGAGGAGTTTCTCCCAGAAGTGCTGCATGATACATCTTTGGCTTTCCGTTTAACGAGCAAGGTGACAGTCTGTGAGCAGTCGTCCTTCCCAGCGGTGAAGGACCGCGCACAATGCCAATGAAATTGTGTATCAGGCATCTTTCCGTGCAAAAACTCTAGGTTTGATGACTTACACAGTTTACTAGTTGGATTATCCTAATTAGCTACCTCACAATGGAGGTAGTAATTTTAAGTAAAAAATGACAGCTAAATTATTTTTAATGTACAGCAAAGTGCAATTAATTTTTAAGGCCAAAATATCCCTCTGGCCTTTACTTTGATATGGTGTTTTGCACTGTGTTGCCTTTGACAGTAAAAACGTTTACTAAATCTGTTCTATTTTTTTTTCCAAGATGAAGAGGAATATAAAATCTTGTTGCCAGTGAAAATATCCAACAGCAGCGAAGGAAGCAGCTTGCTGTAATTTTGCAATGCCATTAATTCCCTCTTAGTCTCGAGGAACATAATAAACTTGCCAAAATGTTTGCTTTGTATACACGATGAGCACTCTGCTGTGGGTAACAAAGGTTTAATTACAGGATTTTGTGTTTGCGGTTAGAAGATAACTTTTGTACTGTTATAGAGTCCAAAAAGAAAAGAAAAAAAAAAAGCCATTTGTGAGCACTGGGCAGTGCTACATGTCTCATAAAACCCCAGGGGGGAATGTAACCCTGCGTGATCCAGCACAGAGTGACTGCAAAGGGATTAACTCTTGTAGAAGGCATTTCAGTTCCAAGTGGGCACAGGTCTCAGGCTCACATATTCCTGATGTTCACCAAGCCGCTCAACAGGCGACAGGAACCGTTGAGGTTTTTATAGCCTGGGATGCGTTATTGTCTGGCTTCACACAATAAATACCATTTGAAGATTTTTATGGATTATTACTCCCAGTTCTCTGCCTCATGTTACTCTCTGAAGCTGGAGACTGATGGGACACGTATTCACACGGTTCATTCAGCTCTTCTTCCTTTGCAGTAACTTGCAGCACCTTTGCTTCATCTGCAGATTCTAATTCTCTACGTACACTGGCTGCATTCCCAAAAGAAAACCTCTCTAGCTCATCTAAGGCAGCTTAAATGGAGGTCATTCAGAAAAATGTTGAACTATCTCCCCCTCTGGGATCCCAAATTGCTCTCTTACGAACTGTTAGGAATGCAGCTAAGAGTGTGTAAGATTTTACCAAAGCAAAGTGATAGAGGACAATTTTCACAGAATCACAGAATGGTTTGGATTGGAAAGGACCTTAAAGATCACCTAGTTCCAACCCCCTGCCATGGGCAGGGACACCTCCCACTAGACCAGGCTGCTCAAAGCCCCCCCAAAGCTTGAACACTTCCAGGGATGGGGCATCCACAACTTCCCTGGGCAACCTGTTCCAGTGCCTCACCATCCTCAGAATAAAGAATTTCTTCATAATATCTAATCTAAATTCCCCCTCTTTCAGTTTAAAACCGTTACCCCTCATCCAATCGTTACACTCCCTGATAAAGAGTCCCTCCCCATCTCTCCTGCAGGCCCACTTTAGGTACCGGCAGGCTGCTCTAAGGTCTCCCCAGAGCCTTCTCTTCTCCAGGCTGAACAACCACAACTCTCTCAGCCTGTTTTCCTTCCTTCCATCTCACACCTTCACATTGAGTACTTTCATTGTTGATTTCTTTTTCCTTTGTTTATTTACTTATTTGCATATGAAATGGTGTATGTTGCAGGTTCCTAATTCCACTGAAGCCTATTCAAGGATGCTGAGCCAAGTACTGTGGTATCTGAGGGCCTCTTAACTCATTTTACCCAAATATGGTTTGATTTCTAAAGTTTAGAATTGACATGTAATTTATTACCCTGCCTTTGAAAGTCAAGTCTGCCTGAGAAACATTTTAATAAAAAAAGAAAAAAGAAAGAAATCTCTGTTCACTGTCTACTGGAAAATGGCACTTTGCACCAGTGGGTCCTGTGATGATTACCAGCATGTGGCTTCCACACTGTCACTTGTCACCCGTGCCAGCAACTCAGGGATGACAAGGCAACTGGGCCACCCATGCTGCTCTTGGGACAAACCGTGAAAAAGCATGGCCCCATCAGAGATGGCAAGGAGGCAGAGGAATCTGGCAAGACCCTCCTATTGCCAACCACCACCCGTGCTGGCCCTCCCCAACCAGCAGCTGGTATCAGACCGCATTGAGATGAGGCAACGATACTTACTTGACTCTGGGCTCCAACTCCAGGCATGGGACTGCTTGTGCGAGTGACAGCCCAAGGTGCTATAAAGATTTCAGCACCATGTCAGAAACTGGAGGTCTCTGAACCGCAGAGACAAGTTTGTCCCAAAGTCATGCTCTGGTGATCATGTCTCCCAAAGAAATCCTATTCCCATATTATTTTTATTCCTTCTCCCCCTGAATGTAACTACATTATCAATAAACCCCTCCAAACCACTGCCTACATCAAAGAACCAAGCAGAACTGTCTGGAAAGAGCAAGGAAAACACCCAGAGTTGTGACAAGAGAAGAATTCAGTTAATAACCCTTCAGAAAATAAAAGCCACCTTTCTCAGCAGAAATAACAGAGACTCCTTAATAAGCCGTTGGCTCATCCTGTCTGCACTCAGCACAGGAGATAATTTTGATGGGCAGGCTGCCTGCAGACAAGGCAGAAGAATAAGGCCCTGAGCCTGTCCAGGCAAAACAGACATCTTCCCCATCTGGCCACTCCTTTAAACAAGGGTTGACTTCTTTTAACTCCTTTGCCTCTTCCTGCAGCACTCCCCCTGAGTACGCAAAAGGGATTACTTTTTGCTTAATGAAGCCTTTTGTTTGGTTCATGCCTTTATTTTGAACCACAAAATAAAAGACTCCTAGGTACAAGGAGTCACTTCCCACACCCCGGCCTTGTGGCATTGCAAAGCTCACCCATATGCTCTTTCAAACCCCCGGGCTACCTGGTGGTTCAATGGTGGTTCGAAGCAAATCCAGCTCCAGCGCTCACAGGACCTGCTGGGAAACACAAGGACAAAGAAGTTGGAGCTAGAGATAACAGAGGCGACCTTTCCTGCTCAGCAGGGAGTCCTTACTGCCCAGTTTCATTGCTGCTTCTTCATCCTCCTCTGTGATTTTCGGTTTGTTTCCTCAGTGTGCAGAAGCAGCCCGCAGTGGGCTGCCGGCCGCCGAAGGGTGGCTGCATTTCTTCAACATCCCATCCAGCTACTGAACTCGGTCCGTCGGTGGAGAGCAGGATGCGAGCAGCCTGGGGCAGCGGGTTGCACATCATTTTTGATGGTGGATCGTGCTGTCAGCTGCTCTCCAGAGAGACACTGAGCTTTTGAATTGCCTTTTCACGCCACAATTTCCCCCATTATTGTTGAGGATGTAATTTATCTTACCTTGTGATCGTGGACAGGAGATCGGGGAGGCAGATTTTACTGTGACCTACTTCCCTAAAGCAGGATGGGAAGGAGGGGTTTGCTTTGGCTTGGGAAAAAGGCAGTGCTTGCTGTCAGAGCCCATTCGTGTGGGCTTACATTTCATGCGGGGAAAGCAGAGGGTGGTTATTCAAACAGGGAAATTGGTTCTGGCTTCCCAATTTGCTTTTACCCCATTGCATAAACAGCTCCTCAAATCTACCTACCAAAATAAGCCCTACCTTCACCAGCTCCTGTTTCACACGACCCCCGGCACTGCGCTGTAAAATAGTGATGCCCAGACTGAGTCTTAGAAGTTATGCCAAGGATAGCGGAGGAGAAGAGGTGTTTCCTTGGCTGCTTTTAATGTAAATGATGGACAAAAAGGGAGCCTCTTAACTGTACGCATGTCTCAGAAATTGGCTCCAGTAATTTGGAATCCTTGTTAGCAAGTAACAGATGAGTTTCGGAGAGGGCAGAAGGATACAAGTTTAATTTCTTGCATAACGTTTTTGAAATACAACTGAAGTATGAAGTTGAAATTAAGAGAGAATAAAAATCTCCACCTTGTCTAAATAAAATAACCTTTGAATTTTATTCTTCTCTTATATATAAACTAATAAGTTCTAATTTTTAAAACATTTGATTTTAGAAGCAAATGCTTGCTCCCAAGACAAAGACATTCTTCCTCCCCATTCAGTGGGTGATTACTCCTATTTCTGGCCCTGAATTCTGCCTTCCCTTCAAGCAACTTAGTACAATTTGGAGCTTTTACATTTGGTCACAGAAACTGTTTTGATCAAACTGGACTCTGGTGTGTGACAAACCAGTGTCCGTCTCCTCCGCTGCAGCCTGTCAGTTTTACTCACTTAAAACAACCTCCAGGTCTTGCCTGGTGCTGAGGACATCCCCAACACATTCAGCAACTTCAGTCCAGGCTCTGACCATTCATTTTAGGGGAACTTTTCTATTTACACACCAGAATAACTGAGGTTGGAGCCAGCCCTTCTTCCCTATCAGAAAGTGATGGTGCAGAAATGCTGCAGGAGGAACCCTTTCCCTATGCGGTCTAGGCAGATGTTTTTATTACATGCCTCTGGCTGCTTTTCCAAATCCTATTTTACTTTTTTTCAGCCTTGTTAGGAATTGCTTAGATGAACCCCATGAAGACGCCATGCCCTGCCGCCAGGTCCCACACAAGGGGTGCAAACGTGGGCCTGTCGCCCAGTGCGTGGGTCCTGCTGCCTTCCGACAGGCAGCATGTGGGAGCAGGAGCCGGCAGCCGCCTTCCCTGGCTGTGGCACCACACACGGGCCTCCAGCTGACCCCAAGGTTTACCCTTCATAGACACAGGGCTCCCTTCAACTGACTCAATATAATTGTACATATTGATTAATGAGTGAATTAAGCTATTGAATTCTGGCTCCCTGACCCCTCCAAGGTACAGCCACTGAACTGTTACGCTTTTAATCATATTCTGCTCGGTTGCATGTAGGAGCTCACGCTGGTGTTTGCCGTGCTTGGGGACCTACTTCAGAGTGGCGTATTTTGATTACCGCAGTGAAATGTAGCTACTTGCTTGTTTCTGACTAATACATTTTATGAATCTTCCCTGGTGTTAATAAACATAGTAATGTTTAATTATTGAGACATTTCATAAAAATGTTTTTGAGAGGAAGACAAATTTTATGTTCTGACTAAATAATTAAACATTATGCAAATGTTCACAACCCCAGCATTCTGGTTAAGCAAAACAATACTTGGATGATGGCCTTGTTTGCGCACTGAGTTAGTATTGTTGTGATTGTTGGGCTGTGATTAGCAGCAGATATGGTATTACTGGGATTTAAAACTACAAACAGGTTCTGACGAAACAGGACGAGCATGAGGGTAAGGCTGAGAGCCAGGCTGCAGCCACGGTCTGCGGAGGAGAAGGTGGGTCATTTTCCCCCAAGAACCACCTGCCATCCCAGTTGTGCTCCCTGGGGAGCAAGGCCAGCCCTGGGCTCACCCTCCTGCGGCTGGCAACCTCACCTCAACGGAAAGGGAAGAAGTAGGGCTGCAGGCTGCGACACAGCCTGCAGTGTGGGAGAGACGGGGAGGAAAGCCATTGCTTTCCACACAAGCCCATTTCACCTGTGGCCAACGTGACGCTCTCCACCTTGTCCTTGCATTTTCCTCTCTGGTGGTCAGGGACAAAACCTGGGCCTTTTTGGTTTTAGAGTTTAATTATTCATAAACACCCTTGCCTTGAGATGAGTCGTCCTGAAGCCTGACTTTGAACATGTCAGTACACATGTGCCGTAACTCTGTAACCTAGGGTTAAGGTGTAATCACCTTAAAAACCAAAGGACGCTGCATGTGTCAGTCTTGTAATTAGTTACAGCTCTGTTTCTCTCAGGATAGGAAAAACATTAACAGTATGCATGTCATGCAATATGCTAGTGATACAGCTATTGCAGTCATCAAACTCGTCATCACGGACATGTTACAAACTTCAGAAAGAGTTTATTAATTGCTCAGTGTGCTCCGGCTGCCAGCGGTGCTTACCGGCTTTGATTGGTGTCTGCTCCTGATACCTGCGCGTTTGGTGGGTGGAATTAGCATTTGCCCACACAGTTGCACAGCACGTGGGATCACACTGGGACCTGTCATCCTGAAAAGTACTTTTTGGGAGTAAAATACAATACCAACATATTGCTTTTCAACTGCTGGTTTCCCTTTGTGTGCCAGGAGAGTAATCTGCATGCAATTGAGAGGAGGCTGCACACCTAGTTTGCATGAGGAGATGGGAATCTAAAGCTTCTTTTGAAGCTGTGAAGAAAGGAATAAACCGCTTCATTTAAAAATGTGTGTCCTCGGTGTCCTTCCTGGGGGATGGATCTATCTGATAGTCCCAGAGCTCTTATATTATTGCTGTCATTTTTGTTGCCTGTTGGAGCTGCGACAGCGCCTAGCCTGTTGCTACTTACATGTTATTGCAGATATAAGGGAAGGGCTCCCATCTGACTGAGGTTCATTTCTCTTTTTCCTAAAACCTTGGTCTAAAAAGTCCTAAGACGTGGGAAATTGCACTCATTATTTCTAAACACCATGAAGAATGCTTCTGTCTTATCTATGTTTTCCTTGCTATCTACCATCCTCCCACTGCTGCTTGGATAACTATAGGTTTGCTTTGTGGGGAGGAGATGGGATTCTAAATTGGCAGAAAGATAACACTCAAATGAAAGAAACATCACTAAAGCCTTTAAGGCTGGTCAGGATGACTTAATACAGCCTGAATCCCTGCTGCGATAGGGTGAAGCATGAGATCTTTTCATTACAGCAGAGCAACAGCTCTGCTAGTTTAAATGGAGAGCAGCTTTGATAATTATTTTCAGTGCTGCAGTGTTCACATGGTCACAGGGATTGTCTTGACACTTGTCATGTCTTGGGGGGATACAAGTTAAGGTTAATGATATGTACTACAAGTAATTTGAGCAAGGGGGTCTAAAGATACCATTCTCTTATTCCTTCTCTCTCCCCAACCCTCTCCCAAATCAGCTGCTGACAGAATCACTTTGTCGCATACCTTGCGTTCAAATGACAGCTCTCATCCTCCACAGAGTGGACTTGTGCCCCCTTGTCCATGGCCCTGCTGTGGAATGACATGCACAGTGAATACGCTTCTTAGGGTAAAATTTAGAAAGGACCGGTTGATGGGGAGACCATAAATCCCCTTACCAATGATTAGGGACGCACCTAGGATTTTAACTTTTTACCTGTATCTAACGTGATGGGGCTGGACATGATTAGAAGGACACAAATTGCAAGGTCATGTTTTGTCAAGGCACTCGGGAATCTGTTTCTTTTTCCCTTCATCCCAGTGTGAGCTAGTTTAACAATTTCTGGTTGTTCTTCACAATTTTAGCAGAGGATTATGAAGGCAAAGTAGCTGGGGAAGACAGGAGAGTGGCACAAGATGAGAGCAGGACATGCTGGGGTAAGGAAGGTACAAGACCGAGGGCTGTGCCTCTTTGCCCGTTGAGGCGATGCTGACTCAAGCATTGGTAGGCCACAGCCGATGACTACAATTAGTGCAAATGCTCACCCAACCATTGTCTCGAGCATCAGATTCCACATATAGTTTTGGCTGGGAATTAGTTTACCAAGAATGAATGCAGAGGGCCACACAGCTAGTGTAACTGATGGAGAGGCAGTCTGCTCTGTCCTTGTAAACCACTTGTAGCTTGTGGCTACAAACCCTCCTGTTCACCTTTTGCTGGGAGAAGGAATTGTCATCCCCTGCCCTGTGCTGTTTCTAGTGGCAGAAAATGTGCACCAAATTCATCCTTCAGCTAGTGCTCCCCCTCTATGAAGAAAAATGTCAGGTTGGCCCAAGAAAGCACAGGAAGCTTTCCCCCTGCACCTCCATCTGCAAAGCCCTGGCTGTAGCATGGCTCTTTGCAGGCTATTGACCTCCACCAGAAACTGAGAGTAAAGTGAAGGGATGGGGCAGCAATCGCTTTATTCCAGTTTGGTCTGCACAAGGTGTCCAGATCTGCCCTTCAGTGGAAGAAGGAGACACCCACTGACCAGACATCCCCTGGGTGATGGGGCAAGAGTAGGAGGGAGTTAGCTGCCCCAGAGTTGGGTTTTAGCCAACAGTTGGGTGCCTGGGTTTGACTCTTAATGTCTGGTCCTAACAAAGTAGATTGAACCATGTCCTGCACAACCCTGCCTTCCTGTGGGAAGCAGGATTAAAGATGAAGAGCTGGGCTGGACTAGACAAGAAGAGAGGTGAGACAAAGAAAATGACGCAAAGACTAACATGCAGCCAGCCCACTCTTTGGCAGGGGAGCCTGTGCCAGAAGTCTGGAGTATAAAGTTTTAGTCTGTGTTTCTTGGCAGTGAGAAATTTAGATTTGCATTGTTTTTGCAGATTTTAGCTCAGGTTTTACAAATCTCCCTGTCTTTGGAGAATATGCCAGAGTCTTAACTGCACATTACTCAAGTGGTTATTTGGGCATTTGTAGTGGGTGGAGCTAGAAAGTCTTTATAATTTGTAGCAATTCTGCACAACATAAATTAAAGAGTTATACAGTTATACAGTCCCTCTCAAAGCTTCATCTACCAATGAGACAATGTACCAGATTTTGAGACCCTTCCTTCTAAAACATTGTATTTTTTTCCCTAGGTAAATTGACTTGGATTCTTTCCCTGTGCTGTCTGGACCTGTAGTTATTTTTGCTAGGAAAGGGTCCCTTCAGAAACCTCTACTTGCTGAGGGCCTGATTCAGACCTTCCTTTGACTGCAGCTTCCCTGTCATCGGTAGACCAACCACCAGGTTGCCCCAAGGTAAGTGAAAGGAGACATCTTCTCAGTGTATTTTGCTTACGATGAAGATGTCCAGTTCACAAAGTCTAGGTCTCAAAACTTCCCTGAAAATTTTTCCATCTTTTAAAATTAGGAGAGAGAGAGTACCATGAAGTAGGCATGTGGAAAATGAGCTGGCAATCCAAATCCTTAATTCTTAACATGATTTCCTTTCGCTTGGACTATCTCTTGAATAGTAAATGAATCTGTCTGTTTTTTACCCAGGCATTGGACCTCAGCTACCGTCAGCAATATTGGCACAATATGAACTTCATGGTTTCCAGGTTTATGTTTATGTAATAGTAGGGATGCATTTAAAAGCCTCTGCCTTTAGGAGGAGATGAATAAATGTAAATGTTCATCACCTCTGAGCAGACGGCAGAGGCATTTGCGGCTCAGACAGAACCTCCACAGTGAGTGAAATGACTGTGATGTGGGGGTGAGGGTAGAGAAACATGAATTTGGAGACTGAGCTCTGTTCCTACCTCCCCGAGAGACTTCTTGGACAGATTAGTTGTTCTCCCACCTCAGTTTTTATCTTGTTAAAGTGGACCAGCAATTTACCTACTGGAAAGAATGGCATCATCACACCTAACTTCTGAGTGAGTAACAGCTGTGTGCGGAGAAACGGCGTCACAACATGTAACAGCAGATTATTTCATAACGTAGTGACAGAAAAGGCAGAATAAAGATTACCTAAATGTGGCATTTTTTGTCTACTAAGCATTTGGATCTACAATCATATTTTAACACAATTTTCTACATCTCTCTATTTGTTCATTATTAGCACTACAATAGGTGCTACACAAGCCACCCATTAATACACAGACTGTACATCCAGCAGCTTTGTGTATAAAATAAGTTTACGGTACTACGAAACAAAAACTGTCTTTTGCTAGCTCAGCCACTGAAGCATTCATTTGCTTCGGTTTGTGCCTGTTAAGCCGTAATGAGATCTGAATTTGTATGAGCATCAAACCTGTCTGTGAGATGGGAAAACCTTCAGTATTGTTACGCATGCATCATTTTACCTAGTCATAGGGAGGAGATAGGAAAGCTTCCCTTCCCTTCCTTTCCCTCCCCTCCCTTTCCCATTAGCCTGGTCTCCTACTGCTGCACCATGGCTTGAAGCCTGGCTCCTCAACACACCAGGTGCAAGAAGGTGGTTGAAGGGGACTTGGCTTTTCCTTTCACCAGCCATGTGCTGCAGGGGTGGCTTGTGACCTTACATATCAAAGGCCCTGCAGAAATACAGCTTCACTGAGCGAGCTGCTCAGCTAGCATATAGCAAAAACGATTTGGTCATGAAAGGCTTATGGTTGAAAAAGGCAAAACTGGGGTGAAATGGAGGTAGAAGCACTGAAAGTCCCAAGGTGTTTGCTTGCTAAAACAAGCAAAGGTGTTCCTTGTTAAAAAACAAGGTTAGTGTCAGGCTGGGAATAAATCCCATCTCCGAGACAGGGTTCAATTGTCAGTCAGGAGACACAGACAATTTTCAGACTGCCATTTCTCAGTTGAGCAACCGTGAAGACTTCTGTTGTCACTGCCAAGCACCTTTACCTTTTTTGCATCTTTCCTGGTGCCTGGGAAAGCCAGAACATGGCACCATGAAACACAAGGACAACAACGCTGTCATGCTTCTGAATGAGTCAGGAAAAGGGTCTGGATAAAACGAGATCCAAATCTGATGAATGGCAACAACTGTGCAGCCCCATAGAATTCAGCAGCTCAGGTATGCCAGAAAGAGCCACTGCAGCATATGTACAATTAGGGCAGGCCTGGAGCATCTTTTGCCACTTTTCCTTTACTCTGGCATTTAGGTAATACCTTAGTAAAAATTTCCCAGCATGAAATCTTCCCTCTGTCGAAATACGATTACGCATTTCTCTCTCGTCGTTTATTGTTTGTTTTTGTTTTTTTTTTTCCCCTGCTGGTATAGAATAGCAAGCTCCTTGGTCTTTTATTTTTCAGCAACCAAAGCTGGAACAATAAGGATTTAAACTTCCCCTATTTTTAAAACAATTTCTTCCCCCCGAGTCTCCCCCATTATGGTTCTAATAGCATTTTCGCCTTAACACTTGCATTTAAACACTAGTGTTTGGAAGTGCTTAATCTTCTCCAATTTCAAACTGATACTCCAGTTGAACAGCAGTGGCTGCAGGATGAAAGAATAACTTGGCAGGAAGAAAAAATTCAGAAATTTGCCCGCATTAAATCTTGTTCAGGCCCAAAAGGGAGCTGCCACGCTCATCAGAAGTATGCGACATTTCAGTGTATCAGCCAAACAGCCCCAACTCCTCTTGTCTGGCAGCTGCAGCATTTTCCTTCCCTGCGTGCTTTTTCCACGCTTCAAGCAGAGGAATATGCCAAGAGGCGTTTGATTATTGCTATAGTAGGTCAGATGAGGGCAATGTTGATTTTTATTTTTTTTTCCTGTCTTGACCTTTGCCTTCTTTCTTAGGAAACTAACTTCAGGGGAAGATGTCAGAGGAACTGAGAAACAAGCACATTACAATTACTCTATTGTTTGGGGAAGTTAATAGTTAATTGGGTACTGTCAAGGTCCAGTCAGTAAACCTTCCTAATGCAAATGTTCAATCAGTGAAAGGACAAAAAATAGGAAGGCTCAGACAGTCCTCGTGAAATAACTATCATTAAACTCATCTTGTAACAGAGTCTTTTCTTCACCAGACTAAGCTCTCCTGACAAAAGGACTTTTATGTGAAAATGTCTCTGGCAGGTTTTTTTTCCGGCACAGAAATGCAAAAATTCATATCCCTAAGCAACACTAATCTATTAGAGGCAAATAATGGTGGCTCTAATGTTTTCAGCTTGTTGGGATCTCTACAAAAGTTTCTGCCGTAGATGTGTGTGTGCACGTGAGGATGTGCATGCACAAGTTTTTGTTCGAAAGTTATTGTGCTGAATTTGTTTTTGAATAAAAAATCCACTTCATTTCACTTCTTTATAAGAGGGAGGACTGAGGCACACATTTACATAATAAATTCTCACCACTCAATGAATAAAATCACAGAACAGCCTGGGTGTCAAGACCTTGCAAACTACTCCTGAGCTGCTTTTTTTTGCGCTTTGCCTGAGTTGCCACCAGCCCCTCTTTACAAGCTTTGAGAAAGCCAGCAAAATCACTGAGGGCTCCTGTGTATGTGCAAAAATGTGCTACTGTAAATGTGCAAAAATCCTGTAACATGTTTACACATTGGTTAAGAAAAAATAAATCTATGGAGACTTGTTACGTGTCACTCTTCAGACAGGATAACTAGTAAGATTTTTGCACAGTTTATGAAGTTCTAGTGGAGAACTTACTAGAACTTACTTTTACTGGGAGTAAAAATGTGTACTGTAGACTTTGTCTAAATTAGGTGAAAGATGAGAAAAAAAAGGGGAAGCAATCGAATCAATTAAAAGGATTGAACGTTGCTAGCCAATTTAGCACTACATGGTAAGACCATGGCTTTTGCGAGGTAGGTAGGATCCTCCTAACCTGAGGGTGCTATTTTATTTTAATGGGAGCTTTCGGACACCAAACATGCATTAAATTCCTGGAACACATGAAACAAACCACTGAAGATAGGGGATTACGTAGAGAACAGAAACATCTTAAATAATGAACCCACAGAGTAAAGCTGCCACCGACTTTCTTTCACCAGTTGCACGACACAGCAGTAACGACCCTCTGGAGGAAAGCGAGTTCATTTTCACACCTCTAAAGCTGTGTACAGCCTCTCGGTCAGCACACATTGCAATGTGAACCTTCTCAGAGCCACACTTGTGAAGGGCACAATAGACAGAGGGTTCATTGAACTGGTGCGAAAGCACCAAGCTGCTCTTAAATTCGAACAGCTCTTGATGCAAGCTCTAGATTATTAGCGCAGTACGAACTCAAGGGTAAAATTAATGATTGTGACTTCTCATCACTGGTGAACAAACACACCACACAGGGCACCACTACACATCATTCGCTTGGCACCGACAGCCAGCGTACGAGGCCTTCTCCTGACCTCAACTTCCTCTCCAGGGTGTAGGTTCACCCTCACACAGCAGGCCAGGGGCTTCAGCCTATAGTAACCAGAGATGGACCTCCTACAGCCAACCACGGGGCAACAAGTAAGCAAGTGCTAGGGCAGCTAAGCCTTTCTTAGGACTCTTCCAGAACAATGAACCCCAAAACGCACAGCCAAAAAACAGGACACACTGTGGACAGAGAAGCGCTAGCAAACCCCCTCTTCCACCATTCCCGCCTCAGCTACTGAGGGAACCCTCGCGAGACTGAGTCTTTTATAGCCGCGGCCGAAGAGAGCGGCAGGCCGCCCAGCCAATGAGCGACGCTCCCCGACGCGGCGGCGCCCATTGGCAGCCGGCGGGGGGGACGGGCGCCTGGCCGCTGGGCGGGGTTTCCGCGCGAGTGGGCGGGGCGGAGCTCCGGGGCGGTTCCATACGGAGTGGGGCGGGGCGGGAGGGGTGGTTGCGCGAGCCGGCTGCGTCGCTGGCGAGGGGCGGGCGAGCGAGGGTGAGGGAGAGGGAGAGGGAGAGGGAGAGCCCCGGCGCGAGCTAACACAGTCGCTCCGCTGCCGCGCGCCCGCCCGCCGCCCCGCGGCTCCCCCTGCTGGAACGCCGCGCGCAGGTGAGGAGGGGCAGCGGCCGCCCCCGGGTCTTAGCCCCCCCCCCGCGCGTCCCGGGCTCGGTGAAGGGAGGGTAGGCGGGAGGTTGTAGGGGACGTCCTGCTCCCCCACCCGCACGCAGGCACCCTTCTGCGCTCGCATGCACCTGCCCGGCGGCGGTAGGTGTAAGGGAGGGCTTGCTGCTGTTCCCCCCTCCCTTCGCCCCGTGGGGCTGGGGGGTCCGGGGCAGAGCGGCGCTGCTCCCCCTCTTTCTCCGCCTGGGGAGCGCTGCTGTCCCTTCTTCCTCTGTCCACCCTTCCTCCTCCTCCCTGCGTGCTGGGGGTTCGGCAGAGTTTGGTGTTTCCTGTCCTTCTTCCTTCCCCCCCCCCGCCCCCTTCGCGATCTCTCTCCGATGCACCGGGCGCCGCGCCGCTCCCCGGACCGCCGTTCTCCTTCCCCTCCCTCGGAGCTGGTGCGTTGTCTCCCCCGCCTCCGTTGTTTTTGGTTTTTTTTTTTTGTTTTGTTTTGTTTTGTTTTTTTTCGCTGCCCTGACTAAATAGTCCCCACCGCTGCAGAGAAACACCGGGGAAGGTCCCGATTTATTCGGGACGGTTTCCAGGGCGGGAGGGAGCGGGTCGCCCTCCCCCTTCCCCGGGCTTGAAGGGGACTGGGCTGCGAAATGGCAGGGCGCCGGCGAGCCTGAGGTAACGGCCGTTAGCGGCCGCCGGTGACGGGGTTTGCTGAAGCGTTTCGGTGGTAAATTATTGAGGGAACCTAAAGTGACCACCTGGGGTGTGTGTGTGTGCGGTGTTAAATAATTTATGTGCATGGATTTCTGCTGTTTTAACTCTCCGCGTTTTTAAAAGCGGGGAAGGCTTCTGGTTCACGCGTGGCCTTGGTGTGTTCAGTTTGGTGTAGTGAAACGCTTGGATAAATCATCCAAGTAGTGCTGAGCTGCTGGTGCCTGCGCTAAAGGGAGCGGGTACAACACCAGAAGAGGAGGATAAAAGCAGAACCAGCCAACTCAAAAACCATGATAGTTATTGATTTGACACAATGTTGTGCGTGCTTGCTGCTAATTGAATCATGTTGCTGCTGTGTTTTTTTTTTTGTAAATTATTATTATTTTTTATTTCTGAATTCTTTCAGGCTGCATTTTTTGTGGAATCAAATAGCACAGTGAGAAGCCCTGATCACAACATCCTGATTTTATTGCAGCAAACATTAAAGTGATGCCCACATTTTCTGGCAAGGCAAGCAGTCCACTTTCCTTGCATTATCAAATGATATTTCTACTTTCCTGGCTGCCCTCTCTTGTTTGCATGTCGGACCAGCTGTCTCTTGCTCACAGTGGGATAATCTGTCTAGTTTGCAGCCTGGTCCTTCAGTCCTTCATGCACACCTGAGCTGCTCCAGAGAGATCTGGCTGCTGCTAAAATAATGGTAATGGTAGATTATAGTTTAGACATCCTTGCTTCATGACTGCTTAAGCCGTGTTAAACTGTTAGTGTCATTGACCTTATTGGTATCCCAGTCGCTTATTCTGGTAGTCTGGCAATCACCTGAACTTCCTAAATCCATGTAGACAGGCCTTACAAAACCTTGGAGTTTTGAGATCTTTGCCTCTCCTTGCTATTAAAGTTCACTCAGACTTTTATCTTCTCACCTAATTACTATTGCCTACCCTTCTGGCTTTTATTATGTCCATGTCCTGTTTAAAGTGCTGATGCTGACGATATTTTCTGACATGCAATGCTCTCTGTGTTAGCTTTCTATAGGTCTCTCAGTTGTCTTTATCTTTCATTGTGCTGAATTCAGGTTTTTCATATTGTAAAGCCTTTCACGGTTCTTTCTATTCCTGCTCATTATTTTGTTTCTTACTGAATTTTACCATCCACTTTGTCTGCTTCCCATGTACTTGTATTTGTTTCCTTCCTCACAGGAAGTGATTTCTGAGTTAATGTTTAAAGCCACAAACCTATCTGTGACGAAAGTTCCTCAAAACAGAGCGTATTACTAGCATTATATGTGAGGTAATCCTAGTCTGAAGTTAAACACTTTGTGTAACCTGGATGTTGTGACCAAGTTTTGAATGCAAGAGGGTGTATTTCTGCAACGTTGTTGCTCTCTTCTGTTCAATTGTTAACCATGCTTGTTGGTTACGTGTTGTTTTGCAAGCTCCTCCGTAAAGGTAGCGTGTTCTGCAATACAAGCTTGGGAAGAGAGTTTTGACTGGAATCTCTTGGTACTGTAATAACGAAAGGTATTTTTCCTCTGTTGTTCTAAACACACCCAGGCAAGAGTGTGACAGAGATTGCTTCCAAGGAAAATTCAAAGCAAGTTATTTATTGCTGGATAGCATACTTGTATCAAATGTAGTTTATAGCGGGGAAAAACTGGCAGTGCCTTAAAAGAATGTAAAGTGTTAATGTTTGAGCTACTGTAAAGGATGATTTAGTGCTTTAGAAACAAATCTCCCCTCTGCCCCCCCCCCCCTTTAGTTTTTAAGGTCAGTTGATTTATTCTCTTGCTCAGTTAGGACAGTGCGGTTAGATAATGGCTGTGTTTGGCCAGTTAAGGATTTCTAATCCCAGGATATGGAACCTTCATCTGGGATAAAATTGAACTGTAGGTAACTTCTGTGTTTTGTCCTCGTGCCTGTGTAGCAGAGGTAGAGGAGTGATATGGTCATATCATGGCATTTTGTAGGGCTTTTGGGTTGTTGCCAGTTGGTATAGATTGAACATCTCTGCATGTGTGACTGTAGTCTGTGCTTTAGCTGCAGCTAAGCCAGGAAAAAAAATGGTTGCGGATGGATCAAATACTCTTGCACTGAGCAGAGAAAGTTGAGTGATGCAGGTTTGTAAATGCTGTTTAAAGCTCTGGTCTGTCAGTTTGCTGCAGGTGGTTCTGCTGCTGCCATTACATTAGGCCTCACTGATTTCAGAGGGGTTTTGTCGAAGTGTGTGCTTATGAGTGGGGCCTTGAGTTGCTGGCTTCCTGAAAACAACTTTTGTATCAGTTCATTATGTGCCAGGTAATGCATGATCTTGCCTTGAGTTTATGATAAAATTGTGATGTTGGTGATGTGTATGTTTGTCCTTTAATGATCAAATTCATGTGAAATACAGCTCCTCCAGAAAAAAGACAAATTAATCTAACAAGTTTTATTCTCTGAGCCTAGACTGAGGTGGTGCGAGGGAGGTCCATGTAAGCCACACCAATGAGCATATAGTAGTATTTCTTTAATGTATTTTGGTACACGGGGGACTCATATAACTTATATTTTTGGCATCAACTGTTAAAATTTTGTTTCCTTTAAACAGGAGTAGAAGAATAAAGAGAAGTTTAATCCATGAGAACTGTAAGAAAACTTAAATCACTTTGAAATGGATTGATTTATGATACCTCTGATATGTGAGCGCTACGTGTCGTGTTGCTACTGGCCAACTGCTGCTGGTGGACTTCAGCTGACTTCATTGCAGCAAGCCCAACAGATAGGTCCTCATCGCTAATAGAACATAAACAAGTGTGATGCTGAAATGAGATGAGGCTCCGAAATGGAACTGTGGCCACCGTGTTAGTTTTCATCACTACTTTCCTCAGTTTGTCCTGGTATACTGCATGGCAAAATGGGAAAGGTAAGTAAAAGGCTAAAAAACTAAACTGACCTTCATGTGGTTGTATGTCAGAGGAATGAATAGTACAGGCATGTGCACCGCTGCTGTACGTCAGCAGTCTGTAAACTGCTTGTTGACTAGCTCTGCTCCAGAAGGTATTGCCTTGGTGAGGAATAAACACTTGCCAATAGGTTCATGAAAATTAACTTAGAGTGATCCTGTTTTAAAAAGAAAAAAAAATGTACCTGAAGAAAGCCAATGCTACTGTTGGAGGAAGGGGTTGGTCCAGGCTGAATAGTTGTGGTTTGGGTCTTTTTTTTTTTTTTTTTCTGGTTTATAGTTGTAGGGAAAACATATGGTCTCTGTTTTTTGTTATTGTTTGGTTTTTTCCTGTTTTTTTTTTCTTTTATTTTCTCCCCCCACCTTGTAACATATGGCCAATGGACCTGGCTGGAGAATGTTATTTTTGGTGCTGCTTTCTGTTTTCCCCGATGATTCAGTGATAGCAGTGGCAAACTGCCAATCAACATCATTGAAAGACTTGTCTTGCTGTCTTTGAATGAAATGTAAAATATGTCTTGTCAGAGTACAATATAAGAAATAAAGTAATATGAGTAAATTGACCAGATAATGGGAAATGTATCTATTATCATAACATAAGCAATCTCATGAAATAATCGAGTAACTATTATGCGTAACAGACTTCTACCTTTTTATTTATCTTTGTTGATCTTATTGTGCTACATGTGAACCTTGGAAAATTCAGTTTTTCTGAGGGTCAGGATTGTTTAGTGCAAGTAAGATGTTTTGGTTTTGTCCTTCAGTAAAGCAAATAAACTCATTTAGCAATGGTTTCTAGAAGAAGAAAGGCTTTTTTGGTTTTGTTTTGTTTTTTCTTTATAAACATCTGATCTCTTGAAAAATAGTAGACTATGTCCTTCAAAGATCAAGTAATTTTAAAAGTCAGATTGCTACGTGGTTTGTTCTGACTGTTCTGCTGACAATATTATCTTCAGTTGTGCCTCAGGTCTAATAAGAGGAAGCAGAGGTTTTCCAGGAATACCGTCTGTTGTAGCACAGCCAAGTTGTAACCCTTATTTAAGCATAAAAGAAGCAGATGAATTCTGTGGCATATTGAATTTTTTTTCCCCATTGGACACTTGTAGGAGAAGCAGATGCTTTGTGGTGTTAGCTCTGCTCTAGCAGTTTGTTGGTAGGCTAGCCTTCTGAATGTAAGCAGCAGAAAAAATGTCAGGTTCTCAAGGCTGTGGTAATATATAGAACTTTTAATTGGACAACAAAAGTGTAGGTGTGCCAAAGACTGACAGGAAAAGGATATCGAAATAGTACTGTAAATAGTTTTTTCTTCATTTTGACTAATACCACATCCTCTAGTTACATTTTATGTTACTGATTAATTTCTTGCTGAAGAACCTCGCAAGAATTTTGCTTTCACTTAAGCAAAAGTGTCTATCTATGAAATTCTTTCTCATGCTTTTTTCTTTCTTACTTGACATATGATTTGCAAGTCTTGTTCTCTTTTGTCAAAGTGTAACACAAAGAAAAGTCTCCATTAAAAGAAACTAACAAAAACCTGCTATTTAGAGAGTACTAGTATATATGGCACTTGGTGACAATTTAGGCTTTTGTTGGTCAGACTGCTCTAGTGTTTATACTTTTTCCCATATGAATGCTTAGAATCAATATGTTCTTAATGTTGGTATAAAAGTTCTGCATTTATCTTCTTCCAGATCTTGTTGTTGAGCATGAAGATGGTAATTTGTTAAATAAAAATCAGTGTAACAAGATATCACTAACGTGTTAATCGTAAATCATGGTTATGAAACTACAGTCTAGATAACTTGCTCTTAAGGTGCTGCTTCAAGAGAAGTTTATACATAGAATATTGTTTTTTAAATTTTATTTTAGTTTTTAACTTACGTTTAGCACTTTATTAGTTTGCACAGGTTGTATAAAACCAAAACAGATTTGAGTTCATTTAGTACCATGTTTTCAATCAGAGACATTTCTGCACTAACGGAATAGGTTCAGAAACTGATGGTATACATTTATTAAGAATTTCTTTCCAGCCTGGTATCATTTTACATTTATTTAGGAAGCCTTGTGGGATGGTGTCTTAGTTCATTGATAACACTTTTCATTACAAATTTGTGAGTGGCTCAATTAGAAGGAAATACAGTGCCTGCTGTTCCCATTCACCGAAAGGCTATGGGGTGTCATACTCTGATCATCATCTTTTGTTATTCATTACATTTATATGGCATGCACTAGATTTCTGTAGATATTTGTCAGTCTTCAGTCGACAAAGTAAATATACACTTGGAAAAAAAATACTATTTACACTTTTTAAAAGAAAAAGCAAGCCCCCAAATTGCTAGCTTCTCAGTGATAGCTAAAACAAATTTTGTTTTTTAAAAGCAGAAGCCTAGTGCCTTGTTTATAATGACCCTAATCCAGTCTTCAAGTGATTAATTTTAATTGAGGAACTAAGATCTTGGATAATTGTTACTTAAAATGCAGAATCACTAGTAGAATAGCAATAAGACTGGAATGATGTGATATTTTTGTAGATCATGTCTTCCTCTAGTAAATATACCTAGTCCTAGTTTATACAGGATAGGATTTAGACACTTCAAAGCGATACAGACTTCGGTACTAGTTTAAAGTGCAAAAATTTGCCTCTGCAGAATGTTTGTTTACGAACTTTAAGGATATGCTGAAAAGTTGTCAGAAGTTGAAGGAAATACTCTGTCTGAAGTGCCATCACAGCATGGCTTTATCTTACCCAGTGGTCTGATTATGTAAATAACCTTTCATGGGGCAGATATTGCTGTTTGGATGAAATGGCCAATGAGAGGGTTCTGCTTTTGAAATTAACTGTGTTTGAAGAAGTTTGACCAAAATACCTCTGGTCGTTCAAAATTTGGCCAAGATCTTTGTCACTTTCTGGACCCCATGCAATGTCTAGAAGCACTGGAGTTGTAAGGAAGCAGTACAAGCCCTGAATATACCTGGGAAAGACCTCTCTTGTGGGATTCATGAAAAACAGTTGTAAGACTGCTTTCTAGGAGTTAAAAATGTGCTATGGTTAGCATGAATGAAGTAGATTTTGGAAATCTTATCAAAATGCTGATTACTTTGATGCACGAAAGGACCGCTTTTAAAGGATCTGCAGTCATTTCACATTCACAGTTAGTTGGTTCACTGTAAGATGTCCTTGAATTCCTCCTGAGACTGTGTTCTTATGCAAGTGATAACTTTATGCTTAACACCATCTCTTTTGACTGAATCAGGCTTTCTGGTACTAGTGACCTGCTCAGCATCATAGGTCTTAACCACCTCATTTGTGAGCTACAGAAATGGAGTGGTTTGGATTTTTTTATCCTAAAGGCACTGCTTTTAAGACGATCTAACCAGTTCAAAACAGTACTGCGTACCTATTACACCAGTCACAAAAATTACATCAAAGCTGTTGTGTGATATGTAGAGAGTGTAGTCTTGATGCTTTGATCTTTAATGTGACTAGTGGTCTGAGTATGTAATGTTCCAGGAAGAGCATTATGCTCCATAATGCTCAAGAACCTCCTCTTCTTCGGTCAACAAACTTCCTGATACCTGTCACCAGCATGGAAATTGGGAAGGAAGGTAAATAATTTTACTGAATTAGGGCAGGTGTGGTAGGATGACATTCCTCAGCAAAGCATTCATCAACCTCATTACTTGCTTTCTATGTTAAATTCCTACTCTGATTATGCTGCCTTTGATTAAAAAAAAAAAAAACCCAAACCAAAAACCAACCCAATAACCCCCAATATCCGCCCCCCCCCCCAAAAAAAAAAAAAAGTAGAGCAGTTTTTTGTTTAAAGTATGTGTGCTTTGTTCTTGGTGAAAGACAGTAGTTGGCAGTGTCTTGTGTCACTTCTAGAAGGCATTTGGCTACTTGAAGTGGTGAGGACGTGTATGGAATATGTATTGTGAAACTCTGATGCAACTTAACCCTTCAGGATTGTCTAAGCTACACAGTTTTCAGAGCAATCTGAAACTAGTAGTGTATGTTCTCTATTTCCCATGTAAAACATGTTCTTCTTTACAGATAAAGGATTAGTTGAAAAAGCATCTGATTTTCAGTTCATCCAAGGGCGATGCTGTAACTGCAGGATCTCCTCATTGTATGAGGATGGCTTATTTTGGTACGCTGATTTAAATTCACATGGGAAGACCTCTAAGAGGACTTTTAAGATATTTCACCAGCTTCCTAGTTTGCTGAATATTCACTCATACTTAAGTAGTGATGGTCGTAGCTACTGTTTTGTTTTAAGCATGATATTTTCTCTCATTTGGAGAGAAAATGGTCTGGGCTGTAAAATAAAACTGTTGTCTTCTTTCTCCTCTGGCTGTTTTCATAAAATTAGAATTAGCGCACTATTTCTCAGGCACAATAATTGTAAGTGCTGAAAAATATCTAAACTTAACAGCAAGCATAAGAAAACTTAACTGAGACTAAAACAAAAAGCATCAGCCAATGGTGGAAAATTTTGGAGTAAGAACCAGGAATATTAATTCCCAGAGGGAGAAGAGTCCTACAGAACCATGGAGGAAACAGGGCAAGATGCATTTATTTATTTCCTTGGCAGTGGTTATGCAAATATTCTCTTTAAAAATAGATCAGAAATCTGAGAGATACATGTTAGTATTTTGCAACCGTAACCAACCTTACTTAATGCTTTGATCCTAAGAGAAGCTGTTATTCGAGTAAATGCTGATTACGGTCTGCACCTTCCAATTTTCAGAGTTATGTGCTGATTTCCCACTGATGTGAATTTAGACTAACCAACCAAAAAAGTTAAATAGACTACAAACTGGGAAGAGTGGAGGTAGGGAAAGGGAAGGGATGGGATGCTAAAGTAGAAAGTGCATGTAACAATGTATGCCAGTGTGTTTGGAGAAGAGAGGTCTTTTTTTCCTTTCTGTTAACAGGTCTGCAGATCTGTTGCAGACCTTCCAGGAGCTAAAATTAAAGGAAATAGGAGTTCCTTTTTCTTTTTAACACCAGCACATGAACATTACTCTGGTCTTTATTTAAAATACACTTCAAGCTTGGTTTCCAAAACTGAAAAAAAAAAAAGGCATATAGCCTATTGATATTAAGAATAGGAGTTGAATTTCATTAAAGGAAATCAGGAATGTACGTTTGGAATGGTTACTGAGAGTCCTGTGCAGGTAGTGAACACACTGTCCCAGGTGAATTGAACAGAATATGTATATACCCCAGCTGTTCAGGTGGACAGTGTTTAGGTCTGCAGTGTCTTTTTGTCTTGTTTTGTGCCTGTTGCAGGAGAACTTCTCTGACACCAGTGCTTTTGGTGAGGTGCAGTGGCAAGAATCACAATCAAAGGGGCTTTTGCAGCACTGCCTTGTCCCCTTGCTTTTTTTTGTAACCTGCTAGCTAGGTTAGCTTGACAGTTTAAGTGATTCTAAAATTTGGTTGCTCCCAGAGCATTTAATGTGATCAGACTCAGCCAACATCTTGAGGTACTGCTTCTGATTGTGGCCCTGTCCTCAGTGTTGTGGAAAGGCAATACTTCTGCTCAGTGTGGCTTCTCTTAATACTTCTTCAGCCTCAGTCTTCTATGCTTGCATGAATCCTCCAAAATGCTGGTTGATGCTCCTGTGCAAAGACTATCACATGAGTAATTTAGCCGACCCTGGAAAGAAAGTTGCATCTGACACAGCTGCTCGTACCCTACTGTAAGAGATGTACCTACTAAGAAACCTTTGCAATGGATTGTAAACCAGTGTGTATTTATCTTCTTGCTAGTAACTGTCTTCCTAGAGTAGTTACAATAGATACATGGTCACATTCTTAACAGTGAGGAAGAGGGGCTTCGCAATGAACTGTCCTAGTTTTGGTGGTGGCTGACATTTTCCTTAGTGAACCTGGGTGATGAGAGGGGGAGATTTCTTACTAAATTTCAAACAGTACCATGCTGGGAAGAACAGTGAAGGTAGGCAGAGATTGAAGTTTAAAATAATTTATGCAAATTGGAGACCTAGTCAGGAAGCAGGGGGTGAATGGAGGGTTGAAGGTAGGTGAAAGTCCCCAGACAAAACATAGGGTGCAGTAAAGCAGAAGAAAATCAAATGTATACCTAAAGAATGGGGAAGAAATTTGGTGTTGGGATTCTAGTTAGTAATGGCAGTTTATTGTAAATCGCATGCTAAGTGTGAGTCATCATGTTATTGCAGAAAACAAAAGAAATTGAACAGAAAAGGGGTGTTAAGAAGTAAAGAAGTATGACTTCTACCCCAGCAAGACACAGAAAATCTTCTCTCTGCTTGGCACTGTGTCCACTTCTGAATGGTGCACTGCAAAGAAAAGGTCCATTAGGTGAAGTTCAAAGGAGCAACAAGTGATTAAAGATCTAGAAAATTTGAATTTTAAGGGAAGGTCAGCGTCCTGACATTCCTTAGCTTAAAGGAAAGGTGTGAGAAGCGAGACAGGAAAGTAATTTTCAAATACTTCAAAAGTTCTTACCAAAAAAAAACAAAAAAAAGGACACAATCGGTTGTTTGTGGCCATAGTGAATAACAGGATATAAGGGACTGAAATTGAAAGGGAGATCATGGTTAGGTAGTGGAAAAAAAATTTGTAATGGGAAGTACAGTTACATACTGAAGTAGGTCATTGGGAGGGGTGAAGAATTGCCATGAACAAGTTAAACCAGTGATGGCAAGTCAAAGACCAATACCATGTTTGGTACCAATAGAGATTTGGGCTAGCACAAAAGGAGTGAGTTACATTGGTTTTTAAAGTCAATATGACACTCCCAAAATAAGTCTCAGGGAAGACCTACAGCTGGCAGCAATGTTCTAACTTTGAACTAGCTATCTTGCTGAAATTAGTCTTGAGCGGGGAGTTGGACCGGATGACCCCTAGAAGTCCCTTCTAACCTGAGTTATACTGGGTGTTCTTGACCTTTGTCAAGTTTCTCTTCTTGTGCCAAGAGCAGTATGATGGTGCATTTCATTACTAAATTGCTAAATAATATTGATGTTTGCATTAGATGTGTGAGAGTTGCCCTCTATTATCATAAAATTTGATCCCTTAAAATACATAAAAAGTTTGCTTGTATTTTAGCAGATTCACTTAACCTTTTATTGTTAATGTCCACAGCCATTTCTATAGCTAGGAACCATGAAAATATTGTGTTAGAAAAATCCCCCAAAGTGACTTGTTTTTATTTTCAAGTGTGACTTTTTTTTCTTTTTTCTTTCTTCACCCCCACTGTTTAGAGTAGCATCTTACTGAGTAACCTTATTCCTGCTGTGTAGTCATGACTATATTTGCTGCCTCAATAACAAAAAAGCTTTTTCTGTTATTGATACAACCTTGAGGATTAGAATTCTCTAAGTTGTTTCTTTTTAGGATGAGACACTGATAAGTCTACAATTTAGTTTTGTTAATAATGTTTTGTTTTCCTGAACATGGCCGAAAGTGAATGGAAAGTGGTTTCTTTGCTCACAGTGCAAGGCTTTATTCCATATAGTCTCTGCCTAAAAAGCAATTACTCTAGACAGTCTTCTAGAGCTGTGCTTCCAGCTGCTTTTCTGGTTGTCTGCTTGGCTTTCATGCAGCTTTCTGTCTATTCCTGTAGATGCTTCCCACAGACATGCCACCCATCTATCTTACAGTAAACAACAGAAAACCTGTTTTAGCTTGTAGCAGTATTTAATTTTACTATCTTAAGCTCAAAAATAATTCTAAAGTTTCCTGTGCTTATCATGCATAAATGTTGCTATTGTAGCCCACAGATACATCATGGTCTTACATATCAACACTGTGAATATGTGTGTTTTCTCAGACAGTTCAGAAATGGGCTGAACTAAATCTTTTTTCCATTACAAATCACTACTAAAGTAGTTCTGCAAATAAACAGCCCTCATACTTAGTTGCACAGCCCTAGAGACAAGCTTTAGAGGTACTGTTGCAGAAAGACTTGAATAAAACAAATTTGATTCCATCACATTTGACTTACAAGGTTGTTAATTTGCAGTGATGTGCAAGCATCGTGAAGCTTTGATCCCAAGTTGTTTGCAAGGAGGACAAGTTAGAAAGAATACGTTCTCAGAAGCAGAGCTTGTTCAACACAGTTGTCAAGGCACAAAAAAACAACCTCAGCAACCTCAACCCACTAGCACGTATGGAAATAATAATCAACATTCTGCAATGCTTGAATTTTGTGCCTAAGCTAATAAGAATTTCTAAAAGTTTCAGCTCTTAGCCTTGTTAATTGTGAGGTAGTGGCATTCTTTTGACTGGTTATCTTTTGATAGATTAATTTTCTTCTAATGTATTAAAATGTTAAACATTTGCCTGTGGATCTACTGTTACTAATCTAATTTTAATTTAGGAAGTTAGCTTTTCTTGCTGTAGTTCTTGGTGTGTATGTTTTGTTAGTTTCTGAGGGGAGGGAAAGCAATTGTGTAAAGTAAGAGTGTCTTGATTTACATGTACAGAAATCCAGAGTTACTGACCATTCTGTGGTAGAAACAAATCATGTTAAGTTTTCAGGAGCTTTCAGGTAGTAAGAACTGAATGGTTACTTTTTCTTTCTGTGTCATGGTTCTACTTTCCTGTGTGCTTTGTTTCCTTGCCACATATGTCTGTAGCTGAGTGAATCCATCTGAGAATATACAGCATATTAGCTCTCAAAAATCTGAGCCCTGAATGTTCAACAGAGTGTGAGCATATAGTATGATGATTCTTGGAGAAGATTTGGAATACAAACACCTAGGTTTTCCTGAACATGACTTCTTTTTCTTCATAGAAATCTTGCCTGGGCAGAAATCCTTCAGATCTTGAGCCTATTATCCCCGGATGGGTGGGTGCACAGACATCCTGTTGCTGACCAGGTTACTGCATGACCAGAAATCCCAAATGTGTACACAGAGATTGTTTAAGTGTGCACAATAAGTGACACCTTTGGGAAGTTTTATGTAAGTGCATATTTGTGATAAGTAGTTGCTGAGCAATTGCACAATAGTCCACATGCTTTTGGGGTGTCTGAGAGGAATCTACCACTCAGTTACTGGCTGGTTGGTTGGCAAACGTGTTGCGAGTCACTTTCTGGAGGATGTATAGAGGTGCATGTGTTGAAGAGTTTGTTTGCGTGGAAATGTCAGGGTTAAACATTTTCGCTTTGCACAAATGTATCTGTTGATCAGGGAGGCCCTAGATAGAAATAGGGGAGACCATTCTCAAACTCCCGTGTGGCAGAATAACTGTTTTCTCTTCTGATTTAAATGGGACACATACGTTCGTAGGTGGAGATGACCTTTTTAGGTTGGGGCTCATTTTCCCTTGTTCTCCACACTGCTTTACTGAGAAGGCAACTGTATACAATAAATGTGCAATTTTATATTATACAGAGACACTGAAAAAGAGGCTAATGGTTTTCCCTGTATTTGTAATACATTGCTTTAAATCTAACTGTATTTAACTTAGTTTGATAAAGTTTTTTACTTGGAATGAGCTATAACTGAATGGAAGACTTCTCTTTCTCTTGTATTTTGGGGATCCAGAGATGAATTGCATTGGGTTTTGTGGTATTTTAGCTATGCATAGGTGGCAGGAATCAAAGGTTTCAGTTGGGTGAAGTTGAGAGTTTGTCCTCATGCAGGAAAAAAAATGATGCTAGGACATTCACAATATGTTTGTATATTCGGTACTAATGGCTTTAAGTTGTTCGCTGGTGCAGTCATATTGATAAACTAATGACACAGATAATGAACATAGGATGGAATGTTAGGTGGTTAACTTTTTTCAAAAGTTGAAATGTCACTGCAGCTTCTTTTGCCTTAAGACATGCTGCTGTATCCTCTTTTTCCCCTCTGTCGCTCCTTCATAATTTTTTTTTTTTTTTTTGCTGTCCTCCTCACTTGGTTCAAATTCTGTGTTGTCAGTAACACTGTATTTCTGCAATATTCCTCTAAGTTTGGAGGAAATGGGCTGTTAAGACCGTGACAGAGCCTCCATCCACTTGGCCCTGTGGAGGGAAGGGCTGGAGCTCAGCAGCCGTGTTGAGCTTTGCTAGCTGTGCAGCCACTGCTTGTGTTCCCACTGACCACATGACGGGTGCAGAGCTCTGTGCTGCAGTACTGCTGTCTTTTGCCTAGATAGTGGTTAAAGGCAAATGCTATTAATGCATGGAAAAGATATGTGTATGGGAAGACATACATAGGGGACAGCATGAGGAGTTGCGTGCTAAGGGTCAAACACTGGTTCTGCTGCCTGGGTTTACAGTGGCAGAGGAATGGAGGGTCCTGGGGGTGTGGATGGGAGTCTTCGGGAAGAGCTGGGGCCACTAGGATAGAAGTCCCTGTAAGTGAGAAGGCGTGGAAACAGCTGTAGGAAGACAAATCTGTGAAACTTGTGTGGATGCAGTATCTATGTTAGGGTTTGGGTGTTCCCTCCCCGCCCCACAGTCTTGGCTCTCTCTAGGCATACAAAATTACCAGACTGCCAGGTGAGAGCGCTGTTTTAAATAAAACTCAAGCAGACATTTACACATAAATTGTATATATTAGTTTTTGATTGTTCATGATACTGCTGGTTTAGCGGAACAAACTGCTTGTGATTGTGTTCGTGGGTGTATTTTTGTACTTGGTCCTTTTTTGAATTAGTAGAGAATAGCCTTCTGGGTCTGGCAAGAGTCTGTGCTTAAGCTGTTTGCTTTTATCTGTATCTGGTCTTGTGGTGCCTCTTACTTAGCGTTTGTACGTTTACTGTCATCATTAAATGTGCCATAGAGCAAAAAGTCATTTATGGCTACTTTGCTATGTTGTTTATTGAGATGTTATAGATACATTTTTTAAATGGAAATTAAACGTCTAAGTCTGATTGTTAAGCCAAAAGGGGTGTTGCCATTTGTGGTATTTAAGTGAAACTGTGGAGTTGGTGGCTGATGCAGTTGACTGTACACTTCATTCTCAAAAAAAGCTTTATAGCAGATTGATTTATCTACTGCAATGTAATGGCATAAAAGTAATGGAAATGTCTATCCTATGGCTGTATAGATTTGCATCTTTCAAAAGTAAAAATGGAATTTTACATACAATTTTTGTAATGCAAACAGTTTTTTAAACAATCTTTAGCAAAAACCAAAGCCTTTCCTGTAAGGGAAAATCAAAACATACTTTATTTCAATTCATCTTTATTAAGGTGTGGTTTTATAGCCCCATGATGCTTCTTGAATATCTTCTGTGGGAATAATTCCTATGCTGTGTTAGTTCTTCCACAGACTCTTTGCTTCCTTGTTACAGAAAGGATCAATATGAAAGTTATAATTCTACTCAGAAGCCTTAACCCATTTGAAATACAAATGGAACCACATTTCCCTGTGGCATTGTAGCATCACAAACTAATGTTCAATAATATTGACTAAGAGTAGTGTAATGGGAAAATAATTAAAAATATATGATTAACAAGGTGATTTGGGAGAGTTAAACCAAAATATTAATTTTCTGCACTGAGTATTTTGGATACACTACTTCTCACAAAAAAAACCATTTTGCTTTCTTATACTGTGTGACATATTCCAATGGCCTTAGTCAAGTCTAACTAGAAACCAAGTAGTGCCTTCTCTAACCTTGTGAAAACGTTTGTTACTGCTTCTAGACCACTCTCTTCCTGTTTATGGCTTTGTTTGCCATGATTGAAATTCTGATCTGTTAAAGTATATTATTTGTTCTGTCATTTGCATATGACATAAACACATCTGTTTGTCCTCTCCCTGTCCTTGATTTTTTTAACCTTTTACTCATTTTCTTTTTATTCATATGGAAGTTGCCTGTGAAACGATGGCAAAACAAATATGATACATAGAGACCATGTTAGAGTTAAGATTAAACTAGTTTCAGGTGTCCAGCTAGAGTTGAATTTTGAATTGGTGTAATGCCATAATTACAAGCTTGAGATACACTAGTGCTCACAATTACATATTGATTGGCGTGATGATCATCTCTTAAACAATACCTGATTCTGTCTGTTTTTTTCAAATGCAGACCTATGTGCGTGTATGCTTTTCCTAACTAGTATTAAAGTCTGCCATCAGTATTCTCTAAATTATGGTTATTATTTAAGATTTCTGGGTGTTTTCAGAATGAAAAGAACTAAACTTGCACTTTATTCTCAATTTTTAACCAAAAATTTTTTATTTTATCCTTTGATTGATGAAGTCCCTCAACATTAGGCATTATGAAAGGCACTGTCTGGCTTTGGTTCCAGCTGTTAATGTTGTGTTATGTTTGTTAACATTGTGTTATGTCAGCAACACAGTTTACTGGTGTACCAAGAGCTGGAGAAGGGAAAAAAGTAAGTTGATTTCAGATCATTTTTGAATTTTCATATGTGTGTACATCATGAGTACACGGAATAATGCGTGTAATCCTTGACTAAAACTTTACCTGTTTAATCTTAACATATAGCTATAACTGTAGCTATTAAAGCAGGAAGTTGGTGTGAGGGCATCAGATATGTAAAAGATATTAAAAATGTGTAGAATACAGGTTCAGTTGATGACTGGCTATTTGCAAGATGTGAGTGACATGATTAGAGGAAGCTTGAATGATTACCAAATTGATTTGGAAAATCAGTTTACTGTTTGTGCACCCTAGTTTGGATAAACAAACACTTTCAACAGAAACTTTTTTACCATGAATTCTTATGGAGACTTGTTTTCTCTTTCAAATCCCTTTTCCAGTTTTAACTTATCAAATCAATAACAAGGAGAATCAAAGACCCTATTTTCATGAATTCTTTTATGGCAGAGAATGCTATTTTGGTAAATTGAATTAGAAATTCAGTAGCTTATAAAAAGGTGGTATGCAGGGAAATATTTTTCATTTAAAAAAAAACATAACCAAAACCCTCCAGTAATTTGAGATCACTAGATAGTATGACTATTTTGATTTGATATCTTAATATAGGTATGTGTGCTTGTTTGTAGAAAGTAGCTGAAAATATTGTCTGATTGAGATCTGAGGAGAAACACGAGATCTCACAGATGACTTGTAGTCGAATTGACTGCAAGGGGTTGAATTACCTAAAGGGTAATTACATTTGTTTACACTGTCAGCAAATCTGTATTTCAGGTGATAGAGGTTGTCTCTTGTTCTTTTTTAACAGATGTGAAAGAATTGTTTTACCAGGGTTAGATTTTGGCATATTTAATGCTGAAACTATGATACCACACAGATGCCAATAGCTACATTATGAAGCCACAGTCTGCTAGGATCAGCATAAGTGGTTACAGCTTCTTTCATATGTCTAGTTAGAAATGAGCATAATTAACTATTATGTACTTTTAAGAAGATATTCTTGTTTATTGGTAGCAGTGAAGTGTGTGCGCATATATATATATACAAACACATATAAACTAAATGAGGAAACAAACACAATAAATGGATGCAATACGTATGCTTAATACAGGCATTTCTGCAGAAATGTACAATGGATTGGTTTATTTTAATATGATAAAAAAATACAATGGGAATGCTTTCTTTCAGCTAATGTGCTTTAGTCCTTCAGTGTTGCCAAGAATGCAGGCTAGATATCAACCTATCCTGTATCTTAAAAATAAAGCGTGTTGCAGTGGTATGATTAACACTTGCCTGAACTGGAGCTTCATGCTTGCTTGAGCAGTAGTAGATCTTCTGCATAAGATTTTAGTCAGAGTTGTAGCATGGCTTTTTAATTGACAGTTAGTTTGAAAAAATAATCATAACATAATGATCTTTGTACAATTTGTCGCTAGAAATTGTGTTCCTGTTTTTGCGGTAATAGTGTGATGTTATTGTTGACCATTTCCTAGTTTCTTTTACATTGTTGTACACTTTGAGTCTTATGCAATGCAAGTAAGAAATATCGAAGTGGAGGGGTTTGGTGAAGGTTGTTTGAAGGTAATTTTTTCTGGTGCTGTAAAGAGCTGATGTCCAAATTACATGAATTCAGTGGATTGCATACTCAGCTGAGCTCTTTTTCTATTAATTTCTTAAACTGAACTCTTTGTGCTATGTATGTCTACACAGAAGTTGTGATAATTTTCCTTGTACAGCTTTGCTTTTTAAGAATGGAATCTATGAAGCTTTTATTTATTTTGTAGTGTTTCTATTCAGGGCTAGAGATATGTTAAATGCTGATTACTTATTGTGGAGCTGATTTAGCATATGATTTCAGTGACCTTTTTATATCACTTTCCCTTTTAAAGAAGAAATTCCAGCAGAGCTGACAGTGCTTCTTAGCACTGGGAATAAAATAAAAACCAAATAGGTGGAAACTAAAAAGCCCTCAGGACTATATTCATCCATAGAGTCCCAGGCAATATTGTGTCGTAGGCAAAGAAGTGTGAATGCTAGTTAAGTTAACAGTCAGATCAGGACAAAGAAATTGCAAATGTGAGATTTCTTTATTTTTTTTATGTCATTGTAACTTGCTGTTCTTTGTTTTAAAAGAAGACCTTCAGCTCAAGTGCTGCTAATAACTCTTCTCAAACAAATCGTGTGTTTAATTATCCTTATTGTCTGAAGCCAATGCACAGACAGAACACCATATGCTTCTGTTGACTTGACCTCCTTAGTTGTGGGTGTCTGGGTTTTCCGATATGTTATTCTTTTTATTCCTTGTGTCCAAAGGAACATTCAGACCCCCTGTGAGGCCTCATCAGCGGAGATTTGAGAGTGGTGTGATAGTGGGTTTTATAACTGTATAGGAAACTTTCTAAATTGTGACCTTTCTGTATTGAACAATTTGTATATAGAGATGAAGAAGAGCAATTGCATCTGGAGACATTTTAAGCTGTTCCTGGCTGCTCTGTCCAGCTCTTAAAATACTTCTTAAGTAAATGATTCATTAGTTGTCACAATTCTACTTTGGCTTCTTTGACTTTCTGATTGCTTAGGATTGTTTTTCCTCTAGGAAAATGTTTTATTCGGTAGCTTTTCAGGGGAAAAAGAAAAAAAAAAAAAAACAAAAAACACAAAACAAACAAACAAAAAAACCCGCAAAACCAACAAACCAAACCTGCCTAATGTACTACTACATGCTTCCTTTTGGATTGGTTAACTGTAGCATTTTACTGTATTTATATTAAAGATATAAAAAATGGGAGAGGAAGTGGCTTTTCAGAGTCCAATCTGTTTAGTACTTCCATTTTTCTGCTTTGTTTGTATATGTGGAATCTCTGAGAAAGCGGGGGGGTTACTTTTTCAAAAGATTGTTTACAAGTAAATTGATTCTGAAATTTACATTTCAAAATAGGAGGGTTTTATTAGTTGATATTACAAAGGATCATATTCAGATTGCTTAAAAAATTTTAGCGAAAACAACTTCAGCTCCTGCTGCAAAAGAATGTTTAAACAAAAGTACCCGGACTGAGATTGGATCAAGCCCTGAAAGTTGCAAAGCAAACACGCAGACTTGTGCTAGTGCATTAGAATTGGAGAGAACAAAAAACATTATTTGTTTATACAGATCCTTGAAGTGCAAAATGTGAACAAGTTGCAATGAAAAACTAAAATTATAATTCTTGTGTTATTTTTTAAACATAAATTTAGAAAAACCTGCAGAATCTTCACTTAAAAATAAACTGTTTTCACAGTGAAAGCTATTTAAATAAGCAATTTAAAAAAATATTTCTAGTCCTAATAAGTATATTTGTGTGGAAAACAAGGGCAATAAACAGTAATTCTGCTGGATTGTTTTGGTAGATTGAAATACCGGATTGCTGAAATGACCTGTCAATTTGAGTAACAAGATTAAGGATAAAAGAATGACTTGCCCACTTGTTTTCCTAAATCTTGATACAAGACCTTTTTTGTTTGTTTCATGAAGCAGAAAATGTTTTGTCATGATTAGTTGGAAGTATTTTTCATATATAAATCATCTATCTTTACTATCTTTAATTCCACAGAATAATATAATACAATTGCGTATTCTCTAATCCCTTCAAAATAATAACATAGCTTTATGAATAGGCATAGCTATAAACTCTGTAACTAAAAAGGCCCACAGGATCATGTGTTCAAAGAGGACTGATAAAAAATTGACCTTGAGCAGTTTTCTTAAGAGCTTTTATTTATAGCATGCCTGTTGTTAGCATTTACAGTATACAGCTTTATTCTGTATTTGCATGGTTGATTACTTTTCTGCTTCAGATTTTATAACTCATCATAACTTGCTTATAAAAGGTTTTAATTTCACTTAAGAGCAAGGAAGCTAATTAGTTTATGGGGAGTAGTCATCCATGTTAATATATTGTAACATTTCAAGGACACAGTATACCAGTTTTTAGTCAGTTTCCAGACAAAATCAGAATCTGATTTGTAAGGACACTTGAGATTTAATTTTGGGGGGCAATTTTTAAGACCTTCTTTACTCTTCACTATTTGACATTGCTGGGTATAGATATGATTTGTGCCTATGTACAGGTTTTGACGCTTGATAATTACCACAGCTTGTTACAATGTTTTGCTGTTTTTTATAAGCCTAAATGTCACAGGTGGATTCTGGAACACCTTAATATCTCTTTTGTGTGGACAGAGCTTTTTGCCATGCCTGTATGATTGGTTTGACAATTCCTCTGCTCACTTCTCCTCGGTCAGACATCTGAGAATGCAGTGCTTGATTTGTGCCTCATGAATATCTTCTGAGCTTTGGAGTCACTTCCAAAGGGCAATGGAAGCAATGTTTGTATTTCCTCAGTAAATGCCACTATGTATTTCTTGTCTGTGCATCTTTATGTGTATGCTGGATGATTGTACAGTGCGAGCAGGATCTTGTATCACCGTATTGGGTAATTGTATTTACAGTTAACATTTTGCAAAACCCACACAAAATAAGAAATCTAGCCTTCATCAGTTTTAAGATTAAGTTGAAAATTACTTAAGTACTAGTGTAGTAAGAATCTCTTTTGATTTACTAGAGGAATTTGGTCTTTCTATTTTTGAATGACAGTGGAAATAATTTAGTCTGCTACCTATTAACGTAGCAGGATTTTAATTTAAAAGGATAACTGTTTGATCAGGTGATACTACAAAATACTAGCTGGTAAGGTACTTGAGTATTATGGATCAAGCATGGTCTGAAAAATACATGTTGCATGCATCTTTGTGGGAGTGAAGTGCAGGTCAGTGCAGGTATTGTCCTTATTTACTGGGTACTGATGTACTTGATACCACAATTTCATGGATCACATAAAGCATCTGAACTGCTTTGGGGGGAAGTGATGAACTTATTTTTTCACCTTATGTAGCCGAACAAAAAAATGTTCTTGTAAAAGCTATGCGAGGGTGAATTGTCTAGCATGTTGACGGATCCCTAATTCATTGAAGGGTAACCTGCTTTTGCCACACCCACTGACTACATAAAACTCAGCATGGAAGGTCTCAGTCCATTAAGACCTCTATTTTGTATTAACCTGTGAGTTGACCAACATCCTTGATGCAAGTGTAATGAATTAATACATGATGCTTGTTACTGTCTCTGACCTGTGGCATGATGGTAACTACTGTGGGGTTTTTATAATGGGAGTAAATGAGTTGTGTAATAACTGATCACAAGAGTACCTGAATAAGCACTTACTACAGTGTATTTTCACAGATGTAAGTGTTTATTTAATGGCATTTTAATAAGTCTTCAACAGAGTATGCACAAGAATGAGACACTTGCTGTGGAACCTGTAACTGGTAGCACAAATGGCTTCAGCTGAAGCCCCCCCTCCCCCCCCCCTTTTTTTTTGAGAAGGTTCAGGCTGTGTTGGTTTTGAGTGAGGGTCTAAGGAGAGGGAGCCCTGGGGTTGGAAGAAGAAAACTGAAAGGGTTGTCACTAGGATTGGCCATAAACTTAACTATTATATTGATGAATTTAGTACTGTTGCCAGTGAGATGCTGTTCATTTGAATAATGATTTTAATATCTCCCTCTTGGATAGATGAAAGGTCCTGCCACATCAGGTATCTGTTCCTGCCCTTACTCGTTTTACTAATTGAATATTTGTGTGCAATGCTTTGTTGCCAACCAGAGCCTTTTGTCTGTGTGTCAAATGGCAGTCAATTCTTCCTGTTCCTATTTAACATACAAAGGGGGTGAGAGGTTTCAAGAGTTCTTACTTGGATAAGAGTAGGAGATATAAATCAGGCCTACAATGTGTTAAAGCTAAGTCCTCTGTACTTGTCTTGCTCTTAGTTGAGCTGAGTTTATCTGCAAAATGCTTTTGTAAATTCAAACTACAGCATGTTATCTTGTTCCTTTACTTTGATGCCCTTTTTTATCCCAAGGGAAAGCTCTTTGCTCTTAAAAAGTCACGGGTTGAAGTACATAAACAGATCAGACTAGTAGTAGAAGACTCAAAACTAAGAAACTAGATGTATGCTAAAATGTTCAGAAGCTCCATGTTGAGCTTAAGAAATTGTCATCTGATTTAAAACTTAGCTTATGAGCTGTCCAAATTTGGAGCAAAAATCAAATAATGTAATTGAGGCTGTCTGTGGCTAAGAGGAGAATGGACTGAGTTTGTAACTTAGGCTAATGGTGTCTCTTGGGAATGACTTTCTTTTTTAACAGTTGTTTAGTGGGAGAGCCATAAATAACCCAGAGAAGGAAGAGTAGGCTGAGAGCTGAGATTCCATCTCTGGTCAAAAACTTGCAAAGCTTCACAGTTTGGTTTGAATTTTTAATTTTCAAAATACTGCATCAACTTTCAAGTGAGCTTGTCTAAATTCTAGGTTCTGCATATTTAGGAGGACATCTTGCAACATGGGAAAAAAGGTTGAGAAAACAAACTGAGTTAACATAGTGCTAACTTTTCAAGAAGTGTGCAACATCAAGCCAAGCTTCTGGAGTTTTGCTGAAACTACTCAAGTTTAAGATAAAATTATGAAGAATTAATGCTTTCAGTTTTCAAGTAATTTCTTAACAAGATATTTTCATTTGAAGTAGGAGGGCTAGTTATTTTTATTTGATCTTTTTGGCTTCCAGAACGAAGTATGGAAAAGCATCGCCTTCTTGTTTCAATGTAAAATAGCATATTATTCTTAAATAAAGATATGACTGTATGCTGAAACTATTGGAGACCAGATATGTTTGATGTTGGCTACAGCTGCTATTAGAGGGATGTTTTATTTGTCAGAGAACAGGTATTTTGGGGGTTCTTCCATCAGCTGTACAAGGCCAATAACTTACTGTCTGAATTTCTTCCTCTAATTTCGTAAATTACTCTAGGTTTCAGCATAAGAAGAAAGGTCATTTATAATACTGTAGAAACAGATATTTTTTTCATGATGGTGACCACTGATCTCTGTGACTGTTTCCCTTACGGTTTTAGGCCTGGTGTTTTCCTTTTTACTGTAACAGCAATGAAAAAAGTGGTTTGATACTTTTGACAAAAAGTCAGTTCAATTTCTTTAGGTTTTAGGGAAACCTTTGAACAATAAAACACTAAATGGTCAAATGTGTTTTGAAAATATTGCCTACACTATTGACTTTTTTGTATATACAATGCTTACCAAACTTGAGGTAAGTCGAAGTTTAAATAAAAGTAGATCCTTAAACTTAGTCTTGTAGGTTCATTCCCGAGTACTTAAAGAGTCAAGAATGCTCAAAAATCAAATTAGAGTGTTTATAAACTGATGCCTTAAGGGACACTTACTCTTCTAAAGTCTGGGTCTGAAGTGGTGACTGCTATTGGTGGTACTGTAAGACCCTAAGAAGTATTTTCTCCTTTGCCAAGTGCCTTTCAGTATGAGATGAGACTTGATGTTACTGGTTTGTTTGTTAAGTAATAAGTATCTGAGCAGTTGATCAATGCTTTGAAGTACTGCAAGTATGCTAAAGATATAACTGTTAGAAATTTAAATTTAATTTGTTTTGTTTCAAAGTACAGGCAGTCATATTCAGAAGGCCAAATTACACATTGGTCTCAAATACATAAAAAATGCTAGCCGTGGTTGTGTTAGAAATGTAAATGTTTTAAATTACTTAAGTTCTTGCAAAGAATGTTTTTTACTTTGTTTTGTGTAAATAACATGAAAAAATACTCATAGGGTAGTTGACTTAAAATATATTTTTAATTTTAGCATTTTTTAGTTTTACTTGTCTGAATAATATTGTGACTTAACAAAAAAAAATTGTCATACATTTTTGAAGGATGGGTTTCAAGAGTTTACTTATCTTTTAGAGCAGCCTCCTTAACCTAGATATCTGGTTGAAGCAACTGTAAGAAGCTGACTACTTTGAACCAATCAACTAGTACTTCTTAAAGGAATTCAGAGTTTTGAGGTCTCAAGTACCATAAATGGAATACCAGTACTGTTCACTGGGAGCCTCAGAACTGAACTTCTTTGTAATACTTCTACTGGGAAAAATTTTACAGTGCCACAGTTGTGAAACTATATTCTTTGCTCAAAAACTGCTATGATAATTTATGAAAATAAAAGTTTACTTCTGCATGCATAGTTTTAAATTTCTTTAGAAAGAAATTAACTAATTACCTCTTTTATTTTTGACATATTATATTAATTGTAAATTAAAGGTGTTATAACAGCTGCCTCCTCCGGAAGTGTCATCTCCGCAGTAAGGGATTTTTATTGGTAGTTCTTAATATGAAACTACAGTTTTCATTTCTTCATGTGATAAAACTGCCTTTTCAGTGGGGCTCTAAGTTTCTTGTAGTTTTATGACATATTTTTAATTTGTTGTGGAGTTATAAAGGTCCTCTAGTTCCTATTTTTGTATTACCTACCTGAATTAGGGAGGCAGAAAAACCTTAATCTCTGCTTAAAAGCTGAGTTTAGCAATAAGATATTTCTGATTTTGCATTATGGAGTTTGCTAGGTGGAGGTGGCAGGGAACTACTGCAGTTCACTCCTTGATGTATTCCTAAGTAAATTATTGGTCCTAGGCCTCTGCTGTTCCTTAGAGCACCAGAATCATTGGAGTACTGTGTGTGATGTGCTGCTATCTTGTACTAAGTGTAGGAAAAGAAAAGGTCTCCAACAAGAATTTGTATAAATCAAGAGAGGAAGACCTGAATTCATCCTACCTGAGGTGCTGGAGTCTGAACTATGTGTTCCATAGGGTTCTTGCCATTTTCCCGGGAGAAATACAGACTCTGCCACAGACAGGTTTAGCCCTTTCAAAGTAGGAAGAACAGAAGTACCAAACTTTGCTATCTTTTACCATGAAGAAAGACAAGAAGGGAGACCTGGTGCTCCAGGCTGCTTTTGAGGCTATCCACTGCTATAGAAACCCTCAATAAAACCTTGCAAGTCCTTTTGTGGGTCACCTGTTCTTCCCTGTTTAGACAGAAGTTAACAGGGATCTATATAACCTGCTATCACCCATTCATTCATTTTGGGGAGGGAATCACACTCATACTTGAGTGTGGCTTCCATACTAGTACAATTCTATATTCATTTAGCTGTTAAAATATTTTGTAACCTTACTGTAACTAGTAGACATGGTTCCAAGCAATCTTTGATTTCTTTGGGTTATCACTGGCAAGTAAGAATGCCCTTTGTGCCAGAAACTCCAGAAAATTTTCCTGGCCTTCTCAATACTGCTGACTGAAGCACCAAGTCCTGTTTCAAATAGCAGTCTGGATTCAGTTGTCAGCGTTTAGTGTGCCTAGTGTTGTATTGTGGGCCAGCATCTGTGTTCTGGGTTTGTTGGCACAAAAGGAATAACCATTTGGCTTTAATGAAAAAAGGAAAAATAAGGCTGGCAAGGGAAATGTTTTTAAGAGGTAGTGAACTATGTTTTTATTTTTCTGTCTTCAAAACAGAGGGCATTTTAGCTAATTATGTTTTCTAAACATAATCAGAACAGTACATCCCAGCTACAAAAAAAAGAAAATAAATGTAAATTGAAAGAAGTTCAATAAAACTGGAGGAAATGCAGCATTATTAACAAGGGAAAGTTGACTGTAATTCTTTTTTTACCCCATGTGTTACTGTAATGTAGCAACAGGAAGAGATTCAAATTGCTTGCAAAACCTGTTTCCCTACCATTGCAGTACTAAAAGGCTAGGAATTCATAGGTAAATAACAAAAAAGATATGTCTATGGATGAAAGCTGTGTGGTTGGAATATTGATTACACGGTTTAAAATCACTTAAAATACTCCAATCCATGTCTGTAGATTGGCTGAAGGAGAGTCATGATGGTGAGCAGGAGACTTGAGGAAATGACGATTGGAAGAAGGAAAGATGCAGAAACCAGGGATGCTTATTTTGCTGGCTGGCAAGGGCATAGGCAACATAACAGCAAATGAGTTTTGATGTTTCCCTCTCCCTTTCAAAGAATACATGTATGTATTTACATTAGCAGGATTTTGATCAAAATTTTTGTTCTTGCAGGCACTGACAATACCATGAGTTAAAATTTGGCTTTGAAATTAGTATGTCTGCAATACTGTCAAATTCTACTCATTCTTACAAAGTATTCAGAGAGGGCTTTCAAAAGGTGTAACCTGTGCTTTTGTAAGGCACCATTCACATTATGCTGCTTAAAAGAAAGGAATTGTGGGCATCTGTTCCAAGAAAAGATTCAGAATTGCCTTGTGGTGCTGAGTAATGAGGACTCAAAGGCTGCCCCTGTCTGGGGCTAAGGTGAGGGGCATACCCCCCTTGATGCCTGCTTTGCATCAGTGTCTGGTGCAGCTCACTCTTCCCTCTGAATGCTGTGTAAATGCTAAGGTGCCTAACTCAGGTGGGATTGTGCTGGGCTGTGCAAACTTGATTTGATTTCAGATGTGGCATAGCTGAGCAGTCCCTGACCCTTGTTTGATCTGTCTGTAAGTGTTTGTTTCCAAAAATAACTAGGATCATCTTTTTTTCTCTCTAGAAAAGTTGATTGCATATCAACGGGAATTTCATGCTTTGAAGGAACGTCTTCGTATAGCTGAGCATCGCACTCTGCAACGCTCTTCTGAGCTGAATGCTATCTTGGAGCAGTTCAGGCGTGCAGTAGCAGAAACAAATGGGAGTAAGAATGCAATGAATAATTTTTCAGGTACATACTGTGATTGAGCTATTTTTTTTATAACTCTGCACTACTAATATCTTTTCTTATTACTATGGAATAAGAAATTAGTACCAAGAAAGCCAAATAAAACTGTTCAGCAGTGCAAATAAAGAAAGTGTAAGATGGTATATCTGGTGGGGATTTTTTTGGCTTTTGTTTTTTCCAATTTCTATTCTTAATGATCCACTTGCTCTTCATTCTCATGACTTTAGGGACTGAATACTTATTCCACACATAGCTCCAAAAGTTTGGAACTTCTGGTTACTTATTTAACATAGTGAATATATTTTCACAATAATTTACATCACATTTAAAGTAGAGCTTGAGGGGAAAGGTGAGCAAACGGAAGAAATGGATGAACTTGAAGCAATTAAAATATCTTGAAAAGTCAGCTGGAAGATGTAAAACCTTAAGTGCTAATGTATTGGTTATGATTTGTAAAATGTACAAATAACGTCCTTCTTAATAACTAGCAATTAAATGGTAAATTGGTAAAATCTTTAAGTTTTTACCCATTTTGGAGGCTGATGCTCAAGTTTACTGACAGCTGCATTTGTCAATATTTGAGAATGTCTTTGCACTACTGACCAGATTATTGAAACTAACTTTTTAAAATCACACTATTACTGCTTTAGTCACTCTGTTTTTTCTAGATGGAAAATGAATACCAAATAAATGCAAACTTTCTGTGAGAGGTCTGATTCTGTAGGTTGCAGAAATTTCACTGTATTGGCCTAATGAGGAAAAGAGTTTTGCAAATCAAAAAACTGGATCAAACTTTTTGAATCTTGTTGTCTACTTGCATTTTTGCTATGGGTTACTATTTTCTATAATTTTTTTGTGGGGGGGTGGTTATTATAATTACAGGCCCTCAGTGCTGATATTAATGATGAATTGCTCTGTCTGACACTAATGGCCTATCCAACCGGATCTCTATAGCTCCCTGAATCTTTGGGAATGGTGTGGGTAAAGGTTACATTTAACATAGACCGTGACTCTTGTCTTCCTCTTCTGTGTGTATGTTTTTGCTGTTAAAGTGAACAACAATAGAGGAAGTCAAGTAATTTTTGATACTGGATTTATTATTAAGTTATTACCACATTTATTTCTAAAATTGAGTTAGCTTGCTTATAGACAATATAGCTATAGGGAGTTAGTCTCTTCTGATGCAACTGAAGTTACCAATTCACATTTTCAACATTCTACTGTGTCTGGATCCCAACTGGGACATCCTCTTTGTTCCATATGGAGCCATGAGGGGTGGTCAACTGAAGTCTGAATTCCTGAGCTTTTGTGCTCAGAACTTAGATTATTATTATTATTTTTTAAGTTTAATGCACTTAAGTATACATAATACTCTGTAGTATTTGCTGTCTTTGAAGCTGAAAGAATTCCAGATTGTTTTATGTAGACCATTATTCATTCATACAAAGAGTTGTCACACTTTGACAGAATTCTTAGTCCGGCTTTGGCAGTTGAAGCTAAAGGAAGTGTTAGGAGGAGAAGTAAAATGTTCCTGTACTGGAATCGATCAAAATAAGCGTCTCTATTTATAACATCTATTTACAAAGCTTTTTTTCAAGATTATAAGTGGTTAGGAATTTAATTTCACCAAAAATAAACATTTTTAAAAACCCCAATCAAACCAAAACCCATAACAAAACCCTTCTATCAGCTTAGAAGCTCTGCTCAGAATCTGAGAGGAATGACACTTACAGCATTACTTTTCTCACTTCTTCACAATTCAATTTTATCTTCAAAACCTTGAGTACGGTTTTTTTTACTTAAGTTGATATTATAAAGCCCATAATTTTTGAAGGGTCCATATGCTATCATATTTGTTTTTTGAAATAAGAGTTATTTTCACACTTGATGTAAGAAAATCAACATGCACAGCAGGGGAATTTAAAAACTGTTATTTGCACCTTTGAGAGCCACCTGGAGATCCTGAGAGGCAGTTTCTAGAAAGAGCAAGAATTATTTTAAGTATACTTTAATGGACTAAATTAAATTCATGTTAGCATTTATTTTATTGCAGAAATACTGAAAATCTCAATTGTATATTTAATCCTATTTTTGTTTTGTATCTGTATATGCAGTGTATTCCAATATGTATTTTGTAGCTTTGAAAAGTTATTTGCAGTAGCATCACTATGTGGTGATGAGCTCTGTAAGTATAAGTAAAAAATAATCTGGGTAAATAAGCCTCCCATTTTGATTTATTGGGGGGAAAAAAAACACCCAAACAAAACCCACCCCAAACCCCTAAATAAATGGGGCATTCTTGTCTTCTGTGATTACACGCTAAGTCTTATGTGATCAGCTAAGTATTAACTATATCTGTAGCAAGGTTATTCCTACAAGGTGGAAAATAATCTTTGCCATCATTTATTTAAAAAATTAAAATGAGCAAAGATGTCCTTTATACACAAGATATAATGCCTCAGTAAAAGGCATTGTTTGTTCTGTTTTTCAGTTAAGACCAAGCTTGGAATTTTGTACTTTTTACCACTCCGTAAAACTTAATATTATTTGTTTTATCCATTACTGATTTCATGTATGTTTACAGATGAGACACTGAAATTGCTAAAAGAGCTAACAAGTAGAAAATCTCTTCAAGTGCCAAATATCTATTACCATTTGCCTCATTTGTTGAAAAATGAAGGAAGCCTTCAACCTTCTGTGCAGGTTGGCCTTGGAAGGACAGGAGGTATGCTCATGTGATGCTTATTTTATGTTTTATATCTGTAGAACTTTCTCGTTTTAGTAATGTAATTTACTGCATTGCTTGGTAGATCAAGGACATATCATTTAACTTGTGTGATATTGATATCTCTTAGAATTCGCACTGAATGCAAGATGAAAGGAGTTTGGCTTCAGCTTTGCTCTTTCCTGCATAATCTCAGTCATAGCCCATGCCATGTTAAGGTACACATTAAGGAGCATTATTTTTTTTGTAACTAAGTAAAAGGGAACAAAGCTCAAACATTACAGATTCTGAACTGCTAATGGACACATCCCTTTGGCTTTTCAGGTTTGTGGGGCAACCATGCATGGATATAATTAGTTTAGAGTTGATACGGATATAATTAGCTCAGAGTTTCTGTTTTTTTTGAACAATATATTTCAAAGTATAACTTAAAATTGGGAGAACTAGGATAATCAGATATTATTGCTTCAATAAAATTTGGACACTTGTTGAAGGGGGGGCAAAAATCAGTGTTATGCTGCAATACTGTTGACCCCCTCTTTTCTTAATCTTCACAAATTCTGAGCATTGGTCATTAGGATAGCTCCATGGAATCCCACTCTTGGAGCTCTAGAAAACAAATAGCATGAAGCCCAACCAAGCTGATAGACCTCAAAGCGTGTGTGTATCTAAGCTTGAAGGCTCCACCAATGAATCCTGGTTTCTCTGTGTGCCATCTGACTTGAATGGTTTGTGTCATTCTCCATTAGGCTTCTCACTTTTTAATTTTCTCCCCCTCCTTGCTTTTGAAAGAAGCATTTGTTACTCCTGGCCTATACTTTTTTTTTTTTTGTTACTTCAGTAAGTTTGGTTGCTCCTTCTTTTAACAGAAGACATGCCTGTGAGACAAATATGTGGACTCAACCTTTAGTGTTATTTTTCTGACTATAAACACCATTTATTTCAATGTTGTTATTCAGGAAGAAAAAGGCTCATATTCCTTTTATTGTTTTAAGTGAATGCTGTATTATATCCCATTGGGAATATATGACAGAAGTTTGAAATGACAAAATAGAAATTGGAATCAGGCTTAATTAAAAAGAGGGAGGAAATTCTGAGTTAAAATTATTTTTCCCATCTTCCCCTTTCCTTGTCGCTGTGCTTTTTGAGTGTTTTGTGGTTTTTTTTTTTTTAAATTCAGAGGTTCTTAATGTGTAGTTGCTAGGCAAAACAGGCTCTATAAGGAAGGATGAACAACCTTTTTAAAAAGTTGTTTGATTTTTATATATTTATGATGTGGTAAATCATTTCACACAGATGGCTTAGAATGCTGATGTTGACTTCATGAAGTCTGCTTTATCCTTTTACTGTGTTCCTGTTGCTGTCTGCTGTGTTCCCAGTAGGTAGCCAGCCCCTGATATGGGGTGGGGTGCAGAAGAAAGACTAAGAAAGGATTTCCAGGATTGCCTGGAAATTTGTCCTGATGGCCTGGACTTGTTTTTCTAGAAGAACCCAAATCAGGTGCAAGGGAAGCAATAGAGGTTTTTTTCAGCAGTGTCATTTTAAAAGATGATTTCTGAGAAGTTAAATACTTGGGTTGTGAAGAATGGTTATGCCAATTTGAAAATAAAACCAAGTTAGGGAGTTTAATCACTCTATGAGCCCTGGTGCACCTTATCTGATTAATACCATGGTTGTTGATTATTACATATGCAATAGTCTGACATGTCTAGGATTACTTTTTTTTTGTTTGCTGTATTTGCTGTGAGTATGTTAATCATGCTCCTGATGATGGGTGGTGTATTTTTAAACTATTTTAAATTACTGTTAACTCCATCTTTTAACTATTGGATTTCTTAAGCAATGCTTTATTATGAGATAAGATTTTTTTTATTTCTATCTTGTGTATGAAATCACTGAAAGTACATTTCTGGTTTGTTTGATTTCAGTTTCCATTGTAATGGGAATACCTACGGTGAAAAGAAAAGTCAAGTCTTACCTTACAGAAACTCTCCACTCTCTTATTGATAAGCTATCCCCTGAAGAAAAACTGGATTGTGTTATGGTTGTCTTCATAGGAGAGGTAATCAAATATTTTTATACAGTTTCTAACCTGCCTTTAATTTCAAGTACCACTCCTTTCAGGAATTCCATGAAATTGAGATGTAGACAGATTCCATAAAAAGGAGACAGTGTCAGTCTTGTGTTTCTCAGAGAAATGATCCTGAAGAGCCCAGCTTTTTCTATTTATGAAGGGAATAGTGAACGTGGATTCAGTGGACTGGTTATTTTGCAAATCTTTTGATGCTTATACCTAGTGACAGAGATATGCTAATTACTTTATTCCTTCAACATCAAAATAATGGCTAAGGTACTCTGGGGTTGTAGCAAGGATTCTTCCCATTCTCTTCATGCTACTGCTTAGTCCTTGCTCAAACGAGTGCTGCAGTTTGAGATGTTAGGCATAGATTGTTACTGATTTTATTTTTCTGGACGGTGTGGATATTTTAAGTTCATATCTTTTTAGTGGATTAATTCAAACAGTGTTCAGTTGGACAGTTTGATTGCTTTGTCTATGACTTAGTGGAAATCAAATTAGGAAAATGACCTCCGCTCAACTCCAGTGCCGTTTAAGTACAGCAAGAAATGGGCATAGTGTGAGGTTAGGTAATTTTGTTAATAAGCTGAAAATTACTATCTGAGCTTTGTCTATAGCTTGTACCAACAAAAAAAAAAGTGCAAGACTTTACAGAAATGTTTTTATGAGATAATTAAATGAAAAATGGTATTTTAAAAAGACTTTAGTATTTTCTTGCTGACTTTATTTGAGAAATCAAGTTGACAGTGTTTAAGAAGTATTGCCAGAAGCCAGTAGTGGACTGTAATCTCTTTGTGCTAAGCACCCTAAAAAGCTTTTAATCCTGATGTTTTATTTTTTTTAGCAGATCAATCTCATTCCTCTCTTGTAAAGTTGACTATTTTACTAGAAAACAAGTTGAAAATTAAGGCTAATGTCTGCCTTCAAACAGCATGAACATAAATAGATGAGCTGGTAAACACAGATGCATTATGGTTATTAAACAGAGATCTGCATATTTACTTACTGTATGGATATTTCTCAGTAATGTAATTATACACAGTAAACTTCCATACTGGAAGTTCAAGGAATTTTAAAATATCTCAGCTGATGTGATATCTAATCACCAATTTAAATGAATTGCTTGACAGTAAACTGCAGTTGTCCCACTGACACATGTCTGTATTCTCCAATTTGTTAAAATAACTTTATTACAGAATAATTTGCAGGTATTCATTAGGATGACTAATAAATAGGCATGATTCATTATACCTCTATACTTAAAAATCTTTTCATTCCCCTTCACTATGTAGCTAGTTCGTAGGCTTATCAGATGACTTGAAGCAAGCAATTCGAATCTCATAAACCCGTTCTGCGTGAGAACTTGCTTTCAGAATAAACTATAGGCTCTAGATTTAAGAAGCTATGAACTTCAGATTAAAATGGTTGTCTAGTATTTTTATTAAATAGGTTTGTAATTAACATAGGAAACATGGTTTTGAAGTACTTTACATCATCAAACAGCAGACATATATATTTTCACACACACTACTGAATATGAGAGAAATTAACATACTTTTCTGGTGTCTAAACAATTTCATTTTTTTTCTTGTGAGATCATCTCATCTACCATGAAGAAAATGCATCTTAGGCTTGTTCTAAATATATCACAAATTATTGTCAGTCCACTTCATTAATCAGTGACTGCACTTAGCACAATCTTTTGTACAAACAGTAATCAGTGTATACTGGAAAGACCTTGATTTGACCAAAAATATCAGGAAGACAAATAATTTCAGTAAGAATCAGAAGACACTACAGGTATGCAAAAGCATTTTGCTGATTCTGTTCGCTACTGATTACATCTGACCAGGCAATAATTGACCAGCCATTTGTTCTTGGAGCACTAGTCCATATGTTACTTTCTTGCGTATTGCTTATTCAAATCTTACTCTATTGCTTCATGTGCATACAATGCACTTCTGCTTAGAGAAACCTACATATCTTGAATATCTTTTACTGTCACCATGTCATCTCTATGTAAACAGTGGTTGCTAAATTAAAAGATGTTGATCTTCAATAGTGTTTTATCTGTCCTTCTTCTGTGGAGAATCTTCTTTCTGTTTTATTTGTTTGGAAAAGTGTCTATACTGGTTGGGTCAGTGTGACACAAGCACCCAGCAAGGTACCATCCTGTGGGCTGGTATGAGCAAAGCCTTAGCAAATTAAGCACTGAGTGCAAATACTGGGTCAAACCTTGCTGAATCTCTTTTGGATGTATTAACATTGGAGTGTAATATGGAAAACTTCTCCAGCAAAATAAATGAGCCCATATTTTCCCCTCTTCTTGCTCTGGGCCTGAATTATAGATCCCTTTGATCAACAGATCTCTTGATAGAAAACAAAGGAGTGTTTTGTGCCTCTTGGTCTCAACACAGATGTATTAGTATCATCCTGGCTAAAGAGGTGTTCCATTCTTTCTGCTAATTGTTGAAAACTTGAGAGCCTCCCTTTCCTGGAGATGCATTGGAGAGTGTATTCCTAGTCCTCAAAAGATCTCGAGTTGGAGACAGACCAATAGATCTTAGCATATACATATGTATGTATGTAATATATGTATTTTAAAAAAATCAAATCTAGAAAAGGCTGTTGTGCCGAATGATACGTTATCTTCACCAGGTAATTTTAAAAGCCTACACAGATGATAGCCTTTGTTTTGGGCATCTCACTCAAAACTGATCCGAATGAACACAGCTTCTGGATATGCTGCTAACTCTTATATCTGGAAGGGTAGTTTGGCCTGTCAGTGAGAATTTGAGATATTTAAGCTGCTACTACAATCCCTGCTTCTTTGGCACCTAAGCTTTGGTACCCAAAGAGTATGGACTGCTGATACTGGGAACCTCGTGTCATTTTACACTCCTTTTCATGGCAGTGCCTAGCAAAGCTTTTATAAGGGATTAAACCAGTGATTAAAAATCTTTTTTGGATCTCAGAGAAGATCCTTGACAGGATTTGAAAACTTCCGTGTACCTGAGACAAATTTAGTATCCCAGCACAAAGATAAAATTCAGGGTTCTGCTCTTTTCTTAAGATTGACTGAAATCCTTCTCTATCTGTAAAATTCCTTCTGAGATGCACCTGGGCCACAGTATCTATCTGATGCGTCTGGTAAGGGAGCATCACTGTTAGTGGATGGAATTGTGTCTGATCTCTTCGGTAATGTCTAGTGTGTTTATGAGATGGAGAGTAACAATAATAATCTTATTTCAGAAGCATTGTAGCAGATGACTTCATACCTGGATGATTGACTGAATTGACACTTTAAGTTTTGGACAGCACTATCAAATTTTGCTATTGTGGTCTGCCTTGGCCTAAAGATTTGGAGGACAGACGGAATTTTTCCTCATTATGAGTAACACATACCATAGAAAGGTACTTTTGACTGTACATAGCAACTATCTTCAAAAAAACAATCTAGACCTTTTCAACAATTTACAGCCTTACCCAAGGAGAAGACAGTTTCTCCAGGTTGCCAGGCCACATATACTACTTTCTTTCAGACTCTACAAACCAGGCTTCATCTGTAATATGCACAAAACTAGTAGAATGCTGTATGACACTAACATACCTTGCATCCAAATGTCCTGTTTTGAGGAGTCCCTTGATATTTTTGTTCTGGCTGGCCTTCTTAAAAGCTAACTTGCTCTCTGATGTGGTGCTGTGGTTCACAACACAATCCATATGGATTTATTCCCTCACGATTGAGGGGCTGACATGCAGGACGCAAGCGTAGGGAGAAATGAGAGTGGAGTGATACAAGAGTGTGCTTGTATTCCTGCTGTTGCTGCCAAAGGCTCTGCGTTGCGAAACACTGTCCTGAACTGAATCAGGTTAATCGTGGAAATGATTGGAGAGAGAAAGATATCTCTTACCTGTGTGATAGAGTGGGGACTTCCAGTAAGAGAGGAATGAAGTCATTAGCTCATGTAGGACACAGAAGGTACATTGTGCTTATGTAACATTAGCGGGCTATGTTATGACAGTATTCTGCATTCCTGTTTTTTGCTTTGCGTCTTGTTCTTATATTCCATGTATATATGTATTCCCTGAACTTGCTGCCTCAGACACTGTATTCCTGAAAATAATTTTTTTTCAGATGCATTTGTTGGACTATAACAGATACTACCTCTTTCCCCAGGTTTTATTTATATCCATACACTATTGCAACCACTGGAAGCCACTGCTGCACTTTTATTCCTTAAGGCTTTTTCTTCACTGCATAAATATCCAAAAATAGGTTCAAATGCCACTTTAGTGGCTGCTTTTTCCTATGTGAATTTTAATGACTTGTATATAGATAATTATATTCATTCAAATATATTCACCATTTCAAGGCAAATATATGTTTGCTTTGCCTTTTATGGAGGCTGTTCAATTTTGCATTGTTTGTTGTTATTTAAAATACACTGTAAAATTATTCCACCCCCATTCTACAGGAATTCTACATGAAAGATCAGATAAAATTGTAGAAATTAGTAAGCAATGAAATGCCCATGCTTTGCAGATTAGCATGATTGTTTCCCACGGATTTTTTTCTTTTTTTGGAAGATGTTCTTGAATAAGTTAAGACTGACTTATATTAGATTTCATTTAAGAATTAAGACCTGGATAATCTAACAGCCTGGATAAACCACATTGTTTAGAAGGTACTATACAGTTAATGTCTGAATTTCCTCCCTTTTCCCCTGCAGCTTCTCTTCTTGAATTTGTAGTATTTTGATATTCTGCATCTTAATTTCCTTTCCTTGTGGGGGGAAAAAAAAATATCTCTTTGGAATTTTAGTGCCATCTTTGCTTCTATTTGCACTTCTCTTCCTAAAACTGACTCTTTTTGACAACTGAAATAGAAATTTAATCCAAACAGAAGTTTGGTCTGTTAAGGCAAGATCTGAGATTCAAAGAATCACTGAAATTAGAAGGGACCTCTAGAAGATCATTTAGTTCAACCCCCCTGCTCAAAGCAGAGTCAGCTGCTGAAAACTTGTACATTCTGCAGAGTGTTTCAATATGCAACTTGAAAATTATAACTTTTAAAAAAGCTAAGGTTGCAAGTAAAATTTCCAGAACAAGAAAATGCTACAGTTATGTTGCTTGTGTGCTGCATCATGGCATTCCATCATGTTGTATTTTTTTGCGATTTTAGTTTTGTTTTTTTTTCACCCCCTTTGGAGAATCTAATGTGAAAATGAAGTTTTTCACTAGCCAGGTGCGAATGTTAAAGCATATAGTCTAAGTTTTCATGGCAGCTGTAGCACTTTATATTGACATAGTCCAGTGTTTAGCACTTCTGATAGTATCAGGTGGACAAGTCGTGGGAATTTAGTAATGCTTAGTGGCAAACTAAGAAAAACTTAAATTTGTAATGTATCCAGTATCACTAGATAAGTTGTTGCAGGAGGGGTGAGGCACAAAATAAAAGTGGGGGCAGGAATCCCACTTTTCCAATGGGATGTAGATGTCTGAACTTCAAGGCTATTTTTGTTTCTTCTAGCAGTGCCATGTCGTTTTGGTACTGCTAGAGTACAAGACCATGTCTTGTATGGTCTGATGCAAAGTGTGTGTGTGCTTGCTCTGCCTGTATGTCAGCCTGGCTCCAGCCCTGTTTGGACACATTTAGATTTTACATCCGTGGATAGAACCGATTCTCAGTTTCACATGGTGATACAGATGCAATCTAGGTGCTGCTAAATAAAATTGAGGCAAAATCTAAAACAAAGAGAATATTTTTCGCTTGGTACATAGCTAAATTGTGGACCTTGTTACTACTGGATATTGTGAAATACAAGTGAGTAAATGGGTTTTGAAACGAATCACGCAAATTCACAAAGTCCAGATGCAGGAAGAGCTATTGAATATAATGGTATGGATACCAGTCAGGCCTAGGAATTATAAACTGTTGATTACTGAGAACTGGGAGGTATATGAAGAGAAAGAAGGTTCGTTCTGTACATACCCTGTTTATTGCACTCTACACCGCACTGGGGCGGCCCCACCTTAAGTACTGTGTGCAGTTTTGTGTGCCTCAGTATAAGAAGAACATCAAACTGTTAGAGTGTGTCCAGAGGAAGGTGACCAAGATGGTGAAAGGTCTTGAGGTCAAAACTTACAAGGAACAGCTGAGGTCACTTGGCTTGTTCAGCTTGGAGAAAAGAAGGCTGAGGGGTGATTTCATTGCAGTCTACGTCTTCCTCAAGGCAGGCAGTGGAGGTGGGGTGCTAATCTCTCTCTGGTGACTGGCAATAGGACATGAGGAAATGGAATGAAGCAGCATCAGGGGAAGTTCAGGTTGGACATTGGGAAAAAGTTCTTCACAGGGAGGGTTGTCAGTCACTGGAACAGGCTCCCTAGGGCAGCGGTCATGGCACCACACCTGTCAGAGTTGAAGGAGCATCTGGACAATCCACTTAGTCACATGGTTTGGTTTGGTTTTACACAGTCCTGCAAGGAGGAGGGAGGTGGACTCAATGATCCTTATGGGTCCCTTTCAACTCAAGATACCCTGTGATTGCATCTTTTTCTTTTTTTTTTTTTTTCCTTGTGCATCTGCTACTGGCTAAGACAGTAGATAGACCTTCAGCCTAAAATGCCATGGTTTTCCTTACATTTTGAGAAACAGTCTACCTTCTGTCGTTCTTGAAGGTATGGAGTAGGTACAATTTAACAGTACAAAAGAGTTGATTCTTAAAACTAGGAATCTTGTTTTTGTCTGACAGCTTTTAATAGGAACTTTCTAACATCTTGTTTTGTCTGCTACCTAATACATTCTACTTCTTTGCTATGCACATGCTCACTCATAAAAATCAATAAAAATATTGGAAAGTTCATTTCTCCTCTGGTTCTTTGTGTGTTTGTTATGAATAACAATGTTTGTTCAGACAAACATTAGAATAATTGCAAATTTGAAATGCAGCCTCACCTAAACTAGAGAAGGTACTTTAGAGAATTGTAGGGCAGCATCTTACAAAACCTGAGGAAACTTAAAAACTTATTTCACTGACAGTCTGAAACTTTAGATTGTTCCACAATGGACTCTCAGTTTTCTTTTAGAGAGATTCATCAAAGCAGTCTATATGTGTGTGTCTCATCAAAATTGCTGATGCAAGGAGTTAAACCTTAGATGTTGCCATGTTCACAGGCTTTTGAAACTCCATAGATCTCATAAGCTAAAATCTTTTCATGCTGAAAGTTTAGACAGGCTTAAGGGGATACTGGCGAGGTATCTTGAAGAGGAGTCTACTGAGGAATATTAAATACAGAAAATCACATCTGTCTCAGGAAGTAACCTGAACTGAAGATAGTCAGAGCATGGATGGTCACAGGAGGGAGTATTGTGTATGTTTGTCTTGTTCTTATTCTTTGCTATGTATCTGTTTATGGCTGCCACTGCTGGAAGCCAGATGGTGAGTGGGGCTCAATCTTTGATCTGATCTGGTATGAATGAAAAAAGGAGGATGTCTTGCTGCAAGTGTTTCTTGCTTTCTCTGAGATCAGTAATTTCATATGATTAGGAAGAAAGGACAGGCGGAAAGATGTGAACTGCTGATTATTGGAAAAAAACACCCCTACATATGCCTCTCATTAGTTCACAGAGATCCACCTAACAGGACAAACTTGTTTGTAAGGCTCCGTGTGATTCATTGATAAGATGCATCTTTGTGGCTGGCACTGTTAACTCTTTGGTTGTGGCCTATCACAATTTTGCATTTAATTGCTTCAAAATGATTAGTTCTAAAAACATACTTTTTTTGCTTGTTTTTCTTGGGTCCCAACTCCTAGGGATTATTTAATCTTCAACCTGAATAGTTTTATTAAGGAAAAATTCTGGCTTTCTTATTGCCTTCTGATTTGGTAGCTGTGGTCTTCATTAATTCATAGCTGTCGTCTTACAGATTGTGCTGCTTTGGTTGGGATCACCAGTGAAATTTCCTTTCAATAGTTGCAGGGAGCACTGATACCATGAAACAGATTTAAGTTCATTGTAGCTGCATCCACCTGCTCCAGCATGGGGTCCTCCATGGGCTGCAGGTGGATATCTGTTCCACTTTTAGCCTCTATGGGCTGGAGGGGGACAGTCTGCCTCACCATGGTCTTCACCATGGGCTGCAGGGGAATCTCTGCTCCCACACCTGGAGTACCTCCTCCCTCTTCTTCACTGACATTGGAGTCTGCAGAGTGGTTTCTCTCACATATTCTCTCTCTTTTCTTTGGCTGCAGTTGCTGTTGCGCAGCAACTTTTTCCCCTTCTTAAATATATTATCCCAGAGGCACTATCACTGTTGCTGATTGTCTTGGCCATGGCCAGTGGTGGGTCCATGTTGGAGCCAGCTGTCATTGTCTCTATCGAATGTAGGGGAAGCTTCTTGCAGCTTTTCACAGAAGCCACCCCTGGCCCTTCCCCGCCCACCAAAAAAAAATACCCAAACAAACACACCAACAAAAAAACAAACAACCTTTCCACTTGAACACAATACAAGAAAAAATGGTAGGGTCAAGTTTTTAATGCATTTGCTCATGTGAAAAATGGTGTAAAGTCTTTTAATCTCAGTGGGTTTTTTTTTTAATTCTAAAAGTGGCATCTCCTTTTGCACTATGCCGATGCAGCGATTGTTGATTCGTAAGGAAGACTACCTACTAAGCCAGCAGTGGTATTTGCTGTGTCTTGTGTTCAGTGCAGCTAGACCAGACCATCTTGACTTTGTGTGACAGCAGCACAGATTACAATATGAGGTTGGAAGTATACAGGCTACATCTCTTGAATATGAAGCTATTGTGATTGCATAGCACTTATGAAGAAAACATGTATGAGAAAACTTATGACAAATGCTTTCTACTCACGTGTTCTTGTAGTATTTAGATTCTGCTTTTGGAAGAAACCCACTGTTGTCCTTTTTGGAAAAGTGTGCGTCACTGGCATTATGTTGGATTTTATAAAAATAAATCTTTAAAAATAGGAATGGTGATTTTTTTTTAAGATCAAAGGGTAAGCACCTTTATCAAACAAGATTAGTCCTTCTATAGAAATGCTTGGGAGGGATTTATACTTCGTGTGTATAATCCTTTAATGGTAATCTGCATTACAAATTCATCAGAAAAAGTATGAACTGTTCCTTTGTTTCCAGCATTTCAAAGGCAGCTATTTCTGCAGAATCCTCATGAGCCACCGGAGTCTGAGTTGATTTATAGAGTGTAAATTTTCTTTTGAAGATTGATAAATAGCATGTCAAGTTATTAGATTAAGTATAACTAAGTTTAGGATTTTCAGTCACCTTTATGAATTCACAAACTCTCTTTTTTCTGCAATGCATGTTTACGAGCAAGTGAATAGGTTGAGTAATCGCCAGTTCTGGCAAGCTAGGTGATCTAGACTTTTCCAGAATGTCACAATTTATATTTTAACCAACAAGTCATTTTTGGAAACAGTGTATCTTTACGAACTGTGTGATTTATAGCATTGATAGTCCTTCAAGTTTAATCTCCGATGCAAACAATCAACCCTAGTCAGGGAAACACCATGTTCATTGCTGTCTGTGGTTGGGGCATTCACACTTTAAATGCAGAGTTTAGGAGATATATTTTTGGAAGAAGAGTGTGTTCAATGCCCTGTTTTCCAGAAGGCTTTCCTTGATAATATTTTAATATATGTTTTCATTATTATCTAACAATAATATGAAGTTCTTCCTCCACAAACACTCAGTGATCATTTTGTCATTAAGAGCGTGAGAAGTTGCAAGAAAATACCAACAGTTGGATTAGAACTATCTGTTAAAAGCGGATACAAGGTAGATATTATTCCCTTCTGTTTACAAAAAAAAATTGTTTATTCTCCCATTAGACATAAAATATAGTTATGTGTATGACGTGTTCCTACATTACTCAAATATTTTACATGCTGAAACTGATTTTCAAGTACAGCTATTTCCAATGCTTATTTTACTGGGTTCTTTTCAAGTATAACTCCAAAACTGTTAAGTGTGTTGTTTTTTGTGTTTGTTTTTTTTTCCAGACTGATCTTGATTATGTTAACAGTGTTGTTGCAAGCCTGGAAAAAGAGTAAGTTGTAGTTTTAATGGGGGACTTCTTAGCTTAGTGGTGGGTTTGCTTTTTCGTTTTTTCCTAAATCAGTATTCTGGAAATATGAGATCATACATCTCATGCATTCTTTGGTGTTTGGATTTTCAAACAACAAAGTAATAGATGACAAATTAAGGGGCAGTGATTCAGTCAGTTAAATTGTAAAACAATAAATGAGATCAAATTATTTGGTACAACACAGACAGGCAGGATTTGTTGAACATGAATGGAAATTTTACATCTATGTTAGGGCTTTGTATTCCATATGTTCGGAGAAAACTATGGTCGGGGGTGGGAGGGATCACTATGTTCTGAAAAAAGAAAAGCAAAAGAAGTGTTTAGAATCTAGTTAGAATTCTGAATTACTGGGCAAGAGGCTATACTGCTCTGAAGACAAAGCTAAGGAAAACAATATTTTTTTTTATATACTACTTTTATTTAACGTGGCTCATTTGCGTAAGTCATTGTTGTAACCACACATAATAACTGTACCAACAGAAAACCAAGGAGGAAGTCTACAGAACTCAGAATCTTTCATGTGACTTTAGGATGTTTCTATTTACAGGTTTTCTACAGAGATCAGTTCTGGCTTGGTGGAAGTAATAGCCCCTCCTGCAACTTACTATCCTGACTTGACAAACTTGAAAGAGACATTTGGAGACTCAAAAGAGAGAGTGAGGTTAGTTTATTCTCCCAGATCTTTTCCCATCTCCTCCCACACCTACACTTCTGTTGTTTATGAAACGGCAAGTGGGATGCGAATTCTTGAAATGTTTTCTTACTGTAATTCTTGAAAGTGTGTGGATGCTAAAAGTGCTCTGTGAATCCATCTCACTCCTATCTGCATGCTGTTCTGTGCATGATCAGAGCCTAATGCCATGCTTGGTTGAATTCATTTAGTGTTAAATTTTGGGAGGAGAACTGAGACTTGATACACTTTTTTGCTGTAGGTAGACTTTTTTGTTTACTGTTTTTCTTCCTGAAATACAGTGTAAAACCCAGTAATTCTGTCTGAATTACAATTTAAAGTGCACATGTATTTTTAGTGAAATGTCAGGTAGTTTTCACAAAATCAGATGCAAGTTAAACCAGTTTTATGTCTGTATTAAAGCATAAGGCAAAAGTTTGTTCCTTTTTTTCAGACAGAGGATTTCCTGAGGGAACAATGCCAAAAGCAGCCGTCCTGACATTTCACTAATATGTGTCATTCTTCATAGTGAGATTTACTTTGCACTGCCAGCATGTATTGAAATAACTTTTTTCATAATCCTTAAACATTTAATTTCAGATGGAGAACAAAACAAAACTTGGATTATTGTTTTCTTATGATGTATGCCCAGAAGAAGGGGGTTTATTACATTCAGGTAAATTTCTCTTCTTTGTTTTGACACAAGTTTTCAAATGAATCTCCAGAAATTATACTGTTGGACACACCATAGAAGGACCTATACAGAAAAGAGATAACTTGATTCCATAGTCGAAGGAGGGCATTAAGTATGGAGGCTGTGGTATATGAGGAAGTTGTGGAGGATACTGAATTAGAAAGCTCTCCTGGAAGCTGCACAGCCAATTACATGAGACAGTCTTTTTGAAATCAGGCAGTCACACAAATATCAGTGCCAGCACAAGGAGGAGAGCATGAATGCACTGGGAGAAAGGACAGAAGAAGCAGGATCCTTAAAGCAGTGGCCTGTACTTAGTATGACTTAAAGGGACACATCTTGGCAGTTCTGCTGCCTGGACTAGATGACTAGTTTGGACCATGCACCTGTTCTTCTGTTGGACAGCTAAAGCCAGGTGAAATGAATCCCATCTCTGCAGACAACGTGTCTCTTAGCTTCTTATCTCAGAGGAGAAATTCTTTCAGTGCCGTTAGGTGTGTGAGTAAACAGAGTCATGTTTGTGTACAAATAATGCATATATTCTACTTGTTCTACTGATGATGTCACTTAGTCTAACATTATTTTGTGGATGATTTTCCTCTGAAGAGAGAAGCTAGAAAAGCAAAGTTCTGAAGTAGTAAGTTGAGATACATTTGTGGATTCTTCCTACAGAAAGATTCTGGATTAGTTCTCCACAAATAGACAGACTGTGATCCCTACAATAGTTATTCTTGGCTATAGCATCTAGGTTTTATAGCAGCGCTTGTATTAGAAATATATGGCTATGTGTTAGCAATATATTGTAAATCAGTATTTCCTAGCTGTACTTTTTCCTATTGCATTGCTGGTACTTTTTTTTTATTTATGTTGATATCACTGCTACTTTCCTCTAGCTTGAAGATGACATCGTTGTCAAGCAGAATTATTTCAGCACAATAAAAAATTTTGCACTTCAGCTCGCTTCTGAAGATTGGATGATTCTAGAATTTTCTCAGCTGGGTTTCATTGGTAAGAAAATGTTCAGTTTAGAACACATTCATCCTCAGAGTCTGTGAATTAATAGTGGTCTGATTTCAAAGCTATCTTCTTTGTACTGGGAATGAACCAAGAAGTAGAAATTAATTGACATTTTTAGGAACTCTGGTTTAACTCATGGGTTTGATTTTTTTTTTTCAGTTGTTTCATATACTCTTATATGACTGAGGCAAACTCAAACTGTTGGAATAGAGGGCATTTTTAAAACTGAAAGTTAATTAATTTATAGAAATATTAACAGTCAAACTGCAAGCAATGACTTATTTTGAATTTAGCTGCCATTAAAACAAAAATGTCATTAAAAGACAACTGACAGAAGTAAAAGAACAAAGTGTGATCACTAAGTCTACCCAAAACAACTTCATTGGTGTTTGTGCCAAAATTTCTAAGAATCAGCAGGCACCTGTTTGTCTTGGTTGCAAAGCTTGTTCTATCTCTACCTTTCTATTCCATCAAGGAGAAGGTATGACAGTCTGCTCCTTCTTAGGTCTAGTTGGAGTCCGTCTATCATTTGCAATGAACAACAGTGAGAGAAGCTAATGCAGCATCCCGGGCTGTTGTGGATTGACTGCCAGTTGTTGTTGAAATTGCTTCATGGCTATTTGCTCTTACACTAATAGGTTTTTATTGAGAGGTACTAGACTTAACAGAAAAGCAATTAAAAAGATGTCTCGAAGGGATTTTTACAAACTAAGAAAAGTTATTTCATCACTGCAGTGATGTGTCATGATCTGTTTAAAAGTGATAAGCTGGAGATATGGGAGGAAAAATGAAAAGCTAAATCAGACTGTGGAGATTCCTGTATGCAGACAACACAGATTATTCCAATGCAAAGGCTGTAAGTTGAGCTCAGAACAGGAAGAAAATCCTACATGTAACAAATAAAGCTCAGTCCCAAGTTCTGTCATTCTCTTGGAAATTCTTGTTCTCTTGTTTTTACTTTGGATCTACTTTGCAGAAAAAGGCTTCAATTTTAGCTCAGTGACCCGTAATGGTTGCAAACAGTGGAGATTCATCTAGATTGGCGGAACTGAGGAGGTTGGCACTGTGTAAATGGCAAGTACTATCTTGTTTCCAGCTCAGCATCAGGTGTGCTGCTGAGGCAATAGTTCCCCTGACTTTCAGGGTCTCGGACATTCGCCAAGTAGGAAGGAAAATAGTAGTTATCTCCTAAACATGCTATGCTAGGGTACAAAATGGTCCTTTGTATGTTTGCCTGTTGGTCTAACCTACAGAAACAATGGAGAAGAGATTAAATGGGCAGAGGGAATTCTCCTTATCTATCTGGACACTACATAACTGATCTGCTTGGTTGCCTTGGGCTACCAACAGAGATGCACTGTTGCTGAAATAGTTATGGCACTGGTTTTGTGGCCTCAGAAGTGAAAGGGAGGAACAGGAAACAGAGCTGCCTATCATTGAGAAAGAAGCATTTAAAGAATTTGTTGGAGCTTTTGCCCTAAGTAGACTTGTTTCTTCTGTTGGGGAACACCTTGCAGCTCTCTGTGATTCTGTGGCTGCAGAGACTGGTTGATTACCATCATCTGATTAGGCTTTGTTTCTACTTTTGAACAGTTAAACTGAAATTGTGGGCTTCATTGCATTTAGAGTTTTAGCTCCAGTCCTAATTGCACTTTAAATGTAAATTCTGTATGAAGTTTCTGGGCTATAGAAGTAACTTACATTCATTCTACATTTGCTTAATTAAATAGTAAAGAGTACTCACAAATTGCAGTTTTGTAAGACTGACATGTCAAAATGGGTGTAAAACCAACTTACAGTTTAGGACGTGCACTGTCTACCGCATGGAGATGTATTTCAGATCACTTACTATTTGTGTATTTCACACCCCTTTCTGTTCTCAGTGCTGCTATAGAGGGCATAGTGTCTAAACCAGAAGGGGTAGGTATATTTTTCTTAATCGTGAGATTTGGCTTAATCATCTGCCAACTGTTGAAAAATATTTTAAAGTTGTTTTTCTATCCTGTCTATATACTTTTTTTTTCAGTGTAGGCTCTGAAAATACTTACAGTTAAATTTAGTTGTTGGCTCCTGCTGCTTGCGTCCCTGTTCTTTGTTCCTTGTATCGTATTTGCTTGCCTCCTTTTAAGTAGATGATATAAATAGAATTTCAGATGCATTTAGCTATGGCTACACATCTTCATTTTGCTTTTCTACCTAGAAAATTAAATCAGATTTTTTTCTCCCAATTTAACTACTTATCCTGCTTTTATGTTTTGAAAGAAAAATTAGTATTCGTGAAAGTGACTAAAACTTCTGACTTTGAGACACATTGCTGTACTATAACCATATATTGCGTAGAGATTTTATGCAAGTAATCTAGATTTGCCTCATCTCTACTATCCCTTTGTGGATCTTGATGCAGACTGATACTATGGTAATTTGCTCTTCTCTATAGCTATCCTCATTACCAAAAGTTAGTTGTTTGTAACTGAGGATGAGTTTTATGTGTAGATGTCCAAGAGAGAAAGTAGAGCACTGAATTGCCTAGATGCTACTGATTTAGAAATAATCTCTAAAAAAGAGGTGTGGCTGATTCGCTGTAAGCTATTGGAAACCTTGATCAGCTTGCAAGTTCTGAGGTAAAAATGTTTTTTTGTCATAGTGTATTTCTGAACTGAAAATCTAATTTATGCAAGTACTACATGAGAAAGTGGCAAATGCAGCTATTTCGGCTGACAGCAGGATTACAGAATTCTGTCACCTCTGTCACAGAGAGAAGTTGCTTTCTTTGGGGTTTTTTTGATACTGAAAGCACAGTCTGAAGTGCTGTCAGGTATCTAATAAATAATGGGTGAGATGTATGCTGTTTCTCTAAGAAGCTCTGTGGAAGGAGATGCATCTTTTACTCTTCTGAATTCTGGTTTGTGCTGTGGTCCCTGACACAACCTGGGAAAGTCCTACTAGCTTTTTAGGAGAAATATTGATTTGTCTTCAGACTGCCTGTGAGCTGAAGTGTTTTCCAGAGGATCTACAACACTCTGTGCTGTGGCTATAATGTCAGCTGTCACTAACTTTTAATGGAGCAGCCTGAAATCAGCCTTTTGGTTGTCTTATACAGTTCCTCTGAATCTTACTGTGCCCTGATGTTTTAAGGCCTGTTATTCTGATTATTTTAACTTTATTTAATTAATTAACAATTATTATTGTTAACATGATTAATTAACAATTATTTTATTGTTCTGATTACAGTTTTGCTCAAACTGTCCACATAGTTGAAGCTTGGGGAAGAGTAGATCAAGTGAAATATTTGAGATTTAAATAACTTCAAAGAGGTTCTGGTTTTAATGCCAGTAATTTGCATATCATTAACAGGGAAAATATTGAACTGCTTCAACTATAGTTAGAATATGAGCTTGCAGGTATAAAATTATTGTTGCTGTAGACTGCATACATTTAACACAATGCTTATGCAGAAGAATGCAGATGAATGATTCAGATATTTGTAGTTCAGAGAACTATAGAAAATAAAGTTTTTCATTTTGTGTGTGTATTGTACTTGCCATCTCCTGAGAGGGCAGAATAGTTCACTAAGGATAACATTTAAATGGACTGAAAATCAATAGAATTCTTGGCAGGGCACAAAAAATAGAAGGAGATATTCCACAATTTTTTTTTCAGTCCCGGCTCTCACTTTTATCAATATAGATAAGTAATATGGAGGAAGTCTTCCACATTTTGTAAATCTCTAGGAATTTATAGATCAAGATTTTACTTTTAAGTCTTAATTTTTTTGGATTTTGAAGTTTCTTTTCAAGGGTAGGCTGTACGCACACAGAATCTGAAACCTCTGAAATTTTGTCAGCAGAGTCTCCTTGATTTATGTCTGTTCTCATGCACCGTACCAAGTGCGTGAGCACGGTGCAAGATGAGCCATTGCTTCAATTCTTTCACATTGTCTTTGGTTTGATGCAGTGTGTGTTGACTACAGTTCTTGCTGAGGTCTCTTTGGCTTGATGATTTTTGACTGCATGTTGGGGATGGCCAGTGGGCAATCTGTAGGCTGGATTTGGATGGCGTTTCAGTGGCACTATGGCTTACAGCACTTTCCTCACCTGCAGTTGCATGGGAGGCCACAGGACTGCAGGACCTTGGCAAATGCTGCTGCTTGTTCTTGAGCTATGGCTATGCCCTAGGGAAGCCAGGCTCATGCTGCTACCTTCGCTCATTCAGAGGAGTTGTGGTGTCAAATCTGTGGAGTAGGAGATGTACTGGGCTGCTTTCCATCACAAGAAGTAGCTGTGGACAGTCAGGGGTCCAGAGCTTTGAAGACCTGTTTCATCAGGTGCTTCACCGCAGAGGCTTGTTTTTTGAGCTGTTGGAGGAAGAATGTTCTAGGGGAGGAAAGGGGGATGTTGGTCCATGGCAGTACTACTGTGATGTCCTGAAACAGAAGTGATAGATGAGGGATGAAAGGCAAGGAGCTAGGGGAAGGCTGTGCCAAGCTGGGTGTGGAAGGTGGTGACAGCATTTCAGCAAGTGCTATGTGGATGTCTGTCCTTGGTTACTGAAGCGAGAACATGGCTTTTCTCAAGAGCAGGGTGTTGCCTGTTCATCTTAGCTCCAGTGATCATTATGAATTACAGTGAGAAGGCTTTCCCAGTGCTGTTGAACCCTTCCATGGTGTTGGACAATATAATGTAGAGAGTTGGGTCTGTGAGTAATGTTGGGTCTGAAGATGCTAGTGCAGGTATAGCCAGCTGATGCTTACCTACCATATGCTGACTAGTTGCAGTTGGATGCATCAGAGGTTTTTTTTCTTTGTCTTTCTTTGGGTTTTTTTCCTGGTAGACCCTGTGACATCACCATATTAGCTGGATTATTCCCCAAGTCAGAGGTGGTTGACTGCATGGTTGATAGTAGTATGCCAGTCTAGGCCCAGAATAAAGTGCATCTGTGCCTGGACAAGTTTACCATATGGAAGTAAATAATTTGTTTGTTGATGTCCTGTTTCTATTTTAGGTATAATTAGAATAACTTAAATTAGGGAAAAGAGTAAATTCTTACTCTTACCTTCAGTCTTATTCTCTGTTTATTTAATTGTAAGTAAGGACCCTGTACCTTAGTGTTCAGGTTATAAGTGGTATGGGCTGTGAGTGTCTTTTCACTGTGGATGACAGCTGAAGACTGTAATCCTTGTGTTCTTCATAAGATGAGCTAGTCAAAGGAAAAATTGTACGGTGTGGTCCTTGGGTAGAAGAAAAGGATTCCAAAGCAGCATGACTGTGCATGCCTACTGGAAGAGGATATACTGTCTCTTCAGTCAGACTGCTTCCGTTGAGATTGGAGCAATAACGTGGGGATGGTTTTGTCTTCCAAGTCACGTGGTATTGCGCATCTCTCTCACCACTTGGAAAGGTCCACTTCCTATGGAAGCAGGTGTGACTGACAGACTACCTCAGTAGGTATCATCTAGAAATGATGGTTTCAGTTCCATAAACATCCCAGAATCATCTGATTAGTCCCATTTTTGAGCTCATGTTTCATTAGGGTTTCTCATGTTTTTCTTTTCTCCTGCCCCGTGCTATTGAAAGCAGTAGGCAGAGATGAATCACCAGGAAAATTGGGAGCCCATTTAGCTGGAAATGTGACAAGCTGAAAGAGCTGTTATTCTGCATGAATGTTTTACACAACATTGTACAACTCATACGATTGTTTCCTACCCATTTTTAAATATTTACTTCCACAAATAATGTTAAACAATATGACAACAATATAGCGTGTAAATAGTATCAATATACTAATAAAAATCATCTTTCTTATGTCTTTAAAGAAATAAGCTTTGCAGTTTTCCTGTATTTAGCTTCAAATTTTAGTTAGAGTATTTTCAAGTGGAAATGCCTATTTGAGGACCTCATTGCAACAAGCATGTACAAGTAATGTCAATGTTTTTGCTCTATAAGCAGCCGAATTCAAGGGTTTTGTAAGGTATATCTTTGTTTTAGCAATGTCAGACCAGTTAATGTCTCACTGTGTTTACTTCTCCAACCTACTGTGTGAATGATATGCTTTATGAATATAGCATCATTCCAACAGATGAAATAATTGGGACTTTTGTCAGATGCTTCTTCCGTATTTATTGCACTGCATCATGATGTTGCCTCACTCAGACCCCCCCAAACCCATCTCAGAATTCCAAAACAAGTATTATTTCATTGGCTATGTTCTTATCCAATTTCATACAAGTCATAAGGGAATGAGATTGCATTAGACCTGTTTTCTGGAAAGGATGACGCCCTTTAGGTGGTCTCCTAAGTATGTATCCTGTTTTTGAGAAAATAAAGGATCTTGCAATTCAAGATACTGGCATTCTCAGAGCAAATCTCCATATGTAAGAGTCTGATACCTGGCAATGTCAGAGCACACATAACAGGGCCCCTGCTTTCCCTTAAAAATACCATTGTTGCTAATGTATGTAAGCTAACAACATGGCATTCTATATCTACTCTGAGATATTCTATAATATGCCAGGCTCAGTCACCTGTTTCAGTAGAGAAATTTTCTATCCCTATTACAACAGGAATTTGAACTCCCTGCCCTTTGGTGGTTTGGTTTTGTTTTTTGTTTTTTTTTTTTTTTATGCTACCTTGCAATAATCTTCTACGAATTACAAAATTCAGTGGGCCTCAAAAGAAAGAGAAGTAACCGAATGCTGAATGTCTGGCTCTAAGTGATAGTCCACATGTATATTCATAGTGGAAATGTATGTTCCTAATCGGTTTAGATAACTTATCTTTTGTGTAGTACTGGTTCAGGGTGATACTTCATCTGTATCCTTTCTTCTGTTTTATATAAACATGAACATCCTCCTTAATGGCTAAATAAGGTAGGCTTCTTGTACTGTTTCTTCATGTCCACTCAGCCACCTGCTCAAGTAGCATGCTATTCTGCTGATAGTTTTTAACTTCATACAAAACTTTGTTCCCTATTTGTTTGTCATGCAGACTAGTCTATACAGCTCCTTAGTGGACTTTCCAAAGAATTTTGTCCTCTTGTAGGTGAGAACCAAATCCCATTTTCTGATGAGTGTGGGAAGTGTTTTTGCCACCTCAGAGGGGAAGCCGTTTTTAATGTCTACTCCAGCTATTCTTCCTAGATGTTGAAGGATAAAATATTAGGACCTCTACTACTTGTGGAACTTATTTTAAAAGCCTATGAAGGCCTCATAGATTACAAGTGGGAGAAAAATATTTTACATGTCTAAGTGCTGTGTGTTAGTGTGTTGTACAAAATCCCCAAGTGTGGACAGGCAGAAAACATTAAAGAAGAGCTTCTATTGGACTCTGATCCATTAATGCACATGTGCCCTAAGAGCCCAGCCCTGTCTAAATCAGCACTGCCCACATCTCAGCACCATCTGCAGAACTGAATCACTTCAGTGATGTCCTCCTGAGAGATTCATTGTCATGTAATGTTTTTCTCCCTTGCCTCCTCCATTGCAGCCTAGCAAAGTACAGGCAGACTTCATCTGCAAGCCTGATGATGTTTTGTGAATCTGTCCTCAAATCTGGAATTGCCTTTGGGAGTTTAATTGGCACTCAATCCCAGTCAATAAGCACTTGTCTTCAGCCTTGAACTGCCCCACTCACAGTTACGTGTTGCTTGTGGCAGCAGTGTCTTCATACAAGGCACCTTTCATAAGTGCTGCATTTAGTTTTACAAAATAGCCCAGTGTGACCACCGTTCTCTTCAGACACCTGTACTGGCAGTGAAGTGTATTCCATGACCATGTAAATAGTTGCTCTTGTTGATATTAAATAGACTTCAACAACACCAAGTTTCCTTCTTTTGCCAAGGCCTCCTTTAAGCCTCACAGTTTGCAGGGTTCCCAAGAATCCTGTAGCACAGTGCCACCCAGAAGTCTATCTGTACTTGACCAAGCAGTATGCTCTCTTGGAAGCCCCAAAGCCACAGTAGTACTTAGCAAAGAAGTTCTACATTTTTTGTTTGTGGGAGGGACTTAGACTTTCTACTAGGCAGCTGACTGCTTTGAGTGTGGCTAGTTGGAAATGCCCTCAGTATGAGTTTGCTGATGGTCTATGCATTTCAGAAAAAACTCTGGTTGTTGTTATGTGATGTCTCTTTTTTTTTTTAAGTTACATTTTCTCTGGTTATGTTCTAGTAGCTTCCTTCTTTCTCTTTGATTTTCTATACAGAAGGATCTGGAGTTGGTGGATCTAGAGAAAAAAAATCTCTGCTTTTTTTTCAGCAAAAGCTGAAATTGTGTGACTGGGCAGATAACACTTGCAACAACTCCTTGTCTCAGATGCTTGAAGCTTACAGGTGGCATGAAGAATAATAGACACGAATCCATAACTTTTCTGTCTCTATTTTTGCAGACTGACAATTTCTGTTCTTAAGGAGAGTGTGTTGTAGTATACATTGAATGTTTTGATAGTACCAAGATATATTACAATGAGTTCTTATTTGAATAGTTGTTTTATTTAGTTTTTCATAGCTGAAAGGTATGGAGCTTTTGACATTGAGATTTCAAGTTGTTCACTGCTAACGTTTCTTGTCTTGGCACAAACTTAACAGCTATTGTCTCACTGATTTCAAAAGACAATCTTTAATCTAAAATAACTCCAGTTATTCTTCATGTCATCACAGGTAAAATGTTCCAGTCTCCAGATATCACTCTTATTGTAGAGTTCATATTTATGTTTTATAAGGAGAAACCTATTGATTGGCTCCTGGACCATATCCTCTGGGTGAAAGTGTGTAACCCTGAGAAGGATGCTGTAAGTTTGTTTTTTATTATAAAGCTTCTGAAATGTTTTTCATGGTGGTGAATCAGTTGGGTTTGGTGAGTTGGAGGCTAGCATACTGTATATTATGGTTACTGCATGTCCTGAAAGAGTCTTTCTTCCTACCAAGATTTTAATCTCAAAAAGGACTTCAGAGGGACAATTCTGAGAGACGTTGTAACTGTTATTGCATCAGATTTTGGAGATGGATGCAGTAGGATGAAAACCAAAAGTCTAGTTAGTTTCTGTGTGTAACAGTCCTAAAATAAACTAATCCACCTAACCCCCACTGAGGCTCTGCAGAATGCCACTGCTTGGATAGCAGTCATAGAGAAGGTTCCGAACAGGGAATAAACTTTGGATTTTTGGTCCTTCATTTCTCAAGTAGCACCCTTGCTGAAAGACTGAATAAACAGGTTCTGTGCAAGAACCTTGAACAGTATTATATTTGCACAGCAGTCTTGGTAGATTTCTGGAATGAAAACAAGAACAACTGGATAAATAGGTCTGGGTTCTTGTTGAGTCTTTTCAGTCTGTGTAACATCACATACTTGCAGTAAAAACTCAGCAACCTTGTGTTGGTTTTACTAATGCGATTTTTTTTTTTTTTCTTTAACCCCCCTCCCTTCCCCCGCCCTCATTTCAGAAACATTGTGATCGACAGAAATCTAACCTACGGATACGCTTCAGGCCTTCTCTTTTCCAGCACGTTGGCCTCCACTCCTCTCTAGCAGGGAAGATCCAGAAACTCACAGTTAGTAGCTAAAATTTTCCTTCCTTTCCAGAGCAGGCTGATTAAATAAAAAACTTTGTAGCATTTGAGAAGGCAGGCATTTTCTTGTTGTCTGGCATTTTCAGGCACGTTGTATATTATTCCAGTTGGAATGAAATCTGATTTAAACTGGTTAACTACCAAGTATAAGAAGTGCTAATCTCAGCCTATTTTTGTGGATTTTTGCTAGGGGATGTTTTTTCTAATTTTTTTACTTTAATGGTATGTTCATTTTATTAATCAGTACAAGTTCTGATACACTCAAAAGTGAGTAATGCATTCATTTTCCACTTCGTGCAAGTGTTTGTTTTAAGTGTAACTACTTGAGAAAGGAATGTAATAAAACAGGTTATCTGACCTGCATGATGTTTGTCTGTCTTTCAATTAGGATAAAGACTTTCTGAAACCATTACTGCATAAAATCCACGTGAATCCACCTGCAGAGGTTTCGACATCTTTAAAAGTCTACCAGGGGCATACGCTAGAAAAAACCTACGTAGGGGAAGATTTTTTCTGGGCTGTCACACCAGTTGCTGGGGATTATATTCTATTTAAATTTGACAAGCCAGTCAATGTAGAAAGGTTAGTAATTATTTGCCTTTGATCTCTTATCTAAAGCCGCTTGTTTGCTAAGAATGCTTGGAGATAGAATTTGGGGCTGTCATTATGACCTAAAGTGAAATGACATAGCATCTTTGGAGTTCAGCTGAAACTATGATCACTAGTGTCTTCCTTCTAATTCTTTTACTACTCTAATTTTTGTCTTGCTTTTTTATTTATTTATTTTATTTTATTTAATCTGGAGCCTTTTTGATAAATGCAATTCAAAAACAGTGCTTCTCTGGCAGTTCATAATAGAATTTAAAAGAAGTCAATTTGATTCTATTTGTATTTGGTTGGTCTGCTTCTAATTACAGAGCAATTGTACAGCATGGTATGTGGTACAGTATGTTGTGCCCTGCAGCCTCGGTCCCTTGATTGCCCAGATCAGAAATCTTGCTGGAACATATCACGATGTCCCCAGACCTGAAAGCTGGGAACTATGAAGGGTAATGTTTTTTAGATGTAGCTTTAGGGCTTGAAAAAAGTCACCATGCTAAGAATCCGACTTGACCTTTTTTAAAAAATTAAAATTTAACCAGAAAGAAAAGGAGGGTGGGGAGCCCTTGAAATACAAATATCTGTGATTTGTTAGATGAAAGGTGACTTCTTTTTAGCTATTAGATTAAATAAGGATAATAGAGTTTGCACTTTAGAGTTTAGTCATCCTTTAGTTTTATTGAGACTCATTTGCTGCTTTGCTTTTTACTGTCTTGACAATGTAGTAGTAGTCCAAAACTTAAAAAATAAATTGCTTATTTAGTGTTTAAGTGCTGCTATGTTAGTGGATTCCTTTTCTCCTTTCTTCACATACATTACGTGTTCTTTTGAGATCAGTACCTATAGTCTGGTAGAGCAAAGTTTCTTTGGATCAATTTGACTGGATGTTTTTCTTGTGAAGCAGCCCTTTTTGCAGTCCTGAACTGAATCCAATTAGTCAACTTCTGTGCCTTAGTAGATAATCAAAGGCTAAGTCTTCACCTTGGCTTAGCACAACAGTGAGGATCAGTAGTTTCCTTGTTACTATGTTGTTTCAAACTAGTCTGACCTATGAAACTCAAGTTTGTCGTTTGAGATGTGAAATTACTCTTTCAGTTGATTGCTATGCTTTAAAAGACTTTCCTGGTTGGCTTTCCAAGATGCATGTGTTGAGGAATATGACTGCCATACCTCCTTGGATTAAAGGCAGAATGTTTTTTATCCTGTGCCAAGAGTTTAAAAAATTACATATTTTTCAACTCAGATGTATGAATTCATTGATTTCTTTTTGATCAATTTTTCCTTTTCAAAGTTATGAAGTAAACATCGCTCAATTTGTATGTTTGTTTTGGGTGTATTCTTTTTTTTTTTTAAATTATATATATTTACGTTATGAATAGGGTAACTGTAAGCAGCAAATGTAGATCTTGGGTGGGCTACGATGAGTCAAATGCATAATGGCAATTTTGGAAAGCATTGCCAGCAAGTGTCATAGGTCAGCACAGTTATTTAAAAAATGACATGCACAGGTCTGAAGAAAACATTTCTTAGGTATGTGTTACCTTAATGGTGAGGGAACTAGGGGAGTGAGTAAGTACTAATTATCTGTGCAAAAAGTGGGGAAGATCGTGTTCGCTATTGTGCCCTGGAAAATTGTAGCTAGGCCTAAGGTAGTTATGTCTACCTGCTGTGTTAAGAACAGTCCCAGCAGTAGAGGATAATAGGATTCTTTTGTTGTTGTTATTGCTATTCATTGAAGAAATGCATTTTAGTTTTAGAAGAAAGGGAACATCTTGTATTCTGTTGCTTCCCCAAAGGAAGTCTACCAATTAAATGATGCTACCTGTTCAGACTCAAGTTTAATATTGTTTGAGCTATCATTGTAAGCTATTTCAAAGTTTATTATGATTTTAGCTTCTATTGCCACAGTGTCCTCAAAAATGCAGTATTTTGCCTTTCTGAAGTCAGTGACTGATTATGGCTACAGATGATATAATTTCGAATTGTCTGTGACTTGTTTTTATTTATCTACTTCAGCAGCAGCAGATTTTGGTAGGTGAAGGGCAAGTGGAGCAGTGATGTTTCCTGATATTTCAAGGATGCTTGTTGAGGCAGTCAAAAATAAAACTGGGACTTGAGGGTTGAAACACAGAAAAGGGAAAATGGCCCAAGCATTAACATGACTTACCTGGTGGAGTTATGTATCTGATTGTGGAAATTAAGCTTAGAAAATACACTTCTGAAAGCCATCTTGTGTTTGTGAAGGGATGCAACAGGTTTTTCTTTTTCTTTTTTTTTTTTTTGAGTAACAGAAGAGCTCTTTGAATTTACAGAAAAATTTGTCTGCCAAGTCAGTTTGAAGTGTAGCTGCTTAATAACTCCTGTAATAAATTCTTGATAAACAAGTTTTTTAATGGAAATATTGACCACAGCTCTGAATGAATGGCAGGTCTGTTACGCTGTGACAGAGCACTGACTTGTTCTTATAGTTTATTTTTCCATGCCAAACATTTTGCTGAACTGAATTTCAATTTTCTGCTGAGTATAGCAGTTCAGTAATTAGCTTTCATTAAGTCTTTAAATATTTCATTTTTGAGATCTGAGAATATTGTCAGAGATAACACTGGCAAGGATCTCTTAATAGTTAAAAGTGATAACTGAGCTGAGCAGAAGGTAACATTTGTGGCTATTTTGTGAAAGACCTGGTTGGCAGATCCCTGCTGAATATTGAACAGTCAAATAGATGGTGCTTGTTCTAAACCACACCTGGAGAGCAGAGATGTGTAAATTGAAATTGTGAAATGCTCATTTTAGTAACAGCTTTTCTACTGAAACTTTGTAGCTTTTTTTCCAAGCAAAAGATCTCCAGCCACAACGCTGAAGTCCCTTAATAGTAAGCTAGGATCTCATTCTTATTTTTGCAATGAGAAGATATATACCTCTCTTTCAGTAGCATATCCTTGAGAATGAAAGTAGATGTGCTGACTTTGCTCTTAAAGAGATTGCACAGCAGTGTTGAAGGTGTGGTTTGGTTTTGGGTGGTTTTTTGTTGTCTTGTTGTTTGTTTGTTTTTTTTTTTTAATAAATGGATGGACTGTTTTCTAAATGCTCATAACAGCCTACATTGTAAAGATAAGAAAAAATTAATTTTTTTGTCCCTTAGCTTGCTATATAATTATTGAAATCCACTTCGCTATTTTGGTATGTACACTGTTGTTCCAAGCACACATTTAATTATTAAAACTGACAGCTATATTTAAGAGTTTCTTTATGGAGCATACATTATTACTACTTTAATGCTAGTACTGATGTAAATTCATTTTCCTCACTATAAATAACAGATTCAAGATACTTCTTTTCTAGTTGCTCTTTTGCTTCAGAGATGTCCATGAGGAATGTTGTACACAAGCAGCTCATTGTGAAGAGCCTTAGATGTTGCTTTGAGGTTTTTTTTGTATGTAGGAAGCTCTAAAATAGTGGTAGATGAGTAGTGAATCTTGAACAGAGGTAGTAAACTCTGTGATCCTGGATTAAAAAACAAAAAAATATGACAAAAAGCATCCCAGAAAGATGTTCCATCGTAGCACTTAAGTGATTCTGGTGTCTGGCGTCCTCACAACCGTCTCTTTTTTGGCTGCCTAAGTTTCAGAGTTCTCCCTATAGATGTGATTGACCCAAATCGGATATTGTTTTCAAGTAACACGTGCGCTAATTACATCGAGGAAACCCTTGGAAACATATAACCTATAGCTGTTTTAATTAGGTTATGTTTACACTTGTCAGTTTTTCTGCAATAGAAATTTAGAATGGATATTTATAAAAAGGGCTTCAGATTTGTTTCAGTATAAATTGCTTTCAAATGCTGATCTTTATTTAAAAAAAAAAGCTGCAGGAAAAGACAAGGATGTATTTTATACTCTGGAAAGGAAAAAAAAAACCACACCAAAACCCACACCCCACCCCACCCTCGCCAGTATATATATCTAAATTTGCTTTATACTTTTAAAATATGAACCTCATCCTTTCTTGTACGTAACTGCCTGGTAGTGTTACTTTGAATATTTTCAAAAGGATTCACAGAGTTTGGTTTTCAGGGGGGTATTTGGTTTTGTTTGTGGTTTGTTTTTTTTTCCTCCCCCCCTCCAGCACTGCTTTTAACTCTGTATTTGCCCCATAGTTCTGTTCTTTTAGCAAGTTATTGGGTATTCATCCTAATGTGATATTGATTATTAATGAAGTGATTTTATGAGGTAGAACGTGCTGACTGGAATTTCAGCTTTAAACTGAAATCTTAGTAGTTTGACAAACCAGCTTGTAGATTACATCTACTACTTTGTGTTCTGATATTGGCATAGATACTGGATGTGCAGAATCTGAGACTATTCATCTAATTTTTCATATTGTTGACCCTGGAATCCCAGGGAACATGTGATGTTAACCTCACATACATCTCCCGTGGCATCTTCTCACAACATAGAATTCCCACTCATGCAAGAAATAGTTATTTGACTATTTAAGCTAGAAAAATCAGTGTATGGAGTGTGAAGAGTATCTTGTTGGGCTCCTGGTAACTAAACATATACATTACTTCGTCTGCTTTGAAATTATTGTGACAGTGCTGAAAAATACCTGCATAAAAAGTGACAGTTGCTTGCCTGTTATTACTGCCACTTTGTTGTAAAGGAAAGTAAACACAGCTTTTAAAACAGGTTCTCTGGCAGTGAAAACTCGAAAGGAATTTTTTTTTTTTTTAAAGTACAAGAAAGTTTCAAAAAAATTTATCATAATAGTTGGTCATGTATGTATTTAAAAATGCACTTCATTATCCATCCTATGCGTTGCAAGTCCTCCCGTGGCTAGAGATACACAAGATCAAATGCATTATGAAGGAAAAAGACTTTCTAACAGCTTTCCAAAACTGGCAGTGAAGTGGAACTTTCTCATCATTTGCTTTTGCAGTAACAACCACTTAAAACCTAGGTAGCTGCAAAGTTGTTTGGATTTTAGATTAGTACAGCAGTAACTTGACTGATGTATAGGCTGTTCTTTGTTCATAATGACTGTACAGTATAGAAACTCTCCTTCAGCGCAGTGCAATACATTTAACCTTTCTTGGGCAATTTTAGCTGAAGAATCAAATACGTGCACACACACACAGTGTATGATTTAGAAACAGTCTTTGTTCTGATTCTAAAGATATAATATAGGTTATTAAAGTTTAACAACATCTTCATTTTATTAAGCTTTAATGATGGTGTCAGTTGATAGGAAATATTTAAAGTCTCTTAATTGATTATTTTAAATGTTTTGATGTTTGTATATTTTGGGTGGGATCACAGTTTTAGTGTATATAAAAAATAGAATTTGGGGCTTTGGTTTCTGTGTTTACATAAGCTTGTGTACTAATGAGTAGAACATCCTCAAATGGATGCACTGACAGCAGGGATTTGGCAGGCAGGCTCCCAGCCACTAATGCTGTTTGCTCCCGGCATGGAACTCTGCCCATAACAATGAGGCAAGAACTTCATATGAAAAGCAGGGAAAAAAAAGCCAAACTATGGATCAGAGACAGAAGAAAAGAGCTGCCTGAGCCAAGGACATGCTGCTTTCTCCTTAATGTCGCTAATATTCAGGATTTACGTGTTTGGCAGTGTTCCTGGGTTTACAGTTCTTAGTCAGAAATCTTAGAGGCTTAATGCTTTTGCCTAAAAGTTAGGTGTCGAATGCTACTTGAGATACCCTAAAATACTTCACCTGATTTCCAGAAGGGCTTGAGTCTCTGACATGTTGTAATTGCAGACTGTGACGATACCCAAGTGCATCTCAAATAGTGGCTAATGCCTATGTTTAAGAAAACTGAAAGGAGTTATTGTCTGTGCTTCTGGAGAATTAAGCTGGGGAAAAAAATGTTTATGTGCTCACACACACACACATATACACACACATGTTAAAAAAAAAAAAAAAAAAAAAAAAAACAAACCCCAAAGCCTTTCTACATTTCACCGGATTAAAAACTCAGCAGAAGTAACCTTGCACAAGAACACAAGGACCGTTTAACTAACATTGATATGGTGGAAAACTGAGTAAATTCCTTGAAGAGCAGAGATTTCAGGACAGAGAACAGCCCCTCCCTTAAAAAACAGACAGACAGCAATAACCCCTCAAAAAAAATACCCCTGACCACAAAATATCAAAAAAACCCAACCACCTCCAAAATGAAAAATTAAAAATAATGAAAATTAAGTTAGTGCCAAACTTTTTTTTTATTACAGTTGATGTGTGTATACTCCATAGAGCACAGTGCAGGTTTAGAAAGCTGATCTCATAGTCCTCACTAGGAAACAGAAGGCAAGAGTAGACCTGGCAATGGGATTTTCTTACCCAGCTAAATACTTCCTACACACATTGCACAGTTGAAGAAAGTTAGGAAATGGTATGTGTAACCTTATCAAAAGATTTACATTGACTTTTAATGTGGTGTGAGAAAATGAATTTCTTAGGTGTGTGTTTGGATAAAAAAAGACTCAGACCACTCCCCAGAATCTTCCCATCACCTCTTCAGTCAGGGTACTTTGTGGTCCTTTGACAAACATGAGATAGTTCTCTGCCTTTGGTGTGCTAGTTTGGGATTTCTGTAAAAATGGGGAATTCATCACTTGCAGCTCTCAAATGTGTATCCCAGTTTATATATAGACAGTTAGCCTGGCTGGTTTTGGCACAGGAAATGAAATCTTAGGAGGCATTTTGCATAGAAGTTAATGGGGTAAACGTTCCCCTTTTGTGTGTGTGTGTTTGGGGTTTTTTTGTGTGGTGTTTTTTTTTTTTTTCCTAATTGGAAACTATAACAGCAAGGTAGAAAAGCTCCCATTAGATTGGTTACCATATAGACTTGAGGAATTAAGCCTTTTTTTCAGTATAAGCAATTTTGGCAAAAGAGTGGGTAAGAAGCATAAAGGACAGGAGAAGAAATTGAGTTTCAGAGAGGGAAAAGAAATTATTCATCTTCCATTTGTATTTTGCGCAAGGAAATGATGTACGGTTAATACTGGTTTCCAGTGACAGAAAAATAACATTTCCTAATGAGGATTCTGGAAAAATGACAGAGAGGAGGTAGATTAGACTTCTTTTACCACATTTGCATCCAGTGATCAAAAATACTGGGTAGAATTGGTGAATAATGACTCTTGCAGTGGATGACGGCATCTGCAGAGAGCCAAAAATTTGCTGACTGAATGTTGCTTTTATAGAAATCCATGTTGTGCAGAATTAAAAACTATTATGCTGCACGTTGCTATGGTTAATTTGCTCAAACACGGAAGGAAACATTTCCTCTCTGCCTTCCTACCTCTTTTCATTTTTTGAAAATGGGATATACTAAAATATATCAGATTGCTAAAACCAGATGTAAGGAGAATAAGCAGAGAAAAGGATTTGATTCCTGTTGTTTACAGAGCACAAAAGCCTATGTTCATAAATAGATTCTTAGAATGTTTATGTTTAGCATCAAGTGAGGTAAGTCTGTTGTTTCCTTCAAAACAAAACACAAATACATTGACAGTGAATGTGAATTGTGCTTTTTAAAGAATTTTTGTATATTACTTCCTTTTATAAAGCTGCTATAATTTACTGATAAAGTTATTGTGTGTTCTGTTCTAATTTTTAATTGCTTAACAAAATAGAAATTGCATAGAATCCCACTTCACATAAAAAAAAATGCGGGCATTTCTAGTTATCTAAATAACACATAAAAGACAGTAAGACAGATTTTTTTTTTAATGCCCTAAAGGAAAACAAATTAGGTAATAGAGAAAATAACGGTTTTCTGGGCCTAAATATGCTTTGATGTGAGGAAAAGGAGAGATGCATTCCCTTCTTAAGCAAAATAGGAGGAGGGTAAAGTGGTGTGTGTAGTTCAGATTTATTTTTCTTGAAAAGTGGATCAGTGCTGCAAAATGGAAAATTTTAGCTATTCAAAGAAGAATATTAAAGCTAACAGCGCAGATTAGTAACACTGATATTAATTTCTACACATCTTTTGGGAGATGTTACAAAAGATGAGAACCTTTCCAGGTGCCGACTACTAAGTTAGTTCTGAATCTAAATGAAGGCGTCTAAAGTACTGTAACAGTTAACTGCATTGGCAAGCTAATGATATCTTTCGCCCGCGTATTACTGATAATCATGCTTCTGCCCTCCTCTTCCTTTGTGTGTTAGGCTGCTGTGTATGAATATGTGTTTAATCTTATTGGGTTTTGCATTGTTTCCCCCCCCCCCCCCCTAGTTAACTTGATTTTATAGTTGATACCTAGCTCCACAGGAAGAAGTCAAACCCTCAGTTTGAGTAAATACTCAAGTCACTGAAAGTGACAACTGAAGTTTCCTTTGCAGCTTTGACTTTGCTCCATTTTGTTGGTTGTTTGTTTTTATACATTCAATGCTCTTTAAATTTTATTTTGTAAATTTTTTTTGTTGTGTGAGATGTTAATGTCTAGCATCCTCTATTCCTCTCATACTACATTGAGGTGATGACCAGAATGTATGCAAGTTAGTTCATACATGTGGTAACTTCTGGCATGGGGGAGGTTGTCTCTGGTTTTGAATATGTACAGTAACTAGTTATTTTCTTTGACCTGTGCATCTTTAAAAGGATACTGCCAGAGAAAAAGGTTCTCTAAAGTTCAGTTACATTAGTATTTCACTTACCAGTTGTAAGTTAGAGTTACTTTTCTCTGATGACTTCCATCAAGAATGTCCAAATGTGTTCATGTTTGTATTTTGTAACAAAGCTGTGAAGTAATATTCCATAAGGTAATAGTAGGGGTTTCTTTTAACTTTAGGTGATTTCTTATTTGTTTGGGATTACTGTATTTAAAGGTCTATGACTTTCAGAATTTTAATTTGAAAGAATGTTTCAGAAGGTGTTTAAGCAGCAGGTAGACAAGAATATCTTAGTGATTCCATCCTAATAAAAATATCAGTTATCTGGGGGGGGGGGGGGGGGGGGGGGAAGTATGTTTTTAGTGTTTACGTGGACTGTCATGTGTAAATCCCAGGACAGATGTCGGAATAACTTGGCTAAAAGTACAGCTACTAATGTGTCTTTCAGTCCCCATATCCAGAAAAATCTTTAATAGTCTAAAAACCTTGAAAACTTGTGATGTATCAATATGTCAGGGAGGCAAGTTTTACAAAAGAACAGCTAATGACACTTCTTTTAGGACCTGTAGAATATCTATTTATTTGTAAATTAAATTTCATTTCAAATCATTTTTTTGATTTGTAAATTTTATTTCTAAGCAAAAGATTGATCATAGATGTGAAGTGTGTATGTACATTCATACTTTTATTTTTAATCTGTGTAACTTTTTCTGTGTAAGTAGGAGTTATCTGTCAAGTGTTCAAGCAAGGCTCAGATATAAAAATAACCCTTTCTAAACATAATTTTCAGTAAGATAACATATGCATGTTATATATCCGTGTACATATGGGTAGGCAGATAGTTATAGAAAACACACTAAAAAGGCAGGTTTGATTACTAGAAATCTGGAAATCAGATTTTATTAACTACTGCCATAAATTGTTTTGGCATTGTGCCAACTTTTGTCCTAATGGGGTGGTAACTGCTGGGGGGAGGAAATCACACTTCGGTTTCTGAAGTTGATAGTGCAGTAGGAGAAATGGTTGGCTGTGCTTGTATGGGTGCAGGGTTGTTCTTAAAAACAAACAAAATCCAAAAAAATAAATACATCCTCCCCCCACCCCCCAAAAAAACCCCACAATAAACCCAACAACCCAAAACAAACAACCCCCAAAAACACACTGCACAAAAACCAGCCAGACGTGAGTGCACAGTGATCAGAGATCACGAGGAGTTTCTTTGTGTCTTCTCAGGTGTGTCTTCTCAGAAATAAGAACTAGAAAGCACTAGGGAAAAGCACCGTGTCTGTGGTTTGGTTGGAGTGTTTGATGGCAGCACCTTAGATGTGAGTGTTTGATCACTTGCATTTTAAAATAAGTCTCCTTAGAACTTTCAGTGTTTTCAAGAGAAAAATTCCTGGTAATGAATAGGATATCTGACAGACTAAAGGATAGCAAGTTAGAACTGCTAAGTCAGAAGACAGCAGTTTTCTGGTCAGCTTTGCCACGATTTTTGTTTTGCTTATTATGGAAACATGAAATAAAGGCATCTTCCTAGAAAGGATAATTAAGTCTTTAGGATTTTTTGGATGCCACTAATATTTAGAATAAGTTACAAGATTTTTCTTGGAAGAACTATGGATGTTTTAGGTAGCTTGTGTACTTTAGAATTAAACAACCTTTACATTAAGCTATGGTGGGGAAATAATTTTTCTTGAAGCACATACCATGCTGAAGCTTACTGAATCAAGTTTTGTTTTGCAGTTCAATCTGTTCAGTTCTTCTGAAACTATTTCTGCAATAAAAATCAATGTAGCTTTCTTAGAGTGTGTGGGTTTGCTCCTTTTCTGAGCCTTGATAAAAGAAATGTTATATATGTTTGTGTGTGTGTTTGTATTTTTTTTAAATGATTTCTATCATTTTGGAATCACAGACATTTGTAAGTCAGGGTCAGAGAGCTCTGTTTTCTTCTACTTCTTGTCTTATAGCTATGGAGTATGGATTAATGGTAAGTACTTACCTGGCTTCAGACATATTAGATAAAGACAAACTGGAATTTACATCTCCAATTATGTCTTAAGAAATTGCAAATTGAGCTAATGTTTGTAATTTTAATCAAGTGATAATTTCTGAACTAATTTTGTCCCTGTCTGGTGATGTATTTAATGTCGAAGATGGTGCTTACTGCTAATTTCTCTAAGTTTCAACTGAAGAAAGGTTTAAAATGTGTTGATAGATCTTTACATATTCATTTACACATCTTAAAAGTAAAATAGGCTTGTTAAAAGTGGCATCTGAGTAGGTGTAATATCTAGGTAGTTTTTGACAGTAATCCGAATAAACTCTGTGGTCCTGTAGAAAAAAAAAAATGGTAAGAAATGAACAATTTTTCAAGCATTGATACCACCTAGTGGTAAAAAAATTACTTATGTAATACATATTCAAAAGAATATGAAGTTTGTGTTATGTATAAAGAAAGGGGAATGAAACTGTGTCTTTTGTAACATCTACACATGTGAAGTACCACAAAAGCTTTTGAGAGTGGACAGCTAGAATTTGAACACTCACACTTCACAGCTTGATACGTATAGGAATGGTTTTGGGACAGTTTTAAACATATTTACTCTGTCCTATTTAAAAAAAAAAATATTAAATTCACAACCGAATGAGGATAACAGGGACTTTTTACAGGTATAAAAAAAGGGTCCTTTTCTCTGTGTGTGTATACACATCAAAGACACATACTTTTGTTTAAAAAAAAAAATAAATCTGTCTTTGGAATAGATGTTTGAATTCAGGTAACATTAAGGGTATGGATATGGGTTGGGAATTCCTGGCATAGTAATTAATGAAACTTTGCAACGAACCAGAGTGGAGAGCTGGTCTTGGGGATAACTGGCCTGGCAAAATGTTGACTTGGATAAGTTCCCAGAGCTGTTTCAGAATGGATCTGCAGAGTTCAGCCTGTGGGCACAAGGGTGGGGGTGGCGCCTGGTGGGGAGGATGGGAAGAGGCTGAGGGAAGGCAGGGCTCCTGCTTCTGGAGGTGTTACCAGTGCATGGCAGGCAATGGGCACTACAGTGTTGGTCACTTTGTATAATGCAATCTGTCAGGATCAGATTATGAAAAGTACCTTTCTAAGTGAAATATTACCCACCTACTTGTCAGAAAATGCAAAACTTTAGCCCTTTCAATTACGGTAGCATGTGAAACATCTTTCATTTCTTATCGCCAGCTGATGTAGTCCAGTATAAAAATTACATTTATCATTGTAACATCCGTAATGTGACTTTTAACATGTAAGATGGTAACTTAGCTAATTCTGACTGATGCACATAGACTGTTTTATTTTTCCCTTTTTCGTGTATAGGTATTTGTTTCACAGTGGCAATCCAGAGCATCCAGGAGACATACTTCTAAACACAACTGTGGAAGTTTTGCCTTTTCAGGTATGAATTTATTGATTTGTGTCTTCTGCATTATAGAATGAAAGTAAAACCTCCTAATTTTATTGACTTTTTTAAAAGGGTGAGGGAGACATGAATGGTTCTTCTTTTAACTATAGGATCTTGATGCTCTGATGCTCTCGTACCTTTTCTTTTTTTTTTAATTGGATCTATTGTAAACTATTGTAACTATTAAGATGTTCATTCAGAGTGCAGTCTGCTACTAGTTAATTTGGAGGTGAACAAGCTCATTTGCTTCCAATTCATCGCTACTATTTAAAACAAAAAAATAACCACTCTTCCATCTCCTGTGTATTTTGGAAAATGGGAAAACTGAGTCAATCTGCTTTTTGGCTTAGTAAAAAAAGTCTTGTTTCAGGAATTGACACACATCCAAACCTTACTAGATAATGAAATATCTGGACTCCTAAACCTAATGTGTTCCTTTCTCCTGATTACTGATTTATTTCCCCCTCCCCCCCCCATAAATCAGTCTGAGTTTTATCTCAGGAGGGCACTACACTATCTAAAGTATATTCTTGCTTGAAGCCAGACCGTATGGATTCTTTTTCTTCAACTGGATATGAAAGCTAACTATTTCTATCACAAAACCGTCACTAAGATACTACTTCAAACAAGTTTATTTTATTTAGTATTAAAATAGCAAAGTATTTCTATCTTTTCCTATACACCTGGTACAGGTATCGTCTTGAAATCTGTGCCTAAATTACCATATGATGAATGTCTTTTTTCTTTTTTTTTTCTTTTTTTTTTTATTAAAAAAAAAAAGGTAAGTGATCACGAAAGAGTTCACTTCTCCATTCTTGCAGTCTGCCTTCCTGGGATTGAGCGAAAATAGAAATTTCTGACCACCCTCACCCCTAAAAAGAAGGTTGTCAGTTTGATTCTAATTATATGACATGATATGTGAGATAGTATATCATATTATAAGATTTATGGGTTTTCTTTCTCAAGACCTTTGGAAATACATTCAACCACAAAAACAGCAGCAGCCCTCACTTCATCTGGGCCCAAGATACCACAAGAATACACAAGATAATGAGAAAAAACGTGCATCGGGCATCTCTCTTTGGCTGCACTTGTCCTGCAAACTGGAACATCCCTTAAGGAATAATGCTATGATCTTCCATTGATATTTTACACAATTTGTGGAAAGGTAAATGGGAAATGCTATATCTGGCCCATTCCTAAGCCGTAGGTGTCAGCAGAAAATGTCACCAATATGAGGACAGCAGCCACAGAATGATAGGTACTATCCTGAGGGAACGATTTTTCCACCATGTAGAGCTAGAAGCTTCAACTCTGATACTCTCTAAGCAGAATTCAGAAAAACAAAAAACAACCCTTAGAAACCACAGTGCCCCAGACTGGATTTGTCTGGGACTCGACACACACATGCAAAAACCCCCCAAACAAACAAACAGAATACCCAAAACCAACCCCCCCAACTCCCCAACACGCTCCCCCCCCCCAAACCAAACAAAACACCCAAACTAAAAAGACCCACCACTCACCACTCTTTCATCAGCCTCTCTTAAAAGTAGGAATTAAATAAATAAAAAAAAGCTGATGGATTTAATCTCCTGTTTTGTCAAGCATTTTTAATTGATTCCTAGGAAATTCTTACAGCGGATCTTTTAGTATTGAATCATGTGATTCTGGTTGTAATTTTCCAGCTGTTTTTGAAGCTCTGGTCTCATTTTTCTGTGCTTATTAAAGAAACTTATTGATACCCATCCCATTTTAGCGCAGCAGCGATAATTGCAATGCTTCCCTTGCTGCTCTGATGGCTTTTCGTCTTGCCCAAATTCTTACATCAAAAAGTAAGCTGTAAGTTTCGTTTGTCCTGAGAGAAATCTCTGGCTCAACCATAGGAAACAGCAGCAAGATCCTGCCTTTTATTTTCTGCTACTGTGTATGCCAGTATCTGCTATGTATTCTGTTTACATGGCAGTTAACATACAAGTTATGTGGGGCACTTAAAGTACTTCTTTTTTTGTGTTGGCTTGTCTAAGGCTATAAATAACTGCTCTAGGCTGGTTCATAATTATTTAGAAAAGATGGATGCTGAATATATAACAAGAGTGCACACACATTTGTCTTTCCCTGGCAAAGTCATGTGTCAAAATAGATGATCTTATTTATGCTTTGTTGTTCTAGAATGAAGAACTGGTATTAAGCAAAGAAACCAAAGACAAACGCTTAGAGGATGGTTACTTCAGGATAGGTACGTCACAGGGGAAAGAAGTGTGTATTGTTACTATTGCAACAGTTAAGACATTTTTTGTTAAAACCAAAATGAACCTAAAATCTGAGTTTTGATCATTCATTTCTGGGTATGTAACCTTGTAAGCCTTCCTTAATATTGTTTCCAATATTTCTTTTCCGAGACTGATGTACTAAACAAAGATGTAGTGTGACTCCTACTTGTAGCACAGCTACATCCAACTTCAGTGGCCTAGATTATTGTAGAGGCATTTCCAGGCTGTATAAGATCACCTCTCCTGTCCTGTGACCGCATGAGTGCCACTGCGCGAGCTGCGTGCTCGGCCTGGATTTGAACCCACTCTACAGACAATCAGCTGTCTCGTCGTGGGATGAGACTGGCGTTTCCACAGCTCAAGTGGCTGTTGGGGAAGGTGCCAGGATACCTGTTGCCAAGGAGGAGAAGTGTTACTCATGGATTGTATTTAGCTTGCGGGACATAGGTTCGGAATTCCTGTTATAATGAAAGCGGCTTATTTTTTTGTCTTAATGAATTGCAGTTGCTGTGCATGTTTTAAGTGTAAAGTCTAACTAATATAATTGAAGATCCTTTAAATAGGAATACATTAAGCAGAAATTATATCCCTTGTCCCTTAATCCTCCTTGAAAACACATAAGCCAATGCCTTCGTGTTTGGTTCCATGATATTAATTGAAAACCTGTGCCAAAATCTTCCCAGAGTTTGAGGTGCTCATATCCTTAGACAGTTCGGAAGTTTTTATTCTTACGTGTAATCCTGTTCAGATCGGTGTGCTCTGATGATATGCCCCATCTTGTTTGCTGTTGCAAAGCTGAATCTGATATCAAAAATTGCTGGCTGTCTTTTGTTTCAGGAATGATACCTGTCAACTCTACAAGCACCAGTGATAGATTTCACCTGTGAATTGCAATGCTACAGATACAATTTTTCTGGCTGCAGATTTTGTACTTTAGTTTGTTGGAGTTAATTGAAGATACGCTTTTGCTTCTTTTGCAGGGAAATTTGAAAATGGTGTAGCTGAAGGAACAGTTGATCCCAGCCTAAACCCTATTTCATCATTCCGGCTTTCAGTGATACAAAATTCAGCGGTTTGGGCAATTCTGAATGAGGTGAGAGGTGGTACACCTTGTAAAAATAAAAGCAGTAAATATGAGACTTCTTCATTCTGTCAGTACGTTGAAGCTCAAAATTTTGGCTAATGCTGAAGACAGTTACCTCTTATTACTGAGAAATGTAATACTCTAAAATATGACTTTTTTTTTTTATTCTCTATTTCAGATTCATATTAAAAAGATTACAAACTGATCATGGAAATCTGCTTTAGAGGAAAAAGAAAGAGTCCTTGAAAACTTTTCCTATAAATTCTGACATCTTTAGCAAGTCACGAATTGAAAATACTGAGCATGCACCTTATTCCAAATTTCTTTCATTTTCACTTGAACTCTACCTCTTGTGAAATCTACTGTAGATGGGAAGATTGTATTTACCCCTTCTTATCTGATCCATCCAGAAACTGATGCTCCACACTGATAACGTTCGTCTGAGGCTTAAGTTGTCCTCCACTTTAACGTGACTTTACCATCTTATGGTTACAGAACCCTGCTATGCTTACCCTGTACTATTTTGATAGTATAGTAATATAGAGAAGTTGTACATATTGTTACATTCCTTGAAGAAGAAAAAAAAAATATAATTATTGTTAAATATGTTTTATGAAGGGGGTACTTTCGGAGTTCCATTTATTTTCTATAACAAGAACCCTCTTTTATAGACTGTCAGGGATATATATTAAAAATGTTAGGGATATTTAATTTATTAAAATAATTTGAAAAGTACATATTTTTATGCAGTAAAATTTTAAATTGATATAGTTTTTTTTATGAATTCTCTAGTTTAAGTTATCTTTCTACATTTTTCTTTGGAGATGCAAACATAAATTAATACCATATTTCAAATATACTGCCATGTTTAAAAAAAACCCAACTAGATTAAGTTTCTAAATTATGTGGTTTTGTACACAGAATCTGAATGATGTTCAGCGGCATTACAGAGTTCTGAAGAGCAGTGTTCTTTGGGGCTATGAAATTCTACTATGTACAGTTTGTAGCTGCATAAAAAGCATGCTGAAATGTCTTGTTTCATATTATGAACTAAATCTGGGGTGATTTTAGATTAAATCCATTGCATTTTAGAAGAATTTTTTCAATTCCAAACAGTTCTTTCTAAAAATCTTTGTAGACATTTCCTAGCCTGGACTAATTCATTTTCTGTACTGAAAAAAATCATTCTCCAGCTTTGCTTTGGAGTGACAGAGGTTACCTTTTATCAAAAGAATTAATAGTAATTAGGTACATTTGATCTACAGAGGTCTCCTTTTAAAAAGTTTATTTTAGATATTATTTTAGATACATTACAGTGAGTGGTTGTGGTTTATTTTTATTTTCTTCCATTGTTCAAGAACAAGGTTTCAGTTGGACTCCTTTATTGATCAGTGTAGTAACTCGCACTAACTCTCAATTTGGCCTCGAGTCAGTACCCTGCCTTTTCATTTCAAGGGAAACAGTGATCTTAAACGAGTCAGAAACTCGGTCAGGAACAGAAAGCAGTTTGGATTAGATCCAGAGGGGAACTGTTGCGGTACTAATGCTGACACTGCTCTTAAGAGTCCTTCTGCTTAGGTGCTTATGTGTAAGGACACAGGCAGGGGAAGATTTCATTTACCCAGTCAGAAATGGTCAGGAAGAAGAGAGGCAGAAATTCCTCTCTTTAACAGGAACAAAGTGCCTGACTGACACTGGAGGGGAGGCATCTACCCTGGCTTGGGGATTCTCAGCTGTGCTGTGAACTGACCTCCTGGAACGGACATCTCAAAAGCTCGCTTGGTTTTCTCTGCAGAAGCAAACTCTCTGTTATCCGCAGCATCTTTGTGGTCAATGCACAGATGTGCAAAACTTGCTGTGGGATCCCTGATCTAGAGCAGTGATCTTGAATTCCTGTCTCCAGCATGAAAGTTCAACTAATAGATTTGGCTTCTTTTTCATGACATGTAGGAGCAGAAGCCTAAACTTGACTCTCCAGCATTGCAAGCCTTCACCATTGGGATGTAGAGTCAGCCTGTCTTTTCTTCTGCCTTGTCGGAAAATGGTATTGTAGCTTTGACAGTTCAGCAATATTCACGTTTAAGAGCTTAACCACTTCTACAGGCCATAGTCATTTTGGTTCAGCTGTGTTGTCTGGGGACGCTGGGAAGCCAAGATTTGTACACAGAGAAAGACCTTCTGTTTAGGCTGACTGGTCTAAGTTGAAGAAAAGTAGAAAGCTACCAGACAGGCCACCTCTCATTTTTTCTATTTGCATCAGATAGCATAAATAAAATGTTACTTGGAAAGCTCGTCTTGCCCGTAGGGACTGTGGGCATAAGCTAAGCACTGGCCTCATAAACGGAGTTTATTCTTAGATTTAGGAAGGTGGGTGAATAGGCTCAGAATCCTGTGTGAGTCTAGCCTATTGTGGTGTCACAGCCCAGTTCGTTACATTATAATGCCATCAAATAATTGCCATGCAATGGCTTTTTATCACACGTTAGCTAGCAGAGGTCTAAGAAAGTATTCAGGTTTTCTCCTCTGCCGTGCTCCACTGTGAGTGAATGATGCGAGTAATTTAAACTGTAGCTATTTATTACAACTTAGATTGAAGAAATATGTTAGATGTTGGAGTTTCTTAATATAAGTAGGTTTGCTGACAGTGACTTTCATCTTTTTCCATGAGTTCAAAAGTTTACTGGTACCAGTTATTTAAGAAAGCTGTATGCTTATTCTCAAAGCATCACTGTTCCTGATGTTTCATAGTAGTTAAAATGAATCATTGCTAATATATCTAAATATATAGGGGCCTTACTGTGTTGGTTGTAGGACTCTGGTTAATGGTATATTTAGTTTCAAAAATGTTGAGATGAAATTTATCAAAGGCAACAAATTAACTAGTGCTTGGTAAAATATGTGAGGTTTTTTTTAATGAAGATTGTTGCATTTTTATTGCATTGTACTATCAGGAGTTGGAAATACCTTGGGCTGCTTTAACACTTTAGATATTCCTGAATTTATATACTCTTGAAATAAATGTGCCACATCAATACAAATTACATTTTGTAGATTCAGGTAAATTCAGACCTGGAGTAATCGGAGAGTACTGCAAATTTGCTTGGAAATTCTGCTGAGATACAGAAAAAGCAGCAGAAATATTTTCTATTTAATTATCTCTGCAGACAGCTATTTTGGGCTTTCTACCTTTCAAATTCCAATCCCCAGGTCAGGCCAAAGCGGTGCACGCCTCCGTCCTGGAATTATGGTGAAATAAGACTGCTTTGGCTGTGTGGCTCCACAGTCATTAGTTCAAGCACTGTTTATGACTGGGTATACTGCAGAGCTTGTGTCTTTTATACATCTCAGCTGTAAGTTACAGTATTACCACAAGAGTTCCTCTTGGCATCTTAAACCTATTACCTGATTTGGGGAGTTTTTTCCTACATGTATTTAATTCAAGTTATTTTTGTTGTGGCCTTAAAAATCCCCTGTAGGCCACTGAATCTTAATCAAATAATGGAAAGTGTTTCAAAATAAACTGCGTTATCCTATGATCCTATTAGCTCTTTCTGATGTTGTTAAAGCTTCAGAAAAGAGAACTTCTGTGAAACCAGAGGCATTACCAGAAACCTTCATTATCTGGGCAAATTATTTGTAACTTCTTATACTGGATGCCAGACAGACCGGCTGATACGAGCACTGGCTTTTCTGAGCTGATCAGGGCTCTGTGCCAAGGAAATACAAGACTGTCCGTATAATCTCGCTTTATTCATTGAGTGGGTAGTCCTACGGAAAACTTTTGTAAATAATGTGAACAGGATGTGATCCCAAATTAGCACTTTTTATTTTTTTTTAGAGTGTTTCTAAAGCACTGTGCATGGCTTTGCACTTTTGCAGGCATCTCAACCATTTATTTGGATTGATAGAAAATACTCCTAGAGATACATTTGGTTTTTTTCTTACCTGAAAGATGGCTTAGAAAAATTCAAACAGATAAACATATGATTTGTGGACCAATAAAAGACTGGACTCTTCTGTCATATCACTGCTTGCCCAGCTGTTTCAAAAGCAGTTTTTAAATACCTTGAGTCAGTTTAGAGCAAAGCAATTTATACTTTGCCCATGTGATACACAATTCCTTGAACGGGCTGGAGTGCCATTAGTCTTGGCAAAACTGAACAACTGTGTAAGATTTTTTCCTTCATTTTTTTCACAAGTATGTATTACCATTTCAGTAATCTCTTGTTTTTTTGTTGAAAATATTTGCTCCAATTGAAGTATTGTAGTAATTTGTAGTTTGCTTCCAACTTGGAAAATATTATTTTAGTTTTGTGGAGGGAAAAAAATAATTAAATCTCTTCAAACCTTGCTCCCCTGAAATAAATTAACCCTAGGTTCTGTATTTGTTCTTACTAGGAAGGATGTATTCTGAAAAAGTGAAAGCAAGTAATTGTAGTAGAAAGGGAAAAAAACCCTGTGTTTTTAAATCATCTTTACAATCACCAGCATGATGCTGAGGAGCTATTAAACAACTGGTGTTTTCAGACTAGCATTGATTGCTGATGTAAAAAACACACCCCACACAGACCTGATGAGTTAGGCTTTGAGAGCGTCACTTTTCTGACCTTAGTGGTCTCTTAGGGGTTTTGCTGATTTCTGCTCTGAGCAGCTAGAACTTAAAGTAGCTTAGTTTTAAGAATGGCAAAGCCTTCTTTCAAGAGGACAAACTTTGATATCTCTTAAAGGGAAGGTACACAGGCCCTGAGTCCTTCATTGATTTCAAGGGTATCGCACCACAGGGCACTAAATATGAAGTATTTTTACTGTTGAACTGAAGTGGGTGATCACTGGTGCTGGGATTCCTGCTTGGGAAAAGGTGTACAGTTGGGCTGCAGCTGCCTGCAGGACAGGAGCTTGTGCTGTTAGCCAGGGTGGGAGCAGGGATCCTTCGCCTCCCATGGATCAGCAGCTCAGTGCTTTCCTTGTTAAAAGGGGAACGTTGCTCAGTGTCTGCTGAGAGGGGAACATGATTCTCTTCAAGCCTTAACAGTGGCTGAAACACACAGTACTGTAAGATGCACTGCCAGCATATTTGGTATTTTAAGATATAGTTTTTCCTTAGAGATCAAATTCTAGTATTGAAATATTAAGTCTTACTGTAAGCAGTTTACTCTTGCATTGTTTTGGAAACTGAATCCTAGTGCTCATGTTTCATACTGAACACTCTGCTTTGGAAAGCTGTCATCTTCATTTTCCAGAAGGTATTGTTTGTGACCATCAGTTTATACTCTTGCCTTGTGGACTTCGCAGCTGCAGGCATTGCCACCAGCCCACCCTTATAGCCAAACTTAAACTTGTACTTTCCTTCCATGTTCATCAACCTGCCACTCATAGCAGTGGATGTAATAATACCCACTGGACTTGTAGAGATTGGGTTTCAAAACTTGCTGCTATATTGGAAACCTGATATGGGTCATGTTAATTGTGCCTTTCATCACTGTTTCTTCTGTGTGCCAGAGTTGTCCATGTATATTTGAAGTAGTCATTTAAATAAATCTGTTCTCAAGTTCTTTCATAAAAGGAGGGGACAGTTCTGTATCTAGAGACAGTTGTTGCTTTACCATTGCAACACAATAACGATCCCTACTTTCACACAGTCCCAGGGCAAGGTATTCCAGTATTATTCTTAAATAAAACTGCTTCTCAGTGCCACTTAAAACCCTTATAATGTAGAGCTTATGCCAGTATGTGCGAAATACTGCAGTAAGAGTTATGCTAAATAGACTTGTTGCAGTTAAATTTAAGCTACAGAGATGTTCAAGTAACTTGTTTTTAGGAATGTACTGCAAAAGTATTTGAACAGAATTGCTAACATGTTTACTGTTGTAAATATTTTAATAAAAAAAAAGGACACTTCAAACTTTTTTACACAGTTATCTACAATAAAGAAAAATTTACAACCATTTACAAAGTGTTCTTAACTTTTTCTTTACTGCCAAGACAGCTAAGATAAAAACAAAATAAACATTACATACATGAAGTCCTGGTTTTATTTCACTCTGTATTTATAAAAGGAACAAAGCATCTTGGTGAAGTTCCATCCACATGCTAATGAGATCAAATAGAGCATGATGAGAAGTGCGAACGGATACAAAAGAATAGCTGTGTTCTTCAAAAAGGGCAACGCTGAAACAGAAGCAACAATGAAGCAAGTATAAAGTAGTACTCCTTCAAAAATGGTGCTTCGTTTAGAATAGCAAAAAAGCCTGTACAGCTCTGCCAGCCTTGGTCACCTCTGCCCTACTACTCCTGCCATTAACACAGACGAAAGAGTACTTGAGTTAACTGGTATAGGTAATGCCCTGGGGAAACTGTTTCACCTAAAACTACAGCATTAAACTCGCAACAGAATTTTTATCCCGTGCAGACATTTTGGCCTAGATTTACAGAGGAATAAGAAAAACAAGTTGTGGTGCTACAGGTCTAGTACAAGAAGGGAACTGGGTATGGCGAACAACATAAATTCCTTGGTTGAGATGTCCACCCAGCTGGAAACATGGATTGGTAAGTTTCTATCAAACTTCTTTTACCATGAAGAAAGAATTACTTCAACACCCAGCTGAGCCTCTGCTTTACAGATTAACAGACTAAGATCAAATTAATAGACTGAAGTCACACTCTTGTTTTTTGGTCAAACGAATAGAAAAGAAGTTGCTGTTACTTACCACTGTATCCTAGGAATGTCACATAGATATAATAACCGATTGCAATCAGCCATAATGTATTCCCAACAAAATACCCAATGACAGAATCAGATATGATGACATCTGAAAGAGACAACTGCTCTCAGCTGTTTTGATAAGAGCATGATTTTGAAGCAGAGAACACAAAATATGCTACTTACAGTTGATGAAAAACAGCTGGATAAAATGCAAAATGACTAGAAGTGGATAGAAAGCGTTCAGATGAACATCAAAGGCATATCCCCACTCCACATCATAGTCTCTGTTCTGCTGCTTCACCAAGTACTTATTAGAAATGAACCTACATGAAAAGGTATTTGAGAATGTTGTTAATGTGAATCTATAAAGCTGACTGACAAAATGTTGGTTTGAGACAGTAACCCATATGTGGTCCTAACTCTATCCCGACAAAGTATCTGGGAGAAAAATATCCAAGAATTATGCAGACCAGGCTATCGTTAAAACATTTCTGTTAAAACTATTATTACATTCCTTGCATTCGCCGGGCAGCTGAAATACACTGCTGGTAATGCAGAAACATAACTTTTTTAAAACAGATCGGTGCTACAATTTGTCAATGCAGTTACAAATTCTCAGACAGCGTGCCACTTTTGTTTGTACACACAGGGAGGTGACTTCAGACAAGTGCTTGCACATGCTCAGCACACCTCACACAGAACTGGTGCACTGCAAGGACAGGAGGAGGGCAGGCCAGCGCTCTTAAGATGAGCCCGTTCTTCTCATTGAAAAGAAGCGCTACCAGAATGCGCAGCGCTTGGTGTTACAGACTGCAGAACAAGCCTTGAGACTTTGTGAACTTTGGCTGAAGTTCTGCTGGCATCAGAAAATTATTCCCCTTTAGAAGAGGAACAAGAAGTCAATATATGCTCAGAACTAAGAAGTTAAGAGACCAGAGCTTTCTTGGTAGCTTCCCCTGACCTACTATTTGTGCCAAGGGCAGGGTCAGAAAGAGGCAGAGCCTGGGTGCAAGGTGAAACAAGGCAAGAAGGGGTTTAAACTCATTAGGAATCAGGGAAGCTTTTGAAAAAAAGATGAGCCTGCACTGGAACAAGGGACTGGAACCAAACTGGAGCCAGGCGACTGGCATTTAGGCCTGCGGGAAGCTGCTGACTAAAGGACAGAGGGAAACCAACAGTCGCTCAAGTCTTTCTGGTTCAGGAGACTGCATCCAGAGTCACAAATTGCTGGAAGATGGGGAGAAGCATTACTATATGCTCTTCCCCAAGCAATTTATAGGTTGCTGCCCCAGACAGGAGCAAGTCAGATGGACCCTTCAGCTACAGTTCTTTTGTAGATGACAGATCAAGATGTCAGCTTGATTATTAAGAACTCTTCTAAGTGCCCTTGCTTCCTTAAGTTCTTGGTAAAATAAAAATTCTTCTTTTGGTGCCCTCTCCTTGCCACAGTGCAGAAACTGTGACTTCCTGTTGTTTCATGGTTCCCTTGCTGATGCAGGACACATCTGTAATGTGCTGAGGCCTGGCTTATATATAAAGTGACTCAGTGCTGCCTCTCCCCTTCCTTAAGTCCCTGGACATTACAGGACAAAACTGTCAGTGACTACCACCAAAGCAACAAAGGCAACATGCATGAAATGGAACAGACATTGCTTGTAGTGGAAATAGCTACAATCTTCAGCAAGAAGCATGGGCCAATTGTATATTGCCCTACTTACTTAAACATCATCATCCTCAGCCTTATTTTACTTAAGCTATTCTACCAAAATAAGGAATTAATTTATTTATTTTTAATCACCACGTTTTTTATTTGACATTATTGCTGAAGATTAACCAGCTCAAGAAGAAAGAAAACAAGCTGAAATGGTCATCATAGTACAAACTTTTTGAACATTCATCTTCTGCAGGAAATAAATAGTAAAGAAAAAGCAAAGCAACATTTTGAAACAATTCCCGCAACGGCACAAAACCTGTAGTCAATACATACTTTATAGTTTTGCCCCAAACAGAGAACAAAGCATCTTGCAAACAGCAGAGAACTATCCATGTCCAAACAGCAACACTGAGCTCAGTTTCAGACATCACTACTTACCACATCAGAGTAGCAATCAGGAGACCGACGCCTACGCAGTCTATGAATACAACCCAAAGTAGCAGCTTTATTGTTTCAAAAAAACCCATGTCCAGCACAAATCCAAATCCTACAGTAGACACTGGAGGGAGAAAAAGATTATTAAAGTTAACCATGGAAAAGAAACCAATGTGTTTTGTTCAGTATACCATTACAAAATCTCGAGTTTCCTTATTATTTTTCCTCCATGAAATTTTCAGTCCAACAGCTCTTTTTTTCCCCATCAAACACTAGGTATAATGCAATTTATTTATAATATAATCCCTTTCACAGATTGGAGGACACTCATCTGTACTTGGGCTTAATGATAAAATACCAAATGATATTGCTCCACCTAAACTATTTTTTAAAAATTCACACAATGCTAATGTTTTATAAAAGCTCCTTGTTAACCCAGACCATGTGTGTGGTGATACATATTTTTGTTTCAGCATTAACAGTTTTGATATTACTATCATCAATGTGCTACATTAAAGACGACTAGGGTAATGTTTCTTACTGTGTCTTCAATTCGATCTAAAAATAGGAGACACTTTGTTTATAGTTTAATTCTGCAACATACGGAATCTCACTAGGGCCTTTATCATAAAACCAGTATTTTTTGGTTTAACTGTAACACTCAGATAAACCAAATGTTCAGTATTTTTTTGCTAAATCATTACTGTGTGGCATGGGGTTTTATTACTGTCTGTAAAACTACAAGGAACCACATAGTTTGAAACTGAATACAAAATGAATTGCAATAGAGAGATTACTTCAGGACTATGTAGTATTAGTTATGCCTTCTCTGTTTTCTAATTCTCACCTTAACTTCCAAAAGGTTAGGCCGTTTTCCTGTATTCTACCTTGATTAACAGATAATCCATATAGATTGGTTGTGTTTGTGTGTGCGTGATTAGAAGGACCATGAATGTTCATCCCTAAACCTTCCTTCCTTCTCTTTTACGCTGTCTATTCCCCAGCACTCACCGCAGAGCCAGATACTGAGAAGCACTAAGAAAGCAGGATCATCTCTCGCCCATTGGTCCTTCGTCTGTTTTCTGTAGTGAAAGTTCCTATAAACCCTCTGTGGTGAAGTAAACAGGTAAAGCATCTGCCAAAGAGCAAACTCAAAGTCCATCTGTCGGAAGTGGAAGAGCCTCCGCAGGTACTTGTAGCGTTTTGCCCCAGCTGTGTGCCTCGCAGCATCTCTGGGGCTCAGCGCACCGTTGCCCTGGCTCCGGGAATTAACTGAAGTGGTCGGCAGCATTTTGCTAAAGGAGGAATTGCAAGAGATGCCTTTGGTTTTGCATGTAATGAGGAATAAAATCATGCAACGCAGGCCACACCTGCAATAGCAAAGTTACAAAAACTATAAACCATGATACTTACAGGCGAGTCCACCATGGCCCGGCAGTCACTTTGCTGACCGCTGGAGGGACGGCAAGTGGGGAACCCGGAGGAGACAACTCTACTGCCCGTCGGGCAGCCCCAGGCCCGCGGCTCCATCTCCTCAGGGACCCTCCCGGCACCCCGCCTCCAAAAGCGCTTCGAGGCGTTAACGGCCGACGAGCTTCGCGGGAGGCGAAAGGCCAGAGCAGGCAGCCCGGTGGCAGGGGAGGGATTACCGGCCTCCCCCCCTTCACCGCCGACACCGCCCTCACTCCACAAACAGCCGCCGCCCCCTCAGCGAGACCCGCGCCTCAGCGGGAAGCGCCGAACGCCGCCCTTCCCACCCTCCCTCAACGGTCGTCGCCCTACCAACGGCTAGGCTCGCGCCCTCACCTGCTGTCCCGGCCCGCGGCGCGACCCCCGCCTCGCCCGGGCCCGGCACTGCCGCCACCCCCGCCCGCAGCCTTCCGGCAACGTCCGCGGCGCAGGCGCTCGGGTTTCCTTCCTGGAGCCGCCCCACTTCCTTCCTCTCCCCGCCGGAAGCGGCGGTAGGGCTCGGGGCGCCAAGATGGCGGCAGCCGCGGGTGGTGGTGTCTGGGTAGGCCGCAGCGAGGTGTAAGAGGCGGCCTCGCCGCTATGCCCAAGTACTACGAGGATAAGGAGGAGGACGGGCGGGCCTGTGGGGGGGTGAGGGAGGACCTGCGGCAGTGCCTGCTGGAGAGCCCCTGCGTCCTGCAGGTGAGCGCTGCCGCCTTCCTGGGAGAGTCCTGTGGACCTCGCCCCACCCCCGGGTCAAACCCTGAGGGAACCGAGGCCCGCTCCCCGGTCTCGGCGGGCTAGGCGAACGGGAAACCGCTGCTCGAGGCGGCCCCTGCCATACCCGCGGCCCTTCCCGGTGTTTGGGGGCGTCTTCTGTCGGGGGAGAGCCGCTGTTCGGGCCGGGGGGCCGGGGTGTGGCTCTGGGCGGGGAGCGGCGGCCTCCCGCTGGCTTGAATCGGCCCTCGGGGGAGAGAAGCTGGTATTTCATCCCCTTCAAGCCTGTTAATTAGTGTTTTAAGTGGCTGAGGCAGCTGGGGTTGTTTAGCCTGGAGAAAAGGAGGCTGAGGGGAGACCTTATCGCTCTCTACAACTACCTGAAAGGAGGCTGTAGCCAGGTGGGGGTCGGTCTCTTCTCCCAAGTAACAGGAGATAGGACAAGAGGAAACGGCCTCAAGTTGTGCCAGGGGAGGTTTAGACTGGGTAGTAGGAAAAATTTCTTCACTGAAAGGGTTATCAAACATTAGAACAAGCTTCCCGGGGAAGTGGTGGAATTGTCATCCCTGGAGTTTTTTCAAAGACGTGTAGATGTGGTGCTTAGAGACATGGTTTAGTGATGGTTTTTGTCAGAATTGGGCTGATGGTTGGACTAGATGATCTGAAGGGTCCCTTCCAACCTAGACAATTCTATGACTCTATGATTGTAAGAAAGCGTAAGTCAGCATACTATAGCAAAATCCCAAGTAAATCTGGTCTGAAGTATTTTGATGTCTCTATGACAAGCTGCAGAAATCCATTAGGTTTTTGATGCTTTATTTTTCATCTAACAGGAAAACAAAAGCCCTAAGCAATGCTTGAAGGAAGGACACTGTAGGAGTTTGCAAATGACATTTTTTGCATGCAAAAGATCGATGGTAAGTGTTTGTGGTGTGTTTTCTGCTAACAGCCTGGCCTTTTCCCTGTTTTCAGAAGAAAACCACTTTTAATTCAGTAAAACTCATGTCATTAAGCAGAACAGGTCTTGCCTTTGAATTCCATTTAAAATGTGGATGTTGTACACTGTTCTAGTGAAGAAAAAGTCCTAGAGTGTGAACAAGACGGAAAAAAGCATATTTAAATTGAATTAAGCTTAGTATGTGACAGATAAATGAGTAGGTACTTTTACCTTTTTTTTTTTTTTTTTTTTGCTAAAGCTTTGGTTTAAACAATATTAGTAGATCAGGTAGTTGTAGGATACTGGCAAGCTAATTTTTGTCTATCAACAAAGACCATTTAGGTGAAAAGTGGTACTGAGAAGCCAGTTGTAAAAATGTAAAAATGTAGTTAGATGAAGTTTCCCCAATTTTGATGAGTTCCTTGTTTAGAAACATCTTGCTTGTGTTTCCATAACACTTAAAAATATTTAAGATGTGGCAAAGATGGTATCAAAACTTTCTAAGCATGAATAGTGCAGGGCTCGTTTTTATTTTTAGCCAATGTGATACACAATGAAGAACATACAGCTGAAACGACCTAAATTTTTTCTTCCGTTCTGTATTTTTGCTTAAGTCGTAGCAGCTTTTTATACCTCTCCTATACAAACTATTAATCCATAAAGTGGCAAATGATCATTTCTGGGGACAGGAAAAAATACTGTCTATTTAATGCTTGAAATACCTTTTTGATGTTGCAGTAGCAATATATGTTTCTCCAGATGATGGGCCTGTATTTCTGTCTGTAGGTTGTTAGGTTCATGAAGGTTGTTAGGTTCATGAACTAAGGTTCATGCAGGAAGAGGCCTGGCTCTTGTATGATTCTATTTAACTGCTCCAAATTCTAAAGATGAAGAATGACCTTTTTTTTTTTTTTTTGTCGTGTTAACTCTAAATTTCAATAATCGCCTTCTGCCAAATTTGCTACTTAGTATAAAGGTGAGGCTTAAAGAGTATTTAAAAACAAGTTAGACACTAAATGCAGATATAACTTACAATATGCTAAAATCATTAGGGATTTTACCTCGATGCTACTTTCTTTCAGAGGAATAAACGTTAGCACGCTTCAGATATTAAAGTCGGAGCAAGGTTTAAAGTGGAAGCTGCTTGGTTATTGTATAAGCTGTGCCATCTTGCAGTTTAGCTCTTTACAAATTCTGCTGCAGTTCTGAATCCTGAAAGAGGGTTAATTAGTGGTGGTAAAAGATATCTTCTCAATCTAATATCTGAATATGGCTGAATTGCAATCTGTAACTGCCATCTTCAAGACTGACTAAATTCAGAAGAATTCTCCCAAGATCAAAGTATGTTTTTCTGCTGCACTGGGAAAGAACTTGCAATTTAACTTCAGTAAGTGCTGTACCGTAGCTATAATTTCAGCTTTAGTGCCATTTTTTGCCTTCCATTAATTGCTTTTTTGTAACTGCCGAGAAGAAACTTTAAGATTTTACAAGCTGTATATTGTGTCAGTGTTTACTGATTTTTTTTTTTCAGACACTTGTTGTATTTGAATTATCCCTGTCCTCACTGACATTTGCAGTGACTCCCACTTCAACCCAATCTGAATTTTCCTCCTTCGGCTTGTCAGTTAAGTTTGGAAAAACAGATCTAAGCAGATTTACACTACTGTGTTTTTATGTGTTCCTTGCCATACCACTATGCTGTTCTGTCATTTGTGTTGCTAGCTGTTTATTTCAGAATGCACAGGACGCTTATCACATAATTTTAATTTTGTGTGAGATTTAAGATAATACAATGTCTGTTTCCTTAGAAGAACTATATGACTTGGTTACATACAGTAGAGCAGGTTGCACTGGATGCGTTCGTGTGCAACCTGCTGTAGGTGACCCTGCTCTGGCAGGGGGGTTGGACTAGATGATCTCCAGAGGTCCATTCCAGCCCTGTGATTCTGTGATTCTATGACATCACTGATTTTCTTTACAGTGACTTCTGCTTTGTTCTGTGTTTTCTTCTGATGTTACGAAGTGCCAAGATAGCACAAGCACTCTAAAGTATTTCTTTTGCAAAATTTATGGTTTTAATATGTTGACTTCAATTTTCAGTTGGATACCAGGGCAAGATTCAGAGGAAGGAAGGGATACTGAAGTCCTCATGAAGAGACCCAGCCATGGGAAGTCAGGGTTCATCAGCACTTTAAGCAAAACAGAGAATAAAGTAAGATGCTTGTGTCTGCTGCATCCTTTTCATGCAGTATTTTCGTGGAAGATGTCTGCTCCTGAGTATTCCGATAGATTGAGCTGGATGTGCATTTAAATGTTAAAAAGAAGGCAAGCATAAAACTGCAAGTTCTGGCCAAAATGGATACTTGTCACACACTTGAAATAAAAGATGTAAAATTCAGAAAAAGCTTCCAAAGTTATCATTCTGTTTTGAAATGAAGTTGTCTTTTGTGGTTTTACTGCTTCTGATCATGTTTTACTATTACAAAAAGTACAAGATATGGAGCTGTGTTCACTCAGCTGGTATCGCAGAGGATACCTCAGGATAGAGCTGTTTTCAGAGATGACAAGTTGATCGAGGTTGTGAAATGTATGTGCAAGCTGCTTCCTCCCCAATATGTTCATTACTCAATAAACCTGCACTAATAGGTAGGAGTGGCGATGTTTTTGCACTGCCATGTAAACAAGGATGGCATCTCTTTCCTCTTGCTACAAATTCCTTTTAATATGATGACTGATGTACATGGTTATTGGCACAATTTAGTCTTGTTGAACAACCAGATTAAAATTTGGTTACTCTAAATTAAAGCGTGTCTGATTTATCTTTCAGTCTTCTCATTGTATTGTCGCAAGTACAAGGGAACTGTAGCATTATTCTAGTCAATGACTTCAAAGCTGTATGCCAAGATGTAGCTAATTATATATCTTTGAATGAGGGAAGAGAGGGTTCCTCAGGCCAACAGTTGAGGAGACCATGGCTGCTGTTACTGTGTTCTAGAAGTATTTACAACAGTATTTAAGTTCCTCTGAGATGACCGTGGATGATCTTTCTGCATTATTTTCCCAGCAAGTGTATAAATATAATCTAAACATACGTACAAATGAGGAATGATGATCTGCCTTTTGAAGCCTTTAAGAAATAAATGGTAGTGTAACTCTTACATACGGAAATTCAAGTAACTTCAGACAAGCTTATTAGAAACAAGATTAGGAAATAGTGAGAGGGGAGAGTCATAGTAACTGCTTTTCTTGGCTAACGCTTATAGCCACGTGGCTGATTTACATTTAGTCTGAACAGATGCATGCAACACTTACTGTTGGTAAAATTGATGACTTCAGTGACTGAGTGCATGTTGATTATTTAATTCTGTCTGTCTTAAGCAGCTGCTCTGTGACCAGTTGAAGTATGTTTATATTCCTTGTATGTGTAGGATTTTATTTTTGCAATCATAAATCAACACCGATTTCACATTTTCACGTTCTGTTGATCGTGTGAAAGCTAGTTCATCTGTTCAAGTGCTGTAAATATCCTTTGTTTTCCACAGCCTAGTTACCATATTATGTCTTTACGTGTAACAAAATGATAAATTGATGTAACGTCTATAAGAGTATTCTTTACTTAGCACTCTAATTGCAAAGTAATACTCACGGGGCTTCTCCATGGGGAAAAAAAAATTTAAAAAGGGAGTAAAAATAAATTTGAAGCCACTTGTCAGTGAGAGAGAAGAGTGGGAACGGTATGTGGATTTGGTTGTCAAGGTCTCTCCCATGGTCTGCCCTGCCGCAGGGGACTGTAGGCTTGATGACACAGGTGATCTGTTCCCTTCTCAGCCGTAATCACTAAGCCTCACCTAATGGTGCTGCAGGAACTGCTTTTGGAAAGGAGCAGACAGATGACAGATCATAGACAGATAACCAGTTAAAACTATTTTTAGTAACTGGCTTGATCCAGTGGAGATCAAGTGTTAAAATTAAATGCAGTGTTTGCTATTGGATATCCAAGGTTTTAATAATTAATTTAATAAAATACCTGTATTACTTGATCTGATAGAATTTTAGTGTCAAAAATTCCTAGTGGTTCACTAAGCTATCTAGGACAGTATAAAAATACATATATAATATGTATCAAAATACTGACTTGCTCGAGAAACTATCATTGTTCAATTCCAGTATTGCATAACATAATACTCAGTCTAAAAAGGATTTATTATATAATTGCCTTGGGACTTTGAGCATTGTCCTACTTGAGAGCCACTGATGTTTCTTGTGTGAAAAATAATTTGTTTCATTAATAGAAAGCCCTAAGCACTATAAACTTGTGTATATGATGTCAGCTTTTTTCCTAATATACAAAATGTTTTTATTTGAATATATTGGTATTTTTAAGTCTCATGCCTGGTGCTACACCACTGGATTTTATTAAAAAATACGTATTTCTAGTCTATGGTAGATTTTGCAAGACTGAACATGTAATGTATTTGAATCTGTGAATATTCAAATATTCCTGAGGCCTGCTGAGGCCAAAAATGAAATGGCACCAAAAGGCTTTTACTGTTTTTAGAATCACAAATATATGCAGTGTTAATAATTTGTATTGAATAAGTACAGGACACAATTTGCAAAAACCTTTCACTGCTGCTCTAATTTCTCCCATTTGTTTTACATGGTGGCAGAGTCAAAGGGTGCTGAATGCTGTCGAGATTCAGGTCGCAGACTGTGGCTCCATCAGTGTTAGGACCTGTCTGTGTTACTACATCTAGTTTCTCCAATTAACGTGTTCTCTCTGTGGTCCAATCCTGCAAGCATGTTTGTATTTACATAGCTGTGAACACATACTGCAGAACGACTCACATGTTTATTATGATTAAAATAGGCCATGGTCATTTACTCTGGTTTGAAAATTCTTTAGGTCATTAACTCTGTTCTTTCAAGTTAGGATGAAGTGCTAGGCATATTGTTTAAGCAGAATCTGTTTAATGAAGGCCGTTGTGTACATGTATTGAAAAATGAGAGAAAGGGGTTGGTGTTTAACAAGTATGCCTGCACTTATTGTTTAAGTTATGCCTCTTAAATGGAAAGACAAGCATCTTTAAAAAAAGAGAGGAAAAAACCCAAAACACTTCTGAAAGCTTTTTGCTTCCAGAATGTGTGCATTTGTATTACAAAGAGCGTCATTATTTGCTGTTTGGCATAAGAAATTGGTTGTGTATTCTCTCTTCACTTTCAAGTTTCTGGGGAGTAGCAGGTTGGATGATATGCTTCTTTTCAAAGCAAACTTTTAAAATAATATTATTATTTCAGTGGAAGCCTAGAACAAAGTAGACTGACACCTACTCATAAGAAGTGCACTAAGTGAAATCATCTTCTAAAAATGCAACCACAGAATGTAGGTGGTAAGCAGTGTCTGTTGTTTAAGCCTTTGGTTGGAAAACTTGGAAATACAGAACTGTAGCAGCTTTGTTGACATGATGAATTTCACAAGTACTCGTGCTGCCTTAGCACTTGATATCTGGTCATTTAGAGTATGTGTATTTATTCTAAATGTATCTCATTGTCTAAAGCTGAAGAGCACGACAGAGTTTAATTTCTATTGTAAAGTGTAACTGACAGAATAATAACCAGAAACCCTAAGATCCTTTCTCCTTTTTCTTTTCCTGAATGTGCATGCTGAATTGTTTGTCTCTGGTATGGTTTTGCTGGGGATATCTTCAGAAGATTATTAACCAGTTATTGCTGGAAAGAGTACATTACATGATGACTTGATTGACTGGCTGTAGGAAGAAAATTCTGTAAACATAGAGAGCAGCTTCCTGAAGTGGACTATGTTTTGTTTTCAGAATTTACAGTAGGTTGATTAATAATGTCTGTAAACATTGAAAGAAGAAGCAGCAACAAGATTAGCATTTTAATAGCTGCTTAGTGATATCTGTAGCAGGTGATGTATTTCAGATAATAACGTGGTTTAGTAGATAAACATTAAAATTATTTTTACATATCAAGCTGATATTTGTTTGTCCTGATGAAAGCTTTCATGTGCCAGCCATATTCTTTCTTTGCATATAGGTACTAATGAGCTGCAGTGAAATGGAAATGTATCGTTTCTTAAAGATTCTTAGTATCAGAGGAAATGATACAAATGAATCTCTGACTTACAACAAGATATTCAGAACTATTTTTACAATATTGCTACTATTACTTTAAAAGGAGCTAGGTAAAAAATGGTGAGTATAGAAATTGGTTTGTAATTCATAAGTTCCAATGATAAAACGTGCTATTGTAAAATTGTATTGTGTTGTCCTTCATTATCATGAAGGATGAGGAATATAGAATTTTTCTATCAATTTATGGTAGGAATTTTTAAAGGCTTTTTTGGTGGGGGAAGTTTTGAGGTCTTTGGATACTGGGGAAGATGAGGGTAGACAGAAACTGATTATCAGTATTCTAAAATTTTGCATTGCTCAATGTAAAGACAGAGACTATGTGAGCCCTTTATCAGCTGAGACTGGACATCCAGTGAAGTGTCCCTGTCTTCCTGCTTTATATTGGCAATTAAGGTAAGAGAGTTTAACACCCTTCATTTAGTCTGACCTCCTGTGAAGGTTAAGTTTTTATGCTAGAGAAAGTTTTTCAGTCTGCTCTTTTTCAGTCTGCTCTTTTCCCAGTGTTCAATGTTCAGCTTTGTATTCTTTTCCTGGATGTATAACCTGAGATTTGATTATAAAAATAAAAAAATAAAAATCTGAGCACTATGCTTTTTCAGCTGTTCCAGAAATCTTAGGTGATGGCCCAGTTCTTTTGTTTCCCATAGTGCCAGCTTTTGTGTTGTCTACAAGTATAATCAGCAGTGAATTTCTATATGCTTCCACATCTCTGAGGAAAATGTTGAGTAATCTTAAACCTGGTAATGGTCCCAGGGCAGCTTTCCAAGTACCTCTGCTCAAATACAACTCCCCTCTGACAATTAGTTTTTGAGGTTTGTTAGTTAGATTTTCTTAATCAAACAAATCTGTGATCTTACCAAAAAATGAGGAAAGTGAAAGACCTGCCTACCCTATCTGCTCCTATCCCATCAGGTTTTCTCTTTTTTTTTTTTTTCTTTTTTTTCCTGGATGACTCAGACTGCTCTGCCTATAAGTGACCTGGTTGTTCTCTGTGTCCCTCCTCAGTGCTGGTGCAACACAAGCGCCCTTCTGGTCTGTTGGGGTTTAGTGCTATTTCGATTTACTGATGCTAAGTGACACGGTTCAACCAGGATCTCAGGTGGGGAGTTGTCCAAGCCTACTGGTTTTAAAAGGTCATATTATGGTTGGTGACTAAAATTATCATCAGCTAGAAATAAACTGCAGTGTTCTGTGTTTCTTAGCCCTGTTGAACTCTGTACTTAAATTGAAGGGTGCTTAGTGACAGTGTCTACTTGCTTTCTAGCCTGTTCTGGCCAAGTATATTTAATATTTTTATGAGAGGGTGGCTTTAAACTTGCATGATATGCAGACCAACTCCAATTTTCAGTCTTCCTTTTGTTTGAAAACATGGCATGGTACATTAGCTTTGTGCCAAACTATGACCAAAGACAAATGTTAAAAATCACGTCTGACTATTGAAAACTCTCCTCTGTAAATTCTGTCCGATTATTTCTTTTTTAAACAGAAATACTTGGATCAGTCCTGTTACACAGCTAAAAATGGAATTTCACCACTGACAGGTGGAAAGAAAAATGAGAAATTCAGGCTGTACCAGTTGGCTTCTCCATCCAAATTCAGATCAAATTGAAGACTTGAGCTGGCAACTTCCAGCACCAGCGAACTGCAACAGGCAAATTAAAATTCTTACACTAGAGTGGTGTTGGGACTGACTCAACTGGTAGTTGGCAGCAGTCCTCTGCAGATCATACGCAGTTGGCTGGAGGCATCCAGACAAGTGTGTCTGTGCGTGTCTTACTAATTCCCCCCTTCAGCATCTTCCCTGCGTGCAGGAGCCCCTCGCAAACCTCCTGGGAATTCCCAGGGGGGGCTTGCAAGTAACCTGTCTGTTCCTTGGCATTTGTGCACCCTGTAAAAATAATAGAATGAGCCAGAGCTGGCCTGGGACCTCTTCTTGCATTCTTTCGAATTACACTTAATGCTGCTTGGTTAAAGTTAAGCTAAAGTTAAATCCCTCATTGATAGCATTGATACGTATAGAAATCGGTTAAGAAATGGAGCCCAGACTCCACCTGTACAGCAGTTTCAACAAATGTAGCTGGTTGAGCCAGTTTATCAAGCAAATTCAGGTGTGGACTATGAATAAGGAGGAATGGAGGAAACACGCTGACGTTTTTCTTAGGAAAGAAGCAATCTTGATTATTACCTCAAATTATTTGGCCCAAGCTTCATAGCTGCCATGCGGGAACTTCTCAGACCTGTGACGCTTGCTTTCTTGAAATCCCTAATTCCTGTCTGCAGATGATGACACAAGAGCATCCCTGTTTCTATATTTTTTGCGTCCTTTGGAGCGGGAGATGACAAAGCACGAAAGAGCAGGCAGCTGGCTCGCCGGGAAGGCCGGAAGGCGAGCCTCGGGTAACCGGAGGCTTATTGAAAGCCGGTTTATTTCAGCGCTGGCGGGAGGGCGATGCCAGTCTTGCTGTGCCTGCGCCTTACGTCCCCGTTACGTGCCGTACCCCGCCCGCCTCCCGTGGCACGGAGCAGCGGGGCCCACCGGCGGCGGGAGGCCGAGCCCAGCGGCGGGGCGGGGCCGCCGGAGCCGCTGGGGGTGCGGCGCCGGCGGCTGCCGCGGGGCGGTGCCCTGGGCTGCGGAGGTAAAGCGAGGGGAGCCTGCCGGGCACCGGGGAGAGCAGCCCTGCCGTGCTCGGGAGGGAGAAGGTGCGCTGCCGGCTCTGGTACGGCTAAGGCGGGAGGCGCCGCTGACAGCTGCGGGGCGGGGGACGGCGCGGGGCTCCGCCGCAGGACCGGCGGCAGGGCGCGCGCGGGGGGCGGCCGTTGGAGTGGTGGCAGCGCGCGCGGGGGGCGGCCGTTAGAGCGGTTGGAGTGGTGGCAGCGCGCGCGGGGGGCGGCCGTTGAGGGGTGGGGGGGCCGTGAGGGGTGCCTCCTCGCCAGCCGTCGCCGCGGAGAGCGCCCCGTCCCGGGCCGCGCACCGCCGAGCCCCCATCTTGCGAGGGGGAAGGAGGCCCCGGCAGCCGGGTTTGCTTCGTGCCGCGGCGCGGTTTCGGGCTCCGTTGTTGTCATCTGCAGCGCGGTGCTGTGTTTGGCGGCGTTATTGGGTACGTTGTTACGCGTTTATCTGTTATTGAGGTTCGTCCTGAGCGTCCGTGAGCTGTGCCGCGTGTAAATAAGGGCGTATAAACAGCTGACTCGGGAAGAGATGCAAGAGCGAGACATCAAAAAAACCCGATGGTGTTGCTTTTAATTTATTATTTCAGTGTGTGGCTGAAAGCTCCTTTGCGTTCCTGTTTCCAGGTATTTTTACGAGATCCATGCTTTTTGGTATTAGCCTGGATGCTTCTTTTATGGCTTTGTGCTGCGGCGTGGGTTTGTCAAGCAGCGAGGAGGCTGGCAGGCCCCGCGGCCCTGAGAAATTTAGTGAGCTGCCGTGTTGATGGTTGCGGTGGTGAGGTGACCCCGGGGTGAGGTGTTGTGGTTGGGGCCATAAGTAGCGCTGCACCCTCTGCACCTGCATGCTTTCGTGCTCAAAAAGAGTCATGGAAACACTTGTGTGGGCAGCAGGCCACGTCCTGATGTGGGATTGTCCCTTCAGGGTTGCTAGCAGAAGTGTGAAAAAGTGAAGATCGGTGGGTCTGCTCGTGGTTGCTGTCTGATGATGCATGGTGCACCCGTGCTCCTCAGTGAGCTCCGCTTTTTCGGCAGCGATGCCATCGTTTGGGGAATAGGGATTGAAGAGCAGAGCTTTGCGAGCAGAGTGCCCTGTGGAAAGTGATAGGATGTTTAAGAACGTTTAACCTCCGTTAATTTATTACAGACCAGCTTTTATGATTCCTTTCCCATGTAGAGAAGCCTTAAAAGGAAACAGATTGTATGTTTAGTTTGGTGCATATTTCAGATTTTTGCCCATTTATTAAGCTGGAATATGGTTGTAAAATACAGTAGGACTGTCTTTGCACTGCCTTTGCAGTACTGATGCACCATCATCTGTTTCACGTGGCTTTGATGGAGCAGTGCAAGAATGAACTTGTAGCTTTGTCCCAGTGGCATACATTTACCCCCGTACAATGAGCAAAGTCAATATATACTGGTCAGCATGGACTGCATGTGCTGCATAGACGGTAGAGAGGCTTTTGCCTGGGCAGTCAGGCACTGTGTTGACAGTAGCTCTCCATCTGCAGGCCAATATACTTCTGCAGAAGTCTCTAGTATTAAGGTTGGCTGTGTTGGCAGTAGAGAGCTAGCTGGGAAGGTCTTGCTGGGTTACTTTTTAAGTAACAGGAGCAGAGGCTCTTGTGTGTTTGCATGCCCTCAAACTCTAAAGCAAGGGAGATGAGGTAGCAGAACCCTGTTGTCCTGGAAACAAGATTATTTGTTTCCCCGTGAGGAAGCACAGTTTGCTAATGCTCTTTTTCAAAAGCTTTTAAGTTAGAACCTTATTAAGGTTTTTCCTGCTTCTGATGATTTTAATTCAATGGGATACCTTGCTTCTAGGAACTCAGAGAATGCAATATCTTGCCAATTTTTTCACAAGTCTCTGTGACTCTCAATGCGAATGTTAGGTGGGAGCAAATTGAAGGGGGGGGATATATGTATTTTTGGCAAGAACTTGAATTTCAGTGTTCTTAAATTTAGAAGTTCTGGCACTTTCCAAACTTTGACGTGGATGTGACCTCTTTTATTCACTGCTCCCTGCTGTCAGTACCAAATCATGATTTCAGTCCTGCTTTCAAGTATCCGTATCTAGGCTGTATATATTTTTCTTGATACATGACAACTTTGCCTGTGATTTAATTTATTTTTAATGAGCTAATTTTAACTTAATCTATAGTGGGTGGTAACTTGTAGGGACCCATGGAGAAACAAAGAACCCTGACAAAGTGTGGCGAAGGAGGCACGTGATTTTCAGAGGGTGTTTGGCTCCGTTACTGAAGACAGTGATCACTCCTCTGCAGAAACTTATTTACTTCTGTCTCCCTTGCTGTCAGATGAGACAGAAGGCTATACCCCTACTAGGGCAGTAGAATTTTCAGTCTTAAGATCTCGGATATATTGAAGGTTGGACGTCCTCAGCCGTCTCTTAGACCTGTTCAAGTCCAGTCTGGTTGCACAGGTGCTGTATTAAATGGAAGAAGTTCTTCCTTAGGAGTGAAATGACTGCTAGGAGGAGTGGCTGCTCTGTTTCCTGTATGATCTGGGCTCCTTAATCTCTGTATTGTTGTACTGGAATTAGGAAGGAAAATAAGAAGGCAAAGAATCCCCTTTCGGTTCTTGTTTCCTTGTAAAGATTTAATGCAGGCTTCTGGTGTGTACTTTGTAACAGCAAATTTTAATTACCTTGTTGCTAGTACATAAGATACACCTTTAGAATATAAGAATATCTCTCGGACCCCCTTTGTAGGTTACTTTGTTGGAAAAACTTCCCCATTTCTTGCCTAGCTGTGGAGAGCAATTGTCTTGGTTGGAGGTGAAGTTTGAAACCTCTACCTGTTGTCCTTGAAGAGAGGTAGGAGATCAAATAACGCAGGCAGCACAGCTCAGAGCTCTATTTTACACACTCTTTGCTTCTGCTTGTCACTTCTCTTCCTGTTTCTTTTCTGACAGACTGAATTTCCTCTCTATTGTTGGGTTACCTACCTAAATCTCAAACAGACATCCTTTGCAGAAATGTTGTTGGAAAATGTTGTTGAACTTGGAAGAAGAAAGCTTTGGGGTGTGTCTACCTCACCCACATCAGTCAGGCAGATAGGCGTAGCCTTAAATGTGTTTAAATCACACCCATTGCTGCTTAACCTAATATGATAAGCTATTTACTATAGATGAAGTTGATTCTCCTGGCTTTCAGATAGAAGGATGATTTTCCCTTTCCTGCTTCACAGCAACTTCCCATTGCCACTGCTCTTCTTCCTTTGCTTCCCATGTTCTGTTCTCTGTAGAGGTCTGCTTACTGTAAGGGAAGTGTCGCCACAGATTGGCAGCGTGCGAGGCAAAACCAAAGAACAATCAGGGCAAAGCAGGCTGAGAATGAAGTGTGGAGCAGCTGAAGTAAGGAAAATAACAGAAACATTTGTAAATTAAGGACATGACTGAGCAGAGGGTGTGTGTCTTGGCTGCACAGGGAAGTGGTAGGGTCATAGCTGGCTTTTGTGGTTTGTATGGCACACGATAATGGAAGGCAAACTTCCCAGACTTCCCTGGCAGTTACTGCTGTATTTTCCCAGTTTCAGAAACTGGGGTTAATGACGTTGCATCAGCCAGCACAGATGGACATTGTGCTCCTGCTTATGTCAGCCCGTTGAGCCAGCCACTTTTCTTTCTGCCTCTTGCAGGGGAAAGGGAGGTGCCAGCTCTGCAGAAATATGTTAGCACTTGAAAAAAAAAAAATTTGAAAGCTGCAATAAAGTGTATTCACTCAGCAAGAAGGCTGTCCCTGTCCATTTATACTTCCACAGAGTGTGAACTTCTTGAATTTATTATATTTTTACCAAACATGCAATAAATAGTAAATAGGGAAGATATAAGTAAGGTATATCCTAACTTAACTAAAACCATCTTGATGAAATACAAGAGTATTGTAGTTTCCCCCTAATCTCCAGGCAACTTGAGATCTTGATCTTAGGTGGAGACTTTCTGTGCAGCTTATAATATTTGACCAAGGATTTGTCTGTGGCTGAGGTTTGTGAATACATGTTTGTATTCACTGAAAGTACTCATTGCATACAGCAGTGACATATTGCTAGACCTTGTATGAAATCAGCAAGACATTTTGAAGAAGACATTGACATTCTAGACCTGGCCCACTCGTGAGAATGTAACCCCTTCGATGTTCTTGTATTTCTCACGAAAGCTTGTATTTTTTTTGTGGCCTACTGCTCTACCATGCTAACAGAGAAGCCTGTTGTGTGAGAGATGTTGCTGTCTAAATACAGCTCTGTTCTTCCAGTTTGTAGCAGACAGTACAGATTTTGTGGAGGAAATAACTGAGCGCGGTGAAAAGGAGTAGCATGGGAGAAAAGGAGTGTGAATATAGAAAGGGGAAAGTGAACGGAAAAGAGTGGGGAGGATGAGAGAGTAGATGGCTTATACAGGAAAGAGGAGAGAGAGAGTGATGGAAAATGCATCCAGTGTGTTTCTGATCTGTATTTCATAGCATTTGCCAGTGGAGCACTTTAAAGTTGTAGCTTCTGTAAAAAACTGGAGGAGTTCTGAACCTGCAGCTCCAGCTGGGGTGTGCTTGGGGGGAATGCAGAAGCATGGGCTAGGTTTTAGACCTGGGCTTCCCTAGCAGATGCATCCTGAACCTGAGCATATGGGAAGTGAGTGGGGCTGTGCCACACCAAATGAGAACCTGCAGAAAAAGGCCTGCTACAGGTTTTGCATGCTGCTAACTCTCATTGCTAGATAAGATGCTTTAAAGAAGTTGGGCTCGTCTGCTCTCACAAGCATGGCTATTTTTGTCTTGCTCAAGAAAATAATATGTTTTATCACCCATCTAAACTTTTATAAGAATAATTATTCTTTCCACCATATGACTAGTTATATGAAGCGTATATGTACAGATGTTGCAGATCTTTGGAAACAGTGCACCTCAGTTCCTTGGGGCAGTTTATAGGTAAGGTATCCTTCCTGCAGCCTAGCAAATTGTACAGAATTCTACAAATACAGCCACTGCCTGTGAGTGCCTCTGCACATGCTCAGTTCCTTCCTTTTTTACAAGGCTGACTAGTCAGACTAACTCTGTGCTTGAAAATCTTTACCTGGCAGTAGCCTGCCATATCACTGAGTTTTCTGTAACTTCCTTCCAGCTACAGAACCGTGTACAAGCAAAATGAATTGTGCTTAGAAAGAATTTGATGCCTGAAATTTCTCCTTGCAATGAGTAGGACGTTCTCTAAGGTAGAAATTATGGCTAACAGTCGAGGCACAGAGGACAGTAGACTTGCTGAGAATTTGTTCTTCCAGTCATTCTCTGTTGTTAAATCTATTGTGTTGGGGAAAGTGCAGTGCTGGGCTTACTGCTAGGGTTAGGCATCAGATCTTCCTATAATTCCGGTTTGTGTTTGTTTCAAGCCTTAACCCTTGGCAGTCTGAAGCTTGGATTCAGGCTTTAGAAGAATTTGTCAATAATTGACCAATCTTTGAGAGTTATAATAAGACTTCAGAATTAAATGGCTTTGTGTAAGGTGTCTTAAAAATACTTGCCTGTTTGGAGATTCTTCTGTTCTTTTTCCAGCTCTTTTTCTACATTTTCTCTGTGATGACCAGTGTTATGGGAATAGTTTCTCATAGTTTGCTAAGCCTCTAATTATTCATAGTGCTCTTTTGAAAAACAGCTTGTGGGTTTTTGGTTTTTTTTCAGTGTTGCTCAGAATAAAGTAGTTATTGATAGACCCTCTACAGATACTTCTTTTTTTCTTTTCTTTCTTTTTTTTTTTTTTTTCCCCTTACCCACCTGGATTTCTCTGTGCATCTTGCTGCATTTTGACTTGCCACCAACAGTTCTTTTGATCCTGTAGCTACTTTTTACATTCACTACTCTGGAAATTACTGCCTCCCACAGCAGGGCAGGTGGAACGAAATGCGTGCGTGTGCTTCAGCAACTTTAGTGCAAAGTTCAGCGGCTTAATTTAAACTGTTGTTTTGACATTTCTAAAGAGCGTTAACTTGATCTGGTCCATTGACTTTGCTTGGGAGGCTGTAAACTTGAACAGCAGCGTGGTAGTATCTTCAGTCACCAGAGTTACTTGCTGAGCTCTGTGTGACATTTTTCTGTTATATTTTTACCATAAAGCAGTAAATATTAGCGCATTGTTAATTCTGATAGCAGTTCTGTGAATATCAGAATTTATTGAACTGCTGAAATATTGCAGCTGAAATATTGCAGCATTTGTTTAGAAAGAGGTGTATTGCCTTGTGGAACATGCTACATATAAAATGTAAAACCTGGGATAAGTCTTCCTGTCCAGGTATAGAAGTCTGTAGAGGATCTCAGGTGCTTAGTAAGCATGGACATTATCTGCACAAGAGAATTATATTGTGGGTATCTTATCCATTCCAGTTTTTATGGGTCACTTTTCAAATTTGTAGAGTATCACACAGACAGATATAGCAACAATTAATGTGAGACCAGGAGATAATAATAGAAAAGTCAACTATGTCTAGCCATGTTTAAAAGTCGGTGTCACAGCTGGAAGCTAGGAGGTAGTATCATGTGACACTTAACTCCCTGTGGATTCATGAACTTGCTCTGCTGTCCAGTTGCATACTTTTAGAAACATGGATGAACATGGTCTTTGAGGTTTTCTAGTGATCATAACTTTTGCTCCCAAAGTGTGGGCAGACCATCTGTCATCATTTCTGGGATTGGGGAAAATGTTCGGCACTGTTGGTTCTATACTGAATGGAAAGCAATGCTGCCTTATACAAACAAGACAGTTATAGGCATGAAGACAACATTTTAAACCACAAATGACCTACACTGCTGACAAAATAGCTGTCTTAAAAGAGCAATCCATGTAACCACAGTTTGGCCTCATAGATTCCAATTATGCTAAATCTTTAGTTAGATGATCTACTTTTCTGTTTTGTGTTTAATGCACAGGAGGGGCCTAATCTGGGGATGAATTGTGCAGTAAAGGACATCAGTGAGTGTAACAGCTTTATTTCTTGCAGAAATTGGAAGTTGTACAGCAAACAAAGCAGGAGATTGAAGGAAGAGGAGGGCAGTGTTGTTTTCTAATTGAGACTTGCATCCTTCCAGAGGCCTAGGACTCAACCCTACTGCTCCCCACAGTTCCTGTGTGGTGCAAGACAAGTCTTTAAAAATTGTCCTTTTACCATTGGTCATTACATTATTCCTCATTTCTGTGTGCCTGATTTCAAATCTAGTTTCAGTTTTACAGAACTGCTAAGCCCTCCTAGCTATTTCTGCATATATTGTGTAAAAGGCTGTGTATTTCCAAAGTTGAATCATGAATGTCTCAAGTTGGACACCCCAAGGTAGTTGATACTTTATAGTTCCTGCTGAAGAAGACTGATTCTCCCTTGAAGTCTATGTCCAGTATCTCTCCCATTCCCACAGCTGGTTCCCATCCTCTTTGCACCAGCTTAGGCTGCCCCTCCTTGGTTTTCCTCCTTATGCTACTTGTCCAGTCTCTTTGGTCTGCCCATATCTGCCTGCCTCCCAGCTCTTTATTGCAATGATTCCTCCCAGCCAAGTAATTTCTGACCTTATTTCTACCTCCGGATCTCAGTCCTGGTCTTCTGGCACCTTCATTTTATTATTTTTTTTAAGACAGCTTTGCCAGTATTGCTCTTCGAATCTGCTTCTCGCTTTGGCAATTTTTTCCCCATGCTTTTGAATTTAATATTTCTCTGAAACGTGAAGGCTTGTCCCAGAATACGGGTTCTGTTGGTCCAGTTCAATGTTCAGCCAAACTGATATTGAATGATTATTAAAAGGGACTGTTTTCTGAACCCCTTGGGCTGGAGCAGTGAGTCTACCTCTAGGGCAGTGCAGGTGCCAGTAGCTGAACTGTTTTAGCTGAAACTAATGCTTATTCTTTTAAAATCAGTCTAAGGCAAACATTCAGCATGAAAAATTTCTGGGCACACGCTTTGGGCAAATGTAAGCAGCTAAGAACAGCAGTCTTTTAAGAAGTGGTAGTGAGGATCTGGAGTTATGGGTAGTGATGGTACCGTTCCCAGCTTCTGATTGCTCCTCTCTTGCTGAGGAGGAGCTTTACAAACTGTAGCAAGAAACTGCTTTCTATGTAAACAGAGACTTTCCTACTCTTCCCCTTTTGGTAATAATGGTGGAAATGTTGAAGTGCATCTTTGCCTGGGCAGAAAAAAAAGTTTTGGTATACATCAAAGCAATGTACCTTTCCCAAACAGCTGCGAGGAAGCATTTGTTGAGCACTAACTCAAAATGTATATGTGCTGCCATCTAAGTTGTCTGCATTACTTCTGGGTTTTTTCATCAAGTAATAGACAGGCTTCATCTTACCAAATTTATAAGACTTGAGAAAATTATGTATGCTCTGATTGAATCTTTTCTGCAATATGTTTCTTTTGGCAAGAACAGATTACCCAAGAATAGTTATTTTCTCCTGTTAGTTTGACCCAATCTATATTTTAGTAAAATTACCCTTTCCAAGAAGTATCAGTAAGAACTATATTTGTGGTAGAAGTACTAATGGCTACGGTGTCAATGCCTGAGACACAGGCTTCCAACATGAGCTGTGAGTTTGCTGCTTCACTTGAGCTGGAGATGGATGGGGAACAAGCCTTCTAATTCTACATCAGGTTCTCATGTAGCTTTCTATCTTTGTGTTTTTGTGTCATGGTGTCTGAAATGTTCTGTAATTAATATATTAATGATAGGTTACAGTTGTGTGTTCCCAAGAGGCTTTCCAGCTGGGAGCAAGCAGTCTGTTATGACCTGAAGGTTATATACTCCATAAAATAAAGAGGGCACAGCAAAATACAGTCAGTTGAGAAATTTGTGTGAAAGCTCCTCTAGTGAGTGAATCTGCAGTGAGAGTTATGGATGTGTGTGCTCTATTCAATTTTCAGAACATTTCAGATTAAATATCTAATTAATATATTGAATGAACATATCTACATAAAATATTTAGCATTTCTGTTGTATAGCATAAGTAGTCCAGTTACAGTAGAGTGGTAAGTGTCCAGGTGCTGTCAGAAAGTGGGAACCTCAGCACCTCGCAGACTTGGATGTGAACTGAGCAACGGTATTAAAATCTCATAGGTAAAACAAGCATGCTGCTAAAAATGGACTGGTGGGCTGTAAATAAAGCCATTAGAAGTCATCACAGGCTCACTGTTGGCTCTTAGTATGTGTACTGTGCTGCTTTTCAGTGGGTGCATAATGCCTGTTACTTCTCAGCAGGGTAATGTTGCCTTGGGAGGAGAGATGTTGGTGGAGTGGAGGCTTCTGCTCTGCTGTGTAGAAGCAGCTCAGCAACTAGACTAGCTGCTAAGCACAGGGAGACACTGAGCTGCTCTAAAAACACTGCTCTCCAGTCCTAGCAGAAAGCAGGTACATGGGGAGACAATTAGTGGGGAACAAATTATGAGGATCAGTGTATTTCTAGTGAGATTTCCCTTCTCAGGAAGAGCAGTAAAAACTGCTAGTGTTTTGTTATGTAAATGTCATGTCTCCCATAGATGTTTCAGAGGCTAAAGGCCTGGCATAGGAATAGAAATTCTTTATTTCTTTGGTTCTCTGATGTTGCCTCCTTGTTCTGTTTCCCTCCTGTTGCTCTGAAGGGACAAAAGCATGTTTTCCCCCTAGTTTCCCATACCTCAGGGTTCTGCAGTTCAGAAGGTAACACGTTCTTACTCTTGAAACAGCAGAGGGCTGTTGGATTACCATCTTGCTGTAGCAGGGTTGCTTTGAACATCTCCTTTCTAGCTTTGGAGTGTTAAAATCCCCAGAATGTGTTTGCTCCTGGGGTATTTGCTGCCCTGTGAAGAAGGCAGGCAAACAGCATAGTCCCCTCCGCTGACGTGTATGTGAATGGGATAGTTCACCTCAGGAGTTATTGGAACCTGTCTTCTACACTGCGTCTGACAGGTAGGGGTTGGAGAGAGACACAGTGGTACAGTAGTTCTCCTGAGAGCTTTCAGTCTGAGGGCAGAAATTTATTTTGCTGTAAGTGCACCTTTTTCTCCCTCCCATTCCTACTTCTTTCTCTGCAAATTTGCTTTTGGGACAGGCACCTGGGGAGGTTCATAGGAGGAGGAAGGGAAACAGTTCTTCGCAACTGGTTTTGAGAATTCAGTGAAAGGTTCTTTTAGGAGAAGTCATGGTGGTTGCGTCTCAAGTAGAGTAAGGTCTTGCATATTCTCTCTTGAACAAAGGAGGTTGTAAAGCCTAACTTTTACATGCAACAGTTGAAAAGGGGTGTCAGAGAATGTATGTGGCAGTAGTATTATCAACCTCGGGCATTTGGAAATCACAGGAAGCCTTCAAAATCATGAGGGTTGTTGAAGCAATCCTTGCCACAGACTTCCTATTTGTCTGCCAGCTTTGGGAGCTTTTAGGATAGCTCCCAATCTTGACGGTCCTCGTTCAATAATATTGAGTAAAATAGCATGCTGTGTGGTCACGTCACATTCTGCTCCTCCTGAAAACCCTCATGTCTTTAAATTTGTTGTGCCTGTGATTGGTGCTGAAGAACTAACATGCATCCTGCCCTCTTTATGAGTTGACTTGTACAGCATGTTTGCAAGCTCTATTCTGATACTGGTAAGGTGAAAGGTTTTGTCTTTCGTATGTGTAATACATGCTTCAGGGACCTGAGACTTTCAGGAAAAGGCTGAGTATTGTGAGACTTGGGTAGAAAAGTCAGAAGTAACAGTGATTCCTGAGGGAATAATTTTTGGAGGTTTTACAAAATCTCTGTGTTTCTGGGTTTTTCTGAGGCCCTTCATAGTGGTTATGAGGATGGCCAAACCTCACTTTTATATGGGCTTCTAAATATATCTGGATTTATGTAATTGTATACTGTTCATTGTCTTATGGATTCATGGTGCAAAATTATGCACAGGATGCCAGTTTGGTGCTGACATCAGTATCTATATGTATTTCATCTACTTGGAACTTTTAGAAAGTGAAGAATTAGTGAAACGCAAACAAGTCCAGTTTGTGGTATTTCCACAGCACAGTGGTATCAGGAGCTACACAGTGTCTGAACTGGAGGTTTTGAGCCAGGTGTTTCAGAGGAAGCATTTAATTTCAGACTGCTCCTGTAGCTGGTGCTGCGATGCTCCCTGTCATGACGAGTGCCCTCCCAGAAGCATGCAGAGATTCCGAGAGCACAGTGTACCCCGCTAATTTCCATCTGGGACCTGCTACTGAGATTTATAAATTAGAATTTGCGAACAGTTGGTCTAATTTAAACTGTGATATCTATGATGGGGGGAGGCAAGGAGCAGTAAAAATCCACCTATATTCTTGCTCTTTTTCTGGTTTATTGTTCAGCAGATAGGTTGGAGAGCCCATGAAGACATATGCCTCGAGGGAGGGTAACGTTATGTGGCTCTGGAAGGAGGAAAGCTTTAGTTCACCTAAAAAGTGTCAAGATCTTGGGGAATAAAAAAAAAAAAGAAAAAGTTTTAGTTCCATAAGTAGAAGGAAATTTTTTTTTTTTTGATGGCCCTTTTTTTCCTCATTGCTGCAGTTATCCTTTCAGATTAGGATTAGACTAGAATTGAGACCATTTGAAACAGTGAAGCCATGAAGGTGGCAGGAGATATACCTGAACAGAAAGGGTACTTGCAAAACACAACTTGAGAGGCATGGGCTGTCTGTGAAAGTTTGACAGGATTAGGAAAAGCCGTATGTATGAGTTCTAGGCAAGCAGACTTTAAAAGACCTTGACATTAGTTTATTGGGAAGATAGGGAAAATATAATTTATCATAATTTTTATGATGTAGTTGTTGGAAAGGAGATAGTGAAAGACCCTATGGAATTATGATTGACAATCATGAGAGTATAACATAAGAGAACTGCAAAAAGCAAGACTTGAAAAAAGAAAAAAAAACCAAGAAAAAAACAAGGAAGGGTAACTATGAACTCTGATGGAACTTTGGTACTACTGAATTAACAGAATTAGCAGTCAGAAAGTAAAAGCACCCAAAAGTCTAAAAATCGGGAGATTTACATTTCTCAGAAAGAAAATGAAAGGAGAAGCAGCCTCCTACACAATACATTTTGAAAATACTGAACTAATGCTTGAAAGGAGCACCTTCAAGGTGTGAGTTAGAAGGTCCAGTACAGAGGCCACATAGAATTTTTAAGTAATAAGAATTTGCTGTACTTTCAGAATCAGCCTCCTAAAGCATAACAGGAAAAAAGAAAACCTGAAAGTGAAACACGAGGTTCCCACGATGACTACTACAGATACCTCAATCAAAGAAAACTATTAATTGCAGTCAATGCATATAGAAATAATATTTCACTTTGCATGGTTATCCTAAAATACTCAGTCTCAGATGCTTTGATGTTAGTGACCATGATTACTAATATTAAAACTTCTTTAATGGTTACCCTGTGGGTAGAAAGAAATATGCAAATGTAGTTAATTTCCAGAGAGGAAGAAAGATGACTTAAAAATAAAACCATGGTTGCTCAATTGATGATGTCTTCAACAAGCCATTGACACCAAGGAAATGGCTTGTTATCCTATCATTGGTGCTGTCATGATCTCATCTTTCCCATTTCTGTCAGCTCCAAGATACATACCACTTTCTTCTCTCTCTGCCCATACGGGCAGCTTTTTACTTCTGACCAGACACTTGCTTAGGATATTTTTTAAGGTGAGACGCTTGTGGCTGTTGTGTGTTGAAGCTGGAACTTTGATACATTACTAAAATGTTGGCTTGTAGTCCTTTCTGTCAGGTAGCTCTGAGTACCACGGCATATTGGATGTAAAGGGTTTTTTGTTTCCTACAGAACCAAAATATCCTACTCCAGACTAGGCAGCATGAGAGTTGGTTCTGGTCAAAGGAGCAGCCTCTGTCTCTGAAGAGCTGCTTCGCTTCTCATCCTTCCTGAAACGTAAGACTTCCCAGGCTGTCAAATGGAAGTTGGCCTCCTTCCCCATCCGGTCACCTGCCTCCCTGTTTACTGAAACAGCAACAGCTGTTGCACCTCTTTACAAGGTGAGTGGGTGTGTGTTGAGGAAGGGTTTGGTTAAGAGTGTTTAAATGCATTGTGCAGGTGGGTAATTGTAGGGAAAAGAATTTTGTTTGTTTGTTTGCTTTTTTTAGTGGAGATACTTTGTAATAGGTCTTGCCTTTGTCTGAGGTTATTGTTTGCAGACAGGAATGAGATGATATAATGATGCAGGATATACTTGTGCTTTCCTGTTGTGGTACATGTGGTTGGAAGTAATCTGGGTGTAGACCTGGTTTTCTTCTAAATGATGTGTTGCACAGGGCCGAGAGCAGGCGCTGTTAGGTAATGGGGAGGTAGCTGCTGGTTGAAAAGGAAGATAAAGCTACATGTTTCCTTTTTATGATTGGGTACTTTTGTTGTTTTTTAACATGGTTTTGGGCATTCATTTGAATATTCCTAAATAACATTTAGTGAAGATTTGTGTGAGAAAACACAAGTGCGCCTGTATGTGCATATAGCATGTGCCCATATTTACCAAAATACCAGCATGGTTGATAACCCTTCTCTTCGTGTGGCAGCACCGCTAAAGCCATTTTCTATGTTGCCTTTCAGGCACGTGTCCTGCTCTGTCCCTCTGATTTTACACTAAGAAACTCGTCCATATGCTGTTCAGCCCTGATATTCTGTCTTAATGTGTTTCAGATGCTCAAAAATGTCCTTTCCCAGAGACCTCCTCTTGTGTCACATTCACATTTGAAAGTGATAATTTGTTACTGATGCATGTGTATGACATTGCATTTATTGGTTGCTTAATTCCTCCGCAACATTCAGTGTTTGGTGCTAGCAGGGGTGGAAATGAGGGCAGGGTTTAGACCCAAGAAGAGAAGTGTTCCTGGCAGTAATGGCCAGTGTGGAAATCCTTGAAATGACACACATGATGAGTGAAGTTTGTAAGATGAGTAGTAAGCGAGTGTTCTCCTCTCTGGAGAACAGGAGGGGCATGAAGCTGGAGTGGGAGGTCTGTGATGTCCCCATGAAGATAGTTTTTACTGGAAAATGTAGAGAGGGGGGAGACGATGAGAGGGACATGTAACACATTGGAAGGTTTTGGAAATGTGATGCTGTCATTTGTTTGCACTGTCAGGCTGACTGGCCTACTTTTTCTCTGAAAAGGATTTGCTAACAACTGTGTGAAACCCCTCCAAATGACGTTGTAGCCCCACATAGCAGCAGTAGTCCCTACCTGTCAGAGCTGGAGTTTCTATCTTCCATCTGCTTGAGTCTGAAATCTGTTGCTGTTAGCAGTTTGACCTCCAGGCTTTAACTGAATTTTCATATTCAGAGCGCTAGATGTTTGCTTTCAGATGGCAGTGGAGACAAGTTCTCTAGTAAAGAGTCACAGAAAATCTGCTGCTGTCTGCACCTTCACTTTGCTGATAGCACAGCTCTTAATATTATGCTCTTAATTAACTTTGTACCCTGCTTTCATTTCTTGGTGCCAGAAGAATGCTTGAAGCAATGGGTGTTTGCTCCTGTCGCTGCAGTCCTAATTTCAGGCAAAGTCGAAAGGAAAGAGGAAGTGTGGGGGAGAAACACTGTTGCAGTTTGATAACACATTTAAATAGTTATTGTTTTAAGGTGCAATGTATCAAAATCAGTTGTCTGTGTTTTAATAGAAATATTCATTTTTAATTTGTTCTTAATATAAAAATATTTTGATGTTATAAAATGTGTATGCAACACTTAAGACAGCATTGCACAAAGTATGTATTTTTAATGCTGGAGCTATAGCCTCTCTAAAACAGGGTATTTGCTTAATCATACCCTGTTGGATCTTGTCTTCTTCTTTTCCCACTCATCTTTCACCCACAGTTCAAATGGTTGGCTGAATATATATATGTTCTTTGGATGCATCAGCACGAAATTTTGCAGATGGCCACCAGTCTTAATACATGTGAAGCTGTGATCACAGTTTTCTAAACAGTGCCAGAGATGCTGAATTATGTTTGCAATATTGCCAAATCTCTTTAATCAGTCTTGACTGAAAAATGATGGCATAAATCCCAGATTAGTAATAGTGCTTCAGTGAGTCATTAGCAGTGGTTTTCTAGATCTGATTGTAAAAGATACTTTTTTACAGACACAAATGGGCCAGTGCAGGACAGAAAGGGAACTGCTGTGGTATAGCTTAGGTAGAGCCATTTTTAGGTTCTTGGTCATGTACGAGAAAAAACTTGTCATCCTAATTTGCTTAGCATAGTAATTTGTAGCTGGGATCTAGAATGCCATGCTCTCTGCTGAAAACAATTTATACTCAGTATAACTGCTGGTTTTCTTTTGCATCAGCCATTTGAGTTGTGGGACTAGAGCTGAGTGGAGAAACGTGACTTAGCTGAACATGCCGGTGAGGTGGTAATTGCACAACTGTAGGGTCCTGCTAACAGCAGCTGAACAAGGCAACCTGTGTGGCAGGGAGGGAGCGCAGTGGGCCTGGGTTGTGGGTGCACATCTGTTTTAGTTGTAGTGGTCAGTACTGGGGACCTTCATCTTCCTTGTCTCTCCTTTGCTGAGAATAGGAGGGGAAGGGCATTCAACATTGAACGTGTTTGTGCATGGAGGCAATTCAGGGTACTGCCTGCTCCAAGTGAATAGACCCTCTCTGCCACTCACAGCGTGAACAGGTACCAGGGCAGTGTTGGGCCATAGCCAAAGTGCACAGTAGAAATGTTTGATACTAAACCAAAATAAAAATGCTTATCCAGAAGGATTTTCAGGCTTGCAGTGTTATCTCCATAATGAGTGTCTTGGGGGACATTGTTATTGTTGTTTTGTTGTTGTTTTCAGGCTGGCTATTACCTATGTAAGAGAATTGTCCATTGCAGAAGGCTTTTGTGCCAGCTCTGGTGCAAACCAGGTCTCCCCTTATGAGCCTGAAGGTGTTTGTGAATATCTTTTTTTTTTTTGGTTGAAGGTTTGAACTGCTGAAAGGTTGTGTTTTGACAGCTCAGAGGAATTAAGTCTTAAACAAATAGTGTATAAAGTTTGAGCAACAGCAGCATATTTTCCTTCGCATTGCAGGCCTTGAACTGGAAGGCCTGTTTTTAATGAAAAAAGACGCCTACAGAGAAAAGAGGCCTCTCTGTTTAGATCACCTTGGTTTCATATAAACATTAAAAGGATCATTTGCAAAGCTCCTGTCCAGAAATACTTCTTAAACGTACAGGCTTAACTGAGCAAAGTGATTAAACTTTTTCCTTTACTCAAACTAAGAGCTTTGTTTGAAGAACATGAAGCACTTGTCTTCTCCTTGGATTGAAAGCAGTTTATTTCTGCTCTCTAAACAAGAAACAGGAAAGTGAAATATTGTGCAGTGTTTAATCCTACCTGGAAATATTTGTGTGAAAAGAATTCTGTACATTTTTGTCTGGACTTATGCTCAAGTTGTAAGAGAAATGGTATAATAAGCTTTACTTTTAGCAGCAATGGTGCATCACTTATTTTTCACCTTGCATTTTGTCTGGAAACTTTGAATAGTGATTACTTTTATATGTGCAGACATATATTTTGTAGGATTTTTGTTTGATGTTTGACTCTTCTGATAGCTAACAGTCTCGTTGTTAGAAACAGAATTTTGCATTTGTGTTCCAAAGTTTCAAGATCAATATCAATGAAATATCAATATTTAATTGAATCAAATTTTCAGTGATACCTGTGATATCATACACTTTCCAAATTCTTTAGCAATTGTACACTTCAGATTTTGGAGAAAAATGCTTCCTCAACTAAAATGATAGCAAAACTTGAAATCTTAACTGGTGACATGAGTGTTATCAATTCTGTTTTCTAAGATATCTCCAATAAATGAAAGTTCAATATTATTTTGCCTGTGTTAGAGTAGTAAAAATCATCTATTTAGTAAAAACTGTCAAATCACTAGTTTATAAGTCAAAGTATTGTGTCTTGGACAATAGAAATACTTAGTTATCTCAAGATGGAAATAATCTTTCTCTCGGGGGCATTCTTCACAAAGCAGATGTAGGAAGCTTTCTTTTTTGTATTTTCAGTCTTCAAATGTATAATTATAAAACAAAAAAAATCCAACAGTAAGTATGGCAGGACGCTTATTTCTATTTTGTGAAGAAAATGCTTGTCTGGAGAGATTCCTTTTCATAGTTTAAGTTACCATTTTCACATATATTTTTAGAAAATTTCTGAATCTTTGTTTTTCAGATTGTGGTTTCAGATTTTCTTTGACTTTATAGTTAGTGAAAAACAAGTATTCAAGAAAACCAGTAAGTTTCTGGAGTTTATATAAAAATACATTTTAGCCAGATATACTTGAGCTTGGGATGTTTTCTTTATGAAGGATAAGTAAACCACCTCAGACCAAGCACAGGGCAACAACATCTATAAGCTAGTCAAATTTGTTATTGTTTTCTTCTGAGTAACTGTAGATCAAATAGAAGGGAAAAACTATATTCCCATGTCTTAATTCCCTGGCCTTTAAATTGGAAAGCATGGATTTGATGGATGGACCACTTGGTGGATAAGGAACTGGCTAGATGGCTGCACTCAAAGAGTTGCGGTCAACGGCTCGATGTCCAAGTGGAAACCGGTGATGAGTGGCGTTCCTCAGGGGTCAGTATTGTGACCAGTGCTGTTTAACATCTTTGTCGGAGACATGGACAGTGGTATTGAGTGCACCCTCAGCAAGTTTGCTGACAACACCAAGCTGTGCGGTGTGGTCAACGCGCTGGAGGGAAGGGTTGCCATCCAGAGGGACCTGAAGAAGCTTGAGAGGTGATCCCATACAAACGTCATGAAGTTCATCCAGGCCAAGTCTGTGCGGTGTGGTCAACGCACTGGAGGGAAGGGTTGCCATCCAGAGGGACCTGAAGAAGCTTGAGAGGTGATCCCATACAAACGTCATGAAGTTCATCCAGGCCAAGTGCAAGGTCCTGCACCTGGGTCATGACAATCCCAGGCACAAATACAGGTTGGGCAGGGAATGTCTTGAGAGCAGCCCTGAGGAGAAGGACTTTGGGGTGTTGGTTGATGAGAAGCTCAACGTGAGCCAGCAATACACACTTGCAGCCCAGAAAGGCAACTGCATTCTGGGCTGCATCAAAAGAAGCATGTGCAGCAGGTCGAGGGAGGTGATTCTGCCCCTCTGCCCTGGTGAGACCCCACCTGGAGTACTGCGTCCAGCTCTGGAGTCCTCAGTACAAGAAGGACATGGACCTGTTGGAACAGGTCCTGCGGAGGGCCACAAAGATGACCAGAGGGCTGGAGCACCTCTCCTATGAAGACAGGCTGAGAGAGCTGGGGTTGTTCAGCCTGGAGAAGAGAAGCCTCCAGGGTGACCTTATAGCAGCCTGCCAGTACCTAAAGGGGACCTACAGGAGAGATGGGGAGGGACTCTTTATCAGGGAGTGTAACGATCGGATGAGGGTTAATGGTTTTAAACAGAAAGAGTGTAGATTTAGATTAGATATTATGAAGAAATTCTTTACTGTGAGGGTGGTGAGGCACTGGAACAGGTTGCCCAGAGAATGTTTATTGTGTACAGTGATGGTGTCTACGTAAAGTAAATACACATCCTGTGCTCTGGCTTTGGGACAGTTCTGTATTTCTGTGTGTTTTTATTTTGGTGTGCTGTAGAACTCCGGACTTTGTTTCAGATGCTAAATTTGTTTAGATTATTCTCTTTTTTCCCTCAGACGATTCTAGATGTAATTAAATGTATTCCACTATATGATTTAATTTTTTCCCCTTTTATTCATCTTTCCTCCCTTTTTAAGTAAAGAAAACAAATCCCACAAAACTCATTTAATATTTTTGAATTCCCACGTCTATTTATGGCAGCTTGCATCATGGGGGAAAAACGCGACACAGCTCATAGGAGGGTGACATAAAAGGCTATATGTGGCTGTTGACTGGTGAGAGTTCTAGTCCTTCTAGGATTTCCCAAGAAAAAGTATAAGCAAAAACATCATAGTAGTTCTTTAGGTTTTGGGATGGTTTTGTTGATTTCTTGGTACAAGGCTGTACCTGTATAAGCCTGTACCTGCAGGCTTTCCTCTCCTTCACTACCTCTGGTTTTGTCCTAAGTGATCGCGGACAGCAGGGGCAAGCAGCCATGGGTGAACAGAACCCAGTCTGGGACCACCTGCAGTGCAAGAGACTTGTCAGCGTCATCAAGGCAGCGCAGTGGTACTGGGCTGAGTGTTCAGTGTTTCCCTCAGTTCTGGTTCTTAACATATGCAGCAGAAGCATAGGAACTTGTGCTGCATATGGATTGTGGGTTTCTTAGATTGTTATGCCGGGTGCTTTTTTAGTTAGCTGTCTCTCTTTGAACAGTTGAATGAGGCTGATAGGTGTTTTGAATGTCAGTTTGGTTTTACAGAGGGATGTGAAGTGTATGGTAGTTGCTGATTGTTACAGTGCAATCAATAATGATCTTGGTATGGAAAAATTCACATGCAATGGGAATGTGAACTTTAAGACAGAGAATTTTCTTAATGCATGAGAAATTAAAATGAGTGCTTTCTTATTGTTCAAGGAAAATGAAGTATAAAAAAGGAGACAACTCGAGACAGTAAATTCTTATGATAAAGTACTTGCTGGACAGTATTGTTGGTACCCTTGAAATTGGCTTTTAATTTTGGTGAAACTGAAAACAATTGGTAGCTCTCTCTTGTACAGTGTGTTATTCAGGAGCTCTCCAAAAACAATGAAAAGGCCAATCAAAATATTATGGGTTTTTTTCTTTTGACCTGTTGACTGCTTTCTTCTTTGAACTTGACCTAATAGTGACAGATTTGCTTAAAATAACGCTCTGGGAGTTTACATGTATTACTTTTTGGCTATGGGCACAGAGAGAGCAAATAAATGAGACATCTGTAGATGGGTTTCTGCTCAGAAATAGGTGTTTGTATGCATATCTGTGGATGAGAAACATTTACAAATACACAAACTAACATATGCATGTAAATTCCATATACACAAAAATGCCTGAATTTGGCTTTATGTCTGTACAGTTCGCGTATTCAGGTAAGTGGGGACAACAAGCTAGAAACTTTTGTAGGTAAGAGAAGGTAGGATGAAGTCAGGTAGTTTTTTTCCAATTTTTTTTCTTTTTTAAAAAAGAATTTCAAGTTCTGTTTTGTTGCAGGAGCATAAATAGATTGCAGTGTGTGAATGGTTCATGTTGATAACTACGAAGAGAATGAAGGCTACACAAAATCCATCCTCATCTTTGCTTACGACACCTGCCAAGTCTTCATCTCAGGGAATCTTTATTCTTGGCTCTTGTTGGTGTCATTATAAACTGCTAAAGCCAGACATTTAATTGGTCGGAACAGACCTTTTACAACCTGGATATTTTCCTCCATGGTCTGATTTGTCTCTTCCTCTGACATCAGTGGGTGTTGGATCAAACCTTTACTTCTGTGAAAAACTTGGAGACTGGAGATGAAAAAAGCATCTGTAAATTTTTGTAGCAGGAGAAAATGTAAGTGATGCAGGAAGGAAGGAGTACTGTTATTTTAAAACAACCTCATAATTTTGTCTTGGTAGCAATTTTTACATTTGTTGCAAGTTCATTAACTGACTTCCTATTGTGGTTTGTACTGCTTGTGGTTGTTACAGGCAATTAAACCTGAAAGTCTCATGATTGACACTTGCTATAGTTCTAGATGGAGACGGATATCATCTGTTGTACAGGAAAAGGCCACCTTCTTGTGTTAAGTCACAGTCCTGTAGTCTTACATTTCAAACTCTAAAACCACGCAATCTAATGAAAATATACAGTGGGCATCTGACCCTTGGAGAGTGCATTTAGATCTCCACAGCTATTAATGATGGAAAGTCTTGTAGTACTTGTTTATACCCATTTTGCTGTTTATTTTGTTTTAAGTACAGGGTTTGGTTGCAGGATTTGCATTTTACCTGAATTTCTCATCTGAATGATTTTACTGAAAAGGTAGAACCTCAAAGTGAAACAGGCTGAGCAGGAGAGAAATAATTTGTAATTAATCATGTGAATGGACAGAGGACATATTGTTCACAGCTTAAAAAAAAAAAGTGTATTTCTCTCCTAGGTGTTCATAAATGAAAAAAAATCTAGTGGACCACTGAAAGTAATTTTTAACTGAGCTGTTCTTCCTTCCTGGAGTGTAAATACTAAGAAGTTTGAAATAGGACAAGCAAACGTGGGGAAAGATAACAATCAATGTACAGAAAACAGAAATACTACTAGAACTTGTATCTCTTTCGTTTTAGATGAAAAAAGTAATTTATTTTAAACAAAACAGCATGATGTTTTGGTTCATCAACAAAGTCTGAAAGGTTTAGCTGTTGCAGGTGAGAGTTAATGTGTCTGCGTGTTGCTTCTTTGGGAAATAGAAAAGCCCTCCGTTAGCTTCAGTGTCTCCTTTCTACTTGCAGACTTGTAGAACTGAGAATTGATTAATTGGAAGACAAAATACAACGCTGGGAGTTAAGCGTAGCTTAAGCAAAGTTAAGAGGTTTTAGGTAACTGTTGGAAATGATCTGAAACAGGATGTGCTTGTTTGCATCAATATTACTGCTTTGTAAAGGCTGCAAGTGCACTTATATTTGTCTGGGCTTCAACCCAGTTGTCTGCACTCTGAGCGATGTGAGCCTGCTGTTGGAAGTAGGGCGGGAGTGAAGGACTGACTCAGATTGTTTTTTCTGCAGGTTTTACTGGTGAAACCAGCACCAGTCTGGTTTGAATGAACCTGCTTGGGCCTCTACAGGTAGGCATGTTAGAAAGTCTTGTAGCAAATAGTTGAAAAATTATATGATATATTAGTGGCATGCTGAAGCGTTATGGGGATAACAGGTGCAAGCCAGAGGCAAACTGAGGTTGAAAACACTGACAGATTTCAGACAGGATGTGGGGATTGCTATCTGAAGGCAACGCATACATTCAGAGGAACCTGAGGTCTCTGCAAAGTTAAATACTTTTTATTTTCTTAATACTTTTAATTTGTGCCACTATAATATTTAAAGTAGCTTTGCTGTATTAAGCATGAAACAAGGAAACTTGCTAAGAAGGATTTCTTAGGTAGTCTACATTTTATAGTAGAGGTTCTCCAGTTTTGCTGTCACTTTTGCTTAAACTTATCAAAAAACCCCAGAAATGTTGTCATAGATGTGTTAGGCTTTGCTAATCTCTCCTTTTGATTTGCCTAGTGTTCCCACAGATCCTCTGTCTTCTTTTTTTTTTTTTTTATTCATTCCTAAATGGAATATTTCAGCTCTACACAAAGTGAAGCAATTCAGTTATGTATAGTTATTGGTTAGTGCTTCCTTGCCATTTTCTAAAGGGAACAAATTCGCACAAGACACTTGAGACACTCATGATTGATAACGCATATTGGATTTCTTCTCTTCGTTTGGCAGCTGTGCTCAGAGGCACAAAACTCCCGCCTTAGGAAACTGAATTATTCCTGCATGTCACCCAGTCCTGCATATTGAAAGCAGCTTAAAGTCAAGCATTAGTTCTTTTCTCGTACTGAGTAAGTTTTGATGACATAGGTGAAGTTACTTGCAGAATAAGGAGTTATCTGTCTGGAGTCAGTGTTTTAAATAAATTCTGTTAAAGAAATTACCTATAACCTTAAGGAAAACCAGTTTGTCCTTGAGCATTTTTCAACAACAAATTGAAAGGAGTTACTGGTGGGAGAAGGGGAGGTACGTTTACTTGTGGCTGTATGGCTATAGACTCGGGGGCAGGAGTAATCAAGTCGAGCGCACCCTGCGATGTAGCAATGCACAGGAGATGCCTGTGTCCTTTTAGGGGGAAGTCTCACATTGGTGCTTTTCTTCTGAGAGAAAAGCACTGTCCTTTTGAAAGTAACCAGCTCACTGACATGACAGAAGTCATGGTCTTTCACTGGGTTAACTGGTTCTTCTGGTCCCATGACTGAAATACTGTGGCTGCAGGTTTCCTGGGTCTCCTGTCTAATGAAGGATAACTGGCAGCTACCTGTGGCAGCTATTCTGTGTCTGCTCTTCTGCATTTCCTTTTCCTTTCCTTTCAAAAGGAACGGAATATTTGGTTGTGTTTTGTGGCAACATGGTTTCTCCTTTCTGCTACTGAGCATGGGCTAGATATTTCTGCAGTAATTCTGCAGTAATTCTGCTAGTATATTCTGCAGTCCAAGCAACTGGAAGCAGGTTTGGGTGCAGTTGCCTTGCTGCCAGTGGTCAAAACTCAATATTCAAGATAGGATTATTTAAAACCTCATCAATGTTTAAACCTAAGGTGGAGGTCCTTCTAATTGTGTTCCAGCACTTGAACTTTTGTGGTTGATGTCTTCAGACTCTTCTGCTAAATCATGAAAAAGCAGAGATTTGCAGTGAAGGTTACTTAGTTTTAGAAGACAGACCTGAGACTTTAACATGGTCTTACAATGTTAGCAATTGGGCATTTAAAGAAAATATTGAATGTCACACAGTTTATAATTCCTGATATGCTGTATACGTCCACAGCTGCTTTAAAACTTATGACCCTACCCCAGCCTTGGGACAACGCAATGACAGAGAGTATACCTTGTCAACGTAATGCTTCTCCCAGTAATTTCATCCTAAGGTGGTTTTCTGCCTTAATTTTCTTTGCAAGCGTACCTTTCCTTGGTTTGATCTTCAGTCTCTCACTGCAGTATTAAGCCAGATGTGGATGAATACAGACCTGTGCAGTAGGATGGGTAGGTCTGTACTTCTGTACTGTCACCTTAATGTATTCACTGTATTTACTGAACTTAATCTAAAGGGATTGAAGTTTTGTAGTCTGTGTAACTTTGTGTTCTAAGTGACATTTCTTCAAGAGATATAATATAGGATTTATTGCAAATACAAGAGTTACTTCTTTGGCACAAATTTTACATTGCTTAAAAGAATGTCAGGAGAAAACCATTCCTGCCTTTACTTTTAAAAATTACATCTCCCTATATAGGCATATTTTTCAGGTAGGCAATTAGCTCTGAATGATTTTGTGGCAGCAGCTGTGTTTTAATCATTTGAAGGGTGACAAAGCAGACAGACTTGGCAAAATAGACCAAAATGACTAGCAAAGTAGCTGATTGATGTTGTGTTTTTACCTGCAAACAAAGGTAAGTGCTTGATTGTGGTGCCTATGTGCATGAGTGGGACATTACCTTTAATCAGCCTCAAGCGTACAAGTCTCAGCCTTCTTTAGCACCCATATGTCAGTCTGTATGCTGCAAAAATAGATTATATTTTGTTTGTTCAAACTGGCAACATGATAAAAACTTTCCAGGAGATTGAATACTTTTTGGATGTTTAACTGTGTAATCTCTATCTAAAATAAGACATACCAGTTTAATTACTTATCTGAAAAATATTTTGGATTTTTTTTTTTTTTCTTATTAGGGTTGTTAGCTCTCAGGCTTGAGAGACTGAGGGGAGAGAAAAAGGAGTAACAGTCATTTCCTGAGTTGTCACATTTTTGTGCTTGCAGATGGTAGTAGGAACACTCTGGGACTTGAGAGCAGTTTAGAGATTAGTTTAGAGACATCCTGCTCTGCACCAGCTGCTCCCAGTGCTCTCCCAGATTGAATGCTAAGGATGCTATCCAGTGGCTCATGTCTTGCTGGGATTAATTTTAGGCTATTTTGAACAAATAGAACTGGTCCACTTTGGTACACAAATTGGGGTATCTTGAGTGTTATGTGAGCTAAAGACAATTTTTCATTCTGACTGGTGCTTTATTCTCCACAGTGCTACATCAACACCAGATTTGTCTTGTACTTCAGCTGTTACTGCCTTTAGTTTTTAGAAACTTTAGGCTGAGGCTGGAATACCATAATACTGCTCTCTATCTATCTACCTTTTCCCCACCTTCTTCCACTGCTCTTTGTACTGTGAGAAAACTGACAAGTAGGAGATTTCTGAGGAAAAAAGAGGATGAGTAACCCCCCAAACTTTCAAGATGTAGAGAAGCAGTCCTGTTAGTTATCCCTTCCTCCTGTATTTCTCATCATCTGCTCAGGAAGACCCTATACTTGGTAGCTCCTCCTTATAGTACAAAAAGCTGTGTGGCCTTAAAGAGGACAATAAAAGCCAACTGCTTCAGGCAACTGTGTTATAAATTGTAGGGCGTTGATAATAGAGTATCATAGGAGGCTTACACTTTGCAGTACCATTTTTCCTTTTTCTGTGGATGTGTGGCTTCTGCAGCATTGGAGGACAAACCGGACATGGTACCTTTCCAGGCCTGCAGCTTATGCAGTAAAGTATCCTGTGGAGATTCTGCCCAGTGTTCTTCTGGAGTTACTGTTATTTTTCTTCTTGTCGGCCTTTCTGTCAGATCCACACAATTCTGAAAAATGGTGCTAGAGCCAGTCAGCAATGCTACACTTGGAGAAAGCTGTAGTGGCTATAAAGGAGTATTTCTGTCACGAGCCAAAAGCCCATGAGTTTCAGGGGTGGGTGGCCCAAAACATCATCCAAGCTCAATGTGTCATGTGTTTTGTGTATCTGAGCTACAGCGCGCTCAGGGGTCATGGAGGATTTGCATACCTCTGCATTGCAGCTTCAGTGGCCAAGCCTTTGGACATTGCTTAATGGCAGGCCAGCAGTTTCTGATCTGTGGTTCATGAAGCAGTGGAAGCTTGCGTGGTTTTGCTTTCCCTTCATTCATTATTATTACCTTTATTGCATTAAAGAGGCTAAGCAAACCTTAAATGCTTCATGTTAAGTGGCATTGCTTTGATGGAAGAATTTTTTGCATGAACAAGGAAGGCTTGATTCAGGGAATTACTTTTGAAGCCTCTGATAATAGAGACATATGGTTTAGTGTCTTGTTCCGTTTCCTACCAGTCAGACTTGAACTTTCAGGGAGTGATAGGTTCACATCAGAAAATGGCGTTGGTCAAGATGTGATTAGGACCTTTTTCCAGACTAAAACCTGCAGAGGTCTGCCCTGGCTCTTCAGACACCTGTGTCAGTGAAAGGGGCCTTACTGCTGTGAATGAGCACAATTAAGTACAGCCCAGTCTTAACAACCTTAAAACTCTTCTGCCTAAATTCAAAACAACTGAAAAAAGTGTTTTGTTTTTTTTTTTTCCAGAGACTTGACAAACTTTGTTTTTCTTGCCAAATAAAGCTTTCCTGATGATCCCTTCCCAAATCCTTTTGTCTTCTCTCTCTCTTTACTGTCACAGCATCCCCAGGCATCTCATTTTCTTGTATTTGCTTCTGAGCAGCCTGTCGGTCAGGCAGCTCACTCTTGCAGCTTGCAAATGTGTGCCTGTGTCTTTGCCTGAATCACTCCTCTCCTGAATCCACTTTGTTGGATCTTTCTCCATCATACAGTTAACTGCTTTTTGACTTGCACTGCCACGCTTTCCCTTAAGATGACTTGCTATGCAGTTTTGCCATAACTTCTCCATTTCCTGTTCTCTAAACCAGTTTGCCCCATTAGCAAGCCACCACAGTGCCATTAACTTCTCTCCTTTCACGACCATACACTAGGAACTGCATTCAAGTTGGTATAGTAACTGGAACTCGTATCCTCTTGATGGTAACATCGATCTTTGCCTTGCTGGGAGTCTTGATTCCCCAGCTCTGACATTTTTCTGTTTCTGTCTGTCATCTTCTAAAAAAGTCTCATACCTCACAGCCAAATTCTTCCCGTCTACATTCTATTTTGAGCCCTGCTTTTACTGGATAGTCTCCCTATTTAACTTCAGCACTTAAACCGCTTCAGCATTTCAGTATATTTTCTGCAGATTTTTTATTTCTTGGTAGGCCTGATTGGGGCATATTAGCAACCATCAGACTTCATCCCCTCTGCAGTTTTAGAGGGAAGTGAGTGTCTTCAGAGAGGTGATTCCTGACACCGAACTTAGGTCCTTTTAGCTTAGGTGCTCTGAATTGCACTCTGCCTCTCTTGCTTCTGAGAAAGTAGAGAATTCGGTGCATTTTCTGACTGTGCTGGATGTTCTTATTAATGTAGTCTCTCCAGCCTCCACGTTGCATATAAGGGATTGTAGTAATTTTCAGCCTATTAAAGAGATCAGAGGCGTTTTTAATTTTAAGACACAACATTTTAATTTATGTTCTTAAATATTCCTTTATTCCTCTTTATTCCTGGTTAGCAGGCTGCATCTGTAGGAGGAAGCAATAGATTTGTTTCTTTAATGCAATTTTTGAAGTTCCCACTTTCCCTTTTTTTTTTTTTTTTCCCTTGATGGGAGATTTTTCAATGAAAAACTTAACTCCACAGATTATGTATTTCCTCTTTTTAGAACCTAAATTACAGAATTTTAGCCCATAGTGATATGGAAAGTTGGAATAATAAAGCTGAAAAGGCTTCTCTTAAAAACAAACAAAACAAAAGATCACAAGTAAGATACCAAAAATATGTTGCTTTCTTGTGTGGAAAGCTTTTTATGCAGGTTAAAAATTATTACTTCCTTTCCACTCTCTTATATAAGCTATAATTGCTACCAATTTCATGCAAAGTTTGTTACTATTTGTAAAAATGCTCAGGCAGGTCTCCGTCATATTTTTTGAACCTGCAATCAATTATTTTTTGGAAGGAAGAACTGGGGAGAAAGAGTGGGTAGAAGAAATGTGCACCATTTTTATACAAAAAAAAAAGGCTTGTATTGATTAGCTGCTATCTAAATTATAGTCTATAAAAATAAACTTTAAGCTCATTTATATGAAGCTGACAAAGCGTCAGGTCCTTTTGAAATAGTGTTTGGCCAGTATTTATGTGGTTTCAGCCTATTATATGAATTCCTAAAAAAGGCAGGCTATTTAAAAACACTGCCTAACAGGTGCTGCATGCATCTTACCCTTTTTTAGACCCACTGTAAAAAGAAAAACACCCATACTTTTGAAACTGGTTTGATGTAAGGATGGCTTTTACTTGATTGTCTTTAATTTTAATGTGTCTGTTTCCTTTTCCATCTTAACTACAGCTGTTATGCTGAATTACAGCCTGCGTATTTTAAGAGTTCTTCCATAGTTGTGGGTGTGGATCACGTAGTTTCCATACTCTGCTGTGCCTGGCTCAAGGCAACTGCAGCTCTGTGGTGGTATTTGCCTCTACTTGTGATTTCCTACTGAACCAGTATTGTGCAGTAGTTAACCGAGCTGGAAACGGTTCAGTGGTTCTCAAGCAAAATGAATGGTTCTGAAGCTATAAATGACTATTCTTTGTATTAGAGAATTTCTTACTCGGATTGTGTTGAAGAACTGACACAGATAAAGGCTCTGTCTTCTTTCTCTTTGCTCAGTTTGGTGTCTCTGTTCAATCTTGATACAATCAGCAAAGATGAATATACTGTATTCTATTTCAGGAGCCCTTTCATGGAGCGTTATTAGAATTATTTTTCCCAAGAGAAATTAACAGAGAATTAAAGCTATTTTGGACTATAGCAATCGATAAAGTATTTTTACACTACCTGTCTTTATGGCTCTTGTTGACTTACACTTGTATTGGTGATCTTGTATTTACAGCCAGCTCTTTTTAGTATGTCTTCTTTATCTCTAAAATCATTCCATGAGTGTTTGAAATCCTCAACTTGCAAAAGCAAGTGTATTTGGGGGTGTACCTTTCTAGGAATGTGACTTTCATTTATTAAATATTTCTTTAAAAAGTTCTACATTGATTAGAATCAACCTCACAAGATTTGGATGGGGGATAAACGGATATCCCTCTTCCAAAACTAAGCATTATCCCGAAATTACTTAATGATACATCGAAAGAAAGCTTGTCGAATATTTAGTGCACTAATCAGAGCTTAAGATTCAGTTCCCAAGACTCCCTGGGTAATTTCAGGCAAGTAATGAATAAAATCATTACAAGCTAAGTGAGGTGGGCCCTAGAAATTTGTGCCTCTGAGCCTAAGACTCTACTATCTGCTTTATTCTTTTATTCGAAAAAACCCAACAAAACACAACCATCCAGTCCCATGTGCCCCAAAAAATCTAAAACTGATGAGCTGGGGTGAGGGAGGAAAGCCTTGTCTTCCTCCGTTTTGGGTTAAAAACTGTGAGGTGATCGGGAGAATAGGTAATGAGGATAACGTGACCCATTTCCCAGATCTGTGGGTGCTTGCTTTTTCTTTATCCTCTGTCTCCAGTGCAAAATACATGCCAACAGACCTGCACTTTTCACCAAACTAATCTCCATGTCAAGGAAACCTTGGGTCCGTAGTCCAAGCAGGGCTGGGAAGGGCAGCTGGTGCTTCCAGTGGTGGACGGCAGGACCCCTTGGTCTGTGACCACTGTGAGCCTCATCAGGCAAGCGCAGGAGTAGCCATCAATTCCAGACAGCTGAAGTACGTCACAGACAGAATTAGGAGAAGGTGAAAGTAGGAGTGGGGGGGCAGGGTAATAGAAAAGATATGTTTTACTGCCATAAAAGGATGATGCCAGTAAACTTACCAGTTTAGGCTGGTGGAATTTAACTATAAACAAGAGGTTGTATTGGAGCTATGCACATCACTTTTCTGCATAGCTGGAATTGTTTGGTGACTTAGATGGATCTGTTGAACAACTGAAAGAATGTATACCATACATTTGATGGGAAACTGAGTGGTTGAAGGTTTTGTAAATCATAGGATATAAATGTCAAAAAATTACCTTTAAGCAGGACAATTACCAATGTTTTCCATTTAATCATAATTCCCTAATACTAATCATGCTTCCTTAATACAGACACACAAACATTGTTAGAGAAGGTCAATGAGACTGTAATAATGCATTAAACCTGGTAATCAAATGATGCAATATCTTAAATTATTATCTTCCCTGTTTAATTCCCTTTAAATTCAAGGACTCAAAGTCTTTTCCCAAAACACTATATGATGCAAGCATCTGTAATCTCCGGTCTCCTTTTTGTCCCCAAGACATCCCATGCAATGAGAGCTTTTACCATACTAGGAACTGAAAATAATCTAGAAATGCATATAGCAATATATCAGTGCATACTTCTGGATTATACATAAATAAATGAAACTGATTTTAAAAAAACCAAAAGAAACACAGCTCTGATACACCAGCTGATCTTTCAATAGTTATATGGAAAAAGATGTCATAACTGTTAGAAGTGCTAACAAAGGGTGCACAGGGGTCTGTTTGGGGCAGTCTATATTTTTATGTACCTGAAGAAAAAGAAAATGGTTTATTTAATAAAGAGATTCTGAACCTATTCTTATTTTTTTGTAATTTTTGCCTTCTCTTATTATCTGTGTAGGTTTGCTGTTTTGTAGTTGACTGTTCGTAGAATAAGACAAGTAGCCTTTGATATTAAGATTTTTTGAAACCACGTTAAAAACACAGAGGTGCTAGTTTTTTGTGAGTTTTTTCACAGAATCACAGAATCTTCAGAGTTGGAAGGGACCTCTAGAGATCAGCTAGTCCAACTCCCCTGCTAAAGCAGGATTGCCTAGAGTACATTACTCAGGACTGCATCCAGGCAAGTCTTGAAAATCTCCAGAGAAGGGGACCCCACAACCTCCCTGGGCAGCCTGTTCCAGTGCTCTGTCACCCTAACCGTAAAGAAGTTTTTCCGTGTATTTGAACGGAACTTCCTATGTTCCAACTTGTGCCCATTGCCCCTCATCCTGTCACTGGGAACCATTGAAAAGAGTCTGGCACCATCCTCCTTCAGCCCACCCTTTAGATACTCGTATGCCATAATAAGGTCTCCCCTCAACCTTCTCTTCTCCAGGCTAAAGAGTCCCAGCTCTCTCAGCCTTTCCTCATAAGGGAGGTGCTCCAGTCCCTCAATCATCTTAGTTGCCCTTTGCTGGACTCGCTCCAGCTGTCCCCCTTGAACAGGGGAGCCCAAAACTGGACGCAGTATTCCAGTTGTGGCCTCACCAGTGCAGAGTAGAGGGGGAGAATGACCTCCTTCGACCTACTGGCCACACTCTTCCCTGTGCAGCCCAGAATTCCATTGGCCTTTTTGGCAACAAGGGCACATTGTTGGCTCATGGATAATTTACTGTCTACCAGGACCCCCAGATCCTTCTCCTCAGAACTACTTCCCAGCAGGTCCACCCCTAACCTATACTGGTGCTTAGCATTCTTCCTCCTCAGGTGTAGGACCTTGCACTTGCTTTTGTTGAACCTCATTAGGTTCTTCTCTCCCCAAATCTCCAGCCTGTCCAGGTCACGCTAGATGGCAGCACGGCCCTCTGGAGTGTCAGCCACCCCTCCCAGTTTGATATCATCAGTGAACTTGCTGAGGATACACTCTGTCCCATCATCCAGGTCATTAATGAATATACTGAACAAAACTGGACCGAGTATTGACCCCTGGGGGACGCCACTGGTTACAGGCCTCCAACTAGACTCTGTGCAACTGGTCACAACCCTCTGAGTTCTGTCACACAGACAGCTCTCAATCCACCTCACCTCCATAGCCTAATTTTAGGAAGAGTCCCCAGTGAGCTGAAGTCAATTAAGTTCTGAATGTCAAAATTTCGATTAATCATGAAAAAAACATTTCCATTATCAACGCTGTTAATAAGCTTTTCCACCTTGGGCTCCCACTGGTCTGGATTTTGACACACAATCCAACACGTACAGTACCTTAGTCTTTGAATGGTCCCGTTGATATTTGGTGGCATTAATCTGGGGAATAATTTACAGTGCACCACAAATAAAGGTTGAATTCACATGTAGCGACTTAGAATTTGTGAGCTTGCAGAGAACTCTTTCGGATCGGATTGTTACATAATTTATTTTGAAAGAAGAAAAAAAGAATTTTGAAAGAGAAAGAAGAAAAATGGTTTAACTATGGCTTTTCTTTTTATTAGATCTGTTACTGGTCAACATACATTTGGGGACCCTCTTCGCTTTTTGTGAAGTGCTGTATTACACTATACTAACAACAGGATGTTTTTTACATGGCAAAGGCAAAGAATGCCAAGAATAGAAGTAAGAGAATGAGGCCCTTAAATGTGTCTAGGCAGGCAGTTCCTTTTCATGACCTTACTAATGATGAAATATCAGAAGATGATTTTCCTGCTAAAAATAGGGGCTGGTTAACTTGCAAAGGAGTACAGATTAGTCGAGAAGACAAGACAAAACATTAGAAATCTGTTGTGCAAACACAGAAATCTTGCATTACAACTGCTCTTTTTTCATGCAGATGGGGAGGAGTAGATTTTGTAAGAAATGTTGCAGAATAGTCATCAAATTTGTCCAGCGTTACATTCAGTTTTACTGGTTTTTGATTTAGTTTACCCAGTGCAGTAGATGGTTCTGAGAAAACAGTAGGTCTTTGCATTGACTTTCTCCAGCATTGACAATTGTTCTTTGTGAGGCGTTTGAAGAACCTACCCATTGTAGGTCACGAAGGACAGTATGAGATCTGCATTGTGAAGACAACAGGGAAAACTTCACTCAGAAAATGTATAGAGTGTTTTGAATGAGCAAAATGAGTGGATGTAGACAATTCCCAACAGAATGCGTACCGTTTTGTTAGACAATGCAAGGAACCTTGATGTTTAAATAATGCAGTATAATATGCTTGTCTCAAAATGAATTTGCGCCTGGGTTTGGTTGTCTCTTTTGTTAGGATTCATAGGTCAATATTCAATTGAAATTATTGTGTAAGTGCAGAAAATGGAGCACGCTGGTTTGAAACAGAGGGGTAGTTGTGCATTGTAAAGAAAAATAAAGATTGCTTGGAATCAGAAATTTGTGGTTTTGTTGATAGAACAAATTTTAATATTCTTGGAAGCCTGGAGAGATCAGGTGTTTTCTGACATGCTTTCTCTGTTATCTGCTTATCAAGTGATCTCTATGGCTTGTACGTAAGATTTGAGATTACAGATGCTCCCACACTTGCAGTATAGAGTGTTTAGGAAAAAGTGTAGTTCTGAATATAAGGGGAATGAGATCGGGTACATGGTCATTACAAATGGTGCATCACTTAATTATCAGGTTTAACGTATCATTAGGGTCTTACTGACTTTCTCTGTCAATGCAAAACATGGGCAGATGTTGGCATTAAAGAGAAAAAGAGAACAGAAGTGGATAGATATGAGCAGGCTAGCTGCCAAAAGATCAGCTGACACTATGCTGACATCAAGTGCAATCTGGGGAGTCCTTCTTATCCAAGCAAGCCTTCACAGGCAGCAAATGTATTGATGTCTGTATATGCAGGAGCCACAGTAGTGTCTGTGAACTACTCTCTTATCTGATCAGTACATCTGTGTTGCTATGAGATATATTTTTCTTGTTTTGTTTTGGCTGATTTCTCTGATCTTAGTCTCTCAGAGTCTCTCATTTCATCTGTTGAGAACAGACCATAAAGAGGAAATGGGCATTTAGGGCGTCTTGTGCATTTTCACTAGATGCGCAGAAGTAATTCCCTCTGAGGTCTGCATGCAATACGTTACAGGCAGCTTGTCACTTCTTACTCTCTTTCCAGTGCAGGATGTGTAGCTGTGGATTGTTATGAGAGAAATAAAAAATATATTTTACTTGGGTCTTAGCTGTAGTGGTAATTTGAGGAGGTGATCTCAGTGAAGAGATGTACTTGTGTGGTGTGGTGGAAACGGTTTCCCACAGCCTCTTGTGGGTTGCTTTGCTAATTGCTTTTGTAGAGATGACTTTAAGATGCTACTGAGACATTGGTGGATGATGCAGTGATGGTAAAAAGTTCAAATGCTATACTGTGCCCTGTTATTTATCTTCAGAAGCCTTGAGATAAAGTGTGATGAGTAAGTGCATCCTCTTCCTCCTCCCATACTCAATTGCTAAAGCTCTGCTTTCATGTGTGGCTTCCTCTGTTCATTGTCTGCATAGGATAAAGATTCTGGTGTTGATGCTTTTCCCAGAGGAGTTTTAATTTTCCTGAGAAGCAAACAGTGCTTTTGTCATAGCATATCAAAATACCTGAAAAAGGTAATTAGCTGAAAGAAATGAACCTACTACTGAGGTGCACCGAAAGGGAAATCTGATGGTCTACTCAGCAAGACACTGAAATCTAGTTTCTGCATTTGGCTGGTGGACATGTGGAGCAACCTTAGTCAAGTCAGGTAGCTGTGCTTTGTAAGATGATGCAAAAATATTTCTGTTCTCAACTTTTTGCCTGTGTTTCTTTTCAAAATATGTGCTCGTTCTGCAGTGTGTCTCTTCTACTGTGTGTGTGCATAGTGCCCACCTCTATGTGTGGCTGCTCACTGTTAAGGGCCTTTGGAAAGTACTGTAATGCCCATAACAATGATAAAGGGAGCGTGAGCCTGTACAGAAAATGTGCTCTGCTTTTCATCTTGAAAACATGTGACAGTGCTCCTCAAAAATTAGTATCTCTGATCTCCCACCTTTCCACAGGGCTGAGAAAAACAAGGCTACAAAACATTAGGATGCAGCTGATAGAAAGGTAACTGGAAAGCTAGCAGGGTAAGGGGAGGAGGAGGGGAGGCACCACTGTGGGTACTGGCAGTGGTCCTCAATTTGCTTCTGTTACTCTGTTGCATTGTGAGCCAGCTCTGTCCTGTCCTTGAAGAAAATGAATGCTCTTTTGTTGTTTTTTTTGTTATTTTTTTCCCCTTGGGATAGTATAGCTAAGAAGAAAAAAGGCTCAAGAGCAGGAGTAGAGGTTGGAGTTCTCAGTATGGACAATCTGACTGTAGACTGAGCTTTCATGAGAAAGCAGGTTAGTATGGAGTCTGACGACCTGGAACAGGCTGTGGGAAACCATTTCCACCGTTGTTGGCATAATGATGACTTTTTTAAAAAAATCCCAAATAAACAAATTCCCAGAGACAGGGAGATGATGAGGAGGAACACTGTTCTTTAGCCTAGCATTTTCTGCGGTACCATGTTGAATAAGTACCATAGAAAGCCTTTGCTTGCTTGTTTCCTAAAGGAGAAAAAGGAAAAACTATTATCTCTAGTCCTTAAAGAGTGTATAATAGTATACACTGCCTTTTAATGCAAAATTTCTTGCAGCAGTGTTTCATTTAGCAGGCTGTACTAAATTCCTGTTCAAGATTTCATCCACATTGTTGCAAGTTTTGGGGGTTTTACCTCTGCTGGGGTAAGAAGCTTCAGGTTTTCCCACTTTTAGACCCAGGATCCAAACCCTTTCTACTGCAGAAGGTCCAGCTTAGGAGACTGATAAATTAGGCAACATGGAACTGCTGCCTACAGCAGCTAGATTGCTTCTGATTTGTAGATGAGGTCATTTGCAGCTGAGGCAAGTATGTGCATTTTACACAGTGCATACTCGCTCTTGGTATGTTTTATCTCTTTGAGGCCTTTAACAGCTCTGCTCTTGAGTCATCTTTGATCCAAATCTATGCTTTTAGGTGGACAGCAGCACAAAATTGAATGTGGCTATACAGTTGCATGCCATACATTTAAGACGAGACAAACACCACTACCATCCCACTCCAAAAAAAACCCCAAAAAACAACCTAAGTACCTTCCAATTTTGTCTTCCTCTCTGCCTGTGTTATGGATGCTATTTGGACCTTGGCCTTGTTGTTAGTTTTCTGTTTAAAATCTCAGGTGTCTTGGTTTGGTTTTTTGTTGCTATTCTTTTCTTTTTTTTTTCCCCAGGCATGCTGTGGATTTTAGCATTCTTTTGCCCGTGCAACCATTTAAGATACGAAAATAAAGCCTTGAAAGCTTGACAGGAGCGAAGATTCGCTGTCATTAGTAAATTGGGGGAAAGAATGGGATTCAACAGATTTTCCAATGGATAGATAGAATACTAGTGGTCTTAAGGGAAAAAGTTTAGTTTGGTGTACCTTCATAAACACCAGCTATTCTTTATCCCCCCTGTTTATGTTATCTCCATGACCATGCTTTAAGGATTGGTTTGCTCAGCTTGATTCCTTCTCATCTCTTGATCCCTGCCAAGCCAGTGTTCTTGGCTGCTTTGAGATACACTAAGAGAGTAAACGTTCACCATCAATAGTACGAAGTTCGTTCAGCACCTTTAATAACAACCAGATACAGCACTGAACCGTGCCCTGCACATACGAGGGTTGGATGGGTGGGCTTACTTTTCATTTGATTGGACTTTGCAAAAGAAGCAATTCTTTAAAAAGACCAAAACCACAGAACCATGAAAGTCACGCTTTGATATTAGCTTTTCCATGAGAAATCTCAACACAAATCTGTTTATCTGGGCAATAGCCAGCTGGACATTTGCTAAGTATGAGGAAAGAGATTCTGCTGTAAATACTTTGATATAAACCAAGTCCCGTTTTCCCAAACTATCTGGGATGTTTATATGAACGGCTGTTAAGCAGGTCTACATGTTTTAATGTCATTGTTCCTTGGCCCAGCAGCTTCTTTTGACAATACTCTCTTGATTCCTCCCCATGTTTGTTTCCTTGTGGTTGATCTGCTGGCTTAATAGTAGAGGGCTTCATCTGCTTTTTTGAAGGCTGGATTTGCTCAACACTGCAGCTGCTTAGTATAATGTGCCTTTCAGAAATAAAGTGTAATCAGTAGAGCAGTGTGTATCAACACTGTCTAGCATTAAGTGCCTAACTTTGGCTTCATGATGCCTGTTCTCAGTTGCACGTGGTGGGGAGTCTGGCAGGCCTGGGAAATAAATAGGTGTTCATTTGACTGTGGTGATCGGTGCCTAGTGAGATGTGGATAGCTGTGGGAGAGGCTGTTGGATTCAACCCTAAACATAAATGCACCACCCCTGACTGTAATGTAGCTATGCTTTTTTCCTATAGGCACTTCTTCCTGCTAAACTGGTGTCAGGCACATAGGATTTCTGCTCATGTGCATCTCATGGTCCTTCCTACAGTTCTTTTATCTCACTGCATTTGAGACCAAATTTGTCCTTCCTAGAGTACTTAATGAAATCACAGGCATTTTGCTATAAACCTGTGATGAATAAGTGGATATTGCCCTAACTCAATACTTTTGCTTTATAATCTTTCCTGGGGTGTTTGAGTTCTTCCCCGAGTCTTGATGAGAGGTATGAGCCCGTGGTTATCTTGTAGTAGCACACCACCTGGCATACCACAGTATTGACCTGGCTTGCAGAGCAAGTTTTACATTCAAGATAAATATATTTACAATGATGAAAGAAACAGAATTGCCATCCTGGAAAAAAAAACAAACCAAAACAAACAAGATTATGTAGCGGATGAAATCAAACTTCCCACTGAAAGAAAACGCTGGGGCAGTCTGCAGGCATACACAGGCACATGGGCGGCAAGTGCGTGCCTGTCTGTGCGACAGAGAGCAGGAGTGAGCGAGTGAGCAAGAGGAAGCCCTGAAACTTAAACTCCTCCTGCAGCTCTGCATCTGCTCTGAGTCACTGGTATGACTCACACTGTCAGTGTTCATGTTAGCTAGCGTTCAGATGGAGCAGCTCTGGCAACAGAAGAAGCAGGTTATATTATTGATTACCTGCTGCAGCAGACAGTTGCGCCAAGATTTTTTTTTACGAGCACAGATGAAACAGAGGAGGCTCTACTGAGCACCGTTATTATTATTATTGTTTTCTTAAGGTAAGAATGCCTGTTATTTACTAGAGAAAGATATGAAAGGGAAATTAGAGCTTGTGAAGGCTGAGTCTCTTTCTGCTGCTGCTTATTCTCAGAGGATGCTCATCTTTGGAGCTGCGTTACGGCAAAGCTTTGTCTCGACTGTTTGCAGTGCCATATGGAGAATCATATGGCTAATGGGCAGTGGACGTCCTACGAAACAAAATAACTATATTCTCAGCCATTGATGTTATGTAAGGCATGGCAGCCATGTTAAGGACAGAAGACCTCTTTCGAAGAAACAGTGCTGCTAGATGGTAGGTCAAGGAAAACAATTAGTTTTTAAGCAATTCTCTGTTCTTTGGAGAGTGCTGCAGTTCTCTATTTCTTGCTTAAAATAAATTTACTGAATTATGAATTTATATGTTAATCGAATAAAAAATAGTAGCATTAGAAATAGCAAAATAATTGTTTACCTTTAGAATCACGGTGTTGTTTTGCCTTCAGCATTCAGGCTGGGAGTGTGCACACGCTGTGATCTGTGCAGTGCCTGGATGTAAACGGTTTTTTTAAATACTTTAAATGATACTTCCAGATGTTGGGGTCATTTTCATTTTGTGCCACTAAAAGCCCGTATGTTTATGTCCTGTTCAGACAATTGGTTATATGCAAAAAGTGGGACATATTCTAGTTAGTATTGACATACGCAGAGTGGGTAAAACAGTTTTTTATAGTGGCTTTACTGCTCTTTTACTCACTCTGGTGATATAATTTTAATGTAGTCGAGATTGGTACCGCTTATTATCCTCATGTAAAATCCACTGAATATTGAGCCTTTGCTGTGCTCCTCACAAGAGGTTTTCTAAGTTAGGGATTCTGTTTTTGAACTGCAATAATGAATTTATCTTAATTTCTTTTTTCTTTCTTTCCCCCCCCCCCCCACCTCCCCACCCCAATTTATTTTGGATTTGCAAGGCAGTGTCCCTTTAAAGTGCATCATACAGTGATATTGGCAGCTGCTCTTAGTAACAATGGAGCTGGTTACTTCTGTGTATTATTTTCAGAATGAGGATATTTTCAAAACTCGATCATTTACTAGGTTACTTTCAGCTACTTGAAACTACCACCTGTTTGCTTGTAGAATTTACATTAAAATGACCACTGTCTTCTCCTCTCAAAGAAATACAGTGCTGTAGTAAGGTCAATTAAAAATGACAGCATATTTTAGTCTCTTCTTCTATTTGCTAATTTATAGCATTCGTTGATGCACAGTGTTTTCATTGCTATGAATTAACTAGATTTGGTGTTATTTCCTCTTTTAAAAAAGATTATGTTTCTTAATAAAATGGAAAGTAAGTTAGTGCTTTTATAGTATGTTTACTATGTGATACTGCGGCATCCAACTTTGAAAACTATAGTGTGAGAGAAGCTTTTAAAATAATGTCACTTATGGATGCTCATCTCACAGCAAAATTTTGGTGACTAATTTTAGCGATTTATGTTTCCGATATAAAATATTTCTCATGTTCATCATAGAGTCATAGAATGGTTTGGGTTGGAAGGGACCTTAAAGATCATCTAGTTGCAACGCCCCTGCCATGGGCAGGGACACCTCCCACTAGACTGGGCTGCTCAAAGCCCCATCCAGCCTGGCCTTGAACACCTCCAGGGATGGGGCATCCACAGCTTCTCTGGCAACCTGTTCCAGTGTCTCACCACCCTCACAGTAAAGAATTTCTTCCTAAGATCTAACTTAAATCTACCCTCTTTCAGTTTAGAACTGTTGCCCCTCATCCGATCACTACACTCCCTGATAGAGAGTCCCTCCCCATCTTTCCTGTAGCCCCCCTTTAAGTACTGGAAGGCTGCTATAAAGTCTCCCTGGAGATGTTAGAACATTATAAATGCAAGCTAGTTTAAATAATGTTAGGATTGGGTTTAGGGCTGTTCACTAACAAGAGTTCTGGCATATGGCAGTCTTTCCCACCCCTCCCAAATCCAAACAAGTCCAAATAAAGCAGTCTTTACAGTCTTAATTTTTCCACTGATTCATATTAGAATTATTGTTTTCTAAGATTGTGTGTCACAATGGTGTTTGCCTTCATGTTTGCCTTTAAGTATGTATGCATTTAGAGTATGAACTCTGTATTATGTCAAACCAGAGCAGATAATTTATTATAGTAAAACTCAATTATCTTCAATTGAGTCTACACAATTTCTTTATTAATGCACTGTGGATGCAGTTAAATAATTAACAGTTAACATTTTGAAAAGAAACTTCAAGAATGTGCTTAACATCTAAAAACCAGGATGACAGTCCCTGACTCAACACAACCCTGAAGACAGCCTCTCCATCCTACTTGTCCATAAACTCTTTGTGCAAGTGCTGACCACCAGAGAGAACTCCCTCTGATTCATCTCGTTCTCATGCTGCCTTCTGTGTCCCTCTGTGTGCTGCTGCAATGCCACTAAGTGAAAAAGAGCATCAACTGAAAAAAGAATAAAAATCGCAGCCTTGCAAGATAGCTAGACAGTTTGCTTCATGTGAGTTGTAAAGCTTCTGTGAAGAACTAAAGCAGTTTTAGTGATGGTTTGTTGTGATATTATCTTGATGATTACATGTCTTCTTTTAGATATATTAACAAGGCACAACTAAACCGTAAATAGCCAAGGTAGGAGAGACTTGTGCAGGAAAGTGATCATAACTGTGTTAAGTGTAAAGGAAGCAATTGCGTTTGATCCTTCTGTGTAGGGATTTTGTAATACGTATAATAGGGTTTTTCAAAGTCTGCCTTCTAGGCACCCTGGAAGGTATTTTTTGTTGCTTTAAGTTGGCTTTGCATCAGGCTGTAATGGCAATGTACAGCACAAGCTGTTAGGACTGTTTCACTGGTACTTTTGGCAGGACTTGAAGTGTGAGAGTTCATGATCTCCCTGGCCTTTCTTTTCTGTAGTAAATGGTTTGTTATCTCCAGTGAACCCAAGCAGAAGATCCCAGCTCAGTGTTCTCCCCTCCTGCCCCTAACCTACAGGACATCACTGGTGCTTGCACAGCTGGTTTTCTCATCTCTGCATTACTCCAGAGCCATGTTTTGTTATCTCTGCCCTCGCTGAAGCCTTTGTGGACTTCCTGCTGAAATTTAAGTCCCCTTTTTCCATTCTCACTTCAGCTGCTCTCCTGTAACCTGTTTAATGATTCTTGGTAGGTTTTCCACCTAGGCTAGCCTCTTCCCTTTTGCTGCTTGTGTTGTGAACGACAGATGGGGTGTTCAGCTGTCGTTTTATTTGTTTCTTTCTTTGTAAAACCTGCTGCTTTTTTCTGCGGCTTCCTTTCTGGTCATGCCCTAACTCTGTAATTCTGACCCTGACGTCTGCCTTCCTGGCACGTGGGAAGCAATGCTGGTGGATTAGCTCTGGTCTCTTACAGGTTCTGCTTCCTCAGTCCTTGAGCAGAAGTTTCAAAACGGGCAGTGGCATCGTCCTTGTGCATCCTGTTCTACCTCTCCCTGCCGTGGCAGGGGGAAATGACTCTGCAGGAAACACAGCTGTTGCTGTGGGTAGTCAGTGGAGAAATTAGGGGCATGGAGAAAATTAAAGCATTTCTCCCAAATTCTTGAAGCTCTGAGACCTCAGTGGGAGGAAGCACCTGTTCTCTTATTTTACACAAAAGCTACATCAGCAATGATTTATAGCTGGCCTTGCTAAATGGCTGGTGAAGAACTTAGGGGAAATCCATTCCTGTTATTGAAACAAATTTACATGAATCATCTTTAATATGGGTGATTTTTTGATTGTATTACAGTTTTACCTAATGACCAACCCAAACTGGAGCACTGCTGTATCAGATGCTGATGTTTACACAGAGTAGAAGATGGTCCATGCACTGAATAATTATTTTTTTCACAAAACATGTTTGCCATATTTTATATGGTGATTTACTGTTTGACATTAGACTTTCTGAAAGAGGACTCTGCAGTATGTGAAAAAGCAGCAGTATATTGGTGTTTGTGTAGTACCTCTTCGTGTCACAGAACAACACAGCATTTCTGTTTTCAAATCTTAGTTTGAAAAGGAGGGAGGGGAAAATTTTGAGTTGTGTTTTTTACAGGTTTTTGTTTCTTTTTTTGCATGTTAGAAATAAGCCCCTGGAAACTGGAGTTATATTGGAATAAAATCCTTGCATGTGAGCAGTATGAATAGCACTGTTCGCAATACTGAACCATCTTGTTGGAGAACTTGTCTTTCTATTTGCCTAATTTTTAGAAATGACAGTTTTTACATGAGTTGTTTTGGGGGTCTTTTATATCTATACGTGTATACATCTAGAGGGCATCTGCTTTGTCGCTTTTCCTGTTTTCTGAATAAGTCTTCTTGTTTGGATTAGATTTTTTTGCCTGGTTTTAAAGAGGAGGGGGAAAGAACTGTTAAATGTTTGTTTATACTGTGTCCCGAAAAGCTTTTCACTTAATCCTGGAGCAGTTCAACCAGGAGGGCACAGAAGGAGGTGGTGAAGCATTCTGTTTGCCCTGGAAGGCCCAAAATGTTAGAGGGTCTCCCACCTCATTGCACTGCGCCATGTTTTGTATCACACAGAAAAAGTCACAGTCTCTATTTTTGTCTGTTGAAACCCTTGTGTATTCTTGAGCACGTTCTAGTTTAAATAAAGAGTGAAGGGTGCAGCCTATGCTGTGAATATAGCAATGATGATCCTTTCATTTGCCTTCAGGGTCTGTGTTTCCACCTGACTAGTCCTTAGTGACTATAGTCACCCTGACCTGCTCTGGAGCAAAATAGTTCATTTTGCTCTGGTTAAATGAGATTATGGCCTGGATTATGACGACATGTTATTTCTGTCTGAATTCTCCTTGTATTTTATAGGGATGCAGAAATCTGGGATTAGCTCAGTTTTCATTTCAGTGTGATGCTTCATCTTTTAAAGCAGCAGAGTACTTCTGAGTCTGCTGTGCGGGTTTAAACAAACAGTAGTGAATTGGTAGGTTTGATGTCTCACATGACTGTGAATTGACCTTCTGTCTGTTCAGGTGAAACACAGTTTGAAAGGAGTGGGTTCGTGATCCTTAATTCAGATTTACTTTTTAGATAAATACTTTCTAGTGCCAGATGGCAGAGCTGCTTACAGACAGAGGTGAATAATAGAGCATGTCCATTTCTGCAGGTTATTTGGGCAGCAAATCTGATTTAAAAAAAAAAAAAAGAGAGAGGAAAAAAAAGACAACACTGCAATATTCTAGATTGCACTAAGAAGCCAGTAACTTCATCAGGTTTCCTGTGTGTGATAGGTAAGTGCATTTTAAGTCCCAGATTTCTGAAATACAAACTGCTATAAAAGATTTCTTCTGTCTCACTTCAGAAATAGATGCTAATGGTCTGACTTTAAAGCAAAAGATTTATTTTTTCTTTGGCATTGATGTTATTTCTGTTGGGCAGCTGGGAGGGCTTCTGCCGAGGACATATGGACCAACATGGTAAAATGTTGATTCTTTTAATGCACATAGAAGGACATGAAACCTTCTTAAAGTACATCATGCTGACAGTGTCTAGTTTCACAGGGCCTTGTGACCTTTTTACAACTCTTTGTTCTTACTTAGTGAGAGATTCAACCTTCTAAAATATATTTCACCTTTTTAAAAGTACATTCTACCTTTTTAAAGTACTTCATGCTGACAGTGTCTTCTGTTGTTTCAGGAAAGCTTGCAAGAAGAGCTCTTTTGAGCTCTGTACATTAGTATGGAGGATTTGTATGAAAAGGATTGCATCCTGAATACTGCTATCACTAAATATTAGTATTGTGGCTGTGAATACATGACATAAAAATACATGCAGTTGAGCTGGCTACAATGAGGTCTTTCTGTTATAAACTCTCCCTCAAATGTGGGTGCTTGGGAAAAGTTCATTAAATTATTCTTTGTTCCTGAAATAAGTGGATGGCTTTCAATTGTATTTTGGTAAACAGGAGGTAGTGAGTAATAGGAAGAATGTGGCCTTTGTGGCTGTACTTTTCTGCATAAGAAAGAGTTCTAATTATTGTCCTATAGCTTTGTAGACTCATTGGTGAGAACGTGATATTAAAACCACTGATACTTCTACAGAATGTTGATTTTACACAGAAAAGTTGCATGGAAAAGTGACTACTCCTTTGCCAGCGCATATGCAGTGAGGCAGACTTGCAAACTAGACGAGAAATGGACCTTGGAAAGAAAGACTAGTGGGGAGTTAGAGGGGATTCTTCTTGGTGCCCTCCTATGAAGTCTGCAGTTCGTCTGGGGAATAGAAGGGAATCAGGACAAGTTTGATCTCAAATTTATGAATTTCAGAGAAACTTCTTTTGATCTTTTGTCAGAAAGTAAGTTGAGAGTGCTTTTGTTTGCAGACTGTCCATTTTTAGAATTTATAGCATAGTGTGAGTAAGCATTCATACTGTCATGAAATTTGCTTTTTGCCAACACTAGGTATTGCTTGTTACTGGTCAGAAGCAAAAGTTTTAGTCCTTTTTTTAGTCCTTTTAGTCCTTTAGTCAAGACGAATTTACGTCTTGAAACGATTTGGTGTCTTATAGAGGATCCCACGAGAGACCCTACTGGGCTTTGCCATGTTTACTGAATGTTCACAGTTTGTACAATCAGTTTATCTATAGCAATTTCACTAAAATACATGGTAAACAGAAGTAGCCACTTAAGGGTGTGGGCAATATTACAGATTGAAGTAAGAAATTGGAGTTGAATTGAAGGGAATTGTGTTTGACAGTGTTTTAATCCACGCTCTGAGGATCCAGACGTGTTGCCTCTGGAGTGAAACCAACACTACCATTGCAAGAGGTGCTCAAGAGACTTATTTTGGTGAGCTTCACAAAGCCATGGCTGGAGGGATCATAGTGAAACACAGAATCGTCTCCCGTGCTACTACCTCAATTTGTCACCTTTATTGCTATATGGTGAAATTACATCCTTTTTTATTGCCTCCCTTTTACCAGTGTCTTTTGCAATTGAACACACATAAGTATTATTGCCCTTTTAACTGATATGGTCTGAGAGAGACTGAATCAGTTATTGAAGGGCTCCTCCATAGTGAAACTGCAAATGCCCCTGAGCAGTCAGCTCCTGTGGGCCTGAGTGGGCAGGGTGAGACGTGGCTTTACTGGCCGTGGGGCGGGCTGGATTGTGAACGGCAGAGATGCCTGTGGGTGGGAGGCCAAGGCAGCAAGTCCTCCTGGCTCCTGCCATCCAGCCCCCTTCTCCTCCCCTTTTGCCATGAAAGCCTTGTTTCTGCCAGCTGTTGTGTGCCCCAGAGAGAGGTGGAGGTGCTGGCAGTTTGCATGGGGCAGTTGGCGTATTTTGGTTTTCCCCTTGAAGAAGAGCTCTCTCACAGGATCCTTTTGAAGATCCTTTTGTCATTTCAGTGCTAGGGGGTAGGGGAAGGGGTTGAGCACCTTCAGGGGACAGAAAGCCAGTGAGAGAGGGGACCTGGTTGGGCATGTGGAAGGGTAAACTTCCATTTGCACAGGGAGTGCTTGAAGGAAACAGCTGCTTTTGTGCTTGGAAGTGACAGGAGGCTGCTAGTGTGTGTGCATTTGTGAAGTGAGGAAGGGAGGGGCTTGGCTTCAACACTCACTGTGTCTGAATTTTGACTACCTTGTAAATGCTTTGCCTTTTTTTTGTGGGATGCAAGTATTTCCTAATAGCTCAAGAAGAACGGAACATTCTTTTCAGTGCTCATTAGCAGGATTTATATTTCAGTTATGTAAACATCCCCACAACCTTTAATTTAATGGAAAATAAAAAAAATATCACATGGCCACTGGTAAGATTTTATTGAGGGCTAGAAACAATTTGTCACACGTAACAATTGTCTCTTTAAAAAGTGGTGGTGTCTTTGAATACCAATTTTATGTAAAATTTAGCAGAAAGACAAATGGAGGGCAGAACACTTATCAGTGTGAAGATCGGCTTAGCTGGTGTTATATTTGTGATGAGTAGCAGACAAGAACTTGCTAGTAAATTGACTCAATTTGTGTGAAGATTTGATACCCCTTCCTGTCATGAGCAAGACATCCAGAATAATTGGGAAGAGTCTTTCCTTCCTAGCACCGTGTTTACTTGTCACTAACAGCATTTGCAAACCTCTAAAAGGCTTCTAACAGAAAAAAGGAAGGTAGCAAATAGGCATTTGGGAGGGCTGTGGTAGATAAAGAGTGTAATATTTTGCAGCTTTTTTTTTTTAAAGTATGACGTCTTTCCCAACTTCCCTACAACTTTCCCAACTTCCTTACAACTTGCACTTTTTTTTCCCCCATTCCTCTGTGATTTCTATTTCTGGGATGCAAGAAAACAATGTCTTCACAGTAGAAGCGTGACTACTTATATGCAAAAATTAATAATGCAGCCTAGATTTCCCCATACTGTGCTGCACGTTTCATGGCTGGAGTGCTCTTCATACACCTCACCTCTTTTGCATAAGCACGTAGTAAATGGTTGGATTGTAATAGCAAACCAGGGCTTCTCCTTAATATTTAAAATAGAATGTGAAATACAGGATCTACTAATGCAAAACAGTTTGACCTTGAGACTGTATTTTGTAATCTTTTCCTCGCTTCCCATTTTTTAGGACAGCACTGTTAGGCTGACTTGTGGAGTTGTGTATGTGACGATGTTGAGGAACAGACCTAATGTCGGGGCATTCTGTGGATTCTGGCTCCATGTTTGTTCAACCTGGGGGAGGTATTGGCGTGTACTATGATTTTCTTTCCATGAAAATCAGGTGCAGAGCAAGGTAAACTTTGATTGTGTTTCTTGCCCAACAAGAAGTTGTTACTCATTCAGGAACACAACCTAGTATTAGGAATGCTAAAGTACTGCTGCAGCCAATGATACAGATATAGTCACAGATACGTGTTTTATTTCTTCCCAACCAGGAGCTGAAAATAGATGAAAATTTAATGTTGTGAAAGTACAGGTTGCATACATAATGCAAGCAAATCTGAAATAATTCTGAGGAAGTCAGATCAAGACAGGCAAGTTTCCTCTTTTTCTGTGAGACATATTTTGATATGATGGTGATAGCATCTTGTGTAAGTTAGTACTGCAGAAGAGTTGCCACATTGATCACAATAATAATTTGCTCAGAATGAAGAGAGTTGATGTTCTTTAAAATCCTCAAGACTGGTACTTCAAAATGTGCAATATGAGGGAACACTTCAGGAAACTATACATAGTTTATAAAAGAGTTTAAAGAATGCTGCATTTTATTTGCCACAAGGCAAAGGAGAAGATCAGACAGAGCACAGCAGGACACACAGTATATTCTACCTTCTGTCTGCTTGAGGTTTGTAGCAGGGGTCATAACTATCTTGACCTAGAAAAAGAATGTACTGCCTGGGTTTGTGGGCTGATTATTGGAAACTTGAGCCTTTAAAATATGTTTACAGGAAGTGTCTTCTGAGCTACGTTGGGTCTGACAACTGCTTTGAATGAGCATTAGTTTGCAGCTGTACTGTCATGTCGCTCATCCTCACCTACTTGTCCACTGCAGAGGTTCCTGCTCCTCAAATTTGCCAGCATAAACAGCAAATATAATCCTTCCCCAGCTTGGTTCTGTCAGAGTGCTTTGGTTTAAATTGTACCTTCTGCAAACTGTTTTGTTTTGCTCTTTTTTTCTGTCCAAGTATTTGAGGTGGGGGGAGGAGTTGGGCTTTTGTTGGTGGTTTTTTTTGGTTTTGTTGGGATTTTTTTTGAAGAAGAAGAATAATTTTAGGTTGTACCAACAAGTGAGGACAAGCAATGGGAGGCAGTAGCTTAGGTTGGCTCAACTCACATGGGAATAGAATGCCTGTTGGACTGTGCCTGGATACAAGCTATCAAAGCTAGAAAACTAGCTCTGTTTTTCTCTGTTTCACTAATGGACAAAATCACACCTGGTGTCGTGGGTTGCGGGTACTCTTCAGAGATGTTGACACCACAATTAATTGCAAAGGAAAAGGGTTAGTCATTTGTTCCTCCCTGGAGTGATTACATTCCCTGTCATTCTTAAGTTTGTTTTGTATCACACTTTGAGGGTTCTCCTCAGGGAGTAGTGTCATGTGCTTCATTTTATGCAGTATTTAGGAATAATGGTGTGGCAGATTTAATTGAGAACGGGTGTTTTCCTCTGTTTTTGTCGTAACCCGGGTTGTAAGTAAAAGCAATTGGGGGGAAAAAAAGAATCTCACTCTATATCATTTCCTTACAGTGAAGGATCTGAATGGCTTTTAAAATCTGGCAACAGGCACTAAGGCTTGAACTGCCATCATCAGTCAATTACAAAACAATTTCTATATGGTTTTAATTAAGCAAAAACATTCTATAGTCTTTGAAGAATCTTATTTTCTACCATCATAATTTCTTAATGCAGAAGGCCAGAGGCAAAACATGCCAAGAAGCTGGTGCTTTGGTGTGGTCTGCAGTAGCGCATTACCACACTCTGCCGTGGTCCTAGTGCTATTACAGGGCAGTATAATTTAAAAACTGTACAATGTAGGGTGAAAAAGAGGGGCTTGAGTTGGTGCCCAATTAGAATCTTTCATATGCAAGTGACATTGGACTCTCTGGGTTTACTACCTGGGCATGTACTGCTGGTGTTCAATTTCATTGTTATGGCTAAAGCTAGCACTTTAGTGGTTCTTAATCAGTTACTAAAGTGCAATTGAAGTGCAAATAAAAAATGTGATTGTCTCAAAGAGGAGAGCTTCAGGCAGACTCTAGAAATGTAGTTGAAGAACTGAAGTTGCCTTTAGAATGGGGTGCAGAGCAGGAGGGAGATTAGTGGGAGGTTGGTAGGTAGATGTTGCAATATTTTTCTAAAAATCTCACGGACAGACTGATTTTAAAACACATCATGCTAGACTGTGTGATTTCTAGCGTTGCTCTGCAAAATGGGTGTGACTTCCTGATGGTAATGAGCAAGGTACGAATATAACTCGCCAGCAGAGAAACTTGATGTAGTTACTAGGTCGCATTGTCTCTATTTTACAGATGTGTGAGCTAAGCCACAGAGATGAAAGGCATTTGCCTGTGACCACAGAACTAGTAATTTTTTGTCATAGTATTGTAAATAGGATTTTTAGATTCCTTTTATCATCTCTGCCATTTTCATTTCTTCATTTTAAGTGAAATTGATAATAACTAACCAGGTTTAAGTATTTGTATTACATGTCCTGAAGGTGAATGGTGGTTCAGTATATTACAGGGTTATAATGTAGCAGATCCATTGTATCAGCCCTTGATCTTGTGACTGTGGCTGGCAGTGACTTGCTTTTTGAGTAGCTTTCATGGTGTCTAGGAGCTTTCACAGTACGTGCCCTGCTTTCAGAATGGAAAAAGAAAAACAACTATACTAAAAGTAAGTTATGAAAGATACCAAATCGAAACTTTGTGTGCCTGTACTGAATTTACCAACATAAAAATGATTTAAAATAGTAAATGACTTTGCCAAAAACTATTGCATATCACATTTAACCCTGAAAAGAGCTCCACATAATGTCAGATGTCTCTGTCCTCATTGAGGAACTCTCCAAAAGCCAGGGTAAGTAAAATGCTTCGTAACTTCTCATCTGAACTGACAGTCATAGAAGTGAACTTCAAGTTTGTTCTGCCTTCACCCTGGACAATGAAAAGAGAAGAGAACTTGAGCTGCCTTCACTTCTGTGAAGAGGTGTAATTTTGTAAGAAATTTTAGATACTTTGCTGATGAGTGCATAGAAGCGTAGGGCTGGATGGGTTGAGTCTAGTCTTAATGGCGGCATAATGCTCCTTTTATAAGGAAACCAACTTTTTCTGTGGTTAAACTAGCTTTTTTGGTTGCTGTTATTCCAGTGAGGTTAGTTATTTGGTTAATTTCCTGTTGCCTTTCTGGTGTTTAGCCCTTGTCATGTATTTCTTGAGAGCAAATTGTAACTCATCTCAGCCTCCACTTTGCTGAGCTTAACAATTTTTTGGTCTGCTCTGAGGAGGCTGACTCTCTGTTGTCCTCATAAGCCTTTCTCTACACGTTACAGACTGAGCTGAGAGGTGTTTAGCTTGTTGTAGCCAGTGTTCCTGCCTCAGTCTCATTGCTGCTTTTTGTAGTGACAAGATAACGTTGGCTGGTAAGCCCTAAGGCAGTATCTGCCCTTTTTGTGTCTGCATTGTCTGACACAGAGGTTTTCCTTCTTGGCTTTTCTCAACTGATAAGCTCCCAATTTGTAGCAGAAGTTCTTGTTAGTCTGTAGTGTGTCATTTTGTCTTAATCCTTTTTAACTTCATCTTATTTCTTTTACTTCAGACCTGGTTCTTCTTTGATAGTTTTGATTTTCCAAATATTTACACACAGCACTGTAAACTGATTAATTGCACCTTAATTACTGCATCACAACTCAGAACACTGTTTATTTGATGTATGAGTCTTCCATGAATTTAATGTTTTAAGGGAGTGTTTTTCTTATGACCAATCAGTATATTTTTCTGTGAATTAAAGTTTTAGCTTTCTTAATCCTACTGTATAATTTATGTATTCACCCCATCTATATATTTTACTAGAGAAGTATCTTCTCCATATAGGAACCTGTTGCCTTGCCCCAGTTTTGTGGTACCACAGTCAAAGATTTCTAACACGCACTGTTGTAGCAAAATGGCAGATATTTCAGGTTAAAAATCATAATTGATGTTGTCCTGGAGAGCATACTAGTTGAAAAGCTTTTGGTTTGGCCTTAAGATAAAAAATTTGATCCATAGAATTATTTGCTAACTCCCAGGTACACAATTAAGGTCTTTGTTCTACGATTCTGAGTGTAAATAGAGAGCTGAAGGTGTGAAACAGAAAGATCAGTGTGTGGTGCATCAGTTGTGCAGCAAGCAATTGCTTATACATTATTGTTTTCCTTCTATAATGCTTTTGGAAATGTGAAATAACTGTACTACTGGGTTCCAGTGGCACCTGTAATAACAGGTAGGCCAGCAGTGGAACAGTTTGTCGAGAGAGCTTGAACAGTTTCCATTCTTGGAGGTTTTTAAGACCCGACTGGATAAAGCCCTGAGCAACCTTGTCTGAGCTGAGTGGTGACCTTTCCAGCCTGAATTATTCTGTAAAGTCAGACTCCACTATCTCTTGATGAGGAACAGGTTCCCTCTTGGAAAGAGAAGTGCAGTGGAGTAATCATTCAGCAGAGTGGGATGAACACACTAGTGCTGCATTGTTGGGTTTGGCTTCTGCTCTTCTGTAATGTCTCAGCCTGCAAGATGCTGTGATGCTGCCAAGGGGCAATCATGCAGCCTGCATGGATTCACATAAACTCTCTTTCATTCTGACAGGATTTTCATGTCATTATCAAAAAATAAGTTAAAAAAAGGATATATGTGAGGTAGTCATGTCTGGGCTATAGCAGGAGATAGGACCACATTAGAGGAAACCTGTCTCTTGCCTTCAAGGTCAAAGGCTGAGGAGGTGAGCTGGCATCTTCAGCTGGCTTCTGGCTTGGACTGTCCTGTAGCCCAGCCCATTTCCCATCAGATTCATCCACATTTTGCTCTCCCATTTGCTCCTTCATCCCGATGCCCACTTTTTTTATACTGTGTGTTACTTTACTTCTGGCTTTGCTTCTGGAGTGAAGCAGTGCTCCCCATGTGGACAGCACTGTGCCAGGTTTGTCTGTCTACCTCACCTCACTTCCCATCCCGGCAGGTTTTGCACTACCCAACACCCCAGCTACAAAGCACAGTTCTTGCAACACAGCTCTTGCATCATTTCAGAAACTGTAAACCTGAAATTCAGAACAGTACCCTCATGTAATGATTGTTTCTTAAGATCACCATGGGGGCTGAGAAAAGACTATGGGTGAAGTGTTGCAATACTGTGTGACAACTGTGTTAGGCAGAACAGAAGCAGCTGTCAGCAGTGTGATGGGGAGCCTCCCGTGCACCTTGGTGTCTCACTCAGGGGCTAACCCCAATAGCTGGTGGATTAAGTGGTATACATGTTGGATTCGGCTGGCTACAGAGTGAGCCTAAGAAAGCTGTGGCTTTTTCAGATTAAAGTTAGCCTTCATGTATAGCTGCATTACTTTCCTGCCATGTGGATTGTGTATCTGTTTGGTATCTGTTTGACAATGAAATTGCGTAAGGATTCTGGACTGACTGTTTTATGGGATAAAACATGCTAGGAAATGTCTTGATTATACTTCTTGAATGGGAAAAAAACCATTAAGATGCCTGTTGCTTATGTGTGGTGAGTGATGTTGGTATGGCTAAGGACACTATGTTCTTTGTCACAATGGAAGAGCTGTGAGTGTTGGCAGCAAGAAATGAAACTCTCAGATCTCCCTGCCAGTGGTATCTGAATTCAGTCTGAACCTGCAGGAAGTAAAAATTGCTTGAGGGGGCTGGGTTAGCATTTCTGTTTCATGGAGCATCCTCTTGGGGAAGTAGTTGCAGTGCCCTGTGGTGACCCCAGCACTGACTGCAGCTGGAATAAGCAGACAGGATAAGGTAGCCAAGTTGAGAAGCTGTGCTGGAGAGAGCTTGATTGTTGCTGGTGACATGAAGTAGCTACTTTATTGAGCTTTTTATACTGTAACTGCATTGAGTGTTTTACAGACTTAATAGAAAAGTATTTTTGTTAAATGTGTTTTATTTTGATTAATATAGTAGAAGGGAGATATACATCACCATCCTTAACTGTAAAATGTTACACTAACAGTACACAATTCTGAAATTTCTCTTTTGACTTTATTCTTGTGTTCTCTTTCCTCAGAACTGATCCACAGTCCAGATTCTGTTTCAAATGTTAAAGGAGCTATGTTATAAAACGTTAACACTCTGCATTGTTTACAGATTTTTAGTTTTTTAAAAAATTATTCCTATATTTATTGCTTTCCCAAAAAATGTTTTTCCTAGGCTACTGTCCTGTTTATATGGATCCATTCAGTCAGAAACAGTTTGTCCTTTTTGTGTCTTTCAGGCTTTGTTAAAAAAGAACTGGATGCACATGCCGAATTTCATCAGTGAAAGATGGAGTAAGGTAATATAATTTTAGTGATTGTTACTATAATGTGTGATGATCTGTGGACACTGAATGCAAAGGTTCAAAGATTAAATAAATTAGAGGCAGATAAAGCAAAAGAACTTCAGCCTCAGAAATAATGAACTGCTGACAAGATCATACATTTAGTGTCAGTGGCATGCTTACCCTATGCTTTGTACTGTGGCCAGAGGTTTTTTACTATCATTGGGTGCCTTGTCCACAGAAGCTCAGGTAGGTCATTACCTAGTGACAGTGCCATTAGTCATTTGTTCTTCTTTGAACAAGTGATATGTTTCCGGAAAAGTGTAAGATTTAAAGTACAGCCTATGCTGAAAGGATGATATTTGTCACCTGTTTCCACCATAAGAGCAATCTGATGGTTCCTTAATTCTCCTCCCTCGAACATCCTGGGCGAACAGAGATGGAGAAAGGCATCTCTGATTTGGTGCCCCCAGTGCCCTTTTACAGAATTCAGCAAAGAATGAATGTTGGAGTAGAATCAGTGGTGAACAGTAGTGACTTCTCAAAGGTGTTTTTGCCCAACTCCTACTAAGGTAGAACAAGCTCATTTGTAAGATCAAGCAGACAGAGACAGCAAATGCACTTTCCTGTGCAGCATTGCTTTTCTTGTATCAGATGGGTGTCTTAATGCAGACTGAGGATCAATTACTGAAAAGTCTAGAGAGGTGTGCTGCCATGATTGTGCCTACACCTGAAGTTATAGCAAGTGGTCGATACCATGGACTGGGTTATTTAACTGGGGCGGAATGGAATACAGTGGACAATGGGATGCTTCAGGGGTTTATGTGTAATTTTTTCCTTTCACCATCTTGAACCGTTCAGTGAAGAATAACTTGGGAATCAGGCATGCACTTACAGATCTTTCTCGATCCCAGGAAGGCAGGGACGAAGTTGCCAGCAGCAAATTAGTGTTGCCAGACCCTGTAGCTAGTTTTACTGCAACTTAAAAGGAATTGCAGTAATACTAGTCATTCATATAATCTTTCTTTCTTCTATTAATCATTGTCTGCATTGGAAAAGATATGCCTGGGGCAATCCTGCATCTTTATCCAGTTCAGTACTGCTTCTTGCTGAAGAAATTAAAAAAGAATTGTCATTCTTCCCCAAGACAGCTATGTCTTCTCCTCTGTGGGGTCTGTCTCCACACTTTCAAAGAAATCCATAACAGTAGAGGAAAAAAACAGCATTTGGGGCTCCCCTACAGGGACAGCATATCATCCTAATTAAGTATTTCTCAAATATGGCCCTGGCTGTGCAATCAACTCCATTTAGACAGATCCCACTACTCATTTGAAGCTTTGTGTTAGATTAGGTCTGGAGAGAAAATAGGAAAGAAAGAAAAGAGAATGCCACCCACTTCTGTTTGCCTGCTTGCGTGGTATTTTGGTGCCTATTTTCTTTCAACTGATTTCGATTTAGTGGCTTCTTCATTAAGAATCAAACTCATTGTTGCATATGTAAAACTCCACATAACTTTTTTGAATTGAGGCTCCTTAGTGTGTGTGTATAAAACAGAGTTTATCTCCTGTGGCACCCTTTTTAAGTATCAGTCCCTGCTTTCTCTTCAGTCAGTTCTTTGGGTGACATCTCCAGGAAATGTGCGTTGCTAAAGCACGTACTGGTATGGGTGATGAATGGATAAACGGCGTGAGTGACTGACTAAGGAGAGGTAATTGCTATTAGCACGGCAAGGTGCTTTATCATTGTTGCTGTTAGCTTTTACTGCAAGTTTACTATCTGCTTTTATAGTACATTTTTTAACAAAAACCAGCGTTTGCTAGTTTGTTCCTTCTCCTCTTGCTTTTCCCTTCATGTGCGTTTGTAAAGTATATTAAAATGCGGAGCAGACCATGTGTGAATGCATGGCTGTGTTAAACGTGCAGTCATCCTGTTTCATAGACCATCATGTTCATCATCCTCTTGTTAGTGCTAGATCAATTGCAAGCACCATGCTGGGTTGGTATGTATAATTGCAGTAACTACCTGTGCAGTTATTGCATAATGTAAGACACTTGGCCTTTCAATAATGTTCTATATTCCATTAGGTGTTTTTCAGGCTGCTAATTCTAGTCTGCAGAGTTAAGCGTGACTTTAGCAGTAAGGACAAAGATGAAGGACTGAGTTTGAATAATACCTTAAATGAAGGCATGATCAGATTGAGTAGAACCTGAATGCAGGGAGAGGGACAGAAAGAAGGGTAAGAGGACATGATGATACATAGCTAAAGAGAACAGCTGTAGAGGACACAGAGTTAGGGAGAAGGCGGCAGCAGAATTTCAGATGTTTTAACTGTCTGGAGACTACAATGATCTGTGGGTTATTACTTTATTTCTTTACTATGATGACTTCTGTCTCTTTTTACGAGTATTTAACCTACGTTATGTTCTGTGCAAGCAGAAAAATAAATTAAGGGTTTTCTGGAATTAAATGCTACTCTAGGCATAGTGCTTAGAGATACGGTTTAGTGATGGGTTTTGTCAGAGTTAGGTTGATGATTGGACTAGATGATCTGAAAGGTCCCTTCCAATTCGATGGCAATTCGATGACTCTATGATTCTTAAATAAAGGCATTTAAAATGTTTGGAACATTATCCTATCCAAGCTTACATTCAGTTCAGTAACATATTCACTTTACTCCTGTGTTTGCATTTTAATTATAAAGCTGTTACACTGTTCCAATTACAAAATGTCCAGTACCTAATTGTTAATAATCTCAGCATTATCCCTGGGAGATACATAGATGAAGTACCACAGAATCATTATGAGGATTTCAGGAATAATTATTTCACTAAAACATACTGAGAGGATTAACACTTAATCCGAACCATCTAAACCAACCCTCAAAATCAGCTGCCTACCATCCTACTTTCATTCTGGGAAACTATGCATATGGATCATTTCCTACTTCCAGTGTCACTTTCCATATAGCCATGAAGATAAGATAGGAAATGATCATGCGGGTCCTCAAGTCCCAACTTCCATACATCAAAAGGTCTGACTGTGCAGTACCAACACTTGGCAACTTTCTGTATGGTCTCCAAGGCTAGGTGGAATACAATAGCTTGAAGCACTGTCATAAAAGACAAAAATCTTCAGTGACAGTATGCCTCAGACTGGGGCGTTGCCGGCCTGCTAGTCTCTGCAGAATAAATAGAAGAAAAAGCTCCTTGTTATTTTTAGCTTTAGTGCATGATTTTTCATAACTTTTGGGAGGGCAGGGAAGATGGGCTTTAAATACCTGGGGTCATATTTTCATATATGTATCTTTAATCTGAACTCGGACGTCTCAATAAAAGTCCTTTGTAGACACCAAGTACTTGAAGCCCTTGGCGAAGTCAGGAGCAGTTGTCAGTGATCTGAGGTCTCCGAGGAAGTCAAGTCAGTCTTAAAGTCTGCATCATGAGAAATCTTGATTTTTCCATTCATTTCAGTAGTACCGAAGCTTATATTTACGCATGTTCTCATGTGCTACCCCTAAGCTGAACCAGAGTTTATTGAGGTGCCCCGTAAGTGTTAACTTAGGCAGACCCCAAGTAGAAGTTTTTAGCCGTGATATTCAGAAGGAATCTTAACTGGCTGCCTGTTTTGAATGTTGTGTGATGTGTACACACAGCTACAAATGTACTTCTAAAGCACCAGGATGCACAACTCACACTTCTGCTATTTGAAGAATGAATCAATAAGTAGGTGTCTTAAAATTCAGGCCCAATTTGCCTGAAGGAGGCAACATGCACAAATATCACCTTTTAACAGGATGATTGCTTTCAGCTCAAGGCATAGAAAAGCCAGTTTGGGTCAAAAAAAGAGTTTGAAATTGCAGACTAAGGGAATGTTTTGTATGCTTTTAAGGTATTTTTTGCAAATCTTTTGTATGTGTGTGGCAAGCTGATAGAGGTACAAAAGTGCTAAAACAAGAAAAGGAAAAAAGAAAAAACTTTCATACATCCTATCGAACAAGTTTTTTGAACTGGATAGTGTATTTATCCTTTTAAAAAGCCTTTAAATTTTGTCAAGAAAATTATGCCTCGGCACAAAAACTTTTTCAGATGTCGCATGTTTGAGTGACCCAACAAATTGGAAAGTCTACATGAACATACCCAACAGTTTGTGAATATAAGACATTGTACTGAATGATGGGAATCTAAGGTACCGTGCAGCTCTTAAAGAGGCTTGTGTAAAAGAGATCCCAGAAGCATCTCAGATTCTCACTAGGATTTTCCATATCAAGTCAAACAAGGGTCCTAGCTACATCTTGCTGTATATCTTGTGATTTGGGGATCTCAGGAGCTTTCAGGAAGTCTTGAGTATTTTGCTTATCATTTCACACAGCATTTTGTAATGTTAGAAGCATGACCTGGTTTTTGCATCTCCCCTATCCTAAAAGCAGTCAGACTTTCTGGCTGTCAGAGTGACTTTTTAAGTTGCTATATTGGGAATTCACAAATTGGGAATTTCTTAGAGGTACCTTTTATTTATATGTAATGAAAATACAGATCTGTTACTGAGATTTTTTTAGAGGATTTTTATTACTTGATACTATTAAATGTTATATGTCTTAGGAAATCGAAAATGTGATCTAGACAACTTCAGGCTCGTTAATTTGACTTTAATAACCTTAGAAAATTTTTTGAAGGAGTGAATAATTAAAGACACGGGAGTTGAGTGGAAGGAGGATGAAACATGACCTATTTTGCTAAGATGGGTCATGTCAGACTGACCTAGTATCTTTTTTTAATAAGAAAGTAGTTTATCTAGAAAAAGAAAAAATGTGCTAGATCTGGTCTCTCTGGATTCTACTGAACCATTTAACATGGTGCTTCATCACAATTACTGTTCAAGGTGGAGGAAGATGAGGTTAGTGTAAGAACTGCATAAACTCACGCAAATAACTGGCACAAGTAGAAATAACAGGAGGTAGGTATATGAGATTAATGATTCTTTGGGATTTGACTTGCTTAGTTTTCTTGAGGCTCTTTGTTGTTTTTGAGTTGATTTTGTTGTTATGTTGTACTGAAAGCAGGCTGTTGAAACTTGCTGATGGGAGAAGGATATTAATTTCCAGTACATTCCAGTGGAATGACTATACAATTAATTGTACAATTAGGTAATACTAAAGGGATGGAATTCAACCCAGCAAATTGTCAGGCCACACACTGGCAGGAATTCACTTACTGAATTTAACCTTGGTGTCAAAATTAGCAGTCCTAAGTTCTTACATAATCAGTGGAAAGAGGCAGATTTTTAATTAGGCACGCAACTCCTGCCTTTCTCTCTTGACTGTTAGCAGAGCCTAGGCACCTGACTCTGGCATCTGTGATGAACATTGGAAATTGGATTGTGCTACAGCCTCAGCTTAGGAAGTAGTACAACAACTTTTCCTACAAACAGGGAGTTCAACAACGGAGCATTTTGAAGGAGAAAGGCCTATGTGAGGGTAAGTGGGTTCGAGTTTGTCTCTAGTCTGTCAGTTTGACACCATCATGAAAGTGATGGATAGGATCAAGGTAAGTGACAGGAGAGGTATTTCCAATTGAGGGAGGGCACCTCATCTGGGTGCATCTGGGCTGGGACCTGATCTGGAATAAATGTGCAACACTTCTTGCGATATCCAAGAAACTTCATTTCAGTGCGTCTCAGATGCAGAGAAAAGCTGCAGGGATGATCAAAGGAATGATATTACAAAAGAGGTCTGAAACAGCTGTGTTGGATATGTCAGGAAGACTAACAAAATGGGTGTAATTGCTGCAGCTGTGCTGCTGGGGTCATGGGGAGCTTTGGAATGTGGCCGATATCAGCTAGGTGATAGCTAACAAGCAGGATGTCTCTAGTCCACCAGAAGACTAAAGAAAGTCTATGTGTAACAATATGGTATTATAGGAAGTTTATGATACAGAAAAAGAAATGTCCAGACATGATTTAGAGGTGATGTGAACTGAGTATATATGGTGCTTCTTAGTGACTGGAGTTTGTGTGTGTACCTACCATATGGATAAAATATTTAACTGACATAGATATGCATAGTGATAATCCCATAATATATGACAATAGTCAGTAGAAGAATGCTTGATGTACATCTAAGGAAGAGCTTAAAGATTTATGAAGAGCAATGATTGCTTGGATTCATTGGATTTAGGCTGTTTGGCACCTTGTGCTTTTTGATCACTCATATAGTGTGATACTTGCTGTCTACTGCATTGCCCTGCAGTTTTCCTGCACTGCACAGGGAAAGCTGTGGGATAAATCAGGCATCAAGTGAATTTGTAGGGCTGGACAAAGGCATGTTAAGTTTAGCCTATGACAAAGATACGTTTAGAAACAGACTGCTGGGCAGTAAACTCGTGACCAGTGAGAGAAAAGCTTGCTCTGAAGCGAAAACTGTGAAGATCCCTGATGTGTCTGTCGTGACAAATGACGGGTGCAGTACTTACAGTCAGTGACAGCCCTTGCCCCAGATATCTCCTTAGTTTGACAAATGCTTAAACTTTAACTGTATGTTGCTGAAGAACTGTCCTTTGTCTAGATGCTAGTTTGTCCCAACACCAGGTTTGAAAAGGAGCTGAATTCTTTCAGCAAGGGTGAGTAATGTGCTTTCTGCTCTGTTGCAAATCCTGACTGGCTCTAAGTGGCTTTATCAGCTATTAAGACATTGATCGGGTCATTCTTTAGCAGAATTATCGGTAAAATAACAGGAGGGAAATGCCACTGCGAGAAACCTTTTAATGTACTTCCGGCAATGTTATGTTTAGTTCTCTAGTTATTTGTTTATTAATAAGTGCTTAGCTTGTGTTTCTGAGATTCTTAAGTGCATAGCAGAATATCAGGAGAGAATAGTATGGCTTCTCTTTTTTTTTTCCTGCTTTCTAATTAATCATTACATAGTGTACTAAGTCGTTATTGTTCTGTGGTAAAAACAATCGTGTGATGATCTCACAGTCCTTACTTGGAAAATTGCCACAGTGAAGAAAAAATACTATTTATGGACTGAATTGTCAATAGTTTGGAAGGGGGTATTCTGTTGGAAACAGTCTGAGAGGATGGAGGGCAAGAGGGAGGACTGAGAAGATAAGAGTGAAAATGTGTGAGTGCTTTTTCAGGTTTATTGTTTATTAGAGTCATGGTCAACTCCCTTAGATTTATAATCTGTCCTAGTTTAGGTTTGGCCTTTTTTCTGTATTCTGGGTTTTATTTAGTACCAAGTCAAGTTTTTCTGGCTAGTAAACTGGGGTTTTAATTTGAAAATCTGTCTAAGCCTCTTCCTGAGAGACAACACTTGGAGCATGTCAGGCCTACATGGCTGTCACTTATAAGGATGGCCAGAAAAATTGGAAGAACATCATTTGAAGAGGTTGCTGGAGAAGAAAAAGATGATCAGGGATGGAATTCCGCCTCTTTAAGTTTCAGGAAAAAGGCATCTTACGCTTCTATTGAGGAAGAAAAGGAAATAGAGGAATTTCTAGCAAACCTTTCCTTCCCATCACAGTGTTTTGGGTTTTTTCTTTTTTGGGGAGGGGATGGATGAAATAAGTGCAAATGAAGAGACAAAGAGTATTGTCAGATTTGGAATACTTCCCTGGTCTGCCCAAGAACTGTTTTAGAACATTATTAAATACGAGATGTTGGAGTGCAAATTTAATCCTGTTTCTAGTCTCTTAAGATAGCTGTTTAAAAGTCAGAAAGAATTACCTTTTGAAGGTTCCTATCTCTCTGTACTCAATTCTAACTATTTGCCTATTTTGCTTAACTTCAGTACAGCTCAGTGAAGTGAATCCCATCCAAAGAGTATACACCTTGCTTAACATTTTCATAGCATGGTGTTTAGTCAGGGTAAACACTGTCCTCATGATTTGTTCACACAGATTCTTAAACAGTAATAAAAAATGAAATAATTTTGTACAATGAAATAGGGTCTATGTGAACTGTATCTCTGCTGAAATGTATGCAGTACAAGACAGGTTGTTCTAATTTACTTGGATCTTTCTGTCATGGTGCTTTTAATGGTAAATTTTTCTGTTTGGATAGATTACATGCTATAAAAACTAAAAATAAAATATGCCAATGTATTCTGGGGGTTTGTAGGCAAGCATGACAGAGAGAATATGAATTTCTTCTTCAAATGTGTTCATGCTAATTTTGCTTTGAAACAAAAATATATTCATTTGGGAATTTTTCTGTAATTTCCATATTAAAAAAATCTTAGTGCAACTCCTGCTAGACTTTAACCCCAGAAATGCCTAAAACACAAAGATCAGATAGTCTGAAAGATGTATTGTGGCTCAGACCCTTGTGAGAGTTTACTCTCCTTGAAAGCATTTAAAAAATAGTCTGTCTGAAATTGTACTTTATTGTTGAATTTTTGCCCATGTTAACATAAGCAAACAAAGAAAAAGAAAAAAAAAGGTGTTGCTCAGCTGTTAGCACTAAGCTATTTTTAGTGGGACATTTGAGCATTGATCTGGTGTTTCTGAAAGGAGACATTTTCACTGTGATTGTGCATGTTCACATAAGCAGATTTGTCTAAAGGAAGGTTGCTGGGATTTGGGATAAGGTGATTTTTGGAGCTGTTCCAGACAGCTGCCAAATACTCTCAAACATCCAAAGTGGAGGTGTAGAGAGAAATGGTTGTGTGGAGGAAACTCCAGCTGTGTAAACCTACATGTTTGGTAGTGTGTCCTGGAAACATCTTGGATAGTGGTGTTTCCACCACTTTGGTTGGGTGCTTCATTCCGTAATTTTGGAATTCATGGAATTTGGAATCCATAATAACAAAGCTCCATCCCATAAGGGAGCCAGGCTCCATTTAATAAATATGCCCATTAATACAGACAGGTACCTTAGTCTTCAGTGAAGACTGTTAGCACTTGATGAACAAGGCCTGACTTTAGAAGATAAACTTGTTTGAACCAAAGCACCAACTATGATTTTTATGGGTGATGGGAGGAAAAGCAGCTACCTTTCGTTGATTTTCCTTTTTTAAAGGTTGTCTTTAGGCTTTAAGGTGTGGGGTAAAGATCTTGTCTTCAGTCTAAAGAGAGGGGAAACTTTTTCTCTAGCTAAACTACCACAACAGAAACTAAAGGAAAACACTCCTGAAATATTTTCAACACTTTTATTCCTGGGATTCCCTGTGTTCTTTTTCTTTTAATGCATGGGCCTGGGCCAATACAGGAACTCTATGACTATACTATGAAGAAAATGAATAATCTTTAGGAAAGGAAAAAAATTAACACCTTCCCTACAGAAATAAAGTAACAGCATCAGGAAAAAACTGTTAAAAACCAAGATGAAAGAGTATCGAATTAGTGATTGGAATATCATGGTATTAATCGGTTGGTAATGGGAATAAAGAAAAGGTGATAAACAATCAGACTCCATTCTGTTTGTCTCAATACAGCAAAAACGAATTTTTAATTAAATCCTCCTTCTATTCACTGTTACTGGGAGAGGACTTTCTTGCTTTCTAATTCCATGTGTGTATGTATATATGTGTATATATATATATATAAATAGTTTAGTTTAGTTCTCTGGATTTTTTTGTGATGTTATTTGAATATTTATTAGAAGATCTATGAGTATTTTCAAATGCCAGTCTACGAAGCTTTAAGCTTGGCATAGGATTGCAGTTATTTATCAATATAAGTGATTCTTGTGTTTTCATTGTTAGTGAAAAATATGTTATCACTACTTCTGTTTGTTATTCTCTTACAGTTCATAGACTACATAAATAGGAACTAAGTAAAAAGAAATCAGAGTTTTAGGGGATTTTTAATCTCTTGAACAATAAGGTAGGAGATAATGTTCTAGGTTAACTGATGCACTCTCAAACAGATGAATTCTTTGCGCGTTCAAGGTGAGTTCTTTAACAGTACACTTGAATGGCTGTTGAAGAGAAATTCTGAAAAAATGTGTTTTGTAAACATATCAGACACATGCAGCACTTAGTAATAGCTTGAAAGGTAGCATTTTGTTTCTGAATTACAAACTTTAATATTTTCTGGTTTGTTTCACTGATATTTGTCTATGAATCAGCTTTGAAATCACTATACTAAAACAGGAAGAAAAGCCTTTTCTATTTTGGATTCATAAGTATGACAAATCAGCTTTGTTTTGTATGGTGCCTGTTGGTACATTTTATCCTCAGACAAACAATCAGTTATATGTGTCGGCCCATTTGCTTTGATGGGTTAAGTAATAGTTATAATGTCAAATAACCCTGCCACACAGTCTTTTATTTCTTTGAGAAGGAAAGTTGGGAGTGCTTTCAGATAGTATTTGACGCCAAGGAGGAAAAATGGAAAGAAAAAGTTCTTAAGGACTGATTTTTCAAGAAAGCACAGCTGGGGGCAAAAGTGACTCGGGGAGCAGTGGTTACGGATCCCCATGGACAAAACGATGCCCAGAGCATTGGGTATGAGTGGTGTCAAGTGACTGTATTTTATCATATATGTTTGTTGATGTTTATTCAGCTTTATGGAGAAATGCACTTATTGGTACTTGAGATTGTCTCTAATTGAGAGCTTGGATATCTTGCTATGCAGTGAAAGGAAGAGGCAAGCACAGACAAAAAAATTATCATGATTTCCTCCAAGTCTTAAAGTAAAAGCAGTTTGTAATTTCCCAGTGCAGCTTCAGTCATCTGGAGCAGCTCTTCTTGGTCTTGTTTAAAAACTGTCCTTTTTTTCCCTTCCCCAGGAGCACCAATAAGTATTTGGCATCCATTACAAAACATCTTTCATTAGACTGGACAAAATCAGTATGCTAAATAGGAGCCTCACAGAGCAGGAAAGATCCTTTCTATATCCTGCTGCATCCATCGCTACAGAGATGGCACTGGCATATTGTAACTTAATGTTTTGGCTTTGAAATCATATAGCACAAAAGGAGTAACTGTCCTGAGGTCAGTTTCCATATTAGTGATCAAAAAGGAAAATCTGAACATGAGACCTGAAAAGATTGTCGTTGTAGAGGTGCCTCAAAAAGAGACACAGCAACTACCACATGGTCATGGCTTTTCCAGAACTGAGGAGAAATTCATAGTATGTTTTTCACTATTGACTCCTGCAATCTGATTTGTAATCTTGGCAGATTAAAGAGTTCTTTTACAATATGACAGATCACATTAGGAAAAACCTTTTGGATAAGTGTTTGCAAACTCTATTCTCGATTACGCAGGAGTGACCTGGGCATGTCACTGGGGAGGAAAAGAGAATGTGTTTTAACACTAGTTATTTGGATGCTGCATTGTCCACTCCCAGGCAACGTAATTTTATCTACCGTTGTAAAAGGCAGATATAGCTGCAGTTTCATGCCGTTTGCTTTTATGACAGTTTAACTGCAAGCAAACCTATCCATTTGTGTAGTTGTCATATTTTAGAAATGGAAATATTAATAAATATGTTAACTTTTGCACCTTCTACCTGACTGTGCAGTCAAACTTCTATACCTTTTCACCCCCTCTGGATCTCTGAAAACATTGCTCCATTTGTAAGATTGGAGTTTACAGTACCAATCATTTAAATTAGCTAAACTGCTTGTGAGGCTTAAGTTATATAAAAACTTGTAGTACAGCAAAAGTGTAGAGAACAGTATTTTTTTGGCTCTCACAGTCTTTATTGTGAACCAATAAAGGAGCTGCATACCCAGGATTGATTAGCACTTCGATAATTTCATAGCCAAGATAAGGATGCAATTTGGTAGCTCATTGCGTGTGGAATTCTCCTTAAAATCTGTGTATTACCACAGAGACATCCCTCGGATACTTAGCCACAGAGCTGTTCAGAATAGAAGAGTTAACAAAGTGCTTGTTGAATGAATGCTAATACCACTGTTTCTGCATCATCCTTTAGTAGCCTGAATTTTCATAGGGATTTTACACTGTTGTTGCTTTAGTATTAAAAGATCCCCAGGGCTTGGGTTGAGTGCTAGTCTCCTATTCCTTCATTCATTAGACTTGCTTCATTCATTAGACTTCATTCCCCATAGGTAATGCCGGACTCAGATTTTTCTTTAACTCACTTTTATTTGGGTTAGCAAATTGCTTGTTTGGGTTTTTTTGTAAGTGTGTACCTCATAAAGAACTATTTGCCATGTAGGGTTTCAGTTACAGTTTGTTTTTATTTTCCTTGTTGAAAACTATTACTTTTTTTTTTTCTTAATTGGATAAACAAGTTATTATTAGACTTTCCCTTTTCAGAATTGGAAAATGCCCAGAAAGGCTTTAGCTCACACTTTCCAAACACAAATTTACTTCTAAATTGAGACCAAACATGGAAGAATTTAGAATGTTAGGTGAATAATTTGTGTAGTTATGAGCAGATGGAAACAAAGTAAAATGAAAAAAAATTAGTCTTGACAAATAACTGTTTGATTCTTACAATGTTTAAGTTGGTGGTTTTAAATTGTCCGTGAACTATGCAAATAAGTTAGTGGGAAAAGACTGAGGAAAGCAAGCCTACGATCAGTAGCTTTAAATTAGCTTGTACCAAAGGGTTCTTCTGTAAAATTTTCAGGGAGTTTTCAATCAGAAAAGATTGAAAGCTATTGATATAAGAGTTTAATAATGTCCCATTTCATTTTTTCTTAGTTCTTGCGGTTCAAAGAGTTAAAAAGTTTGGGTTTATGACATTTACTGTTTTAAAATAGTCATTTGACAAAGATACATTACAGTGACGTCTGTGATTCACCGTGACAGTTTTGTGGGGCAGATGATCATTTAATGTTTTCAGTGGAAGCAAATAGATTGTGCTTGGAGCATGGATGTTATCCCAGTGATCACAAACTGTCCTGACAATGTTATGTCTAGCTCTCATTCTTGCATCTTTAGTCTATAAAAACTCTCTAAATTAAGCTGTAGAGATGAGATCTGCGTGACCTTAAAAAGCTGGAAATAGTAAAATTAGTGCTTCCAACTGTTGAAAAATTTCTCTCCTAAAACACTGGATGACAACAGCGTCTGCTGGTACAAGTAAACAGTGAAGAATGGCACTAAATTCCATACCTGTGCTGTTACACTCAATATCTTTTTTATGGGCAAAGATGAAAAACACCTTAAATCTAAAGGCAAGAAGTTGTTGTTGTTATTATAATTAAAGTGTTTACAGTCTAATCCAGGACTCATTACTTGTTCAGATCTAATAATTACAGGAAAAGAAAGAATGCTTCTGTACAGGGGCAAGTCTCAACAAATAACAATACAGTTAAAGTCATTGAACATACAAAGTGTCTGCCTTTATGTCCTGCTGTAATGCTCACCCTTCCCCTGCTCCTCTGGGTCTTAAGTTGGGTTCATTCTGGTAGTGGGTATGTGGAGAGATGTTTCAGTAGTTGTCAGCATCTAAAGGACTTCAGATGCTGACAGGGGGAATATGATGTTTATGTTGATAGTTTCTTCTTCGTCACTCTAGGATCCACTTGGGGTCATTTTTATGTTTGCTAACAAGCTTTTAAACTTGGCTCTTTCTTCATTGGTCTGCAGGTCCTCGTTACATCTGAATTTACAATATGTGGTACCTTACATACACGTTAGATACTATTTCTTTGTTCTGTTTATTACCTCTAAAACTGGTTTTGTCCAGCCTCAAGTCTGCAGTTCTTTAAGTGACCATGGGTGAGCTGTCTGCAGTGCCTCCAAGCATCAGTTCTGTACCCTGTCTCTTTCTATCCCATGCTCATACTCCGCTCTGTCCTGTGTCTCCGCTGCTCAAGTCCTCTGCTATCATACCAGGCCTGTGTTTTTCTGCGCTACATCATTGTGTTAGAATTGTAAAATAATGATGGTACCACGCAAAGATAAACAAAAGTAAAAACAAATTAGACACAGACATCTGGGCAGTTGGAAAAATTGTTGTTAAGACTAAACCAAGTTTAATTGCAGGCTAAAACAAAGTTGCAGGCAGGTCAAGAAAAGTTCAGACAAAGCAAGCCTGAAAAGCCTAAGTCATCGGGGTTTGCAAGCCACCCTACAAGGCTTACAGCCAGTCACTAGTGATGGCGATATGGTATTACAGGGCTACAGGGTAACAGTGCTGCAAGGGCCAACAATGAACTCTGGTAATATATTAGCTGTCATGTTACCGCCATCTGTTAAATACAGAGATCTGGGTCTGATGCCCAGCTCAGAAAGTTCCTAGGGTGCTTGTCAGCTGAATCTGAGGGTGCAAACCTGGAGATGCCTCATAAAATACCAGTACTGCTCATTATACTGTTTTTCTCAGCCTCTCGCGCTGCCTGCTCTCAGAGAGGACTCCAGGCCTGATTACCCTTCTGCTCTGACCCAGTCTTTATATTCAGCTTTTGGTCCTGCCTTTTAGCCAGAAGCTACTGCCTCTCTAGTAGGGACAGCGGATATAGGAATGTGTGCCCATACTGAGATGCAATTCAGTATCTTAAGTTTAAACTGTTGCTGAAAGTGGCTTTGATGAGATGGTGGGCTATAAACTTGTGTGGATGAAATGCAGGTAGCTGTTCTCGTCTGGGCCAAAAGAGTAAGACAGGTAGCTGTGGGCAGAAACATCATCTCTGCCGCCTTGCCTTGGAGGTTTGACTACTGAGGTAAGCAGCATGCTTATGAATTTCTGATAAGGTGTGGTGGGAGGCACTAAGAGTTATCAGGAGAAGCCGACGTCACTGTTGCTTGCCTTCAGCATGTAAAAATTGAGTCAAATATATCAGTCATGGGAGTGAGTTAGTCATGAACTCTAAGAACGGAAAGTAATTTGGGATGCATCCTTCACATTTTCAGGCTTTTCTGTATCCATGCAAAATTTGCTTTTAAAAATAGTGAGGTTCAGATAAACTTGGCCTGTAGTAACACACCAGTTTTGTAAGGCATGTTAGTGCCTGGAGAATTGACAAAACTCTGACATTTAAGCTCATATTTTTGAGCACTGAGTGCTGGAAGGAACTCAGCACTAATATATGCCCTTTGTCCTTGCATAGTGTTTATATCTTTCTGTGATCGTTGCTATCATCCCTGCCGCACTCATTTTTTAAAATAAACTTTTGAAGCCCACTAACATACGTCAATTCTAAAGATTGATCAGTACTAGTTGCTGAAAGCAAACCAGTACATTGTGGTTACAATTATTTGAAAATTGTTTTTAAAAGCCCTGGACTCAAGAAATCCATGGCCATACCCTATAGGAGTCTTAATTTTTGTCTGAATTTTGGACTGAAATGTTTATTACATTTGGTCTGTTAGTAGATGAGAGTGAAAGAAAGTTGTTATAGCAGAATAAAGTGTTGCACAACGCATACTGCAGCTATACAAGTACTTCCTACCTTCTCTGTCTGAACAGACCACTTTAATCTGTAATATATTGGAGTGAGGAGACATGAACCTTCTAAGTAAGTACTTGCAACATTTTTATTTGTTCATGGCTGTTCATATATTTGCTCATTTTACACATTAAAACAATCGGAGTTGTAGTAACCTTTAGTAACTCTTTCCAAACTTTATTCTATCTCTGTGTTTTCTGTCTTATAGCTAGCATCATAATATTGACTACAAGAAATTTATTTTCTATAATAGCTCCTTTGTTCAATCACACCTCAACAAAGAATATAGTATTTCAGTAACGCTGATAGTCAAAGCTGGGAAACCTCAGGGGAATTTTCACAAGTAGGAGACAATTGTTGAAATATGATATTCTAATAGGAGTCTGCCGATCCTACATTGGAGAATGATTTGTAATCAAACTCATAGAAATATTTCAGTGATATTTGGTGTGATTTCCTCTTATGAAGTCACTTCAATGACACACAAGCCACTTATGATCTATTTTTTTTGTAGGTCACATACTTTATTTATTCCAGTTTTGTGCTACTGATTTAAGCCTTCTAAATTCAGCAACCAAATATGACAAGTTTCAATATATTCCAAATATTTTTCCATTATGTTTTAAAGTGACCCATGTCTGTCAATACATGTAATCTTTCCCACACGGTTGTGCTTCATTAGCTCTGCTACCAGCTAAGAATCCATTTAGTAAATGATATTGTCAGATCCTATTAGCAACAGTTCAGTTTATACTTGATGTGGACTTTGCTTTTTGCAAATGTGGTGAAGTGTACCTTCTGTTAAAATCCAGGTAACACATTAGTGAGCATGTTGGTCAGCAGGGTCAATTATGTTCCTGGTGCAATTACAGCTTTCTATGAACTATTAACTGGGCCTTGCTGACATCTTCCAATTTCTTTTTTCTTACCTAAATTCTAGATGTGCTGTCTACTGCTGATAATTGTCATCAGCACAGTCACTAAAAATAAACTATTGTTATTGATGTTGAAGTGTAGAAATGTTGGTTTCTCTGAAGTTACTGTCTTAGCCTGTTTTTTCTGAAGAACATCAGTAGTGTCCTTCCTTGTGACTTGCAATGAGCAGATGGTAACATTATGAGACCTCTGAAAGAATACTTTTTAATGTTTTCTGGCTTTCTTGGGAAATAAAATTGTGGCTTCCTTTTCTGAAAGAGACGTGTTTGTAGCAGTTCCTTGCCTATTGCAGAAAAGCTTGGACAAATTAGTGTATCTCACACTCTTGTCACTTCATTTCTCACTTCCCCTTCTCATTGGCCTTGGTCAGAATACGGCTGCTGTGACTCTGTTGTGAAGGGCAGGGAGGATGTGTATGTGTTTGTGTGTGCATATGGGAGGGAGATATGGGGATATGGGGAAACTGGGATATGAGATATGGGGAAACTGGGATAGCACGTGTGCAATCCACCAGCCTGGAGCACGCCTGCTGCATTGGACAATGCAAACACAGGATAATGCAGTCCCTTTAGTCATCCTTGAGTCTCCTCTTGCTCCTTCCCAGTGCTTGTGTTCCTGAATAATTTCTAAATGTATAAGCATTTTTGAGTATATGAAACCTGTGTCTTGCTCAAGGCCCACTCAGAAATAGGTTTATTTCTTCTTTCACTGTCTGTCTTGAGGCATAGCTAATGGCTGACAGCTGACGAGCAATATCTTTTGCTTCGTTTAGTCCTGAGTTCTACCACTTCTTGAGAAGTAGTTCAGCAATCCATCCTTCCTCACATCTACCAGCCCTACTCCCTTTCAGCTGTCATCTCAGCTCACATCTGACTTTATCTGACTGGTGGAGAACCCTGTGTGAAACTCCATAGTTTCTCCTCACAACTTGGGCAAGAAAGCAAACCAAATGTTGTGGGTCTTTTTCCCAGATTCTAGGAATCTAGACAGGGTTTTCTGGATGACTTGGAAGTCTTTGACAGCAAAGTGGGGTCTGCGTGCTGTCTAAATAGATTGTCAAGGAAAATATTCAGAAACTGGCAAGACACTGAAGCAGCACACTCCCCCCCCCATTATATCTGACAGCGTGATCTTAATGTTAACCCATGTGGGAAAACGCAGTGTCAGGAAAGTAAACAAATGTTTAGACTGTGATCCTGGAGTGCAATCCTGTTGCATAGGTGAAGCTCAGTGGTTTCAGAGGAGAATGTGTGATCCCATCAAACACATGGAAGACAGTGCTAACAGTAGCCTGTTATTCCTGGGTTGTTTCGACCAGAATACACTAGCTTTAATTAGTGCTACATCAGTCTGTGAAGTGGATGAGTATTATAGGCAGATAGATTGGATAGTTCCCTAGACTTTTTGTTGTAATCCAAGCTCGACCGAAACTTCTGATTACAGATCCAGTTTCAGTGCTTTTATCCCTCTGTGTCTTCCGTGGTACCCCTCTCTCATTGCCTGTATGTTGGAGGATATTTTACTACCATCTGTCTGTAATCAACAGCAATGTGAAATCTTTAGCAAATGTTAAGGTGTTCCTGGTTCATCTCCATTTCAGGTCATAAACTCTTGGGGATTTTTTTGGGTTTTTTTCTGCCTTTGTTCACCTACCCCACCCTCTCCTACAGCAGGAGGAGGAGCTCAGAGAGGGGGTTAAGCTCTTTTTTCCAGTCAGAACAATGCTGTTTCTGCATCGTGAGCAGCATGGTTATGATGAAAGACTGCTTTAGAAGAGGCAGGCTTTAGGAGGGTGTCCAAAGGACTATCAAATTCAGAAATGTGTTTCCAGTCCGAACTTCTCAACGGAAAATATGTCTCCTGTTCTTATGGGCTTTTCCATGCCTGTATAGGTAGTGTGAGAACCCCTGGTCATGAAAGAAGTCATCCCATGCACAGGAAACTTCACCATGGTGTACCCAGCACTTTTCTTTGGAAGAGGGTAAAGGTTAATTTAGGGTAAAGATCATTTGTAAGATGTTTCAGTTTCTGTTGGTAAAACAACGGAGGAGGCTGAGAGGGTTGGACTGCTCTGTAGCAAGACTCATAATTTTCCATGGCTTTGTGCTGTACTCAACTTGATAAAAGCTGTTACGCAAAGTAGAACAGAGCTGTGCTTTTTCCTTTTTAGTTAGCAAACGTGTGTGTTACAAATGCTTACTTCCATCTGTGGGTGTCCATATTTTTGTGCTTATAGAAGGAGTACTGAAGTGTTGTGATGACAAGTGAAATTAAAACAATATCTCATTAAATTAAGAATGTTAATTGTATTTCAGTTGTGAATATGGACAAATAGTCTTAATTTGCAATAAGAACTAACTGGCCTAAATTGCAGTTTTCTATTAAAAGTACTCAAATATATTAAGAGGTAAAATTAGGGTTTTAGATTAATTGAGTTTGATGAAGTTCATAGCAGGGAAGGATCAAGAAAAAAGTTTGTGACTTACAGATTTGTCTGTAACTAAGTGGGAGAGGGTGGACAGGAAAGCAAAGAGAAAGCAAGCTACTTTCTGCTGCTGAAATGGCCTTTTATCTAAATATCACTGAAAGGTTGCATTTCGGGATTTCCAGGCTGCACAAATACATTCATTATATCTTGTGGTAGTTTATTTCATTTTATTGTGGAAGACTTTCCCCTGCTCTTGCTGAGGTCACCCACTTGCTCATAATTCTGAAGAAGGCTTCAGAGAGGGACAAGAACACTCTTCAGGGAAAACTTATTGTTTTGTCCTTGGTAATCAAGATTCTGGTCAGTGGGAGAGGGGGACATTGAACCAGCTTGTGAGGAGAACCTAGACTTAAGGGGCAGATTGAGAGGGGGAAATACAGCTCCTTTATGGAGTTTATGGACTAGCACCTGCCAAGCGCGTTCTTGGTGGGGAAGTAATTTCAGTTAGAGGCAAAGGTCCATTATGGATGCTGGCACCACTTACTTTCTTTTGCCTTCCCAAGGGGTGTGGTAAGTGGGATGTCCTAGATCACAGGGTAGCTAAAGGGGAATGAAACTTTTGTCAGCCAATGGATCTGCAGTAGGTGTAGTCTGTGCTGTAACCCCCACGAGTTTGGTCAGAAGAAAGAATCTGAATCAAGGTGTCAAGCTCATGGCTCTGAGTTTTCCCATTGTGATCTGTGTGAGATTCAGGACATTCTTTAAATGAGACAGAAGAGTGAAGTACAGAAGAATGAGACTTTAAAAAAAATAGCTCTTACTCAGTGTCGGTCTCTGCAGGTTTTCACTGGGAGCCGCTGTCCTTCAAGCTTACGTTCTGCTCTTGGGCAGCCTCTGCACCCATGAGTGATAGGGTTGGTCCAGAACTTCACCTCATATCCTGAAGCATGGTCCTTAAAGTTCCTTGTGTCTTCTTTGAAACAGCTGTTGGTGATGGGATGCTGGAATTGATGAAAGATTGGTCTTGAGCCAGCATGGCAAATCTTGTTTCACTACCACGGTTTTCTATGGTTGGAGGTAAAAAAAAAAAAAAAAGAAAAAGTCTGTATGCTCGTTATACTAGAGATGGTACTCTTACATGGAAGGCAAGGTAGTCATAACTTACCATATTCTGGTATTTTATCCTTTTCGTTATTTTGTCCATAATGATACAGTTAATAGGATGTTAGTTGGAAACCTAGCCATGTTGCAGGTCCAAAATCTGTCTGCAGTATTAGTAAGGGCAAAGCCAAAGGCTATGCATAGGTGTATGTGCCTTCTTCAAAATGGGGTTTGCTTGGACTTGAATTACATCAGCCTTTGGGATTCTCCTCTAGGAGTGGTACCAGTCTTTTGTACCGTCTAAGGAAACTATTTGGTGTGTTAATACTACCTTTAATTGATTTCTATCAAAAACATGATCATAAAGTTGTAATGATTGAAATGGTTGTAATTCAAGAGGGTGATCAGAGCACCTGTCGTTTGGGTCTCTCAGGCTATGCTGTGAAGAGAGGGAAGTCATCCCTGCCTGAGCTAGCACAACTGTGAGAGAGATCCAGTTTACCCAGCTGCAGCATCAGGTCTAAGCTAGTCGTTTAAATTCTTTCTATAATTAGAGAGAGAGAGAGGTATCTTCATGGGGTGATTCATCCCACCTACCTTGGAAAATGGTGATTCATTCTCTGAAACTGCCTGTCTCACCATTGACTATATAGAGAACCTGGGCAGTGAGTTGAGATCACATACCTGCCTTCTATGCAGTTTAGGTGAGATAAAACCCTTTCCATATGTGGTAAGAGCTCATACCTATGTTCTTAAAGCAGTCTTGGGTAATTGGTAGGGCTGGCAATTAAATCGAAAAGCTCAGGCTGGACTTTCCCATCTCTTTTATTGTAGTATGGCATACATGGGAGTTCTTAAAAGGCATAACCTATTAATGCAGTTTTGTACTTGAATGAGATGGTACCACCAGCAAATACAAACCTTCAGTTAACATGTAGATTTAAAAATAAAGTCACTTTTCCTGTATGCTCATTGCTAGCTGTTCATAGAAGCCTACCTCACACAGTAATTTCAACCAATGGAGAAAGAACCCTGCATCCTGATCTTTTGAACTTCTGTGTTTTGATACAGGATCTTTTCTCCTGACAGTGGCAATTAAAACTCTTCCAAACAGCAAAATTATGAAAGTTTAACTATAGAAAAACAAGCATAGTAACAAATGCTGTCTCATACTAAACATATCATATACATTCCTTTTTCTTAATAGCACCAGTCCTTTCAGTAAACACATTTATATGTTTCTTACAATTATTCTACCCACTCAGTAAATGCTGACCTGAAGTCAGTCCTTTTCAGCCTAAGCTTATTTCTTTGTGCTCCTGCTCTAACTGGCTGTTGCTATGACTACCGCTGGGTGAGGTCCAGCAGAGGATCATACTCTTTTTCTAGTTTCGGTAAACTTTAGTGTGAGAACTAGTAATCAGAAGTTAAATTTACAATTAATCTGGGAATGGTACCTGCTTGTTGGTTGTGATTTCTGCTATGCAAAAAGATTGATTATTTATGCTGATTATTTTGTTAATTTTTTAGATGTGGACTTAACTGATGTTATGATATGCAAAATCCCTCCACACATGAGGAAAAGAGCCCTCTGTAAGTATGATCAGTGTCAGTAAGTTAAAAATGTATCATTAGGTGAGAAATTAATGTTGCAATTTAAACGAATAGTTGAGAACTTAGAGAGAGACTTGGATAATTATTACACTGAGTAATATTTAAATAGAAATATTTTCAAAACAAAGAAAATACCCGTCCCTATTTTAACTTCTCAAGGATTGACCCTTTTTAAGGATGTCAGCAACTACAGAGATTTTAGGTGAAAAACAACTGGAGTCTTTAACCTAACTGCTGCCTGACCTGTACCTATGTGAACATGTTAGTTATTCTCTAATAAGGTATTTGTAGGATTTGGGGGAAGAGGCTATGGCATCCTGTTTAAATCTCTGCAAGCACATTTTGTAGTTCTGTTTCATTAGGCATTTAGGTTTAACGGACTTACAAACCATTAAACGTCACGTTACCTAAAGAACAAACCAAGGAAAACCTATTGCTGAAAGAAGGGGAAAAAAACAGAATGGAAAGACTTGGAAACTGGCAGAGAATTTTGATGGAAGTTTTATTTGACCAAATCTTAGGACATTTAGTACTATTTGAGAAATACTGGTGTTTCACTAGCCACTTAACCACTTAAACATTAAAAAAAAGAAAAAGGGAAGGGGAAAAAAAAAAAGCTTTTTTACTGTGGTGATCAAACTTTGGAACAACCAGGTTAGCCGAAGAGGTTATGGCCAGAGAGGTCAATTCTTGTCCAAAACCAACTGGAAACGGTCCTGCGCAACTTGCTCTAGGTGACCCTGCTTTTGAGCAGGGGGATCGGATTAGATGAACTCCAGAGATCCCTTCCAACCTCAACTATTCCGTGATTCTGTATGAATTGGAAAACTGCCTGCTCTAATTTTTTGCTCTCATAAATTCTATCTATAAACAGGATGTTGTTTTATATGCTGTCACTAAGTTTCAAAGCTTTTGGGGATAGGATGTTCAGAGCTTTCAAATTCTGCTTCTTCCACTCAAGCATTCCCCTTTTTCCTGTTTGGAATTGGCTTATGACATTATAATGTATAAACCTGAGTTGAATCACTGAGACAAATTATTACTTCTAAGTGGCAACAGACTGGCCCATCTGGTGGAAACGGCTCAAATTCCTTCCTCCCTAGAATGAGCTCTCCATTTAAAAGCTCATTCCTAAGCTCATGTAGATGGCCAGGATTGTGTTTAATTCAGTTGTCTTAGATGCTTAATTTGCATCTGAATTTTAGATGTCCAGTGAACCAGTGCTAGTTAAGAAGATGCTTGAGTTCCCTGTGGAGAGAGGGAGATTCTTTTGAAATCCTCCAGAGGGAGATGCTGACTAGTGAAATTCAGAGACTTAAGTTAGGCAGGTTGAATGTTCCTTTGAAGGCCTTCAGACAGTTTTAAAATGCCTGTTTAAAACACAAGTAAATCCTAGGTGCTTTATTTAATTGGAACACATCTTGCCCGTTGTTAGGTCCATCAACCTAAAAGGAAAAAAAATATGCTCCCATTATGCAGCATGGTTCAAATGTTTTGTAAAATGAATGAGGAGCTGCTGTAAAGGTATTAGTCACCATATTACTACCTTCCAGTTTTATCAGATTTTACTCCTAATCTCACTTCCTAAATGAATGGAGTTTGTCATAATAGTATGAAATGAATACAAAAGTTCAATAACTGCAGTGCTAATGTGGCTGATGGAAGGAACATTCAAATTTATCAGCCAAACCAAAAGCACCACATTTAACTACGTAACCAAATTTTCTGTAGGCTGTGTGCTTCTTTCCTACCATAATGTTTCACTTCATAGGCATTGTGAGGGAAAGAACAACTGTCATGGATATCTGTAGACCAATAAAGTGCAGGGTGAAGGAAAAGCAGGGGCACTGCCATGTGCCACAGCAGCAGGCATCCCCTTTCCTTTTTTTTTAACAACATCCTCCCATAATTTCAGCCTCGCTCTGGCCCAGTGTGTTTTATTTACAGTTTTCAACATCCCTTTCTGATGGCAGTAGAGCCTGGAATGACACAATGTGCTGACACTAACAACATTTCTTGCCCTTTGTTCTGCGTTCTGCCAACCCATTGTCCCTTTGTCCTTATCCCTTGTCCTACCTCTGCAGACAGAGGCCCCATCTGACAAATTTACTTGTGCTCCCCAGGGATTATGAAAACCAGGAAACTTCATTAAGGCTGGTTTAATAACGTAGACAAAGGAGAAGAGCAGGTGGTCTGTTAACGAGTCTCTCTCAACCCCCATTCTCTGACAGAAGAGCCGTTCTTGCATGTGGTACAGTCTTCAACAATTTGCAGTAAAATGCTACAGATGTACATGCAAATTGAGTTACTGTGCATTGGATCTGCTTTGAGCGTTTTATTTGAATGACCTGAGGCAATTTTATGACAGTAGGTTTGCTGCTGTTAAAAAGAACAGTAGCTGATAGCAACCTGAAATTTTGATGTATGTTTTTGCTCTCTTTATTGTTTAGCATGGTAATGTTAGAGGAATAGCAGTTGGAGACAACCTGCTACATTCTGCTACTCTGTAAGACAAACATCAGTAAAGCCAAGCAGCAAGAAAAGAAGGGTTCTTCATGACAAAATGACAGCAAGAGAACACAGTCCACGCCATGGTGCAAAATCCCGCACCGTGCAACGGGCCTCCACCATTGATGTCACCTCTGACATGCTAGGCCTTTCTCTAGCAGGTATGTACCTTCATGTCAGCTGTTGCTACTTTCAGAATCTACCTTGCACTAATATTGATTTTTTTCTTTTAATTGCCAGAAGATTTATGTGTGTCTGGTTACCTGGAGGGAATGAGATAAAGGAATTACACTAAAGAATTAAAAAATTTTAAACTTACAATTTTTAAAATAGACAAAACATTAAAATTGGAGAGGGAAGAAAAAAATTAAACTAGAGTTTGTGCAGTTATGTTTATCAGTCAAAAGTAAGAAGCAGGGGGAGAAAACAACAAAAGAATGTCAAGGTCCAGGAAGAGTCTTGGCAACCTCCTTATTTGACATTGTATAAAATTTTCAAGAGGGTTCAGGGAGCTGAGAATTATCTCTCTCATCTTTAATGGTGAGTAAATTGGGATTGTAACCCGCAGAGGCTTTTCTTTGATTAGTGAGAGAGATGGGTACTTTCAAACTTCTCCCTATTTGCTGATCACAGAGGAGATACATCTGATTTAGTAATTTGGAGTTAATAGTGGCTCAGACACTAAGTGGATTTAATCCTGTTGTTTTCTACTGAGATTTGGCATTTTATATTCCCATATTCCATATAATCTTGCGTAGTTTTACATATTTTAACGTGTTTATACAATGAGATCATCTCAGGTTTTTCAAATCATTTTTAGATACCAAATATTAGCTAATAAATCTTTTAAATACCAGTCATAGCTCCTTAAATTAAAATTATTTTTTTTTCTATAAAATTTAATTTCTTTCTCTATATGACTGCAACTTCAGGAAGGGATTCATGTGACAGCAATGTTTGGCTAATCTTGTGTTAATTTTTCTGATTTACAGGAAACATTCAGGATCCAGATGAGCCTATTTTAGAGTTCAGTTTAGGTAGGCTTGGTGATTTTTATGCTAATTTTGGCGATACATGCTCTTGAGTATATGTGTGGTTTTTTAATTGTTGATTTTGAAATTCCTTTCATATAGTAAGGATTGAAACTTTGCTTCAGTTTTCATGGAGATGTGGTAAAGTTTTCTTGCTGCTTGTACAGTATCTTTTGATAAGCAGACAGCAATTTGATTTTGTTATGTTTTTAAAAGTCTGTAATTAAAACACCTGTCCTATAAAATTTTAAATGTCTGCTATGGGAGTGTTATTGTTAAATGTTTATTTTATGTGAAGATGCAGTGAAACTGTCTTCAGTCTCGTATATCAGCAGTTCAGGTCTTCAAGCAAACTGAAGATTTGCTGAAAATACCATTTTAGGACAGAATATTTTCTAAGTTACCAACTATTATACATACCTTCTTTCCTGTGGTCTTTGCTGTCAAGTGATAATATGAGATGCAGAAGTGACCTAATTTCTGAGATGTTAAATTTGGTCAAGAAGCTTGTGCAATGACTAACCTCACTTGAAGAATAAGTGAAAAATATTTCCTTTGTGAAAATTCAGTCCGCGTTTTCAACTGCAGCATGGTTTTCTTGTCTTAACAGTGGACTAATGTTTGGAAGGTTACGCTCTTAACAGCATGTTTGAAATAAAAAATCAGAAAATTTTATCAGATGTATGTAATTCTATTATGAATAATAATCTTAACAAGAACTCCTCAAAGCTGCATAAGATGCTTTAAATATTTTCGGATAAATTAAAAATATCTGGAAGTGCAAAGCTATTTAATGTACATTTAAACATTTTGCTTGCCCAGGTAAGTTTCAGAATTAACTTTCTGCATCTAGCTGAAGCAGAGTCAGGCAACAATGTAGTGACCTGTATCTTGCTAGGTAGAATTTGGCTCTGAAGTTTAATGTAATTGTGTATAGTCACTCACTGAAATTTTTGGTAGTTGTTTCCCACTCGCCATAGTCCCTTCCCAGCAGTTAAACTCACAATAACATTTTAGAGGAACTAAATTGCTGTTCTTTTACAATTACAAGCTAGTTCTCATAGTAGTGCTGTTTGGTCGATGTTCAAGCACTTCTATTGGTTCTCCATGGCAAAATGCCGTTTGGTAATGGGCTTAATGGAGCATGACTTCAAATCAAATGCAGCCGCGCTCAGGAGATTCCCAGAGGAAAACCTATGCATGTACACTGTTCTAATGAGCAGTGGCAGGGGAGTAGATAGGCAGGTGTTTGTAGTGAAGAAGTTTAAATTACAGCTCGACAGCTTGGAGCCAGACTGATCTGATTGCACAGTTACTGTTTGCATGCACAAAGGTGAGTGATATCTGCCTCTATAGTGTGGTGGTAGAATGAATATTAGGCCCTTCATGGCTTTATTGCTCGGGTTATGTAATATGCTTTTATAAAAATGTAGTCTTACAGCAATATGAAAAAGATCCTGAGTCTAAATTTCTTTATCTATTGCATACCTAAAGCTTGCAGTGAGCTGCTAACTCCATCGCTAGATCGAAAACCAAATAGTTTTGTAGCAGTGAGTGTAACTACACCTCCTCAGGCATTCTGGACGAAGCATGCACAGACAGAAATTATTGAGGTAAGAGGTACTCACGGATCAGATTTAAAATTGAAGCTAACTCAGGAAGCATTTCCTCCTAACAAATACCACCTTGCATTAATTTTTGCCTTTTTTGTTTATGATTTTAGGGAACAAGTAATCCTATCTTTCTAAGCAGCATTGCCTTTTTCCAAGACTCTCTTATCAATCAAATGACACAAATCAAACTCTCCGTGTATGACGTCAAAGATAGATCTCAGGGAACAGTAAGTTTTCTTTATTCTGTTGCCTGCCCAGTCGGTGTGGAGCAAGGAGATAAAACTAGTAACTTCTGTGGAAGAAAGCAAAGGCGTAGCAGCGTTGATACTAAAGAAGGCAAGATGGGTAGGGAAGGAAGGGCAAATGCCATGAGATGGACTTGGCACGCTGGGAAGCATTGCCAGTTTTCTCAAATAAGGCTTGTCTGCGACACGTTTGGGAACTGTTGATTTAAATTAAGAGGTCCTGTCACTTGTTCGCTTGTGCTGTGGACCTCTTTACTGAACTAGATAACGAATGGGATCCAATACCCCCTAACTCAGGCCTCTAACCTGTGCCAAAATGTTGGGCCCATTGGGTCCATAATGAAACAGTCCTTTTCAACAGAGCTGCTAAATTCCAGAAATTGCCTTACCCTGACACCTTAGTGATTTTGTTCAGGGGTAAGATTTGTTCCCTTACTGAAAAAAGTTTAAGTGCCAGCCCTTCCATGTAACTGCTTGGATCTGTGGGCAGCTCAGGCCATTTATTCTCATGCTGTTGCCCAGAATACTGTTTCAGGCCCCACAGGCCTGCTTTTCGATGGCTTCCTCAGGGGCAGTAGAGCTGTCCCTCTCTGTACAGTGCTTCATGGGGAGGCTCTAGGGAGAAGGAATATCTCCGGAGGAGGTAAGTTTTTCAGGAGGAGCCAAGTTTGGGTCAGGGAGGGACTATGAAGTGTTGACCTAGTCAGTCTGAGCCCCATCCAGTCATTGCTTTCAATGTTCCTGTATTGCTAGGCCTAAGCTTGTATATATTGAGGTGCCTCCACTCAAATCCTAGAGAAAGAAAAATGTTTATTGTCCTCCAGTAGGAAAAAGATTTTTCATAAATTACCAAATTTGTTAAATTTTAAAGGGTTTTTAATTAGTTATGTATAGGCATATGTAATTATATTGTTGTTCTCAGACTTCTGTGCGTGATAACTGTATTTTGGGCTTAAGTGCTGTGGACAAAGCCTGTGTTTATTCTAAAGGTAAATAATTACAATTCTGGTACTCATCTTCTTTCAGATGTATTTGTTGGGTTCTGGGATGTTCACTGTAAAAGAACTTCTTCAGGACAAGAATCACAGGTTGCACTTAACACTAAGGTTTGTAATATTCTTTTCCATTTAGGAATTAATTCTCAATTCCTGAAAGCATGCTTAAGATGTGATGAAAACTGCCTGTGAGGTGTGATGAAAACCTTTTGTTTGTTTGGTTTGTTTTCTCGTTCCAGGCCACTGTTAACGAAAAAAATATTTTATATTGTGTGATAACTAAAACATGTAGAACAAGACCTTTCCAAAGTGATGAATAATATTAGACATTGGTTCTAGTTCTACAAGTCAAGAAAGTATTGTCAAGACCCATTTCATTTTTGTGCATTTCATCCTTTCACCTCAGCGTATGTGTCTGTGAGGTGGCAAAATAGAGTATTTTTAACTGTGCTGATGTGTAAAGAGCCTGTGATGGGGTAAATGAAACCAATTGAAACAGACCATTATCTTAGCTATTTGGAATACCTTGGCTTAGATAAATTTAGGCTCTATTTACTAGTTCAACACCTATCTGTTGCTAAATTGTGCATTTGTTGCGAAATAGTGTATTTATCAATATAATGCACTAGGAATAGGAGGAGTGACAGCAACATTGATTGATGTAATTTTCTAGTTTAATTCATATTAGAAACTTTCATGGAAGGAATGTGACTCTGAAGGGAATGAAAAAGAGAGTGTGAGTCTAATGTCAATCCTGAAGGTAGTAGTTCTAATCATAGGAATCAAATCACTCTCTTGAACGCCAGTGTGAGACAAAGTTAAGTAGAGGGCAAAGTTAAGTAGAGGGTTGGGGAAGAATGAAGAAAGCAAAGTGAGATGAAGGAAAGACAGGTCTGATGTGTAAATGCACATTGCAGTAGTATGTGTTGAAAGTAGGACAGGCGTTCCTGTCGGAGAAGGCAAGGGGAAGTCAGTTGAAGGAGTAAGCATAATCGGAGAGACTGAGGAACATGGTGTTGGTAGTATCAGCATAATCAGCACTGGAAACAGTGACTGTGGTAAACTTGCAGCAATTTCTTAGCCCAGACACAACTAATAAAACATGGACAAAGCTTTTCACACTAAGAGAAGAGGTGGGTAAGGTTTTTGGCTCTTCCACAATGTTTTGTAAAGAAAAAATTTACATGATTTAACAATGGGGAGCAGATGAGGGAAATGAGTCAGAAAAGGCACCAAAAGATTGATATTGGTGGTGGGTAAAGTAGTATAATTTATCATAGGTGTGAAGATGAGGGTGTTTTGAGGGAGATAAAGAAGAGGAGGAATGTGATGGCAGGAGTTTCATCGTTCTGTGTTAGGCATGGCTATTCTGTTAGGTGTATTCTTTCATGACTTGAAAATGGACTTTATTAAACTCTCTTGTTTTGATATCAGATATATTCTGATTATCAATGTGTGTGAATACATACATGTCTTCTCATTGTCATGTAACCTGTCAGATGTGTAACCTGGATGCTGAGTAACGTCTATAAATAGGCTGCATGATTTGGGGACTTAAACCTTTTCTTGTAGTCATCTTCTGTGCTTATTTCTATGGCCTCCCCAGTATTGTCTGTTCCAGAGACTTTTTTTTTCTGTTTTAGCTGTCCCAGCATATTTTTATGTGTAAACAACAATCTTAAAATACTGTTTAGAATCTATTTTAAAATAATAACATAAAGTCTCTGCCAAAATTACTGTGTGTCATGGGTGAGACAGCATAAATGGCAGCTGTGGTAGATCTGGGTACTGGTGTGTATTTAAAAACCATCAAGATTAGAGCTTTTACCCCACTTGATTCTCTGACTCACTCACTCCCCCCTCAGTCGTGTTCATACGGTCTCAGCTCCCCTCCCCAGCAGGGAGATGGCTGCTGGTCTGGGAAGGTGAGACAGGTAGTTGTGTCAGTTTGTTCCGTGCAAGTCCCTGGGGATCTCTGGCATTTGTTTCCACGCAGCTCCCTGATCTTCAGGATCTTCGTGACATCAGGGATCTTTCCTCCATTGAGAATCTTCACCTTCTTCTTCCTGGACCACTTTTCAAGATCCTTCTTTTTAGCATCAGCTTTTCTTTCTGAGGCTGCTTTTGCCTACAACAGGCTAATTGTAAAATCTGAACTCTTTCTGGTTTTACAGAAGTAAGAAAACACATGCATAGTTTTAGGTTGCCTTCAATTAGGAGGGCTGTACAGCATCCCTGCAGAATGAGGGGAATGTTTTCCTGTTGGAATAACGCATTATAAAAATATGTAAAATGAAGTTGAAAAGCTTCCTATTTAAAATGTTCACTGAGTTTGAAGATTAATAGTCTTTTATAAGTGTTCCCTTGTTGATAAACAGGTCCACCTCCAAAAAAATCTCAACGCAGAGTGTTTGTTGCAGGTCGGCTGAAAGTGACCGTGTAGGTAACATTACAGTTATTGGATGGCAAATGGAGGAAAAAACTGATGAAAGGCCTCCAGTGACAAGGTCACCCGATACAATTAATGGAAGGGTGAGTATGAGCATTGTATCAAATTCAGAAAAATGCAGATTTATTGCCAGCATTGAAATAACCTAGGTTGACATCTGCTGTCAACTTTCCTGTGAATCTTGATATTTAGTAGTGCTTTACAATTTCAAAATACTGCGAAGAGCAGCCTAATGATGAGAAGCGGTCTTGTATTTTGCAGAACCCTTGGTGCTCGTTTTTGGGGTTAAAAGTCTTAGGGAAAATTTTAGTTTGTGGTGATTAAGCTTTAGCTTCAGGTGCTCATGCCCTTCATCAGAATAGGCTTGTGGTACTGTGCATCTGTGCCCTTGATGCACTGATAACGAGTTTCACAGAGATGTGGTATTCCAGTTCACATGTGAGTTTGAAGGTGGCATTAAGCAAATGGGCATGCTCAGGGAATTTCCAGAATTTTCACAGGCAACTTAAAAGATTTTAATGAAACTGAATATGTTACTTGAATACTGGATATTTTTTTTTTTTTCCGTTCCCCAAATATTTGTCTGAGAGCAGATATTTATAGACGTATGTTATATTATAGACATATGTTTAATTCTGTAAACCTTATGTTCTGAATAGCCTGGTGATAACTGCACTCGTATCTGTGTATCACAGTGACAATGTGGATTAGTATAACTTAGTATCCAGCCAGACCTGTAACTGCCACATATTGGTGCAGTACCTTTAAGGACTCTGGAGTTGTGCTAACATAAAGTAGTTGAAGGGCTGTATGAAAATGTTTACAGAATTTGGAACTGTGCAGTAGAAGTAAATAGGAATGCTTAGATTGGAGGGTTTAAGTGGATTTATTATTTCAGCCTGCAGCATTTTTTGTCCACAGTAAACATATTTGAAATATTTATTTTAACCATGCGTTATGTTGAATATTCCTTTCAAGTCTGCATCATAAGGTCATCACTGCATATTGCCCTGGCACTGAGGTTTTATTCGTTACTTTTTGTGGGTTTTGTTTTTGTTTAGACTGTGTTGCCAGTTGATGAAAGTTTAACAGAATCTTTAGGAATCCGATCCAAATATGCTTCATTACGGAAAGATGCACTACTGAAATCTGGTAAGCTGCTGTGGGCAGTAACAAGTAAGCTTTAGGCATCAGTAGAAGCTAATCTCCTATCTGCCTGTGGCCCCAGGGCATTTAGGCAGATGTTTCATTTGAATAGGAACAGGCTGCCGACTGAGCAGCCCTTTGAGTGTCACACAAGAATAAATTATTTTATCATCTGCACTATTTTGTATAGTGAAAATAGCAGAAGTAAACTTTTATCATTAAGTTGACTGTAGTATAAAGTTTTCCATGCAATTTGCTAGTCTATTCCTAAGCAATGGTGGGGTGTGAGGGGAGGGGCAGAGGAAAACAGTTGCTTTTAAAAAAAAAATTCTTGAAGAAATGTTAGCTTTTCCTGCAATGATTGTATGAGAGGAAAATGCGCAGTATGTTAAAAAAAAAAAGTATTTCAAAAGTTGAATATGTATTTCATTTCCTTAGCAGTGTTCTAACTCATTTGGAGGCTTTTCCTGCACACATTGGAAGAATGGTCATTGCAAAATGACCATGCTTGGAAAAGCTAGACTGATGGCTGGTTAAACCCGATCTTTACAGCAGTGTGTTAAAGCACATTATCATAGCCATTTACTATAATCAAAGCCATTTACTTTAAAAAAGGAGAGACTTTGTACACTTTTAACTCAAACCTTACACTTAAATAACATGATTTTAATTCTTCAGTATTTGGTGGTGCCATTTGCCGAATGTATCGCTTCCCAACCACTGACGGAAACCACTTGAGAATCTTGGAGCAGATGGCTGAGAGCATCCTGTCGCTGCACATCCCTAGGCAGTTTGTGAAGCTTCTTCTAGAAGAAGATGCAGCAAGGTGGGTTCAGGCCAGTTTACATGTACGGCAATACAGCAGTGATATGGCTGTTACTGAGTTTTACCAAGGAATGTATCTGTGTTAATGCACAGAGGCACTGAAGAAAAAAATAGTAAAAGCAGCAAGCTGCTGACTGTACAGCTACAGTGAATAAGATTTCGTGTCAGAGTATAGAGTTTGAGCTTGAGTGTATGTTAACGTGAATATACAAAGGTGCTGATGGGAGAGAACTGTTGGCATAGTGAACACTTAAAATCATACTGCAGTTAGATGCACTTAGGGGTTATCTGTTGCTCTCACAAAAGTACTGATAAAGCCACAGAATATATTATTCCATAGTCGCGTGACTGTATTAGGACCAGCTCATTAGAATACTTTATATATATAATAATTTATATATTTCAATACACTTTGTTTTTTAAACGTAGCTTATTTTTAATATAAAGAGAAAAACTAAGTTGAATTACAAATAAAACATATCTCAACTTTCATAGGTGGGGGGGATGTCTGGGTAGATGAGACAGCATAAATGACAGTAATAACTTCAGCTGCTGAGAATTTTGAGAAAGGAACAGAGACAACACAGAAACCGGCTGAGCAGAATGAGTAATTAGAGTAGCAGATAGAGAAGAAAAATCCAAATCGCTTTGAAGGTGAACCTTGAAAGTCAGTTGACTTCCATGCTATGAAAGCAAAGCAAAGATAGATCGTAGGAGCACTAACTCCACTCAGTTAAGAGACGGCTTTGAGAATTAGAAGAGTAGTTTTGAATGGAATGCAAACAGAATAAAAGCAAGTAAAATGAGACACTGTAGGACAGTAATGACTTTTTCTCATTTTAGGAGGTGGGAGGGAGAGAGAAATCTGTTAAGCATTTTGTAGGTTTATTCTGAATTTACTTCTGTAAGATTGTGGACGGTGAAGTTTCTTAAGGTGTTAGCCATGTTCAGAGGCTCTTGCTAAAATTATATAGAGATAGATGGATACATATTGTGTACCGTTACGGGTTAATAACAGCCCAGGTGCTTGCTAATACAACTTTATATGCTCTGAATTGTGTTGCTCAAAGGTAAATAGGACTTTTCTGTAATTAGTGAGAAAGACTCTCTCTCTGCTCAGTTGAGGTGACCCACAATGACATACACAATCACACTTTGTTTTCATAGAATCTCTCAGATTTGGCCAAATACTCTCTTCTCCATTCTCTGTGCTGCAGCCCAGAGGAATGCTGGACAACTAGACAAGCACAGCTGCTTCTGTCTTAACATCCCAATGACTTTTAAAACGTCCTTGAATAACCACAACTGCTGTGTCTTACATAAAGCTCTCCTGAGCCAAAGCTTGTTGAAAGGAAACATCTAACCGGGGGGATATTTTGTCTACCTAATTATTTATGCCATGCACGTAGCTGTGTTAGCTCTATGGGACAAACAAGTAAACTTGAAGTATTAAGCTGCGAATTTACTTCAGGAAGACCTGGGCTCAGATGAATGGCTTGTTTTGAGCAGGGAGTTTGACAGGGTAGTCAGAAAACATCTCATGCAGAAGGAGTTCACAAGGTGAAACTGGAAGTGTCTTTTTCCAAGTCAACAATAAACGTAGTTCTCACTGTTGCCTACTGGCAAATTGGTCTGATGTTTTTCTTGGAAAATTACTTCTTTTTGATAATATCCTAAATACTGTGGAGTGGGAATTGTTCTGTGAAATGCTGTCATAAATTATATGCAGACAATTGATTAAAACTATGGATTAGGGATATTGAGAGAATTTCAAGAAGAACTGCTGGATTCTTTTGACAGGTGATTTTTCTACCTTTTCTGGTGTAAGGTGCTGTTGAATTGTGTCTGGCGTTGACTTACTTGCTTTTCCCTTCTTTCTTCATTCCAAATAATATCTTAATCCAAGAAGAGAGTAATAAAAGCATGACATGAAATACACTGAGTATTTTCTTAGCAGCGCTGTTGGGGAGCAGTATGTAACACAGGATTGCCATGTGTGAGTGAAAACCTAGCAGTCTTTCCCAGTGCAGTGGAAAAACTGGGGGTTTTCTTGTTCATATCTAGGGGTACCCAGTCATCCTTTATTCAACCGACAGTGAAACTTGAATGCCTAAAATCCAGAATCTTAGATGAAGGTTTTATTGTCTCATCTTTTGTCTCTCCAAACCCTTATTAATGCTTACCTTCCCTGTGTGGCCTTCTAAACTGTTGTGTAGATACCTGGCCAGTGCAGATACTCCTTGTACCTAATGTCAGATAGGTGCTAATCTCCCACGTAGGCTCTGTCACAGTTCTGATTCAATTTGAGTGCCACCAAAGTTCAGTGGAGTGGCCTAAAAAGGTCCTCATTGTCCCAAGTCACCTGACACAATGACAGTGCCCATCATTTGCAAATCATCATATAGCTTGAGAGCTCCTGCAGAAAGGAGGGAGGCTTTGGTTTTCACCAACACCTGAGGCTCCTGGAGGGAATACAGTGTATTCTGCCTGTAAAGAACCTGTGTACCTAGGAGTAGAGCTCAACAGCTGTGCTTTGGAATGTATGTTTGGAAGCATTCTCAGTCTGGTGACCAGGTAGACCAGAGTGAATTGAGAATGTGTCAGCTGAGGATGGTGCTATATTGATTCAATGTGAAACTTGTTCTTCTTGGTCCAGTGGACAATGGAACTAAACACCTCTCTTCTTCCTTCCTTCCCAGGGTTTGTGAACTAGAAGAACTGGGAGAACTGTCTCCTTGTTGGGAAAGCCTTCGTCGACAAATAGTTACTCAGTACCAAACAATTATTTTAACTTATCAGGAAAATCTAACTGACCTGCACCAGTATAAAGGTGATTTCTCTTTCATAATAACATGATACTTCTCAACCATGATTGTTGGTGCTTCTCTGAAATTTGGAAACCAGAATGTTTTAGTTTGATGAGTAAAAATTACTATTTTTAGATTTCTTTATTAATGTTTATTTTGAGTTTTCTAATGATCTGGGAATATTTGTCTGCTTTATTCATTCTCTTATTTTACTCTAAAAGTAGAGAACAATTATGAACAGTAACAGAAAGATATTTTTTTTTCTCTGCTTTACTTTCAGCACATAGCAAATTATGAATGAAGCTCCTTGAATGTTTTAGCATAAGCAGAAGCAGAGGGGGTTTATGCTTACTTTTCTCCTGCATTTCTCAGGTCCTTCATTTAAAGCCAGTAGTTTGAAAGCTGATAAAAAATTGGAATTTGTTCCTACGAATTTACATATACAAAGAATGAGAGTCCAGGATGATGGAGGATCAGGTATTTGTTTCTTTCTTCACCTTATTCTGTTACTTTTCTTTCCATTTTTTTATTTCCATCCTCAACTGTTTAGCCAAGTTTCTGCAAGCTACTGCTCTGTAGTACTAGTGCCACTTGGCATTTTTGTAGCACCTTCTGTCCTCGGATTCCAAATCTCTTTGCAAAAGAAGAGGAGTGAGTATAATTATCACTGTTCTACAGGTGGGAAAACTAGGTTCTAGAGTTAACTGTACACAAAGGTAACACAAGTCAACCTTTGTACTAGGGAATATATTGAATTAAGCTGCTGTGTCCCTTACAGTCATTTTGAGTTGTAGCAGAATAGCTAAAGTTATGACTGTTTTTTGTTGTTAAGCTTGTGCACTTTTTCTCTGGAACCATTGGGTATGGTAATGCAAAATCACACCAGTTTGTTCACATCAAGCTTGTTTCTTCATAAATAATCTAGGTTTTCCCTTCTTTTAACGGTAGTTCCCACTAACAATGGACACAAACTTTTCCCATGTATCCATGTGAAGGATTCCAGTAATGGCAGGTTTTGTGTAAAGACCAATGTTCAAGGCTTCTTTTTCACTGTCAGTCTTAAGAAACAGAGGACTTGCATTCAAGTATCGTTCTTTCACCTCAAAAGTACTTGATGGATTTCTAGGGCCTCTAAGACAGTTCACTTCTCCATGTCCTTCAAAACATTGGCACAAAGTTTTACAAAAATTACTTTCAGAGTAGTTTTTGAATTTCCACAATTGTTTGTCCACATTAAAGATGACACGCTTTCATTTGTAAGTCCTTTTTGTCCATCCCAGATCAGAACTACGACATAGTCACCATAGGAGCACCAGCAGCTCATTGTCAAGGCTTTAAATCAGGTGGCTTGCGGAAAAAGCTGCATAAATTTGAAGAGGCAAAGAAACAGTAAGTAGAAATGTTGTTGTGTCAGCTGTTATCATGACTTTTCCTCCTGGTCCATGCTCAGTGATTTGGAAAATCACTCCATTCTCTGTTTTTGTTGCATTCCATTCAATAGTTCTACTATATAACGTGAAGATTATTCCTTTTTTTTTTTCTTTCTTTCCAAAGAAGGAGAGGGAAAACAGTTTCCCCTTTATATGAACATATTTTTTGTTTACTGATGGGTCCTTTCTAATAGTCTTTTTAGAGAAATCTTTACTTTTCCTGAATACTTGTTGGTTGATTTAGTTTAGCTATTTTAGGTGTTGGGTTTGGATTCTACCTAATTTCTGCCTAAATCCTAATTTCTGATTAGGAAATTTGTCTGTGGAACCTCCTCAGCTGCACTCCATTATGCATTCAACCCATTATTTTCAGGACACTTTCACTCCTCTCATAGCTTCCACGTCATATTGCTTAACTCTCTTTAGTACACAACAGCTATGCCTGATTGGCAGATTTCTTGTTGACGACTTGGGTTTAGTTCTGGGACTATTGCTGGAGGGTTTTCTGTATTTCCTCAAGGTTTATGCGCAGATTTGGCTTCTGAATCTGGCCTCACTCTGCTCTAAAGACAGGATACTTGATCTCCACAGTCCTGTCTTCAGGGACTGTCTAGTGACCTCTCTGGAAGTGCAAGCATGTGTACTGGAGGAAGGGGCAGCAATTGTGAAGGTCACATATGCTAAAGGGCATGTGAGCCTGGCATCCACTCCAGCTCCCAAGGAAGAGATAATTCTGTCTGGGTCTGCGTTACTTTTGCTGCAGTATGGAGAATTTAAGGAACAATGAGACAAGGACAAGGAATCATTGTAGCCAGGGAAAAGGAGACTTTGATAACTCCCTTCCAAAGAAAGGGTTGTAGGATTTGGAGCTGATGAGAGGAGGGAGTGACGTGGGAACCAGGCTCTGCCAACTGCAGAATTAATTTTGGCAGTGGAGAAGTGAATAGCAGCATCCTGTGAACATCAGTCAGATATGTACTGATAAAAACATTAGTGCAAAAATATGCCTAGTGTAATTATTCCTTACTTACAGAATGCACTAGGATGAGACTAGAGAAGGCTGTAAACCTGGAAGCACTGGTATGCTAGGCTCACCCTTCCTGTTCTTTAGACACCACTATTGCTTTCTGAAATAACCTCCTTCTGTCAGCTTAGCTACTGAAGTGGGCCTCAGTCCTGCAATATATAAAGTCCCATGTTCTTCCCCCCACCCCCTCCCGATAACTAAGCTGATCAGCGAGCTTAATTTCTATCCAGTACTTTTCCTCTAAGCTTTACAGAACTGTTCCTTCTGGGTCCATGAAAAACTGCAAGTTCAACATTAGAAGAATAACTTTCCTTTTAAGTACTTCTGTGTTATCATAAAAGCCAGTATAGTAGAACTGAGATCCATCTCCTCAGTTTCATTGTTACATAGATATCATTCAGTTCTTTCTCCTTTCATTGGCAAAATTGTGCTTGGTACATCCACATTTCCCCAGAACAGCACATGGGCATCTGGCAGTCTGTGGTTTTTTGCTTACAAGTTTAATTGTTATGTACCCGCCATGTTGAAAAGATGACTCAAATAAGTTATTTCCCCAAACATCCTTTGTTTTGTTTTCTGCCTTTGGTATTTGCTAACAATCTGCTAATTTTATTTTGGTTTTTTGTTTTTTTAGCAGTTATGAGGAGTGTTGGTGAGTTTTCTGTTTCTGAGAGTTATGTAGAGAGGGTTTCTGTTCTTTGTGTTTTCTTTTTCGTTTCTTTCTTTTCTTTGGCAAAAATCTGGTGTGTTTTAAAGCGTGCAGGGCTTTTAATGTCATGCATCACGGCATCCCTAATTGTGCTCTAAGTAATTGTATCTGCTTTGTAGAACATGATGTGTGAATGAATTTAATTTCATCTGCAATGTTTGTTTTTAATGAACAGCTAGCTTCCTGGCTCTCTCTGATCATAAAAGTTAGAAAGCTGAAGATCAGAACACAAGAATTTTATATCTTTTCCTCTGCTATTTCCAGTGAAAACTGCCTGGAGAGAGAAACTTTCTGCCAGAAGTGGAAGATAATTATGATAACTCTATGTATTTTTAAATATTTATGGTGATAGATTGGCATGGTTTATATTTTTGTAACCCATGTCTTCATTTAAGCATTTTCACTTAACTTTTGTTTATATATCTTCATGTTGTGTTGTTCAGTGCTATGAAAAGGAAACATGAATTGATAGTTCAACAGCGCAGAAGTTCTGCTCTAAATTATTTATATTAAAGGTTGAACCCCTAATTCACTCAGAGCTTAAGGATGTTTTACAGTTTGCTGATATAGTACAATAAGAGCTGTTCATTTGAAAAAGCAATTGCAGTTTGGAAAGTAAATATATGTGAACTTTACACCATAAATTTTCCCCCTGATCATCCCAGCAAATGTTTGTGATTAAAAAATGAAATAATTCTAAATCAGATTTCAATATGTTGCATGGCCTTTCCTGCCAAAAACATCTTTATGCATGTTAATCACACTGTCGTGGAAAGAAATTGCTCAGAGGAATTGTCATTAAGATCACCGGTCAATAGAGTGCACAAATCACGTAAAGGGAAAGTTCTAAAAGCTGAGATTAATTTGCTGTATGACGTAGCAGTACTGGGGAGTGGTTGTTCTTTGCTCCACTCAGGTGGGTGACCAGAGGGACACAAAGAATTACTTCTGCATTGTATCCTTTGAAAACAAATCCTCCATCTTTTTTCATAATGGAGCTCAGACAGATACTGGGATTAAGCTCCCCCCTTGCCTTAATATCAGTTAAGGGACAAGAATTGGTATTTGTGGCAATGATTTTAAAGCATGCCCCACGCAACCCTCCAGTCTTACCTCACAGACACACTGCAGAAATTAACAGCATTGCTCTAGGGGCAGCAGAGGAATTCACACTCCTTGGAGGTTGTGATCTGAGGTAACTGTGCCTGGAAAAGAAACTCCTCTCTGTGTAGTCTCTCAGCATAGCTGTGTCCATTAAACAGTGCTGAGATTGGTGCAAACAGTAGGTTCTTCTGTGCTATTACTATGCTGAAGTCATTCATGACTGGAAAAAGTGAATAAAATTTAGATAATATACAATTGGTGTCACCTCATTCTTGATGCCACGTCATGAACAGGCATCACACTTGTCATAGCGGGAGCTGATGTAAAGGCTTAATCTTTGTATAGGTTTCCTATTGGGAGGAAAAAACCAGCATATTGCCTGGCAAAGGAAGTAGTGATTGGTTGATTCCAAGTAGTTAACTAAGAGCACAACTTCAGCTTAAAGTCATTTTCTAAGCTAAAAGGCAGCTTTTGTGAACAACTCTTCTCAGATATGATTAAATCACCCTTTAGAAGTTCTATTCTGTCTCCAGTAGTTACAGAGGGAGTCCAAGCATCTGTCTTGGACCAGATAAGTAACTTCTGTAGACATCTAAACTTAGAGGACATAAACTATTCTCCTCCACTGCCAAGTAAGCAGTCTTAGTGGAGCTGCAGTATCCCAATTTAATGATAAGTTTTATTGGTGTAGTTTATTTCCCTTACTATTTGGAAAAGGCCAAAATTTGCTATTGCTTTATATTGTTACAGCTGAGTTTATAATAGGGAAAGTTGTATCATGTCCTAGTTTAGTATAGTAAGTGTGTTCTAACAGAAGCTACACCAAGGACAGAGTGCTTCAATTAGCCTGGATATATACTTTGTTTTTTTATGTAACATAAGATTGCTTTTTCTGGTGTGACTTGAACCAGACCTGCAATAGAGAAAGGGATATACTAGCAGAAGGATTTTTTGATAATATCACAGTGTTTGCATTATGGATCTGAGTGGCATTTCTGTGTTAGAAGGAGCACAGATTTTCTTTTCGTGGTGCTAGTAGCTATGTGATAAAACAGGTTTGTAAACCAGGCCTCAGTGAAGCACGTGTGTCGTAAGGAAAGGGAGAGTGGGGCAAGCTGTCTCTGCAAACAGTGGTTCTGTCTCTGATGGCAAAATCTATCATCCACATTGTCCTCAGCGAAACTGTCCCTCTGGTATATTAGTTCTGCCCACAGTCCCTTGGCATAAGGCATTACTAAATCTGCATCTGAATGCTTTCAATAAAGGCAGAGGAGGCTCTAGGATCATGTTCCTGCTGTGCAATTGCCCACTGGCCTTTCACTGTTGATTGCTAATTTAGGTAAATTTTTGTTGTCCGCCATTAATTCCCTGGCATGCTACTGTAATGTGTACCTCTAGATCAATTTTTCCCCTAAAATCAGTCTTTCTTTTTCAGCACTTCAACAGGTTCCCAGTCAATAATATACATCCCACAGGACATTGTTAGAGCAAAGGAAATTATTGCACAAATCAACACCCTTAAAACGCAAGTCAGTTACTATGCAGAAAGGCTCTCAAGAGCTGCCAAGGATAGATCAGCTAATGGCCTTGAAAGAACACTTGCCATCCTAGCAGACAAGGTAGGAGAATAATACATTCCACACTGTATTTCCACAGCGATCTCCTGGAGAAACTGGTGTCTCATGGCTTCGACAGGCGTAATCTTGACTGAGTAAAAAACTGGCTGGATGGCAGGGCCCAAAGAGTTGTGATGAATGGGGTTAAATCCAGTTGGAGGCTGGTCACAAGTGGTGTTCCTCAGGGCTCAGTATTGGGGCTGGTTCTGTTTAATATCTTTATCAACGATCTGGATGAGGGGATTAAGTGCACCCTCACTAAATGTACAGACAACACCAAGTTGGGTGCAAGTGTTGATCTACTTGAGGGTAGGGAGGCTCTACAGAGGGATGTGGACAGGCTGGATCGATGGGCTGAGGCCAATGGTATGAGGTTCCGCAAGGCCAAGTGCTGGGTCCTGCACAACAACCCCATGCAGCACTACAGGCTTGGGGAAGTGTGGCTGGAGAGCTGCCTGGTGGAAAAGGACCTGGGGTGTTGGTCGACAGCTGGCTGAATATGAGCCAGTATTGTGCCCAGGTGGCCAAGAAGGCCAATAGCATTCTGGCTTGTATCAGAAACAGTGTGGCCAGCAGGACTAGGGAAGTGGTCATCCCCTGCTGTACTCGCCACTGGTGAGACTGCCCCTTGAATACTGTGTCCAGTTTTGGGCCCCTCACTACAAGAAAGACATTGAGGTGCTGGAGCGTGTCCAGAGGAGGGCAACGAAGCTGGTGAGGGGTCTAGAGAGCAAGTCCTGTGAGGAGCAGCTGAGGGAACTGGTGTTGTTTAGCCTGGAGAAAAGGAGGCTGAGGGGAGACCTTATCGCTCTCTACAACTACCTGAAAGGAGGCTGTAGTGAGGTGGGGGTCGGTCTCTTCTCCCAAGTAACAGGAGATAGGACAAGAGGAGATGGCCACAAGTTGCGCCAGGGGAGGTTTAGATTGGATATTAGGAAGAATTTCTCCACAGAAAGGGTTGTCAAGCATTGGAACAGGCTGCCCATGGAAGTGGTTGAGTCACCACATCTGAAAGTATTTAAAAGATGTGTAGATGTGGTGCTGAGGGACACGGTTTAGTAGTGGACTTGGTAGTATTAGGTTTACATTTGGACTTGATGTTCTTAAAGGTCTTTTCCAATGTAAATGATTGTATGATTCTATGATTATATCTTCAGTAGGTTTTCTTGAAACATCTATTTCACTTTGTTCAGTAGTATATTGTAACATATACAGTCTTAAAGAAAAAGCAAAATCAGACCAGCCTTTAAAATTTACTGCTTTTTATTTAGTCTCCTTTTCACACTCTTGCCTTCACCTCCTCTTCAGAGTGCAGTAGAGAGCAATGTACTCTGGTTCATTTTATTCATTTATCATATTTCAGAATTGTGCATTCTGCACTATCCTTTATACCCTTTTCTCGATGACGACCTGCTTTTTTTGAATGTTTTTCTTAGTCTTCTGTCCAGCAGCAGCAACTGGGCAAAACTTAAGTAAATGAAACAATTCTGTAGTTTTCCACTGGTGAAATAAGGAATAATGCTGACACAGCCTATGCTTGAGTTATAGTGATGTTAATCAGTTATTTCCTGCTGGGTGCTAACAGAAACCAGACTGGAGCCACAGCTGAACATGATCTTATTTACAGAGTCAAAAAACCAAATACAATTTCAGTGACGACTTCTGTCCCTGAAGCAGATCTGAAGGTTGTAAGTGACAGTAATGGCCAATCAGCTTGCCATAAATTACTCAGTGGAGGGGATATGCATACAACTTTGTAGAGTGCAAAAAATAATGTGACCCAATGTAAATATATTATTTATTATAATATTCACTCTGAGTACAGTGTGTATAACTGAGAGTAGTGTATAACTGATTTGTGGGATTGTCTACAGCTGGACAATGTGTATATATAACATAGTAAAGGCTTGTTTGTTGGTTGGTTTTCTTTTTTAATAGACGCGTAGGCCAGATACTTTACATATTCACATAACCTACAGAAATCCTTTAATACAACACCACTAAATAAGATAGGGAACAAGTTGCATTGATTAGTGGGTTATATCTTCAGCCCTTTTCTTGGGTCTTGTTATAATTTTAGATAGGATTAGCTGCTCTCTCAGCAGCTATTGTGTGGGGTATAAAAATGTCTGCACATTGCTCTAAGCTTTCATTGAACGGAAACTGAAGTGCAAATAAAGGTTAATTGCACATTTATTAGTGAAGTTTTGAACAATTGCAAGGCTAATATAGTAGTACAGACTCTGGGAATGTACCATTTGTGTTTTGGTATCCTATATTGCTTTTTAAGGCCATTCTGCAAAATGATTTTAAAGGTACCTTAGAAACTCCTGAACAGTGGTTAGTTTATTTTACAGAATACTAGTTCTTCTTTTTTCTGTCTGAGAAAGAATATAGTATAAATTGGGTACAGAATAATGAACAGGTATTAAAATGTAGGGGGTTTATTTCTTTTTAGACCCGGCAACTTGTCACAGTCTGTGACTGCAAGCTGTTGGCAAATTCAATACACGGACTGAATGCTGCAAGGCCAGACTATATAGCTTCAAAAGCATCTCCAACTGCTGGAGAAGGGGAGCAAGTGATGTTGAGGAATGATCAAGATACACTTGTGGCCAGATGGACAGGAAGAAATAGCCGATCTTCTCTGCAGGTTGATTGGCACGAAGAGGAATGGGTACGTTTGCTTAGTGGAGTGATGAATGTTTTCTTCTTTTTATTTTTTGTTTGCTGTATTCTTTTGTTTGTAGTCTCTGTAACTGCTCACCAGATACGCATAGGATGAGTATTTTGGAGGTATCGGTCAACCAGCAAAGACCCTCTCTCTGTCCTATGCTTAGTTACTCCTTGGCACAGGGATACAAGCAGGCCTTAATAAATTTTCTGGATCTCCTAAACAGCAGAGATTGTTAGACTAGGGCATGGTTTTTCTGAAGTTGGTTCCAAGGGAAAGTAAATAGCTTTTAAAGTAAAAAAACTGACTGTACTACAAAGAGTTCTTACACTTCTTGAAGACAAAGCATATTTTGCGTGTGTTAGCTGTAGAATTCAGCCTTCCAGCCTTCCTGGCTTTTATTCTCATCTAAATATTTAGAACTTGCAGTCCATCTCTGTTTTGATTATGAACAGCATTTAAAAACTGTTTGCACAAAGAATTTAAATGGTTTTCCTTCCCACACTGCCAATTGAAATGAGAATTGGGCTGTGTAAATTCTGTCATTATGTAATATAAACAGAAGTGAATTACATCTCAAAAATAGTCGATATTAATTAAAACCATCATTAATATTGTAAAATATCAGTTTAGAAATGAGATCGAATTAATTTTGGAAATGGATCCTTGCTAATTTAATTGTTTTGGCATACTTTGGCTTACAGTCAAACTCACAGTAAGGAGATATGAATAAAACTAATTAAGTTATTTAGATAGTAATACAATACAGTAATTTTATCTGTATTCACTGAGTTATGTATGAAAAAAGATGTGTGATTGTATACAATTATTATGTCAAACATAAGTTTCAAGAATAAACAATAGTGTTAACTGGAAATTGGAATAATAGTGCAGGAAGAAGCACTTTTGTGCACAAATTGTTCAGTAAATTTACTTAGAAAATAGCTTTGCAATTTATCACAGAATTCATGTCAGTACATATTGTTGTTATGCTGGTATACATTATTTATATATCCAGCATGCACAAAGGTGAACATGATAGTCCAGATGAAAATTTGCAGAGGAATTGTGACTAGACTTACAGGAGGAAAAACATTGACAAGGCATTTGTTACCCAGTCTGTCTTTTATTTTTAAACTGAGAAAGAAATGTTTTCTTTTAAGGAGAAAGTTTGGTTGAATGTTGACAAAAGTCTGGAGTGTATTATACAGAGAGTGGACAAACTTCTCCAGAAGGAGCGCTTGCAAAGTGACAGCTGTGAAGATGTTTTCCAGTGTGACACCAGCTGTACTAGTAAGAAAGGTAATCGGGACACTCGTGCCTACTGGATAAATCCAGAAGATTTAAATGAGACCTCATCATCCTCACCACCTTCATCATCCTCACCACCACCTTCATCCACACCATCCTGTGCATGCCATTCTCTCAGAAAGACAAGTGCGTATGCCAGACACTGCTTCTCACTGCTGCTCTCTTGCTGTGCGCTGGCATCATTCCTAAGCCTCCGTTACATCCTTCCATGTGTTTTTAGTTCAGTGGTGGTGTTAAGCACTGATGTCAGGCAGAAAGGGAAGGTAGGGTATTGGGAGCTGCTAAGCCTATTACTGATTTTGAAATCCTGATTCCACTGAAATCATTGCCAAATCCTTTGATGACAGTGGCATTTGGTTTTCATGCTGGGTGTTTTAAGCTGGTAAAACAGGTGTTTGGGTTAGCATATGTCAAAACACCACCTCTTGTAGCTTTCCTGTTGGCTTCAGCTTCTTTGCAGCAATCAAAGCTTATTACAGTGAACCTCTATAAAAGATGAATAAAACATGAGAGAAGTGCAGGCACTACTGCAACAGTAATGGTCCTGCTGGGCTGCCAAAGCATAGGAAGGGAGCCAAGAAGTCCTATTAGACTGAACTTGGATGAACCTACTGGAGTTTAAAGCAAATTTTAACCCAAATTGTCAAAAGCTGTGGTGCTGAGGCACTCGATTAGTTAGACTTTTTGTAGTTGGAAGGTAGGAATTGGCAGTGCAAGCTCTCAGTGGAATAGCGCTATCAAAATTTGAGGTAAAGTGGGTGCTGGATTGAATCTAGCATAATGCCACAAGCATGTGAATGAAAGATATCAGTTTAGATTGACAGTTTTGCAGCCGTGCATTAAATTTCAGAATTATTTAATTTACATATATACTTATTTGATTTATTCTCACATTCTTTACATGTGGTCACTATGGTTTGGCCACTTTATAGAGCAGGTGTGCCAAGCTAAGCTCTAGAAAGATTTTTCAATTTCAAAAAAAGCTCTAGAAAGATTTGTGTTTTCATTTCCTTTTCCTGTTCTGTCTTATCGTTTGATGGCCCTTTGTCCCTTACGTGTGTCTGTGACTTCATGTCCATCCCATTGTTAATGTTGCAGTGGAAGGCAGTACCTTAAGAAAAAGAAAACAAGAAGTTAATGTTAATATATTTTTGTGTAGCTTTGTACATGTTACGTATGATTTGCTTAGTATCTTAAATCACCATGTTTTTCTAGATTAGACTGACATTTTTGTGTATTATAAAGGAATAGGAGAGTTGGTTCTTGTTTCAGAATGTGTTCTCTATTAATCTTTGACTAAATTTCTTCTACCAGTTTGATACATTTAAATGTTTTTGTTTGCTAGCTAATTTATACAAAGTTTTATATATATTTACATTAAAGTTTTATCAGTAAATGTCAATGCACCTTCATATCAATGATTGAAATTTGTGGATTTTTAATATTAAAAAGAGTAGGAAGAATCTCCGGTGGGTGATGCCAGAACCTTTCGCCAAGACAATTCAATGCTGAAAGCAGCTTAGAACAGACATTTTCTTTCATTTTCAGTTGATCTTTTAAATCTGCTCTGAATCTTGACACTTATGCCATATAGAAGTGGAATTAGCTACACTTACCTATCAAAGGGTTTTTTTGTGTGCCAAGAGTTTCTGTAACATTTCTCTGCTTTTCCTGTAAAATAGGAAAAAATCTCTCCATTTAATCCACAGAACCTGGGACAGAAACATTAAATCAAGAAGCGTAACAAGCTTTAAAGCTAAGGGTCTTGCTTCCCAGTGCTACCTAAGTGTAAGGAATAGATCTGAAGTTTGACTGTCAACCAATGTTGGGTGAATTTAACTTAAAAAATCCTGGAGAGAGAATCCTGTTTCTTAGGTATCTCGTGCAAACATTGTTCGTAGGTCTTAATAAGCAATTTGAATTGCACTTGCGAAGTTTATTGTAAGCCAGGGCAAGCTGAGTGTTTGATCACATTCTCATCAGATGTAGTTCCTAATTAATGGTCAGTATTTTTGACAAAGGAACAGGTTCAATACTAATGATTTTACTGAAATCAATGGGTATTTTCCCATTGAGTTACTTTTCTTGACTCCACACCAAATCCGTCCTGTTAAATGGTTTTAAACTAGAAGGGGGTAGATTTAGACTAGATATTAGGAAGAAATTTTTTACAGTGAGGGTGGTGAAACACTGCCCCAGGTTGCCCGGAGAGGTGGTAGATGCCCCGTCCCTGGAAACATTCAAGGTCAGGTTGGACGGGGCTCTGAGCAACCTGATCTAGTGGAAGATGTCCCTGCTCATTGCAGGGGGATTTGGACTAGATGACTTTTAAATGTCCCTTACAACCCAAACCATTCTATGAATTCCCTTTCACTGCTACTTTCCACAACTGATCATGGGAATAACTGAGGGACAAAGAAGATCCTTTCTCTAAGTTCAGAATCACAACATTTTAAAGTTTTTATTTGTCAAGTATTCAAAGAACTAACACTTTTTCTGTTAGTAATTCTGAGTTTTGAATAAAAGACACTGAGCAAAGAGCAACGAGAATTTTTTTTGAAAGCAAAGTGAAAACCAGCAAACCAAGATAGTTCCAGAATTGGTAAGAGAGAAACAGTAGGATATTATTGAAGGACTTTAGAGGATCTCTCTAGAAATGAATGTTTGTGAAAGAAAATGCTGGCTGAAATAGTAGAATGGAGACTTAAGAAATTATTTTAACATGTATTTTTGTTATAAGCTTAGGTACTCATTACTAAAATTGCATGGGGGCATATAGCTTCTTTAGTGAACATGATGAGTTTTAATTTACTGAGAGGTTTTTATCTTGGATTGTCTAGCTCAGCTGATTGTCCTAATGCATACAATTGAACTTGATATTTTCTCGTGTTATTTTCAAATTAATAATCCACTGAGTAGTGAATCTAGACATAAACAGTAGGAGTTTAAATCCTGTTAGCTTAATGAACTACTTTTCATTATTGCAAGACTTGCTATAACAGGGTGTATATATATTAATTTTTTTTACTATTTGCATTACGCTGTAGTGTATTTTCATATGACAGCTTGTTCCTCCCATTGAAGTGAGTGTGGAATACTCACAGGCTTCGCTGGTGAGGAATCAGCCCTTAATATAAAATTTAATGCTTGTGTTAACTATCTTAGAAATTGTATAACGAAAATTTGTCTAAGATAGCAAAGTACAGTTTCTTTATTACTCTTGCCTTGTGGTTGCCTTAATGTCATTTTCTGTTAAGTGCGTTGAACTTACTGCTAGTCTTTTGCTCTTCTGTTTAGCAGCCTTACTGCCAGCTTATTCTATAATTGCACTATACCAGTGGTTCTCAAATTGTGCCTTGTGGATCGACAGTGCACTTGCTGGTAATCCACAGAGAGCTCCTGAGCTAGCAGGTACTGGCTTTCCTCCAAGTCCTCATCCAGGTATTTCTCTGATCAGAAACAGTGGAGTGGAGGAGGGAGCCCACGCCCTTAGTGCCTGCAGGTAAAGCAGTATGTCTGCTGAGCTCCTCTTCACTAAGTGAAAGTGTTTGAGAACCCTGGCATTGAACATTTGAGTTGCTTATGTTTAGACTGTGTTGCTGCTCCTTAATCATGCATGTTGCCCCTCCATTTCTGTGCAGATTGCAGCCCCACTCCGGAAGAATCTGGTCCAGGTATGTGCATTCATGGCTTCTGCTTCTTCTGAAAATTGCAGGGGTTTGTTCATAATTAACAACTGAACAAGTGCCTTGCTGTTAAGCTTCACCATTTTGAAGTGGTAATGCAGTATCACATGAGTTACCTAAGCATATTGAGAAGTTATTATTTGCTAAATAATAGTGCACGGGGGTGTCTGGTAACTTCTCTTGTTCAGGTATGGGAGAGCACTTGTTCATGGTCTCTTTGGTTTCTGCAGCTGATGTGTTTTAGCAAACTGTTGTAGGTGACAATGATCTGAAGCCTGTTCCAAATGTCATTGAAGTCTGTGGGAGTCTGACATTTCAGACATTTCAAACATGCCCTTCTATATGTGCTGTTGAGCTGGCCTTTCTGAATGAGAACTCGAGCAGAACATGGAGCAGTCAGCAAGGCTAATGGATAATCTCTGTTGTGGGTACATACCAAGCAGTGTTGGGCACTGCAAATCTTATGTTTCAGAACACAGAATTTAGGTAGACTTTCATTCCACTGTTAGCCGCCTTTCCTCTGTCCTTGTACTTCCACACACTTGTGATGTGTTTACAAGGTCTGAATAATATGCCTCTGTAATACCACTCTCTAGCAGGTAGATGGCTGCAGTTTCTCCCATTTGAGATCAGTTTTATCTGAGTTCAGTGAAGGTTCTGTCTTTGAACTGTTACAGCATGGGCTCCTGGGTTTAGTGAAACCAGCGGGAAATAAAGCCCTAATGCAGGTATGTTTTCCATCTTCACGAAGTATATTAATGTTCTTCTCGGGTATCCACCCTATTTCCTTCTGTCACTGAGAAAATGTTTTTAAACAATAAAAGACTTCACAAGTTTTTAATTCTTGGAACATCCCTTTAGTTTTTGCAAAATATGAATGTGGTGCATAAATGAATAGTAGTTATTTATTTTTAAGATGGGAGTAATTAAAAGCAGTCAAGTCACCCCAACTGGGTACCCAGATATACCCGAAACTGTATCTTAAGTGGCTGAAACTGCAGTGTAGTGAAGTACTTAATGCTTGCTTCCCTCTGAAGCCAGATGTGACATGACTGTGTGCTTAAGTGGGTTGCTGATAATACTTTACTGGATCAGGGCTAAGCAACTACCACTTATTTAATAAATCTCTTTTAGACATCATGAGTCCTTGCCACCCTGACCTAAAACAAGAGCAGCTGTCGGTGCCCAGTACTTTGATTTATGGATGCTAGGGTTTTTTTAATATGAAAAGACTAAAAATATCTTGAAGGATCTGGAGGATATTTATTTTAATAATATTTTTATTAATAATAAATAATAACCTATAATAGGTTATTAATATATTATTAATATATTATTATTAATAATAATAACCTACAATCTCTGCCACTAGAGCATGCCCTGAAGTGCCACATCTAGACGTTTCTTAAATACCTCTAGGGATGGTGACTCAACCACCTCCCTGGGCAGGCTGTTCCAGTGCCTGACCACTCTTTCAGTAAAGTAATTCTTCCTAATATCTAACCTAAACCTCCCCTGCCGCAACTTCAGACCATTTCCTCTGGTCCTGTCATTATTCACCTGGGAGAAGAGGCCAACACCCACCTCTCTCCAACCTCCTTTCAGGGAGTTGTAGAGGGCAATGAGGTCTCCCCTCAGCCTCCTCTTCTCCAAGCTAAACATGCCCAGCTCCCTCAGCCTCTCCTCATATGACCTGGTCTCCAGACCCCTCACCAGCCTGGTAGCTCTCCTCTGGACACGCTCCAGCACTTCAATGTCCCTCTCGTACAGAGGGGCCCAGAACTGAACACAGCACTCAAGGTGAGGCCTCACCAGTGCCGAGTACAGAGGCACGATCACTTCCCTACTCCTGCTGGCCACGCTATTCCGGATTGTTTCTAGCCCTATGTCAAATCATCCTACCTACGGATCTGCCCAGTCGAGTTTTAAAAAGTTCTATTTGTCTCATAGAACGTAACAGCAGAGCTCAGAGTAGATTTCACATTAGAATTAGTGCCTCATGGTGTTTGAAGGTGGCATTGATTGATTTGATAGCAAATATGCTTTCAGTAATAAAGTTCTGTCAGGAAAATTAATGAGGGGAAGACAGAAGGACAGGAAAATCCAGGTGAAAGTTGAACACTTAGAGTTCTTTCACATTTATTTAAACACTGCCAATGAAATGTTCCAACCCGATTTGAGCCTGGGAGTGCAGTTCCTTTTATTACTGTTTATTGTTAATAGCAACTATCACTGACTAAAAACTTAAAAGAACACGGGTGACACCTCTGTGAAGTAGATAGCAAAAAGCATTTAGAATTTTGCAGACTGACAAGGGTTTGTTTTTTTATGGCTGAAATTTTAAACCAAGAAAATACACAGCACAGAGGATTTTTGCTCCTTACCCCAGATGAGCCATTGCAGTGCATGTGAGTGTTGGGAGAAAAAAAAACATCTAACAATTGGTTTCTCTTCAGGCAGGCTGGTATACCACCAGTGTACTTTGTGATTACCACAGATAAACATATTTTTCAAATGAAGTGCTGCCAGACACACTACAGTTTTAAATCTCCACTGAGTTAATAACTATATACATGTATGTATATCCAGGCAATGAGATGATGATGATGTGCTGGAAGATCTTTTCAGTTCTTTTTGTCATTCTCATTTGTTTATCGAAAAGCTCTTAAATGCAGCAAGAGAAACTCTGTTAGTATCATCTGTGTTTTGCTTTTTAACTGTTCATGGGGCCATGTTATGGCATCTGATTTATTTTGAGAGAAAATACTTAATACAGTATAAAAGACAAGCTATAATTCCTTGCCTGTTTTTTTGATGTTTCCTGCGGGGTTTTTTGTGGCAGTGTAAGAGAGCCAAACAACTTCCCCTTTCTGTAGTTTATTAGGTTATCTGTCTACTGGATAGAACTAAAGCAAAAAGGATAGGTCTGTTAATCTCGTCAGTTATGTTTCTGTTAGCAGACTTCCAAAGTTCCCCTCTTTGGCTGGTTATCAAAGAAACTTTTATTATTGCTAGCTCTTAGTCCTGCCTTTGAGTCAAAATCTCAAACAACTTCCTTTCAGGGGCTTGAAGTGTCCCATTCATGCAGGTTCTGATCTCTACGTTGCCTTGTTCCTACAGCCAGCTGGGCTGGGGTTCTGCGTGTTCTGTTTATGAGCTCTGGTGCTTTTTAAAAATAAAACTCATTGTCCTTCCCTTTAAAAGGAGAGATGTTCTGTTTCAACCTTACATTAAGGAGGGCAAAACCAAAGCACTGTTCTGTTTTTTTATATGTATATTGCAGAGAGAATGGATGTTGGTATAGTATCTGAATAATTTTTCATACGGTCATGGAAATGGGTTTTTGAAATCAGTGTTTGATTAAGACAAATGATGAAAGAAGGAAAGAAAAAAAAGTGAGCTTATGGGGCATTTTAAGGCAGAACAATCTCTTAGGGAGAAGGAAGGCACCATGTTTTGTCCTAAAATAGGACTTCGGCAATCTAGTTTCATTTCTGTGCTTTCTGCGTAGGACCTTGAACAGAGTCCCTCTGGGACATATCTCATGTATTTCAGTGGAAGACAAGCTCCACACTACCTCCAAGGATCTGGCTAACTCCCATCTAAATCACTATGCTTAGTGTTTCTTGCTAGCTAGCTCTAAGCCTTCAAAGCCACTCAACAGACAGAGGACACTTAAAAGAGTACCTACATGAATTTTTCACCTCTCTGCCTTATTATTCCTATGCTGCAAATGGGACATAAGCATTGTCTTACCTCACTGAGGTGCAACAGGGATCGATGAGATGGCGAGGCAGTTGAATGATACACCTGTGAGTCCACAAAAGATTGAAAGGCAAGCTATTTGTGAGAAATCTCATTGACAGAAATGGCTAAGCAGATGTTCACTATTTCTGTTATACGATGGAGTCCATACTGTCTGTCCATGTATGCACTGTGAAAGGGTATGTTTGAACATGCACAGGCAGTGATATACACTTGTGTATATAGATATTAATCTTTCTGTTATACTTTCCAAATCAGCTATTGTATGGGCTGTTCTGTGGGCACAAATCTGGGAGCTATTACATGGTCAGGAAAGTCATAACAGCCTTACAGAGTAAAATTCTTCATATTTTCCTCATGCAATAACCACTTAATTAATAATAAGAAGGGAGTAACCAGCCAGCCAAAACAAAACAAGCCCTAAATATGAATTATCAACAGCTTTGACATGCAACAGGAAGTTTCTTCTTAATGCACGCTTGTTTGTTTCAAATAAAGTACTTACATGCTGTTAATTTTTTTCTTTTAACCAGGTGAATGGAGCGAAGCTCTTTATCCCTTGCTGACAACACTCACAGACTGCGTAGCCATGATGAGTGACAAGGCAAAGAAAGCCATGGTCTTTTTATTAATGCAGGACAGCGCCCCGACAATAGGGCTCTGCCTGAGCCTTCAATATCGCAGGGATGTTGTCTTCTGCCAAACTGTAAGCAAGCAAATATGCATGATTTGATTGCATTTCAACACATGGTAGGGTTTCTATGAAATATGAAAGATGACTATTTTCAGAACTTTTCAGATCTGTTCTACTCTTGGGTTTAACACTGTGATCTCCTCTCACAGGCTGTGCTATCCTGTCCTTACTGCTTACTTTTTTGACATTATTTGGCATTTGACAATATGTAACTTAAGTGTCTCCTTGAATATACCTTCTCTATTTAAAAAAAAAAATATATTCCATCGCTAGTGAAAATATCCTGCTGTCTACAGAAATAACCATTGCCTTCAAATGGCACCAAGCTAAAACCAGAAGTAAGATATGAAAGAGGGGTTAAAAATAGCCCATGAGCAGAAAGTGTACTCCCTCAGTTACATTTTGTTGTTTTCTGCATCGAGAAAACCAACAGGACCTGTGGTACCTAACGAGAGAAGTCCAGCTACAGGGAGAGAAATAAGTGGGTTTTTTGGTTTTGGGTTTGTTTTTTTTTTTTCCCTAGAAGTTCTGTTTTTGAGCCTGGTGGGGTCTCTTCTGTTGGACACAGACGAGCAGGTGTCTGCACTAAAAAACCTTCCACATTTCTTCTGCCCACTACACTTCTGTAGTGTGTCTACTTCCCCATGAAATCAGTATCTCATTCATTTATCTCTTGGATAATTCAAATATCTCTTGGAGTGTTTGGTGGGGCTGTTGTCCCAAAATGTAATAGCTCATAGAGATAAATTAAGGGAATTTTTCTATACAAAACCCACTTCATATTGCAGATAATTTTAAAACTCAATGCTTTGAATATGTTTATCCACCATAAACATAGCTTTATTCCCTTTTGTTTAATACTGCAGCAAAGTCATACACATGTGTACATATATGGCAGTCACCTGGGAAATTCCTTTGTTGACAGAGTGAATTAAGACTAGTACTAATCTTAGATCTTAGTACTGATCTTAGTATTAGGTCTTCAAGACCTTGTCCTGAGTATCTTGTGACACTAGAGTTTGAATCTTTGCATAAAGCAAACAGGTATTGCATTTTTGAGCTTTTTTAACAAGTCATTTTTTTTAGAAAAAAAATCATTTATTCATACTATCAACATTCATGACCTGGAACTAGCTGTGTTGCTTTTCCATCTGTGACTAAAACAATTTCCAAGGAGACTCTTTTGTAATTCGTACGTTGTAGACCCTAATATAAGTGATTGTGTCCAGAAAACAAGTAGACGTGAGAGCAACAGGATTCCCATTTTGGGAGAGCTTGCGAGATGAAGGCAGCGTGCCCTGAATCTGCTTTTATGAATGTTTTGGGGTTTTGTTGGTTGGTTGTCTCTCTTCAGCTGCAAGGAAGAGTGACATTTAAGGGAAAAGAGCATCAGTCTGACAGATTTTATGGCACCTCTTATATGTGATATTGTTTCCGTTTGGGGCTGAAGAACCCTTTTTGTCTTGAATCATTTCACTCTTGTCTGTTTTCTCTCCCACAGCTGACAGCTCTCATTTGTGGTTTCATTATCAAGCTGAGGAACTGCCTGCATGATGATGGATTTCTAAGACAACTCTACACCATTGGCTTGTTGGCGCAGTTTGAGAGTTTGCTGAGCACTTACGGTAAAGGCACAGGGCAAGTGGGTGCTATTAGCTGTTGAGTCTGCAAATTCTTCATTTAATTGGCTACAGCAGAATATGAGTGTTTGTGACAGTCTGCAGCTTAGCTACAAAATGATTTTGAAAACTGAAATGCAAAACCAGATTATATCTGGAGTACTTAATTAGCTTACAACTCTGAATTTTTTTTTTGCATTTAATTGAATTACTTCTAAAAGATAAAGTGTACTTGGTTTATAATACAAAGGAAAAAAACCCAAAACGTATCATAGTGATTTTTTTTTTCAGAAAATACATGGATTTAAGTTCTGGTAAGCTGGGAGAAACTGTGCTCAAAATATGCTTTTTCAATTGTCTTAACCTCCTGTAATCTTACAGTACAAAGTGAGGTTGGAGAGAAAATAGAAAAAGGGAAAGTACTTCACTCAAAAGCGTTTCACTCCTGTGTCTGAACAGCCATCTGGGTTGCCAGTTAGGGAATGCTTTACTGTACAAATCTGGAATGTCCTGTAACTTTTCCAACACATTTTTCCAATGCAAAGGCTATTATGACTGTGACAATGCTGAGAAGTACTTACTGGCATCATCTAAATTGGAAAGTCAGCATATAGTCTACTTGAAGAATAGTAGTCTAGACTGTACTAGAGAATTGGTGTTTTCTAAACTTGCTAAACTCGTAAAGTCATGACATTGTCTGCTGTCTGTAGGTCAAGGTGAAGGCTTGAGCTCCAGAGCCTCTTCATCCATAAAACTTCTTTATGAGAGCAATGACCTACAGTTGTCATCAAATTGATAAAGGGAAATTATACATAACAAGTAATGATTACGATTCACTTTCTCCTCCTTGATTTAGGTGAGGAGCTGGCAATGCTGGAGGACATGAGTTTGGGAATCATGGACTTGAGGAATGTAACCTTTAAAGTAACTCAGGCCACATCAAATACATCTACTGACATGCTGCCAGTCATCACTGGAAATCGGTAAAAAAAGAATGCAGGGGGAGGGAGTAGGAAGTGGAGTGGGACTGCGGACAGGAGAAGCAGTGATACTGCGCTTGAGATGAATTATATGCTTTTCTACTGTGCTGGTTTTCTCCTCAGAACTTCGAATAAATTCTTTAAAGTGGACTTACTCATTTTTACTGATGTTTCCTTTTACAGGGAGCTAAGCTGAAAAGAGGTATATGGCAAGGCTCAGACCATGGCAGTATTGTTTTATGAATAAATATCATCTCAACCTAGCCTTCCACAACCAAAAGACAGAAGTATTGAATCTTTTCTTCAGCACTTGTGCTGTTTTTAAGTTTCATACTGACTTTTGAAGCTGATTTCATTGTCTGAAATTCACTGCTGTTGATCAGTTGGTCAGTTCTTTACTGTATGCCACTGACTAATGGGCTGCCATTACCACAATGAGACACAGAATGTGTATCAGGCAGTTGATGGGCTGCTGCTGAGGTGAAGCCTATTTAGGATCAATTTCCGAACTATCAGGGCCAAGCTGGCTTTAACTTACGGATGCTTGTGAAACACCAGACTTGGTTCGGCTACTTGTCTGAAAAATTTTTCAAGTTTGAGCTTAAAAGCAATTTTGTTTTACAAGTCTGAAGTAACAAACATTCACATCCTCACATAAAGTGAAGTGTGAGTGATCTGTTACAGCTTTATTATGATGGTAAGCATTTACAATAGAGTCACACTTCCTTTTGAACGCTGCAGCCTGCTTATCAGCTGGCCTTGTACTGGTTTCTGACATGGGGTGATGGGCCCCTGCAATAGAGTTCTTGCCCAGAGGGAGCCAGTTCACAGATGGGGATGAAGCTGTGGAAGGACAGAGGCCTCACGAAAGTCAATGTTTTAATGTTTCTCTATTTCAGAGTCTTTAGAATTTTTAGTTTCAAATTTGATTTCTGGAGGAAATAAGGCTTATTTGATTACAGTGTGCTGTACCAAGCTCCGCTTTAGCTTTGCCCAGCTTTGTCCACATCTTATAAAAACCTAGAATTCTCAAAGGTAAAAAAACATTTAGAGGAATTTGGTTACGTTAAGGCTCACATGCAATGAAAAGTGCCTGGCTGAAGGAGTTCTGTAGTACAATCATGTATGTTATGGAAATTGCTGAGAACTGTGGAAATGGCTGACAGCTGACAGAAAATTCCTTTCAAAGAAAACCTTTAGTTGAAACTTGCCATCAGCTATAGGACACTAATCAGCAGGAAGCCTATCTTCATTAGTTGCAGGTCTGATAGTGTTACTTATTATTTTAGTGTCTAGATTTTACTCAGGAAAGAGAAGAAAGAAATCGTGCATATTTATTTTGGTGCAAACTATTGGAAGCTTTACATTTAAAGGTGAAAATAGGTTTTTTGCTTTCAGACATAGCGTAGGATTTGTGTGTCCATCCAATGTAAATGTGCAACAGAGCAGTTTTGATTACCTTATTATATACTTCTCATAGTTCTTTTGCTGTACTTGAGAGTATATGCTGTACTTGAGAGTTCTGCACTGTAAAGACTCAGATGAAACACCAAGGTGTTGCTTCTAATACTTAACACACAGCACATAAACCACAGTAACTTGTGTCTTGGCAGTTCTGACATAGGGTAATATGACATACCTTAGCCTCTACCGATGTCATAGGATAAGGTAAGTTGCGTTACCTCACATTTGCCATGAGATAAAGCATACACAGTGCTCTTTATTGTAGCTCAGCTGACCCAAGGTAACCTGTTGTGCTGCAGGACGAGCTTGTATGTCTGAGTCATAAGTTTCTGTATTGGTGCTTTTGTTAGCTCCCCCTTCAGTTTATGCTTGGGTTGCTACTGTCATTGTCTCTATCCTTGTGCTCAGAAATGTCAGTACTAGTGACTGTATCCAAAAATGTATCCTTTTATGCATGTGCATCATCCCTAGCCTTTAACATTTTAAAATCAAATATACTTTACTCTTGATGAGATGGGAACATGCCAAAATTTGGCTTTTTCTACCCAAGTTGTTCAAGAGGATCAGTATTAATAAGCACAGCAAAATCAGCTTTTGTCAGGAAATTGGCAGATCTGATTGAAAAGTCCATGGGGATGTAAAATCAACATTTTGGGTTGCTGAAGGTTTGTTTTTGAACTAGAATAGCTTTTCTGATTAGGAGCAAGCTGTTCCTTCGAGTCCTCAGTTTTGACTGATACTTATTTTTTAATACTCATGTTATGTTCTAGATGTTATCCCTCTTTACATAAATAACACATTCTTGGAATGTAGCTTTTTGATCTTTATGTCTAATAGCTGTTTATTTCTTTACAGTGATGGATTTAATGTGAGGATCCCTTTGCCAAGCGCCTTGTTTGATTTGTTGCCGCGAGAGATTCAAAGTGGCATGTTACTGAGGGTTCAGCCTGTTCTTTTCAATGTGGGAATCAATGAGCAGCAAACCCTAGCAGAGAAGTAGGTATTCAGTCATGCAAGCTCAACCTTAATGGCAGTTCAGCAATCTCCTGTTCTGATGGAAATATGTCTCTATGGAGTTGCACTGTTGCATTACTAACAGTGATTCAGTTTCTCCAATACACAAACAAGGGAATACTAAATGAAGATGTCAAATGCAAAACAAACAAAAGGAGGTCCTTCTTTATATGGCACATAGCTGTGGAGCTCCTTACCTCATGGCCTTGAGTCTAGTGCGGGTTTATGTAGTTCAGAAGTGAATTTACAGAAGAGGAAATCTATCATGGGCTATTTAACACAGAGGTGGCGCTTGTGACCCGAGACCTTTGTGAGTGACAGATCACTAGAGGCTGAGAGATCATTCTGAGTATTGTTCTGTATTTGCCCTCTTGGTTCTGCAGTCTCCCTTAGACTCCCGCTTCTGGCCACTGTCAAAAACCAGGATGATGGGACCTTTTTTTAACATATCTTTGCAGTACTTCTGTAATGCAACACTGTTCTTGTAAAGCTGAAAAATATAATTATGTAATTACATTTGCTAGGGAAACTGTTCAGTTTTGGAAGAGCCACCAGAGCCTCCCTCTGTTATGGCCATAACCTGTAAAGAATACATTGACAGAGCACTACTCTAATGGAGAACTCCAGTGAAGTCAGGCATATGCGTGTTGTGACAGCAGCCTTGATACTGGGGTAAAGTGTGCAGTATGATGGTGGACAACTAGAAAAAGTCTAACAAAAGCATTCCAGCAGTTACTGTTGTCCTCTGTTGCCTATAAAGGGAGCCCAAGGTGACTAGCACAGTTACAGATGTCTACACTTTGTGTGCGTATCTATGTATGTACAGTTAGATGAGATGAATCATGGCATTGTTGACAATATTTATTACATTCATGGTTTATTACTCCTACATCCGTATTTCTCCTTCACATATCTGAAGTCAAAATTCTCAATCCTATCTACTTATGTTATGGCTATTATTGGATTATGAACTAAACTAGTAAATCCATTATTAAAAGTTTGAATTTAGGCGAAATGATTTACCAGATGGTTATTTAATATTGAAAGAGACACACAAAAGCCAACACATTTTAATTACTATTTTCTACAAGATTTTTCATTCACCTTCCTTCCCACTTTTACACTCACACTGATATATTTTGTTTTTCTGTAATGAATCACTACAACACTTTTCTGTTATACTTTACTCTGCATTTGAATGGTTAGGAATTTCATGGGATGAATCTTTAAACTGCTTTCTTGTAGTCATATTGCCAAGTGCAGTTCTTTCAAAGACGAGGTGAAGCATTCTACCTTGGGTTTAACTGTTCCCTTCTTCATCTTTTAAAGGTTTGGAGACACCTCACTGCAAGAAGTAATTAACATGGAAAGCTTAGTGCGATTGAATTCGTATTTTGAGCAGTTCAAGGAAGTTTTGCCTGATGATTGTAAGTATTTGGTAATTAATGGCAAATTTGATTGAACAGCACAATTTAGGCTGATTTCATTTGTTTGCCTCATGTTTGTTGTTTAAATGTTAATGATACGCCAGCATTAGTAACTTCCAAGATATGGTGCAACTCTATTTTAATACATTAGTACTAAGTAGGGCAGATTCCAGAGGTTTAAAGGTCAGTCTGATTAACTTTCCTTTTTTAATTTACTTTTACTTTACATCTGTAAGTGGTGTTATGTACTGTATAAAAATGCAACTAGGAAGTTAGATTGTTGTGAGGGGAAGGCATAAAAGTGACAAGTTACAGCAGCAGCACTTTTATGTGCAGTTTTTGGTCACATTCTCTGGACTTATGATAACCTGCACAGAGAGCAACTGCCAGGTTTTTTTCTCTTTTCATGTTTTTTGAACTCTTTTTTACCTTTATAATTATTCTACACTATTTTTAAAGACCACTGGTGCTACGACCTTCAGTTTATCATTTGCCAGTAACACGCCTTACGCCAGAGGTTTTTCTTCAAGTAACTTGAAGTTGTGAATAAGGCTGGTGTGCAGTGTTGGACAGGTGGCATTAACACGTACCTTAAGAGTGAAAGAAAACAAAATAGTCTTGTGTCCACCTGCCTTTTCTCCCTTAAAAAGAATGGCTACTTGTCATTACATCGATCCCTGCCACATTAAATGAGTACCACAAAGAGGGAAAATCTGCCTCCTACCAAAACTTCCTTCTACTTCACTGTTTGTCCTGGGTAAGTGCAGACATATTGTACCTGATTTTGCAATTCAGCTTGGACAAATGGTTTGTGGTTATAAACATTAAGCAAAATTCTTTATTAGAAGTGTGAAAAAAATACTGCGGATGTCCCAGCAGGTGTGCTAAGAAATGCTCTGTGAAAAGCTGAGACTGTATGGGCAAACCTGGGACTGTGATTCTCATAAGGAATGTCTGAGGGTGTGTTTTGTACCTCCTCCGTGGTGATATTTAGGATGTACAAAGTGAAACATACTTTTCCATGAACCCTTGTCAGGAGAGATTAAAATTTTACCTTTAACAGTAAAACAGGTGGTTATTATGACTAGCAAGTGGTGTAGTCTGTGGTAAGTAGAGGCAAAAGGAAAATCAAATGGATCATTCTATTGAAGATAGAATCACAGAATCATTTAGGTTGGAAAAGACCTTTAAGAACATCAAGTCCAAACGTAAACCTAATACTACCAAGTCCACTACTAAACCGTGTCCCTCAGCACCACATCTACACATCTTTTAAATACTTTCAGATGCGGTGACTCAACCACTTCCATGGGCAGCCTGTTCCAATGCTTGACAACCCTTTCTGTGGAGAAATTCTTCCTAATATCCAATCTAAACCTCCCCTGGCGCAACTTGTGGCCATCTCCTCTTGTCCTATCTCCTGTTACTTGGGAGAAGAGACCGACCCCCACCTCACTACAGCCTCCTTTCAGGTAGTTGTAGAGAGCGATAAGGTCTCCCCTCAGCCTCCTTTTCTCCAGGCTAAACAACACCAGTTCCCGCAGCTGCTCCTCACAGGACTTGCTCTCTAGACCCCTCACCAGCTTCGTTGCCCTCCTCTGGACACGCTCCAGCACCTCAATGTCTTTCTTGTAGTGAGGGGCCCAAAACTGGACACAGTATTCAAGGGGCGGTCTCACCAGTGGCGAGTACAGCAGGGGATGACCACTTCCCTAGTCCTGCTGGCCACACTATTTCTGATACAAGCCAGAATGCTATTGGCCTTCTTGGCCACCTGAGCCCAATACTGGCTCATATTCAGCCAGCTGTCGACCAACACCCCAGGTCCTTTTCCACCAGGCAGCTCTCCAGCCACACTTCCCCAAGCCTGTAGTGCTGCATGGGGTTGTTGTGACCCAAGTGCAGGACCCGGCACTTGGCCTTGTGGAACCTCATACCATTGGCCTTGGCCCATCGATCCAGCCTGTCCACATCCCTCTGTAGAGCCTCCCTACCCTCAAGTAGATCAACACTTGCACCCAACTTGGTGTTGTCTGTCAATTTAGTGAGGGTGCACTTAATCCCCTCATCCAGATCGTTGATAAAGATATTAAACAGAACCAGCCCCAATACTGAGCCCTGAGGAACACCACTTGTGACCAGCCTCCAACTGGATTTAACCCCGTTCATCACAACTCTTTGGGCCCTGCCATCCAGCCAGTTTTTTACTTAGCTAGATTACGCCCGTCCAAGCTGTAAGCCGCCAGTTTCTCCAGGAGAATGCTGTGGGTAAAAGTGTTGAAGACTTTAATAAAGTCTAGGTAGACAACATCCACAGCCTTGCCCTCATCCACTAAGTGGGTCACCTTGTCATAGAAGGAGATCAGGTTAGTCTAACATACTATTTGCTGTGAGAAGATATGTAGTCCAAAAATAAAACCTTATATATCACCCCTGTGCGGTTCTTTTTGTCACGTAGTCATTTTTTAACAGTTCATACCTCCTTATTTATCCAGTCACTGCTTTAGTTCATGTCCTCTGTAATTACCCCTTCAAAAAAAAACAACAAAAAAGACAGCCTATTTAATACTTCTCATTGATTTTCTTGAATATCTTGCTACATATGTAAGAGATGATGTGCAACACTTTGAACGTATGACTACTGAAAGTGCCCTAGATATTGAAAAATTTCAACTGATTTATTTCCACTTAGTGGAATATTAATGAACAGATCATGGCAGTGCGGTGTCCTGTCAGAAAGAGTGTTTCTTGTAACTGAACACTGGACAGCTTGCATATTTAAAATTGAAAATACAAGCAGAACATAAAGTATCTTCAGAGTTTCTATGGAGACATGCATGATATCCTATCACCTCTGAGGGGTGATAATACAGGCAGTAACATGTTTATATACAGTTCTGAATAGTGTTTGAAAGCAAATTCATCTATGACACACAAACCAAGATACTCTACCACTCTTGCTCTCTTTGTTCACTCTGTTATTATATTGCTGTCAGATTTGGAGCCCTTGAAGTTTTAAATAACCTGAATGTACATTTCCAGTTGAGTTTAATTAAACTTGAATTTGTTTTGTTTGTGGTACTAAGTAATTAAGAATTGGATTTATTGTTGTAAGCTTTGGTAGTTTCAAAAAAACACAATTGTGTTTGCAACAGGCATGTAGGAATGCTTTCCACAGAACTTATCTTTGTAAAAGTGTTGAATACAGATAAATAAGTGGAGTTTGTTTTGTTTGTTTTATAGGTCTACCTCGATCTCGTAGTCAGACGTGCCTGCCTGAACTGTTAAGATTTCTGGGACAAAATGTACACGCAAGGAAAAATAAGAATGTTGATATCCTTTGGCAAGCTGCTGAGGTATTTATTGATCTGGAGCATCTCTGCATAGTTCAGTTGGTTTTCTGTATGCATATGTATTTTTCGCCTTTTTTATTACCAATATGTTTGAATTTCTTCATTTGCTTGCATGTAGCTTGGAAATGCTGCCAGGCTAAACCTCCTCTAGAATGATACATGGGGAGATAAAATGTATTTTCCCCATCAATATTTTCCCTACAACTCATGCAACAAAGTTCTGCTGTCTCAAAGATGACAACTTTAGACATCAAAGTCCTACGCAACATTTGTGTCTCTCTGAGGAGAAGTACAGGTGTGTTCTCTGACAGAAGGTTGTGCATGAGGAAGGAATGATGAATTGTATATCCCATTTCTAGATATGCCGCAGACTAAATGGTGTTCGATTTACAAGCTGTAAAAGTGCCAAGGATAGGACTGCCATGTCGGTCACCCTAGAGCAGTGTTTGATCCTACAGCATGAACATGGAATGGCTCCACAGGTCTTCACCCAGGCTCTGGAGTGTATGAGGAGGTAAGAGTTTGACTGCGTCACTTATTCCTAAATGAGGCACCATGCAAACTGCAGAGGAGCACCGGTCTCTGTTTCTATCAAAAGGGAAAAAAGTAAAAGTCAGAAAATGGCAAAACTGGCTGCTAGAATTCATCCCTCCCCTGCATGAGTGAGTTCCGTATGCTAAAGCTGGTTGTTACCAGATTTGCATCAGATGGGCTTCAGTTTTCAGTAGTGAATCAGGAGTTTTCAGAGAAGCACGTAAAAATGTGTTTTCAATTAATGCTGAGCTTACAGAACAGGAAACTGGTGCTTCTTTGAAAGTTGTTTAAGGATGAGCTTACCTGAACTATCATAGCATTGGGTTTCTTAGTTCTAGATCAGGCAGATTTCTCAGGGATGACCTGTCTTTTGTTCTTGGAAACACAGACACCTGCAGTTTGCACTGGTTTGCCACGTGTCTTCTCTAGCAATGAAACACTGCTCACTGGGCGAGATGTCAGTACGAGTGTTTCACAATACAGCAACCAAATTTCATCACGATGTGTCAGTGTGCTGTTGTCGTATCAATATAATGATGTTCTGTATTCTGAAGCAGCAGAGATGTTTGTAGAATTAAATATTGTACTAAAAAAAAAAAAAAAGAAGAAAATCTGTTTACTGTTGTTCAATGCCTTGTTTCAAGCACTGCTGGAAAACTCCGTAACTCACATACCAAAAGAAAGGATAAGAAATCTAGCTTTAGTCTTTATCGATGTAGTTCAACAATGCTGTTCAGTCCTGTTTTTCAACATTCACTCTTACCGAATGTACTGTACTGTGTGTCTTCTCACCAAATTCTCTAGAGTGTTCAATTCTCTTATCCTTTCTGTATGTTTTTGCTGTTTGACCCTTTCTTACTCTTCAGTTATCTAGAAGGAAAACGTCTCATATAATAACACTTGCAGCCTCTTACACTAATAATTTGGTTTTTGTATCTACATCTGGTTGGATGTCACAGGACTTTTTTATTTTCACTTTTTTGCTGCACTTTTTGCTGCATTGTTACAGAGTTAGTACAGTACATGAAAACTGCATTCAGAGACTAATTAAACCTTGATATTAGAAAGAAAACTTGGAACAGCTTTGTGAGGGAGAAGTTATTAACTTAAAATGGAGCTAAGTGGCTCTCAAATATCTTTCTTTAAATTATGCAACTTGTCAACTGAGACATCTGAAAGAAAGCTTTGTTGCACGGTTGTTTATTTAGTAAGAATAAAAACTGAACGGGTATAATACTAGGAAGCTTGTTACTTTCTTTAGTTACTGAGTTAATGGGGGTTTTTTTTAATGCAGTCATGGACACAGTGAGACAAACATTAATAATAACATTGTTTTGGACCTTCAGACTATCAATTTAGTATAACACAGGATCAGATAAAATATCGACCCAAGAAGCACGTTGCTTTATGTTGACCTACACAGGGATTTTGAAAGAGGGCCAATTTAATCAAAACCTTTGGCTCATGTGTTCTAGCAACATCAGGGACTTGCTCTGACAGGTAAAAAACATGACTTTCTCTTCTGTTAAATCTTTGACCGAGAGAGATTGTGCAAAACAAATACTGACTAGTCCTGAAGGAATACTAAGATTAGACCATTTTTCAAGACCATCGCTCTTTCTTCCTCACATCTCATTGCTCTCTGGGTTAGGTGGTTGTGTTTTTAAAATTATTTGCCAGTTCTGCTCAGAAACAATGGCACAGGATTAACAAAGTTTAACAAGAGAGATAGGATTAAGGAAAAATATGTAGGAGTCCAACTCCACGCAAACCCATTTCAACCGGGACAGGATGACCTGACCTAGATGACAGACAAATTGCTTCCAAATTCCTTTCCAAATTTGCATTCAGAAAACTTGCTTTTTCTTTTAACTTGTGTCTTTTATTTGTGTAACTGTACTGTAAAAGGGAGACTTGGTTCAGTCTTGAAGAATTCTGAAGTTTCTGGGTCAGTTGGAAGGAGAGGGAAGAAGTACTATTAAGTTGTGAGACTCAAAAGTATTTCATCTCTTCTTTGCTGGTAACTTTCCAGAGAAGAAAAGCATCCTTGCTTACATTCTTCTATTCTTCAGAAATTAAGAAAACACCCTCTTCTTCCATGTGATGTTGGTCTTCAGAGGTGTTAGTTCCCACTTACTCCTCCTCAAGGCCTTCCTTTCCTTCCTAGTCTTGTGATAATTATGTATGCATGATTATTATCGTGGACATCAAGGAGAGAACATTGAGTGCTCGTTGTAGATTCTTGTAGAAATTCACAGATACACGTTTGTGGCTTTCACCTTAGAAAAAAATATTCTATTAGAATAAACTCACTTTTCTGTAAATAAGTCGCAGCTTTTCCAGTCCCAAATCAGATATATGGTATCTCACAGCCTACAAACAGTAAAGTCATGATGATATGTCTGGAAGTCCAAGCTGCAGAGGAAATGACTAGCTAGCCAGTAAAGGCAGGTCAAGAGTCGAAGTCCAACTGGATCACATAGCTTCTTCCATCCACAGCAGTGCCGACACTCCCCACTAGACCTGTGACTCCCTGCCCTCCTCCCCCCACCTGGTTACTGTCCCATCAGATACACCAGTGCAGCTGTTTGTATGAATATGCTTTAATCCAGTTTCAGTCAAAATCAGCCTGGGTAGCAAAATGCTTTATGTGTTTAAGGTAGCCCAGCTCATTTTCATTAAACCAATTAGGAAGTTGCAAAAAAAGCAGTTCAGCCAACAGAGAAGAGCTGTCTCTGATAGGGGATTTGAAAAGCAAAAAAAATGAAATGGGGTGAGGGAAATAATCTCTCCTAGCTGCCATGGTGATGATTAAAAAGGCTACGTAATAAAGCCCTGACAGTCATGTTTGGATATAACCACTCATTGCAATAAAACAGCCATGATAAAAAGCTTGGTTAGATTTCTTCACTGGTTGACCGCCTTTAAGAATAAAACTGTGGTGGGTTGACCCTGGCCACCTGCTTGACACCCACCCAGCCACCCTCTCACTCCCCTTCCTTAACAGGACGGGGGGGAAAATATTATGAAAAAGCTCGTGAGTTGAAGTGAAGACAGGGAGATCCCTTGCCAGTTACTGTTACAGGCAAAACAGACTCAACTTAGAGAGAATTACTTTCTTGCCAATAATTTGGATGGTAAGAAACAAAGACGAAAATTAAAACGCCTTCCCCCACAACCCCTTTTGTCCCAGGCCCAAGTACTTCACTCCTTCATTCCCAATTCCTCTGCTTCCTCCCCACACTGAACAGTGCACAGGGGATGGGGAACAGGGGTTCAAGCTCAGTCCATTACAGCTCCTCTCTGCTGCTTCTGCCTCCTTGCACTCTTCCCCGACTCCAGCATGGGTCCTTCCCACAGGTTGCAGTCCTTCAGGATAAACCTGCTTCTGCGTGGGCTCTCCATGAGCTCAGTTTCCTTCAGGAAATATTCACCTGCTCCACCATAAGGTCGTCCACAGACTGCAGGGTGGATATCTGCTCCACCATGGTCATCTCCATGGCTGCACCTCCTCCCCTCCTTTCCTGACTTTGGTGCTTACAGGTCTGTTTCTCAGATCTTTTCCCATCACTCCTCACTGCCATGCAGTGTTTTGCCATTTCTTATGCACGCTTTCCCTGAGGCACCACCAGCATGGTTGAGTGGCTCAGCTGTGCCTGCGGTGGGTCCATTTGAGCTGGCTGGAACCAGCCGTGTCCAGCATGAGGCAGCTCCAGCTGCTTCTCACAGAGAGGATTCCCATACGCAAGCTGGATTAGCAGGGAATTTGCTGTGTTTCTTTACCCTGGTCCTCTCCTAGAAGTAGTCTGATGATGAATATTTTAAGACACTGTACAATTTGGTATATTTGGTATTTCCAAAAGTTGACTTTTCACCCCTTGTGTGGAAGCATCTAGATGGGCCAACAGTGACAAAGAAAGCACTTTCCAGCCGTCATTCCCACTGTATGTGTCTGTGCATATGTCTTTGTGTAAAATTGAATAGCTTGGCACTAATTTTTAACGGTAGAGATGTGGCATGTGATGTTCATAACATCTCACCATTTTGAGCCTTTCTTCCTTCTTTCCTTCTCCCATTGTTTTACTTCCTTATCTATACCCTAAAATGCTGTTCTTCCTCCAGGTTATTCTGTTGAGCCTTTATCCACCACTTTCCAGTCAGATTAGCTTTCCACTTACTGATTCTCCTGATCACACACGCACACACCCCTCCCCACTGTTACAAAGAAAATTGGGATTTGCAGGCACCGTCCAGTGAAGGCACCAGAAGTGAAAACATATTTTGATCACCAATTTGGATGTGTTAATCCAGATCAGAAATACAGTTGGTTTAGTTCCATGCACACCTAATTCCATTTGACTTGAAGCGTCACCAGCATCTCTTTCACCACCTCTAGGGTATCCCTAATGTCTTCCAAAACATTGTTGGTTCCCTAACTTTGCTACACAACCAGCAAGGTTGTGTATCACCTTATGTATCACATATTTTATGGATGGAGTGAGCACATTTGTTCTAACAGGATCAGGCTCATAGGTTGCATTTAGTTGTTGCTTTGTAAACTAAAAATAGAGTTGGACTGCACAGGGCATAAGAGTGATCCAAAATGAAACACCACCCTACAAAGCCTTGGGTTACCTGAAGAGGTGTTCTCCACCGTAGGCCTTTGATGCTCAAAGCAATGTAAGAAACGGGGGCATAATGAGATGCATGCATATATTGAGGCACTTCAGAAATACGCATTTTGGAAAGCACATTGACACACACTTGAATTCATGTTGAAGCAGAAGAGTAAGTGGGTGGTTTGGGGATTTTGTTTACATATTGAGCAGGTAGTCAAGAGGTTAAATTATTTCACTGCAGCCTACATGGAAAGATGTTTGAAAGGGTCAAATACTACAATGGTTATTCATGTTCAGCTTGCTTTTCAGAGCTCCACTTCTTTACAGCATGCGGAAGCATGGCAGAGCAGCATGGGATATTATTGCTTGGTAATCTGAAAGAGTGAACATGGAAAACCATTTATGTTCAACCTACATGTGTTTATTTTCAGTAGACTACAGTACTTCTTTCTTATTTTTCTCTTTTATTCTCTTTCCCTCTCCTTATTTCTGTAATTGTGCTAATACATATTTTTGAGATGTTTTTCCACGCTTCCTTTATTTCATCTTCTGGTTTTGTTGTACTTTCTTCCATGTTTATTCATTTTCTTGACCACCTTGTGTTGCCATCTCTTTTTATACATTCATTTGCATGTCTGTCTTCCTTTCTGTTTTATTTTCCCTCCTCCCAACCTTCTTCCTTTTCACAGCATTGGAACACGGGAGGTAGTCACCCAGAAGAACTTGAGTGGCTTGGTGCCCATCCGAGATTTCAGACTAGATCCCAGCCTCCTCTACTCTATTCCTTTACTAGCTCTCAGCCCCAATTTACTGATTGTGTGGCTGTTTCTGAGCATAGCATACCTGGTGGCCAGATTACGTTGCAAGTGAAGATAAGGTTTAAAAAAAAAAAGAAAAAAAAAAAGTGCTTGAATGTGTGTTGCCACTTGGTACCTGCTGGACAAAGGAATGTGTCATAGCATTGTCTGCCAAGAATTATTATTATGCCTTACAATTTTACGTTTCTATTGTACTAAACTGTAAATATACATCAAATTATTTTATCAAAAAGAATTGTATTGAAACTTTAAATTATTGTTCTGCTTTCAGTGCTTGTAACATAGTCTGACATTGGCCTGTTACCTCGTTACTTTAGCCGGCCTGAAGATCTCTTACCAAATATAGTTTGTGTTACTTGTTTCATGTATTCCAGAGAAAGGAACTCTGTCTGAAAAGAATTTGTATCTTTTTGTATATTTAAGGTGTATGCTAATCTTGCCTTTCATTTTTACGAGGTATGAAGAGAAACACAAAAACATGGGTGGGGTTTATAAGAAATTGTAAGAAATTTATTTAAAGAAATATAAAAATTTCTACCTTCATTTCAAAGCATAATATACAATTTACATTACTGAACAGTTTGTAAAACCATAGTCTTGTTCCTTTCTCATGGTTAAGCATGTTCTAACAGACTAGTGTACCCACTCAAAAAACAACTTGCGGTGCGCTGCATGCAGAATTATTTCATTCTGTTTGTAGATCTGCATTTTGTGATGTATTAAAGACATAGAGTGACTTGTGGTTAGGAAGAGGATGTAATTGGCATTAGCCTGCTAATGATCCGTTATCTGTTTCAGGTGCTCTGTTATAGAACTTTTTCTGAAACAGGGTCATTATCATCCTAGAAGTTAAAGATATTGGTCTTTAATGCTTCAGGCAAGAAGAGGGAGGTATCAGTTAGCTCCTTTAGTAGGTGGGTTTGAGGTTTTCCTTTGGGCTTTGTTTTAATTACACTAGACTAAATATTACTGTTATTTCCATTTTTAAGTGTTGGACAGCTTTAATAAGTTATGATGTTGATAGTGACTTAGAGATAAATGAATGATGGTAAGTTAACATTTATTTAAGTGGTGAGACTAAAGCGGCTTACCTAGTTTAGTCACGCAGAATCATTGCAGATGAAATTTGATCATCATTTATATATAACATCAAACTGGGATAGGCCTATTTAAACAGAAAGATTTTGTTGATGCAGTGGTCTAGCAAAGCTTGTCAATAGCAATAGCTGATAAAAAAACCTAACCTCATTTAATGTAGTTTGCTAAATTTATGAAGGGATTTACTTCGCTTTGTGCCTGAGATGACAGAAAATTGGGCTTCTGAGGAGAATTCTTCTAGTACTGTGATTTCTATTTTCTACTATTATTAACTTGCTTAAAAAACATAGGTAGCTATAGCTTTTATTATCATTTTTAATGGAATTTGAAAGCTTCTGAGAGGGGTAAGCTTAAAAAAAAGAAAAAAAGCACAGTTAGAATAAAAATTAGAATTAAATCCTGAATTTGGTGAATATTCTAACTAAAAAAAAAAAAAAAGTGGTTGTATTTGTGTCTTCATGAAATCAGACTGTACAGTACACTATCTCCTGGTATCTTTCTTCACTATTCTTCCAATTTTGTTTTTAAAAGAAAAAAACCCAGACATATATTTTTAATATATATATATATATTGAAGCATGTATCCTATTTATTTTAAGTTGCAATTAATTTAGGTAAATCCTTACTGTTGATGAGATTTGAAATCATGGTATGATGGTATTGGACATATCCATGTCCTGTGCTGATAGCTAGTACCACCGTGTCTCCATACAAATCATCTCTTCTTTCTGATTAACACTGGTTCATTTGCTATGGGTACCAAAATCTGCCTTGTTACAAAGCGAACAATTGTCAGGTTGAAACTGTGGCCTTGTTCTTGCGATGTGATGACTGTCCTGGTTCAGTCTAACAAGATGCGAAGATAACTCTAGCAGACGTATTTCCACTGAACTTCCTGACATTATTAATCTGTTCAAATAAGGTATGAAGGCTTTGCTCATGACTATCAGTAGGGTTGCAGCGAGACCACCCTTAAATTCATCTAGAATGAAAGCCTAGGCTTTTTGAAAACAATGTAATTTTTTTCTTTTTTTCTTAAACTTTGGTGGGGACAAGTTTTCATCTGTTTTTTCTTTTTTAGCTTGGTCTGTGCTTTCATTCAGACATTCAGATTTTAAATGCTGTAGTGCATACTGCTTACGTGCTTCCAGCAGAAGAAACATGGCACATGAAATGGTGTGTGAAATATATCTTTGTCACCATCTCTATGGCCTACCTGTGCCATAGTGGGACATGCACAATAATCAGATGCAGTGTAATGAATTATGAAGAGAATGATTCACTTTGGAGTGAAAATGCTCATCTGGCATCCCATATATGCTATTTAATCTTATGGGTTTATTAGTACTCTGAACTATAATTTGTGCAATTTTTTGATTAATCTATTTGACTGCAACAGCCTTTGGGATGGACTCTGTAAAACACAAAACAATGAAATAAAACCAGTGTCATCACGTACAATCCATTCTATAGAAGGCAGTCATAGAATGTGCTCTGGAGACAAATTTCAAACTTTCTTAAGGTGCTTCTTAGAGCAAAAAGTTAAAATGTTTTATGAAGTTAAACTAGGTGGTACCTGCAGAACACAGTTACAGTCAGTTTAATTAACCAAAATTAGAAGAATGGTGAGGTCAGTAAGAGCAGAGAGCTTTCAAACTGAACCAGAATCCAAACCCTCCTTTTGAATCGGATGACCACAGTTTTAGCTGGTAGATGCTGCAGCCATCTCCAAGACAGGAGTAACCTGACATTTCTGCAGTAAGCTGGTGTACTGTACACTTTGCCATGAAGTTCCAATATTAAATCATTGTTTGGGTTTCAGTTCTCTATCAGGGAAGGACATTCTCCTGCAAGCCTAAATTGATTTATAATATATATTTAAAAGATAGTGCTTCCTCTTTGTATGTCTGTTTTTGGATATAATCAAAGGAACTCTGAAGTAGATTTACAAGTGTAAAGAAGCCTTATAACTGGAGTATTTTTTTTATTGTAGCACAGAACCTCTTTGTAGTGTGGGGCAGTTGCACCAAAATATTGGGTAAAAATTAAATTCTGCACAGCTTTGTTTCATTGGGGTGATGACTGTCAATCCAGCCAATCTTTTTTGCACCCACACAAAGCTGCTACTTCATGATTAAGAATTTTTTTTTAGAGTACGTTGGTTTTCAAGTCAATTTATGCATGCAGAGATAACTGGAAAGTAATTATTTTTGTATCAGCTCTAATCTTTAAGTAAGTACTGATAATACTGACGTACAGGGAACAATAAAATTACTTTAAAGCTCTTATTGAGAGATCAGCAGTTTTTCTTTTTCAGCTTAATGTATTACTAAATTAGCAGAACTGCTTTTAAGCAATCCCTTGGGATCCCTTGTGCAATGAAGCGGCATGTGAACTCCACAACAATGTACCCTGAAATACATGAAACCGTCGTGAAAGAACTTTCTCAGTAGATGTGCTGCTGCTTTTTAGAAATGCAAAACTAGCAATCAGACATAGCATGTGTCCATTCTGTGTGCTTCTTACTAGCATTGTATGATGAGTCATCATTTTTAATATTTGCAGTGGCAAATTAATTAAACGCTCATTAAATATAACCAACTTTTTTTTAATGCTATAAAATAACCAGTTCATTTCATCTTAGTTTAAGTCTTTTTTTTTTCCTTTTTACTGCTGTCATTTTTTGTGCTTGTTTTTTTTCCCCAGTGAGGGTTGTCGGCGAGAAAATACAATGAAGAATGTTGGATGTCGCAAGTATGCATTTAATTCCCTGCAACTGAAGGCTTTCCCAAAGTATTACAGGCCTCCAGAAGGAACTTATGGAAAAGTTGAAACATAAGCATACTATGTCCTTTAATTGCTGTTCCATTAAAACACGTGGATACACTCTAGATTAAACATGATTTTGTCATCCAGAAGAGATAAATAACCTTTTTGTACATTTCGCTAGGTTATACAGAGCATGTTACTTAACAGAATTGGAATCTATAGTAACAATTATTCTGACACCTTAGCTTGAGAATAGTGTGATGACTCTGCCCGTTTAAATAGCCTTCAGTGTATGTCAGATGAACAGGTATTGTGCTACTTAAGAATTACCTATATGCAAATAGCTAGGTACCTCCTGGATGGGCAAGGACTCTAGGAATGGCATTTAGGCAGCTGTTTCACATAACATCTTTTTATACTGAGTTGACTTGAGATTGAGGTTTTCATAAACTTTTTAAAACTGAGAGTAAAACTCAAAAGTTGTAAATAAAAAGGGATTGGATCCTAGACAGTCCAATAACTGTAGAATGCATTGTTACAATCAAGAAACTGAAGTTTAACTTTAAAAAAAGAAATCAGCACAATAAAAGCCAGGAGTATAAATTGTTTTACTGTATATAGGATACCATCTTCATATATGAAATTAACAATACATAAAAGGCCAGGCCTATGAGGTCTAGTTTCTAGTTCTGTCCAAATAAAACAAATTCCTGTCATTTTTGGCAGATAAGGACTTGGGCACACATCTTAACTGTTTTTAAAAAGTGTTTCAGAAACATAATGATGTTTAACCATTAATGCCAGCAACAGCTCCCCCGGCCCTTCCCTACTATAAGGCAAGTGCAACAAGCAAGTTGCTAATGTTGCACGTGACATGTTCAGTATGTTCCATGGTACTGTATATTAATTAACACATTTTTACCCATGGTTTTTTATATCACTTCTGGATTGTAAACATTAGTATCTCGGGCGGTTACACTTTTTTGATTGGTGGTTGATTTTTTTTCCCCCATACCATTTTTCTATGTCAATACAAAAATGCTCAAAAGTGCCCAATGCATCCCCGTTACTCCATAACCAAAATGGGCTTCTGTTTACCTTTGCATTTTGGGTGGGCAGATGTTCAGAATCCTGGGGGGGAAGTATGACTGTTTTCAGGGTATTTCTGAGGAAGGTAGGGATGCCCCATGTTGATAGAAAGGAACTGCTCACGTGCTACTGCTAATGCATGAGAACTGCAGATGTGTTCTAGCTTATGACTAAGGTGATCCGTTTGATAGCATTTGGTAAAAAATGTTCAACAGATCTCCTCAGAAATAGTCTCCCAAAGAATGCCTTTGAAGCTAAGGTACCTTTTTAAAAAGCAGCTAAACATTAATTTCCAAATTTTAACAGGATTAAGTAATCTCTAGCTAGCTTCATTTAACATACTGTGCCCTTTCCTTCTTGGTTCCCAAGGATGTAGGTTTTAGAATAGAAAAATCTGCCTATTCTTGTGAGAGTAGCAACAGCCAGGTAAGTATATGGCTGTTTTCTGATTTCTTTCTCCCTCTCACTGATGTTTGTCTGTGCTGTCACTGCTCTATCAATCAGTCATGTTCATTCTGCTCCCATGTAGGTTTGGGGGTTACAGGTCTAGCAGTTTTTGCATTTTGCTTTTTTGCAGTTTAACGCTGAGCAGCACGTCACAAAGCCAGGTCAGAGATATCTGCTGAACTAGGTTGTTACCATTATTTCAGTCTCTCTAGAATAACAAAACACTGAATTCTGTGCAAAATCAGTGTACCTATTCCAGGTCTGAACAAATCATCTACAGTAGAACAGTCCCTTGGAATTTTACAAACCCTGTTTGCCAATTAATAAGTGTTGATTTTATTTTATTTTTTGCTAATATGTAAACAAATATATGATGAAAAACTTTTCAGTGGGATCTCTTTAGACGTGTTACTCCATTAGTTCTGCTCAACCTTCAGTCCCTGGCCCATTATTAAATGCTACATTTATTTTTGTATAAATTATACTCTTTATATCCCTTAGTTTTTATGAGTTGATAATTTTATTTTGTATATTTCAAGCATAGTTAATTATATTTTAAGTCCTGTATTGTTACACTAAAAATCTTCCAACGTTCAGCTTCACAAGAAAATAACAAGAGGTCTGTTGTAACAATTAGTGGAGCCACTCTCTTAGACTGTGGCCAACAATCATTAGATCTACTCTAGAACTTCACGATCTTTTATTTATTTTGTATACCAATGTAATCAGAAAACGTTGCCGAATTTTGTATGTGCATGGTTTTTGCTCACCTTTTTAAAGTGGTGGAATACCAGTCTCAAGTACTGCATTATTTTGTTTAAAATACTCTGATTTCAGTACGCTTACATGTAAAACATTGTTGTCCAGCTAACATTTTAATATATGACGTTGTCAGTACATGCACATTGACGGGCTTGTTTAAAGGGCGCAATGAACAGTAAGATCTCGAGCAGTTCATCAAAAAAGAAAAACTGTGAAACTTGAAATCCACATAGGACGCTTCACGAGGGTGAAGTAAGCTTTTCTGTTGCACAGGAGAGAAAAAAATTAAGGATTACTGTAAAATGAAGTTCTGTCTAATGTTTTTTGAGTACGTTTTTTTAAATTATAAAACATACAAAGGTAAAAAATGAAAACTGTTGCCAAGTATGTTCTGTGTATGTTCTGTGAAAGTACCTACAGCACAGTTGCCTTTTGTTTCATTTATACATGTAAAATTATTGTATAATACAACACTGTTTTGTCCCAACACAACTGTATTTGCCAAGCTTTGTGCATTGAAATATTTTTATTTATTTGGTTTTGAGCAGTATTAATATATCATAAACATATGGCTACTGTTTTATATATTCTAGTTCATCCAACCCATGTATGCTGTAAATGTGCTAGTCTTTAGGATGGAAACCAATAAAGAACTGACAAGAATAACAAGTGGTGGCTTACTTTTGTTGCGTTTGTGGTAAATTAAAATAAACACTTTCAGGTTCCTTGACTCGATATGCTTTATCTGTTGGAGAGTATATTAAGCTAAATTGTGTATGGAGATATTTTACACAGATATGCAAGTCAGGAAGTAGTTACTTCTAAACCCTGCTAAAGTACAGCTGCTATCAATTTTCTGTAGTTGAGTCAGGCACTAATTTGTCCCACACGCTATACATTGAGCAACAGTTAAACAAAGCAGCAGTATGAGATTATTTCTTTTTAAGTTTATATACTTTCTCCATGAATCTTCTACAAGACCTTCCTGAACTTCATTCTCAGTTTTTCACTCTTCCTCCCATTAATAGAATTCCTTCTCTGCTGCTGCTTCCCCTTCAGCCATCTCAGCAGCTTTAGTGGACAGGTTGTCATTGCAGATTGTCATTTTGATTTCAGGTTAAATAAATTTTATCTAACAGTGCAAAAGACAATAATCCAGAGCATTCTGTTTTCTATAAAATATGAAGAATAAAACATAAAAATGTAATTCTGCTGTCACCGGATGTTTGAGAACTGCCAAATACAATTTTATTTGAGTGAAAGAGGACTGAGGACTACAGGTGGGGCTCAGTTAATTAGTTTTTCTAGTTACACAGCAAGAAAAACAGTACCAGAAAAAAACCCTATGCTGCTTTCATTCAGAATGCCAAACGAGAACGTGCATGACAGGTGGGAATTCCTAAATTGCAAATGCAAAACACATATATATACATGTGCATGTATATATATACATACATATCTGTATTTCAAAATTTTTAAATTGGTGTCAAAAAAGTATCTGCCAGTGTTCTTTTCAATTTAAAAAGGTGCAGTGTTTAAAAGATGGTTGAAAGTTTAATGTCTTTAAAAGGCATTCTGAGCTATTAGAGAAATTGTCACTTGTTTGAAACTGGTGTACGTGTCTCTATAAAGATTGCTCCATTCAAAACCCAGGGCGACCGTGAATCCGGGTTGCCTGTGGAACTGTATGAAGGGCACGTGCGTGTCTGTGGGTTGTAAATGAAGCCATGGGGAGCTGCTGGGAGCAGCAACGACCGCGTCCTTTGGTGTGGAACCAGCACTCGTTCCATCTCTTTGCCATGACTTCTGCTGTACGACAGCCTTCGGGCGGGACTTGAAGCTCTGGTACAGACTCCTGCATACGGGCACTAACTGCACCCCAGACAGACTTACCTGATGTCACGAATGTAACATCTTAACGTTTGAAACATGTACTCTGACAAAAGAGGAAATTTTAATAGATGAAACACAAAAAATGCATGAGAGAATAGAAAACCCAAGAAGAATACAACAAAAATAACAATACACTTGTTTAAAGAACAAAAAGAGTCCTCATCGGAAGAAATTGTAGGTAATTTTGGTGACCAGGAGTAAGCTTTTTCAGGGGTTTTTAGTTTGCGAATCCTTAAACATTTCTAAGACCCGCCTAAGAAATTTTGTATCTATATATCGTTGCTGAACGCATACGGGTTTGTTTAATCCAGGAGGAAGTAGTTAATGATTTGCTTATGCACCTGGACACGCATAAGTCTATGGGGCCGGACGGGATTCACCCAAAAGTTCTCAGGGAGCTGGCAGGAGAGCTCACCAAGCCTCTCTCCATTATCTATCAACAATCCTGGTCAACAGGAGAGGTGCCGGATGACTGGAGGGTGGCCAATGTGACGCCCATCTACAAGAAGGGCCAGAAGGAGGATCCCGGAAACTACAGGCCTGTCAGCCTGACCTCGGTACCAGGAAAGATCATGGAGAGGATCATCTTGAGTGAGCTCTCACGGCAAGTGAAGGGCAGCCAAGGGATCAGGGCCAGACAGCATGGGTTTAGGAAAGGGAGGTCCTGCCTGACCAACTTGATCTCTTTCTATGACCATGTGACCCGCCTTCTGGATGAGGGGAAGGCTGTGGATGTTGTCTACCTGGACTTTGGTAAGGCCTTCGACACTGTCCCCCACGGCATTCTCCTAGAGAATCATGGCATAGACAAGTGTACCCTCCACTGGATAAAAAACTGGCTGGATGGCCGTGCCCAGAGAGTTGTGATTAATGGAGTAAAATCTGGTTGGCGGCCGGTCATCAGTGGTGTCCCTCAGGGCTCAGTTTTGGGACCGGTCTTGTTCAATATCTTTATTGATGATCTAGACAAGGGGATTGAATGCACCCTCAGTAAGTTTGCGGATGACACCAAACTAGGTGGGAGTGTTGATCTGCTTGAGGGTAGGAAGGCTCTACAGAGGGACCTGGACAGGCTGGATCGATGGGCCAAGGCCAACGGTATGAGGTTTAATAAGGCCAAGTGCCGGGTCCTGCATTTTGGTCACAACAACCCCAAGCAACGCTACAGGCTTGGGGAAGAGTGGCTGGAAAGCTGCCCAGCAGAAAAGGACCTGGGAGCGTTAGTGGACAGCTGGCTTAACACGAGCCAGCAGTGTGCCCAGGTGGCCAAGAAGGCCAACAGCATCCTGGCCTGTATCAGGAATAGCGTGGCCAGCAGGAGCAGGGAAGTGATCGTGCCTCTGTACTCGGCACTGGTGAGGCCTCACCTCGAGTACTGTGTTCAGTTCTGGGCCCCTCTGTACAAGAGGGACATTGAAGTGCTGGAGCGTGTCCAGAGGAGAGCTACCAGGCTGGTGAGGGGTCTGGAGACCAGGTCATGTGAGGAGAGGCTGAGGGAGCTGGGCACGTTTAGCTTGGAGAAGAGGAGGCTGAGGGGAGACCTCATTGCCCTCTACAGCTACCTGAAAGGAGGTTGGAGAGAGGTGGGTGTTGGCCTCTTCTCCCAGGTGAATAATGACAGGACCAGAGGAAATGGTCTGAAGTTGCGGCAGGGGAGGTTTAGGTTAGATATTAGGAAGAATTACTTTACTGAAAGAGTGGTCAGGCACTGGAACAGCCTGCCCAGGGAGGTGGTAGAGTCACCATCCCTGGAGGTATTTAAGAAACGTGTAGACATGGTTCTTCAGGGCATGCTCTAGTGCCCAAGATTATTGTTTGTGGTGGGGTGTTATGTGTGGGGTTGTGGGTGTGGAGTTTAGTAGGTGGGTGTGGTTGTTGGTTTTTTTGTTTGTTTGTTTGTGGGGTTTTTTTTGTTTTGTTTTTCTTTTTTTTGTGGTTGGACTCGATGATCTCAGAGGTCCCTTCCAACCACTAAGATTCTGTGATTCTGTGAAAATAGCTCTCCTTAATGAACGACAAGACTTTCAGGCTGTGAATGGGAAAGCTTAACTCAACAGCAACCTCTTTTTCTCACATTATTTTAAATGTCAGGCAAACTTTCTGCTCCCAATTAATGGAATATTTTGCCCATTTCAACTGAGTCCCTTTGGCAGCGTGATGGTGATGTGGAGCTGTACCCTGCTTAATTCAGTAGTGTCCAACATGATCAGTTGGTGGCATGAAAACACAGAGCCTGGTATTCCTGCTGAGCATCCCATTTTTTTCTTAAGTCGTGCCAATATTAAGTTGTATGTTTTTGCCAGTCTGGTCCTATATTTCTGATGTTTTCTGTATTCCGCACAGACTTAAGCATCAAGAAGTTCTTATTTTTTGTGGTGGCTATTCTATTTGTGCATATACCCTACGTATTATGAATGTAAACTTCTGCAAATCTGCATTTTAGAGCATAAGGAACATACTGTACATCACTAATGTAATTTATCATAAAATTTTGGTTCTCGCAGACAAAATACTTGAGATACTGTGCTGTTTATTACTTCCGTGTATCATTTTGTGCCTAACCCCGAATCACTAAGCCTGTTCACTGTTCCTGAGGGAGCAGGGTGGAGGAGCCTTCCCAATGTCTCCAACAGTAACAGCAGCTGCAACCCCAGACAAGATCACTAGGCCTGGAGTCAGTTACTGCCCAGCAGGGTCACTGAACATTTAATTATTCCTAAAGTTGAAAAGTTAATAGAGATTACAATGTCCAATGGGAAAGGCACCACCTGGAACATGAATGAATTACACTGTGTCTGAAATTGGTGATCTGGGGTGGGCATGGTTTTGTTTGCTTAGTGCTCCCATCACGGTCATTACAAACCTTTTCTGCTGGAGCTTCACAGAGATTCCTGGCAAAAACCTTTGGGAGGGAGTTTGGAAGTACACCCCAATTGAGGGTGACAGAGCACTGGAACAAGCTGTCCAGCCTGCTCTAGGTGAACCTGCTTTGGCAGGGGGTTGGACTAGATGATCTCTAGAGGTCCCTTCCAACCCCTGCCATGCTGTGATTCTGTGATTGGATGGTGAGGGGAAAAAGGGGAGAAGTTTTAGAAAATTCTCAATCATCTAATTTAAAATTAATGTTGTAATTATAAGGAATGTCAAACTGGAATACAAAGCAGATGATACTTATCCACAGGACCTACAGATCAGCCCTGATTCTGCTAATTACGATGTGTGCTTAATTGCTTCAGTCTGCTACTTCACACAAGCTCATAAAGCTATTTCAATATCATAGAATCATAGAATGGTTAGAGTTGGAAGTGACCTTAAAGATCACCTAGTTCTAACCCCCCCTGCCAGGGGAATACCTCCCACTGGACCAAGTTCAAAGCTCCATCCAACGTGGTCTTGAACACCTCCAGGGATGGGGCATCCACAACTTCCCTGGGCAAAATACTGTTCCCTGTTTCAGTGTCTCACCACCCTCACAGTAAAGAATTTCTTCCTGATATCTACTCTAAATCTACTGTCTTCCAGTTTAAAGCCATTACCCCTCGTCCTATCACTACATGTCCTTGTAAAAAGTCCCTCCCCATCCCTCCTGTAGGCCCTCTTCAGGTACCGGCAGGCTGCCATAAGCTGTCCCCAGAGCCTTCTCTTCTCCAGGCTGAACAGCCCCAGCTCTCTCAGCCTGTCTTCACAGGAGAGGCGCTCCAGCCCTTTGATCATCTTCGCGGCCCTCCTCTGCACATCAAAGCATCAATAAAAATCTTAGTGCTGCCCCGGCCCTACACGGGCTGTGCGTACGTACCACTGTGATGCGGAGAAAAACTGCTGACCTCGGGTGATTCACATCGCGTCAGGATGGGGCAGGCCATCCATTTATTCGCCGCGTGATTAGCCAGCGATCGGTGCGTAACACAAGTAACAAGATCAGGAGCAATTAACAAGAACAAAACGATTAACCGGAGCGAAGGCCTTTAAAGCCAACCCCCCACCCTCACCCGCCCCCTCACTGCGGCGCCCCTCCCGCCCAACGGCCGCGCGGCGGCAGTTCGAGCGGGGCGGTTGGGGCGCGCGGCCGCCCCCGGCCCCAACGTCCGTCGCCCCGAGGGGAACGTTCCGCCGGCACCCGCCGGGCTGAGCCCGGCGCCGCGGCCGCTCCTGCCTCCCCGCCCCAGGGGGCCGAAGCCGGGCGGGGCAGGACCTTGCCTCAGGCCGGGTTGGCGGCGGGAGCGACCCAACGGGCGGGCCGAAGGGACCCCGCTGAGCTGCGAGGCGGCAGCGGGGCGGGTCGCCGGTCTGCGGCGCGGGAGTAAAGGCCCGGTTCGGGCGCGGTGGAGGTTGGTAGAGCCAGCGAAGAGAGCGGCGGCGGTGGTTGCCGTCTTTCCTTTCGGGGAGGACAGCGGCGAGGGAGGCCGCTGTGAAAGGTGCAGCCTGGCTGATCCCTTCGACCGGGCGTTGCAGATCCGCCCCCCCCCCCCCCCCCCCCGAGGTGTTATTTCGAATTATCGTTCCTCATAAGCGAGGAGTGCTCGGCAGTGTGCACTGTCCCCTCTCCCCAGTCTGCGGCAGCTCTTTTAGAAACATGCTGGTAAAATAGTATTCTTTCTTTAATCCAACAGGAGTGAGGCTCCTGTAGTAGTACTGGGGGGGTGGAACTAGACGATCTTCAAGGTCCCGTCCAACCCAAACCATTCTATGATTTGTTAGATCCTGCGCTTAAATGAAATTTCGTAAAAAATCATAATCAGGTAACTGCTTATCTTTTAGATTTCTATTGACTTGGCATATCGGTGGCACTTGCATTTTCCATTTTGAAATAGAGGCAAGCTGATCTTTAGAGTTCATAAAATACTGTAGCGATAAAACGTTTTAAAAATTGCTTAAATTGTAGCTGTGTCTTGAAATACTGCTGTTCACACATAGTGCAAATTTCAGAAGACCTGAGAACCAAGATAAAAATAATCTACTGGTTTTTTAGGTATTTCAAGATGTTTATTAAATTGCCACTGATTGATGTTGGTATTGGGCAGATGATGGCTCTGGCATCTAACATTGAAGTCCTGGAGAGCACCTCCTGCTATAGAAATGCTCTGTTTGAAAAATGTCTGTAAAAATGCCCTTCATGTTACAGGTTTGTAACAAACATGGGGTGATGTAGCCTAGATGTGTGAGAAACAGGTCTTGAATAGCATTTGTTAGCTAGGGTATGCTTATTCTAATTTTTTTCTATAAGTTCTTTCTGACCTCACTTTCTGATTCAGGGTTATTCCTGGCCCATTTTGTTCCTCTAAGCAAGCGTGAGATTTTATTGCATGCTCTTCATGATGTATTTTGATCACATTTCCCATAAGCTTGACAGGACTTTCAGTTACAGCACATGAAGTTACATTTTTCAATCAACTTTAAGTTGTATGAGTGAGTGGGTATTCCTTGAAATGCTGTCACAGTATCCACAACTTCGTGGTCTGTAGGCAAATGGCTAATGACTGTCTTTGACTTTTTTCAGTTCCTTGTCAGATTTGGAATACTTTCACAAAACTTCTAGATCATCCAAAAAAGCGAAGTTTCTGTATGGAAAATAAGGCTTCACAATACCTATGTGGGAGTAGTCTCTGCAAGTAGATAACTGCAACACTGTGAGACATGGTTCATTGCAGGAGCTAGAATAAAGCTTATTGAGAAATATCAGCCAGTAGAAGCACTTAATTATTGAGTTGAAATATGGCAGTGCTACTAAAAACTTAACTTGCTTAGTTTCCTCAGTCCCATCCCCTTTCCTCTAAGAAGGTTCATCAGCTCAGCAGGAATTCAGAAAATGCAGGCGTAGTCCCTCATCTGCTGAGGGGCAGTGGGCACTGCAGCGCTTGTGGGAGGTCAGCACGCAGGAGCAGCCGGAGGTGTGGTGCAAAGCAGCTTGGTGCAGCCGACCAGCAGCCGCTTCTCCAGGCACTGGTTGAATTTCTCAAGTCAACATGAAAAGTGGCACCTCCTTAGTTGTCTTTTTCCATGGCAACAGTGTCAGGGGCTGCCTGCAGAGCTGATTGCAACTTTTGCCCCCAGGAGCTGATGCAAAGCAAAGGTGTGGGATTTGTTTTCCCACAGTGTCAGGCTAGGGTGACTCAGCTCCAGGTGTTTGTACCTCTGCACTTGAGAACACTTGTCTTTGGATGCTCTGCAAAGCGCAGGGAAATGAGAACTATCAGCTGTTATGGAAGGGGAAGAGGAAGACATGTCAAAGGAGGACCGAAGATTTATTTGTCCTGCCTTCTTCCCTCATAAGCAAAAAAGGAAAATGGGCAATGTTTTTACTATGTGTATTTAAATTGGTTCTGTACTGTAATGTGGGCTGACTCAACACACAAAATCCACATATCACCCTCAGCTGTGTGTGCTGTTTCTGCAGTGGTTTACACATTCCAGATTCTGTCTCCGCTGCTGCCATCAGCACAGCTTTGCAAAAGTCACTTTGACTATATCCATGATGGACACTTGCCACCCATAGCTTGCCTAACTTGTAGGTATCTTTGTTGCTTGATGTGGTGTTGAGCTTCCTGAGACTTTCTATGTTGGGAATTGCTAATGAGGAAGTCTGTCATTGAGACTCACCTTGGTCTGGGCTTCCTTCTTCCACCCAGTGCTGGGAGAAGAGACAGAGCTTTGTACCTCTAGCCTCACAGGTACAGCCACAACCCTACCCCAGCTGCATTCATCACACCCAGTCAGGTTACACAGATGTGGACAGGGTCCTTGTTTGCTGCCTCTGCTTTCCGTTGCTTTGCACCCCTGAGCTGGTTGCACAGGATGCTGGAAACTGAGCTCTTTTTCTCTTCTGTGCCTCTCTCCTTTTCCTCCAGTCATCCTCAGAAGACAACTCCAAAAGCACCAGTTGGCTTTTTCGGTGCATGAGTTGTTATCCAGCGTGGCCCTTTCCAGTAAGGTGGTGAAGGGCTGCTGGTTTAGGTTATGGGAACTTGGTGGGGATTTTACTGAGTGGAGAAATGAGCAAGTGATTTCTCACCTTGCCATGAGGGATTGTCACCAAGAAAGGCAGGCCGATTGCCAGGGGGCATTTCCAGTTGCAAACTGTTTCCTGGGGTGAACTTAACCTGGGTTAGCTACCTGTTCCTCATGGTTTGGGGTGGATGAGCAAAGAAGCAGCCTCTTGTTTGTAATTCCACAGCCCAAATGTTCCCTGGGTACACGGTTCTCACAGTTAGGCCTACATTTCTTGAGCAGTGCTGTTCTGCTGGTGTTTTGTCTGCTCCGGGTACTCTCATACTGGTGGGGTTCCCCAGGGGCCAGAGAAACACTCGTTTTCTGGGTCCTGCTTGGGCAGACGCAGAAGTAGTTCTAGGTGTCTTGAGAACTACTTAATTAAATGGGCAGTTAATAGGTAAGATTGAGCAGCCAGCTAGATTTGAGGCTTACCAACCTAAATTAGGAACCTCAAAATATCTGTACTTTGTGATAGGAAAAAACAGCCTCATGTTCCGTCTTTGACAGCTGCTTCTACCTTATCACTCTGAAAGGACAGAATAAACATGGTGTGGGGTTTCCAAGTGTATTTGTACAGTTTTTTTACTATTTGCATTTTCAGAAATGTCTGTGTCAGAAGTATTAGCCCTGAATCGATTTGTATAGTGCCATTGTGGTGCTTTCCATTGTATCACATTGTCTCTACTTCCCCTTCTCTGGGTATTCATTTCTTTATTTCTTTTTCAGCTCTCATGGATTGAGTCCTCAGAGAATAAGGATTATGAGGTTTATGCAGCTTGTGCATGGAGTACCTAAATTAAATTATTTTTGTCTTTATGGTGGAGGTAGTTAACTAGAAACTTGATGACTTGTCAACAAACTGTAGCTGCTACAGATTCCTATCTACTGTCAGACTATGGATCTAGATAGACAGTAATCTGATAATTATTCTTATTTTCATATTGTAAATCAAGATTGATAGTTATTTGAAGAATACAGAACTGTTGAATAGTGTTACTAAAGAAGTGGCCAGCTTTTCCAAGGAAGGAAAACTTTTGAACTCACGGTAGTTTCAAAAGACTGAGAGGAGTCAACTGTTGTTCTGGTCCCACCCCTTCCTCTGTCAACCTGATGTCTGCACTTGCAGAGCTTGAGAACAACCATGTGAAGGCATGCAGGGGCGGTTCAGGGTCATCCAGAACGTTAATACTCCAGTGCCACTTCAGCGTCTCGCAGGTGCAGGACACTGTGTTAATGCTGTCGGTTGGTTCTTGATGAGCTAAGCCAGGAGTCAGGGCTAAAACCGAGTAGAAAAGAAGTACTTAGAAGGGTAGAAGCTTTGAAGGCGCTTAGATCTAGGGCGGGTTTTGCTTTGAAACATTTGCTTTTTTCTTTAACCAATTCATGAATCTTGATATGTAGGTGACCTGAGTTCTGCATGGAGGAGGCATTTAATCTCAGTAAGAAAGGCACAACAGCACATCGTGTAATAATATTGCCATTTTAATAAGGTAGAATAAAAAGAGGAATATAGGTAGTGGGGGAATCTCATGTCCCGGCAGGTGCTGGGAACCCTGCTTCCGTGCAGCATCGGACAGACCCTAGATGGATTCCCACAGCAGGCCGTGCAGATACCCTCCCTGGGGAGGGTCAGTCCCCTCCCGCACCATGGTGCCTTTTGTCTTGCGTAAGGAACAAACCCATCTATCTCCTCCTGGCAGGTAGGAGTGTCCTCTCCTCTCTTTCATGATGTTCACCAGAGCGTAGCACCTGTGGACGTGGGGCATTCCAGCATGTCCCATTACAGCGCTGCTTATGTGGGGGTTATACAGCGGTTACTCGTGCTAATGTACTGGCTTCTCAAGCCTGAAGTAGGAGGCCCAGCAGGGCAGGCATGGCTTGACCAGCATCACTGTCTCCTCCAATACGTCTTCTGCAAGGCTCCCAATACAATTTAGAAAAGAGCAGGGCTGCAGCAGGGCTTTGATATTGAAACTAGTTAGTGGGACAGAACAAACAACTGAAATACTCAAAGGGGGGAGAATGTGGAACGCTGGGAAAAAGCTCAGCAAATGCCTTTCACAAGGATAAAGTGGACTGAAAGATTGAGGAAGGAGAGCAGAAACCAGTGTGTTGGAGATTTGAACAAAAATACGAAATAACTGCATAAAATTCCTCAAGAAGGGGTGTAGAAACGAGCCGTAAAAAAGTTCTGTGCTAACTGGAGGAGCTGAGTGTCTTGAATATGTACAGGACAGCACAGGTTAAAAGGATTCAGTATTGGGGAAATAATTTTTTTTAGGTGAGCAGATACAGAAGAAAAGATACTGAAAGCACGTAGAAGGGGAAAGAAAGAAAACTGGTTCGTTTGTAGAGAGTTTGATGAAGGAAATATTAAAATAACTATAGGAAATAAATAGTTTGATTGCATTAGTCTTGTCTGGCGTGTTGTGATACTATGCTTGAAAAGAAGTAAAAGCCTGATATGACTAATGGGGCGCCCTGATTTGTGAACTTTCACCACTGAACTGCAAGCACTTAGGATTTTTGGCACGTTACTTTTGAGGAATGATAGCTGTATAGACTGGCAGTGGGCAACGTAGTGTCAATTTTCCCAGTGTGCAATTTGTTAAAGCAAAATGCTACTACTGTAGTTGAGATTTTTTTCAAGGTTTCAGGAAAAATCATAGAGGAAATTTTAAGGCTGGCTGGCACTGCTGTGATGGCCTGAATGCTGTTCATAGCCACAGAGGGGTGCTGTTTATCTAAGCAGCAGGAGTCTCATTCTTCACTGTGCAGAGACAGGAAATGGCATTACTCAAATTTATTGAGTTAGGGGAAGTGTTTTCCAGTTTGATGATTTAATCAGAATTCCTGAAAGCCTTCTTTTTCCCCCATGAGTTAATATTGCTGTGTAGACCAAATCAGTGAGTTTTCATAAGGAGGTTGCATTTAAAAACAAAGCCAGCACAAATACTGTCCATTTTCTGAAACTCTCTGGTGCTGAACCTGCTGACTTCAGCAATATTCAGTTTTTATTGTTCTAATAACTGCATTGTATGGATTTTTGCTTGCAGTTGGTCGATGCAAGGGCACTAAGTCAGCACATGATGTGCTTCATTCTCATTCCACATACCTAGAATGATGGGTTCAACTCACTGCCCATGCCCAGGTCCCACATTTGCACATCTGAAATTAAGCTCTGCGTAACAGCGAGACAGTCTGTGTGCCGCTTGTTGTAGCATGGACATTTGCTTTCTGTTTGAGCTGTGATGAGTTACCCTTCTGGAGCATTTCTTTAGACTGTTGAGTTCAGCTGCTTCAAAGAAAGGAACCCTCTTTTATCCTTCCTTTGCTCCCTCCCTTCCTCACATCTACATGAAATCTGAATTTGTCACTAACTTTCTAAACATAGCTGAAATGTTTTATTTCTTGTGTCTTTTTTTCGCTCCTCAGTATTTCAAAGTATTAATATATTCTGTTCTGCCATGGCCTTTGCTTAGTTTAACTGAAGCATAAAGGCATTATTGATGTTTTCTTAATCTGTGCTGATTTTTATACCCCACCCCTCCCTTGAACTGGAGGCTGAGCCTTCAGCCACAGAACAGAATTTGACAGGCAGGCAAATGTGAGCAATGTTGGGCAGTTAGGCCTGCAGCAGAAGTTCATAGGAAAAAACTTCCGTGCTGCTGGTTTGGACGGAGACATAAGTGAATATTCCTTGAAATTACTGTTGTCCAAAAAGACTCCTAGTTTATACAGCACAATAGGAATTTCCCTGCGAGCCATAAGGTGTGTCATACCCATTTAATGTAGAACATTGTGTAGTTTATAGGACTTTCTTGGTTCCTTGATGCCAAACTCTTCAACACTGGCAAGATTTTGCTGGTAATTAACTTGACTGATAAGGACAGGCTTTTCCAGGAGGATGGGCGGTGTAAAGTTGAAGGGGCTAAAAGTCCTTGCCCCTTCCAGAAAGTCAACAACAGCCAGCGGATGTCTCTTGTCTGATTCCAGCTTCTGTGTATTTGCCTCGAGAGGCAATGAGCCATCCTCCCTAGCTTCTGTTGTCTTCTACAGTGCCGTAAAGCAGGCAAACCTCCTCTCTCCAGTGAGCATTGTCTTCCCTTACGGTAACTCCAGAATGGGCCAGTGAGTGATACTGGGTGAGGCAGAAGCTGCTCCAGGTGCTCACTTTCCCATACGCTTGCTTCCCAGGAAATTCCTTGTAACTAAGCCAAAAACACCACAAATGACTTCATCCTGCCACGGAGCCATACAAAAAACGCCTAGGAAGCTTTCCAGAACAGCTAATTTTTTATTTTTTTTTCCCTCGAGAATATTTTATTAGCTCCAGAATTATAAAATGGACAGTCTGTACCTCCTTCCTAGAGGTATCTATCTCTCCCCCTGCACCCTCCCCAGCCAATACCTTCTGTCTCTTGTAGGATGCCAGACTCCGGATCCCCCGTCTTGTTTAAGGCAAGTAATTGAACTGTGATATTTCACAGCCTGCAAGAGAGTCCGGCTCAGACTCCAGGACAGTCTGTTTGCCTCACCTCCCGTAAGTACACTCTGGCATGTATCCCATGTGAATCCTGTTATCGCAGTGCTAGCACGTCCCACTCACTTCTCACTGCCACTCAGGGACTACTTGAGTGTTATCTTGTAAAACTTCAGGAGAAAGGGAGCGTTCCCCCTGAAGCTCCCATACTATCCAGTGTTAATGATACTCTGACTCAAAGATTTGCTTCACAGTAGGCAGATAGAGTGAAGTCAGATTTGGGATACAGGGTCCTTCCTGAAGGACCACTATTTGATGATCCTAGCTTGACAAAAACACCTCAAGGGGGTTTCCTTAGGAAGTGGCCATAAAGTCTTTCTTGACACTTCCTTCCATTTTCTGCATTTCTCTTGGTACAATGGAATCTGCTGTTTAAGGTCAACTAATCCAACTGATGTTTTTGGATCTGAGCAGCTACTGTTGTACTTTAAGCTTTGGGACAACACTACCTTTACACAGTTCTACTCCAAAAAAAAAAAAAATTATTCAGGACAGTCCTCATGTTCCAGAAAATATAGTGATACCAGGGGTTTTATTGCTTCTTAAGACTCTCAATTTTTATTAGTCCCCCAAAGTTTAGGCTAGTGCTTCATTATATTTTCTCTGGCTCCTGCAGATGCCTGTGTCTTTTCTTTCTGATTGTTTGATTTCTTCTTTGCTCTCTATAGAAAAAACTCATGCTCCACTTTCTGCTGGATCACACAGCATCTAAGTGGTGAACTAGTCGTAGCAAGTATGGTTAGCAGTTGTGTTCAGAGGGCTGATCCAGTCATCCTGAAGGCTGCTTTAGTATTTAAGTGACTAAAGCAGCGGTTGAACATAAAGTCCATCCTTGACTTCAGACGAAAACAGGTATTGGGCAAAAGACTCAGTTTTGAAGCAGAACCTGTTTAAAATGAGGTGACTGAATGCTTTTCTAGTTGCAGCAACCATACAGTAGAAGCTGGGTTATTTCCAATCCCAGTGCGTGGCTCTCTTCTAATGAACTGACTCATTGTGAGCTGCAGTCGTCATTGCTTCACGAGGCCAACACGCTGAAGCTCAGAAAACTTGCTCATAATTACAGGTTGGGAAAACAGACAAAGCACAGTCAAAGCTATATTTAGTGTAGAACAGCACCCCGGGTGTAGTTTCAGTGACAGATAACCTCTTACCCCATGAAGGTAAAACACTTGTGCACTTTTACCTCTCACTGGATCAGGCAGACAGTTCATGGTCAGCTAGAGTGCAGTGGACAACTTCAATACGATTTGGCCGTGATGCTCCAGCGTTGAGAATCGGCCGTTTACTCACATTCCGCATCCTACGTCATCCTAGAGTTTTCTCCAGTTCGGTGTTTCTCTTGTAGGGCAGTGGCTAAGCTACAGTCGGTACCACTGCTGACAGAGCCATGGCCAGGGCAGGGCCCAGACCTGTTCACTGGTATGTTGGTTCATTCCAAGTGTCTGTATCTGTGAAATAAACATTCACCATCCTTTGACTGGAATTTTATATCCTGTTCTGGTATGGTCTTACACATTAACAAACTCGCTAATGCCCTTCAAGAACTTTTTGAAATAGAGCTTGTGTTAATTAAACAGATTTCACATGTTAGGACCATACGTAACCTACTTCAGGCTTTCTGATTTTAAATAACAGGCCAGAAATTTTTCAGGCTTTTAAAATCTATTTGTTAGAGTTGGCAGAATAGAACTGCCTTTCAGGAGCACCAAAATAATTACCAAAATTAACAGTAATTATTTCTCTTCCTTGCTGGGAACTGTATTCCCAGTAGCTTCCAGGTCTGGAAGAAAAGAGCTGACTCACGGTAGTTTGGCCCTGATGCTACTCTGAAGAAATGTTTTATGTTATCAGAAAGGCTGTGAGCTCCCTGGTTTCTAGGACAGCCCGTCTTCCCAGCGCTTCAAGCTTTTTTTTTTTCCTCTGGTCTTTTTACTTGAGATGGAACTTCCTTGTGGTCTGAGCTTCAGCCTTGTTCATTCTGCTTTTGAAAACACAGTCCACCCTTGCTTTTCCCCATATTCTTTTATCTTAAGTTGTCCTTCCAGCAGGCTGCAACATTTTCAAGCCCATCTAGATTTTTATCTAAGACTTTGCGCTTTGCCAAAACTTAACTTTTCTTTTTACCTCCTAAGGGATGTTCTCTCTGTTATGCTGTGATGTCTGTGGATGCTTCTGGCTCATCACTCCTGTTTTCAGCAATTTTAAAAGCATTTTCAATGCATGTAAAGAGTGACCATACCATGAAAGCTAGCAAGTAGACACCTCAGGGAGTAGGCAGCAAAACCTGTGTTGTACATATATTTACCATAGAGAGGTTTCTTTAGAAATACCTAAATTTTGCCCAGATTTTATTTCACCTAAATTCTCTAAGTTACAATTAGGGCTTCTTTTTAAGGCAGTTCTTTTGCTTTCTTTAACTTGGCAGAACAGAGTGAAGGTACTCTCCAAAATAACCTTTGAATAGAGGGAAGGAAAATAAGACACTCAGAAATAGGAAGCCTTTAGGCCTAGGATGTTTTCCTTACAAATTTGAGGAGAAGGATGTACTTTTTCCTCTTTCCTTCTTAGAAAACTGAAAACCGTGTCAAAGACCTTAATAGTTCAGCTTGTTTCACTGTTGGAACTTAAGTAATATTTAATTGATGCTCAAGAGGAAACTCTTCAAAAGCGAGAACTGAGAATATTCTAAAGGTGCAGAGGTTATTTGCATTAACACAAGGGAATCTCTCACATTCTTTGGGATTTAAAGCAGAAATTTTTTCCTGTCCTCACAACTGCTTAAACCACCAAGGACTATTAGCATCTCAGAATTTGTTTCTGCTTCTATCCTCCATGGAATAAATTCTAATATAAACACCTGCTGGGAAAAAGAGGTGGCACATTACCTTAAGCAGCTCCTTTCACCTTGAAGTTACTGCTAGTTATCTTCCCAAGTTCCATTCACAGAGAAGCAGGCCCTGGCATGTCAGTAGCTTAACTACTTACTCTTTATTTTGCATGCAGTGAGAGACTTGTTTGCCCAGTTACTCAGAAGGAAATTGCATACAAATCCAAGTTGAACATTTCATGACCTTGCGTGGTTCTAGAAATACCCAAATTTTAAGAACAAAGGAGTTCCAGAAGGTTCTTCTTTCAGAGATCTACATCTTCAAGCTTCTGCTGGTGGCAGCAAGAAGACAGCCATCTGACGGTTCTAGAGATTTTGTTCACATAGCGCAAGCTGGAAAAGTGGTTGCAGTCTCAATTGCTTATTTAACACTCATTTTGTTGCATACAATATTTCCTGTAGCATAAAGGTTTGAACTCAAATTTAGAGTTCTTATTCTTTTAAAGGATGAGTCCTGATAAAAATCTGCTGCTGTAAGTTTTAGGCAGTGCCACTGAGTCATAAGTAAATTTACGTTGCTAGTGTCTGTTAATGCTTTCTTGTAATGGAAGGGTTTATTTTTACCTGGCTTTAGCTCAGATGAATATATGTAGTCACTGGGGCTTGCCTTACTGTTAATGAAGGGAAACAGGCACCCTAAAGGGACAGATAAATCATATCTAAAAATAGAAAAGTTCTTGTTCAGACCTCTACAAGAACAGTGTTACAAAGGTATGGGTGTAGCATAAACAGCAGTAGCTGCTACTGTGCCTGACACTTGGAAACTTAAACAGTGTAGACATTTTCCCAGTGTTTTGCTATCCAGCAAATAAATTTTCGAGTGGGTGGCACTGTGTAACCCTGAAAACAATTTCTAATTCTCCGCTGCTACACAAACCCACACTGTTGAGAAGCTAGGTTTCATCTGCAGTGAAGTTTCTGTTGACAAGGGCCCTGTGCACAGCAGATTTTGGCCTGAAGGCTATCACCACCAAGCGGATTCATGCACGCACACGTTTAGAAAGTATCAGAACAGAATTAGAGCAGACAGATCTTGAAAAAAGCAGTATTTATTTTAAAGTACAACCCAAAGTTGTATCCGTAAGAAATGCACAAGGTATCTTGTTTCTTCCACAAGTCTTGGCTGTGTGCATTTCAGTTCAACTTAAAAATGCATTCAGGTTTACAAATGTACAAACAGCACAGAAAGTGTATTACAGTCTCAACAGAATGCTCTTACATTCAGCCATTTTGCTCTTAAGGTTTTGTGTTGGTTTCGTTGGTTTTTTTTTGTTTTTTTTTTTTTTTGTTGTTTTTTTACATTCTTAGAACCTGTGTTAACAAAGACAGCCTTATCTTAAAAAAATACTCTGCATTTTAGCACAAAGTGCCTTTTGATTTTAAATTAGAACTTGGAGGATAATACTGGAAAAAATTTAAAAACCCAAACTGGTACTTTTTCAGAAAAGTATTGCATGCCAGGACCGTTTTATAGTTCAAATTGTTTCCGAAATAACGATGGCAGATGGTAAAACATGAAACCAGTGAAATTGTTCAGATTTACAGGCTTCAGCTGTAGTTGGGATTTGTGACCACACCCAGACTCTGTCAAGCTTATCTGCAATCTCACACTACCATATTGCAGGACAGGCTTTAAAAAGGAGCAAGTGATGGAAGCAGGACTGGCAGGGAGGGAGGGGAGGGGAGAAAGAAAGAAAGCAATGACCAGCAACAGCCTGAAAATGATGTTTCAAAAATTTGCATTCAGAATTGTATTATGACCCAGGTAAGAGTTCTTCTTTCCTTTTGCTGAACTTCAGTTTTCATGAGGATAGTGTGAATTAGACCAAGGATCTGAACTTCTTCTTCCAATTGTTGGGCTCCAAATTCTCCAAGGATTGTAGGTCTGTCCCATGTCTTCAGCAGGATTGGCAACGGTGGCAGCAGCGGGCGGAGGAGGAGCGGCAGCGGAGTTTTCGCTACCCATCAGATCGATGCCTGACAACGCATTTGTTGGAGTGGTGAAGGGAAGGCCACTGTTGAGATTACTTGACCAAATGGAACTGCTGAATGGAGTGGTGGACCACAGGCCACTTGGGTTGCCAAGGATTGACTGCAGTAAAGACAGAGCCAGGTAAGTAGCAGTTTGGCAGCCTCTACTTTCACCTTGTTTACAGCCCCCCTGAAAGAAAAGTACCTAAGAAGCAGCAAGCCTGCTGTGGAATGCCTTCCGTCTTCACTGCAACAGGCAGGAAGAGAGACAGACTCTCTCCTCTGGAAGTCCAGAGACTTCCAGACAAAGTAAACTCCCTTTACTAGAGCTTGCACAGAGGAACCACACTACGAATAGTCACGAAACACATCTGGTAACTGAATGGGCTGCAGAATGCAATTACATTCCAGGCTTTTAAGATATTTTCCTTTGAGCTTATACGTCCCCACACCATTACTGATTTAAGCACTACTAGTATTCAAGCTTTAACACGCAAGGGCCAAAAAGCTCAAGCTTAATCAAACTAGTTAGAATGAGGTAGATAAACATGGTTCACGACTTGAAAAAATAACAAAATTCAAGTTGCAATGGAAGGTAATAGCAAAGTTTATTCCTTGATCCTTTTTTGTCTGTTTGCAAACTTAACTCCTTGTATTCAGACATTATCTATAATAAATTGTACATTTTGGATGAACCTACCTGTGTTCAGCCCCACTGTACCTCCCCATATTCCCAGTATATACTTTTTCCCCCATCCAAAAGTTCTCCAGATGAGAGGGGATTAGAGAACTGGCCATTTGTCATGGAGTTCCAGTAAATCTCTCCTGGTTCAGGACACCTGGAAGTCTCTGACAAATGGTCCTGGTGCAGATGCAGGTGTGCTGCAACACGTCACAAATGCATTTGGGATGCATAGGACAGGTACAGCAAGCCTAGAGAACACATGCAGAAATGAACAAGGCCCAGGTTGTGTCAACTCTTTAATTTATTAAAGCCCAAATAGTAGCAAGCGACAAGCAGAAGAATCTAACCCATGGTGTGGTGGGAAGTGATACCCGGAAGCAGCCAGAGATGGAGATGAGAAAGGTTAGCATAACTTTCATGCTAATATTAGCACAGAACCTGCTACATGTAGGCTTAACGCACTACATACCTCAGCGCCAATAGATTTAATGTACATAGGCTGTAAATTCAATTTGCAAATATACAGTAAACTTGATACATCCAAAAGGTAGTGGACTTGTTGAGTAAGTGCTGTAAGGTACAAACATTCTTATGTTTGGATTTACTGGGTGCAGACAGGGCATCCCTTCCTAAGATCTCAGCCCTCAGATAATGCACACTAAAGGTTAACCAGTATGAGTGTACTCTGCATCTGAAGATTACAATAAAAATCCCTTTAGAATAAAGTAAACAAGGTAGACCCTGCAAATGTCTTCACTTCAGGCTTTTATTTTCTCCCCTGGAATGCAGCAGGTATGCTGAATCATACCTGAAACTGGTCGGACACTAACACATTACCCAAAGCGTCCTCACAGAATCTGACACCGAGGGCTGGACAGGAGGTTTTGAGCATACTCAGGGGTTAACTGGGCCAGCGTCATTAGGACTCTCCAATGTCACTGAGAAGTTGAGCCAAACCAGGGTCACAGTTTATTACTGTTATATAAATAAATAGTTATATTTAAGCTATACAAGCATTAGACTACTAAGCCTACAGCAGGAAACACTAATTCTGCTGCTCAGACACCAACCCTAGCACACTAAAAGTCCACCCTATTTCCTGCTGTGGGCAAGCGCCAGGAACTATTCCTACATTTGGGAGAGCCTGATAGAAAGATAATTGCTGAAAAAGTGGAATTAACCAGGAAAGGCACGGCAGAGAAGTGTACCTTGGGTTAGACTGCTACTCTTTTTCTGGTGGAGAAAGGTAAAAAGGGTTGCCAGCACTACACGCGGGGAAATGGAGGAAACAGGAATAAGGGATTGTGGTTAGAAAGAAACTTGGGAAGAAGTCCCAGCAATGCGGCAAGGCCTGAGGGGAGACAGGCCCCAGAAGTTTAATTTGATTTAGTACCGAAGCAAAGAGTTACACACAAAATGGTAAAGCGAGAGGAACAGGGAAGGAGGATGATCAAAATCAACTCCCCCAAAACGTTCCTAGAAAAAAGGGTAATACAGAAGCCACTATACAACTGCTGTTTGCAAGAACGGCTTTGGCTCTTGTGCCAGAAAGGCGAAGAGGACAGGGCTCTGGCCTGGTATCTGCTCCTTTCTCTAGCACTTAGAGCAAGGAGGTTCAGTAGCAAGAATACGTAAGTTTTCCTGTTCTGGCACACCATGAGCACTTGAAAAAAATCACTATCATTAAAAAGGCTTTAAACACTTCAGTCTGTTTGCTGCTTCTTATTTGTTAAGCAATCTGCTCCTTGAATAAGCTCCTAAAATGCTTTTTGTCTCCCCAAATCAAAGTATTTAAAGGGAGAGACGGACAATTCTTCTATACCATTTGTCTGGCTTCCATCTTGATGCTTCCTGAAGCACACTTAGGGTATTTTTCAGAAGCAGCCAGGAAACAGGTTGGGAGCTAGAGAGATTGTTCTGGTTGTCCTCAATCCCTCCTCCTATCAAATGCTGAGAAATCTGCCCTCCATGTGACCAAAAAGCAAAAATCTCTCCTTACGTAGTTTTAATGACATTACAGCTACAGTTGTAACCTCGTGACAAGGGCAGGATCAGTGAGTGTGTGTCTATAAGAAGCTGTGTGACCTTCTTCGGCTTCCCCTGCCCGCTGTCTTCCCCCCAACTCCATCTGAACTGCTACCAGGTGAAGTAAACACTGCCTCTTACTCACTACAAAAACATTTTCAGAAGACAAGATGAAGAACGATTTCAGCTGGCACTGAAGACAGCTGTTGCGACGTAAGTTTTATTCTGACAGAAAGGGAGGTACAAGGCTGAGAGACCAGTGCTACAATCTGTGTAAAACTTGGGGTTTTTTTCATCTTCTTTGGCTATAGTCAAGATCTCCATCAAAATCAGTTGTCAGTTTAAGGGTTTCACTTTTTGCTCAGTCTTTTAGTGTTTTTTTTTTTTCTAAGCTGAAAATAATATGTTTGAGGCTTTTTACTTTTACGTAACTTTTTTTTAGACTTTTTCTTAATTTACAAGTAGGTGCAACACTGGACTCAGGAAGCAGAATCAAACCCTGAAAGTTATCATATTGGCTACTTTGAAACTATCTGTCAAACTGGAAGTGACAGAGGCAGTGTCCAGCCATGGCACAGGAGCAGAATGGCTCTTTCCACAATCCTGAGGCAAGTGGGAATGGAACACACTTTTGTAAGTGCTGCAAGGTGCTCTCGTGAGAAGTATTTTTATGTGAAGCAATTTACATGGATTCACCATCTGCAGGTGAGCAGACTAATCACTCTTTGTCCAACAGTCATTTCAACTTAACTGCACAGAAAGATGAATACATGTAGCTTCCCCTTTTCCTTTATTCTTCAATTGATATTTTTCACCCAAATTTAAAAATCATCTAAACGAAATTAGATGGCAGATACAGAACAGGTTGGTACTCAGAGTGAATACTTACTGCAGTTGTATGAGTCGGGGAACTCGAGCTTGTTGGCCAGGAGGGTACAGAATCTGTAGCTGAAGGATCCCAGATGGATGATGGAACATTATTGAATTCACTCCAGTTTCTCTGAACATCCTGCCCGTAAGCAGATCGAGCTAAACCAAGTTTGCTAAAAACCTCTAAAAATAAAATGAAATAAGACTGAGTACATTACTCTTCCTCTTTTTCCAAGAGCCACAGCAGACTAATACTCTTCATAGTAATTTCCCATGTTTTTCTAGCACGTCCTGCTGCAGTGCAAGAACTGAGATTAGAAAAGGTCACGCAGTAATACAGATCTCATCTCACGTGCCCTACATCAGACAGTAGCTACAAAGTTAGAACCATGGTTATAGTGAGGAAAAAAAGTTATACGCTTACTGTGTATAATTCAGTATCAACCTATGGATCTGTTTGATTCCTGGTATTATTCACCCAGAAGCAAACAGTCGGGGAACCAGGCAGAAGCACAGCGATACTGCGAGTCCTGGCAGTTCCTCACAACAAGTGAGCTGCAAGTGGAGTAAGCAACCCAGCTGAAGGAGCCTCTCGTAATTGCAGCGCTCGTTTGCCTTGCAGCACTCCCCACCCAGGTAACTCCTGGTACAGCAGGCGGCGCCCGCTGTGCCCCAGCCCAGACCCCATCTCTGCTGGAGAAGAAGAGGGCAGCACCAGCACTCGTGGTTTACCTGGTCCCTGCACACAGAATTGATCCCAGGCATCTTGCTGCCGTCCCTCAGAGTTGCTGGTGCCAAGTGCTGCTGCTGAAGATTAAAGAACCCCACAGCAGCAGCTGCTATTGATTGTACACCCCCAGCATTTTTTGTTAGACATACAGTAGACAGCATTTTTTTCAGGAGACATACAATCCATTTTGCAAATGCCACATTTGAAGTTTGCTTTCCTTATCATCTTTTGCAGACACCTTAAAAAATACCATATCATGCATCCCCAAACACGGTATACAAACCTACAGTAAGCACGCAGAACATCCATGCCCTACAATACAGCCTGCCTGCATCAATGCCCACCTCAACAGTTTACCTAAATATTTGAATACAGGAATTAATGGCTGGTTTTAGCATGCATCAGTTCATCATGCAGCTATACAAACGCTAGAGGAAGACACAAGAGGAAAGCAACATGAGGGATGGGCCTCAGCTACAGAGCAATGGTTTTGTGCAGGCGTTAAGTGCTCAGGAAACCACAGGCCCAGTGGCAATATCAAGAAATTTTTCTGAAACAAAGAACCTTCAAAACCAAGTATTTCCAAGCCCAACAAACACTCTAAAGAGTTTCCACTAACTCACTGTGGGCTGAAACACAGAATACACCACCAAATTTTTAACACACTTTCCTAAATATTGATCCATTCTGGGGACCGGGACGGGAACACTGTGTGTACTTAGACCTGTGGAATGGAGACACACCATTTCTTTACCTGCATTTGTATATGGAAAATATTTGAGAACAAAAACTCACCTCCAGTTAAGTTAAAAGAATGTCCAAATGCAGAGAATGAGTTGAGAGGTGTGAAGTCGGGACTGCTGGGATTGCTGATAGGACTCCACAAACCCGAACTAAATATTATGGAGTAACGGGAAAGCAATACACAACTCATTAACACAGTACTATTGACAATATTAACTTACTGATCTATATACAAATGTATATGTATGAACGTATGTGTGTGTATATATTTAACTATTTATGGTGATCAAGAGTTAGGAAATCAGCTTATTTTTGTTTTAACAAAAGATTTCAGTGAAATATCATTTTTCTGTGTATACACCCATCTTGGAGAAACACACTGCTATAGACAAAATGCTCTTTAATTTGTAGGCTGAGCTCCAACACAAACCTGAGAGTAGCTCTTTTGATCAGTTTTTCAGAAAACTTAAAGGGTCTAAGCCATAGTGCAGGTTTTTTTGACAAGCAGACAAAATTTAGAACCACTCAGCAGGGATACAAGTGCTCACACTCCAGCTTGCGGGCAAGGTTCTTGGTACTACATCTGAGTTAACTGGAACCAGCGATAAACATTTACAAAAGCAAACCAAAACCGTACCCACAAACTTTGCTCAGAAAAGCAATTCCTTTGCATATTGAAACTCGAATTCAAGTCTCTTTCCTATTCCAGAAAGGTTACCAGACGCTCACTGATTTTTACAACCGAGACAGACGTGCACTGCCAAAATATGTCAGAAAAGACAGCATGCCTTGGGGAACACAACTGAGCACGCTCTGTTTTGCTCCTACTCGTAACGCAAAGTCCAGTGATAGTTCTGGTCTCAGTGTTAAAACTGGGAGTGAAAGATACTGCTGTACAGCAAGATATTCTGCCTGTAAACTATTTCAAGCGACCTTGGTTCATGCTCCTCAATACTAAAAGAGTGAAGCTGATTTCTCATTCTTTGGATGTCTGGGGAACACAAGATTATTGAGTTATTGGTAATGGCGGCGGTGGGGGGAGTCCCATCACATCCAGAACATCCTGCTTTCTACTTCTGAGTCACTTTTAAGTTCTAAACCTTTTTTACAAGGTGAGAGAGGCTTTGCCCAGACTTTAAAAAACAGTTAAAAAAAAAAAAAGAACCAAAATTAATTCTGTCACTACCTTCAAAATGCCATTAAGGGCTTACAATCTTCTTTTCTAGGGGCCTAGGTATTTGCCTAGAGAATATAAAAATTACCTGTCAGAGCCATCACTGTCAACAACTGCGTGGGAAATGCTGATATTGCTGGAAACATCCATCTTGCTTGGAGAAACCTTTGGTAAACCACTGCCACCTGCAAAAATATATAATATATAAAACGAGTAAAATAAAAAAAAAAAAACAAACACGATATTCAGGAAATATTCAGAAATATTTAGAACTCCAAACTGGTTCTAGTACCTGGGCTCTTGTCATAACCTGCAGCTACAGCAGCAAAAGTAGGGTTACCATTCCTGCCTGGAAGAGAAGCTGCCTTTGCCAGCTTGTGTTTGGTACCATTAGGCTGCTTGCTTTTCATTTCACTTAAAGGACAAAGAGGAAAAAAAAAAAGAAAAGAAACAAGATTAAGGTTTTGGACTTCAGTAGTTTGATTTTAAAAAAGCAGCAATTTAAGCTAGCATTCATGAAAACGTTAACAATAGCTCAACAGTTCATGTAATTGCGCATTTTTCCAATCTACCAAGTCATAAGAAAACCCAGAAAAATATAAATAGCATGGGGTAAGATATGCACGGTAACAATCTGCAAAAAAGCAGTTTCCATGGGAAGAGGAAATAGGTCTGAGAAAAAGGAAGATACACCATGTGAAGCACATGGGTTCCACAAGTGTTCCGTGCTTGGGAAATCAGTAGGAGGTGCGGATTTGGACTCACTTGCTGCAGCTGCTGTTCACAATGCTGCTGTAAGAGCCCCCTCGCGCCCCAAAAGCTAAAGATGCGGGAGGAGGAGGAGGAGGAGATGGAGAGGCAGGCGTCGGCGAGGGCTGTCGCTGTTTCAGGAAAGCATCTGCGTTCAGGGTTTGCAGAGAGAGTTTATAAAGGTTGTCCGTAGCTATAAAGAGAAACACAAAACACTTTCCTGTAGTATCTACTTTAAAATGAAGGTTTCTCAAATGTCTGCTATCCTTTCTGTTCAGATTGAGGAATGACAACAAAGGCTGTTCCCAGTAAACTGCAGAAGTAGCTCCTCCCCTATATTCACCTATCATTATTTAGGTTTACTACCTATTTTCAGAGAGATTGTATTGCAATAAAAGCACCAAGATAAACTGATTTGTACGGAAGAAAGAACCTTTCTAAGCGAGCGCTGTGGAGAGAGATGACTTTATGTTCGCATGCAACGAAGAGGAAGGTGATTTGGTTCCCACACAAGGGACTTATAACGCAACCAAAAAGCTTTTAACAGCGCCCCACGCTAACCACTGCATTAAGGTGTTTTCAGTGTTTCCTCTCAAGGACAAGTCATGTAATTAGTTTCAACTTTGACTGCAGCAGACTTGACCACGCAAAACCCCGTCTGCTCTAGAAAATACATTTTGTTTTTGAGTTGTAATTCTCATTTCCTCAATCTCCCCAGCAGCTTCTGAATCCTGCCCATCACTGAAGAACTGTGGAAGGGCCCATGTTCTGCCTATGCTGTTTTCAAAGCTCCCAAATCGTACCAGATGCCATCAATGAGGCCCACAGAAGAAAATGGGAACACAACTATGCAGTGAAAAAAAGACAGGAAGATGTATAAACAGACCAAGCCTACCTACAGACGTTCATTGCAGAAGACTAATTCTGTCATCCTCTAGCGATTACTTACAGCTGCCAGCTTTGTGAAGAGGCACCGAGTCCCACTCTGGGGGTGGAGAATCCTTTTCGCCTTCTGAGCTGCTGGTGTTTCCTAGCTCCTGTCCAGAACCACTGGGGAGAAATTTTGCTAATACTGGTGGCCTGCTCTCCATTAACTTACTGTTCAGACCTATTAAAACACAAGAAGAAAAGCAAGTCCATGGATAGTAAACTGAACAGCTTTCTTCTCAGAGCAGACTTTGAATTAAGCCCTCAAGAGGGATTACAAACAACCGAATAAAACTCCCGAGGTATTTATAAATAAGAGCCTCACACTACCTCTCGTTTTGGGGAGGTTTCTTGATTTAGACCCATTCGTCAAAAGGTGCTGTGTAGATATCTTGGATGGAAAGGTTTTGCGCTGCTTGTTTTCCAGTGGGGGAGTATAAGACAATTCCAAGGAACTAAATGAAAACAGAGATACACTTATTTTTAGGCTCTCTGAAATCCTCAAGAGGAGATTTTAAAAAAAATTTTATATACCTATATCTATCTATATATGCATCATATAGTTTTACAAAAGACTAGTCTCCTGTGGCTTTCTTGTATCAACCTCATGCTTGTCTTCAAAGCTATTCGTAAGCAGAATTTTATATTTCTCCTATATGCAACCCCACCCTTCCTAGCTCTGGCGCATTTTCTACCCACACTGCTCTGCACATTTATTAGGGCTCACTCACCTTCCAGGAGAAGCTTTCATCCTGGAGCTCCAGGATTATAGAACCTTTTTGATTATACAGAGGCAACAAGAGATGGCAATTGGCATTTTTCTGCTCTGCCCCCCCCCGCTTCCTTGTTAGATCACACGCTCCTGATATGCTATTGCCCTCAATGTACAGGATCATCTTTTACTCAATGACGTAAAACTATTCAAACCCACCACCACATTACTTTGGCTACATGTTCTTCTTCAGCTATTTGATTACGTCTCTCAGACTTTCTAGGGAGGAACTATTTTACCCATTTCTTGCAGAAGAACTCCAAACCAGCTCTCACTGGGGCCTTTGAACACTATCACATGTAATGAACTTGAGATTTATATGATAAAGGAAAGTAGATAATGGTAAGAATAAATAAGATAAGGAGGAGACTTTGCCATGCAATGTTTTCAGAAATATTTTGAAGAAAATTAATTTATACTAACTACTAATCCCAGTTAGTCTAGTATTAATTACGGCAACAGGGAAAACACAAGCCAATATACCATGCCTCGGTTTGGTAAAGTTTACTTTTGTGGCACTTGGTCACTGATCTGATTTCAGAATGTCAGAACACTATTTCAGACTGAACTAGATATAGTAAGACTAAGGGTCTTCATTTTTCCCCTTTCTATCATCTGCAATCAACCACCTGTCAGTAAGGGAAAGGGACCAGCGGCAGCAGCAGCCCCCTTTAATAACATACCCAAGACTCTGATCTTACTCTACGATACAAAAAAGGCTGTAATTTCACCAAGGGCAACGGAAGGCACTCACATTAGTGCCAGTTTACTGTGCTGCCACTAGAAGCTCCTGTAGAAACATTAACCCTATTTTGTGTATGTCATACCTGTTACAAAAAGCTGAACATTGCTTAACCTGTTTCTCTTCTCTGGATTTAGTTCTCATTTATGCACTGTATTCCCATTAAATAATTTATTATTTACAAGCTTCATATATTCCCTGGTATCAGGAAGGAAGAGGAAGCCGCTTAAAGGTATCTGCTGTTGGCATTAGCCAGACTGGCAGCCACAACAGTCAAACACACAGATTTTTATCAGTCCATCTTCCATTCAAGCACGATGCCTTCTCTAATAAAAAGCCTTTGTTATGCTCACCTGGGTTTCACATCTACAGGGATTTCTTTCTTGATACTTGTTAGCAGTTTTTTAGTTTTCTGTTTTACTTGGACTATTTCATTTTCAGGTTTTTCTGGTATAACTTTTCCCTTTTGTTTTTCAGGTTCCTATAAAAGACATTATAATAACATGTTGATATTCACGAAAAGTAAAGCCACATATATAGTACAAAACGAGCTGAGGAAAGAATGCTAGTCAAAAACATAAGCATGTTCGCAGCATAGAAGGTATCTTTTTTACTACTTAGTGAGTACACCTACAAAACGCGGTATCTATTTTTTTCCTATTTGGAAATTGAAAGGTCTAGCAAATTAATGAACTTCAAGCAGATCTGATGTTTGCAAATACACAGCTCCTCAGGCCACGGCCTCTAAGACTCCTCTAAGACTCCTTTAAAAGATGCTCACTCTGTACTGAGACGGCGGTCCAGGCAGTCTAAAGCAGACTCTTCAACAAAGCAAAGAATGAGCAACTCACCATTCAATTTATTTTTTTTAACCACACTTCTAAGACTTTCTGAATATAAGCATACTGTCAAATAGCCATCCTGAAAAATCAAAGGTGATTTTCAAATGAAAACTTACTAAACCATAACTTCTAAAATGTATTACATGGACTTCTTCTCTTTGTTCCCCCAGCTAGAATCCCTGTCTTTTCCAAAGTTCCATTTTAAAACATGTCAAAATTTAGGCTTGGTTTTCTTCTCTTTGTGATTACCTTTGCTTCGTTTGGTTCCCCAGCACATGCTTTAGGACAAAATATTTGTGGCAACCTGGCCACTACACAAATTGTTAGAGCTTTAGTTTATTACCTAGAAGCATGTAGGCCAAATGAGTAAAATAAAGGTAGGGGTACTGTCAAAGGTAATTAAGTTAACGACCTGCTGACAAGTTACCACCAGTCAACTCATCCTTTGTAACTGATGAAATGCACAGTTTCAGCACACACCTAAATTATTGAGTAAAATTAGTGTCCATACTTTTGTGTTTTATTCTGCAAATAGAACAGGCCAGGAGCGTGCGGAGAGACAATCACCACAATGCTGCTGACAACTGGTGGCTTATTCAAGCCACAGTCACTCAGGCACTTTCAGTCCCGAGACTACAGGATTCAGGACTCATGTTCACACTCACAGAGGAGCAAATTTTATAAAGCACATAGAAACGAAGGCAAGGATTGGGAAAGATGTTTTTTAATTAACATTCTTCCTTTGTTAAGTATGATCATATATGAAAGCTGGGGGTGAGGTGGGAGGAAGAGACCGTATTCCTGCTCTAACAGGTGACCCACCAGCCACACAGGAGCCTGCTTTTATGAGCAGTGCCGTACCTCTTTGAGAAGTGGTTCTGTGTCTGGGTTGGAGGTTTCGGTTGTGGTTGAAGAACTGTCATCATCTGCCAAGGAATCCTTCAGTTCATCCTCCTGTTGCTTTCCTTTCCCTCTTCTATCCTTTTCTTCCCGCTTCTTCTGTGGCTTAGCCTTGCGCTGAAGTGTTTTCCCTTTCCCTAGGGAGATAAGGATGCTTCAGATTCTCAGCAGCAGTACTCCGAGACGGGCTAAGTTCACTTCATTTTAGAGGCTAACCCACGTGATTAAGCCTCTCAAGTCTGTCATCTGTTATGACACACCAACCATTTACAGCCGCTTCACACCAATGTGAGCAATAGCATCACACCCGAAAAACCCTGATCTCCACCATCGCATTTATGCGCCTGAGCCCTACCTCCATCGCCTCTCTATAGACAGTGGGCACCTGGCTACCTATAATTCTTCTCTGCTCTGTTCCTGGCATTCCTTTTAAACACCTTAGAATCCAATTTGACAGTTTCACCATGCAAGACTAGATTTAAACATGAACTTCAGAAGTTGGTACAAGCTTTATCATCTGAACGAATGAAGAACAGAAATAATTAGCATGCTTCTGTTAAAAAAAAAAAAAAAAAAAAAAAAAAAACAAAAAAAAACCAAACCAAAACACCACCCAAGAGTAAGACAGAGTGGATGAGAAAAAACCACCAGTAGTATTTGTCTAGCAAAGATGTAAAAAAACCAAACCCCCAAACCCAGAAATTTCACACCCTGGTATACTTTCTCTCCTTGACATATTTTATTCTTTCAGAGTGTACTATTCTAAGAGGTATCACTAAGCTGAATGTAAAATAGTTTGGCTTGACACGTTCAAGTGTTACTGCATTTCAAAGTAGGGAAAACAATGTGTTAAACAGGCCAGGAGAGTTTTAATTAATTATCTTGAAGCAACCCACATAAATAATGCTACTTGAGCAACTGCTTATGTTTTCCCTGTAATTTCTACAGGTTAACTGAAATGTAGCATAGTATAAGCTCAAAATGTAGAGGTTTAAGAACCTTCAAAATTAAGCCAAAAGTCCTGGCTTGCAAAATAGGCAGGATTAGGCTTCCCAGGGAGTAAAAAAGTTATCAAAAGAGCATCAATATAGAGGCACTGCGCGTGTGCTGAGTCATCATTATCTTACCATCGCCTCTTGTTATTCTCTTACAGGATGAGAGCATTCACAATACTCTTACATCTTTCACTAGATGCAATAAATGCCTTTACCAATTAGACCTTTCTTAGATACTGCCCTTCAGACTAAGCAGTCTCATTTATGCGCCGCACAGTGCCTGCATACAGCTCCCAGCATGGATGCGAGAGTTCACTCGAGTAAAGGCTCACTTAACCTGTGCTGAATAAGTGGATTCAGCCTCTCCTGGGATTTGTACCAGCTCAATCTGGAACTGAGTCTGGAAGCACAATGGTAGCTGTCATATTTTATTTGGCAAAATGTTCCTCAGGGAAAGTTTGTACCAAAACATAAATTTGCCATCAGTATTTTGGCAAATATTAGATATATATCAAAGGGCAGTGCCTTCAGACTTTGTTTTCTTCAGACAATGTTTTCAGTATCAAGCACAACAATAATACGGGAGATAAAAATATTCTTTTTTGTGTGAATGCAAATAAAAGAGTAACTCCAAGTAGATCTTTGTATGGAAATTTTCTAAAGGTTGGCTTCCAGCTTATCGGGGATATTCTGGTTTTACCTCAAGTGGCCGCATTCTAGAATTTGCTTCAAATTTAGTCAATATTCAGGATTGCTAAAATGTTTAATGTTCAACATCAGAAAATATATGCAAAATGCTATCATGACATAAAAATACAATACAAAGCAGCTGTTTAACAAAAAGTAATTAATGCAGCCTCTGCAGCAGTCTGCTAGGACCTCAACGTTAAAAAGCTGAAAGAGAAGACTATAAAGACAGGAATCCTGCGCAGGATGCTATGCCAGCCAGTTTTAGTCCAGAAGCTGCTGCTTCTGCAAATATTTGTGACTAGCTCTAGCTATTTACCTAAAGACAAATATCAGTGTGTGTATGTAGATCCAGATAGATAACGGAACTTCCCCTATGGTTATACGTTTTTAAAGAGGGCAAATGGAAATGGGCAAGTTTTATTTGATGCACTGAGCTTCTGTGAGTCAAGTTAGGGTTTACAGATAACGTTGTCTGTTTGTTTGTAAAGCTCATCCAAAAGGAAATCTACATGCATAAATACGATGTATTGATCTAAGAAGATGAAGAGGTCAGGAAAACTATCTGGATTGCAAAATGTAACATTCATAATATGTTTTGCAATACAGAGTATGTTTAAATATTCAGTATACCACCATGTCAAAGCCCAAGTGATGCAAAGCCTCTGTAACAGGAGGAGAAATGTGAATTTATGAATTTGTAATCAGGAGAAAGTTACAAAATGGAAAAGTAATGCCAAAAAATGGAATCAATGTAAGTGACGAAGAACTAGGCATTTTAACATCGTTTAAATTGCTTTTGAAATTGATAGGCAAATCAATGGAAGCACCCATCTCAAGAAAATGCATTTAAATATAGTTGAAAAAAAAAACGTAAACAAAGGTCTAGCAACACTTAGAAGCAGCTATTTGCTAAGACAAGCTCCAAATACACCGACTACTAGAAATTGCTATAGGTACAAAAAAATGTTAACATAGGTACACCACATTATTTGCATCAGGAATATGCTTCTGAAACCAAACTCAGTGGTCCCCACATGCTGTGTAGCAGCTGCACTGTACAGCAGTACTCGAAAGCAGGAGGTTCCTTTTCAGGTTGAACTACAAATGGAAGACACGCTCCAGAAGTGCTACCAGCCCTTTCAGGCATTCCGTACGTGGACTGGATCAGTCCACCGTAAATCTACTCCGACGGCCCCATAAGGACGCTGCACCCTCACTACCAGCCATTTTGCTCTCCAGAGCTCCAATACGGCGCTATTTGTTAACACAGACGCTGCCCATGAAACCTACACCTACAGCCATGTCATTTGCCAGAGTACCACTAGCCTTTATGAAATGAATACCTGACAAACTGATCATAATTCAGATTAATTCCCCCAAACACAGCCTCTCATCTAAACTAAAAACAAAACAGGACAGAAATAAAACAGCTTATTTCAGCAGGATCCCAAAACCTCTCATCACTTCAGAGTCTCCACTTTGAAAGTTCTGATGCATCACCACATCCACTCTGAACTAATTAAGAACTATCTGCTCATTACTCCTTAACAGAGTGAAGCTTTCCTCTTTGGTGGGGCATGATCATACAGATGCCTCAGGCTTTAGATGCCATCCCACCGTTCATCATCTTAACTCCATCCCTAGTAAGCAACACAGTATCAATACAGTTTCTGTACAACAGTGTTGTTAGAAAAAAGTGAAAAAAACATTTAGAAATAAACATATTAAGATTAAATTTATAACCACGTAACTCTGGGACACAAGTGAAATGGCTAATACAAAAAAACAGGATTAGAAGGCCTACTCTAACAAAGTGTTATAAGAAGGAAAGGACATATACTTTTAAAAGTCTCTACGTATCTAATGTACGAAATTCAATAAATTATTTTAAGCATTAGTCAACTGAAAAGATGCGTAAACAATTTAAACTCACTCTAACCTCATGCGAAGATGAATGCAGTTTAGAAACACAGGTGCCATAAAATTATTTGCTGACCACCTGACATCAAGGATTTTTTTACATCTGCAAGTCTGGGCATGAAGAATTCCATTCCCAAACAATAGCACAGGGGTTTACAGATATCTCTCTCTTCCTCCCCCTGCCTTTCTCCCCGTCTCAGTTTTCATAATACACTAGGATAAACTTCCTTTTCCTTCCCTCAGTCCCCAGCCCCAAGTAAAAATGATGGAGGTGGGCGGGATGGATGCTAACCCAAAGGCAAAGGAGAAGCAGCCAAAAGCATCTTTCTTCTTCAGGGGGTCAGATGTCTAAATAGGCACACTTGCTTTCATCAAAATGTTCTCAAAATTTTGCAGGAAGGATCACAACGTGGTACTGTACAGAGAACTTCTCTGCCATAAAAGAAAGGAAGTGTTCAAGACACGGGCACATACAGCCGGGCAGGGAACAGCTGAGAAGCTATCACTCTCCACGCTATGAAAACATGACCTTTACAGTTGATTAAATCTTGTTCTGTGGCTTACATAATGAATCATCCTGTTAAAAAAAGCAGCACTGCATTACCTTTGTTTTTTGCTAGTGGAGATGGGGGCTGCTCTGTAAACACATCTGGGGAAGGGGATTCTGGGTGGTCAAAGTCTTTTTCCATAGTTTCTATGAGCCCGGTGAGATCCGAATCCTCCGAGCTGTGCCTCCTGCTGCTGGCACACTCGCCGTGCGATGGGCTGAGAAGCGGTAGCTGTGGCAGAGCACTTTCAGTCTGTTGCTCCTGCTGCTGGGGCCCGGATGCCGGGGGTTGCTGGAGGGGCTGCTCTGCCAAAGCTGGTGCCGGCTGCTGCGCCGGCTGCTGGCTCTGCCTCGGCCCCTTGGCTCTTTTGCCCGCGGTGTGAGTCTGAGCTGTGGCACCTGAATCCAAGGTGAAGGGGCCCGCTCTGCTCACGGACTGCATGGAAGCCGCTTGTGCTGAAGTCCTATTAGGTATGCTTGAACTGGGTTTGGATTTGATATTTTCAACATCAGGTGCGTTTCTATTGCTGTGAAGGTGTGCTGTTGCATTGCATTGTTTATGATTCCCTGCACTGGATCGTGAAGACGAACTGCCCGCTCCATAGATCCCTCTGGATGAACTGTGATTAGAATCCGATCCAAGCGCATTCAAGCTGGAAGAACAACAAGTGTTTAAATATACTCTACAATGTTTCCATTCTTCCACAGGAGAAACAAAGCACTGTGTGCAAAAGAATCCTTGAACTACACTGTTCTTGGCGTATAACCAACGAAATGCCTAAAACTAGCTTGACAAGTCAGTAGCCTTTACCATTTCCTGTTCACTTGCTCGCTGTACGCGTGAACACACACGGTAAAGTGACGGTCAATATATATGGTGGAAGGAACGCTGAAAGGAGATTTTTTTTACAACTGAGGACACCAAAGGTAGGAACTTCTGGCCTGTAATTTTTCTGCAGCCTACACCTTTCATTTTCAAGGAGCATTAACAGGAAACTTAACAGGATTTGGTTTTGGTTGGTTGGTTGGGGTTTTTTTCTCTTTCTTTTTTTCCAAAAGATGAATATTCCTTACAATCATTAAATCCATCTTTTTATTCAAACCATCTTTTTATAAGTAATGAGAGGAGCTTTATTCTTTCACCTATTCTAAAGAGCAGTATTACCTTCTTATTGGCCTTACACCTAAAGGAAAAAAAAAAAGGGGGGGGGAAACATCCCACACAGAACCCAAACACATACTTACTTTCCATCAGATGAAATTCCAACTATTCTCCTGAGATCAAGTGGCCTTCCCATATCAAAGGGAGGGTTTGAGGCCTCAAAGGACAAGCGTCTCCTAAATGGCTCCCATATTCCTTGAGCTTCTAGATAGGCTGTTCCAATTACCAAGAGAAAGAGTACGCTGCAGAGAAGAGAGGCAGTCATGTAAGTATTTCTCAGTTTTGAGCATTTTAAGGTTAATGAATCTAATCACACAAGACAAAAATTTTGTATCTTGTACCGAAAAGCTGAAAACTGCATCCAAACCACAACTTTGTCTGATAGAAACATAAACCACAGAAATTTAGCATGATATATACATCACTAATACTGAGAATGGAAGTTAGATGCAAGTCTGACATGCAGCTGTGAGGAATACTAATCCAAAGGGGAAAAAAAGATATAATTAAAATATTAAAATGACACCCAAGCGGTCAGCAACTCTCACAGCTCCTTGGTGCAATTCCATTTAAAAATAATGTAGAATTCTCTGTAGAGAATTGTACTGCTGCTTAGAGAAGTAAATTTTAAGAGCATCATTTCAAGGAGTTTTATAAGGAGCTGCATGTGCTGCAATACCGCGTTCAAGAGTTCTCCACTTACATAACGCACTGCAGTGAACTACATTTTTGAATGAAGCAATAAAACCACTGCAGAGACCTTCATCACAGGGCCATGGATTTCATCTTCTAACAGGTGGGAGTTTTGGGGGGGGGAAGGAGACACAATGACGATGACTAAAGCTTGCCTTGCCTATTACCCTGTAAACTTTATGCAAAAAAAGAACTTTAAATTAGCAATTTATGTTTCTGTTCTCCCCCCTGTTCCGACTGTCAGTTTTTTTAAGTCAAGTGTATGAAAACCAGCATCGATTCACACAAAAGGATGAGATACCTCTTGCTTAATTTTAGCTAAAAGAATCTAGTCTAGATACCTTCTGAGTTTTAACCATCACCAAAACTACAAGCAACTCTGGAAACCAACTCAGCTGGTGATAGCTGGTTATCAGTGCTTTTTTCCCTGCCCCAGGGATTAAAAAGGATTCTAGACGCATAACCAGATGGCAGAAGGTAGGAAAGATAAATTTCATCCAAGATGTTAACAAACAACAGAAAAGTTAAAGAAATAGGGGAATTCTTCAGACAAGCTTACACAAACTCTTACTCAGAAGAGTGACGTTGCTTTGGGTCCCATGCTATCAAAAATGGAATTACTTTTGGGATGTAAGGAATAAGCTATAATCTTTCATGATGCAATTTGAGCATTTCACAAGACTGATACCACCAAGAGCATCACACATCTCTATCAACCACCGCGGTGCTACAGAAACTGGGGCTGGAGTGCACTGGGTTTTGGTGGGCTGGGGACACTCTTCCCCCTCAGCGCCACAGAGCTCCCCTCGCGCTATCAATGCCGGGCTCCGCAGAGGTCGTACAGGGGAGGCTGCAGCAAAAGGTCACCTTGAGGGCTTCTCCTCTGCCGCGCTCTGGGTATGGACTCTGCTCTCTCTATGTAAGCCAACTGTGGTGTTTTGATAAATGAATATCAGCTTTGAAATGAAAAACAGAACAAATCTTGTTTCGTGGTCTTTTTAACTGCAGTTTCTGGTTTTGGTGTGGTGGTGGGAACAGTGGTGGTTCAGGTTTTTTTTCATTTTAAAAAAAATATTATTGAAAAAAAGAAAAATGTAACTAGCTTAAAGCGGTCATGTCATTTAAATTACAAAACAAATTAGTGTGAGGAAAACCACACACCGGGGAGTAACATGGTCTAGACAACCAAGAATGATCTTGGTACATCCCTCTTTTCCCTCACAGTTTGATCTTGGAGCACACACATGCTTAGTTGGTAAGCTCTTGAAAAAAAGGGCTATCTCCTTTGTCATGTTTGTACATATCCCATCCAGTTGGACTTCAAAACTTAGAGCCACAAGCATGGTACCAATCCAAACCAATAGTGATTTAGGGAAGGCAGCAATAAACACCACCTTATTAAATTAAAAAACATGAACTAGACAAACTCATAGAATTGTTCATTCCTAGATATTAAGGGCAGCTTTGCAACAATATGAAAGTATTGTTTTAGTGGCAACTAGCAAAGCCCTACGTGCTGGCATCCTAAAAGTTAGAGGCTGCCTGTGCACAGGATCTTTGGAATATTATGAAAGGGTTACATAAGGGCTCTTCTCAAGTTTGCTGCTAATAAGGATGTTTTGTACTTGCAGGAAAAAGACACAGTGAGGGAAAGGATTACTATTCTGTATTCTTTTGTAAAGTCTGATTAAAAAAATATGGTACACAAAGTTATCCACGCAAACTACACTTACAAGCTGACAAGCATTATTCACTTTGTCAATTAACTAAAGAGAAACTAAGCTTATAAATTTCTAGCAAGCATACAGAAGAAAACCACTTAAGTACTTACTCAGCACTTCCCTAAGCAACTCAATATTTGTTGGGAAACAGAATTTCCTAAGTAATAGAGATTTTCTTGTTACTTAGGAAAATGCAGTTTCCTAAGTAATACTGCATTAATTAAGAAAGTGCTGAAGCGTCAAAAAAGAAAATGAAGCAGGCTCCGACTTTATCATCTCTACTTCTTTTATCAATCCCTAGAAGGAAAGATAGCTTAACTGAACATTCAGCATGTAATATAGTACAGCAACATGGAAGAGACAGTATCTTAATATGAAAAAACTCCATAATGCAGGAATATTACCTATCTGTAATAATGCTTTGGATTTGCAGCACACAGAAAGGCCACTTTTTCATCACAGGCAGCTACAGCAGCAATTCATCTCAGACTAAGATATAAACTTAACACTAATGAAAAAGGAAAACGACATTTGCTGTTACTGATAAGTAACAACTTTACTGATAAGTTTCTATGCTAGGGTTTTCTCTGGATAAAGGCAGCAGGGGAAAGTGTCTCACACCCAAGAGATGAGCAGGGACACATTGTTTATAACCTCAGATTTCAAATAAATAAAGAAGGGTAGAGGTTAGACTAAGAAAATGCAGTGGAATTTTCAACTTGTGTATCAGCCAGTCATAGCTAACAGACATCTGTTTGCTGAGCAAAAAAGTGCATTAATATGCTACTACGTAACCAGCGAGTGCAGTGTTGCAAACAATGCCCTTCAGGTTCTCAGAAATCCTGTTATTAGTATCACCAGTTGTCTGTCACATACAAGTGGCAGCAAGTTAAATTCATCCAAGGCATCTGCTAAGCTCATTACAGTCACCGCCTCGTATCTCTCTAAAGCACAATACTCCAGAAGGATGCTTGAAATTCTATGGGAATTCATGGTTAGCAGTGCTATAATACATAATTTGATTCAAGTTTGGCTTAATTGTTTATCAAAAGCCTACACATTATCAGGGTTAACAGGAGTATCTATCTCACTTAAGGAAATAGGCCCACGCAAGAAATATATTATTTTGTCCTCAGTTTGAGCAGAAAGTCAGTACTCCTCAGCCTTAAACTGTTCACATTCAATCCATAGTAGCATTTATTAAATTTTTATTAATTAATTGATAAAATATTAATCCATAGTAGCACTTATTAGTTTTTAATTATTAATTTCTCCTTTTCCACCTCACCCTATTTTATTTTACACCAATTAAAGCATGTTCTGAATACATACATACTTTTCTTCAAGCTGTATTCACGCAGCGGTCGTTGGTGCGCATATACCAACAAAAAACCCCGTACACACACTACCTCATTATTCCTGAGATGATTATGTACAGTGCCAATTCCCAGTTGGGCCTGGGTAGCGCTTCTGCACACGTTGCTAACATGTGATATGGAAGGGATGCATTCAAGATAAATATGAATTCAGAGCCTCCCGCAGTGATGAACTTTAATTCACGTATGACTCTGGAAGCAGTGAAATCAGGTGTAAACCTGAAAACAAAGTCAAACACATTAGAACTTTCCATATGGACAGACAAAAGTTTGAAATAATTTATATTATTCATAAATTAAAAAAAACACAACCACAGACTACACCGATTACTGCCATAATTGCCAAACATTTATAACAAATAGCCCTAGTAGTACGACTAATAATCATCCACGCAATTAGCCTAAAAATGCTTATGAGCATCTTTCAAATACCTCAAGATGTGTTTGACTAAGTCCATAAACACCTACGCTTAACGCATCTGACACTAGAGTATCCCTGATACCCCTGTGGTGGTTAAACCCCAGCCAGCAACTAACCACATCACCACTATGTTCCCATCTCACCACAAACTGTGACTGCTGCAGAAACACTCGTGAAGTTACACTGGCTACAATATCTCGCACATCCTTTTACAGAACAGAAGCATCTCTCAACTTTTCAGATATTATATTCTGAATAGTTAACTTTACATCAAAGCAATGTTAAAAGATCAGGTTTTGGTGCAGAGATCTTTTACAATAAAAATTGACAGAATTAAACAATCATTATCATTAAGGCAACAGACAAAATGCTCAAGATTAAAATGCTGTGCATTATGGTAACAATCCTTAGTCTAAAGGCTCTTTTCTACATACTGCAATGCACCAAAAACGTTTGTAAATCTCGATCTCATGCACATTCACAACCCAAAGGAAGGAAATGCATAAAAAAGACATATAGTAACGTTATGCCAACTCAGTAACATATACCTTACTGAACAGTAATAAAAGTAATACGATACTCAGTCACAAAAACTTGAAGTTACTTAAAAATCAAATAGTGTTTGCAAAAAGAGAAAAATTTCATGTTTTAAGTTGCACAAAAAAAGCCCCAAACTACGCAAAGCTTAAGTAAGAAACCTCAGAATTTAACCAACAGAAAACTCAGAAACAGAATAAGGTATGGAGAATTCCTAATGTAAAATTCCATTTAAATGTAAGAAAAAAACACTTACAATATGACAATGTCTTTAGAGGCATTGGCACTTAGTGCAAACTCATGACAGTTAACTACTTTAAATCCATATCCTTCACATGTATAGCCACTGATTTCCATAGTTTTCACGTTAATCTGCAGCTGCCCCGTATTTTCCACTTTAAATGTTCTTCTCAGTGTGAAATTCGGTTCTTTGTATTTCATTTCTAGAAATAAACAGCAGAAAGTGGTTAGTGTTATGCTAAACAGATCTCCTTCACTATATTCATGTTCTATGGTAGAAGAGAGCTCTGTCAGTATAATAGCAGAAAACGGGACTAGTGAGGCCCATGGAAATATTTACATAACCTGCAGAAACAGATCTCTGAAGCCAGATTCTCATCACTGTCAAGGTAGGGCACTTGTACAATTCCAGAGCACTCTTAACTCATCAGGGAAAAAACACAGACCCCAAACCTCTGACTGCACTGCTGCCTCACAAAAAAGAAAAGCATCCAAGCTGTAAAGTTCTTCGATGCACTGCTTAGTGTTGTGGTAGTCTGTGAAAAGTTCCAGCATGAAGAGAATTAAAGCTTATTTTCTGTGTCTTAAAAATAAAACAAAAATAAAATCCAGAGCTGAGCTACACGTACCTTATTAGCGAAAAAAACCCAAAGCAAACCAAAAATCCCTAACCCACAACACGTAAGACTAAGCTTTACTAAGCTTTCTTAGTCATCCCTTGAAAAAAGCAGAATAATCTCAGATAATAATTAACATGGCACCTTACAAACATGTCTGGAAATCTGCAAAGTAACAAAGCAGATTTTAATACCAAATACAACAAAACCTCTTTTACCACTTCCTTTGGTAATACAGGTAACTCTTAGCTCTTCGCTGGGAAGCAAGCCTGGGGCTGCAGAGCAGAAAACTTCTCACCCCAGAGTAGAAGCTGGCTGGGATTTAGTTTTCATCAAGGAACATGCCCTGCCTTTTTCCCTGTTGGCTATATGCATACAGATTCCAAGGGTGTGAGGGAAAAGAAATATATATAGAAAGTTGCATCTCTGATCCAATTTGACTTAAATTTAGGAAGTAGAGATTATCCCAGTATATTTACCAGGATCTTTACCTCCTCTATCCTGAATTTTAGTAGATGAAGGGCTTTTGTTTCATCTTTCCTAATTTTCACATGAAAATGAAAAAGGTAAAATATTTCATTTTCTGCCTAAATGAAGAAGCGATTCTAATGTACTTAAAATAATTAAATATCTGGGACTCTAGAACAGGGGAAAAAAATTTTTCCACACATTTCAAATTGTGCATGCAAAACGTAATTTCTTTTCTGTTCAGCATAGTAGCTCAAGACGTACTCACTTTCTGAACAGTCTTTTAATAATGCTTCTGTGATTTTAAAGCGTAAAGAACTTCCTGCACCAGGAGGTTTGCCTGCAACCTTCAAGCTCTCAGTCGTTCCTTGTCCTTGTACCATTATGGCATCTATTACAGTCAAATTATTTCTGTGTACAAAGAAAAAAGGGGAACATTCATAAAAGGATTACGCAGTCTATTGCTCCTGCAAGCTTCTCTATAGACCATAAAGTTATATCCCAAATCTGGAAGACAAAAATGTAAGCAGTTCCACAGATAATTCCCCACAACATGGAAGTCAATAGTGGGGATCTCAAACATAGTGCCTTCCAAGACAAAAACTTAAGAAATTACAACACAGCATGCAAATAAAAAAACCCAGTGAAGTACTAGCTAGAATTTATATTTCATCACCATATTAATGTATCACACCTCATACAAAAGTGAAATAGAGCTCTTTACTAGAAAGATTGAACTTGCATTGCAGCGTGATCTTGCAAATGGCATCTATAACTAGTGTCCCTACTTTCAAGATAGTATAGCATGTATTTAAGAATTCAAGTCTCCAAGCACTGGTGGATGAAAAGCTGGACATGACCCAACAGTGTGCACTTGCAGCCCAGAAAGCCAAGCACATCCTGGGCTGCATCAGAAGAAACGTGGCCAGCAGGTCAAGGGAGGTGATTCTGCCCCTCTACTCCTCTCTCGTGAGACTCCACCTGAGTACTGATCCAGCTCTGGAGGCCCCACCATAAGAAGGACGTGGACCTGTTGGAGTGGGTCCAGAGGAGGGCCACGAAGATGATGAGAGGGCTGGAGCACCTATGCTATGAAGAAAGGCTGAGAGAGTTGGGGTTGTTCAGCCTGGAGAAGACAAGGCTCCGGGGAGACCTTATAGCAGCCTGCCAGTACTTGAGCCTGGCAACTTGATCAGGCTCTCAGCAACCTGATCTAGTTGAAGATGTCCCTGTTCATTTTTGGGGTGGACTAGATGACCTTTAGATGTCCCTTCCAACTCAAACTAGTCTGTGATTCTATCATAAGTATAACAATATATTAGGAAGTATGTACGGAATACTGTTTAACTATTGCAAAACATATCACAATTGCATTTCAATTAAATCTTTCTCCAGACACATATGATTCTACAATTACTCTTGTAAAAGCAATAGTTTCTAATTGACAGCTGATCACAAGTACAATCTTGTATATAAATAAAAAACATCAGAAAAAACTCACACTCATTTTGGAAATATCTATCATACCTGATAACAATTAACGATGAAACAGTTTTATTAAAAACTGGAGTGAACTTTACTTTGACAGACTTTCTCTCACCAGGTTTTAATATTAGGCTTAAAACCGAATGACGAGCCAGGCCCTTTGTAAGTCCTACAGTGCTCTGTAGTGGCTGGACCTTAAAAGAGTGGGGAAAACAAAGTAACACTTTTGAAATAGGAAATTTTTACATATATTCGATAGAAATGATATTACTTTAGTGAGAAAACAGGTTTGTCATAACGAAGTGTACTACCCAATGACATATACTGGGTTTTTTTTAACCAAAAAGTCCGATAGCACAAGAATTTCCCCACTTCGTGAACCATCTGTGTTTATTAAGAAGCAGACAAAAGATAGCAAGACAGAACTGAGCTAAACTACACACATGTGGATCTGGTAAAACTCCAGTAGATGAAAGAGTTAAGAAATTCTTCAGTGCGTATTTTAAACTCTAAATTAGCATTAAACTATTATGTAACATTTTTTACCCTCAAAATATTCCATTGTTAAAACATTCTTAGAATATCTAAAGGGGAAAAAGCAAACTTAAAAGAAGAACTATTGAAAAAAAGTGTATTTTGCTAAGTTTGCCTTTAGATAATGTGCAAGCATCCAATTGCTAATCTACAGCAAACTGCAAATGAAGGGGAAAAGGTGTATATATCAGGTGAGAAAAAGTGTTCGGGATGTGGCATGCTCTATATGAAAAAGCACACACTTAAGGTTGTCCACTCAAATCCTTTAAAATAAAGAACAAAGCAATGGAAAACTCAATACTTTACTAATTTTAAAACTAGCAATTGCTACACTGAAGAAAAGAATGCTGTATCAGTAAGAGAATGAATAAATGCAGTTTTTCTGAAACTTCTACAATCCTACTGTTTTTAATTATTACATTTGAAGAAATACTATTTTTCCCATTTCCTTGAAAATATCTAATAGAAGCACCACATTTTTTACAGATATTAATACCTAAACTTGAAGAAACGTACGACTGAACTCTTATTAAAACATTAAAATATCTAAATTTAAAAATCTAAAGAACATATGGAAATACTTACGCAATTTCTGAAGACCTGGAACTCCAGAGTCCTCAGATTGAAATTAGCTGGCTTACTCAAATTAAACCTGAAACAGACATGAAATTTTTTTTCTCCCCCCAGATCAGGGAAGATAACAACATACTTGCATTTATGGATTTTAGCACAAACCAAGAACTTATGACAGGACTCAAATAATATGCAGCTGAAAGGATCATTTGATTTTTCTTATTTCCCCCCCTCATACATCAAGTTAAGGAAGAAATGTAAACATCATATTAGCCTAGAAAAAATACAGATGCGCATTCAATGGCAATCAGCCTAGATTCAGTTCTCAACTGGCCTAATGATTCAAATTCTAGAAGTGGCCAGCGCTGTAATTTCCACCACAGCTCCCAAATACTGCATGCATTTTTTGTAAAATGCATTTTGCTGCGGAGTGAGAATGCCCTCAGCACTCTAAAACAATACTTACCGTTCTAACATTTTATCAACAAAGGTGGATGGGTTAGAATACAGAGCTACAGGGAGGAACTGAACATACACAGGAACGTCAGCTGGATTTTCTAGAAAAATTTCTTCTTCCTATTCAGAAACACAATTGTTTTAGAATTTTACATTGAGATAAATGCAATTAGTAATACTTATTAAAATGTAGCCCATACAAAATTATACTATCAACAAAATAACTCACCGATGAGCTGTTTGTATTGGTAAGAGGGAAGCTTAGATGGCGTGGTGAACTAAGTATGGAAGGCCAGGACATTTCGGCTGTAATTTTCAACCTGACGTCCTTCTGAAGATCTGTGTCTACTTCAAATACAGCATTCAGTCTGGAGAAACAGTTGTAAAACTTACTTTACAGGAGTAAAACAGGAAAAGCCTGGAAAAAGCAGAGGGCTTAGAAGCGCCCTGAAAACAACATCAGTCTGAGAAATATCACAGTATATTATATTTATATGCAATTAAAAAACCCCATTGAGCTCTGCCTATACATACTGCTATTAAAAACCACAACAGAAACAACCAAAACATGCTATAGGAGACCAACCCAAAGAGTCTAAAGATGTTCTCCATTAAGTATTGTTGTTAACATCCATCCGTTCCAAGTTCTGTTATGGCCTATTTATGGATAAATGTGAGCAGAAAAATGTGGCAGAACTTATGTACTGCATCACACATCTTTTGGTATTCACATTTCTCTTAAAAATCACTGCTTTCTGGACAGTGAAACACAAACTTTATCTTTCATTAGGAAGTGCCTAGCTCTTACCATTGTAGAAACAAGTTTTGAGAATATAACCAAAATTCGGATTGGTAAGAAAACCAACCCAAAAATATATTTGATGATTTGCAAAGGTATAAACAGTAGAAAGGAGAAATATCCATCCTGCTACAGTCTGTTTCCAATATAACATCCAGACATCCACTATCCAGAAAACGTATTGTGCCTGCACACGTGTAATGCACATGTACTGTACTCTCGCTGCAACGGATACATGGATTGCGTGCCTATACTCCTGTCTAACAAACCTAAAGCAAATCTGGACTAGTCACACTTGGTGCCAGCTACTCTATTTCCATCAGTGAATGAAATTCTTTGCAACAGACTTGATTCCTGTTGTCTTACAAGCTCTCCACCATGAGCTGAAACAAGACTAACAGCATTGAGCTCTCCAGTCAGCAGAACAGACGAAAGGCTAGACTTCAGACCTAGAGAAGGATTTTGGAGGGACTCCAAATGCCCAAGTCAGAACCCCTTTGTATTAAGAAGGAGCAGTTTCTCTTTTGCTGAATGCTACCTTGGATAGGCTGGTTAATTTTAACTCTCTAAAAACATTACATATTCTAGACTGTATATTATATTAAATAATATTAAAGCATTGTATGTTCTAGCTAGAACTGCTACTTACTCAGAAGTAGTTTTTAACAGAATTTTCCTTTATTGTCCTCTTACTGTAAGTGATAGGACATTCTCGACAGTTACTGATGTGGCTAGATATTCTGTTTAGATCAAATTTTTTCAGGAGTTATTAATACATCAACATTATAATAAAAAGAGATAAAGGAGGTATGCTTTTATTACTGTGTTTAGCTACATACAGTCATTTTGTTTCTCCACAAATACGCACATCTTTTTTGAAATGGTAGTCTGGATGCTATCACTACAAAAAACACGTGCACTTGCTGTTAATGCTAACTTACGTCTCTTCAAGATTAAAATCACTTTATATATGAGAAGGCAGATGTTTAAAAGGTATAACAGCCTACAGACTTTGACTTTTTCTAAATATTAAATAGCAATCATTAATCACCTTCTATTTAGCAAATCTCAAGGAAAAATACTAGAGAATTCCATAATTCGCTGAAATGCAATAGTCTCAGAATAGTAACAATAGAAAGTCTTATTAAATCTTGGGGGGTATTGAGGTTGATACTTTAAAACAGATTAAGCAGGGATACTGCACAAACAGTATAATCTGTTTTCGGAAATTTTTGCAGAGTACAGACCGTCTTAATGTTGCCATGTTTTCAAGAACCGTAGCAGACTCCAGAGAACAGTAACTTTCAGTGTTGTGTTTGACTTGAGGAAACTATTACCGTTTTTTAACTTTTAAAATGTTTTCTTTAAATGTTTTGCGGAGAAGGCCAAGTAACTCCTTGGCCCCCTCTACAAGAGCACTGCAATATTAAGAAACCTTGTATTTTGTAAGAGCACACAACACAGAATTATCCAGTGATTTAAAGCCTGAGAAAGTAATAGGGATAAAATACTTACCTATGGCTTGAGTTCTCTTTTATTTCTGTCCATTCTTTGAATAAGTTCTCATGCAAATCCCAGTCAGAATCCCATGCATCTTCTTGCATTGCTACGCTGTGCTGAGCTTTAGATTCCGCTTTAAGAAATAATGTGGTTTTTAAACTCTTCGAGTAAAATTGTTGCTTAAGGAGAAACTTTTTTTTTTTATAGATTTTAATTATAAAGTTGAATGTTACTTACATTTAGACAGAAAAGGCAATCCTACATAACAATGATCTCCACATTGTAAACCAGGATCAAAATAAATATTTGCAATCTGCAAAACAGAGAAGAGCATATCAATTAAGAAAGAGCACAGTAAGTCTAATGACCAGAGAAAAAAGAAAGAACATTTATGATGACCACAGAAACTTAGCATATGCTATATATAATAGAGAACTTGTAAACATGTAGAAATGAGGCACAAACAAACCTTTGATTTTTTTCCTGGCTCTAAATCTTCTTTATTACTTCTTAGCCTCTTATAATAAAACCTTACATCTTCTGACAGCGAGCGTATGTGTTGTATTTTCACTTTCTGAGAAAAGGAGTTCATAACGTTCAGGCTCTGGTGAACTACTTTCCCCTAAAAAAAAAACAAAAGGATGAAACAAGTCTGCAGGATATGCATTTTCCCTAGCATATGTATTTATTTATGCAGGCTGGCAAAGACCACATCAGAGATGAAATGTTACATTGAGATTTTTAACTATGCTATCTTAAAAAAATGCTACTTGTAACACTTCAAGTTCCTGTGAAGTTGTATTCTTTCCTCCATCTGCTTTCAAACACAGTTCATTCCCCTTTCAAAATTAAGTACACCTTTATTTTGTTATCCCCGCCCTCTACTCTGCCCTGGTGAGGACACATCTGGAGTACTCTGTGTAGTTCTGGGCTCCCCAGTTCAAGAAAGACAAGGAACTACTGGAATGAGTCCAGCAGAGGGCTACAAAGATGATCAAGGGTCTGGAGCACCTCTCTCATGAGGAAAGGCTGAGAGACCTGGGTCTGTTTAGCCTGGAGAAGACTGAGAGAGGAGCTCATCAATGCTTATCAATATCTAAAGGGCAGGTGTCAAGAGAATGGGGCCAGGCTCTTCTCAGTGGTGCCCAGTGACAGAACAAGGGGCAACAGGCACAAGCTGGAACACAGGAAGTTCCATCTCAACATGAGGGAAAACTTCTTTACTTTGAGGGTGACAGAGCACTCGAACAGGCTGCCCAGAGACATATTCTGAAGATATTCAAAACCTGCCTGGACGTGTTCCTGTGCAACCTGCTCTAGGTGACCCTGCTCTGGCAGGGGGGTTGGACTAGATGATCTCCAGAGGTCCGTTCCAACCCCTACCATCCTGTGATTCTGTGATTAAGTGTCTTGAAGAGCTAGGACAACAGTTCTGCTTCATCAAATCATGTTGAAAGAGCACCAGAGGAGGAAAGGCAAGAGGAATCTTCAGCTTTCTAAAGGGGAAACTTCCCCTTTACAAAAGGGGAACAAGCTTCTTGCAAGAGATCTAGTACATAGTTGCTAGTAATTAGAAAGAACCTGAAAGGAACAGTGGAGTGAAGGTGCAGATTACAAACACTACAGGTGATAGCGGGCATTTAAAAACACAGGTACAACCCTCCTTCCCACCCCCAACGAAATTAAGACACCAGTTACTAAAATTGTAGCATCTAAAACGAAAAGAGTGCATGTTTTTCCCCCCCACACCTTTACACCCTGCTTCCTCTTCTGAGACAAACGTTATTTTACCTTTTAAGCACAGAACATGTAGTTTAATTGTTTGTCACGATCAGAATGATTACAATGCTCAAGCTCTCCCCCTGCCCTCACTTGTAAATGAGTGATTCTGTGGCCATATTTTTCACCTTATCTCAAAACCCAACCCTGAAAATTATAGAATAAACGATAAATAAAAACCAAAACAAACAAACAAGCAAGCACAACTCAGGACTGGTGACAAGATTTCAGATTTATATAAAACAAATAAATACAAGCAAATTTAAATACCCAATAATATCTTCTAATGAACATAGCCAGAGCTTTTCATGTTCCCCTTAAATCAACACTTTCAGATTTTTTAAAATTTCTCTACAGTAAAGACTGAAGTTGAGAGATGCGCTTTTGCAGGCTCAAAATTTGACTGTGGCCTCAGGAAATAGTCACATGCTATAAGAGTAGCAACTGCAGAGGGAAAGAAACCACAAGAATAAATCTCTAAACAGCACAGTTGTGTTAAACTGAATAGGAGGTAAGTCTCAGCTTCATCCGTGGAATCCTCTGAGTAATAAACTGCCATCAATTGGGCAAGACAAAGGTTTGTTAAACTCAGTAGAACAGGTGGACAGTATTTTACTAAGACCCTTACACAGCATTTAGACATGAAACAAAGAGATAAGGGAAGAAGTCTCTACCTATCAGGAATCGGAAAAACAGAACAGTGCTATTTAGCATACAGGTCCTCATCCCTTGATCAGAGAAGAGTTGAGAGGTGGCACTGTGAGCTAAAAATGTCACTATGAAGCAGAAATCAACACAGCTAAGAGCTGTTTAAATCAAGATGCTGATCTTTACAAGGCCTGTGTACACTGTTAGTGTATTGCTGACAAACTCGGCCAGAATACAAGAAATCAGACTTAGGTGCAAACGCACTAAAATTATAAATAGAGACAGACAGCACCAGGAACCGAGCAACTGCAGGAGAATTATATCGTAAGTATGAACTGAAAAGCAAGTGTTACTGAAATTGTAGCGTCTAGTAACTCCTGGATGTTCTAGCTGTCAAATTTTTCTACCAAACACTGAAACAAGAAGAACTGATGCTATTTTAGGCTTATTTTCATAAGTAATGGAGGCATTACAGAACAAGTAGATGCAAGACTATAATGAATTCAGTGATCACAAGTTTAGTTTGAAATGAATACAAGAAAAAAGAAAAGTAAGTCTGCTGTCAATGTTCTCAAATATCAGAAGAGCTAAGTGATCAACTAACACAAGTAATAAGCGAAGCTGACTGCTCTGAAAAGCTTGGGGCTTGAACACAGAAAAGAGTCTGAAATCTTGTCAAAGGTGATAATTACATCTGAATCTATACTCACAAATAAAATGCAGGAGGCCAAAGGTCCCCTGAATGAATAATTATGTGAAAACATCACTAGAAAAGTGCATGAAGCCAATAAAAATCACAACAGTCTGAGGATGAGAAAGAATGATGACATCCTTAGAGGCTGAGAAACACAGGTGCCACCAGAAGTAGTACCTGCCAAAACAAAACAAAGGCAAAAAAAAAAAATAAAAAATGAAGCTGACCAAGGCCTTGGGTCTAAGATACAATGATAAGCTCTTTAGCCATTCCAGTTAGAACAAAATAAAGGGAGATTTAAAAAAAAATAAATATTACTTTTTGTGGCCCAAAATAGAACAAAATATTTTCACGTGGTATCAAGAGGGACAATGACCTTGCCAAGGAATTAGGATATATAAATTAGGATACAGAATACAGAAATTGCTTTATCTTTCATGAAAGAAAGGGAAACGGACCTTTAAGTTTTTTCAGTTTATCACAGGCTCATGAAGCAGTTCATAGATGGAGTTACAGATATGGTAGTCAGTGTAATAAATAGCCATATAATGGTGAGGCCATACAGTCAAATAGGAAACACAGACCCTAAAGACAAAAAAATAACAAGTGATCTTTGCAGTTGTAGGCATGACCGTTTGACCTCAAGAGTAGCAAAAGACTTCAGAACAATCTGTGAAGTAGGAGATCAGAAGGGAGATGGAATGGATAATGGGGCAAATGTAGCAATGATTTACTGAAGTCCTGCAGACTGACCTATCTTCCTCTGAAAAGACGTATTGCACTACTTTTTCAAAAAATTATCATTTCTCTACTAGACGTGAGGTGAAGTATCAGTGAGAAATTACTATTTAAGACTACACAAATTGTAAGATAAGCAGGAGATACTAAGGAGCTATTGGATGAAAAGGTGAGAACAGGCAGTACTCTATGACAGATTGAGACTATGCAGGACAGACAAGGAAACAAAAACTGTTTTCACCAACATGCATGGAGTTAGTTTCATCCTTTCAGAAAACTGCCACCTCTATCTCCTTTTGCAGCTTCCCCCCTCCCAGATTTCAATCTCTCTCCCTGTGATTTTCCATCATATTACATTCCCACTGATCAGAAAGTCACAAAGTTCAGACTTCAATGAAATACTAATTGCAAAGTCAATATGCCTTGACTGCCCATGCTTCTATGGTTATGCTGAATGCCAAGTGAGAAGAAAGTATTATCTGCTTAATAGCTTGCTGCTTGAGTCTGTAGCCTTGAGCAAAGCAGCTGCTTTCAGCACTCCCTGAATAAACACTACTGCCAGAGCAGGGATGAAAACAGCCATTACTTGCAGAGAGATATAGACCCACACAGCTTTCTTGCTTTACTGTTTGTGTACTCCACCATGTACCCTCGAGAAGATCCACTTTCAGTGTGGAAACAATACAATAATGCTCCACAGAGATCAAGGACTTCTTCTACTGAAACGTCAGTTCGTTAGCTGACTTCGTTGTCTGTGGCATTATACTTCAGGAATTTGAAAAATGCATTTCAGCAATTTCACCTCTCTCTTACTCTTGGTGCTAATGGACATGAATGGTAATAACCAAGTGACCACAGCCACGTTATAATGAAGCTGCAAAGAATCAAGTTTGGGATCATGTCAGTATTCCAAGATTCCATTCAAGTGGGAAGTAGAGATGATGCTTGGAACATACAGGGGAAAAAGCTGAATCATTAACAGTTTGGTAGCACAACCTCTCCAGCAATTTGACATGCAACAATTCAACGTTTCTCTTGAAAAGCACAGATAAATAAAAAAACCAGCAAATTTAATGCTATGACACAACTCTCTTACCGGAAAAGAAGGTGGAAGAAAAACATGTTTTGGGGAGCAAGTCAACGAGCCTACAGCAATCACTGCCTTCACTGGTATAGTTAAAATCTGGAGGGGGGGGAAAAAAAAACAAAACAAACCACAAAAAAACCCAAGAAAAGATCAGAAAAAAAATACTCAAATTTCATCCTTCAAATGTCTCTTCCACTTTTAAATTGCATAGAATAACAAAACCCTGAAATTCTACAATTAATGTAGTGTAGGTTTATATACACATTTAAATCACGGAGACATGAATTAAGATTTCAACTCATTATCACATTCAGAACAGTCACTCCATATTGTCAGGAAGCACACCTTTGCTCAATCAAACTTAGCACTACTCTACACGGAACACAAAAGCACAGTTAAAATACAATCTCTCCTACGGAGCATTATGTAGGTCTCACTTGAATGGGGCTTACTTTGTTGGAAAACAGGAGGATAACATCTTTAAAGTAAATGAGTATGAGGGAAAAGGATATACTGAACTTCTTAAAAACCATGAGAGGTCATGGTAAGACCTCAAGATAGATGTAGACTTAGAAAAAAGAGCATGGAAGGGATGGCAATGAGATCCTTTCTGTGTAGTATTAAAGCTACCAACACAAGTAGAATAACTTGTAAGAACAAGCAAAAAAATAAAATGCTTCAGATTCTCTAACTGAAGGGTCACATACATGTATGGACATATTAAAAAAAGCTTAAAATCTCAGTTACTTGGCAGAAATGAGGAATATCCCATTTTCTGTAGCTTCATTAGAACCACACAACAAGCTATATAGTTTCCTGACTTCATAAGCACAGTGTGTCACTTTTTTTTTTTACATATATCACCCAAAGATATTAAATACAGATTCCATTATGTATTAGAATCTCTCTCTTCAAAATAATTTATTAACGGGAAAGGCATATCAAGTTGAGAATTAACTGGTTGTTCTTCTCTCCCTTACTAATCTTGGTGTAAGAACTCTGTTCATGAACTGGCAACAAACTGGAATTTCTCCAAAATGACTTTCATATTGGGTTTTGACAAAAAACCTCTGAAATTATAGCTCAATTTCAGTTAACTGATAAGGTACCAAAAAGCACATTGTCAGCATGTGTTATGACAAAAGATCCATGCATTGATGCTTTGAGGATGCATCATGTCATTGAAGAACCAATACCTCAAAGCATTAGGTCAGATTTGAATAGGTATTTCTGAAAGCCAGAGAAAATCATAATGAAAGTCATTATTCTTTCCTTCAGAAAAGACACAGCATAAGTTGCATTACTGTCATTTGATGCAGGGTTAACTTGCAGAAATAACCTCCAGAGGTTCTTTCGAACCTCAACTTCTTCTCAATATTGCAATCTGTCCACTAATACAATTCTTAAAACGTCACAACTTTAAAATAGAACATATAATTTGGGCAACACCATGAATATACAATAAATATACCTCATAATCTGTCGTGATTTGTACAGCTCCATCATGAATTCCTTCAAGTTCTTTCGCTGTTAGTTTTACTCTAAACACAGCATAATATCCTGATGCTAGTATCACCTGTAAATGGTAGAAAAAGTGTCATCCATTGTATTCCACTAAATGGAAAGAAATTTCACTAAAAAAAACCCCATACCCAACATCCTATTATTTCTTTAAACTGTTTAAAATCCATATGAAACAACTGTCAGTGGTAAAAAGAAAAATTCAAACGCAGAAGTTACTAACACAAAAATTATAAATTCCACTCTTCCCAGATAAATAATAAGTACCATCTAAGAGCACAGAGGTTACTGTTTCTGAAGTTTTCCCTTTCAAAATCTAACCAATCTGAACACAATACTGCTTCTCAAAATAAATTTTAAAAATTCTACATGCTTTATCATACTCAAAGTCATCCAAAATTAAGAATTCTCATCCCTCCTCCCCCCTGCTAAAATGAAACTACAAGAAGCTGCGCAGATTTGTCTCTTTTTTCCACCTCCTAAATCTAGCTTTAAGCAATGGATTCAAAGGATTACTTACTGAAGACTGATCGGACGCACTGGCATTTTGTAGTTCGTGGTGGTTTGCAATTATTGTTGTTCTGTTTCCCTTTTCAGTTGTTAGAAGTTCTATGGCCAAACCATCCCCTATAATATGCCAACTTTTTATAGCCAGCTTAAAAAGAACAAAAGGTACTGTTTTCAGTAACAACACTGACATAAAATTTTTAAAAGGCAAACTAAAAATAAATCCACCCTTACCTCTATTGGATTGCTGTTGATGACTGCAAATAAAATGCTGGTAGCTTCTGTTGCACTCAATATGCCAAAATCTATAAATCGTTCCTCAGTTTTTGGAGGCAGTACAAAGTACTAGAAAGATTGATAAAGGTATTTTAGCATAAGTTAAATATAAAATGTGCTCAAACTCTAAGCTCATTAACAAATGCATTAATAAGTTTAATACAGCAGTACTGTGACAATCTCAAAATTCTATACATCTTCTATGTAAATCTAAAGGGAACAAAAAAATAAATTTTCATCAGTAGCCGAAGCTGTTTAAGGAACAAACCGGTAAAATCATTTTGAAGTTAAAAAAGTCCTCCCATACAAGTAGAATAAAGAATTAAAAACAGTCCTATGAAATATGCCTGTAATTAGACTAAAGTAGCTAAAAAAAGGAAAATACTTACATCTAAAAATCCTGTGTATGCTCGGACAGGGAGGTGAAATTTAGAAGCATTTGTGATAAGTAAAATATTATTATCTATATGAACAGATGACGTGGAAGGCATAAAATGAAGTGTAAAAATATATCTGGATTCATTAGGCGGAATTAAGACTGGCTTACTGAAGTTCTGGACCTAGATCAGTGAACAATGAAGATCAATGTTACAATTTAATAAAGTGCAGCGCATTTAAACATTTACTATTAGGCAAAAACGTTCACTGAAGTGGGGCTTACTTTAAACATTGGTTTTGCTTCTTCTGGTAACACAACATCATGTATAAGGACTGCAAAACTGAATGTGTTTGTTAGGTAGATCAGTCTTTCCACGGAATCAGCAGCACTGTCACGGATGTGGAAGAGTGTGGCAGCATGATCAAACCCTAAATATCTATTAAAAGAAAACAGCATGAGAAAAATAAAGACTTTCCTCAAACATAGTGTTTTTCTTACAGACAAGACTAGAATTCATTCAATCCCACAGCAAAAAAGGTACACACCCTCACTGCATGCTGAAACTTTATTATTAGCACTACAGGGACATTGATAACTCAGTAATTCAAATGAGGAAATAAAATATGTGAATCAGCATACTAGGAGGACTAAAAGGAAGCGTTGAAGTATTAAGATAGTTTGCAAATCAGGCATATTCCTTATCAACGAAACCATGAGTCTGCAGCACAAAAGTTCTGATAGGTAAGGTTTAGTTTGGTTGCCTTTAAAATACTCTGTCAGTTCTGCTGATAAAGTAGCATCTCATTTCAACAATAATTTTAAATTCAACTGGGCCATACTTTGTAAATAAATAAAAAATAAGGAAGCACTGACAGTTGTTCCAAAATTTTTGCTTAAAAACAAAAATATTTTCTCCACCCATACTTCATAAAGTGATAGAACAGCAAATGCAAAACTGGAAAAATTTCCAACACTGCATTTAAAAAACGTCTTCAACTGCTCTGAAAAACAACTCGCCAAGGTCACTTTGAACCCACGCCTTGAAACCAGCTTATGCATTACTAGAACTACCTCATTTACTAGCATAAAACCAGAAAAATTCAAACAAGTAACTGTAGTTCTAAATGAGCTCCAGATTCAGAAAACTTGGGTATCACCTCTTTATATCCCCTCTCCCCCTAAAAAGGCTAAATTCCTTGCTACATCAGCTCATTTACAGCATTTAGTTTTTGAGCTTGTTCAATTACTGTACGCTTACCCATCCAACACTTCTGCTTGATATGGTATTTCAAGTTTGGAGTAGCTCTTCTCTTTTGCTTTAACAGTTATTTTCCCAGAAGACTGTGATGCTTTTTTTGCTTTTGATGCTGTACACACAAGAATATAAGTTTGTTAAAGCAGACAAAAAGAAATAAGAAAAAAATCCATTAGGTTAGACTAGCATGAGTGGAAGAATAAAAGCACAGAGCTAGGCCAGAGAAGAATATCACTTAAGAGAAAAATGTATCTTAAGGAAATTTCAATAAGCAACTGACATGGAATAAGTCTAGGAAGTAAGAGATATGAGTTCTGAATTCCTCCCTCTTAACACCGGTTAGTCGACCTGAGTGAGTTAGTAAGCTTATCTATGGTAGGGAAGCCTGCTTGTTCCTGTCAAATAAATAACTTGGACGTGTCCAGAGGATAATGCAGATCGTAGTGAATTCCCCACTTCAGACTATGGAATACACTTATCCCCCCGCTAACAGGACAAAAACTTGAGATGGCTGGGCTCCTCACTTCAAACTACCAGTTGAGCAGGACTTTGGGCCAGGAACACAGCACCTTTTTAATAATGAAGAAATCAAAGACATGCTAAACTTTAGCGAAACTGAATCAGAATCCATGTAAGAACCCAAACTACACAAGCACCAAGAATGACGCTCGCAGGCATGCTCCAAGATCAGAGAACAAGCAACATTGTCAGAAAAGTCAAGGGATTACGATACTAGTTCGGAGAAACCACCAGTCCCCCAAAGCCCCTGCATGTATTAGGACAGCTGAAACAGCAAATATTTAGGGATGGCTGCTTCACTGAAAAGAATTCACCAAGTCAGTCCTCATATTCTCTCCAGCTTCAAAATCTGAACATGTTACCACATAAGGTTGACAGAATTCAGCTATTTAAGAATTTATTTATAGCTAAAATATACTTCACTCATCTTACAAAACATAAGCTGTTAAATATCTAAAGTATTAATAAAAAAATAACAATAATAAAAATCAACCCTCTCCATGCATACAACTTCTAAAATTATGTCTACCTGAAATGAAGAACATTGCATTTATAAACTTCCATTTTCAAGCAATCCAGGCAGAAAGACTTACAGCATCAACTAGTATCTTAAAGCAGTAACATCTGAGTAGGTCAACAGCGTTCTGACAGTTGATTAACATATCTATAAAAATGGAGGTGGCTTTCTACAAAATGTCAGCATAGTATTTACAGTCACACTGTGTAGGAGGAAAATGACCCAACACTTCTTTCATAAAGGCAGAAATGAAAGTCAGCATCAGCAGACATAACATATCTTTGCAGGAAAGGTATCAGTAAAACATTTTTCCACCTTCACCTCCCTTTTTATTTGATATGAATTCAAGATAGCAAAATAAAGTAAGTAAACTTTCACAGTAAGGTTTTCAAGAGCATGACAGAGCCTTATTTCCATGGGTATTCCAACATAAAGCATAAATTTTTTAGAAATAAGATTTCATAGAATCATAGGGTTGGAAGGGACCTCTGGAGATCATCTAGTCCAACCCCCCTGCCAGAGCAGGGTCACCTACAGCAGGTTGCACAGGAACGCGTCCAGGTGGGTTTTGAATGTCTCCAGAGACGGAGACTCCACCACCTCTCTGGGCAGCCTATTCCAGTGCTCTGCCACCCTCAAAGAAGTTCCTCCTCATGTTTAGGTGGAACTTCCTATGCTCAAGTTTCTGCCCATTACCTCTTGTCCTGTCACTGGGCACCACTGAAAAGAGCCTGGCCCCATCCTCCTGACACCCACCCTTTCAGTATTTATAAGTGTTGATAAGATCCCCCCTCAGCCGACTTTTTTCCAGACTGAAGAGACCCAAATCCCTCAGCCTTTCCTCATAAGAGAGGTGTTCCAGTCCCCTCATCATCTTGGTAGCTCTCTGCTGCACCCTCTCCAGCAGCTCCCTGTCCCTCTTGAACCAGGGAGCCCAGAACTGGACACAGTACTCCAGGTGCAGCCTCACCAAGGCAGAGTAGAGGGGGAGGATGACCTCCCTCGACCTGCTGGCCACACTCTTCTTGATGCACCCCAGGATCCCACTGGCCTTTTTGGCCACAAGGGCACATTGCTGGCTCATGGTCATCCTGTTGTCCACCAGGACTCCCAGGTCTCTTTCCACCGAGCTGCTCTCCAGCAGGTCAGCCCCCAACCTGTGCTGGTGCATGGGGTTATTCCTCCCCACGTGCAGCACCCTACACTTGCCCTTGTTGAACTTCATAAGGTTCCTCTTTGCCCAACTCTCCAGCCTGTCCAGGTCTCTCTGTACGGCAGCACAGCCTCCTGGTGTGTCAGCCACTCCCCCCGGCTTTGTGTCCTCAGCAAACTCACTGAGGGTGCACTCTATCCCCCCCCAATATATCGATGAATATATTGAAGAGGACTGGACGCAGTACTGACCCCTGGGGAACACCGCTCGTCACTGACCTCCAACTAGACTCTGTGCCCCTAATCACTACCCTCTGAGCTCTGTCTTTCAACCAGTTTTCTATCCACCTTACTGTCCATTCATCAAGCCCACTCTTCCTAAGCTTCCCTATGAGGATGCTGTGGGAGACCATGTCGAACACCTTGCTTAAGTCAAGGCAGACCACATCTACTGCCCTCCCCTCATCTATCCATCCAGTCACGCCATCATAGAAGGCTATCAGATTAGTCAGACATGATTTCCCCTTGGTGAATCCATGTTGAGTACTTCTGATAGCTTTATTTTCCTCCACACACCTTGAGATGAAGCCCAGAATGAGCTTTTCCATCATCTTTCCAGGGATGGAGGTGAGGCTGACCGGCCTGTAGTTCCCTGGGTCTTCCTTCTTGCCTTTTTTGAAGACTGGAGTGACACTGGCTTTCCTCCAGTCCTCAGGCACCTCACCTGTTCTCCAGGACCTTTCAAAGATGATGGAGAGCGGCCCAGCAATGACTTCCGCCAGCTCCCTCAGCACTCTCGGGTGCATCCCATCAGGGCCCATGGACTTGTGAATATCTAATTGATCTAATTGCTCCCTCACTCAATCCTCCTCAACCCAAGGGAAGTCGTCTTCTTTCCCCATTAATTCCCCCAATGCCTGGGCCTCCTGAGGGCTGGGCCGAGCAGTAAAGACCGAAGCAAAGAAGGCATTCAGTAACTCCGCCTTCTCTGCATCCTCCGTCACCATAGCTCCTGTTTCATTCAGCAGTGGGCCCACAACTTCTCTGGTCTTCCTTTTGCTTCCAATATACTTGTAGAAGCCCTTCCTGTTGAGCTTGACATCCCTAGCCAGGTTTAAACATCCCTAGCCAGGTTTAAGATTTTGGATTCTTTTTTAAAGTTTGGAAGGATCAAAGGGCAATCCAAGGCACTTACTGTCCTTTAATATACATTACTGTGAGGAACATGTCCTGGTTTGTTAGGATTTCTCAAAAACAATGCCTATTTAGACTAATCATACATTTTAAATAATCTGTGCCTTAACATAAGAATACTGCTTATGTTCAATAGAAGAATTACGAACTCCCTCTCTTCTCACCAGTATTTACCAGTCTAAGTTACTTGCTGACTATGATCAGAGACAATCCCTTCAGAAATAACTGAAGTTGGAAGAACTGTAATCCTTTTCCAGGTAGGAAAATTCCATTTCCTTCTCAAAATTACAAATAACATTTGTTAAGAGAGTGAAAATAATTCATGAAGTTTCAGCAAGTTTTAAGAAGCACTTGACAAGTTCTAAGAAGACAGGAGTAGTACTTACCATCAAAGCTAATACTTGCAACTTTGGTATATTTACTTTCAGAGGCTTTTAACGTAACTGGCTTGAAATGTACTGTTATAGCTTCGTTCTGTGGTGTAGGTCTAACACTCTGCAAACAATCAAAATATGAAGCACTTGTAAATTTATCATTGTTAACACTGTGCAGCCTTCACGTATCCTTCAAAGTGATACAACTGCAACTAGTTTTGGCTGAGTTCTTACAGGTCTGTCTTTCCTACAATGAAGCAGCATTATAAGAGAATTTTTTTCAGGTCCTGCAAATTACTCGGGCAGTATGCAGGAAAGCAGGCAACAGAGAGTTCTTGAGAATGTTGGATGAAGTGACAGTATGGCCAGAAACATGTTAATAAAACAGAAAATAAGCTTTATTTAAATTAAGATTCATTTTTCATTGTTAACGCTGCAGGGTTTCAATAGCTAGACTATTTGTTTCTGGTGCACTCATTAACAAGCTGTTAACTGACTTGTGTAATTACTGGTGGTGATACAGACATCTACTTGTCTGATCCCATGCTAAGTCTGCAGAGCTGCCACAGAAAAAAAAAATGTAACTACAAAGAACAGTTTTGTAAGTCTGAGATGACACTCATTCTATACCAACATTTAACAAGATCACCTTTTGTATCTGAGGATTATTGTTTTAAACTAAATGGAAAAGGTATATTGGGCATTACTGGAATAGCAATTGTGTGCCAGTTAGTAGCCAGAACTGATTTGTAGATATATTCATTGCTATGCAGCAGGACTATGGATTCCATGTCAACAACTGAAGACCCTATAAAGATTGCTAGCAAACTCTTTATCTAGATCCCATGGAAAGAAACCGTGCATAGAGCATTTAAATGCTCTTATTCTTGTTTTGCTTAAAATTAGGATGGCTGCCATGATTCCTCCTCCCCAGCTGCCGCCTCCTGCTGTAAGAAGAGCTCAGCTGCTCATGTAGCAGCTGTTAAGCTACTGCAAATTACAGGATGCTGTATTAAGGAAACTGAAATGAGTGCTGGTTTACCTTATGCTGGGCTGCAGAGGTTTAGCACCTGCTTCACAAGCAGCTGAGCCTTTCTTGGTCAGAGAGGAGCAAGGCAGACAGCTAGTGGTACAAACCAATTACAGCTCTTCTAAGCTAAGCTGTCCTTGATTGTAAATGAAAGCCATAAAACCGCGCATATGTAACTAAGATCTGCAGACCACATGATCCTTAGAGGAAACAAGCAGCACTGCTCCTGCAGCTAATCTCTGTTAACTCAACTAGATGTTTTGTATTTTGGATTTATAGTACTGGCCTTTGTCAACCATCTGCATACACACGTTGCAGATATTTGCTATTTCTCTTCAGGAGCAAATTCATAATTATCATTATTTTCTTCTAATGAAATCCATGCTACAAAACTGAGATCTTGAGGTGTTTTTTTTTTTTTAAAAAAAAAAATCTCTTAAAGCAGACGGAACCAAAGCGACAATCAAGTTGACAACTTTTGCATGGCAGAAAGGATAACCATTTCTAGTAGCTCTTTTCATGCAAAACACTGTTTTTTAATTATTAAGTTTGAAATTATGCTGATTTCATTTAGTAAATCTAATAAGAAATATTGAAAAGGACAGCCTGTTTCCAGAAAAATGGCAGGTTTCAGAGGTGCATCTCTTAAACCGCAAGTGTAACAAACCTAGAAGTATTTACTAAAAATAGCTACAGCTAATGAATTTAGTTAAGGAAGAAATTTAGTACTGTTTTGTTGAAAAATTCTTAACTACATCATGCACAATTCTCATTTATTGCTTGCTTACATGGTCCAAAAGGAAATACAGAATTAAGACAACTAAAGGAAAAAGAAACAACCTTAAAAGTCCTTTAATTTTTCTCAATTTTTAACCTAATTCAAATAAAGCCCAAGCAAAACTTGTTCCTGAGATGTGCCTTAAGAATCATCAAATACAGCCATGCCATGCGAATACATGCAAAACAAGTTCTATCAATAATCTAATAACACCAGTTTTCTCAGATAATCTCCTAACAGTAACATCTGAGGGGAAGATGAATTTAAAATAGACATGCTTCAGTAACACATGGCTCTCCCATGGAGTGCCCCAGTCAAGATTCCTGACCCTGCCGTATGAAGATACATTCAATATTTAGCATAATATTAGAAGCATAAGAGCAGAAAATGAGAATCTTAAATGCTCTAGAGAACACACAGAGAGGAGACAGCTTTGTGCTATTGCAACAGTTACCGGGAAAGACTTTGAAAGCTTAAGGACTACATCTATTCTAATAAACTAAAGAGGAGAAGAGTATGGGTTGAAACACCAGCACACGTTCATCCATACTGTTTACCTGGCAGCAGGCTCCCAAATACAGTTTTGTCTTGTGCACCTAGCATATCCATCTAAAGACTGAGCAGGCTGTAGACTTTTGCTTACAGGTAGTGAAGACACAGCTACCCTGCTGCAAGAGGAAACAGCCCTGTGGCTACAGGCAGCCAACTAAGGCTGGTTCCATTAGTGTCAGGACCATCTCTGTACAGTTTTAGTCGCTTTTACAGACAAAATTATTTTGTCAGTAATAACTTGTCCTTCATCTTAAACAGGGACACACCTAACTAACGAAAGTTCACTTTCACCATAAAGCATCATCCAGAACAGTCATGGAATGAACTACCACCAGATTTTAATCCTTTAAGGTAACTTTCCCTTAGTAACTTTGAGATGCGTGCACTCAAATGTGCAAACTGAACACATAATGTAGAAGTAAATTACTTCTCACAGGTTGAAAAGAAAAAAAAATCTGAAGTATGTGAATTGTGAAATAAGTAAGTAAATACTTTTTTATACAAACATTTTTACTTTAAAACTGATAGAACTCAGCTTCAATATACAGCTGTCCTGAAGTTACTAGTTCTTTATGCATCAAACATGATCAGGAGATCAAATTTTAATGTGTGCCTTTGTTTTTAGCAATCAAATGGGCTTAAATTAAACTGCCTTAAGGAAACACAAAATTTTTCTTCTAGAGAAGGGATAAAAGAAAATGTTCAACAATCTACATTTACTAGATTTTGGACAGCATGGCTTAATTGTTGCAGCATGACAACAGTTCATCCAGTCATGAAATAAACATGAGTCTCACTAATAATGGAGAAAAATCCTACAAAATGTAATTAAGGAAGTTTTTATAAGAGTTTTAGAACTTACTAAAGAAAGTCAAGTGACTCGCTTTTATTTTCCTCAACCAATTTGTTGGACCACAGCATGACTAAGTACTTAAAGGCAACACAACTACAATTCTGGCAACAGTATTGGCAGTCTCTCACACACAGATGACCTGAAGATATTTAGTTCCTCCAGCACCCGGCTTAAATATATGCTAAATATAGCCTTGGCCTTTTCTTCTGACATTAAGATGAAATTTGTCACAGAGCTCTGTCTCACTGCTTTTAAACCCTAGCTCTAAAGGGTCAGAAATCCATTGCTCAAGCTTTCCTAGAAGCAAGCTATTCACTAGGTTCCTTCCAAAAATTCTTTACTCTTGCTTACCACTTCAAAATTCTTTGATTGGCACAGCAGCAGAAATTCACACAGCGCTTCAAATGCTAGAAAGGTTACAAACTTCACAACAAAGCTGAGCCTTAATGAGAAGAACAATTGACTTGATGTGCCATATGCGACACTGAAAAATACATCATATCTGGACCCATGTGGTAACTTTAGCATTGCAAAAGTGAGTCCTAAAAGCTTTAAGACACCAAATTTACCGCTTTGATACACCACAAAAGAATAATTAATCTGGAAAAGTTCTGTCATGATGTGTATAATAGTTATCAAATCGTAGCCTTCCATTAGACCGCAGTCTATGGTCTATAGTCTACAGTCCAAAGAGTATAGCTTTAAAAAAAAAAAAAAAAGGTTGTGGTTTGTTTTTTTTTATGGAGGAATAGGAATTAGGTACTACATTATCAGACATGAGAAGTGATACTGATGGTTTGAATATATGGTTATTTGCATGGTACTCAGGAAGCCTATTATACACTTTTAAAAAAAAAAAAAAAACCAACCACCAAACACCACAAAAAACTGTCCCTATGCCAAAACCCTGGTAAATTTAGTAAATTTACCAACCCTCTGATTGTAAAATATCATATACAGGTCTTCTTTCAAATAAAAATCCTCCCTGGAAACTGGCTCATAGCTTACAAGTCCACGAGAGACCTTATAGGATCATCTGACCTCATTAATGCAATCAGCATTAGGACTTCGATGAATTAAACTCTGTTAGCACTACATTGTGAGTTTCTCTCGACTTTAAAATTATCAGTGAACAACTTCGCAAGCACCGTAATGGACTATTATCACAGTGGAAAGTTATCCTCCTTACTAAAAATGTGTCCTGTTTCTAGTTTAAATTCATCTAGCCTCAGTTTCCAGTATCTTATTTTAAGGTTTTGTGAGATCTCTCCTACTAAAATACTATTCCCTACAGTTACACCTATAAGCTTTAAAAACAGAGAAATGCTCTCCAAGAGCTCAGAAAGAAACCTTTGCCAATCCTTCAGTCATTCTTCTGGCTCCTCTGGTTTCTTTTCAACACTTCAACTCTTTTTGAAGTGCTCTGGGACAAGATATAGCTAGCTATACAACTAAATCTGGAAAACAAGGAAGACAGGAAGGGGAGAAGGAAGAAGTGAGAAAAATAGTGGGCAATGAGAAAAATTACACAGGGAAAAGGTATGAATGAACAAAGGCGGACTACCAGCTTAGAGCCAAAATTCTGTAATAAAAATAGAAAGCAGAAAATCCAAAACCTAGAATTCTGAAGCTGGCTGCACTTTATGTACAGCTGCAGTGATCTCACTGGAAAGGGCTCTAGAGTGTTTGCAGGCTTTTTTCTTATTTCAAGCTGTAAAGCAGATAACCTCAAGAAAACAAGGGTCATTTTACAGACTGCTCTTGAAAGCTACTCTTTGCTCATCTTAAAAGATTATGTCAGGCAATCACTTCATACACTCTCATGGAGTGTGTGATGAGGCCAAAGAATCCCACAGACTCTGTGTTAACGTCTTGTTCGCTGAACGGGAGTTACTGTTCTCAAGTATAAAAGCTTCCAGAGCCTCAGATATTGTAGGCACAGCCTATAAATGCTGAAACAGCTGTTCAAAGAAAGCTATGAAGCAAATGAATTTTACCATGCATACAGATTATTTTTCTTACCATTAAGTTATGTTTTCAGTCACACATCACCTAGCTTCTAATTCTGAACACTACATGGTGAACCTATGAATGGTCAATTTTTATGAGAAAGAAAATCAAAGTAGAAAGTTTCAAATTGAAAGGAAATAAAACTTACTGTAATTGGCACATCTTTTGTTCCTGAATTTAATAAATGCAGATTTAAAATTTTTGGCAGATCTGTTAAAGAACAAAAAACACACCTGGCTATTAGGCTATTTTAACATAAGAACCTTATACAAAGTCATCTGCACTAGCTGGTTTCTCATATAAATCCACTGTTGTTCAGAGTTAAAAAGTTAGACTAACGTGACAGTATAGCCAGTGAAAACAGCTACTCCCAAGAAACTGCCATACTTAAAAACTGCACTTTCCTGTATTAGTAGGTATTACATGCTTCAGCTAACCACTCGTATTTCTAACACATTAAGAAATGAACAGGCTAAAAATACTACAATGAATGATTTTGCCAGATGCACCAATATTCAGCAGAAACTAATCTTATTTAAAAATCTTTACATGTTAAGTAAGTTGCAAGGAAAAGTACTTTAGAAGCTACCTTTTTCAGTTCAAAGAAGATACATGCTGTTATTCTTCAGTAATGAGTCCCTTTCACAGTTTCAAAAGATACCTTCAGTTTTACTACTTTCTGCTATATTTTTTCTTATTTTACAAAACAATATTAATTTAAAACGTAAAATGTTACGCTCAAATTTTGAAGTGGCACTTCAAAAAAAGATCTTATAAGTAACAAATTTTATTAAGTTTGCACACTTCCACTATTCTCTGTGCCTGAAAATTATTAAAACTCATGCAGATGTAAAGCAACCTTTCAAAACAAGTTAACGAATTAAGTAAACTGACAATGCTTTTCAGACTAACCCACGCGCAACTGTATGAGACTAATAATTATTACTGGATATGCAAACTACTGTTTGCTTGTACATATCTCAAGTATACTTGCAGGTGAATACATTTGTGCACTGTCATAACACGTTGTTATCCTGCTTTTGAAAAGCATCATTCCACAAGCAACCCTGAATAGTACAAAGGTAACTGGGCTTTTCCCTCCCCACCATACTACTTATAAATGCTTTGAGACCTGAAGTATAGTTTACCTTGCGTTCGTAGTGTACCAAAATCTAGCATTTCTGTTGATGAATAGATTCCTGGCGCTTTAAAGAAAACAAGAAAGAAAAAAAGAAAAAAAGAAGAGTTATCATTTTCTTATTATACTAAAAGTTAACTAAGCTGAATAACTTAAAAAAAACAACAACAAACCAATCACTTTTCTACAAACCTGTTGTAACTTCTACTTCAACGGGGAGAATGATAAATTCTGTGTTGTCTGAGGCATTTGTTTTTATTCTAATGAAGGCTGTATGATTATCTGCTTCTCTTGAAGAAAAGCTGGCTCTCATCACTCCTTTTGTTTCATAGGGAGGTATTTCCTGATAAACAATCAAAGCACATCTATGAGAATGCAGTAATTATAAAAAAGGCTGCCACACCAAAAAATTACAATAGAAGCATTGAGTATAATTGTATTAAGAGAAAAAAGCTGCAATGGCAGTAAGAGATAGGCCACGTGTTATAAAATTACCATTAAATTTAGTAAGGATAGTTGTAATCATCTAATATGACACTGATTAATAGATATATGCAACAGGACTTTCGCATCCCATCTGATTAAGTTTTATGTATTAAAATTGTGGTAAAAAGACAGTAAACTAAATTGACAGACTCTACCAATAAACAAAATCTATTAATAAAAATGTTATTGAGTGCAGTAACATGAAATATTGCTTTTGCATATTCTAATTGCTTTTTCTCCAAAGCAGACACAAGGCTTACAGTTTCAGTGCTAAACGCGAGTTGAAATAGTGCAGAACTGCAAGTAGCCAGAAGCTTGTGGAGCTGCAGGTTTATTAGTCACCAAGCAATTTACAGCAAAAAGTCAAAGTGTGTTTTAGCTTCCGTACCAAGCCTATTCCATCGGTTCCAATCTGCATTCAGGGTTTAAAAGACAACTCTTTCTGTATTTGCTGGACACAGCTGCACCACACGACTAACTTCAGAACCATAGTCGAAATACTAACATTGCATGTTCTTCCCCATCATACTACAAAAGGGCTAGGGAACTGGATTTTCCTCTTGCTTTTTTTTTTTTTTTGGATAGAAGATGGAAACCTTGATTTGAAATTTGGAGCTTCTTCCACTTTAAATGCAAATAAATATGGCAGAAAGCAGGAATTTTTGATGAGTAGTCCTTGGATCAATTGATGTTGTCAGTTGACAGCTTCTCTCGTTCGTGCTTTTGATGAAGGGAACTGGACAGGACGCAATCCATATAGGTGTGGATTGTCTTATACACCTACTCTGTGCTTTCTGTAGTAGAAACCAACCATTTTGGAGGTCAAGCCATATTTTCCATGGCATAATCATAGAATGGTTAGAGTTGGAAGGGAACTTAAAGATAATCTATTTCCAACCCCCCTGCTGTGGCCAGGGACACATTCCACTGGACCAGGCTGCTCAAAGCCCCATCCAGCCTGGCCTTGAACATCTCCAGGGATGAGGCATCCACAGCTTCCCTGGGCAACCTGTGCCAGTGCCTCACCACCCTCACAGTTAAGAATTTCTTCCTGATACCTAATCTAAATCTACCCTCTTTCAGTTTAAAACCATTACCCCTCGTCTTGTCACTACATGCCCTTGTAAAAAGTCCCTCTCCACCCTTTCTGTAGGCCGCCTTTAAGTACTGGAAGGCTGCTACAAGGTCTCCCCAGAGCCTTCTCTTCTCCAGGCTGAACAACATCAACTCTCTCAGCTTGTCCTCATAGCAGAGGTGCTGCAGCATAGCAGTTGTGTTCCAGCCCTCTGATCATCTTCGTGGCCCTCTGTTGGACTCACTCCATCACGTCCATGTCCTTCTTTTGCTGGGGGTTCCAGAGCTGGACGCAGTGCTCCAGGTGGGGTCTCACCAGAGCAGAGTGGAGGGGCAGAATCACCTCCCTTGACCTGCTGGCCACGCTTCTTTTGATGCAGCCCAGGATGTGGTTGGCTTTCTGGGTTGTGAGCGCACATTGCCGGCTCATGTTGAGCTTCTCATCAACCAGCACCCCCAAGTCCTTCTCCTCAGGGCTGCTCTCAAGCCATTCTCCGCCCAACCTGTATTTGTGCTTGGGATTGCTCCAACCCACATGCGGGATCTTGCACTTAGTCTTGTTTGCACAGGTCCACTTTTCAAGCCTGTCCAGGTCCCTCTGGATGGCACCACTTCCCTCCAGTGTGTCAACTGCTCCACACAGCTTGGTGTCATTGGCAAACTTGCTGAGGGTGCACTCAATCCCACTAGCTATGTCACCAACAAAGATGTTACACAGCACTGGTCCCAGTACTGACCCCTGAGTAATTCCACTTGTCACTGTTTTCCACTTGGACATTGAGCTGTTGACCACAACTCTTTGAGTGTGGCTATCCAGCCAATTCCTTATCTACCAAGTGGACCATCCATCAAATCCACATCTCTCCAATTTTAGATACAAGGATGTCGTGCAGGACAGTGTAAAATGCCTTGCACAAGTCCAGGCAGATGATGTCAGTTGTTCTTCCCTTATCCACCAATATCGTAACTCTATTGTAGAAGGCCACCAAATTTGTCAGGCACTATTTGCCCTTAGTGAAGCCATGTTGCCTGTCACCGATCACCTCCTTATTTTCCATGTGCCTTAGCGTAGTTTCCAGGAGGATCTGCTCCATGATCTTGCTGGGCACAGAGGTGAGACTGACTGGCCTATAGTTCTCTGGGTCTTCCTTTCCTCTTTCCCCTCTTCCAGTCAGCGGGAACTTCACTGGACTGCCACGACTTCTCAAATATGATGGATAGTATCTTGGCAACCTCATCTGCCAGTTCCCTCAGGACCCATGGATGAATCTCATCGAGTCCCATGGATTTGTGCACCTTCGGGTTCCTCAAATGGTCCTACAATAACTGGAGTTGTATTCTGTGGAAACTGTTGAATATCAAAGTAACTGGTTTCAACTGCCACTACTTGGTGAGTCCCTAAACTAAGAAGCTTTCAGGTTCTTTCTTCACACTTATTCACAGACCTAACATAATGCAGCTGTTCATTAACGTTTCAAAGGATTTGATTTGACTCTTCCATATGTGTAACTAGGGATCAGTGACAAATCATAATGAATTAATTTTTTTAAATGAATACATGTATTGAAATGCACCTTCATTTAAAAAAAGCATTGTATTTTTAAAAAAAAAAAAAAATCCATTTTAATGTTTACTTCTAACCCTCAGCATCTGCTTACTCTTTCCACTGCTTTTTTTTAAAATGCTTGTGATCTGTATTCATACTCACTTGTTTGCAACTTTTGTATCTAAAACTAAGATACTGCCATCGTCATGGACCTTCTCCACAAATGCCAGGAATTAAATTTTGCAATTGTACTTCTTAGCTCACTTGGAAATATCCTGGCTGTACTCATTACAACAGATGTAACCGTCAGTGACTGTAATGATACATTTGAGTTCAAGAGACAAGTTTTGGAGCCCGATGACTTTAAAGTCTCTCCCAGAAAAAAAACAATCACCAAAAAAAGGAATAATTCTAATTAAAGAGGAAAATAGGTTTTGTATTTAGTCGGTCATTACTAACAGTGTGATATACAGCATGGAGCCAATACTTTACCTTCAGCATGCTTCTAAAATTTATTTCACTTAAAGCTATCAGTATGTGTTACTTCAAAATTACATTAAGTGACAAACGTAACAAAACGGATTTAATGGGCCAGACCATGAGTCCATCCAACCCACTACCCTGTCTCCAGCAGCAGATGTGAAGAGAAAAGATTAACTGCAGGGCATGAATGTATTTTCTAGAAGAGTTTCCAGCCACTCTCAACTCATGATGTAGGGATTTATTGCAGCTAGACACGCTGATGTTTTATTTAGTACTCCTTAATAGATTCTCTTCCCTAAGTTCATTCAGCTGCTTTTTGAACCCATGTATGCATTCATCATGATTTGCAGGAAGGACCTTCTCAGTTTAAAAACAAAACAAAACAAAACAAACAGACTTCTGTATATTTTTCCTGTGGGTTAGATCCAACTCATAGGCCATCAGAAGTACTATATTGTCACGGATGCTTAGGTATGTATAATTCATTCTACTGGTAATCACAGAATCTTCAGAGTTGGAAGGGACCTCTAGAGATCATCTAGTCCAACTCCCCTGCTAAAGCAGGATTGCCTAGAGCACATCACTCAGGACTGCATCCAGGCAAGTCTTGAAAATCTCCAGAGAAGGGCACCCCACAACCTCCCTGGGCAGCCTGTTCCAGTGCTCTGTCACCCTCACCATAAAGAAGTTTTTCTGTGTATTTGAACGGAACTTCCTATGTTCCAACTTGTGCCCATTGCCCCTCATCCTGTCACTGGGAACCATTGAAAAAAGTCTGGCACCATCCTCCTTCAGCCCACCCTTTAGATACTTGTATGCCATAATAAGGTCTCCCCTCAGCCTTCTCTTCTCCAGGCTAAAGAGTCCCAGCTCTCTCAGCCTTTCCTCATAAGGGAGATCGCTCCAGTCCCTCAGTCATCTTAGTTGCCCTTTGCTGGACTCACTCCAGCAGTTCCCTGTCCCCCTTGAACTGGGGAGCCCAAAACTGGATGCAGTACTCCAGTTGTGGCCTCGCCAGTGCAGAGTAGAGGGGGAGAATGACCTCCTTCGACCTACTGGCCACACTCTTCCCTGTGCAGCCCAGGATTCCATTGGCCTTTTTGGCAACAGGGGCACATTGTTGGCTCATGGATAATTTACTGTCTACCAGGACCCTCAGATCCTTCTCCTCAGAACTACTTCCCAGCAGGTCCACCCCTAACCTATACTGGTGCTTAGCATTCTTCCTCCCCAGGTGCAGGACCTTGCACTTGCTTTTGTTGAACCTCATTAGGTTCTTCTCTCCCCAAATCTCCAGCCTGTCCAGGTCACACTGGATGGCAGCATGGCCCTCTGGAGTGTCAGCCACCCCTCCCAGTTTGGTATCATCAGCGAACTTGCTGAGGATACACTCTGTCCCATCATCCAGGTCATTAATGAATATACTGAACAAAACTGGACCGAGTATTGACCCCTGGGGGATGCCACTGGTTACAGGCCTCCAACTAGACTCTGTGCCACTGGTCACAACCCTCTGAGTTCTGTCACACAGACAGCTCTCAATCTACCTCACTGTCACCTCATCTAGCCCATACTTCCTCAGCTTCCTAATGAGGATGTTATAGGAGACAGTGTCAAAAGCCTTGCTAAAGTCAAGGTAGATGACATCTACAGCTCTCCCCTCATCCAGCCAACCAGTTGTAACATCATGGAAAGCTATCAGATTGGTCAAGCACGATTTACCCTTGGTAAATCCATGTTGACCACTTCCAATAACTTCCTGTTCCTCAATGTGTTTGGAGACGACATCCAGAACGAGTCGCTCCATTACCTTCCCAGGGACAGAGGTGAGACTAACCACCAGTTCCCTGGGTCCTCCTTCTTGCCTTGTCTGAAGATTGGACTTATTGAACTTATTCCTCTCATTTCAAAAAAGTACATCTCAATACAGATGGCTTCTTTTAATTAAACCTTTCCTTCAAGAATTCCTATTACCATACAATTAACAGACCCTGTTATTGTTTCAATTTTTATGTGGTATTTTAAACAATCAGATGACAAGAAACAAAACTGGCAAAAAAACCCCCCAAAACCTAAAATCGTGCCAAAATAAAGCCTCCTCAAACAAATATAATGAATGCTGAAAGACATGACTACTCACCCATAGCTTCCTTGTACCTCCTTGCTGACCTGTTGGAAGCTCTAAATGGAGATCACCTCCACTGGAATACATTTCTACGACCTGAGGTGGATAACAGGAAAATGTTAATGCTCAGCTTTAAAGGGATCCTGTTTCAGTTATCAGGTATTATACAGTGCAATGGCAATGGTTAGCAACTATGTGACCACTGGACTATCTCATAAATTCACAATTAATGACAATATAGCCATTTGCTAGTGCTACACTTTGTGCTTTCTGTAGCATTGCACAGTTTGTAGATCACTCCCTCAACAGAATCAGATCATGTTTATCAATGGACTGTTCATTCACTTGTTTGGTTAAGTACAGACATCAGATCCCGCCTTAACATAAGAATGCTTGCCAACATTACATTCCAGGGTACACCGTAAAGACACCTTATGCGTGCAAAACAAGCAGAAGAAAGCTGAGGCATGCCTGGATTAAAAGCACAAGACCTATTTTACTTTGTTTGCTTCAGTTTTTTTTCTTCATTACCAGTGAAGTCTAATTCTTTATTTTGCAGTAATTACGACCATTTTAAAAACAGAAATTTCACAGTAAACCCTCAATTCTGCAAATTAAGAGATCTCTGAGCATAATCTACAATTTCTCATACAACTGATTTGCATTGAAAGATAAAAACATTTATATATTATGGAATACTTTGCCTCAAATAGCTTTAAAGTTCAAACAGAATTTTAAGAAGTACCAAAATAAACAACACTTCTGTTTAATATCAAAAACATAAATGAGCATTTAATGGTTTTCTCTTAGACTTACCTGCAAAGGTTCACTGTGAGGGTTATGTATATTTATTATTGGAGAAAAACTGCTATTTACAGGAACTCGTGCCCCAATAAATGGGCGCAGTCGATAGGGGTTCGGTACTCCAATGCCAAACACCTAGTTCAGAAAAAGAAAACAAGCTTAAGTAGCTGTATGTAATGCTTGCAGAGCCTAACATACATGCACCAGTCTTAGCAATCCACCAAGAACTCTGTTTCAATTAATTTTATGGTATACTTCTAACCAAACATTTAAAAACAGTATCATGCTAAAGCATTGAAATAAAAAAAAAACTGGTTTAGTTTGCAGTTAAAGGGTATTTCTCATAGCTACTACTTGCACTGATATATTTAGAACACAGGAAGTCAAAACGCCATGTTTTTTTTCTGATACTCTGAAACACTAGATATCAGCTAAAGGTTCAAAAGATGTGAAATACCCTTTAAACATACCATTATGGAACAGACTATCCATATGGGAAGCGTTTTTGTTGTTGTTTTCAAAACACTGACACGGTAAGAGTCATATTCTTTCAACAAGAGGATTTCTCTCACTTTTCAGACTCTCTCAGCTGTCTGCTTTATCTTTCTGAATTTCAAGAGAGTAATTTTTTGCCAGCTTAATAAGTAACATTGTCTTGTCACTGGATCAGATGAGCACAGAGCTAAAGAACGATCTAGATCACTGCAATGAGCCAGTAAAATAACACACAAAGAAGCTGGGAGGATTTTAAACCCTACACAATTTCATCGACCTGGCTTACAGTACTGCCCTACAGATATTTACAATGGTATACCTCTGTGTTACAACAAGCAGCAGGGATGGAAACTTCTTCAACTGGGCTGATAAAAAAAAACCCCACCACTACTATTGTGCAATATGTATTAAGCATGCCATAACAGATACTGCTCTCATTGATTCACACTTCACAACTTCTGAAAGACTGTAATTCTCTTACCTGATAAGTAAATACCCCATGATTAGAAGTGTTAATAAATAAAGTGTTCTCTACATTTCCCACTACTCTTGCGAGGAAAACTACATCAAAGGACGTATTCCCTCCTGGAAGAATTTTCTGGAAAAAATAAAAGCAAGCAAGCAGATGAATAAGCAAAACTGTATTGAAGACATTCCACCCTGCAGATGAACAACAGGTTTTGTGCTACAGAAGATCTCCTTGTGTTATTTATGGAAAACTGAAGTTATAAAGTCTACTGCAGATTTGGGGAAAAAAAAAAAGAATAGAAGTTTTAGACAAATAAAAATGTGTAAAAAAATAATAAAAATACCAATATTTTACAACTACTACCCAGTACAGGATCATATTTAATTGAATTTTTATGAACTTAAGAGTTCAGCTTATCACAGAAATATTTTGGACAGAATATTGGAGAAAGGCAATTACTACAAGACTTCCATTAAGCAAGAAAGGTTGTTTATAGACAGGTTTTCTGAAGTTTTTAGTGTTGACATGGCCCCTGCTAAGCCACAGGCCCTGCCGACAAAACTGAAACTAGAGGACTATATCTGACAGTAATGTGGTTAAGAGTTAACCCTGCTGACACCATGCTTTTTAACTTGCAAATTCCTGTAACATGATTGCAGTAGTTGTAGATGCATTGGAGTGACTGCTTCACACTAACACCGCTTCACTGGATTTAGAATTTTCAGAAAAAATTATAACAGCTTGTTCCTGTACGTGCACTAAGGCATTGTACACTTAGTCACTTCAGCAACAAAGGAGACCTGCTGTTAAACCATCAGTTACAGTATGCACTTCCAACGCAGTCAGAACTCCTAATGCAATATTTCATTCCTTCTCTTCTAGTAGGCTGTCCTGGTTTTAGCTGGCATAATTTTCTTTGTAGCAACTGGTATAGTGCAGTATTTTGGATTTAGTATGAGAATAATGTTGGTAACACACCGACATTTTAGTTGTTGCTAAGCAGTGCTTATACTAAGTCAAGGATTTTTCAGCTTCTCATGTCCTGCCAGCAAGTAGGCTGGAGATGCAGAAGAAGCCGGGAGGGGACACAGTCAGGACAGCTGACTCAAACTGGCCAAAGGGATATTCCATACCATATGACATCATGCTCAGCATATAAACTGGGGGGAGTGGGCCAGGGAGCAGCTGCTGCTCAGGGACTGGCTGGGCATCGGTCAACAGCTGGTGAGCAATTGCATTGTGCATCACTTATTTTAATTATTATTATTATATTAATTTTTTCCTCTTCCTTTTCTGTCCTATTAAACTGTCTTTGACTCAACCCACGAGTTTTACCTTTTTTTTTTTTTTCTGATTCTGCCCCCCATCCCACTGCAGGGGGGAAAGTGAGTGAACAGCTGTGTGGTATTTAGCTGCCTGCCAGGTTAAACCACAATACACGGTTTGTGTGTGTTTCCGTGCTCAGTTCAAATTTGCTTGGTAATTGATATGAGATCAAGAACTGCAGTATCTTAATACTTTCAGGTATGTAATTGTTGCAGTAAGTAGCTCATTTAAAGAAGGGAGGGAAATCAAGCTCCCATTTGGGGTGAGGAAGGGGAAGTAAAAGCTCATTATGAGAAAGCAGGGTAACTTACCCTATTTTGAAAAAATGATGCATGAAAATGTGATGTTGTAGCAGATATTGATACTAATGTAATTGTTTCTTCTGAGCTAGGGTTATGTAGGTAAACTTTTTCCATTTTTGGCATTCCAACTGGCCTGTTGAAACAGAGAGAGAATATTTTTAAACTGTTACAATTCTAGAAAATAGACCATTGGGCTTTATCCCATTAAATCCGATAGGAACATAACAGTGATGAACACTGACAATGGAACTTTGCAATACATCTTTTTTCAAGTAACATGTAAATTCTACCTTCAAGAATTACTTAGTTAACATCTTTTCCATTATTTTATTGATTACTGTTCCTTAAGGCTTACTTAAAGTATCATCCTCTAAAATGACACCTATCCAAAATGAAATTCTATTTTTCAGGTTTTTACTTCAGAATCAGAAGAGGCAAAGTTTTCTATTACTGTGCTAGAACCTTTAAATAATTATCTTAAGAAAGGCTGCACACAGCAACTTAAAATAAACAGAACACACCATTGACAAAAGTCTAAGCACATTTTTTTCCCTGATAGATTGCAAGCAGCCTTACCCAAAACCCAGAATTTTTCTGGTATTATATTTTATAATATGCTCTACAGAATAAAGTACAGAGACATGTGAAGCAACAACCATTTTATTCGTATGTTGCATTTGAATTCATACTTTAAGGAAAAAAAATAGGAAATGCTTGAGATAAATTCCAGAATTTAAGAAGTCTAACACAGAAGTCAAACAGTTGAACAGCAGTACACTTCTCCATTAACATGACAAACTAATAATTTATTCCACACAGCTTTAGGCTTCTTCCTTTTTGCTTACAACAGCTGACATGACAATAAACGCTTCAGTTTGAATAATTATTTTTCAGACTTTGATATCTTTTCAGAACTTTGTTCATGCCTTTTAACAAATACATGTTAAGCATCAGCACCAAAGCACTAATAAAGCATGTAGATTGAAATTTAATTTGGAGCAAACTGTAAATTCAAAATAGTTAACTCTTAATTTTCAGGCTACGCATGTTCTATGCAGCACTCCCTTCCATGTCACCTGCTCCAAACATTGCAAGGACCACAAAACTATTGTTGAGAATTACTAGCCATAGTACCTGAAGAACAACAGGCAGTTGTTCTGCCATCCTCAGTTAACTTTAACAGGCCAAATAACAAGTGCTATTCTAGTTACAGTTTTTCAACTTGGTGAGGGGGAGGGTGTGTCTCCATAGAGTGAGCAACGTAAGTTTTCTGTAAATTAAAGGTTGCATTGAATGGAGGATTTAGTGACAGTAATCAAACTATACCACAATTTACAAAGTGACTGCGGTAACAGACAGAACCTCCTACTTATGAAACATGGGCTAAATAGACAGACGCTAAAGACCATGATATTAATTTAAAGACACAATTATGAACCTTAAACAAACTGCATCAACACTAACAGCAGATTATATCTGCACTCTACTACTGTAAATCTCTTTGCTTTGCTTGCTGATTCCTCCTCATTTTATGTCTCCATCAGCAAGCACTTGTTCTTGATCCTTCTTCTATGGTCAAAAAAGTCTCATTTTGACTTGTCTAACTTAACTTGTAATAAAGACAACAATTTCTCTCCTCACCTTCTAAAACCCATACAAAACCAGATTAAGCCATAACATAAAAGTATTCATATCTTTTGCCAGTACGCATATGGATATTAGAAAGAGAAATGGTTTATCAGCTGTGATGTTTTGCACTAACTGCTGTAACTGCTACACAATCAGTGGAATCAAACAGTAAACCTATACACCTGTTCTCCATTTGCTAGGGAAAACCTTATCAGACCAGAGGAATCTGAATGAGAGCCAGCCCTCCAAAGTTACCCATCTCTACCCCATCCCCATCAAAAAAGAAAAAAACCCCAAAACCTACAAAACCCCACAAAAGCAAAACACAACCACTGACAAAAGCACAACTGAGAAAAGTGTCTGCTGATACAGAGTTAACCAGGGCCCCCTGAATGCTGAACCCACTGCTTCAAACTGACATCAGTACAGATGGGCTTGAGGATTTTATCTGCTTGGTAACTGTGAAAGGCATAAGCAAGCTTCTGTAACAGCCAGCAATTTTGCAGTGAATTTGTTGTTTAGAGAAGAACATTGAAGAAAGCTCGCTCAGTCTCTCCTGAGGATTAGCTGTCTGTTCCCTAGTTCTCACTGCAGTTTCTCATTCTCCTTGGTGGAAGACGTGCTGACAGCAGCACCTTGTTGCAACTCTTGCTTGCCACAGTGCAGTTTCTGGATACTTCTCTTCCCCAGAGCCTATTCAGTAGCTCGCAAAGAAGGGCAAAACATCCTCCTCCTCTATTACAATTCACTCCAACCTGGTCTTCATAAGAGGAGTTTAAGAGACAAAAACAAGACTCAAGCAGAACAGTTCCCACCAACCACAAGAGCAGGAAGCAAGAAAAGATGAGGTAGATTTTAAGCACTGTATTATACGTGAGCAAACGACATGACTAGCATATCATCTGTGGTGTCTACAGAGAACCAGCTGTGTACTGAAAATCTAAGATCAGAATTGACTTAAGAGACGTTTTTTATCATGCATAATGTGGGAAACACCACAAAGCCAAGAAGACTCTGTTGAATGAACCGGTAATACTGAAGTGCCAGCCTGTTCTGTCGGGAAGGTAGTTTGGAAGTAAAACTCATTATCCCAGGAAATGTTTCAAATATTAACAGTCTTTTAAGGCCTTCAAGCTTTTCCAGTTCTGAAAAGAGGAGAATATAAGACAGTATATTTAAGAGGCTAAAGCCTATAAAAAAAAAAGACGTAGGGAAGCAGCCATGACAGACATCACAGTTTGCTAACTTTAGATTCCAGACTAAACCACCACAGTAGAATTATAGGTGATAAAGGCAGAAGTCACTAAAAAGGAATTCTGATGCCAGGACTATATTTTACTTTACTCTTTTGTTGACTATTCTGATTTTGAAATAAGGAGTACAGTATTATGTTTTGCTCAGATACAGCTTTCCTTATACTCTTTAAGCTTGATGTTAGCCAAATCTACAGAAATAGGACAAACCTCACTTGTTTTCTCTACCATCGGACATGGTAAAATCCAGGTAAAGCAGTGTGCACTAGGCACTTTTAATGAACATACATCCCAAGCAATAATCACATAAGGGATGCTCTCCAGGCTGTGGATTATCAAGCCGCAATGATCTGCACAAGTATGGTGCTACCTGGTGCCAAATTTTACAGTAGAATTTCCTGGAGCAGTCACAGCTAGCACTTTTCACTGCAAGAAGCTGGTACAGATACACACTCCTTCAGGCAAACATGAACTGTCAAAGCATGTAAGATTTTGCTCCTGATCTTTTGTCCCTGTATAATGCTAGGTCCACCCACACTGATAAAAAACGGATACCACAACCTAGACGATAATATGGTAATTAACAAGGGTGAGGTTCAAATGGATAAAGAAGCCTGCACTCATGTTCTTCACTGCTGCAACCCAACTCTTTCCAAAGTCTGAGTTAATATCTGCAGTGTATTGTACGAATGTCCTTGTAATGGAATTCATTGCTGCTCTAGGGATCAAGAGGGAAATTCTTTTAAAAAGGAAACCAGCTCCTGCAAAAAGTTGGGTAGGCAAGTCCTTGAGTTATTGGCTCAAACTTAACTAGCAAAAATATCTAGTTATTCACAGTGAAGCAAATACGGATTGAGAAAGTGCCCTTTTAAAAGAGTAATTACATTTTTTTTCTTACTGCATATAGTTTAGACACATCTGTAAAACGTTCACTTGATCTATGAAAACTGATAGAAATCTATTACTGAAAAGCAAAGGATATAAATTCAGCAGATACATTCTTCCTCTTCCATCTCCTATTCTTTCTTACGAGACTGGAGAGAGAACTGAAGTCAATCAAAAGCTCCCCACTTAGATTTTGACATGCTGGGAGCATAGATAAATATCCTCAAGATTCAATTCAGGTAAATTCTTTATGAATTTGAGAGTTTAACAAATATGTTTTTCCCTAGGTATTTCTTTCTTTTAGTAACTTTGGCAACTGCTGAAACAATTGTAAGACCAGTTGTCACACAGCAGACGAAAAGTTTCACGTGGGTTAAATCAATATCCTGTGTCAGACAGGAGTGAATAGCAGAAGCCTTGAACGCAAAAGTGTAATAATGTGGAAAGCACACAAAGTCAGGCACCCAGAAAAACTCTCCTAGTCTCCAAATACACGCAGCTTGGAAACTTCCTGAACGAATGCAGGGAGTCAGAAGATCAGAGAGAGTGAGCTCCAACAATAAGAACTTGGGTGTTGACTTGTAATGTATCCGGCTACTTTTAATGAAATGAAATGAGCTAGTCTTACAAGGTTACCTCTACAGACTGAAAGGGAATGCCTTTTCTACCCCATTCTGAAGAAAATGATAGTTCCTTACGTGGAGGAAGCCTGCATGGTGTACAAGAGTAGAGAATTAGTCACCAGAGCATTCTTCCTGTTTCCCATGAAACCGTATGCATCACTGGTTGAGTGACACAGTCAAGTTGCTCCTTTAACTGAAGTTAGAGTAACTGAAGCACATAAGTTTGAGAATGCAAATGCATCTCTAACTCAGAAAAGCAAAAGAAAACAGAACGGTTTTATTTTTGTATATTTACTAGCATACAGACCAATTGTTTCTCAGCTTCCAGATTTCACTGGCTTTTCACAAATCAAGAAAGTTCTTTTATATTACACTTTACAAAAAGTTAGTGTCCACATAACATACTAAACGGAGCAAATGCCCCATTTTATGTTAGGAATCTAACTTAGACACCATACAACAAATCGTACCTTTTCCAAACAGTTAGCAAAACCCCATATACAAAACACCATTAGTAGAGTCTTATCCAATCATGTCACCAACTGTGATTTGAATGAATATAAGAGTGTAATAAACTATTATTTGCTTTGGCAGCATTTTGCAGTCTAGCATGATATGCGAACAAGACCAGAGGTAGATCTGGAGTAAATGTCAATTTACCGTCAACAGTTTGTTACACTTAGCAAGCTCCAAGGGAAATGAAAATTTCATTTTGCAACATTTTTTTAAAAAATCCAACAATCTCAAACTCTCACAAATAGAAGTGTATCAAATGTACCATGTAAACATTTGGCTGCACATTACAGGTACCTTATAGGTCCTTTCACTATTTGTAAATATATTTGTTTAAAATGTAAGAAAATCAGCAATTTGGATAAACTCCCTAGTTGCTAAGATTCTCCACTATCTTCTGCTAAGAGTTCTTGAAGAAAATAGACCAATTTGCTAAACTTCCCATCCTCTTATGTTACTTCAAGTAACATAAGGTCTCAAGACCTGCAAGAAGGCCTCAAATATTTGATCCTTACCAACCAATTGCTTTCAAGGCCACCTCAGGCTGTCATAGAATATCCTGCCAGTTACTAGATCTCACAAAAAAAGAAACATGAAAACGTTACAAAAATCCCCTAAGGAAAACATTTCAAAGGAAATGCAAAGCAAGATTGTTTATCAACAAAAAACCAAAAGACAGATTCTCAGAATACTGTCCTACCCAGAGAAAACTTTGTCTAGAGAATGGGACCTTGCTCAAATTGAGTAAAGCAAAAACATTCATTTACCACAGAAGCATATATTGATCAAAGATTAAAATATTACTTTTGCTAGAAATATCATTTCATACACTATCAATCATTTCTATGAAGCAAGGGCAAGATGTCAACTTCATCTTTAAAATAATTCCACATTTCAAAATTTTGATGGTAAGCAGCTCTAGCTTATACTATGTTAGTATCCTAAAATACTCAATACCCAAGTGCTCCATTACCAAAAGTTACTTCTACCAAAAATTTAACTGTGAAGAACTTAAAACTTTACTTTTGATATAGTCAGAGTTGAATTAACACAGATGAAGGCAACGTATCAAGATCTATGAAGATTCAAGTTCTCCCACAAAGCAGGTGCAAGAACTGAATATAAACTGCCTTGCAACAGTATTCTGCAGTCTTCGCCCAGATGGGCCACCTGCAAGAGCTCTAACACAAGGACTTGTCTCAAACACAGAAAGCCATATAAGTAACGATGGTTCTACCAAAATAGCCCCTGAGCAACCAACCCAAAGCTATGGAAGATGACGTAATGGTTACCATTTGTGTTGTCAGAACATCTCAATTATTCCATTCCCATTTAACAACAGGGGAGAGTAACAGATGAAAAGAGAGATTACAAAGGAATAGAACGCAGCTAAGAATAAAGGCAGCTAGTTGTGGAGTTGGCTTTGGGTGGAGGGTTTTTTGCTTGTTTGTTTTCTTTAAAGCCCTGACTCTCCAATATCCAACATACTGCAGAATTTGTTGCAGAGGAAGACTGGTGTTGCTTCAGAAACACAAGCAGGATGTGTCCACATTAAATAACCAAATGAGTATTCCACTTAGTGCAAGCAGTCCCCCTGGAGCAGTGATACAGGACAACTTGCATCAGTTCCACCCCATTCCCAGAGGCTTAATGTATACAGAGAACATTTGGAATCTCTTCAAGTGAGCTAAAGATTTGCATATCCTAACATGCAGCATACATTTCCTTTGATAAATGTGAGATTACCTGGACTGCTTTCAAAGTGGTAGAATATGGCAGTGTTTATTTTATATTAAAATAGCATTAACCCCCCCCCCACCTATTATAAAACAGAACTATAAGGCCATTGTAACCTCATCTTCAGGTGGAACACAGGAAGTGTATCTACAGCACCTATTTATCAACTTAATACTGATTTTGATTTTCTGAGATTCCTAGATAAAATAACTTTCAATAAATATTACTCCTGCTCAAGTTGGCATGTTTTTAAAACATCTGGTTAAACCGACACAGTTAGCAGACCAAAAAATGGAAGAATGAGTTAGCTTACAACTGAAATCAAATCTTGCAACTTTCTTTAGCCTAGGAATGAACATGATGATAGCTCAGCATAAACATGAACTTCGAACAAACTAGCTCTACTAAATGCCACATGCTACCTATTAACAAAACACCATTTAGGTACAATGCTTTTTCAGAAATTAAATATGCATTTTATGCCTTTCCTGAAGTCCATTATTAACAAAGAAAGAAAAGCCAGAATTTGAATGTGAAAACCCTGTCTATTTTAAAAGGCAAAAAAGACAAAAGCTTAAATCTGCACAATCTGACTTCCAAGGTGCTTGGCACCTGCAGTTTCTTCCCATGATAAGGTTGAGTTACTCAGCGTTTCTCAGAGTTGGTTCACTTTTATTTAAATGCCTAAGTACGGATTTTAAACTGAACTTTGGGGCTCCATATCTAAACCTTTTCTAAAACCATTTTTGACATCTTACTGAAGTTTTAATAAATCAGAAGACAATTTCTGCCTGAGCTTATGACCTTAACTACAACAACTAAATTAATTATCATATATTATACTGTTAGAAAAAAAATAAACAGAACACATAAAGAACCAAGATCTAACACAGGGGTTCCCTGTTTCGGTGACAGGGAAGGCAGTGATCCCCCAGTGCGGTTCTGCATTTACTGTACAGAGCCCTTCCTAAGAGATCTGTACTACTTTAATGTGTACTGGATCAACACTATTTCTTCAATGCTTTCAGCTCTGAAAAGAACAGCTTACATAAAAAGCCAAAATATAATGAAGAACAGCTTAAAGTATTTATGATACTGTCTGGCATCTATTTTTAGCAAGGAAAAGTAATTTTTAAAAAGCATCTTTGGAAATCCTAAAGCAAAGAAGCACATGTAGCTTTCTTCAGGTAAGCATGCAAAGTACAGATGACCTTTAAAAGCAAGATATTTCAGAGCACATTAAGAAAACACTTTATTCATGTTAGGAAAAGTTGTATAAAATATATTTCTAATGTCAAATCCTGCAATTACTATGAACCAAAAACTTTTAGAATTTTAAGAGAAAACCACTTAAAACCAAATCAATAGGTAAGTTCACAGTAACTCTAACAAAGAGCAAACTGCTCTACAAGTTTGAGTTTGTACTGCACTCACCAGTATAATTTGTTGACTCTAACCTAATTTTGTTATAGCAGAGATGCAGTAGAGTAGGGCTTACCGCTAGGCATTTTACTATTCAATTTAGAAGCTCAATAAGCTCTTACATAGGACCAGTTACTGACATTACAAAAACCAAAACAACAAAACCACACAACATCAGAAGCTAGAGATTCTGAAATTTTGAAGAAGTAAGGAAGAGGGGACAGAGTGATTTATTATGCCTTTACTCATAAGGAAAAGTTATAATTTTTTTAGACTGAGCACAAATAAATTCTGTAAAATGAGGCATTTTCATATAGCTTTGCTGTTTAGTGGCATTGCATATTTGGTTGATTTTTTTTTTTATATAAAGGTTATTTCTGGAAAACTGTGCAAACAATAAACAGCCTCTCTTCTTTCAGAAACACAGAAGTATACATGACGTCAATACACAGGAGCTTCCTCGCACATCTCTCTAGTACTATACAATGGTCTTTCCTACAGAAAAGGAATACTATATTGTTATTAATAATCCATGGTTTATCTGTAAGTAAAGCAGCCTTTCATTCAGCAGCAGCGCTGGCTGAGGATGGGGGAAGCAACACTGCGCTAAGGCACACCTGGTCTGTTTTCTTTCTTCCAGGCTGAACTGTTAATAGAATGTTTGAAAAGTCCTCACTACAGATTACATTGTGTCAAAGTAATCATGCGCAGAGGCTGCATCCATGTACACCAACTACAGAACTGATTTTGACTGATAACAAGATGAATGATTGTAGCTACCTATACACAGTAACCAGTTACTGGTAAGAAAAGTTAAGACTGAAGTAGTTCTCAGATGATCTGATTACAAACGGGTACATTGTTGAGATTGTTAAACTTCCTTGCTCCCACATTTCTTTTATCTTTTATAGAAGTCAGGGGTAAGTTTGCGATAAACCACTACATTCATACCATTACTGAGAATTGAAAGAGCAACCAGCTGCAACGTGGAGCATAGAGCTAGGTTCCTGGAGACTCTTTGTTCTCCTTGAGGCTGTATTTTCACATCTCTACATTATCATTCTAATAACTGCAGGTCCACTGAAAAAAGTTTTTTTGCCACCAAAGCAATAGCAAAATGGACATGTTAGAGTAGATGCTCTCTGACATAGGTTATGTACAAGCAGAAAGGTAACCTGACCTCAGTATATTAATTTCTAGACTTAAAACTGTTTCCACTCTACAGAGCAGCTGTACAAGTACCTTAAAAATAAGTGCAAGTACCTATACTAGCAAGACCATGGCAAATGACAGGTTGCTACATGATGTCTAAGACTGAATACACCAGCTCTCTGGAACAAGTAGGTCAACTACACTTACGGACAATCTATCGATGGAATTTATGTATACAACCTTCTCCATTGGTTTTAAACGCTCTTGAGATTTTTTTTTTCTATTTGTCCAACTAAACAGATCAAAAGACTTTTCAACTTACTGTTCATGGAAATCCAGCATTGGTGGCTCAAACCGGAGAGGTCGACAATTTCCCCGATATAGGGATACACTGCAAGAAAAATTAAAATGCTGTAGAATATACTGTTAAACGATACATTGTTGTTCCCATCCCATCTCAAATTGCTCTTTCTTAGCAAACATTCATTAATACTAATAATAGAGCAAGTAATTCAAAAGAAGAAACAGCCTGACAAACTAGTCCAGTCAGAATACCATAATTTTACCAGCCACTTACATGATTATGTGGTGTCTCCAAGAAAGATCATGCAAGAGAACATATCTTGGAAACTGACATAATTGAAGTGTTAGTTTTCCTCTATATAGGGATGGCTAAGTGAAACAGTAAACTAAAAAGGTTTATATCATCTTTCCTAGCAATATCCGAACATCTTCCTCAATGTGTAACAGTAATTTCCATATACATCATGAATTTCTCTAGCTACATCTATATCAGTACATAAAACAATCTTGGAACCATTTGATGGTACTGAGGCCATTTGGGTGAAAACAGCCTGTGTCTACACTGTTAAAAGCTCAATCTCCAGAAGACAGACACTCTGCTCTGGAAACATTCCTTAGCTTTGTCTATACTAACCTCCCACTGGGAACTCTTTAGGAGAACGCTAGTAAATGGAGACTAAAACTTAAATACCACTAGAACAATCCAGCAGTGAAGACAATGAAGTGTCTGGAAACATTCTTTACTGCTGCTTATTTTACCAGTACAGCTACATAGAGCACAATCAATAACCCACAACATAAGCTACAAGAAAAAAATACAAACAGCTTCATTGACTGAAAAATTTTCTTATTCAGAATGATGTGATTGTGACCACACTTCAGTATCTCTGTAATTCAGTAACACTTTATTTTGGGCTGAGTAAAAATCATATTCATAAAATAAAACATAAACCAGGGAGACAGTAACGTAAGAGAAACAAACAGGAAAGGCTAGAGAATGGTTCAAGATCAATGGCTCCTGAACGTCTCAAGATCAATGGCTTTCTTTTTTCTTTAAATGCTTTTGTTATGGATATTAAAATAGCACTCTTTCTTTAGAGCCTTGTTTTCTGGCTTTGTATCAATCTTAAACACCCAAAGACAGAGCTGCAGCCACATATCCTGGGTAAGCAAAGCTGCTCCACAAACCCAGCCAGGGCAGCAGAATCACCTAGTTCTGCCTCAACAGAGGGAGGAAGCCAGGAGATGGAAGATGCCCTGAGACGGGCACATGTGGCTCGCCTTATGAAAACTGTGGGCTTGAACGCCCTCAGACAGGCACATGTGGCTCGCCTTATGAAAACTGTGGGCTTGAACCCAATCAATCAAATTCCATCCAGCATATTTCCAGGAAAACTAATTATTGATCAAGTTCATATGTGCTTCCATACTCCAGAACTACTTCAACAAGGAAGCTAATTACAGGAGTAAAAGTTTAAGTATCGGGTATGAAATCTTAACTGTATTCTCTAATAGCACAGATCTGAGCAACAACAGTATAACAAATCATCAGCTTTTTAAATAAAAATATGTCTCAATGATTCACTCTAGTACTCCACAACCGAATCTTCACAATTCAAGTATAGTACATGTGTAATAGGGAAATCTATCCATGCTGACAGATTTACAGCTCTCTTAAATTTGGACACTGAAACATCTTCAATACTACTTAGAACTTAGTTGTTAAACATAGCTTCATCCACATAATAGAAGTAAAACACTATTGGGTCAAGAACAGTCATAGTACAGTCAGCTCTAGTGTATAATTACATATGCATGTGTGTGCACGCACGCACATGCATGTGTGTATGTGTGTGTCTATATAGATCACAATAGATCTGAAGATCAACAGTAGGATTGAAGATGTAAGAAACGCTAATAACTGTAATTCAGATCTATGCAAAATTAGAATTCCTGCGACTATTAAGTGCTGCTGTGACTCATTACAGTTGTCGAATAATAGAGAGCTTGGGTATACCTTCTCAGGCTAAACACCAAACCTTGTGGAACAAGTGCTCAACAAAATGAAGTTTACAGCAACACTGAACATAAGAGAATAAAGTTGGAAAATTATATTAGCAGTGATACTTTGAAAGGATAAAACAAGTTAATAACAAGTGTTCAAAGTTACCATCTCACTCTTCAAAGTTTACGGTCCAATTTAAAAAAAAAAAACATTTAGAGTGCATTTTTAAACTGAAAAGGCCAAAAAGCTCATGTACCTCCATGGTCAAGATAACACGAAAACAGAAACTACTCTTCTTCAATAATGATTTTTAAAACAGTTCTATCAATTCCTTCCAATTTCAAAACTCTGAACAGTCAGCCAGCACCTCTTTTTTATTGGCAATTAATTCTTGGTAAAAGGACATATAAATTCCTTTTGTGGAAAAGTTATCAGAAATATTTACAGTATTTACAGAAGTGATAATGAAGACCTTTCTTTCAAATGCATTGAAAATACAGTCAAGAGTAACTTGACCTAACTTGAACAATCAGGACATACACAATTCTCCACATGTATGAAAAGTTTAAGCAACATTTTCTCAGACTGCATGGCTATATTATCCTGGATAGCTATTTAGACCACACAGAATTTTAAATGGCTACGGTCTGGTAAAGGCAGCTACAACATAATAAATGCCAACTATTATAATAAAAGTAACAACTGTAATAAGATTCAAATGGGAACAAGTAATATTGGAATTCCCAAACTTTGCCGACTGAAAGGCCCAACAAGATTCAACTTGCCGCAGACTTACAAAAAGATGATAATGTCTGCTCTGCTGGGCACTTGCTCACTGAAGGCTGGATACACCCATGGGCAGGGCAACTTTACAGCATAAATGTCATTTAAGTTAATTACTGTTGTATGCATGTAGAACTATGGCTCCCAGTCTTATAACAGAATTCAAACATTTTTCTTTACCTACCCCCTCCAAGTTTTCTAACTTTCAAAGTCAAGAAGAACAACATGAAAAGGAAAAGATGCATCTGAATGAGAGAGGACTACTGACATCTGCCAACAAGCCCCAGCAGACCAAGAATTGTCCAGAAGTCATCGAAGACTATGAAGTTTCAGGAATGACTAGTTTCTGGCAATTATTTAAGACGGTCCAAACACTTCTTCCCTTCTGCCGAAATTTTGATTTTAAAAATGAGACTTGAGAGTGAACTACACAGTGCCTGACATGATCATTACCCTCGCTGCACCATCCACTCTGTCATCCAAGTGAGAGGGCATTTACCTCAACTACTAACTACTGCACTGCTACTACCCAGAAGCAACCAACTACCAGATGCAATTCACTGAAGTGCAACTTCATGTCTCAGTAAGGTTAGTCACAGATGCAGTTATAAAGATGGTCAAAATCTCAATGCCTGGTAAGACTGTAGGTGATACGGATGTCCATCTGTGCTGAGACACAATTTTCTTCAAAGGACATTCTCCATCACTTCCATAATGTTTTGCTGTTTATCACAGAATACCAGGCGCTCATAATTTTAAAATAATCTGTGCACATCTCTGCATTTGGAGATGAAGAAAATGCTTGTCAAATGTAGTATTTAAAGATTTCTGCAAAGTTGGGCAGTAACTGTTTCTCTGTATCCTCACATTACCTTTCTAGCTGTTCTGGGATTTCTGGAGGAGGTTTGTGCTCTGTGGAATCTTATCTGTACCATCTTTAATTGCTACTGTGGAAAATTCAAATCTAAGCATCACTCTACGTGTATTTTTCCCACATTACTTTACCAGTTGTTTAAAGGGTTTTATTTCCTTTCCTGTGCCACAAATCGTCAAGAAATAAAGACGAAGACATTAAACTGCCAAACAGCAAGAGATTAGCAGCACAAACTCTTAGAAAGCCACTACTTTGTTATTTCTATTACCACAAAATAAAATGAAAGTGTGTCCAAAAATAGCCAGGCGAATTTTTAAAATGACAAATAGGCAAATACCTCACACTGGGTAATTTTTGTGCCAGAAAGTCCTTGAAAGAACTACCTCAAAGACAGAACATTTTTGGCTAAAAAAGTAAGTAACCAATCGTATTTGCCTAAAGTGCATCCATGACCTTATTTAAAAATAAGGCTGAACTGCATTATCAGAAAATGTATTTAAATTTTTAGTTAAAATTATTTTAGAAATATGGGTATTAAACACAGTCTCAGTGAGAAAGTAAACTCCCACAAAACATTTCACCACTTTGATATCTGGCAGTACCCACTGCTGTAAGTGCAGATGAACAAAAAGACTAGCAACAAAAGGTTTTCATAAGCTATACACAGCTAGTCGTTGGCTCAGTTGCGTCAACATTAACCCTGTATAAGGAAAACACACTCATGATATCAGACGTTAAACTTCAAAGCTAACACTTCCTGAGGGGGTTGTCTGGGGAAAGGGTGGGGAAAGAACAGGGAGAAGCTTGAATTGATGCACTGTAACCTGACCGTGGGCAAGAACAAAACAAATTAAATGGCTAGTTCATTTCCCTCCTTCCAATTAGCATTAAAAAGCAGATCAAAGAACAGAATAAACTGTCTAGATAGGGAAGAAATATCTGCAAGCTATACCAAGAAGGAGATACTATAATCTCTAATAAGGACAATGAAAAACAAGTCATTTAGAGAAGGACCATGTGGCATGCGGACCAGAAACCTGGAGTTTTTAGCAATGCCATTGAAAAAAAAATCATCTAGAAAAATACTTGAAAGGAAGATCCACGTAAAACCAGTAACGACAGAGAGAGAAACAGACAGAAGCAAATTGGCTATTTACTTTCTAATATGGCACTTGCGATGCAGATCTTTATCAAATTGTGATTGAACCCCAAAATAGGCCAGCCCTCTGAAGTGGAACAGACTATTTCTCCTGGCAAACCTGGAGATTTTTTCAAATCTGTAAACAGGTGTTTTATTAGAAGACACTCTAGAACACTGACATTTCAAACACAGAAAGCAGTTGTCTTAGATTAAAAATTAACATAAAAAAGCATATCTAAACCATGGCATCAGTCTCATTCTCAAGGATCACAAAATTCACTAGTTCCCTGGGAGACAAAAAAATTGCACACAATTCCTAGGTGCCAATAAAGGCACCTTCTTTCTGACATTAAGACTCAATGATTTAAGCAAGATACTATTGCATTTAAACTATCTCCCTGAAGTCTGACTCTACCCAGGACATAAAATACACTAATCATGGTTCTCCGAAGTTCAACAGTCATTCCTACATTCACGTTTTCATACTTGCAATCCGACTGACATACTGCAGCACATAGCTACAGCTGCTTAAGTTCCTGTCCACAGCTGTGTCCCCTACCATTCTGCAATCCCCTAACAGCTCGTGGAAGAACACAACAAATACCTACAGCACAACAGCTCCAGTTAACACTCCATGTACAAACCCATCATTGCTGGCGGGGTAAAATAAGTCACTGGACCATGAACTGCAGCAGCTGAGCCACAGGCACACATACTCACTTTCTCTGCCACAGGAGAGAGAATCCTTGGCAGGAAGGACAGGTAAAAAACAACTGGGGTAACTAGCATCTTAAACCACTCATGTTGCTTGCGAGTTATGAATGACCAGTAGTCCAGTTGATTTAATATTACAAACCATGACAGGGAAGAACACAATGGTCACTTAGCTAAGCTACCTGGCTTCCAGAAATGGAAGTTTTGGAAGTTAGCATTAGTTATACTGTTCCGTAACCTATTTGCTTAGATTGTGTTCTTCTGGAAGCATTAAGGATCATCTTACTTATTTTTCGACATACAACACAAGTTCATTAATGAAATTTAAGAGATTCTTTAACAGCTGTGCAAAGTCTGAGCGTGCTACAGGGTAATGAGCACAAGGCTTCACACAAGCAGCTTAAGATAGCAAAATAGGGAAAACCCTAGCAAACAAAGTGCATAATTTTAATTTGATCTTTAAAAAAATATTTTTATTTTGTCTTGACCAAAATGTATGATTTGTATGATTACAGCAACTAGGAAAGTTAAATTCAAGTAATGCTAAATGCAAAATAACTTTATGTGTGGTAATTCATTCTCCTATCACAGTACAGTTACACACACGGAGGTGTATATATAGTATGTGTAAGTGGTTAACAGAGAAACTAGTACTGAATAATTGGGAAGTGATTATGGGAGCAGTTTAGTGAAATGCACATTCCGCTTGTTTAATACAATGTTAACAGGCAAGTAGAAAACAAATAGTTTAGTAAGAGCACCAGGTGGAAAGTTTAATTTGAGAGACCTCATAGATAAGAAATAAAGGGGCAGAAGTCCTGAAGGGCAGAAAGGAGCCTCCATTGCCGGGGAAGGGAAAAAAGATTCAGGGAAGGCACGGCATGACAAAGTTTCAAGCTTTATGCAGAATGACTAAGATGAAGTTTTTTCATTAAAAAGCAAATGAGAAGTTCATATAACACAAGTTTGACAAAATTCACACTACCATAATACACAAATTGCCTCACGCTTCAGATCAAAATATGAAGTAACTGCCTTATTTCAATATGTAATATTAACTCTTCTCTTTCACATTATCACAATAAAGATAATGTGGACTTAGGTTTTAATTTCACCTGGAATGAAAGACCTGCCACATCCTCCTAAGGTTCTTCAGCACCTTCAAACCCTGAATTCCAAGTATACTTAGAAACCTAGTATTAGGTAAGCCAAAGTCTACAGTATTGTCATACAATTCAGAAGATTTACTTTGCAGGATTTAGGTTCGTATCTAATCCGAAGGCACCAGAAAATGGTGACAAGCGATACAAATAAGATCAAGGCTTTTTTACGTGTAAATTTAAAATGTTGCTTTTTTTTCCAGAGATTTTTTCAAAATTGTTGCAAAGAGAATGCTCTTAAGCCCACATTTAAGAAACTATATACATGGTAAAATAAGAACTTTTCATATACTCATCTGAAATGAAGAAAAAAGATTAGTCCTTTTACTAGATTTCCTGGGAAGGAAATGGAAACAGCTTGTGAAAAAGATCTAGCTGTATTTACTGAAAAATAGCTATGCTCTACATGACAGTTTGTTGACTATTATTGTATAAGAAACAGGCTTCACTATTACTGTTCAACATACTCAATAAATACACAAAAATATTTGAGGAGTCTCCAGAGGAAAAAAAGAGGCCACTTCTTTTCCTTCTCAGATACTATACATGCAAACTTCTTTGATAATAGATTATGTCTTTGGGGAGGGAGTGGGACGATACACAGACAGGTGGGGTAGAATCTATCAAAAGTAACATCATAAAGTTTTTCTTCAAAAGGACACTAAGAACTTTTGAAGCAAGTAAACAAACCCACTCCTTTCTGAATAAAACTTCAGTGAAATGACTTACAAAAATAATCTACAAGAAAAGTCTCATTTCCCCCCCCCCTTTATTTATATAGGGTTACTCTATGGTGTACATTACAAAGTGAATTAAAGAATTCTTCCATTTCTTATTCCATATGTGAAGTGATTTAGCTCTAAAATATTAAAACTTGTTTCACACTTTAGTTTAAATTTCCTCTGTATGAGACAAAAAAGCTTTTTATATAAAAACTATTCTTATGAAAAACATCACAAATCTCGCAATAGAATGGCTGTATTAAACTTTTAGAAAATCATGCTTACCTTTTCTGTTGATATGAACTGAGGCCTATAGTTGTCTCAGTCTGTAAAAGAAAGAAAAAATAATTTTATATACTTCCTCTGGGGAAAAAAACCCAGCAACTGTAACAAGTTAGAAGATCAGATCTTGAAAGGCAAAAGGAGAAGTTCTGATCTGGAGCAGAAAACGTAAACGGGCTTTTTCTAATTACTTAAAGAAACTAAGCCTCTACCAAAAGACTGTTTGGCCCTGGACAAGAACTGCAGTCAGTTCTAGTGGTAGGAACTCCTACAAACTGTAGACAACAGCAACTTAACAACTTAAAAACTGAGAGGAGGAAATAAAAAAGTCCAGGAAATTATAACATTGTAGGGAGCAAAAGAAAAACCTAACATAGATGTAAAAAACAAATTACACAGGAAAGCAAACAAAACAAAGAGCAGTCAAGCAATTATCTCACCAGTGTAATTTAATGAACTAGAAAACAAAGAACGCTATAATCTCCATTTGCTTAGGAGACTTCATCTCCTTCCCTGCTAATGATCTTCTAGCCTCTATTATTCATACCTTTACTACTCTGCTGGACATTACAGTTAATTACGTGAAAACAAGGAGGTTAGGCTATCTAGGAAATTCCAACTGGTTCAGAAGGCTGCGTATGGAATAACCTCCTGGTACAGCTAATGTTAAAACACACCTGACTTTGAAAAATTCTGTCTTCGCACAGGATTTGGGGATCAAATTCAGGATTTCAGTCCTTCTCTTAAAGGCATTTCATGACCAAGACAAATATTTATCTTCTAGGAGTGGGAAGAAAGCTTACAGATCTGATAAAGTCTATGGTGCACCTTGTCTCATCTGCCACAGTTCACCTCTGATATAAGGATGTCGTCTGTTTGCAAGGGGAATACAAATTTTTCGTATCTCGTTTCAGAACTAAAATCAAAGCTGGGTACTTCACTAATTTCTATTTCAACTACAAATTACACTTTTTTCCCTTGCTTTTCCTAAGACAAATGTATTTTTTCTTAAAATAAATTTTTAAAAAATATTTTTACTTAAAAATTCCCCTAATAAAAGAATCTGCATTTTATTCTGCTTTTTGGAGATGCTTCTTTGAAATTTTAAAATTGCTATTATTAAATCACTTAATCCACAAATATTAATGTTTGATTCATATCAAGAATCAATTCAGGACTATAAATCTAAGTAACGCCTCAGATTTAAAATGAAATTATTTGGTTTATTGATCCTCAAATTGGTATCAAACTACAGAAAGCTGAGAGTGTACTATTACATTTACCAATGTATTTACGATTGTAAAACAAAGCTAATCTGTTTGTAACTTGAGAATTTATTTGCAATTTTTAATGTCAAGGCAGAGCATCAATTAGCTGTTTTAAAACCTCTGCAATAAAGGGGCAGACTGCCTGCTAAAGGGATGTTGCAAGAGGAAGGGGTTTCACACGAAATTACATTTTGCAGTACAGCATGACCAGTGGAATATTTCCTCACGGAACAAAATGCTAAGAGACAAGGTAAGTTGTTTTATATTGCCAAATTTATTATAATTTAAAAATCAGCAGGTTTTCATGTAAACTCAGGAAGCTTTCATTTAAACTTACATTTGTAGCGTAATTAGAAAAATAGGGCATTTCTTATTTTTCATTAAAATACACTGGCTTGCAAATGTTTCTATTAAATTTTCCTAGCTGAGGCATACTACTTGCGTACTGATAAGCTTTTAGTTCAGCTTCTTAGTTTCTAGTGTCACCCTCCATTTTTCATGTCCAGTAAGATATAAGCAAATACCTGCAATCTGTAGTGAATAGTTTCAGAACAGTAAGAGAAATTCAATTAAAATGAAGAAAGACAACATTTAAAATCAGTTTTAATTGATGAATGTTTAAGATACAAAATATTTTGTATCTAAAACTTCCTAGGAAGTACTGCCTAACAAGTTAATTGACTAGCTCCAAAAGAATTTAATCAGAAAAAACAGATCTCTGCCTTCCATACCTTATTTTTTTTCCTCAGACTGGAAATATGAGCGCAAACCTTCCAGTTTTAAACTGTCACCCATTAATTTTTCAACTTAAAAAACAGATAGGAAACTGAATCAAAGTGAATCAGCTGAAAATATTTCCTCTCCATCCCAAAAGGACTTATGCTGCCAAAACCTAGCATAACACTTCATACAAGCACTTGTTCAAAACATTAGTCAGTGACTTCCTGTAGTTCACAATAGCATGATTCTATAAGCTCTGCAGAAAATACATATTGCTTGAGTATTTAAAAAATTGTTTTAATAAACTTGAAACAGCTACTTATAATTACATATGCTTATTATCTACTTTTCTATCATAAATCTGACAACTATGAGTCACTGTCTGCCTTTCCTTTTTTTTTTTTTAATTATTTTATTTTAAACTTTGGAACTATTGCCTACAGCTTGCAGATGTACCCATTCTCTGTAAAAACTCATCAGACTCCACCTGGCTCTGAGGGCTCTGCAAGAGATGCTGCACAGCCTACTCAGTAGAAACAGACTAGCGCTTGCTGATAAGAACTAAAGGGCCTGAGTTATTTGACTGCAGCCGAGAGGCACGCTGATCTTCACCACAGCCAGCTACCATCGATCCAGGCTAACAGACAAGTTGCACAGTAACTCTCAGCATTTATGAGCTTTCTGCACATCTCTGATGCATGTACCAAGGGGTACACTCAAAGTGTTGATGATGAGGAAGCTTTGGATCTGAAGATCTATGCAATACAATCAGAATGCAGATGTACGCAGAAATGACGCAAATCCATTTTGTGTTTTCTCTACTAAATGAAATCATCTGCTATTCCTCCTTACCAAACCACTGCATATATCCCTCTCTTTTTTACTACAGCACAGTCATTTAAAGCCATTCTTCTCCTGATTTTGACAGTTCCATTCTTCCATGCTGTGCATTCACACCATTGACTTTCCTGCCTACTGGAGGGAGACAGACAAAAATTGATGAGACAGCATTCCTGTGAAATACTGTTGTACAACTGCACTGGTTTGGGCTGGGATAGAGTTAATTTTCTCCATAGTAGCTAGTACAGTGCTGTGTTTTAGATTTATGCTGGAAACAGTGTTGATAACAGAGGGATGTTTTAGCTAGTGCTGAGCAGTGCTCTCACAAAGTCACGGCCTCTTCTGTTTCCCACACCGCCCCACCAGCGAGCAGGCTGGGGGTTCACATGAAGTTGGGAGGGGACAAAGCTGTGACAGCTGACCCCAACTGACCAAAGGGATATTCCATACCATGTGATGTCATGCTCAGTTTATAAAGCTGGGGGAAGAAGACAGAAGGGGGGGACATTTGGAGTGACGGCATTTGTCTTCCCAAGTAACTGTTATGCATGGTGGAGCCCTGCTTTCCTGGAGATGGCTGAACACCTGCCTGCCCATGGGAAGCAGGGAATTCATTCTTTATTTTGCTTTGCTTGCATGCGTGGTTTGTGCTTTACTCATTAAACTGTTTTTATCTCAACCCACGACTTTTCTCACTTTTACCCTTCCAATTCCCTCCCCATCCCACCATGGTTGGGGGCGTGAACAAGTGGCTGTGCGGGGCTGAGCTGCCAGATGAGGTTAAACCACAACAACCAAACTTACTCGATGAAGTTACAGACGTATAAACACCCTTACCAATGTCCTTGAAAGTGCATTATTCACTACAATTAAATACAACCTTCCTTTCAGTACTTTATTTTTCTTTAGAAACATAAGTAAAGCACATACCTAGATTACCAGCAGTTACCTGACAGTTAGATGATGGAGCTAACAGGTTCAGACCCTATGACAGGGCAACCAAGACAGTCATTACCAACACTGTCCCATCCTTGACAACTAGCTTTGGCTCTAACAAGAGAGCGTGTTCTATTAAGCTTTAAATTATTCATTTGGTAGAGAAAGATGCCCTTAAGCATTGTAACTGGCAGTCAATACCCCTAATATTAGTCTTAGCCTAAGATCCTATCCAGGCCAACTTTTAGACAGAAGACACCAGAGATCAAATTTAACTCCAGAAAAACACAGCATCAAATGGGAATACACATCACTGACAACAGCTGAAATACTACATACTACTACTACTGTTGGGAGTTAAATTCTCTGGGTGATCACACACAAATTTTCTCTCCTAAATTCTGAAATTACAGATTTGCTATGAAAATATTAGTCTAATATCTGTACAAAAAGTTTAAAATCACAAATCAGTTTGGCAGGACATCATATGTACGAAATATATTTAAGAGCAAATATCCATCAAAGAGTCACACTTATAAAGGAAAGCCTGGTTTTTGCTTTCAGATCTGTTAAATACAAGCAAAATGATAAATTCATTTCACTGACATGTTTTGTGTTTTGAGCAGGGGGTTGTTTGCCTTAGGTTTGTTTGGGTTTTTTGTGGGTATTTTGTTGTGTGGGTTTTGTTTTGGTATTTTTAGGGGTTTTGTTTGGGTTTTATTTTATTTTTTAAATCAGGGTCAATCAAGAGCAAAGAAATAGCATACCAACTTCATCAGCTCATCAACCATAGCATCATGGAACTAAACCAAAAATAAATCTCATGTGGCAGTTTCTATAATTACCACTCATTTTTATTACACGTCAATCTTTAGAGTCGTGCAGTAAATAAAAACATACAAATGTGTTTAGTTACATGTTCTAAATACTTTTTTTTAAAATTTGATCTTCAAGTAAAATTGTGGACCTACTGTGCTGCAGCCTGGCATGCTATTTTTCCTGTGTGACTGCATAAAACTGTCAAACATAAATGCCAAGAACTAAAATCATGTACCAGATCAATCCACTATTTAAAGTATAGTTTTTGTTGAATACTGCCAGTTTATCAGGTAAAGAGAAATAAAATAATGTTATTTAATAAATACAGTTTATTCTTTTCTTCTGTAAAGGATACATATATAAGAGAGCAGCATTTGCAAAATATGATTTATAGGAAAATTTTATTAAATCTTATCTGTACGCAAGAAGTAGTACAAATAACAATATACTACCTTGAAATGTCAGATCCAGAAGTCTGCATGTGCACACTATTAATATTTCAAGAGACACAGTAAGTTAAGTTACAGGGGAAAAAAATTCAATTGGAATAATTTCTGGATCCAACTGACTGCCTAACAACAAAAACTAATGTCAGCACACAAAAAAATAGTAGAAATATACAATTGAGTGGGAAAAAGAAGTGGGAGAGAGGTAAAAAAAGAAAAATCACCCCTTCCACCAGTACTGGGTGTTCATTATCCTTCCACCCAAAAGGCTGTGTTCAAGCCTTGGAGAGAGATGAATTTTTTTATTAGTTTTTTTTTTTAAGATAGGATATGCATTTAGGCTGTTGCTACTAACAGTTGCATACCTTAATTTATCTCTTATATAGCCCTGGAGAGATTAAACTATAAACCAAAGGGATTTCAGAATAAAGATCTAAATAGCATACAGTGAGTTAAAAAATTTTAAGGCAGTCAGCCAGCACCAGTTTCAAGACTTAAACAATTTTTTTCCAGAGCCTCATATCCTCAAGAAAGACTTCATAGAGAATCTGTATGTGAAAGCACACCTTACAGACCCAGTGCAGTTGTGGAACGATACCACTCAACTATCTTGTGCACATAGAAAATCAAAATCCACACCTTACAGTCTGAAGGCTGTCTCTAAAGACATGCCCATGGTTGTTAACTTTTGCCAAAAAACAAAACCAAAAAATCCCACCAAAAAAACCACCACCAACAACAAAAAGGTTAGTTTTAATGTCTCACCAGTTTGTTATAATAGCTATTCTTCACTTCTTGGTAAGAGGTCATATTACCTAGCACTACATTCAGTCATCTAAACATAGGCATCTGCTGCCACTTGAGATTAATGTCCTAGGGCAACCTGCCTGGTCTCAGACTGACATCCAGAAGGGCACACAGTTTCTCCTGTGCCATCTCTGCCAGGCCCATGTAGATGTCTGGGACAGCCCAGGGCATCTCAAATAGCACTGGTTACCTATGTTTAAGCAACTGAACTAAAGACCTAAAGCCTTAAACAAGGTCAGCCACGGCGTGAGGAGCATGGGGCACGAAGCAGGGAGGCCCTCTTAGTCAGGACTTGAGGTTTCTGGACACCAAATACATTTCTTTAATGTCACCAAAATTCTCAACAAGCAAAGCTTTCCATATTCCTACACAACAGTATCCACACCGCGTTACAAAACTCTTTCAGTCTCAAAGACTCTTTCAGAACATTTTACATATTGTTATTTTATAGTAAGGCTGGTTCCTTCTTGTAGAAAAGTTATGTGCTGTTTGCAACTAAATGTCAAGACAGCTACAAAACCGATCCGTAGATGGCAGTTTTAATCTTCATTGCTGCATTCATGAGCTTTATGCTAACAAGCAGGATAATTAAAAGAAACATAATTAATGATTAATATCTTGCTTAAGGTAATGAAAAAAAAATGAATGGTATAATCTGAAAGGTAGCTGAAAGTGGACTGCACTGAGTCATTCTTGTCATGCTCTTTCATGACCCAGACTCACATAAGGAAACAAAAACACTAGTTGACTTTAGCTGATGCAACACATGCTATAGATGTTGGCTTTGCAACAGTCACTTACTCCTGGGCATCAATTAATTATTTTTAAACTGAAGCCTGGGGATGGCAATTCCTCCTGTACAAGAAGAAATTGCAATTTTTTTTCTGAGCAGCAGCATGACTTCAGCTGCTCACAATCAATGGCAATGAACTGAGATGGCTTGTATTCTTTTAGAAAAATCACACACATTGGAAGGAAGTTCCAGAGGCAGTCTAGTTAACCCTTGCTCAGGGGAGGTCTAGTTAGTGCAGGTTGCTTACTGCTTTGGGCCACTGAGTTCTGGATATCTCCAAAGATAGAAATTCTACAACTTCTTTTGAGTAACTTAGTCCAGTGTTTGATCATCCTCAAGTTTAAAAGCTTTTTTTCTTACATGAGTTTGGAATGTCCCATGCTGAAATTTCTGTCCGAAGCCTCTCATCCTTCCATTGCACACAATGAAAAATCTGGCTCTTGTCAACTCTACACTGCCTGCAGCAATTAGTTTTCCCCTTTGTCTTCTCTTCTAAAGGCTGAAGAAACGCATCTTAATGTGAGAAGCATTCCAGCCCCCTGATCATCCTGGTATCCCTCTGCTGTGCTTACTCTGGCACATCAGTGCCTTCCTGGTACTGGGTCGCCCACACTGGACACAGTACTTCAGCTACAGACCCACAAGTGCTTAAGGGGTGGGGTGGGGGGTGGGGTGGGAAATCACACCCCTTATCTTCTGGCTCCACATTTCTTCATACAGTTCAGTAGGCTGGCTGCCGCCTCTGCTACAAGGGCACATGGCTAACTTAAGTTCAACTTGTTGTCTACCAGAATCCCCCAGGTCTTTTCTGCAGTGCTTCTGTCTAGTCAGTCACTGCCCAGCCTGTCCCATTACACAGGGTTATTCTCCCCCAGGTGCAGGACTTGCATTTGCCTGAGCTGAATGTCATGAGGTTCCTGTCACCCTGCCAAAGTCCCTCTGAATAGCAGCCTTGCCTTCCAGTGTATCAACTACTTTGCCCAATTTGGTAGCATCTGCAAACTTACTGAGAGTACTCTCTTTACCATCATTCAGGCTGCTAATGAAGACATTAAACAGTATTATCCTCAGTATCAAGCTCCACCACTGGTAACTGACTGCCAGATGAACTTTGTACTGTAGAGTAGACCCATTGAGGTCAATGGTCCAGCCACTTTATTGTCCACTCATGCGGTCTCTATCTTAGCAGTTTTGTTATATGGATATTAATGGAGAACATATCAAAACCCTTTTAAAAGTCAACATACAATATGAAAATTTGAGGCAATAAAAAAAAAAAACAACCCCAAACCATTTCAACTTTACACCCTGAAAACACTAACACTGATACACCAGAACCAAATGTTTGCCACTTCTGTTAGATATTTCTTTACTGTGCCATACAGAATGAAGTACAGATCATGCAGAAAATACCAGAATTCCTTCAGTAAGAGATCAGCATTGCTGACTCCCACGCTTGTAACTCAGTCCCGTAGCTTTCTTGTTGCAAAGCCACCACAAGTCATGTTAAGGTTCTGCCTATTTGACATTTAGGACCATTGTAATTCTCATTACCAGATTTGTGACTAGCATTTTACAGCAGTTTGTGAACAAAACCAGAAAATACGTTATTAAGCACACATAAGCACATGGGTTTTCTTTTTCCCTTATTTTAGCTATTCTACAAACCAGTAAGTATCAGTAAAATAATTTCTAGGAGTTCGCCTGTAAAAAAGCATTTCATATACTTCAGATTATTGCAGCAAGTGGAAGTGTAATGATTCACGTTAAGAGAATTTGGACTGAAGAGTCTTCCCATTTTCCTTTTTCATTGTAGAATACGCTACTTTAAAAATACTACAATATAAGCAGAAGTACTTCCAAAACACTTAGTCCGAATAGGAGATGGCTCACTCTGGAAAATAGTGGCCTCAACTACATTGTGCAGAAAAACATTAGATATCCAAGGCAAGAGCTCCAACAATAAGTAGAATGACCTGGGAAACAGTCCTTTATGAACTAAAAGCAAATGAAAACTTTGCTCTGAAAAATAAATTTTTCTTTACCGTTCACTTTCCAAAATAAAGTCCTAAAGAAGTGAGCCAGTATGTTGGCTTAACATGAGAGAACTAATTTATTAAAAGTAACAGTTGTACAGTTGTAGGTTATTTCAGCACTCCTACTATTTGCCAATGACATCATTGTCAGGGACCTGAAGCATCTGTCAGGTCTGGACAAGGGTTCAAATAATCAGGACACACGGAAGAGATTCCCTGACACTGACAAGGCAAAGTTCAGCTGAAGGAGAGCTCAAATCTAAAACTCTGAATAACTGACTAAGCGGTAGTCAGTTTTCTAAAAGAAAACCTAGTTAGTTAGTTAGTTTAGTTAGTTTTCTAAAGAAAACTAACTTAGTTTAGTTAGTTTTCTAAAGAAAACAATGTGTCTGGAGAGCAAAGTGAAACACAAACTATGAGAGCAAACGAAATGCCGTCAAAAATTTACAACTCATTTTGGAATTACTAAAACAAGTGTTATTACACAGGAAAGCAACTGCTCTGTCCTTCCTCAAAGCCTTAGAGTACTAATGTCCCAACTAAATGCAACGCTTTAAGTAGTGTGCAGATAAATAAAAATCCAGTAAAGAAAGTTATAGGTTGTTTTTAAAAATTTGCATGAAGACGCTATAGGTGTCTTTTAGTACAAAATCATCACCATGAAGAGATCAAAAATCCTAAAAAAAACCCAAGTGAATATATATTGGAGAAAAAAGAAGCAGCAAAACCAGCTTAGGCATGAAACAAATACATACTTAAGGAAACTTGTGAAATTCACTTCTCTAGAGGTTTTAAGAACAGAAGAGCCAAGCATGTGCCAAGAGCAGTCCATCTACACACAACACTACCTGAAGAAAGTGCTAGGTGGTCTCCTGAGGTCCATTCAAACCAAACAAATCTATGACTCTGAAGTGACAACCAATTATACAGACATCTGCAAATTGCCTGCTATTGAAGGAGAAAACCCAAACCCTACATTGCACTGAGCAATGGACAATTTATATTAATACAATTGTTACTCTCTATGTTCAGGATCCAAATAAATGATTTGAAGAGTTCAAAAAGTTGTTGAGTCCTTAAGGAGATTGATTCATTTGAAGAATAGACAGAATTAGGAAATTCTCTCATTATTGTAATTTAATCCATGGGCAGAAGTAGCATACATTTATTTGGATATAAACCTTTAATCTGAACATGTATGCTAAAGAATGAAATTCTCACTTTTGCTCTGTCAAGACAGAGGGCAAAGCTACATGGTGTAGCACTTTCTAATCCACATACTGGAAGTCCACACCCAAAAAGTACAGTCTCTACTTTGCTAGTGTTATCCACTAGCATGAATTAATTAGATTTTCACTAGCAGTATACTTGTCCTAAATGCAAGAGTTTTTTACTTAAATATTTAAAGATTTATGCTCTTTCAATAAATAACTGTTTTAAGTCAGTCTGGCCAAACACAATTTTCCAACACATTTATTTTTTTACAACAAAAGTCCTAAAATGTGATTGAAACACATAAGAACCATAGCCCAAATACGTACAGGATATACTCTAACTGGAGGGAGGTGGCAGGAAACCCTAATTATTGAATTATACAAGATTCAGCTTTTGATTTGTCTTACTCGGAAAGCAACACCTTCAAACAAAAAAAGGGCTTACTTCCACTTTAAAGATATCAAATTCTTTGAGGGGGGAAAAAATAAACAGACTGGAGATGGCACTAACACTTCAATGATTATTAATCACTTTATGCACTAGAAAAAAAAAGGTCACCTGAAGGTGACATAACACATTAGACAATACTGAGTTACTACTACATCATCGTATTTGTGCTGTAATGATGGATGACCTACAATCACCAAACATTTGTGAAAACTTAGAGAAAGCCTGAAAGAGAAAATTCAGTGACGTTACAGTAGGTTTAAAACTAGCAACTGCTGGTCACAAGATGTAAATCTGTTTTTACAACAATGTATTTGCTTTGGTTTTATTTTTTAATTGCAGTAAGTAGTCACAAGAGGTCACCATATTAAAATCTACAGGAAAAAAACCAAATAAATTGTAAGCTAGAGAAAACATGCTGTATCATTCTGCTTAAGAGGAACTGGTTTCACTTACATAGGTATTTTTGGCTTAAGAGCCACAACCATAATATAAAACATATCAACCACTTATTAGAATTTTTGTCTCTCTTGCTTCATTTTAAATCAAATATTCAGCAGTGTATTAAGATAAGTGGCAGTCAAATGCAACCCAGAGCACCGCAAAGTTAACAGTGCAACATCCAGAACTGCTTGACTTTGTCCCACCATAACATTTAAATTAATTTTCCTGTCTCTGTTGCATCTTGCAATAAAATTGGCATGATTAACAATCTGTTTCACTTTTCCATCTTTATATGAATTATTGAGGGGGTTCCCAACAGCACCTTTACTTTCTAGTCCTGAGAACTATAGTAATTAATAGAACGTTAAAATAAATAAATAAGATAATTTCAGATTTGTAAGAATTATTTTAATTATCTTAAGAAAAAAATTTTAAAAAGAATCTTGGGGGAAAACCCACCTAAAATGTAGATAAGTGAATTTGACTGCATCATTTTTATCCTAAAAGTTGGGCCAACACTGGTCTGTCATTTTTATTAAATCACTCACTGAACAAAATATATTCTAACAGAGTATATAAAAGAAAAGAAACTAAACCTAGTGATTTTTTTCTTAATGCAAGTTAAAGAAATAGTCTAAGTAAAAAATTGCAATAATTGAGACTGTAACGACTATATGGAAAACTTACACTATTCTACTCAGTATGTCCAAAAATAAGCCTACATAGGTATCTATTGTGAGAATGTGTTTAACCCATGACATCTAAACAATGTTTACTGAGGAACCTGGGGGTTTTTTGTTTGCTTTGTTTGGTGGGGGGTTCTTTGGGGGGTGAGGGGGCGGGGGGCATTTGTTGGGGTATTTCTGTTTAACTACAACCTTTTCTGTCACCAGTTTAGATAATTTTGAGAGATCTTATCCTTGTACATTATAATCTTAAATTATTCTTAATCTTATGTTATTCTTGATTTACATTAAGGACCAAGCAGTGGAAGAAGGAAAAAACCCTCAAACAACCCAACAAAAAACCCAAACAACTTAGGTACGTGGGAGAAAAAGAAAAAACACCTTCATAAATCTGAAGCAAGTAATATTATCACGAGCCCAGAACTATAGAGCTTTTACATTTGTTGACTCTTCTAGACTAGATAGGAGGTAGGAAGTGTAAACGAAGCACTGCACTGGTAACTAATGAAGTTACACCCAGTCACATGCCATATATTCTACTAATTTAAGCAATTAATTGCTTTCTTCTTTCTCCTCTTCTCCCTCTCAGCTACCAGGAGACTAACGTCATTTTAACAAAAGATATTCTCAACATCAGTACAATCCACAAAATGCATGTGTATGAAATTCTAGTCAATAGAACTTCAGAACTATGTAGCTCTAAAGTATCAAGCCATGTTGCTGTGCATTTCATCCCAACTACTACCACCATCGCAAAATATCAGCATGCATTCTTTAAAGTTAACTTTTCATCTGTTTTGACTCACACCAAAAGAAAGCTGACAGGAATGGCAACAGTAGACCAGAAAAATCCATATTTGCAACAGCAATTACCTCACTGCAGTAACTTGACCTTTCTTTAAACCTGGTGGCGACTTGGTCCCAAGGGCTGCCTTTACATTTGGGCATCTTGCAACACTTTCTAGTTCCACTAGTTGTGCTATTCAATTGCATCCCAACTCTACATGAAGATGAGTCTTTACCACAAAGCATCTAACAGTTTTTCTGAGGAAAAAAAAACAACTGGACAAACAGGCCAGGCAGAACCTGTAGTTTACTCCACCAGTTTCCTGACACAAAAGACCAGGGAACCAGAACCTCAGGACACACCAAAGCACATTGAAAATAACTCTAGAAGATCCAAAAGCTTTTTGGACTGAAGTTTGATGCTTGCTTATTTTCAGAAATCCACTCATCCATGAGTGTAAAAAAAAAAAGCAGCTATCAAAAAGAAGATGAAACATTGCTAGTTCAGACGATTTACTCAGACTACGTACCTGCAATAGGTCTCCTTCATCAAAACGTAGCATTTCTATTATGCCATCCGACTGGATGAAAGCTGCAAAGAAAAACAAAAAAATAAGTAACTTAACAGCAAAACATTTTGTTATTAAATTAAAAAGAGCAACTTAAACATCTAAAACCTGCTGTACCTCATTTTGTAGAAAGAGCTGTGACAAACCAAAATAACAATGCAGAGTCAAATGAAATAACAAACACAAGTCCGGGATGCTAATTTTCCTCTGACATAGCCAATTCCAAGATATTCGTATTTATAAGTACCACACTACGCAAATCAGTCTTTTGGCATAAAAATGTTTAACTCCAAAGGGAACAACTTCTAGGTTCCCTAAAAAGACAGGCTGCACCAAGCTAACTCAGTGCTTCAACCAATATGACTGACTAACAACTGTGTTTAATACATCTAAGTCCACAAAGAATTCCAACACTTACAAAGGGAATTACAGTTTTATCTATACACCTAAAATCTTTACTGTACATCTGGAAAGCCTTGTTCACACTGTTCCCTAATCCTCAGCACGGCAACAACTCTCCATCTTGACAGTAACATAATAAAATTTGAAACACTGCAGAAGTGTTTGCACCACATGACTAAATTTGACGAAAAGTTCATGCCTCAGTCACATATAGGATCCTCAAATTAAGTATTCCTCCTCCACTCATTTCCTCTAAATGTTTGGTCAGACAATTGTTCTTCAGTTCCCCTCAAAATGTAGGGAATGCTACTTTCTTTTAAAAACAAAGGAATAAGGCATTGCCCTTCCTGTAAAATATAATAATCTGTACAAGAATCAACATGAGTTAAAGAGGAAAGAAAGTTCAGAGAGGCCTAAATTTTGCTCCCCAAACCATCCACACACACAAAAGCAGGTCTTTAGGATAAAATATAACAACAACCTCAAACCAGAAATTTGTATTAAAAAGGTAACTCCCTATAAATAGCTCCTCCCCTACCCTACAATCTTTTTCCATGACTGCCTTTACCATTCAGCTAGATGAAGCTGACAAAGCGGTAACACACCCCTCTTTCTGCAAAGAGGAACAACTTCAACAGGAAGAGGTTAAAGATTTCCCAGCACACAGAAGCACAGTGTGTGCTTCTGGAGCGTGGAATTTGAATCCCAGTCTGAAAAAGGAGATTTGAACCTTCATCTCCCATTTTGAAGGTCAGCATTCTAACATGAACAATTATTATAAGGCCATGAACATTGCCACTTGTCTCCATGATGTTTTAAAACAAAAAGTGACATTACTTTCAGAAAGCAAAAATAAGAAAAAAGCACTCTCGGCAGATAGGAGTAAAGGCACCTACCACACAGAGAAACGCTAGTTTTGACACTTATTTATCCCAAGCATTTACTCAGTGGCTGCTTTGGTGACACCTCACTCAGCATCCAAAATTCAAGCTGCTACTTAACATATCACTGTTTGCACATCCCATTCTGCATCCCTGACTCCCCCTGTATTTTTATACCTTCTCCTAAAAGGTACAAACTCCACAACCTTGCTTTCATATAACAAAAAATAAAACTTAATATAAAACAAAGACTGCTGCTGTCGTCTCCAGAAGTCTCCTATGGTATGCAAAAAAGTCAAACAAATAAACAAAAACCCCAAACAACAAAATTTTATACCATTACTTTCCAAGATACCACACCTCAGCATTTTCACTTTTAGTGGCACAGGCTGAGAAAACAGCCCAGCTCACATGGAAGTGTGAAAATCATGACAGAGGGGAAGGGGGGGCTCGATTATAAACAATATGCATGTCCTGCAATATTAACAGTGGCATGAGCAACACTAGTCAGTCATGTCAGCAATATCTTAGAAAATTTTTGTGTGTATTGATTGTGAAAATTTTTTGTGTATCACCTTAATGATTTCCAAAACAAACGAAAGTGATCCTTAACCCAAGAACTGGGGGTTTGGTCAATCATTTATATTGAAGAACTATACAGAACATAGGGCAAGTGATCAATAAAACCGCATCAAAACAAGAAAACACCAGCATTTAAATAACTGTTAGGAGATCAAGTCCTACAGTTTATGAAGAATTGGGCTTTTAAAATTTAAGTTACTGGAGTAGGTCTATCAGTTTAGTTTAATCCTAGAAACAAAGAACAAGTGGATTCTTGTCAATTTAACTGCCGAGACACCGTAAGACATTCAAGCCACTGTTTAATTTTGTCCTTAAAACCACTAAAAAAAAATAAATCTAAGTGAATTGCAGCACAAGACATAAGAAAATGAAGCTTTAACACATTAAGTTAAAAAGCAAAACATGACAGTTAATCACAATTTCACAGAAATGTCACGTGTAGCCTCTGTGCAAAAAAATCCCCAAATTACAGATTAGCTGATATAGGAGGGAAATTCTCAATTTTTAGTTTAGGGAGAAATCCAGAATGAAATTACATTTTCTCATGTACTTGATTTATTTCAAGTTTAACAATGACAATTTAATAAAAGAATTTATCAATATGAGCACACCTTCCTAACAGTCAAAAGGAACTGCATCTCTGAGGTTGGGCTTCTTGGCATTCTTTCCTTTTCTAGCTCTCTGTTTTGGAAACAAAGAATACACAGAACTTGACTGTGACATCAGGCACAAACAAAAAAATTCATTAGAAAACAGCTTTTTATATTCATAATCTATCAACCACCAGTAAAACCTAAAAGGGTACCTCATCAAATCACAAATTAGTACTTTCTTAGTACTTTCTTGAGGCTCTTTCCCCCTGTTTTAAATACGATACACTGTAGGTACAACAATTGTTGTAGGTAGCAACAATTCTTCCACAAGGATAACACACACAGCAGCTCACAGAAACTAGCCAAAGCTTTCTGCCCAAGCAGCTTGAATGCAGGCAGCCCTTCTGTAAACCCCAAATACTTTTTCAGCCACTCTTCAGTTATTTCATCTTTGTTGCAACTTACGAACAAAACAGCAGATGTTATAGAACATTTTGAGCAGATGACACTGTTAAATAGAAGTGCCATTCATCATTATATCATTTAAGAAACATTTTCAGGGAGCAGTATGACAGTTAGTGCCAGGTGAAGTCAGATGCACTGCAAAGCTTGGCTGCTGGCCATTTTGCAGCCATCGCATCTCAACTGAGACTGTGATGAAGTTTCTGTGGTTACACTTTTTACTTCGTTTTAGACTAACTTTCAAGCCTTTGTTTCTCCTTTATCAGTTATTTCATCAAAGCAAGGAAATGACAAGTAAATACCTACACCTTTGTGAGATGAAAGTTTGTTTTTGCAAGCGACTTCTCAGACTCTCGATTCAGGATGAAGCAACGAGTCACCTCATTCAAATGAGGCAAAGCTAATTACATTTTAAAAAAGCTCCACTGACGAGTCATAAAGAAGCGCCCAAATCCTCTGTAAGAGCAGCTCTCAAACTGTCCAATATGGACCACAGAGAGGACAAAGACTTCTTCAAAGAGAAACGCAGACTCTGCCCAAAGAGCAGAATGCTTCCTTCTGGGTAGTTGCCCATTCCAGAATTAGAAGCAGCTGCTCACTGTTCACGCTTGCACCACCTGAGCTAAGTAAGTTCACCAACTTCTGCAGTGTAAGTCCAAAAATAGCCTTTTCTGTCCTTCTACACAAAATATGTATGTCACCAATAGAGAACAGGTTATTACCAATGCCAAAAGACTCTGCAAGCAATTAAGTATGAGATCACTTGGGCATGCTTTATTAGGTGAACCATTCCCCATGCTACAGAGGAAGATGACTGTTTCTGCAAAGTCCCTAACAATTTCTCCTGGAAAAAACTTCTTCCCAAAGTTCAGGCCGATACCATCATGCTCCATTGTCAGTCTAATACTGTAGCCAATACTTTAATACTCTGGAATAGTAAACTGCAGCAAATTAAGAAGTGCTGATTATGCCATCTCAGTCACCTCTGCCTACACATGACTGGCAACTGCTACGAGAGGGGCACACCATAACATTTAGGGTAGGAAGCGTTTCAGCTGTCTCAGCGTGATCTGCCACAGCACAAATCATCAGCCAAGAAGCCAAATTACACACCAAAAAAATAATTTCTTCCTGACCCTACAGACAACTGAAGCCCCAAAGGCTGATTATAATAGTTATTAGTCAAACATTAAATGTCATTAGCATGTTCACAGCCCAAAGAAGGAAAAGGATGAAGTTTCATATCCACAGATTTCAAGGCGAGAAGAAACAGTCTCCTTTCCTCCTCACCTACGCCGAACAGAATACTTTCTCCTGAGGTGTACACAGATCCCTCTGAGCAGAAAAATCTTTATCCTTTCAAGCACCCACAAGAAGCAAATTTATCACATTCATGAGAATCCATGACAATTTCAGTCACTCTCACTACTAGGATAATAAGTGATTTCAGCATCAAATTCTTCCAACTTCTAGTTTGCATATCCTGGTTTCCTCTTTTCAGGCAGTAGGTCACTGTTAACAGAAGTGATACAAGCAACAGCAAACACTTATAATACTGTAAGTTTCATTTTTCTGTTTGTTTTCAATTTACAGCCCTTAAAATACAACTCTTTTGCTGAAGTCAGCTTTTCTATGAAAAGCCCATAAAAGATATCAGAAAAAGAATGAATGTAGGTCTTTCCACTTGCTCCAAACACTTTTTTCTATAGAGAGTATTTTCTAAGCTTTTCCGAACTCTTTAAATGGCAAAACAAAAACCACCACCACGGCCATAACCCCTGCCCCCCAAACCACAGCTTTCTGGAACAGTAAAAACACTATCTAGTCATTATTACCAGTAGATTTCTAAATGCTTTCCCCTGCCCTTTCCAACAACTTCACAGTGTTTGATGGTAAACGCCTAAAGTAATAAAAATGGAAACAACAGTGGCCTACATAGATACTGAATTCACCTAAATTCCTCCAAGATTAAGCAGGATCTTCTCACAAGTTTATATAACTAGCAGCCAAATTTTGCTGAAACACATTCCTACTTTATTGTCTCTGGTCCGAGCCTTTTAAATTTCAGCTTAAAATAAGAGAAGTACAGACCCATAAAGCATCAAGTAACAAGAAGAAAATTTTAAAACCCTATGCTTCTCCAAAGCAAACCAAACTTACTATCAAAATCAGTTTAGCCAGCACCAGTCTTTAGATGTGCCTGAACCACACATAACAGAATAAATTTGGATGTAATGCGAGACCAGTGAATATGCCAAGTCTCTTGGTGCGCAACGATAAAAAAAATTCTCCATGGTTCACAGGTTATGAGGCCTACTCTGACTGAGATCTGATTTTTAAGGTGGCTTTGTAAATTTTTCTTTTGTTTAGCCACTCTCCATTTCTTCATTTCAATAGGAATGTATATTCTGGCATATATGCTTATAAAAACACTATTCTGAAATATTACTTAGTTCTGGAACAGCTACTCCATAACACAGTGCTTTCATTTATTTTTATGTTAATCATCATTATATATCCTCTCGCATGCTTGTAAGAACTGCCTTCTCCCTTTACTCTTGTCTAAACCAACTTTTTACATTTTCTTATAAGCTGTATTTATACAATCTGGTATCATGTAGTCCACGAATTTTCTCCAAATTCTGGAAACAGTGTCCCAATTTACTAAAATAGGGCCAGATTGATTATTTAAATCTCTCCTAATTTACACCAAGTTTTTTAAAAGTCCAGTTTCTAACCCTTTGTCTTAATGACTAAGCTCACTTCAAAGTTAACTATAACCACATGAGCCAATTACAATATGCTAAATGCCATTCACTTCTGTCTATGTAATTGTAATTACAGCATTTGTATCCCTACCGGTTAAACAGCACAACTAAAACTGGACGAGTTGGTTTTAAAGCTTTGACTATGAATTAACTGCTTACGCGCAATCACACAATTTCAATCATCCTGAACAGTGGAAAACTAAGCAGCATGTAAAATACAGGCAGGTGGACACAGAATGGTAAAATAACATTATTACAAAAGGGAAATTACATTCTAAAAATTAAATACCACACAGATAAAGAAAAACGGTATTATGCTGTATTGCAAGCAACCATTTTTATCAGCTTCAAGAATATGAAAGTCTGGTGAGCCGCAAGAAACACATCCCAGTTCAGTGTTCAACACAATAAAAGCTGTTTAAAGAAAGGCCTGTTTCCAAGACAGGAGAGTTGGTGTAGCTATCAGCCTGAATTTCTGCCTGCATCCCAACCAGTGACTTCACTGGAAATGTAAAAGATCATTATCTTACGAGCCAGCAAATCTCAAGAGGCTCCAAGAGAGAACCACCAACCAGCAGGCTTCCTTTCCAGCTAAATCCTCTTGCACTTACATAGTCAATTCGCTTGTGTCTTTTCCAGTAGTCCATAACGAAGAGAAATTAATCATTTTTCCAACAGACCTCAGGAAGAGCCATTGCAGCCAAGATGGTAAATACACACCAAGTAGTAAAGTTCACATGAAAAAATAACTCACTTTGAAGTCTTTTTACATAGAAACATATTGATTCTTTTTTCTTTATTAAAACCCCTAATTACCATCCCTCAAAAACCCAGCTTGCCAAATTTTTCTTTTTTGTTTACATATTAGAGTTGAAATAGAAACATTCCTAGATAATGCACTTTAATCATCATATGAAACAAAAAAGCATTATATTTAGCTAAATAACAGAGATAGAATTTTCATTAAAAACCTCAGGTTTTACTACAGATTATAAAAAAAAATTATTTTTATGACTTTACACAACACATACTCAAATAAGTTCAATAATAAACATTTCAATAATTTCGTTTGTTCACCCAAAGACATTTAATTGCTGGCTCCAAAATGCTTCTCAGGAAATAATATCCAATTCTGGTTTTTCATGAAGATTTCATAGGGGGGTATGAATGAAAACACTTATTTTCAAATTTAAAAAAAAAAAAAAAAAAAGAGAAATAATTCTCTGATCTGGAGAAAGACTTTAGCCCACATTATTTTTAAGTCAAAGAGAACAATACTCCTGACACTCATGGAAACTTCTCATAAATCATTTAAAGAGAGGGAAAAATTTAAAAGGAAGTTAAGGAAGTTAAAGAGAAACCCAACATCTGCAAATAGCATCCTTTCTTCTGGCTTTGTGCCATACAAATTATGGTCTTTTTATTCTTTCTCACGATGCCGATTTAAAATTTCAATATGCTACATTAGGTTATATCTCTAAAATTTGTTGTTATTGAGCTTGTACAGACATAAAATTAATTGGAACTAGCACCAAAACCAAGATAACCGTTCCTGCAATGAGACAGCGGGAAAGCAGCAGCCCCTCCACGCAATTCTTAAATCTGCATCGCACTTTAGTTCAAACTTTAGACCAGGCACCTCTAATTGTGGCAATACGTTTTACTACTCATGTGGCACTGCAAATTGATGTGTGCACAGATAACATGGACATATTGGAATTCTAACCTTTTCTGCATATAGAAACATAGTTTAATATGTCGTTTACAAGAAGTGACAGTCAGTTCATAGATCCTGCAGCCTCAGGAGAACAATGCATTAGCTGACAACTGTAACTATTACCATAAATGCCAGCCTTCCAAACTTGCACTCTTATGAAATTAGCCACTGAACAGACCCATGAAACCCACTTACTCAAAAAACCAAATTGTGCCAACACAGTGCAAAGACCCACTTAAAAGGTACATCTGAGCTGATTAATGACAATAAACCTACACAAAGAGCAAGAATTGTTCTCTACGCCACAGAAAAGAGAAAGGAGCATGGGATTTTCAGAGTTTCCAAAAAACCCCACAGAACAGGAAGACAACTGCGCCAGACAGATACCTCCCAACATCTAAACGCCTTGCTGGCAATGTGAATGCAATCAGGTAAGAGCTGCACCTTATGCTCTGCGGACTTTGCTCAGTTTCCCAGTCCTTACTCCTACCTTGCTGCCTGCTACAGAGCATGCAGGATCTTGACCAGTGTTATAGGACAGAAACAGTGGCCTACTGAGTGACAGTGTTCTGCTCTCCTCCCTTCCCTGATTCCCCCTCCTCCCCCTGCTTTTTTTTTTTAGTCACTTATGAGGGTGAAACTGCATGAATTTACAGAACAAGGGAACTTCGACAACACATTAATTTAGATTTTGCTGCATAACACTTGCAACTTGGTTAAGTTGGAGAGAAGAACCATTGGGAGGGAGGAGCACAACACCTCCACCCTCTCTATGTCCACGTGGCAGCTGTTACTCAAGTGTCCACTGGAAAAAGCTATTAAGCCTGGAGGAAAGTAAAAGAGCAGCAAGATAATGCTCTAAATACAGCGATCGAAGGTCAAGAAAAGGTAGGAAGAGCCTAATGTTAAAGCCCTGGTGTTAATGATGTGGCAGTAATGCTACTTGTTGATTGTTTAAAGAAGCAGCCTGTTGACTTGCCATGTGGGAACACAGACCAGCAGGAAAAGGCTGGAGGCAATGTCTGATAAAGCCAGAAAAGAAATGGGCGGAGAAGAACAACTACTGCAAGTTTTGAAAGAAGATAAAATTCAGGGCAAGAAGAATGAAACAAAAAGGAGAATTCACGTTTGGTGGAAAAAAATAAATAATAAAAAAAAGAAATTAAAGGTGCAAGTAGGCATATGGAAATGAAGTGCTTAAGTATGTTAAACTGCAGAAATTCAGTTCAGCTACCCAAAATACCTTGGAAGTGGCTAAGAAGTAAATAAACAACCTCTTGTGCTCAGACTCTTTCAGAAACTGTTATGATGACCTAGGTTGACACCCTGTGCAACACAGATCACAATTTCACCCAATAATTCCAAATCCTTAGGCTTAGTTACAGAATATGTTTTGGAGAGACATCTAATTGTACTTTAAAGATTACAACCACCCCACAACACTACGTCACCCCTTAACTAAGATAACAGTCAATTATCTTCACTTAAAAATACCCCTCGTTCCTACTTTGACATGCCTAGCACCAAGTCTCAACCTAAATATGCACACCTTTGCTAGATTAAATGGCCCTTCAGCATCAGAATTTTTTTTTTCCAATACAGGTACTCTTAAAAGCACAATTAAATAATGCTAAATAAATAGTTTTTTTCTTCAATTTCCAAGAGTCTCACTCTAACGTCTTTTTCCCCTAGAGAAATTCAATTTAATCAAAGGAAGATGGCCAAATTTTCCCTCATGAACTGTAAGCTTCTTTCAGTCTTTTCTCCATCAGATAATGATACTCAGTAGTACTAATCAGCAGAGTAACTTCACCTGTGAAGATTCAGTCTCTGTCAATGAAAACTATCTCTCCTTCAGCATCAGATATAATCAGGTTTCCCCAAAACCAAGGAATTTATTCATCTTTTCATTATTTTGGAAGATACAGTTTAGCCAAAGCTATTTGGGCAGATCGTGACCTAGTTAATCTACACGAAAGGCAAATAATGAGGTATATGATAATACAAAAGCAGCTATATTATAATATAAAAGTTCCCCACTATCATAGTTTCAGCTGGGATAGAGTTGACTTTCTTACTAGCAGCTGATACAGTGTTACAGTTTGGATTTGGGATGAGAAATGGTGTTGATAGCACACTGGTGTTTTTGGTTGTTGCTAAGCAGTCATAGCCTTTTCTCCTCCTCACACCGCCCCACCAGCGAGCAGGCTGGGGGTTCACATGAAGTTAGGAGGAGACACAGCCAGGACAGCTGACCCCAACTGATCAAAGGGATATTCCATGCCATATGACATCATGCTCAGTATATAAAGCTTGGGGAAGAAGAAGGAAGGGGGGGGACATTTGGAATGATGCCATTTGTCTTCCCAAGTAACTGTTACATGTGATGGAGCCCTGCTTTCCTGGAGATGGCTGAACACTTGCCTGCCAATGGGAAGCAGCAAATGAATTCCTTGTTTTGTTGTGCTTGCACGCAAGGCTTTTGCTTTACTTAACCTGTTTTTATCTCAACCCATGAGTTTTCTCACTTTTACTCTTCTGATTCTCTTTCCCATCACACTGGAGGGGGAATGAGCAAGCAGCTGCATTGTCCTAGATGCCATCTGGGGTTAAACCATGACACACCCACACACCCCTTCCTTATCGTCTTATATTTAGAAGCAACTGCTTGGAGGGCAAGAGTAGTCTCAGTGCTTTCTATCACTGAATTAAGTAGCAGGATGGCTGGGGTTAGGGTCTCACTAGATAATGGTCATTTCTGGTACCTCTAGACTGCCCATTGCTTGCTCCACAGACTGAAGTTACACCAAACTTCAGTTTGGTGGTCCAGAACACCAAAGCAAACATACGAGAAGGAAACGGTTTCCAGTAAGAACCAAGTACTCCATGCCCCCTGCTGTAAGAAAGGAACAGCCAAACTTGGCAACACTCAATATCCAGATCTCTCAGCATTCCCTCAGATATGAGTTGCATGGATTGTTAAGTATTACTTTAATACATCTTGTATATTAACATGTCAACCGCAATCTAATTTATTGTCTTATTACGAGAAGCTAGCGAAGATGGAAACTAATGGCTATGTTATCCCCTGCATGAAAGATGGGATACAAATATTCCTGTTGAAACAAATTTTTCAAGAGAAAGAATGAAAACTAGGGGACAAATAAAGTCTATGTGATGCAAGATTACAGAAACAAGGAATAGCCGACAGGGTCTTTATTTTTTATTCTGATTGCATTTCTTCAGTGATGCAGTGACATGTGAAACTTCCCGGATCCAATTACAACTCCACTTCTATCAAATTATATCTAAATTACTACTACCGTAGAACTGATTTCACCATGGAGTTACACGGAAACCCAGATTTCTCCTGTCTTACAGATATTCCCATCAGTTGTGACAAAGTTAATCGCAACTTCCAACCAAGGTTTTAGGATCACGAAGGGAGATCCAAAACACAGATACAGAGCAATTCAAGGTGGAACGGACTTTAAGATGTCATCTAGCTCAACCTTCTGCTGAAGTATGGTGAATGCTGAATTTGGATGATGTTGCTTAGGCTTTTGTTTAGCCAGACCGTGAAAACCTACAGGGTCAGAGATTCCACAACTTTTCTAGGGAATCTGTTTCAACATCTGACTGTCCTCGTGGTGAAATATAGTCTCATTATGTCAAGCCAGAACATTGTAGTGATCCTGACCAGAAGACCATAACCCATGGAGGAGTCAATGATCCATGCAAGAGCTAACCTGAGTTGGCCCACGCCTGTGCTGTGCTGCATGTATGGGCTTGTATTCAAGCCCGTACTGTGCTGCACATACCCCCTGGCTGCAGGAGGAGCCCAGCCAGCTCACTGTAATGGAGGAGCCTGCAGGCAGCTCCCACTTGGTACCGGCAATTATGTCACCTGGGTGGCCTTGACTTTATCTAACAGTGCAGCTAGAATTTCTCATGCGGACGTCCTTTCTGCTTGACAGTAGAAATTATGAATAGAGTTATTTTCTTGCAAGGAAAAGCCAATAGCTTGAGGGACCAACATGGGATAACCCTTTCTACGGACGTGGTCTGCACAGGATGTTGCACACAGACTGGAGGCCTGTTTGATGCTGCACAACTCAGTGTTCACAGCATCAAAACAGATATAAGATTATCTATACTATTATCTCTTTCTAGTGTTAGCTCTAATAAATAGCATTTTCAATCATATTTTACAGTGTCTCAGTGCCTTTCTTACTCAGATCATCACACCTCCTGGTAGAAAACAAACTTTCCCTGTTTCACTTTATGACCATTGTCCCTCAGGCTCCTGCCATGCATCTCTGTGAGGAGTCTGGCTCCATTTTCTCCATAACATCTACTTTGATATTGGCAGGCTGCCATGAGGTCCCTCCAAAGCCTCATCTCCATGCAGATTTGGGTCCCTCAGCCTCTCTTCATAGGTCATGTGCCCACCAACCATCTTTGCAGTCTTACAATGGGATGGTAGGGAGCAAAAAAGGATGCAGTGGTTGAGGTGTGGTCTATTAAGTGCTGAGTAAACAGAAATAATCATTTTGTTCAGTCTAGTGGCTACACTCCTGTATGCTGCCAGGGTACATTGCTGACTCATGTATACCATTTCCAGCTTGTATCCCCTGCAAGTGGTTGTTCTGTCCCATATGAAGGACTCTCTGTTTGTCCTTCTTTTCATTTCACAAAGGTCCTGTCACCTCATTGCTCTGTCCTGTTTAGATCCCTCTGAAATGCAGCCCTGCCCTTGAACATACTGACTGCTCCCCAGACTTGGTACACTCCAACTCCAGATCAGTGACAAAGATATTAAGCAGGACAGGTCCCAGAATAGAGCCAGGAGGAACTCCTTGTAACCAGCCTCCAAGGCAGTGCATGAACCACCGCTGGGAATAAACCAAAATCAAACACCCTGCAGTTTATCTAGTTGCCTGGATAGTTTTTATCTTTATCTACAAATTCCACTTGTAAATATCTGTGCAGTATTTTGGTGTAAATTACTGATTCAGTAGGAATTTTTCTGTATTGCTAGATGATTTCATATTTATTTACAAGCCTCAGGTAACCAGTTTTTAAATTCGCCTTACATACTATATCAACATCTCAAATTGGGGACCCAAAAATCCCCTAGTGGAACCAGATGTCATGAAAAATAGACCATTTCTTTACTCTGTCTCAATATCAGTATCTTCTATCGTCTCAACTTCAGTATCTTCTACCATCTTCAATCTGAGCCAGACATTTTCAGTCTGCGGCTTATCTATTACAAAAATAAAGAAATTTCATAAGCCAGTCACATCAAACTATCAAACTATGCTGAAGCCATCCAATTTCACACTGAGGGAACTACCTTGAGATGTTCCCAACAGAGTATGCCTGTAAGGAAACAAGAAAGCTTTCAATTTTCAAAAACTAAAATTCCCTCTTTAAAATCCTCCTCTTTGAGGACCTTTCTCAGCCATTTTTTTCTTCACTACCACCCTCTTCTACAAGGACCCCCGTTCTCCTTCAGATCTATGGATCTAAAAAGTCCAGTTCATGAAAAATGGGTATATAAGAAGTTTAGTGGTAACAAACGTTCAAATTATTTACATCAGCACCATGCTAGTCTACAACTTTGTCTCCTATTCTATCATGGCTCCCTCAAATGTTGATTTTATCTATTTAACACCACTATTAGCTGGTGTTCTTGACTTAAAAAAAATAAAATATAATCAAGGGTTGTTTGGGATCTTTTTAAGTAACTTTTAAAAGTCTGTGCGCATTCTATTACACCAAATCTGTACGGTCCAACATAGATCTAGATGTTCAACTGAAAAAACCCTCAGATAAGCCTTAAGACATCATTACTAAGATAGAGCGCTTTATGAAGAATAGTTAATGGATACATTGATCAAATAACTTCAAAAGCCAAAGCATGTTGTATTAGAGTCAGCTAAACAGTCCTATAAAATTACATTTTGTAACTTCATACAGTACATGGACAGAAGCAGCTGTTAGGTACACAGTTTCATTTCCTGTACATCTCCTTCCATTAAATTTCATTCAGGTATCTTTAAAATCAGTTCAGTAACTACAGTAAAACTCCAATTGTTCTTGGATGGTTCTCTACTGCTATGCCTGCCAGGCAGCAGAAGAGGTATTAAAAATGCCTCTACAAGCAGTCTCAGTGAGGAGACAGATTTGATAAGTGTAGCAGGAAAATCTCAAACTAGTGTAAGACTCCTCAATTTTTTTTCTCCTTTTCAGAATGGAATGATGTTGCAATCCTTCAGCTCTTTGGTATTTCCCCATTACATCCAAGGTTTTTAAAAAGAGAGAGAGCACAAGCGTGCACAGTCCTGGTTTAGGCCCTTTAATATTCCAGAGCACAAGTTATCCAAGCCTGCTTATCAGAAAATGTAAAAAGCAGAATTAAATAGTGTTAAATGCAGATGCTGCATCATCTCCGTGCTACAATCAGTAAATCACTAATTATTCCACACAGACAGTTCAGAAAACAGAAATACCCAGCATTCCTGCATCACATGTTAAAATTTTACCAGCTGCCTCTAACAAACCCGTATCTGACACAGAATTATTCTTTGCCTGTATTCATGACTAGAAAGATAAATACTTCCCCTTTAACTCTCATGGTCATTGGTTTCTTTGGTTTCCTAAATCAAGTATCTACATTTTCAGTTTACAAGCTTTACGAAATGGAAAAAGGGAAGTTGGTGGGAAGAATTACTGCCTCCATATCTGGACTGTTTGTTAACAATTACTCCATATAAAGGTGGGTGACTAGTGAACAAACTAAGTTGAACCAGGTTCCTATTTCCAAATTAACAAACTAGATTATCAATGCCAAACAAGTGAATCACAAAATAAAGGCCATTCCAGCAATACACTGATATAGCCCCTATGCAAGAAAAAATTCTGCATCCCCTTGTGGGAAAATAACATAAGATTGGCAAGGAGGATTGTAAACACACTCAATTGACTTGCTGGGGTGTCAAAAAACATATATATATATCATACTAATTGTTGTTTAGAGTCATGTGTTGGACAAGTAGAACATCTGTGTTTAGATAACAGAGGCCTGTGATAGACTTAGAGGCACCTTATCGAACACACTTGAGATTCCTGGCCTGCTGTGGGAAAGATCTGAGTGGCAAACTACACCTGCGCGAATCCCTGATATACAAGCAAAACCAGGAGATTTGGTGATCCTCTAGCAAGGATCAAGCTCCGCAGGGCCTGTGTGCCCGCTTGTGTGCCTCTGCCCAGGTGCTGCTTTGGAGATCCCCTGGTTGGCAAGGCAGTGAAAATACATGTACTCTTTGCATTTCAGCCGCGGTTTTGTGGTTGTTCCTGCACCCTGCCTGGGCCAATTCACACACCTCTATCTTGGTATTAATGATTAAAAATTATTAAATACTAACACAAATTTTTAGAAAAAAAAAACAAAAAGGATTTTTAAAACAACATCCACAGGTGAATGGATCAAATCAGTTGCTTCCATAATGAGGTGGTGTGAGCTGGTGTGCTCACCCTTTGGCATTACAGGAAAATGCAGGATGGAAGTGACACCAGAGGCCTCCAGCCCAGCCACCTGGTCAGAGAGGGTCCAGTTAGAGCAGGCTGCTCAAGGTATTACCCAGTCCAGTTCTGAGTACCCCCACTTACTACCATGAAGAGTGCAGATTTACTTCAAATGCTGTCTTTTAGAGAAGAAAAAGACACGTTCTCGCAGCTCCTGTTACACCCAGGTAAGTTCATGCTGTGACTGACAAAGTCAGAGGCACCGCACTGGATAGCAGTTACTAGCAAGAGAAATAAAACAGATCTTTACTGACTTTTATTCTTGCTGAACCCACAAACACAGGAACAAACCAAACTGGTTCTAGCCTGTGCTTCAGTCACACAACTTTCACTGCTGGTTATGCATGAACCACAACATCCACCATTCGCTGTCAAACTCCCGGGTGATTTACCAAATTTACAGTTTGAAAGATTCTTTATAAACTTAATAAATCACAGCATGGAATCATAGCATGTATCCTTCAAGCAGAGCAAAACTGGGTAGGTTTTAAAACAAAGTGACACACAGAAAACGTCCAAGCTTTTCTGCAAACAGATGAAATTTTAACATGCACAAATATGTCCAAATGACTCAAAGTAACCCATATTGCAATACTGGCAATCAATCACAGAAATCACAACTGAAGGCTTTAAATAAAATAATGCTTGTAGACATCTGCTAACTTTGGAGGGGCTTCATCATACTAGGCACTATACAAATACATAGCAAGTTCCTTCAAGAGTTTACAATCCAAGGTCATGAACTGCAGCACACTATCCTTCAATCGACCTCTACAGGTGAGGGTACCTCAGTCTGCCTCACACCTGCAATATAACTGGACACTGGTGAGGGAGAAAGAGATGCAGAGAGGGAATAGCAACCATTTCAAGATTACACAGAAGGTCATGGAGAACATGGGGTCTCAATTGCCTGTCCATTGCTTCACAATTTTTCCTTATATTTAGTTTAGCCCAAAGATTCTGCAGACAAGTATGAGACCTTTCAAGCCAAGCACATGGTTAGTATTTATCATTCACAAGAGCAAAGACATAGTGCAAACCTAATCAGCTCTCCCATAGCTAAGTTTCAAAAACACAATGAGACAGCATGGTCAATTTTCATTCACTGTGTTTTCCTCACGGTGTTCACCATTTTGATGTGCTACTTCAGCTGCCAGAGTGTTTTCAGTTTGATGGAGGTCATTCTTGCTGGATCACATTTTGATTTAAGTCAGGGTTAAAACATTAGCATTAAAAGAAATGACAGCACACTTTATATTAGTTCTGACAGCAGGATATGACAAAGAAGCAGTATATGCAAAGAGTTTTTTGTATGTTATTTTGAACATATAAGCTTTCTCCCACATCACCTTCCAGCACTAGCCTACTTTCTATAGTCATATGAAGTATCCTGGATTGCCATTTTAGATATTGGTAAAAAGCAAAAAGGAAAAGCTACTTGGCTGAGATTAGGCAGAATGACAAAAATCAAACCAGAACTCCAGCATCCCAGTGCACTGTTCTAATGACAACACCTCCCTTCAACTCTTCCATGATTATTTTAGCTACCATTTACACTCAGTAACTATCTTAGTTTCTAGGATGTTAGCAGAGAATATGTCAAGCTCTAGAGAAAAAAAAAAGAAAAAAAAAACCAACATTGCACATTTTCACTGACCTATCTGGTATCAGATCTTAGATGTTTAAATAGAAATTTTTTCCCCCAGATCCAATGCTAGGATGTAACTTCAAAAGTTACAGTTAGGATTGAACCTAACCTAAATACCAACCTTACTCTAATTGCACCAATCTTGTGAGCAGGTGGGTCGGTAAGAGAACTACCAAAATAAGTCTAAGAGGCTTTCAGCCAGCTGGCCAAATAAGAAGTGATTTAAAAATATATAAATTTAAAAATCGCCATTGTATAAAATGAAGACATATTTTAATATAAATGAATATAAATAAAGGAACAAGCACAAAACAGTTCTCAGGTAAAAAAGCATGCTGATGTTAGACATTTGTCTTCAAAACATTTTACTGACCATGGGATTTATGGCATTACTACGGCTTCCCTCAACCTGAAATCCAGAAAGCTGTTGTTTGTCTCCCCCCCCCCAAAAGTAAAAACAAAACCCAAAACAAACAAACAAAACCCAAGCCAAAAACGACACATGCTCAAATATAAACTGGAAGTTGTCCTCAATCCATGTGGCAATACAGAACGTGATAATTACACTAGGAAAGGATGAGTGCACAAAAAGCCTGAAAATCATATATATTTGCAAAAGAAATCCTTAAGTTATTTTTGCCCCTCCTAAATGGCAGGAGGCTCTTTGAATGCAGAATTTTTTTCCTGCCATATCATCCTTTTGCCATGGGTTCACAGGTTTCCTAAGTGAAAAAAACAAACAAAAACTTTTTACAACCTTCTCAGTCTTACTCATTCCTCAGCAGTACATGGGCACTGAGGACGCAGCTAGACAAAAAAAAAAAAAAAAAAAAAGAAGGTCACACATCAATGTTTAGTCTGAAATAGATAAGTTTTTTCGGCTGGTCCACATGCAGTTTTCTCTGCTCTCATATTTGTTCACATACCAGATATTTCCCACAAGTTCTATGTCTCTTAGCACAGAGAGAGTATACAGTAGTATCACTGTTCCTCATGAGTTTGATTTACAGCTTGTATACAAAAACTATCTCAGTTTTGCTTTTTGCTGTTAGACAAATGGCAAAGTTGTTTGTGTTACATTTTTACACTCAACTCTTTAACTAAGATTGGGGACTAAAAGCAGTCACATCAATTCGGAACACTCCAGTATCAATCTTCTTCCTACTCATCACAGCTCCATAAAGAACTGCTTGCTGCTCCTTCTCCATAGAAGCATGAAGCCAGCATTACTCTTTTGTGCATCAGCTCCATCTTTCCCCTTTCTCCTCCTGTACACGCAAGATAAGAGGAAAAGTGTCCTCCACCTTCATTTTTCAGTTTATTTTGTGATATTCTGATCTATTCTTCTCTCACGCCGATGGTTCATTTGAGCACCTGCTTCTATAACTTTTTTTTTCTGTAGCAACTTGTCTGGAATATACACTGCATTATGTCTTATTATAGTCACCTTCGAGTCAGCAGTGTAGAAATAGTGCAAAAATGCACAACCTCAGTTCTAATTCCTCTCACAGCTTCCTTCCTGCGGCTGTAGGGAAACATGTATGTCCACATTTGGGGGATCAAAAGAATATTCCTAGCTATTTCCTTACATCCAGATTATCCTCTTTCAAACTGTGTCTTACTAAGTTTAACTGGACACAATCTGGTCTAAAGGCCCACTGTCCAAACTGGTCCTTCCTCGCCTATGCTCAGTTACTGCCCCTTCAGACTGGCACTTAGATTGTAGTTTAAGATCCTACACTCAAGCAGCAGAAATCTTGGGAAGAGAAATGAGTGTCAGAAATCAGAAAAGACTGAAAAAAAAATGTGTCCTGTATGAGAATCAAATTAACTTTTTGAAAACAACACAAATGTAACACAGATAAGTTTTAACTAACGGATTGTATCAGTACAAGGAAATGTACGAACTGTTCCATTTTCTTGAAGGGCTTCAATCATATCCGCTCAAACTCTGTGAATCTAAACCTGTCTTTGTTTATCCAGGAATGCCAAGGAAGTCCATAGCAAAAAAACCCAGTATCTCCTCCACAAATGAATAAAGCCAGACCACGGCCCCAGCTATCACAACCTTTAGGGCATTAAATCAATTCATCGTACCAGTATATGACATCACTGATAAAGCTTATAAACTCATATAAGCTATTACCTGTAAAGGAGTGCAATCAAAATCAGAGTTGAAAAAATAGGTATTTCTGAAGCATTTGAACTTTTCTAGTACCTCAAGACACTACAGACTGAACTGAGAGCCTTACAAATTCTCATCACTCTAAGGATACTGTATCTTCTTCACACTGTCTTCTAAATGTTAAATTCCTCTGAAGACAAAGTCAAGTGAACAAGAGTGTCTGTGACTCAAAATTAATGGTATTTTATTATCATCTTAATATCAACACCATCATATTCGTAAAAACAACTTACTGGAAAATTACTCAAATTGAGCATTTCATTAGGAAACAAAAAGCTTATCTACATTTACTCTGATACATGCATTATTAGGAAGCATATCTTCCCTCAAGCCTGTCTAGAAACATGACTACAGCCTCCTCACTGAACTCCTATTCCACATCCTCGTTATTCATTTTTTGTTCTTATTCTGTTTCATCCTCCCGGACCTCATCTGGCATGAAACATTTCAACGTCTGTCCAATATACCCTCCTCCAGCACAGCAACTTGATGAAAAGTAAATTCTCAGATCAGCCGAAGTAAATCTGTTTCACTTACTTCTGCAACACATTACATTTATCTGCTGCTTTTTAACGCTGCCACACAGCCGCACTTTTAAGGAGACCATGAGTCTGCACCTTGGAAATGCTTAAAAGCCGTTCTCAGCAATGCTACAGAATATGCTTAGGTGTTTCGCTCGGGGCTTTTTTTTTCCCTTGCTAAACCACAATGAAAAGACAATGTGCCAAAAATCAAAGACGCTGGAACTTAAAAAAGTCCCTGTCCGACTTTCACTAAAGTTTGGAGAAAATGCCGCCGACCTGGCGAAGGCGTCCGGCACCTGTCAGAAGTTCAGGGAGGAGAAAGGGCGCGGGGGGGGGGGAGGGGGTCTTCTTGCTGTCACATCCCAGCGCGCATTTTTGCCCTTTCTCAGGCAGGTTTGCCCGTCTGTTTGGCTTGGCTCGCTCTCCTGCTTGGAAGCCTGCCGCAGGGAAACCAGCTCCACGCCAGAAAGCCTTCTTTTTTTTTTTTTTTTTTTTTTTTCTTTTTAATTCCACTTTTTTGCCCCCTCCCTCTCCTTTTTTAAAGGGCAGCTCCAGCTCCATCCCCGCCGCTGTCAGGGAGGAGGAACCCCACCGAGTTCACCCCGACGCCAGCGTCTCCCCACCACCACCTCCTCCTCCATCACAAACACACCGGCGCACCCCGGCAGCCGCGGCGGCGCGAGGGGGACGTCGGGGGGGGACACAGCGACAGCGACTCGCTGCACGGCAGCCAGCGGGACCCTGTGACCCCGCCGAGGGAGGGGGAAGGCGCGGCGAAGCCGGGAGCCTCACACATACCCCACCACCACCCCCCAGCCGCAACCGCCGCAACGGCCCCGCAACCGCCGCCGGAGAAGGAGGCCAAGAAAGGAAGGGAAATCTGGATCTCACCTTCCTTCTCGGCCCGGGCCGTGTGGAGGAGCACCGCCAGGGCCAAGCGCAGCGCCGCGCCCCGCCAACCAGCCGCCCAGCTACCGGCGCCAGGGAAGGGGGAGCCGAGGCGGCAGCCACCGGCGGCCGCCGCCGCCTCCCGCCGCGCCGCCATCGCGCTGCCGCAGCCGGTGCGGGTCCGCCGTCTCTCCGGCCGGGCCGCGGCGCGCGCGCGGAGGAGCTCGGGGAGGGGCGGGGCCCGGGGGTGTTGTGAGGGAGGAGGGAAAGGGGCGGGGCACTCCCGCGGCGCGCTGCGTCTCTCGTGACGCGTGCTGTCACGCAGAGGCGCGGCCCTGCGCGACGCCCCGCCCCCCGCTATGAGGGGGGGCGATGCCCTGTCCCGCTAACCCCGCCCCCTCAGGCGCGGGGGGCGGGGCGGCAGCCGGCGCCATTTTAAGTGCGGGCAAGCCGCCCTTCTTCTCTACCGAGTTCGGGGAACGGGTTGCTTTATTTCGTTATTATTATTTTTTTTTTAAACCTGGCTTTAGGACAGGTGCAGGCTGTTTGCGGCAGGGCCGCCCCGCCTCTTTCGTCCTCTTCCCCCGTCTCTTGTAGGGTGTGAGGGGGGTGTCGGTTGTTGTTGTTTCCCTACGGAGGGCGCAGGGGGCTTGTCCTGCCCACATCCAAGATGGCGCCGGAAGGGTGGCTGCGCGCTGCTGGCCGCGAGGGCAATAGTGTCTCGGTGGGGACGTTCCTCTGTGGTGTTTGTGTCCTTTTTCCCCACCTTAGCTTCCTACTATGCTGCTATTGCAGGGCAGTGGTGTCATTAGCCCTCCCCGTGAGGGAATTTTCCCCCCTCTTCGCTGCTGGGCCTGTCTGCGCAGCACCATTGCTGGCAATAAAATTGGAGGACAGTGAGGTATTGCATGCCTGAGGCGGCGTGCAAGGCTCTGCGCTAGAGCAAGGGCGTTTGCCGCTGTTGAGGAAAGACATATACCTGTCACCATCCAGGTGACAAGGCCTTTGTTAAATGCACGAAGGGAGTTTGCAGTGGGGGAGAAGGCTTGTCGTTACAAGTAGGAGGTTGGTATCTGTCAAGCCGATGGAACGTTGCACTGGCAAATGGATACGTTTCACCAATGCTGAAAGGAGCTGGGATACCAGGCGTGCATCGTGTCAAGGCTGACGATGAGTTGTGACCGCGGCCGTAGTTTGCTCTGGATGTCAGCTGTCCAAGATCAGGACCGATACTGCCAAAGTCATCTTGAATAAAGCGGCAGAGGGAAGAGGCTGTATGTGGTACAAACAGTCTCTGTTCACTGATGATCTGGCTTAGCTTTTTAGAGTAAAAAGTTGGATGCACCAATGCTCCGTTCCTTAATCATTATGTGTTTTCCAACGTGATCAACATGTTAAATTAGGTTTGAAGCGCTTGAACACGTGGTTGACTTTCAGCTGTCACAACAGCCTAATAGATTTGGATAGTGTAATAGATCCAGAGTCTCTAAGGGACAGACTACCACATAGCCTACCTAAAAATAGTAACATTTATTATGTCTCTTAAACAATCATAACATACACTGTTCTTTATTGTCAGAACACACTGAAGACACCTTGAAGTTCTGGATGCTCTTGTTTTGTTGGAACTATGGCTACAGCACCAACTAGGTTTGTTTTCAAGGGAGAAACGGAAAGTTAGAAACATTGGGTCAAAGACTTCCCCAGCAACAGTGATGATTTCCAGAAGGTGTGTGAGAAATCGAAGATAAAGGCTTCTGTATAATTACTAATTTTTCAAACTTGCCTGATCTTTTGATCACTGCGTTGAAAAAGGACATACATGAATCAGTGACTTGGGAACATGAGTCTCTGTTCACAGTTCTCAGAACTATCCAAACCACAGTAAATATAAAGCCTGATCACTGCTGTGAGCAGAAGCTCACACGTTGACTTATGTGAGGTATCGGTATATACATCAAAGAGCACAATCAAATCTAAGTAAAGAACTCAGAAAGACAAAGAGCAATTAGTGCTGCTTCGTTATTACAGTGGACCCTGTATGATCTTGATTTTACCTTCTTAACTATGCTTCTGCTGTACACACATTAGTTTTCTGGAAAAAGAAGTCAGCTATTTTCTATTTCTCGTAATTCAAATCCAGTGTTGCGCAACTGAGCAGCCAGAATTTCTTGCTCTAATTCATGCTGTAGAACATCCTACCCACTAAAATGAATGGGAACTCTAATGAAACTAAGATGTAAGGATGGCAAAATCTGCCTTGGAGTAAAAATGGAAATGCCAACTGTGCTATTAAAGAAAAAAAAAAAAGGCCACGATATAAATGAGAGAACAACTGTGAGTCCTACCATTATAGCATGTATGAATCTTAAACCTTACAGCATTAAAATATGGACAGTTTTTAATTGTTCTATGTACAGAATGTCTTTTTAAAAAGATATTATTAGATGTGTAGAAAACAAATAGCTCGCAGTACATATTCTCCCTTTCATCTTTGTCCAGAACTCCTACTGTTTTCTGTGCAGGAAAAAACAATACAATATGGTTCAATGTCTGTAAATGATAAAGGAAAAAGCACTCTGATCATTTATTTCTGAATTAATCTGGGTTATATTATTTCATACATGTTTGAGGCTCTTCAAGTTGCTTGGTTTATGCCTGCAGTGCATATAAATATTAACATTTGGATATTGCAGTATTGCTTGAGCCTATTGAACAGTTTTTTAAAACACAATTCCTATACTAAAACAAACTATGATGAGACATAGAATATAGTTCTTATGGAAATGTGTTTGCATTGATAAACAGAAATTGTACGAATACTTAGACACTAACGTTCAACAGCTGACTCATCAGATGAAGAAATGCCTTCTACTGGAGAACACAACAGAAAGACTTTGAAATGGGGAGCCATACTTTGAATTCTGCAACCGTTATCAACTTTATTAGTATGTTTGCTAAAACAGTAAATTTAACACCGTAAGAGTTATGCTCAGTCTATCTCTTGCCTACCTTCAATGGAAATCTGTGTACTTAAAAGACTGCGACATTTACTGAGCCGTGGTAGTTTCAAGTATTCCTCCTAAGCACACCCCAGTGTAAGCTTCCAATTGTCACGGAAGCTATCTTTGTTGATAGTTCATACTCTTTTTCTGGGCAAGGAACCAGAACTGCTAAAGTACAAATGTGTGGTTTCTGTCTTGCCACCTTTACTATGGAGGCGGGAACTTCTGGAAGAGTGGTAGACCTGTAAGCTCTTCAGCTGCCGGTACTCATTAGAGGTTATCTACCTGACAGACTCCAAAAGCAATAATCCTAATATTTAAACTGCCTTGTCTCTCCTGCAGGGGGGTTACCTCTTCTGTGGGACATGGATCAAATCCAGGTGACGTTGCACTTGAATAAATGAAAAAAGTTTGTGGGGTCCCTCTCTCAGGTTCTGCTGGGAAGACAGGAATTTGCAGTGGAAAATACAGTCTCTTAAACGGGCATTGAGATTTCTGTTGTGAATGTGCCCCAGCAATGTTGCACATGCTTAACTGGTTGGAAATACACCAAGCAAAGAAAGAAATGGGGAGAGAGGAGACTGTTGGATCATCCAGTCAACTTTCCTGCTAGTATGTACTTATTCCTGGTAGCTTGTTTATTAGTATTTTTTGAATTCTTTTTTAAATAACTTAACTAAAAGAATGCCCACCACTTCCTGTGAAAAATTTGCACAAGCTCTGCGCTTGTGCAGCTGGCAAGATTTTCTGATATTCAGTCTTTCCCCACCCTCTTTTCATTTACTCCTACTTGTTCCCGTATGTATAAGCCCAAGTATTTCCTCCATCCTTAAGGTTTGCATTACTTAAGCATTTACTGGCTGGAGACATGCCTCCCCCTACCTCTGCTTTAACAAAACTAGATGTATTAAGCTCTTTTAACCTTTCTCTATAAAACCGCTCTTCCACATAATTCTTGCTGCTGTTCCTTAAATTGCCTCATTTGCCTCGACATTATGATGGATTGCACAGAAACGATGCACATACCAGCACTGAATCTGCTAGGGAGAAGGGCTCCTTTCAGAAATGTTTCAATAAGCTTGAGCTGCCGAAATGGATTTGCATCACTTCAGTGCTTTGCATCACTTGGCTATATTTTTGAGCACCCTAAAACTCGATTAACCACCCTGTGGATCCGTGCTGTGTCTTTTACTGGCCGATACTTCACAGCTCCAGTCCTTGGCTGGGTCTCTGTGCTGAAGGCAACCCTGCAGTGAGGACAAGTGGCTCAGGGCTGCCCCCCCTGCTTCATTGTCCATGCCAGCTTCGAGTCACTGGAGGGCTTTGTTTCCAGCATTTTATTTGTGGCATTGCAAAACTTGTGCATAAAAAAAGCAGAGTAGATACGATATGTTGGGGTTTTAATAGTCAAGATTGTCTACAAGATTTATTTTCTGTGAACCTTTGTTACTTTTTACTTAATGACACTATTTTCCAGAAAACAGTGGTCAATTTACTTTTTTATTACTTGTTTTACTGCTGTATTCTGTTCACTTAATCACTCGTATGATAGTACACCTAAATTAAAATCCAAGATAGGTCATAAAATTTTTGTTAACCCATTGAGAAAAAATACCCTTCATTTCTTTAAGAATTTTACATTTTATGAACTAAATGCAATGATCCAGAAGTTACTTTCTCAGAGAAAGGGAGGATCACCTTCTGATGGGGCTTGTCATTTAGGATACATGCTTGCCCAATTAGAGCCTGCTTTCAGCTTTGCCATGATAAAACCCATGACACTCTGTGTGATTTTGGTTTACTGGCTTCCTCTAATAAAATAAATGATGCGGTATTTTGCTGCCAGTGGTGCTAGCTGTAATACCACTATTGTGAACGGCGACGTGAACTGTTGCTGTGGATACCTACCTGGAAAGTTGCATGCAATAAGCGTTAACCTCATTCATTTGAGCACCACTTCACATTTCCTTGCTGCTACATCAGCATCATGCAATTGCCATATCGCAGCCCCTCTCTCCTGCTGTGATCCTGGCACCAGAGTGAGATGCTCTGATCTGAACAACACCTAATTAGTTGTTTCTGGCATATAGGTTTGATATATAAAAGGTGGAGGCACCCAGAGGAGGCTGGCTGGAAATGGGTGCTGTGCAGTGCAGTATAGTGACACGAGCTCTCCAAGCTGAGTGACAGACCACTGTTACTTGACCCAATGCATTTTCAGTGTCCTCATTCCCTGTCCCATGCGGTGCTACACACTGGGACATAGCGAATTTGGGAGATACAGCACAACTGGCTCAATCCTGCTGCAAAGTCCAACATAGCAGAAGACTTCCAACACCAGGTTAGCTCTGTGCATGACTACTGTCAGTGAAGGCAGCTGCTCCCGTTCCACCACATGTTTGTTAGATGCCTTGCTAGAATGCTCCAGACTTTCCAGATTCATTCCCCAAGGGTGCAGTGATACAGCCCCCTTTTTCTGCCAGCCTCCTCAATGTTTGGCAACTTGGCACAATTGCTGGTGTAGTTGATCGGTATTTTGGTGTGACAGCAAGGTGCGTGATATTTATTCCCCCCGTGCTCCACACTGATTCAGCAATGCTAGAACTTTGTAACACAGGACTCCTCTCAATGATAGTCTGGTAGAAAACCAAGACTGGTGACATGGTATCGTAGTGTGGTACCCTAGAATCATAGAATCATAGGCTTGTCAGGGTTGGAAGGGACCTTAAAGATCATCTAGTTCCAACCCCCCTGCCATGGGCTGGGACACCTCCCACTAGATCAGGTTGCTCAGAGCCCCATCCAGCCTGGCCTTAAAAACTTCCAGGGATGAGGCTTCCACCACCTCTCTGGGTAACCTGTTCCAGTGTCTCACCATCCTCATGGTGAAGAACTTCTTCCTAACATCCAGTCTGAATTGACCCATCTCTGGTTTTAATCTATTCCCTCTAGTCCTACCATTACCCGACATCCTAAAAAGTCCCTCACCAGCTTTCTTGTAGGCCCTCTTAAGGGGGTCTCCTTAAGAGAGGGGGAGAACCCGAGGGAGGTGCTTCAGCCCTCTGATCATCCTTGTGGCCCTTCTCTGGACACGTTCCAGCACGTCCATATCTTTCTTGTAGTAGGGGCTACAGAATTGGACGGAGTACTCCAGGTGGGGTCCCACGAGAGTGGAGTAGTGGGGGAGAATCACCTCCCTCGACCTGCTGGCCATGCTTCTCTTGATGCAGCCCAGGATACGATTGGCTTTCTGTGCCGCTAGTGCACACTGACGGCTCATGTTGAGCCTCTCGTCCACCAGCACCCCTAAGTCCTTTTCTTCAGGGCTGCTCTCAAGCCAGTCACTGCCCAGCCTATATCGGTGCTTGGGATTGCCCCGACCCAGATGGAGGACCTTGCACTTGGTCTTGTTGAACTTCATGAAGTCAGCATAGGCCCACCTCTCCAGCCTGTCAAGGTCCCTCTGGATGGCATCACTTCCCTCCAGGGTGTCAGCTGCCCGACACAGCTTGGTGTTGTCGTCAAACTTGCTGAGGGTGCACTCAATGCCACTGTCCATGTCACTGATGAAGATGTCAAACAAGAGCAGTCCCAATACTGATCCTTGAGGGACTCCACTTGTCACTGGCCTCCACTTGGACATGGACCCGTTGACAGTCTCTCTTTGGGTGTGGCCATCAAGCCAGTTCTTTATCCACTGAATTGTCCATCCGTCAAACCCATATTTTATCAGCTTGGAGACCAGGATGTCATGTGGGACAGTGTCAAAGGCTTTGCTCAGGTCCAGGTAAATGACGTCAGTTGCTCTCCCCTTGTCTATTGATGTTGTGACCTTCTCATAGAAGGCCACCAGGTTTGTCAGGCACGATTTGCCCTTGGTGAAGCCATGTTGGTTGTACCCAATCACCTCTTGGTTATTCTTCTGCCTCAGCAGTGCCTCCAGGAGGATCTGCTCCATAATCTTACCAGGCACGGAGGTGAGACTGACTGGCCTATAGTTTCCTGGTTCATCCTTCTTTCCCTTTTTGAAAATGGGGATTATGTTTCCCCTTTTCCAGTCGGTGGGGACTTCAGCAGAGTGCCATGACTTTTGGAATATAATAGAGAGCGGTTTAGCAACATCATCTGCCAGTTCCCTCAGTACCCTTGGGTGTATCCCATCGGGTCCCATGGACTTGTACGCTTCCAGGTTCATCAGATGGTCATGAACCTGATCTTCACTTACAATGGGCAGTTCTTTCCAACCCCTGCCATTATCTTCTGTGACTCCGGGAGTGTGGCTGGAGCCCTTGCCAGTGAAGACTGAGGGAAAGAAGTCGTTGAGAACCTCGGTCTCCTCCACATCACTTGTCACCAGCTCTCCCGTTTCCTTTCTGAGGGGACCCACACCTTCCCTAGTCTTCTTCTTACCATTAATATACCTATAGAAATTTTTGCTGTTTCCCTTGATCTCCTTGGCTAGATTTAGTTCTAACTGAGCTTTAGCTTTTCTCACCAGGTCTCTTGCTGCTCGGACAGCTTCGTTACATGCCCCCCATTCTAGCTGTCCTTTCTTCCACTCCTTGTAAAGATTCTTTTTGTGTGACAGTGTGTCCAGGAGCTCTTTGTTCATCCAGGCAGGTCTCCTAGCATTCTTTCCTGCCTTTCTCTTTGTTGGTATACTTTGCTCCTGGACACGGAGAAGGTGATCCTTGAATACTGACCAGCTGTCCCCCTTCCCTCTAGGGCTTTGTCCCACGGCACTTTGGTCAGCAGATCCATGAAGCGATCAAAGTCCGCATGCCTGAAGTCCAGGATCGTAAGCTTGGAATACATCCTCCTAGTTGCCCTGAGGATCTTAAATTCTATTGCTTCGTGATCACTGCAGCCAAGGTTATCCCTGAGCCTCACGTTGGTCACCAGCCCTTCCCTGTTGGTGAGAACAAGGTCCAGCATAGCACCTTTTCTTGTTGGTTCCTCTACCATTTGGAGGAAGAAGCTGTCATCAATGCATTCCAGGAACATCCTGAATTGCTGGTGCCTTGCTGTGTTGTCCCTCCAGCAGATGTCAGGGTGACTGAAATCCCCCGTGAGGACCAGGGCCTGTGAACGCGAAGCCGCTTCTATCTGCCTATGGAGGGCCTCATCTGCTTGGCTCTGCTGGTCAGGTGGCCTGTAGCAGACCCCTACTGTAACATCACCTTCCCCTATCTTCCCTTTAATCTTAACCCATATACTCTCAACCAGCTCATTGTCCTTCCCCGTGTGGAGCTCCATCGATTCCAGCTGGTCACTGATGTAGAGGGCAACACCTCCTCCCCTCCTACCCTGCCTGTCCTTCTGAAAGAGCTTGTATCCGTCTATCCCTACAGTCCAGTCATGGGAATCATCGCACCAAGTTTCAGTAATAGCCACTATGTCATGGCTTTCCAGCAGCACAGTGGCCCGTAATTCATCCTGTTGATTGCCCAAGCTGTGTGCATTCGTGTAAAGGCACTTCAGCTGGGCTGGCCGTGTCACCCTCTTGCGCGAATCCCCCTTGATTCCCTTGGGGTGTCCCAGTGCATCATCCCCAGCTTGCCACAGGGCAACAAGTTGAGAGCCCTTACTAGGACTCCATCCCTCTGCCCCTGATGTGCTCCCCCGCTGTTTGTCACAGGCAAGCATGAAATTATTGACCCCTTCCCCCTTCAAACCTAGTTCATGCTAGATAGCTGCTAATTGTGTTGTAAATACTGTATGTTGATTTTTCTGCTGGAACAAGAGGCATCTAGTGCAAAACCACGTTTGACTGCAGAAGCAATCCACCGATGCATTAGAAAGACAGAGAAGAGAGGAAGAAATAGAAAATGAATGGGCCTGAAAAGCGTGCTGACCAACCAAATACTCTGTTCAGCCCAGAGATACACAGACTACATTCTTAAGTTTCTAGAGCTTTCTGGGTGTTGAAACTTCATTGTAAATCTCTTCTTTCAGTTAAATGGGATTCTACCAAAATGGTGATATACTCAGCTATGTGTATCTTTTCTGATGAGCACATCCACCCTTATTGCAACGATGTGCCTGTGCCAAAGGTTATTCCTGTCTGGGTGAAAAGATGTTAATACTCAGACTGGTGAAGTGCAAGTGATTTTCATAGCAATTTGAAAATGATCAGCACGCTGGTTCATTTATCCTGTTATCTCCATGCAGATTCGGAAGCCCAGCCACAGACACCTGCATCTGAAATTCTTGGCCAGAGTTTATTCAGTCCCAGATTACCTGCCAATGCGTGTGGAACCCAGATATCCCTGTGGCATAGGAGGACATTTTTGTGAGGTGCTGTTGATTTCAATGCACAAGCTGAACAGAGCAATAGATGAAGCATGCAAAGAGGGTGCATATCAGGTGCTGTGGATTCCGGTTGCTGCCTAGGCCCCTGGTTCTCAAAGAAGGAGACCGAAGTCAGAGATATCTGCGCACGGAGATCAACTTGCAGGATGAGGCAGGATTAAATTCTGATGGTAGAATTTGATTAAATGCCATAAAATTTGAAAGCAGCTCCATCTGCTTCTTCCCGCTTTATGTGCTTGTTGTGTGTCGTCTTCTCTGTCTTTTTAAAATCTCTCTTCTGGAGGAGCTTGAATAGTTTGATGATTAGTGTCCTCTCTTTGCCCTTCAGACAGCTCTAGATATTTTCTCCATCTTAACTGAGTCATATGCTACATGATATGAAGACTGAGTAGGTGGATGTCTGGATTTTCCTGTCCTTTCAGGTAGCCTATGTTATCATTAGTACCGGCATTCTGGGTACAGGCTCTTGGGTGTGCACTTCTTCTTTTTTGGTCTTGTGCTGTCTCTTTCGTTTCTGTTTCTGGGTTGGAGTGTATAAATGATGGCTCTTCACTGTCATCCGACTTCCCCTTTGCTGCTGTGGGTAAGCATCTCTTTCGGTTCTGCATGTTAAAATAGAAAAAAAATAGATGAGACCAAAAGCTAGGGTAGACTCTCATGGTGCAGCTTTGTAGCTTTGGAAAGACCTTCCCTGGTATTTTATTGCTGATTGACTGATTGACATCACTTTAACATGTCTCCAAGTGCTTTTTATCTCATCTCTCACACTGGGAAATGAAAGCTCGCGAGAAGCTGTAGAGATATTTATGGGTGAGGGTTAGCCCCAAGGTCTATAAACGGTACTAGTATGATCGTTCAAGGCTCTATTCCTTCAGCTTCCACATTTATTTGTGACTTCCCCATGTTGTTTTAAAATGTGCTGTGCTGTCATTTTTGTGCTGCAGAGAATGGGATCTGCAGGGCTGAGGTGGGGGGCTCATGAGTATTGTCTCCTCTCTTTCACCCTTTAGAGGAGATACCAGATCTGTCAGGGCAAAAAAAAAGAGAAGTGGCACCAGCTGAGTGGGACAGGAGTAACACAGCTTCTGCAAGAGATTTTGGTAATAGCATAGGGCTGGGCAGTCCTGCAAACGGGATATAGTCGGTGGTTCAGGAATTGGCTGCAGTTCCCAATGCCAGCTCACCCTAACTGGGCTAGCATGTCTTGCTGTCCTGCAAAATTGTATCTAATGTCTATCAAATCCCGGTCTACATAAGCTGAGATGTGTCTGAGTGTGAGACATACCAGTCTTCTGTTATACATCAGAGCACAAAAAGATTCAAAACCGTGAAGCGCTGCCTCGGATGAGGAGCTGCAGTAGGTTGGAGGGCCAAGGAAGCCTGAGCTGAGGCTCCTGAATAAGTGGTCAATTTTCTTGAAGAAGTTTGTTTTTAGTAAGAAGCATCTGCTTTTCTTCCAGGTACTGCTCTCCCATCAACAACATATGAGCTGTCAGCCTTGCCTGTCCGAACCGAGGTATAGATGTCTGGGCATGCATCAGGATGGAGGTGGAATTTCATCTAACAGAAAGAACGGGGGGAGAATTGAGAGGCCCGAGAAGACAGAGCATTTTGTTACTGATATGCTCTCTGGAATATTAAAGGACCTTATACATACCTCAGGGGTTATGTCTACATGGGTGGGTGTGGCGAGTTGCTTGCCTACTCTTACACTTCGAGCGTACCAGGATGAGGGCCAGCTCTGATATAAAGACTGAAACCGCAGTGATGTGACAGTCTGCTCACGTTTACCATAACCACTCTCTCTGCAGGACTTACCAACACAGCTCCGAGCTTTTGGTTAATGCAGCCCCCTAGTATCCAGACCCATCTGTCTTACATCCAGCTAGCTCAGGCCACAAGCAACTGCATGCAGCACTCTGCACGGATGCTTTTGGTTAGCTGCAGCAGTCAGCGCTCACAAGGGCTTCCAGAGCAGTCGTACACGGATACATAAACGAATTGGTAGCTGTTGTGCAGTGGAAGCAAACTGCTCTTGTGACAACAGCACTCTTAGTATGTAATTTCGTATTTCATAGTATATAATCCCTTTTGGATTGTTCAAGTAAAATGTAATAATGACAATAGATTGAAACCAAAGGAAAAAAAAGTAAAAAAGTGAAAAAAAAGTAAAAAAGTAAAAAAAAAAGTAAAACCAGAGCGCCTCTAAACTGACATATTTAAAATTACTTTGAAATGAAATTAAGCTTTTCAAAGACAAATGGGTTTCTTGTGTCTCCAAAACAAACAGTAAGCAACAAAATCCAGACTTACTTGTGCAGAAATGATTTAGGTGGTGAATGGGGAGGACATGGTCATAGAGAGCTGAGCTGAATAAAGTACACTTGCAAGTTCTTGCAAAAAAAAGTTCTTGTAGGAGGGAGTCCTACAAAACCTCTGATCTTGGTTGCTGTGATAGAAAACTGGGTAATAAACAGTCCTGTTAATGTCTTAATCACAGCTTATACAGAATTTTCTCTTGCTAACATTCTTCCGCTTCTCGTTGTATTTTGACATGACGCAATTGCGTGAGTATCTCAAGTGAACTCAATAGCTCTTCCAGGAGGAGGCCTGACTCCCTGTAGGCCACCAAAGCTGTGGACATGTCAGAAGAAAGGGACTAGATGAAAAGCAGCCAAGGGGACTTCCCAGCTGGGGATCGTGCAGCCAACCATCAGCCTGCTTTCATGGAAACACTAGTAACAGAAACATCCCCAGAGAACAATTTGGGCAAACGACAACGACAGATGGATCTGGGGAGTCCAGCTTCTCCCTTAAGCAACATCGTCTGGTGTTGGAGGTATCTATAAAGCCACACCCTGCTTAAAATGAAACAAACAAATAAATCTGCAAGAAGAAAAAGAACAAACCAAGATAACAAATTAGCTACCAAAGTACATCCTTGCTTCGATAACCTGCATTTAAACAATAAAGCTGCATGAAAATGTTGCATAGTGTCAGTCATGCCAGATAGAGAGCAAAGATCATTCAGTATCGTAATCAAGAGTCTGACCCTGACAGGGGCTGGTCATGTCCAGAATTTGCAAGTACTAAACTCTTGATTCTGCTCGAAACATGGTTATTTACCATCCCTTCTGGTTTACCTGCATGTCCCTTCTAAAATATGGGGAAGGCAAAACACTTGAAAATATTGGTAAGTGAAGCTTTCTTAGATTCTTGTGCAGTTCATAAGTCTCATGATCCTTTTAAAGTTGGAAAACTGAGATGCAAAATGATTACAGTGACAGAAAGGCAGGAAGAGGGAACACCAAGGCTTTGGACCATGTTGCTTCCATAGAAAATCTATAAATTTTTAAGAGGAGAGATGAGAAACCATATTTTTGAAATCACTGTCCTTAATAAAAAACATAATTAGTGCTACTGTGCACTGTACTAGTGACATTCTGTGAAATTCTCAAACTTGTTACTACATTTGATCATTGATGAGTTGGTTCCCTAGTGGCTACCTATATTGAAAGCTGTGCAAGTTCCCGGAGCACAAGGGAAAACTGAGTTCTTTATAGTCTAACACTTCTTTTCTTTTCATGCTTCATATCTTTGAAACCAGTGTCATTTTTAGCTCTTCAAAATACAGAGGCACCAGTTTCATTTTTGCAAACCTATGTATTTAAAAGGAGGGTGTTTAAACAGTGCTGGCAACTTTGTATTTCTAAATGTTAGCATTCTGGTTTTCATCTAAATAAAGAAAGCAGGATTTGCAGTTGAAAATTAAGTTTGTAAGCTCAAAAAATACAGTTAGAAAAAATATGTGGAAAAGAAAAATGCCGATTAGAAATATCAGTGTCAAAATTGGACCGTAACAGCTGTTGCAATGTTACTGTTATGGAGTCGCTGTAGAAAGCGGAGTACCGGCACCAGGTACAGAAGCATAGGAATTAACTTTTAGCTGCTCCGGCAGGGCAGAGCCCTGTGAATCACACTAGGAAGCACAGATCAAATCCTCTTATGTAAACATCGTACCAGGCTGGCACTAGTTCTCTGTGCACCCTAGGAGGACTGCTGATGTGGCATTCCCCAAGCGCGCATTTGCTTTGCGTAATTGTGGGCAGTTGTTCTCAGGCACAGGAGGCCCTAAGTGTAAGCCTTTGATTAGTCTGCCCAGGGTGAGCAAAAATAGATGGGGGAAAAGCAAACTCTGAATGTGGCCAAGGGCTCCCAGGGCCACTTCGTACACCTCTTGCTGGTCACTGCCCTGCCCAGAGATAGGATATCCTTCCCCCAGCACACCAATGTCCCATGCCTGTATCCAAGCCCATGGAGAACCAGATGACCTGTCCTCGTCCCAGGTCCCGCTGGATCTCCAGAGCCATGTGGCTGGCATCCCCTCGGGTTTCCCAGCAGTTTTCTGCTTCAGTGCAGATTACTAAGGACTCATCTCCTGTTTCACACCAATGTTTAACTTGCTGAATCAGGATTCCATGGGCTGATTCAGACCAGGTTTCTGGTGACTAATGCCAGGCACTCCCTTCCTCCTAGGCAGCAGTAGCTCCTCAGTGCTGTCAAGCCCTGTTCAGCCAGGCAGCTGCAGGACTGGAGGCCACTTGTGCTGCTTTCCCCCACCAAACAAGTGCTGATGGATAAGGCCTTTTTTCAGGTGGCTGTTTTTTTTATTTATACAACAGATTGTAGCCTGAACTTTTTTTAAAAAAATATACAAAAATCTGTGTAGTTATACAATCATAAAGCCTAATCCCTGCACACACAGATCCTATAGTTTACAGGACTGATCTTCTCAAAAAGAGTCTGGGTGGGGTATAGTGAAACTTCCGTTGTTGCTCTTCTCAGTCAGCTGGGACCAGAGGTGGAATAAACTTTAGCATGTGGAATACTTAGCATGTGGAATACTTTTAGCTTGGAAGACTATAACAGGCATAGTTTTATCTATGTAAAGTTGTCTTCTACCAGGTCGTTTTATCATTCACATGTAGAAGTCCAAGACTTAGAGGAACACTGTGAGTAAAAGCTGTCCCAGCACACATTTGCCTGTCCTCACCCATCAAACATAAAAAGTGTGACATAACACAAACAGCAGTTTCCCACTAACACAACCATACAGCATCACCATCGGTCATTTTCTGTACTCCTCGTGCAACTTTTCCCTATTCTGTTTAGGAAGAATTTGAAAGTATTAGCAGTTTGATCGCTGCTGTGATCTCCATGATTGCAGGAAGCCCACCAGTCCTCGCAGGTTCCAGTGTGGGACTGCCTGCTCAAGTCTGGGGGATACCCCGCATTATTCATTCTAGATTATCAGTGAGACACAAATGCTTGTTCTGCCGACCAGGCCCATCCATTGCGTGCGATTTGTCTCTTGAAGGTTCCAGCACAGAAGCCAATGACATCCCATGAAAGTTAAACCTTCTTAAATAATCTTCTAAAAAAGCTTCATAGCATTTTTGGCCTGGGACGGATCTTTCTCTTGTGGATTTTCTTGGGTTTCTTCAGTTTTCATATCTTGAGTTAGATAATTTATCATCCTCTGAAATATCTCTGGTGTATGCATGAATATGAAAGGTGCTGTGCAGAACTTGTAGTGGTTTGTGCTCTGTCTTAATTTGTCAGTGTCAATGTAATTGGATGACCCACATTCCCAGTCAAAACCAATAAGACATTCTGTTCTTGACTGCAGGAAAGTGTGATGCTATTTTGAATTGCAGTTCTCGTAGTTATTGCAAAGCTTTGACTCAGTTATTGGGGAAGTTGTTGAGAGTGGGTTTTTTCTTTAATAGTTGCAGTGTGGGAAGTTCAAAATGATGTGGATGCAGAAAGGCCATTTTCCACCACCCAACATAATCCCTCACAGTCACCCACTGTGACAAGAAAAAAAAAAGGTGCAGGGGCACATGATATGTCACCTGATACAACACCCAGTTGCATTGCTCAAACCCTTGAAAATTTAAGGAAAATACGTTTGTTAGAGCATTACCGTATATTCTTTGTCTTCTGTGAATGTTTCCCTAATTTCTAGACAAAGTGGAATCATAGAATGATTGGAGTTGTAAGGGACCTTAAAGATCATCTAGTTCCAACCCCCCAGCCATGGGCAGGGACACCTCCCACTAGACCAGGTTGCTCAACGCCCCATCCAACCTGGCCTTGAACACTTCCAGGCATGGGACATCCACAACTTCTCCAGGCAACATGTTCCAGTGTCTCACCATCCTCAGAGTAAAGAATTTCTTCCTAATATCTAATATGTCTACCCTATTTTAATTTAAAACCATTATCCCTCGTCCTACCACTACACTCCTTGATAAAAAGTCCCTCCCCATCTTTCCTGTAGGCCCCCTTTAGGTACTGAAAGGCTGACATGAGGTCACCCTGGATCCTCCTCTTCCAGGCTGAACAACCCCAACTCTCTCAGCCTGTCTTCATAGGAGAGGTGCTCCAGCCCTCTGGTCATCTTTGTGGCCCTCCGCAGGACCCGTTCCAACAGGTCCATGTCCTTCTTATGTTGGGGATCTCAGAGCTGGATGCAGTACTCCAGGTGGGGTCCCATGAGAGTGGAGTAGAGGGCAAGAATCACCTTCCTCAACCTGCTGCACATGCTTCTTTTGAGGCAGCCCAGGATGCAGTTGGCTTTCTGGGCTGTGAGTGCACATTGCCAGTTCATGTTGAGCTTTTCATCCACCAGCACCCCCAAGTCCTTCTCCTCAGGGCTGCTCTCAAGCCATTCTCTGCCCAGCCTGCATTTGTGCCTGGGATTGCCTAGACCCAGGTGCAGGATCTTGCACTTGGCCTGGTTGAACTTCATGATGTTTGTATGGGATCATCTCTCAAACTTCTCCAGGTCCCTCTGGATGGCATCCCTTCTCTCCAGCATGTTGACCGCTCCACACAGCTTGGTGTCTTTGGCAAACTTGCTGAGCGTGCACTCAATCCCACTGTCCATGTCACCGACAAAGCTGTTAAACAGCACTGGTCCCAGTACTGACCCCTGAGGAATGCCACTCGTCACTGGTCGCCGTTTGGACGTCAAGCCATTGACCACAACTCTGAGTGCGGCCATCCAGCTAATTACTTATCCACCAAGTGGTCCATCCATCAAATCTATGTCTCTCCAATTTAGAGACAAAGATGTTGTGCAGGACAGTATCAAACGCCTTGCACAAATCCAGGTAGGTGATGTCAGTTGCTCTTCCCTTATTCACCAACGCTGTAACACCGTCATGGAAGGCCACCAAATGTTTCACTCTTCTCTGCCATGACATGCTGTGAAACATTTGGCTATTGTCCTTAGGGTTTGATAATGTCAGTCACATTTTTTGTTCTTACTTAGGGCTCACTTTTGATGCCGCGTGAGGCAGCGTCTTGACAAGGAGAAAACCTGATGGCACAGCTGTAATTTCAAATACTCTAACAGGTTCACTTAAGCATACTATTGCACAATGACCTAGTTTAGAGCTATCACAGGGAGTAATTAATCTTTGTCACTCCATACTCATTCTAGAAGCACCTGAAGCCTGAAGAAGTCCCTGGAGCCACGTCTCTTCCTGCCAGCTTTCTGTGGAGGGGTTCAGTTCTGCTCCAGAGCACATTTACTCGCTTCAGTAGCCCAGAACACCTCCAGGGTCCCTAGATGAAGGCCACTCTCAGTATAATAGGGATAGAAATACTGATCACACAACATAATCCACTGAATTTTCACACACCAAATTTGATGGGAAATTAATTTCTTTTGGTGTTTGCATCAGCCAGTCATTGGTAGCTCCCAGTGTTATTCTGGCAATACGTTCTTCCCCTTTAGCTCCTAAGTATTTTTCATGGATCGTATTTTCACCAAATCACAACCCTTTTCAGCTGTTGATTTCTGCAGAGAGCAGCAGGTGCCTGGACAGCTCTTGACACGTGTTGCTCCAGTCGTTGTGTGCCAACATCTCTGCAGCTCCTCCTTTCCTGGATGAGGCTTCTCTCCGTTTGGGCAACCCCACCTCCTTTGGCCTTTGTCTCTGCAAATACCATCTGGCCCAGGGCCCCCTTAAGAAACAGCTTCTTTCATCTGACCCATGGGATGCCTATGAATGCATTGCACTTGGGCCTCCTCCAACTCTTCAGTCACTTCACTAGCAATGATTCCTTGAAATGCTGCATCTGGTCTAAATGACTCACCCTGAGGCTGGGAATTCACAGCTGATACCTTTAAAAAAAACACCCTAAATTTCTGACTCAGTGTTTAGAGCTTGGTCAGTAGCCTGTCCGTGGCATTATCAGTGACTTATCTTCCTCTGCTAACAAACTATGAGTTGCCTTTGTGCAAACTCTTTTCAAAGTAAATGTTAATACAAGAGCTCCTGCTGGCCTCCCCCTGGGCACACAGTCTCCCGGTATTACTCATTCTGAATTCAATACACAAAGTTCTGCCTCACTTAAACCATCTTCTGACCATAAGTAGAGGGAAACCCCCAGCAAAAGCTTCCTCAATGCAAATAACCGCCTCTGTGGAGGTTGCCCTATTGCTGCGTTTTGGTTTGCTGTTTATTCGGCATTTCCAAGGAGCCACGTTTCTGCTTTTTTCCTTCCTGCTTTGCAAGATGGACAGCCTACATATTAAAAATTTTGGCAAAAGGCTGTGGCCTTGCCATGCAGAAGCACTATCAAAATGCTGTCCTGCTTTCCCTTTACCCTCAGAGAGTATTAGCTCAGTGACTGGAAAGCCCTCCTACTCGAGACCAACAAATTTCTTCTAAGAAGAAATGCTTTTTCTGTTTTGAGCCCACTAACGTGAGTGCAAAGTACGCAAAGGCTACCAGGGAAAGGCAGTAACGTGCCCAGCATGGGGAGCGGCTTTGCCTTCCTTTGGTGCCACTGGCTCAGAGGCAGCAATTACAGTACAAAGCTGCACAGCATGTTATTAATAAAATATAGCACCATCTTTTGGAGGAGGTACTGTCTGGCCTAATAATTTTAAACTACTTATTCCCTCACCTACCTAGGAGAGAGCAGGGACTGGGGGCTGCAACTTGGAGGCAACTGAGCTGCCAGAAATGCAGTAGTTGAGTTAAAGCCATGCACAGTTTTTTTGCAGAGGAAGGCTTAAGTCAAGTCAAATCAATGACGAGAGACTCAGAAGACTCTTCTGAGCCCGAATCTGGCCCTTGAACTGGGAGGTAGACCTGCAGAGTCCTGCTTTTAGGTGACCGGGCTTGCTGCTAATATACTTTTCTCAGTAAACAAACAGCAAACGAGGCAGTTTGCCAAACTGTCTTGTCCTCATTGTCAGAGTGAAAGAATATTGACTCATACCTCTGCCAATTTGGTTTATGGTTACTGTGTGGTCAAAGATTAGTAGGGTAATCTAAGGCACTGATCCAGGTGCATTACCAATAACTTTGAAATAAAACATTTGTTTAAGACTTTGTCTCAAGTAAAGTAGATATTCTTATGAAGATTAACATTAGAAACATACATAATGGTTTTTTGTTCTCTTTTTTTACTTCTTCACAGAAAAGAAAGGCCTAGAAAAATTTCTTACTGTGGCAGTACAATTCATTTAACTTTATAAGCTCTGTGATGTAGAATGACTTTCATATAGCACAATGGCTGACGTGTAAAGATAAACAGCATTATTTTATTATTTCTGTGACTCACTTGACATCAGTCCACATAGAATCATAGAATCATAGAATGGTTTAGGTTAAATATCATCTAGTTCCAACTTCTATTCATACTTTGAGGTGCATATTGGTGGCTAGTTTTAGTGACAAAGCAAATGAATATTTTAGTTCATTTTATTTATAGTGTATATCTACCACTGTAATAAATGCAGACATTTAGGGCAAAAGACCTCTTGGAGGCCCATGGCTTGTGATCTCAGATTTGTAGGCCGCAGACAGCTTTTTTATTCATTTATGTCTATGTGGGAACTAGAGTTAGTAGTGCTGGTAAAATAACAGCTGCTGAATGTTATTTCAATATGATCTAGCAATTATAGCATATGCCATCACCTGATAACTTAATTGTTCTCTTGTACGGTCAAGATGGTTTCAGATATTTGAATGTTTTCTCCTTCTCCCAGGGTATCAGATGGCTCTAAACAGTGAATGTGGTCTAATAGGCTCTACGCAAAAGGCTCTGCCTTTTTTCTTTCCCTGAAGGGGATATTGCTTAGTAAGCAGGGCCTTCTGGGCTCATGAATAGGAATACTGGATGAATGGCTGAGACCCCTCTATCTGTGCCTGTCTCCTTCTTGCTGAAGGACGGCCAGTTTTCTTAATTTTTTTTCCATCATTCTGAACCTCAGAGTTATTGATCCCCCATTGCCAAAGACATCTGAGATCTGCCCAGGCATCTGCTGTTCCTCTGGGACTGTGATGTTGCTCCTCCTGTCCATGTGGTGTGATTCCAGTGCTTTCCTTTTGTAGAGGAGGGAGGTGTGCTTTGGCAGCCTCCAGCTCTGATCCCATTATTCCTGGTAATCCAAGTGCCTTCCTCTTACCTAGCGTACCGTAAACTTTTTCTTATCAGTAAAAGTCTCTGATGAAAGAGGAACCCAGGAGATTATATGAGGAAAAATAAAACCCAACTATAAAAGCAATTATTTTCTATGGTGATCATGAGATCAATCACAGACTGTTCCTCTTACTCATTCTTCCAGCTTCTAGACACTTCTGCAAGTACTCCATAAAACCAATAAGCAGCTAAATGATTCCTGTTGCTGAAGGATTGATACATGCATGTTTCAGTTCTTCAATCTGTTCCATTCCTATGGAGCCAGGAATGAAGAACAAAACCACCTATATTTTAAAAATGCTAAAAGAGATCGCTTAAATACAACTATTTGAAGTGGAGGATAGGATACGAGCTACAACAGGGACATTGACTTTTTCTAGGTGTTCACAAAGTTGTGCTTTTTGCTCATCTTCCTCTGATGATTTTCCATATCTCCATTGTCCCACCGCTTTTTGTGCTTGGCTACTGAACAGCTTTTCATCATGGGCCTCTTTTGACTAAACAGATACAGCTGAAGTTTTAATGCTGCCTGAATTCTTCAATTGGAAAAGACTCAAGACAAATACGAGAGGCCACCAGATCCCTTCCTGTCATCTGTAAATAATTTTCAAAGACTACAGAAAGTGTTGTAGACATGTCAAGTTTTCAGGAATCTCAGGAGGAGGAAAGGAAGATCCTAATGTAAATATCGAGTAGTACATGTTATGTCCCGGGAGGCCATCATGCTGATCAAACTGAAAATATGCTCCTCAGCAGAAAACTGCCTGCAGTTTTAATTAGCTTATTTTTTTTTGGACAGAGTACCATATTTACCAAAGTGTAGGGAACCTTGAATGTAAGGTGACCTCTCACGCTCGGTTTTATCTGGGGGAAAAAAAAATCAAATATCATTGTGTGCTGAAAATTCCCTGAATTATCATTGCAACCCAGGAAGATCTTACCTCTGACAAGCCACCCCTAATGCCTGGTGGAGATGAGAGAATTAATGTGGAGCAGGAAGTATGCTGGTTGTAAGGGCTGGGCTTTGATCTTAGACAAGGCAGTTGCTAGTTCCATGTGAAGTCAAGAAAAAGACAGCAAATAAAAGTTGTACCTCTTTTAATCTTAAAGGATATTTCCAGGAGAATTTCTGGGAAGAAGTGTACAGAAATGACACTAAAGACTTCTTCAGTAAAGAACATGTGGTTTTGTGCCTATGATACATGGATAATGACATGAATGCTACCCGTAGGCAATTATGTAGTTTATGGGATTCTACAACATAACCCATACGTTGGTGGAAATAATTATATCAGTAATTAAAGGTGTACCTTACGTCTAGATCCTAGGATCAACAACTGTGGGAAACCACAGCAGATTCAGTATTGGGTTTGATAACCAGGTTGTAAAAGAAGAAACCATAAGCTCCAGATATTCCTTGCTAGCAGCAGTGCCTTCAGCTGGCATTTCAGGATGCTATTATAGGCAGAGATCCTTTTGAAAGGTTTGATAAAGTCACAAAAGTAATTACACTTTTGTCCAACTTTATCCAGGAAATAAGGCACCTGGAGACAGTCATGCCTTTCCTATATGCAGCCAGCCACATCCGATGCAGAAGAGCTGCCTTCTGTTTCTGAGTGCTGCGTTGCTCTCTGTGCAACTTGTGATTGCAACGGTGACACTGAATTTGTGGCATAACAGCTCAAGTGGAAAAAATGCACACTAATTCCAGAGGTTGGCTGAAAGTCCTAAACATGGTACATCCATCCCAAACACAGATTGAACATTTCAGCACCAAAATCTCTTATGAAAATTACTTCATTTACTTTAGTTGATTTATGATTTAGGCAACAATTTCTTTGGGAATCAGATTAACGCTGGTAGAAGTCTAAATGCCTAAGTTTCCAAGGAGAAGTCCTCTCTCTCCCTCTTCCCCCCACCCTTGGTTCCAAAATCTGTAAGAAAAACCCCCAAATCATTAAAGGTTTATAGATTTATTTAGCTAGAAGCAATTTTGCTGCATGTAATAACAGGTTTGAGCAGAAAGAGTACTCAGTTTTTAAAAATTTTGCAATTCTTGTGACAGATCCAAACTTCCCGGAAACTGCTGAAGACATCCTTCAGATGTATGGTCCTGATTACGCTTATGCTTGTGTGTTTGCCCAGATTTAGCTGTGCCATTCAGACTTCCAGCTTACAAGAAGTTTGTAGGGGGCGATTCCCAAACATTTCCATTCACTCAGCCAAGCAGGACATAAGTTATCCTCCAAAACCTGGGAAGCTGATAGAAAATTATTTTGTTTGGACCCATATCCCAATGTTGTGCATAGTTAAAGCACTCAGAGCCACATGAAAACACGGCTTTGAACCACAGGAGGAAAGTCATGGCTCAAGGATGTATTACACATACGTGAGGACTACACGGATGACTTGACAGCTTACAGATGCTGGGGAGGAATACATTTCAGGAAGGCCAAGGCTGTAGATCATTGCCTGTTCTCTCCGGGATCAGGTTTCAGAAAGGAATGCCGTCACGGGAGATTTTACACCATGACTAAAACTGCTGACTTTCCAGGATGATTAACCTCCCATTCCAGGCTCGGCGCTTGCTTTATTTACTAATGCAGCCCCTTGTTGTTACGTGGTGGAAGAGCAGGGGTAAACACTCTGCCTTGGGAGCATATGTGTGAGTGGAGAAAGTATCACTCATCTCCCCAGCATTGTAGTCTCTCCTCTGAAACAGGAGGAAGAGCCCTCATCTGCAATCAGGGAGCTATTGCAATGAAAGAGCACAAAAAGGCATTGGAGTTCACTGTCAGCTTTGATCCCAGCAGAGAAATTATCTATAGAGCAGAGCGTCCCGCGCTGCAATACATCTTCTGTTATGTTCTCTGTGCTGGGAGGGAGGATCTGGACAGAGTCCACTGCAAAGAAAACAGCTGCAGGGAGGTTTTATGGCCACGTGGTTCTACTAGAGACGTGGACGGCTGCTGTCAGGAGATTGACTTGGGACAATTCCTACAAAACATACCTTTTGCTGTACGGCAACAAACCACCAGCCAGGGGTCAAACCTTTACCTGCAATTGCACCAAAATATTATTTTTGGTGATATAGCTGGTAGTCAGTTATTACTCTGAAAGATCAAGAAGACTTAAATTATGACAGTTTCTTAACGCCACAGAAATTCCAAGTTTCTTATTAGCCGCTCTTTCGTAGTAGCAAAAATACACCTCAAAATACAGAGGTTCAAAATGGGAAACCATGTAATTATTGCTAACTTGTGCTGTGGGCTTGGTTCAGTCACTACCAATGTTCACAGGTTCTTTATGAATCACAAGGTTTTATCTTGAATCCCAGCTTCCTGAGTCATGGGGTTTTATGAGTTTCTTGCCTCTTGTCCTTCCCCTCCTGTCAAAGGATGATGTTGGCAGCCATCATGGAAGTATTTGACACCGCAGGCTTCCTAAAGCCTGAAAAAAGAGAAAGCAAATGAACCCACCTTTAATGTGTACGTACATACAGATGCACACACCCATAGGTATATGTATATATGGTATGGATGGGTGCGTTCATGTGTATCTGTCTATTTGCATGAAGGGAGGGAAGGAGAGAGAGAGAGACATAAACATCTCATGATCTTTGTGAAGGCAAAGATTTCAGTTTTTGGAAGGCAGTCACTGACAATGCCAGCCTGCTAATAAAAAACCTTAGTGAAAGTTTGGAGGTGCTTAGCTGGTTTGGAGAAGACTCAGCACACTGCCAGACTAGGTCCTTTAGGAGACAGCGCGCTTATGGCTGTCTCTTGCAAGCACTTGATCCACTTGAGCAGCTTTTCACATGGACAGAGGTGGTCATCAGTGGGGGTCATCAGCGAGCTACCCAGGAAGGAGCACAAGAGCTCCGTCTCTTCCAGCAAGAGATTCCAGCACCCTGTTACTGCACTTCGTACACACTCATGGCAGTAAAGTTTGCATCATACTTTGTGAGGTCAGAAGCTAAGGATCCAAAAATTACATTCTTCCTCATGAGTAAGCTTTAGCAGGATCTGGAATGACTCATCGGGTTACAGGGTTGTAAGGCCAAGCCATTTATGAAAATATGCTTTTAAATATTGGCTGAGTTTTCTGAGAAGAAAATTTTGTATAAAAAGCATGAAGAATTGCATCCACTAGGCATTAAATATTTAACTACATTTTTTGTCAAGATTTGTAATTCCATATGCTGTAGATTTTCTTATTTGTCTTTGTTTTTTTTCTAGATGCCAAAATAAATTTTAAAGCAAAAAAACAATACAGAAGTGCTAGCAAATATTCTTACTCTCCAGTATATTCAGACTTATTTAATTAACTTGTCAGGGTTCGTTTTTACCAAGCTCTTTCTGTGGCTATGACAAATTATATCTTCCAGATCTCATTATTCATTAAATGTCTACTGTGAATTTCAGGCTTGCTCATGCTTAAAATACAGTGCATGCTTAATGGGATTAAGAATTAAAATATGTTTCTTAATTTTATTTAATTTATGACTTAAAATTACAGAATTTAAATTCTAAGGGTGCTACAGAACACATCAATTAACTGTACTGAGCTAATTAACTTTTATAATAATTTTTTTGACTGAAGCACATTAATTTTCAGACCCGAAATAAATGACTGGACTGTTTATTACTGAGATTAGCTTAGAAGCTTTGTTTTGATTTCAGTGGTGGGCAGATTTCAATCCACTTTTAGAGTAAATCATGAATGACTGACTCTTCATTGTATTTAGCAGAAAGATTCAATGATTAAATTAAACACTGTTTTAGAGCATTGTTTCCCACTGTTTCTTGAGTGGCATAATAAGGTCTCGGGAAGCTTGTTGCAGGACTTTGAAGATGTGAACATCTCACTGCTGTGCTATAGTACACTACAGAGATTTTTGCACTCCTGCAGGAGGGGAGCAGGATTAGAGTTGAGGTTCTCAGTAGCTGCTGCCCAGAAACCCCCGAGCCTGGCCCCATGCACGCCGATGGCTGCGGGGTGGTTCCCACAGATTCCTATAGATTCTGGATTAGATGGATTAGAGCTGCGTTGCACAAATTGCATTTGGTACATTATTTTCATATGCCTATTTCTCTGGGGAAAGTTATTTTATCCTTTTTGTCATGAAGATGGCATATCACTTTTTTTTTTTTAATTATTTTTCTAAATGAACTATTGTCCCTGTATAGATGACAATATTTTCTCCATTCAAGGCTATAAGAGAAGCTTACGCACAACCTTGGGTGCAATTTGCATGAGAAATTATTTGTAGCACGCAGACAACCACCACTTCAGTGTACTTACAGGAAACCCCCTCCCCTCTCAACAAAGAAAGATTTAAAAATAGGACTCTGTATGCAGAGCCTGATGTTATTGCTGCTGCCTTCAGCTGCAGTCCTGTCATTTATGACTGTTGCGCAGTACAGGTCTTTACAGGCTGAGAGCACAGTGAGAGAAATGCAATGTCTATGAAAATGCCATTAGAGTAATAAGCAAGGAGGAGGACGCAGTGTGAAAAACAAGTTTAAAGGACAACACAAGCATCCCAGACTCATCCCCAGTAGATCTTTGAAACTGTCTTAACTCGGAAGAAAAAGAACCCCTGGACAATTTGCTAAAGTTTGCTTCTCCTTCGCAAGTAACTTAAAAATCCAAACGAAAGACTTTTCCAAGAGATATTTGCTGCTTCAGCTGCAGCTACTGGGCTGGGGAATGCATTAGTTCAAGCCAGTCCTACAGCTTTTGTTAAGACGACCTCACCGACTCCAAACTGAACTGAAAATCAACAAATCTTCATGTCTTAATAGGCAAACACCTGTCAGGAAAATTAAGATTTAATGTCAATAGGTTGCATTTCTTGCAGCCCTTTTATCTGTGATATCTGTGGTGATACCTTATTCTCTCCTTTCCCTCCATAACACATTCCTCCATGGCATCCTCTTCTGCATGGAAGAAGCCCCCCGAGGTCACCTCGTCTTCCTGTAATGCGTTTTCAAATCCCTCTTCTGCTGTGGTGCCTGTGAGAAAACAGCTGCTGTTTAACAGCTTGAGGGAGGCACTTGTAAAACAGGAGCTGCATTAAAAGCGTAGGAAAGTATCAGGTTTTTTACATTTGACAGTGTCCCTCTCTCCAAAACGGGTACGGGGCTCGTTCTCTTAGAGTCTCATCTACGAAGGGCAACTCGAGGGTGACATCGAGAACCTGTGGGAGGTTCTTATAAATGCTAATTAAATATTTAAAAATAATAATATGTACACCCAGCCCCAGTTAACTGAGGCTGATTACAAAAGCAGCCATTTTGCTGCTGATGGACTTTCTTTGCTGCTTGGCAAAAACAGCTGGAAAATAGGTTTTTCTGATTTGTAAAACTGGCTGGTGCCACTGCCAGTTTTGGATAGTCACATGAAATTAGTTTTACAATTTGAGATGGAAAGGCTGGTTGAAGCCATAGTAGGCAATAAGCCCTGACTGGCAATAAAATAATCCTTAAATACTAGATGTTTCTCAGTGTTGGATTGAAGGGCCTGCATTTAAGGCACTATCTGGCATTCACAGCATTCAGGGCGAATTCAGTTTCTGAGGAAAGAAACTGGGCCTGCAGTTAGGGATGGTTTCAGTAGAGAGCAATTGGGATAAGGCAAAAAATCAGCTATTTCTGTATTCTTTCTCTGTCCCTGCCCTGCTGACTCCACGTGGGGCTACACGAGTCATTTGACTTTGGGCAGAAGGAGATAACACCTACCGCCCCATGCTGCCGTGAGATTAGCTCCATGTTTGTAAAGCACTGTGGCAAGATTAGGAGCGAAGTGTTATTTAGGACTCCTACACTCCTGCCTCCGACACCGCCTCAACACCCAGGGCTTCGGCAGGCAGCGGAGGCAGAGGGATGTGAGCAGCTGCCGCCGAAGCTGCTTTCCCACCTGTATTAATGTGCGAAGCCACCTTTGCGAGGCTGTGCTGTCCTTTAATCACAGCTTAATTCACTCTGCCTGTCGTTTTTAATATGTGGCTGTATATATTTTGTTGTCTTCGATTGGCTCTGCGGATATATTGAGCAGGACTATCTTTTGAGCTGCAGCGTAGATCAGTGGGAATAAGAAAAATGCATTAAAAGTAGAAGAGCAGGATTGTTTTGCGCTTAGTGTCATTTCTCACCCATTGTACTTGCCTGCCTCTGCTTCTTTGGGAAATGGGAAGCGTCCTTCCTCTCTTTTTCTAAGCATCTATGCATTTTCCTGCGCTTGTGGGAAAGTCAGCGGGGCAATGACCTAATTCGATGCAAATGAAAGGGATTTCCTAGCAAAGGATGGTAATTTGTGCAGCGCTGCAGGTATGTTAAAGCGCTGAATGGTAACCTGGGAGTACTGAGAGGGGAAGACCTCTGCCGTAACAGAGCTATAATCACCTTGCACTTTCACTAATTGCCAAGAGCCCGAGCTCTTAAATGCCGTGTTATTTTTTATATGCAGTCTATTAAAATGCTACATCTTGGCCATTTTCTCCAGCTGTTTCTCACCTGCTCTCAGTAGTGAGTCTCCGAAATGAACGCAGTTCCTACAGCCCTCCATTTGTGAAACTGATGGTGGTAGAGGACAAACTCTCTGTAAGGAGAGTTCATAACGATGTAATGAAATGGGCTGTGGACCCAGCTTCCCCTCTCAAAATTAAACCAGGAATCATCTTCCAAACACAATGCCTTACCTCGAAGCAGACTCTGACATATTTTGCTGTTATTCTGTGTCATGGGGATGCTGGCAGTCACTCCCATTTAAATTTTCACAAGTTTTTCATCAGACTGATCAACTAGGAAGGTTTACAGGAAGAGATAATATGCGTCGTGTTTGCAATAGTTTGGTTCTTCATTCTCAGATGCTAACCTCTTCTAAAGCTTTCTTTTATCACTTCTATGGGTCCCATAGATTGAGCGTGCATCATTAAAAACAAAAAAAAAATCAAAAAGGGACAGCAGCAAAGAGCACACAAGTGAATTTTAGCTAGCATAAAAATATAGTAACATCTTAATAATAATATCTGGGAAGTTCCTCGGGTATTTGCTAAACGAACCTATTACTGCACTGCAAGTTTTGCCCGAGAAGTGTTTTTATGGGGGCTTAGTTATCAGTATTCATTCCCAGAGCCGTGCATTTTTACGTTAGTTTTACTGAGTATATGGAGATGAGAGAGAGCGATAACATAAGAAAACCATTAACACCAATGGAAAAGGAAATAATAAAAAAAAGAGACATGTTTTTTTCACATTTCTATAAAAATATAACAAAAGACAACATGCAGGTCTATACCATTGCAATTAATAACCATTTAATTATAAATGCATAATTCAATGAATAATTTTCAAAAAGGCTGCCACAGAGGTGCCAATAAATAAATAAGAATATTCTACAGTTCCTCAGACTAGCATATTCCCTTTTACTGTGCTTTGCAAATACTAACTGGAGAGTAAATCCGACATCAGCCTGAGATGAATGTAAGTGTGTTTCATTCTGCGTTAGTGAGAGGGACAGAGAAATACAGAGGGGTTGGGTGATCTGCATAGAAATGTCCTGATGCTCATTCCTTCCCTTCCTATGCGATGTCAACAGCAATGAGCTGAAAAGTAATGTCTGAATTGCACCTGCACGTACGTCACATGTTTGTCTGTGCACTGCTTTTTTTTTCTGAACGTTAGCACCAGCCAAGCCATACACCAGGCCATGCATATAACGTTATTTTTATATATGCAGAAGTATGAAGTAATAGCCTGCTTTTCTATTATATTTTAAACTACAGCATGTTTATATATTTACCAAGCATATCTGCGAGAAAGGAAAACACGCAATGAAAAAGATAACAATTACTCAAATTTTATTTGAGTAATCAAATCTAAATTACAATCAAAATTAAATCACATCAAAATTACTTAAAGGCTCTATACATGTATGTCTGTCACAACAAAGAACACTTTCTTCTTACAGGGCAAAATAATCTTTAGCTTCAGGAAAAGTAAAGCAGGTGTTCAAATAGAAGAATAGCTGCTGAGCTTTATTTTGCATGTTTTCAAAAAACCGAAAGCTGTTTCTCTCGGGGAGGAAAGAGCTTATGACTGAGTTAATCTTCAACCAGAAAAATAACACACTCTTTCAGTAAAAGTTTGGATCATTTTTGCATACCTATAATGAATGCTCGCACTTAGAAGATGACCCCCAAAAAGGTAAATTACGAAAAGTGAAAGGCTCAATGTTCATCTTTTATTACCAGCTAAATTACAAAGTTGATTGTTTATCAGTCATATATATTGAAAAGTTAAACATTTACACTTCTGTAGCATAGACAAGGCACCCGGGTTTGACTCTAAAAGTAACAGGGTGTGAAAAATATAGTGGAGAAAGTCCGAGTTCCTTTTGGAGACAGAGAAATCCTTATCGGCGCTCCAGGTTGTATTTTCAGGCTGAATTTCATGTATGGCATTACAGTGACTTCTCCTTCCTCTCACAGACCTCTTTAAGAAAAGTCCGTCTCTATTTGGAAAGTTTTTACATATGTGCTGAAGGGATTCATGTACACACTTAATGAAGCATTTGCTGAGGACCTTTTTTTGTTATTACAAGAATATTTTGCTGAATAACAAGCGAAAACAAGGAGCAAAAAATGAAGCGTGCCCTTCCCTGAATATGAATAGTGAAGTACTTGAAGATGCTAATAAGCTGTGCTGAATTCTGCATTTTTCTGTCTGTCAAAACCATTAGCTCTCCTCTGCCAGCTGCCTCAACCTCTTCCTTTCCCCAAAAATTCCAATGATATAGTTGTGTATTCCAAGTACAAATTTCTTCAGAGTGATGGAAATCACAGGACAAGGTAATGCAAAGCAAGTGCAATATCAAAGTAACTGTAAGAGAAGGCTCTGTGGGAGCAGTGCAAAATAATACCATTTTATTTGCCACACGTGCAGATCCATCAAAGTATGTGGGCTGCAGAGGGGGCGAAACATGCTTCTGTCTTGCTCTGGAGACTCATGGGCTGTTCTCATTCAGTCCATCAGGCATGATCCCTCAGTTCAACCCGTTTAACCAAGGCTAAAGACTGGGTCATCCTGGCTCCTGGTTTACAGGATGATGATAATATTTTTCAAAACCGGATACTTTTTGGCAAGATTCTGGTGCTGCTTGTTTATACCTTCTGTCCAAAAGTGGAACGGGGGCTGTTCTGTTTCTTCGAGTCTGCTCTGGGAAGACCTGAAAGGGGAAGGCCGATGGAGTATCGGGGAAGACTCTTTGCCACAAAGCTGAAAGAGGGAAAGAGCTTTCTGTAGCAGCTCGCTCAAAGAGCTCCTTGTTTGCTGATGGAGGCAACAGCATTTTCTGTGTTTGCCATTGTCACATGATGACAATATCAGAAACTCAAAGCTACTCAAAAGTTGTTGTGTACCTGTCACCGTGTGCTTGTTTAAATACTTGTAAAAGTAAATGGTTTAGCAAAAAGAATATGAACTGTAAGTGCCAACACCCTTTCCCTAGTTGGCTACACCTTAAACTGCTTTTGGTGCTCGTTTTTATGGCTAAACTCAGAAAGTTCTTTGGGGTTGAGACCCTTTATTTTGCTGGCACTGACCACAAACTGTGGACACAGTGTTTAATCACAGCTTTATAAAAATATTCATTGCAAGACCACTGCAAGACAGACAATTTAACTGCATCTGAAGCCAATGTAGGTAGCTGCAGGAAAGGGATTCTGATGTGATTACTGTTTGCACATGTCCTGGGCATACTGGGGATTACCTGATAGCACAGGTTTTCTTGCCGAAGTGCATCTTCGGTACAGGATTCAGAGCTTTTAGGTGCAAGATGGTGGAAGGGCTTGTTACAGTATTTCCTTAAGCACAGCAGAATAAAAGGCAAAATATACTAGCTCTGCGTAGAAAAAACAAACATCTTGGGCTTCAGCAGTCTTTCAGACAAACTCTCTTCTTCTCCTTATTTCTCTCCTGAATAGTGCTTTGCATAGTATTTGAGGAAGGATGAAGAAGGGCAATGATAAATTGATTATAAACTTCTATGAATTAAGAAACAGGACGTAAAGTTACTAATTTTATGCATGAGTAACAGCTGAATCACAACTGAGACTCGAATTGGCAGGCTCTGCGAATCTCTATTCCAAGTGAAATTCCAAAATAAAAAGTCATTCCAAAACAAAAAAATAAACTTCGAGATTTCCCATGGAAGGAGATTTTCAGATTTTTGTCCAGGACAGCATTCTGAATGACACATTTGTTTGTCCTTTACAAATCCTTTCGTGAGGTCTTCGAACAGCCAATAGCTCTGACTCTTGACCATGCTGTGACGTAGGAAACTCAAGAGCGAGGAAACCAAAAAAGCCTGATTTCCTCAGATTTTTGGACTGCTGAGAAGCCCAGCTCTTGGAAGTCCTGGAAGAACCTTCATGTGAGCATCTGTTTTGGAACCTGGAGCTGGGTTATTGTGTGATAATTCATACGTTGACATAGACTAATCACGAGGGCCCTGTCATTTAAACACTCCAATTACCTTTTTCTGCAATAGCTTCTGCTCTTCTCCACATCCCACAATGCATTCCAGGGCTACTATGTTAATTGGAAGTATATTCCTGTGCGTGAAGTGGACTTTAATTAGCACCTAAGGGGCACATTCTGGTGTCCTGACTCATGTGGTGTGGAGGCGTTCCTCAGAGTCGCTCCATCGCAGGCTGTGGGACTGCTCATGAAGAAAGGTGCTTCCTGGCCCAGACGAGGGCTGGGAAGCTCTGAGCCACCCAGATGGGACAAGAGACTCCACTGACTGTCCAGCATGCAATCCTGTGCCCGGGGCCCTATAAAACAATAGTTACATTAACGCGTCCAATTATTTTGCTCGGATAATGAGCAACATGAGTGGCTCCAGATTTTAAGTCTGTGAGCAACGTAGCAACACTGTAAAAATTGGGATTGCAGGCAGTCTTGTAATAAATTAATAACTTTGACTATTACGTGAGTCATTCGTAAAATGGACCCTGAGTTATGAAGACACACACCAACTGTAGGGGGTATTATGGAAAATTAAAATTAATGTGACATAATACTACTTCAATTACAATAAAAGTACTGCCGCTGGAAGTGATGGGAAAAGTGGGAGGGGCATAACTCTGCTGATTAGCATAATTACATCCATGCATCTGGTTTCCAAAAGCAGGGTGCGAATTGGTTTCTGCTCGGTATCAGCACCTCCTGCCAGCTGTGCAACAGCCCGGCTCCTGCTCTGCAAGGACGAAGCTGTCAGCCGGGGTGGAAGGAAACGAAAGGCACTGATTAAAACAAAAAGCGTAGTCGGCAGGTTCCACCATCAGTACATAATAAATCTCTTTTTTTTTTTTTGTCCTTAATGCTATAAATCGCCTTTCAAAGCCCTTACAAAATGCACTTCCCTGATGATATAAAACATCCCCTCCAGCATCATTTGTCTGGCTCTTTCCTCATTCTAAACCCATGTGCACTCAGAATCCTCACCTGGAGGACTGTGGGTGCAGATGTCACTAAACACAGCTTCTTTGGTGGTTACTACAGAATGATGTGTGTCACTGTCATTTTCACGGACATCATATGACAATCCCAGCGGGAGGAACCGGGGCCAAGTTATAAATCACCTGGGCAGTGTCCCAACTGCACTATCTCTAAGAGGCATGTCCTGCCTATAGTGACAACTTGGGATTAAAATGTCAGCAAGTACTTCATGAAAGTTCTTATCTATGAATTATTTCATAACTCTGTAGAGTATTTATGAAAATATGCTGTAAAGAGTTATTCAGACTTGACAACTATTATCTTAATTGTGCTTGGACTGGAAAAATAATTACAATGCACTGAGGTTACTGATCTCTTCTGAATGAGTTTCAGTGGTAGTAAAATATCTTAAAATGCTTTAAAGTGAGGAGAGAGATTAAGTTATTTAAACACAAAGTCATGCCTAAAAATATTCTAATAATGTGTCCATCACAAATGTAAAATGGAAATATAGGAAAAATAAAAGGTGAAAAACATGTCTTAATTGCTTAACACATTTCATTTCCTGTATTTTCCTGTTGTGCAGGATTTTATCAACACCAAATCTATTTTATATTGTTAAAGGACAGTAAAATGTTTTAAAAACATAGCATTAATAGGTTTAAAGTCTCCTGTAGAACCTGACCTAACTCATATAATGTGAAAAGACCGCATATCTGCCAAAGAAGAGAAAGCCAATCCTTAAATATTTTTTTACATTTTGCAAATGATACACTAGATATTTTTTCTATATGAAATAACTGTCCAGTGTACATCCTGCTAGGTAAAGAATTGTCATCTATGGTATATCTCTTTTGGCCAAATAACCCTTAGCATGAATGAGTGTAGAGTAATTAATTTATTGTTCAAAACACAGGTTTTGGTATAAACACGGTGCCTGGGTATTAATGTTGCTTTTGGGATCGATATTTATCATCTCTCAGAGATTGTTGTTGGAGTGATGCTGCATTTACAAATGGAAACAAATCATTTTTTCCCCCTTTTAGCTGCCAGCTTTGCAATCTTAGCTTAAGATTTAGGAGTCAGCTTTGAGACTTGTCCTTTTGGCACATATAACCCCCAGCAGCTCGGGTTTGGCAGAACTGCAAGGCCCTCACCCATGCTCACAGAATGATAGAAGGGTTCAGGTTGGAAAGGACCTTAAAGATCATGTAGTTCCAACCCCAGTGATGTCTGTCCCGTCTCTCCTGCTGCCTCACAGATGTTGGTTGGTGCAGACGGAAATGGTGGGAGCATGGCAAACAGCAAGCCACAGACCACTGCATCTGAAAACATGCTCCTCTCTCACTGAGGCGCATGAAGGTGCGTCTGTCTCGGCCGCTAGCACAGGTCTGAACCCGCTGGCAGGACCACACCTGCCCATCATTCACATCATTTCTGAAGCTGGAGAGAACGCCAGCGTTTCCTACTTGGCAGAGATGCAAGCTGGCATGCTCAGTCTGGGGCAGCCAGAGCATGCGTGGGTGTGGGGAGATGGCTACCCGTCTCTCTCCATTGGCTCGTCAAGGAGGGCAGGTGACTAGCTCTGATTAATCACCTGTTTCATAGATGACATGAGAGATTTCATAGTCACGTGAGGCAAATCCCTTTCTGTGGGCCTAAGTGGCCAGCAGCAGGCCACCTGCAATTCTCATCTCCAGTTATTCCTTTTAATAACGCCACGATACTATACTTTACATGAAAGAAAGTAATACTATTTAGCTTAAATAATTTTTCAAGCTGATGCACTGCCTGTTGCTGTATGTTTACTGGTTGAAGAGCAGATGAGTCCAGATCAACTTTACCCAAAATGGAAAAAGCTGCTTTCACAGTTGCCCACAGGAAAATACCCAACCTGGCCTCTACTGGAGTACCTTACTGATGCAGGCTTTTCATTTGTACATTAAAGTGTTGAATTTATTGTTACTTAATACTATATACCTTGCAGAACGGTAGTGGGATATTTCGGGGCAGCTCCCATTCCTCTGGATTCCCCTCCTCTGTCTCCTGCGGCGCTTCCTTTCATCTGTAGCTGCCTCCGGCTCACCCTCACACCGCCCCCACCTGCAGCAGCCATCGCTTCGGGGACTTGGACTTATTTTCCTCAGTTGGTGCCTCTCTTACCCCACCCTTGTATTTTTGGCAGTAATACAATAATATTACAATATCTCTTGTCTAGGCTTGATTAGAAATCTTAACATACCCCCTTTGATTTGCTGTTGCAGTAAAGTTCCTCTGTTATCTGCTATAAAAGATGGGTCACTTAAAAAAATATGTTTTCAACAATAAGCGATCTTTTTTTCTGGCATACCAACATTCCCTGGTCTCATAGGCTTAGTCACTGTAAAAAGGACTTCTAGGGAATGCATATTTCTCTATAGAAGGCAGACAATGTGATAGAAATATATGTAACACCCTGGCAAGCACTTAGGAAAATAAAATGCAAAACCAGAATTCCTTGTGCATGCATTTGAGTATGAATGGCAGGATCATGGCACAGCTAGATTTCTGTGGATGCAGTGTGGATCTACGTATTTATTAAAAAAAAAAAAAAAAAGCCTGACTTTCGTAAAGGCTGTTTTCATTATAAATAAATGTCCTTTGAGTTGGATTCAGCATCTAGATACTATCGAAAAATTGCCTCCAGCCTGGCTGAAATCTCAGGGACTCCGATGTAGCTTGATGACTTTGCCATACATGACCTCTCTCTACCCTTTCACACCAGACACTGCCAGAAAGATTTCGGTGTTTTTGATGACACTCACTTCATTTGCACAATTGTCATTTATTAGTGCGCAACACTGAATCTTTTGGTTTCCACAAACCATTGCATGACTTACCCCTGTTGCTCCCTAGTGCTTATGATAAGCCAAACCTTCCCTTACTGAAGGAAACAGATCATTCTCCATCACGCTTTTAAACATATCTGCAGAATTTTTGTTAGATTTTTGAACCCTTCTGGCACCCAAACAACCCAAGCATCTTCTGTCAGTACGAGTGTATGAGCTGTGCCCCAAATGGCTCTCCAAATTCAGTGTTTCTATGCTGGTGTAAATGAGTGTTTGAACACAAAGGAAATTTTAATAAATGTCTTACTTGCTCATATTCCAACTCCTCCACTGAAAATTTCCCCTCCAATGCAAATTAATCTATGGATTCATTCCTTCTCTCACTCCTACTCTCTCTCCATTTACTCTTCTATATTCTCTTTTGTTTATATCTTGCACTTGTCATTTTTGCATGTCTGCTCCCAAGAATAGATGACTGGGCAGGACTTTCTTGGTCACTTTGATCCTTTGTATATCCACCTCTATCTTAAAAGCAGTTATGTCCCACCAATACTCCAGCTTTAAGTCTGTTCTAGGTCCTCGCTATTCTCACATTTAAGAACTTTGTTGTGTTTTCTAAGCTAGAATTATTAACAGCTAGCTTAGTCTCTTTCATTTGCCTGTTGTACTATCATTGGGAAAAAACACCACCCTTACTTTCTCACTTTTGCTCTATATGCTTCCCAGCCTCTACCTGTTCTGGCTTTCCTCATTTCTCGCTAAACTATTTCTAGACTACCAGTGCCTATGATGTTCAAAGCACTTTCCAGATCTTCCAGGGTGGATATGCCATGTCCTGGGGATTCACAGCCCAAAGGATAATAGCGGGCAGACGTTTGTGGAAGCAGGCAGGGACTTTCTGTTCAAAATCATCGTGGAACAGAAAGACAGAGATGGGAAAACGATGGAGACAGATACCATGGCAAATGTGAAGAGGCATTCTTTTCCAGTTCCTCATTGGAATTATAAACCAATTCCCCTTCTTTCCACTCCCCGTAAACAAGGACAAGGGTCTGGAGGCACAAGAGTCACTAAGGGTGACTCCAGAAAGGTGAAGTCCACTGACGATGGACTTGGAGAAGATCAAAGACTGTGAGCGCCTCTCCTTTCTTTGCTGAGGAGAACAGGAAGCACTTACATGTAGCTTATGCCTCATACTCCTCCTTTCAGTATAGTCTCTCCAGTACGGGCACAGTGCCTGCTAGCATGCTTTTGTGCTTGTGCAAGCAGGCTACCTGGAAAGAAATCCATGGGATATAGGTAAGGCAATATCACCCCAGGGCAGTGAGGAATCAGCAGCGTTTGTATCTTTCATCCTCCATTCCAGAAGACACAAACACTGTGTGGGTAACCAGGGAGCGGAAAGGCTCAATGTGCTGTGCCTATCTTAAACACAAAGGTCATGGAGCTCTGCTATCTTATTTTATTATTTATTTATTTTTAATTTTAAATTCTGGTTGATCTGTTATGCGCTGTCCCAAGTAGCATTGCTTCTTCAGTGACAAGCTCAGCTCCATTAGCACCTGGTCGTGCTACACGCAGTAACTGGGTGACAGAAATTTGCAGGGACGGAAAAGTTTCTGTTTACTCCAGTCAGTTTGGAAACACTTCTAGTTAAGTACAGAGCTAAAGAAAAGTAAAAAGAAGAGGAAAAAAAAGAAAAAACACAGAATGGTACGTGCATCGTCAGCAACCATCCTTCTTGCAAGACTGCACATGGCAGATTCGAGAAGCAGCAGAGCGTGACTACGTAGAGAAGAGATGCACAACTCAAAAAACACGGGTGGGCTGTTGAAAACGACCAGTTGCTGGCTTCTGTTGGAAACGTGACTCTCTTTTCTTAAGGCCTGAAATGAGATTTTTAAACACGGGTGCTAGACATACACAGAAGATGCCCAGTTTTTTATTAGTACTCTATGGCTAACAGTTTAGTCCTAAAGCTATTACAGTTTGGTTAGACCTATGTGAAGTGGCATCAGCCTCCCACTCCCATGCCTTCCTCCTCCGGTCCAGTGCTCCTACAGCACAGGACTCACAGTTCATCCAGCATATCCAATTTGTTATGCAGATTGTGGGGCAAGGGGTAAAAAACCCCTACACACATCATTTCCACCATGCCAGTCCATCCCTTCCCGTTTTTTCTATTATGCGTACCAACCTCTTTAATGCAGATCTCACTTACACACCTTGAATTCTAACTTCTCCCTGCCCTCGCACATCGGTCACATACCCCCTTGCCCCCCTCCTCTCCCTAGCTTTTCCCCCTAAATTTTTAGTTTATCCCCATTTGCCCTTTCCCACGCCTCCCTTCATCCTCCACCCTCCCACTACACAGTGCCTATTTTTTAATTTCATGCCACCTCCCTAGAATGTCGTCATCCAAAAGTGTGATTACTTCTTTCTACGTTCACACTAGATAGACGAGGCTGTCCACGGGCTATAAGTCAGTCACAGGCTGTAGGCTGCACAGTTCTGACATGCAGAACTTAAGGAATACCTTAACAAGCTGAAGGAACAACTTAAGGAATATACACAAACTTAAAATACTTGTCTGTAGTAAGTGTACAAGGTACAGTGCAATGCCATACAGGTGCAATTGAGCCTGCCCTAAATCAAGCTCTTCTGCCCAATGCTGTGTCCTGCTTCATTTGCTTGCCTTCTAGGTAGGAACAGGTGAAATCCCCCACTCGTGTTGCTATACCACCACTGACACCAGGGGCAGCTCTTCTACGGCTAGCTCATTTACCTCTGACTTTTGCAGATATACTACGAAGAATTTCTTTTTAGGAGGCTCTCGTAGGGTGAGAACAACGTACACATGAAAGGAGTATTTAAAATATTTCACTTCTTTGGCTTTCTTTTTATGCTTTTTTATGTTGTGCCTGTGCTGATGAACTGTTTTTTAGGTGTATGCATTTTTTTTTTTAGACAATCAGTGTAAATAATGTGTCTAGTAAGGACAGCATTAACTCAGCTTCAATCCAACTTGCTTTTGTTTTCTTCCTTACCCCTTGCCACTGATTCCTGTCTCTCTTTGAGAGGGAGTCAACAGGAAGCATGACACCACAAGGCAGGATGTATGACAGCGTTAAACTTCCTGGAGAAGCTCCATTCTTTGTACTATCATAGCCATAAGCATCAGTGCAATACGTATCCTTACTTACTGATCATAAGTACCACTAGCGGAGGCTGTCTCTCTCGTAATATAACAGCAATTAGATTAGATGCACCATGTACAATGCTTTGTATGGATAAAGAACTTTTGCAAATTTATGTTAAATGTGGTTTTAATTAAAAAAAAAGACGTTATGCTAAAGAGTTGTGGTTTGTTTTTTTTTTTAAATGGAAGACAGAAAAAGAGTGGATTATCTTTTTATTTTGGTTGAAAAAGAATTGTCACAAAAACCAAGCCAACGGTTTCATGTTGTAAGCACCAATACAGAGGGAATGCTTACAATGCTGATTTTTAGCCATAAGAAAAAGTGATCAAATATTTTTATCGATAGGTGAAATATTCTAGAGTCAGGGCAAAGTCATGCTTGCTAATGCAGTCTCAGGCTCATGTTATAATACATTCTCTAATGAATGACATAATAATGTGCTTTCCACCCATCAATATCACTTCGTCATTCAGCCTAAAGGTCAGATGACAGAATGGCTCAAGATTTATTTTTATCATCCCTGTACAAGGAGTGAATTCCCACTTCCCAGTTAGTTGGAACCCCGCCTCATTTATTATTCAGCCTTGCCTCATTCAGCAGGCAGCAGCTGGAGAATATATTCCTCTTTTTCCCTACAAGTTGCAGGGCAGGCCGTGGCCAAGGCAGGGCTTCTACGTGAACAAGGAACAATGTTTATTTGATGCGCAGAGAGCATTTTATTGTCCTAAGAACTTTACCTTAGAGACCACAGCCAGTTGATCACGAAGCTTGTGGGAGCTAGGAGTGCGTTGCATTTGCCAGCCTTTGCCCCTGGGCTTGTCGAGAGGTTGTACAAGTGCCTCAATTCAAAGCATTGTAAGGAATGTTTTGTTGCAACACCTTTTGTTTAGCGTAGCCAAGCCTAGAGTGAACGTTTCTGGCAGACTCTTTGCATAGAAAGTTACAGCACATATAATCTTTTTTTTTTTTAAACTCATAATTACTACATTTACAGCCATGTAGGCATGAGGATAGATGGGCTTGTTCTGTATAGTGCAGGAAAAGCTACCTGAGTAAGGCATTTTAGATGTTTAATAAAAAACTTCCACTGCTGGAAGCAGCAAAACAAATCAGGAGATCGACTATATTGATTTTGGGGCATCTAGTTACGAATCCATGGCACTCGCACTTTCAAGAGAAATTTTAAAAGACCCCCTCCCTCCCCTCAAATATGGGTCCCTAAAGAAGCTTGTGCTATGGCAGTCGCAGTGTCTGAAAGGATCCAGAGAACATTCAGTACCTACTGGTTTTAATGATATAATGGTAAACTGTTTAATGCCTGAGAAATAAATGCCTTTTCTACACCTCAGGGGAACAGTTGTGCAATCCGGAATGACTTGCCATGCCTAGACTAGTCTTTAAACCCTTGGTTCCAACTGTATGAGAAGCTGGAGCTCCAGAAAGCCACATTCCCATCCCAACCGCAAGCCTTATAAGGAACTTTTCTTTCCTATCTCTGTTTACCAAGCCATCTCGCAGAGCTGAAGCCAATGCTTTGGCGTGCCGCAGGACGGCCTCCTCTGTGCCTGGAGCGTGTATTTCCATCTGAACATCAATACGAACATCAATGACCGATCAATTGATCCTATAAAGCAACCGATCTTTTATTACTTTGTGATTGCGTAGTAAAGCAAAGCAAAACAGAGAAAGTGCAGAGCTCAGCGCTATTTGTTTCTTGGCTGGAAACTATGCTCATATTTACAAATCCTGTATATACGGACCTGGGTTTCTGGCTATTTGACATCAATGGGAGCTTTATGATGCACATCTTTTCGTGTATTTTACTACACCAGAATAATTTTTAGTTAGGCTTCTCCAGCAGCGTGGCAATTCCCCGGCAGTGTGTATCGCTCCTCTGACTTAAACAAAGGACACGCGGCTGCTCTTAGTGTAAATACTGTCAGTGGCTTCGTCTAAATTAAGAATTAACAAGACCAGAAGACTCGGATCCGCTATATATAGATTTCTGCGACTCTCCCAAGTTGGCCGGCGTCTTTTTGGCTCCGAAAGAAAGGAATGGGCGCCGTCGTTGCCGCGTCTGTCGGCGATGAATTGATTCCCCGCATATTTCCCGCCCCCCGGGGGCAGCGCTCCCGCCTCCAGCCCTCGCCCGTCCCCGCGTCCTCTGGTTTGCCGCCCCCGGGCCGCTCTGTCCTCTCGTTTTTCCTCCTCCTCCACCACTTTTTGGGTCCGGCGGGGGTAGCGGGGGGGGGAAGAAGGGGGAGTGAGGCCGTGCCGTAGCAACCGGGCGGTCTCCAGGCCAACAGCGCGACGCGGTGCCGGGGGCGGGCGGCGGCGGCGGGGCGGCCGGAGGCAGGTGAGGGCGGGCGGGGGCTGCCCTGTTCCGGCGCCGGCCGGCAGGCTCGGGGCGGGGGGCGGTGTGTGTGTGACACGGACCCTTAGTCCTTCACCTCAGGGGACCTCGGGTTTCCCCTTCCCAGCCCGTTTCCATGCAGGACACGTGGGTGTCGTCAGGCACTGGCTGCGAGGGCGTAGCGTGGCTACCGCTTGCCAACGCCCGGCGAGCCACATGGCCGCGCCTCACCTTGGCTGGCCCCGGTGGCAGGTCAGGCCTTGCTCCGCGCTCCCCCTCTTCCTCACCATCCCCCTGTGGTTTTTGCCAATGTCACCCTGTGCCCCGTCCCGGCAGCAGGCAGCTGCCCACCTCTGGCCCCGTGCACGATTCACCTGGGGTTTGGGGTTTCGGGTGGCATGGGGTGGCTTCCCAGGCTGTAACGCACGTGGGTTTCCCGAGGTGTTCCCGTGTGTCAGGACAGGCCGGTTGTACAGCCTTGGCGAACACTGTTAAAAATCTGTTAAAAATTCAAAGCACATGTGGGGGGTGAAGGTTTTAGCAGACTGTTTGCACTGGCCAGAGTGGAAGGGTAGAGGTGCCCAGATGAACTCCCGTTCACGTTTCTAAAATAACCTTTTTTGATCCAGACTTTGGGCTGATGGTTATCCAGGCTGTCACCATTTTTGACTTGCTTGCCTTTCCAAGACTTGAGGTAAACTCGCTGTTTCCATAGGAATTCGCTTCTTTTCCTCTCAAAGGCTCCTTTTCACGTGGCACCAGCATTTCACATCCAGGTGCTGTTGAAGCTGCTGGGGGTGGTGCCAGAGGCAAACCCAAGGGAAAACCCATCACCACACTCCTGGGCCTCTGGAAGGTGAGATCTCACCTGGGATTCATTCTCTGATGCAGACTGCTGCCTGAAATGTGCCTCAGCTCTGGCACTAGTTCTGTAGCCTGAGAGAGAAGTGGCACGTGAGTCTGGTGGCTCACTATGGGCACTATCTGCCATGGCTCCCCTGTGGCAAGGGCTCCTTTTGACTGCACTGGTGCCAAGTCCAGGCGAGTCAGGGCTTGTGCTGCTGGGGGGCATCTTCTGCACAATGCCCGGGGTGTTAGGATGCAAGGCAGAGTCCTGCTTTTTTTTTTAAAGTCCTCCCTGCTTTTCACACATGGTCTTTCTGCACGAGCAGGACAGAGACTGGAATGGTTTACATGTTTCCATATAAGTATTTAAAACCATGTAAGAGGAATAAATGGCATGTTTGGTTCTGCAATGAAGAAAGAGGGAGGAGGCTAAGTCTTTGGGTTATTATTTTATCCCATTTTTTATTTTCCCATAGGAAAACCTGCTTGATGACAATAGCTAGCAGCTGGCCTGCTAGTGATTCATAAATATCCCTCATTCATTCATCTTATTTATTAAAAGAAGGACCGAGTAAGCAGAAAAACACCGTGTCTCAAAGTGATACGCTCAGCCTGTATATGCTACCTTGCTTCGCCTGGCGTTTTGTTTTCTATTCATATGTTGTGTCTTATTCACAGTTCGGCCTTATACCACATACACGTACCTGTATACATGCATAATTCTTTTTCTTTGTGAATCATCTTGTAGTCCTATAGGCAAAGTTATGAATCTCTTCACAAAACTGCATCACAGATACTCACAGGTTTAGTCATAAATTGGATTATAGCAAAGGTAAGGTATAATGCAAAGCAATAATAGAATATAATACAACTGGTGGACAGCAGGCCAAAATACCACACTCATTTTTCTAGCATATCTGTATGGAAACTTCCACATTGGCTCTTTTTTTATGATAATTTAGAGGGAAAGCACATTTCCAGTTTCCCTCTTTTCCATTTCTGAGTATAGGGCTTCCTGTCAAATCTGACTTCAGCCTTTCTTAACATGGGGAGCAGCTATCGTTTTTCATTTATAATATTGTTTTTCTTGAGGAAAATTTTGATCTTAACCTTCTGCTCTTTATTGTTGCCTAGGCCCGTGCAGCTGATCTCCAGTTCATACTGACATCTGCATATTTAAATTTTTTTAAAACGTAATAATTGCTCAGCTTTTTAGGAAGATATCAAAGAGGAGCTGTCAATTGAGATCTATCATGACTGGCAATCTATCTAAGAGGCTTGCCTGGAGTGACTGTGAGTATTTCAGGACTATTTTTGCATAGGTTCCATGTTTTCCTGGAAAACTTCCAGTTTCCTTTGCAGCATTGTGGTGTGCAGGCTGCTAGCGGTGTTACAAGCCATTCTGAAGCTGTGCCCCTCTCACCCGCGCTGCGTATGGGGTGCTGTGCTGGCCTTCCTGCGTTTTCAGAGGAGGAAACTGGGAATGACTGTGCAAGTGACTATAGTCACAGAGCCTGACTATGTACAAAGCTCGCACAGCTGCAAGCCTTCACCTGTCTCTCTCTCTCTCTCTCGTTCACATCTGTCACTGCTGCTTCTGTATGGAGTGGAGGAGGAGGAGGGCTGGTAAAACGCCAACCTCTACAGGCATGCCAGCCCAGCGCCCGGCTTGTAGGACTGATGAGTGTAAAAGAGCTGGTGCCAGTCTGCACCATATAGAAGGCTATGCTCACCAAGACGTGATTTCTGAAGATACAGACTCATTTCCTCTATGTATTATTAACTGAGGAACAGTCTATCTAATGAACCTTTATAACCAGTCAGTTGTTGTAACATTTGATCTTAGCAGACAGTTCTGATCGTGTTTCATACTAGACTGAATGTTATTATTTAGTCATTAAAGACAGAAGTACCCTTTTTCGTATTTTGGACTAGTTTGATCCATGTGGTACGTTTACAGCCATGTTACAGTTTATGGGCAATGAGAGACTGGGATACTCCAGATAACATTGATGCTGGGGAAAATGGACAGAAATATCAAAAGTCCAGAGAAAATAAACTTAGATACAGCAAGGATATTTAATCAACCAGAGCCAGCTTAGCTCATGCAGAGTATTTTAGGAATAAACAGGAAATACTGAAGTCCTCCTAGAACCTCTGCGCTGACGAACAGAGGCATTACTGTTGTCATTGCTTCCATTTCTGCCTCAACCAGTCTAGGCTCTGGGCTGTTTCTGTGGCCAGTTTCAAGTGGAGCTAGCCCAGACAGCTATACATCAGTGCTGAGACGTGTTCGTTGTTCTGTAGAACTTAAAATGAAACTGGGTCTTCATGTCCATGATTTCCTGTGCATGCACATGATCCATCACAGCCTGGAGCAGATACTGCCAGAACCATCATTTATACTTGGGGTAAATGATTTCAGGAGAGGGAGTTTCACCAGCCTTGCAATGAAGTCAGGATCTGCTGCTGACGCTGCTATTGCTTATGGAAGGAGTTCGACATATAATGGTTCAGAAATCCTTGTTTATTGCATAATGCTCCTAATGTGTAGTGGTGATCGTCTGGCAATCTTTGAATGCCTGTTATGAGTTCCGATTCCCAAGATTTAGGAGAGTTGTCTTAGAAGCTGGAAGAATTGCCATTCAGCAAGCTCGACTTAGCTTTCAGGGCTATGATTTCAGCATACAAGAGACATTTTCTTTAATAAATCGAAGGTAAATGTATATGGATGAATAAAAAGACATAACGGCAAGTAGATGTGTAGGACAGAAAAGCTTTCCAGATTAAGAACGTTGTTCAGTATAAGATAAGAAAACAAGAGGTGAGCTGTATGTGTACAGAGTATGATGGAATACGGATAAAGAAAGGAGACAACTCAAGTGAATCGTTTGATTAAGCATAGCGTTTCTCTCATTTGTCTTTACAACAGATTGCTTTGATTCAAAGCACAGACTAGATCCTGAAGATTCCCATGAGGCACAGAAGAAGAAACCAAAAGAGAAGGAAAGGAGACTGGCAGTCAGTCAGTGGGACAAGGATGTACAACCCCTCGTTTCATCTTCTAAATGGCTTCAGCTTCATGGGCTCAAAAGAAACAAATTGTCCCTATCCCAGATTTTGTCACAGATTGGATTCCAGCACAGGAAAGGTATATGACAAATCAATAATAGAACAATACCCCCCCCTCCCCCAGCTTTGAATAGTCTGTAGGGTCATGCTCATTTTGCACCCCTGTGTACACAGAGGAGATTTTCATGTCTCTAATCTTCTGATAATGGCAGAAAGGGAAGCTGTATCCTTAGTTGCTGACATTGCCAGTTCAGAGAACTGAGGAACTCCATCTCCTTTTGATCTGAGAAGGGCTCAGGATCTGAGAAGGGCTTTCCTTACTCAACTGTACTGTTGCTTTACCCTAGGCTCCAGTTCAAATCCTCTCAAATTTAGCTATAGCTGGGAAACAACTTGTGCTGCTGAGGCTGTTAGTCTTTTTCCTGGAAATAACACACCGTAAGATCTCTGTCCATTTTTAGATGGCAAATATCATGTATGCCATGCCATAATCTGTGATCTACTCGTTGATCATCAGGGCTAGACAACCTGCTTGGGAATGGTATATTATTTCCAGGGATCCAGCTCTAAGAAAGCAGTTAAATTTGATTAGAATTCAGGCTGCTTTTTGTGCAAAGTCAGACTATAGAAAAATGTTCTTTTGCAGCTATCTGACAGCTGGAGGGAAAGAGTTTGCTAATAATTATTAATCACTGCCATAATAGTGCTTTGCAGAGCATGGTAAGATATTCTTTTCTTTGAAGAGCTTGCTGAAGAGCCTGAGAAGTAGGAATTGTAATGTATTGCAATTGTTCTAGGTTGCATAATTTAAGATTTTGGCTGGCTTGTGTCCATAGGTCATTCAAAGATCAACAGTGCAGATCCTGAAATCCTGTATGCTGTAGATGAAGAAGCTGTTAAGCAGGGTTAATGTTGCCACAGCGTAATTTTAGGAGCAGTATGTACTAGCTTAGCAGGGCAGCATGCTGTACAGAATAGCTGCTTTGTGACGTTAAATATTCCCACCCCTAATGTTTTCCTATCAGTGGAGATCCTGTAGAAGATTTCTAGCTACTGAAAGAGCAGAGTGCAACCTTTTCCTTAGTTGCACCCACTTCTGCACCCATTTAGTTGTGTAAGAGAACAGCATTATCTGTACCAGATTTTGTATTTTGTTTGACAGACAAATATTTGCAAGTCCTGTCGTGAGGTAAATGGATAATACAGAAGTTTAATTGCCTAAACCTTTCCTTTAATAAAAGTCCCACGTAGGTTTTTGGCCTAGAAGTAATTAAATGTGGGGTTTTTCCCCCACTTCTGACTAAACTGGCAGCGACCAGCAAGAGCAGGGCTGCTCCAGGGAGGGAAAATGAGCTGGGAGCCAAAGGGGACCGCAGCCCAGGCAGTGCCTTCACCGACCAGGACGCAGTCCTGCAGCATCCAAGCACCACAGGCAGCACAGCGTGCCGCTAACAGTGTCCACAGACAGTCCCAGACAAGGTGAGGCGATGAACCATGTCTAGGGTCCAGCCAGGAGCCGCGGGAGATGGAGCCAGAGACAAGACTGGAGACGTGGCCACAACATAGGTCTAAGAGCCACATCTAGGAAACTGGACTGGAGACAGGGCTATAATATAGGGCTGAGAGGTCTATCCAGGAGAGAGGTTCACTAGCAGAACTTGAGATGGGTACACCTACAACACAGCTAAAGCAAAGGCTGGGTGCCCAGGTCTAACCACCCTCGGGGTGGAAACCCCAGGTGAGGCTGATCAGACCTCAGTCAAGGCTTGTTGGTGCCCTCAGGGCCCCAACATAAACATGGCCAGAAAAAGATGTAGAACAAAAACATAATTAGAATTTCTTAATGTCAGGAGTTCAATACAGATGCACATATGGATGTTATGCACATCAACCTGAAAAATATCTGAATCCTTATGACGAGCAACTTGATCTTTTGTAACCTTTACTGTAGATTATGTGACCACTTTGGGGAAACTTGTGGCTTCTCGGTATGCAGATGGTCTGTTTCCTCAATACAAGAGAGCACAAGATGGCAGCGTGTATAATGTAAGTATGACTGACTTGTGGTAACTTCCCTGGGCACTTAGAATTTATTATCACTGTAGCAGAATGATGTGACTAAAACGTCTCCCGATGGCATGAAATACTTGCGTTCTTTGTGCGAGAACTTTATCTCTTGATCTTTTCGTTTTCTGTTTTGACAAACTGTTAGTAACAACAGTCAGCAGTAGAGAAGCTAGATATCTTTTCCTTTTTTTTCCTTGCAAAGTCTTACGCTCCTGCCTTGGTGCAGCATTGCAGTAAATCTTTCCAGACAAGACCGTAGTTTCTAAGCAACGTTTACCCTGCCTTGAAAGAGGGAACACTTAAAAAGAAGATGCTCAGCTGAGTTAAAAAAAATAAAATCGTAGTCAATAAAACAAACGGGGATGCTGAAATAAGAAGACATAATGCGCTGTCATTGCCAATGCAAAGCGCTGCTTTTCTTAGTGCCAGCGGGTCACACAAAAGGCTCAGCCTACTCTACAGAGACAGCTAGCTGGATCTCTGCCCAGGCTCATGTTCTAAGGAATGTCTTAGCAACAGCTGCTGGCGGCCCCATTGTTAAGAGGATGGATTCTGATTGAAAAGATACGCATGTGAGCGAGGAGGGGAGAGAGTTAATTCATAAAGGATTTTACAAAAGCAAATGGGCTGTCATTTTTTCTGATAACCAGAGTCACTTCTGAGGCACATGGCTTAAAAATGGGAAAGGAACCATTTCAGGGGGCCTTTTCCCCTCATTTTTTCCCCCCATTAATTCCATATGAAATATCTGCATAATATCTTTTAATCTTAGGACATGTTGGGAGCAGTAGGAAACACATTTCTGGTAGCATTAAGGTAGCAATGGCACTATTCAAGATCTGGTAAGATCTTATTTAGGATATAGTGTACAATACTATGTACAGTTACCACAGGCTGAGATGAAGCCATTGAAACCAAAACAGGTACTGGGAAGAGCTACTAGGATGAACTTCAATGGAGTGCTGATCTTATAAGAGGGCTTGGGTGACGTTGATGTATGTAAGTAAGATTGAAGAAGGCTGACAAAGGGTAGCATTATTGCTCTTGAATGCCTACAGAAAGGCAAATTACAGGGATAGGGAAAACCTAAAGTTTTTTATGCTAAAAGGCATGCTAGTCTAAGAATAAGTGGGTATGAACTGCCATGAATAAATTTAGGCTGGACAGTCAGAAGTTTTTGAGCCCTCAGAGAAATGGGAGTCTGGGCTGGGCAACTAAAAGTGAAGGCGTGGTGCAAGAAAATGGCTCTATTTTAAGATGGAGTTTGGTCAGTGTAGTGTAATAAGCTTCTTTGTAGGAGTCTGGCTGTCATAGGAGGAAACTGGATTTTCTAAGTGCTCCTTCGAAGGCCTACATTCTTTTGGCAGACAGCCTGAGACTGTATCTGGGAGGCACATTACAGGGCCCTAGCTGACATTAAAGAACAGAGAAAAATACGAATGAGACGAATAAGTGTGCAGACTGACACATAAAATATTTTCTCCCTGACAAATATTCTTTTTTAAAAACATTTGTATTTCCAAGGTTTTGTACTTAGTCCTGAAAAGGTAGTTGGAAGTAGAAGGCAGCCAGTAAATGAGCTTACATGAGTCAGAGATACTGGGGCAATGTCTTTACTGCAACCTGTAGTGAATTTTTAAACCCACAAATCATTTTGCATGGTGAACATATATACATATATTCATAGGGAGGGTCGGCTGTTTTTAATTTTAATACTGAATCTAGGTTTTTCTTATTTGACTGATACAGTATGGGACATTTTAGTTGTTGATTGCAGCTGCCTGAACTAAATCTGCCTAAGCACCTACCCACAAATAGTTAAGCTGCAATGCTGGGCATTGTTAGTGAAATAATAGTACAAACAGGAAACATTTTACATTTTCCTTTCAAATGCTAAAGACAAGTTGGAGATTGAAGTGCCCCAGAACCAAAACGTATGCTGCCTTGTATCATTGAACAAAATTTTAAGGGCCAGTCAAAATTCTAGTCTAAGAAGGGACAAAGTTTCTGTGTCCTTGTTTGTTCACCCATCTGCTCTCCAGCCCTTTCTACTTCTTAGTCTGTGTTCAGCTCATTCTAATTGCTCCAGTCTTGAGACAGACAAGTCAGCCCACTGGCACTGTCCCATGCTTGTATAAAAAGATTATGAAAAGCAATTAGGGCAAAATGTGGTGTCTTTTCTACTATCGCTTAGATGCGTTTGTCAAGTATTTGCTCTTGAAATAGTGAAGAAAAATGGGTTGTTTTCACTGCTACCTTGGCTGGCATATCTGGCACTAGCAAACCAGCTATTGCAGCTGTGCTGAGCTTGGGGCTGCATTTGTGTTATTTGTTTTGATGTTCAATTTCTTTCTCTCCCTTATTTACATAAAGCTGACAGCCAAAAAAGAACTGATTCTTCATTTTGTGGATTGTCTAATGGGAGCTATTGAGCTATATAAGCAGCGAATGGAATGGTTAACCAGTGAGAGCCGGCAGATATTTGGAGTGATTCAAGAACAGTGCATTGTCATTGTTTTGGATTTTGGTGCTGTGGCTCCAACTGAATTTGATCTATGTCGGGATGCACTTTCTATGGTACTTGTGGAACAGGTGACCCAAATTGCCAAATTCAACCTCATTCGGTAAGCAACAAGAATCATGGAATTGTAGAATTATAGAAGGGTTTGAGTTGGAAGAGACCTTTAGAAGTCATCTAGTCCAACTCCCCTGCAATGAACAGGGACAACTTCAATTAGATTAGGTTGCTCAGAGCCACGTCCAGCCTGAGTTTGAATGTTTCCAGGGATGGGGCTACAAGCCCTACTAAAAAGTCTGTCTCCATCTTTCTTATAAGCCCCCTTTAAGTATTGAAGGGCTGCAATAAGGTCTCCCCAGAGCCTTCTCTGCTCCAGGCTAAACAAAGAAGTCCACGTCTGCGTGTTGCTGGAGAATAAAAAGGAGTCTCATATCATATAGACATGTGTTTGGATAATATGCTTTCAGTAGTGGAAAATGTCATGATTCATGTCATGGTAATATCTACAGATTTTCCACCAAGTTTCACCCATAGTCATTGCGAGCTTGCTACTTCCATTTAACAGAAGACCATTGTTCCCTGAAGAACAGGTAAAGACTAACAGAACCCAAATACAGATACATGCCTCCTACAAATGTAGCACAGAAAAACAGAAAGATAAGGGGGACTTTGCAGTAGCAGTAATGCTCTTCAGGCATCTAAGTATTGTGGAGTGAAACAGTGAGGTCCCATCTGACTGCCTAGGCATTCTTGTCTCTTTAGGCATTACAGGTGTCTGCCTTACAGCTAAATGTACACTCCCCCAAGTGCCATAGGCACGGGCACAGTCAGTCGTATTTCTATAGATTTCCATGGTCACACAAATCAGTGGCAGAGCCAGGAAACAATACTAGATTTCCATAACAAAAGACAAGTGCTTGTTCCCTAACATGAGTAAATGATTTTGGGTTTAGTTACAAACAGAAGAACAGAAGCAGCTATTCAAATTTATCTGTCTCTGCACAAATTATCATATATGCATAAAAGTTTTAACATATAAGCGTGGTCTTGGATAGATGAGTAGAATTTAGTGACTATGAAAAAAAGGATGCAGAAATTAGAGGTCATATAATTTTAAAATTGGTTCCACAATGATAACTTGCATCTACACTGTGATTCTTAAAGTTGTTTTACCCAAGCTTTGTCCTACCGATTTGATTCTGGTGCCCTGTCTTATTCTCTAGCTTGTGATACAACTGAGATTTCAAAAGCAGAAGATAACTTCCATAGCTTTTGAGAAACACATAAAACATTTCCTTTAAAAATGATCTGCAAAGCCAAATCAAAGTTGAGACACAATAATTGTGTTCATCGATTTGTTTGTTTGTGCAGGAGGGAGATAAAGGACAATATAGCATACAAATTATTAGAATCATAGAATCATAGGGTTGGAAGGGACCTCTGGAGATCATCTAGTCCAACCCCCCTGCCAGAATCTTGGAAAACATACTTGTCTCCTAGATTTGCAGGAAAATCTTCAAAATAGTGCTTGAAGGAATGTCACAGATGACTGAACCAGTTATTCTTTTTTATTTGCTTTGTGTCTTCTTTATGTACAAGTATGCACAGGCACACATGTCATATACTTTGTACTTCTGTATTGCCATTAAGACGAAGGCCTTTGGTTAATTAAAATATCAAAAAGCTTAGCATCATAAATTTATTCTGATGGGTAGGTAAAGATCAGCCCTACTATAAAAAAGGTGTGTCAGTTAAAATGGTCTGACGCAAAGGTCATGCAAAAAGTTATGGAAAGAGAGCCGTGGAAGCCAGATTTTTTTTCATATACATATTTAAAACTTGATTGTGTTTTTATATTAATTAGAGACATGAATTAGGAACTGTTTTTGAAGTACTTTAGCTCTCTTGACCCTACTTTGGAAACAGTTGTCTCAAAAAAAATTCTTATTAAAATTACAGTATTTTTCTGAGGGTTTTATTTTCCTAATGGTTTTATTTTTCCTCTACTTCTTTTATTGCAACTCGAGATTTAGTATCTGTGGCTTATTGTAATTATTACTTAAGAATATAAACAATAGTAACAATAGCAGAGCTCCACTCTTTTACTCTGCCAGGATTATTCTCACTACTTCTGATTTATAGTTAATGTCATTTTCAGGGCTGCTCAGGATCTTATGAAGTGGCAACAGAAATCTGCTCCTGTGTCTGAGCATACTGTAGAGTCTGCTCTTACGTGGCTCTGGAAGCTGGACCATATGACAGCTGCCAGCCATACCAGCTCTGCTGAAGCCCTGCTGGAAGCCATGAGTGATGAGGCGGTAAGCTCATACATCTTTTCAGAAGCCTCAAGTAAATCCAGGAATACTCAGTGCCAGACTGGCTACTGTGATTTGCCCTGATGAATACTGCAAAGATAAATATTAATGACAGCATTTGGAAAGTTTTTTTCCCCAAGCATAGCTGCATACTATGTTTACTGATGGCCTGCTTATGTAAATGTACTGCATTTTGAATGCATAAACTTGTTTATTTTCTTTTTTAGAGTACACAGAATAAATTACATAATCAGTCATTAAGGGAAAGAGGAAACATCTTCCCTTCCACTTTCTTTGCCATATATGTTTTTCAGGGCTTCCAGTTTATGAGAAAACTGGTAGTATCAACATTATTGAAGACAGGGGAACTATTTTTATTTTATTATGTATCCAAAGTGCTCATGAAAAATTATATTTAAAATCCAAAATAGTAAGTACAAATATTTATTTAAGCATTAACTCATGATAGGAATACGCAAATCCTTTTTCATCAGCCAGGTTATGGCTAGAGTATTTTCCAGGACAAAAAGACAAAGCATGCACTGGTCTTGCTGCAATTAAATTCTGTCTGGTTCTAAAACTACCATATTACTTTATTTATTATAGCAGACTCACAAGACATAAAACATGTATGCCATCATTTCAGCTAGTCACTTAAAACTTGTGTTGTTAAAGAGACATTTTATGAAATCTGCTTACAATATACATTGTTTCTGTTCCCTAGCACCCAAATTTAATGGAAAACTGGGCCTACTGTGTGTGGACTAGCATAATTGGTTTTCACTGCCATTAAGGTCCATCCCTGTGCACTGTTACAATCCTAACTCCTTTGTAAGTCTCTGAGACATTGTTTGAAGGAGAAGGTAAATTTGGCTTGACTTTCCTTCTGGTTCCCTGTGCTGGTGGATTCTCATCCATATGAACCTTGATGTTTGGAAACTGATATTAAAAAGGAACTGGGTGAGGAACAAATTGTGCAACAGTGAGATTTTTTATGACTGCCTTTATAAATGCCTCCTTCATAATTTTTATTAACATTTTCAATTTGCAGTATATTACTGATTTCCTGGTGGCAAGCAAAAAAGATCGTATTTAGATTTCAGTATTGTCTGGATTAAAAAAAAAGGCTTGTTGGGCCTGGTGGGTCTGCATATGAATAAAGAGAAATTAAAATCCATCCAACAGGGAGACATCTATAATTTTTTTCTGCGCATTGGTGAGCTAATGGGTAATCTGGGGAGTTAGTTGTGGCAGTGTTCAACATAAAACAAACTTCAATTACTCCTAAATAGTTAAAGGTGTCCCTGCCCGTTGCAAGGGAGGTTGGACTAGATGACCTTTCAAGGTCCCTTCCAACCCAGACTGTTCTATGAGTCTATGATTCATTGTCATTCATAACTGACGGTTCACTTGAGTGCAAGCTTCGCTGTACTGCAAGCTGGGGGAGACCCCATTCAGTCCTAAGCAAAAGCTGCATAGTCACTGAACAGTCATAAACGACTCATTCCTCAGAACTGCCTTCATCAACAGAAGTTGCTCCAAATCAATAGCTCTTTTTTCTCTAGACTTGGGTCTTCCTGTCATTCCTTTAGCTGAGCTTTTCTTCCCATGTGTGGTGGCTCCCTAAATTTCCTTTCCTCACAACCTGTCAGTCCCAAGCTCAAGTTGTCTCTTCTGTAAGGTTGCAATCCTTTGAGTTCTACCTGCCACAAATGCATCCTCAGCGTTTAACTTGCGGTTCTGTACAGGTGCCACTCTGCAAGGTGTGGGTCACCCATCCAGAACACACCTCCCCACCAACGTAAAGACTATGAGGAACTGTTCATGTTGTTCTCCTTCCGTTCTTGTATGAAGTTTGTCTGCTTGTTCAGATGGCTGCATAAATTTAAGTTTTCAAAATATGAAGGACTAAATGGAAAGGTTTTAACCTTTCCCCACTAATCTGTAAGGAACATTTCCTTTGTGGCATGATATTGCTGGGTTTGTAGTTAAGTACAGTGAATTGTCTGTGGGTAGCAATTTTGTTTATTTTCTCGTGAGGAGTTGATTCTGCATCAGCTACGTCCAAGAAATGTCAGCATTTTAAAAGTTGCAGAGGCAGGCAGTAAATCCTTTGGAGGAAGTGTGAAAATTGATATCCTTATTGGATATCAAGTTTATGAATTATTGGCAGCCTTAGGAGGGAGGGGGAGAAGCTGTGAGTCTGAAGGAACACAGGGAAAAGTGGTTGTGCAATATGCACACATTCCCCCAGTTCAGGAGCCTCTTCAGCAAAAGGAATAGGAACAATTTATTATCAAATGACTGGGTCTCAACTGGGCGAGCTGTGTGCATGCTCAGGTAGCTTTTTAGCTGGATGAAAGAGAGAGGGAACCTTGTAAAACTGAACCAAAGCACAGATAGATGCAAGAGTTATGTTTCTGTGCACCTTTTTCTAACGCTGATAAGTATTTTGTTAATCTTGCACTTTAATGGAACACATTCATTTTTCTCTTTAACCTTAGTATTTGTCTAGAACTAACAGTGGTGCCAGGATACCTGGCTGACCACAGCCCTGCTTGCTCTCAAGCAAGTGTGGTCTGTAACTATGGGCCTCGCCTCCCACATACCATGTCTTGACCCCTCTACAAGATCCAAGGGAAGCCTGAGGTGGCTAGGTGCTCCTTCGTTAATTTGCCTGGTCTAGCCTGAGAATGAGTTGCTGCTTGGGAGAGATGTCTTCCAGTGCTGAGGATTGGCCCAAGTATTTGTGGCAAAAGGTAGAGGAGGGAGACAGCTTGAAATCCAGAAGTCCGTGTCAGTTTGTATCAACATGCTTATGATGTGGGACAGTACAGAGATCCTACAGCCTGGAAGCTTCGAGTACAAACTGGACAAAAGATGTTCATCTTCTGGTTTCAGCTCAGGGAGCTGAAATATAAATCAATATCAACAGCAGTTAGTGGAAATGCATGAACACACAGGTGATACTGAATTTGCTTTACTACTGCATGAAATGACGTGGGTGCAGAAACATTTCCTCAGTGCCATCTCAGACTCAAATAGTTGTCTTCTTTCTTGTTGTGCATGTCCCAGGATTCCTAGTCATACTTGAGCGTAGTTTTTCAGTTAAAAACTATTTATCAGATATTTATCAGTTGGTGTGTACCATACCACAGGCCTGATGAGATAGCTGTTCATGAGATATCTGTTAGATATGAGATATGAGATAGCTGTTGTTACATTTGTTTTTAATGATGGCAAAAAATTCAAGAATCATACTTACTATAAGGATTGTTAGTATGGATAAGCACAGGTAACATCAAATCCCTCATAATGTGATACTCAAGCAATAACTAAAGGACATTTCTTCAGCTTCTCTCTCTTCTTGCAATAACATTTTCAGAATATGAGTGTGTGTGGTCATAATAAACCTGCCAAGCTCCCTCTGCCTTGGGAAGTATGAAAATGCAAATTATCTGTAAATACCATCAGTAGCATTCAAAGAATGATACATCTTTCTTACCCTCAAAATACATACAGCCAGTAAAAGTATATCTGATATATAAGTTCCTACTGATTTTCAGCCCTGGCAAGGTACCAACATAGCATCTCTCTCCATAAAAGTGGAATGTGGCACAGAGCCTTGTCCTAAGTAATAATACAGTTGTCCTTCCTTACACCTCTCTTTGGTTTCAGTTAATTTCTGTGGAAAGGGGCTTGCATTGGGCAGAATCAGACCCACAGGCTGTGAGCCAGGTTCTCTTCTCACTTCAGAAAATTTTGTGTGGACTTCATTTGAATTACTAGCCTAAATGAGGGGGAGAACCAAAGATCTGAAAATCTTACAGCCCAAATAATGGGTTCTACCAAATTTTCCTACCAGTACTCAGCTTAGGACAGTGCTTGAATAAGTACCAGGCATCTATGTAAAACAATGTCTTCTAATTACCATTTTTTTTCTATTTAATGACAGGTCGAAGCCATTTATTACTTTGTTGTGGGTGATGTTCCAGTGGACACAAAGCAGCTACTCCTTGAGAAGGTTTCTCACGGCCCCTGTCCAGTCAACACTGTATCTTTCAATGCCAGGGAAGATGAAACTATTATTTTTCTGAAAGAGTTGAGTTGCTTGGCCTCTGGCAGGTATGACAAAGAAGCAGCACAGCAATGATTTGAGTACTTGTAAAGTGCTTTGCTGCTAGGAATGGTATCTGAAGATATCTGAATGTAACCCCTGTTTTACTCATGAGGAAAATGAGACAAAGCAGTTCAGTAAGCGATCTGGGGAAACTGGGGAGATAGTCTGAGAGATATGACTAAAATGCAGGACGTACTCAAACAGAGTCACAGGGTGACAACGTAAAACTGAAGCAAGTTTTCATTGTATTGCTTTGTACTCCGGTAATATCCACAGGCACCAGCAAAGGATCTAGAGTTTTGTTGGATCAAGTGCCATACAGACATGTACTGAAAAGGTAATGCCTGTCCTAAATGGGAAGTTCCTGGAACAACAGAAAAATGATGTGTTATCCATTAGGCTTGGTTGTGTGGAAATGCAGTTCTGTATCATGCTCTCTAGCATCTATTTGATATGATTGGTGGAAACTGATATATTCCACATGGCTTGTTGGCTACTTAATTCTGGGAATCAGCCACGTAGTGGGAATCAGCCACGTAGTGAGAATCAGCCTCCAGTAGAATGGGATAATAAAACTAATCTTGATTCTGATATCAAAATAAGGAAAACAAATGAATAAACGCAAAGCCCCACAATACCATACTCATGCTGAACAACAGGAGGGCAGTAGGAGTCCGTAGGTGTTTGTCTGCTTAACAGAAGTCACTGTACAGCTACAGAGCTGTGAAATGGCAGCTAGCTCTTTCTGTTTCACTGTTGTTTGTGCAAGAGTGGGAAGACCTCCAACAGTAGAAATCTCCAAATGACAGTAAAGCAATTGGTAAGATGGCAGCTGCTTAGCTCTTTTATAGCCATCTGTGTTTAGAAGTAGCTTTTAAGAGGTGGAGTGTCTGCCAAAAAGCAAGACTGTGGGAAAGTGTTATGTTTGCTCTGGTCTGATGTGTGTCTGAAATGATTGTGGTCATTCAGAACCGTGGTACCTCCATGGTACCAGATACATTGCCGGTCACCATTGTTCATTTTCTTTTGGCAGTTTTTACCTCTTTTATAAAAGGAAAGTGAATGTTTCTTGTATGGTAGAGAAAGAGGCAAGAAGAGTTGTGTCAGGCAGCTGAGATGAATCACTTTGTTTGGTATGAGTCCCACTATCTTCTTTTTGCATAAGTTTAGCTTTGGTGCAGAGACTTATTGGACCAATTAATATCTTGCTGGTGGGTATTTGCCCAATAGCTGTCTCTAAGTTTAAGTCAGCTTTCCCATAGGAACGGCCAAGTTCATGGGCTTTTCATGGCTTGAGACTGTTTCTAGTGTAGTTCTGTTTTAGAAATGCATCTTTTTCCTGCTCTGAGAGCTTCTCTGTTTTGACAATGAGGGTAAATGAAGTCTGCTTGACTTCCTGCTTTGTATGTCAATAATGAAATAAATGTTTCTGTGAGGCTTTCAACTGGGAGGCTAATCTGATAAAAAGGTGTTACTGTCATCTCAGACATCTTAAATGACATGCTTGCTCAGCATGTTAAAAGCATTAATTAAAAATAGATTTCCAGGAGAATGAAAAGGAAGGTGCCTCAGAGTAAATGATACCAAAATGAAAGGATGTTCTTCGTGAAAGGACTTCAGAATGTACATAAATGTATATATGAGGTTTGATAATATTTGTAGTGGTGTTGTAGTTGAAGGTTTGGATATATTGGATAGATAAGCAAATAATTCTGAAGTTGTACACCACTATGATCTTGCATATGTGACTTACATTTTGTTAAAATTAGGAAAGTATTTATGTAGTTTACATACTGGTGAAAACTCATTTTGTATTACAGATTCCATGCTTTTGCTGAGAAGAATGACTATAGAGATGCTACTGGACCTGCACTAAAATGTGAAGAGGATGGAAAAGGTGTAATTGCCCTGAATTCCAGAAAAGTGAAAGGGCGAATGCCACTAGGTAGACAATATAAAAACCAAGATGATACTGATTTTATCAGTGAGGTTTCAGAATAGAAATATAATATTTGATTTTACACTTGCTAAGTGTAAAATTAAAAGAAACCTTCTGTAGGCATGGGTGGGGTGAGAATAGGACTGGTCAAATGGAAATTCTGTGGGTGGGAAGAAGAGGGAAAGGAAAAGAGAGAAGTGAAGAGAATAAGGATGTGCATGTGAGAATGAAAAAGAAGTGAAAAAAGGGAGAAGAACATTTATTTAGAGAGTTGAAGAATAGTACTGTTGTGTTTATGCCAGTGGCCTTGTGTAAATGTAAAGAGAGATGGCAGAAAGGAAGAGGAATAGCATGGAAGACCATTTGATACAACACCCACATCAGTACAGGCCATACATAACATAAGGGGATTAAATCCGCACAAGGTTGACTTGCTTCTCTCAAGATCTGAATTTGTCATAGACGGGCAACGACCAGAGTAAAATAACCATAGAGAAGAAGGTGCAAATGTGTGTGTGTGTGTGTGTGTGTGTGAAATTGATGAAAAAAACCTCATGATGAAACAAATAACAGAAAGAAACAGTTTTACTGGGGGGTGGAGGTGGGCAGAAACCCCTCAGTGTGTTTCTTATTAGTCACAGTGCTACTTCCTCTGGGATAAGTCAGCCTTACTGTTCACTGGGACTGCACTGGGGTTTCAGCCAGGTTGGGAGGCGACCAGCTTGTGGTGTGAAGTGAGACTGTGTATGTCAAGTCTGGTATCTTTATCAGCAGGACATTAAATTAAAAAATGGTTTCTTTTAAATATCAGGAGGCTTAAGGCCTCTTTATGCTAATGGCCCGCATCCCCATTATGCTGGGGAGCATTAGTGTTGCCCCAAAGGTAGAACAGTGTTATCTGCTTCTTACTGCTAGGGATTGTACGGCATAAGGTGGATTTAGTGACTCGCTGAAGGTCGTTTGTCAGTCTTGGACTAACTGGCCCATATTTCCTGGGTTGTAGTTCCTTGTGTACTAGCCTATCCTTCACTAGGACTACGATTGTAACAGTACGAGAGAACCATACTGGGCAGACAGAATTAAGAGAGGGAGGTATCACCTGTTTTTTTACTTCGTGAAGGGACATTCAAACCTAACCCACTCAGGGTTTTGAAACCAACAGCAGAGAATGCTTCAGAACCCTGTCTCTCATTTCATACTAATTCAGAGCAGTATAATGATTGCCTTCGGTCTACTATGAGTGCTTCCTTGCTGAACCCCATTTGGGGGTGTGCATGGGGGGAGCTGGCTTCCTTTTCCCCCAGGCAGCCAGCCTGTGTCAATAGATGGGCCTAGAGCTCCTGTATGACTGAAATTACTTCCTCACCACTGTTTCTAAAGCTGAAAGCTGAATAGCTTTAATCGCTCAAAAGGGCAGTAATCTCCTTGAAGTGCATTGTCTGTTGTGTCTTATTGCTATTATGGAGTAGGATTTACACATTAAAAAGGAACACAATTAGCTTTCTGCATTTACAGGGTATTATAAGCCCAGTTGTGACATCACTGGCAGCCAATCAGAGCATTTCAGTCGTATGCAGAATCTAAAGTCCTTTCAGAAAAGAAAACACATTGGAGACGTTATTCTGGTCTGTGTCTGATGTCTCTTGTTTCAGAGACTCCTTCAAGGGTGTAGAAGGCAATAATAATAAAAGTGTCGATTACTCAGTAATGGGCTCCGAAACTGGTGCTTGGATGTGTGGCATAAACTATACAAGGAAATAAACAGAGAATGAACCAGAGAATCTTCAAAACGTGGTGTTTCTTGTAAATAAGGGGAGGCACAGGAATATTTTGATTATGTTTCTTTTTGCACCACAAACGCAACAGCTGGAAACTGAAACTCATAATTATGCTTTACGGACTGGAAAAGCCATTTTAAGGACATCTGATAGTTTTCTGGGTATCCACTGAATAACAGCTTTTTGCAACTACAGAGTATCTTCATGTTCACTCCTTTTCATCTGCTTAACCAAAACAAGTCGGAAGTGAACTATTTAAAACTTTAGATAAGAGCTCTATTCTCCCCTGTTTTGCATCTTGAGCAGTCATTTAGAAAGCAAGCGTGAGAAACTGCCAAATTTGAATTTTTTTTTACACTCATTTTGAGTGGGTACTTGAGATCAAAACAGGTGTAAGCCAGTAAAGAATTAAGGTCCTTATGATGGCAGACACAGATTTTCTTAAGGCTTTTACATAAAGCCTAATTTCACCAATGTGGTGATATCTCCTCGTCCAGCACTGATTTTCCTGTTATTGCTTGTGCCTACATTCTTCATATAGCTTCTTCATCTGCAAAAAGCTGCAGAATTAAGCAATCCTGTTATGTAGTTAAAAATATACGTGGAAGGGAGGTGAAATTTAAGTTGGAACTTGAAGACACAGAGGGCAAGAGATGGGTGAAAGCTGTGGAGAAGAAGGTTCTTGAGAAAAAGGGGCACGGTTGTGTCATCTGCCTGGAGTGACAGGGAGATAAGTGATAAACAGGGCTTGAAAAGCAATGGTGTTTTCAACTAGATCCTGAAATGAATAGTAGGTCCTCATTGGCTGAAACAGAAACAACTGTAAATCTCTGCACAGTGTTTTTCTGTGTGGTGGAATAGGCGAAACGGTATGTGTAAAGAAAATGCAAATGGACTGAAATCAGGATTTTACTGATTTGACAAATCCAAAGAGGAATGTGTCTGACCTCCTGTGAACAGTGTAAGGCTGTATTCTTAGGTGTACTTGATTTCCCACATTTACCTATGATCATAGGGAAAATTTCAGGTTGCTGTATGTAAAATGGGAAGCATATGAGTGCCAGCCTCCTCTATGCCATTGAAGTCAACGAACTCTGCACTGCTTATGTACACAGACATGGGAGAGACAGAACCCTCCCTTCTGAAAGCCAGGATAATGATTTAAGAGTAGCTACTTTGCCTACAAGCTGTAGGAAAGATCATTGCCTCAACTTTTTCCTTGTATGTGCTTTGCCTAGTCTTAGCAGCCTAACCTTGGCCTGGCAAATCTCTTTGCTAACGTGTAGAGAGTGATGCAGATAGCTGCTCTGCAGTACCACATGGGATACAAAGTTCATTTGCTTTGTCCATTTGTCCAGTGGGAAAGGGGCAGGATTGGGCTACGGTGAGTTTCAGTGCTTTTCAGATAAATCTGCATACTCCCCTCCTGTGCTCCTTTGTACCTCCATTCAACCCCCTCTAAGTGGGGATTTTAAAAATCAATGCTTGAGGGAATATTACTATGTTCTGCTGCCACATAGAGGCTGAGGAAGGGACCAGCAGTGAAAAAATGAAATTGCCCATTTTGCCTTACAGGCAAATGAAGTTTAAAAATAGATCTTATTCCATTATATTTGGATTTGCTTGCTTCCACGGTCTAATTCAGATAATCAGAGAAGTAAGAAATGCTTCTGTTTACGATGAGTTGCTTTTGCATTGGTATTTGCTTGATGTTTCAAAGATATTGTAGATTTTGCTGGCTTTTTTTTTTTTTTTTTTGGATGGGCTTTTTTTTCTCAGCAGGTTTTGTATCTTCGGTGTGAAATCAAATGGGTTACAGTGACTTGTCTAACTGGATGAGTTTGCCTGCTGGGAGGTAGGTGTGGAAAAGCTGCTTCTTTTAAGATTGCCTGACAGTGTTAAATAACTGGGAAATGGAAATGAGGGTGGTTATGAGTTTCCGTATGCGTGTGCAAGTGTGTTTGTGTTTTTCGCTTAGACCTACCATCTTGCTTCTCCATTCGCCGGTGTCAGCAAAATGCTTCTGCCCCTCGCCGCAGGCTCTCCCCGCACCCTTCCCCGTCTTCTTCCTCTTTTCCAGGGCCTCCCTCCTTCAGAGCAGAAACGCCATTTAACCCAGGGGAGGGCACCTCTGAAACGTTACCCAGCGCGAGGTGCTCCGCTGGGTCGTGATGGCTATGGGGAGAGCTGAAACAGAAGCCGGGGGCCGGGCAGCAGGGCGTTAAGGCCGGTTCCCTCGTGCGTGTCTGGTGGCCGCCCTCTTGCCGTTGCCGTGTGGCCGTTTTTGAATCGGAGGGTCCCCAGGGTTTCAGCCCTGGTGTCCGTTAAACTGCCAGCCAGGGCAGCTGGGGGGACGGGGAGGGCCCTGTGCATCTGGGGATAAAGCGATTTTTTTTATTTTTTTTTTTTTATTTTTTTTAAAGACGAGGTCTTTTCCTGGGAGGCGGGTACCTGAAGGCGTGGAAGAACCAGTGGGCCTGGAACGGTTGGGGCTTGCACCCCCCGGGGGGCGGTGGGGGTGGTTTTCAGATGCTTTTCAGTTGGTGCCCCTCCCCGCCCCCCCAAAATGGCACAGCTGAGGTGTGAGAGCGGGGAATTTAAACCAAACAGAGGTTTGTGCTTTCTTGGTCATTTTTCTTTGATGCGCTTTGAGGGCTGGGCTGGAGGTTGAGAACCAGACCTGGAAGATACTATATGTTGTATGTGTATGTATATTTTGCATTTGGGGGCTCAGTTTTGAAAGGCACAGCTTTTCCTTCCCACTCCTCCTTAGCTGGAGAGTAAAAGAGGCCAAGGTGGAGGTGGAGGTGAGCCTCCAGTGTAGAGAGAGAAAGTTGCTTCAGTCATAACTGCTTGCAACCTGCTCTCCAGGCTGAACCCAGGAAAAACTGCTGCCAGATAAAATGTTTTCTAAGCAACTTGATTGACCTTCACAATGTGCAGTTGTTGATGCCTGCATTTGCCCTGTATAATAAGAGTCATCAAACATATTCGCTTTGAAAGTGCGTGTAGTTTCACTTTGCTGTGCTGCAGCATAGATAAGGAAAATAAACCTTCTTGTGTAATACCAGTTCAATACATATATCTTACTGGGGACAGTAACAATAATCCTGTACATTTGATGAGTCTATAGCATCGGTTTAAGGGGAAATGAAGCAAAAAAATGATATCATCAGTATTGTTTTACAGGTAGTTGAAATATGTATACTTCTTTCAATGTTTTCAAACATAACATTAAAAACGTTCATAAAATTAAATTTGGATCCTGGTATTTGATAGTTTATGGAGGATACCCAGATTTAGTTGGAGACAGCTCCACTGGAATTGCATTCTCAACAGTGTTAAACCTAGAAATATGTGCGCGTGTGGTGGGAATGGATGTATTTTGTGGTTTTAGCTGTGTCAACAGGTGTGTATATATATTCGATGGCTGACTACTCATCAGAAAATCTCTAGCTCCCTACTTGTCGGAATTTGGCAAATGCTCAGATTTTGCATGTTTTGCATTTCTGGGGAGGGATTGTTTATAAAAGAAAAGCTGACTTCTTTCTGAAGTATTTGAACAGAATACTTTTCCTTAAGCTTAAAAGCTAATGATAACAAACAGGTTTCTTCTTCCTTTTGTGTTTTATACTGTGGAATGATCTGCTTTACTAAAGCTTTTTGTGATTTAGGAAATGCTGATCTTTGTCCTAATGGCTGAAACAGATGTTTTTGAAATGCAGGAAGGTCCCAGGAGATGGCAGTGTACAACAACACATTTCAAAATATTTCTTGGAAACTAAAAGCATTTCACAATTAAAATTGAGTTGTTATTTTGTAAAATGTTCATATTATTATTTCAGGGAAGTTTATCAAAGAACAAAATGATCAGGTAGGTTTGTTTACTGATAGCGTACTTTAGTAGACAAGTTTGCATGTCTTATCATTTGTACAGTGAACCACCACTGTATATTAACCGAACCACTAGATGACAAGATACAGTTTGCCTTGTTCAGCATCTTCATGTGCAATTCAGTAATAGATTGTAATCTGCAGTAGGTTGTAATATGCATTTAGTTAGGATAGCTCACAATTCAGTTTCTTTTATATTTTTGCTATAACACTACACACAGTTTCTCTGTATTGTCCTATATTGCAATTTAAACTCTGTGAATAACCTAATTTAACACATTTTTTAGTAATGGTCATATTGCTTAGGTATACACGGTGCCTCAATTTTAATAATTTTACTCTACTACATAGAGTAAACTTCAGGTTTCAATTTTTCCAATTTTTTGAGAATATAGCCTGAGAGTAAAAAATTTTATTTTTTTTAGCATTCATTTATGACTGTTGAGAACTGTTAGCATGAAAATAAACTTAGCAAAATTTCATCACATACTTTTCAGGAAAAGAAGGTTTTATTTTAAATAAAGGTATTTATGTACTGTAAGGGAATTGAAAGAGTTGAAAATATCTTCTCTTTAAAGTTTCAAAGTTGGATCTAATATTTGGAGACAGCTTTTGCAATGAAGTCCAGGGGACAACATGTGGATTTCTTTGTGGAGTTTCCTTATTATTATCTGAGAGTGTTATAAAGGATTTTCTTCCATTGTGGGAACAATTTGTGGCCAATTCTGGGGGTTACTTCTACCAGGCTAAGCACCTCTCATATCTATCAGCTTTGAGATCTTTTTTGAAGTCTATCAAAGAATAGCACTTGTCACTGCAAAGGGACCTCAAGAAAACACGGTTATATGGCAACATCTGGATGAACCCAATGACTTTGTGGTAATTGAGGAGTTATAAAAAGCAGAAATTGTCTCAAAATGTCAAGTTCTTTTTATGATTTCTTTTGCAGTAGCTGGAATCCGTGAGGATGTCTTTTTGATCTGGAAAGAGTTGGAGGAAGCCAGGAGTACAGTGAAACAAGTTCAGAAAATTTTATCAGAATCTGACCAGCCTGCTTCTCAAGATGGTATAATTTATGTTTCTTTCAAGAGAGTTACCATTATATTAATGTTCAATATTTTATTTGTGAACAGTTTTGATTACATGTCAATTTGGGGATGATTTTCTCAGAAATTTGTATATACAGGTAGCAACTGTACTTGGCATCAAAATGTAGGGTTGCTTAAAACTTTTCGTTATAAATCTCTGTTTACTGCTGCTTAAACTTGCTGAATTTTAACAGCTCATGCTGAAACACACCATTTTTAGTTCACCAGTGACTGGGTTTAGAAATTACCTAGATTTCAAGATATTGAAATAGATTTGTTGTGGTCTCTCCCTCTCTGCCTGGGCCAGTAAATTTTTAATTTTATTCTACACAGTGCTGGGGAAGTACCTCATCTCTCTCCCATCATGGTCATCTTAGGATAGCCTCCAACCTGGTATCTAGTTCATTCCCCTAAAAGGGAAGAAGTGTGGGTTTGAATTCTCTTAGTCAAAGGTAAAGGACTGAAACTGATTTTGGATGAGTGCTCTGACAACTCTTGTGTTAAGAAACATGGAGGAACACCCACACTTGTTCATTAAACTGACAGTTCCCACCATTACGTTTGGCCTAGAACATGATCCATTTGTTGTTCTGTGCATATCGATTGGATTGAGCCCTATTGGAGACAGAAGCATAGCTGGTTTCTGAATCTCTGGAAGGTTTTGACAGGGGATGGTGAGAAACTACTCAGCCCTGCGAAGATGGAGGTTCTCTGGGCATGTTCTGGTGCAAAATGATCCCACTGACAAGACCTAAATACTGAAAATTTAGGAATCTGAAGAGTCTAGGCAGCTTCAGTGTTGGACTGCAACTGCGGGGGTGAATTTTCAGGATCATAGCTATGATTGCCAGTGCCTCCATTCCGCAATAGTGCCTGGTTTTAAAATACTTACATGGATTCTGGTGGTATTTTTTGCATAAGTTGATACAAGATTCAGGTTGAGTTAGCACAACCAGTCATCAGTGATTTTGTGTAGTTCCAGTATTGTTTTTGCAGTGCAATTGCTTTCGCTTTGGCTAGATGGAGGCTGGGGCCAGACACCCTTTTCTGGATCACCTGCTGCAGAATGCTTTGTACAGTCAGTTGGCCAGTCACTTGAACTCTCAGTGGCGTGTTGAGATGTGTGACTAGGGTGGTGATGGTGAAGATTTGAAGCTGCCTGCACTGGGGTTGCACATCTGTCAATAACGTAACTCTGCGGGATTTAGGCTTGAGTTTTTTTCTTCTGTGAAGGCATAATACAGTTCTTTATACTGGTAATCACAGAATCATAAAATCATAGAATCTTCATGGTTGGAAAGGACCTTTGAGATCATCGAGTCCAACCATACACACACACACAAAAAACCCAAAAAACCAAAACCAACAACCCACAATCTCTGCCCTTCAGAGCATGCCCTGAAGTGCCAAATCTAGACATTTCTTAAATACCTCTAGGGACGGTGACTCAACCACCTCCCTGGGCAGGCTGTTCCAGTGCCTGACCACTCTTTCCGTAAAGTAATTCTTCCTAATATCTAATCTAAACCTCCCCTGCCGCAACTTCACACCATGTCCTCTGGTCCTGTCATTATTCACCTGGGAGAAGAGGCCAACACCCACCTCTCTCCAACCTCCTTTCAGGGAGTTGTAGAGGGCAATGAGGTCTCCCTTCAGCCTCCTCTACTCCAAGCTAAACATGCCCAGCTCCCTCAGCCTCTCCTCACATGACCTGGTCTCCAGACCCCTCACCAGCCTGGTAGCTCTCCTCTGGACACGCTCCAGCGCTTCAATGTCCCTCTTGTACAGAGGGGCCCAGAACTGAACACAGCACTCGAGGTGAGGCCTCACCAGTGCCGAGTACAGAGGCACCATCACTTCCCTACTCCTGCTGGCCACGCTATTCCTGATACAGGCCAGGATGCTGTTGGCCTTCTTGGCCACCTGGGCACACTGCTGGCTCGTGTTAGGCTGGCTCCACCAGCACCCCCAGGTCCTTTTCTGCTGGGCAGCTTTCCAGCCACTCTTCCCCAAGCCTGTAGCGTTGCTTGGGGTTGTTGTGGCTGAAATGCAGGACCCGGCACTTGGCCTTATTAAACCTCATACCGTTGGCCTTGGCCCATCGATCCAGCCTGTCCAGGTCCCTCTGTAGAGCCTTCCTACCCTCAAGCAGATCAACACTCCCACCTAGTTTGGTGTCGTCTGCAAACTTACTGAGGGTGCACTCAATCCCCTCATCCAGATCATTGATAAAGATATTAAACAAAACTGGCCCCGAAACTGAGCCCTGAGGGACACCACTGGTGACCGGCCACCAAGAGGATTTCACCCCATTAATCACAACTCTCTGGGCACGGCCATCCAGCCAGTTTTTAACCCAGCGAAGAGTACGCTTGTCTATGCCATGATTCGCCAGCTTCTCCAGGAGAATGCTGTGGGGGACGGTGTCAAAGGCCTTCCCAAAGTCCAGATAGACAACATCCACAGCCTTCCCCGCACCCAGAAGGCGGGTCACATGGTCATAGAAAGAGATCAGGTTGGTTAAGAAGGACCTCCCTTTCCTAAACCCATGCTGGCTGGCCCTGATCCCTTGGCTGCCCTTCACTTGCCGTGAGAGCTCACTCAAGATGATCCTCTCCATGATCTTTCCTGGTACCGAGGTCAGGCTGACAGGCCTGTAGTTTCCCGGATCCTCCTTCTGACCCTTCTTGTAGATGGGCCTCATATTAGCCACCCTCCAGTCATCTGGTACGTCCCCTGTTGACCAGGATTGTTGATAAATGATGGAGAGAGGCTTGGTGAGCTCTCCCGCCAGCTCCCCAAGTACTCTTGGGTGAATCCAATCTGGCCCCATAGACTTACGTGTGTCTGGGTGCAAAAGCAGATCATTGACTACTTCCTCCTGGATTATGGGTGGGTTGTTCTGCTCTCCATCCTTATCTTCCAGCCCAGGAGGCTGAACACTCTGGGGATAAATAGCATCTTCTGAACTAGCAGGACTTCCCATATGAGGTTAAACAGCTATACCATAATCCATATGAACAAAAAGACCACAGCAAAGCTGCAACAGCACCCTAATTTCAGTGTTTATTTATGTTTTCCTGACTATGCAGCTTTAGTGTTCTTTTAGTGTTTGCCTTTGTACATAATCACTTCCTAAATAAATTAAAAGAAATTAAATTACAGTGTGATTTATTTTTTCAGTTCTTCAGCATTATTTGACTGTTGCCCGTTAATCCAAATAATTGCAGTTTTTCTTTTTGCCTGCATTTCTTTGTCGTTTTTCCTTCCTGATCTGTTTAAAATGCTCTGCTGCAAAATGTAGTTCTGAAGATTGCAATGTTCTGCAGGAGAAGAAACAGAAAAAGAGACAATTTTTCTGCTTATTCTCCAGATAACGCACTAGTTACCTGAACTGAGACATGACTTTTTACATAAAGCATGTGGAAGAAAGAAAACAACACTTTTCTTTTTAAAATTGTGTGAGTGCATTTGTGACGCTTGCCATACTGGCTGTTCTAAGGACCACGAGCAATCAGAAAGCAAATGTTTCCACATGAACAGGCTCTGACCCTGCATCTAACCTGATGCTGGCTGATCTCTGTGTGTGTTAAAGCAGTAGATGTCTCCATAGGTTTGTTTGCAGGCTCAGGATCTCAGTACTGTTGTCACTGTATCTGGCTCTAAACAGAGTAGACATTCATACCATCTACGTCCACCAAAATTAAAGTGTGACAAAATAAATTCACCTTGCTATGAGAACCAGTGCTGGGTCATTTGGTTTAGGCGTGGTTTATTGAATTAGTGATGAGTGAATGTAGAGCCCTGTATTCTATTACTGGTACCCAGAGATGTGCAGTGCCCAACCTTAAAAGGGTCCTTCAAAAATTTCTAAGACAATATGACATAAAACAGTAAACAGGACAACAGTTATACCAGATCAGACAAAAAAAATAAAATACCCTTTTTCTTACAGTATCAATTAAAAATGCTAAAAGAAGGGTGTAGAACTAGAGAAAATGTTAAGATGGTAAACAAGTGATTTGTGGCTTGGGATACGTGGTATAATATTCAGCCTGTAAAAAGGCAATATTGCAGAGAAACACAGTAAAATCTTTTCCAAAGACATTGTGGTTTGCCTTTGAATGGCCTTCTCTGAAAAAGACCAATGGCAATGTTAACCAATGTTCTCCTTTTTTCAATTTTTTCAATTATATATTTTTCAATTATATCTTCCATTGTTTCATTTTCTCAAATGATTCTCCTTGAGTTAGACATCTTATATAGGAATTTTTTCTGGCATTTTGTGATTCAACCAGTGTGAAGGTTAAGTCAACCATATTCCTTTTATACGTTGATCCTGTAGCTATTTATCTTCTTCCCTCCTTGACTTCTGATGGGTTTGTTCCAGTTAAAAAGGACTTTGTTGTGAAGAATTGTCTGATAAGAAAAAAATACACAACCAAAGTAGAAAATATTAAAAAACAGCCAGAAATATCTGCTCTCTCCAATGTTCTCGGTGCAAGCAGAACAAATTTGAAAATTTTAACTCCAGTATCATAGCCTATTTTTGAAAGTAGCTTATCCAAAATAAACTGTGTTATACAGGAGATTTCGTTTGTTTTATTTTATTTTTTAGCAACCAAAACTGATCATCCGTTACAAAAGCACACATCTGACAAATATTTGAGTTCTGAGAAGTGGTTACAGAAGTATGGCTTGAAAGCTCAGAAGCTCACACTGTACGATGCACTTGCTGATTGTACTTTTCGCCATGCAGATGGGATTGTTGACATAAAAACTAAACCAGAGGATGAATCTTCACAAACTGATGCTGTGAGTATTGTTGATTTTCCTTCATGTCCTGTGAGTTGTTTGGTTTTTTTTTTAAAGTTTGAAAACTTGACAGATAGATAGATGAATTTATGATAAAGTGTATGGTCCATTTTTTGTAGGTTTTGTTCAAATCAGCTTAAGATTGTTTCAAAGAACTATTTGAAAATGACTGTTTTAAGGAGTCCTTCCTGGTCCACATATAATCTGCAAGGAAGAATCTGGACTCGCTTAAGCAATACCTTGTATTTTTATGGGGTAGGGCAAAGATTGCTTGTCATCTTTATTTTTCTTTAGAAAAAGTGTTGGTCTCAGCTGCTCTGGTGTTTGCAGGTCCTTAAATTTGGATTCATTTGTCTTCTATTTATTTTTCTCAAGCTCTAACATTACACTGTTTGGTAAGCTTTTGTTTTTGCTAGCTACAAGAATAAAACCAGTTTCTATTGACTATTGCTAGGAGCACCTTATCCCATGTCTATTTCTGCACATGTTCATATGCAACAAGCATGTACCTTTGAAGTTTGTTTGCCAAATATTAAAGGCACTGCAAAATAATGTGTTTTGGAACATGAAACATGTTTTTCTTGCCTGTAGGAGACAAAGAGGAAGGTAATTCATGCAAAATACTGTGACAAGTTTGTACATACCTTGTGGAAAGATGGATCTGTAGTTCACGTGTATGTTAGTACAGAAAAATATAAGCAGTATGAAGAGAAAATGAGGGCGGCTCTCAGACAAGTGGAAGGAAGGTTAGTGTTCTGTCACGCAAAATCAGTTTGTATTATTTTACATTGGTGTTGAAATGTTTGACGTTTACTGTCATAATAAGCTCAAGTGGTTGGTAAACTGCCAGTAGCAGTACTAAGGCAGAAATCCATTTTAGATCAGAATCTTGTGTGTAGGATTTCTTAGTAGTCACATAAGAAAACCGATGAACGGGTTTGTGTTTTGTTATCCTTCTGGAACACAAACATGAAAGTCAGCCTGCACATTATTGAAATACTACTGAAAGTGCCAAAAAGCATCAGGACATAAGGTAGCAGATAACTTCTAGAATCATCAATAAAACTTTAGTAAACATTCATCCTGGGATGTACCTAGGATCTCTTGTAATACGTCTAATACCAAGTAGCACAGCTTGGGTTGTGCCTGTACTGATACTGGTTATCTGCCCTTTTTGCAATTTTATGGTGAAGACGAGTTTGAATAGTCTAGATCACCGTCAGGGCATGGGCTATTAAGTAATGCATATGATCAGAAGTTCAGTGCTCAAGCTAGCTCTGTAGTTTACTTTTCTGCAGCTGTATAGATACACTCTTAGCTTTTGTAGGACATCTACAGTAAGAAGGCAATCTGAGAGTCTGATTGATCTGTCCTAAAGATGCCCTAAAGTAATTTGGCTTTCATGTCTACATTAGGAGAAGAAGGAAACTTTCAAAATGGATATTGTAGAACTGAGAGAAAAAATAAATGTTGCCCTCTGTTTTGTATATTAGGACAATGAGATGTCTCACTGAAAAAAGCAGGATTTGAACTTTCATTTTATTGTTACTTCTCTACCAAAAGAATAACAGCCTGAATACATTTAGCAAGGTCAAGCAGAATTTTGCTACTCCTTTTAATTTATCTTCATCCTGCTGTATTTAGGATAACATTAACATACTGTGAAAGGAAAATTTCAGGTAAAGTGTTTTGATGAGTTTCTATTTTTGAAATCTGAGCCAAGATGATGGGTTTGCTGTTTTGAATAGTTCATCTCACTGTTAAAAAGTCTTGGTAGACCACATCAAACACTTCGGGGTATAACTAATGGAAAAATAGCAAATGTAATAGTAACCTTTAAATTTCCATTGTATCATTTTTTTAAACCTCCGTGGAGATGAGTAATATTTTTCCCAGGGCCATTATATTCCGTCTGTTAAATGTCTCTGTTTCACAGCAGGCAAGTAGTTTATGACTCTCAAGGGAAATCAGATTTGGACCTGCTGCAGCCATTACCGAGGAAATGTTCTTGTACGCAGCAGTATGTATGCGCGTATCTAACTGGCAGGCGTGCTTAAATCCTGTTTAAAATGTAAAACTAAGTCTGTATATAAGGTTCAAGGTCAGCAAAGCAACGAAGCATCTGTGTTATATTAAGACTCTTCAAAGTGCTCAAGTTCCTTGCAGAATAGGTTCTCAAGTGGTTCCCTGAAAAGGGAAGCATATTAGCATATGCTTAAATGATTTCCTGAGTTCAAGCTGGAGAACAGTTACAGGGGCAACAGTTATAGTTACTTCCTTGTGGTTTTCCCAGCTCAAACTACCTAATAATTGACTTTATAAAGGTGCTGTATTGCTTTGTCTGTTTTGTCTGTCTCCAGCTTCCTACTGAAATTAGAAAATAAATATGTCTCGTGTTGTTATGTAGTCACAGAGGATTGGTTCATTGAGGCCAATATATCGCTTCTGACAGTGAGTGGTAACAGGTGCTTAGGGAAAGAGAATAAGAGGTACAGCAGTGATGAAAAGATCCTTCTTGTTAGATTTTGATACGCGAAGCTCCAAAGATCTTACAGACCAGTTTTTAATATTTTTTTTTCCTCCCCCAGGATTAAGTGGCTTCAACAGGGAAGCAGAGGGCTCTTTGGGAATGTGTTTGAAGATGATGTCTATATTCTTATTGATACCTCCCAGTCTATGAAGGATAAGCTGCCACGGGTGAAAGAGAAAATATTTCAGCTCATACAGGTGTGATAAAGTGATGATTCTGACAACTGACAAGCATTTTAGACTAGGCTGATCTTTTCTGGGTGGTTATTACTCTAGGTTCTGTTTTGTGTTTGATTTTGTTTTGTGGTTTTTTTTTAAATTATTTTAAAAAACCAGAAGCATTATAAAAATATTTTGATTTTCCTTGGTGTGCTCATTTTTCAGTTAAAAATTTATATTGTTTCCTCATTTGAATAAATATTTGAAAAAAAAAGAGGAAAATGTTAAAAATTAAAAAAGCTTTAGTAGTTCTTCTTTCCCTCAAGTCACCTCCCTCCTAAAAAAAATTGAAAGAAAAAACCAAAAAAACCCCTATGCAATAAAACACATTTTCATTTTTATTTTTAGGCAGCGTCATCCAGTTCCACTGGCATGTTGTGATTTGTAATGTGTGTTCTAGATTCACTTTCATGCTTTTACAATAGAGGGTCTAGAACGTTTTGAACTTGCTTGCATCTTACAGTAACTCAGAACTTTGCAAAGGGACTTGCAAAGTGCAGAAGTACCTCAAAAGCAGTGAGTACTGGGAGACACATCTAATACAGGATTTATCTTACCTAGTTTTAGAAATCTACAATGATGTCACCTAAGCTTACATTAGTATTTGAGAGAAGCAGGCACTGTTAAAACATGATTAATCTTAACTTTTTTAGACCTGAGAGGAGTAACTGACAGAAATTCCATTAGTCTGGCATTGATAGCAATCATTATTAGGGATAGAAAATGTAAAACTGTAACAGAGGTTTTTGAGCTAAGTGCACAAGTGATAGGACATAGTATCATGTGGTCCTCTAGGCAGATCAGCACTAGAAAATTATTAGATACCGTGACAGAAGGTTTCACGGGCAGCTACACAGAAATGGTGATGAAAGGGAGGCAAAGATTCCAGGCTCTGAAATTTTGTACTAGCTTGCACAAATCTCTCCCTCCTTACAACTTCTGTCCAAAAGCAACTTCAGCAGATTCTTAGCTTAATTCTCTCTAGCTGTCCTAGTTCCCCTTGCCAGTGCTCTACATTGATTCTTGTTCTCCTCCTCTAAATGATGTCTGTCTTTGATTCTGATTTCAATTTCCTTTGGTCAGCAATCATAATCTCTTCCTTATACCACTATTCATACCAAGTTTCATCTCTCTCTTTCTTGCCCTCCTAGATATTTGACATATGAGTAAATGAGGACTTACATCAGGAAGTTCAAGTAATCTTAATAATTTTAAGCAATAATTCGCTCTCTCTCCATATGTCTCTTTGTGTACCATAACTGAATGTTATTGTAATTTATTGTAACCATATAATCAGCTCTGTATAATAATTAAAACAACTCCTACCAGTCAGTATTTCAGGATACAAGTATTCTTTCTGTTAACACTGAGTAAAATTCAGATGCTGTCTCTTGCAGGAACAATTGAGATGCAAAAAGAGATTTAACTTTGTGAAATTTAGTGCTCAAGCAGTGGCATGGCAAGAGAAACTTGCTGAAGTTAATGAGGAAAATTTGCAAGATGCTTGGCTTTGGATAAAAGGGCTTGAGGTAACATGGGAACTAATTATCATAAAGCGTGTTTGTACAAAGTTATATTTGTGTCTTCTCTTTCTGTATGGCTGGGGTATTTTTGGATTGACTAAGTATTTGACTTGAGTAAGCTGAAAATATAGATGATGTATAGACTTTAGTAGATCTGAGTAAAACGTATTATCTTTGTCAGGTATAATAATCCTTTAACAGTGGACCTGTTTATAAGATCATGTTAATTAAACTTGCAGCCTGCTATGTTTAGTAGCCACAATGCAAGCTTTGGCTAATTTGGTTTCTCTAGGCACCATGACAGTGCTCAGACCCTGTGTCTAAATTTGCCACTCTTGGTGCAGGGATGCTGCATGGATGAGGGCTGTCGCTGGCAGGCTTACAGCTCAGGGATGGTACAGAAAACTGGTGCCAGTGAACTGGAGGAGCATTTCTAGTCCCTTTTGGTGCCTAGACAGACAGCTGACTGTAGCCTTCATAGGAACATGAGAGCAACCATACTTCGACCTGTCTACTGTCTGTCTACTCAATATTCTTTCTCTGACAGTGGCCAAAATCTGAGGATTTTTCCCTGAAACAGTAGAAATGCTTGTAGTTAGCCACAGTCAGCCACCAGACTGTAGCTGTCGGCAGTTTTAGGACCAGTTAATGTGTCAAATGTGGACAGCAATGTTATGAGCACAGGACTGAAAATCAGTTGTACAACAGTACCGATATATCCCATGTCAAGTTTTCTAACACAAAAAACATGTTTATAAAATAAAAGTCCTCAGCATTATGACAGCTTTTCCTCAAGCTTTATCATGAAATTCTTGGGGAGGAGGGAATAGTGGAAGCTACATAATACCTCTGAGACTACAAAGCAAGATAAATAACTTGGTATTCTCAGAAAGTACTACCAGACAAACACACGGAGAAAAGAAAGTATTAGTGTGGCCTCACTGAGTAGTTGGTGAATACTTATAACTGAGGTTAGTAAACTTAGTTTTACTGCCTTTCTTGAGACTTGAAAAGTTGGCAGTGTTTAAGCCATATACATGGTACAGCATCGTGCAAGTTCAATAATACTTTGAACTACTATACTTTGATACCATCTTGCACCATTTGGGAATGGCCTTTTTCATCATTATTCATGAAGTTGTGAATTGTTGATTATAAATTTCCTTCTAAGTTCAGATCTAGACATCTGAAATGGTACAGAAAACAGTCTACTTTTTTCGGGGATGACATCTGCTGCTGACCTTTTAGTCTGTTTAAAGCAGTGCAGGCGTAAGTCTGAGATCAGAAAGCTGGCTTTAGAGTGAAGCTGAAATGAACAGAGGATTGCTCTGGAATATTAATCAGAGTAGATCCTTTGATCTTATTTTATACACATTGGTCCCGGGATGTTGAATAAGGAAGCTGAGCTATAAACAGCAACTAACTGTTCCTTAAAAATCCTTTAGAGGTGCTAAACTTTAAAACTTTGGGGTGATTATGCCATGTAGTTGAAGCATGTCAACTTTGTTTAAACGCTGATAAAAACAGTAACAGTAGCAACTGAGAAATTTAAAATTAACAGCTGTTATTGTAAGGTACATAGTTATTTCACTCACATCATCAGCATCCACAGTATTTTCCCATGATATAGTGGAAGAAGTTGTTTTGTTTCAAATCAGATCAAACCCACGTACCATTATTGAAAAGAGCCAGGATGGCAAATTTACACATAATAATGAGTGATGTGTGCCTAAAACTTTATAATGCTTACTAAAACATTAGTAATATTAGCTATATTTAACACAAAGAAAATGGCTCAGGCTAGTTATTTCTTATGAGTGAGTACTGATAAGGATTGTTTGTGGATTAGAAGATAGGACTATAAAGTATCTGAACTGTCTTGTTGTCTGGCCCATGTAGTCTTACGTAGACATACAGAGTCACTCTCAGAGTGTATCTCCTATTCCATTTCACCTGATTTACTTACTCTGCCCTTTCTAATAGAACTGTTTGCTGGAGAGATGGACTGGAGGAAGTTTTAACACAATTATTTGGACTGAAGAAATAATGCTATCTTTTAACATATTTTTGCATGTATGGGTCAATGTTAGTGATTTACATTTAGCTTCTGTAATGCATTATATATGTGGATCCTGAGTCTCTTCTCACTTACACCACTGCAGTCCTCACAGCCCTCCAAACTGGTACTAAAAAACACTCATACCATTTCAGGGATTTTGCTTTGGCCCCATTGAAAGGCTAAGACTAAGACTTCATGAAACACTTTTCCATACTGATATAACCTTACATTTTCCTTAAATTTGGAAGGCCTTGTACACTGAATTTTTGAAAGGTGGAAGTCTGAAGATGTAAACTGTAATTTTTAGGTTCCCATAAGCTGTGAAATGCATTTCAGTGAGTCTGGAGTTGCATTTAGTCTAAAAAGAAAAAACACAGATCATGATCACCAAGTTTGTGAATGACACAGGAAAAGTGCTAGTATTACTCAAATATGAATATTTAAGGGGCACAGTATTGCTTTATTGCGTATGTTTTGCTGTTATAGCTAACTTCTGTGCCTAAAAATACATGATGTTTACATTGATGTGCTGAGGGGGTAGATGGGAGATAGTCTGGAAAAAATACTGTTCAGAAAACCAGGAAGTCCTTTACCTATTTTTGAGAAATAAACCCATACAACTCTTTTGAATATGTACTTCAAGGGAATGTGATGAGTTGGCTGTCAGGAGCAGCATTGGGAAAATATAATCAAATATAACTTTTATTTCACATCTTGCTATCTGTTTATAGTCTTTTAGTGATTGCTTTTGCTTCTACAGCTTCTATTTCTGTTGCCTGTATTTTGCTTCTGCATGTTTCCATAAGTACTGAATACCAATTTTGTACCAATTTATGTTACTTTGACATTTGATTTGATTTTTCTAGCTATTTGACATAAATATTTTCACCATTTTATTACTCATTTCAGTTCTGTAATATCCCTTGAATCAGTACACTGTCATATGAATTTAAGAATAGAGGCAAAGAACTGTTAGTATTTATAGCAGTGTATTTGTTTTTTTCTTTTTGGTTTCTTAGGCTGGAAGTTCCACAAATACACTCAAAGCTCTCCAGGTTGCTTTTGCCGATACTGACACTCAGGCTATCTATCTCTTGACTGATGGGAGACCTGACCAGGTATTTTTGAAATGAGAAAACAGAAAATGCAGTAATGTGGTGCTACAGTGATGGTGTCAGAAGGCTGAAGTATGAGATTAATATCATACCTGCAGAGCTGAGTCTCTTGGACATTGTCATAATCTTGAAAAATTGTATGTGAAAAATGTGCTGTTTGTGAATGGGTTTTGATTAGAACTCTCTGCCCATAGTCTAGTCTTTGGTGCGTGATAACTCATGACATTTCCCATGAGTTATTTTAAGGATCTGGTAACTGATTAAACATTAAACTGTATGTTAGTATCAAGGTTAGGATTTGTGTTAAATAAAGTATCTCCCTGATTTAGTACAAATATCTCATGAATTAAAAATCAGAAAATAATGATGGTCCCATAGAATCATAGAATTGTTAGGGTTGGAAGGGACCTTAAAGATCATCTAGTTCCAATCCCGCTGCCAGGGGCAGGGACACCTCCCACTAGATCAGGCTGCTCAGAGCCCCATCCAGCCTGGCCTTAAAATCTTCCAGGGATGGGGCTTCTACCACCTCTCTGGGCAACCTGTTCCAGTGTCTCACCACCCTCATGGTGAAGAACTTCTTCCTAACGTCCAGTCTGAATCAACCCATCTCTAGTTTTAATCCATTCCCTCTAGTCCTACCATTACCTGACATGCTAAAACGTCCCTCACCAGCTTTCTCGTAGGCCCCCTTAAGATACTGGTAGGCCACTATAAGGTCTCCTCAGAGCCTTCTTTTCTCCAGGCTGAATGTCCCATGATATGGTTGGATTTAAATATTAAAACCCTGCAATCCTGTGTGATGGCTTGAAAACCTGAAAAGAAAATGTTTGATAGCAAAATAAAAAAACCACCCAAGTTTGTGTTCAATGTTTTTCCACGAAGAACATGTCAAATTTTTAGGTAGGTACCTTCTTACATTCTGTTGCAGAACTTACAAAAAGGCTATGTCATGTCTGAGGAGTAAGGGCCTAATTATTAATTTAAACCATTTTCCTAGAAAGGTGTTACCATTAATATTGTTCCATTAGGTCTCTGTATGATACCAAATCCCATTTTCATCCTACTGAGTCAAATTTGATCTCATGTAGGTGCAATTCTGGAGTAGCAGTGATCTGGAGTTGCTTTAAGTCTAGCTTTAAATGGATAATAAAATCAAATGGGTTGTTACCGTGACTTTTTAAAATGATACTCTTTCATGTTGTATTGGGTTATATAACACCAACTAAAAACTGGGAAAAAAACCAGTTGAACCAAAAAAAAACTTGTTGATCAGATATAATGATGCAAATTAGGTAGAACTGAGCTTATAAATTGTAATGCGCAGCGAAAACTAGCTGGTATGCTAAGAATACTTTATTTGCTATTGAAAATTTAGCTTGGTTGTAATGGCAGATATGCAGCAAAACTCTGACTTAGGTAAATTGCTGGGCTGAAGGGCACATAAAATTAATTACTGAAGCCTATACAATAAATCTAGGATTCAGGAAGTATAAACTTTCAGAAAGAATTTATTTAAATCTTGATAAAGAAGAAAAATGATAAAGGCTCACTTTTCTTTTTGTTCTATTTTTCTTGATAAAAGTAAAGTGGCCCATTGGGAAGGGTGTATTTATATGCTTCAAAGACATTTGAATATCAAAATGTAAACGTGAATTAAATCAGCAGATGAGAAACTTTGACTTAGATCTTTTAATGTTTTTAGTTTCAGTTTTAATCTTTGATATTTTCTAAAGATAAGTTGATTGTTATTGACTGTCACTCATTAAAACTCAATTTACAATAGATCAGAATCTTTCATTGTTTCACACTTACTTTTGCTAGCTAGCAGTGTGTATTCATATTTTGTTAAAGAATAATTTGGCTAAAGATACATTTATATTTCTTTTTTCCTAATTAATAATGGCTGTTATGAAATATGTTATACTTTTTAGACGAAAAAGAGGAAATGACCAAGATTGCTTTTAACTATAAAGTGCAACAAACAAATATATTGCAAATATCAGCAGAAAGCTAAATTTATTAACATTTATGTCAGTATTCTGAACAACCAAAGTGTTATCAGAAGTTAGAGAATTTCTTTCTACCAGATCCTTCAAAATTTTTAGGCATGGCAGATCTTTTACTTCCTTGCCTAATTTTTATTTATTTATTGGAGGAAGAACACTAGCTTTCCTATTTTCTCAGCCTCTGTTTTGTTTTCTGGTATTGAATCAGTTTATCATTGAACTAATTTAGCTTAATAAAAATAGCAACAGTTATATACATCCAAAAATATTCAGTTATATACATCCATTGATACTAAACACCGGTGTAGTAGTTCGGTTTCCTATACTTAGTAATTTCCTTTAAGACTTCAGAAACAGAGTACTGCTTATATTATAATTTAAACTTTATTTGTTAGAGTATCCTGTGCCTTAATGCATTATCATTGTTTCAAATTCAATTTTAATTAGCTCATTTTATATAATTATGAAATAGCAATCCATATAAAATGTATGCTTTTTACGAATCTACGTCTGTCTCTAAGCAGCAGTATGACTGATTAGATTCTTACAAATTCTTCATATTTTGATAAATACATTTCTAGATGTCACATGTTTAATATACATTTTTCAATTTTCAGCCCCCCCAAATAATTCTGGTTCAAGTCCAGCTTCATCGTAAAATTCCCATCCATACAGTATCCTTCAACTGTGATGATATAGAAGCTAATAAATTTTTATACAAACTATCTACTGAAACTGGGGGACGGTTTCATTATTACAACATTTATTTGACTGATCCTGATGCTGCAGAGTTTATTGTTGTGAGTATTTTAAAATAAATGTGTTTATTTCTTCATGCTATTGAAGGAACCACAGGACTTGCATTATTGTGATTTCACTATTACAATAGATTATTAAAAAAAAAGATTGTTAATCCTAGTCAGATTTGAAGTCACGTGAAAGCAATAAGTGTGCCATTTTTTGCTTATGGAATTTTATTAGACAACAACAACAAAATGCCCAAATATCATGCAACATACATTCGTACTGCTACTGTTGCAAAAAATGACCAGCCCAAAAAACATATAGACCAAATTCAGCTCTGGAAGAAATGTATGTGATCTTTTTGTCTTAGAAATAACTTACTGTTTAAAATGAAACCATGGTTTGTATTCTGTTAATAAATGAGGGAATGAAGAGCTGAATTTGAATGATGATGAATGCATGATTCTATGAATTTTGCTGGAAGTTTGCTCTACAATAGCCACTGGGGAGAGATCTATAATGCATAAAATGACTCGAATAGCAGTGAAGTGTGACTAAGCAGCTCAATCTAACAATCCCCAATAGGAAATTTCTGAATAGATTATCAGAAATGCCCATTTAAAGCATATTCTTGCTTTTAATTAAAGTTAAAACTCAGTTAATTAGTTCCACAAATTTTAGAAATGGTGGTAGTGGAACAATGAGAAGAACCAGGAACTTCCTGTAGTAGGAAATTTAGAACTTTGCAGATACTGATCAGAAGGAATATGTGAAAATACTTCAGCTCTTGAAAGATATCAGAGAATGTGCTGGGCAATTTCGATGATTCTGCAGATGTGGACTGTGTGACACTGCATACGTTGGAAAGATGAGGGACAGAGCCTGTGTTGTCCATCTCCAGACTTTGGGCCCTGTGGGAGTTGTAAAGGGATCATCATTGGAATTTCCTTCCTGTTTCCTCCTGTAGTCCAAATCCTTCCCAGTCAGTTCCAATGTTTATTTGAAGAGTATGGCTTTTACTTCCCATTTTTCATGGACACTATGTGATACAGCTGTGATCTGTAGAATGACAAGGCAACAGTTGTAATGTACATATCTTGTATTGTATTGTATTTGTTTACTTACTTATTTGCTCACTTGCTTGGAATGAGGGGAGCTACTGACCTCATTATTGTTATTCAGAAACATGGCTGTTCATATCTCAAGGGGTAACCGGCTTGTTAGGGAATGATTGTCCTTTTCCTAAAAAGGAAGAAAAATTTGAAAGGCTGTATTGCCAAGCACATTTTAATCTTGTTTTCTATAAGCTTGTTCATACGTACGGAAAGTGAACAAATCAAACTGTGATGTAGGAAACAGAGATACTACCTGAAAAGATATACAAAATTATGCACCTGTCCTAACCTAGTCATTATTCTGAATTATTATCAGAGCTTGCATAGTTTCAGTTCAGAAATTAAACATGTTTAGGAGTAATTGTAATAAAGGAGTAGGAGTAATAAAACATTTGATTTTCATTTTGTTAGAGCGAGGACATACATCTTTTGAAAAGAGAGATTGAACAAGGAGAAAGAGACCTAGAGACAGTGAAGACCTTTCATGCCGAATGTCTGATGATGGATTGTTATAAAGGAGAAAATGATCCAAAGAATAAGTATGTCCTCATACTGCTATTATGCTAATTATAGATAGGAGCTATTTGTTACATTGCTCCTTGTTCATTGTCTTGCATTTTAACCTCTGACATTCTCCTCTTTTAAAAAGAAAGGTTGTTAGTTTTGTGGAGCTTTTTTAAATAGTTACAGTAATGGAAAAGAAAAATCTGGAAAAACATACCAATACTGTGATGCCTGAAACAAAATTATCTCAAATATCTCAATAGTCTCAAATTATTAGAAATAAAGCAAAGAGGTGAAAATATTTTTCTGTCTCCGGCACATGGTAAAGTTGCTCACTCTGATGCCGAGAAGTCACAAAAAATTATTGTCTTATTGGTAGAGCTAGCTTAGTACTTCATGACTAAATTGCTATTCGTTTGGATAGGCTGATTGAACATAAATTACATACAAATGTATTTGTTTAAAAGATGGTAAACACCATAACAGAAATTCAGCTGACTTCTTTTCACGTTTTTGATCTTACAATGTGTGTCTGTATGTTCATATCATATTTATCCTTGCTTTTTATCAAACGATAAGTAATTTCATCATTAAAAAGAGTTTCATGTTCAGCATCAGTTGAAAAACATGCTGAAAATCGCACAGTGCCAAGAATGACCATTCAAAAATAGGTCCTGCCACAGCATACTGGAGGCAGACTCCTGAGCCACTGTGGAAAAGTTTTCTGCGAGTCTGAATATACTGAGTTTCTGTTCGGGGAACAAACAGAAACAACCAATAGCTTCAAACATGAAGTTACTTGTAATCTGTACAGGAGCACAGCCTTAATAAAAAAATAGCCTGTCCGGTACCTTATTTATCTGTGCAGTAATAGTACCAAAGCAAAAAACTACATTTAAAAAAATATCAGATTTTTAAGACAGAAATCTACTAAAAACAGTAAGTTAAAATAAAGGTATTAAAAATAAAGTAAAATAAAGTAAAATAAATTAAAAGTGGAGAATGCTGTGGAATGATTTCATATGTATGGAAGGGCAGGCAGGATGTCCAGTATAAAAATGTATGTGAGTATTTATTTCAGAATTTGCACATTTTATCTTTTATTAATGCTGGGACATAGGTATATATACGTGTGTGTGTGTATATATATATGTACATATATGTATGTATGTGTGTGTTAGTTATTTTCATTGCTGATGGTAGGTTTACTCTTTCCCCCAGGATTCAAAGTGGCCATTACAGAACATTCTAACCTTATTAAAATATATGAGGGTGTTGCCTTAAAAGTAATGAAAGTCTTTTAAATAGACTAAGAAACAACTTTTAAATAGTTTAAAAAATAAGAATATTTTAACCTCCTTTGAACTCCCCTTTGAAATGCAGACTAGGATAATAGAGAAGACATTTTTCCACTGTTGAAAGCATTTGAAATGAATATTTGAATTACCAAAAGACTTCAGTTTAGTGGTTTTTGTTAAGCCAGTGATATATGTTTGAAGTAATTTCTTGCTTGTTTCTTCTTTTTGTCACTTACAAGCAGTAATCACAAGCAGAAGCATACTGTGTCTTCTGAAACCGAAGACGTCGAAGAGCTGAGTACTCCTCTGAACAGTAGGCCATGCTGTGCTTCAGAAGAGCTAGCGCTGACACCACATCAGCAAACCCGGCAAACCACTGCTGACAGTCTAGCCCAAAGAAAGAAAGCATTATGTGCAGGTAAGACTAAAATGAACCGTAGTTGTTAGCAGATTTTATCCACTAACTTGAAAAGATTTTTTTAAAAATAGCAGGAAGCGTCCCTCACTGCAGGAACAAATGAAGCCTTTGATGATTTAAATAATCATCTTTATGAAATTCTAACTAACCTCTTCATTTTTTCTTTTCAGACATCTTACTCATTTGACTCGATCAGACAAATGAAAAATTAAACATTTTGACCGAATGTTTTGAAAGCTCTGTAAAGAGTTTTTTAACAGTAGATATTAAACCCTTGTCACTTTTTATTCTAAGTACATCATTGTCAAGAATGAAGTGCTGATCTATGCTTCACAAGTTCCAGCATTACTTACACTAATATTTCTCCTTACTACACTATGTTTCTTTTTGAAGTATCCTTTCTATGCAGTCTAAAACCAAATTTACCTGGCTGATGTAAAAGAAGTCTTCATCCTTGGGAAAGTACGAAGTACAAATCAGTGCTGAAGTAATTTAGTATTTGAGATTTTGTGTAGGCAGTCCCGTAAAAATTGGGACTAGGTACTAAAGAGGAACTCAAAAATCCCAGGCATGTATTTGAGCAATAAGTTAGCTCTTACTTTCTTTCCCTTTCAACGCTTACAGAGCAAACAAAGACAAGTCTGCTGCGAATCCTGAGCCACAGTGTGAAATCTAGGGAAGAAAGCCCAGAGGAAGGAATATCTCCTGAAAAGAAGAGTTTTTCTGTCAAAAAGAGTGTGAAATGTACAACCGTTTTCAAAGGCAAGTGGACAGAACAGGAAGCTCTGGGTGGGGCAGATGATAACATTTCTCCTGCTGCATTTGTAACTAATGGCACCTCATTTGAGGCAAAACCATGCAGACCTGCAGTACAAAGGACTGGGACACAGCAGAGGTGCAGAGAGCTGGACACGCAGGAGGGTATTGTAACAGGGTCCTTACAGCTGCGGACAGAGTCCTGCCAGTGCCCAGAGTATTCCGTTTACAACAGTTTAGTTATGTCCACAGTATGCAGCTGAGTTACAACCATACCTTAGACTGCTGAAAGGGTATCACAGTTGCTTCATATCAACAGAAGAAATGGATCTTGAGAATCTTGTTATACAGTAATAGATGGTTGTAGTGATGCAGTAATTTGTAGTTATGTTCAATGTTGAGGTTAAAGCTGGGAGTGTTGCTTCTAATTCTGTAATGGGAGGTTGCACTTTATTGATATGCTTAGACTTGCAAAAAACATGCTCTCTGGGACAGACACATATAGAGACAAAAGTGTTTCCTTGTATACACAGGGGGCTTGTATACACATACAGATGGTTTTCATTTCTCTCAGTAATTCATGCAACTGTTAACTTTATGATGGGTCCTCTAAGTTGTTCTAAAACTCATCTATGGTACTTAAAGATATATGACATCTTTATATTTCAGCCTCTTATTTTTAGTTCTTTATAGGCCTTTTATAAAAATTTTCATAGCGGTATACGTTAAATTAGCCACTCCTGGCGATCTCATTAGTGATAGTACTTGGTATCACATCTTGAATTTGGGAATAAACTGGTTAATCTTTCTTTTTGGGTTATAAGAAATAAATACATACAAAATTCATTTTTTTAAAAAAACAATAAATTATTCTCCACCTATTTTATACATTTTGTCATTGATTAATTAGGGCTCATGAGGCATATAGTAACATTGTTACTATTGATCAAGCACCAAGAAATGCAGGAAACATAATTCTCGTTGATTAATTTAGCAACTGAAATAGACATTATTTTGTAGTCTTTGTGACACTGCTAGAAGGCTCAAATGAAAAACTGATGCTATTGTATGTCAGCTTATCTATGTATACTTTTGTGTGCACAAAACCTGTGAGGTAATGAAATGCAAATGTTTTATCTTAGATCTGAAATTGCAGAAAGCTGTGAAAAGGACATCTAAAAGGTATGTGTGTGCATATATCGATATGTCACAAAAATTATAGTTTGTATTTTTCTTCAGTAATTTCAGACTTCTCAAATGTATTTCTACCTTGTGCTACATCTTAAAGTCTCTTTTTTCTAGTCCTCTAGATATCTCTTCGGCTCTTTGGTTAAAGACTCATGGCTTGGTTGCTAGGCGACTCACCATCATGGATGCCTTAGCTCCTACAGCTGTCCCTCGTGGTACCAAATACATCCCAGTTCTGGACAAACACGTAGTTTCTAAAGTATTTGATGAGGTAAAACTCTTACACTGTTTCAGATCAAACATAAAACTTGGTATTGTTTTCAAAAGGGTTTTTTTATTCATTTCTATAAATGTCATAGTTGCATTCTGAAGTGTTCATTGTAGATGGTTGATGTGCACTAAATGTATAATGCATATCTGAATGTTCATTCATGCGTCAGTAAGAAGATAACACTGATAGTTAATAGTATTTCTTGCAGACTTTACCCATAAGTTTTAGCGCTATATATTTTTCTTTCACAGTTACCAGCTGATGGCAGTGTGCAGCCATCAGGTGTTCAGCAATTTCATGAGCATCACAGCCTCTACTGATATGTATTAATTCACTGGAGTATGTATTTTAGGTCCATAAAGTCATTTGGAAAACTGTGGAGGTGCACAGTTTGTGGATTTGTGCATTCTCAAGGTTGACATGTGTCCACTAAGACCTTTTGAAAAGTATTGGAATTCAGCAATTAGAATTTAGTTGTAACAGGTGTAGACAATTGTGAGATTCTGGAGGTGAAAAATTCATGATGACTTGTGTATCATGAAGCTCTAGCTGCCATTCCATTTAAAGGAAGTCCATTTTGTGGCAATTTGCTCTATTTCTTCTTGTATGATGCATCCTGTGAAAGTCTTATGAATATGCTGCAGCTAATTTTAACTAATACTCAAAGTAAAAGCTAAACAGCATCTATTTAAATAATAAGGGGTAAGCAAGGGGTTTGGAATAGAATGTGATATACAGTGAAGTGAAATATTTATTAAAAATGTACACATTTGTACATTTTAAAGTTTTCATGTTCGTTTTTTAAATTTAGGAATGGGAATTTTTGCTATAGCATGCAGATTGTGGAAGCAAAACCAGATCTTCTGGTTTAGTAAAAGCAAGTCAAACCCAAGACCTTTAAGGATTTTTTTGGAAGCGTGATATTTTTTGTATGCTATAAAAAGATGGCTTTTTGTATCAAAAGCATTAAATATTGTGTATTTTTAACATTTCTGATGTAAAGTAGCCATTTTTCAAAAGATATATTCAATGATTACTAAACTGTACAAACCAATCTGCTCGAAGTGAAATATCAAACCAAAGACATTGTGACTTTCCCATAACTCGTATGACTGCTTTCTGAAGTGACTTCTTTTCCCATCTTCTTCTGAATACACTAAGTAGAGCTCTTTCTGCCATGTTTCTAAATGAAGACTCCTTCAAATCCTTTCAATACAATCCTGAGCTGCATTTGAACTGCTATTTGCAAAAACAGCAGTCTGTAAAACATAATGGTCTTCGAAAATAGTTGAAGCTATGATTCAGCAAGTGATACAGGTCATTTTTAATGGTAGTTAATGGAAGGTTACGGTAGTCCATTTCAGGGCTGAACTAAGTTCACTGTTCTTAGAATGAATTTAGAGTTGTACAGAATTCAAACAGTGATGCACGGACTTTCTTTAGATTCAGGGATATAAACACAAAATAATACACCATTTTTACCACTTTTTTTTGTACCTGCTAATCCCGATTAGTTGCATAGAGATACTCAGTTTCTCAGGCAGCGCAGATTTATTGTTCTATGAGTAGAGGCATGGATTTTTGTGGATCTGAAGCAGGGAAAGGAAAAAGAAGGTTGGGGGTTGCACACGTGGTAGAACCAGTAGAATTTGTGAGCTATGGAACCCATTCTCCCTCAAGCCCCATACCAGCATATCAAGGAAAAGCAGAAAATAGGTTCTTGGACTAGACACAGAGCTTGAATAGGAGACATTAACAAATTGATTAAGAATCTTGATTATTGCAATACTTCAGAAGACTTCATTGAACGTACAGACATTTTTGCATTCTTCCTTCTGAGATAACAGTTTTCGTACCGTGGAATGCAGAAAGCCTTGTTTGCTTCTCTGGGGATAGTATAATTTTTATTTTCGGTCCTTGCTAGCAGTGATGATGGAGTAACTATGAGCAGTTTTCTCACCTTGGGGTTGCAGCAAGCAAAAGGTTTCCATGACAACTGTTCATTAACAAGAGCCTGACCTGTTATTTTCAGTTCTATGTGACCTGTCAGTTTCACCTGAGTTATTTCAAAGCGGTTAATTCATTAAACTACCCATCAGATTCCTTTCCAGAAAAAAATAATAAGTGGTTTGGGGTCTTGTCTAAATTATGTGGTGGTAGCTCTGGAGCAAACCTTCCCACAGAACCATCTGAGTATCTGTTGCAGATTGTGTCATCTTAAGTACAGCTTTGCAAGTCATGGAGTTTGGACTCAAAGCTTTGCTCAGAACACTGAAGTTCAGATTCAGACAACCAAAACATCTTGTTTGGTCTAAAATAAGAAAGGTTTTTCTAGGGTTATTTATGCTTTGGTTTTGTCTTCAAAAATTTGAAATTTTGGTTTTGAGTTAAAAGCCTTTTTGAAACAAGTGAATTCTTTTGATATGAAAGTTTAAGTATTTGATTTAGAAAAATGACAAAACATTTTGGCACTAAAAAAGCTTTCCTGTGATTTCTTTCAGCTGCATCTGTCAAATTTCACTTGACTTTGTGAGCAGTTTTCATTGCACTCAAGTATGCATAATATTTCAATTTTTCTATTTGCTAAGAACACATTCTATTCTGGTTTTATTCTCCAGTACTGTAATAATGTATTTATGTTTGTCTGCTCCTCATATTCTATTCAAAGTGTTTTATAAACTGTATTAAATATTAATTTTGCATATGATGCAGTTTGTACTCTGGGAATTTGTAGGGGAAAGTAGGAGAGGGCTTCTATGAAGCCCTGCTGAACTTTTATAAACTTGGTTTGAGTAACATAGCAGACAACAACCATAGCAGTATGGAACTGGAAGACAGGTACTCTCAGTTCCTTGCCTTTCAGCTTTCAAACTCTACCTGGAAATGACAGGTAGCCACATTTCATGGCTCACAGTTCTGGGCAGAGATTTACCTCATCTGTCTCTGGCAAGATACTTCACTGACATGTTGACATTAACTTTAGCTTCTAAGTGATCTTGACATTAATTTAATATGAGAAACTTTGATTTGGTCTGGCACTGATGTGACACAGATTCATTGATCAGAGATAAGATGTCCTCAGAAAGAAAGGAGACTATAAAGTCACACCACTGCTCTGGAAAAAATGGTCATACAGCAGTAATTTGGAATCCAGCTAGCCTGTGATGATTCAAACAGAAATAAAACATCACTGAAAAATGTTCTCAATTAAAGAAGTCTTTTAAATGTTTTATTTTCTGATTGCTTGCTTTATTTATCCACCAAGGGTTTTAGTTTTATTTAAATTGAACCTAATCCATCTTTTTGTCGTCTGTATCCTGATGTCAGAGAGGCACTTAGAGAAGCGTCCCACTCAACCATATGAACTGAAGACAGTTTTGGGGAGAGTAAAATTGGATTTTTTTCTGTTTATAATCATCATCAGGACATTGATATATAAAATAGCTTTACTTATATGAACTGCTGAGTAATTTAAGAGGCTGAATGATGGTGGGACTTTGGACTGAGAGATGGGAAGGAATCTTTCTTCCTCTCTGACATCTTTTTCTACCCTTTTCTCTGCCTTTAGAAGATCTACTTGTAAGTGTATGACTTCTATTTTATAAGGAAGTTGACTTATGTAGATGCTGTATTGTGAGATTTGAAAGGTGTTGAAGTTCCTAATTCTGACCAACCAGGTCAGGTACCGAAGTGTTATTGTGGTTAATTAAGACCAGTTTCAGTGAGCAATATCCACCTTGTTCACTCTTTAGTGATCAGTGTGATGGTGAAAAATGTCTCTTTCCACCTTTAGTACTCTAATTCTTTAGAAAATATTGTCCTCCAGAATAAGAGTATTAAATACACTTAAATAAGTAACTATCACACCTGTATGTTAGAATTAGATGCTAATAAGTATAGGAGAATGTTGTTTTAAAGCAATACAGTCTGGAATATGGTCATGATCTAGACGTGCTTGTCTCCCTTCTGACCTACCCTCCCATTATTAGAGTAACTTTTTTGACAGTACTGCATAGCTTCTGTGTCATTTCAGAAGATTTTATTAACAGACTGGAAACTATGTCTTAATTCTGACTTTTCTTTGGGGTGCTCAGATCTTTCTTTCTGCAGCCTTTCAGTGTTCCTTCTGTCCATTCTGATTCTTGGACAGGGACTCATGGGCATTCAGTTATTCTGGTGGAGAAAAAGTTGTAGGATAAATGAAGTATTTGTCTTTTATTGTATAATAGATGTTACCGTTGGCCCACATTAGCAATGACAAGAAGCGGATCACACTAATTAATCCTCAGGCAGTGAATCTTGATGCCTATAAAGAGAAGCTGGAACAAGCAATTAAATCCTATGAAAGGCAAGTCATGTTTGAAGTCTAATTTCAGATTTTTTCTTATGTAGTGGGTATGTGCTTACACATGATTTGCTCAATACTAGTAATTCTGCACATTGACACACTTTAATCCACCATCAACCTTTAGGACAAATGTTGATTTTCTTCAAAAAAGCATGCAGAATGAAAAAAACAGATGGTAGGCAAGGAGATAATAAATAATATGTTGCCCATATTATGTTTGTTCAATGACCAAAAAAAAATATTTTTTTAATTAAACCTGGGGAGGAATCCCCCCTAAACATACAGTAGTAGCCAGACTTCTAACTTACAATTAAGCTCCTGAATCCATAGACTGACATTTAAACTAGTGGCCAGCTTTTCACTGCCAGCTATGTAGCACCTAACTTTGTATTCAAGACTGTAACTGAGGTACCTATAAGATACTGACAATTTTAATTTTTTTTTGGAGAAAGATATGCATTGTTCCTATTAATTAAACGTTGGTAAAAGCACATCAGAAGTAAACAGGACAAGGACATTATATCTCTAAGCCATTTCTTTCCTTGATCTGATTTTGTGCTTTTTTTTTAAAGTAATGCAATTAGTTGACTACTAATGTCACTCAGTAACCTTATGAGAGCTTTGACTACAATTGTTTTAATAAATGAGATATCTTTTCAGGCTGTATTCTAATAACATTTACAGATGTAATTATTTCATGTGATCAGAAAACTCTTGGTGATAAGTATTTAGTCTTTGGTTTTTGATGAATTCCACTGAGGGCCTTTAAGGTTTTTTTTTTCCCTCTGCAGCTTTGTGATCATACCAGTTCTTTGTAAAGCATGTAATAGCTCTCTTTTTTATGCCCAATCTTTTTTATTCCCCATCTTTTGTGGTAAAAATTAAGAATTATGGGTTGCTATGTCTAATATTAATGGAATTCAATGAAGAAAAATCTATTGGGTTTGTGTCCTCTGCCACTGAGACAATATTGTTATTATTAGGCTGATGAAGAACTCATAGAAATCTGGATTTGTTACTCATTTTCATAGAAGGTTCAAGTGGTATATTTTTTACGGTGACTTCTGAGACAGCATTGAAGTTTTTCATTGCTGTGCCATACCATTGAATATTTTACATTTATTGACTTCAATTTTGAGGGAAAGAAAAGCGTTTTCTGCTTAAACTCTGATGATCTTCTACTGACAGCATTTGCACAGTCTCCCTAAAACTTTGATGGTTGGGAGTATGGTTAACTTATGTTTACCCATAGAGGTCAATGAATCAGTGTATTTCCAATAACAGGATTGAGTTCCTGAATTTTGTGAAAAAGATGTATAGAAGAGAGATCAGCCTGAAAATCCTTATCATTGACAATGTGAAAAAGATTTCTCATTGCTTTTCTTTTACATGTGAAACAGCAACCTGGTCAAATTTTTTGCTGTAAATGCCACAGTACTTTTCCAGTAATTGAATTTGCAAAGGCTGGAGTTCAGCTTTGTGAATGGTGATTGGTCACAAATTTATTCTGACATCTATAGATGAGGCAATACCTCAGGCCTTGCAGGTTTCAAGAACAGAAGCGAACATGACAATATCTTCCCCAAATGTAGATTGACCTTTGCATCAGATTAAGAAGGTAAAAAGTGGCAAGGGCAGAAATTTTGTGTTCTGACAAAGAGAATATCCAGTATTGAAGGAGAAAAACTCTGGAAGCCTCAAAATGTGTATGATCTTGTATAGCCAGAGGCTTTTACAAATGAATTAGTTACGAGCGTGCACATTTAGAAGTATGAAATAGGCAGTGGAGCATGCTGAGACTGCAGATTGTGAAAGAAGTAAGTAATTTACATTCTAAAAATGCTGGGGTTTGGTTTCTAGTAAATAAAATGAATCAACAAGAAATTCATATTCGAAGTCTGGTCTCCAGACAAAAAAGTCTGGAGCTTTTTTGTGCATGCACCAGTAAATCTGGCATTCAGCGAATCTGAATTTTTCCTAACAATTAATTTGTTCTAGTATTTCCAAAGGAAGTTTGAAATTTTTTCTATAATTACAGCAATTAGGATCATCAGTAGAGGTTTATTTCTATAGCATGAAATGAAGTAATTGAGTGAAGGCTTAATTGTTTGAGATGTTAATAAATAGAAAAAAACCTGTAAGCTAGATGATCTAATAAGAGTTTATAATTTATGTCTAAAAAGCAAAAGCAGAAAGTTTACTGGTGCTTTTAAAAGATCTTAGAACTTCATTGCTTTGGGATAATCACTTCTGTTTTCCTGTCGGTAGTTTTTCTTCATAGCCAGAGTTAAATGAAGTAGAAACATGAATAGCACAATGGAGGAGATACCTTAGGAGAAAAAAATTAAAAATTAGCATTGCTCTCCATGTGTCTTCAGGCTACAGTTTTCTGAAACTGTTTAATTGGAAGAACTTTGAGCTTAACTGGCATTTAATCGGTTTTGTTATTTGATTTAGCTTGCTGGTGCTGAAGAGAACCATCCATAGAAAATCTTGTCAGGAAACAGCAGTGATTGCCATTAATCCTTCTATGACCCTGGAATAGTCATGTTGCTACTTGATGGAAGATGCTGTTTTCCCATCTTCCCTTGCAGTTGATAATTTCATAGCTGAATGATAAGGGTACCATTTGATGATACAGTGCTCTTGGAATACACATCAGTGCAGATATCTTAAGAAACTGTGTTTATTTGCTAGTTTTGAGATGATCAGATGCACAAGAAACTGCATTCCCTCAAAAACTGCTTTGCTTTCTTTAATAGGCGCCTAAACCTAGTAATTTGGAGAGCACTATCTCAGGAGGAAAGAGACAAGTAAGCTATCACCTTTTAGTTTTCTAATTTACCTCTGAAAGGCTGGTCATAAATATTTTATACGTTTTTTATCACAATTTCTGTAACCAACTGGTTTTATTTTCAAACATTTCGTAACTATACCTTACTTTCAAAAATGTATATGTGATATGGAGTAATATTAGATCCTAGACCTCCTTCTTGCAGTGCTCATTATTTTTAACGGAAGGGACCTGCCTTCCATTTGAATGGTGCTGGTCTATTCTTAATCAGTGTCAAGTGGCGGGGCCTTGGGAGGGCAGCATGTCATTGTCATTGTCATCAAGGTAAATCTTCTCTCATCTGGTAAAGAGCATTCAGTGTCTGGTTTGTCAATGTATAATAAGCACCTTTATAGCGTGTGCTGGAACTGTATGTCACACTGGAAGTTTGTGCTACTTTAACTAGCCTGTTTCTGTGTTTATTTAGAAATTCATTTAGAAAACTAGCAACTGTATAAACAGGCCTGACATCAGTGAAGTTAGCATCTGTTTACTTCAGAGAATAAAGTGAAGATCAATTAATGAAAACTGAATTGGCAGGAAGTATTCTGGGCAGAAAAATGGGAATTAAAAGTAGAACGCTTTTAAGAAGGCTTAAGCTAATAAGCAAAAAATACACAGTTCTATCACCAATAAGGAGAACTAAAACCCCATTCTGGTGCAGAGAGGAAATGAAGGCTGTTAAAGAAAAGAACAGCATATAATTGAAAAAAGGAAATAGATGTCTGTTGACAGACAATGAATTACAGAGTATAGAAAGTTGACAAGGTAGTATCCAAAATATTGTATTGTTGGTAATGTATGGCCAATTATGTATATAAGGAAAAAAAAAAGTCCTAACAATTGTACAGTCTGTTGCTAGAGGGGCATATTAAAATTGCTAACATTGGTGCATAGAAATTGAAATATTTGATCTGTTTCTTTTCTAAATTTACAATTTGAATAATCATGATTGTGTATTACAAAAGAATGACGACATGCTTTCAAAATCATTAGTAATCTGAAGGGAGAGGGTAATGAGGTCTACTAGCTTGGTCACAGGAGTCCTGAAAGAATTGGTTGAGGAGCTCTCTGGTTCACTAGTGTGAAATTAAAAGGCTATCCCAGATACTAGGGAAATTCTAGTGTTCAATTGAGAGATCCAACTCAGAAGATAAGTTAACTTTATACCAGTCAGTGTAATGTCAATACGAAGCAGTTCCTAGAGGAGAAGAGAGGTGAGCAGTGACAAAGAATATGGCAACATGATAGGCATCACCGTGGTTTTATGTCTTAGCAAGACAGACACTTAAGTACTCTCTCCAGGTCTAGGTTTCACATTTTTTTAATGCTGGCAAAACTGTAGAGAAGAGCCAGAGGAATGATTTGAATACTAAAAAGAAGTATGTTACTTCCAGTTGGAGATTTAAAGAATTCGGATTTGTGGGGTTTTAGTTTGGTTTTATTAACAAGATGACCGTATCTGATTCACCTTTCTGTGTATAGGTACCTTCAGTGTGTAGGTTCAAAATGGCTCTTTAGTCCAGTGGACATTGACATAACCTGAACCATGGATGGAAGCAAACTCATGATCATTCAGTGAAAATTGAGCAGTGCAGGAATGACAGAAGAATAAGCAGCAGAAGACTGTCGCTTTTTTTATGTGATCAGTCAAGACTGATGTGGCAAATCAGGACTTAACAGCCATCTAGATGCTTGCCACTTCACCCTAGCTGCTGTTCCAGAAGGGCCAGGGATTTCCATAATTTCCCAGTCATATCTGCAAGTTCTTTATTGATGCCTCACATATTCTAGGACACATAAAATGGCACCAGACATCTATGCTCAGCCACTTGAATTGCTCTGTAGATGTCTTTCTGTGAGATATGGTTAAGCCAGATGTAACTAAACACAGTGCTAGCTGGACGAAACACAAGGACTTGTGGTATACGGAAGATAGATTGGGTGAATCTGATGTTTTATTCTGCCTTTAAGCTTTGTGATTCTATTTGTAAAGTACTGCCAATATTAAAATTCTTCCTACTTGTGATTACAAATTTTTTTTTTTTTTTGGTAAGATTTAAAGAGTGTGGCCCAGTCCAATATATGCAACATAAAGAAGCTTTGCTGGAGGCTTTAGAGAATTTGGGATGGCCAATTTCCTATGAAGATGTAATGTTGTTAGAAGATGAGATACTGGCAGCATTAACATATATACAACAAGCCTCTGATCTTCAGGAAGCTGTCAAAAAGGAAAGTGAGAAAAGCTCAGAATCACACATAAGGAAAAACAAAAAGGTAATAGATATTGCAGATATTCCTCTTCAGTATGTTCTTCTGGAATAATATTGTTCTGTGGTAATAGCTGTTAAATTAAGTGTTTAGCATGATATTGTTATACAAATGGATAGAGGAAAGAAAGCAGTTAAATAGAGAACAAGCTTTCAATGACTTTTTGGAAGCACCGCAGAAGGAGAAGTTCTGGAGCTGAGAGCCACAGAACTCGAACCTCTTAGAAACAAGTATGAGCAAGGTATCTTTACCTCCTCTGCAATGACAGCAGAAATATATATGAAAGAAGAGAAAGAAGAGATATATGAAAGGCAATTATGGCATAAGATTTGTGGTTGGGTTAATATATCCGATGGACAGGACTAAAAGATCTTGTAATGTTGGAGTAATTCACTGTAATCTTCTGTGGGATCTTTCTTCTAAGGGAAAAGATGAAGAGAAGGGGTGGGATTCAGCTTTGTGTTCCTTCACTGAAATTTAGCTGTCTGTAAAAGGCAGGCATACATGAACCTGTGGCTAATCTCACAGTGTTGTGAACACAGCCCTAGTTGACAGTCAGTGGCATCTGGAAAGCTGTTTAGCTCATCCTAAAGTGTACACCTAGTTACTATTGGTGAGCAGGAGTACTCCATTCCAGTAATACATTAGCAGAAAGTAGTGTAGCTACTGTGAAACTGTGATTGAAGTTTGGGATTTTTGATTGAGAGAGGTGTATATATATATATGTATTTATATGTATCCTCGAGATGAACCTCTTATTTTTCCTGGAATGCTATTAGAGATTTAATGAAATGCCTATGGAAATACATGAGGCAAGAAGTATAAAAATAAGGCTAGTATGTTATTTTAGGCTGCCTATTGGAAGAGAGAATATACTTTTTCATTTTAGCTTTTTCTGTGATGATATATATGTTCGGAAAACATATCTTAGGTTACAATGTTGTGTTCTCCTATTATTATTTTCACACGTTCAGAACATTCTTGAAATTTAATTGATTCTACCTTAATGATTTTATCTTCAAGTTATGAATATGAATGCTCAGGGAAATGAAGAACAGACTTTTAAGTTTTAAAAAGCAATTTAACCTTCCAAAATTAAAAGATTTCTGTACACACTGTTAATGCTTTAGAATTCACAGTACTTTCCTCTAAAAAAAACCAAACCATTTCTCTTATTTGGTTTCAAGTTTTTTCATCTAATAGATTAATCAAACAGTGCTTCACTGGGAGTGCTGCTGCCTCTGCAGAACTGCTGTCTAGGTGCAGTTGTACTACGATATTATTAAAATATACTCTGTAGGAAATTAATAAGAAAGAAAGTCTTAGAGCTCTCAGACTCCTACGTTCTAATAGAGGTTAATTAAAAACAAATAGGGAATTCATCATAAAGCTCATATACTAATACATTCCTTGTCTTTTTCATTGTTTTTTATCACTGAGTGAAACAACTCTTGGCCTAGTTGCAGTGAATGCTGAGGAAAGTCCTATGCTTTGTAGCATGTAGGAAACATAATAAAATGATCATAGTAGTTCTTTTTTTGCCCTGACGTATACATATATAAATATGTATATATACATCAGTTTGGAGGAGTAAGCTAAGTGAAACTCAAATGAGCAGAGTACAAACCTACTCTGTGAGTTCTCAGGAATGAATGTGAATGTGCATTTGCAATTTACAATTGTAAATTATGCCCAATATCCATATACTCTATCTCTCAGGTCATGCCTAGAAGTATGCCACTATTCTTTAAAAAGGCAATCTTCTGTTTTATTTGACATTCTTTGACTGAGATATACCTCTCTCTTCATCAAGCTCAACAACACTTTTCATGATGAGCTATAGCATTTTACATACTATGACAGAAGTTATAAAAAGATATTTATATTAAATTGAATAGAATATATTAGGATAACACAGGCCATGTATGAAAATAAATTCTTTTGGGCAGGATCACATTCAGTTTTTTATCATCTTGGAGAATTTGCTCCACTAAGAATGTACATTTGAAAACATTTTAATATCTCCAAAACCAGATGATTTTCATTCATTTTACATTTGTCTGAAAATACTACATTGCTCATACAGCTATTTTGATTACTGATTTACCTCTGCCATATAATGTCCCAATACAAGAGCAGCAGAAACATGTTCATGTTTCATTTGTTGACTGTGATTTTACTGTTGCCTTGAAACCACCAGTGTGTGCTCTCAGTCATGATGTGATTAACATTGTGCAATCACTTATCCTGAGTCAGCCTGCTTTAGGAGCCTAATCAGAGCACCATCTTCAGTAATTGCTAATCTGCAACTGAAAGGCTTTAAGAGTGAGAAGCAGAAATGCAGATGTAATTAGAATTCTGGTTGTGTGGTGGAAAAAACCAGAAAAAAAACCTAAGAAGCCTTTTAAAAATGCTGTCGGAGATTTTCCCAACCGTGATTTCTGTTTACAAAATGGGTATAAAAAAATAAACTGCCAGCTGAACTACATTACAGCAAGGAAATAGCTGGTATGGCATTGAATGAAAATTGTCATTGTGAGATGTTAGAAAAATCACAATTATCCTGGAGGTCTACTCGACGAAGCAGACTGTTGAATTGCCGGCTAATTTCTTTACTAAATTCAAAATAAAAGCCCTTAGTTTTTAGCTTTTAAGGGCTCCTAATTACCTTCACAACTTCTTAAAAGAATTAGTAATCCTTTTTGGATGTCCTTGCTAGGGGAGCTTTCTGCTTAAGCCTACAACTGAATTAATGATCCGGTTATCCTCCCTCTGTGCTCTGACCTTCTCTGGGAGTTGTGTTGAGGCTGCTATGTTTGCACTTACCTGTGAAAGGAAGGGTATTCCAGTGCCTCATTGGAGGAGGATGAAGTAGGTAGACATCCATCTTCACAGGGCACTGAGATGACTGAAGACCCTAGTGATTCAAAAGAAGTAAATGCTTTGGGAAATGAGCAAACACATTTAGTTATTATCAGGCAAAATATAAAACACTGAACATTGATGATTACCTAATTGGAGAGCTAATTGTAGACTGTATTTTACTTCGTTTACTCAGTTCCTTTTGCTGTACAGATTAAAGCACGGGTTGACAAAAATCTTCCTCTTCAGGCTGGCACTCACCTTTCATCTAGAGATATTAAAAATAATTTATTTTTTATTTTACTCTTTTTTTCCCACAGTAAGTAACTACTTTGACTTAAAATATTGTATCTGTTTTCTATTTTAAACTTGTCAGACATAATAGTCAACCATCATTTCTTATGTTTTTTTTGCACTGAATTATAAAGCTGTTTACAACATGATGCCACTTAGTAAAAGGACTTTTTCGGGGTCCCCTACCCACTTCTCGTTAGATCACCTCAGGTCTACTGGGGTCATGGTGTTACTATTCTGTAAGCACGATAGCTTCTAGGACAGTTTGGTGCATTCCATTAATGGCCGTAACATTTTAATGTAAAGACTTCCCCTAAATGTCACAATCTGGCCTTGGAGAATGATGAAGAACATTTCCTCTCATACTAAATATGTCTGTTTCTGCATATGAATGGATTTCAGATTCTGCAGAGAGATAAAGCCACGTTCATTGCTAAGGATCCATTAAGAATAATAAGGAACTCTCATTAAGAATATATTTTTAAAAGTACTGTGTTTCCCTCAGGATGAGCTTGAATATGCAAGTCTTATGCTTGTTTGTGACCCTGTTGAATGGTCACCATGTGATGACAATAACTTAAAATGACTAATAAGCATAATGTGTTTTGCAAAGCATGTTTATTTGGTTGTAAAGGGACCTCTAGTGGCTCGTTGAATCTGTTCTTCCTGAAAAATGTATTTCATATACAATTGATTGAATTATTCCTAATGAAATATTTATAGCTGAGACTTGATTCTTTACAAGAATGGAAATTCTGGATCTCCCCTGGCAATTTCTTCTATTTCCTGCTGTCCTAATTCTTACACTCCTCATTCTTCCTCACTGTTTAAGGATCACTAATCGCTCTCTGTTGATAACTTTTTTGCATTCATATGTTTCCTAAACAACTTGGCATCCTCTGTCTTTGTTCTCGTGTCTCTTTAGGGAGAGAAGGCAACACAAGCATCCCAAATAGCACAACAACAAAAAAGTTACAACTACCTAGAAATGTTTGGTCAAATTTTCCATTGTCATCAGTGAAGTAACCTGTTGGACAAACAGTGTCTAGCTACAAAAAGTTAGGCTCTTTCATAAAAGTAGACTGTGGTCTAGACAGAAGGAGCTTGTTGACACTGACAGCCTGGAAAAAGCAGTGGTTGCTTGGCTCTAGAGGCGTCAGGATTGTGAAAAGCCAAAGTCAGAGCCAAGATACATAGAGATTTGTGGATAGTCTTCCAATCTATTCTCACTCACAGTAGGAAAGTGCAAAACCTAATCTCTTTGAAAGCGAATTTTAAAATGCAGCAGGTATTGGCAGGGAGAAGCAGCGTCTCCTTCACCTCATGTGGTTTAATGCATTGGCTTCAACAGAAGCAGAGCTAAACAGGGTGAAAATCCCCGAGAGTCAGACGGGGCTGTTTTGTAATAGAAATAGTGGAGAACGATATCCCAGAAATGGACGCTCTAACAGTGTCTGCGTCAATCGCGCTGAACACCTAAAGGCTGTGTGAGAGGAAGGAGAGATGGATTTGAATTTAGGCAGTATTTTTGAGCCCTGTGAATTCTGCAGGGCTCGGCATCCTCATTGTGGATGCCTGCACAGTCTTTAGTATTTGGATTAATGCAGAGTGCTGGAAGTTGCCCAAGTTATTAGTCAAGCATTACAAATTAGTTGATAATAAATATTCAACAGCAGCTGTCCCTTTGGAGCCTGAGGAATTAAATAAATGGTTTACCCAAATACCTTTTTGTGTCTGTGGAGCTGTAAGTCTGCACTCAAATCAGCCTTTGTTGAGTTGTACTTCAAGCAGTCAGTTAAGCGTTATGAAGAGCCTCTGGTTTGGACTGAGCTGGAAAAACAGAACTGTTGATATAATTTATATTCTATAGGGGTAAAGAATAAACTAGAAAACCCTCACATATCTCCCATTTAAAATATCTCTTTCCTTTTTTATGTGTGTGCTTTGCTTATTTTTAGGACTTTTTTTTTTAGGGTTGTTGTGATTTTTGTGTGGGAGATTGGAAAAAAGAGTTCGTGATAGTTATAGTGAAACAGAATAAACAATTTAGTCAAAGTTACTCCCATCTTTTCCATCATTACTGACTGTTAGTCAATATCAAATACATCAAATACAGTATCAAATGCATCAAATACATGTTTTCAGGAAGAAAAATGTCATCAGACAAGGAAGCGAGTCATACACACCCTAGCAAGCAGGGGTTTTTAGAAGTCTGTGAGTTATGGTTGTTTTTCAGAACAGTGTGTAGATCTGTGGAGAAGTTTGAGATTTCAAGCTGTGTGTGTTTATGATTCAAAGGAACTGTATGAGAGATGGATGCTTGCAAATTGTTTACACGGTAGGCTAATAAATATATGTGTTAAAAATTAATGGGGAAAATGATTTATTTAACTTTGCACTTGTTTATAATTTATATTTAGAAACATTATTATGAGCAGTATGGAGAAAATGTAGACTTTTTCAAGAATTAATTTATTGTTTTAGTAAATATAAATTATAGTGTTGTTCTCGAGGATGATTAAAATGTACTTATAAAAGTACTGGGATTATGGACTTTTCAATATTAGAAAGAAAATGTTTTTACAACATCAGTGTTCTTAATTTTCTCAGGAAAGCAAAATATAAAGTATTCTTTCACATTTTTACATACACACATTAATACTCTGATCCTCTCAAAACTTCTTCTAAGAGAGATGCCCTGAATGGGAAGAAATTCTTTCTTGTAAAAAAAAAAGGGGGGGGGGGAAATTCAGGAACACGATTTACATTAAAGGCAAATAACACTGAGACTCCATAAAATGTTACTGTGAGATATGAAAGGCTTTAAGATAAAAGAATATGGTGAATCTAAAATCAAGTACACAGAAGCTCAGAAAGCCCGACAGTATATTTTTACATAGAGCCACTTGTAATTTGTCAGTCTTCGACTATTTTTCACATACTGTGTTTCCCACAGCCCCCTGCCTCAGTTGTTGTGTGAGATCCATCATGCTTTTTGCATTCTTCATTCAATTACTACTAATTGCAGTCACTGGCTTCAAGGAGCAGTTGAGTTGGTCCACATATAGCCAGCCCCATTGGTATTTCAATTCCCACCATCTGGTGCATGGTCCCTCAGACTTATTTATGAGCAATTCATCAGTAAGCTCCGGTGTTATGTGTGGCTGTGGTATGTTAAAAGAGCTGTAGTCTGGGCAGTTGCGCCCCAAAGAGGAGAATTAGGGTTTGAAGAACCCAAACTAGCAGGGCAGAATGATGGACAGTGGCGGTTCTGGAAGATGTGGTTTAATATTTTGCTGTTTCAAAACTGCGGACAATTTTAATTTTTAATTTGTAAATAAACAGTTTTTCTAGACACTTCAAGATTTTTTTAAAAAAAAAATTTGGTTCTGTATTTGATTTTTTTAAATCAGTTATTCCATAACGTAAGGTGCTTTTAATGAAAATAAGATTATTGTGAAGACCCACCTATCTGTACAAAATGGACATTTATACCATCTTTGCTTATTCTGCAAAATCAGTTGATTTTTCCTTACCTCATCCTTGAATATGAATTTTACACCTTTGTAAAATGTTTTTTAGGAAAATGGCAGCCAGAGACATAATTCGTCAAGGTAAATTTCTGCCTGGACACTTGAAAGTATAGGTATTGTTATGACCATGTAAAACAGGATTTTACAGTGAAAACTCTTAGATTATCTTATCCATGAGTACTTCTTGTAACATAGCTTCCTCTGTTTATAACTATTCTGAATGTTTAAAATAATTACAGTTTACTGTGAATTATCAGCAGAGGTGATAATATTACATTGCCTGATTTTTAATTCATTCTAAAGGATAGATTGAGGGTGACTGGCTTAGTTGTTGTGGAAAAAATAATTGTATCAAATTACAGAGACCTGAAGAAGAAACTGTGAAGTCAAAGTCTAAAAAAACACAAAAAGGCCGAGTATTTGTGACTCACAAGAGCCAAAAGGTGATTGCAAGATCAGATGTCACGGGATTTTATTATCCAGGTATATATCTTTGTCCACATTCCGAATATTTTTTACAGTTTCTTAATGCTGATAAAACATGAGTTTTGGTCATAATTACCTACTTCTGACTTAATCAGATTTAATATTACATGTGCATATTAATGAAAAATTAATATAAATCTTTTGTGTGCACATATATACATTTATAAAAAGATATACATTTTGTTAAGTGAGAAAGCAATGATAAATTTATATAAGAAGAGTACAGAAGGAAATCCTTTTAAGTAACTGAGTATCTGAGAGTATCAACCTATCCCTCTTTGATGTCTCCCTCGAATGTTTCTGTCGAGCGTTTGGCAAAAGCCAAGCTTTTGCGTGTGTTCAAAGAATTCACTAAATGCTTCTGCCTTTTTGTTGAGTTTTGAGACAGAATGATTAGTAGGTTACATTGTGTTCTATTGATTCATAAAAAAAAAACGGTGTTTGTGTGTGTATTTTTGTGTTATTTCTACTTTTTTGTTTTTTTTTTTAAATTACATATTCTTAACCGTGGTAATAGTTTCATTATGTCAACAATCATCCACTTGATCAGCTTACCGATTTCAGACTTAAGCGTGAAAATGATTCTTCATTTTGTTTTTATGGCATTATTAAGAATGGTTACTAAGACTGTATTTTTTTAGGTACAAATTTCTCTGTTGCCCAAGCACAGCTTGCCCTAGCTAAATGAAAATGAAGAATGTATATTAGAGACACATTTTACCTCAATGATGTGTGACAGCCTATAGGATTTAAAAAAAAATCCACAAGAGGTAAAAGAAAAATCATTTGAGTATTTTATTGTGTTGTTTTTTAGGAACGGTGATAAAAAATATCAGTTCTACCTGTGTACTTGTTGACTTCAGCAATGGGGAGAACTGGATTGTACCTGTGACGTTCGCTATACCTGTGGGAGGTGCTATGCCATGCCCATATCTGCAGGTGAAAAATTGTATTTTTTTATGACAGCAAATATTCATTTTAAATTTTGTTAAATTGGTCACATGTGGAATAAGAATAGATTTTTAAAATCTTTTAAATACATCCATTTATTTTAAAGAAAATGTTTTAGTGATAGTAATATCATACTATTTCCAACGTGTTATTTTTCATTTGTTTGTAGCTTTGTTTTCATTGTAATCCTCTTCCTTTGTTTATTAGAAGTCTACATAAAACACGAGTATTTGGCTACCTATAGAAGTAAGGTGTGCTATTTCCCAGCAAAACGATTGTTTCCTAGCACATAGATTACAAATCAAGGAGAGCCTTTTATACACAATGTGATGTATAGCAGGTTATAACCATTTGTTTTTCATAGCATATTATAAATCCAGCAGATAACCTTATACTAAGGCAAATAACCGTAATAAAAAAAAAATTAATTCTTATTCCATTTCTGCTTTTATTTAAAATTTATCAGCTATCTGTAATCACAGTTGTTTTTTCAGACAATTCTTATTTTACACAGTGATGATAGATGCAGAAAGGATAAAGAATGGATACAGCTGGTTTGAATACAAAAAGCATTTTTATAACTGATTTGTTACCCTTAAAACTAGAGGCATGCCTTTTTTTCCATTTGAAATGAAGGCAAATCCGGATCAGGTAGTTCCTGATATTCTGTAAGGGGAGCATCCAATTCTAGAGAAGACCTGCAGAATTTGATAGAAAATTGTGACTTCTGTGTCAATTTTTAAAATGATTTTGTGTAAGTCAGTTACATACGGAATTCTTTAAAATTCCCGAGGTTGGTTAAAAAACTTACTAAAAACATATAAATTTGCGCAATGTCCAAAGGAATGAAGAGTTTTAATAGCTTCCTCATTCAGTTCAACTTGCTAGTTGAGCCAGAATTCAGTGGAAATTGTGAGTTATTGGTACATGCAAGGACCAAGTTCTTTTCTTTTAAAGAACCATATTCAAGCATGGGAACATGTTAGAATGATGATTCATGTAAAAATATCTTAATATTTACCTTTTGTGTCTTGTAAAACTTACAAGTTGCACAGTTCTTGCAAACTGATGCTTTTCTGGTATGCAGGTTGGAGACTATGTGTTTGCCAGAACTGGGACACAGACAGGAAATGAATATTATGCGCCTGCCATTGTCATAGCAACGCCAACGAGGGTGGAAATGGGTGATAAACTCTACACAGTTCTGATGTTCAACAACAGGAAAGTAAGTAAAGCTAGAAGATGATACCAATTTGGCAATGGTATGACCATTGTTCTGTTTCTGATGAAGCAGATATAATTTTCCAGGCTAATAGGCTCCCTGTCCCAGCCCCTGTCTCCAGCTAACCAAAGTAAATCAGATTTCAGGGCTCAATGAAGAGCTCATGTAATAGACATGAACCAAGAAATTCTGTGGGATAATTTCTTCTTAAATCACACACTGTTCTTTCCTCTGTAATCCATTTGGTGGCTTTCACAATCATAGAATCTTCATGGTTGGAAAGGACCTTTGAGATCATCAAGTCCAACCATACCAGATCCATGCTGCTTAAAATGAGAAACGTTGGGGGTTTTATCGCAGTCAATATAGTCTTCATTTCATTTCATTTCATTTCATTTCATTTCATTTCATTTCATTTCATTGTGTTTGTTTGTTGGTTTGTAAGCCATTATGATAATTTTATTGCATTTTTCATAGCGCATATTAAGAAAATGTACTTTGTACTTGAAACTTTTATCATTGATATTTAGAGGTAGATTACAGTTACATTAAAACAGTTGACTTTTTATACATATGTATCTTCATTGTTTCTGAGATTTAGATTTAAATTAGATGGATGTTGATTTTGTTATTGCAGGAACAATGTGTAAGAAGTGGGCTTATTAAAATCAGCCAAATAAAGTATGCCTTTTCCTGTCGGTACATAAAAATGGTGCAGATGGTGGATCATATGACGTGAGTATGCTTGAACCTAAAAATATAAAAGTTATTGTATGTGAATCCTAAATGCTGCAGTACGCTGTCAGATTTTGATGTGTAGTACTCTAGTTGTTGTGAACTGACTTGCTCTACACATGCAACCAAGGGATTTGAGCCACAAGCATGTCAATCAGAAGAGCATTAATGGTCTGTCCTACCATTTTATTATCTGTCAATTTATTGCCCTGTTTTCATTTTGGAAAAATGCAACACTGATTCAAGCCCTGTTTGCCACGCATTTTCTAGTAGTGATTCCAGCACAGTTTGAAACTTGCTCTTCTGCCAGTTTGCAGCCACAGCACATAAACAAATGGATACCCCCACTTAACTGAGCAGAATTCCAAGTCTGGAAATACATCAATGCCTTTTTCCAGGCCAGATCACCTACATGATGATAGCCTCTTTTCACCGAAAAGTAAACCTGAAGACCATGGTTTCCTACTTAATGCACACAACCACTGGAAAAGAGGCAGGTATATAATTGAGCTGAGTTCCAGCAAAAATCAGTGGAAGTCTTTCCCTTCCACTGAGTTGAATTATATTCTAAATGAAGTACCTTATTAAGAAAAGATGTGACTAAACGCGTAAGCAATAAGAGTGGCTTCTATTCTACATGCTTTGTTTAATGACTGGGTATTTTAATATCAAATTTAATATTCATTCTCCAAACAGATTTTATTGGCAAGCTGACTTGCCATTGTTATGTAAAATGATGAGAAAATTGAGTTATTCACTAGAAAACAGAAGAATTCTTTGGAAAACTGATTAAAATGAATGCACTAAATTTTTGCAAATGAAAAATAAATGTACTCATTAGATCTAAATTTTAGATGAAGTGATATCAAATTTGGCAGAGCCCTGGATGAAACTGCATATTCAAGTCATATTAATTGTGAATTTCTATATAGTGTTTCCAGCTAGTAAACACAGATTTGGTTGTAAATGCACTGGCCGGGTTGTATAGCAGATGATTTAATTAAATTAATGAAATCTAAATAAAATATTCCAAAGAATATTGCTGCCACAGCACAAAATAATGGAATCTTAGTTAAGGCATTCATTTTATCCCCTTTAAACCAAACTAAAACAATTTCAAACGTGGCCTGGAATAGAGCATAAATTTTGCAAGCATAATGATTTGAGACCAATGTCTTACACTTCTTTTAAGGTCTGAAGTTTTCACTACATCGTTTCTGTTTTTTCTTGTAGCAGTTGTAGATTTTTAGAAACAAACCACCATATTTGAAATGACTATATTTTTACTGCAAAATGTCTCTATTTTTGAAATAGCACTATTCAGAGTGCCCTAAAATTACCCTCATTAAAGGAACATGAGAAGTGCCTCCAAACAATGGTATTTCAAATGCTGTTACTTACATCTGATTGCTAGTGTTTTAAAGACACCAAGGCCCAGATACACAAAGGGACATCGTGGGACTCAGAGCAGTAACATCTGAGCATTTGGCAGCTCTGAGAGTGGAATTTAGGTTCTTTGGTTCCATGGATGTATATTGAATGCTGAGATTTATAGCACAGAGTGCAGTGAAATGTGTAAAGGCTAATAAGAAACGACAGAGAGAGCTGAGCATCTAAAACTGAGACTCTCTTAACTTAGATACCCACTTACAGCCCTGAACTACACAGATTTGAGCCTTTGGGATTCCCAGGGTCCTCTGTTGGCATTGGATAAATTACATAAATAGCAATTTTTAGCATACAGGCAACATAGACCTAATCCCCAGGTACCCAGATGAAGTGCATTGGTGTACCAATAAAAACCTCAGTGGTCACTACGGATCCGTACTATTCCACAATTCTGCTGCCAGAATCACAGCACCTTTTTTTCACAGTCACAACTTTGTAATCTACTGCAACATATTTTTCTTAATCTTTATACACATTACGTATAGTATCTGGTTCTGCTGAGTTTTTTCTTTTCCAAGAATTAACAATAGAAGCCTGGTACTACAGAGAGCTTTTCTACTTAAGAGTCTTTTAAGTTTCCTACTTCTTGGATCTATAACTCTCTGCAGTAAATGGCTTTGTAAGATTTGAGTAGACAGTCCCTTACAATACACTTAGTAAATCAGAATGTTCGTCTTTTGCTTGTAACGTTTTCAGCGAGGTTTTGAATTCTCTGTAAAGCCACATACTTGTAAAGTGAAATCTCATTCCTTTCTTGCTGCTTAACATGTCACTTTAGTATCGCATAAACATACATAATGTCCTCTTCTGGGCATTGACTACGTTAACTCAGTGGCTGCATCATAGAAAGCTGGCACTGGCCACAGTTTTACTTTTTGTTTGTTTCTTTGTGTAACCACTATGCCGTGTTGAATGATTGTTTTACCTTTGTGAGGAGATGTACATTCAAAGCCATCAAACAACTGTGTTTCATTAGTGACATGTTAATCGGTTATGAATATTAGCAATGTGATGGCAGTGCTCGAGCCCAGATTGAGTTGGAGTTTCCAGTAGAGCTCCTACCTTCCAGGGGAAATGGAAGTATATTCTAAAATAGATACCTACCTTCCATGTCATACTTAGAGGGGAACAGTGCAGCACATTGCTCATGGGTGCGCACAGATCTAATGAGAACATGCTGACATTGTTGATAGAAACAAAATAGAAGCATGATTTAATCAGAAAGGAAACAAAAAGTTTGAATGCAATACAATATTAGCACACAAAGATTGTATCTTTTTGAGTTTCTAAGTCCTGTAGAAATAAGGGACTAAAAAAATAAAAGGGATAGCCCAGGGTCCCTTGACAGGGAGTCCGCAGTGCGCACAGATGTTGTGTTACAATACCTTGGCTAAATCTTCAGCTCTGGCTTCTTTGGGATTGTCTTTTGATGTTTATGTGGTATGTACTAGGAGTCCTGCTTAATCCACTACTCTTTAGAGATACTGTATAGCTTTCATCATTTTAATAACAGATGCTAACATCTGTTTGGGGTGTTTTCCTACCATCACAGTGGAAAGAAAGAATTATGTCAGAACAATCAGTCTGCCAATGTAACTAACAAATTCCATATCCAAAGTAAAACACTACATGCTCTGGGTCCACACCATAAAAGGCAATTATTGCTCAAATCCTTTTGGAGTCATAAGAGCTAGACAGAACTAGGGGCCAGAGCCGAAAAGGTACTCAGGAGCCTTTCTCTTGTTTGGTGTCAGTAAAGCTGTGTGCCTAAATATTTGTTTCAATTTTAGTTACCAAAGCACTTCTGATAATTTGGGGTTTAATGCAGTGAAAGGAGACATCTGTAACTGTGTTTAGCTTCATAACTGTTCTGCATATTTTAGAAATCTTAAGAGTGGGCTGGGGACGGACTGTCTATGAAGGATACCAAGGGTATGAGTTCTTGCTGAATCATATTAGAATTGAGATTAACAGGAATACTATCAGAATTTTTTACAGAGGAAACATTGTATGCAATAGGCTAGCAAGATATACAGTATCTACAGAAATAAGAGAGCAAAACTATGCATGCTGTGTTTTAGGCTATTCTTTACTTATTTTATAAATAAAAGGGAAACTGAATTGTAAGACATTTATAGCCCTGTCAAATGGTCAAGGGTGTGCTAAGTCTTTCTCTTGTTAGTACTGTGAGATGTGGGAAAAGGTGAGATCTATGTCATGTAAAAAAGGATTTAAAATGTGCGCTTTTAGCTTAGTGAATTTCCTTCTCTGATTTTCTAGCCCGGACAGAGAGACCACAGAGCCCTATCCTCACTCATCTGTGGAAGATGAAGAAAGAGAAGAAGCAAGGAAAACTATTGTGAAAGAAGACAGGGGAAAAAAGAAAAAGAGGAGGAGAGCCGAAGACAAAAGACATCCCAGGGAGAAGATGTTGGACTCTGATGATGTTTTGTTTGTCTCCAGAAGGGAAGTAAAACAGAGAGAAAGAAATTCACTGCCCAGCAATGAAGAAGAATTTGAAGGTAAAGAAGTAGCTCTGGAAAATCATAAATATTAGGCACTAAACAGATCTGACGGTCCTTTAGTTTATCCCCACACAAGGAAGCAGGGTTCTGCATGATCTTTTCTGGGTGCTTTCCCATGTCCTTTGTGATGGGGTTCTTTCACCTCCTTTGGAAACCATTCTTCACGCTGATCATTCTCAGCATGTGTTTCCACAGTAAGGGGAAGAACTGAATAAAGCATGCTCCAGCATATGCTGTCTTAATTTGCCTGACATTTGTAGTAGCAATAAAGATGTGGTGACACCAACCTTAGCACCTGCTAGTAAGCAGAGTATATATTCCAGTCCTCCTACTGTTTTTCACTTGTTAGATTAAAGGTATGTCTATATTGCAGGCATTAAATTATTGCATATAGAGCTCAATGCTTCAGAGGTTGAAGTGCTTTTAGTGTCTGAGCTAGCTCATTTAAAGCTGACATCAGTATCTATACTCCCTGTCACTCTGCAGTAGATACCTGGGCTAGTGTAGGTATGCCATTACATGCCATATTCAGCTCTTAATTTTAAAGATCCTACTGTCAGTGGAAAGATAACAGGATTTTTATCCATACCTATTAGTTGTACCTCCTTGTACTATTTTAAGTATGTTCTCAACATCCGCATTAATTATTTACTTCCAGAAGTAGTGGATTATAGATTCACTCAATCATCATGTTGTCAATCAACTTGATTTGACTCCTCTAAACTTTCCTTCTGTGTTCTCACTCATCTGTTAAAGATTGTCTGCAAATTCCATTAACATTGCTTATAATGGGTATTATGGTGCCACTGCGTTTTAGGAGTGGCTGGGTCAGAATTATATGAGAACAGAGGTGCTGGGCTTGTCCTGTAGCTGTATGAGAGACCATGGTTTCCACAGGTGGAGCTACTTCACTGGAAATGCTCAGTTATCACAGACTCCTCCCTCTTGGACATCTTGAGATGCAGATGCTGAGTAAATGTGAAATACTGCTATTGTGACCAGCAAGTCCTGTTACTGATTCCATGAAGGTTGAAGGAAATATTAAATGAGAGCAGTGGCTATCTAGCACTTGAATCCTGCCTAGCTTTACCAAGTAATCTCAAGAGTACTCTGTCAAGATTCTAACAAGACTTCAAGGTGGTATGCAGGTCAAACATACTAAAGAGGGTACACTGTCCTCTTCTGATGACACCATTGACGTTGGACGTGGCTTTTTTTAGCTTAAATGTATTTTTATTTACATATCCTTCTGTGTTTTATCAGAAAGGGGAAAGTCAGAGAGCTGATGAAGATATTAAATAAGATTGTATGGTCATTCTCACAGAGTTTCATCAGATAACTCTTTATCCAATCTCTGTACATGACTGTGTATTTATCCTCTTTGGGTGTAGACATTTGTCCCATTTTCAAACTACGCTAACGATTTCATAGCATTTTGCGTATATAATTTTGTAAATTATATCAAATGTGTTACTCAATTCCTGACATACACATCTATTTTAATGATGTTAATACTGGATATAATTTTAAGGAGTGAAGAGAATAAAGAAGACGAATTTGCCTGGCATTGTTTTTTCGTTCTGCCCAAGGTTCAGGTCTAGTATGGACTATTAGCTTACAGTTACCGCCTGGCAGTCCAATATGTGCTGAGGACCAGGTTTGTGAGATTCACCTATACAGATTAACACTTACCCTCAGAAGTGGTCATATTTAATTATATCGATATAAGTAAGTGTTGAGTAACATGGGTGAGGTGTTGGAAAGCTGTACTGAGCTAATGAATTGTTCGGTTAGTCTCTGTGAACCAGATACTAAAAATCTTAGGTATCTAGCAATGCACTTTCCCTTCAAGGAATTTTCATAATGCTCAAAGAAGGCGGGATGTTCAAGTCAGGAGCAACAGTACTTATGAGCTGAAACACCCTATTTTCATCTTCAGGCACCTCTATGACCCTGAAATTTCAATTGTTGCCCTTCATATGCTAGACACACAAATGTTCATCAGAGTGATCCCTTACTTGATTTTCCTAGTAGTTGTTTTCAATACTTCTTGAGGATTTACAACAAAGGCCGATGTTTTTAAAATAGAGTCAGCATCTCAAAGAAATGTTTTGAATACCTGTAAATACCATTAATACCTAAAGCTAATAACTTTGGTAGCTAAATACCTTTCACAGTAACTAGGTTATACTTATTTTTTCAAGATTTCTAAAAGCAGCTTGTTAAACTGGGAACTGATTTATCTGAAAGTTGCGTAATCTTCTCACATATTCTTTTTCTTGTAGTATCTAATTTCTGAATAATTTGGATATCTTCTAACTTTCAAAAAAGATCAATAGTCCTGATCTATTTGCCTGAAGTAAAGGCTTTTTCTTCATGTTTATACACAACAGTTTTATGTGAATGTTAGTATATGTGTAATGTGTTAAAAGCATTCAATGCCATCAGCAGTTCCCACATTTCCTTTCCAAAGGTTTGTCTTGTCACCTCTTATGAACTCTCCAGATAATTATATATTTTTTTAATAATCTGATTGGCTGTGTTTTGTAACTACTCCATGTGTTAATCAGCACTTCTTCCTACAGTTCTGCTGACTTCATCTGTACAGTCATCTGTTATATGAGGAAGTCAGTCCTCCTGAACTTGAATGAGCATTGCCCAATATAGGGATGGATTTTTGTGCTCCCCAAGATAATGTGGATTCAGTTACATGGATGACGAAGTCATGTATTTTTGTGTGAGGCCTTATATTTCCACAGAGCTGTGGGTCCTATATGAAATAATGGAGCTTTTTGGAACATTTGTGGTTTGGTTTCTGCTCAGCTAAAATATTGCTGATTGTTAGGAGGAATCAAGAACCCATTCCTGTTGTTCCCACTCAGGGAAACAACGTTAACAGAAGTGAATAAAGATTACGTAATTGTATTAGCTATTTAGTGTGTATTAGCTTCATTATGTTTTGATGTGTAATTTTGTCTTATTTATTCCAGAACTATTATATTTAACACGTTAGTATCTTAAAGTGTATGCTTGCTGCTCTTATTGTGTTCATTAGCTCTGTGTGTTTATAAGAGAGTGAATGAAGTCCTGGCAAATTTCCATTGACTATTAGTGGGCTAATGATTCTTTGTCTAGATAACTTGAAGAATACAATTTCATTGAACAAGATCATAAATACTTAACTCCATCATTGGTTATTGCAATAATTGTTTTTATAGATACTTTAAAAACCATGTATTTGTTTCTATAGAAAGATTCTTCTCCTTGTCTCTGTAGTCTTCTCTCTGTTCTGTAATACCTAAAATCAATGTTCATTTCACATGATTTCCCTGCTGATTTTCCAAAATAGTGATCTAGTGAAAAACTAAATCAGAAAAAAATTCAGAGTGAAGTACAGGTATGATACACGTTGACAGACTGCATTGCCTGATGCATTAGCAAATCACAGCTGACAGAGCCCAAGTCTCCTTTTTAATTTTTAATGAGATGTGACTTGAAGCAATTACACTGATAATTACTGTAACTGCCAATGGGACGTAGGTGGGAGACCTTGAAAATGATCATTTTCTATCCTTTTCTGTGGAAAATCTAGTTCCTCTGAATTGGGTTCAAGAGTGTAACAGCTGTGGCACCTGGCAGTCTAGTGGTTTGGCTGGATTTCCCACAGTAGGATTTCACATTTTTAGCACCCACTTGTTTTCCAATCTCATTTTCCAGTTAGTTCATTCAGCGTTTGGAGAAGGCTATCACAATAAAGCAGTGTTCCCATCTGTTGGTCATGGCTTGTTTAATAAGCAGTTGATGTCAATTCAGCTATGCTTGCATCTGTTACTTACTGCAGCTGTGTGCTGTTAAGGGCTCCCCAACAGCCTCCAGATTTAGCTTTTGTTTTTCTGTTGATAGCATGTTACAACTTGGCCTAAACAACTCTGTATTCTGTCAGGGTTTCCACTTGCTGAAAGAGGAAAGTGTGTTAAACTTTCCATCTCTTTCCCCATAAAGAATGAAACATGGAGATGTGCAAGGGAAGAAAGTGCAGTTCCGTTGGTGAAGAAGGCGTATGCTGGGGTATCTGAGGGTGGAGAGGAAAGGCAATTCTGTCCAGATTCTGGGAGCAAGACCGGAATGGTTTCTTTCAACATCTTGTGAAGGTACACAGAGGGCACATGCACTGGATAAAGAAAATAAACAGTTTGTGAATTGTGCGTGATTGGGAACATTCATTTAACAGTGCATTTTTCATTTTATTCAAGGTAGCAGTGACCACAATCCCTTTCAATATTTCAGTCCAGCAATGTTTTCGTACTGCAGACAGATAGTGTCAGCTTATAGGATACAGTCAAGAAATTTCCTGACCCCTCACACAGGTGAACTCCAGATTCCTGTCTCTTAGGTTGCCCAAGAAGAATCATAATGTTCCTTTTGTGCATCTAAGTGCTGATGTTGTGCATGTGTGAGACAAATTTCAGAGGCACGCTTTTGATTTGTAAACCCTCAGCTTCAGGATTTTCAGTGGTAGCTATGGATGATTGGCATCCCTAAAACTAATCATACTCAAATCTTGTACTGTCTATGTACGCAATCTGTGCTGTTGCTTCCCCATCCTGATATCATATCTTTATTCTTCAGATGCCTCCCACAGTTTTGTTTTCTACTACACAACTGTTTCTTATACGATCATTTAAAACCCCCAAATCCCCCCTAAAGAAATATATGAAGCAAAATAGAGTAAACGATTTTGTTTACTTTGTTTCATCCTATTTTATTCTCTTCCATTTTTTCCATCAGCTTCTGGTCTTTTGACATGCATTCATTATCATTGTCATCGTCTTGTGCCAGAAGGGTGCCTAGTGGTGTCATTTGATATGATTGTAAAAAGTGACTTTTCATTGACACGGTATTGTTAATAGCAAACCGGAGAAGATAAGCATGGCTGTACTGGGTCAGGCAAAGGTCCATGTGGCCTGGATCCTGTCCCCAGCAATGTCCAGAAGATTATTCCTGAGGAAGGGTAAGAACAAAGGTTGGCATGTGAATAACAACAGCTACAAGCTTAGAAAACCGTAGTACTTAAAAAGCAGACTGGTTTGAACTTGTGAGGATGAAAGCAAAAACGAAAGCAGTGAAAAGCCTCTTTACACGACTGTTGCTCTGTGACCATGGCCATGGAATCATTTGTTCCATGATAAATCTCAGGGTGTGTGTTGGGGAGGTGTTGAACTGTTACATCCAAGCTCATGGTGGGTCAGTTTTTTCTCTCACTGAAGAGTATCTCTTCTCTCCTAGCATCTTCGTCCTCCATTTCATCAATCTGCTGTTCATCAAGGCGTCAAACTCTGCAGTCGCTGAGCGCTTCAACTCCCAGCTTACCAGAGCATCCCTGTTGCTTGCACAGTCTAGCTGTAGGAAAGTCTCCAGAGCCTGGTAAAAGCAACATCACCAGAATTATTAGAGTCAACATGGAACAGCAGGGATTGGCAAGACAGCCTCAGCAGCACGGCGCAGAGCAAAGGAAGCCACGTTAAGGGTGCATGATGAAGGAGTTAGTGAGGACTGGATGAGGCTGCAGATAGGAAATATTTTTAGCACCTGTAATTCAAATTTTATTCCTTGAATCAAAAATAAACTGACTAGTTAATGCTAAATTAGTTATGATTTCTCAGACTTTCTTTGGAGGTATGAAAGAGAAACAGTGTCAGAGGTTCAGTTGTGCTGCTGAAAAGTATCAATATTAGAAGAGAGAATGGAAAATTGTATTTGTTTGAGTATCCTTTGTTTGCAATAGACCTATTTGATTTATTAACTGTGGGTCTTCCTTACAAAATGACTTTTCCCAAAACTCCTTTTTCACAGACTCCATCTGTAAGGCATCTGGGAAGACCTGCTGCAGGGAGCCTACCCAGTTTTCCACTGGTGCTGACTTTTATACGTATCCGTCCTAAGCTTTTCCACTGATGGGGACTGTCCCATGGGAACACAGATGAGGTGCTTTGCCCTTGAAGACTAACTTCTTGGTAACACAGGGTTAGACCACGGGCTGAATTCTTCTCTGTGACATTTGATATGAAGCCAGCGCTACTCTGACGGCGGAGGAGTTGCTTCAGTGTTATGGCATTATAAATGAAAACAGGAATTACATCTAGACACATTTAGGAGCATCTCTACTCTTAGCTCCCAAATAATGGATAGGTGACTGAACCCAGTAAAAAAAAAATAAAATATCCAAATAAAGATTCACATCTAATAAATGTGATATTCACTGTCCAAGACATGACATGTGAAATGAAACACAGTAGGGAGGATGTAGCGTGTTTAGCACTGAATATCCTCACCTCAACCAAAGTATGACTTGTGGATGTAGTGACACAATTCTATGGTTGTCTAGGGCTTTCTCTGAAGAAGGTGAAGACTGATCCTGAATATTTTTGTCATATCAACGTGAATGGACATTAAAGATTCTTGCAAGCTTGACTTTTGATACCTGTGCAATTTCCAGGCAGAGGTATGTATTCATCTTTACATTTGAAGTAAAATGGAGTTGAAAAGATACACTTAACCAAATAGAAACAGAAGGTGGCCAATTAATGTATACATGTATATATTGTAACTTAGTGGTACATTTATATTCAGTAAATTCCAGCTTTTATGGTAGCCAATTTAATCACAGACCTTTTTTGTGTTTCAGATAAATGACACATTTATAACTGGGTCTGACTGCTAGGATATTCTTCTGCATTGATGTAGCAGTAATATCTCAGCCTTTTTTTTTTTTCCTTTATTACCTCCTCCACACTTTGATTCTTCTCTTTTTAGATGTTCTTTTTCAGATGAAGACTATTCTTAGATTAATATTGTATTATTGTTACGTTCCACATATCTTTCTGAATGAATTAGCAAATACTAAAGATTGCTGCATGATTAAACAAAGAGTCATAGAGACAATTTCACCTTACAAGACGGTGTCTGGCCATCCCGGCTCCTCTGGATGCCTAGAGTGGAACATCGTTACTGCAGATTTCGAATGGCGGTGAGAGGGCTGCTGTGCTGCCTGTACCCAGGGGCTCTAGGGGCCTGATATGATGAGCCAAGGACATCTCTGCAACTGCGCATAGGTGTCTGCATGTTGTAAGGGAGGCTTTTGCATAGATACGGGGGGAAATAATTTCCATCTGTGGCAAAACGAGTGGGACAGAAATACAGAAGACATTTCCTCTGCTCAAGAAAGGTTATTCTAAGTTGGGGTTGGCTGGAGCCCAGGCGTTGAACCACACAGCTTCTCTCATGGTCTTTCTATGTGTTTGTGTCCATTTGGAATAATAGTGAGGAAGTGTCTTCTTTGAGTTGAGGGATCTCTATTTCATGCAGCACACTTCTTCCGAGCTCTGAATATTTCATTTAGTACAACGTAACCATGGTAGCATGGCGAGAACCTTGACTTTTTGGCCCTGACATCTAAAAGAAATGGAGCAATGAATAGAAGATGTCCCAAATGCCATGAAATGCTCAGCTACCACCGAAGGTCTTTCTGTGTTGCAAGTATCTTGCCCTTGTGAGGTAGATTCGCAGTACAATGAAGTGGGTGAAAAATTCTGTTTTGATTTTATAGACGCAGGAAAGTTGCGTTTAGTTTATGGCAAAGCTAGCAGGGTCTCCCTTGAGGCCAGGGTGGACACAACACCTGGAGCTGCCTGTGGTGCTTATTACCAAATCTCTAGGAGCCACTCAGAGGAGGAGAAGGTTATTTTAATTCTTTTCAGATGAACAGGTGTCCCCCTAGGACAACTAGAAGTGTGACAGTTAATACCCTGCTTCTCTTGGTCTCAGTCTACTGGCTGTGTTTCTATATAAAAGCACACTGAAAATCTCAAGCCCTGCTCTGTCTGTGCTTCACATTTTTAACAGCCATGAATTTGAAATGAGAATAGGCTGATGCCATCATTTAGGAGGGAGTATGAAAAAATAATAATTGTATTTCGATTGTCAATGGAGGCAAACACAGTCTTTGAGGATATATTTTAGACATCTCTTCTTGGGCGCTTCCTTTAGGCATATTACAAGTGCCCGCTCTAGGCAGCTAGCTCAGGTGTACACTTGGCCAGGAAAATCCCATCCACTGTCTGTACAGATAAGTATTTCATAGAATCATAGAATCATAGAATCATAGGGTTGGAAGGGACCTCTGGAGATCATCTAGTCCAACCCCCCTGCCAGAGCAGGGTCACCTAGAGCAGGTTACACAGGAACACGTCCAGGTGGGTTTTGAATGTCTCCAGAGACAGAGACTCCACCACCTCTCTGGGCAGCCTGTTCCAGTGCTCTGCCACCCTCAGGGTAAAGAAGTTCCTCCTCATGTTTAGGTGGAACTTCCTATGTTCCAGTTTGTGCCCATTGCCTCTTGTCCTGTCCCCGGGCACCACTGAAAAGAGCCTCGCCCCATCGTCCTGACACCCACCCGTCCTGACACCCACACCCACTCTTTCCCAGGAGAACACTGAGCTATCAGTTTTGGGAAAATGTTGAGGTTTTTGATATTTTTTTTTTCTGTCTCAGTGTGGAGCAAAAAAAGGCATACAGATGCTTTTATTTAGTAAAGGAGAATTATGGAGTCTGTGTAGCCAGAATGACCTTGCAGCCAGATACTTCAGTGGGATGTGAGAGAGACTGTTGAAATTTCTGCCTTGCCTGATTCAGGGAAGACTCAAACCTGGGAAAAACTGTAATTCTGAAATGGTCTATACTGGAAGTTTCAGTTTGGATAGTTCGTGTTGCCTTCTGTTCTGCAGCTCAGACTCCTTACTTCATGATGTTAAGGAGTTTTCTCTTGGAGAATGGTGCTGGCACACACAAGGACTCCCTGGTTACAGGCAGTCACTGCTATGGGGAATCATTTGGTCTACCCGGACGAAAAATTGGAAGTGATATCATTATACTACAGCACCCATGAAATTTTAGGCCAGAATAGACGTGAAGAAATATTTCTACTGTGGATATGAACACTTTGGTTTTCTGGTGGAAACGGCACTACCAATGAACAGAAGAGCCCTATAAATTTTGGTAGAAAAGATATCTCAGCCAAAAGTTTGTTGAAAGGAAAATCTACTTTTCCCTCAAGTACGTCTTTCAATCACATGGACTTTGGAATCTACCAGCTCACATTTTAAGCAGAAGAAGATACCTCTAAATCAGACTGATTCAGCATTGACATGACCATCTCTTCTATGTGTCTTGTGATTACTGTATTTGAGGCTGAGCATGTGCAATTACAATGATGTGAAGAAAAATTTTGCAAATACATATTGTTCAAGTATGTGCAGAGGGACTGTATGGCACCCCCCAGTGAGGAAGACTGGTATTCCCTTGAAAAAATGGCTGAAGTTACCTTAGTATTCCACTGGGCACAATAAAAAATTGTGAGAAATACAAACAGGAATGTTAACCAACCGCAGGATCAAAACTGGCAGCACAGGTAGTCTGAATGGGAAATTCCTCTTCTGCGTAAAAGGTGATTATCAATCACTGTTGGTCCTTTAGACAAGCTGTGTTTAAAGATTGATATATTACAGAGACATGGATGGTGATGAATGAGTTCCCTTTTCACTTGTTATTAAGGATCCATTTCACTGTTCCTTTCTGGGTGTGCAGTCTGACCTCAGGAAGCACCTGTGATGGGATAACATTTATTAATTTTCCCTACTGTGGCCCACAAAACTTTGTTTTCTGCCTGAGTTTGGTTAAATGTTTTGTTGCATTGCTTTATGTTAAGCCTGGGAATTGTCAGGATGAATTTATTCTTTTCGTTTGAAGGTTCCTGTTGGTCCGTTTGTACAACACGAGCTCCGATCCGACTTCCACACCATGCTGCAGATGTCCAGGAGGTTATATTTTCATATGCTTGCTTCTTGCCACTGATCTGCTTTCAAGAGGCAACTATTGTTATGGTGGTCTGTCAACAAGATGAATTTTCCAATTAGATTGGCCAGATGGCTGAGCTGACCAGGACGGCCTAATTTCAGGCTCTGTCAATAGAGCATAACCAGATGACTGAAAATCCATCTTGCTGGTTCCTTGCGCTGCCTCATACAAAGTTGGCAGTGGTGGGCTTCGGGGCTGGCCACGGCTATGCTCAGACTTCTTCTTTGTGATTCTTTCCCAACCACTGAGATGGTACTCGCCCTATTCACTTCCCCCCACATTTCTATTTCTTTTTGATAAAGAAAGACAGCCTACAAAATAAAAAAAAAAAACCAACACAAAGAAAAAAGTTATGTTCATGCCCACCTGTATTTGTCATCCTGGATCAAACTCTGGATCCCAAGGGTTGGGACTCGGCCCCTGGCATTCAGTATTACATGCATTCATTGATGCTGCACAAGGTAAAGAAGATGCTTTATATCAGACTGCTCAGTTGAGCAAAAGAAAGGTGTAGGAAGAGAACACCTGCCAATTTGCTGTCATATTGGTACTGCGACCATGTAACTCCTGAAGTCCACAGGAAGCAAGGATAAAAGGCGAAATGAATGTAAAGGCTTTTATGAGACCAACTGGAGGAAGTGGAAAAGCTTTTGAGATTGAATTCCTTTAGAAAGTCATCAGTTACCTCCTACTCAGTTGTGGAACCATGAAATTGGGTCAATGTCCTATCTTCCATGTAAAAGGGCAGCTTCATGGAAAAAAGTTTGTGTAGGAAACTTTAAGTCAATCTGCACAGGTTTGCAAAGGACCTTTTCCTCCACGGCTATTTCCTTACAGTTGGACCTGATGATCTTAAAGGTCTTTTCCAACCTAAATGGTTCATTGATTCTATGATTCCTTTCTTGCCTAGTGAGAACACTGCTAGCTTGACTGCTGCATAAATACAACTGAGCTCCAAAGGGCTCAGTCCTTTGATAAACAACACCGTGAGAGATCACGTAGCTGCTCTTAACCACACACTCACACTGCTCCAAGTGCATCTGGGGCCACCTGTAACCACCTACTGTTGATAAACGGAGGTATTAGCATCAAACCTGAGGTTTTGCCCACAGCTGTGAGATGCTTCTCCTGGGAGGAGAGGGTGGTTGGCAGAAAAGGGTGCAGGCTTATGCTGGCTACTCTTCAGAACCGAGCAGTTAGCAATGCCGGTCCTCCCCACACTGGGCCTGGAGCCAGGTCAACAGCACTAAGTGAGTGCCATCCCTAACCAAGTCACGAGATGAGGTTTGCTGAGGAAGCCTTGCTGCTTCTGGAGAGACACACCTCAAACTGGTTTAATAGTACCCAGGTTCCAATTTAATAGAAAACATGCTGAAGGGCAAAACTGTGTGAAGGTTGATTTCAGCACATTGTAAGCTCCGTCTTCTAATTACAGGGTTGAAAGAAAAAGTTAGAAGCAAACAAATACAAACGCATCTGTGGCCTAAACTGCACACCAGCTCTTTTTTGCCCAGTTCTTCTTCCACGCCAACCAGCTCTTAAGGTTAGGTCCTCAGCACTGACAGTTGAAAGTTCCCTTCCACTGAAAGTTGCCCCATGTCCTGGTCCTCAGCAGGTTTAGAAGAGGTAATGCCATCTTCAGTGGCATTCCCTGCTCCAGACAGTTTCCTCCACAGGTAACTCAGAGCTGAATACTACGGCATCTGTACAGCTGCCTCTCTGCCCTGCTGTTCTCCACACGATCTTTTGTGACCTGAGGCTTTTGTGGACGGGATGTAAGGAAATTCAGGACACAGGCTGCGACATGTACTCGCAGCTACCTGTGTGCACTGGGTCTTGAGCCCAGCTTTGTGAGTGTAAGCTGACTTTCCTCTGTGTCAGACAGTGATGCAGAGGCTGGAGATCCCTGCACACCTCATCTTTTTTTTTATGTTGCATGTCTCCAGCAGAGAGGAAAGAAGGCCAAAGTGGGATGGAGGTTCAGGACAGGAGATGCCATAGTTTTCAGGGAAGCTGCTGAGGCGGGAATATTTCAGAACTTTTCCTCAGACTGCTCAAGTATTACTCCTCTGGAAACAGCCTTTCATCTGGGGAGAAATGGTTACTGACCAGTATACAAGGTTTTCCAGGCAACCATTGTATGGGTCACCAAAAGAAGAAATATGGTGATGTGTTACAGGGCCTCATTTGCCAAGGTGGTCTTTTTTTTTATTCCTAGAGCTTGTCTTTTGCCTCATTGACACATTTATTCCCCAGCATCTGAGTGGTTCTTCTGTGACATTGCGTTGGGACTGTTGTCCTCAGCTTCAGTAGTTTAAAAAAATAATTACTGTCATTGAATTTCACAGGAGTAGTTAAAGTAGATTTAGATGGAAGGCTTTTGATTTTAGGACTGTGGCTAATTCCAACACCTTTGTTTCCCTGAGGGCAGCTGCGAGTTTCAGGATCAGCCAGGCTCTAAAACTTAAGGCTAACCTGAGCAGTCTGGCAGATCTTCCCTGGTTTTGCTGTAAAGACGCAGACCAGACTTACTCAAACCGGCACCAAGCTTTGTTCCCAGGGGCTCACAAGCTCCAGCCAATCTCTCCCCAGTCCTGGCATGTATTTTGAGTTCACAGCACGGCGCATCTGGCTTCACATATAGGTTAGAATTTTTTTGCCTCTCCCCTTTATCTTTTGTAATGTTTCCAGGGAGATTTTTTCTGCAAACAGCTTTGTCAGTGCCCTAAGTCACCCAGGAGCCACATGAAGGCGGCTATTGCAGCACTGAGCCTGCATTGATCATCCCTGGCGATAAGCAGCCTGCGGTAGTTTAGGACCCACCCTGCGCTCCGAGAGCTGCACCGCTGCTCGCAGGCTCAGAGCTAAAGCAGAGCTTGGTTGCTTGCACTCGAAAACAAAATCCGGGTCAGCAGTAAGCAATAAATACTTGTGGATGCTGACTTTTCAAGCTCAGCGGTCTCCTCAGATTAAATCACTGATATTACATCCTCCTTGGATTGTGCTGTTTGCATCTACTTGAAGCCGCAGCTGGTGCAATACATGGTGTAACAGTGCCACTGCCCTGCCTGCGCTCCAGGCACGGAGCTATTGCAGGGTCAAGCTCGGCAGTATGGGACCCATCAGTCTGCGGGGCATTAGTCTCCCTGTTCGCTGAGATGAAGTGGGACTGTGCTTGCCAGGAACATGTCTGGAGCAAGTCCAGAGAAGGGCAGTGAAGCTGGTGAGGGGTCTGGAGCACAAGTCTCATGAGGAGCGGCTGAGGGAGCTGGGGTTGTTCAGCCTGGAGAAAAGGAGGCTGAGGGGAGACCTTATCGCTCTCTGCAACTACCTGAAAGGAGGCTGTAGCCAGGTGGGGGTCGGTCTCTTCTCCCAAGTAACAGGCGATAGGACAAGAGGAAGCGGCCTCAAGTTACACCAGGGGAGGTTTAGACTGGGTAGTAGGAAAAATTTCTTCACCAAAAGGGTTATCAAACATTGGAACAGTCTGTCCAGGGAGGCAGCCAGGATTCAACCAGGAGGTTGAATCACCATTCCTGGAAGTATTTAAAAGACGGGTAGATGTGGTGCTTAGGGACATGGTTTGGTGGTGGTTTTGGCAGTGTTAGGTTGGTGATTGGACTCAAAGATCTTAAAGGTCCCTCCCAACCTAGATGATTCCATGACTCTGTGAGGGGGGATTTCTGATGGGGGTTAGTCTCCTTACATACCAGCAATTCACAGAATTACCATTTCCCCATGCTCTTTCTGAGACAACGTACTGTGAATCTACTCACTTTTCATGGCTAAAATGGAAAAAACAAACCTTTTACCGAGAAATGTGTGTGGGGACTGAATTCAGGCAATGCGGTGAATACAGATGGGGAATATAGCTGAAAATGTTTTGTCTTCTTTCTACTATTCTTCACATTTTTCATCTTCTCTGCCTGTCTGCAGAGCCTGGCTTTGTTCTGAAAGTGTTTTCACACATACTGCATTCATTTACCACCCACAGATGCTGCCTGTTTATTCTTTCCTGTTGTTTTCATTGATCTAACATGAAAGTCACCTTGAACTGAAAGAGCTTTGCCCTTGCTAGGCATGCAAAGTATTAAAAAATAGAAATATACAAACAAACATACAAAATACAGGGGCTAGGCAAGCTTTTGTAGGGATTGCTGTTGTAGGAGGTCGTGGATACTGAATCTGAGTTATCCATAAAAAGGCAAGATGCCGTTGGATTGAATAGATAAGTCATAGGATGGTTGCAGACTAGATACCAAGGCAGGGTGTGTTACAGCTTTCAGTATTTATTTTGGTATCCATTTTTTTTTCCTGAGCAGAAGCATATTTGGGTACTTCCAGGCCAGTTTTTCATTCACATCAAGATGGGTGGCATGGGGTCAGTATGTAACTTGCCTGGGGATATATTATAAGAGGTTTATCAGCAGAGAAAAAAAATCTTTCCCAAGTTCCTGCCAAGGTTTGCCATCAACCCCTCTTTTACGCAGCTGCTTTACAGCACAAAGGAAACCCAGCCCTATCCTTGCCAAGCAAGAGGCAGCACTTCAACTTAACAGCTTGGTACCGAGTGCTTAAATATTTTTTGGCACGTGAATTTAAAAATATGTTTTCAGACAATTACACTGTGAGGATGCCTGCAGTGCTGGCAGCTGAGTGTTGGTCTGTTTGTTCTCTTAATTAAATATATGGCTAAATGCATTTAGCCACGTTAGCATTGGCTGGGACAAGTGGTGCTGTGCTTGCTAGTCCCATGCAGCTCTGTCAGCCCTCGTGGTCAAAGAGCAGCTCTACGTTGCCGCTCTATGCTCTCATCCCGAGCACAAAAGCTACACATAGACTTCCTTCATGTCTTCCTTGACAAAATTAATTTTCTTTGCCACTTCTCTCTCCTTTTTGTACCATAGATCTTCTGCTTCATTCTGGCTATAAGAGCAGCAGGAGATTACATATTTTACCGCCACAGAGAAATGGGTTTCACTCAAGAGAAAAGCTTAAGAGGATGTGCTTCCTAAATGGCACAAAAGAGCAAAGCCCCATCATTTTCCATAGTTGGTGGTCATTTTGGGCATCCTTCCTCCCATAAATGTACGACACTTTGTGCAGGGTGGAATCCGGTCCGCCGAGAGGAACTTTCATAGTGACAAGCTAGGAATTTGTGGTCCATTTTTCTCCCTTTTCCTACCTACCCTGTATTGCTTAGAAAGAGATCAGTGCATTCAAATAATGGTCTACCCAGTTTTAACCACAACCTGCACCATCTGGCTGCAAAAATCTTGAGGTCCAGAGCGAGTCAGAGCATGCCAAAGCACGCAACACAATATTCCTCACCTCCCGCCATTGACTGTGTCTCCCACTGAAACTTTTCTTCCTGTATGTATGTGAACTTGTGTGTATGTGGTTTGCATGTGCTTTGGCAAACGCTCTTTAACTTCAAAGAAGTCAGGGAGAAGCTGAGAGCTCAAGTCCACTCCTTCCCAGAAACTGGCAAAGACAAATGTGAGAATTTTTATGTAGTAACTCAAGTGGTAATCAAAAATTAAGTTTTCTTTTATTGTACATTATATCTACATGCACTTCTATTGCTGGTTTCCTTTTTTTTCTTGAATTAGATTATGAATACTTCTGGAAGGGCTTGGGTCTTCTTATAAGCTATATAATATTGAGCCCAATGGCACTGCAGTCTTGGTCTTTCCAGTAATGGCCCCAGATAACTTTAAGGGGTTAGAAACCAATATACATGACTTCGATTAATTCCCACAATATTCAGCTGGTACTTATCACTATATCATGCTTTAAAAATGTGTCTCATTGTGACCTACATGTTTTTTTGTGAACAAAAACATACAAAAGAAAGTTAGGCAATTCAGTGGTAAGACCCGTGCTTATTATGGGTAAGACCCATGAGAATTTTCATCTGAGAGTTGAAATCTAAATGCAAACACTTGGTGAGGAGTACGTGTGTGTCCAGGATACCGATTTAGTATCTAGCTGAGCTGGAGGAAAATCCAGTGATTCAGGATGTAGATGTGATGCTCATGAATACTGTAGCCATAAATATGCTTCCTGAGGAAGTCTAAATAAAGGAACTTTAAAAATCTTTCTGGTTTGTTTTTATTTTTTTTTTCTCTTCAGACACACAGAATTGAAATGAATAGCATGAAGTCCTGTTGCCTAGACACATCTGTCCAGTGTTTTTTGAGATACTTAAGGGTCTCCACGACATCTGGTTCAGGCTGACATAAGACTTACAGAAGACTCATTTGGTCTGGCTGCTAGATGCTGGGTGAGATAATCCACAGCACCTAAAGTATCACTGAGCCCCGTCAGTGAAGTCATTCCCTCTGGTCAATACTGCAGGAGAGGCTTAGGTTTGTCTCTTTATATCCATTACCATTTATATCTGCTTGATTATGTCAAGAGTGGAAGAAATATACTGTTGTCCTTAGAAAGCTTTAGAAAACAAAGGCGTACCTACTGATACCAAGGCATGCCACGAAAAATGTCACTAAAAAAACTTTTTCTGAGCTGCTGCTTGGAAAGCCATCAAAAGAACATTTATCCATTCTGCAAGTTACATTGAAAAATCATTCAAGCCTAAAACATAGTCATAAATGACAAGAAAACATTAACATAACTACCATCCTGAAACATGCTGATGGCAAAGCCAGGTCTTTTAGCTGGACAATACAGAGAAAGGCATCCTGGATGAGGAAATAGCACCTTTTTTAATCTGTTGCAACCTACGGGTGGGTTCAGCTGTGCATGGGTTTTCAGGCCCTCTCAATGCCGTTCTCCCTTGCTGGCCTGCTTTTGTACCGGACACATTTGCTCTTTGTGTTTGTTCAAACAGTACTTGGCTAGCAGAAGAAAGAAGCCCCCATGGCTCTTTTCCCCTGTTAGCATGGCAAAGCAGATGAGAAAGGCAGCTCCTCTCTCTCTTCTATTGGAGCACTGGGGCTCTTGGCTTGGAGCTCAGCTCTACCAGGGGCCAAACGCTCCTGTGAGGTGGCTCAGAGGCTGTGCAAATGCATGCCCTGGGCTGCATCGAGGTGCCTACACAGACAGGCACTGGTGGAGGCATTAAAAATTCCTTATTTCTAACTGATTTAAGCAGCTGCTGCTCCTGAAAACCCCAAAACATGTATAAGTAACCCTAAAAATCTGGCCCAGGGCTCCATCCAAGGGTATGTGAGTGGAGGATGCTGATGCCATGTGCAGAATGCCCGGCACCCAGCAGGATCCAGCCCAAGCTCTGGTCAGTCCCCCTGGGCAAAGCCCTTCCTGGCGGCGAGGCCACAAAGTTGGCGCCGGCTGCCCAAGCCCAGCTGCAGCCTGAGCTTGTCCTGCTGAATCATTATCATGCAAGGGGACAAAACCAGATTGGCTGTACTCTCTTTGTGCACAAAGAATTTGTAGAGTAAGGTTTGAGGTGGGAAGAGGGCTTTGTTTGCAATTCTTTTATTTTTCTAATTTGGTCTTGAAGAAGACGACGGACAGGTTCCTTAGCGCCATTTACACTGAGCCGCAGCCGGGCTTCCCAGCACCTGATTTTTTTTTGGTTGTGAAGTGAATTGTAGCAAACAGGACATACTCCATACAGTGAACTCAAGTTTTCCTTTAAGCTAACACCCTCTACTGTTCACTCCTGTATATTATGCATAAACAAAATGTAGCCACAATTGAAGTGACTACTGACTTCTGTCTGGTACAGCGATTTCTACAGTACTGTCCTAATTTTATGTTTTTATTCTTTGAAACCAGCATAGCAGTGATTTAGTCACCTGACCTGCCTTGTGTGTCTTTCAGAAAAACATAACATACAGCAATGTCACTTTTCAATAGTTTTGATGTAGTATACAACTTTGCGACTTATTTTTTAAAATATCTGTGATTCCTGCAGTGCCAACAATGGCCCCATCACACTTTGATGCTGCTAAATGTCGGGGCCTTAGTTTAGCAACCGAAAGTTTTTGGAGTTGATTTTCCTAATTTTTATGCTATATTTTTATTCGATGTAGTTGTGAAAGCTGAATGGAGTTTCGTTGTGAATGGTGATTGCTCATACTTCAGAAGTTCTGATTTTGGAGAAGACACTCCTTTCCCACGTTTAAAGAATCCATGTGAAAGAGTTACCAGACTCTGAATTATCATGTAAAACAGACAGACACCTGGGCTTGCCTACCTCAGAATTACAGGCACGAGCTGCTCACCAGCTGTTTATGCCACAGTGTAGTCAGACTGATCAGCCCATGCCCTGCTTAACCAACCTGATCTCTTTCTATGACCATGTGACACGCCTTCTGGATGCAGGGAAGGCAGTGGACGTTGTCTATCTGGACTTTGGTAAGGCCTTTGACATCGTCCCCCACAGCATTCTCCTGGAGAAGCTGGCGAATCATGGCATAGACAAGTGTACTCTTCACTGGGTTAAAAACTGGCTGGATGGCCGTGCCCAGAGAGTTGTGATTAATGGGGTGAAATCCTCTTGGCGGCCGGTCACCAGTGGTGTCCCTCAGGGCTCAGTTTCGGGGCCGGTTTTGTTTAATATCTTTATCAATGATCTGGATGAGGGGATTGAGTGCACCCTCAGTAAGTTTGCGGGTGACACCAAACTAGGTGGGAGTGTTGATCTGCTTGAGGGTAGGAAGGTTCTACAGAGGGACCTGGACAGGCTGGATCAATGGGCCAAGGCCAACTGTATGAGGTTTAATAAGGCCAAGTGCCGGGTCCTGCATTTCGGTCACAACAACCCCAAGCAACGCTACAGGCTTGGGGAAGAGTGGCTGGAAAGCTGCCCAGCAGAAAAGGACCTGGGGGTGCTGGTGGAGCCATCCTAACACGAGCCAGCAGTGTGCCCAAGTGGCCAAGAAGGCCAACAGCATCCTGGCCTGTATCAGGAATAGCGTGGCCAGCAGGAGTAGGGAAGTGATCGTGCCTCTGTACTCGGCACTGGTGAGGCCTCACCTCGAGTGCTGTGTTCAGTTCTGGGCCCCTCTGTACAAGAGGGACATTGAAGTGCTGGAGCGTGTCCAGAGGAGAGCTACCAGGCTGGTGAGGGGTCTGGAGACCAGGTCATGTGAGGAGAGGCTGAGGGAGCTGGGCACGTTTAGCTTGGAGAAGAGGAGGCTGAAGGGAGACCTCATTGCCCTCTACAGCTACCTGAAAGGAGGTTGGAGAGAGGTGGGTGTTGGCCTCTTCTCCCAGGTGAATAATGACAGGACCAGAGGAAATGGTGTGAAGTTGCGGCAGGGGAGGTTTAGGTTAGATATTAGGAAGAATTACTTTACGGAAAGAGTGGTCAGGCACTGGAACAGCCTGCCCAGGGAGGTGGTTGAGTCACCATCCCTAGAGCTGTTTAAGAAACATCTAAATTTGGCACTTCAGGGCATGCTCTGAAGGGCAGAGATTGTAGGTTGTTTGTTTGTGGTGGGTTTTTTTGGGTTTTTTTTTTTGTGTGTGTGTGTATGGTTGGACTCGATGATCTCAAAGGTCCTTTCCAACCATGAAGATTCTATGATTCTATGCTTTAAGTCAAGGCAAATGAAATATCCCTAGAATTAAGTATTATTTGTCACTGGAAGAAGGGTGCTAAAACTGAAAAGACTTTTAGTTTTCTGTCTTTGAAAGACAGCTACATGGCAATGGAAGAGGCAGGAGAAGCTGCTGAGCTCTCCTCCGCAGTCTCTCAGTAGCTCTCAGTAGCACAACACAACTGCTTGAAGCTCAGTTTCAGTCTCCTCATTTCTGCATGAGAATATCTAGCACATTGTGCCTTCTAGGAATCCCCATCTCCATTAGCAAGAACGGGGTTTAAGGATAACCTAAATTTAGGAATATTATTTTCTAGGGGCGTGAAATTTGTCCTTCAGTGCTATTCTCCATATGTAAGGCAATGAATGGGGAGCTAACCTTTAGGAATATAATCTGCCAAAACATTCCTTTCCCTCTCACCATTACCAGCATCAAATCAGCCAGTATTTGTTGTTCTGTTCGTAGGCAAGTGCAAGCACAGTTCATTCTTATCAGCTACATAGGATTTTAGTGGGATTAATCTCATGAGTTCTTCTGTTTTACTGCCAGCCTATTTCCAAAAACTCTGGGTCTGCCTCTAGACCTCAGTTTTGCTGACCACCCAGAGTTTTCCCTGAGTTTCCTCTGTGCTGAAAAAAGAGGCAACATCCTGGGAAATCCCTTACTCCCGGTGGCAGCTGTGCTGCCATTTCTCATTTGACTTTTCAAGAGGCTTCAGAAGATTAATAGCAATCTCTTCACTAGCTGCTAATCTGGAGTGCTGTATTACAGTGCCTTGCTGTCCCTCTGAATATGACATTAAGTAGACAATAAACAGAATAGTGTTCAGAGGTGCTACAGTGATGTTAGGCAAGATATATTAAGCCCCGCTGAAATAGCTGTAACACCCCCAGGGCAATTCCATACAGGCCAAGAGGCAGAGGGTGATGCATAGCCCTCCTCATTCCTTATGCATGGGCAGCATCAACTTTCAAACCTCTATTTTTCTGATAGTTACTGCTAGGGAGGCTCTTTTGGCATTATATAGGATTTTTAAGTATGTTTATTAGTTTGATGAAGTAAAACTCCTGTTGGTACGGAACTAAGACAAGCTGGCCCAAGACTACAATGATTGCATTGTCTTGAAGAATACATACATCCTGATAAGCTATGATAGGCCATGCCAGCCCATGATAAGTTATCATGCCTTAACCTTGTGTGTGTGTGTGTGTGTGTAAGTTAAAAGGAGTTAGGGCATAGTATCCCAGCACTCACACTACAAAAGAAGATATCTCCTCCAAAGAGAGACAGAAGAGCCGTTTAACAAGAAGCCGGCTCTCCCACCAAGAGAGCAGGAAGAGACAGTAACCTGATCAGTTCAGGTACCTCGGCGAGGGATGACATTAGTCGCTGACCTGAGCTCTCAGACAGCTTGTTTGCTTATGCAAAGCTTGCATAAAGTACGTTCTCATTGGCAAAGATTTCTGGTATCTTTGCCTTTGCTGTCTGTGGTCATCTTGATATCATAATACAGTTCTCACCTGCTCCAACCAGTGATATTTGCTCTTTAAAAGCATTTCTTCCTTTATTCAGCATTTCAGCTTTGCCACATCTAATTTGTGTGAGCTGGGGTTGGCTGTATCTGCCAATACTGTAGTCCGACTACTGCGGGCCTGGCTGTGCGTTGCCTATATGGAACCATGTCGGACTGCTGCCGCCCTGCTTTACTCTCTGGTCCGTGGGAAGTCATATAAAGACATTTAACAGCGTCAGATAAATTAAAATGAACTGAAATGTTGAACCTTCTGTCACATTTTTTTAAATGGCTATTATTAACATCGGTATTAGTGAGGCATACTTTATATAGTAAATGTATACAGTATATGGAAATAAATGGTGTTGGCTAAAATAACTCCAAAGCAAAATAAAGAGACTAGGATTTTTTCCTCTCCTCTTTGCTCAGTGGTTGAGGTAGGTCACTGCTTTCTGACAGAAGGCATCAGACTGCTCAAAGTGCTGTTGAATTGAGGGTCAGCACAGGGACACCTGGAGCTGTTAGCCCCTGGTGGCTTTCCCCTACGCTTTCTTTAGATCTTTAGTTTTAGTTCTAAGTTTACAACTTGGCACAGTGCTTACAGAAAGCAGTTAGAGACCTATCACTCATCACTCGTCTGGTGTATCTCAGGACACGGTCCATCTCGGAGTCTGAGCAGACTGTTGTTAGATCCAAGTAAAGAGATTTATGAGTTTGTGAAGGAGGCATCTTTAATCTGCGATGACCGACATTTGGCTGCAGACTGTCAACCAGGTTTCCTCAGAGTCATCAGTGAGGCCTAGCAATAACAGCAATTGCCTTCATAAAGCACGATGAGAAAAGCTTTTAAGCCCTACTTTATATTTCACGTAAGTGTCTCTCTTTCCTTGAGCTTGCTGCTAATGGACCACCATTATGTGACTGAAAATGCCAATTTATTCTGTTTGGAGGAGTTGGGCTGTATCCCTATCAGCGCCTCGGGCCTGACTAGCATTTTGTTGAAATTCCCCTAGAGAGAGCAGGATAGTTTTATTTTCAGTAAGAGATAGGATTGTCCTGAGAAGCAACATAAAAAATAAGTGTCCTTATGCGTACTTATTATCCCAAGCTGGTCACCTGGGAAACATTAACAAGGTTGTGTCTGCAACCATGTCTGTTTGAACAGAGCAGCCTGAAAATCCACCGAAAAATCTCCCTGTGCATCTGCAGTGCTTCCGCACAGGATCGCCGAGCCTGTGTCTTCAGGCAGTCTGACTCACACAAGATGGTCAGTGAGTTCCCAGGTAGGCTTGCAGTCAGCAGGAACTTCCACACCTCTCTTCAGCCGCTGGCCGCATCCCTGCTGATGGGTGCCCGTGTCCTCCCCATCCCTTGGGGCTCCCTTCTGACACAGAACCGGGCACGGGCAGGTACTTGCTTTTCTGTGAAACCCTCTGTAAACAGGCTGTGCCGCGTAAATGATACAGCTGCGTGCTTGCTCAGGTGGCAGGCAGGAAGGTTCCTTATCTATCCATGCATTGGGTCTACTCTTATGCAAATGCCTCTGTTTGCCGAACACCAAACAGTATTAAAGGCTTTACTGTTAGTTCTTTGGAAATTTTAGCACGTAATGGCTTGTATTGTGATTTTGCTTGTAAAAATGACTGGCTTCAGGCAGATGCTAAGGCTTTTATTCATATTTCCAGGATCCAATCCTATTACACCAGAATGCGAGAGATGCTTTCCATTGATTTCAGTGGGACACAGTACCTGCTGCTGTGTATTCGACATATATTTTTATGCAAACCAAGGAAAAGCTCATTCACTTTGGGGAAAAAAGAATTGTACGCAGTTCTATCCTTCCCTCTTACTGTACGTTCCCGCCCCGTAGTGCAGAATAAGGTAAATTAAACAGTGTTTACTCACTTATAATTAGGACAACACAGAGAATACAAGAGTGGGGTATGCACGCCCTTTTGCTTTTATTTATTGGGACATCTCTTGCTCTAGCAGGGCTGGTTTCTGAAAACAGCTTGGCCGTGTTCAGTTTCCTACAGTAGTCAGTTCCTCGCAGGATTAGGCTGTTTCAGAACTGTGGAGATACCTGTGATGGGGATTTCACATGCACCATTTGAACATTTCTATTTCTTGTTTCTGTTTTTTTCTGTCTTTTGAATCCTTTTGTTTTGCATTTGCACGTGTGAACTGCACGGTTTTGTTCAACTGAGCTCCCACTCTATAGCTCGGCTCCAAATCATAACTCAAGCTCTTTAAATGCGAGCGGCTTTTTAAGGCAGATCTAATCAGTGTTTCTCGTGGGAGCGAAACCAAATGAGCTTCCCTCAGGTTTGCAATTCAGTCCAATTATTTCACAGATCTTTGTTCATTTAATTCCTCTGAAGTGGAACAATCAGAAGAAATGGGTCAGAACTACTGCAAACGGGAAATGATGATTTCTCAACTTGAAGAAATAGAGAATTTGAAAAGCATTTATTTATTTATTTATTTGCTTAAAAAGCCATATTCTCCTGTCATGCATCCTGGAGGTGCTTTATTGCAGAGCACAGCAGCCTTGAGAGAACTACCAGAATCATGTCAATGCCCCTTGTGGCAGAACCACGTAGCCAAAGCCTCAGATACTGTAAATAAGCTCAGCTCTGTTGATTGCACTGGAGTTACACCAGTGTAGAGCAGCTGAGAACTGGAAGTTCACTGGAGTAAAAGGAAGCGGTGTCACTTCTTGTATAATATCATTACCTATGTGATTACATATTAATCACCTAACAGACTCAGAAGGAGTCTTCTAGCAGTGCCACTAAACACTTAACTTCTTTTCGGCAACGAAAGGTGATTATGTACCAGAACTTCTACTTTGGCTATTGCCTGTCTTCCCCACAGGGCCTGACTCTCTCCGTGTTTTGGTTGTTCATTACAAAACACGTGGTTTGTGAGGTGTACCGCCCCCGCTGAATGAACAACCGGGGTTTATGCTCAAATGCCAGGAACTGGCCTCAAGGTACGGAAGGACAGCGCTGACATAACGTCTGCTTCCAGCTCAGGGCCTTGTTCAGCTCAGTGAAACCTGTGAAACTGAGCTCTGCATCAATGTTCTGAGCCCAAGCCAGCAGAGAGAAGGGGGGGGTTTACAGAACTAATTTCGCGAGACTCAGCTGGCTTCGTCCTCTTCTCAGACGTACTTTTTGCCTCACAGATTAGGCATTCTTCAAAAAGCTGTCCTGCTGCTGGATGCAGGAGGACACTGCAGTGTGTGTTCCAGCATGTGACGAGTTGTGACAGGCTGAGAGAGTTAGGGTTGTTCAGCCTGGAGAAATGAAGGCTCTGAGAAGACCTTATAGCTGCCTTATAGCAGCTTTCCAGTACCTAAAGGGGGCCTACAGGAGAGATGGGGAGGGACTCTTTATCAGTGAGTGGAGCAATAGGATGAGGGGTAACATTTTTTAACTGAAAGAGGGGAGATTTAGATTGGATATTAGGAAGAAATTCTTTACTGTGAGGGTGGTGAGACACTGGAACAGGTTGCCCAGAGAAGCTGTGGCTGCCCCATCCCTGGAAGTGTTCAAGGCCAGGCTGGATGGGGCTTTGAGCAGCCTGGTCTAGTGGGAGGTGTTCCTGCCCATGGCAGGGGGTTGGAACTAGATGATTTTTAAGGTCCCTTCCAACCCAAACCACTCCATGATTCCATGATTTCAGTCTATCATGGGCTCAGGATTTCATTTCATGATGGACTAAGAAAAGGCTCTGAAAACTCCTGTTGCAGTTAACTCCTGTTTCTCTGGTGTATTTGGGAGATGTTAGTGCTGCATCATCTGTCTTTTTTTTCTTTATTTCTCAGAGACTACTGATGATTAACCTGAAAACTCACAAGCCAGCTTGTCCTGGAGCTAAAGGGAGCTTCAACTTGACAGACTAACTCTGGAGAAATGGAAAGCAGCAGGAGAAAGATATCTGTGCGAAATTTTTTCTTTCTCAGATGATTGTCAAAGTACATGTTATAAAAAAAGTGCAATTTATGGACTCAATGACTGTGATTTTTTCCCAGTTTTGTTTCTTTCTTTCCATTTTAAAGAAAATACCTCAAAATTATGTATAATTTTTGTGGTCATTTAGCCATGGTGTTATTGGCTAAATGGTATTTCTCTAACTCACAGGCATCTAATGAATACAATAAAAAGGACCTTTTTAAAGACCACAGGATGGTATGAGAGCCAGTTTCATCATATGTAAGTAAAGGCAAATAACAAGACAGGCAGTGTCACAAAACACTGAAAAAGGGGAAGGCTGTCTCCCCATTTTCTCTCATGAAAATAGTCTAAGAAAGACATGCATTAAAACTAACTTACTGAAGACAAAGATTTCCTAAAATGTATTGTTTTAAAAAAAAAATAAATCAATAGAAAATATGTTGAGACATATTGCCTCAGTTTACCAGCCATTTTCTAGCAGCTGTAGGTTTTTTAAAGCACAGATATTCACTCTGAATTGGTGTTGGAGAGATTGTATTTTGTGTGTTATGCTCTGAAGGAAGAAAGGGATACTGCAAAACTGGAACGGGAAAGCTCTTAGAAGCAAGTCTTTTCAGGGGAAGCCAAAAAAATGTGGACTCTTCATCGTATCCCTTGGGTTGGTGCAGAATGTTCCTGCAACACCTGCTTTGCCGATTGGCAAGAAGATAAAATGTTTCATCTTGGCAAGGTCTTTTCACCAGAGGTTCCTAGCGAGGAAAGGCCCTGTCTTCAGGACACATGGACTGATATTGTAGTTATTTGTAGAAGTATATATGGAAAATTCAGAGGAAAATTTTCTCAGTTCTTCAACTCAACAGAGAACTGATCTGAAAAGCAGATGGAATAAGAATGAATTAAAACATTATTGGACTGCACTGATACTCAGGGACTTGAGCTGCTTGCCACTCCTGGGGGGACCACTGCTAGCCCCATGCCCCTCATGTCTCTGATGGATGAGACTGAGAATTCCTTTCTTGGAAGTGCTTGGTTTTGAAGTGGACTGCTGGGAAACCCTGCATGCAACAGAAAGCTCTGATGCCAGCCAGGTTTAGTAGGGAGCAGGTGACTGATACTACCTTCCTGGTGACAGTTGGATGCCTGATCCTGTCTTCTTCTCGATCTAGTATACCTGTGTTCAGTCATTCGTGGATCCTTTTGGAAGTTAATCTTATTACTGATGATATGCATGAATGCACGTGAACTATTTTTCTTCATTTTACCAACCTGGCTGTTGAACTCTCAGATATACTGTGTTTTATTTTTCTCTTATGCAGCAAGTTCATTTCTTCATCTCCTTTTTAAACAGCAATATGAGTGCTCAAATTTTCCTGCCTCTTATCTCTTCTACTACCAGATCTGCTACTATTGAACTGAACTTCTACACTTCAATTATAGACATAGAAGAGAATTTATTTTCCATCCTGTATACTCACTACACCAGTGCAAGCTGGTGGAGTGATGCTTTACAACTTTGTTGCCTAATCTGATTCTGTTAACTTCTTTTTCTGCACAGCAAAATTTATAAAGTCAATCTTATTCAAATTTAATCCCTGCCTCAAATTGGCTGGAACAGTACAAATTCCAAGTCAGAAAGTATCAAGGAGCTTTTCTGCTGGTCCTGTGTGGTCTAGGGATGCAGAGGGCAGGCAACACATATGAGATTGCAGAAGAAGTGTGGCTGAAGGCAATAACTCTGAGTGGAGCACAGAGACTTAGGAAATGTTGATGACAGGGCAAAGAAAGGAAGGAGGGACAACTTAGCAGAGTGGTAGAAATGAGTTGCCTTTATGAATCATAGAATCATAGCATGTGTTGGGTTGGAAGGGACCTTTAAAGCTCATCTAGTCCAACCCCCCTGCAATAAGCAGGGACATCCTCAACTAGATCAGGTTGCTTAGAGCCTCATCAAGCCTGGCATTGAATGTCTCCAGGGATGGGGCCTCCACCACCTCTCCAGGCAACCTGTGCCAGTGTCTCACCACCCTTATTGTAAAGAACTTCTTCCTAATGTCTAATCTAAACCTACCCTGCTCTAGTTTAAAACCACTGCCCCTCATCCTATCGCTACATGCCCTTGCAAACAGCCCCTCCCCAGCTTTCTTATAGGCCACCTTCAGGTACTAGAAGGCCGCTATGAGGTCTCCCTGGAGCCTTCTCCACACTGAACAACCCCAACTCTCTCAGCCTGTCCTCATAGCATAGGTCCTCCAGCCCTCTCATCATCTTCGTGGCCCTCCTCTGGACTCGCTCCAACAGGTCCATGTTCCTCTTGTCCTGAAGGAACATCCTTCGTAACTGATGTCTCCCATGGGTACTTAAGGGTTAGAGGGTCAGAGCTACAGAGGTATTTGATTTCCACGGGAGCGCAATGCCCACGTATCTGATTGTGTAGACAGACCTGAATGATTTGCCACAGGTTAGAAGAATTTTCTCACAGGGGAAGAAACTAAAGCGATTTCTCTAGGGAGCAAAATGTGCACCTAACCATGGGGCTATGTAGTTGCCTATGCTCAGTAGCTGAAGCATTATTCCTAACAGCTAATAGACATTACTAGAGCTATTCTGGTAATATTTCTAAGGTGGCAAATAATTCTCACTTGAAAAACAGTAACTGAGGTGCAGAAAGATTTGTGAAAAAGCAGAGAGCCAGAATTCAGATCTTCGGTGGTCCAACTGGTGCCTTACTCAAAAGCCTCTTCTTCTTCCAAGGCATCTAGGAAGCAAATCCTGAGTGGCAGCAGGCACCAGCAGCAGAGGCCTAGTGTTTAATAAAACAAATTTCTAGATAGAAAGGCACCATTTAAGTATTACTTAAATATTAGTACTTTCCTGGTTTCAAAATAAACTAGGGAAGTCTTAAAGTGGGTATTGGCAACTATGTTATAATTTTATTAAAGGGAAGAGCTGGAGGTCTGTGTGCGGTTGCGGGGCCATGATCTCATTGCAATTACTGAGACGTGGTGGGACAACTCGCATGACTGGAATGCTGTCATGGATGGCTATGTCCTTTTCAGGAAAGACAGACCAGCGAGGCGTGGTGGTGGAATTGCACTCTATGTGAGAGAGCATTTGGAATGCATCGAGCTCTCACTAGGGGCGGATGAAGAGCGGGTTGAGAGCTTATGGGTGAGGATTAAGGGACAGGCAAATATGAGGGACACTGTTGTGGGTGTTTATTACAGGCCACCTGATCAGGATGGGGAGACTGATGAGGCTTTCTACAGACAACTGAAGGTAGCCTCGCAAGCGCAGGCCCTGGTTCTCATGGGGGACTTCAATCACCCCGATATCTGCTGGGAAGACCACACAGCCAGGCATGCACAGTCCAGGAGGCTCCTCCAGTGCATTGATGACAACTTTTTGACACAGGTGGTACAGGAGCCAACAAGGAGAGGAGCACTCCTGGACCTGGTACTGACAAACACAGAGGGATTGGTGGAGGACATTAAGGTTGGGGGCACCCTAGGTTGTAGTGATCATGAAATGATTGAGTTCAGGATCATGGGTACTATCCACAAAACAACAACAAGAAGTAAAATTACAACCTTGGATTTCAGGAGGGCTAACTTCGACCTCTTTAAGAAACTGCTTGGAGAGATCCCGTGGGCTAGGGCTCTGGAAGGCAAAGGGGCTCAAGAAAGCTGGTTGATATTCAAAGACCACTTCCTCCAAGCTCAGGATCGGTGCATCCCTAAGAGAAAGAAATCGGCCAAGGGACGCAGGAGACCTGCATGGTTGAGCAGGGAGCTTCAGAAAAAGCTCAAGTGGAAGAAGGAAGTTTATAATAAGTGGAAGAAGGGACTGACCCCTTGGGAGGATTACAAGAATGCCACCAGAGCGTGCAGGGATGAAACAAGGAAAGCCAAGGCCGCCTTGGAATTAGACCTGGCTAGGGACATCAAGCAAAACAAAAAGAGCTTCTACAAGTATATTGGAAGCAAAAGGAAGACCAGGGAAGTTGTAGGCCCACTGCTGAATGAGGCAGGAGTCATGGTGACGGAGGATGTGGAGAAGGCAGAGTTACTGAATGCCTTCTTTGCTTCGGTCTTTTCTGCTCGGCCCAGCCCTCAGGAGTCCCAGGCATTGAATAAAGTAACAGGGAAAGAAGACGACTTCCCTTGGGTTGAGGAGCGAGTGAGGGACCAATTAGATCATCTAGATATTCACAAGTCCATGGGCCCTGATGGGATGCACCCGAGAGTGTTGAGGGAGCTGGCGGAAGTCATTGCTGGGCCGCTCTCCATCATCTTTGAAAAATCCTGGAGAACAGGCGAGGTGCCTGCGGACTGGAGGAAAGCCAATGTCACTCCAGTCTTCAAGAAAGGCAAGAAGGAGGAGCCGGGGAACTACAGGCCGGTCAGCCTCACCTCCATCCCTGGAAAGATGATGGAACAGCTCGTTCTGGGTGTCATCTCAAGGCGCGTGGAGGAAAGGAAAGCTATCAGAAGTACTCAGCATGGATTCACCAGGGGGAAATCATGTCTGACTAACCTGATAGCCTTCTACGATGGCATGACTAGATGGATAGATGAGGGGAGGGCGGTAGATGTGGTCTACCTTGACTTAAGCAAGGCGTTTGACACGGTCTCCCACAGCATCCTCATAGGGAAGCTTAGGAAGTGTGGGTTAGATGAATGGACAGTGGGGTGGATAGAAAACTGGTTGAAAGATAGAGCTCAGAGGGTTGTGATTAGGGGCACAGAGTCTAGTTGGAGACCAGTGACGAGTGGTGTTCCCCAGGGGTCAGTACTGGGTCCAGTCCTGTTCAACATATTCATCAATGACCTGGATGAGGGGATAGAGTGCACCCTCAGCAAGTTTGCTGATGACACCAAGCTGGGTGGGGTGGCTGACACACCGGAAGGCTGTGCCGCCATACAGAGAGACCTGGACAGGTTGGAGATCTGGGCAGAGAGAAACCTTATGAAGTTCAACAAGGGCAAGTGTAGGGTGCTGCACCTGGGGAGGAACAACCCCATGCACCAGTACAGGTTGGGTGCTGACCTGCTGGAGAGCAGCGCTGTGGAAAGAGACCTGGGAGTCCTGGTGGACAACAGGATGACCATGAGTCAGCAATGTGCCCTTGTGGCTAAGAAGGCCAATGGCATCCTGGGGTGCATCAAGAGGAGCATGGCCAGCAGGTCAAGGGAGGTCATCCTCCCCCTCTACTCTGCCTTGGTGAGACCGCACCTGGAGTACTGTGTCCAGTTCTGGGCTCCCCGGTTCAAGAGGGACAGGGAACTGCTGGAAAGGGTGCAGCGGAGGGCTACGAGGATGATTAGGGGACTGGAACACCTCTCTTATGAGGAAAGGCTGAGGGATTTGGGTCTCTTCAGTCTGGAAAAAAGACGTCTGAGGGGTGACCTTATCAACGCTTATAAATACTTAAAGGGTGGGTGTCAGGACGATGGGGCGAGGCTCTTTTCAGTGGTGCCCGGGGACAGGACAAGAGGCAATGGGCACAAACTGGAACATAGGAAGTTCCACCTAAACATGAGGAGGAACTTCTTTACCCTGAGGGTGGCAGAGCACTGGAACAGGCTGCCCAGAGAGGTGGTGGAGTCTCCATCTCTGGAGACATTCAAAACCCACCTGGACATGTTCCTGTGTAACCTGCTCTAGGTGACCCTGCTCTGGCAGGGGGGTTGGACTAGATGATCTCCAGAGGTCCCTTCCAACCCTATGATTCTATGATTCTATGATTCTATGAAGATAAAAATAAATATATAGTGAAGTCAGACTAAAAATCTAGAAAATAGAATTCTTGGCACAATAATGAAACAAGAAAACATGAAAGAGAGAAGTAGATGGGCATCGCTGAACAGGGTCTTGAGGGTAAGTATGAGAAGTTCATGACACGAAAGATGAAAGAAAACAAGAGGAAGAATTTGGAGAGTGGACTGACAGCTGAGGAATTTCACTTGTGAGCTGTAAATAAGCTGGAAAATAATAAAATGAGAAAGCAAGCTATGAGAGAGAGGACTATATTTAATAACCAGGTAGCTGAAGACCAAGGCATGAAAGACTGTAACAGAAGGGGTTGCTTTTTTCTTGATTTTTTCCCTCTCTTTTCTATTTTGAGGTGCTGGAACTCCAGATTTTCCTTTTCTTATTAATTATCATTTCCAGCTGCAAACTATCACTGATGCTTTGCTTAATTGCAGACAGAGTGGAACAAAATGGATATTTAATTTGCATATAAAACTGCAGGATTTTGTCGAGATTAGACATAGTAATTCATGGTTGTGTTTTCAAGAGGTGTCTGTCAGAGACCAATAATTTTAGAAGACTGAGTTATATAATCAGTAGTGCCCTGTTGAACATAACTATTTGGATGGATGATGTCTTGCAGCTGTCAGCGTGCTGAACCTACTTGTTGATGGCTCTCAGAGGACTGGTTTAATGATTGTACAAATACAGCACAAGCTAAACTTGAAAAGATAATGCATGGAAATTAGGAAAATGTTGGAAAGAAGGAATATTTGTTCTCTGAATAAGCATGTTTTCACTTATATCTAACAATTCAGAAAATGGAAAAGTGGAAAGGTATTTCTTTTTTCCTGTCATCTTCACTACCTAGGCAACTGGCCAAACTAGTAGGTTGAAACCTGCTAGTAAATAGGTTTGAATAAGAACATGATTAACACATAGGAATAAATATGAGAACTGGAAAATGTTGCCAAATTTAACCACAGGACTCGGGATGGTTTTCTGCCTCTTAATGCCTACTACTTTGACAATGACTGATGACAGTAAACAGCCATTAAACCTTTTTGTCAGTTTGCTGTGTGTACTTCACGCTATTAGCCGCGTATGGTTAGAACTTTAGTGGTTTCATATCAACACTTCTCTTTGTTTTGTCTGGGTAGCTCTACATTTTAAATGTGTTTGTTCAATCTCTTTGGGGGATTATTTAGCAGAATTAAATCTGTGAGCTTTGCAACTAGTTACATTTCATTTAGGATATAATTTAAAATATAATTACTAGCCACATCACTGAGGCTGCCTTTGAAGAGGTATGGTCCCGATACCAATGTCTGGAACAGTCACCGATATTTAGAAAAGCATTAAATTTAGCAAACCAGATTTTCCTTTGGGTAAACTTATGCCAACTAAAAGCCTGTACCAGCATTTTTAGTGAATTAGCTGAACATTGTGGTGCTTAGGAGCTGTACAAAGCCCTCACCAGCACCTGTGCCTCAGAAGCAAATGGTGCTCAAGGACCAGAAGGGGCAGTCGGTTCAGCAGCTCCCTACCCTACACTGATGACACCACACCAGAGCGTTGAGCACGCTGGAGACATCTTGGTCCCCTCTCACCTGGTGTATGTCCCCAGCACACACTGTGTACATATGGTGGAAAAGGGCTCTCTTGGTTGACTTGACACGTAATGGGGGCATGTATAATGAGCCATCATAAACTTGCAGCAAGTTTAAACCTTCTGCTACCCTTTTTGGGTGGGTTTCAATGCCTGAATGATTGGGAGCTTAATCAAGTCTCTCTCTTCTGTGATTATAATAAATAGGAATAGTTGACATGGAATTTGTGACTGGAGGACCTCCAGCTTTTTTTTTGCAACGAGGAACACGCAGCTGGAAGCAGGAGCTGGCTCAGCACAGCTACCTTCTAAGGGGCAGCAAGGGGGTGGTGGTGATGGGGAACCAGTGGTTGTGATCTGGTACCAGTAACAGCTCTGTTGTTCCAGGTGATGCCCTGTTTGAAGGGAGAAATGTGCAGCGTCTCTCAGTGAACGCAGCTTCTTGAAGAGGACAAGAGGGCTTCACATGAATTTGAAGAGTGCGTACTCTTTTCCCTGGTACTACTACAAATTCTATTTTTCCAGATTTTTTTTAAAAAGTATTTGCTATGCAAAAGCTTTTAGTGCAGAAAGGGCTGTTTTAATGTAACAGGAAAGCTGAGAATGAGGTGGCACGCTTAATGGAGAACACTTAATATTGCTTATGGTTTTGTATATATTTTAACAGCCTACATAAAATAAATAGTACTGGGCTTTAATTAGGGCTTCTACCCCTCTACAGTACTGTAAGCCTAGGTTTAGCATTTCTACAGAGAATGATGACTCCAGGAAGATCCTAGGAAATAGAAAGGAAAACAATCAGCGCAGGCTGTATATTTATACTCTGAAAAATCAACGACCTTTTCTAACATTTATATAATTCAGTTTCACCTAAAAATTGAGACATAATTATGTATTCTTTTAAAAAGTTGTTATATTGTTGATGCATTTTGTCTTTGAATAGAAAATAGCATTTTTAAGCAAACATGCATGTTATGGTAAATGCTTAGATAAATTCAGTTAACTTTTTTTTTCCTTTATGAAACATTTTTTCTCCCAGAGAGTTAATTCTATGATATAAAAGATTTGTAGATACTTAGCTTTTATTAGAGAGGTAAACTGAGGTATTGTGAAGATGCACTATAACTTTAATTTCTCTAAATTTTCTAACACCAATACCACTGAATACCATGACAGACTTTGGAAAGTGACGCATTCTAGATGTGGACACTCATTTTTGTGGATTCAGCCTGGTTCCCTTATTGTCCAGATCGGGGACCTTTTGGTCCTTTTGGCTTTTTCCTTGATTCCCTTCCCAGGCTTCCCTGACGTAACAACCAGAACATGGGGGCAAGGTGTACAACTAGACCTTGTTACAGCAGGAAGCCAGGACCTGCAAAGGGCGTGTATCTACGTGTAGCACCTGGAAAGTGAAATGAGATCTTGAGACTTTTGAGGGACAACAGCAACCTGGCACTTGGTGCACAGCCTGGTCAGCTAGCTCCCGTACCAGCACTTCCAGGACACTGCCCAGAGTTCTCTAGGGGAGCAAAATAGCTGGATGGGAGGAGAAAAAGCATGCTCTTCAAACATTTTCTGCCTTCCCAGGCTTTCCTGTTTTGATCCTCCAAAAAGCTGTTACTTGGAAGACTGATGTGATCACTGCGTGAGACCTTGAGTTTCTGATGGGGTTTTAAGAGTTTTAGACATGGCCTTTTCCTGTCATTAGTGCTTGTTGTGTGATGTGGTTCATCTTTCTTAGGTAAAATAATTCTTAGACATGGGAGAGCAGTGAATAACTCTGCCTTTCCATAAACCCAAGCACTTAAATGCATTTCTAGTGTTATTTTGTGTTCAGTCTAGCTGAATTGATGCTGTGCAGCAACGTGCAGTGGCCTCTCAGTTACGAATGATATGGCTTCTGACTCTTTTTCCAGCTGAAAAATCACTTGATGGAGCTTTCATATGTGGTCTTTGTTTCCAGCTTTTCTGGACCTTGCAAAAAGCAGAATCAGAATCGAACAGGTAAAGTTCAAGGGGGTGTGATAGCCTTCAGGGAGTTTCAGAAGGCCAAGGTGAGGGAAGCAGGCTGCCTGGTGCAGGCTCAGCGTCAGTGTGAAGGTGAGCTCCCTCCAGGAGGTCAAGGAGAGAGGGCCAAATCATAGAATGAATCATAGAATGGTTCAGGCTGGAAGGGACCTTAAAGATCATCTAGTTCCAACCCCCTGCCATGGGCAGGGACACCTCCCACTAGACCAGGCTGCTCAAAGCCCCATCCAGCCTGGCCTTGAACACTTCCAGGGATGGGGCAGCCACAGCTTCTCTGGGCAACCTGTTCCAGTGCCTCACCACCCTCACAGTAAAGAATTTCTTCCTAATATCTAATCTAAATCTACCCTCTTTCAGTTTAAAACTATTACCCTTTGTCCTATCACTACACTCCCTGATAAAGAGTCCCTCTCCACCTTTTCTGTAGGCCCTCTTTAGGCCGCTATAAGGTCTCCCTGGAGCCTTCTCTTCTCCAGGCCGAACAAACTCAACTCTCTCAGCCTGTCCTGATAGGAGAGGTGCTCCAGCCCCCTGGTCATCTTCATGGCCCTCCTCTGAACCCACTCCAACAGGTCAATGTTCTCCTTGTGTTGAGAACTCCAGAGCTGGACGCAGTACTCCAGGTGGGGTCTCACCAGAGCAGAGTGGAGGGGCAGAATCACCTCCCTCGACCTGCTGGCCACATTTCTTTTGATGCAGCCCATGTGTGCCAGGATGTGGTTGGCTTTCTGGGCTGCAAGTGCATTTTGTTGGGTCATGCTGAGCTTCTCATCCACCAGCACCCCCAAGTCGTTCTCCTCAGGGCTGCTCTCCATCCATTCTCTGCCCACCCTGTATTTGTGCTTGGGATTGCCACGACCCACACACAGAACCTTGCACTTGGCCTGGCTGAACTTGAGAGGTTTTCCACCTCTCCAGCCTGCCCAGGTCCCTCTGGATGGCATCCCTTCCCTTCAGCGTGTCAACCACCCCACACAGCTTGGCGTCGTCGGCAATCTTGCTGAGGGTGCACTCAATCCCACTGTAGAGAAGAAGAAACCTATTCATCGGTGCACCGAGGAGAAACCCCTCCTCATCAAGAAGGCGTCGGTCCCACCAGTTCTGTGACCGGCTGTGGGGCACCGTCTCCTCGCCGACGTGCCGGGACGGCGGGGCAGAGACGCGGCGCCTCCCAGGGAAACCCGCTCCCTGACGGCTGCCGGGAGGGGGGGACACGTCCCCCCACCGCCTTCCTGACGAAGCCCCGCTCCCCGACCGCCCGAGCCCGCTCCCGCCGCCCTCAAGGGATGGCCCCGGAGCGGGGGGAAGCTGCGGCGGGCAGCATCATCGGCAGGGCAGCCCATGAAGGCGGGGAGCCTCCATCGAAGGCGCAGGGGGAGGCGTGTGGGAGGGCGCGGAGGTAGGGGAGGGCGGCGGGGATCCGTCTTCCTCTGGCGGCCCGGCCCCTCTGAGGACGCGGCGGAGCCTCCCCGTGCGGGGCGGCGGCCGGGACATCCGCGGAGGCACCGGCGGCAGCGGTGAAGCGCGGCCGGGAGCGGGATGGCGCCGGCGACGGAACCCCGCCTGGCCGGGAGGCAGGGAGGCTGAGGCGGGCTGCGCGGCGGCCCCCACCCCGCAACCCCCCTTCTCCCGGCCGGGAGGGGATGAGCGTCCGCCCGGGCGCAGTTCCGCCCCGCCGGTAGCCGGTGCCCCGGGGCCGAGGACAGCCGCCTGGCAGGGCCGCGTCGCTTTTCGTGCCGGGGGACGGGGCAGGGGACGGCGTCGCCGCCCGGGGCTGCGGGTCCGCGGTCCCGTCCCGTCCCGGCCGTGGGTTCCCAACTTTCCTCGGCGTGGCAAGAAACGTGCCCGGGGCGCCGCCGAGCTGCTTTGACGTCTTGATCCTCTCCGAGAACTTAACAGGATCGCAAAGCCCTTGGAGCGGCTTTTCCCGGCCAGCCGGGTTTAGGCGTGCGGGATTCGGCTGTAATCCGCCCGTGCGGAGGGGAGCGGAGGGGAGCGGAGCGGAGCGGAGCGAAGTGGAGGGGCGGCCGCGGCGGGCCCTGCCCCGCCGCCCCCGCCGGGCCGGGCTGGGCCGGGCCGCCCCGCCTGGGAGAGGGCTACCGCTGCGGGGGTCCGGACCGACACGGGCTTGGGGAAGGGCAGCGCTGGCTTAAGGATAACGGCCCCGAAGTGCCTGCATTCAGGCAGGCAGACACAGGCTGTCAGACAGAGAGTTTCTGAATTGGGAAACAGCGGGGGAAAGCGTGGACAGGTGAGTCTGGGAGAGGAGGCAGAAAGCCTCTCCGTCTCTGTTGTGCTTGGGAGAGTGGGATCATGTCGTGCACCTGACTGCAGTTTTAAGCCTTAACTCAAAAGCTTGAAGCAGAAATGTAACTTACAACCTATTTTTTTTAAAGAAAAATACTAATTTGTTTAATTGACACAAAAACCGTGTATCTACAATTAAATAGGATTCAGGACAGAAATCTGTACAGAAGCTGGGCCGGAGGCAATTAATTACCTGTTGACTCCGGTTGATTGAGGCTTCGCTTGGCCAGTTTGGTCCATGTGTCTCTAACTTCTCTGCTGTCCGGTGCCTGCGGTACGAGCACGATGTTATCAGACCGTTAAAGAAAATGCTAGCAAATACTACAAGCACAGTGAAAGAAAATCACTTTCCTGGGATCCCTAGTGCTCCCACTAAATTGTCCTTGTTTTTAGCAATATGACATCTTTTGCAAAACTCGTGTATTGTAAACCAGGCCATAGTGTGCCTAAAAATGTGCAAGACACAATAATAACTATAATTAACATCTTTCTCTAATGCATGGTCCACTCGCTTGCTAAGAGGAAAAAGCCAAAAGAGGACAAGGAAAAATGATATGAACGTTACTTTAAATGTCTGAAGAAATGATATTAAATGTAAATGTTGGTACAGTTTTTACTGTATTTTATTTTCCAGATTCAGAGTTGTTACTTTCAAAGCAAGTAGTAAGAGGATTGTTGTATTAAAATCTCTATTTTTCTTTGTTACAACTGAGTAAATTATGATTTCAGATGCTACAGCTTTTGAAATAGCGTAACTTTGTCTTCAGTGGGCACAGTTGTTTTTTTTCCCTGTAATATTTTTTCTGTTGTTTTCTTTGAGTATGCATGCTAAACCACCACCTGATTAGAAAAATACACGGTGCAGATGATAATGGGACTGTCAGGATGTCTAATCAGCAAGGATAATCATGATAAACAAGCAGTGAATGACTTGAGGGAAGAGCACATCAGCTTGAAAAATTATACGCCATCCTTCCATGTCAGCATCTCTCAGCTCAGCCTTCTGTGTACCTCTGCGCATCCCAGCCTTTGTCATCCAGTTTGCACCCAAGGCTCTGCCATTTCGGTTCAGCACGTTATCCTGCAGCCTTCTCCAGTGTTTCCGTCTCTTTTCATTAGTGTCTCTTAAATCCTCTTCTGTCGACTGCCTTGTTACTGCATGTGAAGCGTGACACAAATTACCTCTCATGTCTTCCTTCCCTAGCCAAATGGGATGGCTGCGATAGTTCACATAAAGTGGGCAGGGGATAATTTGAGCGGATAACATTTGCATGTATGCACGTGCATGCATGCAAACATATATATATTTTATAGATACTCATTCAGATATGTAAACCTGCTGTGTTTTAGCTGTCTACATGCCCTTGTTATGTTCACTTTTAAGAGTTAACTTGGCAAATGAATGCACTGACAGAGATGTTGGCAAAACTGGTAGACAGTGGTTACAGCAGCCTTGCACAGAGTTTATTTTCTATATAGAAACATGGACACCTGCGTCAAGTTAACCCCTACTAGCAACAGAAACCACACGGTGTGACTTGTCCAGTCAACTGTGATTTGTAATTTACTGTGTTTTAATTTACAATGTTATGTTCAGTATACACAGCTAGTTTCTCCTGAGCCATTTCCAGTCTAAAAAATAATTAATAGAAAATTGTCTGCAAAAATATTTAGTAGATCTTAGAAAACTGAACTGCATTAACTACAATTCATAGATATAGAAGGGAAACTCAGCCCACATAATTCAGTTTATTTAAGAGATTATTTTGTTACTACAAGGTGGCAGGGACTCAGCCATCAAATGGATTAAGGATAATCATATGCATTTCATTCTAAAACTATAAATTATACATACATGAATATGCAGTGTTGTTTGTAGTATATGCACATCCTGGAGTACCAGTGAGAGGTAGTGTATTTGTCTGACAGTTCTTTAGTACTGAGGTTACTAGGCTATGCGTATAAATTATGTGCATTTTCAGGAGATGTCAGTGCCCACAGACTATGGAAAATGCAGTATGATGTAGCAGGTAGTAATAAAATTTGAAAAGTGTACTTTTAAAAGAGGTCATAGGATTTAAGAACTGTTGATTTAAACTGTTACAATGAGGGTAAGGTGCTCATTATTTTTTCAATCCCTTGGGCTTGATCCAGTAGCCTTTAAACAGAGCTGATTTCTGTGAGAGTGTGCCAGAGTTAAATCTGCAGGTTAATTTACAGACCTACAAGTCACTGAAGAAAATAGTTGCAGCTTGTCTTCAAACCACTTAGTTGCTTAGAGGTCCAGTGACCAGTCTTTAAAGTCTGTATGTTGCCTGTACTGGTTGGTACGTTGGAACTGCAGACTGTCACACGTAACATACACAACATACATAACGTGCAGCTGAACTACAACTATTACGAAGTGATATAACAAGGATCATGTAGGTGGAGGTCAAATCCTGAAATAAATCCCAAAGACTTACCAGGGTTGAACCTGAGAGGCTGATGTGAGGATTTGGAACGTGTCTTAACTAAAATGATGTAAGTGATCCTATGCAGCTTATCACTGCTTCCATAGCAATAAATAAAATGTTTTTTGAAAGCCCCAAGAACAACAATATATTACCAACTACACAAATACATAAGATCCATTATAAAATCATACGTAAAATTACCTTTTACTTTGTGACAGTGATAGATACTTCACCTTGAAAAGCCGTTTTTTTTAAATTCTGCCATATTTTCTGTCTTTAGTCCTTTAAATAAATAAGCTTTAAGAATATTAAGTGGTGGTATAAACAGCTTGATCTGCCATCATTACTTGATAAACAGCTACATTTGCTTCATATCAGAAGTATTAACATTTGTTTGGTTAACAATTTTGAATTAAGTTGGGGTGAGTTAACATATTCTGTTCAAAAGGGGAACTGCTAGAGTAGCCCAAATGTGAATCATAGAATCATTTAGGTTGGAAAAGACCCTTGGGATCATCGAGTCCAACCATCAACCCCACTCTACAAAGTTCTCCCTTACACCATATCCCTTAACACCACATCTAAACGAGTCTTAAACACATCCAGGGATGGTGACTCCACCACCTCCCTGGGCAGCCTATTCCAGTGTCTGACCACTCTTTCTGTGAAGAATTTTTTCCTAATGTCCAGCCTAAACCTACCCTGTTGCAGCTTGAAGCCGTTCCCTCTTGTTCTATCGCTAATTACCTGTGAGAAGAGACCAGCACCAACCTCTCTACAATGGCCTTTCAAGTAGTTGTAGAGAGCGATGAGGTCTCCCCTCAGCCTCCTTTTCCTCAAACTAAATGGTCCCAGCTCCTTCAGTCACTCCTCATCAGATTTATTCTCCAGGCCCTTCACCAGCTTCATTGCCCTCCTCTGCACTCACTCCAGCACCTCGATATCTCTCTCATATTGGGGTGCCCAGAACTGGACACAATACTCAAGGTGTGGCCTCACCAGTGCTGAGTACAGGGGGACAATCACCTCCCTCCTTCTGCTGGTCACACTATTTCTAATACAGGCCAGGATGGCATTGGCTTTCTTGGCCACCTGGGCACACTGCTGGCTCATGTTCAGCCGCTTGTCAATTAGAACCCCCAGGTCCTTTTCCACCAGGCAGCTCTCCAGCCACACTGCCCCAAGCCTGTAGCGATGCATGGGGTTGTTGTGGCCCAAGGTGGGAGTGATAGTGTTGCCCAAGGGGGGAGTGATGGTGGTGAATTGGCCGCCACCTCTTTTTGGCCTGGAGTTAGATGCACAGTTATTTTCAGTCTTCCATTTTAGCTTCAGTCATTTCACATCGGCTAGGAGATGTAGCTTCCTTCTCAACACCTTATTCCTGGGTACCTGATTTTCTGCATGCCTTCTGTAGGAAATCTGCTGGATGGTAGAGCTCCTAAAATTTAGATACTGCAGCCTTCATACCTCTAGTTCTAAGTCCTTAATGTTATAGTTATCAAGAGATAAGTAGAACCTGATTTTCAGAATTAGGAAATGCTTATGTGAATCTGAAGTTTTCATATGTTACTTGAACTCCTATTTGTTGTCAGACAACTGGCTGTCTTGCTAAAACAGGTCTTTTATACCAGACAGTGCATATAAAATAATTTGACACAAAACATCAGTTTCTGTTGAATCCAAAAGGAAGAGGACAAAAGAATACATGAAGTGTTTACATTTGGAGTAGGGAGAGCTATCACTAATGTATAATTTGTTACATTTTTAGTAGGATAATACGTCTTTCTCATTTAGCTCTAGTTTCAGTCCCAATGATTTATGCACTGAAAAGCAATATTCTTGAGTGTGGAATTATTATTAATCTCTTTCAGGCTAGCAAAGAAAGAAATACTAAGAGAGAAAGCACGTTAAAATTCTGCTTCAGTCATTGGTAAAGATGTCAATCTTGCAAAAGCTAGGATTGTTTCAGATTAAGTTTTGTTTTGCTGACTGATACTACTGGAACATTCTTCAACCTGAGGCGGTTTTTGTTTTCCATAGTTTTACTGGGTGTGCTTAAAGATAAGTCACCGAGATCTGGAAAATTAAAAAATACAAGGATACTTTAAGGATCCATTTCTCCAATTTGGTTGCCTGAAACTGGGTAACTAGATTCATGCTCAGAGGACTGCTGTCTGTCTGTCTGTCTGTCTCTCTCGTTAAATTACTTGTGAGCTAACTAACTGTTCTAAGTGCCTAACATGGACTTACCAGACTTGTCAGCCTTTGGGCAATCAGGTTCTACCTTCAGTGTAATTACTAGCTTTAAATATTCAGAGCAGAGAGTGTAATTCAAAAACAACAGGGATTTTCTAAAAGGCAGATACCTACTTGAGTTGGGTGTGGGTGCCCAGGCGTTGGCGGGGGGCTGCAGGGGCCAGGGGCTGGACACAGCTGGTTCCAGCTGGCTCCAATGGGCCCATCACAGGCATGGCTGAGACCCTCAGCTGAGACGGTGGCACCTTGGGGAAAACATATTTAAGAAAGGGTAAAACATCACACAGGCAGCGTGCGGCGAGGAGTGTGGGGGAAAAAAAAGTCTGAGAAACAGCTCTGCAGACACCAAGCTCAGAGAATAAGGAGGGGAGGTGTTGTTCCAGGTGCAGGAGCAGAGGTTCCCCTACAGCCCATGGAGAAGACCATGCCAGAGCAGATAGCCACTGTGGAGGACCCCACAGTGGAGCAAGTAGATCATGGAATCATAGAATAGTTTGGGTTGGAAGGGACTTTTAAAAGTCATCTAGTTCAACGCCTCCTGCAATGAGAAGGGACATCTTCAACTAGATCAGGTTGCTCAGAGCCCCGTCCAACCTGGGTTTCCAGGCTGGGGGCTGTTTCCAGGGATGGGGCATCTACCACCTCTCTAGGCAACCTGTTCCAGTGTTTCACCACCCTCATTGTAAACATTTTCTTCCCTCTCTCTAGTTTAAATCTTCCCTCTTTTAGTTTAAAGCCATTATGCCCTGTCCTATCACAACAGGCCCTGCTATAAAGTTTGTTCCCATCTTTCTTATAAGCCCCCTTTAAGTACTGAAAGGCCGCAATAAGGTCTCCCTGGAGCCTTCTTTTCTCCAGGCTGAACAACCCCAACTCTCTCAGCCTGTCCTCATAGGAAGGGTGCTCCAGCCCTCTCATCATCTTCGTGGCCCTCCTCTGGACTTGCTCCAGCAGGTAGGAAGGAAACTGCAGTTTCTTGAAGAAAACTGCAGCCAGTGGAGACAAGCCCATGCAGAAACTGGTTCTTCTGACAGGAACTGTGGCCCATGGAGGACCCACACTGGAGCAGGTTTATCCTGAAGGACTGCAGCCTGGGCAGTGGACCCACACTGGAGCAGTTCGTGAAGGACTGCAGCCTCTGGGAAGGACCTATGCTGGACTAGGGGAATGGTGTGAGGAGGAAAGAGCGGCAGAGAGGAACCATTATGGACTGACTGCAAACCCCCATTCCCCACCCCCTGTGCTGCTGGGCTGGGTGGAAGAGGTGGAAGTCGAATTTTGGGGAAAAAAAAGAGGGGGGGAGGTTTTTTTGTCTTTGTTTCTCACCATTCAACTCTATTTTAATTGGCAACAAATTAAATTAACTTTCCACAATTTGAGTCTGTTTTGCCTGGGATGATAATTGGTAAGTGGTCTTCCTGTCCTTATCTCGACCCATGAGCTTTCTCATTTTACTTTCTCCCACTGGACTGCTGAGGAGGAGGAGCGAGTGAGCGGCTGGGTGGGCGTCTGGCAGCCAGCCAAGGCCAACCCACCACACTACCGTAACAACTGTGTTTTTAAATACAAAGCTGAGCTGTATCAGTTCTTAAAACTGTCTCGTAAGCACCAGCTTTTAGTGGCAGTTTTAGGACTGTGGACACCAGCTGTCTCTCTGCAGCCCTGCAAAAAGTGTTTGAGGAGCCTTACGCCTTTGCTGCGTTTTCCTGCAGGCTGACTCCTTGTAGTTCCATGCTTGCTGTAAGCTGCTCCCTAGTCAGGCACTTGCCAGGTTTTGGATCCAGTTCTGAAATGCTGATCTCCTCCCTAGACCGTTAAACACATTTATCATTAAGAACCTTGGAGGCCTAGAAGGAATAAATATTTCTCCTTTATCAGATAGCCAATAATTTGTCAGAATTTTATGTGCTTCAGGCAAGGCCAAACCGTGTTGCTTCAGATCTCACCACCTGTGCTGTACCCAAATTACTGCATTACTTATTTCTACCGGTCCTGTCTTCTGTCTCTCTCTACCACAGCTGGGCATGCGTGGCACAATTTAATAATGAACCTTCAGCCACTCTCCCTACCTCCTTCCAAAAATGTATTAATGCATTTTATTGCTTAATAGTAGAGTTGTATTTCTGTGAAATTTTTTGCTCCTCCTTTCCTCCAGTCTAGTGCAGAATAAAGATTCAGACCACACTGCATATTGAATTTGGATTTTAAAGATGAAATCATTTTAAGGGCTCTGAAATCAGCTCCAATTGTACCTACATATTTTTATTTTACAGCTTCTTATTCATTGCCTTTCTAGGGTAAGCGAGCCCTGTTTTTCTTTCTCTCCTTTTCCTATGTCCTTGATCATTCTTGCCATGCTTTTATTCTGCAGTATCTTTCTGTTTAAGAGAAGGGCTAATAGTGTTCCAGAGAAGTCTGCGCTGTTGTTTCATGGACCAGTTTTAATGTTCTTTGTGTCATTACACTTTCCATGTGTACATACATTCACCTTGTTTGTTAGCTATTGTGTCAGCAAGCTTGCCCTGCACTGAGCAGGGCATTTCACTGAGCTGTACATACATAGTGTTCAGGTTCCCTGTCTGAGAGCATATGCTTAATTTAGAAGCATATAATGTAGTAGTTTACATGCTTTTCACCTGTATTTATTGATTTACATTTGCCTACATTGCATGTCACTTGCCATCAAATTCAGAAATTGATCTAGTTGGTGTGGGTCACCCTGAAGTTCCTCGCACCTCTCTTGTTTCTCTTGTTTCTCTTGCCCACAGTGCTTCTTGCCATCCTGAGATCTTCTTGTCTTGCTACTCCTTTTTGTCAGCATCATTAATGAGAGGTTTTCCTATGGAACCCTGAGGAATATGGTTCTTAACCTTTTGTAGTGGTGAAGGCGACCATTTAATCCTGTTCTTGCTTTATGTCTTCTAAGCAGCTAGTTTTTCATCCAAAATAGTGTTTGGTTTTGTATCCTAGGAGTTCTTTTGTTTCTTTATTGGTCTTGAATCTTAAAACCTGTTCTGCAGGTGATAGATGTGATATGAATTTGGTAAGTCATTGAAGGCCAAACCTGGAAAGGAATTTAGGTCAATTTCCTAAGTCTTGTAGGAGCTGGGATGTTAAATATCTTAACAGAACCTGTCTTGAAGCAGTGTAATAAAAATGACATATGGAAATAAATGGAAAAAGAACCCTAGTATGTGTTTGGTGCAGAGTTTAGATAATATAGAATTAATGCATGGCATTAAGCTGAGGGAAACATTTAATTAATTACCTGCTTGGTTAATATGCATTTTCAGAATAAAAACCTTAATCAGAAAATAGATAAAATTAGCGCAAGGGGATCAACTTAAAGAGGAATGGGTTGTCCTAGCACATGTATTACCTAGCTTTTATTAGTTGGCTTTCTCACTGTAACCTTCTTTTAATGAGATTTTAAATGCAATTTCACTATGGATAATAGCTATGACAGTGTAGGCATTCAGAAAGCCCAGAGACTAAAAAGAATATAGTGTCACGTAACCATTTCCTTTAGTTGTGATGAATTTTCTTTGTTACACTTTTACTAGTCCTTTTTTCTGTCTAGTGCAAATAAATCAAAAAGCAGGTATCATTTGTGTGTGTAAATATCACTGGCTATTCTTCAAATGGTTGAATTTGCTTTTTGCTGTTAACCATTGTTTTAATAAATCACTGTTTTTATATACTGAGCATATTTCTTTTGCAGCTTTCACAAAATGTTTTTGGTTGTTTTTTTTTTTTTTCCCTACTGTTTCAGCTGTCATTTAGATGTTGATATGTAAAGCAAAATGGCAAAAATCAACACCCAGCACTCCTACCCTGGTATGCACAGACTGTCTGTCAGAACTACTGATGAAGATATTGAAAGGATTGAAAATGGCTGTATCAGGTAATGTTTTCCTTTCGTCACAGTCAAGAGGACAGATTGCTGCATAATTTGTGGCACTCCTCTAGCTCTGTATTATGGGAGTGTTATGTCATGATATTGTTGACCCAGTGCTCTTCACTGACTTAATGAACCAGAATCTGTATTACCTCAGAAATAAACCCCATTTTCACATCAATGGGAATTACACCAACTCGTTAAAGAGAAACCTTTTTCTTATGTCACCACACAGGTAGCAGGATCTGTGCTTCCCACAGAGTCTGTGGGATTTGGAGGAAAAGGGATCCTCCAAGTCCCATGCACTGAAAAGCCTCAGGAAGTTTTTTTCTGAAAGTAGCCTCTGCAAATTGCCTAGTTCCTGTGGGGAGACCTTATAGCAGCCTTCCAGTACCTAAAGGGGGCTTACAGGAAAGATGGGGAGGGACTCTTGATCAGGGAGTGTAATGATAGGACGAGGGGTAACAGTTTCAAACCGAAAGAGGGGAGATTTAGATTAGATATTAGGAAGAAATTCTTTCCTGTGAGGGTGGTGAGGCACTGGAACAGGTTGCCCAGGGAAGTTGTGGCTGCCCCATCCCTGGAGGTGTTCAAGGCCAGGCTGGATGGGGCTTTGAGCAGCCTGGTCTAGTGGGAGGTGTCCCTGTCCACGGCAGGGGGTTGGAACTGGATGATCTTTAAGGTCCCTTCCAACTCAAACCATTCTGTGGTTCTATGATAGAGAACACCTGTAGTGTATAAAGTATTTTGACATTTTTGTACAGGCTTTTCAGAGCCTCTCACTCATTCACCTTTCTCTGTTTTGATAGTTTCAAGGTGTTCGTTTAAAATGTGCACTTACATTTTGCGCAGTACCAGTCATTTGTCTAATCTGGGCAAACCCTGCTGGGTCTGCAGGAAAGTATCTGATGATCCACAGCACTTGTGCTGGAAAAACTGTTCTTTTAACTTGTTATGGTCAACCGCCTCCACTATGTGGACCCTGACAGACTGTCTCTTCCTGTTCAAATGTGTACCCAGACTAGAGGACTTAAAATCTTGCTGGACTGATAGGACTGCCTGCATTATAAGAATTTTGGATTGCACGCCCCTAGCATCTAGTATGGATGTGATCCCTGTCCTGTTTGAATTGGTCCTTTTTTTTTCCTTTCTGCTTTGCTTACATCGTACTTTCTGCCATGTAGGTGTACCTACACCAGTGAAGACGGAGCTTCTTTTATTCTGCACAGTATGGCTTGCTTGACTTATTTCTACTACCCCATGGTCTCCTTAGGGAGATTGGCAAGAGCTGTGTACCCCCGTCTCCATTTACAGTTATATCTCGGAAACAGAGAAAACACAAATCAAAATGAGCCTCTTCCTTTTGTTTTTTAATGTCCTTTTTGTAGAGGGTATCAGTGATTGGCAGCTCACAGAATGGAATTACCGGCAGGGATGTGAGAGTGTGGTTATAAAGGTTTAAATGTAGAATTAAATCCCTGCAGTCATCTGCAGTTTCAGAGGCAATGACTTGCTTATGACAGATAGAGGGACTGAAATATGAATTGCACTTTATCATGATGACGATGATGATGTTCTTGAAGAGCCATTTATTTAAAAGAAAGTTTGCTGTTATCAGCATTAATTGCAGGAGTCCATGGATGAATAAAAAGATACAATCTCACTCTGTAAGAGATCTCATATTTAAGGTTTTTGGATAGCTGAAGTGATTGCTAGTAAGTATATAGCTTTGTAATACCACTCAAAGAATTCTGATACACTTTTTTTTAATTCAGATTTGTTTAAGAATATGTCTTTACCAAAAGACAGATCCCATCTAAAATTTTAGCCATTCTTTGTCTCGTAGCAAAATATACAACTATAGACATTGAAAAAACCCCAGGTTTTCTAGAGTAGCATAATTTCTCCTTTGCCTTTGCCTTCCATCAATTCCTGTTGGCTATAGTTCAATAAAGCAATTAAGCACATTTCTGAGTTCTCATTAAAGTCAGTGGGTGTTAAATTTATGCTTAATGCGAAGGATGTGCATAAGTGCTTTTCTGCTGTGGAATGAAGCATTATCAAGGAAAAGCGTTCACTGAAACAGGTAACAGAAAGCTGCTGATGGTCTTTGAACTGTCATTCTCAATTATGCTGGAGTAGGTGATTCACGTGCCCATATTCTTCCAGTGCAGTGTGTTACAAAGCTGGTCATTTTTTAGAAACAAAAATTAACAAAAAACCCCCAAATGAGCCTTCATGTTGAAAATCCAGCCTCTGTATAGGAAGAGCTCAAATAGGACAGGCAGCGCATTAGCTTATAGGCACAGCTTTGCTATCTAAAAGTTGGAAGTATGATTCATCTGTGCCTTGTAGACATCTGGATTTCAGTGTCTTTATGTGAATAGGTGTCTTAAGTTCCTGCTGTCATCAGCGGAGATGCAGTCAGTACTAACGGTGGAGCCTAGGGAACTCTTCAGATGAAGCTGAATAGCTCTTCAGACTCGTTTGGCTGTGTTGATTATGAGAGGTATTTAGTTGCCTAAAATAGGCATCTAAAGCTCTTTGAGATACCATAGAGTATCTGAAGCATTTATGTCGAGCGAGTGGATAAGAGGTGAGACCTGTGTGCTCTGGAGAGGTCGGATAAAGTATTTTGAGGTATTTCAAATGGTACTAGACTCCTATATTGAGGCAACTGAATCGAGCCCTAAGATGGCAGTTAACTATATTGGGAACTTAGATACCCAGCTTATATTAGAAACCCTAATTTAGGTCACTGCCATCTGGAGCCAAATCCCGCCCTTGAAGTTTGGCTCAGTTGTTACTCAAAAGGCCTTCAGCAATTCCTCTTGAACTGATCGGAACTTCAAAACAATTACTACTAAATGAAAATTCTGTATTATTTCCTTGCATTTTAGGTGAAAATGGTCTTCTAGGGTTTGCTTGAAGATCTTTGTGCAAATTTAGAGCCAAATTAAGTGAAGGTACAGAGCAGCTGGTGATGTAAATGTCCTTCCCAGAGCTTACTCCGCTAGATACCTCAAAAGCATGGGAATAAATTGGCCTTTAGAGAGCTGAAGAGGCATGGAGTAGGAACCCCCATGCCCATGAGTTTTCCCTAAGATATAGTGACATTCCTACCCTTGTGGAAATAAAATATTTTTCAGCATAATCCGAGATGGCACAATCATCTGCTGCTCTTTCTGCTTTGTAACCTGCTCTCTCCTTCTTGGCACACTGCTTATTCTCTTCTCAGGTTGATTTCACACCCTGTAACGCCCTTGGATAGTAATGGCAGCGGTTACTGTTTTGCTGCAGATACCCAACAAGTTTATGGAGTCCAGATGGGAATGAGTCTGTCTTTGTAAAAATAAAGTAAAAACTCTGCCTCGTGCATTGAAGGTGTTACACCAAAAGCCCCATCTGTAACTGTCCCTCTGCATCGATATAAAGCCAGCTGACAAAGGCGGCCTCTTGTATTATCTGAACGGGGTTGAGGAAAGTCGGGAATGAGTATATGAGTTTTATAATAGGGAGTTATAATAGTGGAAGGAAGAACTCATTTTAGATTTACTTTTTGCTTTGCATTTGTGTGAATTAAAATATGTTTGTGATTGCTGTGTAGTATCGGACAGGTGCTTTCATAAGAGTTGCCTGGCGGAGTCCTTTGTGTGTTGTTTTCTGATCCCGTTGCAGGTATACATAAGCTGTATTTGTAAAGGTGAAATGCAAGCACTTCAGTACTGTTTCCACAAAATGATTTTGATTTTCCTGAGTTGTCTACACGTTATGTCTATAACTTTTTTGTAAGGTAAACGTGAATTTATGTACAAATCATTATATTTAGTTAAAACATAAACCTAGCTGTAGAAATTCTTGATGCACATATAGAGTAATCAGAAAATTGTCTTTTAAAAACAGTCAAGCAATTGAAATAAAAATACAGACTTCAAAATTTCACTGGTTGAGTCCATAATCCACCCAATTTGATTCCAGCAGTTGAATCTGAGAGTTTTGCCTCTTTTTTTCCTACAGAATATAAATGTTACAGTGAGTATGTCTGATCACTTATTGGTAAGAATCTGACCAGAGAGCAATTTACATAATTTGAAATTTTTAATTTGTGTTGTGGGACTCCGGATCAGATGAGAAGATGTTCGGATCAGGTCACGCGGAGCATGCCATTTTCTTTCATGTAGACAAAAACATTTCTTCAACATACTTCTGTCTCTGGATACCAAAAGCCATACCCTGGATTGAAAACATTGGGTTTTAGAGGGTGCCATTACATGCTCGGTAGCTGCTGCTAGCAAGAGGGCAGACAGTTGGTAAAACTCTCAGTGTTACGGATGCACAGAATACGATGAGACTGTGTAGGGACAGCGGAGCACAGCTTTCCACACTGCTGAGGAGTATGGAGGTGATGATGATGTGTATGGAGCACTTAACAGATGATGTGCTTAGCAAGTATGAGTCCGTGCTGGTAAGTGGAGCTAGCAGGACATTGCTTTTTGGTACCTGAGCAAGCTTGTTTAGAGCTCACTCAGCTCTCTCAGCACTATTCTGCGTTGCCTTCCTAGGCATTTACTCAAAACAAAGTCGAGCTTTTCATTCTTAGCCTTTTATTTATTGTCAGCAGATGCCCAAGCACAGCTATGTCAGTAATAAAGGAGGCTGGGACTAAAAAAATGTTTACAAAAAAGAAATAAGAAGATTAGTTATCAGTCCATTTTGGATAGCAATTTTAACTCCTGCGTGGCCCTTCTTCTCACTGATAAACCAGCACAGTTATATCAAACTAGAACATCACATGGTGTTCCTTGTATTTCAGTATGCTTATAGAGGCTAATAAAATGGAAATAGTTCTCCCTCTGAGACTGCAGAAAAAGTCTGACTGGCCTGCTTTCCTGGGCCTTTTCCTGCTACCCCTGTGTAGGGTTTTATTAAACTGACAAAGAAGGCACTCTGACAATCCTTTTTCTTTTTTAAATTCTATTTGGAAGGACACGTAAAGTATTTCAATCCATGTTTACTTTGTTTTCTGTATTATTATTATTATTCATTACTTCATTTTTTGACCCTTATATTTAGTTACCTATATTTAGAGCAAATAGAACAACTTAATGTACAGTCATTAAAAGCATTTGTGTTACTGCAACTTAGTGAGATATTCCTCATTATCCGAGTCATTGATTGAACACAAACTTCTAATCCATCCAGATATGAAACTAAAGATACTGGTTTAAGCCTCCATGCAAGGCTATCTATTTCTGCAAAATACAATTTTTTTTCACATCTGAATTGTTACACTTAAAATTATTTTCTAAGAATGCCCACCGTCTTCTTTTAAAAATGTTTTTTCAGGACTTAAAAATAGTAATAATTGGTAAGTAAGAACAGAAGTGGCAATATTAGAATTTATTGCTGTGTAAGATCACACAAAATGTATATTTTTCTGTGAAAAGGAATAAAAGGACATAAAAACAGCCATAGCAGCACAGTCTAAAAGACTGACTAGTCCAGTATCTTTTCTCCAGCAGGACTGTAGGCAGATGGTCCAGGAAAAAGAAAAAAAAAGCAGGCAAATTGCAGCATACTTTCCTCTAATAGTCTCACAAGTGTCCACCTCAGGAGGCTTCTTGGGCCGAATGCAGGCTCTGTGTACCTGGTAATCCATAATGGATTTCTGTTCCAAGAGTTTGTTCATTCTTCCCTAGAAGCCATGTTGATTTTGGCATCCACAATATTCTCAGCATCCACAATATTCTCAGCACCCACAACATAAACTAGGTTATAAAAGTTTTTCAATAACTGAGCAGTGTCTGTTGGTGTCTTCTTATCAGAAGAGAAGAAGAAAACAGTGAACAAGTTAAGAATTCTGGGCCTGTCAGGCCCTATCTTTTTAGCATGGTTCTTTGTGTAGGAATAATAAAGTTTTTAATTCTCTGTTTGTCAGTTTCTCAGCTGTGAGTACACACAAAATGGAGCTGCTAATTATCCTTTTATGGGCATTCAAAATGCCATTGTTAGTTCATATGAAGATATTGCAAGTATCATTATAGCCAGTGTTTTCCTGGCAATCCAGATTAACAGACTCATGTGAGAGTTCTTGTTCGCATGACGAAGGGGGAAAAAAGTGGTCCTTAATGGATGTGACAAAGTCTTGTGAAAGTTAATGCTAAAGAATGAAAAAACATAGAGAAAACCTTAGTACTCTTATAAAAAAACCCAGAGTGAGCCCTGGTAAAGTCCAGGTTCTAGTGAAGCCAATTTCAAAACTCCATTACCGAAAGTTGAGGCTAAAATGTCATGTTTTTCTCAAATTCTAATTATTTCAGTGCTAATAAGTAGTCTTACAATGACGGGAACTCGTGGGAGTTGGCAGACACTGCACGTAGCTCGACGTTATAGTCACTGTCTGCAGTTGTGTGCTACTGGGCTGCTGTAGGGTCTTCCACGTGTGGCGACAGCCTGAGGTGCCTCGTCTCTGAGATGTGATAGCCTGTTTTGCTACGCAATAGGTGACGTTTCAGTGACGAAGCGGGCAGCATTAGGCCTGCAGTTGTGCAGCTGGCGGCAAGAGGCTGTTGAGGCCTGCAGTGGTGCTGCTCGGGGCTAACTACTGTAAAATCACTGTTTTTCCCTTTCAGTCCCAGCAGGAGTGAAAGCAAAAAGTGATGCGTATTAGCTTTGAGTCACAAATAGGAACGGCACTGGTAGAAATTCCACACTGTTAAACCCAAACAATGTCTAGGAGAACAATGCTCCTAGAGTGAGGCCTGGTGAGGCCACACCTCGAGTACTGTGGGGCCCCTCACCACAAAATAGACATTGAGGTGCTGGAGCGGGTCCAGAGAAGGGCAATGAAGCTGGTGAGGGGTCTGGAGCACAAGTCTTATGAGGAGCGGCTGAGGGAGCTGGGGTTGTTCAGCCTGGAGAAAAGGAGGCTGAGGGGAGGCCTTATCGCTCTCTGCAACTACCTGAAAGGAGGCTGTAGCCAGGTGGGGGTCGGTCTCTTCTCCCAAGTAACAGGCGATAGGACAAGAGGAAACAGCCCCAAGTTGCGCCAGGGGAGGTTTAGACTGGGTAGTAGGAAAAATTTTTACACTGAAAGGGTTGTTAAGCATTGGAACAGGCTGCCCCTGGAAGTGGTTGAGGCACCATCCCTGCAGGTATTTAAAAGACTGGCAGACATAGAGCTTAGAGATACGGTTTAGTGATGGTTTTTGTCAGAGTTAGGTTGATGGTTGGACCAGATGATCTGAAAGGTCCCTTCCCACCTAGGTGATTCTATGATTCTGTAATTCTAACACTGAAAAAAGCAGTAGGCAGCCGCTTTAAAGTCCCCTGGGGATGAACTCCATGTTGAAGGAAAGCTACCGAGGCCTTACAGGAGGTGTTAGAGTGGAAAATATGCTTCCCATAATTGTGTATTTGCACACCAGAGTAGTACTGACCAGTGAGGAATAAACTTCTGAGCTTGCTGGAACAGATGGCAGAGCCTCCACTGACTTCATTTCGTGTTGGATGGCTCCAGAAAAGAGAGGAATATAGGCTTAGCTCTATGTTTATCAAATGTATGTCATATTACTAGGAAGAGGACAATTTGCTGCATTGTTTCCTGATGTAGTGGTGGAAAGAATCAGATGGGGGGAAGTCTGCTGTAGGCTGCATGGAATTCTTAAAAAAACCCTTGTTTTGCAGAACCCATTCACTGTGTGAGGATGCGTCTTCAGAACTGCAGAGAGTCATTTCTGTGGAGGGAAGACACCTATCTGAATCCCAGACGAGCTCATTCACGGGCAGAGGAGCAATGGCAAGGTAATGTGCTAACTAATACCATTTCCAGTGTTAAGTTTAGCTTGTTGAAAGAGACTGATCACAATTTGGAGGCAAAATAAAAAGAACCATCACTTTCCAAAGAAAATGGATGGAGTCCATCTGAAGAAAGTCTATGAAAAGTAACAGAAGCAGCTTTTGATGTTGATTCTGAACTCATCGCTTACTCATTGCTAATAAAAACCTTAGAATCCTAGAGATGCTGAATGACCTCACATAAATTAGTCAGAGTACAAAAAAGTAATTTTTTTTCCCATTATCTGATCTGAAAACATATTGAATGCTGAGGAAATGCATGAAGTTAAGCCAGACTGTAAAGTAAATGATCAAGTGTTTGGTTCTGGCTGATAGCTGATGCAATGTTTGCTTCCTATCAAATAAGACATAATGATTCCCCTTGCTGGTAGATTGCTCTGGCAAGTGAGGAGACAGAGGCTCTCGTGTCGGGAGTTTCTCTCAGTTTTTAGAATTCAGTTATGTTTATAATGGATTAGGAACCTTAGTCAGCAAAATTGAAGTCAACCATTTGCTTAAGTCATTTACTTTACTGGGACTTAAACGTAAGTGTAAAGTGGAGCTTCAAAAATTTGTTGTGTCTGCTTTAAATATTTCAGGCTGAGGCTGCATAGCTCTGTCTTCAGATACCATTGTTACACACAGTACCGATCATAGTCAGTTTAAGCATAGTGAATTTCAAAGAGCAAAGAAAAAAATTATTTTAAACTAGAGTAATTGAAAGAGTGTTGTTTACACTTCAGCTTTTTGGTTGGTAGAGAATAAACTTGCATTTCCCTGTTTGGTTGTCAGATAGTGACACCACTGCGTGTAGATGACAAAGCCTGCAAGAAGTTGGTTTTAGGTGGAAAACATTTATACGTGTGTGTTTTATGTAAAAATAAAGTACATGAATATATAAACCGATATTGCGAACTTCCTTTTTAATCTTTGTTTATAGTGTTCTTTACCCTTTTTAAGAATAGTTTGAATTACATGTGTGTAGTTACAGTTACTTATGATCTGAGTATACAAGGAAGCCTGTTGTGAAAACACGAATGCTTAGCTATTTAAATATTATGGTAACATAACTTGCCTCTTGAATGCAAATTCTCAAGGACCTAAGACAACAGCATTTGATGGACTTCACTGAGTATCTTACTTCAAGATGTAAAGGACAAAAGAGTGAAAATAATATAGCATGGCAGAAATCAGAAAATTCTATTTCTTTGTTCAAATAGAGAGGCTCTCAATCTTACTTGGTAAAATCTGTTTGCTCCTTAACTAACGGGTCTCATCAAAATGCTTTATTTTCTAACATAAGTAAGAACATCCATATTAGTAGTTTTCCATACCACTCCTTACACGAAAGCTTGAGTTCTGCTCTGGCAAAGAGAAAAATTCTGTAGCTTAATTTTATGCAGTGTTTTCTGAATAGAGTGAGGAATCTATTAAATATTTTCAGACTTTATGTGGAGCTTTTATTTTCTTTTGTGTTCCTGGTACGTTTTAAATTCTCTTAATTGTTGTCAATTGTAGGTGATTTATATGATGCTCTCTTGGTGTAGCGCTAAAGAACTAGAAATATCTTTTTTCTAATTTCTGATATGTGATATTATTCCTGCCTTTTTTGTCCTTTTTATTTCAGGGTAAGAGAACCTAGGCAAGATCTATGAGGAATTGTAGTTAGGCCCTTGAGAATGTAATTAAGAGGCAGATGTACTTTACCATAAGATTTAAATTGTTCGTATCAACCTCTTTGTGGATTCTGAGCGTATGTAATGCTAGCCGATGCAGAGAGAACATAAAGAGCTTTCCTTGAGTAGCCCAAGGTCTCTGTAAGAAGTTAAGCATTGTTCAGGATTATGCTGTTTTCGAGGCCAATTATGGGAAACCTGAATTAACACCACTTTTGTCCAAACTGGACTGCTGATAGGAAATAGTACAATATATTGTGTGGGTAATAAAAAATTTTGTAGATTTCAGTCTCCATTATTTTCAATTTTTCAGAAAAATGTTTCCCTTTGAACTTTGACAGAAAACATTGTAAGGATTCGTAATATGAATTAGTGGGTAGAGAAAATGACACATAGTGATACAGTGATAAATTAATTACGTTGTCATGACTTTTTGCTTATCTCATTTCAGTGCTCTGCTAGAAATTTAGGATGAGGAAATAGCGCTTCCTATGCAGTAGGCAGGTTTATATGTGACAGGGAATTACTATGCCTACAGACAGACCCCTTAAAATCATGGGGAAAGTGGCTGAATTTTTATCATTCCTTATTTCAAAGTCCATCCTCCTTCACCGACTGTTCAGCTTTTGTTTCTAATGTGTGTACCAGCCTGGATGCACATGGAAGTGTGTGAGCATGTGATCCTGTGAGTGTTTTGTATCTCCTAATTCTGTCAGTCCATGGATTCCCCCATTATCACATAACATCAGAAGTTTGTCAGAAGTCAACTGCCCCACCCCAACCACTTGGTTTGCCCCTACTTGTCAAGAATATTCTTCTGTTCCTCCTGTGGTGCTGATACAGTGGATTAGGAACTGATGTGTGAGATGCTTCCCTGACGCACTGCAAAATGTGATGTATGAAACTGTGGGAGGTGACTGGGTTCACACAGTTAATCCATCAAGTTTAATGTTGTGGCAGGTGGAGAAGTGGAGAAAAAATCCTCCTGGGCTACTCTTTGTGGGGATGATTTAAACCATCTGATGTTCTTTTCTGGTTCAGTCGATGTTGTGTGTCTGTTCCATGCAGGCTGTCACGATTTGTCGTATCTGTGAGGTCATGGGCCACAAGACATTTGCGCCATGAAGACCGAAGACCTGATTCTTTCCTAGAACGTATCCGAGGGCCAGAGCTCATAGAAGTGTCCACTAGGCAAAGTAACATCCGCTCCTTTCTGGGTGTCCGTGAGCGGCCTGGGGGAGTAAACAGGTAAGAAGATGTGTTTATAATTTAAACGAAGACGACTGAGGTTATGGCATTTTCTTGGTGATTAGGCTGTAAGTTTTATTTTAAGAAGTGGGTAAGGAGCTTAGCATGGGAGATGAACAGAGTATCTAATGCTGCCTAGAAATCTTCACATAACTGAAGTATTACAGCTTTCAGCGGATTTTCTCTTTCCCCCTCAAACATGCTGTGGCAAACATGTTGAAGTAAAGCATTTTGATCGTGCTGCTTCAGGCAGAAGTGTTTCTCAGGACTGGAATTTTATCATATGCTACCTGTGCAACGTGATGTTGCTAAACTCTTCTCTACTGAGGGTGAATGCAATTTCTATTTTGGTAATCTAGGATAATGCTAGTTGTGGCTTTTCAGGACAGTAATGTTATGCACATTATCTGCGAGTGTTAGGAAACTCCAAACAAGCAGTTGTGCAAAGTGTGTCATTGCTTTTTTATACCTACTCAGGAGTTCAGCTGCTAACATTACAGAAGGCTTCTGATGCCTGGTGAATGAGAAAATCTTTTGGCTGCTGACTTAACTTACTAGCACATACTCAGTCTTTGTATGGAAGGCAGGTTCAGTCTTATCTTAAATTTTTTCCAATAAAACAACAGAGGCTTGCAAAAGAAACCTTTATGTGTTTACAGTCTTTTGACTTGATGAATTATTATTACTTTATAAATACATGGTACAGTGTTTTAAGTCTTTTGACTTGATGAATTATTATTACTTTATAAATACATGGTACAGTGTTTTAAATTTCACTCCAGCTAAAAGAGGAAAATGAAGTCCCAAGACAAAAGTTTACTTTCTGTTTGGCATTAGGCTTTGAAGCATAGACTCCCATGGTTAAAGATTGGTAGGTAAACAAGTAATAAGTTGATTTGTTTCAAAATCTCAACTAATGGTACAGATTGAAGCAAGAAGCTTTTAAGGGCTGAGCATTATACGGGTTACCTTGGTTTGTTGTGGTCCAGCACAGCCTCACTATCTAGCCTTATTATCTTCACTTGATCTACTCCTTAGAAATTCAGCTCAAAAGCACATTTTGTTGAATTAGACAGACTGTTGTCTGATTTCTCAGACGTCTGGATCAGTAGCAACTGCAGATTCGAAGTAATTAGAGAGGACAACATTGATCCTGGGCCAACAAACCTCTATATAAGGCTATTAGAAGAAGTGAATTTGGGAGCATCCATCCTTGCCTTTGCAGTTTTACACTGTTGCAACTCCCAGTTCTTATATTGTGAAGGCTTAATTCTGCAGCAATGGTAGGTATGCTTGTTACTTATCCACAAGCCTTGACACTGCATCTGTGGAGAAGACTTGAAAGGATTGAAGAAAGCTTAAAATAGTAACCAAATTATTACCGGGCTAAAAATAGTGAGATGCATGTTGCCATGCACTAATATGCCCGAGAACAAGCTTCAGACATCAGATGTGGTCACAAATGTGTATGCCAAGCACATGGGAAAAAGAAACTAGTGCCTTGAAAGAGTTATGCAATGAGGCTTATCACTGCAGTCAAAGCTGACCTTCTTAATCTTATCAGAGCATATGTGAGAAGGTAGTAAGTCAGTCCGTCATGTCGGTAAACACGTGTATGAAATACCAACAGTCTTTAAACTCTTTAATGTGTTTTATTTAACTTGCTGCAGTCACTGGCCCTTGGCCAGGTTTAATGTCAACTATAGCAACAACACCAACGAAGAGTAAGTACTGATAACTTCCAAACACCTTTCTACTAGTAGCTCCTTCTCTTTTTCCCTTTCCAGCCTAGTGACATTTGTAGTGTAAACTCCTTATCTCTTCCTAAGCCTTTCCTAAGAATATAGTTTAATTATAAAGAAAGATCTAGTCGTCTTAGTATGAAAAGCATCCTTCGTGCTCCCTATGAACTTCTTTTTGTGCCTTACCTCTCAAGGAGTGAATTCGATTAAGCATTTAGTCCCTGCCTCCTCTAGTTCAGCTGGCTGATTTTACTGCATTGACGATTTATTAATTCTTCAATTTTTAAATGAGAGTCACATATTAATTTTTTAATAGTGATTTTCCTCTTTTAACATACTAGTCCCTTTTTGCAAATCAAGTGCCCCAAAAATTTCAGGTTGTCAAATGAGAAGTGCCACGGCTCAGGGTACCAAGAAAACACTCGTGCACAGTCTAAATGAAAACTAACCGTCTTTTAAAAATGTGTGTTTCGGTTCAGAAGATATTGTTGATGTAGCTGTAGAGAGAGTGACAGGCAACGTAGTAAGGCTTGCATTGCAACAGAAGCTCTGACAGAAGCTGTCCTTTGAAGTCTGTTTTATATATTTGACAAGATATTTCACAGTGTTACACCAAAGAGAAATCTCTTGAAAAGGTGAAGAGCTCCTGTAATTTAAAATCACCCAACACCAGTGTTTGTTGCATGTCTTAGACCACAGCTATCTGAGGACATGTCTGCTCTGTAGTATCCAGCTGCAGATCTGTTCTCACGCATGATGATAGTTAATTTTTTTCATTGCTTTCCAGATGAAAACAAAAATTAAAAATAGTCAGGACAGTTTCTGATTATTTCAGAAATACTTTCAGGAAACTCTCTTTTTTCCCCCTCCAAATAGCTCTATCACGGGCTAGCTCAAACTGTACATTTTAAATGATGCTGCAAAACCTTTGTGCACATACCTGGACAAGAGGTCTTCCTGCTCCTAAAGCAACTTTTTGGTTTGGTTTGCATAACTTCTATTAAAAAGGAAAATCAGTGTGCAGTCAACAGTGACAGAAATGTGCAGAATTTTATTTAGACTGGATGCTAAAAGCCTGGAGCCTAGCCTGCTAGTCAGGGCCCAAAGGACCGATTAGGATGGAAATACTGCTTTCTTACTCTCTTTCTGACAATGACTCATGTACCTCGGGCAAAACTTTTATCCTTCCAATGTTTCATTATTTTTAAGTGAAGACAACACCTGTCTGCCTGCCTGCCTGACAGCCTGAAACACACTTGATTCGCAAAGTACTTGGCAGATGAGGAATGCAAATATTTGACTCATTCAAAGAGTATGGCAGTGTTTTTATAGGGGCTGATGAAGACATGTTTTCTAAGTCTCTGCAGACTCAGAGCATGCTCCTTTGAATGTGCTGGAAACACAAAATGGATGCCACTGTTTTGCTGTCAAAGAGGACAGGCACAAACAACTGTTTATTAGTTACTGGATTCCAGTTTACTCAGTAGCGCTGAGAAGCTTTGGGGTTTTCGTTATGTTAAAGACCTAAGAGTGCCTGTCCTTGGGGAGCTGTAGGTGATGCTTTCAAGTCTTTGATTACGGCCAGCCTTTTCTGCTGCGTGACTTCCACTGTCAGACTACAAGTAGGTGGGAGTATGAGAAGTTGGGAGTTACCACAATAGAGAGGTGAACAGAGACCACAGAAATAGAAGAATCTCACTTATGAAAGATACCTGTAGTTGACAGATGAGTTTGTAGCAGATGTCAGGCCAGAGAAAAAGAAGTTTTGGCATTAGATGTTGTGTGAAAGGATGGGTTTTTTTCTCTTTTTTAAAACAAAACATAGGAGGAAGTTGGAATTGTCAAAATGTTCCCTCTGAAGTTCACCACCACTGAGACTTTTTGATTGATTCTCTATCTCAACCTACTTTTCTGTGCATAACAGCATCCACAAATGTACAGTGGCCCTACCCTTTGAGAATTATGTTTACTCACAATTCTTCCTTTCTGGTAAGAAAGCCAGACATCTGAGGTATTGAAGAGCTATGTTAATGTTAACAACAGCAACTGTGAATTGGCCTTTAGATCGGTCACCATGCATAGAAATGTGCAGTGAAATCCTGACATGTTTTTTAAATATGAAGGAGTTTTCAGGGCAGATTTGAAAGAGAAGCCATAAAAGCCCAGGGAGGTCAGTGGCAGAGGAATAAATACTTGAGCGGCAGTTCCCACTGCTGTGTAGAAATCAGACTTGGGAAATGAAAAACTTTCTTTGAGTTTAGATGCATGTATAAATAGAAAATCAGTCAACCCAAAGGTTCTTTTCTTCTCCAGTTATGCTCCCTTGCAGTGTATAATTTTAAAGGTTTCGGTGTTGTTGGTCAGCTTGGTAGATATTGGTTGGCCAGCTTGGTAGGGCATGGAGGGGTGTAAGATCTCAGCATTTTTTAGCAAACAAGTCTGGGCTTTTGCAAATTACACTCTGGTGCTGCATCACTATGGAACTATCTAAGGGAAAGAATTGGAACAGGTGCTGCTCATTGCTGATAAGTGAAAACTCCCACTACCTTAAAATTGGTGACTGTTGTCTTCCCCCTTGGAGTGCTTCTTTCTCTCTGTAACACATTTATAGACAGGACTGCCATTCACAGCGTAGACTTTTTCTGATCTGAGTAATACGAGCAAGTATACATGAAAAGCACAAGTGAGCTTGTGCTTACTAAACTTTTTATCTGTTTGTTCAAATTCTGTAAGCAGCACTTTTTCAACGGTTATTACATATTCTGTCTCTGCTGTGTGATGTTTCTGTCGTTGAACTAATTTGTCCTTTCTTGACACCAGTGCAAGAGAAGAATCAGACCCAGTCTTGGCAGTTCAGAGGAGAGCACGTAGCTCCCATGGGAGTAGGAGTCCATGGCCTTCATCCAAACCAGACCTTATGTGTGGAGAGTTATGTTTAGATATGCGTTATCCACATACAGGGTAGCGTCAGGAACAGTTAGGCTTTTCTGTCTAACCAGTGGGGACACTTTCTGCTCCAAGGAATAAAGAAATTTCAAATACAAAAGAGGGAGATCTCAGATGATGCATTTTCTGCTTGTACAAATGTGTGCTGTTCTTCAGCTTACATGATTTTTGACCAATGCACGTAGCAAATTTAGCTCTAAGATTAAGTATTGACAGAATCTTAGGAAAGATGTTAACTTTCTGCATTTTTGAAGACGATGCATAAGTCAACATAGCTCAAGACTCTTCTGTTTAGACAAACCTAAGAATGGGGGGAGTCAGATTCATCTTTATATCTGGCATATCGCATTCTAGTGAGCTAAAGGCTGAACATACTTGAACTGTGTGAAAATCCATATCAGGAATTAAATCTTGCAGCTTGAGTCTGTACTGCATACTATGGAATGGTAGGATATAATTATGTTAAATAGTCTGTATTTTGCTTTATTGCATGAAAAGCAATTAACAAACATGGGGATAATCATGATTCCATTAAGTCTAGGCAGAATTCCCATTGATTTTAGCAAGGATGGAACGTCATGCTTAATGCTTAGCCTTTGAATGCTGTGGCAATTGAATACAGGCAGAGCAACGTGGGCATGGTTCCTCTGACCAAACACCTGCATCTGAACTAGGCAACACCATCCTTCCTTTACAGTTGATGGAAAGAAAAAAATGCTTTTAGGGCACAAGTCGTCTTGTAGATGTGGACTATGGACTTGATATGGACTATCTTGTAGATACAGTAGGTCTCTACTGTAGAGATCTAAAATAGGTTGGCTTAATCATGTTGACTAAAGCATTTATAAAATGACTACTCTGTGGTTAAATGAGACACACCTCTTTTCGCTACATTTGCTGCTTTTGTTCAGACATTGACTGGGATCCTTCTCCAAGGCAATTGTTGAAGCCAGAGGTAATTAATTAATTATAGCTATGTTGGTTTTAAAGAACCATGAGAATAAATTCAGCCTCATTTCATTTAATTACTGCTAAAGCTTCAGACAGTCAGTGTGAGGTTTTGGATGTGCAAAGAATGTTGACAGTTTGTTAAGCCGTTTCAAGTTCTATTATCATTTGAAAGATTTTGTTTTAAAAGCCTGAGTTCTAAAGAATGAAACAAACCGGAAGCATTCGACTAAAATCAGCCCGGTACACTGATGTCTGAAAAGGTCAAGAAAGTATGAGTGACTAATGCACAGAATCAGCCAGCTGGTTACCTGATGTGATAGTGTGGTGGCATCAGTTTGACAGGCCTCAGCCTGTAAACCATTTTTACCAGTTGGATCCCTGTCCTGCTCTGCCTAGGAGTCTAGTCTAGTTTCCTGTACCTCAACATCCACCCTCTCTCCCTTAACTGCTAGAATATTGGTAATATTGCTAAGCCTTACATTATGTTGTACAGCAAAAAGGAAGAAAAGAAAGAGGTTAAAGAGGAGAAAAAAGAGGAAAAGAAGGAGGAAAAGAAGGAGGAAAAGAAGGAGGAAAAGAAAGAGGAAAAGAAAGAGGAAAAGAAAGATGATAAAAAAGATGACAAAAAAGATGATAAAAAAAAAGAAGAGTAAGTATAAAGAACGAATGTGTGCTTGTAACACACCTCCTACACTACAAAGCATGGTGTGGCATTTCATCGTACCACTTCCACGACAATTACTGTTCTGTAGGCTGCAGAATGTTAGCTTGTCAAATCTTTAATATGTTTTTCCATTTCAAAAGGTGCAACTGCTCAACAAACTTGTTGCATCTTTAAGACCTGTGTTAAGACCTGTGTTTACACCTGTCACAAACAGCTTCCCAGGTCAGTAAAAGGGAATTCAGCTAGCTCTGGTCACTTTGAGTTGCTGTTGAAGATCACTTTTTTACTATGAGGGCATTTTAGGATTGCAGCCTGCTTTGCAGATCTGCAGGGGCTTTTCATTGTTCCAGAATGTCCATAAAAATTCAGAGCAGATGAATGAAAAGTCTGGTTTGGACAAAGAACAAAAATCTTACATGTAGAAAATCAGACATTTACTGATAAGTTTAACTTACACACTGACTAGCATATTTAATTACTTAATATGGTTAAGTTCATTACTAGTGATCAATAAAGTTTCCTTCTGCTGATTAGGAGATGCTGTATTTCTGCAACAAAATGGGATTATTTGAATGCTTTTGACAGCAATGCATCCTACTCTTGTTTTGTTCCCCCAAAGCTGACCCAAACATAGTACAATTTAGTATTACCAGTCATTGATTGAGAGCAGCCCTGAGGAGAAGGACTTGGGGGGTGCTGGTGGATGAGAAGCTCAATGTGAGCTGGCAATGTGCACTTGCAGCCCAGAAGGTCAGCTGTACCCTGGGCTGCATCAAAGGAAGCGTGGCCAGCAGGTCAAGGGAGGCTGATTCTGCCCCTCCACTCTGCTCTGGTGAGACCCCACCTGGAGTACTGCGTCCAGCTCTGGAGTTCTCAGCACAAGAAGGACATGGAGCTGTTGGAGTGGGTTCAGAGGAGGGCTGTGAAGATGATGAGAGGGCTGGAGCACCTCTCCTATGAAGACAGGCTGAGAGAGTTGGGGTTGTTCGGCCTGGAGAAGAGAAGGCTCCGAGGAGACCTTATAGCGGCCTGCCAGTACCTGAAGGGGGCCTTACAAGAAAGCTGGGGAGGGGCTGTTTGCAAGGGCATGTAGTGATAGGAAGACAGGTAATGGCTTCAAACTGGAAGATGGTAGATTTAGTTTAGATATCAGGAAGAAATTTTTCACTATGAGTGTGGTGAGACACTGGAACAGGTTGCCCAGGGAAGTTGTGGCTGCCCCATCCCTGGAAGTGTTCAAGGCCAGGCTGGATGGGGCTTTGAGCAGCCTGGTCTAGTGGGAGGTGTCCCTGCCCATGGCAGGGGGTTGGAACTGGATGATCTTTAAGGTCCCTTCCAACTCTTAAGCATTCTATGATTAAAAATAACAATGATAGCAGATGAAAGGAGAATGCATTTGAGTGGACTTCACAGTTCAGGAATATGTTAATATACTGTTATTTATATGTAATATACTGTAAGTTTATATGTATGTATATGGTGGCATGTGCTATGTAGGCATGGGCACATGCAGTTAAGAATCACTTCCAAACGGAATCTGCTTGATCTCAAGATCTTGACTTTCTTATTCAGAGCTTTGTTTGATTAGAAAGCCTTTGTTCTTAGGATTCTCTTTCAGCTTCAATTACTACGTAGAGAGAACCTGAGCTTTGCAGTAGCCTAAAGCGTTTTAAAAGATTTCAGCAAAGAAAATAAATGTTTTAATGTTTAGAAGGTAGTGTACTCTGTCATACAAAGACCATATTTCATGGTCACCAGTTTTGAGATGGTGACCAATTTTTTAGAAGAAATGGCTCAAAACCTGTTGTGAAGATGGCAAGGGAAATACTTTTTAGATTAAAGCTGTTTCCTTTACTAACCACTGTCAACTGGACATTCATCTGACAGCAGGGATAATGCCAGAAATACACTCAAATATGAAATAAATTATCACTACATTTTAATATATTTACATTCTTGGAGATGGGGAAAAGTCACACAAATACGTGTCCAAGCATTGCCCGCTCACATATTCCCCACACTATTATACAGTTCACGCTGTCACCTGCTACTGTTGGAATAACTTCTGCAGTGTGGCCCTCACAATCCATGAGTACGTATTTCCTCTGATTACATACACCGTGCCTAATTGCTACCTGTTCCTGATCAGCCATTTCTTGTGCTGGGGAAAGGGCACTTCTGAGCATGCTCTGTGTGTGCCATTAGCCATGCTATTCTTTAAATCTTTAAATTCCAGGCCTGTACACTTCATTTAGCATCTCATTGTTGAGGCCTAGGGAGCCAGGACTGTAAATGTGTGAAATTTGGTTTTACATAATAATACATGTTTTAGTTCTAGTCATACACTAGATGTTTGTATGCACACAGTCTGACTTGTGTAAACAGGTATTTGATTACGTATGCGTTTTACTTGTTTAAATGTGTGCTCCTACAGTCATTTCCACAATAGGATTTGCCAAAACCATCAAAATTAATCTGCAAAGGAAGGCTCTTTCTCTAGCAATGGACCGTAGCCTTCTAGCTGGAATAAGAAACATTTAATGTTTTACTGTTTTTAAATGGGCATTATATGCAGAAAGGGTGTGTGTGGTTTTCAGCCTGGGCAATGTGAATGTATCTGGTTTTCTTTCCACTCCTACTTTTTCCAAAGTTGGGTCAAGCAAATAAATGGAGCGTGTCAGATGGTATGAAGCTAATATTTGGTATTTCATCTGGAGCTGCTTGCATGGAAACTTTCTCTTAGGCAGCTGTGAGATGAGCAGCTTCCAGAAGAGGGAGATCCAGTGGGTCACTTCATTACATTTCCAGTGTAAATATGCACATTCTACTTTCCAGGAAGAAAAAAGAGATCTTTGTGATAGATCCTTCAAGCAATACTTACTACAACTGGCTGACCATAATTGCAGCACCCGTGTTCTATAACTGGTGTATGCTAGTGTGCAGGTATGAATTTAAGTTCATAATAACTTTAGGTTTCAAATTTAGTGTCTTTATTATGTTTCCTATGTAAATCATCCTTGTATATCCCTGCAGTATTTTTTGAGTGGCTTACCTAGACGATTTACAGTTCATATACCCTTAGGGTTATATGCTGTACGTACCACTGGGAACAGATGGCCAATGTTTCTTTTTATCTTTTTTGTCTTAAATATAGTTTGTTGTAACTTGCAACGAGCGTCCCCCTGAGCTCTGGCTGTGGCTTTTGTGTGCCACCTACTGGCGAGCTGCAGAGATGTGCCTTGGGCACTGCAGGCTCAGTAAACCACTGCTGGAGAGGGGTCTTCCTATCACCCAGTAGAGAGCAGAAGGGAGAGGTGTGGGCAGTCTTGGGTCATCTTAAAATAATATCATGCATCTATAGATGCTTCAACGGCAGGAGGATTTTACTCGAGTATCTATTTTCCCTTGTAAAATGTGGAAATCGGTTTTAGTCGAAGTAATGGAGGGCTGTGGAAATGGTTCACCGTGTCAGGCTCCGTCAGATGGCAGGGAGAGATGAGGATGGCTTGCCACTCAGAAACAAATCTTGTATTTGGTAATTATCTTAATAGAGATGTGTATCCCATTAAATTTGAGGCATGTTTAATTGTAGGGATATGTGTATTCCTCCATAAGTACACTTGTGTGGCATATATGTGTTTGAGTTTTGCTCCTGGCCTAAACACCCTTGAATTCTGAGAGATCCTAGTGTCTGTTTAGCCATAGCTCTAGCATGCAGATGTCTAGGCATGGAGATAGGCTGCCCTTAATTTTTCAGTGCCAGTAATGTGCACTAACATGCTGCTAGGACTCACAAATACTCTGCTTATGCAGTTGGTGTAAATTTTTTTCTTTTTTTTTTTGTACCTTTATATCTTTAGAGCCTGCTTTGATGAGCTACAAGTTGAGCATATCAAATTATGGCTGTTCTTGGATTATGGCTCTGATATCATCTATATTCTTGACATGTTTGTCAGATTCAGGACAGGTGAGTTTTACGGTGTTTTCAGATACAGCATGAATGTAAAGGCTAGAAATAGAAATTCCCCTGTGGGGTCTGACCGGTGTAGTGTCCTGACTTCATCAGAGCCCAACAGTGGAGGCTTTGGGAAGATGAAGTGTCTGATCACCTTGGATTGTTTTAAGGCTGGACATCCCAACACCTGCACTTCCTTTGTTTCTGAATTTAATTCTATCAGTACTTAGTAGGCATGTCGAACGCTGACTGAATAGTCACTGTAACAGACTGTGTGGGGAAGGGAGAATAAGGCACTTTGCATGTCATGATCACTCTGTGCATGATATGTTCCTTGTGCTCATTAGAGTGGGCAAGAAACCAACTGCACCCCACAAGTGCTGCTTTCTTAGCCAAGTTGTGCAGCATCCTCCTCAGAAGTGATTACTGAGTTGGTCGGGTGCAAGATCTGGCACCCATCTCAGCGTCCAGTCCGAGATGCCCTCCGCCTGGAATGGGCACTGCTGCCCCTGTGCCACCAGCTGTGTGTCCTGCAGTCTCTGGGAGGTCCTGGCAGGTCTCACACTGCCTGGTGGTGGCATAGGGTTAACCCAGGAAGGTGGTGGTGTGGCATTAACCCAGGCACCTCTGCTTAGGTCCTGCCTTCCTGAGGGAAGTGTGAACCTAAAGGATGTGTGAGGACCATGCCAGGTCATGTGTGAAGTGGTTCTCTTCAGCGTCTGTCCCTGTTTCTGTAGTCCAGACAGGCTGAGAAGATTTCATATTTGAATGTTCCCAGCTGATACAGATTCTAGCCTTAAAGGGATATCTGTTTAAAACTAAACAAGGTCATAACATAAGCCTAAGCAATGACATACAGTGATCCATACCATTAAATTGCTACAATTCGTCCTTGATGTATTTTGGTGTGTGCACTGTGGTCTGTGCCAGCTGGCACTCTCTCAGGCAGCGTCTGGGCACAGCTGGAAGGACAGCAGAGGTTGGGCGGTGTTCATGGTGTCATTTTTGGAGGGATCTGGGAGAACTTACATGTGAATAGAAGCTGTCATGGTAGCTGGTCTCAGGGCCAGAAAACGTTTCCTGGCTTGTTGTATTTACTTGTACGGACCCAGGCCCAAAATGTCCCTTGAAAGGGTCCAAAACCACACTGATCATTATAAAAATGAGCGTTCTTTTAAATCTTTGATTTTTACCTTTTCTGGGGTTTTATTTGTTTGTTTGTTTGTTTTTGGTTTTTTTTTTTAATCATGCGGACAGTTTGACATTAGTTACGGCTTGTGACAAGTTGTAAACATAATTACAAGACAGAGGCTAAAAATGCTGTCACATTGGGAAGCACACAATTCCTGGCAAGCCAAATTCTTAAACTTAGCAAGTACCTTGTTTAACAGGAAAGTCCATTCCAGATAGCAGCCTAAATCACAAGACTGGTGTATTTGGGGTGGGGCAGGAGGGAGCTTCTTTGTGTAGTTAAAATGTCAACTGTGCCAACTACATTTCTCTTCTGCAATTACAGCTGTTGTTGTAACGCGAAGGAACCGAGCAGAAATTGGGCATGTCCAGGGAATGCAAGTTATAAAATTTCCATGGGCTGTCCTGCTAGTGATTGTACAGCTGTTAAAGCGTGGTTAGAAGGTCGGCTTTGCAGGCCTGGATTGGAACTGCAGAATTGCCGCAGAGATCTCCTGAACGCTTCAGTGCAGGTGTCAGCTGCAGTTTCATACACTCAGATAAGGACGTCACTTCCTTTAGGTGCTGAAATCTTTGTCAACTCTCTTAACAACCCCTCCTGGCTCTGCCTGTCCCTGATGCCTTTTCCTGTAAGTCTTTGAGGTCCATCTGCCCTGGGGACAGGGGTCCTGGAAGCCTTTGGGGAAGAGCGTGACTCCCTGCTGTCTAAGGGCAGAGACTGGCTTTGAACTGGGATCTAGGCAGCCCCACAGCTACAATGATCCACATCAGCTTCTCCATGGGGCATTCCTGTCTAGCTGCAGGGCCAGTTTCACTGTATTTCACCTATTTGGTAACTTTGCGCTGTGAAGGAGAAAAGATTGCTGTCTCTCAGCAGCTGGTTGTGTTTAGCATACCCTGCATTGTGATGCTTTCAAAAGGTTTTACTGTAGGACTTCAGTTCTGTGAGGGGACAAAAAAAACCTGAGGAGTTTTTACCTCCCTTCAGGAGGAAGGTGTTTTCAAAGTTATTTTTAATAAATGTGAGTCGGAAATTCATCGGCCTGGCCAACTTTTCTGTTTGGTTGCATAACTCTGTTAATAAGGGCGTATTTGACCAGCTTTTTCAACAGTTTTCTGGGAGGTTACACATTCATAGCACAGGAACTGCTTCCATTTGTAGTCACCATCAGTTTGCAGATCCCCGAAGACAGATACACACGAGGCAACTGTACGGACAGGCACACGTTCCAGAAATGCAGCTGTGCTGTGTAGGGCACAAAGAAATGCAGCTTGGTCTTCCTCAGGAGATGCTTCCCTGAGAAAGCTGCTCCTTGTAGATTGCTAAGGGATTAGCAAAATGTGCTCATCCCTGAGGCACAGGTAATGTTTGGCTTTTCTCTCAGTGGACTTTTCCTCCTGACTGGGCCTAGTGGGCAGGCAGTTGGACGTCTCCACTTGAAATTGCAGCAAGGATTTTGCAGTGCAAAGGCTGTTCCCTGCAGAACACTTTCAATGCCTTCAGAGCTTTCAGAGGTACAAACCAGCACCGCAGCTGTACTGCTCAGACAGCCTTTCTATGAGAGCTCTTACACAGATGCAGTTTACTTTGAGGTCTCTTACCACAGTTTACGTCTTATCATATTTTTTTGAAATCTAATACTTTCCAAAGTATTTTGAATGAAGAAATACTAATGTACAAAATTCTGCTTAGTAGCTCTGTCACTAGAAACACAAAAAAATGGCAAACCATTTTCCCCAAATGAAAAGGAATATCCTGTTAGCTTTAGCATTGGACACAAGAGGAAAAGCATGGCTCGGGAGGGGGTGGAAACTGGATTTCTTTTTCTCAAGGGTATCTATATTGTTAAGAAGAAGTTTCCAACAATCCATTATACCTACTTATTCTTGATATTTATTTAAAAATATTTCACTCCAATTTTATACACAATTGCTTAACATTTGCTTAATGTTTGTTATGACTCATGCCAATGATTCATGAAAAATGAGACATTTGAATCTCCCCTTTCTTTTTGCAAAGATATCTAAAAGAAAAAGATACAGCTGTCTCAGAATAGAGTGGAAAACTGCAGGGAGCACTGTGGTAATAATAGAGTCATTGCTCTTTGTCATTATATATCAGCTTTGAAACCTAATTGAAATATTTAAATTTGCAATTAAATATTTTTCATTAAATGAACCCCTAGTGTATCAATGTCTGTATGCATAATAGTACAAATGTTAATGTTGTCAGGTATCTGAAATGTGAGTCACTCAGTACTGTTGATGGTATTTTTATTCTGACAAGTAAAATATGTATTTTTATTCTTTGAAGGCTTCCTTGAACAAGGCTTGCTAGTTCATGATGAAAAGAAATTACGAGATCATTATACCAAAACTATGCAGTTCAGACTGGATGTGCTGTCTCTTCTGCCAACAGACCTGGCATATTTCAAGCTTGGTTTAAACTACCCTGAGCTGCGATTTAACCGCTTGCTGAGGATTGCTCGGCTGTTTGAGTTTTTTGACCGTACTGAAACCAGGACAAATTATCCAAACATGTTTCGTATTGGAAATCTTGTCTTATACATTCTTATCATCATCCACTGGAATGCGTGTATATACTTTGCGATTTCGAAGGTCATCGGATTTGGAACCGATTCTTGGGTCTACCCCAACGTGTCCATTCCAGAATATGGGCGCCTGTCTAGAAAGTACATTTACAGTCTGTACTGGTCAACGCTCACGCTGACAACCATTGGAGAAACACCTCCTCCGGTGAAAGATGAAGAGTATCTCTTTGTGGTCATTGACTTTCTGGTGGGTGTGCTAATCTTCGCTACCATTGTCGGTAATGTGGGCTCCATGATTTCCAACATGAATGCCTCCAGGGCAGAGTTCCAGGCCAAAGTGGATTCCATTAAACAGTACATGCATTTCCGAAAAGTGACTAAGGATTTGGAAGCCAGGGTTATTAAGTGGTTTGATTACCTCTGGACCAACAAGAAAACGGTGGACGAGAAGGAAGTTCTCAAAAATCTGCCTGACAAGTTGAAGGCTGAAATTGCCATCAATGTCCATTTGGACACACTGAAGAAAGTGCGTATATTCCAGGATTGTGAGGCTGGACTTCTCATTGAGCTGGTGCTGAAACTGAAACCGACGGTCTTCAGTCCTGGGGACTACATTTGCAAAAAGGGAGACATTGGGAGAGAAATGTACATTATTAAAGAGGGAAAACTGGCTGTGGTGGCGGATGATGGCATAACCCAATTTGTAGTCCTAAGCGATGGCAGCTACTTTGGTGAAATCAGCATCCTAAACATCAAAGGTAGCAAATCTGGCAACAGGAGGACAGCCAACATAAGGAGTATTGGTTATTCGGATCTCTTCTGCTTGTCTAAAGATGACTTAATGGAAGCCCTCACAGAATATCCAGAAGCCAAAAAAGCTCTGGAAGAGAAAGGGCGACAAATTCTGATGAAAGACAATTTAATAGATGAGGAAGCAGCAAAAGCAGGAGCTGACCCAAAAGACTTGGAAGAAAAAGTAGAAAGACTTGAAACAGCTCTGGATACTCTGCAGACTAGGTTTGCAAGGCTCTTGGCAGAATACACCTCCTCTCAACAAAAGGTGAAGCAGAGACTTGCCAAAGTAGAAACCCGAGTGAAAAAATATGGTAGTGGCACCTTATCAATTGCAGAAGCAGACGCTGAAAAACCTGAGGAGGAGAAAAAGTAGTAATGGAGTATTTACGTTTCCTTATTTATTGGAGAAGGTTGAAGCCTGTGAAAGCCATAAATATATGTAAATATGTGTGTGCATACATAGACATGATTATTTTTATATGAACTCAAGAGAATGGTTTTTAGCATTTTTAACTGAAGCAGTATTTTCTTGTAAATAGAATATTGTCACCTTCTTCTTAGGGGGGGATTTGGTCTGGCATTTGGGTACTTTTTTGTACTGGGAGTGGATTTCTTACAAGTCATGCTCAGGACGTCTGTTGTGTATGGTACGTATAGGTCTTGACACGTTGTCTGTTCCCATGCATGTTGCGTTCAGAAGGCATTGTACCTAAAGTACAAGAGATTGGGGTTTTTTTAAGGGCTTAAAAAAATAGTGATAGGATACATGCTTTATGTCGCTACCTTAGTAGCTGAGTAAGTGCATGGAGGCACATCTGGGCTTCTCAAAATCTTTGTTCTTTCACAGCAAAGCATCTGCGCAAAAAGTTGGGCTACCACTAAGCAGCAGCACATACCTTACCTCTGCGGTGTGTCCCCGCACGTGTATGAAGTAGCCGTGCATCCAGATGCTTTAGTCTGATGCTTTCTAATGAGCTGGGCTCTGCACAAAGGACCGTGCTGACAGAGTAGCAGTGCTCATTCACCTCCTTTCTTGCGCGGTCTGCAACAGCCTTTGCTGCTCTGCCGCTGCTTCGCTTGGGGACAGAATGGGAGATCCTCCTTTTTTTTTCCTTTTTGTATTCCCTCTCAGCAAGTGGGCAGTCCTCGAGGGAGGCTGCCAAGAAACTGCACGAGCTGCAGGCAGAGACAGCCTGTTCCCCCCAGCTTTGCCCCCCAGCAGGGTCTCTGCAAGGCAGGGAGAATAAGCCGTGTGTTGCAGTCTTTTCTGCTACTAGGCCTATGTTGTCTTCCTCTTTATTTCATTTGCTGATGCCTGCTCCGCCTCCTTACGCTATTTAGTGCCAGCTTTTCTCTGAAGTAGTCGTCTCAGTGCCGTGTTTCCATTAGTTAGGGAGAACGAAGGCCGCATTTGCTCTGGTTCTGCTGGTAGGAGCCTCATTGTGCTGGTTGCTTTTCTCCTCGCTGCAGAGTAGTTGTCTCTGCCAATGGTCTGGCCCTGAGGTGAATGCACAGGTCAGGTCCACTCAGCCTACCGTCATATTCAGGGCAAAACGGTACTGAGGAGGTTTCTTGCTCTGTCACATTGCAACCTCAGGATTTGCCTCTTGCACAACCCTCTTAGCCTTCTCCACACCAGTGCTTCCAGTTTCTTTCCAGGCTTCTCTCCCTCCCACCGAGGGGATTTCGCTAATATTCTCCCACTGGGAAGATACTACTTTTCATTCTTTTGCTGTGCAGTATTTTTCTGCCATGTAGCTTTCCCTGCATTACTTTCATCCTCCAGCACCCCACTGACTTCAAAAGAGCATGGAGTAGCAGAGGCTGTGCAGCATCTACGGCATGGGGGCTGGATCCTCCAGCGGCACTAGATATTACCACGGGCAGTGCTCTGCCTTTTAGGTGTCCTCAGCCCTGACTTAGGAGCCCTAACAGCATGTGGGCACGGGTGACCTGTTGGAAAATTGGTGAGGAACCCGATGACAAGAGAGTGGTTTAACCAGATGGTAGTGAAATGAAAAGAGGAGGTTGCTTTGCTAAACTGAGTACAACCGCTCAGGGTAAGCACTCGTCTCTGGGCAAGCAGATGTCCCCCTCCTATGGACACTTTTGAGCCTGGTGAGAGAGACAAATCTGTCAGCGACTAAGGAACGGGGCTTTGCCAGCAGCACTGGCAAAGGGACCACCAGGTAGTAGATGTCCACACATGGTCCATGTCTAAACTCGTGTTATCATCAGCCTAGAAGCCAACTAGGCTTAGATATCTACTGTAGGCTGGGCTTAACCTCTATTATCAAGATTTCCACCGAGTATAATGAGGGCTTTGGCAAGTAGCAGAGACTGTATGCAGCCAGCAGAGTTTGGGAGCTTTGGTTCTTCAGATGAATCTCGTCCTTGTTTTCTCCAAGGGCTTGAGGCAAATGGGGGAGGTAAGAGAGGCTGCTTTTGGCAGGGTGGAGTGCCTAGTGCCCTCAATCCCGCCCTGAGGAAGGCAGCAGGGTGGAGGTGGAGCTGGGTGCTGGCTAGTCGCAGTGTTCCACAGATGGTCTCAGGCTGCTGAACTTGCAACTCTCACCTTGTAGCAGCGGCAGGTACCGCACTGGCCTGTGGCTGATGTTCAGTGGTGTGGTATTCAAACACCTTATGTGGTAGGGGTTCCGTACTTACTGTCATGTTCTACATCAGTCGTCATTCTCTGTAAATATCTAACTGTCTACCCGACATACTACAGCTGTTCCAGCCTACTAAGTATATACAAATAGAACTGTTCAAAGTATTATTTGTACAAATATATACCTGTTAAAAAAAACAACCCACAAACACAAGAATGCTTCTTTACCTGATGGATCAGACCAGCTTAAGCTAGCAGTTAAATACACGTTTGCCCTTCCTTTTTCCACGCCTCTTGGTCTGGTTTTCGCATGCCAGAAAAAGAGCTATTTTGATGCCATTGGCTTCAGTGACTTTGAAATACGTAGCTTTTGGCATGATGAAATCACATCCTTTGCTGTCTTTCATCTCTGTAAGATGTTTTTCCCCTTTCTTTAATGTGACTACAGCATGTACATTAAAATATTTTGAGTAACGTTCAAGTAACTCTGTGTTTTCTCTTATCCGTGTCCCCTGGATTTTAGCATTTCATGACAAAACTTTCACAATGCCATTATTACACGGCCCAGAAAATCATTAGCTGGAACAGAGATCCGAAGTGACAGAATACCAAGCGGGAATGGCGGTGTTCTCCCCTCACCGCAGGGGAGTTGGCACGTGGCTTTGGTCCCATGCCCGATTTTGACACTGTTGCTGTGTTTGCAGATACCACACAGGCACAAGAGCCCGGCCACCACCTGGCTTTCCCAGGGGTGCCAGGCTCCTCCTGCCGCTGCCACCCCTCTCCAGTCCTCCCCTTCCCCAGCTCCATGCAGGGTGGCACTGTGGGGATGAGGCCTTCTCCAGCAGAAATGAAAGTGTTTCCTTTTTCTGGGCTCACCAGTTAAAGAAGGACAGGGAACTACTCAAATGAGTCCAGCAGAGGGCTACGAAGATGAACAAGGGACCGGAGCACCTCATGAGGAAAGGCTGAGGCCTGGGTCTGTTTAGCCTGGAGGAGAGAAGACCGAGAGGGGAGCTCATCAATGCTTATCAATATCTAAAGGGCGGGTGTCAAGAGGATGCGGCCAGACTCTTCTCAGTGGTGCCCAGCAACAGGACAAGGGGCAACGGACACAAGCTGGAACACAGGAAATTCGACCTCAACATGAGGAGGAACTTTATTATGAGCATGCCAGAGCACTGGAACAGGCTGCCCAGAGAGGTGGTGGAGTCTCCTTCTCTGGGGGATATTCCTGCCTAGATGTGTTCCTGTCCAGCCTGCTCTAGGTAAACCTGCTTTGACCAGGGGTTGGACTAGATGATCTCCAAAGGTTCCTTCCAACCCCTGCCATGCTGTGTTTCTGCTACTTGTGCACATGCACTTCACCTACCAAAAATCTCCCCCAGGCAGTACCCGGCATGGCTTGTGCTGGTCCTTCAACCCCACCACAAGAGAAAGCAGGGAAGGGGACAGTTTCTGTGGAGCATTTGAAAGCACAGCTTGAACCTGCAAACGCTGTTTAACAGCCATGGCGCTCACTTCACACAGATACAGGAGCCAACAGACATGGAAGCGGGCAGCCGTGGGGTGGTACCGATGCTCCAAGCTGCCTGTGCTGAGCGAGACACCAGATGGACAAAGCCCGAGGTTGTCTGAAATCTGCCGCAGGTGCAAAAGGAGGGCAAAGCTGGTGGAGCAGCACCGCCATGCTCCAGGTGCTGCCCGGCGTGAGCTTTTCCAGGGAAAGGGCCTTGAGTCACGGGCCCTGCTCCCTAACAGCAAATGATTCAAGTCCTGCTGGTCCCCAAAGTCCTCTCCATGGCAGCACCCCACCCTTTCCCCTCATCCATTACTAGCATTTTTTACTTAAAAAGGGTTTTAACAGTAGAAAGCTCTGCTCTAGAAAATTCAGCCAACTGAACTGGACAACAGACAGGGTGGTGACAACAAAACAGCTCGCGTGTGTGTGTACAAACCCCCTCACATACAGCCGAGGGTTGGGGTGAGCCCCACTGCGCAGCTCTTTCTGCAGAAACAGCCTGGGGCAGGAACAACCCTGCATTGAATTGTTTTTTCTTAGGCATCTGCTCTACAGTTTTATTCCTGCCAAATATTTATTAACCTACAAGCAGAGATGGTTCTGCTTTACATTAAGAAATGAACTGTTCATTTTCCTTTCCCCCCCAAAAGCGTTAGTGCCTTCTCGGAGCTGGTCTATACGCTGCTGATGTGGAAGACACGGTTGTTTCTGTAGCGCTACTGATGGCGAGGACTTCGCAGGCCAAAGCTAGTCCAGGTTGTCCAAGGAGATAACGCAGTCAGGCTGACTAAAGGAGAGCTGCTCTTCATCCAGAAGATTTGTGAGATGACAACATTTGTACTTGGCTTCAAAGTCCCCTGGCTCTTCTATTAATGTTTCCATCCTGGAACAGACAGAAAGAAAGAATCAAACCCTTGTTTACATAATTTAGCATTCATAAAAACCCTTTGTATATCCCTGAGAGCAAAATGAATTATGCACTAAATGGATCTGGCAACTGTACAGGCAGCTAAAACACAAGATTTCAGCTGTGGCGGCTTTCCTGAGGGAAGCCATCAATCCGGGAATCCCCCTCTCTCCCCAGCCCAGAGATGGAGGATGCTGCTGCCTGGGGAGTCCTTACCGGGAGGATGGGGAAGCCCCTGCTCCCTTCCACTCTGCCTTAGATGGAAGGGGCGGTAAAGACATGCAAACTCTGGGTCTAAAAATGGCCGGGCCTTTTGTTTCTGAAATGCAGATTTTGCAACCCTTTCCAGCTGACAAATCAATGGCCGGGGCTTGTCGCTGCCAACTACCCTCGCAGCTTCGCTGTGGAAAATAAAATTCTGCTGGTTTGTGTGTGCAGTCCTCCCTGCTCTGCGCCCTAAAAGCAGAGTGAGGAGGGAAGACTCACATTATTTAAGCAAAATCAGTTTTTGCAACCTCAAGAGCAGGGCAGCAGGTGTCCCTCAGCTTCAAGGATGAAAAAAATTAGCATTACTCCAGAAGCAGCAGCAGTTCTCATGAACAGATATTCTTCATCAGCTCTACCTTTTCTGCTTGGCTTCTGCAGGGAGAGCGCAGGTTGCCGTGCCAATGGCTACAGCTCCCGTGCCAAAGGCTGTCCTCCCAAGAGGGCGAGGAGGACACCGTCCAGCTCTGAGAGAGGCCTGTCTGATTTGTATAGGTAAACTGGGGGGAGGTTACTAAAATCAGAAGTGCAGAAGCGTGAAAGGAATTTACTAATGGTTGCTATTCCGTTTGTCTTTCCCTAACGTTTGTTGTGGCTGGCATCAACCTTTCTGTAACAGAGCAACTGATGAACAATAACATGGAAAATCAGGAAAGCACAACTGTATTCCAGACTGATGAGCAGCTTGAGGAATAGCTATTATTTTCTCATCTTTTTGTCTGTTTTAACATGTCATTTCACAGAATCACAGCATGGCAGGGGTTGGAAGGGACCTCTGGAGATCATCTAGTCCAACCCCCTGCCAGAGCAGGGTCACCTACAGCAGGTTGCACAGGAACGCATCCAGGTGGGTTTTGAATGTCTCCAGAGACAGAGACTCCACCACCTCTCTGGGCAGCCTCTTCCAGTGCTCTGCCACCCTCGAAGTTCCTCCTCATGTTTAGGTGGAACTTCCTATGCTCAAGTTTGTGGCTGTTGCCTCTTCTCCTGTCACGGGGCACCACTGAAAAGAGCCTGGCCCCATCCTCCTGACACCCACCCTTTGAGTATTTATAAGCGTTGATAAGGTCCCCCCTCAGTTGTCTTTTTTTCCAGACTGAAGAGACCCAAATCCCTCAGCCTTTCTTCATAAGAGAGGTGTTCCAGTCCCCTCAGCACCTTGGTAGCCCTTTGCTGCACCCTCTCCAGCAGTTCCCCATCCTTCTTGAACAGAGGAGCCCAGAACTGGACACAGTACTCCAGATGTGGCTTTCTTTACTTTCCTGACAAGAATAAAAAGAAACCAACAAAAGAAACCAATAAAACCATTCTGGTTTTATTGCCAACAGTTTTTTCCCCCCCATGGCCCTGGCAGGGGAGCCACCCCACAGCAGCCACTACACCTGAGCAGCCCCTCCAGGGGGGCAGCACAGCAAGAGCCCAGGGGCACTACCTGCCTTTCCAGAGATGGAGGAAGAGAAGCACGAAAGGATTATTTTTATTTTTTTTGGCACAGTTTGCCTCCAGGGCTGATGAATCAAACTGACCACGCTGCAAAGATCTACTCTTTTTAGGAGAACCGACTGCCAGTTCCCCGCTGAAGTACGAATATTTGACTTGGAGAACGGTGCAGATAACTCATCCAACAAGCTTCAGTGGGATTCCCACTATTTTCAAATTACTTGCAAATTTATGCTGTTTAAAGCACGTCCTCGGGGCTGCTTGTTCATGGGTACTTGTCCAATGCGTGGCACAAGGAAGCCTCTCTTACAGCAGCGACTTTGGGCACTCCATGGTGAAGGAAATGATCCAGAGGTGGGTTTTTTTAATGGAGTCTGACTACTGGAAACTCAATGCCTCATCTCCTTGCAATAACACAGCTGCCTCCGACTACACTTGCAGGAAGGTTAGGAAAAAAAAAAAGGCTTATGTCTAGCAACAAAAAGCTGCAGAGCTTTTCTAGGGAAGCGCCTCGTGCCTTTCCAAACACGTTGGTTGCCACCACAGCTCATTTGTCCTGTGAGCCACGACCAGGCTTCTCCGTGCGTGGTTCAGAGCAGAGCACTGACAGGGCGGGCGAGGCTCCCGGCCAGCGGGCAGGTTTGGCAGAGGAGCTGCCCCAAACAAAACACTTTCAGTTCGGGGTTTCAGGGCCAACTGCTTTGAAAAGGTTCCTCCTGCCATACCCGAACTGCACCAGCCGCAGGCGCTGGCAGCCGAAGGAGGATGAGGGCGATAAGGAGAGGAGCAAGGGAAGAGTGATGCAGCACCTCAGGGCAGGTGGTGGCAGTTCAAAACTGCAGCCAAGAGCAACGGGGACAGACGTGTCCCGAGCCAGGGAGAAGCACCAGGCGGCTCAGGTTCCTGCCGCCAGGGAAGAGAGGCTGCTACAGAAGAGACAGAGCGACCTGGAGCCCCGGGGAAAGCGAGCTGGGAAGCCCCTTTCTATTGACCAGGCAGTTTTCTACCACTGATTTACACTTAAACTTTGGTGGCCAGAAGGGGCCCACGGCGGACCCATGGGCAACAGGGACATCGCCGGTGCCGAGGGCGGGAGAAGCGTTGTGCAGCACAGCAGAGCTACCTACTCCATACAGGTGTCAGTCCTACAAGGCGTCACTCTCACTTGTGTAGGGGAGGAAAAAAAATTGCAGTTAACTCAGGTGATGAGACCAACTGATGCTGCCATCAGCCACTGGGAGACTCCAGAGGCTGCAACCAGCCTTGGGGTGGGAGATTCCCAGAGGAAAGGTGAAAACCAGCAGGATACGGCTGCTGGAGGCTCCCATCTTGCAGATGCTGGGAAGAAACTGCCGAAACAGCCCATTTTTACCACCCACAGCCCAGCAGCAGCGAGGCTGAGGCAGCAGGCAGGCCAGAGTTGCTTCTGCACCTCCAGCTTCCCCCATTGCAACCCCTGGTCTTCAGCGGGACATGGCAGCCGAGAGCGCTGGCTTCAGGCCACCTGCTGTCCCTTCGGGAGAAGCCAAGGGCACAAAAGAGAGAGAAAGGGCTAAAACCATCCTCTGAAGGTGGCAACAGCAGCAGTGGGTGGTCCCAGAAACAGAGTCCTGAACCCAGGAAACCTTTCCTAGGGCTGAGACACCACGAAAGCGCCTCTTCTCCAAAAGCAAAGCCATCAAAGAAACTGGCAGAGATGACAACGTCAAACTGCTTATCCCAAAAAGCTGCAGGTCTGGAGCAGGATTGCCTCTGGAAGGCCTGAGGTCCGCTGTCTGGAACAACTCCTGGCACAGGAGCGACGCTCTCACCGGGGCTGGCTGCTGGCAATTACAGCTGGGGCAGGAAGTGGAGCCTGACAAAGGCAGAGCCCAAAGGCTGCAGCCGGACAGGAACTTTGTTAGAGATACCCACTTGGGAATTTTAGTTTGGGAATATGAGACCCTCCCCGGAGAGATTCAAGGTGGAAAGAAACCTGGCCCAAGAACAATCCTTATCAGACACTCACAAAGAAGTCTGTGTTGTGTTTTGAAAAGAAAGTGTAAGTGCTGGTGAGGCCAAAGTGTCACCTGCTTTATTTTAGGTGACGTGCTACAAAGTTCATAGGATTCTTCGTGTGCAGATAGCAATTAAAAAAAGTTAATAAAATGCATCATTGTACATAGCACAAAGGAGATTATTCTTTTGAAAACATGCTTTCATCTAGGAAACGTTCTAGTGCTGAGTTTCCCATTTTTTATTAAAACCAGTTATATTGGGAAACACTAAAATGATTAATTCTATCATATTAGCTCACCTGTTCTCTATCCCTTGCTGCTCCCATATCGAGTGCTTGCAATGGGAAATAACTAAACCAAACGTAGCAGCACGAAACTTACAGCAGCTCAAAACTTAGAACAAAAACATTCAACTAGTTGCCATTGTGTACGGTTACCTGTGAGCATCTTTACTTACGCTGCTGCACTACACAGATCTGGAAGCAAAAAGACGCCGTGGGAAGCTAGATGTAAGGGATTTTTCTCTGTGTGGGTGAACCCACTGGCACAGCAGAAACGTACAGCAGAGCTTTCGGCGACAGTAAGAAGAAAAGCTTCACGTCAGCTTTGCACATGACAAGAGCTCTGCCACAGATCTTCAAGCTGCTGCAGTTTTTATCCTCGCTTGACATTGCTCAGTGCTGGTTGCCAACCAAGCCGGTACGAGCAGCAGCACCATTCCAGCGACCACCGGCTGACTTCCACAGTCAGCTCTGGCTTCATTTTTAAGTCTCAAAACTATGTGTAAAGCCCCCCCGGAAGATAATGCAGCAGTTCCTAACGCTATGTTATTATCCTAAAATAGAATAACAGTTCCCACCCGCTACTTGTGTGTCTGATGTCCTTGTCTCTTAGAAGTTTCCCCTCATAGAAATCCTGAAGCAGAATTCACGTCGAGTAACAGACATCCATAAACCCACGTCTACTAGGTAGACTTCAGTTATTTATCAGGACCACTCTCTGGATGTATCCTACAAACGCTGCAGAAGAGAACAAGACCACGCTTGTGTATCGCAAAGCGGCACCTCTGCAATTAAAACCACCTTCCCACCAGCCCTCGTCTCCCCAAGAGCCTTTCAGTTAAAACAATAAAATCAAACCAGGCCTCTGCTTCATTCATCCTCCCTAGTCTCTCGCTCAATCAAAATCCATTTTGAACTGCTTCTCTTCCCACCTAGTTACTTTTTTCTTCCAACCCATCTCCTCCTCTCCCATCTCACCCTTTCACTCGCTCCCCCACCAACCAACAGCTGGAGGGACTTCTCCAGCCAAGCCCAGCTCCCGCCCAGGGCCCATCCCATAAACCAGCCATTGCAAGCGGGACCAATGTCTCAGAGAAATGGGAATTTCCATCCAAGTGAAAGAAATACTACATTTTTCTAAGGAGAGAGAAAAAAAAGTGAAAAAAGAAAAAAACGATGGATTATTGCTTTCAAAGATCACAAGCCTTTTCTCCTTGCAGCCTCATGCCTGTTGGTTGGAAATTCCCTCCTTCTGTTCCAAGGAGAACGTGGGATCCCAAACCAACACCTACCATACCCCACTTTCTGTTCTTTGGAAAGGAAAGCTCGCAGGAGACACAATCCATGGACACATCAAGGAGAAAGCTGCTTTTTCTGCTCCCCGTGCATTCTATCACAGCAGCTTTCAACAGGCTGGGCAGCCCCTGGTCCGCCTGGTCTGCAGTTGCAGTGAACTGCAGTTGCGCCGCTTCAGGCTTGGCCACGATGCCACTTACCAGAAACTCAATCGAAGACACACCGGAGACTTCTGGGACACCATGAAGAAGGAGATTCCCACATTCAGTGACAAGGCGGTACATCAGGATGCCGCACCAGTGGCAGGAAAGCCCTCTGAGCGCCGGTCAGCCCCTCGCTTGGTGGTTTAATTACAGCAAAGCTATGAAGACAGAAACAGCTGTGCAGCATACAGCCCAGTGCTAGCAAATAACATTTAAAATTAATGCTTAGAGAAATCCAGCACCAAGACATCCTTTTCAATTTTGTTAATGAAAAAATAATAAAGAAATCAACTGCAGAAGACATCTTTAGATGGAGCACTGGAGAAAAATACATGCCATTATTTCATGGGTTTTTCAAATGAATTCATCTGCATAAGAAGTGACCCATATAAAGGCAAATGCCAGTATCAACTCTATTTCCAAAGCAGTGTCTCTTCTATGATACCATGTAAAACTGAAATCCTTAATAAAATTCATTTCAAGTCCCTGATGGTCTCACGGATTTGGTGACAACTTTGATCACTTCAATAATTCTGAAACTTTTAAGGAAAGTTGTGCACAAGTACAAACGGGAACTGTAGGTAACTTACGACAAACCCTGAGGTTCTGAGACTAGCCATAATAAACTAAACTCTTGTCAGGAAAGGCTCGATTTTGCATAGCTAAAGTTGGAAGATGTTCCTGCTCGGCCTCAAGTTTTGCCAGGGGAGGTTTAGACTGGGTAGTAGGAAAAATTTTTACACTGAAAGGGTTGTTAAGCATTGGAACAGGCTGCCCAGGGCAGTGGTTGAGGCACCATCCCTGGAGGTATTTAAAAGATGGGTGGACATAGTGCTTAGAGATATGGTTTAGTGATGGTTCTTGTCAGACTTAGGTTGATGGCTGGACTAGATGATCTGAAAGGTCCCTTCCAACCTAGGCAACTCTATGATTCTACGATAATAAGGCACAGCTCAACTATTCAGCCTGACTGAAGTATCTTCATTCTGAAACTTCTTGAGACAATCAGGAAATTTTTAATCCCCTGGTGAGCTTAAAAATTTACTTGGAGGTACTAGGCAATAACAATGCTAGGGAAGCACCTTAAAGCAGATGCTGTGGGGGCTGTCCTCCTCCTGAGCATCAGCAGCGTGGAAACCTGCGCCCCACTCCACAGAGCAGAAACCTGGGCAAGCGTCCGGGTGGCCCACACTGCAGGCTATCTGGAGGCTCAGCCCAGCAGGTACATCACACCCGTGGGGTAGGACATGTGGTATGAAGCTCCTGCTTCAACAGTGAAGACCGCTGTTGGATGTCTCATGGCACGGGTTGACTACTGTAACACAGAGCTGCTTGGAGGCCCAGGCTCATTGCCAGCCCATTCCTGCATCAGCTTTCCTCAAAGCACAGGGCCGGAGAGGGTCTCCTTGGCTGCCCACAGTCCTGTCTCAGGCTACTGCCTGCTGAATGGAAGAAACCCAGTTAGAAGTTTACAAAACACTATTCCTTAGTTAGATGAACTCTTCTCACTCCTGAGGGCTGTTCCTGAAATCTTTTTATCAACAAGAGCCTTCATCTTTGAAAAGGTGATGCTCTGTTCTTGCACTCACCTGCCAACGTACCTTTAGAGCTAAACAAAACTACTCCTTCACTCCTAATAAAATCTGAAAAAATACCATATTTTTTCAGTACTTAAGATGATTCTTTCAAGGCATCTGGCATTACCGTCATTTGAGGCCCATGATACTAAAAAATACAGCTAAAACTCTGATGTCCCCTTTGCACTGAGGTTGGAAGCATTTTGGCAGTCTATTAGGGCGCAGAAGGAAATGCTCAAAGAGGCATTTGTCACTTGTCAAATGAGACAATGCTGAGATGCGCAAAATACTTGCTTGTTAACATATTAAGGACACCCTGAGGAGAGAGCACCAGCATCCTGGCATCAGACTGCTACCTTGGAAGAGGAGTTTTCTGGCTCACGTGAGAGGTACTTCAGTGACCCATAAGTACACCTAAGTTTTTGAGGTAAGTTTCATGGACCTAAAATTTGCTAAATGCTATGAAAATGTGAGGGTGAAAGACATTCTGTGTGTACCTGGAGCCCAGAAAAAACGACCCAAACAAACAAAACTTAAACAGCATTTTTCTCCACTTTGACAAACCTTTCAAGCAACAGAAGACTGACCGGAACTTCTGCAGGGCAGGAGGGCAGCTTGCAGCTACAAGACCTCAAGATTTATTTATTTTAAGCCTTATCAACTGCTGCTGCTGGACAATTAGCACATTTATGCCACCACAAATGAGATAAGGTTTCAATACAGTGGCATTTTGAGGGAGGCGGTATATACTTAAATGGGAAATCTGTCAAATATAAAGTACTTGTATCTTACCTGAGAATGATTCCTTGAAAAATCACTTATGCTTTTAAAGGCCAATACAATTATGTATTATTTTAATCTTAATGCTAAAGGAAGACAGAAAAAGCATATTTACAATGTCAACAATTCAGTCAGAGAACTTTGTATTGCTATCCGATTACGCTGTCTGCCCAGCTTTTGGACCTATATAAAAAACCAGCATGAATTTCATACACTTGTCAGCTGGGTATAACCACCATCCATAGCTACATCAAAATAAAACAAGGTACAGGGCGATAGCTTAACAGCATTAGACTACTGATGTAGTACATACCACACAGCAGTATCATGATGTGGTTCATACTTGTAACAAAACACCTCAAGGTTCTCGGCAAACCTTGATCTCACCACTTACAGTCAAAGACGCCCCAAACCTGAAGGAAATTGGCAAGAACTGTTGTTAACCGCCCTACTGAGAGGCAGGGTATCTATCTTGTTTTTTCCTCTTCAAGGACAGGCAACGAGGTGGACATTCAAAAAGGCATACCCTAAGTGCCACCTCGAGATCCAAGACCAGGGGCCAGCCAGCGCCTCTCCCTCCCCAGCAAGTTCCAGTCCCCAAGTCCAGACCAGCAGCTTGGATTTGAGAGGGGAAGACAGCTGGATCCCGCATCACTAGAGCTCACTTCTGGTGAGTTTTACATACCTGTAACCCTCAAATTATGCTGTACTACAACGTTTTCTAATTAAATGATTTAATATCCAATTTGTCAAAGTAAGGAAGTCACTTGTTTTCTTTTTCACTGAACCGTGGTGAAAAAAAGGTCACCGTTTTATTCAGCATCATAGTCACATAACAGTTGTCTGTTTCTATTACTAGAAAGAATTTATTAAAATAGTCCTGAAAGACATCTTTTCTTTCTCCAATGATTTCAAAACTATCCCTTTTAATGCCAATTCCACACAGTCACGGGTTTGATCGGTAGTAGTCAGTTATAGCAGTTGTCAAGGCACAAGCTCAGCTCTGCACATCCGCTGCAGCTTGTATTATAAAAGAGATATGCCGGCTATGTCTTCTCTTAAAAACGCATGATCCCTTTATCGGAATATTGCAACAGGAGAAATTAACATTAAACACAGACTACGAAAGGTAAAGGATTTATTTCTGATATGGTTTGTAGAGTTAAATTAAAAACCTACTGAATACTTTATGTAGCAGATGAACATAACCTTAGTACTTGCTTTCTAACAGTTTATTTAATGGTTGGAAGTGTACAACATGAAGTAGGCCTTACGTTTAATATTGTTCAATTTTGCTTATTGTTAGATGAGATTAAAATACAGTAGCCATCCCTTTAGATTATGTTGCAACACTGATCATGTGCCTTGATAAGTAGGAACAACGATTCATTAAATAAACGGTGATGACATAACACGTAGGGAAGACTTTGGATTGTCTATTTAAAATGTCAACATAATAGGCAGTTAAGAATAAAACTTCATTTTAAGTGCACTTCCACATGCTTTGTTTATAATATAGCAAAAACTTCCTATCTTTTTTCCAAACACTTCACTCCCTACTCTAAAGCTGTTCAGTTGAAAATGCACTTTCCCCAGTAAACTTTTTTTAAAAAAGTAACTAAAATTTCTACCCTTTCATATGCTAAGAAATGTTTCCTAATTAAAAACACAGTTTATTACAAGACATGTGAAGACAACATATAGTGAAATGAATTTTAATTGTTGTGCTGTGACTAAAGTAAAGTTCTCAAGGCTGCAATTTAACATTCCAAGTTCTCCCTTCCATCTTTATTGATTCTTAAGATTTTGCACAGAAACTCTTTGGGGGCTAGAACAGCAGTAATTGCATCACACTGTTTTCCAAGACTTCAAGTTTCAAAAGCAAACTCTTCAAAAAGTACAGTTCTTGATTTGATTAGATACAGGGACAAAAATATAGCACATACTTGAAGGTTACATGGTCTACAAATGATGGCAATATTTTCCTTGGGAGAGTACAGTTTGTTTTCTTGTAAATACTCAAAAAGGCTCAACTTCAAGCAGTAATAAACACAAGCAAAAGTGATTTAACCCTTAAAATAAATATTCAGGAAAACCTCTCTGTACATACAAGTGAAAGAATATGTAACACTTTCACGCTAAAAGAAAAAATAAAGATTTTGTTCATATAAGCAGCTGAAATCTGCTGTTCCAGCCCAATGTCCCCAGTAAAGAAGGGAGGCACAAAACACAGGTGACTACTGTAGCTCACTATCTTATGGCCTTTTTGGACAGGGACATCATCACCATCATTTTTTTTTAATCCCTTTTGTTATATTTATTACAGCATGCCAAATCCTTTGGCATATGTGATGGCCTTCAATAATCTTTCTTTAAGCTTTTCTTTGCTTGAATACTCCGGAAGCAAAAGTACATTAAAGCATGTGTGAGATGTAGGTAACCTGTGGGGAGAACAAAAAAGATGAATTCAGGTTTGGGAACATGCAAACTGCATGCAAAGAAATACAACGCTATTTCACAAATCCAAGGGAATGAATTTAAAGAGAAAATTTAAAGAGAATCTACTTCGCTTAATGATTCAACTTTCAGATTTAACTAAGCTAATAAATTAGAAGCACAGAAGTTGCTTCCATTTATAAACAAAGAAGCATAATGTAGATTTTTTATTTTTTTTTACCTCTCTGTATCTGGGCCATTTTTGGCTATGATCATCTTTAATTTTCCAAGACCTCCCACAGGGGCTCTGTCTGTGCCTGTTGTAAACTGTAAGAATAGTCTTTTCTGTTCATCTGTAAATGAATGGACTATTTCCCAGAATTCCCTATCAAGGAAGAAATCAAAAAGTAAGCAAAATGAAAACTTTCTTTGGTATAAACAAGACTTTCAAAAGCAATCAAACTTTGAAGGCTTAGTAATTCTAATCAACCTTAACATCAGTTTACAAGTTGCATTCATAAACCAAAACTAACAGTAACGTATTTACCAATGGATGAAATTCAGAAGTAGAAATCAGAAGTATGACCAAAACACTGCAGTTTAACTGTTTTTAAATGTTAATTTGGCTGGTGAGTGATCTGCAAATATTCCTCCTTTATTTTATTATTCCTATTTCCTGAGGAATTATACTGGTTCCACTACACTGTCCATTTCTACCACCTTCTTAAACACCACAAGAAAGAAACGCAGCTGCTGTCAAAGGTTTTCTACCCTAGCAGGAACTAGTTAAGTAGTTAGCAAAGTCAAGAAGACCAAAGGTGCACACTTCTCTGACTCTCGTCTTCAGAGGTCTCTAATCAAAGGGGACAAGAGGGTAAAAACATTTTTCCCCTCTTAAAAACACTGAATTTACTTAATTTCTAGTTAGAGAAGAAAATTCTGCACATGTGACCTTTTCACACAATTCTGTGTTTTATTTTTTAAACAACAACAGAGCAGTGGTAATTTACTGAAACAGCCCTGTTTATGCTGGGAATTATTTATCTATATGATATGAGAGAGGCAAAAACCCAGGGAAAAATCCCTCTTAAGCTTTACCAAAGTTCACTGGAAGCTAAAGACAATGCTTATACTATCTGCTCTTTCCTGATGACAGTACTTGAGAAAAGTGAAATTATACGTAAGACACTTGCATCTCCAGTACTACAAAAATACTACGTCTTACAACATTGAATTCATTATGAAGAAACAGGCATGCGAAGTGCTTTTAATTTTTTGGAAATGAGAAAAATTACCTAATAATAAGAGAGTCTCTCGTATAGCCACCATCATATTCTGTAGTTTCTTCTAGTGCTTGAAAATCTAAATTCTGTAAGAAGATGACATTTTTAACAATGACCACTAATTACATACTTAGGATCAAAAGAGCTCCACTTTTTCTGGTGTAAATTCAGGATTCTTACCCTACTTCCACAAATAAGTAATTCAATTTCCTCTGGTCTAAATAAATATTTCAAAGGAGATTCATTGGTCACCATGTGGAATCCTCTCCGAAAGGCCTTGAACTGCTTTTCTACTGATTTATTGAGTATATAGTCAGCATACAGATTGACAAATTCCTGTAAGGAAACAATCCCAAAAAAACCCTTAGTACTTCCACACATGCCACTTGAAGTATCTCCCAAAGATATAAGACCCCAAAATACATCTAATTCTATAATTCTACATAGATTATCTGGGCTCAGTTTCTACTCAGCAATAATAAAGAGCAAGTCTCAAACATTTCTCCAACAGGTCAAACACGACATCCAGAAGCAGTGTACGCGTGTATCAATGCTTTCTTTAAAAGAGAAGCCTTTTCTGCTTACAACTACATTGCTATGGCAATTTCCAAAGGCTTTTAAACTTAAATATAAGTGAGACCAAACCTTTATAGAGTCCTACATAATTCTGCACGGAATATCTGAAAATTACAGATTACGTTAAAAAAATCATGAGCGTACCTTTCTATTTTCATTCGTAATAGGAATTTTATCACCGTTTTCCTTTAAATCATGCATCATTGGATTGCCAAAGAGATCCGTATGAGATATTTGAAACGTTATCATCATATCATCTTCCACACTTCCTTCATACTCTAGTAAGTCTCTCAAACTCTGGTAAAGAACCTAACAGAATAAGAAATATGTGTGTGTCATAAATAAGTTTCAACAGATTTCACCAAGTAACACCAGAAGACATGAAATCATCTGCCTCAAAAAGGGTTGTTACATTCTATGACACAAGTCACCTAAGATCTCCCTTAACAGTCCAAATAAAGGTATATTAAAATCAGTGTTTGTAAAAACAACCAATAGCAGATATTAAGGAAAGACAAAAAAGAAACACGGCAATAAGTGATAACTCCCTTAGAAGAGTCTACCAGTACCCAGGAATCTTCCTAAATGACACGGTCTGACCTGTAGCTTAAGAGCCACTGATTACCTCCTTCCTCTTTTAACTCTTTTGAAACTGTATTTGCTTTTGGCATCCAGAACATGTTACACTAGTAAGATGAACACATAGGTGTTAAAAAAAAATAAATCAAAGAAAGCGCTGTATTTTATATCAGATAAAATTAAGGCAGCACGCTTTTATCTCCTAAATCTTGATTTAAAATCTGAACAAACTGGGAAGTAATCTTGAAACAACACAGATGGGGCAGTCATTAAAGTAAGAAAATGCACAAAAAAAGTAATAATCACAAGTTAGGTTAGAATTTGCCAAGTGAAACCTGAAATTATCTGTAAATTTACTCTATTCAAAGGAGCAACCAGCCTTCCTCCCTACCATGCCTTAAGAAAAGCCCAAGATTCTCTGGGAAACCAAACGCTATATGGAAAAGCAACAATTCTTTGGCTGAGACAGAGGTGTAGGACTCAAAAATTCAAAGTGAAGGTAAAAGCAACAACGTATTTTTATAGTGAAGTAATAAAGTTACCCTCAATGTTTTAATTACTGAAAGTTTACATGTAAACCTCATCCTATCACCACCTGTATCCTTTTGATTCTTCCACAGCACCTTTAAAAAAATATCTTGCATTGGAAATTACTGACTTCGAACTGTTGGTGGTGAGGGCTAGTGAACACCTTGTCCTCCATGCCCTACAGCATTAGCTCCAAGCTTCATTTTTGGTTTCAGAAGCTCTGAAGTAAGTGTTTAAGTCATATTAGAATATAAAGAGTTTAAAAGGGATTATTTTAAGGTAAGTCAGTGTAGGTTTCAGAGGAGAAACATAAGAGTAGGGGAGAAAAATTAGAAACTGCTCTGACTGCCCTGTTCCAGAAAAATAAATGCACTTCTTCTGTCATAAAAAGCTTTGTGTAATAAAAGTTACAGGAAACTGAAAGCATTGTGTATTTCTCAACACCATTTTACAGACAAACTGGTCAAAGTTGGCATGCTGTTACACACAGCCACCCAAAGCAGACTGGATAACCTATTTTTTGATTACACATGCCTCATTTTCCAATTAAACAAAAAAAAAAAGGCAAGTTTTTTTTTTAAACACTATCGTTTTACTCATAGTTTTTGATTAGCTGAAGATTTTGCGTAACCGCTTGTGAAAAGGGAAACGTGCTACCATTTGAAATGAAATGAAGCATACTAATAACTCACACCAGCTAGCATGAGGAAAAGCTACTGGTGATCTTTGATTGAAGATGGAGCAGGGCCAAGACACCCTGCACGCATCCTTCTATGCTCTAGCTACTCAAGCATTTGTGTATGGGAGAAGGGGCTGGGGAGGGGTGGGGGAAGATGGACACTGACCACTGCTCCCAGACTGTAGGGATATTCATGAACTGCCTTATCTGTCTTTTGGTTTAGAGAAAAACCAATACAAGGACCACACTTTTCCATGTCTACTGTTACTGTCACATTTTTTGTAAAAATCAACTTCTACAAACAGATATAAACAGCCTAATTTTAGAAGTCGCTTTGGGAAGGTAATAACAGTTTATGCTTAATAGTGCTTAGTGATACTAAGCAATTTAGGCAGTATGTAAAAAAACAGAACAAAGCTTTATAAATACCCAGCCCTATTTGTTGACTTGACAATTCTGCCTCCTCCAAACCAGATGTAGTAAGAGGTTTTCGTGCTTATGAATTTATTTTAACAAATACAGACTCTTCACACAAGTCACTGTTGTTTCACTTCCGCTTCTGACAGTGATCTTGTGTTTAATTTAAATGTAGATTAAGGTATTGCATGGAAAATGCATTAATAAACTCAAAGAACATAATGAACTTACAGGATGAGAGTCTGCCAGATCACGGAAAGTTCCTTTTTTGCCCATTAGCTTCCTGTAGACAACCATGGGAAAATGTACATCCAGTATACAGTTATTGTAAATAGCCAGACCCAGTACTATGCCAATCAGTGTAAACTGACCCTCAGTTTCAAAAGAGGACGGATTAAACCAAAACAGTTTTGTAGATTCATCATATGTGAACATCCCTGTAAAAAAAATGATGTTGAACAATTATGGTTACATTTCAATAAAAATTACAAGTAAAACACACCATTATAAACCCATTTGCATTAGAATGCCTCTAAAACATGTTTAGCTTAACGTACATTGAGTTTAACAGCAAAAAGAGAAGCTACTTACCTTAGAGTAATTGGAGCAGCTCAAAATATTGTTACTCACATTACCACTAAAAGCATGCAGGAGACTTGCGATATGACGTCCTGCAATGCCCACTGAAGCTGTACATACACAACCTTTCATGCCCCTTCCATTACTGAGGAAGCAGCAGCACATTGTCAACACAGATGGTAACTTTGATAAACACAACAGTGCAAGAAAAGAACACAAACCAAAAACCAGGTGGACGAAATAATCCTGAAGAACTCCAATTAAAGTGATAGCCTTTCTTCAAAGTTACAGCAGATGCAGCCCTATTTCTGAACTGGAAGCTACAATGACGGAGCAGGGATTAACCATCATGTATAAACTTAAGAGTTAGATACCTAACATATTTTTTTTTGTTCGTTTAAAGGTACTTGACAAGGTCCGCTGTTGCTGCAGCTACCACGTACATCCTAACTTGAGCGGAAAATGTAACACGGGACTGTTGTTTCACAGAAGGAGTTGCAATTTTAACAGCTCTTCACTGTTGAAAGGGGGAGGTTTTGCTTTGTTCTCCTACTCCTTCATCTCATTCAGCTCACTATTTCAAGTGACCAATTTCCTGCCAAGTTCAAAGGCTGAGTACCTTCACAGAAAGCTTCAAAAAACAGCTGAACTGGCACATGCCAGGAGCTGGAGGGAGCGCGTAGGACTGTACAGACAAGAGAAGGGCAGAGAGCCCCTCACCTGTAGCAAGGCACTAGATTAGCTCTTGTTCGTGAAACCAGAGTTTGTGTACAGGCTATAAACTATTTATATGAGTCCCCACAGTAAAACCCATTGCTCACCTGACTAGATACCAAAGCAAGATAAGTGCAAAACCCATACACATAAGGGGAGAGAGAGAGAGAGAGAGAGAGAGAGAGAGAGAGAGAGAGAGAGAGAGAGAGAGAGTGTCAGTCAGTCCACCCTGGACAAATATAGTCCCAGTGACCTGTTGCTTGCACGGTTAAGTATCACAATTTCCAGGCAGAACCTAAGTGAAAGTGCCCAAGCTCCTTCCTCCCAACACACCAGAAGTTAGATGCACGTGGTCAAGAACAGGAATTACATTTGCCACAAGGATTTACCTGTCAACTCTTAAGAGATATGCTTATTTACAGCCTATGGAGATGTACAACTTGATTACAGCGCCACACAAACAGACCCACAAAATTACTCCTAACACTGAAAATAGGATGCCACCTTCAGCCAAGAGATAAAGCCTGAATTCTCACTCAATGTAAGGAAATGAACAGCAAACTCATTCAGAGACACTGGCTATTCCCCAGAATTGAAGATTATTTATCTTAGTAAGGTACTAGGACAGGGGCAGCTATTAGGGGAGAACACAAATAACAGATGACACGTCAGGTAAGCCAACTGGAAATCAGAAATGGATGAGCAACACAAGCATATATAGAAGAAACATTAAATAGAAGCCTGCATTCCATTTTCTGAATTGACTGAAGTAACTTCTGGATTACTGGCACAATAAAACCAATGACTTGTACTTTCTGGAAGGTGACGGAAGGGTTAAAATAGTCAAAACAAACAACTCCAGCAAATGTTAATAATGAAGGACTAACACTTTACCTAGATCCATATCTGGAAACACTTTAATGTGAAACACAGTATTTTATTCACTGACCAAAGTTTATTCACTGACCTATAGTACATTAAAATCATAATAAAACACTAAAAGAAACTGGAAGCTGCAATAAGGGAAAAACGATTGTATAGTGTTGCTAGGAATATTATATGAAATTATTCCTTCTTCTCTTTTACCATGGTGACTGTTGGTCATGAATCTAATAGTTTGAGTTATTGCCTCTTTTGAGTAAAACTTTAAGGTAGTTTAATATGAAAATACTTGAAATGTAATGGCAAAGAAACTATTACAGCAGTAAACATCACTCCACACATACCTATCAGAGGACAAACATTTTAAATTCCATTTAAGGGTTTTCCTTAATGTTCTCTGGTAAAGGAAGTGTTTGCAAATCAACAAAGTCACACTTGGTATATATGGTGTGTGAACTGTTATACTGCAGCGCATATAAATAGATGCAAAAGAAAAGACAACTGTGAATGAAAGCTACATATTCTGCCAAAATCCAATAAATGCCCCTTTTTTTCCCCCCACAAACTTGATATGAATATAAGAAGTGTACATACTTTTTTGTATTTTTGAATACAGAAGTAAAATTTAAAATATGCATGCACATCTAATCTATTACCCATCTTTACACACAGGAAGTGTATATACACAGGCTGGATTTTAGCTGAATCAGACTTCAATTACTAAATAGGAGTATTTCAATGTAGACACCCCACACAACTTCTGTTTAAATAAACTCAGGTTAAGAATGTATTTTGCATTGGAAATACAACTTTGTCCAAGTCCTAAGACTTCATTATTTTGCCATACTCTAATTTATTCCAAGTAACTTTGCTAATTCAGATTCCAAATCCCTGCAAGTTCATAGCAGTTTTCAGAGTGAGTAAGACTTGCCTATGGATCTGTATCACTTGTTACAAGAACTGGCTTGTGTGTGGTGAAGGGCAACTGACAAGGTTCAGATTCTGTTGCAGAATTTGAAGACTTCCTCTTTAACCCGGTCAAAATGAATTCCTGTGTTCCTTCAACAATTTTCTAAGCTACAAACACAAGAACAGCAGCTTCCTTTTTTAAAACGGTTCTATGAACCCAAATTAACTAATGGCCATAAGCTGTTGAGCTTCTTTAATGGAAGCCATTACAGGAACTACAATGTGGCATCGTATTTCATGAATTATGAAATTAGTACAGGAACCTTGTAGGTCTCATTTCTATTCTAACACAAAGTATTTGTAACATTTTAAAACATTTTAACCTTTTCAGAGCCGTAGACGAACTGCATATTAAAAGCAGCATGTCCTTGAACGTGTAAAGATGGAAGTATGTAAGACTGGTGCAGGGAGCAAGGGAAAAAAAACACTAAGATGTAAACGTGACTGTTAAAACACAAATATAAAACTTTGTCTCTGTGATGTATCAAATTACTCCTGGTTCTTAACTAACTACAATCAACTTTGACACTACTCCCACACTTTGGATCTATATTCCTTTTAGATGAAATCATTAGAAGAACTGAGACTATCGTGTTTTTTTAAGCTGGAGGAAGGGGAGGAAATAACTTAAAAACTCACCATAGTCCTACTCTGGTTTTATTGCAGAAGCTTTTCCTCTTTGGTGTGATTACTAATTCTAGAAGCTAATCACAAAGCAAAGTGAGGAGAAAGGCAAGAGGACAAAGGAACCCTGCAAAGAAACCCTATGCTACTGATTTATATCTAAACAAGCAATGATAGCTTTCACTAACTATACACAAATAGGAGGATGACTGATAACATAGTGAGCCTCAATGGATCAAATACTCTCATGATCACCAAGAAACCTGGACAGCTTCAGAGAGAAGCAGCAGCAGATGTAGAAAGGCACTGCATCAACACATAACAGCCCAGGTTGGAAGGGACCTTGAAAGATTGTCTGGTCCAGCCTTTCATGGGAAAAATATGATAAATTAGTAAATTATTAGAATACATACCAATATCTGGATTGAAGATTTCTTCCACAACCAGTTGAAAAAATTCTTTGGAAACACCTCCTTCATCTACCCCTTGCTCTCCTTCAAATTCAACATACAATTGCTTCTTCAAGTCTGCAGGATTTTCCATGGCAATCATCTCTAGCTATTGAGTGAACAGATAGAAGTATTTCATTAGTAAATCTGTTAAGCAGAAGAGTCAGTTGAGTATCAAATAATGAAATGAAAACTACCCTCCAAACCTTAGAAGAAAGCAAGTAACAGTAAAATATCAGAAACCAACAGTAATGCTAAATCAGTCTAAGCACGTATTAGAAGTTGGGGATTAACACAGCAAGAAACTTACCACAGATCTGATCTTTTAGCCAATTAAGTCTGTTAGCTTTCTCCATTTCTATTCTTTGAAGCACTTATTTAAAATAAGTTAGTATCATGTTGCACAAAATTCACAGAAAACAGTATGAAAACAAGACGTATTACTGAGATAATTACATTCATCTGACAACGAAAAGAGACTGCAATCTGATCTACATGTTTGACAACGAACGGTTTTGTGAAGGGATTACAGAGATATGTTTTCAGAACCTTCATGTGATAATTTGCAGTGGAAGACAGAAGACAAGATTTTGACTAGTAGCTGCATCTCACAAACAAAGAGTTGGGGGGAAAAAACACCCCAGAAATAAAAAGACACTAATATTACAATCAAATCAATCCCCTTCCTGACCCTATCGAAGAAGTCTCAGAAATCTCTTGCTCTATTACTTCAGTGCCTTTAAACAGATCTACCGCATTGCTTCCAAGAAAGTGAACATTCAGTTAAGGTCAAATAGAAGGTCTGATATTTCATAGGAAAGGGTTTCATGTCTATACAGGAGGCCATTACAGATCTTTCACTTTCTTCCAACACAAATGTATCATTTCAATAAATTAAAAGTTATGCAAGAATATTTTGTAGCTGATAATAAATATGTTGCTTAAAAGCGTAAACATATTGGTTAAACCTGTGCAGCATGATTACATTAAACATACCTATGTGCCAAAGAAAACTCAACAGCAGTAAAGTGAGGCACAGATGGATCTGTACATTCCTCTACAAAGACCATATTATTGGTGAGATTTGCCTCTAACCCAGGCTAGCGCAAACTGTACTTACCAGCAGGTGTCCTTAATGTGCCAAACCATTTCTTTGTATTTCACTACCCTACCTTATCCAAACACACATGCCAACACATCCTTTACATCCCAGAATTTTACTGCAGAAGCATAAAGGAAAACAGGAATAGAACGGAAAGGATAAAGGCAGCAATAGTGACACCATCAACTCATAAAATGACACCACCAGCGACATACATTTTCTCCTGGTAACTGCCAAGTCAGCCAGCCACGTTGGAAATGTCACAGCAGGGGCAGATGGGTGACAGAGCTAAGGAGGTTAGCATAACACATTTGAAGACTTTGAAGCTCCTTATGCAAAAGGAGCATGTGGAGAAAGAATTGCACTAACTGGTATGGAAAACTAGTATCAGGAAGAGAGTGAGTTTAACTCCGTAGCATAAAAAGCTCAGTTTATAAAAAAAAAAAAGTGGCAAACCATGAAGACCTCAATAACAAGAGCAAGTCAGATTAGCTGATAGAGATATATATTAAATTACGAGATTAACTGGAAAACTTAGTTATGTACAAAGCGTTCGGTATTCTACTGCCTATCATTTGCAATGAACTATTTTTGCTGATAAGGAGACCAAGTAACACTTGATCTTTGAAATTCACTGTATTTTATCAACAATACTTCTGCAGCAAAAACATGCTGTAGTTCCCTCCATTGTTATTCTCATCACGTTTCCCATAACAGTGTAGTTTTGCATCTTGCCTTTCATGTAAATCTTAAAATTATGCATCTTACAGATGTGTAAAAAAATTTTGTTCCTGAATAGGAGGACAATGGAGCTTAAGCCACGTTCCAGATATAGCTGAGACTTTTTAAAAACAGAAGTAGCATTTTTAAGCCCATAACTACAGTTATACATTCAAGAAATTCTCCTATTTGAACCCCTTCCACTTACAACTGGCACTAATAATGCTTTGGTTTTTTTCTCCCCAGTCATGACTTTGTACTATTTACCACCAGCGATTTACTATTTTCCAAGTTTTACGTATTTTGATGAATTCTGAGAAAGCAAGTAATGCCTCTGCATTTCTTTTGTGACAGCAATCCTTTGTCGTAGTGTAAATGCTTATGTTATAGAAATAAACTTAAGCTATGGAGAGTGCTCATATTTATATATAATAAAACAATTAAAAAAGCCACTATTTCAAAATTATTTTTGTACTGAGAACTACACCACAATGAGTGACATAAAAGAAAAGCATTATTAAAAAAAGAGGAAACAAAACACTTTTAGCTGAGTAACACCAGCTGAGCAGATTGTAATGCTGTGCTGATTTCTGTGAGGGAGTCAGATAGAGGATTACCAAGAAGCCAGTATTTTGAGTCAAAGCCTAACGTTCCTTGAAGTAGATTCTATCTATAACCAGGACAATGTTGCTAAGCTGCTCAACTGAAGGTTGCGGATTTAGCTGCTCCTTTGAACATTTGTGTCTCTAAACACTGATGCTTCACAAGAAAACTGGAATTCAGTGGAAAACGCAGCAGTAGCTACGATAGTGGAGCGGCACTGAATTTTAGCAGAACTGCAGCAGTGTTTCTATAGCAAGGAAGTATGAACTTCAGTTTAAAGCTGTTTGGTTTTGTTTTTTTTTTTTTTTTAAATAATCAGAGCTGTCTCATGTCAACAGAGATGCTGCTGGATAGACCAGCGTTATGTGTGAATTCCCCAAAATTTTAAAAGCTAATATGGTCTCTGTCACGATGGTTTGACTGGCCAAGCAGATGAAGTCATTGTTCCATTTTCCAGGGACTTTCCAGAAAGCACGTATGTAGCATCTCTGAAGAAGCAGCATCAAAAATTGAGTATCTATGAATTGGAAAGCTGAAAGCTGAGATGGCATTATAAAGAATATCTGTATTTTGTTGGCTGAAACGTGATATTGTGCCACAGCATAAGAGACTGTATGATTTACTTTGCTTACAGAACAACATCGCTCTTTCCTGAAAGAAAGGATTCTTCCATTGAATGAGAGAAATACGACAACATTTAAAAACAGCAGAGTTTGTTCACCTTCTTAAAATTGATAGCAACTGATCTAATTTCTATTCAGTTAAAACCGATCAAAAAGACCCCTCAAGTTCTACCAATAGAACAAAAGTTCTCTTTAAGGCAGTGGCAGGAATACTTTTCGTGCTATAAGGCAAAACTGACAAAAGCACAACTAATACAAGTTTGAAAGTACTGGTGACACAGCATGACATAGTCGGTCACTACATTTTCTGCAAAACAGCATGTGAAGTAATACTTAAAGTGACTAAGACGCATCCTCTCAAGCTGTACTTTATGGTTCATGCATACACCACCAGTCAGACATATTCTGCATGCAAACAAGGCACACTAGCGCCAGGATTTTTCAACTCAACACACAAACATTGAACCTCAAAGCTCCTGAAGTATTTTGTTGCTAATGTAGTATGAGAGAATCTGCCTACTGGCTTCAGTTGTCACATAGAAGTTTTAGCTCAAAGTATTTTAGCAGAGCCTGGCAGCCACCTACATTCAATGTGAAATTTGTCAAAGTGAGTTTCTAATCTGTGAGCAAGTATCAGCCAGACTCGACTCTGCTGAAGCAGTCCACCACATTTTCATTCGTCAAACTCACATGTCGTAACCCACACCCTTTAAATTACTGCTACCTGAGAATAAATCCACATACAATCTGGGGAGCAGGGGAGGAGAGTAAACTCAGACGAAGGGGATGAAAGAAATAGCTGTTGGGGGATGAAAAGGCAGAAGAGGTAATTTAAGGATAAACTTCCTTTCATTACTACCACATATCCATGCAACATGACTCAGCAGGAGTCCAGCTAACCTCTTAAAAGAAATCTGTTAAACACAAAAAAGCATGTTAACTGTTTTCAAAAAACTGTAAACTGAGCTACCAACTCCCAAATGTAAGGGCTCCTTAATAAAAGTGGGGATTAGCACCTTACCATTTCCAACACCCCACTCCCTCCGTGACTTTTCAGACTAAGATACATACAAATAAGTATATAATACAAAGAAAGCATATTTCATAAGTCCATTTCAATAAAAAAATGAAAAATAAGTTTCTGATGCAAGTTTCATACATGGAAAGAAATCGAACAATGACTCTGTAAATAAATTTTTTGCTTAGAAGTACTTGCTCCAAAATGAACTATGATTCTCTTAACAAGCAATTTTAAACAAGCTATTGGTTCAAAGGTATTTAAAAGGTACTGCTTCAAATTCTCGATAAAATAAAAAAATCCTATAGTAGTAGTAATAATAATAATAAAAAAAATCACTTACCAGTGCTCATATTTGTTTTAATAAAGTCCAAAAAGGGAGAAGATGCACATACTGAATTCTAAAAGTTTAAATATTAAGTATTGGTAAGAGAAAAACAGCTTGGTGGTAGCTTAATTAGCTCGACTAATTAGCAAAGAAAGACCCATACTTAGTCCACTTGCATGAAGAAATTATGAAAGCTGACCGATATACTTGATTGTAGTATCCAGCATGAATGAAGAGAATGTGAATAAAACGATCTCAACCTCATTTTAATCACTATTTCTGAAAATGTTTTTAACATGAAATTATCACAGTTATATATAATCAAAATTCTGCAGTGGTTGTTCTGTAGAGACACAGGTCTAGTGACATGAGTATGTAATTACTTACAATTCAAACAAGTCTATACGTTTTCAAACCCCAGAAGTGAAAAACGCAATGCAAAAGTATCAGTAATCATAATTACTTAGTTGTAATTTAAGTGTGTTTGGAAACATTTTGTCACTGAACACATCTAAGAATTATGCTTCTACTACTGAAGACTATTATCTCGGCAAGATCTTTCTGACAATTTTCAGGTGAGACACTTCCAAAGTTCAATACTGCACCCAAAACTACAACCGTCTCTGATGACAACTCATACAACATAGCTTTCACTTAGGCTTGATGCTGTCCGTGTTGCTACAGAAGCACATGGTGCCCGTCTTTGACCTGCAGTTCCAACTCTCACTTCAATCACAGACAGAGCAAGTCACTTCAAGCATTAGGACTTCCTGAGGTTTGTGTGTGGGTCACATCAAAATGCCTGTGATGCCCATAACCTTTTGATGGATCTTTCTTTCACGAAGAGCTACAAGTTCTGGGCAACAACATCCATAATTTTAAGGTACATTGTGTGGAAAAAAAATATGTCCTTTTGCTTATGTTAAGCCTGCTTCCTGATAACATGACTGGATGCTACCAGCTGAGAAAAACAGTATTTCCCATTCAGGTTCTCCATGCCATCTTTTATGTCTCCTCTATTGTAACTTTTAACATTAAGAGGACTTTACAGCCTCTCTGAAGAGAATCTGAACTCTCCAGATGTATTTATTGTATCCTTTTTGATATTAAAGTGAGAAGAAACAAATCAAAAAGAGAGGCATAGGCATACCATAGTAAACAGAGACATTGCATTGTTTCATTTGCTGCTTTCTTAACTCCTAACATTTCCTCAGGAATATTTAAAATCTCTTCCTTGAGCACTCATACTTCATATTATCAATTAAATCACATCAATAGTTAAAAGGTGACCTCTGTAGACACTACTTATATTTATCAACACAATTTTCTCTAAGTCTACACCATTTCACAACAGCTACCTTGTTGTACCTGTTTGAAGTGGCACATACAGCTCCCATCCCCCTGCTAGGATGGCAAGCCTTCATTCATCTCCATTTTACTGAATATAATCTGTTTTCCGCTTTTGAGAAATGCCTGGGCCCCACTTGGTCTCGTTGACTAATGCTACAGTTCAGCTCAGACTACTTGATTTAGAATAATTGTATCTTTTTCCTTTATTTTCTGTCCCAGAATAAACAGTTTAAAATTCTTACTCTCCTTGGAGCTTTGACAGAGTCGGATCACCATAATTTAGCATGTTCTGACAGCTTAAATTAACAGCCATAAGAGGATCCATGGCAACTGCCCAGGCACGTACTTGTAGACTGCTAGGTGGTGCAAGGGCTGCTGCAAGTGCATCACAATTTAAATTAGTATGTTTGAGCTTTATCTTATTTAGATTACCTAGATTTCCAGCAGAGCAAGAGTGTGCAGAGTGATGACTGCTGTGGCCCCGTTGCGATACAGCAGCTGCACCTACTTGATGTCGCCTATGAGCTTTCTAAGCAACATTAAACCTTTTTTTTTTTTTTTTAATCCTCAAGGATTTCGACTTCCTTCCACAACAAGAAATACGTAGAAGAATGCCTTTTCTCATATTTGCAGATTTTCCTTCCCCTCATCAGCATGAGGGGAAAGGTCTGCTGGTCCTCTTCTGGAACTGATGTTAAAACAAACATCTTCCCAAAACTAGCTCTTATCCTCTTTCAGCCCATCTTCTCCTAAAGAGACAGTACTATCCCTCCCCTTTTTTCAATATTTATGTATCCCAAAGCTGAACAGAATCAAGGAAATAAACTCTATTACATCAATGTGACAAAACATAACTGGATACAGCCATAAGTCTGATAGGTAGTAAAATTACATAGGGAATTCTTAAATTAGAAAACTGGTAGACAACAGGATTTAATCTTAGAACAGTATATTCCTCATTTGCCTAACAAAATTGGGTTTACAGACAGAAGTAATTTCTGCATTGCAATTTTGTTTGTCCTATTGGTACTGGAGACAAAGGTTTTGCCTGCTAAGTCATTATATCAGCAATTCCCATGAAGCAGCTAACCCATCTGGAAACTCAGAGGTACTTTCCCCAGAGTCTCCACAAATACCCGTCTGGCTGTAAAGCCATAGTTAAATTTAAAATTTTGCAAGCCTTGCTGTGTTTTAATAACGGAACACAGAAAAACGAGCTTCTGAAAAATAACAGCTTTAGGGAAAAAATAAAGGAAGAGTCCTAAAATTAAAGGACATATCTATGAAAAAACTTTACTGTGAAATATTCTTTATAGTTTGTACCTTGTATAATTCCCATCTTCCAAAAGCGTGTGAACAAATGGCTTTAAGTTTTACTGTAAGAAGCCAACATATTCAGAAACAGGCTGCTCTCACTGTTCTCAGGTCTTACTTCTCCTTTCTCAGCCATGTAAGTATTTACACCAAATTGCAACAACGCTTAGAGAAGCGGGAAGTTCTACTTATCACGCAGTCACTCCACACACTTTGTATGCAGAAGTTCAGAAGTCCACAAGAAAAGTGGACAAAATAAAAGCTTTAATTCTAACTTCCATCTGAAAACGCCTACTATCAGAAGATGATCCAAGACAGTCCAGAGGACAAAGTACAGAAACAGAAGCTGGTCGCTCTCACCTTTAAGAGCTATAACAGTGCAGAATCTGCTAATGGGGAATAAGAACTATTTGACACTTTAAAACAGCTAAGTCTGCAACCGTTATGAGTAGAAGTGATTCTGTGGAACATACAAATCTTCAGCAGCTAGCTCAGAATTCAAAATTAATACAGTAAGGCTATTTGAGTTTCTTCTAGAGGAACTCCAGTACATGAAACACTGCACTCGCACGCAGTCCTTTTCAGTTAGTCAAAGCCCACCAGGTTTGCACTAGTCAGAACCAACAAACCTAAGTTCCATGTTGCTGCATGACTTACCCGGACGAGCGCATCATCTATGATGTGATCACGTCGCACTTTAAGTCGCAAATAGGGGTTGAGCTGCTGTCCTTGAACTAAGCTGTAGAGTACAGTTATGCGTCTTTCACTGTACATCCGGATTCTATTGTCATAATACAATCCCAGGTTCTTGGTAACAGCATTCAATATGAAGGGACAGGTCATAAAAGAGAATTTATTTTCTGTTTCTACTTTGAAGAAAGTGTAGTCTTTGTCCATTTCTAGAACATCATTCAGTGGTTCATTAATAAATTCTTCAAAAGGGATAAGTGGTTTTCTGCAATCTATAGTTTTAACACCAAGTTCAGTTTCCAGTGGGTCCACTCGAGGACCCTTTTTATTTCTTCTTTCCTCACCCAATAGCTCTTGAAGAGTTAGTTCACTTGATTCTGGGATGGGTTCTTCATCTTCTTCTTCGTTATGATCTGTATCCACATCCCCTCCTACTACATTTGCATAGTAAACCATTTTCAAGCACTTTGAAGCAGCAACAACAGCATCATCATCATTCACTAGGTTACGACTATTGAACTCATTGCTTATGACTTTGTAAGTAATAAGCTGCTGAAATGTTTCCATCATTCTCCGAATTTGGTCTGCTCTATACTTAGACCACAATCTGACCAGTTTTGCTTGAGCTGCAAGGGGCAGTTTGCTCATTGCTTTGCAAAACAACGGTAGAGCCATTTCCAGATACTCTGGGCTATGAAGATTGCCATTCTCCATAACGATAATAAACAAATTCAGATAGTTAGGATCCCGAGAGTACACATTATGATAAGTCAAGTCACATTCCACATTAGGTGACAAGTACACAAGTGCATTTAAAAAGGCAGTTTCTATTTTTTCATTAGAAAGTAATCTATCATAGACCCGCCTGACTGCTTCAATATCTACAGACACTTCATCCGGGCCTAGTTTTTGGAGGTTGTTATCTCCCTGTGGGTTATCACCTATTCTGGATGATGAAGACGATGATGCGCCTGAATCTTCTTCCATAGCAGCAGCCGAACAGGCAGCTTTTTCCTTCTCATCTTCATCTTTATCTTCATCCTTTCCTTGAAGAGACTTGAGCTCCTCCTTGGTGTGCTGCTTGGCTTTTCGGAAACTCTGCACCAATGCTTCAGCACTAGAAAATACTCTCCCAATCACCCGGATTAAAGGGGAATAATCCTCTTTCTCTCGACATAGTTCAAGAATTTCATATATCTTGTCTTCTGTTAGAAAAGTCACATCTATAAAAAGATAAAATATTAATTTTATTAAGATAAAAACTAAAAAGATAAAATATTTTTATTTTTTTCTACTCAAGAAATCTGTATATTATCACATCATTAACACTTTGGAAGAAACAGTCAGTGCTGGATAAATTCAAGACGGATACTTTATAATTTCATTAATATGATAAATCATGACTTCATTCACTATGATTTTGTAAAACATTTTATTCATGGATGTTGATCACTGAACACGCTCAATGGCAAAACAGTTTTGCAGCCAATTAACTACATTGGGTAGTGCTTAACAGTATTGCATCATCTAAACAAGAGCAACTAAATCAATCAGTATGATGTTTAAACTTTAAATAACTTCACTAATCAGACTGTCTGATAATAAGGTCTTCTGGTAAATCTGCACAGTTAATGCACAAGTCAAACTCCAGACAAACTCCACTTTTTTCAAACATAGCACATACTTATGGACTTCACACACTTGTTCCCCCTTAAAACAGATCTCAAAGAAAAGATTCAATGATTTATTTTGTTGTATATTAACTGGAATTTAAAATTTCTTATTTCTGCTTAATGTTTTCTGCAACTGTTTTTATATTAAACTGATGCCTGAAAATCATCTGAAATAAAACACAATACAGGCTCAGAAATTTATGCTGCCTTCTAAATTACACACCCAGGTGGGCATGTGGGTTTGTACATTAAGGACATTAGGCCTCACAGAGATAAACAACTTCAGTATACTCATCAACTTGCTATTCAGAGGAACAAGCTGGTTAAAAAACATCATTTGTATGTGTTCCAAGTACCTGTCAATTCCCCCTCCCCTCCAAACCCCTGAAATGAAACACACAATTTTGTGGTTGTCCTGGTTTCAATAGGATAGAGTTACTTTTCTTACTAGTAGCTGCTGTGTTTGGGATGTAGTATAAGAATAATGTTGATAACACGTATTGTTTTAGTTCTTGCTAAGTAATGCTTATCTTAAGTCAAGGACTTTTTCAGCATCCCATAGAAGCTGAGAGAGACAGGACAAGCTGGCCAAAGGAATATTCGTAACATATTTGTCATGCTCAGTATATAAATGGGGTTGGCCAGGGGACAGGAATCAGTGATCCAGCAATGGGCTGGGCATTGGTCAGCAGGTGGTGAGCAACCTGCATTGTGCATCACCTGTTTTGTATATTCTTTTATCATGATTATTGTTATTATTTTCTCTTCCTTCACAGTCCTATTAAGCTGTTTTTATCTCAACCCATGGATTTGACTTTTTTTTCCCCCTGATTCTCTCCCCCATCCCACTGAGGGGAGGGGGGAAGTGAGCAAACGGCTGTGTGATGTTTCACTGCCTGTTGGGTCAAACCACAACAGTGGTCCATTTGTTATTTAAAATCTTCCTTTCTCATTAGAAAAGAGAAGGAGAAAACATTATTTATATCTCTATATGCTACTTCTCAAACAGAACCCACAGTGCTTTCACATCAGGTCATGATTTGGAGTAGGATTACCACATGACCAGACACTGAAAAGATGTTCTAGTTTAAGCAGATTCTTCTAAAGTGACACATAATTTAGAAATAAAACTGAATGTGTTTAATAGCATCTCTAGAGATCTAAAAAACACACAGCACTGTATTCACCAACCGTGCTAGAACAACTACCTCTGCAAAAAGTGTATCATTTTAATAAATACAGTTACATGTTAACGTATTTTGAAATGTGATTGCTTACACTAACATTCATTCCAAGTAGTCATTAAATTAAAAATACAAACTAAATAATGCAAAGACAGACAACCTATAGATTTTTGCAGAGCCCCAGGCCATTCTTAGAGCACCTACAACACAGGAAATATTAAGCTTGTGTCACGCTACTGAGATTGACTTTCACAATCTAAAGATAGCGAAAAAGCTTCAAAACTAAAATCTGTCCTGTTAAGAAAACCAACATCATTGAAAATATTTTGAAAGGATTCAAGCTTAGTGCAACATGTCCTAATTTCATCTGCTGCAGTGCACGGTCAAGAAACAAACTTGCCTGGAAGAAATTTAACTGCTGATACAGATGCTGTTCCATGCCATAGCTCCTCAAGTTCACTGATGCTGGATAACAGAGGTTATTCATAGCATAAAAGTTATCAGCAAAAGCTGACAATTTAACAATACAACACATTTCAATTTCCATACTTACAACAGGAATTCCCTAGTCATTCTTTTAAAGTTTTAAGGAATTAACCATGTGCTATTTCTAGTTAAAATATTTAGTATTAGCATTAGCAGATTCCTAACAGTTTTAAGTCATATCCTGTGACCATCCTCTACTGAGCTGCCATAAGGTTCTGCCCCATTTTTACATTACAGCAGTGAGAAAAGCTGCAGAAAAACAAACCTAAGTGAAGCTTTCATCTAAGTCAAGTCAATTTTAGCTGACTTGTGTCTGAATACGTGAGCTTTTACACGCCTTGTCCTCTCGGCCTTTCTATTGCAACTAAGTGACCCAGCCAAGTAAATGATCTCGCAGACCTTGTTCTCAGTAATGCTCCATGACAAATCTGTACATGAAGTAAAGCTTTAGCAGCGATCCTTGACTACGAAAAAGACTGTATGTAATCTATATATTGCCAACAACACACACCCTAATGAGAAAACTTATTAATTATCTTTTCGTTATCTCTTATGGAAGCTTTGTTATGACTCTGTGCTCACTGCCTGTCCACTGACCTTCTCTGTTCCCAATTTAACATTTTGGTGATCAGAGTTGAAAATAGTTTCCCAGGTAATTACAACACTGATTTTGAAATGGCTCTCTCTATATATAACTACATTTGTAAGCCATGCTTGTTATATATTTGCAATTTCTCTATTTCCTTCCTCTTTTTGGACTGCCATCTAAGATATCACTGAGATGCTGACAACGGCCTCCAGATACGTTTTTCCCCCCAAAGGTAAATAGTCTTAGGGCACAGCACTACAGAAAAGAAATTTTAGTAGTTCTTTCTGAAGGGCATTTCTTTCAACTTATTTAGAATTTACAATCCTACGTCAAGCATAAAAGCAAGATGCACATCCTTTTCCTTGGCTTTCTTAAACTTAACTGCAGTCTTCCCAGTAACTGTTGCTGCAGATGGATCTAAAAATTTCAGAGTGCTAGTCTCCTTCGACATCGTCCATTTCCAAAGGTAACTAAGAGTCTCAGATGAGCTTTAAGAATGCATTCACGCCCTCTGTCCATCCAACTACAAGACAGGTCAATACTTGTGATGCTGCAACAGATGAAGTCTGAATCATAGCTTTAGAGAACAGACTGTCTCTGGAGATAGGCTGAGGAGACTCTTAGATATCTCTCTTGGGGAGAGGGAAGAAAATCCTGTACATGCACACGTTCATTAAAAATACACAAAACTAAGAGACAAATCACAAAACAGACTTAATGTGCCTCTTGTCCATTTAACACTACACTGGCTCCCCTTTCCCCTCCCTACCGTTTGTTTACTCTGATCATAAATAATTTGGGGACAGATTTATCCTTGCACCAGATAAAGAACAAACTGATTCAGATATCGACTGGAGCATCTTAGGTCACTTATAACACAGTGCTATGTTTTATTGCTGATTCTGTAGGCGTTTTTAATTCTCTGCTGTAAACAGTTTCACCTTCTTCAGCTAAAATGAGTGAACCTGAGCTTCTGTGTTTATACTACATACTGCAACAATACTTAAAAAAGGTCTGCTCAAAGGGTTAATGGCTTTAATTTCATTTAGCTTGCAATTTCTGTTCGCGGCACAGGCTTTGATGACAAAGTTATTCTTGTACTACGTATTTACTATTCTAGTGAGTTTGAAAAGCTAAACAGAAGTCAGAAAAGTGATACAGAAAAGTATTTCATTTTCGTACACTGACCTAGAAATCACTTTGCTTAAACTTTTTCTAGCTTGGTAGATCTATTGCCTATCATCCACTGTATCATTTTTTGTTCCTCTGTTAAGTTTCTTAACACAGAAACTGGAATTAGTTAAAGTATAACTTCTATAACTCATTAACTACAGAAGAGTTATGAAACAGTGAAACTAACACAGTCATACAACAGCACTTAAAAAAACCCTCCAATATTTGCAAAACCAGTAATCTCAGAAAGCAACAAATGCACACGGATTTTAACGGAGATGTGGTAAAGATCCACTGGATAAAAAATCCAATGATTTGGAATCGTCGTTCAGCATTAATCCAGCCATTTTTCAGAATCCATAGTAACATATTTGATTTCCCAGTATTGTATTTTACTTAAGAAGTCAGCAGAACACTACCACAGTCAGCAGAATACCACCACAGTGAATTCTGTAGGCTTATACTTATGCATATTAAACGTGTTCTATTTTAGGAAAATTCTAAAATAAAATCTTACCTTTAAAGTCATCTCTTGGGCCTTGCATTTCCTTCTTGTTCATTTTTCTGTCAGTGCAGGAATTGTTATGGGCACCTTTGGAATTGTTTTCTAGGTAAGCTGAGCTCGTTCCTTTCTTGGAGGGATGAGGATCACAGAGTTTTGCATTAATCTTATAAAGCTCGAGGGCCTTAATGGCTGCTGCATTGTTATCCATACGGAGAAAAGTTGGACAGGAAGCACAAAATTCATTCGTGCAGGCTTCATTTCCACAGCCCTCAGTTAACTGGTGGTAGTAGCGCTCTATTAGATGCTTTGCAGCTGCTCGCTTCCTGTAGCAAACATTCAAACAGTAAGTACATGGATTAGTAGAGCTTTCACATACAAAGCTCATTCAAAAGCATCAGCAAGGCAGAGATTAGTCAGGCACTGAAACACAAGATTTCTGTATCAGAGAGGACACATCAGGAGATTTTTCAAATGCAGGATTCTCATCTTGACAAATATAGTTAACACACCATTTAATTTGTGGGTCCTATGTAAGTGAGAGATATATCCTGTTTACGCAGTTTTCAGCTTTACACTCTAGGGTTACAGCGGACACAATCTTGTTCAGTTCTGAACAATCTCAATTGTCACTGAAAAAAAGAGAGCAGTTCAGATGCAAAGCAAGGCTGCAAGTGAAACAGAACTGGATCTCATACAGGTGATCGAGTCTGATGTACAGTACTGAGGTGTGGTTGCCACTGACAGAGGGAAAAGGCATGAAATACAAACGATCCAGGCATCTATTTAATAATACTATCAAGACTACAGCAATAGGATATAAATGCTTTAAAAAGATAAACCATTTTTTAAACAAGATTCCAGATGACTAAATTATCTGATATTTAGTCTATTTAAATCTATAGGAAAAACATCCCTTGCTTAATTAAACTGATGACAAAACCATGATTAAAAAGATGAGCTCAGGGCTGAGCATATCTCTCCTCAGCTTAATAAGGTATATGGTTCTCTAAAAAAAGTATTTGCCAAATCCTCCCCTTTCTCCTGCAATTATACATGGCAAGTATGTATTTTGAAGAATTACAACTGTATTGCTATGTAAGTCAATGTGTTCAGCACTATATATATACACACAGAAGAAAATTTAACTGGCAAATTAATAAGGTCACAGACTTTTACAGAAACATGCAAATGATAAAGAAATCGCCAGAAATCTGCAGGTAACTGGGACAGAAGCAGCTGCATGCAGCACCAAGAGCACCATATTTCACCACGTTTTGGAAGGAAATCCCCAAACCTGCACTTTGTTTAAGAAAACAAGCTATTAATGAAAAATATGAAACATTTCAAACATTATGATTAGGTGTAACATGCAGGCTTTTTACCTAACTTTAGTGATACAGTACTAGAAAGATTAGAACATGGGAAGCAAGTTTTTCATCAGAAATTGTGATATTTACCTAAAGTTGCCTTTTCAGATGTTGATGCACACACAGATTCTGCATACAACAATTATTTGAGAATTGAAGTGCTAGACCCACTGGTACTACTCAGCACTTGCTGCACCTAGCTTTTAATACTGGTTGGTTAAGTACCAGAGTTTCAATGCAGCTGCTTCAGAAGGGAAAATACCCTCAAGTTCTGGAAGTAACTATTGAAGTGTATATTATTCAGCAATAACACCTTTGCTCCTTCCCTTTCGCTCTTCAAGATCTCACGATCCTAGAGAACACCACATTTCTGACAAAGAAAACCATTACCTCAATGTCTAGCTGACCTTCCAAATGTCTTAGTGGGTTCCAAGACAAAAAATAAAATAAAAAAAAAAAATTGAAGAGAAAGGTTTCCCCGGCACCTCAAGATGGATGTGGAAGACCATTTAAAAAAAAACCCCAAAACAAACAAACAGCCCCAGCAATATAATCAAAACCGCTACTGCATAAACAGGGAATAGCTGTATTCTGATCCAAGCAGAGAGTTCTAGTTTCTCCAATTTTTATATTTGGACTTAGGAAAACCTGTCTCTCCCCATGTACGTATAAAAATATAAGGTTTTTTTGATCTTATCTTTCAATATAGAGGCTTTATTTAAAAACAACTGTTTTTAAATACAGTTTAGACCACTACATAATTTCAGACTTCTGTTTCTGAATGCCAAGATTTCATGCTTTTATTATTCTTGACTTCCAGTCATTCCAGACCTTCAGATTTAGATTGTGAAATATTGTTATCTGCAACCAGATAAGTATATCACATGAAGGCCTTTCTTTGTTAATATTGAATTTTTACACCTGAGCTACGGCCACCTGTCTCACCAACACACTCCTTATTTACTCCTCTTGCAGTCTCTCCTACGCATTATCTTGATGCCTTCACGAAAGCTCTGTCCAACTCAAGTTGAAGCTTCCTGTTCCTTTAATTATATCCGCCCTCTCTCACTCACCACGTTTTCCACAGTGCACACAAAGAGGTGGTTATTTCATATACACATTGTCATTTCAACTTCATCCTTCCTCGTTGCATTCTCCTTCCATCTTATTTCTCCATTGCAGTCTACATGTAGATGACAATTTTTTTTGCTGTAATTTTGGTGGTTTCTGACCTACGTGATACACCTATGGTTATATATGGATATATTAGGGTTATATGGATTATTTCTCACAGCTGTTTTAAGTGTGTATCTATTAGGGGCCCATGTGTTTATTTACCTAAAGCAGCTGGAGCTGTTACTCAGATTAAGTATATTGTGAAAAGCTGACCAATTCCCTAAAAAGAGGGAACTTAGTTTTCAAACTGGAGAAATTGTTAGTCTTAAAGAGGAACGCACACCTTTCTAGCTTAGGTAACATCTACTTTGAATAAAGTTATTTCAACATATAAACATCATATATTAATAACATGTTTTATCATATTAAACACTCAACTTTAATCAGGTCATACCTGAGACACCAGGAGACAAAGCTCAGCTTAGACTTGTCTCTAACAGTTAACTTCCAAGGGACTCCAGTTGGTGCTTCCAATTTTTAGCTAGCAATTACTTCTCAAACTGTGTCATGCCTACAATAATGCTCTTTGTACAAACATTTTCATTTTGACTCATGGCTGCAGACTCACTGACTCAAGTTCTAGGAAATTCTATTAGAGACAGAAGGTCTGACAATACAATATACAACAATACAATACAATGTACAAGAACACAACAGTACTAGAATTCCCCCCCACCTCTCCCTAACAGCTATTCTGCAGACTTCTGACATGGCCTCAGATAACTTACTGAAGTAAGTAAAAAAAAAAAACCTGGAGACTTAAAGTGAGGATACAGACTTAAGAAAGTAGAAGAGAATTTACCAAGCCTTCCCCAAGAGCTACCCTTACTGAGGTCCATACATGAAAGCACTTACAGAGAATGCAGGTCCAAGTAAGCCAATGTGTGATTTTACACAACAGTAAAATATTCCATACCACATTCCCATTGGGGTACTTGAGGGATTATTGTCACTGTCTAGTGCCAACAGCCCACGTTTCTGTGTTATTCAGAAAAAAAAAAAAAGTAGCATACCTTCTCCGTTCCCCAGAGCTGAAAACTTGATCCCTTTGTACATTCCTCAGCTCATTTAGTATGTAGAAAACTAAAACTGGTTCTTCAAGCGAGGTAACACAACCCCCCCTCTCTATTCTTAGCTCAGGCTACACAGTGAAGACCTGCAGCTCCTTTCCAGATCCTACACAGGGATCTAGTAAAGAGTAACTGGTCCCTTATAAACTCAACGATTAGTTTACAGTACATCAGCACGCAGACACCTAGTGCAGCTAAGGCTGCAGTGACTGACTTGCATGTATGTTTGCAAAGAGTCACGTTGTTGTTGCACATCCGAGCAGGAAACTGCACTGGTGTGGCTGCAGTTGTAAACATTTCACAGGCATATCCTTAAGCCTTAAGGGCAACTTCCCACACAGGGGGCCTTGTATAACCTCCTCAAGCAAGACGCACTGCTTCAGTGAGGGGGAGAGGCACCTAAAATAGGCATCATCTTCCTTCCCCAAAGGGCAATAATTTCACAAGCATATTTTTTTCTGTTTAAAAAAAATAAAATATTTGTATTCACTGACTTACTTTTGTTGTACTTAAAGAAAAAAGAGCGCCTTTTTACTTTTAAATTCTTCTTTAATTAATAAAAAGCCAGATAAGTACTTTGCGTTTTTAAGTGAAATGCTGCCCAAACTGTGGAGTATCACTAGAAACGTACACCACTGAGCCTCTAGATACTTAGGCAATGGTGCATTGAGCTGCGTTTTGGGTTGTAAAGTAAATTTTTAATGTCTAAATCACATACAAAACAAGGGACTGAATGCACTGGTTAAAAAGTTCCTATGTAACAGCATCTAATTTACATTTCCCAAATATCTTAAACTAAATACAGAGAAATGCTACATAAAGGAAACTTTTGCGATAGAGAGAATCAGATGTTTAAACATTTAAGGAATTTTAGAAAAATCTGAAGCATATAATTCTTCAGAGCAAGGAATTTTCATCCAAGTTTCAAAACTTGCCTGAAGTTATAAATATCTGCATAAATGCATCATTTTTGCTTTAAGTTTACCTAAATTTTAGAAATATGTATGAAGGTTTCATACTTGTCTGGAAACATCAGTATGAAATGACATACTTCTGAATGGTTTCTGCTTGGGACACAACATCTTTTATATTATTTCTACACAGAAGTCTCACATTGCTCCAAGAGGGCCAATTTTAATAACTGGAAATTTACAATGGCCTGTTTTAACAAAACTATTTGGGATTCAGAAGTGCCAGAATGTTCATAAGCTGTTTTCTTTCTCAACACAAACACACCAACAAAAATATTAATTATTAAAAGTATTAAACTGGAGGAAAATTTGTGTTTGTCTTTTGGATAGGAAAAAAACACGGAGCAGATTTTTTTTAGTACTAATAGCAAAACGACTTTCAGTATATGCCTTAACAGACAGGAGCATAGAGACTCATACACCTGCAACAATTACACCGCTGTGGAAACAAGACGACCACCAGATCAAAAACTGTTTAAAAATAAAGTGTGGGTTATGGATGGTCATCTTCGTGAAGTTAAATATTGCTTTCTGAGAGTTTCGGTTTCAAACCTTGCATGCTGGTTTCCTGCTACTGTTTAGTTAAGAGCAAGACCAACAGTGCTAGAGAAGACCAGATTCCAGTGAAAGCACTGCCCGCACAGACCCTTTTGAAGTGGCCTGCACACTGCCAAATGCTCCACCCAGAGCTGGAGCCGAGTCCCCCGTTCTAGCAGTGTTGTAACACCTTTAGCCTGCCTTGGCCACTGTCATCCCAGTGAACGTATGTCTGCAAATGTGCATGGAGTCTGCATTTTCCGACCTCATTCTTTCCAGTGTGGTGGCCCCCAATATCTGGGGTGCATACTGTGAACTCCCTTGGACTATACTGGCTTCACCCAAGGGACCTCCCCTCCCCACCACGTGTTCTAGATCCACTGTGCCTTTGGGAACATCACGTGCTGACAAAGTCAGGCATGGCACTTCCTCAGGAAGGGTGAACCTGAGAACAGAAGAGTTGTCCTGGACTTAATGGAGCAATGCAGAAAGCTAGAGAGAGAGGATCAAGAACATAGTCAGCACACATCTCTTCATCTTGTCTCACAGACAAATTACCTTGCCACAGTCCTATTAGAAAAGCACCCTTCATTACTGCCCTTTCCCCTCTAAGTTATCAGCTCCAGGACTCTATAGAGATAACGTCATCCCACAGACCAACTGTTTTCATACCCCGGTTCCTATCTGTCCTTCTTAAGGCGGCATGCAGTGCCCTGTCACCTATGCGATTCCTCCAACATTCAATTACCCAAAAAAATTGAGAGATGAATAATGCATCAATTATACCCTGGCTTTTCAACCCAAGCAATTTCAGGAAAAATTCCTAATTCCAAGATGCCCTCCCAACATTACAGGCCTCAAGCCATTAAATAACTGATTATTGGGAGACAATTATTAGGCAATTATTGTAAGCAATCAACATATGTAAAAATGGTAATGACTGCAGGCAAACTTGACTGCGTTTTAAATACTATGCTCATGGTTACAGCATCAGTGCCTTTTGAAAAGGCAGGGAGAAAAAAAAAAAGCCCATAAGTGTATTTAACTACAGAAAGAAAAAGTAACTTGAATTACTGCTGGAATAAACATATTATGAAGCTTAAGACTGACTAAAAACTTACAAGATCTTACTTTCTTTGAACAAATGTGTTATTCTTAACATTTTAAAGAAAAAAGTACACTATTGTTATCAGTTGTTAAACTTCCAAAGAATAATTGCATCTAACCACACAAAGTATTTCAACAGTTCTCCAAATTTTGTTTTAAATTATCAAGTAATGAGTCATAAATTCTAAATCTCTGTACTAGCTATGAGGCCACAAGAGGACCAATTTTGTCTTTATTAGAAAGAAATTAAATGACAGTAACTTCACATACTTGCAGGGATCCTTCAGTCTGTCTTTTATATTCATGCCAAAACAAATAATGAATATTTTATAAAATATTAAGCAAAATACATATTCTTGAGTACCTTCCATGTTGTTTTCCCTTGGTTAAAGAAGCCCTGGCACTCAAGCAAACACAATTAAAATTCATGTTGTTCACTACTGAACTAGCTTACATTTGTCAAATATGAAATTTATACACTATACTCTAATCAGCAGCTCAACCAAAGAAAGGAGATTAACACTGCAGTGAGATATCAAAAGATATGGACAGTAACTTGGAGACACTGATTCCAATGGTCTGCTTCTGGACCACTGGAGCATTTCAGTAGAAAGCATGACAGAAGAGACAAACTATTTCAGACAAAAATACCGATATGAGAAGAGGACTGACCACTGCAATGCGTAAGACTGACCTACAGACAGAAGAGACCTAAATGCTGATCAACCTTGTACTCTTCCTTGTATAACTTGAAGAAAAGAGGCGAAGTACAGGAAAGGGACAACCATACAACTCTGTTTTCAAGTTATTAAAAACTCCAGAACACTTTAAAGTTAGGTTTCCATGGTAGCATTCTTTTACTATGCCTTCATTCTGCACGACACTGTCCTAGAAGGATGACCATGATCACGCAGAAACTAAAGGCAAATAACATGGATGATGGATCATAAGACTTAAACACCTGAGTTTCCAGTTTAAGAACAGTCTAGCATATGTGGATTAGACAGATCCAGAGAGAAATATCTCTTTAAGCTTTCTTTTTGTTTATTTTTAACCGGTAAATTTACAGCATCCTCCAAGCTCCATGGGAACCAAGGTCTATAATACATTTGCTTCAGTTATATTTTCTAGTGCAAAATCTAGAATTCCTTTTATTTCAGATCATTATAGAATCGGTCAACTTATCTCGTCTTTGCTCTCGGAAGCAAAGGTAAAACAGACACAAGTAGTTGCTAAATTTAAGAAAGTAGTAATTCTTGAGTACAGTCAATACAGTCTTATTAACTGATGAAGTTTCCTCAAGGGAATCACTGCTTGGCTAAATGATGCATTGCAAGAGGCTCCAAGAAGAAATTTTTTAATTCATCCTAGACAGCTCACAGTATAAAATAGTGCAAGGCTGCAGGCATACATAAAGATACTTCTTATATCTTTTCCTTCCAAGAATGGCAATAAAACAAGCAGCAAATGCTACAAAAATTCCTACACGTGGCAAGATTTGATACAGAGGCCACAATCAGCATGTCCCATGGTTACTGAGTTTCCAGTTTAAGAACAGCCTAATATATGTGCATCAGACAGATATAGAGAGAAATCTCTCTTTAGGATTTCTTTTTGTTTATTTTTAATCGGTGTTTTCAGCTATGAGGAAAGTAATTTAAAGAATTCTATATGTCTAGAAAGCACTAGGATGGCATCAGAAAGTATGTAGCACAAAATCCTAATACTTACACAGTTACTGTATATATTTGCCCCAGTTACTGTATATATTTGCAAGGGCTGTAGTTTATTTTTCTGGCATGTTCTGAGACTGCTGCAGAATTTTTATTTTGCCATTCTTTTCAACAAACCAGCTATCAAATCTACCCCAATGTGAGATGACTATATATCAACTATAACTGTAACAACACTTTAAACGGGGGGGTGCTAAATGACTTTAAAAAGAGAAAGAGAAGCTTTGAAATTGCAAAACATCCCATCCTAAAAAGAGAAAGGAGAAATGAATGCACAAAAAGACATCATATCAAAATACCCAAACTTTTGCCTTGATATGTGACAACATATAATACACAGAGTGAAAATACATGAACTGAAAAGATACTATAAGAATACAATTACTGTTAACGTAAGCAAAAATTATGTAACTTAATGAAAAAGAGATTTTAAGAAAGTTATACTAATTGAAGCTGAAAATTAATGCGGACCTGTGACAGGAGCAGACAGGAGAAGATGTTGACCTTAAAAATTCAAAGACTTGAACGAATGCTAAGGAAAAGAGACTCCTAATTCTGACCTAGCACCAAGATGTTCATCACGCATAGAGACAGAATCTGAAAAGCCTGGGATAAACAAGACTTAACCGTGGAAGAATTTGCTGCCTAAGAGTCTGAAAGAGTCAGTAGATTTTTTTTTTTACTTATTTATTTTAATTCACATGTGAAACATATGTGACTATGCTCTTGGTATAAAGCTTTGCAATGCAAAACACAGTAACAAATAAAGCAATTATATCAGCCAGAGCAAAACTAACTTAACCATTCATTGTACAAGTAATGAAACACTTGCATAATTCCCCCCATTTACTGATGAATTATAGGCATCTAAATAACATAGTAACTATTTTAGCTACACAGAAGGCATGCCAGTCACACTGTATTACCCAGCCTGCCATTCCACCTTATGGGGCAAGAGCAACTATGCAGCAGGATTGCAGAAATTCTCTGCAACAGGTAATATACATATCACATTGTGATAGTTTTAAAAAATTTAGTTTTGCGAGTATACCATGCATTAATACTGTATAACTACTGCTCAAATATGTGAATCCCTACAACTTGACTGGTTTACATCTATTTTAGACAGATACCCGAAATCTACACGGTCAAGGCAACTCTGGCTGCACAAAAAGAAAATAAAATAAGAAATACAGCTTTCACATAGGAAAACTTGCTACTGTAGATTACCTTTTCAGGTTCAGTTTTAAGGAGGGTAAAACACAAAAAAATTTGCCAAACTGCTAGAAGGAAAAATAGTTGTACTGTCTTTTCCTTCTGATTTATCATAGGTCCTTATAGAGTCTTTGTTTTACACCAGTCAAGATCCTCGTTTCTGACACATCTTTCCTTACAACGTGTAAAAAGCTGACAATATCCTGAGTGGACTACAGCCAGTCTACAGCCTGATTTCCCCCGTTTGGCTAGGCCAGGGAAGCAAGAGAATACAACTCAACTTGCTGCAGGAACAATAAAACGCAACGCAGCAGGGTTGCTACTGGAGCAGGAGAAGAGACCATGGCAGGCTTTTTGCGCTGCAACCTCTGTCTCTAATGCACATCCACGTAGCAACAGCCCTGCAATCCATACTCCTAAGGCGGCAGCTAGACAGCAGTTCTGTAACAGGTGGCATGAGAGGGAAAAGCAAATTCATCGTCCCAGGAGAAATGTTCCTCCTACTGCAAGAAAAGACTTCACCGCATCAAATTGCTAAAAACACATGAGAAAAGCATTCCTTGTTTGCTCCTCATCACTTTTAAGGTTAGGTACGCAGTCCAACGTGGAGGGGCTCACCTCAGCTTTGCTCCTCCCCAAGTTGGGTAACTACAGCAGAGTCGTCCTAGAGCAATTCACACCATGTCCCTAGCCTGCAAAACATCCTGAAACTGGCATTCAGCCCACAGTGCATAAAATGCTAGACCACTTGGGGGAAGGGTGTGGAGCAGACAGCTTAAAGTCAGAGAAGTCTGTGGCAGAAGAGAAACGAACCCAGGTCTTTCGAAGCCTTGGACAGTACCCTAACCACTGGGCTACGCTCCCTCTATTATTTTGGAACTTGTGCTGTAAGCCAGAAAAGCAGAGTTTGTGGTTTCCCTATTTGAGTTTATGACAGGACAGTTTGAATAGCTAGAAAAGAACCTTTGTTTGCTAACTAACAGAACAATAAAGTCTCAAAAAACTATTCTTTTTTTAAAATGGTCCTCTCATTCCTGCAACCCTTTTGAATTTGAAATTTAAATTAACATTTCAGCCTATCATAATCTTGCTTCTAGGCTATTGAAGACAGACCAAAACAAGGTTCAGAACTGTGAGCAAGGTACTACATGAATACTGTTTAGTGAAAGAACGACAGTTTTCTGCTTCTAGAACTAACTAGCATATAAATTTGCCAAATTAAGTCAGAATTGGTTTTTTTCTTTGTAGTTCAGCAATCCATCTGCCACAACATATTAGAGGTATTGTGCCTTAGTACTGAAGTGTCTTCAAACCCATGCAAGATGTTAGTGAATAGCAGGTAGAAGTTACACCCGTACTGTCAAGTCTGAATATAGGCCTGAAGATTTCTGACACTGTATTATGCTACCATCTACTGGTTTACATTAAATTAAACCTCTGAACTTTACCTTCAACCCATTCACCCTCCAAAAAAAAAAAAAAAAATCATCACAGTTTCTACAGAGGCTTAAAATTATTTTTCCATAGCAAAATACTAACTTGAAATTTTCTAAGGTGATTCTGCAGTTCTACTCAGCTTTTGTCTTCTTTATTAAGGCAGGCGCAAGAGTAACTGTTACATGTGTTCAGAACATTTTTAAACAAGATACACCAAACTCATCCACTCATTTACTTACATTCGGCTAGTTTCAATGTTTTCAGAGTGAGGTTCTCCTGGTGATCTGCAAATACAGATACGAAACCTTAAGCATTGTTTGTTATTTTAAATCATTACAATATGAAAAGTTAGGAAAGATGGAAAGTGATGATAATGTATTATTGACACTAAATTATGCACTTGCACATTGAAATTTGTTTGACCAAACTCTAAAAGACAGTTTGTAACATAAAATCTAACAATACAATTAAGCCAGACTTCTCTAAGGAGGACAGCGCTGTTTCCCTACAGCTTACGCAACAGCAGCCATTAGCGGAGACTTCTGCTGGCAGCACTTCCGTATTCAGGTTGCCTAGTGCACCAGTTCTGGGCTAATTCTTCATAACCACTTCAGTAACCAAAATGTATACTTAAAGTTTATCAGGGATCAACTGTTACAAACAGATTCTCTGCACACTTGGACTCTAAGCAGTAGCTCAAAAGCAGGTCTCAGCAGAATGTCAAAACAAAATTCACATCTCTACTTGAATTTATGGACATAATCTCACAGAGCATAAGCGTTAAAGGCAGCTTTCTGTTTCTTCCTTGTAGCCACCAGGTCAGCCAGTAATATTCAGAATTAGGTGTTATTGCCTGGCTTTTTTTAATACACAAGCAGCACCTGTGTTCAGCATGCCAACCCCCTTGACTTAATTTGCAGAGTAATTTAAGGGGTATAGTAAGCTAAATTACAGCTGTTTAGCTCCTCCTTATTCCCATCTTCTTCCTTATGCCAGCATTGATTCAAGTGCCTTTTTTTTTTTTTGAAACATTATTTTTCTCCCTCCCTTCTGGACTTCCCCCTGCCCAGTGACTTTGTAGCCAGATGAGCCAGGAGACTAGGTACTACAAATGCAGCAGTTTTGACTTCAATCACCTTAAGCTGCCTTGAAATGATATCCTGAAGAACCTTATCCAACCTTCACTTGGGTATAGATTTTGGTACAGCTGACCAGAACTGCCACGCTGGATATACTGCATAAGGAGTGGAAATAGAGCACAGCCATTACAGTAAAACTCTGTAGCTTACATGAACAAATACGTCTTTCATGACAGAGCTTTCTCAAAACAGAAGTGAGCTAAAATCTGCAAAGAGAACTCACTTTGTAGGTTTCCACAGAGTTTGCTAGGGGACTTCAGTTAGCACAGCTGAGCAGGCTTTGCCATAGCTTTACTGGGAAAAATCTTTCTTTACAGGAATAGAATTTCTAATTTTTTCTATTTATTATATGACTATCTATACTATTCTAAATACTATTGGAAGTCTCCACCTGTAGCCTGTAACATGTCCTTTCTTCCTATGTTTCATTGTACTACCTTCCTGGATGGGCCCTCCTATTAAAACCTAGACTATTCTCCAAATTCCCTATTAAAATCTTAGTTCCTCTACTGACATACCAGATTTTAGCAACTTTCTGGATTTTACCAAACTGTAGTATATTAACAGATCCAGTGCCTAGAAAGCATTTCTGGCAGATAACTTAGAATTCCTAGGCTAGCTGGATACTATGCAGCAACAGATGATGCAGAACACAGGAAGTTATTTGTTTATATTCCACTAAGTTATGAAATTCAACTGACACTATGACAGAATTCTGCGCTTGCTATCCAACCAACTTAATGCTTAAAATGCAAATAACCTCTAATTGGAAAATAGCAAAACCTGCCAAAATTTGGTCTCTATTTATTCCCTCACTCATTAAAGTTCATGACTGATGAGATAGTTGCTGTCAAAAATAACGCTCAACAGCAAAACAAGTAAAAAATTAATTTCCCTTCAACTCCCCTGACCAAAATAAGTCACTAAATACTTAGCAGAGATAAAAGAACCTCAATTATTTTTTTCCTGGTTATTCACCTAAGCATGCAAGTGCTAGAAGCCATACAACCTGAGAAGCAGTGGAAAAGAGAGTATTTATATTCATACTGGCTAGCTCCTCTATTCACACCCAGGACTTCAGAAACTGATAGCGAAGAGCTTGGAAGTTTGAGGCGGTTGCTATCTTTGTTTTAGTCACAGAAAGTACAACACAATGAGGCTTTCGGTAAGAGTACTGCTTTAAGTCTCTATGCAAATGCAAGTTAAATAGCGGTGTTAAAAAAAAACCACCACGAGTATTAATCACTTTGAGCCTTTAAGATACATATCAGTATGAAAAGTTACAGAAAAAGAGCAGACTGGGACCTAAACTTAGCGTGTAAAAAAGGCAGCCCAGTGATTTGTACTCCAAACATGTAAACATAGCTATCAGTATAGCCAAAATCTTTTCCTGTCCTTATCATTTGTATGAGTTTTATCTGGGCTTTGAACAGACAGTGCAGTTCAGTACATGCTATTTCACAAAAATGTTTCTTCTATAAGACAAACAATGTAAGAGAAGACACACTTTCAGGAAAGTTCAGAAAAAATGAAACCTGAGTCAAAAAAGGTTTGGTCCTCTAAAGTAAATGGTTCTACAGAAAACAGGGACGAAATTCCTTCAGCTTACTGTTTTCTATAACATGAGCAGACCTACCACAACTATGATTTGCAGAACCTATTGATGTACTTATTAACCAGATTTTAAGAGGTTTCAAATGACAATATGAGTACCAAATAAAAAGAACTTTCAGTACTCATTAAAACAAGTGGAAGATCAATCCAATTATACGAACTGTAGTTGTTTGTTGAGAAGCTATTTATTCTGCAATACCCAATTGTTTACAAACAAGATACCTTGTTATTCCTCTGAGCAGGCAACAGTACTGAAATACAACTATATAGCATGGCAAGACATCCCTTCATCATGCTTAAAATCTGAAACAAGAGTTCTGTTCAGAGAAAATCTCAGAGCAAATGCTCTTACAAATTTCAGCTTTGAATTAGATCGTAGATACTGATCACAAGACACCAACTAATCTGAATACTGCAGTATGAGCTAGCAAATTCAAATGATGGCTCACTTCCAATAACACAGGGAACAACTTCTCCATTCTGCAAGCCACTCCTTTTACCTCCACTGTACCTCCCTAGGAGAGAAAAGTAGAGGTATGCAAGCCTAGAAATTTTAACATCAAACCTCCTCGACAGATACATTAAAAAAATTGAACAAATTGCTTAAATAAGTATGCTAAACAATTTATACAGAATTTTAGTATGACAGTAAAGCACACGAGAGACTTTTAAGTGACAGTATTGCTCTTAAGAGGCATACCACGGAACACCACGGTCCTCGTATTTTAAAAACGAGGCAGGGACAAGGTAAGTTGCTTTGAAATCACTCTAAGCAAAAGGATAAGTCAACTTTGCAAGCTGACTTATCTTAAACAAACAATATACCTTAATACTATTTATAAAACTAACTGCAAGCCATACAAATGAAATACTTTTAAAATAAACATTATACTAAAAGTGATCCTGAGAAACAACACTACATGCTTTATGCTTACCTTTTACAAGCTGTGGCCATTCGGTGACATCAGGGTGATCACAATTTTGAGTCACTGATTAAAAACGAGTTGTCACACCAATCCTGTATCACGCTGGGCTAAGCATAAGCTTAACAACTCTAAATAAGTAAAAATAATTTAGTTAAAAGTCCTTAAAAATTATTTTCAGCCAGTCCGCTAAATAAAACCCATAAAACAGAAGAAAAATATTGATGCTAAATATTGTTTTATCTGCGAGATTAAGACCTACAGCACAAAAATTAGTTCATTTTTGAATGCATTCTAAGGCTTCTGGAGTAACTCACTACAGCACACTCAACTGGTAAACTTGAAAATTCATCAACTTCTTTTCCGCCTCTCTAAAAAAAACAAAACAAAACCCATCTCTTGGACCAGGGGAAAGCAACCGACATCAAGACAATGAGCATTCAAAGATTTGGAACCATGTGCGTAAATACGAACTGGAATTTCTAACTACAATAAAATTATGTTAGTTGTTTCCCTGCTACAACTCAATTAATACTGACATTCTAATGAGGCTCCATGTTTTCAGGGGAGGAACACGTAGCTTGCGCTTTGCTGTGTGTGCCTCTTCCTAAAATGAAGCAAGCTAAAGGTATGTAAAAGTTTCAGAGAAGCAACCTTTGCTATCTGTGGCCCATCTTTTAGGTTCTTTGTTCCATTCACACCGCATGTAGTCTCTCCTCTCGCTTAAATTTTCAAAAGTGTATTTTACCTGTCAATTGTTTCCCGTGATCTGGCTCCACTGGTATAAATTGAAGGGTTGGTCCTTTACTTTGTCACGCAGGTGGCAGCCAATGATCACTCAGCAATACTCGTGCCCAGAGCGCCCTGGGACCACCCCAGCTGATTACTTCCATGGCTGAAAAGGAACCAGTTAGTCTCTTACCTACTGCTATTATCTACTCTAAACTAAAGTTAACTGATAATATATTTCCAAACATAACCCTCAACACACAATTCACCCCGTTCTCTCTCCCACCCAAGCTCCTAGGTGCACTGCACAAAGACTGTAAAGAAAAAAGGCCTCAGATGGAGAGTCAGATCACAAACAGCATTATTCACTTTTTGTTAATATAAAGTCTTGATTAAAGTGTTATTACTGTATTTAGTAAATAAAAAGTTGACTTACTTTCTCTAAACAACCAGTAGCTACAAAGACACGGACCCCTGTACAGTATCGGAGAAGTTTACTCCTGTGGTTCTAGCCCAGATGAAACCCCACATTGGTAGGTTGCCATGCAGCAGAAGCCTCACACAGAAGCAAGGTGCACAACGGGTACCGAGCTATTTAGGGCACACCTGCAGTCACAAAGATCTGGTGCAAATACTAACAGAGCACATCCAACAGCTTCAAATGGTTCAGTAAAGAAAGCTTTTGTGCTTCAGTCCAACCTATTATAAGAGTCTTTCAGTAAGGTCTTAGGTTTGAGGGGCAATCAAGCATTCTCAATGCTAACTTCTATCTGTTGACTTGTCAGAGATATGGAATCACTGATCAGTAAGCAAGGCCAGTGATTTTCTAAAGTTTGTCAGAAACGCTGCTCACTTTTGCCATTCTACTACAATTTGACACTCTGCAATGGAACAAAATTTGTATTAGTTTCGGGATGATGCTTATTAGGTTTATTGGGTACATTCCTTGAAGTAGGAAAAGCGCCATTTAATTATTTTAACATCAGTAATATTTGACTCTTCTCATCTAAACACAAGTGCATTTAACATAAGTAAAAAAGAAGCAGGCTACCCTCTGAAACAAAACAGAGGTTCTCTGGTACCTATCTGTTAGGGGAGTAAATTGTCAAAGTTTAACTGAGTCAATGCCAGGAACACAGTACAATGAATGAAAGTCAGTTGGAAAGGTTCCTCATCTGTCAACATTAAATGACAAACAAGGTAAAGATTTTCAAAATAATGTTTGCTGACCATCGGCTGTACAGAAAAGCAAACAGCAAAACCCAAGATGCTGATGCAAAACTAAGAAACCTTAAAGACACTGCTTATGGCATTGTCATTGTTTAAGACCTGACAATGTCTACTTTCAGGCAAGCATTAGCTTTAAAGAAACAGATGCCTATTCTAAGGCAATGCTTTCTCCTCAAGTTAAATCTAAATTCTTGCTGCTTTCTGAACTGATGTGAAATGGCTCTGTAAAAATGCATTTAGAAATTAAAGCCTCCTCTAGCTCTTTGTCCAAGTAACTTTTAGTACGCTGGTCAAAGAGGACAGTGGTGTAATCTCTAATGCCTCGTTGGTTGGGAAACCCACATTCTGTCTGACTGATGGAAGTACCAGCTCACATTCTGGAGCGCACTGAATCAATCACTCCCTACCTAGGCTTGTGCCCTGTATCACCCAGACCATCTGCAAGAGCTAATTACGGCAGCCTTCCATTCAAATGCAAGCATGTTTGAACAACAGGCTGACAGCAACCTTAGTAAAACAGGGTTTTCCTGAGGCTGTTTCATATAGGAGAAGTCATGAACATGACGGTCAACAGTGAAGGAACACATGAAGTGTCGGTGCTGGATTCAAAAAACATCAGATCTTGGAATGTTAAAGAATATGCATTGAGGTGGCAGCTCCACAATCACGGCCAAGACAAGTTTGTGCCCAGGCCTGACACAGATACAACTCTGTTAGTCAGGTTTACTATGCCGCCTAACATAGTATCTACAGCAGCTTCGTGAAGAGAGGCAGTATCTGAACTGGCACGAATCTCACCGAGCTGAAGTTAACTCATCTAAGTATTGTAGTGAAATTTGTATCTATAAATTGAATTTATTGTGGATCAGAGCTTTGAATGAGGTAGTTGCAGCATTTCTGATCTGTTACAAGACACATTAAAACTGGATTTACTGTACTGGGGTCTAAAAATCTCATGCTACTTTTCAACAATCCAGATACAAGAAATAATTTTCCCTTTTATCTCCTTCTCATCCTACCTTCCCCACCTATCCTTTCTGCCACTCCTGTGGGACAGAATATGATTAGCAAGGATTCCCTAGCACAGATGAAAGAATTCACTTTTTCTAAAACTTCACTCATTCATGCATCAGCAGAGTACTGTCTGCTGGCAAAGAGTCCAGCATGTTGAAACATGGGGTGGGTGGTGAAGGAGACTGCCATCAAAGATCCCTTATTCTGAATCTAGTTTGAACAAAGGACATCTTGACTGCTGGATCCAAACAAGGCAGAAAAAAAAATAATGGTAAGAGAGTCAAAGGACACTACTTGATCTGGAAAGGGAAACCACACTGATGAACAGACTAATGTGTTAGAAAAGGGGATTATGAAAAATAGGAAACTGACCTAAACCAGATGCTTTTCTGTCACAGGAATTCCTTTACAAAATATCTTGGCATGTAACTTACTTTCTAGAAGGCAGGACCCTACAACAGCAGCCCCAGAACAAATATTTATTCTTAGAACAGAGTTACTCAAACAGATTTCTGGGGTCTTCACTGTCATGATTAGCACGGCTTACAGTTTAGGCTTTCACGGACACACAGAGAAGCTGAAGGCATCAAACGCAGTTTGTGCCTGTGAAATATGTCCAAGAAACCCAAGATGGCTGCTACAGGCTCTTTGGGACTGGGCAGGCTCCAGTACAGCCACATCTACATCTGCCTAGTGACTATTTACAAGAGGTAGATTCAACCAGGACTGCAGCAACCCCTGTTATAATTAGCAAGACAATACACAAGACCCATGGCTTTAAACCATGTATCTGAAGAACCCTGTATGGCATGGGGTAGCACTCATCAAGAGGGAGTGGGATAAATAATGTTTATGCAGTAATTTGAGACTACACACATTTCTCCAAGGTGACAAAAGAGCAGATTTTCTGAAAAGGATGTTCCTATCATCTGAAAAAGAGGAAATAAAACAGTGAAGGAACAAGAAGCCAGAAACCAATTTCAGATGCATAAAAAGGGGCTAAAACCCAACTTTGTTGCATATCCTGATGAGATCTTCTTTGTGCATTTCATTTAATCTTGAAAGTCTGGAATCACAAAAATGAGCCAATAAGAGGCCCCCAGTTTCAAAACACAGAACCTAAAGACATACCATGGAGAATTTAACTATCTATTTGTCAGCAATCAAAAACAAAGCCAAAAAACTTACAGATACAAATCATTTAATTGCAATTTGTCACTTACATGGATTTTGTACACCTATTACTTTCCCTATATTCTATGATGTACAGGTGTTCAGTTTCTGTGACAGCACAGCCACCTGGCACACAGTATTTGAGGTCTAGGAAGATCCTTGACTGAAGGAACGCTTTTCTTATTTAATCTATGACGACTTATTGACCTTACTGAATGATGGGTGCCCTGGCAGATGGCATTTTTAAGAATTTATGTTTCCTTTACGAAAGAATTTAAGTTTCCACCCAAGCAATCTTTGATCCAATTTTTTCTTTAAGATTCTTTTTGACAGATGATCTAATGAAAAAGGGGGTGTGATTCACCTGTACAAAAGTAGTACCATGACACTCCTCACCTTTCAGTGGTGGAACTGGAGCTTCTTAATTAAAAATAACCATCTCAAGATACAACTAAAGACAGCTTTTGCATCTTTTCTGAAGAATCCCTCTGAACTTCCCAAGAATGAATGCTTTTCTCAAATTTGATATATTTTCAAAATAACTTTGAGTACCATGATGAAACAGACAGTCATCATCTCTACAGTAAAGGGTGCCCTCAGAACTACCCTAGCTAGCTTACTACTTCAAAAAAAGGAACTGCCAACTAATAAGAACACTGGCCTTTTATAACTTGAGATTGATTCATCAAATGACTTGGAGGGAACTGTAGAATATGCTCCAAATCCTTAAATTCAATCTTATCTGTCACTTGCAGAAAAAAAATGCAATATGCATGCTTGAGACTTTCAATTGCTTTTGTTGCCTGCATGTGGCTTCCAACACAGAAAACATCAAAAGACATAAGATTCCAGAAGTTTTCTTCACGCAACTAATAGCACATCAAATTACCAATGACCCTAAAGTAAAATAAACCAGCCACTACTCAAACCTCATTACATAAATCCTAATGGAGCTGCAAAAAAACCCCCAGACAACAGTAATAAGGCATCTATATGATTTTTTTTTCCACTGCCTGGTAAACCAAACCATTCAACTAATAACAACAAATGCAAAATCACATAGATCAAAGACCAAAAGAATTGGGTTCTATCCTGTAAAATGCCAACCTAAAGCGATTAAGGCACTCACAACTGATAAGCAAACACACACTTACTCCCAGTATTACAGCTAGAATGACAGATATTACTCATGAAGGGCTCCTGAAAAGGTGTTCATCTGCACAAAATACTTCTGAGATGTTCAAAACTTGAGCCCAGTTCTCCAATTACTCAATATTCTTCAAAAGTATTCCAGAAGTAGCAGAAAAGAGGCATAAAGACAACATGAGGAAAGGAGAAAGTGCCTTGCGATTAGACAGTGGAAAAAGTTCAAAGTTAATCAAGCTAATCAATATGGATACTAGAAGAAATGAAGTCCTCTCATAGCCCCAAAAGAATACATTAAAAAGGACCTCCAATTAAAAGCAAGCATATAAGCCCCCCCCAAGACTAGAAACTGAAGACTGACAAATTCAAATTACAGTAGGAACACAAGCATGCGGGATAGCTAAGACAATTAACACTTGAACAAATTATTTGGGGTGGGGATCTGAATTTGCTAATACCTTCAAATTAAAGGTGGTGCCATTCTGGAATTTACACTTCAGTAAAAACACAACTTACTGAGTTTAATAAAGGTAGAATTTCGTGCATCTCAATATACAGAGATCAACTATAGATTTATATAGAAGTTTCATCCTATAATATCTGTATACTTGCTCTGCCTTGATGTCAATGTCACAAATCACACGGTAACACAAAAAGGTCTAGTGTTTGCTCCGATTCCCTCCTCCGACCCCAAAACTAAAGGCCTGTGTGTTATTCTCATTTTCTACAAATGCCCCCCCAACTCTGGACACTATATTTTCCCTTCAACACTTGTTTTGGGTTTGAGAGCATAGATGTACTTAATTCACCTCTGTAAGAGGGAAAGACCTGAAATTATTCTTAGCTTCTGCATTTTTCACTTAGACCATAGCTGATATTTATTCCACTACATACATTCCTTATTTTTTTGCAGCAGAACCATGCGTTTCTAATCTCAGTTATGCCTGCTACTTCAGGCTCCCTCCAAAATGATATACAGATATGAATGGAAAGCCCCACCTACATCAGGAGATGAAATCCAATCATCTATTTAAATTTCTTTTAGTAGCTCTCCTTTTACTGGTTAGGTATCACATTAAATTATACAGGTAAACAGGTAAGTTTTACAGCTTCACTTCAGCTTTAATATTTAAACTTTCATTCCATCTGTCCTTTTGCTTATGCTGTTATTTTACTTTCTTTTGCCACGCATCTTCCACACAGCCTTACATGTAAAGTACCTTTCTGTTCACCAAGTTCTCCAGTGTCACCAGCACGTTTGTTTATACATAGTTCATATTAAGACCAAGCAATCATGCAATTCCATAGCATAATATTCAGTTTTTCTGATGCTACATTAGTATCCATTACTCAAGTTGTGGGGGATTAGAGGGGAATTCTTGTTCATCAATTTATGAAGCGCAAACCATTACAAAGACTCTATGCATACATACGGTGGCAAGCAGTTAAACATTCAGAGAAAAAGCAGCCAGCAGAAATAATGGCAATAAAGAAGTAACAGCTTCAGTTTGAAGAAGAGCCATCATACACAAAACTGGTACTGAAACTAGAGAGCAAGAAGCAGGTGGGTGGTCCCAGTGGTGCTGTGGGTGCAAAAATGAATATACGCTACCTGCCAGATGCCTGCTAGAGTAAAGGACCAATCTATATAATTCTCTCAGGAACATCTGGATTGTGATAATGTTACATTATAGCTTTTTAAGAGATTTACAGTTTTTAATTAGCACACATTATATTTACAGTTTCAGCTTAGAATCCATCATTTTAGCTCCTGTCTGTAGCTTCCTACAAAATAGAACTTAAAAAACAAAAAAAACCCCACCCAACAACTCTTCTGCGAGGTTGAGATTTCAAAACTTTATGTATGTTCTTATGTTAAGTATCTTCAAAAGAAAAAAATCCAGACATAAAGACACAGGGTATAAAACTTGTATCAACAGTTACTGAGTTCTTCGCCACATTTTAAGCGGTTAAAGAAAGTACCCACATAGCTTAGAAGTAGCTTCTAAGAAGTAGCTTAGAAGTATACAATTGTATAAATGCATTAACAGACCTATTTAATATGGTAGAAAAATTAACTTAAGCAAAAATTGGTTTTCTGAATGCAGCAATGCAAAACGTTTGAAAAATCCCCTATGTACCAAGTTGCAGAACCACAGACCTTAAGAGATACTACAAAGTGGCGCGGTTATTCCATACTACCAGGTATGTCCGCTGGACTACACCAGAATAAAGTTAGAAAATGGCAATTAAAATAACTACAAGCTAAGGTTCCAACCTTGCTGTACTGCATGTATTTTTAAGCTGGCTGGACATTTAAGAGCCTAGACAAAAACACATACCATGTGCCATGGGCTCATGTTAGCACTGCTACTGAAAGTCACATTTCTGTATTTCCTAACATTTGAATTTGCAAGTTTGACTTACACTGATGTCTGCTTAACTTTTCTAGTAGTTCTGAACTTACTTTGCAAGTCATACTTAAAAAGCTGTATAAGCCTTGGTATAAATACGCTCAGCAGCAAGAAAAAAAAACTTTGAGAAACAGCACTGATTCTTATCCAGTCTATGGATAAATATATGGATGGTAGCAGTGTGATGCTGAGCTTGTAAAACAAATTAAAAGGGTATTCAATGTTGTATCATCAGTATTTATTTTCCCCAAGAAAAACCAAGTAACTCAGTTTTCTAGAGAACTATGCCTAAGTAACAGACACTGCAGTAAAAAAAAAAAATAGGAAAAAAGAATGTGTGTGTTTCTTCCTGAATTTATTTTCAACTTTTTTTTTTAAAATCAGGGAACAAAAAAGTATAAATATTTGTTATTATGATTATTAGCATATACACAATTAAGTGAAAACATAAACATACCATATCTTTCCAGAGATGCAGAAACTTGTTCTTTCAAATTCTAAAGTGGGCTTCTACAGTTCTTGTACCTGTAATGCAAAACATTACATTTCAGTTTTTGCACTATGCTCCATACCAATCTGAAACTCAATGCAACTTCAAAGCAATACATTCAAGAATGGCCATTCACAAGTTTACAACTGAAGGAAACATATACTTTGAATTATAGAATAGAATCATAGAATATGTCAAATTGGAAGGATCATGAAGTCTAACTCCCCCCTCCTCAAAGGAGTACCTAAAACTAAATCGTATGACTTCCGAAACTAAATCATACTTCTCATAAAAACCAAAACAGAAAATACTTAGTATGTTAGGGAACCTACAAAAGTAGAAAGTCCATACACACAACGTTCCCTATTCTTTGCTCTATAGTGATGCAATTGAGTTTTACAATTCCATTCATCCAGTTCATTACAAATATCCATTTCCTTCTTCTGGAAGATTCTGACAAGGTTTTTCTCCTCCACACCCCGCCCCCCCCCCCCAATAATTTAAAAAATTGGTACTTGTAATAAAAAATAAAAAAAACGCCAAACCACAAACACCAAGTCACAGATAGAACCCCATCTCGTCCTGGCTGCTGGAGTTTGATAAGCTTTTCTATAAATGGTTCATTTTCAGGGAAGCCATAATTAAACAAGGGACACATGACTAAAACATACTCCAAACATTTTCAACAAACACCTAAAAGCACAACCAATGTAGTTAGGTATATAACTAAAGAAATCTAGTAATTACTTTCCAGAAAGTTACTCACTTGGCACAGAGTATCACATTTTCAGTACTGTGAAGATTTAATACTTAGTTTCTTGGTTCTAAAACTCTACTAACAACAAACAAATCCAATGCAGCTGATTTAGGCTGATCTCCAATATAGATCATAGTTCCCACCAAGGAAACCCTGATCTGATTACCTTAAGAGTACATTCAGGTTTGTCTTAAAAGATGTCAAACCATAGAGAACCTGTCCCCATTCTTTATCAGATACGTGAAATGGGGTGATCCTGGACTGACAAAGTCATGCCAGTAAAGCTCTACAGCACTAACAGTTTGTGTACAATTTTTTGTATTTAAAGAAAAAAAAAAGTTAAATAGGGCATCCTACCTGTTTCATGAAACAAGACTGCTATTTCAACACACAATTACGATAATTATGTGGATTTATGTACAGTTAGGATTAATGAGTTAATGTTATGCAACTGTGTCAATAAAACTTTACCACCATTCAGAAGAAAAAAAAGAATAATTGTATCTGAACAATATAAGACAGTAAGTGATGATCTTCCTGTTTGGAGGTGGCGCTTCCGCTCCGTACCAATAGCAGAAATCCAGAATATCTCTCTTATATTCTATTAGAGAATAATTCTTCATTCACCGTGATGCCATTAGGCAAACTCAGTTAAAAGTATTCTGACAAATCTGACCAATATTTTCACACCTTGTATCACAGGGCTTCCAGCTTAACTGCCAATGTATGTATTTGTTCATCTAAACACAGTGCAGCGTCACCTATATAAAATTCACTCACTCTCCTCTAAGGTACAAAAGAGCCAACAGAGTATGAGCAGAGTACGAAGTACAGCATGAAAAAGTATCAAAAATATATCTATCAGGGATCTTATGATTATTGCCCATCAAAAAGAAAAAAGAAAACAAAGGTTCCAAATACAACTGAAGCTATGTAGTTTAAGACAGTACAATTTACAGAAGAAATAAGACCATAGTGGAGGAGATGGGGACAAGGGATTTGCTTAGTAACATGTCACTAGCAGCAGAAGAGCAAGTAATTCCAATAGCACAAAACCGAAGCTCCTGGACTTCTAGTTCTTCCATCTCCCCCCATCAGCTACCAAGGCAGAGTAGGAGTTCAGCAGTCTAGTAAAAGAAAAAATTGCTCAAAGGCTACATGGATGACAACAAAATGAAATATGGAATCTGTAATGCTTGTCTAAAAGGAATGAAAGTAATTCCATGAAGTCAGATGTGCTTCAACATCCACCTTTAGTATACTTATTAATTAGCATTAAGCCACATCTGCCTAAAAAAATGCGAGTGACAAACGTGACTAAAAGCATTGCTAACACTATTGCTTCCACTCAACATAAAGAAATCTTGATCTGTCACATGACCAGAACCAAAAGAGCTGCTTTTTTACAACTGCCATACATTTTCAATACGAAAAACAGACTTCAAGGCACACCGAATGATATTAACGAAGATGGTAAGATACTGAATTAATTAAACTGTAGTGTATGGAATCACAAAATATTTAAGAAATTAATTATAAATTATGAAAAATAGTTTGCAACTCTCATGTCTGGCCTGACGAAAGACATTGTGAAGTCACCTCTATCAGGTGCTTAAAGGACGTTTTCCACTTTTTTTGGGGCAATAACTATCACGAGACAGAAGCAGAATAAAAAATTCTGTCAGTGCTACCCTAATGAAAATGGTAGGTGTTTTACCTAGTATTATAGATTATCTCACACAATTTCAAATATGTAAGTTCAAATAAAAATAGTTTTCTTCCACGACTGACATCCTTAATATAACATTAATCAAAAAAAACCCCAAGTATTCACAAACTTCCTTCTTTCAATAAGACATCCAGGTCATAAGAACCATGCAAACAGAGTATTTATCACCACCTTAAAACTTAAAGAGCTCAACCTTTGCAACCAAGAAATACCAGTACTTCACAAAAGTGACATGCTCTCTTAAGAGCTCCTGTGTTCTTGAACTCTCATGAGACTTGCAGGTTGTGTGGACTATAAGTATGTATTCCTCTGGTGCACAATAGGCGAGTTTTGCTACAACAGCTGAAATATATCTAAGTGCTGCTACTGCAGCCAGTTGTACGCTAGTATACCTTGGACTTTCTAAAAATAAAATAGGGTGTATATACACATATTAAACCACAATATTAATTACTAAGACTTTGGACATGAGATGTCACTATGAAATAAAAAATAATCATTATCTGAATAAGGCTATAGAAATAAGAAAGATGAAAAAATTGCATTGGAAATAGAAATTCTGAAGAAGTGATAGACCTCTTCAGCATTACCTAGCTTTGTAGAAGTTTTTGATACCTTTTAAGAAAACCAAAAATACCATACTGTAAAATGAAAATATTTTAAATGTTAAAGGAGTCAGCTGAAACACATGACTAACCACAATGCCAAAGAAAAACTTGACTACAACTACTGTAGCATTTCCTGAAGTATTTTGACCTGCAGCCCATTTTAGAAGTTCAGCTCCTTTAAGAGCTACTTCACCACCCTCTAACATCCCAAGCCTGCTGAACTGCAGCTGCTCCAACCTGGGTCCCACAGAGCATACCAGAGCAGGAGTACACAAGTAGTGCCAGAGCCTGGCTGCCTGGACAAGTCTGGCATCTCTCAGCACCACACAAGCTTGGCAACACATTACAGATAGCTCTTGTGCCTCCCCTGCACACAGCTCCCAAAGGCAAGGGAAAAGGGATGTTTATTTGTCATTCTAACCTCCTCATTTCACCAATTCCTTTGGTGTAACCATTATCAAGGAAGTATCAACAAGTCCAAAAAGGGGTTCATCAAAGTAAGGAAGAGTGTGGTCTCCTCTATGAAGCAGAGACGAAGAACTAGCTTCACCCCTAGAACTCTAGCTTGGTCAAGACAGCAGAAGTCCTGACACAGTCCTCACAGAACACTAGAATGAAAAGTAAACGATGCGGACTAATTGTTAACAGAAAATTATGCAACAACCACCAAACCCAAATGCAGGTTCTGTAATTTTCTGCTTGTGATCCCACTGGTTGATGCAAAGCCCACCAAGGCCAAATTTCCATCGGGTTTCAAACTGGGATACTGTACCTTTAGAGTTTTTGAGACACTTAAATTTTGAGTTATTTAGTTACTTAGACCACCGCTTTGAAATTATGGCATAGAAGGATTAAACATGAAAAAAAGCAGCACTCTCCATATCAAGCAGAGAACTGGTACATTAGTTTAAGTTTGTGCCAAAACATTGCTGCTATAATTCAACTCTGGTACAGTCCCACTGTTGACACACTACACAAGGCAAGCACGATTCTCAAAGGTAAAGTGTGTGAATATAGAGCATGTTTTTGAAGCTACGTGGACGGATGCAAACAGTAACGCTTTTTGATGAAAAGCCTCGAACAGCTACATACTGTGAATATCCTTTTCAAGGCTTTTACAAAAAAAAAAAAAAAACCAAAACAAAACAAGCCAAAAAAAGGAGTCCAAACCTCTGCTTCACTAGCTAGAAGTTTCTCTTAAAACACATATACCTCTGCTCTATGGAAATGCAAGTTGCTTCAGAAGAAGCAGGTGAGCCCTCTTACCTAAGACAGTGAAGTGAGGGTCCAGAGGGAAGCCACCCATTTAGTTCCACTCAGCGGAACAACTGCAGCTTCTCCTAATTCTTCACCACCCTGTAAAACATGGGCAAAGAACCATGCAGTATGGTAACGGGAAGAGTATCGGTAAAGACTGACTTCCGCCCCCTTCCTCCATTCAGCAGTTTGCATAATACAGGGAAGCAGGCTCAACCTATTAAAAGTAAGAAGTAGTTAATGCTTCCTTTAAGAGATTCATTCGTAAGAGTATTTGTGAGACAGAACACTACAGTAATATTTAATTTATAATGTAATTTTGCAACCAGCAGGTTATTTTGTCGTCAATAAGTTCTGTCACTCCTAGCCACAAGAAGGTGGAACTACTCAAAAATAGCAATTTAAACTGCTACTTGTTCATGTGTTACATTGCTAAGCATGAATCCTGGATCTCAATGTTATTTATCTTTTTTTATATTTCTCATATGAGGTTATTTTCCTGAAGAAATGTCTCACCAACTGGTATAGCTACTGAAGTGTTTCTTCATTACAAAGTATTACCTTTACACTGTATTTGCTGACTTTCTGCTAACGAACCAGATACATTACACACATTACTATTCATATGAATTAGCTTTTTTCCAAACTTTCATTCATGGACAATACAGCCTTACGAGGCTGTCAGGCACTGCCTGTAAATACAGGAAATCAACGCAATAAATGTTAAGGTCAAAGCATTTAAGGTGACTAAAGTAACTTCAAGCATGCAATTTGCTCATTGCTGTTGTCTCTGAGAACCAACTAGTTAGCAAAGCTTACAGCACTCTCCTGGGGAGGAGAGGGGACATTATTTTTTAAAAAAGTAAATCTCATATTCTAAATTATTTGTTACAGACCCCTCTTCTTCCACGTCCAAATCAGAATTTGATCAATGACAGAAAATCTTTCAACACTGCTTCTCTATAAAACTCATAACTACCTTAAATATGCTGGATACTTCAGAAAAAGTGTAAAACATACCTCCTTTGTTTAAAAATCACTATCAATTCATTAACTAAAGTAAAGCAAAGACCTGGCTTACAGTATCAGAAATTAAGATTGACACTGGAAATGAGATACATGCCTACATACTTTAGGAATTCTCTCCTCTTGTCCCTTAATTGTATATTCTATTTTTAAGAATTAGTGGCTTTTACCTTCAGGTATATGAATAACTGGTGTGGGGAGGAAGGAAGATATTTCCTGCGGTTTTTTTTTTTTTAAAAAAAAAAAAAAGATGAATTCTCTCTGGGCATTCACTAAGTAAACTGAAACCAAAAGTTGCAAAGGCAAAAAAAAAAAATCTTTCCTATGGGAAAAACTAAGATGATGCGTATTTACAAAAATGTAAACACTAAATTTGTTCCGTGATAAGCGGCATATCATGTACTACACTAATTATTGTTTATACAAAACTTTATATGCTTAAACATGTTCACAATTAAACATACTTATGACTATTAAAACTTGACTTAAAGATATTTTCCCCTTTAGTTATGGATTTGGTCAAGTGGAACCTGTGAATTCATGGAGAACTAGTGAAGAACACATCAACAAAGAACACCTTCATAATGAAATACACATGATTTTCCACTGGGGTACATGTCATATTTCCAAAGCGGCTTTTCTCCTACAAAAAGTGAAGTTAAATGAAAAGAAAGATAATCTGTTTATTTTCTCAAGTCCACGAGAACAGGAACAAACTCAAGGTGCTCTAACAAAGACTAACAAACTGAGAACATCACTAGATGTATTTAAAAAATACACACAGTTTTAAAGTCCATTCAGAAAAGAATCAACTTTTGCATATGGCTTTAAGCAGCAGCAGTAATTAAAAAAAAAGACTAAAAGTTTTGTTTGCTATTTAAAATAGGATAAAATCCACACAATGCTAGAGTTTTGAAGAGGACTGGACTAAAAGATCTAGGCTCTGAAAAAGTTAAACATCTCTGCTTTTTCAAGCCTCCCTTCCTTCAAACAGGTTTTTTTTTTTTTTTTTCACAGTCACACAATCATAACCCTAAAACCCCGCAAAGAAATCAAACCATTTATTTTGCCGTCTAACTTGGTGCTTTTATTTCTAAGTTCTTGGGAGATACTCAGGATACTCCAGTGAGGCAAAATAGCAAACAACTCTGGTAAATGGAAAAAGAACTTGTTAATCCCAGTATGAAAGATGCCACATTAAATAGCAAACATTTAGAGTGGAGTGGAAGGTATTCATACAAGAGAGATGAAATATCTGTAATATTGCATGGAAATAATTTCAATTAAAGGTATTTTTCACCCCTATAAACCTAAGTAGTGGTCTAGCTCTTCTTCCAAGGTTGTCTGTATTGAACTGACAGAACATTACTGTTACAAAGAGTAGTCATAAGCACTGCAAACTGCATCCGTTTTAAAAGACAAATGTATGTGAGGAAAACTATGAAATACCCACAGCAATCTGGTAATGCACATATTTTCAATTCAGCACACTCACTGAACACTGAGTTTCACAGTATTTTCAAATTTTAAAAAAAGTACCTTTAACTGTTTACAAAATAAAAGGGCACAAAGCATTTAGTGCCATCACACAAACCAATCAGCTTGTTAAAACTGTAAAGCCCATTTTCCAGCAGTTTGCATTCTTATCAAGAGGTATCTCTCACCATCTCCGTTATTCTCCCACCCAGTCATAGATGTCTAACAATGGAGTTAAACTTACTTCTCCCTTAGCACGGAATCTCTCTCTAACTGGATGCTATTTGCATGAATTAGGAACTTAATCTTATCTTTTAGACCTCTCCCTTTCAAATCAGTCAAAAAAAAAATAAAACTGACAATACAAACACATAGGTTTTACTTCCTTAGGAAATCAAAGCTAAAATCAGGTGCAATTTCACACTGAGCAACTTTTCAGTAGACATGCAAGAGACACAGTAAAACTAATCTGACAAGTTGATTCTCACAGAGCCTCAGGTTTGCACAGCCTCCTACCGAGGTAGGGAAGTTTCCATACAGACACAGAAGGACCAACTCTGAAGTGATGCGCAAGACAGTCTTTGTCTCAGAATTAGAACATCACTTACACAGAAAGAAAAATAAACACGTATTTCCATTAACCAGACAAAAAAAGCATAACTACAAGCCCATAGATTACAGGTTCTTGCCACTTAAAGGAGAGTTGTGGAACATGTTTTGTTTCCTAAGCACTAGTAACTTCTGAATGACCATGTCATGTCATCTTAGGCATCCAGTTTACAAATTGACTGTGAACCATAAGAACCCATAGCGTTCCTTTGAAAGAAATACTGGGGGTACACTGAAAAACTGAAACCCAGCAAGTCCTGTAGTCAGGAGTGACAGATGACACTGACAGGCAGGGCAGCCTGTTCACAGGTGAGCAGATCCAACTCTCCGGACTGGACAGAAGGTAACAGGAGCCAGCGAACATGCCTAATTCGTTAAGCAGGCCTTGCACACTAGTTATGCCCCCTCGCAGTACTTCACGTACTCCCACCTCCCCGACTGCCACAGCCGGCCATACCGAAGGCACCCAGGCGCTCCCTGCCACCAGCAGCAGCCCCGGGCAGAGGGCACCGCCGCTGCGCCGAGCCCAGCCGGCAAACTGAGGCGGGGGCAGGCTGGGTTCACCCAAGGTCGCCCAGTAAGCCCGGTCTCCCCGGGGGGGCGGGGGGCGGGCTGAAGCCCGGAGCCGCCCGGCCTTCCCGCTTCTGGGGAGGGACGGGGCGGCCCCGCACCCATGTGCCCGACGGCGAGGGAGGGAGACGACCACCGAGGCCACGCACCCCGGCTGCCGGCGCCTCCCGCCCGCCTTTCCCACCCCAGGCCAGGGATCTGCCGGGCGACGGGAAGCGGGCAAGGGCCGCCTCCCGGCCCCCTCCCCTTGAGGGCCGGCGTCAGGCGGGCGCCATCCCCCCCCTCCCGGCTCTCCCCCGGGCCGGGCGCTGCGCAGCGCCTACCGACCTGGGCGCCGCGGCCTGCTGCTCCCGGTCACTCCCGCCGCCGCCGCCTGGGCTCATGCGGGGGCCGCGCCGCGCTCGGGGCCGGGCCGCAGGCGAGGATGAGGAGGCGCCGCTGCTGCTGCCGGTGGAGCCGCCGGGGCGGAGAGAGACAGGGCCGCGGCCTGGCGGGGCGGGGAAGGGAGAGGCGAGCGGCCTTGGCGAGGCCGGCGGGGCGGGAGGGCGGGCCGGGCCCGCGGGTGGCGCCTCCTCTCGCCGAACTCGTTCGCTCTCAGCCCGAGCCCCACGCCACCATCTTGGGAGCAACGCGGATATCGGCGCGGCGCAGGCTCGGAGGACTGGCGGCGGGCGGGGGTGGGCAGGAAGGAGGACCCACTGTGTCCCGGCGTGCAACGCGGGCGGGAAGGGAGGGGGGGGGTGCGTCGGGAGGGGGGCGGGCGGATGAGGCGGCAGCGCCGCGCTACCCACCGCGCGAAACCATAGAGTTCCCGGGGCCGATTCCTTCCTGCCTCTTTCACCCGCGGCGCCCGGCGGAAGGGCGGAGAGGCGGCGCCTACGCGCCCGCAGGCGTGAGGCGGGCGCCGCCATCTTGGAAGAGGGCAGCGGGGCCGAGGGGAGCTCCCCTCCCTATGGCGCGGCGCTCCGCCGGGAGGTGACGCGGCGGGGGTGGGGGGGCTGGGGGGCGGAGCTCCGAGTCGCGCGTGCGCGGGGTGGGGGGGGGTAGGGGGAGGTGAGCCCCCCGGGCGGGGTCGGCGGGAGCGGGTAGGGGTGTGTATGCACACGCGTACGGGCACATATGTGCGCGTGTATGTAGGGGGGCACAGGCACGTGAACGCGTGTATGGAGACGTACGCGAGGCGCGTACGTGTATTTAAACGTAAATATTTTTTTTTTGGGGGGGGGGGGGGGGGGGGAAGGGGAGTTTTGAGGGAGTTTTGAGGGAGTTTTAAAAACAGCAGTAAAATTTGCGTGCCGGCGTCAGAAGCGGGCGGACCAAATAATTTCCGAATTGGGCAACGCGAGGGAAAAATCGACTTTCTGGGATGTTGGCTCGTTTTAGGTATTAAAAATGTGGAGCTGCGACCATGGCGGGGGGGGGCGGGGAGAGGACTAAGTGGAGAAAAAAGGAAAGCAGATCTGAGTCTTTTTTACATTATCCCAAACCACAACATCCCTCAATAAAGGGAATTAAATAGAGGTGATTCGACCCTGGCAGAGAGTATATATATATTTTTTTTAAAGTATAATCGAGAAGCATGAGTTCTTAAATGTTAGGATAAGCTGTTAAAACCATAAACGTAAATCCTCAAAAGCGTGATACTGAAGCCAAGTATTTGTTCCGGGCCAGGAAATGAGTGTTTTAAGATCTTTTTAAGAAGAGATGGATACGTTACAGCTTTTAGCACAATTTTGGAAGACCTACAGGGTAATAATGGCTGGTGAGACCAGTGGGCTCAAACCACATCGTCATAAATCAGCGCGGAGAGGCCGGGGACTCATGAGGAACATGGTGGGCAGGTGTGTCGTGGAAATGTTAAGGCTAAACAAAGGGCTCTCCTGACTGCAGTGTGGTCTGAGAGCTGGGTGCGTGGTGGCGCTCAGATGGACGTCGCTCTTCATCTAAAAATAGTCGCCGAAGGGAACACTGACTTCTGCGCCTGGAGGCTCACTCCCATGCAGCAGCGAAACCCGCCAGCTCGGATGTATTAAAATTTCGGACCCAGGACAAGGTTTATTGTGCCATGAGCTTCCCTGTCACTTCAGAAGTAATGAGAAAACTGGGTCTGGAAGATGCACCTTCTCGCTGCTTTTCCCTTGCTCTCTTGCAGAGCCTGCGTGTCCAGTCCCTATTCTTGCTTGACTATAAGGATGCTATGGGGAAGCATGTCACAGGCTGAAGTCCGAGTAAGCGATGTCTTCTCCTCTTCCCCTGCCTACAGAGCCAGGCTTCTCATCACAGAGTTGCTCAGGCTGGTCAGGCGTGTTTGGTTTTGATAAATCCATGCTGGCTGTTCCCAGTCACCTTCCTGCTCTGAGTCTGGCAAAAACCTCACAGAGTTTTAGGTGAAGCTGGTAGGCCATAAGTTGCTGAGATCCTCCTTGCCTCCAGCCCCTGGAGACCTCCCACGAATACCACAGTCATTCAGAGATGACAGAAGGTGGCCTCACAATGACATTGGCCAGCTTTCAGTCTGCTTAGTTGCTTCCCATCTGATCCCATGAGCTTACATATGTCCAGTTTCTCGAAACAGTCCCAAACTTCATCCTCTTCTGTGAGCAGCACCTTTTTCCCCCAAGCTTTGCTGCTACCCATAGGGATCTGGGAGCACCAAGAGCCCACCTGGCCAGTAGCGACAGCACTGGCATAGTCTTCTCCATGTCCTGTGCCACTAGGTGCTCTGCACCATTAAGCAGCAACGCCACAGTTTCCTTAGTCCTTTTGCTGCTGATGTACCTACAGATGGCTGTTACTGTCTTTCACATCCCTGACCAGTTTCAACTCTGGCCTAGCTTTAGCCGTCACAATTTTATCCTTGCATGCTTAGATGATGTTTCTAAAGCCCTTTCTGGAAGATATCCCAGTTCATCCTTGCATGGAAGCTGTCTCCATACCTTTTATCAGGACATTTGGTCATCTTGCATCCTTATAGCAGGAAGGACCAGCACTGCTCAAACTATCCAAGATAGGGACACCATGGATTTATACGGTGACGGTCTTTACCCCTTTTTCTTTCCAAATAGTAGCTGACACTTGGTTTGGAGTTGGGTTTTTTGATCCTTGCAGAGCATCAAGTGCATTTTTGTCTATGGAACTATTGATTGCAATCCTGCGATCTTGTCCCTGGTTATTGCTGGGCAGCTCGTGGCTCATCACTGCTCTGAGGTAATCATAGAATCATAGAATTGTCTAGGTTGGAAGGGACCTTTAAGATCATCAAGTCCAACCATTAACCTAACGCAGCCAAAACCATTGGTAAACCATGTCCCTAAGCACCACGTCTACCCATCTTGTAGATACCTCCAGGGATGATGATATTGCTTAGACACGTCAAGGGTTTTCCTCTGAAGAAACCGATGCAATTGTAAGGAAGAGGCAGAGGACAGCAGATGGAGGAAATGTGCAGGATGGATCCAGCTGGTGTGGATGCTGGGGTTTGTGTGTTGCACTGGCTGTATGCAGAGGTACGGGAAGGAGACTTCTCGGAGTAGGACACAGGTATGAGAAGATCTAGCCTTCCTTCTGCTTTGAGGAGGTGTGAGACAAATCACATTGGCTATGGATGTGCGAAGAATGGTATGTTAAGGAATATACCCAGGACAAATCGCTCTATAGCAGTGTTGCATGGGTGACCAAGCTGCCTGATGGATTTCACTTTGATTCTGCTGGGGATAAACTGCTATTCTGGGGGGAAGTATTACGTCACACTTAATTTTTATATCATGTGCTTGCAACTTTTTACTCTGAAGTAGCTCTACTAGCCGTAGATTAACTGTGGCCATCGGTGTGCCCAAGTTATTTCTGCCACAAAGGGGATAATTGTACGTTCCTGCCTCGTTTATGTATGTTACATATTCTGAAGCGCTTGGATATTAGGCTACAGAAATGCTTTTGCTGCCTTGAGTGCTTTCAGCTACTTTACATTGGCACAGCCAGCTGCTGGAAGGCAACTGGATCTGCCCAGCTGGGCAGACTCTGAATTTGGAGAAATCGGATTGCAATTCCCAGTGGAAAAGCCGCCGCTCCCTCCCTGCTTCCTCGCTAATCCCTGCGGCAGCTCGAGGGCCTGGGTGTGGACTGCAGCTGAGGAGAACAAGTGGTGGCACTGTGTTTCGCAGCGATCCCCTCCACAGGGCAGGCTCCAGTGAGATGCTTCACTTGCGTGACTGAAGGAATGCTCGGTGGAAAAGTAAAAGTCAACAATTCTAGCTAATAACTTGGTCGCTAAGTAGAAGCCCTGCAGAAAATCTAATCTTAGCGCCTGAACATTTGGAAACAAGTGTCTTTTTTTAACTGCTGAAAGGGAACGAATACAACTGGCCTCATACACAAGTTGTGTGGAACGGGCAGCGGTTTCCAGCAGGAGGAAAAGGACATTAAAAATAGAATCCCCAGCCTCATTCACCCTTTACTTGTGACGCTGGACAAATGCCAGCATGAGCCAAGACTGCTGCGTATTAATTTCAGTAGATGTTGATGTCTCACTTCAGAGCTTTGTAGAAAATAGATTCCTCTGGAGATGTCTTTGTAAACACACACACAACATTGCCTGTTCTCATTTCATGTGAAAACCCCAGTAAAAAAGACCTGATAGTACCTTTTTTTTTGCTGTTGATTTCAAATAATTATGTGAGTGAAAATTAGATTGTGAAGCTCTGTAAGTGTAACCCCTTAGATGATAGGCATCTTTTTGTGAGCAATCTACCTTAGTTAATCCTCTTTAGACAGAGGGAGTACACTGAAGTGTTAGGAGCCTTTGGGCGCCAAGCCAAATGCTACAGCTTGCTGATAGCTCAAGCTTTTGTGCCTCCCTTTGCAGATAAAAAAGATAAAGAAGGGGAAAAGATCATCAGCAATATAATGAAATACTGAAGTTGTGAGTTAGAGCTTAATCTGGGCAACAGGGAGATAAAAAATCCCTGTCGTGGCTGGGTGGTGATGATAGACTGTGGTGGTCTGTCCTCTCTTCTGTTCCTCTCTTTTTCCCTGGCAGAAATTTGGCGGCGAGGATGACACTCTTGACTCAGATCTCGTTGTTTTCAATGCAGACATCAGGGACTTGAGCTCGTAAGGCTGTCCGTAGGGGACTGCAAGTCAGTTGGCTTAATACAGTGTAATCCTTATTTTAAGCAGGCAGTGAATCCAAGACCGTGTGGTGGAGGCTGCGTGGCCAGGAAAGCAGGCAAGTGAGGTGCTTTGAGCTCAAGCCCTGGATGTAGGAGAAGGCAGGTCACAACTGAAGTGGGTGTTGTTTCTAACCTTTTCTCCTCTGAGTCCTGTCATGATGGCGAGGAGTTAAATTAAAGTGGTTAGTTATGTGCCCCCAAAACCTTAAAACCTGTCCAGCCCCTTCTTCCAGCCCACTCTGCCCTTTGCCACTTATGGTAAATGTGACCTTCCTTGTACTAAGAGCTGTGGTAAAACTCTTAGTGGGGTCGGACACGAGTGAAGCAAGTGGAAACAGGGAAACAGGCACTTTGCTTTTCAAAGGCCTCTGGGGATGGCCCAGATATGATTCCCCCTACCTCCCATATGTTTTTATACCTCCCGTATGTTTGTGTGTTTTTTTCCCAGTGTTGATTTTTAATGTCTGAAACCAGTCTTAGCTTTGATGTGTAGCAATAGCAAGGAGCATATTTAAACTCTACCAAATTACTGCTCTTTTTATTCCCAAGATAGAAACATTAGTTTGAAAATTACAGAAGCTAAATGCAAGCAATATTCAGAAAAGTTTGTTTCATTCCTTGACTAAACTCGATATCCACTTTTGTCTGGTATGCCTCCAGTTAACTTAAATTCCCACTGGAGAACGAAAAGGTGATGAGTGATCAGTGAACATACTATTGAGAGGGGTTTTCAATATTTCATTCTGGGACCTGAACTACTTACGTATAGTTCTTCATTTTAACCTGAAGGATTGAACTTTTCCGTGGTCATTTCTGAAGGGCCGTGCATGCTTCTGAGTCCTGAGAAGCATACTTGTTCTCTCCTTTCCCCACACAAACAGGCGAACCGGTCTCTTGGTTGAGGTGTGATGTGGAGGTTCATGTTACCTTGGAGCAGTTCCCACTTCTGTCTCAAAGACTAATCTTGATCGAGTGAGGGTGTTTCGGTTCCTCCCTGCGAGCTGACGGAGATTTCCCACTGCATTTTGCTGAAATAAGCTTGTCGTGAGAGAGTCTTTTTTCCCCTGAATGCTTTGCCCGGCACAGTGGCCTCTGGAAAGAAATAGGGTGAAAGGAGAAGCAGCTCGTGCGCACCCCTCCATCTCCAACTCTAGTGTACCACCTTTCTGCCAGCCTTGCACTTACCTCCTCCAGTCTTCTCGAAGGAGCAGAATATAGACATTTCTGTTCTTCCTCATGGGATGAGGGGTGTGCGCTTCGCTGCAGGTCTTCACGGTATTTCCTTTGGTCATCTCTGCAAATGAGCTGGAAATGCTCTCTTTTTTTTTTTTTTTTTTTTTTTGACCATTCTACATTCTTTCTGGTTCTGTGCCGTGAGGATGCCAGCACTGCAGAGATTTTCAACCCGTTTTTTTTTCTGCCTTTTTTCTCTCTGCTGCGCCGTATCGCGCATTTTTTTACATTCACAGCTTGGCCCTGGTGCCTGACGTGGTGTCTGGTTTCAGGAAGAAGTTGAGACCAGTAGATGTGAAAGATGCTTGGGAGCAGTGCTTTTCTTTACTCGAAGATTTCATGGGGACATCTTAGTATGTTCTGCAGCACGCAGCGCAGCTGAAACCGCCTTGCTTCACATCGCTATGCAGGTTTGGGTTAACTGTTGTTTCGGTTGTAAAAGAGAAGCCTGACTGACAGCTGTTTTTCTGACCACATGCCTACATTATTTTTCCAAGATATATATAGCAGTCTGACTTGCTGAGCAGAGCAAAATGACTTTGTGCAATTAATGTGACATGCTTAATAATGCTTGGAAGGGTGCAGGCATCTGCAGTTATCAACCTGACATGGCTAAAAAAAAATATCTGACAAGCAATCCCAGCGCAAACACAGCATATGTTTTTATAAAACAAGGGACCGCACAATGCCCAATTGGTAATATTGCTTTTGAGATGAGACACACTATTTTTCCAAGAGAAACTTGTTTCATGCCAGAAACTCACTTTACCCTTGGGTTATACTACAGGGTGACAAATTCAATGTACTTTTTTTTTTTTCTTCCTTTGGCATTGTAATGTCATAATTACTTTCCTATTTAAACAGCTCGTTCCTTGAATACAAAGTATGGTTTGGTTATTAGCACTGCAGCGGCACCTTGGTGAAATCAGGTCCAACCAGCTATCCATATTTTTTCCAGTTGATAAATGATTTTTAAAAGGTCATCATGACATAATTGAAAAGTTGAAGTCTCAAGTAATTAGCATACAATATGCAGCTTTCCACACCCAGTATTTTTATACAGCTGCATTAGTAATACTGTTGTCTGGGGAGGTTTTAATTTGAAAAAGAGGGCACTCCCGAGGGGTGTCTGCTTGAAGATGAAACCTTATTTAGCTTGAGAAGGAAAAGCGTTAGCCACAGCTCCAACCTCTCTTGTCTCAGGTGCTAGAAGATGTTAGAAGAGAAGCCCGGTTCCCCTCCTTTCCTCAGCAGCAATACTTATTTTACTGTAGCTCTTCCTGCCACAGAGACAGCTATACCAGGTTTGACCTCCTGGAGCTAGTGGGACCCTGGGACCTGTTCTTACCCAAAAGGTAGAATATACAAGTCACAACATTTTTTTATCAGTATATAAACACCAGATGCTTGGCTGGCTGCCCCTTGCAGGAAAACGCAGAAGTAAGAGGGCACGGGGGATGAGAAGGAGAGTTTAAGCTGCCTCACAATGTCTTGTCCCAGTGAATTGCCTGGTTTTAGTATTAGGTGGACATTTAATTCCTGTGTTTTGGGTCTTGCTCCCCGCCTTACTTCCAAGGAGCGTCAGAGAAGGGGGCAGAAGGACAAGGACGTGGAAGGCATTGACCATTAAGGAGCATAGTTGGGGAGAAGGGGATGAAAATGTTAATTTATTACCAAAATGGGAATGAATTGTGTTTGAACCCAGAGGTTAAAATTGCTATAACTTGTTTGTCTCCTGAGACAACCACTATCCCCAGTGCGAAGCTCACCCCGGAAGCGTAGGATTGAGAGATGCCATACAGATACCTGCTGAAAGATGTATTTTTATGCTTGGTGTCCTGCTGGAGCATGTTGCAGGCTGCATCTGACCCGTGTGCCTGCATTGCCTTTCTATGGAAACTACTATATAATCTCCGTCTCAGCCCCATGTGACATTGGCATGTGGCCAGGTCACACCTCTTGACCCCAGAGCTGAAATACACTCTGGACTGGTAATACCCGTGTAACAGAACGGGTCATCCAAGCCATTATGTACCCAGCAAATGCATTCAGTAAGTGTTTTGTCTGGAAAAGCATTCAACATCTATCCCATACATGTCAATCCACCACTGCCCAAGCACAGATCTACGGTAAGGGATCTTCTTTGCATTCGTGATTTTGCTTTCACAGTTTTGCTTTCTTAATTTTACATTCTGGAATATTAGAAAATAATATTTTCTGTCTGTCATGCTGAAGAAATACAGGTATTTTCACTGAGAAAGTGAAATCCTACGTGACAGAGGAAAACCCAGTTGAAATACGTGGGAGTTTTGCCTGAATAAGTAGTGAAAGGTTTGGCCCCTAGGGTGGAAATAGACCTTGGAGTTTTACCAAGATGCTTCAGAGCTCCTTGTTCCCATTGCTTTTCTCTTTCAAATGTGATGACTGGAGCTATCTGGATGCAGAACTCATTTGAACTAAAAATAAGTATCTTTTAAAACAGGATCTTCATTCTCTGGTCTCTCAGAAAGTCTGCTCAGGTATGAAACAGTTTATTGCTTTTGGTGCTGATTTTCTAGGCTGGTGTTTAATCTGTGGGAAATGTGAAATGCTGATTGTACTTTACTTATATGGAAAAGGCCCAGCTTGTGAGCAAATTATTGTGTTGCTAAAGATTGGACAAGCTCCTTTGAACTATTTTCTTTACTAACCTACAGTGATCCTTTATTGCAGGCACTTAAAAATGAAAACCAGCGACTTCACAGTGTTTAGAGACATTGAAGAAGAAATATAGTGCTCTTCATGCACATGAGAATCAGATTCAAACAGATACAATAAACGTTAATTGTGACTTCTTGTCAGGTTTTCCTTTGTAAGCCTACAAGTTCCCTGACAGCCTTGCAATTACAGAACGAAATATTAAAAAAAAAAAATCACAGGGTAGATGTGATTCTGTGCCCAGGGATTATTCTGTAACCTTGAAAGGTTGAACTGACACCGCTTCTGTGAAAGGAAGCAGTGGGTGAGCGCCTATATGCTTTTTCACAAGTGACATCTGATTTAAGAAGTACCTTACCTGGTATCCTCACTGTTCTAAAGAGGATATTGAAAATTAATGCCATTGCACGCTTCTAAATTGATCAAAATTGATGTCATTACAGGCATAAAGGCATTGTAAAGCTGGATGAGCACTCACAAGGCGTAACTTCAAGGGTAAGACCCCTATATGGTGTAGATTCTGTAGCAGTGGATATCATGGCGTAGTCTGCTGGGTTTTGGTTTCTTTTTCTTTCTGTATGAGCAAAACTAGATTCTTGTCAGTTATTTAGGACTTCTTATCTGTAATGACCATAAAGGAGGTAAAAATGTACAGTAAATTTTAAGTTGGTGTGCTATTGGAGCTGAAGTCATAAGAATTGCATCTTTGAGACTCGATCACCAGTGCAAACTTCCATGTTGGAATGGTAATTTTTCCTTCAGGGAACAAATTACCCTCTTCAGCTTCAAGTGAACAGCTGGAAATTGCTGAAGGATCTGTCCTTCAGAATGAGGGGAAATGCGGTAAATTGCATTGTGTAGCATGGGGGTTTATCTTTCATTAAAGTATCCGTGTTGATGTTTCTAAGACTGGCATGTTACATTCCAGAAGGAACATCCTTCCATTTTCATCTTATAATTTTGGTTGATTCCATGCTTACAGACACCGTTATGCTCTCCACTGTTCAATTAAAACAGATGAGCTCCTAAATGTAGCAAGGCGCCCCCTCTACTTTTTTTTTGATTATCCATAAGAACACTCCTACTGAACCTGGAAGCAAGATTTGCTCAAGAAAATTTCTGCCCTGAGAGTGAATATTGTGGTTTGATTTCTCTGCCAAGACTCCAGGCTTCTCAAAAGCTTAGTTATAAGCATGTAGGATCCTCAGTGAAGATTTATATAGTATATTAAGTGCTTGTCATCGTTTATGAACTGGAATTAGAGTTGTAGAGTGATTTCTAATGCTATAATGCTCGTAATACTAGAATTAGTACTTTCATACAGTGTGTCATAAGTCTGTCATATGCTTAATTACTAATTAAGACATAATTAGATGAAACACTGGTTATCACGCCTAAATCTTCTCTACCCGCCCCCCCTCTGAATAAAGTAATGCCAAATCCGTAAAATCATGAACTGAAAATAGTTGAAAATAATATCAAAATTAGCGTCAAAACACTCATGACTAGATATGAGCTCTGAAGTTTAATACCAAGTGAAGTTCTGATCGTCAGTCTTACTGTGGCAATATGCAAATATTTGGGTAAGGAATACACAAGGAACAACAGCTCTATACTTCATGTTGAACTTTCCTTAGAAAAGAAAACACTTCTCATGCGGTCCCATCACAGACACAGAGGGCATGCAACCTTTATCTTCCTTCCACAGACACATGTTTATAGTGAGGGAGAACTGGAGAGGCCACCTCACAGAGTGACACCCATTGGTGACTCCTTTGTGCTCATCTTTCAGTTTCCACTCTCTTAAATTAAAAAAAAACAACAACCAAACACAAACAACTTATCACGAGAGAAGCCCATTTTCCACGCTGTTTAAGCCACAGACTATAGGGAAAGTCATGTGAATGATGGAATATTTGAACTGCAAAGTCTTTTACGTTACATTTACATTAAACAACATCCTAGGGCAAGCCTTCTCTGACCTACTCGAGCAGATAATTCTCTTGTGTACGGAGATCATGATTTGTTTCATTTTTAAGTGTCTGTTGCTAGCAGTGGTTGGGCCAGAAAGTTTTTTGGTTTTCTTAGCTTTTTTGTTTGTATTTATCTCTGTGTGTGTGTGTGCGCGCGCGCGCACATGCATGTTGATGCATGAAAAGACGAGGCAAACGTATGATAAAGGCTAGCATTTGAAAAGATTGTTTTGGAGTATTGAAACCTACTTGTATTGAGGTACCATATACTTATGACAAAGGCAATTTTTATTATCCTGATAAGCAATTAATAGGAAAACAACAGTGGCTTATTTTTAATTGGATGTTGCATGGTTTGAATGACTCCACATATTGTTAACATAAAATGGGTATAAATGGAATAAATTGCTAATTGTTTATATAGAGGCATTGCAAATCTAAATGAGCATTCATAAGGAATGACCTTAACTGATAAGATCCTTATATGATGTAGGTTCTACATCAGCAGTTATCACTCTGTAGTCTGCTGTTTTACCATTTCTTTTTTTTTTTTAACCATATGAGGAAGAATTGATGTTTGAAAAGATGTGTGATATTGTTAGCTTTGTGTCTGTGAAAATGTTTTTAGTCAAGGCAGCATAGATAAAAGGGCTGCAGGGAAAGCATCAGGGAGGGATGTCTTTGCTCCACGGGTGCTGGCAGAAGCTGATTACTGAGACAGAGTTGCTCCCTGGAAGTTTGTGCCAGGTTCTGGTAGCTGGAAAGAGTGATGATTACTTTAGAGTTGTCTGTGAAAAACTAAATTTTTATCTGTAGATAAAGCAATTATAAAGATACCATATGCACTGCTATCACAATACTGATGTCTTACCCCCTTGGGAAAGTAATGTAAGAGGCTTTGGACAGCCCCTCTTTGTTGACAAGGAAGGTCATATGAGGCAGGTTTTGCAGGTTCAGACCATTGTACCGTTCTTTGCAAGAAGAGGGATTGTAATGTGGGGAAACCTTGCTATAGACCCAAATTCTCTTTCAGCCGTCTCGTGATTTGAGTTTTGAAACCTGATTTTTCATATATGAATTCATGAATACAATTAAAAAGATCTTGTGTCTTTAGTAGAGTTCCTTATGATGGTCTTCTACTATTGTATTTTCTCCCTACTCAATGGAAGACATCTCAGGTGTCCATCTCAGCTGGAATTTCAGTTTCCACCTATATTGTAGGAATATGGTTAAAATAAATATGCCAATTAATTTAATTACTTTGTTCTTTTATTTGATGCATCTATATACGACCTCCAGATACACTTAACACAGAGACAAACTGAGCAGCGAAGTTAACTAGCGTGACAAGTAAGCAAGTACGAACTAAAGGACTAAAAGCTCTCTGGTTTTCTCAGTAACACGCTGGAAATGGTCTGGTTAAACAACTAATTATCCTCAAAGCATCCTCTGAAATTGATTAAACTTGGTCTTTGCTGGGGAAAGGGACTTTGAACATTATATCCTCTGAGACATGAGGCATCTATCTGGGCAACCATGAGGATGCCTCTGAGCTGTGGTGCCTGTACCCTGACAGCACATTAGAGAGACAACTGGCATGCATCACTCCTCCCCCCCACTGCCTACCCTGGTTTCTACTGGAAGAAAACCTGTAAGAAACTCAAGGAAGAATCATGGTGGCCTCCATCAGTCCCCTCATGTGGACATTGAGGGACTGAGACTTTGGGACACACGGCAAAAGGCATTGCATTTGCCCCATAGTTCATGTGTAGCATCAGAGTTCTCTGACTGATGAATTGCGTGGCTGAAAACGTGGAGAGGTGTTTTTTCAGAGGCCTAGAGTCATAAGCAACTTGACAAATCAAAGCAAGGTACTAGATTTGGACTGGAGAACTGTGGGGTGAGACCTAGTGACCAAAGATGAGGAAAGACTGAGGCACTTAATGCCTTCTTTGCCTCAGTCTTTAATAGTAAGACCAGTTGTTCTCTGGGATGGACAACAGGGATGGGGAACAGAATGAAGCCCCCATCATCTGAGAGGAAATAGTTAGCGAACTACTACACCACTTAGGCGCACACAAGTCTGTGGGGAGACTGGTGGAAGTGCTCACCAAGCACTTATCAAGAGTCCTAGCTAACTGGGGAGGTCCCAGTTGACTGGAGGCTAGCAAATGTGACACCATCCACAAGAAGGACCAGGAGGATCTGGGGAATTACAGGCCTGTCAGTCTGACTTGGTTCTGGGGAAGGCTATGGAGCAGATCATCTCGAGTGCCGTCGCACGGCATGTACAGGACAACCAGGGGCCTAGTCAGCACTGATTTATGAAAGGCAGGTCCTGCTTGACAAACCTGATTTCCTTCTATGACAAGGTGACCCACTTAGTGGATGAGGGAAAAGCTGAGCATGTTGTCTACCTAAACTTTAGTAAAGTCTTTGACACCGTTTCCCACAGCATTCTCCTGGAGAAACTGGTGGCTCATGGCTTGGGTGGGTGTATGCTTCGCTGGATAAAAAACTGGCTGGGTAGCCGGGCCCAAAGAGTTGGGGTGAATGGAGTTAAATCCAGTTGGCAGCCAGTCACAAGTGGTGTTCCCCAGGGCTCAGTACTGGGGCCAGTTCTGTTTAATATTTTTATCAATGATCTGAAGGATGGGATCGAGTGCACTCTCAGTAAGTTTGCAGACAACACCAAGTTGGGTGGGAGTGTTGATCTGCTTGAGGGTAGGAAGGCTCTACAGAGGGACCTGGACAGACTGGATCGATGGGCCGAGGCCAGTGGTATGAGGTTCAACAAGGCCAAGTGCCGCGTCCTGCACTTGGGTCACAACAACCCCAGCAGGGTTATAGGCTTGGGGAAGAGTGGCTGGAGAGCTGCCTGACAGAAAAGGGCCTGGGGGGTATTGGTTGACAGCTGGCTGAATATGAGCCAGCAGTGTGCCCAGGTGGCCAAGAAGGCCAACAGCATCCTGGCCTGTATCAGAAATAGTGTGGCCAGCAGGACAAGGGAAGTGGTCATCCCCCTGTACTTGGCGCTGGTGAGGCTGCACCTCAAATACTGTGTTCAGTTCTGAGCCCCTCACTACAAGAAAGACATTGAGGTGCGGGACTGTGTCCAGAGAAGGGCAGCAAAGCTGGTGAGGGATCTGGAGAACAAGTCTTATGAGGAGCAGCTGAGGGAGCTGGGGTTGTTCAGCCTGGAGAAAAGGAGGCTGAGGGGAGACCTTATCGCTCTCTACAACTACCTGAAAGGAGGCTGTAGCCAGGTGGGTGTTGGTCTCTTCTCCCAAGTAATAGGCGATAGGACAAGAGGAAATGGCCTCAAGTTGCGCCAGGGAGGTTTAGGATGGATATTAGGAAGAATTTCTTGACTGAAAGGGTTGTCAAGCATTGGAACAGGCTGCCCAGGGAAATTGTTGAGGCACCACATTTGGAGGTATTTAAAAGATGTGTAGATGTAGTGCTGAAGGACATGGTTTAGTGGTAACTTGACAGTGCTAGATTAACGGTTGGATTTGATAATCTGAAAGTCTCTTCCAACCAAAACGGTTTTATGAGTCTATGATTCTAACTGAACTTGGAAGCTGGTGCAGTTTATGCAACATGGGAGTAGTGTGGCCTCAGGGAACAAACCTGGATATGCAGCTACACCTTCTACCCCCTTTTATTTCTCAGCTGCCTGAGATCCGTCTTAAGCACAGAGTAACAGCACTTGGGGAACTGTAGCAAAGTCCACGCATCCAAGAAAGGCTTCTAACTCCTTAGCTGACTGGACGGGCAGGAACAGCCCTGGCTACTGCTGCTAGCAGTCACATTCTGAAACAATGTGGGATTAAAGCAGGAGATTTTATACTTGGTGGTCAAATTCTTGAGGGAATGTAAAATGGCCCCCTCATGTCTTCTGCACTGGGGAGCAGATGAGTCATCCTCGCTGCAGAGAGTTACGCACCGAGCAGGGATGGGATTTTTCAGTGCATTCAGCACCGACCTAATAACTTTCTTATTGGTGTCAAGCAGAATAGAAGAGGGACAGAGCTAACCATTTATTGCAGCTGTTTAAGTAAATGGTGCAAGCAACACCTCGTATGTGAAACTTGCAGGAAGGCTGAGGGCATCGGGGTGGATGTCTGAGCCGGTGGGGGGCGGTCACAGAGAAGGAGCTTCCGTTTCAGCTCTCCTGGCTTTTGTTCTCAAAGATTTAAAACAGGTTTTGCCTGGATAACCCAAGTGGCTTTTCCCAACTCCGTCATTTAAGTCTATGGTGCCCAAATTGAATGGCCTTTAACGTTAGTCTTTAAATCTTTTAATGTAGTGATTAAACATGACAGGGATTAAGTCCCTGTCCAATAGCAGCTCACCTGGGTGCATTGTTGGTTAGATGCAAAGCACAAAGCCAAATGCTCTTAAGCGCCCAAGCATACTGCTGTTTCGAAATGTAGCAAGCTCCGTCACGTCTTGTGATTAGGAAGCATTTCTTTTTTATTGAAGACAGAGTGGAACGAAAAGCTGAAAAAAAGAAAGACTTCCAGAGCAAAAAACCCATAGATTGTGGACATAGGTTAGAACAGAAATTAAAGGATTTTATCCTAACTATTTGTACATATGTATATGGTATGATTTAAATATATTTATGAGGTACCTAGTCCAATGGAAAAAGAACTCAAAAATTCATAATATTCTCAGGTATCCAGGTGAGAGACTAAGTTACACATACAAGGCAAATCAAATAGAGTTTGACACAAAACCTATTAACTAATAAAAACATTCCTCTGGTTGCCGAGTTGCCTAAAAATCTCCTAGGGAATGTCAGAAAGAAGGTGCCTGTGTGAGCCATGGAGCCTTTAATTATATCAGCACACAACATATTTGTTCTTGCAGGATTTTTGCCTCAGTATGTTTTTTCCCTCCTCATCATTTTATGTGGGTCTTAAGGTTAACATACAGTTCATGCATGATTTAAACCCTGTTCTGGAGGCAATGTCCTTTGTTTCCTCATTGGCCTTTTCCTGTGATGATAATCACTATAGCATCTGAGTGCTTCACAGGGCTTTATTTTCGTAACACCTTGAAGAGATGAATAGGTAGCATTACTGTGCTTTACAGATTAACAATAGAAAGTTTGAGGTAAAAAATGAAGTGAGTTTATTCATTTATTGAGGAAAATGTAATTTCAAGAAATTTGAATTGTCTATTTGTGGGTTTTGCTTTTACCTGGAAACCCCTCTGGGTAGTATGATTGTGTCACTCTGCAAGTGTGATGCTTTTGTTTTTTCCTCCAGAAAAATAAAATGAAAATATTTCTCTTCCACGTGCTTGAATTTAAGAGGAACACATTTGGGTTTTTTGCATTTGCTCTAAATATTTCATTTGAAATCTGTTCTCTTGAAAAGAAGTAAACTTGGTCAGCGGAGCAGTGTCCTTGGCGAGTTGTCTCCTAATGCGTGTTTTCTGTACAGGGGTTACATTATGCTACATGCCATGGCAAATGGAACCAAGATTGGGAGCCTGGGTTTCTAAAAAGCAAAGAAAACACGTGGATTCATCATGTTTTTGATACCTGCAGACATACCAACAACCAGGACAAAAATGCAAGTTTCCCTGCAGAACCGGTGCCAGGTACACAATGAAGAAGGTGGCAGAGAGCAGCTGCCAGCTGCCCTCTGTGGGGTGGCTGAGGCTTTTGGGAGAGCTGGGATGCTTTGTCAGAAACTTTTATAGGCATTTCTGGACAGAAAAGAAACAAAAAAGGAGAGTCTCAATGCCTCTCAGCTCCCAAACATAGAAGCTTTTACTTTAATCTTTCTACGTTGTCTTTGCATGCTGCTTTGCACCTCTCACTCTCTCCTGATGCCACGTACTTGCCTTTCTCTGCATTCCTGGTTCTCCCCAGATTCCTGTGCTTCTTGTACCATGTTTTATTTATAGAGTGCTCTTCCTGCTGCCTTGCTCAGCGCCCCTCCCTGCTTTGCTCTTTCATGCTCTCACTACTCAGCCAGTTCCAGTTTTCCCTTTTTGCTCCCCCTGCATGTTGTTTTCCTCATGGTCTTGCCAGCCTCCAAACCTCTGTGTTCCCCATTTTGCCCTCCTGGTCTTCCTTGCCTTTTCCCTTTCCAGCTGCTGGTCCTCATCCGCTCCCTGCCTCCCCCAAACCCTGCAGACTATGCTGATCCCCATCCATTCCACATCCAAATCAGGTGTCTTCTTACACGGTGCTTGGATGGTGTGTTGCTCTTCAATTTCGGCTGATGCTCAGTCTGAAGCATCCCAGAGCTGTAGAAGTGCCGGTTGGGACAAAAGGGAGCACATCTGGCATGTGATGGTCACTTTGAGAAGACCTTTCTGAGGCTAGAGGGGCTGTGGACATCGGGTAGGGCTGCTCAAGGGTGAGCAAGACGTGTAAAATGGGATCCTTTGGCAGGCCTGGGGAGGATGCGGAAGGCAGAGGGATAGCGGGGAGGGAGCATGGGTGGCAGGCAGGGGACCGAGGTGAGAGACCACCCCGTTCTTCCAAGGTGGCCCTTTAGGCACCCCCCTTATTGCCAGCTCCTTTCCAGGGTTTGCTTTTCCCATCCCCGCCAAGAGAGCAAGAGTTAATGCGGAGGGTGGCAGCTGGACGTGGCCAAAGCCCTTGGCATGCCTGCGTGACCCGGCCACTGGCACCTGCCTCCTTCACTCTCCCCAACCCGGTGCCTGCTGCACAGGGGGCTCTGCCTCCTGTCTCAGGCAGAAAGGTGGCGTGAGGAGGGTGCCACTTCAACCCTGCTCTCTTTTTTTTGGTGCACGGTGGTGTGATTCAGCTGGGATTTTGTGGGGAGGAGGAAAGGATGCTTTGGTCCTTCACAAAATCCCTTTGCATGAGCTGCCCCAGGAGGGAAGCTGGCCTCTGACAGGAGGTGATTTGAAGCCATGTGTGCAAGCAGGAGTGGTCAGAGCAGTCTTCCAGCTTAGCTGCTGCCTAACCCTAATTTTGAGGTTGAGGAGGGCTGAAGAAACGGGGAACTGGTGCATAAACTGAGGACAAAGCACACTGAAACCGAAAAGGCTGCGCCACGACGAGGAAAGAAACCATCTACACAGCAAAGAAACTATAGTCTGTACTTACTGCTGGGCTTATCTGCACCTTATTTCTGAAAGCTGTTCATCTGTATGGGTAGTACAGCTGAGTTAAGTTTGAAGAAACAAAGACTTTGCCCAAAGGTATTCTCCATCCCAGCAAATGAACTGAAAATATAAAACATATGGGGCAATCTGATTTTTAACAATGGTTAAAAAAAAAAAAAAGAAAAAGCTTTTACTGTGTATTTTAAAGTTTCAAGGACAGCAGAAATCACTGGTGTGATTTAGCTGCATCCAGAGAGCGATGCAATCCATATCAGTAGGGATTTGCCTAACACATCTGGGCAGGGTTCCTGCTGGTGGTGACTGCTGGACCTCTTTGCAGTATAATAGACAGTACGTGGGTGTTTTGGGGCCTCCACTCTGGATTCCTCTCTTTGAGCCTGTAATTTCTTTTTCCCTTGTTTGCTGATAGTCACCAGCTGGGTCCTGGCTTGTGGGGCTGGGCTGTCCCACCAGATGGGCATGCACATTTGAGACCGTAGTGCCTCGGACCCTCAGAAAGCACAAGTAGAAATGGTGGAGGCCTTTCTGATAGCTTCAGCTGGTGTATTTTGCTATTATTTTATGTATTTTGGTCTGAGAGCCTCCCAAAAGAGGATTTAAGTCCCCTCACGCTCAGTTTCCCACGCAAAATAATTATGAGCATTGGAAATAGAAGTGCCTGTGTCATCCCCTCCACGGAGAGAAGCAGGAGGTGAAGACAGCAGGCGCCTTGAACACTGCCACAATGATGGTCATTGCGGTAAGCAAAGGTCCCAGGAAGCCTATAAGCTTATAAAAACCCCCTTTCAGCTAAAATAAATCACTGCAGCTTCCCTCTCACAGCTGACCAGAGATTCACTCAGTTTACACTCAGTTTAGGATCCTCCCAAAGCGCTTACAGCCTTTTCTGAACTCCTCCGCACGAATAATCCTCAACTCCTGCTAAGTGTCCGTACAGTCGAAAAAATAGCGTGTATCTTTGTGCTTTCAAATACCACAGTTGCTGGGGGGGGAATCCCTGCTGTTTCCCCCCTCAGCTTTCTCTTTGCTGCTCTCCCCCTCGCTGGCCAGGATTAGGCTCGACTGCTGCCGACTTTGCTGTCTCACTCCCTGCATTGGGGTGCCAAGTGTTACACACTGATGCAGCAGCTTTTCCCCCCTTCCCTCCATCTGGCCCGGCTGACACCGTTCCCTTAAAGCTCCGGGGCTGCAGTTTCTGCCCGGTGCAGGAAGGTGATGAGGCTTTGAACTTTTGCTGGGGGCTGGCTTGTTGTGGTGGGTCCGAAGAGCGCAGCGAGGTGCAAGGAGCCGGCGAGGGGCCAAAGGGACAGCTGAAAGCTCCAGAGAGAAGGATGCCAGGCGCACTTTGTTTCCCTCCCAGTTTTGAGCCGGCTGTATGTCCTTCCAGGTCTGTCCCTGCAGCTGGGCTGGCTGCAGTCACGCTGGGAAGCTCGAGCCTTTCTCTTTATTTTTATGTATTTTAAATTTTTTTTTTTTAACCATTTCAAACAGTTTTGTAGGAACAGAGCCATAAGATTTTCTTTAATCTTTAAAGGGCGCGGGCTTTCTTTTTCAGAGCTGAATTATTTGTTGTCAAAATACGTGCATAACCTTGAGATCCCAAAAGCCTGTCTCAGGATCTGTGAACAGGCTGCACGTGATTCTCTTACAAACTAACACTTTAAAGCACTTCTCTTTCTTCCTCTGGTTCTTCATCTGCCTTACCGAGACTGAGGGGTGAACCAATTGGGTGTTTACTAATATTCTGCCTTGGTAAAACAACACAAAACCACCCACCTTTTTTTTTTTTTTTTTTTTTTTTGAGGTGGAAGGAAATCATTATGAAAATATGTCAGGATGTATATCCATGGGTGCATGTGTGCAGACGTACTAGTTTTGATTCAGAAGTGGAAGTGATGGCAGCAAACATTGACAAAATGCAAGCCCATTTCTGACTTCTGTCAGGCTTTTTCATGAGCCTAAAGCACTGTCACAGGAATCTACAGGTTGTTGATTTTAAAAAATGCAATGAAATTATGTTCCCATTGAAATTGCTATGAATTTTAATGGATATGAGCTATTAATACAGTGAATAAAAACTAAAAGACCTGGCTTTTTGCTTGCCTATTTGAAATATGGTGTTTTATTATTATTGTTGTCATTCTTGCTGCCAGTCTGAGGTGCTGACGCTAAATTTCAGTATTTTTGAAGACTCCTGGAAAAACACAATAAAAAGAATCCTGCAGACTACTCACATTGCACTTTAATTGGTACATTATAATTTTCCCTCTTCTTATTTTCCTTCCGTTTTTTAAAAGTACTTTTTAGTTTCTCCAAATCCCTTCATAAATTTACATTCTGGCTTAGCTGGTCAATTTTTCTATTTCAGAAAAATCAAGTCAAGTTGGCTTGGCAAAGCAAATTAATTTCCTTCAAATGCGATGGGTTTCGCTGAAGTCTTAGTTCCCGAGTTCCACAGTCCTCTAACTGCGGAGCTGCATTTATTTAGTCAGATGCAAAGCTGTCCAGCTGGAGGAGTTGTTACTTGTAAAGGCAAGTGTTGGAAAAAAGTGTCGTCCCCTCCCTGTGCTACCTGTATATCCAAGGCCAACTCCAAGTTTTTGGGTGGGGTGCCTGCGGGGCAAGGCTAAGGATGAGCAGTCATGGAAAGGATCTTACCTCTGCTTTTTCTTTCAGGATGCACACACATGCTCACACTCTGCCACAGTCGCTTTGGTCTTCCCTGGATTAAGTTTTTAACTCAAGCTGCCCGTCTCAGCTGAACTTCAAAAAACCCAGGAGAGCACATCATCTGGTTATGGGGAGCAGGGATGCAGAACCAACTGATATGAGAGCATCTGTGTAATTCCAGCTGATGCTGTTGCGGAGGCTGAAGATATCAGACTCGTTTCATTTTTTTTTTTGTTTTAAATTTACACTGTATCCCTCTGGCATCAGCAGAGAAGCTTGAGCTGGAGATGATCGCATAGACAAGCTTGTCCTTTTTGTTCCATTGACTTTCTTCTTCATCTTTTCAAGAAGTTTTACATGCTCCAAGCTGCTTAAAGACTTTTGACTTTACAGGTTTTTTTCACTGAAATCCTTGTACCTATTTCTGATCGGCTTGAAGAGTCTTATGCAGACACAGAACTGGATTGTGAAAGGTCTGTGAATAAGTATTTCAGCTGGTTAATATTCCCTGTTCTGGACAGCAAAATATCTCTGTATGTTTGTAAATGCCAACCATTCTAAGCTCTGGTTCAATGTTTAAATTGCCTGTTGCAAAACTTCATCAACTTTCTCATAATTATTTGTGTACTGGAGCAGCCTCTCTATACAAAAAACCAAAAGTCAAAGAGCAGATCAGGTTGATGGTGTTCTCAGCCATGTTTGTTTCTGTCAGTATGCGTTGAGGGACCGGAGAGAGGTGTGTGAAACTCTTCCCTGTTTGTCTGCCCGGCTCTCCCCTTTGGCTGTGCTCGGAGGATGAACTTTTATGCAGAAATGGGAAAAATCTCAGAGAGAGTGCATGGCTCTCAAAACAGTAGCTTGCCCTTTATAGAAGAACTCGTAGTGGGTAATGGTTTACACATCTTTAAGGGAAAGAAAAATTGGTTGACAATGAATGTTTTTATATGCAATGGAATTTCAAGTTACTAAGCAAAAGGAAACACACATAATATATAGACAGAGGCATAAAGTGAATCTTTTCACCTAGGCTTTTGGAAAATGCTACCCAAGAAAAAATCAGTTGCATAAAAACCTGTGTCACACTTAATTCTGTGAACAGAGTGACTGCGTAATTAACCACACTAGCTGGGGATGAGGACACATTAGAAGATCAGGTGAGAGAAGCAGAGTTAAAATAGCACGAAAGTAAGAACCGTGGGGCAGAAACAATGCTGTGAGGGGAAAAATTACTGGCTAGAAACTTCCATCCCTACACGCACAAGAATATCTGTTATATTTTAAATTCAAGTCGTAGCAGACTTCAGAATGTGTGCTACTTTGGAAGAGAGAGAACATCTCTAAAAACATGCTGAAACAAGGAACGAGGTGGAGCATTTCTGAAATACTGAAAGCCTATGTATGTTCTATACCATCTCTTTTCGGCCACAAACCTTTATTCCTAGTTTAGGCATTTGGCCATCCTCGAGTCCCTCAGTAGTCAGTGGGATTCCTGCTTGGCATCTCCAAAAGTGGTAAAGCATCCCTGCTTGTTCATGCAGTCCCTGAGAGCAACAATGGGCCTTACTGAAAGTTTTAACTCAGAGTACGCTGAAAGAAGTGGGATATGGCGCATATGCCAAAACGGATCCTATTTTTCTATTCCATGCCTTCAAAAAAAGCCCCCAAAGATTCAGATTTAGCCAAGCCGCTAAGAAAAAAATGAAATGAATGTATCTGTTCTTACAGTGTGTTTCAATGACAGCAACAACACAGGAAAACTGTCAATAAAAGCAATAAATTGAGTGAGCATGAGTTACCATGTGTCATCGTACAGGGGTGAAAGTGAGACCAGGTAGGGAAATGCAGGGTATCTTTGTTCCTGTCTAGGAGCAGAGACACCATCTCCAGGTCACACTCAAGCAACTGCCATCTCCTGCCACCCTCGCTGCTTCCTGGGTTACTCACAGCTCTTCTGCTTTGCACAGGCAGTGAAATTTTCCCTCAACGGCTGGTGTCAGTTTAATAATCTTTCCTGAAAAGCACTCTGCTTGGAACTTCTCTCTGTTTTCCCCTGCTAATTTCCAAGTGGGAGCATCACTGCCTGAAAGTTTGGCTGCTTAGGAACTGGGCCGAACTGTGGGGCTGGTTTTAATTTTTGCGCTCTTGCAAACTCAGTCTCTTTTTGTCTCCCCGTGGCCACATTTAGCTTCTCCCAGCTTTTTCCCATTCGCTGGTGCGGTAGACCGGGACCTGCTACTCCATAACCAGCCACTCCTGCATCTGCTCCCGCATCCTCTCTGGGACAGTGGGAAGTGCCAGGTCCAGCGGTGAAAGGTCTGAGAAATGCTGGAGCAAGGCAGTTAAAAAGAATGTCCTCTGAGGGGAAAAAGTTTGGTCTCGCCCACCCTCAAAGACTGCTTTATGTCCTGCAGCCTACACTGGAAGATAAGCTCCATTAAAATCAAATCACAACTTTATTTTTAGCACTTAACGCATTCTCTTTTTTTCCATGCACCTTTCCATTCCCTTTTAATTCGTGAAACTCCTGGCCTCGGTTGCCTCTGGTGGCAAGAAACTGCACCAGGCAGTCGTATGCTGTGGGAAAGGGTTGCTTTTCACCCTTTGCCTTTTATTTTCAGCAGATGCCCTCCTGCTTGTGTATGATGGGAAATGATGAACAGGACTCACTTTCTTTGGTGCCATTCGTTATTTTGAACACCTTTATCTTTTCCCTTCTCTGAAGTGAGCAGGTTTTATTTTACTATTCATCTAGAAGCTTTTCATGCCTCTAATTATTTTCATTGTCATTTCTGAACTCATTTCATTTCTGCTTTGTCCTTCTCAAGGTGTCCGGAACCGATCACAATGCGCTAACTTGGGGTAATAAAAAGTATTTTCAGTATCGCTTCTGTGTTGCATTGTTTTTCCTTCCTAACTATTCCTTTTTTTTTATCACTGTGAGACATCTCCGACAATATGCCTACAGTGACACCTGAGTGTTTTTCTGACTCTTGACAGTTAAGTTTAGAAGCCAGAAGATGTAGTTCGTATTCTTCCTCTCAGAAGGCACCATCTTCTGTTTGAAAATGCTGCATTCATCTGTGATGGCATCTTGCTTTGCTGGTATCTCATCCGAACTCCTCTCCTGGTTTACTTAAAAGTTTTTTGCCTTCCACGATTTTCACTCTCCTGTTTCTTTATTCATTTTCCAACTTTCTCAGCAAAAAATCTTTTGTCACTTGACTGCCCAAGACTGTTTTATATTTGTATTTTATTCCTCTCCAGTCCCAGAGCCTGAGTTTATCTGTACTTGTTACAAGATAACTTGAGTTATCTCGTACTTTTTAATATTGTCCATTTTTAAAATACTTTAAATACAGGTCATATCAAGGAATTACCATGATTTACTAGTAAGTCTCAAAATCTTTGGCTTGACTAGTCTGTACTTAGAGCAAAACCACTTCATCAACTAGGATAAATCACTAAGGTTCACTCGGAAGCGCAGACGTTGATCAGCTCATCAGTCATACAGGCTGCAGAAGGCCACGGTGCAGCAAATAATCATAATTGATTGATAATTTCAGGGCTTTTCTTTCTCATTAGAGATACTGACCTACAAACAAGGATAATGGTGTAGCTGTGTATTTCACGATTGTATCAGCCACCACAGGGGCAAATTGGCTGATCAGAAAAGAACATTCCAACCTTTTTTTTTATTAATAAAAATGCTTATCCAGGAATTGCTTAAGCAATTCTCATGACTGAAAAATAGTAACAGGTTAAAAAATGTAATTATATATTTTTAAAACATTTGAAAAAAAACCCAGCTGCTTCTCTCTGAATTGCCGGTTTCTGACTTGGGGACTCTGTTTCCAGGGCAACAGTCGATAACATAACAAACACCGAAGGAAGTACACGAGAGAATTCCGTCTTCTGTTTTAGGTGAGAGTTGTGTCCCTCCGTTATCGCTAAGGAAATGAGGCGTATTTTGCACTGAGAAGTATTTATCACGCGTCTCTGCATGAAGAGCCGGTGCAGTATGTTCGTTACCGGGTGTTTGCCAAGAGATGGAGCTGCCGAGCCAGACACCCACCAAGCCTGACCCCCGTAAATCAGGAGCGACACAATAAAACCCTTGGCAGCAAAAGCCTGTAGCCTCTCGTACTGATGCCCGCTGCTCTTCCCCCAGTGACGACGGGCTTGCGCTGGGCACTTAGCCAGCTCTGTCCAATCTATTCCAATTTATTTCATTAAGCCATGGTTCAGAAAAGTCAAGAAACAAGCTATATTAATCTTGGTGGATCCTGGCCTGTGCTCAGATAATGTTATAGAAAATGCTCAGCAGTCCCACAGTTGAGCAGTAACAGGATGAAAACAGCTGCCCTCTTGGACTTGCCTTAAAATGCCCCTTCCCTACGTACACCCCTGTAAAAATGCCGCTTGCGCTGCACGGCTCTTGTTCAGCAGGTAATTCTCAGGGGCTCCCTTCACAGCTTAGGCATTGCCCCAAACCTTGTCTCAGTTTCTGGGCACCTACAGTGTAAGACAGAAGACAGCAAAGATATCAAACTGTTGGAGACCTGAGTTTGTCAATCTGTCAAGTGTCCTGCCCCTATGGACTTGGAAGCCGCAAACCTGTGTTAGTGCAAGGCGAAGACAAGTGTTTTTGGAGCAGACTTTGGATTCAACTCTGGGTTAATGAAGTGATCCAGCATCTCTGAGACAGCTCCCATCCAAACCATGCTCCCATCCTTTCCATCCCAGCACCCCGGTGGATGGAATAGGTCCAGGTTTGTCAGTACTTGCTCATAACATTACGTCCTGGGATTGCCTAGAGCTACTTTGGGATTGGGTACAAGCACAGGGAGCCTGCTGAGCTAATCAGGCTCCCACTCCTATCCAAGCCCTGGGGGATTCTCAGAATAGACGTTCCTGCAAACAAAGTCACTCCAGCCTCTGGGTCTTCCTACAACACGTCTATCACATCAGTTCTCATGTAAAAAGAGAACCGGGAAAGGGCAGAAACAGACTTACCAAGTACCCTCTTGCACCCATGAGCAGTTGGGGCATTTCTCTGTTTTAAGATCTCTGTTCTGCTTCATTGTCTTCATTGAAAATCCTCGTGCTTACTGAATTTTTGGTGAGAACCAATGCGGGATCATGGGATAAATTGTCCCTCAGTCGCAGTCCCAGGTGAGGGAGGAAGGGAGAGATGGAGATGAGTGAAGGGAGATGAGTCTGCCTCTGCCTTTGGCTTGCAGTATGAACGGCGAGCCTGTGCAAACCACTTTTGAACCTTCATTCCAATAAAGATTTTATTCTGTGTGTTAATTGGTGTGTCAATAAGAGAGAGACTCAAAACTAAATATGTTAGAGGAAAGGACACTTGTCTATTTGCTAAACAGGATTGAAAAAAGTCCTTTCTCCGCCCTGTTTTTTCATGGGAAAAGGCTAACCTGGGTTATATATACATAACTCCAGCAGAAATATCTTGGCTGGGAATACTGATCAGAGTGAGGGGTTCAGATACTGTTGGGGGTAAGGATCAGGCAGTGTGTGTCTAGTTGGTATTTCCTTTTGGGTGTCAGAGGCAACTCTTTGCTTGCTAATTTCTGAAATTGCTGTTCTTCTTCCCTGACTTTGGGCTACGATTGGCCCCAGATGACAGATGATATCCTGAAAATTTAGCAGGGCAACCCCAAGTTCTCGTTGGAGTTTTAGACTACACAAAGCTTGGTGAAATACTTTTTTATCCGACTTCCCAGTGAAAAGCCTGTTTGTCAATCAGTCTGTCGCTTGGTGGTTGGGTAGGGAAGGACATCCAAAAATAGTACTGGAGAGAAATGGACTATTATCCATGCTTGTAAGTGGCAGGTGGCTGGTCAAACTCCACGTGCCTTTTGCCCGTGTGTAGATTCAAAGCAACATAACACACATTGTCCCTTGCCATGGTGTCAAAAGAAAGAAGAATTGAAGTTTAAGAGAAAAATAAATATCTGTCTGCTGAAAACTCAACTTGAGATAATAATTTATTGAAACACCTGTGGGTTTTTTTAGTGAGGTAAATAAATTATCATTTTTAAAACCAAAATAACCCGCTTAGACTTAAGTTCTTCTGACGTATGGACCTATAGGTCCATGTGCTTCACTGGAGCAGTGACTTCCAGTTTTCATAGCCATGTCCCTGAGCCCAGCAAGTCACTGTGGAACCTTCACTGGGCTTCTAGCTTGGGCACTGGGCTACGGTTCAGGTGTGATAAGCTCATTCCTCACCTCTGAAGCCCACATCACAGTTTAGAAACTGTAGCTCTAGGTAAGTCCTGGCAACTCACTGAACCTGAGTGTCTCAGCCTCCCTGTGTTGGTAAATGGAAACATCAGTAATGGATAAACACAATGATATGTTTTGTCAGAGCTTAAAGATGATCTGCTTCATACAGGTAAGTGATGCTTTCTTACTGTCCCTGGTTTAGACATGTGTTTACTGGCAGAGGAGTGGGTAAGTGACTCAACGTGGAGCTCACCAAATTTGACAGAAAGCTCTTAAAGACTTCACTTAGCATTGGAGAGATGCCAGTATATTTATGCACATATGTCAACTGATGAAAAAAGAGCTTGTTTGGCATTTTTGCTCTGTGAAAGACCTGGGGAAATTTGTTCCTATTGCCTGCGCATATTTATCTGAATTTTCAGGGAGTAGTTCTGTGCACTGGAGAGCAGACAAACCACATACACGTGAGCTGAGCTATATTTTAATTAAGCAATTGAGAGTAATATTTTTGCACTGCACAGGTAGTTCATATTCTAAATGATGTAATTAGGTGCGCATACTTTGTTTGTTAAAGATAAAGTGGCTCTATTAAAGTGCTATAATGAAATAACCACCTTTTGTTGGGGCAGCTCTATTTTCTACGTTGTAAAACAGCTTTCCCACAGTACAAAACTTGTCCCAGCACACAGTTGCCCCCTGAGGCCATGTTAGAAATTGCAAATACCCTGCTCCACCTTAAGCAGGAGCTGCATGGGTCTGGAGGTCAAAACATGCCGACTTTCAACAGAAGAGGTAGGCTTTGGTGGTTACTTATGGAGCTAATTCTTGAGACCAGACAAAACCTTTAATCACTATTTAAATCTCACTCTCTAGCCAAAGTGCTACGTTAAGCTGATATTAAATACCTAAAGAGTGTATCAGGTCAAGCAGACATCTCATGGACATTCCAGTTTTGCTCCTCTGGTAAGCCATGAGGTAATATGACTCAGACTTCAGGAATTTTAAAAGTCATGGGATGCTGGGAGTATTTGAGTCCCTGCTCCTTCTTGTGCTTACCTGTTTGTGGAACAATGGTTCAGTGTCAGTTATAATAGGATTATAATGGGATGAGTACACACCACAATATTTCAAAAATAGTTTCTCTGTGTATTGTTGACTGATGTCATACATAAGATTGAAGAGTGAGAGAAGACAAATTAGCACATTTGGGCTTTTAAGATAGAAGTATTAATGGAGGACCTTAGAGTGACTGGACAACGGATGGCAATGGCCCATGTGCTGGCCAGGCATTTTCCAGTGAAGCATGTTTCTGATTAAAAATGGTTCTTTGAACCCAGAGTATTTCATGGACACATCTCAGGGTTGATTATCATTCAGCATCAACAGGCAGGGGTCTCCCAGCCATGGCAAGTCTTGGAGGCAGGCCCCCTGCGAGACAATCTGGCTGTGGCTAAGCGGAAAAAAACCCAAATAATATTAGCTGGTTTGACATCCACTCAGTACTGATGAGTAGAGGTGAAATGACTGATCTTAATAGAATATTTTTTATATTCTGGAAGGATGCAACAGCTGTTGGTGTCCCAGTTTATGACAACTTTCCCATGGAGGAAGTATATGGGAAATACCTGAACATCCAGGGTTGATAGTAGTAGGGCAGATGGACTAAGATCACTCCTACCTTCTGAATGTCAGATTATTTGTTTTAAAAGCTATTCTGTTTTTCTTTAAGAACACTTCCTTACTTCCTTTTTGTTCCAGGTACATGATTACAGCTGGGATTGTAGTCTACATTGCAAAAAAATCAGTTATCACTGGCTCATATCTACGACATCAGAAAATTATGCTAACTGAGTAAAAAAAAGACTAAGACCTGAGTAGACATGGAGACCTAATTCCTGCTTTAGCTTTTTGGAGATTCCTTCAGAACAACATGAATAACATTTTCTTGGGTAATACGTGTAACAGCAGTTTGCCCTTTGAGTGGCTTGGGATGAAAAGGAAATAGCTCTTGGAAAATTTGGGTTCAGCTCTGTTATTCCCACGTGTTATTCCACATGAGCAGCTTGAAAGACCCACAGGGATCGCCGTTGCTCTCACACATTTTTCTTTGATGTTCAGCTGCTGTTTTCTTCAACATCACTGCTGTTAGGTTTAAGACTTATCATAGTATATGGGCTCGAGTTCAGGGGTCTGTTCGTTCACCAGTGTGGGGTGTGTTGGGGGACACATGTCCCACTGTTGTGAATGCCAGGTACTGGAAAAGAGACATAAAGCCCTAAAGCTTCTGAAGCTGTCATTTGTGGTACTTTTCACAAGGAGCACATTCACTTGGAAAAATAATAATAAAAAAAAAAAGCTGATGCCTTTCTTCTGTGCTCATGGCTCAAGCTGTTCCCTCCGAGCCTCCTGCACTGTGTTGATATGGCAACAGGCTGCCAGATTTTACATCACGAGCAGCGCTGCAGCACTTTGTTCTAGCGATTTATGCTTGTTGATTCAAGATATCTGTAGAACTTTCTTCACTGCTTCCCTTACCTCTCTGGACCTTCAAGGTCAATCTGTTTTTCTTCCTACAAAGCTGTCAGGGAATTTCCTTTCCTGTTGCATTCCTTTCTGGATCATTCCCTTCAGTGCAACATACACCACTACGGAGAGGTATAGACAATGCCTGGCTAGTTTATTTTAGCCATGCCGAGTGCCTGCAATTCCTGGACCATTAAGCTGTTGGAAAGCCTAACTCCAGTGGAGATCTGCCTGGTTTCCCACCAGCTCACAAGCTCAGGCTTCTGGTCAGTGGCCCTGAGGCAGCCCTGCCTTTCTGATATCTGGTGAGTTTTATACTTCTATAACATGAGACAAAGGGTTCAAGGCTCCCCGGCACAGACTGCGCAAGGGGCACTGCAGGAGGTGCCTGTTAGCTGGGCATCTGAGCTGCTACGTCCATGCTCGTAAGGGTTGGGGCAGAGGTTTGAGCACTGTCCTGTGGTTTCCCACACTGCTCGGCTGGGTTAGCCCAGTTCCTGGCATGGTTTTGGCCAGTACTGACTACCAGCTGCAGACACTGGGCACCGTAAGGGGAGCGGCATATGCCAGGGACACTTCCTGCCAGGCAGCCCGGATACAGCCACCCTGGTTTTGGGAGGAGAGGGGTTTGCCACAGAGGGGAGGGCTGGGCTCTGCCATTTGGCCTCAGTGTCAGAGCACAGCCCCCGGCCTGTCCTATTTTACTACTGCAGATAAACTAGTAGGTGACCACCAAGTGATGGAGGGCAGGCTGTCCCCATGGCAGACCAGGCTGTGCAAAGCAGTCCTGTTCAGATGGCTCGGGACTGGTGGCCTCTAGGGCAGGCTGGAGGCAGCCCCATGGCACAGCAGGGCAACATGTACTGCCCTCTGGCTCTGTGACTGTTGTTGTTGCTGCTCTTACTGTTATTGCTCTTGTGATGATGATGATGATGATGTATGACTTTTGAGCTTCCAACCTCCAAAACAGCCCAAAGGCTCTGCTCTAACCTCCTGCAGCAATGGTTTAATGGCAGGAAATTGAGGATGCAAACTTCATGCCCAGGGCTGTGGCATCAAAGCCTGTGAGAGCGCATGAAGGTCAAGAACAGGCTGGGGTCACGCTGGAGGGTGGCAGTGGGTGGACAGATGCAAAGCTGGTGCGATCATTTCCAAACTGCCCGGCTGCTGGAGCCTGCTGTCACCTGAAGCCGGGAGCAAACAAACATTTACCCAGTGTGGAAGATCAGTCCAGGGCTGAACTGGAGAACTGAGTTATTTGAGAACAGAGGTACCCTCAGGTTTTAATCTAGCAGCCATGAAGGACCAGCCCTGCAGCTTCTTATGCTGTCAGGGCCTTCAGGGCTGCTGCTCAGGGATGCAGCACAGTGCTGTCTGTCCCCAGAATTTCTCCCAGCTGTGATGGAGACTCCTTGAAGACTAACAGCCACCCTAGCCTGCCATTCAGTGGCTCCTCGGGAGTCACAGGGCGATGAATATCAGTAAACAGGGCAAGCAGCAAGCAGGTACTTCTCCGTTTCCTTCCCGAGACTGATGGGCGCTGTGTATCTGAGTATTGTCTCTTCTTGTGGGATGTCCAAAATGGCATAGCTGCACCCCAGCAGCATTTGTGAGAGCTCACAGTGGGTCCCTCCTGCTTGGATGCAGCCATGTTATCATTCCAACTAGCTCAATTCAGTGTGCAAGAAGTATGTGAAAATTCCCTTTTCCTAAAAGAATATAAAGGTTTTCATATAATTTGACAATTTCAAGAAATTAGTTCTTTTACTTTAAGGGATGAGGAAACAAAGTTTGGGAATATAACAATGAAACCAAATGGTTCAATGAAACCAAAGCTTCAGGGATACATTTTCTCAGGATGACTAGTTTTACAGTCCTGGTGGAATTTCTCCTTTTAATTAAAACCAAGTAATTTTCAGAACACGTTACATGCATCTTGAATAAGAACTATTCTAGGAGCTTGCAAAACTAAATCTGAAATAGTTATCCTTAAGCTTAACTAAATGATCCACTACTACAGGAAGTCAAGAGAGGGGGCAGACCTTTCCACTAACACCTTTTTGAGTCTTAAGTGCAATACCCTTGTTCATCTTCTTTTAATTAACGGCAAAGACAGTTCTTGTGTTGTACACGCCAGCTCTTACCAGGTGGTGCCATGCTGAATGATTAGGTCTTAACGTGGAGAAAGGAATTCAGGCCTAAAAGGGCTGCTCTTCTTCCTGATATGTTGCTGTCGCTCTGATACTATTATAATACAGAATAACAAAGCCTGAGTAGAACAGTTCCTGTTTCCTTGCCGTTGTGATCCCCTATATATTCTCTGTTCTATACCTGTGCTCACACATCATCTTAGCACGGAAGGAGCTAGCAATTTGTATGTTTATTAGTCACGCTCCTCAGCCTCATAGTTTTATCAGAGCTAAAACCATGAACTATTTCATGGTCAGCCTCATTCCCACATTTGAAGAACTGGAGCTTATGGGAGCGTGACTCCAGAACAAATTATAAATGATAACATTGCTGAATTTCCTAGTACTATTTGTTTCTTTGGTGATACGCTTTTTCTTCAGGGTTGTCTGAGTAAGGATAAAATCCTATTTTTAAAAGCATATTGAACGCGTTAGCTAAGAAGTTTTAGTATTTTGACCAGGCACGGATAGCTGAACCTTGTGTCATTAGTTGCTTGACATGGAGCCTGGTGTTAAAAATAAATCTTCAAGGAAAGACCAAGCTCTAAGTATTGAAATGCCAATATACTTTTAAAAGATCTTAAAAGGGATTTTTAGATTTTTAAAGAGACAATTATCTTCTTTTGTGATTCATGAAAGTAATATTTCTTGAAAGACACAGTAAAACCATCCATGTAGTCATTAAAAGAGATATACTAGTTGCACTAGTTGCAAAACTGATAACAAGTCATGGAGCTTGCAGTGAGTTATATATCCAAATAGGAATAAACTTATCAATCTAGTTCCTGTTACTGGACTCCAGGGTGAAAAAGGGAAAGAGAGGTGACAAATTTTGGTTATGTACTACTCAAAGTTGAGCTTTATTCCTATCACAGAAGGTAAGATCTATAGGAATCTCTTTCCAGTCTTGGATCAATAGATGATGTTACACAAGTGTGCCATCTTACGCTCACTTTGAACTTCATGGTATTTCCTGGAGGAAAACTTAGCCTGTTTTTTCCAAGTTGTTCCATTTTTAAGAGAATGTTTTATTCTCAATTTATTTTATGGCATTGCACTGAGCAAATATAATTCAATTCTCTCATTGTTTTGCCGATGAGAGATTGTTATTGAAATACAAACCATCTTTCTACTGTCAGTGAATGGTTAACAGTTTTAAAAAACACTTATCTGGGAAATGGCTGTAGTTAAAGACACAGGAATTGCTTTACTTAAGATGAAGTAGTTGCCTCATCCACCACAAGCATGATATAATTAATAGACTGAATTTTTCATCTCTATCACATTGATAGTGAACTTGAAATGTAATCTGCCTGAATTTTGATATTTTTCTAATTCGTTGTAGAAGTGATTGCTCACTACTAATAAGAGGCAAGCTGATATCATGTATATTTCTAGTTATTATGAGTTCATATTTCATTACTTGAGTGTGAAAGCACTTTTAAAAGTTATTCTTGTTTTTTAAGTATATCTGCCAGTTGTTTCTCACTCCTGTCCCAACTGCATTAAGGATATGTATTAATCATACCTACGTATGATTCTGGAGATACCTCCAGAGTCATAAAGCCAAGAGAATAACCAGGCATATCATATATGGCTGTGCTTGGACACCTGAGTGGGAGTGGAGGAAGAGAAAAGATATCACCCCCATGTTGTTTCATTACATAGAGATAGCCACAACTTACACTTACACATATGCTTTTGCCTTTAGCTTGGTAGTCTTTTTCCCTGTGCAGCTCCGTGTCACTCTGTATCACATATTATGAAAGCTGTTGAAAAGCATATAGGCTGTTACAACAGGAATGTCTCCCCACCTAAGTACCATCTGCTCATGAGTGCTAGAAGTTGAATCCACCAGTCAAACTGCTTGGAGGCAGCAGAAACAAGGTACAGAAACTTGATCAAAGGGGACTGCTTGATGCTTCTGCTTCTTTCTGGTCTGTTGGTGAAATCATGCCATCCTCCTCAGAAGCCTGCCTACTCATCGTTGGTTTTTTTAAAAAAAAAAGTTTGGTCTTCTTAGAAGTTGCTAGAATCAAAGCAAATGCCTGAGTATCTGTAATTTCACTTTAATAAAGCATCTACCCTGCCGGTTTACTGGGGAGAGTTTGAAAACATAAAGTGGGCGTTTGATAGTGGCAGCGAGATCAATGAGACTTTCCCATACCTGTGAAATGGAAAAAGAATGACCCTTAATGCGGTCTTTTCCCTTCCCTTCCCTTCCCTTCCCTTCCCTTCCCTTCCCTTCCCTTCCCTTCCCTTCCCTTCCCTTCCCTTCCCTTCCCTTCCCTTCCCTTCCCTTCCCTTCCCTTCCCTTCCCTTCCCTTCCCTTCCCTTCCCTTCCCTTCCCTTCCCTTCCCTTCCCTTCCCTTCCCTTCCCTTCCCTTCCCTTCCCTAGAAGGTTATCAGGTCTTAGATGCTGATACCAACACAGCCCCTTTAGCCTGCTGTTTCTTCTGCAATTAGGTGAAGCAAATGGAGAGCATTTGCTGCTCCTTTAGTTCATCCTGTGTGCTTTGGCCCCATAGTTTAAGGAGGGGGAAAAAAGCAGCTTGGATGTCAACAACAGAAGAACTTCACTTTGAAGTGAACTTTCGCTTTGAAGAACAGAAGAAAGACGGCCCAACCAGGCCATTCCCTCATGAAAGGAGGCTGCAGAAGAGAGAAGAGGGAGAAAATACGCTTGTTAGTGCAAGAGCCAGGCTTGATTCCGTGCCTTGCCACTACCTCCCTCCTTTCCCTTTATCCAGTCCGCTCAGAGTGAGTTAACATGTCTAAGAGCAGTTGTTGCGGTGGGAGTAAGTCGCTGTAAGACTGCAGCTCATTATCTAACCTCTCCTCACGGGAAGGATGAAATCCCCGTCTTTCAGAAGGCCGCGGTGCTGAGTGTAGTATACCGAGAGGCAACGCTGAGGTGCTCGTAGCTGTGAAGATCACAGAAGCACCATGCCTGAGCTGCGTCTGCGCTAGCTGGGTGTGCTGGGAAGCTTTGCTTTCGGTCCTTTCAAGGTTCCTTTTGCATTATTTATCATGGCGATCTGGGAGAATGCAACCCCTTGGGAGCAATGAAGGTGTCACGGGCAGGGCTCATGTCAAGCTACTATTAGGGACAATACTCAAGGGACAAGGTATTCTTAGTATGGTAAACTATGAATAAGGAGACTCAGTCTGAGTACAACCAGTGCTCATGAATTTAAAAAAAGCTTTGAGCTTTCACTTCAACCAGGCAGGCTCCTGAGTGCTTATCAGCAGTAGAGTAGCTCTGAAATTTAGCCTGTTACAATCCCAGCATATATATACTTCTATTCCTCGTTTCTGGACTTCAAACATGTCGAAGCAGAATATGAAATAGAACGTGACCAAGCTGTATTGAAAGTTAGACGTAATTGTGAGTCTGCAGATAGCACAGCTGCCTCACGTAAATCCTAAGAGATCGCTCCTTTCACGACAGAGCCTGGAGAGGCTGGCCAGGGGTTTCTTTTCAGGAGCTGCTAATTCTGACAGAGGAGTGAAGGAACATTTAGTCCCTATTTCACACCATGTTTCAGAAGTGCAGCATTTTACCTTTCCACTTCACTTTCCTCATGATGTTGCTTTGGGTTTTCTTCTTGTCTGTGATCAGAGGAGGCTGTTGCTTGCTTCTGTTTCTCTATGGTCCTTTGGTGAAGTTACTCCTGCTCTAAGAGGGAGCAAAGCCTGCTGTTTCTTACTCTCTGGTCACCAGCTTACAGTTCTTAGTTTTTATAAAGCTGCTAGAATCAAAGGAAACACCAGAATATCTCTTGTTTCAGTGTAAGAGAGAGAGTCCACCTCGCTTAGCTGGTGGTAAAAGCTTGAAAACACGAAGAAGGTATATATGGTAATGGTACAAAGGGCAGAAAAACTCCCCAGGCTTGTTTTTGAACCTCATTTTTTCGGTACCAACTTCAAGATTTTGGCTGCTTGGCAGTAGCGCTATCGCCAGTATGCTGAATTTGAATGCACACCCGAACACATGCATCCACACACGGTTCTTTGGGGCTCAGTTACTCAGCCTCCTTCTTGGTGCAGGGCTGTTTAGCAACCGTTTTCCTTGCTTTAAACTGCAGGTTTTGCCTCACATACGCATGGTGATTGCTTTGCAGCGAGAGAAGTTAGTCCCGCCTGTGCAAAACTGTTTATTTACAGGTGCTTTCTTAACTGCTTTGTTCAGTTGTCTTTTCCTTGTGAGTCCCCATCAGATTTCCCCCTCTATCAGTGCACGAGTGGAGAAGGGCTTCCTGACACCCCCTGTGGCAGCTCCAGCTCTGTGGTCTAAAATAAGCAAGGCTGTGGCTCTGGCTGTCCCAGCTTTCCCTCTCGGTGCTGAGAGCTGGGTGTTTACTCTTCTGTGTAAACTGGTGATTCATATGAATGTGCTCAGCTATGTGGGAAGAGCCACAGAGGAGTAATATGAAAATGAAGGTTTTTTTCCCAAAGAATCTTTTGCAAGGTTTTACTTTGATTTCTTTAGAAATCTTTGGTTCCCTTCTCCAGATCACAAACAGAAAGCCAGATGGATTTACTTTTTTTTTTTTCCCTAGCTAAAAATTATAGTTTCACGTGTAACTGCAGGTGAAAAGCCCCCTGCCAAGTTAAGAAAATAAAAAAAAAGCTTTTAGACCAGCCCCTATTTCACTATTTCTTTCCTTCACAGGCTCTCTCTTCCCCAGTGCCTCCAACATCTTCCTTTGCCCTCCATCTCTCTGCCTCACCCAAGGTCCCTCACTTGCTTCCCATCTGCTTCTTCCCAGCTTTGAACATTTCACCCCACCTTGCGCTGTTTGCCTCATTGCAGATCTTTCTCAGTAGCTTCACTGAAGATGTTTCTCAGCTTTCTTGAGTCATCTCCGGGTCATTCTTTAGCTTGGGTTTTGATAAACAGAGCAAGAACGTAGGTTGTCTTATGTGATCGTATCTTCAAGTCACAAGGCTTGGCTGCAGTGGGCAGGGTCATTCAGAGTTACCTTCCCCAGAAAACTCTTATTTAAAGTTAATCTTTTGTGTGTATCCTCCACAAGACCAGACCGTCATGAACAACACCTTATGCGACGAACCCAGCCGGCATGGGAAGGATGTGGGTGGCAGCATGGGGACAGAGCATCATCCTGGATACTTTACCTATATACACATCTGGGCAAAGCTGGGAAAGGCCGTATTGCTTCGGGGCCAGCAGCAGCACACTGCCTGAGTCCTCCAATGGGGAGCCCATGGGGGATGACCCTGTGCTTCCTCCTCAGCGTCGGGGAGCATCTGCCACTCGCTTCAACCCCCGGGGGCCAGGGGATGCCATCCATCTTCGGCCGGGGGTGCCAAGCACCCGTGTGCTCAGGCGTGTGGGAGGGAGCTGCAGGGTGGCAATCGCCCGCGTGGCACACGCACACGATCTGCCATCGCTTCCTCTTCTGCTACCGCGATTTATGGCCTGGGGAACGGCTCCAGCTTCACGCCCTGGGTTTTGTAAGGCATTATTTGATTTTGCAGAGGGAAGTATATAAATTACTTGCTGAGTTATGCACTTGGTAAGGCCTTCTCTTCTCTTTGAACAGTGTATTTATTTTGGACTGTGTTTCCTTGGGCAGCAGGCACACGCAGGAGAGGGAAAGAAATATGATTCCTGGAAATATTTTAATGGGGTGACGTTAGCAGGGCACTCAAGGAGGTGAGACTGAGGCGTGAGTGCTCCGGATTGGAAATCCCTGCTGGGGTTGTGATAGGGGGGAGCTGAGCCTTGGGGTGGGAGGACAGGGAGTGTGGGAACCTCTGGAGAGAGAGCGCTAGACGATGGGAGCTCTGTGGTGGGAGCAAGACAGCTTGAGCTGAGGGCAAATTCAGGCTTAGCTGCTGGGACCACGTGTGTTCCTGCAGCGGAGCAAGTTCATGTGCACTGTATTTTGAGTTCTCAGTACAAGACAGACATCAACCTGTTGGAGTGGGTCCAGAGGAGGGCCATGAAGATGATCTGAGGGCTGGAGCACCTCTCCTGTGAGGACAGGCTGAGAGAGTTGGGGTTGTTCAGCCTGGAGAAGAGAAGGCTCCAGGGAGACCTTATAGCATCTTTCCAGTATCTGAAGGGTGCCTACAAGAAAGCCAGAGAAGGACCTTTTACAAGGGCATGTAGTGGTAGGACGAGGGGTAATGGCTTCAAACTGGAAGAGGGTAGATTTAGTTTAGATATCAGGAAGAAATTTTTTACTATGAGTGTAGTGAGACACTGGCACAGGTTGCCCAGGGAAGTTGTGGATGCCCCATCCCTGGAAGTGTTCAAGGTCAGGCTGGATGGGGCTTTGAGCAGCCTGGTCTAGTGGGAGGTGTCCCTGCCCATGGCAGGGGGGTTGGAACTAGATGATCATTAAGGTCCCTTCCAACCTGAACCATTCTATGGTTCTATGAGATTCCTCTTCCTCCAACTGACGGTGAGTACTTCTTGCACCACCATATTTCTATGCCAGAAGGAGCAGACCGGTTTGGGAACAGCCCAGTTTGGTGAGCAGCCCAGTTTCCCTGCAACAGGATGTGCTTAGGCTCAAACCATAAGCCATTGTCTTTTTTTAAAGTTACATAATGATCAGCGTGAGCAGGTACTTTTAAATTACAATAGCTCTTGTGTTATCAGTATCACAGGAAAATGGGGTCAGAAAAGTTAAATGATACATACAAGGTATATCTCTGGTGCCTAGTGCTGGGCTCGCACCCACCAGCCTCTCTGCTTGGGAACTTCAGAAATAAAAGGGGAAAAGTGGAGACAGAGCCCTTGCGAATTCACCTAACCACTGGCGTAACGGTCAGAGGGATGCTGACCATAATGAAGGTCCTATATGGTGCCTGCATTCTGCATTTATGCATTTTAACTTTGTGATAATATTTTGGAGAGGTGTATGACTAATGCCTCAAAGCAGCCAAGAAAGTGCACAGCTTGCCACATTGCAGGCCCAGTGCTTTGCTCAAAGTAGCAGATTTTATTTTTCCTAACATAAAGCTCTTTTTTTGCAAGGAGGAGAAATTTTAAAGTGAGTGTAATATCATGGTATTTATATGGGACATCAGACGTGCTGCACTCCGTCTGAAGAGCCACCCCAGTGCCTGGAGTAACGCAGCCCTCGCCACCAGTTACTGACAGCAATTCTGCCAGGGCATTTCACTTTCAAATAAACCCCATTGGAAATATAATATAATAAAAGGGGAGGCAGTGGGGAAAACAGAGGAGTGCTGGGTGGGAGAGAGATGAAGGACTGAAATGCTCAGGGAGACACATGGATAGAAGCTCAGATCGCTCGGCCACTGTGTGCCACCGTCCCCAGCCCCGCACACACATGCAACCTTTAGCACTTGAGAAAAAGCAATAAAAATAATAACCCCCCCCCCGAGACACAAACCTCACAAATTTTATCAATTGCTCATTGATACAGTCAGACAGGTAATTATTGTATAGGCTTAATTGTGCCTATCCGGAATGAATGGCGTGCAGCTCACGAGCCCTGTGGGTGGTGGAAGAGCCCTGTCTGCCCCCCTGGCAGAGGAGAGGAGGGAGGGAGGGATGCAGGAATGCAGGAGATTCAGGGATGCAGGGGTGCTGGGCCCAGTCCTCCTCCCAGGGATCTTCCCAGCAGATGTCACTGTTCACCCACCAAATAAAACCACTCCCAGGCAGTAGTAAAGGGCCCTTGGAAAAAGCCACCGCAGGCTATTACTTAAAAATGAAATACGCCGCCTCAGAAGAACGCTTCCACTTGGAAGTAAGAGTGAGAGCGGTTTATTTTTATAAAGGTGGCAGGGGACGGAGGGTTGCTGTAAACCTGCAGGAGGGTGTTACTGCGAGGGCTGTGCCCGCAGCAGCCCCCCGGCCCCGCTCTGCCTTAGCTGCCACGCAGCTTTAGGGTGGGCAACGGGGGTGAACGGGCACCTCCGAGGGTGGAGGAGGCAAGCTTTAGCTGGGCTCACTAATGTTCCTGCACTGCAGGGTTTAGTAGGATTTAATCATGAGTAATAATTTAGTGGTTTAATCATGACATAATTTTGTGGGATTAAATCATGACTAGCCCTGCCCACGTTTTATTTATTCAATATATAGGTCTTTATGATGTTATATAGATACAAAATTCATATTAAATATCGTAGGAGCTGTACATTTTTTCCCTCAGTACATAAATTAGCCATGAACAATTTGAAACTAGGCAATTTCTAGTGGAAGCAAGTTACATCCTTATTCTCTTTTTGAGATTTTTCAGAGGTACTCTTCTGCCTGGAGAAAGGCTATAGGAGGGCTTTGTTTTCCATGCGGTATGACAGAGCTGTGCCTGGCACGCAACCGAAGTATCACTGCAGAGATATGCAGATACTACGATAAAGAAGCTCAGACACCAGAGTGACAGGAGAGCAGAAATGCTGCACTGCACACAGAAGGCGATGGGTAGCTGGGGATCTTGCTGGCCTGGTGATGGGGATGTAAACGGGATAATTGTGTTCAATGTGGGACATCAGAAATGTCCACAACTGTATAGTTGCAAATTTCATCCTTGGTGATTTTGCATTTTAAAACAGGCGAGAAAGTGTGCATGAAGAGAAGTAATCATCTTACTGCTGGGATACCAGTGACACTGGTAGGGGCACTCAGCGCAGAGTGGGAAGGGACAAAGCTGTGCGCTACCCTGCTTATCTCAGCCCCTCCGGCCTGCAGAGCACTCCTGACATTACAAAATGCCCTGAAGAAGGGCTTCTCTACCTGAAAACCTGTTCATTTTTTTTCCATTCCAAAATCCTGGCTTTTTCTGCCAGACTAACCTCCCTTCTCTGCTCACCCCACTGACACACTTGTGCTTTCGTAACAACAGCAGGCTCCAGTCGAGCAGAAGTTTAGGCGGCTTCCCCTGTTGTCCCCTGTTGTCCTATGGGAAATCTGCTGCTGAATCCCCCCTCTTGATCCGATTGAGTTTCCAGACTGAATTATTCATAGGCATTTAGCCTTGTGCCAGCATTGTCTTTTGGGGTAAGAAGCTCCTCTGCCCTCCGGCAGGCGTTTCTAGGAAAGCAATCACATCCCTCTCTGCCTCTCCTCCGCAGGGTAAACAACCCGGGCTCTCTGGGTCTCCGCTTGTTGGGCTGGTTCCCCATCGCTGGCCCTCCTGGCAGCCCTGCATGGGATCTGGGCTTTTCATCTTCCTCCTTGTGAAGGGGGGTGAGCAGAAGCGGGGTGCTGTGCTGGGTGAGGCTCACCTGTACATCAGTTTTACCAGGAATTTTTTCATTCCTCTAAGGAGCTCATGATGGGAAAGTTTGAGCTGTCGCTGATGTCCGAAAGCTAGTGTCTGCATTCAGACTGAAAGCCATTGCTAAGATACTCCCCGAGATTGCCCCAAACCAGATTTCCTTGAGGAACCTCACCCGTGATTTCCTCTTAGCCCGAGAACTCTCCTTATGGAGCCACTTCAGTCTCCCCTCCAAATTGTGCTTCATCTACTTGGCATGTCCTAACACTGAACTTTATTTCCAACATTACGAAACAGCAATGAAGGTGGCTCTGTATGGAAGATGAGGTGTACAAAACATACCATGGGTGGGCCGAACCCATTGCTATTTTTTCAGTTATTCATGAAGCCTCAATATAAAAACAGTTGATTTAAGCAAAAGAGTAACTGGGTACCCAAACCCTGCAGAGCCTGTGTTCACCCGTGGGGCTGGGTTCCTTCCATGGGCTCTGGCCTTCCCCCTCTGACTCATACGGTGTTTCCATTAACTTTGGTGGAAGCGGGAAGGGTTTGTTACAGAAAATATTCGAGGCAGACCATTTTGGGGCCAGGGAGGAGATGCCCAAGAGATGCTGCCAAAGGGGAAGGAGCCAAAGCGGGGTGGGAGGCCGGGGCTGGGTCCCTGCGAAGTGGTGGCAGGATGAGCAGGGCGATGCTCCAGGTGGGCTCGGGGTCCAGAGTCACTCTCCACCCGCATGTGCCTCTCTGGATAATGGGACCACCACGACCACCAGCCGTGCGTGGGAATGAAGAGCCCAAGTCAGGGTACGCGTCAGCAGCCCGGGTGAGGCACTTCAAAAGTCTTCTTCTCGGAAAGTGGCTGGAAATTTTCCTAAGGCTCTGGAGTGATAAGGCACTCCCTCATCGCCTGACTTTTTCCCTGCCTGACATCAGATTGCCACACTTGCCGGCTCTCAGCTCAGCCAAGAGCCATTATAAATTCCCCCTCATCAAATGCAAACTGCTTGTCTGGCAGAGTTAGAGAAGACATATTCTGTTCCTTGGGTTTCCCTGTGACTAAAATGTGCTGCAGCGAATAGATCAGCCCCTGGAGAGTACCTTGTTTGGGAGAGGAATTTATCAGTGTCCGGGGTGTAAATTAGACACGGTGCAGACCTGGAGTAAGAGGAGGGGGGAAGCTCAGCATCTGCACATCACGCTGGTGCAGTGTCTCCTTCTCTGGCACTGCCAGGAAGAGTTTGTCTCCCCAGAGAGTCTGGGCAGTGATTTGCTATTGGGTGCTGCGGCCCCAGCATCACCCAAAAAGAGCGTCGCAAACATGAGTATTAGCAATGTCATCAAATTGGGCCTAAATAGCATCAGACTAAGGGCATAGTATGGGCTTCAGCTACAAAGTTGAGCAATTTGTGGTTAGATGAGTACATGTGGACAGCCGGCTGTGAACCAGGTGTCCAAGCCCTCTTCTGCTCAGTGGAGTTCAAGGGCTTCATTCAGGACCCTCACTACAGGTATCTGAGTTACCTTCACTGGCAGAGGTGGTATGGGACCAGTGGGAGATCTGTGTCCTTCTGGAGCTGCAGCAGAAGACATCTCAAGTGTCCCTGGCTGGCTATGGCATTAACCCTACCCTAACTCACATTTAGGCACCTGAATGAAGGAATTTCACCTCCAATGTAATCCTCATGGCTTTCCCTCAAAATGACCCAAGAGAAAGGTTTTGGGACTTGGAAATGGGTGTAAAAAAAAAAAAAAAAAGTATCTAAGCTGTTACTGATGGAAAGCTTGTGCTTTGCTAAATTATACTGATTCATGAAAAATGCCACCTCCTCACAGCAAAATGCATATTTTTGTTGTCAAAAGGCAGGTTGTACCACACAACTAGGCTGCAAGGACTTCTTCACGTGGAGCGCTGGGTCGTCTCGTGGGATGGATCATCTTAGCTGGCTGCTCACACCATAGCAGAAGCAGAAACAAGAGGCTCCTGAATCAGCACTGTCGTGAAACACAGCAATACTCCCAGCCAAACTTTCAGAGAAAATCTCATGTTTTGTCTGTAAGTTGGACATTTCCATGGAAATGCCCATAAAACCTTTTCATTTCAGGCATGCTGGCAACAGGTGGGGGAAGCCTAACCCGAAGGGGAAGAAAGATCCTGGGACAAGAATTAGCAGGGCTCATTCATAGGGCTTTAAACTAGGTTTGAAGGGGGATGGGGATGGGGATGAAACCAGGATTACAAAAGTGGTGCCTGGGAGCATCATACCAGTGCTTCTGAGCAAAAGTGTTAGCAAGGTCTTGCAATCTGTCTCAGTGATGATGGGGGATGGTGATTTGTGTGCTAGGAAAGACATGACGCGTAGTGATAATTTGGGAACTACAGAAGTGTCCGAGCATGATCAGGTGCAAATTAGGGCTTGTCCCCCCAAGGAAGTAGCAGAACAGTTAGCCCAGCTGAAGTGCATCTACACTAATGCACGCAGCATGGGGAATAAACAGGAGGAGCTGGAGGCCATTGTTCAGCAAGGAAACTATGATATAGTTGCCATCACAGAAACGTGGTGGGAAGACATACACAAGTGGAGTGCGGTAATCGATGGCTACCAACTTTTCAGAAGGGATAGGCAAGGAAGGAGAGATGGTGGGGTGGCCCTCTATGTTAGGGGCAGTTTTGAATGTCTGGAACTTAACAGTGTGAATGACAGTGTTGAGTGTGTATGGATAAGAATTAAGGGGAAGGCCAACAAGTTAGACATCGTGATGGGAGTTTGTTATAGACCCCCTAATCAGGATGTAGAATCCGATGAAGTATTCTATAAGCGGCTGGCAGAGCTCTCACGATCATTTGCCCTTGTTCTTGTGGGGGACTTCAACTTCCCAGATGTCTGCTGGAAATATAACACAGCAGAGAGGGAACAGTCCCGGAGGTTCCTGGAGTGTGTGGAAGACAACTTCCTAACGCAGCTGGTGAAGGAACCAACTAGGGGAAGTGCCCTACTGGATCTACTGTTTGTTAACAGAGAAGGTCTTGTGGGGGATGTAAAGGTTGGAGGTCGTCTTGGGCACAGTGACCATGAAATGGTAGAATTTTCAATTCTTGGTGAAGCAAGGTGGGGAGCCAGCAGAACTGCCACCTTGGATTTCCGAAGGGCAGACTTTAGCCTGTTTAGGAGCATGGTCGAGAGTGTCCCTTGGGAGGCAATTTTGAAGAGCAAAGGTGCCCAGGAAGGCTGGTCATACTTCAAGCAGGTGCTCTTAGAAGCACAGGAGAAGGCCATCCCCATGTCTCGAAAAACAAGCCAACAGGGATGAAGGCCAGCCTGGCTAAATAGAGAGCTTTGGCTGGACCTCAGGAAAAAAAGGAAAGCCTACATTCTCTGGAAAAGGGGGTTGGCAACTTATGAGGATTATAAATATATAACAAAGCTATGCAGGGGGAAAATTAGAAGGGCCAAAGCTCAATCAGAACTCAGCTTGGCCACTGCAGTTAAAGAAAATAAGAAGAGATTCTTTCAGTATATCAATAGAAAAAGGAAGACTAGGGAAAATGTAGGCCCACTGATGAATGAGACGGGTGCCCTAGTGGTGGAAAACACAGAGAAGGCAGAGTTACTGAATGCCTTCTTTTCTTTGGTCTTCACTGCTAAAGCTGTCTCTCACGAATCCCATACCCTGGAGGCAAGGGGGAAGGTCTGGAGAGAGGAAGATTTTCCCTCAGTTGAGGAGGACTGGGTCAGAGGCCACTTGGCCAAGCTGGACATTCATAAGTCCATGGGCCCTGACGGGATGCACCTGCGAGCGCTGAGAGAGCTGGCAGACGTTATCGCTAGACCACTCTCCATCGTCTTTGAAAGGTCATGGGGAACAGGAGAGCTGCCTGAGGACCGGAGGAAGGCTGACATCACTCCAATCTTCAAAAAAGGCAAGAAGGAGGACCCAGGGAACTACAGACTGGTTAGTCTGACCTCTGTCCCTGGGAAGGTAATGGAGCAACTCATTCTGGATGTTATCTCCAAACATGTTGAGGAACAGGAAGTTGTTGGAAGTGGTCAACATGGATTTACCAAGGGTAAATCGTGCTTGACCAATCTGATAGCTTTCTATGATGTTACAACTGGTTGGCTGGATGAGGGGAGAGCCGTAGATGTCATCTACCTTGACTTTAGCAAGGCTTTTGACACTGTCTCCCATAACATTCTCATTAGGAAGCTGAGGAAGTATGGGCTAGATGAGGTGACAGCAAGGTGGATTGAGAGCTGTCTGTGTGACGGAACTCAGAGGGTTGTGACCAGTGGCACAGAGTCTAGTTGGAGGCCTGGAACCAGTGGTGTCCCCCAGGGGTCAATACTCGGTCCAGTTTTGTTCAGTATATTCATTAATGACCTGGATGATGGGACAGAGTGTATCCTCAGCAAGTTCACTGATGATATCAAACTGGGAGGGGTGGCTGACACTCCAGAGGGCCATGCTGCCATCCAGCGTGACCTGGACAGACTGGAGATTTGGGGAGAGAAGAACCTAATGAGGTTCAACAAAAGCAAGTGCAAGGTCCTGCACCTGGGGAGGAAGAATGCTAAGCACCAGTATAGGTTAGGGGTGGACCTGCTGGGAAGTAGTTCTGAGGAGAAGGATCTGGGGGTCTTGGTAGATAGTAAATTATCCATGAGCCAACAATGTGCCCTTGTTGCCAAAAAGGCCAATGGAATCCTGGGCTACACAGGGAAGAGTGTGGCCAGTAGGTCGAAGGAGGTCATTCTCCCCCTCTACTCTGCACTGGTGAGGCCACAACTGGAATACTGCGTCCAGTTTTGGGCTCCCCAGTTCAAGGGGGACAGGGAACTGCTGGAGCGAGTCCAGCAAAGGGCAACTAAGATGATTATGGGACTGGAGCAATCTCCCTTATGAGGAAAGGCTGAGAGAGCTGGGACTCTTTAGCCTGGAGAAGAGAAGGCTGAGGGGAGACCTTATTATGGCATACGAGTATCTAAAGGGTGGGCTGAAGGAGGATGGTGCCAGACTTTTTTCAATGGTTTCCAGTGACAGGATGAGGGGCAATGGGCACAAGCTAGAACATAGGAAGTTCTGTTCAAACACATGGAAAAACTTCTTTATGGTGAGGGTGACAGAGCACTGGAACAGGCTGCCCAGGGTGGTTGTGGGGTCCCCTTCTCTGGAGATTTTCAAGACTCGCCTGGATGCAGCCCTGAGTGATGTGCTCTAGGCAATCCTGCTTTAGCAGGGGAGTTGGACTAGCTGATCTCTAGAGGTCCCTTCCAACTCTGAAGATTCTGTGATTGTGTGATTTCTTTACATTTTGATTGAGAAAAGAGTTTGTTTTCTGGCCAGCCTTAGAGAGAGCTATCGTGGGAAAGGCAAGGGCTCCATCTCAGGGGTGTTCAGCAAAGGGCAGAAGGCAGGACCAATGGTGTGTTTCAGATGACAGCGGTCATCAACACCCCACCTGTTGTTACAGAGAGGCTTACAAACACTGGTTGGAGAGGGGAGCCCAGGGGCTGGCTTTGCAGGAGAGGCAAGACAGCATCTTCTAATAGGTGGCTCTACACAGAGCTGAAATGAACAAACCGGGGAGAAATGGCCTTTGAGAGGCTTGGAAAAGTAAATGGCAGGGTTCATGAAGCATAAATGGTTCCGAAGACTGAGAAAATCAAGGTAAAGCTACCAAATGAAACAAAAAAATAGCTGAACTCTTCCTGCCATTCCTCTGTGGGATCATTAATAGAATTCCTCTCCTTTTCTTTACCACCTGCCTTGATGAAATATCTACGAAGCGCAGCTGAGACTACTGCTGCCTCAGTCCAGTGGAAACTGCCCAGTGTGTTCAGAAGTTGCTAAGAAAAAATGGACATACAGGCAGACCGTGTGATTGCGTTAGGCTTATTTCCTTCAGCGCACAGGCTAATTGCAAACCTGCAACGTTCACATGAACAAACGGCCCCCACTGAGCCTTACCTTGGACTTGTGGATGCTAAGAAGTCAAACCAGGTCGTAGTCTCTCAAGTCAATACTCGTTTTAAAGTATTTTTTACAAAGGGTGTGGAGAGGCAGAGAAAGGTCATGCATTGTTCAGGGGCAGATTGAGGGGATTAATGTCCCTGGCTCTCCTGCTGTGACCACTGCGTCACGGTACAAGAAGTATTTTGGTCGTGTGATACTCAGTTTTGCAAGCATGTGAACCCGTAAGACCAAAAATAGTCAGAAATGGAAGCTTACCTAAAATACTTAAAAGAGCACAGTGTTGCTACTAAAGATTTGGTTTTTAAAATTTTCATAGTAGTGACACAAAAGTCTTGCCCAGCACTTAACACCTGCAGATAGTAACAGCTGCATAATCTCAGTAATTACGCAAACAACATTCTAATGAAGCAAACTCAATTTAACTTTCCCCTATCCTTTCCCCCAGCTAGAAACTCATTGCTAATAAAAAAGCCTATCTGTGTTTATTTTAAAGAGGAGAAATGCTGGCAAGACCATTTAAACCAAATGAAGGAAACAGAACTGAGATACAGCTCCATTGACTTAAAGGCCTTATACCCTTCCTTGGTATTTAATATAAATGACTGTGCAGTAAAAATTTGGGCTAACTTACTAAAAATGTGGGATTTATTAGTTTTTTCCATCCAGGGGACTCCACGCTTGCAGTTCTTCACCACTCCACGTGAAGAATTTGATTTTGAACCACAAAAGCTGGTTAATTCAATGCATGGCAGTAGAAAAAGTGGGGATTTGACCCTTTCAAAACTGCAATAACATGGAATTTGCATGGCAAGGGCAAATTTTACTTTTCACTGTAGGCTCTGGAAAGTAATACATGTATCAGGGTACGCATATGTCTCAGATAAGAAGTTTCCTGGCAGAAAACCTAGGCTTAGTCTAATGCTTATGGGACCGTTGAACAAAAAGACTAAGGTGTTCTAGGTAACTCTTCTTCCAGAAAACGCTTTCCGATGTTCCTGCTGGTGAGGAACATCTTCCTTAACAGAGGAAGTACCAGACCTGAGAACAAACTTGAAGATAGAAAAGCTTAATATTTAAAAATCATTTCTAAAGATCTTAAATAGCCCAAGTGGCAGAGGTGTTTATGAAATGAATTCTGTGGCATCGATACACTCCAGCAGAACTCAGTGAACTTTAAGAAGCTGGAAATTCAGTTGTGCATGGTCCAAACCAGAGAAAGCTGCCCCGCATCTCTTTAAAGAGTAAAAATGACTGTTTAGCCTGATAGGTTTTGACTGCACACTGACTGTAACCAGACCTGCCGTGGCCACATGTGTAGACTGAGTGATGGTAGGAGGACGTTGTCCTGTGTCCTCCTCTCCCAATAGTCCTGTGCCCTGGGAGGACCTGTGTCAGACAGGGGCTGCAGAGCAGTGTCACTCCAGCATTTAACGCCGATAATGGAAAAGAAATGGGGGTTTCAGATGGTCACTTTTGGGCCCCTTGACCTGGTGCTGTTAAATCCCAATTTGCAACACGTGCAAAAACCACACTGCGCATTCTGAGGGTTATGCATGTGGAGTCAAATCTGCATTTTACTGGTAGGAGGGGAATTTCGAGATTAGGTAATTCTCACCCTGCACATCCAAAAATAATATGGGCACTACTCGCTGATAGTGGCAATTTGCAGCTTCTTATTGTTTCTGTTTACAGCTTGAGCGTGGCGCTTTCCAGCCAGCACGTCCTTGGCTGTGTTTTCATTTTCTTTCTGTTCCTTTGTTCACATAAGTGTAAGATTTCTCCTTTGCTTAAGGCAGACTCTAAGCTCTCTGAATGGGTCTGTCTGATCCCATCCCTCCCAACCGCTTTGTGCTTTGTCCTCCAGATTTCTTTACAATTGAGCAGAGTGGATGTTGACTCATGATGTGGGCCAGATTCTGTCATTTTTCTCAGTTGGAGGTGGTCATAATTCAAGTTTTGGTGACAGGGTGTTGCCTTAGAAATGCAGGGTCACAATATGGACTTCCAGTATTTGTTGTTTCCCATTTAGAGCTCTTACCAGTAAAAAAAAAAAGACTCACAGGTCCTTGTTGTCAAACACCCTCTAAATCTATGTGATGATATTTTCATTTACTTTGTATTTACTAGTTAAAAATGCCACCTTCTCTGATTTATGTCTTGCAGTGTTCACCAGCAGCCTTTAAATATATCATAGCAAAGATTTATCAACATTTTCAACAATTCCCTATTGGAAGCAAGGCTTTGTGTGAAAAATTAGGAATTACACCAATCTCTGTCACATCAGGCAATAGCCACTCACTAATAAATTTTGCACCCAGACATATTTACCACTTCTTTAGTTTGTAAATGATTATCAGGCTTCTTAATGGGGCAGTGTTAATAATAATAAAAAAGAGAAAAATAGACATAAATAGCTTTCCAGAATATGACTAAATAGGACTAAATGCTTTGTTCCAGTATCTAGGACTTTGTCAGCTATTACCAGGCAGTGAATGAACATTTATTCAGCTTTGAGAGGGCCACCAAAGGTAAGTGATTAATAAGACTTTTAATGATTAGCTTCCAGTGTGTGAATGTCGTAGCAATGTAGCGTGCCCTCGGTGCAGTGCCCTCAATTTGAGCTGCTGCTTTTTCTCTGACCATCCACATGTAATTTCTTTGCTCGTTGCAGAGCCCGCTATTAGCCAAGTTCAAAGGAGAGTAGCTATAATTTAAGACTCTTATGCTTTCATTTGTTAGTCATCAAGATGAAATTAAGCACAAAAAACCCCTCAGTCACCGGACTGGCTCTGACCTGGCATGCCTTTAAACTAGGTGCCAGAGCGAGACAGACCCTGTGGGCGGTGCTGCTGCCCTGCTAGACCATCTCCATCATCGATGGAGAGCAATAGATAAAACCAAAAGGGAAATCGGCCAACGTAAGGTCTGAATGGCTTTCAGAAGTGCCTCTCTGGTGGCTACAGTGGGACCTGGGCATGCTGTTTTTCCAGCATGACTGTGCTAAGTGAGGTGAAAACATGCCTTTCTTGCCTTGGTTTTCAGGCCTGTTCCCTGTTCAGCCTTTTTGTCTCGTTATTGGTAATCCACCTGCCTTCAGCTCCACGTTGCTATTTAGAAAATAGTGCCAGTCTTTCCTAAGTTTATATTAAGACCAAAGTCCTCAGTGCTTACTATGTATGAGAGGAGATTTTTTTCCCTCCCTTTCCAGGGAAAGGTGCTGTATTTTGTCCCATCTGCAGCTTCCCAGTGCAAAAACACATCTGAGCACGTAGAGCAGAGGTGGTGCTCCCAAGGTCCTGTCTGGCAAGCTGGATACAGCCAATGCGCAGCTTCTGATCTCCTTTACAACTCATCCAGCTCTGCAGGTACTCATGCTTCCAGAGCAAATAAGGAATCAGTGACAGTCAGGGTTTAAGTCTTTCTGTATCATTTATCCAACTGGACATCCTTTCCAAAATGAAAGTCTCGTCAGCTCGTAATTGTTGTTGCACAAAGAAATGACAGGAAAATTATCCACCTATATTTTTGAGTGTACTATGTAAGGCAAGAAGACACATTATCCCACAGACTAATAAAAGATATTTTTCAACTCCCGTGTGTCCATGTCAGAAGATGCATAAATCTCAGCTATGGAGCTTGTTCTTTATTGCCTAAATTGCAAGTGAATTAATTGGTGCTGGAAGAGTAGCCACCTATGAAGTTGGATTAGTTGTAGGAGTATGGTTGTCTGTAGTAGGTTTGTTTATAGAACAGGCAGTTGCTTCCCCCCCCCGGCCCCTTTTCTTTTGTAAAATAACCAGTTAAATTCTTTCAGCTCTTACTTACTGGGTCTGGCTGGGATGAAGTTAGCTTTCTTCGCACCAGCCTGTGCGGTACTGGGCTTTGCATTTGTGGCTAAACCAATACTGATAAGACACCAATGTTTTGGCTACTGCTAAGCAGTGACTGCACAGTGTCAAGGCTGTCTCTCCAACCCTGTCACCCCAAAAAAGGCCAGTAGGTTGTGAGTGGGCAAAAGGCTGGGAGAGACAGCTGACCAAATGGATATTCCGTATCATATGACATTGAACTCAGCAATAAAAGCTGAGGGAAAGGAGGAGACTGAGGAGACAGTGAAGTAGCGAATAAATTCCTCTTTTTGTTTTGTTTCTGCACACAGCTTTTGCTTTTCTTATTAAACTGCCTTTATCTCAACCCGTGAGCTTTTCCATCTTATTTTCTCCCCCATGTCCTGCCGAGGAGGGAGAGTGAGGGAGCGGCTGGGTGGGCGTCTGGCGGCCAGCCAAGGTGAACCCACCACATCTTATCAGCACAGCATTTTGGTGACAACTTCAAAAGCTTCCAGCCTTTGTGTGACTTTCTGATTGGGTGCTCAAGATTTTAACCACTGTATTGCCAGTGATGAATTGAAAGGTTAAGTTTTACTATAGACTACGCTGGGCGTCAGTAGGGGCCATGATGACAGTGAGAGGAGGGTGGGCCTAAAAAGGGATAGGGAAAAGAAAACAAAAACACAGGCAAATGCTGTTTGTGATTAAAAACAACAGGGAATCAATTCAGAATAACTTTTTCTCCTTTAAACGGATGTTAGTTACTCTGTGTCTCCATCTCTGCCAGACTCCCAGCTGAAGCTGCACAGCTTGAGGGCTGTTGGCTTGCCCAGCTGCCCGTGCCAGCATTTGGACAGCTGGTAGGAGCCATTGTGTCAGCACTATCCTTGACCAAAAATATATACTCCTTACACAGGAACCAGAAAGCAGAGGAGAGCAGAAATCCAGCAGAGTGCTGGGGGAACAGAACCTCGAGCTGGGGTTTTTAATGACGCGATCTATGAAAAGCCTGAGAAACAAGATCATTAAACCTATTCTTGTAGGGATTTGCTGTTACATTTTTTCCCTTTCTTAGTTTTCACAGAACCTCAGTGACTCACCTGAAAATTTTCCTCCTCCAACAGCGCTTGTGTTTGACAGGAGGAAGCTGGTCTTTTCCATGTTCCTTTCCAGGAAAAGGCCAGAGGTAGCTGGAATTGAGTGGGTGAACCTGTGCCTGTCAGGTTTTCCTGTTGGGCATTTCAGATGTTAGGACAAGGAACACTCAGTAATGCTAAATATGCTAATAGGCACTATTCTTTTATGTTAACTCGTACATACAGCAAGCCCTCCTTATTCATTGATCAGATGAATAAGGCTATTTAGGCATATAAAGATACAACCAGATGACTCTTGGGATTTAGCAAAATTCCTCTATGGGATGAGATCATAGGGGCCCTGCATCCAGACCACCGCTGCAAGGAGCTGCACTGCAGGAGCTGCTCCTGCAGGAGGGTCTTGCTCCGGGGGAGCCAGAAGTGCCGGCAACCATCGCTGCTTGGCTAAAGAGCAGCTCCCGGGTGGGAGGTGAGGTTGTTCAGCACAGCAGGCAAAAGCCACACGTGTGAGCCCTTGGCTGAGCTGAGGGCAGTGCTGGCTGGTGGCTGTGCCCTCACAGCGTGGACCTGTGCTTCACTGTGGCCTGATTTGAGGGCCATAAGGTTGGGGGTCCTGCCTGCCACAAACACACGCCATAAACCTAGTCTGGCTCCACAGCCTAGGGCAAGGGATTCAATGTAAGGCAAGGAACTTCTGCTCCCTTTATTGTAATGAATTTTATGCATTTTAAGCTTTTAAGCAATGAGTGTATAAAAAATACATATAGTTCTGGAGGAGAGATGTATCTATCTATTTATCTGTCTATCTATCTAGATAGATAGTTCTGGAGCAGGCTTATGACTTTTATATCCAACATAAGCATCTAGCTGCTAGGACACAAAGTCAAACCCTCTCCTGTCATCTCACTTCCTGATGAATCTTTGCTAGGCAACGCAGAGGGTGTGGAGAGGAGACCCTTCCTCGGCACCACTGCCCCAGGGGGGTGGAACCTTCCCAGGGGGATTAGAGGGTGAGATGTGGGCTGGTTTTCCAAAGGAGGGAAAAAACCCTCAAACCCCATCCCTTAGGGGACTACTGCTACAATAAATCAGCAGCATTTGTACTCCTTTTGAAGCTAAGTTTTGCATTCACTCTGTTACTACAAAAGCTGCGTCAAGCGTAAAAACTGTGGACATAAAAAGAAGAAAGAAACTCAGAACAAATTCTCAGACTTAGGAAGTACAATTTTAATTTTAACAAAATTCAACCAGTGAGAAAAAGTCATATAAAAGTATAAAGCTACAGAAGTTATAGGTTTGATTATCTATTCTTATACTCCCACCTTCATTAAGCTGACCTCAGATGGTACATTCTAGCTGCTATCTCAGAAGTACTACCCTTGGGGGAGTATTTTTTTCTCCATAAAAGTACCAGTTTACAGTGTGTTTTATACTTTTCTTCCACCATTCTACTGACAGAAATTTGGGCTGTCAGCACTTTATCTTCTTTTGTGTGTTTTTCTTCCTCATTATATGCTGAATATCCACGTTTTTTAATTTCTCATAATTGCGTATAAATATATTGCCCTGGTAACTGTTCAAATACTTCAATGCTTCATTAATTTAACATACACAAGGCTCTGTGATTTCCAGGCTTTTAAAACTAGAAAAAAAAAAAAAAGTCTGTGTTTTGTTCCTGGGCCTTATGAACCACATAGTCCTGTGAATTCTGCAGAAAACTTCCTATGTATCAGATGATACATGAAGTATCAGATAAGTAGAAGGTGTGATTTACAGTAGCTCAGTTACTCCCACAGTCATAGTGACATACTGTCAGACTTCGTGCTAAACCTGGCTTCTGCAACCTCTAAAGCCTAAATGCTCAGGTGCATATCTTGCTTGATGAAGCTGAGAAAAAAGATCTCCTATGTTGTCTGTAATTTCTCATTTCAACTGAAATTGTCATAATTTCCTTTGGAGTCTGCAGTTTTACCCATCATGGTATCTGATGAATCTGACTCTGCTAAACCGCAGAGGTTATAATCCTGCAAAACAGTGTGGCCTCAGCAAAAGCTCAGTAGTGAAGGCTGGGGGAACTAGACGTTTCAGAAACAAAATGGAATTTTACTGTGTATGCTAAAAATAATGTAAGTGCATTGCCTGGGACAAGGACTCCTGGATAAGCTGAAGCAGCAAAGCAGAAATCTTCATTTGGCGATCAAAGACGTGAAAGTGTTTGCGGGGAAAATTCTGGCAAGAGTAGTTGCTGCTTGTGATTTCTCTGGCCCCAGAGATCTCTGATGCTTTTCTGAAATTTTCTGAAATGTCATGGTCTTTCACTGAGCTTCCCATAGACAGACAATCCCAGGATGACCTTAAGCCTTCATCTGTAATTCCTCACCTTACGTGGACCTGCTCTCTGTTTCTCAGCATCCCCTTCTCATCACACTCTTCCATTTAGTCCTCTTGGATTTCCCCAGTTTTCAACTCAGAGACAAAGATGCTCAGAGGGCTGGAGCACCTCTGCTGTGAAGACAGGATGGGAGAGTTGGGGTTGTTCAGCCTGGAGAAGAGAAGGCTCTGGGGAGACCTTATAGCGGCCTGCCAGTTCCTAAAGGGGGCCTACAGGAAAGATGGAGAGGGACTCTTCATCAGGGATTGTAGCAATAGGACAAGGGGTAATGGTTTTAAACAGAAAGAGGGTAGATTTAGATTAGATATGAGGAAGAAATTCTTTCCTGTGAGGGTGGTGAGGCACTGGAACAGGTTGCCCAGAGAGGTTGTGGCTGCCCCATCCCTGGAAGTGTTCAAGGCCAGGTTGGATGGGGCTTTGAGTAATCTGGTCTAGTGGAAGGTTCCCTGCCCATGGTGGGGGGTTTGGAACTAGACGATCCTTCCAACTCTAAACATTCTGTGATTCTGTGACCTCAGCATACTTTTGCTAGCAGGGCTAAGCCGACAAGTGTCAACCCAACTCAGTGCTGGTTCCCTCTGGCAGAGCAAATTCTGTTCACATTATATGCTATTTGGCCCTGGGTTTTCCTTGGGCCACACAGGGTACTCCTGTGGCTGTGCTTGTGTGGGAGCTTTCCTCCCACCCCACCATACAGTGTCTGGGGAAGCAGAGGCCACGCTGAAGCCCACCAGAATGATGCTTTTAGAGCATGAAGTGGGTGCCTGTGTCGCAGGCTCTAGGGAATGACACAAGAGTTTGTGGGCAGCTGAACTAGTGCAAGAGTGCTGTGTGGGCTGGAGAGAGCCAAACCTGGGTTTGCCTTGTCCTTTCTGTCTTTTTTTTTTCAGCATAATTTGAGGTGCACTATCCCTGTGAGATTACCATGGCTTTTTTTCAGGAGAAAATAATCGATTGGCTCCAAAGGAAACCCTGGGAGCAAAATATTTGTGCTTTTGGCACCTTCTCTGATGCTGGTGAAATGAACTTACTCATAATGATTTGATAGGCTGATATTCACTGAGTTTCACGTAGCTGAAAAGTCAGGAAACCGAATCTCTAACCCCAAATTACCAGAATAGAAACTGTAATCATTGTATGTGCATTATGGTGAGAGTTACCGTAACAGGTCAGACCCAGTGCCCTGTGTGTGCTCTTGCCAGTGGCCAGCAGCTGATACCAAGGGCAGATATAAAGAATATATGCGGTATTACCTGGCACGCTTTTCCATCTTCACTCTCTGTGGTTGAGGGATTTTCCTCAGTAAGTAGTTGCAGACAGACTATCATGCTCAATAGCTTTCGGTGGCGTTTCATGAACTGATCTAATCCCCTTTTGAAATGATTGCTATTTCTGCACTTCGCATTATCCTGTGTCATGGAGTTCAGCAATACAATTACGTGCTGGGTGAAAAAGTTCTTCCTATTCTTTGTTTTAAACCTTCTACCAGACCATGTCACTCTTCCCAGATAAATAGCAAGCAGGGAACAGGCTTCCCCTATTCGCTTTAAGGAATCAACAGCGTGTTGATTGTGGAGCCCTGTGTTATATACCCCTCCAATCATACCATTTCCAAAGTGAACTCCTAGTCTGTTTAGTCGTTTCCTCATATGGAAGTCATACCATCCTGCTGTCCCACCGGCGCTTCTTGCAATTGTGTTATATTCCTTTTGAGACGGCATGACCAGAGTGGTACTCAATATTCAATGAATATATGCTCTGGGGATTTATACAATGGCGTAATAGTATTTTCTGTTTTTTTTTTTTTTCGCTATTCTTTCGCAAGTAATTCCCCAAACGCCTTTTTAACCACTGCTGAACACTGACTTACTTCCAGAGAAGTAACACATGGTTTCAAGATTTTTTTTCTGACTGATTATACCTTCTTTAGACTCTGTCAGATATAGTTTAAGGTTATGTTTCTTTCCCCATGTGCACTACTTTGCAGTTGCTGACACTGAAATTTGTCTGCCATTATCTCCATGTTGTGTAATCCCTCTGCAGATCCGCACCATCAGCTTGACTTCAGCTTTTCCTTGCAGTGGGGTCTGGCTGCTCTGAATCACTCTGCACCCCCTGTGAACTTTGTTGCTTCAATTACCCCCCTTTCCCTTTACCAGGTCATACACAAATACGCTATTTAATACAGGACTCTCAAGTCCTCGCTGGATCTTGCTGGAAAATTCACTTCACTGTGAACTTGGACTGTATCTGTGTCCTTTGTGTTGTATCTTCCCAACAGTTACTAATTCAGAAGAGTGTATTCCCACATATATCCTGACAACTCAGATGCTTAACCGACTTTGGCAAGGAGCTTGTTCAAAGCCTTTTGAAAATCCAAACATGTACACCTCCAAGATACTGTCCCTTTGCTTGCATACTAATGTCTTATTTCTTTGGTTTGAACTGAATATTTCTTGTCTTATGCGAGCTCTAGAAGGATTCCTGTGTGCCTATGTAGGGTTGGAGGGCCATTACTCATGTATAAATGCCAGAGAAGATCATTGGCAAGGAGTAACTACAGCTATATGTCTATTTACTGAACAATAAATAAACTGAACAAGTTTAAGTTAACCCATATCAGTTGGCTTTGAATTTAGTTAATTACATCAATGCCGTTTATGTGGCCAAGGGAAGAGAGAGAGATTCCACTTCCCCTTCAATGTCTGATAAAGTGTGTTTTTATCAGAGAGGTAGCTTCTTGATGAAGAGAGGAAGGCAAAGGATATTTCCAAGCCCTCCTGTGTTGTATTCCCACCGAACAATTCACTTAGTGACACAGGCTGCAGCCGAAGGAGTGGTACCTGGACCTTGAACTCTCTATCTGTCAAAACAGAGAAATAAGCACCTCCAGCCCATGCCAAAGATGCCATTACGAGCAGACAGGACACCGATCTTTCACTTAATAAAAGGGCAGAATGCAGGCTTCGGCAAACCTTGTAACAAAAGGGGATTATATAAATATTTCAATTTCTTCTTTGTCATGCACATTTTAGAGTCCATATTAAGGACTATATTTTCGTGTTTATGTGTCAGAATGGTGTTTGCTTTGGAAATACCTCTGTGCCACACCTTCAAATCTCAAATGTCCTTTGATCTGCCAAGAGCCAGACAGGAAGGCAATTGAAGATGACTGCTATTACAAAGACTCTCAACTGGTTCGTTGCTTCACTGTTTTTCCTGTTATGCAAAAAAAATCACTCATTGAGAAGTAAATTCTAGAATTTTATTTAAGGATGATATGCACAAATCTTAGGTGGATGTGTGTTGAAGTAAACCCTAAATCAAAGCGATTACTGGGATGCATATTCATCCGAAGCAGTAGAGTTTGCCCTTCTTAAAAGCAGAACCCCTAACTTCATATGAAACATGGCCACTTAGGATAGGGCTGGTTTTGGATCATATCGCCACTTTTGTCTTTTATTGGTCACTTAACTGAACTGTTAGGTAGACAGAGCAGGGCAATCTTTAACCGTATGGCTGTTTTGTGTAGTCATATAGGGCAGGTGATAACCAGACCTGAAAAAAAGTCTGCGCCCAGTACAGCCAGCCTGAGCTCCAGGCTGCTCTCCCCATGAAAGCTGGGGGGTGGGCAAGGCGGAGGCACCTCCAGTGAGGAGGTGACGTTCCCTTGTTACTCTGTACCCCGTTTTCCATTGCAATAGTGGACCAGATGTTTTGGCTGTCAGTTTGCTTTCCTAGTGTCCCCCCCAAAGGCTCTGTTAACTGAGACTGTCTTAGGGAGCTGCAGATAATAACGCAACCATTACCAGTTGTGGTCTCTGAAGTAACATGTTTAAACTTACACAATACTCATATAATAAAACTAGTTATGAATATAGGAAGAAGACTGAACATTAATACTTACCATAATATCATGCATAAGATTTATCAATGTTTCCTCAGCACGTTGGAACGGACAAGCAGCCTGAAGCCAGGAACATGACATTTAGCTTTGGCTGTTGAAAAGTTTGTGGAACCGCCTAAGTAGAAGAAAACGAAAGGAAAAAAGCGACTTTTTCATCTCTTTACTCCATATAGAGCACCAAGTGGTGTCTAATGCCCAGGCACAGGCAAGAAGGAGGGAGGTTTTGCAGGTGAGCAGCAAGCAAGCTTTGAACATCCCGGCTGGGGCTGGGGTGGAGGAATGGTCTGAGCACTCCCCTGTGCTCAGAAAGCAGGAAAAGATGCAAGAGGAGGCAGAAACAACCTCAGAAGAAAAAAGAGCTCGACTGTTTGGGAGATAATATTGTTTAACCTAGAACAAAAAAAGGTAGATGCTAGCTGCTATGGAGGAGGATCTTTATTGTTAAATATACCCTTGTTAAGGCAATTTAGTTTGTCTTTTTATAGCATTGTTCCATGATTGCATATCAATGTTTTAAAGTAAACATTTTCTTCTTAAATCCTGACCTGCGTTAAACCTGATTTGGAGTGACTTGGCAGGCAGCGGGGCACTCCTCTGGAGGTCTGGCACAGGTAAACCCAGGGACTGGGAGCACCGGCTAAGTGTCCAGGTCTCTGTGGCATTGCTCCAAAGCAAGAGTTGCTCCCTACTGCCATTGGAGTAGAACGGCTCTGGGTTAAAAGTTGGAATCACGGTGGGCTGGAAAAGAAGAAATGTGTTTTACAAGGGAACATTAGGAAGTTCTTTGGTAAGGAGGAAAATGCTTTAGCCCTGAAGGTCTGCAGGGAGTTAGTAATATACCAGCAGACTCTCGGGGACTTCAAAAACTGTTTTGAGATCGTGATCTGGTCAAAAGCCCTTCGGAGGACTCTCTTTGCTGATTCCCCAGATATTTAGAAACAGAATCCCTTGTGCCAGACCTCTGAGTCTCAGGAATTAGAAAATGAAGCCTTCCATGTCTGTGGTAAACACATCAGAAATAATGTAAACTACCAGCAAAGCCGCTCCTTCTCTTCAGAATTTTAGAGATAGATGACATGGAGAAACTCGCCTTTTGTATTAGTTCATTATTATATGTATTTTGGGCCCCAGGAATTGCCTGTGCGAAGTCATTAATTGCCAGTTGAGCCTTATAAATAGTAGTCTGGGACACATCCAGCTCACAGTGGAATTTTGAACTTATTTGCCAGCCGCAAAATGCACTCCTCCTGTTGATACAGCCAACCTCCACCTGTACTTGCTCCTATGGTTCTTACTGCTTTTCAAGTTTAAAGGTGATGTTTATCACCGGGATGTGTTTATGTTTGAAAGCATTTGAAGAGGTTGGTTTCATGGAGATTAGCATTATTATTAGAATGGTGCTTATTTCACTAATCTCTATTATGCAACTGTTCGTTCTTGATTATTAATAATCATTTCCTTTGGATAGAAACACTTCCACAGCAACCAATTATAGTGCTTTGTGCAAACACAGGATTATGAATTCCAGTGGGGAATAAACAACAAGAGCAGTGGAATTTTAAAAACAAAGAGCTTGTTTTCATGCAAATGTCTCAGTGCTAAAAAAATGGGGAAAATTATATGCTGTAGAAGCAGAAGTTGCTTCCAATTAGAATGTTTTTCAACAATTTCCATAAAGTGCCTAAATTAGGAAGTCAGCACTTGCTGGAGCAGTACATCTCATCCGGTGTTCTCCCTCCAGCAGCAGCCAGAAACATGTAATCACAACTCCTACCCAGATCCAGTTTCCCTGAAAAGACTCATTGGATGTCCTGTCTGGTCCAGTCTGCCCGATTGGGCAGTACTCCGTCCATTTCCACGGAAAGAGTTTTTTATTGGGCAGGTATAGCTGAAAGAGGATGCCCTGACTTTGCGATTTGTTTCCTGGCTCTAATGCTGCCTATCTTCAGCGGTGCAGCGGGATCAAATGGTTGGTCTGTTCTGCAAATACTTACGTATATGATTAAAGCTGTACACTTGACTAGTGTTTTTGTGTCTAACGATAAGCAGAGGACAAGGAATTTGCAGAACCTGGTACACGGCTGCTCTTTGCTCTACGAAGAGTGGTCTATCTTTGAGAGGAGAACTTTGCAATTTCTTTTAAACAGCTGATAAAACTTAGGCTTCAACTGGAATTCCACACGTCAAAGTCTTCAGATTAGAGCAAGACATACTTCAAAAATATTTTAAAACTGCTTATTTAATTTTTGTTTTATCACTCAAGAAATTTCCTCTGCCTTGCATTTATCATTTATAACTCCAATAGTGGGATTTTTCCCCAAACAGATATAGCCTTGTACCCCTCATCTACAATGATTGCTTCAAATGAAATTTACTTTCTTCCTGCGAAAACGATTCTAAGGGTAAATAACAATCTGCCAGTGTATGCTTTAAATAAGCTTTATTTTGTTGATGTCATATGTGATAATTTGGAAAAGACATTTTATTCCCTAAGAATCGGCTTGTGCTGTGAAGGACCTTGATCACCTGACAAAAGCAGACGTGAGGTTACCTCAGGGAAGCAAATAGAGACTATAACTGTCTCATGGGCCTGTTTGAAAGACACAGACAGCAAAATCAGAGACCCTCCATCCTCCAAAGGTCAGCTGTGCTCCTGACGTCTGGAGAGCGATCAGACGCTCCTCTCCTGAGATGAATTTCCCTCAATTTCAAAAAACAATTTAGGGTGGTGAGGCAAAGCGAGGATGGTGCAGCATATAGATGATTTCTTCTTTGGGCTGGATCTGTTCATTTCTTGTGTGTTCTAAAGCAAATTACTTAAAAATAAAAAGATCAAAACCCCAATTCTGGCAGGAGTTGTGTGTTATGGGCTGCAAGTCCAAGGTCCCTGGAGGGATAAGCCGTGAACCTCTCAGCCAGCCCCACGAGGGCTGTGTTGCAGGAAAAGGTGGCTGTGAGATGTGTCGGAAGCTGGCAAGGACGTGCCCGGGACCTGTACAGCGCTGCTGGAGAGCCAGCCCTTTGCCGGGGTACGGCACAGCTCTGCATCCCTGGATGAGCCCGGAGAGACGAGCCTGAAGCGGTGCCTGGGTGCTGCTGTGCCTCAAAGCTCAGATGCTCTCCAAAAGCAGGGGCAGGAGCGTGCTCAGCCTGGGATTGCACCAGGGCTAGAGGCACCCTGAGATTTTAAACACCGTGCTGTTGTGCAGTCGTGAACCGAGCAAAAATCTCACGGGTCCCATTTATCCCAAGTGTAACATGGCTGAGGTCAGTGTGCTTGACCTCTTGGTTTGATGCCCCACAAATAGCATTGTCACAGCTGTCTCTTAGCTGCCTGGATTCTATTAACCTTGTCAGTTTTGCTCAGCTAGCCAAAGAGATTCAAGGAGCTTAAAAAACAGAACAACCACTCTCACTATGAAATAACTGTGTCTTAAGTCCCTGGCCCCATCCCTCTGGGGGCAGACTTGGAGTTTCACAACCACCCCTGTCTCATCAAGGGACTCTGGTAGCAATATGGGGAATAGAGGGGTGTTTCCCCCCAAAATCCTCCTAAAGGATTCCTTCACAATTGTTGTGTTTTATCCTGTTTGATAGGTTCTGATTTTCTCTGCTAGGATGGCTCTACCTTTCCCATGAGAGAGCACCTGATCCTGCTCTAGCTGAATTCAAGGGCATTTTTGGCACTCACCGCGATGGGAGCAGATGTGGACTCACAGAGAGTTTTGTTTGGGGACCTCGCAGTTCAGTGGGGCTTGCCTTGGGTGCTCTGGTGCTTTCATCTCTTCTAGAGCACAGTGTCAGTAAGGTCAACTCTTGTCATTCTGGGACGTCAGGGGAGAAAACGCTGACTTAGGAGCAGGACTGGTCCCCAGGCACAGATGCTTTAGTGTGATTTGCAAGCCCAGCACACACCTGCAGGTTGTGCCTTAGCAGCAAGCAGACAGTGTGGCAGAGGTATAAAGCCAAGGTTATTTTTTTTCTTTCTTTTTTTTTTTTCTCTTCTTCCTATGAGTCTTTTAAAACAGGCTACTGCTTTTAAGCAGGAATTAGTTTGGTTTCCTTCACTGCAAGGCATTGCACTGTGAATGTCCGTAGCTACTGAGCTGGCAAATGCTTTTTTCCACACTTTGCTTGCTGTTCTGCAGTGGCCCTTGCAGGCCTGTGTCAGGCTCTTCACGAAACTCTTTTTTACTTCTCCTCAGAGCAATTGCAGATTTTAGCTTTTGTCTCTTATTCACTCGTTGGAAAAACCCTTGACTGCCCTAAAGCTCTGCCACCTCTTGCTATTTCTGGAAGTTTCTGGCAGCTTGGTTGTGGTGATGGCTTGAAGACCGTGCTTGCAGGACTAAAAGCCACCACATTTTCCTCTTCACACAAGGCTTCTGTGGGAGTAGGGAAATATCTTATGTGCCAGGCATGAACCAGGCTCTTAGGAAACCCGTAACTGCAGAGGAAGAGGATTCTATGAGTACTCCTTGACCATCTCAGCTCCACCTACAGAGTCTAGTGGATACTGTTGTCTAGTGATGAGTAAATTAGTCACTGTCAGCCATAATGACACTAAATCCGTGTCTTTACTTAAGGCTGTAGGGTGAGGGGATCTTTATTTAGTGGCTGTTTGTGTTGTTTTTCAACACATTTTTATTATAATAATTATGTTGCTCTGTGGGCAGTGATCATTTGAACTTGAAGTTTCACCAGCAGGAAAGAGATCACATACTGGAGCTGGTCAGGAAAGCTGAAACTACAAACAAAGAGCTTGATATTTTCCCACTGCTGTAGCCTGTTTTTTTTTTCTGATTCTGCATTATTATTTAGTTCCTGCCCTTCCGACTCTCACCGGCGATAAACCTACTGACCTCATCAGCAGATGTATTTTTAGATGTATTGTTTCTAGCTAGAAGGTTGAATTGGAGAGGGCTGTTAGCACGTGTTACTTTGAATTTGTGCTTTTTATTATTCAGAATACAGTTAACTGCAGCCTTCAGTGCCTTTGAAGGGGGTGGCCTTGCTGCTCTTCTGTTGCTCTTTCATGGACTCCCTTGACAGATCAAAGTTATCTCTGTCAACGAAATAGTCTTGGGTTTGGCCACTTTTGATCTGTAGCATATTTAATATTGTTAATAACTGCTAAATAAACAAAATGTTTACCCTGGATTTGAATCCCTAAGAAACAGAAGGAAAGACTGCGTAACATGGAAACACACATTTATAATCAGTATTTATTATGCAGCATCACAGAGCAATTCATCCTCAGAAGACACGCTGACACTGCTTACCTGTCTCATGGTTTGCCTGCACACTTTCTTACTTGAGTGATAATGTTACGTTACAAAAAGTGCCCGGAAAGCTGTGACATCAGCTCATTCCTGGACCTCATTCTTCAAATCAGAATCAATTTTGAGATACGTATGTATAGAAATAAAAGGAGGGAAAAGTTAAGAAACTATTATAGAGGGCTTGTTTGTTTAATACTCTTCTGCAACACGGTGGGACGGACCGCTGATAGCTCTCCGTACACCATGCTCTCCTCTTCTCTGCTGGCATTGCTGACTGTAAAAGCGTGCCCTTAATTTCCCACACAAATGCCACCAGGTGGCTGTATCTGTCAGCTGTAGGTTCGGAGGTGTTTTGCGTGGAGGAGAGCTTTTGGCCGCCAAGGCTGCCACTTTGAAAGGAGTGATGTCTGCACGCCAGGCTCCCCTCCGGTAATGTAATTGTGGCTGCAAAGTTAGTGGGAACTGGGACTAATTTGTTTTAAACCACCAGGAACAGCAACAAGACAAAAATTGTGACAAAACCCAAAGAGAAGGGCACAAAAATCAGTACCCCTGATTTAGAAACTTAGGATTCGCTGGGATTCAGCCCTTCATTGTAATTAACCTTTCTCTGACCTCTGTCCCAGGGTTATTTACTTCTGGTATCTTGAACAGTAAAATAGAGCATTTGTGTGGAATAGGGGCCACTTCAAAATAATGAGGGACAGCCCTCAAATAATTAAACTGAACAACAAATTACAAAGTACACTGTCTGATGACTATGTGGACACATGTGGCCAAACACCTCCCCCTCTTCCCCTTCAGGGCACAGTCCTCCTGAGCTGGGGGACCCCGTCGTCGAGGTTTGAGGTGTGCAGTGTAATGAAAACACATGCGCCTTTGGGCCGTGCTGTCGGACACCCCTCTCCTCCAGCTTTCCCAACGTGTGCAAGGTTTAAAGACAAGGTGATGGAGCTTGTTTCAGTGGATGCGGAGCCACCTCCTGCTGGCCCCGAGCTCTGGGAGCATCCCAACCCTGTCCCTGCTGCAAAAAGCTGCTCCTGGGGCACAGCAGGTGGAAACTGGGTCTGTCTCAAACGGGGAGGATCACCTACACATCTGGCCCGAGTACCAGCCCCCAGCAGCCTTGAAAGGGAATAAGGAAGCTCCCTGGGCCGCCTCTGCTGCCTTTGCCATGTCAGAACTGCCCTGCACTCTGCCCAGGACACTCACGGGGCCACTGGGAAAAGCAGCATCATTTTCTGTGCAACTTCACTTCCTTCTCATCGCCCCTGTCTGCTGCAGAGAGAAATTCCCTCAGCTGCTATGTAGATGGTGTTATATATAGCCCAAAAGCTTATTGCCTGTACCTATATGGACACCTATTGTGTAGCAGAAATAAACAGCAGAAGATAATTAATCCTGGAGCCCCAGTTCCCTCACGAAAATTCAATAAAGTTTTCCTTGCTATGTTTTCAGGTAAGAGAAGAGAGGACAATCTTCATTACGACTGACAGTCCCCTTCCCTGGAGCAGAAGGGTTTTCTTTTACATCTAGCAGAAAAAATACAGTGTTTTGCACCTGCCCGATGCTGTTGCTATGGCAATTGAACTTCACACTTATATTGGAGACAGTGAAGCCCCTGGGAATATGTACAGAGCAAACACAGCAGCGAGGGGGCTCTGCTGGGGGCTGCTGGGTGGCTCGGGACTTCGTTTCACTGTTTCCCCGTCTGAAAGATGGGTAATTTAACTTTTTAAACAATTTTGGAACCAACCTCAGTTGAGCAGATGATGCTGGTTGGGAATCTTCTTGCCGGCGGGTTGTGTTTGGGCTACTTGCCCGTGCTTCTGGGTGCGTGGGTCTGGGGGAGCCTTTGGGCTACCCCAAGCCCAGGCTGCCCTGACACCTCGAGCCGCAGCAGGGCTGCCCCTGTTTGCAGCCTGTCCCCTCTCGTGGCCAGAAGTGTGGGTCACGGTTTGGCAGCTGGAGGCCTTTTAAAGTGCTCACCCTTTCCCTCAATTCCTTCGGTGATGCCTAGATTTTCCCAAGGTATACTTGTAGGTGGTCCAAATCCACCCCAAAGCACCCAGGGGCCGTGCGACCGACAGTGCAGTAAGATGGAGGCAATCTACCCCCACTACCTCCCTTCCCAAATGTCCCAAGCAAATGCGCGTTTTGGCTGAGGACTTCCACGCCAGATTTAATTCCAGAATGACTTTTCATTGTTCAAACACAATTAACAAACTAGGGAGTGTGTGTGGTGTAATGAGCACCCCGAGCTCCTTCTTGGCTCAGCTGCTACTTTGTTATGAGAACCCCCCACACAAGGGTATGACAGATTGACCTTGATCAGTGATCAGTACCCCATCTCGCCAGGCATTGCATGCATCAAGAAGGAGAGACTTGCCCTGGAGAGAAATCCCTGTTTATCAGTGTATTTCTGCAAACAAGAGAAGGCTATGATGTGGTGAGAGGGGCAGCTAACAACTGCAGAGTGCTATGCACTCAGTGGAAGAAAGGAATTTCAGTCGTATAAAGTATTATTCCTGTTAAAAGATAATTTTCTATGGAAAATAAACCTCCAAAGCTCAGAGAAATGTTATAGGTGAGACATTTCATTAGGAGAGGATGACTGGCTGAAATTAAATACTAATCAAGCAAGCTCTGAAGCAGCGTGCTGCAATCTTTAGCCTCTAGGACCTTAAAGAATTGGTTTTCTTACCATTTCTGCTTCAGGAAGTAAAAAATAGATGATGGAAAAAGTCCTCTGCTTTAAACGACCTACCCTAACTTGGCTAGCCTCTAATTACCTTGGGTGAGAGTCATCCTCATGTACCATTTAATGTCACATTACATCTCATTTAACATGTTCATGTCAGCTGCTTTTTCCAGGTTCCCTTTGTAGTTAGTGGAGAGACATAGTCATTCCTCTCATCTCAAGGCAGACATCTAACCTTGGTCTGATGAATCTGACCAGTGCCTGTTCCCCTCCCTGTTTCCCAGGTGGAGCTGGTGCCACGAGTGGGGATGGGGATTGTCTGAACCGGGCATTTCTAAGCTCAGATGTGACAGGTCGCACCCTTCATCCAGGTCAGCAGAGAAGCAGCGTGGCAGATAGACAGACAAGGCTGAAACCTGGCAGGAATTACCGTGTTTCCCTGAAGGGAGGTAGGGCTTGAACGCTTGTGCTAACATAGCATAAGATAAACAAAAACAATAAGTAGGATCAGAGGGTGCTGAGCTCTGACGACCTGAGCGACACAGGAGAAAATATTCCTTTGGTTCTTTTCCTGCCGTGTTGGTCCTGCCTAGTAACACAGTCCTCCCTTGCACACTCTTTCTGTGGGTCTCCACAAAAAAATTCTTCTAGTCTCTGATGGAGACTATCACAGAGCAAATAATAAACTTATCTGATTTTGTAGTTATAACGAAATGAATCCCTCAAATGCCAGGAAGAAGGTAACATGCACGATGGCAGAAGGAGGAGTCTTCCTGACTCCTGTTGTATTTCAATCAAGCAGGCCACACAGAAAATTTGCGTTAGCTCCCATGATATGCCCCGGGAGCAGGGTTGAACCAGAGGTTAGTCTTAATAAAGGATTGGTCAATTGGTCAAAGGATTGAGGGAAGGGACCTGGGTGGGACTGGCATTTGTGAACCTTTGGTGCCCTGACATCAGTACACGCAGCAGGTGAGGACAGACAGGTGGACTCAGTCACCACTGCATATTGGAGGAGGCAGACAGGCCAGTGAGGTTTGTGCAAATGCACTGAGAGAGGGACATGGATTTTTAAAAAAACATTTAACCCCCCACCCTGTTCCTCCCCCCGAGGTAAGCGTGGCTTACGCTTCACCTTCCATCCGTACACCGGTTTCCCTTCAAAATGAACATATTGTACTCTGCAGAGGCGGACAATTTGCTGAATTTCATTTCACTCCTTCAATCTGCTTAATGAATAACAATGAGTTTGAAGGTTTCACTGGATTCTAGCACTGAGCTGAAATTTGCATTAACAGGTTTTCAGACCTCACTTGATTTTGGTTCTGCCTGGATCGCCTGCCTCTTGCCTGTCCTTGCATGGCTAAATTCTGTGCTGCCAAACTAAACCGGCCCCTTCATTTTTCCCTAAAAGGCAGGAACAAATAGTCCAATAGGATATTCTTCGAAGAGATTTTTAACACCAAAAGTTACTGCACGGACAGATTTCACTCTTCTGGTAGTTAATATGACTCATTTTTGAATTGGATAATTGCTATATGGTGGTGAATTCATCACTTCAAAACAAAAAGAGATGTGGGTGTGTTTATGTGTGTGTGCAGGGCATTAATGTGTACCAGTTATCAAAAAGGAGTGTATCTTCAGCCTACTACTGACTTTGACTCCTTTCCAAATTGAAGTGGAGACTCTCTGTTCTACAAATAGTTGAGGAAACACTTAAACCCCAGTCAAATGTTGGTAGTCTTTTGGAGCCTGTCCACCATTTGTCCTGGGCAGGTGAGTTCTGTTAGCACTGGCCAGGAAAGGGTAAAGGTCCCTGCAGAAAGGACGCAAATACACGTGGCTAGATGCATGACTAGAGTAAAGACGCGATATTTGCAATGGAAAAGCCCATGCTCTGGCAAGGCTAGTTGTGGTCATCCAGGCTGAATCTGCAGTGAAGACATATCATCAGGGTAAAGGTGGAAACAGATTCTACAATAATCCTTCTGCCCTCATAAGCGATTCTTATGATTTCTGGTTATTCTGTCATTTAAATATGCTTAGATAATTTGATAAGTAAAAATACAAGTTTTTTTTAATTTATAGATTCTAGCAAATAGATGTTTAGAACTAAATTCTTGAGCAAGTCAGGACCAGGCTACTTCAGACCTTTCCAATGGCATGGACTGGCTACAAGACCACCTTAACCACTTGTAAGGTGGAGATGGAAGGGAAGACTTCCATCCTAGGCATTTTCCATGGGGTGCAGGAAATGGCGATGTCTGAAGATTACAGGGATATTAGCCTGCCTTCACTGAAAACCCAAGCTTCTCCTAAGAGTTAATCTAAATCCTACAAATCACACACAAATGACTCCCATTGAACCTGAGTCCTTCAGAGACAAAATCCAATTTCTTGAGTCTTTCTCATATCCCAGAGCGACCGTAGAATTGGAAATTTTCAAAACTAGTCTGGACAAGACCTTGAACAATGTTTTGAAGTTAACCTTGTTTGGAGCAGCAGTTTGGACTAGATGACCTCTAGAAGTCCCCTTCAAGCTAAATTTCCCAGTTAATCCATCTTTCTCTGCCGGGGATTCTCTGCAGACAGTTTCCATCTTTCCTGAAGCACAGTGTACATACTCAGACATTGAACTACAGCTGGGCTTTGAACAAAAGTTATTTTGGATGTTTTATAATCCTGTTCATACATCTCAGTATTATCTTCATATAACAGTTTGGCCTCATAGTCAGCCTATGATGGATGCATCGCAACCCCTACATCCTTTCCTGTACAACTCCTACTGAATTTTCCTCCACCCAGTAGGTCTCTAGTTGATTATTTTTGTATACCTGAACTAACTTGCATTTATCTCACTGAGTTTTGTGCTATTTTTTCAGCCTACATCTCCTGTTTGTCGAGATAATTTTGAATTCTAACCCTGTCTTTTGATGTAGTTTCACATCAAAGTCCCCTCAAAGCTTGGTATTTACAGATTAAATAACCAGGAGGTTATTAAACACTTCCTGATCTCTCTCTCTGTTGCACCTACTTCTTACAAATAGGCCACATAGGAAACATGAAAGACCAAAGGAAGATTTTCTTTTGCTATTGGATACTACTTCTGAGCTACATTTTCACTGAGAAAAACAAAATCCTCGGTTATAGCCAATCCCCAAACAAAGGCAGTGTCATGCTCCAGATCATGAGGCGGTTGAAATCCTACCAGGGTGAAGGGTCATATCCTGAACCAAGCCAGCAAACACATTTGAGGCACACATTCCCCGGCTGAAGGGCATGGTGCGGAAGGAGCGGCGTGCCCGCCGGGGGATAAGCCTGGCACTTGCAGCACAGTGCTGAGAAGCATGCATTAACATCTTCTGTCGAGCCGCTGCTGCCTTCCTTCAGAGAGCCACGCTGCCTACCTGCTCATGCTGAAGGGCGTCTCGGCCATCTCTGTGTCTCAGGCCCATGGCTTATTGGCCTAATGTTTTTATTCCACCCGTGCAGAAGAGCATCTGCACAGCTGTTTCATATTAACCAACGTGTGGTTCATTCACAGTCATAGGAGCCGTCTGTGCTAAGCCCCATTCTGACTGCTCTTCTGATGCTTCTAAGAGTAGCCTTGATCTCCCTGTTTTTCATATATTATAGAGCCCTGAAGACTGTACAGCACATTTATTAAGTGAACAGAATTTGTTCTGCACTGATCGCACTCTCTGGGAATGTAGCTCTGGAGCTAAATGCTTTTGCCATGCACAGATGTCAAGCCCCATAAGGCTACCATGAGCCAGACATGCAAATGTCACCAGTCTGTTAAACTGGGGGTGGAGGGAAGTTTACATGATTATCTCCAGTTAGCTGGAAATGTGAGAAGTATTTCTTTATAAAGAACTTTCAGACTTTTTCTTTGTTGGCTCCAGCTTTTCCCATCTGAATGGCTGGGTATAATCATAGAACCCCAGAATACCAGGTTGGAAGGAACCTCAAGCATCATCTGGACCAACCTTTCTTGCAAAAACACAGTCTAGATAAGATGATCCAGCACCCAGTCCATCTGAGTCTCAAAATTGTCCAATGTTGGGGAATCCACCACTTCCCTGGGGAGATTATTCCAATGGCTGATGCGTTCTCATTGTGAAAAATTTTCCTCTTGAAAAGAGGCACAAAGTCCTGAAAACAGATCTGTAACCTTAGCTTTGCAAGGACCCAAGGGCTGGACCACCTCCGCACAAAGCACTCCTTTGGAGAATACAAATAATTCTGCCATAAACTTGAATCGTGTCAGTGACTCTAGCCAGTTTTCTGTACACACGGTCAACTCCTCACCATGTGGGGTGATGGGTCAGGAACTAGCAGTTTACTTCCAGGATGATACTTCTGGCCCTGAGGTGATTCCCTCACTGCTGGTTGGGGGTTTCTGCACCAAACTCCAAGTTTCAAGAAACTTCTTTGTTGCAGTCCCACATAAGTTCGTGAAGTTATTTTTGTACAGGCTCAGCATAAAAAAGAATATATGTTGCTGGACATGGGATGGACTGTCAAGGAGAGCAGAATGGGTATTTCTGCCCCTTGATGTTACTGCTCTATAAACCAGATAAGCTACCTGTGGAGAAAGGAAACCTATGTGGACAAAAAATAGTTTGTAATTAAGCGATTAAATTAAATTGAAAATATTGCTTACAGTGCTTTGGTCCCAGTGGCAGGATGCCTATTCTCTTGCTATTTTCTCCTTCTTCCAGAACTGGACTGGAGGCTAGGGAGGCAGTTTCTCCCAACACACCCTATCTGCAGAGGTCTGAAAGGGCACCTCACATCAGAGGAGATCCTGGTGTAGGCTCAGAGCCAACTTTTCCTGTGGAGAAATGGACCTCCTACTTTCCCCTGTGTCCTGTCTTCCCTCTGATCTTCTGCCAGGCTGTAGCTCTTCCAGCTACGGTCTTCCACTAAGCTCATTCCACTAGAGAATAACAGTCAGATCATTCCCGTTCTCTCAGACTCTGTTGTATTAGTAGCATTAGGCCGAATTTCAAATATCTGTGTAATAGAAAGACATATAACTCCTACTTCTGCATTAGCTCAGTTCACTGTAGAAATGCAGTTTGTGTATCCAAGTACAGACTTAGATGTTCAAATAGCAGACCCCACAAAGCCTTTATGTGGAAACTATGATGCATAAACCTACATGACTAATGTCAGGTGTATTTTTTACTCAGAAATCACATGTTTTCTCTCAGAGATAAGAGCTCTCTGAGTAACTGATATGGTAGATTTATCAGTGTGGAGATGATATGGTCAAGTACAAATTCTGCTTTTCATGTCTGAGCCAGCCGCAAGGATTTTCCTGGGTGGCTGTCAGGGTAAGGCCTCCAGAAGGTATCTCTGCAGTGCTGAACTGGTGTGTACCAAAGCCCGTATGTCCATGTGCACCCGTACTGAGAACTTTTTGGGGGAGATTCAGCTCATCTAACGTGTTCATAATTGTAGGTGTCTTCATCTGAACTAATCGCTCTGAGCTCCCTTTTATAATCAATGGAGTGAAATAGGCAATTTTAGGCTGTGACTCATCTGACATATCTTAACATCTACTTTAGGATTAAGTGAATCATGCTTTAGAGCTGTTCTTCTTAATTTTTTTTCTCTTGAGGCAGCTAGGAATACTAAATTGAGCAGAGATATCTACACAGCTCCCTCCCCTTTTTACCTAGAATACATACAGATCACAAGAGCATCAGTGCCCCTGAATACATAAGCTTTGCTTCATCTTTTTCATACACCCAGTTTATGGTCTTGTCACTGCTTTGCCATGACTTACAACATATTCGCCAGTGAAGTTCTTCAGGAGTGATTCCACAACACTCTCTTCCTACATCTCCCAATTGTTCTGCAGACTTTTCCTCCCTGTACTGACAGGGAGCTGAGCAGGACATCATAATATCTCCTGTGCCTTGTGAATGTCTGCAGCCTGCAAGAAACATTTTTATTAGCCTAGGTCTGCCTTCTGCTCCACATTTTTATGGTGTCCAGCTAACACATAGTTAGGAGTCAGTTAAGCACAGTCCCATCCTCAAGCTGAACAGGAAGAATACAGCAAACACTGTAGTTTTGGGAGAAGAAGCCATATTTCAAAGTCACATTCTGCGTGAGACCGATCCCAAGTAAGCTCTGCAGACTGCAGGAGGAGCATCCTGGCGGAGAGCTCATTTATTGGCACCTGCAAGAGACTGCTAGAGAGGCCTGTGTGTGCCATTAGTGTTCCCTGCACAAGCTGAGAATCCCATTTTCTTGAACCTCACTAGAATTTCAAGTATATCTGCAATGCTGATTACCCATAGATGTATTACTTCTGTAATACCATTGCCAAATTCCCCCAGCAAGGCCTCAACTGGTGGCTTGCATCACTACATCATTTATCCAGATACTGGAGGCCAACTGGGTTCCAGATAGCAGTAATCCCCTTTTTTTTTTTTTGGCATTGGTATGGCTTTGGGGTGATAGATGCCTGGGGCAAGCTTGTGACAGAGATCCAGAGGAATTCTTTACCTCCCGCAGAAATTCTGGAGCCAGACTACCACCCCATCATGGCGTGTGAATTTGCTTCCTCCCGAAGAGTTGCTTTGCAGGTGGGGTAAAGAGGCAATCACAGCATGCATCCTGCTGTGCAAGTATGTGATACCCTCTGCTCTTGGAGATCCCTGAGGATCACTGCAAGTCCTAAAGTGTGACTTCCCCCATCAGCCTCTCTGCATGAGGGTTTCAGCCGCAACTGGGAAGCTGGCTTGTTTCACCCTGCTGTGAGATGCCGATCTGAGCAGTGCAGAGGGCTGTTGAACCATCACTCTAATGTGAGGCAACAACTTCCATCTTTCACAGCTGCGGAGAGCGGAAGGCAGTATCCATTGCTGCTGTTCCAACTGCTGAGCAAAGAGATCATCCCTCACGCCTGGAAAGGTTCTGCTTTTACATCCACTGCACAAGGGTGCCTGCGGTAGCTCCCTGGACTGCACATCGATCCCACAAACTGGGATGTGGAAGGGTCTGTCCCGAGCAATAAATTGACTCGGCCTGGATGGAAAAGGGACAATCACACAGGCAGCACCAGAGAAATGCTGTGCTGACAGGCACCCTCTTTTCCCCAAATGGCAAAATTAGAAGATGTAGGAAAGCATGGGATAGGATGTCCCTTCCAAGAGATGTCCAAAGGACATCCAAGGGACTTAAGATCACAAGTTTCATTTACCTGACTGGGATTTTTCACTCTAATATTGTGTAGGAGCTTTTGACATCTGACATGCTCTTCTAATCCTCCAGTCACTTCCCATATTTCTTACTACTTGGTGGTGGTTTTTTTGGGTTTTTTTTTGTTTTTTTTTTTAATATGGAAGCAGCTGTGGTCTAAAACACTTTTGGAGAAAAGGGAAGAAATAAAAGCAGGGGGACAGTTTGCAATCTATTGCTAGTTTCAGAAAAAACAGCAGTTCTATTACTGAAAAGAAATCTGTAGTGCAATATTAAAAGATAAATTTCTTTGACAAAGAAATTACACTAAGAGGGATGAATATTCTATTGCATATGTGAGATTGGTGTTCATCCAGGAGAAAAAAGGACCTTTTATAAGGTCATATGAAACATTTTCAACAGCAGAAAATGTTACCCATTTACATTCCACGGTTTTTTCTTCTTTTAAATATTTTCTAGTGCAGAGAAAGGTTTCAGGCTAAGAGAACTCATTCACCAGAATTACTTTTCTTTTTGGTTTGCACACTATGTATAGGCAAAGGTGCAGTTCTGCTATCTGCTAAAAATATGAGCAGTATTTAACAACAAAAGCAGCCCAGCTGAAACAAATACTCCCCTTTGTGAAGGAAGAGATAATTCAGTGAAAAAGTGGCAGAGCTCTAACAAAAGGCTCGGTCCTGAGAGATGGTTAGCAATCTGGCAGTGATCCAGCATGGCCCACAGTTTGAAACCTGCAGACCTAACTGTGTCCGTACAGTCAAGCACTTACTCGGACATAATGCAAGAGCAAAACACCCCAGATCCTGCAGGATACAGGCCCAACTGAGAAGAAGAAAGAACGTAAGGACAGCTTCTGGGGATGACAGAGGTTTGAGAAATGCTAAGACAGCTGGTGAGGTAAAAAAGTTGACCTCAAGAAGTACCCAATTTATGTGCAATTGGTGCATGAGCCAGACAGTTTTTTAACAGATAATGACTGGTGAGGTATGAACCAGCTGGTATCCTGTTCTTCATCTTTAGATATAAGCTAGAAGCAATTAAAGTTAATCCTATTATACATGCTACATAGAAGATTTCGGAGCCAAAAAGCTTGCTTGGCTCTTGCTGTAAATTCTCTTTCTCTTCTTTTTTGGGGAGAGTCAGGATATTCCTTATCTTCTTTTAAACATTAACACCCTGAAGTTTTCATATTCTTGCAGATACTGGAATTTTTCTTTCTGACTTCAGTGTATTAGACACTATGTCTTGAATTCCCTTCCAGATTTGAAAACGATGACAACAACAACAACAATGATATTTGAAATCCAATAGTTCATTTTTTCAAAGATACTTCTCACTGTCTATTTCTGGAACTTTTAAATTCTCTGATTTTTAAAATTAATTCATATCTCTGTAAAACTGGAATGATAACTGCAAAGAATTACAAGACTAACCTATATCCACATAAGTCTATCTGAATTTTTAAATTCATTGGCCATTTAAGTAAGCTGCTTTCAGTCACCATCGACTACTTATTGCTTTACAAACATTAAAAAATTACCATTTTGGGTCAGACCTGTGTCAACAGCAATTATTCCCCAAGAGTGGCTAATCCTGGATGCCTTGGGAGGAGAACCAGGACATATTGGCCATTTTATCTGATCTCCAGCCACTCAGACTAGAGTAGAGATCCATGATGTGGATCAGAAGAGATGCACATTTCTTGGTTTCTCTGGGGCAGTCACGCTGGAGAAAAATGGACAGGATTAAATCAGGATTTTGTTTCTTGCTACACATCTGTCTGTCAGCCAGTGAGTCATGAGCTGGTCAAAAGCTGAGGGGATGTGGTGGCTGGAGCTGGTTTTGAGACACTGTTTTCCAATGCTGAGGATTGACAAAAGCGGCTAATGATTGTCTCTGTGCACGAGCATGCTCGTGGGTGTCCTTCACCCCTTTTCACCCCAGGGACTGGGGCAATATCTTCTGGCCACCTCCTCACCTGGCACTGCACGTGCAGGAGGACACATCGGCTGTGGAAGCATCGTTTTCCTCCTGAACATTGTTGGGCCCTTCTGGGGGAAGGCAGGGGGCACATGGAAATATCTCATGATCTGTGGGCTGCCAGCTGGACCACAGTGAATAGAAGCGGGCTGATATTGCCCCATGAGCACAGACAGAAAGAGGCCATCCTTCCTTCTGAGGAAAACAGCAGAACGCTAATTCTCTTATTTCCTAATAAGGAGATTTTAGGGAGAATTTTAGTTTAGCCAATTTCTGTCGCACATTGCTATTTAATTGTTTTCGTCTCTTAATTAAGTTCATCTGCCAGGATTTACCCAGAGAATTGTATCTAAGAGCTCTTTTGCTGACTGCAAGCACTTGTCGTTGAGAACATTTGTTCCTACATTTTTGGGTTTGTTCTGTTTGGATTTGTCGATCAGAGTTGTCAAAGGTTTAGGACAGGACTTCTGGTTCATTTAAGGAAGGCTTTGAAATATGCAACTGGCAAAGTTTTAGTTTGGATAATGATATTAGAAGTTCCCACACAACCCTCCCCCTCCAAAAACCGAAAAGCACAACAACAACAGATCAGAGGTGGATATAGATTTGCTGATCTTCATAATAGCTACCTTAGTGAACCTGAACCCAAATTCTGTAACTTGAGATGATTCATCGTCTCGCAACAGAATCACCCAAAACTTGGCTTTGTGTGGCTGCAAGGGAAAATTCCACAGCTTTGACATCTCTCAGATTTTGTTGTGCTTACACAGTTAATTTTTAAAAGGCAAAACAGATGCTACTTTAGAAAATCTATGTAAAGAAAATAAAGGAAAAAAAGATGATTGCTGACTGAACTAGAATAAAAGAAACAGTATACAAACCCAATTTTTTTGTAATATTTATACACTCCAAGTATGTAACAGCTAACATCGCTTTCATTAGAAGAAATATAGAAATAAGAATGGCCCCTTGCACCAGTAAATCTTTTTTTTTCTTTTCAGAAAAGTTTTGAGAAACCACGTTGGTAACTTTAATTTCAAGTGTTCCCTCTTTCTTACATTTTGGAAAAGAGAGTCTTCCATGGAAAAAAATGCCCAAACTTGGCCCCAAATTATACTTACTGTTTAAATATATGGAGTTGTGAGATATAGCACATGTGCTCCTGACCTTATATTTTAGTATTCATGCTGATTACTTCTCATTTTCTTTTTCCTGGGTCATGAAGAATTATCTGCACCTGTCTGGCTTCAGGAGAGCTGGTGTCTTTATTTATAAAATGCCTTTATTTTGCTTGTGTTTATCTCTGGAATTTATAGTTATAGGAAACCTAAGATGATGGACAAAAAGGCAATTGGTAAAATGCAATTTCTCAGTCCACGTCCTGCAAGGAGCAGCCTGCTCCTGGAACACTGGGTACAAATTTCCATTAAACGCTTCCAACAAATACATAAATGGTTCCAGACATTCGGACTAGTGAAAGATCTCTAATCCTGAACAGCTGGGAGACAGCTTTCCAGCAATCCTAAATAAATCTTCCCCAAATCACAAGAAAAGGTTGCTCTCTCACCACAGTCAGGTCTTGAAGAACCTAACTGTGTGTGTGAAGCTCTCTAAGATTCATCACATCTATGGAGCAAGGCAAAGCAGCACAGACAGGGAGACAGATCGCTACATGCATTTTCCAGCCACATTGTGCTGGAGAAGCCTCTTCACCTCCCTGTGTATCTGTTTAGCCTCATAAATCCTGCGGGAATCATGGACGTAAGGACTGTCCATGTATTTGTACAGTGCTTGGTGAAATGGATGGTCCTTTTTGATGTTAAATGTAGTAGGCAACAGGACTGGGAGAGAATAAAGAAAAGAAGATGCCAGTAGGTGATGGCTAAGGAGGAATTCAATTCCCATCTGGACTTTCCTAGCTAACCCATATAACATGAAACATTTTTTTAAATGTGTACATAAATTCCTAGGCAATCAGTCAAGCAAGCGGCCTCATAGTTAAAGACAAAGGCCCAAGTGCAATCCTGCAGTAAGCAGGCATGTTGGCAGCAGGAAAAAAAAATAAGAAAAGAATAAGGGAGATGTATCCATTTCCAAGGACTGAATTTGCCCTACAGAATGAAAGGGGTTCCTAGTCTGTGGCAAATGACACTGTCCTTGTACCTTAAGCAACCAAGGTTCCAATAAGTCTCTGAAGAGAACTCCAGAAAATGAAAAAAGCAAGTGTCAGACATGCTGTTTTAAGGAGATTATTTTTCCAATCCATCTTTTATGTAGAGGGAAACTGATTCTGTCCCGTCTCAATCTTAGAGTTTGTTACATGATTTGCCATTTTTCTAGTCTTCAGTGAACAGAATAATAGTTTGCTTTTTGCTTCACCTTGGAGCTAAACACCAAAACCTAGAATTATTGCCACCAAACAGATGGGGTGATTTCTCATGAAGATGGAAAAGTAAAGACCTAATAAATGAAGAGCGTTTGAGAAGAGAAGGCTAAAGCAGGCCCTACTGCACTATGTTTGACGTTACTATTTTAGCAATGTAGGTGGTTTTACAAACTATAATTTTTTAAAGTCTCAACTCCTGCAAAGCCTCTGAAGGGAAGGGTGGATGGTACTCATTGTTCACCCAAAGAACCTACCTGATGTGGGTGCAAACTGGTCACAAACGTGGCCATACTCCAGCATTTCAGGTCTCCCTCAGCTCTGTCTTCGCCAGAAGGGTTCAGTACTGCCAGCTTTTCTCTGTGGTGTCAGCATCTCCCTTCCCTGGGGGTCTGTCCCTGCTGGGACCCGCTGGTCCATCCCAGTAACCATCCTGAGACTGGGAGGCAGCCAGCTCCGGGGTCTGGTCTCCAGCTTGGCTTTACCCCTTGTCTCTGTATCTTAAGAGATGCTGGTGGATAACGTCACCAGTGACTTTGTGTTTGTGATCAGGGGCTGCAACTGGTGCAAGTGTGAGAAAATCAGGATGAGGGGTAGAGAGGTAGACAAGTGGGGTCCCTGGAGAGCCCGTGTACTCTGGATATACCCTGGGCGCCTGCTTAGCTGTTCCCACCAAACTTCCTTGCTTGGTGTATCATTTATGGAAACGAATAATCTGACTCTCTGTGGTGACACAGTCTCCGCTACATAAATTAGGCATTTTTTGTTCAGTGTCATTTTTGGATGAGCAAATATTGTCAAGAGAGGAAACTGGATTAGTTTTGTGCATGTGGTGTTTGTTTTATTTATTTTTCTTTAAGTTGAAAGCATATTTTATTCCTTCAATTTCTAGTCAGCTGAAAGTTTCCTTTCAAAATCAATATACGGACAATGTCGTCCCCTGAGACCAAACATGAAGAATTTGAAACCCAGCAGAGAGTTAATAATAAAGTCAGAAGCCTGTGAAAGCCAATGCTCCTAATAGAAATATATAGATTTAGAATCCAGAAAGGGCATTTTGAATGCGTAATATGACCTCTTGTATAACATAATCCATAGACTTTTACTTAAAAATTCTCACCCACCTTAACTAAACCCAATCATTTTGAAAAGATAGCTAGTCTCACTTCAACTACTCAAGATTTAAAGACATACTCTAGTATTTGGGTTTTTTTTCTAATGGGCAATTACTATCACTGTTACAATAATTTGCCCACTTTTACCGTGAGTTTGTCATAACTGTAATACACATCTGTCTGCTCTGGAAAAAGTCTTCTCACATCCGACCTCTTCTCACAGATGATCAGCTCATACCTGTAATGAAATAATTTCCTCCTCTTATCCTGCACACTAACCAGAATGAGCTCCCTCATCTTTGATGGAAGAGGCAGATTTTACAGACCTTGAATCATTCTTATAGCTGTGTAGTGGAGTTTTTTTTATTGTTTATCTGGTGCATCAGCATCTTGTTGACTTGCAGGGAAAGTGTTCTTTCCTCTTCCGGTTCAAATGGTTGAAAAGTATATAAAGCGTGCTTTGTGGGTCCATCTGTCCTTGGAAATGTTGACTAGCAGATTCTGCTTTGTTTCACCAAGGCCTTTTCTATGTCTGCCTGCACAAGAGTAAATCCTTCAGTCAGTGAAAATTTGAGGTAGGTAAATAATAAAGCAAAGAAATACAGGACTATATGCAAAGGAGGGCCTTTTCTCTATGGTCACTGGAGCTATCTGTAACCCTTAAAAGTTATTTGGGTTTGCACGGTGCATTTTTTTTTTTCAGATGTCTTCATGTCCTGGTCTCACAAGGAGATAAATGTTGTCATTGTATCTGGAGGGAAGAATTAATGGATTGTTTCAGTGTATTTTATGGCTTGTTTGTCAAATTTAGGTGGACAAACTTGAATGGACTCCACATTATCTGCCTCTGTAATCAACTTGAAAGCACCAGAAGACACAGACTGGTTTCTTTATAGATGCACGTTGCTTTTTGCAAATGACAGAGTTGTAGAGCTACTTGCCACAGAATGGATGGGCCCAAACGAAAACACCATTCTCCAGCGAGGAAAAATCATATCAACTAGCTGATGTGAAATTTGTTTTATAAAACTGATTTGAACAAACCAACAGATCTAAGCAGCTTCAGATTTTGTGGGTATTTGGATCAAATTTGGAATTTGAAGTCAAGGCCTCTCGCTGATGACAAAAGAGGTTGCAGAAGCGTTTGATCCTCAACACAGGCTTACACGTTACAGTCATGAGGATAAACGTTATGTTTCAGAGGATTCCTGTTGCAGTGGTGCTGAGAGTCGATTTCTGTGTATACTGTAACTAACCTTTTCTAAAGAGAAAGCAGCAGCAGCATTTGTTTGTGTCCGTCTATTGAAACGTATCCTGAAAAGAAAAACCCAGCAAGGTGCAAGCGCTTGTCATTCTGTGTTATAGCCCACCCCATGTTTCCAGGTGGTTATGCTAGAAAAGCGAATCAGGCAAGGCAGTCCAGTGCCAATGAGCTTGGAGTGAAGAAGAGCAGAAAGTACAGTCCTGTCAGCGCTTTGTAGAAATCAGCAGAAACTTCGAGCAGTCCAGAATTTTCCCTTTAGAGGTTGATCAAGAGGCATTCTTTACATTATTGTTTCAGCTTTTCTGCTCTCTATCCCTATCTCCATCTCCTTGGTAGCCTTTGAAACTAGTTTCTAGTGTGTGGGGAATATGTAGCCCCCAGTCACTAGCAGCATTAATCTGCATCGTCTCTGAACGTACTTCCCCTTTCTGAAGGAAAGGGCTTCCTCCGGCTTTTCTTTTGAGACTTTGGTGATACTTTTTCTGGTGATTGTATGTATCATTTTATGCTGTTAATGAGTGACAATCAAGTGTCATTTAGCTCTACAGCAGCCTTACAGAATGTCATGTTTTTATACTAGATTGTCACATTGTTATTGGGGATGAGCTGACTATTACTCCACTAGAAATCTCAGTGACTTCATTTGGACCACTGATGGAGCGGCCCCACTGACAGCTCAGCCTCCTCTTGCTCCCAGTAAGGCAGTTTTTGGAATGAATGAGGGCCCTTTGATCTCCAGCACCTCAACCTCGGTAAAACAGCAATGTCACCAAAGCTAGCAGGATGAGGGTTTGAGCTTTTGTTGGAGTGTTAAGCAGGCCATTGTTTCACATTTCCTACTTGGTTCGTTTAAAAATTCCATTTGATCTAACTGCACTGCTGGTAGTCCAGAAATAAAGCAATTCCTTGGGGCATGAATGCTATTCAGACAAAATAATACCAATATTTGTCTGCTTTCCCTCCCTGGTATCCAGCATCTTTGCCAGCTCATTTTTCCTCAAAGAGGAAATAACCCATTTCTGGAATTCGGATTTTCCTGACTTCTTGGAAACAGGGAGTATCAAGTGTTCTGAATAACGTTTCCCTTTGAAACCTTCTTAAAATAGTTTTAAAAATATCTGCCGCTTTTGAAATGTTTAAGTTCCCTGGGGGTGTAATTCTGCTGATATTGATGGCATCTGCCAGCAGAAACTCCGGTTCTGCAATTTCTTCTGTGAGCTGCATTGCCCTTTGCTTGATAAGGAAAGCTGCGTGAAGTAGCTCCAAACCCAGCCATGAGTGTCTTTTGCTGTGCTTTTCTCGGGCTGCGCCCAGCATTCAGGCAGATCTGATACTGGTCTGACAGGGGTTGAACCACTCTGGTTAGCAGGGTCATCGTTCACAGAGGAGGGAGAGGACAGTCCTCAAAGATACTGCGTATGGAAAAAGACAAGTATCTGATCATTTTCCTATGGAACCAGTCCTCCCAAGAAAATGACTATAAATCAAAAAGCACAGCTCTCTCACATTACCAGCAGAAAGGTAAAAGGCTCATAATTCTTACTGAACAAATCACATGCAAGTGAGTCATTCATAATTGCTTTATAAAAATAGTGAATAGGCGCTGTCTTATTCTGTACTTGATTAAGCACGTGTATAACTTTAGTCAAAAGAACCTGTCTTGTGAGCATAAAGTTGTGGGAATAAGGCTCGGCAAGAACAGCACCCTGTGGAAAATATGAATCCCACAGCCAGAAATGTCTTTGGGAGATGCAGGTCTCTTTCAAAGCGTATTTGCTGCAGGAAGATTTACTTCTGTGCAGAGAAAGAGCTTGTGCTCGCCTATCTTTCTGTAAATGAAACTGGCTCCCAAGTAAACAGGCAGGTATTTCATCTATCTAAAAATGAATTTCTTCATACATTTGTTGTTTATCTACCTGGATGCTAGATGGGAAAGATGGGTCAATTGTGTTTTCTCTTTGATTACTTACATCTTTGCTCATAATACTTTTTTCTCCCTGCAGTGAAGATATCAGCTAAACTCTGACCACAAAATAAAACCAAGCCAAACTCTTGGATACAATACATTAGAAGAGGAAAAACTGTGCCATGCTGAAGTTTCACAATCTCATTTTTTTAAGGTAAGTGCTATCAGTTTTCTGCCAGGGCAGTTCACCATCTCTAAAGCCAAATTCAGTCCAAGGAATAATTTTATTTTACACACACATATGTAAAAGTCAACATGAATGTATGATTTTTGGCTTGAAAAATAGTTTCTTTGACAGGTATTGCCTGAGAGTGCCATAGCAGTCTTCAGTCCACCCACCTACAGCTCTCCTACTGACAGGTGAGCAAATCCAGCACTCCCCCGATCAATATTTCAAGAGGTTACATGTGAAAAGAAAGCCTCAGAAAGCTCTTCCAAAGTGGAGCACAGGGTGTTAACATGGAGGGTTAACAAGTCCATAGATTCACATCCGATGCCGGCAGCCTCTCAGCTCTGCTTTGTAAAGGCTGAATAGTCCCGTATCGCCTATGTCTCATTCACTTGATGGGTTCCCCACTCCGGGATCCAAACCTGGACGTGTAAATTTATGTGCCCACACACAGGTGCCTCCTGCAAGGGTGGCAGCTCAGCTCCTCTTGTTGGCAATAGAGATTTCCTCAAGGCAGTCTGAGGACTGTCCAGCGCATCCTGAAAGAGATGTCTACATCTGCTCAGTGCAACTGCTCTTCAGACCTATATGAAAACACCTAAATTTAAGTGTCATAATCTGTGAGGTATGTCCTGCCTGTGGTGGCACTGGTAGAGGGCAGGCTGCTGCCACCGCTCCTCCTGCCCCCAGCGCAGGGACACAAGGGCTGTCCGCTTCCACAAGAGCTGGTGCACCTCCGCGTCCCCCCAGAAGAAGGAGATATTCAAGTGATCTGTGCTCCCATGCTACTGTTTTCTTCCACCTCCAAATGCTTCCAAGTACTTTTCCAACATACAAATTTGGGTGTCAAGAGGATACTCAAAGCCATTTCTTACACGTAGGCACACAGAAAGGTGCACACACCTTGTCATTGCTCTTAGGATGAGAAGCAAATGATAGGCAAATTCAATATTCAAAATCCTAGGGGTTCTTACATTTAAAGTTATTAAAGGTATATTTCTGTCAATCAAGAACATTAGGCCTGGGGCTAGCTCACCTAGGTCTTGTGGATATCCAAAATGAGTGAACCTCCTGGGCCAGACCTGGTAAAACAAACTGTTTTTACAGGCCTGGTAAGTGCATTTTAGGACCACAGCAGTACTGGTACCAAGCAGAAATTCAAGCTCCTTGCCTGCCACCAGTGCTGTCATAAGATGGTCTCGCTAGACTTCTAGGTGTCCCTTGGCTTCTACGCCATGTCCTAAGAAGATGCGGGCAATCATCCTCTGCTCTGGAGCTCAAAGCTGCTCTGGCAGCTCCCCCAGGGGTGTCAGACCTGTGGGGACTAATTGGAGAAGTAATTAATTGCGTCTGATGCCAAGGGAAGTGTTGTGTATGGCAGCCCCCCGGCAGGGCTGAGTTGTCCTCCTGGAGCCCATGCATCCAGCTGATTGGGATGTGCCCTTCTCGCTCTTTGCTTCTGCTGACAGGGTCAAGCTGGGATCTGGGCTTCTCCTGGTGTTGGGCACCATGGCAGCTCTGAGTAATGCTGTTGTCACCTCCTGTATTGATTCTTTCATCTTTCTTTGTCCCCTTCTTCTACTTGGCCTACTTCAGGAGATGACTGCTCAGCATGAAAGCCGCCATCTTTCTCACACCAACAACATGACCTACCCAGCCATGGTGTGCTCCATAGAGGGGATGTGTTTTGTGCCAGATCTGTGGTTCGGTGAAATCATGTGCAGCGTTTTGCCATGTGTTTTGCCCTACAGCTCGGCAGGGCTGTTTTACCTCTCTGCTGGTCACCCACCGCATGTGGCACCATGGGCACCACAGGTAGTCAGTGCTCACCTCCAGAAATGCCACTCAGTGCTTTCTAAAAATGGCTATTTCCTTAAAGACCATTGACTGAATAGCGAAGCCCCCATGCCCTTTCCGCAGAGGGTACAACAGGGGTCCACGTTCCTGGTGCGGCACCATCCAGCTCAGAGAAGTTTCACAAAAGGGGCTGAAGGCTGTGAACAGGCTGAGAGGAGGGGACTCACCACCTGCCTACCCCCGACTAAATGGGGATGCAGCTGTTAACTATTGGGAAACTGTAATACACGTTTGCATGTTGTTAAGTGTCTTTTTTACAAATGGTCCACGACCGATTCCTGACATTGCCCACTGCAGTAGGAAGATGACAAACGTGGACGGGCAGCTAATGGCCCCGGGCAGGGCTGAGCCGGGCCAGCATGCTGCTCTATTCTCCCCTGCCCGGGGAGAAGACATTTCCACACGTGATCTCCTCTCCATCCTGGGGCCTGCGGCAGAGGCTGGCAGCAGGGCTATGGCAGCCCAGAACTCATCCCGACATGCACTGCTGGCACATGATAAACACAGCACATGAGTGTCCTAAGCTGTAATGGGTAACGAGACCAAGTGCGCTAACGAGAAAGCAAACCAAGGTGTCAACAACAGACACGGTCTGTGTGCACGTTGTATTCCCACAAGTTTTACCAGTGTGTGTGTACTCCCTTGTAAAATTATCTTTGCTGGGCCAGGAAAAAAAGATAAGTTCTTACAGTAGTCCAAACATGCCCATTTGATTAAAGGTATAATGTGGTTCTAGTATAAACTGTGGCCGTAAAGTAAAAGAGTGATTTTTCACCACTGGGTGGCAGAATCTTCCTCTGGTCTAACAATATAATAGCAGAACAATTTGCTAAAATTGAAACGTAATTGGAACTGTCATCATCAATCCAGTGTCTGATCAAAGTGGAAGAATCTATTGGAAATGTAATTGCAGAGGCAAAATTATATTTTTTAGAAACTCCTGACTGTAACATAATATCTGTCCTGTTCACATGAATACAGGGCACTTCTGCAGATTTGTCAGTGTTCCCCAACATTGCCCACCTTGTCAATGCAATGTTTATATCTACGCCGAGTATTTTTTCTCTTGGATCCCATATTGCCTCACGACTAGATGTTTGAGTTACAGAAATCACCACACACTTGGGAGATGTGTTTAGAAACATGCTCTATAATAAGAGGCGATATTATAACCTCTTAAAAATACAAACGTAATAGCAGGTACAGGTGCTAAAGCTCAAGTAATATAGTGCTTGGGCCAGAAATGGCAATATTTTAAAAGAAAAATATGTATTTATTTCTATTGAGAGGATGTGGTATTTTTAACTCGTCATTGGAACTTCTCAGGAGTTACTTTTAAACAGACAAAAATAAACATCTAGCTCCACCATTTCTTCTTTTACTGAGAGTATACACTGAGCAGCTTCATGGGATTGTGCCTGAGCAGAAGGAGAAGAAGGAGATGAGTTAAGACTTCACCACTGCCAAGTGGGAAGACAAACTTTGTTCTTAACCTCAAAAGGTTTGGTGTTAGGTTCTGTCAAGCACAAGCTATTAGTTTCTATTAGCAGAGACCATTAAGTAATTCTGAGTACTGTTAAGAATCTAAAACTCTGATTCTTTTCTAAGACCTGCTTCCATGGGGTTGTATATCCATGTGAAGTGTTGCTGAAGGTTTTCACAGAGGTTTGAGTGACATTAAAAATGAAACAAATATCTTAACAATTGGTATTTTAAGAGCACATTTTTTTAAGTGTTTGAACAGAAAACTTTCCCCTAAATGATTTATATGCTAAACAAGAAGTCTGCAGATAGATCAGAAAGGACAAAAACCAAGATGTGACATAAACTAAGTTGTTTCAGTGCAGGAAACAACCACTTCATATCGTTGACTTCTGCAGCATCCTGTGGCAATGAGTTCAATGGCTTCATTATATGCTTTGTACAGAGTATGTCTTTAGAAACCTTTGTTCATGTTATTTTAACCCTCTCTTTCCATGTCATGTATAAATGTCTAAGCTACACCTTTTTGTCAAAGTGATTTTAGATTGAAAAAAAAAAAAAAGCATTGAGGCCCATAGTAACTGAAATATACTTTGAGTCACTATCTCAGTCACAAAATATATAGGTTATTCCAGAAAAAGTAAGCAAGCAAGCAAACAAACAAACAGGGCAGTATGAGTGCAAAAACAAAAGCCGTGCCGACATCTCTGGAAGGGTGGGGGATGCCACTTGCGTTGCAATGAACCGGGGATCTTCCCGCATCTCGGCAGGTGCCGTGCTGGAGCAACGTTTCAGCAGGCGGCAGCAGCTCATACAGGCAAACCCCAGTGAGGGGATGGGAAGCTGCCTATTCTCCCCCCTCTGGGAATTACCACCCGGCTCAGGATTACAGCTCGCCTTGATTAAAACAACCCCTGTGGGTCACCTAGGATCCGGCCCCACCACAGCTCTCCCGGTGTATTCTCCAAAGAGCATCTTAACCCTGAGAACCGCAGAGCTGCATTTCCTCTGCGCAGTGCTTGTCAAGGCGTGCCAGAGGGTAAGAGGGCCTTGAGAACATCTGGATTATAATTAAACAGGAATTTACAGTAACTAGACCTAAGTGGCTTGAACAACAAATTTACTGCTGATAAAGCCAGATGAGTTTACCCAGATAATCCTCTATGTTTTCCCCTGTCCTCAATAAAATGTAGCTTTGTAATTTATATTGGGGGAGCACTGGGAAAGCTTCTTTTTCACTTGAGGGCTAATTGCAGGTCCAATAAAAGACTTCATCCACACCACAACATTACCCGGCAGCGTTACTGTTTGCCTCCATGCTGGGCTCGGCGGAGACATGTAGGATCCTAGCTGCCGATTAAGAAATGCAAAACCAGATTCAGGGCAAATAAATCATCATTCATGATGTTTTAAAATATCCTATTACAGGCATAGTGAAAGTACGCAAAGAGTTTGCAGCATGGCCTGTAGTTTATTTTTCTGAAGGCCTCCTCATTGAGCAGAGGCACGTTAGGGTAAATTCCAAAGTCACCTGGACTCAGTGCTTGCATGCCACTGATATTCATAGTCTGCTAACAGGGTAGAACATTGATGTTACACCTGAATTAAACACACCTCGGACTTCTCTCTGACATCAGGCATGCAGGTCTGGGGCCATCCTCACCATATTGCTCAGTCTTTCTGCCCTTTAGGAGCCAGAGGCAGCCAGCCTGTGCACTCAGAGCAGCTGCTGGAAGTGGGTTTCCCTGACCACAACCTGACGGGCATGTAAGGGTCTCTGTCGCTCTCCCTGTGAGACCCTGCAAAGGGCAGGACATGCCTCTTCTGTTCCTTATTTTCTCAGAGAAACCACTCTCTGCTCAGTCCTTGGCCTTTTATTTTTCTTTCTTTGGGTGCTCACCTCCCCCAGGGATGGTACAGAGCATCATTGACGCAGGTGGGATTCCTTGAGATCTCCTCTTACAACTCACATCTACAACAGCACTAATGCTGATGTCTTACACTTGTCACATGCCTGTTTTCTTGCAGTTAGATGTCATTTTTGATGAACGGCAGGCAATGTTTTTCCTCCTTTAATGCATGGGGTACTGCTAATGGGGGGGCTCCCGATGCACCTGCTAACAGAATGTGAGACTTCGGGTGGCTCATTTTGATGAAAGGTCTTGTGTTGATGCCACGCAGCCCTCAGCTGCCATGTCCTCATCCACCGCATCGCAGATTTGCTTTGGAGGAAGCCGACGGATTAATTTGGCATGTCAAAGTTAATGTTGCGAAATCCTTGGGTATATCAACATTTCAAAGCACGGTCATAAAAACTTCAACGATGGGATGAGTTACAGCAAAATTATGGCTTAACCTGTCATGAAGAGTAGCCTCCAAAAAATCAGTAATCCTGCCTGTGTTTTGCAATGTATGTCTTTGGCGGAGGTCACATTGGGAAGTCACTGCTGAGTGTTTAACAGAAAAAATGGTATACAACTTGGTGCTTATAAACTAATCCTTACTTTTTGCTTGTGCTCTGAACATTCATTTGTTTCTCCCGTTTGCTGTCTTTCCTCCTGCAAGGTTATCCCTGCTGTATCGATGTCCCTGTGACATGCTGCTGTCTTTCAGTGTTAATGTCACAGATACGGGGCTTCGTCTCGCAGCCCCTCTCTGTAAAACAACCCAGCAAACCTTGGAAAAGCACACGAAAAGGCCTTGATCTTCCCTTTATCAGGGTCACCCAATTCATTAATGGCAGGTTAATTGCAATGTCTTCACTTATGGCCTAACTCTGCTTAGTAAGGTCAAGATTAATTGTAAGGGTTTCCTTAACTGAGCTCCTCAGGGCTGATTCCTTTCCTCTGGCAAAAGGACTTGTAAGAGGGGATTCAAGCTCGTTGTCCCTGCTGTGGGGAAAATCACCAAGCGCTTATCTCCAACAGCACTTTCCTCCAACAGTTCAAGTCCTTCTCAAGTCCCTTCTGAAGCCTTAAGGGGCCCCTCTGTTCTTGTGCCAGCTCTGTGTGGATGCAGACCATCACCTCAGGACACTAAATTGTCTGGTTTGCTAAGGTGGAAATCTGCTTCTGCTTCAGAAAATGGGGTATGATTTGTGAGGGAATTCGGGAATGAATGGGAGGTGCCATCTTTGTGACTCACTCTCTCAGGCAAATCAGGCAAAATGCAAAGTAGAGTAAAGTATTTATTCCCAGCAGCAACAGGGAATAAATAGGTATCTGTTTTGCATAGCTGTTATCCAGGGAGACAGGGCTAGAGCAAACATGATCAGTGATAAGTCTCCTTTTTTTTGCCTCATTGCTGGGTGTAAAAATCACTGCTCTAAGCTTGAGCAGGCAGGATTTGACACACAGCAAGAAGTCTGCTGGTGGGGTTGGCCAGAATAAATGAGGAGACACGTACACAGACCAAAGAGGGTTTGTGCTGAGAGGGGAACCTGCAGTTCTTGTGGAAGAAAACTACAGGGAGGTCTCTGAAAATCCAGCTTTTTAATTTTTTATTGTAAGAAAAGAGAAAACGCGCATGGAGGGGAAGTGAAACTCCTTAAGTCTCCCCAGAAATGGTGGCTCACACTCCTCCAAAGGTTCTTATTCCCTTGACGGTCTTTGGAGGGTAATGAGGTGATCTGTTGAGGACTCCTTCAGCTATTAGTCTTCCCGGGACTGAGTGGTACTGCAGAGAATTAAAGCTCCCAGAAGACAACGGCCATTCCCACGGCCTCAATACATTTTATTTCTGTAAGTGGAAGAAAGTCTCCAACATAATTATTCACACCCCCTTGCCCCCCATAACTTCCTTCATCACTGCTCTATAAATTAAAGCTGCAAGGATTTTTCTCCCAAGCAGCCTCTCAGGGCAAGTGCAAAACTCATTAAATGAAAACAAATGTTCAACCCTTCCCTGTTATTTCCCTCCCCAGTTGGCCTGTTAGAAAAAAAAATAAAAAGTCATAAAACTGAAATAGAAAAAGGTAGGAGTTTCCTGTTTTGCTAACTAAAGAGAAAGGCCAAGCTGAGCCATGGTGCAAGCAGTGGGACCATCCATCCTTCACTTGAGACTGACTAAGGGGGGAGAAGCAGTCCTGGAAGTGGGCGCGGGGATGCTGAGACCCAGGGGCAGCTGGTGGACAACAGGGAGTGATGCATGTGTCTCCTCTTCAGAGCACAGCCCCAGGCCACCTCTGGGTGCAGGCCTGTGTGCGGGCAGTGTGTCCACCAGCAGTTTGAGGAAAGGCTTGAGCTGGCCATTTACTGACTGCAGGCGCACTTAGGGTGGCACCAGCTGTTGCGCAATGAAGAGAACCACCTTCATGGAAATGATGATGAGAGGGCTGAAGCACGTGTGCTATGAGGACAGGCTGAGAGAGTTGGGGTTGTTCAGCCTGGAGAAGAGAAGGCTCCAGGGAGACCTTATAGCGGCCTGCCAGTACCTGAAGGGGGCCTACAGGAGAGATGAGGAGGGACTCCTTATCAGGGAGTGTAGTGACAAGATGAGGGGTAATGGTTTTAAACTGAAAGAGGGGAGATTTATATTAGATATGAAAAAGAAATTCTTTCCTGTGAGGGTGGTGAGGCACTGGAACAGGTTGCCCAGGGAAGTTGTGGATGCCCCATCCCTGGAAGTGTTCAAGGCCAGGCTGGATGGGGCTTTGAGTAACCTGATCTAGTGGGAGGTGTCCCTGCCCATGGCAGGGGGGTTGGGACTAGATGATCTTTAAGGTCCCTTCCAACCCAAACCATTCTATGATTCTGTGATTCTATGATTCTATGAAATACAGTGCGTGAGTATTCCTCCATGACGATTAGATGGAGGTGTGAGCAGCAAAACTGCCTAAGGGCTTTGGAGGGGGTGAAATGGCCAGGTGATGCCAAAGAGAGCTCTCTACTTGAGCTCTGCCACTGTGAAAACACAATGCCTTTGAGCAAAACACAGTGGAAAACACAGTTTCCTAGAAACTTCAGAAGGACCTTATTGCGGTCCGTGGGTGCCTGAAACAGCGATATTTCTGAACGGTAACTTGCCAACAGTGTGCTGAAGGGGTTTGGTAGGAACACCAGAGCCCACGTGGCAGTTTTCCTTTGCCCTGGTGTGAACTAACATCTTCATAACTCTCTGTCAGTGAATTGTATTAGCTGCAGTTCAGAGTAATCAGTCTCTCTTGGGAAGTTACCATTTGACTTTCGCACTTGCCCTTACTAAGTAATACTATAAATCTTTGAATCGTCTGGCTGCCTTTGATCTAGCTGCAAGTCTGTTGAACACTCAGTGACTGGAGTGGAGGAAGGAGGGAGAAAAGTACCTCTTTGCTGCGCTGAAGTCATTCAGAGTGCAGAAAAAAGGGAGATGGATACGGCTCATCTTCCTAATGAAATGAGTTCGGTTTGCATCGTTACAATTTCTGGTATCATCCTTCAGAGCTGGGAAGAAATAATTATTTTCTTAAGTGTATGTTATTTGGGAAAGTTAAAAGATATGTTTAGCTGTATCTTAAAATGGCTCTTTAGAAGAAGGTCCTGTCAAGAGCAGAACTCATAGTTTTTTTATAAATGGCACTTTGATGTACTATAAAACAAAGTATTTGAACAAGACGGATTTGGGGGGGGATATACTGTTTGCAGTCGGAGCACCCAGGGCAGAACACAGGGAGCTATGTGCTAGAGAAGAGTACGCTGCACTTGCAGCAACAACCCCCCCAAGTCATAAACCTAAGTGATGGCAATCCAGAAAAAGCTTTGGACTTCCCAAGGGTGGGATTTATCTCATTAAGTTCAAAGATCTTGCACAGTCATCTAGAGTCCCTTTAGAGGCTAATGAACCGACTCAGCTCATTGCATGCCTACCAAAATGTGAGGCTGACCTTGCTTTTCATTCCCAGTTGCCTGAGCGCTGCTGTTCGTGTTGCCCCCTCACGCAGCCCAAGGGGCACTTTCCCATCCCCTCCACATTTGTCTCCAACCTTGTTGTGATATTATGAAGCAGGAGGATAGGCCCAAACTCTGTATCAGGCTTAGCATGGGCTGTAAGCAGCGTTTATAACAGATGTCACCTGGTGGGCAGCTCTCTTGTGGTGGACCAGGCATTCCGAAGGGGTATTAGGTACAGGATAGCAAAATGTGCCGTGGTGGGAGGTGCTTTATTGAGAGGCACGTTGATCTGTTGAAGCTACACCAGCCTTATTACACCACAGCAACATCACAGAGACCACTTTGCTCTGAAATCTGTTCAGAAAAACGGGAGTGATAGCTGTGCCAAGCAATACATAAAAAAAAAAAAAAAAAGAGAGGGGGATTATACTCAATATTTGCAAGGCTATCAGCCACGTCCCTCAGCAATCACATCTATTAACATGATTACTATTGATAATGTACCCTTCAGTTCTGAGCTTCCTTAATTTGAGCATTCATGGCAATCAGGTAGCAGCTGAAAGGATTCTGATTTTTTTTTCCTGAATATTACTAGACAAAATTATTGTCAATGATGAGAAATCTTTAAAAAATGCTTTCCTCTGGGAATTTTATTTTGGCATCCTTTTTTTTTTTTTTTAATATTTCGTACTCTGTGAATCTCTGGAACAAGAGCAGAAATGGGAGAAAAATGCATCCTTGAGCGCACATTCGGTACTCAAATTCAGCTGCAGCACCAGATTTGAATGAGACAGCAAAGTAGGACAATCACCTTTTACTCCTGAATGCTCTTGAGGTCAAAAGGGAGAAAATGCACCATTCAGCTATAGAGATTTCCAGTTTTTGAGGCAATCACTTATTTTTTGCTGTTATCAGCTACTTGTGCTACTGTATGTTATAAAAAAATGACTCCCCCACCCTTTATATCCTTGTATTGTGCTTGTTTATGCAATTCTGCTGAGGCACTTATGAAACAATCAGAGGAAGTTTGAAACTAAGCTTCCTATAATGTTACACACATCCGACGTGTGAGCGTACAGGTTTATGTGTGAATACGTATATATTTCTCTGGAGGCTGGTATAGTCAGACATCCTTGGGTACATTTATATATGCCCTAAGCTGAGTAGCGTACCTTACTATAAAAAAAGGCAGCCTTGTGGGTTCATATCTATCTATCTATCTATCTATCTATCTATCTATCTATCTATCTCTCTCTCTCTCTCTCTCTCTCTAGACGCACACAGAAAAATAGAAATATACTTGTGTGAAAGGGATGAAAAGACAATATTTAATCCTGATTTGAAATTAAATCCCATATCAAGGGCTCTGCTTCACCCACACAATGCAACGGTGGGATCCTTACCTCAGGGACTCTTACATGGATTCAAGCCTTCTGCAACTCAGAAACGCTCAGAAGACGACGGTGTGGCCAGTCTACCCCCCTTGCCACAGACGTGCTCATGAAGGTGTGTTACGCAGTGTAGCCTTCTGGCTACCTGCACCTAAAATGCACATTGCACATTGGTCTATGAGTACCCAAGAAAGAAGAAGGGATATATGACTTGTGACTAGCTTTCCAGTCTTTATGAGAAACTTTATTTCCAGCTTAAAATATACTAGGGATTAGCGGCCTTGAATTTCTTTTGGGAAGAGGAAGGCTTTTGATCTTCGGAAAGGAGGGTTGACTGGAAAACAAGTTTGGTTTGCATTTTTTTGGGAAAAAAATTAACATCTTTATTATGTGCCAGGGCAACCCTAACCCCTTCCCATTTTTTGTGAGGGAAAGAGTATTTTGTGCAACACACTTCAACAGTCTTTATGCTTTGATGTGCGTGAGACCCAACACACTGAAAAAATGTGTTTGGTGAAAACAATGGGCAAGAAAGCCAGGTGCCAGACTACTGAGAGCAGGGCAATGGAAGCAGTTTTCTCTCCTGTAACAAAATTGGAGGTGTAAGGTACAAAGCGTACCGCCTGCTTTCCTCCAATATGTGGGTCTCGCCTGTGGGGCTGCTCACTTGGATGCAACACAGGGCATTTGGGGAGGGAAAGTGTTGCAATGATGGTTATGAAAAAGTGAAGGGAAGTCAAAGAGCAGTTGTTGCAGTGCATTTTCTGTCTGCCTGCTTTGGCTAGTTCACTCTGCCATTAGGAAACGGTCCCTGCTTCCCACGTTTGCAGCAGAGCGTAGAACAAGCCAGGGGACGCAACCTCCAGCCCAGGCAGCAGGACCAGCTCAGCAGCCGATGCCGGAGTATGAAGATAAAACACCAGGAGGAGGACGCATGAGAAATACTAATTCCCACTAATGGTTGAGAGCAGAGGCACGAGCATTGATTTGGATGCATTTTCTTCAGCAGTGAAGCAGGTTGTCTTGGATCTGCTCCAGACAGCTTATTCTTGGCTTGTAATAGAGTGAATAAATATCACTCCTTGCTTGTAAGGTCGGGTCCAAGCAGGTGACTTTCCCCTGGGGGAAGCTCTCTCAACCCCTCTTCAGATCCACCATGTTCCTGTGATTAGGCTGAGTGCATTATATAGCAATAACCCCCTTCAGTACTTTGAAAATCTGTATTAGAGCCAGCAAACAGGGCCTTGCGTGGCAGCATGGATGGATGGACAGCCTGGGTCTGGTGACAGCAGCAACATCAACAACAACAGCAGGGTATCGTATCTTGGCAAAGGCTGTGGCAGGCAGAAAACAAGAATTAGTTCAAGGAAGCTTAAAAAACACGTCCCTGGAGGTTGTTGTCGAAGCTCAAGTCCTGACATCTGTAGCCACGGGCCACGTAACTGAGCTGTGGGAGTGATCAAGCCCTGAGGGAGCTGCCGCTCACCTGCCCGGGGCAGCTGCTCCCTTATGCTGTGCTTGAGACCGCCTCTGCCTCCAAACATCCCTCCTGTGTAAATGAACACAGAGACCATATTGATACCTGTGTATTTTGCTATTGAACTCTGCACGGGTAAAGCAGGAGAGCTCCTCCTGTGGTCATGTAGCTGTGCCAGTAGGAAAAAGTCCTCATCCTGGAGTTTTTTTGGTTTGTTTTTTTTTTTTGGTTTAAGCTACTGTTGGATGGAGGGATGTACAGCAGCAACCTTGCTCTATTGCTGCTCCGGCTTAGCTTTGTTGGCCACAGGAAAAGCACATCACATCTCCTGCGCAACCATTAGCTGCGCTGGTAAAGCTTTCATGTGCCAGGCGGTGGGGGAAAACTGTGAAGGTCCCAGATTGCAGAGCTGTCAGCCCCGCTGCGTGACCACCGTGTGCTTGCATGGCCTGGGCTGGGGCCAAGCAAAGCCTCCAGGAAAGAGCTGCTGCCGCTGCTCACGGCCGCGCGAGCTCCGCCGCCTGCTACCTGTCGCCGCAGCGAGGGCAGCTGCAGCCATCGCGCTCTCACTTTAATTAGAGCCTCTCACGCACAAACTCCTGGGAGGGTAGTTGCAAAGCTGATTACATTTCAAAATTAGCCCCGTGGAGAAGGAGCGGGCACTTCAGTTTTACTTTCATCATTTTTTCCCCTGTTCATATTATCCGGCAACCAAAAAGAAAAAGAAAAAAGTAAGGTAGAAACAATAAGCAAAATGAACAAACCTAAAATCCGTCCTTTGCTCTCAAAATGGTTCTGCATCGTGAATGCAAAAAAGGCACCAGAATGCCCAAGGCTGCCGGTGAAGGTCCTCGCTCTGAGGGCACTGCAGCCCAGCGCACACCCTGTGAGCGGGAAGAATGGCTCGTGTCACTTGTGCGGCGACAGCGAGCACGGCACCAGAATTTGCGGCACCAATAACACTCTCACTGTTGTGTTTTACGGGCCAATGAAGCTCTTCCCAAGACAGTAAGCTGCCGGGGTCAAAGCCCACGTTGTGGCTTCTGGCCGGAGAGCTGTGTTCTTGGTGGTATTAACTACAACCAAATGGGACCAGGGTAAAGTATGGCAGCCATTACACTGGGGCACATGTGACTACCTCAAAAAAAAATTAGGCATTTCTGACTGTCTTTTTTCCAAGCCTATCGCATGCGTGTGACATACATGAGTTCAGACGCTCCAGGATAGACACACTGATCTCTGCAATTCCCAAGCGCAGACAAATTTTGCTGGGTAGTTGGGCCTTGTGTTATCAACTTTTTAAATTAAAATATTGTATTTCAAATGAAAAATATTTAGAAAATACAGAGTTTTCCTCAAAGCCCCTCGCTTTACCCTTCTACAAGACGGGTGGAGATTTCCTCTATAACGAAGGGAGGTGTCTACCTCTTTCCAGTGTCTATACCACCTGACAACAGGCAAAGACACCTCTGTTGGAAATAGTTGTGTGGAGCAATTCACACTTCCAGGAGTGGGCAGGAGCCAAACTGCTGCTGTAGTGGTCTCCTGGGGGTGCAGCATTTTCCTGGAGAACCCTTCAAGTGGTCTTGATAGCCCTTTGGGGCAGAGCCCAGACCAAGGGGTGTCCTCCAGCCTCAGACTGAAGCTTGTGACCATCTTCTTTCCCTAATGAGGAAATTCTCTCCAGGAAAACCTCTGATCTCATTACGGGGAGTAATACTCATCACGTAGACCTTGCTACAAAGGATGAAGAGTTCTGTGTGGTACTGGGATGGGTGCGCTTGTAGTAAGAAACCCTGGTCTTACTGAGCAAGCACCTTGGGTCTGCTCTTGGTTGCTCAGCCAGCAGAGTGCTGGAGGATGCACATTTGCAGCCCTTCAGGAAACTGCCAGGGCAGGGAACTAATGTGCTGACCAACTGTGTTCGCTCCTTGACAGTGGGCTGCTTTCTCACATCTCTTCTTGTCCACCTTAAAGATTATGGCACAACGAAAGCTGCAGTGAATTAAAATCTAACAGAGCTTGGTCTGCAAACAGGGCAGGCTGGGGACGTCTGGCCGGTCCCCAGAGCATCACATGATGTTCAGGTTCAGTTTAAATTATTTTTAATCTGCAAGAGCAAGTGTCTCTAGTTTAACCATGTAAAAAGCCCCTGAATTACGTGTACAAACCGAATAGGTACCAAAAGGAATTCCTGCTGGGCTTTTACATGAAAGCTTTCTGCTGCTCATTGCTAAAGGCAATCATCTCTCCGGCTTTGCAGGACTTGTAACCACAAAGCTCAAAAAAATAACTCTTAGTCATATTTTTGTCCCTGAAAGAGCTCATTACTGAAATCCGGTATCCTGCTTTTTACCTTTTACCAGCAAAAGTCTGTGATTTCAGGCCGCAGCTTGTAGCCCCTGCACTTCTCCGGACTCAGCCCCTTTCTTCTCCTTTCTTTTGTGTACGTGTTTCTTCCAGTTTACCAGCTCCATCAAATAAATAGATGGCTGTTATGATTATGCTCCATGCTGAGTTAAATGTTACTAAGAGTGTTAAAGGATTGCTATAGAACAAAATGCCCCCTGGGTGAAAATACAGTAGTGAAATGTGGAAAACGTGGGTCTCTCCACGCAGTCAAAACACAATTTAAAGCAGTCAGGCTTCAGAAGTGCTTTAGTTGGGCAAACATAATGCATACTTTTGTCATCAAAATATATCTAGATCAATATTGCTCTTTGAAATCACAAGGGATCTCTGCTGGAAAAGGTCTGTAATGAAAATTACTCTCTCCAGGATTTCACATTGGGCTTTGTTTGCTCTCTAACTGAGGGAGAGGTTAGAGAAATGCTGATGCTGAGGGCACTGGGCTACCTCTGAAAGTCCTTCAGCTTTTCTTTGGTGTTTGCTGGTTCAGGGATATAAGGCAATGGATGTCAGGCATGGCATTTGCTTCAGGTCCTGCTAGGTCTCAAGACAGCATTATAAAGTCAAGATTTTATTGATGCCTAAACGCAGGTTGATTTTGAAAATAACATTTCTTGATTATGATTTTTTTTTCTCTGCTTGGGATAGATATATAGTGTATCATACATACATATATAGATATAGAGTGTTGCAACTTAGGGAAAAAAAGAGGATCTATGGCCTTTGGAAGGAAGGGCAGGCCACTCAAGACGACTACAAAGAGGTAGTGAAGCGATGTAGGGAAAAAATCAGGAGGGCCAAAGCCCAGCTAGAACTAAACCTGGCTTCTGTTGTCAAGGACAACAAAAAATGTTTCTATAAATATATTAGCAATAAGAAGAGGACTAAAGATTATCTCTGTCCTCTAGTAGATGGGGCCAGCAACATAGTGACCAAGGATGAGGAAAAGGCTGAAGTACTTAATGCAGTCTTTGCCTCAGTCTTCAGCAGTAGGACCAGTTGTGCCCTGAGTACCCAGACCCCTGAGCTAGAAGACAGGGATGGGGAGCAGAAGGAAGCCCCTGAAATCCAAAGGGAAACGGTGAGGGACCTGCTTCAGCACCTGGAGGTGCACAAATCTATGGGGCCGGATGGGATCCACCCAAGGGTATTGAAAGAGCTGGCGGAAGTGCTCGCCAGGACACTTTGCATCATTTATGAGCAGTCCTGGACAACCGGGGAGGTCCCAGCTGACTGGAGGTTAGCAAATGTGACACCCATCCACAAGAAGGGCTGGAAGGAGGATCCAGGGAACTACAGGCCAGTCAGTCTGACCTCGGTGCCTGGGAAGGTCATGGAACAGATCCTCCTCAGTGCCATTACACGGCACATGCAGGAGAACAGGGTGATCAGGCCCAGTCAGCATGGGTTTGTGAAGGGCAGGTCATGCCTATCAAACCTAATATCCTTCTATGATAAGGTGACCCACTTAGTGGATGAGGGAAAAGCTGTGGATGTTATCTACTTGGATTTTTGCAAAGCTTTTGACACTGTTTCCCACAGCATTCTCCTGGAGAAACTGGCTGCTCATGGCCTGGACAGGTGTACTCTTCGCTGGGTAAAAAACTGTCTGGATGGCTGTGCCCAGAGAGTGGTGGTAAACGGAGTTAAATCCAGTTGGTGTCCAGTCACAAGTGGTGTCCCCCAGGGCTCGGTGCTGGGGCTGGTTCTCTTTAATATCTTTATCAATGATCTGGATGAAGGGATTGAATGCACCCTCAGTAAGTTCACAGATGACACTAAGCTGGGCGGGCGTGTTGATCTGCTTGAGGGTAGGTTGGCTCTGCAGAGGGATCTGGACAGGCTGGACCGATGGGCTGAGACCAATGGTATGAGGTTCAACAAGGCCAAGTGCCGGGTCCTGCACTTGGGCCACAACAACCCCATGCAGCGCTACAGGATTGGGGCGGAGTGACTTGAAAGCAGCCCAGCAGAAAAGGACCTGGGGGTGTTGGTTGACAGCCAGCTGAATATGAGCCAGCAGTGTGCCCAGGTGGCCAAGAAGGCTAACAGCATCCTGGCCTGTATCAGGAATAGTGTGGTGAGCCGGACTAGGGAAGTGATCGTCCCCCTGTACTCGGCACTGGTGAGGCCCCACCTCGAGTAGTGCGTTCAGTTTTGGGTCCCTTGCTACAAGAGGGACATTGAGGTGTTAGAGCGTGTCCAGAGAAGGGCTACAAAGCTGGTGAGGGGTCTGGAGGACAAACCTTATGAAGAACGACTGAGGGAGCTGGGGTTGTTTAGCTTGGAGAAGAGGAGGCTGAGGGGAGACCTTATCACCCTCTACAACTACCTGAAAGGAGGTTGTAGAGAGATGGGGGCTGACCTCTTCTCCCTGGTGACAAGTGATAGGACGAGAGGAAACGGGTTCAAGTTACGTCAGGGGAGGTTTAGATTGGATATTAGGAGACATTTTTTCACTGAAAGGGTTATTAAACATTGGAACAGGCTGCCCAGGGAGGTGGTGGATTCACCATCCCTGGGGGTGTTTAAAAAAAGGGTAGATGGGGCACTTAGGGACATGGTTTGGAAGTGGCTTTTGTCAGGGTAGGTTAAAGGTTGGACTTGATGATCTTAAAGGTCCCTTCCAACCTCAACAATTCTATGATTCTACTTGCACTTGGTTTTGTGGTACCACAATATCAACTTTTCAGAAAGGAGAAAACATAAGGAAGTGTTTAACAGTGCTTCAACACTGTAAACTTTTAAGATTTCTTACTATTTTGGGGGGAGAGGGTTCTTCTGACAGATGTGCATGGTTTGCAAAAATCTAGTAGGAACATGTGGATATTGGAAAAAGAACGTGCCAGTTCCAATTGTTAATGTCCCATCTGCCTCCCTAAGACTCCAGCCCTCTGCAGTTCCTTCTCTCATCTGAGTCTTGATGTGGCTTTTTATATTATTGCCCCTGCAGGGATGAAAACAAGCCCCACTGATAAATAACTGTATATACCACAAAAGCGCAGCTTCTGGACCAACCTCCCCATCTGTACCTTGGGCCAAGGGCCAGGTGCCAGGACATGGGACAATTCCCCAAAAGACTCTGATTTATTTGGTTTCTATACACCTGCGTGCAAGCGGTTGCAGAATTTCCTTGCCATGGTGATGCCAGTACACACGTCGTCAAATAATTTGTGAAGGATGGATAATAACTTCCTAACTGCGTTTTTAAGAGAAGTGCATATGTTTCGCAACGCCCGCTAACAAGCTGTAGGGGAGTAGCATGGAAATCAGCATCCCCCTGCCCCCGCTGAGCCTAGCAAATGCTATTCAGAGCAGTTTGTTTTAATTTTAGTGGAGAGAATTGCTTTAAAAGCCTATACTCTCTCTGGTATTATGAAATGTATGCCCTGAAAGGCATGTTATTTAATCTGTTTTCTTGTTTATGTACAATTTAATGCAAAAGGCAAAAAAGAAAAAAAAGGGAAAAAGGAAATGCAGAGGTTTTCTACCGTCCTCTCATTAGCAGCTTTTTGAGGACGGTTGAGAAGTGAAAGTGAGGGACATGGCATTGCCACTGTGGTAGAGATGGCAATGGGGGGATGCATTTGGGATGGGCAGGGATGAAACTCGAAGGTGAGGAGCTGAGCGCTGCCCATCTCCATGTGCGGAAGGGGAATTTGTGCTGCCGGTTAACACAAACAACAAAGGGCTTGTGCTTTTCGGTGTTTCACAAGCCCTCCAGCCATTGCCGGGTATGGCAACCTTACAGGGAAACTGCTATCTGGTACCACTGAGAGCAGCAATATGGTTAGAGGTGGGTCTCCTCATACCCGCGTGATGGGCTCAGTCCAAAACCTCAAGTAGAAAGTTGTGAAACTTTGAAAAAATTTGCCTTTTTAGCCCAAACTAAAGCACAGGATTGTTTCTGTCCCTAACCTACCTGCAGAATAAATGGCTCAATAAGCCCTTCCTGTGCTGCTTTGAGAAAAGAAATCCAGGGCAATTTCTGCCAGCAAAAGAGGGTCATTTTGAGTGGTGAGGTGCTGGCTACAGAAAGCATGGCTTCCTTTCTTGGTTCAGCTGCAGGCTTTCTGCCCGGCGTAGGGCTTCTGGCCTCATCCTGCACTTCTCCCACGGGCTGAACAGGGACCATTGTATCTTCACAACACTCTGGGGAGCATCCTAAGCCCCTGCATTCAGACACGGCTGCTGAAACATCACCAGGGTGATGTTTCGGAGTTTAAACACCCTTGCTCTCAGGAAGAACAGCTCCATTTTCCCCAGCATTTTCACCAGCAGAAAGACAGTGATTCTCAGAATGGCTCCAATGGGGCCTCAAGTGATTCCTGGTGCTGAGGCAGCCCTGCCTGGAGGCAGCAGGGTCTCTGCTCTCGCTGGAGCAGGCAGCTGGGTGGATGCTGCAGGGAAGCCAAAGCCCTTGGAAAGCTTCAGAAGTACTGTAAGCAACAGACAGGGTTAATTTCTCTCTTTCTCCTCACTGTGCTTTCCACTAGACTTTTTACAAAGGTAGAGCATAAAATTTCTCACAGTCCATATTGATACCAGGATGTACCTGATCGCTGTCTCTAGATGTACCTAATCCCTCCAGTAATTTTTATGGCTAGATGAAGACAAAATAAGCTTGGATGCAAAAAGAAAATACATTAAAGAAAGGCTAGGAGAGTTGGGGTTGTTCAGCCTGGAGAAGAGAAGGCTTTGGGGAGACCTTATTTTGGTCTTTCAGTACTTAAAGGGGGCTATCTTTCTGATGGGGACAGACTTTTTACTGGGGCCTGTACAATAAGACAAGGAGTAATGGTTTTAAACTAAAAGAGGGTAGGTTTAGACTAGATATAAGTAAGAAATGTTTTACAATGAGGGTGATGAAATGCTGGCACAGGTTGCCCAGAGAGGTGGTAGATGCCCCATCCCTGGAAACATTCACAGTCAGGTTGGATGGGGCTCTGAGCAACCTGATGTAGTGGAAGATGTCCCTGCTCATTGCAGGGGGATTGGGCTAGATGACATTTAAAGGGCCCTTCCAACTCAAACCATTCTATGATTCTATGATTCAGGAAAGACAATACATTAAAGCCCTGTCAGTGGAGGTATTTTCCCAGGCTGAGACTGGGAGGGTGCAGACATGAAGGAAGGTGAAAAGGGAAAAGGCTTATGCAGTTTCTGGACAAATATTATATGGAAAAAATTTCCCATGCCATTGTCGGTCTCCTCAACAGCTGGCTCTTTGCCAAGGCGCGACCCAAGACTCTAGGGCAGGACTAACCTGGGTGAAGCCTAGAGAGCCAGCAGGTTCCCTGCCACTGGCCTTAACTTCATCCAAGTCATGTAGTTCTCCATCATAAAAAAGCACAGAAAAATGAGATCCCAAACTTCTGCTGACCCCCAGGCCTTTATGGCAAGTTCATGGTGGTGCAAGCAGGCTCTTGGACATTGCTGGTCACCACAGGACTTCCCCTTGGGTGTAGAGCAGACACCATCCCAGGTTTCCTAATGCAGGCTGTGCTTTTGCACTGGGACTACCTGGTGCATACGCTACCCTTCCAGGATCCCTAAAGCCCTGACACATTTCAGGCTGTGTTTCACATGGGAAAAAAAGCAATACAATGTGATACTCAGCTGGTGTAGATGTTTTTTCAAGGCACTTCAGTTTCAGGAGAAGGAGAGGAAAGAAACTTCTCAGTCTGGACGTGGGAGTCTCCTCCTCACCTGGATGGGCGCAGACCCTGCCCTTTCCCCAGGAAGGAGAATTGATGTTGATGTTTCTCCAAGGCTGTGCAGTTCCTCTGCTCTTACAGCCCATGGTGGCTTTGCAGGGGCCAAAGACAAGGAGCTTTGCCTCCCTTCCACGCTCCTGGAGCTATGCCTAGAGCTGCCTCTGGCTCCCCACGGGATGGGAGCACTTCTAAGCTCATCCCAGCATCCCACCCTCCCAGCAAGGGGAATTCCTGGCTTGTATTGTGTCACCGGCATACTGTAAAAAAAATAATAATAAAATGCAGAAAGAAGTGTTTCCTACAGATTTCCACAGCTGCATGACGTAGTTGTGATCAAAATACCTGAGGCAGCGTTTTCAGAGCTTCCAGTAAGTGCGTGGGCTAATTAAAGCATTTTTCTTGGCACAAAGGACCCTCCTCTGGTGGTGGCTGAAGGAAATAGGACAAACCCAGACATCAGGAGCAGCAGCACTTCAGCTCGAGCCTCCTAAATCCTTTATCGGTTGTCACTCGGATGATCCACCTGCCACAAGTGACCATACTCTGAAAAACCCTTCTTGTCAACATTACTGATAGCAAAATACCTATTTGAACTTCATGCAATGCTGATCGCCACCATGCTGCCAGGGCACACCCAAATAGGGATGGTGCCCAGGAGGATGTGAGGTGCATAGGAGTAATGGCAGCTCTGGTGAGGGAATGCGAAAAAGATCCCAAACTTTAGCAAATATTTCCCCAGAGATGCAGAGTGCTGCCCAGAGGGATGGGAATTTCCCTGCGGAGCAAGGCTTGGACTAGAGCGTCCTACCTTGAGAGGACAGAATAAAACCTAATTTTCTGAGAGCATAATGGAGGACCCACTCCTCAGGTGGAGGTTTTCCTTCAATAACTGAGAACAGACCCAAAACACAATAAAAAAGGGAAAATGAAGGGGATAATCAGACAAAAGCGATACTGGGGGTAGGCTGCATTGCAGTCATGCACAGCCATGTTCTGGGTTCTTGACCTACATCCTGGGTGTTTTATTGCCAGTAACTCCAGAAGTACCTCAGCTACAAAATGGTAATAATAATAATAAAAAAAGCACAGAAATCAGCTAGCGCCTTCCTAAATCAATACAGCTGACAGCAATCAAATTATGGGAAAGAGAAAGTATTTGATTTTGCCTTAATTGCTTTTTGATATTTTTTAGGGAAGCAAACGCTTTAAAAACTCAATGTTCTTTTACTGAGTAGATGAATAAATAAAAAGAAACCTGGCTTGTTCCTAGACAAACGGTCTGCGTTCCCAAATTAATCTATGCACTTGAGGAGAAGCAAAGTAAAGTGTTGGCAGTTTAATGACAAAAGTCATACAACTTTTTACAAGTTGTGGAAGAAACTTGTGGAGTGTCCCCAGGTGAAGGCAGCCTGTGGAGCCTCTGGAAAATGAAGGGTTGAGCTTTCCCCAGCTACCCTTAGCCTTTGTGCATCGTTTAAGAAATGTCCTTTCTCAGGTTGGTGGAAAGAAATGGATGGTTGTGGGAATAGGGCTGTAAAAAGAGGTGGGGGTGAGTGTCTGAAGCTGCCTGTCTCCGTAGATGGTAGAGCATAAAAACTTCAATTTTAGGGTAGTCTCAATCTGCATGTGTAGTCCAGCCTTTCTGGTTTTTTATTTTTGTGCCAAACCCCAAGGTGACGGTCAGCGGTGGGTCCAGGATCTGCTTTGATACCGACCTTGTCACCTCTTGGAAGAAACAAGAAGGGGCCGGTGGTGGGTGCTTCGTGGAGGGGAACTTCTGTCTGCCGACGTGGTTGAGGCTTTTTGGCAGTGGGATGGGAGGAGAGCCGGGAGAGCTGCTCTGTGCCCGCTGGGTTTCATTTCATGGTTTGAATGGGAGCCGTCAGTTGATTTTCCTGCTGGGCCAACATCTGAAGCAAACGGGGATCCTCCGTCTGGTAGTCTGATAGATGATCAATTCAGTCTGTAATTCTTACATGGCCCTTGAGGCAATTTGCTCCTGCCTGCAAATACAAGATATAGCCACACTTGGTGCCAAAATGAGATGTCAAGTTGCTCTGCCCTTTTGAGTGAGATGAGAAATACGCCTCGGACATTATCGCATTCATCTCGGAGGCCTGCCTGCAAATCCCCCGGGTTTTTCCATGAGGGAATAAACCTGACGGCTGTGCATTGAGCAGACTCTCAAACACAGGCGTGCCCAGCTCCTCTGCATGGACGCCAGGCATTTATCTGTGCAGCCGGAATTTGCTGGGGGAAGCTGGCAGCTGCCTCTGCACGGGTGACCTCCCGTCCCTGCCAGCAGCCCGGCAGCAGGGGCACGTGTCTGTGGCACATCTTGTGCCCTGCCAGGTCCTGGTACATCCTGGTGCATCCTGCTGCAAAATCACACGGAATCACAGCATGGTAGGGGTTGGAAGGGACCTCTGGAGATCATCTAGTCCAACCCCCCTGCCAGAGCAGGGTCACCTACAGCAGGTTGCACAGGAACGCGTCCAGGTGGGTTTTGAATGTCTCCAGAAATGGAGACCCCACCACCTCTCTGGGCAGCCTGTGCCAGTGCTCTGCCACCCTCAGAGTAAAGAAGTTTTTCCTCATGTTGAGGTGGAATTTCCTGTGTTCTAATTTGTGCCCATTACCTCTTGTCCTGTTGCTGGGCCCCACTGAGAAGAGCCTGGCCCCATTCTCTTGATACCCGCCCTTTAGATATTGATAAGCATTGATGAGCTCCCCTCTCAGTCTTCTCCAGGCTAAACAAACCCAGGTATCTCAGCCTTTCCTCGTAAGAGAGGTGCTCCAGCCCCTTGATCATTTTCATAGCCTTCCACTGGGCTCTCTCCAGTAGTTCCCTGCATCCTGCTCTTCTGCCAGCAAAGGACGGGAGGAGCGACTGAAGGAGCTGGGACTGTTTAGTTTGAGGAAGAGGAGGCTGAGGGGAGACCTCATCGCTCTCTACAACTACCTGAAAGGCCATTGTAGAGAGGTTGGTGCTGGTCTCTTCTCACAGGTAATTAGCGATAGAACAAGACGGAATGGGTTCAAGCTGCAGCAGGGTAGGTTTAGGCTGGACATTAGGAAAAAATTCTTCACAGAAAGAGTGGTCAGACACTGGAATAGGCTGCCCAGGGAGGTGGTGGAGTCACCATCCCTGGATGTGTTTAAGACTCGTTTAGATGTGGTGTTAAGGGATATGGTGTAAGGGAGAACTTTGCAGAGTGGGGTTGGTGGTTGGACTCGATGATCCCAAGGGTCTTTTCCAACCTAAATGATTCTATGATGCTGTGATTCAAAGGAGAGCTCATTTATTTTTTCTGGCTTCTGGTCCAGGGGAAAGATACTGCCTTCCTGACCAGCCTTCCCTGGCTCGTATAGAGATGGCACCTAAATGTAAGCTGTGTGGTTTATTCAGTTTATGCCCTTTGTTTGAATATATGCCACCGAGGTAATTCAAGCCAGGGAGATAGCTTGCTATAAACATGTGCCCATTTTGATTGCAAAGAGAGTGATGTTGAACACCAACATTTATGGAGCCACAAGTGTGGAGAGGCAAAGAAAGAAAAAGCCTTCTTAAAACTAAGAAGCACCACGGCAGGCAGAGCAAGCTGCTGCTCCCATCACCCTCGCAGCAAGGTCTGCAGCCCGGCAGGAGTTTGGAGATGGCCCCTGCAGGACCCCACGGCAGCCCTGTGCCCACGGAGACCCCCTCCTCCTGCTGCGCCCCACGCCGCAGCACGGGCAAGCGGGGACTGCGTTTCATCGCTCTGATCGTGCAAAACCACTTCATCAGCCCGACTGCTCTTCCCGCCGTGGCTTGCAGCTCTGTGTTAGACTGGGTGGTTCATTTTTTATTAGTTAATTAACCTGGCCCCAGTCTGTGGTTTTGCCGCTGTGACCTGTTACGGCGACAGCTTGGTTCTTGAGTCCGTGGTTTCCCCCATCTGCTCCTGTCCTGGAGCTCCCAGGGTGAACACCTCTGAAGCACACAATAGCTTAACTTCCGATCAATTTTATTTAAATCCCACAGTAGGCACACACACACAAACACACACACGTGCGTATTTTTATTTTATAATGCCAGAAGCAAAATTAATCCCCCCCCCCCCCTTATTCTTTCTCTGCTGGATTGTGCGTTGTTTCTTTCTTGGCTCTGAAGCCCGGCTGCTTACCCTGCACTGCCCGGGAAAAGCTTTAGAAAAGACCATCCCTGCATGGGAAAGTGTTAATCGCAGGAGGGAGGGAGCGGACAAAGTTTGCCTTGGTTTGTTTTGGAGGTTTGTCACAGCCTGACACACACACGAGCACCCGCCGTGCCCAGCCACCCCCCGGCCCCCGCTGCCCTGCAGGGACCCCAGGGACCCTCGGCGCCTGCGGGGTGGCTTTCCCAGCGACCCAGCCCCTTGAAAACTGGGTGGGGGCAGGAAAAAGGATGAGGTATAGGGTTAGGCAGCAGCAGCATGCGGGCTTTCTTTAGGAGGCATGAAAAACGGTTCTCAATATGGTAGGGGTGTTTTTCCAGATTAACGGTGGTTTAAAAATATCTTGACCTTTTAAAATGCTTTCATAAACCTGTCTCAAATGGGTTTCTTAAGGATAAGCCTCACATGAATCTGAAGAAAATATAATTGAAAATATTCCAGATTTTAGTTCACACTTTCTTTTTTTCAGTTTTGTAAGGAGCAAAATGTGGTTTTCCGACTTGGAGATCCTTGAAGCTGAGCTTTCATCTCAAGGCACCTTGTTACAGGTTTAAAATCTCTACGCTGCTGTCGAATAAATGATATAGCTTTTGCTTTTAATTAATTTTTTTTCCTCCCCCAGTGCAGAAGCACTTTCTGTTTGTGGGTAACAAGTGGGTAAAAATGAAGGCCAGCTCCGTGAATAGAGGGATTCAAGGGCTTTTTTGGACTTCAAGCAGTTGATTAAAAAAAAAAAAAGTCCACAGTGAAAAAGTGATAGAGGCTCTTATGTTTCCCCTTGTTTTTTTTTTCCTGCTCCCAACAAACAACAGAAAACGTAAATTGCTTCTCTCTTCAGACAACAGTAAATTACCTCTAAGAAGTGTTCAAGAGCCTATTATTTAAACCTGAAGAAGTCTGCATGCTTCCTTCTGCTTGCTTTGAAAAATATAAGTTTTCTCCTCTTCAAAACCCATCCGTTGGGCTCTGGCTGCTCCTGAGAGCGGAGCAGAGCTGCCCCTGGCCTTGCCTGGCCGGAGTCAGTGACCTCTGGGCTGCGCTGGAGGTGCCGACTGCGGACCCGTCCTTAAGGATGGATGAGGATGATGAACTGAATAGTTGTCCCTGGCACAGGACTGCCGGGCAGGAGAAACCACAGAATCACAGCATGGTAGGGGTTGGAAGGGACCTCTGGAGATCATCTAGTCCAACCCCCCTGCCAGAGCAGGGTCACCTACAGCAGGTTGCACAGGAACGCATCCAGGCGGGTTTTGAATGTCTCCAGAGTTGGAGACTCCACCACCTCTCTGGGCAGCCTGTGCCAGTGCTCTGCCACCCTCAAAGTAAAGAAGTTCCTCCTCATGTTGAGATGGAACTTCCTATGCTCAAGTGTGTGGATGATGCCTCTTCTCCTGTCACGGGGCACCACTGAGAAGAGCCTGGCCCCATCTTCCTGACACCCGCCCTTTAAGTATTTATAAGTCTTGATAAGATCCCCCCTCAGTCGTCTTTTTTCCAAATTAAAAAGACCCAAATCCCTCAGCCTTTCTACCCCTGCACTCACAAAACAGTGGTGGAAGAGGGAAGGAGGCAGGCTGAATTTTAATATTTTTTTTTAAGCAGCATTTCTCTCCACCCCGTGGTGCCATGGGATGGAAAATACTGGTGGTGCACGTATGCCTGTAAAATTATTTATGTGGTAAAGCACCTCCTGGCGCACACAGCCTTAGGAGGACTTGTGTCCCAGAGCTGTGCCTTGTCAGACGCGCTCCCGCTTACAAAACCATGTTATTTTATTTTTATAATGGACCTCTGCGGCAAAGAACAAACCCCAGCTGCAGTATGTGGGAGGAAACTGTGGTATTTCTATGCAGACGAGTAAAACTGGCTGGAGTGAGATCCCAGCTAATGGCAATATCAGACTGAGCAGGGACCAGGAACCTGGGGGACAGAGGAGGATCCGTGGGTGCTTATTTGGAAATACGTATGGAAATGCATTTCCTCCACTTGCGCTGCCGCCCGTGGAGGGGGATGCGCAGGGGGTGGAGGTCCCCTGAGCAATGGGGAAGGCACAGATTTGCCAGAGGCTGGGAGAGGGCTGGGACACCCCCACCTCTCATCCCTTTTCGGTGGGGCAGAGATGTCCACTGAAACCTCTCAGTATTTGGGGTGTCCCCAAAACCTTGTGGTAGGAAACACCTCTTGACTTCAGTCCCGGGTGGGCGGGAGCTATCTGGCAAGCGAGAGGTAGCTGTTGGGCTACAAAAGCAGCGAACTGAATGCACGAAAACCACATGGGGTATTGCTTTAGAAAAAATGGTGTTCCTCTCTTTTGCACTGAATAATCCAAGGGCACGGCTTTCTTGCACCGTGGGCCTTGGGCTGCCGATTAAAGCAGCACTCAATGGGCAGAAAACGCTGCCGCCCAGATTTGACGGTTGCACGCACCACCAATACAATCATATATAAATGAATTAATTCACTTTTAAGCTTCAAAAATTGAGTGAGAAACTAAGATAACTTCAGACGAATTGCAGCTCCCGGTACCTTCGTTGATTGTGATCATTTCCATAGGCACCCAGGGGAGAAGAGCTTTTTCCGGCAACACCTCCCATGGTGTCATCCTTTGCCCTTGGTTTTCAGATGACGCCAACCCAAACTTGCTGCTTCCATCATTTTACGTGGAGATGAAGACTGAATCTCTTTCAGCTATAATGGCTTTATTGAGTTCTTGGGAGTTAGCAAAACAAACCAGCCACGAAGTTAATGTGTCTGCAAAATGACAAACTGCAAACACCCAGCCCACTCGAGACAAAATTGGTTCGTGCGGCTCTAACAGTACACACAGCTGATTGAAAGAGTTTGTCAGAAATATGGGTTTTTAGTAAATATAACCCCCACATTTTCATCAGAAAGTTGATTTTTTTAAAAAAAGAGCTCTGCATTTTCAGGATTTTATGGTGAATAGCTCAATATCCCCCTTCTCGCTCCCAAGTTTTGGAGCTTTTCCATGTAAAGAAGAGTCTAAGAAAGAGCAGCATCAGCGGTTGCTGAACCTCCTTCAGTGGGCACTTGTGCAGGATGCTAAGGATGTATCTGCCAAGATGCTACTTAAACCGGGGGCGTCTCTGCTGTTCTCATTAACAAAAGGGCCCTGGAGGCCACTCTCGTCTTTTGTTTCCAGGCATGTAGATGGTGAGCAATATCTCTGTGATGGTTTGGGTTTCTGAAGGTCCATGTGGCTCTTTGTTTTCTCCGTGTTTTGGGGAGGAAAGCAGCGAAGGGCAGAAAGGCAGGAACCACATCCACGCAAGCCTGGCCGCAGGGACACTTTGGTGCCTTCACACACGTGAAACAGACCGTCTGGGAGCAAACTGGAGACTTTAAAATCTACAGCTTTAGGAAAACATGATGAAAAAGGACAAACAATGTAACACTGGGAATTTCAGGCCAGGAACTTCTAACCTTAGCTACAGCAGTGCCACGTTGAGTTTTAGCACCCAGTGGAGTGAGAGGCCCCTTGCTCCATCTTTGAGTCAATGTTACCTCTGGAAACCCACACCCTGCCCTGACTTGGGGCAACTGCTCAGGTAATAAACAGGAGTTAAAGTCCTGGGCCGTATCCCTGCAGAGGGAACAAGGCACTCCACCTTGTCTGGCCAGCTTTTATTCACTTGGTGCCAGACCTTCATTGACACTTCTCCCATTCTCAAAAGGCTCTTTCAAGCGTTTTGTGCTCACTAAGAGACTGTTTCCATGTGTTGTGGTTTCAGTTGGGATAGAGTTAACTTTCTTACCTAGCAGCTGGCATAGCGCTATGTTTTGGGTTTGGAATGAAAATGGTGTTGATAGCACACTGCTGGTTTTGGTTGTTGCTGAGCAGTCAAGGCCTTTTCTGCCCCTCACACCGCCCCACCAGCGAGCAGGATGGGGTTGCACAAGAAGTTGGGAAGAGACACCGCTGGGACAGCTGACCCCAAAGGGGTCAATCCTGACCAAAGGGATATTCCATACCATATGATGTCATGCTCAGTATATAAAGCTGGGGGAAGAAGAAGACAGAGAGGGACATATGGAGTGATGGCATTTGTCTTCCCAAGCAACCATTACACATGATGAAGCCCTGCTTTCCTGGGGATGGCAGAACACCTGCCTGCCCATGGGAAGCAGGGAATGAATTCTTTGTTTTGCTTTGCTTGTGTGCGTGGCTTTTGCTCTACCTATTAAACTGTCTTTATCCTAACCTGCAAGTTTTTCCTCACTTTTACTCTTCCAATTTTCTCCCCCATCCCAACCTGGGGAGTGAGTGAGTGGCTGCACGGTTCTAGCTGCTGGGTGGGGTTAAACCACGACACTATGCATGCACTGTCTGTGCCGCAGCAACACCAACGAGCACAGTGAAGTCTTTAATCTAACAAGGTTCTTGTTTAGTCATACCTCTCACGAGGCTGCATCGCAGGTGGGCGTTATGCAACACAAGCTGATGAAACAGGTCTTTGAGGACTGACCTAGCTAAAGTCCTTCCAGCAGCAGAGCTGGCTGCAGGACCTGGCTGCCTTTGCCTGCCCTGGCTAGGATGTGCTAAACCTCCTCTTGGAAGGATTTATGTGGTGCTGCGCTTCATGTATCAAGGGAGACGTTATTGCACAGAGCAAACAGCCATATTTAAAACCACGTGGAAGCTCCTGCTCAAACCAGAGATAATTCCTCATGCGGCTATATAGAAAAACCTTCCTTAAAAGTTAGTCCTTCCTTTTAACTGCTCTTTTCCCATGTAAATAAAACACAGTCCTCATGGCACAGTTACCATTTTCAACAGTGTCTTCTAATTCTAGATTTTGGGATTTGGGTGTGGCCACCCCCACCCAGAAAACACCAGGAAATTTTGAAGACACAAAGCACCAGTGATCCCTCCGAATGTGTGATGCACTACAGGGTTTAACAGTCCAGGACAGCTGGAAAACACTCATCTTGATCTGGGGGTCCAGAACTAGAGACATTTGTAAATCTTTCCCCGTTATGAACCTCTTAAGTCAGGGCAAAAGCATTTGGCTGTTGTTTTTTTTTAACTGAAGATAGATGAGCTGTGACCATGCAGTGTCTCCTTCAGCATGAAGGAGCCTCAGTGAGCGGCACCAGGGGTGACCAATGGAGCTATTGCTAATGGTGAAGGTGCCTGTCACCGCTGGGCCACCAGTGGTCCTGGGCACAGGTGCTTCAAGGGGTCACTTCTGATGGATGGCAGCAGTGGATTCCCCACAGCATTTTCAACTGCAGGAAGCGCGGCCATCCCAGGGGCTTTCTGATGGCCAGGTTTCATTTTGGAAAGCATGGGAGAAAAAATGGAGATATTTATGCAATGGTGCAACAGATTCCTGATGGAGCAGGAAGGGTTTCCCTGCCATGTTATCTGCTGCTTCTTTTCCAGGTCAATAACCTTCCGAAGTTGTCCCGGACACTTCAAACAAACGTGTGGTCTCGGTCTAGGAAGCAGTGGAGCGCTGCTCATACCCCCTTCGCATGGGAAGACATCGAGGTCCCCTCCCCACCCCATTCTAGCTCCTGCCCTGGTTTTTGACCCAGGGAGGATCCCTGGGGCTGGTACTGGGACCTGCCCTGGCCACAGGTACTGGCTGGGAGCGTTTCTGACCGGCGCATCGTCAGCATGGTTGCGTTTGCAAAGCAAGCACCAACCCACCTCCATGTCAGTCAGTATAGCTGCGTTGCTTGACATTCTCTGGGCATCCAGCCCGGTTATCCATGCTCAGCTGCAGGTGACGAGCCAAATTCACTTGTTGTATAGCTCTAGTGAAGTTTAGAGTCAGTGCGAATAAGTCCACCAGCAGGCAGGGAGGGAGATGTGCAGAACCTTTGCCAAGGCAAGACCCAACGCGGTTGGAAAGCTCTGAAGGTCCCCTCATCCCTCCACCAACCTTCTGAATAGCATCCAGCAATGCCTTTCCTTTTCCGCTTTGCTACATTTGCATGCCTCTGTCTCTAGTGGCTTCCACGGTGTCTGACACGTACCTGCTACTGCTCCGTCACAGCGCATGGCCTGCAGTAGCAGCATCAGTTTTCTGAACTGCCACTTGCACTCAGTGACAAAAGCCCACTGCTGAATTTAACGCTGGACTGAATAGTGCCCGAGTTTGGATCAAGAACCAGCTGCTGCAAAAACATAAGGCTATAATTTTTTTTTTCTTTAGTTCAGGTTCTGATGCAGATTTTATGATTAGGGCAGGAATTGTCACTCCCAGGTGACTCAACTGCGTGCAGTTCTCACGGAGTTTATTTTAAGCTGAACTACTCCACGTACCACAAGCAGTGTTCGTGCAAAACCCTTTCAGGTAGCACCTGTAACGGATAAACCTCCCCAAATCCTCTGTATCTGCTCTGTGTGGATCAGGTGATTAGCCTGAAATGTTTGGGATGTATAAGGCTGGAGCGGAGCCAAATGTGAGCATGACACTAGAAAGCTGGGCCGAGATGCCACGAATGCCACTGATGAAGTGGGTAGAGCCTGCAGGAGACGTACTGGGAGCAAGCACAGACTGCGGTCCGAGGCAGTATCGGGTGTGAATAAATGAGAAGTTCAAGGTTCAACACAAGGTAGTTGAGAAAGTTGTGTAACGAAAGCAAGAGCAGCCTCCATTTGAATAATCTGAAAGGCTCTGAGGAAATTTTACGAGCTAAAGGATGAGCTCTGCCCACCACGGAAGCATTTAAATCAACACAGGATGCTGCTGGATTTGGCCACAGGGAGAAGTCAGCGCCGTCGTCAGCTTCCCAGTTTATGATAAGCGTAGACCATTCAGTGGTCGTCAGGAGGTAGGGCCGTGGTTCCACGGCCAACGCAGGAGGGTGGCAAAGAGGTGCACGACTGTCTGGGCACACAGAGCAGTGATGTATGGTTGGAAAATCTCAGAAAAAATACCTGAGAGCGGTGTTCTGTTCCTGTTTTGACATTTGTACGCCCAGTTCCAGTGCACTGGCATGTGTGGGAGATGTAATTTCTGAGATGAGAGTGCTAACCTGATGGAAGAGTTCTGGCTGTTTTCTCACAGACCTTTACACATCCAAGAGAAATTTATAAAAGTGGATAAATCACCGAGAAGTTAGTTCACATAAACAAGAGTAAGAAATATGGAAGGCTGTGACGCTTAATTCACAGCCTCCTTCTCCTCAGTCGTTCATTTCAGCCGGACTGCTTCAGCCAGCAATGCCAAGCAGATGCAGAAGTGCTTGCAGAGTTCGGTGCGAATATTTGAGACAGCGTTCAGGGGGTGGTTGTTGGTAATGGACCAAACCCGGGCATTGCTTTAATTGCCTCATGGAATCTTTTAACAAACAGTCGCGTGCTTTTTGTGGACTGGCCTCATGAATTTAAAGCTTTGTTTTGCTTGATTTGACAACTGCTCAACTGCACCGACAGGAATAACTTTAGTTGTTTATTTCTATTTTATTAAAATCAATGTATACAGCTTCAAAAAGCCATTAGTATTTGTTTAGTTAAAACATTTCAAATATTAATAGCAGCTTCAAAATGTTGACAAGGCCTAAAGCCCAGCAAGTAATATGTTTTGATGTGTTTGTCTTCTGGCAGCCGAAGAGAGAACTTCTGATTTGAAATGAAAAGAATTAGTTTGCTTAATATTTTCTTTCCGAATGTGAAAGCTGTTTGGGATTTTTGTTTTCTTCTCCAAACCGTGGCTTAGATTACATTTTATTTATGTTATTTTCCAATGTATCTCCCAAAAGCAAATGGAGACATCTCTCGCTTGCTGACATCCTACTGACCCTGGTTCTGTGCCCTTTGGTGTCTCGCTGTGTTTTGGTTTTGGCACAGGGAGGCCTCAGCGTGGCACATCTTTCTGTCTATCCATAAGCACACGAGCAATCCTGCTGAGGTCACTGCTCCATTAAGGTCAGCAGGATTATTTCGTTTATTTAAGATTAAACTCATACATGTTTGCAGGCTTGCCGCCACAGTAAGATATTTCATCTTATAGTAGGAAGGGAGCATTTACACTTTATGCATTTCAAAATGTGTATCGCTATGGATTTTTTTTTTTATTTTTTTTTTTCAACAAAATACAGCAGTTACTGAGGCCTGATTCCCAGATGGGGTAAGTCAGCTTGCAGAAACTGAAGGAGCTATGATGGTTGTAGCAGCTGAGGATCTATATCTACAGTTTCCCTAAATATATGACACAGATGTACTGCGCTCACACTCACAGTGGCAACTTAACACAATCATCTGGCAGCCCATGAGCATCTCTCAGTCCCAAAGGAACCCTTTTACCCCTTACCTACAAAAATAGCCTTTGAAACACTGAAAGCATAATAACTGAACCAAATCTTGTATCACATCTATCGCACATCTAGCGAGGAATTTAGTTTTCTCTCTTTTTTTTTTTTTTTAAATGAGAGTATCATCAAATACAGCTCTGAGACAAAGTCCAGTGATGCTACAGCGCTTTCTGCTGCCAGCACCAGGCAAATCCCAGGAAGGCCTGTGGGACACCAAACATGCTGTGGAAAGATGTGGAGGAATCAATAAGCTCGAGAGATCCTCACCTGCCTGCTGGGGCTGCTGCAGTAACCAAGAGGTCACACACATGTGACGTCCACGGCAAGCTCCTGCTACAACCCTGTGACACAGGCTGAATTTAACATCTTGCAAAACTATGAACTCTGCTTACCTGGTACCTGATGTGGTGTCCTTCTGCGAGATCCTCTTTTACAAGCAGAGGAACATTTTCTAACCAGATGGCAACATTTACACACTTCACAGCGTCATAGCGTCATCCGATTTCCCCTCTGACATGAAAAGACACTGCAGCTCCACACAGGTGACTTGTTTACAACGGCGATCTCTGCACAGTTTGTGTTAAACACAGGCAGCTAACCTGGCAAAAAACTACCTGCAAAGTCATCCCAACAGAGTTACTATCAAGACTGAGAAGGCTCGTAGAGCAAGCAGAGATGTCTGAACTCGGAGCTATCTCAGCCAGCTACAGACACTTGCAAAGGAGGTGTTTCTCTACCCGAGCTGAGTCCCTTTTCCAGAGAGTGGGGAGAAACAAGCGCTCTGAGGCCGTGGGGCTCAGAGGTGTGTGTCAGGATGCACACTCCTGTGGCTCCTGGCTTGTGTTGGCACCGACAAGGCAGATGCCCACCTAGCTTCATGGAAAACGAGTGCCCGCTCTTTCTGCCCCGTTTCTATCGCCATTAATACAAAGCAGAGAAACGTCAAGACGTCTTCAGCCAGTAACAAATGAGCCAATAGGTGTGCTTTCCTGCACCAAAACCTACACATATAAACCCATGTACCCCTTTAACTAGAGGCAAAAAGGAAGAAGTTTGTGCTTCAAGTACTTTTTTTTTAATCAACCACATGCTTCGAGCTGTTCACAGGAGACCAAAAGACTGAGGCCCTTAGGTCTCTGCCCTGTCCCTAGTCAATTCTAATCCCAAAACGCCATTTAGCTACACGTGGATGTGTCATGTTTCATGAGGGTACCGTATTCACAGGCTGACAGCTCTTACTTAGGTTGCTTTCACCTCTTCCTGTCATTGGCATTTTACGTTTTCATATTGTCAATTCTGTCTTTGGGAAAGAGGCCAGTGTATAAATCTTTGGAAAAAAAAAAAAAAGATCCTGAGTGGGTTGGCAAGTGACACGTGGTAGGCACTGTGGTTTAAAGGGCTGAGAGAGGCAAGTCGCCTGGCACAGAGCATGGCACGAACAAGTCCTGGCCTTACACAACGGACGGCAAGCAAGGCAAAGGCCATCTGAAAACCTGCGACGAGGAAGCAACAAAGTTCAGCAGCTAGTTCATACACGGTCATGGCGACTAGATATGAAAGAACCGAGCAGCCTTCCAAGGCCAAACCCCGCTGGGATCTGTCGGGCTGGCGCAGCGCAGCCGCGGACCCACGTCCCAGCAGCAGGCTGTGATGTACAACCACGTAAGGTGGGCTCGGACATAACCTCAGAAAGCAGTGCAGCTCCCTGATCTGGGGACTGGAGCAAGCCTGTCTTAGACCAGGCTCGAGTACCTCTGCATGGCACTGCACCCCCGCAGCTGGTCATGCCCCTTCCCGATCACCAGGGACTTGATTTAACCTGGCTGAGACAACAGCGAAGGTGCCTAACAGAACTCCACCCTGCCTGTCCTCCCCCACCACCACTAGCAAGCAGGACTGACTTCTGCAGCAAAACCAGCCTGCTCGCGGCAGTGCTCCAGCACAGAAGATAACAGGCCCTCCCAGCTCAAACTCTACAGCGGACACAATGCGCCACCAACTCATTCCTCAGGAACGAGCAGCAGCTTTCCTTCAGAAGTTGAACAGCCTGAGATAAGGCCACGAGCGGCCAAATGCTCGCTACTCCAGGTGAAGGGCTGAATCACTATTAATGGCAGACTGGGAAGTCACTTTGCAATATGGATGGTCATTTATTTATTGTTTCATCATGACACGTAAAATGCTATGGCTGCAATATCAAAATATGGTGTCGCTTATAAAATACCAGTATTATTAATGCGGTGGTAAGATACTGTTAACATTTATAGAGAGGTGTATAATAATTCGGTAGTCTTGCCTAATGGTTTGCTCCAGTGACAAAACACCCTGGCAAGCAGGTGATGGATGGAATACAGTGCCTATTTATTGTCATGGTTTTTCCTCCTTGATTACTGTATGGCCTATAATGATATCAATAATTGTTGCTGAATCTAATCCTTTTGAATATGGTAGATAGGTCCTTTGCTTTTACAGTATGTGTCAGAATAAAAGAGAAGCATCTGAAAAATAAAGACGGCATTTCCTTACAAAATGAGATGAAAAAATAAAACAATATAAATGGAATTTTCAAGTGTTTCTTTTTATATTTAAAGCTCTTATTTCAATATACTGTATTTAAACATTCTTAAATAATCACTCTGTACCTTTGATTTTCTGTTTCATCTTTGGAAACAAATAGAGTAATCTCACTATAAATGTGTGCAAATAGAAAATATATATAAATATATTTAAGGCCCATGTCATAAAAAGGTGGTCTCGGAATTGTCACTTTTACAATGATCAGCTGGGGTCCCTTTCATTTTGTCCTGCAAGTTATTTGAGCTCTGTTCTTTTAAGCCTTTGAAGTCCACATGCAAAGAAGAGCCAAGCACACACATACTGTCCTGCGTTTCATTTTGTAAACTGCTCGATGACACCTGTAAAACAGACCCGATGCGACTGAACAGAGGAGTTGATGTGATCCACTTCAACAAACTGAAGTCTGCTTGGTCGACCGCTGAGCTCCATGGGAATGTTGCTCCCACGGGCAACGACTCCATCTCTGAAGTGCCGTGTCTAACTTCATGAAATCCCATGGACGTTTCCAGAGTACTTGCTGGTGAGGGGAATTTGTTTTCCCCATACAACACAGCACCCTGTGGAGAGGCATCCACAGTCCGATCTGTTGTATGTTCTGCCTTTGTGTGGAAAAGCGACTCACTTCTTTGAGGAGATGTTGGCAAAGGTGTGCTTTGGTTATAAGCCGTGTAACAATCACTAGCATTTGAGGCAAGGCTTGGTGAGAAGCTGTCTGCAAAGGGTTGCGCCTGACGTATTGTTTCCTTTACATTCAACTTGGTCAGAAGCTGGGTGCGAATCTCTGGGGACAGTTTACTCAACTGGCGTCCAAGCTGAAGCTGGGTTGGGAATAGTGTTCCCTGGAGGGTTCTGTACAGAAATCTGCAAGAGGAGAAAGTGCACGTGAAAAGAACTGAAAGAAGGAAGTACCCAAGATATTATTAAGAGAAAATATCCAAGACAAAAGCACAACACAGAAAAATGAGAGAGTTTTATGTGCCTTTCTTATGTTTGACACAAGAAAGCTTGCAGATGAAAAGCTCTGAATGCTGTGCTTACATTTTGATTAGTAACAAGCAGTGTAATAAAACTGTGTCTTTAGCCAGTGATCCATCTTGTGATTACACACTCTCTCTAATTTTTCCTGATGAGGAATCAAAGGCAATGGGGATTGGTCTGCAGAGCAGGCCTCCTACATCCACAAGAAGGCAATTAAGTCCACAACATACTAACAGAATTTCTGTACTGTGCATGTTATGGGTCCTCCCGTATGGGTTATGGGTTGAATCTGGAAGCATCACGGAAAACCTCATAGGGTATCAAATCTCTGCATGGCCAGGAGGTTTGACCAACAGTCTACAATTATCCCACTCCTGTGGTCTACGGCCAGGAGATGTGGTCTATTCCTGCGGTCAGGAGCACAGAAGAGGTTAGACAACCTGACTTCATATGATCAGCTGCTGAACAAAATTGCCTTGGCTGGTAAGGCAAAAAGAAAAAGGGGGGAGTGGAAAAAGAAATGTTTCTTGCCCTCCCAACCATACGCATAAAGTGCTTTCATATATGAGAAAAGATATGAGAGAAGATACAATACCTGGGCAGCAATGCAACAACTGGTGATATAATGCAAGTGAAATAGAACATAGGGTCTCCCATCAGCCTTTCCATAGTCCAGTAGGGATTGGATGGAGGATGGCACGCTGGGCAGGAAGCATTGTAAACCAGAGCCACAAAGAAAAATAAAAGGATACTGAAGATGCAAGATGACCAGTGAAGAAAAGTCTAGAACAAAAAACCAACAAAAGTATAATGATTCTTTATATTCTGACAAATCTGCTGTGATTCTGAATTAAAACTTCTTGATTTCTGCAGCCAAATCCATGCACAGCAAAGAGTTTAGAGCCTTGTATTTTCAAATATTCTTATTATAGATAAAACACTACAAAGCTGTTTGCAGATCACAGTTTAAAACCTTTTCCATGTTTGCTTAAAATGCTTACTAAAAATAGAATGTACTGAGGGAACGAAGCGATCATCTTCTGTTTTTGAAGAATGGCACTAAGAAAAGAATTACGTATATGCCAGTGAGTTTCTATGTAGGCTGTGGATACCTTACCCAAGTTTTGGTTTCAATAGCCAGATGTAGTATGATGGTGAAAAGAGCTATTGTGGTGATGGGAGTTCCCCAGGAGAAGATATCCACCTCCGAATCATAGTAAGTCTGTAAAGAAGGAGACGGAAATTAGCCCAAGCTGTGTTGCCAGTTCTCCTCTAAATGCTTGAAATGGAATGGCCTACACCAAACACTTACGAAATAGGGGATGAAGAAGCAAACCAGGCTTTGATACATAGCATCAATCATGTTCATCCAAAACATGTGTGGTTGGTACTCCTGTGGCATAAAAAAAATTAAGACAGTCAGAGCCTAATGAAAATGCTATTTGCTGGGATAAGTATTTTGAGGGGGATCTTCCAACGGGCACTTTTAAGGGCTTGTGCCCTTCACGACTTGTGCTTCACAACTTTGCCAATCAGTTACATACCCTTGGGTATGAAGAGTCTACCTGTGAGTCACTCTGTTCTGGGAGGAGACTCTTCTGCTGCCTTTTTTTTTTTTCCCCTGGCAGAGGGTGTAATGTGAATCTGACACTCAGGCCAGCAAACATTTATGAAGGTGCCCAACTTTATGCACTACGTTTAGATCACTGATTTCAGGAGGAGCTCTCTGAGGTCTATGCAGATGAGTAAATGGGTTTTACATCATTTACATAGAAGCCCAGGGTATTTATTCACAAGACAGAAAACAGAAAATGCACACATACTTAGTAAAGGAAGATCCCCGACAAGGATCTTTAGCAGTATTTCATGCAGCAATGTTATAAATACGTACATAAAACATATATCTGTATGCGTGCGCACAAAATTGCTCACTGAGAAACAATGTTAAACTAAAATTTTGACTTAAAGAAATATACAAATGCAGGGGTATGAGTGGTCATACAAAAGCCATACATATAAGGAAAACCAGTTTGCAAACGGCAAAATATTTATTTCATTTTGGGATATAGACTACATCTCCAAGCACCGGCTTCATCAGGGCTCCTTCCCTTTATGGATAATACCACTGGAGCCTAAAAATGGGAATTGAAAGATGCTTAGAAATAATTACAGTGTTCTTTGGCCTACTGAAATAACATGTGGTTAAGCACCGGAACAGGTTGCTCAGAGGGACTGTGGCATCTCTGTTGTTGGAGACATTCAGAACTGGATTAGATAAAGACCTGAGCAACCTCATCTAGCTCTGAAGCTGTTTTGACCAGGGGTCTGGATCAGATGGCCTCCACAGCCACCTAAATTATTCTATAATCCTACAGGCTTTGAATCGGTGACATCTTTTTGAAAGAGACCCAACCCGAAGCAGGATTTTTGGCAAGTTTTTAAAATGCCTTTTAAGGTGACTATTCAGAGAATATGCTCACTAGATTTCAAACAAACTTAGAATGGTCCCTAGGCTGGCCTATGAGAAATAATTGTACTGTGAACCTGGGAGACTTCTCTCCTCAGTTTGCCAGCTGAAGACAGGCAGACACAACTTCCCAACAAACTTAAGGCATTAAAAGATTTCTATCACCTTAAAAACATGCAAGAAAGGAAGGTATTAATGTTACAGATCTTTAGAGTGCAATGCACTGGAACAGAAGAAATGTAGAAAATGCAAAACAACAGCTGGGCGAAAAAGAGAGAATTTGGACTAAGGCACTAAAAATAAGTTACACTAAAATTCTCCTTTTATCTTTCCCGACAGTGTCTAGTGATACCACTAGATGTGTGGGGTACCAAACACAGGTGTACAGTTAGAGGCAAAAAACACTCTCTGTCTCCTCTCAGAGGGCACAATGTCAGATACTTTCAAGAAAGGCTTTTGCCTTGGAAGCAATGTCTCAACATGGATAGTTTTGCCCAGCAGAAAGACTTTCCCGCAGTACGCTCTAGCTGTAATTACCAGAAATGGTTTAGCTCCAATCCCTCCTGCAATTCCTTCTGTTTTCATTGTACAATTCAAGCAGATGGGGACAAGGTGTTTTCAACAGCTGAATCTGTCATCTGCTGGTGACTACCTCCCTCAGAGTCCCAGTCTATTGACCTCCATGCTTAATCCTAAAGCCATCTCTCTCTTCTGACTGTTTGTAAAGGGCTAGGGCCTGAAGTTTTGAGCAAGTACCGTGAGGTTATTCTGTGAAAGGCCGCACTAGTCTACGAGGTATAATCTGCTTTACTTCTGGGTTATTTGTGAGCCTGGACCATGAGGCAGGTGTTCAGCTTAGGCTGACTTAAAGCATCCAGCCTTCTCTCCTGTTACATATTTCAAAATATAGCTGGTTTTTCTTCTTGCTTGCTTGTTTTAAGCATACGTTTGGCATTTAGATATTTTGACTCAGACGAGAAATAATCACAAAATAATAATAATGACAACAACAACAACTTCTCAGACTGTTGATACCAGTCATTCACCCTTTGGGAGTAGGGGTTTAGTACCTTTAGTTTCAGTTGAAACTAAAGACATTTAGGAAAAAATTACAAAAAGCAAGAAGTTTTTACCTCCATATTCTGGCCACTTTTATAAAGCTGGGGTACAGCAATTAACACTTCAGCTGGCACATCCTTATCCAGCACACCAGTAATCAGTTGCGGAAGAGAAGAGAAGAGCAAATTAAAGAAGATGAGATACCACTGATCAATCATTGATGAGCCAGAGAACCCACAGTAGAACTGGTACCAGAAGAGAAGGGCCACAAACATCTGAAAGAGAACGAGCAATGCTGTAAATATGGCAAGATACGCATCATCCCATTGTGTTCTGAAACAATTCTGATTCCAGTTCTGCAAGGACTTATCTATGAACGCTAAACACTCGAGCATTCCTTCTAAGGATACCTTAGTCTTTAACTTGCTGTTCCTGATGCTGGGGCCACTTAGCTAAGCTGCAAAAATTTGGCACACCTGCAAGTCTTTGTGCTGCTGGAACCTCAGATCTCAGGTGTCAGGGACGACTTCAGACAAAATTAACTTTCAGTTCAAGTGAAACTCTGAGGTGCAATTTAACTAACCGTAAAGAGCTCTCCCAACCATCATTGACCTCTAGATACATGAGTACTCATCTCACAACACCTACGCCACTATTGTAAGAATAAGCATTTCCATGATAATATCCTTTGCTGCCTTGAGATGTTTTGTGAGGCTCTGCTGGTCTACGATAGGTAAATGCAGAGATGTTTTGCAAGACCAACATAAGACTAGCAGCAGCAAGGGAGGTGAAACTGTAAGGTCTAGCAAAGGTTTCTTAACTATTCTATCTCTGTGCTTTGGAATTCAGCAAATCAGCAGTGCTGTAAAGATTCCTCAGTCCCCCTTACTCATCAGCTGTAGCAAGAAATCAGCTGCAGACACAGCTGCAGTGGGATTGTTCATGTAGTTGGATTGGAATCACCCAAAAAGGGACAAACCACACAACTTGTTTCTTCTACGATCTCGGCAGCTTGGAGGATCCAGAGGGTTTTAGGGCTCAGGAGAGGTGCCAACCTCACATGGTGAGGGGGGATTTGAGGCCTAGAAAAAGACAGGCAGCTTCCTAGGGAAGGAAGTAAAATCCCAGGCTTGGTCCTCCTAAAACTGCAATTTTTATTATTCTTTGTAAAGCAATTAACACTAAACGGAAGGCAACCAGAAAAACCTCGGCAATTGTCCCTTGAGGGTTTTCCCCCATTTTAACCATGAAGAAGGGAAATGACATGACCTCTCTTCTCACTTCCTCTTCTTTTTATATTCTGCTCTTAAAAGCTTTCAGCCAGCTGGAGTATGTTAACCCTTCATCATTTTTAGTTATACAGAGGTAAATACAGATCTGTTCTATCTGTATGCCAAAATGTGGTTGAAATTTAAACATAGGAGGAAAAAAAAAAAGCTACGGTTTGCTTAGTCAGTGAAAACTGCTATAAGGAGAGTAAGCCTATCTTGTGGAGGGGAACTGACACAGAATAAGAGGGTCAGTCCTGCTGTAGGTAAATGTATAGATTTTTTTTATATATATAGATATATTGTATATATATGTTCAGGCAATGTTTGCATACTACATTGAAATGGCTTGTATATCAGCAGCAACATACATCTCACTCTTCGTGAGCCCATACTATAAACGAGCCTATTGAAAGTTAAATGTTAGTATTTTTTTTAAGGATCACCTCTAGAAATGTTTCTGTAAATACATCTCAGGAAAGACATCTTCCTCTGGCCAAAACAAGACTGAGTTACCAGAGCTTACCCTCTTCAGTGCAGTTGGCTGGGAGATGGCAATTTCATTTCAAAATTGAACCAATTTTGAAATTTATTTCCTTTTCACACCCAAAACCCAAGAAAACTTCCCAAGTCTTTTCTCAAAATGGAATTGCATATTTATATATGTGAATTTAGATACTTTTCTCTCACTCATCTGAAGTAAACAAAATCCAGCTAATCCTGGGCCTAAGTAGTTTTCCTCTCTAGGCCCTTGCTAAAATTAACCTCTCTTGGAAACAGTTTCTCTCTTACAAAAATGAGTAGTTTGATGAGTATACAGTCAGCTGAAAAATTTCCTACCACCTTTAGTATGGGTCTCAGCAGTGCTGTCAAAGAACGCTGTACAAATAAATGATGTTTCAGTAACCAAGCTTAAATCAGATTTTTTTTTTCCCCTGAAATTTTGTTTTGGATTAAACAAGCGTCTAACTTAATTTCAAATATAACGCTCCCTCTTGCTTCTGTGCATTAACCCCCTGAAAAAGTCAAAACAAATTTACATTAAAATCTAATTAAATTTTAAACAAAAAAGGTTTTCTTTTTTCCCCCCAGATGAGACTGTTTTATGAATGTGGCTGCGACAGAATTTCTCAGTGAATGAAGTATGTGCCAAAAAATGTCCAGTGCTGTCTGGCAGAGATAATGTACAAAGGGGAAGAAGCAGCGCATGCTTGTGCAGGCAGAATTTTGTTTACACGAAATCCCTTTCCATCAAGCTCAGATATTTCCAGTCATGCTATGTTTCAGTTTATATTTTACTTGTATTTTTATCATCTCCACCAAGCCAAACATCTTCTTGGATAAGTCATCTGAGTTTCCAAATGGCTTTTCCAACAATTTGGAGTTTAAACTTTGAGTTAGATAGGTTCTAGTGGAGAATGGAAAATTTGCTAATACGAGCAAATGGGGAAAAAAACACTTGAGGAAACAGGAAACTTGCAGAACATTTGCAGTGTAGCTATCTAGACCCTCTGCAGAGAATCATCCAGAATAGCCTCCTTGCAAAAGGATCAGGTGCTCACATCTTTCATTTTTGAATATTCTTTCCTTAAGGGCAGGCACCGTGTCAGACATAATCCCGTCTGTACGCTGGATACCCCACTACAGTGTTAGAGTCAGTAGCAACAAGTATTGCTCAGAAAGCTCTCAAGGCTGCCAAAGCAGAGACAACACAAAGAGATTTCTTGAGTTATATTCTAGCCTTGAGGCAGCAGCTTTTGAAAATGTCTTACTAAAAGTGGCATGAGAAATAATACTTGTAATCAAGGGGAGTTGTACCAAAGGAAATGGACGATTTTACAACAGCTAAACGAAAACATAGATGTATAAACAACATCTCTGGCTGCTGATTGCTGGAATGTCTTATGTGTATTACTTCTTTTTTTTATTTTTTTATTTTAATGTAAGATGGCTCTGCATACACTTTTTGGAAGTTGAGATTCGATACTGTCAAAGCGTATCTTGGGAACATACAGCACTGGGAGCGGGAGCACAGACGTTCGGCATCATTCAGGATCAAGCCTTAAAATGCAGGTGTTTGAACAGCAGCACAAATTTCACTGTTGTGCTTCAACAGGTGGCTCTCCACTCCACGCAGCATTATTTAAATCCGCTTGCTATTTCAGACTCAGGCAGCAGTTCTAGACCGTCCACATCCCTCCTTTCTTTTGTGTCTGGAAGGGTGCTTGCATGCGGTTTCTGATCAGGCCACAGAAGGTATTTTAAGACACTTGTGTTAACACAAAGACGCTTTATTAATTCTTTAGCTCCCTTAGGTATCCCTATGATGTTCAAAATTTTGAGCAAATTATAGTCTTCTCCTGATAAAATACGTACCTTCAGACTGAGATTGGACAGGGATTAGTCAGGCCAAGAGGAATTTGCACTAAAAAGTTACCACTGATTAAAAAAATTGAGGATTAGATTAAATTTGGAAAGCAACTTTTGCAAAACTGAGAGACAAATTTGTAAAAACTTAATTTGTAAATTTATAAAAAGTACAAAATTTTTACAAAATTTAAAGTTTCTTTATTTCTATTAAGGAAAAAATCCAGTCTCCCGCTCACAGTTCACACGTTGCCCTCTAGAGCAAACAAACAAACAGAGGTGTGAGATCTATGGCTCTCTTCTTTTTCCCGCTTCTTCATATCCCTCGCTCCCAAGGTGATTTGTAGGTGTTGCGAGTGAGCAGATCTGTGTGCCTGCCAGTGACTCCCACACAGCTGATGGAGTTCTTGGTTGTCTTGTTAGGCAGTTTTCATTCAGTCATCTTTGCACTCCAAGATCAATGCAAAGGGCCTTTGTTAGGCCCAAGGAGTCGAGCTGCCACTGGCCCAGTGCCCAGTACTGGACTAACTCCTGTTTCGTACACCAGGGAGGAAACCCAGACACATAGTCTGCTCTTTACCACAGTGTGCTTCCTTTCTAATGAGCTCTTTTGGTTAGTTGTGAGTAAAATAATAAAGAAAAAACCTTCCAAATCTCTGCATCTGAGACACGGAGAGGACTAAAATTATCTCAAGTCACTAGGGAATACGTACAGTGATTCCTAAGCAATGATGAGATAGGGTCAGGAAGGGAAAACACACTCAACAGCTACTTTGGACCAATGCTGGATGGCTTTGGCATTAAAGACTCCTGTGTCTAGCCATCTAAATTCTGCAAAACTGCTCTATAAAGAAACTTTTCTTAAGCAGTGCTTGTTATTTCTGTTACCTAATTTGCACATTCAGCAGCACACTGTAGCTGTTATGGAGTAGGTCCCGTATTTCTGCGAATGGCAGCCAGCTGTCTTTCAACTCTGCAAATTTCTTTGCAGCTTATTTATAAAGCATTTGAAGGCTGACCTAATGCTCACTTAGCACAAAATAAACCCTAGAAACATGTGGTGGCATAAAGCTGCCAAGTCAAACACTTACCGCATTTTTGTAGAAGAAATACAGCACCATGTTGGCGAGTCGGGAATAACACCAGTGGCCATGAACAAGCAAGAGCTTCTCCAAATGCCGGAACCTTGGGATTGCGAAGTCGCTTGCCATCACCGCCTTCAATGAAGGAAAAGTTGGAACGATTATTGTCAAGCGTCGCTTTCAACACTAACAGGGAATCTAGCTGTCATCTCAACTCATAACAGTCAATGGAAATTGTACTGATGAAGAACAAAATCCACTACAGGTCATCTGAAATGCAGCTATTGGTGCATTGATTTGGAATACCCGTGAGCAAACCCGGCAGCTTGGCAGAACATGCAAGGCAGCCTGGTCCTCGCCCAGGGGAGATTACAGTCTACATTCCAGATGGTGACAAGCAGCAGCAAAAAGCGAGAGGTGGGAGAATGGCTGGCAATCGCAGTCACATGAGCACGAAGGCTCGGGGCCCGCCTGCGAACATCCTGGTGGCTGTAACATCTTTCTCTGTAAAAACCACAGGGTACTTACAGGGCAAAATGAATTTCCAGAGGATAAAATAAGAAAAGCACAATTAAGTGGTTGCATCATAATTACTGGACTTTAAAAGACAAAGCAATAAAAATGTTAGTTTTAATTACATTTGCAGTCCTGGCTAATAAAGTTTACTTGGCTGTCCTGAGAGATCAGTATTTTGAGGTATTTTTAAAACTGCATGTTTTCTAAAACTGTTTATGAAAAAATCACACTAGATGAGACTCCCCTGGGACTTTGCAGACTGCCAAATCACATTGACAAAATGAATCACCCAGTTTCTCTCTACTTCTGACTAAAATTCAGGATACTGTACATCTAGATGAGACCTTCCTGTAAATGATAGCGTTGCTGCAGTTGTTTCATGATTTTCCTTATCCCTAGGATCACACTAATATTTCACTTAATATTATTTTACATTTCATTTTCTATTCTGGTATCACCTTTCTTCTCACAGTTCAGCAAAAACATGAGAAAAGGTAGCAACCCCCAAAGGAACAATGTCTTCCTCACACTCTGCAGGGTATATTCTGGCTGTATTTTTAAATGAGAGACATCTTTCCTTTCAATCTTTTCTTATTCCCTTTCTTGGTAAATCATCAAAAGGGCTCAGTTTTCCCAAATAAGTGCTTGTAGAAGCTACTAAAATAAACTCTAAAACAGTATGCAAAAGAGGATGTAATAATGCATTGCAATGTACCAGTAGATGTATATATAAAATGGGACATTTATTAATATGTTGACACATCCTAGAATTTCTCAGGTACTGAGATACACTTGTTATAACCTCCCCGCACAGAACAGTCTGATTTGTCTTGCAAACATAGAGCTATCTTGGAGTTTGAGGAGAACAGAGCTGTGCTATGTCTGCTTGCTTGTGCTCCACCCCATCTTAGCCTATTCCAATGTTAAAACAAAACTGTTAGCTTCTCTTCATTTGTGCTTCTAACATAGTACTTCATAACACATTGTGAGAAGTGTTGGGATTTTTTTTTTCTTTTTTATTCCATTTTGATTATAGTGAGGAACACAGTGAGGAAGATAGTGTTATCCAATGTAATCCAATTTGCATGTTTATTTAGTCTCAAAATATCCCCTTGATTTTCACATTTTTATTTTTTTCTTCCAGCTTTTTCACAGGAAAAAGTGATTCATGCTCCACATGCTTCCACAGAATGTGGAAAGAAAATAAATCAGAGAGTATTGCTGGTTTAGACGTCCAAATGCTCAATGCCTTCTGAGTACTGGCATGTGTAAGACTCTGACAGTTGTTTATAGTAGAGAGGCCTGTGTGGTTCCTTAGGACCTTGCAGAAGGCAGGGATCTATAAACATTTTCCACTCTGCTGAACTTTCGTTTAGGAAAAAACAGGTAGTTTAATGGGTTAATGAGCAAATAGCTTTCAGATTTGAATACATCTCAAAAGCCAGGGGCATCTGAGGACCGGTTATTGTAAGTGTATGAGCTCAACTGAAAGTGGCATAATGGGGAGAGGAGTAAAAAAAAAAAAATGCTACAAGCACTGTTATGGCTGCATTGGGAAAAAAAAGTGATCTGAATTAATACATAGATGATAGGAGCTGATAAGTTCATAAGAGATGATAAGGCCCAAGGAGTTTGTGGCAGAGTTTTGAATTGACAGGACAAAAACAATCTCTGCTGGGCTCTCTGGAGCCTGGACTGCCTGCAGAGTCATACTGCAGAAGTTATGCAAAGCTCTTGGAGCCGGGTGAAGGCTGTGGAACAACAGATACAGTTGGCATCAGCATAATCCAAGACTTCCTTTTCTCCCGCCCTCTCCAGCCATCAAAGTCAAATTCATAGGGTCTATGCCTGGGATGCCAAATACACAATGAATATCTGAATATTTTTGTGGTAGCTTCTTTCCAGTCAAATTGAAAGCTGCTAATATGTTTGGAGAAGCATTTTTAATGGATTGCAGGCCTGAAATCTGTCTGTTTGAAGAGCGCTGATGGACACTCATTTGCCCTGGAGATTACGTTGTCTGGATGATTACAAGAACTTGTCTAATAGCTCTGCTGGGTCAGGCTGAAGACCATCTTCCATAGTATCCAGTCTCCAACAATGGCCAAGAGAGGATGCCTTTGGAAGAGTACATGAAAAAATAAGAAAAACATCTACTGACTTTTCTCCAAAGTACTCTCCTAGCTTCTGGTGATCTGCATGTCAGAAAATGCACAAAGTTGACATCCAAGCTAAAAGCTCAGTTAAATTTTTGTTTCAGAAACTTTTGTGTTGACCCAAATAAATTATAGTATTCATGAAATGCCATGGAATAAAATTTTATAGCCAACTTGTGTTCTGTGTGAAGGGGGCCTTCCCTTTTGAGCAAAACATCCAGCCACTGTTGCAAAATATGCCATGTGGGTCAGAGAACCACCCACTGGTAACTAAGTTAGGGAGCATGCTCATCTGCTCAGGTCCTGAGGATGGAAACACTTCCCATCTTCTCTGAAAAGCTCTTTGACGTATACTCAGCTACTCCATTTTCTCATGCAATCAGTCTGCACCCGGCCCAAATACAAGACAGACTCTGGAAATGAGGTATCTTCCTCATTCTCTGTGTCTTACTGCCACAGCTGGTGCTAACACTGCAGTTACACTAGCAGTAGAGGAGGCAGACGTAATAGGTAATACAGTAGGTAATACATCCTGTACATATACACCCTCTCTTTTGGGGATGGGAGAAGTGGTGAATACAGTAATCACAGGCTGAACACATCCAAGTCCCCTTACCTTGCTGTTCCCTGTGGCAGGAAATGGGGAGAAAAACCAAGACTTGGAACAGTGTGTATGGAGCAGTGGTTCTGCAATGGGCTGCAATTTTCTCTTTCTTCTCTGTTCTGCTCTCACAATAGGCTGAGTGAGCGGGATGTGTGGGTGGCTGGGCTACAGGTCACCACCACACCATGCAAATAAGCTGCATCAGCTGGATGCTCCACAGGTGAAGCATACCCAAGCAGTACAGGAGAGAGGAGAATAAAAGCCAGAATAAGGTGAACCTTTATTTCCTAAATAATGCATAGCTGAGCTTTTTTCCTCCTTTAAACCAGTACTTTATAAATGATTTCTTAAAACATATTGCTTAGAGAGATCTGGTAAGTTGAATTTTCTGAGAAGGCAGCATGTTTAAACTCACCACAGATCTGAGAACAAACATTAACTCAAACTGAAGCTGAAAGCATCTTTACGACGTACAACTGGCACTCCTCAGCACAACTTGCTGCTTCTCTTTTATTTTTGCTGGCTACCCAAAGGCAGCTTGGTCAAGCTGGCACGTGGGAAGTGTCTATTTCACACTTTCATGGAAGTGCTTTTCAGTGAACAAGCAACATTACCTGCATGCCTTCTTGACCAGAGATCCCCACGCCAACATCTGCCACTTGGATCATACTGACATCATTAGCACCATCACCTAAAGATGACAAGATACAGTTTTGTTGTCAATAGTAGACCAGGAACAGTTAGCAGCAGCAAAGCAAAGGAAAAACGGTTCTTACTGAGCGTTGGCTGAATATAGTAAGGGAGATATGTACGAAGTGTTGGGTGGGTAGAGTAAGAGAGATGTGGAGTAAGAAAGGATGCATCTTTGGAATATGAGGTTCAAAGTTTGGCAAAGCTGCCAAGACATTCTGATCTTTGTAGACTTTGTTTATCATGGAAAAACAAAAGGAAAAAACCAAATCCCTCTCCTTTTAGTAAGACCTAAAATTCAAGTATCAGGCCTGAACTGCAGAAATACTAAATACTAAACTGCACAAATACTAAAATACTGTCTGCCTGCAATCAGGTATGACTAAGAATGAAATGTGCAAGGAGGCCTAAAGCCAATGAGAATGTCTACACAGTAAAAATATGATAAAGTTAAAAAGTAGATGAATTCTTGACTCGGGTTGACCAATCCGAGATCTTTAATACACCCATCACAGGTAGATTTAACTGCAATGGTTGCAGAGTCACCATCCCTTGCTCTGCTTCCAATCATGATACCACAAGTGATAGGTGCCATGGAAAGGATACCAGAATGGGACATGTCTCTACTTCTTAACCTCTTAAATTTACAGCCAGTGTGCTAGTGGAAAATGAAACTGTACTAGCTGATGACAAGACACTTGGTTTTAAATTTCAGTGGCTGAGGCGTACATTCATATCTCACTCCTGTTTGCCTGCTGTTGGCACATATAAAAGTGGTATCTACTCACCTGGCAAAGCTGATGTTTTGGTGACTGTGTGACTCAACCCCAAGTTAGCTCATGTTGGTTAAAAGGGAGAACGAATGCAGCTAGGCGTTTAAGCCAGAATAGGAGCTTGAGTTCAACTCACAGGCTCAAGATGCTCAGAAAGAATGAAAACACAAGCTGCCCAGTCTCCACTAGTTTTTTAAGCATTCTGGGTAATTCAAGTTAACCAGCCATATGTTTTTGACAACATATGCAAATGATTATGTCCACAGTCACTCAGCCAAAGATATAAATTCAGTACGAGGGAGGGATATCTGAGCTAGATATAATATTGTGAGCATGAGGGTTATTATAATCAGCACACATTTAGTGATGTGGATGTCAGAGGAGTCTGGCAATTATATGTATACTTAGGGTTTCTCACGGGTTGGTCCAACCCACATGTGTTCCTGCTACGATTAACCAAGACAGGTAGGTGAAAGCTAGTGCGTTTGTGACAATATAAACTGCCATCATACCTTCTAATGCAACACGAGCCTAAACTCGAGATAGGGAAAGAAGAGCTGTTTTACTTTCCTTATGTAAACATCATGGAAACATGGAAGATGCTGCCAGATTTAAAACAGGGTGACTGACAAAATCTCCCCTTCGCCAACAGAGCAATTACCTGGGAAGAAATGTAAATGCTGACACGATGCCAGTTGTAAATCCATTGTCTATACTGACAAGGCCAAGTCATATCCTATGCTGTATGGCCGACTTGCGATGAAAAACGCAGAACCTTGAGTTCAAACATGATTGGATGAACAACACAGAGCACCATTTTGTTCTGTGTAATAGAGTGATCGCATAATGATGTTCTGCACAGCATCAGCTAACCTAATTCTTCACAGCTGTGTTTGGACACGCCAAAACCTCATAGCATACCTGGGTACTGATTACCTAACTTCTGTAGGAAGAAATCCCAAACACTACTCCAGAGTTCTATCTTGTCTTTGAAGAAATATGTTAGAGCAAATATGTTAGAGTTGTCTGATGCATTTTCAGACAAAACTGGAAGGCTATCTGAGTTGTGAGGCAGCTGGAAGGGTCCTACTGCAAGTCAAAAAAATCAGAATTCTCAAGGCACAGTATACATCAAGGCAGGCTAGTTTAAACTGAGATATTTACCTATTGCCAAGGTCATCGCTTTGAGTTTGTCTCTGACTAGTTTCACTACCATGCTCTTTTGGAGTGGAGTAGAGCGACAACACAGTACTGAACGGCATCGCTTGGCTAGTGCAAGAAATTTATCTTCTAGTGTAGGTTCCAGGGCATAAGCTAGAGTCCTTCCATCAATCACTAGGCCCAAGCTGGAAAGCACAGAGGAAGAGGGTGGAGAGAGAGGGGTGAACCCAACAGTCATGTTTCCAGTAGCTTCGTCTATTGTGTTGTTTGAAAATTTAGACTCTACGCATTGCAGACACTGTTCCAGCAAGACAGCACATGTCTCCTGAAAAAAAATTCAAAATAAATATGCTTGAGAGAAAAGAACACATATTCAAATGTTTGTTTGCTGTATATTTAGTCATAAAGAATAGGGGAGTGTGTTATATTTGATGGACTTTTTTTAAATTTCTAATAATCTTCCTTTCTATTCACTCTAAACTCACTTAATTCTTGCAGAAGATATGACAGCACTGAGGGCTTGAAAGGCTTAAAATCTAATTTCTCTTTAACATGCTGTATTGTATGTTAAACTAAGTTCTTTTAGCTCCTTCTCAGAATAACAGTGCTGGGAAATGATATAATCAGTTTCAGTACCAAGTTAAGTATGGTGATGAACACCATGTACACGCCTACAACTCTGATCAAATAGTTATGCATTGTTAAAAGCCAATTAAAGGTTATTTAAGATTAATTTTCTCTTAACATCTCAACTAAAAGATGTTATTGAGAACATATGAACATTTAAAATGAAATGCTATTGGTCTTATAGCAAAGTATGACAAGAAAGAAAGATCACGGAAAATCAATTTACCAGTTCAGTTGATACACTCAAGAATGGAAAATGCTGTTATCTTTTCTTCCTTTTCGAAAGAAATTGGAGCTGGATACTGCTGGCCTACCTCTCCTCTGCTGATCTGAAGTCCAATTTTATCACCCCATTAAAGGACTACAGCACTATCAGTCTGGTTCCTTGTATGTTAGACCATATCAGTAAACTCTTTGTGACTGTCTGCTTGCAACAAGTTGAGCACAGGAAAGATCAGTAATTCAGAAGAATCAGAAAAGGTCTGTTAGGAAGCAAGGCGTTACTGCAGATGTGCTGTTCTGACTTTCAGTGTTAGCATCGCAATTTAAGTATTGCTTCTATCTCCAGAGAAAAAGCCACCTGAGAAAACACGAATGACTGAGTTATCTAAATACTACATTTCAGTGGTATAAAATAAAGCAGAAATTCTAAATAGGTTATCAATTGTGTTTTTCCTCAACACATGTTTAATAACAGGTTGCTTTGGAGACCCATTAGTGCCAATAAGCAAAACTAGGGATTTTTTGAGAATGCATACCAAAGAAAGGCATTTATCCTGCTATGGCATATTTTCATTCATGGTGGAACCCACTACACACAGTTATATGTCTCCAGCAAGTTTATGATACATGACACTATGACTTAGAAGCATGATTTACTGAAAAGTATTCAAAGAGGTGTCCTACCTGAAAATTACGGATGAAGCAGGAAAAGAAGGAAAAAAAAAAGAGGGAAAGGAAAAAAAGCCATCAAACTTTTAATTGTACAAGTTAAAAATAAAGCAAAGCTAGTTCACAAGTAAACTTGTGTATTGGATCTGCTTACTGGTGATTCAGCATTCAAAGTGATGATTTCTTCATCGTGATCTAGTAGCTTGCAGGCATATGCAATGTTAACAGCTGTTTCTTGCTTGTCTCCAGTAAGAACCCAAATCTGCAACCCAGCTTTGCGCAAGTTTGCAATGGTTTCTGGAACACCATCCTGTAAACGATCTTCAATGCCAGTTGCACCTAAGCACACAGAAAAAGCAAAATATTCCACATTAAATGAACACTTAGGGTTCACCTGAAATTGTAAGCTTGGTTTTTTAAAGAAAAAAACAGCAGTCACCTTTATTGGGAAAGAGCTAAACTACCAATGCTTGCAGGATTCGTACAGCTTTTTTGGGGTATCAAGAAAGAGGAACGGAAAGTAGCTGTGGTGAACACCTGCATCAACAGTCAAGAAGAATTCCAGAATTCAAAACTTCCAAAGCAATCTGATGCCACTTCTAGTCTCAGAGGTTCACAAGGCTGATGTATCTTTGCTTATTGTCTCTCTGCTCTGTATCTATCTTCACCATTTCTTTGAAACGTTTCTACAGAACATATTGTTGTTCCTAGCAGATTGTTTCAGTTCTTAAGGGTCTTAAAACTGCCTTTCCTCAACCAGAAGGGGCTGGGTCACCAGAGATTTCTCCCTTTGGAAGGGCAACGACAGCACGACTGCAGCTCGGCAACAGCACATTAGGCTGGAGACAAACTTTTTCCTGCCTTGTTGTTGCTCCTCGCTCTCACAGAAAGACACTGGTTGCCAAATAAGCAGAGAATAAATCATAAATCTGTTGGCCATGATGTGAAAGTAAAATTGTGGCTCTTTCACACTTTCAATGTATCTTTCTACCTGTTTATAAAAGACTGAGTATCTTTCCTATGCTTTCATAAATCAATTGACAGAGACAAGATTTTCAAAGACATAGCAAAAGCCCCTCAGGACCAAGTTCAGTGTCACCACTGATGCATCAGTGCTCCACTGAGTTTCAGAGAGGCTTCAATGTGCGGAAATGTAAGCCCTCACTACCAGAGAACGAGGAGCTGACAGAAAGGCAAGATACCTGGAAACACAGGAAAAGCAAAGTAAACTTTTCTCAGCTATTGATTATTCCTGTGGTTGTTCCTTGGAAAAAAACATTTTAGCAACTGAAGTCCACTTGAAGTCTGAGCACCATGCATGTAGGTGGAAACAGATTCTTAGGGCAATGTCAGGAAACCTATTATTATCCAAACAGTGTGCAAGGGAAAAGATATTCCTTTTCCAGACTCACTTTTTTATTCCTACAACCTAAGCATAACTGATCATTGCTAGATACAAACCACAGTATGAGGTTCTGGGGGAATGACTGAATGGGTAGTTTACTTGTGGCTTATTTGTCTGGCAGCTCAATTTCGCCTTTTTTTTTCTTTTTTTTTTTTTTTTCTCTCCAGAGTGCAGCCAGAGCCAACACACGCAACCATGGTGGGATCTTCCTGATGAATGTGGTCCAAATTAGTCAGCTCGTGCTCCCGTTTAAGTCAGAGGAGCGAAACAGACACTTCACAGGCACGATTCATCTAATCCTAAAGTGGGTATCTATGACAGACCAAGTGAACTGCACTTTCTTTTTTTGTCTCTCCATTGGTTATATGGGGAGCCTTAGAGATCTGCAGTAGATACATCAAAAATTGGGTGAGGTGGATCTCATCTCCCAGAGACAGGCATGTGGGCAATTAGTGAAGGTTGTTATCTCCGACAGTGTTATGGCTGTCCCAGTTTCTTTGCCAGAGAAAGCAGTTGGGTGCTTGGAGTAACAGTGGATATATACACATTTTAGAATCTCAGTGCTTTCAACATCTCAACTCAGCAGAGGAAGAGTATGACTTATTTCTTGGAATACATTTTACATACACCGATTTTAACTGCATCATTATGAAGTACTGCAATCCCCTTCCACAGAAGACAGGCCCCGAGCGCATATATATGTATATGAGAGTTGATGCCTCTCACAAATGCAGTTTATGAGCTCTGTTTTATGAGTGTCTCTGGTACCCCTGGAGTCATAGAAGTCTCTGACATGTTCAAGTGTCACTAAGCTAATGGAATTCTGTAGACAGGTTGGGCCAAGTCCTCCTCCTGTTTAGAGCAGCAGTTCCCGTTTGTGATACTGTGTCAAATCCATCCCTGCTATTACTCCACTCATTTCACTAGTGATAAAATGATGGCAGGAGAAAGGCAAACAGGATATGTCTGTTATGTTAATTATACCCCGTTCTTTCGTGGTGCCGCACATGACAGCCATGACAAAGTCCAAAAGAAGCCAATTTCTGTACTGTCAGAAACCATTTGAGGGAAAGAACGGATTTCATTGCCAAGCTTTCAGAATTTTTAACACATTTTAATTTCACGTCCAGCTCTCATTTCATTACCTAGCAGATGCAGATTCTTCTCTATCCGCAGTGCTGACTGAAACAGAAGTTCTTCACGATTTTCAATAGAGGATTCTGCTTCTAAATGACTTTTTAACCAACAGGCATACTCTTCCTTGCTGAGAACCTATTAAAAAGAGTATGTGAGGGCACAGTCAATGTGATGCAGAAGCATTCATACTTTACTGAATAAAATGAAAAAGAAGTTATGAATTGAGAACAATAAATTAATAAATGCCGTCAGTAATCTTTGTCAAGACTCTCCTTAAAAGCAAACTAAGAGTCTGCATTTACTTACTCTTTTTGCAATACAGAGGGTCCGCAGCCCATCTACAGCATACAGATTAAGGTAATTCTGGGTTTTGCTTTGGATTTTTTTTTGATGTTTGCCCCGAGGGTCGTCTAGATAAGAATAAAAAAAGAAATTAGTGATTGAAAAATAACAGCAGCTGAATGGCCTCAGAGAATAAAAACTTGTCTACAGTACTTACTGTACCGGCACTTTATAACTGATACTTTTACAGAGCTGCTGATGTCTCCTGGGAAACTCAAGTAAAACATTCCATTTAGAAAAAAAAGTCTTGTCTTTTTGTTCTATCTTTTCTGTCTTCTCTCTTCAAAAGTCATTGTGAATGTATGTTAGAAAGACCTTCTTTTTCTTACTCCTTAAGTATTTGTTTGGCCTGAATAGTTTAAGAAATCATGATAATCTTCACAGCAAACAATAGTGTCAGAAAGAGAAGTATAATTTCACATACACTACTAGCAAATGCTTCTCCACGTCTCATTATGTGCAGAAAAATTACACTTAAAAATAGCACTTTTCCACCAAGGTTAGTATCTCAAAAGACCAGAAACAACGCTCTGTTTCATATATCTAACTGTATGAAGGTACTTCTGTTACTGCTGTGCTGATACTACCTATCAATCAGCCTAAATCAATGCAAGAAGTTCTGGGTATGAATGTGACTTCATTTAGAAGCGAATTTTCATTCGTGCACACCCCACAGCTACCTTCTACCTTGAATGCAGCAACACAACTTCCACTTAGCTTTACTCTTCACTTAAAGCCATGTGTAAGAACTCAAAATCAGGACTGAGCATCTGTTCCTTTTCTCTCTTTAGCTGGGCTTGGTTCAATGTGCTCACACTGTGATCAAAAAAGAGTAATGAATATGACGGTAACACATTTTGTTCCATCTCGTTACCTGAAATGATGTCTTCAAAAGTTAAAAACAGGTGATATGCATCTTTTTTATCATCTAGGATCAAGACAGGTTCATGTACAATGTACCGTAGTAGCAATCTTAAATAATATGAATTGCAGGGTTAGTACTAAAGTTAATGTACAAGCTGGTGAGTTTTGAGATTTGAACTATTGAGTGAGAACGACTGGTACCTTATGGCAGGTTTTTCTCTTCCCTGATGTCAGATTTTTTTTTTCCTAAAGTCTGCATGTTTTTTGGGGTGTAGAATCATTTCAGGATTATAATTTTGTAATTGGAGCTGTTCCTTAATGTAATATTTGTGTTACTGGTACTTGCACAGTAACCAGTCACGGAGTCAGGTGAACGCCACTCATCGCCAGAAGTCTGAGCACCTGAAGAGACCTACTGCATAGGTCTCAGTTCATCATCTCAGTTCACCACTGGATGCGCTCACCTCTCTCAACCAACCATACTGAGAACCTATGGCCACTACACCTTTATATTAAGCCCTTAAAACAGGTGTCTAATTTAGACGACACAAATATCTTACTGTTTATACTTTTCGGTGCCCATTTTCCCAGTGTGCATTCATACCCAATTTGATCTTGCTATGTGTGACCACGTATATACACCTCCATCTGTCTGTCTCTAAACTTACACAGCATTCAGCACTTACATATTTATACAGCAGCACAGTGTCTAACCGGGTATTCAGAGGCTCCAGCACAAAAAACACACACAAGTACTGATGTTGTAGGAAGGAAGGAGCTGGAATCCCAATATTCTGGTTTTTGTTCCTGTTATCTCAACCATGTATCAGCACATTTTACTCCCTCTCTAGACATTTTCTCACGTTTAAAGACTGTCCTATCCTTTCTAGGTCTGTAAAGCTGGGAGTGTACATAACCAGCTGTTCCTAAGGACTCCATAAAGACTGTGGTATTTCAAGCACTCCTTTGTTTTAGTTCTATCTCTCATTAAGGTCATGTGGTGAATACTGGTAGGGCCTGTCCATCTATCTATTAATGCTACCTATGCTATCACTATAGAGTTTCTCAAAGTGTCAATACAGACATACTATTCCAGAAGAACACCCCTACAAATATTATTTGCAACTGGAAAGCCCCTTCTTACACTACAGCTTGTGGCTCCAACACACGCACCACGAGGCTCCTTCAGAAGCTATTAAACCAGCTCACAACTAGATTCAGCTGCAACATAAAGTGGAAATGTGCATATACTAAACTGTCAACCTGACACAGTTTCATTTACCTTCTTTTCTATTTGTGCATGATAATCTTTTTGGCAAATGTGACTTGGCTATGTAATATACGACATTTTTTTTCTGGGAAAAGTACTGCAGCAAATCTTGTGGGCTTCTTGTATTTGTGAGTCAGCTTTTTTAACTTTAGCAGAATAAAATAGGCAAGCACTCTTCCTAATTTATTGTGACACATTACTATTCTAGACAGAAATGCCATATTTCTTGCCTATCTCCCACAAGACTGTTTTATGGAAGTGGCTATTTCATTCACTCGCTGATTTCAAATGGTGCAAACTTGAATAGGTTTAAACACACCAAAAGTAGTTTCTATCACTTTTAAATGTTGTCGATCACTTCAGATCTGTCTGAGTGCCACGGGCACTGACATAGTGATCACAATGACAAATGCTTATACCACTTTCAATGAACAAAGACAGTAATTCTCTACAAGTAGGGATGCTCACACCTTTTTCCATGCAAATTCTTAATTCCACCATGGAAGACTGCATCTCCCTTCTCACCAGCCTATCAATGAGAGCTAAACCCCTTCTAGCTCTTCATGTTCCTCATCAGTCTTGCCCTGAGATTTATCTTATGCTCAGAAGTTGAAAGGAGGGAAGGAATCTCTTGCAGATAAAACCTAGTTGTGGGAGATTCTTTTTAGCTGGGAGGCAGTGTCTATGCTGAGCAGTGTGACCCCGTGCACCATGGAAGTGAAAACCTGCAAATAAGTCTTCTCCAGAAGAGAGCTAGCGGCATTCTGCTTGCTTCCTTTCCTTCCATAATCACAAGCTGCAGAAAGCCAGCCCAGTCATTGTTTTCTCAATGACTTATGTTCACAGTTCCTGTGCGAGCTGGTTATTGACTCAAACAGTAATTTTCTTATTTATGAACAGGGTGACTCTTGAGATAAAGTAAAAACAACACCCTCTTGGGAATAATTTCAAGGCTTTTGGAAATATCTGTATGCTATCAGAAAACATCAGGTTTCACAGTCTCAACTAGATACATGGGCAGAACAAATGGAGTAAATTCAGAAACTTTTTAAGCTTTGAAGCTTAGGGTGATTTCTGATTTTCTATAAGACACAGCTGAAGCTATAACACAATACATTTGCTTCTGGCTGTTCCTCATGTCGTATTTTAAAATGCTCTACCTCCCAAACAAACAGGACCTTTGTGTCTGATAGGACCCAGTCGTGCAACGCGATGTTAGAGCTGGGAGATCAGGGACACAGTGTTGCCTTGATCTTTCAGTCCAAGAGCACAAGCAGCACAAAGTCTCAAGATGCAGGCTTGACTGGTGTACAATTTACGCGTCCCTGAGGCACTAAGATAGCAAAGAGGGAGCACTGGGATTAGCTGTCATGTCGATTCACTTATTGGTCAATTCCTTGAAATGATAAATGCCTGAATTCTCATAGCATCGCATCTCCTCTCACACCATAACCAGAGACCAGGAGGAAACCACCGACAGATCCTGCGATATAGATGATAGCCACAGCATAAATCTTGTAAGGCTCCCTCTACCTGGGGAATACCTTCCAGTAATGGGAAAAAGATGCCGATCCCTCAGGAACTGACAACATATCCACTGACATTAGGATACTGCGGCAGAGACTGTGAATTCAGTTCCAGGAGTGAAGCCACTCAAGAGAAATGTCAAACGCTTTTCAGACAGAGCCGCTGAAACGCACAGAATTACTGAAGCCAGCAGTGGCTTAGAGGGCTAGAAAACAAAGGAAACTGCTTATGAGGTTTTAGTGGCTGCACTTCACATTGCTTGCAAAAGTAAAATATACTAAAACTCACAGTTCAGTTTGGGCTAAAAAACTAACAAAAATGGGCACAATTCCAAAGCCACATTCAATTTGCTTGCCTGTAAAGATGGTGGAATGGCTGTATTTGCCCAGCTACAGAATCTGGTCACTGCCAGCACCGATCTTCAGGAACTTCACTCTCCCTTCTCTGACATACGCCACCTTTGGTAACGTTGCCACTTGGCTTCTAACTGACCTTGTTGGTTTTACCCAGGTGGGTCTGAGATCTGCCTCAAATTTGCCTGAAAATTCCTTGATCTGTTGAGTAGACACAGCAGCTGCAAACATAGTCTCTTATATGGTGACAAAATATTTGAGACTTGGCATAGAATAATATTTTCTTTTTAATGCTCAGTTGTCATTCTGAGAACTTATTTTCAAACATTATTTTCTAGGTATGTTATAAGAAATTCCCAGTACTACAAATTGTCTGTTAGTACTTTGGAGGGAAACGAGTTTCCACAGATGCTCTATGTACCTTCTGTGATAACAGATCTTCACTAGAAAATTATTAATGAATACTTTGTTGATAGTTAAGGACAAGTTGTTCTTAATTTTTTTGGATCAGCTTTGATTTATATGGCTGTAAAAAAACCAACCTAATGCCAATATTTTTCTGTATTTCAATAAACTAAAATTACACAGTATAAGCCTTTCACAATTGTTTACTCCAACTAATGTCAAAGTAACCACAAATTCAATGCATTAGTGAAAGATGGGAAGTACCTCTAGCACTCTGGGGCTCTGTCCATTCATACTGGGATAACCTTTAAATACTGTATTAAATTCAGTGTTGAAAATACAGTAAATTAGATGCAAACTGACTCATGCAAACTGAAACCAGTGCGCCTCCTCTAACTTCTGAAAGCTTACAGGGTTCTTCTTGAATCCAACTCATTAGAATTAGCAGCTATTTAAAGTTGTCCCTGTTTCATGCAACATCTGGATGCTAGAGAAGTTCTCTGTGCTTTAGGGAAGGTCTCCATGTTCACAGCTACATGCCTATTCCCTGCTAGTCAACTACATATTTGAAGCCAAGATTTCTCATCCGAACAGCATCTCTCCTTCTTTTGCCACGTTTCTGTTTTGATGGCTGATTGACTCACAGTGCCCTTTAGGGTCATAGTCAAACCACCATAAAGGCGTTGATTCATGCAAACGTATTGCAGCAAAAGGACGTAAAGATTCACAACTGAAACAGAGAGGGGAGCTGCAACAGGAAGCGCTTGGGTTTCACATAAAATACTCAAATAGCCAAGCACTGCCAGGCAGGCTTTCCTGAAGAAATGTAAATTGCTTTGGCAGAGTTTCAAGGAATTCCTTTAAAATAAAGTTTGCTAGTAGAAGATGTTGTACAGAAACTGATTTAACTCATTCTTGTATGGTGAGGAACCAGTAATTTGTTACAGAAAATTTACTATAATAACAAAGTATTATAAAAGAAGAGAGACGGCTGCCATTCTACCATTCCCTTTATTCCCAAGAAAAGCAGGCAGGTCTGCTTGCTAGAGAAGGGAGTAAGATACGATGAGTTTTTCAGTAGTTAACCAGAACCACCTCCCTCCCACCCAGACTCCCACAAAGGTAAGGAAGAGGTGTACCTGAAGAGCAGGGTAGAAGAAGATCCATAATAACTGAATCTGCTCCTTTAGTGTAAACATTTATTTCATCTGTGAGAGGATGTCTGACGACTACTGACATCCTCTTCCTGACGGAATCAAAGCCCAAGGTATGTAATACTTCAAAGCTTAATGTCCCCAGGTGAGGTAGCTCCACTGATACCTGGTCAGACAGCCTTCCAACCAGGGAACAGTTATATGCCCTTGCTGCATAGACAAGAGCAGCTTCATCTGGACTCTCTGCTTCATAACGGAGTTCTCCTTCCTCAGGTCCACTCCCCACAGCTGTCCTGCCTTGCTGGGAGCCGTAGCCATTGTTATTGATCTGTGCAGAGTACGCCAGCTTCTCTTCCAGTTTTAATAAAGTGCTATCCGTAGATGTAGACGAAAGCACACTTAAACCAAATCTGTGCATTGATTTGCTTGTAGCTAGACTAGATGAACTGCTGCTGTTAGACCCAGAGGTCAAGCGACTTGGAGTGAATCTTCGTATGAAGTCTTCTATGGTTTTTACTGGAGATTTTAGTTCAAATCGATCTCTAACCTTGAGAAGTAAAAAACAAATGAATGAACAAAAAAAAAGAAAAGCTGTACGAGAATTCTGACGCCGACATTCAGTCTGAGCAGCTCCAACTAAAGAGGAGAATTGGAGAACAAAAAGTAATGGCATTTGTATTTTGAGAAAGGAAAGTAAACAGACAAAACTGACTCAAGAGCAAAAAACTTACTAGAACTTCAGAATTGTGCCTCTGTGTGAAAGCACATATGTTTGTATTAAAACCATTTTTTTTCTTCTTGCACCTCCTCAAATATGACTAATGGATAGACTATCAATGTTGCACTGCCACCAGTAGTGCATACTAAAACCTGTTCTGTTAGTAGGAAACATTGGCATTCTTTGTGCATATTCAGTGAAGGTAGTAAAAAAAAAGCTAATGAAAGAGTTTTCTATTGAGAAGTGTGGTATCAGAAGTTTTATGAGAATATGCCAATGTCGACAACATTCTCAATGGGAACATGTTGAAATAAATAATTTCCGCTGTCTTCTCTTTCAGCATCAAAGCATTCTGCTTCACTTTTATCACTCATCTCGGTTTACTTAAATCTTTTTTTACAGATACAGTGTTATTAATAGTAAAAGCATATTCATAGTAATATATATTAAATTATTGTATAACAGCATAACATTCCTGAAACAGCAGAACTGAGCATTCTCCAAATGTTTCCCTGGCGCAAAAACACGTCATTTTGCAGACTAGTTCACTTTTTATTCCAATCGGGAACAGAAACAATCCTCAGAATTTTCTCCAGAATGGAAATTCCAGCTGCTGGCTAGCTTTAATACTACATTCCATAATATTTTTGTCTTACAGATCATCTTGGGATTGCATTTTTGAAATTCTCATTCATCAATGACATTGGTTTAAGCCAATTTAAGCAGTAATGATCATTATTTCTCATAATGTGCTTAAGATGCAACCTTTACATAATTTGAAAGTTTTAAGCCATGTTTTTCAAGTATATTCTCTTTTTAAACTTTTAAAAAATGTCTCGGTGTTTTCTTAATTTAATCCATACGTACAAAATATTCACAGACAGCTTATATTCTTTTCTGGGAAGTCTTGCACATTTACAAATTGGTTTCCATACATACTTACACACATACTTACCTTTATTAAGTGAATAAATTACAGTATAAGAAACTGGGAAAGTTTCAGAAGTATCCTGAAACTGTAGATGAAAGTATATCTTACTTGAAGGTAAACTGACATACTCCATTTAACTAATGCTTAACTGAACCTGCTCATTCACATAGCGGTTCTAAGAGTTGTCTCACAACTAGCTCTAGTCGTTTCTCGCTAGAACAGGAGGTTTTCAATTCCTCAATTTACAATTCGCATTAATGCAAAAGAGGCGTACACTCTCTTTCGCTGCTTCTTTAACCCACCTTCTGTCGGGGCTGATTTGGTGCAGTAACCACAACTGTATTACATATAGTCAAAGCAATGAAGAAGTCAAAAATGTCACATAGTTCTGGACTCAGATGGGATAATGGCTGCTCGTGGCTCCTCATGACCTCCAGATGCTTTGCACATTCATTCACTTTTTCTAACAAGCGTGGGTCAGGTGTGATGTCTTTCTCCTAGTAACAAACAGCAGCGGTTAATAACTGTGATTCTGCAAATTTCCAAAGCAGCAACATGCAATCGAAGCATCCAAAGCAGGGTCAATGTCAAGAGTTTTATGGTGGCCTTACAGCACAGAGTGGAGGTAAAGAGGACTGTAAGACATCCATTCTAGGCAATAAACAGCTAACAATGAGCCTTCTGATAGAAATGGAAATGAGAGTAACCGTGTTGTCAACTTTTTCACTACAGATAATTATAGCGGCAATATTCCTCTGGGGGTAGTGGATAGGAAAAAAGTTACATACTAATATTTCTCCCTCTCTCCTGCCTAATTCAAGATATTTATTATCTAATACTAAAGGGTGGTACACTACAGAGACCAAAAGAGTGGAAAAATTAGACAGCCATGCCATTCAAAGCTCTGTCTTACGTCAGCACAATAAAATAAAACCATCTTGGATTATTTGTTAGAGTACAACAACCATCCACACGTTTGAGAGTAATTCATGTGTTTTTTCACATTGAAACACAGAGCAGTTTCCACTTCATTTCATCAGCACTTTCCACTTCTTTAATCCATTACTTGTCAGAGAAAACCCTGGTATTTCTTAAGATAGCAAGATGCAGGGATACAAAAGATTAAAAGATAAACTGACCTAAGGCTCTTTATTTAGTAGAATTTTATCTGCTGATGCTCAGCAGCTGATGAATCTCAGCAATCACAGAACCCCGTGTGTAAAAAGTGCAACTTTGAATTGTACGAAAAGAATTTACTCTTGACTGAAATCAAGAAGTTCCCCACTGTAAACAGCATCTTTCTGTGTCTACATTTGTAATTTGTTTTGAGGGTGAATTTGTGTCAGCAGCGCAACAATGCAAAACCCCTAGATAGATAAGACTTGGCTTCTCTACTGTCGTATGACCATTCAGCTTATGTAAAACTTCCATGGAATTACAAGGGCACAAAATAAATCAACAAAAGCAAAGTTGTAAGTACATAAACTCACCAACATTTTGAAATGTAAAAGTTGTTCTTTTTTTTTAAATAAAACACATGCAGTCCACTGATAATCTTGAGTCACACTAAAAATTATGCTACGGTGTATATCAACAGTGTCTAAGAATTGGAATACACGGTGGCCAGCCCAGCATTTCTTAATTTTAAAATCCTTTGACATAAGAGAAAAGGAGGGGAGGCTTACGCAGAGCAATTAGAATCCTTGACACCAAACCATACGCTACTCTCAGCTTCTGAAGACAGAGGGAAGGAATACATTTTCTTTTCAAAATCAAGGTATATCTAAAACAAAGGTTTCAGATTGTCTTTACCTTCAGCTTGTTCCCACAGAGAAGGTATTTAGATAAGATCTATGCCTACACTTGATTGTTTTTGTACAAATGGCTGTAACTACAGAAGAAAAAATGCCAGCATGAAGTCTATAAGAGGTACGCAATGTGCTAAGATTTCTTTACCTTTCCCTTTTCAGGACATTGTTCTATTAAAAGACACAGGACACTATGCATTTGGTTCTCCTGACTTACCATTGGGCTACTGAATGCAGTGTGCTTCGAGAGTATGCTTGCTCTTTTTGCTTCAGCTCTGCTACCCGTGCGCCGGTGAGTTTTGGTGCTCTGGCTTCTATGGATTACTTTGATGCTCTGATGGCTGCAGATACTGTCACGTTGGGACAGAGTTCCTCCTTTTGGGGCTGCCTCGTCTTCCTCAGAATCAGGTTCTTGGTACATGGCTAAGCGTTTGGCTATCAGAAAAAATACAGAGCAAGAAATGTTGCGTATGTTAAACGTGGCTGAGAAAGAGGGAGAGGGACACGGTGACTTTGTTCAAGTGATCTGGTTTTAATATTATACTGTGCTTTCACGGTAAGAATTAATGACTCCATTATCTGGGGATAACAAAGTCTATTCTTAACTGAATGGTAGTACCTAACAGAGGATGCAGATAACATAATTGGAAATGTAATGCAATGCACTGCCTCCCTCATCATCACACTCTCTCTGAAAGGCAGTTAGATTCTGCGGTAGCTCAGTGCCTTCCTGAAGACTATTTCACAGCTCAGCCTGGTTAAATCAAGCAAATAATCTGGTCTTCACTTGCAGTCTGTGAAGGAAATAAACAATCCAGAAAAATTTCTTGTCCTTTCCAGCAGAATATGGAAATTTCACAGGAAGTGTTTTCCAAGCAAAAATGTCGCATCTACCCAGTACCAATTAACTGACATCTGAATTGCCCTCAGAACAACACACCTACAGAGCACTGCTGCCCTCATTTTATAAACAGAGATGAGGAACAGACAGCGTAGAAGCCTCGCTCAAGGTCAGGGTCATCTGTTGCAGAGCAGGGACACGACCCTAGATTCTTGACTCCTAGCCTAGTGCTAAAACCATCCTAGAGTCCGTCCCTTCCCTTCTGAACAGCAGGATAGGCAGGACAATGCAGCATGCAGTATCAAAATCAGGGTACCCTCACCTGCTGCAACACTTGTTTCTATCACAATTTGCTGCAGTGAGCCATACTTAGTGTACACAGAAGGAGTTTCTCCAAACGACACATTTTAGATGAATGCTTCCTCAGTCAAGACTCCAACTACAACAATTAATGTTAGAAACCGATCCTGGCAGTTTGATTTACAGAAGTTAAAAAAGAAACAGAAAGAAGAAGTGTGAAACAGCCGTGGAATCCAGCCCCTGTGATGACAGATTCCATTTAGCTCTAACTGATGTATAACATATTTTTCCATTCCTAAAGACCATGGGCATTTAATAATCTGAGTTATTCATTAGGCAGGCACATGCCACTTTACCAGGTATCTATTTCTCCTTCATTAGGTATTCATTGAAAGGCTTTTCATTATACTCTCAAAATAACCCACACTATTCAGATATACAGTACAAGTTACATACTTGTGGCTCGGCTTTGTTTCGGTTCTCTGGTGTAACAAATTAGATTTTCCTAATGTCAAATGATAAACCACTATCATGTAAGTTAATTATTCAGGCATTTAACAAAGAAAAAAAAAAAAAGGAAGATTTTTCTTCCAAAATACTTACTGAGAAAAATCTTGTATTACATATAGTGCACTTGGCATGGGATCACTTTTAACGCAGCTAGCTTTACAATCAAAGAAAAACCCATCCTTGCCATCCGCTGCAATTTTCAAACATGTTTTAGCTGTCAGCAAGCAGCTGGAGGAGCGGAAATCAGACCACACGCAGTACCTGGTGATAGCTCTATCAGTGCAATATCATACATAGAGGTGTTCTCAACTCCGTTTGGAACATGTACAGGCTGTGCCTGAAATGTGGGAGCTGGGAGAGCTTCCCAGTCCTGGCTGTGAATGCACCCCTGGTCGTTGCTCTAACTGCACGCAACGTCCTGCCCTGCACTCTGGCTCCTGCTGGAAGAAAATTCAGGCCATGGGGGTAGAAAGGGCCATAGTGCATTTTGAGAGATGGAGAAGAGGCTGCAGGGCACCCTGCAGGTCACTTCTGCCCCGTAGCTCAAACACAGCCCTGCAGCCCGGGCCCTGGGGCTGATGTAGACTAACTGTGGATGACTGAGGAGTTTCCTTCATTAGCATTATTTGGTGTGATTCATGCTGCTCTGTGTTATGTGGTGGGAAAGAGGTTGAGCAACATCCAACCTCACGTTCAGCGCTGTGAGGGCAGCTGCTCATTGAGCTGCAAAGAGAAGAGCACAGCACCGTTGCCTTCTCCTTTCAGTGCCTACCTTGTCCTACGATTTATGCAGCAGAACCTAGAAGACAGCTCAAAAAATTAGGGAGGTCTCTGGTCTCCTTGGCCCTCCTGTTGCATGGTAATGATCTGCAAGGAAATAAAGTTAAATTCACCTTCACAGGCTGCTGCCTGCAACTTGTTGCACATGCTTTGGGGCAGCATAGTTCTAACCTGGCCCATCGCTCTTGCTCACTAATTCCCACTTTCTTACGCTCTGTCAGCCCCTATGCATTTTCCCAGCAGAAGTGCTGATCTTTATAGTGTGAATTTAATTCAACTGATCACAGGTTTGTCTGTATCAGAAGGAGCCTACACTAAGGGCCCAAATTCATCTGCAGCATGTCATAAGCACTGATCCAGGCCCTCAATGAATATGTGAGCCAGGCTGCTCACTGCTCCCCCCCCAGCATCCCAATTTCCTTCTAAAGCAAACCCAGGCATGGGAGGAAGGAAGGAGCCATGTGGTCATTGTAGTGTGCCACTTGAAGAGGATGCCTCAAGTACCAGAATGGAGTGGCACACTGAAGGACTTCTGTCCTTCTCTGCAGTGGGGTGGTGTGATGGAGCGCACATCTGGGGAGGTATGATGGGGTGCACATCTGGGGAGGTATGATGGAATGCACACCCTGGGATGAGGCCTGCGGAGGGCAGTGCCCAGCCCGACAGTGCAAGCTCTGCTTTCATTACCTTCTGCAGGCTCCTAGTCACATGCTGCTAACCCCAGGTTGAAAAGCCATTGCTCACGATGATGCACCAGTAAGGTTTTCTGCACTTTGCTATTGTTTAAGACTGAAATAATCATAAGCCGCACTTTTTTGTGCCTCATCTTCACTAAGGCTCTTAGCTGCAAACCCAGTCTCAAGGAGAGTTGGTGCAACATGTGGACACTCAGCCTCTCTCAGGAAAAGCATAAGAAAAACTTGGATTTGCCATAGGGATAATCTTCCTCACTGTGGATGCTGGGCATTTGAATGGTAGACTGGCAGAACACTGCACCACTTCTTGTAACAGGTAATATTTCTTGACAGGGAAAGGACCGGCTGCAATTATTCTTTTCAGCTTTGCAAAATGTGCTACCCAGTTGGTCCAACTCCCTTCCGAGCAGAGTTTTTTAAAAAAAGGACATCTTTAATAATCATACCTAAGTTAAGCTTCTGCTCTGAAAACACCTACTGGAATACATGACTCCAAAGACCCTGAACTGATTATCATTTTATTCCATGTATAAAAACTCTACGGTTAAGCAGAGAATGCATTTCATGCACAATAGACAGCTATACTTGCATACTATATCTCTGTATTCTTCATTGCTCGCTCTTCTTTCCTACATTACATCTAAAACTATTTAGTTTATTCAACATAGCAAAAGCTGTTTTCTAATGCAACCCTCAGCTGATTTATTAGTATTAAACCAATAGTGTGGTGCTTTCTAGTCTATGGAATATTAGCTATCTCTTGCTCTCTACACAGATTTTCATTGCAGCACATTCATTTCATTCTTCCTGCCACTGAGAAAAAGGAGAAGGGAAAGTAGATACAAGATTAGAATCTCATTTAACCAAGTCAAATGTGATTCTTTTGATACAAATGGTGTTTTTTCAGTTTATATCAAGGTAAGCTTGATAATAAAAAACAGGCCGTATCACCTTTCAACATTTTCTCAAGTGCAGTCTTACATATTATGCAGCAAGAATTAAGAAGTTTGAAGAAATAAGAAAGCCCAGTTCAATTGTTATGTTATGGCTAAGGTTCACAATGCTTCAGCTGTGCAAAGCGTGCTTCTTTGGGAACACGCTGTTCTCTCCACCCACTCAGCCCTCTCCAACTCAGAACCTTTTCCTGTGAACGTTATAACCTGAAAGACATTGTTGTGGGATGCTTTTCAGTTTCAGCACTGAAAATTGATGGCCTTGATCTTTTGTCTGCTAGAGGTTTTTTTTATTAAGGGCAGAGACACAAACAGCTTTGAGAAACACAGCAATGCAATTCATGAAAGTCAAATTTCACTATCCTCTAGTTAATTTTATAATGATGGCAGAGAGAAGAAACAATAATTAATACTTATTCCATGAACACTCTTCCATCTTTCAGAAGACAACCACAAGCTATAAATAAAACTCCTATAGAATAATTCAGCTGTCAGTGTGGGGGCCCTGATTTCACCATGGGATAATTCCATTTTGCCCCAAACCATTGAATAAGGCTGTTACTGAAAGATCATGAAGTAAATCTAGATGTGCAGTACTCACTCACACCACCACACCACCTTATTTCCTTATTATTTTATAGTGCAAGCTAATTTCACTTTGACGTGCATTCTAGTTTCTACATAGTCAGCCGAGCAGCTAGCATGCTATAAATTTGTACAAGTGTGCTAACATAGTCTTAATTTACTTCACAAGAACTTCCCCGTAAGGACAAATCTTGAGATTAGAGATTAGAAAACAGCAAGATTTTCCTTCCTCTTCCCTCTTGGCATCCTCAGGGGCTTACAATGAATAACCTCAAGCCCTTCATTAAGAACTCTTTACTCCACTTAGAAATAGTGATTCCTACTTTTCTGGAGATTTCCCACAGCAATTGTGAGTGTAGGTATATGCTTAGAAAAAAGCATTACCTCTCTCTAAATATGAGTTAGTCTGTCTTCTGTAGGATTTAAAATGGGTCACTCCCAATGTACTAAGTTCTACATCTGCTAGCACTGATTGTCTTCTCAGTTACCAATTAAAATTTTTCAAAAAGCAATAACAAATGTAAAGAGAAACTACAAACAAGCTACACAGAATGCCTGAAGCAGCCAGTTCTGCTAAAGGTTTTGATCTTTCTGGGTAAGGCCTAAATGCACTATCCTGATTTCTGAAGATTGTCAAATTGCAAAGGCAGCAGATGGGAATTCCCTTTGGAAGCAACAGCTGCATCTAGGGAAAAGGTTTTATTGATTTTTATGACTTTTTAAAAAATAAATCCAATTCTCCAAAGTGGCTGGAGCGTGCAGTCCATGTTCTCCCGACTACATACAAAAAGTGTAAGAAATTTCCACTAGTAAACAGCCCCCCAAACTAAGAAACATATTTTTTAACGTAAAACACTTTCTTATGAAAAGTAGTTGCTGGCCAATCTTCGACAAGAAAAAATAGAAAGCAGAAACTCCTTCTCAGATTTACTGATTGAGAAACTTTGCATGTCAAGAAAAATTCACTGAGGTTTTCATCATCTGCGTTCACCCCCATAAACTTATTTTGTTCTTATGTTGTTTAGAGTTTTTTTCACAGTCATTGGAAGTAAGGGGGAGGAATGCAAAGAATGAAAAATTCAGATTTTTCAGATTTGTGTGGTTGCATTCATGGAGATTCAACTTGTGTTTTGTCAAAAGTTCCATACAATGGGTGGCTAAAACTAGAAAAACAGAGCTCACACCCCATAGGCAAGAGTGCGATTAATTCAGCATTTGGAAGACAACTAGGACAAATGTTGGGCCAAGAGCATCTGGTTGTAGCTAAATCATTTAACGACTTTCAGAAGCACAGGCAGCTTTTGGGCATCTACTATCTCTGGGATTAGCAGATACGCTTGGGGCATGGCCAGTTCCAGGAACTGTCAGAAGCTAGCTGCTAGCCTGAAGGGAAGAGCTATAGTATGGCAGCATCATTTTACATATAGGGAAACAATTACTTTTTTTTTTGGTGCTAACGTTCTTTTGGGCTAGAAGGAAGTACTGATTGGAAGAATAATTCTGTGATTTAATGACAGTATAGTGCCAATGGGTATTCCATAAATGCCCAGGACATTTATGAATGGGACAATCATTCTTTTGCTTGGAGTGGTCCATGACATACTCTGTTCCTGAATTAACACTCTGCAAATCAATAACCTTTGAAGGAGACAATAGAACAGATTTAAGAAGGCAGGTCATACAGACGTGAGGTGGGAATTCTCTTCACCTGTATTTAGAATTCTAAACTACAGAGAAACAGGCACGTATTAGGCAACAAACCTAGATGTCTAAAACAGGCCTTATGAATAAGATCCTACAAATGCTAAATTTTCTCCATTAACTGTAAAGTCACTAGAGAATTACCTTCCATACAAATATCTAAAATTAGGTAACAAGAATCCCACCCCTATCAACGTAGTCTCCACAGGGCCCAAATGGGCACTGCAAATTCCTGTAGTTTGATCCTGATCAGCGCATAATCCATCACCAAAATATTACAGGTGACCTTAACAATGATGAATATTTGATAGAGCTTGCATCATGGAATTGTTGCTAAGTACTCTCACACCTTCCCTCACAGCCTCCACAAGCGTTCCTGCATTCCTCTTTGGTGCTAAGCTCTCGCATAGCAGTACCCATGAGTAATACTTTGTACTGCCTCCAGTTGGCTAAGAGACTGTCCCACGCTGATGCAAGTTGCTGGCCTCTATTATTCATGTTTTTGTCACCTCTTGTCTAGACTAAAACAATGCAATACTCCTGGGTGTAGCGCCATCAGCCTCATAAGAAATTCAGCGCCAATGCAGAATTCTGCAGGAAGATGTTTCCTCCAGCAAATCAATGAAAACTTCCCCTTCTTCCCTATACTACCTAAGAAAAGTATTAAATGTTGTTCATGGTTTCAGTTTCTATTTTAGAAGCATTTGATTGCTTCAACCCTGCATGAGGTCCACACAGGCTTCTGTGATGAAAACCATGATTAACATGTCCACGTCTGATGAAAACCAGAACTCACCCCTCTAAGCATACAGCTCACCTTTCACATGGGGAATTTACATGGCTTTGTGGAACAAATTCCCAAAGAAAATAAGGATGCTTCCACCACTCAAGAAAAAAGACATGCCACCTCAAATAGGTCAAACCTGACACAGCATAGCTTATGCCTTTTAAGTAGCCCCCAAGCCCAAACAAATTGTGCACTGCATGCACAGGGAGGGCAAGAAGGGGAAAGACCAAGCTACACATAAGGAAAGTCACACACATTGCTTAATACACTAGTGGAAGGAACTCAGATACGATGATGACAAATGCAGTATAACAAATCCTGCAGAACAGAAAAGAACGGGATAACTGCTCCTAACTGTGAAAAAAATCTAGGGAGAAAAGCTTGTAATGCAGCACAGAGAAAATTTGTGAAAGCTATGCACAATCGCGCGCGTAGACGCAGCAGTCCTACATTATGCAGAAATGCTTCAACAGAAAATTAAAGTTCTAAAGTGAGGAAATTTCAGACCTAAATCTGCCACTGTAGGCATAACTTCCCCCCCCTTCCCCGCCCTGTGTGTGTGCATGGCTGAGCCCCAGAATACAGGGCTTCTAGATGACTTCAGAGGAAAATTTGCCAGAACTGCGTAGCATGGGAAAAAAAAAAGTGTGTTACATCTTAGCCTTGTTCTTGGATATTGGCTGAATGGAGCTGTTCTGACTGAAATTTGTCCCCCAGAATTCATGCCTGAGGCAAACATCTGGCACGGAAAACTTGAACTGAATAGTTAAAAGTTTTGTAAAGCTACCCATAACTGAAAACAGGATCTTATCATGAGAAGGGTCAAGCAACTGGAATAACAGGCACTGCTACTCAGCCACAGCAGAATATCAAACTAAGGCCAAAGAGCTCAGAACCAGGATATTTCCATTCTGAGCTATTTGCTTTTACAGTAGAAAATGACCTGTTAACTCCAGTTTTTGAATCTTGACCCGTGTACAACAATTTTAAATTCATTTCTTCATCTAAAGTGACACTCAGAATTTGATTCCAAGTAACAAACTACTATGCTTGAAAAATAACTCAAATAAGTGAAGAAAGACACAGATCGTATTTGGAATAGATAAGAAAAAGCAGAAACATTTTACTTGATGTTCTGGCATATATGGCAGCCTCAGATCACTTGCCAAGTAAAAGATTTCAGAATTTTCTAATTAATGAAGTCTTCAGCAAAACCTGAGGAGCAGAGCAGGATGGCATCAGTTATAACATATGCCCCAAAACCTCAGAGGGGAATTCAGATACTCTGGTATAAGACATAGAAAAGCATCTGACAAATCATTTGCAAGTAATGAAATGTTGTTGATGCACTCCCTAAAAACAGAAAGAGGTGTGATAGACATTTTACCATACCTAAACAAGAAGGTTTCAGCAATAGAAAAGAAAAGAGATGGTTAGAAAATCAGACTGGATAATAGAGCTGACAAAAGACTTGAATGAAGAATAGTTTTTACTGTGTTATTAATCCTGATGATAGGGAACAAAATCAATAGAAATCATCACCCTTCATATATAGAATGACAAAGAAAGACCTATCTTCTGTAGAGAAGAAAAAAAAAAGAATAAAATATCGTGTATAAAATATTGTATATAAACTCTGTGTTAATTTAAAATTTATATTTGTCAGAAATTTTATACTGACTGGAGTTACAAGAAAGCCCAAACATAGCCATATGTGCAAAGAATGGCCAAAAAAATAATCAGTTTATTTTATGTGTTTATTTGACACTTCTGTTAGTAGTGAAATTCACTCTGCTTTCATTAACATTTATATAATCTGAAATCATAACAGGAAAGCATGTGCAAACTTAGATTTCTTTTAAATACATTACATTCGAAGAAAAAGATCTGAAACTCAATAGTCAAATTCGGGAGCCTTAGTTCAGCCTACATATTTGCTGATGATACCAAGCTCATAAAAATACCCTTTCTGCACTAATTTAGTTGGCAGCACCATAATCATTCCTGCAAGGAACGAAGTACACTCTGAAATTAGTACAAATAAGCAAATGATAAATGGCCAAGAAGAAGAAAAAAAGCACGAATCATCAGAGTGTCACAATCAGAATTAGGAGTCCAGAAACATACTCTTCATTCTTATTCTTCTGTCTTTCTTACCTACAGTACAGAGGTAGGAAGTCACAGCTTCTCCCTGTTTAAGTTCTTTCTGTAACATTTAAGTTCTTTCCGTAACACTGGGATAATAACACTACTCGAATACCTAGTTTTTGAAAAAGAGTACCTTAAATGTAAGGTCTCAGTACTACTTTAAAGTCGGAGAAAAAAGAACAATCCTTGCATAATCCAAAACTTCAAAATATCTTTTTCTAACTCGGAATCTTATGAACTCTCTAAAGTATGTTTTAGATTTTCCCATCGATTTTGATTATTTCTCTTATTCTGTCTTCTTTGTAAGCTGAACTTCTTTAATGGTCTTTGAGAAAACTTTCTAATCAGTGATCATTATATGTTATGTAGATTAAGAAACATATTTTTTGCAAATAGGAATGCAATACTGTAGCTATCAGTATTTTCCTACATACAGGTTAAGTATTTGAAGAGGGAAGATCTGTTATGTCAAAAATGATAATGACAAAATGTTAGAGGAAAAAACCCACAAATTACAAACAAATCACAAAACAAAACAAAAAATCACTTCATAAATTCAAAAGGGTGACGAAATGACACAGGGATGACAACCCTCACATTCCCTTGTCACAGAATGACTTTTTAGTGTTTCAATAACCTGGTACTTGGGAGCATTCTCTCAACTGCAGTATTCATACAGCAGTGAAGATACCTTAACGCAGACACCTGTCACACTGGAGCACTGAAAAGATTCTGACAAAGGTAACATAAAATTAGATCTAAAATGCTATTAGATCAGATTATGTTTCTTGTTAACGTGAAAACCAGCAGCTTCGTTTACATTTATTTCTCAGCACAAGTATTTCCAGGTATTTAATCAGACGCTAATCTGGCTGTATGCTTAAAACTGATATTTTACAGAATATACTCCAAACACACAAACCAATTGTGATACCAGCGGGACTATTCAATTTGCTTAAATTAGCCATGTGCTCAAGCGCTTTACTAGATCAGGAGCGAAAGCCAGGAGCTTTAACTGTCTTGCCAACATACTGTAGATGTTACAGAACACTTTGATAAGATTGTCATTGCCAGCTGAACACAGACACCAAATTATACTAATCTGAAAACAGCTATTACGGAGTTTGCTGAGTGGATACATGCAATTTCTTTGGTTTTCTTTTTGATTTAAGATTATAGTAACTTTTATATCTGCTTCAGATTGCCCAAAGTATAACTGTTAGATAGACAACAAGATCATGAGCTCACCGTTATCATCATGGGAATACTCTATTCCAGAAACAGTGCATCTTCGGAAAACCATCTTGTTTTCAGTAAGTGTCCCAGTCTTGTCTGAAAAGATAAACTGCACCTGACCTAAGTCTTCTGTGATATTTAAAGCTCGGCACTGCAGCTGAGAGTCTGTTTCTTCATCGTATAAATCTTTATCTTGATGAATAAAGTATACTTGGCAAATTTTAACTATTTCAATGGATACATACAAAGAAATTGGAATCATAACCTAGAATACACAAAAAGAAAGAGAATTAGGAGAAAACAGAAGCAAGGATACATTGAACTAGTAAAATCCACTAAACTTGGTACTACATTTACTAGAATGTAAAGAGGCTATGTACTTTAACCATGTACTGTAAAGTTATTAGCATGTTTGAAAAGAGTTTACTTACTGTGTTAGATGAGGAAAGCCTATGGTGAATTGCAAAGCTGAAATATATTATTATGTCTAGAAGGGTGATTACCAAAACTTGGGCAGAAGCAAATAATTTTTTGGCTAATAGGGTGACCTTGAAACTAACTAGGAAAGAAAAAGAAAACAAAAACCCCCAGACAGACAGTACAGTCAGAATCCTGTAAATGTGAAAGAATGGGATAAATATATTCTGCATAAATAATAGACGGTTTACACATTCACTTTGCAGAAATAGGAGAAACAATATAAGAAGTGTAAATCTCTCCACAGGAATAATCTTTTTGGCCTTGGCTTTTGCACTGCAGATTATCTGAATGAAGAACACGTTTTATAATTGGTGAAGAGAAAGATGTGAGACGTTTCTTCAGAAAAGATTTTCAACTGTTTCTAGAAAATTGTCAAAACTCCATGAAATATATAATTTATACATGAATTTTTCCCCGCAGATGTTTTCAGGACAGAAATTCCCTCCTGCATACATTATTTAGCGTCCTGAATTAGGTACGAGGGATAAATTATAGCCTGTATATAAGTGGCAAATGTGGCTATTTAAACAAATACGACAATTAAAGGTTGGTGTTCAAAGAATTCTGTGGTGAATTTTTTTAACCAATATCATAACCCAATACCTTACAGTAAAAAGTAATGTAACTCATCCTTTTTCATTCCTTTTTATAAAGGAGTTGCTGCCTCTAGTAACACAACCTCCTCTAGTGTGGCACTGGGCATACTTTCCCATGTCCCAGTGACACGAGTCTCTGTTACTTCTCTTGACTTACCACCACCTTCACCATTCAATAGATTTCTCTTCGTGACCAAAAAAGCTTTTACCAGAGCTTTTTACTTATCTGAGGCATGGAGTTGTTAAGAGCAGTATCTTTGGACAGCAGTTAAAAAAGTATACAATGTATGTTCATACCAGGACACTGTACCCGAAGGGGCACTCACAGTCTTTGAGGTGTTCCACAGTGGGTGGATACGAAGCATAAAGCTTGTTTTCTCCCAGCAGGGCCCATTCCATCCTATCTCTTCCTACTTTTTAAAAATAAAATAAAATAAAATACATGAATCTTTTGGGGAAGGTTCTCCAATGACTTTCCTCTCCAGCGCCAAGGGAGCTCTGACAGTTTACCGTGTGCATCAGCTTGTTTATTTTTCAGAGAAGTTATCATCTTTTTACCACTGGGTAGACCACTTCTTTTATTTAATTTTGCTTTCTGTTTATATATTATCATACTCCCTATAGCTAAAATTTAATTTTAAAGTGACTTAATGTACTTCTTTTTATGCTTGATACTACATATACTGCATATTTATAGCTTTGTTACAGCAAACTATAAACAGAGGTGACAGCATGTACAACTTGATTACCTGGAAAACTATGATCACTGTCAGAAATAAATATACTGAAGCTAAAACAGGAGACAAATATTTGCCATCAGGCCCTGGAACATCAAAAATTGGTTTCTTCTTCTCACCGTATTGCCATACCCATAGTCCATGACCTGCAGAAGAGTTAAAAGAGAGAAAAATGCAAATTACCTCCAAGGAAAAATGCTTATGGTATGAATTTGTTCTTAGACTTGAGTTACATGGGAAAGGGATATTTGTTTTCAACTATTCTGCATGATTTTTGGAAAAGGCTTGAAAAAGGCTTGAAAGACTTTTGAAAAAGGCTTGAAAAATGTTTTTTTCTGCCTTGGGACCTGGGGTTTGGGAAAGCAGTTTGTCTGGCCTTAAGGACAGCATGCAAGAGTTATTTCACATAACTCTATCCAAATAAGGTGAGCTGGCCAGTCTAAATTAGTAATTTAGGCTCTTTGTGTAATCACCAGAGAAAACTAGACTTCTTCAGAAAGCGACTCATTTCAGTGATATTTGATGTGTTAAAATGAAAGAACTCCATTGACTGCACTAGGTGTATCACTAGCCAGCTATCACTAAACTAGTTTCAGCTGGATAAAGTCAGAACAGGCTTTAATCTCTGAAATAACAGTATCAGCAGTCAAGAGCATGGAAAGCGAGGAACTAGGAACAGAAGAAATTCTAAGCCTTATTCAAACCCTTTTTTAAATTGACTGTGCTGATAACTAAATAAAGATAAGATTATTATTATTTTGGGAAAATGACATTCCTGTTAAAGAGACAGAAAGTTGCCTTTTTAAGTAGAGCACTAGGATTTGCAGTCACGAAAGACCTAAAATGGCATCCCTGATGTTTTTAAGGTTAAAAACAAGGAATAATTCCCCCATGATAAGAAGCATTCAAGCTATTTTTACTATATGTCAGAAATCATAAAAAAATGACAAAGGCCTACTGTAAAATTAATCTTTTGTAAGCCACATCTGACAAGGTCCTTTATGTCTTGATACATAAAACGAGCACTGAACTCTTGAAAAATAAAAACAGTATTTCAGCCAAGTGAACAAATTATTTTGTCCCTGTACTACCGACATGAGCATACCACCATATTGATGTCTTTACTGATGTCTTTATTTTTATTCTTGACAGCAAAAATTGGGAGCCCCGCACTGAGAATGACCTACATCAAGACTTGTTTTATAAATATCCTGACTCAGATTTTCAAAAGAATTAGTTAAGCGTCGTACCTCCACTTCTACATCAGCAGAAGGTACAAAAATTGCCTGACTCTTAGAGAACACAGCTTTGCATGTATTGAAGCACAAGGCACCTCTGGTTTCCAAGGGCTCTGGTTTCCTTTCCAGCTGTTTTTGGTTGTTGCCACCTCCAGCAGCCTTCTCTGGCCCTCTGCTGGTGGTAGCAGAAGTGACAGAAGGGAAGGTGTTAATTGTCACCTACTGTGTGCCACCTCCTCCGTTCACATTCACGCATCCCAGGGGCTTCAGCTGATGTGAAGCCGCTGCTGCGCACATCCCGGTGCCGCTGCTCCGGGGGCAACACCTGGGATGCAGCGGCCGAGGGGACAGCTGCAGGCAGTGACTCCCTACAATGAAGCCTCCCTACCACAGCACTTCAGCCCCTGAGGACCGGGCTACCCGACACTGAGACACTGCAAAAGAGTGTCATGAATGCAATGGAAACAAATATACTGGCTGATTCACGTCTGGAAAAACTCATCTTTAAGCAGCATTTAACAATACCTGGAAAAAGGCACACAGAGACGTATTAAAATGGCATAAGACTGTTAATAAACTACACCATGGTTGTTAGGAAACATTCTAGTGTTTATGCTGTATGACTCACACACAAACATTACAGAACACACAAACATTAAGGATATGGAATTCATATGCCATATATAAAGAATAATTCTGGGTGCCAAACATAAAACTCAATTCATTCTCACAAGTGAATGGAAAAACAGCCTGAAGAGTACTAACCTGAATCTCAGCATTTCCTTAATCACTCCATGAAGTCTAGAGAGTCTTCTGCTTGCAGATTTAGACTTTAATTTATTTCTTCTTTGTTAAAGCTGCAGCCTTAGGGACAATGCGTCAATGTTGTATACTGTCCCCTTGATTAAATAAGTAACACTGGGGAACAGCATTGTGCTAGTTTATTCTCTGCTCACAAATTATTTTGTTGACTGATTAATGGCATGTCACAGTCCATCACCTGTAAATTTGAGGGGACTAAATATAAAGTGGCCTCTTTTGGACTTGACATTTTTGGATGCTATCAAGGTGGTAGAATCTAAGCCTTCGGATTTCTGGTAGTAATAGCATATATTTGATTGATACTAAGAAGCTATTGAGATGAGCTTATGTATCAAGAGATCTTGATTTCAAAGAAGAAAACACAACAAAAATTAGGTAGTATGAAGGCAGCTGTACAGATTTAATGTCTTGGCAGATACATATGTTTTTGATAAAGTTAAGCACAGGAATCCCAAAAGAGTCTGATACTTAAGTTTCTACTCTTAAAGAGCACTTACCTATGGCAGAAAACAGACACATGATTAGAAGTATGAGGACACACCAAAGGACATCAGCATTCATCTGTCTTTCAAGCTTACTGCGTTTGTAACGGGGTCCATTATTATTTAACAAAGCTTTGGTCTCATGCCCTGCAGAAGCAATTACATCAAATGATGTAATATGGATTTTTGTTATTATTTTACGGAAACTACAAAAAGGCAGTGCGCCTAGTCAGACCGAAAAACAGCCTTTACCTGCATAGATTACTATTCCTGCAACCTCTTCTGTATTTCTAATGGTACATCCACGTAACAAAAGATTTTCTTTGAACAGTCCATCCTTTTTTCCATTTTTATGTACACTGCAGAAAATTTAAAAACAGAACAAAGCACAGCACATCAAAACATTGAGTGTGTTAAATCATACCACTCTGTAATTTAACAAGCCCAGGAAACATCTTCAAAGTTTAAGAAGTTTTGTCAACCTGATGGTGAAGTATTTCCTTAGATCTTTCTCCTGGGAAGATTCTCCGGCAGACTCTGAAAACTGAGAATACCTACACAAGAATCCCAAACATGCAGCAGCCCAGCCGGAGCAGTACCAGTTGCTGTTGGATATACAAATGTACTGGAAAAATGCTCATTGGAGATACGCAGGCCAAACCTACAGCGTATGTGCAGCCTGTCTAATGCTTTGAAAAATGCATTGGACTTTCTGTGCATGTGCAAATCGACTGTGCAATCACAGTTAATCCAGTCCACCCAAGAGCAGCTGTGCAGTGCATATGATTAACCCACTATTGACATGTTCTTACCGAAGAAATCCTAGAAAGAAATATAGTGAAACCGGGAAAGGACTGTGCTTCAGAAGCAGCGATATTAAGGAGGATGTGCCAGGGATGACACGCATCAGTTCAGTGAAGAAGAAAGGAAAAAAATTCCATGTGTTCACCAGTAAGAACAAGAGAAATTCCTTTCAGAAGTGTCTCACTGGCTCTCTAAGAAAGATGAAATGGCCTGTGCCCTGATGATTCCTGTTGACTAGCACCAAAACACATGAGAAAACATGTGAAACCAAAACATGAGAAGAATGGAACAGAGTAATGTTTCTACTACAACTTATTGTCTGCTGTGTATGGACTGACACAAATTTCAGCTGACAGAGAAATACAGAAAACAGCCTTAGGAGAATCAATAGTCACCAGGGAAATGCTAAACAATAATAACAACAGTTAAAGAACAGCATTAGAATGTTTTATTAGGGAAAAAATACAAACCAAATAATAATTTCAAACCTTTTCTAAATGAATAAAATTTAATTTAATTTAATCAAGTGTAGTATCTCAATGCCTCAGAGAAGATTAAAGCAAAGTCTGGAATGTTTAAATATTCTGCCTTCACTTTCAGAGCATCAAAACCACCACACTTTCAAAGTCTAAAAAACAGAGTGCAATAAAAAAAACTAGCAAAAGCTGGGAGTTCAAGAGAAATCCTGGAAAAGCACTTGTGCTATACTAAAGTTAACATTGTGCTCTTGCAACATTGAATTTTATGGCTACCTGGATTTAAACATTTAAAATCCTGTGTCGCCCGAAATTTGCAAACTGGACTTTTATAAAAAAGTGGAGTTCTTTTGATTTGCTTCCTATTTTGTAAGCCTTCACACCTGGGTTAGATCTTCATGCTTGTCTCTGATTGTTAGAATCTTTTCTTTTTCTAAATGAGGACCAAAATTCTAACTTTAGCACATCCTTCTAGGATCTCAGGCCTGAAGAACTTTATCAAGTATCCTGAGATCTGCAAGAAGAAAAGGTTCACACTGGTGAATCCTTTGTACTCTTCCCCTGTCTAGTAGGACTACTTGCTGTTATGCTGGTTGTGCTACCTATTCTAGTAGAATATACCCATAAATAATATATATATCATATTCATACATATGTATATATACACAGCCCTTTTTAGTTCAGTATAATACTTTATACCCACTTTCTGCTCAAAAATATAAATTAAAAGCATCGGTGTTTCAACAGGTATACTTAGCTTTTCACTGTAGGGATGGAAAAAAAGTGGTGGGTTTGACGGCTGAGGTAGCTGCAGCAGTGATAACATCTGACTAGAGCTGACTAGAGACCAGAAACAAATGGAGAAGAGAAGAAGCAGATAACATCAAGTTTGCGATTCTGATACCAAAATGAAGGTGGGTTTTTTCAGTAGGAGAGAATTTCCCCTGCTCAGCTCGTCCTCCCCGCCAGCCTCAGATACAAGAACAGAGGGTTTGCTTCTGTCCTCTTCAGCAAACCTCGTTAACCCACCGCCTCACCTCTTGCCAAAGGAGCTTCAAAAACTGAGGTCTGCCCAACAGCCCTCTTGCAGTACGCCGATAGGTGTAAGTGCTGATGGCCAGCTGGAGAATTACCCAAATTTGGCTGGGCTTGAACTATGGGAAATAATTTCTTAACGATTCCATACTGTAGAAATTACACTACTACCAGGATTCTGCCATTCCTCTGCTTTTTAAGGCTGAATTCTACATTAGCCTTTCTCGTAAATCATGAAGATGTTAGTTTGAATTACCAATGAAGTCTTCAAACGATAGTTATGATTCCTGTTAATAAATGGGACTTTTTAAAGATAAACCTACTTTAAAATTTACTAACCTACTTTAAAATTACTAAGAAGTAATTGCTCTGGCTTACGATTTTATAGCCTTCATCAATTTTTTACACTTCACAGTAACAGTGGACTGTGACAGGTATATTGCACATGGCAACCTTTATATACAATTACTTGTGTATTTTTTCTATACAACTATGTATTTGTTCTTACTGTCTTAGCTTATACAACTGCTCCAAAGCAATGGTGCAACACCTGAAGTTAACCTGTAGGTGCCAAGACCGCAATCTACTGCCCTCACCACAACTCACCCTTACATGCCTTTGGTACTGCTTTTTACTTTTCCATATGCAAAAGAAGTCAAATCAACTCACCTGTTGCTCACCAGACCTTTAGAAAACATGAATGAAATCAGAATCTCGGAAGGAGAAGCTGGCAGGGGCTGGAGGAAACTCAGTTTCCTTTTTGTGTGCACTCACTCCCAGTGACTCACTAACAGAACATACATAGAAGGCAATTGGCCACTGATGATAAAAGGAAGAAAAAATTACAGACATAAAGGTCTGCATTAAAAAATAATGAAAAATAGAGTTAGACAAAACTGCTCACTTTGATAACAAACCTGCCACTACTTTATATCTGGGTGGAGAGATGGCTGAAATCCCATTTCTAGCCCCACAGAGTTATAAACCTTAAGCTTGTTACAGAGGCTGAACAGTCTGTTTTTCCCCTTTCTGGATTCAGGCCAGCATAACTTTGGGAGGCAAAGAAGGAAACTTTTCTCTGTCAGTGTTTAAAACAGTGGCCGGCTGAACAGATGCCTGGAACACGAAGGGTAGCCCATGAGGAAACACGCTGGCAAGTGCAGGTGCAACGCTCTTTTCTTCTGCAATTTCTCACATGGATGACACTGCAAATAGTCAGTATCTAAACATCTAAAATACACATGCACCATGAATAAGGAGAATTGGGCAGACCAGATGCAGTTAGCTACTACTTCACTACAGCACTCTGAAAGTGTTTGTGTAGCCTCCTGGTTTAATGCAGAAACACAAAAATAAGTCCGATGGTAGCTCACTTCAGCCTTCTATTATATTTTTTCTTTGTTAAGTGTTCACCAGAATTAAATACCAAGGTAACATATCAAAACTGTATTCAGAAGAGAGTATTTTCTTTCACACTCTGGTTTCTCAAGTGTCTTATAAAGCAAATAGTAGAGCGGGCATTACTTTCCAAGGCTTGACACTCCCAAAGAAAATATTCAGCAATCTTAAACATACTCTTAGCGCACATCATCAGTCAGAATCTTCCTGACTCTCAATTCTGATGAAATTTAGCCTAGGTTTTTTTTTTTTCCAGGACAGGTGGTGTCACTATAGCACAGTACAGAGAATTCTGTAGAGATTTATACTTTTTTTTCCTTAAAAAAATTTGTAACATTAATTTGTATTAATTTGGGGTTTTTTTATCATATGAAAAGCTTTGAAATAGAAATACACACATCCCTTGCTTTACTTATTTTGGTAGGATCAAGTTTTCTGTTCTTGCCTAATAATAAAATTTTTACTTTCAGAGAAAAGCTGAAAAGCCAGAATACCAACTACTACTTCTCCTTTTCCCTTGCCCATATACACACAAATAGCTAGAAACAAGTTTTTAAAGCAAATTTTGTTATTTTTGGAACCTGGCATGGAATTCTTGAATGTTTGCCATGCATAGTGTACATAATCTGGACAGACCCATACAGGCAGGGGACATGTTAGGTTTTATTCTATTCTTTTTATACAGGAGACTTCTTAGAGGGGAAATAAAAATGAGGAGATATGCTTGGGATATCTGAGGCTGCAGAAACTGCAAAACAGCAGTAAAGCAAGCGCCTGAGTAGAACCGGCAGTCTGCCTGCCCGTCTGCACACCCAGAGCGTGTTCAATGCAGACTGTGCCAATATAGCTGAAGAAGTCATATGTAGAAATGTGCATGCTACATTTTAGCAGCTATAAGTTAGGGCCAGGCCTGTCTCAATGCATTTTGCAATACTTTTCTGGTTTTTTTATTATCATGTTTCCCTTTACCCTGGCCTGCCAATGCTACGTTGTTTACCTATAGTGATCACATATCAGAATAACTGGGGAACAAAATTTTTACATGTTTACAAGACACACACACACACAAATATTTCCATTTCCTGAAACATTTGCCAGCACAGACACTAGAACCAAAGGAGCCCTTTGTATTTCAAATAATAAAAAATAGTCTTAATCAAAACTGGAAACCTCCAAAGTGGTCAAAACTTCAAGCAAACTTTGACAATAATGTCTTGGCAGAGCTTTTACATATGGATCTATTGAAAGTCTATTATTTCATAGCATCCCTATTTAAATATCTCAGTAACATTTTTTTTTAGTTGAGCTATTATCATCTGGGAGCTACCTGAACATTTCTTTCAAGCAGTGACTACTGGTAAGATTTTGAACAAGAGTTAAGATCTGAGTTTGACGCGGCAATGACATGTTGCAGTTCCGATGTGCTAATTACTATTCATCTTGCTAACATATGATTTGGAATAGACTGATGATTTCATGATACTAATGAGGGAAATCTAAAAAGAGGGGGAAAAAAGTCTTCTCCAGTGATAAATTACAAAACAGAGAGTTTATTTGTTGAAGGGTTGATCCCTGCCCTTTACTTCAAATGCACCGTGGTCCTTTAGTTGTAAATCTCTTGCAGCAGAGCTGATGAGACCTGGAAATCAATTCATGCTTTCTGCTAGATTCAAAACTGATGTCTTGGCTTTTTGCTGTGTCAAAATATATTCACATCATTTGTGAAACATTAAAACATAAAGAAGATTATATAGAATCAATATTAAACAACAGTCTTCCAAAAGGTACTACCATGTTTTCTGCTACATAATTCAAATGTTTCTGTGACTTACACACTACAGACATTTTCTACATGGAGTACGTAAGTAAATATATAATGAAAGACACATTTATGCATATCTTCTACAGCATTCAACCTCGGCTTATTATTTTGGGGACTAAGACTCACACACATGAAGTGTTCTAGAAAAGCTGCCAAACTTTCCATTTCCATATCTGGAAATGTCATTTCTGCAGTAGAGCAGGCTCTCTGTTAATGTAGACATTTACACACCCTCATGCGGTTATGTCTAATACCAAACTTTTATCTTTAAATGAACTGTAGGGCTTTGTGCTGCTAAATAAAGGAACACATTTTCCCACACTACAACTCGATGTAGTTTCAAAAAAACTGTCCTGATTTACACCAGTTGACAGTACATCCTACACGATCTGTGACATCTGAGAGTAGTAACTGAGGTGGTAAATAGCATCACTATAAAAAACTCCCCAAGCTCCAGTGATTTACCTTGTGCCATTTACGCAATTCAATACTGCTTATCACTCCTAATCAATATGGGTGATAAATCACTGCATTCTAAATAGAATTTGTGTCTGTTTAACTCTCTTCATTAAAGTTTACACAAAAATTAAATATCGGGGGCTCTCACTCTCCATGTGGTTACAGACTATAGAAAAATAAATCATGCAACAGTGCATCTCCGAAGTCACCACTATTGGCATGTCTACACACTACAGCCCTGGCTATGTTAGAAGCAAAGTGCTTTGCACATGCTAAAACATTTGCTTCTGAGCAGGATTGACTGGCCAGAGATGAGCACCCTGTTGATGCAGTTCTGTTTGTTTAGAATTAAGTCAAGTGGCTATAGGTGATTCTGCGTGGTAATGTAGGAGCACACCCATCGTGTGAGCCAACTGTTTTATTTTGTCTGAATGAGAGGAAAGGAATACTGCCATAGCTGGAGAAATATCAGTTTCGCCTTCAGACTTTCCTCAATTACACTTGTATTAAAAGAAACATCAAATAGACCCATCTTCATAAAAGCAGTGTACAACAGATTGTGTTTGTTTGTTGGCTCTCTTGAACTGGTTTTCTATTTCCTCCCATTTCCAGATGGGCTTTTTTGATCCATGGAGGGAAGGAAAGGGAGAAGAGTGTCTGTAACTACAGTGCTTCATGCATTCATTTCTGGAGTGTAAACCGATCAAAGCTAACAACTAAATCCACCCTAAGGAATGGAAACGTGAGGCTCCCATCTCACCCTGAAGTGAGGTTCCTCTAAAAGAGCCTTAAATATGCAGCCCTATTTAGATGTGATGATGATGCAACTTACAGAACAGTCTAAACCAAACGAGCATTTATTTTATTCCATATTAGAGAAAAGGAGTGTATACTGAATGATATTATATGAAATACTCACATGTAACCTCGAAACCTACTTAGGTCATTGTTTGGCTTCTCACATTCAATGACACTGGTGAACTTCAAGGGATCAAATTCTGAGTCCTGGAATAATAAAAATGTTAATTACTTAGGGCAGACTTGCAAATTATAGCCAAAATTGCTTTCTTTTCTAGCTTTCATAATATATTAAAGTCCATCTTTCTTCAAAGGCAATCAAATGAATGACACTGACCACTGGCACTGAAAATCAAAGGGACCTGGCCACCAAAATTCCTTAGTGCCTTCCAAAATCTCCCTTACACAGATGACTATTTTGTTCTGCAAGTGGAAGAATGTGAGTTTCTGAAAGCACTAGATAAAAGATGTCGAACCCAGAAGTCAAATGAATTTGGTCTGGATTGGAAAAACGAAATTTATCTGGGAAGGCTCTTCAATAGTATCACTACGCTTCATGTTCAGTGAAGCTGCTGAAAATCTAGGACGACAGAAGTCAATATACTGCCACTTATGAAAAAGCCAGTAAGAGCTTTTGAAATATCAGCAAGACTTCTTAATTGCTTTATGCCAACACAGATAAAGTAATCTACTACAGTAAATTACACAGATATAGCAGAATAACTTTTTCCTAATTAACACTTAAAAACCTTCTTGATTCTCTAGCTCATTAGTCTGAAGCTGCTATTTTTGCTGACTATATATGTTTACCTGTAGTTAGTACCTTGTTGTGTCTGAGAAAAACATCCTATCACAGCATAATTACTTGATTTTGTTAAATAAAAATCAAGGTTCTCCCTTCTTTGCCAGACCAAACAAACTACGCAGTGAACTCAGAGGTACCCAGTCCCGGTGCTGTTGAGAAGGCTGTTTGTCTCCGTCAATGAGGACTACCTTTACAAAACTGCTTTGCACACCATTTGAATGAAAGAAACAATTGTGAATTATAATTTTATTAAGCTTTCAACAGTGATAACACTACAAATGTTGTGTTTTACAGTAGTTTTGCTGACCAGCTGTAGACCCCAACCACTACTTTTTGGAAGGCATTATGGGAATAGATGACTGAGAATCAGTAACCAAAGGACAGACATAATCTTACTGCCAGCTTCTCTGAAACACACAGGTATGTCTGTTTTTTTTTTTTTTTAAATATTGACTCTACTCAGAAGAGGTGAAAGAAACTAGATTTTAAAGAAGACATAAAAGAAACCAGCAGATATGTCAGCATCACCATCAATGCCCTCCTTCATTTTTCTACCAGTTACACCTGGAAGAAAGACAGACTTATAGTATATAGGAGACAATTCAAACCACCCATGCCTGACACTTTTAGAAACCTTTCCTGTATTTTCAAGAAACAAGGGATGATAAAGAGAACCGTGAAGATGGGCTGCCACTTAGAGACAGCTACAGCCCAGTGGAGGAAAGAGTCACTTTTATATGCAGAATTCATCTTGTAAACAAGGGGGGCTGGGGGAAAGGAGTAAAAACAAAGGGCAGCTCTGAGCAAAGAAGAAGATGGCTATACTGAGAATCAGAATCCCTAAACTATGTCAAAGTTGGCAGTCGACTACCCGAGCCGTAGCAAGAAATCCAGGTGATCGCCTCAGCACCAAATACTGTTGGTATTCAAGCTAATCAGATATTTATCCTGGTCAGCCTTGAATTTCTCTAGGTGACTGGGAGTGCTTGGGAGTATCTAGTTCTACAGAGGCACCTTAGACATCATTAGGCTGTAGAATGGGGCAGATATCGTAAAGCCACACATTCACTCCCTTTGACCCTTGTTCTTCAGCTGCTCACTGTAAACGGGCACAGACACCAGCAGTCACAAGGAAGCAACTACCGGCTAGAACCGCCATCACGAAGCTTTCAGGCCTTGACATGTGAAATCTGTTACTACAGCTCCTAAACTGTCCTTGCCTCCAGCAGTCAAAGCTTCACGTTACAGAGACTCTATACCAACAGCCAGTGCTACCCGGCAGCTGCCTTTACTTCAGCTTGCTGGAGAAGATGAAGTTCTCCCAAGTCACACCAGAGCTTGTTGTGCTGGGAAAGCCTGTGTTGTCTATGTAACACCAGCTCTGCTGCCCCAGAAAATGACCTTTTCCTTCCTTGCCCTGATATGTTCCTTGGCAGAAAAAAAAAAAAAATCCAGGAAAAATAATCTACAAACATTGCTCAAGGTTTTTCAATAGTATACTGTCTGTCTGCCTAAGGATTGTGTTAAAGCAGAGTCACCACAGTAGCTTAAATTGCATTTGTAAATTGGAGGGAAAAGACTGGGAAGGGAAACATTTCTTGTCTTTTTATTACGTTCTATATATAACACAGTTAATTTAGCACAAATTTTTATTCAGTGGTCTTAAAAAAAGAAAAGAAAGAAATCTTAACATCTTTGATGAATGCCCCTGAGGGAATCGTAGAGACACGTAATAATAAAACCCAAGGTAATCAAATGCAGGTTTTCTGTGGCTGCTGAACTCAGCGCATGGTTTCAGTGCTCTACAGACACATTAACTTCTGGAGCAACTGGAAGTTTGCAGACTGAATCTCCTTTCTGCTAAGAAAGCCTGGTAACAAATCCAGTGAGTTTACAAAAAAGAAGAAAAAATCTACTTAAAAACTAGAGCTAAAGTCATCACACAAAAAAAAAAAAGATCTTGTCAAGATCAGAGAGGACTAAACGTACTCGACTTCCCCATCGCTACCATGCAACATAGTCTTTTTTCCTCCTTTGTTTGTTGGATTCTTTTCAATTATGACTCAGTTTTGGAACTGAAAGTCCTTTATCATTAAATCTAACCGTCTGTGTGTTTGTGTTCTGTTACAATTAACTCAAAATATGTGATTCTGGTCTTTAACCAGATAATATCTGTGAGGAGAGAAAATCCAATTAAAATAGTAGTTTATGTAAGGAAACAAAACTGTTGAATTCTGATTCATGGCAAAAGCTCTTCGGTTTATTAATAAATCAAATCGCTCCATCTCTTCCCTGTCAAATGGAAGGGCAGATATACACTGTATATTACAGTTGATGACGCTGTTTTGATGTGAAAATGCTTTTTGGTAAATGAATGAAAAAATACATTAAAGACTGCCTGCATGTGACTGCTTTCAGTGGTTATAAAGAAGCACAAAGTTAACATAAGATTTCACAGTCATCAAAGTTTTGTCCCTTTTTATGCTGATACCCACACTTCAGCAGCAAATGAAACAAAAACTGTGATGACATTTTCATGTATTAACAACTAAGAGAAGCTGCAGCTAGACAGAAGTTAAAGCCAAAAGTGTTACTTTTACAGTGCACAAATCATGATTTGTGCTTTTTTCTAGGTAAAAAAATTAAATTCTCCACTGCTACCTTTAATTTTTCTCTTACAGTGAATTTCTTCATCACTGTTAAGGCACAGAAAACAAGATCAAAATATAGTCAAAAATAGCACTTCCCCAGAGCTTTGTGCAGCAGTTATCTGATGCACCTGATTTCCAGTGTCTTATTTTCCACTTACAGAACTGCTGGGCATTAAAGACGTCCCAGCCTCAAGAGAAATGAAAAGCTCCATGCCTACACAGACTGCAATCTGTATTGAGGCTTTCCAGTGCTTAATTTTCGTGAAAACTTGACTCCCAGTGCACATCAACAAGGACAGGTCACTCACAAAAACAGCTGGAGGCATTCTCTTTTTTTTTTTTTTTTTTTCTGAAGGTATGTATAATATTTAAAAAGAGGGTTTACCAGCTTTGGAAGAAGGGACAGAGAATCTCCATCCCTTACTGGATGCGGGGGGGAAAGTTGCAACGAATGATGAGGAGAAGGCTGAGATACTTAATGCCTACTTTGCCTCTGTCTTCAATAGTCAGACCAGCTATCCCCAGGGTGTTGAGCCTCCTGAGCTGGAAGATAAGGATGGAGAGCAGAACAACCCACCCATAATCCAGGAGGAAGTAGTCAATGATGTGCTTCTGCACCCAGACACACATAAGTCTATGGGGCCAGATGGGATTCACCCAAGAGTACTCAGGGAGCTGGCGGGAGAGCTCACCAAGCCTCTCTCCATCATTTATCAACAATCCTGGTCAACAGGAGAGGTACCAGATGACTGGAGGGTGGCTAATGTGATGCACATCTACAAGAAGGGTCGGAAGGAGGATCCGGGAAACTACAGGCCTGTCAGCCTGACCTCGGTACCAGGAAAGATCATGGAGAGGATCATCTTGAGTGAGCTCTCACGGCAAGTGAAGGGCAGCCAAGGGATCAGGGCCAGCCAGCATGGGTTTAGGAAAGGGAGGTCCTGCTTAACCAACCTGATCTCTTTCTATGACCATGTGACCCGCCTTCTGGATGCAGGGAAGGCTGTGGACGATGTCTGTCTGGACTTTGGTAAAGCCTTCGACACTGTCCCCCACAGCATTCTCCTGGAGAAGCTGGCGAATCATGGCATAGACAAGTGTACTCTTCGCTGGGTTAAAAACTGGCTGGATGGCCGTGCCCAGAGAGTTGTGATTAATGGGGTGAAATCCTCTTGGCGGCCGGTCACCAGTGGTGTCCCTCAGGGCTCAGTTTCGGGGCCAGTTTTGTTTAATATCTTTATCAATGATCTGGATGAGGGGATTGAGTGCACCCTCAGTAAGTTTGCAGATGACACCAAACTAGGTGGGAGTGTTGATCTGCTTGAGGGTAGGAAGGCTCTACAGAGGGACCTGGACAGGCTGGATCGATGGGCCAAGGCCAACTGTATGAGGTTTAATAAGGCCAAGTGCCGGGTCCTGCATTTCGGTCACAACAACCCCAAGCAATGCTACAGGCTTGGGGAAGAGTGGCTGGAAAGCTGCCCAGCAGAAAAGGACCTGGGGGTGCTGGTGGAGCCAGGTTAACATGAGCCAGCAGTGTGCCCAGGTGGCCAAGAAGGCCAACAGCATCCTGGCTTGTATCAGGAATAGCGTGGCCAGCAGGAGTATGGAAGTGATGGTGCCTCTGTACTGGTGAGGCCTCACCTCGAGTACTGTGGTCGGTTCTGGGCCCCTCTGTACAAGAGGGACATTGAAGTGCTGGAGCGTGTCCAGAGGAGAGCTACCAGGCTGGCAAGGGGTCTAGAGACCAGGTCATATGAGGAGAGGCTGAGGGAGCTGGGCACGTTTAGCTTGGAGAAGAGGAGGCTGAGGGGAGACCTCATTGCCCTCTACAACTCCCTGAAAGGAGGTTGGAGAGAGGTGGGTGTTGGCCTCTTCTCCCAGGTGAATAATGACAGGACCAGAGGAAATGGTCTGAAGTTGTAGCAGGGGAGGTTTAGATTAGATATTAGGAAGAATTACTTTACTGAAATAGTGGTCAGGCACTGGAACAGCCTGCCCAGGGAGGTGTTGAGTCACCATCCCTAGACGTATTTAAGAAACGTGTAGATTTGGCACTTCAGGGCGTGCTCTAGTGACAGAGATTGTAGGGGTTTTTTTGGTGTGTGTATGGTTGGACTCGATGATGTCAAAGGTCCTTTCCAACCATGAAGATTCTGATTCTATGTGTCCCAAACTTGTGCCTTGCACACCACTGATTTGAACAACTGACTTTCTGGTTGACACAAACCTGGGAGAGATTCACTGATTGCAAATAAGTTCCCCAGAGTATTTCACAGAACTGTCAGATGGCAAAGGCCAGCGCTAAATTCTGTTCATGTCAGTCATATATTTCTGTTAAACAACTTGTTCTCCTTTTGCTACACTGTACACTTGCTGTAACTAATTCTAAGGAGAAGTCTCTGCAAAATAAAGTGAGGCAAAATATCTTGCTTACACTTAAGGCAGATGTCTTACTACTAGGTAGTGCTTAACTTGGAGCACAGACTGGTCGTTGTTAAGATGTTACAGGAAAACTGTGTTTGAAAGGATACTTGAAGGTCACTTCGAGAAACAAGAAATCTAAAAGAAGGACCAGAAATGATACTAGTTTCAGTGAGTGCTGACTTTGAAAAAAGCCAACATGAGCACCATGTATGTCAAAGTCTAAGCGAAGTCAAGCACGCTCAATTTAACAGAGAAAAAGAAACAGCAACCAGAAGTCAAAAGTTTTTACTCCTGCATTAACACCCTAAGGCTGCACACAATCATACTCCCGCTTGTGCCTCTCTCCCTCCAGGCCAATCAATCTCAAATTCTCTTTGAAACAGTGAAAGAGCAACAGTACCAGAGATGGATGATATTTAGGAGTCAAGAAAGGCAGATTTGGCTTCCAAGAAACTGAACAGGGAACTGTATCCTTGTTTCTCTGTGTCTTGAGCAAATGGGACTAGTGTAAACCCCTCTGCCCACGCTATTCATGCTATCTTAGCACTTGCAGGCTCTAAAAAATTAGTACTTTCATTCTTTTCCAGTGTTAGGTATTGCCACTGCTTTTTTGACACAGTAAGGATGTCTATAAGCATCATCCCATCCAGGTGCCAGTTTGGTTCTCTGCTGGTCTTTCAGATGGATGCTGCTGCTCCTGTTGGGTTTGAATTTCACATCACCATCATGGTATCACAGCAATGTCACTCTACAGCAAGGCTCCCAAGCCGTGCTGTCTGCACACTGGTGATAGGATGCAAGTTACTTCACAGAGTAAAACCACAAAATATGTCTGGTTGCCTTTGCTCTGGAGAATGCAGGGAATGGTTGGATGATTGGTAAACACTGTCTGAAAAACTGAATGACCACAGGCCTGCATGCAGGGGATGAGAAGGTAAATCTGGTGGCATGCCTTGTCCTGTGCTGCATGGCCTAGCAAGACACCAGGAACCTGGTGCTGTGACCATGGCACAACACAATTCTTTTTACTGTGGGTAAAAGTCATAACAAGGTCTTGAAAGATGTGAAACAGAGGTTTCAGTCATTTCTTTCCATACAGTTTGAGAGTTTCAGAAATACAGAAATAAAGAAATAAATCATTTTGTCAACCACAAATACATGGAAACATTCAGGTATATCCCCACATTGGGGTTGTTCATACCCTGCATTCAAAAGTGTACAGTGACTAAATGTTATCCACTTCATTCTAGGGCTAAGAATCCTTTCTTACCAATATAATTAAAAAAAACAGGTCTTAAAGGTTTCTGCGTGTATGAAATGACGCCCAAGATACATTGGAGGAGTGAAGATCACTTCTTGCTTCACTCTTCTGCCACATTATGTCATATCAAAATGAAAAAAAAAAGAAAAAAAGAGAAAAAAAAAGAAGGGATTCAATTCAATAATAAGAATCTAACTTTCCTCAGATACCTTACTTCACGTTTTCATTTTGCCAAAATAGCCTTAGCTCACTGCCTTCCTCTGAAAAAACTGCTGACTTTTTAGGAACTCATAGGTATTTCTGAAAGCTTGAAACTTGTCAAAAGGACACACAGTGATACTTACATTAGGTATTCTATGTACTCAGGGATTCCACAGAATATATTTCTTTCCTTCAGGAGTTTTCTTGCTAGGGAAATGTTTAGCATCCTCTCCATAAATCCTACTTCTTCCAATTTCTTAAAAATAGGGAAATTCACTCTTACTCTAAATGCAGCAATGGGAAGGCTTATTTTACTTACGTAAGCAGACTTAGTCAGACTGCAAAAACCTGCTAAATATTGATTCTTTCAAAGCTGAATTTCAAATTAAATTGCAGATGTAAAGAGTTTTGTGACTAGGCTTTAACAATGCTCTACCTATTACACCTGATAAAGAGTTCCATTTAAAACAATACCTTAGGTCTGCAATAAGGGAGCTGTGTCTCTGGGGGGAAGCACAAAAGTAGACAGGAGAAGAAAACCAAACGGAAAGGTGTTTTCTTCAAAATTTTTCTTAAAGTAAACCACTGTCCCTTATCTCTCAGGTGACTGTTGATGTATCACCCTCTGAAAAACTTATATCCTAAAAAGGCAAAGTGTTGAGGGGAAGAAAATCTTACAATGCTTCTACAGAGTGGGAAACGAACAGGTAAATGGATGAAGGAACTATTCAGATTTGACACCAAAAAAAGGGATTGAATTTAGCTCTTTCCAACATGACTTTGGAGCTCCAGCCATAAGATCATTCTGAACCTCTACAGTGAAATGCCAGCCTTTCCGACTCTGCTGGCAACCTCACGGACTGTCATAGCTGAAGAAGCAAAGCATGCTGCTCTGCCAGATGAGTTAGTCTGACAATTACAGAGTGTTCAAACAACATACTCCCCTTCATTAAATGTGTGTTGTATGGGTGATTTAATGGCCTGCTAGTGATATTAATAATGCATAGTTATTAAAATGTTTTTCTTTATTCATCTGCCCTACTTTACTGCCGCAGAAACCAGAGTTTGATGTTCAGTTCTTCCTTCCAATAGGACAGCATGAGTACCCCAGGATGCCCTTGGGTGACAGTGACAGTTACCCGCTTATCACATTGTGTTTACTGGCTATGCTGGGGTCTTATCCAGACTTCTCCCTGCAGTACAATTGCTAGATGAGGGCTCTGGGATTTGTTTTGGCGTTTATATCTGGAGGAAACACAAAGGGAGAAATGGAGTCATGGGGACAACTCAAAGGAAATATTTAATAGACAAAAATCTGCCTCAGCAAGAAAAATTGCGTTCCAGTTTAAAGGCTTTTAAGTGCAATAAGAACGCGTTCTCCTAATGCATCTGTCCATCCTATTATTGCTTTACTTAGCAGTACTCTGCATTTACCATATAAAATTAATCTGACCTTTTATTAATGTGCAACTGGAATTAATATTGATTTTATGTATCCAAAGCATGCAGACTGTTTAAATACTAATAGAGTGAAATGTTTTAATGTCCGAACTGCATTAGTCTCTCTGGCAGAATTTATCTGTGCCACTAATTCACAGGAAAAGTAAGAAACAGTTTGATCTATGCTATTTAGGAACTAAATAGATCCAGCCATACATCAGAATTTAATAGCTTTGTTTTCTACACTGACAACTACTACTATAATTGGATTTTTTCAGTACTGTTTGTTTAAATGGAACAGAGATGTTCAGTATTCAGAAACATTGGAACAGCTGAGCAAGCCAAATACATGTTACGGGGCTGATCTTCCTCTGGCTGACCTAAGTAAAAGTTTTTTCCTTTGTAGAAAATAATAGAGGGATTCAGCTTGCAGGAAAAGAAATGTGTTGCTTGCAAGGCCTAGGAAGACCTCAATAATTCTGTGACACCCATTGACACTATGACATCTATTGACACTGCTGTTGGTCAATCACAGGACAAAAGTACCAAAAAAATGTCAACAACACTGAAAATACAACCCATGAAAGTTCTAATGTCCCTTGGGATGATGGCCATCCTTAGCAATGCACTGAAAATTACAGGGATACAAATGAATTCGTTCATGGACTGTAGTAGCATTGGAGAGTGGTAAGGGAGTATGTCAAGACTGAAATATGGACACCCAGACCTGGACAATTAAGAAAGTGGTATCTGCCTGTTCCAAAAGCCAGCCACTGAAACAAATGACTGGGTTCATAGTCTGTAAGAACCAACCTCGGCATTAGCTTAGCGCTTCTGCTAAACCACAAACCGAGCCTCTCCAGGGCTTGGAAAACTCTGTGTACAACTCGCACTGCTCCTCCAGAGGCTTTTTGCTTCATGCTGACAGACACTCGGTAAGACGTAACCCTCCCCACTCTCCAGGGCTTTCCCCTTTCTGGAGAGATTTCTAGCAGTATTTCTGCTGCATTTCTTAACTGCTGGAAGAAAACCTCACTTGATCAGTGGCAGAAGCATTGCACGGTCATTTTAATTTAGTAGCACAACAGCTCAGGTCAGCTTCTGAATATACCTTGGCCTACACTCCTGCTCTAGTCCGGGCTGCAGGCCAGTCTGACTTCTTGTGGGATGAAGTTCTGCCAGAAGAAATGGGAATGGGAAGGACTAAGACCCTTCAATCAGAAGAGGGAAATGCCAAGCACGTCGCTTACATCATTGCACAAATAAAAACCAGAACATCAGAGTCCTGACAGAAGAGAGAGTGGCGGGTAATGAAGGGTTTTCCTTATGAATGGTAAAACCTAACAGTAGCTGCTGTAGTGTCACGACACAGTTAAACACACCAAAGCTCAATGAGCCCATCTCAGCCTGAGGACAGGGAATCTGGATAAAAGCAGCTTTACCTTGCATGGCATAATGTTCAAGAAACATTTCTGGGATGTGAGGGAAACCTGTAACATACAGCAATTGTCCAAGAAACTGAGAGACTCCATCCCCTGCCAGCTGCAGGAGAGCACAGAGGGAAAGAAGAAGTCCCAATGAAAAGACACCTTTTATTCCAAACACTACAGGGCAGCATTCATACCAGCACTATCACACGTTTGTCAGCCCTTCCACGAGCATCTCCAGCATGAGAAGGCTATATAACCAAGTAAAAATTCCCCGAGTTGGACACTGGCTTGCTGTCTTTGCTTGGAAATGTATCTTCTATCAACATTCACCATCACATGCCTGCCCCACTAATGCTCCTAAGGCAAACACAGCATTCAGAGTGCACCTTCTCCGCTTATTCCCAGCTGTTTCTCTATTTCCCTCATGGCCCTGGGGAGAGGGTGGAGGGGCAGCTGTGAAGATTTACAGTCAGTCTGACTGCAGCAGGGCCATGGTTGGCCTGCTGAGTACATGGGGAAGTTGGGATAGCTGCAGAACACTTTGGTTAAGACCTTTGCTCTCTGGTCTGTCTATTTGCCTCTACTATCTATTTTACTGAACAAGTTCCTTTTCAAACAACATGCTAAAGACTCCAGTAGCAAAGTGAAAAACACCTTTTCAAAAACTTAAGAAATTCAAGGGGGATTTTTTTCAGACACCAGCTGATTGCATAGATCTTACGAAAAGAAACTCACGATGGCCTTGACAGTTCCAAAACAGGACAGCAGAGCTGGGAAATGAGCTGAGGGGGATGAACATGTATCACTGGGGTAGGGATTGACGTTTGCTTCCCTGTATAGCACTCTAGCCAGCCTCACGTTTCAGGCATGCACGATGGTTATGGAGATCCTGCATAGTCTTGTCTTCAGTAATCTTTATGCTTTGTTCAGTTAAGTGTAGTACTAAAACATAGATGAATATGATCTGTTGAATCAGAACACAGAAGGACAGCAGAGTCTATTACTCCTGTGAAGGCTTCCCTCACCAGGTATCTTATCCTATGGGCAGATGTCATCTACTTGGACTTCCTCGAGGCCTTTGATACGTTCCTCCACAACATTCTTACTGCTAACTGAGAGAGAAATGGGTCTGATGGATGGACTGTTAGATGGATAAGGAATTGGCCGGATGTCTGTGTCCAAAGAATTACAGCCAATGGTTCAATGTCCACAGTAATGTGGGTGTCCCTCAAAGGTCTGTACTGGAACCAGTACTATATATCAATGATGTAGACAGTGGGACTGAGTGCACCCTCAGTAAGTTTGCAGATGACACTAACCTAAGTGGTGCAGTTGATACGCTTGAGGGAAAGGATGCCATCCAGAGGGACCTTGAAGGCTTGAGAAATGGACCCATGCGAACTTCATGAAGTTCAACATGGCCAAGTGCAAGGTCCTGCACCTGAGTCAGGGCAATCCCCAATATCAATACAGACTGGGGGATGAATGGATTGAGAGCAGCCCTGTGGAGCAGGACTTGGGGATACTGGTGCATGAAAAACTGGTTATATGCCAGCAATGTGTGCTTGCAGCCCAGAAAGCCAACTGCATCCTGGGCTGCATTAAAAGACGCATGGCCAGCAGGTCAAGGGAGATGATTCTGCCCCTCTACCCCGCTCTTGTGAGACCCCACCTGGAGTACTGCCTCCACCTCTGGGGTCTCCAGTACAAGAAAGACATGGACCTGCTACAGCAGGTCCAGAGGAGGGCCACAAAAATGATCCGAGGGCTGGAACACCTCTCCTATGAAGAAAGGTTGAGAGAGTTGGGGTTCAGCCTGGAGAAGACAAGGCTCCAGGAAGACCTCATTGAGGCCTTTCAATATATAAAGGGGCCTTGTATGAAAGATGGAGAGACTTTTTACCAAGGCTTGCAGTGACAGGACAAGGGGCAACAGTTTTAAATTGAAAGGGAGCAGATATAGATTTATGGCAGGGGTATTGGATTAGATGGTCTTTAAAGCTTCCCTTCAAACCCAAGCTATTCTATGATTACACGATTCTTATGCAAATGTTCATTATTATAAGCATTCAATAAATGTGAGATGTGGAAGTGCAACCAGTGAGAACAAATGTCAAGAACAAGACTGACAGGGAGAACACAAATTAATAAAATAGTTTGTGTAATTTTTCTTCCATGTTATTAACAGTTATCTACCTTAATCAAGGTAGAAACAGCTTCCTGTGGACCACCAGGAGATACTCCATTGCTTTTTTTTCTTAATAGCTGCCATGACGCACCTCCATGTAGTTAATAGCAGGACAAAGTCATTTTTATCCCTTCCTATTAGACTGCAGCAGCCCTTAAGTCAGATCCCTGTGATCTCAGCCATACAGGCCCCATTGCTATACAGGTATATGAGTATACTTAAACCACCCAGGATAGGGTTTTGAATCTGGCATTTGATTAAGTCAGGCCAAAAATATAATAAGCAAAAAAGCTTGAAAAAGTTAAGTAGAGGCTGTACAATGCTTATGACAATTTATATGCGATTTCTAACTATGTGGTACGTTAAATATCAAATTCTCTTTTTCTTAGTAGCCAAACGGCTGTGTTCACTGTTTTGATGTAAACCAGTCCATTACTGTGTCATTAAGAAAACTGAATTACTGTATTAACACTGTTGTCTATAAATTTCCATACACTAATGATGTTTTTTATTCAAAACCAAATGGAAATATAAGCACTATAGTTCTGTGTGGAAAACAGCATCTTCTCCAGTCACGTACCTACAGGACAATCATAGCTTTCTCTCTCACGAGCACTTACACATATGTAAAGCGTCTGACCATAAAAGAGTCATAACAGAGCTTGAAAGTATGAACCTGAGTACTTCCCATGTAAGTAACATTTTAATGCAAATTTCTACTGGCCTCCATGCCCTTATCAGTACGAAAATGTGTAAGAGACTTGGAGGGTAGCAGGTGGAGAAAAGAGAAGTGGGGTGAGGGTTCACCTCCTGGATGCTGAGATAAATGCAGGAGTTCCTCATTCTGTTGCTCTGCCTTTTCCGGCAGAAAAACAGACTCCTTCTCCACCTCAGCGCTTCCAAAAGAAGTGAGACCATACCTTCATAGGTGGGATTACACGTGGCTTAATTCTGTGAACTCACTCTGGAAAAGAAGGCTTTCCCATCCTTTCCTAACCCCTGATACTGCCAACTGGGATAGTGGTATCAGAGACAAGTGTAGTGTGACATGTTTCCAGCTCAACAATCCCGGCTCTAAAATCAGGAGTTCTCAGTGTTACATTAGAAATTCTTGTTTCTGAGAACAAATATTATAGATATTTCCTGTTCCCAGCTGACAGGCCAATGTATGGCTAAGAAATAAACAGTTCCAGAAGAAACTTTTGTTCAGTAAAACTGAATTAGGCTAGGAGATCAGAAAAGTCACAACGAAAAATAATAAAATAAAAAAAAAATAGAAAATCTCTTCTTAACTTGCTTTAAATGTAAATGTTTACTTCTCTATAACAGGAAGCCGGTATAGCATTTTATTTTCTCTACAGACCTGAAATGCTTTCTTGTTTGCTAATGCTTTTTCAGAGAAACAACAGAATGGAGAGATGCTGGACTATCAATACAGAGAATGAAATGTCCCGCGTCTCTAGAGGTCAGACGCAGCACAAGCACTGGCATAATACATTTCCTTACATGGATTTACCACTGTTCCACCGGTGCTGGAAGGATTACCCAAGGGATGGGAGGTCCTTCACAGCCAAGACATTCAAACTTAGATTCATCAATTTAGCCCCTTTAACCTATATTTAAACACAAAAACAAAAAGCCAGTGCCAATGGTAAAAGTCAAGTACTCAGCACTCTTCGGAACTGGACTCTTCCTCTGCTCCCCCTGCTTAGATTAATATATCCAAAATTTTCTTTTACAGTTATTCAAATTATTTGTCCCTCTAATGAAGCTCTCTCGACAGTCAAACTTGCGGCCTAGACACCTGCACAATGGAAACTAGAAAGAGATGATAACCTTGCTCAAAGCTGACCAAAGAGGAAGTGAACCATCATTCTTGTGTTTTTTATTTCCCCATACCTCCCAGTCTGAGACTGCTGACTAAATGGTAAAACGGTAGAGTGAAAAATTGTTCTTAGCCTTCCTTTAGGACTTTTAGCTTGCACGAAGGTTTGCCACAGCAGTGACTTGGGTCCTGCTCTGCACCAGGCCATTCTGCACGCAGCTGCTATACATTTTTTTCTCTGTTAGAGAGGCAGTAGTTGCTTCCTCTTTAACTAGACATGTCTGCCGTTCCCAAACAAGTCATCTCTGAACATGGTACTATCCAAAAAAAGATACAACAATATAGGTGTAAAGCTTTTCACAGTGATTCAACCCTCAGGAAAGAAATCTACAGAACGTTCAAGGCATGACCTCGGACAAAGGTCTTCATGGGGCGTGTGACATTCTCGCATTTTGCATTGACAAACACAAGTCTTCTTAGAAGACCTGCTTCTCTAAAACCTTCAGCTAAACTGTAAAGCTAAAAAAATAGTTTTAAATTTAATATTCTGGTAGTGCATAGGGAAAAACATTGTTTTCTTTTGCTTGTTTGGTTATTTTTAACTCTCTTTTCCCTCAGGGAAATCTAATTTTGGCAACATGTGTGGGATGGAGCACTAATCTGCTGTTTTAACATGTGTGTATCTGGAATTTTTGAGCCACTTTTCCGAGGCTTGTAAACCTTCTCAAAATACTGCAAAAAAGAAAGGCACAAGGGATAACCCCCACCAGATGCTAGAGAGACATTCACTGTTCTTGAGGCCTGATTCTACCCTGTTAAAGTATGTACAGTCTAAACAACACTGAGTATCATAGAATGGTTAAGAGTTGGAAGAGACCTGAAAGACATTTATTTCCAAGCCCCCTGCCATGGGCAGGGACACCTCCCACTAGACCAGGCTGCTCAAAGCCCCATCCAGCCTGGCTTTGAACACCTCCAGGGATGGGGCAGCCACAGCTTCTCTGGGCAACCTGTTCCAGTGTCTCACCACCCTCACAGGAAAGAACTTCTTCCTGATACCTAATCTAAATCTACACTCTTTCTGTTTAAATATCGCTACACTCCCTGGTCAAGAGTCCCTCCCCATCTTTCCTGTAGGCCCCCTTTAAGATACTGTAAGGCTGCTATAAGGTCTCCCCGGAGCCTTCTCTTCTCCAGGCTGAATAACCCCAACTCTCTCAGCCTGTCTTCATAGGAGAGGTGCTCCAGCCCTCTGATCAACTTCGTGGCCCTCCTCTGGACTTGCTCCAACAGGTCCATGTCCTTCTTGTGCTGAGGGCTCCAGAGCTGGATGCAGTACTCCAGGTGGTGTCTCACCAGAGCAGGGTAGAGGGGCAGAATCACCTCCCTTGACCTGCTGGTGACGCTGCTTTTGATGCAGCCCAGGATGAGGTGGGCTTTCTGGGCTGCAAGCACACGTTGCTGGTTAGCTGACATCTACTTGATTATAATAGGGTACTATTCCCACTAATTTCAGGTAGGTGATAGCCTTGGGGTATTAGTGGGACAACAAGCACAGGGGGAGTATAGTTATGCCCATTCTTGTGTTGCTTTAGAAGACTCAGACTCTTTGAGACAAGAAGCTTAAAGCAGCAGGTGAGTTGAAAACTAGTCTGCCTGGGAATTGTGCTGGTTTAACTTCAGCTATTCTCTCAAACTGGGCTAGTTTAACCAATGCAGATGGCTGCACAAGAAATCTTAGCTCAGTTTAGGCTAGACCAAAATTTGGAAATTGCTTTCTTTCCTTTTTTTTCCCCCATTTTTTTGAGGGAGAAAAACTAAATGCCAAAGGATCTGAGATACCAAGGCTGCCATGTGAGTTGTTCTCATGCAATTAGCATGAGCTGCCCTTCCCAAAGTATCTCATATACAGAGTAGCTTGCAGCCACCAACAGTCAGGCTTACAGTGCAGCCCTTCTAGCAAGCAGTCTTCTCTTCTCTTCTGGACCAGTTTCTGCACAGGTGTCACAGGGAAAGAAAGAGATGCTATAAATGGCTTAATGCTTGGAACAGGGAGCTGTGGAACTGTTCCTCTAGGTCCAACTGTACCCAGTATACTTCCAGCACTGTGCAAGAACAGTAGGACTGGAATGAAAGCTGGATCTGTCAATTCATCCCAGCTTCCAGGCTGGCACAGATGAGCAAACATGCCTGCAGTAAGCACAGGCTCCGAGTTTATACATATTCCAGAAGGGTTCACATACTGACTTGTGAGGAAATCAGACTGATGAGTTATTTTGGTGCTAGTCTGCATGCAAATGAACCCTCACAAACAACCAGACACCAAATTCAGATGTGCTTTTTAGACTAAGTAAATAAGCAGCCACAAAGTCATTTGCAAGGCTTATCTAAACCTGTTTAATCATGCTAGTACAAGCTTGTTTTGAACAAAGGCCTACTCTTAGGAGAAAATGCATCCCCTACCCCCACCAGCTCTCAGAGGGATACACGCACCTTCTCATAGGGGATGGTGGCTGCTAGATTTAGCTTAGCTTTCAGCTGAACTGAAGCTTTCCACATAAACATCCAGGACATGGCCAGTGGTTAATAAACCATAAGCTGCTCCAGAATCCACAGTGAGTCTTTGTGGATTTTGTTAAAAGGCATACTGAGTAAAAACAGTGGAGCAGGGAAATGTAAATGTTTTGCATGAGTCTAGATTCATACTATCAAAATATCCTAAATCAAGTTTATGAAACCTGAAAGGGAGTTTTGAGCTCTCACAGCCCAAGCTGTATCTGCGTATCCACTCTCTGAAGAGAGGCTGACACGACATCTCAGATGGATGGAAAACATTCCATAAGCAACTGCAGAGGGTGTGGTGGCACAGCAGCCTGCAGAGTAGCACAGAAAACACATTGATTCCTCCTGCCTACTGTGCCTCCTATTAGATCCAGTGCACCAGAAGTGGCTGCTGTGACTCGGCAGCAGTGAGGGTGGGTTAGAAATTAGAAGGAAACTGGTGGAATATCAAGAAACACTCGTTTTTTCCAAGAGATGCTTACCGCTCACTGCTAACACTGTTAGATCACTCACAGTGGGATTTAGCACCGTGCTTTCTCCTTTCTAGCGCGCCATGCTGCACACATGGATCTGGTCCGTGTTTCAGTGTGAAGACAGTCCACTGTCCTTCTGGCTTTAAAGACAGACCACGCAGAAGTACATTTCTGTCTATTTTAAACATTTCTAACACATCCTGTCACTGCAGTAGCTGGATAACAAGACCACAGTATTTAAAGTCTCGGAGGAAAAAATGTCAAGGCCTTTGAAAAATCTCCTGTTTCCTCTTTTCTTTTTTAACCTACTCACTGAGTGATTTTCTTTTTTCTTGACTGACTATTTTGAGTGTTCAACAGCAAGGTATACATACAAATTGGTATCTTCAGACATAAAAGCCACAGAGGAATATATATCAGTGACTCTTCTCAAAGCCTGTGTATCGATAGGGTGTAGAATCATGTACAAAAAGTACACGTTTATGTCAGACAGATCACATTCATTAACAAAAACACAAAGCCAACTAGCAGTATGTTCCCAGTCTACTATAAATTACTCAGTCAAATCAAAGCAGCACTAAAATAAGCAATATTTCTGGTCACTTGCACTATAAAGGAAAACAGTTTCTTGGAATTCACAAGTGGAGAGGTCCAATTCAAAGCCACAAATGCTGATCTTGGATCTTCTGAGCATATGTTTAGAGTAAAATAATGCCTGCAAAGCACTGGAGACAAGGATACAGAACAGCTTCTGTAATTGCTTATTGCTGCTTCAAGAGTCGGGCTAAAAAGAGATCAGAATGGTACTTTTCTGAACGAAAGTTTGGAAGGAGGAGACTGTAAGACCTTTTACTCTCCGAGACTATGGACCTGACACGCTGTTAATGCTGAAAGGAGACACACAAAGATCCTTCAGAGCATGCTGGCAGAATGGCTGCCTTTCCAGAGGACAGCTGTACCCAACGTAACAGCACTGGGCTTGTAGGCTTCTGGAGAGGGCATCTGGAGAGAGTGCTGTGGTTGCAAGAGGACTGCCCAGCGCACACCCCACTCCAGCGACTCCGAATTGGCAACCAGGCTCTCTACGGCAAGCAGCTCAGCACAGACCTGTGCGACTGTAAATTGCGTGGGTGGGCACAGGGCAGGGACAGAGTAAGGAAAGCATAAAAGTGGCTTAAAACAACTATTCCTACCCTCACCCCCACTCCTTTCCCATGCCCAGCAGAGTGATGGGTATAGAAATAGCTCTCCTTCATCGACGTGCTTCACAGGCACGTGCTTGGAAGTTACCAGTTAATTCACATAAGAAACGCAGACAGGCCAAACTTTGTAACACAGCTTCTTTTAAATGGTTGGGATACTGCTACAGAGACATTATTCTAAGGCAGCTATGTACAGCTGATATTTTAAGAAGCAGCTTCCAAAAGATCTGTGTTTCGTGTCCTATGATAAGGCACATGACCAGGCACGTCATTCTGTAAGGGCGGCAGGGGAAGAGTTTAGCAGTGTGGGAAAGAGAGGGTCAGGACTACATAATCTATTTGTTTGTTTTCCTGGTTGAACAACAGGGCTGCAGAATGACACAGAACCAAAAAGCTATAAACATAACTGAGAGTTGTTCTGCTGAGTGCGGTGGTAATATAAAAATGTGAAAGCATTCTTGTCCAATGCATGAACAGATTGGGATGCAGGCCCTACAAGAGATTTGGGAACCAGCTTCTCTGAGGTTGGCCAGCTTCCGGGAATCACACTTCTAGTGCTGAATTGCGACTCTGCTGCCAGGAAGCTGGGGATCTTGATGTAGAGTCTTGATGTAAGAGGATGGTCAGCATTTGGTGCAAGAAAATTTTGGTTTTCCAAAGTATTTTATGAGATCTAACAATAAGCTCTCTTCAGTTGTGGCAACTTAAGACATACCCAGATAGGAACTGAACCTCGCTCCAAAAAACGGCATCACCTTGCTATTCCATGCTACTTGGCTGTGGGCCTACTACTCATCCAACATTTCCCTGGTAGCTCCCTCCATCCCACTGCTGAGTGTCTTTCAGCAGGGCAACACCTTCAAGAACCAGTAAGAGCCTATCCCTACTAGTATGGGGTGAGGAAGCTAATGCTGCTACATGAATTAACAGTGTGCTCAGACAGATTTTGGCCAGGACTTTAAGGAGGATGGCAAGTATTCTGCTGAATAACTTTTGGGATGCTGTTACAGAGAGGCTCTGTGATGCTGCAGCTGCTGAGGACTTGGTACTTGCAGGTGTGCACTTTGCCTACAACTTAGTTGATGCAGGAACCCAAGCTTGGGTATTTCTTGCTTTCTCAGCTATTTTAAGAGAGGGGAGGTAGTCACATGTGGTTTTCTTAAAAGCTCTTGTTCAATACTTGACTTCTTGGGGCCCAGGTCTGTTTTCATTGGAATAAATGAGCTTTCTGTCATTGACCCCAGTTTAACCCCTGACAATTTATTACGGACCTCACTGCTATTGTTGCTAGGCATCTTGTGATCTAAAATTTATTTTAAAAAAATATTTATCCACATATTTTGGAGCACAATTCTGAGATAGAAAAGTTCCATAATCATCTATATAATAGAGAGAACTAAGATACAAAAGGAGGATGGGCTGGAAATGCAAAGTGGTTAGGTGTCTAGAAAGCTGACAGTAAGTATCTATATGACAACCGATTTCCTCAGTAAAGCAGGGTATGCTGAGCAAGCCATGCCACCTATACCCTGATACGCTGAGCTACTTGGCACATAAACCTAGCTTTGCATCCCTAGGTAGGCACTGTTTCCTCAGCCTTCTTCCCTGACGGGGCCCAATTCAATCTCTGATTAACTTTTTAACCTGTTTGAGGTGGAAATGGCACTTCCACTCACTTTCACGCAATAGTCTAAAGATTACAGGTCTTGACAAACCCTACAAAACCCAGGCTTGAAGGCTTTAGCTGCGTATTTTGGATAAGCAATTTATACCTCAGTGAGTATGCCAAACACAAGATTGCAGTTGTACTCCCTCCTGTTTTTCCTACTGTTTTAATGCATGTGTGTTCGCTAGTTAAAGACAGAAGAGTCACTCCCCAGCTGATGGCTCAGGCACATATCTAGGTGTCACAGCTCCCAGGAGCAGGGGAGTCTGTAGGGTTGGCAGATCCCTGAGTCTGTAAGGTCAGCAGATACCCTTGAGAGGGGGGAAGCCCACCAGCTTCCGGGAATCACACTTCTAGTGCTGAATTGCGACTCTGCTGCCAGGAAGCCGGGGATCTGGATGTAGTGTAAGGGACTCCTCTGGGCAGCAAGGCTCTTGAAAGCCAGTCTTGTGATGATCTGTACTTGGACATACCAATTCCTTTCACTGTGTTTACCAACACCTCCTGCTGTGTGTCAGATGGTCTTGGATCACAGAAATCCAATCACCTGCTGTGGATGAGTGGAGGAACTGGTGCCTTCCCGAATCTTCCTTTGAGATAGAGCTGGGATGTACCCTTGGCTTCCCTGTATTACCCTTCCCTGTATTCAGTAGCCTATATGCAATCTACAGTTTTTGTCCTACATAATGTGGCTGAAGTCACGTAGGAAGTCTACACTGGCAGAGAACTGGGACACATCATCTGAGTACCTCCCTGAAGCTCTACCCACTGGGAGAAATTTCCTCAGAGGGGGAACAGGATGGGACATTTGAGAAGCAATTCAATTAGCTTCTTTGAAACAATCGGAGGTTTTGAAACATTTGGCCCGTAGCTGATTAAGCATCTTGCCATGGTGGTAGCTGCCGTGTCATGTCTCAATTCTATGTGGAAATCACTGATGATTAAACGTGTCTTTATCTCATGTTTTTACAAGCCATTCAGAGAAAGGATCTATCTACCATAAATAATTATTTGGAAGGCACATTGATTTTTATCCTCAGATTGCAACTTCATTAATGCTGATCTACCTCAGTACAGCTATAGGCTTCTGTAGTTACCTTTGATCACAGGGGTAAGAGCAGCAGCTCCCATTATTTGCAAAATCTCTCAAATAAGAAGAGATACTAGGAAAAAAGATGTAGCCGAGTTCTAGAAAATAATTTATTTTTTTCCTGACAAAATACAGGAAACCGGGGTTAGCTGGCAAGCGGGATGGGAGAGGAGGGCATATAAATAAATACTATTTCAATAAGATTATTAAAGAAAGTAGAACTTCAGGTAATTTCCTCTAATTCTGCTGACAGTAACTGATCTAGATTTTGTTTTGTTTCAAAATAGTGCTGTTGGGGAGAGATAAGCACAGAGAGAGAGCAGTAAAACACGTTTTCAGCACAGACACCTCCCAAATGCATGCATGCTGTCCCTTTAAATCTTACTAGCTTTAATACTCCAAGTGCTGGAGGGATATTCTGCAACATGGAGTTTCAGGCAAAATTCCTAATTGAAACTGATCTGGTTTGCAGGCAGGAAAAGTAGTTGTTTATATTTAAATATCTTCTCACTGGGCAGTTAAAATGTGTTTTCAAAAATCAAGCTACAATAGAAGCCATTAAAAACCCCCAACATGTTCCAACCGCACACAATTGCCCCAAATAATTCCTATTCAAATTCAGGGAAAAATTATGGTAAAACTTCTGATACTATGATGAAGTCAGCTATTGGCAAGTGCTAGCATTTTAATGACAACCATAACAGTAATTCATTAGTAGTACTAGAAGAAGCACATTTCGCTGTTGTGAAGTGGATCGGTGAACAGCTTACTTACCTGAAACAAATTCTTATCTTAAATGAGAATTAGGAATGGGGACTTACCAGCTCTAAGAACCTCCTCACCACCTGTCTTTGTTTTAAGTTAGTTTCACCATCCAGGTTAGCTGTTTCTATATGGCACAGCCCATCGGGATCACTTGAGGAGAGCAGCAGTATGTCAGCAGGTATAATTTCATTACAGCGAAGCTGCACGAAGTCTCCGACTTTCACTTCTTTCCAGTATCTGCTTATATATTTCTTCTCATTTCTGGAAAAAAAAGACATTTACGGGACATATATAAAAAAAAATGCACAGACCAGGGTGCTTTCAATAAGATCTGGTTTGACTTGTAACAGGAGTAAAGTGCCTTTGGAAGGTCCTCAGGTGCTCCGCTGGGAAAAGGTGATGCAGATGCCAGGAGGCCACTTCCCACCGACTCAGAGCCAGCTCTGAGTTCCCAAGATGATCTTTTAAGGCTCAGAGGACCACATGTGGACATTAGACCTGGCAAAGCAGGGTAAGGAGGAGCTTAGCACACTCTCCCTACCTCCGTGCTCCAAGCCATCCATCTAACCCCATGAAGGGCAGGGGACTGCTGTCCATGCCAGGTGAAAAGGTGTCATTTTCAGGGCAAGGGGGGAACTGAGAACAGGCTTGGGCGCAGGGCACCTGCTTCGCAGGGCTACTGAACGTCCTCCATCACGCAGCACCTTCTGATGCACCCTCTGATCGCTTCCCCTTGTTCCCTCCTTCCAAGAGGGACAACCTTTGTATAGTGCTGCACCTGATATTTTGATGAAGGAGCCAAAAATCCCTAACTGAAAGGAACTTCCACTATTCATCATTAAACCTAGAATTACAAGGACACGTCATGTAGAAAAACGCAGTCCCAACTGCTCTACTGGGAAAGGGCACTGCCATTTCTTTTAAATATTTCTGCAGTATTTCCATTCTAGCCATAGCACCACCAGATACATAGCTAATTTCTGCTTAGTTACACTGAACCTTTTATTTTGGTGTATAATTTCTTTGTCAACTCAAAGACTTACTCACCTGAAACACTCCAATGTGTATGTTGTTCACTTAGGTACAGCCACTAAACCTCTCTAGATTTAAAAATCATGCTAGTTTGCTCTTCTTTTATTTTTTAACTTTTTCTTGAGAGCAAGAGGAGGGAGGAAGAGGTGATTGCTTAATTAATTCTATGTAAAATTCAAGGTTTTAGTTTCATGACACCCACAGACTCATGTGCTTTCTTGGCATTTGTGTAAATTGCATTCTTCTGTTGCATCTTTGAAAGAAACTAATTTCAAAACAGCCCCAATATTAACTTGGTGAAATACCTCCTGAAAACGGGAAGCTGCTATTCTGACACTTTTCTAAGCCGTCAGAGGGCCTTTTGCTGTGCGAGCACCGAGATGGCTGTCAGTGCTGCACTGTCACTGTCACCAGAGAGAGTCTCCTGTGACAGCACTTGAACTGGCAGAATGGGATTCTGATGGGGGTGGGGAGAGGTGGTGGCTATTTTGTGTTCTTCAAAGTTTATTATTTTAAAATACATCGCTTTCTGTAGTAACGACAATAGATTTGTAACCAAGTGGAAACACGCAAGTCCTGCCAACGTTGTTACTTTGGAGTTACTGATAGTAATGCCATGCCTAATTCATCCTTGTCGTGCCTTCACTGCTGTTATAGGGATTAGTAACTTAATTGGCTTTTATTCATGTATTTAGCCTAAATCCCAAACAATAATGTGTCAGGTAGCACAACAAGGATGTTCTCAGATCAGGTTTTACCTCCCAGAATTTCTTCATTGTCCTTTCCTAACATTCAGTTTATAAAGGGAGGAATGAAAATTACAGCTGTGAGTTCTATTTTGATAAAGCCTGAAAAGGATAAATAAGAGCCAAGTATAAAACACGATAGTCTAACAAGGGCAGGTAATACACATACTAGGTGCTGAAATTACACATTCCCTTCACACTCAGGCTGAAACTAACATTTAACTTTTTCCGCTAATGAGTATGAAGTGCTTTGAAACCTAAGTGTGCTGTAACGTAGTACAAATCACCACAGCGCAGACCTGAAGGCTTTGTTAGCCATGAAATCTGTAACTTCAAATCCCTTCACATGTGGCCGTTGCTCTTCATCCTTTTTAATTTATCGGTGACATCGGGTGATGTTCAAATGCATGTATAATGAGTAGCAGTACAGAAGTATGATCAGGATAAAAATAGCAAGTAGTCCCATATTATGCTATAAGCACTACAATTTTTTATTTAACTTCTATTGTTTGAGAAGCATTGCTATTTTAGCATTTCCTCATCTCTCACATGCTTAGCAACTGCCACAACTATATACACTGTGGCAGGAAGGGTGGGTATCGAGCAACACAAGGCCAAATGCCTCTGCTGGGATAAATGAAGCTGTTCAGACTGGCGAAGAGAAGGCTGCGGGGAGACCTTATTGCAGTCTTTCGATATACAAAGGGGGCACATTAGAAAAACAGAGAGAGACTTTTTACCGGGGCTTGTAGTGACAGGACAAGGGGGTAATGGTTTTAAACTGAAAGAGGGTAGGTTTAGATGAGACATAATGAAGAACATTTTTCAGGGTGAGGGTTGCGCGACACTGGAACAGGTTGCCCAGAGAAGTTGTGGATGCCCCACCATTGGAAGTATTCGGACCAAAGTCAGGTCGAGTAGGGCTTTCAGCAACCTGATATAGTGAGGGATGTCCCTGCCCATTGCAGGGGTGTTGGACTAGGTGATCTTTAAAGGTCCCTTCCAGCCCAAAGCATTCTGTGGTTCTGTGAATCTATGAATGCAAGAGCTCCTGCACATGCACCAGGGCCCCGGGGCAGAGCCTCCTTCATCAGACACACAGGAACAATTTGGCCCAGTGCTCCACTTGATCCGCTCTCGGCTAACAAGGGCCAGTAGTGGATGGAAAATTACTATCTGCATGGAAAATTACTTCCTAATCCTCTTCAGCCAGGGTTGGTCTATGTCCTCAAGCACAGCTCTGAACTCAGACTTGTCTCATTGCTGCCAGTGAGTGGCCACTGCAAGTATTCTCTGCACAGTATAGCACAATACTCTTTTCAGATGGTGTGATTCAGATACCAGATGCAGTATAAATACATCAGTCCTTTAGGAGCATTCCTTTATCACGCTCAGCCTGCTCTTCTGAACAGACAGGTTACCTCACCTCAAGAGAACTGTGATACCTCTAGCCAAGTGACCCTGTTGATACAGCTACAATTTTGTCATTGACTGCTTCAGAGACAGGACTTTGTCATCCGAGTTTTGTATCGCCTACGAAATGTTTATTCTTGCTGTTATATTGTGCCTGTAAATTGCAGAAGTTATATGATATAGAGAGCTAGGAATGCCACACTTATAAGAGAAAGCTCTCCTTTGTGTTTGTAAGGTGTAGCATACCAAAATACTTGGTTCAAATTTTATTTGAAGTGCAGGGATTTGAGCAGTTTTGCCTCAGTGTGTCCTCAGACATTACTTCCCAGTCCCTCCTCAGAAGGGACCCCTCCCACGTCTCTAATGGTGTATATTACATTGGCCTGCTGTGATAGAAAACCTGAATTAAACGCAGTATATCCATGTGTGGGTATATGTGCATCATTACGTGCTTGGTGTTGTTTTCAAATGGTTCAGTACACTTTTCAACTTCAGAGCAAACACAACATTTAAGCAGATGCTTCAGCTGAGCTCCTCACAGTAATGGCCAGGTCTGGGGAAACCAACAGTTCAACACACAGGACTGGAATGAATACCGGATCCCAGGGACCACCTCTTTGCACCTGCAAGGCATTTACGTATTGGAGACCACCCTATGTCCTCTTAGAGAATATCAACAAAATGCAGCAACGTGGGCACTCTTTACTCATCCAACAGTCAGGATGATTTTTCCTGGCAGAGACTCCTGTCTCCATTTACCTGGTAGGTGCTTCTGAAAGGCCTTCGTGTCTCTGGTCTTTAATATCCTAAAGTCATCCGCAGATTTTGCTGTCTTTCCTTTTATAATTGCTCAGCTGATATATTAATGTTTCAAACACAGATGCTTTGGTCTATTTCTCTGGGATCCTGCCATTTATTCACGCTTTGTCCTGACTCTATCGCTACTGTGTGGTCAATGACAGTCCTCTGCAGCCTCAGCGCAGGGCTTCAGGCACTGTTCGCAAGGGACTCTTCAACAAAAGCTTTTGGCAAATTTAAGTAAACATCATACGACCTCCTGGAATATTTTGTTGAAGGGCTCAAAGAATTCTGGCAGGAACACAGGACTGGAGGCAGCATCTCAATTAGTGGGACCAGCCCCCTTCCCACAGTCTCAGGAAACCCTGACATGGATATTTAAGCTAGAAGCTGACTCCCTATGACTCTAGTTCTACCTGCCCTCACTTATCACAAGTCTGAAGATACGTTTTAGTACCTAAGGTTGATGTTACAAGAAGCCAAAGCTGCAAACTGTGATGAACCACAGGAAGAGGTCAGAGATATTAATTCTGTTCTTTCAAACTTGAAGAGTTAGATAAAAGTCTTCCAAATCAATATGCCGTCATGAACTACTGCTATTCTGCAAAAAGAATAGATGCTGTTGGTACTCTCCAGTTAAATCACCATGATGAACTATTAATTTCAGACAGCTATGCCCAGCTACTGTAACGTGTTGTGACAGGCTCACGTATTAAAAATGTCCAGCCTCCTGCACACAACCTTACCTTTATCACCGCATTTGCATGCAAAGAGCATATATATCAGCTGTGGTTTAAACCCATAGTCACGCAAATTTTCATGCTCCTCTGCCACAATCAGAAGCAGAACTTGCCAGTGCTTTCACTTTTCAAAGCGTATCTTTACAGGTAGACATTGACTGAAATCTAAAGGTGGATGGCTAAAAAGTCGCCCGGCACAGCTGCGTTGACATTAACACTGTTAGCCAAGGGCAAGTGTGGCCCTAGCAGCAGTCAAACTCCTCTAGAGGTTGATGTTCCTCCTCTGCAACAATGAAGTGCGACTATCCCAGCATATCTCCTTTTGAACGTACAAGGGAAAGTCTGCAACATCCTTTCAAGTGCATGAACGTAGAGAAAATTACTTTAATTGCTACTGAAAATTTGTATTAGTCTACCTACCACATATATTTGGCCTATGCTCTGTTTTGAAGCAGGACAGCCTGCAGGTTTGTGCCAAATTTGAGATTGGCTTTGGTTAACAGCAAAAACTAAACTAAACAAAAAATATAATTTTTTTCCTTAAATTTCAATATTAAATGGAAACTCAGAAATTACATTTTCTTTTCCCATTAATCATGCTTTTCCCTCATCTCCTTTGCAGTATGAGCTGATAAAGATCATGCCCATAATTTTGCTTTTCTGGCCATGCAGACATCAGTTTTTATCTACAAAAGATTTCAAACTGTCTCTATTAAAGCATTACATAAATCTTTCCTTCTTACGGATAGCTTTTAACTGTTTTGGTATAGTGAAGAATTATTCAAAATGACCATACTTAAAGGGAGATAACAGAATTACATATACATGAAATTTAAGAGGAATCTTCCCTCTTCTCTTTATTTTTTTGTTGGGGTTCTTTTTGTTTTTGTTTTAAGTCTGGGGAAAATACCACAAGCAGTACTTGGTAGGAAATGTGAAGGCCATGAAGCTGTAATCTGTTCCACTTGTGCAAGGCCTGCATACTAGAAATTTTGTATGTTAAATTGAGAAGATGGGACTACTAGGCAATCATTTCTTGCTTCCTGTACTTCTCCACTGACAAAAATTACAGTTCATGAGTGGGAATGGCAGATGGAGATTTGCTCCACCAATTCCAGTAAGTGGTTGGGGCACCTGTGCTTCTGTGTAACGCTGCCCTAACTTAGTCCCAACATAGGCTCCCATATTCATCTCAGCAGGGCTTGTAAAACATGTTTAGCAAAAGATGAATGTTCTCTTGTACCTTTTGGGAAGCTCAGTCTGGTTTACATGGCATACCCTACACAGTTGCAGCTGCAATCCAGAGGTTTTTAAGCCTCTCAAAACATCCAAATGAAGTGTTGTTTCCCAGTCCAAGCCCATCCGTAGACCTGCTTTTGAAGTAACAATCGTCTTCACTTCAAAAGAAATCAGACTCCGTTGCCTTCCCTGCCAGCTGAGGTTGGTCATTGAACCAGTAGGCTTTAAAAGAAACACAGCAAGAAATTAAATCTGTGGAAGAGGAAAAGCCCTTCAACAAAAGACAGGTCAAAGAGGTTGTTGTGTAAGTACAAGGCATACTTTAGAGCTGCTCTTGAGAGCTCTCAAGTTCTTTAAAGCCAGGTCCTTCCTTTCCATCTCAGGAGGCAGAAACAGAGTGGGGTAGTGCAAAAGAATGTATCGGGTACATCTCTGTTCCCAGTGACTTAAAACATGTTCATATCAGTTGGCTACAAGTGCCGTGACAAGTCTCCTGGTTAGGACCAAGCTAACTAAAAAAAACTTGAGGCTAACTGGCAGGGCACAAGCAGAGCCGCAACTCCTGAAGGAGCACCTCAAACTGTATCGCAAACACAGAAGCCTCACTGCAGCCCAAACTAGCTTTAGGGAGGCTTCAGCACCCAGCTGTTTCTCAACAGGTCCTTCATGCTTAAACAGTTTTCCCAAATTGTTCTTTCCCTCGCCTGGGCTGGAGACCTTGCCTTCAATCCACCTCTCCTCCTGACACTCCTGCAGATGTGGAGAGGGTTCACACTAACTGAGCCCATAGTGCTCTACTAACACTTTGGTGGCAAGCAGAGATTTTGCATAACTCATCACAGGCTACAAAAGCAGAGCTGGTGGACAGCACTGGAATACGTGCACAAAACTACTGTGTTACACCCAGTACTAATAACGATTTGAAAACTACAGGTGTAGCAGATCTTGGAGTTTAAAAACAAGAGCTCTCTATGAGACCAAGGCATATATTACACAAAGTCTGAACACGCTCAGTATCTACAGAAACGAGTTGAGAACCATTTGGGTACAATTACAATGTTGTGGCAGAATGAAGGAAAAACATGTAGCATAAGTTAATGCCAAAGCAGGTTACATAATTCCCAGAATATGTCTCCATTCCACCACAAACGATAACATCTGTTTCCATGAAAATAAATAATTAAGAGGCTCTGAATCTGATATTAATCAGACAAAACAGATCAACAGAGTGTGTTTTCGAGAAATGTTTAAGAGAACAAAGTCTCTCCATGACCGAAGTTTCTAAATAGGCCCCTTCATCTTCACATTATTTTAATGGCACTTGAAAGTCTTATTGTTTTCATGGACTTCAAATATTCTTTTTTTTTTTTATTAGCAAGTGCAGATGTACATTACAGTTGCTAGAAGCAAATACGTATGCAACGATAAGGCATAAAGGTGCCTTTATTAAATTCACACTTTCTGAAAACTGCTAATTTTTCTGTTACAAGTCAAACTTGCTATGAAAAAAAAAAATGTACCCAGGAAACCTCAGTGATTCAGGTTTATAATGTGGAGGTAATAATTTAAATTCTCTTGGCAGTGTTATCTCCATTATACCTCATGTTGAAAGAAACCTCACTATTGTTCACTATAATGAAACATTTACTACCCGGAATAAATGATTTTTCAGCCAAGAAACTTGTTGTTGCGATAACAACATGAAACATGAAAGCAGAACATGTAATGAAACTTTACACAAACTGAAAAAAGAAAAAGCTGTCTTCCACAACTTCATTTTAAAACTCTAAGACTGTTTCAGAGAGACATATAGTATTAATTTTAAGCAGTATGTCTCTTGACGCTCCTATGTTTACTGCCAAAAATGCTAATAAACTCCTGTCACTCTTCCAGTAAACAGATATATTGGGAGAGAAGACTATCAATTGCTTATAATTAGCAGGATGGATGGGTAATGGTTAGTATTGAGGCTTCCTAAGCAGATATTACACAAAGGGTGGGAGAAGTGGGAGAACGGCCTGGATGTAACTTGCATCCAGTCCTATAGATGTTAAAGCCCATGAGTCAGACACCTCCATACTAAAGCCACAAAGGTTTTGATAGTTTGATATGTGAGAACTTCTCTTCTGAACAAAGCAATGCAACAGGCACTTGTCTTCAGATGTCTCCTTTCTGAGCATCACCAAACGCAACCTGTGCACTTGACAACATTACTTGCTGGTACCTAGAGCAAAAATCCACAGATGCAAAGGAGACAGCTACCTCAGTAGTGGCCCCACAGCCAGGTAAGGTTTTCATCCTGAATTTCAAGGCCATAACAGATATTTAGATTGAACTACTGTGGTGTCCCAAGCCACTGCAAAAAGATTCACCTGAGCTTGGTGCTGTGCAAACATAGAAAGAGAAACAATCCCCTGTCTGAAGGGAACCCACCCAGATTACAGATACCCAACGACACAAATCTCCTGTATCTGTGCCTGCTTCCCAGACAAGTAAAGTAAAAGAGGAACTCTTCCAGGGCAGATGTTGGCTGCCAAATTTTGATAAGACATAAGCTCTGTGTACAACACAGAGTCCTTGGGTCCTTGTCTCTGAATCAAGGGACCCTTCCAGGTTCCTTGTCCTCTAAACCAATACTTAATGACATGAGGACACTTAGGAAAATGGAGTGCCTAAAATTCAGGTGCAAGCTAGAAGCATAAATCCAGTGGACTAAATCCTCCACCCGGTGCTCTCCCAATGCATTTAAGCCAGTGCAATCAGGCGACCATTCCAAGGGAGCTCTTCATATCTTAATGGTACATCTTAAAAGGTAAATTTAGCATGACCCTGCAGAGTTAATGAGGGAAATCCCATTCTTGAACAGTTTCAGACACTTTAATGGAAGTTTTTTTCCTCTCATTCCTCTGGTTCTACACACCTGCCTGATTAGATCTCAGGTCTACCTGACCTAGGCTGTAAAAATGTATTAATATATATAGCAATGTAAAGAACTGCTAAAGAAAGTCCTAAATACAACAGTTTTTATTTTAAAAATCATTCCAGTTCTTTTAGCTAAACATGTAACAGTTGAAAGAATTTTTACCAGGAAAAGTTTTTCCTGCTATTTACATGCACAGCCCTGATGGAGGTGTTCACTGATACTCAGTTTGGGAAACTATTTTTCTCCACATAACTGTGCCACACAAACACATCTCCTTTAAAGCTCTAAAGCTCACAAGTTATCTCATCACTGCACAAAAGCACTCTAAAAGTTAACATAGTTCAGCTACTTTATGTTAACAAGTCAATTAATGAAAAGAACGTTAATAATTCACCACTTTCACATTTAACAGGCAAAATCAAGATCTCAGACTGAAGTATAAGTGTTTGATCTTCTCCAGTTCCTCCTGAAAATTATAAAGTTTTACATTTTCCTTCCATTTCTTTTCTTGTCTGGGTAACATCCATCCATGACATCCATCTCATCTGGATGTTCTCATCTGTTCTCAGCTGGACAATATAAAGTTCAGGCTGACGACAGGAAAAACATTTACCTATCTGAATACCAGCTGAGATCTCAGCGGATCCCAGGGTACAATGCTCACATTCCGAACAACCGAGATGATGCTTTGCATGTTGTTGTCTCTAAATTTCTCCTGGCTGCAATTTCAGAAATTAGCTTTAGCTCATACACCGGACTTTACTACTTCCAGTGCCACACAAAACTGAACTGGTAATGATCAAAAAAAAAAATAAATTAGAAAAACCCTTTTGGCTGTAATATTAGTGGAGGAGTCTTCTACAATAAACCAAAGTTGGATGCTACTGTATATTTGCAGAACATGTTAACAGTTCTTTCTACTCTGAAACTGAGGTGCAAGATAGTATATTATGTGGGTTACTGATTTGCAAGGATATTGGAAGTATGTTTGATTGTACTCATTTGTCAATTCTCATGAACTTTATTTAAATCTAGAGTTACTAAGTAAATACTTTCCCCTCTCTGTCAGAGAAGATGCATTCAATGGAGATTGCATAAACAGGGAAACCTCAAACTCAGGCACACCTCTGTTGACACTGAGAGGTACAGAGGGAGATTTAAGGTGCTATCCTGCATAAAACTGTGGTTTGTCTCCACCTCTATTCAGTCAGATGCCTGCAGCAAACACCTCCAGGCAGGTACAGCAAAGTGGGCAGTTTTACCTGGCAGTCGTGGATGCCTGCTGGCTAGCAGGCAAAGCAAACTGGACACATCTGTGCGCTTTTGTGATGGTGATGGAAGAAAAGTTTGGCAGGATTTGTACGCAAGCATTGACCTTACCTTGAATTTGCCAACCTGCGAATAAAAGCGGCCCCAGAATATTCAAAAGTCGGGCAAAGGGTGTATCACAGTAGCATCTGGCAAACTTTTGTTGAACTTTTGTTGATCAAACTTTTGTTTTTGTATGCTGCTTTTAGAGCCCTGTCACTGGTATAACTGGCTGCCCTATGCCCCAGTACGAATTCCCAGTGGGGTGAGATAACGCTTCACTTGTGAGCCACTGCTTATGCCCCATCACACTTATGTCTTCCTAACTGGCTGTGGCTCAGCAGAAAGGAGGTTAGCAATTTTGGGGTAACTGGGTTCCCAGAAGTTTCTTCCTAACCTGGAGGAACAGAAGGGTCAGCTAAGAACCTGAAATATGAACATTAAGATCTTTTTATTTAAAGCCTTTTTTTTTTAGTATTTACCTTTTATCTTATCTTTGTTGCTATTTCTCCATGCAGTTTTTTAAACACAAGAGCTATGCTCAGAAGAGACACCTCTATCACAGTAACTGAACCCAACACTGAAGAGCTGGAGGTTGCTGCAGTGCTCTCACCAGCGCTTGTACTGGTAGCCAGAGTGGAAGAACTGCCTGACATTTTTAATTTAGATCTACAAAGTCACTCTGTGAGAAGCAATATCAGTATAAACCCCTGGGGAGCCCCTGATGTGAAGCATAAACATCTATCTCCAGCATCAGCACATCCCCAAGAGTAAAGGAGCAGTAAAAGGCATTACAACTCAGAAGAATCCTAATTCTTCCATGGAGCTGGCAGGAGAATAGGCCTTAACTTGTAGTTCGGGCTGATCTGAAAAGCACAGCTGACGTTTTAAACATAGTGACTTATCTTAGGCTATATGTAGCCAATTTCGCTATATTTAGCTGCTCTCAGGTTATGTAGCCTGTCTTTACGTTTCTGGATCACTGCTTGCCCCAACAAGACAAGAATACTAATGCAAGGAAAAGCAAACAGCCTCAGGCTGTATCTTAGTTCTAAGAGATGTTTAAATTACTGTATTGTTCTCAAAACGAAACAATCTGAAAATCTCTAAAAATCTGGTATAAAATAACAACAAGGCCACATCTAAACTGGGACCTGGGAACACTTCCCAATATTCATGACCGAGTACACACCCTGGGTTAGATCCTACATTAGATTGAAACCAGGGTGTGCATAAGCCTCATTTTGCCGTGCTCTATGTCCTAATGCGGTCTGAATTCAGCCTTATATACGGCTGTCTTACAGAAATTCGTAGAATATAAAAATGTCCCTCACTTCCTTCACAGAAGAATTAGAAGACCAAACTCCCTGCAAATCATATGCAGTGATATGAATCTTTGAAGGTTTGAGTCAAAACAAGTACGTCTGCAGATGCAAATTTTATATTCAAAATTCTTGGTGAAAGTAAATAATAGAGATCCATATTGAAGAAGCGAGAACCACAAAATGCAAAGTTCTACTATTTAAAGGAAATGTAGGATGCCTTTAGCAACTTTTGAGTAGTTCAGATTCAACAACTTGACTACTGTTGGTACCTACACATAAAAAATTCAGGGTAAGAATTCATTTAATGTTTTTGATGTCAATTTGACTATACTGAGAGCCCCTGTTTTCACACTATCTGTTGCTTCCCCTGAATTAAAGATGTTGGTCTTCATCTTATTAATATTCCATCCTTACTGGTGCCAGTCAGTGAATGTAGTTGAGTATGAAATACTAAACTGGAATAATACTTTTTTTTTCACAGAGGTAAAGGCACTCCTTTCCTGTCCCACCGATTTACAATCAAAATGGCTATGAATTATAGTCATCCCAACGGAACTGTGAGAGACAGTCAGCTAACACAGACAGTACATCTCAAATGGTTAACATCATAGTTATTCAAAGGCCTTGTATTTAAAGAGCTCTTCAGGGAAGCAAGTCATCTTTGCCACTTGTCCACAACTACTGAACTATCATCAATAAAAAGGGCAATTTATAAAGAATGACACACCATCAATATACATTTTGATAGCCTATTTCCATCAGTTAACTAGTCAATACATTTTCACAACAAAGTATATCTTTCCATAATAATTTCTATAATAACTCTCCACACTTCAAAAAAATCATTGAGGCGGTTATAACCTGACTATTTTCAACAGCTTGTTGGTTGTCAGATGTGTACATATTTGTCCATATTTAAACAAAAACATGCACACTTACAAATATAAATACTTCTTCACTATTGCCCTGTTATAAAGAAATAGTGTCATTTGTGAACGCTGTTTCATGGAAGCTCTTTTTTAATTCCTTTTTGAAGAAATGAAATTCTAAGTGGGCCAATTAAAGGAAAGGATATAGTGCTTTGATTCTTTTTACATGAAAGGGTTACCTCATCAAGCACAATCTTTCTTGGTAATTACTAAATAAATTATTTGCAAATATTATTCTCACAAATAGAAAAAAAAATGTTCGTGCATGATTTTCACTTACTGTTCACTGAACTCCAAAACTAGGCTACAAATCTTGGCTCAAATTCAGCAAGGTACCTAAATATATGTCTAAATGCAGGCAGAAAAGCACTCTTTCTGGCCAAACTCCAGAAGGACAACTTCTCTCTAGTTCGCAATCATACCTTCCTTGGGGTAGGTATACTCAATAAAACATTGAAATTCAATATACTAGAAAAAAATAAATTTCAAGGTCTTTACTGCAGCCGACAGAAGAAAGTGACTGGCTGCAGACAACTCCGTCTTTGAAACACCCAGAAACCAAGCTTAGAGCAAGCAATTACAAAGAAAGTATTTATTGAAAGGGTTTGAATTATGGAGGGGGGAACAAATAGCCTAAAAGAGCTTGTGAGATCTGAAACACTTCAGCAGGTGGCAGGCCACCCTGGTCATGGGCAGAAAAAGCATCACTCAGCAACCTGGAACGTATTTGAGACCAAAACATTTTGTGTCACAACCTCTAGGCAGAAGCTAGCTTAGAGAGGCAGGAACATCAGTTTTAAAGCTGAACTTCAGTCTGATCGCTCAATGTGCTATTCCAAATTAAACCAATCTAGTCCTGCAGATAAAAGTAGCAGACCAAACAAAAGAATTTTTTACCCTGAACCCTTCTCACACAAGTCTGTAAGAAATTCAAAAGGAAATTTAAAAATTTGAATTGCAGCTTTTTAGAGAGCACACAGGTCTTCAAATTACCTGAATTGTAACACATTCAAAGTCCAATTCTTAAACTTCCTTTGCAGAATTTTCTCTCTCCCTTGTTCATCGCCATTTTAATCTCTATTACTCGAACACATAACTGAGGGTTATTTTTCACTCCTTCTCTCCCCATCATAAAAAAACCCCCCACATCTTAAATGTGTGCCTGCCTTTCTCTTCCTAATGCCAAACTCTTATCAAGATGCTTACTGCCAGTCTTGCCCACATCCTTTTTCCACAATCTACAATCACTTTCCTTCTCTGTCCTCAGCAATTAATGACTTTGAACTCAATGGCTCCTCTTTGCTACCTCCAGTTGAAAGCTAAATCCTCGCCAAAGCACCTTCCTTCTCCTTATCTAGCATTTGTAAATCATGACCTTCTTTGTTGGCACCTCATGATTGATATCTTTGTTTATGACTCCTCTTATGGATAAAACGCTTTTCCAGACATTAAATGGATTGCATTTAGTTCCACAACTGTGAGGTTAACTGAGGAGAATTCTTTGTAAGGAAGACACTCCAGCTTGTAAAACTCCTAAAACTGAAAGTCATAACTGCAATCCCCCTGTGATGTGGGTCTTAGTCATCAAAGGAAAATAATCTTTTATCTGAGGGCACTAATTTAGACCAAGCTGCTTTGTAAATGCATAGTACAAATTCTGAAAATGCTTTCCCGACTATCCTTAAAACAATCCAGTTCTTCTGTAAACATATGTCAAGAGTTACTTGTGTCACCAGGACAGAAATTCAGTCTAGACGCCTTCCAACATACAGCAGGTCACTCCATCAGCATGCTGCTGGCTTGTGTGCTGCCTACAGCTTGGTCTGCCCATGGAGACAAAAGCCATTCACTGCTGGCACCCTCACAAAACCCCGATCTACTCTGGTAATTGACCTGTGGTATTAGAGCAAGAGAGTGTTGTGAGAAAGATGTACAAATTCTTCAGGGTTAAACTAAATATTGTAAATTATAATTTTTTTTTTAGCATGATCCAAACAAATATCTTTCCTTGACATTTTTATACTTATATTGATTTTTTTCTATGTAAAAAAGTAAGCAGAATGTTTTATGGAGGACAGGAAGGCATCTTCAGTCATTTTTTGTTTAAGATGAGAAAAAAAATTGCTGTTGGCCCAAAACCTTGTTTGAGAACTCTACATACAGAGCATCATTTTCCTTCAACTTTTCAAACAGGACGAAACAGAAACAGTGACATGATCTTAATCTGAGAGGCAATGCTGCAGGCAGCCCCAAATTCTTTCTGTGACTACAGAGCATGCCTTCAAAAAATCCCACCTGATAAATTCTAAAAATAAATGGAAACCACTGTGTTCTGCAAGGGTAAAATTGTCTGCCACATACATATTAATTTCTAACATACAGTTTACTATGACATATTAATGACATGAATATTTAGTCTCTGGAGACTGTCAAATGAACCATGAGAAAGAGTGGCATTCTCTAGCAAATAAGTTTCTACAGCGTGTGCTACCACCCATACGCTACTCCATCACAGCTGGCAACCCACTGGAGAAGACCAGGCCACTGTTTGTAACACACGGTTCATCTGCCTCAGCCCAAGGCAGCACCAAATGAGACTCCTGCAGGAAGTGCAATGGCATTTGGCACTTTGGCACTTTGTGCAATGGAGCTACATTTGTGAAAGGTACCCATGGAATCAAACCATCTTAGTCACAACGCAACTAATTTTCAATTCAGACTAAAAGAGAGCTTCTAGCCCTAAGCATTTGCCAGTCTATAAATACTTTTTTGACAAGGAATACAAAAAATTTCTCTCCTTTCTTACCATCTTTACATCAGTAAGCCGATCCCTTCCAGGCTGGGTTTACATTCTTTTAGGACAACCCTGATTTTACATGTATATCTCAGACACTGATAAAGAGACGGAGAGCAGAAGAGTGTGATGGATAGGGACAGAGAATGAGAAAGAGGTACACAAGATACATACATACAGAAGACAAAAGTGTGAGGTATTCATAGAGGAAAGCCTGTAAAATAAGACTAAAAGCAGAGAAGTGAACTAATGGCCATTTGAAAACAGCCCATGGAGCAAGGGCTGTTAAGGACAACTTCCTTTAACTTAAGCAAGAGAGCAGAAGTCCTGATTTTGGAAAAATTCAGTCAGCAATTTGAAAATGGGGGGAAACTAAGGCTGGCTAGTAATAAAAGGTTATTCTGTTACTCTGCTTTTGCTGGGGACTCCTAAGCTTTATTGCTAAGGCTCCAAAACACAGCAGTACTGTGTATCTCTTTCTTCTGGTTCTGCCATATTAATTTTGAGACCCTACCAGTTTGTGGCCCACAATGGTCTTTGGAGACATAGACTACGGAATAAATTCACATGCTGAATATATGTTGAGGGCTGCACTGTTGGAGTCACTTTTAGCAACCCAGAAGACATTAAAAAGAAACTCAGTTCCATAGATGGGGCAGACTAGTTTTCAGAGAGAGGCTATGGCAAAATGTCAGGGTTGCAAAGATCCACCTCAGAGCAGCGAGACTGCCTCAGTTTCTCCTGAGAAACCTAGTGAGGGAAAACAAATTTCCTTATTTGTGGCTTTCATAGCCAGCCTTAGTTCACTTGGTAAAGCACCTTGAGATCTGTACATTCAGTACAGAATCAGTAATATTTTTGTATGTATGATACATACAGTACATCCTGTTACACTTTCTTACCAATCACACTTTGCTTCCACATCATTTATTTGGGAAACATTACAGAGACTGTATAGATCCATTTTTCTGCTTTGATTTAGAATTCATCTTAACTTTTTTTTTTTTTTTTAAATCAATCTGGAATCTGAGGATGGTGAGACTGAAAAGTCTTCCTGAATGATAAAGGTAAAATGATATAATCCATAGACTGGGATTTTATGCTTAGTACGGTATATCAATAGTCTCTTTCGATTTCTTATTAGAGTGAATTTTATGCAAAGAAATCCAGCAGTTGAAAACGAAAGAGTGTATCATTCTAGCTGGTAAACCCAGATCCAGAAGTCTTTGTGTCTCTTTCAACCTTTAACAGCGAGGTAAGTGAAGCACAGCAGCAGATGGGAAAGCAGGAATCCAGCAGGATCCAAATTTTCAGTGAAAACATTTTATCTTTTCACATGCACATACTGATAGTTATCTTTGAGTCAGAAAGCCTCAAATGATTCCATCTTGCAGTGAACTGAGTATTCTATACTGTTTAACAACCTTAAACTTCAACGCTGAGCTCAGCAGAGCTCTGTCTGCTAACAGCTATCACTAAAGTTATCCAGTATTTAGCAGGACTCGGGTGCTTGGGGCTCAGGGTGGACTCAGTATTTTCCCAGCAAAACATTACAAGCATTTCAAGCCACGGAAGCCAGACTGGACTTCAAAACCTCTTTATATCAGGAGATAATTTATTTGAGATAGCACGCACAGTACAGCTTCAAAATGAAAGGTTTTAAATATGGGTGTGGGAGTCAGGCAATCGTAGGTTTACCACAGACTGTGAATCTGTCCAGCGAGGCACTGAAAACTGAGAGTGCCTTAGCCAAATTCCAGCATCTGCCAGCTACAAATTTACACAAATGTTAAGCATCAAACTAGTGACAGACTGCTGGTTAGAACTGACCGGTCAGACTAAACCAAGGCAAGCTGTGTTTGGCACGAGGTCAACACCAGCATCATCTGAAATCCAGAGAAAATGAATAAAGATGACTCCTTGTTTTCTACAAGGGAAAAAAAAATGAAATAGTAGAAAACAATCAAAGTTGCCAGATCATAAAACACTGAAATATATTATTTTAAAATCATGCAATCTCACTTTTAAGAAATCTGCAGAAGTAGGTAGGTGGTTGGTTTGCACATTCTCCCCACGTGTCAGACCTCCCTATCTCAAAAAAGCTGGGACATTTTAATGATGTTGCTGTCATTTTGCTTTCAATGGAAACTTGTCTTAAGGCCTCAGAAGAGACAGAATGTCTGTATTTCAATAGAAGATGGAATACTACCTCTAAATATCACTAAATCTATTATTCCTGGTCTAACATAAACTATTGCATATAGATAAGAAAATACAAAAAGGTGTTTCTCTAAGATTAATCAATTGCTTTGAGCAAATCTAAGAAATTGGCCAAAGTTCAAGTTCAATAATAATGTTTACAATCTATGGAGGTGACTTCTCCAATTCCTTTATGGTAAAAACCTATGGCTTCTTTTTATACCAAGACATGAGCTCCTTTCTTCAAGCAGAATCACATGCTTTTATATATTTCTAAAATAGCTTAATGGAAAAATAAGAAAAGATATAAGTGTCTGGGGACTCTGACTATTTTAACTGCTAATGTGTCTCATTCAACTCTATGTCTAAAGTAGATCACTTACCAAGGTCACTGTATCTGTCTTTATATGGAGAAATAACTCTGTAAATAAAAGTACTGATTGTATTGTACTGATTATTATTTGACAGTATTTAGGCAATTTTTGGCTAAAAAAAAATACTCTGTTGCAGTCTATGAGAAACTCTGGAATTTATGGTAAGAGGTGGACTATTTTGGTGGTTTCTTAATTGAAGTGACATGATGAGAGACATGAGTCCGGATTTTGTCACCAGTATACTTAAAATCCTCACTTTTTTTTTTTAAACTTTAAAAAAGAATCGGGTACTGTGAGTTTCAAAACTTGCAATCATATTTTTAGAGTGATAGTATAATATGTGAAGAAATACATTAAGCGCCAGAATGAATAACAATGACAGAAGAATCACAGACCTCTCAAACAGTTATGTGTCAAAATTCTCACTGATGACAACTGCAGATTTTTGGCTGGCCTCTCTGGCAAGAAACAGCTGCAGAAAAACACCTACCAAGGACGTAATTCTAAATGTGATTGCATTTCCAAAAGCTTAAAAGTACAAGAAGAAAAGACAGTACGTTAAAGTCTGACTGTAAGTGCTGCCATCAATACAGTATTTCACGAAAGCTTTCTGGAAATGTTACTTTTAATAGTACCAGGTGTAAAGAGCAGTGTAATATAGTTTATAAATTACTGGAAGGGCTGTTGACATAGGTTAATAATAAACGTCAGCATATGGAGTAGCGAGAAAGAGTCACAGAGGAGTGCTTGATCAACTCCAGTTTTAGTCACCATCAAAGCTAATGATCTGTAGGCAGTGGTATGCACCACGGTAAACTAGACATCACACACATAGAGTACAGGACCTACTGAGGTAAGATATCTCCTATCTGCTTTATTACACAGGCATAGCCATGTTAAATTAAACTGATGATTTTATTAGCGCTAGGCTGTATTCAGTCTGGTTTTAAGGCAGCTCCTCCTTTCAGAGAGAGATTCCTAATTGAGTGGTTGCAGAAAGATGCAGGACACTCAAGTTAAGTATAAGACTGTAAGCAGCACTGAAGAACCCCTCTCCTGAAAACCCTCTGGAAATTACGCGTATGAAGGAGAAATGCAGTGAGCTACTAAATGCACCACATAAGCATGGGCTTGTAGACTGTGGGTGGAAGAGGTCCGTGATATCCTCTGGTCATGTCACAGGTCTAGATGACATAGAGGTTAGGACGTGAGAACGCACTGAAGCACACAAGTCCCGCTAACGCTAGAAGAGGGTGTGGATGGCAATCCTGTCTTGAAACACAACAGCTGAAGGTCAGCACAATTTGTAGCTGAACACAGAGACGATCCCATCATCTAGCAGGGATTTCTACTCCTCTTACCGCTCTGCAGTTTGAAATATTGCCAAGAACCTCAACAGAGGAATGAAAGGGATGAGAATCTGGGCAGAGTTCAGAGAACACAAACATGGAAAGGTCTTTATGAGGAAATATAAAAATAACTAAGTATGTTGAACAGTGCATTCAAATCATCTGCAGAGATGTGATAACCTTACAAATACTGGGAGCTATTATGTGAAAGAGGGAAAGCATATTTAGTGTGGTACAAAGGGGCACAGACAGAGCAAAAGAATTAAAATCCATCAGGTGTTTTACACCTGGGCAGCAAATACACTAATATAGACTACTAGACCGGGACTACCAGAACAGGACTACTGTTGTGCCCAAGCAGCACAACATCAACACACATTGATAGAAACTTGTATTTTATTCACACTGGAGGAAGGGAAGGGCTGCATAGCTCTGTGGCTCATCCCAAGCACCAGGAGAACGGAGGCTGTTTTCCCTGCATGGCTCTGGGAAGATACTGCGATGGCTTTGCCTGTTCTGGGTGCTGCTGGGCCACGTGAAATGGTTACCCTCTGCAGCTCACCGCAGGCTGCTCACCACCGCCTTCCTGTAATGGGTGACTGATCACCCCAGTTGCTGGAGCAACTGCTGGTGTGGCTGCTTTTTAGGTCAGGTCAGGAAAAAAAAAAAAAAAAAAAAAAAAAAGAATAACCCACTATTAGAAGTGCTGGAGCTCATCTGAATCATTTTGACTGGTTTGAGCTACGAAGTGACCATAAAAGCAGTTAAGCTGAGCAGCTGACGGGGTGGGAGAGGGTCCTAGGGGTAACTGCGTCTACAGGGCTCCGCTGCCGCTAGAACAGGATGTGCAACCACACTGCTGTCCCCTGCTCTATGTCGGAGAGGATGTTTCTGCTGGAGGAAAGCAGTTCTTTCTCCAAGCCCGTTCAAGCCCTCTCGGCTGAGAAACCATCACAGTTGCCAATAATTGTGGTGGCCTGTCCACTGGCCCACTAAGCTAGGACCACAAACTATCTGACACTTCAATTGCTATCAGCAAATATGAAATGTTCCTTATTGTTACCAGTCTGTGCAAGATTTAAAAAAATATTTAAAAAACCAATCATCCTTAAATAAGAAACTCTACTATGTTTCTGATCCCCTGCCTCACCCAGTATTTCACCTTAACAGAGTATGAAATGAGGAAAACATAAACAACCTCCCTGACCCCTCCGCACTGTGCAAGACTTATTTTTCTGTGGCTTTATTTGGCATGTAGCTTAAAAATGAGGTATTAAACAGTACCGCTGAGTGAAGATGTCTGTCATGGACAAGCATCCTGTCAAACTCCTAGTACAAACCCAAACCTGACCAGAGTGCTTCTGCTCCAGCTACTGTGTCTGAGAGCCGTGACCTTTCAGCCATCCAGCTTTGTCCCTAATGTGCTGCAATACCTTCAGAATGGTCTCTTAGGAGGATAAATGAGCTTAATGAGTAGTTCCATTCTGGGAGACTGCGCCTGCCAGTATATTCTGGGTTGTGTGGTTCGTTTCTTAAACTATAATATTCCCTAGGAAAAAGAAGGACAATTCTTGGCTGCAGGGTGGATACCGAAAGGTGGTTTTCCTAAATAATAAATTAGGTCAGTCTTTAAATAAGTCACCTCCTTCTCCCTGAATAAATATTTACTCCTTCCAAACTAATATTAGGTTTACGTGTCTCCCAACAACTTTGTTCTGTTCTGGTTTTCATTAGGAGTTCTGGTCAGCCACGACACATATCTACTAGATAGCTTCAGGGGATTAAAAAAAGAAACACCAAAAGAACAACAAAAAAAACCCCTTGGGCTTCTAGTTTTCAATAGAACCAGCCTTTGTTAACTCAGCAGCTGGCACAGTACACATTTTAAGGTAAGTTATTTCCCCAACAAAAATAACCCCTGGAACAAACTAGAAACAAGAATCTCCAAATGGAACTTAACCACTGGAAGGCAGGAGTTTGCATTTTCAAAAGCAATTGATAATTTATTAGAAACTGAATACTAGACAGGCCTTATCCTTCCAAAGCCCAGGGCTCTAAAAGGCTGACGTGTCAAAGATGGGGAGAGAAGCATTATTTCCAGGGCACAAGGTGCTGCTGTATATGGCGTCGTCACCGATATCAGGACAGAGCCTGGAGAACAGGTGTCAAACTATTAGAGAAGGGCAACAGGGATTAATTCAGAAGGAAAAAATTAAAGGGAGGGCTATTCCACTGCAAACGGTGAATCTTAAAGATGCCTGATTGTAGAGAGATCACCATTTTCAGAAGTTTGATCTTTTTCTGGTTAAAAACAATTTTTGTTTCAAACTGTTGCTCCCTAATTATTTTAGAATTTAGAAGTAAAGCTTCAAGGTTTCCAGTGATCAAATTATGGGAAAAAGAAGATCATTTTGTGCCCATCAAAAAGCTTTTGGTTTCATTTTGAGCTTTTAAAATGATCTGAAGGCAAATCAAAGAAAAAATTCCTTTTCACCTACCTCTGCTTAGTTTTCTTGGCATACAAAGCAAGCCCAGAGAGTGGCTTGTTTCTTACAATGCGAGCAAACATGAGAGGAAGAGAATGGCTACTTGGGAAATCCTTGGACAAGACCAAGTGGGTATGAAACTGTCCATGAAAAACTAAGGCTGGCAAGAATGGGATTTCTAAGGACCTGAGAAAGGTACTGTAGGACACCCTTTTCATAGAAGTGGTCTGGACAAGCAGCGAAGGCACTCTAAGGCAGAGCGTGATGCACTCAGGAAGGAGGCTATTTGACAGGTAGCAAGGACAGGGCATCACCAGCCAGGTCCACCTCATCCACGCAGTAACACAGCTCCTGAACATGGAAGACCCTGGCACCATAGCGAACCCTATGCAGCCCCGTGCTTCTACTGGAAGGCAAGTTTCTGTCCCCACTGAGCTCAGAAAGGCATTGACACCTATGCGTTTCCAGCTCCTAAGCAAGTGTCCTTATTTTCAATATGTGAGCACCACCGTACAATCAGTTAGAAGAGCACATAGGAGCTTATCACCAGGTGTTGGGGTAATTCACAGCTCCCCCATCTACAGAAGAAAGGCTAACTTTTTTTTAGGCTAACGTTCCTAAAGCAGAGGAACGGAAAACTGATCTTTTACCCTTGAATTTTAGGACAAACAGGATAATTTTCTTATCTCTATATATTCTTTCTTAATCTTGGCAACCGTAAGAGCAAACGGGCCTGGTATCAGTAAGCCTTACACACAACAAAACCCAAGCAATGGCAACGTAAGTCAGGTTAAGTTCTCAGCGGCTTTTATGATGAGAGGTTTGAATGTAGGGTTTCTTGCTCTGGACCAAGTACAAAGCCGTACTTGTTTATCCTTTCTGCCATAGAGTGTGTGCTTAGCTGAAGCAGAACAATCAGCTTGAGGAAACATTCCTAAAAAAAAATAATAAATGGATTTCATTTTTTAGTATTCAAAAAATGGGAGAAAAACAAACATGAAATTTCAGTATACGCCCGAGAGTTTTTTTCCAAGAACACTTGTATTTGTTATTAGATCAGTAAGTATGCTTTGCTGGCCACATCAAAGCTCTTTAATTTATCTGTGATAAATCTGAGGTAAGCTTGGAAGAAAATACCTTTTTTTTTTCCCATCAGCTAAAAAGAGTAAGCAGGAAAAAAAATATCCTAGACGTCAAACTAATCAAATTATGCACGTTTTTAGTCTCTAGCAGGTCCTTAAAAGTGATTTTGGAGAACAAAGCGGCCTGCTTTAAAATTACTTACAATTAGAAATATTTGTCATTTTTTTTCCTTCCAGGAAAGTCCCAGTGCTTTATCCCAAACTCACTGAAGTCACTGAGTTTTTCTGCAGTGATTTCCGTGTGCTTTGGAACAGGTTGCTGGTGCATTCAGATTTCTGCCAAGCAAAAGGCTCTGAACTAACCCCTACGCTAGAATGGGTGGGAATGGGCTTGATTCTCGCTATGCTGAGAATATCTTGCACAATGTTTAACACTGCAAATTTCCCCCTATCTTAACAGCTGATTTGCATGAAAACTAAAGGCAAAATATAGTCCTTAGTGAGTAGTGAAAAACAGAATACTGTGCTAAAGTAATAAAGCAACATGTAATCTGTGGTCAGAAAATATGACAAATAGATTAATTTCATTTACTCTGTCCACATTACTTCTGATTCTTATACTTTTACCAGGCAAAAACAGGGAAATAATTCTGCATCCATTAAAATAATGGGACTTGTGCTATTTAGTCCAAGCAGGAGAAGACCCTAGATTCTTTTGATGCTGTTCATAATTTGGGTTGTCAGGAATGTAGTAAGATTTACATGAAGAAATTTGCTTGGTAAACTAAATAAATAGCTAATGTACAGCTATGTATCTTGAGCTCATGGTATACTGTGAATGACAAGGATAATACTGGGTTCCTATACCATGCGTTGGTTTAATTAAGAAAGAAAAGGATGAGAAGTGACCTGATCAAAAGCTGTTAACAGCTACTCGGGGCAAGGCATTCTCAGAGCAGTGATCAGGCAAGGAAAGAACAAGATTCACTGGCTAAGAACTAAATCTAAATAAAGTTCAGATGGAAAATTATGTGCAAGTTTTCCACTGCAGCATCAGGATGATTTCAAAAGGGACGTGGTGGATTTGCATTCAGATGAAATCTTTACGATGAAATTTTGTTCATCGAACAGGAACTTGTGCAGAAATCTTTTAAAGAAGTTGCATCCTGTGCCATGAAGACAACATAATTATTAGACAATTGCCTTCGTATCACTAAGTGTAATCTATTTTCCATGGTGTAATGCCTTTAATTTTTTTAGGCTTTGATCAAAGCCTAAGTTTTTGTACCTGGAGTGCCCATAAATGCTAGCGACACTATGTCCAGGCATGAAGGTCCTGAAACGACATGTGAATGACCTTCTTATTTCTTAGTGACAGATCACAAGTAGGAAGCTGCTAATTTGTAGAAGAATGTCTTTCAAAATTCAACTTACTCACACCTTTTCCCCCCTCTTAATTAGGAACGCAACAGTTAAATTAAGCATTTGTAGATTGTGATTCTTAAACTACTGGGATGCCTCTGCAATCTCAAAGGTTAGAGCAGCTTTCTTTCAAAACACCTGCAGTGTTATTACTGTAAATAGTGCTTTTCTACAGCAATTCACACCCTAATCACTTCCCATCTGAGGAATGTCTGACTATCACTGTTATTCCTCAAAAGCTGTAATGAGATTGAAGCACAGTGTGAAAACAAAACTTCTACAGATAGTTGGAACACTTCCATTTTCTGTTTGTTTGTTTGGTGTCTTTTTTTCCCCAAGAGAAAGCAATTCAGTACTCTTTGGAGGAAAGAGGCTTTACTCATCATCCTTACCTGATGAGTAAGGATCTCTCTATTTGAGGCATGCTGCACAGCACTCCTTAAAGAAAACATGAACCTCAGCCCTTCCTACAAGTCTGCTCAGGTTGTGTTTATAGAATAAACTTACAGCTTCTCACCCTGAAGAAACACCCAAAATCTCTTTTGTTCATCACCACACAGTCTGGAAATAAACAATGGGGTGACAGCAGTTAAGTGTGATAACAGAATGATTGAGTACATTTTTTTTTTCAGTAGGGTGCACTAAATTGGATTTGGTCCACTTGTTATATTTGTGATGTTCCAAAATTGTGCAAAAAGGTGCTGGGGCAACAACTCAGCTGTGATGGATCAAAATAACTGAACTCAATAGGTTCAAACAAGCTGTCTCGCAGTTGTTGCAGTTTGAAGCAGGCTTCAATCCCAAACACTAGACATCAGAAAATTTATCATTTTACTTTGCATAAGTGATAGCAGAGGTTTTTGAGGTTCATCTTATTTTTCACATACAAGCATTTTTCTGGTGAAGTACAGACCCAGCATTTTAAGCCTACTGACAATAAGCTTGTTTTTACCTTTCACGGAACCGATGCATAATGCTTCCCGCACCTCTGGGGATTTGTTGATGCAGGTGGAAAACTACTGCTGGGTGCATTTCAGGAGAAAATGTCCAAGAGCACACAGGCAGACTCTCAGAGCTGGGGAAGAGAAGAGACTCCAACACTGCTATGTCCCAGCACTCACTCCTATACCTGAACTGCTATAGTACAAAGCTCTTCTATAGGCCTGGTAGGAAAGATTTCCTTCATTTTTAAAGTGTAAATCTTGTACATGTAGCTCATTTTTCTGGGTCAGTGAATAACATGGATGGTATGTTCTGAAACATAAAACTACTCCGTCTTTTCCCATCTTATTTATAAACTTGCCCTCCTTCTCCCTGCCCCATAAAGAACAACACAGAAGAAGAAAACTGAGGGCTTGGAAAGAGGCAAAAAGATGTGCCACTACCACCAAAAGAATCTAGAGAAAATCATACTGGATGTAAATTTTCCATTTCTGTATTTCTTCACAAAACAATGCATTTCTATCAGCTCTTCAGCAATCTCTCATTCCCTTCTACATAAAGCAGAACATTTGTACTGTTTGAAATGGCCTAATGTTTACAAAATGATTATGGAGGTACAGAAGACAGCATGAGCAACACGCAGACTCTTAGAAGTACATGATATTTTCAGACATTCCCCCCATTTTATGGAGGATACTATTCTGCAGAGATGTCAATGCAGAGATGTCAATGGAAAAGCATTTTAAATGCCTATATATCCAATAGGGGAATGCTTCCTGCGTCATCATAAAAGTCTTTGCCAGAAAGACTTTAGCACTGACTATTTATAAATTTCATCTTCTTAATTATGGTTGACCATAAATAGCATTTTGGTATCCCACTTTATATAAGAAAACCTGAGTACTATCCAGGACATGTAAGAAGGTCTCTGAAGTAATTTTTTAAAAGGATGCCATAAAGGGTTAACATAACATCTTTGTTTTGGCAGTAGATCTGGGTGGACTCAGACATGCCCACACCTTTTGAAAGCCTGTGCTTCTTGGGTGAGAGTGGCAGCAGAGGTACACGGGCAGAAAGGCTCCATCCGCTAGCAACACGAGTTTGGCATTAGAGGTCTTCCCTGGCAGCGTGCTGGCGCCGGGCTGGGGACCGCCTGGGTCCGGACTTCTGGCTTGCTGCTGGTTTTGCTAGCTTCAATCACACTTGACAGGAAAAGCAAAGTCTCTCTGGTGAGAAATGAAGCCCGACAATTGTTAGAAAAACAGCAGGTGCGCTGACAAAATTACAAGAGTTTTGACAAAATTGGGCCTATAATGGAGCACAGGGTTTGGTGCTGATGCGCAGCTTAGTGATGCACACAGCACGGTGAGAAGAGCTGCTTCTGAGAGAGCACACCCCTGGCTTGTATAAAGCAATACAATAGCAGTAATTAGGCCTAAAACTGATTAACATTTAGGCTCACATTCGTATCAGTTTCGTATTTACAACAAACTCAAACAAGCAGGTGATGGGTCTGTTACTATGATTCAATTTTCTTATCACCAGTACAAAGGTAAAATACTTTTCTGTTAAGACCACCCTTACGCACATCCACATCCACTCTCCTGGTCAGACAATGTTTTCATTTCACCTTGTTTCAGCTGTCCAGATGTGAGGGATCTCATCTTTTGCTTATAAATACTCAAAGGGTGGGTGTCAGGAGGATGAGGCCAGGCTCTTTTCAGTGGTGCCTGGGGACAGGACACTAGGTAACGAGGACAAACTTGAACATAGGAAGTTACACCTCAACACGAGGAGGAAATTCTTTACTGTGAGGGCACCAGAGCACTGGAAGAGAGGTGGTGGAGTCTCTGTCTCCAGAGACATTCAAAACCCGCCTGGATGTGTTCCTGTGCAACCTGCTCTAGGTAACCCTCCTCTGGCAGGGGGGTTGAACTAGATGATGTCCAGAGGTCCCTTCCAACCCCTACCATTCTGTGATTCTGTGATTCTCTACTTGCCTAGATGTCTCCACAGCCAACAGCAATGGAGGGTGTTGTGTAAAGGGTAAAGGAATTTGGCAGAAAATAAGTCCCCTTGCGTTCCAGCTTGTCCTCAGATATCAGAGGGGCTGGGGGCAGCTGGGCTTAGATTCTGAGTGATGCCCAGTTTGGCACTATAGGTCTGTTTGTGTTCAATGTATTGAACTACCGTGATTATGGATGCAGAATAGTGCGATGCACTTTCAGTCTAGTCCCGTTCAATGAACTAGCACAGCCAGATTTAAGGAGTTTGGTTGCGTTGAATGAAAACTCTCACAACTAGGTTAATGAATAGTGCAGTTTATTGAGGCAACAGAATTGCGGATTCTTTTGGATTGCAGGTGATAGTACCCTGTCTGCAAAGCACGTGCAAGTAATGTATCAGCATAAAACAACTTGAGTAATATAGTAGCATATAACAACCCTATACAGAGATTTCTAAGTTTCCCAGGGAAGCACTGGGTGTAGCTGAGTGTTCAAATCTCACCCAATAGGCATCCCTATGGGGCGGGGGAGGTGGGAAGAGAGGCTCAGCCCATCGACTGATCCCAGAAGTCAATGATGGTTCATGACGATACCTTTTTGACTTGTCTGTGATGGTATCTTCCCTAATATCCCTTCATTCTTAAGCCATATTTATACTATTTTTTACCTTTCAGGTGGAGCTTGAGTGACTCTAGTCATACATACTTTTGTTATGATTGGTGTAAAATTTCCTCGCTTCGCATTTGAAGGTATAGACTATCAAAAATTCAGAGTGCAGACTCAGTGAGGGGTGGTCACATCTTGGAGCCGGGTAGCTTTCAGGTGTGGATGGAGGTGTGTTTTGGTATTGTAATGACATTATAATGAGCAAAGTTCAACCTAAGGACATGATTTTTACAAAAAATAAGGAACTGTTGGCTCAGGGTAACAACTATGCAGCTTATCAGTGTTCATAGTACCGAAAGTTCCCATTCCCTGTGCCGATGCAGAGTTTGGCTACAGTATCTTCCCACTGCCCCACTCTCCATGCTGTTTTTTTCCCACCGTAGAATCTAAGATTGCAGGTTATGCGGCCTAGGAAACCACAGTGGAATACATTCCTTGCATATCAGCTGCACTCCACCCTGAAAGTTTCTTCAACGCTGTACTTTTTCTTAAAATGTGAATATACCTTTAGTTTCAAAGTCACCTCCAGCAATTATTCCACAGTGGGCAAGAGCAATTCTGGTGGGTGATTCTTCCCAGCAGAAGATGGGTGGGATAAGCAGCTCTCTGGAGATGTCCATCTTTCTGCCCAGGTTAGTGAGGAGGTCTAAGAGTTTGGCGGGACTGAATGCCTAATATCCAAATAGCTGAAGCCAAGCAAGACAAATCTCATGCTGCTCTAGATGGTTTCAGAGAACACCAAGCAACTTCAGCAATTTAAAGCAAGTTTGGCTGGTGGATACAGAGGGTAATTAATGCCTGACTCTCACCCTTTCTGGGAATCCCAGCTTTCCCTCTGATCAGATATTCATGTGGCAGTCCTTTGTTCTGCTGCATAGAATGACAGAATCACAGAATGGTTTAGGCTGGACAGGACCTTCAAAGATCACCCAGTCCAGCCTGCCCTACAACAGGCAGGGACATCTTTCATTATATCAGGATGCTCAAAGCCCTATCCAGCCTGACCTTGAACACTTCCAGGGATGGGGCATCCACCACTTCTCTGGACAACCTGTTCCAGTGTCTTACCACCCTCATCATAAAAAATTTCTTCTTAATATGCAACCTAAATCTGCCCTTATACAGTTTAAAACTGTTGCACAGTGCAGTCTAAGGGAAGGTAAATGAACACAGGCTGGGCTTAATGTTTCCCTCACTAATCAGCACTTCCTCCAAACAAGTTTTCCAAAAACACACATCCCGTCTGCAGTCTGATGACATAAGTGATCTTAATGCCTAGGTGTTTGCAGAACAATACCTACAGTAAAAACCTGTAAGACTGTTGCACGAGACAAGTTTCTTACCTTCTGAAATATTTTCAGAATAAACCTACTAGAGACAGATTCAGTATTACCCTTTTTTTCTTTGAAGTCTTTTTTTATTTGACCTTTGGAACAAATATTTCACAGGATTATTTGTAGCTAAGAAACACAATGGAGAATTTGGAATATTCTTTCTTTCTGCCCATAATTTGTTACTGTATATACATTTTTATTCTGTATTGTTCCTTTCCTTCTAAATTTTTCCACCTCTACCAGTTGGCAACTGTTATCGTCCAGTAACATTTTTTTAATAAAGAGGCATTCCTGAGAGTGGTTATTTCTGCACATGGCACCTCCAAATATTTTGCTTTATCTTAACTAAATACCCACCTTTTTTTCAGAGTTTTCCTGAGAATCGTGTGAGAAGTAGAGTAATTATAATCCATTTAATGTTGGGACTAATCACATCCTTATGGATAGCAGATACAGAGTTCTTTATAACTGAGACTGCAGGTTTTCCATAACCTATTTTTGACTCCATTTAAAGAGATTTTGAAATCAGATCACTAACCCAAAAATCCAAGGAAAAAAAAAGTAATCAAGCTTTTTCATATAAGATAGCTGCTTTGAAAATCCCTGAAATGAGACAATCAAGACACTGAGCTCCCATTCAGTTTTAAGGGGAAACAAATCACAACAAAGACCTCTTTTTAAAGTCCCTGTTGAAACCTCAAAATCCCTGTGACATAAATCATGCTGTTCCCATTTTGTAGACTATGGCTTTGATGCACACAAAAGGTTATGAAACTTGCTCAAGACCCCGTTCAAAGCCCTAGTGGAGATCTGCTGACTCCCCGTAACTGTATTTAACATTCAAGACCATCCTCTTCCCCAAAATGCTTGAAGGCCTTTCAGCAACTGAACAAGACACTAGACCAAACAAGAAAAGAAAAAAGGAGGGAGGAGGGAACATGACTCTAGCGTAGATGGGATATTTAACAGTGCTCTGGATGAACAGGAAGGATGCAGTAAGCACACCTTCAATCACCAATGCCTTCAAAGGCCTGACTTGGGGAGGATATAGCTTGCTTTGGGACTGCTGACTTTCTCTTACAGGTGATGCTCTCATCTTACTGCAGGGAGAGTTACATGTGCTTGTGAAGCAAAATTAGTCTGTCATGATATAGAAAACTGTCCATCAAAAAAAGAAATCAAGGGCTGTATGTAAATCAAAACCATCACCGAGCACCAGTCTCCTCCCAGGGCCCATTGCAAGGCCCAGTTATAAGCACTAACAGTTCATTTTTCTGGCATTAGAGGTTAGAACTGCATTTTTCTTTTGCCCTATTTTTTAATTTATGTTAACATTGGTCTTATCTTAAGTGGCCTTCAAATAATCAAATTTTGCCTATTTTTCCTCCAACTGTCTCTCCCATAGCTGACCTCTACAGTACTAACTAAAAAGCCATCAGTTTGTCCATCTTGCAGACACAATGTTTTGTCCACAGCAGCTGGTAAGAAGCGCTCTTTTTCTGAAAACATGCAAGCAGAAAATAAACTCAAGAATGCTGATGCAAAAAATAACTTGTTTTGACAAGTTCAAGTATTTTGTCAGTATATATCTGCAAGGTGTTGGTAGCAAAGCTAATTTATACTTCATCCTAAATATTGTAGAAGAATAACCAAAACAAAACACAAAACCCCCAAACGCTACTGTTTGCCAAGTGGGGAAAAAAAACCAAAACACACTGGCAGGAGAAAAATATTTACTTCCCAGCATCTAAAATTATTATGGGCATTAGAGAGCATTTAGAAAAATGCCTTTTAAAAAACCACTCAAGTGTTGTTTTAATAATTTGAAACAAGAGGCAGAGCCAGTGCTACTGATCCATGAAGTCTCTCTGTTCTTCCTTCTCCTAGCAGGCTGACTTAAGAGCTGCCAGTACTACCCTTGCAGCCTGATCTCTTTGTCAATCATCAGCCCTCTCTGTGCCAGGAGAGGTCAAAGCACAACTTCAGAAGTAAAGCACCTTTCCTGGAAAGGTAAAACCAGGACCAAAAGTTTGATCTGGCCAAAGCATGATCCCAAGCCATGGTGAAACGACTGGATTTCCACATTCTCGGCTGTTGTGCGTTGCCTGCTTTCTGTACCATGAAAATGCTGTGGGTTTTTTTTGGCCACCGGTTTCTGGACTCTTTGGAGGCCTGCAGAAAAAGATCTATCTCTGCTTTTGTAACAGCTACCCATTCGGTGGCTGTTCACTGCCTATTATGCAGAGGTTTCTTGATAAACAGTACAGCTATGTAAAACAGACAGCTGTCCCAGCATACAAACTGATAACTTGCTAAGTGTGAAGTCACACCTTCTCTTGACAAAACAGCAAAACTCTCCCCCTGGCCAGTTTCTCCTTGTACCAATCCTGTTGTAAAGCAAACTGACTGATGTTTTCAAAATGCCCTCTGCTTCCTTACAGAGAAACAACTATTACTCCACTCATATACCTTTTAAGACTTATTAAGCTCTCAGTCATCTTTTTAAGACTTTCCCAGTCCAAGGACTGAACGTTTTATGGTGCCATCCACAGCTGTAGACATTTTAACCTCAATATTTCTTCTTCTTGATTAGAACATGTACATAAAGCAGGCTCACAGAGTCCTCCGAGGTGCAAAATAATATTGAAACTCGAGTTGGAGACATTTGAGCCAACTGCTGTAGAGCCAGCTTTCCTCTCCAAGCAGTAAGACTCTAACGAAGCATTACGTGACGTGCCTCACACAGAGGAGCTAACAAGCCTTGACGAGCAGCTCGGAGACACTAATCTGAGTAATGCCGCGTTGGGCTCCAACACACCAGCCTGCCACAGTGCCAACACGGACCTCCTTGCTGGGCGGCATAAATGTGCCTTTCATTTCCCTACACAAATCTCCAGGGATCGCCCTTACAACAGGGACAGATGCAGACAGACATCAAATATGAAAGCCAGTGAAGTCTAAAGTCACGGGAGGTGATGCCGTACATCGTACAGAGGGCGTCATACTGACCAAAGGAAGGTCTGAGTTGCAAAAAGGGTCTTGTTTTAGAAAGCCAGGGGAAAAGTCATGGCTCAAAGAGAGTTTTCCTGATGACTTCAAGCAGGATAAACATTACGCTGGAACAAGAACTGCCTACGCTGCTGTGGCACCAAGAGGTTACTTTTTTGAAGCTTTGGAAAACTCCTAAGAATGTTGTGCTCCTTTCCTAAGGACTAAAAAGCAGCTTTTTCACTTCGTTTAAGTTCTCAGTAAAAATGGATTCAGATGGCAGAAATACAGTAGAAGGATAACAACTTGCAGTAGCACTTATTTACATCTGCTTCACTTTAATATCTTAAGCCTAAATACAGCTTGTTTAATTTCCTTTTCAATCCTGAATCATAAGTCTTCTGGTAATTTGATCCGTGCTGATGTGGTAAATCACACCTATTATATATATGTCTCTTATAAAAAAGGTGTTTTGACAGGGTTATAATTTTTACAGTTTACTTCCTCATCCAAAGTTACTCAGGAAACACTACTGCATTAACTGCCAGTAACGAGAATCATGGTTTACCATCCATTTGGTCACAGATAAACTGAAATAACCTCCCCCCAAAATTAAGTGTAGTCACGCAATTTACATTGCATTTACTGAGCATTCTTACTGGCTTTTTTTCAGCCTAAGGACAATAAATTAAAGCAGGGGGCAGGGTCCCAAACTCCCACCAGCTGTGCCCCATCCACAAACAGAAAACTGTAATGTGAACTTGGCCGTGTTTGAGCTGACAAACCCACTAAGAGACAGCACAGCAGTAATGGCTCATATTGCTTCCAGAGCAGCAAACACCTCTGCATGCTGCTCTGAAGGTGTTTAGATACACCACCTGGGACAACCCTGCTTCATGCGGAATGTGTAATGGGAGTTTTAAGGACTGGCATTTGTGTAACCAACTGCATAGGAAGCCACACTTAAAAAAAAATAAATCTCTCTCTTTCTGGGTTTTGCTTCTTATTTCAGTTATACTTGGGCAAAAAAGATGAACAGATTAAGCTTTCTAAATACACGGCTCATGTGTACCGCATACCACCTTAGCGCTCCCACTAAATACGTGCAGGTGTGTGGCACAGTAATAAGAGTTACAGAGAACACTGAGTGGGGACCCTTCCTTTGCAGACGATATTTTCATATTGTCTATGACCTATGTGGAGCGAACTGCTGTGGAATCTAACTGGAACTAATGAGTTACAAAAGCAGGTCAGAAAAGAGTTAGACACGGATGAGGAGACATCCCACACAAGTGCTGGACATCTGGACGTATATTCAGTAACCGGAAAAGTAAGAACTCTGCTCCCGTACGATCAGCAATTGGGTTTGCATGTGGTTTGAATAGTGCTCGACTAGCTGGGGCAATGCACCATTGGTCTTCACCACTAGTGTAGATGTGGTTGCGTTTCTAAACTTTCTTCCAGTGGTAAAGAGTGTTTTTCTTGCTTACAACTTTTTGGTAAGATGCATCACCATCAACTCAGACATGCTTTCTGTAAATGTGGATAGTGGTTAAAAAACAAAACACAAAAAACAAAACCCAAAAACCTTTCTAGAAGTTGCTGAAGGGAATGTTATTATGACTAAGAGGCTGGATTCACTGCACAAACCATCTATTTCTGGTGATAAAGCATAAAGGTTAAACAACTGAGGACAAGATTGCCAGATGTAAAATGGAAAGTTTCCAATTTAGGAGCAGCAGAGGAAGAACATGAATTAATATGCAAGGACCAAATTAGCAATATAAAAATCCTCCAAGCCAAACCAAATGCCATTGAAAATAAACTCAGGAACTCTCCTCCTTCTCTTCTGCTCCCTGCATTCCAAGGAGGACTGAATTTAGAATAACTATGGGGAATTTTAGAGAAATCTTACACTAAAATGCTGAACAAAGGCCTTAAAACATAGAGACGCTATGTGCCTAAAAGACTATTTCTGTCTTTATCATGCTAGATTGTTCTTCAGTACTTCTGTCTGAAAAAGGAATAAATGTTTTAGACTTTTTTTCTCATGAGTTTTATCTTTAGTGATATCGCCAGTTATTCTTTAACAGTTTTGAAACTGGGGTAATAACTGATAATTTCTACCTGGCTTATTAACTGGAAGAAAAAACAAACACACAAAAAATAATATAAAAAACACACCAACAACCAAACACTTGGCAAATACACAAAATCCACCCGTTGTTGACTTTTTATCCCAGACTGCATTTCAGTGCTGGCTTTGTTAGCTCTACGTATAGTGATACACTGTCAGGCTGGGGATCCTATGCTGCAATAATCTTTGGCAGATGGGTTTTACAGGTCTTACACACATTTTTCTGGCATGACCTGGCACATGTCCCACTCCAGGAAGAAAAGCTATTTCACTGCGAATAAGTCAAGTTTATTATATAACATGGGAGGAATTAAATAATAAGGGTCTGCTCTGGCGTTCCTCAAATTGAGAGGATATCATGGATTGTTCATTTCATGACAAGGGCTGTTATGGACTTTGAATTGGACTCCTGGAAAATGGGTGGGCCAGTTTAAACATCAGCACCGCTAGAGTGATGGTTGGTTTAGCTCTGGTACAGCTTTTCTCTTGAACTTGCATTTTGGAAAGCTCCCACAAGATCTGGCAGAAATAGGAGCTCCCACACACAACCATGATCCCGTCACAGAAAGCAGACAGACACAGGGAACTGCACTGAAAATAAATGAGACAGACGTATGTAAGAAAAAAACCCAATAGGAAACAGTACATTAAAGCCTGAACAAAATTTAGGACTTTTAAGATAGCACACAGTGGCATAACATCTTATAGTGCTACACCTTTTATACAGCTACGTGGTGCCTCTGCATGTGCCTGTGCTCCCACATGGACAGGCACTAAAATTACTGCATAGAAAATGTAACCAAGGGTAAATCAGTGATACTCAAAATTAGCACAGTAATTTCACTGCTGATCCCTCAGATTCAATCCCTGATCACCTAGCAATATCCCTTGCAGGTTTTAACATCTGATCCTACTGGTCATAAAACATAATCCCAACAGCCATATGTGATATTTTTGAGCCACCTGACAGTGAAGCCCTACTTTCACTCTTGTAAAAGCCATGATTATGTCAAACACACAATTGCCCTCTGCATTTTAAGAGACACAAAGCTCGCAAAGTGGTTTTAGTTGACCTAATATTTAGGTACATCCAGACAAACAGAAGACTGCAGAACTAAGAACCTCCTACCTTATGTTTCAACATTCCTCCCCAAAAGCTGCATCTGAGGTTAAAGAGCAAATAACATCCCAAAATACCAAGATTGCTCACATTATGTGGGCAGCCTGAAAAACTCCACAGAAATGCAAATGTAATCAATTATTCAAAGAGGAAAAATACTTATTGATAACAACTCATCTCTTACATTGTTTCTCAGCACTGAGATAAATGCTATAAATACATTTCACAAGTATGAACAATATGTTAATGGCTAATGCTGATGGCAGAATATGGCTGGAGAGGAAATAGTGGGTACTGGGTTATGCCCTTCACCTGACAGGTGAGCATACCTGTATCTGTGATTCCAAAGCGTAGTTCTTAAATAAATCATTAAATATATTGAGCAGGACAGGCTACTCTTCCACAGTCGAAAAATCATATGGAGCATTAACAGGAATTAAAATCTATTCCCTCTGAGTTTACTAATGAGATTCATCTCACCTGAACTTAGCTGTATAAGCAAGTCATCTAGTTCAGCTTCACCTGTGTCATTACTGGAGAGAGGTAAAGATTTCCTGATTCAAACTAACCTAAGGTAAGCGCCTCAAATAGCCTGGAAGATTTCCCCTTCCCCAACAAACCGTTCAGTGCTCTTCACTGACTGTGGCACAAGTGTAGATGACTTGGCCAGACTGGGCACATACCATTTAGCTAAAAGCAACATGAAATAAATCTCACCTCATGTCCCAGAAAGAACCTGAGAAACTCCCTCAGGAAATACCCTTGTCAGGTCAGAGATAACCTAATTAGCACTTGAGAGGGTTTCCTGCCAGCCAGCTACAATCAGTGGCTCCCTACTGTTTACAGGGAAGACAACTAATGGCATATGCAGAAGAGTTAGGATGGAAATCGACTTGTCTATCAGGAGACAGGCACCACTATCCAAGCATCTCTGATAGAATATGAACATATGATAGTGAAGGAAGGAAGATCAAAATGCTCTCAAGTGTGCAGATAAAACCAAGATATGTCTTTATTCTGGTAAACTGTATCCGATCAAGCTCTTCACAGTGTTGCAGGTGTATAGCAAAGAGGGAAGTATAGCAAGGGGAAGCTGACAATGAGAACATGGGAATTCTAAAAAGGGAGAAAAAGAAAATACAGAAAGCATCTGAACCCACAAATGTAAGTGTGAGCCCCCACGAAAAATAATGCACTACAACTGCAAGATCAAACTTGGGCCGATTAGATTTGATTTCTCATAATCTACTTTTGCCCAAAATAGATTACATCTCTCTAATGCACTTATTGAACTTCCTGCAACTTTAAGGGTTTGACTGCTAAATCTGCCAGCTAAAATTTGTCCACTGGCATGTCTTCTGAGGCATCTTACTCCATGTCTAGACTTTGAGAGATCCTGAACATGCCAACAGTTGTATTTAGGTGACTGTTGTTCCACACGTGTGTTAGCCTCAATATTTTGGGAAATTTCACAACTTGTTAGTGAACAACCAAAATCAGCTAACATAGCCAAAACAGGCATATTCGGGTTGTTACTGGAAGGCAGGAAGGTGAACAACAAGGGGCAAGCATATAGGTATATGACTGCGCAACCTAGAAAAAGCCTGGTAAGCATAAGATAACATACAAAGCTGAAGAGCTGTGGTTGCAAATGCTGTAACTTCGTAATGAACTTTCTCTCCAAAGGGTCAAAACTAAAACCTCCATCAAAACTACAGAAATACCAAATATTCTGCAACAGTGTTCACACCCTCGGTGTTACTATAACAGCAGCACAGATATATAAGAACTGGAGTGCAGCTGTCAGTCAAACATTTAAACTCTTCCTTGAAGTAGGTCAGTATTTCCAGGCAACCAGAACAAAAAAACAAAACAAGTGACCTCCGTGCCCGTTATAACTAATCTCTAGCAGAATCTGGGTTTATGAAATGGCTGGGCATGATGCAAGTGTTGGCCACTGCACTGGAGAGACTGGCCTATTTGTCACTCTAGAGAAATGGTTATCAGACAAGAATAAAATTGTAATAAAATAGCAGAGGAGATGGCAGATGTCTCCCACCCCTAAAATGCATACCTTGCCCCTGAAAATGCATGCCTTGGCAGTTCAAGACTGTCCTTTGACCACACAACATGGCCTTAAGGATGTAGGCTGACCATGACAGAGATTTTTACCGGCAATACTCTCGAAACAGAATAAAGCATTGCTTCCGTTGGAGTAAAGAACTAGGTGGTAGTTTGCCAGCTCATAAGGGTTAGATATCCTCAGCAGTCCACAGAACAGAACACCCTATTAGCTGGGTAGCTAGCAGCTTCTATGGACAGGCTGTGTAGGTGGATCCTAGAAATAGTAAAAGGGACAAACTTATTTCTCTCAGCTTACATCTTGCATCCACCGAAAGCTTAGTCTGAACTCCCCTCGTTACCACTTCCTGGACACGCAGCAAAGATTAAACCAATTCATTCAGAAACGTGCAGGTCATCTTCCTAAAACTAAATCTAAGGCTTGCTTTATCAAATTTTTCAGAATCCAAGATACATTTGTATATGTACATTTCTTCAGTTGAGCTCAAAGTTAGGGTCACTCAAGCTCCTGGAACAGGATGTCACTGTTATGCCCTCTGCATCTCCTCTCCCCTCCTCACCACCATAAGCACCTACCTAGAAAAAGCTATAAACTAGTGCCTTTCGCACGTTTGCATTATGGTTGCGTTTTGGGTGTGGGTCAACTTTTGCGCTTGACATACATCAGAGGAAGCTACTGCCCATGCCTATGCAAAGTTATCAGTAAGAGGTCAGTGTCTTGGCTTTTAGCATCGAGTCATCTCCTCACCTGATGATGATGCCATTCACTGAAATGAACTCTCCCTGGCCCAGCACATGGAGGCTCCCACTGTCTTGCTTCCACATGCTGGTGAGACAAGGTCAGGCAGTGTGTTGCTGCAGGGTTTATATCATGTTTCTGCTGCGGATCTCTTCTGGGTGCAAACACGGCTGGCCACTAACATAGTTGCCTTAGTGCCAACTACCAAGTGAAAACACTGAGGCTAAAGGTAAGCCGTGGAAACTGGTTCGCCTCCCCAGCTATGTGAAGTGAAACAAACTGTTCTGCTTTTAATTAACTTAACTGCTCTCAGTATATGTGGTTGCTAAAACCAAGCCTGCACAGGGTAAATCCTGCAAACTGGGCATAACCCTGAAGTCGTGCATTTGGCTTGCCAGCTGCATTGCCCTTACTGTATATATACACAAAAGGTCCACATACCCAAAAGGCCTAGTGCTGCAAGGGGAAAGGAGCGGCATCTCTTAGACCCCTGCAAACGGGTAGCATCCTGGATTACACGGCAAGAGGAGATTTGGCGTTCAGACTTCTCCTGCTGCTGCATCAAGGTAGCCAGCCTGTCCATCCATAAAGGTTGTGTAAGCCTGGATGAGGCATCTCAGCAAGTCCTGCCCAGTGTCAGGGAGCCCCCTTCTTTCCCTATTTTCATCTTCCTGACCAGCCAACATCAGTAACAAGGAGGAGGGAAACCCAGAAGAACCCATTTAAGTCTTGTTTATTCGCTGGAGTCCTCAAACACTACCATAGTAAAATTAAGGCCTCCCAGACAGTGCTTGAGACCACTACTCTAACAAGTTCTTCTGGAGGACTGATCTGCTAGCAGGAGGAATGCCCTAGCTAAGTTATGCCATCCTAACTAATAAGCCGTTCCATAAAACATTGGTCTATAGCATGGTTGTCAGGATTTTCAATTCTGGTTTTCAGTTCTGCTGACTAGATGACATGTGGAAGGTGGAATCTGGAATCACAGCATCAGACAGAGCTGAACAATACATGCTATTCTTTGCTCTTGTATAGTTTCTTTGGAAACGTACTCTGACAGATTCTTTTGGCCACCTCTAGCAATAGTCATGGTCTCAAGATAACACGGACACGTGAGAGCAAGTAGATCTGTGCACAAGGTAGCCACCTATACTTCTGGGCTGCGGTCTGCTTAACACAAGCTACAGTGTCTCTCCAGGGTGCAGCATGTATCTGCAAAAATTAATCTGCGGACATCCCTAGGTCTTTCAGTGGAGATTAACAGTATCTTCTTTGGCAGTTAGCCAGAGGCATGTGAAACAGCCTACAACTGCTCTCATGACTTCCTATACAAATGAAAGAGCTTAGTAATAAAAGGCAAGCATTTTTCTTTCCCAGTAGTGAAGCTCAGGCTGGAAAATGTACCTGAAGAGTAAATAAACTGCATACATATAGTTGGACAGACTATAGTTGGGTTCTCCTGTGCACTGCAGCTGGCTACATCTCAGAAGATTCGCACAGACATCCCTTGCTACTAGAATAAACTCTACTACCAAATGAAATTGCTCCCTACCAGTCTAACAGAAGAGCCTCTGCTACATCCCCCAATGAGTTTACTCACTGTCAGCCCGGCCCAAACTGAAGGACAAAGACACAGTAATATGAGCGGAGCCGCACCTTTCTGAAACTCAAGGAGTGAACACTGACTTCACCAACAGATTCAGACTGCTACTTTCTGCTTTCAGCTTTTGGTGCACCAAGCTCACTCACAGAAGAAACTGAGTAATCCCAGGTAGTTTCCTTCTGAATCACATCTAGTGACATTTGTGTTCTGGAAGAGATGAGACAAGCTTATTTCCTCTGGTGAGAAATGTCTTACCCTGACAGCATGGTTTGGGACAAGAAGCTGCTCTGGTCTATTCGGGTAGTAGTGGGAGATAATCACAACCCAACTCCCCATAGACTGGCGTTGCCAGCAAAATAAGGCACCTAAGAAGTGAAGTGGTCGCAGGGCAAGTCATCATGTGGCTATTTTAGAGGCCACGAGTGGGATCTGCTGTGCCCTTCTAAGGATTTGGTAACACAGCTGTATCTTCTTCTCCAAGGCTGGAATTGCTTTCAGTGGCAAGTTGACAGAAGAGAGGAAGAAGGGAGCTATCTTGGAAACTGTATGCATTGCCCACATCAAACTCTCTTCTCTCCTCCTCTTGAGTTTTGAAGAAAGAAATTGACATTTAATGTAAAACAGCCTGCTTTGATAGCTGCCTGAATGCCCCACTAAACATTTTCCACACCTCAGGGGAGACTAATATCCGGTCGTAAATTCCAATTTGTCATGGATTTTCTAAGTCACAGGTTGACAGAAGAAGCTGTTATCACTCTCTGATCAGTATGCAGAGACCATTACACTCTTCAGCAATACTCTTCATGGACACAGCAAGAGTTAAGAGAATAGATTAGAAAAGCAAAGCCCTTTGGTTTTGAAAATAAGGCTCCTACAAAAACGTTAGCAGAGATTATTTCACCAGCACAGCACTGAGTCAGTAATAAAATGTAATTCCCTGCTGGACGAGTGCCATTATTTGTTGTGATTGTAGTTATCACTATTCATCTTCTATTTCCATACCATGTAAATGTATACTGTACTTTGTAACAGCACACCAAAAACAAAGCCCTTGCTTAGAAGAGTTTTAACACTTCTGCTCCAGTGACAAATTTAGTTCTATCAAATATTTAACAGCAGCAGCAATGTGTGCATCCCGAATTATTTGGAGCAAGCATTTACATGTGTGATCCACAACTCCAGCCATAGCTGGTGAGCACTGGAGGACTGTAACTGCAAAGAAAAGATCACCCTCCCACCCTCCCAGTCCAAGATAATAACGCAGAAAAGTAACTAGCGAAACATGATTTCACTGTTAAGATTGCAAATTTACAATCTCTAGTCTTCAACCTCCATCCCTGGGTGATGGAAATGAGAAAGAGGAACAAAGAGAGGAGACTAAGATGATCACAGGGTTGCAAAGGTTACACCACACACAAAACAATTTTCTACAGGTTGGGCTCTAACGCCTTTGTAACTTCGCTACATTTAAACCAACTAAGAAAGACTTCTGGCTGTGATCCAGCATTCCTAACTTAAGCATCTGCATTGAATTTAAGTTCTAGGTGACCTGTGAAACTGTCCTCCTAAACTAAGTGCCTAATTTCCTCTGTATAGCCAAACAGGAGAGATGCCCTTAAAGGCCTCCAGAGAGAGGCCCTATTAACTTCACTTGGCTAAGAAACCTTCCCTCTTTACCTGTCAAGGCCCTGACTGCTCTTACAGGTGGACCTGCAAACTCCATCACAGAACAACACAAGTCTGCAATTCTCCAGCATGTTTCATTCCTCGACATACGCTGGCAATTCAAACTCAACAGTTTCTTTCAATTTATTCAAAGAATCAGGTCTTTTCCCTTTCCACCATCTGACTCTGGAAAGCAGTATCTTTTGAGGGACTCTCCAAAATATCCATAATTTTTCAATGAAAGCTGTCTTCTTTCTGCGAAAACAAGCTGCACCTCTCCTCAGCTTTTTACTTTAGGTTGCATCACCCTTTGCCGTTCTATCCTCTGATAAGTGTTGCCAACTATTAGCCACTGAGTCACTGATTCAGCAGTGGCTGCATGAGAATGGGTCATCCGAGTCCACACCACTCGGCAAGACAGGAGGAAGAAGGCCCAGCCTGTGCACCAGCTGCCAAGCGGTCAGCATAGCAGGAGAACAGTCATTTTCCTCCACATCAGATTACTGGCATGATCTGCCTGTGTAGGCTGCTCCAGAGGACCTCGCAGCGGACGCTGCTTGCATGCTGCTGAACCTCCTCCCGATGAGCTGGCCTGAGCAGCAGTAGGCTCTGCCTGCCCCTGCTTTCTCTCTGTCCTGTAGATCTTGCATCATTAATTGCTGCTTGTATCTAACAGGGGACAGATACTTCAGCAGCCAGGAGAGCAGCATGTGGAGGATATATGATAGAACGCACAGGGTCTGACTTGAATCTTTACTTGGTCACTAACCAGTATATAATGTGCAATAGAGGACTTTCCTCTGCTACTGTAAAGCAAAAGTCCCTGTCTCAAGTAGGTGACTGTTGTAATTCGCTGTCATTTGCTGTAGTCTGTGTTTGAATGCTACAGTCCACCTTTGAGGTGTCTCTCTTGCAGCTGTGCGGGAGGCTGGCACGAAAGGGAGCCCATCAACGGCGCAGAGGACTGCCCTAGCACTCAGATACGTCCCGTCTCGCAGAAGGCCTCTTTCAGAGCTATGAAGTACTACGTAGGTACGAAGTCAGCCAGAGAAGAGTTGCTGCTCTCTGGCAGGCCTAGGGGAGCACACAGCTGCAGCTATACATTCATTACCCTGCCCTACCTACACAAGCATCTCTATCGAGGACAGCATTTGCATCACAGTCTGCCTGCACGACACCACAGGGAAGTGGCAAAGCTGGGGCGGGAAGAGAGAGAGTGAGTCTGGCTTGGTCAAAAGGTGGTAAAACTGATAAAGTCATCAGCATAAGACGGATGTGGGGAGAAAAGCTGTCATGTATTACTTCCTTATGTGATGTTTATACTTCAACATTTTTTCCAGAAACAAAAAAGTCTAAGGAAACAAAGTAAAAGTCACGTCCAATCACTTGTGTTTCTCCTGGCATGACACCTTTCTGAGAAAACAGCTTCTCTAAACTCACGCCCAGCAACTTTCATGACCTTGGTACAAACCTCTCAATCTCGGTTCCCTGTCACTGGAGTTAGTGAGAACCTTAGTTTTTATCTCCAAAAATAGCAAGTTTCTAGTCCCACCTCACTCACTGGGGTTGGAGGATGTTCAAAAAGGTGAGTTGGTGAAGTTTAAAAAAGGCTAAAAAAGAAGGAAAAGTGAGCAGATTAAAAATATATAAGCAAATTATTCTAACTTCCTGTTTTGTTTTTTATTTTTTAACTGTAGGACAGGAGGTTTTCCTAGGGACTGCTGGAAGGTGGAGATAGGTGAGCTGCTACCAGGGACTAGGATTCTGCAGAGGGCCGTAAGGACACCTCATTCAGCTCTGCTCCCAGCCAAAAAGCTGTGCCTCAACAGGTGACGGAGTTCCTAAACTTCCACGTTCACTGCCCCACAGGGATTAGTCCGACAAGTGCCTTTGATGCAGATGCAAAGGCAAACTACTCCCAAATTAATCTGTGTAAGTGTCACTCAACAGTAATCCAAACTCTGCAGTAAAAGGAACAATTCTGACTTTTACTCTGGCGCAGCGTAAGCAGTACAAAGGGCAAGGCACTTTGCTAGGGCTCCCAAAAGAGCATAAGTGACATTAATACCAAAGGTACACCTTTTCTCATAGTCACGTCTACTTTTTTGGCAGCAGAGAGCGATATGGAAAATTGCAGGGGGGAGAAGCATTCCAGAATTAATGTCCCAGTACCAGTATTTGTTAATATTTTTAACAGCTTCGGCAACAGGTGGTACTTCTTTTTTTTCAATGTAGGAGACATGAGACCTTATTTCTAAATCTATTTTGTTTGGTAAAGGCTAGATTATTAGCACTATTACTTAACTGCAAGAATAGTCCTTTACTAGCCCTCCTGCCACCCATCTCCCTCAACGCCAGAAGTGTTCGGAGTTAAGGACAACTACAGGCGAGCAAGGTGCCAGGCACAGCCTTAGGTTAGTGATGCCTATGTGTGTGATTTGGCTAGGCTATTTTTGGTTTCGTTTACAGAAATAAGGCCGTTTTACTTGTGTTCCCATGCATGTGTACCTACTGGTGGGGGAATATCCCAGGGTGAGATTTCTTGTGCGATATGAGTTTGTGAAATAAAAAGCTGAGTCTGCCGATGTTGAAAACGCAGCCTATTCTAAGGTTGGTTTTGTTTTGTTTTTTTTCATATGCCTTTCTTGCAAGAGGAGAGTCACTGTCTGCCTCGGTGCTTACGTCAGCCTAGAGGACCCCTCCCAGACAGCCTGTGGAATCAGAGTGTAAGCTTCTTGGCACGTGTTTCGTTTCTGTTAGACTTAGAAGCATCGGAAAGAAAACTAAAGTCTGCTTTCTCGGAAAATATGTTCTTCTCTCAGTCCCCAGAAAACCTTAGCCTTAGCTACTACGAGATGACTGTCTGGCACGGAGAGAAAAGCAAAACAAAAATTCTGTAAAACTGGATTCTGAGTGCATAAATGTTGGTGCAACAGTCATTTCAGTCTGATTTACAGATAGCAAGGCTGTGCTCTAAATGTATAGCCCAGATCATTTAAAAAATTTAAAATTCTGAAGGAGATAAATGACCTAACACTCCATCCATGAGCACCGGGAATCACGAAGTCACAGGGAATGATGACACTTGAGATGATAAATAAAAAGCATTCGCTTTGAAGTAAACATTCGGTGGAAAGACTGCCTCATTCTTTAGAAAAGCAAACATATCTCAGGCTCGCTAATTTGGATGTCGTGAAACCTCACAGTCCTAACTCAAACGCAGAAGCCTCTTCCTTCACTCAGTGAAGATTTAATAGCAGATTACTTGAGTGAGGTCTCATATTGCTAAAACCAAATTAATACCTGAAACTATACAGTGGTGTAATTGACCGCTCACACTGGGAAGTGTCCGCATAAAGGCTTGCAAATAAAACACTACTTGTGATGCTTACATTCACTTTGCCATACACTGTCCTTCCTTTAAAACGCAAAACACTAATACGCCCCGAGCATAAAAAAAATGCTGCTTGCTCATAAATCAATGATTTACTGCGAGATCCCACCGATCCGAGAGGATTTGCTTTCACCTGAAGGTACAGGACTGTAGGAACTTCCACCGTTCCCAGTAAAGCGATGAGAGACACCAGCTCCGGGGGCAAGTGTGAGCTTCTTCGCGCTTGGAGTGGAAACCAAAGCCCTTCCATGATGGATCTGCTTGCCGCCCTGCTTCCACACCTCCGCTCGCCCGCATCCCCACCGCCGGCTGCCACCACCGCCCTCCCCGTCCCCGGCGCCCACCCTGCCTCACCTGCCGTACACCAGGCACTCCATGTGGTTGATCTCCTTGTCGGAGCGGTAGCGGCTGTAATCCTCCCATAGGTCCTTGATGGCGGTGACCGCCAAGATGAAGAGCACGGGGGCCAAGGCCAGCTCCGGCTGGAAGGCGTTGACGGCCGGCACAAAGTTGAGGAGGGCGATGAACACAAAGTAGACGTTGGCCAGCCGGTGGAACTGCTCGAAGAGGTTCTTGGGCAGGAAGGAGAGGGCCGTGTACTTGGTGGTCTTGAGGCGGTTGCTGGCCAGGACCGTCCTCTTGGACTTCTCCGCCTCGGCCTCAGGTAACAGCAAGCTGGAGCGCACCAGCCGCGTCTTACTCTCCTTCTTCTTCCTCCGCCTCCTCTTCCTCTGCCTCTCCTTCCCCTCCGGCAGCACCTGGCGCGATCCCTCTCCCCCAGCCGTGCCCCGGGACATCGCTGCCGCCCTCCCCGCCGCCCTCGCCCGGGCAGCTCCCACCGCCAGGCACGGCCCTAAGTTATCATCCTCCGCCGCCCGCCACGGCTCTCCTTTCCTCTTCCCCTCCGGGGGGTGTGGGGGGAGGAGGAGGGTTCTCTCAAACCCTCTCCTAACCGCTCTGCCGGGACCTCGCTCGCTTTCTCCTCCTCCTCCTCCTCGGCCGGGGAGGGGACGTGGGCAGGCGGCGAGCCGAGCCCTCCTCCGCCTCCTCCCGCCGGCCTCGCCCCGTCCCGCTGGCGGGCCGGGCGCCGCGGGCCGGCCCAGGGCGCGGGGGGCTGCGGCGGCCGCCGTCCCGTACGCCATGGCGGGGCCGCCGGCGGGGGCGGCCCAGGGCGGGAAGGGGTGAGCGGCGCTTTCGCGCCCAGCACGCCCCGAGGGCCGGGCCGCCGCCCCGCTCCCCGCGCCGGGACCCGGCGCCCCGGGGTACGGACACTCCCCCCGCCCCGCTCCCCTCTGCGCCCCGCGGTGCGGACCCACGGGTGACATTTTATCGGCTGCTTTGACTTTCCGTTAGATATGGGGAAGAGGAGGAGGAGGAGGAGGAGGGGGGTTTGGGTGTAGAAAGGAAAAAATTTCCTGCCACTGAGGCGTTGGCAGCGCCGCAACGGCCCGTATCCAAGGTCCCCGAGCAGCGGCCGGTGGGAGTCTTTATCAGCTGACTCATGTCAAAGTACTCCGTCTTCTGACCGAAACCCTGCATCTGCCTCCGTGGTACAGCACGGCGTCTCCAGACTTCTCCTGCCTGGTGCCCCCCGGTTCATTCGGTGGCGGCCGCAGGTGCTTGGGACAACCCCAAAGGTGGCAACCGAAAAGGAGGTTTCTGATGGAAAGCCAAAAAGGAGGATTCTTGATGGAAAGTGTTGGGTGCCGCCAGCCCCGCGCACACCCAGGCAGTGGGGTGCTGTGACCAGTGTTCGGGTTTACATGGATTTTTCTGCTTCCTCGTGGTAGGTGCTTCCAGCGAGGGATGGAAAATGCTCTGAGGTCTGCGCTCCGCATTTTTCTGGAGAGACATGCAGTTGCGGGTGGAGACAGAGAGCGTGACTTGAAATACAGAAGAGAATAATCCAGGTTGAAAGACTTAGTCCAACGTCACAAGCAAGTAAATGTATGCAGATGTTTAAGAACAAATAATATTATAATAAGGAAGATCATTGCTACCGGGCATGACATGAGACTTTGCAGCATCACTTTAAGTTGGGATTTAATAGCACACCCTTTGAATATGGGATTCCTCAGGCAGCATAAAAAGCTTCCACAGGTCACTCCAGGCTGTGTCTAAACTGTATAGCACAGATGCATTTTGTGGTGTGACCCTTCGTCCTGATCCTGTGATATGCCAAGGTGGGATCGCATTGAATACAATAGGAAGCCCCTGATACTTGTCAGCAGGTGTCTTGTTATCACGGAAAACAGATATAGAGTATACACGTCTAGTCTTGATATGTGGCCAGGAGACGACACCTTCTGGGGAGAGTACCTGAGTCCCACAGTTCAGATGCTGCTGTGACAAAATCCCTGAAAATCAAGAAGTGAAAGCCATTACTTCTGAGTCTCACAGTCAGTAGTTATAATGCGGTGCTGTGTTTTCATCCTTCCTTCCTCTATTTGCAATGTTTGTAGTTACTTTTAAAAGTGTGTAGATAATATCCATAGTATCTGTTTAATATCTTTATCAACAACCAGGTCAAGGCGATCGAGTGCACCCTCAGTAATTTGGCAGATGACACCAAGTTGGGCAGGAGTGTCAACCTACTTGAGGGTAGGAAGGCTCTACAGAGGGACCTGGACAGGCTGGATCAATGGGCTGAGGCCCATGAGGTTGAACAAGGCCAAGTGCTGGGTCCTGCACTTGGGTCACAACAACCCCATGCAGCACTACAGGCTTGGGGAAGAGTGGCTGAAGAGCTGCCTGGTGGAAAGGGACCTGGGAGTATTGGTTTACAGGCAGCTGAATATGAGCCAGCAGTGTGCCCAGGTGGACAAGAAGGCCAACAGCATCCTAGCCTGTATCAGGACTAGTGTGGTGAGCCGGACTAGGGAAGTGATCGTCCCCCTGTACTCGGCACTGGTGAGGCCCCACCTTGAGTACTGCATTCAGTTTTGGGCCCCTCGCTACAAGAGGGACATTGAGGTGTTGGATGTGTCTACAGAAGGGCAACAAAGCTGGTGAGGGGTCTGGAGAACAAGTTTTATGAGGAGCGGCTGAAGGAGCTGTGATGGTTTAGCCTGGAGAAAAGGAGGCTGAGGGGAGACCTTATCGCTCTCTGCAACTACCTGAAAGGAGGTTGTAGTGAGGTGGAGGTTGGTCTCTTCTCCCAAGTAACAGGCAGTAGGACAAGAGGAAACGGCCTTAAATTGTGCCAGGGGAAGTTTAGGATGGATATTAGGAAAAATTTCTTGACTGAAAGGTTTGTCAAGCGTTGGAACAGGCTGCCCAGGGAAGTGGTTGAATCACCATCCCTGGGGGTATTTAAAAGACATGTAGATGTGGTGCTGAGGGACATCGTTTAGTGGTGTTTTTGGCAGTGTTAGGTTGATGGTTGGACTCGATAATCTTCAAGGTCCCTTCCAGCCTAAATGACTCTATGATTCTCTAATTATGAACCTCTTTCAGGTCCTGAGGGACTAGGTGAGTGCTAGTTCAGCACATGGCCTGAAGGGATTGTGTGAAGACACAAACCCTTTATCAATCCTGCTGTCAACTCTTCTGATGCTACTGCAAACTTAGCAGGTATTTCCTGGGTTTCCCAGCTCTTGAATATGGAAACAACAAGGTTTTACTTTGTGCAAGGGGAAAAGGGAGAATTGGCCTAGGTTTCTTTGCCAGGTCTGCTCCTTTCTTGATAAGGAAGAAGTACAAAATTGTTATACTGTACAGGAAAAGGAGACAAAAAGCAGCTCTGAATTTGAAATTTCTGTGTTCATTTTTTGCCTTGGTTAACCAGTTGCCGACTTGTTTACACTTGGGATTAACTTCAAGCATAAGATGGAATGAACAAAAATCCTTTTCCTGTGCTTCAGAAATGCTGGAATGGGATGAGGAGGACACAGTATCACTCTGCAATGTTCCCAGAAACCAAGCTTCACCCACCTGAGGGCTCCTTGCAGGCAGCTGCAGATACTCCAAAAAGTGGGTTGCCGGACTTTTTGCCACTTGTCTGCTGGCTTCTGTGCCCCACTGTTTTGTGGGGCTCTGGTTCACCACTGGCTCCGAGGAGCTCAGGCACCGTTCGGGCTTCATCTTTTCTCTGGACGGCCCTCTGGCTTGTTTACACAACAGTTGGTGGTTAGAGGAGAAGCAACAGTAATCTTTGCTGTTTCCTGATGTCAAAGCGCATCACCTCTCAAACTGTTTGTATCTCTTTCAGTGCCAGCTGACTCACAAGTGGCTCGAGTATGGCATATCTGAGCAGAAAGATGGTGTAGACACCAATGCTGCTGGGTCTCGTGAGCCTGTGCTGGGAGGGGAAGTGAACCAGTTGCTGAGCCACTGAGATATGGTCCTCCACACTCTGATGCCGTGTAAGAAATGGTGTGTAGATCAGGTTTTGCACTGCATTTTTAGCAAACAGTAACTGAAAGGGAATTGAGGATTGGATATGTGGTGACATTAAACTTTCAATCACAGTGCTCAAGGCAAGGTAAGAAAAGACAAATGCTCACGTAACCCTTAAGCTACTTGTTTAAAGAAAACACCTGTGTATTGGGAAGTTTGGAAAGCCTAACCTGTGATGAATTGTGCTTACACTTTGTGATATTGGCTGAACCCGTGACACCAGATATTCCAAAATTGCCAGTTAACAACCCCACAACTCTGAGAAATGTTCTATTAAGCCAGGGGGCTATATTTTAAAACCTGTTTTACTTGCATTTTGTTTTGCAGTGCTCAGGGTTCACATTAACAAGCTTTCTTCCACAAAGGAGTAACAGGAAAGAAACTTGGTTTAAAGATATTAAACAGAAGCTGAAAGTTCTTATGTAATCCCCAGCTCACATAGCTGGCTTTTACAAATAGATACAGCAGCAGAAAGATAACAAACAATTGGGTGGGAGCCTCTGAAGACTCCTGTGTTTGTTTGCTAAATCCTTACTTTCAAAACAGTTTAAAGCCTTTGTATTTGAGCACATCAGAGTCAAGGGCAACCCTTGCAAAGCTTCACTATAAAAAAAAGAGTAGAAAGTATGCAACACGCCAATGATCAAAAGCTGAAAAAGTCTTGTTCTCATATTGACTGGGAATTTCTCTGTTGCTAATAAACTGCTTTTTTACTAATACAGGCAAGCTCGATTATCACAAAGCAGTGAAAATTTTTCCATTGACTATAACAACCTCTCAGTCACATGAGGAATCCAAAATCCTGGATATTTATATTAAAACCTGAAGACACGTAATCCATGATAAATAAAAACAAGAGTTAGCCTTATTTTAAAAAACCTATAAAATCTAGTGTTTGCCAGGCTTTGTAGCCAAAGATTTTAGCAATGTAGACATTCCCAAGAATTTAGTCTTTCCTTTTCTAAGTGAAACTGTGCACATGAAGTTCGAGAAAGCATAAATGTTTGTATCTGAACTCATGTCTGAGCTCTCCTTGCCCACACGATCCAAGTACGTGAGTTTGCAAATAAGAGTCAGGCAGCAAATTCAGCTTTCCACTGGTTCAAAGTGCACATGCACAAGTCTGGCCCTAGCTTTTGGATTGCAAAATGCCAAGAATGTTGCTTTTGTTGTTAACTGCAGTACACCTGCATCTCCTTTTTATGGGGTCTTCTGTGGATTGGCTTTAAATCAGTCGAGATGACGCAGGAACCCTACAAAGTATCACCCTCTAGAAACGTGAGCTAACTGGAAAAGTCTGAGGAGGCAAGAGCCAAGGACTAGGTTTACTGTATAATCTGAACTAAAATGTGGGCTCTTTACTATTTTTAGGGTCATTGGAGCAAAGCACTATAACTGGGGAATGTCTGAGGAATACTCTGTGCTACGATTGAGCAATCCTTGCCATCCATTGTTGTCTCCTTCCTGTGCAGAGCTCTTCCTCTGTGGCTGCATGGCTGCTTCTGACCATCCTCCATCTCACTGGCCAAACTGCTCTCCATTTTGCTGGGTATCTGCTCTCTGATTTCTCCTGCCATTAACCTGAACCTCCAGCCCCTGATGCCCAGTACCTCTTGAATTTCAAGCTCTCCACAGAGACTTTCTCAATGCCTGATGCTTCAACTGTACAGATTTTCTTCAGATCAAGGACTAAAGTTGAAAAAAGAGAGAGGTTCTAAGCATCAGTTATGCTGATAATATGCCTAATGAGCTCATGTTTGATAGCCTAGTCCATTAAAAGCTGAGTCTTTAGGTATGACGTTGCTTTTAAGGCTACAAGGAGCTACAGGATTGTCCAGCCTGAGATATTGTATTGACTTGGTCTTTTAGATGCCACACACCCTACAGCTTGAAATCATTATTGAGTTCTTATTATGTGAGCAGGCTGGTTGCTTGGAGATGAGATGATACACATTTTTTTCCCTCCTTTCAGAGTCATCAGCTCTGATTATATTTTAAGTATTTCCTATGGTTTGGGGTTTTGTGGGTATGTGAGAATCACAACATTGACCAAAAAAATGCCTTTGGCCTGATGGTTATATGGAACAGTTTGAAAATGGCATCCACTTGAACTCTGAGGATGAAAACCCCATAGGCGAGGAGAAGGGATATTAAATATATTACTGATATAATAACTCATGATTTGGCTTGTCGTGGTTTTTGAATGCTTGGCATTATCATTATTCCATTTTAACAATTAACTTCTTCCTATCATCATAAGGTGAAGCAAATCTAATTTTAACACAGTCTAAATTACTAGGCCACTATTGTAATATTTATATGATCCTAAAATAATGATTTCTCGTGTTGGATATTGCCAGAAACATCTCTCAAATTACCCCTGATTCTCAAAATCACCTTTGTTCCAAAGGACTTATTTTAATATTGATATGCTTAATATTATGGAACCACCCAGAGGCCTCAGTCAGAATCTGGGACTTTAAGAACTACAAAAATAGCTGTAAAGACATGGTACCACACATCAGACAAAATCTGTTCTGCCCTTTGCAGATGAGACATATCCCATCTGGCTCTGCATAAAGGGGACAGGCATACATGTTTCGAACAGCAGAAAGAAGGCAAGAGGCTTGTAGTGTGAACAGCCTGCTAAAAATGCCAGAATTGGATGAGGGGAGACAACAGCCAAAATGGCATCGTTCCTCATTTCCTTCCATTCTGCAGGAGATACATAGATACACAGACCCATACATGCAGGCACGGAGGCATATACACATATGTACCCGAAGCAGCCTCCAAATCCCATTCCTTAGTTTCTCAACAGCCAGAGAGGGGAGATTTGGGTCCCAAGGAGAGCAGGAGCCATGTGTGACAGGCACAAGAGGGATGCTCAGTATTGCAGCATTAAGGGAAGTGGATCTTGTGCAGGGCCTGAGCAGCCCTGCTAGACATTTTCAGTGCAATGGTAAGGCACTGAGGAACAGCTTCTGCCCTTCGGAAGTGAGAGCAGTGTTGCGAGGACCTAGCCAGTCTCTCACATTCTGCACGCCTTTCACTGAAATGTTTTTCCCATCTACAGTGCCCTGAGGGCACCTGCATCTCATATCCTGACAGCTACGTCCACTGTAGGGTCTCCTGCTCTACCACACCATGAACCTGACCCAGGTCTTCAGCCTCATCTGTGGTTTGCAAAGAGGCTGTGTCTGCCATGTGGGGTGCTGGAGTGGGAAGGACACTACAGCGCCGTGGAATACATACTTTTGATTGGTGTCTTTTGTGGAAAGAAGCCTGCCTGGGAAAGCAGAGGGGTGCCACGTCCTTTCCTCCACCACCTGAACGGCCACGTCCGCTCTGTGAACATGTTTGCATACATGTCTCTGGCAAATGAGCCGTCCGGCCCTGGGAGAGACACAAGGGACTGGTGACAAAGGATTCGGAAATCTATACTACTGTATAATAAACTAGATAAGAAACTAGTCAAGATGTAGCAGAGGCTGGAAAGGAAAGAAATAAAGCTTTCATGTAGCTATAGTTAGCTTATAGGTATGATTCTTGAGGAAAATACCTCTCTGTGGATACTTAATGACCAGTAATATTTGAGTTGTAAGAACTAATGATAGAGCCATTGATCATCATTTAGAGCTGTCAGATCTGGAACTTTCCTCTAATGATCTCAAATAACTGAAAAAGTGCCGTCACAGCTGGGGGGAGATTGGCAATTCTAGGGCACCAAGAACATCCTAAAGTGGGTCAATAGGTAAACAGGTCAGCTAAAGCCCATGCTCAAAAGCGCTTACCACTTTCCACTGACTGTAGAAGAAGTCTTAAGTGACTAGTGCAGAGGAAGGTGCTTCCCTGGTGGTATGCGAAGCTGGGTGAGGTAAATTCCCTCCTTCATGTCTTGCCCAAGCCAGTGCAGACCACAGAACAACCAGCTCTCCACTGTGAAAGACAAGGTTAAGCTGGATGGGGCACCCACAATAGGAGACGCATGCAGGAGAAACCCCAGCCATGTCATCATCCTCTGGCCACTTGTCTGTGCCTGGCCAAAAAATAGAATACACAGTGGCAAGTTGCTCCCTTCTGCAGTGGGAATGCAGAAACAGCTCCTTACCCACTTAACCTCCCCACCTGCAGAAATACTTTTTTTTTTTTTATAACAGCTTCGTGTCAAAGGTGTTTGCTGGGGAACACCCATAAGCATGGCTTCAGTCCATCAGCTAACATACTGATTCACAGGGACACTGCAGAAGAGGAAATGCAGGAAAATCTATGTAATTAACTGCAGAAGGAGTAAAAGCAGACCTGCTATTTATAGAAACTGCAGTTTAGGAGGACACGAAAGTTAATATCCTTTCTGCGGCTCTGCCAGCTCTTGCTATTTTATGGCGAGTCTCACAATATTTGTTGCTCTTCTTAAAACTGCATATCCTTCTATAATGGGACCTTGAAACAATCTTAGCTCACTAAGGCAAGAAACCAGGGTTGGAAAAAGCTTGAAAGTGGGAACCCCAGAAGCAGAAAACAAATAGGAGAATATAAAAAGACATGAGTTTATGTTTTTGAAACCATTGTGATTCTTAAAGCAATTCTGTGAGTTTTTTTAATCCTGGTAATTTTTTACACCAAGTGCTTGGCAATGATTCTACTTGTATAGAAGCTGCTGTAGGATTTCCTGCACGCGTCAAAGTCTCGGTTTCACATGTCTCTAAAAAGAAAATACTGTCTCAGAATATAGCTCCTGAATGCCAAATTAGATGTCTCTTCAAATTAAGAGATATTTAATAACCCATCACGCTTACATTTTGCAACATTCTTAAAATCTTCTCCCAAAAAGGCTAATTGGAGCTGCTTGAATGAGTTTTTACAAGGATTTGTCTGAGGGGAGCTGTGCCTTCATTGGAGAATTAACAAAGGAAAGTTGAAGCTCTTCTGCTATTCGGTCATTAGTCAGGATGGCTTGAAGAGAAAGTTGTGCAAACCAATATTACCACATGGTTTCTTTGCTGGCTGGTCAGTACGGTCAGATTTGCCTTTGGATTTTGTGACTCTGCAGGGTGAAAGCAAGACTCCTATTCAGTTTGGATGCCGGCTATGCGGGGAAAAGAGGTGGTTGCAGGCTCTTTCTCCTGGGAAGGTGACTGCCGCTTTCGGTCTGCTGCAGGTCTGGGGCAGCGCTGATTGATTGTCACCTGCCTAGCGCTGACTCAGAATGGCCAGGCTTAGTACAAAATGTTGTAAATGGGCTGTAAACAACAAGATCTGAAGAGAAAAGGAAGAAAAAAACCTCAACAGAAGGAGACCGAAAGGGTGACTTTCCCGCCTATGGGGAGCTCATCTGCAAGTAGAACTGATCAGAAAAAATTCTGGTTCATTGAGCCTGACTGCTTTGTCTGAAACCTAATAGCCCGAAGAGCTTTTGCTGTAATTAAGGCAGCTTTCTCTGTGGTACCTGCTGGGTTTGTCACAAGGCTGGTGATACTGCTTATGGGGAGGTTTGCCCAGTCTGCTCTTCCACTTGCCGCAGAGGCAAGGGATGCCCTAAGGCCTGGGATCCCTGACTCCGCAGCGCTCATCCCTGGTACCTGGGGCCCTTCTAGCTGCTCGGGCAGCTTGTGGGCTTCTTAAAGTGTCTGCTGGCATTAGCAGAGAAACTGTCAAATTCAAGATTTTGGTAACTTGCATCCTGAAAAATACTTGAAGTTAAAGAGTGGTTTGGGACCAATTCAGAGTATCTACAAAATAATGTAAAAAAAAGTAGAAAATTCCTTGTAATAGAGCAACACAAGCTCCTGACTACTTCTGCTTATAATACCTATGCCCAAATTCAGTGATGAATGCCAGGATCCAAGTATTTGTTTGCTACGCCCTTAAAAATTCCAAGCACGGACTGCTAAGAGACTGCATACTTTAAGAACACTGTGATACATGTCAAACTTAGTGTCTATGTTTGTATTATATGCCACTGGCCGTAAGAAATAAGACATACTTTTGGCCTACTAAAGCTAATGAACTTCAGTGAAGCCCTGCTTTTAGTAACAGTATCTAGCCAAGTGTTCCTGCAATGCTGAATATACCTGATCTGGCTTCTACTGAAGATGGTTCAAGAGATCTCATGAATTCCCTAGAATTTCCCAACAGTTTAAAAACCTATAAAAACTCAGAGACACTCAGACACTCATTATTTGTTGTTGGGTTTTCTGTGTTTGTTTTTTTTTTTTTCTTCTGTGTTTGTTTTTTTTTTTTTCTTTTCAGTGTAATAGTGAAATTGGTATACTTTAGGTATAGCGATTCATCTGAGTGTTCTCTAGATCTCTCTATGGTGTAGCGAGCAATAGCTACTCAAGGTTGTATGGCAGTGGAGTGTATATAAGCATCAGATACAACTAGGTACCAGTGATGTATGACACAGAAACAGCTGAAAGATGATTTCTAATTCAGCATTCACTTATGCAATAGATAGAAGCTTGTATATCAAAGACGGTACATTAAAATGGGAGGGGAGGCTTTTTACAATCGACCAGCTTTTTCCATGTTTGGAAAAACAGAAAATGAGTTTTGGCATTCTTCTGATCTGGAAGTAACTCTCAGTGATGGAAAAAATGTGTATTTCTTCCCCCCCTGTTGTCCAGAAGCTGAAACTTCCAACTGGTTCCCCATGAACAATACTTCCATGGTGCTGTGCTGGCTTATTGGCTCAGGAAATTGCTACTTCTGTTTTGTCAGCAGTGTCAGGGATCCATGTTTCTTTCCTTACTCCAGTCTTCCCTGCTGGCCTGAATTTAAAGAGGTTTTTATTGTCTGTGTTTTAATATTATCAGGTAATGCCACTAATGCCTGCATGACTGAGAGTGACCATAAATAGGCTATATATACTGTACAACACCCACCATATGTACACAATATAAACACACATACATGCACACATTGTATGTATACACATAGTCGGTGCATACACACACTGGATCTATCTCTGCATAGTATATAGAGATGTAGTACACTGCGTAGTAATGCTATTGTAATCTGAGAGATTTCAGTAGGGCGTTGCTTGCTTCTATTAAATTAATCACACGCATTAAGCCACAACAATAATTTCACACTGCAACTCAAGCTCCTCTATGCCTTGCAAGAAAAGCACTGGACCTGAGATAACTAATGTTTTAAATAAATAACACGTGGGAAACCAGAAAAAATGCCAGTGAAAGAGTGGTGTATCAACAGTAGTTAGAAGAAATCTGAAGAGCAGCCAGCATAATAAATTTAAAGGGTGGAGGAGAAGTGCAATGGCAACACAATGTTTTGATCAAAATAAAGCATTTTTTACATGTCATGAAGCACCAGCCCGTGATTTTAAAAGGCCCATGCATTCAACAAGCACAGGCTGTCTTTCAATTTTACATGCTAATATATCTTCCTATTAAGAAAGGATATATCTTATAATTCTCTTTCAACAAAACACCAGCTAACAAAGCTGTATTTGCTAAGAAAGCAATATAAAACAGAGACTTCTTTTTTAAACAAAAAAATCTCCAAGTTTATATGGCTCAAATTAGAAGTCGATGCAGTAAACCGTGGTGAATACTGTTTATTCTTACTATGTTGATTTTCTTTCCGCCATTACTCACTCTCTGCTTGGTTGCAACACGAAAACCTCTCTACTCTTCTGCTCTCTGACCCTCCTTGCCTGGTCCTCTGACTCCCTCTCACCTAGCACAGACCTTGGCTGGATCAGCATGACAAACTGTTGCAAGGTATGTACATCAATCAGGGGAGCGCTGAAGTGTGATCTGCAGCCAGCATAGCTGTGCCAGCAGAAGCCCCTAGTATGGATCAAGACATATCAGCAAAAGTGCTCTTTTACAGGATGACTTTTTTTTCTTTCTTTTTTTTTCAAGAGGGCTGCAAAAAAGCTCTGTCAGCAGAAGTGGAGTTTTCCCAGTGTAACCTGCAACTGGAGTATGAACACTTTGCCAGAGCGTAGCCTCTCAATACCAAGCGACCTCATACAGCACTCATAGCATAAATTTGGCTTTCTGCACTCCAGAAGTCAATCTCCTAAACCTGCACCATGGCCTTGGCTCTCTTTCTGCCCTCTTCCTCACTCATCGTCCTGCTTTGCCCTGTGCACTTCCTCTGAAACATACCCAAGACTGTATATCTCCCCTCGCCACCATTAATTCTGTGTAGTCTGATCTTTACTGTCACATTCTCCACACACTTTATACTACCTTGCGCCTGCCCTCAGAAAATTATCTTCCTGTTACCTGGATATAAGCATTTTTGTATCAGACTGCTAATGCAAGGCATATAAAAATGAATCTTTCTGTTCCCTAAGCCCCTCTAATGCACAGAACAAAAACAGTACATTTGGGTCTTTTTTATTTGCCATATGGTATTTGGAGTGTTGGGACTCATTTTCAGGCAATCAGGACTAAATTCCTGCTTTAGTTTTTAAATGAAAACTGAGATTCTCAAATAATAACACAGTCTGAGTATCTGGGGGTTTAAGGATTATTATTTTTTATCACCTGCCTTTTGCTGAACAAACTAGTTCAAATCCTACAATGCTTCTTTGTTCTCTGCCTAAAACCAGTGAAAACAACCTAAACCCTCCTCAGCTCCCAAAGCTCGGGCTACGTCGATGAGGGGAGAGGGTGGCAAGAGGCAGCACCCAGACCTGAACTGCGGCTCCACCACCAGTGCCTGATTACACTGAAGTGATCGACAAATGAGGCGATGCCATTGGACCTGAACAGTCACCCTTCAGCTTCATTGCTAAGACTCCTTTCACCAAAGGACAGCTAATTTGGGGAGGAAATGATGTCTCACCCTATGAAAGGGACAGAGAAGCTTCTGGTTCTGCTGTGCATGCAGAGTGACCCTGGGGGGGTTACACTTGTGCTGGTATACTGAGGAATTAGCTTCACTCCCGAGTAAGTATCTAAGAACCCAGAAAGTAAAGGATGCTTCGTGAAGGGGGTTCAGCTATCACCATGATACAGTCATCACTGATTGCAGGGGCTGAGATCCTACCTTTTAGCAAGTGTACGTGATGCCTTGAGGCTCTTCTGGGAGACTGGGAACTTAGGTGAGAATATGTTCTTTAAATATCAAGTGGCTCAATCTGACTGATAAATCAGATGGAGCAACTATGCGGACAGTACAGAGCTCAGTCAAACTGCTCCCTTCCACCTCAAGCTTCTCTGTGTGTAAGGCCCCCATATACAATCTTTGGGGCAGAATTCAGTCTCCTTTGACTCCCCCATGCTTAAAGACAAAGCAGAAACGAAGCTTGGGCAAGTGCACCAGCATATCATCACCTGTAATGCTTAATGTGTAGCTCAGTTTTTGGTCACCAATATTGTTTTGCTCTGTGCCACCTACCAGTCTTTCAGGCAATGTCTGGATGATGGTTTAAAGCGTAATATGTACTGGATATTTGGGAGGAGGTTACGAAGGAGACAGCTTAGCTCTGCAAGTGTGATATCTTTTTGGACAAACCACTTCTTGAATCTCTTCGCAGATGGAATATTCTCTGCAGCTCATTGACCATCACATGAAAAAGCCACTTCTGTGCTTCATTTTCACATCATCAACAAACTGATGGCACAGCTAGGAACTCTCATGATCTCTCTGCTCCAGATGTTTCTCTCCACTTTCTTCTCACTATATAAAATCCTCTTCTTTTTTTTCCCTTAGTGGTGGTTTTAATCACCTTACAGAAAACATTAGGTGGGATTTGTTGATTGCCCCACAAATTAAGGAGTCCAAAATACCCCAAGAGATGGACAAAATAAAGCTTTGAGTTGGTATTTAATTAGCATTTATCAACAAAAAGATTTTAAAGCAAATATTAATACAAGCTTACTAAGAAAGGGAAGTGTTTGTATAGTGTCACTCCCACTCATTTTCACCTTGAGATATTTTAGTGGTTGATGACCTGGAAAAGTGAACAAGCGGTGAGTACTGTACAGACTGTGGGCAGTAGGAAAAACTGTCTAAATTCAGTGTTGTGACAGCTTCGTGATAGAGACATCAGGCCCTGGTGTCCTTGGAGTGTAGGTGGGCGGGTGAGTCACTTATTGCTATCCTGACGTGCCATAAGTAGGTGGCTGTACTTCGTTGTCAGAGTATGGTCCTTCAATTTTTATTCAGCGAGAGAGATCACCATTTAAAAATGTATTTATTTTGGCTCACACTCGAATACCCAGTGTCATTTTTCATTCTGAGCAGTGAGCCACTTAAAAACAATACGCGTTAGACCTGTCTACTGCCATTTACCAGTCCTATAGACTCAAACCACTTTGTCTGCTTCAACACGGTGCAAGGTGTCTGAGCATGGATGGTATGGCTGGAAGCAAAACTGTCCAAAAGCTACCTTGGAAAAGATCAGTGCTTTAAATGTCTTTTATCACTGGTCATGCTACCAACGACAGAAGCCACACATAGGAAAAGGCGTAGGAAAAAACTTGTAGTAGCATGATGGGTAACGCACCTATCTTATTTCAGACATCATTTCCTCAGAAGATTGGAAAAATGCATGTGTGCAAGAAGTCTGGTATTGCTACTATCTAAATGGGAGTTTAACACCAGGTTCCCTGAAACTGCTTTGGTTAACTGTGAAAATCTGTCAGAATTATTGGCACGTGATATCAAAGAGAAACTTCGGAGTTGATAGCTCTCCAGTGAACCGCTGCAGAGCACATAGTCTTTTGCTAAGGAGCAAATACTGTCCACTAACAACCATGTGGCTGAGGGGGCCACTACAGAGCTATTCCAGAGGTCTTCCGGTATTATTAAAAATTAAATATTCATCCACACTAACGTGTATTTTTGCCACATTCTCAAATTCTTCATTTTCTGACAGGCTGGACAAAGCTCATGAAACCTTAGGAGAAAGTCCTAGAAATGTCTGAATCATTAACATCCAAAGCAGCCAGTGACAGTTTGACAATTTGAAGGACCAGGTGAAAGATGCTTCAGACTGTCCTCCCTCCTTACGCTCCTGTGCTCTCAGGAACCTGGACAGAGACCCCAAAAGCAGCACCAATTCTGCAGCCTCAAGCAAGTTTCAGATTCAGAAACTGGTTATCTTGCTTTGGGTGGATGCTTTTTTGTCTTTTTGGAGAAGGAAGAGCTTGTATTAAATTTACTTTTTCCTCCCTAATGTGTTCAATAGAGAACTTTCCTTGGATATGCCCAGGCGCAGACCCGCTTTTGTATTTCTGCCAGCACAGCCTGGTTTAAGAGCTGCTTGGCCTTGATCCAAAACGGAAGGGCCTTTCCCTGTTCCCTAGATATCCAGCTCCACTGCGCTGCTACCCTGGCCCCCAAGGGCTGCAGGCACGGCTGCTAGCCCTGACCACCATCAGCCTTCCCTAAGCAATCCTTTTTTCTCTTCCATTTCTTCTTCCCAGCTCCCTTGTTTTACCTTCTACCACCATCACCTCTCATCCTCACTCATCCAACCCAAGCCACGAGGCAATTTCATCCTCCCTGGAGGCTGCAAGGATTTGGTCGCCTTTTCTCTCTCACAGTCCCTGTTTCTCTTGAACTCGGTGAGTTCACTTTGTTCCCCCTCTGCTGAGGAAAAAGCCCCCAACAGCTTGTACCTATACAGCTCTTCGTCCTAACACAGCTATTTCAGCTAGCAGTCTTAAGAGCCACTGATTAAATGGTTCTCTCTTTAAAAGATATGGGCAAATCTGAGTTTGGTACAAGCAGTCACAACACCATTAATGCTAATAGATTTATACCAGGGACAAAATTACTCTAAATTGTTTTCCATTTAAAATAACTATCCAGAATAGGAGATGTGCACTCTGTGCAGCCACACCGTTCATTCGTCCTCTTTGCCTGTGTCTATTGTGGCGGGTTGTTCTTTTTAAAGATTTCAGTAATAAAAAATGTTTCCACTTCTACTACATTGCCGTAGTTCTCTACTACTGCATTCCATTCTTCTACATTGCACCATTTGTTGCAAGTTTGGACAATTCAGCATATTTTTGATAGGTTTTTGAGGATTAGCTCTTACATACTGCACACTCATTTTAGGACAAGAAAGACTACTCGCGTATATTGTTAAGTTACAGTTGAATTTGCTGCTATAAATAAATCCATACAAATACACATTATTTTGAACATCAATAATATAGCGAATAATAATTTATAGTGAATTTTTAAAGTTTTGCTCCAGTTTTCTGTCAAAGGCTAAAAGTGAACATGAATGGAGTTCAGAGTAGAATTAGCAAATGAATTTAGACTGAGAAGTGAAAGCACAGATTCCTTATTTTTCTAGCATCCAGTGTGGCAGATCTTGTAATAAAAATGCCTCGTCTTCTGAGATTTCTTTTCCAACATTTCCTTCACTTGAAAAATGCAGATGATTTTTATAAATCAGTTTAGTGACCAGGTGAGTTATATGCATGCAGAATTTAAAAAATGAAATACTTTCTCAATTTATACGATGCCTCACTTCAAGCTACCCGCCTGTCTCAAGGACAGCAGGATATAGCATGGCTTTTGCCAAGAAAGGGATTTTTCTGTGTCATGGTTGAATGACCCCAGTCAAAGAAGTTTCTGGTAAGTCTGCTTTTAACCTGTGCCTGCTCTGTAGGTCAAATGGGGACTCTGCCTTTCAGGCTCTGAACTTAACCCCACCCACCCACCGTACTGGAGGAGGTTTTATAGAACAGTTTACTAGAGTTTTGTTACTTGTTTTCACCATGGATCACTCCGAGGATGTATGTCCTTGCTCTGTTACTAGGGACAAGGTCTACTACAGGGCTGGGTCGACTCCCTGTTCCACCCATTTCTCCACTCCATCTGATTCCCTATTTAGCTCCGTAGGGGTTTTCTAACACGGGAACCACCTCTGGCTGTGGGTGAGTGTAACAGCATGGTGCACAAAGGGTCCTTAATCTTCCTCAGTATCTCTAGTTTGTATTTCCATACCACATTACACCAACCTGAGATATTAATATAAAAACATAGTTGCTGCTAGAGCTCGTAGGTGCTCATGCTCATACACCATACTCATCTGTGACATTTGTGGTGCTCTTTCCTTCACCAGCCTCTTGTTCCCGTTCCTTTGACGTAGGTCACCTGCCCCAAAGCAGAGATGGCAGAGCAATGTGTGTGAGCTGAGCTGAGCTTCAGTATGAAGCCTCGTCATGTAACCTACCCAGTAGCCACCTTTGTCTTGACGTGGCTGGGGAGCCCTTGGTGCCTTTTTCTGCTCACCAGCCTCAGCAGAGGAGTGGTGACAAGTGTTGGGGACAAAGTTGGGTGGAAATACCCCAGGTAGCTACATCTTGCTGCTACATGAGCTGGTACCTGAGCCCTATGAAACAGTTTTCTTCTGTGTTTGTACCACATCTAGTCCGGAGGCAGCAAGTGGAGCAGCAGAGCTTCAGAGCTTCAGGCAGCTACAACAGCAAATCAGTTACTGGTGCACGCAAACCGGTGGTTTCTCACCTGTAAACATAAGGAGAAAAGAGACAGGAGAGACAGAAGCCAGCTGAGTGCCCAGCAGAAGTCGAGAGAGAATCATAGCTCAGACAGTTGTCCAGACAAATCACTACAAATGCTTCAGGCAAAAAGCTTCTGCTTTCTTTCCCCCTTTTGCACCTCTTGTGTGCCCATGGACCACTGGCTTCACAGTAGAGAAATGCCCTCAGGAGACATGTACGTATGAATCTAATCCACTGACAAGAGTGGACAGAGCTAATGATTCCTCTGATACATAACTCAGGATCTGCTTATATGCAGATAATGCAGGAATATAGCTTTTTTTTGTGCAAGGTGTTGGCTGCAATGTGGAGGCATACAAAGGAGAGTGAAACATTTAAAATTCAAGGCTGTCTGTGTAGGAGACAGTGTAGCATGAATGGCCTCATTTGGAACAGATTCCCATAATGAGGTTTGGGAGGAAAAGCTGTCAGACAGCTAATAACTACTTATAACCTTGTGTTGATTTGAATTCCTTTAGACTGGTATAAACAGCAGAACATTGACCACAACAGTTTTAAAATAGGTCTGACAGGACATTATTAGAATTTCCCCTTCCTTCAAATATTTTATGTTCACACCTGAAACACTAGAAGAAAAAAGTGCCATTCAAGGAACAAATCATTGCACTTAGGAAGCCCTCAGGCTCTCATTCTTGCAGGGCATGGCTAGGGCAGAGAAACCAGTGTTTGTCTTTTCCTCTACCGTGCCTGCAACTCCTGCCCAAGGTACGGAGGCTGTGCTGCAGCACACCTCCATCCGCTTCTCTCAGACACCTCTACCAAAGTCAGTGGATGCTGACACAAGCTATTTTGTTATCATTAAAGTCCATATAGCTTTGCCAGCTTGGCAATAGTCTGCGATTTAGAACGATAAGTAGGCCAGAGTGCCTTGATATTTACAGCCTCAGCACAGTAGCTATTTTCCTTTAATTACAAAATCGCTATGGCTACATTAAATGCCAGATGCTTCTTGTTACCTTCCAGTTCCAGTTCACTTCAGTTAACACCTTGACTAGCACATCTTGACTGAAGCACCTTTTTTCCTTCTGTCCTTTCTTTTCGCAGCTTCAGTATTTCCTTGCAGTGGTTGTCTGTTCATAATCCAGACCAATGCAAAACGAATAAACCAGAATAGAGGCACAATGGGCTTCGATATAAGGGAATGTTCTTTATATCCAAGGGGCTTTCCGAACAGAAAAGGTCACTTCCCTTCTCTTGGTGGCCATCATCTGCTGGGAGGCAGGTGCTCGCTTCAGTTCATTCAGAGTCTTATCAGATTGAGTTGTACTTTTTTAAACTTTGGAGTGTGGTGATAATGAGCACGACACCTGAGTGCTGGGGTGGAAAGCAGGAGGGGAGGCCAGCTGCTGTGTTATTCTTGCCCTTCCATGCACCTCGGCTGGTAGATATTCAGGGTTGTAAACATAGACTACATGGATGGTTTCAGAAAAAAAACAACCCACCAACCCCACTCTCAAATCAACCATACAAAAAAAAAGCCACAACAGAAAGTAACTTCTCCAAGTCAGTGCAAGCTAATTACAGCAACTCTGTGCCAAACTGCCGTAAGCCCTACAGTGAGCAGGCACGGCTTCGGGGAGAAGGACCTGTGGTGAGTGTTTCTGTCTCGCAGCTATTTCCCTGGCTTACACTCCATAACTGTATGCTGTTGTGATTGAAACCAGGAAAAGAAATCTCTTTCCTGTCTGGTCTTTACATTATGTGAATCTCGGTGGCAACCCAGAACTAACCTCATGGGCCCCTGGGGATGTCAGGCTGACGAGGTCAGAGAATGATGAGCATTCATGTTTGCTATAATCGTGATTTATTTCCCATGTAAAACTCACTCATTTCAATAAAGATGCATGGGCTGTTGTTGAGCCTACAGAAACTGTTTCATACTCATCAATAAAATGGTTTTGGGGGCATGTTGGGGATGTAGCTTCTCTGGAACTAGTTCAGTATTTAATTTCTGCTAATGTACACTGCGAGATTGTGTCTAATTCAATTTGCAAAAACATAAAATGCCATCTAAGGGGAACTCGTATATGGTTAGATGAATGTGTAACCCAGATGCTTCTGTAATTCCTTTCGATGTCATTAATTTGATTTGCTGAATTGTTATTTACAGACTCTAGTTCCATCTAAAACAGAGTAAACCTCAGAGAAGGAAGCTCAGTAAGTGCTTTTAGGAGTTTGTTATTTTTCTGTGCAGTAGCACTGAAGTATACTGATGTCTCTTCATATCTTGTCTTCAGCCTTGTAACTTCATTAATGTCGTTACACAGAAATATCACAGCACTGACAAATGAAAAACAAAACAAAAACAAGAATACCCGGGGAGATTACTGAGATTGGTCTTGTTCACTTAGGTATCACGGTAGTCCAATGAGTGTCAGAATCAGTAATAGTGAAGTCAAGAGAATTTAGGTCTCAATGTGTCACAAGTGTAACAGAAAGTAGTGTACTGCTATCGCAGCTTGGCCTTCTGACAGTCCATTTTTAATTATTTTGTGTAACTTGCTGCATGTGTGATAAACCAAGTTGCCACAGATCAAGCAGACGGCAGAACGCAACACAACCTTTTATGCAGCCAGCCAATTAGATTTATAGAACAAGGGTGCCATTTTTGCATTCCCAAACTGCAGGGCTAACCACAATTTTGAAAACTTTCTTGGATATTTTGCTTTCTGTATTTTATTCCCCTGGGGGCAATGTAGCTTTAACCCTCCCAGCCTGACTGGATCCTATTCAGCTGCATTAAGCTCAAGTCTAACTGTTATTAATGAACTTGAACTTGGAAAGCTGTTTAGTCACCAAATGGGCTCAGGCAGCGGCAAACTTACCCTCAAACAAGTCAAATGAGCAGAGATAAAATGCTGAGGGTGCACGTGGGTTAGTTATAAACACTGGTGCATTGAGATTATAGAAAAGCTCAGAGATTCTGGAGCAATTTCTCCTCTCGTGCTCGATGGTGTCTACTGTCACTGGAAAAGGTGCTGCTAAAATAGAGCAAAACAGTTGGTCCTGAGGAAATGGCACCCACACAGGGCACATTGCAGGGAATTTTTACTTCGGACTAGTTCTAGCCTTGTCCCACGATCTGAATGCTCATTAGAGGCCATAGTGGTATGACAAGAAAAAGCATGGTTGGTGAGAATGGCCAGGAGTTTTTCTCCAAAACCACACTTTGTATCTGAAGTGCTAATGTAGGTGCACCTCTGAGGTCCAGTGAGCAAGGTGCTGCCCAGAAATTAAATCTTTACATGGGAAGCTCAGCTGTGGCACTGGGATTTCCCAGGAATTAAGAGCGGGACAGATGCATTGGTTTGAAGTCAAGATGTAAGTAACAGGCACGAAAAGCAGCCAAAGAAAGTGCAAAGAGAACAGAAGATAGTAACAAAACAAGTCTTAGCTGAAAAGGTGGTAGGTTACTGAGGAATAATTAAAAATGTGTGGGGAAAAGCTAAATGCAAAGGAAATATTTTCCTGAACATTTAATATTTTTTTCCTCAAAAAGTGGTGGTGGTGTAGAAAAATCCTGCAAAAAGAAATTAAATGGGAAAGGCTCCACCTACCCTTAATAAAGATATAGCACTTTTTCTTTACATAGGATATCTGAGTGCAGAATTTGTGAACATAATTATGTTGTGCATTTTTTGTCTGGTTTGCCCCTCAGTAAGCGGTAAACACTGGGGAAAGAAATGAGCCTTATCTGGTTTGCTACCCGCCTAACCATTATCAGCTGGCATCAGGTAAAGAAATGAGCCTGAAAGAGTGAAGGATAGATGCAGATGCTGGAATCCAGTGAGGTCAAAGGAGTCACACGGATGAAAGGGATGAGAAATTTTCCTAATGCTTGTTTTCAAATCAGCAGCTCTAGCAGCAGAACAAGCAGCGAAGCATGCTTCGCCTAGGGACTTGTGTCTCGTGCCTGGATTCTCAGGTGTCTAATAAAGTAGAGGCTGAGGGGTTTTCTCTCAGGTGGGTTATTCGGAATGTCTCTATACCACGTGCGATTTCTTGTGATTGATGGGTTGAGCTAGGGGCCTCCCCTTGATGGGGGTGTTTTTAATGATCTCTCCCTTTACTTGGTAGCTTATTCCCATAAAACTGCTTGTGTCTCAGTATCACTGTGCTTTTGATCTTTGTATCAAATTTGATTGAAATTAACTAAGTGGTTCAAGAATTAGTGTGTGTGTGTAGCGGGGGTGGTGAGAAAGAAGGGGACACCCAGGACCAGACACTCAGATACAAAAAGATTGCAGAAGTCTTGTGTCCTTTAGAAACCAGGCTGAAAAAAAATAGATAGGAACAAGCTCTGAAAGAACATTATTTCTAGATTCTTGGCATTTTTCTGTTTCATTTTAGTTCAGTTACTAGAGGTTGAAGGAAAAATTCAGAGTACCGCCTAAAAAAAGTGCAGCTGTTGCATGTCATCAAAATTAAGTGTTTTGCATCAAGTTGTTTGTTCTGAAGTTTGATAAAGAAGCCGAGTTTAACTGCCTTCCCCTTTGGGATCTGCACAGAAATGTGAAGGTACATCCTTTAAGTATGTGTTTTGACCAAAAGGAGAAGGAGGCTGCCGTCACGATCCTGGGAACTGAAGAAGAAAATACCTGCTTGACTGAGCTGCCCTTTTCATCCCTTGTAGTGTGAGAGAAGCACGCTGAATCAAAGCCTGAGCTCCAGATGCCATGTGCAGTTGGAGATGGCTTCCTGCCAACGAGTTTCCAAAGCAAACAAGGAAGAACAAATTTGTGTAGCACGAAGTGCAGCCACACAGGGAGGCAGTGAAGAGGGTGGTTCCCTTCAGCGTGGAAGGGAATGTTAAGTACTTTAATACAGTGTCATTTTAGCCAGCACAGGGTCTGAAAGGAAGAATAGGATTTTCGACTCTGATCTTTAGCTCTCTGAGCTTATCCAAGTCAGTAGTTCAACAGCATTTTGGCTGGGTAATATAATACTGTGTTTGTGCCTTCCTTTAAGGGATGTCTCCGTGACTTAGAGGAATGCTAAGCACCAGTATAGGTTAGGGGTGGACATGCTGGGAAGCAGCTCTGAGGAGAAGGACCTGGGGGTCCTAGTAGACAGCAAATTATCCATGAGCCAGCAGTGTGCCCTTGTCGCCAAGAAGGCCAATGGCATCCTGGGCTGCATAGGGAAGACTGTGGCCAGTAGGTCGAGGGAGGTCATTCTCCCCCTCTACTCTGCACTGGTGAGGCCACAACTGGAGTACTGCGTCCAGTTTTGGGTTCCCCAGTTCAAGAGGGACAGGGAACTACTGGAGCGAGTCCAGCGAAGGGCAACCAAGATGATTATGGGACTGGAGCATCTCCCTTATGAGGAAAGGCTGAAAGAGCTGGGACTCTTTAGCCTGGAGAAGAGAAGGTTGAGGGGGGACCTGACTAATGTTTACAAGTATCTAAAGGGTGGGTTTAAGGAGGACGGAGCCAGGCTCTTTTCAATGGTTCCCAGTGACAGGACAAGGCGCAATGGGCACAAGCTAGAACATAGGAAGTTCCGTTCAAATACACGGAAAAACTTCTTTACGGTGAGGGTGACAGAGCACTGGAACAGGCTGCCCAGGGAGGTTGTGGGGTGCCCTTCTCTGGAGATTTTCAAGACCCGCCTGGATGCAGCCCTGAGTGATGTGCTCTAGGCAATCCTGCTTTAGCAGGGGAGTTGGACTAGATGATCTCTTGAGGTCCCTTCCAACTCTGAAGATTCCGTGATTCCGTGATTCCGTGAATTTCCAATATTGATAACCAAGCTATCAGTGAAGTAGATCAGAAGTAAAATCTAGATCAAACTAACTGGGGCCAAACAGACACAAATGCATTTGGCAATAAAATGCCAATGGCAAGATCTGCGGATTCATGCAGTTGTCCATATCAGGTGATAAAAGAAGGTAACTTTTAATTTCTAGGTGAGTGTATGGAGATTGCATGTAGAAAAACTCTGGAAATAGGGTGAGTAGAAATACCCATTGGTGTAAGAAGCTTTCCACGGCTAGTACAGTGAAGGAATAACGGTGTTGAAAATAAACACCATCTAAGAGAAGATTTTCTGTCATTCAGCCTGCTTGCCATATGTGCTTATCAACTTCAGGAGTTGTCTTTTATGAACCCTAAAAATGGTTCCTGCCTTGTTGCCTTCCTTGCTGATAAGAGAGCCGACTGCCCTCTTCCTCTGGCTGACACAGAAGCACCCGGCTCTGGTTCATGGCTTGGAAACCGCAGTCCTCGTTGTTTATGGGTTTACTGCTGAGGGGTCTGGTTACAAAGAAAAATAAATGAATATATTTGTTCTACAGCAGTCTGTCTGGGAAATTTAAATGGGATTGCACCTTCACAGGAATGACTGTGGAGGATCGCAGACTGAGAACGATGGCTTCCGTTTGTTACAGCAGAGGCCTCGGTAGCAGGGAAACTTCGTACAGGATAAGAATTTGGTATCTGAGACTGTGATTCATTCAGCGACCCTAGCTCTGTTCGGTACCCTCCTCCGCCTGGTTATCCATTGAGCTAAAAAATTAAAATAAACCAGAGAAACTTAATGAGAAACAAATGTTGCTGCTGAGTTGGTTTGCAGGGGAAGCCAAGATTCTAGAAAATACTTCATTACTGTTTCAGTTGCCTTTTTTAATGATAGATAAAAACTTCTGAGTTCTCTGCTAGTCCAGAAGTTTGGGAACATCATCACAGGACTGACCTGTGTCCTGTATGCAGACATGAAAGAGGAAACATGCAATTGAAGGCAACAGCATGGTTTCTGGGATCAGAGTGAGATCTTTCCAGTGGCAAACGCGAGCATCTTTGAACACCTGGTGGAAAGAATGCATGCTACTTATTGCACATAGCAACATTGCTCCTGCCAATCGTCTCTCCAATAATTGTTTACTGTGACTGCATGGGAAAAGGGGGAATCCAGAGAAGTGCCACAAGCAATGTGGATTTTCCCATCTGTTGGGTACCTGTGCTCCCTTCAGACGTGTGCGAAATGAATCTTGGGGATCGAAACAACTACCACATTAAATGGGGTGCCTCTTAAAGCCAGGCAATAAGGGGCACCTTCTCTGGGGTTTTGGCAGCTCTTTTGAATCTCCACAAGGATTCAAGGGTCAGCAGCTGGGTAAAATAGCCAATGCCATTTGACTGGGACCTGGAGGGGGATTGCTGATCTGCCCAGCATGGATCTGGAGAAAAGGGTCGGAGTGTTTTAAATTGTGTTGAACTCCAGCTTTCAGTTCACGGTCTTTTCCTTACCTTAAAAAGTACTAAAACAGCAAACCTGCTCCAAGTTAATGTTTTAATTTTTTTTCTTCTTTTTTGGCTAGACTTGCCATATAGATTCTAATCATGCGCACAGTAAAAGCAATGCCCGCTAATGCTGCCTGCTTCATGTACATGTATTCCCAGTACATATAAATATATATGTAAGTCTTCATCACTGTTTCAGAAAATAATTATTTCTGAAAGCAAAACTTAGTGCATCAATTTGCCATTCTGCCTGTGTGAGCATTGTTTCTTTACTTCATTAAAAATCAAAAAATAGCACACCATTATCTTTAAACTACAGATGTCACTCATGTTTTTATTCCTGCTCTCCTCCTAAAGCTGCATAGTACATAAAGTTTTAACTTCTGCACATTGGTGCCACCTGATCTCCAGAGCGTCTGTATGGCTCATTTCTATAGCTCTGTCTGCTTAGAGATTGCTTTTTTATGGTGCAGCATTTTAGAGTGGGTTCTGTTGCAATTCAGGATGCACGCATTTTAGACAGGATATATATATAATATATTTTATATATCAGAGTGTGTGTGTGCGCATGTGTGTGTATTTAAAACAGAGCCGTCAGTTTCCAAGAGTGGAAATACAACCTGAGTACTGCAAGCGTGGATTCAGTGTATTTCTTCCAACACAATTATCTGAAGATGCAGAGACCTGTTATAGTAAAAAAGCAGCCACAAAACATTTTAGGAGCCTAGTAGGTTAAAGTATATTTCTGATTAATTTGTCACTTAAACAGCCCTGACTGTTCAGTGTGAATTGGGGATTTAATAGCAGTTCCCAGCTGAAATGAATGGTGTTTGCTTGGCTGAGCATCTCAGTCAGCTTTGAAAATTTTAGATGTGGATGTATCCCTGATGGCCTTTGGGGATCTCCAAGGTACAAACCCAACTGTCCTTGCAAGGCATCCCTGCTCAGGGGAAAGCGGACAGGTGATGGCACCTGGTGATCAAAGATGCCAAAGTCATCAGGGAGCTCTACAGATACCACTTTGGGAGCTCATTCACAGATACAGCCTGGAGCAGATTGCAAGTCAGTGCCATCTGTGTAATCTCAGAGACGTAAGCAAAGCTGAAGCCAGCTAGATGAGAACGTCTAGCTTTTCTAATACATCACAGCCTTAACCACAATATGGAAGTTTGTGCAAGTCTGTCCTTGCCAGATTGTCAACCTCAATTGACAGCTGTCCAAGCAAAGCCTTGCAGCACTATCTAACGTGCTGCAAAGAATCCCATACTTCTCCATCCACCTTCATCAGCCAACAAAGGGGTGGGAGTCCAAACCCCAGATTTCTTAAAAACATAATAATCCCAGCAGAACCAGAACCTCAAGATCCAGGCACAGACTAATGGCAGAATGGGGGAAGAGGAGAGGAAAAAAGGAAACTGGTGCCATTGTTCTCCCCACTTCCACGTCCAGCTGCTCCAGATAACAGTTGTCACTTGGCTGCCACACGTCATTCAGCAGCAGCAGACCGCGTTGGACTGAAGCCTTCCCTGACAGCCCTATTCAGCACTGTCACAGTGTTGCCCTTAGGAGGAGGTGGTCCTCCTGGCTGAGCTATCTCAGAAGCAGCACTGGGGCCCTTGCCCTCCTCTTCTCTGTGTAGTGCCTCAGATAAGCCACAAAAAACCTAAACTGAGCAGTCTTTCCCCTAAACCAGTAAGACATTTTCTAGAGGGATCACCAGAATGATCTTTCTCCCAGAACAGCTAGCACATTAACACCTTGATCTTGTATAAGGCTGTTCACCAGTGGGCGTGAAAGAATTTTGCTAAAAACCATGATCACCCATGTTTCACTGAGAGAAGGTACTGAGTCAGAGTGATGCTAGGACTTGACCTATATCTTGCACGCTGATAAAGACAAGAGAACCCAGACTCCTCCCTTGAAGACCCAGACTTGTGCTTCACCCACTGAAGATCACACTGACTTCATGTCCAATGCTGGGCACTGAAGAACAGGTTATACTGGAAATCACTTGCATTTTTCAGATTTTTCAAAGTTTTGCTCCCTGAAAAACAGTAACAGCACATGGTCCCCACACTGGCCTCCTGAAACAGCCCTGTAGGGGCTGTGTTTTGACTCCATGACCCCTCTGTATTTCTTCAGTCTCTTCCTTGCATTCTGGGTGGTGAAGGAGCTGAGAGAAGGAACTTTACACAGCCCAGAACTGTATATAAAAATATCTCTTCAAGCCTGTAGTGTGAGCATCTGGGCTAGTTAAAAATGTGACAGTGTGCCTGACAGCAAGTGTACACTGTAGAGAAGAGCAGCCAAGATTACCCCAAGTGATGGCTTCCGAACATAACACAGCACCATGCAAAAACCTTACTCACTTCTTTCCGTGCCTAAGGATCTCCGTGCTGAACTGCACCATGCAACATGAGCCTGCACAGAGCGGCCAGTTGCCCCTGGTGCGCCCAGGGTGCTGGTCCACACACACACACTTACCTACAGCTGAGTATCATCATTCCTCATGGCCAAACTGTATGGCTCGTTCTGGGAGTGCAGGCAGAAGTCCCAGCACTGCTCACGCTTGGGTGCTTTGCTCTGTGGTGAGAACAAAGGCAGCTCTTGGAGCGCGTCTAGTCTTTCAGAGGAGGAGAGGAAATTCGCCTTGCAGTTCACTGGGAAAAAGCATCTCAGCTGGTGCAGAAAAGAGGGGTACAACTCCTTAAGTCTTAGTAGTTCCGTGAGCAAAGGAAAAAACAGTGACGATGCCATAAACAGTGCAGGAAGGCTGTAGGGGTTGCTCAGTAAACTTGGATTATTTCTGCACTCACCTTCACTTTTAAATCATTGGTGTCCCTGGAGTTCTGAGGTCCCCTAACACTTACAACAGTTTTGTTGTAAAGCACCAAATCCTTTTTTCCTTCAAATTTTTATGAAATGCAACCTCTTGCAAATAAGTAGCTCCTTCACAGAATGGTTTAAATAGAGAACTGTGTTTTACAGTCATATTTTCATCAGCACACGCCTGCCAGGACTATTGAATAAAAACCTCAATGTTTTCTCAAGTTCTCTGAGAAAACTTGATGCTGAGAAAATCAGACCATATTTCTTCTTTGTTTACACTGATGGCACTGACTTTTCATGGAGGGACAGAGAATGAATTTGAGGAGAACTTTGCTTTTATGGGACAATAGGTCAGGATGTCACACAACACTCTTCCTCTGCAGCCCCATGACAACAACTGGGTAGGAGGAGATAGCTCTGCCTGCCAGCTCCCAAATGGTTAGATGGCAAGTGTGATTCCTTTTCAGACTTTGAGTGATTTGGAAGAGAAATTTCAGGCTTTTCATTCTGCCCATACTAAATGCGAAGTGTTGCGCAACAAGCAGTGTCCTTATGGAGAAGAAGCTGCAGAAGCAAACGGGCACCATGGCTAGGATGACCCAGGGTCGCTTTAAATGTCCTGCACTCTGGTTGTGTTTGGTGTGCACACTGCTGGCTGTTAGCAGTACACCGAGATAGGAGTTTCCTCCTCTACTGGGGAAGTACCTGAGACACTCGCTGGGCATGTGGAGCCATGGGGTGCTGCCAGGGTTGCCGTCATGTTCGAAGTTCCTCAGCTTGCACTGAAATGCTGGCAGCAACCATGGCCTTCCCTCCTGTGAGCTCGGCCTGGCCCCTGTTTGTTTAAGCCTGGTTCGGGCTGAACTTTGGACCCCTGCTAGGCTGATAGCATTTCTCAAGACAGGGAAGTCTTGACATGGACATGGACCTGTTGGAATGGGTCAAGAGGAGGGCCACAAAAATGATCAGAGGGATGGAGCACCTCTTCTATGAGCACAGGCTGGAAGAGTTGAGGTTGTTCAGCCTGGAGAAGAGAAGGCTCTGGGGAGACCTTATTGTGGTCCTCCAGTACTTAAAAGGGGCCTGCAGGAAAGATGGAGACATGGGCAGAAAATGTAGAGTTGACAGAATGTTGCTGGGCCCGTGCTCTGGTGGGCGCAGTGGAGATGGCCACCTCTGACAGGGGAATTCCACCTGTTTCACAGGGGACTGCAAAAGCTCACCCTGAGCTGTGCAGCCCAGTGACCAACACAAGAGGGGTAATAAATTGCTCTGGCAGCTGGGGGAAGAGTGGGCAGTGCTTTGCAGGAGAAAAGCAAGCATCGCTCTCTGGACGCTTGCTCTGCTTCCTTTCCGTTGGCTGCAGGAATGCCATCCTGAGCAAGGGAAATGCAAAGGGTGCAGAAACAAAGAGGGGTTTGCTTTCCCTTGGGCCTTTACAGCAGCGACTGTAAGCTAATTCACACCCTGCGCTGAACTCATGGGTGCATGAGAAGACTACAGCAGCATGGTTGCATGCCCATTGGCTTCCTTAGCTCTTGAAGTAGGCTACAGGCAAAGTGACTTTTGTGATCTGCGTGGATATGAAGCGCAGTGTTGCTGCATGCTGTTTTAATGTCCACCCTTCCTGCTGCCCCCATTCTTTCACTACGCTCTGAGGGGGATGGCTGGACCTGCCCAACAACCTCATACATCAGAGGCACTGGAAGGGAACCTCAGCCAGCGTGAAGACAGGGATGCTCCCAGCTTCGTGTCCACAGTCATACACCAGGCCATCTAAAACAAGGCTTCTTCTAAATCACTGGGGAGACATAAACACCTTTGGGAGTGGAGAATCTTCCTACCAGTCTTAGACATCAATTGCAGAGGAATCTTTCTCTGGCTGTGCCTTGCCTCTCCCCGCTGGCTGTGGAGGGATGCCATCTGACTGCTTTAGAGAAGGCAGCAACTTCTAGAAGGATAAATTTAGATGAAGTCAATCCCCTCCTTAGAGCACAAGCTTGCATAGCTGTTGCCTGGTCTTTATGTTTTAGTAATGTCCTTCTTCCCTCTCTGGCTGAAGAGCGCATGGCTCTCCTACGCTTTCTTGGTCGTTACTCAAAGACCTTCCTCACGCTGGGACGCTGCTGGAAATATCCAGCTGAGGGCAAGAAGGGGAGGTGCAAGGCTGGCTGAAAGGAGAGGGAAGGACCTGGCGCCTGGGAGAGTGGCACAGGAAAGCAGAACAAGAGTCATTCTCCACAGAAATGTTTATTTATCCCAAGTCAGTAGGCAAACACAAAGCACAGCTGTTGGCTTTAATTACGGAGACTGTGATTTGGTAGCAGTCTCCATTTGTAACCCTCGAATGGAGTATTTTACAACCTTTTACTGTGTTACAGTCTCATTAAGGATCTTTGAACTTTATTCTAGGGGAACTGGTTCAAAATGCAGGCAGTTTAATCACAAACACTTTTTTAATTTTAAACTCAACAGTATCAGTGCAAATATCCTACTAAGAAAAATTTCAAGTGAGTCCCCAAGGTATTAATATACAAGTGCAATTGCAACCAGTAATAAGTATCAGGCAGACTTCATCTGGGTCTAGAGACTGCACTTGCAGTAAGTAACAGATTGGATAAAATTATCTACAGTTCAAAGAACAGTTTCACTAGAAATGAAACAAAACCCCAATAAAATAATCAGACCGTAGAGTGACACAGTGTGAGCTGCTTAATTGTCAACTGTTTTAGTTAGGATTTTAGGGCCTGAGCATTTATGATAATCAGCTCCATTAGAGCTGCTGCTTTTAATATTTCTTTAAAAAAGCAATGAAGGAGTTGTTCTGGTCGACCAGGCACCTGGTGTGGATCGCTTACATACAGCCGTGGATGTTATATTAAAAGCATGTGGGAAAAGCCTCCATGTATTGAAATAGAAGTTGAGGAGGAACTGGAAGGAGGCATAAAGGAGGGCTTGGCCAAGCAGGGGCTTGTATTTTGGGGGAGCCAAATCTAGGAGCATTGCTCAGGGATGCTCTTGTTCTCTTTTATTGCAGGCGTGTGCGGCCTCAGCGCTAACTGGTACCCTCAGCTTTTTTGGCAGACCCCAGCTTGCCTGTGCCTGTGGTGCACCTCAGTGCAAAGAAACAGCCTGAGACCTCCATTTGTCACAAGCAGGCAGCAGAAAGTGCTCGGGAGTGAGCGTGGCAGCTGAGCAGTTTCCCACATGGATGGAGCAACGGGGCTTTTAAGTAGCACCTTCTCCCCCTCCCTGCTGTGCCTCTGCAGGGGTGAGGAGCTGCCCTGCCATCCTGCCCCACCGCTTTCCCCACTTCGTTTGCCCTGCTCAAAGGGCACCCGTTTTATTGAGATTTCCAGATAAAGCCTCTCTTTTCTTTATAAAGCCCTATAAAACCTCTTTGCCTAAATTAAGGACGGTGCTGCATGAAAAAGGCAAGAAAAAAGGAATCTCGTAGAAGAACTGGGACCCAAGGCAGAGCACAGAAGACAAGAGCAAATCTGCTGCCAAACATTTCTTGGTACCGGCCAAGTTCTTGCAAACCCTGACAAAAGAAGCATATGCCAACCTGCGTATGGTTTGGTTTGTGAAAAGAAGGAGAGCTCTGATTCTGCACATGTTCATGTATATGAGCAACTTCGTGCATCTGTGAACGGCTAGTGAAGCTACCTACAATTGTAAAATGCCTTTAATATGTAGGAACTGGGCCTTTTTATAGCCAGATTGCTTTTGTTATCTGCAGGGAAATCTTCACGCATTACCTTCTCCCTGCTGTCTCAAAAGAAGGCTGCGTAGCCGCTCAAGCAATCTCTGCTGGATTTCCCGCAGCTCATCTTCGCGGTACTTTCAAGTGCTAATGTACAATGGGGGATCCTGACAGGGGCCAAGGGGTAAAGTTGCTCTCCAGAAAATTCCACATCTGAGTTAAAGTGCAGACCCTCGCATGGCACAGGTACCAGCCCCCTGTGGCAGGGGGAGGATGGAGACCTCTCCCCTCTCTCCGGACAGGCAGCGGCGCACTTCCCCCCCCGGCCAGGTGCCCTCTGGACTGAAACCTGTCACTCACCCCCGCTGAACCTCCCCATCCCTGCTGTCCTCGGCTGTTTCTGCAGCATGGATTTGTTCACCTTTCCAAGAGGTCTGTGGACACACAAGCGCAGCTCGGTGGCAGACTGGGGAGGTGTCCACAGTATGGCAACGGTGATGGGAAGAGAGATAACTCGCTGCATTATTGGCAAGATTTTATTGGTAAGATTAGTGCCACTTAAGTGCCAAACAGAAAGTCCACAACCAGGGCTGGGCTGGGCTCCACTACTGTTTTCGTGTGAGCAGACACAGACATTGCGGATGCCCTTTAAAGCCCACGGTGGTAGGAAAATGCCTTTGAGTTGCAATTCAGCCACCTGATGGGGACGGTGGGGGCCCTTGCTCCCAGCTCGCCTTCCTGGAGGGGCACCAGTGTGCTGCAGGGAGGGGCATCGTCACTGCCCACTCCTCGCCCACACCTCTTGCTGCTCACTTTGTGATTGGCTTTTTTTGTATTTACTATTCAAAATGACCCTTTCGTTCACCCCCTGTTGCAGGCAACTGGAAGCTGTGTGTTTCGTTGCTGCGAGCAGAGCGAGACTTTCCCCTGGTGCTAATGTGGGCTGTTCAAGTCTGGATGCAAGTCAGGTCCTACAGCTGGGTCCAGCCCAGATGTGCAGAATGAATCCTAGCACTCCCTCCAGGTGGTTGGATTAAATTAGTGGATAATTTAACGGGAGTGCTAAATCCTTATGGTAACAATTCATGTACAGCTTTATCTTGTAATACTTTTATAGCAAGTTTAGAGCTCCTAAAAGCAGTTATGTAATTTCCATGCCACCGTAATAAAATTCCTGTCCCCTGTGGCTATTACAGAGCAGAATATTCAGGTTTTCTTCCAGGTTGATCTCTAGGTTTGTGTATTTCAGCAAGTTATTATAAGGAGTAAATTTACCAGGAAACCTGTTGGCTGTGATAGTGCGACCTGAGCGTTTGGGGATGAACAAACAGGCAGAGAGTCCTAGGACTGGGAGAAATATAGTGTCCTACCTGTGGTGAAGGACAAAGCATCTGGGCAAATGGACCTTCATTCGTGAATGAAAAAAACCACCTAGTCTGAAGCACCCTTCCAGTGGGAGGATGACAGAGAATTTCTGATACAGTCTCCTTTTCCTTCTCTGCCAGGAGCTTCATTTAGATGCTTACGCCTGCAATATCCATCTGTTCTAATGATCAGGCACTTACAGGCTAAGTAGTGCAAATTTTTACATTTCAGACTTCTAATGCATCTAGAAATGTAATAGAAAAGTGTTCTTTTTAATGCCCTATTTCAGGTAGAAGTGGAGGAAACCTGAAATTAATTCTTAAACTGTAATTTTATGGCTTAGCATAGCCCAGATGAACTGTCCATCTCTGACCATATTATGTAAAATGCTTAGATCTCCCAGGAGAACTCAAGTCCCCACACCTTGTCAGTTCTCATATACTTAAGAAATATTTTAAATGGAATGTTTCACCGATAGTTGTGGCAAATATACTTCTGCATGTTGAACTCTGTGTGTGGATAGTACCACTCATTGATTCATAAAGACCAGCTGAGGTAACCGTTCTCCAGTTATCAGTCTTACCCCGGTAATCTTCAGCTGCTCCTCTTTTGTTATGCAGAATCAACGAAGCTCACTCCTTTTTCTGCATATTCTTTTCATGGCTGTAACTGTTGAATCTTATTTTTTTATAAGGGTTTGTTTCTTACATTCGTAGCAAATCATTGTGAGACTGTGTGAGATCAACTACATATTTACTTGTTCAAAAACCTTAATTTGAAGAGAACCCTGTAGTCCTACATATTTACCTTTGCCCTAGGTTGCATCATAACAATTTACCCAAGCAACGTCCTTAAAAAAACACTGCCCTCAAGGCAGGGATGTGAGCAACTTGATCCATTTGATCTACAAATCAAAGTTGTTTTGTGAAGGGGATGTTATGTGCAAAGCAGTTTTGTTTTTAGAGATGGTGTATATTCTTTCATTGTCAATCCATACATTAGCAGTATAGTCAGAACTGAAACAATATGGGTAGATGCTTTCTTTAAAAGTACAGAGGATCCATTAGCAACAATGTGGGTGTTTTATAATGCTTTCCTATTTATTTCCAACATTAGGCGTGAACACTGCTCAGAAATCTGCGTATCTTTATGCCCTACTATAACGTGATGCTGAAGCGTCAACATTTCTAGAAATTTAAGAGAACAACTAAGTCTGGGGGGAGAGGCTTGCTTCATGAGTTCTTCCCTGGCTTAGAGAATTAGATGGGTTATTTACCTCATGCAGTGAGGGCCAAATCTTCCCTCTGCAACCGTCTGCTTCAGTGGGAGCCTTGCCTGGGGAAGGGCTTCTGAGTTTTTCTGGTCAGAAGGAATTTATTCCTTTTATTGGATCAGAAAAGCATGCAGTTATGTGTGCAGCAATTAAATATCCCTCTCACTGTGCAAGAGACAAACCATCACTTTAGATTATTTCTCTTTTAGATTCTCTTTTCCCTTTGCCATTAGAGTAATTTAACCTCATCCCTGCCTGAGAATCCTGATTTGCTCTATGCCAGGGGAGTGGATATGTGTGCACTTACTGAATATGTGTCATATTCTATCCTGCCACAGAGCATTAGGGAGTAATGCTTTTACATAGACTGCAGGCCCCTTTTTGCTACCAAGAAGCAAAATGTGTGCACGTAGGAGGAGGGAAAAGATATATGAATTACGAAAATTTTGTATCTCTGAAATGTGGTTTTACAGCTGTCAGAGTACATGTAATGTTCGCAGCCTATTATTGCCATGTAACGAAATGGTTCCATAGCCTGAGGAACAACCGACTCGAGCCACAGAAAAGGCACCCATGTTTGTATTTGTGCCCTTTCTACACCAGCGTTGCACTTCGGAGAGCGGAGAAATTTCAGAGGATGAACACAGCTTCCCAGCAAGTTGTGTAAACCAGGTGGACGGTGCCAGTAAAATTAACCAGGCCAAAACTAACTTAGACTCACAAAAAGTGTCCATATGTATCACTCTGAATTTGGAAGGCCTTCTAAAGGAGACCAGACGCTGGTCCATCGGTCTTGTTGTGGCTCCTGACACTCACAAAATCTGGTTTTCACTTATCTGACATGGAAGCGAAGATGAGATTGGAAAGAAGAGGATGTATCAATTTCAAAACAAAGGAATTTTTGTCCAGCAGCTCCCTGTCTAAATAAGGTGGTCATTACCAAATGTCTTGAAAAATTTTGGGGTAGGCTCATCAGCTGTTCACCTGCTGACAGCCTTACATGCAAGGTCCTAGTGAATTGATGTTTCATTAGCACAAAATTGATTTCTTTTTAAGTCAACATCTTGAATTTAGATTTCAGACTCACAGTTCCCATTGTGATGGTTTTTTATGAACTAAAGGTCATTCATCAGTGACTCAGACTTGAAAATAATCTTTCTGTTTTGAGAACACTCCTGGTTCCACTAATTTTCCCACTTTGAGGCAGAATGATCTTGTTACAGCTGAAGTTGATGGTAAGCTGTAGGAAGTCTCTCCCAAACCAGTGGACACCTTCTGCACAGGAGAAAGAAGAAACCCTCTGGAAGCATAACTGCTGTAATTTGGTAAGTGTTAACCTTCCATTGCATATGTTGACACTTCCTGATGACTTGCAGGTCAAGGAATCAACTGCCACAGAAAATTGTTGACAATTTAAGCTAATGAATAAATTTAGGGTCATGATCCCTTCAACTGTACTACTTGGGGAATGAATTTTACTGAATGCATAATTTTCTCAGCTTCACTGAAGAAGTGACATGGAAATTGGATTGCCATCCGTCACCAGAAGAGAAGAGAAATACAGGCTACATGAAACCACAATCACTGGTGTCAGAGACCTAGAAAAGTTTCACCCCAACCTCTTGGTAGGTTTATGGTAAAAGAATATGTGAAACAGAAGAGTAGGTAATGACAGTATCAGCCTTAAAAAGTAGTTCTTGCCAAGGGCCAAGATTTCTGACCCAAACTCCATCCTATCTACACACAAAAGATCCTCCCTTGTCAAATTATTCTTCAACCTATGCAGCAAGCAAGGCTGTCAGGGAGAGCCAGCAACACTCAACTTTCAGTCTTGCAGCTAACCCAGCTGTCTTGCAATTGAGCATGTGGCATCTTGAGCTGGACTTAGTAGTATACACACGTTCATCTGTCCTAGGTTGTCCCACTTAGATGTAATGAAGCCGTATTGTGCAACCGTATTGTAAAGCCAAAGTTTTCCATCTGCAGTCAAGGTATCCCCGTGAACCTGCAAACTGCTTCTTAGAGGATCTGTCAAAGCAGACTAAGCCAGCCTACTGTCTGTACGCTTACATTCAGCTTACAAGACCCTGAAACCTCCCATCTGAAAACATTTAAGTGTCCGCAAATCAAACTTGAAAACTTTCATTATAAAGAAATGACCATCTTTAAGCCCTTCTGCTCCCTCAGTCATCATTAGCAGCCCCCTCAGCAACTGCACCTGCTCCTTATTTTCTTTACCCTAGAATGACGTGAGCTCGAACTCAGAGGGTAGTGCACACATTACACATCAGGATCACAGCAAGAGGCAGAAATGGCCAAAAAAAATGTTTTTCAGTGCAAAAAAAAATGACACATCTACATGGAGGCAGAGAATCCAGGCAGATCAAATCAATCTTTTCCCCAAACACTCCTGAAATCTCTCAAAATAGGATGCATACAATAAAGATAAAATCAAATGCTTGCTTTCTTTCCGATGTGGCTGCTTGTGTTTCTGCAAATTCAAAGTTAGCATCCAAATTACAAAAAGTTGCTTTTCGTTCTCCAGTGGTGTAATTGCTAGTGCTCCTGACATTCCCTTATAGCAACTAGTTGAAAAGCGTCCGGGGCATTCTAACAAAACCTCTAGGTATTCTATTGTAGCCTACAGTGCTTTCATTAAAAAATGTCCTTTCAAACTGATTTCCACAGTGACATTTTTTTCCTTGCAGAGTGTAGGTTTGCTTGTTTTTCTGGGAGAGGATATTTCCATCTACTGATGATAATTGCCAGGTGTTACTAGGCAGCTGCAGCATCTGGCTTGAGAGGCCACTGACTTCTGAGATGGAGATGCCTCCTGTTTTATATATGTGTACATACATATATGTATGGATACATGCATATTTCAACGGTGTGAGGTTGTGGTTTGATGATGTGTTAAAACTCAAGTGCATCTAGTACTCAGTCAAAAATGCCTTGAACATACGATGCAAAATGCCAGTTGTGTATAAACTCCTTCTGCCAAGGAGTTTATGTTAAGTTTCAAATACGTTCAAAGTGTTTCGATGGATTAACTTTTTATTAGTAGATTTTATACTGGATCAGTAGTGCCTGTCCAAATCTAAACATCCACAGTTATTGCAACAGCTTTTTCCATTCTTTCTTGCTCCTGCTCATTGCCACCCAGGATCATGCTCCCCAAGCTGTTGCAGGTTTTGATCCCTCTGCTTCCACTTTCTTTTTTCCGTTTGCCTCCACTGGGCTTTCATTAGCTATGGCTGTCTGTGCTGAACCTTGCTTTGCAGCTGATGTCTACCTTTCCTTGGTTGCCTTTCTTTGAATGAGACCTCCTGTCTTATATTAGACTTCTGCACCGCTGAAAGGCTTTGGATTTTCCAACAGCACCTTATTGCCAATGCAAGCCATCCCACACCATAGATACAACATTCTTCCTGAGCCAGTCTTGCTCAATTGAGTCCAGACTGGATAGAGGTACCAGTATTAGTCCTGCCAGGGCGCTGGGCAGGAAGGCTGTTTTGCAGCAAGATGCCACATTCTGAACCTTTGTTGCAGAGACGATTGGGGGAATGGCAGAGAGACAAGGTGATCTCTCCTTAGAGGACCTTAGGTTGCCCAGGGAAGCTGTGGATGCCCCATCCCTGGAAGTGTTCAAGGCCAGGCTGGATGGGGCTTTGAGCAGCCTGGTCTAGTGGGAGGTGTCCCTGCCCATGGCAGGGGGGTTGGAACTGGGTGATCTTTAAGATCCCTTCCAACCCTAACCGTTCTATCATTCTATGATTCTGTGATCTTACCAGAGGGCTGAGGTTGTCAGTGGCCGGTCTGACAGCAGGGCAGGGAAAGCTTGTCTGTACTACAGGAAGCATGACTGCAGCCTGAAAGATGAGGAAGGGCCAGTTCCCAAGCCCTTCAGCCACGTTCAGCAGTGGTTCAGGAACAGAGCCAGTTCACCTGATCCTCCCAAAAAGGAAACTCCAAAGATAAGGAACAGAGCCTCAAAGGAGAGAAGGCAAGGACTAGTTGGGTGTCTCTTTAGTTCACAGGTGTCCACAGGAGGTTCCTAAAACTGAGGGCAGAGCCACCAGCCAAGGTAAAATGCTCATTTCCCAAGTTTTCTCTACCCTCTTTTGAATATAGAATCATAGAACCATAGGGTTGGAAGGGACCTCTGGAGATCATCTAGTCCAACCCCCCTGCCAGAGCAGGGTCACCTACAGCAGGTTGCACAGGAACGCATCCAGGCGGGTCTTGAATGTCTCCAGAGTTGGAGACTCCACCACCTCTCTGGGCAGCCTGTTCCAGTGCTCTGCCACCCTCACAGTAAAGAAGTTTTTCCTCATGTTGAGATGGAACTTCCTATGCTCAAGTTTGTGCCCATTACCTCTTGTCCTGTCACTGGGCACCACTGAAAAGAGCCTGGACCCATCCTCCTGACACCCACCCTTGAAGTATTTATAAGTGCTGATAAGATCCCCCCTCAGCCGACTTTTTTTCCAGACTGAAGAGACCCAAATCCCTCAGCCTTTCCTCATAAGAGAGGTGTTCCAGTCCCCTCATCATCTTTGTAGCCCTTTGCTGCACCCTCTCCAGCAGTTCCCCATCCTTCTTGAACTGGGGAGCCCAGAACTGGACACAGTACTCCAGGTGCAGCCTCACCAAGGCAGAGTAGAGGGGGAGGATGACCTCCCTCAACCTACTGGCCACACTCTTCTTGATGCACCCCAGGATGCCATTGGTCTTCTTAGCCATGAGGGCACATTGCAGACTTCCATGGGGTTATTCCTCCCCAGGTGCAGTACCCTACACTTGCCCTTCTTGAATTTCATAAGGTTCCTCTTTGCCCAGATCTCCAGCCTGTCCAGGTCTCTCTGTATGGCGGCACAGCCTTCCGGTGTGTCAGCCACCCCCCCCAGCTTTGTGTCATCAGCAAACTTGCTGAGGGTGCACTCTGTCCCTTCATCCAGGTCATTGATGAATATATTGAAGAGGACTGGGCCCAGTACTGACCCCTGGGGAACACCACTCGTCACTGACCTCCAACTAGACTCTGTGCCCCTAATCACGACCCTCTGAGCTCTGTCTTTCAACCAGTTTTCTATCCACCTTACTGTCCATTCATCTAACCCACTCTTCCTAAGCTTCCCTGTAAGGATGCTGTGGGAGAGTACAGCACAGCATTGATACCTCTGCTACTTCTTTAAATGCTCCTGTCTACACAGCGTCTGATATCTGACTAGAGCCAGGAAGTTCACAACAATGCTATTTTGCCCCAAAACATGTCCCCAGCACATGCACCTGTACTTCCTTACCTGTCTGAAGGGTTTGCCCAGGCCCATTCCAGCTCCTGATCCCCCACATCTCCTGGGAAAGTCTGCCTGTCCCTCTAGCCTCAGCTTCCTGGGAAATCCAGATGCTCCCTGGTCCCAGGAATGTTCCTTTGGCTGGTGAGAGGCACATAGCAGCAATTAAAAAAAATGAATGCAGACATGCATGCGTGTGTGTACACATACAGGCACAGCAATGATGCTGGTTTGACCAGAAAAAGGCTTTGATGAAGTGAAACTGGCCTGAGCCTGTACTTCACCTTTTCTGATCCTCACTGATCGTTCATCGAGCCTCAGTTCATGTATCATAGGTCACACAGTTGCACTGCAGCTCAGCATGGTGCTGTATCGCTGCCTCTACTGCCCCTGAGATGGACAGGCTTCCCTGCTAAAGTCTCCTCCTGCCCAGATGTCCGGAGTCTTGGCCTCAGGAGACCTGATCTGGAGACCAGTTCTGCCCATGCTGGGGACCAGACTGCCCCAAAGTGTCTAGAGGCAGCTGGTATGTGTTGTCCCTGTTTGTCTCTCACACATGTCCAGGTGGTGAATCAGAAGCGGTGAGACATTTGCAGAAAGACAGCTACCCACAGAGCTAGCCCAGGCAGCAGAGAGATGTTAGTGGCAATTTTCCTAAAATAGTCCAGGGGAGGAGCACAGCTGGGGGAGGACGGTGACTGGTTTCATTTTCTTACTTGAGGAGAATAGAAACCTGTGGCTGAAACCAGACAGGAAGGCCCAGGTGTATAGCTCATCCTGGAGGCTGGCTGCTCTCTGGTGGCCTGGCAGTAAGAGTTTACTGGGAGAAGCAGGGGCTGCTCGGTCAGCCACGGGGACCGTGTTCTACGTGAACGCTATTCACAGCTCGGAGCAGAGGTTTCTGCTGTTGCTGTTGTATGCCCTACTTGTGAAGTGGGATGGGCACTGGGAGATGCTCCAGGTGGTGGAGGCATAACACTGTGCATAGGAAAGTCAGCCCCTGTCTCGCCAGCACCTGATATCCCTCATACTTTTAATTGTCCTCTGCAGCCACATTTTCTAGACCAAGTCAGTAATGCAGCACCAAGTCAGCCACAGACTGTATCTTGGAGTAACGGAGGTGAGATGATGCAAGAAGCACTGTCAGATAATCAGGATTTCTGATCCTAGTTGCTAAACTGCCTCACTTCCTTCTCCCCCGCTGCTCTCTGTTCCTCATGTTTTACAGGTGCAAAGTTCTTTTTTCCCCCCATGGTTTGCACTTTCTTTTAATTAAATCTTTGTAATCTCTGCTTGCACATAAATAGTCATGAGATGACTGTGTCTGAGGATGGGATATCAAGGATGGCAGCTAAACATAGGAAGAAATGCAGTCTATGGACAAAGACTGTTATTGCTTCCTTCTGATTTCTGCACAGTTCAGAGATATAACCAGCAGCCCCAATGAGTGTCCCATAAAGTAATTAGCCAGGACTTCCCCAAACCTCAGTGATACATGCTGGTACAGAGACCGCCGGTCCCACTTGTCAAAGTCCCATCAGCTGTCTTCTCTTCCTGGTGTCATAGATGTTGTTCAGATGAAGGGGATCCAGGTAAGACAGTCTTGTCTGACCTTCCATCTTGTCTGAAGATCAAGTAATGCTCAGAACCACACAGACACTGCAAAAGTCATTGTAACAGAATATGAGGTTGCAGGGGAGTCTAGATGCAGTGTGGGGCAGCAAGTGGCACAGATCTGGCTCATACTGGAATAAAATGACAAAGTTGTATTATCTCGCTAATTTGGCAGTGACGTTTTGCAAGCCAGCCACATCACTGCAGGTGAACCAGGTCTGCTGAGGGATCCAGTAATATACATCGCTGGCACTAGGGCTGCTGTGGCCTGAGTTGTGGGATCTGCAGAACTAAATCTTCATTTTTTTGTGTGTTTTGTGTGTGGAATCCCTGCATGGTAACAAGAACATGCTTGTTTCCTTTCCAAAACATAAGGATTTTTCCCCAATTGCATCCCTTCCCATTCTGCTGTCCCTTTAGTGTTAAATGTGCTTCTTATTAATTGTTGAATGGAGTGATGCTGATGTGATACTAATTCACTTGTGATTCTAATACAAGCCAGGATGCCATTGGCTTTCGTGTGCCCGGGTGGCCAAGAAAGGCAATGGCATCCTGGCTTGTATTAGAAATAGTGTGACCAGCAGAAGGAGGGAGGTGATTGTCCCCCTGTACTCAGCACTGGTGAGGCCACACCTTGAGTGTTGTGTCCAGTTCTGGGCACCCCAATACCAGAGAGATATCGAGGTGCTGGAGCGAGTGCAGAGGAGGACAACAAAGCTGGTGAAGGGCCTGGAGAATAAATCTGATGAGGAACGATTGAAGGAGCTGGGACTGTTTAGTTTGAGGAAGAGGAGGCTGAGGGGAGACCTCATCACTCTCTACAACTACTTGAAAGGCCATTGTAGAGAGGTTGGTGCTGGTCTCTTCTCACAGGTAATTAGCGATAGAACAAGAGGGACCAGCTTCAAGCTGCAACAGGGTAGGTTTAGGCTGGACATTAGGAAAAAATTCTTCACAGAAAGAGTGGTCAGACACTGGAATAGGCTGCCCAGGGAGGTGGTGGAGTCACCATCCCTGAATGTGTTTAAGACTCATTTAGATGTGGTGTTAGGGGATATGGTGTAAGGGAGAACTTTGTAGAGTGGGGTTGATGGTTGGACTCGATGATCCTGAGGGTCTTTTCCAACCTAAACGATTCTATGATTCTATGATTTATCACTAATTGACACAAATTTTCTGGAGTAGAGACACACCCTTCCTATGTATTTATTACCTAACTGCACAGAGAATTGTGAACAACTACGCATCTGAATACGACACAGTTCACCCATTTCCTCAGACTCAGAGGCGTCCATTGTCATCCCTAACTTTTCCCTGATCCTGAGCTTTAACTTTCAGCCAAGCTCAAAGAAAATATCATGCAAAATCCTGATTTTACTCACCATTGCTCTTGTCAGGATCGGGTACTACACCAGGAATGTTTGTTGCTTCTCTTTTTCTTGAGGTGGAGATGGATTACCACCTAGACAGGTCTGTTCACTAAGGAGGCAGCAGGACCCCTGCCTGTGCTCTTCCAAAGAGGGGACCACCCAGTTACAGGCACAGTATCAACCTGTGGACACTACAGTCCTACAGAAAGGATGGACAACTAGTTTCTCACGGTTCATCTCCATATTCCCTTCCCATGCTCTTTGTCAGCTGATTTATCTACCTTCTTTCCCCACCCCCCGCTACTGTTATCTAAATTTAAAGTAAATTTGTCTCATTTCCCGGTTGGGTGTAGATTAGGTACCATTTGGAGAAGATATCTTTGGAGTTGTACAGGTGATCTATCATTTATTCCAGACCATTCAACACTCTATTGACCAGGGCATAAAGGTTCATCTTTCCTGTAAGTACTGAAGTCACCAATATTGGAATGAATAGACAAATGGACTTCTGGGATATATTACAATCAGTGTCCTATTATTTCTGCATTAACGTCCCCCTCCATCTTCCTCAGGTCCTGAACAACCCCCCATTTCTGCAACTATAGGAATGGAGGGGAAAATTTTCAAAGACCCATTTTTTCCTCTCACAAGGAGAGGAGGAAGCAGGCCTATTGCATTTTCATCTTGGCCGCGTCAGTAAAAGATACAAATAAACTGGAGCTTTGCTTTCCATCACGTGCCTTCCTTTCTCTGGATGACACTGTTCATTTCTTGAGATCTTCTTGTCCTCTGTAGCAGTTTTTCCTTCAAATGGGGTTATAATACTAAACGGATGGTTGGGGCAATGGCTTATAGCTGGATCAGAAGACAAGGATATTTAATGAGTCATGTTCTGTATCTGAAGTAGAAGGCAAATATAAGGCCCAACTAAAAGTGAGATCACCTAGCAACAAAAAGTGGTCATAGCTGGCATAGTCTGTTAGTCAGGTTACAAATCTTGATCTGTAATTCACTCAACAATCCTAAGAAGTTTCATGAAGATGAGAGTAATAAGGTTATAGAGGAAGTCTTCAAAACACACAAACACAAAATGTGTTAAAGGGGATTTTCCTCCACAGGACTCAAGCTAATGAGCTTGAATTTGGCCAATTTGTATTTCAGAGTGACATCTAGTTATGGTTTGGGATCCCACTGCCTGTCTTGCGAGGTCAACAGAAACGTGTTTTGTGAATCTGTATCCCTATGGGTCTGTCTGAAGGCACCAGCTCAACATGGCAGAACTGCCCTTCATGGCCTGGAGGGCTCATGCTACAGTCCGATACATTTCAAATACACCTCAGCTGAATCCCACTGGTTCAGGAGTACCCTCAGTAATATTTGTATTAAGAAGAAACAACAACATGAAGCTGAAGCTCCTGTACCTATAGCTCAATTTCTTACCCTTCAACTCTGACTCGGAAGGGGACAGTAAACCAGGTGGCTTTTGTGATGGCAGGGGGAAAGAGGAGCTACCCAGAGTATTCAAAGCCCTCCAATAGGGATGTGAAGTATTAGGGCAAAATTGCCAGGGAAACACCAGACAGTGAGGATGGGGGTAGTTTGATAGGCATATCAGTAACTTTTCTGCAATGACATGACGTTTTCTAAAAGTGAAAAAAACCCTTATGAATCCCTTACCACCACCCCACATCAATAAACTAGACCTTACAGATGAACTGCTGGTAGTGTTCCTCTCCTCCTTCTACATCTAGTCCAAACCCACAACCGGATGTTTCTAATTACGGAATTCTGTTGTTTTATACACACACACACAAAATAAAAAAATAATAAGTAGAAAGTAGAAGAAAGATGGACAGAGGAAAGAAAGATGGACAGAGCACAAGAGTTCAGGTTATTCAGTAGGGTGATGCAGGCTGCCAAGACAAAACAGTCATTTGTTGACATTTTGTCCCTAGCACCCTGTCCTTTCTACTCATTCTTATCCAGGCTATAACTAATAGTTGCCTGTGTAGAGGTCTTTTGGGATGTAGTCATTCTTATTTTGCCATAAAACAGACATGGGATATAGGATGGGTATTCAAGAACTGCTTAGGTTGTGGGAAGATTTCTTCAAGCAGTTCTTTGGAAGTTGAGGAACACCCTACCTAACTGCAGATATGAAGGGGTTTTAACCATGATAGCAAGGTTGTAACTACCCATGCAAGAAATCAGCCAATTTAAGGAATCTCATAGAAACACAAGGAATTGGTATTGGTCATGTTGCTTTTTGAAGCTCTCTTCTCTCTGTCACTCACTACAGAGGGAGTCTGGGGACGAGCTGTCCTTATTTCCATGCCTAAAATTAGCTGGAGTAAGCTCCCTTTGGAGACTGTGTGTTTGATTCAATGCTAAATCAGTTTTTCTGGACTTTATTTGTTTTCCTCCTCCAGGACCAAGCCCGCTGTTACTGCCCTTGCCCTTCCCCCCATGTACCCTGCGTGGGGATAGGTGTGCATGTTTTATGCATATTCTGGTGTTATCCTTCTGCCAGTACCATTCTTCCCTTTCAATTTTTTTTTCTCCTGCCCTCAAGTCAGTGTACAATATCAAGTGCATCTGTTGTTTATTGATTTATGCAGTGCTCTGAGACTACAGAAGCCTTTTACAAGCAGGGAACACTTCATTTATAACTAAAATACTGGGACCTCTCGGCTGGAACGCAACAGCCGTATAACAGCGCTGGTAACGCAGCTCAACAGCTCTCAGAGAGAAACTGAAGAATACCATATCTAATTGAAGCATCAAGGGATTGTTAACTACTGTGGGAAGAATGTAATTGCTTATGCTGGAAACTGGCCAAGACACCAGGGTTAACATTTCTACCCTTACAAACCGCATGCTGGGACCTTTAAATGGCTACCGCTAATTATAATTACCCCAAATAACACTGCTTAAACCACCTTTTACTATCACGTCACGCCATCAACTTTATTATTATTAATGCATCCTTCAGACTGCTCTTTTTGCAGTCTGCTACACAACAAAGTAATTCACAGAATGCTAATAAAGCTGTACCCACACTGCTTTAAATCAGCAGATTGGGCATGAAAAAAGTCCAAAATGAATAAAGCTCCCAGTTTCGGGTGAGTTTTATATGTAGCAAAATATAAAACTGCCAGAAAATATAACTTGAAAAGAAAAGTAGTGCAAATGGGTAGGTGTATTTTGGCTTGTGAATTTAGCTCTACTGTCCTGAGCCTGTAAAGAAAGAAAACAGAGAGAAACCTCTCCTCTACTATGTTGTACAGTGGCTGAAAAGATTCCTGTAAGCTTTGGGGGATGAGGTAGCATAGCTTGTGTCCATATGTATTTTATCCATCACTTCCTTCCTACTCACATTATGAAGAAATGTATCTGTGTTTGCCCCAGGGAGGCTTATAGCCAGAGCAGACTTTGCACCTTAGCATTTGAGCTTCACAAATGCATTTAGACTTACATGACCAAAATGGTTGCAGTTTCATTAGTTACCAGTCAGGTTCAGCTGAGGAAAATTTGACTCATAATGTCTGAGTTTGAAAGATAATCACTAATGGCACATAGCAGACGCCTTTAAATGTGTTTTCTTTTTCTACTTCTCCGTTAACCCTCATTTAATGATGTATTGCATATCTTTAAGTAAAAAAATGTATCTCTTTAGGTCTAAAATCTCTATCAGTTATTTTAAATAAGAGCCTATGCAGAAAATAGCTGCTGAGAAGAACAAGAAATGCAGATAGACACGTGTTCAAGCATATACTGTCACCTTATTCAAATCCAGAACTCCCACAACTTTTGCTGAAAGCTTTGGTGATCGATACCTTTGGCAGTGGGCTCCAGAGCTGTTGAGGTGGGGCTTGTGCCAGACCTGGGGATGGAAGGGCAAATCCCACCATCCCCTTGTGCTGCGGAGCCCTCGACTCCCCTTGCACAGTAGCAATTCCGGCTTTTAAAGCTTTTCAAACAGCCATGAGGGGGGCACCCCTGAGTGACATAATTTTGGCCAGAGGCAGAACTTCAGAGCCTGTCGGCGGATCGCACGGCAGCTGGCGCAGAGCAGAGGGACAGTGATAGATGCCCGCAGTTAGTGACACTGCTCTGGGTACAGTCTCTTAAACTTGGATTTGATTTCTGGACTGGTCTGGGGCTTCTGCAAAAAAGATGCTCAACCTGAAGCATGCAAGTATGCATATTGGCTTTAATGGGACCGTTCCCATGCCTGAAGTTTAGTGTGTCTGTAACTACTTGAAAGAATGAGGCAGTAAGTTTTAATTTTACAAGGATGTCAGTAAAGTCTTCTGCTTAACCAGCGGGCAAGAAGGAGGTCTGGGATGCTGACAGCCCTTCCAGTGACTCACTGCAGCATCTTTAACAAGTCGCTTCCCCCCAGCCCAGTCCCTGTCTGTGGAAGGAGCGTAATAGATATTCACGCTCTCACACTTGGAAAGCAACACCCAGAAAGAATTACCGGCTTGTTTTCCTGAGGACACTGTCACAGCAAATCGGGTGATCGAATAGCAAGGGTTCTAACAAGTTAAAGTATCTCTCCCTACCAACTGTTGCCTCTCATAGCTTTAACTGATCATGCCTATGACAATACTAGAAATACTCAAAAGAGATTGCCCTGAGATCTGGGGACAAATTAGCCCCCATCCCACCCTCTTGCTCTGTTTGCTCAAGGTACCAGCCAGAAACATCAATGTGTGCAAGTAGCATCTTCCCCCTGGATGCGTCTAAGCCTATGATATTATCTCATGTACTCACAGACTTTCTAAGACGTGGGTTTGCTTTATACGTGTGTTTTCATAAATTATTTCCTTCATTTCTGCAGGGCTAAGAAAGCTCTGTGATGAATAATAGTCCTGTATTTGCTGAATTTATATTACCAGTAGTTAGAAGGATGGATGTTCCAGTCTGCTGAAGATTTTGAAATCTGCTTTGCTTCTGAAAAGGAATAAACTTGAATGTTTTAAGGCTTCACAAAGGACTTTGGAAAAAATTCTTTAGATAAATACAGAGTTCAACATAGTACAATATTTTATGTCAGTGCTTACTTGTTTGTCTATATTAAAATACATAATAAAAGGTAAACATAATTGGAGAGGAAATTAATTTGCGCAGTTAATGAGGCATTTTTTATTTATGAATACAATAAATGAATAAAATAAAATGTAGCATAGTCTGAGAACGTATGGCCCCATCAAAGTTTCTTTATCCAGTTCTCTTGGGAAAGATGTTTAAGCCAATAAATTATCATAGCCTCAAACACACAGCTATTCACAAACCTGCCTCAGCTTGTGGAGATGGGAGGCTGTTAAAACCCAGTTCTTTTAACTGCTAAGCTGAGCTTGTCTTGGAGTTCCCTGAGACACCGCAAACATGCAACCCCCATCTTTTCAGGCTGTGTTCCAGGCCATGTAGGTGGCCAGTAGCTCTCTCCATGCTGGCACAACTCTGGGGGATGCTGCAGGGTGAGGGGGACAGTGGTGTCGCAGCAGCACCTGTCTGAGTCTGACAGCGGGAGGGTGCTTTCGGTGTCCATGGGAGTTGTTGTCATACCTACTGCGAAACACACAACTTCTGTGGTACATGACCACGTGAAAGAGAGAAGCCATGGGGCTGACACCTTGAAATGCATGTAACATAACCCAGAAAAAGGTAAGGTTTTGGAGGACTAGAGATGTTTGGCCACCAATTTGTGCTGCTGTATGTGGGTAAAATACTTTTTGAGGGAGCTGTGAAGTTTAGTGCTCTGTGGTGATGTGGACATCCCTGGGGAAGAGCTGAAGTTCCTACAGCACTGACTCACACTGCCGTGGCTGATGGAGCTTGTTTCTCAACGGACATGCTAGTAATTTAATATTGTTTTTCAGTTGTCAGAGTTGTTGGGTATTAGGAACTTACACTAAAAATGTCTTTAAAAACCTTCTGGAAAGCTTCTATTATTTCTACTGCACCACTTGGGATTAGGGTGCTTTAATGGCTACTTATTGAGAAGAGTAGATTAGGAAACCTCATCTTGGTGCATGAAATCCCTAGGAAGCAGGTTTTGGGCCTAGTAAATATCAACTATTTCATGCTAAAAGTTAATGCTGAGAGGTTAATTCCTTGTTGTTCAGTATAGGTTATATTTTATCTAAATAACTACCTAGAAAATATCAGAAATAATTTGCTCCATAATACAACATTAGAAGGCACCAGGCAATCCCTGGACACCTACTGCAACAAGAAAAAGGAATAAGAAACAAAAATAAGACAACGTATACAGTATAAGGCACACACAGAATTACAGAATGGTTCAGGTTGGAAGGGATCTTAAAGATCATCTAGTTCCAACCCCCTGCCATGGGCAGGGACACCTCCCACTAGACCAGGCTGCTCAAAGCCCCATCCAGCCTGGCCTTGAACACCTCCAGGGATGGGGCGCTAGCAATGTGAAGTGTCTCTGTGTATAAACTAAGACATTTAATTACCAACTGACTAGATTACACTCAACTACAAAAATCATAAATACTTGAGGAGATAAATCCTGTATTAGTTCTGTGCCATAACAGCTACAGAAATAAGGGGATGAAACCCCTAAAATTTGTCACCTGAGGTGGCTTTTTGTTATCCTAAATGACTCATTAACCTGACACCTTCCATCAATAGAAAATGTAAACGTTCAGAGAAATCACATTTTTAAAAAGCTATTTACAGCCTTAAAGTCCTTTCAATCTCCAGGGCGGGTTTGTCATCATTGTGAAATACCAGACAGAGGGTGAATATCCAAAAGTGCGCAGAGTCAGGAGGCAGTAGCACAGGTACCTTTCCTCCCAGAGGGATGTTGCTTCAAGCTGAGGTATCCCTATTACCAAATTAATATAATCCAACCATTCCAAAACCAGAAGATTTGCAGGGATTTCTCCGCCCTTCCCCATCCCACTTTTATGTTTGAAGTTTTGCAGGCAGGATCTTTACATATGCAGCTAGCTCCTGGCGTGCAGGTAATTGGACTAGTGGGCTAAATCTGGTGAATGGAGTTAAATCCAGTGGTGGCCGGTCAGAAGTGGTGTTGCCTGGGGCTCAGTACTGGGAACAGTTCTGTTTAATATTGGGGACAGTTCTGTTTAATATCTTTATTGATGATCTGGATGAGGGAATCAAGTGCACCCTCAGTAAGTTTGCAGATCATAGAATCATAGAATCATAGGGTTGGAAGGGACCTCTGGAGATCATCTAGTCCAACCCCCCTGCCAGAGCAGGGTCACCTACAGCAGGTTGCACAGGAATGCGTCCAGGCGGGTTTTGAATGTCTCCAGAGATGGAAACTCCACCACATCTCTGGGCAGCCTGTGCCAGTGCTCTGCCACCCTCAAAGTAAAGAAGTTCCTCCTCATGTTTAGGTGACACCTCATGACACCAAGTTGGGCAGGAGTGTTGATCTGCTTGAGGGAAGGAAGGCTCTACAGAGGGATCTGACCAGACTGGATCAATGGGCCAAGGCCAATGGCATGAGGTTCAACAAGGCCAAGTGCCAGGTCCTGTGCTTGGGTCACAATGACCCCATGCAGCAATACAAACTTGGGGAACAGTGTGGCTGGAAAGCTGCCCGGTGGAAAAGGACCTGGGGGTGTTGATCGACAGCCGGCTGAATATGAGCCAGCAGTGTGCCAAGGTAGCCAAGAAGGCCAACAGCACCCTTGCCTGTATCAGGAATAATGTGGCCAGCAGGAGTAGAGAAGTGATTGTCCCCCTGTACCTGGCACTGGTGAGGTCCCACCTGGAATATTGTGTTCAGTGTTGAGCCCCTCACTGCAAGAAAGACATTGAGGTGCTGGAGCGTGTCCAGAGAAGGGCAACAAAGCTGGTGAGGGGTCTAGAGAGCAAGTCCTGTGAGGAGCAGCTGAGGGAACTGGGGTTGTTTAGCCTGGAGAAAAGGAGGCTGAGGGGAGACATTATTGCTTTCTGCAACTACCTGAAAGGAGTAACAAGGTGGGGGTCGGTCTCTTCTCCCAAGTGACAGGAAATAGGACAAGAGGAAATGGCCTCAAGTTGTGCCAGGGGAGATTTAGGATGGATATTAGGAAAAATTTCTTGACTGAAAGGGTTGTCAAGTGTTGGAACAGGTTGCCCAGGGAAGTGGTTGAATTGCCATCCCTGGGGGTATTTAAAAGACGTGTAGATGTGGTGCTGATGGACATGGTTTAGTGGTGGATTTGGCAGTGCTAGGTTAATGGTTAGACTCAATGATCTTAAAGGTCTTTTCCAACCTAAATGATTCTATGATAAATGATTTGTATGTGTAAAGAGATATTTGTCTTGCAATGAGCGGAATATCTTCTCAGCAAAGGGTCAGGGAGAGGCATTTTCTCTGCTGTGAGGAAGACTACGCTTTGACTATATAGCTTTATTGCTGCATAACTGGGACGGGGCACCGTAGGTCTATTTGATACGCGTAATGGAAATCAGCCCCACGGGTCAGGGTAGAAGGTGTGACGCTTTGATGAGATGATTTCGGCTGACTGCATCTTTGTATGTACTCCCTGTGCCTCAGCATCACCTCAGTTTCTCAGCAGGAGAGTCAGCTTCAGCCAATTCTCCCTGTATGTGCTGTTGCCTTTTGTGGCAGGGGAAACACAGCTGAAGCTGCATTCCTTTAATCCACTGACCACAGTGTTACTACATATATTGTAAATCTCTCATCCATATCTTGTCTGGAGGCTTTCTTCTCTCACTTTTGCTTCATAGAATCATAGAATCATAGAATTGTTGAGGTTGGAAGGGACCTTTAAGATCATCAAGTCCAACCTTTAACCTACCCTGACAAAAGCCACTTCCAAACCATGTCCCTAAGTGCCCCATCTACCCTTTTTTTAAACACCTCCAGGGATGGTGAATCCACCACCTCCCCGGGCAGCCCATTCCAATGTTTAATAACACTTTCAGTGAAAAAATGTTTCCTAATATCCAATCTAAACCTCCCCTGACGTAACTTGAACCCGTTTCCTCTCGTCCTATCACTTGTCACCAGGGAGAAGAGGTCAGCCCCCATCCCTCTACAACCTCCTTTCGGGTAGTTGTAGAGGGCGATAAGGTCTCCCCTCAGCCTCCTCTTCTCCAAGCTAAACAACCCCAGCTCCCTCAGTCGTTCTTCATAAGGTTTGTCCTCCAGACCCCTCACCAGCTTTGTAGCCCTTCTCTGGACACGCTCCAACACCTCAATGTCCCTCTTGTAGCGAGGGGCCCAAAACTGAACGCACTACTCGAGGTGGGGCCTCACCAGTGCCGAGTACAGGGCGACGATCACTTCCCTAGTCCGGCTCACCGCACTGTTCCTGATACAGGCTAGGATGCTGTTAGCCTTCTTGGCCACCTGGGCACACTGCTGGCTCATATTCAGCCGGCTGTCGACCAACACCCCCAGGTCCTTTTCTGCCGGGCTGCTTTCAGGCCACTCCGCCCCAATCCTGTAGCGCTGCATGGGGTTGTTGTGTCCCAAGTGCAGGACCCGGCACTTGGCCTTGTTGAACCTCATACGCTTGGTCTCAGCCCATCGGTCCAGTCTGTCCGGATCCCTCTGCAGAGCCAACCTCCCCTCAAGCAGATCAACACGCCCGCCCAGCTTAGTGTCATCTGCGAACTTACTGAGGGTGCATTCGATCCCCTCATCCAGATCATTGATAAAGATATTAAAGAGAACCAGCCCCAGCACCAAGCCCTGGTGAGTGACCATGGAAGAGTGATTCCCATGATTTTGTTGCTGCCTCCTGCAGTCTGTGGCTAGGCTTAGATCTTAAGAGTTTTGGATGTGAACTGTATTTCTTCCAGGCTTTCATTTGGAATTCACCCAGAAAACTTCCTTTTGCCAACCTGTTTTCAGCTGTTATTCATTCATGTTTCCATTTTGCTGCTCCAAGTAACTTTGGAGATCGATACCTATTTTGTAATATTACCTCAATTTCCGCTAGTAAGGAATTGGAAAGCAAAGATCACAGATATCTTTAAAACAAGCAGGTCCATGGAGCATTCAGCCAATGTCTCAGCATGGCAAAATCAGCTGCAAATGCCTTTTGCTTGCAGCTCTGCTGTTTGTGAACAGTGTTGGCACCTGGGGCTAGCTGGCAGCCCAGTGACCCGAGAGAGCCCTGAGATCTCCTGTCCTACAAAGCCAAGGCTGTGTTGGGAACTAGCAAAAAAGGCTATGCTTTGCAAAGAGTCTGGATGGGACCCTGTGGTGGCTCTGACAGATACTTGGTTTTGTGGCGTCCCTGAAGGGGAGCAGAAGTTATCTGGACAGTGCAGCATATACCCACATATCACTGCCTGACCTGAGACACGGGAGAGGTGAGGGTGTGGGCTTTTCCCTTTGCCATCACCACAGGTTGTCTCATGGGTCAGGGATGAGGAGCTGGGAAAGGACAACACTGGGTGCCTGTACCTTTATTCCCACAACTACTCGAGAAAACAGGAGGGGGTCAATGGGGAAAAAAAGCTCTCCGGTTGTTTCCCTTTGTGTTAGGGGGTAGGCAACCACTCAAAGAACAGGGTTGGATAGGAGCTCTGGTCCTCTAACTCCCTCCAGTGAATTCCCTTCTGTACCTTTGTCTCATGAATAAGTTGATGTTGTAAGGAAACCCATCTGTCTGTGTCATCAGTTTCTTATCCAAGCATAAAATTTATTCCCTATTCAGCTATTGTTGTGTTTATAGAACAATAATATGGATCACGGTTATATTTATATATCTGAGGTTAAGGTAGAGCATGCCAATTAGCTCATGCTATGTTTGGGTTGGGTTGGGATACGCAAACATCTCCTGGCCAAATATTCTGCAAAATTCCTTGGCGTGGAAACTCCAGTGCTTTCAGTGAAACTTAGGTGTCAGGTAGAGTGGATCTTGCTTTCTTCAGACAGTTAGAAAGGGCAGATGCAATACTTTTGTATTGATAAGACCAGGTAGTTTTTGCACAGCTATGTCGAGAATTACTTCTGTTTTTCACAGCAGTTTTATTCCAGCTAGTGGCTGGCACCAATAAGGGGCAGTAATTTTTGCCTGAATTGCTCCTGTTTGGTTACGTAGCTTGGGTTGCAACTACACATGTAATGTTATATTCTTTTTTTTAAGATCTAGCAGGAAGTCTATCCACTTACACAGTAGAGGTATTGACAATGTCTTTTTCATCAAATCATAGATTCAAGATCAGAAGGTACAATAATCTTGACTGGCTTTTTGTTTAACACAAGTCAAAGAAACTCAGATACTCTTTCCTTACGAGGCCCCAAGCATCTGTTGTATCCACAAGATGTTTTTTAGAAACAAATTAAATTAAAGATCACACATGATGACGAATCCATCAGAGCACTTGTTAATTTGTTCTATAGTTAATTCCTCTAATGCTTAAAAATGTGCCTTATTTACAGCTTGAATTTATCTAGCTCCTGGATATCAGAATGTTTTTTAACTCCTGGAATATAAGGTAGTTGTCTACAGGAAATCTTTTTCCTATATGGCTTCTTGCAGATCATGATCAACACCTTTTGGTCCCTTAAATAAAGTTAACAAATAGAGCTCTTTGCGCCTCTCACTAAGTTTTATAGACAACAAATTGCTTTTGTGGCCCTCTTCTGAGCCTTTTCCCATTTTTCAACGTCATCCTCCCAATGCATATGTCAAACCTAGACACACTGGCTACATCTAGAATAGTAAATTAAACAGGAAACCTTCCTGGGTGCTTGAACTTGATTGCCCCTGCTGTTAAATTGTTAGCACCGGCTCTGGTGTGGTTTTGGCTGGGATCAATGAGACAGATAGCTCAGACCAGAAAATGTCTGAGCACAGTTTGGGGTTAGCAGAAGCCAGTGGCCATTCCCAACAGGCAGCTCGTCTGCAGCCACTGTGGTTTAGAAGTGAAGACAGTTTACGGGCATGGACACGGACCATTTTGTGCCAGCCATCCTCAGTGCTAGCGGGGAGCACAGGGTGCTCGTAATTTACTGGCAGAGGCACAGGCAGTTGGTAGCCTGCGGTGGCCTTACAGCAGTGTGTCTCGAGAGGAGAACGTCACCTTCCTTTTCCTTTTTGCTATCCAATGTTCATGCCTCCAGATCTACACACTCCTCACCACCCTGCTGCCCTTGAAGCTTGTAGTGATTTTATTATCTACCACGTTCCCCAGAGTATTATCACTTCCCAAGAATCCCAGGATATTGGATTACTTTTTGTTTTACAATAGGAGGGTAGCGGGGATAAAATTTGTATTTCTAAAAGCGTATTTTTGAATTTGACTGTGTATGATATTTATCTGAGCACCCTTTATGAATGTGGGCGAGCTTTCCCACATAAACATTCTGCTCTCATCACGATATATCATTTCACTGTTTTTACTAGAAATTATTTTAGAATTCCTTCCAGAAAGTGGTACTAATAAAAAAAAAAGATAATGAATAGCATTGTGCCAAGAAAAGATCTTTCTGGGAACTCCTAGGAATCCTAAAATTTCAGTACGGGATTGTTTTGCCCTTTGCCATTGATGTTTGGGATATATCAGATACCTTACTGGTAACCCATTCCTTTGGCTACATTGATTTCACATAGCCTCATCATTTTAAATCGGGGTGCTGTACACTTCCCCCACAAAGGCCTCAAAAAATATTTTTGGTCAATCTGGCAGTGCGAAGGAGAGAAAATAAAACCTTTCACAGAGGACAGTAAGTAAGTAAGGGCAATGGAGATAAGCGGGATCTGGACAGTGCTGAATTTCAGCCCGCTGGGAGACTTTCTCTCTCACTGGGAGAAAAGTATGTGAATTGAAAATGCTCCTACATTTGTAGAGAGGCATTTTCAGTGATAATACAAACACATTTGGCTCTCTCCCAGCGGCAGAAAAGTTGAATTCCCAGCCTGACATAGAACTATTATTATTTTACTCAATTTCAAAATCCAAGCTGCGTTTTCATCATTCATCATCGCGTGGAAGGTGCTTGTGTGTCAGCTTCACACTGTCACGTAACTGGTTAAGTCAATGCCTATTTCACATGTTATCCTGACAGTTTTCAAGGAAGGAGGTAGAATCTTCTGAGATTCTTAATGGCTGTAAAATGTGTTCACCTCAACAATGAATGAACTCAGCACTGGGCTTCTGTATCTCTGCTAATGATGGACCACAGAATGATCTATGGGATCAAGATCAAGATGGGTATGTTTGGGGATAAAGTTGGTGGCTTAAATGAAACTATTTTTACTTTACAGTTGGATTACAACAAGCTCATGCTTTTGGTCAGCTGACAGGTGGCAAGTTTTGAAGATGCGCTAATTTGATTGATTACAAATTTATCACCATACCGTAGGTATCTTGGTGCAATGTCTCGGTCCATATATAATCTGGATTGTTTTCTACTTCAGAGGATAGTCATGTCTTCATCACAATTTCAGTGAGGTTTAAAAAAAAAAAAGAAATTTCTGCAAGAGCATTAATACTATAGTTGTGCAACTCTTGTTTCTCAGAGTCAGGGTCATGACCACTTGGGGTGCATGTAGAGAGGAAGGGTTAAAAAGGCAAGGCAGCAAAGTGTTAAAAAGAAGATGGTTAAGTGACAGTGGTGCAGCACCTCCAGTATAGGGGATCAGAGATCATTACATTTCTTTTGCTCCAGGGAAAAGCCCCGTTCCTCCAGGATGGGGAGAGATTACACCTGCGATCAGCAAGGAGGGATGGTCTACTGAGCTGCAGCAGATACAGGGACATTGTAGGAAATGTCAACAAGATCTCCAAAATGGGGGCACTGTGGTGCTGGTCTGAGAGATCCTGAGCTCAGCTGGATTTGAGAAGCCCTGTCATAGATACCATATATGTCTTTCTGCTTAGCAAATTATTTCTTAAACAGATCCAGAAAAAAAAGAATGAAACCATGTCTGCAAATAAATTCACAAATGCCGGAAAGCACCTGAAATTTTGACACACCTTCTTTTTTTCCTGTCAGCTTGACAGGCTTTTGTTACCAAAGGTTGCTGGGGTTTTTTGCTTTCCTTTCCCTTCCCCACCTATCCTGCCTGCTCTCTCCTCCTCTTCCCCTCTCCCTAAAAGGCTGCAGAAAAGCACTGCAGCAGAGGTGGTGTGGTTTAAAGCTACAGACCCCCAGTGAAAGAGGCTGGAAATTTATGCTCTGAAATTTGTGTGAATCCTTTGCATGCCCGGTAAGCGAGGGCTGTTTCGTCCGGCCGCACGGCTTGGCTGTGTCCCAAGGACAGAACAGGGGGCCAAGTTAGAGTTCTTCGAGAGATCATTTTCAGGCTGGTGGAGTGTTCCTGCAGAAGGGATAGAACTAGGACAGGTTTTAAAGTTCCTTTTGGGTGACTAGGGAGTCAGGCAGACTCTGGGAAATTCACGGAAGAAACTGGCATTGCTAGGTCTGCTGAGCTTTTGCAAATCTGGGAGTTTTATCTAAACTGTCTCTTCTGCTTTTGTGGTTGGCCTTGTCTATGGTCTAGTGGTACTTCTTATCAGTGGTGGCGTACCTCAGGATTTAGAGTGCTTATCCGCAAACACCCAGGAGGGCACCCAAACCCCATCTCAGAGCTTCTAAAATATGACTGTGTCTCACTGTCCGCAGAGGTACAAACCCCTCCAGCTGAATCAGGGGAAGTTGTGCTCACACCATGTCAGCAGGTGTTGACCGTTTCTTGATAGTACTTTTTTTTCTCCCTATTCAGGGAGCGGGAAGAAGAAACTGCATTATCTCAGTGAAGGGTGATTTACCACTCCTGTTGCCCAAGGAGTGATCCCGGTGGATAGCTTGGATGGCACCCCTGAGTGGCTGCAGCTCTGCAGTGCCAGTGCTGCTCCTGCAAAAGCAAAGCCTGCGGCGGTTACGATGGGGAGGTGGAGTCATTTTAACAATTAAATAGCACCATCTGCAGGCTCCACATGCCCCACAGTCCCACACCGGCACAGCAAGTGTGTGAACGCCTCCATCCTCCACGGGTCTGGACCCTGCCTTCAGCTGCTGCCCACCACAGCAAGTACAACGTGTCTGTTGATCTGCTGGCTCTCCCGATGGTGGTCCAGGTGGATGTGCACAGGCACGGCGCATTTTGGGCTGCATTGGCAGGTATGGGTTTGTGCAGGCAGTGAACATGGCCTTGGACGTGGTCACCTCAAGGTAGGCTGAGCCAGGAGGGTGTTTGACTAAGACCTTGCAGACAAAGCACAGTTCAAGATGTCATTTTTACAGGAGAAATCTTCGTCTTTGGTTATAGCCGCTTGCCAGCAAACATCAGCAAGAGGTTTTTCATCTTCTTTTGCCCACTAGTCCAAGGAGAGCAGGAGCACCCCGTTGTGCTGTTGCAGTTTGAAGGCTGACTGACCTGCCCCTTCCAGGAAAACCACTACCAGACAAGTTGTGTCTAGAGGGAGGTAGGATTCTCCCCATGACTGTGAACATGCTCTCTCTTAGACTCATTTTTCCCTTAAAGGGAAAAAAAGATGAAAAATATTGCTCCTGCACTTCACAGGTGAGAGACAGACGCAGCAGAAAAGAGAGAAACTGAGAGAGACACTAACTAATGTTTTAACATTGATAACTTCCCCTTTAAATCACAAACTTTTTTTTATTTTTAAGCCTTCTGCTGCTGGCACGTTAAAATGTCTGCTGAATCCCTGACTACTCTTAAATCATCAGCACTAGGTTGTGAACATTTTTCTGCTGATACTTTTCTTTTACTAATAATATCTCTGCTGTCTTATAGGAATCCTGCTAAAAGAACCATGACTGGGTTGTTTTTTTTTTTCTTCTCCTTTTTTAATGCTGAAGGTCTACCTCTTTATTTTCAATAAAGCATTTTCCTGAAATCCACCTGGGGAATTTTATCTGCTGCCCAGCTGCATCTTTCCAACAAACGGGCAAGTTTTGTACATCCTCCGGGTATAATACTAATACTTCCCTAACAAAAAAACCAAAACCCAACACAACCAAACACTTTAAAAAAGTTGAGTACTTTAGAAAAAACTGGATGAAATAAGCCTCTCTGCAGAAGAAGAGAAACACCTATTGCTCAAGGTGAAAGATGCATTGCACTTGGCCACCACTGTGCTGTGTCCCCTCACCACCACCTCGGCTTGCACCCAGAGCGGTGACTGTCTTCTCCTGTGTTTGTGGGGGGCAGTTTTGTCTCAGATCACAGACAGAGTTCACTGCTGTTGCTGGGAGCCTTCTCCAGATGTTCACAGCAGGCCTGCAGCACAGCTTGCAATGGGATCTTTGTCCTTTGTTGGCTGGCCCGGTGGCCACCATCGCCCAGCCTGCCCTCCTGCCCCCTCCGGCCACCTGGGACTCCCATAGGGGATCCTGGCTTACCCCAGTGCTGCTGCTGCCTGCTGCCAGGGCAGCTACGGTGCTCTGTGACCAGATCTCTACACTGTCATTGTCCCAGTGATGCCACCCTGTGATCAAGGTCGCGACAGTCTGGGTCGTCCCTATAGAGATCATGACAAGGTCTGCTTCAAGGGTTGTATAGGTGGCATGATGTATCGTGGGCCTCTTGCTGCCAGGGGAGGTGACTGACCTTAACCGCTGTCTTGGGAGTGCCCTGTGTCTTCAGGCTCTCCCAGGATTTCCCAGCTCAGCTACATGCGATTACAACCCTTTTTTTCAGATCAATACCTTAAGCCACAAAATCATCCTTCTCTAGTATGCTGGGAATCATATGCTCTGAGGGTGCATTACCGTCCAAGCCTGTGACCTTGTACAGTCAGGCAAGTCAGAATTATTACTGTATGTAATGAAAATATCTCAGAGAAAGCTCTGTCTCTAATGACCTTCTTGCATGAAAACTGAATGAAGGATTTGTAGCAAAAGCTGAAAAATAATTTGAATACAATATTGACATGCCAGTTTGGCTGAAGAGCAAAGGAATTATTAATGCTATTATACAGGTCCCCCCTTATGTGGGACATAAGATGCAGCGATGGCCACCAAGGTTCAAGTAACAGGAACTTCAAGAGAAAGCGGGATGCCATGCTGGTGCTGGAAATGCTGCCATGCTGGTAATGCAAGGCTTGGAAGAGCAGACCAGAAAAATCTAGCCTGTGTGCCTTCACCATACAAAAAGGAAGAGAGAGGACTAAACCCCCTAATCACTCCTAAGATGGGTCCTGGAAGGACGTGCGTGACAGGTACCTGAGAGAGCAGGAGTGAGACTTGATACTTGGTCTTTTCCAGCTGTGTTCAGTCATTGCACTGGCCAATGTGTAATGCAGCCAATGGACTAAATGCTGTATAACTAAGGAGCCGGTGCCCAGGCGTGCATGCCTCTGCTCTTCTTGCTGGGTGAAAGCTGGTCAACAAGTGTATGAATGCCGAAGAGTGGCAAAGCTTGCCGATGTCCTTATCCAGGGATGGCTGTTTGCTTGATGGCCTGGTGAGAGCACAGCGCTGTTTCCGAGAGCCCCGTGGAGCTGCAGGGAGCCCTCGCCCTCAGCTGCCTGCGATTTCTGATCATGAGTGTGATGCCAGCTGCAGATCAGCGTGCTGTGAACAGTCACCTGGTAGCAATCTCTTCCACAGATTTTTACAGCCTAAATGTACTAGGTGAGAGGCAATAACCTGGATTTTACTCTGCTGGATGTGGTGTGATTACACCAGGCATTCAAATGCTTCTTAGTTACTGCCCAGCAGCTCCTGCAGGAATTGCAGTTCTCCCCTGGGCAGCCGTCTGCCCTTATTGGCAGGCAGGGATTCCTCCAGCCTCCTATTCCCCATCACATCAAGCTCTCCGGCCTTCATTGTTTGAAGCCTGAATGGATTCATTGGGCAATATCCTTCTGGAGACCATCACCAGCTTCACGGAGCTGGAGGGAGGTTGCTGCAACAAGCTCTGAGCCAGCCAGGCTGTTTCCCTGGGGAGCTCCTGCTCCTGCTGCCCTCCTGCTGGACGCTGCTGCTCAGGACAAGTGCGGCTCTACCTGCCAGCACCCTGTCCCTTGCGTTTGTTCTGTTAACAGGAAGACTGCAAGCAGTGGCTCTACGTAGCTGGAACATGGCGACCTGTTCCCCCTTTCTTCCACCTGGGATGCCTAGGCTTCCCTTGCGGGGCTGAAAATTTCCAACTCGTTTCCCAAGGCAGTGCACGCCTGCGAGGGCTGCGCTGGGAATTGAGAGATGCGTTTCCACTGCGCAGTCTGGGTACGTATAAACAAGCCATTTCTGTTTCCTTATTTGTTCGCCAGAAATGAGGATTTGCCCTCTGTGCACGGTACTGATCATCTCTTGAACTCTGCAGCAGATTCTTTTGGCCCATAATAGATTATGTTTTTTTCTCTGGAGGGAGGGAGATTTCCAAGAATTGGACGCCTCTGCTTGTCCACCAGGCTAGGCAGACACAAGCCAGCTCTGGTCTAGAAGGTGACAGCGATGGCAGAGTAGACCTCCCAGCAGGTTTTACTGGTTTGGGCGTAGCTCCAGTTTATCCTGTCTTTCCATCTTCTGGAGCGGAGCTGGCTCAGGCCCAGAGAGTTCACAGCCCACACAAAACCAGCCTCCATCCCTCTGCATTCACCTGTGCCTGTATATAGCCACAGAGTAGAAACCTATGTGAATGGAGAGTTGGGTCACCACCCTCCCTGTAATGAACATGTTATCGAAAGGTCTCACACTGGAAACAAACCTTGCTGGTGAATGTAATCAACATTTCTAATCCAAGTCAACAAAGTATGCTTTGTTTACCAAAAATTTGCAGAGCGCTGTCTCTTTTCCAGTTAGGATCCTCCATGGTGTGCTCTAAATAGCTGAAGAGCAAAAGGTTTACTCCTCAAAAAGGGGTATTTTGTTGCTTGCAATTCCATTAAATGTTGCTGGAAAAAGATTGTTGCCCATTTTGAAGTAAAAATATCATGACCAGAATGGGATAGAAATGGAAGCAGCACTGGGCTGCAGGAGGGTTAAACCAAGACAAGAGGATTGTGCAATACGCTCTTGTGGAAAAACAGCAAACTTTACTCTTGGTTCCAGCTCCACAAATGATTAGAAGTGAAACAGAGCAGAGATTTGTCTAAAATGGACCTCAGTTTGTGCTGAATATTCAAAAGGCAAAGCTGTGAAATTCAAGCACCTCTAAAATTTATGGCTGGGTTCTGCCTTCAGAAATGCCTAATCACAAATTCTTTTTCCTTTGTCATTTATGGGCTGTGATGTTGCTTTAGACCTTGCCAAATATAATATTGCAGGAGTGTAGAATTGCATGTTCTATGACTTGAAAGACCGAGAAGGCTGAAAATATTAGCATTTATTTCCTGTTGCACCTGAAGGAATACAAGCCTCTGCATTCATGGGGCTGAAACAGGAAGAGGGAGGGACTCAAACCCCTAAATCTAATATGAGTTTGGTAAAAAAAAAAATAATAAGAGAACACACCATTTCAGTGCTGTGCCTGTTTTTTGCTGCTCTTCAGAATTTCTTATTAACTATGACTTAGATAGAAAAGAGAGGACTGAGGTACTTAAAAAAGGGTCAATTTGCTCTAGGTCAGTCTCCCCTCCCATAGCAGCTGCCCAGCTGTGGAAAGGTCTAAAACCGATTCCAGCTGTGGGTCTGCACACACAGCAGGCTTTTCGAGTTGCCGGTTTGAGGTGTCCACCAGCCCTGGTGAACACCTGCTTCTGGATTTCACTCACTGGGAACAAGGCATCAAGAAGTTAGATGTAGCAGGTCTTGCTTAGTGGATGCCGGAGTCTTAAACGGGTCTGGCTTTCAACTCTTGTTCTGGGATGTGAAGAGCCAGAACAAATAAAATGAAAACAAAACAAATTATACTTAAAGAGGAATTTAGCAGGTGTCAGTGGCAGGCACCAGAAAATTCAGGCATGTGAGCTGAATACTCTGTGAATTAATGTCATCTACATTCTTAGAATCATAGAGTCATAGAATGGTTAGAGTTGGAAGGGACCCGAAGATCATCTAGTCCCAACCTCCCTGTGCCTGCAGGGACGCCTTCCACCAGATTAAGTTACTCAAAGCCACAAAGTCTTGAGCACTTTGAAAGATAGGGCATCCACAACTTCCCTGGGTAAGCTGTTTCAGTGTCTCACCACCCTCAGAGTAAAGAATTTCTTCCTAATATATAACATAAATCTACCCTCTGTCCTCATTTGAGCGACACAGGACTAATTTCTCTTCTAATGCCCGGGAAAAATGCACTTTTAGAATACTCTAGTGTCTGAATTTGTGAAAATATTTACTTTATAACCAGCTATGGTATGTGGGTTTCAAGGTCTCAGTGTTTTCACGTTAGCCAGGTGCAGGGACAAGGAGGAGCAAGACCCGAGCACTTACCCAAGGTGGGCACCAGGATTATTTCATACCATAAACATCATATTTAATATCAATTAGAAAGTTTGCTCAGAAGTTCTTTCTCTTCCTTGATGGCTGCAATCCTGAGAACTTCTGGCCCTGGTATGGCATGCCTGAGTCCTTCTCTTCCTCCCAAAGCTATAGCGCTCGCAGTGTCCAACACTCACTGTCCACTGCTGGGAGTGCACAGCTTCCTGCTGATGTAATTGGCTGGGTATAATCCTTGTATATTTTATATTGGTGTCAGTATCAATACTGGGTCTTTAGTATTATTCATGTTAATTATTTAGTCTTGTTCTATTAAATCTGTTTATATTTCAACCCTTGGGCTTTCTTGTTTTTTCCTGATTCTTCCTCCCGGGGGGAGAGGGGTTATCGGGTGATAGAATAATTGTCTAAACGATAATAAATTGTTGTGGGTTTCTCAAACCATAACACCCTCTTTCAGTTTAAAACTGTTACCCCTTGTCCTGTCACTACACTCCCTGATAAAGAGTTCCTCCTCGTCTTTCCTGTAGGCCCCCTTTAAGATACTGTAAGGCTGCTATAAGATCTCCCCGGAGCCTTCTCTTCTCCAGGCTGAATAACCCCAACTCTCTCAGCCTGTCCTCATAGCATAGGTGCTCCAGCCCTCTGTTCATTTTGGTGGCCCTCCTCTGGACCTGCTCCAACGGGTCCATGTCCTTCTTATGTTGGGGGCCCCAGAGCTGGATGCAGTACTCCAGGTGGGGTCTCACCAGAGTAGAGTAAAGGGGCAGAATCACCTCCCTCAGCCTGCTGTCTGTGCTTCTTTTGATGCAGCCCAGGTTGGCTGTCTGGGCTGTGAGTGCACATTGCTGGCTCATGTTGAGCTTCTCATCCACCAGCACTCCTTTTTCCTTTTGAGTGTGTGTCCAGGAGCTCCTTGTTCATCCACACAGGCCTCCTGGCATTTTTGCCCACCTTCCTCTTTGTTGGGATGCATCGCTCCTGAGCTTGGAGGAGGTGATCCTTGATGATTGACCAGCTTTCTTGGGCCCCTCTTCCCTCCATGGCTTTATCACACAGTATTCTACAAAGCAGACCCCTGAAGAGGCCAAAGTCTGCTCTCCTGAAGTCCAGGATAGCAAGCTTACTGTGCACCCTCCTCGCTGCCTTAAGGATCTTGAACTCCATCATCTCATGGTCACTGCAGCCAGGGCTGCCCTTGAGCTTCACGTTCCCCATCAGTCCCTCCTTGTTGGTGAGAACAAGGTCCAGCATGGCACTTCTCCTTGTTGGCTCCTCTATCACTTGGAGAAGGAAGTTACCATTGATGCATTCCAGGAACCTCCTGGATTGCTTATGCCCTTCTGTGTTGTCCCTCCAAGAGATATTGGGGTAGTTGAAGTCCCCCATGAGGACCAGGGCTTGTGAATGAGAGGCTGCTTGTATCTGTCTGTACAAGGCCTCATCCGCTTGGTCTTCCTGGTCAGGTGGCCTGTAGCAGACCCCCACTGTAACATCACCTGTCCCTGCCCTCCCTTTAATCCTAACCCATAAGCTTTCAGTTGGCTTCTCATCCATCCCCAGGTGGAGCTCTATGCACTCCAAGCTGGTCTTTGACAGACAGGGTGACACCTCCTCCTCATCTCCCCTTCCTGTCCTTCCTGAAGAGTCTGTATCCTTCCATTCCGTTCCCTCCTTCACTATATTTGGCATATTTAGATAGTGTCAGAATATCAGCCAGTCTTTTTCTTACAGAATTGGGACAAATAGACCCGAATGTCTACCAGGAATTAGCTTAAGTCATGTTGCTAAATGCACAACAGGAGACTTTAGTGGGATTTTAATGACAGGACAACAGAAAAACCCATTTAAAAAAAAGATAAAGGACTGAGTTACAGACAGCAAGCAAAGAAGCCAGACAGCAGCAGCAGAAGGCAGGATGCAAGAGCAAACTGCAGTGGCAGATATTAAGGTTACAAAAGGCAATACTGATAAATTCATTGTGGTAAGACATGTATGGTTTGGAGAAGGGAAGAGATAAGTTGCTCTCCTGTCACCTATTGCAAGTCACAAAAAGGAGTTCAGCGCATAAGGTCTAGATTCACAGAGGTACTTACATTTGTAACTACTATTTGGGCAATGTTGATTTTTATGGGTTTAGGGCCCTTTGGAGAAGGCTGAAACCTATCTATTTCTGAGGACACAGCCATGAGCCAGACTTTGTAATCCACATCCAGTGAGCAAGTGCAAAGGCTGCGCACCATATGCGGGTGTGAAGAAAGAAGTGCCACTTCACACATACAGTGTATGAGTCTGAAACCCCACTGAAATCATGCGGTTTTAAGCACTCTGTGAGAGAGATGAAGTTCAGGTGCCACTGTCTGAGGTGCAGTTTGCAAGAGGTCACAGAGCCACCAGTCCCCGTTTGACAGCTTTGCCCGCACACCTCGCTGGTGCCTGCATTGCTGCAGAGCAAGACCAAAGAATCAGAAGCAGAGAGGCATTTTGCTGACAGTATGGGCACAATGGTGGCTCTGGTGCGATTAAGGACAGTTTTTTCTTGCCTGCAAAGACTCAGGTACAAATATTCACAGTTTCATTAGAAGAGCAAAATGGAAGTATTGGATTTGAAAGGTTCCTATATGAAGTGGCTTGAGATACGAGCATGACCCATACAGAGAGACATACCATTTTGGGGAAGGAAGCTAGAACTAAAGGACAGATGCTGCTGTGTGTTTCTGGCTGCTCCCTGAAGAAACACTGGAGATGAGGATGAAGGACAGAAAGCAAGTAAGGATATCAGAATCTGAGAGACACCATCTGGAAGGCAGCAAAACAGCAGCTGCTCCTGAAAGGCGACCCTGAATTAGGCAGGCCTGCCTGTGTGACAAAAAAAAAAAAAAAAAAAAAAAAAGACTTAAAAGAAGACATGGCTATCAGGATGGACAGTTTGAGTCACACCTAGGGAAGGCTGCTTTTCCTTAGCTGCTACTGGTGACACAAATAGCGGTCTCACAGGAAGAATAAGACTGGGGGAGAGGGCTGCAGCTGACTTTCTTATGAGTCTTGTGAATACTGAATGCAAAGAAGGAACAAGCAGGATTTCAAAAACAAACTTTTGGCAGAAGAAATGTTAGATTCATGTAATGTGAGGCTTCTCTGAAAAAGGAGCTGGTGTGGGCTGGAGAGACTCCAATTAATCCAGAGGAAAAATAACCTTCTGCTAGCAGGATTAGAGGGGAAGGCTTTAAAGTCAAGAAAGGGGAGGACAAAAAGACAAATAGGAAGAAGATAATGAAACACTAGAGCTAGTGTTACATGCAGAAGGAAAGGAAATTGGCTCTTGAAAACGGAGTCTGTTTAGGGTCTCAGCTGTCCTCCCTCCAGCGAGGCCTAAGGGGATGCAGAGAGTCCAGATAAGCAGGTTACCACACAAAGCCAAGTCTTTTAGGTTCAAGCAAACGGTTCGGACACCTCCTAGGTTGGTGCTGATAAAAAACTTTTTCATCAGATCAGTGTAGTTTAGAATTCATTCCTGTAAACATCTTCCAGCATATTATAACACAGATTAATTGGCTTACTTGTTTACTGTTCTCAGCAAAGAATTCAGAGTTATGGAGTTAGGGATGAACATTTTAGACTGAGGGTAAGACACTCCCTCGTCAGACCTCTAGCACACTGTTAGGTTTATTTTGAGAGAATGGACTTCAGAAGCCTGGACCTTGGACAGAAGACTTCAGTCTCTTATCGTGGAAAGTTTTGTTTTCAGAAGGTTCACTGAAAATTTCCATTCCTCAAACACAACGTACTTTTTTTCCAATATTTTTTTTAAGGTGCAGACGTCTGCCTCACACAAGGAAGACTGCAAAATGTCTCTCAGAGGGGTTGAATTATAGAAATTTGAACCAGGTCGAAATAAATCCCAGATGGATCTCCAGCTCCCCTTTGTTTCTCAGAGGGTTCCTCCTGCGTTGCTGCACCTGCTCCTTGTGGATGGTCCTTGGGAAACATGCTCTTGCCCACTTAATGTGGGGCATTTCCTGGCCCGTTTTCTGAGCCAGGAGACAATCCTGATACCCTCCAAGACTGCAAGTATGCTTGAGGTGCTGTTTAAAGCAAAGATCAGTCTAATTTGCCTGGTCAGATGAGGTCTATTCATTCAGCGTGGGCTCTTTCATGGTTAGCTGTGTTTCATAATGAGGTAGCTGTATGGGATGACAGATCCTAGGGCAGGTATACCAAACTGGGCTTGTTCTGGCAATGCTGTTGACATTGGCAAGCAGAGGAGGAACCATTAAAATATTTGGGCAGCACAGGCATGCTGCTCTGAGGCTGTTTCTGTAGCACTTGTGGTACATTTAGCACAATTTGGGAAGCAGTGCGCTAGAGGAATGTGAAACAAAATTCTGTGCGCAGCGAAGTCATGAATAGTTAATGCAGCTGGATGGAGAATGGTAATTCTGTTTCGTGGAGGAGTCTGATATTTGCTTTCTTTCACGTTCAGAATCAAAACTAAACATCCTGCTATTCTCCACGCAGTGTTATAAGGAGATTGGGTTCTGGCTGGGCCACGTGGAGAGCCATTGGGGAAACATCGACCCTGATGATCCTGCTGACAGGAGCTGCAAGACTTCACATTCTGAGGACTGTCAACTTTCTTTTTGCCTGGCTGCTTAAGCATTAAAAAGCCCCACAAGAAAAATCCATCTAGCCCAATATTCTGCCTTTTTGGTGGTCCACAGCAGATGCCTAGGAAGATAACACGGCAAATGCATTCATACCTCCTCAGCATTCTGCCAGACTCCAATATCCTAAGAATTTTTGGGCCAGAAGTGGCATTTGTCCTCAGTGCAGTTGTCCTGATGGATTTAGCATCTGCAGCATCCTGTGGCAAGGATTTCTGTAGCTGAACTGCAGCTGGTGTGACCAACCATTTACCTCCACCTGTGTTGAACCCTGTGGTGCCTGCAATGCCAGAATAGCAACTATGCTGATGGGAGAGGAGAAAATCTTCTGGTATCTGACACGCGTACCACAGAGGCCACCTCAGAGTCAGGTGTGTGTCTCGTCCTGCATACATAGTTCAGGCAGTCTATGGTTCATTTATGAATATGAAAATGAGATTATTGTAGTTTGAATCTACAAGCCATCATTCTAGGAAGATTCAGAACATATATTGTTTCTCCTGCCTTTACATCCTTGTGGTTCAGGCAACAAAAGCAAAACCATACAAAGGTAAAAGAGAAGAAAGGAAGAGAAAAGAAAAGGAGAGAAAAAAAAGGAAAAGAAGAGAGGAAGGGAAAAGAAAGAAAGGTAAAGTAAGGAAAGGGAAAAAAGCAACCTACAACAATCTACATTAAAAGTGTTAAAACAACAATTTACAGAAATGTATCCTGTTGACAGTATACACAGAGTGTTGAAGAATTATCTGAATCTTTCCACTGATTTTTTAATTATTTTTTTATCGGGTCACTAACCAGTTCCTCTGTGACTAGAAGCTGCACCAAGGATTTATTTGCCCTGAATATAAACTTGTGCCCTTTGGTTTGTGCACAGACAAGACCCAGGAAAACACTGGGGCAGACTGGGTGAAATCCTGGCTCCACTGGAAGCATGGGGATGGTCCTGGCTGGTCTGTGTGGAGGGGGAAGGTAAAGAGACCATCTCTTCCGTGTCACGGTTAATGGGAGTTCACTGTTGTTTCCTTGAGTCATTCAAAAATTATGATCTGCCCCTTCCAAAGTAATGGGACTGGCTCAGTAAGTTTTTAAAAATGATTTTTGGTCTGTTGGGTTTTTTTAATGAGCAAGTGCATTCTGGGCTTCTGGGGTTTGCTTGCTTCAGATTTTTGAGCTTTAATCTGCAGTTCCAAAGCCTAGAAAAGGACACCCTGCCCAAATAACACCCCAGAGCCTCCACCTCTCTCTGGAAGACTCTGGAAGCAGAGAATATTACAATGGTTATGATAAAGCTGAATTTTTTCTCCAGTGTGTGCTCCGTGTGTGCCCAGAAGGAGCAGATATGCGTTCCCTTGGGCACATGGTCCGGGAGTGATGTTGATTATCTTCAGGTTCACTGAGCCCTAGAAACCCTCCTTCCTACCTGCCACCGTCCCTGCCTGTGGGGAGCATGCAGCGGCGTGGGGCCATGCCCAGGCAGTTGTGACCACATCTGGCTGCCAGGATGCGGCCAGGACACCTCTGAGCCGTAGGCTGTGGGAAGGGGAGGCTCCGCTTGCGCACAGAGGTCAGACATATGGACGCCTCTTCAACGCAACATGCAGAATCTGGCTTTTGGGCAGAGGGCGTGCATGACTCCAGAACAATGACACTTAACCAGCAGATCTCCAAAAATGAGATGTTGCAGCTATTTCTAATCCCCATTGTGCTCTTTTGAGAAATATCATGAAGCAATTTTAACCACATGGAAAACGAGCCAGCATCTTGCTGCAAAGTCCCATTACGAATCAGTAATCTACATCAGAAACAGCAGGGATGTGCCAAAACCTTTACTGAGAACGCAAATAGAAAAGTAGAACCGATGTTCTCTCGCATCTTACCTCTTCACAACTGGTCCATTTTCCTACAATGACTCGGCATAGAAAAATAAAATGTTTGATTACAGGAACAGCTTGGCGGAGTAGGGAGAGAGGTTATTGAACTGCTTGTTAGTTGCTGTTTTTTTGGCTGAAGTGGATGTAAAAGTTAATCTGCGGCAAAAGGTCTCACAGCAGGAGCATGTTTGTGAAAATCACTCGTACCAATTAATTACTGAAATTCTTGTTGCAGCATAATTTCTCTGCGCTAAGGGAAGGAAGGAAAACAGTTCCTGCATTCAACACAGACTTATATATTTGGGAATGTGCTGGGTTTTGTCGTTGTTGTTTTTTAATAAAACTATAACTAGCTCACTGCTGCAAAATAAAACAAGTGTAATAAAAAGACAGTAATACAGGGATGTGTATTCTGGACAATGAAATTGAGAGCTTGCTAATAACTATTACAAGGAAAAGCATGTCAATAAAATAGTTCATTACCTCTGAGTTGACAGGGAAGTCTTGATTAAATGACAATTTCTTATTTAAGCAAGAAAGGAATAAATCAATACCACTGACTAAAATACACTTTCTTTATCAGAAAAGAAAAAATGTGTCAGATGTTCTCTCTAAATACACTGCACACAATGCCCATGCAGCCAAAGCAATAACTACAGCTGTAAAAAGAGACATCTCTTTTGCTATGAGTTATTTTCCTGAGTTAGTTTTCTGGGTGCCGATTGCTGTCTTTTTGAAGAGGCTAGATGGTTACACACACTGATTTAGGAGAGTTCATTAATGTACTGCCCTCATCCTTTTCTCTTGTCAGCTTCTCCCCCATCATCATTCTGTTTAAAATGAATGATAGTCCAATGAATATACCCTCTGCAGGCTATAGTATGCATCTGTAATTTGAGTACATAGCTGTGGGGAATATCCTGGTGGGCTGAAGCGCCCTGCCATAGTAGCCTTTTGATGAGTGTTTCAGTAGTGTTGGCTTAGGATATAGATATGAAAGCATAACTCATTATTACTTGTGAAGCTGAGGAAACCATATTTTCAAGGGTAGTTTCATTGCTCCAAAATGTGGGGCTTTCCTTTTGCTTCATCTTGGTTTTGAACATGGAAATCAATGACACTACTTCTGTGTGAAACAGAAGAAGATGGAAAAGATGGCTTAGCTACAACATCTCTGCTGCATAGGCTGAAGGGGAGCTGGAAACCAGGGAGGCCCCAGTGGGAAAGTACCCAGGCAGGTGACCCAACTGGGAATCTCCAGTTCCTTGTCTTGGCAAGGCAGGCAGGAGACAGAGGGACAAGCAAATAAACTGGCAGGACTCAGCACTGTGCCTTTCTACTCGGCAAAAAGTGTGCTAGCAGAGTCCTTGGTGGACTCTCATGGACCATCTTCTTGAAATGTTTTCGGGTGTTTAGGAGACTCAGGTATTCCCTGCTCATGGGAGGGAGTCTAGGTTTCCTTCAGCTAAGTGAGATCAGCCCTGAGCTGCTCTTCAGATGGAGCAGGAATAATGCAGCTGAGGAGGCATATATTAGGGACACATTAATGACATCATATAAAATAAATAAATCAGTGGTGGAAAGGACAGTTTGCTGTATATGTTAGAAAAATCATAGGGAGCGCATCTGAGAGATCAAAATAAAGTCATCTGAAAATAAATCAATCAATATATGATTTAATGGTGGCTTCTCACCTAAAAAACTGTAAATAGAAGTATTAAAAGGGGAATGGCAACAGGACCTGGTGGAGCTAGCAGAAGCTCAAGGATCAGCAGCGCTGTGGAAGGGCAAAGGCTCTTCAGCAAAGCCCTTAAGTAATTCCTGTAGGCTCTATGGGAGACAATAGGATTTAGAAAATGTCAATGAGATTAAAAGGAAATGCTCAGCCACTTTCCTAAAGAGAAGAGGGTGCTCAAGGTTAAGCATATACCTGCAAGGTTTTTCTCGTCTGAGGCTTTAAATCTCTCCCTCGCGTGGTTCCATCTCCAAAGCCTATAAGCGTTACAGATCAAGACAGTATTCACCAGTTCCTTTAGATGGATTAACTCAGGCTAAACTTCAAGGCTGATCCTTCATGATGGCACGGGGATCTCTAGAGACCCTTGAATACTTACGCTGTGGCAAACCAACAATGACTATACCTTTTTTTTGTCACTCCCTTTTAATTTGTTAGAACAAAGCCCTGCCTTTTCTCCCCATCTCTTCCCCACCAGGAAGCCCTGGCCTTTTAAAAGAGGGATAGTTAATTATCAGTGGTCATTTAACCTCCCGCTGAGTACTTAGCTTACTTCTGTTTCTCTGTGTTGTCTGTAACTCAGCACTTTAATGAAATAATAAAAATAGATCATTAATAACACCAGTAACAGCAAAACCACTGCAGTGAAATCTTCATTAGTACTATTTCTCCAGTAATTTCAGAGCGGAGATACTGCTCTCTGAGCAGGAGAACGATTCTGCTTCCATGGAAATCAGTGGCAAACCCACAGGCAGTTGCTAGTCTGGTTTATGGAAATGGGATCCTACTTCTTCTTTTAGGAACGAGTGGAGCACTATTATCGGGGTACCTCCTGAAGGCAGGAAAGCCTGTTTCACAGTGCATATCTGCTGGCAAATCTCAACCAAGAAAGCAGGTACATTTCCATTGTTAGTGATTTTTTTTGTATGTCTGTTGGCAGAAGGAATGAATGGGGACAATATGTGTACCACTTCCTCACGTTAGGCATCCTCAGTGCTGTTACTGCTTAGCTGCTATGTGGACAAAACCAGCTTGCTGCATCTCACCTGTCTGTTGAGGTGATGTTGTGGTAAGTTCCTGTTTTCAATAGGAGAGGCTGCCCAAAGCAGGAACGAGACCCAGAGATTCATGTGCAGCACTGCAAATCCCCCCTTGTTAGGAAACCCGTGTTAATCCACGCTCCCTTCCTGCTCTTCTGTTGTGTGTGATGCTTCTGCTGAAAGTCCTTCCAGAGACGAGCAGCAGAGTGACCAGTACTAATGGGTATGCAAGCTGAATTTATGTAAACTGAATTAACAAAAAATAGAAGAATTAAGATCACACACTGTCCAGCTCTAAAAGCTGAACACCATATGGTGGCTTGATTTTTAAATGCATTTTTCATATCCCTAATTGAAAGAAATGTTCTATTAATTTCTGTTATTAGATAGAGAGGTTTGCATTATGCCATGATTACCAGGGAAAAAGACAGCTATAGTCGCTCAGAAAGGTATGCATCATTTTAATCGGAAATGTGGATTACAGAAATAATTAATCTCTTGGTTCTCCTTGCATTACGATTTATATTTTTTTATTCCTTGCCGGTACATATATTTTTAGCTTGGGAATTATGTCTTTGTGCAAGAATATATCTACATTTTTAGGAAAAGCAACCTCTTTTGCTGAGGAAAAAACAGCAATTTTGTCCACTCCTGTAAAAATATTGAGAAAAGAAACAACTCTGAAAGCAGCCCAGTGTGTCAATGTACAAGTTTACTTAAGGGCTTATTTTTGTTTAAAAAGCAAATAAGTTGTAAAGTAACTTTGACAGAGACCCTTTTCCCAAAAATCTTATTTTTTCAGAGAAGCTGATCAACCCCTTGGTCTCTGTAAACAAAATGAGGCCTCTTGGACACCTTTTTAGGCTTTTGAGATTCATTAGACACAGTTACCTAGTAGCAGGACTGACGGGCTGTGAGCCACTGCTGAAGCAGATCACTTGAAAGGCATGAAAGGAGAAAAATAAAAGCCAGGGTAAAATACATTAGAAATTACAAAGCAAAGCTGTAACTTCACAACAACTGGAGCTCCAGGGTACAGCCCTTACAGGTTTTCCCCTGTGGTAGGGTTACTCGCCACAGGGAAGGGCGGTGGTCATGTAACTTCACTCTGTTAGGGCTTTTGGTGGTCACTTGAATTTCTTACGTGCAACGGCAGAGCCCGTAGGCTGCATCATTTATCCTGCCCCATAGCCTACGGCTGCAGATGTAACTTGGAGGCTGTATGACCTGCCGAGGCACATGGTCCTGATGTCCACCTTCCCAGGAGCCCTTGGAAAGGCGCCTCTGCAGGCCATCACAGGCTGAGGACACATGCCACCGATGGGGTTACGTTGGGTGAGGTGGTGGTGAGGGGGGTGTAGTTTATGGTTCCCGAAGGCGGAAACCTATGCCACAGTCATGGAATCGCAAACAGAGGTTTCAGTCCAAGCTAATTCCTTCACTTGGCCACCCCTGAAATCAAGGGGAAGCAGCACACACCCCTGGAAGGACGGATGGGTCCGGAGAGAGGCGCTGGGGACAGGCCAGCTGAAACTCCCTGAAAAAGCCCACTTTGCTGAGGCCACCTGGTGTGGCTGTCTAAGATGTAGTCCTTTAAGCACAAATCTGCCGTACCCGGCATGGGGTCTGCCCCAGAGCTGATCTTTTTTAATATTTCCCCTAATGTTTTAAAAGATGTGAGAAAGAGAGAGTAAGCTGGCAGACACCACCCCTTTGGGAGGCGGCAGGGGGTAGGGAAGGCGGGTAGCAAACACCCTGGAAGTTGGGACCGTACCTCAGAGTGCTCACGGTGAATGGAGCGATGCGACAAACTGGTGTGAAATAAATGGGTTGCTACTTGACAAGGAAAGGTGAAAAGTTCTGCACCTCCATAGGAGTAGTCAACTAACTGCCAAAATAGAAGGGAAAGCACAGCCAGCCACAGAAAGGAAAAGTGATTTCAATGAAATGCTGCTGCCTGGGTGTGCTTCTTACCAGCGTCACATCAATGTGGAAGATGCAAACTTTTTTCTGGGCATATAAGGAGGCAATGCGAGATGTGGAACAAGTGAGGAGATTTTTCGCTTGTTCCAGTCAGAAGGACTGTGTCAGAAAGCAGACTGCCTCCTGTTTTTATATGGAAACTGAGGGTAAAAATTAAAAATCATTTAGGGGAAGACAAGAGTGATCAGGTGAAACAAGGGATGCATGTGGTGTGTGAGGAAAGACTGAAGGAACTGGAGTGTTTGTCAGTCTAAGGAAGCCTGAATGGGGATGTCAAAACAGCCTCCAACCATGTGAATGTAGCTGCAGAAAATGAACGACATATTAACTGTGGACAGGACAAAAAAGAATAGGGTTAAACACCAGAAGAGGAAATTGATTTTAGAAAAAAAAATTATTCTAACAGTCACACTAAAGAGAATGCTTTTTAGGGAGATTCAGATTGTCCATCAACGGATCCCTTAAAACCCAAATTAAACGAAAGTCTGTCAGGAATGATATGTGGTCTCAGCATGAGATTAGGATAATGTTAGTGTTAAAATGTGAGCAACTAGGTCATCAGCTTCCGTGGCTTTTTGTATGATCTGCAGAAAGATATAGGTTAGTCAGGACATCCAATTTGTACCTATGGCCCTCTATTAACTATATAATGAACTATGTGAGACTGGGCTCCTTTCTCAGTCACTTACATTATGTGCTTAAATTTAGGCACCAGAGTACCCCCAATAATAGCACAAAAATAGGAGAAATTTTCAGGCACTATTTTACACTCCAGACTCGGTACTGTTTGTGCCCTGGCCGGAGTGACTGCGTGAGGAAAGCCTGCAGCGTTAGCCTGTTTCTTTAATCTGGTGTAATAAACAGAAGAGGAAACACAACAGTGATGTGCAGGAAAGGGAAGGCAAGTCTGAGCCCCCAGTCTGGAAATGGCTCCGGGGGTGGGAAGCAACCTACACGTGGAGCCAGGCTGACCTGCCACTGCCCCCGAAAGAGGGGATCCAAAATGATCCCAGGAAATCTGGTAGAAGAATCAGTTTAAAATTAACTGAACCCAGCAAGAAATATTTCCAGTGCAGCATGCTTGCAGTCTCAGGGAGTCCAATCACCTGTAAACCCCAATACTTAATCCCTTTCTCACAGACGAAATTAAAGTCAGCTTGGCTCTATTTTCTGCAGAATGGAGAAATGATGATCTGCTTCTAGACAAGCCTTTTACTGGTATTTAGTCATCAAGGCATTTTCTACCAAGGAGATCCCCCTCGTCTCCAGCAGTCTTAGGCCACCAGTGGAGCCTCATCAACTCCAACCTGGTGGCAGATGAGTAAACCAGCAGTTTGCCTTGATGGGGCTCCTTCCTTCTTGCTTGGCAGGAGGAAAACGCAGCAGCGTAAATCAGGTTCTCCCAACTTCTTCCCTGATAAAATCCTTGTAAGGACAAATCATGATTCCCTGGTTCAAAGACCACATTTGTCTTCATAGACCTGTCTCATGACCAAGTCAACACACGGCCAAGGTAGGACATGGTGGGAATGAGTTTTAAATGTAATATGGGACAGACTGTGGACTGAGCTTCAGGTGTGTTCAGCAGTTTCTCTCCACCGTGTAGAATGTGGCTGCTAACTTCAGTGGTCCCCACCTTGGAGCTATTAGCACTCGCCATAAGAACATGCATTTTATTAAAAATTTCCCTCCTGGATAGCCTTTCTTCAGGTGGTTTTGCTATTGATCCAGTGAAACAGAGGAGATCAAAAAAGAGTGAAAGGACACCCAGTGCTTCTGTTTTTAAGACACTTTAAGTCTATTTTTGTAACTTTCAAAATTAATTTTATGAATCATCTGCTGAATTTGGTGTGAAAGCTTGTTCTCCTTTCTGTGACCTATGCTTGCCTGAAAACTCAGTTTGAAATGAGAAAGGAGGGGAAAATGTACTAATTTTACTTTGGGTGCTTTGAAAAAAGTGCCTACCACAGGGGACCAGCCATGGTGGCAGCATGAAGTGTGCGCAGCAGCATGGTTTACACTGGCGATTCGGGGCATCTGCTTGGTTCCCCTCTGGCTGAGGATGATCCTGACTTGGGACCTGACTCACCCAAACCAGCGCACCGGGATCACAGGGTGTCATGGGTGCTGTGGTGAGCCACAACATGGTGTGCATGGAATAGCAGCTGCCCGCCCTCCTCACCTCCATGTGAACATAGCAGAGCTGCTCACCTCTTAGTTTGGACAAGGAGGCTTGGGATTTAACCCATGCCCTGGAGCCGGTCCTCCTGATGTGACATTATTTCTGTTGCAAAACACTACCGGACTTTTTACAGCCTGGATGATGTATGACCAAGAGACACTTGCTCTTGACAAGGCTTTTGATTTGAGCAACATTTCCTTAAAAACCTGGCATGACATCACTGACAGTTGACCACAGGCTAGATAACCAAGGAAGACAGGATCCAAGCGGGGGTTTCTAACCTAAGAAGTGCTACAGATTATGTCAGCTTTGACACTCCCCATAACATATATTATTGCCTGCTTTTGGGGGGGGCAAAGGAAAACGTGGGTGACAAATATTTATCAAACGGGCATCCGTTCCTTCAGAAGAGGTCTTAAAGTGTAGGCTGTTCCTGCCATTTGTTAGTTTTGAATGATGAGAAAATGTGCAGTAATCTTACACTTGCTATAAGAACTTCTATTCCTTTTTCCATTTTAATTTTCTACTATTTTCTGCTATTTAATTCTCCTCCTACTAGTCAGATTGGTCTAACAATGTGCAATGCAACAGTAGCTCACTAATTTGCAGTAATGATTAGAAACTCTTTTGAAAATAATTTAATTTGCAAATTAACAAGTAGATAAGCAAATGGAAATGTGCAAGCAGTCAGAAGGTGTGATCAGCTCATTTGTGTTGTCATCCCTGATTTGCTATTTATGACAATGGTATGTTTTCTATCTGCTGTACTGAGGCAATTCTTCATGGTGTGCTAGCTAGCCCATGCGCTGTAGCTAGGAGAAATGATGCTATTAATAGACAACTGCAGTACCTTCCATTAAATCTTAGCTGAGAGGTGGGGAGAGGCTGCCAGCTTCTGTTGCAGATTATAAAGTGTGCAGTCTAGCAAGTGCATATTAGCTAGATGCAAGTACAAATATATGGCTACCTACGCCAAGCCCATTAAAATGTACAGACATTTACTTTTTTGCCATTTCTGCTGCCATAACAGAGAAATAAACATGAGTCATTTGGTGAAGCCATTGCAATGGTAAGGACTTCTATCCACACTGTCACTGTGATCTGTGGTAATAATTGTCATTAAACAAACCTAATCGCAGATTTCCATCTTTGAGCAACGGCGGCATATTAAATATGCTTCATCTGACATTATAAATGAAGGCAGAGCATGACCAAAATGGACTGCTGTATGGAGGGACACCTCCTTTCACGTTAAGATGGGCAGCACTGCCAAGTCCCTGCGTGGCGGCAAGGTCGGCTGGACACAGCCGCCCAGAAGGTCGCAATGTGGTAGTGCTGGACCATTATGGCAGCAGCTCCTGCTGCCTCTCTGCCACCGGCCAGGAGCTACTGCTGATGGATACCCTCCTGCCATGCTGGCTGCAGAAGCTGACCTCAACTGGGGCATCGGCATTCCTGGACTCAGTTTCCCCATCACTGGGTTTGCATGGCCGTGGGGGCATTGCACCAAATGGGACTCGAGCGGCAGCAGCCGCAGGGCTGCTCTCGTTAATCACGGCTGCTCCCTGGGACTGCTCAGGGACTCAGCGGTGCCCTGGCAGCTCACCTTGCCATCGTCTCCTTGAGGTCTAAGCAGGCTTCGAAGCCAGTTAAATGATTTCAAAATAGCCTACGGTATCTATTTTTTTACTGAAACACAAAGGTGAGAGAATATATGGAACAAAATATCTGCGTACTCCAGAGTTTATTTCTGCCTTTTGTTTTTGGGAGCAGCTCTGTTGTGCTAGGTGCTGCACAAACTCATAGAAGATATAAAGCTTCTTTTACAAGTAGTTTCTATTTATATACCATAAAAGCTGATTCAGGTAATCTGTAAAACACAGGTGCATGTTATCTAATTTTTTTTTCCCCTGATGAAAATATTAGATTTATTATTCAGAAATCAACGACAGTATTGGTTTATGGGTTATTACCAGGGTTAAAATGTTTTAAAATTCATCCTTTATCAACTATTATTATTGTTTTTACCTGGCATGCTCTACTCCTTCTGAAATAATGAAGCTGACTTCTTAGGCAAAAATGCCAAACAAGTTTGTTTGTGTTTAAAGAAAATGCAAATAAGTTAGTACTAGCTTCTTTCTAGAGTTTGAAGAAGGAGATAGACTGTCAAACAAAGTAGGATATAGAAATGTAGGACCATCCTTCATAGCCATCATCCACTATAATTTTCAGTGTCCAAGTCACCACTCTACTGTCACTCTACTCATCCCTGTGTGCCATTCCCAGCCATGGAAAATCACTGTCACATTTTCATCCTGGTACTGGGAAACCTGCTCTGACTTTGAAGTAGTCCTTGGTTTGGGCAGGGGTTGGATCAGATGACCTCCAGAAGACCCACCTAACCTAAATCATTGTATGATCTTGTGATTAATGGCCTCCCCTCTGCCTGGAAGCGGTAAATCTGTATCGCACATGTAGAAATCTAAACTACTGCATTCAGCGCCAAAATTGACTTTTGCAACTGCACCTTTGACTGCACTTATTTTTTGCAAAGATCTTGCAGTTAGAAAGCTCCCAACAATGCTGCTATCTGGAGTGCATCCATCAGAGAGCAGATAGGTCTCATTAATGAGAAGACACAAGTATTGGAAACTTCTAGCTGTTAACATAGTAAAACCTGGCATGACATCTCCATGCTTAGGACCCGCAAAGGCATGATCTCTCTTCTACACTCACTGCTGAGAGGTTCAGTTCCTGGCATTGGGATGAGTCCCACTGAAGTTCTTCGTGTAAGGGAGTGCTGGAGAACCCACTCAGAGGAACCTCCAAACCCTTCTTCACTCTTGTAGTCAGGATAGGATTCAAACTCAAGTCAACTGAGATGAAAACTTCAATTTTTTTAAAAAAAGAAAAAAAAGGAGTTTACTTCACAGAACTGCTGATTGCAACATTGTTTTAACACATTAATAAAACCTTTGAGACTTTGGGCTTGCTCACTTTGCACATGAAGTGGAAGAAGCCCTTAAACCTCTGCCCCTACATGGAAGAATAAAAAAATTGTTGAGTACTTACAGCTCTGCAATTTTAAATAAGGTTAGTATTTTGCTAGCTGCTTATTCCTAAATTTTGCGTATGAAAAAGGTTAATGGGATCACTGCAAGATCAAACGTTTATATTGCAGTGGATTAACCTTTACTGCTAAGTCAGTTTCTTGCAAATGTAAACTGTATTGAGTATGGATACCTGCTAACTGCACTATGGCAGTATGGACAACAGTTCAAGCCTTCATTAACTGAGTGCTAAATTACAGTGATAATCATGTAATTTTCAATCATTTCAATCCTTCTATATTGCTCATTACAACACAAGCATAAATGACACATTCAAACTTAAAAAAACTCGAGTGAGAAGTAAGAATTACCATTTAAACCCACTCTGTGAAGTTGACCTTGATGTAATTTTATTCTGCTTTGTGGTAAGAGTATTATAACTATCTGGGGAGGCAGAGATTTTCAGCTTAAAAATATGATTTAGATGTGGCATCTTTATTTCTTATCTAGATTGACCTTTTTCTTCAGATTGTCTCCAAAATGTGTGCTACAAGAGACTTTTCTATCTTTTTCCTGCTTCTGCCTTAATCTGAAGGATAATGTGGTGGCTTTGTGCTTTGTTACTGCTAAAATGTAGCTCTAGACTGGGATCAGTGACAGAGACAATGATCACCTGACATCTGAAGAATATTCAACATGGATGGGAAGCCTCCCGCGCTGCTCTGGCCTTTGCAGGGACGAAGGACCAGAGAATTCAGATGCAGTCGACGACCCTCCTCTATGCTTCACTAGACTCCAATTGCTGCGTTTGTTCCCTGCAGTCACTGGGAACCAAGAAGGGCTGTATGTGCTGATCAAGGCTTGAAGCTGCCCTTAGCTATACTAAATTTAGGATTCTAATCTTTTAATTCCTTGTGCATGTTCTGCAATGTTATGGATTGGTCTTTCAGAGTAAAAGTCTCAGAGTTGGTGGTTTTCTATAGGTTTGTCTTCTTCTGGAACTTCAGCGCATTGGTTTTCTTTATATATTAATTAAAACATACATTCTTGCTGTAAAGCTGGGGATGAGAAGAAGAACAGGGCAGGTTTACATGAGAAATATTAAAGAATGACCTTTCCAAGGGCTTTGTTCCACAGTACTTCCACCCAGGCTCCATTTTGGGCTGCCATGCTCAAAGTATTACCCCAGCAGATAGTTCTGGAGAACGGATGTTGCTGAAGATGTGGTGGAATTAGACAGGAGTCATCTGTTTCCTTGTCTGTTTGAAAGGAATTTCTGGTGAGGCTAAACTGAAATGTAAAATCACAAATCAGCTTACAAACAACTTTGCAGTTAATTGCTAAATAGCATTACCCTGGGGTGAAGGTGGATTTATTGGTTAGTGTCTGTTTACAGACTCTAGATTATGAGTGTTACATTTTTAACTATTTCACATAGCAGGAAAAAATATTTCCCTCCTTTATGTATGTCACATTAAGGAGAAAACAAAACCAAAAACCAGAATAGGGATTTGTTCACTTCTGAAAAAATAACATGAGAAAGAAGACAATGGGGTAACAGTATTGATAAAAGATTCTCATGAACATCAGAAATGCCATGTGGATTAACTGTATCAAGCTCTTTGGCTAAAGAATAGGCACAGAAAAGTAAGTAGAACACATGAAATTTTAAAGCTTTTGTGCAACTACAGTCAGGTACTATATTCTACAACTTCCAAGGTTATTCAAGAAGGCTGATTTCAGCTACATTTGTTCATTTCCAAGTGTTAGGACATATCTTTAGCAGATGAAAACTGCCACAGCATGAAGCACCAAGGGAGCATACCCAGGAGAGTAAAGCGAAGAACCTTCATGTGTATTCGTATAGTTCATCGTTCTCAGCTCTGCATGTGATGTCAGGGCAAATATATTGTTTTGGGTTGTACTAACTTACAATATTGGGATTTCACCAGAGGAAAGATATTTCGTAATGAAGAGACCAAAACTAGCTCCTGAGTCAACTTAAAGAAAACCTTGCCTTTGTGTTTCCTTAATGTGCAGAGAAGACTCTGCCTTTGCAAGAGACTTATTACTTAGACTCTTTTTTGGCTGTCGACTAGGTTCAACCTTGAAAAGGTTGAATTTCCACAGCAGAAGGCCCACTGAGGATTTTTCATGCTGTTCAGGGGTAACACATACCTCATTATCCCATAATAGCCCCCAAAATGTTGCAAGCGCTCCAGAGAACATATTTTCAATCTTTCAAGCAGAAGCTGATAAGAAAAGTCATATTCCTTAGCTCCCCAAATTGTTTGTTTCCACTGTTTTGACCCCTTCAAAAGTATTGTCTACTATATGGCCTTTGTCATTATTGTAGAGTTCCATCACACCACAGGAACAGCTTGCTGAGGATGTTATTCTGAGGCTTTAACTAGCCTTGAACATGACTTAGGCCTAAGCTAAGGATTACTTCAAAGGTACTGCTAGTCATTTTAAATATGACTCCATGCTCCTTGAGAAGCTCTGAAGTTCTTAAGGTGGATGAGCAGATGCACTTGTTGTATGTCAAACTTCCTAATAAGTAAGGTTGTAGACCTAAACACGTTGCATTGCTAGCAGGGGGCAGGTCATCACATGGTGTGTATCGGCCAACATCTAATGATGGGTAAGGTCACATCATCATGCGGGTGGAAATAAGAGAGTGCCGTAGGCCTCAGCAGGTGACCGAGTGGTCACTGCTGTGTAAACATACAGCAATGGGGAAACACCCAGGACTCTAAAGGAAAACAACCCAACCTGACTATGTGTGGTGTGCACTTAGAAGGAAGAGCCTACACTGGGCTACACCTGACTTACTCAGGTTTGGCTACGGCAACTACTCATTACCCATCCTTCATCTTTTCCAGCTACATGATTATCTTAGGACAGTTGTATTTGCATCGTTTGGTAATGATACAAATGAATCATCATCATATTAGAGGAGACAAGTCCATATTACAACTATGGTTGCTTTTAAGAGTTGGAGAATGACCAGAGAGATAACAGGCCAGACAACAAGTCTGGCTATTCCCTATCACCTACTGAGACAGGTTTATAATCCTTCATTTGATATGGGTCTGTACTGGGAAGGCTACACAGAAAAGTTTCTTGAATGCTCTCCAAAGAATAGTCACGGGCACTTAACCGCAGAACAAAGACTTGGTCAACAAGATATTCCCTCACCTTGATTTTGAAAGCATATGTCAAATATTACTTCAGATTTTATTAACTTTTGTAGATATTAAATTACTCTGTATATAAGAAGATTTGCAGTAGGAAAGCAATCTATTTTAGCAGAACTTCTGATGTTGGAACATCTGGTTCTAGAGCTCCTTCTTTCCTAACATGACCACAAAAGAAATCCGGAAAGCACAGAAGATACCAATACTGTAAGAAGAAATACTCCTGGTATATTCCTCTTCTCCCCTCTCCTTACTTACCAGTTCCTCTCACCGCTTCTGATGGTATCCAGAACAGAGGTGCACTGGATTTTCCTATCTGTCCAGGATGGGTGAAATCTGGTTATATCTGTCCTCTTTCATAATTTTTCTCACATTTCTGATTGGGAAGAAGCAGTTTGTGACAGTTGATAGCATCTTGCAAGAGAAATAAGAGGATTTATAACTATTAAGATACCAGCTAAGAATTCCTTCAGATAGTTCCCTGCTCTTTTTATTACCTAGATCTTGAGCTGAAGAAGATATTTCTCTAGCATTTCTTTCAGAAAGTTATCTTTTTCCTTTTTTTTTTTCAATTTCTGTTTTATTTTTGCAAAAATATATCTTCCCTCCCCAAGATCTGCTGCAAATATTTTAATGGACTTAGGGCCAAACCTAGAAAGCATGAGTATTTAAGAAGTTGTAAAATCCCAGAATCTTTATAAGTAACAATGCCTTGCTCCATAGCCACCTCAGAGCTGCTGACACCCACTGTACATCTCTCTCTGTCTTTGACTTCGAAGTCAGAGTCCCCCAGGTCTGAGCATTTCAGGTTTGAATATGCTCTCCTAGATAGAGTACATATGTTCCTCTCTCCTGCCTAAACCCTACAAGAAACCAGGCACTCGGCAGAGTGCAAGTCCTCTGTGGGACCTTGTGTGGTACTATGCATGCACACAAAAAATCTGACCCTCCACAGAAAGCCTCAGTGTCTACTTTGCTTTTAAAAATGGGCAGAGGAACAGCAGCCAGTACTTACCTTACACATAAGATATAACCATTTCCCATTACAGCCCTTGCCCATTCCCAGCCTACATGAGCCAAATTCTTGACATGGTGTCCCAGCAAGGCTGGCTATAAGGTTTCCTAACCATGACTATGTCTATTTTCTAGTTAGAACCTTACAGAGATGCTCATGCCTACAGACAGTTCTGATACCTAAGGGTATCAGAGGTGGGATTTTCTTAGAATTATAATGGAGATCAGGGTTTAGTCCACAGGAGTGAGTCCTTGGTATATAAATTCCTCAGGTAACTGAATATAGCCTGTGTTTGGGTACCCTCTGTAAGGGAGATCATACAAAATGGAAAGAAAAGGGATTCCTGATTCATATGTCCTGATTTCCTTCACTCTTTACAAATGTGCTGGTGTATTTTGCTGCCAAATTAGTCATCAATTAAAAAGTATTATATTAGAGGTCACACACACAGAGCTTCACATACTGGCATATATAATCCTTTTATCGCGGTATTTTACTGGGAAAATTAAAAAAGTGAAATGGTTAATTCTTAGTCAGAAAGATCTTTTGATTATGTTTATGTTGTTTTGGAAGTTGATGTGATATGCCAGAATAGCAGCATCCTTGACTTAAAAGTAATAGCAGTAACTCATGGTAGGTGCTTATTATTACGGAAGGATCAAGGCTAGGCTGCATATAGAGAGGGATGATCCTTTTCTTTGGTCTATGTGCCATGCTTCTATTCATACACACAGCTGCTGTTGGCCACCTTTGCTTACAAGACACACTGCGGGCTCACATTCAACTTGTTGCCTTCACCATCCCCAGGCCTTTCCCACAGAGCTGCTCCCCAGACCCCCCATCTTTTTCTGGAGAAAAAGCCTAGATGGTGACCATATATTTGGCCCCTATGTTGCAGCTGTTTATCTTTTCCAATGTCTGGTGGGATAAAAAATGTCACCCTAACATGTGTTCCTCAAAAAATGTTAATTTAGTACTCTTGACTTTACTGGGATGACTCATGAGTCACAAGTTACTCATGTGCATAAATGTTTTCAAGATCACGCCTGGAGCATGTACCTGGGTTTGGAGGACTTTTGATTGACAAATTTATTCTGTTCTTTTTTCTTTAAATATTCATTTGTTAACTTCAAAATCTACTTATTCATACATTACTCATTAAAATATGAATAAAGTTAGTTATAAAAGGTCTAACCTAAAAAAACACACCCGCTTTTTTCTCAATTCTTTTTGCAAGCTCTTAGGAAAAGTGTTACTGCCATTATATTTGAGGGATGCTAATGATTAACAAGGTTCGTTATTAGTGATGTATGCTGATATTTTAGCTCTTTGAAAATGAAAAATCTTTACTTTTCATCAAAATGATTAAACTGTTATCTCTGACCACCGCAAAATCCTTTATGAAAGACCATTTATTAGTAATAAAGGATTAAGCTGCCTAGGAATGATGCAAGGACATCTTAATTTTCACTGCTTAATAAGGCAAAGTGAGAATTCTCAGATTTCTATTCTTCACCTTGTTTTTTATTCTTGAATTTCTATCAAGGTCTCTATAATTCACTTCAGCTGGTAGATAATTCACCTCATTTATTGCGTCTTTACAAGTGCATCCTTCCCACCGAACACTGCAGAAACTTAATATGCTGGGTCATCTTTGTGAAAACCTTTCTGAGTTTGATGATTTCTTGATTTATTGAAGCAAAATTTGCTGACAGAGAACGATTCCAGCTTTGAGATGAATTTACCCAGGGAATCTTTTGCATTAGTAAAGAAAAGTGATGGGAGCTGGTCTTTTTGCCAGATAGCTGCTTTTGACTGGAGATATATTTTACCTCCTGGAATGAAGTCCAAGTACAAGATGAGCTTCGTTGTTGTTTGGTTATAAAAAAGGACCATTTCCTTCCTTTTCTCCCCTCTTCCTCTCCTCAAAGAGTTTAACTGAATATGATCAGACTGAGGAAGGAAAGGGACTTCTACTGAGTCACTGAGCATGGAAAAAACGCCCAGTGGTAGCTTATCAGAGAAGCTAGCCAGAGGTAGAAACCCTGCAGATACTGGAAGTTTCCTTCCTTCCTTCCTTCCTTCCTTCCTTCCTTCCTTCCTTCCTTCCTTCCTTCCTTCCTTCCTTCCTTCCTTCCTTCCTTCCTTCCTTCCTTCCTTCCTTCCTTCCTTCCTTCCTTCCTTCCTTCCTTCCTTCCTTCCTTCCTTCCTTCCTTCCTTCCTTCCTTCCTTCCTTCCCCTTAGGTAGGATATTAGGAAAAATTTCTTCACCAAAAGGGTTATCAAACATTGGGATAGGCTGTCCAGGGAAGCGGTGGAATCGCCATCCTTGGAGGTATTTAAAAGACACGTAGATGTGGTGCTGAGGGACACGGTTTAGTGGTGGTTTTGGCATTTTTCGATTCATGGTTGGACTTTATGATCTTAAAGGTCCCTTCCAACCTAGACAATTCTATGATTCTGTGCAAGCTGCTTTTTAGTCACACACTGAAGTGGAACCGGTTTCAGAGCTGGAATAGATCATTATTTTGGCACAGCCTGTTCCAGAGACTGTAAGGGGAAGAAAAATGTTGGGAAGAGAAAGAAGAAAAGGAAAGAAAGTTCAAGGCTACAGAAAAATTTTGGAAAGTAGAGAGAACTGAAATAAATTGTAAGATTTTTCCATGTATTTTATAGAAGAGGTGCAGAAAGTGACTGGTACGTTTCTGTGATAATTAAATATAGTCATCTTACCCACTTACCCACTATTAGACAGTGAATGATAATTAATTATCCATATTAGAATTAAAATCTAAATCTTTAGACCTTATCTTATTGGTAAAGTGAAGAGGATTGCAAAGAATGGTAGGGTAGACTGCAAAGTCTATTTGCGGACCATAACTGCCCAGTTGGCTCTATAAGCACCTGCCTGTCAGTGACACTCTCAAGGTGAGAATATAAATTACTAGCTATGATGTCCTATGCTGAGTAAAATGCAGTTCACCAACACACTTCGGAGCACAGTGTCTAACATTTCTCTACGTGGCAAAAAAATCCATGGTTGCCCTTCTCAATGCTTTTTGTTTGGGGAGGAAGGTTAGTGTGTTGTCAGGGCACGAGCAGGGAAGATCCTCCTACTTGTAATCTTGACAATGAGTCTGAGATGTAGATACCTCATTTTACAGGCACGTTTCTTCTCCATCTGTGCTTGACCTGAGGACAGTGCGATGGGGAGCCCATGGCAATGGCAGCGTCAAAAAATAGGCTTTGTGTCCCTGTAGGCAAAGCAAAGCCTTGGGATTTATGACTAGAGGAAAATATCAGTGCTACCTAATACTCTGGGGGTCCCATCTTCTCGGTGCTGTGGAAGGAAAGCTAAAACTTATGTGGAATTTCACATGGGCTTTGCTGCAATTTGAGGTCTTTCTTTTGGAATTAAAAGTGCGGTCATTAAAATTTCATGATGCACTTCCAAGAAAAATGTTCTCTGTTTAGTAAAATAATTAAAAGCCTGCATGGTCTCTGCAATAAGTGGCTATGGAGGGATGAATGAGAGTGCTGTAGAGGAAATGTGCTTGCTTTAATCAGCATTACATCAACCAAGTGGGATCCATGCAGGAGAACTGCTAAAAATCTATCATTCAATAGAGCCACACCATTTCCAGACCCTTGGGGAGAGCTCAGTGCTACTTTGCATTTCAGACACACTGTGGTTGGGTCAAACCAGAGTAAATCTAAACCCTATCCCTCCCTAGGGTGCTTATATCATTCTAAATAAATAAAAAATTCCCACAACAGAGTACAATATATCAGAAAACCACCCCTCTGTCAGCCTTCAAGGTATTTCTGTCAGCCTCTGTGCTATTTTAAGCTCCTATATAGGTGGCAAATGCTCGGATTGGCACTGAATCTCAGTGACACAAACGCAGCATTTCAGCAGCAAATGCTAGTGAAAGGGAGGGCAAGGGAGTTACGGCACTCTCTCTTCTGTATAGAGAAAGGGTTTATTTTTAGATTTTTTATCCATCCAGCTCTACAACCCTCCCTGCTCCCTCGAATGCAGACAGGCAACTCTGGGTATAAGATTGTATGTGGTGGGCACTAAAATTATGCGGATAGCTTCTAGGAGATGAAGACAGCAACAGGTGCCACCATGAGCAGTAATTTAGAAGAGTCTAAAAATGCATGAAAGTGGAAGAAGAGGTTTGTCATCCAACCCAAAGGCTCCCAGTAGGTCCTGGATATAGTGCTGAGGCTATCTAGATTATACTCTGGTGAACTGCAATATTCAGCTGCCTGCTTTCTAACTTTGTCTATTTCTATATTCAGATTAATGATAGACAATAAGTTCTCTAATAGAAGTTAGAGTTTATGCATCTAACTCTTTAATATCTTTACCTTCGCTTTAATATATTTATCAATGATCTGCATGAGGGGATTGAGTGCACCCTCAGTAAGTTTGCAGATGACACCAAGTTGGGCAGGAGTGTTGACCTGCTTGAGTCTAAGAAGGGTCTACAGAGGGATGTAGACAGGCTGAATCGATGGCTTAAGGCCAATGGTATGAGGTTCAACAAGGACAAGTGCCGGGTCCTGCACTTGGGTCACTGGAGAGCTGCCTGGCAGAAAAGGACCTGGGGGTATTGGTTGACTGCTGGCTGAATATGAGCCAGTAGCGTGCCCAGGTGGCCAAGAAGGCAAACAGCATCCTGGCTTTTATCAGAAATAGTACGACCAAGAGGAGTAGGGGAGTGATTGTCCCCCTGTACTTGGCACTGGTGAGGCCCCATCTGGAATATTGCGTTCAGTGTTGAGCCCCTCACTGCAAGAAAGACATTGAGGTGCTGGAGCGTGTCCAGAGAAGGGCAACAAAGCTGGTGAGGGGTCTAGAGAGCAAGTCTTATGAGGAGCGACTGAGGAAACTGGGGTTGTTTAGCCTGGGGAAAAGGAGGCTGAGGGGAGACCTTATCGCTCTTTACAAATACTTGAAAGGAGGCTGTAGTGAGGTGGGGTCAGTCTCTTCTCCCAAGTGACAGGAAATAGGACAAGAGGAAATGGCCTCAGGTTGTATCAGGGGAGGTTTAGCTTGGATATTAGGAAAAAATTTTTCACTGAAAGAGTTATCAAGCATTGGAACAGGCTGTCAGGGAACTGATGGAGTCACCATCCCTGGAAGTATTTAAAATATGTGTAGATGTAGTGCTGAGGGACATGATTTAGGGGTGGATTTGGCAGTGCTAGGTTAACGGTTGGACTAGATGATCTGAAAGGTCCCTTCCAACCTAAATGATTCTATGATTCTATAATTCTAACTGCAGTTATTCACCACAAAAGCTGCTTCCAAATGTCTGATGGATGCTATGGTGACAGCATACAACACAACTAATTTCTTGTGTAAAAGCCTTAAAACAAAATGGTGTGGAGAAGAGAAACACAGAAGGAGCCAAATTCCCGACACACCTTGCTGGAAAAACAATTGCTTCCGAAAGCTGATCAGAAGCTGCTGTAAGAGGTATTTAAGCTCCTTAACTTGCAGAAAATCTACACCTTCTTTCTATAGGAAGGAAGAGATTCTGCTTTTTTTATAAGCATGTCCTGCTTGGCCTTCAAATTGGACATGAACCTACAAAGATCTTTGCTTCTGATCCTGCAATTGCTCTTAAGTAATCAAATGCTTTATTTTTGATTCCACATATGAGGAGTCCCATTAAAGTCTCCATAAAGTAAAATGAATCCTTAAGTGCAGCAGTGCTCAACACTGTTATAACCAGGCCCAGCAAAGTGATGTTTCAGATTCCAGGTAACAGGTTGGGAAAGGTTTCGGTGTGTGTTTTCTTGTGTGGTGGCATGTTTCTGTTTGTTATTTTGGGTGCCAAGGCATGCTCCCTTCTCCACTTTCCTCAGTACACTTTGCAAGGTTTACATATCCTGAGGGGCTTTTTTCTAGCCATGTTCTTCTGTCACAGCCTACAATTTTTGTTTTGAGCTTAGTAGCAAAATGCACAGTAATTGGACTGAAGCAGCACATGATGAAGATTTTAGGTCTGCTTCACCTCTCTGTCACCAAGACCTCTGCGTGACCCGGCTTCCACAATCTCTGCCTTCCATGCTGCTACCGGCTCTTTTGGGATGTTAATCACATACTGTTTCCCTGGCTCTAATCAGGAGGGTCTAAAAAGAATTACCTATTCCAGTCATTACTGGAAACTGTGGGTATAATAAGGCCTATACAATGACAGAAATATTACTCTTAAAGAAAGCTCCATGGACAGACTCAGAGAGGGGAATTTCCTTACAGATTTTACAGCAAAGTCTATCATATTTGTTGCATGGATCTTTGCGTGCAGTTTGACTGAAAGGGGGTGACATTTTCCAGAAAGTACATTGGTATAATATATGGAGCACTTATTTATTATTAGCTATTGGGAATTTTAAATTAGGCAACTATTTTCCATGCTGCCCCTGGCTATGTTCCCACTACTGGCATGGGATACGATAGCAAAATGCCACCTGTTTTAGCTATAGAGGAGAGTTAGTTGCTTACATGCAGAGGAGAAGAATTCAACAGCTTTGGATGGAAAGTTCTTTATCCTTCTTTTCAATAGTGTGACTTTTAATGGCTTTGCATTTCTTCAAATAAATGAAGTGGTAGGGCTCATTTGTAATCTCAAGAACACATACATACTTTTCAAAAGAGTTCTTAGTTCTTAAACAGGAGTTTTACCATTTCACAGAAATACCCCATTAGTCTTGATAATCTAGATCTGTGACCCAGGGTAACTGCTTTTCTGCCTGCTCTGAGACATTCAAGACCAGGCAATATGTCTTTATTGTGCCTCGGTTATTCACATGACGTTACTCTGAGCCACAGAGCTGTGCATACATTAGCCTTGCTCACCCAGAAGGTGAGCAACTAGAAAGAGAAGGTTTTTAGATGGTTACTAGGTATATGATTCTATGTATATGATTCCAGAGAACTGATAAAAATCCAGAGATTTTGCAAGTATCAGCTCATTTTCTGAAGCATAAGCAGATACCTTTCTGCACCCAGTTTCTCTGAACAATTTCGTTTACCTGAGACCCTTTACTGACCATAGTAGAGCTCCTTCCCTTACAGTGAATTCATAAAATTTGATCTTTCTGGACAAACTGTTACTGTAGGCTGTCTATTAAGGAAGTAAAAGTGTTAAAGTCTAGTGATTTGAAAGTCCACAAACAGTTGCTGGAGTTATGTCTTACTTCTAGCCATTCTCCTTATATCACTGCCTGATTCAGGAACAGCCTGCCTAGGGAGGTGGTTGAGTTACCATCCCTAGAGGTATTTAAGAAACGTGTAGATTTGGCACTTCAGGGCATGCTGTAGTGACAGAGATTGTAGGGCTTGGGGTTTTTTGTGTGTGTATGGTTGGACTCGATGATCTTAAAGGTCCTTTCCAAGCATGAAGATTGATTCTATGATTCTATGATTCTCCTGAGAGCCTTCTTGTACTCTTGCAGTGAACTCTCTTTTATGTAGATCAAAATACAGTATTCGTAAATTACTCCAGAATAGCTCCATTTCTGTGTGTGTTTTTCTGCCTGATGCAGCCAAAAGCTTTAAAATATACTCAAGACTGTGTCTTTCATGGCAGGAGCCAGGATTATTATTCAGCCAGTGTGCTCTGGCCACAAGGTATTATTTCAGTCAGTGTTTCTAATGAGTGCAAAGTCTGAAATAAATTAACCAATCTAAATTCATTAAAGACACCAGCATTAACCTTAAGAATGTTTATGAATTCTTAAGATCTTCTTCTTTCCTCCAGATTAAATATTTGTAATTTGCAAGTGCTTTCTAGAATTACCTTCAGCACAGGTATTTGGTTTGCTTTTGGTATGAACGCCATTTTCTGTTGCCATCAAGGATAATCATGCAGGGAAGGGAATATGTTCCCTAGTCATAATTTGTTATTCCTTTTTATTGTTAATCATACTTGTTTCAGCTTTTTAAGAAATGTCCCAATGTAGAGCCAATGAGGCATTTATATCATGTAGCGCCCATCTCAGTGTGTGAATAGTGAATAAAGTGAACAGTGTGCAAAGACATCATGGGCTGATTGTTTTCACGTAAATAATTTGGTATTTGTGGAAATGGAGTTGATTAGCAAAAATCAGCCTAATTTGCCACGTTCTATCACTGCAAAATAGGGCTACATTTACTGGGAAAAATTGTTCACAAAATTGCTTACTGCCTAAGTTCTGTTTCTCACACTCTGACTTAAAATAGGTTTACATTTGAAGATGACTGTGTTGGAAACCAAATTGCCTCAGGTTCTTAACAGAAAATACGAAAGACTCATGTAATATTTCTGTCAAATATATCACCTTTTGGCTTTACTGCCCAATCACGGTATGGCACATCAAAAACCCTTATCACTGAGGGGCTTTAGCAGCAAAACATTTTATAATTACTAATGACTCCAAAATAAAAAGTGCATGGAGGCTGATAATTCTTTCTTTCTCTGACCTTTCAGACTTTCATATTTGTCTTGATTTCTTACCAGAACACCAGTAAACATCCGGAGTTTTTTCAAAACATGACTTCTGCTGAAATGTCTTTTTTAGATCAAAGAAGTCAGATTCACAGATTTAAAACAATGTTTTCTTTCTGTGCCCAGCTTGACCTCAGAATCTTCCCATTGAAAAAAATTGAAATTACGGTCTCTCTACTTTTAGTTTAACTAAAACAGCAAAAAGTACTATGTCAGAAATGTCCTAGGTGTTTACTAAAAAAACACTTGTGTAAAAGTGATAGCATCCTATAGTTTGTAGGTGAGACAGACACAATGATGTATCTATATGTTGTGGTTTAACCCCAGCTGCCAACTAAGCACCAACAGGTGCTTGCTCATCCCCCTGCCTGGTGTGGTAGGGGAGAGAGTTGGAAGAGTAAAAGTGAGAAAACGCGGGGGTTGAGATGAAGACAGTTTAATGGGCAGAGCAAAAGTCATGCGCACAAGCAAAACAAAAGAAGGAATTCATTCCCTGCCCTGCATTGGCAGGCTGGTGTTCAGCCGTCTCCAGGAAAGCAGGGCTCCATCACACTTAACAGTTACTAGGGAAGACAAATGCCATCACTCCAAATGTCCCCCGCTCCCATCTTTTTCCACAGCTTTCTATACTGAGCATGAACCCACATGGTATGGAATATCTCTTTGGTCAGTTGGGGTCAGCTGTTGCAGCTGTGTCTCCTCCCCACAAGTCCTTGTGGTCCCCCCGCCCCCAGCCTACTCACCGGTGGAGTGAGGAGCAGAAAATACCTTGACTCTGTGTGAGCACTGCTCAGCGATAACTAAAATGGCCCTGTGTTATCGACGCTCTTTCCACCACACGTCCAAATCGTAACCCCATACTAGCTACTATGAAGAAAATTAACTCTGCCCCAGCTAAGACCAGCACACTATGTTTAAGAGATGAAAATGAAAATTCACAAGTTTTTCTTTCTATACCTTACCTTGGGATACACGTTTGGTATTTTTTTTTTAATACAATGGATTTCTTTCCAGGAAAGATTACAGAAAGCTAAGAATATCTCTCATTTTTCTTTGTGTTAGCCATATCTCCCTCTTCTTTGTGTCCATTTTTAATATGCATGACAAATTACAACCTCCTCTTTACTCCCATCCCACAACAAATCCCCCTACTTCAGAGATCCATTCACACTTCTTAAAGTACAGGAGAAAACCAGTTAGGTGAACTGAAACTTTTATAGTATAAAGATGTTTCCAGAGTATATATATTTTTAAAAAAGTTTCCTAAGGCACTGTGAAGAAGAATAAAAATTTTGCTTCATTTTCCTTCAAAATATAGATCATATTGAATGCTGCCATTCTTTAAAGGCACAAACAAAAAGCAATTATCTGAAAGTAAAGTGAATGTATGGTCAGAGTCAAATAGCTCACTGATTTGGACATTAAAAATATCTATGTGCACATAAGCTTGACAACTGATCAGGGGATATAATTGGCACACAGCTCCCTGCATTTCAAGTACTATATAGCCATAGCTTCATCTCACTGACTCGAACGACATTATTACATGAATACATCACTACGACTCAAGTGAAAGAACATTACTGATCCACATCATTTCTGTCCTTCATTACTCATTCTTAACCTAGGTCATTGAGGTGGCGTGATTACAGAATATTATGGTTCTAGACTGACCTGCGGTGGCTCTTATAAATTACTGGTCTGATTTTCTTAAGTTGACAGTTTGCCTTCATTTTTTCTTTTTTTGTGAACTCTCTTTCCAACCTTATTTTATTTCAAATGATTGGTTTTGTCTAATTTTGTCATCACTGCAAACATTGTAGGTGATTACAGAGACATACTGTATCTAAAGGACCAAGAAAAAGACACCATTAAAAAAGAACCACTTTCCCTTTGATCGGCAACCCATAGAAACCTGCTGACTTCTTTCAGACTTTATAGCTCTTTTAATTAACTTACTACTGGCTTTGCTATTATACAGAACTAAACCACTACAAGAATGTTAAGGCAATAATAAACATCTCATTTAAACCCACTAAAGAAAGAAAAAAGTAATTTACAGCAAGATCTCTGTCCTCAGTTTACCGTTTTGTATCGAGTGTTTGGAGAACATTTGGGAACTGGCAGAGTTTTTCTTAGGACAGAAAGGATTCCCTCTGGAGGAAGCAGGCTTACTTGTTGAGTGAGATGAGAAATACCAGTTATTTGCTGCCTAAATCTGTCTAAGAAGCTGGGATCAGTATCAGCTCACAAGATTTCCTGCTTTTTCATTTCCTTCTTTTAGTAAATTCAAACCCCAGTTTTAGAACTACAGCAACCTTCTATTTTTTTTTATTAATTTCTCAGTTTTTTCAGCATTTAAAACTCAGTTCACTGATGATTTTTAATCTATGGGTTTTCAAAAAGAAGGAAAATTTGGCTCAACTAAATTCCTTCTGACTGAAAAAATGGTATCATCTCTATCTATGGTACTGAGGAAAAAATGGTCTCGTTGTTTAAACAAGTTTGGTGTTTACCTTTTGGCAAAGAAGAGAGGAGGAGTTTAGAGAGGGCTTAGGAAAGAGCACTGAAAATAATACAGAAATTTAGAAAGCCTGCTTCCCACAGCAAGGGAAATAAGAAGTTCAATTTATTTATTTTTTTAAAGAGTAGTTTGAGCGGTGATTTATCAAGAGTGGTAAGTACTTCCATGAAGAAATGATTGCTAGTGCTTTAGAGATCATTCACCCACCGAATCAACGCAAGAGGCTGAAACTAATCAAGTTTCAAATGGAAAGGAATGGGAATTTCTGGCCACGGTTGTATCAAAACACAAATGGAGGTGATAGAATCCAGGTTGCCTGACATCTGCAAAACACTAATAGAGTTCTCAAAATTATGCTCTAACTTTGTCAGATTTTGTGGCCATGATGCAGGCAAGTAGACAATTAGATGAACCATTCATGTTCTGACAATACCTCCTACCACAGGACTGTCACGCCTATTCATTTTTTCACCTCACATAATATTTAAATTTAAACCGCGCACTCAGAAGGAACTTGATAACCAAACATGACCTTTAAAATGCATTAGAGTTTTTTTCTTTTCATAACTTTATTTTGATTTTTCAGTGGAATTTCTATGTCTTGGCAGGCTAAATTAAGCTTAATATTCTATCCTTATACACTGATTTGTAATAAGGAAGTCCTATGGAGTGCACTTAGGCTTAGCTGCAGGTGCATGCAGCAGCATCCCTCCCAAATCCTATCTTCCATTCATCCTAATCAAGGAGCATTTCATTTCACACCACTTCACTTTGGCTGGCTAGCCTGGACCTAGGAGCTTGGAAACACTCTGAATGCTCTAGTTAGGGCATAGCTATTGCGATTAAAGAAAGGAAAATTCTTGTGCCAGTGCACGAGCATACTTACATGGTATCAGTTGCGTAGAAAAAGCTGGGAACTTCCTGAAAAAGAGGTGTTTTTCCACTGACAGACAAAGATCCTTTGGGGACTGATGCTGCTAGACGCTGGTCACAGAGAGACGTCTCTTTGGCAGGCACTGGGCAGTGCCCCTTCGGGGAGACGGCGTGAGGGATAAGAAGGCAGCTTAGGGCACGGAGTTTGCTATACAGCTCTTTGAGAGCCTGAACTCCTCCAAGATTTTCTGTAAACCCTTCTCTTGATTTTGAGTCATGCTAATCCACTCAGGGGACAACCGCAATCCTGTATGATTTGGGACTAGTCTCAGCTAACCAAAGTGGTTTCAATTTCATATTGAATCAGTCCAAAGAGATCTGAAAAGGCGTTCAACAAGATGTGCCATGTAAATTCCAACAATGAATAAATCAGAGGTAATTGTGAGCTGTTTCTGGAAATTCTGTGAACAGGAAAAAGAGCTAAATTAATCAAGTGCACTATTCATTGCAAAATTACTTTTTCAGTCTTAATCATGAAGCATTATACAAAGATGAACTGTCTGCTCTTAGACCTTCTTGTCCCTAACGCAAGCAGTTTTCCAGGAATGGGGCAGGGTGTTGTTTTACCCTCGTCCCTCCACCCCCAGTAGTCTCATTGCAGAACTGCTGTGCTTTCTGAAGCCATGTTACTAGCCTTCGCTGTTGCTGGCCTAAAAGGACTGTTGTACTTGGTGCTTTCATCTCTTCCATTTTGCTTGCCATAGCTCCAAACTGCTTGCTGAGATGGAGGACGAACTGAATTAATCCAGGCTCCATGGTGAGACACATCTCTGGACTCTACTGTTAAATTTATTTGGAGTTCTTTCTCTTGCTGCTTGACGTTGTTTCAAAAAAATGTGAAATTGTGACGTTGATGGTGATTATGGGCTCTTGTCTGAACAACATGTTTTCCTGTTCAAAACTTAAAAGGAGGATAGCTGTTTTTAAAATTTGATGAGGCTACCATGATTATTTCACTCCAGTAGCTTCATTCCATTGAAACAATGATGAACTGTCAAAACATTGGCTCAGAGTCCTTCTTGCTTGCATACGTTCACTCACCAAAAGTTTAATGCACAAGAGAATAAAGGAATGTGATTAACTGAGTGTCTTTGTACCAACAAGTGCCAACGTGTGCTTCCAAACTAGTATTGAATGAATTGCCTATCTTCCTCCTTTTTGTTTCAATGGATCATTTGGTCCACGCAAACACATCACAGACCCAAAAGTTTTTAGCTTATAAATTTGTTAGGAAAAGACAGTTGTACATGTCCTATTTCTGCATAGGCAGCTTGATTTGTACAATACTCCAACATGCTTCATTGACTCCAATCCAGTTCATAGTCCATTGGGTATGAAATAAAACTAGAAGAAAATGGACATTTACTGTCACCTTCTTTCTTCAGGGGCCAATGGGGTATCCTAAATATCTCTGAAGACCCAGTAACGCATTAAAAGGCCATTTATCACAGGCATGAAATCACTGAAAGCTTTACACAGAAGACTTTACCACTGTAGAGATTGTCCCTGCATTATGTACTTCTTGCTTTTGATGATAAAAAAGAGCACTGGAAAGACTGCGGATTTTAAGTGAGGAAAGCAAGAACAGAAAGGAGGAGCAGTAGGTTACCTCTCCTGCAACGCTTCAGGTGTGGTCTTGCTGGCCCAGCCGTGTGGGATCATGGGAGAGGATTCCAGGGTTGGGGTTGCTTTGGCATCCTGAGAATGACAGGAATATTCACTGGCTGTTAACAGACATTAAAAGGGGAGAGGAAGAAAAAGAGCTTTTACTAAGAAGATGCAGGCAACAACAGGGAAGCCATTTCTATTCTATACACTTTGTTATTTAGAGCTTTGCATCCAACTCGCTTCTGGCAACTACAAAGTACATAATAAAATTAATAACAGTTCATTGCCACCAGCTGCTCACAAGAAACAGATGCAATTCTGGAGCCATTTAGTCAGCATTTCTTCCTTCCCAGTTATACCTCATCTTGAGCAGAGGATATTTAAATAATGAATTGTGTATTTGACTATGAAGTAGGACAAATATAAATGAAATTATTCTCCTTAACTACTGCATTTTACGAAGAAGTTATGTTAAGCCCGGGAGATTTAGGAGAAGCACATTTGTGAGGAAAATTCAGCTTTGGCTTCATTCAGTTGGGGCATTTCCTCTCAGTAGCATCCAGCTTGAGATACATGCCTGTGTGCACAGGGAGGGCAGTCCCTTGCCCTGCTGTGAAATGACCGCATTAGCACTCCCTCCTTGATTTTCTTACCTTCCTAAATCTTTCCTTTTCTCTTTACAGCAGAGAGACAAGAACACACCCATACCTGGGGCCCTTCTCCCAAGGCTCCTCTCTAGAAATTCTCATTTGAAATGTTGTGGATCCCCTTGCCTGAAACGTGGCGTAACCCTGGCATACTTCCGCTGCAGAAACATTTTCGTGTTCCTAAAGGAAAATCACATGAGATTCCAAGCCTATTAAAAGCATGATTTATACATGCCACATCATTCAGGGTAAAAAAATTCCCCTTGCCCAAAAGTATATAATCCTGTCTGAAGGTAGGAGCCAATGAACAAGGACTTTTTCCATTGACCATTGACCTTTTTGTAAGGATAGCCAAAACAGCCTGGTAAACTAAGCTTTGGATAAACTCTTTGTGAAATTTTAGAACTCTCATATGACACAACTGACAGAAAATTGATAGGTTATTCAGACAGTGAATTGCATCTTAAATGAAAAACGGGCTGGAAGCATTTATAATTTAGAAGAAACTCATAAGCCCCAAAAGAGAAAAGATAAACTATTTTTGGTACATTTTTACTTCAAATTAAGCAGTCATATAGTGGCTAGAGCTACACCTGCAACTTATCACACACACGCAAAAATTAAATGAAGTAATAATAGCAAAAAATGACAGTAATACATTTAGACAGCCTTATTTAAAGAACCAGGGGATTGGAAACAAATGTTTACAGCTAGCGATAAACATAGTCCAGGTAAGAGATTATGGTAATAAGGAAATGCGAAACACCAGAATAGGAAAGAGTTATAAGTGGCAGCACCAAAGGCTGCGTCTCTGCAGACCCCCAAGCCCTGGCTGGTCAAGCACATGCCTGAGAAGGTGCAAGGTACAGCGGGTCGGCATCATGGTGCTCCCACGAAGAAATCTCCTGAAGTTGAGCACAGGGTGGCTCGTCCCCCACCCTGCCGCCTGCTGCTGTCCTTCAGGAAGGACCTCATGGGGTCCCCCTTGGCGCCACCTGCTTCCATGGAGATTTGGGGAATTTTTAATTAAATTTGCTATGTTTGAAATCGGCCAAAAAGTTGAGGAGGCAGGAGAGATACAGGCACGCAGGCTGTGATCAAATATATCTAATTACCTTGGGAATGCAGGTAAAAAATTTAATGCCCCGAGGAAGAATTTCATTAAAAAGCCACTTTTCTTTTATGTGCTCTTTATGTTGTTTGAGCTTCTCAGTCTCGGTTAAGTTTCAAGGGGGAAGGAGGAGCAGAGAGTTTCTCTTCTCTGAAGCCTTGTGAATTGAATGGATCCAGCCCCCTCTTTGTTGATGAAGGTGTTGAGTGTGCCCATCTTTCATTACTTTTCAGTAATGGCTACATGTTTATGCAAAAAGAAGGCACTACTTTGCCTTTTTTTCTCTTTTTTTTCCTCCTGTCTTTGACGTCCCAGTTTCCTGGGGAAACAGAAGTTATACAGATCTGTGTGTCCATGCACATTTCCCTCATTTGAAGGAGGGATCTGTCTCTCAAATGTAGTTATCCATAGCTAGGATATTAAGAGTTGTGAGGGGCAAGACATTCACAGGTTCATATTAAAGTGACTCACATATCTCATTTTTCCTTATCTTGCCACTTTCTTAAGAGACTCAAGCTGACTCCTGCCAAGGAAGACACTTTTAAAAAATTTGCTGACATCTGCATTTCAGGGGTTGGTAATGCCAGATATTTTTGAGAATCTCATGAATCAGTGGGCCAGAGACACCCTTCTCCACCCTGGAATAATGATTTCAACAACTAGGAGAGAGTGCCATGTCAAGCCAGTGTTATACTAGTCCCAGTCAGGTTTAGCATTAAGAGATAAAAGGACACAAATTTGCCATGGAATAAATTTACAAAAAATATAGCAAAGTTATTGAGTTTATGCTTAATACTAAGAAAATTCCTATGCTACTCCAACATTGCCATGGCTTTCCAGGTCAGCCCAAACCAGCCTCTGCAACCTGCCCTGGGCTTGCGCTGGGACGCTCCCACAGCTGGGTCTTTCCTGCTCCTGGCCAGGGCTGAGTGATCAGGCTAGAATATCCTTTTCCTTCGAGTTGTTTTTTTTTTGTCTTTTTTTTATAACCAGGCATAATCCTGAGTTCATGTTCTCCCTTCTTCTTCGGGCCATAGTTCTGATTGACAGTTCTATTGTAAACTTTGAGTAGCAGAGACCTGGCTTTAGATATCAGGCTGTTTTGTTCTGTTTACTGGGTCCTTAAAACATGACAGATGATAGATACAACAATCGATAGCCAGGTAGACAGACAGACAGATAGATTGATCCACTTTGTCATGAGATATGAAATGTACAAGATTTGTAACATTTTTCTTGCTACGGTCATGACTCTATATATGACAGTAAACCTAAAGGATGACAGATATAAGCACAAGATTCCCATAGGCTTTGTGTAATAGTATAACAGACAGAGGTTAACCACACTGCAGTTGAAGTAGTTTTAGGTCTTTAGTTAGAATGTAAATGCACAACACTTCTAACTACTACAGACACTTTTATACTTGTGGTTTTTAACAGGTACAGACCTCTGACCTCTGATAGTAGTATCTGCTTCTCGCTGTGGTTTGGATAAGACAGTATGACCAGGCTGGTATTTAATTGGATTTTAAACATATCGTTTAGCCACATGAGATTACATTTTCCATGAAAACAGGCCAGAGAGTTTTAAACTGTAAAACCTTTGGAAAACGTAGACTTTGCAAATTATAGTCTTGTACAACCGTATAAGGGATATCTACAAATGCAGGTCATGACTAAATCTCTACAGGAAACAGAAACAATGGCCATTGAGTATGTTTGCACAGCATAGGGTAGTTTGGGTGGCATGGCTTTCTGGGACAGGGTATGCTGTGACATGTGTTATTAGCTGTTGACTCCCTCGGTTGATTACAACAGCCTTCATGTCACTGCTGAACGCCTCTGAAGGAGATTTTAGGTACGTGCATAAACATTAGGAAATCATAGTATAATTCATTTAAATAATCAGTCAGCTAGCGCTAATGGTTGACTGATGATATGTTTGGATTATAGAGAAACAGATCCAGGGTGACTCCTGGCTCGTCAGCTGGGGTGCTGACCGGTTAATGTAAGTGACTGAATGTCACGTTAATATAATGGTTGCACATACTTTGCGTGTCTGCTGGAGTGGGCCTCTCAGGACACGTGTGCCAGGAGGCCAAGGCACCGATCCCATGTAGGCCTCAGTTTCAAGCAGATCTTCGGGCTGGTGCTCAGCCCAACCGCAACAACAACGTCTCAAGCCACGCAAAACTTTCATGTCCCCCCGTCTTTCAAGTACCTAAGCGCTTGAGGAGGTTTTTTTGTGAATGCCGCTCTTAAATAGTAGGGGCCTACGTATTGAAATCACTATTGATGCTAAAAACGTTGTTGCTGACCTCTTAGCAACTAAATCAAAAAGTACAAGATTATAAAGGCATGGAGTATGAATTCAGGAATTTCATTGAAATGAATGGAAAGGGTGGGCTTGAATGAGAGGATGTACACAAATATCAAGTAATAGAATTTCAAGAAGTGTACAATTAATTACTGAGCTATCTGAATGATGAATAATTATATCATTATAAATACCCACTGGCCATTGCTTTGGCTTGGAGAAGTGTTGCTGCACGATGAAATATGCAAGCAGATCAAAACCCCGCTGCTTGCGGGGACATCATTTATAGATAGATTGGGACACAGAATACAGTTTTCTTGGCCATGATGGAGCAGTTTCAAACCCTCCAGCAGCCTGTCATTAGGCTGGTGGAAACAAAAGCCTGGGAGACACCCGGTCCTCACCTACGACATACTGTAAAAGGTGCAGCCTTAACTGGGTGCCTTCGCTGCCTCCTCACAGCACCTACCCTCAGCACAACGCCTGTCCCCCAGCATCTCTGGAGCAGCACTGCGGGCCAGCACAGCTGTTTGTTAGCCCTCAGGTGGGGCTAACAGACCCAAATCAGCAGTCACTTGCTAAAAATCACAATTTCAGCCCTCTTTCGAAGGAAGGCAGCCAGGTAAACTCTTACTGTGAAATGTGCTATATCCACGCTTATCACGGTGTGCTGCTGTGACTATTTTGATTTAGCTTTCCCAGCCCTGAAAACATAGGCAACGTCTGGCGGTGCAACAGCCATGCAAATTTCATGAGTAGGGAAAACAGCAGATTTATGCACTTCACACCGACACTGGCTCAGTGCATGCTCTCGCTTGAATTAAGGCCCTGAGAGAGGGAGAAAGAGAGAGGTAGGAAATCCAGATGCAGCACAACAAAGAAGCAGCAAGCCTAAATAGACTGGAAACTGGCATTGTCTGAATGATGTGGGATAAAAAGATCCTATCACACCTTTTCCAGTGACATATGGCATGTGATTACAGACAGTCCATGGCGTACTCCTCTGTGGTGCATCTCCCCTGGTACTGTAATTGGGGGTGCTCCAGGGGACACCTGTGCCTGCAGGTCCCCGAGGTCAGCCATTCGGGTCCACATGCAGGAGCCCACATCTTCTTTCCAGACCTGACTCTACACAGTAGTGGATCTGGCTTTCTCCAGCTGATTAACGATGGTGTGGCAGAGTGATTTACTTAGCCAAACTCATTAAAAAATAAAGCACCCTGTGAGAACAAGGTACTACCTAGTATAGCACGTCTGTGAATATGCATCATGACTAGGGAGTATATTAACGTAATTATCTTACAGTAATATTTTTTGTTTACTGATTGGTATTTAAATTTGTGTGAAGTTTACAAGGAGCTTTGTCTAAGTGCTCTAAGTGCCCCTTCCTAAAAGCTTCAGACGAAAAAGAAAAGAGAAACCAGCTGTTGCCAGGGCAGAACTCTTCCTTCTATTTTACAGCTGAGCAGCTGAGTGGAGGATTGATTGGGCAGCTTGCTCAAGGCCAGACATCAATGCTATGGCTGTGAGTTGATGTAACAGAGGTCTTGTGAATTCCTATCTGACACAGTCACATCCTAGACAGTCAGCAATAGCGTACAAATGTATACAGCAATTCCAAATATCATCCAGGGCAGCGTGTGTGCACAGGAATAGCACTACAGAGCCTGTGGAGATACCGATGAGAAAACCAGATTTAGAAAAAAGAAAACCCATTGCTTTTTGTATTCTTCATTTTTATAAGTCAGGGTTTATTTGTTTTCTTTTTTTTCTAAGTTTGCGTTTTCCCTGGAGTACTGTCTTTTCATCTTTTCTCTCTGCAACAGAACATTTAGTTTTCAATAGTCTCCAACACGCAGTTCCATCAATAATTGTTTTTACTCTCTATGAGTGAAAAGTGTCCAACAGCAACCCATCGATCCTGTTTGTGCACGAGAAACTACAGAATACTGATCTTTCAGGGCACAAGTAGTTATCACGAGAAGTAAACACTGCTCCTAATTTGGCTTCAGGTTTTTGTAGCATCTGTGCCCCGTTACAACTTTGGAAAAATATTGGCACCTATAGATTAAAACCTAACCGTATTGGGGAAATTTAGAAAGGAGGCTGATGAGATTCTTACAGGCTTCATTCTTGCACCCAGACCACAGAAGCACTGTAAAGGTTCAGCAGATTTTAGCTCCTCTTTCCATTGCTGTCTTCAGTATTCCTGTCAGACAAATACTATTTAGCTTTTCTCTTCTCTTACATGTCTCCTTTATTTTCCAGCATTTTTAGAGATGCAAGTCTGGTTGATACCTGTGAGAGCAGAACAATTTGAAGACGGCTGCAGAAAGTACAGCTGTAAATGATGTTCATGCTTTCCATTAGGCTGCCTTTAGTTCTGTCAATAAACATCAGTTATGGAGGACGATAGCATGCTTTACAAAATATATAAAAAGAGCTGCAGCAAGGTTACACCCTACTGTGCTGTTGAAGCAGCGAGGCGTATTGTCAGTAGGGGCTGCTACCTATGGAAACGGATTGAGCTCCTCAGAAGAAGCAGAAATTACGTGCTGCAAAACCGTAGGAACGGCTGTTTCCTTCTATTTTTGCTGTCTCTGGGGCCTTTGTGCATACTCCAAAATACAGTTATAATAATAAGTAACTCGAGTCCCAGTATGCCTCACAGAGAAGCGTAATGAAGCTGGCTGTTTAAAAGCTCGTCTGGCCTTTAATTAGCTCTGTCGCAGAGCCAAGAACATCCTGCCCCAGGAAGGCGCAGCCCTGTAGGTGTTTGGAGAACACGGCTTCCCACCCCTCTGGCTGCTGGTCTGGGGGCCACTTGCTTATATGTCCCCCCCATACAGACATCTCGACAACTTGGCCGAGGTCCCCAGGGCAGCACCGCGGCAGCCCAAGGGGGGACTGCACCATAGGTGGCACCAAGGAGGGCAGCACAGATCCCCTCAGGAGCATGGTCAGGGTCTTGTCAATCTCCTCTGACATGGCAGCTGAATACTGGGCGCATCTTTGGCTTAAGAGTTTCAGAGAACAACTTCCAAAGGTCTTTGCACTGAAAAAACCAAATCCCTGTAGAGGTCTCTCTTCACTTGGTCAGAGGAGATTTATCTCCGCTCCTCCAAAGCACTTGCCTAGAGAGCGTGCTCCGTGCTCCTCTCCTGCAAGAGCAAGAACAGTGATAAAGCTTTCAGAAATATCATTTTGCAGGTTGAGTTAATTCACACAGAATCCTTACTATTCAATTTCTTCTGCCATTTTTGGAGTGATGAATTCACAACATACAGCATTAATCGTCAGGCAGCTACACCTAAACCGTGTAATAGCTAGATGCTCTAACGGGAATTGACAGCTGACATGTACCCAAAGTGTTACTTACCATGGCCTGAAATTGAGGGAATTATGTGACAAAATTAAATGCTTGCATGCTTCCAGGCAACAGCTCCAATTTTAGTAAGGAACAAAGAAATACAATTACTGCACAGAGATTTACTGTAGGTAAGTTTGATTAGGATTTTATACCTACAATATACCACTGCAGACTATGTCACCAGGTCTGCACGTAAACACATTCATCTTGATGGATGTCACAACATGCTTAACACAACCAATAACACAATGCCTTACAGCAGCAGTATCTTCAGGGAAAAAATAAAAAACCACCACCCGGTTTTCTTATTCTTTTAACAGACAGCCATTTAAAAATACTTTTTTGTAAAATTAAGTTTAATTAAACAGGATTTTTCTTTCATCATAAAGATTTTGAAGACAATTTTATCACCCTAATTTGGTAGCTCCGATTTTTAACTTTTTTTCTTTTTTTTTTTCACCCTGCAAAGGCATTTATTTGTCAGATTCTACTGCACAGAATTTGCGGCAATCCTGTGCTCTGTTGCATGACAGGTCTGTTTTGTAAGTAAAAATGGACTGTTTCATTAAAAGGGATTCCCGTAGGTGGACTCCCCAGTAACTGAGCTGAGAAAGTGGAGGAATTTAATACGCATCAGTATGTTTTGCTTTCCAAACTGCCAGGGTAGCACGGATCAGGTGGTGGTGTAATGCGTTGTGCAAACTCAAAATATCTTTCCAGCAGGGGGGTGTAGAATTCCAGTTTTTTATGTGTTGCAAGACTGCTGGGACAATTATTTTCCTGTGTCACGAACACCAGAATGGATCTATTTCAAAGAAGAACAAAAGTAAGAGCGAAAACACAAGCAAGCTGGTCTGAAGAACTCCCAGATCTGAGCAATTGTTAAATTGCTTCCCTCTTTGTAATCTCAGTAAACGATGACCATGAACACTTTTGAATCACTTGCCAGATCATCGCTTGGGAAATGACTGGGGCAAGTATTCCTGAATCTATTCAGAGTAAATTATGGATAAAAAGTGAGATAGCATATGGATGATTTAGTAACTATTTAGCCAGTATGTGGCTGGCTGAAAACAATGCAAACTGAATCTAGCATTGCTCTGGAGCACGTTTTTCCCTCGCGTGAATCAAGTTAAAAATAAGGTAACATTTAAAAAAAAAAAAAAAAAAGAGAAAGAGTTGACTAGGCACCCTAGAGCCCTTAGACTAACAAATCGTCTAATTTCCCTTATTAAAGTAGTTCAATGCCAGTCACAGTGGGAAACCTGAGCCCAGTCTAAAGAAAAGAAATTTCTTTGGATTTTGATAGACAAATTGAACATTAACGCCTGCCATTGAATCTCATCCGGACGTCTGCTGCCTGCTCCTGTGAAGCCAGCCTGGATCCCTTCTCTCCACGAGGGCCATAGAGTCTCCCATCCTCAGGAAGCTGCATCTGTGTAAGGGCAAGGGCACTCTCCTACCTTCTCCTCTGTTCTGCTAAGAGAGATGAAGGCTGGCTTTTTTTGGGCAGAGGACCTAATTCTGATTAATCCAGTGATAAGATCAACCAGAGCAGCTCAAGGCAGATAAAATCGAGCCAAGGGCTATCCCAGCAAACTGTGAGTGGGAGGTCCTGACCTGCTGCTTATGAAGGACCTGAACTTCAGCTCAGGTAACAAAAATCCTGTGTTTACCAGCCTTTGTTTGTCCATCCGTGGCTGGTGTAAACCAGCAGCATTACTTTGAATCACACAGGCTTCAAGAATACACACCTGTGAAGATGGCATCTGCCCAGAGCAGGCAGTGTAGGTGCAGCCTTTTGAATCCTTGTTGCTTCCACCTGTGCCATAAACCTGGAGGAGAAGTGGACCGGGTTAATTCTTCTTGAACTCCCAGTTCACAGACTGAATTCCGTCTTCCACACATTTCCCTCCATCTAGTCTCTCACCCTACCACGTTTCCTTCTTCACCCTGGTGCATGAAAAGGTGCTTTCGCAGCATGCAAGTTGAAATTTGTCCTTTTGCTTGAAAGCTGCTTACTATTTTTCTTGTGTGTCAATTGAGGAAGGAAACATTTCCTATTTAACCATAGAAAATTGCCTTCAGAGATACAGAATCGTCACACAAAACAAAGTGGCTGGTTAAGCCAATTAAGAGATTCTAAATTAAAAAAAAAGAAACAAGCTGTTGTCAACATACCAATGCCAATTCTCACCAGAGCTTTGAATTATCCAATAATAAGGCTCTTTCAGGGGGTCTTCTCCTGCTTCCATTGAAGTGAATGTCAGAACTCCCAATGATACCAGGAGGAGCAGAAGCCGGTTAATAATCTGCAAGCTGCTGGTTCAGTAAGAGTCATAGTAATTACGCAGATGGCCATATAAAGAAGTTCAGCTGAAAGTCATCTTCTGTTTAAAAAAAAAAGAAAAAGTTAAATATGGAAGAGAAATTCTGTTGTAATAAAAAATTACTGATGGTTTAGATTTCAGAGATACAAGGCGATAAATCATTTGACATTGCAAAATGTGGTGGACAAATTGTAACAGAATTGCATAACAGGTATCAAGATGCGCATAAAGAACGGGTCTGTATGAAATTATACCTTTATTTCAGTATTAAGGTAGAATCTTACAGGTTTAATTACATGCTGAGTTTTGCACTTTTGGAAGCAACTGATTTCAGTAGGGCTGTAGAGTATAAATTAGTATGTTACTGACTTATTCAGACTTGTGTTCCTTGAAATAGGGAGTTGGATTCAAAAGAAGAGGAATAAAGAGAGGCAAATGTGTGTAGATCTTAAGGCTAGAAGGTCCCCTTTTAAATTGCTGCAAGGGAATTTCAAGTTGAATTGGGAAATAGTTTGTCTCCAGAGGTTGTGAAATCTTTATTAGTAGCAATCTTTAAGACCAGGTGTTAGATAAATATTTTTGAGGAACATCAAAAGAAGATGCAGATCCTGAATTGGGAAGGGAAGGTAGACTAGGGGATCTCTTGAAATCCCTACCAGACACCTTTTCTATGATTCTTTTCTTTTTTTTTTTCCCCCTTTTTTTTTCAATTTTTTTTTTTTTACTGATTATTTCCTATAATCTATAGGTCACATCATTTTACTTACTGCTGCTGTACAGAATGTAATGACTCCTATTTGGCTTCTGGTTTTGTTTTAAAAGCGTTATAAAATAAAGATTCCCTTCATTGCATTTATTACAGCAGTGCCTAATGACCAACGAAGTACGGTGCCACTGCACTAAGTGTTATACTCGACAAGCATTAGAGGATCAGCGCCTCTGAGGCTTTTGGACTAAAAAGCCTTTGGTAGTTTGTTCAAGCGGTGAATCACCCTCACGCCACATAGTCTACGTGATGTCTTTCTGCTCCATTTGGAGAACTCTGTTGCACTTCCTATTTTCTTCCTCTGAAAGTACTTACACTGTAATAAAATCAGTGCTTTTGGTCAGTGGTGCAGGTTTGACTCTGTTCCCTGAGCATATCCCACTAGAACTGAGATGCCTACGTTAAGAGTTTCCTTATCTCTTCTCTAGATGAAAGGAAAGCGGGGGGGGCACCTCCAGGTGCTGGTTTAAGGTTTGTGAGATATGTATTGCCTTGCAGAGGTGAGTATGTAGGGGAATTCAGATGTTAAAATCCCTAACCTAGGAATTTCAACCTAGTGTTAGGTTTTTAGACAGATTTAGTCTTTCATTTTCCTCTGGAAGATGTTTTCTCCGTTTCTTCAACAGAATCTGTGTCTTCTCTCTCCACGGTTGATGTTTCTATTCTCAATCTTTTATTAGCAATGTCAGGCACAGACCTTGGTTTTACCATGCCCATCATGAAAACCCTACCAACAGATGCTTCTGAAGAAACTGTCTTGAATCATCATCTTTCCACTCTCTGCCATTTACATTAATTCTTTGCGTGTCCTTTTTAGGTCTGGTAAAGTTAACCATCAGGCAGAAGCATGGATGCTCTATCACCATGCACATGTAAGATTCCAAGAAGAGATTTTGCTGCCAATGGGACCTTATTCCCACGTTAATACCAGCAATGTGCCATCAATTAGGCATTTTCTTAGTCCATAAAAAAAAGTTGTGCTGGTGTTCCACTATTGTTTTGATATTCAGTTTGCTTTGAAGGACTGGGCTCACTGTGGGAGATGGTTCGCATCTAGTCCAGTACCTCTATATCAAATTTGATTCTGTGCTTGGATGTTTCCTTTTAACATCCCTCCTCTAATATTTTGAAGGAGGGTTCCCAATCTAGGCTCACCTTTTCTGAAATGATCCATTTTCCCTCTTGTGGTACAATATAGTGAAACTCATTGCACAGATTCACAGAAATTAGTCTGCTATGAACCATGAGAGAACTATTTAATCTTATTATTTTGTCCTCTTCCTACTAGTACTCACACTGTGGAGTACAGCACTGGTCAATCACTTGCAAGCTCGTTCCGAATCAACCTGAAAAAATCTGGAGAAGTGCTTCGAAACCCTGGAGTTCACCATTTGCCACAGCAGTTGAAAGCGAGAACTGTGAAACATCATGGCCTCAAAGAAAATAAAATCAAACATCTCCTGTAAGAGAGGCAGTGGGAGCAAAATACAGCAGATCAGTTGGTTTTAATAAATATCACTAAAATTTTAGTGGGCTTCTGTTGCTACTAGTGGTCATTCAGTCAAAGCTTGGCCAATGCAGCCTGTGTTGATACGGTTTCACTGCTCTTAATGCCTGAGCTTGCAGTAAGGATAATGCAGTAATATCTATCTATGTTGGAATCACACCATCAAATGCACCATAGAGCCTTCTAATAATAAAGATAACGAGTCATCGAAATTGAGTGGCTGGAAATTGTGAAGCCTCTTTTGTTGAAGGTCTTTAAATGGAAGCTGAATAAAAAGCTATCTGGAGTGATGTAGTTACAGATGATCTTGCCTTTGGGCAGAGAGACAAAGTAATTGACCTCTTGATGTCCTGGCCAGCAGCATTTTTTTACTTTATAATCTTACATTTTCATTGGGTAACAAACATTGCTAATCTGTTTTTCTGAGGCTCTTATGCTGCCTCAGTGCAATGTTGATGCATCAATCTTCACAGTAACATCTGAGCACTAGTAATGTCTGCTATTAGGTTTGCTTCCAAAATTCATTTCTAAAATGACATTATTCTAAGATTGCTCTGAGTGTAGCAAGTCACCTCTCTTCTTGCTGATAGGTTTTGTAGATCTTTGGCTATCCTTTCATCCAGAGAAAGACTTAAAATGTGAAGAGCTATTGTCAAGGATGGCAGCTCTGTACTTTTTGAATTTAATAGCGGAAGTGTATCCCTACTGTATAGAATTTTGCAGGCTGGTTAGGTGTGCAGACTGCATGTCAAGAATCCCTTGCCTTTCAAATTCTGCATATCCCTCTCTCCAGCCTACCTATAGAATTTGCCTGGTGGCTTCATTTGGTTTTGTAACAGCAATGGAGGTTAAAACTGTCATTGGAGTATGACTCTATCAATCACATTTAGCTTTACCAAGTTCCAAAGCAATCGTTCAATTGGGTTTCTGATTGCTATTATAATTAATTAAAATGTTATTTGGTTGGCAGTCTGGAAAACGGCTCTATAGAAGACAGAATAGATCCACACTTTCTTCCTGGACTCTGCTTACTTTGGGTATAGCGATCCATATATAGACCTTGATATAGCAGCAAATTCCTGCTGATTTCCTTGGGAAGAATGGCACGTCTGAGAACATTTTATGATGATGTCTTTGAAATATGTTCTATGCAAATAGACAGGGTTTGTCTGCATGGCACCCTGCTCAAGGTAAGGAGACCCAGGACCCTCCTGTGCATTTCTTTCTGTGGGAGTGTACCTTCTGCTTAGCCAAACAAGTCTGAATTTAGGCTTCGTTATGTCTTCTTATTAGGCAAGATGTTCATTACACTATATGATTTAGATGTAGCCTCTGAATAGAGAGAATGCATTCCTACGTCAGACTTGCTCTTTCCTTGGGCATTTTAAATAACTATTAATATACAAATTTAAAATTTAAGTTAATATGGTATTTAGGATGTAACACTCCTTTGTGGTTTAACCTGTCATTATGTCTGATTATTCCACTACGTTATAAGCTTACTCAGAGTAGAAGAGAAAAACATCTTTTCTTCCTGACAAGGCAAAGAAGAAGAAAATGATTACACAAAGGAGATAGTGGGTCCCATTCTGCCTCTCTTGCACTGTATTTGCATCACAGTTATCCCAGGCATTTCAGCAAAGTTATTCTGAATTTGCATCTGTGTCACTAAGGGCAGAATTTGGCCCACACTGTGTAAAGGCTGCATCTGGTTGTTATGGCAACAGGAGTTCTAATAATTGTGGAAGAAAAGAACACTAGGTTGTTGTGATAAATGAGGCATTAAAAGTGACTGCTTTCTTGTATTTTCATAGTTTTAATTGATGCCTTTTTGTGCAGAATACATTTTTATTGATGGATGCAATTAGCCAAGATGCTGCTGTAGCAGCTTTAACGTTCCAGTGGCCAGATATCACACGGGAGATGACCGGGTTAGATTTTATAGCAAGATGAGTGATTGGTTATCTTAAACTTATATGACAAACTTATGTTCTGTGCATTCCAACTGATGTCTGCACCAGCTGTCACACAGCAGCAGGAATCAACCTAAAGCTAATGTTATCATAGTGACAAGAAGGAAATCACATTTTTAACATCTGAAACATTCTATATTCTGAAACAGGCTTTGGGGGGGAAGTTTCTGAGAGTGTCCTCACTTGATTTTTTTCAACATCCTTGCCTGGATGTATAAGACATATAGTACTTCCATCTAATCTTCTCTCTGGTCTGTGCTGGGCTGAACTTTGAGGTCTATAAACCTATACCACCCATCCCTCTGAGTTTACAAATCGTCAAGTTAGATTTGCTTGATTGGCTCCACCAGCCCCTCCCTGATAAATTAGCCTGTCCTTGGGAGGAGAGACCTGACTCACATCCTCCTGGAGAGTTATGGGTGGCACCAATTAAGAAGCAAGCATAGAAATGAAACACTGGGAGGCTAAAGGCAACAGTGAAATAAAGGTGAATTCAAGTTTTAGTGATACAGCATGTTCTTCTGCTTATAAAATAGGATGTACTTCTCTTCTAGTTTGCAGGTGTCAAAGTTCAGGTGTCACATATGGGTGTCAATACGTGCTTCCAGCATAGCCAATACTGCTCAAGTCAATGGCGTGGGACTTCTTTACCTAAATGTGTCACCTGCTGCCATACAAGATACATTGTAGTATCAATGATGTCTAGGACTTCTGGGAGGTCCATTTTTGAAGTAGTAGCTGGATATACCTAATATAGCACCAATATTTAGGCAACTGAATCTTCCCATTTATCTAGACTGGATAATTACATAGCTCAGATATTCAGCTGACACCAATGCTAGTCTTGTTTAAGCTTTATTAATCTGTTGTCCATTGACTCTAATGAGAGCTTAAACACCAACTCACACGTAGATATCCATACTGTAGACACCTTACTGTCTAAAAATTGGCACTGAATTTTGTACTTGATTACTGTTTTCTAGCGATATGGAACAAGAGAAGACAAGGGGTTTTGGTTTTTTGCTTTTAATTAGAGTCATTTCCCATTAGCTCAATTGAAATCAGAATAAAATTTCTACTGATTTCAGAGGGGGGAAGACAGAATGTTTGTGATTTAGAAATATAGCTCATTAATGATATCACCTGTCATTCCCCGGCTTCATAGTCTTGTTTTGTTTAAGCTGTTTAAACATAAAATATCTAAAGTGGTATCTAGACTCTTTCCATTGTCATTGGAGGGAGAGAGAGACACCTCCACAGGATCTCTTTCCCATTATTAACTGGTAAATAGCTTCTAGGTGACCAGAGTTAGGTGAGATTAATTGCCCTGAGTGATTGCAAATAACTGGTACAACGGCTATTTGGGTGCCCCAGTAACATGAGTCTGTAGTTAAGTGGGAGTGGATGAGATTCTCCATGTTTACACCTGGAGAAACAACTTTAAAATATTGACAGAAATTTCTCTTGAGAGCTTTATCACAGGTATATAAAACCTGTGGAAAATAATAATAAATGGAAATTAATTGACAAACTAAATTTTCAGATAAAATCACTGTTGTGGCACTGATACATAACAATGATTAGAAAAGGGATATGAACATTCTATGAGGCTGGATTAGGCTCTGTAATGGTGTCCTGCAGTGAGTGTGACCAGCAAATTTCAGGATACGTATCGATCAACAGGAAAAAAATAGTCACCGAGACTCAAATTCAGCAGGATACTTGAGCGTACAGATTATTTTTTACTGGAATTTCTCCTGTGCTAAAGATTAGGCACTTGCTAATCAGAGTCTAGGTCGCTACAAACTATAATTTGCAGCATTATCCGTAATGTTGTTCTGTTTTTCAATTGCTCTACTTATCTTGTTCCCTGGTGGTCATAGCAAAACATTGCTGAGATAAAAGGAAAGTTAACTCCAGTAAATTCTCAGTGCACCTCAAGCACTGTCTTGGAGAAAGTTTCTTCTTGGAAACCAGGATTCAAACATCCCTCAAAAGGCTACCGTGTCTGCTGACAAGCTCCAGGGGTTCACGGGTGAAGCTGCCGCCCTGCCTGTGCCCTTGCTTTTTGCCAGAAGTTACTGCCCTGTTGGAGGAACTGCAGAAAACAGCATGTCCCGACTCCTCAGCTCCTGCAGTTCACCAGTGTGGTCATGGGAAAGTAGCCTGCACACCACCTCCTCCTGTCGTACCATGGTCTATACACCAAGTCCATCTGGGGCAAAATGGCTGGGAAAACCACAACAGCTCAGGTGGGAAGGTGAGTGTGGTCAGCACACGGGAGTGGGAGCACCAGAAACATGTTGTTAATAAATCAACCAACAGCTTTGAGTTAAGATGTCAGATCTGAGCAGGTTTGGTTGTTTTGGGTTTTTTTCCCCTTGAGACAATGTGTGCACGCACATATATTTGGAGAAATAACTCATATCTTAGAAGGCAACAAAAATGAAAACTACATTCCAGTGAAAATAATAATGGCCAGAGGCTGCTATAGGATTATCATTTTTAGCTCTTAAACAGTGGCAGTACTTTCTGTGCTGTAGAATAGTGAAGGTAAAATGTAATTCCTGCTCAGATTAAGTTGTTGGGAAGAAAATACATAAATTCTCAGCTTTAGTGAAAAATAAAAGCAGAAGTGGCTACAGTCAGAAAAAGACTTACAGGGTCTTTTTTATTTATTCTGGTCAAACTATAGGATGTAGATTGAAGAAGAAGTTATATCTCACAGGACGCTAGCACTGGCCTCGACTACACTAAAGCTGCTTTCAGATTTGCAGAGCAGGTGATGGCTTAGCTTATTTATAACCCACAGAACTCCAAAATAGGATGAAATTAAACAAAATCCAGAGAGCATACATAAAGCAACAGAACCAACTCCCGCACGTTCCTCCTGACCTCATATTCAATTACACGCATTTTGATAAAATCTGAGGTACTGTATTTACCTATTGATGTGTTAATGGGAAGCTGCAGGTGTAGCTCAAGAGAGGAGAGGTAGAAAAATGAGCAAGACTGGACTTAGCTAAAACAGCAACCTGTAGGCGTCTCAGCAGCAGCAGTTTAGCTGAAGTTTTGTTTTTCAAGGATCTTTGCTCTGAAGGCAGCAAGGAGTCCAGGTAGTCTGGAGTAGTTAGAAAAATCATAATGTTCCCTTCTCCTCTGGCAGACTGTCAGAAAGGAAAAACGGGCCTGGAATGGAGAGGGGATATCAACCTTTCTTCTATTCTCCCTGTAATGGGAGGCATCGGCTGGGGCAGCAACATGAAATACTGCCTTGGCATGCAGACCAAGCATCTGAGCTGGTGAAGATGCCTCTGTTGGGAGCACAGGGGCAACTTTATCCATCAAATTGCATAGAAAAGAATAAAAAGAATACACATAATTTGCTTTTAGGCTTGCAGAATTGTTAAAAATTCATGGCCCCATTCTCTAAGAAATTCATCAGGCATGAACTGAATGAACCGAAAAGTGTGTTTTACATTGCATATGTACATCTGGAGGGGAATTGGAAAGTGGTCATAACTCACGAACTAAAACTAACTTTGGCATGAACGGCTTACCACAATGCTACATCCATTTCCATGGAAGTATACACGAGGATTAAGCAACTAGAAGAGCCTTTTTAAAAGCCCGTGCTGTCCCCTGAGGGATGTTGTCAACAACGATCAGGTTGAGCTGACCTGTTGCTTCAAAGGTTGGGTTAGAGCCACAGACCAGACTGAGGATTTGAGGATGAGAGACGGAGCATGAGTATTCATCATTCTTTGTCTGTGTCCACATAAATAGGAAATGAAGCTGGATGATTACTGAGATCTTCCAAGGATGTCCACTTACACCTGCTGATGGACTTTGTGTCTCTGGAATGAAAATGGTTGAGTAAGAACACAGCAGCATGATGACAGAAGCTGATGTAACTTCCTCTTCCTTGCTGAGAACACATATTGTGATACAGAAATCAGGGAATTAACGGCATATGAGAAGGTACTTTCCATAAGGAAGTATATTATGGCCATTTAGCAGTGTTAATCATTGAAACTGTTAAAATACACAAAAGCAGACCATAAAATATAATACATTTGTGCCCTTTCAAATTAGATTTAAATTTCAAGAAGACATAATGGGACCAAATATTTTGCTGCCAAAAATAAAAAGAATATCAAGTGTTACTAAAATAGCTGGGAATTTGTATATCTTACCAAGTTATGTCTTCTCTGGTAAATTTTGGTCAATGAAAATATTATGAGCATTAAATATTAAAAATGTCAAACTACTTAAAAGCCTGAGATTGATACTTTTGAAAATAAATATAGAAACACAAATTATTTTGAAAATTAATAAGTAGTAAAATGTTACTTTCAGTTATTTCAGTGAAAACATTTAATCTAATAATTTAATTAATTTTGCTGTTTGTTAGTTACCAATGACATAATAATCACAAAATTGTTTGGAATTTGGTTGCTCCTTTGTTGACTTCTGACTATATTTTGCACTCATATCTTCTTAGCATCATAGAATAGTTTGGGTTGGAAGGGACCTTTGAGGGTCATCTAGTCCAAATCCCCCTGCAATGAGCAGGGACATCTTCCACTAGATCAGGTTGCTCAGAGCCCCGTCCAACCTGACCTTCAATGTTTCCAGGGATGGGGCATCTACCATTTCTCCGGGCAACCTGGGACAGTGTTTCACCACCCTCACTGTAAAAACTTCTTCCTTGTATCTAGTCTGAATCTACCCTCCTTTAGTTTAAAACCATTACCCCTCATCCTGTCACAACAGGCCCTACTAAAAAGTCTGTCCTTGCATTTTATTCATGGACTCTTTAGATTTGTTTTAACTGTGCTCTTTTCATTTATAGTAAAAGGTTTCCTGCATCTGAAGCTACTTTAGAATAGATATTTTGTATAAATTTCCTTTAACTGTCTTTTTATTCCATACTAATAGCCTCCTCTTATTAATTTTCTTAATCCACCTAATGGCTGATTTACTAATCTGAAAGGATATCCTATTCCAACCTTCTCCAGTCTTCTGAAAAATAGTCTTAAGGCTTGGTTTCACCTAGAGGAAAGTGGAGTTTTGGAGCAATCATGACTGACTCTTCTTCACTCATGTTTCTGAAAGGTTTTAATCACAAGCTGTTTGGCCCCAACTATCAGGATGAGAAAGTCATCCACCTGATAACTGGCATAGGTCTTCTCTTCTTGAAAGAAAGAGCACAGCATTTCTGTGAGCAGTTGTGTAGCCACTGGCAGTCTGGAGAGTGAGTACTCTGTATTAAAGTTATCTGTGGTCACAGAGAAAGTTAAGAGACTCTGAATAAGGTGCTGATCAACTTATTCACTGAGGGCTTTTTCCTTGATGTCTTCCTTTTTAAAGATTGACTTGTACGTTTAAGAAGGTCTCAAGGACAATGTTGTAGTATTGGAGTCCAGTGTTTCCACCAGGAAGGTCTGTCTCCCTGTACAGTAGCAGCGATCTGAAATCTGCACCACAAAGTGCCTCTTCCTTTTCTCCCACAGGATTGATTTTATTGTTCACACATGTCAGAGACTGACCATTGGATCCGTCATCTCCTGCATGACAGGATTTCAATGATCGTGTTTGTTTAATGTATTCTGAGATATAGTTAGAGAGTACCATCCCAGATTTACAGTTTTGTGCTATTTCCTTCAGACCTAATGGAAAACATTATCCTCCTCAAGGCCCCGGATCAGAGAAAAAGCGTGAAATATCCAGGGAGAAAATGTTGTTCAGTGGACTGGCAGAAGAGGCTGCAGACAGGTATCTTCATTGCTTCATAGGAAAAATAATAGCTACTTTATGTCCTGGGGCAGAACTTCTGGAAGATGGAAGGGAAGTGACGGAAAGAGTGGCAGTAAGATTTCTGTGTCTGGAAGTGAGGGGAGAAAAGAGGGAAGAAAAGCCATAAAGGAGCTTTGAAATCCACACCCCTAGCACCGATTCAGCTGAGTGCCACCACAAGGAGCTTCCTAGCAGTCAGCCCAGCTGTCCCAGCACGTATGTCACCCACGCACCAGCTGGAAGCCAGGCTCCCCCTGCCCTACCCTCTCCATCTGTCGCTGCTGCCTTGGGAGGAGGGATAGGCATTCCTTCAAACATGCCGCCAAAACACTTTTTATTACTTTTAGTCATTTTCAAGAGAAAAAATGGGGTGCTGGGAAGGGAAACTCTGCTGAGGGGAGCTGGTTCAGGTGTCCCAAGGCAGCTCCGGTCCCAAGGGGAGCCCCAGTGCCACCATCTGGGTTATGGGAAGCCAAGACCTCTGGGCAGCTTTGTCAAGAGGGTCCTCTGCGGAGAGCCAAATTGCGTTCCTCCTCCCGTTGCCATGGGGATGGAAAATGCTCCTCTGCAGAGATGGCAGCACACAGGGGACCGGGGGAAGGAAGATCTGAGACTGCTTCTCTTTCCCAGACACAGCACACGCTCCTCTAAAAGGAAATTAGAAGGTTGTTTTCCGTATATTTCTTAAGAACTAGATGAAAACATCCTGGGAGTTGCATGGTTCTCCTCCCAGATATCCATCCTGCTAATCAATAAATTCTGCTGCTGGTGATGGGAGGATGATTTATGGCACAGTGCAGTATCAGAGTTACACGGCTTTGTTGATGTATTGATGCAATATATTATGGAGGCAATATCCTGCAGTGATACATTGATTCAAAACATGGTTGTAACCAGCAGCAGCATTATGGAATAGCCCCATCTACCTTTTTTTTCTGTCTTTTTTATGCCCAACAGATGAAGACACTTGGGGTTATACCATTATGGCATTGCTGGTCTCCTCAAAAAGAAAAGATTCTCATTTCCTTGAGAATCACGCTTGGACCAGCTGCCCTCTCCAACTGGTACGCAAAAGGTGTTGGGTGCTGTCCCCGCTAAGGACAACTGAATGGTGTAGACTGGCTCTGGCCCCCACCTGCTTCACAGCTGTAGGGGCCAGGTAGCATTTGCAGCCTGGTTAGTGGGGGGCTGCCAATGCCTTTGAAACAGAAGAGGCTGCTCGACGCATCCTGTCGTATTGCCAGCACGGTCTGTGTTTGCTTGTTCCTTCCCCTCCCCGTCAATGAAGATCAGTGCTTGTTTTCAAGTGGTTTTGCTTTGCCACATTCCCAGTGAGCTAAGTGCGTTGCAGCCGCCGGAGTATATCGAGCAATAAGGCTACATTAAGAAAGCCTCCTAGGGAAGCCAGCGTACCACAGTGTTGAAATTAGACAACATATTGTACAACATAGTCTCAGATATTCAGATGAACATTTTTCCTCGAGGTCCCGTAGGCACATCCAAGTTTGAGCAGTGAAGAGAACAAACAGCTGCAGTCCTCAGGAGCCAGTGGGCACACTGCTGTCACCAGCTACTGAAGTGCAAGTCAGTGACTTTGGCGCACCTTGAGGAAAAAAAGTCTGCTACCCAAACAAAACATGATTTCTCATCAGGGAGTAGAGCGGTGGCTTGGAGGAGGAGCAGGATCTGACTGCAGAGTGCCGCAAGGGGATTCACAGAAGGGAATTAAGCGTTCAGGTATTTTTCTTTGAATGTTGTTTTTTTTTTTGTCTGACTATTGGCACAGATGTGCTGGCGTGCTGTGATGTAGAGTATTGCCTGCTAAAAAATTCTAACTTTTTTTTTTTTTGAGAAAATAGCAATGAGTTATATGCAATAACTGTTCAGAGCTTGTCATAATCCAAAGAGCCAACAAATAACTAGACTACCCATACATCTAAGTCCTCAGTGTGCCTCTCGGATACAGTGATTGCTTTGGAGCAGATGGGGAACTGAGAAGACTCCTAAAGCTAAAGGGAGCACCTGACATTCTTTCTAGGGACTGAAGAACCATTCATCTTTGGACTGCATACTTATAGCTTGTCAGGGAGCCTTACAGGATGCAGCTAATGGCATTAATGAATTCCTCTTCTCATAAAGCCCATTCTACAAAAGAAACAGCCAGTTGGGAAAGTTATTTATTGAGTAAGGTACAAAGACAAAAATCAAAACTGGTCTAGAAAAGGCCACATTCAGGCTGCTTACCCTGCGTGCCTGGCAAGTGCAACACCTACTGTCGCTCCAGTTTTGAGAAGGTGATAAAAAATTCACTTGTTTCTAAGTTGAGGGGTCTCCACACCAAAAAAAGAGAGAAAGAGCATGCATTCCCTTTTTTTTCCATAAACTGAAGGTAAATCAAGGAACTGAATGCTCCTGTGGCAGGTGATAAAAGGATCCTTAGTAGCCTCGACTGCTAAGGAAACACAGAAAATAGAGCAAAGGAGATGAATTAGATGTTATTATGCACTCGAAATTTTCTTCAGTCGTAAGTGGTCCAGCATCCAGTTACCAAGCAGGGAACCACTACAGTACTACGCACTTGTTGGAAATTTTCAGACTAGCTGAGAAATTCTGGTGCAGATGTCACTATCTGTGTCTATTTCTGGCTATGTTGCTGTGCAATTAAACTAGAACTCTTTTTTGCTCATCTGAAGGATAGGGTAGCAATACATGAAGATAACTGTATAGTACTTAATTCTATGAGGATCTTAGCAGTAGCAAAACGTTTCCTTGCTGGAGTTTCAAAATATAATTTAATGTTAGTTATCTTCTCAAATAAGACAAAGCTTAACAGCAATAAACTGATTTGTGGCTGAAATTTCATCTTATCACCTTAAAAGCAGTGACAGAATCTGGCACATAATAGGGTATATTCTTTGCAGGATGTCTTGATAAAAGTTTCATGTTGATTAGTTACTTGGGCAACCGGCCAGCGCTCTCTGCTAATTGTAGAAGACAGGACATTTATTTTGTGATAGACTTTGAAAAAATCCCTCCAACTTAAATTAGAAGATGCTAAGTGAGAGTAGGTCTGACTTGTGTTTTGAAAGAAGAGGAAAAAAAGAGGAAGCAGTACTGATGCTTCAGCTTCAGAGGACTTGTATCTTCCAATACGTTTTACTTTGGTTTCCAATCCAGAGATCAGGGAAATAATTTATCACTTGTCTGAATGCTTTCATTTTGGGGAATAGCCCTTAGTGGTAGAGCACAGGAAAGAAACGTTGCTGCCAATATGTGCTGGAAATTATTTTTAACCAAACAAGAAATCATTGAAAGGTTTCTTTTTATGCAGAAGAATCACTGAAAGTACTGCTCGTTTTGCTGCATTTGTGTGAAGTAGGTTTTTGCTTCTATGTTTTTGCTTGTTTTGAATTATAGATCTCTGGAGCTTTATGTACTGTGAATTCTTTTTCCACAGTAAATCCTGCTTAAAATGGAGCAAACTTAGATCTTCAGCTGTTAGAATTAAAGGTTCTTCTTTGTTTGGTGGAGGCTTTTCCTGGAGTCTTTGCTTCCTTCAAGCAAAAACTTGAAGATCAGACTAAATAGTGGGGCTACCGAGTTAACCATTGATACAGAGAAATCTGCCCACATCATTCACTAAGGGGTGTGCTGGAGTATGGTGGTGAAGAGCAGCATTTTCTGCTGGGAAGGCAGAAGGCTGCTCACCGAGGAGGATTTTTGCCTTTGCTATGGCTGCTTCCATCAAGATAATCAGCTAAAAGAGGCCATAAGACAACCATGATTATGTCTCAGTCATTGACAGCCATAACAGCTTGTATATACTATTAAGCAGTTTGTCACACATCACAGTATGCACTGAAAATATTGTGATAGATGCAGCTACTGCTGTATATGGAGCTGTCAGAAAATGGGAGATGCAGGGACTGTGCCTTCAAAAATGCAGAAGTTCCCAGGCCTGTTTCATATGGCATGTTACTTTTCAGTTGAGAAGCAGTGTAATTCTTAATAAATTGTTCAGTATTCTTTCCTTTATTTTCATCTTGCTTTTCCCCTATCTTAAGAAGGATAGAGTAATCCAGCTCAATAAATTCACATCAGGAGTAATTGAAAGAGAAAAAGATCACTTGGTCACACTATCTGATACAGGCCAGGATGCTGTTGGCCTTCTTGGCCACCTGGGCATGCTGCTGGCTCATATTCACCCAGCAGTCAACTAATACCCCCAGGTCCTTTTCTGCTAGGCAGCTCTCCAGCCACTCTTCCCCAAGCCTGTAGCCCTGCTTGGGGTTGTTGTGATCCAAGCGTAGGACGAGGCACTTGGCGTTGTTGAACCTCATAAATTGGCCTTGGCCCATCGATCCAGCCTGTCCAGATCCCTCTGCAGAGCCTTCCTACCCTCAAAGAGATCAAGACTGCTGCCCAACTTGGTGTCATCTGCTAACTTACTGAGAGTGCATTTGATTCCCTCGTCCAGGTCATTGACAAAGATATTAAAGTGAACATTCCCCAGTACTGAGTCCTGGGGAACACTACTTGTGACTGGCCGCCAACTGGATTTAACTCAATCATGACAACTCTTTTGGTCTAGCCACCTAGATGATAGTTTTTCACCCAGAGAAGTGTACTCCTGTCCAAGCCATGAGTCACCAGTTTCTCTAGGAGAATACTGTGGGAAATAGTGTCAAAGGCTTTACTAAAGTCTGGGTAGACAACATGCACAGCCTTTCCCCTGTCCATTAAGTGGGTCACCTTGTCATAGAAGGAGATCAGGTTAGTCAAGCAGGACCTGCCTTTCTTAAACCCATGCTGTCTGGGCCTGATAGCCTGGTTGTCCTGTATGTGCTGCATGATGGCACTTAAGATGATCTCCTCCATAGCCTTCCCCAGCAGTGAGGTCAGACTGGTGGGCCTGTAGTTCACTGGATCCTCGCTCCAGCCCTTCTTGGAAATTGGGATCATATTTGCTAACTTCCAGTCAACTGGGACCTCCCCTGTTAGTCAGGACTGCTGATAAATGACTCATATGACATGGAAAGCACATTAAACAGAAGTGGGACTTTGAAGATTATTATTCAGAAAACACAAATCCATTTAGCCAAATAGACTGTTGTTCCTGTTGGACTAGTCAAGTGAATAGAATTTTGTGTCTGACAGGCTTCCTCTGATCTGCAACTTTAGCATCAGCCTTGGAAATGCATGCACCTTGACTATGCGCGTTCATATTTATCTTCCAGACAGACCTGCCATTCCTAGGCTGTCCTGTCCTGCTAAATGCTGGCTGCAACGTGAGACATGTACACTTAACACAGCCCTTACCTTTCCGTTTCAACAAATAGTCCTTACAGCCCTGTCTTATGGCTTCAGGTATCTCATCCCTTCTCAGTGATTCATCATTTACTTTCCCTTGTGAGTTCTTCTTCCTAAGTCACACTCCCTGCTGTCTCCTCCAGCAGCAAATTAATTTGTGAGATGCCCAACTTATGTGGCATAAAATGAACTGGTGATCTTCATAAGCCGCTAAAGCAACCTGAGCCTTTAACAGCAAGCTAATGCCTTTGCACCTGAACTTGGAAGGGGCATCAATATGCCCATCTACTACCTTGTATCATTAAGAGATTCTCAAACTTTCTACAAATACCTCATTCAGAGGTAAGATAGTCTTGTACTAAAATTCTCCTGCATAATCTGCCTTAGAAAAAAATCTTCAATGATTCACTGCCATGCTCTGAACTGCAGTTATTCAGGTACTCAAAGACATAATTGATAATGACCGGTCCCCGGAAATTTTAGTGCTGAATTTATTGTCATGAATATCAACTGAAAGCCCCTAAACCAAATAATTTTGTTTTGTCATTCTTTGTGTCTCTAAGTTAACAAAGACACTGAAAAATAGTGTAGCATTCAGAGGTAATTTACAAGAATGAATCAAAATATGGACAAATGATGTGCAATTACACACTAAAAAGGACACTATGACACAACTTAATCACCTGCTGTAAATACCTGTGTTGGAATATAATACAATAATAGAAAAGACATACTGAGAAACAAAAACTTGTTGCAGCTCATGGAATTCAAATGGACGTGATTAGAAAGGTGGGGTACAATTACCATGAAAAGATTTGCCAAGAGATGTAGATATATTCTCAGTCTTTTGGAGCCACTTTCTAGTTCCAGCATGAATTCTCAGGCTCTGCGTGGGACCTATGAGATTCCGTCAGCAGAGCAATGAAGGACGTCAGGTTGGTGTCCTATAACTGTCCCCTTCCATGATCCCCTTTTAGTACATTGGTCTTTTTTTTCCTGGCTTTAGTCAGTTGATACAACTGTAAGCAGTGAAAATAACTACATTTTCAAGTCTGGAGTAGTAACACTTTTGGATATTCATTCTTGCAGAGAATATCATTCCATCAGTGTCCATTTCATTTCAAGATTTATGAGATTTAATGGGGAAGATGATTTATAAGGAGAGCTATTTCCCCAGTGAAACCAATTTGTCCTAAATGCTCAACAGAGTCAGGAATGATTATGAAAACCAGCAGAAGATGGTGTACTTTAGATGACTTCTAAGTCATAAGCAGAAGATGGGCAGGTGGTGTTTGACTGCCAGAAGTAACATGGATGTGCATGTAAGCCATTGCGCTGTAGCTAACTGGAATATGGGATAGGAATAAAACAGCTCTGCAGACACCAAGGTGAGAGAAGAAGGAGGGGAGGACGTGCTCCAGGCACCGGCGCAGAGATTCCCCTGCAGCCCACAGAGGGCCACGCTGGAGCAGACATCCAGGCTGCAGCCCGTGGAGGACCCCACGCTGCAGCAGGTGGATGTGCCCTTTATCCTGACCCTGTCCTGTTGGAGAGGAGGATTGAGAGAGCGTCCAGGTGGGCATCTGGCAGTCAGCCAAGGTTAACCCGACACATTTAGCTGGCATTTGCAATTGCTACCTATTGATGCCTTTTACCCTAGGGCATTGCAACATACGTAACTTTCAGAGGTGTAGTCAAAATAATTGCAATTATCAATTCTTCCCATACCTTTGCATGTTCAGTGTGATGAGCTAAATCACAGCAAAGAGACTTTTAGGAAAAAGCTTAGTAGGACCAATTTGTCCTTGCAGTATATCTCTAAGTTTTAGTCAGCTTCCCAATTCCCTTACGTTGTGCTACATGCTTGCTGTGCTTAATATGGACACGAATACATTTCTCGGTATGAAATGCACTTATGACTTCTACCTTAGACACTAATAAGTTGAGTTTGATAGCAGGAAAAAGAAAAACCCCAAACACTGAATTCAGTAGTTTACCAAATGAGCTCCAAACCCTAATTTGAATGAATTATCTAAATAGTTTCATTACAGGATGCTAACTAAATCAAGCCCGTTGTTTCACTGTAGCCCAGAGAAAAGACTTTGCTGTTCTATTTATGAACATCTGTAAACATGTACGCTTTGACACTTGCTTGTGACTCCTATCCCTTTTTTAGGTAAATTATAAATGTACAAAATATTTAAAATAAAGGTAGATACAGAGAGAAAGAATCCAAAGATATCAATGAATCTGTACGATTAAGAGGAACAGAGCTCCCAGTTAGATAATTCCCTCAAGTGAATTCAATTGAGACTTAAATATACCCTTCTCTTACTGAAAAGTTCTTGTAACCCCAAATTCGGTGTAGAATTGTTCTTGCAGTGGCGTGGGAAAGCAGATAAATTTAAGGATTGTTGAAGTGTTGAGGTCTTTTTACCAAAAATTTAAAATAAATATTTCAAATGTCTTTATAAGTTTACTTTTTTTTTTTTTCCAATTGAAATGCATGCAGACATCTCTCACACACTGTTCGGTAAACTCTGTCACAGGGGGAGGATAAAACTGCTGTCAGGGCAGAGAGCCTGCTCGCTCCTCAGTGTGCGACCCTGAGCCCAGGGTAAGGCAGTGGAGAAGGGGGGGGGTCACCCGAAAGCCTGGAAGGAGACATGAGGCTCACGGCACAAGGGGCTTCGCGGTGAAAATGTCTGGATCCACCAGCTTGTATGCACTTCTGAGTTAGCGCTTGGGGGGCAATTACTTGCCTGTAGGGATCCAACAAAAAGTAAATTTCCATGGGGAAGAAGTCAAGTGGTGAGAGAGTTTGAAGGGAAGATAGTGAGGGCGAAAGAAGAAGGAAATTACATGGTCTGAGCAGTAGGGCTGCAGCAATCTCCAATCACTCTTCATGTGAATAAACCACTCCTTTCATTGAGTATTTTTTGTAAAATTTGGGCACGCCCTGTGCAAGGGGAGAAGCCAGTGGGAGGGAGATGAGCAGAGAAGGGAAGGCAGTGACGGCAGGAGAGACAGGGACATCCCCACCGCCCCGCTGGGGTGGTCCTGGAGATGATGCAGGAAATGTCCTGTTTTCTTGTTACAGTGCCTTGTCCTTTCCACAGACACCAGTTCTCAGGTGGCTTGTACAGATGTTAAATACTGGCTGGAGCCTCAATGTCTCTCAAAGTGCAAACCCACGTGTGTTAAAATTCAGTGGCGGAAGCTACGGTCAGAAAAACGCCAGCGCTGAAGTTCAGCGGCTCTGAAATAAGCCGTATCGTACCCTCCTTAAAACCATCCTTGTACAAAATAGGTCTTAATTATTCTCCGCTCACTGGATTTTACAACAGACTCCTCCGATAGTCCTCGCACTAGACTGCAAGAGCTTCAGTCTGTGTATGAAAATGTCGCCTTCTGGGAGGGCATGTGGAAACCGAAGGCATTTAATGAAGGGTCTCTAGCAACCTCGGAACAACAGAGTTTTTGTCTGCTTTAGATCACATTACACAATCTTCTTTGTCTCGTTTCCATTTGCATCGGGGATACACCAGCCTGAAGAGTGACCTACTTTCCCCGCAATATTTGCCTTGCTTTTAATTATAGCAATTATAGTGCCCTGATCACTGGCATAGTCCCCAGAATGTTGACTTTTTTTCTTAATGTTATTGTTATATAGATTACACAGACTCTTTGCCAGCATGTTGCCCTCTAATTATCCTGCTGAAGATGTTGCCTGTGCCACAGAGAAGCGGGAGAGCTTTGTGTGTGGGATCTTTGAAGATTTCTCAGGAGGCTGCCGTGCAGCAGTCATTATGCACAGACTCCTTCAGGGGACAGGTAGGCTCCCAAACACCCTCTTCTTTCTTACATTGTTCTTCCCTCACTTTCAGTGCAGCCCTTTTAGCAAAGCGTATAACTCAGAGCAGCCTGGAAACCATCAAATGGTTGGCACCTCTCTCAGCCTACGTATCACAGGGCAATTTTTTACTATTTTAGATAGATGCATTAGGAAGTTTTTTTCTTTCCAAAGTTATTTTATATCTTTTTATTAATTAGCTTATTAACTTTTTTCTGTCTTTATTCTGTCTTTATTAACTCACTTAACCTGAGAACTAACCAAGGCTAATTATATTATTATTCAACAACAGAACAATTTGTATGCAGTTCAAGAGATTAGGAGCGTGAACCAAACTGAGCATGGTAAAGCATGGTATGTAACACCAGAGAAGAAAGGAGTAATGTCTTCGGCTTCATAAATTGACCCAACATTTTCTGGTTTCAGAGTAATGAATATCTGGGCTTAGAAAAACAGATAGTAGTAAAGCTTACTTTTGCCAAAATCATACTAAAGAGGGAAAACTTTCTTACATTACAAATATTATACCATAGGATGATTACATGGCTTGATTAACGGGAAACTGTTTCAAGAACTTTCCCTTGGTAGAAAATGCTGTTGTTGCCGCATCAGAGCCCTCCTCCTTCCACAGTCTCAATCCTGACACCTGCTCTGTCCTGATCACTTATTAAAGGATCTCAACTAAACAATGAAACAGAAGCTTTTTACTGAGAGATGGATGAGATCTATGTTGTGTCCTGATCTGGACAATCAGAAAGCCACTGGTGAGCCCAGACAGGGAGGTCAGAGCTGGTCACTGTCTGACTTTACAGGGGCCTTTTCTTATTGTCTTTCTCTGAAGAAGACTCTACATATGTGCGTGAAAATCCTTGGTCTGCTTCAACAATATTACTGGGCAAGAAACAGTTAATTGAGAATGTTTTAATATTCCCAAACGTAATTGAAAGATGTAGTAAGTATATTACTGGAGCCAGATCAGAATTGCTGGTACCTCTACACTGTCTAATAATTTAGTTTCCCAGTTCACCCCTGGATGAACTGATCCCATAATTGCTCATGCTGCAGAAATGTTAATTTGCTTATGGGAACTCTCTTTTGGAATGAGCTGATGTGTTCCCATTAATAAAAACAAATGAAAACAAAAACCTGGGTTTGCTTCTGAGGGATGTCCAGCCCAGGAACTACTTCTAGTGGGGAGCATGGAAGAGTCAGTCCCAGGCTTGGGTCCCTCTGCCCAACCTACTTCAACACCATCATAGCAATTTTTGCACCTCCAAATACCCACCTGCCCTCATACCGTGCCCCAGGATATACATTGCATATCCAGTATTTCATGCTATAAAAATATCATCCTGACGGGCTGCAACACAGCCCACATCATTTCAGAAATTTGCAACTGCAATGAAGTGCACATAAAAAACTACCGGTACCTGATGGCTAAGATGATACCCCATGCAGCCTGGGAGTGACCTCGGGCTATGTGCTTTACAATGGGGATCTGCCTGCTCCGTCTCTTCTCTGGAGGGGACTCTGCTCTGAGTTTCTCCACACCACTAGGCTGGGAGCTGAAGACTGTTTCCGAGAGCAAACAAATTTTGTAGTGTGGGTGCAGCCAACAAGGAGCCCCAGCTGTAACCCTGCCCCTGTGCCAGCTCTAATTCTTACACGAGATGAGCAGGCCCTGTTCGTATAATGCTATTCTTGTTCTGGCAGCCCCTGGGACAGATCTCAGGTGCACCAAAATATCTTGCCTGGGGAAGGCAGGTGGCCTAAAACTGCCAGGTCACATAGAGCTTGGTACCTCCTGACAAAACCCCTTCAGGTCCTTCCTTAAGGGACGTCCATGGCTGCTCTCATCCCTTGCCCACCAGCGTCCAGGCTTTCACAGGGAAATGAAGGGGCAGTTGTGGTTAGTATGAGCTGTCCCACCAAACCATCCGGCTTCACGACTTGCCGGACTTCTGACCCCTCTCCCTTCCTTTCATCTTAATTTGCTTTTATTGCTCTAAATGCGTGCACATTTCCTCTACGTGTACCTGCCACGTGACACGTTTCCACTCATCGCTGCACTGGCGCAGCCGGTCCCTTGGTTTTTAAGTAGCGGCATTATATAATGAGCATTCAAATCCCATGAACGCGGCAGGAGGCTCCTGACAGTTGTAATTATATTCCACAAGGCATGAAGTTCTCATTGTGCTCCGCTCGTGATGTTTTGGGTTGTGTTTTTCTAAGCTGGAAAGGCAATTTTTTTGGTTGATTTCATCCATTTAAAAGCCAAAGAGGTGTATTCCTTTGGGGCGCTGTGAAAGGTTGACCGCCTATTCAGACATAAACAGGGTGTGGGGATTAACAGGGGATTGAGAGGACATGGCGCTCTATAAATATAGCAGAGCAAACATCCATTTTAAATAACGCTTTTCTTCACAAGGTGCTTAGGTAGTGTCACAACACACACGTACAAAATGGGGATAAATTCTGTTTCTATCACAATTTTCTTGACAGAAGGGAAAACAGAACCTTTACAGATACAGACCCCAGTGTTAGGTCTACACATTAACTAACTGTAAAAATGCAATGAAGGTAATCAGCATAGCATTTTCCCCGTGTAAAATGTTAAAATATTTCAGAAATTTAAACTATTAAATCTCCATCTACACACACAAATTTTTTTCTGGTTTAAGTAATATGTGTGTGCACATCATCTTTCAACTTGATGATGATTTCTCTTTCCTTATTTAACTTGTTTATGAGTTGTTTAAGCACCACTGAAGTAAATAACTCTCAAGACAGTGCAAATGTCTTATTTCAGTTTCATTAATCCAGTATAAATTTAGCCCGTATTTGAAATACTACAGTGCTCATTTTGGACAAACCTTATGTATTTGAGTGACATAGGCCAATTTCTCCTTTATTTATGTATATGATTTCATTTGCTGCAAAAATAAAGTTATTTCAGAGAAGCAACTTGACTTCAGACATACTTGACAACTTTATTTAAGATGAGGACATATCAAAGAGGTAAGAAAAGTGGCAGTGCTCTCAGTCTGAACTGTGGCTTGGACCCTTTTGTTCCAGGAACACTCTTTGTGGAAGATTTTGTTATTTCTGCCCCTTGACGGGGAACTTCACCACTGCCAGATTCCCTGCTCCTCACCTGCTTTACCCTCCCGGGCTCACCTGGGCTTGACAGCTGTAACTTCTCAGCACTGGAAGCCAAAGCAACTTCTTTCCAAAAAGTGCATTATTTATTCGAAGGCAGAGGGAGGGTGTTCAACAGTGTTGCTTTTGTATTTCTTTGCAGTTTGGGGAGTACTGCTCAGTTCAAATCCAAATTCCCTAACCCCAGCTAGGAAGAGGAAGGAAACTCCTGGAGCCGTACATTGGTGTCTCCATCAGTGATGCCTCTGACTGCTGCTGCCCACACTCTGCTCTTTTTTCACTAGACTAGAAAATCCGACAGATTAGTGACCCTCTGACTCCAAGCGTTGGCCTAGAGAGAGAAGAAAACTTTGTTAGCCTTGGCTGGGTTAGCTGACCAGCTGCTATTTAATAGTGATATTGTAAACAGTAATTGATAACATTCTCCCTGGTTGTAATTAATCTCAGTTATTATTTTATTTCTTCCCCCACCCCCCAAACTCTACAGACCTCCTTTTATTTCACTTTATGTTTTTTACTTTCATAAAAGTAATAAGTTGCTCTCAGTCAGCACAAGAGTCCTGGAAGAAGTGTGGGAAAATAAAGAGAAAGGGACGAGAACTGGAAAAGTGCCCAGCACAACCTGGGAACGCTGGGCATACAATCAGAAAATACAGCCTTTGGTTGACATGGCAGCCAAAAAAAAAAAAGAGAACAGCGTAGATTCTGAAGTGCCTTTCAAAGGAAAAAGTGTATCTACTGAAAATCTTTGGAGAGCCAGTCCTAAGAATTGCTCTCCACACGTCTATCTAATTCAATTTTGACAAGAGAGCAGCCCAAAACAATTCAAAGAGGCTTGTAACATCTCGTTCCTTCCTCACTTTAATGGGTTCTCCAAAAAGGAATGAAACTATGGGAAAGAAGACAGGGAAGGTTGGTTTTCAGATTACTTAGATAGCCGCTCTCATACACATATTTCTTAGCTCTGGCCTGGCTTGTGCTCGTGCTGCAACAAGTGCTCTGCAGGCTATTTGACACTCATGGGTTCTGTTAGTTCTGTGTTGAAAAACATCCTCATGTGTGCTTTCCAATCTGAATCAAAGATGAATGTTCTCTGTGGCTCGTTTCCATTTCAGTGGAGCAGTAACTTCCATTTGGCATTTAATGACCCTGCTACTCTTGCTGCATGGTCAGAGGAGAGAGAGGTTAAGAGGTCTACAAGGGATGGCGGTAATTTGAGTCAAGCCTCTCAGTGTTTTTTAAGAGAGCAAATCATATATCCAAACAGGATACTTTTGAGCTGCCTCCCAACTGTGTACAATGACTTCTTCCAGTCAGTAGCTGCTGGCATAAGATTGCTAAATGGTACCCAATCTCTATAAGCCCACTTTCTCTACAGTCTCAGTGTTGGCAGAGAGTTTGAAGAACTACAGATAATATGTAGCTAAAAAGAACCTATAATGGTGTGAGTTGCTGTAAAAATTTTATTACAAGTTTGAGATGGTTGCGTTACTCATTAATGACATTTCCTAGGCCAGTAGCAGGAAAACTTTTACAGCCCTTCACATCATCATATAGCGTCTCTCCCCACAGGTTCTTAAGACAAGTATTAAAATCCAGTAAAGCCAGATTTTTTGTCATTCTTTTCTCTTGTTCATTTCTTAAATATTTTGGAGTTCTTACTTATACCAGTCAAGGGATGGTCACAACTGTAGTATGGAGTTATTTCTGAAAATGATGAATGCAATGGACATTTTATGGGAAATAAAGATGTTCCTCATGCTTTTGATGGGAAAATAGACAGTAACATAAGTAAATCTTGACTGAAAATAAGAGCTTCTCTCTTTCTGAACAGAGTTTGAAATAAGTCATGCGAAGTACCTTTTTAAGTGTGGCTTTCTTCTCCCCATTCAAATGAATCGTAAGTTTATTGACACGGTTCAACTTTTACATTCTTCATTCCTCCCCATCACCTCTCATAGTAAATAAGAGGACAATATAACTGTTCAGGGAAAACGTTAACAATTTAAAGGCTTTGCAATGCAGATATTGTGAAGGGAGGGGACTTCTTTCTAGCAGAGTGATAAATATTAAAATTGGATTAGGAAGGCAGACTGATAGTGCTTCACTTCACACCTCCTGCAGCCCACAACATTTTATCCAATTTGCTCTCATCACCAACTCCGTTTATAAATGAAGAAGCCACATACCTCAATATTTATAGGTCAGAGCTGCAGGTCTATTTAGGGACATTATGAATACTGTAAATCAAGTCATACCATAAACAATGAAGGAGACCAATGGTATAACAGTAAAACCAGAGATAATTTATTGCCAGGTAGAAAAAAATACTTTAGATTAGTTTTTTCTCTTACCCAAAATGGATGTGCTGAGAGGGCAAGAGAAGTATAATTAACATTCTCAGATGAAGCAGACCCTTCTGTGGGCAGCCAGGAGTGATGAGATGAACCATTGGTGTGATTCATTTTGACCATTTTTTTTCCTGTCTATCTGGTAAACCTGCCCTGGAAATAAGTGCAATTCCATCCAGCTTTGCTAGAGGACATGGAAGGAAAGCAGAGACAAAAGAGCAGAGTGCCAAACACTCGTGGGCTACAGCGTAGCCCTTTTGGGACAGTTTCTTGCAAGTCCTGTAGCAGATGACTATGATCTCCTGTTTTAGGCCATTCAGTTTTGCTCCAGCACTTCCCAGATTCATCTATCAACTGCAGCAAAAGGGCTGGTGTAATATCGGTGTTTCCCTGAACTGTGTGCACCCGCATGCTCTGAGCTACAGTCACTGACAGTAACATGAACTACTTGACTGGGAGGAAATTTCACAAGCCAAAGTGGTCTGATCGACGCCTGCCTTTCCAGACAGGAGTTTGCGGAGAAAGGGGACCAGCTGACTTCAGGCGTCTCCTGAAAACTCCTTGTCCTGATTTCAGCTGGGACAAAGTTAATTTTCTTCCTAGTAGCTGGTTTGGATGTGGTTTTGGTTGTTGCAGTATTTTGGATTTAGTATGAGAATAATGTTGGTAACACACTGACATTTTAGTTGTTGCTGAGCAGTGCCTATACTAAGTTGAGGACTTTTCAGCTTCTCACACCACCCTGCCAGCAAGGAGGCTGGGAGTGCACAAGAAGCTGGGAGGGGACACAGCCAGGACAGCTGACCCCAACTTGCCAAAGGGATATTCCATATGTCGTTAACGCTAAGCAATAAAACCGGGGGGAGTTGGCCAGGGGGCAGCAGCCACTGCTGGGGGCCTGGCTGGGAGTCAGTCGGTGGATGGTTAGCATTGCATTGTGCCTCACTTGTTTTATTTATTTATTATTATTATTATTATTACTATTATTATTATTATTATTATTATTATTATTATTATTATTTGCCCTTCTTTTTCTGTACTATTTCTGTACTATTACTATTTATCTCAGCCCACGAGTTTTACCTTTTTTCCAGTTCTCTCCCCCATCCCACTGGGGGAAAGTGAGTGAGCAGCTGTGTGGTGTTTAGTTGCTGCTGGGTTAAACCACAACACCCCTTTTCAAAGCTCCTTTGGAGGAAAGAACTCTCTGCAACAACACGGCGGGTGCCTGAAGGAGGAAGAATAGCAGATTTTTTGCTTGCAACAGCCTTTGTCAAGTTGACATAAACATGTATAAAGGCAAGCACCTGACCCGAGTGTTTTTGTTTGAAGTAAAATGCTAAAGCAATAACCTTGATTATAAATTGCGCTGCTTGGACTTCTGGGACACTTTTATTGCTAGGGGCCCTTTGAATTCAGTACTGCTCTTAACCCTGATTTCGTGTTTGACTTCCTATGCAGCACTCCCTGCTGGTATGAAGTGGTAGCAAGCACAGCTATATGGTACTTTATCCCAGACATGGCATCATCCCCAAATCTTCCTATCACTTCATGAGCCTTCGTGGATAGCCAGGTGGTAACATACCCGTGTCTCGCTGACAACTATAGAAATGTGAGGGCCTTGGGAATCCCATCATTGTTTTTGTAGCAGTATTTTATATTTTTAGAACTGAGCCTGCTTTTATTTTTTTGGTTTTTTTTTTTTTTTTTCAGTTGTCATGGTCAAGGTAGTGCTTATATCACCCCAGAGAGCAATAGTTCTTGTAGTTAGAAACCTACCATGCCTGGGAAGGGTAAAAACTGAAACTTTGCTTCTGTATTATTTGTTCAAAAGTAGTTCATGTTGGTGGGTTCGAACTTTACATTTTTGAATACTAACTGCTACTGGCCATGATGTTTCAGAGCATGTTGAGGTCTGAGAACATTTGAACATCAGATTTATTTATTGAATGGCAAAGCCAGGCTGGAGGTTGTCATCCTAACTGGTCACAGTAGAATCATGAGACATTGTGGCTTTCAAAAGGAAACTCAAAGTTGGTGAAGTTTAGCTAAACGTGTGCAAGTAGGGTGTGTTCTGTCTTTGTTTAAATAAGCAATGTATTGAGCATTAAATATGAGGTACTGAGTAGCTTTTAAGGAAGAGAGTCCTCTGTTTCCAAAGCAGAGCATGAATTTCATAGCTAATTATGTGTTATTTATAGAAAGACCCCTTAAATTTAAATTCATGTCTGGCTAAAAGTGGAAATCGTTCATGTTTGCGAAATACAACTTTTCAATTACAACTGCTGTGTGGTTATAGCAGAACTTTGCTTTGAGTACTCAGCCACCACATTTGAGAGATCCTTGAACTCTGTTGCAGACCTTGTCAGCATTGAGCCAAAAAATATACCAGAAGCTATTGAAAGTTTCATTCTTTATTCTTAGTATATTCTTGCATTCCTTGGGCACAGAGCTGTATTTTGAATATATTGGGCTTTGAGTATCTGTGTATATTAATGTAAACTTGAAGGTGCAAACAAAGTGGAAAATGAAATGTTTAGGGTGACACAAGGCAAAACTAACAAACATTAAGTAAAAGAAGAGGCAAGACAAATCAAAATTTTCAGCAGTGAGTTCTCCTAAACCGCAGAATTTTCTCCCAAGTGAATCTGGAATGAGAGCACACTACTGAAGGCACCCAAAACTAGGCTGGACCTCTGTATATCAATGCCATAGTGTCTCAAATGTACCTGAAAAAGCAGTCCAGGTAATTCTCTTCTGTGGGTACTGTTAATCTACAAAGAAGGAATTGTCTGAATATTAGACCTCTGATACCAAAACTGGAAGCTATTTCTGGCAGGAACTGGAAGCTATTATTCACCAGTTAAGGGCAGTTGATACTAAGACTAAGTGTTGATGATCTCCATAAACAATCTGAGCCCTGGGAAGGAGTGGACACTCACTGAGCTAGCAAATGACACCACACTGGGGGGAGAGATTGATGTGCTGGTGGGTAGAGTTGCCATTCACAAGAACCTCAACGGGGTGGAAGAATGCACTGAAAGAAGCCAAATTAACAAATCAAAAAATTAAAATACAAAATCCTACACCTGGGACAGGAAAACTCCATGCAACATTGCAGGCAGGGGATGAGGGACTAGGGAGCAGCTTTGACCAAAAAGATGCAGGGGAACCTGGTATACAGCAGGCTGAACATGAGTCAGCATCGTGGTGGTGAAGACTACCAGACAGGGCTGTTTTAGCAAGAATTTAGCCAGCAAGTGTTTATTCCCTTCTACTTGGCATCTGTGAGGGTGTATGGGTGATACTGTGTCCAGCTTTTGGCTTCTCCATGCAGGAAGGACATCAATAAGCAGAAGTGAATGTATGGAGGACCACTGTGATGGCTGGGGAGCACAGGATGAGCAGAGGGACACTGAGGAGCCTTGGCTTGGTCAGCCTGGAAATAAGAAGGCAAAAAGAGGACCCTAACTGCTTTCCTTTACTCTGTAATGGGGGCTTGTAGGAAAAGAGAGATGGTAAGGGAAACTTCACTTGGATATAAAGGAAAAAAATTCTTCCCCTGAGTGCGATTCAGCACTGCACAAGGTTGTCTCAGGATGTCATGGAACAGCTTGGAGACGTTCAGCACTTGGTGGGAGAAGGCACGGAGCCACCTCACCTAATTTCAAGCCAGTCAATAGAAGAATTTATAAATACACTTGAAATAATGGTAGTCTAAGGAAGATGGATAAGGAGATTTTATCCTCTTGGTCTCGTAACAAAAAGAAGGACTGCCAATGAAATAAAAGGTGGTAAACTCAAAACTGATAAAAGCAGAGTTTTTTCCTGCATTATGAATTATTAGATAAAACAGTGAAGTTACAGTTTTAAAGGATTGATACAGATGTCTGGAGAGTTGCAGGGAAAAGTAGAATAAGAAGAGCTTTGTTAGTTACGGTGCCAGAAAAGGGAGATCGGAAGAGAGACAGAACTCCACATTTTGGTTTTAAAGAAGTTCTAAACATCTGCAACTCACATGAAGTACACATCAGGGCAACTTAGTCCTCTGTTGTCTGCTGTGGAATGTTTTCAGCAGTCCCAGACAGGAATGTATGTTTTAGGAAATCCAAAGCAATCCCTTCCAAAGCAATAGAAAAGCGCACACAAGTTCTTCTAAAATAGGATCAAGCTTTCCCTGCAGAAAGACATGATATTCAAATCTGTGGGGTGTACAACAAACTAAAAGTATTAACAAAGACATTGTCAAGTAACAAGCAAAGAAGTTTTCTCTCCTTACAGCTAACAACCATGCTCAGAATTTTCTTTTTCCATTAAATAATTGCTTAATCAGAAAGGACTGAAGCCCCTCTGTTCCTCTTAAAGCCATCCTGAGATCATAAACCTTTGCTTGGAAATATGAACACAGGTGTTGCTGAACTACATCAAAATGTCATGTACTACTTGCAAACATGGCTAGCAGTGATGACTGAGTATATGTCAGAATAAGTTTTGCCTTTCCCAAAATGAAATGAGTACCTTCTCCTCTGAGAAATGCTTCTGCTGACTCCACCTGAGCTCTGGACCCTGGGTGTGCTTCCTCGTTCCGGATGGGGTTTCCTGATCCTAGGACATGGGGATAAGATTTGTGTCCTTGAAGCTCCCCAGGGATTTTTGAGCTCAAGTTTTCATTAGGTGGAGCCCAGGTGTGGGGGCAAGGAAGGACAGGAGCATGGTCCCACAGGTCCCCTAGTCTTCAGAACTCCCCAAGACCGCCACCAAGGGAGCACCCCGTGGCGCATATTTGTCCCAGAGTTAAGAGCAGACACTGTGAATTATTCCTTCCTCCAATATAAAAATATTGTAATTATTACTCAGTTTAGCAGGGAATTTAAACACAACAAATTTATGTATGCATTTACATCTGAAGAGAGCATGAGAAGAATTTAAATGTAGACTAAGGCCATTCGGACAATTGATGTACCTTTGCATACACGGACATTTCTTCATTTTTGTGTGTGCAAAGAACTGTATGAAAGAAGCAGCAAAACAGAAGACATTAACAAGTGACTTGATTAAAAATCGCAGACTACTAAAGGCTGACAGGTCAAAGGGCTAGATTCCAGGTATATCTGAACAAGAAGGCAGCGAGTTTTGTTCTACTGATGTGCAGTAGGCAAACTAAACAAAAGGCAAACTAAAAAATGAAGTCGGGCAGGCATTAGATCTACAGCACTGATGTTCGTAACTGGCCTCATGACGAAACACCACAAAATCTTATTGAATTTCATGACGCTTTCGAAAATTCTATCATTATCTGTTTATTGGCCTCAGTTAAAGGCCTCAGCAGAACAGTTCTGGCCTGCTTGGCACAATTCTACTGCAGATTATAGAAAAAACAAAATTATAAGGAGCAGTAAGTATGCAAGCTAATATAAAAGCTATGAGATTTAAAACTTACTAAAATAGTGCAATAAACTTCTTGCAGGATTTCTTATGCTTCTTGTTGCATCAGCTCTCTGAAATGGTGTCTGAACTAGTTAAATTAAAAATGACAGAATTCAAAACACCTCAAGACTCACGTTGGTATTCGGACCTTTTGCTCTGATGTTTGGACATACTGCACTGTTCTAATGAGCTCTCTAACAGCAATTTCCACACTTCAGGAAGGGGAGCACTTCACAAAAAACAGGCAAGAAGTTTGCCTATGCACTTATGAAGTATTGCAAACGTGTCTGGAAATTAATCTATGGACTCTTCCATCTCCCCCACAGATGATGTCTGTCCAGTCATACTACAGCCTTGAAACCACTTCCTTTAGATTTGCCACATACTTCACCTGAATGAATATGCCTTTTCGTAACTCATGACTCATTCGTTTCCCATACGTATTGTTTTTAAAATATTAATTTCAGGGAAACACATAGCATTACTTCAAGCAGAACAACATTTCTCTGATTTTTCTATTAGTGAAGGACTCTATGGTAACAATCTTAGTTCTTCTGAAAGACATGGCAATATACCAGTTAATTTTATAGCAATTTCTTCAGCTATTTTGCTTAATAGTCATGCAGAATTCTTACACTTCTAGTTTCTTTTGCCCACAAACACTGTAATCTAGCGTACACTTGTTTCACTTCTGTCATGTCCTCATTTGACCCTTATTGGTAGCCTTTTGATTCTCATTGACTTATGAGACTTTTGATAAACTTCCAGATGCCAAAGCTTCCCACTTTTTACTGAAGATGCTCTTATTTTTACAGTCCTTGCCCTTGTGGTGAGCATTCCCTGGAGGGGGGTGTTTCAGGCGATTGTAAGGCTCAACATTAGAACATGTAAATGTTTAAATTATGGCTTGCAGATCAATGACAAGAAATAGGACATCTATTTCTGGTAACACTGTAGATTTATAGTTATGAGTCAAGGCTAATGCAAGGTGAACTCCTCCCTTTATGATCACTGCCACAAATGCATTAGCTCATCTGTGAATTTAAAAATCGACCTCCAGACAGTTAGTTGGCAATTTGGCACCTTGCTTTGATTGTATACAATTTAACAAAAGAACATCCAGCACTAATTCAACAGTAATATTGCTTCTGCCTTTCAGGAATGATTTATTCATTTGGATATGATGTCCAAATTACGTCTTCTTAAGAAGGGGGGTTTACTTTATTTGTTTGCAGTTTATTGTACTCCTTCTCAAGGACATGACAAAAGTGAAATTGTGGCTACTGATTATTAGGTTGAACGTAAGTATGTCCTGGGTGATGACCCTTTGTACAGAAAACCCAAGGGGCGGACAGGTGGGTGGGAGGGCAGTTGTTACACCACGCTTTATGACTTTTTACAACCTACCTCATCTGGAAACTACTGTCCCAGCTGTCGTCTGCATAAAACAGACAGAGGTCTTGAACCCCAGCGCTGCAGACCCGGAAGGATTCACTAGATCTTTATGTTGCCTCATCCTTGCAGCTGCAGCATGAGCATCTCAGCACTTCCCAGGCATCACTGGGCAATGGGCTTCACCTTGCCTGTGCTGAGCTCCCTGTCAGTGCCATAACCACAGTCTTGGGCTATTGTAGTGTTACGGCTGACGTTCACCAGTAAAACGGGTTTGGGTTTGTCTAACCCCTTTGGTAAGCAGCTGCCTCAGCTACACTGATGTACAGAAATGTATGCAACATTTTGTACAGCAGATCCCATTCTTACCCTCATCATAGAGGAACAGGCTTTCCTTTCCTCACTGTTGCCTGCAAGGATGACATGATGCATGACTTATTACTTGCAATGTTTTTACTGCCAGGGGCATAACTAGGAATTTAGACAGTGGGTCATTGCACTTATATTTTCTCATTAACAATATGCTTATTGTTATTTTTAAATCAAGTAGTATAAGTAAGTATTTAGGTGTCAGAGAATCCCTACTTTATTGATATTTCAGGTGAATTGTCTCCTTAGTTATTAACTGTCTGCTTGACTTTCTCTTTCTGGATGGGATTTTCACTGGATTTAGCCACTTGGTGCCTAGATCTTGTGGAAATTCATGCCTGGCTGGTTATTTCCACTAGGACTGTCTTGGTTTTGGGCACCCAAGTGTGAGCTAACTTTCATTCTTACCATGCATTGTAGCCATAGCCCTGCTAGATCCACTGTGGAGGGCATTTCAAAAGGATATTCTCCCAAGAAGGTGGTTACCTGCCCTACTAAGGAGGTCGTGCAGCTGTAGGTCTAAGATGTAAACATCTCTGTAACTATGGATCTCACATCTACTCAGTGGGTGCTCCGGTTTCCCAGTATAGTGTGTTGGGTCTGCATAGACATCTGGACTTGAAACAACTACCTGTGACTGCAGGTATACTTCACGAGAAAGGATATCTTCTTGGACTTAGTTCTCTCTCTTTGTTTCCAGGTCAGGCAGATAAGTAGCCCTAGCAGTGAAAAAAAACCCCACAGGTTATCATTGCTATTTGACCAAAGCAAATAACTGTCAGTGCTGGATGATAAAAGGTGGTCAAGCAGGTATGCTGTCATTTAATCACAGGCAGTGCTATGGTTTCCAGAATAATAGCAAACAGTGCTCCAGAGGTCTGCTGGGTCTATTACTGTGACACACGACTTGAGAGCCCAAGCCATAAATATGTCAACTAGACACATTTGTGCTCATTAAGTAAGCTTTGATCAATCAAAGAGGGGAGTTAACAGGCATTGGTGTAATACAGCTGATGCCTCATGTTTTAATGTCTCACAATGCTAAAGGGATCCAGCAATCTGCTATTTACAGTGTGAGTGATCCGAGGCGTTCCTTCCACTGACTTCCACGGACAACCAGTGGGGTGTCTGTGCCCACTGGCATTTCATTCGGGCTCATTAAGCATTTGATGGGAGGCTAGCTGGCAAGACAGTTTAGCTACCAACTCAGCTGGATAACTAAACTAACAGTTGCAGAGCGGTGATGGATAGTGTTTGGCCGGAAGACTAACAAGATATCACTGCTCACACACCTCTTTGAATGTCAGTCTGCTCAATGATGCTCTTATTAGAGGGAAAACTGAACACGGCAAGAGTTTCAGACCGGAGCAGACTGATGTTTCTGCTGGTTCCATAGGGCTGGTGCCGGTAACTAGCGAGAGGACATATGAGAGGATGCTGCACCTGGGACAGCAAGACAATTCCCCTCCTGGAATTGCACAGTTGCTGTATGTGTTTTTTTTCCCCAATGGCTGCATGTGAATGGAGAAAACCAAGAATGTTTTCACACAGGAACACTTTTGTTTCCACGGTGCATTGACTAGCTCCTTTACCACCAAAGCTGCTTACGTGGCAAGGTAGAGAAGAGTCCCATAAGGATAGTGATGATGTTTCACTTGAATGAGCTGTAAGACAGATTCACATCGCAGGTAATGACACCAACAGATTTCATGATAGCAAAAGTTTCAGAGATGGGTCATTGTAATTTATTTATTTTTTTTCTTTGAGGGAGAGGATTGGTGCAGGGCTCTCTCTTTCCTTGTCTTTCTCTCTCTTTTTCTCACTAATTTTAAATCTTTTCCTTTGCCAAAAATCCTGGAGGATCCTTCTCTTTCCCCTTTCCACTCCCTGCCATTTCTCAGGATATCCTCTTTTAGGCTATAGCCTTCCAGTATCTGTAGCCTTCCAGTATTCAAAGCCTTCCCCATTCCATAACCTACACAATAAATCTGCATTGCTCAAAACTTGACTGGGAATATGTGAGAGAGTGTCAGACTGTGGCTCACCTTGAACCCACTTTTTTACTTTAGCTAGGAATGTTTTAAACTACTTACTTACATTTCCGCCTACATAAAAATTCTTCTAAGCCATTGTACAACAGAAGATGGGGAACTTGGATGCAAAAGCTTTGTAGCAGATGTGCGTTTGTGACACCCTGCCTTTGCCTTACAGTTCTACCAGCAAAAAGTAGAAAATGGACCAATATTATCAGAAACTCCACAAATATTATGGAATTAATATCATGATTGCCTCTTCAACTGTTTTAAAGCTAAGACCAGTGTGAAAGAAAAAAACTCGCTACAGTATTTCCATCTTTACTTTTCCTGCAGATGTCTCTTCATTCTCACACATTTTTCAGCTTTGTATCGACAATGCCGCTTCTGTGGCCGCAGGCCTTGTGCCAGGCACAAAGGCGGCACCTCTGTCCAGTCCGGCTCCTGAGGCAGGCCTTTCTCCTGGGTCCCTCTCTTGAACAGCTTGTGAGACTTCTATATGAAATCACACTGAGCTTCTTCCTTGCCTTTGGCAACCACAGTAGCTACTATGAAGGCCTTTGGGTTCTCAAAAGCGTGAAAAGAGTGAGGGCAGTACAGAGAACTCTTTCTCAGAGAAAAGGGAGATTTGAGAATGAAATCCCAGGCTGGACTACGGAGTTTGGAAGTGTAAGAGTTTGTCAAGTTTATTATTGATTTTGTGCCCTGAAGCCCAAACAAATTAAAAATTCCCTTCTCCGAAACTTGTTGGGAAGGACCTTGAACTGATTTCAGGACTGGTTCCCTAAATTATAATAGAATCATAGACTCGTAGAATGTCTTGGATTGGAAGGGACCTTTAAAGGTCATCTAGTCGAACCCTCCTGAATAACTTCATGGTAAGGGTATTCTAGGGATAATTCCACCTCTGAGGGATTCCCCATGTGCCAACAATAATCTGGATTTCCTAGAATACAGCTTCTGTGTTAAAAGCAAACTGTAATGCTGAAAGCATTTATTCTCTACAAATTTAGTTCCATTTTGCCTACTTGGCATGGATGTTAAATTTCCAGCCTCCATAATTAAGCATTTATTAGAAATACAATTGAGTTATTTTAACTTAGAAAGGGATTTAGTAGACTATAAAAATTACTCTTCTCCTAAAGCAGGGCCAAACATGACACTGTCTTTCATACTCAGGTAAAACTCCTGCTGAAATGAAAGGGAGTTTTACTTGTGTAGGGACTACAGAGTATGCTCAGGCTCTGGCAAAATGTCAGCATTGCTGGGCTGCTGGTTTAAAAAGAATGACCTGTCTGAAAGGGAAGTAAAGATGAACTCCCCAAGCCCCCACCTTATGTGGGATGCAAGAAGACTGTGCTGGATAATACTCTTCTCACAATGTTTTAGTTTTTATCATAAGGTAATTCATCAAATAGTAGTTTGTTATTAAATGATTTGACTCTTATTTCACTGGGGACTGCACTAATTTATAAATTGTAGCAGGTGCGTTTTTGGATTTGCACAGCTGCTACCACGCATTATATTTGAAAAGCCTCTGGCAGAAATGACACCAGTGTGTTTTTCTTCCTAAGAGCACTAGGTAGACAAAACTAAAGTTTATGTTTTGAGGAAAATGTGCTAAAAAGTCTTTTCACCCTCTCATTTATTCATTCTTTTGTATTCTGCCGTTGGTTCACTCTGAACATCACAGCCACATCTGACAGTCTTGGTGGTCTTGTCAGCACAATACATTCGGTAATCTCACCACTATTTGCAAGTAATGCTTATTGTAAAAAGCTGCATTGGAGTAACAGCAGAAGTTGAATCTATTTCATGGATCACGAGGCTGAAATACAGAGAGCATTAGAATTACCCTTTTAATGACTCTCCTCACTGCGCTGCTTGGACTGAGACCTCTCATGTTGGAAGTCTTGCTGTACGAAGAGGACTGGAACACAGAGGAGTCAAACCCCTTCTTACATAAGGAGGAGAAATGTTATGTCACATGTCATAATTTTGGTAGGTAAGTTCACTGTCCTCCCATAGCTTCCTTTTCTTGCCTGCCATCTGTAGATGTGCTTATAATACATACGTGGACAAAGCTGTTATCAGAAAATATATCTAGATATTACTGCCCTTTAATCCTAGCAGGCTGCACTGCTATAAAATCAAATGTCTGTCTAATCAACTGAAACAAATTAAATAGCAGTTTTTTAAATGTATTGATTCAGCTTTACAGTTCTCCCACTTTTGTAAGAGGATAATGCTAAGCTTGACTTTTTATAGAACTGCAGAAAAAAAGTGCTTCCAAGCGGTATAATTAAGTCAAAATAAGAAAATCCAGCTAAACCTTTTGTTCACTTTCAGAAGGCCAGAGGTGCAAGTATAGATGAAGAAGAGCATTTTCTTCTCCGTCAGGAAGCTTCATACTTGGAGTTCTCTCCACTGTTTTAAATCAAAGTTCATTGTAAAATGTGATTAGGTAGAGCCTGAAGATGGCACAACGGTTGAGACATTTTTAAGCCTGTTTTCTTTAGAACGAAAATGCATCTTCATCTTGATCGCAGCTGTCGTTTCTTGGGAAGTAACTAACGAGGGATACTGCCATCTAGCAGAGGGAACAGGGCCTGATCGAGCAAAATTTCACTTTAGACCCCTGACATTTGACAAAGCCAGGACACCCTCTGGCTGCAGTACAGGTTTGCTGGTTTGACAGGTCAGCAGTGGAAGAGTGCTTACAACTTCTATGGAAATGTGTGTTATTGCCTTAAAACTGGAGCCAATAGATAGGGGGAGGCTGTGCAGCTTCAGTGCAGAGGATGAGCACTACTTGCTAGCTTGTGTAGACAGGGGAGCTCTGATGATGGTGGTGCAATAAAATATGCAGCTTGCATAGGGTGTCAGCAGAGCGGCAACAGGCACGGGATGGCTTAATAGATCTATTCTCCCCTCACTCTAATAATGTTTTGCTTCATTTTAAGTGAAAGCAGCTCTGTGATTCTTGACTCTGACTGACTTCATGACTTTCTTTCCAAAGAGATTTTGTTCTAAAATAGCAAAATCCAAAGAGAAACATTAAAGTGCAAATCTCTACAATTTTCAGTTTTAGAAATATATATAAAAGTAAATCTACAATATATATTAAATAATATACAATATAGTATAATACATAGAATAATAAATATTCTATTATATGATGTATGATATATATAATTTATCACATATCGTGCTCCTTATATCATATTTCCTATATTATATGATATATGCTATATATTACATTTCTACACGCTAAAAGGAATCCTTCAGAAAACTTAAGGACCAGACTCAACAAGGAAAGAACCAACTGAAGTTATTTTCTCTAATATTTCCTTTAAGTGAGAAATGCTAGGAAGAGCCGATTTGGTTTGCAAAGAAAAACTTGCAGCAAGGATTAGAAAAAGAAAACAAACAAACAAACAAAAAAAAACCAAACAAAAAACCCCAAAAAGCCCATAGCAAAGAATTTCTTGTAGGAAAGAAAACCTTGTAGCAAAGTTATATGGTAAAGACAGGGTGACATTCTAGCCAAGGGTGTTTATGAGGAGCATGTCTTGTGGGTGTGGGCGCGTGAGTGACAGACGGAGCACCTGGGCATCCATCTCTCCCTCTGCCTCCAAATTCACGTGCCCGTGGGAAGGGGCTGCAGTCATGGCGTTCCTTCTACTGCTCATGGAGAAAAGCTGGTTTCCCTAAAGGTGAGTTTAAGCAAAAGCATGATATAGGTGGTGTAAAAAGCCTATTTCTCCCCCCTGGAGAGGACTGAACCCGTGCACACCTGAAAGCAAAGGCACTTTTGCAGCCACACGCTTCCCCAGCACGCTTCACAAACTCCTGTTTGGTGCCGCGGTTCAACACAGCTGGAGAGTTAGGTGCTAAAACAGGGGCTTCACAGGAAAATGCAATGCAGAGAGTGCCTGGTGTGCTGAGGAGAAGTAAGAAACCTGCATCAGACCCGCTGGGCTACAAGAACAAACCTCATGCTGCTTGAGATGCAGAGTGTCAAACCTCTTCTGCAGCTAGGTACTTAAAGCTATTCCTTATAAAGTACAAGAGAGGTCAAACCTTTGTTCTAAAAGCCCTGACAATGCTGGAGAATATTAAAATTTCCTTCATACCTTTTAAAAGGTAAGATTTCCTTTTTACCGATTCCTTTTTAAATCAACATTTACTGGATATTGGAGATTTTAGTCCAAATTCAGTCCGTGCTTGAAGGGAGATGGATGTTTCAAGGAACGCCCCAGCTTCTATCTACTAGTGCTGTGTAGGCTAAAGGGACTCTTTTCTTTTTTTAAGCTTGTCTGATTTATACTATGTACTTACACACTCATTAGAGTGAAGCCCAGGACACAAGTCCTCCACCATACCAGACTGCTTTAACAATTAGCTTGTCGAGGCATCTCCTTGCTCTCACTTGATAATGCCAGTGATTAATTTTGTACGGTAGTGGAGGAGCTGTAATGGGCAAGACACACACGCACACACACACACACACGTGTGTGTGTGTGTGTGTGTCCCCAGAGGCTGGGCTGGACCTTCCGGTGCCACCAGTCACCAGCTGGCAGAGCCCCAGCTCTCTCCAGGGTCCACCCTGACACCCAGGTCTCGAGCCCCTCACCTCCTCACCAGCCTGTACTTGCCCGTGGTTGCCCCCCGACACCCCACACGCACCCGTCTCTCTGGTGCTGGCCCTGGCCCTGCAGCAGGTGGGCCCTCAGACCTCCCTTGTGTGGGCACAGGGTCTGTGTCCCTCTCCCAGGCAAACCATCAGAAACAGAGTTTAATGAGGAGACAGGAGAGGCTGCACTGGCTGGAACAGGCCTGGTCACACACATGGACTGACCAGCACCTGCTTACATGTCACTGGACCCTTTTATCCCATTTTACCTCTCTTTTCTCACACTTGTTCTTCCCCAGTACCCCACGATCCCTCCCTTTCACCACCTTTGTTCCCTCCTCTAAACATCCCATTCAAAATGCTCTTCCCCAATACAAAGTCTTGTGCCTGTAGGCAGTCACCCCACATCTGTCAAGTGACCTGGCCAGAGCCCTCCCATGGATTCATCTTGATGGGTCTCACCCAGCCCATGGGGTGTCTTCTCCCAGTGATGCTCCAGAGGGGCCATGGCAGCAGACTCAGCTGGCCCCCGTGGGCTTAATGGGGCTCGTCCACACACCCTTGAGCCTCCCTGCTCCTTTTGCAAGTCTTTTTTTATTACACAACCTAACAAACTTTTGAGTAGACCCAGTAGACCGTGGAAGCATGCCATGGCCATGTTTGTTTTGGGAGGTCCTCAAGGAGCTGCATGCCTCATTAACCTGCTCTCTGGAAGCAGGCAAGCGGGGACCTGGGGCTGAGACCCCTTCCAGTAGTGGGGAACATTTTGTACATGCCAGTCATACATAGACGTTTGAGTTAGATCCTAGGAAGCAGTTAAGCCCACTATGGTTTTCCTGGGGGATCTAGAGCAGTTTGGGATCCCTCTGGGCACAGGAATGGGAGAAGTTCCTCCTTAGCCAGAAGGGCGCATGGGAACATGGTGGACTGCCAGAGGAAGAAAATGATGCTCCAGAAGAAGGCAGTAAAAGCACTGAAAAAAAGCATGGTTTTTTTGTATAACTGAGAGAAAAAAAAAAGTCCTCGGGCATTGCGAAAGCCTGCTATCAGAAGGCAGGTTTTGATAACCTTTCAGTATTGATTAATCAGTTGCTGTGTTCATTTGAAACAAAGCCTACGGCTTATTTAGGAAGTAGCAACATTGCAGCTTAGTAGTGTCCAAAATACCATATCGCTATCAAGGCTAATTTAACACTGATGAGATCAATAGAGTTCCTAGGGCTAGGAGTAGATGAGAAACATGGCTCATTACATGCTGCTCTAGCTCTCCCCGGGAAAGAGGAAAAACATGCAGTAGGGTGAGAGAAAAGGGACTTGGAAACTATGGAGTTCTGAAAATCAGGCAGGTACTTTTGGCTTGCTCCAGTGAGTCACCTGAAGTGACACATCTGAAACGGCATCAGAAAACTGGGAGAGGTTCCTTTCTATATCCGACTTGATTAGCTGCACCCCTTGACCAGGACATCGTTTTTAGGCTATTGTTGTCCATGCTTGGTTGCTTTCCCTTCTCTCTCTTCCTTTCTTTTTATTTAAGCCCGCAAACATACAAAACCCAAGTTTTCTATACAAAGGTAGGTCTCTACGCAATCCCATAATCTTTAATGGTACCAACATAAGCATCAGGTTTACACATAACTTCTTGTGGATATTGTCTGGTAAATATTGCCTCCTGGTATGAAGTTTTAGAGTTAGACACAAAAAAGCACCCGCAGTCTTGAAAGAGGGGTGGGATGATGTTCACAAACCGCAGTGCAGCCCAGCCCCTGGATGGCATGTCACTCGTGCCTGTGCTCTGCAAGGGGAGAGACGGAGATGCCAGAAGAAGTACAAACAGCAAGCTTTCTGTAGCAGGCCTGCAGTCATCGCGATCAGAGGGCAGTAGCCAATGGGAAACACTACAGAAAAAGATGAAATCCTGGTCCTCTCTGGGAGTTAGGTGTCTTTGCTTGCCCTGGATGGAAAGCTCAGATCCCAGAAGTCAATAGCTGTATTCTTTTGTTCAAAGGACTGCATGGGGTGAAGGGAGAGTGTGTGGCTGATTCCCTTGTTTTTTCACAGTTTTAATATATCGCTTTAATAATCGAACTAGCAATCTGTATAGCAGACTAATAGAGTGCTCAGCAAGAAGATGGGAGCAATCAATTCCCTTTCCTCCCTGGCTAGAAGAGTTCAGCTTCATGTCCCAGCAGCGAAGCCAACCAACAGCCACAGCATCACACTCCTGCACGTCCTTTCTTCCTCCAGTATCGAATTTTTTCTTGCAAGTGGCACCACTACAATAAGAGAGGTTGGCAATGGTTCTTCCTTCTGTCTCCACCTCTAGTACCATCCAAGAATAACCCATGTAGTCTCTACCCCTTCTTGCAATCACTAGGCTCTGTGACGTTTTGAAGGCTAAAGTTGAGTTGAATTCTAGTACCTTCTAGGTTAGATGTGCAAAGATGATCAGGACAGCCTAGGTCTTTTGGTCTGTATGAGAGGATGCTGGCGCTTCCTGTGCAGGTCCAAGGGTAAGATAAGTTGACTGAAAAGCATTGAAGGGATTCACATGGCCAGATTACTCCCTTCTGAGTTGCAGGTTCATACCCAGTCTGTCATTGCAGTGATGAAGAGGGAACTTCAGATGGAGGATGAGTGATTTATTTGGGAAGTGTTTATTTATGCATTCCTATCTGGCACATACATACATCACCGACAGTCATATTTCATGGTGATGGGAAAGACACTGTGTGTAATTATCTTAGCCAGACAGTCATTTCCTCCTTTTAGAGAAAAGATGAAGAGTTCTGAAGTCAAAAGCACGGCAGGCTCTCCTTCCCAGAAGCACTACTCCTTTCCATGGTAAAAATTTATGTAGTTCATGTAAGAATCTTCCTGTTTGAGAAAGCTAGCTGGAAAAAGCATTTGGATTGCATTTCGTTTTCAATCGCCAAACACTCTAGTATGTGATGGTGGCAGTTCCAGGCAATATAATATGTAATTTTTGTACTTTGTTAGAGATAGTCTGTTTAAGAAAATGTTTTAACCATCCCATTTAACTTCTCAGCAACGTCACGCACTGACACAGAGGTGTCCTCTGGATCTTTTCTCACAAGTCAGATCTACCGGGCTGGAGACGGGCACAGCACCAGGGCTTTGCCTCGCCCATTAACCCTTGTCTCCCCACTCTTCCCAAAAACTTTGGAGTTGCAGTGGAAGTTGTGATGGTTCCTCCCATAGCCACCTCATGCCAAAGCAGCCCCACAGTCTCTGAAGCTCTGGGGCAGAGCCCCACATCAGCATCAGGGAAGTTGCCCCTGGCTGAATCATGCCAGGGGTGGCCAACTGCTGTGTGCCAGCCCGTGCTCCCAGTGATGCTGCCTTACCGCCTGTCAACCCACAGGATCCCTCCCTACACGGGACCTCTGGCTGAAAAGGGCCTTAGCCTCCCCATTCCCACCATCCTGTGTAACTGACTGCTTTTTTAGTCTTTCCTCCTAAAAACAGCTCCTTTGAGGCCGTAAGCACAAATATAGTTTAGAAGAGTAGGGTCCTAGAGGCTCCCAGGGCCCTCGGAACATTGCAGGCATGACACAGTACCCTACAAGAGAAAAAATGCCCTGCAGAAGTTAACATCAAATTGAATTCAGGGATGTATGCAGGAGCATAAGGCCTTAGCCTCTCAATAATTTCCACGGGAGCTAACTTTCAATCAAATAATGCAGTCAAAGTTCAAGCCAAAGAAAATGATCTCAAATAAGGAATGAACAGAGCTCAGCTAAAACTAGAATCAATAGAGTAGGGAACTTAATGACCTGTTCAACTTAGTATCATGTAATTGAGCCCAAATCATATTTAAGCAGATAGAAATCTGGCCTTACTGTTTGTTAATAGTTACTCATATTCCAGTAACAAGGCTACAAGAGTGTTCCTTTAAATGCACGTCATGTGTTCGCATTAGTACCCTACTCGAAGTAAGGGTAGCTGATTAACTCCAGCCAAGAGAGAAGAGTCAAATACAAATTAAATATTTAATGGCGTCAGCACATGCAGTGGAAGTAGATATGTAAATTATTGAAAAAAAAAAAAAAAGAATCCCCAAAGTAAGGAGAACTTTTTTTCAGCAGCATCCCTGTTTTAGGGGTTTCCAGTCTCTTTTATTCTGGAGAGTTGCACAATGACATACCCAGTGCAGCAGCTTGTGAGCCCACATTTTTCAGTCACAGTTTTCACAAAGGAGAAGTGTAGATAACACCAAACAGAAGGTGAATTGCACTTACGCAGTACGGTTTGTATGCTTTCAATCTGCAATTAATTTCATATGCGGTTTTTAAGACCTGTGATAGTTTTATTGTAATTAGCCAGTAATACACAATACCATGAAGCATTGTATCAAGCTGCAGAAGAGTATTTCCTTGCTTAGTCAACAGTGATGTTCAATGAAACTAACAACATAATAATGCATGAGATACATAGGACTGATTAGGGAAAGAAAAAAAAGGCTTAATTTTTGAAGAAAACTGTGTATCTGTCTGAGACGATCCCTTTCCTGATGACATCCTGCTTATTTCTGTCTTTGGAGGCTACAAGATAATGCTGAATCACGGTGCAATGGGAATAATTACTCTGTAGTAGAGTGGGCTTCCCCCCTGCCCTTTATTTTTTGAGCGATGGTTTCTGTGTTTAATTAGGACCAAACTGAAGCTCTCTGAGGTTAGCGAGCCTTTGGATTGATTCCAAGGGTGTTTCTGCCAGGGCTTAATGCTGCAATTTCATTGTGTCACTGGTTGAGCTTTCTTTCCCCTTTTGGAAGAATAACCAAAGTCTCAGTATACAGGGACAAGCTCAAAAATAATCAAGATACAACCCCATAGCTGGAAGACACTGTTCCCTAGCCAAGAAGTAGCAACTTACCGTGTTGGCCTTCAAAGCCCATTGGAACATAAACCAAAGTCAATTATTTAAATCAACAAGAATGTTAATGGAACCGTTAGTGGAGTATCAGGTTTCAGCCGTCTGTGACATGCAACATTTTGCGTTTTGAATCACATTAAAACTGTTTCGTAAGCAAAACAGGTGTTGTGACACTAGATAATCAACAGCAAACCATTTTACTTCACAGTACTACAGACAAGGAAGATAGCTGGTTACCACACCCCAGCAGAGGAAAAACAAACTTCTTGCAAGGTAAGCAATTTTTTCGGAAGTGCTAATTCAATTGCTTGTGCTTATGCAAAGATACCCATATTGGGGCATCAATATTTTCATTACACTGTGGACCTCAACAATCAATTATTGTATCTGCAGCACAGTTTCTCTCTTTTAATCAGTCTTTCAAGGTCTCCTTTTTCTGTTTGTCATATAGATTAAATATAATTAAAAGATAGTGCTGCAAAAAGCAGGTGACTGCCGTTGCTTAAAACTATTATTCCATTAATATCTGTATTTCTTTTCTTCAGCTGGTCTTCATGAAATTCAATATATGGAAGACTGATTCAAAGGACATCCAGTTAATAAACAGAACTAGTCTTATCAAGTCAATTTTCTATTACACTTGCCTTTCAGTATGCTGGAATTTTAGACAATGTTCATTTCAAAAGTCTTCACATTTCTGTAAATATTCTGACTTGAGGCATGAGGAAAAGACAGTACTACTTATTATTTGAACAATTCTCCATTTAAAAGAGCTTTGTTTATCTCTGCTTCATTTTATTATCCTGGATTTTCAATTTTGGGTACTTGGAGAGACCATCTGAGCTGTTTGGGAGTTCAGGTCCAGTTCCCTGGGGCCAAAGACATCACAATATGGCAGAGCAAGAAATCTGAATTTTACATTGCACGCTTGTAGCTTACTCAGTGACAGATTATATGTGTTGGAAGAATTATTATTATTATTATTTTTTATTTCATTTGAGTTGGTAGTAAAAGCTTTTGTTTTCTTTTCTCTTGTTTTAAGTACAACTAAGCACAACTTAACATGATCCAGCAGTGTGCCCAGGTGGCCAAGAAGGCCAACAGCATTCTGGCTTGTATCAGGAATAGCGTGGCCAGCAGGAGTAGGGAAGTGATGGTGCCTCTGTACTCGGCACTGGTGAGGCCTCACCTCGAGTGCTGTGTTCAGTTCTGGGCCCCTCTGTACGAGAGGGACATTGAAGTGCTGGAGCGTGTCCAGAGGAGAGCTACCAGGCTGGTGAGGGGTCTGGAGACCAGGTCATATGAGGAGAGGCTGAGGGAGCTGGGCATGTTCAGCTTGGAGAAGAGGAGGCTGAGGGGAGACCTCATTGCCCTCTACAACTCTCTGAAAGGAGGTTGGAGAGAGGTGGGTGTTGGCCTCTTCTCCCAGGTGAATAATGACAGGACCAGAGGAAATGGTCTGAAGTTGTGGCAGGGGAGGTTTCGATTAGATATTAGGAAGAATTACTTTACTGAAAGAGTGGTCAGGCACTGGAACAGCCTGCCCAGGGAGGTGGTTGAGTCACCATCCCTAGAGGTATTTAAGAAACGTCTAGATGTGGCACTTCAGGGCATGCTCTAGTGGCAGAGATTGTAGGGGGTTCTTTTGTTGTTGGGTTTTTTTTGTGTGTGTGTGTGTATGTGCTTATAGTTGGACTCGATGATCTCAAAGGTCCTTTCCAACCATGAAGATTCTATGATTCTATGATTCTAAGATTCTAAGCTGGGCCTCCTTCTGCTATTTCATGAGTATTTCAAGCTCCTCTCTGGACTGGTATCCTTGACAGAGGCTTTTCTTTACTGTCTTGTCTAAAGACATCAAAACCAGCTTGTTGTTCCAAGCTAGGTAGCACTGGACTACGAGAAGAGAGAAAAAACATTATATTTTGTTTGCACAATATATCACAAGTCACGGTGTTTTGTTACAGGAACTTTTGATCGGTAGAGGCAATTGTCAATAGACTGGTCAATAGGCAATAGGCTGCTAGCAAAAGGTTATACATTAAATAATTATATTTAATTTTTCTGCAGCACTAGGTTATGGAACAAAATCTTGTAGTTTCTGCATTGGGGCTACTACACTTTAGACATCTGTAATACCATCTGGAAAAAGGAAGAAACATTTGTTTTGGGACTTGAGTTCTTCCAAATGACCACCATATAATTGAACCATCTATTTTTACTGCATAACATACATAACCTCCAAAAGTGTGGGTGCTCCCGTTATGTACCCATGGTCCACAGAGCACAGGGCTTCAAAAGAGTAGTTTAGGTAAACTGATATAATTTGTAACTTCTAATTCTTTGCAGGAGCCTTGAATTTACAGTGGCATTCACAAAATAAGCAATCGCAATGGGTTTACAAATAATAGACAACTAGAAAAGGTGTCAGGGTGAACCTTTTTTGGGTTATAATCACAGAATCATAGAATGTATTGGTTTGGAAGGGACCTCTAAAGGTTATCTAGTCCAACCCCCCTGCAGTAAGCAGGGACATCTTTAACTAAATCAGATTGCTGGCTTTAAACATCTCCAGGGATGGGGCCTCCACCACCTCTCTGGGCAACCTCTTCCAGTGTTTCACCACCCTCATTGTAAAGAACTTCTTCCTAATGTCTAATCTAAACCTACCCTGCTGTAGTTTAAAACCATAGCCCCTCGTCCTATCACTGCATGACCTTGTATAATGCTGCTGGATGTATTGTGCAAAGATTTGCTGGAGAAAAGTTACATAGCAGTGGAAGGAAAAGCAGTGTACATCTCCAAATCTCTAGAAAGAGTTAACATTTCCTTTTTCAGGTGCTGGATATAAACACTGGATCTGAAACCATGTCCCGACCCAAATCACTGGAAATTTTGTCATTAATTAGGATGAAGCTCATATTCAGTGTTTAAAATATATGTCAATGACTACTGAAATGCACAGCTCTTCTGTCTAGCTTAGGTTGTTTGTTGCACTTCTCGTGACCTGTTGGGCTGATATTGCCCTGAAAACAGGGAGGACCTGGACTGACAGAAGTTCTGCGTCTTGATACCCAACATGCCAGTGGCCCTGAAATGCTTGCCTTAAATGGAAAATTCGCTCTGTCTACAAACAAGGCTTGAAAAGAAACAGAAAATCATTAAAAATTACAAAGGAAAGTACCAAAGATGCTTGGGCCTTGATTTTGCAGTCTGTTTTTATTGAACAAATCTGTGAGTGCTAGTGCAGCAGGACTAATGAATGCATTGATGCACTCTGCTCCTTTATGACTTGACTGAGATCCCTGTTGCAGCATGAAATGAAGGCTTCTGTGTTTGAAAACAAGTGGGTTCTGCGGAGATGGATTTCTGCCCTCCAAGGGTCCATCCCACAGATTCGACCCTGTGGGAAGAGAGTCTCACTCTTGGTGCTTCTGGAAGATGCTTTCTTGCTTTCTTCTGAAAGTGTTTCCACTCCTCTTCCTCCAACATTTTTGTGTCTTTCAATTCCTGCAGCCTTTCCTCAGTGCCAGGGAGTAGTTATTAATCAAGACATCAGTCTATTGTGCTGATCAAAATGGAGACATTTTCCCTCCAGAATTTCCATTTTCTCCTATTTAAATGGTCAGGGAAACAGTCTGCCTATTTGCATTGCAAAGCATGAAGTTACAGGTCAGGAATCATCTTAACTTTGTCTGAGAGCACCCAGCTTGATGGGTTGTGGTCTGTGGCTTGGATTTAGGCATTGTCAAACTGCAAACAGTAAATGTCATGGAAAGTTGACTGAAACAGGATGAATTTTGGAAAAAACCCAACCTCAACAGCATCTTTTATTTGTCCATAATGCATGAAGAAAGATTTTTATACAAACCATTTACCATAGGCATAAATTAATGTCTAACACTCTTGTCAGAAAGAGGAAGCAAATTTGCATGAAGCACTTTGATGTATTTGTTAACTGACCCTTTTCCTACTTCCTTTAATTAGAATTTCATATCTGGTAAAATGTATCATTTGTTTCTGATTGCTACGTACCAAAAGAGGAAGGAGACAGTCATTTTAGAAGAAGTTTTCACACCTGGTCTATATATAGCTAAATACATCTATTTCATAGCTAGCTTGCAGAGTGGATTAAAAAAAAGATAAATTACTGCACCATTTATCTGACCTTTCAAAACAACCATTTCCATAGTGAGATGGAGATGGAATTAGAGAAGGTCTAATTAATTTCTTTCTGTTTTCCTTCTCACATTGTTTCTCTAAAGACCTTTAGTCATCTTTATACTTTTTAGAAAATAAACAGGGAATTAGGGTTCATATATATTACTGCTTTCTCTAGACACAGTCCTAGAAAGGGAGTGAAAAGCCGCAGGAAGGGGATGGACTCAGTAGTGCTGCTCTCCATCCCAGGGAGGTGGTCAGTCGAGCAGATACTAAGGCTGAGAGGTGTCCTCCCTTTGCGCCACAGTGTTGTGCTAAATTAAAACTGACTTTGCCAACTGCACAAGCCGTCTGTGGGGGCCACTTTGCTCTCAAAGAGAGAAGGTACCTTTGCACCTATCCACCTGGCTGCTCTCTTGTGTTTCCTCCCTGTCAATAAAACCATTCACTATTGTGGACCATTTAATTTGATTATTGCTGTTTGTAGCCACAGGCTACTTCCGAATGTAATTATTAGCCTGAGACGTGTTATTCTTAAGAAATGACTGCTGCTTCAGTGTCCCATTATTTCCTGGTTCCCCTGGGCTCTGCTCAGTGGCAACTGAAACCCAGACCTCCTGGATGAGGCAGAGAGGCTCAGGACACCTCAGCAGAGTAAATAGAAAGTCATTGCCATAACACGTCTTGTTAAGCATAAACACTCAGCACAGCAGGGTCTTTGAAGGCTACCGGCAACCCAGTGCAAACAGGACACCTATGAAGCCCATCCGCCTCCCACTGAAGGGTCAGGAGCAAAGTTGCTATCAGCTAGACCGAGCACTCAGGATAAAAACAGCAATGCAGGCTGTAATCAGTATCAGCCCAAACTGTTTTATTGCCTCTTCTAGGTAAGTCAGCTAGGAAAGGATTAAGGACAATCTGTCTTGCAGGTAGCCCAGGAGAAGACGTCACAAAGGAGACTGTGAAACGATGAGAAGAGTGATGGCAGAGGCCATTAGCTCATGTTGTTTAGAGTTTTTGCTTTATTTTCTGCAATCTGTGGACTCTGTCTTTCCTCAAAGCACTTTGAAGAAACTTGAAACAAACCTGAAATGGAAGAGGGTTGACTTCTACCTCTTGGCTGGACAGTCATGAAATCCCACTAATGCACTCTCTCCCTTACCAATTTCCCACCTCATGAGGGCAGTTCAACATGGAGGAAAAAAGGCAAGGAAAAGGGTTTCTGTGAATCTGTTTTGGTCAGCTAATAGACGACAGTACTGCAAGATTTTAGCTTACTAGAAATACAAAGTGCTCCTGACTGCATGCATTGCCTGAGAAATCTTTGCTGGCTTTCCAGCACCATATTATAACCCCTTCATAGCTGGCTCAACTGAGAACCATGAGCTGTTTTCTGAGAACCTATTTGAGATCTTCGTTACCAGTGTGGTTCCTCTCCTTCTGAGGCACTTGCAGCGCCTGTCTCTGGGTGCTACTTACATCACATCAGGCTCCAACACGTTACCCAAGTCTCATCAAAATAGAATGAACCAAGCCTTACCAGGTATTGCAATATTTACCAGGAATGATGGCTCGAATGTCTGCATGGCTTTCTATCTGCTTTACTGCAGGCTCCACATCTCAGACACTGCACAGTTACACGTGGCTGTATCCAAGGAAAATGCAGCATTCTGTGAATTGGCTTCACAGTCTTTCTGTTCTTAGTTAAGGGGACACCTTTGCAAGGAAACACAAGGGTACTCCAAATCTCCCCATAGCACACACGGGGCGAGAGCAGAGGGAAGGAGACAAATTAATTTCACACCTGAATTAATTTCCCTTGGCCCTTGGCATGCCCAAAGGAAGACGAGCATTCACCCAGGCTCACTGGAGGGTGAATCAGTTCCCAAGTGCTGAGTAGTCTCTGAAGAAGCTCATTTCTTTTAATTGGCAGTACTGGGAGCCTGGGCTCCTCACAGAGGAGACAAAATTAGATGCCCAAAGATAAGTGGGGTGGGGAATCCGAGTCAAGGATCCTGGGGACAAAAACTTTATCGAATGTTGAGGGAGGAAAAAAAATTTAAAAAATCATGTGAGGCTTTTGTAAAAGCTGCCCTTACAAATGGGTCCAGGAACCATGAAGTTAGACCGCAGAGATTGCAGTTCCTCAGTTTGAACCAGTTGTCTGTCTGATAAAGCTTTTTTGTGCCTTTTATCTCCCTCACCTCCCAGTCTCCAGAAGTTGCAGTGCCTACAGCTCAAGTGATGCACATACATTTCAAAGTTTGCTGGTTTCATAAGGTGTATGAACAGAAGATCAGGCCTTAGGCCCTGAAATAAGACACAGCACAATTTGAGAATCAAAGATTTTGGGGTCCTGGTTGTAGATTTTCTGTAAATCTCCTTCTGCCAAACACTCCCAGGAAAACTTTGCCAGTGTTGTTAACAAATGCCTGTTTTAGAAAGGCTGGTCAGTTGAACCCATAAATATATAGACAGCTGTAGCACAAAAATATGCAAACAACATCTCCCACATTTTAAAATCATTAAGAATATCTTGAGAGACACCTGCGCCATCATAGTGGTGTAGTAGACACACATTCACAATGACAATCCTTTCACTTTTTTTTTACTCCTACTTGTTACATAAAGAATTATTTTTTCAGAAATGTTTATAGTGAAATTTTTAAATCCAAATTACCGCTTTGCCAACATTTTGTTGCATATTCATAACCACTTGTGACATGATGCCAGCTGCTGAATTAATTATTTAGTGAATATTTAGCGTGACACTTGAAGGAATGTGATGAAAGTGCTGGCTCTAGATCCTATTTTAAGAATTCTTATTAACAAGTGCTAGAAATACCTCAAGGTATGTTGCAGTCCTGGAGATCATGTATTACAACAAAAGAAAGTGGAGCAGCAAAACATTAAATTCCTTAATTTCCATGTAAGATGTTGAGGAAGTGAACTCAGTTGGAGGGACCTGTCCTTTGCTAGCTTGCAATAAGGAAAAGCTTTTAGTCTAGATAGAAAAAAAGGTAAATACCCCACTGACACATCTTTACACATGGAAATGTAAGATGAGATATTCTACTTTTCATCCATGCACCTTTTCTTTCATCCTTTCTTTCCTTTCCTTATTCCTTCTATGGGCTATTTCATATAAGTATTGCAATTAGATATTGCAAAAGCTTATTCAGTCGCCTAGTTCAAAGCCTTGCTAATTCTGCTTTCCCTACAATAAAAGGCATTTTCTAGATGATTGAAGTTTAGTTTAGCATCAAATGTCCCAGAGAGTAGATCTTCCACCATTTCCCATAGGAACCCATGTCTCAGTCTTATAGACCTTCTGTGATGTGCAGCTTAACTTTTCTGGCTCAAATTTCATCCCACTGCTTCCGACTATAAACCCCCACAGCTTTACAGAATCTCTCTTCAGACTTACCGTCTTCAGGCTGCCACTGTTCAAGACACGAAGTGTTGATTTCTACTTATCTAAGATTCTTTATATTTAAGATGGGATTTTCTGAATGGGACACGTTAAGATAAGATTTTGAGATAGGAAGCTGGTATTCTCCTAAGTGCTGACTATGACTGCAGGCATTGCTTGGATCTCAACACTTTCATAAACTCAGCAGTCAGCCTTTGGCTATTAATTCTTTTAGGCAGCCACATCGTTTTCAGCTTTCCCTCAGTCGCATCTCATGGGACTGAAAAACACAAGAGTGGTCATCAGAGGCAAATCTACCAAGTGGAAATATAGGGTGACGGCCACAGCCATTTTTCATGTCCTTTCTTGAGTTTCTCTATCTATCCCAAACTTTTAGCTCTTTATGGAATAGAGCAACTCAATTTGAAATTATTACATGGTTACATCTGGGAAAAAGTCTTTTGACCTGGGTGCTCATTTCATTCCAGACCTGATACTTCCCTTCCAACAGATGCCATTCATAACTAGAAGAAAAGCACAAAAAGCCACTTTTCATTCATTTTCCCTGTTTCAAGTTCCAATGAACTTTAGTTTCATAGCCTTCAGGGGCATCTCTCCTGCTTCTGAGGGTTTTCTGCCACGGTCCAAAAGGGAGAGTACTTGAGGTTGTGATGTGAGAGGTGCTTAAGGCAACTTCAGAAATATACTCTGAGATTAATGTGACGGATTTATCTATTCTTTAATTCCTTTGTGAAAGAGAAAGGATACAATTTTAACAAAAGAAAATTCTTCTTTAAAATCTTGACATTTGAACACGTAGAAGTAAAAATGTATACAAAGATGTGTAAAATTAAAAGGAAAATCTTAATAGAAATAGATTCTGACCTCTGTTTAAATCACTATCTGGACAAGTTCCTCATGGGCTGGGGGGTAGACAGGGTGAGGAAGAGAAAGGAATTGGACACTCAGTCAGAAGACAGCTGTGAAATTCCCAGCATTGAATATTTTCAAATCAACACTTGCATCAGTTCCATGGACTTGAAAGCTATTGAAGCATAACTTTAAAAAATAGGCTCGAAGAACGTAACTTGAAAGGTTTCTGCACCATAGAAAGAAAGATATTTAGAAACAATTTCAGTAGTTAAGCTTGAAATCCCTCATCTGCAGACATCTGAAGTGTGAATAGATATTTTTTAAAAGTCGGGAATTTGAAACTTCTGGTAAAAATACTCTTCAAAGGTGATAACAGCAACTGTGAATGAAGATGTAGAGATGAAATCCTGTCTGCAGCCACCAGCACTATTTTTTTAACAGTGAATGGTATCCCAAAGAAGACTACTGTGTTTTTCTCTGTGGCTGGGCGTGAGGTCCCCCAACAGTCCAAAGAATGGCATTGATCAAGAAACAGGAAAAAAAATCTTTAAAAAGGAATTGATGGTTTTCCCATATTTGATAAATCTCTGTAAAATTTTCCCTGTCAGCCTTTTGCAGTCCTATAAAGAAAATGACAGATTGCTTTGCCTGGCACTGCCCCTCTCAAAGCATCCTCCCTGTTAGACAGCTCTTGGGATCCACTAGTCTAAACGGTGTCCTCCACACCCAAGGTCTTGGCTGTGCCATGATGGCAACATCCCTCCGCATACCATGAGCCGTGACTTCCCCCGGGTACTCTGATCTCCCTGCTGGTTACGGGCTGTGAACTCCACCAGAGAGCTTTTAATGCAGTCTTTATCTTTACTTCTCGACGTCCGTCTTGCCATGTCTGCTGGGCCTCTTCTGCTCCTGTGACTTGTCAAGATGATGGATGTATTAAATAGCTGGTTAACTACCTGTGATGTTATACAAATAAAGAAAGGGAACAGGGAGAACATAATTTCCCAGGAAGTAACCTGGGGACGACATTATTAGCTCTACATTATTATGGGTGAGCAACAAGTACTTGTTGCTTAATAAAGCAGGGGCAAATATTAACAGCTGCTACCAGAAGAGCATACTGCGTACAATAATCAGAAACAAGCTGCCGATGGGCTGTGTAATAGAATTACAAATCAGTAAAGAAAAACTAGCGCTCTCTCTGACAGGTTGGTGTAGGTAGAGATGAGATAATTATGACCAAATAAATACCACAACAATAAAAATTCATAGGGAGGGCAGTTTCAGGCAGAGGCAGGCTGCAGTGCAGAACTAATGAGCAAAATTCAACACTCTTTAGCTGCAAAATGGAGATTAATTTGCTTTGTTATAAGGCACAGCTATTAAAAACCTCACAGGCCTACAGATACATTGCAATGCAGAGCTGTTGAAATGAGATTTCTATGTCCGATTTGTACTCTTACAATTATGCATGAGGCTTTTGCATATTATTTGAGAGGCTGAGATTATTAATGATTAAGAATCATTTATATCGTCTTCGAAGTTACATCCTCTTTTACAAAACTGATTAAGATGTGCTTGCTCTCTTCTCCCTCTCATCTTTTTCTTTCTCCTTCCGGACATGTGTCAATTAATGGACAAATATTGCTTTCTCCACTCACGACAGTATCCAAATGCATTTTTAGGGAAGCGTGAAAATCACATCAAACTGCCAAACTTTTGAGGTCCACTCATTATCAGACCAGATCACCTGTGTTTAGCTGTTATCAGGTGTTCAGAAGATTTTCAGAAATATCGAAAGCACATCGTGGCAAGAGAGTCAGCTAGATAGGCTCTGCCAGACGAAGAAGGTCCGTATCTCAGCACCACATTGCCTTCACAGGCCTTTGTCCTATGACAGACCAGGCTGGCAGACGGTACCAGACAGACTACCAGAATCACAGGATAATTTAGGCAGGGATGATCCCCAAAGGTCGTCTGGTCCAGCCTCTGCTCAGAGCAGTGCTGGTTTCCACATCAGCGCAGGCGTTGCTGGCAGCAGCTGTTTATAGGATCTCCCACGTGAACTTCAAGCCAGCTGCATCTGCATCTGGATGCTTCCTCCCTGCTCTGTCCTTGTGTCCAGCTATTCTTCTTGAACTCCTGGCTTTTTTTTGGCCTTCTTTCCTCATCCTTTATTTCACTGTATACCAGGAAGGAGATCCCTTTTTGCTACAGTAGCACTGAGTCCACCTTGATGCTACCTCCTTCTTTCAAACCTTTTTGGGTGAACCCCCCACAGCTATTATAAATGTTATTTCCACTCCATTCCTCTGCCTTTCTTTGGTGTTTTGCCTTTAAACTCTGTTTACATAGGAAATAATTTGGGGCAGTGTCTGTCACATCTTAAAACCTCTGTAAAGTGTCATAGGATATCATGGTGTCATCCAGCAAACCAATAATAATGAGGATAATGACTTCTTTCGTAGCTGTCAAACTTACTTTGTCAAGAACTCAATTCTTAAAAATACAGAACATGAAATGTTTGTCTTGACTTTCTGTCAAAAACATAAAATTTCAAGTGTGTATGAATTACATTTGTTATCATTCTTTTCACTCATTTATGTAATCAACCTGCAAAAATGTTAGATATGCAAAAGCACATTAAGTGACATGTTGTCAGTTTATAACAGTTTCATACTGTTAAAATAGTGATTTATACTGTGTCTGCTGTAGCTCTCACGTTGTAGCGTCTCACTAATGCTTGCACTTAACTGCATTAGCTTAATAGCATTGCCTGCTGATTCAGGACTTGCATGTTTCCTCTGTGAAAGATTTTTGTTCACATCAGTTTCAAAAACAACAAAAAAAAGAAATTTTGTGAAAACATAATATTCCTTTTTTGCACTTAACAAAATATTTTTTTTACATATTTGTTTTTTCATAATTCACTGGGGGATAGTTGGGTGTCCTTAAGCTGAGGTATTTTCTGGGAGCATCTAATTGTAGGAGTATACTTACAGAAATATCTCTTTGGCTTCATGGGGGTAATTTCACTGAACTTCATGAGTTGCTTTCTATATAACTGTGAAAATGATATGGTCTATAACATATATATATATATATATATATGTATATATAGAAAATAAGCTTGAAATTATGAGTAAGACTGTTTACTACCCAAATAAACTGGCAGTCTTCGTAGGATTATTTGAAAAGCTTGAAGGAAAACAAAAGCTGAAGTACAAACATTTTGTAGCCTGTAAGGATGATTTTGTACAAAAGCAGAACACAATAACATCTGCCTAATAACTGAACATTCATCATTGTACAAAATACTGAGAAATAACTTCAAACATGTATGAGCAATGGCTTATTCTAGCAGATGAAAGCAGATTTTGCTGTTTGCACATATCTGATCAGCCATAAAGCATCTTATGTAACAGGACAGAGGTACATTTTATTCTTTCTTCTTCTGTGATTAGACACAGGATCATCTCATTATACAGCTGAGTGAAACCAGAAGAGGCTCTTCGCTTCTTTATAAAACTCACAGTTGGAACCTTTTTTTTTCTCTTGTCTCATTTCCAAAAATACATGTAAGCACATTAAAGAAGACTTAGAAAACCTCTCTACAGTCCTCACACAAAAAATATTATGTATGTGTCAACTAGGTACTTGGTGACTTTGCAAGTTATGAGCACTGCTGAAGTTGTACACACTACCTGTTCGAAGGCCTTCAGAAAAGACCAAACCCATTTCAGGATGACAAACTGAATGTTCTCATGGTCTTGCCTGGCCTTAAAATGTTTATTTTGATTTCTGCATTGCTCAGGAGTTGTGCTCATCACAATTCTCCTGCTTCATTAGTTTTTTTGTGCGACTAGCCACATTAATGAACTTGATTGGGTCCTTCCAATATATTTAGGTGTCCATTTGTAGACAGGCTTCAACCCCCTGCAACTTCCAAAAAATTAGTCGTCTAGATACAGGCTGGGGAAAAGGCTTCCTTGTGCCTAATTTAGTGAGGGACTGAAACTGGAGGTCCTGGCTGCCAGTGATGGAGTGACAGAGTTGGGAAGGGAGAGAAAAGCCCTCCAAACAGCATACTTCCTTCTTTCCTGTCTCTGGTCTACAGAACTAGTTCTACATTATGAAATTAATGACTGCCAGAAGGCATTGCCAGGCCCTGGAATGAGACTTGTTGTACTGACACTGACACTGGGCCAAATTCCTGGGCACAGCTCAGATCACAGCATGGCCAAGCAACCATTCAGAAGGGCGGCTTGCATGCAGCCACTGTATTTTGGGAATTAAGAGCATTAATAGTGTAAACCTGGGCTCTTCTCTGCCATTTGGCCTCAATGCCTTAGCATCCTTATTTGCCAGTATAGACACAGTCCAAATGAAATGTAATCAATGGATTGAATAGCACCAGTTCCTTTTCCTTAGCCCGGCTTCTCAACCAATTAGCCAAAATTGAGTAAGAGCTTGCAACTTGACTTTACACCATTGGTTTCTAAACTGCTTACCTAATTCTTTTCTTTAAATTTTCCTTGGTGTAATATCAGAAGAATTGTACAAGTCATTCAGTGCTGAGACCATAAACCAATCCACACATTCCTAATACCCTATTATTTAAAAATGGGAACTGACCAAAGCTAGATTGCAAACTCATCTCTCATAGTGTTGAGAAATTACTCACTGAAAGATCCTCTTTGATTTCAGCGAAGCTGGTAAGGGAACAGTGACATGTTAAAATAAAGAATTTTTCACTCACAATATTCTTATTAAAAGTTTTTACAGTCCCTGCATATTAATTTAATATGTCCCAATGCTAAACTGTAGATGAAATTGGCATTTTAATTAATGCTATTTGTTTTGAAATGCATATATGTAACATTTTATATAATTTCTGAAAACAAATGAACGCTCTGTTCAAGAATTGGAGCCAGCAATGCCAGATCTGCCCAGAAACCAAATAAAACCAGTGAAAGCAAGAACAGTATGTGCCTTTTAAAACACAGGCATGTTACTAGAGCATTACTGGATGAAATTCGAAGCCCAGCACTCTCTATATGTACAACCTGGTTGGCAATTAAGTTCTTTTATTTGCTGTGTGTCTAGAAAAGCTTCCACCACTTATTTGTTAAGCCAAACAATTTTTTCAGTATTCCACATCCTTTTGAAACTGAATGTGTTGAGCCCCATCAGTCAATATTGACTCCTCTACCATTTATTATGTTTACAAAAGCTGCTCTGGAAGCTGCCTCATGCTGTAGCAGAAGAGCAGCTTCAGCCTGTAAATCTCTTGCTAGCTCACTTTTAAGACTAACGTATTAATACATTATGAATTATGCCTCTGGATTGCACCGTGTATTGCTCTCCAGTACGAAAAATAATTTATCAGCTTCTGTAGCCACCTCCATAATCTTAACCCAGATGTGATCTGCAGTATATTTACTTGTCTTATAACTCACTTGTAAACAGACAATCAATCTTGGTCCAACAAAGCCCAAAGATACACTAAAGGCAATGCAAAGACTCCCCATATAATATTATATGCTCATTTTGCCCTAGATGAGAACATTAGGCAACAAAAAGTGGCCCAGATGGTTTTTTGGTACTTATTGCAGGATGGTTGCTTTTGTTCTTAAAATGTCCCAAATATTTGGATGTAAGAAGCCTATACCCTTCTCCTCAGAAATTTCTGGACTATGCTGTGCCTGTAGTTGGAAAAGATGATTTTTGCAAGAGCCATTAATTAGTGTGGAGCACCCACCCCACCTCATGCCCTACAAGCTGAGATTTGTGACTGCCAATAAATCTCCATGTGATTGCTAAAGTCCCTTGCCTGCTCCTGTCCTTCACCATCCCACTCCAACAAGGCCTTCAATCTGGATTTGCTTTTTCTGGGTTCAGTTTTTTTCTGGAAGTATTCTGCTGCACCATACAAACACAAAATATTTGTGGAAATTTGAACTTTTAAACCTAGAGTGTGTATCCAACAATGGTTCCTGTGAATTCATACCTCCAGTGAAGGGAAATCCATGAAACAGCTTCTTCAGTCCATTGAAGCTGCTTTTCTCTTTCTTTCCACTGCTCTGGATAGCACTCCTCCCCCTCCTCTTGCCTCCAGCTTCTTTGTGCATCTGGGATTGATGGTTACTCAATAACAAAGAATTAGGTACCTCCAGGAAATGTGCCACTTTATGAATTGGTTTTCATACACACTGTAACATTAAGTTCTCTAAAAAGAAGATATGCTGGAAAATAAAGGTATGCTGTGAGAAATTTAATTGCATTTAGCTAGTGCCCCAGTCCTGAGTGCATGGCTGGACTAGTGCTGCTGTTGGCACAAACGTATGCTAAAGTCTTTGCAGCATCCTAGAGAAGTAAGCAGCAAGCTTGCATTACAAAGTGTAGCCCGATATTTTGTTATAGATTTGACTCTGAGCTTCTTTGCAAATCTGTGTTTCCTACTTTCCTACTTCTGTTACATCAGTGTGAGTAAGAGGAGTGGCAGACTGAGTTGAGCAACAACTTTCCAGTGTTTGTTGAACCTTAGCCTTTGTCATTCCTCTTCCTCACACCTTTCTGTAAGGACTGCATAGTCTTTGTCAGGAAAGATATCTTTAATATCAAATCTCTCTTAATGTCTTTATCATAAAAAATCTTTACTATATTTCAAGAAATACATAAAAATTATGGAAAATCTTGTACGCGTTGGGCTTATGAGTCATTACTATACACAACTATACATAGTACCATTGTGCCACTTCAAAATGATGTTGTTCAAGTTGGAAAATTCTCTTGGAAGTTACAAATCAGGTAAATAGAAAGACAATTTTACACATAATTGTTAAAGTAGGCTGGGTTTCAAACTAATAATTCATCCATAGAACGTATCCTAGAGATACATCAGAAATGTTCTCTTATTATGATAGGGGCCTCTTGGCAGTACAGCACAGCAGTTAGCCGGAAAAAAAAGCTCTGCTTCATTTTGTTCAACCAAGGGAACTGCAGCAGAACCTCATTTGAGTATCAGGCTCAGGCAGAAACCAAGTGTGCTTGATGTTCTTTCCATTCCCATGAACAAAGGCTCGAGCAGCAGCGCTGAGATGCAATCAGTGCCAGAAGACCTTCCTCACCTCCGTTCAAAATAAAAGCTGCACTTGGAATTTCATCAGCTGGATCAGTATTCTTTCCTGGAGTTTGGTTCTAAGAGACCAAGAAGATAGGTGACTTGTTTATGCATTTCTTATTTTAAGCATATTTAAATATAAGATAAGAATCACACTTGACTAAATAGAATCACTTTCCTCTGTCATTAATCATAATGGGGGAAACACATCATTAATCATTATGGAGCAACATACAATATGCTATTCTCTTATTTAAAATGTAACAGAGCTGAACTCTCACATACAATAAGACAGGGCTGCAAAACGGCCTAATATATGCAATATAGAATCATAGAATCATAGAATCATAGAATCATAGAATTGTTGAGGTTGGAAGGGACCTTTAAGATCATCGAGTCCAACCTTTAGCCTACCCTGACAAGAGCCACTTCTAAACCATGTCCCTCAGTGCCCCATCTACCCTTTTTTTAAACACCTCCAGAGATGGTGAATCCACCACCTCCCTGGGCAGCCTAATATATGCAATATATGTAAGTTAAGATTCCAGTGACACCTACATTGTTCTATACAACTAAAGGAACGTTTAATTTCCAGTATTAAACTAAATTATTTTTTTAAAATTAAAGTTAAATTTAAATTACCTTCTCCGCTGGGAAGTAAGACACACTTCCCCTGAGTAAAGGAACAATAATCCCTCTTTAGAATTTGCAGAATAGGAAAAGGGAATAATAGGTGTCATAATAGCATTTTGGTTTAAAGATTCGGACTGTTATTTTTTTTTATTATTGTGTATCTAGGAAGAAGTTTAACTTATTTGTACACAGATGACGCATGTTTACCTCCCTTTTTCTCGTGATGCCATATGGCTCCCTTATGAATGTTATGACTGCTGACACAGTCTGAGGGACTCAAAAATGGAACAGATGACTACTGGAAAGTAGAAAGTGTTTGTAATTAGTTCTTGAGCTTCTGGTGGAGATGTGCCACTGTAACATTCCCTCCACCCTCCTCCATCTCCTAAAAAAGAATATATATGAACAGGAACTATAAGGTTTTGGGGGGACAAGTTTATTCTTCTTACCACAGAGTTGCTACTTGAAGAGAATACTGTAGAAATAAATTGCCATTGAGAGTGACTCTTGAAATGTAAAAGGCTAAAAATATTATTTTGTTAAACGGTATACTTTACATTTCTAGGATTTGAATCTTCACAGTTCACTCATAAATACTCCTTTTCACAAATGTCATGGGGGCCTGTCAATAATTTTTATTTCAAGACAAGGTAAATGGTTAATGAATTCAGTTCAAGTTGGTTATCTCGGGTAAGGAATGCAAGCAGACACATGCAAGAGTAAAAGCAGGATCCAATAGCAGTAACCAAACATGTAAGTAAAAACGGCAGTTCTCTTGATTAGCAAGAATTGTGTAAAGATATTAAAATCAATTTGGTCTCTCATCTGCAGGTCTTGGAAAGTGGTGGGAAGAGATAACAGGTCTTCACCCAGAACTGGCCTTGGAAAGACCCCAACTGCTCCTGTCCTGCAGAAACAATTCACCCAGGCAATGCAGGGGTAAAGTCATTGGGTAAATTCTAAGCAAGGATATAGGGGCACAGCACCCTCTGGGGCACAGCAGAAAGGGGCTTTCCTCAGGGCTTATATGAGAATCATCAGAGTTGATTCACAGACTTTGTTTTCTCTCATCGGTGGCGGGCTGCTTGTCTGCAGTCATAATATATGGTGTACAAAATGTTCCTTCAGAATTAATTTTTTAAAACCGGGCCATTATTGAATGAGTAAATTCATGTGGGCAGTTCCAAGGGGACAAGGATTTTGCCACCTCCCCAAAAAGATGCTTGAAATGCAAAGAGTTCTTATGTCAGATCCTACAACGCTCATGAACCTTGGCCCTGTTGTTGGCAGATGTAAACTCTTCCAGAGAGTTGCACTGGAAAAGACAGTGTCAGGTAGATGTACTAGAGCCTGAGGACAGAAAAAAGACAAACTGGAGGAGAGATGGTTGGCAGAACTACCAGTGACTCATTGAAATCACTAGCACTGTAAAGGGAAAACGTGCATCCAGCGCAGCTTTTAATTGTCAAAAACTACAGCTACTCTTACTATCAAGAATAAAATGTTGTAGAAGAATGATTGTAGCTATAAAAAACCTACAACAGGCTTACTACAGTATTTTTGGCTGCTAGTGAATAATGCTATAACATATTTATTGGGCAAAGAAGGAGACCCGAAGAAAACAGCTTTAAAAGATTAATGAGTTCAGCAACCAGACAGAGTAACAAACACCCGAAAAATAGTCACACTTGCTATTGAGACAATATTATGTAAGTGCTTTTGTTTCCACTGTGGAAAATTAATTCTTGAATTTACGGTATTCTATATAGATGGTATTTCTAGGGTTTTGCATCTTTCACTGAATACAACTGTGTTCTGGTGTGCCCCAAAACATGCAGGGTGTCAGTTCAGTGTTTTCTGGCTTTTTTTTCCCTTTAGAAAGACTGAGCTTTAAAGTCTATTGCAAGACTTCTCATTTTTCCTTGGGTTTGTAAAAGCGATGAGATTTTTCTTTTTTTTTTGTCTCTCCTGAGAGTGTTAAAGGATAGCTTATTTGTAGGGATGTTCCTGCTTTTATTTGTGCCATTTCTTTGGTTTGCCGGGAATAGCAAATAGGAACCTTTTTAAATAAGCGTTCATACAGATACAGAATAAATCTATGGCCACTCTTGTCTCCTCATGGCAACAAGGCTCCTGAGACTCTTCTTTGTGGGCTGTCCATCTCTCTTCCCATTATGCTGCTTTGGCCCAACTGCCTCCATCCAAGGTCGCAAGTAGCACAGTTCCCCATCTCTGGGGCAGGAGCACTGCTTTTTTCTTACACTACTGAAGCCTAGAGGTGTATTTGGGAATGGGTCATCAGTTGTATCCCATTCTCTGCCTTTCCCAAAACCTGCAGGGCAGATGCTAGATCTCTGTTCTTACTGCAAAGATCAGCTCACGATGTTCCCATCATGGAGAATAAAATCAGCTTTAAGCCAACAATGATCTTATAGCTTCAAAACACGCTCATAGGTGAAAGTCAGAGCAAACCATTACAGGGGAGAGACCATTAAAGAGAAGCAATGAAACAAAGATGCCCGTTCTGCTGGAGGGTCAGACTGTATGGAGGAGCAGGGAAGGATCCAGATGACATTAGAAAGCCAATTACTGGATCCAGCCTCTGAAACAAGCTGTGTAATTTTAATCAGATGGGGCAAGACTGGAAATGGAAGGACATCATGCAGTTAAATAAAAAAAATCTATTAAAAAAAAGACTCCAGTAAAAAAATGTATGGTGGAGCAGAATTATAATAGAACTGAATCACAAAAGACTGAAAATGAAAAGAGCTTCTTTAAAAAGCTATCTTAGTTGGTTTTTCCAAGAGGATGACCGCAGAGATGATAGAAATGAACTGTACTTAAAAGAACCTCAGTACTCACATGGAAAATTTTGAAAAACAATTGAGAGGTCTTTGATGTGCTTTATCTTAGAATTTGAAGATTATAAACTGTGCAGTTTAATAGTAGTGTATTCTTACAGAGTTCATCTCCCAGATTACTGCTTACCCTCACCTGAAAGGCTGGTAAAATAACAATGACTGCCGACTGAAAGCCTGAAGAGATGTGAAGTCCTCCTCCCCAACTCCAGTGCAATGCATGTTTACCTATTACCCCCCCCCATGCTCTTCTCCCTTTCAGCAGCATAATTAGAAGTCGTCTCTATCCCTGGTGTCTCTCCATGATAGAGGTACCAAAAGCTGCTTCAGAAGGAGCTGGTGTGCCTACACCAATCCTATGCCACAGTGCTATTCAGACACTGGCTGGAAGTAATGTATTTATGCTGACGGACAGTGTGACACTGTCCTGCTTTATTAATTAATCCAGCTTATCAACAGGATTAATCCTGCTTCCGAGCAGTGCTGCAGGCTTGGATTCTGAAGCCCACTTGCTTGAGGGGTTGCAGGGTGCCATACCTATGCGTACCAGCAGGCACAGACGTCTCCCACTCCTCTGAACTTTGGCGTTTTCACTTCAGGTTGTAAGCATTGGGGAAGAGTCTGAGGTCATCTGACCCAAAAAACCAAAATTAATCTGACCAGATTTGAGACGTGTAAACTTTAGATATCTATTTTGGAATAAGTAACTCTTTCTTAGAAGTAGGAAGAAAAAGACATCTGGAGAAAGTGGTTCACCTAATCTACTTCAAACACTAAGGATGAGACGAACTGTAGTGTGGAGAAGGCCTGCTTCTCTACAGTGACCGTATAAGCAGAACAGGGCAAACAGGTCACATGTAGATCAAGCTTCAGGTGCTTGAATTATGACAGATGACTCTTCTCAACAGCCTATTTCCATAGTCTATGAGGAAAAAATAGAATCGCCAGAAGATGAGTCACTCCACGTCTTAGAAAGGAGAAATTTTTTCCTACATGCTAAAACAGGGACCCAAACCCAGGTTTAAAATGGATGCATACGCTTCAGATAGCTAAAATTAGGTGAAATGACTCCTAGGGAAGGTGGATACATTCTTTTGTCCCTCTATAACTTTTATAGAGGGGATCTAAGATTTTTCTTTGTGTTTTTCTCAGGACTTCTGCTACAAAACTTGTGTGTTCAAATTAACAGTTTTGTACTCTATGACCAACATGCAAGCTTTACTAAATATGAAGTGATTGTTACTTACTGCAGACGCCTACATGGTTATAAGCATAATGGCATAACGTTACTTTCCCTCCTTACTTCATGTCTTCTTATTCACCCACACTTTAAAATGTAATTCTGAAATACAGTGAGCAGTATAACCATAAGTTTCATGATAAATATTCTCTGCGTGAGAAAAGACACCGGGGAGCTCTAATGCTGAAAGATGGAAGGCAATAGTGGGCAGAAATTTACACCCATGTCTCTAATGCAATATAATGGGATAAAAATCCAGTGTCACTTTGGAGATGGGTACCCAGAGGATTCGTGAGGCAGGAAAGAAGCAGCCCTTTCATCTACTGCACTTTGACTGCTTTCTAGCCAAATACCAAATTGCCAGAAAAATGTTGACACACTGGAGGGGTTTCAGAGAAAAAGGGCTAGAAAGTGTGCTGAGGAGTCAAGTGCAGGGTGGTAAAAAAACAGAGGGAAGAGACCAGTATCAATCTAAGGAAGAAAGGAGTTGTAAGCTGTATGATAGATCCATCCGGTCTGCATTAAGTAGCCTATCAAGCGCATTTTTCCCTAGGGCATTCCACTCCCCAAAATTAGCATGAACAGGCAGCAAAAAGAAAGCAACACTCTTTTATAAGTAAGGACAACCCAAATCCCTACCTGGGCTACAAGCTACTGCTCTGTTATCTACTGTCTAATGTGATTTCTTCCTGTCAGTGAGGTACCTGTTTTTATGGCTTTCTTGTTTATTCCAGTGGAATGACTGGGATTTCTGCCCAGTTTGTCTCTCCAGTCTCTGTACCTATACGACACATACATCAGCAGCTCACTAACTCCTTGCTTGCTAGAAAATAAGTAGCACATCTCCATCTTTTAACATCAGTAGGGTTAAAACAATACTCTCGTACCCAGGGCACAAACACAGTCTGAACTATCATGGGCAGGGTGAAGATTTTGGGTGTTTCCTGGAGGCAGACTAAGGTGCCAGATTTTCCTCCATCGAAGAGCAGAAAGACTGAATAATTTGAGGATAAATTGCATAACTTAGTGAGCTGAAGTCAATGCAATGTATACTGATGGTCTAATTGGAAACGCTTGTTTTTATGGATGGATTAATACTACCAATATTAATTTCGTATTTTTCAACCTTCTTTTTTTTTCTAGAGTTAGAGGAGCCGGAGTGTCCTCCAAGGGATTGACAATAGGCCAATGTTGATAAGTCCTAAAAGAAAAGAATAAACAACTGCTCTAGAAGGGAACTAAAAGTCAAGTTTCTAAGGACAGTCTCTTGCATGTTGCTGAAGAACATAAATATTTCCCAAACAGGATGAGTACAAAATACTGGAAGGAAGCCAGAAATACAGGCTGAAAATATTTACAAAAATGGATGTGCATCTTAGCAATCTGAAGTGATTGACCTTTTTCTCAATACAGCAAACGGAGTGTTTATATAAGCATTTAAGACTTAAGTGTCTTGGAAGACATGCCTTGACTTAAATAGGATTATTGGTGTAAAGAATTACTAAAGTCATTATATTGCAGTGATTTATATAGATGTCACATGTTGCGTTGTTCATGGTAAGCTGTGAAAGAGTCACATAAAACATATGACCACAGAATCATTTAAAGACTATTGTTAATGCAGAACTGATGAATTGCAGTGGTAAGAACAAGAAAAAACTTGTTATAGAACGGGATATCACAGCAACATATGCACATAGATGCTGATGAATGGATAGGACCAAAAGAATAGATGCCTGGGATAAGATTCATCTAATTTTGAGCTCTCTTAGTTTCTATGAGTGCTGACAGAGATCTAGTAAACACAAGCAATAGTATATAAAGGATGGTTTACCTGGTAGCTATTTTAGACTGCAGTGAGTTGCTCTCTAGAGTCCACTGACTGGTGTTGACTAGATAGCTATCGACTAGAGTGGAGGCAAGCCAATTGCTCACATGTAGGCATTCACCTTGTAGCTAATCAGGTTAAGACAAGATCAAGTCAGTTCCTAATTTGAGGTATATTCTACCTTATTATTGAATGAATGCAAAACAAAACAAAAAAAAACAAAAAACAAACAACAAAGCGAAAGGCAAAGGCTGACATTGTTAAATTACAAAAGTAGGAAGAGGGAATCAAAATATGAAAAAAACCACTTGAAATTGACTATGCCAGTGGGAAATAAATATTCCTCTCCGTTTGACACTTGTCTGGAATGCCAACTCCATTTTAGCCATCAAGGTTATTTCAATGGAGATGTGATTATATGACTAGCTTAGCCATCAATTTTTTATACAATTTTACATTTATATAATGTGCACAATTACATTTTATATAATTATAATTAGATACTTTTATATTTCTTTTTTGTCATTGGCTATATTTTATTAAAATTGAAGTAGTACCACAGCTTCATAAATCTCAGGAATTGTTCTTCACTTTGATTTGCTTTTTTTGTATCCCAAAGCATTAAGAACTTATGAATTTTTTGTAGCTATTCAGAAAGGAAATAGAATCTTTGATGACTTAATAAAATTAAATCAATCATAATTACACCATTAGGCTGCAAAGTAGACAAGTATTACGAAGGTAACTCATCTTCTAAAGAAAATGTTTGCTTGGTACAGCTTGAGGTTTCAAAAACCAAATTCAGACCTCCTCAGGTGGCTGGTTGATGACCAATAATTTTCCCGTGAATTCTAAGGATGGTTAAGGTTAAAAACATGTTTCCTTTGCATCATGCCAAAAAAAAAGAGAAGCAATAAGCAAAAATATCTTTAAATCTGGTCAGTAATTCTGAGGGAACACCTTTTTCCTTGGAAGGTGTTATGAGGAAGAGTACTGGCAGTGAGTCGGCTCTGTGGGGTACACAAGGGGTACACAAGGGATACTCACACACGCACACACCGAGCAGGGTGTTATTCTGCTGATGGAAAGCCTAGCTCAACTGGTTCAAACCTGCTTTTTTCACTCATCAGGGAAGTATAGCAGCCAGGAGCCTCAGATATGAAAAGAGGTGAGCAGTGTTCCCCGCACCATGCAGTTCAAGCTGCATCTCTGTGCAGCAAACAATTCAAGAACTGACCCTACTAAGTAAGATGAAGGTGGTGCAACAGGGAGGTGGTGAGGGCTGCTGTCTGACAGGAGCTTCTCCAGCATTCCACCGCCTAAAGCATTTCCATGTTTTTGCTAGTGGGGTCAAAAACAGGAAAGAAAAGTCCAGTTCCTGCATGAAGGCGGCCCCACTCCCAGCTACAACCAAATATACAAACACACTCTCATGAAACAGTTGAGTATTTTTGACAGCAAGGTTGTGTACTATTGATACCATATCTACCGCCTTCCAGCTCAATCTATACCGAAATAAATAGGAGAGTTGTGTCTGGGAAAAGGGAATTTTAACTTTGTGAGAGGTCAGTGAACCCGTGCACACCATTTCCCGGGTCATCTCACCAATATAGGCTCACCGTTAGCGAAATTTTTGAAAATTATGTTGTAGCACTGTATTTCATTTTTGTGCCATCCTCACTGCTGTCAGAATGAATTGCGTGTGTGTATCAAACTCGGTATCATGGGGTGACTTCAGATGAGTCCAGATCTGCTTTGTAAAGACCTCAGCACCCATCACCATTACAAACTGTGTCTACACTAGCAAATAGTGTGATCCAAAAAGAACCAATTTGTAGAGTGAGATAGGTGGTGCGCGGGATCTGATGTCCATACTGTATGCACGTTCCTCCTTACACCAGCTCTAGCCTCAGCCCATGGACCCAGTGACCATTACCAGCTGAAAAGCATTTGCTGCTTTTTGGGAATACATCTCCCAGTTTAGATCATCCAAAAGGAATCTGCCTTCAGTGCTGTGAGACTGGTCCATGAAGGATGGTGAGAGGGACAGCAAGATCGGCTTTAAAAGGGCATTCCTGTCTGAACTAAAATCCTAATACAGATACACCCGCAGAAGAAAAGGGTTACACCAAGAGCAAACCTGGCCAGCAAACACCTCGGCCCCAGCAGGTGTCAGAGAGGTTAGGTGGGACTTTATAGGTCATAGTTTTAAGCTCAGACACCTACATGTTGTCAGAGTCTGTTTTAGGTGTCTCAGTACTTCAGCAGAGCAAGGACTCAGCCCCTCTGGGGCTTCGTTCCTCATGTGTAAGCATTTCCCTGTCCAAAGGAAATCATGAAGATAAGGAAAAAGACTGTGAAGTACTTCAGATGCTATGTTGATGAAAAATAGACGATTTTTTATAACAGTACAGAAAATGCTCCATTAATCATTTTTAAAAGGCTGTCCAATAAAACGTTCCAGTGCTAATAAACTAGGGGAAAAAAAGAGTGTAAATTAAAGCAATACACAAGGAAGCAGAGGAAGGTTCGCAGAGCTCAGGGAAGAGCTGTGATGTCCGTCAGCAGTGGAGATCACGGCCCGGTCTCTCTAGCAGCCCGAGGGAGGAGCTCCGGGCAGTGCAGGCAGGTGAGGCCGCGTCATTGCTCTGCTTTCCCTGCTCTACTCTTGGTAGCTCTGAAAGCACACAGACACATTGATAATTCCCCACTGAGAAAGACGCAAGGCCATAGTGCAGAAAACTGTTTACTCAGACATTGCAAGAAGTGTGTTTTCTTTTGACAAGACTGAAAAAATTCAGTGAGGTCTAATTTGTGGAAAATAAATTTCAAATCCACCTTCATCCAAATGGCTGATTAATCTTATCAGATACAGAAGCGTAGCATCTGGCCTTAGCTAACCATTACAACAGTTTGAACAGCTTACATAGGAGCTAGTGACCGAGACTCATACCTAGACATCACTTTACAGGTCCTGTGAATAATGAGACACTTAAGAGAGTTTCCTTGCAGCTGATATATCAACAACAAACAAGATTTAATTCCTTGAGTTCTCAAAGTTACATTCACAGATCTTATAAGTCAAAAACTTAATTATGCTAGAGTTATTTCTTTCACTGAGATATTTTTGAAAGCAATGTGCCCTTCACTCAGAGATTAAAGCAGACAACCTCTCTGTTAATTTAAATTTACAATACTCATTCTCTAGGCTATCACTTGTTTTCATTTTTCTAGACAAGCAGCTACTGTTCACCAGCCCGTGCACTTGAACTGCAGATTGTATCTGCATGAAACTCATAATTCAAACCACAACAGCATGCAGGAGCCCATTTGGAAAATGATGCCCATCAGGAAGAGATTCATTTCTCTGCGTGAATTTTTGGCAACACACTATTCTTCATAATTTGTACTGCAACTGCTCTCATTTACTGGCAGTACAGGTGTACCTTTGTGTGTTCATTTTTAACCGTAGGTGATTATGGAAAAAAAGAAAATTCCCTCAATGATAAGTCATCTATTCCACCTTTGTCAGATTTCCTAGTGCTTGACTTACAGATTTTTCAGTCTGAGTCAGCTTGACTATGGTATTAATGAGAAAACCAGGCATCATCAACTCTAGATCTTGAAAAGATCATCAGACTGTCATTTGGATGAGGAATGAGTACAATGATCACTGGATGTGACCCAACCAAGTACCGAATCTTCACAGCACATAACCTGTTTGAAATAAATGCAAAACCACATACATTTTGCAAGAGTGGGACTTCATTATCAAAAAAATTGTCAGTCCTCCTGGTCTCCTTAAACAGGGTTATTTAAAGATTTTGTGCAGGCTGATTTAGTCACACTTCTTCAGTGCTTTTACTCAGAGATTCCATAAATGAAAATAATTAAAATGTCTGAGAAAGAACTCTTCCTTGTGTTTCATTCCAAGAAAAAGGAAAAAAAAAGAAAAAAAAAAGAATATTGAACTAAATAAATACTCTTTGAAACTGATTCCTAGTAACTTATTAAAATGGTGTCGTGGAGGATCAAAAAGCCAAATTCAAAAGGCACACCAGCATGTGGGGAATGATCAAGTTATTTGCAAGTACTGAGGTTAGGGTGCTCCACCGTTGAGTGCATTTCTAAAGGCTCCAGCAAAGACAGTCTCAGGATGATGAGAAAAAATGCAGGCCACTTCTTTCTCTGAAGGTCTTCTAACCAAAATGTAGGAAAGTATTTAGACTTCTTTTGAGCCAGTTATTGTGAGTGCTCACAGTAAGGTGTCAAATATGTCTTCATGTATTCTCATTGCAGAAACGTAGAACCCTTTAGACCCACCAGTATGATAAAAAAATGATCATAACTGGACGTGTATTAGCAAATGTGAATTGGAACCTAACGTAAATGCTGGCACAGCTACATTGACTGGTTATAGTCACCTGGGGAAAAAAAAGAAAAGTAGTATCTTGTGAATAGGTTATGTCCCTACCCATCTCTGCTGCTTGCTGATGAAGGTCTTTGTCCACTTAATTTCTCACTTTAACTTTCTCTCTTTAAAGGACAGATGATCCAGGTAAGTGCAATTATATAAGTCAGAGAAGGAAACCCATACAAAGAAAGTCGATCTTCAGAGAAATGCAGCATCGATGCAGAGCAGGAGAAAGATAATTCAGACCTGCATCCAAGACAAACTTTCTCAAAGCTTATTTGGATACTCCATTTAAAGCAGAAGCTTCATTGAATCATGTACAATTTGCATGTACTCTTTACATCTCATAAATTTTATTTTTCTCGTGGTAGAGAGGAAGTGGTAATCCTAATAGCAAATTACTTTGATGGAAAGAATGCACTGGAATGCACTTCAAAACAGTGATTTTATAATACCTTACAAACTAAGTAACAGATTATGTGAAGGAAGCTTTGAGGGAAGCATGGGGAAATCTATCTGGATATATGTGGCTTGATGAAGCCCCGCTAATTGGCTTTGAAGCATAACGGCATGCTAGTGCAGCCACACTTGGTCTGGGACCTGAGCTGGCACCTCTGCAGAGCAGTGTGCTATGCATACTCCTTTCCTTGGAGGGGCTCAAGACCTTATGAGGAGATGCAGCACCATAGCTTTGATGGCTTTCCACGCAGCCATGATTCCTGATGGAGCTTTTGAACAGAGCTTCTGAACGGAGCTTTTGAGCATGCTTAGACAACCTGACAACAATAGACTGTGGGATTTAGTTGCCTACCTGGCTTACCATGCCTGGCTTCCAGCAGGCCATGTTAGACACCCTGATACAGCTGTGACGTGTGCAGCATTGACAGATCTAACACAGGAGATGCTTTGCCTTTGGAATGTCAGCTGGAGGACAAGAGGGTTATCTCATGGCACCTAAGTGGCATTAAAGACCTATGACTGCGTCCTGGAATCCTTCCCAAAGTGTCAGCATGCTTCAGAGCAGTGAACTGCTTTGAAATATATCTAAGAACTAGCAGGAGAATTGGAGAAATAAAAGCACTCTTAGGGAACACTTTTTATCTTGCAATTTTGTACTTCTGTCATTATCATAATTCTGGGAAATGACAACTTTTAAGAACATGTTGTTTTGTCCTTTTAAACTTGTCTTCCTAACTACAAGACAGGTTTTATTTTAAAATATTGGGGAACAGAAAAACAGCATTGATAAAGACTGTCTTCCAATGATTTGTGTTTTCTTTTGCCACGCTTCCCTCATTAATCTTGTACTGTTCACTTCATAGTTACAAATAATCCATGGAAGATTTGAGAAATCTCATTGTATATTTTGGCCTGTGGCCCAGTGGACAGGACGTGCTTGAGCAAGGCACTGAACTTGGGTTTTCCGCTTCATAATTAACTGCTCTAACTACTTGGCTGTGCTAAAAAAGGGGATCCGTAGCCCCCGCCAGTTAAAGCAGTGTGTCTTTCCCGGTTCTTTAGAAAACTGCTGGTAGCAGCCTGGTCTTAGGAAGAAATTTTAGCTGTGGACTCTACATGAAAAAGGTTTAATAAGCCTTACCTAGGGTCCAAAATGTGAAGTTTAGGCAAACATTTGTGCTCGAAGCCTTTCCATATGCATTCCAGTCTCTGGTACCCAGCTCCTCCCATATGCTCAGGCAGGAGCAATTGCAGACAGCACAGTCTGATAACAGGAGCCTGAGCAATGAAGCTAATGTGCAGTTGTACCTCCCTTTCATATACTTATGATCTTTACTGGACTGGCTCCAAATCCTCAGCAAGGGTCAGTCTTGTTCCCATTAAAATGAGTGAAAGTTTTCCCACTGAAATCGATATAATGAGAATCAGAGTCATTCTCATTAAATACAATTCCCATAGATTTAAGAGCCTATCATTTTATACTGACTGCTTATCAGTCAGTATAAGAAATGGACTTCATTATGGAAAAAAACAGCGTTGAGCTTTGGATTTTCAAAGCATGGTTTAAATATGAACCGATTAACTTCGAAGTTTTCACCTGATGCAGTGACAAATCATGATGACAAACATGCCAGTGCTAGTTATGAGTCTCACTAACCCAGTTGCCTTGGAGTTAAGTCTATAAAAAAGTTTTGAAAGAACCAAAGTTCTACAGGCATGGTTTATAAGGGAACATGAATCATTTATACAAAGAAAAATAATGAAAGGATTTTGCTCAGAAAGGTATTTGCCTTTATGTACCTTGATGTTAAAGCACCAGTAAGTTTAAATGCTGCTAAGAGAAATGAAGGGAATAGGATGGCTTCTGAGGACATAAAAGAAGATTTTTCTTACTATCCTATAGCTGCCAGAAAATTTCTGACTGATATTTTGTAAGATGAAAAAAAAAAAAAAAAGAGAGAGAGAAGGAATCTACAGTTATGTCCAAATTTTACATTTTTTTTTTCTATTTCACTTTTAAATGATACATTGTGTCTAAAATATCTTGGCCACTGCTTATAAGGTTGAATCTTCAGGGGTTTTTTTTTGTGCATGTCTCCAGAATGTCACCTTTAATGTGGAATGAGCATCCCTGGTCATTCCTTGCTTTTCAAGCAGTATCAAGAAGTAACTTCAGTGAATTGAGAAAACCAAACTGTAAGAACAAAGAGCAAACAGACACTTTTCAAAACAAAACAACACCCTAAAAAATGAGCCAAGATTTTCACTACCTCTTTTCCTAAACTAAGTTGAAGCTGGTCAATATGTGCAAAGAATCCTGACGGCTGGAGAAAGTCAACTGTCACAGTCATTTGCAAGAAGAATAACATGTCAGCCTCACCTTAATTCCTGGGAAGGTGGTGGAGCAAATCCTCCTGGAAGCCACCTCCAAGCACATGAAAGTGAAGAAGGTGACCTGGAAGAGCCAGGGCAAACCATGCCTGACCAACCTGTTTGCCTTCTGAGCCATGGGCAAGAGGAAAGAAGTAGATACCATTTATGTTGACCATGGCAAGGTGTTTGATGTAGTATTTTTACAGACAAACTGGTGAGACATCATTTGGATCAGCGGGCTATAAGATATATGGAAGACTGGACCACCAAGCTCAAAGGATTGTGATCAGCAGTACAAAATCCAGCTGTTCACTAGCTACTAGTGATGTCTATTATGAATCAGCAGTTGCACAATGCCCTTTTCGGACTTTATTTGAGATCCACAGAGCAGGACAGCATGGCCTCTCAGCGTGCCTAGGGACAGTGCTAAATCAGGTAGAGTAACTGGTACACTGGATGGCCGGGCTGCTATTTGCAGGCACGTTGACATGCTGGAGATATGGGCTGATAGGAAGCCCACAAAGATGCTGAACATTGAGTTTAGCAAAGGGAAATGCAAAGTTTTGCACCTGGGGGTGAATTGTCCTGTGTAGCAGTATAGGCTTGGGGCAACTGGACAGAAGGCAGTTTTGCAAAAAAGGACTTGAGGATTGTGCTGGGCAAGAAGTTGCCACAAGTCAGTAACGTGCAAAGACCATAGAATCATAGAATATCTCAAGCTGGAAGGGAACCATAAAGATCATTGAGTCCAACTCCCTGCTCCTCGTAGGACTACTTAAAATTAAACCATATGACTAAGAGTGCCATCCAAATGCTCCTTGAACCCTGACAGGTTTGGTGCTGTGACCACTTACCTGGAAACCCTGCTCCAGTGACCAACAAACCTCTTGGTGAAGAACCTTTTCTTAATGTCCGACCTGAACTCCTCCTCACTAAACTTCATATCACTTCCATGCATCCTATCACTGGTCATTAGAGAGAGGAGATCAACACCTCCTCCTCAGTTGCCTCTCCTGAGGTCGGAGTAAACTGCGATTAAGTCACCCCCTTCTCCCAGCTGAAGAAACCAAGTCATCTCAGACATTCCTCATAAGTCTTACCCTTGAGACCTTTCACCATCTTGGTCACCCTTCTCTGGACACATTCTAATAGTCTGATATCCTTCTTATATTGAGGCACTCAAAACTGCACACAGTACACGAGGTTGGGGCCACACCAGCGCAGCGTGGAGTGGCACAATCACCTCCCTCAAACAGCTAGCTATGCCAGGTGAAGGCTAGCCACATACTGGATTGTGTTAGCAATGCAATTAGCCAGGAGGTTGAGGTGAGTGACCCTTCACCTCTCTTCAGCACTTGTGAGATCACTCCTGGAGAACTTTGTGCAATTTGGGGCTCCCCTGTGCAAGAAAGACTTTGGCACAGGGGGAAAAATGCAGTGGATGCCAACAAGATGGTCAGAGGCTGGAGCACCTAACAGATGAGAAGAGGATGAGGGAGAGAGGACTGTTCATCCTGGAAAAGAAACAGTTTAGGGAGAAGTTATTACTGTTTTTACTAACCTACTCGGAAGGTGTAGAGAAGGCTGAGCCAGATTCTTCTTGGAGATGCACAGGGATAAGACAAGAGGCCATGGACACAAGCTGAAATATATGAAAGTCCAGATGTAGGGGAAAATTTTTAAGGGAAAGATAACTAAATTTTGAAAGAGGTTCCCTGGAGAGGTTGTTGAATTTCCATCCCTGGTGACAAACTGCAGCTGGACACAACCCTCAGCAATATGGTGTGACTGGACCTGCTTTGAGTGGGGTATTAGAATAGATGACCACCAAGGATTCCCTCCAACCTAAATTATGCTGTGGTGCTATGAAAAGAGGGCAGAAAAGCAGAAAGGGCTGGAGCACACCCTTTCCCTGAGAATAGTGCTGGATAAACTCTTGTGCCTAGGGATTGGGCACAGATCACAGAGTAGTTATTGAGTTACAGTCCTACTAACTAATCCCCCTACTTTTAGTGTGTATCCCCTTCTGTTGACAATTAGGATTCCGTGATGAACAAGCAGTTCACAATGAAAAATTATTACAGTGCTTCTGTCCTTCTAGCATTAGGGTTTTTTTCACTTTGCTTTATCTCGTATTCTCTGCGTACATTCATTTTTGCACCTCCATACGAACAAATGAGTCTGCCAAGGTGCTGCTGTCAGTTTTAGGTTTCTCTCACCCCACGTCATAAAGACCCAAATAAGCTACAAATGGCAAATGGACCTCACAAAGAAAGGCTTACATATAACGAGATAAGGCAAATAAGAAGCAGCGCAGGTATTATTACAGTGACAACTTTTGAATGGCACCCACGAAAGAAGGCTGACAAACAGAGAATGTGTTCTTATCCCCCAGTAAAGGAATGATAATTTTATATTGAAGAGCAGAACAATCTAAAAAAATGAGGGCTCCTTTAATTTTACATTTCAATATGGCTTTAAAAAAAAGTTACACAGAAAACCTGGAGCCTTTTTTGTTCCTTAAATTATAGCTTGTGAAGTCATTACTATGAATATCTTAATCTTTCTAAATGATCATTGTCTTCTTAATATTCCTTTGCATAATACACCATCAAAATTGAAATTCAAGAGTAAATTATTTTGCTGTGAACCATTTTTCTGCCATGATCTGCAGTCTGTATATGCACCACTTCCCTGCTTCTTTCTCTCTTGCAGATGTGTAGGTGAACTGTAGTAATTCTTACTTTGCAAATAGTGATGGTTTTCTACTTGCAAAGCCTTTTTTTTTTTTCCACTCTGGCTTCCCAAGAGAGGCTGACAACTGTTTGTAAATTAATAAAATTTGACTTTGTTCTCCAAGGAGCTTCAGACATTTTAGAGCCCAGAGGTGCCTCTAGGCTTGCTCTGTCTTGGAGAGAAGGCTGTTATATCGCATCCCTTGGTCCCCAAATTGAATACTACAGTCTGTATTTAACTAAACTATTTCTTCCAAACAGAAAGGTCTTGATTTGCTAGTGTGAAAGGTCACACTGTTTCTTTTGGTAATTTCATCTCACAATTAAAAGTGACTTCTGACCTGACTTCTTATTTAAGTGTGTCTGATATCAGCTTTCACCTACTAGAACTTGTTACTCTCTATTAGGTTAAGGAATCTTTTCATAAATAACATTTTTCTTCCTGGGGTGGGTCTTAAATATTGCTATCAGATCACTTTTTGATCTCCTTTATGACAAATTTTTTGTCATATGCCATATTACTGCACACTTTTTAAAAAAAATATCTCACCGTAGCAGGCCTTTGCTTTACTCTCTTCAATAATGTTTTGCTCAGCCTTCTTCAGTTCCTCGTTGTGTTTGACAATACAGATTGTATTTGTATGGAGATATTTTTTTTGGTCTTACTCACATTTTATGCTGCGAAGACTGCTTCCATATTCTTGTTCTTTTCTTCTTCTTCTTCTATGAAGATCATACCAATCCTTCACTCACAACCCTACGCAATGATATTTCATTTACTGTCCCCAAAGTCTTCTGAGAATACTTACTTTCTACAGTACCATCTCCCTTTCCCTATATTGATTTATCTTCTTTCTTCCTAGATGCACACTCTCAGGGGGTATTCACCTTACCAAAGGTATTCTGATTAAATCTATATTTACAATGTAGGTGCCCACAGCTGAACTACTACATGCAAGATAAAGGTACAGACATTTCTAAGGCCCTACCACTCTTACCCTGACAAAGGTGTTTAAAATAGGCCAGGTGAAATCATATCCGAAATGATGTATTCTCTATGCTGATGATAAAGGCATCTGAGGTGGTTAGCTCTGATGTAGACAACTAGTAGGCATTTAAAATGAGTTAAGCGTCACCCCTCATGCTTTCTTGCACCCATCTCGCTAAGGAACCACCTTATGATATATTACTTCCCCCCTTTCTCGTGCTTAAATAAGTATATAGTATATAAAATAAATATATATAAAATAATACCCATTTCCTCAACAGTCTACAACACCCACAAAATGCATTGGCAGTGACGTTATACTTGCTTCCAGATGAAGCATGAAAATTTGAGTATGTGATGTTCAGCAGTGATGCCTGAAGAATCACTGACTAACTGGGACTGCCCTATGTTCCTACCAAATGCCATCAGGTCATGACCACAGATACCAGGTAGCCACCAATTCACCAGTGCAGTAGTGACTTTACCTTTACCCTTCACAAGAAGGTCTGGAAGAGTTACCTTATGTTGTGTGGAATATGTTTTGGACATGAAATGTAATCCTTGCCTTTTAGAAAGTGATATGAACTACTGGCTATATACAATTGTCACTATCCGTCTCCAGATTGAAGCTCCCATGAAGTCCATATGATTTCTTTCCATGCATTGCAAAGGAGTGTTCTATCTCATTCTGATTTATACAGCATCCTAGCTGTGCTCCAGTACACTCAAACTACGAAACAAGAGCCTAGCAATTTACAAGCTCCCCATCCCTATTTAGGCAACAAAAATAACTGTCTCTGTTTTCAAAGGTGATGACTCTTTAAATGTTAAACCTGCTGATAAGTATAAGACACACATCTAAAGGTCAGAGATAAAGAAATCTACAGTAGTAAATTTAGTGTTAGGGTAACAGACTGCATCTTTCCTGGTAAAGTCACTGAGAGTTCTGTGACTTACTCTCTTATTTATGTGATATCAAGGGATAGTAGTGGATGGATTAGTCGGAGCATTGCTTACATTCCTCTTGTGTTCAAATCGACCTTGCTCAGCCCTGGAGCACCACCGAGACTTTCTTTTTATCTGTTAAATCCTCCGTTCCTTCCTTCCACCATGGTGCTAATTTATGTGAGCTGCAGTGGGTTGACATTGTGGGTTGGAGTCACCTCACCTAACTTTTTAAAGCCTGTGGTGTCGATGTCCACATGTGACCGTGTTTTCCCAGGCTCAGTTTGGAGTTGGAGTTCCTCTGACTTATTTTAAACATCCATGTTAAGACGAATTAAATCACACATAGAAAAGCCTGCTTCTCTCTGCTGATGATATGCCCAGGACACGAAAGTCTACAGTGTAAATCTGGACATCTGGTCCAGTGAGTCCCCCATGATATGTCTGACTGTAACTGGGGCTGGCTGCAAGGCTTCTGTCAGTCGCCTGCCCTCAGCTGTAACGGGGATGACAGGAAGAAAACCACAGAAGAGGTTGCTTTGCTTTGAAATACTAAGTACAGCAGTGAGTTGAAACAAACCTGTACAAATGCATTCTCAGTGGGAAATGAAAACTATTGTAAGTCATAGCAAAAGTCCTCCAACTACTGAAACTAAAGGTTATTCAGTTTTCAGATTCAATTTAGAGGTAACATTTTCAGCTCAGATAAAAGTCTGAGCTCATTTTCTGTCTAGAATAAAAAAGTTTTCAACTGATTTGTTTAAGTGTTAACATTTAGAATCCAAATGCTCTGACTATGCAAAATGACTTTTATTTATTTCCAAAATGTTTCTGAAAAATGGAACTGAAAAAAATCACAAGGCAGAAACACAGCTAAAAAAGGCTGTTCAAGCATGAATTATTCAGTTTAATTCTAGGTGAAAAATATTTGTGAAACAAAAGATATCACAGTGAAAAAAAGCACATTGCCAGCATTCACTATTGCATAATCACTGAATCTTCAAACATTGGTATTGCTCAGAAGGGAAAGATAAGTTATGCCATCAGGACCATGATTCCCATGCCAAAAAGGCCTGGACAACAACAGCAGGTAAGACAGAAATGTGACAGTAAATGATGTATGTGTGCACACGTGTGTGTGTGTGTCTAACACTCCAACTGTACGAAGGGCATCGTGCTAAAGAGGAAAATGACCATCTGCTGGGTTAAATGATAACCAGGGGGAGGCACACGCACTCTTGAAACAAGAAGTTGGCTTGAAAATTAGTATAAATGAAGCATAGAATACATGTATCAGAGGAGAGAGTGCTTGGGGTGGGAACGGAGCATCAGTAAAAACCTTGGTGGCCCCACGGCTCCACAGCCCCTGCCCAGGCAGCCTCCCCGGGGGACGGGGGAGGGGGATGCAGACAGCACCCAGAGAGGGTGACCGTGTGGGTGCGGTGTGGAGGGACCCGCACCTCAGGGTGTGACTTGGAGCCATGGGGGCTTCCTCACCGTCACGGAGGTCTGCGGGGTGTTGGGAGCAGCAGGGGGTGATGTGCAGCCAGAGCAGCCACGTCTCTTGTACGCACATGGATGCGAGAGGAGAGCTTCCTGCGATCAGCTACAGAACGGCATTTAGAAATTTGTAGGTGTTTATTAACGTTTTGTAACTGTCTTGTTTTGTGGTTTATCTGCTGCATTACCAACATTGATTCTGCGTGTATGGTTCATAGATTGTGAGTCAATGATCTCTCATTAATAAATCAATGAACTCTTTAAATTCTGATCTAATTCAAACCATGTGAACTGAGCAGCTTTTCCCTGTGGCATCAGAAAGGTCTGCGAATGAATATTTCGGTCTATACTGCCATCCCTACAGTGTCTTTGTGCGCTGTTCCAAAATAACATTTTTAGCTCCACAGTAAATGAGGTCCTTTTATTTAAAAAAGAAACCACCAACAAACGAACAAAAAAACGTCAGAAATGCAAACTCATTAGCCCCGGAGTAGACACTGTCCACAGAGGGAGGCAGTGGGCTGCAGCTCTGGGAAGTGCAAGCAAGAAGGGGCATATTGACAAATGACTGGAGGAGGGTTGCTCTAATCTACCTTTTTGCCCTGTGCTTCTCTACTGGTTTGCCAGGGAGCAGCCAGTACAACCCAGCATTGCCCAGATTCCCAAGGACCCTAGGAAGTATTTCTCCCCAGGCACACTTGGTGACACCTTGAATGACTCCTTCCACCAAGCCTGGACTGCTACCACAGAGCCTTTATCCTGCATAAGCTGTGGTCTTGACATCAAAATGACCTACATAAACAACTGAAAACGCTGACAGCAGCTTTATGGGATATCAGAAGAGCCTGGTTTGGAGGATGCCATGCATATTTAGGTTGGGGAGGACCCAGCCTTGGAGCATTTCTGGTGCCTCTGTACAGCTGCAGCATCCTCCTAGGTTGAATCAATTACAAGCAGAATGTCTCTCTCTTTTGGTAAAGCACCATTAAGAGCTACTGCTTTAAAATTATACTTATAATTTTTAACATTCTTCATTTCTTTTGTGACTGTAATTGATATTGAAAGAAAAATGTAATGTCAGCAGGACTCCACCTTTCCCTCCAGGTATCTCTATAATGGATGTAAGTGCACAGCCAGCAGCTAGTCCAGCACCTCACAGGTACATTAACAGGTAACAGACTTTTTCCGGGAAATAGTTATGCTATCACTAATGAAAAAAATAAATAAATCTGTGGAAATAAAGGAGAATTACAGCAGAGAAGCAACTCGGTCCTTTATAATTCTGTAATTTGCAGAGGGAAAGCCTTGCGTCTTGTCTGTCACTATTCTGGCAGATCTAACCTCCAGGACTATGAAAGAGCTGTTTAAAGAGACTTTCTTCGAGGAAGCCAGGCAATGGCCTCACTCGATGACCCTCTTCTCCAAGTGCAGCCCTGAAAGAAAACTCCAAACTTTCATGGTGGGGCAGCTGGTACACAGTCCTTGCATACAGAGTACCTATCAAGCAAGCAGGTTAATTAGTAACTGACCCCTGCATATAGTCAATCAAATATAAGGAATTGCTTGCTTCTGTGTTCTGAGGATATTTCTTCATTCTTCTCCCATAAGCATTTTCACAGAATCACAGCATGGTAGGGGTTGGAAGGGACCTCTGGAGATCATCTAGTCCAACCCCCTGCCAGAGCAGGGTCACCTACAGCAGGTTGCACAGGAACACGTCCAGGTGGGTTTTGAATGTCTCCAGAGTTGGAGACTCCACCACCTCTCTGGGCAGCCTCTTCCAGTGCTCTGCCACCCTCAAAGTAAAGAAGTTCCTCCTCATGTTTAGGTGGAACTTCCTATGATCAAGTTTGTGCCCGTTACCTCTTGTCCTGTCGCTGGGCACCACTGAAAAGAGCCTGGCCTCATCCTGACACCCACCCTTTAAGTATTTATAAGTATTGATAAGGTCCCTCCTCAGTTGTCTTTTTTTCCAGACTGAAAAGACCCAAGTCCCTCAGCCTTTCTTCATAAGAGAGGTGTTCCAGTCCCCTCATCATCTTTGCTGTACCCTCTCCAGCAGTTCCCTGTCCTATTTTCACAAAAGCAGTTGCAAGATCAAGGCTGCCCACCTCCTTTCATACATGTAGCTATGCTGTTCCCAGTCTCCTCCCAGAGCTATCCCCTCCCCAGTCCTGGGGATCCCCAGGTTTATTTCAACCTGTCTAGATTTCATTGTAACACAATGGCACCTATGTTATCTAGGTTCGATTGGTATCATCCAGAGTGAAAATTTATGGCTTTGACTCTAAGTCAAACCTAGACCTGGAGTCTTCAGTGGGAAGAGGAGGCTGACAGGTTGCGGAATAATTACTAAATTGGCCAAGAATACAAAAATACAGCATTGTTCACACATTAAGGAAAGTCATAAAATCAAGAGGCTTCCGAGGTAGAATACAGCTGCAGCTGGCACACGAAGAATGCCACATCTGTGATTCCCTGTACGAGGTTGTTTGCGAAACTACACGAGGGATGGAACGGAACACGCTTGTTCCGTGGCCTTCCCTTGTGACGAATAGCAGATATGGGGACGAGATGGTACTACGGAACTGATAAGCGGCCTACACGCTACCCAAGCCAACATTTCGTCAAATGTTGATGAAATACTGTCCTTTGTGCGAACTTTGCTCACTACAATGTACCAAAACACACCTCCATCCTGGAGACTATCCGCCTCCGAGGTGCGAACACTCCTCCTTGAGTACATTAATCATCATAAAAGTATGTATGACTAAAGTCACTCAAACTCCACTTTGAAGATAAAAAAATAGTATAAAAATAGCCCAAGAGAGAGGGGATGCCAGGGAAGACACCATCGCAAAGAATTCCATCGCTGATTTCCGGGATCAGTCGACGGGCTGAGCCTTTCCTCCCCCCCAAAGGGACGCCTTTGGTAAGACTTCAATTACACCGAGTGCTTTCTCGGGGACTTAGAAATTTCTCTAGAGAATCTCTACCCTACATTTATAGCCAGGCTGTATCATTTATAATTTTGTCGCGCGTTTTGTATACTTAACAATATCTTTGCACGTGCTTTGCAGACAGTGTATTTATCACCGGCAATCCTAAAGAACCTGTATATCTGTTGTTTAAATAAACTGCACTGTTTAAACAAACTGCACTGTTTAAGTAGCTAGTCGTTTCGCTTTCTCACTGAACACGACCAAAGACTCGAGAGTGGCCGTGCTAGTTCAGGAACACGACTAGACTGAAGGTGCAGTCCACTATTAGTGTATCCAAATCGCGATAGTTTAATACATATTAAACGCAATTGGACTGATAGTGCTGAATTGGGCATCATTCAGAATTTAAACCTAGCCGCACCTAGCCTCCCACCTCAGTGAGGAGTGTTAGAACGCAAGGGGGTTTATCTTCTGCCAAAACGGCTTGGCCCCTTTTCACACAACACAGGTCTGGGCAGTATATAGTCCGTACACGCACAGCACACCAGCTTCTGTTCTGATCTGGTGGTTCAAACGTTATTGATACCAGTGGTGCAAACTGATCTGACCAGAAATACACTGATTGCGGTGCACAATTTGTAGCAATATTTGCTTTTCTGGCTGCCTGGTTTTTCTGTTAAAGGTAAACTTTGCAGATGATGAAATCCTGACTTTAAAATCAGAGAGAAAAGAATGACTTTGGGGAAGTTGGTGGAGCCACTTATCATGGAGAGCGCCATGGAGAGCAAGAGAAGGGCTAAGAAATGTGAAGCGGAGCACTGGTGCAAACTGGGGCCCAGCTGCAGCTTGTCTGTGCATGGTGGCTATCCAAGAGGTGCAGCATTTAATATTCATGTGCTATGCTTCTAAGATGCCAGGCTCATCAGGCAAGATTAAGAGGTCAAAAACTGACAATCTAGACAATTAAAAGCTTCCAGTACTGGAGCCCATGAAGTAAGAGGGAGGTGCAGATGTGGGGAGAAAAGGGAGGAGGAAGATTTAATGATTCCTTCAGGGAAATTAATTTCCATCATCACCTTGTGTATTTTTGCCAATTTCTGGTTGACAAACGAATGCACAAAAAGCAGGAATTTTACTAAGTGTTTATGACAACATTATTTTGAATGAAGTTAATCATATTAACCTCCTGTGGGCCCTAGTAAAGGCTCTAAATCAATAACCCCGTGTAAGTCTGTAAGGTGAAATAGCTGCGTCTGGAGTGGGAGAAAAAGCGTCATGCCTGATACACGAGAGGAGTCACAGCACTGCCTCGATTACCGCAGCAGCTCTCCAACAAATGCTTGCGAAAGGTTTCCCCTTCAGACACATTTGCAAGTTCCTTAAAATGGGCCCTGAGTGTCTACTACAAGTGTCATGAAATTGAATTCTGTGCTAATTTTCCTTACTCCCATGAATGCCCCCATGGTCTGACCAGTATTCCAGTGCTGACTTAAATGGAGGCAAGGTACTACTGAGATACTTCCCCACAGATTTACAGCGAAAGCTTTTTTCTCTTTCTTAGCAAGCAGGTTTTTCCCCCCAACATATATGTTTTTACTATTCTAAAGTCAGGTTGGCCCTGCATTTGCCAAACAATTTAATCGGGGTTTTGCTGTTTGATTTGAGGTTGCTTTTCCGGTGTCCTCAGAGGCCAGCAGATCCCCTCTGGGTGTCTCAGATCCTGCTCGTTGACCTCCCAGGAGAGCGGGCTCAACACTGTGGTGCAATTTTCCACAGCATCTTCCTCTCACCTTCTGCTTGCAGCCTTTCCACTCTGTTCAAAGCACTTGAATACGCCCAGGACCACCTACTTGCACCACGGCAACCCTCCAGCTGGCTGCTTAGGGTGGCACTGGGGACACAGGCCACCTGGGTTCCAGTCTCAGTGCCCCTGAGGAGTTACACAGTTTGTGCATATCTTGTGAAGGGCTTCAGCAGAAATGAAGGGCACTCTCCGTCCTATACACCAAGTTGTCTGAGGATGCAGCCCATTTCCCGGGGTGCGAGTTCAGGAGAAAGGAAGATTTGTGCTGTGGAGGCTGAAGAGTTTCGGCTGAGCTGAAGTTGTTCTCCTGGTTCCCCTTCCTTCTGGTGAATTATTTAACCTTGTCGGCTAATGAAAAACTCATCACTTTGCTTTGATGTAACTAACAGTGGGGCCTGACTCCTATCTTACACCAACATTACCAAATGCAAAAGTTGATAGCTTTTTGCACTTACTTTCAGCCCTGCGTTTCTCCACTTCTCATGATTAAGAAAAGAGAAACAGCAGAGCAAGGTTAAAATGCTCATCCAACAATAGCTACAGTTCTCTGGCAAATTTTGCCATGAGGAAGCTATTGAAGTTGGCTTTAAATGCAGTGATACCCATTGCAAATATTATGTAGAAGCTGGGAAAAGATTGCTTATGTATCCTTTTTATCTATGTACTTATTTTAAAACCGCTATCCCCCAAAATAACAAAGTCCATTTTCTGAGACAGGGAATTCTCAAACAGAACAGAAAAGTAATTAGTGATGAGAGATTCCATGCTGGAAATTAATAACTTCTTATAAGCAGTGCCTAGTGAACCTGCATGGATCACATTCCTTGGACTACATCTGTATTATTATTATTATTATTATTATTATTATTATTATTATTATTATTATTACTGCCACTATTTCGTGGTCCAGGTTAGGGTCACCTAGTGGGGTGAGAGGACAAAATCAGGGAGATGTATGCCCACTTGCCTCATGATGTTGGTTCTTACAAGGAGGAAAGTCTAGTGAGGGGGCTGAGCAGATGTGATGGGGTGCTCCAGGAGACCCCCCAGGTGGTGGAATCAGCGGGACTGAAAAATAGAGGGTGCTGGAGTAAAGCCAGTTACAGCTTTTGGTGCTAGCCACTACACTTAGAAAATGAGAATTACTGCTAGAAAGAGCTTACAACCTAGAAGATAAGATGTATCAGCAGGATGGTGGAATTTGAAGCAAATATTTCTAAAAGGAAAAAGAAAATTATTATAAGGAACAGGTTTAAATTGATAATCCCCCTACACATGTAAAATTTGTTGAATGGAGCAGAACATAACTACATACTGTCAACAGTTAAACCCTAGCCATGGAAGAAGTATGTCACTGCATGTTTAAGTATGGACTCCTTCCCCAGAGTATGGGTGGATTAGCTGGTTTAAGAACAAGTATTACCCTTTCATTCAAGTCACAAGCCTGTGAGGGATCTGTGCGTACTTGACTGATGCAGTGTCACAGCCATGTAAGTTACGTGCTTTGACTTTCACTGGCTCTGCTGACATACAGATGGAAAGTAAGAGCTTGCAATGCGTCAGACAGTGAGGGAAAGGACATTAGAAGGGAAGATTGAAGTGGAAATGTTGGTGGGTGGCTTGCTAGCTTGCTCGTAGGAAGGCCTCAGCCTCATAGGAATCTTCATAGCAGCTGTGGAGAAAACAATGGGAGAAAAATTGCAAGTGGCATGAAAGCTCTGCTGTTAACAAAAGAGAAAAGGAAAAAAAATATTTAGGGATATAAAGCAAACATCCAGGTTCTCAGTATCAGCCAGACAACCTCGGTGTATAGTGCACATTGCACTGCCTTGGCTGCCTCCGACCAGGTACCATGGGCGGAAGCAAGGCCAATAGCCAATGGCACACACATTTTATTTGCTACAAGTTTTGCCTCTTTGTCACAGTATATGCACAGTTTTTCAAAAAGATCATTTTATAAGCACTCTTTCACTGGACATGTTCATGCAAGAACATGCTAACATCTCCCCCTTCCTAAAAGTGTTTCAGTGTCTAAGTAAGGTATCAGGAGTTGTTCCACACACCTTGTGTGCTCACTGAAGGTGAGCCAGAGAGCAGCTGAAGTGGGTGAGACTGAACCGTGTGCCAGCCTTCTCATGGCTGGCTGCGTCCCGCCATTCCACTGGAGAAAGGGTCAGCTTGGCCTGTCTTACCCAGGTGAATTCTGAATTCCTGCTTTGCTGTGGCACAACCTTAGCAAACAAACTGGGTACTGCAAAGGCATCTCAAAGCAGATCTTTCCAAATGAGCTTTGGAAGCTACCAGCTGATGCTACCAGCCTGGTAGCCTGGATAAGGTGCAGTACAGCCATTGCACTGCTGAGCTGTGTGTCCAGCAGTAACTATGCCCAGTGAAGGTGTTGCTTCTCTTAGCACGTTGTTCATGTTTCATAGAATGAATCACAGAATCATAGAATGTGTTGCGTTGGAAGGGACATTTAAAGGTCATCTAGTCCAACTCCCCTTTAACTAGATCAGATTGCTCGTAGCCTCATCAAGCCTGGCCTTGAATGTCTGTGGGGATGGGGCCTCCACGACCTCTCTGGGCAACCTGTTCCAGTGTCTTACCAAGGAGAGTTTCCAGTCTCAAGGGCCAGGTACCTATGTCACTTGTACGTAATTGTATTACAGCTCTTACTGTGGCACATAAATCCCTTTTTTATGGTCAGACCTTATTAGTTTAATTGTGATTGACTTACAAAGGTACTTACAATCTCAATAGACTATTGAAAGTTTTAAACTGATTTAGGAGCCTAAGTTGTTTAGACGCCCTTGAAAATCTTACCATCAAATGTCTCTCTTAAAGCCAACAGAAGTTGCCAAACTAACACAGGTTGAAAATCAGACCAGAAACACAAGCATTCAGTGGATTCTTCCTTTATACTGTCTGCTTTGTACTATTTTACATTTTACTTCCCTAAGAAGAAAAATAGCAAAGAAAACTTACCTGTGGCAATTATTAAACAAGCATATTTTTTTTTTATTTTTTTTTTTAATATTGCAATGGCACTCATTGGATCTTTTTCTCCTCATCAGCTTCTCACAGCTGCACCTGAATGTTGAGAGTGAACTACAGGCAGTTTAAGGTCTCCTCACTGACTTCTTTTAGGCAAGTTGATATTGCCGGGCCCAGAAAAAATTAAAGTCTTCATTGCAAAGAAATATCTTTAGTACAGCAGCACTTCACTGTGTCAGCGTAGGTGCAGTTCCACCTGAAGTGTCAGAGGTAATTTTAATGGGCATCAGGTGCCCTTTCAATTTCCATTTAGAAAATAAAAGAACAGCAAAAATTCATGGTCAGCGAGCCACCCTCAGAGGGAGTGAAGGAAACCCACAGACCTGAGCTGGCAGTCTGAACCTTTCGCAGTGCATCTTGCTGGCCAACCACACTGACTTGAATGTTTTTGTCTCGTGATGAAGAAAGTCTTCTTCACAGCTTCTCTTCTAATGCGCGACCACTGCGCCCCTCCCTCCAGACTGGAGCTGTGTGTGTGCATTTGTCCATACCTCCACAGCTCCTAGAAAACGAGGCTTTTTTTCACGATCAGGGACCAGGAGGCAGTAACTGGAAGGAATCCAAAAGCCTTTATAAGAAGCTGAGTTTCCTAACCTCCAAATTTCCAAACCTGGCGTGCAGTAAGGGCTCTGTGATTTTGCTCAGTGTTTTGCGTTAATGAACAGGGATTAATTTTACTGAAGAAAGTATTAGTGGTATTTAGAGATCTCGTGGGAGCAGTCATGTACTGTTCTTGGCAGAATTCCTTCATCGTCTAGTTAATAACTTTAGTTTCCTACACTGCTGACCCAGAGATACCTTTGAGAGGAGATGGATGATGAAATTAATTTTTCTTCTAATCTTTGATTAAACACGACAATGATTTACTTGGGCTGATACACATATTATAAGACCTGTTTCAAGGGAAATGGCCACAGGAACGGATGGAATATCTTTCAGTTACAAAGCTTTTCCTTATGTGTTCATGGTGAAACAAATTTCTCATTGTGGTAAGTGGTTACCGCAGGCTCTTACTCTAAACTGGAAGTTAGCTTCAGGACCGAGTTTAATCAATAAACTACTTTGTCAAAGAAGTAAATCACAATTAATCCTCATAAGAAGATTTTAGTAGTTTTGTGGAGTTAATACAACCTAGTGTAAGGAACTTCATGAAGTTACATGACAATAGGACTCTTGCCTTCTATGTGCAGGCTCTATTTTGAGATTGTCAGGTGCTAAGTTTGAAAGTGATGTGAATTCTGCTCTGTCTGAAGCAGAAACAAAAGCAACAGCCACTGGACACAAATTTTTGATGTGTTCTAAATATGCGAAATGTCCTTCAGATGTCAAAAAAGCATTAGTAACTGGGATCATTTTGCTTCTCTATATATACCAAAAAAATCCTTACACATCTGAAATACTAAGCAGTGCAGCTGTTCCAGAGCTTATGCTGAAAATTCATGTTATCTGAAGTCACTGAGTGCAGAGATCCAGGTGACTCTTACCTTGCCTCTGCTGCGTTGGAAGAAGTCACTGAATGCGGAAACCTCTACTTTGGATAGACAGAAAGTGTTGGCCTGTCAGACACACCCATCCAATAAATTTGTCATAGGAAAGAGCTATAAAGGCTCTTCTTCCAGGGGAATTCTTGACCAATTATTATTTTTTTTTAATTTTGAAATTCTGAATTCGTTGTATTTGTACCCTTTTTCTTTGCAATGTGGAGGAGAACCGAAATATACTACATGCTATAAAATGCGTCCACTATGTTAAAATTTAACAATTTTCTGGTTAGCTTTTGAAGGCTCAGCCCTACAAATACATATTCTTAATCATAGAACTTGTAATGCAGAAAAAACCCACCAGATTTGAAGTAACATAAATGGCCAAGAAGATTTTAATAACCCAACTGCATCCTCTCTGCTTAGCATTAAGAATCAATTGCTCTCCACTCAATGCTGATTCAGCTTCTGCAAGTCAACACTTAAGTGAGCCACATAAACATTCAGAATCAATCCTTCCCAAATACCCAAGTCTTTCCAAAGCTAAAATGAAACAAACCTCAAAATTTTCTATGATTTCTGAAAGAAGAATGATTAAAAGTATTTTATTAGGATTAGATTAGTAAATACATTAATCTTTGTAAACTTAAAGAAATGCCTAAAAAAATGAAGTTTATTTCCAAAAAGATTGTAATAAATTGCATCAACGTACTTTTTTTCATTTCAGAAATAAGCCTTCTTATTTTACTTCACAGCTGTGTTCTCCTGTGCTCCTCAACATAATATTTGCTGTCTGAAAAGGTTCATGTGAAAAGTTTTGTGTTGTATTATTAGGCCTTTTCACTCCACTTTCTTACAGATAAGATGAGATTGGAATAAACAATTCATGTCAATTAGAACTAGGGATAAAGACATGCAGAAAAGATAAAATGAGTTGCTGATAATTTTTTAAAACATGTCTCATTTTTGTTTACAAATCATTGGTGAGCATATCCTGAGATAGACACACTGTATCCTTAAAGCTGTCAAAATACTCAATGTGAGAAGACATTGGTACAGGTATATCTATGATTTATGTCATGTTTCATTGCAATCCTGTTCTATTCTCTGCCTCTAGTTTGTGTAGCTGTTGTAGATTTTTTGAAAGCAAAACAACAACTAGTGATTAACAGCTCAATTTGTTGGATGAACTCTGTATTAACTATAACAATTTACAACCTAGAAAGATTGTGGGAACCAAACTACGGGTTGGTGAATATTCAGCAGACGAAAGGCCAGGTGAATGAAGTTAGGTAGCTGCATTTGTGAAAATGTGAAAACTGCTTATTTTAATATATATGATCAGGTCTTACAACAAAACTGGAGTGTGGAAGGCAGCTTGTGAAAAGCAGAAGTGTTTCAGGCATAGGGAAAAAATGTGTGCAAATACAGATGCTTTACACGGTCTCATCCACATGGCTGAGCAACCCCCATCGATGGCAGCTGGTTTCATCCCAGAATTGGCTGTTACCCTCAGGCAAGGACCTGAGCACTACAGCATTTTCTGCTGGAGAACCTCTGGACACACACTTATGCCCACAACAGCTGGTCTTTTGAGGGAACACCTTTTGTAGCTTCTTTGTTAATTTTATAGCAGTATAGAAGGGTACGTTTGGCCAGCATAAGAATCTACACCACAGCAAAGCAGAGTAAAGGTCTGCCTGCCCGTTGTGCTATCTCCGCTTTGGTCAGTGTAAAATGCTTAAAATGGAAATAAAATATGATTCTTTTCCAGTTATTTACGCCCAACTTTCAGCAAGAAGCTGTTTAGGGAGGGGACATTGCAAGAAGTCTCAAGGTACAATCCATTAGTTAGTCTTTATGCGGGCTCTTGTACAGCTCATAGCATTTCAGCAGAGAAAAAAGTCAGAAAAGGGGCAAAATATGCTGCTGCTCCCTTTTCAGATGCCATACATTTTCCATAAAGCCCTTTCCCTTCCAGCATTTCCTAGAAACCCTGTTAACTAGAGAAACATTCAATACTTTTGTTCTTCTGAATGGTGCTCTTCATTTTGCTGAGCAGCTCTCACCTTTTCTCAATGTTTGCATCCTACATAAGAGGGTGCAGGGCATCTTTGGCCATGGTTTTAAAAGCAAGATGGAAAAGCCTTAGGATATCCACTGAAATGAGCAGGACAGTGATAATTGTTATGTTTGATTTATTTCTGATGGAGTATATTTCATCATACGTTTCATTATCAAGAAGAGGAAAATCATGGCAACAGAGCCTATTTAAATCTCTTCTGAGTGTACTTTACAATGGAGACATGGCTGAAAATATTTTTTAAAATTAACATTAGCCGGAGCATTTACTTATGTTCAGAACCTTGCTCCAAGAATAAATAGCAACTGGGGAGAAACAGCTTCTGCTCCTGAGACTGTGACAAGGAAACAAATGTTCACTGCGAGAAGTCAGGCCATCTCACTGCGCTTTCTGTTTTCTCGCTCGCTTCCTTTCAGTCACGCAGAGTTTTGTGATGTCACCCAAATAATGTTACCAACATCAAAGCAAACAAAGGCAATTTCCTTATCTGATAATTGTGGCCTTTCTCATTCCCTGCTGTGTGCGCTTCTTAAATAACCAGTGTCATTGACATCAGCAACTACCAGTACATGTTGTCTCATTTGCACACCACATGAAACAGAGCTGGTAAGAAATGTTCCCAATAACTAGGAGGCTATTCATCATCAATTAACAACATGCTTTAATGGGTTTCTTAGCAACATCATTTACTTTAAGCATACGCCCCTAAGGGATGTGTTCTGTGTTGTCAGACAAACAGCAAATCAGGGCAGCTGTTGATCCCTACCCGGTTGGATACTGGATTACAACATACAAGGATAGCTATGTCAAAATGACACTTGGACTCAAAATGCTTATATTGCTAGATGTTTCCATTAAGAATTAAATGTCCCTTCCATTCCCCCAGTGGGATTCACAACTAAAATTATGATTTAATGAAGGGATTTCAATCAAAAACTGACAAAAATCAGTCAAATCTCCAGTCTTGAAGTTATAGAAACATGGTAAAACTCTAATACCTGCTGGAGAAGAGCAGGTGGTCCCCAAAGCTAGATGAAAGCATTTAGTCAGAGTATTTTTAGGGAAAATAGAGAAACAGGACCTTGAAAATCTTTCAAGAGGCCATACAGCTCTAAAAAACATTCCATTCTCCATAGTTCCAGGGTATAATTGTTTGTGTGATGACAGTTTCTCCTAATGCTTCACATTATTTTGCATCTAGTATTTGAATTTTCATCCATTTCTTATTCAACCACGTGGGGAACCACATTCCCTTCTTTTTTTGCAGGTATTGTTTTATATGTTTGAAGAATATGGGACCTAATGAGGTACATCCGCGGGTCCTGAGGGAACTGGATGAAGTTCTTAAGCCACTATCCATCATATTTGAGAAGTCATAGCAGTCCAGTGAAGTTCCTGCTCACTGGAAAAGGGGAAACATAACATAGATTTTTAAAAAGGGAGAAAAAGGAAGACCTGGGGAACTACAGGCCAGTCAGTCTCACCTCTGTGCCTGACAAGATCATGGAGCAGATCCTCCTGGAAACTCTGCTAAGGCGCATGGAAAATAAAGAGGTGATCGGTGACAGGCAACATGGCTTCACTAGGGGCAAATCGTGCCTGACAAATTTGGTGGCCTTCTACGATGGCGTTACAGCATCGGTGTATGAGAGAAGAGCAGCTGACATCAATTACCTGGACTTGCACAAAGCAATAGACACTGTCCTGCATGGCATCCTTGTCTCTAAATTGGAGAGACATGGATTTGATGATGGACCACTCAGTGGATAAAGAATTGGCTGGATGGTTGCACTCAAAGAGTTGTGATCAATGGCTTGATGTCCAGTGGCACTTTCCTCATTGTATCTTCTGCTATACCTCTGTGTAGCTAGATACCACTGTTATTTTAAAGAAATTAGGGCCAAAATAGGAAGAGAGGAGGAAATTACAGTTTGGAGAGGGTTTTTTTTTTTATTCAGCACAAATATGGGACAACATTTTGAAGGGGCAGACAGAACATAAGATTTACTGTGCCAGCCTTACCTTCCTCCTTGACTTGACACACCACTAAATTCTGAAAACATGCAAAATTTTCATACCATTTATGTTAATGGGATAAATAGCCATCAATTATGCTCAAGCAAATAAACTTATTCCTTTGACAGCTGCTGCATTTTAGTTACTCTTGAAGATGGGTGATACCATCCCCAGAATGGTACTCAGTAAAGGACCAAGCCATAAACTCAGTGACAGTCTGAGAACCAGAGGACATTTTTTGCAGTAATTGATATTCTCTCAGCTCTATTAATGCAAGTCTGACCAGTTTAGCCCTTATTTCAGTCAGTTTTCTTCAAATTGTTGAGAAAACGTGCAATAAAAACTTCAACTTTGTTCCAGCAAGAGCACTTGGCAGGAGAGGTTTGAAAGCGTGCACTCAAGGGGAAACACATTATGAATTTATGTGCTTACTTTTCATTTCCTTAAGGATATTTTTTTTTTCACAAGAATTTTTTGAGAGTTAGTAACTGCTGTCCTCTTCAAGGTGAAGAACTCTATGGAAGCACTAAATACTAAGTGTTTCTGATTTTTGCAAACTTACCAAGATTTGAGTAGCCATTTGGGGGGGAAAAAAAGGGTGTGTTGAGTGTTACCATGGACTGCAGACATGCCTGTTTGCATTTTCATTAGGGTAAACCATTCCACTAAAACTAATTGTTTAAAAGAATCTTTAAAAATTTAAGCATCTTAACACCACACAGAAAAGTTATCAGAGTATTCCTAAAAATATCTTGTAGGGTTCTTGTGGCTTAAAATGCAGAATTCATCTTTGTGATTTGGTAAAGATCACACAGCGGAATTGCCCCTTTTTCTATGCATGGATGTCGGCATTATTTCAAGTGACTCATATGATGTTAGCAAGCACCAGTACACAAAGTATTTCACTCCTCAGTCTATTTGATAGTCATTGCTTCAGTCCCTTCCCAATGGCATTCTCTTTTTGAATCCACTTCCCCTGTTTTTCTTTTCTGCTACTTGAGAACATTTCTGGAACTTGCCACAGAGTTGTTTTTTTTCTTTCCAGTTAATGTGTAGAGTCTTGATTTACCCAACTCTGTCACTGTCACTGGGCAATGAAGAGAGAAAAAGGGTAAAAAAAATGCAGAATTCTTGCATTTTGTTTATGTTCTTTACTTTCTTCTTACAACTCAGCATATTGTATTTTGACCAAAAAACTTCTGTAAAACAAATAAAGCTTATTCTGAACAATGTCTTCTAAACATTGTCTTTCAAGAACCTTCCTCAAGTCATGAATGATATTTTCTTTTTATGAAGAGATGGAATTATCCATCTGCCCACAAGTTCAGTTTACAAAGCAGTTCTATTTCCTAGGGAGAGAAAGAAAAAAACTTTCAACAGAGTCTGAAGAAAAATGATCATGTTCTTTGAGTTATGAATCATTCCAGAAAGTCATGAGCTTTTGAAATTCTGATTTCTGCCTCTCATTTTGGATTTGTATTTCTTCCAAAGTGAATCTGTATTTCCTATTAATTTAATAATCCAGAAGTCCCTGTATTCTATGCATTTAAAGTTTTAGAGGCTGTAGAGCGTATCCCCAAGAGACAGAAGTCAGCACAGCTCCAGGAATGTAATTCAAGCTCTATTGATTTATACCTGCTGAGGATATGCTGGTGGATGAGATAGAAAAAGGAAATATACTCTTTGAAAGACAGAAAAATCCATTTAAGAAACCCATTGAAGTTGGTACTTGCCAACAAAGTCCTTTTCTACTATTCATAATAACAAGTATTTAAAATACAAAGAAAGCACCACATGAGTGTTTTAGAACCCTTGTCTTACCCTCAAGCTGCCATATATATTTTCATATATTTTTAAATGATCCTTTGTGCTGTCTGCCTGATTAGTATGTTTGTGCCTGATTAAAGGGTTTATTTTCAGAAAGCTAATCTTATAGCTTGTGGCCCCATCATCAAAAAAATCAAAAGATGTTCTAAGGGCATCTCTAAATACAAAATCTGCCTTCAGAAAATCTTGGACATTCATCTTAAATTACGGATGTTGAGCATCAAGAAATAGGAGTCCGTTGGCCCTGTTCTCTTGTCAGCTTCACCGGTCTTGTGCCCCTGAGCTTAAGAATTACAAGGTCATGGAAACAGAATTTGTCAGTCTCTCTCTTTGCCACCAAATATGAAGGGATTTCCTAACTCCTTTAAACCTTCAGCCTCAGTGGAGGTTACACCCCACCAGCTAAGCGATGGAGCCTGCTTTCAGCATTGCCTTGCTCTGTTCACAGAAGCTGCTGTATCTGATGAATGCATGTGAGAAAGGGGATTATCAGGAAAAAAGTCTGAAAATAAGTGGGGACTCTTCCTCAAGGCCAATCTCCTGCTCCAGCAAGCTTCATGAATGAAAAATGTGTCAATACAAAGGCCCAATAGAGCACTAGAAGCGAAAGCATAAGGCATTTCACATACCAAAGAAATGTGAAGAAACACCAAGAAAGACTGAATGCAGTACTGAGCCTCCCTCTCAGATAAATAAATATTTGTTTCACAAGCTATCCTCGAGACAGTGAAAATAAAGGTGAAGAGAACACGACAGAGCCTTCTGGTGACGGGTAAAAGCACTCATCTCGATGTAAATTGAATTGGGATTGAAGCAGTTTAATTTATGGCATGTATTTAACTGATAATCAGTGAGCTATACTTTCAGGATCAATATCAGCACCAGAACAAATATAAGGTGTGCTTTACGACCATCAATGTGGTCTGTCTTGCACTAGGACAGGTAGAAGAGCGTATATTGCTGTGCTCATGCCCTGAAATGCAGCACCTATTTGCGAACAGAGAAAACCTCAGGATGCCCTGAAGTAAGGTCTTGCTCCCCAGTGTTGTGTTTTGACTTCTTTCCACATGCTGTTCTCTGCTGGGTTTCTCCTGGCTGCCTCACATGTTTTTCTCAGAAACAAGGAAACAGCATCTGAAAGCTGCTTAGCAGGTGGAAACAGAAGGGACAGCAGTGACAGAGTATGGGGGTGGAGGATGGTTCCCTAAAAATAGGTGTCCAGGGGCTATTGAGATGTTCAAAGTTATCTGGCTGCCACTGCAAAGTGACACAAATCTCTTGTAGGGCAGATAATCTAGGAAGGCATTCTGTCATATCTGACAACCTGTAAGATTTCTTTCCCAAATGTCACTGGATTCCTTATGGTTAGGCAACAGCACCAAACCCAATGCAGCGCAGGCAGTGGAGTTTGGAGACTCATTCAGCTTTCCCCGAAGTCAATGCTTATAGTTGGCGAGTTGGGGAAGGAACCTCCAAGTAATGCTAAAGTGAAGAGAATGGGTTTACTCTGGTTTGAAATAACATAAGACAAAAAGTCAAAATAAGGTAAGACCTAAGATATAGTTAAGTGCTTTATGGTGTTAGAAGCATAGCAATATAATTTAGTTTGGGATTCAAATTACTCTGGGGAATAGGGAGAAATTAGTAAAACCTATTCACTATTAATGGAAGGATTGTAGCTTCGAGGGCCCTTTCATTCCCTTCCACACTGTAAAGTAAGGATTCCCATTTGCTGGTGTTCCCAAAATCTTGGCACAAGAGGGAATTGCTCCTGGTTACAACACACCTTCCTTATCCTGATTTAATATCCCTATTTCATACTAGGATATTTGATTTAAGTAGTCCAAATCCTCAATGATGTAAACTGGCTGAGTTACTGAAAAAGTCAGTATACCTCAACTTCATCAGCTAAAGGTCTAAGCTGGACACCTGTAATACCTTTAAAGTTGGTTCAAAGGAAAAAGTGCCTCCAGAAATGACTCATCCTATCTTAAAATAGTTGTCCAAGACAGATCAAGTGAACCATCTCTGGAGGTGCTCATTTTTCTCTAGTATCTGTAAAAGAAGCCTGCTGTGACTAGCTCGAGCTTAGCCATCTAACTTTGACACCTGTAAGGTAGATGAGATGCCATCTCCCCTCACTGACTTCGTGGCCTCTATTGGTGCCAATGAACGTCAAAGAGGCAATGCTGGAGAACTCAGGTTGCACAGGAAAAAGAAGTGCCAGGTTTGGATCCCTCATCCTGGTTATCAGAATCAGGCTCACAGCTTTTGTTTTGTTGGAGATATTTCTGTTTTGAAAGCAGAATTTCTGTGAAATGTCACTCATTCTCACTTTTTTTTTTTCCTCCTCAGATCTTCAGGTGTTACACAAAAGTTCCCTTCTAACACTCCAGATTTACAGTATTGTGAAAGGAGAGGTAATCACTGCCCAGGTTTCAGTGTGGTTTGTGTCTTAGTCCCAGATAGCAAACACACCTCATCCACAAGGGAGTATTTACTCTCGGCCTCTTGCTTTGCCAGTCCTGAAGAAAAGTAGCTCTTACGCTTCTTTAGCTCTGGGGATTTAACTCTGGTGTTCCAGCCTTTAAACAGGCCAGAGAGCAGATCATTCTCAAAAGTAGCATTTCTTAGTTTCCTATTCCCACAAGATACAGAAACCTTATTTGCCGCTTCAGTTTTTCAGCAGAAAAACTGCAAAAGCAGTGGGGAGCTGACTCTACGCCGCCAGCAGCAGACCAAGGCAATATAGCAATACAGAGACAACTGTGTGGAAAGTCAAGCACGTGTAAGCATTTTTTTACTTTTCTCAGTTACAATCTATATTGGTTTTGTCTGTATGAGGTATTCACATTCCCACAGTCTGCTTTGTTTACGAAAACAAACAAGATTTACTATAAATAAAAAGCAAGCCATAACTTTTTCGGTGAAATGTCTAAGTCAATGAAGCATATTAGAAGAAGGACGTCATAGGATTTTGGCACAATTCCACAGGTTATTATTGCTTTGAAATGACATAAAAACAGAGACCATCACTGAAGTGACGAAGTCTCATTCAGTAAGAATCCCATGCCAAATTACAGAGACTCAGCAGAGAGACCGCTGCCACAAAACATTGATTTGGCAGTAAATCCACTTCTTAGTACCTAGACGAGCTGGGGATTTTCAGAGCAAGCATTTGCAGATTCACCTATCAGGTTTCATTCAGCCTTTAGCTCAGCTGTGCACCCCCTGGAAGGAAATCCTTGTGCGACTGTAGAGGCAGGGTGGGGTTGAAAAGGACCTATACATATTTCAGGATCTCCAAATCTGGCTTCCCTTTGCGGAGGGTTCTGCTGCTGTGGGAACTCTCCACAGCTGTGAGGAAGGGGCTAGATCCTCGCTGCAACATCTGCCCCCTTTTGGAGAGCATGAAGAGGGAGCAAACACTGGAAGGGTGGGCAAAGGTTGAGCTTCTGTATCCCTCAGTGAAAGACAGACCCTCTACTACAGAGGACAGAGTGTAAGGAAAACCGGGAGGAAGTGGCTTTGTGTAATGTATAATTGTATATTATAATTGTATAATGACTCTCTGAAGCTTGGAGGTGGCATGGTATTAAACAGACCTTCGATTTGTTTAAATTACACCTGCAAGAGTACCCTAGCACTGCTCTTAAGGGTATCAAAAGATGGTTTAGACCTGAAGCAGTTTATATACACATTAGGAAGGAATACTTAGAAAGATGTCTCAATAAGAGTATATATATTTTATAATCAACACTGAAATATGATTTAAGGTATGCACAAAAGGCTTTGAATCAAAGGTAGCTCTGTGAGTGACAACTTGGAAGCTATTTTTTACATTTCCATCTCTTGATTGTTAGGAAGTTAATGTTAAATAGTAATGTTTACAGTTTTCACAACTGTAATTGTGTTAATGATGGGTTTGTGTGTGTAAGTTCAAGCTTAGTATGATTGATATTTTAAATAAATTTGTTTAACATTCACTCAATTACAGGTTTTACTTCCAAGTCTATCAAGAAAATAAAACTGAGATAAGTTATTTCCCTAAATTACAGTCTACAATCTGATTAAATTAAAATTTGAGTGCTTTGATTCCCATCAGTGTTTAGTAAATACTTTGAGCCATGGTTCCTCCTTTTGCTTGTTTCTTTAGGGGAATACCTTAGAGACAGACAGTGAGGAAAAGCCTGCCCACTGAATTCAGCATTCTATCAAAAGAAAGGTAAAATGGAACAAAAATAACAATTTTCACTTCTTTGAGGTAATAGCAGAACAGATAATCTCATAAATTTGGATTTGTCTGAGTACAGCAGCACTTGTTTCCATCTATATATTTAATATGAATTTTGTTAAAAGTGAATTTTGCCTCCCCACCTGCTCAGACTAGTTAGGAAAGCCTAGGCTGAAGAACTCCATGTCCTAAGGAGGCCGTGTCAGAGGCTGTCTTGGTAACCCTCTGACCCCTTTAGATACATCACTGCCATTTAACAGGAGACCCTTACTCTATTACAATCTCCTTCCAGGAGGAAGCAGGGCACTCTAGCCATATCTTAGGATCTCTGTTAGCCACAGCTTAGTGTGGATTTGAGTCAATGGTACCTGTATGAGTGCCATCTGAGTTGAGGTCGGATCCTGTGCACAAGCTTGTGTAGCATGTGGGTTGCTTGTGTCTCAGAATAAATCGAGTCATTGTCTAGGTGCTAAAGGAGGATCAGGACATTAAGACTCAAACCAAAGAAAAAAGAATACATATATTTGCAGACCTTCCTTCCACTAATAGATCTCGTGAGTACGATGTGTGTCAAGACTTCTGACCCTCCGAGGGGGAGGGAGAAAAGACAGTAAATAATCATTTTACTTCTTGGTCCTCAATCTTAACTATTGAGAAGGAGACTCGGTCAAAGCGCCTTCGATTCTTAGCAACCTCCATTCTCCCAGAAGAGGGATTTTTTTAATGGATCAGTTTGCTGTTGGTGGTGACTGTAACAGTGTTGCAGAAAGAGACTTTGTCACAGCTCTTTACTCCTGTCCATGAGTTGATGGATTTTCCCAGCTACGTATTTCAAGCCGCTCCTTAGATCATACTCTGCATGTTATGGCTGTCTGCTATTCAGATATTTGTATGCCCAAGATCCCCTCATTCTCTTTCCCTTGATGTCCGTTGCAGTCTCTTTGCTCTCTCTCCTTTCCTACTTACTGACATTCCCCCAGTCCAGCACTGGACGGACAGTTTGCTCCCGGCAGCAGAATTTCCTTTGGTGAGCAAGATGGGTACCCCAGCTGAGACTGGTATTCTGCAGTGACTCTTCCCTATGCTGAATTACTTTTTGCTCTAACTACCCTCCTTATAGCTATCTCCCTCCCTCCCTCCATACTGCTGCAGTAATGCTAGTATGAACGCCACCTAAGGTAGTTATCCTGCTTTCCATTTTCCTTTCATTTCTGTAGTTGGCCTGTTTGCAGTATTTCTCTGCAGGGAAGTACAAATCTACCCTTCGTTACACATTAGGATAATGAGATATCACAGCCTGCTTCTTTGTGAATAAGCTCTAATAGACGGTGTCCACATCCTGATAATATCCCAGACACAATCACAGGAAAAAGAATATGCATGTAACAAAACCTGACCTTTCTTCTGCCGTTGTCTGTTTCACAACACCTGGAATATATGCCATTACAGATTATCCTCTAGTGAACAGCCATCCTCTTCATCTGTGGAAGATGCCAAGTGACCGCACGTAGCTACCACGGTGTTTGAAGACTTGGGCTTGTATCTGGCAGCCCCAGTCACCAGATTAATATTATTAGAGTTAAAACCAAGCTATGGATCCACACTTCTTTCCTTCATGACCATGTTCCTCTGCCTTATTGTGGCGACCCTTCTCTGGAGACATTCAAAACCCGCCTGGATGCATTCCTGTCCAGCCTGCTCTAAATGAACCTGCTCTGGCAGGGGGGTTGGACTAGATGATCTCTGAAGATCCCTTCCAACCCCTATGATTCAGTGATTCTGTGACCCCTAATATCTTGCCAGCTCGTCATTCAGTCGTAGTGTTTCCATTTTCTAGCTTTTCACATTCTGGCCATGGTTTGATATTGTTGATTTCCACTGAAAAAGTTCCTTTACACGCTATGACTCTCATCCGGGCTTTCACTATTTTACATCTTTATTAGTACAAAATTGTTTTCATCTGCTTTGGCAAATCTCTCTCTTTACATATCCATTCAGACTGCTGCTGCAAAGTGCTGTTCTATGAGTCATTAATTTTGATCATATTACTCGTGTGTTGGATGATTTTCACTGTCTTTTTTTTCCTTTCTATTTTATCAGAAACAGGTCACTTGTCATCTCTTTCAAGGATCTTAATATCTTTGCCTTTCCATTTCGGCTCTCTTCACTATCCCAATGACTTCTTGCAACTCTTTTCAGCCTATGGCATCAACTGCATTTTCCAGAATCCTTTGCAAAGTTGCATCAAGATTGTCCATCAGCCCCTCCTTCACACTCCCTTTCTCTGTGAAGACAGCAAAGGCCTTGACAACATCTAGCCTGCTGATGCGCTGGAATCAATACCTCTAGTGTTTTTGCAGCACAGCTCTTTCATTTACCTGTTATGTTAGCTGGTTTTCTGCATGGCGAGTGTGCACACTGTCTGGGGAAAGGATTAGGTGTTTTTTTCCTGTGCTTGTATTTCCCAGTCTTGGTAGACTTAGTCCTTTTCTGTAATTGGACTTCCTAACCACAGCGGATTACTGCCAGACGGCTGTGTGACTTTTTTAAAGCAACATATAGATATGCTGACATAAGCCCAAATGAGGATACAACTATATTGGTACTTTCTGGATTGGTATAAGCAATGCTGATGTAAGTACTCGGGACAACTGGAACTGAAGCTTTTATTACAGTTACATACACAAAGATGCAAAATGTCCTTATTTAGAAAACTTGTAGGTCTCTGACTCATTTCACCATCAGACACAGTAAGGGTGGAGATGAGAATATACTCCTGTGAGGGGCATCAATATTATGACAATGAGGGCTAGAAAATACATATGTAGGTATTTAGTATACAAAATCATACAGGCAATACAGATGTCAAACCATCTAGCAGGACAAAGAACATTTTTCAGGGGGAGAAGAAGACCCTCAGGGACCACATCACCATTCATCTTGGTTAGTTGCCGTGTCTATGAAATCTTCCTCACACTTCCCCAGCACATGCTTCGATTGGTGCCCTCAGAGAATTACGTTTATTGCAAAGAAAGTTAATATTTAAAGATATGATCTTGTCTTCTGTTACATTTTGACATCATTCAGGCTTCTAATAGTTCTTAATCAATTCCTTTGCCCATTGTACTTTTTTCCAAAGAAGCATTCCCAACATCAGTTCCTTAAAGCAATGTTACAGGTGCTCATGGCTTCTTTGCCATGACGATGAAATGTTAAGGTATTTTTTCGTTGCAGTAGGTTTAGTCTGCCAGGAACTAAGTAAGTGTTTTTTGATCATATGCTCACCCCTTAAGTTTAATAAAATGGAATAACCCAATCTGTCAGATCTGTTTAAAAAAATGGATTAAGAGTTGTAACTGGCATGTTAGCAATAGGAGATACAACATTTTGATCTCTTCTGAATGCCCTAGTTGAAAAGAGTGAAGACTTGATATATCTGAAGATAAATCCATTCACCTGATGTCAGTCTAAGGAGCTGAATTGATGCAGCACTAAATTTAGAAAGAACTCAAGTGAGGCTGAATTTGTGAGTCTTCTTTTTCACAGGGAGAGGTCCTACCACATATCCCTGCATAGAAATATAGTTGGGGCAATACTCCCTCTATAATTACATAAAGTAATCAAGAAGCTAAGGCCCTAATTGAGCAACTCCTCTGTTCCGCTAAGCACATGTTCAAGTTATAGGCCTCTGTCTTTCTTATGTCATGTCCTAATTAGTTACATGTCAAGAAATGATATACAGCAGTGGTTAAGGAAGATGAGAATTAGAGGCTGTCATAGGAAATGACTGGAAAAACCTTCTGCCGGCATTACTCCTGCCAGTGTAATGGCAAAAAAAATGGGAGTAAAATTCTATTTACAGAAGCAGCTCCAAGCCCTCTAATTACTCCAGCTATAATAGTGACATGTTTGCTATCAAACTTGGCCAAATCATTGGAGAAAAAATTAAGCCTACAGAGGTGGATCTGGAGCTCAATTAGATACTAGAATACCATTTTTTTCCCATATTCATATGACCTGAGGCAGACTGATCCTGGATCCCCAGCCTGTAGATCAACACATGTTTGCAGAATGGCATCATCTTCTTTTTTGTGAGCCTGAGTAAGTATTTGGATTCCCTTTTCCCGGGCAGCTGACAAGAAGTTAGGCACAAGGCTTGATGTAGTCCGAGTCACACCTGCGGTGAATCCAGGACACTGTTAAAACGCACACCTTCATACAAAAAATTCAGGATTTCTTCTGGCCCAGTAATGTAGCCATCCCTCTAATGGACAATCACAGGCAGAGCATGTTTTTTTGGTCTGTGGTCTGAGCCAGAGGAGCAATCTCAGTCTGTTCTTGACTGTGGTCTGTGAGTGCAAGTGACCCAATATATCTAGGTTGGGTTCTGTCTTCAATCCAGCTCAGACCAACATAGTTCATTCCCTCTTCCTACTAAAAAATAGGAATATCATGTCTCTGAATCTCAGAGCGGGGGATGATGTGATAAAAATACGTCACTTTCAACATCAGCTTCGGAAAAGCACTTAATCCGATAGTGCTAAGTAGATTGCATGATTTTACATTATAAATGTAGCAGAAGTTTTGACTCTAAATAGAAGAATTTTGATAGTGAAATAGTGAATGACAACTGTCCATCCTTCTTTAACACAGGAGAAAAAGGTTGGTTTGACAGCACTACATCATTTGTTGCCTTTTCAGAACGCTGACGTGTAAATGCCACTTGCTTTACAGTCATTCACAAGAAATGTCACTTCAGCCAAGCAAGCTTATGGCTGAGGCTCTGTCGTCTCCCATCCAGTTTGCACAGTGAATCAGGCGCGGTGATAAAGGGGAGCAGAAGGCAGACAAGTGAGGTAAGTGGGGAGACGGCATGCTGAGAAAGCTTGGCAAGACAATTTTCTCTCAGCTTTAACCAAACTGACAAACGCTAAGAGAATGCCATTTACATGAAAACCGTGATCAGCTTGCAAATAAAGTTTGGTGATTCACAGGCTGCCTTTGTCCTTCTGAAACAATATTTGTAAGGCTGTGAAATATCGCATTTTCAATACAGTGACATTTAGAATACAATAACATAGGGATCTGCTTGCGTTAAAAAATGCCTCAATTTGAGCTAGTCCAAGGAGAACCAAAAATGTTTTTTTCACCACAGTTGCATCCCTATTTGATGCTGTGACCCCCGTTCATCTCCTCCTACACTATCCACAGCCCTTCCCATGGAACTGGCGCTCCCAGAAACTGCTGCAACATTTTCTGTGAGCCAGAAGTTCTCCTGAATGGGACAGGGATCTGTGGACATCGGCAAGATGACTTCAGCCCTGCCTTTGCAGCTACTAATGGCTAGATTGAGCCTGGTTCTGGCCTTTTTGGTGAGCCCAACCCATAAAAGGGATTAGAGACTGTTTGCAGCTATCCAAAAGGAGTGAGAGTTGAATGAAATAAAATGCTGGTTAAGGTCTTTTTCCACCTCCCAGTAGCTTAAATGGAGTCTCTGTAGGATATCTGAGAGAAGAGTATGTGGACAAGTTTATCTTGCAAAACTCACCAAACAGATTGGTTGATTGCTTAGGTTGCCTTTACTACCACACGGGTTGAGCAGATACTCTGAGGTCATGTCAATCACATGCTGCTCAGCCAAGTTTACAGAGTTCCCCTGGTTATGTAGGACATTGCTATGTTGGGCCCTGTGATACTGTAATTCCATAAATAAACTCTGGCTGGTGAGAGGACTTTGGGGGCAAATAAATATCCTGCCATCAGTTTTGGCAAGAACAGAAATTAAAATATACATGATACTAAATCCCTTCTCCCACCCCTGCCTAGTTGCAACCATCACCCTAAATGGGTTGATGTCTACATGCAGATGGCAGAACCATACTGTAGCACTGTGTCCAGGGGCACAGTGATGTTGGAGTGGTTGTATCAAAAGCTGGGATAAACAATGCCCCTCTTTGAATCATCTCTTACATTAATAAATTGCGGAGGGGCAGCACCTGTCTTCCAAAATACTCAAAACTAAAAGTTAAACCTAGCTAGTTAATTGTGGGTTTTCTTCTAACTAGTAAAAGCTGCTGCAAGAAGTTTAAAGTGGTGAATTAGACGCTGGCTTTGCCCTGAGCATTCTCTGGCAAACCAGTACAGTAGCAGCCTAATACATTTTATTCATTACTTGAGCAGAATTTATCCCAAATGTGAGCATGATGGTATTTCACTGAATGCAGCCAGCTTCACTGATCAGAAAATGAGAGCCCACAGTGCTTAGGAAATAGCCTATGAGAATGAAAATTATGTAGCTGTTAATGATGTAGAGATAACAAGGACCATTTGGATTTTGTAAGGACCACATATTACATTTATCACAGTGACTTTTAGCTTGTCCTCTTAGAGGTAAAAAACTTGTTTCACAAGTGGCTTTCATTCCAAAAATTTTATTCTATATTTTTGTAGTAACCTTTCCCAATTTAAATTTAGAATCTAGCAGTATCTACAAGCTTAATTCAGTAAACTCCCCCGATCGTGATATTGTCAGGGTGGATTCAGCCTATTTGGAACATACGTAACGCAGTCTGACCTCCAAGACTGTACAAACATCTGTACAAATTAGCAACTCATACAAAAATATTTTTCATATTAGAATCATGCTATTTTAGCAAACACCATACTCTTAAGCCAACCAACACTAAGTATGGGGTTTATTACAATGTGGTACAGTTGAATTCTACCTGAAATATTTTAAAAGCAGGCAAAACATCTATTTTTAATTTCCTAGAAGAGGGTTATTGCATCTGCTTTTGCATTATCTTTGAATTACCCTTAGTTTATCGTAATCCACGTGTGTCTTCAAGCCACGTTCCAGCAAAGCCGATTAGCAAACACATTTTGAAAGTTTTACCTGGAGTAGATCACAAAACTACTTCATCCACGGGCAAAACAAGTTACCTCAAGAGCATCAGATGTTGGATTTAGCTGTATTATTCAGTATGAACAGGAAAATTAATCAAGCATGATTATAAAGAAATTTGCAGCTTACCGTCACATGTCTGTAATGCCACACCTTCATCAGAACCGCAGCCTGCCCCCACAAAAGAGAAGCATCGACGCTGTCTGGTGTTTGGACTTCCCTTAACAAAGAGAAACTATCTCATCACTGCAGAAAGAGAGAAGAGGTTAACTGATTAGCCACTCAAACCTGCATTTGCCCCAGTGTATTATCCGGACTCTGTTTACCACTGCACATCTCAAATTTATTAAGATGTGAGTTGATTGACAAATTTTATTGAGAAACAGAGGGAGGCTCGGGGCTGTTCTGTCAACACAGGGCTCCAATTTTCCTCCAGGATGACAGACATGGAGAAGATGAAAGTCTTTAAGTAAATTAGTCAGTAAATTCCTGCCATCTTGTAGCTGACTGAAATGCTGTCACATGATGAAAACTGTGAGTCAAAACTAACTAAAAGCACATTTCATAACCCAGTAACCTATTTCCTTGGGGGGAGCGTGGGGAGCGGTCTTCATACTGTGTGTAGGAAGGGTCTTGTTCTGGTGTTGAGTGGAAGCACGATAATGCAAGTTATCAGCAAAAGCAACTGCCCAGTGCCAGCTTGGGTGTATTGCCACAATGCTTTCTTCCACAGAACCTCCGTGCCCAGCCGTCATGTTTACGATACTGCTTTCTGTCTGGGGAAAGCTTGGAGCAGATCACTGCAAAGTCAGGTAAACCGAGTTTCTAGTTCCCGATAAGAGACCGTAAAAGGGCAGGGGGAAGGGGAAAATGTCTGGAAACAACTATGTCAACTATATATCAACAATAGCGCAAGCAGGTCCCTGAGACACACAAGCAGAGCTGGTCTGACCAGTGACAGCGTAGGGGACCAGACATCAGAAAGCCACCAGGCTTGCTTTTGTGACCATAAATATTACACATCATCCTGCGGCCAGGAGACTCACGAAAAGGGCTCGCAGTTACTCTAGACAAATACAGTGACAATGCGGCACATCACACTGGCCTGGGAAGATAGCGCTCCTCGGTGGAACAAAGGCACATTTGACTCACAAATTAGCCTTCTGGTCCTCAGCACAACTGAGGCAGAACAAGTTCCTATTTGCACTATAAAATACAGAGACTGTTTCTGTGCTCTGTAAAGCCATAAATACTATGCTTTATTTACTCCTATTTCTCTGTTCTCCCAAACTGCTCAAACACACTTATTTTTATTAAAGTTTCAAATTTATACTCACCAGAGAGTAAGAAAAGCCACAAGAAATCTAGGCTTGTGGAGCTTCAGGTAAGTTGTGTAGTACTTTCTATGGAAGTGTAGGGTTTTGAGGTAGAATTAAACGGATATATAATAACCTCACAGTTCTTCAGCTATAGGTCTTCTGTAAGAGCTCAGGCAACCACAATTAATCATGTACAAAGAGATATACAAGAATTTCTTTGGGAAATAGATATAGAAAATACCTCTGCCTACCTCAGCTCTTTCTGCAGTCACACATTTATCATAGTACCAATTTGCACAAGTTATAAATAAATCCAAACATGCAGTGCTTCAGGGTGTTCTGATCCTCAAAGTTCAACCACTTCAAATGTGATAATAGTTTTAACACGGCCTGAAATAGTCACAAAAACTGGACAGTACAACATGGTATTTCAGTTGTACTGCAAGCAGGTTAAGCACAACTATACTGGAAAAATAAATACGGGGAAGACTGAACACATCCCTAAATCCTCGAAGAATATTTTGATCCCAAAAGCAGCTGGAAAAATTAGTGACAGAAAAGTCCTTAAGCTCTGTTACATGCACAGGCACGACTTCTTGCTCAGGGTACTCCTGCATCTCAGATTGTCAAAACTGGGAGACTCTTCTAGGGAGATACCCATCTGCATGTTCTGTTCTTCTGCTCTTGACTACCTGTGGAGTAATCATCCTGGGCTTGTTGGACTTTGGTTTGAGTCATGATGGTTCCTAATCTTTCTATATTTATGCTGTGTCTCTGTTAACAGTATCTTTGTTGATGTTTGCAAGCAAACCAGTTTGAGTCCTCATGCTGTCTCCTCCTCAGGACAGTATGTGCTGCTGTACGTGGGCACCTGTTCTACTCTCCAATTCAGTGGTTTTCTAGGCCAAAACTTTGTCCTCTCCTTCAGCGTCTGCCTAAGTTCCCCCAGCACAAATGCAACACCAGAACTGCCACTCACATTTGCTTTGTTTGGGCAATGCAGTGAGCAGCAAGACGGCACAACGTTTGACAAATGGCTGGCCAAGCAATTACCATTACAAACTAAGGGGGCAGCTGCTAGGCTTCCAGGTCTCCCAGCCCTGTGTCCTCTGCATAAAATACATACGCTGCCCCACTGCTTTATGTGCTTACCAAGTGGCTTCAAAGCGCAGTTACGTACCTGGCACACATACATACACACTCACCAGTTTGTCTCCTGATCATGTACTTCATTGAAAGCCAGTCGCATCCTGGGCTCCATCAAAACCACTGTGGCCAGCAGATCCAGAGAGGTGATTCTCCCCCTCTACTCTGCTCTTGTGAGACCCCGTTTGCAGTACTGCATCCAGCCCTGGAGCCCTCAGCACAAGAAGGACATGGACCTGTGGGAACAGGTCCAGAGGAGGGCCACGAAGATGATCAGAGGGCTGGAGCACCTCTCCTATGAAGACAGGCTGAGAGAGTTGGGGTTGTTCAGCCCGGAGAAGAGAAAGCTCTGGGGAGACCTTATAGTGGCCTTCCAGTACCTACAGGGGGCCTACAGGACAGATGGGGATGGGCTGTTTGCAAGGGCATGTAGTGATAGGACAAGGGGCAATGGTTTTAAACTAGAGCAGGGCAGATTTAGACTAAACATTAGGAAGAAGTTCTTTACAATGAGGGTGGTGAGACACTGGAACAGGTTGCCCAGAGAGGTGGTGGAGGCCCCATCCCTGGAGACATTCAAGGCCAGGCTTGATGAGGCTCTGAGCAATCTGATCTAGATAAAGATGTCCCTGCTTACTGCAGGGGGGTTGGACTAGATGACCTTTAAAGGTCCCTTCCAACCCAACACATGCTATGATTCTATGATTCTATATGAACACCCTTGCCGTATTAGGAGCTGTTGTGTCTTGTAGTAACACTGTGGTTGAAACTGGGAGGTATCTGAGCACCTCTAGGGGTGACATGTATACCTGAACTACTACATACTTCAGCCTCTTTCCATGGTTTTGGTCCTTTTCTCCACCAGTCTGTCCCTGTAAGCCTTCTTTCAGAACAACCACCTTCATCCTTATCACACTGTTAGCATGTCAAAACAGGAAAAAGGAGAAAGGTAATTGAAGGTAAGAGATAGAAGCATGAGATCATTTGGCCCTTCCTTTTTTCCTCAATGTTTGGCAATAATTCATCTGATCTAATCCTTCATACAAAATTTTAGCAAAACCCCCTCCCTTACTGCAAGGTGTTTAATAAGTAATTTGATACTAATTCATCACATCAAGGCTTTATTTCTTGAGGGAGGAATTCTTTACCATGGCCTTTTTGGTAGGGGGAAAGTTTGCTGGGCTTGAGATCAGCAGGTCTTTCTTTTTGGACAAGTGTCAGGATATCTTTGGCTCCAGAAACAACAGTGGTGGAAACCCCTCTAAATCTTTCCCCCCTAATTTCTCAGTTAATACTTTGACCCCTTCACTTACATTTATGCTACACTTATGGGGCCTCAGGCATAGACTAAGTGCAAACCCCTCCCTCCTTCTCCCACACTCGACGATTAGAACTGGTCAAAGGTTAACTAGTCCCCCAACAGACCTGGCCGTGAGTAACTGCTTGGGTTACCTGCCCCTACAGCTGGCTCTCCTGCTGCCTCTTCTTTTTTATTTTGTGCCTTCCTGGCTTTTTGTCTTTCCTACGGACAGCACGTTAAAAGCAATGGCAGAAAGTGCACCGGCTGCAACTGAACCAAAGTGTGACCTGTCATCTCCTTACCTCTTGTGGTTCCCCACTGGTCAGTGCTCCCAGGCAGCCACGGCAGGTATGAATTCAACAATTAATGTTTCGTGTTTCAAAAACAATTACCAGCAGTTGGGGAGTAAATTCTCGATCCTACTTCATAAGCTGCAGCAAAACCTCTCCCAGGAGCTCAGTTGAGACTTGAAGTTAGATCACGGTATATAAGCATTTCTGTCAGGAAGGAGATACCTATGAAGATATTAAATTTTGAACGTGCTCCTGCTTTGTGATTACTGATTAAACAATGTGTATCCTCAGTGGTCACACAGTTGCAGGCAGCATTTTTGGCAGTTTTCCTAGTGTTGTCTAATTGCCACCTGTCACATCAACATGTCAGGTATGATGCCCCTATTGAGAAAGGCTGATTCAATGAGTTAGAACAAACACGCCAAGGGACTTGTTTTTAGTTGGTTCACAAGAGGCTTTGTTACCGTGGCATTAGGCATTTATGGGGAGAGGGGATAAGAGTCTTGCATTACTCAAGAGAACTAGGTGTTTTGCCAAAGGAGGAGAGTTAAAGCTAGGAAAACTTGTTATATTAATGCCAAAACAACACAGAATTATTTTGGTCACGGGTACATGAACATGCAAACATACATACAGGGAAGAGGGATTAAATTAAATTAATATTTTCTGAAGCTTTTTGTTTAACTATTAGCTCATTTCCTAACCTTGTTTTGACCTGTTCAGACTGCTTGTCTGCAAAATAAGTTTTCTGTAAGGGGACTGTAAATGCCCCATTTGGTTATGGGACCAGGAGTCAGTCTTTGTTCAGCTTTTATCTGGCTCTACAGACATAGCCAGAGTGAGCTGGGCTTTGAGGCTAATTGCTCCACATTTCTGCCAGTAACTTGCTCTCCACCCATACTTGGGAGGCTCAAGCTTGTGGAGAGGGCAGAGGAGGAATGATGGAAGTTGTAGAGACAAAAGCACTGAGAAACAGCACTTCACATTGCACTTAGGAAAGCAGCTGGCTCTTTGAATACTATAATGCTACTAATGAACTGGAACAGGTCACGGACTGATCTGCCAACCACAGTGACAAATGTCAGAAAAGTGTGCTTCAGTCCAATGTGGGGAATGGAGAGGCCAGGAGACTTTTCACCTTTCACAGAAGTCAGCCAGGATGGGAATAAAGTTTGTTTCATGGTAAACCCTTTTGAAAAAAAAAAAAAATCTCTTTCCAGATTTCCAAATGTTTCTAAACCTCAGAGGAAACCATGGTTGAACCTGGAGCACAGCCAAGGGAGAAGAGGTTAGGATCACATTTCCGTGAAGAAAGAAGCACAGGGACTTGCTTGAGAAGAGCTCTGCAGTGCAAACTGCCGTGCCTAGCATGTCAGTGGTCCTGTGAGCCCTCAGAGAGGCGCATCCACAGGGTCCCTGCTGCAACTCCAGCTGCTTGTGAAGCTTCATGGTATCAATGGCCATCAGAAGAGCCTGTCCCAGGTGGGTGCCTTTGGTCAGACCTGCCACAGAAACTTCTGTGGTTCTCCACGTGCTCCAGAAACCACACAGATTTATGAAACATTTTGTTCAGTCCTGACATGCTGTGAGGAAACCGTGAGTTTGTATAGATCTATAAACACGCTCAGAGGGAGCAATTACTTCTGGCATGTGAATGATAGGATCAATACCTACACATTCTGAATAGCCTTTGCCCCGCCTGCTCAGTACGTAGGGGAGATTATTTTTAGCAGCGCAAGTTGTCTGCCAAGGTAGATTTTTCTGCCTTTGCTACAGTTACTTTAGCCTGGGAAAGGCCAGGGGAGAGACATCTGGTGGAAGGGTATGGATGGAGAGCAAGCTTGCTTCTAAATGAGAGAAAAAGTTTGGACCAAGCTTGCAAAGCCAAAAGCTAGGTTAATTAAAATATTTCATCCTGTCATTCTGATGCTCATTGAAGCAAACCAAAATACTTAATAGTGCCCTTCAGGGTCAGACTGATTTGCTTCACTTCTCTTCTAGCTGCCTCTCCCAGTCATTGTTAAGTGCAAGCCTCCAGCTCATAGGGACATCAAGTTTATTAATCAGGTTTCAGATGAGACCACATTATATTGGCCTGGGTTCCAAGGTCACCAGGTGTTTTCTGCAGAGGACTGAGTCTGATACTTTAGATTGATTGTCTATTTCTGGACATTTAGTGGAAACCTATTCTCTACAGTACTCCTCATAAGGTATCACCAAGTGACGTACATCACAAGCTGTAAAAGATTAGCTGTATTTCATATTAACAGAAACCATTTGGGGCTAAAGTACAAGTGCACTGAATGGTGTAGCATGGAAGAGGAAAGTATTGAAACAAACTCTTCCAGTGTCCACAAGTTACCAGCAAGGGTGGCTGCAATATGGAGTTGTATTAGGCTTCTGCTGAATCTATAGAATTTGAGCATTAATTTCCTCAAAGTCCTTAGAAAATCTTAAATTGAATCTCCCTGAAAAGCCATACATCAAAATGACAGAAGTTGAAGACTACATTTGTTGCAACTCAAAGCTGAAATCAGTATCATGGTCTCAATGAGGAGAAGAGAGCAGAAAAGAAGCTAACAAGTTAAGACTGACTTTCCCCCCCCGGCCAAATAAAAAAAAAAAGAAAAGAAAAAGGAAGATCTATCATGATTGAGGAGAAGGCAAATATTCGAGAAAAAAAAGATTCCTAAACCATTGTACATCACAGCCACAGTGACACACTCATGAGCCCAGGTTGTCTTTCTCCTCAGGTTCTCCAAACAGTTCTGCCTTTGCCACATTATGAAGGGATGGCTCCTCCTCGGGCCAAAGAGTGCTAGCAGGAGGTGGTAGCCCCCAGTATATTCGCTCAAATTTAACATGACCTCCACACCACTCTTGCTCTGATAGTGTTGGTAATAAGAAACGCAGCATAACTGGGTACTCTCAAATGAGTGATGGCACTGGACAGTGGGTCACAGCCTCATTGGTGAGCTGAAGCGGGAATAAAAGCCAGTGTTGCACCATTCCAAAGAAAGAGCTTCTAGGCAAAATGCCAGCCAATGTTTATTTCTCCAAGTTAAGGAGGAGATTACGACATTTTTCCTGGAACAATCCGAAGGACTACGCAAGAAATATGGTCTAGTGGGAGGTGTCCCTGACCGGGGCGGGGGGGGGGGTTGGAATTACATGATCTTTAAGGTCCCTTCTAACCTGAACCATTCTATGATTCTATGAAAAAGAGCTGACGCCCAGCTGTCAGGTTAAACAACAGGCTAAAACCCCAAGGATAAATACCATCTCAAAAGGATAGATACCATCTCCTTTGCTGCCGCTCTCTATGCAGCTTTAGGACTCTTGTCTCACTCGTGGAGGTTGACTGTAACTAGATTAGTCCTGAGCACATACACTGTCTCCCCTGAAATTCAAAATCTGTCTCTCCTTACATGTGAAAGAAGTAATTTCTTCTATATTTCCAAGTTTCTGAGGCAAGCAAAGGAAGCTCCACCCTTTCCTTGGCTACTGTGTCTTCCTGGCTCATTGGTTATCACCAAGAATTGTGATCCTATGGCTCAGCTCTTCTCTGAGTCCCTGCTGGTGTCAGCCTCATTTATCCATTTCTTTGCCTTCTCCTACTTCAAAGTCCTGTTCTTCTGTAAATCCCTCTCAATCACTACCAATGACAGAGCAGTAGTTCAACAGGTGTACATCAGCAGGGCACTGGAACAAACTTTATTGAAGAACAAAACAAGGGAATTTCAAAAACCCTGTTCCATATGGTCCAGAGCTCCTTCTGAAATGATGCAATGTTATTTCCTATTATTGTCCTCCTAATTTTTCCTTTATTCGCCCTTGTCATAAATTAAACTGGAAAGTCATTTCTTCCTCAGAAAGCAATGGAAAAACAAACAACAGAATAAGGAACTATAGCTCTTTTTTTTTTTTTAAGACTTCACGTGCTTCAAAGGAACAAGATCGCAGCTCGGCATCACTTGGATGAATAACTGCCGGAGGCACAACAAACTTCTTTACGGCTTAGCAAACACCACTAGAAACAAGAAATCAAATGCGAGCCCTTCCTTACATCATGCTGAGTCCTCTGTCGTTACTGTAGCTCTTCTCTTCTTCTTAAAGCATTTCCTTTCTTCTTCTTTATCTCAGCTGACTGGTTAGAAGGTCTCCAGAACTTGGGTGAAGGGTTGAGTGAGGTGTGGGGGAAGGTCCTGTTGTCCTGTCTGCAAGGCGAGTTATTTCCTCTGATGGAGGGGGAGTGTATTTGCCAGCTCAAAAAATTCTTCAGTGTGGTCTGTTTTACTAAGTGTTAGTGTAATGCTCAGCGTTTTACTGAGTGTTAGTGACTTTCAGAGGCCTTCAGCAGTGTATAGTATTCGATGCTGCTTGGCAACTCTCATGAATTTATCACATTATTTGTGAGTTTGATTTCTGAGGAAAAATTATACACCCTGGTTTTGCAACCCTTTCTCCTTCAGAAGCACAGGTCTTAGAGCCCTCCATGCATATATATAAACTCAGTTAAAGTCAGTCAGGGATATTAAGACAGATGAGGAAGTTGAGGTTTGAAGCCTGGGAGTACCCCTCAGAGCTGTGAAGAAGGTCTGGGACAGAGAAGATCAGTGGCCCAGAGCAGGAGATGGGGTGTCTGAGGGTGAGGAGGTGGGAAGAGGGATGGGGAGCTCACGGAAATGAAGACTGATTCAGCAATGTGGTTGCTGAATGGACTGTGGCTGCTGTAGGGACGGGGAAGAGGAGGAGGCGAAAGTGAAGCAGTTGGTGAGGAGAGAGTGGGCTTGAGGTAAAAACACGTTGATAGTTTCAGGTTTGGGGCTGACATATGGAAGGACATGGAGAATTATACCCCCAAACTCTGAGCATCAGTCTTCTCCAGCTGTCAACACACGGCTGTGAAATGCCACAACAGAGTGCGTGCCGTACCAAGTCTGGTGGAGGTCCTTGCAGGTGGGGACATGGCACCCTTGCTGCTGTTGGGGCCTGTGCCAGCAAAACAACGACAAGTGCTGTGGATTGCCCAAACCTGTGACAACAGGATGGTACCTAAAGAAGCCTTCGATTTATCCTCTATTTGGGTTTTTTAGAAAGCTACAAAGACTTTATGCAAAACTATTGTTAAAAAAAATAAATCTAAAAAATGCTGTTTGCAGACGCAATGATTTCAAAGATCAGCAGCATCAGAAGCAGGTGCAAATCAGTCTTGGATGGTATGTTACTAAATGTTGCCAGCGTCATATGGAAAAGTAGCGTCTGAACATGTAAAGACTCTCTCATAAGGCATATGCAGTAGAGGAGACATGTGTTACATTCAAATTACACAAGCAAAGTTTGAGTTTTCCCAGCTTATGAGTGCTTTTTTTGGCAACGATAGTAGGGTTATTTTAGCTTCACGAGTTCCATGTAAGCCAGTGCTGAAGCTAACAAGAGGCAGTATACACTGAGCTGCATAATCACGTCTATTCTTACTGTGAGAGTTTGGAGCATTAATGCCCTTTAAAGAGTTTATAGCTTTTGGTTTAACTGCGTGTTTATTGCTCAGTCTTTCATATGTTTGAATTTAGCCTCTACAAAGCCTATATACACGGTTTGTGTGGTTTTGTATGTAAGCTTATGTAGATAGGTATAATGAAATATTGTTCCATCAGCTTCCTCAAGTGAACTATAAATGGCACCCAGTTTACTGGTTTGTATAGGTTATATGTGAATGGCATATGTGTACCTAAGCTAAAAACACGCATGTGCGGAGAGAGGGCATTGAAGATTTTCTCAAAAAATACTGCTTTCACCTTCTGCTGTTTGTATTGCTCTATACCAGCCATACGTAAATGTGCTAATGTTTTGGGGTTTGGTTTTGTTGGTTGTTTTTTGGTTTTGGGGGTTTTTTGTTTTTTGTTTGTTTTTTTGTTGTTGCTGTTGTTGTTGTTTTTTGGTTTTGCTTTTGTTTTTTTCTTGTAGCTGGGTAACTCATCTATCTATTTCCACAGCATTTTGACTTCTAGGAACACCTAATTGGTGTTCCATTAGGCACAGTGCTAGCCTCACTTCAAACAAACACTGCATCCTCTTCCAGTATGCATCATTAATGACTGCATAGCACACAAAATCGTTCTCCATGAAGAAAAGACAGATGGCTTCTTTACGTTTTTAATATTGCACACAGTCAAGTCTTGCACTTGCTTTTATTCAATAAAATCTTTTGTCTCCTCTGCAGTAAGATGTATTCTAGCCTTTATGGCCTCACAACTTATTAGATAAATAATTACTGAATTTCCATCTATCACTGAAGGCACAGATATGCTATAGATACAGATGGGACTGGAGTGTGTTTATGAAACTGATAGATCATCTTTAATCAGTGGGTTCCTAAAGTGACCTTCAGAGATATAAATAGGTACCTGACTCTGAAGAAACTCTGTTTTCTTCTTCCTATGAAGAAAACAGAGTAGGTAAGGCATGTCCAGAGGGCAAATAAGAGGAGGAAAGTCACAAAGGTACTCTAAATCATTCTTTGAGAGGAAGGCTACCTCCGCAGATTAGGTACAGTGCCTAGTAAAAGAGTGTGAGCACCTAAATAAAGTTTGACTCCCAACAAACGCCAGTTGAACCCTGCCTTCTTCCCTCCTCTCCTCCAAGGAGAGTAGGAAGTATCAGAGAAGAGACTATCTTGGCAAGTACTTTTGTTATAGAAAGTCTTCAGCCCCAAAGGTGGTCCTGGGCATCTCCGGCCAGCTGCCGTAACTCAGGAATGGCCAAGCACACGCTCAGCCTCTGTCCTAATCTCAGAGGCAGTATATTATCTGCTGATCCTGGGAAATAATGGAAAATCCATTTTTTAAAGGATTATTGGAAATGTATTTACAGGAAGATTCTTGTGCCTGAAGAAGAGGCAGAGCTGGGCTGTTTTCTGGCTGTTTACCCACTGTGTGACAAGCAGTGGGACAATGGGAGGAAGGAGAGGTGGTCTCCTCCCCAGCTAGAAGTTAGTGATCTGCTCTAAGCTATTTACCTAAGCTCCTCTGTGAGTTGATGAAGGCAGAGAAGCGATCCCTTCCCCCCCAGTCTCAGACACAGACAGTCCCTCCTGGAGGTGCTTGTCTCTTCCTTATGATGCTATAGTGTCCCAAGTGAATGCATCCGCAGCACGTCTACATTTTAGACCTACACCTCTTGGGACCTGAATCACTTTTGTTTGGGCCTGACGCCTACTGCAGGTATCACACAAGACAAGATTTGCTTTTTCACAACAGCTTTTTAGAAAAAATCTGCCAGTCTGTGGTGAGAGGCAGCACATGTGAACTGAAACGGAGAGGGGCACACTGTGTTTTTCAAATCTTGGGTGGCCTGTGGCAATCAAGTACCCATTCTTCAGACTGTTGAAGGGCGAAACAAAAAAATAAATAAATCACCTTCCCTCCTGTGGATAAGAGCAATAGCAAGAAAATAAAGGATGGCCATCACTGGCACCCTAAGAGAGCAAGGAGAAATTGAAGTTAATTGCTGCCCTATTCCACAGAGGCCACAAGACCCTCATTAGGGAAGTCTCATGCAGCCTCTCACTTGGGCGTTGGTTTTTCCATGGAACAAAGGTAGTTATTGCAGAGGGGCAAATGACTGAAAGCACAAATGTTCTGCATTGATACTTCCCTTGTGAAAGGCCCAACCTCAGCCCTAGCTAGGGTTAGGAATCTCCTTGGACGTTACTGAGAATGAGGGCATCAAAAGCTCATTCTGACTCCTCTCATCCCAAACCAGAATCATTGCTTTCTTTTGCAGCAGTGTAACAGAGGCATAACACAGTTGGGCAATTTTTAAAATGCTGGAAAAGGGCACAAGATATTCACACAGCTATTTTTGCAGTGGATTTGTTTTTTTCTCTAATTTTTTTAATCCAGATGAAGAGGAAGCTCACGCCATCTGTACTTTCAGGATAACCTGGACAACAGCTGTTTCTCTTACATCAATGATGAACCTTTTGTTCTCCTCTGTGATTTGTCATCTGTGTTTTTGTTTGCTGTTTTTACTTTTTACTACTATATTCTTGCCCCACTAGGTCTAATTTTTCTCTGAGCTGTAAGGGTATAAATCAACAGTGAGTCCAATGAAGTCAGTGGTGCTGTGCTGACATGGAGACAGCATTTTCTCAGTGAAGTCTTTGGTCATTGCTTCCTAATGTTGTCACACACTCTTCTGAAACTGTGCAGGAGCTGTGGAAGCTAATGATTTTCTGAACCAGCAATTTTAATATCTAGTTACAAAATGTAGCCATATGGTCATTTGTCTCTTGGTCCTAAGGGCCCATATATCTTTGCATGCATCCTCTCCGGGGCCACCGCAGATGAAGAGCGCTTTGGGGACAGAACACAACAATAGCAACAGCAACACTCACTTCAGCTGGGTGGGAGCAGATTCATACCATTACCATGGTATTGTTGGGATCTTCCACTTGTTAGGAGGTTTATCATTTTCAAGTTACATAAGACAAGCATGTGTGTGAAAGGGAGAGAGACATACACAGAAGGAACATTCTGTACAATGCCTTTGTAAAAAATATATTAACTGGAAATGGCAAAAAAATGCTATTTTGCCTCAATGGTATCAAATGTCTTCTCCATCTTCCCCTTGATCTACAAATAGGCATTCAGGAGTCCAAAGTTTACCCAAATGTGGAGCGGTGACCACCATTTTAAGCAAGATCTGTCTCTTTCTGTAAAAACACCCCTGGTTTCCATTACCCACTCAGTGACCCTGCTACTGGTTCTGTTTCATTAGCACAACCCGTACTTGGGTTGGAAGTCCACCCCAAAATCATTCTCCAGCACAGCCGGGCAGTATCTCCTGACGCTGTGTGGATAGGCGTGATGACTGTCTGTGACCAAGAGGACTACCTATATCCACCTTTCTCATTATGGCACATCCTATCTTCCTCCTTTTCCTCTTTTAGATTATATTTCTCTCTAATTACAGGTTGCAGTACCTCTGGATGCCAGCAGGTGAAGGCAGGAGATTTGTAACCCTCCTGCTTAAATTCGAACACTTTGGGCTGTCCATCAAATTGAAGATGAATGTGCCTAAAGAACTTAAAATTCAGGAAGCGAGATTAATGGTACGTTGCTTTTTGTTTCATGCTTCTCAAGTAGTGCTATGTGCTCCTATGATCTTTATTTGCCTTTCAATCACAAACAAAAGCTCACTGCTGTGCTGTTCCTATCCCTCACATCTGCTTACAAAAAATCTCTCTGGACGATGCCTGATGCCTCCTCTCAGATACATAATTGAAGAAAGGGATCCTCTGAGGGAAAAAAGCACTTAACCATGTTTAACTTCTTGAATTAGATGCACATGAGTCTTTGACCCTAAGGATGGTCTCGGATACATCCCAAACAAGATAAATATTCAGTAAGGCTCTTGAAAGTGGTGTTTTTCTATTCGCCAGCCTTCTTGAATTTCCCTCCTAGCTCACACTGGTCTGTGTCACTTTTCATGCAACTTGTGATCTCCAAGGGGAAAAAAAGCACTTAACTATGCTGTCAGGCTCTTACTTCAGGCTCTCAACAATCTTCTGGTTCCTCTGAACACTAGTGTATATGCATGAGACTTATAGATATTGTCTGACTAAACAAATCAAACCACCAGCTATCTCATGGGAACTCCTGAGGTAGCTTTACTCCCCTACTCTTCAAAATGTCAGGGTGTCTTTTAAATAGGATTGAAAGTCTGCTAGAAATGCCAACCAAGTTGTAGTAACCTGAAAACAATCAAACGAATGTAGGTAAACAAGTTTGATAACTTTGCCCTAATTAGATACATTTTAGTAATAAGACATTAGAAAGGTGTATATATATACATTTATGAAATAATACACATACAAATACATTTTAATCTTGTGTATATAGTAAGTATGTGCATATATAGTATAGCAATGTAGCATAATAGCATACATATTGTTTTCCTATTGCTCTGTAAGTCTGATTTCTAGGGACACTGACAAATTTGGGAACTCTAAAGGAAGGATGTACGTGTGACAAAGAATATATTAAATCTGTCCCAAATCACACTTGGAAAGATACCAGGAAGTTACTATGTCTTAAATTATTATTAATTCACTCCTGAAGTAAAACGTAATTTGGTGGATGTTCCACAGACAAGCATATTATCTGGGAAAATGATTTACAGAAGAATAGGCTGTCTGAAAAAGCATACGTAGATGGATGGTCCACAGAATGGATGGGTTATCAAGTTAACGAAAACAGGAAACATCTTTGGGAAAACCAGTTAACCTTGTGTATGGATCATATAAGTAATCACACAAAGTATCATCAAAGTTGACTGTAAGTAATATCTTAGGTTGTGCGTATCAGACTCCATCACGCACAGCTGAGTTGTGCAAACACTGCTTTCCTTCAGAGTTGGGTGTGGGGAATTGTTCACGTTGAGATTCCCTACTGTAACACCAGGTATGTCACTATTAGTTTAGTAATATTAAAGGGAAATACGTTTCGATTGCTGGTGGTTGGTCTGGTACCCCACCCTTGAGATGTGCCTGCAATTTGTATGCAACAGAGGGATTTCTTCTGCGTTGCTTTCACAGTTCTTGCAGACCCTATGGAACCACACACAGCCCTACAGAAATATAAAGGATTAGTCTGAACCTATTTTTCTTCCTTTCTTTTTTCACTTTCTTTTCTTCCACGCTCAGTTTTCTAGCCATCACTGAGACATAGCTCACGGTTTGTAAAGAAAGCTCGAACAGCCTAGCAAATGGTGTGAGAACAAGCTCTTGATGCAGTACTCTTGTACTCGACGTCTCCGCACTGGCAAGCGCTTACAATTCCCCTTGGGTACCTCTAATTATAATGTATGGTTCATTAAAAATGACAACAGAGTTCATTGAGCCTGCATTCTTGTGATTAATTACAATGTTCTCCTAATCAGTTGTTGTTATTTATACCTCTGCCTTTATGCAACTGATTATACTGTACATTTGCACCATTCAGCGAGTAACAGAAGGGACAGGAAGGGCATGTTTACATGACGCAATGGAGCATGGTGTAGACATGCCTGAACCAGCGGTGACCCAAGCTGTGTGCTGGCACAGCACAGAGCTGTACAGCGCTAGAGAGACTCGCCTGGGTCTCCCTCTCAGACCCACAAGGAAGCGACGCCAAGCTTATAAGCTCTGCCTCTCAGAAGGATTTGTTAGCCTCTAGGAAGGGCTGTGGAGTCATGGTTTTTCTGCTTTCAGTTCCAGAGCTCATGCTGTCTCCAGTTGGTGAAAAATCACAGGCAGCTCAGTGCAGGTATTTCTCAGGAACTCCCTGTGAGTGTTCCTGCCTGTATGTGTGTGTGTGTGTGTATCAGATTTCGGCAGCCAGAAGCTAAATCCTTTTCTAAGCCTCCTAAAAATATCTTTAAAATATCCTAAATCCACTGACTGAGCACTGTTGTGTATTAAAGAACCCGTTGAATAAAACCTGAAAAAATATCTCTCAAAATCAGCTCCTGTCCATCAGGAGAAGAGAAATTTTGAGGGTGCAAAAGTCCATGTGAAGTTGCCAATAACAAGGCTGCAGTTTGATTTGTGTGCAAATGATTTCTGGCGATTCTTTCATGATCTCAGCTAAGGTAGTAAGCAGTTTTGGGGGCCTGTTATTGGATATCCCAACCCAATACAGACAGCAGTAATCTGATTCTTGGAGAAACTGCAGAGCAGTAATCTCTGCAAATTAGTTGGTTCCTCTCGTTTACGCTGGATGCACACACAAGAATGGTGCCGGTGACGTGCGAGCTCATTTTTCAGGGGATTTTTGCAGAGAAGCTACAAACTTCCTGTGTTGTTACAGATCTTTCTTATGCCTCCCTCTTCTTTTAGTTTTTCTGCTTGCTACACATCTGCTCTGCAATTCTCCTGTTCCTCAGTTTCAGGCTTTTAGTTGCAATCTAATGCTATTTGCACAGCATTATCGCCTGGAGGCCTAAGTCAACTTTGGCAAGCCTCCTACTGGCATGTTATGTTAATAACTGATTGGTTTTGTTCTCAGCGAGAGCAATTTGTTCCAACAACTGGGATGCATCCCACTTTTTTAGAGAGTACACAGCTACGCTCTAGCACAAACATTAAAGGCCAAGATCTTTAAAAATAGAAAGGGAGGGCCCACCAGCATCGCTGCATCCGATCCAACAGCTGCAGGCAACCACGGAGTAGCTGCCTAGTCCAAACTGCACACCCACTCCCGACCCCACTGTCACAGAGCCCTTCCCAGCTCCTGAAGGCAAATTTACATTTTCAGACTCCTGACTGAAGTTTTTGAGCATCCAAGCATCCCCACCAGCTTCAAGTATTTAGACATTTCAGCCAGACAGTAGTTAAAACTTTGGCCCGTTCTGATATATTGATGCTGCAGGAAAAATCACGCAGCTAAGGACCTGCAACTTACTGCGCTAATTCATATACAACGATGGGAATTAAGGTTGCAGGGACCATGCTTATCTGTAACATATTTGCTCTTCAAAATGTGCAAAGTATGTCCCTAATATTACAAGCATTTGTATTTGTCAATACGAGGATGTATGTCGATAGTTTAAGCTAGGCATTTTAACTGCCTGGGAAGTTTTAAAAAAAATCTCCCCAGACAAACAAAAAATGCTACTCGCAAGCAATGAAAAATAGTACGTGAAAATTACTTTGTCATCACATGCAATTTGCATTTTTAAAATGTGTCTGTGAAATTTTACAGTCATTTGCATTTCAAGTCAGCAATTAGATTAAAAAAGCCCACAACTGCAGCTGTGACAAGTACTCTCTTATTTGGAAAACCATAAACAATCCTCTTGTCCTCCAGTAACAGCTCTGATGAGAATGAATTTTAGCATAGCGCTCAACTTTTGCCTCTTCAAGGTTGCTTTCACCCTTGATATAGTATAACTGGAAAACTTAAAAGAACTGGAGTCCAAACAAGATATGTATTTAAAAATACAAATTGCTCTTGGTATTGCACTTGACCCTTTACAGAGCATCTTTTCAGGCACCATTAGGATCAGCTGTAGAGGAGCCCCGGAGCCACAGAGAGGCTTTTCCTGGCACACAGGGTGGGATGACATCCCATCAGCTCCACCATCCTTCAAATGAAGGGTAGATGAAGGTCTCTGGGGATGGACACCCATCAGCTCCCCCGGAGCTAGGACCACGTGCCCTCACAGGAAGGGGAGCCGAGGACAGATGCTTTCTCCCCCATCTTCCCCACATGTCTTGTTGACAGAGACTTTGAGGCTTTGTTTGGCAAAAAGATATACTTTTGTATTGCTCTATTTGAGCAGGACTGCAAATAAATATCACCTCTTTTCCCCAGCTTCCTCAGCTCTTAGCACCAAAACAGGCACCTTCCTTATAGACGTGCCTCCAGCTTGTCCTGGGCATTAGTGAACCCAATCCCAGGTGTAGCAGTCAGTCCATGACACCTTTGGGGAGTAACAGATACTTGGTGTAGAGAGGACTGACACTGAAAATTTAATTGCTCAACTGCTGCAGGTCTCTGCATTAAACGACCTTTGTCCTTGGCTTTGTCTTCAGCTTCTTTCTGTCCTGTCAAACAAAGCATCTCCCCACTTCACACTAGAACCAGCAGGTCACGACTGGCTGTGGGATCACCACTTGCCTTGGGGCTTGAATGGGATCTGATTTTCATCAGGGACATTTTGGAAATCAGGACTCCAGGCAGCCCAGCAAGTGGAGTACCCAAAAAAAAAAAAAAGAAAGGAAAGGGCAGGCAGTTTTAGTCATTTTAGAAAATGTCAGCTAGTATTCAGTAATGGGTTTTAAAACACGTCTCTGCATCAGCAGGAAAGCTCCTTTGGCTTTCTGAAGCACCCCTGCTCCAGCGGGCTGCCGGCTGCGCCTGCAGGGCACAACCCACACCGGGCAGCCAGAGACACCAACAATTAGTTATAAGCGCAGTGCAGCGCTCTGCTACGTGCTTGGTTGTTGCCATTGCTGCTGTTTTTCTCCTGGGTGGTTACTGAGAACAACATTTGTGAGTAGTCTTTATGCTTAGCTGATCTGGCGAGAGCAGGTGCTGTGGTCCACCACAGCCCCGTCCCAAGCGCCTCGCTTCACACACGGACAGTGGCTTCGGTTTCAAACCCTGAGATACTTCAGTGTTCATAGAATCATAGAATCATAGAATTGTTGAGGTTGGAAGGGACCTTTAAGATCATCGAGTCCAACCTTTAGCCTACCCTGACAAGAGCCACTTCTAAACCATGTCCCTCAGTGCCCCATCTACCCTTTTTTTAAACACCTCCAGAGATGGTGAATCCACCACCTCCCTGGGCAGCCTATTCCAATGTTTAATAACCCTTTCAGTGAAAAAATGTCTCCTAATATCTAATCTAAACCTCCCCTGACGTAACTTGAACCAGTTTCCCCTCGTCCTATCACTTGTCACCAGGGAGAAGAGGTCAGCCCCCATCTCTCTACAACCTCCTTTCAGGTAGTTGTAGAGGCTGATAAGGTCTCCCCTCAGCCTCCTCTTTTCCAGGCTAAACAACCCCAGCTCCCTCAGTCGTTCTTCATAATGTTCGTCCTCCAGGCCCCTCACCAGCTTTGTAGCCCTTCTCTGGACACGCTCCAACACCTCAATGTCCCTCTTGTAGCAAGGGGCCCAAAACTGAACACAGTGCTCGAGGTGGGGCCTCACCAGTGCCGAGTACAGGGGGATGATCACTTCCCTAGTCCGGCTCACCACGCTATTCCTGATACAGGCCAGGATGCTATTGGCCTTCTTGGCCACCTGGGCACACTGCTGGCTCATATTCAGCCGGCTGTCCACCAACACTCCCAAGTCCTTTTCTGTCGAGCTGCTTTCGAGCCATTCTGCCCCAATCCTGTAGCGCTGCATGGGGTTGTTGTGACCCAAGTGCAGGACCTGGCACTTGGCCTTGTTGAACCTCATACCATTGGTCTCAGCCCATCGGTCCAGCCTGTCCAGATCCCTCTGCAGAGCTAACCTACCCTCAAGCAGATCAACACGCCCGCCCAGCTTAGTGTCATCTGCGAACTTACTGAGGGTGCATTCAATCCCTTCATCCAGATCATTGATAAAGATATTAAAGAGAACCGGCCCCAGCACCGAGCCCTGGGGGACACCACTTGTGACTGGACACCAACTGGATTTAACTCCATTTACCACCACTCTCTGGGCACGGCCATCCAGCCAGTTTTTTACCCAGCGAAGAGTACGCCTGTCCAGGCCATGAGCAGCCAGTTTCTCCAGGAGAATGCTGTGGGAAACAGTGTCAAAACAGCGTCTCTTCCTGCCGGCACTAGTGCTCACAGGGGCGTGTTAAGCCTGAGCCCCAGCACCTTGCGGAGGAAATATGGCGCCTTGGAAAATATCCATCACCAGTCAATGTCTGGATTTCTCTGCGCTTCAAAACCTGTTCTTGCCTTATTTGTCAGTGGAGCTGGGTGAAAGATACAGACTACTTGGGCTCTGTTACTCATCGGTGAGATGGAAAGTAAGCTTTCTCTTCACCTTTAATTGAGGGCTTTTCCTTCCCTGTAATATGTGTTATCACAAAGTCCTTTCCTTATATCAAAAGGCAAGTGGATAGCACAGGGAGGAGAGAATTAGAGACACAAAAGAAGATTGAAAATAAATGATGAGCTAAAGGCTGGTCAGGGGAAGAGACTGACAATGGTTATGAGAAGAGTGTGTCCAAACAACACAAGAGAGGACGTAATCGCGAAAAATAAAGGCAATAGGAACAGTATATAATATTTTGGTGATTCATGGTCCAGAAAAAGGATGATGATGATGATTATTATTATTATTATTATTACTATTATTATTATTATTATTATTATTACTATTATTATTATTATTTTCTGCAACAGGTGAGAGAAAGACTAAGATGGTGGTCAGGGAAGAGAGGAGCAGGATATGACTAAAAATGAACTTGTTGCAGCTCAGCAAAGGGAAGGTTGAGAAAGATGTGATTTCTCTCTAGAAATCTATCGAAAGAGGAAATGCCAGACGGAGAACGGCTATTTGAGCTAAAGGGCAATTTTGGCAAAAGCCAAAAAAAAGAGGGAAAAGATCAGCCATAAGTACATTCAGCCTGGAGAGCTTTCCAACCATCTGAGCGGCAAGAGTCTGCAGCGTCCTCTGGGCTGGAGCCACTGGGGCAATCTCTGGGACTTCAAGGTAGAGGCTTCTCACTGCATGAAAAGGAGTGAGTGACGGGGCTGCCTGGCTTTGACAAGGCAGGGTGCTCCTGATGTGCAGGTCTCACTCTCGAAAAAGCCAATGAAAACGGAAATGAGCGCAGGATTTGCTGGCAGCCTTTTTGTTAGCCAGCAGCTATCAATAGGACTGAGTGCACTGAAAATTTCCACAGCGAGCTATCAGACCCTCATCCCGTCAGTGCCCTGAAGCTCTTACCTTCATGTTTTACAATCACTTTACAATGGAAAAAGGCATATATCCACGAAGATGGTGCTTCAGTGGCTATCAATGTTTTTTTCTTATTACTGCTGAAGCTACTAAATATGCCTTTCAAGATCATTTGCCATCTCAGCCAGCATTGAACTCCAAATGGGCCACTTAAATTTTAAAGAGAAATTCTCCCCACAATACTACATTATCAGCAGCATGGCGGTAGCTCCCCTTGCCTCCCTGCATTCAAGGTTCTCATCCTTCGCAGTTGTGATTTCTCTGTCCTTGTTTAAACCAGCAGTAACTCACCCTCAGACTGCTGGGCTGGTGTCAGCAGGCAGGAAATGGCACTAAAATCAGGCTCCCCTTCTTGTTTTTCATAGAATCATAGAATCATAGGGTTGGAAGGGACCTCTGGAGATCATCTAGTCCAACACCCCTGCCACAGCAGGGTCACCTAGAGCAGGTTGCACAGGAACGTGTCCAGGTGGATTTTGAATGTCTCCAGAGAAGGAGACTCCACCACCTCTCTGGGCAGCCTGTGCCAGTGCTCTGCCACCCTCACAGTAAAGAAGTTCCTCCTCATGTTTAGGTGGAACTTCCTATGTTCAAGTTTGTGCCCATTACCTCTTTTCTTGTCGCTGGGCACCACCGAAAAGAGCCTGGCCCCATCCTGACACCTACCCTTTCAGTATTTATAAGTGTTGATAAGGTCCCCCCTCAGTTGTCTTTTTTTCCAGACTGAAGAGACCCAAATCCCTCAGCCTTTCTTCATAAGAGAGGTGTTCCAGTCCCCTCATCATCTTGGTAGCTCTCTGCTGCACCCTTTCCAGCAGTTCCCTGTCCTTCTTGAACCGGGGAGCCCAGAACTGGACACAGTACTCCAGGTGCGGCCTCACCAGGGCAGAGTAGAGGGGGAAGATGACCTCCCTCGACCTGCTGGCCACACTCTTCTTGATGCACCCCAGGATGCCACTGGCCTTTTTGGCCACAAGGGCACATTGCTGACTCATGGTCACCCTGTTGTCCACCAGGACTCCCAGGTCTCTTTCCACCGAGCTGCTCTCCAGCAGGTCAGCCCCCAACCTGTACTGGTGCATGGGGTTATTCCTCCCCAGGTGCAGCACCCTACACTTGCCCTTATTGAATTTCATACGGTTCCTCTTTGCCCAACTCTCCAGCCTGTCCAGGTCTCTCAAGAGAGGTCTCTCCTGTCAACAGGTCTCTCCTGTTTTTGTACATCTGTAAGCAGTTTCTGGCCAAAAATGTCTCATACCTTCAGCTACAGTAACCTGGTTCAACACAGTCTGCTCTTAGATAAGGTTTCCTTTTCAACAAAGCATGCAATATCTCTATATTATTATTAAATAACAATAAAACTATTAATATTATTATATAAGCATTTGTGTTAATTAAAAATAGTAAGAATACGTATCTGTTGCAGTAGGACATCAGCCTGCCTCCAGAGATGGGGAGAGCCATTTCACCTGCCAAAGGTGCTCCACTTCCATTTTTTTGAGTGGTTTGGAGGCTTTTTATTTGGTTTGACATTTTTTTGCTAAGGGACAAGTCTGGGTTTTGTGGGCATCCATGGCCAAATGAAAATGCACTCTGCTTATTTGTCACCTTACCAGTTGCAATGTACTCGATTAAACTAAAATCGCACAAATTTCTGTCCCCTGCAGCTATCGCAATTTCAGGTTTTAGTCCTCTACTGTATTTTAATCTTTCCCATAGGTGCCTTAAGTTCTGGCATTTTTTTATATCTTGAATTTTATGTAATCAATTAAGATGTAATTTTTCCATCAGTCTGGCTAATATTAACTTCAGGAGCTACACAAAGTCTGTCGAAACCTCCGAGAGTTTTCTGTCGACTATAATGGGCTTTGGATCAGGACTCTTAACAGTAGTCATTTGTTTGAATCTATTCTAGTTTAATGAGTGATTAGCAGATGTTTATTCCACTCTTTACCTAACAGTTGATAAACCAGAATCCGTAAGGAGCTGTGTACTAAATAATGGTATGATTTTATAACCCTCAAATTGCTTTAGAAAATAGATTTATAAATCCTGCACATAAAAGTAAAGGATATTGACAAATTCTCTGCTATAAAAGAGGAGGCTTGCTGTGCTTTATGTGAGTCTCTCAACAATAAAGTGTTACCTACCATGGGACACTGGGAAAAACTATCAGCTCTTTATATAACTTGGTGTCTTGGGTACCTCTCCTTTCTGTTCTCTTTTATTTGAGGTAATTTACATGTCTTTGGTACTCCCGCTCAAATTCCTGCATCTTTTAGGACCAGATTCTTGTTTAAACAATGTTTAAATAACTCATGTAGGAAAAGAGTTGTGCAAAGAAAAAAAAAAGCCCTAGTTTTTCCAATTACTTGTTATAATTTTTTAAGTCACCTTCTGATCCAAGTAACGTTTCTAACACTGAAAGATACCAACTATCAGGATTTGTTCTACTCGACCTTTCATGATATTTAGGCATCTGGCTTTCCAGCTCAAGTAATCAAGATAATAATTAAACCTACATCTTTGTGAATGTCAAAACTGTCATCTGCATTCAGAATGTAACAGGTCTGCAAGAAATGGTGATCAAGAAAAATTTAACATCAGTGAGGTCATTAGGAAGCCATTCCAGCATTGGCTTCACCAAAAAATGCCTTGTCAAAGCGAATGAGATACATGGACGTGTGCTATATGGACTGCCCATATAGAATACCTAATCACTGTCATTATAAACTATGCATACTTTGCAAACGTAATTGTTGACAGCAATACTAAATCAGTAATAGCAGGTTATGGGTATCCTTTAGATTGTTTCACTATTAATACTTAGAATCATAGAATCTTCATGGCTTGAAAGGACTTTTGAGATCATCGAGTCCAACCAAACAACCTACAATCTCTGCCCTTCAGAGCATGCCCTGAAGTGCCAAATCTAGACGTTTCTTAAATACCTCTAGGGATGGTGACTCAACCACCTCCCTGGGCAGGCTGTTCCAGTGCCTGACCACTCTGTCAGTAAAGTAATTCTTCCTAATATCTAATCTAAACCTCCCCTGCCGCAACTTCACACCATTTCCTCTGGTCCTGTCATTATTCACCTGGGAGAAGAGGCCAACACCCACCTCTCTCCAACCTCCTTTCAGGTAGCTGTAGAGGGCAATGAGGTCTCCCCTCAGCCTCCTCTTCTCCAAGCTGAACATGCCCAGCTCCCTCAGCCTCTCCTCACATGACCTGGTCTCCAGACCCCTCACCAGCCTGGTCGCTCTCCTCTGGACACGCTCCAGCACTTCAATGTCCCTCTTGTACAGAGGGGCCCAGAACTGAACACAGCACTCGAGGTGAGGCCTCACCAGTGCTGAGTACAGAGGCACCATCACTTCCCTGTTCCTGCTGGCCACGCTATTCCTGATACAGGCCAGGATGCTGTTGGCCTTCTTGGCCACCTGGGCACACTGCTGGCTCGTGCTAAGCTGGCTCCACCAGCACCCCCAGGTCCATTTCTGCTGGGCAGCTTTCCAGCCACTCTTCCCCAAGCCTGTAGTGTTGCTTGGGGTTGTTGTGACCGAAATGCAGGACCCGGCACTTGGCCTTATTAAACCTCATACCGTTGGCCTTGGCCCATCGATCCAGCCTGTCCAGGTCCCTCTGTAGAGCCTTCCTACCCTCAAGCAGATCAACACTCCCACCTAGTTTGGTATCATCTGCAAACTTACTGAGGGTGCACTCAATCCCCTCATCATTGATAAAGATATTAAACACAACTGGCCCCAAAACTGAGCCCTGAGGGACACCACTGGTGACCAGCCGCCAAGAGGATTTCACCCCATTAATCACAACTCTCTGGGCATGACCATCCAGCCAGTTTTTAACCCAGAGAAGAGTACACTTGTCTATGCCATGATTCGCCAGCTTCTCCAGGAGAATGCTGTGGGAGACAGTGTCAAAGGCCTTACCAAAGTCCAGATAGACAACGTCCACTGCCTTCCCCACATCCAGAAGGCGGGTCACATGGTCATAGAAAGAGATCAGGTTGGTTAAGCAGGACCTCCCTTTCCTAAACCCATGCTGGCTGGCCCTGATCCCTTGGCTGCCCTGCACTTGCCGTGAGAGCTCACTCATGATCCTCTCCATGATCTTTCCTGGTACCGAGGTCAGGCTGACAGGCCTGTAGTTTCCCGGATCCTCCTTCCGACCCTTCTTGTAGATGGGCGTCACATTAGCCACCCTCCAGTCATCTGGTACCTCCCCTGTTGACCAGGATTGTTGATAAATGATGGAGAGAGGCTTGGTGAGCTCTCCCGCCAGCTCCCCGAGTACTCTTGGGTGAATCTCATCCAGCCCCATAGACTTATGTGTGTCCGGGTGCAGAAGCAGATCATTGACTACTTCCTCCTGTGGGTTGTTCTGCTCTCCATCCTTATCTTCCAGCTCAGGAGGCTGAACACTTTGCACTATGTGCAGTTGTAGACACTTCCAGCTTAGAATAAGGCAAAGTCAGGAGCTTTAAGTTCATGGGAAAAGGTGTCTTGAAATTGTTCCCGTTTGCAGATGAAGTCATGTCATTCTTTTCCAATCCCAATTAGCAATCAGAAGTTAGTTCCCAACAGCCAACATGGTCCTGAGTTTCCAGCCAAAGTTGTAAGCCCACACTTTGCTCTCACCGATACCGAAGGGGAGGCAGTAGGACAAAGTGTTGACCATCATACGGGATCACTTGCATCTATCATATGGAACTGAAACAGTTTAGTCCAAAGCATTATCAATTTAGGCAAGCATAGGAATTATTTCTATTTCTCTGGCCTTAGTCCTCTCTTGTACTCCCTGCCACTTTTAAACTTCAAGCACAGCAACTCCAGGGAATGAGTTCAGCCCATGTGCCCTCAGACAATTCTGAAGGGCAAAGCAGCACGTCCAGTGTGCAACTGTCCAGGAGAAGCAGCAGGAAATACAGAGCTTAGGGAGTGTCCATGCCTTGGAGGCACTCACTGCTTGCACCCGGCGCCTTTTCATGACAGGAGGCTCCCCTCCATCTAAGATGCAGGTAGCTGCAGTGTTTTGGTCAACTCCTCTTTACAGCAGAGGCAGATGAGTAGAGCACTTGCCCAAAGGGTGCTCTGCGTCACGTACCAGGACTGTTCTCAGCTGAGCTGGGAATTTCCATCAAAACTCTCCAGCTGCTCAGCCGAGAAGAAAGACCTTTGAAAGCAAGAGGAGCACAAGTGCCTGGCTCCAGCCTAGCTCTCGGGCTGCCTGCACTGGGAGATTTACCGCGTGCTGGTTCCTGCTCCTGCGACTGTTTGGGCCTTTCACATCAAATATCCCTGGAAGGAAAACACACGGAAAGACTTCATTGCCAGCAATTTTAAATACTTTTGCATCTACCTACTTTACTGGTGTTTTGGACTGCAAACTCTTAAGAGTAGCCCTAGGCAGGAAGAATTTTGTACCAAATTACTTCTGTCCCTGTGGATTAAATGTATAACCTGCAGCAAAATTTGAGCCTGGGTGTACAGAGAGAGGTTCTTAATTGCCTGACAGCCTGCAAATTCCCATTTTTCTAGTAATTTTCAAAGGATGAGAAAATGGGGTCTCTAGTGGCAGAGCTGGCATTTTAGATGGAGAAAGTGTGAAGCAGCAGTTAGTTGTTAAACTAATATAGCATCTGATCTGTGAGACACTTTTAACAAGCAGAATATCTAACGGTACAGCTGAGCAAGTCATCACTTGGCAGCACACGTCTGCAGGCTGGAGCTCTGGGTAACCTGTAGACAGATGGTTAACCTAGTGCAGGGGTAATGTAAAGCCTGACCTGTGATACGGATGAAGGGCGGTGGAAATACCCAGGGGAATGCTGCTGAACGGATTTTAAGTCTTTGGAAAACTCCCCATGCTCTGTCCCAGACTCCCGAGTACATGCACATAAAAAGCACCAGCACCTGGAGACAAGTGTGTTAACTCCTGAAGGCTAGAGCATAAACTCACATACATTTAAGTACAATATTAGAACGAATAACCTAAAGATTACCATGATGTATCATAGCCCCGAGTACACATGCTGTTTGTCGGTGTGCCTCCTGCCAGCTAGGATAATAGCTACTTTATCTCCAGATTTTTGCAGCAGGAGCAATAACATCTGAAAGAAGCCAACTGCTGATGGTAAACTGGGGGATAATTCAGAGTTTAGCCTAAGGCTCCCTCTGGAGTCAAAGGAGAGAGATCGGTGCCTCCAAAGAGGGATTCAGAGCAGGGACCTGAGTGGCTTTGAGGACCTTGGTCTAGGGAAAACCCAGGGAGGTGGTCTCCCTGTGCCTTGCTGAGGTATGCCAGTGCAGGGCAACCTTGGCCTGAGTGGCCACTTTCCGAGTTTTCCCTTGTTTCCAGGGGAGAAAAAAAACCTGCTAATCTAATCTAAATTAGGCTGCAATGCAGGGACAAAGGCTTACTGCATAGCACTTTGCAAAGGCAGGGGACGCTCTCCAAATAAATATTGTGCTTGCTTAAGCACTACCTAAAGTTCAGTTAATTAGGCAATAATATAAACGCTGGTTGATTTTAGGGACAGCAGCTGTTCTTTTCATATAATTACATATCCCTTTCATTTTCAAGTATGACAAGTGATGCTCTGTGTTGGGTAAGCTGCCAAAGGGTTTCATTTTCAGGTGTACGTGCCACAAGTCAGGCCCTCACAAGGTATAAGAACCACATAAATTAAACACCCCAAATCTGAAATAATTTTAGAAAAGCTCAGACCCTTTATTTGGAGGAGTTTGAAGGCACTTATGAGAGATTCTGTCTTTGTTCAAACAAATTTCAGAGAAGCCTTGGGATTCCCACTGCTTTTAGTTTAGTTCTCAGCTGTCTGCCATACTTCTACTGGCAGGTAGTATTTGCTGTTGAGACCATCGTGACTATAAAAGCAACATCTATGGAAATAGTCTTGATACTAAAAGGACCATATTTATTTGGGGAAAACAGCCAATCATTTCTAATAGAACCTGAACTCCTTTAATATAATGAGTAGTACTTAAGCCATTAATTGATAATGGTTATGAATACGTCATCTCCAAAACACTCAAATAAATACGTGTCTTACGAGATATTCCCAACCACAAAACTAAGTTTGGTACATCATTAATTTTTTCTACTATACAATGCATACAGGACTGGAATAAATAGATAATAGATGTTACTTATGATCTGGGAAGTGTTGCTAAAAGTGAGCAGAAGTGTGCTAAAATCAGAGCCTTTCTGTTGATTTCAAAGGCCTTGTAATCACAGCTATGGTGCTGGTCAAATCCTAAAAGTTGTGACATGTGCCATTAGCTACTATGAGATTTAAGCAAGCATGAGATCATTGTAGTTTAACCCCAGCCAGCAGCTAGGGCCACACAGCCGGTCGCTCACTCCTCCCAGTCGCAATGGGGGTGAGAATCAGAAGAGTAAAAGTGAGGAAAAAACTCATGGGTTGAGATAAAGACAGTTTAATGGGTAGAGCAAAAGCCATGCATGCAAGGAAAGCAAAACAAGGAATTCACTCCCTCTTCCCATCGGCAGGCAGGTGTTCAGCCATCTCCAGGAGAGCAGGGCTCCATCACGCGTAACAGTTACTTGGGAAGATGAACGGCACCTTCCCTGCCTTCTTCCCCCGCCCTTATATACTGAGCATGATGCCATACGGTACGGAATACCCCTTTGATCAGTTGGGGTCAGCTGTCCCGGCTGTGTCTCCTCTCAACTTCTTGTGCACCCCCAGCCTGCTCGCTGGTGGGGCGGTGTGAGGAGCAGAAAAGACCTTGACAGGTTAGCAACAACTAAAAACATTAGTGTTTTACCAACACTATTTCTCATCCCAAATCCAAAGCACAGCATCACACCAGCTGCTAGCAAGAAAGTTAACTCCACCCCAGCTGAAACCATGACAAACAGCTTGTTCCAAAGCAAAGCATGGCAACTGGGTTTAAGGACAGTCTGCTTTCCAAATCTTTAGGGTATTTTTTGGTTCTGGGGGAAGGGGTAGGTGAACTACTGTCAAGATGACTTTAAAACCCCTCTTGGAATCTGTCCATATCCTGACTCCTCTAAAATAACTTACTAATACTTATCAATAAAAAGTGTAATGAACACAATTAGCATTCCTGGATAAATTTTTTTTTGGTTGGTTTTGAAATGTTTATGATTTGATTAATGAAACAAATAAACAGGATACCACTGTCTTGTTCAGGTATCAAAAGCTCTTTAGCCTCCTGGGCAGGTCAAACTTTCATATAAAGCAGAGGACAAACTTTCTGCTCTTAACGGGCCATGCCCCAGCTTGAGCAGAGATTCATTCACCATTAAGAGTCTTGCTAAGTCAATGAATGTAGTTTTTCCCTCTTCCTTAATCTACCATAGAAAACACTAGAAAATATAGTAGTTTAATGCTTAAGAACCCTTTTGCTACTTGTGTGTTGATAAGGAAGTGCTTTCATGTTATTTTTCTGTAAAATTGGGTAAGACTAACCAGTACATTATATTCAATATGTAATTGAACATTAAAATTCAGCCCAACATACAGTCATCATACTCCCGCCATCCCCACAAAAAAGAAGTAAACAATTAATCTTTAAATCCTTTTTAATAAATGAATATTCATTCATCAATATTTTCATAAAGCATCTCTTCATCATTCCATTTTACTATTCTTTTTTTTTTTCATGGCTGAAAAATACCAAAAATACATAGATGTGCCTTAAGCAAAAAAGACTGGGTTTTAGTTTATCTTTACAATGGGATGAAATCAACTTAGAGTTAAACCACCTTAATATTTCTACTGTTTATTGACCTTTTGGCCTATAACATAAGATAGTACCAGTTTTGTTTTTTTCTTAATGCCTTTTACAAACAAACGATGTGCGAATGTTATTTATAATAGTGCTGAGTTAGAAAGGAGTTAATTAGCTATGAAATACGTTACTCTGGTGCAACTTGGTTGAAATTACCATTTTTAGTCTTAAAGCCATCTATGGTTAAAATCATACACTGCAGCTAGCATAAAGGGACAAGAGCCAGAAAATGGGAGGTCAAGGCAAACACTGTTCTTAACACATGGTTGTGTGTGTGTGTGTCCGTGTGTAAGAAGTGGTGCTGGGACTGGAGGAAGGGAATTGGCAAAAAAAGGCACAAAAATGCGTGTTAAAGATGAAGTGTTAACCTTAAGTGAGAATTTCCTGGCTTTTTTCAAGTCAAACCAAGACTTCGATTTGTTCAAGGTTCAAGCTGCTCATGCCCCACGGAACTCAACTAGGCTGATGACCATGAAATCCTTTGAAAAAGCTGAAACGTGCAACTGGCTGCTTTTTTGCGATGAGAGGCAAGGTGGGGAGTACGGTTTCATGGAAGAGGCTGCAGTAACACACCGCCCCCCCGTTGTGCAAAGGGTTAAGAGAGGAAGGGTCCTCAGAGACTCGATTCTCTTGCCCATGCAGGGTCCAGAAAATGCACATTGCCTCTTTGCCCTAGCCAGATAGTCATTTTCCATCTGCTTGAAGATCCTGGCTGAGGCCACAGGAGAACTGTTTTCTGCAGGACTTGGGAGTACACATTTCTATCAAAACTAAAAAGTCTCTTGTTGTTAAAGATCCCTGCCTGACCTCAGGATCTCTAGGAGCTGAGGCTTGAAGAAAAGAGAGAATTGTCATTAAATCATGCGGGTGGGACCACTATCTTCTTGAACCCCATTTTTCGGGGTAGTTGTTTAGGGCACTTACTGAAAGACTTGCTCAAAGACCATTTCATTAGGGTAATTTTTCTAAAGCAAAGCCTACCATTTTTAAATTTTATTAAAATCAGGGTTTTTTTGTTTAATTATATTTTGATATTAGGATAAAAAGTTGGGAGGGCTTTTCAACAATTCTACTAAATCTGTACTTTGGGAGGGTGTTAATTGTTTAGTTGCTTTGATTATAATGATGACAATGTGCTCTATAATCTCTTCACAGTTTGAAGAGATATTAGAGAGCTCGTAACCCACCGCGGTTTACCAACGGGAGCTAACGCTGAGGAGCTTTTAAAAACCAAGTTTTTCTGCTCCAGCTGTACGGGTTCCTTTGAGGCTCTTCATACTGTATAGTTGTCTGCAGGCACAGGGCTTAAAAAGCTGCGGTTACAGCCGCTGAGCACCACTGCCAAGGATGCAGCAGGACTGCGGTGCTGATCCTGCAACGCGCCGGCAGCCGGGGTTGCGGTGAACGCCACCAGCTGGGGATCGCATTGCAGCTTTGCCGCAAGGCAACCCTGCCGAGCCCATTCCGGTTCAAGGAGCAGCCCCGGGGACGGGATGACAACACAGCCCTCGTAACCCAGGTTCCTCTATGCTGAATTTCAGCCCAGAGCAAAGTTTCACAGTTCAGTTGCAAATAGTCGGGGGCGGGAACAGTAAGGGACCGTACACGGCAGCGACACAAGTATCATTGCTCTACTCACAGATAAGTCAAGCACTAGCGAGAACACGGGTCATTACAGAGCCAAGGCAGCCTTTTCAGTTTCATCCCTTTTTGATGTTTTCGGTAGATGCATACCCGCACATTTTTCTCCCATAGACATCTCTAACTATCATCCAAAGCTCTCTATCTGCCAAAAATCCCCATCGATGTCCAGAGGGATTCTACATGCAGAGAACTGGCAGGGCCATGCCTGAATTGTTTTTTTTAAGATCTATTTATGCTACTGTATCTGTTGTTATTTGTGAATGTACATGATAGAAACACTGCTTACAAAAAATATATCTTCTTTTCTTTAGAAAGGTTTAGTTCTGATAAATAACAAATTAAGTTTACAGATCTGAAATTGGCATACCTTGACGACTACAATCTACTAGACTGAAAAAAGTTGGAATCCCGGAGGGGGAATGAATACCAAAGTGGTCACATTTGCATGAAGGTTATGTTTGAACACAGTTGATGCTGAAACAAAACATACTGTTTGCTATCTCTTGTGATCTGTGACGGCAGCACACTAGCTTGGTAAATGTATGTGTATATACTTTAAGTATATAAATAAAATATGAAAATGCTCCATTACTGAATCAAAGTATCGGAAGTGCTCTATTTCCTCAATTCTAGAGAATAAAAAGTTGTAACATCACAGAAACAAAAATATGACATAGCATGCGGTCACGATAGCAAGCACAGGGAAGAAAAATATTGAGAAAATATACTTATATGCATATTATGCAAATATATTTTACATTAACATACAATGTTATAAGGATGTTAAATAATGTGAATGCATGTTTAAAAAAGGCTACAGCTAGGTGGTTTCATGTTGAAGTAGCAAATAACCTGAGACATCTTCTATGCTTTCACTGGAATAACAATCTTTACATCTACAGCAGATGTAGAACACATTGACAGTAGTTGAATTCTCAGCTAAATTATACTAAAAATGTGCTGTTCTCTTTCAGAATGACATGGCAGCTGGAAGCAGTCCAAGGGAAGGAAAATGTGCTGTACATTTACAGTACTTACAAAAGATTCGTTTCACTGTTGATGGACATTTAAAATGCTTGTTTGAAATATTATGAACACGTATATGTCTCCAAAGACCTAGAGCAACACTCCCATGATCAGTTTGCTTACCGCAGAAGAGAAAGCAAGAGATCATTAAAAACAATGCCCATTCAGGACTGGGGGGAAAGAAGTATTGTGACATATATAAACCCAAGAAATTTTAGCAAAGAAAAATAAATTTGGCTTGATGACATTGTAGTTGATGGATCTGCAATACAAATGACCTAGTTTAAACTTACCAGTGTAACTCTACCACTTTTTGATTAGTGTGTATGGCAGCATTTACAAACAATGTTACTAAATACTGACTTTATACACGATTACAGCTGTTTGAAAATTTCTATGACAATCAAAGTTTTGCAGTGATAATATACAACACTCACTTTCTCAAGGCTTGTTGTTTTGACGACACCTGCCTTCCAATTTAAAAAGTTCCTCTGAAGTGCATTCTATGTTAAAGTGTCCATAACCTCAGAACGAATGTGCACATGTGTGTGTGCATACATATATTCTTGCTTCGCAGTGTGTGCTTTTATGTACGCACAATTCCTTGCTATATGTATTCACACACACATGAGTATGGTCTACATAGTAAAAGTTCATATATATATATATTTTTATATATAAATATATATATAAACTCTGCAGGCAAATAGTACTTCACTTGTTATAATTGAAGTCCTTTAAAAAAGTTCAGTCACTCAGTTAACATAGTATAGCCAGTAAATTAAGTTGAAAAGAGAAAATGTGAATGGAAACACCATTCTTGACCATCTGTCGATGGCATTCACATCTGTTAGATCAGGGATTTTTATTTTCAGTTGTGAAGACCTTCTTCGTAAATGGCCCCTCTTGCTGTGGGAGCCTGTTCTTTCTGACGGACGCCTTCCAAGGCTTTCGCGATGTGAGCTTTGTTTTCTGTACTGGATTCCTGAGTTGTCAAAGGATATCGTTGAATTTCTGGCATCCGTAACGCTGGTGGTGACCTCGTTGCTTGCCACCTCGTTGTGAATTTCAAGCGATGTTAGCAGAATGTTTCCATGGGTGTCCACCTAGGGGGCAAAAATAGAAACAAAAATTGTTCCAAAAGACTTGACATCCATCAGCAGAATGTGGGTGTATTTAAACCTCCAAGCCCACACATATTTTAAGAAAGCATGTATTCATTTTAAGCATGTGATAATCTTAGAAAAAAATGGCAATACTCAACTGCTTAAAATTAGACAAGTACTTAAATACTCTTACAAACAGGGTTATCGTCGTACTACCAACATCCAGCACAAAACCGTATTTGGCAAAACCAATCATTTTCCTCTCCCTCCAAACCAGCCACATTGTAAAGGATGGTGTAGCTCAGTGAAACCTCTATTTTGCTAGCCGTGGGGGGAGAGGGTAAGGGATAGATTCTCTCTTTCCTACCTATGTGTGAAGTTTGCTAAAATCATGACACTAGCTCTGACTTGCTGAACTCTTTGCATTTTGGAATCACGAACCTTATTTACAACTTCTCTCTTAAACTTTTCTTTCCAAAGTCATTTGCACAGTTTTGCAATCATGGTAATGCTTAACTGTGGGCCTTTTCCATTTGGATAAGTGATCTTAAAAAGCAATTAATTTAGACATGGAAGAAAGCTGCTGAACTGAGGAAACAGGTGGCACCCTTCCCTTCCACCTCCTTATCTAAGAGGCACAGGTGAGCACAGTGTTGAGCACAGGTAAGCAACGTGATGCCATTTTCAGTAAATAAGCGGAAGATTATGGACATTTAGAGTCCTTAAATTCTGGTCCAGACTCTCTAGCCCCCCTGAGTACTGACAGAAGAGGAGAAGCACAGAGCTGGGTACGGCTCCTTCAATCCAGAAAAAACTTGCAGTTCCCATGAGTGGCACTGATGGGCAGTGCCAAACAATGCTGTCTTAGTCTCTATTTGGCAGCTTCAGTGGTGGGGCACCACATTCCCTCATGCCCCGTCCCCTGCGTGCTGGAGGACGGGCAGAGAAGACAGCCGATGCATGGATCAGCTCCAGTTTTCCTGCCTCCTTTTGGGAAAGGAAAATAACATCCAAATGTAAAAGAAATGCGCTGTACGGAGTATTTTCAAGCTGCTAACGCATGTGGAACTGTTCATGTGAACTCGGTTCCCCATGTCAGAAATAGACAGTGAATCATGGCATGCAAGATAATTTCCAGTTTTACGTATACAATGTATTCATCCACCATTCATCCTGCAATTAATACATTTTTCTAACCTGCCACATGATCTAGCTGTATTAACTGTGCAGCAGTTGAACATCTCATCCTAGAAGCATCTGTTTAAAAACGGTTGAGAAAACACACTATTGTCATGGCCTTTTGAAGTTTGTACAGTCATCTGATACCACATCCTTTGCAAGCTTTGTGTGACGCCTTAAGAGTATGCGTAGCTATGTGTATGTCCACATGCATTTAGGCTTTTTTCAATCCTGTTAAAATTCTGTAAAATGGATATTTCTTTCATCAATTATTGATGCTACAGCTTATCTTTTCTCAGTGAAACCAATTATGATAGCGTATCAGTAATGCTTTGCCAAGCTTCTTGCAAATGGAAAAAGAATATAAAATGACATATAGGCAAGTAGAAAAAAAATCCTAAAGCATCCAACAAATTCTGCTGTTGTACGCAACAGTACACAATGCTGTGAGTGCCTATAAATAAAAATAAACAACGTGAACCAAAATAATGGGGTGGAGAAGCCTCAGTGGTGATTAAGAAGAATTTATTTTCCCCATGGCAGAAACCCATTGGGTACAAAAGTACAAGCTTGAGGTTTGTAGAAACGAGTTCCTGCTGTTGAGCAGTATCTGTAACCAGGGAATACAAAGCCATAAAATACAACCACAGATAGCATCACTACTTATGGTGGTCTCTGAAAAGAACTGATTCCATTTTCTCTGTTTTTATTTCACAAAGAGTACAAGTTATGATCAGGATTTGTAACAGCATTGTGCAAAATATCTCCACAATATGCATTTTCCTTATGAAGCTTTAAATCTCTCATCCAGGCCCTCACAGCATCACGCCATCTCCTTTCCTGTCTCCTCCTAGGCTTCGAGAAACGTCCTTCAGCTTACTGAAAAAGCCGCAGCAGAGACCATTTTGCTGGGCTCCACCGTGACAGCACTGCCTTCCCCTTGCAGGGCTCTGCTCCCCTTCCTTCCACCACCACAGACGGCAGCTGCTCTTTCTCTCAGGGCTTCCTGATCTCTCCAGATTCTGTCTTCCACCTACACACAGACAGATGTTAGCACATCCACAGGTACTTTGTCCTTCTACACCGAGCCTGGATTTTTGTGAGGTGGCAGCTGAAAGCTTATATTCCAGAGGGTACGTCTATGTCTTCAGGCTTCTCCTGCCCAAGGAAATTATTAATTTGATTCCACTTATTTCATCCCAGGGAATAAACTGCTTCACCTTATCTGCTAACCTTACATGCCACCCTAACATAGCTCCTGCATCTGATCTGCCAATGATGCTGCCACTTTTCACTGCTCGTCACTGCATCTATAAATCGAACCAGAAAGGCGGTCAAGGAAGTTGCAACATTTGTGTAAATGCTTTGTCTGAACATACCATTATGTCCTATGAGGCTGTATGACAGCATTTATTTTCTCAAAATGTCAAATGAAACATATTTGGAAACACACTTTTGAAAAGCATCTCTTTGTTAACAGGGCAACAGACTTGCACGGCAAATAGAAGGAAGGAGCAGATGGAGAGAAGAAGGGGTCTGCAGAGACTGAAATCAGGCTTCTGGTCCACAGATATTCTTGAGATCTATTCCTGAAAACGGTATTGATTCCTTCAGAGGTTTAGGATAAACCACCTAAGCTCTCAACAAATTTAGAGCAGTATCTGCTAATGCTTTCTGACAACCTTAAGGTGATGTTGTGAAGTATGAATACTAAATGCATGCAACATGTTAAAAAGTATTCGCACATATTCTGAATGATTTAATCAATGATTTAAATGACTTTGACAAACGTACATGAGCTCTCTCAATGAATAAAGAAGCAAACCAATAATGTCTCATGTATCGTGTGCAGGTTGACTCATGTTTGCCTGAATATACAGGTAAGGCAAAATCCTCCATGAGTGAACATGAGTGCAGACCGGTGGCTCCAGGGAAACTCTTACTCCAGGTACAGATACAGATTAAGAAAAGTAGCTTCACAATATGGCTACACATGATGAACAAGGCCAACGTCTTTGATAAAACTTTGGTTTTACTCATTATGAGCCTTATAATAGAATTGTATCACTTGGGTCAGAAATCACTTGGGTCTGTGCACTGGAAAATCTCCCCAAAATGTAAACACTGGCCTTTGCTCTTGAACCTTGTTATAGAGAGATGACATTGCGTATTTGGACAAGTTCCCCTCACTCCTTACCTTTTGTGTTTTAACCTAAAAATTCCCCTTTTCTCCCTGTACCTCCATACCTCTTGTGGTCCCCTTTCTGCCTGACCGTGGCTCCACCTGAAGCCATTCATTCCTGTTTCCCTGCTGCCGGTGCTCCCGTCTCCTCCCCGACACAAGCCAGGGCGGGTTGTTTCCATGGAGTGTTTCCCAATGAGCTCATCAAAGGAGTCGGAAACAGCTGAGTACCAAACGATTAATTAATTCCCTGCTAAATCAGCATGGATGCAAATATGCAAGACTGATGCTCATATTTCAGAATCAATTTTAATCAAACCCCACCTGTCCCACCTGTGGACAACTACAGCCCCTGCATCAGGGTGAAGTGATTGAACCCCACATAACTCCGTTTGGAGGCTGAGAAGCATGAAATGCTGTGAGACATTTCAAACATGGAAAAAGAGATTCACTTTTAAAGGTTTACCATTTCTGAACTATACATGTTACAGTACAAAGAAAAAAATCCAAAACCTGTAGTAGCCTAACGTCATCACACAAAAATCACCATAACTTACCTAACTGAAGCCAGAAAGAGGAGACTTAAGATAGGGCTCACAAAGAACCTCTCATCCTTGCTCATGGAGGAACACCACGTGTCTAATAGGCTTAACTTGGATTGTACATTGTAGATATGAAACTTCAATGCCCTTTTACACCTGGAAAGTCCTGAATCTGCTTCTTAATTCTAGACAAGTCACTGGCTCATTTAGATGTTAAGTATTATATTTTAAAAGAAATGCAAGCCAAGAGCTGCTATTGAATACCTTTCTCCAATCAAGACCCTTGTAAAACTTCAGCTTTAATGCGAGTTTGGAAACACTTTACTAGGGTCGGGAAACTACCATAAGGCTTGATTTACTATTAGGTAGTGTCTGAATTATTTCAGGTTCATTTAGTTCTCTGTTTAATATTCCATAAATTTTAAGGAGTACTTTACAATGAAATCTCTTTTTCCTCCTAAGTCTTTCGCTCTACTACACAAAAAGAAAGAAAGGAAGCATTTTGCTCAAACCCCAAAGGCATGTTTAGGAGTTCATCAATCCCAAATTTTTAAATACCATGTAAACACTTTCCATCATATGAAGCAATATAAATGCAAATAGCAGGTTTAAATAACAGCACGAAAAGCTGTCTCTGTAGTTAGTCTTGTATTATTTTACATCAAAATTACTACTCAAGTAGATTATCCCACAAAACAGATCTCCCCTTAAAATTACAATAAAATGGAAATTATTTTTGGCTGAAATTGTAATCTAGACTCCAGCTACCTGATTCTCACCTGGTATGCCTTGGTGCAAGCATCTATGGTTATGCAAGGGGCAAACTACCTGGCAGCAGTTTTCACCTTCTTTACTTATTTATAGATGGCTTTCCAACAGAACAGTAAACCATCAGGCCCTAAGTGTTGTCTGCGCCTGAAGCAAAATTCATTGACCACATTATGCCTTGGATATTTTAAAAATAATTTAAAACTGCAAGCACAACCAAAACGATAGTGTTGGAGTGTTCTCCTTCAGTCAAAAAGTTGGTACTTCTCTCACTACCACTGTAACATGTTTACATTAATTAATAAGCATAAAAAAATGAAAGAGACTATTATGTCATATCAGCCTACTAGGTGAACCCAGGGTAGCCAGCAGAATTAGGGAGATGGAAAGATCTTGAAAAAAAAGGAAAGTACAAAGAATAAGAAACCCCAGGAAATTGTATCTTAGTATTACCGTCCATCAAGTAAGAATGGAGTTTGACAATTAACTTTGGTACATTTGAACTGATGAAGTAAAGGAAATGAATGTATCGTCCTCCCTTTCCCTGTATTTTACATTGTCTGAGGATTCTTACGCTCTCTGGGCTGTACTGTGGATTGCATGCACAAACCTTATTGCCATCTCTGGATTTGCACCATTCATACTTGTTTGTGCAAAGTGGCTGTCGAACAAAATCAGTACACGCACGAGTCTCCCAGTGCAACACTGATTGTCTCCATCATAAGCGCTACAGGACCAGAGTTCTTCCCACAGGAACTGTGCCTGTCACCCTTGACAGATATTTTTCAAGACTTGGCACCTACTCATCACACTCATGTTTCAGAAATATCCCACTGTTCTAAACAGCCCTGAAAAAAGTATCCAGGAAAGATGAAGATGCACAAGAGAATACTGGCAGCTTTGCTATTCTCATATTTCCCAATTTAAACTGAGTGATAAGTCTGCCACAGCAGCCAAGATATTCATTCTCAGAATAAAATCCCACTTGTGAGAAGGGTTGCTACAATTAACGATTCTTTAAAAGCGCTAAGTAGATGTAAGTGGCCTCTATTCTCAGCAATGCCTGGTGGGAAGCTGCCGCCTTGGCCGACAGTGAGAGTTTGAGCCAGGAATCTCCAGAGCTAAAAAAACATGCAGGAACTGCCTGACGAGAAGGGCCTTTTTATAAAGGGTTATGCATTATTTTTGTTCAAAGGAAGCTCTTCCCACATGTCTGACAGCCACAGGGGGTTGAAGCTTGAGTAAGCTTGTGTAATAGTTACCCTCCTCATTGATACCCCGGGGCTGAACTTTTGGTCCCACCAAACTGAAAACGTGAATTGCCACAGCTTGAACTGAGGAACAATATTTTTAGGAGGGGACTGTAACAAATCATAACCTCTGTGGATTGGCCCAGAAGGGGCAATGTCCAAAACACATGCCCACCAGCTGATTATGCCAGTAGCCTCCACCACAAGAGTGAACAACAAACGAGAAGAGAATTGCCTTAGAGCTCTCTCATGCTGATTTAGTTGTAAATTAGGCTGCGTCTGAGCCTTATTTAAAAGAAACAAATTATGTAACAAAACTGAAAGTGCACAGAGAGCTACAAACGAAGCTTGAATCTGCCAACTCCAACAGGAGAAACAGAATTGATCCGTAACAATGGTGATCAGTTTTCAAACGAAAACACTTTTACAGGCCGCTTATTCTTTTCTGACAGCTTTTAACAATTGCAGGACTTTAATTTAGGCACCCGTATTATAGGCAGAACAAATATTTTACAAAAAAAATCAAGATTCACTTCCTCCTTTATCCTAGAGCTTGCCCTTATATACGAACGAATGTATCAAGTGTTTTGAGAGAGGGTTTTCAATCCGAAACTGGTATGTGTACAAATATTGGTTTACACAAAAAAGGAGCATCCTATGTTCATCTCCAGTAGCTACGGTTTACCGGGAAAAGGCTGGAAAAGTTCAGCAAGGAATACCATTTACAGTGCATTATCTGAAATAAAATATGATGCAAAAGCAGTCAAAAGTAGAGATGGCTAAGTGTGAAATTTTCTTTGTAGTCAGCTGCTGATCCACAGATGAGTCATTCCTGAAGGCTCGCTCAGGTTTCATCTCATCACCAGCTCTGAATCTTCTGAAACCATTTCCAGAGATTCAGTTTAGTCAGACGTGCCTCAGTCACCGTGCCACCTCCAGCAGTGCTACACAGGAGAACACAGGGCAGAGTCTTCCTCTCCCCACTGCTTTTCCTTCTCACCCCCGCAACATGAGGACACCGGCTGTGCCGTTTCCATGCTGCGAGGGCTCTTTCTTCCCTTAGGCCTGGAGGTATCGGGCTCGTTGGCTTTAACACACAGGCAGAGCTGGACAGAAAGCCATAGCGGGAGCAGTGAAGCCAGCGGGCAGCTCAGCGGCAGCAGCTGGTGGAGCCCTCCTCAGCACAGCAAGCCTCAGTGGCAGCGTAGCAGGAATAACTCCGATAGAAGTGCCTAAAAAGCTTGGCGGTGGACAAGCGCGTCCATAGCAGCAGCATCAACATGGAGACGGCTGTGCCAATTTCAGCTTTTCGAGCCGGTAACCTCTGACGCAGGACAATGCAAATGCAAATTGCATTAGGAAGCAGAGTTACTGAGCATGAACAGTGGCTGCTTTGCAAAGCAATTATCAAATAAAATACAAACATACCCACATCTGTGGATTTTGTGGCCTAGAACATTTTTGTTATGAAAACTCTCCTGCTTTACAATCACTAGGAAAGCATGAAAAGGAAGAGGGGTGTTTATAACCAAGCCTGCTAGCTTGCACTCCAGACTTCAGTCCTCCGATGTGTAAAAAATGAACTACAATACCAGTGTCCATGCTGGTTCTACTGGTTTTCCACGGGCTAAAACGCTCCTGAGTGAAAATAACGCAGCATTTTCCCCTCATCCTTCTCTCGTTCCCCTTGCCTGAGAGAAAGACGCTGCCTCAGCAGCACTCCCCGGCTCGGGTACCATATGAGCAATACTTGAACTCAGGGCCTGAACGCCAGGCAACACGTTGTGCTGCCTCTGCTCTGCTCGTGCTGCCTCCCAACACAAACAAGCCATTTCCACGGCACCGAGACCCTCCTGACTCAGGCTGGATCTGACACAGCACAGAGTTGTTCTGTCACTACACCCACAAATTACAGCACAAGATGTGGACAACAAATGGACTAATGTTTATTTATTTATTTGGTTTGGTTTGGATTTTGTGCTTTGGGTTTTTTTTTCTAATGCTCTGAGCTAGGACTCTAAATCAATGACAGGGAGCTCATGCAGGGGGTTCGTATACAAGCAAATTCAATTACTAAAACAAAACAGCAACACACATCAACCCAAAATGCTAGTCTTAGAGACAAACTAAAAATAATGCCTTCTTGCAGTTTTGTATTTGAATCCTTTTCGATCTTCTTTCCAGCACAGCGTACATTCTGACAGTCATCAAATAGTGGTGATAGCTGCTAAGGGGGCTGGCCTGTTTTTAGGCACTTCCCCTGTCTTTGAAAATGTTGCTCATCCCCAAATCACATGAGATTTGAAATATTTCCCAGGATTAGAAACCTCCTCTTTCTGAATGAAAATACACTCCATAGAAGCCTCACCAAAAAGACAAAAATAATAATTTCATTGAACTTGCACAAGGTAGTCTTTATCCATGGCTCTGAGCCTCCCTTACAGTGCAATATGCCCTCCAGTTTGTGAGCCGCTCCCAGGGCATCCAGCCCCTAAGTCCCGGCTCTAAAGCAAGAAGCAAGTAAGTGCCAAGCAGCCATCATTTCCATCAGATTCAATGATCTTCAAGAACTAACAAAGGAGAGGTTGGAAGGTAATGCCTCTTTACTGCCCCTAAAGTGGTCAGAGACAAGGTTGCAGAGCTTTCAGGTACTGTCTTCCACGGCAAGCATGCTAAAAACTCTAGCATGGCCACCTGTCCCACTACATCCATAGAATCATAGAATCGTGGAATCATAGACTCATAGAATAGTTTGGGTTGAGAGAGACCTTTAGAAGGTCATCTAGTCCAACCCTCCCTGCAACAAGCAGGGACATCTTCAATGAGATCAGGTTCCTCAGAGCCCTGTCCAACCTGATCTCAAATGTTTCCAGGGATGGGGCATCTACCACCTCTCTGGGTAACCTGTTACAGTGCTTCACCACTCCTCTGGACTCACTCCAACAGGTCCATGTCTTTCCTTTGCTGAGGGCTCCAGAGCTGGATGCAGTACTCCAGGTCAGGTCTCATGAGAGCAGAGTAGAGGGAAAGAATCACCTCCCTCAACCTGCTGCCACGCTGCTTTTGATGCAACCCAGAATATGGTTGGCCTTCTGGGTTATGAGTGCATATTGGTGGCTTGTGTCCAGCTTTTCATCCACCAGTACCCTCAAGTCCTTCTTGGCAGAGCTGCTCTCAATCCCTTCATCCCACAGCCTGTATTCATACCGAGGACCGCCCCGACCCAGGTGCAGGACCCTGCACTTGGCCTTGTTGAACCTCATGAAGTTCATATGGTACTACTTCTCAAGCCTGTCCAGGTCCCTCTGGATGGCATCCTGTCCCTCAAACTTGTCAACCGCACTGCTCAGCTTGGTGCTGTCTGCAAACTTGCTGAGGGTGCGCTCAATCCCACTGTCTATGTCACTGATGAAGATATTGAAGAGTACTGGTCTCAGTACAGACCCCTGAGGGTCATCACTTGTCTACCGATCTCCACCTGGACATTGACCACTGCCCTTTGGATGCGACCATCCAACCAATTCCTCATCCAACGAACAGTCCAACCATCAAATTCATACCTTTACAATTTAAAGAGAAGGATGATGTGGGGAATCATGTCAAAGGCCTTACAGAAGTCCAGATAGACGACATCCACTCTTCCTTTGTCCACGGATGTAGTCACTCCATCATAGAAGGCCACTAGGTTGGTGAGGCAGGACTTACCCTTGGTGAAGCCATGCTGGCTGTCTCAAATTACCTCCCTGTCCTCCATGTGCCTTAGCATAGCTTCTAGGAAGGTCTGTTCCATGATCTTCCCAGGCATACAGGTGAGGCTGACAGGTCAGTAGTTCCCAGGGTCCTCCTTTCTACCCCTTTTAAAAATGTGTGCAATGTTTCCCTTTTTCCAGTCTTCACCTGACTGCCATGACTTTTCAAACATCATGGAGAGTAGCTTGGCAACTCCATCAGCCAGTTCCCTCAGGACTCTGGGATGCACCTTGTCAGGTCGCATAGACTTCTGTATGTTCACGTTCCTCAGGTGGTCAAGAATTTAATCTTCTCTTACAGTGGGAGGGAGTTGGCTCCCCCAGTGCCTGCCTTGTGGTCCATCCACTTGAGATGTGTGTGGAGAGAGGTTGCCAGTGAAGAGTGAAACAAAAAATTTGTTGAGTACCTCAGCCTTCTCCTTGTCCATCGTTACCAGTTTGCCAGTCCTGCCCATCAGGTGGGATAAGCTTTCTTTGACCTTCCTTTTCTCGCTGACATAGTTGTAGAAGCCCTTATTATTATTCTTTGTGTCCCTCACCAAGTTCATCTCCAATTGCGCCTTGGCCTTCCTGACCCCATCCCTACACAACCACGCAGCGTCCCTATAGTCTTCCCAAGATACCTGTCTCTGCTCCCACTGCCCGTGCATTCCCTTCTTGTCCTTTAGTTTGACCAGCAGGTCTTGACTCAGCCATGCCAGTCTCTTGCCTTCCTTTCCTGATTTCTTACACCTGGGGATCAAGAGCTCTTGCACTCTATGGAAAGCGTCCTTAAAGATCTGCCAGCTCTGTTCTGATCCCTTGTCCATGAGGGTAGTTTCCCAGGGGGTCCTATTGACTAATTCCTTGAACAGCTGGAAGCTTGCTTTATTAAAATTCAGGGTCCTGACTTTACTCTTTGCCTCACCTGTATCCCTCAGGGCTATGAACTCCACCGGATCATGATCACTGCAGCCCAGGCTGCCTCTAATCTTGACGTCACCAATTAGCTCACTTGTGCTGGTGATCAACAGGTTCAGTATCTGGTAGGGCTGTCTATTACCTGGCTTAAGAATTTATCCTCAATGCATTCCAGGAGTCTCCTGGATTGCCTACAGCTTGCCGTGCTACTTTTGCAGCAGATGGTGGCTGAAGTCCCCCAGCAGGATGAGAGCTTGTGAGCGTGACGCCTCCTGTAGCTGTAGTAAAAAGGCTTCATAATAGGCTCCCCTTGATCAGGTGGCCTGTAGTAGACATCAACCAAAGGCTCCCTTTGTTGCCTCAGCCTCTTATTCTTACCCATAGGCTTTCAACCTGCTCATGGCTATTCTTCAGAGACAGCTCATCGCACTATTCATTTCTTGATGTAGAGGACAATGCCTCTGCCCCTCCTTCCTTGCCTGTTCCTTCTGAACAGCCTGCAGCCATCGATAGCCGCAGACCAGCCATGGGATTTGTCCCACCAGGTTTCAGGAGCAACTAGGTCTTAGCTATCTAGCAGCACAGTGGCTTCCAGCTCCTCCTGTTTGTTGCTCATGCTGCATGCATTGGTGTAGAGGCACTTCAGCTGGGCTGCCGGCCATCTCACCTTCTTAGAGGAACACCCCTTAGTTCCTTTGAGGTATTTCACCGTTGTTTCCCTCTTGGCTCCTATTACCTCAGGAGCCCCTGGTGCATCTCCATAAGACTTCAAGTGTGCTGCAGTGTAGCCAGCATGTCTCAGAGCTACAGGCTGAGGGTACTTGCTGGTACCCTGTCCCTCTAACCTTGGCATGACATCCCACTATGTGTCACGGGCAAACCTGGTATCATCATCCCCCTCCCCTTCAAGACTAGTTTAAAGCTCTGTCAATGAGTCCCACTAGCCTGTGAGCAAAGACCCTCTTGCCCCTTTCAGAAAGGTGAATCCCATCTAACGCCAGCAAGCCTGGATGACTGTACATCCATGGATGTCCGTACAGCATGGTACACAGTGGGCATGATCCAGAACAATGGAAACCATTTCTCTGCCTCAAGGCTGTTGTGTCTGGAAACTCTGGCAAACTTTGTCCAAAGCAGGTCTTCTAGATGGATTTTTCCTGAGCTGCTCATCCTGAAAGCAACAGGACCTCTGAGCAGTCCCCTCTGCTTTGCATTTGCCAGTGTTTCTCAAATCAGAAATTCAGATTTGACACCCTACATGAACTGAATCTGCATTTTCTGTCTATGCTGTGTTTCAAAGGAAGATTTCTGATCAGCTCTACCTAATGTCCCTGTCTTTCCCTATTGTATGCTGGCATTTCTTGTCTGAAGGCACTGAATCCAGTGACTGAAGCGAAGCTCTGTTGACTTCACCAGTTGAGGCCTGGAGACAAAATGTTTTCCGCACAGAATGGAACCATACCTCATTATTTATCCTATGTCATTTGAACAGCAAATATTCACAGTCAGTATGAGCATATGCATTTCTACACAGCATACAGAGTTCCTTTTTACAGCTGGGACTCCAAGGGACAAAGTAACACACTCCTCTTTCAGCTCTGGTGTGCTGAATTTATATCCTAATTTCATTCAAGCATGGTGTATATTATTATTAAACCAGCAGAAAAGTCACAACAGTCCATGATATTTGCTTCAGATGGCCCAGAAAGAAAAAAAAAAAAAGGTTGCAAGTCAAAAGTGAGAAAAAAAAGATTGATATATTGTATGATCAGATCTGGGATATAAAAATTACGCGATGAAAACCCCTCATTTTCATTAATTAATTTACATATGCTTCTTTTGACGATGTAGACCAATTGATGTCAAGACAGAAGAACAGTCAGGCATGGGGTGCTATTGGGCCCATTAACAAGACTTGTACTGAATTATGTAAATCATTTAAATGGATGAGATTCACCAGATGGTTTCCTTTGGGAGAATATCTGCATTACCTGCTTGCTGCTAAAATCTTCTCCATTACTTTCAGTGGTACTCTTTTTTTCCCCCATCGGCTTTTTTTATTATTATAACTATTTATTTTTCCAGGAAAGGGGATTCATTCTTCCTGCTAGCTTGGTCCTAGGCAGTACTGCTGACTGTGATGAGAATTTGGTTTCATTATGGACAAAAATGAGTTTATTGATTCAAAAATTATTTCACAGATATCAGTTTCAATAATTAGGTGTGCATTACATTTCCTATAGCAGACAGAATCATTAGGGTAAAAAAATACAGCTTGAAATTACTTTTATGATACCGGTATTTAATACACAGGTAGTAGTTTTGCCACTATGAGCTCTTCTAATTATAGCTGATAGAAAAAAAATAGTCTTACTCAACAGAACAGAATGAAAAAGCCTCACTGGGAGCATTTTAGACAAAAAAGGTGTCCTATTCAAACTGACATGGCTTGCTGACATCATATAGTATTGAATACCTTGAATTTTTCTTCCAAAGGGGAAAAGAAAAGTTATTTATTGGATGAAGTAACACTCCAAGCAAGGAAATAGACTGGAGTGTAATCAGCACACACCATGCCAATACTGTGCTTCAGAAATCAATTTGAAAGTTTCTCTTGCAATCATAATTTTCTGCTGGTCCTAAACAGCAGCAGATGACAATGCCACACACAGCGGTTCAGCTATGCTGGACAATGAATTACCATGGCAGAACTAATCCTTATCTGTTCTCTCCCATTCTAAATGTGTCTGCTCTAAGTGAGAAAAAGTATGCTCAGATCCCAGATTCCCTTATGTAGGTACTTAAACGAAATAAAAAATAAATTACATCTGCTTTAGACAAATAAACTCCTTTGTAGATCTCGGCCTTTATTTTCTAGCTAGCTGCGCTCCCATTGTTTTCTCCTTCTTACAGTTACTTGTCATACTGATCATACTCACTTCAAGTTCCGCATGCCTAAATATATTTTCTATGCAGGTTCTCGAATATAAAAATGCCAAAGTTTGTCCACAAAAACAAGATGTTGATGATGTTTTTACGCAAGCTTTTTTTTGTTTGTTTCATACAGTTAGTTTTTATAATAAAAGAAAAGAAAGACTATATATAGATTAAAGAATCCTACCCGGCTGCCTTCAAACTTTGAGCGATCGTTGTTTGCCTTTGCTGTTTTTTCTGCAAGTTTCTTCTGCCTTTGAGGGCCTTTTCCAAAGAAAATGTAGTTGACAAAGGCGTATTCAAGTAAGGCCAAGAAGACAAATACAAAGCAGCCCATAAGATACATGTCAATGGCTTTAACATACGGAATTTTAGGCAAAGTCTCTCGCAGATGAGTGTTGATTGTTGTCATAGTCAGCACAGTTGTAATTCCTACACAAAAGAAAAAAAGAGCATATATCTTACAACTCCAAGCAGATCATGCTTCAATTTTGTTTTCATTTTTGGCAAATTTGCCTTATCAGTGTGAAGAAGCTTAAGAATTTGCGAAAGATACATCTCCGGCGACATCACTGCGAAAGAAAGTAAAAATAAAGCTTGATGTGTTATTATTCTGTTACAATACTTCCTTCATATGATCGGGGGAACAGCTAACAAGGGGGCCTGGCACCACTGCCATGAGTTAATGTAGCTTCATGGAAGGCAGTGCAGCTGTCCTGAAGATCTCCTCCATGAAGACCAAACGGATCTGCGACAGGAAGGCAAATAGTCTTCCAAGCATAAAAAAGTTGTGCTCTTCCAGCACGGTGCTGCTCAACATATTGCAGAGAAATTTTGAAAAAGTAACAGAACTAATTGGGGGTCTGGATAGACAAAACTGCGTGCACACATTAAGGCAGAGAGTTCGTATAGATGGTGAAAGATTCTTCTCATGCAGTTTTAAATTTCTAAGAGTTAAGCCGTTGGTTGAAGTTAGTTCTGTAGGCCCCCCCTGTAGTGGGTGGAGAGAGACAGGGACCTTTCTAAAGCAGTTCATCCCATCTGCTTTAGATACCTATTTCAGGAAAGGACAATATAAAAGAGGGATTTGAGATGACTACTTTAGAGCAATAGTCTAATTTCTACAGAGAAAGAAGTGAGATGAGCAGTGAGCGGCAGACAGGTATGTGCATTTGTGGAAAGAAAAAGCCAAGGAGGGAGAGCAGCATTTTTATTGTGATCAGCTGGACACTAATAAAGTACCTAGAAAATCTATAAGGTATGTCAACCCCTTGTTTGTTTACCTGAGGATGGACATAGCACCTGAAAATACATTATAGAGCACTGTTTTGAAAAGCTGGTAAGAAAAGCAAATTTATTGTCAGTCTGCTTGAGTTCACAATAAACCACAGCGTTTGTATCTCTGCTGGAAATTTTATGAGAATCGCAAATCACAGGTGGCTGAAAACACAGATTTGTGGAATAAGTCTACAACGGTAAAAGAGGCAAGCCATTCTAATAGGTCCCCTCCATTACTATATTCTCTGATTCCATAATTATACCATCAGGTTGTAAGTAATCACTGAAAATGCAGGAGGTACAAAAATAAAGAATGGAAGAGAATTGTTGCCATATAATAAAGCACAGCTTCTTTTACCTGAAGAGACAGAAATAAACACAATATAACTCAAAATCAAGCCGTCAGTGTAAACAGTGTCACTCCAGGGAACTGTAGCGGTAGCCTATGAGGTTCTGTAACAGATATTTTGTATATTTAGTAGGTCAGTGTCATGCAGTTTTCAGTGCTTTTCCTCTAAACCATGAAACAAGTGTGTGTTGATGTCAGATGTTTCACGTCTTGAATTACAGCAGAGACACACAGAGCACAAGCTTATTTAAAAATTTTATTGGGTATAACTCACCCATCTCTGCAGTAAAATGAGGAGTATAGCTGAGATTATTTTTACCTAAAGAAACTTTGACAAAGTCTCTAGAAAACCTCCATGAGAGCACAAGCAACAGGGGTGAGAAGGGTGGAGGACTGCAGCAAACACTGCAAACTCGTATGTTTGCAGCCCAAGGGATTTCACTGCCTGAATTAGCTTCTTTCCTTGTAGGATTACCTGCTGCCGCTTCCCATAATGGATTCAATGAATTATCTAAGATCCAATTGTTTCTTGTATCAGAAATCCCACAGATTCCTTTTAACACACCCTTGGCATCTCACTAGCATCCCCCAGACGCTTACCAAAGTGTAGGTCAACATGGGATTTAGATGTCCACCCAGTGAGGGTTATGATGCCCATGTTTTTGGTGCCTGTTCCCAGGCTGTAATCTAGATTCCAGAGATAAGACCTTAAACACCACACAGGGAGAGTTTGGTGGCTCTCTTGGTGACCCAGAAGATTAAACACACTGAATAGAAAGGTGGCTATCACTAACCAAAAGGAATTACATCCTCTGAAAGATCCTGATACCCTGCAGGCAGAGGCCCTTCTGAAGATCAATAATTTATTTTAAAGCACAGCTGGAGGAGAAGCAGCTGACACTCACCTATCATATAAAAATAGGATAATCTTGTGGTGATTACAGCCCTTTACAAGAGTGAGAACTCTTGAGATTATTTTTCTTCTCTCACAAAGGACAAAATTTAGGAACTTCTAGGGATAACTAGCAAAATCTCAGTTTTTAACAGAATGATGGTTTTGAATATTTCTCTTGAGATCAGCCCTATATCAGCCTCTACCTGCAGTGTCCATAGCATGTAGTCTCTGGGATGAGCTGGCCTTTGCTCTATGCCTACGTTTCTCGGTTGAGGGAACTACTCGGTTCAGTCCAGGCTGGACCACAGACAGCGTGTGCAGTAAGAGTCAGGGACGGGAGCAAAACATGGAAGTGAATGAACTAAAATCAGGCTCTTTCAGAGAACACAGGCTTCCTACAGGGGTACAGTAAAAGCTTGCCTCCATATCCCTAAGGACTGCACAGGGAATTCTTCCTCTAGCAAATACCTAAGCCAGCAGGCCTTCTCCTCCTCTGTACTGTGCTTTTCAGAGCCAGTCAACTTTGATACCATTTCATATCAGCTTCAGACTCATAAAAGGGGCTATACAAAGGAACATAGGATTAGACCCATGGTACTGAACTTTATTATACAAACATCACAGACGTAATCACCAAGGCACTAATTGTTCTCACAGAAGAACCTACTAGATGGATTTTCGTCCCCTCAAAAGGACTTTATATCAATGGGAAGTAGAGCATCTGGGCTCCTGAGCTTGCCTCGAATGTACTCTCTGACTTTTGTTTTAATATTTGTGTTATCACAGTACAGTACTTGATGAAATTCTGCTACACAGAAATAGGCCACATGAGAGAGTCCTATTCCTTGAACAAGGAAAAACTGCGTGAACCGATTATAGAAGGGCACCGAATGTCACTGGGTTTGGTAACTTCTGTCTAACCATCTGTTCTCTGCAGTCCTGGCTGGCATGTAAAAATCTAGATGCTGTCTGATGTGTTTGAAGCATACCCCTCACGCGGTCATAATGTCTCCGGGGTGGATCTGGATCCAGTAGTTCATTTATGAACACATCAGAACAGTTTGGACTCTTTACCCCACCTCCCATTAAGCTACTACTTAGCTGCAACGTGCCGAATGTGCACTAACTGCTGAGTGGCAATGCTAGGCTGTGGCGCACCATATGCGCCAGCTAACCCACAGTAGAATTACTGTAGAATTACCGTACAGTAACTGCAGTTAATCTACAATATCTTCAGTTACCCAAGTTCAGATGCTAAGACATAATATGATGTTGCACAAATGTGTGGCTGTAGCTGCCCAGCATGCTTTGGTATGTGGGGTCTTGGGAGGTACAGGGTCCAGCAATGGGGAATCACATGGACACAGGTTGGAGTCCCGGTTTGCTGCGGTACATATCAGAAAAACAAGGGAACTAGGGAATATGTTCCTGTTCTAAGAACAGAAGAGATCATAGCAGGAAGCTATACAGCATAGGCTTAGTGTCAAGTTTTGGGAAGGAAGGTATGTGTTCTTGGGAAGCATAGTGTTGAAGAAAGGATTTGGGATGAGATGAGTGGCAGTTATAAGGATTTATGGATCCATTTAATCCTCCTTGTCTATAGCTATTCCTGAGCATGCTTCTTAATAGATGAAATATTTCCTGTGAGTTATTTTGAAGCCACCTTCCCTTATCTAAAGGACACTTTAATCTGAAAAGGCCTTGGACAGGGATCACCAACCTGTGCCAAATCCATGTTTTTCTGCCATGAGGTAAATGGCACTTTAAGCTGTTACAAAAATGAGCTTGGCATGCCATGCACTCTGAGGCTTAGGTGGGATGTCACGGTCTGTAGCTGACGTGCCCCTGCACTCGGAACTAGCACATGGTTCTTGAGGTCTATTCCTGCCACTGTCAGTTAAAGCAGGCAGGACCTCAGGTGGAGGCTTGGAGCCACACTTGTCTCCCCACAATGAGCTGGACTAAGAGCCCACGCTTAAGCCCTTGGAGTACAATCCTGGAGCTGGTCCCCTTGCTGAAGCTACTGACAACAACTTTAGCTTTGATGAGAACAAGGCTGGGACCCATATGAGCAGCTCATGTCAGAGATTCAGTGGTAGCTAAATTCTTGCATGGAGGGGAAAACTCATCACTTTTGAGGCAATACTGGATGACATAATTTTGACGTAAATGATTTTGGAATATCAAAACATTGACATCACGTTGCAGTCTTTAACAAGCTCCGAAGGCTACATTCAGTCTGACATTTTAATGTCCCACTCATTCTCAGCACATACCAAGGGCAACTCTTGCTGCTGATGCATCATAATTGATCCAGAATGACACCCATGATAAAATGGTAATCAGTATGGAGGGCATGTAGGTTTGAAGAATGAAGTATCCAATATTTCTCTTCAACCTGAAGCTCAGTGAGAGTCTTGGATAGGCACCTGAGGAAAAGGAAGGGAAAACAGCGTTATTTATACTGAAGAAAAGACACTTGCAGATACTTGTCTTCAGTTTCCGTAGAAACTACAGCATGAACATTTTATGGGGTAGTATGACATCTGCAGAACAGTAGGGAAAACGCCTTCACTCTATTACTGGTTGGTATTAAAAGAAGCCTTGCAGTGAATACAGTGATATCCAAGCAATTTGTATTTGTAAAGAAAAGAGAGAGTAACTTATTCTAGATTATTGAACAGATGGGTGAGCACCGGTTAGGTTTTAAAAACAGATGCTTAGGTCTCCATGTAAAATGCTTATCCAAATATACAGTTTTAGGTATAGTATTTATACTGAGAGGATTAATAATGTGCATAGTTTTATATTTACATGGAAGAGATGTTCATGAGATGGCACTTAATTACATCCGAACTATGAGAAACATGCTATCTGTGGTGTTAAAAATAAATTGTAATGAATCCCAGTGAGGAAAAGCCTTCAGATTAGATCCAAAGGCCTCTAACAACAATTACAGCTGGACAGAATTTTTCTTCCAAAAATATTTTAAGCAAAAAAAAAAGACAATTTTATATGTGTGTGTGCATATATATACACAGTATACATATATATGATTCATGAATTGTTACAATTGGAGCAAATAAACAATGAAAAACATGAATAACCTCAATAAAAATGTTTCAAACAAAACATTTTATTATTTAACTTCAAACTGGTGTATTTCAAAATTGGTGTTAATCTTCCTGACTATATTTTATCCATTTAGAAATCCGAAACAGTTGAAAAATCATGACTCCTCTCACCAAATGCAAAGAGGGTTAAATCTGAGTGCAGCTGTACAAGAAAAAGGTAGTCATTCACACATTAGTTCATGATTTCAGTGTTTGCATTATTAGTCTTAGATGTGATACTTCTAATAGCTCATCTAAAAGCTCTAGTTATAGTCAACACCCTAAAAAACACTTCTGAACACACTGAGGGCCCAATTAGATACTAGAACCCATCCCATCCAAGTCTAATGCAAATATGTGCAAGACACGAAAGATTACATCTAGTAACAAAGAAAAAATTACAAACTTCCCTTTAAATTATGCTGATATGTTTGCATACGAACATAAGAAATTATACTTGCACATATACAAGTATACATATATTCCTGAGAAAGAAGGTGAAAGAAGGCACAGAAAAATGCAGATTTCATCACATTCCTGATAGTTAGGTATACTTTGAGTCATATGACAGAAAAAAATGCTACACCATTTCCAGGCAGCAGAAGCATCCAGAGAGTATCAAACTTTATGCAACTATCCTTAACTGTTTTACCAAACAATCTCAGAAGAACTACCATTTTAAAAAGAAATCTCTGGTAGATGTATTTGGTTGCTGTGATTACTTCAATAAGTAATATTTTTTTCCAGGATGAAATGCCTTCTAGTTTCACCAATAGAAGTTTATTGGTATAGAGTCAGAAGAATTTAGTTCATCATGAAAATCAGACCAAGGTTTTCTGCTGTCTAAAGCAGTCAATGTAACTTTCAGCAAAGAATCATTTAGAATTTAGCTTGCTTAAAATCTTCATTTTCCAATGATCAAGTTTAATTTCAAAGGACAAACTCGGTTCTTGAAACAATGCCTGCTTTTTTGCTAACAAAGCTTAACTCTTTCATTGAGCTTCTTATGAAACGGTATCTATGGCTTTCTGTCTGCAGACAATGTAAATAAAACAGGAACATACCCTACCATCATGAAATACATTAAAAATGTAGCAGACCTGATCACCTTTCTGCAGTAAGAGTAGTGCATCAGACAGACATCTTTATAAAGCTCTGTTGAGGAAAATTATTTCATATAATATACCACCCATGTAAAGGATTCTCTATAAATCTTTTCCACGAGTCCTGTCAAGGTCTGGGTGTCTGTGGAATATCATTGATAGAGGTGATGACTGGAAAATCTCCCATAAAATACTGATTCTTTGATAAATAATCTGAAAGATTAATTCAAGAAGGTTCAGTGGAACTGAATCACTGAATCAAAGCCTCTTCTTGGGCTGCTCCAGTGCCAAGGACCCTGGACACATGGGGGAAACCTCAGAGAAAGAACACAGCACTTTGCTATGGATAAAGCAGGGAAAATGGTGTGGATGGAGGAGGTGTGTGTTAACAGTGGAGAGAATTAATGCGTCACGTATGTCAGTAATACTCTAATTAAATCCTGAACTGAGAATCGGTATAACAGAGCAAACTGTAGGCATTTATCTTGAATGCTTCCCCTGTGATCATCATCCATTACCTCGTCACCACCTCCATCTACCAAGAAGGTAATTATCGAAATTAGTGGGACCTGGTCTTAAAGGTGGACTCTCCAGACAGATTGTCCAAAGGCCAGAGATGTCAACATAAAGTTGTTTCAAGAACCAGGTTCTTTGCCCCAAAGCTAGAAGGTAAAACCCTAAGAACCATACCTAGGGCCAGGACTGTCAGTGCTGGCTGTCCTCCCCCTCTAGAGATGGAGCTGGGCTGTAACAGAGAGATTCAGTTGCAAATCTGAAGGCTGCACTGCTCCTTTTGAGATGTCTTATGGTATCTCAGGCACCAGCATGCAGCTGGCAGATATCTTTTCAATCAGCAGCTGGAGACTAAGAAGGCTGCCCTATGCCATCTCAAATAGCAGTTGATTAAACAACTCACTTTAACTGCATACACATGAGCTAGGTGTCTAAGCTCCCATTACATTTATGGGAGAGTCAGTTCATCTAGTCAGTCTAGTAAACAAAACCTAGAGAATTATCTGTCTCTTCCTAAAATAGACGCCTATTGGTGGATTGGATTTGTCTCCAGACTCCATGGACTGTATTGACCAGATTCCCATCAACTAAGACACTTAGTTCATATGTAGACACTGAAATTATATTCACCTTAAATCAGAGCAAGATGAATCCCAGCCTTGCAAGTCTCAGGGCAGGTTTTGAGGGTCTGTAGCTCCTGGACAATCTAACCAAAAGTCTTGCTGGCATCACAGCTACTTACTGGAGTTGACACAGAATGTTGTCCTGTTTTGTGGTGATTTTCCAAGCTCAAATTTTATTGGGAGGTCTGGGTCTCAGGAAATTTCAGAGTAAGCTGGTCTTTGTATAGTTCAGGTTAAAATTGAAACATAAACTGGTAGCCCTGGGTTTTTTTCATACTATGCAGCCAGATTTCTCCTTTAGGCAGCTTTTCCAGAGACTACAAAAGTTTGTATTACTTTCACCTGTATTGCTTTTATGATCTATTGCTATCTATGATCTATTATGATCTGTCCTGCCTGCAGCCTGCTATAATATTTCACCACCAGCAAACAGACCACAGGAATCTGTGGAAAAAAAGAAATAAAAGAAGGAACACTCCTTGTTTCCCCTACTTATTTTCCCCTTTGTCTAGATGGCTAAAGCTCAGTGAAAAGGATGGGTCCTAACCTGCATGGAACAAAGATTGTAAGTCCAGATCTTTATTTATCTAAGAAGGAACCATCTTGTGTAATTTATTTAATAAAAATGGATTTCTTCATGAGCTCAACAATTACACTGTTACTTGCCTTATTATGCTTGGATAATGATTTGTCAATTAAGGCTCAGTACATTTAGAGATTAATTACCAGGAAATTCTAGTTGTTAACATTCCATCAAAATTTGTTTTCGCCTAAAGAAGAGCATTGCTGTTCAGGGACCAGATTTGTTACCCTTCCTCCCATCTCATATAACATGTTGATGTCTATGGGCTAATTTAAATAGTACAAGAATAACAGAATTTGGCCTGAAGAATTAAAATCTAACAACAGCATTGAGAATGCAAGCATGAAAACAAATACTTAATCAATAACTTAGCTCAAAATATTCCTCTTTCGTATATTTGGGCACTTAGTAAAAAGTAATTACTTGTTTCTGTTTCAATTTCATTAAAAGCTACCAAGCTGAGACATCTAGCTCCAAGGCTAAATTATTCTCTTGCTGTTTTATCCAAGTATGAACCAAGATAACAGAGTTGGTCAGTTACAGAATTCTCATTTTACTCTGTCCTTCTGGGAAGGTTCTTTGGCTATTGGAAATGTACTTTACAGATTGATCTTTCAGAATACAGCAAATAATTAATTTTCCAATCTTTTAAGACCGCTCTCCTCTTACCAACAGGTTGCTAATCTGGCTCTGACTGCTTTATATCTTGAAGCTTTTAGGTGGTGTTTTACATAGCCCTGTTCCTGTTCAGTTTCTTAGCATTTCTGGATAACAAACATTTAGGAGGCAGATTCAGCTCACAGGTCTAGGCACTGCATTTCAGGTGTTTGTATGCAGATTTTTACACATGGATGACACATAAGCTCTCAATGTAAACCATGGAGATCTAGACTTACAGCCAGCTGATTCTAAGGGTGTGATTTAATTGCCTGTATAGAAGTGTCTAATGCCATTTGATATGCCTTAGGCTACTGAAGAGTGAACTTAATACTAGTTAAGTAACTAATACTGAAGCAGTAGTTTGGCACATAGGACACAAGACTGTAAGACTCCAGAACAGCAGCCTAACTGCTAAGCAGTGAGCTACAGCTACAGCATCTCAAGAGGCACAAGATACCTATGTTTGGGCAACTGAATAGTGTCCTAAGAGCTATTCACTTGACAGAATAGAGGTATTCAAGAGCTGAATAACTCTTTAGGCTCCATTGACAGCACTGATTTGATATCATTTGCCTACGGGCTTAATTCAGTTACTGACACCTAGGTATCCAGTGCCATTTTATATGCCTTATGGTAGCCTGCATGGGCTTCAGTTGGTGTTAGAATGATAGTCAAACCAAATTTTTCTTCTTCAGGGCAATTTAAATACTCTCTTCTCTTTTCGTCATGGATAAAGAGAACAAACTATTCCTTATATCTTTGCAGATGCTTTCTAGATGCTTGAAGACTTTATTTGCCACCAAGTGTTCTCTTTTTTTAAACTACACAATCATACCTGGCTCTCTGGAAACCTCGTGTATTCCATTTCCTGGAATTTTCCCTAGACCCTCTTTTGTTGCTCAACAACGGTCTTGAATAGTTCTACCCACAAATATGCAGCTCAGGCTTTAGCAATGGAAGTCAGACTCCTTGTAGGATGTGTTTTTTTTTCTTTTTTCCCCAAAAAGATGTTATTGGCTCATGTTCACTCTGAGATAGATTGATAGTAACCCCCAGATTTCTACACACAGAAATCTGGCCTAACTTGGTATTCCCTGTCCTGAATTTGGATAGGAATAATTAGTTGTATAAAGGTTGTATTTTGCACTTGTCCATACTTACTTTTATACTTTTTTCCTGACCCATTTTGCTAATTTGGCAAGATAATTTTGCACTCCAAAGCTATGCTTCAACATGCATGCAGTTCCTCCGCTATTCTTGCAGCCCCGCACAGCTTTATGCCATTATCTATGGGTTTTTTCTCATGCTTACCGTTGCTTCTCAGTAGTAACTATGGGAACAGATTTTTCCATTTGCATAAGTTACACAAGATTATACAGCACTGTTCCTCATGGACGACAGGAGAAACAACTACTCCAAAAGCTGTTTATGGCATGACTCTGAAGTCTTCTTTTAGTTTTATGCAATCAAAGCACACTAGTACTGAAATCTCTGAAATGTTCACTGAGATACTGCACTCAAAGAACTAATATCTTCCCTTGAGACTTCAATAACCTCAAAGTCCCAAAAAAAAAAAAAATAGCATGCCTGACTTATTTTCCACAAAAATGTAGAAACTGGCCCTAATTACTAGGGCCATAAAAAAAGTAGGGTCTTGAGAAGAAATTTGAAAAGAGTGTGCTGACTTTAGCCGTCAGATTCACTAGCATGCTTCAGATTTACAGTTAACTATGTGCTTTTGAGAAACAAATGTGATGTTTTCCCTGCACGGAAATACTTTTCATAAAATTTCATAATTAATCAAGCATTTTCATAATGTCCTGTATCTAAATAATAGTAAATACAGTATCATGTCTTCATCAGTGACAAAAATTATACGCTTCAGAAAATGGTACAAGAAACATAGAGTAATCTGGTCTCTGTGACTGTCTCATCCTACTCCCTAATGCCAAGCTGTCTTAAACCCTGAAGCATGAGACTTTTTTACCCCTTCCACAAGTTTTTTTGGGAAGAACTGTTATGAGTCTGAATATTTGGTCAGTCATATAAATGTTTTCATCCCTAGTTTTCATTCTCTCTCATAGTTGCCTCACAGGTCTTTGGATTTCTCTTTCTTCCTGAATTTAACATATCTCTCTCATCTCTGAATTACTAAATCATGTCTTTACCTAAATACTTCATATGGAACTGAAAGGTGGCTTTGGACTGTCATGAAAACTTCCCAAATAATTTCTCTGTATTCTCATTGTTGTCCAAAGAGCTATTCCACAAAAGTATATCCAGTCTCGTGGAGGGGCAGATAAGCCCTGGCTGCTGAAGGTAACGCTGGCGGCAGAATGAAGGGATACAGGGTTAGAGTATCGATTTATCTTTAAAACACCCTTCCATTCACAATGAGAAACAAGAACAGCAGCAGTTGGCAAACCTCCTAATATTAATTTCAATCCCAGCAATATTTACATTTTGTTCTGAAATACAACTTGTGTTTCTGTGTACTTTGAAACAGATGCTATGTCCAAAGAGTGGGTGAAGTGATGCTTACAAACATAATAGAGCTGTGCTTCATTTGTTCTAGTGCGCTGGGACAGATGGAACAACACACTCCTGTGGTCTGGAGAGTACTGAAAGTCTGAAGGTCCCAAAAAGTGGCCCCACACTTGCTGATGGCTTTCTGTGGCGCTTTGGTCTTTTCACACGTAACAACATTTTCCTATGCTGGTGTCTAACATTAAACACGTAAACCAACGTTGTGCTATGTCACCTGAAGACATCCAATGCTGTGAGTTACCAGTAGCTTTTATTACGTCTTCAAGGAAACAAGGATGAAAACCAGGGATTTAATTTTAGCATCTTAACAATGATAACAAAAGCACTGGCTGTGTATACAGTACTATATACCCATCAGTGCAAATCAAGATATAAAAGGCATTGCATTCACTATGCAACAACAGAACAAACACGCACTGAAAAGTTGTAGGGAGGCGTTCATAAAAACGGCAGCTTTTTGACCTGGTATGCCAAAACATACTTATGTATGATCAGTAACCCTGTAGGCTACGTTTAAACTAATGATTCAGAGGTGAATGACTTCATATTTATTTAGATCACAGATATTTAGGCGCCTGGTGAAGTATTACACACACATACACAAGAAAAAGAAAAGTAAACAAGAAATGCTATTTCATCGACGTCTGGCTCCAGGCTTTTTCGAGTAATTTCTTTAGCCAAACACACAACACAGTGCTAGGACTAAATATAATTACAATTAAGAAACCAGTAATTCTCATACACAAGGAAATTAAACACCAAATGGGCACTTGCCTGTGGCAAAGACAACATTCTTTGACACCAGTCTATATTCCACAATGGAGAACTGAGGAAGCTCAATCCTCTCCACACCAGTGACTGCGTTATCTCCACCTCTCCAGTAGAATTCTATGTCGTCAGTTGTGTAGCCATCTGCATGCAAAGCAGGAGTAAAAAAAAGTCAGAAATAGCAGCAGACTGAAATGTAGCTTCCAACACAGTACACACCGTTTGTCATTTGAGACAATGAAAAGAATCAGAAGAGCTGGAGTGGTGTATGGTATTCTGTTCTGTCTGCCTGTGGGAAGGTCTTCCAAAGGGCTCTGCCATTACAGTCTACACAGGAATTTGAGGTAAAACACTCTGTTTTCTTTTCCTTTTTTTTGGTATCATTCTCTTAAAATTCACATAAGGATTAATGGCCCCAATGAAACAGAAAATGCTACCCAAAAATCTGCAAAATTGCGGATTAGCATGATTTAAGGCATCACACGCATTTAGCTCTGAAACCAAGTGTATATTTATGCTGATAATCACCAGGAAAAGACGGATTATTCAATGAATACAGACAAACATAATTGGGGCAGATCTTTTCCGCTCACTAAAGAGGGGTAGTTGCACCATTTCCATTAGCTTCTCTAGTGGAGGAGTACAGTTGAATATAGACTGTATACCAGCATTTTCTGTACATGGCCCACAATGTCCAGCCAGTAGCAGAAATGGAGCAGGAATTCTTGAAGCACAAATATACATCTGAATATTGCAATCCTAGGACAAGGCTAGGTGGAAGAGAGAATCTGGCTCTGCGTGGAACAGAATTGCAAATCATAAATGGGGCTGATCTGCAAGACCGGGAGGGGTCCTGCAACAAGACCATCCATGCATAATAAAGCACACTGAAAGAAAATGATGTCACAGTGTTTGCTCTCTTGAAAATGGATTTGATTAAAATATGAACGTTAATTCTCTTGTGTTGAAGATAAGCATCCAGTCACTGCCTCTGCCAAGTCAGGCTGGAGCGATAAATGGCTTCATCCTGTCTCAAACCCATTTTTCTAGGATGTATCCATCCATCTAGAAATGGATGACCCCTTATATTTTTTGAAAAAGTCAAATGAACAAACAAAAAATCCAAAGGGTGATAATTATATGATTCACATAGTGTTTACAGACACCACTATAAATATTACACAGTTCTATAAAAGGAAAACCGCCCAGCATCTGAACTAGGTTTTACATGCATTTTCTTATATACATACAGCTTTCTATTTCCAGAGTACAGTTCTGTTCATCTAATGGGTATCTTCTCAAGTCCATCATACAAGCTGCAGTGGTTGTGATTCTGAAATACAAACGTCAAATACAATTACTGTACAGCCAGTAATCCAGGTTTTGTTGTCGTTGTTGTTTATTTTTCAAAGTGAGGACTCTCTGAAGAATAGCTTACAATAATTGAGAATCTGGTCCATCGTTCTACATGGAGCAGCAGCTTAATACAACAGCAGTTACACTGACTGCAGTGGAACAACTCACTGTGACTTACCCTTATGCAACTAGTCCCTTTGGGCTTCAATGGACCTATCTGCATATGCAAATACTACACCAAAATTTCCTGAGATTAAAGACTATGGCTTCATATCAGAAAACATGGAGAGAAAACAGCTTGCTACAAACGTCAAAGTAATTGACATAAAGCCTGTGTCAATAACCGATGACTTGGTTCTATGGTAGCTCTAGAAAAAAAAACAGAATGTTGAAAAAATATCTTAAGTCCAGCGAAATGCTTTGTTTCAAAATCGAGCATACTTCTCCAGTTTTCAAACTTAAAGAGGGTTTTGTAATGAAGCACCATATTGAATTTTAAATTCTATCTCCAAATAAAAATATATTTTTGCTTTTTTACTGCTAATGCAGGCAATTTAGCACACTAATGATGAATTTGCAAAACATTTCAGTAATGATGAATCCGCGTTTTTCCTCCGGCTGTTGTATATCAGGAGTGTCAACAACACACATGTACAACCAAAACAATTACAATAGCAGCCTCACACAGCATTTGCACTTTATTTTTAAATTAATGGATTTATATATTTGTACTAAATTTTAGACTGATATAACCGTATGCTCGTGATTAACCTTCAGTGTATTTCAGTGTTTTGCTGAATCATAGCCTTCGCCAAGAGTATGTACATTATTATGTATCATTTCTTTATAATGGAGTCATATAAATTTCACGTTTAAATTATCTTCTGGGCCTGACTAGGTCCGTTCCTTATTGATCCTTTTCTGATATAAACAAGGCATGTACCTTGTACACAGTTAATTCCTAAACCAATAATACTCTGGTGATAATTTATGCTCATAACACAAGAGGGGAAATGCCTTAAGTAGACCTCTAAAAACTGGAACCCTCGATGTTATGGTTTTGTCCACGTGTTTTCTCAGTTTTGAAGCTTTCTCATTAATCCCTTAACCTTCAGAAATTACAGTCTTCTAATTTGGTAAAGTAGTTTAAAATTCAGGACTACCATTTCAAGAGGAGAAAAGCAGTTAGGTGCCTTTCTTTAACTCTTTCACACCTTTCTTTCTTTAACTCTTTCACACTAACGAAAAACCTGGTGTTATTATGAATATCTTATCCAATTCTCCCAGAAAAGGAAGGAAAAATGCTTATCCTTAGCATATAGGTTATTTCAGACAGATAACTTCACATAAAATCCAAAGGAAGGGATTAAGACCATTATAGCTATCTCACAGGACAACAGAATCCATCTTCTCTTACTGAGAAAACGCTTTTGCAAGAAAATACTATAATTTCTTTGCCAAGGGGGAGACAGCTGTATGAACACAAAGGCAACGGGTGGGCCAGGAAAGGTACAAGCTCAAGGATTTGTTACTCAGCATATGTTTTCACTTGCCCTCCTACCAGTAGCCAGTAAGAAAGACATGCACTTGATCTTTATCTTTCCCAGCTATATCTACAGCATGATCATGCCTTTGCCTCTGCTGTCCATGCTGGGTGTTCTCTGAATACCCTCCTGTGGGTCCCACAAGCTTTCAGGGATCAGGTATTGTATCACAGGATACAATCAGGTCAATCCTCCTCCAGATGCCTGTTGGGAGATGCTCTGGTTCCTCTGTTAGCACATGTCCCAGTGGGCTGGACCAGCCTCAGCTGTTCTGCACTTTAGGGGGAGGTTTTCTTTGCACCGAACATTTACAAGTGCCCTTCTGGACCTTCAAGCAAGGTGCTAGATACAGGGCTACTATTTATGGCTATGAACGTCTCCTCAGTATGATGACTACTAGCTGCCTAGCTAAGCATATAAAGTTAGTACTAGCCTATGTTCTTAGAAGAGAATACTTAAGCCTTAAATCTGTGATCGTTGATGAACAAGTTCTTAGCAGTAGTCAGCTCTACAAAGACATACTGATTGCCCAATCAAATGATCTTGCTCCTGAGTCAATTGATAACTGTGCTCCAAGTAAAACAAGCAGGCCCACTTGGGCATGGCGGCTATGAGGCTTCTGTCCCATGCTTTAGTACATTCCCCTACTCTGACCTAGGGCTCATTTAAGATCCTGCAGCGCAATCCACATGAGCTAAGTGGATACAAGAGGGAGTGTGGTACCAGCATCTTAACTGCTATGTTGTATAACTAGCTTTAAATGCCAGCCATACAGAAAAAATGCACTTACAAATTATTAATTTGGCAGAATTATTAAAAATTAGGTAGCTGGCAATCTTGCATTCAACTTGTTAATGTCCTTACGGCTTTTTAAGGAATGTATTTTTGTTTTGGCCTGTTCACGTACCATAGTGGTTCTGTGTCACAAGTTCCAATACCAGAAACTGCATATTATTGCTCAAGAAACTTTTTACACTACAGCAAAATGTATGTTTTTAATTTCATAAATATCCACTAGAAAAGAAGACACAGCTAGATATAGATAGAAACAGATCTACCCCATTTACTCAAAGTAAGTTGAGTGCTCAGAGGTCCCTCCTGAATGAACATTCAAGCAACCAAATTTAACTTGCACAAATGCTCACCAAAAGAAAATGTTAATTGCTCAGGCTTGTGCACGCTCCCAAGAAGAGCAGGTTTATTTTTATGGGGTGGGATATTGCCTGACGCAGCAGGACAAAAGGGTTTCAAGAATTCATCATCACAGCAGTGACAGAGAAACAATTACGAGCCAGACAAAGATAAAGCGGTACACAGATACACATACATTTTGGGTGAAAGCAATACACAAAGGAAATATTCTTAATTGTTTAAAATTTTCTACTCCAGTTATCTGTCCTCTGGATACAGCTTCTCTTACCCTTCCCTGCTATTCTATTACGAGGCTGATTGCTTTTGATTATTTTGATATATTGTATAGGAACCCCACCTGTGATGTGCTGGGAGGTGCTGCATAAACAACTGACAGAAGGATATTTTGCGTCCCCAAAATGTTTACAATATAAATCAGTCTAAGCAATATAAATACATCTTATGTGACTAGGCCAACTTGATCGTCTTCTCATCTTGACACAGAAATACACTCATCCAAAAAAGATCAGAAATAAGTGTGGTTGCCTGGTCTGACCAATCACAACTAACCTTTTCACCTTGCAAAGATCCATCATGTTTTATATTCATGCAACAACTACATGAGTCCTTTCAGATAAAACAAATCTGTTCCTCCGCTCTATTTATTCATAACATTTAGCATTGTACTGCCTGAGAACAAGAAGTATACATACGGCAAACACACAAGCAGTCAGAAAGACTCTATTTTTTGATCCCCAGCCTATAATGTCATGATTTCTTTTTTGGTCTATTATGAAAAAAAGCTGTTGTATCATCCTATGTCTTGTATACTGTTCTGAACAAGGTGGAACAAAGTCAGTATTGTGCCCAAAGAAAAAAATTCCCCAGAAACGGATTGAACTTCAAAAAGCTACTGCCCCATTCTCCCCAACACTCACAGACTTCTGCAGCGGTAGCAAACTGCTTTCTCTGAAGTAGAGAGGAACCCTGGATAACAGAAGGTCAAGTCTTTCAAAACTATGATAAATTCCACATTTTTCAGGAGAGCACAGAGCCAGTGTGGCCTTGGGATCACTTTCGTTATAAATTTTGGAGGAACTGCTTTGCTCCATGGTTATTCTATAATCGGTTTCAACCCTCCAAAATTTCCCCTATTATTCTCAGTGGCCCTGCGTTTTGTGGCACATAAAACTCCAGGTTCTGGCCTCAGCCCATAGGATGAATCACTGCCTCCAGACTGCGGCTTGAGGCCAATGCCATCGGGATGCTCTGAAGCCACAACACGAGAAGTTAGGCTAGTGGCAGAGCAACACAAAGCTAAAGTTTTAAATCAACAGAGCTAAGGCTCAGATATTTTCTTCTTTCTGACCACAATGTCCTGTATTTTGCAGAGATTTAATTTCAGACAGTTATCCTTCATTAAGTAACTTGGCTGCTTCACACCATGGATATTTGACCATGGATATTGTGTGCTTTCAGAAGAAAGGGAATGGAAAGAAGTTTGCCACACATGAGCCACTGGTGAAATCCCTGCCAAGCAAATACTATCAAGTGAAATGCAATCTGCTTGTGCACATTTACGTTTTGCAGAAGAGGCAGCTAACTTATTCAAATACACTATTTTATGACAGATAATCCTCACCCGAATGATTCCAAATGCTTTTAGCGTGACAGAAAGACTTCTATACATTATTACAATCACAAGATTTCTAATCTCCATCACTTTTTTATTACATTGCTTGTGGGGATGATTCTTGAGATACAGTAAAGGAAACAAAAATATCTTGCATCGTTTTTTGATATTTAACTACTTGTGGAAGGAATCCTAAACCAGCAGCGTTCCATATTTGGTCAAAAGCATGCAAGATGAAAGCCTGCCTTTCCTAAAAACAGTTAATTATAAAGACAACATTTCCTGAACATCCTAAACTTCTTTCAAATTTCATAACAGGCCAAGTCTGGTTTTACTATGTCTAGAAAGATACATCCAATTATAGTCCATACATGATATGTAACAGGAATTAAAGAGGTGAGAAGCCAAGAGCCAAGTCAGGTAAAAAGTTCAACTGTTGATAAAAAAACAAAACCAGGTAAAGCAGTCATACAATCCATCTGAACCACTTTTCAGATCTCATTTATTTTTATACTGGGGTCTCTTTATCCTGCACTATGTGTGTACAGCTATCTCGAGTGTTATCTATGCTTAGAAATACAAGAAACTTCTCATGATGGAAAGGCACCATCACTGGCAAAGACTTGTTTTGACGTTATAGTTTAAACCAATGGAGCAAATGGGGTAGCCTGCCTAAAGAAAGCAACTTTTTGATACTACTGAGTCTTCATTAGGATTTTTGCTAGTGTAATTACGTTTATTAAGGGAAGGATTTTTCATCATTCCTAACCATAAAAGCTATGACAGAAAACAGAGAAATCATAGGACAAGCCTAAAATACGTAGAAAGTAGAATAATGTAAGGTCACTTTGTACCTCTGGTTTGAAATATAACACATTGCAGTGCTGATCCCTGTTTGAAGAAATCACTGAAGGCACCCATAGTCATGGTCTTGCCTGTGGCTGTCTCCATTCAACCAGGGCTGCTTGTGGCTTTTTCTTTGTAGACTACAGACACATCAAGAGACAACATAAGCACCCACGTTCAATCTTACCGCCTGTATTTTGGACAAAACTTTCAGGTTTACAATTAATGCTTGCCTTTCTGCTTCCTGTAGCTACTGGGCTTTCCAGATATGGTGACTCTACAGAAACAGATAAAACCTGACTGGAGGCGCTTCTGGCAAAATTAAGAAACATCGAGTGTGTCATTTGTTTTCTACAGGCATCTTTCGGAGTTACGGGAAGGTTACATAATGCACTACCCATTGTTTGTAATAACCTTGTACCAGAAAGCAAATATCAACAATACCTAACGACGGTGATTAAATCTTCATCACGGAAGTACAGACCTGAGACCGTAAAGCACCGTTCCATCTGGGTGGAGGCGAATCATTCGATTCTTCACGGTAACGCCATGCACAAATGATTTCTTGTCATTTAAGAAGTAAGTGTCAGGCACCCAGAGTTGATCTGCCACTCGGTTATCAAGCGTGAGGTTGAGAGGTATGCCAGCGTAAGCCAGCCTCTTATCTCTCCAGTACTGTTGAAAATACATAGTCAAAGTGTAATCCTGGTGAGGAAAAAAAAGAGAAACACAACAGTCAATCATACTTGGCGTAACTAGCTTATTTTGCTGTTGGTTTAATTCCATTTTAAATATTTCTATCACTTATTAAATAATTCTAATCTAGTATCACTTATTAAATAATTCTAATCTAGTATCACTCTAGTCTAAGGGAGAATTTAAAATCTTAAGAAATTCAGCTATTATTGGTATGTTTTGTCCTGCTACTCCATTTCTTTCATTTAGTTCCCCTGACAACTATCCGAAATTATGGTGTTTGTGGAATGATAAATGAGGTAATAGGTAAATACTGCGATCTTCCCCATTTTTAAAACCGACAGCTGAATGCAAAAACTTTCACAGTATTTTGAAGTAGTATGCAAAATTGTTTTTGAACAATAAGCTGTAAAGATGTTGTCTATACATGTGCCTTTATGTGAGACTGCACCTTGCATGACATAAAGATTTTCTCATCAACAGGCTACATCGGTACTTAGAAGAACAGTAAATTGCAGTAAACTCCTACTAATGTCAATGTCTGGGTTTCATAACTTTGTCACTTAAGGTTCATGGTGTCTCCTAAGAGCTGTGATCACTAACATAAGAGCCTAAACATGGATACAGAAGCATAAAACATCCATTTAAAAATTCTATATTTCATTTCAGAATTTGCTAACTTGACGTGGTCACGTCATAATAATGTTATGTTGAAACACTTTGAAAGTCTCAGACAATAGGCATTCATTAGCTTCATGGTATTATTAAACAAAAAATATGGGAACGTTTTAAAGTTAAGTAACAAAAAAAATTGAAAAAAACAATAATCACATGAAATAGCAAAATTTCCTGTTAGGAAAGAAGAGCCTTTGTCCCTTCATTCCCTCATAACTTTCAAAGTATGGAAAGACATTTTCCTTTTTAGAAAGCCTGTTTTTATGCATGAAATAAAAAAGGTGAGTATCTGAAAATAATACTCTCTTATATATGGACAGTAATGTTTACAATTAAAACATTGGGTTTAGGTCTGATAATATTGTCATATTTAACAATGAAAAAAACGAGACGGCAAGTACAGGCCATTAAAACACTGATTTTCAAATTACAGAAGTGCTCTAAAAGACAAAACTCTTCATGAAACTCTTCACAAAGCACTGAGAAATCTATGTGATCTCCAAACACATTTAAATATTTAGCAGCAGGTGTGCAAGCCACAGGATACCTGCATTTGCATCTGGTTCTACAAGCTGGTGATGCAAATCCCCTCAGGCTTGCTGCTTGTTTGGGAAAAGGATGCTCAGGATTTCTAACTACGGCTGTTGGGAAGGGTCTATTCTTGTAATGGGTTTCGTGTGGAGACAACCCAATTTCAGGCACTGATCCTGCCCTGCTTCCCTCATGCCCTCCAGCCTTTCCTTGAAATCAAATGAAACCTGAGCACACCTTTCACACCCAGAGCCTTGGCGTTTTTTATTCAGTGATTCATCCTCTTTAATGAGGGAGCTGCTATAGCTTTAAGAAATCAATTTTAATTGCTTAGAAAAATAAATCATTATAGATATCAATGACAAGCTGTTCCCATTTTAGGAAACTAATAGGAGACCTTTGAAACCAAAAGGGCCCGGTGATGGGAGAAAGGAGCTTGTATGGAACTGCCTGGAAGGAAGGTCATCCTTCAAAACTCAAATCCAACACGACTGCTCAGGAGAACATGCTCCGACCTTTTGGTTAGAAGCTTTCTTTGGTGGGACTAATTGTCCCTGCTCATCATGGAACAAGGTACATGCCACACTGGGTGCAGTTGCCTTGCTTCCCGTAGCATGTCAGGAAGACCACATCTCTCCTCATGTTCTCTGCAACCAATTTTCTGACACTGACGGATTAGAATGAATACCCTCTACCAGCTCCGTCTTGCCTTAATTAAAGCTTGTTTCTATTAACGTTCAAAATTTGCTATGTGCTTGGCTTCTATAATGGTTTGCACATCAATGTCAAGAAACTGGGGATTGTAAAAGCTGTGGACACATCAGCAGTACACCAAAAGCTCACTATGTATAAATGCACAATATACACACAAAATAATGCAAAACAGAAATAAAGAGATGGGGTGGCACTGCACAGCATTGAAAGAAGTGAAATAGGTAGCCCTAGAATATGAGAGAAGCAGTACATTTGAGCAGAAGAGAGCTTTAGGCTGGCCTCCTTTTTCCTTTGCCTTGAGATACAATTCATGTTAACAGCTAATGAATGGAGTAATTAACTAGCTAAGTAAAACATATGTAACAACACATGCAGTAATAGTCTGTCATTTTATTTGTTTATTTAACTATGGCAGGGAACAATGGAGAAAAAAGTTTACAAATTGCACACAGCCACAGCAACATCCAGCAAACGTCAAGAACTTGCAGTGGCTTGACTGAAAGACAAACTTTCAAAATACATCCTCTGAGGTACAAATTTCATTAGTACGTTCTCAATTAACCTTGACTTCTTATTTCATCTTAACTCTAAATAAAAAACACCTACCTATATATCTGCTAATGTATACAACTATATTTGCACGTATTGAAAGCAATGATACCCCAATAAGTTATTTCAAAAAGAAGTACATTATTGCATGTGAAATACCAGTTTATTCACAGTTCTTTGCTGGGGATCTAGTAAGGAAAATGCTCAAGCCACATCTTCTGCAATGGCAATATACTGTCCAGATGCACTGACGCGTCTGACTAACCCAGCTCTCTGCACTTTGAACAACAGGCAAGGCACAAATAGAGTGCCCGAGCAAGCATGTGTGCTACCACACACCTTGAAGGATCACTGTACACTTGTGCTCTGTCAGCCTGACCTGCTCTGAAGGCCATGGGATAGAAAGAATGAATACGAATCATGCTTTTTCACCATCACACTTTTTCCGATCACCTCAAGGCAAAAGGCAGCAGCAAACTCAAATTAGAACTACACTGCAACTCCTTGGCTGTGCAAGGAGCGATGAAGTGAGCAGGAAAGGCCAGTTCCTTAGGGCGGCTCTACAAAAGTCACCACCAACAGAACCTAAGCTTATTTAAACCCGTAAGGATGTCAGCTCTCATTCTTTCATTAGCTAATTTGCTAGGCTTTGTACCCATAAAGGAAGTTTTCCCCCTTTCTACGCTCCAGAGGGAAATGCAAAGGTGGTTTGAGTGTGGACTGGAAAAATGCCCTAGGTATTCGTCAGGTAAAATGAGAAAATGGACTTTTACCCCTAGGTAAGCAGCCTACAAAGTTTATTAAGGGCTATCTTCCTCCAGGGGAGCTTATGGTGACTAGCACTGATATAGAGGCCAAAGGGTAGATGTCTAAAGCTAGAAGAGATTAATCCCACTACAGCTACTGTATTAGGATGCTATTATATGTCAAAGATGACACAGAGTTGCCAGCTTTAGGAAATTCTAACTACTGCACAGAGCAGTGGACAATTTTCTCAGCAGCAAAGACCTCCATAAATCATAATTTTTTTCCCACACAATACCATGCCACATTCAAGGTCCCCCTTTCACCTCTCCAGTTCCTCACAGTAATAGACGCTTCAGGTGGAAAATGGTAAGAAAATCACTCAAAGCCCTGAAAGAAGGACAAACCCAGTGCTTCTGAAGTACAGGAGAAATGTCCTCAAAATAGGAAAAGCTAAGCTGCAGAAGAAACATGAGCTTTCTTTTGTATATTCAAAGACCATGAAACATCCTACAAGGACAAAGAACAGTGACGAGCATCCCTTGACTTTCTAGCACTGCCACGGTGCCACTAATGTAAGGAAAGGCACACAGAAAGGTGTGCTGGTGTTTTTTCAACATAATTTCCCCCTGAGGAAAAAAAAAATAAAAGAAAAAACTCAAATAGTAGATAATACTAGGGAAGGAACTTAGATACAATGGTAAAGAGGCCTCTATCGCAACGGAGCATAATATATCTGTATTCTTTGTGTGTATTAGCTGTGATTTCAAAACATCTGAAGCAAGAATTATAGAGACTTACAAATACTATATGATGCTAACCTTGTACAAAAAAATTTTTAAGCGTTTTCTACATGATATTTGTCTCTTCACATACTGAACATACCATGTAGGAAGCATGCTATGATTTAACTACAAAGCCACTTCAGAATGTGCTATAGTATGCTACTCTACAGTACCTAATGCACTGGCTATAGGACTAACGAACAATAAATAATAATATGCTGCAATACGAACAGCAAACAATAATGTTTTCTATTACAGGGTTTGTTTTTTCTCTCCTCCACCCAATAAAAGGGAAAGAAAAATTTAAAAATATAGTTTACTCATCAAAATAAAATTAACAGCATTGTATCAGCAATAATGCTCTAAAATTGACTGTCACTGTTTACAGTCTTGGTGTGTTATCTATCAAGGATGTTAAAGTTTTCCATTAGCTGAAAAAATCTTGTGTTTCTTCAAAATGACTACTAGATAGAACACTGTAATTAATAATTATGATGGAATACTGTTCATATGGCAGTTATAAAAAGAATTTATTCATGCAAAACAAAAATAAATATATTGAAAGTTACTGTAAATATTGGGAAAAGTTATACAAAAAACTATTCTGCTGCATGGGAGGACAGCCTTGTATCTACTTGAAGTGCAGATTCCTGTCTTAGATTTGCATTTGAATCTAAATTCCCATCCTGGTTTTCTTGACCAACAGACAAATGTGATTATTACCATTGGCTTGTGGATTATTTATTTTGATGAGTTAATAAAGTAAATACTCATTCAGCGGATAAACAGATGTGTTGAAAATCCATGTCTTAGTCTCCATATAACTTCAAGGTCCCTTTCCTCAACTTCTACATAATTTCAAAACTTAGATATGGCTGCTGTAGTGTAAGGAGCTATTTCTGAAGCATTGATGATTGAGTTACATTCTTCCCAATCAGCCCAAAGTGAGTTGCAAAGCCAAACTCATAAATCCTACACTTTGACAACATAGCTGTAAATCTGTCCCCCTACTATACACAGAAGACAACTGAGAAACAGATTCATGGACACATTAATTCACGTAGTTAAATATGAACATAATAAAGACATATTCAGAAAGGCTAACCTTAGGAAGTCAGAATTTACCAGCAATAATAGTCTGCTGTGTGAGATGATCGCTTAATTTTTTTTCTCAGCATTCAAAGTTTTCTAAAAGGTTCAGCAACTTTCATATTCAAAAAAAAAGCTTTATTGAAGAAAAGATTTATTAAAGAAAAATTTCCATTACATTTTACCTGTTGACATTTTGATTTGCCCAATGTCTAAACTACATATTACTTATTTAATTGTCAGTGAATGGAGAAAATCACCAAACTCTGTCCTTCTGCAAAGTCTTCTACAAGAAAACTGCCTGATTAGAACCTCTTTGGTGTTAGATGTAGTTCATGAGCAGCCTGAGTGAAGGAGATTTGTGCATACACTCAGACACACACATCCACCCTACCCCTCCAAAGCACCTTCCTCTAATGTTTCTTGGTCTACATGCAGTTATACTCAATATTCACCTCACCTATAAGATCCTGATCCAGGCTTCTCTCTGGCACCACTCAAAAAACCCTATAATAATGACCAGTTGAAAACACGGCACATATTTTCCCAAGCATGTGGCTGAAATACTCTTCTGTTAAGAAAATGTAATACTAAAGCACTGATTTCAATTACACTGATTTCACTGTGACCCTCCATATATCCATGTTCTCTTGGCATCCTTTGTACCAAACTGCCATGATTTTTTTCCTCTTTTACTGAAACACGCGAGGATGGTGTTATAAATAAGGAAATATTTAGCCTTCAAGAAACCATTTGATGCCAAAAACCCAAAGTTTTCCAAATAAATGTATGATTACATGGGTCTTTCCTGCCCTCTTATACCCTTTGCCACAAGAGTTTCCATCTCCAACACAACCACAGTGCCTTCTCCAAAGAGCCTGTTCCCCACTGAGCATCTCCAGGTGCTCCAAGGAGGGTTGCCATACCAACCAGCGCTTGGCTTTCTGCAGGCAAAGGGAGCATGGTTGACATAGCAACCGGCCAAAGCAGCTTCTCCCCAGCTTTTCAGGGACAGGTGTTGGTCACTGCAACAGAAATTAAGCTTCTTAACAGGAATGAGGGGAGCAGCCAGGCACCCTTGGTGGGCACTGACCCATGGCACCTTCCTGCCATGGCCACAGGAGCTTACTACTCAAAAGCTGGGTATTGGCTTTTCTCTGTATGTGTTCCTCTGCCCACAACAAACTGACAGGGATGCCTTCCCGCTCTTGGGGTGTTCTCTCATCCACACATCAAAGGACGCCAGCTGACAAGGAAGCAAATGCTTTGTCTCAGCTTTGGTAGGCAAATACAGAGAGAGACAGAAGAAAGTTCCTGCAAACACTTCAGGGATGTAAGTCAGGGCAATAAGAAGTCAGTCTGGGCTATTTAATCCCTGACAGATGGGGGTGGCGGAAGAATACTTAAATATATTTCTTCTCTGATTCAGAGTATCACAGTTAGTGTATCACAGCATCACAACACCATAGGCTTCTCAGTAGTCAGGAGTTTCTATTCCCAAAGGGCTGATCAAAAAAAGACTAACATACACCTTTACACATCAGGGGTATCATATTCTCTGATCTGGTGGCAGAAAGCTAGTTAAAAGAAGTATGGTTTTTCACTACACCCCTGAAGATCTGTCCAAAGATTAGGTGGCAAATTGCAATCAAAATCCACTTGATGATGGACAGATACAACAAAAAATTCAACATCTGAAGAAGCCCTCCTAAACAAGAGGAATAGAAATAGAGATGTCAAATGTTTAGATGTTATACTTCAAAACTCTGAAAGAGATCAAGTCAGAAAAAAATCCACCAAACATCCTGGAAAAAAAAAGACTTATAAGAAAGAAAAATAATCCTACGCTTACTGAGGCACAGAACTTGCTTCATGAAGCACAAATTTATTTATTTTAAAGCTGACAGGACCTCAAGACAACAGGTACATTTAATTGCACTAATTGAAATCCTGCTAACAACCTACCGGGAAGAAAAAAAATCAACCTTTATCAGCTGTCAGATGGTTCCCACGATTGAGGCAGCTGACCTTAGAGAGATGGGAACTGACAACTAATGGATTGTGCCTCCTACACAGTAGCGGGATGTGCCACAAGTGAGTTGGAGAAACAAGCTAGCGCCCTAAAATCTTAAAGCTATGGTTTGGGTTTTTTTCAGTTATGAGATACGAACAGAGGCTAAAAAATTGGGATCTACCAGGTACCCATTTTCGAGAATGAAGGACTTCTCACACTTCTACTTTGTTCTTTCAATAAATACTATCAGCTTATGTCTCTCTTTGGTATTACTTGAATTATCAATAAAAATCTGGAAGGAAACACAAAACTCAAAGGAAACCCTATAAGTTGAAATTATTTGTCACATTTGTTCAGGTCTTCCTACTTCTTAGACTATTGCATGCATAATTCTTTTACTGTTTGCAAGGTGCTCCAGGACAGCAGGGATGGAGTTAGTTAAGACCCTCCATAGTTCTTTTTCCTCTTCTATTTTACTAGATACACAGATGTGTTTCAAATAATGTGACCATACATATACAGTTCCATGCCCCTCTTATTTGCTATGATTAAACATGAAAACCCTCCAAAACAATTTTCAGTAAACCCATATATCAGACCAAAAAGTCTACAATCTTTTTGTCACCATGGAATTGCAAAAAGACCTTTCTAAAGGCACTCCAGAACTCGTATGATATGTTTTTAATCACTCCAGAGTTCAGGAATAAAACAAAACTATATTTAGAAACAGAGAGCTAACGGAAACATACCCTTGAATGAAAAATGAAATGCATATCGGTTCACATCCACACTTTTTGGTTAAAAAAAGGAATATTTACTCCACTGTGGGGAGAACTTTTTAAATTTTCTCACCTCCAAACCTATTCATTTGCTGACTCCAGGAGCCAGCCAGTCTCACTGGCAGTAGAGCAGCAAGGCTGATGCCCAGATTTCTACTTGCTGTCTGTGATTATCTGAACCACCAGATATTCTTACAGGAAATCCCATTCCAGACAGACACCACGAACGAAATGCCCTTTGAGAAAGAGAGTGGGAACACGCTGGCCATCAAATGCTTTTAAAATGCGTAACTTGAAACACGATCTGTGTATTTTTCAGTATCGCAGCATACACCATTTGGGTATGCCAGGCCTGGGGGGCATCCCCAGATCTTGTTGGCCCTGCTAGTCCCCTGGGGCTCTTCCTACCCTGCCCAAAGCCCAGGACCCCATGATAGACCCCCAAGGCCGTCAGACCCTGCCCCAACAATGCTGCAGCAGGGCTGATCTCCATCTCCCCACAGCCCTGCCCTGCCTGGCCATGGGGCCCGGATTCAGGCCCACCCACAGGGCCATGTCCGGGCCTTGGCCCGTCCCCATCCCCATGGAGGTGCCCGATGCCCAGGGCTGGGGCTGCCCTGGTGCCCCCGGCTGCTCTGCGCCTGGCTGGGGGTGGGACAGGCCCTGGCTGCCAGCCCCTGTCGTCCTGTCCTCCATGGGGAGCCACCACCACCACGGACACCATGACAGGGTGTCCACAGCAACTGTGTTTTTTCATATGTAAATGGGCAGTTCATCTTGACCAGGATGTTATGTGTTCATTTTTAAGGAAGGAAATAAACCCCGCCATGGCAGCGGCTTGGAACTAGATGATCTTTAAGGTTCCTTCCAACCTAAACCATTCCATGATTCTATGATTCTATGAAACTAGAAGAGATTTCTCTGCAATGGCTGAGAGTTGGAAAGGTGATCAGCAAACTGCCCTGGGCAGCCTATTCCCTTCCCTCCCAGGCACGTTACTTAGGCTGCCAGCTTCCCTCACTTCACCCTTTCACTCTATCAGCAACGCTAAATCCAACTTTACGTCTTGCAGTCACAAAATTGGGATGCATGCTAAGTCAAAAGGAAAACTACGCATTTGCTAAGAACTCATTACTGCGGGTATGATAAACTCATCACGTGCCACAGCTATGCTCATAAAACTTGGTAAAGCGCAAAATAAATAAATGGGTAACAAAAGCCAAAAGCTGCATCCAAGAGGAAATATTACAGCGTACGTGATATTCAACCCCCACACAAACCTCTTGCTGTACAGAGACTTGCAAAAGAAGTGGAAAAGAGTGTGCCCCAGCCAGTGCCGTTTAAAAAATTAGGCTGTGAGTGATTTTAAAGGCAAATGTCTTGCTGAGGGAGCGTCTCCCCTCCTGCACATGACCCGAAAACCCTGCAGAGATCTGCTAATAGCTTCTGGAACCAGGGAACCAAAATCTGTCACTGCGTAAAGAAAAATGAGGAAGGTTTCAAACTGTAATGCTGGCTGGCTCCTGAAACCACAAACAGGATGGTCTAAACAACCGACATGAAACATGTATTTATTCACAAATATTCCAGTTTTAGTATCTGGATTTTTTGAAGCAGAGTTCTCTGATGACAGCAGGTACTCCCAGGGTTTTTTATCTACTTAGGATACTTAGAGCAAAGCTGATCCTGTAGTGGATAATGTGTTGGTTACTTTCCCCTTCATGTGAATCTCATGAGGTTCAACAAGGCCAAGTGCAAGGTCCTGCACCTGGGTTGATACAATCCCAGGCACAAATAGAGGCTGGGCAGAGAATGGGTTGAGAGCAGCTTAGAAGAGATAGACTTGAGGGTGTTGGTGGACAAGAAGCTCAACATGAGCCGGCAATGTGCGCTCACAGCGCAGAAAGACAATTGCATCCTGGGCTGCATCAAAAGAAGCATGGCCAGCAGGTCAATGGAGGTGATTCCCTCTACTCTGCTCTCTTGAGAACCCACTGCATCCAGCTTTTGGGCCCCCAACATAAGAAGGACATGGACCTGTTGGAGAGAGTCCAGAGGAGAGCCACCAAGATGATCAGAGGGCTGAAGCACCTCTCCTATGAAGACAGGCTGAGAGAGTTGGGGTTGTTCAGCCTGGAGAAGAGGAGGGTCCAGGAGACCTTATAGCAGCCTGCCAGTACTTCAAGGGGGCCTGCAGGAAAGATAGGGAGGGACTCTTTATCAGGCAGTGTAGTGATAGGATGAAGGGTAACAGATTTAAGCTGAAAGAGGGTAGGTTTAGGTTAGATATTAGGAAGAAATTCTTTACTGTGAGGGTGGTGAGACACTGGAACAGGTTGCCCAGAGAAGTTGTGGATGCCCGATCTCTGGAAATGTTCAAGGCCAGGTTGCATGGGCTTTGAGCAACCTAGTCTAGTGGGAGGTGTCCCTGCCTGTGGCAGAGGGGTTGGAATTAGATGATCTTTAAGGTCCCTTCCAACCAAACCATTTTGTGTCTATGGTTCAATGATCTACATATAGTAAAAATACTTTCCTCAATGTTCTTGTAAGCTATTTTCCAACATCAACATGTGGGTGCAATACGAGATACCTGCAAAGACGAAAAACTGTGAATGTATTCTGCCATATGGTCACTTCAAGTAATCGAATGTAGAAGAGGCTACTTGTGTTTTGCGACATTCCTCCTAGTGTGGTACCAACTGGGAGGACAGAAGGCAAATATTTTTATTTCCTTGGAAATTTGTTGAAAACAATGAGAACTGAAAACTTGGTTTGTATACCTCCCTTACACAAAGTGTTTTTCTCTCTCTAGACAGTTACTCTGCTGTATGTAATGCCTGTCCTGCAGCAAAATTAATTGTATAGATCTGTGCTAGGTGGACACACTGATTTCAAAGGCACTCCTTGAATTCAGAAGTAAAGACACAGACCAGTTATTTAAAGAACTGGAGCCTTCCCTACCACAGGTATAGCCTATAACCACCGCTCAATTACTTACCTAATTCATCTACTATTGTCAAATACCTCAGAAGCGGCAAAGTGCATTTAAGAGGCAAGAAATCATTTTCCCCACAAGGCCTGTGGGTGAAGAAAATGTGGCTGACTAAAGGAGCATGAGCAAACTGCATTATATACCATTGCTTTCAGCCAGAGATTAGTATTCTGCAGAGCACCTCAGTTAGGATAATCAGATGGCCTCCTCAAATACGAAAATTATATCCTTGATCACTACTTCTGCTCTTGCGCCGGCAGTGCTTTTTCATGCTGGCTGGAGAATCAGTCTTTCGGACATCGGCATAGGGATGAAGGGTTTGGATTCATCAGGAACTGGACAAACTTTATACAAATTCTGCACAGCAAAAATAGGATTTAGGTAAAGCTGCTGGAATTAAAAACCATAAAGGTTACCGGAGAAGGGGATTGAATTAAAGACTATAGGAAAGTCAACAGGTGCAAAAGAAAATGTGGCTTGGGGGATGAATCATAGAGGGGTGAAATTATAAAAGCTTTATATCCTTGAGCAAAAGATAAGACTGAAGCTGGTAAAACTCATTTAGGACACAAGTTAAGCTCATTCTGCACCAAAAATACCATTTAAAGATAGCACAGAAAAACAAGCAACCAGATCAAATGCATACATGCTACTATTGAAATGCTAGAAGTTTTTAAATAAGATGAAGGAAGTAGGATATTTATTTTTAAGTGAGAATATTCACCTAATAGGAGCACCAGAGACTCAATGGAAGGAAAGCAGTCGGTAGAAACCTGTAACACAAAACAAACTACATCATAGGCAAGAAAAAGAAGGATGTAGTTTATGTTGAAGAAAGCTTTGCATCAGATAGTTAACTGTACTGAATATTACACTCTATGGATTAAGATGCCAGGCCTACATAAGTATTAGAAATAAGTTGTCATTGCCTAATCAGGATGACAATGGTGTTAGTAAGGTGCCAAGAGAGATTTAAGAGACAGCAAAAAAACCAAATTAGTAATCAGAAACTTCAAGCACCCCCACATAGACTGGGTAAATGTCAGGTTGGGGTGTGATGCAGAGACTAAATGACACCACAAATGACTGATTCATGGAGGAGCTTTTGGTGAAAGCTGAAACACGGCAAGACACTCTTGACTTGGTTCTGAGCAACGTGCAAGTCACGGGTCAAAATACTGTGACAGAACTGCTCCATAACCCTGATGTAATTGGGAAATCATCTTTTAAAACCAAGAAAAATCTAAAATGACATAAAAATAGCCTTCAATTTCAAAAAGTAAGCTGTATGAAAATGAGGCAGCTGGTTTCCAAGTTGGAGAAGAGATTGTTTCTAGTCATTGTAATTGAACTATATATCAAAAATAACTGTTGAGTAACAAACAAACAAAACCCAGAATGTTTAAAATTTCAGTTAAACAATTTTATTAGAACTAAAAAGATGTACTTCAAAAATAAGAAGTCACATCTGAAGGTGAAGAAATAGCTAAGAAGATAAACATAGAAGAGCAAGCCAAAACCACATAAACAGTAATTTGCTAAAGACATAGGCACTTACTATAAGTTATCAAATGGTCTTAAGGAAAGCCTTGTAGAACAAGAAAGTATTTCCTGCCATGGAGTAATGACCAGGTGAAAGATAAGAAGCAAACAACAGAGCTCAGCAGCCAGTTTTCACAACAGCAGGAGTACACTTGCAGACCTGAATGGAGACCTGTGCAGGACTTCATTCTGGTCATCATCCTCATAAACAGCATAGACAGGGGATGCGCATTAAGGTGCTTATATTTGCTACAACATTTCCCAGGATAATAAAAACGAAAGATGCGAGTGTGAGGAAGTGCAGAAGAACAACGGCATTCTGAACACCCCAGTGATAAAACAGATAAAAGTCAATCTGATGCACAGTAATGTATATGGAGAAAAAACAATCCTAACTATGGACCAAGTGGTAGGTTCTGAGCTAATTATGACCACTATGAAAAAAAGGTTGCGATATTAATCAGCAGTTTTATGAAGAGATCAGTTCAATATTCTGTAAATTCAAAATAAGCAAACCGAATGCTAAGATGGCTTGGAAAAGCAATAAAAAAAAAGGAAAAATCATTGCGCTCCATCATTTTACTCTACTTAATCTATTGAACACTGCGTACAGTTCTGGTCCCTGTACCTAACAGGGCAGAGCATAACAAGGTACCAGGAACTGCAGCAAGGGGAATGAACGGCACAGAACATCTCCCATATGAAGACAGACTAAACACACAAGGACTTTTCTAACCAGGAAAGAAGCAACTAAGAGCTATATTGCAGATATGTCTATTAACTTTATGGAGTAGGCCAACAAGTACTCATAGCTCCTCACTTTGAAGAAACAGAGATCAGAAAAAGAAATTACCAGATGTTGGCCTCAAAACAAATGAAAGGATACTCTATTTTCATGCATATGTGTACAGATGTGCATGTTTAAACTGGGCAGTTCTTACCCACTGCCTGACACCAAAAATATGCAGGGGTCCCTGCTGTTTGATGCTGGAAGAACATCAAAGAAATACCACAATTTAGTCTCATCCTACTTTTATACTCTTCTTGAGGCTTCACCATTGCCCACAGCTGAAAACAGTATACCGGGAAAGATGGACTTCTGGTCTAACTTCACAACACTGTTCTCAACTCTTTATTTTCTTGGAGTGAGCTATTAAGTCATTTAGGACTTCACTGTATTGTTCATGAGCTGATGAGCTTGTCCTGTGGTGTTAATAAGGACTGCTGTCGGGACTGACAACTAATCGTTCCAGGGAGAAAGAAGTAGAAGTTATGACCTGGAACACTTACGCAATTCATTTTTGATTCAACTGCACATGAAGATAATATTGTACATGAGATTTTTGCAAATAGCATAAATATGCCAATGTAGAATATTTAACTGCCTGTCAAAGTTCAGAATTTATTATAGAGGCGCTTCTTTAATGATGTTGAGTGATAGTTATGTTCACTTTAATTTGTCTAACATCTGCTCCTGGCAAATGTAAGCAGATGCGTCTAATTATTACCTTTCGATACTTGTATATGCATAGCATGAATAAGAATATGAAAAAGTTAGATTTTTGTAAAGTAGAGGTAAAATTCCTTTGAAGCAAACGACAGAGCAATGAATCAGATAGATAGCTAAAATATCTATTTTATAGTTGGGAAGTTAGCAAATAAACACAGGAGATACATTATTCCAATTGAAAACCTTGTTTGAAGATGATAGATATATTTAGTCTATGTGAAATTTAAATTAGTTTGGCGCTCTAAGTCAGAACTGTGTTCTTTCCTATTTATGTTGATTGATAGGGGTAATATTCTTGACCTTATTTTCCAACTGCAACACCATTCACATTTTATTTCAGTGTTTTTTACATGCTGAAAGATTTTTAAATTAGTTAAAACATCAATTAAAGCGGTGCATTTACCCTTTTTAACACAACACAACAATTACATACATTTCTGGTCAATGTCAGGAGACAGAAGTTTAACTATAAATCCTCCGCAGAAGGATTCTCCACTCAGTTATGTCTGTCTCATCAAATTGGCACCTCGAATCCCATAGCCCCTCGTGCAGCCTCTCCACCGCTCTCACCTACATCTCTAGCCCTAGATTTTGGGTCAGTTGTTGACAGCACAGCTCTTGGACTTGCTGCTGTGCCCAGGGACAAATTGCTACCACTCAGCTGGTTGCCACCATGCAAGCCTGCAGGCAGGCAACGCCGCTCGGCTGACACGCAGGATCTTTCTGCGGTGCAAGGGAGTAGCTGTTGGCTTTACTTCCGTAAAAATGAAAAAAAACTAAACCAAACTGTGTTCAGTTTTAGGCCACTTACTACATGAAAGGCATTGAGGTACTGGAGTGGGTCCAGAGAAGGGCAACAAAGCTAGTGAAGGGTCTAGAGCATGAGTCCTATGAGCAGCAGCTGAGGGAGCTGGGGCCGTTTAGCCTGGAGAAAAGGAGGCTGAGGGGAGACCTTATCGCTCTCTGCAACTACCTGAAAGGCGGCTGTAGCCAGGTGGGGGTCGGTCTCTTCTCCCAAGTAACAGGCAGTAGGAGAAGAGGAAAAGCCCTTAAGTTACACCAGGGGAGGTTTAGGATGGATATTAGGAAAAAATTCTTGACTGGAAGGGTTGTTAAGCATTGGAACAGACTGCCCAGGGAAGTGGTTGAGTCACCATCTCTGGAGGTATTTAAAAGATGTGAGGATGTAGTGTTAAGGGACACGGTTTAGTGGTAACTTGCCAGTTAACAGTTGGACTTGATAATCTGAAAGGTCTCTTCCAACCAAAACTATTCTATGAATCTATTTCTGACAGGTTGCTGTCTTCCCTGTCCCTGGCGTGGCTGCTGCTCTACATGGCAGCATGCTGGAGTCTCTGGACTCTTCGGGGTTACAAAACGTATTGCACAAAGAGGGTGCGACAGGTTTCTAGGGCAATTTGATCAGGAAAAAAAAAAACCTTGACAACTGTTGCAAGAACAACATAATCTCAAGCAATTCAAGAAGTCATACCATTTGCACCAAGTGCAAAGTTGGTTAGGTTATCACCTCTCATACACCGAGCACAGATCACGCCAGTAAAGAAGGAAACATTCGACTTTAAATATCTGACTATTTAATCCACAGATAAATTCTTTCAGCAGTTTAAATTTTAAGGACAATTGTTTCACTGTTAAATGATCTGATTTTATTTACAGTATGTAGACAAAACGGCTCCGCTTATAACCAAATATCAAATTTTTTACATGGTAAAAAACCAACCTGCAAATAGTTCAAATTCTGATAGATAAGAAAGATGTTTCTAAAACCGTACTGCATGCCAATATGTATCGCTGGACAAGCTAAAAATAATTATTCATCCACCTTAGTGTGGTAGAGTGAATTTTGATTCTGTTCCTATCTATGCAAACAGATACTTTTTCTACACAACTAGCTAGTTTCTGTCATGACTATAATAAGTTTATATCTTCTTTCTAATTAGAATTGCAATTATCAGCTACTAGCAGAAACAGAATTACCAAATCATTAATTACATAAAACAACAACAAAATGTAGACCGCATCTCAAAATCAGAAACGAAATGTATGTACACTCTGTACTTCACTATATAACCTAGTTTTCCTTTATCTTTTTCACGTTTGCCCAGGTTCATCTCACGAAGAATTCACTCCTACACGGCCAGCTTTTCTCCATGGTCCCAAATCCAGCAGCTCACCTTCAGAGTAGAAGCTGCTGAATGCTGAGCACATTAAAACCTCTGATGCTATACTGGGAAAAAAAGCTCTTAGAAATGTCATGGTAATGATGAAAATGGATGCATTCGAAAAACCTGGTTGATTGGTTATCTTTTAAAACTACCTGTAACAAATGCATTTACACTAATTAAAAAATTGACTTTCTTTGAATTCAGACCCTGTTCCCAAGTGGATGATTTATGTTATGCTTAGAAAAGGCCTTTGCTAGAATTATTGATGTATGTGTTGTTATTAGAATAACAGGACATGGTAGAAATATTCCAAATGGATTCAAAAAGTGGGTCCCTGGCAATATAACTAAATACAAATATAAAGGATTTATCTTTCCTACCAAATATACAGATCATACACACATTTGTATGTGCAGGCATGCAGGCTTTAAATCCTGGTTCCATGCTACTGTACATGAAAGAAAAGTCCAGTGTTTTCATGTCACACTAACTCGTATTTCCAGTAATACAGCTACCCCATCTGGGCTTTAAAAAGCTACTGGTTTTATGTTAACGCTACTGGTTAATGTTACCATTTCAAAAAAGTAATTTGCTGATCATTCACAAACCATCTGAAATATACAAAGAGTCACTGCTTGCAGTTATTTTTTCAAAACCTTTACCTGACGCTATGAATTCTAGAAGGCTAATTTAATTAAAAATTATTTTTAAAATATCATTTAGGCAATATTGCTTTCTCGGAGTACCAGAATTTATTTTACATACTTTGTGTTTTCAGAATTGCCTGACCTTCCTTTGCAGGAATATTCTTGAAATGACTACGAAATGTAATGTCATTTGGGTGTTTTCAGTAACGACAAATACAAATTATATTGAAGCCTGTAGGAAATTAGCTCCTGCCTTTTATAAGGCTAGAATTTCATCGATTGTCACAGGTTCAGCCAAAGAGGATATGAAGCGGTTTGAAACTGGGGAACACAGAAGTGGAAAGCCATGCACCAAGGGACTAAGAACGGCAGCAAAGTCAGCTGCTCAGTAGGTAGAAAGTGTGGAAGATGAAGCTGGGTATTTCGGGTGGTTGCAAGAGTACTATGAGTTGTCAGTGAAATGCACATGTGAAAGATGCTATTGTGGCCCCAGCACGCACCGCGCGATGGAAATAGCGGTGTCACTGCACAAGGCATCAGTTGCGATTTCACCTAAAGCAAGGTGTCAAGTTCTGGACACCTTTCCTGAAAAACTTAAACTGGAAAAGATGTAGAGAAGGGCTAATAAAAGGCCAGGGGAAGAGAGAACCTGTCTTCTGAATAAAAAACTGGCTTGTTTACCTCACTGACATGGAAAATGGAGTGCATTATGATTCTCTATCCACTGATTTCTTTCAAACTGAGTAACAGGAGGTGGAGGGAACGTGTGCACCTGCGTCTCAGCACAACACACAGTCAGGACGCACCTGGAGTGCTTACCTTGATCCTAGGGAAGGAAACACACCATGTTCCGATGCAATCTAAGACAGTTCACAATTGATTGCCCCAATAGCCACCCAGCCACAGTTCATCATTTGGCATTAACCTTTCACAGAAAGGTCTAAAATAAACTCCAATTTATATAAAGAAGCAGGCAATAGGTCTTTTTTCTTTCAAAGGTGCCTAGGTGCTGTTAGGATGTAGGCTCCTAAATTACTTATGATCTTAAACTCCTTACCAAAGATCTCATCAAATAAATTGTTCAAATTTTAATGGGAATTAATCAGAATAAATTAATCAGAATTTTTCTAATTTATTAGAAAAAACATATCAACTATATTTAGATGTTTAGTTGCCTACTTAATGTTGATCTGATTTGTTGGTCTCTGTCATTGATTGTCACTAATGAAAGATTCAAAATGTTTATTTTGGATGATTTATAGTGTTATGAACAGCAAACAGAAAGAGAAACTAAACCTGAAGTTGCGGGACCTGTCCAAGCACATTCGGGGCAAAAGCCACAAAACCATTTACATGTCTCAATGCTACTCGAGTGCATACTTCACATTGCACACACACATCAGTGTGCATTTGGAAACCTAAACATGGACCTCAAGAGCGTGTCAAACCATACGCGTGGGGTGTAATGATACTGGACATACAGCGACAAACTGCACCTCTGCAGCATGTGGAGATGCCTGATGCCACCTGCTGATGGGCTGCCTCACCAAAAAGTGATGTAAAGGCCCAGGAGTATGGGAACGGGGGGCAAGAGCACACTTTGAGGCTGTAGTTTGCGTTGTCACGAGTCGGTAAATAGGAGTTGGAGACCTCTGTGCATTTGTGAGTTTCCCAGGAGCAGACTGATGCCCCAGTATCAGGAACCAAGTGCGAATGATGCAGAGGGAAGATTGCTCATGAAGGCTGACGAAGAAAGAAGACACAGAGGTAAAGCTCTGCTTTGGCACCCCAACGCTTGACAAAACCAGGGTGTAAGTTACAGCCCAGGTAAAGCAGTTGCTGCTTTCAGACTGTTTCTACATCACCACGTTAGCATTATCACAGTTTCGTTTCAAATATGCTTATTCTTGCATTTGAGGATTATGTTCAATTTCGACTGAAAGGAAGCATTACAAGTAGAAGATACTGATGAAAACCTGCAACAACGGTGATAGCATGCAGTTTACATGTAACTACAGTTACTGTTGTACTTAGGATGAGAGCATATTCATAGCTTTAATGCAGCAGACCTATGGCATGTCCATGCCTGGATAAATGTTCTCTAGAACAGAGTCATAGCAGAAGAGATGCACATTTTAAAATACTTCTGTTGTGTGATTCGGATTCTGGACTGAGCTCAGACAGACAATTTACAAATAATAGGCCAGACTCAGATAATGTGACGCTATTAGAACTCTACAGGTTCTGATGGGGTTGTACTCCTCTAAAGAAGATGTACGCTTCTCCCAGTAAACAGTAAAATAATGATTCCTGTAGAATGCTATGATACAAGACTAAATATAACCCAGAATTAAACATGTATGCTTCCCTCCTTTCAGGGCACACACCGCTCTTTCTGTAGGTTTCCGCCAGCTAGATAGTTCTTTCTCCTTTTATAAACTGAGTTTGTGCTCAGGCAAATTCTTCATTTATTGATTTTTTTTAGTATTCTACCTACAGTCATCCATTATATGGCCTATGCCACTGGAGCTTTATCCTCTTTGCCATATTTTTGTTTCTGAGTATATCTGATTTGGTCTGTTCTTTTAAATGCATTCCTCCTTCCACAGAAATCATATTTCTTCCTCTAAATGTACTCTCCCATACTTGTTTCTGCCACTGTGCACTTTTTAGATTACACTTGTTGTTACAATACTATCAGACCAGAGCAATAGATTCCTCCTTATTTCTCTGCTGTGGATTTAGTCTGAATTCACACAGATGTAACAGTGCAGAAACTGAAATAGAACATTTTAAGGTGTGGGAATCAATCTGTTTCCACAAGCCAGCGCTTGTATTTATGGCAACGTGTTTTAATAAGTATTTCTCTTCCTTATAAAAGTGCTGTGAATAACAAGCAGTCATGCAGTTCTGCAGGGCTGGCCTTGGGAACTTTGCTGGTTGCTGTGTGTTGGGTATCACCCTACTTCTGCGCATCAACTGTTAGATGCAACCAGTTTAAACCTCATTAATCTAAATGTCTCCAAACCCCATAGGTAGTAAAAGTAGCTCCCTGCCTAGGAAAAAATACAGATTATTGAAGCCACCTAAGAACTAATGATTTTATCAATAAACTCAGGGGTTTACATGTGATCTGAGCCACCCGGGCCCAGATTTACCAGGCTCATAAATTCACCAGGCAGAAGGAAGAGGAAAGCTGGAAGACTTACAAAGTTCAGCCAAAAGCATTCTGCATTTTATTCTAAGATGATGTGCAGGTAAAAAAAGGTAACTTTGGCTACTGATCCCTCTCTCTCTGGCAGTTTCCACAGGCTGATATTGCTGTGTGTTTTACTGTTGTGTTACAGAATGAGAAGTATTCACAGGACAGACAGTTCGTTCAGGTCTAACTACCTGGATAGTTAGACATACGGCATTAAGGGAATTGCACTTAGTCATTTGGAGACTTTTGTTCGAATTATGTAGATTTCAAATCAGTTCCTCAAAAGGACCTCATGACAACTGTTGAAAGTAATTAAAATATTCATTAGCGAGGAGTGAATCACAATAGATTGCAACCAAACTAATCTGATGCAGTCATTGTTTTTCCTTATTTGTTTCCCTCATACACAACACACATCACAACTTTCCCAGGATGCCCAAACTTCCTTCAGATGGATTAGCCAAACTATTTCTAAGCAATTTTTAAAACTCCCTTCTAAAAATAATTTTTAGAAATTTCTATTCTGAATATTGCATCTTTATTGAACATTTTATTCTTTTACTCTTCATATGCGGAAAAAAAAAAGTCAATACCCTTTACTCAAAACATACTCTTTAAACACAATACTTAAAAAAATATTCTGGAGTGTATACACTTTCCCTTCACTGATCATTTTACCTGTGAAGTTGTTACCCAGAAATTTTAATCACAAAATCCTCAGTGATCTTGGTCCAGCAATATTGTTCTTATTCTTTAAGTTTTTTTTAACTACTAAGGAACTTCCGAAGTTCTTTGCTGTTTTCTGTCTCAGAAGCAAAATGGAGCGATCTTAAAACGATATAACTTCAGCCCTAACCTTTGTTTAAACACGCAGTGCCGTTGTTACTAGAGCCTCCAACCATAACGATGAAACCCCATTCATTTTGTGTATCTGTCACTCCACAAGAAGAAAGAGCTGCCCAGCAAACACCACCACTGAGCTTTACCTTTTTGTACATGTATGACTTAGTCATAGCAGTTTAGCTATAGCATAGACGTAATCCCTGCGGCAGAGACGGAAACAATTTGGAAATACAAATGCTCTGTTGCAATGAAGTCAGAGTGGCTTGAGGGGTTGTGCTCTCCCTCGTTTGGCAGTAAGAGAAGCAAATATTTTGATTATCTATTACCATCACACCATACGGTGTCACTGGCTGATACATTTCAATCCAGTTTAAATAAAAGGAACACAGAATGACACCCCTGTGCAACAGAGATTGACACTAAAAATATTTCTCTGTCAAATGCCTTTACTGAAGCCAGAGGGGAAACAAACCCAAACCCTAATGCTCTCTGTTCAATAAGCCTGGCAAGTACTTCAGTCCAAAGGAGATACCACATTTGTGCAGGTATGGTTTTACCAGGAACCCAGACTTCGAACAAATAATGGAAATACCCAAAATACTATGAGGTCGGCACCTTACACGTGATTCAGCTCAGCAAGAAAAGGTACGTATCATACCAGTGTCTGAGGACAGTTTGAAAATGCAGATGCTGGAGATTTAGTTTCATTATAAAGAGATATATGAAAGGAAGAAAGGACCAGAGTAAAAATGCACCATCCATGAGGAGGAGGCTGCATGTGCAGCCCCAGGAGAAAGCCAAAACCCACAGGGGTTTTTCTGGGGCTAGAGTGTTTATAGCAAAGACCAACTTATTTCTGAACACAAGAGGGATGCCTCTTTATGCACAGAGTGACCAGGAAAACACGACTTTTCATATACTTTGTTTCCTTTGTAAACAAACACCAGGATTGGACCAAATAATATCAAACTCATTCATTTCCCTTTCTCACCAAAAATGTAACAACACCCTTTATGTTATCAAACTGCACAAATCTCAGCACAGTAGTATCCACACATGCTGTTACAGTTTTAACGATTAATTAATTAATATTCACAAAACCAATTTCCTTATTTAGTACTTACAAAATTGATTCTGCCTGGAATACACATTATGAAGCAACAGGTGAACGGAAAAGCTGAAAAGAAACATGCTCCAGAGCTGTTTATATATTAATGTATTTTAATACGCCTGAAATATTTTTTTAGTGAAACCTTTATTTTTCACTTCAATTTTTGAGATTTAAGCCACCGTTGAAGCAGAAGTAATTGACACCCTGTGGATGCAGAACAAAGAAAGACAATGTTACTTTATACTTCCAGTATAAAAATAAGGGTAAACAAATGAGTTCCCAATTGCCTGTGTATAGAACTCAAGGGCTGAATCAGCTCATTCCTAGAGCTGCGCTACCCTTCCAGTGTTTCCAATTCAGGAAAACATCAGCCCATAACTAACCAGAGTGCGTGGTTAAAATCCAAGATTTGCTCATACAAGATTTTATTATGATCTTTAGAAACGAAATGAATTTAAAGTTGTCTGCTTAGAAATAGCAAGCTGCTTCAGCTTAATGCATTTGCTGGGGGTAGCAGGTGAAAACACCTCTTTCTTTCAGACTCAGTAACTGCCATTTCAGGCTGCAAAAAATAGAAAGCAGTAAAATGTCAGCTGACACAGTGAATATCTGTATAAAAGCAATGACACAACTTGGCTAAAGTTAGGGAGTTGTATGTGATAGCTGAGGGCAGTAGAGCTGTCAAGCCTGCTGTGCAGATTTTATTGTATTTCTCGTGAAAAAAACAGTAACGCGGTTTATATCGTGCACTACAGATACAATATTTCTGCATTTTTTAGTGCTCACCTTCCTATCAGCACTTTTACTTTGTCACTCGTATATTAGTAGCTGCAGAATAAAGGTATGCAACAGGGTGTAATGGCTTGGTTAACTGGTATCTGCTTGTCCGCTTGTGCAATTAAATCAGCTCATTGAAAATACTAAAGCAAGCTTGATTAAAAAGTAACCTCATTTAGATAAAAAAAAAAAAAAATTTACATGAATCGAACTAGAGAGTCTGCCAAATTTCCATGATGTCAGTTTTAGTGAAGAAGCAACCCAAAACTCCATGGGCAGCCACTCTGATGCTTCGGAGGATATTTGACGTACACAAGTGCACATCATTTGCATCCCCATAAACATGAGATGAACACATTTCTTTCTTGCATCTGTCCTCTTTCTGTAGCTTTGGACTATTATGTGATCTCTGTCTACCAATATAATCTGGCTGGCACTAACTCAAAGAGTATGTTCCTGCCAAATAGTTTTCCCTATGACAAAAATGCTTCATATTTTCCCTTCTGTACTCCCACACATATTTACATCCATCTTCGATAGCCTGTGGACTGTTGGGCCTCAGAAAACACTCAGAAAGTTTGTAGAAAAGAAACTATTTTAGCTGAAGAAAAACCATTTCAGAACATTTTTGTCTTAGAAAACACTTCAGTATTCCCATTGTCCTCAGCAGCGGGTCTGCGGATGTTGCCCTCATTGGCAGTACGTAAAGCCCAGGAGCTCACCAAAGAGAGGACAAGGATAAAAAGAGTACCCAAATGTCAAATAACTTTTCTAAGCTGGTGTCACCAGTAAACACCATGGTGAAACCAGGACACGTTTCCCCGGTACCCCATGCTGATCTGACAGTAGACATGAATAGTGAGACTACTGGTAAACGATGTAAATCACTTACTACTGATGCCAGTACAAGCTCTCCCTTTGCCTTTCATAAACCAAATGACATCATATATAAAAAGGAAAGAAAACCAGTGGCAATGATTACTAGCAGTTTTACTTCCTTTTTGACTTTTAATGAAGAGACAGCACAACAAATTACAGATGATAATAAAAATTCTATCCAACAGACACTGTTTACTTATAGTCTGTAAAAATTGAACACAACTTCATCTAGATCTATAATCATTGTATTGTTGCTTTGACGTTTGTGTGTACACACGACTTGAAAGAATATATACGTTAAAACAAAATAGCTTTTTTCCTGAAATCTATAAAGTAGTGACAGAAGCCTACTTGTTCTGAAATACAGATATTACAAATATGAGAAAGCCTGTTCAAATCTAGGAATGTAAATACTGATTATGAGAGAAACTAACTTAGAATGTGTACAAGTATTTTTTTTTCTCGCGTGAAAAAAATAAATAGTACTTATTTTACAAGGATTTCTTAGAATTTTTCTTCAGTGGCTCTTTACAAAATAATTCTAGTCCACAATATAGTGTCTTTCAGTGTGTTACTTGTAGCTCATTTAGTGCTCAAGGTTTTGTTTTTTCAGAGCTCTCAGAATCTGGCACCCAAACACCAGCTTGTGACCCCGCAACACAAGTAACCCATCTCACATCTTTGAAGAAAAAGAACATTTTCACTCTACTGGATACTTGACACACAATGACTCATGAACTGAATGCTTGGCAAACAGATTAAAACACCATTTTCTAAACCTTCTAGTAGCTTGCCGACTACTTAATAATAATTCAAATTTTCCCACTCCAAACCATGGCTTCTTTTTAATTTACGCTTGCCGTTCTCCTCTCCCTTCTCCTTCTCTTCCCTTTCCCTAACCTTCCTCTTTCCTTACTCTTCCTCTCCCCTTCCCTCTTTATTCATTTCTTATCAAAAATAACAAAGGTCATCATTTCTGCCATTACGCAGTGAAGGTAATGAAGAGACACTCAAGTGGATGTTGGATGACAACAGGAATGGTACCCCATGAGAAGCTTGCCCAGAATACTCTGCTGTAGTTTAGTGCCAGTGTTTTGCATTCTTAATTCTCCAGCCCTGGACTCCTCCTGAGCACAGACCCGTGATCATTTCTGAGCAGAAAGATGTGACCACATATTTCAGTTACAGCTTCCATATTCTGAACACTTGTGATCATTGAAAAACTCCTTCACAGCCAGTAATACCAAATATTGCTGGACATTAAAGAGGCAGAAACTTCCAAGGAAAGAAATACTACACGCTACAATAAACATCTGAAATGAAGCCAATCTTCTATTTTGTTGTTGTACGGAGAGTGACTGTAAATACAGGCTATATGATGACCATGCTTTCTTTTTCATGAATGACAGGAAAAAGAAAAAGAAAACATCTATTACTTCTTCAGAGAGCATAAGCGTTTAGGCCCAGGCTCATCCCACTGACTTTTAAGCACCTACATGAGTGAGGCACATAATTGCCCCGGGCCAGTGGAGAAGGCAACCTATTCTAGAGGGCCATTTAGGTCTTAGGCAAGCTGAAGCATCGGGAGGTGCGCATCTCTTTCCATTGAGTGCATATGCAACCTAGGACAAATTTAGGCTCGTACTTTAGGCTCATAATTTAGGCACCTCTTATGAACTCCAATTCTGTTTTCACAGGCAAGTTACTCAGCTTGGTCTAATCAGAGTTGAAACAAGGCCACCTCTGAACTAAACGTATCAGAATCTGAATCAAATGCCTATTGCAAGTGCAGTTTTAGTCTTTTTTCACCACATAATTGCAAGCAACTCTTGTCCGTTTCAGCCCCTCATTATATTTCTAGAGCTGAAGAGTTGATGTCTGTTTATAATAGATTTAGGAAAAGATTTAGATTTCAATTTCCTGCTGCCTCCAAATGTTCTGTAAATAGGAAGGATCATCCATTGTCTACTTACTACTCAAGATAGTAAACAGATAACTAACCTCTTCTAGTACACCATATGCCTCTATAAAAATTTCACAACACATTTGCTTGTAGAAATAAAGCAAGAAATAACACACCTCCTTCAGCTAGAGCTGGCAGTCACACTTGCCAGACAGACTCACAGACTACTGGACAAGCATCGGTGTGTTGCGGTCATCTTACAAACACACTCTAAGGTGGTAGATAAAATTTTTGTACACACAATTGTTAGCTTAACTTTGTTAGACTATCGAAAGCTGTAATTTCATATTTATTAGAAACCTGTTTTTATTTACTGCGAGGAAACAGAGGGGAAGTGAACAAACAGTAATAAAATAATTAACATTATAGAAAAAAATTTAGACTTGCAATTAGACCCTAAGCCCAAACTAAGTTTCTTTTTATTTCCAGAGAGAAACTAGCCCTTTGTCTGAAGGGCTTAATAATCAACAATGTCAAGCAAGTATTTGCCCACTAGAGGCGTAACGTGGGGAAAAAACCCTGCCTGACAGGAAATTCATTACAACGGGTGTAAATATGTAGAGGTGAACAGATCTCTGACACTAAAATTCATTCTCCTGGAGTCTAGTGTGTTTCTGCACTCTGGCGGCTCTGGCAGATCTCAGCGTATCCAGCCCTGTTACAGTAGTGCCTCCGGCTGGCCTGGAAGCTGATTCACGTGTCCCTTTGGTACCTGCGGGCAGGGTTCAGTTACCAAGACACACAAACCTGCTCCTCTTCGGTATCTAAGATTTCTGCACAAGACTGCAGATAGGACGCATGACCCACTCCCCTCCCAGGACTCTACCCGGACGCCAGATGGAACACCTGTAGCACTTAAAGGGACAGTAGATAACTGTAACTGAGCAAAGGACTCCAACCCTCTCTACTACAAAATTAATACAGATTAATTAAAAAAAAAAAAAAAAAAAAAAAAAAGAGTGAGATGAGCAAAAGTTGCGGAGGCATTAGACTGAAATAGCCGACTGAGTCACAAGCAGCAGGCAAAAGCATAGGCCACAAATTCTGATGTCAAACAAATTTCATGCTCCTGTGTAACTTCTCCCACTTTCTGTTCCATTTTGCTAACTTAGTCATAGAAGAAGCCCCTGCTGTTTCTCTATCAGGGTTTCATTTTTTCTTTGTAAATGAGTCAAAAGAGAAATGAGATAAAAGATGACAAGAAATACTTAACTGATTCAACTCCTTTTCAGTCCATTTCTGTGATGTTCATTGCCAACTTTTTCACCCAGACATCCTCAAAATAAGTTACCAGAATCAGAGTTTCAACTCCCAAAGCTGTAAACACCTCCAGATAAACAATGCTTGACAATGCAAACAACACTTGGCAATATATACACTTATAGGGTAAACACTCACTGTCCTGAATGGCTTACTGACAGAGTCTTCCAAGAGGGTGGGATTTTATATTGAATAGGTAGACATATAAGGTCCTAAAATCTCTATATTTACAGCTAGAAATAGTAACTTGAAGAGGAACGATCCTTGCCGGTGCAGAATTTGTCTTTTACAACTACATGCCTGGGATCTCCGCTTGTGCAACTGTGGTCTTCTGGTTCAAGCACTCCAGCTTTTTCCGAGTATGAAGAGAAATCAAAATATAACTTAATTATACCAATATTACAGTTGTTACATATTTTATGACCTAAAGCAGACAAAAGGTATAATTTTAAGTATTCAAGCATATGCATATCTGGAGAATACAGGAGTGTTTATATCCTATTCATCTTTTGTGTACAGAAGTAATTTTTGAAAACTCAAAAAGCAGAGTCGACAAGAACAGCAGGAAAAGGTTCAGTCACTCTCATTCATTCTACATCGAATTAATTAGCAAATTAATACCAGAAATGTATCTGTCAGACATCACTCATTTTACAGAGTCATTAAAACTTGATGTAAGAAATATTGGATGGATAGCAGAAGAGCTGTATGATACACGCTTTTAAACAGAAGGGCAAAATTATACTCTATGCAAATTGTTGTCCAACTAAGGCACTTTTACATATGATTAATTTTTTCACAATAACTATTGAAGACCTGTTGAATGAACTTTTGGGATTTGAAAAAGGCAATATGATTTATTTCTGGGACAAAGTATGATCAATACTATATCAAGGGTGTGCATCCTCATTAAGAAATCTAGTGAGGAGACATAAAAAGAAGCCCATCTTATGGGAGTGACCTTTAGAAACTGGCAAAAGACATTCCAGCCATTCCTGAGTACGTCAGCTGGGGCAATTTGCTCAGGATAAATGTACTGGAAGGATATGTCTGTGTTACAGAAGACAAGCATGAAAGGAGCCCTCCATAGGCAAAGCTGCAGTACCGACCTTGCAAAAGATTCTGGGTTGCACCAAGTTCAGAATTCAGTTGACTTCTGTTGGTGGCTGCCAAGAGATTGACAGAGAGAGGGAGAGGGATGGAGAGAAGGAACTTCAGTAAGATTTAGGCCATCATAGCCAAGGAAATCAGAAGCTCCACATAGAGTATTCCAGTGGGAGAGCATAGAAAACTCTGAGTAATCCCTCTGCTCTGGATGTAGGCTGATCTTGGTGACAAGCTGAAAGTAATTGTGCCTGATCTGGTGCTGTCTCACACTACAGCCACAGTATAGCCCCTGCTGTACAACACTACATATGCTTGATACAGGTGAGGGAAGCTTTCACAGAATCACAACATGGTAAGGGTTGGAAGGGACCTCTGGAGATCATCTAGTCCAACCCCCCTGCCAGAGCAGGGTCACCTACAGCAGGTTGCACAGGAACACGTCCAGGCGGGTTTTGAATGTCTCCAGGGTTGGAGACTCCACCACCTCTCTGGGCAGCCTGTTCCAGTGCTCTGCCACCCTCAAAGAAGTTCCTCCTCATGTTTAGGTGGAACTTCCTGTGTTCAAGTTTGTGCCCATTACCTCTTGTCCTGTCACTGGGCACCACTGAAAAGAGCCTGGCCCCATCCCCCTGACACCCACCCTTTCAGTATTTATAAGTGTTGATAAGGTCCCCCCTCAGCCGTCTTTTTTCCAGACTGAAGAGACCCAAATCCCTCAGCCTTTCTTCATAAGAGAGGTGTTCCAGTCCCCTCATCATCTTGGTAGCCCTTTGCTGTACCCTCTCCAGCAGTTCCCTGTCCTTCTTGAACCGGGGAGCCCAGAACGGGACACAGTTTCACTGTGTTCACCAATTTGAACAGTTGCACTGGTTCTCTGGAGAGAAGGGCTTAAAGCAAGTTGCTCAGTCTGAAAACAAACTGTGCATGAGTATGTACGTCAGAGTACAGGGCAGTTCTGGAAAAGCCCCCAAGGACAAGTCACACATCGCCCTGATGTGTGCTTCTGCCCCCTTGCACAGGGTTCCCAGGCTGCCCGCAGTGCACAGAGCAGGCTGGCAGACGACCACCAGTCTGGAACATTGCTGTAAAACATGCAGATGCATGGGTTGCATCAGAGCACCTATGGACAGGAACAGCACCTGGCAGGACTGAATCTGAAGTTGTTTTCAAACACACAAGGAAAACTAAGACCAGCCTAAATACCAGCAGATGACATTAAGAGTAAGGATGCAATTTTACCTCCTTGGGAAAGCAGGTTAACATCAGAAGGCTTGCTGTACCGATGCCAGATGGGGTTTTTCAAGCATCTGTAGATCAAACTGAAGGCTTCAGGCAAACCAGAGACAAAGACACGGCAGTGTTCATCACCCACTCATAAACAGTACCAGGGAAAACCAAACCAAACAAGCAGATGCAAACAAACCTGGAGGCAGGACTTCCTATGTTTTAGGCATTAACTGTGAAGTGTATTGCTGTAATTTCTTTGTGGTCAGCTGCCCCAGCAGGGACATAAGGCAAAATTAATACAGCTAAGCAACTTTGATAGAAGAGTGCAGAGTATAAGAGTAGAAACAATCTGCTTTTAAGTAAAAACATAAATTTGTTTACACAGGCATGATTTATAGACATGATCAGAAAACTCTCTGTAAAATTCTGAGGCAACATTTTTCTGCTCAGATTAGCCACGCCAAATGGGTGACAGATTTTCCCTTTCTCCCTACTTCCTTTTTCTTCAAAACTCAGAAGTTAACAGTACCTCTAAATTCAGCAAAATGTAAGAAAATGTAGTTCACCTGCAAAAAAGACAACAGAATTGTTTTTATTAACAACTCAGCAAGGGAACCAAGAAATACCAGTGTTTTGGAAATGCCAAGATGGTACTTCAGAGCCCCACTTTTCCTTTTTCTACCTATAAGGTAGTTATTTCAGGCTCAAGAATCATCCCTACGTATCACCTCCAAGTGAGGAGAACCGTGAGGCTCGTCAGCAAGTGCTCCGCTGCAGACAGAGCTCTGCTGCTCCTCCTGTGCTCCACGAACCAGTCGCCTGGGAAGGATGGAACTGAACTTCCATCCGAATCCTCCTCCCCACCCAAACTTGGGTAGGAAAGCAACAGCCACACAGGTCTTGCTCTGCCTCGTTCTCTGTTCTGGTGCCAACATGTATGGGAGGCTGCCCATGCTAGCATCTACACCAACAAGTTACATGTCTTGAATCTCCAACCAGGATTAATCAAATCAATTATAAACTGATCAACAGAAAGGATGCTAATGAGGCAATAATTAATATCACCAGCCATTTCAAACATTTTAAATACAATCAAAGCAACAGAAGCGGAAAGCTAAACGTTGAACTACTCCCAGTACAAGAAAGAAGCAAAGCAAAAAAGGGAGGTGTTACTTTTTTTTATCCAGTAGGACATCTAACAAGCATGATAGCTGGCTTTAGTTGTAGAGATATGAATTCAGATCTCTCAGACAAGTGTCCTTGACAGGGGTATTCTGAAGGGTATTTTGAAATGCCTTTAAACTACTCCTGTCTTTAAGGCTTCTTGTTCTTCCACTGGGTTTAAAATACTCAATACTCAGGGAGCCATTAGGAAGCAAACATGAAGTTAACTCAGTCACCAGATGGCTAGGACATTCACCTAGACACTGAGCTCCTCTTCCTGCTCCAGTGAACACAGAAGCGTTGTATACCAAGTACAACATCATCAAATAGGAGAGACTTGCAGGACCCCACATGCAAGTAAACCATGCTCATGGTTGTATCTTCCAAATGGTAAATGGGTCAAAACTCATTACAACAACGAAAGGAACTGATCCTCAGATGTCCATGCCTAAGGGTGCCACTGAAGGCCTATAAAGTAAAATGAAAACTCTTCTATTTAATTATTCTGACTTAAATAGTCGTCTTTTTTTTTTTTTCCTTTGGGAACTAATGAGTGGCTTCTGAATCAATCTCACTTTTTACACACCTACACACAAAAGAAAACTCTAATTTCGATACACTTAGTGGAGGAAAAAATCACCACTCCAAAAGAAACGTACAGAAACCAAACAGAAAATTGGAAAGAAAACTAATCCAATGAATCCAGTTTACAAGTCAAAGGATATATTGGGAAAGATCATGATCTTCAATGGCCTTTCTTCCAAATCCCATAAAGAGTAATGTTCCACATCTATTGGAAAACAATGACTCTGAAGAAGATAAATGGCCAAAATAGGCTCACTGTGGTATCTTCCTCTTTAACTGGAAGGTCCTCTGAATTTATCTATATATTTCCACATATAAACTAGTAGTAATTCATGGTCTGTGTCTGTTTATTCCTCGTGTTGGGAGAGGGAAGACAATTTCTGCCCAGCCAAACTGAGACTCTCTGTAGAAAGTAACAGGCCAACTCTGTCACTTGGGGGCTGCTACCTCACTTTCTGTAATTCTGAAAAGCTACGTCCTCTCCATCTCCTGGTTGCTGCAGTAAAACGTAGTACTTCTGGAATCTGAAATTGATTCTCCAAGAAAAAAAAGGTACCAGTTTCATGCCAGCCATGGAAGCGCTACTTCACTGGTTGTTTTCCAATGACACAGTCATAGTAAATCCCCAAGCATGAGTCTTGCATAATCCTGCAGCTCATTCTCCCTTGTTTGTGGATTTAATTATAGCCGGATAAACTATTGCCCAGATAACTTAAGATACAGGAGAAAAACAATAATCCAATTTACACAACAATGTAATTAAATTTCACAGTGCAAATGTATGCTGTTTGTTTCATTTGTTTAAAATCATGTGCCAAACACTAACCTTCTCTCTAATAACCATCAACTAGCAACACGGAAAAGTTGCGAAGGATGTAGAGTCGTGCCGAGTGCTATCTGGTTGAAACTTTAATTTGTGTGGAGGCCCACGTGAATCCTCGGGGCCCGTTATGTAAAACTGTTGCTGAAAAGATAGACGGGGCACAGTGAAAGGGGGTGAACTGAGGCTCCCTGGTCTGGGTTAGCTGTTTGTGTTTGGTACTTTGATGTTGCTACGAAGTTGTTATAGCAACGGGCCAGAACCCTCTGGGGGAGAAAAAAGAAAAAAAAAGAAAAAAGAAAACAAACAGAAAGACTTTATGTGACATGTGGGTCACTGTGAACCTGTTTTGATTGAACAAGGATGGGGAACGGGCACTGCCCTGTTCCGATACATCTGTGCAGGCTTGAATTTCTCCGTTTGTTTAGCTTGGGACTTTATCGTCCATTAGACTCCACAAACAAACATGTATGTCCTCCTTTAACCTAAATAAAATCCTAGCTGGTCCAGTCAAGTAGAGGAAAACTGATGGGGATATTACAGAAAACAGACAGGGATATTAACCTTTTCTTGACTGTCTCCCAACAGGTCTGAAATTGCTTAACTTTTCCTCTCCTGCCATTCATGCCTTCACCTTACTTCCCTGCTTTTCTGACCAACAACAGCAGCAACCTGTGATGTAAGTGGTTTGGAAGGATTAGTGAGGTAAGGGAGTTGATCGGACTTATATTGAGCGGGGAAGCATGGAAACTATTGAACTGCAAACAAGAATGTCAGATTCTTCATCATTGTCATGTGCCTCCTTCTGACTTACCTCTGCTGGATTTTGAAACACCCACCAAAACCTGACCATTCATAACAATTTTATCTTTCCCAAGAAGAATTATTATAAATACATATATATATAAAAATAATATATTTATATATAAATAATATAAAACACTGATAAGGGAGAATTCCTCACTATAGGCCTAATTTCAAAATTTAAATGGCCTACATTTGTTATCCTCACCCTTTTTTCTAATTTGGTAAGAAAATGGAGAAATAAATTTATTTAGCAATGTACCGCAGGTAAAAAAGCATCAAAAATCTGAGTTTTTAATAACTTCAGCATCTTGAGAATAATAAAGAGAGAATTAAAAGGATAATTCAGAAGTGCATTCATTCTAACCGTTCATTGCGGCATTGGTGTGGGGAGAGTCGCACGTCACCTTGAGGTAGTACAGAAGACTGGCTTATAAAGAACCAAACCAACCTGGATAAATGTTCAGCTCTTGGTGCATGGCAGGCAGCATATGGCAATCTTTGGTTTATACTGTCAAATGTAGATACAGGATGGGTAACATCAATTTATGACAACCACATTATTCAGATACAGCTATCTAAGTTTCTAAAGCCTTCAGGGCTCTACAGTATGTCAAACATAGTTACATTCTCATGTTTAGTGGCCCTTAAACGTGTATCCTAATTATGTAAATACCTACATTTTACATAAAACTCCTCAAGGACTACTGGCAGGAAAGAGGACACACCTTTTACACATACAAGCATACTCCAGAAAGTGGGGTCCCCAATCTTTCAGCTCTTTTCAACCCAGGACAAGCAAAGGGCTGGAGGAAGAGATGAAGTGCTTGAGCTGCCACGAGCAGAGCAATGACTTTCCACCCACATACCAAATTCAAATAGGACATAAACGTAACTTCTTGCACTACCTGGGAAACCAAGATATTTTTGAAAACATATCTGGTTCAGCCTGGAAATAAATTAGCCGCTGTACATTCAGCTACATGGGGATGTGCTGAGGATGACTAGCCAGCTGAGGATTATTCATGGCTGTGAAACCTGCTCTCAGCATTCCCAGCTGATAAGCATACAGTGCATGGCCTTTTGGCTGTCTATACTTGGACCACTCTGCTTAGAGGGCTTTGCATTCGCTTAGCATTGGCCAGGTCATTACAGCAGGCATCAGCGCTTCCCTATAAAACAGAACGATTGCCTGAAGCGGTTTTAATCAGTTTGTAACTGAAAATGTCCCATACAGGTCAATGGCTATCAGTTGTCGGAGTGTGCATAATGTAATTAGCATGGGCTACTTGCTATTTTTGACTTAAATTAAGAGCCTTTTTGCTAAAGTCCACAGCTTTATCTGAAGAGATACTGAACTGTCTCTTTCTTGTAGTAGTGGCACAGCCCATGGAGGCTTCATTCTCCGAACCATGAAATTTGGACTCTTTAAAGAAATCCATTATGCATAAATACTACAGGAGAGGGAGAAGGAGAGGGCTGTTTGGTTTTCTTCGAGTCAATACTCTGCTGCCTTTCCTCTGCAGAATTTAGGAGTTGGCTTTCCCTTATGAATCAATATAGAACACGTATTGATTAATACATATTGGAGGGCATGAAAGATGTTACTACTGTTAGCATATACCTTGTAAAGCCCTCCACAGGCTGTTCCGTATTATGCCGTATGTTATTCACACGGTAGCAATTTTGTCTTCTGAGTCCTTTGGACTCAGTTCTCTTCTTTCAGCAGAATCTTGGAACAGTAGCTTCTGGGCTCCTAGGTGTCTACAGCCCTAAAAGCATTCAGGAACTAAAAGGACATTACCTTTCTTTCAAGCTCTCTCCAAGCTTCAGTTCCTGCAGCTCTCTCCTGTGTTTCTAGGTAGTTTGGTAATTAAGCATACCTGGCTTTGAGAGGCAGGTCACGCAATTATTCTGAAGCAAACAAGACAACTTCTCCAGGCTACTGATAGCGGCTGTTGCCCTCTCATTGTGTTTTGCATATTTAAAGCCGAACTTCCATCACAAGGTAAAATTAGCACTGAAGCAGATAATTTTTTAAAGCATCAGTTCATAATGTTAAACAGAGCAAGCGACTTTCCCTTTGAATTTACATGTTAACAACCATCCCCACAGTCTGTGTGTTCCTTGTTTTAAATGGCAATAGGTGGGAAAAAAAAGCCAAGGAGGTAAAACAGCAACAAGCAGTAATGGCGAACTGAAATAATATTTAATGCTAAAAAAACTCTCCTTTTATTATTATTGAAAAGCAACATTAAAGCAGCACCTGAATGCATTGGTTTAGATTAGGCTGTATTTGGTAACTGCTGTACAGAATAGATATGAATACAGTTTTCATTCTGTACAGTTTGCTCTCTAAAAGACATACTGGGATGCAAAAGGATGTTTGGGAAGAAATACAAATACAACCAATGCTACTGTTACACTAACCTCTTTGTGTATTAAAATGATAGTCAATTATTCTTGTGCCATCACCCTCTCAATGTACTTGAAAGCACAAAATCTTAGAGGTCTCTCATTGGCATTCCCGCAGAAACGGGTCATGAGAAGACTGAAACCTTACCCAGGATGGAGAACTGCATCCAAAAAGGTGTGGGCATTTTTCTTTGAGTAGCAGAAGGGTGAGGAAGATGAGGGTAGCTCCCTTTGTGGAGGGGTAGAGAGCAATCTGATAAAATACAAAGGGAACCAGCCACAAAAGATACAGCTGTTTCCAGAAGTTGAAGCAGACAAGGCAAATGTGATGGAAGAGGAAGAAGAGGCAGTGGTCGGATTCCCAATGGGAGAGCTCTGAATTCAAACTTACTGGCAAAAAAAAAAAAAATTGCTTGAGTGTCTGTACTTAAAAAAAGAAGAATGGAAAATGAGCAAGATGTGAGGAAAAACAGAAAAGGAAAGTCTATGTCACTAAAGGACACTGAAGTAAGCTTGGATCACACAAGGACATGTTTTAGAAACTTACTGTAGAGATGCATTAGCAATTACAAGCAGAAAGAGAAGAAATAAAATGAGTTGTAACATTAAACAAACACAGAATATGAATGGAAAGGCAAGCCTGGGGCTACGTATTTATCTAAGCATTGTTCAGCCTTGATCAAGGGAAATGAAACCTTTGGATTGAAATGACACAATAGATCAAATAAAAATATATTGACAATAGCTAGTGCTGGTTCAGACCTAGACAAGAGAACTCATGAGAGGGTTTAACTATCACATACGTACCCAGGGAATTCTTTGGTAATAATTACGGAAAGAAAGAAATTCAAGCATGGTAGTTTGTCTTAATAACAGGCAATGCTGAAGGAGTCTTTCCAATCACGTTCAGCCCAATTAGAACTTTCCGGGGGAGGAGGGGCTGGTGGCGGTGGTGTTTGTGGTTTGGTTTTTTTAACTGCTGTGTCTCTGACATAATCATTCAGTGCAGGGCTCTACTGAAGAGAATTGCCAGTCTGCTTCCGACGACCAACCACTGGAATTACAGCGCATTGCTAATCACTTTTTCATCCTGCTTATTTGCAGCCTCGATCTAGTCCCTCTCCATGATCTTTGCACATTCTTTTTGCTGTTCCCTTCCTCACGTTCTTGGCAGAGAGGTGGACTTTTGGAAGGCCAAGAATGAAAGGAAGCAAGAGGAGACTACTTTGAAGTCCCTCTTTCTCCCCATGCCGAGCTCAGCAGACAGTTTTATGGCTTCTGGCATGACTTCTGTACTTGCAACTTGGGGTACCCTCCCCTGTTTCTGGAAGGAGCCATTTGGACTGGTATCTTGTGCCCGTTCTCCTTATTTGTTTGTAGACAAAGGTACCAGTGCAACAAACTTCGGAAACATTTGCTGTTCGCTGGGTCTAATGTCTGGGAGGTGGAAAAAAGGGAATCTGAATGAATAGCATTTCTACTCAAACATGTCTACAGATATTTAGTATTGGCTTAAATCTAATCGTAAACTTTAAAAAAATCTAACCAAACAAAACTTCACTCCCTCTTCACAGTAGGGAGGCTTCGCAGGAGTAAGTGTACTCTCAGATATCCTTGTTTATAATCAAGACCAAAATGTTAAGCTTCATAGGCAAGCTCTATTATATAAATTAAATTAAATAGTTCAAGCTGGCTTAATTTGTATTGAAAAGATCCCATTAGTATGTACATTTTTCAAACAAAAAGAAATCTGTCTACAAGTGCAGGGTGTATTTATGTGTATAATTAGTGTAATTGTAATAGCTGCAAAATGAAAATCTGCAGAAACGCTCTAGAAAACATGGACTAACCAGTAACAATTATCATTCCTGTTGATATAATGTGCTAACTGACTGAAGAGCTCCCTTCTAGAGACTTCCAAATGTGTTTATTTTTAGAAAGAGCATGAAAAAATAGACAACTCAGATCCTTTCACTGCGGGTCATTTCTCTAAATCCAGTGCAGGTTACAAGAGCCAGATAGTCAGTCATGTACTGAGCGTGATTCACAGCCTATATGAAAAATTTCATTCTCCTTAATGAAGTCTTAAAGAGCGCATCACAAACCTGGTTAAGGCACCAATGCTGAAATGTGATTAAGAACCGTTTTTTTCTTTAGAAGCCTGGCTAAATAAATCCACACTGCCCAAAACATTTCAGTACATTCCTAACTTTATGCCTAGGCAGGGGTCTCATGGAAGCAAAGGGGACAACGTACATGGTCCAAGCCTGAGACGCACCTAAGTGAGCTGCTGAATAAGACCTAAATTACAACCTTGTGAGTAAGCTCAGCTGGGAGGCCAAAGTCATAGAATAAATTACCACTTCGCCCTCAGACATGCCTTCCTCCAGACTCCAACTGAATTATATCAGCAGGGGCTGGGGAGAATTTTGCATTGGTGACAAGATAGGTGTGATTTTCAATTCAACCTAAGGAGAGTGATAATATGGCAACCCCTTCCGATACTCCCACTAGCACTCCAGGTGTCCTGGGCTTCTGAAATGAGCTCCTGAGCAGATCTCAGCTTGGCTTTCCACCTCCTGTGTAATTGTACTGCTTTTCAGGATGCTATCATCATGGTCTTTAACCAAATTAAAACTTGAAAATCCACAGACAAAATGCTGAATGATAATTTTATTCCAGATTTGAAGAGTTGCTTGTAGGAACTGGAGTAATGTAGGATGATAAAAAATCTCTGCGAAGAGTGGGATAACCTCTGCTAGTAAGACCTTTGGAAAACACGCACCATTCAGCTAGGTATCTAAGACCTAAGGGTAAAATTCTCAAGCAGAAATGACTGAACTGTACCTTGAGAGGGGAGACCCACTCCCTGACTACTCTCTTCAATCTATCTGTTCATCATGATCCACTTACTCAAATCATGGTGATCAATAAACTAATGGAGGTCTTTTTTAAATAACCTGGTTCTGGCCATAACGTCTTTTCCGCTAACAGTGTTCTATCACATCAGCAGCTGTAAAAGAATAAACCAAGGTATTTCCTCAGACAAGTCTCTTGCTTCAGTCTGGCGCCCAGCTGAGAGGTGGACGATTCCAGGAGAGCATGGCCCACCAGCGGATGGGTGATGCAGAACCGCTCTTGCGCAGCTGGGGCTGAGCTGGCACCTGCAGGTCGTTCCCTTCCCTGCCACGGGGGCGGTGGGCTTGGCTTCCAGGAGGAGGATCTTGCTATTCCTAGGAATCAGGCCCCTTTGGCCACATCCCATCCTAGCAGAGGACCGACTGCTAGTACCAGTGCTGTGCATCAACAGGAGACTGCAGCCCTCAGGGCTACTAGCCTGGTTCTGCTCCCTTCACAAGCCATGAAAATTGTATTTTAAAACTATATAGATACACAAATATATATCCAAGAAGATGATGGCTTTTTATGCTACTGATAAGTAGCCCATAGGTCAGCCCACATGTTTGATATCTAAGATGACAATATTAATATTTCTATTATCTTTGAGAACCAGGGTACACAGCTACCCTGAGGAGTTTTACATTATTTTCTGCACATTGTATTACTGGGTTTATATTCTAATAGAAAACAGAAGTCATTCTTTTTCTGGCATACTCCAGCTTGCAAGAGGAGATCAAGAACATTGTGTGAACAAGAATTCAGAGAAAAAAAACAAGTCTAGCTGTTTGATACGACAATTAATTTACCAAAACAAATAGAAAGAAAAACCATTTGGCAAGTGGTGATGGACTTAGTGCTGCTGCTAGCCAATTTTAGTTTACTTCCAGTAAGAGCACGTCCACCGCATAGCAACCTTGAGTTCACTTTGCCAAAATCAGTGGAGAAACAGTCTGTCAATTGCAATAGATGACGCTGGCCTTGAGTAGCTGGCCTGGAGTACTCACTTTCAAAGTGGTAAGTCGGTAAGGCTTGTCTTCCATTTGGGGGCACAGACAGGGCACCACTGTTCATACTTGTCTTTGCCTCTACTCTGTGGGTTGTCCTCTGGTCTTTAAACAGGGCATACAAAGTGCTAAACAATGATCATCTAATATTTATCTGGCCATTCGTGTTTAATGAGGTCTGCATTGTTCCTTCCTGTACGTCGAAATGTATCATTCGCAAAAAAAAAATAAAATTCTTAAATAAAAAAAGAGAAACAGGAAATGGGGGCTGAAGAGGGGAAGGACTACAGAATAAAAATTAAGAGGAAAAACACAGAAATATGGCTTGACTATCTAAAACGGTCCTCCAGCTGAGAATTCTTAGGTTCCCTACAAATAGAGTTGCTCCCTTGTAAGTATTTTATAAATCACTATTCTGCTGGCAAACAGTACGTAAGCCGTTAAGCTCTTACAGATGTTATATCTACATCGGAAAATAATGCTCTATTTTTAGTCACAAACATTTTCTGGTTAAAGAAAAGCAAAGTAAAGCCATGACAATTAAACCTAATAGCTGTGCACAGCAGTCTTGTCAGGCTGCCTCTCTATAGGTGAATGGAAAATGCAGGGGGACTAAAAGCTCTGTAGCTGAAGGAAATTGCACAATCGAGATGCTTCTCTGATTTGGTATTTTTAATCTGGTTTTTAGGAGAAAGAAGCTATGACTTTGAGATTTTCTTCTAGTAACAGGGAAAACATTTCAGCAAGACTTGTTCCTTTGATCCTATACCTTGTGTATATACAGTGTATATACAAAGGAAACTCACAGAAATACAGTGAGTTTCCATTTCTTAGAGCATGTTCTGCTATAAAAGAGAGGAACGAGCGGAAGATGTAATCATTCACCATTTGGCTCTTTGCTTTCCTTTCATGGTTCTCAACTCCACCTCTAGTCTTTAGATCCTCAAAAAAAAAAAAAAGACCAAAACCCAACCAAACAAAAAACAGACAGACACACAAAAAGACTTAAAAACCAAAACCAAAATGTAAAACCAAAAGAAACCCCTAACACAACAAAATGCTTGTTTCTTTTTCAGATATTGCAGACATTTCTCATTAGCAGACCTTTCTTTGGCCCAAATTTGAGAGTGCTTGGTAAAGCCACTTGTAAGATACGAGACTCAGGATAAATAGGTGTTAATTATGTTTTGAAGAATCTCTTAGCACTTTTTGCCATGTTGCATCTCCAAAAATTGTCTGTTCTGGAAACTTCAAATAAACCTCATCTGAAGTGAGATGTAGCTGAAAAGGGCCATTAGAAGAAGCAGGAAGGCATTCTGGGATATTAATTGTTAGTAATTAGGAAAGCAAGAAGAATATTACGAGCCTTGAAAGATGTTTAAAGGATGTGAAATGACTAAATAAGATTTGGAGTTCTAATCCTTACAGTTAACCACAGGTGAATGTGGCCTTGGAGAAAACAATGGAGTAACAAGATTATTCAAATGGCGGAATTGAGCTCTCTTCCATCCAGCTGAGAGACATACATTTTCAAGGCAACTAGCAAGGAAGTTTTACAGCCAACACTGCCTTCAGATGACATTTTCAGGATGACACTAGTGCCTGAGTCAGAGAAGCTTCCTTCAGGTTTGCAGTGGAAAAACATAATCTTACTGAACTGGAAGAGATTTAGCAGGTCAAGGCACAGACCCTACGCTGCATGGGGTATAGCACATCTGGCCCTTTGTGTCTGAGATGGACCCAAAGATGATGGACCAAAGAGACAGACCCAAGAGATCTTCCAGGTGCTGCTACGAAGGCCAGAAAATAATCACAGCACTTACCAGCCAGGCCCCTGAACAGGACACGGGGGACCAGTGCTCAGGGCACGTCTTAGAGTCTTTTCTCTGAGGCTGAGGTATCACAGTGCTTCTGCTCACAGGCTGTGATAAGGGTCAGCTGAACGTGGGGGAAAAAAAAGACTGATAACCGGCAAATCTAACCACCTGTGCAGGTTTTGCCTTTTTGGGAAACTATGATCAGCAGCAGAAGGCTTCCCAATGTATTATTTATAGGGATGCTGGAACTAGATATTTTAAAAAAGGGGAAAAAAGGATTTCGAACAGCAGCTAATACAAATTTCGCGCATTACAGCTCTCTCTTAAAATAAAGGAGTAGAACCAATTTATGATCTCTGAACAAGGCTAGGCTCTCTCGTAGGTGTTTGGGAGTCTGTGCAGTCTTTTCCATACACAACCACCCTGTTCTTACACTCCAGCCATGGTGAGCTTCATAGAGAGAAGCACCGTTTCACATGACACTCCGTCTTAGTCAAATGGTTCGCTTCAAGATGACTATCACAAAGATTTCATTTTTCTTTCCTTCAGAGGGCATACGCTCCTACCCACTCAAACGCTGAGACTGAAGTATCTCTTCATCTATAATAAAGGCATATCACAGCAGTGACAGATACAGATGCTGTGTTAATAAACACCGAGGACCAGAGCCTTATTTGTTACAGCTTTGTATCTCTGAAGGTCTGCAAGGAGGGAAAGCAGAAATCAATACGTGGAGGCAGCGGGAACACGGAGAAACTGCCGAGGTGGACATATGTAGCTCTCCAAAGGCTGGGGGAGAGGCAGGGGAAATGGAAATTCATGAGTACAGAGCAATATAGAGAACCCACAGACCCATGAAAACTCCTCTTCAAATGTTTTGTCCCAGTGTCTCACAGAGAAAATATACAGAAAAGGAATTCCTAGAGGAAAAAGTCTTTATTAAGCTAAAATCATAGTTCAGAACTTATTTCAATAACCAAAGGTAATACAAAAGTATTTCACTTGCAGTGAAATAATCACTAAAAGAGGAGGAAACTGAGTGTTAAATACAACTAAAACTCAAAGATTCAAAAGCACTGAAAAGCGTGTTATCCAAACAGCTCTGGGTCTGCCCAAAAGCTATTCATGTGGAACAACACAAAAACCAACAACAAAATAAAACCCAGTTCAGTAACTCGGAGATCACCTTTTTCACCAGAACGAAACGGGTTCATTTTCATCAGCAATACAGCAAAATAGAATTATTTAAATTCAACTTTTAAATTTTCATACTAATACCATCCTCTGGGATCCAGAGAGAGCTCACAACAGAGGCTGTAACTTACACCAGCTTGACTCGGGGCAGAAGATGGAAGTCAACCTTCCACAACGTTTTACTGTGAAGCCTTCCATTATGTTACAGAAGCTCAGGGTGCCACACAAAGGCACAGAGTTCACATGAAATAAGAGTCGCGCATATCTATAAAGCAGCAGAGGGAGAAAGAACCTGACCTTAAACTGTTAATTTAACAAAAATACAATTGTGCTTTTCAGCCTGAAGCCAGTGTCTGGGGAAAGTACGCTTACATAAGTACAGTAATAGAGAAAAATGGTTTCCATGCAACATAGCTAGATAATCTATCTGAATAAGAATCTATTTTTAGTTTTCAAGAAAAATGACTTCTTCAGATGAAAGCATCACTTTCACTATACTCAAAAATGACTTCTCGTCAAACAGTCATAAGTATAATGTGCATCATCTATTTACGTGTTTCATGCAGATTTGATATTTTACCTGATACATTTCTTAGATGCTAAATTCTATTAAAATACATATAATTTGTTCTTGATAGTAGAATATTTCATTCCAGTTCTATTTATTAAAATGAATGAATACAAGGTTTTCCTTGAAGACGACTGCGTTGTTATGTGCTGTGAATAGAAGCCAGTGATGTTTCTGTGATACTAATTGTAATTTTTGAAGACACTGATGTAATTTCCTTATAAACCATTTTCTCACAACAGTACTGTACAACAGCATGATAAAGATTTATTTTTTTTTCTAGCTTATCCTTTAAGGATCTCTCTCTGACCAGTTAAAAATTCTTTTGCTATGCTGAATGCATGGCACTTACACACAATGCTCATCACAACTGAATTCAGAAGCAGCTATTAATTATGTCACTGATTTGTATTAAGACAGGATTAATTTAAAACAGGACCCCACACCAGCAGTCTCTGAGCCAGTCCCTAAACCAAAGTACTTACTCCATCGAGAAAAGTCAAAGAAAAAAAACAAGCGGAGAGGAGAGCACGACAGCGACAGAAGTCATATTAGCGTCACAGAAAGAGTGTGCCATGCTTTCTATATATAGATACGTAAGGCAGGATGACAAAAGAAGTGGGAAGGCAAAAACGGCAGAGGAGAGGGAGCACAACAGGAGAGGGAACGGTGGAAAAGAATAACATAATAGAAGCAATTGTCGTAGGCAGGCGGTTAGTGGATGGACAGGCGGTCACAGGTGACTGAAGTCCTGCGATTCCAGTTGTAACTCGGCAGCTCACAGTGATTACCCTCGGCCCAACCCACTAGCGAAGTAAAAGCATTTAGGACTTGGGGAAGTGGCTTTAACCAATAAAGTTTACTTCACGAACAGGAATGCAGGAGTGTGAGTACGGTCACTCGGGGCTGAGGAACGATCCAGCCTCTCATTTCATGAGATCAGCTCCCTGTCCTCAGCAAGAGCCGCTGCTGGTTGTTTGAGCCAAGGGCACAACCACCCCAGGCCTGTTCATGTATCCTTCCGTCTCGCCTTTACCAAGAGCCAGTGATGGCCACCGTGGCTGTTCAGATTTATGTTTTTCTCTGATGATCAGTTCTGCACGTGTATGTTAGGAATATCATGGACTTAGTTCATATATATTCAGAGATAATAATGTAGTTCAGACTACCAACTCCTCCTGGGAAAAGGAACACTTATTTAGCGTAAACACTCTGTTTGCAGCCCAAACTGAAAAATAATGCTGGCTAGCCAGCTGACATTTGCCCAAAACATCTTTATGTGACAAAGGAAAACTCCCTCAAACAAGGACAACAATACAATAATGAATGAGCAAATGAGATCTATTGCTCTTGTAACACTGTAATTAGGATGGGATTTTAAAATGGAAACAATTTTAAAGGAAAATTTGATGTAAAACTTAAACCCAAAGAAGTGACTATTTCTAGAGGGGAAAGCCAGAACCAGAACTCTTAAAGATGATGGATCCCATAGAATACATACATTATCTCATCTGAAAAGTATTGCCTCCAGGGACGTATTTTTAGGCATCAGCCTAGGATGACGGATGAGCTCAACAAAGGATACATAGCTCTGCAACACCAAAGAGTTTGGCTGTCACCTGAAAGAGCAAGAGCCAGTAGCTCTGAATAACCATTTTGTGCACATATGGGGAAATCTGGTTTTATGAGTAATGGGGCATTCAGGCAAAACCTTTTAGTGCCCTAACACCCCTGAACGTGTAGTAGGGGAAGTAGTAGATGGGTACTGTGCTGGTCGCCTGGGAACCTGGAAAAAAAATGATGCATCTTTGTGGATCTTTCCCTGCAAGTCCTGCAGAGTTCATAGCAAGACACTCCATCGAGAACTGTGTGTCCTTACGACATATACAAACAAAACTCACATTAGTAGCTGCAAATTCTTTTCTTATTGCTAATATTATTCATGAGATCTTTATTTAAGGGGTTTCTGGTTTGTTCAGTTCTCTTTTTTCTGAAGTTCAAACAGAACATTTTAGCTGTATTTCAGATGGGGTCATCCTGAACACTGCTACAGCAATCCCTGGCACAGATTTTGACCAAACGTGTTTGGATTGAGACAACTTGGTCATTTAATTTAATTAAATTTCTCTACTCTTCTCCCTTTTCCATCATGTATAATTTAAGCCATGTGTAGAATCTTAGGTTAATGCAGCAGTGAGAAAGCAAATCTTTCTACCAGCAATTTCTTTAAGTAAATCTTACACTAGTGTTGTTAATAAAGGGAGTCAGGGACTGAATGAGAACAATCTTATGTTTAATAGTTTTTAAAACCTTGTACATTTAAGGAATACTAAAAATTCTTAATGCTAGTATGTCAGTGGTGTTACTGTATGCTATATACTCTTCAGCTGGCGCAGTTCCCAGGCATATTGCTGATAAAGCACAATAGCTGAAATCATTATGCCACTAACACACTTAGGATGTTGGACTAAGCAAGCTGATTGCTATTATTAGCATTTGCCTTTTGATGCAAAATAATAACTCAGAATATAATTCAGTGCTCTAGAAAAAAAAAAGAAAAAAAAAAGAACCCAATTTCATCTATGGCTCAGTTCCAGTGAATATATGCAAGGAAGACTTTGGACCGATTCATCAACTAAATCTGTTGTATTACACATGTTCACTTAAGTGACAATGACTTTATTTCGAAAAGTGCTGAAGCAGCACAAAATAAGCAAAGAATCTGTGTGCAGCAGAAACTGCAATTACCTGAGGTGCTCCTTGAAGCTCCAAGTCAATCTTCTTTAGCTGTCATAGCGAGATTGTCATGTAGAATTTTCCGATATTTTGCTTTTAGCAAAATAAAAGCATACGGTGAGGTCTTGTTTGGGGTTGCTTTTTTTTTCCTCCTGGTTTTCAAGACTTGTATGTTCTCAAACATTATCATTCTGTTGCGCTGTAAAAATCTTGCCTGTTGCTGCTCTGCTATGTTTTCGATTATTCCCTGTTTCAGTCTTGGAGCAAATTAGTCTTCCTACAACTACCTAGCTGGACTACACCTTTCTGTTGAATACTGAGAAAAGTTAGGGCACGCATACACACTCCCACATCACAATAATCATGACAGCAGCTATTTTTGCCCACGACAAATCTTCTAGGGTCGAAGTTGCCTCCTTGTCTTCCATTTTTAAAGGTGGGAGTAATTTGTAAGGAGCATTCTGCGTTCTGGCACAATTCAGTTGGAAACCTACTGGCTTCCCCGGCATCCTATGATTCAGCAACAAGAAAGGCAGGTAGCATAGCCAAGGCTGAAAGACTGGTTTTACAATCCACTTAATTCCCTTGTGCACATATGTAGCCTAATCCTAATCTACCCTTTAAAACTAAAATAGAAGAAAAGGATTAGACAAATACACACACATGCTTGTATTAGGAAAATAAAGAATGGATGTTACATCCAGTAGAAACAAACTCCATGAACATCCCTGAATGTTTCTTCAAGTGTATAATATTTACTATTTTATGTGTTAGACAACTGAAAGGATGTTAAAAAGGAAAAGGAAAATTAGGCATTGTGCATTTATAGCATTAAACAGCATCAAATTCACTGAGGACATTCCAGCTCCAAAGGGGTGGAAGAGCCCAAAAGCAAAAAAAGAAAAATCTGGTCACCTGTGATCTGACAGGCCCAGAAAATTGTGTAGCAATATATGAAACTCTATTGCTTTTAACACAGATTTAGAAGAAATTCTATTTGCCAGAATGAACAGAAAAATAATTAAACTTATTACTGTGTCAGAAGTTTTCTACTTTTCATGCTAGTGATTAACTGCTGGCAAAAATTAGTTTACATGTCTTGCATCTTTAAGAGCTATCTATGTCTACTGCCCTCTGGACAGTTTGGGTCTCTTAAATTACATCTACTGCCTAAGAATTTTAATAACTGATTCAGTGATTGATATGTTCTGGATCATTAGGAGCTGAAGACAAAGAAAGCAGCACTTCAGTGTTTACTACCAAATAATGGTTTTAAGTAAATATCCAAAAAAAGAAAGAAGTCGTCTTCAGCGGAACTGAAGCTATCTGGGCAAAAATGATCTCACTTTTTTTTTTTTTTTTTTTTTTTTTTTTTACCAAAACAGGAGTTTCCTAATGGGATTTGGAAAAACTCTTCACAGACCATGCATGTGAGGGGAAAGAGTGGTGTGAGGGGGAGATCTTTTAATCCAAATTGTTTCACATAGGATTATATGATATTGCACAAACTTGCTAAAGTTACATAAGAAAATTATAGGCAGAGCTAGACTCTCGTATCTTCACTCTGCTTCTAGAGATCTTCAGTAAGCCTATCACAAGGCACTAGAGGCCCAAATATAAAAGGACTAATCAGTGCGGGTAGGAATATCAGAATCGGATCCTACACTCTTTCCAAAGTGAAATCTCATAGCTTTTCACTAAAACCCAGGTCTGACTTTCAAAAAATTGGAAGAAAATTGAAGAAAATCCCAGAAAATGTGTTTTTTGAAAGACACATCCGCAAGCTATTTTCAATTACTTACATGCTAGCTAACAATTCTCTTAAGTTTTTTCCTTTTGGGTAAATTATTTTTGTGTAAATTGGTGTGAAAAGTCATGGTAAAGTAATAGAGAAGCACTGAATTTACTGACTGCTAGTCTGATTTCTTGATCCCTAAGAAGTTCGGTGTTTGGTTGTGAAGAAAGCTGCAGTAGATAGTTGATATCAGAACAGAAACTACACCATTTTAACCACGGTATGCAGAGTCAGGAAAAGGGAAATAAGAAGACAGAGAAGTTGTGACAGAAACTGCAGTCAATATAGAGAGAAGGCGATGGCAATGGCCATGTCTAATCACGCTCCTGACTACTTAAAACATGCACTGGATGACACAGAGAACTGAGATTTCCACAGCATAATGAAGTTTGAGAGAAGCACAATCTCTGATGCAACAGTTTTTCTACCTGATGTATACATTAGAAGGTCCTCTAGAACTTGAGCCACCATAAATATCAAAATCACAAAGCGATAACACTGAGGTAATGGAAACAGCAGAAAGATGGGTTAGAGCGATCCAGCAACGTCACAAGCACTGATCAGCAAAATACCTGACACAAATTCCAACGCCCATGAAGGAACGCAGCCTTGTCAAAACCCATGCTTCTAATTTGAAAATACATCTTCATTTGTACGACTGCTGAGCTGGCATTAACCTCACCACTCCAGCTGGAATGGGATGCCTGAATCACAGAAGAGTATGATTTACAGATTTTACCTCTTTGTTGGGTAACCAGAAAAGCTCCCCAGCTACAAGCATGTTCTTGAGCAGGAATGGTGTGCAAGGTGAAGGATGGAGGAGCACACATTGGCTCATGCACCATCAAATGTTCTGCAAAGACTTTTTATTACACAAAAACCTGTACAGGTGTCTGTGCATCTCATCAGTTTGACTCATTTAATGCCACATGGGCACTCTCAACAGTAAGCAGTCATTAAACAAACACCATTGCTTACAGTTCACTGTGTTTTTCCATCTGTGGATTGGCTGAGAACAACTAATGGAAGCATTTGCTACCCAAGATTTGTTTTCCAAGTTGTACGGATCAGCCTGATAAGCCAAACAAGCTTAGGAGAATTGTTTCTGGAATGGAAAACAATGATTTGTATTGGAAGAATGTTTTAAAAAACCTGGCGTTTCCCTATGTGGCACAATATAACGTGTGAGTATGAACAATACACAAACAATCTCTAAAGAAAGCCTAGCCTCGTTATTTGATGAGTAATTCAAGGCTATAGCTGCAGTTACAGGACTGTCTGTCTAGGCTAATTTAGCCTGCTGTCATTTTGCTATGAAGAGATTTTCAGCATTTTGGAGTTCTGAGTCTCATGGGAGAAGGGAACACTTTTCACGAGACACGGCAATTAAGCAGTATTAGCAAATATTCAAATAATTTCAGCCTGAATGCTGCTCAGTGCAGCCCTAGCCCTGAAGGTTAAAATTATTATTTAACTCCTTACTGACGACATCTGCCCAATTTTAATCTTGTTGCACACAGGGCATGGTGGGGTCCTTTACTCTGTAAATGGGTGAAATAAATCCACTGCAGATTTACGAGCATAGGAACAGAGAATGGGAAAGTACTATCAAAGTTACTGAACGCCATCCCTTGCAATGGCAGGATTGGATGGAGTCACAATTCCATCCACTAAGAGAACCAGGAGGGAGTAAGCAACCAGTGGCATTAGAAGGGCAGAAGCAGGCTCTTAAATTAAGGTTCATCAGCCAAAGACTGGTAGAGACATTGTTTTTCCTACTGTACTACTAATCATTATGTAAAAGGCATGACTTCCAGTTTGCAAACTTAATGTTCTTATGCCCAGAGAATTTCTATGGGCAAAATTTAAATTGCTTCAATGCTTGTAGAAGGCACACACAGCAGCAGTATAGATACAAGCAGTGCCTGCTCAGGTAAACAGTGCGGTGCAGTAAACTGCCTTCTCCAAAAGCTCAGGAACCTCACTTCTGATATTTTTACCACCGGATGGAACCATCAGCCTTTGAGAGTTATTTTAGATACCGGTTAAAATGCATCTGATATCAGCATGCAAATGGACAAAAGCCCACTGTCGTTTCCAGAATCAAAGGTCTCACATACAATGCAAACTGTCTGATGTATTTTGGGTAGGCACCTCCTGATGACCTTCAGGACTAAAATGATCACAGATTCACCTCCTGACTGTGTGCCAGAGGTGTGTCTTTAACATCCAGGTAGACAGTTGGTGAAAGCTGACAGATAAAATTTGGCAAATCAAGATCTGCTTGATAGGTCGTTTTAGTGTCTGTTTGCAAAGTAAGTACCGCATTCCTGGGCATTTCAGTTGTCAGCCATGTTTGAGCAGATCGGCCTCCAAAAGTAATCTGATGGACGGCAAGAGAGAAATTGTGTAGACACGAAAGGTTTTGCTGCGTGGTAGGTGACACACAGGAGGACTGAGTAAATCCAGCAAATACACCACACAAATGAGAACAGAGAGTCACAAGGTCCCGCAGACGGCTCTCGTGCCCACGGCGCAGCAGTAGCACCGCATCATGGCACAGCAGCACTAGCCAACTCCTGAAAACACAATAGCTGTACTGGGACAGTGACACCACCGCTCCAATATGCTCAGCCACTGCATGGGATATGGTGTAAGGGAGAACTTTGTAGAGTGGAGCTGATGGTTGGACTCGATGATCCCAAGGGTCTTTTCCAACCTAAATGATTCTATGATTCTATGTTTTGATATCCCCTTGGAAGTACCAGTTCCCACTGAGATTAAATTTCACAGAGGAATATAGCCTGCTCCAGCCCATTTTGGTTTGGTTGACTTGAGGAAGTCCACCGCATTGAAGTGGATGGCTGCAAACGTAGCACAAGATACTTGCCTCCCAATTTTGGTTTTGAATGGTGGGTATTTGCAGGAAAGAGACATTAACACTGTCCTATCATTGTCTTCTTCAGAACAGCAAAGTCTGAAAACTTCTAGTAGAAAAACACTCTGGCATTTTACCGATAGGGAGGAAACTGAAGAAACAAAAAAGCAGAAAATCTACACTCCAGAAATGCCAGAGAAGTATTCTGGTGAAAGGAAGTGGATGATACGACAAGGCGGCGGTGGCAAAGAAGATGAAGACAAAGATGAAGAAAAAGGTCAAGGGGCCCTAGGATCATTTTTTAACCCAGTTTTTGCTCATTGCAGCAGAAATAGAGGAGATTTCTCTTGAAACTTATCTTCCATATCTATATTACTACTGCACCGTTCATTTGGAGTGTCCTCTAAGGCAAAAGCTATTACACGTGCAAATGAAGAAACTATAACCTATGGAGCTAGGGAGCCGCATTTCAGCTGTGGAAGAAATTATTGGACCTTTTTATAATTACATGACATTTAAAAAGGGTGTTGAGATGTCTCATACTGTAAGATAGTGGCTTGCACATAGTATTGACAGTCAAGAATTTACAAGTTTTACCACATTTTTTCATAATTTACTCCATTTTGGCAAGAATATCACTTCAGTCACCACCTTCCTTAAACAGATAGAGCTAGGCACTTATACATATTTTGAAGAACATAGGTAAGTGTTTGATGCCTCTCACCTGCAGTATGCATCAAATTGAATAAGACCCGTTAACTAAACATTAAAAAACTACTGAATTTTTCAGGAAGAAAGTAGTGTGGGATGTGACGCAGCAGGAGAACTGAGTATGCTCCACTTCACAGTCCACTGCCAGACTTCTCAAAAAAAGGCAGCTCAGGCTGAATATTTTTGAAGGCAAATATTCAATACCTGATTACATTTTATGAGGATACAAATGATGACACCGTATCCCAACATTACTAAAAGGAGTACAAACATTATCGAACCATCTGTACAACTCAATCTTTCTTTTAAACACTCTTTTACAAAAGCAAAGTAGGCAAAGAAGACATTTTCATCTTAACAAATTGAAATTCCAGCCCGGCATAAGCAGGGTAAGTCAAAGTATTATTTCCATGCAGTCATTCAATAAAAGTCTACTATACATCTCAGTAGGATAACCGAGGGCAGAAGAAGGAGTTCTGTACTTAAGATCCAGGTGAAGTATTTGTCATATTTAATCACACTACAAATTCATTAAAATCATAAGTCATGACAAGTATTATCATTAGGGAAATCAGAATGATAAAAATTGTATTTTTAACAGTATTAAATGTCCTTGAACTCTGTATGCAGTAGTACTCTATTTGCTCCTTTAACTAAAATATTCACTATCAACAAAGTAAACAATTTACTTTGTATTTACAGTATATTTCTATACCAAATGTTAACTTACATGCGTTTGCTTACTAGCAGCTTCTCAAGATATTGGTGTTACAGAACATCAGTGTTTCATAGTTGTCAGCATGAGTAATTCAGGTTGATGTTCAATAAGGCGGGTTTGTTCACCTCAGCATGTGAAAATCTGAAGTGGGGTTTGTAATTCATCCCTTGAAAGTGCGCAGTAGCACTGATAGGATCAGTAAAAGTAAAGAAGGCTCATTTTACTTTAAAACTGGAGCATTGGTAATTGAGGTCTATGTTCAAGTTGCCTTCCCTAAAGTGCACAAGCATCCTTAGGCCTGTGCTCTGATCACTGAGGGAAACTTTCACAGTTTGATCAGCTTAATATGTACAAACTCACAGTTTAAAATGTTTTTTTTCTACATTCTCCAAATCAAAGAATTTGTCCCAAATACAATCAATTGCCTTACTTAAATATGCTAGAATCTATCAGGCTGTGAAATGGTTTGGCAGCAGCTTTCCATATAAACTGAAACCTCTGCAAACACCAAGCACAATATTTTCCAGCTTTCCAGCAGTTATCATTCCATCCCTTATTTTTCAAAGAAATGGGGACAGACATCAAATAAATGGTTTGAAATAGTCCTGGTAAAATTATACTCAGGCTCAAAGTGGCAGACAACCCAGGTCACATTTGTTCTCCCTTGCCTTAAGCTTTTTATTATGCAGCAAAGTTTTTCCTAAACATGCCTTGCAACCCTGATTAAATTTAATTATGCTTTAGCTGTTATCCAAATAACTTAAAATGAGTAATCTTTGTGATTAACAAATATAGTAAGATTGCAACTTCCAACCCAGTTGCATTGCACCTCACACCATTTTAAATCTTCCATAAATACACATGTAGTTAGTTAAATGACTAGCAGTTCACCGAGTGGACAAGCACTGAAGAGCCCACGGAAGGGTAAACTCTGACTGTAAATATGCATGACATACATAGGCATTTATCAGTTCTTAATTCGGTTTCATTGTCTGAAAAAAACATAGCCTATTGCACATATGCAAATAAAATTGTCAATTACAACAACAGATGTCTTCAAAGTATTCCACACTGTAGCCAGGTTTCAGGTAATAATGACACTAAACTACGCTGTCTGCACTCTTGATAAACACCATGTAGAAATCGGAATTCCCTACAAAAATACTAAACGGTGGGAGTATTATTCATTGTGTTTTCTCAAAAATATACGGTCAAGGGATTTCAACACAACCTGTTTTGTTGCCATTCTCTATGAAGTGCCTGAAAATTTAAATAACGTGTCTGAGCTTTAGAGCTGTCTGGCCAGAGAGGTCTCACTGGGAGGAGGAATATTAATCATGGTGTCTTTCAGATAACGTGGAGCCCTTCCTTCTCCAGCATTTTCAGATATGCTTATTGTAGATACACATCTAGAAATACCTCTGAGAGCTCTGGGCACATAGCTGGTAAGAAAAACAGCTACAAAATTAAGGGCTATCCACTTCTATAATCAAATCTTTCCACCCCCTACCAGAAGGGAAAATTGAACTTAGTTTTATATACAAAGGCTTGATGGCAGACTGAAAAATTACTTTACAGAGCCTGCATAATGTGCTTCTTGTGGTCACTTACGACTTATATTATTCCAAATTCCCATCAAGAAGGACTTTGTAGGACCCTGCATAAAGACTTTTCAAAGGACCAACTCCATGAGAGAAGAGTCAAAAATAATGTCTGCTTCACTAAAAATTCCAAGGAAAATTAAATCCTATCAAACTCCCGCCATTTTTAACAACTGTATTTTTTTCTTTCTTTTTTCTTTTTTTTTTATGTATGATGAACTTCCAAGTTCACCCCTGCAATTCTGCTTCTCAGTCCTGACTACCTCTCTCTGATTTCTTATCCCATCTATATGCTTATGGGCATATAGTCTTCCAGACTAGAGAAGCTCTGTTCAGAGGTACATACCATTACACAGAAGCTCAGCATAAAAAGGAAAGGTACAGGAAACAAACTCTGGGTTTGGAATCATATAAATTACAGAAGAACTCCAGGTTTTTTAGAATTTTCTAGCCCATATAGTTGCAGAAAAAACCCTTAAAAAAGTCAATTCTCACTGCTCAAAATCCATAAAACAAGAAAACGCCTAACAAATTGTTTTTCTACCTGACAAGCACTAATACAATTCAGCCTTGTAATCAGTTTCAAGATGCAATAGCCGTCATTAAACTTCGCATCTGGCATCTGGCCGTAAAAGAGAGCGCTGCCGCGCTCCCGCTCTGCGCTGCGCCTTCGCCAGGGGATGCCTGCCCAGCCCAGCCCTCCGCTCCAGCGCTGGCTCTCTCATTTAGCAGGGAATACAGATTTCACATTGCCCCAGTTCCACTCTACGTTCTTGGAGGTTAAGATCATGTCACCAATATGATTTAGAACCTGATGCAAAAATTTATTGAAGGCAGCCAGTGCTGGATCGGTTTCTCAAAGGCAAGTATTAGAAGTCTAACGCTTCTACATTCTCAGTCATTTGGCAGTGGCAAGTATCACAGTGGTGTTGAAGAAATAAGGTTTGCTCAAATGACATATGTACATCCAGAATTATATTGTTCAAAGTTAAAAGGTGAGTTTAGAAAACTAAAAGACCTGAATGCTACCCAGTTTGCTCCCCGTACATTCGTACCGACAAACATCTACAAAAACACTGTGGAAGTCATCTCCCCAAGAGCCTCTGCTGACCTGGGCTCTCCAGTCTTGACATTCAGACACAACGCAGGATTGACCACCTTAAAGCTTCACATCTCTCCTGAAGTTTGTTTTTTTTAAGGAGTCTGCTGCTGTTCATTTGATTTCATGATCGATTTTAATAAACAGGTGAAATTCACTGATGCCTCAACCTTGGAGCCAAAGCCAGCAGACCACACTCTGCTTCACCTGCAACGCCCACACACAAACCAGTCGAAACCAAACGAAGGGGCACAGGAAAAGAGCATAAGGCAGATTATTTTATAAGGGCTGAAAGAACAAAAAAACAAATATAAAAAAATCCTGCCAAATGAAGGGAGAGAGGTTTTTTGTTTACATATGTTAGAGATGGCAAAAGATACTGACTTCTCCTGCTAACCCGGTCACTTAATATATGAAATTGCTTCTTCCTAAGCATGTTGGTACGCAGTTTACAAATAGAGACTTCCACTGCTTAACTGTCAATCTCCTCCACAGCCTGACATATCCCACTGACCAACTCTCCCTCACATTTCTTCTAAACCACTGCCATATAGATTATTCGTATGGTGTGTCTCCTCTAATGACTCTGAATTGCTCTTTATCTTTTCAGTATCTGTACACTGCAAGCAGAGATTATCTCAGGATTAGGGTGTTAATTTAGAGCATATCAAGTGGTCAGAGAAACTAGTCTTGTGCTTGATCTTATGTCACTTGAACCTTAAGGCAATTTGCCATTCTTTCACTGACAGGTAAACAATTTCTAATTAATTATTAGCAGTTATTTTGACTTTCTTTTCTGATCTTCCTACAGAAGGTTCATTCCGGTTTTAAAATTTAAAATGTAGAAGAGACTATGCGGCATAAAACAAAATGCTAGTAGTTAATACTGTACGTAACAGTGATGCTGCACTTGAATTAGCCAAGTATGAGAACAATGTAAGGGAAAAATAAGGCTTTACTCATAAAGTGTTTTAGTCTTGATCTTTAAGTATAGGGCCATTTATCAAATTGTATTTTTAAATGGACCATGAATCTTGAAACTGTATCTATTAAACTCCTCCACAAATAAATAATTTTAAAAGCGTTTCTTCCCCAATAACACCACCAAGTCAGGAAAGCACTTTTATTTAGCAATTCATTTAGCATCATTTAACTCTGCTGACCAGGGTGTGCCTCACAGCGATGCTGAACCCAGGCCTTAAAACGTCACTGCCAGTTTGAAGAACCCTGGCAAGGCTCTGCCCTCCGTCGCCGCCCTTCCTGCATGGCTCTGCCACATATAAACCAAGTAGAAAGGACTCCTGCCACAGCATGAGTGGAATAGCCGGGATGCTGTCATTTCCGAGGTGATTTTCAGTAAATGAACCGAAAGAAAATTCCTGCAGCCGTATTACAAATCGGGGGCCTTCGGGCTGCGCTCCTTCAGAGGCTACGCAGGCTTCAACGGAGCAAGGAAATGCTGGCGACGCTGACCCAGAGCACACACCGCCTTTCTTTTAGATTTTCCCTTCCCTGCTGCGATCATTCTTTGAAGCGGGTACACGGGGCAAGAGGGGAAAAGGGTTAAAAGACCACAGATGCCGCAACATCCCACAGCCTGGGGTACGTGGTGCTGGTCCCCCACCAGCAAATCCTCGGGGAAGGCTCCCGGGAGGGAGCAGTCCCTCATCACTCACAACACCGGAGCCATCAGCTCCTCCTGCCATTTCTCAAATGCATTTAACTGGGAGAGTTAAGTAATCTCAATTTGATTTAATCTAGTGGCTCTGGGGGGGCAGTAAGTATTTCAAGCTCTATCTAATTTCTGGGGAAAGCGGTAGATTTAGGATTGGAGGAAGAATAATGTATTGGTTTTTTTCCTGACTTTACATTTCTCTGCTTCTTCATGATACAGAAAAAAAATAAAAATAGCAAGATAACTTTATCTTTTAAAATAGCTTCTATTCCCAAAAGGTGAAGCTGCATTTGCTCACACTACCGCTCAAGAACACGATAAAGACATTTAAGCCAAAATGAAGAATTCTAGTCAGAAATCATCCACGCTTTTAACAGATGACAACGAAGGGATTAGGAATTTATGACTCTAATCAAGGTAGGTTCTCCACATTAAAGAAATCATCTTCAATTAACAGAGCAGAAAACCTACACAGAGCCTCCAGAGACTCTTTGGGTGGCTCTGGGAGTGTGGAAGTCACTCACAGTTTAGTGGCCGCTCCTCTGCGTTACGATATGCACCATGTGCCACTGCAGTAAAGGAACTTGTAACAAACTTCATTGACACTAGCATTAGAAATTTATGATGAGCTCTCCCAAGTATAAAAGACCATTTACAATGACTGACAGAAGGGAGAAGGTTAGAATTGCTATTACTTTTATCAGACTCTGCAGTAAAAACAATGAAAAAATATACCTTAGAATTTTAACCGCAACTTGTTAGTAAGTAAAAGTCTCCAGCTGGTTTTGAAAACTTTAAATACTGAAATTGCATGAAAGAAAGGAATACATAATTTTTTTTTTCAGTGCCACTTCTCTACATTTTGCTTGCAGTCATCTAATTTATTATTAAAAAATACTCAGCAACTCTGGAAAAAGGAAATATACATCAAAATAAACATGTTTTTTAGCTGATAAGCTTATCCAAGTAAGTACGGAGAAAAAAAAGCTCACAGTGGGAATGAAAACAGGAGTTAATTTTACTAGCGCTACAGGTCAACAAGAAAGATACTCGTTAAAACAATATTGTTTAACGTGCAGGAACAAACACCACTGTTGAGTGAAACAATACAACATTTAGTGTTGGTTCATCTTACTTACTCCTCTTTAAGAACACAGAATTATCCATGATTTTACCTTTCTCAAACGTTAACTGGATTTGCAGAAGACTGAGTGCAGCACAGGACTGTACCTCGGAGGCAAATGCCTACCTTTACGAGGAGAAGCAGTTCAGACACTACAAAAATGCATGTGAGCTGTTCACGCAGAAACACGATCCGAACAAAAAGCAAAATGTCATTTTGAAAAATTCAATGACAACAGGCCAGGACACATTTATGTAAAATGTTCAAAGTCTGCCTTTGTTTATTTCTAAAATTATGAGATATCTTAAAGGAAAATAAAATGAAAACTCAGGCAACTAATGTTCTATTAAGCAATCAACAAGTTATAAATAATTACGAGCTTATCTATGCACTACTACATGAATAATTTTCACAGTTATTTTACCCTAACATACACACGGTACTGCTAGTCTAATGCCTTGGTTTAGATACAGCCAAAATCAAACAAAATAATTTTTTATGTCAACATATTTTTAGGGGCCACTACAGAGAGACTTTTGAAGTTGGGATTTTTGCTTGCCTATTTTGTTGTATTCTTCCGTGAAATGATTCTAAAATCAACATGTTTCTAAAATATTGATCCTAAGATGCGTTTTGTAATCATAATTCCAGTCAATTTAAATAGATTATTTTCCCCATTTCTATAACTAATAAAGTTTAAGCGATGCCACGCTGACACTAAATTATTTCACGTACAAAGGAAGAAAATACACTTGCCAAAAAGAAGAACCTGAACAAAACCTGGGTGTTCCACAGAGGGGTGACTAAATTAGATCCATAACCTTGTTCTACTGTACCCAATCTCAGCTGAACTATTGAAATGTAGCATAATAGAATACCATTTTATTTTCCTACAGGAGATAATATACAGCATCTTAAAAAAAAAAAAAAACAAACCAAAACCTAATTCCTGATGGATATAAAATGTCACAGTATCACTACTTTCAGAAGTGAGGTATTGCAGATAGAGGCACACATGTTGGGTCATGGGATGATTTCAGCGAAGGAACGAGTTTGCCAGCTGCATCAGGTGGATGACAGAGGGAGCCGGCCACCGCCTGAGTCGCATGTCGTGTGTCAGCATCAAAAAGAGGAAAAAAATACCTTCTGCAGCAATTCAGGAGGTTCTGGCAAGAAGGCAGCTCACTGCTTGCTACAAGCAGCCTCACTGGAAGACAGCACTGAAAAGGCTGCAACTTCAAGACAGGCTTTCAGTTTCCATTGGAATATTCCCTTTCCTCCTTACAATAATTCACTATTATATATAGCTACGTATGTTACTGGGGATGTAAAATATATACTTCCTGTGATGGCTAAAGTGTAAAAAAACTTATTAAATAAATCTGTTGCAAAAATCAGTGTGCATATTATGCATCAAACAGGCGATTTGGTCTCTATTTTAGAGTAATTTCTAAAACTGACTTGCTGCCCCAGCGGCAACCACTCTAATGTAATGACATGGTCTTTACAAATGCCACATCACAAATGCACGCACCTGGAGCTACTTTCCTGAGCCTGGACTGTAAGCATGACAGCAGGATGTTGAAGAGTATGAAATTATCCCAGTATGGCCCCAGTAATAAGTCTACCCTGAGAGTCGAGGGCTTTCTGTGATTTTTGCGATACCCGTGGTCTTACCTAGGAATTAATAGCCCAATCCAAGCATGCATCAGCTAATGACTCTTACCATCCCGGTGTAGAAAAACACGCTTAGTCAGACTCCGCTTGAGTTCAGCCGGCTTGCTGTATGTTTAAGGACAGGCTGTTACGTCTGTACATACACCCTTGGCTGGTATGACCAGTCCTGACGCTACGCCTCTCATCCTAGACTTCATCCGGCAAAAGATCCTAACACCCCTTCGCATCCGCCCCTGTCCAGACTAAGGAGGACCAAATACTGACCCACATATTCTTCATACACTCATTCAGTTAACTTAATAGAGCAAATAATACTCTAAAATCAGCAGACCTTTTGTTGAGGGGATGTAACTTCACAAAGGATCATAAAGGTCTGCCTGATAGGGTATATTCCTACCCTACCTTTTGAGATTAGTCAGTCAGAAGTGATTGCAACTACAAATCTCCAGAGAAATATTTAATAGGCATGTAATATTTACTTCTCTGAAAGTATCCGATGCAACTGCATCCCACTGTGGAGGACTACACTGTCCACAGAAGCCTCTTTGGAAAAAAAATTAACAAATAAATGAGCGAATAAATAAATAAACAAATAAACGACCAAGCATATCTCCGTAATAAATTGATTTCAAGCAGAGATTTGCTGGAGCGTGACATAGGATATAGTTACAAAGCAAAGGTGTGATCATCATGTGCTAAAATGCTGGTGCTACCTGCGCTGGATAAAATAACAGCGAAAGTGAGAACTTGAAAGCTCAGGCTTCAATACACTCCTGCATTCCTGGAGTTAGCTCTGCCATTGCTACTACATGCTAGTAAATAAATAAAGGCTATTCTAACTCTTTATTTTCCCACTTGTACCGAAGAGATTCAGCAGGCACACAGATGCCAGTTTTGTTACGCACGCACTTCTATTTTGCTAGGAGTGCTTAGCACCATAATGAGTATTCTAATAGCACTATAGTTGTTTTCACATTGCTAAAAAGTACTATGGCATCAAAATTATACTTTGTCTGCCAGAATATATTGATTTTGACAAAATGCCATTTAGGAAAAAAAAAACTGTTTGAAGAAAATCAATGTTTTGTTGCAATATTTCAGTAAATATTTCAGTATAGTTTCATATTAAATTAGCACTATATTGAAAAAAAAATCAGCATTACAATAAAAAACATTTTGACTGCTCCCAAGAAATATTTTTTAAAATACGTTCTATTGAAAATATTCAAATATGAAAATTTTTTGATTCTGGGCCAGAACAAATGTGTAAATAATAAAATTGCCATTAAGTGGACAGTCCGGTTCCTACACAACTCCCTTAATTAATGTTTTGCATCTGGAAGTGACCTCAAGAGAAGACTCACATTACAGTAAGTCTACCGCTTGGTGTTCTCCTCCCATACACTCCAGACTTCTTCTGGAAAGCTTCTACAGTGGCTCTTCATACCCTGCAAGAATAAGAGCTCTAATTCCTCAAAATGCACCTTGTGCCTGTTGCCTGCCTACCTGATCGCAGCAGGAATCCACACTGGAGTCTGACAACTCACAGCTATGGTTAAGAAGGGGTGGAGAACGTATGGACACTTGTGACTCCTCTTGCACCATCTGGTCAGCAACTTTTGCCAAAATAGTCTTGGAAGATCTTGAAACAACTCACCAGAGAAGAATTTGGGCATTTCACCGCATCACAATAGAGGGAGAAAATGACTGTGAAGATTAGCTTCTCTCTCTGTCTCCCCGCTCTCCATTCTCATTATTTTGCTCTGCACCATACCTGAAGCGACGATGATTGATTTATCTGGAAAACTCTATAGCAGTACCAGGGTAGACAACAGTGAAGAAGATGCTGTTGTGAAGAACATGAGGAAGCACTTACTGAGAAGACAGTGTGTCAGTGAAAGACCTGTGTGTGTAGTGGGAACCACAGATTATGTCTGAACTGAGACACGCGGGAACTCGTTGCCAACTCCTGAATAAGGGTTCATGTCTCCAGGCACCATACCCAAGAATGCCCTGACCACAGGAAAAATATCCTCTTTTCCACCTTTTTATGATGCAAATAAAAATTATATTGCCCATTTTAAGAAAAGCAATACTTAATCCTGATCTCTAATCGATTTTCTGACCTAGATTTCACGATGACATACATTCTGAAGCTTTATCTTTTCGGAAAGGGAGGAGTGGTGAGTTCTTGAAAGAACACTGCACCTGCTCTCAATTCCTATTCTGCATCAAAAAATACAGATTTTAACAGCTTTCAAAATGTATTACAGTTTCTTTTTTTAAAGTTCATTGAAGTCATCAGAAACTCTCATCTTGGGGATTACACACTCCTATATCTTACACTGTAGAACTCAGTATTGTAGGCAAAAGGAGCTTGAGGAAAAGTAGTTTCAGACATAAATTAATCCATGACTGAATATCCAAAGACATTCGGATTTTCTCCTCCTGAATTCACAGTAACATAATTCAAACATTACTTCAGAAAGATTTTTGAGGACTAGTGCGATTTAAAGCAAACAAATTGCTGCTTTGAGATTTCCAGACTGGAAAAGTCCAGAAATTTAGGGGAGAGTTTACAGTTTTTTCCCTTTTATAGTCTCAGACAGACACGCAGTGCTTTATACTGTTTGTACACTGAAGTTTCCTGGCATACAGAAGAAACAGTTGATGAAAGCAAGCAACTTCCAGAAATCCGCATGATAGCACGGAAGTAAATTTCACTGCAATATCAGTGATTAACACTGGACATCTTTGGGGATTTAACGAGTGCAACTAACAACAATGATGGCGCACGTTGTAATAATATGTTGTAAAAAGTATGATCTACAAGGAAAAATGTGGCCAAAACCTATACATAGTGATATCTTTTATCTAGGAGTACATTAGCTAAATAACTGCAATCATTTATTTTAATATCCTTTAGCTTAAGCATTAAGAAACCAGCTGCAACCACAGATATTCCTGTACTGAAAATTATGAAGGCTGGTAGATTTTTCCAGGGAAGTATTGCTTTTTTATGCTATTCATTGAACATCTGATACTAGCCATAGTCAGAGATATGAGGCTGGGCTAAGAGACATTTGGTATGAGCTGATACAGCAATTCTTACACCTGTTTACAACTGCTTCTTGTGAACGGCGGAGAAATGAGAATAAAGATGAAGATATCACTTCCCAACTAGTTGCTAATTAAGTGATGAATAAATAACACATCAGATGGGAATGTGCTTCAGTGTCCCAAAATGAAATGACAATTCATCCTAAAAATGGGAGTCAGTATGGCTTTGAGTTATCTATATTAGCACTGTAGCTCTAATCGGGAACGTGCTTTTGAAGTGAATGTGCCAGTGGGTCTCCCTTACTATACCTTGATTCACGCTGCAAAGCTGTTTGGGAGCATGACAACTTTACTCCTTTGGGATGGACCCAAACCAGAGGCACTCTCCATAAGGATACCTAAAACTCCAACCACAACTCACCATGCAGCTCACTGAACCAAACCAGAACTACTTCTACAAAGTAAACTCCCAACAGAAGCATTTAATGTGGACATCGGCCACCCAGCTGCGTTCTGCAGATCTCCACCTACTGGGTTGTGTGGTACCAGCCTTTGTCACCAAGAACTGGACCATATCTCATGAAAGCAGGGTCTGTCACTGGTCTGCTGAAGGATGCTTCCTTCACACGCTTCCTTGTCTGTGGCACACCATAAGACTGTTGAACTCCTTTAGATGGAACTTTGAGACCTATCAGTGAAAGGCAATTTCCACAGTTATTTCAAATGCATGGTTAACATGACATTCTGGTAATCAGTTCCCTTACAGTGGTACAGCATTGTACCTTGGCTTCGTAAACTATCTACAACCCGCCCACAACTCACTCGTCAAGCTCTTCACTAAAGAATAGAGACATTTGGGCAGAATCAGACCCTCTGGAGCCCATGAGCAGCTGGAAGGTCAGCCCGCAGAGCACACAGGTAGGTCAGTGCAGAGAAGGCATTCTTACATGAAAATCTTACAGATTGCTGCTATAAATGGAGATGTCATTCGGCTTCATTCTCCACTGACGTGTTTCCAAAATAGACAGTTTCCCACTTTTGTTAACAGAAAGCCTGCAAAATAATTCTGCATAGCATTAAAAAAAAAATTACCTGGTTTGATAAGTACACATCAAACAGATGTTTATCTGTGTTAATTCTACTGACATTTTCTCCCTCATCTCTCACGCACACTGAATATCAAATATTTCCTCGGAGTGCTACAAGCGAAAGAAGAAAGAAAGTTTGCACCGCAGAAAGGCTCTGATGGTGCCAAGGATGAAAAGCGCAGGGTGGTGGCATCCGGACAGCTGGCCATCGCACCCAACAGGGGCAACCTGCCAGCGCAGCATCAGCTATAGGTGTGAGGCCTGTTGAGTCCAGAGTCATGCATTTCCTTCAGGAAAAAATTCTTTGGGAAAAGCTGAGCTGCACACATCACTGGGGCCTTTTGTCACAGCAAACTGTGGGGAATTTTCACCAGCTCTGAATTCCGGCTGAGAATTAACCCTCGTTTAAAAGTCCAACAGGTGTGCCTTAGCGAGGATGTTTAATAAGGCTCAATGCAGTACAGCCAGTACATCTGGTTAAAAGAAATAAAAAAAAGAAGAAGCTGAATTTATTAGGCTTATAGGTCAGTATATAAATTTCTCAAAGAGACTCTATGGCTATGTCTCTACTAGTGTATTAAATGTGATGAGAATATTAAACACATACTCTAGCACTGAGGCCATCTGGCAAGAACATTTCGAGTCCTTACTATTAGACCATCTCACCCTCCAAAAAGGGGTGGCTGTAGGCTAGCTGGGTATCAGAAGCATCTCTGGCCCGTGCAGACTCCTGAGCAACGCCTGGGAAGCCTTTGAGGGAGCGTCAGTTGGCAGGGGCTGAGACCACCCCAGGAAATGCTCCAAGGATTTATTGGTAGGGTTGGTTGGACTTCCAGTACTTGGGAACGTTTTCCAAAACTCTTTACTAACATGGAGCAGCCTACTGGCAGCAGGGTCTGCATGTGCGTCCCCCTGCCTTTTTTGTGTAAGTACACACACACACGTCAGGGAAACTCAGTTCCTGGGGATATTTCTTCATGGTCCGGCAGTAACTGCTGAACTGCAAAGTCTTGAATACTTACTTTAGGATGTACACTAACTCTAAATGACACTAAGCCTCTGGAGATTATTGAATAATTAATAAAACATTTTTTCTCCCCTTTTATCAGTGTCTAATGTTCTAGTATGTTTACTCCCATGAAGGGAAACCAAGAAAAAAATGGGTTGGACTTGCTGGTAGATAATAGACACTAAGACAAACAAAACTTTTTATTCAGTTTCTATGTTTTTCACCAGCAGATTTGCTTTAAAAGTATTAAGAAAACAATGTTTTGAAAATGTCTTGATCAGGTCTTCATCAGGTAAAGCTTACAGTCAGAACAGCCGAAGGGAAAAATGGGAAAAGTTGTCTTAAATCACTTTCTTGTTCCTCTGATCCCAAAGCGGCCAGACTGAGCCAACTCCCAGCATGAACTGCAGCAGAGCAAGGACTACAGAAATATGATGCTGCCAAGTCATCTCAGTGTCAAACAGACCCCGTTGCACACAAATTGTGTCCTCTGCTCATCCTGACAAGCTTCTCTCCATATGCCACCTGGACAGAAAGGGGTTATTAGCTCCAGGGAGGTATTTCCAACAGCAATTTTCTTCCCTTCTGGAAGGAAATCCTCAGCTTCTTATTTACTCTCTTGCACTGAGACAACAACCAACAACTATACTCCAGAAAAGGATCTGACTATTTCCTAGACCTCTGGATTAAAAAAGCTCCTTTTCATATATAAAACTTACAGTACAATGCTAGACAATAGATCAGCATGAATCATGACTAAACCACTAACGAGAACACTTGATTAAAAACAACAAAGATAAGCTGGGGACTGATTAATGAAAAAGGGCAAGTTTTAGAAACACATCAGCATTTAAGAACTCCAGCCAATACTCTTGCAAAGCTAAAGAGTAAGTAATACTGTTCGCATGCATATGAAGATACTGAACTGAATACCAGCCACAGTTCTGCTACACGTTTTGCTGCTTTTAGAAAAAAGGCGAGGGCAGAACAAGACCTAAAATTCATACAGATCATGGGATGATCAACCGAAGTAGTGTCTGAAAAAAAGTTCTTCAAAGAAATGAAGATTTTAAGTATATTCAGAATTTAGTCTTGTAATTACATGTAATTCTTCTGCCGTTTTTAACTCACTCTCCACTACTCACAGTGCTGTGGTCCTAGTTTTTCAAGGAATATACATAGGATGGAAGGTATGGCCACTTCTCACCTTTCAAAGCACCTAAAAATTCAGGCTATGATACCTAACCGCCTAAAAACTACAATCTTGGCAATTAGTTGTGTCTGTAGCTTTTGTGGCATCCTATGAAGACATAATGGGATAAGCTGCTGGTCAGGATATGGGCGTTAGCACTGGATTGCTTTGCTTCTGCCAGTCTGTGCAACAGCCCACAGAAGATGGGCCGAAACCTCTTCTCTCTGACTCCCCTGAAATTGCACCACTGCATGTAACAGCCCAACTTGACACTGTATTTTCCCTGGAAGGGAAAGGAAAATGTGCTCCTCAGAAGTCCGATATGACATAATATGCTAAAATAGTCTTCTCTGGAGTTTTTTCAGTCAATCAATAAAGTAAGTGTCTTGGAGGAATACTGAATGCATGTTTTTGATCACGTGGAGATCACAGCTCCTTCTGAGTAACTGCCTATTTACCAATGGTTTTTGTGGAAAACAATAAACATACTCCGTCCCTGCTGAGCAATGATAATCAAATAAAATTGAACTTTCACTCCACTGCGATCTTACAGTAATCTAAAAATTGAACAATTCCCCCTCGAATTCCTTCCCCGTGCTCACTAACTCCATTAGAAACAGTCACAGTTTATAGTATGGCTCACTACAGCAAAAGCAAAGGTAGAAGTAAACTGGAGTATTTTGTTGTAGAGGACTGGTCCCTCAAGTCTTTTAAAGATTTGACCCTTCTTATATTTATTGATACAGCACAAATGTCTGCTACTCAGGTCAATAAAAAAATAAGACATAGCATAGCAGTATCATTAAAAATAAGCATTTTCTCTTTTCAAAGAAATTAACAAGCCTGTACTGACAGCCGTGCCACGCCAGAAGAAACGGAGACACAGAACGAGATTTGAAGCTGAGCAATGAGGCAGGGTAGCCAGCTGTAGGCAAGGGTGTCTTGAAGAATATGAAAAAGCCTAAGTGGCAGTGGGTTGGTTGTGCTGCAAGAACTGATGAAAAAATATCACACCTCTGACAACAAAACGACCGGAGAGTAATAGACATGAAGATTCAGCAAGGGACAACTAGGAGAAAAAGATGCAAATATACTAGTAGTCTCAGTAGAAGCTAGGACAAAATCTGGTTGCAGTGATAGATGACTACAATTCAATGACAGATTGAAAAGTAACCCTGACACTTTCATCCTTTGATTGCCTTCATCAACATTACATCTAGTCAATTCTTCACACCCATTATTTCCATATATCTGAAGATTTATCACTCATCTTTGAAAGGCAGTATTTCATTTTGTGTCCTCTAGAAGCAATTAACTAAATCCATCTTCTGAATCTTCAGCATTGTTACTGCATTATTGCTGTGTTTTAATCAAATTCCTCAGAAGTGATCTGCCATTAAGTATAGATTCATCAGAACATTTTATTTTAGGTTTGCTTTGGTTTTATTATAATGAAGGTGGCCACAATGACATATCAACGTATAAAAGACATACAGGATTCAACAAGCCACACATAGCAGGGTAAAGATGACATTTAATATTGCTCTGTAAATGTTATAATCAAACAGCATATAGCATTGCAAAGAATTTTTAAACTCATTTATTACGACGCTGTGCCGTAGCAAGCATCAGCTACAGTGAAACTCAGGACTAGCTACTTGTGTGCCAGAAAATAGCATTTGTATTTAGCTTAATTCAGCAGTGTTTTCAGGGGGAGGGAGGAAACTAGTTTTCCCACAAAAGATTATTTTTTCTTTTAGACCTTTAGGAAAAGGACTAGAAAAATAACGATGAGAAAAATGGAGCCTCCTGCTTCAGAGCACAATAAATGTGAATAATCAAGAGTCAAGAGGGAAGAGAAAGAAAAATTGCAAAAGATTCATACAGGAGTCTCATGAGATTTGGACACTTTCTTGAGCTATTAAAAAAAATCATTCAGTGACTTTTGGGGAAAAGTAGTAATAAATGACTATGGCTTCTGTCTTAAAGACAGCTGTTCAGTGAGAAGCAGCAGTCGAATTAATAGGCATACTTAGATCTGAGTGGAATAATTCTTTTTTCGGTCAAATCACTTTGCACGTATAGAAGCCTTTGTGCCAGCAGGTTACTAAATGACATTATACATGCGTCTCTGTGGGTAAATTAGAGGAATATAAGGCAAGATACTTTTAGATGTGACTAATGAAGGAAAGGAATAACATGACGAGTGTTAGGGCTAGACTGTTTCTTTAGGAAGGCTAAGCAGAAGTGATCTTCTTTAGAGTTTGAAATTATTTATTTTTTTAATGTAAAGATAAATAAATACTTCCTTAATGGATAACAAGATTAGTTTATGCAAGCTTCTGGCTTCCTTTTCCAAATTACAGAATCAGCATCCAATTCAAAGGCACATAACACCACATAAATGGGAATGCTGGGAAAGACGCAGAGTATCAACCTTGATGCAGTACTTTACAATCAGGTTAATAATATATGAGCATGCAACTGAAGTGGGTCTACTGGAAAGATAAGCTGATCAACTATCCTAAATGCATTTTCTCATTCAGTGCCCATTTTTTCTTCCTTTTTTTTTTTCCTGTCCATTTAAGGGGGAGGGTTTATAAAAAGAATTGTAGGCAGATAATCATAGCGAATCTATTCCCAAGCTAGCTCAACTGTTTTTTTCTGGAAAAAAAATGGAAGAAATGCCAAGGGACACACCACTTTTTGATTAAAAGGAAATGACATATTTCCTCCTTAAAATTGATTTCTGTTAATCACCTCTCGTTCATCACACAAACGCACAGGTAGTGCTAACTACTTCTCTTCACTTTCCCTAATCCCTTACTGCCCAAGGACAAACTGCTTTCTCTGTCACATGAGGTAAAGGTGAAGTCCAGTCTACCTCATCTAGGCAATTAACTTGCACCCACATTCTAGGTGCCTAATGAAGGCTGCACAGGGGACCTTGGTACTTTCTTTTGTTTGTTTTCATGAAGAGAGGTAAGTACTCTGGAAACCCTCTACAGAAAGATCACTATCTACCGAAACATCTCCATCTGAATTTAAGTGCATGTTAACTGCCCGGTGTAGCTGGCTTGGATGCCAGCTCAAGCTCTTTCTCTTCATCAGTGGCTGTCACTCATCTACCAGAGTTTCTGCTCTTTGATGCAGCTCAAGATGCAGCTTTCAAACTATGTGGGAAGTCACTGTCAACGGGTATGAGCCAACCGAGACCAAGAGACAGAGCTCATCCCCGAGAAACAAGCTTGCAACAGCAATATCCCAATGTGCAGAGAATATTTGTCCACCTATTTTCTGTAAAGAAACACAGTCTCCACAAGAAACAAAGAGCTCTGACAGCAAGGCAGAGTCAAGAGGACATGCAGGTGGCATTCACTGCACCTACGTCCAGAATCTTAACCCACGGGCATTTGCCCCAAGTCATCCTCCTTGTACAGAGCACAGAAAGAAAGGAGCCCTCTGCAATGAGTTATCTTCTAATACAGTTACTGCCAGTCAGATCGGACGTATCACCCTCTGGAGAGTCACAGCTCTCCCACTAGAAAAAGTGACTACATAACTTCACAGGGGTGCAATGTGCTTTTTTTGGATATATCTAGCCTAGCAAATAAAGTGAGCCAGGGAGTTTTCTGGTCCGAAGGACAAGTGGCGTGGCATGGCACAGCTTGTTTCTGTCTAGATTAAGTTATTTCACAGCACAAGTAGCTGCATCCAAGCTGCGTAGTGGGAATGGACCTGGCAGGTGCTAACCTCCAGACAGTACCCAAGTACCACCTGGAAAAATGCTGGGCCAAATCCATGCTCGTGATTAACACACGATGGGTGCATGCCTGAGCTCAGGCACCATGCTCAAAGCACAGAAGTCTTGACATTCTGCAGATTATCAGGAGAGTCACAACTCTTCAATCTGGCAGATCCATAGCTTATGGAGTCCTTTCAAAAACAAAATTGAGGGTCATATCTGTTCTGCAAGTCCTGCAAACATTTTCCTACGCAAAGTTCCAGTTGTTTTGGGAGATGTTTTTATTATCTGAATAGAAGGCCTATTTTACATGATAGGAAAATGCTTAGAAAGGCCAAGTGGTGTTATCTGAATAGCCTAGGAGGTCAGAAGCTAAAGCAAATCACTGCTGGTGCAGAGAAACACAGACATGTCATTGTGTTATATCACAAAAAAAAGGCCCGAGTTCATCTTTTGTATTTTAATGAATAATAAGACTTAGTGCATTACTCAGTACTCCCCTCTTGAGTTGGTGTATTTTAAAATTCAGAATTTAAATGCATTTTTGTATTAGCTATTATTTTCAACTTCAAAATTTCAGTGCATTTTAAAAGGCACAATGGCAACAGAAACCACTGAAAAGAAGAAATATAGCTATCTGCTTACAAAATAAATTTAGATTAAGTAGAGAAATTATTTCCACTAGTTTACATTTTAGCATTCTAAGTCTGGCAGATTCAATTTCTTACTCTTCCAGACTTATTTCCCCACTGAAAAACATGAGAGGGGCTCAGCTTCCCTGCACAGCCAAGCTCAGCTCCTGGAAGGGGAAACCCTCAGCTCTTTAATTCTGCCCCAAAGACTCTCAGTCCCAAAGAGTGGAGGGTCCTGCCAACCGATCTCACATGGCGCGTGAATTGCATTACACCTCAACAGTTGACACTATAACTAAGCAATGAGCTCACATGATAAGCCTATGACGGATAAGTAATCACCTGAATGGGAGATGTTAAAATATTCCCTCATGTGATCAGGAAACAGGCACTCAAGGGAATGAAGCTCTTTCCCTTCAAGTAACTTTAGGGTTAACAGACCAGCAGAGTATGATAGTGGGGCTATCTTACATCTCAATTAAAAGAGCAAGGGATGAGCTATTTTTAAATCACATGGATCTGAGCTTGCTTTTAAAGGTTATCTTCTCTGTCCTACATGTATTTCAATTTAGGACCCACACAAAATCTACCAGAAAAACCTTACATAGTTCAAACTCTATATAGAATTTTACATGCATTAATCTGCTGGGTAGTATTAGTTAGTGCTGCTAAAGATCACCTGTGTACCAGTTCAGCATAGTCTTCTACTTACCTTCAAAAAGGCAGGTTAAGGAGGAACGATAGGTGTAATTCATCCCAACATTAACTAAAACTGAGCATCTATCCTAGGACAATCAACTCCTCTCATTGTCTTCTTCGTCCCGTTACCCTGTTAGCACTTCTAGATGGGCACTTCTGGAGGGCCAGTCATCCTTACTGTCTTAAATACCTGTCTTAGAACAAAAAATAGCGTCTTATGGAACTGCTTCTCTCTGTTAAAGGGAGCCCTGATGATCAGCGCTGGCTGGATGCTGGTCCTATGCTGGGTAACCTATGTAAAGCTTGTGAAACAAGTTGTATTCAAGGACCTAACTCCCACTGATACAGCCATGCTGTACAGAGCTCCGCACTGACATAACTTCAGCTTCCAGAAACTGCACTAGCTGCACCAGAGGTACCTCTGGCATCTCTGCAGAGTGCTGTATTGTGCCATGGAGACATACCCGTGAACTAATGAAAATTCAACATTCATATTAGTATAAAGAAAAAAAGTCATTAACTGCTATTGAACTGCCAATTATCCAGCGTAACTGCAGACCTCCCAGCACAGCTGTTTTACCTTCCCTCTCTGCTGTATGCAATATTACATTCATATTGCAGGTTACATTATCACAGCAACCTGTAACTGGTTCCTAACTGCTGAGAGAACAAATTATTTTGCCAAAATTATTGGTTCGAATCTGCAATGGTGAATAATGAATTAGACATGCCTAGACTTGGGGATTTTTTCCTTGCATTATCTGCAGTTATAAGGAACTGAAATTCAATTACAAATATTAAATGAACTCTCCTTTTGAAATTATTCTTCTTCCAGCTATTTTTTTATGACTGTGTCACATGGGAGAAAAAAGAAAGTTTGTCCTGGATAAGCTAAAATCCCTAATGGTAGCTAAATGTTACTCAACCTTTTCAACTGAAAGTTTACATTATCCTTCAGTATTGATGGATTGCACTTGATACTACCCAATTTTAAATTTTTACCTAATCAAATCTTTATTAAAATGAAAATTGGAGGGAAAAGTGTATCATTACTAAATGATCCCAACGCTCTGGTGACTCCTAAACAAGAAGTGCTCTCTCTCAGAGTCTCGAGACTCAGGAATTCTCAAGTCACAAATCATGGGAGGTGGCAAGAGTACACTAGAGAAGTATTAACGCATGTTTATTTTATTCTTCCCTAAGTGTGCACTACCAGCCAGTATCAGAGGCAGGACACTTGGCTGGGTGGACCTTTAGTCAGACGTGTCATGGATGTTCCCAGGTTTGTATGTTGTCTTCTGCCAAGCACAAGATTGCCTGCCATGCCTATATCAAGTTGTTAAGCTTTCTGTGTCACTACAGACATTAAATTATCTGAATAAGCACTCAGTGCATGAATAAAAAATCTTCATATAAATATCACTCTCTTTTTTCTCTCTTTTTTTTCTGTCTTCAAAGGAATGGGAAAAATTGCTAGACATGGAGTGGGTATAAATCCGTGAAGTTTCTGCGAATTTTCCACTCCTGTATAACTTAAGTTAGTGTACTTCTTCAATACTTGGGCATGATGAAAAGCTGTCAACAGAAGTAAAATTGTACTTATGGTTACATGCACAGAAGTCCTGACCTTGTACTTTACAACTCTTTTTTTTTTTATGACAGGTATATTCAAAAGGACATACCTGTAAAACCTGTTGCAATCAATGCAAAGATACCGAGAACACGATGAAGATACATACACAGTGGTTACTAACATCTCGGATAGTGTGGCATATCCTTATGACACTGGCATACATTACAAACGGCCTATGGGAGACTCCTGATCATCTTCAGCATCAGCACGAGACCAGCAGGGGCATCCGAAACCACACCAAGACACACTTGTGTGCACAACTCAGGGGAGCACTGACAGAAATAATAATTAAATCAGAGCAGAGATTCACAGAAATATGGTGCTGGAAAAGATTTCAAAGCATCAGCTAGCCCAGCCTCTCCAGGGGCAAGAGCAAGACCATTGGAAGAGGTATTTTCTAGTCTCTTCTTGAAAACCTGCAACAAAGGAGATGCTACAACAAATGTAGATGGCTGAAAACTAATCTGAAATCAATTAATTAATTTCTTTAGGTCTTACTTCAAATGGTTCTAAAGAGCAGCTGATCATCCTTCTCCTACCGCTAGCTTCCTACATTTATGTACTCTACCCTATTTTTCAGTGGTAAACAAAACCATTTACTTCAACGTTGCCGCATACGCCCTGTTTTCTAATTATTTTAATTAGAAACATTTGTTTCCCTTCCTTACACCTCCTGCTCATTTCCATCTCCCTAAAAGCCAGCGCAAAAACACTGGACATTCTTGCTCAGGCTTCACTAACGGTGGACAGAGAAATCCCCGTGTCTCATGAATGACACTTCTATTTATGTACCCAAGAGTAAGACGTGTCTTTTTTCAATTGTATTGCACTTGGGATTTGGATTAACTTTTTCACTTGCTTTAGACTCTCGTCCAGTAAAAACTCTACATCCTTTTTTTTCTGCGCTGCTGCTTAGCCAATTCTTTCTCATTTTAAATACTGGATTCTTCCTCCCTTACAAAATGTAGGACTTTGTGCTTGCCCCTTCTTTATTTAGGGCCATTCCTCTAATTTGTAAACATCATTTCGAGTTCCCTTTTTCTCCCCTGAAATGTTTGCAATTATTCCAGATGGATGTCATCACAGATTGTACCTATTCCATCATCCAAGTCAGGATGATTCAATGTTGGCAGCCGGGGTTGGTTTTAAAAAGCCTATTGCCACCTCCCACCAACATAAACTACCTTCTTTTCTCTGCATAAGCAGGTATTTCTTCCCCTTTAGAGCAGCCGCTTTCCCCTGCAGATAAGCAGAAGCCTGTCATCAGTTCCCCTGGCCAAACAGGAGTCATTCTCCTATCGTGCTGCCTGCTACAAGCATTTCTCTCTGTCAACAGGAACTAGGAAACATGACAGGAGTGGGGAGACAGAGTGAGGCAAGCTGGGGGAATCCATGAATTCTGTCCCGAGGAAGAAAAATGGATGGGGTCAAGAGAGGGGATTAGAAGGAAGGATGCTCTTGTTGCCAGCTGGCAACGAGAGGGCAGGTAACCGGGTAAGATAGACTGTCCTTCAGAAGCAGTACCCATTGCTGCCATCTCCTAGTGGATGGCTACTGGCTCATCACCAGCACAGCGAGACCACACTTTGCAGGGCTATGCTGGTCTCAGGAGATGCTTCCCTGCCTGGGCAGTGTTTCTTTCTTCTTCTTCCTTTTTTTTTTCCTATCCATCAAACACATACACATATATATATATACACACACATACACAAAATTATTTATATGGTCTATCTGCCATATCTATTTAGTACGATCTACTAGTCTCCCTACATACATTAAATCATAAAATATATAAAAGCAAAACTCAGTATATAAAGTTATATATTCTATTTCATACTCTTGTGATTTGTGATCAAGTTATAAGCACTGCACACATTAATCTTCTTCTAGCTAGAAAACTTGTGTTTGCAATAAAAATGATTATGTAATCACTCTATTAGTACAACTCATTTAATTTCTCCATCTGAATCTTCAAAGCAAAATATGTCACAACACAGTTATGATTTCCTGCATGAGGTAACTTTGAGATTCTATTTCAAAATATTTATAAAGTAGCTGTTTATGGTAGGAAATATGATCTATGTTTATGATAGGAAACATAGGTTACATTTCACCGTGCCTAGCTGCAGCCACACGAGCTTTGGTGGTTGGACTAGATGATCTGAAAGGTCCCTTCCAACCTCGGCAATTCTATGATTCTAGGATTCCATGAAGACTAATCAAGTTGTCTTGGCACTCCCACAGCCATTCAGGAAAGATGGACACCTCCCAGAAAGACGAATCCTTCCATCTTTGAAAAAACCCCACACAGATATCTCTAACACATTAGTGGTTATGTCCTCCTGATTCCAGAGGGAGCCTGGAGGATGAGCTTTGGCTGGACACATAGGGAACAATTCACTTACCTAGGCAAGGTGTCTGGTGCCATTTTGGATGCCCTGGATGACAGAATCCCTGTACAGGGCTGGCAGGTACAGGATGGGATCTCTGGGAGTCCCCTACCCTTCTGGAGAGGCAACTGGAGTCCAAACGGGATACCCCAAGGCATTTAAAATATCTAAGAAGCGCTATTGAAGTGTCTGTTTTAAGATGAACAGCTCTCTGGACTCCATCACCTATATTAACAAGAGCAAGACTCAGTTGTTTAAACTTCAGGAGTTGGTGTCATGTCTAACACATGTGCACAGAGCACATGGATATGGCAGAGGGCTTGTGAGAGATCTGTGCCAACCTGGACTGGAATTTGGAGGGCAAGTACAATACCATGAAACCAAAATGACAGCAGACACCTTTGCCTATGCAGCCACGTTCTGTCCTAGATCCCTGTTAACTACAGTCGTAGAGCTTACCAATCCAGCTCACATTTAGACATCTAATTGTATACAACTCAATTTACATGAATTGAATCCCACCCCATTTTTTAGACATCTAAAGTAAGATGTTACAAATCTCATCAACAGAAGTTTGAAGGTTCTGCACCTTCAGTACTTCAGGCGAAGTATGAATTGATTCACCTCGTAATCATTATCTATGCACCGCTATCTAAGGAAAGTAGACAATATTTGCCCTCGACGAGTAAGAACTTTAGTTGACCTTACAGCAGCAACTAAAACACAGTTTGTCAGAAAGATGCCAAAATTGCTTTGAAAATCAGCAGGCACCCAATGTAGTCCATATGCGTGCTTGCAGTTTTACAATGGAACATATGTAAAAATAAAAAATTACAGTGTTAGCATAGAGCAGATTACATCTTTTTCAGAAACAACAACTCGTAAGTTTTATGGTCTGACTTTATGTCAAACTAATTTTCTGAATACAGTATTCTCAAAACAGCAGGATGACTATATAGCCAATGATGCCTCCTGGGTTTTGCTGGTTTGAGTTTAATTTTATCGAAATTAGAGCCTTTGAAAAACCCTGGATGAACAGCTCTGAAGTCCCCTCTATACACAAAGAGAATGTAGGCAGCACTTTAGAAAGCAGTAGCACAAGTTTCCTTTCCTACAGGAGATCATACTATTCTCTGCAAAACATTATCTCTCAGGAGAAAGGTTCATTTTTGCACTGATCCCCTTGTTTTCTCTATCCACTTTATAGCTTTACCTCCCATAAACTGTAAGACACGTCCCAGAATGATGTGAAAATGAAAGCACAGCACCTTAGTCTTCCAGCTCTAATGATGAGTTTATAGAAGGGGTTATTTGGAGACTCAATGTATTGATTATTTAACTTCCTGAGGATAAAAAGCTACGGGAGTATTTGGGTGCTTGAAAATTATATGCCTGGAACTAACGCATTTGATTCACAGACCTAATGTTGAACAAGAATCAGACTATAGAAATTCACCAACTGTGGATATTGTCTGATCAGAAATAGGCTGACAGGCTAGTAAAAAGCACCAGAACTGTTTATTTTTCAATTCATATCATCTAAGCAAAACATACCTCTAAAGCACAGAAAGTAAAGAACACAATCAACCCAAATCATGTAAAATGATAAATTATAAAGCCAAATTATTGAAATCTGACAACAGTAATGTTCCATACTTTTTATTTGTAAAATGACTTACAGTGTTTTCTCAGTATTACGTCTGTTGTTATTGATTAGTATTTTGTTTGGAGAGGTACATTACTGTACATTTTACAGGCATTTACAGCAGTTTTAAATGCAATTATTGGAGGTATGCACAAAAAAAGGCAGGTGGTTAAGTACCCAATTACAGGTATAATTTGTGAAATAGGCAAATAATAATGGGAAAGCATGCACAGGTAAATCAGGGAAATAAAGCACGTATGGAGAAATACATACATATGCACATATATATATATACACCTGCAGGTCATTAACAGACTGCAGCCCTTCCTTGAATAATGCCCTTCTCACATGCAACTTCATTAATTCATTCTTTCTACGATATATATAACTCAAAGGATAAACATCAAGGCGTATTTTTTTTACTTCATAAATGTTTAGTATTTTCAGTATGATGTAAATAGTGTAGCAGAGTAACAAGTTCAATAATGCTACTCAGTATTTTCGAGATGTTATGAGATCAAATAGAAACTGCTTATTTAAAAGATTTCAGTAAAACAACTTGATGCTGTGCAGTCCTGATACTTGCATCATTCCTCCTGATACAGCTTAGCATTTCAGCATTAAAAGTAAAGAAAAAATTTAACTGTTCCATGTAATCTGAGAAGAAGCAAATTACTATTCAATAAGTCTATTCTAAAAAATAGCTACAGGTAGCCTGGATATAGGGTGGGCAAAGGATTTTTAATATTTTTCAACAGAAATACTAAAAATACACAAATAAATTTTTAAAATGCTGTAAAGCCAAATGAATATCTCGTAACTGAAGATTCATAGAGGAATATATTATACATAAGCCTACAGTTTGATTAAGAATAGAAAAGAGTATGATACAAGCTGTAATTCTTGTTACAAAGACTTGTCATCATATTACTGAAAGCTACATTACAGGCTGCCTAGAAGGCAGTATAATAAAACTTGCTGTAATAACTTTTTATTTATATTCATAAAATTGAAGAATGTTAATTCTCTAGTTATTTTATTTTTAATATAGAGATGAATTTTAACAAGCTAATTTATAAAAGGTTACAACAATGTCTAGATTTAAATCAAAGGAATTAATGTCCATACTACCACAGTTCATAGAGAGAAATTCTTGTAAGACATTTCAATAGTTGATGAGGCTAAAGGTCAATGCTCACAATATCTGCTTGGAATTAAATGAAAGACTATGTCAAAGATTAAAAGTTTAGTTGGTAACCAACATGAAGTTCAACAGCTATGGCTCAGGTCTTCAAACTAATTGTGACCTTTTGTCCCTCCTCCAAATTACTATCTCAGAATGTATACTTCAGTGATCTTGAAAAGCTCCTTCTGTTCATCCTTATTCATCATTTCTTGATATTTACTCAAGAATCTTTGCAGAACAGTATAAAGTTACCTAAAACAAGTGGAAGCAATCAACTCAGGCAGTACTTGAATATAGCTATGCTTAGCCAAAGATGACTTCTTTCACAGGCAGAAGAAACAAGATCAGCTGAAACTTTGGTTGAAGTAAGGTGTTCACCAACCAGAAGCCCTTTCTGCTCATTTTTCCTGAAGCAAATACACTTTTTATAACAACAGTACTTTAGCAATTTCCTTCAGAAACCTGTATTTGTTTCTGTCGCAAGATCTGTATTGTTATTTTTCAGACTTTGCATTGCCTCACGAGAGGGCACAGAAAAAACCTCTTCGCTTTTTTAGAGCTCTGGCAATTAATGGGTACCAGCGGGCACTGACTTGCGGGCCAGCTAGAAACTAAAGTAATTGATACCTTGGCTCACTGTCCGGGAGAAAGGGATGACACCCATCATCTTGAGGAGCTCTTGTCTTATTCAAGATCTAATTACCCAGTCTAGCAGCACAACAAGCAGTGTAATTACTTACTTTTCCTTATACTCCTGCTACAGTAGATTGGACAAGTTGTTATTTAAACCTAACAGGCTTTCCCACAGCTGTGGGGGGGAACACAAAAAGCACTACACATCCTCTCATTTTCTTTCCAGTCTCAGCCTGCCTTTCTCTGATATTTATTGCCTATGTGGCACTTCACATACGTAAACTGTTATATATTAATTTAATGCATAATGTGGTGCTTCCCTGAGTATGGAGCATAGCCAAAGGTGCGGAAGGTGGCAGTGGGGATAGTGAAGTCAGACTTTTGAATTACTCTTCAAAGACTCAGCTTCCATTTTTTGGGGAAGCAATCCTACAGGTACAGAAAAGCCTGTAGAATATATAAGGTGTCTCTGCAGCTGCCTGAATTTGCAGGAAGCCTAAAAGAAAATCTTACAAGTAAGAACTATCTCATTTGTCCCTCCTGAATGAGTAGAAAGGCAGACGTTGGTGCCACTTTTAACTGCAAACAGGTATCTCTGTTAAAACCATTTTTTAAAAGACTGGAAGTAGAGCAAAAAGTTTCTATCTCAGAATCTCAAGTACAGCGGGTGAAAGAAGGGGCAGGATTAGTGAAAACACACAGATCATGTATAAAGCCAAGCTGTGCTACCTTGTAACACTGCACCAGTGCATTGAAGGAGGGGTAGTGCTGGTGTCAGTGTCGTTTCCTGAGAGAGAGCTGGGCTTCCAAACGTGCAGATTACTGTTAATGCCACAAATGTAACTACAGCATTGCAGAGTAGGCTGATCATTTACCTCAGGTTTGCAAAAGGAAAAATCCAAGAGACAGGGGGAACGAGTAATTTGCTCAGAAACACGAAAAATCCACTTCACATTTAGGATTAGGACAAGAAACGTCAATTCTGCCGTCCAACCCCAAACCACCAAACTGCACAGACCCGGAGACCGAACCGCAGAAACACACCAAACACCTGCCTTTTCCTCGGTGGCCCCGACAGCCCCTCAGCAGCATCGCTTTGCCAAGCCAAATTACAATCCCTCCGAAGCCCATAGGCAGTCGCGCCTGCTCTACGTGCCCGACAATAATTAACACGCTCGCACATGTACAGAGTTTATCCCCCGACCAGCCGGGTTGTGGGGAAGCCCGAACCGCGCCGGCAGCGGGAGGGATGCCGACAGCCGCGGCCCTCCGACACCGACACCGGCAACCCCCCCGCCGACCGCCGCCGCCAGCCCGCTCCGCTCCGCATCCCGCCGGCTGTGAGGGGCCGTCGCAAGGTGCCTGTGGCCCGGCGGAGCCCCAGCGAGCTCCGGCCGGTGCCGACCGGCGGTGAACGAGGAGGAGGAGGAAAGGGGGTGTCAGGCATCCCGGCACCCCCGGGCTCGGCCGGGCCACGCACACCCGCGGCAGCGAGAGGGGAAAAGGAGGGCACCGGGGAAAGCGCGTCTGCGGGGAAAATAAAAGTTTCCAGGCGGAGAGGGCAGCGCTCGGGGCCCCGCTGGGCTGCCCCTGGCAGCGGCGACTTCGTGAGAAGGGGAGGGACGGGAAACGGGCGGCAGCCCCGGCCCCGGCGCCGGCCGGGCTCCCCCGGCTACTCACCATGTTGACTTCGGAAACCATGTCGATGCTGGCGATGTCGATGTTCATCCCCACGCAGACGGGCGGACCTGCGGGCAGAAGAGACCGTCACCCGCCGCCGTTACGAGACCTGGCGGGCCAGAGGGGCCGCGGGAGCCGGCTCCGCCGTGCGGGAGGGGCGGCAGACCCGGGGAGAACCGGTGGGAGGAGGGGGCTCCGGGCGGCGAGCCCGGTCAGGGCGACTCACCTCCGAAATCCGGCCGGAGGCGGATGTCGTAGCCCTTCAACAATTTATCCACAGTTTCTTTCACGAAGGACATGTTGCCGGGATCGTTCACACTGTGGGGGCGAGAGAAACGGGGGGGGAAGGGGAGGGAGGGGGTGTCGGGCGGGGGAGGCAGAGGACGGGGTGCGGGGGGCCGGGGGCGACCGCGGGAGGGGGGGAGACGGGGATGGGGGCGGGGGGGGGAGCGCATCAGCTTGTTCCCCTGGCGAAACGCATCCCGCCGCCGCCGCCGCCGCCGGGGCACGCTGGCTCCTACCTCTGGGCGCAGCAGACCACGGCCACCAGGACGGGAGCGGAGAAGATCCCGAAGATCCTGCCTCCCCCAAAGCCCCACATCCCTCCGCTCCGCGCTCCCACCGCGCAGCAGCAGCAGCAGCCGCCGCCGCCGCCGCCGCGATCCGGCTGCCCCGGCTGCCGCTGAGGAAGAGGCGGAGGCGACAGTCCCCGTCGTCGTCGTCTTTCTCCCCCTCCCTCCCCCCCCCCCAGCCCTCCCACCCCCCCAAAAAAAAATAAAAAATAAAAAATACTATCCCCCACCCCCTGCCCCAAACACCGCTGCCCGGCCCGCGGGAGCTGCCCGCGCACCCGGCTGCGCCCACCCCGCGGCCGGACGCCGCCGAGCCCCGGAGGAAGCCGCCCTCCGCCGGAGCCCGGCCGCCTGGTTTCCCCGCCGCCCGCCCGCCCGCCCTGCCGCCTTCCCGCCAGCCGGGAGGGGAGGGGAGAGGGAGGGCGCCGCCGTCCCTCCCGGCGGAGAGCCCGAGGAGGGGCGCGGTGGGGAGCGGGGCTTCGGCGGGGCCGGCCGCGGGAGGCGGCGGTTCCCCGGGCACCGCCTCGGGGCACGCCCGCCCCGCCGGCCGCGACAGCGGCCCCGCGGCAGCAGCCCTGAGGCAGGGGTCGCCCCCTGGCAGCCGCGGCTCCCCGCGGCCGGCTCCTTCTCTTCGGGAGGGCGAGGGGATCCGGGCGGCGGCCCGCCGGGACTCCCCCCTGCAGCCGGGTGAGAGGGGGCTGCCTGCCGCCGGGCCGGGCTGAGGGGCGAGCGCCGGGCCTCAGCCCTGAGGCCGGCCGCCCTCCCCTGCCTCGAGCGGGGCGACGGCGCCCACCTGCCCCTCGGCCCGTCCCGGGAGCCGTGCCCGGGGGGAGGCCGCTGAGGCCGGGGAGGGAGCGGGGCTGGGAGCCCGGCCCTGACCCGCAGAGGGCCAGAGGGGGTCCCTGCCGCGGCCAGGGGTGTGTGCGGCGGGCACATAGAGGCGCTGGGCCTGAGGGTCCCCTCAGCCATGCCTGCGAGGGTGCCATTAGCACGCATCTAGATCGTCGTGTTTTGCCTCCATTGGCTCCAAAGCGCATAGAACCGGGGCTGTTAAGTGGGATGGTAATGGAGGGAAACTGCGCTGGTGCCAAAGGGACATACTGTGAGAGCTGTGGTCTCTCTGTTGTGCTGCCTGTGAACTCCTGGGTGCTCCTGGCTTTGTATAAAACATTGGTTGGGGTGGAGGCAGCGCGGTTGTTACTATTGTTAACCTCCTTCCAGGTTAATTAGTCCTTTCAGCAGGACTAATTGGCATGGAAACAGAAGCACGCTGACTTGGCTATATTGCCTTTGGTTCCAGAGCCAGCTCCAGCTCAATGCCAATGCTCTTCACCATGCGCTACCATGCCCTGAGCCAGCTCCTGATTCTGGTTACATTGCAATCAGTGGCCACTGGTCCATGACAGAGCACAACATTTCACTAGTCAAGGAAGAAAAGCAATGTCTTTTTTTCGCACTTGTTCTCTTACCACCTGTTTTTCTTTCTACATATCCTCTTCCCATAGAGAAACTGCTAGGAAAAGGATGGATGGACACTTGAGGGCTGCTGTGGTGGTGTGTACAGGTGAGAAAGCATGGATGGCTTTCTGTCTCTCCTCAACTAATTCTTGAAAAGAAAGGTGAGTGCAATCCATAACGTACATCCTGACCATGTTGCTGTTGCAGTTAATAATAAAGGGCCAATAAAAAAATAAGGAGCAGGCTCAGTTTTAAAAACAACATAAAACCCTATAGACAATGAGGAAAAATGTAGAGAAACTGAGTGTTGCCAAATCTTGTGATTTCATGTTAAGTCTTGCAATATTTGGATGTTTATCCAAATCTTAGCTTTCATTTAAAAATGCATGATGCTTATGATGAAAGCTTGAGAATTCTGACACAAAGCACACATGACTCAAGGGCTCAAAAATGAAAAGTCAAATAACAAATATATACATATATAAAAAATATATATATATATATATATAAAAAGTGATTTGAGAGCCCTGGATCCTGAAGTTTTTTCAGTACTATGGATGGGCAGTATTGAAGACTAGTTCTTTCAAAGACTTCAGCGGAAGTGAATTTAGGGAAGGGTACCAACTCAGTTCTTTCCCCCTAAGTGCTGAAAGTAAGTATTAACACTGAAGAAAATATTTCTTATGAAGAATTTAACATGGTTTAAAAGCACATTTAAGCACTAATAACTTTTCTTAAATAGACTGTCAGTTTTATAACAGAAATAAAATATTTTAGAGAACACTATTTCTGATTAACGTGCTATCCTGGTACTTTGGAAACACATCTGAGGTAGGAATGAATCAACAGTGCTGTAGAGTCTGTCATATTTTATCACTTCATTTAAGTATTTGTCTTCTTCATCTTTCAGAGCAACCGTTTCCATTTACTTGTGGGTAGTTTAAAGATAATCCAGGTTGGGACTGATGGGACAAAGAAGTACTTAGGGGGTTATGGAGCATTTGTTCCTTGGGACTTTGGATTCAATTAGGCTTAGCAGTAACTCAAAGACATTAAAAGGTATAAATGATCGATGAATTTCATGAATGGCAAAAATCATCTTGACTTCTCAGTGATAGAGCATTTACAGTGAAGATGGCAGTTTGGGTTTTGTCCACAGGGAAGACTCATAACAAAGCTTCTGTGGCAACGGTCTGGAGGTAAGACCCAGCAAAGCCCTGCATAATGCAGAGTAGTTAAGGAAATAATGGAAGCAACGACTTTTGGGGAGCTATTTAATGTGGCCAATAGGAAAAATATGGGTACAGAAATAGACTCCTTGTCCTGCCCCAAAATTTGCCACCCTGGCTTTTCCCTTGGAATTAGGCTCCTAAACATCTTCTTTCAAAAAGCAAACATTATTTCAAGGCGTGGCAGGAAGGAGCCTTGGCACTTTTATTCACTAAAGCAAAGCACCCAGTCAGAACCTTTGGATTCTCCATCCAAGAAAATCCCAAGAATGTATCTCCTGAGATCAACCCAGACTACAGGACCCCGGGGTAAGGTTTTCATTTTGGTTGTTTGAAATGTTCCACTTTCCAGCAAATTGTTAAGTAGGGGAGAGAGCAAAAGAGTTAACATGACTCTGTGGCCTAGTGGTTTGTCTCTTATCTGTGAAGTACTGTTATTTCATAAATAATCTAGTAATTCATTAATTAATTGCTGGATAAAATAAATCAAAGTTCAGTGGTGTAAGGAACAGAGCCTGATTCTCAGCTCCCCTTAGGTGCCTTCGTCATTGCTCATTCTCACTCTTGCTCTTTTTCCAACATACAGTCTTTCTGTCCCAGTAAAATTATCCCTGTAAAAGACGAGACGTCGAATGTTGTAGTTCAGGGACTAAAATTCGTCACCTTTTCTACTACTTTGGTGAATGTTCCAGCCTCTGGGCCATGGGACAGTTAAGATCTATGCTCCTGATCAAATTTAGTTCAATAAGGTAAGCACAGCGATATTCTTTTCTTCCTTAGCATTGCCAATATGGGTAAGGGCCGCTTCAAAAATGGATAAGTCTAAGCTGCAAAGGCGAGCATTATGTGTGAAGGAGCAAAAGGACTGTCCTTGGGCCAGTGCAAATACATGTGGAAGAATACTTCTGCCAAGCCGACATCCACACCACACCCATTTTATTGTGGGTTTGGTTTTTTTTTTTTTCTTAGGAAAAGTTCTAATCTGGTCCCGTAGACTAAATGTTCATTAGCGGTTGGACCACATTCAGTGCACTGCTGGGGCGCATTTTCCACCTTAGTTTCGTACGAAAGGAATAGAATTCGTGCGCTCTGAAACTGCTCTGAGATGTGAACCGAAGAACAGTAAGTGGGAATGATCAAATGATTCACTTCACAGGCACAGTCCTGATCTGCACTGAAATGCTATGTAGATGCGCCCATCATCTCCTGTCAGAAGGAGCTGGAACAGAGCACCCTCAGCCTTTGTTAAAGAACAGAAATTGTTGAAGGCAGTGGGAGTGGAATGAGGAGCTGCTCAAAATTTTGGAACAAATTCCAGTTTTCTTCATCATTGTCAGTACTAATGGAGATACAGAAGACGAGGCAATGACAGGAAGGCTAGAGAAGAGGCCAGGTCTGCTCACAACTGATGCATTTGCAGTACTACCACTATCAGTCACCAGACTGTAGGAAAAGGACTGGCTTGAGAATCAGGGAAGAAGTATTTGCTCACACCGTGCAATACATCACTGAGCTCTTGCGCTGGCAAGTGGTACTGAGGGTTTACCTGACAAAATGAACATAACCCAATTTACACGCTGAGGTCAGAATCACTTATCAGAAGGTTTTCTTTTTCATTTTCCTCTCTGGCTTGTCCGTCATTTAACTGGTTTTGACAAAGATCCAGTCTTATCCTGGAGCAAACTGCAATCACAGAGGGTTCAGAGATACAAAAGAGAGAGAGGCAGAAACTAAAAAAAGTGGGAAGAATTGCTGCTACAGCTGAAGTGGTGTCTTCTAAGGAACACAGGACATTAATCTTACTAGGCTGAGACCCATGCTGCTGCTTAGCTATTCTGCCTTGCAGCAATTTTAATAGACTGCTGGTTTAACCTGCTGAGAAGGTGTAATTAATAAAACCGGCTGGGAAAAAATCCACAAGAAAATTGTCAACTCTCTTTTTTTTTCTTTTTTGCTTTATGAAATCGGAAGTTGAGGACCATTTTTGCCAAAATACCATTGAACAGACACTTCATATTTCCTTCAGAAAGGTCAACTTCCTTACTTTCTGTCCTACAGTATCTCAGCAGAAGCAGGGTTTCAGAGTGTCAGGAGGATGCTGTAGAGTAGATACGTGGCATCAGGGCTTAGAGAATACTCTGCATTCTTACAGTTTCATACACTGTGTTTTGCTTGTTCAGATAATGAGCAGTGGTTGTTGGACATACTATGTGAGGAAAAAAATATTATATTTATCTACTATGTATATTTATCAGGAATCGCATGTATTATTTTCTGATGTTGAGTAATACTCAACAGTTTATGCTGAGCTTATAACTGACAATGAGTTTATACTCATTGTCCCCATTTCTGTCAGGCAGATTGCAAACAGCATTGCATGAATCCATTTGCTTTGGTTGCATAATTTGCTGGTTTTCACTTAATTATACAGAAATATTAATATTGTCCTGTCAACAGTTCTGATGTAGTGGAGATCTGAATGTTTCAGTGGGCCACATAAAGAATAAGGTATTAATCAATATGAGTAATGGGGACAAATTTGCCTTTAATAAGAGGCTTGACCCAAATTGTTTTGAACTGTTGTTTAATTTTCAGATGGTTATTTTTCTTCATATTCAAGAAAATAGAACAAAAATTTGCATTATCTGACTGAATTTTAAAGAGTATTCCTGCAATATTCCATTCCTTATGCGGCAAAACCTCTGGATTATGCACACAATGAGTCAGGCACATCAAAATAAAAATCCATTGACACTTTGGCAGAGGAAGAAATAATCAAGGCTCTTTATAACTCACATTTTTTCATCATAAAGATTAATGATTATGTACTGAAATAACATTAATGCATTAGAGAAGCCTGTGGTGCTTTAGAAGTACTATTCTTTAAGTCTCTGTCCTGATGAAAACACAGTCTGTGTTTGGAAAAACAGATAAACAACTGAGTTCCGATTTTTTTTTTTTTTACTGTAACTGCAGTTAAAGAAGAGCTATTTTACATAGGACTTCTTTGTTAAGAGTTTCTACTTGAGTGTTTTCATCTAAATCCCTTTATAAAGAGCACATTATTCTTAACAAAACAGTATGCAGCAGTTACCTTTTTTCTTTAAGGTTAGATAAAAATAGAATCATGTAGCCCATTTCTTTGTGTTCTCATATTTATCAATAACTTTATGAATCTCATTTGTGACAATTATTGTTTATGCAATTTTTTACTACAGCAGCCAGAATTCCAAGTCAAGACCCAAGCCTCATTGTGCGGGAGATTATACGGAATGAAGAAGACAAGTGCAAGTTTTTTGAATTGATTGCTTATATTTAGTATGATGTATATTTAAAGGAAGATCAAGTCAGGATCCTAACTGATGGGTCTGTATAAGGACTACCTAAAACACCAGGAGATGCCGGTTCCTAACATTTTCATCCAAATGTCCCTTTGAATTTTAACAATGGAAAAGTAGAAAGACAAAGAATAAACAATGGGGGGGGGGGAAGCAAGCCATTTATGCATGCAAACACCACACATAAAACAGCATAAGCAATGAGAGGGAAGTGCAGTGAAATGATTTGGCATCAATCCTGATTTGCTAAGATTAAGAAGAATTCCGGAAGCGATAATCCAGGGTAACAAAGAAAAAGCTATGGGTAGAATAAAGTGAAAGCCTGATGTATGTCTTCCTCTTATCCTTTGAGGACGTTTTTTACTTGTGCTAAGGAGTGCCCTTAACAGGAAACAGCCCATGAAGGATGAGGGGAAAGGAAATGCTTCAGAGTGTGGAGGTGTGTTTATACAGAGGCTGTATCCACAGCCGTGCACTGCCAAGACATAGCGCTCTGCTGGTGAAAGTGCCTCTTAGTCTTTTTTAATGCATCCCCTTTTCCCAAGGCTGTGCCAGCTAGCCCTTCGCTCTTGTTCCCCAAACACTGGCATCAGAAGCAGCCATGGTTAAGATCATATTACACAGATCAGGATCGTGGGCCATATTCCATCTGTGGAATAACATATAAATTAAGCTGGCTGTGCAACTGCATTTCTTTGTCATATGGACTGTATATAAAGGGAAATCACTATATACAAAGGGGAATCATTATTAGGTAGATACAGAATTTTGTGTATGATAATCTAAAATAGTTGACATTGTGCTTCAATTTAAAGATTACTTTATGCGTCAGGAAAAAAAATAATAAATTTTAATATTGTTTAACATTTTAAAGGGTTAACATTCCATTTACAGGTAATAATCACGTTTTTAAAATAGCTTTTGTTACTCACCTTGTGTCATAAATGGCATATAGTTTTTTGTTTTCTTCAACTGCATTCCTAAAAAGAGAGAAAGAGAGAATATCATTTGCATGCCCTGTGTACGTTGCCAAAACAAAATGTAGTTTAGGGCCCTGATGGTTTTCAGACCATCATTGTAGAATCTAGGGATGGGGGAAAAAAAAAATCTATAAATTGACTTGTTCAAACCCTGACATGACAAGATTGTAATAATCTTTTGGAAGTTGTCTAAGTGAGTTTTTAATTATAGGTCCATGACTGTGTTGCCAAGAAATGAAACAGGAAAAAAATAGTCACTGCTTTTGTGAAAAACACAATGCAACAATACGGTTTTGATAGAGCTATGTGAATAATTTTCAGGAAAGGTTTCAAATTGATCCAGAGGAACATTATGCAATTCAGTTATTTCGTTATTTTTTTATAAGCCAAACTAAAAAATTACATTGTAGTTTAATGCATTGTATTCAATGTAAAATTAAATACTTTATCTCTGATGTTTTATATATTTTTATGTGTTTAAACATTGAAGTTCATATAAAAAAGGCATATTGAAAACTTGAAGCTTAAGTCTATATTTTTGAGCTTTTTCAATGGAAATACTTATCACTTTGCAGAATACATTTTGCATTTTTTAACTAGAAAAAAGAGATCTTTTCCCTGAATGTTTTCGTTGTACTGTTTCAGGACATGTGGGAACAAAGGACTCTTCTGAAATAGTGCTACTGATTTAAGAGAGAGCAAGAGGAGATGTTGTCCGAAATGTGTTGGCTTTGCTGGAATCTGCAATAGAATATAAGTTTTAGCCAAGTAGTTTCTGAGAAGGCGTGATGAATGTAAGGGGCTCTCCATAATAAGTATTGATTTGTATCTTACAATCTGATTTACGTCTCTGTGCATTACTTCACCTGTCTGCTTAGAGAAGTTAAAGAGAAGCAACTAAAAGCATGGGGTAAATGATCCCGAGTTTGAATGCATTAAGGTCCACTTACATGGGAAAGGTAGATCCATCCTGGGTTTGGTCCCTGTTCCTGGAGGGATTATGCGTTTTATATTAAATATGCACTGGCTAAAGGATGTTAACAGCTGAGTATTGTGAATGCCCCACTCCCTTGTGCACTGGGTAGGGAGACGTGAGGCCTTTCTCATGTCTTGTATCCCCTTGAGATAGTCATCTAGAACAGAACTGGTAGGGCTGGGTAGGGCAAAGGTTAGATGCCACCATCTACTCCATTTAAGATGCCCTGAGTTACTAGAGACAGTGCATAGAGCTGTCAGTTACAACACAGGACTTATGCTGATACCCACGCTCTACTGGAGAAGTTACTGGAGTCCAAGGGGGATTCCTAGGAGCATCCCAATGGCTCAGGGTGCTTGTGTACGGGAACTGGGCCGAGCCTCTCAGGTCAGATTCCGCCCAAGAGAAGGATCCCCAGCTTTCTATACATAGGCTCCATTAACTGAGTTGAATAGATCTCTGTTGACATAATGGGAACATCCAGTTCTCATGTAGACACCTACACCTAATCTTCAGATGAATCCAACTCCAAACTTCACAATAGCTTACGTTCTTTTGATAGTTTTAGGCATCAGGATTCACAAGCCACATTGCTCTGGGTTTAAAGACCATAGTATTGCATGCCTGCAACCATGCCTGAGCATGCTATTTTGTGGTTTGATTGATGTTCTAAGTACAGTTTTGTCTAGTGTCCACGGTTATTAGGTGTCTGGTCCACCGTGCCTCGGTATAGGCTTGAGATAAATTCTTGAGCTCAGCAAAGGAGAGAGAAAGGGAGGAAGAACAGAGAAGGGACATCTAAAGCCTCAGCACTGACCCAAATGTATCCCCTGCTGATAGTCACATATCTCATCTTGGCAGTCACACGGTCAATATTGAGACGAGAAGATGGCTGGGCTCTTCCCTGAAGTGCACGTGGCCACTTGCTGCAAGGTATAGGAGCAAGCACTCTACGTTTGCAGAGGCTGGATATAGAGAGTCGGGGACCATGCTCAGCCTACGTCTTCCTTTAGGACTATGCTCCCAAATACAGCCAATGACACCTGAGAGACAGACACAGCTCACCCTGTAACCATGACAACTGGCATGGGTTTTATAGCAAATTAGCTATGGGTGGAAGAGGGCACCACTTCTACATGAACACGTACAATATAGGGGGAATAAGTGTCTGTTTTCAAACCCCTTACCTAAATATATCCATACCTATAAGGTATAAAGAAACTTGCATATACTAACAGTTTCTGTTAATATATTTATTAAAATTTTCAAAACATCTTGTATGGCCACCTTGTGTTTATAACTTTTGACATCCATCAGCAAAAATGCCAATGGCAGGATAGAATTAACTTAGCTTGTTTTTTTGGGAGAGAGATGATAACAGCAAAGGGAGATCAGGAAAACAATTAGGCAAATGAAACAGGAAAAGAATCAAATTTCATCTTTTAAATGTGGAAGTTTCACAATGGGGTTTTATTCAGTGCATGATAATGCACTCCGTTTTTTTCTTCTCTTATAAAAATGTACACACATCTTGATGCTGAAATTCTCGTATTCAGCGGAGTGGTAAAATCCTTTGGTCCCTGCATTGAAAAATGCCTTCTTGTGAACGATGAGTAAATGGAGTTCATCTCTTACAGAAGTCTCCTACTGTTTCTGTCTGCCTGGCACCAAGGGAAGACATGCTTCGGAAAGTATTACAAAAGTAATTCCCCCGTCACAAAAGCGCCACATTAAAAGTACTTATATTAAAAGCACTTTGTTGTATATGAATATCATTATATAATTGATTATTCCCATTAAAATGCTTTGCATCCTTATCACAACTTTAATAAAAGAACAAAACTGCTTTGAATATTGTACATGCACTTGCCTAGAGCCACTATTAAGCAGAGAGGCTCTGTGTGCAGCCAGGCAGTCGTTGATGGTAAATCAAATGGAGGGCATATGGTTTCCGTATTGCTGCTGGTGGAGTTTTTGTTGCTAGAGAGAGCTAATGTTTTGCATTTAGGATTATTAAAGTAACAAAAATAGTAACTTGTCTCTTCCCCTTTTTTCTCCTCCCAGCTCTCTTGAAGTCTCACTCCATACAATACAGGAAAAGATGCCATGAGCAACCTATACCGGAATGGTAGGACTTTTCTGAACTGCAAAATAAGACCTTTGTGTGCTTGTTTTAAAGCCTGCACAATTTCTGGATGGTACCGCGACTCAGAATGTCTCTGGTTGGGATTCCTCCTTGCTGATGTAAGCATCAGAAATTAAATGTGTAAGTCTGAGCCAGTTACCATAGGCTACGTTAACAGTACAGGGGGGAAAGTCCAAAGACTGAAAGACACTCCAAAGGCCGAAAAAGGCTAAAATAAGGTGGATGAATCACCCTCCAGAAGTACCTACTAACTGTGAACATAGCCTATACCTAGCTAGATGTCTGACTTTGGGGTATATACTATGGTATAAGATAAATCCCACCCATGGTGATTTGAAGGGAAGGAAGGCTAGATCTGTTTCAATACACTGAGCATATTGCCCTCCAAAAGCATATCAGACCAAGACGTCTTATATGTCTTTAGAATATCCCCGTTAAAGGTAAGTGGACAGCAAAGAAACAGGAAAGCTGCTGAGTTAGTACTATATTTCTGGAATTGCTGGAGTCTTTTAACTAAATGTAAGTTAAATTTTAAACAACGATCATCACTTTTTGTCACACCTTCAAATCCTACAAGGTCATGTAAAAGCAGAAATTAAGTTAAATATCATACTCATTTGAAAACAGTCTTTAGGAGAGTGAAATGTGATAGCCCTTTCTGGATTAAGGCCAGGACACGAAGCAGTGCTCGTGAATCACAGAATGCTTAACGAGTACTCTTGATGTTTTGTATCTAACAAAATGATTCAGCATGAAAATATAGATACAAAGGCTAATATTTATAGCTTGGAAGATAATGCTAACAACAAGAAAGTAAGATATTTCAGCTTCAGATTTTGAAAGTATCTGAACATGGAATGCCACTATTAAGAAAAAATTATTTTTCTACTCTGGAAAGAACTCACAAGCCATTTACAAACAGGAAGGAAAACAAACGTGATACTAAACTCCTTCTTCACAGGCTTGAAGAATGCACACCTTGTTACATTTGAACCTTTTTCATTTTGAAGTGAAGAAAATACTTTTTTTGATTCACCCAGCGTACACAACAGAGACCAAATCAAGCCCGTACTAGGTGGCTTTGGCACAATAACTATTGGTTTAACAGCTAGATGCAAAACCTCAGTGTTAACTCATCCTCCCTGGAACACCTGCTTCTGGGCTTCTACCTCAAGATTACTCAACCCACCTTGCAAACCCTACCTCCAGAACCTTCAGAAACAGTGAGGCACCCTCACCAATGAGTCAGTAAAATTCATTTTCCCTTTTCCTAGGAGGTTCAACCTGTGCTAACCAGGTTAGGCGTTCAAGGGCATCATTGTCACACAGCATGATAGGCACTAACGAATTATTTTTAGTACCTAGAAGCCTATCAAGAAAAGCAAGAAAGTACAGAGCAAAATGCCAAATGCAAAAATGGGAAACTGTGTTTAAAACTCACAGGATATTATAGACACAGTTATTGAATTACCATTGTAGATCTGCTGAAACCTCAGTAAGCAGCAGACGATGGAGGTTTCTGCTATAAGATTCACATAGCTATCTCTTATTTTTTAAAGTATAAATTAAGTGGATGCAAGCCAAGTTTTCATAAATAATGCCAAAAATGTTTATGTATGAGACGCTTAAACTATGTCGCTCGAGCTGAAATAAATGTTTCAGTGAACATGATTTTAAACATGATTTATTCAAATGTTATGTTAAGTAAGCATTCAATATGCTTTTATGTAATGCCGATGCCCAAGTTACATGTAATTATGATGACATTATAGCATCCTCGATCTTTCATAACCTCTCTAGAAATTCATTTTTCCCAGCATCAAGCTCTACAAAGAGTATGGAAGTGACAATGTCACATAGTATAAACGGTTACCAGAACAATACTTTTCAGGTCCAATTCTATGAGGGTTAGCCAGTCTTGACTCCTTTTGACATCAGCCAGAGCTGGGAAGTTTAGCTTTGCTCAGAAACATGCCCGTGAATCTGCGAGTCTGAACACCCGTTCGCTGGCATTTAAGAGCAAGGTCGGAAGGATGAAGTGAGAATATGTCAAGACATAGCCACCTGTTTACTCACGTTTTAAATCACTGATATTCTTGAAGGTGTCTAGTTCTAGTTCAGATCCAATAAGTTCTATACCATTATTTTAGTCCAGAGAATTTCTTTTCCTTTTCTTTTTAAGGCATTCTCTTTCCAAATATAAAAATTACACTCAACAGAGGTGCATAAATTTGCCGTGATCCTTACAGTAAAGATCTCAAAGTCACTGCAGATAGTTCAGTGAAGGTCTCAGTTCCATGCTTAGCAGAGGTCAAAAAGATTAACAAGCGCTAAGAACAATCAGGGAATTAATAGAACAAAACAGGATCGGTACAGTATTTTGAAATCTGTGGTCTACCCACATCCTCTAAACTTCATGCAGGTGTCTTCCATCTCAAAGAGCTTGAGAGCTAGATAAAGGTATAGGAAAGGGCTACAGGGATGATTAGAGGTATAAAATGGCATTGGTAGGAAGAAAGAGACTTAGGTTAAGATTCTGAAGTCTGGAAAGCAGATGGGGGAGGAGAGATATGATAGATGTATATGAAGTCACAGACTGCATAAATGAATATTTGTTATTGCTCATACCATAAAAAACAAAGGAGCAATCAGATGATCAGGCGGTCGGTTTAAAGCAAGCAATATGAAGTCCTTTTTCACACAATGCATAATTAAATTGTGGAGCTTCTTGCCAGAGGAAGCTGTGGAGGCCACAGTTATAAATGGGCTCAAAAAGCCATTAGACAAATGCATGAAAAGTTGCTCCATCAATGGGTATTAAAATCAATGCTGTGAATGCACCCTCTGGCTTAGGAAGTCCATAAACCTCAGGCTGCTTGAAACTGAAAGGTTATACCTGGGGAAGAATGACTTTACTTTTTATCTGGCCTGTTTTTTTATGCTCCTTCCAAATTACGTGCCCATCGTCAGAGGCAGCAAACTAGACAGCAAACCACATGCAACTTTGGCGTGATTCATTATGGGAATTTTTACGCTCAATGCGATCAGAAATACATGTGTGTGGTTTACTGTGGTCCAGCACTGAAATAATTTTCACATCTTAAACTGTCCTGTTGTTTTTGTTATTATATTCTCCACAAATAAACGGCAGGTTTTGCTTCTCGTTCCTTAAGTCAGTGGTTCTTCAGAAAATCATTCAGTTGCGTATTTTTATTTTCTGTTCTTCCATCCCCTGAAGCACTTGCCTACATGCCAGGGTGACACAAAGTTTGCCCGCGTCCCTTCTAATCCTCATGAGCTATTGGAGTGCTGTCATAAAACACAGGCATTTTTTTTAAGGAAGGAAAACTTTCGGGTGCAGTTAATGCTCATGAAATCCTGTAGAAAAGAATCTCTTTACACTTTCACAGTCCAGATTATACGTTCGACAAGTGTATCCGTGTTATAAAAGACATGAGGTCTACTTCTTGGTACAAGGATTGTGCATCTTTAAGGTATATTGGAGTGCATTTCAATTTTGGTGGCAGCAGAAATTACTACTTAGAACGAAGCCCACTCTCTCAGCCTCTTTAATTTCTTTTTATTCTTTTACGTATTTTTTTCATTTTCAGAATGAAAGTTAATAGTCTGGGTAAAATAAAAATTAATTCAGGAAGAATAGTTGACACCACTTCTGAAAGGCTTGTGGCTGAGAAGGCCAGCTCCCCACAGAGGGATTCAGATTTTCCATGCAAAGTTACACGGGAGGCAGAAGGGAGCCTTGAGTTCTCATCCTGGCATCCTGGAGGGCACTGTGTATGTTGACTCGATGACCCGCATTACAAAATGCAGAGGTCACATTGACCCAACATTATGACAGTTTTGAATGAAGTAGGTGTCGCTAACATGCTCGGTGACAAACTCAGTGCTGTTGTGTAAAATAGCCACGCCAATGAGCACATCTATTTGACAAGGCCCATTAGGTACCCCTCAGGTACTTTTACTGCAAAATTTAAAGTGCCCTTGGTCTCCAAAGAAGTTAGGGTTTCTCTGGATCGTTGCTTGGGTTTTGTAAGCACCCGCAGAAAACAGAAAAATACTTTCTTTTATTTTGTTTAAAAATAATATTCAGGGGAAAAAAAGTGGAGAGAAGGCATTTCCATGAAATACTCAAGTATTTCAGTTATTTGAAAAAATATGAGGAGAATAATTTCTTGATCCATTCTAAACCTCATTGTGAGTGTATATATTGCTACACACAAGTACCTAAAATAGCATTAGGAATCTTTATCAGGGAGTGTAATGATAGAAGGAGGGGTAATAGTTTCAAACTGAAGGAGGGTAGATTTAGATTGGATATTAGGAAGAAATTCTTTCCTGTGAGGGTGGTGAGACACTGGAACAGGTTGCCCAGAGAAGCTGTGGATGCCCCATCCCTGGAAGTGTTCAAGGCCAGGCTGGATGGGGCTTTGAGCAGCCTGGTCTAGTGGGAGGTGTCCCTGCCCATGGCAGGGGGGTGGCAACTAGATGATCCTTAAGGTCCCTTCCAACACAAACCATTCTATGACTCTATGTCTCTATGTTTCTCTGAATCCCCCTGACAGACACCCCCCAGCTGCCCACCAGCACAGACAAAACTAGTCTCCAAATTGTGCACGGAACAACAATTTTAAGATGATGAAAACATGTATGATCAGATGAAGTAATCACCTGCATGTGTACGTGGTAGTACTTTCTCATAGGTTGCTACTGCTTTGTAAGTACAGATCAAAATAATTATTCTAAATGATCTTTAGCTCTTTCGGTTGTTTAGATAGGAAGTCTTTATAAATTCAAAGGCTGTCAGCCCACAGTGTGTCAGGAAACTTGAATTTAAGAGCCCAGCCCTTACATTTACATTCCTAGGTTATGTTTCGGAGTTGGCTGTAGATGTTGCCTTTGGGACCTTTAAGTGCATTATATCATAGCCTCAAGCTGTACTTTCTTTTATCCACAACTCTTCTTTAAACATCAGAAGTTTTGATTTAAAAGAGAAACAAGCTGGTAACAGAGCATGTGTATTTCTGCATTTTCCCTACTTCACATCAAGTGTGATGGTGAGAGAACTGTAAAATGTAGTCATGGCAGTCTATGAAAAATTGGAAATGTTCTATGAATTGGAGAACATGGAAATGTTCTTTGCTTTAAAAATGAAACAGAACTAAAGCATTTTTATTTTATGCGCTTTTGAGATGTGCATATGTACACTTAAACTGTCCTGAATATACTGGGACATCCCACCATCTGTTATAGTAGAGTTTTATTCTAATTCAGTGCTTTAATAGGGCTCGGTGGAACTTTAGCAGCTAAAACTTTTTTTTTTTTTAAATGCAAAATGAACATCCAGTGACACTGGAATACTCTCAGCTCTCCTCTTGACTTTGCTAAAAAAGAAAATGTTGACTTTTTGAGAATGAAATGGTTTAGATATTTTTATTCAAGTGATGTTTCAAAATTCCCTCCATCTTTATTTTAAAACACTGTGAAGTACTTAAGTCTGAAAAAAGACTGCTGAAATCCAAAGCACACGTTCCAACACCTCAGTTTATCAATAATTTTATAAACAGTTTTAGATAAGCCTGAAATAATTTTCTATTGCCAGTAAAAACAACAAAAATAATCTGTTCATATCCCTTTATTTATTCATATTTATTCAGTATTTATTCATCCACTAGAATCACCAAATTGCCTGTTTTCGTTCGTTATCATCTTTATAAATTGTGCTATGCATGCAAACTGGCTAAAAAGGCTCTAGTACATTTGGTGCTTTTCTTTAAAAATTCTCAAATGTTGTGTATACATATATTAGACGATGTAAAATTGAGGCATCTGAAACCTCAGAGAAGAGAGTAGTTATTCATCTCCATTTAAAAATCCCACTTGAGGAATATGGGGCAAACAGCATGGAATTAAATCATTTATCAATGTCATGCCGTGAGTCCTGGTTATAAGGTTTCCCTGGCAGATAGGGAAGAGAATGTTAGTCTCTTCATACCCCATACTCTGTTGTAACTTCTAGGAAATATAAGTGGTATTTTCCCCTATGGAAAACAGCTCTACATTCAATGGTGCTTTAGACAAAATAAATCAATTAGACATCCATTTTACAGTATATCAGACATCCTAATACCCTTCATTTTGGCATGCATAACTCATTTATAGATTTATTATACATGATTAAATCCAGATTAACTTTTAACTCTAAACTGCAGATTGCTGGAATTTGGGAGTTATGGAGGATCTGACTTCCCACAGAACGTTGGGTGCCAGGGAATGCAATTTTGGCCCTTGAGCAAATGAGATACTAATTCCTTTACCACCAGAAAGTTTCTCATTACTCCCAAACTACCTGCCTTTTTTTCTTTTTTTTTCCCTTTCACCCTCCCCAGCCTCTTGAAATTTCGGCACATGGACCCCAGGCAGAGAGTGGGGACTCGGAGAGAGACCCAGATCAGACTGGGACTGCAGCGGGAGGGCCTGGAGGCTGAGGCTGGACCCTCTCGCAGCCTTCCCAGCCCTTCATTGCTCCTAAGCACGAGGGAACTGCCCTGTCTCTTGGTGTCTCTGTAAGTACTTGCCCTCTTCTTACTCGCTTTCTGTAAGTTTCTATGGGAAATCAGTGAAAAGGATATTTTGGTCTGATCCAGCATTTCCATTCTGCTGTGCTTATAACTGTACAGAGATTTGCCATTTCACGAGGTGTCCGTACATTTAGCAGCAGTTTTAAATCTTAACAGAATTTCTCAGTAGAAATGTCTATAATGAAAATCAGCTATAGTTCGCTGAACTTTAGATCCAATTTCCCTTTTTACTTTAGAAATCAACGTCATGTTATGCTTTACAAATTTTCTTGCTTTTCATTCAATGCATAAAATCTAATAACTTTCAGAAAGTTTAAAACCTCATTCTTTAAAACAGTAGCAAATTGAACAAAACACATACTTCGTCAACCTTTATTCTTTCCCTAATATGATCCCTTCAGTATTAAATGAAATTGCTACAAGTCCACTGTAATTGAGGCTAGACTGAAAGAAGAACCAATGGAGCTGACAGCTTCTACATATCAATGTGGTATGTTCTGGCGTCTTTTCCAGTTTCCCTCCTGGAAAGATTAATCTAGCTCTTGTAACATAAATCATTTCTTAAAATCATATTTCTTCCTAATCTGTTTTCATACAATGCATCCAATCCACTTAGAACAATAATTAAAAAGCAATAATCCTTAGAAAAAGAAAACATTGTTCTGACTAACAACTTACTCTTCATTTTTCTGCTAAATTAAGGGGCTTATATGAAATTGTAGGCCAGATTGTGCCTCACACAAACATGCCTACTCTGGAGGTTATGGCAAGCTGCACGGCCCGTTGGGAGCTCTGGAGCTCCGTCAGGCGCAGCAGACACGGGCCAGATGCTGCAGCTTCTCCGGCCTATGACGTGCCCTCTTCTGGGGGTTTGGCCAAGGTGGAAGATGGCTGGGGTTTATCTTCTCCATTTTGGAGGATGGTCGATAGACCAGGAAGGGGAGTGCAATGCAGGGGCAGCCCTCAGTAAAATGCACGACCCTGCCTTGGGAGAGAGCGGGAGCACAAACACACGCACACACACCTCACGCGTTGTAGTTGCCCTCCTTGTTCCAGGGTCTGGCTAGCATTTGGTCAACCTTTCCCTTAGGAAGTCTCTCTTATGCATTCTTATGGATGAATAAAAGCGCTTGAGATTCCCGTCACCTTTAAACTGTGATAAGACCAGAGTGTTTAGGGCTTTATCCACATGAGGGTGGCGCCATTTTTAAATCTGATGTGACTTTACCTGTTGATACTCAAGGGTCACCCAGATTAAACTGAGAAGTTTAATACTGCCCCCCTACACCCAGAGAGCCATGAGCCTCTGTAATGCCATGGGGTGCACTGTTGAATCTGGGGGCATGCCAGGCCACAAGTTTTCTCTTCTTTTTCTCTAAAATGTATTAAATGTCAGGGCACAACTTCTCTGATGCATCAAGCCTCTAAGCTGTCACTTAGCCCTGAACTGCTGCCTAACCCTTCAGGGATTAGAAGGGTGCTTAGGTATGAAGATACAGAAAACTCATCGAGGAGGAAGGGGACTGCTTTGAGCACTCTGGCCGGTCCCGCATAGGGAACTGGGATGAGAGAGAGTAGGGAGCTGGTGATATCCCAAGTGGAAGAGAATTTGGGGCAAGTCTCTGCCTCTTCTGTGCAGCTCAGAGAAATAGAAAAGGCCAAAAACGTCTGCACAAGTTCAGACTTCAGAAGAGCCAACACGGAGGAGAGCGCAGCCGTGGCTTAGCATGGCTACAAGAGCCATTTTCTAAAGACTTCAATGGAGGAATAACTCTCTTTCTCCTTTGGAAAGAACCCCACCGTACAGTGGTCCTATGTAGCAGCATCTACCAACTCCTACTATAAGCAGGTTAGCCTGAACTGTGGGGAGCACCAGTAATCTTTGAAGACTCTGATTTACCATCCGATGTGGAAGCTGGGTCATTTTCCTTAGAATTAGATAGCAGGAAAGCTTTGTAACATGGGCAGCACGGGATATTCCGGGGGGTTTATTTCATATACTCATCATCAGAAGTCAGAAGATTTTGCCAAGAAAAGCATTTATCTAACATCTGGGACAGATGATTTAAATCTTGTGCCCTATCAAACCACACGGCTATCCTTATTAATATTTCCCTCCTCTCACTGAGAAAGACTTGACCACATTGTAGGGTGCACGGAGGATCAACCCATTTGTTCTTGTAAGGTGCTTCTCTATTTCCATGTGTAGATGTGCACACTTCTACACCTGAGTTTGCTTTTTTCCCCTCTCCTACTATTCTCTTCTACTAGCTAGCTATGCACTGGTACTATTAAAGAACATTTAGTTCATGGTAACTGACATTTTCATTAGAAGCGTCTTAAATAGGGAGTGGATAATTCAATTTCTAGCTAAGAAAAAGAATAATAAATAAAATAATGCTGAAGCCATCTTCTTGTTCCTTCCTAATGGGAGGTTAATCGTTAATCTTTTAGCCACTGGGGAAATAGATACAAGGAAAGATTGGGAGGAAAATAATAAAAATAAATAAATAAATAAAGACTGAAATGAAATTACCCACATTAGCAAAGTTACCAATATCATGGAGTAACTACATGCAATAGAGAGAATGGCAGGGAAGGCTTTCCTTTTTTATGTAGACAACTGAAGGCCTAAGAGCCATGTAGTAGCAGCCATATCTCTTAATTATTTTTTTTTAAGATAGGAAATCTTCTGAATGATCGAGGCCCTTTGTTTAATATGGAGCATTGCTCAGGTATCACCTTCCAAACCCGCTCAACTCTCTCCGTGCGTCTCAGCAAAAGCTCTTACACAGCAGAACATACAGCATCAGCTCCTTTTGCACATTAGATCCATGTCTTTAAAATGTTAACCTATGTGCAGTCATAGCTGGGTTAAATAAGCCACAGTTGCATAGTTGCTCCTTGCCACCACAGATTTTGTTGAGTTTAGGCATCATTCTTATTATAACCTGACTTGCGGTGCTGGCTCACAGCTCTGCATTACAACTGGTCCTGGCGTGGCGGTAGATGGTACATTCTCCCTCCATTCAGGTTTTCCCTGGTCTTGCTGTGACCTTTTCAAAGTACATTCTGTGATATGAAAGATGACAGTGATCTCTCCTTCCCCTTAATCTCTTTCCCTGACACCAAGAAACAGACATCAGTGTTTCGAATTGGTTTTGATTGCAAGCATCAGGGCGCTATTCCAGGAAGACAAGAGTTTTACTTTTAACTCCAAGTACAGCCAGGTTACAATCATTCCGATATATCCTAACACTGAATTTTTATATTTAGCAAGGTCCCTGCTGAAATTCTGCGTGTGGCAGTTATGTTAATCTCCTACCTCTCAACAGCAGCATTATTTCAGTGGCCATGGTTTTCATGGGAGATCATGGTAGGGGCTACCAAGATGATGAGGAGACTGGAACATCTCTCTTATGAAGAAAGGCTGAGGGATTTGGATCTTTTTAGTCTGGAAAAAAGATGACTGAGGGGGGACCTTATCAACACTTATAAATACTGAAAGGGTGGGTGTCAGGGGGATGGGGCCAGGCTCTTTTCAGTGGTGCCCGGGGACAGGACAAGAGGTAACGGGCACAAACTTGAGCATAGGAAATTCCACCTAAACATGAGGAGGAACTTCTTTACTTTGAGGGTGGCAGAGCACTGGCACAGGCTGCCCAGAGAGGTGGTGGAGTCTCCAACTCTGGAGACATTCAAAACCCACCTGGACGCGTTCCTGTGCAACCTGCTGTAGGTGACCCTGCTCTGGCAGGGGGGTTGGACTAGATGATCTCCAGAGGTCCCTTCCAACCGCTACCATTCTGTGTGATTCTGTGATTCTATAGGAGACTTTTTCCAGTGAGCATCATCAGTGGTTGAAGAAAAAGGCTGTTTTCAACTGGCCCCTCTTTCATGGGAGAGCCTACGTGAAAACTCACACACAGATAATCCACTTTCTGCTTACTTGGCTAGGTTTTCTAATATCTATGTGTCTCAAAGATATAGACCTAGCCAATAGGAAACACTAACTAAAAGATATTAAAAGAAATTTAGGCCATCAAATTCTGTCAGACAACAATGCAAAGGGTGACGTACTTCTGGCAAACTCTTACCGAGCAGCAAGGCTGCCGTGTTCACAACAAGCTAAAGATTTCTTCACTGAAATCCCTTTTACAGTCATCCTTTTCATATGCAAACTATTTTTAAAACTTTTTCAATGTGAGACAGCAGATATTTAATTCATAAGTGACTAGAGGTAACAGCCATCCCTGACAATAATTCTGTGCCTATTGTTTGTATCCTGCTCATAGCTGGTAGCACCGTTTGTAAAGTGAAAATTAAAAACCTGAAGGACAGAGCGTTGCAAACATTGTTCTGCTGAGTTAATCACCGCAATGTAACTTTGCATATGGGTTCAGTTGCAGTGAATTCACCTGCCCAGAATGAATCACGAGTGCAGTTCATAAGATCAGGGCCTACAAAGAGACATTTATGGAAGTAATTTGCTCCAAAATATTTGCTCACGGAGGTTCTCAATGTAAGTAGCAAGAAGAAATACTTTTAAGGTATAATCTTTTAATATGCTTTGAGGTCATATATTGCTTTGTTTTATGCAGTATATTCTTATTATCTCAACTAGACCTCAGATATCATAGATAAGAATACCAGAAATGTGTAGAGTTAGAATGCAATAAAACATCCTCCTTTATTAGACACATTAAAAGGCTGTAAGTATTATGCAGTGGATGATTCGCTTTTATGCCAACACTACTTCAAATATCACGATTCCAATTTGATATGTCCTAATTTTAAATCTAGTGTCCCCAGATGGGGTGGAGATTAGACCAACAAATCTGTGCGTACTCTGTCGTGGCAGAGCTTAGATCTGCTTATAGATAGAAAAGTAAGCATGACTCCAACTATACTCAAATGCACCCCGTCAGGGGACTGCTGCCCTGACACATCGTAGACGCAAATACAAAATAGAGAATGACAATACAGATCTCCCAACAATGTAATTGTAAAGGGACATTTGGCAGCTTGTTTTGTGGCATGCGCATGCTTTTAACAGATGCAATAGCAATGGTCCAATAAGCAGTTAAATTGCAGGATAAACATGCTCAGTCTACTCTAATAAAGTTTGAATTGAAGTGGTCTTCATTGTTTTCCTTGTTATTTTCAATAGCAAAAATCTATTTGTCAGCAGAGGAGCCCTTTGGGGGGATTTTATTTGCATACAAAGAGAGAGAGACAGTGTGTGAACAAATTGAACAGGTTGCCTCCCCTGCAACTCATCTGAGAACCCAGAAAAATGCAATATAAGAAAGGGAATATGATGGTGTGATCAGAACAGACATAGAAATGAGAGCAGATTTGTTTTTCCTGTTTTTCAGAGAGAAATAATTGCACATGAAGAACAGATACACGCGCACAGTCGAAATCCTATTTTTGAGTGAAGCCCTTATGACCAGGTGCAAGTAAGAGACCTAATCATGTGCCTGAACAGAAGACAATTGCCTTAGAAGAACATTATGATGGTTGCCGAAATCAAGTGCTTTAAAGTTGGAGAACACTAAAGCCTAAATGGACAAAGAATTCCTAATTGTGCTTTCCTGTAAATCAGTATTAAGATTTTTCTTGAAATGTGTCTCTGCCTCTCTTTTTTTCTTCCCAAAGAACCCTTTATCATTCATTACATAGGATAAGTAGGTACTGATTACACAGGACCTACTGAATAAGCAGCTACTTACAAAAGTAATCTTCACCAGCCAGTTAGCGGTGCCTTATTTACTGCACACCCAAAGCCTGCAGTAAATACAGAATTATTAATTTTTTTCATGGTCTTCTCTGGGCCACTCATCACTGTAGTATCTGCATGCCTCAAGAACACAGACGAATTTATGGCTGCCGAAAGATAGGAAACCATTATTATTATTCCCATTTTACAGCTGAAGAGATAGGGACTTGCCTGGAGCTACACAGTGAATTAGTGGCGGAGCAAGGATTAAAATTCATGGCTCGCAACCCTGTGCACATCGCTGGAGACTGCGCTGCCTTGCAGTCAGAGGTGCTGAGAAACCACAGCTCTCACCGACTCTGTCTACCACTGCAAGTGCTCTATAAGCCTTGGGCAGCCCGAGTCGGTCATCCATAAAATAAGATGCACAGTTAATAGTCAGCTGCCAGAATATTTGGTTTATTGTCACATTAAGAAACTAATACTTGACTCCGGTGTTTACAAAAGGGTCTTGAACCTTGCTGACCCATGGGTGAACGCCTGAGCTATGGGGGTGCTGCTGGCTCCAGGGTGGGTAGTTTACTTTTGCGTGATGAAGATGCCGGAACTCAAAAAGATGCGATAAAAGCACCATAATCTGATTTCAACAAAATGGCACTTTATGATAAAACACGCTTAGAGTGGAAAACTAACTGACCGGCTTAAGGTCTCTTCTCTTGGATTATTCACCTGAAACTCATTCCCTCCTGCTGTCTTGAGTACACCCAGGATTCTTCCCCAGCGCCCTCCCCACAAAAGGCATCTGATCAACATTTGATGGCTGTTGTTTTGTTCTTTTTAGTTAACTGGGAAAAACACCGGTAGATCAAACTGCAACCATTCCAGCAGTCATATTTTATTTAAGTCACTTTTTTTCTCTTTGAAGCTATTCTTTTGATCCTCTTCTGTGCCCCTGAGACGCTATGTTCAGTGACCGTTCCCACTCTTTGGCTGCCAAAATTACCACGGGTATTAGCTCCCAGAATCCACAAGTGATACTGTTTAGACACGCAGGTGAAGTTTCTGGTATACAATTCACCAGCAGTCCGCCATCCAAGTATACAGCCCCCAAACTAATCCACTAGTTTTCAGTTGCTGAAGTTGAAAGGCATGCTGATAAATCCAGCTCATCTCTACTTACACAAGTAACCCTGTTCCTCCAAAATTTGCGGCCAATGGAGTTGTTGTGGACTGTAAAAAAGGACCAGACATAATGAGCCCGCGGCCTGTGGACCTGGACAGAGTATGCCACGCTGCCCCTCTGGTCCATGTGCCTGTTTAGCTCCTTCAAAAAACACAGCACAGGTAGTCAAGGAAAACACTCTGCACCCAGGACTGAACTTGGATCTGCTGCCTCCTACTTGTGCAGGTTGGCGGTAGGGGGCTTTCCTTCCCTCCAGGCAAAGCTTTCCTTGGCAAGGGCCAGCACACAGGCATTCACCTCCGCTGAGAGCTGACCCGCTGAACACCCAGTCACGTCTGTAAAACTGGAACAGTTTATGAGGAGAGACCAAGGAAAATCCATACAAAGGTCAATGGACTAATTGGATGGAAAATCCATCCAATGTCCAAAAAGGTAACGGCTGCCCACAGCAAAGATCAATCTGGGTATCTCACAGCCAAAGGGAATATACGAAGCGTGGGTTATATGATGATTCCTCACAACTGTTCTTAACTCTTTCTGCAGCTATATCCTCCTCTTCCATCCTACTGACTTTTTCTTAGAAATACTAAAACGAAAATGCTCAATATATACAGTGTTTTACTCTACTTTTTTTTCCATTGACGAATACAAATTGCCACATTTTAGCTGGCTCTGCAGTGGTTGTGAGCAAGCCACCTGCATTTTTCATTGAATAAATTATTTACCAAAAGGAAAAAAAAAAAAACAGGTCCCTACTTAATATTTCTGACAAGCCTAATTCTTCAGATTCAAACAAACTTTCATTGACTGAGTTGTAATTACTGGGTCACACTTGAGGCATAACCTCAGCTGAGGTATGGGTGTAGTTCCACTGCCCTTCACTTCTGCAATTTATGCTACATGGAAATCTTGCTTATTGACCGGTATACATAATATATGTTATTATTTTTATCTTTCTGAGTTCTACTGCACTGGCACTGGCAAAATACTTTCATACAAAGCTGTAGGACTGACATCACCTGCATTGCTGTGGTATATTATAGTGCTTGCTATAGTTCAATCATTAATATTTAACATCCCATAGTGCTCTATATAGATCATTGTGAAATCTCCATCGCTACCTTTTCCAAAACAGGGCATTTTCATGTTATGTCTTTTTTTTTTTTTTTTTAGCAGCTACGTTCAATTTCTGTAAATGTTAATTCTAGATGGAACAATTTTAAACCTCATTTTTCTTGAAATTTTATTAATTATAGCACTTGAATCTATATAACAGAAGTCACATTTAATGGGATTTGGAACTGCTGAGAACATTTATTCCCACCTAACCCTTGCCAATAAATTCAGCCTGAAAAGCAGTATATTGCAAATCCTAAAATAAATGTAAGTTGTGTCTACAGCTTTCCAAATGGTATGCATTAATGTATTTTTTTTGTAGCAGCAGCTAATTATTATAATGAATCATTACAGGATGACTTGAAAGCATTTGTAAAGTTTTATGAAAATGGAAGCAAATATTTGTTGGTATTTTTGACAGCTACCTGTGTTGATCAGAAACAGAAATAATGAGTTCTGTCAATATAACCAGCGCACATGTAAACAACACAGAGAAATGCAGTAAATACGGAAACTATAGCAGCCAAAAAGACTGTTCATCACAACAACTTAAAACATGCTAATCCAATCTTATCTTAGCATTTACATAGCCAGAACCCAGTTGTCAGGGAGACTTGATATGTACATACGTGTATCAATAGGCATAAATATTTATAGCTTACAACCTAAATATGAGAGAGAGATATACGTATATATGTACGTATAATAAAAGTCAGGGATGTACTGTCAAACAGATTTTGGTACCTCTTGTCTGTAACCAATTTCTAAACTTCAAATACTCCGTCCTTAACATCACTAAGTACACTAGGTTACTATAGTCCTATATTGCCCATAAGTACGCTCGCCTTCCATTCATTATGAATATTTGAATATATACTTGTCGCGTGAAACGGGGCCAAGCGGTTTTGGCAGAAGATAAACCCCCTTGCGTTCTAACACTCCTCACCGAGGTGGGAGGCTAGGTGCGGCTAGGTTTAAATTCTGAGTGATGCCCAATTCAGCACTATCAGTCCAATCGCGTTTAATGTGTATTAAACTATTACGATTTGGATACACTAATAGTGGACTGCACCTTCAGTCTAGTCGTACTCCTGAACTAGCACGGCCTCTCTCAAGTTTTGGTCGCGTTCAGTGAGAAAGCGAAACGGCTAGCTACTTAAACAGTGCAGTTTATTTAAACAACAGATATACAGGTTCTTTTGGATTGCCGGTGATAAATACACTGTCTGCAAAGCACGTGCAAATAAAGATATTGCTAAGTATACAAACGCGCGACAAAATTATAAACGATACAGCCTGGCTATAAATGTAGGGTAGAGATTCTCTAGAGAAATTTCTAAGTCCCCGAGAAAGCGCTCGGTGTAATCGAAGTCTTACCCAAAGGCGTCCCTATGGGGGGGAAGAGAGGCTCAGCCCGTCGACTGATCCCGGAAATCAGCGGTGGAATTCTTCGCGATGGTGTCTTCCCTGACATCCCCTCTCTCTTGGGCTATTTTTATATTATTTTTTTATCTTCAAAGTGGAGTTTGAGTGACTTTAGTCATACGTACTTTTATTATGATTAATGTATTCAAGGAGGAGTGTTCACACCTCGGGGGCGGATAGCCTCCGGGATGGAGGTGTGTTTTGGTACATTGTGGTGAGCAAAGTTCGCACAAAAGGACAGCATTTCATCAACATTTGACGAAATGTTGGCTCGGGTAGCGTGTAGGCCGCTTATCAGTTCTGTAGTACCATCTCGTCCCCATATCTGCTATTCGTCACAAGGGAAGGCCACGGAACAAGCGTGTTCCGTTCCATCCCTCGTGTAGTTTCGCAAACAACCTTGTACAGGGAATCACAGATGCTGCATTCTTCGTGTGCTAGCTGCGGCTGTATTCTACCTCAGAAGCCTCTTGATTTTATGACTTTCCTTAATGTGTGAACAATGCTGTATTTTTGTATTCTTGGCCAATTTAGTAATTATTCCACAATACTTAATGAAGAATTTATCAATATCAATTCTTCCGTCTTAGGTCAATGAATTTCTGTATTGTTCCTTCTAAGATTTGTTCTCTCCTTCCTGTTAGGAAGGAATTACATGTACAGTAGCATATGCATAAACCCTTGAATATTGATGCAGAACTCGCATGCTCCAGTTTAAGCCTGATTAATCTTTCTTTATGAATCACATGTATGACACTGAATCATTGTGGTTGTTCTCCACCAAGTGCTTTCTTACTTAGATGCTTCAGAATACAGAGTAAGTTGGTTTTTCGATCAACTGTATCATTAAAGGCGTGCTCTGTCCTCGCAAGGAGCGCACCGTGCGGTGTCACGCTTACTTACAGAAAAGATGCACTTGAACCACCAGACAGGAGGACTGAGGCCTTAAAGATCCTCTACAATGCTACCCTAATGACCCATTATTTTTTAAATGTAGATATAGCTGCTACTCTAGCTAGCTAAAACACTAACCAGTTAATTTAGCCACTCTGAAGAAATTAACTAAAGGTATTTTAAAATGATAGGATCATAAAGTTCCAGTTCGAAGGTTTTCTGAGTTAATGCTGACTTGTGTGCAATAAAAAAACCCCTAAGCTTACACAGAAAACCGTAACATTTTAGATGTAAGCGTGTATCACCAGTGTTTAACATGGAATCATCTACTTGAACACCCTAGTTGCAAGTCTGTTCTCGTGTTCAGAGAACACTGACTCTTCCTTTACTGTATTACTTCTTTCTATGCAAGACTATGGTTTATATATTTCACATTTAAAAGTTTGATTCTGGAAGAACTGGAAGATCCACAGGCGATCGCCTGGGAATGTCAGGATTCGATGACTGCCACCGCTGAGTAAGCACACAGGCGGAGAAGACAAAATGTGCTTCTCTTTGCTCCATATATGTCTAACTTTGGCTTTTGAATACACCTGCTTCTCACTAGGCCTGCTAAGAAGCTTAAGTATGTCTATGTGCACTGTCGTTCTCATACTATTAGCACAATTTCTACGGTCGCAAAGCAGGCAACCTGTAATCGGTCCAGCTCAGAGGTGGGCAAAATGTGAACTTCACATCTGTACCCACTATGTCCGTAGAGGTACATTAAATCAGCTTGTCAGTTTGTCCCAGGACGTCAAATCTAAGAGATCTTCGGGTTATAAACTTTGATTGGGTGACATCCTTATTTCAAACCTCCTTCTACCTGCAATGCCAATCTCACTAGTCCACAATCTTATCTCTGCTAAAAACACTGTGCCAACAAGAGAAGAAACCAGGGGCAGATTCAAGGTGAGATAACAGCAGGCACTTGTTTGTGGGATATAACACTCACAGAGGAGGTGACTTGCTGCAGAGTTCATGGATACCCAGAAAAACCCCGGCCTGTATTCTCACAAAGCAAGAGGATAGCAAACGAGAAAGTCACAGTTTATACTGCTATGGAAATTTGTGGAGCGTGTGATGCAGGAGGGACTGCTGCTAGGTAGCCCCTTCCACCTCCTGAATCTAAGATCCTGAACTAGCAGTTCAAGACATGTTGCAAATCCCTTTGTCTTTCCTGGTTTGTATCTCAAGGGCAGACTTTGATAGACTCTGCAGGAACAGGGAGCAGATTTCACATCTGAACCTGGCAAGGATGTGAATAAAACCTCAATTCTTCCATGGGAAAAACATCTGTGAGCAGGCTTGACCCCATGCTCTGACTTTGCGTTGCTATCCACTGGTGTAAAGGAAATTCTCTCTTTTCCAGGGCAGAGGAGAAAAGGGCTATCTCACTGGCAAGCTGAACTGATGTGAGGGAACCGTCAAAACCCGCCTGCACACAACATTTCCCTGCAAAGGGCAGTGCCAGGCCTGAACCCCACCGTCGGCACTGGCCACGTGCTCCTCACCGACCAGCTCCAGGCTTCCACCAGTTACACTCAGCCACATCAGTGGAATTTAAATCTGGACCAGCTGGGTTAACCTGTAGGGAGGATAGGATCTATAAGGGAGAAGGGAATTGTAAGGAGTCAGACAACAAAGTGGGTTTGGGGGAAAATGATACAGCCCCTTTATGTCTCTTCATGCAGAGAGACAGGGATGTCGTTGTAAGTAGCAGACAACATTTGCTTTAGTGCTCTAACCCAAGGATTTATAACCTTACAATGGACTGAAAAGTGTTGGAAATGTTCTCCACTCCTTCTGGTGGGGGAGGTATCTCTAGATATCATTTCCCTGGTCTAATGGGGCGAAGTGTCTAATGCAGATTCAAACTCCTTCAAATTTCCTGCCAGCCACTTTTGAGAAATAGGGCTGACAGCACCCGAGGCGCTCATCTTGGAGTAGGGACCTCTGTAAGGTGCCTAGAGAGGTTTTCAGAAACACTGAAGCTTAGGGCATGCTATAAATCCGTGACAGCACTGTTTGGGCATACCCTCGACCTTCGCTCAGCTGTTAGCTTAATATGTGGAAATGGACTGAAGCATAGGATGCTCATAACAGACAGGACGAATCGCCAAACAGAAAATGTAGCCTTTCATTCATTGCTAATCTGGATGCGTGCAGAAAGCAACCTGCTCAGGATTAGCTTCAGATGAAGGTTTTAGACCTTTGAACCTGCAGGTTTGGGAATCACAACAAATAGCATGCAGAAGCATCAGTGTTGCTTGCTAAAGACGACGCTTTTCACAACCAGGTGGAATTTTGCTGGGACGGGGAGGATGGTCACTTGCCTCTCTCTCCCACTATATTCTGTGTCACACAACAAGGCACCAACACTATCTCCGAGAAATCCTTCCCAAAGTTACTCTGCCCCCAGCTGCCTTTCACAAAGCTCCATTAAGTAGCTCTCTGTTGCCACCGGGATGCACAAAACAAATCACCAAAACACCAGGTCCTAAACGCAGCTCTGCCTGCAGCCTGGCCTGTCAGACAAGTGAAATGCAGGTCACTGGTTGTGTTTCATGGGCATCCATGACATTGTAGAGGGGGTATCCATGAGGGAAAGAAAAGGCCTTTATTATCCCTCCTTACCATTCAGAAATATACCAAATGCTTCAAAATCTATCAGAGACTAGTACCTCCCACATCAGCAAGGTTATCTGTATCATTTCACTACCAGATTCAGTTGTGAAATAGCTTGGGAAAAGTAATAGAGGGTTTCACGGGATGACACTATTTTCATAGCTTAGAGGATAACAGGATGGCTGAAACTAGAGGGCACCTCTGGAGATCAGCCAGTCCCTCCTCCTGCTCAAGGGTCAGCTACAGCAGATTTCCCAGGATTGTTCTCCGTTGGGTTTTTAGTATCTCCCCAGGCAGAGACTTCACAACTTCTCTGGACAACCTATTCCTATGTTTGACCGCCGTGTTTTCTTGTGTTCAGATGGAAGGTCATGGTTTTTAATTTGTGCCCACTGCCCCTTGTCCTGTCCCTGGGCATCACTGAGCAGAGCCTGGCTCCCTCTTCCTCATTCCCCCCATCAGGTATTTATACACTGATGAGATCTCCTCTGAGCCTTCTCTTCTCCACGCTGAGCAGTCCCGGCTCTCTCAGCCTCTCCTCATAGGAGAGATGCTCCAGTCCTTTAATAACCTTCTTGGCCCCTTGCTGGACTTTCTCCAGTGTGTCCATGGCTCTCATACTGGGGAGCCCAAAGCTGGACCCAGCACTCCAGGTGTCTCTCTCCAGGGCTGAGAAGAAGCCTCTTGACTGCCACCTCTGCAAATACTGAGAGAGAAGGGAGTGGAAACAAGAAACAAGGCTTTCACCCCTTGGTTCAGATCCAGGCTCTGTGTTGAGAGTGGCCAGGTTGGTGTTAGCTGGCGGTTCGGGTTTCGTGCAATGACTGATGAATTCAGGCTGCTCTCTATTGGAAAAGGATTTGCATTGCCAAAAATCACTGTCCCAAGTGCTACCTTTTGCAGAGTCTTAGCTAGGAGGCCAAAGAGAAGATTTTAAGAAAACAGGCAATCCTCCCCACCAAGATGTCAGAAATGAAATGTTTGGGCAGAATAGGATGCCTCTGAAGAGCCGACTGCTTGGGTCGGTACCCACAGCATGTCACACCTCCACACAACTTCACGAACTTTCTGTAGCTCTCCTGGGAGAAGAAGGAATGGCTTGGGCAATGACAGAGACATCTTTGGCTGCTGGAGAAACAGGTCACTTTCCAACACAGCATGTCACGGTGTTAGGACTTGGTGCGCATTTCCCAGTGAGCTCCTGAGTGTGTTAGGTGTTCACGGGCGCCATGGTAAGAAATCACAGCCCGATTTGCCTCTACTATTGTTTCAGCCCTGTGCAGAGGATGATCTACCCCAAACGCATTTCTCTCTGCAAATAAGCAACATTACTGAATGACGCGGGGAGGAGAAATGTCAGCGAAGGACCACGCAAAACTTGTCCCAACGACTTCTGGTAGGCTGTGTCGGCTTTTGCGAAACACCAGCGCGGAAAATAAACAACCAACCCAACAAAACATTTCCTTGACCACAATAAAAAGCAGTTGTTTCACATACTAAATCCAACACGTCCTTTAAAACCAAACGAGGCGGCTAAGAATACAAATAGGGCAAGTGTGAATCACAGGGGAGCGCCTGAAAAAAAACCCACAGTGGAGGACACGTGTGATACATTTGCCTTCAAAGCAAAGATCTCTCTATTGCTTGTAATAACTCCGCTACCACAGGTCAATGCCGCCATCCTGCAGGGATCCAGCCCGGAAACCTACGCAATTAATGTCTGACAAGCTTTCAAGGAAGCACCTTTGCCCAGGAGTTAATACCTTGCATTGCAAACAACACGTTTCAGATATATTGCGTCATTAGCCAGAATTAGCTGGCAAGCCAGAACCAGATCTGTATTGCACCGCTACCGTAGAGACAAGGCTGCAGAAAAAATAAAATAAAATAATAATAAAAAAAAAAGCAAACAGCCCCCCGAGGCTGCCGTTCGGAGCCATCAAACCCGCTTCCTTGCGGATGTTACTCGCCAGCGGCGAGTGACCGCTTGCTTTCAGCCGCCCTCCAGGCGCCGCGCAGCAGGCGGTGGCTTCCCGGCGGCTTCACCGAGCCCCTTCCCCGGCACATCGCCCGCCACCCCCCCTCGCTGGCCCCGGGGGCTACCGCGGCACGCGGGCGCCACCGCCCGCTCGGGGCGGGGAGGGGCGGAGGCCGCGCGCTGCCCCGCGCCGCGCGGCCGCGCGTGTTGCGTGGAGCTGGGCTGCCCCCTGGCGGCGGCCGAGAGAGCTGCGGCCCTTCGGCATGGCGGAGGGGGTTGTCCCACCCGGGGCGGGGGGACGGCGGCACTGCGGGCCAACCCCGCTGCTCAGACCGCCGTTTCGCTGAGAAAGGCGCTTTTTCGTTTAAATTTTTTTTCTTTTATTTTAATACCTTTCTTCTTTAGTTCAGCTCTCAGAGGCTTCCTCCCTCCGGTTGACGCGAAGCGGCTCCGCCGCCCGCGGCTTGGCGGGGAAGCTGTGGCCGGGCAAGGGGAACCGGCGCCGGGCGCTGCCCGCCCGAGGGCTGGGGCGAGCAGCCGAAGCCCTGGGAAAGCCCAGGCCAACGTTTCCACCGCTGGCTTTTGTAAAATTATTTAAAGCTCGCATAATTTTACAGCGTCACCTCTGCGGAGATATAAATAGCTCATACCAGAAATCCAAGCACGGTAAAAAAAAAAAAAAATAATAATAAAAAATCTGATTTAAACACTCTTAGGCGAGAACATTATCATGAGAAACTACTGGCGCTTCATACTTAACTTTGCTGGGATATTTTTAAGCACCGGGAAAGCTATTCTGATAGCAACATTCATTCACAACTTCATATTTATTGAAGTCACTAAGGAACAGCGAGGAACAACGTATGTCATTGGCTCCGCATTTAAGATCATAAATCATGGCTGGAAAACATGAACGCAGCTAAGCACCGCATATAACCAAAAAATAAATGAAAATTTAAATTCCTAAGGACCAGTTTTCAATTCAGACCGTGAACTAGGCACTCGTATAGCAGCACCCTCTCTGGCAATGAGCTACAGAATCAATATCGATTTCAGTGGAGGGATTAATTTCATAGAGCTTTTTTATGGATATAGGAAAAAGACAAATGCTCCATTGATCCATAATGTTGCCTGAAAGACAGGGATTACCTCGTTAGAGCTGTTAATTTAATAACCAAGTTTGGAGTGTTATTTCGAAGTAGGGTCACAGCAGCATACATTGAAATCGTATTTATCACATGCAACGCGTGCGGGTTACAAAATGTCACGTGCGCCTCAAGGAATCCAGAGGAACTGGGACAATACAACACCTGTTTCGTCTTTTGGATAGTCTGAGATGCACCAATCTTTCCACACCTGCAAGCAGTATGTAATATAAGTGGTTTGGACACGTAGCTGGTGTAATGCTCCCTGCGTTGAGGCTGTGAAGCAGTGCATCCATTTTTCTCGAACAACCCTAACGCGCAGTCACGAGGAAACCTCGAAGTTACGGCAGGTCTCACGAAATTTTTAATACCGATACGAACTGCGGATATCTAATCACGAGGACAGAACCATAGACTGGTTTAGGTCGGAAGGGACCGATCCTACCTAACGATCACCTATGTACAAAGCGTTAACGTTGCGGGTGCAAACCCCCGCTTGAGCGTGTAGGAGTTGTGATGGTTTAGATCTGGTCCATTGGCTACAGGAGAGGAATGCAGATCCAGCTCTATGTGTGTATGGGCGTGTGTATATATATATATATGTATGTATGTATGGTTATGTGTTGTGTGTGTAAGGAGACCGTCTACCGGCAAGCCTCACCCGCTGCTGGGGATGGCCCTGCCCCACGGTGACACGACCCTGCGCGGCCGGGCCGTGCCCGGGGCTCTCCCCACGGAGGGTCGGTGGGAGATCCCCGGGGTGGGGCGAACCGGCGGGGGCTGCTCCCGGGCGGCCGGTGCGTGGAGCCCGGGGAGCTGCCGGTCTCCCCGGTGGCTCCGGCGGGGCCGGGTTGGGGTGGTGGTGGGGGGGTGGGGGTGTGTCTCCCCGCTGGGGTCCCGGAGGGGCGGGCGCGCCCCGCGCACCCACCCGCGCTCCCGGCCGCGGGGGCGGGCGCGGCGCTGCGGCGGGGCCGCGCCTGCCAAGCGGCGGGGAGGCAGCGCCGCCGCTCCCGCTCCGCTCCCGCTGCCGCTCCGCAACTTTCGGGCGAACATCACCCCCCCACACCCCACCTCCCTCCTCCTCCTCCTCCTCCTCCTCGCCCTCGCAACCCGCCGGCGGCTGGTAAGAGCCGGGCTCCGGTGCCCGGCCGGGCCGGCGGAGGGAGGCGGGGAGCCCTGCCCGCAGCCCCCTTGGGCGGCCGCCGCTGCGCCCAGCGCCGCGCACATGGCCGCGGGAAACTTTGGCGGGCGGGCGGGGTGGGGTGGGATGGGGAAGGGAAGGGAAAACGGGAAGGGAAGAAGGGAAGGGGCGGCGGAGCGGGCAGGTGCCAGCCTCCGCGGAGCGGCGCGGAGCGATGCGCGGCGCCCCGGGGGCGCGGTTGGGCGGGCGGCGGCGGCGGCGGGGAGCGGGCGGCGTTGGCCGGGCAGGTGCGGGCCGGTGAGGGGTTGCGCCTGTGCGGAAGGGAGCGGTGGCCCCGCGGTGTCCGGCGCGGAGCGAGCGGGACCCGCCGCGGGGCAGCGCCGGGCGGGGGGAGCCCTGGGCGGGGGGGCGGCTCTGGGTTGGTGCCTTTCGCTTTGCTGCGCCGGTGGGGTGCGGGGTGAGTAAGTTGCTGAGGGGCGTAGCGAGGGGGGCACTGGGTTCAGGTAGAAAATCCAGGCGAGCTCCCCTCTGGGTGTGTGTGGGGTTTTTTTTTTGGGGGGGGGGGATTGTTTTTGATATTTTTTTTTTGTTGGTTTGGGGTTTTTGGGTGGTTTGGTTTTGGTTTTTGGTTTTTTGGTTTTTTTTCTTTTTTTTTGTTTATTTCAGTAGGGCACAGAGGAAAACGTTAGCGCACGATGCTGAAATTGGCGATCTGGTCGCTGAGGCAGGTATCCGAAAAGCGGCAGTCGCCGGAGCAGCTACATTACTGTCATTCTTCGTGCTAGCCTGAGGTTTATGTGCCTTCGCGAGGAAGGTCACTTTTTACCCCCCTCCATCCCCCTCCACACCCCCCCCACCCCCCCTCTTTTTGCTAAGCCGTGCATCAGCAGCGTGAATTCCAAGAAGCAGTAGGTGTTTCTTGGCATTTCAACTGGGATTTTGGAAAGGGAAGACGGGTATTTAATGGGAAAAAAAAAATTGCGATGGAAGGAAAGGATGCGGAGGCTGCACACAGCCCTGGGTTTGCAGGCGTGTGGAAGTTGTAGAAATAGGTAAAGGGTCGAAAGTGGCATTTGGAAAACGGTGACTATTTCTTTAGTTACTTATATGATGGACGAATATAAGAGAAAACTGGGCCACTAAGAATTTTTCCTGTTTTGCGGTTTGCTGTCAGCAGAAGGTAAAACATGTCCTTGAAGATATACAATTTTACATAAACAGCTGATGTTTACATAAGCCTAGATAAGTTTGTGAAAAACACAGATAGCAGAAGATGCGGCGTTAGCTGAACTTGGCTATCCTGCTGTTTTGTCCGTGTAATAATTTATCTTTTTTTTTTTCTTTTTTTGTATTGTTGCAGCGTAAGAACAAAGTGAGGAGCAGCTGCACCTTTACCAAAGCAACCACCTGCGTTCCTCCTCTCCTCTGGAATGGACAATGGGATGGTCTCTGGCTTTATCATGATCAAAAACTTCTTCCTCTTCTGTGTTTCCATGAGTTTAGCCAGCCACTTCGGGTGAGTTGCCAGTTGCGTTTGAATTTTTGCTGTGGGTTGTTGTGTTTTTTTTTTTTTTAAGGAAATGATAAAACTTGGCTCCGCGTGGTGCGGAGCAGCTGAACAAAACAAGCGGGCTTTGCGTTTTGGTTTTAACGCGCTGCTGTTTGCGGGGAGAAGGGGGGAAGGGAGCGATTTGCTTTCTTGCTCGAATTTAGTGTCTCATATCCATTCTTCATGCCATTAACGCTCTTTCGGGAAGGCTTGGGGGATACGGGGAGCCCAGACCTGGCCTGCAGCTGCGGAGTGCTCTGCCCTGGGTGTAGGTGGCACAGCCAGGGGGCTGTGATGCTGCCAGCCCCCGTAGCTGCCATGAGGAGGGCTTGCACCTTCCCTCCCTCTCACCTGGCGGCTGCAGGCTCTAAGGCAGCAGCGCAAGACGGCGACAGCAGGACTCGGTGCAGGCTGCTGGCTGGTACAGGCTTTCCTAGTGAGTAAGCGAAGATCGTGACTGCTCAGAAGGACGCCTGAGTTTGAAACTTGCTAGAATATTGAGGCATTGTGTTTCCCTGAAGCGTATAGTAAGGAATCCTGTTTCCTTATTTTTGGATTTGGATGCTTTCCTGACGGTGATATTCTGAAAACCGTGTTGAAGAAATACTCCTCCTACAGCTCTTAGAAAAAAAGCCCAAACCACCAAAACAAACAGAACCCCCCCTATTTATATGTTTTTCTCCTAAACCCGGAGATCTTAAGAACTTTCCAAAATCGGGCTATGCAACGGAGTCTAGAAAAAGCATTTCGCAAGTGCTCCAGCAATGTAGGTTGATTCTTCTTTGTGGAGGAGAACAATTATTTATGATTTCACCAGGAAAAAAAGATGAATCCTCCCAACGTGCTGATTCACAAGCACACCCATCAATTCCTTGCTATAAGAAGATACAAAATGGAGATGCAAATCAGTTTCTGATTTCAAGCGAAGCGATTTCTTTCCAGATTGGAACTAGGAGAAAGACCAAACTTTGAGTGATGACTGCCTATGCTGTCAGCAGAACTTAGCCCTGTCTCCAGCGTGTGTCCTGCGTAGGCAGGCGGGAAGCCTGCGACCACAGTGCTGTGTGTGAGTGGTTGTAGGACTGCGCCCTGCAAAGGATGCAAAGAGCCGCACGCTGATTTATTCACCTTGGAAAAGCTTGGCCCCGCTTTCACTGTGGTCTGAGGCAAAACTCTCCCTGGACTTTGTGATAGAAACGAAGAGGGTTTAGATAGGGGTGGGACTGGGTTTAAACTTGTCTTGACATGGTTGTGATTTCACAAAGTATTAGCACATTGAGGAGATCTTGAGGACTGTAATCTTAAGCCCTTCCTGATTGTCCATCATCCCCGCGGAAGGCAGCACATTGCAATAGTTGAGCATGACCTGTTTGGTGTGGGGCCTCTTAACTGTGTTAAAAGCCTCTAACAGAAGAATGGATAGGCGAGGCTGTAAAAAAAAAAGAGGGTTTAACTCTTCCTTTCGACTCCAAAGCAAATACTGAATCTAAGTCCCAGGTAGGAATCGGTGTGACCTGTAACCTGGCAGATAATCAGAACAGGACAGTTAGGGGAAACTAGGACACTTGTTTTCTGCGAGTTACTCAAAAAGCTGTGCACTAAAATGAGATCATCACATAACCTTCCTCCCCCCACCCTCCTCCCGCCCCCCATTTCTGATCTAGTAATTTTAGTCCGGGCCTGCAGAGATAAGCAGCTCCAATTCGCTGCACCATTCACACGCTGCCTTAGGGCTGAATTTTGACCCTGCTCAAAAGACAGATGATGCTCCAGCGCTTCTGTTTCAGAGGCAGAAGCGGCTTCAGAGTGTAATTTGCTAAGTGCTTTGGGACTGACTGTTCAGGACAGAACGGTACAATTTACATGTAGGCTGGTATATTAACTGCAAGAATCTAATACTGATAATACTTGCTGTTGCTACCAAGGTCTCCTTTATTAGCTTCATCCGTGTTTGGACTGCGCTGTTACATTGCAGTGCCTTTTGCAATGTGCTAGATAAAAGTGATTGGTCAAATGAGCACAAATTAAAAAGCGAAATACAGTAGGACATTACAGATGAAGGCAAAGATTTGTCTACGATACTCCATAGTCATTCCATATTTATATTAAATCATAAATACAGGTTTTGCTGACATAGCCAAAGCCACCTTGGGGGAATTTGATGCACAATGCCTGGTAAAATAAACAGGAATTATGTATCTCAGTCTCCTAGGCTACTTCAGAAATCTCAGCAAAAGTCTGTGATTAATGTTTAACGTAAATGTGGAATGACTATCGAGAGTTATCCACATCAATAGGCAGTAGAGAAAGACTGTAGCCATAGTTGGTAGAAGTTATTTAAAGAAAAATCAATGAATTATAATTCGAAGGTATAGATGAAACGAGATGAGGATGTGATGTTGTGTGTCGTCATCCCCCCATCCCGTAGTTGGTGTAACAGTTTTATGAGTCTCCCTCTGTAGAAACAGTCCAGCACAAATCAAGGCTTTTCCAAGCTTGCTCGAATTCAGCCTTGGGTTGTGTAATGCTCTAACGAGTGAAGGTGTTTTACTGAAGGATTTCAAGGTAGTTCTCAATTGTCTTGGAAGTAAACAATAATAAAAGAGATAGAGAATAATTAGAAGTCACATGTAACCGTGAAGAGTATTTTCAGGTGAGACAAGAGGCCAATTCCTCCTGTTTGTTTCACCTGAAGGATTGCACAGAATTCAGTCTCGGTTCGTGAGCGCAAGGCCCGCGGGGTCAGGCTCACGAAACCAAGCAGGAGGTGGGTGCTCTCCTGGCGAGGGGGGGGTGCCAGGGGAAACGCAAAATAATTCGGACCTTGCTCCCTTCAGACTGATGCCCGTGGGAGCGACGCTGTGAGGCCGAGCGCATCGGTCGAGGGGAGGGAATCGGCGTACGCAGGGTCCTGTCCTGCCAGCCCCCACGGGAGCCGTGCCACTGCCCAGCATCTTGCACTTTCTGGTCCTGGGGGAGCCCCCCCGCAGCCGCAGCCCTGCGAGGGTCGGCGCGATGGGTGGCTGCCTGCACCGACATCTCCCTGGGACCAGGTAGCATGTGGTCGGCCCCGTGACGGCCAACCTGACTGCATCCTGACTCTTTTTTTTCTGTGCAAGCCCCAGACTGTCCACGGGGACATCTCTGGGGACATGCTGGTGACGCGCAGTCCCTGCGCATTTGCATTCTAGATGTGCTGTTTCAGAAAACTGTCCGAGAGCCGAAACCAACAGGGACGGATGTTGTTGGTGTAACCACAGTTCAGTTGCCATCTGCTAATAATATTTATAATAGTAGAAACACGGAAAACAGAAGATCCCAATTAAATGTAGCCAATGCAAGACTTTGCTGTACACCGTAAGAATTCAGTCCGTGGTGTGTCTGTAGTTTCACATACTTTTCCACTGGCTCACAGTCCTTATCACTAAGACCATAATCCTGCTATTTAGGCTAAACATACCTCTCCTTCAGGCTGTTATTTCAAGTTAGTCTCTGCAACCCTAAGCAATTAGTTCTGCTGGGTTATCCCCAAGTACTTGCAGATGCTAGGGAGCTCTTTCTCATATTTTCAAGACTAATGTTGTAAGAATTATCATAGCTTATGCAGTCATGGTTATCCGTTTGGGTTTTTTTATTCTGTTTTCCTTTCCCTCTCCGTGTCTCGAGATAGCTTTTTGAACCCACTAGACAATTTTAATAATTGGAAAACTAAGTGGGTACCTAAAACTGCTTTGGAGGAGGCAGACAGACATCAGTCAGTCCCACCGCCCAGCAGAAAGCTACGGCTTCAGCATCTCTGTTTGGCTTGGGCTGCTGGCTGGCCCAAATAGCAGGCACCTACCCGCTGGCCATCCAGCACGTGCTTGGTGCAGGATCAGCCCTGGCACACGTCCCCTCCTAGTGAATCTGGGGAGCTGGGTGTACTGGGAGGTGTGTAGTGACTGGGAGAGATTCAGGGTATTGAAAGGGGCGTTAAGGTGCAAGGGGGTGAGGATGGCAAGACATCGCCCTATGAAGAACATACTCTTGTTGCGCTGCACGCAATTTGCTCGTTCCCAGAAGGCAGTAAAATACTGCTCTTGCTAAATGAAAGCATGAAATTGTTCTTTAAGGATCTGCAAAGACCATTAAAGTTTCGTCATTTTGGTCAGTCCTCTCCCCTGTCCTAATCTGACGTGAAAGAATTGAATCTTCATCACACAAAATCACAAAATATCAGCATTTTCGTATCTCAAGATTCTGTAAGAAAGGGATGGTAAGAGGCTGATTTAGAACAGTAAATCCTTTGATGTCTGGCCAGCTGACAGTATCCAGAAGTGTGCAAGTGCGTTCTCCACTGTCTTTTCCACAAACTGTTAATGTGTCTGAAGTTCTGGTATAATTCCAATCCTATTAAAGCAAACTATTGGAAACTCTCTTAAGAGAGAGAGAGAAAAAAATACAACTTTCGATCACAAAATACTCCTCAGTTATTTTTCCAGTATCTCTTACTTTTTTTTTCTGTTTTTTAAGTTTCGGGAAAATCATGAAATATCTACCATACGTTTTCCTCTTATTACAAGTAAGCTATGAATAGTACCTGTCATGATTTTGACTAGATGGCAAAAAAGACAGTGATGTTTAAAATGGCAAATGATGAACTCCTCGGAAGAGCTAGCAGAGTATCTTTAGAGAGTAATTACAGTTTACACTGATGGGCCCCTTCTGTGGCTTCCCATCTTTTCAGTCACCCTGAAATTGCAATATTAAATAAATGTGATGAGAAGTATTCCTGGTTGGTTTAGTTTATGTTCAGTAATGAGCTTTAAATGTAATTATCTTTGAATTTTCTTAGCATTTTCCTAAGGTTCTTTTCTGGGTTTATTTTTATCCATAACAGAAAATGTCTGCTAGAAAAACATTTTTGGTTGCAGAGAGGCAATAATGTGCTTACCTGCTAATATGTTGGTAAAACCTAATCTTTAGCTGTGTGGAAATAATTTAGGACATCACCTGTTTTCTCACTATTCATAGAGCTATGGTATCTAATATAGGTGCCTAACTTTGCAAGTACAGTTTAAAGGTCTCGCGTCACAAAAGACAGCCTCAGCGCTTACTCCAAAACGTGAGTTGCTATTTCACCAGCAATCTCAAAAAGAGAAATGAAACGGTAACTTTTATGTGAAAGAAAAAGTATCGTTTGCATTAATGGCAAACAGTAATCCATCTAGAAATGCAACTTCACATGCTACTGACGTTTTTCCGAAATTCAGCGTCAGATGCCGCCTTTTTCGGGTGAAGCGATCTGCCAGATCTAAATTGGATTGCAGTTTTGCAGATGAAGTGCAGACTTTTTGTGAGTCTTCACCCTAGTTGTTTCTCCATCTTTTTCACCTATTAATTAGCTTCTCTTGTGGAGATAGGAAAGTAATTCAGCATTTGAGGTGTGTATACTGTTCTTCTGAAAGATGTACACAGCTGAGATAGGAGGAAGCAGCATCAATTACTCTTGTTAGATTCAGAGGAGCAGTTATGAGAACTAAGTAGATTTTGTCCCATCCCCACAAAAATAGTTCAATGGAAGTCTTCCCTCTGAGTTCAACTGGCTTTGAATTCACCCATAAGCACTAAAAATAACAAGCTTTTTCAAGAGCAGAGAAACTAGTGAAGCTTTGCATCCTGTGCCCCCAGCACCGTACCTTTGCAATAATCCCGGCGCTGCATTTGCCATCCCTTGTTCCCGTCTCCCATTGCAACACCTACGTTTTACCTCTGCAGTCCTTTTCTCCCAGGATCTTTCCTAATCACCCTGCAAGTCTCCTCCGTATCTCTTAATTAGCAGAGAGGAGGTGGGCTGATTTTGCTGAGGCTTTTTCTGAGCTACATGCGTGCTGACTGGCCCAGTCAGCGAGCCAGAGGGAATAGATGACTGCTGACCTCACATTTTTACTTAATGAGGCACTAATTTAGATGGCTCTCCCCTTGTCGAGTCGCGGCTTCTCATGAAACTTGTCGGAATGAAATGAAGTTTGATCTCTCTGCTGCTTTGTCAGGTGCATTGGAAAAGTAAAACAGGTCCCTACATTGATACGGTGAAGCAGGCAGACAGCATGATGCATATCCCTTTGTTCTGAAAAAAGGGAGCTGAAATAAATGAGAAAAGTTTAAAGTAGCATTCTAGGATTTTACCAAAGCGTTAGTTATGGTCGCTGTGTATGAAGAACCTCTGTGACTTCTGTCTCTGTATTTGTTAGGCTGCTGCTCGTAAATATTCACCTTTAGGTGGTGAATCCCTTTGATTACAATTGACAAAAAAGTATATAGGCTTTTGTCTTGAATGGTCCAGCGTGCAAGGATGTCTAATGTTTCTGTAATTGTTTTGCGTCTGCTGGATTAACCGCCTTTCATTATAGTCAAACACGTCCGTGACGTCGTCTGCCTCAGTTACTCATTAGGGGTTGTGGTCACAGCAGAGAAAACAGAATTAACTTGGACTTTTGACCATGGAGAGGTGGGATGGCCTGAAAAATAGACATGATTTGGTGCTATGCCTCCGCCTGCAGTGAAGGGGAGCGCCTTGATGGCTTTGGGCTCTCCGGTGTTGAGCTTGTTGAGGATCGCGGCCATGCCGATGGCACTCGGGCCACAAGGAGCCTCCTCGGCCAGGCATTTGCATGTGCTTTGGTGTTCCTGGGAATCGGACCCGTGCTGCCACTGCCCGGCCTCGCTCCCCTTCCCAGAGAGGCTTTGCAATCCTTTCCTTTTCTAGCAGAAGCTTACAAGCTGTAAAGGGGACAGGCGCTGGACTGGGGGTCCCCGTGTCTGTGAGGGGCTATGTGGCCACCAGCAGCTCATCCTGAGCCAGGTCTCGTGTCCAGACTCGTTATGCGCGTGTCAGTGAGGTCACATCAATGTAAAACTCGTGCAGGTAAAACCAGGTTGAGGTCCCTTGTCTGTCTGTGTATAAATCCTGTTCAGTTTGGTAAGCCTAAATCATATGCTACAAGCATTCTGCGAGGCAAGCTGCTCAGAGGGATGCTTTGAGGTTCTCTGTTTATTTACTGATTTATTTCCCTGGGGACTGGTAGTAAATAAACTTGGATTATTTTTTATTTTTTATTTTTATCTCTGGGTGATTGGCTCACATCGAGTTCGGGTTGTTGGAGTGTAAGCGATTCCTGTCTGCTGGCAGGGTTGCGTGAGGCAGGGTACAGTTCCTCGTGGGGCGACGTGCCCTGTCACAGCTGGAGCACTTGTCGGCGATTTCAGCAGAGACCCAAACTTGAATAAGCACCGACTGTGAGCAAACTTGCTGTCTTAAGAGACACCTGCTTGCTGCAGGTGAAGCATGCTTGTGGGTGAGCATGCGTGACTGTTTTTCAGGTAAGCAAAGGCATTAGTAGGCAGGGGATTCTCCTAAGCATCTTTAAATGAAAATCCAATGTACTTAAAAATGCAAGTTATAGTTGTGCTGTGAGCAGCGTCCTAGGTCTGAGCCATGGATAAAATGATGAAATAAAAAAGAGTTCAGAATAAAAACAAATCTGGCCCAAAAGATACGGAATGAGGCCCACTACACGTTGCTGTTTTTTGCATACTACCAGGGAGGACTAATTTATGCAAAAGAGAGAGGAGGAATGAAGAACTGTGTTTTCTGTGCTGCAGTATGTTTTTTTCAGATACCCCGGTGATCTGGGGTGGGATTTTTGAATTCAATGGGAGTTTATTATCTTCACAAAAGGTTAGAGTTCGTCCTTTGTTCTGGCAATAAATTACACGCACTGTGGAAATTAGAAGCTGTTTGGCATATAAGGATTAAAGAGTACCTTCAGGCAGACGTGAAGGAGTGTCCCCAGGCAAACCCTTACAGCTCCTCTGCCAGCTGATGCTGTTCCCAAAGACAGGAGAGCCAACCCGGGGAAAAACCAGTAACTTTTGCTGTCCCTGTGAGCTGCCCTTGCTCCCTGCAGGGGATGGAGACACGCCAGGGCTGGGGAAGTGGTGGGGCTGAGGTGGGGCAGGACAGCACGGTGGGGCTGGGATCTCCCTGTGCGTTACGGCAAGAGGGTCAGTGGGCTCAGGCTTCCCCCGATCCGGCGCCCCAGTGCTGTACCTCCATGGCATGGGTCCTTCTTGGGGTCTCCTCCTTCAGGGAGAGTGAAGTGTGGTGAGTAGGACTAGGGAAGTGATTGTCCCCCTGTGCTTGGTACTGGTGAGGCCCCACCTCGAGTACTGTGTGCAGTTTTGGGCCCCTCGCTACAAGAAAGACACTGAGCTGCTGGAGCGAGTCCAGAGAAGGGCAACGAAGCTGGTGAGGGGTCTGGAGCACAAGTCCTATGAGCAGCAGCTGAGGGAGCTGGGGTTGTTCAGCCTGGAGAAAAGGAGGCTGAGGGGAGACCTTATCACTCTCTGCAACTACCTGAAAGGAGGCTGTAGCCAGGTGGGGGTCGGTCTCTTCTCCCAAGTAACAGGTGATAGGACAAGAGGAAGCGGCCTCAAGTTGCACCAGGGGAGGTTTAGACTGGATATTAGGAGAAATTTTTACACTGAAAGGGTTATTAAGCATTGGAACAGGCTGCCCAGGGAAGTGGTTGAGGCACCATCCCTGGAGGTATTTAAAAGACGGGTAGCCATAGTGCTTAGAGATATAGTTTAGATTAGTGATTGTTTTTGTCAGAGTCATGTTGATGGTTGGACCAGATGATCTGAAAGGTCCCTTCCAACCTAGGCGATTCTGTGATTCTATGATTTATGATTGCTTATAGCAGTGGCGAAATCGCCACAGCTCCCCATGCCACCCAGCTGGAGTGGCAGGAAGGGAGAGAAGGTCAGAGGCTCCATCATAAAGTTCCCATGAGACTGAAGCCCCTTGAGGCTGTCATGGCTTTTGACGTCTTTCTTTTTGTTTGCATGAAATAGCTTCTCGCAAACGCCAACTGCATCGGGAAAAGAGGACGCCAATGATAACATCACTATATTCACCAGGATCTTGGACGGTCTGCTGGACGGCTACGACAACCGACTGCGCCCGGGACTGGGAGGTAGGGTAACACGTTCACTGTGGCCAGTCCCCCACTCTGCGGGACCATCACCTACATGATGCCCTCCTGAATGGGTACCTGCTCTCGGCATGGGCCTTGATGAGGGGGTTGTGTTTCATTAGCTAAACAAAGCCCAGAAAGTAGATTTGTCTCCTGGCAAACAGGGCACAATGCAAAGGCCACTGAAACTCTTTCAGTCATGGAGGTCATCTGAGGTTGGGTTAGGAGAGCATGTGTGATGCATTTTTTCTGTAATTGAATACAGTTTAGGTTTCTTTTCTTTCTGGTACTCCCTAAGGTGAGCGAGACAGGGTGCTAGCAGGTTGCTGCAAGGTTCCCTCTCTGGTCAGCATGTATAAAATTACATTGGTGACGAAAATCTCCGTTAAAAACAGATCCCCAAAACATCCACTTTTAGACAGCTACAGCAAATCTGTATTGATATGTCATTTTGATAACCTCTACAGCAGCTATTTTAAAACCACAACATGTGAATAGTTGCTTGCCATCCTAACCTTGTTGAGCCCTCCTTCAGCTCTCTATCCCCCAGATTTCTCTCATCTTCTACCCATGTGTAAACCATCTGTTATGTTTCTTCCTGGCCCTTTTTTAATCTGGCTACCCCCACCCCTTCCTCTTGTGAGACCAACACATTTCTTTCATCCCTTTCTCTCCTTCTCCTCTCACTTTACAGAGAGATGCTTGAAAATAGGGCTCGATGCTCCTATCTTACATAACAAACTTCTGAAATTTCTGCCCTTAAATTAAATTAGCCCTGGATTTGAAAAGATGCCAGAAGGACTTAGAGTCTTGAGGGCAGAATTAATTTCACCTAACTTTGGACATCTATAATATAGATGTCTGAAATTGGACAGATCACCCAAGCCAGTGGAGGGGAATAGGTCCTTCCAAGATACACTTCATCTCATCCTGTAGTAGGTAGCAAATATGTGCCGGCAATGTGCGCTCACAGCCCAGAAAGCCAACCACATCCTGGGCTGCATCAAAAGAAGCATGGACAGCGGGTCGAGGAAGGTGATTCTGCCCCTCTACTCCGCTCTGGGGAGACCCCACCTGGAGTACTGCATCCAGCTCTGGGGCCTCCAGCATAAGAAGGACGTGGACCTGTTGGAATGAGTCCAGAGCAGGGCCATCAAGATGATCAGAGGGCTGGAGCACCTATGGTATGAAGACAGGCTGAGAGAGTTGGGGTTGTTCAGCCTGGAGAAGAGAAGGCTCCGGGGAGACCTTATAGCAGCCTTCCAGTACCTGAAGGGGGCCTACAGGAGAGATGGGGAGGGACTCTTTATCAGGGAGTGTAGTGACAGGACGAGGGGTAACGTGTTTAAACTGAAAGAGGGGAGATTTAGATTAGGTATCAGAAAGAAATTCTTTCCTGTGAGGGTGCTGAGACACCGGAACAGGTTGCCCAGGCAAATTGTGGATGCCCCATCCCTGGAAGTGTTCAAGGCCAGGCTGGATGGGGCTTTGAGCAGCCTGGTCTAGTGGGAGGTGTCCCCGCCCGCGGTGTGGGGGGGTTAGAACTAGATGATCTTTAAGGTCCCTTCCAGCCCAGGGCGTTCTGTGATTCTATGATCTGTGATCAAAACCTGTCAGTCAGAGGAATTGCACACTTGAAGGGCCCGTTTCTTTCCACTAATTATAAGAGAGCCTGGGCTCCCAAAGGTCGACAACTGCATTTGATCAGGGATGAAATTCCTTCACAAACATCTTAATTTCAAGCTATTGGGAATTTTTGAGTGATTCAGAAATTGTTAATAGAGAAATGCATCACAAGCACGTATTTGCATCTTAAAGCAATTACTAATGCAGAGCCTATATTTATTGCAGAGAGAATAACTCAGGTGAAAACAGACATCTATGTTACCAGCTTTGGTCCTGTGTCAGACACAGAAATGGTAAGTTTGAACACGTGGCTGCCAACTTCATTGTAATTACTTTGCTGAAGTCATTTTTGGAACCATGGCTTCTATTCAGATCCCGCAATACCTCGGCTGTTTCTTTGTGCCAGGAATACACCATTGATGTTTTTTTCCGACAAAGCTGGAAAGACGAAAGGCTGCGATTCAAAGGCCCTATGCAACGCCTCCCTCTTAACAACCTGCTCGCCAGCAAGATTTGGACCCCGGACACTTTTTTCCACAATGGCAAGAAGTCTATCGCTCACAACATGACAACCCCGAACAAACTTCTGCGCCTGGAGGATGACGGCACTCTGCTGTATACCATGAGGTAATAACCAGCATTGTTTTCTTCTGATGATGATTCCCAGCTAGCTCTGCAAATGTATCACTTCCCCTACCCCTAGTAGAGCCAGGCAACTAATCTTTCACACATATTTATGTGAATATCAAGAAAAATGGAAAACATAATCGCTGCCTACAAGTACCAATTAATTTGTAGCTTCTGAACACTGCTAGTGCTTAAATATTTCCTTTGATTAAATGGAAGGCATATTCTCAACAGATTTGATGATTCAGTCCAGCTTTTTTATGAAGATCTGTTCTCTCTTACTGTTTGCATTTGCAGCTGCAGCGCTGATTGCAGGAGAACTGTCTCCAAGGCCAGAAACTGAGATCTTGTTCTGGGGCAGTACATCTTGAACCCTTGGAGCTTTTATTATTTTTCTTTTTTTTATTTCACTAGTAGTGCTAAAAGGCAAATCATCATAGGGAAAAATGAAATAAGTTAGCAGCACTGTGGAGCTGCTTTAGCAAGTACTTTCCTGAAAACAAAGGTGGCACATTATATTGGCAGAGAAGCAAATTGGTGTCTCAGATCTTCAGGGTCATGCTCCTCATCTGATTAGCGCATACTGTCAAGCTTTATCAGTGCATAACCTAGATATCAGATATAATATTGGTGATGTTAGAGGATTGCCTGAAATTCTTCTCAGGCCAAATCCCACATCAGTGTACGGCAATTTGCTCATTAAAGGTAATTAGCCTGTAGTAATTAAGACTGCCATCTATCTTCAACAGGGTTTTTCTCCAAGACGGTAGTCATACAGACAACACTTGAAAAAGAGATGAAAGGAAAAACCTACCAAGCAACGGAGTGTTATTCTGAGCTTTTCACATACGAACCCGGGGTGGTGCCTGAGACCCAGCAAAGTGCTCAGGAGCCTAAGGTTGGGTGCTGAGATGCCTGGGTTTTCAGCAGGCAGCCCCTAACAAAGGGAAGGGGGGGATCTGAGGTCCTGCCAGCACCTCATCCCGCTGCAGGGCTGGCTCTCGTGGGGCAGAGCCGACAGCCACCCAGGGCCGCACGTTGGGAGGGTGGGCTCCCAGCAAGATCCTGGGCCCCCAGTGGTTAAGGCTTGCTGGGGCTCAAGGGCATTACGCTTTCGTATGCAGGCACCTGGAGCTTCCCACATTTTATTTCAGGTGTTTTCAACTTTATTTATTTATTTATTTATTTATTTATTTATTTATTTAGGCCCTAGCCTTAAATCTCTTCTTCTGAAAGCAAAAGGATTTAGGAGAAGTAAGGTATCCTTACATATGTCCTTACAACTTTAGAGCATCACAGTTGTAATTGTACTAGTGCTAAAAAGACAGAGTTCCTGTTTAAAAGAAGGAAAAAACCTCCTCATTTTCTTTTCTGCTGTATGTATCACTAGCTCCAAGTTAGTCATCTCCGCAATAATAAGCTCCTGAAAAAATGTGAGGATACACATACATGCTTAAGTGACTGAAAGTCAGAATAACTGTCAGAGAAACCTGTATTTCACAAAAAATATTGGTAATGCTGGCCTTAAAACCAGTCTCGCTGCCGCTATGGCTACACTAGTACCTTTCTAGAGACTGCTGGAGAGGCAATTCCCAATTATCTGTGTAAATTACTTGAGTAAGTAAAGTCCAGACCAGGCTAGCAGTCAGCCTGGGGCAAAACATTATGCCGTGTGGCGGATTCGCAGCTGGCATGTTATTCCTGGGCAACCACTTGGTTTTGCAGCGTTAAAGAAAGGCAGCCGAACAGCGATCCGTGAGACGATGAGCTGAGCCACCTGAGGTAGCGGAGCGAGACCCAGATGAGCTTGCTCCCAAATCGGAGTTACTCTGTGGAGGCGCCTCTCCTGCGACCGTGGCAGAGTATTGTCTCATTAGGTGCCACAGGCCATCTGTATATTCAGGAAAAGGCAGTGCCCTGCTCAGCGTATGCAGCTGGAGCAAAATTTGGGTTTGACACAGGCTTTCTCATCGTCCCACTCAGTCCCTTTTCCCCTGGTTTGGGGATTTTTGGTTTTGTAGGCTACAGAAAGACACAGAATGCTTTTGTAACCTAAAAAACATGCAACATAACTTTTTTTTTTTTTTGGTAGAGTATTGCGTGTGGGTGTGCATGTGTGTGGAAAAATTCCCACTAACCATGATGTATGTGATAAGAAATGGAGCGCAAAGCTTTTTTAAATAGCTTGCCTTCCACTATTGCAAGTAATGACTTCAAAAATAACAGAGTGTCTATGCTATTCTGTTTAAACACAAGTCAGGATGTCTGCTTTGGTAACATGCACAGAGCTGTGCTACTTTAGGGACAGTAGTTTTTCATGATGGGCATTTCAGCAGCGTGAGCGATGCTCTGCCGCGGGGCGGCTTGAGGATCCCATCCCAAGCTGTGCAGAGGTGGCTGTGACATGCAGCCGGCCCCTTCAGCTGCCTTTGCGCGTCCCGACGAAGGTGGCAGCTCAGCAGCACTACCTGGAATGGTTTTCCATGAGAAGATATGCAGCATTGGGATTTTTGAGGGGAGAGCTGCTTGCCTTGGTGGTGGTGCACTGATTGAAGGTACCAGGGTCTTAGCCGGGGCTTGAGCCCCATCTCCTGTAGCTGCCGTCAGGCTTACTCGGTTCTCAGGATCTGGGGATGTGGAGACAACCCTCTGTTAGCTCTGCGCTCCCCTCGTTTCCAAGGAGGAATTGCGAGCTTCCCAGACTGTACGTAGGAGTAATCCGTGCGGGGAGGATTGGACCCTCTGCCATTGACGGAGATGCCTGAATTGCTTTTGCAACCTCGCATCGGGCTGCCTGAATAGAGGAGGAAAGCAGCCGAGCCGATGCTGACCTTCCATCTTATTTGACTTCCAAATAGACTGAGTACGATCAGCTGAGCAAACTTACAGCTTTAGCACTTGTCAGTACATACATTTTCATGATACGTGTGTTTACTTGTAAAGAAAAATGTGTTCTTTGCATGTTGCATTTGGTGATATGTTGTCTAGGTCAGAAGTTGATGGGATATATGTTGCTAGGGGAATCTAATAAAGCGGCTTCTACATATGGGCAGTATTGAAACCCTTTTGCATGAATGTAGGAACACCACATGCTGTTCAGACAGATTTCCTAGGCAGCAGCGTTCTCTGCAGGCAATGACTTAATAATTCTGATTGTCTTTGATTTGGTAGGCCCTGTTTGTTTTATTTAGCTAATGTGGTTTACAAATGATAGGCTGCTGAATTGAATGTTGCAAATTCTGTTTCTGCCCCTAGAGGGGAGTATTGTCCGTATCGCCACTTCTAAATCTTTTTTTTTTTTTTTTAGTAAGAGCACTGTGGAAAAAAAGTACCAGCAAATATAGTTAATTTGTCCCTAATCTGTATACAAAATAGCTTTTTGATTGGAAGCAAAAAGTTGATCCTTTCCCTTTAAAAACTTACATTTATTTATTTTATCTTATCTGAGAAATAAATGTTGTAAAAAGCAGAAAGCTCCTTTGTTCCATGAAACTGTTCTGAAAAATGGGGATTTTTCAGGTGGTTTAAGGTGGTTTTCAGGTGGTAAAAAAGGTGGTTTAAGCCACCTTTTCAGACTAAGAGAACTAACGCGTCTCGGTGAGCTGCATTTTTTTACTCAGTGGCATTTGGCTATAAAGACAGAAGCTCTGATAAACTTGGCTGTAGGATGCCAGAAAAAAAGCTGTGAGTCTGCCTTTTTTTTTTTTTTTTTTTTTTGGCTAGAACTTGTATGAAGTAGAGCATGCTCACTAGAGCTAAACCTTTGGACCATAAATAAACTTTTGGCGAGCGGTTCATAGGGAATATTTGATGATTTTGTATCAGCTTGTAGATACTGAAAAATCTTTTAGTGTCGTCAGAAGAGCTAGGCTCCTTGGAGCCCCACTCTCACCAGCATTTTGAAAGGACCCAAGCCACTTTGGCTACCACTAGGGCTACCAGGCATCTGATAATAATCTGGGATTTTTAAGTATGACGTAGTCATACATCTGAAGAGTGTACAAACAGATTTTTCCCACGTTATTTTGGCACCTGGAGGTCGCCAGAGATCCCGGGTGTCCACAGTCGAACCTGTGCCATTAATCTGCAAATTAATAATTTATCAGCTGGAGACTGCAGACATTTGTCAGCGTGGTGTTAAGAAACGGCAATTTTTTTAGTACAGCCCTGAAATACAGTTCTCTGTCGCTCCTGGAAGACATTTAAAATTCAGCCGTGTATAGGATGGCTATCCACTGGATGGCAGCATAACCACGCTGCTCGCTGTTCTGTAGCCAATACACCAGCTTATCGAGGCTGAAAAGATTGTTTCTTACATTAGCATTGAGCATTAAAATTGTACGTGCAAGTGTATGCGTGTCCTGGGTGCTTGTTAGCGCAAAGTCTGCTCTTAACATGAAGCACTTCGTTAGCAAGCTAACCATTTTACGCTGTAGAGCTACGGATTATAAAACCAGTTGACTGGAAGATAACGATGCTGCTTTCAAGACTTCTAGTAGGAAAGCTAGATTTTGCTTTTTTTTCAAGGGAAATTTTTTTAAGGGAAAATTATTCTGTGAAAAACGTGTGGGTTCTCAAGTGCTGACTTTGGCAGAAGGCAGCCCTTCCCAGGTGCAGGTTTGCTTGCGTGGCCCTGAGCAAGGAGTGACCAGCAAATCTGCGCTTTAAAATGAACCCGCAGTTTTCAATCAGCCAGCCATCTAGATGGGAACGTTTCTGTTCAATTTGAAAATGTCGTTCTTATTTCAAAGGGAAGATTTCATTTATGCGTCCATTTATATTTACAGAAAGGGATCTGGCAATGCTTTTGGGTATTGTGTAAATATTACAAAACTAATTAGGAGCTTTCAAGCCATACAAATACGCATTTCCTTTCCCCATGTTAGACTTGCAGCCTTTTCTTTCGTATTCAGGCTTCAAACTGCCTGAAGCTGGAAGAAAAAAAATGAATTCTTCACATTGGGCTGAGTCTTGCAGAGTGGTGAAAAACTGCCGTGGTGGCAAGGACTCTCAGCTGCTTTTCATCAGTTCAGAGTTTGACAGAGTGAGGGAAAATAGGGATGTACAAAGTGAAGGGCCCTTCCCTGAGGATAGCAGCAGGATTCTTGTTTTAACACCAAGCCTATTGGTTGCCATCTCTCTCCTCTGATTGCACGTTGCCCCATTTCTCAAAAGTCATCCTTCAAGGAACTGAGATTTGTTTTGAAAAATCCATGGCTGGAGTTACCCACAGGGAGAGAAAGGCATCAGAGAAGACTGTTGTGTAATACATTCAAAATGGGCAATTATGACCTGCCCAAATATAGTCCCTATATAGAGTGCGTGACAATAGCCTATTCTGCTGGTAATAAAAGTGGGCAGAGCCCCGCAGAGATCTCCATCACAGAGACAGCAACTTGCACAGCAAGGGCAGAATTGATTAAAAGACAAAACCCAAACGAGAACCAGCCCGTCCTTGGATGAGGGAGATGCTTGCCTGGACTTTGAGGGGTTACAAAAGGTCCAACTTTAGTTCCAGGTGTGCAGTGAGCGCAGAAGCAGACCCAGCTTTCCCATGGGCTTAGCTGGTACAATTGCTGACGGATTCCCTTGTGCTCCCCCCATTTTATAAGGTGACAGGGTGACGGAGCAGAGGGAAGCAGTGTCCTGACGAGTACCGCCCAAGCACCCCCAGGAAAGCACAGCTGTGTTGGTGACTCTGTCTTTGCCCAAATCTGCAGACAGGTCCCAGCTTCTGCAGCTGGGGGCTTTGGAAGTACCTGGTAGATGCTGAAGAATTGTTACGGCTACGCTCTTTTTTCATTACCAGGGGAGGATAACATTAGCGTGAACTCCCTAGTCATTTCACTTAGACTGAAATTAAAATCTTCATCTGCCTAATCGGAAATACCGTCCCCTGAAGTACATTTATGTTTGTGCTGAAACATCAGACTGCCAGTGAGTAATCTAAAATAGTCTGTGGTAGTGTGCACCAGGCAGGATGGGCGGGATTCACCTCAGCTAATTTTACCCATCCTTAATGTTGATGGCTGCGGCTGAGCCTCTTGGCTCAAAATTGCTCCCAGTGCAGGGGAGAGGCTTTCTTAAGGAGTTAAGTGTCTGCATTATTTCAGATGCCTACTTCAGTATGAAAGATGATTATTTCTCTCCACTCACACTTTAGGGGGTTCCTGGTTTTGTCACCGTGGCAGAAAAAGGAGTAGAGGGTAATGGCAGTTACTGTTGATGTCTGTGTTTAGTCACAAGGCCCATCCTTCTTACATATTTCCGTTGGTGTTTCCCACCCCTATACTCATGTAGCTTGTAGATGGGTAGTGTGCCAGCCACCTAAAGCTATGGGATGTTCTGACCAGCAGCTGCTCCTGTAGCTCCATCGTGGAGGACTTGTGCAGTTTCCTCTCCATGCAACATAAAGCCTAAGGTTGTACAAGCGTAGCACATGCGAGAACGCATAAATTGGGTTCAGTCCGCCACGTTTGTCTAGGTAGGTGTAGGAGGGAGTATCATGCACTTAGGAGGAGCTCAAGAAACCCCAATAAATTGCAATCCTGCCTTTGCTTGTTTAGATGAAGAGCCCATGGAATGTTGGTGAGGAAAGGGGTGTCTAGCAAGGGGTGCCAGAGGCCAGGTAGCTGCTGGTGGGTGTCAGGTACCTGCGTCTGAGTCAAGAGTGGAGGATCAGGAAGATGCATTTGAGGGCTTAGGTGAGATGGGGTTTTGCAAGAAATGGGGTCAGGAGGGTTTTGGGGAGCAGGATACTTGGTACTGATGATGATCACTCAAGAACAACTAGAAAGTATTGCAAGTTGGGATACAGGTATCTGAAGTAGTCAGAAAGTAAAAGCCTGTGTGTGAGGAATAAAGGGCTTAGGGAAGCTGGAGAGCAGCTCCAAACTACTACAGAAAAGGAGACAGGAAGGGCCTGGCCTAAGATGCTTCAGAAACATCTGATCAGATGAACATATTATGGTGGAGGAAGAAATTAATCCCAGATCGCAGTATACCACAGTTACCCTATAGGAAATTCTTGGTAATTAGCCCTTCTCTGAAGGCTTCATCAAATCAAAATACTATAGCTGAGTAAAGTCATGCAATGGGCATGGTAGGGGTAGTCTTCATTGTCCCATTCCATCCTTTCTACTTGGCTTCTTCAGCCTTTCTACAGGAAAGTGTCTTGGTGTGATGGTGCAGACGAAAAAATGCACATGGCTTGTCATTTAATGAGTAGTCCACTGGCAGTGCCTGTTTCTAGTCTTTTGTCTACTCAGTTCTGTAGAAGTTTTAAGACGCTGCCTTTAGGCATCTCAGTTACTTTCTAACAGATCTGACTATGTTAGCATATCTTGTATTGATGTTCAGCCTGACTTGTTCCATTTCCTGCTGTTAAATTAAAATTTCCTGAAACCACATACACAAGTTTAAACCTTACAGTCATGTAAGATATATGTGTCATTCAAGACATTCCAAATCTATTTCTATCTGGTTGCTCTAAATGATGAAGCAAGTCTTTATTACTAGGCTCTAGCTAAAATCCTGAGGTTGTGTCCATTAGAATCATAGAATCATTTAGGTTGGAAAAGACCGTTGGGATCATCGAGTCCAACCATCAACCCCACTCTACAAAGTTCTCCCTTACACCATATCCCTTAACACCACATCTAAATGAATCTTAAAGACATCCAGGGATGGTGACTCCACCACCTCCCTGGGCAGCCTATTCCAGTGTCTAACCACTCTTTCTGTGAAGAATTTTTTCCTAATGTCCAGCCTAAACCTACCCTGCTGCAGCTTGAAGCCATTCCCTCTTGTTCTGTCGCTAATTACCTGTGAGAAGAGACCCGCACCAACCTCTCTACAATGGCCTTTCAAGTAGTTGTAGAGAGTGATGAGGTCTCCCCTCAGCCTCCTCTTCCTCAAACTAAACGGTCCCAGCTCCTTCAATCGCTCCTCATCAGATTTATTCTCCAGGCCCTTCACCAGCTTCGTTGCCCTCCTCTGCACTCGCTTCAGCACCTCGATATCTCTCTCATATTGGGGTGCCCAGAACTGGACACAACACTCAAGGTGTGGCCTCACCAGTGCTGAGTACAGGGGGACAATCACCTCCCTCCTTCTGCTGGTCACACTGTGGCTTTCTTGGCCACCTGGGCACACTGCTGGCTCATGTTCAGCCGCTTGTCAATTAGAACCCCCAGGTTCTGCCAGGCAGCTCTCCAGCCTCACTGCCCCAAGCCTGTAGCGATGCATGGGGTTGTTGTGGCCCAAGTGCAGGACGTGGCACTTGGCCTTGTTGAAGCCAGTATAAAAGCCTAGGAACAATTTCTGCAAGCAAGGCTGGCCTTTCCTTTGCATATTCCTTTCAGGAATTTGGGCCAGGAAACTTTGGGACCAGAAGGGATGGTAAAACCCTGGATTATCATAATGGTTCAGTCAGACTTCAAAAAGTTGTCTCATTGCTCCACAGTCATCTCTTTGGTGGCTAATGCACTCACGTGTCCTGTCCATGTAAAAAAAATACTATGCTTTGACTTGGAGATTCAGCTAAATGATAAGGAAAATTAGGAAAACCTCCTTAGTCAAAATAATAAATACCTATGGTTTTGCCTTTAACGGTGCATCTTAAAAATATCATTTATGCAAATTGATTAGGGCATCAATTAAACTCAAGACAGTATCTCTAGGTTTGCTCAGTCCAGTGATAGAATATGTGTCTCACCCGTTCTACCTGCTTTTTCTTTTCTGTCTCTTTGGAAGGTGTCGCTGAGGTGACCCGTAGCTGAGGGGTAAGCACAGCTCCGTCATCCCTGTCTGCGTGCAAGGGCAGTATTTCCTGGGGGAAACAGTACCCCCCTGATCTTGATAGGAACAGGGAGCTCCCATCTTCATCCTGTGGGAATATGGGTGGAGAGGAGCCAAGTACATTGTTGAACCTGATTTGTCATGGGGACAGTGAAGTGTCACTAGGAGAATCGGCCCTTCCTTCTCTCAGGTTGCACTACAGCAGGCAGGTGCTTACGCTGTAGCAGATGCTAGTGCTGGTGGTGGTATAAATAGCAAATAGATGGTAAATTGAGGCCTGTTTAATGACTGTTCATGGTGTGAAACAGCTGAGGGATCAGAGGGCTCTTTCCCTGGAGTGGCGAGCACCTGCAGCCTGCCCCTTTACCTGGCACTTCACGGCTGTGTTGATCCGGAGCGTGTAGCATTTCACAAGCAAGGCAAAAAAAACCCAGATCATGATGTCCTGCTTGGATGCCTAAACAACCTCCTCCGTGTACCTACAAATCGGCGTGTGCACATGTTTCCCTGTGAAAGAGCGTATCGTCACGTCGCCTGATGCATGCCCCTTTCACACAGAGGCGTGGAGGAGCACTGAAGTTACACAAAAGGCAGGAGATCTTGATGAGAGGTGACCTGGGAGGTGGACATAGAAATGTGAGGTGAATAAGAAAAGGCTGGAGTTAAATGCGAGTGGCTGAAAGGAAATTGGCGAGATGTTTTGGAGCTCTACATTGTTCGTCTGAACTGTGGAAAATAACCAAGGTTTTCAGCTCTGTATTTAGGGTTGCCAGATCATAATCCCTCCCACCTACCCTCCTGCGTCTGTGCAGCCCAGTCTAGATGTGACAGAGCCCAAATGGGCTGCTACTGCCCATCCGGTCCCCCCCACCCCTTATTACTTCCTAAATCCAGCTCATTTTTTTCTGTAGAAAATACTGCATGCAATTTTCTGCCTGTCCAGACAAATACAAAGGTTGTGTGAAATGGGAGGAAGGAATAGGATGGCTGTGCAGCCAGGTAACCCTCATCCAAGGGGGAACATGTGCCATACTGACAGGCAGAAATGGTGGAACAAAAGCCCCTTTGGCCAGTCAGAAAACCTGCACCGATCAAGTCGTCTAACAGGTGGTACCAAAATTGGAGGACAAGTGCACTGTGCCCATCACAGCCCTTAGCCTCCATCACCTAGGCTGCCTGCGGGACCTTTCTGTGCTCCCTTCTCACTCTTGTACTTGGGTTTTCTCCCACGGAAAGCAAGGGTCGGATGACCCCCTGTGCCGTCGGGTGGCACTGAGCATTGCCGTCACTGGCTGGTTCTGCCAGTAGCTGGGACTGGCCTTTCTTGAGGGCCAAAGAGAAGCTCGTAGTTCAGTCTTACACAGCACTTCAAGAACAATGGTATTTATTGCAGTCAGCACATAGTTGAACATGCCACCAAAGGGCCATGCTGATGGGGAGGTCATAGTCAAAACGTGTAGCATGTGCAGACTCGGGGAAATCTGTGGTGTGGCGTGGCATAATGAATTTTGGGCTGGCTGAGGTGTTGTTTCCCATTTTACTTGCATCAGTAACTGCATTAGCTTCTTAGCATTGCTAGCACTAGTTAGATTTTTTGGTTTTTAATTCAAGAATTCTGTAAAAATAGAAGCTACTGCAGAGGAGAGATTTGAAGGCCTTCCTCGTGGGGTGTCGAGGAAAATTCATCATGTATAAGGGACCAGCAAGGAGAGAAAGCTTGGAGAGGTTTTTAAGTTAAACTTTCAAGTAGATGGGTGTGATATTGTGCTATAGCATTCGTAGCTGCACAGCCTTATTGGTCTAAAGTTTCTTTAGGAAAGTAAGGTTTGTAGGCAGAGAACGTAAAGAAGGAGTTGACTGCCAAAAAGCTGGGTTTTTTTACTGCACCAGTTAGTCTGGTGAAAAACAGAGTGTCTTCCAGCAAGTTTTGCTTTGCTTATGGATTTCATTAGACAGCTTGTGTGGCAAGGATGGATGAGCATGAACTCAGTGCTCCATCCATTGGTTTTATGCATATTAAAGATATACTGGAGAATGAAAGGTATTACCTCTATTGTAAACTTTTACCAGGAGCTGGAAATGTGATTCTTTCTATAATACCCAAAATCCCTACCAAAGATCAGATAATTTAAGCGTCCTATTGGTTATTTTGTTGCCTTTCTCCATTATTCCTGTTTCTAGAGGCTGAACATCCCCCCTGCCCCTGTCTAAGAGCGTGCTCTGGATATGCCAACGCACTCCACATGCAGGGAGGTCATTCTTACAGTGGCACAGCTTTTGACATCAATCCTGTCTACCTCAGATCATCTCAAGATAACCTAGTCTTCTGCACAGTTAATCTAGGCAATTAAAGTCTTGTTTTCTCACTTCAGCATAAGCTATGCTAAGGATTTGGTTTGCTTAAAATGAGAGTTTTGCTGTCAAGTACACCGTGCATCTGAATTACGTATTCACAGCTCACAAAACCATCAGTCACTGGAGTGATGGAAGGCTCTTAGTCTTCCACAGTCCCTTCCCTGTGGCATTTTCAAAGCACATTTCAGTGTCATAAAAAGCTAACACATCTCAGCATCACAGGGAAGTTGGGAAAGGGTAGTATTCTTAGCAGAATAGTTATGAAGAAAAAATGGGCTAAGATAGAAATTTCTGCAGACCACTTCACTCCAGCTCCTAGCTTTAATTTCTGTTCTGTGTTCACTTGGTATGATGGAATCCAAGGAAATGAGTGTATAACAGGTATTATAAATAAGAAGTAGTGGTGAACTGCCTCCACATCCCACACAGAGCTGCAGAACGAGGCCCTGAGTTGGTATTTTGGCCTCTTCTCCAACACAGTGATGGAGATTTGTGAGCAAGGCAGTCTTTGAGTTACTGAGAATAATCACTCGTCTGCCCCTGAGCCAGGCTGCAGAGAGTCACCCAGCCAGGGGCAGGCTTCAGGGTGACTTTTACAGTCATCGATACCATGACTGAACGTGTATCCACATCCTAACACCTCTATGCTGTGTCAGGTAACCCACTATCACCATCATCAGCAGAGATTGTTAGGACGGTATGGGAAGTGCTTCAGAACCAAGAAAGGTCTTCACATATGTGCGTGTATATATATATCTGTGTGTGTTTGTCTGTGTCTGTGTGTGTATATGTATGCTCATATAAACACACGTTACTTGAGGAACACAGGGAGACATCACTTCCCAGGACTATGCGCTTACTGTGCTGGAGCCTGAAACAAGTCTTGCTTTAAAACCTTTTGAAAGGAATAACAGTTTGGTTATAGAAGTGTTCCCAAGACATCACAGTCAGAGAACAGGTGAATAATTGTGTCCTGAATCAAGGCTAAATGAATAATTTCGCAAACCTAACAATGTGTTCACAGTTTGCAACACTCTGTTTTTCTCTTGTCTCCATGAGTGTGCGTGAGTGCCTTCTGGAGATGCCACAAGGGCTCAAATTGTTCTGCCAAGGTCCTGTGGGATGGTACCCAGGGAAGCTCTTCCTGGAGCTGGATCCTGAGAAGGGTCTGACCCAACCCTGAAGTCTCCTTTTGCAGGGAGTCAGCCAGCCCTTTGGGATGGGGTATGGCTTGGGTAAGGCTGGATCCACTTAACTCTTTTCTTGGCACGTTGAGGAGGTGTTGAGATGGCTTTGGGATGAGTTTCAAGCAAACACGTTGCCTTTTTTTAAGGGAAATGGTGCTGGGTGGCCTTGTGCTGGGAAGGGCACTTTGGCTCTTCTGCACCCATTCTGGCCTGAGCCCCACCGTGGGTACTGGTTGCCAGCACAGGTAGGGACAAAGCACAGCATTAAAATGCTCCCTTTAATCAGGGGCAAGGGCAGTGTGCAGAAACAAACAACTAAGAAGATGGAGCTGGTTTGGGGATTAGGGCGAATGGGCAGAAGAGCTTCATATCTCTCTGGCCCCAGTACCGCAGAGCCAACAAAACTTTCCTTGTGTTCCTTTCATCAGTAACTCGTGTTATTCAACACTTATCTTGAGTTAACTTCTCCCAAAAGCCACTGGTGGCTCTGCCTTTCTGCTCCCCTCTCCTTCCAAAGCTCTCTGTTTTAATTTGTTTGCATACTAAAGCTAGCAGCTGATAAGAAAAAGCATGTTCCTGCGGCTGGCTGTTGGCTCCTAGGGCAGGTGACTGCCCTCACCTCCTGCCTGGCAGCTGCAGATAATACTCCGGAAAGTGTTTTCTGCACTTCCAGGGTAGCAGAGAGATGATGATAGCTTTGCTCAGTCTCCCAGCTCTTTTCCCGCTAGTAGGAGCAGATGCTCCTTGCATTGAGGGAAATCACGGGAACAGCGGGGAGGTCCCTGCAGCCCCCTAAAACAGGCTCTTGGGGGACAGAGCGCCTTGTGCTCTCCTCGCAGCACACTTGCTGCAGATGTCTGGCTTCCAAACATCTGCACTTATTTCCTCCCACCATCCTTGACTTTACCACCTCCTTCTCCTGCCCGCCCCCGGCTGTTAGAAAGCAGTGGCCTCTGGAAAGCATCGCCTTGCTTAATTCTCCAGTGGGAAGTGGTTGAAGGTGACTTTTCTGGAGGGAAGAAGACTTGCTGCTTGAATCGCTGTGCTTTTCTTAGATGGGTATTCACTTACGTGTCTTTAATTTTTTTGAAACAGAACATCAGTAATCACTTTATGTTCTTAAAGTAAAGGCTATACATAATGAAGCTTTGATGAAGCTTTCATGTACAATTACGGATGATAAGTGAAATAATTCGTAGACCTAACTTTTTTTTTTCCAGATAGTTAAGGTATGCTGTAGAATTTTGTTGGTTGATTAACATTTGGATAGCACTGTAAGTATCTGGCACATTATGAAAGCGAAATTTTGTCGTTAATAATAAATCAGCAGCTCTAACCAGGGTTTGTTACATGTTTTGGGTGAATACTGGCCCCATTGAAGTCAGGGAGAATTTTACCATTAACTTCAATAAAATCAGAGTTTCGTCCTCCAATTGTAAAGGACCTTTAACAGCCACTTATAATCTTGTCAAAAACTCTGTTTGAGTGAAACTAATCCCATAGGGCTTTTATTAACACAGAATGATGGTGGAGGAGGGAAGCTTTTAAATGCTTCTGCTGCAAAGAACTGCAGTTTGAGCAGTGCTCGTGCTGTGACAGAAAAATCCTGGTTTGGAGACTGTCTGTAGCTGAGATAACTGTGCTGCAGTGAGCACAGCGAGATCGTTCTGGAGTAACCGTATTACAAGGATTAGGCAAAGGCTGTTTCATAGATGCATGCCAAGGCCTCCTTTCTCTTCTTCCAATAAATGCAAACTGGGAGTAATTTTGTTATAATCAGCTGTGTAAACTAGGGTATGCAAAGGGTACCTAAGCATTCACACAATGTTAAAAGCCAAAGTGTGCAAATATCACCCCAGGTGATATTTGAAGGAACAGACCCAGGTATCAATTTCTTTTTGACTGCTGGAGCTATGATGTGAATATACCGTTTGTGCTCTGCACCTAGGAGCAAATCTGTATGCAGTGACCCATGCTTCCAGCCCCCAGAGTGTGAGAGGTGGCTGCCGTGCTGCTTTTTGTTTCTGCATGTCGTAGAAAACACAGGCTCTTTGAACAAGGAGTCAATTTAGTGACTGTTTTTCAGGTCCTCTCACAGTAATGAAAAACAGCTCCTGCTGGGCAGAAAGCACTCTGCAGAAAGCCAGGGTGGTGGCATTTATGTGGTGTATCAGAACCCATAGTCAAGTCTTCTGTGGTGTTGCCCATTACAAGACGCTTCACAAGCCTCAGCTAATGCCCACTTTCTAAGAATCAGAATCATGGAATGGTTTGGGTTGGAAGGGACCTTAAAGATCACCTAGTTCCAACCCCCCTGTCATGGGCAGGGACACCTCCCACTAGACCAGGCTGCTCAAAGAGGTAGCTAGGAGAGAGTTCACTGAGCATTTTAAATTTACATAAGAGGCACAGCTACATACTTTGAAGAGCAGCGTGTAACAAATAGGCATAGCCAGTTCATTTGTTCAAGATGGCCAGATGAGGAGTGACCCTAGGATGGAGGCGCAGGAAAAGGAAAGAAGCATGTAGGTGTCATTGATAACGAGCAAAAGGAACTTCTTCATCCAAAGAATTCATGTTAATGAAAGGAAAGGCCGTACCCAAGCGCATTTGCAGCTGCTAAACTCGATTCTCCGTACCCCTGGGCTAGACCCAGAAGACTGCACCAGGCACCACCCTTTGAAGGGATGTGCCGCCTTTTGCTGGATGAGGAATTCAGAGGGGGCACGGGAGTAGCCATGGTACCGCCAGGGTCTTTGCGGCTTCTGAGGCAAGTAGTGGCAGCCAGGTGCCCTCCAGCCTTATGTGCTACCCTTCCATTTACGACAGGCAAAAATAATTTCTGGAGGGACTTAATTGAAGTCCACCAGGTCACAGTCTCACTGCACCTCATCTTCACTTCTCCTCCACATTTACAGCTGAGGAATGTCTACAGCTTTCCTCATTACACGCAAGGGTTGTTTCCAGAGGTGCAGGTGGCAATCATAGGACAATTCATAGGACAATCAGATGAAACAGAAGGTCTTATTCATAATTCTGCGTTGAGCCTTCCTTCACTTCCTGATTCCACAGCTCTTGGTAAGATGGATGTAGGGATCCCCTCTGATGTTTGCAGATGACAAGTATGTGTATTAAAATGTTGTCAAGCTGCAGCCTTTGAAACAACATACTTGCACTGTTAGTAGACAGAGAGACAGGAGAGGGACTGCAGTAAAACACACCAGCTTTCTTAGGGCACTTGGAGTAAAGTTTCTGAATTTATCAAGAAAATTAAATTTGCAATACTTAGTACAGAAAATATAACGATGCATTGAGGGATGGCAGCCTTGCTTTCAAGTACCCATTAGAGTGATTTTTATGAAAAGGATGCAGATTCTGGGCCAGATGCTACTAGAACCAGCTTGTTAAATTCATCCATGTAGCACTCTCAGTGACTGTGGCTTTGCTGGCTTTGGTGCCCAAGGGCAGTCTCCACTGCAGACAACTGTATTTTAGTGATTTAAAAATGTCTTTTACTAAAATAAAGTCCAAGATCAGTTTTGCCTAAGGGCAGGTATCTCAGGCCTAAGTAATTTATTTTCTATATTATAGACTTCCTGTATATTCCTAACAAATAATACATTATCTTTGTTCTGAACTGGATTTTCTTTTTCTTTTGCTTTATATGGTGTATTACCTTTATATTTTCTATTACTGTTTGCCTTTTTCCCCTCCCTGTTTCCCAGCTCATCCTCATGATACGATCTCTAGCCAACAACACTATTGCATTTCTCTGTGCTTATTTTGCCATTTCCAGTTATTGGTAAAGCTCCAGAATTTCTGTTTGTTGGCAGAGAGCGGAGCTGTTTCCCCCAATTTATTGTCCATGTAGCTGGAGTGCCCCGGCAAGGCATCATTGTGTTGTATTGAATTGGACTGGCTGAATGCTGTGCCATCTGCACACGGACAGATTGTTACCCTTTACGATCCCTTTGGATAGAAGTTCTTGTAGCAACAATATTCACTTTGGTGTGCTAATATGAAGAGGTGAGTATGTATAGCCAGGGAGTATGGCTATGTGCGGCTGTTGTGATAGGAAAGGGTATTTTTGCATTCTGGTGGTGGGGTATTGTGGATTTCTTTGCAGATTTTTGCCCCCCAGGCAGCAGTTTGGTGAGGAACCAGGCTGTCCTCCGGCACAGCCCTGCGTCACCCCAGCACCGGGCACTCTGTGGGGCTTTGGCTATCTCTGGTCTGTCGCCTCTGAGGCAGAAGAGCAGCATAAAACAAGAAAGGCACAAGGGCATTCGTAATGTAAAATGAGATTTGCATCCTCACTATCCTGAGCAAACCATCTGCATTATGCAAATAGCAAAATGGCCTAATCAAAACCAGATTCTCATTGTGCTATGTGCTGCGTGCACCTAGAAATGTAAGCTTTGGCTCTCTTGATATATTTGACAGCAATATAACTGATAGCGCGCTGCTCAGAAATTTACCTCAGACTTCTCTTTGTGTTCAGCTTGATGTGTCAGTCATACAGAACATCCATGGGATACGTCTATTTCCACTGTAGCTCAAGAATTTCAACTTAGTGGCAAGGCGGGCCAGGATAGAATTGCTTCCCCCCGCAATACAGTGGGGGAAAATAACCCTGTTGTTTTTTTCCTGACAAGGTCCCCGGGTAATTCACAGTATGTTGAACTGAAATAGACTGCCCTCATACCGTGCGATTTCCACAGAAACAAACTGCAGTGCTATATAAAGTCGTATGTATAAATATGTCATTGACTTTATATATGACTTCATATATAGATATAAATATTTCCATATACATTTATTTAAAATATTTATTTTTATGCATTTAAGTAGTCACATCTATCTATAAAGTCAGTGCTTCTTTAGGTCTGTAACAGTGCTGTACTCAGGCCTCAAAATTCCTAGTCCAGTTGCAGTACCTGCAGAAATCAGATAAGAGTAAGATGCATGGCAGAAGCTCCAGCACAGGAGTTCCTTCACGTACGAATAGGAAAGATAGATCTTCCTGGAACAGCTTGCATAAATAAAATCAGTTCACGTGTCTTAGCATTACTAGATAAGGCCTACAGCATGCACACACAGTGGTCCACCTGGCTTAACTCGCATTCAGTTTAACTGGGGGTTGCTGTGATTTCAACAGGAGCGAGGAGCCTTCAGGAGAAGCTTGCTTGTGTCAGCACTCATGTATTGCAGTGAGAGGCCTAAAGGGAAGGCGCCAAGAAAATATAATGATGTGTTTTCTTTTTACTCCCTCACAGATTGACCATCTCTGCTGAATGTCCCATGCAGCTTGAAGATTTCCCCATGGATGCACATGCCTGCCCATTAAAATTTGGAAGCTGTAAGTTCTCTTCTGAAATAAGAGCTGGGAAAACACGTTGTTATCTGTCGTTTCAGGTTCCGCCGCCGTGTCTTGTACGAATCATTCGCCCTTTCCCCACCCTTTCCCTTTTAACATTGCTCATTAGCCCCCCGCCCCGGTCTGCCGCCCCTGCTGCTGCCCTGCTGCTCGTTTGTGGCGCTTTGTCTGGCGCTGCTGCTTTTCAGCTCATGCTGGCATGCTCGGTGATAAACGGTGAGGTGACGGGTGGTATGTCTTAGAGATGCACATCAAGCCTAACAGCCACTGTGAGATGGGGCAGTAGATGCAGACAGCTAAGTTGATAACTTGGCTTTACATTTGTAGAAAAATGGAGCTTTCATTGGACAGTGTCAGGTTGATGTGCTGGTGTGGTATTTACGTGAATCAGACTGCAGTGCAATATCTCTACATGGCATATATTAAAAGAGATCTAGAATATTACAAGAGGAAACATCATTCCATTTGGCTTTAATAAATCCAGTCCTGTATCTTGTTACATGATGCTGTATACACATGTATTTATATATACGCGCACATTATTCTAAACTGTATGGTGAATGATGCTTTTTCCTCAATTCCAAGCCTCTAATCCGCCACACTGGTGCCTTGCCAGAAGCCTACTTTAAAAATAACCTCAGGGGATCAGATGGTTATATTTAAATACAAAGCTCTTAATTAAAGTACAGATGAGGCTACTACAGTAGACAATTTTTATTTTGGTAATCAAATCAGAGGTTCCAGGTGCAATCAGTGTCTCTGAAGACTTTTGAAAATTACCAGGCAAGGCATTTTGCTCGTCCCTGAAGCCACCTAACTTAGCATTTTTCAGTGTTTTTTCATTCGTATCAATTTAGCGTCACTAATCCTAGCAAGATTAAGCTTTGCCTTTATCATCTGTATCTGCTCTGGTTTAATACTGGTTGTGCATTGTCTTCTAGTGATCGCACTAAGAAGAAAAAACACTTCTTTTGTGTTTACAGTAACCATTACCAAATTACCAAATTTAAGATGAACTGTTTTCCCTTCCCTTTTCCAATCCAGGTAGACCCAGTTTCATCTGAATAGCCAGCAGTATTTTACAAGGTCACTGAAGGTTCAAGTGTGTCTGTTTACTTTTTTACAGCAAAGTCAATATAAATCTGAAGATCCATACACCTTTACACTCAACTTAAATATATATGCATTATATTTCATTCTCAACTTAAAAATGGGAAAACATCTCACAGGAAACTCATTGTTTGTATATAGGGCTAAACAAAAGCTACTGCAAGGAATTAAGATGAAAAAGAAAAATAAGTTGTCCTTCCTGGTATTACATATTCTTTACTGTGTTGATAGATAAAGTTGAAGTCACACCTGTTGGTCTCTAGTGCAGATTATGGAACTGGGGTGTTGGATAGTTTGATGAAGTCTTGCAAAATATGCAATATAAAACTAAAAGAAACATATTTAAACAAAGAGCCTGATGCAGCAGAGATCTGAAGCTCAGGCTTAAAGTTAAGTGGATGCTTCAATGCATTAGTAGATGAGGTGCAGTAAGATACAGGCTCTAACTCTCCAACCAAAAAAAAAACCCCAAAAATATGCAAGTGCAGGAGATGACACTACTAGGTAAGCTACAAACGCTTAGGAGGAGTATACAGTCTTCAATAGCATTAGAAAAAAAACACCAATCTGTCTGAATGCAATTACATGTTCTGCTAGAGCAAAATGTTTTACATATTAATCACCTATTAGCACACAGGTGATTTTAAGCAGGGGTAAAACCAACACTGAAAAGTCATATTTTAGGCATGTGAGGGCTGAATACAGTTTTAGTTCATACTCTCTGTCACACTCAGTATACAATCCTGGAGTATATTTTATAAGCTACTACCAGTCACTGTTAAGTTCTTCCACAATGCATAGACATGGAGCCATTTGGCCTGTGCTAGTCCACATTGGTAGCCTCTGCAGAAAGTAAATATATAGGAACAAGCTATAGACAATCTTTCAGCCTTGGGAATATCTGTGTTACTGATCTGACAGCTTATTAGTAATTTATTGGCCTTTAATACGCAGATGTTTGCACAAGTAGCAGACAGTAAATCAGGGTTTATTGAATTAGCCCAGACGTGTTTTAGGAGAATACAATATTTATACCCTATTTACAGCAGTACGGGTTTGCATTAAGTCATCTTCAGGCTTGGAGCACGACAAGGCCTGCAGGGGTATATTATACACAAGCACATGCCCTTTCGTCTTCAGCTTTCCTCCCTGTCTTTCCCCAAAGGGTTTCTTTTTAATGGTCTTCTTTCCAAGAAAGATTTTGCAAAGCCTCAAGGAATAGCATCAAAGTAAATGTTAAACACATTATCAGTAGAGCTGGGAGGGTGGAGAAGAGATGAGCGCTAACTGGTCACAGGATGGAGAGAGCAGGGCAGTGAAACAAAGCAGCCGGGGCACGGGTGGATCGGCAGCAGAAGGGATGCCAAGAAGCGATCGGTGCCACATCAGAGGCAGGAGCAGGTTATTATTTTTCTGGCTGCGTGAGCATCCACCGCACTTGCTATAATTCAGCAAGCAAAAGGGAAAAAAACCCGTGACATTTCCTTCAGTAGTAAAAAGAAGGAACGTTAATCTTGCTCACAGAAATAAAGGTAGATGTAAAAGATAAATTCTTCTGTCCCGTTTGACTGATTTCTTGCTGTATTAGAATTGTTGGAGATTTTATGAGCCTAGGCAGCATTATATGTAGCAACAGAGTATTTTGTAGAAATAATTAAAAGCAAGGTCGAATATGGGAAAAGGGATATAAAGTTACATGCGCACACCACCAGCCTAGATACCTGCCGGGAAGGTCAAATGCCAACTACAGAAGTAATACTTCTAATGCCTATGGCACGTCATGAAAAGCTATGCTGGCGGGAGGACAGAACTTCAAGGATCGTTTCGAATAAACTGAAGAGAGCAGGTTTAGTTGTCCTCCTCTTAAGTATGACGCCCCAGTGCTCAGGGATGGCAAGATCAGGTGGATCTGCTCCAGGAGGTGCCTGTACGTGGGTACTCTCCCTCTGGGCTTCCACCCCTGCTAGCAATAAGGCCACCTGTAAAAATTATCCTGCAGAAATCTCATGTAGAGGTAAAAGGGGGCTGGGGATGGTGCATGAGTGCAGGCTCTCGGGTTTCTGCAAACAGGCTCCGCTGCCTTTGAATCAGGGACACTCGGTGGAGATGGCCATGGCAGTCTGTTATCTCACGGTAGCATGGGAAGGATTCTGGTTTCTTCCATGGCCAAGCTTAAAATAATCTTCCTGTTGCAATTCTAGTGCTGACCCGTACTCTAAATAAATTTGCTGGTCAAACAGGATCTGATGAAATTTCCTGATGCCAGCCAGCTAGTTTTGCTAGCAGCGTCTTAGCCTATGAAATTCCTCCTTACCCCCAAGCTATTTCTGGTGTGGGGAGGAGGCATTAGATAAGACAGCAAGGACATTAAAGCTAGGAAGCTTTAATGTTTCACCTCTTCCCCTGATAGGCCTTAAGAGTACATTAAAAGTATCGTTTAGTACAGTTTGCAAACACCCATGTGTCACTGGGTAGGTAAGCATCATTATCTCTAGGGCAGCTGAGGCAGAGAAGTTAATTGACTTTCCGTAAGGCCACACAGCAAATCAATGTCAGAAAAAGGATTAGACTCAACTTCTTTGGTTGGAGAGACAGATGTCTAATCCACTAGACCATGAAGGCCTCTGCCCAGGCAACTGACTTAACTCCTAAATCTTATTTTACTCATGCGTTAATTATATCAGTTTTACCTAGCTCACAGGGTTCCCTGAAGATGAATTAGTTAATGGCTATTAGTGGACGTTAACCAGTGCTTTGACAATGTCAAATACTGTAAGGTGGAGTCTATTTATGGCAACCGTCTCTTGAAGGCATGGTGTCTGAGTACATGTAGTTATCAGATCTTGTATTGTGGAACAGATAAATGCATGAATCTGCTGCCCACTAGTCACTCGGCTGCAAAAAAACCCTACTATTTTTAGGTTAAGTAGAGAGTCTAATGAATATTCTGAAAATAATGAGATCCCCTAGCTCACGAGCAGAGTTAAAAACAGGCCTGGTGTTTATTCCTGATGAGTTTAGTTCGACCATGAAGATAGCAAAGGTTGATCACTGTAGATCACAAAAGGGAGCTTGCCGACTGTTTGTGAGAAAACAGCACTAAGTACAATTTGTAGCGTCTGAAGAAAGTAGTTAACACGGTTTATGTACGTGTTCCTTTTTAACATCTCACACTGAGTCATGGTGTCTGCTGTGGTCTTTGATAAAGGAAAGTGCACAGGCTATTTCTGTAGCAGAAGACATGCTCAAATTATTTTCCTCTAAGAAAGCTGCTGAAGTCAGAGTAATGGGGAGATGGTAACTTCACTGATATACCAGGAGTTTATTGCAACACTTAACACTAAGGCACTCACTGTTCACAAACTATCTGCACCTGTAGCTGCTGTGAAATTTCTCCAAAAAAAGTATTTTAAGAAAATTCCCCTGATAGTGACGTTTCCCTATAATGCTGAGAATTAGCAGAGATAGCACTGAGGTGAAGGCACCTACAGGGGTCTTCTTGATTTTGTCCTTCTCCCCATTATCACCTGTGAAGCTACAGGAGAACTGCAGGTGTGGAGGGAGAACTTCAAAACAGAGTCCTTCTAAACAGACTCTAATCTGGTTTAGTAAAATGTTATAAAGAATGTATTCAGCCTGTCAAAACCTGTGGGTAAAAGTCTTGTATAAGAATATAACTAAATGAATAATAAATAAAGGCATATGTTAATTTTAGGAGATGTTGAAAAGGGAAAATGTCTCTTTGGTAGGTTTTCTTGGGTTGCTCCCAGGGAGAGCTGGAACTGCAGTCTCACACGAAGAGGCAGAGCTTTTCTGTTACTCCTCTCTATCAGCTGGTCAGAAGAGGCTCCCGAGTCCATTCCTCAGGGCGGAGACAGGCAGCATGGCTTGTTGACTTTGCTGCAAAGTGTTAATGCCTTCTTCATGAAAGGGCATGTGAAAAGAGCCAGGGAGGTCCTCTGTAAAATGCTGAGCAGCCAAGCTCAAGACTAAGTTGTGATTTTGCAATTTAAGGCAAAAGCCAGTTAATACGGAAATGATAGGTTTGGTCTTTATGCAGGGTATAGAAGTTTTACTTGAAGTCAAGGGAGGCATGTCGCTTGCTCATGTAATGTCTTCTCTGACATTCTCCTAAGGTTTATCACAGCTTACATAGACACTTCCATTGCAATGGACACTGAATGACCTAAATAAGGAGAAGCTAGGTGAATACTAAAATTCAGTATTTCTAAGATGTTTAATATATTTCTCTGCTCCCTTCTCCCGCTACATGTTACCACCAGTTACCAACCACCACTATGGTTGGAATTCTACTTCCCTAATTTTCAGCTGTTCAGAAGCTCTGCCTCCAGACATGCTGAAAGAGGTGCTTGTGGTGGCATCAGATAGGCAGTCTAGACAACAACTTGGGCCAGGGTTGTAATTTTACTTAAGTTTAGCTAGTAAAGCATAGGCATCTAGCCTGAACTAGTTTTCCATACAACCCTTAAGAATGAGTGGAGGACATGGAGACCATCTAATGGTATTGCTTCTAGTTTCCTTGAAATTGTGGACACATGACTAGTCATGGGGCTGTGTTGTTTAAAAAAATCAGTCTTTTAGTTTAGAAGTTCGTAATACACAGATTATTGACTGAAACATACTAAAAAACTCATGGGGATTCACTAGAGCCATGAGGCTTCACTAGACTCCCCCAAATCTGCTGCTGCTTTTACCTCTTTCTGGGATGTGGAAATGCTCTGCTGCAGAATGTTGGTTCGGCCCATATCAAAAGCCTTGCATCCACAGCAAAGCCTTGGAAAATGGACAGGATGGATCTGCGACAATTTTAGATAGATAAATATGTCACAGTTAGCTATCTAGATTTCCTTTATGGCCACTAAAAAAAAATAAGTACCTCTGTAGTGCAGTCCATTAGAACTATTTTTGATACTTGCCTAAGGATGAGATGAATCATATTTTAGACATTCCTAGCAATTTTTCTGCCAATACTAGCTCAGATTTAGATAAGTGTATTGTACCCTGGTCAGAGTAACTTAGAAGTTCATTTTTCTCTACAGCACGAGTTGAGAAATACATATTTTCTGTTGTACTTTGTTCAGAAAGTTCAGAATCTACTTAGAAATTAAAACATAGGGTCTTGGGCCTGGACTGCGTGGTGCCCGTTTCTGTGGCAGCTACTGTTGTGGGACCCCAGTCTGCCTCAGAACGTGCAAATGAATTCCGCCCTAACTTCTCACTCATCTGGTAGGTTTCCCATAGAAGTGATGCCTTTTAGTGTGACAAAAAGGAAAAAGGCCCTTTCTAAAAGCTCCCTAAAATTATCAGATGGGTCAGTTTTTCTTCACCCGTTACAATGACCCACATTAGGACTTTCCAGAAGAGGCTGGAGAAACTGTGCTAGTATCGTCTTTAAGTTTTGCAGTTGCTGTCGTTAATTAACTTTTCAAAGGCTTTGTCACGTATACATAGTTACTGTTTGCACTGAGATAATTTTAAAAATGCATTAAAAACACAGCATTTGCTACCATCCAGTCCTCTGGCTGTCCAATTGCTTCCTTGTGAAACACTGCCCAGCTCTGGGTGAGTCATTTCTTACTTCTGGTCACCCCCCCTTCAGAAGCCAATGCGGTTTTCCCCCCTTAGGTTCATAACAGAGCATACAAGGGAGGTATCCGTGAGGAGTGCGTCCCAGGGGGTCTGGTAGCAGCATTTGTGGCCACTGCAGAAAGCCCCTTGAGTGGCCACGGCCAACAGCCTGCGCACCGCCTGCCCGGGGAGCAGCATCCTCATGGGGAGGTGGCCCATGGGCATCAGGCTTTTCATCCAGGAAGAGCTCAACTGGTGGCATTCTCAAGCTCAAGAAAAGCAAAGTTCAGGCAGGAGAAGGAGTTGGTGTGGAGATACCCAGCGGTGGTGTTTTTCGTCTCGCCTGAAAGAGGTCTAGACACAATTGTGGCGGAGTGGCGTGGAGATTCAGGTGCTTTGCTGATGATACAAACACTCTGGAGACTTCAGCCTAAATTTAAAGGCTGTGCAACTGCCTGATTACAGGAAAACAGTGGTTCGATTTGAATTGTCAGCAGTAGAACACAACGTGCAGAGACTCTGTGCTTAATGTGCTCAAGCTTTCAAATGGCCCTTGGGTGCAAACCTGCAAAGACATTGCTGGGCCCGTCATGCCCCAAAAGGCACAGCGAGGGCTTACGTTTGCCAGCTGTGGATCACAGGTTTATGCCACTGGTAAATGGGAAGTTATTTGTAAATGGGACAAGTGGGTAAATACTGCTCCACTGCTTTACAAGCCAGGTTTTTAATGGCTGTTATTTTCTAAGGTGGCTGTTTCCATGGCTTGTAAGCATTTCTCATAAACGTTTCAGAAATCATTCTCATGATGCTGGTGTGAGGTTGGTAGGTCTCTGCCGCCTGCATTTTGCAGGTGGGGATAAAGGAGGCAAAGAGCAATTACAGTCTCTTCTGAGCAAAGATAGAGTGGTTCATTACCTGCTTTTATTGCCTCTGTCATTATGGGTCCCTAGGTTCAATTAGAGCCTCCCAGTACTACTGCAGTACATTAATGACAAAATGACTTGCCTAGGGTTTTTTTTGAGGGGGAGGGGGAAGCTGCAAGACACTGCTGAAACTTGGATTTGAGTTTCCAGTCTGGCAGCTCCTTCATGACACCTCAGTCTCTGGTGGGCCAGGGACCCCTGCCTCTACATTGCCAGATCCCACATTAGCCTCCTCCCCTACACAGAGAGCCAAGTTAGCCCAAGCCGTGACCTAGCACGGCTGCAGTCGCAGTTCTGCAAGCTTCTTCAAAGGAAACAGTCCTTTCGTCTTGTCTCCCATGAAGAAACATGAGGGAAGGAGGAGTGGGTAGAAGGAAAGCCTTGAAGGGCCTTCGATTTTTCCCCCATTCCCACATCATACCCACTGAAAGCCTTCTCACGGCCAGCCTGTGCCAGCAGCTAGACGTTTTGCTGAAAGCATCCCAGCGGTAAAACCGTCCTCAAAGCTGGGATTCCTCCCTCCTAAATTTATATTTCTGCAGGGTAAATATATACAGCTGGGCTGATCACTCTCACCCTCTTACAGTCGGGAAAGAAGCAGATATTTTTAGGCGCAGGTTAATCTCCTCCTAAAGTAGATGACTAAAATAGGTCAGCCGATGGCTGCAGATAAGGAGATGTTTTACTTGCAGACGGGAAAGATGAGACTGTCCGCGCCTTTCGGCCTGGGTCTCCGTGACTGGAAGGGGCTGGTCCCCAAAGGGGGGACATGGGCATTAGCCCTGTGACAGACAGCAGGCGAAATGGCAGTGCCTCTGGTAAGCAGCAGCTCACCTCAGAGGGGCTCCTTGTACCCACCATGAGGCTGGGCAGTTTGAAACGGCGGCCTCGGGAGGTTTTGTCCCCTTCTCTTAATTACGGGGCTGCCCCACGTCCCACGGCAGGCATCTATAATCCATCTTCTGAGTGCACCGCTGGCGTAGGGAATAAGTTCTAGCGATTGCCATCTCAGAGCAGTATTAAAGTGTTTGAATAATAATATTTCAGCCTGCTATCTCTACATACCTATTGATTACACATTCGCACGGTGTTATTAATGTAGCAGTACTTCTGAGATTTGTAAATGCCTTCATTAAGGGACTGGTTTCAGAAACAAAGGTATATATTTAGTTCCACAAGTAGTCCCAATCACTCTTGGCTGCTTTCAGGTCATACTGATTTATAAGTGAGGATGCTTTGAATGGTAAGCTCAGCAGACAGGCTAACTCTGATGGGTGAGTTCCTGAATTCCTGGTGCCACTCAAGTGGGTGGGAAGAACATCTGTTGATTACGATGAGGTCACGGTTTCATTCTGTGATGCTAGATGTGGCCAAAAATACCATGTTTGCGAAGGCGCGCTCCACAGCAAGATCAAATGGAGTATTTCCTAAAATTCGCTCTGCATTTCTCAAACTCCAGCGATACTCCTGGAAAGCCGGTTGCATTAGCTTTGCCGGTATTTGCGAGCGGCAGCTTGCAAAATGAGTGGACCACTGCAATCAAGATTGCTTAGAGAGTAAGGTACTATGCAAAGTGAGTAATGGTCTCAGTCACACTTTGGAGAATACTTTTGTTTGCCTTGACAAAAGTAAATTAAATCTCTAGCATCTTCCTCATGACCATGCTGTTTTTTCTAATGAAGCAGTTAATATAGCTGCCTAATACTGCGGTTGCAAATGCAAAGTTCATTAAATGTTAGTACAGCGCTCAGACTGGCCGACTGATTTGGAATTACCATACGCCTGGCCTACAAAGACCAACATAGGGTCAGGAAAGTCCCAGGATATTTCAGATTTTTAAATGTCATCCCAGCACATCCTACTGCTCTGTTGCTCTAGGCCTCTTGCAGTGGATATTTATACTGTCCGTAGCAGAAAAAAAAAAGAAAGCATCAGAGGCTGGAATAACAGATTGTGTCATGTTCCCTGGGAAAAGCAATTGTGTAGACACCATTAAATGTGGTGTAAAATCAATTCTCAGATTAGTTCTAGACCGAGACAGCTACCACTAGATCTGAAAATAAAGCAAGAAGCTGCATTATAAATACTGACTGCAACGAGAGGAAGAAATGGGAAGAGGCAAAAAAAGGAAGGCGTCACCTGCTCGCTAACGTCAGCTCTCAGATGGGAGCAGGAACTTTGGGAAGATGACCTGGTGCTGCCTGGCACCTGGGAGCACCTGGATGTGTAACAGCCCCGCAGCAGACCCTGTTTAGTCACCGCTTTCACTCAGCTCGTGGCAGGCATCCCACAATGTGTCTGTTGCCATTTGAGGTGCTCCAGGCTGCCCAATGGGAAAACTTTTTCTTTGCTGTTTGGTTTTTGGTTTTTTTTTTCTTTTTTTCTGAGTGCAGCCTGAGGACCTGCTACCCCAGGACACACAGCTCTATTCCGTGTGCCGTGCACGGTTTTTAATCCAGATGCCTTTACTGTCAGATTTCCCAGCAAGGAGTCAGTCCTAGTCACAGCGGTCCCAGTGCTTGGGGAATAGATGCACCGCTCTGATGTCTCCCCCGTGGCCACTTGGGCGAGCAGGATGGGGCAGGGACGAGCTGACGCTGTCACCGGTGATACCGCCTGCGTGGTGGCAAATATGCACACCTCTTTAAGGGGCATCGCTCAAAGTGCCGTGCTGTCTCCACAATCATCCTTGAGAGACACTCTGTATTACTCTGCACATCTCCTAGCTCAGGGCTCTTTCTAAACGGTGTAATAGCATCCCGTGAAGGTACTGTGTCTGAGTGAATTATCAGGACAACTGTTCGTTAGTATTTGTGTTACATTCATCATTGCTATGACTGTGATTTAGTGTACCATCATGCAAGTAATCAATTTATTGTATTAAAGCAGTCAGCAGCCTTGCCTAAGCTAATCATGAATCACACCTCCAAAATCACAAAGTTGCTTTCAGGCAAAATCCTAAGGGTTTTTTTTTCCTTTGCTTTGTATTTTTGAGCTCTGAGTTGGGTCACGTTTAGAGTTTTCCCCCATGAACTGGAACTTGTAAAATTAAGCAGGGCCTTCCACCTGTCACTTGCTTTGAAAAGCCAAAGAAAATGGCTTTTACAAAACTGTGTGTCTCAAAATGAATTTCACAGGCATCTTCAGTTCTGTATGTCTCACCACCTCGTGGGCACAGTCTGTGCTTCCATTTCATTTCCAAGCCATAGACACTTCTATCACATTCCTATTCCCACCTTTTCCTGAGGTGACTTACAAATTACATTCTGAAACAGAGTCATTTTGACCTAACTTAGGGCTTTATATTTTTTTAGTAATGATCAGTATAGCATATTAGTGTTGCTTAGTAATGAAGTCTCTCGAGACCTGTCTGGCACATTTTTCAGAACATCCTATTCCATTCCATGCAGAATGTGACAACAAGATCAAATAAAACTGTGTATCGGGAAAACATATAAAATACTGCCTATGTTACCCAATTATATTTTTATTCTAACTTCAGGAAAGACAGAAATTATCATTTTAGTAATGCGGAACTTCCTACTGCCTGTTTCACAGCCAATGGTGTCCTGTTGTCTTATGTCATCAGTTTTAATACACAAATTGTTTCAATTCCATGAATAATTTTTTCCTTGGATGTTGTCCATTGTCCCATCTACATGACACTGTGCCATTACAAAAAAGTTTCATTCTGAGCATTTAATTTCTACTCACATCTGGCACTGTGTCCCATTTTGAGCTCCCCCATACAAGAATAATACGGACTTGGGTGGAGTGAGTCCGTCACAGGGCGATAAAGATCATTTAAGGACTGGAACATCTTTCATATGAGGAGAGGCTGAGAGAGCTGGGACTGTTCAGCCTGGAGAAGACAAAGCTCAGGGAGACCTTATCGATCTGTATTAATACCTGATGGGAGGGAATGAAGAAGAGGGAGACAGGCACTGCTCAGTGATACCCAGAGACAGGACAAGAGGCACTGGGCACAAATTGAACAACGTTAAATTCCATCTGAACACAAGAAACATGTTTTTTCTCTGAGGGTGACCAGTCACTGTAGCAGGTTGGCCATAGAGGTTGTGAAGTCTCCATCTGTGGAGATATTCAAAACCTGACTGGACGTGGGCCTGGAAAACCTGCTTTTGGTGTCCCTGCTTGAGCAGGGGATGGGAGTGGATGATCTCCAGAGGTGTCTTCCAGCCCCAACCGTTCTATGATTCTGTGTGATGCTAATTTGTAATCCCGTGTATTTATACACGTCATTTCTTGTCCATGGCACATATTTAAAAGCATGCGTGCTGTTTATCCATATGCTGTAAGCTCATGCCAGTTTACATGATCAGTCTTAATTCTGATTATTTCAGGTCCCTAAAGTAATTTCCATGACCCTCAAATTCTCCCAAGAACAGCAGAATTCATCATGCTATAGCGAAGTCTTCATTTTAGGCTTTTAGTCATTGAATGTGTGAATACATTTCTCTTAGTATTTAGATTGCTATTTTACTTTAATAACTTACTGTTATATAAAAAGCTATTTCCCCCTAGACCCAGTCCATGCATATTTAGTACCATGTCTTGCTATTTTTATATTTAAAATTACGTTTTTACTAGATCTCTTTTCCACTAGTTCATCCTATAGGGTGATCTCATTTGTGCATCGGTTCATTCTTATCAACTCAATTTAATGAGAAATTCCAATTACAGAGCTCAAATCTGGCCTCAGTTGCAGAGACGCAACCGTTGACAGACGCTTTGTAATGGGTTAAAAAGTATTCATGCACAAACCAGAAGAAACCCAGCCTGCCTCTTAGAATTCAAGCTGGTGCATGATGGCTTGGTAGCAGCACTGGTTTACTGCCTGCAGAAGTCTTAGAGAAGCTGTAAATCTGGATCTCTACTGAGTTGTATAACAGCCTCTAAGTGAGTCAAATACATTAATGGGTAGATGGGATAGAAAGACAGAGATTTGTATGCGTATTCAGATTGTAATTAGAGCTTCTGAAAAAGCTGACAATTTATGCACATCTTTCACAATCAACAGGCTTTGATGGGGATTAGCACTACTCCCAAGACTAGGCAGTCTGATGAACCTGTGGCATGTATTAAATACCATGATGATAAAGGCTAGGGCTGTAGCTGCACAATTGTAATGAATAAAATAGAAAACAAGCCAAAACTTATCTTGCTACAGTATATTTTTAAGTGAATTCAGCCTCCGACTAGCATAATTCTGAAAGAAAAGTTTCAGCCGTGGCTTGTGGATAAACGGTTTGTTTAATTGTGGAATACGATTGAAGCATGCAGGGTGGGCACCCATACACACAGATCCCACATTTCACAAGATCCCTTCACTTAATTACGCAGGCACTTCTTTTATGGCTTCCTGTGAGGTCTGTAAAAGGATTTGGGCGGTGTTTTGCAGAGAGATTCTTTTTTCCTAAATTATTTTATGCCCTGTCTTGCAGATATGAAAACCTATTGGCAGACGTCAGTGTTGATTTTTTTTCAGGGGTTATAGTTTCAAAAAATCAGTCCTCGAAATGCATCCGGGTCCCATGGACTCAAAAGTTTGGCCTTAGCCATCCACGTTTGGGTTTTTTTGAAAAATACTTTTTTTTTTCCGTCTTTTTGTTTTTTCTTGGAGTGTATTCCAGTGTGGAGGGGAAAGAAAGGGGAGAAGGGAGACTGTCTGTCAGTAGCCACAGGTGCCACCTCTGCCCTGTGGTGGGGGCAGTGGCAGGAGAAGGCTCCTTGCTTGTGGGCTCCTTGTTGACCGTCCGGGAGGATGCTGCACTGCTCACGCTGGTTCATTCACAAATGAAAACATGAAAGACAGGGCACCCCTCAGCGCCAAGGTGAATGGCAGGGATCCTCCAGGTCTTAGCAGCTGCCTGCTCTGCTTTGTCAGACTTCGGCTTTATGTATTTCCTCCCTTGGGCTGTGGCCGCTCCCCTGCCCTCTCTTCACTGGCGTAAGAAAGACTGTGTCGTGCTTTCCTTGCCAGACATACGAGAGTAGGAAGAGGGTGGGAGGAGAGCAAGGGAGATCTTCACCCTTTTTATATTGTGTGGTGTGTGTTGGACATTAGAAGGTAGAAGAAATGGATGTGCGCATCGATAAACAGATAGGAGAAGAAATTACTTATTTCATCATTTTGGTTGGCGATAAGCCTGCAGCCATTTATCAAATGTCCACTAGAAATAAATGTCTGTTGTCACTTTCTCACTTTTAATAACATTATACCTCTCTCTAATTTTAGCTGTTCATCTCAACTGCTACCTTTTTTTTTTCTCTTTTTGAAAGAGTGAGCTTAGAAGAGAAAGAATGATTTAACTAGGCTTCCTCCTTTCTTTGGCAAGCCAGCAAAATTAATGTGAAGGAGACACCAAATTAGTTATTTGGATTCATAAAAACAGAAGAAACCCACTTGCTTAAAGTAGAATAAATGCTAGGCAGTCTCACTTGGGTTTTCAGTGGCTTTGAATTTGAGTTTGCTTTTACAGCAACACCAGCAGCATTCTCCCAGCTTGCTAACCCAAAGCTTCTGCTACATTTTTCTATCACCCTTTGGGAGACCCCTTGTCCCTCCTGTGTGTACCTGGAAGAGGAGGGGACGGCCTTATTCCCTTGTCAGCAGTAAACCTTTCTTATAACTCTAGAAAGCATGAGCTGACGTTCTTCAGTCCTTCAGCAAGCATGGCTGGTAGGCAACCTACTGGAAGCTTTCTTTAAGTGGAGGAAGGTTTTTACACAATCAGGTATGACAGTGGATAATACTATCTCTCCATTAGCACCTGCTCTATCCCAATAGCAAAATAACATTATTCTAGACTACTCCCACACTTTCAGCTTTCAATATGACTCTGCCTAATTATACTGCATGGGTTATCAGCAGCAGAGCTGGAGGTTTTGGTAGTCAAGTTTAGGATAATTGGAGTTTGAGGTTTCTGGAATGACGTGTCAAAAGGTTTGAGGTAGGAAGACAACTACAAGCACGCAGGTTTATCTACCTGGAGGTTTATCTAGATGACTAGAAAATAGATGGCCAGTGGTTGAGCTGCCACACCAGGGTGCATGGGGTGGGCTTTTCCTGTAGAGCTATAAGTTCCTCTGAGGGGTACTCATGGACTGAGAGGGTGGCTGTATCTTTTTACATTCACATTCATGTTTTGACATTTTCTCCGTTCTTCTCTTTCCCCTAAGAAGGCTTAGACACTCAGAGCCTGGCCCATAGTGAGGAAAGGAGGCACTAAGCCAAAAATCTTATATTGTAGCTTTTTAAAACCAGACCATGTTTCATTACGTCTGCATGGAAGATAGACGAGAATCATAACATACATGTGATCTCTAGTCTGGGGTAAATTCATGTTATTCCTAATGTGACAGACTTCTTTGGAGGGGGGGACATCACTGCAGGCTGCATCGGTTTGGGGTGGGCTCTGCAGGGACCGGCCTCAAGCTCTGCTTTTGCCTGCCTGAGTGCTCTCTCTTCTCACCAGCCAGCCAGGTATGGGCAGCCTCCCTTCCCTGACATGGTTCGGAAAGAAAGCAGCCTCACGAAGTATTGCTTGGGCATACCTGTGAGATCTGGGTGGAGTTTCGGCGCCTTCTGGCTTCTGTCTGAATGACAGATAATTTTTTACAGGAGGAGGTGCTGGGCTTCTCCAGTGTAGGAGCCTCCAACCCAGTACTGGTGCATGTATTTAAGTACCTAGTAAAGTTTGCACTTCAAAGCAGAGGTACTGATTTATTTTAGGACCCCCACGGCTAGGGAGAGCAGAGAACTAAAGCATCTGAATACTTGTTAAGCCTTACAGGCCTATCTTCCTGTGTAGTCGCAATTTCAGTGGAATTTGGTTACAGTGCTCTCACCGGGAAGCGTCTAGTCAGGCTTAATTATTGTGTGTCATTGGCAGAAAACGGGACAAACCCAATTATCCCAGTGCCTGAGATCCTTGCAGTAACAAGGAACTGCTGAGCTGGGATACATCTAGATCATCCCAGCAAGAAGTCCAGTGGGGTTTTTTTGCATAGGAAGGAACATAGGTAAAAATCAAATTCTCTGACAATCCCAAATCTGCCTACACAAATCCAATATTTACTGGGGATATCAGCACATGAACAACATATACCAGACAAGCATTTGAAAAGGAGGGCTTTCTGCACCACCTTTTAAAATTGAGCCATCTCTTCCTACGTGCCTTCTCCAGATCTAGCTTTGGAATTATTTACTTCTTGTGAATTTGCAATCATCTCTGAGATGAGAAGGTATCTCAGCTCTAAAGGGAAGGTGAAATTCCATCACTTTTTGTGATGCAAATATTTTTAAACAGGGAAGAAATTCCTTCTTAGCTTTTCAAAGCAGATCATGAGATGTAATTACAGCAGTTTTACTGCACAGCCACAAATTCAAGCACATGGAAAGTGTGTGGGCAGTCCTGCATGGCTGCGTGGCTAAGAAGGGATGGAGGATTTGTAGATCCTCACCTTCCAAAGCCTGGATCAGTTCCAGCCCTGAATACAACAGCAACAACAGTCAGATGTGTGACAAGAAAGATTTCGTCCTGTCATTATCTTTCTTCTGACAGTTGTCCATAATTTTTTTCTCAGAAGGTTATCCACTGTTAGGAAATTGTGTCCCGTTCTTCATCAGACTCTGCCTGAAACCATCTTTCAGACACTGAATTTTTCTTTTCCTTTTGTCAGTAGTATACGAAATTCACCCTGGTTTTAGGTATCTTTTCTGTATGCAAGTATCTATACTCAGTGCTTGAGTCACGTCTCAGCTCCTTGTCAGTGAGCTAAGTAAGTTGAGCTCCTTAAGCTTCAAATCATGACTTGTTTTCGAGTCCATGGAGATATTTGTGACCCTCTTTTGAACTCTCTCCCCTGCTCTCTGTCCTCATTATCTCTGTATCTTTTCTGAGGTGTGGACAACAATGTATGAATAGCCATAAACGGTCAGACCGAAGGTGCATCTGGCCTAGTGTCCTGCCTCTGGCAGCACTTCCTATGGATGCTACAGGAACATTAACAACAGTGAAAACAAGGTTCCTGGTTGTATGGATCCAGGGACCACCTTGCATACTTGTTGCCATTGCAGTGCATCAGCTCACATTGACCCGCTGTCTGTGAAAATTTTTGAGTCCTCCATGGAGCTGCAGCTTTCCAAGACAGCTTACTAGCTCTAGAAAACAAAACTCGCAGTCTGATGGAGCCAGTATACATGATGATCCTTCAAGATAACCTCTTGCCCTTGACTCTCAAGTCCTTGCCTGGAAAGCCACCATCTGTTGCCTCCTGCGCAGATTGCATTGAACTGGGATGTGATTTTTTCCAGTAGGAAACATTCTGCACTCCTCCTAACTTACAGAGTGCAGAAGGTGAGATATTAGTATTCGACTTCAGGCTGCCTCCAACTCTATCTGTATTTCACCTCCTATTTGGGAAGTAAGCCTTGCCTGCTTTCCAGAGATTTTAGTACAATGGACTCCAGCCTGCTGTAACACGCCTGCAATAATGTTACCTAAAAGCTTTCAAAGATCAGGGTGCCCTAAAAAGTGTGAGATCTACTTATAATAAGCAAACGTGTATTTAAATGTATGGTCGGCTCCTGGGTTTTTTGAGACTTTATCTGCAGAGAAGGCTTAAAAAATAAAACAAACATTGACTGTCTTTCTAAAAGAAAACTGAGATTCCCTCATAATAGCATAATTACTGCAGGTGTTAGGGCATTAAAAATAACAGCAACATTTTTAGAGGAAGGAATGAGTTGGCAGTACTGCCACCACCTTTATTTCCTAGGAGTTCTAAATGATTGTGAGAGAAATCTTACCACATTTGCATCTCTCGCTGTGCAGGTGTTTCCCCACCACCACCCGTTTGCTCTGGTACACACACTCCTGCTCTCCTTCATGCAGTCTCTTCCCTGAATCCCGTCTCTGCACCTCAGCATCACAGGCACAGGCACTCACACCCCAGCTGCCTTTATCTACCTCCATCTCCTGCAAGCAAGAGCTATCCGCCTCATCCACACATACATATCCCAAAGTCAGCACGCACACACCAGACCCCACACTTGCACACCGTGTCACTTAGTATTTTATCCTGGAGACAGGGTGAGACGCAGAAAGTCCCTGTTGTTCAGGCACTTAAGGTGCCCGAGTCCTTTTGAGGGTGAGAAATCAGCAAAATGCTTTTTGCATCTTGCTGGGGTTTAGGAGCTGCCAGATAGGTGAGTATGGATCTGGGCTGCTTTTTCCCAAATTGAGTGGTTGTGATGGATTATATTTATACCTCCACTGTTCCAGCCTTTGACAAACCATCACACACATCTATTACATTAGAAGGCTTCAGCCTAATATTTTTTTGAGATGGGCATATGGGAACATGATTGTATCATCTTTATTTGTTTTTCTCCATTCACTCTCACTCCTCGTTCTTCCCTCTCCCCACCGTTCATCATTTAAGGATCTACTAAAATATTACACAGTGTTTTTTACTCATCACCCTCTCTTTTTCCCCTCTTGTCAACAGACGCGTACCCCAATTCTGAAGTGATCTATGTGTGGACTAATAGCACCACAACCTCTGTGGTGGTGGCTGAAGATGGTTCGCGACTTAACCAGTACCACCTGATGGGACAGACTGTAGGAACTGAAAACATCAGTACCAGTACAGGTAGGGAGAGTATTTCCACCCTATGGTTGCTGATAGCTGGAGCAGGAGGGGAAATCCACATGCTCCAGTTATTTTACAAGGAGAAGAGGGAAGCATCTGTGGGACGTGGGGTGCTAGGGAGGTCCTGTGCAGGTTCCTGGCTACTCGGCAGAGGCACTGAAACGCTGAGAGGGTTGTGTGCTGGCTCGTAGGCAAGCCGCAAGGCTGCTGCTGGAGATGCATCCAAGCCCCTGCTATTTCACGGGAGCGCTGGAGAAGCTGCACACAGCTTCTTGGCCACCGCCGTTGCTGCGGCTGCCAGTGCTGCTGCTGGCTTATTTCCCTGTGGGAGGAACCACCGGGGGAGGCAAACGCCACCCACGCGTTTTGATCCGTTTCAATCATCGCTTTAAAATGATTTGCTTGATTGAAACCGCGCTGGGGGGAGAGAAGCCGGAGGGCAGGTGGGGCTGTGGCTTGTGGCATGGCTCGGCAGCGTGTCCAGGGGCACCACGTGGCCGGAGAGGAGGTGCAAACCCCGAGGATTCCCATTTCCTCCTGGGGGGCTGCGAGCGGAGGCGCCAGATGTGGCAGCATTAGGGAGGCAAAGAAGCTTTAATCGCAGGCCGGGCACCCACGTGAGCCGTGCCCCCCTGCTCTTTAAGGCTCCCACGCAAGGGCAGCCCTGGGCGCACATTGGCGGGGGGGACTCCCGGGGGGGTCGAGGCAGGGACAGGGCTCACGTGGGCTCAGCAGGACGGGGGCTTAACCAGGTTACACAATGCACTGGCCTGGAGAGCATTAGCGGCACACAGTGCGGGGACTCCTCAGTCTGGAAACGAAATAGCCTGCCATGGAGGGAAGGAAGGGGGATTTCCACTGCCAGTGGTCGCGTGGGGCTTGGGGAAGGGTATGGGAAAGGGGTCAGCCTGCAGCAACGTGGCTGGGAGCAATTCCTGCTGGCAAAACACGACAGAGTCTTCTGGTGAGGCACTGTGTCCCTGGTGAAAAACGACGGGCTCCGAGCCGAAGGCAGGGTTGTAGAGGACGAGGTACAGATCGAGTTAGGATCTATTTATTATCCACAGACAATTTAGGGGATGTGAAAACCGGTACACGTACGCTCGCACACAAAGTTAGTGGGACTGAAACATGAAGGCGCATAAAGCTTTCTGCTCAAACTGTCCAAATGCCACATGTGGCAAATCAAGAGGGGGGCGGCTGAGCTTGCCACCTACTCTCCAAACAGGAGCCAAAGTGAGGAAAAGCTTGCCTCGGACACCACAGAGGACCCCACGAAACACAACCGCCGTCTCCATCCTATAGAGCTTCGCCCGCTCCCTCCCCCATTGCAGGAGACACAAAGCTGTTGCTAAAGCAAAGATATGTAAAGTCAAGAGAAGCGTATAGACGGAGTCAGAGCAGCCACCGCTGCAGAAAAAGGACAAGCATGCTATCTCCCATTAAAGAGCAAAGGTGCTTTTTTCCTTACCAGTTTACCATCATAGCCGCGTTGTTTTCTGCAATGAACGGCAGCTCCCCTCTCGCCTTCATCATTGCCAGGAAAATGATCCAGAGGATGTACTGGGGCATCTCCTACAAGCTCGTTCTGCTCCTCAGAAGAGAGAAAACCATCCAGCTCAGGCAGTGAGCGCTCCAGTGTGTCAGCTCTGGGCCACTTCCAGTTTGCAGCTTTGCGTGTGAAAGCTCCTGGTACTCCTCAGCCCAAGAAAAAAAGAGGGGACTCTTCAGACAAATCCCAAAGTTTCTGCTCAGTAAACACCTCCCTCTTGTATCTTAAGATTCAGGCTAATAAATGCTGGCTTTCCAACGTCAAGATTTTATATTAATGTCCCGGGTTACATGGTTACATCTGGGATGGCTGGATTCTGATTGCAGGGTGGATCACAAAGAGCAGGACACAGATTGTAACCGGGGATTAGCAAAATACAAAAATCCGATTTTGCACAGGGAAAGCATCAGTCAGCGATGGATTTTCTGGACTTCATCAAGCTCGTAGGAGGCCAGTAATCAGGGTTACTTATAAGCGGCTGTCTAAGGCATTTCTTCCTTCTATTGAATTGTTGAACGTGAAAAAGAAAAACCAAATAGCTATTGCACAAATCCAAGTGCTTGGATCTTTTATGGGTTTTTTGACACACAAGTCAAACTCCACAGCCCTTGCAGTTGCATAGGAAAATGTTTGTGTATGTCTTGGGACATTTACGCTCTCCTTTCTAGCAGACTTTTTTTTTTTAAATGGCAATGCCAGACCTGCACCAATCCCTTGGGATTCTGTTGATTTTGTAGGCAAGCCTCTAAGCTTAGCTCCTCTCAGAAAGGATATCCTGGCACTCCTAATTCACCAACCAGTCTTGAAATTGGGAATGTTTTAGCCATGCCACAGAAAATAGCTCTGACATGTGCCACCTGTTTGGGTTTTTTGTGTGTGTGCTAGCATCCCCAAACGTCTTTCCCCCAAAAGAGAAGATATTTGACTACTCACACTGTTTCCAACACTGTTATGTCCTAGTGGTGCAAGTGCCGAAAACAATCAGATGCAGGATTTGGGTCCAAGTGGATCTTGCTGCTTTCCGCAAATGGTTGCCCAGTTCTGCTCCCCATACCCAGAATCTCTCATCACTAACTTAGGATCTGCAGTGCCACAAAACAAAACAAAAACCCACTCTTTTATCTTCTGCCAGCTGGAGCCTGAGCTCTGAAATATCCAAAGCCGAAATAATAAAAGAAGCATTCAGCTCTTCATTTTGCACCAAGTAATTCTGATTTTTTTCCTTGAGATGAATCTTCCCTCTGCATCACTATAAAAAGGAAACAGGCATTTCTCGTGGGCCCAAATATTGTGGATGGCAGCGTGGTCAGGGATGTGGCATGAGAGACCTAATGTCAGGATCTCGTCAGAACAGCTGTTGATACACCTGCGTTCGGTTACATCCAGTAAACAAACAAGCTCGGGGGCTGGTCTATCCTCATTAAAAGACTCTATTGATTCCCGGCATAACGGTGATGGAAGGATGCCTGTAAGATCCTGGAAAATTTGTAAGCATGATCTCCATAACTCCATCATCTAGATACCAAAAAAATACTGTAGCAGCTTTGCAAGCATAAAAAGAACCCCGTAAAACAGTAGTATAGCTCTGTGAAGAAATGCAGCCATGCCCGCTCTAGGGCTTTTCATTAGTGCTAAATTTGTTATTAAAATTGTTTTGTGCAGTGATGAGTGGACCCCATTAGGAACAGGATTCTCTTTTAAGTGCCACATAAACCTATAACAAAAATAAGCTCTTGCTGAAGAAAGCTTATGGTCTAAGGATAAACAGTGGCCTTACAGAAGTAAAAGGGAGCTTTGCCACTCCAACAGAGACAGGATTTTGTTCTATATAAACAAAGGGCCAACTCAGGCAGCTTTTAGCTTTACTTTAAGCAGTGGTCCCAGGGCATTAAAAAACAAGCTGTGGGGTTTACTTAAGCCCTAAGTCTGCTGGAGGAAGCATTCCTAGCGTAGGCATTTTTGAAAGGGACAGCATGGGAAATTGGAGAAGATATCAGCTGGAAGAAGAGCAAGTACAAAATCAAAGTGATATCATTATTTCAGTGGAGACGAGCTTTGATAGATTAAAGAAAATGACAAGGTAAAAATCAGCTGTGGAGGGCCATCAAAATGTAGGTTTTCCGTTTCTGCATTTTAGAAAGGACAAGAAGGGGGGTCCTGTTGCTCTGCAGAAGCTGCGTAGAGGTTTTTTTATTCCAGCTCCAAAAGCATACTGTCAAAATCAATAATGCACATCGTCTCTCCTTAGCGAGCAGGGAAACTGTGACTCAAACACATCCCAGTGCAGTGGCAACTGAGAAACAGATTACAGGCACATAGACCCTGCTGCTCCTGGCATATTTTATGGGTAATCCACAAACTGAATGCTCCTACATAAAGAGCAAGTGGGGTTCCTCCTGAGACCACAGCATGTTCAGCATCCCTGGTTCAAAATTACACTAAATGGAAAGAAATTAGACGTCGCTTCACAGGGATTTTCTCCGCAGTTTCACAGCATTCCCTGTCCATCTCCACATCCCTCTTCAGGGAACCGTTTCACCAGAAAAGCAGACTCCAGAAGAAAGTCATAAAGATTGAGGCAGGCTGTCAGCTAAGGTATTCCTGTGCTGTTCCAGTCTTTCTGTGTAAAATCCTCAGCACAAACAAGGTCTGTAAACTTCATGCAGAATAGCGGAGCTCCTCTAGCATAACATATCAGTGCAGCTATACCTGCAAAAGCCCTTTCACTGCAGACCTGTTCTCCGCTAATTAGCCATATTGTCACTTAGAAATAATCTGCCAAATCTAACTGCTTAGCGATGCTGGCTGCAGCTCAACTCGGGCTATTCACTCAAGGCAGAATCAGTCTGTTATGTATTTTCCTTTTGTGGCTGGGCCATAGAGACTAACAGTCAAGTCTTGCAACGGAGATTATAGCTGTATTTGGTTTATTCTGGGAGGACAATATATCTTTCAGAGCAGGCATTACTCTGATTCATCAGTACCCAGCTGAATGATGCATGCTTTTAAATTAATTTGGTGTCAGTGTGAGCGGAATCTGTTAGGGCTTGAAGGGATCGGTTGTTTTATATTCTTTCATTTTGTTTTTACTCTTATTTTTCCTAGACAAACTAGTCTGGTTTTAGCTAGCAAGATTTTGGCTTTGGGGAGCAGTTACCATCAATGAATAGCCTTCAGTAACAATTCTATGGTTTTACAGGAACACTCTGAAAGAACCGGTTAAGTTCTGATTTTTTGTGAAACATTAGAGAAGGTGACAGCTGGTCTGTTGGTTTTGGAGTGCATTTTTTTAGGCTTTTATTGAAATTCAGAAGACCTGACAAAAGCCATATTAAGGCAATGCTGTGAATTTGGCATCTAAAGCAGGCACAGAATTTAGCACTGCTGTGGCAGTTTTCAGTGAATTCTCCATGCAGGCAGTACAATATTCATTGCACAAGTGAACAAGACTTGGCACCATGTCTATCCAGAGACATTCTCTTTCCAAGGGCTAAAGTGTACCAAATTCTAGGAAAACTGCATGCACGAGAGGGATTTTGTTTTTTCAGAGAAGCAATCTGATGGGTTTGGGTATTGAGATCCACAAGGCCTCCCAGGATCCATGTGCAAAGCTGCATTTTTTGCAGCACCGACAGTGGGACAGGCAGTCCCTAAAGCAGGGGGAGTTCTCATTACGGAAAACCGATGGCTTGGCAGTAACAGTTGCCCTAATGAGGTTAAGTCCTGCTGCTAAATCAGGTTTCTTAGAGTAGATGGCCTTAATCGTTACTGTGGTAAGACAGTTTGCAGGACTCGGTCAAAACCAGGCAGGACTGAGGCAGTGCCAGCAACCCAGATTTTTCAAACTTGTGAACATCAAGATGTCCCAGGTGCATAGAAGGACCGCAGCCTTTCAGTGCAGAAGGAGCAGTCAGTCCTTGTCTTCTGCTTTTGGGGACTGCATGTGAAGTCTAGCAGGATCTAGCAGCACCTCTGTCTCAAGTCCTGGTTTTCTACACTGCAGAAATCCAGGCATATTTCACGCAATTAAGAATGGCTGAGTGGTATCGTCAAATAGGTGGGGGTGGTGGAGCTGGCCTGCTTAAGTCCTTAAAGTCTCCCTTACTTTACCCACATGCACATTTTTCTCCTTCTAGGCGAATATACTATTATGACAGCCCATTTTCATCTGAAAAGAAAAATTGGTTATTTTGTCATCCAGACGTACCTTCCTTGCATCATGACTGTGATCTTATCACAAGTGTCGTTTTGGCTCAACAGAGAATCTGTCCCTGCTAGGACTGTCTTTGGTGAGTATCCCCCTTTCTCCCAGCACACGGGAAGGAACGATCTGGCTTGTGGAAGTGATTTGCTGTAACAAAACCACAGTGCACTGATGTCTGTATCTGCTTGAGATGTTCTATGTGTTCCCTTGTTCTCTACCAGTTTAAATTCAAAATCCATTTAAAAACACACTGTGGCCTTTTTTGCTAAAGTTATGACAGAAAGTGCTCAAGAATCAGTTGTATGAAGGTTAAGGACAGAAGACAGAAGAATCAGATTAGTGTGATTTGCAGGGTTTTTTTTCCACTCAGGTAAAATACTGAATTGTATAGAACAAAAAAACATACATATTATCATATTTAGTATATATTCTACCTAAGCATTTGAAACAGATTTCACTTCAAGACCTTTTGTTTATCTGTGTTCTAAGATGTTTATCTGGGAAAACCATGTAGAGGTTAATTAGTGACAATTATCTCTATTACCATCAAACAAATTAATATGACTTTGCATTTACAAAATGTGTATTTACTACAGAAGTTGTCATGGAATAATCCTTTGAGGTCTCTTAAATTACTCCATTTATCACTAGAAGATTGCAGAAAATAAACACAGTCTTAAGTGAAGGCTGATGAAATACAAAATTTTCACTAGATGAAAAGTGAGGGGAGCGGGAACAGTTGATTATGTAAAACTTCATTCAGCTGTTCTTAAAAGAGTCATTCTTCTGTACAACCCTACTGAAATCAGTCAGCAGCTTTGATCAAAAAATCAGTTCAGCAAGCTGTATGGAGAGAACACGGGTACCAACGTCGCTTTGCTGACCCGTGGTATCCATTCTAGGTTTGCAAAGCTGTAACTGAGAGTTGAATTTTGTCCTATTGGGGGCATCCTTCCACAGATTAAAGTAGTGGCAGCTCTGTCATTTACTGGCCTGTGGGAAAAGAGGAGCTATAGTCAAGGAAATCCATAACAGCTAATGATTTCATATGTAAAATCTCCATGTAAGGAAATAAAATCAGTAATCCTACTTTATTCTGACAGGTACTGCTAAAGGGGTTGCTCACTGATTTTATAATGTACTGCTTAATGAGGGACACTATACATACCATGCATCTGTGTACGGGGATAAAACACCAGTGAGAATTTGATTTATGTTACAGCTGGCTTTGCATTACCCCTAAAAATACTTATTTAAATACTAGAGATAACCAGAACACCACAGAAGTAAACACCTGGGGGTGGAGGCTTTCATTTTTTCTTGGAGAGCAAAGTATCTTACTCTTTTGGCCTGTACTATACAAACACTGAGTTCATGTGGCCTTCTTGGGTATCCTGCTGAATTGGGGCCTGCTCGTAACTCATTAAGGAACTTGAAAGAGCCACCAAACTGATCTCTGCTTCTTTTTGGTTTTTTCCTCCTTTACAGGAGTAACAACGGTCCTCACCATGACCACCTTAAGTATCAGTGCCCGTAACTCTTTGCCAAAAGTGGCCTACGCTACTGCAATGGACTGGTTTATAGCTGTCTGCTATGCCTTTGTATTTTCTGCATTGATTGAGTTTGCAACAGTCAACTATTTCACCAAGAGAAGTTGGGCATGGGATGGCAAAAAAGCCCAGGAAGCTGCTAAAATCAAGGTGCTTACCTTACATTTTTTAAATATCTAGAATAAAAAAGCAGTTACTCAGCATAGTTCAAATAACTGAATGGACAATTTTCAGCTTCTTTGTGGAAAAGGTATTTTATTAGCTCATGGCATACTTTCACCTTCCTGTAAGGGAAAATTTGCAAGGAAATATGCCACCTTCTCTTTACGGAGATAGACTATCAGTCTCCACCATCTGTATGGAGTGGGTGGTTTTCAGGAGGATATAGGGCACTGAGTACACGTGGCATGGGATTTCATTGAGCAAACTTCTGATAGTCACAGACGTACTATGAAACATATCTCTGCAGAGCACTCCTTATATGCTCTGCCAAATAAATGCCAAAGCTCACATTGAGCTCCCCGAGTCAGTGTCCCACCAGGGACAATAAAAAAAGAGACAGAAGAGAGGTGAAAACACGAATTTTTGCGTTCCACGCTGAAATGAAAATTTTCATAGAATTGTAGAGTGGTTTGGGTTGGAAGGGACCTTAAAGGTCATCCAGTTGCAACCTCCCTGCCATGGCAGCAACCTCTGCAGGTGCAGGACTGCATCACCCTGACAAAAGAAGCTGCAAATGCACATACCAGGTGGGATCTGGGTCCGGCCGGCCGCTCTTAGCTTTCTCTGGCATCAGGGAAAGTCCAACCTGCATGAGGGCTATCAAATCGAGGCATAAACAGCTGTTTGGGAGTCAAAGCCGGAATAGCCAACAGGCATTTGTTAGCATGATTGATTATGGCACTTAGATTTTTGGGTTAATATCTTGAGAACGTGTTTCCACTTTCTGTTCCTGCGGTCTAACATTTTGTTCTTTACACTGCAGAAAAAAGAGCGTGAATTGATGGGAAATAAATCAACTAATACTTACAGCACTGGGAAGATGACCCCCGCACCAAACATGCCAAAGGACTCAGCCCCATCTGTCATCTCAAACACTGCGTCTGCTCCAGTGAAGCCTGCAGAAGAAAAGCCCGCTGAAAGCAAAAAGACTTACAACAGCATCAGTAAGATTGACAAAATGTCCCGGATAATCTTCCCAGTGCTGTTTGGAACTTTTAACTTAGTTTACTGGGCCACATATTTGAATAGGGAGCCTGTTATTAAAGGTGCCAATTCTCCAAAATAAACTGAAGGACTCTAAAGCCACATGTGAGCCATACTTACAAAGCAGATGCTACCAAGGAAAATTTGAGATCCAGACGACTTTCTACATTTGGGCAATATTCTTCAGGAAGTTTTTTGCATGTTTAATAATATGTACAAATAATATTGCCTTGATTGTTTCTACATGTAACCTCAGATGTTTCGGAGACAATTATACTACTTACAGCAACAGATCTTTATAAAAGATCAGAAGACATTGAACATGGCTTCTTTGCTGCTGAGTATCTTGCATTGATAGTTTACAAATAAAATAAGTTATATTTTTTAACTGTTCGAGTGTACTACATATCGTGGTTTTTATACTTCAGATGTACAGTCATACAAATGTAGGCTTAACCTATATTTTACAGAAGAGCTCCACTATTGTCATCTGACAGGTTACTGAGTAACGCCAGTTGTAAATGTGCCAAATTACTAAGTGTAGGGCTATGTTTGAGCACCTTTACTGGTTCTAAGTAGCGCATTACTCCACAGGTGAAACTGCTCAGCCCAATTTCCATTACAAGTTAACACAATGCAGTAAATCCTAATGGGGCTACGCTGATTTTCACTGCTCAAGCCTCTAGCTTGCAGTGAAGTAACATAGGGAGCAGGATGCTACTTGTGTAAATAAAGGTGGTGGAATTTTGCCCATAAAAGAAAATATGAAGTTTGTTTGGATTTTGCATTCCAAGGAAATTTCTCTAACGATTCTCAGTATTTATTCCAAAAGTTAGAGATATATTGCATGAAATTAACATAGATTAGGAACATACTTGTGCAAATAAAACTTTTAACAACAGCAGTAGACATTTTTATTAGGGTAAAGTAAACAATGTTTGGACATTTTCCCAAGAAGAAGATTGTGTTATATTAGCAGAGATTAACAGTAAAGAATTACAGTAATTCTGAAATAATTATTACTTGTTTCCCACAATGAAAACGAATCAGCCAACACTAAGAAGTGTGATCTGCAAAAAAAGATGTGCTTCGTGACAGCAAGGTGTTTCAGTGACAATATTGACAGAAAGGTCTTTGTACTGTCCATCTGAAACTTTTCTATAAAACGCCTTGCTGCTGCCAATGTGTTTCGCTTTCACAATGAATGAGAAAATGCAATCTGAGTTTTCAGCTCTTTCCTCCTTGGCATCCTTTCTTTGTTCCAGAAGCTTTTGTAATTTAATCTTAATGTTTAAATAAAAAATGCATTCAACATTTGATTGCAAAATGTCATTTTTATACTGGTTGTCCTTTTAGAGAGACCAAAAAATCACCACAAGAGCTGAAAGAACTAATTGGAAGGCAAACACACACACACTCGATCACGTGTGTGTGCATGACCCATCCTCAGTGTTTCCCAGAAAGGTACATATTGAGCGAAGACAGTGAATAAGGAAGTTTCCGAATTAGCTGCTTTCTTGCTATGGAACATCAGCCCCATGTTCTGTTTGGGACGGAGAAGAGAGTCCGTGCTTCACTTTGAGGTGAGGGTCTGGTCCAGGACTGGGGAGCTGTCTGGGCTTCTTGTGTGTCTTCTCTTCATCCCCTTCATTCCTAAACATTGCCAAGAGAAAAAAATCTCACACCTCTATTCCTTTTTGCAGCTTTTCGTTTGATGCTGTGGAATTAGAAATTTGCAAATTCTCAGTGGCCAGGGAGAAGCCACGGGACTGAGCGGGTGACTGGAAGCTGGTAAGGAGGAGCAAGGGAGGGGCATGCCCATCTATCAGCTGCAGTGCTGTCCTGAGCCAAGGTGAGGATTTGGATCTCTCTTTTCACGTAGGCTTCCCATATGGCTTTGGGTAGCCACAGCCCCCCTGTTTCATCATTTCTTTGTTTTTAAAAGTGGGATAATAGTACCTGAATACAATTAATCCGGCCCTTTGGGGATTGAAAAGAGGGAAAAACTGCAGTCATAAAGTCCCATGGCTATTTCTTTTCTTTCATGCAGGTTATTCCCCCAAAAGGGTGAGAGCCATCAAGAGCTCCTGTTTTCTTGGTGAAGGGCACGTAGCTTTGCCAAGTCCAACAGGGACACAGTGCAGTGAAGCGTTGGGACCAGCACTGTTCAATATCTTCATCAATGACATACTGGCATCGCGTGCTTCCTCAACAAGTTTACAGACAATACCAAGCTGAGTGGTGCGGTTGACAAGCCTGAGGGACAGGATGCCATCCAGAAGGACCTGGACAGGCTCGTGAAGTGGGCCCATGTGAACCTCATAAGGTTCAACAAGGCCAAGTGAAAGGTCCTGCACCTGGGTCAGGGCAACGCCCAGTATCAACACAGGCTGGGGGATGAAGGGATTGAGAGCAGCCCTGCCAAGAAGGATTTGGGGGTACTGGTGGATGAAAAAGTGGACATGAGCCAACAATGTGCACGTGCAGCCCAGAAAGCCAACCACATCCTGGGCTGCATGAAAAGCAGCATGGCCAGCAGGTCGAGGGAGGTGACTCTGCCCCTCTACTCCGCTCTGGTGAGACCTCACCTAGAGTACTGCATCCAATTCTGGAGCCCTCAGCGCAGGAAAGACATGGACCTGTTGGAGTGAGTCGAGAGGAGGGACAAGATGATCAGAGGGCTGGAGCACCTCCCCTATAAGGACAGGCTGAAAAGGTTGGGTTTGTTCAGCCTGAAGAAGAGAAAGCTCTGGGGAGACCATGTTGTGGCCTACCAGTACTTAAAGGGGGCCTACAGGAAAGATGGGGGCAAACTTTTTAGCAGGGCCTGTTGTGATAGGACAAGGAGTAATGGCTTTAAAGTAAAAGAGGGTAGATTTAGACTAGATAGAAGGAAGAAATTTTTTACAGTGAGGGTGGTGAAACACTGGAACAGGTGGCCCAGCAAGGTGGTAGGTGCCCCATCACTGGAAGCATTCAAGGTCAGGTTGGACGGGGCTCTGAGCAACCTGATCTAGTTGAAGATATCCCTGCTCATTGGAGGGAAGGTTGGATTAGATGACCTTTAAAGGTCCCTTCCAACCCAAACTATTCTATGATTCTATGATCCTAAGCGCACAGACATTGCACTGGGTGTCCCCAGTGATTCACTCACTGAGCATCTACAAAACAGCTAACGCCTTGTGACTGGCAGAGAGGAACTGATCTTTCTGCATACGCAAGACAGACCTCTCAGTTGCAGCCTCTTCTGCCTCTTCCTAAGGCCGCAGAGATGTACAACGAATGCGGTGCTAGGCTCCTGGAGGCTGAGTAGCCAGACAAGGGGAGGTGAGCCCAACACGCTGTCAGAGCTAGCAAACATAACAATTCCTCTTAATTGGGGTGTGCACACCCGGGGAACTTTGCTTCTAGTCATTTCATGGGTACACATTGTACAGTGGGTATATATTCCTCCTGTGGCAAGGCAAAGTGACCACGCAATGAGTGGCATGGTAGGGTCTCACTGTTAATCACTGAGGGAGACTGCCTGTGGCCCTACAGGTCAGTGTTTGTGCACTGTCCTTGACTCTTTTCCTGTGGTTGATGATGATATCGCATGCCATTGACACTTATGGCAGATGGATGTGTGCTGGGTAACACGTCTGGACAAGGCTTCTTGCTGGGAATCGTTTTACCAACAGCTTGCTATTTCTAGTCTCACCAGAATAAAAGGTGAGATGTAACTCTTGCAACATCAGTGACACACACAGCATAATGCACCAAACTAATCTTGCTCAACCAAGTGTCTGAGGAAGATGGGTGGCCTGATGAGGACCCACCAGGAGATAGTCCGCATGATGACTTGCCCTTTTTTTGACCCCATAGGTACGCATGCTATCACGTTGTTGGCAGGTATGTATCATAGAATCATAGAATGACAGGGGTTGGAAGGGACCTCTGGAGATCATCATCTAGTCCAACCCCCCTGCCACAGCAGGGTCACCTACAGCAGGTTGCACAGGAACACGTCCAGGTGGGTTTTGAATGTCTCCAGAGACGGAGACTCCACCACCTCTCTGGGCAGCCTGTTCCAGTGCTCTGCCACCCTCACAGGAAAGAAGTTCCTCCTCATGTTTAGGTACGTCAGTACCTGTTCTCTTCCCAATCATTCTCACAGCCTACAGGTGGCACAGGCTCAAGCATTTTTATCACACATTATTATATATGATAATATTTGCAATTGCAAACTTGAGTTCGTAACACTTCTTTCCCTCAGATACTAAACATTCATGTTACATGAAAAACATAGTGGGTTTGGTTTTGTTTTTGTTTTCGTTGGTTGTTTGTTTTTTTTTTCCCCACAGGAAGATTGGGTAGTTAGTTGTAGGGTTTTAAAATAAAAACAGTTACTGTTAAGGAACTAACGGGACAGTCACTGACCGAAACCAGGTTCTGTGGGTACAAGTTCAATTAGGAGCATGGGGCTTTGGCACAATTCTCTTAAATAGATTGAAACTGTATCAGGATCCTGAGACACTGACTGCTGGACGCTAGAGGAGTACTTGGGAGGAATATCGTACATACGTACCCTGTTTCTCTTATTCTTCCCCAAACCCCTCTGCTTCTGGCTGTTTTCAGAGGAAGGATGCTGCCCTGTCCGGACCTTTGTCCTGACCCCGTACAGCTACTCAGCAAATATTCTTCTGCAAGAGAAGGATGGAGTGCAGGAATGCCTAGTCAGACCCTGGGCCACAGAGTACTTGTGAAAGTGGCACCAGAGTGCTTCTGGGACAATACAGAGGCTGTATTTACTACACTGTTGAAGACTATAAGCAATCTGTGAACCTCCAGAGGACAGCCTGCATGCTGAAAGGATGTCTGAATGCATATGAATCCCAAAGCAGGAAAGAGAAAGAATCACAAGAAGTTGCTTTTCATTTTCCTCAAACTTCCGCAAAAAGCCTCCAGTGTGAGGCTTTTCACTACATGAACACGAAACTCAGAATTATCTTTGCAGCATCTTCACAGCCATTCTGTCTGCCCCAGAGGGTTTTCTGTGCTTGGTTTATTTGCTTACACTGAAGTCTGACTCTTACCCTGAATGGCTCAGCATCACTTTCTGGTCTCCATTGCAGGACTCATTGCCAGGACCTCTAAATCTGACCAATTTTACTTACATGGAGAGTCTCCTTGTCTTCACTGAATACGGAACTACCTGAAAACAGTGGAGTCACACAGTTGCAGGATCAGGCCCTTTGCTTTAATTTGGTAAGCAGTCTACTGGAGTTTACCTGATGTGTAGATAACATGATAATTACCTGACACAGGCATATGGCACCACAGACATTCTATACTTAAATCACTTCCAGTTATATTGACTCTTGCTTTCTGTGTTTGAAGGTAAAGGCAGAAGATAATGATTACAGCTCATTCTGTTATCATGGATTTGCTAAACCAGGTTGAAATTTCTTGAAGAAACCATCTATCTTACATTTCTCAGATAAGCCCACGCACTCCTAATCCTTGCTGAGAACTGAAATGGTAGAAGAAGCAGCAGCCACCTCGCAGTGTGTGCTCCTGCCTGAAGAGTAGGTGTTGTCCCATAGTTTGGGAGATGCTTCAATAAACTGCTCGATTCCAGGCTGGAATAGTTAAATGCCACTGCCTCGCACTACACAACACCTAACAATTTAAATCTCTCTGTAGTCAGTGGAACTGTTTGTGTGGGAGACCATTACTCATTGATGGCATCTGAACTGTGGGAGATGGGAGCATTTCCCAGATCCTGGCTCAAAGTAAACACCTTGGCCTTATCCTGTTCCAGGCTGGGGCGGTACCTGGATGTACATCAACCTCCTCTGGTTTCCCCTGGAAGGAGCCTGGGCCTTCAGGAGTGGGGTGAACTATGTCACTGTCCCCAGTGTGGGTGAGCTGGGACCCTGCGGGGCACATCTACTTCACAGCTTAGTCACAGCCAAAGAGAGTAATAAATAGGAATTGCTTGTCATTGGGTTTTTCCTGTATGATTTCATGAAAAAAAAAAAAGTTGAAAAGTGAATTACAACAATTCAGCACCGGAGAGTAAGTGTGTGCAGTTCTACTGCCAAATTTCTTCACTTGTGCCCATTAAGAGTGAAAGAACAAGTCAAATACAATGGAAAAGGTTTTCATTTCTGATATTTGAGCTGTGCCAGCTTACTCCAAGGATGAATTTAGGCAACAGTGTATTTTCTAAAGCTTAGACCTCTTCTGTTATCTTGAATTGTGTTCTGCTTTTTTTCTAAATGGAATGTGCCCTCTGTGGAATAACTGAACATATTTGTACAAAACTGAGAAAGAAATGATTTTACGAAATAATCTTGTCTTTCAAAAATTCTGGCTGAATGAATAAGTTAAACTTTCAAGAAAACTGAATGAAACTGCTTTGCTATTCAGTTTATGCAGACAAGATGAATGTAGCACTTGCACAGCTATTTGTTTTCTAAATGTGGAGATAATGTTCTTTGTAATAAGGATATATTTCCCCTAACACCCTTGCTCCTCTGATTGACTTGACACTGAAATGTTCAGAGGAACCTAAATTATTCTAAAGGAGTGTTTAATCAAATTGCTTGAATTCTTCCTGGGTTTTTATATGTTGTTATGTCACTACAAACACTTAAATATGGCAATTGTATGGTGACAGTCTCAGATGACATACTCACCTTGCGAGTTTTCCATCTTCCAGTATTTTGTTACGGACATCTGTTCCATTTTGAGAAAGACAGAAAGAATGGCATTTAGATTTTATGAAGCCCAAAGGACTTCTGAAGGATCTTCCTAGGATTACCACTAATTCATACTCAAGTGTAAGTGTCCCATTCTGTACTGCATTATTTGCCTTTTCATTGCCATCCTCAAAAGCAATTATCCCTTCTCACAGTCATCATGTCTTAAAAGTTGCTGTTTAATTTGGCCCTGGCTAAAAACAAAGTGAAAAGGAAATTAAGAACGTTGATTGAAGATACCAACTCATTTCAGTTAGATGAATTTAGAGAGTTTTTGAGAAATACTGATAGATTGCAATGCACTGGACCAACAATGATAGGTTGCATATGTAGGTGGGAAAAATTGATGTACTACATGTAGGACAAAAAATACCACACAACTTGTCACATACATAATAACAAATGCTGGAACCAGCCACTCACAGCAGCCTTGGCCTCAGTGGATCTTCATTCACTGCAGGCTGGTGTTACCGACGTCCTCAGAACAATCACTCAAGGGTTGTCCAGCCCCAGAGGTCCAAGCCTGCCTGCCCTTGATGCTCGTGCTTCTGCAAGCAAGTGTACATAAAGCTGCTGAAGAGCTGCAGCATCAGGAAGGATTCTCCATATCCTGCCCATGGGCCAAAGAGAGTCCCATGCTGAAGGACAGAGCTGAAGGCACACAAAAAGTGGCTGGACTCTGAGGTTCAACTTTCTACTTCAAGGCAGATTTAATTACTTGTACAAAGCAGAGTGCTTCCTGCGGGAGTGACAGAGACCTTCAGCCACAATAGGCTGCCTCTAGTCTCTAATAAATCCCTAATAAGCCTCCAGCTGGAGGACTCCAGGAGCTGTAGGAGACAGGTTTCATCCCTCCCCTGTTTGTCTCAGAGCAGTGCCAGCTCCCTCCTGTGTTGCTCGTGGTGTAGGTGGCAGCCTCAGCCTCTGAGATGCCAGGAAAGTCACCAGTGAGGGCTTTCCTTCAACATGAAATCACAGAAAAGTTCAGGTACCCAATATCAGGAAACTGTTTAGTGCTAGAAAAGGGATACACAGTTCTAGCAAGTGGAACACTTGATCTGTGAGCCCCATTCCCTCCCTCTGCATTTCCCTCCTTAGTTATTCCAACCAGCTCCCTGCACAGCTGCTTTCAGAGGCCCGTACTTCGCCCCCTGCACAAGAAATACACAGAAGTATCCCTTTGGAATCCCTCAGGTTGAAAATACAGTCATTCTCTGAAAATGCAGCGAAAAATAAGTTAAAATGTGGATCCATTTTATTGTGCTAGAAAAAATAAACATTTTAATATCATTACAGGGTATGATAAAATGTTATTTTGTTAAAACATGTGCTAGATAATCGTGACCCTTACCTGAATACACAATTTGAAAAGGCTCAGCAAAGTCAGAAAGTGTGCTTAAAAATAACAGAAAAGCATGTATGAAAAGAGGAATAGTAGAAATGACTGAGGCATACGGTATTACGACGAGTGGTGCTAATGTATTCCTTTGTCATTAACACACAGCCCACCGAGGACAATGGAAGGAAAATCTTAAATATCACTTTTTCTTTTTTTTTTTTTTTTACTTTCAGCCCGGGGAGAAGGAGGCAATAATGAACGAACCGTAAAGCTCCACTCGAGCCTTGGGGCTTGCTGTCACCCCGCAAGGCAAGAGGGGAATATTCAGTCTAACACCCTGCGGGTTTTCCCGGAGCGCTGGGTGACTTGGTGACCACATACAGCACCGGTAACGGCACACGGCCACCCAACAGAGGTAACCGAGTGTTCTGCCGCTGGCTGGAGGCGGGGGGGGGGACACGCAACCCTGTCCCGTCCCGTCCCGTCCCTCACCTCCCCTCCGCGCTTCCCGCTGCCGCCGCCAGAGGATCCCGCCGCCGCGCAGGAGGCGGCGGGGGCGGGACGGGGCCGACGGGCAGGGGGAGGAGGCGGAGCGGCGCCGGGCGGAGCCGCCGCGGCAGGGAAGCCACCCCCGGCGGAGAGGATAAGGTGTGCGGAGGTCCCGGCGGCGCGGGGCTGCCGAGCGCCCGGCTGCCCGGCGGGTGAGGCGGCGCTGGAGCCCGGCTCGCCATCCCTCCTTGCAGATCGCCTCCGGTGTGCCTCTTCCCCGGGTGTTTTTGCCACGGTACCATCTGGCCTACTTACGCCGCTCGCCCCGGCGGTGACAGAGGGGAAGGCCCCCCCCGCCGCGGCCCGGCCGCCCCCGGCAGAGCAGCCCGGCCAGGGCGGCCGCTCCGGCCGGGACCGCGGCGGCCTCGCAGCTGCAGCATCTCCCCAGCAGTTTGCTCTGCCGGGGACGGCTTAGGCTTTTATTTATTCGAGTTGAGAGCGTCTCTGGGTGAATACACACATTTTTCGGAGCCCGAAAGTGATGTTTTTTCCGCAAGCACCAGCCTTCAGAAAACCTTCGGGTGCCTGAAAAGGCTCTTGGCCGCAGCCAGCTGCCGTGCTGCGCCGAGCCCGGTGCCGCCGGGGCTGCCGGGCACCGACGGGAGTTTCTCCCGTAGCTGAGAGGTGGCGGCTCCCCCCGCTCGCCCCGTCCCGCCTCCCGCACGCCCCGCAGCCCCGGTGTTCCTGCGAACATCCCATCGGCGGATCGGCGAGCTGCTTAACCGGCCCGCGCCTGAAGAAATTTCCTGGTGAAATCCAGGCAACCCCCGGGCTCCCACCGTCCCTTCCCTTCCCTTCCATTCAATATTCCGGCCGTTATTGCCGCAAGGCAGCAGGCTGTCTGGAGTCCACCCGCATCTCTCTGCTGGCGACGGAAAAGAGCACAAGTCTTGTAACAAGTGATTATTAGCAATTCACAGTAACTGCAATTAGCCAAAGTCAACACGAAAGAACTGCTGTATAATCTAGTAAAGAGACGTTCAGGTTGAAAAAAAAAAAACTAAAGTGCATGACTGGGAATTAATTGCCTGGCTCACAGCGGATTTTCCCTAAGCTCTCTCGTTCCTTCAATAAATAACTTCAGGAACAGCAGTCTCTCTAGCCAGCTCTTTAGGCATCATGTAGGAGTTATTCTAAAAGCAAGACTTAACCTTCCAGCAGAACTTTTTTTTTTTCTTAAATGTAATGTCATAATTAAAAACAGCTCCCCCAGAACTTAAAAATTATGCCTAAGGAAAGAGGGAGCAAAGATCTACGCTTCCGAGATTTATGATCACAGTTAAAGGATCACTCGTTGCACCGCTATCAGAGCTTTTTGTTTCCAGATTACCGTCATGTAAGTGAAATTTTTTCATTTCCGATTCTAAAAGCAAAGGGGAATATTCTTATTACCCTGACGCCTGGTGCAAAGCTCCACACACCTGGAGAGGATTGAAGTCGCTAAAAATCACATCTGTGCTTTCTTAGTGGAGTAGAAAGACACATGATGTCCAGACCCAAACTATTTTTGCCCTGAATACACTTGGCTGCGGTCACATTTCCGAGTGCTCACAGCAGAAAATGCTTATTTATTCCAAAATTCCCAATATACACATGCATCCATGCAGCTGGGTCTAGCGCATCTCCCTCTTTTCCGTGTATACATTCTACAGGCGTACCTTATGCACCTATATGATGCGTATCCATGTATTCGTACAGTGCATGCAAACTTCTATATGCATACAGCTAGATACAGAGGCATATACAAACACGCTGCGTTGTGTATGTTTGTCAATCTGTCTGTGGAAGGCTGTACTGTAGGTCCCTAGCTGTAGCCGCACCGATTACATGGATCTGCGTCTATACGTACATCGGGATGCCCGTGGTTCCGACCACCCCGAGACCAGAAGCAGCGCAGACCCCTCTCCCTCCGTCTGACGAGATCACCTCCAGCGTCCCGGGGGCAAGTGAGTGTGGGGTTTGGGGCTCCGGGCACCTCTCAAAACAGCTGGGGGAAGCTGCCACTGGGCGCCGCAGCCCCCTTGGAGCCGCCCCTTCGGGGGCGGGGGGGGGATTCGGGCTGGCGATGGCGAGGAGAACCCCCCGCTGCCGGCTGACCAGTTTGCTGCTCCCCCTCTCCCGTGTGCGTGTGTGCCCCGCCGGGGCGGGGGCAGGGTTCACTTGCCAGCTCGCCCCCCCCCGCCATCCAGGGTACCTGTTGGGCAGGGAGCTGAGACGAGGCGCTCCCCGCCCCGGTGCCGCGCTGCAGGCGCTCCGCGGGGGAAGGGGGGCGGGGGCGAGGTGAGCCCCTTCTCCCGCCCGCCCGCCCTCCGCCCGGCCCGGCCCGGCCCACCCCGCCCCGCGGCTCCCCGCGGCCCGGCGGGGCCCGGGCTCCGCCGCGCTGTGCACAGCCCGGGGGGGGCACGGCCAGCGCCAGCCCGGGGGGAGCGGGAGGGGCCGCGCCACTGCTCCCGGCAACTGATTGCCAGGAAGGGGGAAGCGCCGCAGCTTGGTGCCCGCCGAACACCTGTCAGACCGCGGAGTCTGATTTATACCTGGCCCTGGCAGCCTCTCCGCTGGGGATTTCCCCCCTCGTCCCACTTTTTTTTTTTTTTCTTTTTTTTCTTTTCGCCACCGCCCCCTTCCCTTCCCGGAGCGGTGTGAAAGGGGGTATTTTCTTCAGGGTATAAAGCTGGGAATACGGAGGCAGAGAGGTTACGAGCTTCACCTCGTTCTCCCTTTCATGTGAACATCCTGCAACGTTGTCCTTCGTCCTGCCGCACCCCTCACCTGGCCAGCGCTGCCCGGATCATGTCCGCTAAGCTCCTGCCGCTTTTCTTCCTCCTCTCAGTGTTTCACGCCTGGTAAGTCCGCACTCCCCTCGCTTCCTTCCCCTTCTCCTCTCTCTTCGCACCGGGGCTTGCGGGCTTGGGAGTCCCGCTCGCCGGAGTTTGCAAAATGCTCGGGGGGAGCCCGGGAAGGACAGCGGGCTCTTCCCACCCGCTCCCACCCCGCCCGCCAGCGCGCCCCCGCGCCGTGCCGTGCCGTGCCGGGGCTTTATTCCCAAACGCGGCTTCCCCCGCTCCCTCCCCGGCTCCCCGGGCAGCTGCAGCCCTGCCGCTGTGTGTCCCCCCCCGGCCCCGTCTGAAGCCGGAGGTCGCCAGCGAGGGCCGTTGTCCCGAAAGCCGGTCCGGTGAGAAAGTTTTCCCGCTCCGGTGTCTGCCAGGGCCCGGCACCCGGCGGGACAGCGGCAGTGGCTGCCCGGGCTGCCCTCAGGGCGCAGGGCGGCCGGCAGCCCCGGCTTCCCTCCGCGACCCACCCCCCAGGGGCCCAGCGGACGGGGCTGGCGTGAGGAGGGAGAGGGCAGCGGCGGAAAACGTGAGTCCGGTGGCCGGGACCAGCCGGGGGTGCCGGGGCGTGCGCCGGTGGCTGGGGGGACTACCGTTAACCGCCTCGCCTTCGGCCCGGCGCGCGTTAGCCGCCGCGGAGGGGGCGGTGTGAGGGGCCGGGTCGGGCCGGGGAACCCCCGGAACCTGCCTCAGCGGCGGGAAGGGTCTCCCCGGCGGGGCTCCGGTAACGGCGGGCGGCGAGGGGACAGCAGGGCACAGCCAACAGCTGCGGCCGTGACCTTTCGGGCCAGGCTCGCCTTCATCCCGGTGGTTGTCCAGGCTACTAGGTAGGGCCTCCAACACATAACCCAGGCAAAGGCATCACCTCAGCGTCCCCCACAGGATCAGCCGCAAACCTTCCCTTCCCTTCCCTTCCCTTCCCTTCCCTTCCCTTCCCTTCCCTTCCCTTCCCTTCCCTTCCCTTCCCTTCCCTTCCCTTCCCTTCCCTTCCCTTCCCTTCCCTTCCCTTCCCTTCCCTTCCCTTCCCTTCCCTTCCCTTCCCTTCCCTTCCCTTCCCTTCCCTTCCCTTCCCTTCCCTTCCCTTCCCTTCCCTTCCACCGCGTTCTCCTTCTTGGCAGCCTGCCCCGCTCCTGAGTGCCATCTCTTTTCCAAATCCTCACAGGAACAAGAGGCTCCTTCATGCCAGCCCCCAGAGAAAGTCCTGGACACACGTGTTGCAGGAAATAAACCCTTTCCCCACAACCTCTCAGTGTTTTCCAGCCTTCCTCCTTTGCAGTTTATGCGCTGCCTCCGCTCCGTCTCCTCACAGGATCAAAAGTAGTGGCCTCTGAGGAGTTTGGAAGGTGTGCAACCCTTGTTCCTTCCCAATTTGAGAATAGCCTGTCACCATCCTGCACTTGTTTCTGTGGACAGCAGGAATATGCTGGGGATTTGGTGGTCACCAGTAAGGCTACAGGTGAAAACGCAACCTCAAATGCCTTCAGGGAGCCTAATCCCGTGGAGTCAAGCAAGGGAAGTGAAATAACAAACTCTTAAGGAGGAAAACAAAACACCTTGAAAAATATGTATCTAGTGTATTGGTCTGATTCACTGTGAAACCTCTCCGCCCCCCAGTCTTAATCTAGAAGGTAGGTAGGAATTTACATTGTCCCTGGAGGGGATTTAAAAGGTTTGTCAGAGCTTAAAGTCCTACTAGTGACTGGTTTTAAAGAAGCAGCTCCCTGAAATGTCAATCTTGATCCTACCTGAACTCAGTTCTCGTTTCCACGTGCAGGCTGGATGCCTCCAGCGAAGTTGTGGTTGGTGCAGAAGAAAAAAGACGTACAATTTGTGCTCCTTTCCTGTCAGCAGTTCAGCACTGCTTCAGGGTTTCAGCTCTGAAATATCAACTATGGGTGTTTGGAGACAATACCTCCTTTGAGAATGGTTCTGTAACTGCGTAATTAAAACATAGGGCTTGTCATGAGTCTGAGGGAGACATCCCCCCCCCTCCAAATTCCTCTTAGGGTTTTTTAATGCTCATTGGGTGATTTACGCAAAATGTTCAAGTTTTTAAAAAAATATATCTCGCCAACAGAGAAGGAATGGTGGTCTATTCAATTTTTTTCCTAAGTTTTCTCTACTTTTGCAACTTGGTTATATGAGCTTTCTCTGTATAAAATCCTCAGGGGCTAGGTTTCAAAATTATTTTTATATAGAAATCATACCTAGAGCACTTGCAATTTGTGAGGTCCTGTTAAGTGATTCATGGCTAATCCTTAGGGGCATATTGTCTGTAGAGCAGTTTCATTTAAAAGTTTCATTAAATGCTGTGATGGTGGTCTACAAGCAATGTTGAGGGTTTATGATGCTCTGTGATTAAATTTTTATAATTGTATTAATTTTTTTTTCTGTTACTATACAGTGTCAACTCTTCTGGGCATCTGAGATATTTTAAAAGACACTAGTTTCATTAGGAGAGGAAGAGAGAAAGGAGGTTGCTCTGATGTGTGTAGCACATCCCATGAACAAGCAAGGCTGGTGCCTCTGGTTGTCCATTGCTTTGCACCTTGCATAATTATTGACATTTGTGTAAAAAGGTTGCAAAATGATATTGTATCACCAGGGCAATTGCGGGTCGAAATAACACGATTACTGCTGTAGGTTATCTTTTCTCCTGATAACTTCATCTCAGTCTAACTGTCACAGATATTCTCCAGTGAGAGACATCAAACGGATTTGGTTTCTAAGATACCAAAAGATACATCTTCGAATCAACATTTTACTGTTGGTGCACAAAAAGCTGCACAAATTAAATTAGTCTTGTGTGAAAATAGCTCTAGCTGTGATTTCTGGGCAAACTAGTTTCACCACCTCTGTATCAGCATAGTCTTAAAAATGATATACCTATGAAGGAAAGAAGTCGCAGCTCTTGGTGTAGTACTGTTTTTTTTAAAAAATGTTGTCAAAACTGCGGGGAAATTCAGATTAATTTATGGAATGTATTTGTGTGCTTGTGATAATCCATCTTAAATTCAAGGACCAAGCTCTTAATTCTAAGCCTTGTAATACATTAAACTCTGAAATTCAGGCGCTGAGAATATAATAATTTATTAATAGGATAAAATGATCAGGAAGTATTAAAAGATCTGAATTTTTAATACTCTTATTAGCCTTTGTGCAAGAGATGAATCAGTTGTCTTGGTGCATTAATGAAATAATACTGCAGATGTTCGCTCTTGGTAAGAGTATCTTGTAAACTAACTAGTCGGGATAGGTTGGTTAAAGTACAGGGTATAAAATACTACTTTGATAGCTGCATTAACTCCCAGAGTAAAATTTTTTGAGACACTGGCAGAAGAGAATTTCTAAACAATTCTCAGTGATGGCCCATCCACAGATACTCAACAACTGTTACTGGGAACATCCTGTTGCAAAAACAGCCTAAGGCTGGGTAGATGGGCAGAGCCAAGGGAGATACCTAAAACTTATTCAGATGAGCACGTGGATTTACCCAGAATGTTAATTCAGATTTTAGTTATGTAAAATAACATCTATTTGTTTGATTTGTTATTGCAGTTCTAGAAAGGTTGAAGAGGATGAATATGAAGATGGAACAACTAACCAAAAATGGGTTTTAGCTCCAAAAACACAAGACACAGACGTGACTCTCATACTAAATAAGCTGTTGAGAGAGTATGACAAAAAGCTGCGGCCAGATATTGGAAGTAAGTACTACTTTCTGCACAAGTGAGGAAGAGCATCTATAGGTGCAAAAAAGACATTATGTTATGTTTTGGTTAGTATGCACAAATGGCTGGGAAAGTGGAGATTAAGGTTTTTTGGCTGAAGTTCATTTCCAAGTCACGGGAAGAGGTGGTGGTAATTTAAGGTGCTAAACTCTGGTTTGCTTGTATAGAGTTTGTGTAGAGATATGGAAGGGCCAGCTCTAAAGTATTCAGCAGGTCTTTGGCAGAGTTAGGAACATACTTTCTTTTTTGTCATCCAATCCATGCATATGAAAAACTCATGCTCTGAGGAGCAATCAAAGATCCAGCATATTAAAAAGAAAAAGTAGGAGACAGCAAGAGAAGAAGGTGCATCTGCTCCCTTCAAAACGTGATCATGAAAGTTACATTCCTTAATGCTGAGAAGGATTTGCTTGTGTATAGGGCAACTCTAGAGATTTTCTTCCCCAAACCAGTAGACATCTTATCTCCAAAAGAAATCGGATAGAATGTAAGTGTCTTGTGGGCAGTACTACTACATATAGGTATAAAATTTAGATAAGAGCAGTAGATAAGTGCATATAATCAACCCTTTTGAGCAATTTTCCGTCTTTTTTTTTTTTTTTTACTTTGTATAATGAGGTTGTGTGTTTCAAACCAGTATCTTTTTACCTTTTGTGGTTATGCCTCGCTTGCCGTGTTTGCATCCTTAGATCAGAATGGCTATAGCACAACTGCTGTTCAGTTTGTTCACGGCAAGTTTCTATGACAGAAATCAGACACAATTTTTCATTTATATTTCATGCACCTTGCATATATTTCAGAATGAACTGGGAATGGGGAAAGCTGTTCTAGTTTGAGGTGGAACAGAACCAATTTTCTTCTCAGTAATTTTACTGTTCAGCTAAGCCTCTTCTAATTAACTAACTCTCTGAAACTAACAGCATATTTTTGAGTCCTCTTATAGCAGATAAGTGTGATGTTTATAGTGAACACCAAGGAGTGGTATGCAGGGAAGCTCCTGCTTATATTTATTGCTATAACAACGAAGATCAGATCACTTTGTTGTGTGCCACTTTGGAGGGTCGAAAGTGGAAAAGCATAGAGGGGTAGCACCTGTGGGGAGGAGCGGACAGGACAGGTGACCCAAAACTGACCAACAGGGTATTCTGTCCCATCTTCATCATGATCAGTATAAAAGCTAAGGGTGCAAAGGGGTGGTGCTGTGACTTGGATTCGAACGGAGGTTACTGTGGATACTCTCCCTTCTCTGAAGGGGAGAGAGGTAAAACAGAGCATCTGTCATTCATTTTAGTGGCCAGCGCAGCCCAAAGCACGACAAGAAAGCTCAAAACAACTACTCAGTATAATTTACTTTTCCTACATTTTTGCAGAAATTAGAGGGAGAATTCCTACCACCGATTATAGTGAAACTACTGTTTGCTGATGGCACATGTATTGATATACTTTCTAGGTGATCCCTTTGGGTGAGTTTAGAGGGAAGTAAGAGCCATCTGTATGTATTCACCATTACAGTTATTCATGTCTTATAAGCTACACATTAATACAGAAGTTCCAGAAAAAACCCTATGCTGTGGTATGAAAGAAAATGGTTTTGGTTTTGTTTTGTTTTTCCGTAGCTATTACTTTGATTTTCTGTAGTATTTACAAAGATCATATTTGATAGATATGTCTGTTTTTAACACAGAGTGACATTTATCTCTCTCTCTGCTTAGTTTGTCATTCTGGATTTAGCTGATCTTTAATATCTGATGGAGAAGTGCTTTAATGCAGTTCCCCATCCATATCAACATCTGGAAGACATTCTCAGACAAATTTTTTATTTTTGTACACCGTATCCTCAGATCACTGACTTCAGGCAGAGTAAATTATGTTATGCCTATGTAGGGCAAAGTAATCATTCAAAGTCCCCATGTCAGTTGCCATAAAATCAGTAGAGGTCAGACATATCCTACAGCACTGGAAAATCATTGTTACCAAAATAATTCCTGTTGTCTCTCCACAAACTTTCATAAATCCTGTTTTAGAGAAAGGAGTTAAATTACTCAGCTCCTCATATATCCTACCAAACAGAGATTTTACAGTTCTCAACTACATCTATCTATTTCTATCAAGCATCTCAGTCCTAGGCCATTTTTTCCCTTTGGTAGGAATCTGGCTATTTCAGAACTTGAGCTGAGTGTTGTTCAGATGCTAGGGAAGTGTGCTCCTCTGCTTCCTTCCCTGGTCCCTCTTCCCTCCTCTCCTACCTTTGATGCAGATAAATAACATTGCCCTTTTGAAGCTGCTGCATTTGTCAAGGAGAACATGAGGGGAATGTTAGAGAATCAGGCATTATATCTAACTCCTCTGAATTGTGGGCTGGTTCCTCGTACACAAGCACTACTTCCTTTTCATCTGGGAGAAGGTTGTCCTCCAAACTAGATGGTTGTCTTGCCCTGGCAACAGAACTGTGTTCCTGCCCTGAAGGTCCCAGTATTAATGCAAATCAGTTAAAGCACAATTAATACATATCAGTTAAAGCACTAGGAAAAAAAGTAGTGGACCAGGTAACATAGAGCATACAGTATGAAAATGCATGTTTTGAAATTTATAGAAAGCATGGAATGACCCAGTGGAGGAAGAGAATCAAACAGAAGTGTGGCCAAATAAAAGATGCTGAGGGTTAAATTCAGGACTAACATGCAGTTAGCTACTCATTAGGGCCTTCACATTTGTGCAATGCTGACTGTAAGCAAATTGTCTGTCCCACAGGATGGGGGACACTCACCATTTCGTGCCACATTGCTCTTCACTCTGTTTTCCAATCTTTTATTGCAAAGCCACTACTTCTAACAGTGGCTAACTTTAGCAATGCTCCTGAAGAAATGATCTTCTTTCTGAATGCAGGCAGGAAAGCCTAGGAAATACTGACGACTTTGCATTTTCAAAGGTTAGGATTGCAATTTTTAGGTCACTTGGGAGCACGCTTTTGCAAGCCGAAGCCCATGGGGAGAAGACAATGACTGTGGCATATAGAAGACATTGAAGTGCATGCTGGCCCAGGCAGTGACTTTTCTGTGGTCTTTCACCCTTCCCAGTGCAGCTGATGTTTTGGCTATCTCAGGAATGTCCAGGTACTACCTGGCCCTGAGCAGGCATATTCAGAGTGCCCACTTGCCATACTATGGGCACTCAGTTCTTGAGTAATGGCATCCCCTCCAGGTCAGGGTACGGCCATCAGTGAATGAACTCCTGTGAACAGATACTCAGCCACCCTCCTTCCTCCTCCTCCACCCAGCCTGTCTCAACCACTGTAAAGAGCGTGCAGGTCAATGCTAAGATACACTGAGGCTAGGACTTGCTCTTTCCTTTCTTTTTTTCTCATGCTGGCTTATACTTGTCCTAGGGCTTTCATGTAAACGACTGTCGGTCAGATCACATGCTCAATCTACACTCAGCAGTACAGGCATCACCTGCAAGGTTCCAAGCCAGGATTTTGAAACAGTGGATTAACAACCTAAGTATTAGGCTAAATAGTTGCCCTGTGAAGGCTATCAGCAACCTGACACCTTAACAGGACCTGTCTAACTGAAAGGGGCCCTTGGTCTTTGGAAACAAAGCAGTGTTCTACTAGCAGGGGAAAGTCTGACTGCATCCCCTGTGGCCGCACACTTGGCAGAGTTCTTGTCTCCATAAATATCACAGCTTGTGAGGGTTTTCATTTTAATGGTGGCATCTGGCAGTTTTCCATTATACCACAGAACATAAATGCCTTTTGGAATTTGGAAAAAAAAAAAAAAAAGATAAGAAAGCACTTCACACATAACAGCTTATACTGGTGTACTGAGTGGATCAAAAAGGAAAAGTGTTTTATGAAGACAAAGCATCTTTTCCACCTACTTCTTACCAGCTACAATTATAGGGCTGAGAATCATGGGGCTGTTGCATGATATAAAAGGCACCAGTCCCAGATAACAAGTAAACCCATTCTGAACTATGAAGGTCTTAAAATCTCTTCCAATAACAGGTACTCTGTAGTTTGTTTCAAAGTCCTTTGAAGTGAAGACCCATTCGATGGATATGCAACGTTTTCTAATTGCAGTACGGCTCACTACCCTGCAAGAGTTATTTTCTTTCCCCTGTCACACTGACCTAAGTACTGACAATTAGTAGGACTAAGTTCTGGCCCTGAAATTTTACTTCCCCTTTATTAATAAAATGAGAACAAAAATAATAGGCAAACCAGCAGGCCACAGAGCAGAATGATTATAATCTTTGATTATCCAATGATCTTTGCAGTTATTTACACTCTGCTAGGGAAAGTTCAATATTTTCAGTTAATTTCTATTTCAGAGGCCAGTAGGAGAAAATCTACTAGAAGGGGCTACACTCTAGTGTATTCAGACTACCCAGAGAAGTAGTGTGTGATCATAAGTATTAAAAAATAAGCTAAAATCAGTTAAAAACCCAATCAAGGAGTAGAAAATTACAAGACAGAACTTTCTGTGCCTCAGAGTTACTTAGTTGACAGCTAGTTTTTCAACTGATATTTCTTGTAATGGTCAACTAGAACTGAAAAGACTGAATTCCATTTTTAATGCAGTGTAAGTCTTGTATAAATGTGGTAGTTTATTATATTCATTTATTTTGCCTATACTTTCTAGCACTTGCTTTCTAACATGCCTGCCTTCTTACTTGATTTAAAAAAAAAAGTCAAGCTGACATCAAATCAGACTCAAGGCAAGAGCATTATGGGAGAGAACGAACAAGCATGAATAAAACTGATTTTAGCGATATTATTCACTGAGAGGGTAGAAAAAAGTAGTAGGATACTTTGTATTGTATATTTGCGTCCTCTGTTTCTCAAATGTATCACTATATTAGGGAAGGCTCTGAATTGCACATGTTGAAGAAAGCTTCATCAGCTTGTGTTCTGAGGTGCTTTCTCCACTGATGCCTGCTGTTCCCTTTTTTTTTGATTGTACTGCAGAAACAAGATTCCTCTTGGATCCTCTAGATATTTGTACAGCGGTCCCCTGTATTTGTTGTGTATTTATAAGAACAAATAAGTTTGCTCTTAAGTATGAAAGTGTATATGTATATATGTGTGTGTATATATATGTATAGGCACTCATACATACCCCCCCTAATTTAATGCCTATATACGTTCTGACTCTGACAGTTCTAGACACCTTGAGAGTCCAGCTGTTTTTCTTTGTTCCTCAAGTGTCTTTATAACTGTTAGGCAAATTTCTGAAGACGAAGGCCGTCTCACAAACAGCTGTGCAACTCTCAGTACCTTCAGTAGGTTTATACAAGCGTCGCTGGTAGAAATAGGTGGGCTCGTTTGTGTCAGCAAACACAGAAGACAAAGTCTGTCTGACATGCTTTACAGGCTTGGCAGGGTTTAACAGCAGTTCTCTTTTTAAGCAGTTAAAAGTTCTCTATGTAACTAATTTAAGCGGTTTCTCCGTGTATGCAAGGAGCAGATCTGTTGGGTGAGTAGACACAACTTCTATTCTGTTGCTTTTTAAAGGAGATGTGCATTTTCGAGCACAATCCTAATGAAAACCTTGAGTTCTGAAGCTGTATTACATTTCTTCTTTCTGACCTGCCTTCCTAGCAGGCCACACAGAAATAAACCCTGAAGTGCGCCACAGGCTATTACCGCTGTGGCTGTCAAGTTATTTTTGCCAGTTGCTGATTGCCACACCTGATACTCTTTAAACTAGCTCCAGCAAGGTTTCTCCATATGTAGTGACAGAGGGTTGCTTATTGCCTCACAGATCAAAATATTTCCCAGATCATAGTGCAGAGAAAGCTGTAAACTGTCATGCAAGGTCAAATTACTACTTTCTGCTGTAAGTCTTTTTTTTGGTGCTAGGCTGTGAGAGACAATGACAGACATAAGAGGAAGTAGTGAGAGAGACAGTTGTCACTTAGGGATTGATTATAGCCAGTTGTACCTGGAGAGCTAACTGGTGTGTAAAGGTACTACACAATGGGAAGGAGAGAGGGAGTAACTTCTGTTTGTATTATGGCAGCACTCAGGAGGTGAAAGCCGTAGTCCTGGATCCAACTTCTGTAGTACTGGGCACTGCAGGAGATTGTGGAGTTTAGTCTCATTTAGCTTTTTACGGAAGAAGAAACTTGAATAACCCATCGGTGAGGATGCAGAGTGCTGTGGCTAAGACTCAGCTAGGAAACAGGGCTGAATACAGTGAGAACTCAGGAGCTGAAAAAGATCATAAGAAAAAAATCAGAAATGTTTTAATTGTTCTCATTGATATTTACCTTTCTCTTAGTTTTGGGAAAGGAAAGTAGATTATCTTTATTTCAGAAAACTTGAAATCCAAACTGGAAATCCATTAACAGTCCATTTCCATGAGTAAGACAGTAAATATGAAGACTATTGTCTTCATATTATGTATGTATGTGTGTATGTATGTATGTATAATGCATGTGAGGAGAGGAATATTGCTGAGGAAAGGGTTGCTATTCAATGCAAATGAGAGCAACCTCTGGTCTAGGTAGGAAGATAGAAGGGATTTTCTGATTGTCTGCAGGAGTTTTAGTTCTCTAGCATCTTCAGTAATTGATGCTTTCTTCTGCAGACTTCGCCATGAACGTTTCTGGAATATGAATAGCAAGGCTAATAAGTGGGGGGTAAGCTACTCTATGGTGACTCCAAAGTCCCAGTTTTAGATTTAAAAACTGTGATCCATGTTTGAGTTTTAAATCACGACATAAATAAATAGGTTGGTTACACCTAATCCTAATCCTTGTCTGTTGCCAGTATAGTGCATCGAACATAGTCTCTTTCAAAATCTAGCACGGGAGCGTTTCTGATGAGGATAGCCTGTTGACAGTGAGTTTTTCCATGCGTATGTTCTGCTTTTCTAGTCGCTTAACCATGGAGCTGAGTAAAGGGGAATTTCTGACTTTGGTTTCTGACCTGGTTTGGTTCACAGCTTCTCAACTGTCAGGGGAAACGTCCTTCTTTTTACTCATCCTTCTCTCAGGTAAAACTCTTAACGTGTCATACTAGAAGAATATGTAGAGAAATTTTATTCCAACGCAGTGACTCTGAAGCCCCCCAATTTAATGTTTCTGTTTAAAAAAAAAAAAAAAGATATTTTATTTTTTAAATTAGTTAACGGGTTTGATTTTTTTCTTATTTGTTTCATTTTTTTAGAACACCTAATTTAAATCAAATGCTGTAAAGCAACACTTTGAAGCTTACAGTACTTCAATATTTAGAAATATTTCAGTATTCAAACACTTCGTTTTCCTGAAACTAGTCTCATAATTTAACCCAAGTAATACAGTTCATTGCAGATGAAACTGCTCTTTTGTCTTATTTCTAATGAGCCACTTGTACCTTTGCAATACTTATGTCTTGCATGTAGTCTGTTGAGTTGACAAAGAGGTACTGGTTTTGAGTTGGAGAGAGAGGCCTTTTACCCGAGCACTTAACAGCAAGGTCTCTTATAATACAGCCTTCTCATTATGAATGTAAATAATTCATTTACACAGATAATTCTTATTTAGAGTTTTATTTCCTGACAGTTATTACTTACCAAAATGGCTTGATACAAACTCAGACTGAGTGTTTTTCTTGAGTGACACTGTAAGTGGGAAAGTTTGGTGGACAGTTAGTGTTTGCCAGTCTCTTCATCTACATTGTCAGAGCCAAAACTATATGTAGCAGCTGCTAGTTCTTATTTTGTCATCTTTTCCATAACTTCACCTAAGAAATCTGAGAGGAGGTTGGGAGTATAGCATACAGACTTTCAGGACACAGTGGATTGAAAGTTAGATAAGAGTCAGGAAAAGTCTGAGGTATTAATTACATAAGAAAATCCTTCTCTCTCTTTCCTTCTGCGATAACCTAGACTATGTTGGCTCTACTACGTGTAGAAGTGCATTTAGAAGTCTTTGTTTTTATTGAAGTGGGTTCTGAGCAAGTATTTGTAAATTGGGCAGATGTACAATGCTACAGTTGCCATTTTGAAGTTGTGGCACAAACTAATCAATTATTTTGTCACCTTTAAACAACAAAAAAAATTTTCTGCACATATTATTTTAAAATATTATTGCTTTTTTTTGCAATTGTATGGTTTTCTTATGACTGTTATTGTTCATCCAGACCTTGGTTGCTAGCTTGCTAGACTTTGCAGGAACTAATTCTGTTATTGTTCAGTCTTATGATATCACATAGGAACTCCCCCCTCCTATGAATATAAGTAAAACAAAAATGGAAAGTTTAGGGTTTGATTGTAAAGCCAGCCTAACCATTAAGATCTACAGTTTTCATTCCCAAGCAACATAATACTGGAAAAGTTACAGCTTGTGCATTAGGGAAAGGTAAATGAAGGACAAAAGTTCTGAAGGCTGATTGATGGTGAAGATGGGATATGAAGAATAAAAATGATTCGTAGTTAATTGAGGGAGTCCGTTTATGTGCACGCTGTCATTCACGCTCCAGGACAGAATAGCAACAAAATCTAGCATGTGAAAAAAATACCCTGTTCAGAAGACTGTGTTCTCATCCTGGTATTGCTGTCATCCAAACTTTCTTTCAAGTCTGCACCCAATTTTTGATTATCCTTTTGATTTTTCATGGGATTTGCAGTCCCATTTGATAGTTCGATCTTAAACCATAAGGATGAACGTTCTGTCAGAGTTTCTCTGGCTGTAGCAAGTGAAGGGCTTTGACCTCTATCTGTTGTTCAAGGCTGTTCTCTTCTATGCAGGACGAATAAGTGTTTTTTATTTTCCTCACTGATACCTTCATAGAGTCATAGAGTCAAATCATAAAATCGTGTAGTTCGGAAAAGACCTTTAAGATCCTTGAGTCCAACCGTAAACCTAACACTGCCAAGTCCACCACTAAACCATGTACCTAGGTGCCACATCTACACATCTTTTAAATGCCTCCAGGGATCATAACTCAGCACTTCCTGTTACTATGTCTTTCTTCAAATTTGGTAATTTTTCTTAAAATGTAGAAGTTTTAGCTGACCACAGTTGTCCCTGAGAAGTGACTTGTTAGCATAGCAATTTGTTTTACAGGAACAAACAGGTAATTACATGTCGCCTATAAGGTCATGTAGGAAAATATTAATAGTCATCATCTCTAACACAAAGTAAACATTAACACTATAATCACTACTACTACGGCTACCGGTAACTGTGTAATGATTTATTAGAGCTTTATCCCAATTTAAAAATAGCAATTTATGTGCTAATGAGATAATGTAAAATATCATTATAGAGTAATTTCAAAAAATATCTCATTACTTTAGAGCCAATCTTGTTAGTCTTTTGTGCTCAGAAGTCTTGTGGAACTTGTGCAGAGTTTAAGTGGCTGTGTATTTCTGAAACTGAGCTCATATTGTGTTTGTTATGTGGTTGCGTGCCTTCTAAAAAATCTAGTGCTAATTGCTTTGCTTTTATAAATGTGTGTGTATTGATCCATAACATTTTTACCACCGTTGTTTTGGGTAAAGCTATAATAATTTAGACCTGGGAGTTGCTTGAAAAATGTAAGAAAGGTTAACTCTCAACAAAAATTGATTTTAATTTTATTTTAAAATTTATGAGAGCTCAGCTAGTTCTACTCTTGTTTAAATGAGCTTCCAATAAAAATATTTCTAAACATTAAATTTTTAAAAATAATTCTAAATATTTATGATTTGTGCAGGAACATAAATGCTATTTGGACAGGCTTCAAATGTGGAGGAAGCTTTCTGTAGGAAGCAAACAAAGTGATTTCATTCATGAAATAAGCATTGATTCTGAATTGCAGAGATCTATCAAAAATTAAGAGGTATTTTAAAAGGACAGGATAATTTAAAGTCCTAAAAAAGTGTAATTAAATGTCAGGAACTTATTGCAGATTTTTTGTCTACGTGACTTGTGAAATTGTATAACAATCCTTTGGTTAATTTCATCAACAATTTTTTAAATTTTCCTGGATTATCTGTTGAGTTTTTTACACATATGATCAGCTTGCAAATGTCCATGAGTAAAATCTCCGTGGATTTTAATGGGATTCAAGCTCAGGTACTGTTTGTTTCACCAGTGTAAATCTATAAAGCAGGACTACACAAATCCTATTGTCGGCCTTCATGGATATTTGTGATCAGGGCATTATTCTAGTTATTTCTGTGTTTTGTGGTTGTCCAGACATGCCTGACCTAGCTTTATGCTGTCTAAGTGTTCACCTGGCTTCTTAAGTAAGCTTGGCGGGCAGCATTGAACTCACAACTCCCATGACTAGGTGTCTTTTGAACTGTGTGAAGTTTGTGGACAAGTTTCACTTGGATGTGTCTTTGCAATGTGATAGTCACAAGGCTGACTGGAATATAAACACTCCGTCTGTCTCAAAGCCATGGCATTTGGATCAGATGGGGACTATTAGCTAAATATTGGCGTGACATTGGTTTTGTTTGCAGATATTTTGATTGGCTTGATAAATTCCCCCCTCAATTAAAACCAACATGTTTGAAGATGAAATGATTGTGCTAAGCAGTTAGCTAACCTTAGATATCACTGTGTAGCAGCGTAACACTGCAGTTACTTGGATGAGCTTACATTGTCTCTTAGGGAACGTTAACTACCATATATTAAAGAATATTTCAAAGAATTTGAGAAGGTTGGTGCATTTGTTGACAACCTTTAATTGCTCTCTTGCATGCAATATACACATGGTTCTGCCAGTAAATTTTCTAAGTTTCGGAAAGATTTTTAGAACTCTCTTGGGCTGATGCCGATATCGAAATGGTACTGGAGCTGAGTATCTATTTGTAATCTTATTGTCAGCTTTTAGTGAGGTATTAACAATTTCATTGTTCAGTCAGCAAGACTCTAAGGACTTTTTTAGTGCAAGAAAAAAAGTCTTCATCTGCAGCTCAATAACTCCGTGCATGGCTTAAATTCATCCACGAACCGAGTGTTCACAAATGCATGTAGTATACAGAAAAACTGAGCAGGCCTTGAAATAATTGGTAATGTAATTATTTATGTCCTCCATGAAACTCAGTTTATTTTGAAGACTGGTAGATGGTGAGTTCTTTCTAGTAAGACATGATAACTTTAAGACTCAGTTATTTTGTTTTTCGTAATGCATTTTTGGAGGAAGTAATCTTAAAAACTTTGCCACATTATGATTGGTATTTTGAATTAAAATCCTATGATAACAAACCTAAAATCTATACCTGATGGTTCTCCCAGTTTATATCTGTTTATATCCATGAGAGACCACATGCAACAAGAACTGTACTCTTCTGCCTTTCCTTTCAAAACCTGAACACATATTTACCATACAATCATATTACAATTGTATTTTCTGCCTAGGAAAACAATGTATCGTTCAAAGGAGCTTTCAGTCTTTTTTGTTGTAGTAGTGATATAATAGCTTACCTGTATTTTTTTTATTTTTATTTTTAATTGGAATTTCACTGGGAATGTCTGAGGTTAGATGCTAATTTATTGTGACGTAAGAAGTGGCTGCTGCGTAGTTTTTTTCTGTTTCAAGATTAGACCTTTACTGTGAGCAAGACCAAATTCTCTTTAGCATTAACAAGCAGTGCTTCATTTTTTTTGCACTGGAAGAGAATTTGGCCCAGCACATTCAGGAGAAATTATCATCTCATAATTTATTTATATACTTAACTGCAATGATTAAACAAAAATGGATTCCAGGCACTGTGTTCTGGTCCTGAACTTTGTCTCTGATCCTGCCAAGATTCAATTGCATGCCAATTTGCATCACTAAGTCTAGTCCCATTAATGTTCACCAGAAGTCCTTACTGTTGAACTTCCAGCTGGATACGTACATAAACCCTAAAAGGAGCAAAGCCCTTTATTCTGTGTATACTATCTTAGTAAAAGAGCTAGCTGTACTTCCCCGCTATTACCAATTCCTATGTAATGACATTTATTACTGCAGTTTGAGGCAAGTCTCATTACCAGAAACTGCTAGACTCCTATTTAGTTATTAGCTGGGTACAATTAGAGTTGTATTAATCAGTTGTGCTTGCTCAGCTGAGTTCAGATTTTCTCTTGCTGAAGGGAAGATCCAAGTTTATAAGCCAGTACTTCAGACATTTTGAAACCATTACCTTAAATAATCCTGGATGTTCTGACCATATGCAGTGAAAAAAGTATGTGGTACTTAATGAATTAGAGAGAACGGTTATCATCTTTAACCTCTATTTGTACTCACTTAAATGTCTGTTTTTGAAACATTAGATCTAGTTGTCCTAATGATATGTACATACCAAAGTCTTACATGACAAGGCAACCTGCCTATTTTTCCAGAACCATCTAACTTTTCAGGTACTTCAAAACTCCTCAGCATCCACTGTTAGTCTGAAATTTGAGGCGTGAGGGCAAAAATGATTCATCTTTACATGTGAAGATTGCAGTCTATCTTCAACTTTGTGCTGGATGGCTTCTTAAGCTTTAGACAAATTAACTGTTATCCACCTGAGATAAGATTCCCACAGAACTGTGGTCTTTGAGTGTTCCTCACTTCTCTACTCAGTAGTTTCCCTGAGGAAAGGTCTCCAACTTTTGAGTGGGTGAGGTACCTGCATTTCCATGTTCTAGGGGGCTTGGGGACTGGTGCAAGAAAGTCCCAAGTTAACATAGTTCCCAAACTTTAGTGGTTTGAATTGCTCTCTGGAGTTTTTTGAAGACCATGGAGAGGGGAAGGTGCCTCTATGGGAAAGGGAGATGTCTAAAAGAAGCTGTTGGCCTACTAGGGCCAAGTTTGCATCAGTTCTGACCATGCAGGTGAGAACAGTATTTATACTTAGTTTTGGCTCAGCTAACCCTAGAGACAGAAAAACGCCAATTTAGATCTCAATTTAGAGGTTAATGTATACCCTGTGGGGTCGGAAGGAGGGCAGCATAAGTAAAAAAAACAACATGCCATTCAGTGTAAGAATAGCATTATTTTGGATTTAGACTATGTCCCCAGTAAGAGCTATCTGAACAATGTTAATTAGGTATACTGATACCAAGGATGCTAAAAAGAAGATAAATCCTAGTGGCCTTAGCTAAAGAAAGGAGTACAGAGCTTGTCCTGACCTATTACATCCTGGAAGTCTGAAAACAGGGAAAATCTTGTGAGAAACTTGCAATGACTAAACCAAATCAAATTCAAAAACCTTTGGATGAATGAGTGAAAAGGCAAGGTGGGCTGAAGTCTAAATTGAAAGGAGAAGAGTTGCTTAGGCTTAGCTAAATGTATTTTGTACTGATTTTACTCTAAGTTAGTATGATTTCAGGGCTGATAAGGTGTGAAACCTGGAAAGATTTTTGGATGCGGAACACACATGCTAGAGGACATATATGTTGAGGCAATCAGGAAAAGTGATATGCTGCATTATTTCTGGTTTCATGTTAGTCAGCTTTTAACTTTGAGCTTCTGTGCCTAGCACTGAAAGTTTCTTTAACAAATTGCTGCTGAGATAAATGGGGATCACTATGATAAAGTGGTACAGGCTGTAATTTACATTTTTTGTTGGGTAGGAGGAAAAGAACCGTGTCTTCCTTGAAAATACATAATCCATATTTCTCAGTAGTTCTACCTGAAGAGTAGACCTTACAGTTATTGGGGAAGAAAATATTTAAAGTGATTACTTATGTTTTCTGCAAAATAATATTATTTTTTTTTTCTCCACAGTAAAACCAACAGTTATTGACGTTGACATTTATGTCAACAGCATTGGTCCTGTATCATCAATAAATATGGTAAGTGACTTGCTAGCAAAGATTTTTATCTGGACTGCTTGTCTTGGCATCAATACTGGCTTTTGAAAAAGATAATAAATACCACTGGGATAAGTTGTTTAGGTTGCTGATTTAGTTCTGTTTTCAGCTATAGCAGTGTTTTTCAGATGACCCTTTTATGTCTCTGCAAGAGAAGAACAAACCTACAAGTAATATTACCCTCTGTGTTGTCTACCACAAAATGATGGTAGATCTTGAATGGTAAGATAGCCATCTTAGAAAAAAATAAGTACGAAGCAAAGCTATTATCAAGAAAATTCTTGAATTAATGTTTCAAGGGTCAATCAAATATACAGAGCTTCATAATGTGGAGTTAATGAGAGTCATCACATACTGTCAGTATATTTATTTGAAATTCATCATCTGTTCAGTGGTTACTTATCCTTCACTGAGTTATCCACAATCTTTAGCCTTAAAGTATAATTTTGAAAAAATTATACATGGCTCTACTGCGTGTGTAAAGGCAGGAGAAATTGAAAGAGTCTGATTGATAGTGTGACAATAGTGAACCTAGCAAAACATCATACTTCGTCAGTTGTTGTGGTCTTCTTAACTCCAGGATATTCCTCCGTTCTGCAGCAGCACGTTCAGATTTGGAGAGCAAGCTGGATATTTATGTAGCTATGGAGGTATGGGTTACCATGGCTGCTTGTGCAACTTCAAGTTTGAATTCAGCACAGTATTCCTCTTTTTAAAGTGGGCTGAATTTTTTCTTAATACAACTTGTAAACAGATGACTTGTTAATATCTTAGTTTACTTAAAGCTCTTACACTAACCTCTTCAAAGCAATGACTTTCTCTTGTTCATAATGTCATTCAAAGGCTTCTGTTGTGCAATGGTCATATAAGAATCTAATAAATACAGTGCCTGCATGTTTTGTATTTTTGGAACAGAAGTTCTTGAATTTGAAAGGTGGTCATTCAGCCTGATTGTTTGGTTTTGCCTATGTATATGGGAGAATGTAAATTATTGCAGTGTGTCAAATACTGGGTGGTCAGAGACTCCTGTGCCCCCTGGCAATGGGAAATCTGGCAAGTAAAGACAGAACAAATTCTGTTCCACTGGGAACAATTTGGCCACATATTCAAAGGCAGCGAAATGTATTGCTAATATTTCATGTGAAGCACTGAATGTCAAGCAATGGGAGTACCTGCTCCATTCTTGAACTAATAAATAGCTAATTATCTTGCTCTTCGCTGACTGCTTACCAAAATGACTTGTCCGGGGAATGATGTATTGGAAGATCTATTCTGCTTACTGGCCTCTGGCTTGCATTTTATGTATCATCTAGGAATGGGTAATCAAAAGCAATGGGAACAATGGTGGGGATGCTTAATTTTCAAAGTCTTTTTGCTCTTTGGCCCTCTGAATTAGCTTGTAAGTAGCATTTTGGGGTGCTGGAAATGTATGTGGAACAATTATTAAGAAAGCACTTGATTGGAACTGTTTCAGGTAGGAAGAAGGAAAAAAATAATTGAAGGAACTAGTGGTTCATGGCAGATTATTATGCCACAGTCAAAACATAACTAGTTTACTTATCCCTTAACTTTGAGTTCAGGATACGTTATGGCACCAAGATGGAAAGAGGCACCAAGATAGCAATTTAATAAAATGCGTACTGTGTCTCTTTGATAGTCGATGGTTTTATCGGGATAGTTAATTAATGTGGGGTGTAGAGATATTTCTTGGTTACAGACAAAAAAAACCTACATATAATCTGTAAAGGCAGAATGATAATGAAAACAATGATGAAATATAGAATGTAGGTACCTGAAGTTTTAAGGACTCGAGTCTGCTTAAAGCTATATTTAAACTTTGGAATAGAAATGGAACTTGTTTCAGATATGCTTGTGGACAGTGTATCTCACTGACACTGAATCTGAACTAGTGAAGCACTTTTGAGTTTTACTTCTGTTGTCAAACCTAATTATCAATATAGGAAATTAACATTCGGCACTCAAATATAGCAAACTTTTGTCCAAAAGCTCTATTTCTGCTCTATTACTTTGGAGTTTGTCCAAACTTACATGAGAGAGCAGAAATGAGCTTGCAGTCTCAAATTTGCAATGAAGATGGGAATTCCTTCTCATGAACCTACAAGGTGTGGTGCTGTATGATAATTTGTCTCTCCAGTGGCAGAACTGATTGAGGAGCTGCTTTTACCCCTATTTGTGTTATTTCAACTGTTTGACTACAGTATGCAGTAGCTCTGTGATGCTCTACTGGGGAAAAAAAAATTAATCACTTTTTGGAATTAAAAATAATAATAATAATAAAAAGATACTATTAATTTTTAATAAGTAAGCAATTTTTCATGTAGCCTGTGAACTGATGGAGTATGGGTACACAAACAGCTGAACAAAAACAGTAGCTGGGAATTACCTGTGGTAGAGGAATAGGGAGGAAGGGATCATCTTCAATCTGATTCTTGTCATATAACTGAACTCCCAGAGAGGAATGTGTGTGAAAATCGTGTACAGAATTTAGAATAGTTTTCTGGGAGGAAAAAAAAATATTCCTGCAAGAATCTACATATGCTATATTTCTCAGTGGGACAGGAGCTTTTACTTTTTCTCCCCTAAATTATTATTAAAAGTTGAGCTATTCTGTCAAGGCAACTTGGCAAGATGGTAGTTGATTGAGCAAAAAAGAAAGATGATTACATTGATTTCCATCTCTTCTATTTCAAGAGTGAGATCATCAACATGTACAAGGAGGACTTTCCTGCCGTGTACTTCCAAACTTAGCTCTATCACTTTTTTCTTAATCTGTAACACTTATGAGGGAAAATCATGTGGAGCTTCTCTAGAGATCAAACTCTGCAGGTATATTTTCTTATGAGTTTTCATCAGCGCTTTTCATCCTGTGGGTGAAACCTAGGAAGTAAAGTAATTTTCTTTAAGTCATCTATTGAATGGGTGTTCAGTTGAATGTTCAAGCCAATTTTGTAAAGCAAAGCTTTTCAGATGTTAGTAACTTTGTTGTAATTATGATTATACTTGAGTATGAATATTAATATCTAACTGTTTCTTTAACAGTCAGGAAAAAGACATTTGCTACCAACACCTACCTACAGCAAAGATAACCTCAGATGAATTGTATGTGAATACTTGTTGCCCTGAGGAAAAATAAATCCTCTTAGACTGAGACTGGAAGTGCCACAAGGGGAAGAAATGTTAGGGATCCCTTCAAAAAGGCTTGCAGTCAAGGGACAAGTCTCTGCGACAAAGATGGTGTAATCCACAGGAGTACGCAGCTGACCCTGCATTCCAGACTGCAGAGCGTTTATGCCACTTCCCCTAAAGACCTTTCCAGTGTTTCTTTTCCTAGTTGCTTTCAAAAATATCTATTTAGAATCTCAAGATTTACAGGAAAAAAGAGGAATGATTGTGAGAAAGTAATGTAGATGCTCTTCTGTCAAGAGACTCATCATTATAACATCTTTATGATGACAATAGAAACTTGTTTTCTGGATAGACAGCAGCAACTCTTCCTTTGTCTGTGACACGGAAGATTTCTTTGGGGCATGGTCTGAAAAAAGCTAATGTAAGTAGCAAGAAATAGGAATTGTATAAGAATAAAGAAATAAAAGCAGTCTGAATAATGAACTGAGTGATACTAGGAGGTAGTCTCAAGTAGCAGTGGCTTTGAAGAAGAAAGTAATTTCAGCATTCACCTATGGAATGATGTTATGAAATGACAGAAATGATTGATACTAGGTAAGAGTATTTGGAAATTTAAAACTCTGAGGTGTTTGAATGCCCATCCAAAAATTTTAGGGTGGCTTTTTAACAAATCAAAGCCTTCTGTTGTATAAATGTCTTGATGCCTGTCCTTTATCAAAAACATAATAGGATGTGAGCTTGGACTGAATTTAAAAGAAACAGAAGCTGATTTAAAAGTAAGCGGCACATGGATGTTTCAAGCCAAATTAAATGTTCCTGTGTGCATTATATCCCTTTGTCTTGGTTTTAATCTCTTCATAAAGTTATAGAAATCTGCAACTTGCCATTTCATGTTACCATGTTATTTCATTTCATCCTGACTTGTAGGATGCAATATTCATATCTATCGCAAGATTTTATTTCAACCTTTTCTGTATTTAAAACTTTGTTATATCTGTAATCATAATGAACATGAACATCCCTAACTGCTGTTAGGGATCTTCTAAGTGAGTTTTTTAAACTCGAAAATTCATCTGCAATCTTGTTTTTATTCCTCCCCCGCCCCCCTTATATTTTAATACAGATGTATGAATTCCAGATCACTCAATTTTTAAATCTTAGTATCTTTTCTTTTTTTTTAACAATTACCATTCAAAATGGTGTCCAGGAAGCATATGCTTTTTCATTACAGTCCATGCTGCAATTTTTGTCAGCAACCCAATTCTTGTCAACAACAGCAAAAGTTTATAAGTTGCTTTATAAAACTTAGATCTTAATGTGTCTTACTGTAGCCTGATTTTCTACAGATAAACAGTACTGGCTTGCATATAAACGAACAGAAAAAAGAGAGAGACCATATCAATATGTGAAGAGGGAATCAGATGTAACCGATGGGAAAAAAATATCCCCTAGAAGTAGTTTTGTGAGACAGAAATGTAAACACAGTGGGATTACATAGAGTATTACATTTCAATATCATCAAAGTCTGTGTGTTTGTGTGTACACACATACAGTCTTAACTGAGTAGTTACAGGCATCTGAGGCTGCAGCACAAGTTACTGATGAAGGAAGAATTTGACACCAGTATGGTTTTAGCAACTGGAATCTCATTTTAATGCAGGTATACAGAAAGTATGTTGAAGAGAGAGTGTGAGAAACAAGATTATAAACTGTATTTACCTGTTCATAAAACAATTAATTGGTTATCTGCTGGATATATGCTCTTCTCTTTATTCTCAGGTAATATGAAAATGTAATTCATAGAGTGTTTCTTTTGTGTGTTTCATCACTTCATTCTTTTGTGCCCACTCTCCAGGCTATTTCATATATCTTTACGGATGCTCTATTTCCCCTTTGTTCAGTTGAGTGTTGTAGAATAAAAGCAATCTTTACTCTTTTTTGCCCCTTAATTTATTGATAGACTTCTTTGAACTTCGGTTTCAAAGTCCCCACATGCTCATTTTGTTTCTCCACTAGACATGATAGGTGTTTAAAAGAATAGTCTTGATGTGGAGACTTGTCTAAAATGTTAATCAGAGCTTATAATTAAATCTGAATTTCTTGCGTATTTTTAGTATCTATGTGTATTTATTTGATAGTTAAAATTATTATTGGAGCACCTGCAATTATAGAAACATAACTTGGCGAATCTTTCCATGATAAGGCAAAGCTGATCTTAATACAGATTTCATCTGTTTTTCACCCCACTGTGTAACCCCAAATATTTCCTTTACAGGCTTCTTCTCAAAGATGATGCAAGACACTATTTGAGCACAAGCCTGATACCTTGTTGTTCATTGTTAAGTTGGAGTGTTTGTTTCTAACCGTATCTCACTTTTTTACCTAATCTCTTTGTAAAGAAATTGTCTAGGGACGTGGTTTCTGTTATTTTTGAGGGGTGAGTTTTCCAGTTGGTTTTCCTCTCTAAAATAATGGAATGCCTCAGGATGTTTGTGTTTTTCCATGCAAATTTTGCAAGCTTCTTTTTTGTTCTATGTCTTAAGACAACACTCAAGTCCTGGATTAAATTTTAGTTTGACTGTGTCTGTTCATTTACGAGGACTAAGATGCTAATCATACTCTTAAACATTCTGCTAGATTATGATTGAGTGTCATTAAGTTTGGATCACTCATGATAAAAATGGTATGAATTATAGAAAACTTTTAAACTGCATGGATTGTTGATAAATCAAAATCCCCTTACATACAGACTCATTCTTGTTACTTCAAGCTCTGGTAGTCAATGCTTTGCTATGAAAATGTTTCTGGGAGGTAGTAGTAAGAAGGTCAAGCTTGAGCCTATTTATGACTTCTGTTCCACCATTGAGCTTGTGAGAGGCTAATATAATCTCAAAAGTGAAACCGAGTGGAAAGGAGGAAGCTGGAGGGAAAAGAGCATGGATTGATTTTTTTACGTATCACCTTGGCAGCTTCTACTTTTGGTCTCCTCTAGAGCCCCACTTTCTGTAACTAAAATATGACCTAGCTGAGAGATACTTGGATAAAGGCCTTAGGCTGCCCTTGTTTGAGGTGCAATGGGATGGGCTAGCATAATGTTAATTTTTCTGTAATGAAGCTTAGGTACTGTGATGTGTAGCAGTAAAATACTTATTGCTATAATTTACTACACTGGCAGGAAATCCAGTTTGCTTCTTGGAGGAATAATAGTTTCTGTCACAAGTCTTTGGTAATGGACTGATCTTCTGTCTGCTGGTCTGTCTCATCAGAGTTCAAGCAGATTGCCAAATATGGATGACTTAGCCTTAGCATTGTCTTAAAAGGTGTATAGCAAATGAGCAATTTACTTTCAGTAATGTAAGAGAATGAAATGTCTCATCTGCTGGGCAACGGGCATTACAAAAAGGTCTGAAGAACAGCTGGACTGAATGTTTTTTTCCGTAGCGGAACAGTGCTACAGTATCTAACAGATGCCTCATCTTTGAGCGAATGAGTTGGCCTTTGTACAAAGTAGGCAAAGAAGCTAGTTTGCAGCCTGATGCCAGTTCTTTTCCTTGATTTCTCTCACTTTGATAACCTATTTCTCGGGCCTGCAGACCCTAGGCTTTAGAGTAAGTGTATGCAGTTATAGTTCCTTTAGAAAGTAACAGTTGCTTTCCTTGTCTGTCCAGTGCTACGTAGCTTCACTTTTTTTATTGCCAACATTGGGAAAGTTAATTTAGAAAAGCTATGGCTAAATTGCTGCAAATGATATTGAATTACATTAGGGTAAATTGTGGGTCTCTCTGCCTAAATCAATTTAGTTTCTGAGCGATCAAGAATTTATCAACTTTGTTTTAGAGATTGAGCTTTCCATGATTTCTCCATGAAAGAGTAATTACTTTTGTGTTGACCTGTTTATTGGATTCCTGCATGATATCGACGTAATTTAAACCATGGCGTTTAGAGTTTAGTCTTCCTTAGTTCTTTCAGTGATGGATTTACCTAAGGAGCAAATGGATGTTGTTGATTTGTTCTGTAAATAATAGAGCAGTCTTATTGTCCTAATGACAATTTTTGTAAAATGTCATGGTATAAAGTTTTGGGAATGCAGACGCAGCCATCACAGCATCCATAGAGTCATTTCAGTAGCATTATAAATGCGCTTGTAGTTAGGAAGGAACATCTGAATTCAATGTGATGCCATATAATCCCTAATTGGGTCACAGAAGAGTCTTCGTGTTTCTCTAAGGTTTTTTGATTGGTAAAAAATTAATACTATTCATCAGTGTCATTTAAATATCAGAACAATGCCCTTCATTTTTCACACCATTCTTACAATGAATGAAACCCAGAAGAACCCACGTATCTTAATTTTTTTCCACATGAGAGCTTGTCATCAGTCTAATTGGACATAATTTCCTTTATTGCCTCATTGCTGAAAAATAAGGTTCAGAGAATTGTATTTCATTTCCCTTCAAGCTTTTTTAGTGAACATGGTATCCCTTGACTCTTAAGCACTCTCAGACATGCTTTTTCAGGTACAGACAAGGTATTTCTGCTCAGTGACTACCCAGAGCTGAAGAATAAAACAAATGCTTGGATTCTGCAACTAAAAAAGTCTGCAGACTGCAGGGATGTATCTGTATCCCAACACCTCCACACTTTTTTTAACATCATACACTTTACTTCTTTTAAATCACTGTAGTCTTCATTTATTACTTTCTTCATCTGGAAGAGGGACTTTTATGTGGTTGAAAATAGTGATATTCTAGGTTCTTTATAATTTTTTTCATACGTTTCTTCCACAAAGCTCTCTCCACCTCTGTCTTCTTGTGCCTCTGCTTTTTGTTAGAATTGTAAGACACGGGTGGTTCTGCCACATACTGTGTTGGACAACTGATTTTTCCCCTTAAAACTGCTGTCTCCTCCAGAAACGTGCGTGTGTCTTCCTACTTCCACAAATGACGTTTGAAACCCTTGAATGGTGAAGAAATTTGATGAGAGGAAGATTTTTTTGTAACTTTTATTAGCTTTTTGCCTACTACACAGGAGCAGACAATTTTGACCATAGAATTTTGTCTGTGTTTTGGTTAACCATCTTAGGTATTACAATGAGGTAGGGTCACTCTATTAAAAATAGCAACAAACATTTTAATGTAAATGTAATAATTTTAGTAAGTATTTTTTTAAGTTTTAAATGGTAAAGACAAGGAAACTGTTCAGGGGTCTAAGAGATGAAATTCTCAAGACTGTTGTGAGATTCTTAAACCAAAGAAACTGCTACCTTCTTTTCTGACTGTTTTCTGTGCTTACCCAAGGCTAGCTCCATGTGCTTGGAGCTTATCTAGGAAATGGCATTCCTTGGGAGATTTGGGAGCAGGGATAACTGATTCTTGCTTTCTCTGACTTGCATTTGGCATGTTTTGCAAGGAGAACAGAATTTTCAAAAGTGCTTAAGGAACTTAGTCATAGGAGATATTAAATACCTAGCTGTGGTAACCTGCTATAATTCTCATACATATGACTTGACAAATTGAGGGCAATGTTCACAAAGGTATGAAGGCGTCAAGCTCTTTCTTACAGTGCCTAATTTACCATAAATTTCAGTGGTTGTTAAATACTTGTATCAGTCTGAGTTCCACTTATATTTTCCTTGCATAGATAGTGAATACTTGATTTATGTGGGATTAGAAATTCAGAAGAAATCTGTATAATTCTTGGCACCATCTGTAAGTATACTTTCATAGGAATTCTGGTCTATTATGTTGTAATAATAGGGTTGTTGTATCTGTTGAGATTTAAAAAAACAAAGTTCGAAGTAAGGAAATCAGACCAGCTCTTATAAAGAAGGTATATTTGGAAAAATGGAGAAACCCTTGGTCATGCAGATACTTTATCATGTTTGACATAGACATAGACAGTGATGATTACATTGTCATGTAAATCTGCTTCTGTACTAATATTCTTCTATAAAACCAAAAGTTCCTGTGAAGGCTGTATGGGAGAAACAGAACAAGTATGATGCATCACAGTGAACCGTAACAGAGGAGGAAAGACAAAAATGATTGTCCACTATTTTGAGAACATTTCATAAGACAGCCATGTTATTTTGGACCTTTTGGTCCTTATCCTTGACAGAGATTACTAGAATCTTCAAAAGAGGAAACTTGGAATCTAAATTTCATAATTGTGTTGAATATGTAGAAGCACAAGTTCAATAGTGGCATTGGGTTTATGTCTCTGTACAACTTATGGTCCTGGTAACCTCTGCAAGTGGTAACTACCTGTCACCTTTCCTGTCTGTTGCACCTTTTCATTATTCAGTTGTACTCACTGACCTTTATCTTGATTGTCTGTTGATTAATGTAACTTATTTTTACCCAGAACATATTCATCTCAACAGGCTTGAAGTTTGCGATGTCTCTCTCAGATCAGAAAAAGGGCATGTGTGCCCAAGATTTTGTGATTTTTTTTTTTCCAGCTGTACTGTTTACCCAATAAGAATAAACTTCCTTTGTTTTCAGATGTTGCCTCTCAAAATCTTTCTTGGAAACAGTAGCTAGTGGACTCAAGGGATAGTGAGCTTTGGCTGATGGCTGATGTTTGGTAAAGTGTGCTGGTTAACAGACAAAGAAATAACGGCCATCTGCTTACACACACTCCATATATCAGACTCTGATAGTTCTGTGCTTTCAAATGGCTTTTCTGGTGGATATTTCCCCGAGGTATATTAACTGCAGCGTGCACTATATGGTTTTTTCATTACCTAGAAGGCCTGTAGACTGAGGTTGAATTACAAGGTAATCAAAACTGTGAACTGTAGAAAGGTATGCCCTTATTCTTTCAATTTATAGAGATTATCATATTGTAATAAAACAACTTTTTGTCTGATAATGTCAGTTACTTAATTTTACTGCTTTTAGTAATTGAAGAATTGAGATCACCAAGCTGTTTGCTGGTCTTCCCGGCTGCAAATGGAAATGAAGAATTTTCTTCTGTATTTCTTATCTGACTCTGTCTTGGTCTTCATTTCTCTGGGTGAAATTGTCACTTGATCACATGCTCACTAAACATCTGGCCATCTTTAAGGCAAAGCAGTTTCAATTTTCCTAAATTGGACTTCATGCATTATGCAAACATTACTTCATTAGACACTGAGATGAGCTATCAAGCTATATTGTTTGGTCAGAATAATCTAGGCTTGCCTCTCCTCTCAGTGCTGGTTTGAAATCAGACTAACAATTTTGGATAAATTCAGTTCATGCAATCATGTTTGCTTGTGATTCAATTAGAGCATACATAGGGATCTAGGTAAATGCAGTCAATGATTTTGTCTCTGTTCCTGACTTGTGCTGATACCTATGTGTGATGTGTGAAACAGCATAAACAATAAAAGAGCTAAATTAATCTCTCAGTAAGTGAATGGAACTATGCCAAGCATAAATTTGAGCCACATTTTCCTAAAATATTCCACACTGAGAGGCTAATAATAAGATCCAAAGTAACACAAAGTTCATTTTGGTAGTAGAACGTACTGGATCCTCACTGCATTCTGTCTTTTCTTTTAATATGCGCTATTGTAGAGAGTGCAAAGTGAAACACGAGTAAATTGGGGAATTTCTTCTGTGCTCAATGGGGCCGAACAACCAGGTGATGTGTACAGCAGCAAAGGATCTGCCTGGTGCCGGATGTTGTGCTCTGAATTCCACAGGGGCCCAGGTTCTCACCTGACATAAATGGCTGACTACATCAGCATAAATGGAAATGTGCCAATCTGTGTTAGTCTGTAGGCTGCTGTTTTCATATTTCTTTTTTCCTAAGTAATTTTAATTGTTTCCAAATTAAAAGGTTAGGTATTAGGTCAGGAGGGTTTGTTTGTTGTTTGTTTTTTGGTTGGGTTTTTTTTTTTTTTTGCATAATACTATACTCTATTATATTATTCTTTGGTAGATTGTATTAAAAAAAAAAGAAAAAAAAAGGCTGCAAGATTGTCTGATTGCACTCACCTGAAAGCTGCTAAGTTTATCTTCCTTATTTTCCCTGCAATGTGTTCTCTAACTCTCTGGTGTCTGAAACTGTATTTACGTAAATACAGCTCAGCATTCTTTTTTGCCATCTGGATGGTACTGTAAGAGTGGTATAAAGAAAAGGAAAGTGAAAACAAATGTAGGAAGCCTAGGAGAATGCCTTAAAAAAATATAATTGGACCTATATTTTGGGAGCTGCCTAAGTGGACTAGCACACAAAGCATTTGACAGGTTGCAGCACAGCGAGATTAGCCAATTACAAAGAGGCAGATAAAAGGAATTATTTAGGAGTTTCTTTTGGATTTCCAAAAAGTCTGGCTAAACTGGTGTCGTGTGAATGTTCTCGCTAATGGGAACAGTGATAACTGATACATTGAATGGTCAACTTGTGCTTGTTTTTCAGCTTATCCAAGTTGTATGCATGAAACTTTTGCTGACATAGCAGTGTTTACAGCTGTGACTTTTTTCAAAATACCTCACCAGAAAAGCCATCAGCTACAGTATGGGGTAAAAGCATTTTGCTCATAATGCCCACTGTGCTTAGCGAATCAGCAACTGGGTACAACTCTTGCGTACGGAAGTACCTGTGCTGGCAGTTACATTTGCTGGCGTTGCACAAGTAAAACTGTATCAACAGATTGGGAGGGTAAGCTTATTTAGTAGGAAAAATATAAACATCAATTCACTTCTCACACAGGAAAAAAACTCCATACTTTCCTAGGTCTCATGCAGCTGGAAATGCTTTTTTTTTTTTGCTGTTGCTGATATATCTTAGTCTGTACATATATACAGGCTGTGGTAGCACATTAGCGTCTCTCAAATTGTAAACTCTCCATAGGTCTAGATTTACAAGGGTCTTTGTAAAACTCTTTCAATAAAATTACAAACAAACCAGCAATCAAAAATTTAATAAATAAAAATAAGGGACATGCCAAAAATCTGTCAGCTCCTAAATACATTATCTGATTTATGCTGAGCGTCACATGGAAGCCAAAGTCAGGACTTGGATTTGAAAGTGCTCTTTCATTATTTTTGTGTCTAATTGAACTTTACAAGGCTCAGCTTCCATTTTTTTTTTTTTTTTCAGAAATCTGAAGCCTTTCCATGGGCTGAATCTCCAATTTTTTTAATTGAGTATTTTCCAGGATGAGATGCAGGACAGGGTCAGTTTTACTTTGGAAACTGTAGATAATTTTAGCCTTACCTAGTAACTTGTTTACATAGAACTATCCTGGATTCTAAAATTACAGTAAATAAGGGTATAAGTACTTGGGGTTGATATTATAATCTAATTGATCAGCTACATAGTATTTTTCTTTGTAATTATCCTGTTTCAGCTGAGTATTGTAAAGTTTTGGGGTAATCTTTTTAACAGCAAGTATGCATGACAAAACTTTTATTTTCCAAAAGCAATTCAGACAGTGGTTTGGCTATTTCTGAAACAAAAGTAGCAAGAAGCATTCATTTCACATTCAAAAGTGAGTGACCCTGTGCCTCTCCCCATACTTTACTACCTCATGTTAGTTAGAAAGGACATTAAATTTTAAGGCTTTGGGGAGGAGGGAGAGAGAGGATGATGCATTTCCTCTATGTCAGAGATGCCTTCTGTTGTTGCTGTGAAAGTCTGCCTGCAAGTCTGTTTGCACATGCTCTGCGGAGAAGAGCGATTTTAGCAGCTTAAATCTCTGATTCCACCTGTGTTGCATATGTTTCAGGGTGAGTGTGGGCCAGATTTCCATGAGATTTTATGTTTTAGCTGGTGCAGCAGATGTAAAAGAAAAGTGTTGTGTGCTCCTAGTGGTGTTGCTGCACCGCAGCAGCGTGGAGGGAGTTGCCTGACTGCAATGGACAAGGGGCTAGGGGTAGTGTCAGGTGCTGGAATGCATGAAATAAATGTGAGAAGAGCTGACTGAGACATAGGTGTTTTGGTAAAGAGGGTAAAAGACTGAGGACTGTCTGAGTGTAATGAATAGGAGTGGACTGAAGAGTTGGGGTATGGAGAAGTCAGGATTGGAGGTAAAAAGAAAGAGCAGGGCGAAAAGAAAAGGGCCATGCCAGGGAGAAGGGGTAGGAAAATCTATTAGTAGAGCCTTCATGCTCCTCTAAAGTCTAAGAGGGAATTCAAGACCATGCTCATAGGCCTTTTCATAGCTGTGTGCAAGTTTGGATATAAGCGTCTTGATTGTTATATTCATATCGCCTATGGGGATGGCTGTCAGCTATGAACTAGTGTCCATCTATTTTGCCTTATCTGGGCAGCCAACTGAGTCACTCTGAAGGTGGAGTGAGAGTGCAGGGTCACTGTATAACTGGAAAGATGACCACACGATCTAGGCTTAGGCCTGGATATGCTTAATGCAAAAGAACTGTACAGGTACAGCCCCAGATTCCTTACCATTCTTATTCTGGCAAACCTTTGTGAAATGCACTGCTAAATTCTCTTGGTCCTCAAAGGCAATGGCAAGCAACAGTTAATAGTTACTGGGAACTAAGGTGGTCTTTTAGCTCAAACAGAGCTCACTGTGTTGGAGGTAATATTTTGAAATCTGTCTACCTACAGAAATGAGAAAAGACAATACAGTGTCATCTAATAGATTGTTTTTTATGTAAAAAGCTAGGAAAATATTCAAAAAAGTTATATTTAAAGACTTTTTAGGATTGAAAAGACAAAGTTATGGTTGACTTTTTGGCTCACTTGCACTTAAGCATGATAATGCAGTCCTGCATTTCTTGATAATCCACCATGTTTATGCAAAAATAGTTTCTTCTCCAGCATGCACAAAGTTTCTCTGGTCTGGGACTTTTTATTCATTAAAGCAGATTTCTCTTTATTGCTATTGCAGTAGCAATGGGTATTTGCGGGGAGACAACAGGAAGATCTTAAGGTTGAAGTAGCAGAACGTTGCTCCAGTAGAACTACATATTGCTTCTGCCAAAGAAAATTTGGTTGGGTGAGGGACAAGAAGTTTATAGCAAACTTCTCAAAATGGTGATTAGTTGGATGTTCCTCACTTTAAGAATCTGATTTGACACTCTGTGGTCTGATATACAGCAGTGCAACAGATACTGAGCCGATGAGTGTTGAATATAAATCCTATGGCATTATATGTTACCTAATGGAAATTACTCTGGAAAAAACCAAGAAAACCTTGTTTCAAGCACGTAAAGGTTCTGTGAACTTTTGATTTAATCTCTGCCTCTGAGACTGAGAGTATGATGAGAATTTTCTGAAACTCCTTTTCTGAAAAAAACATCTAGGGTGATGTGTGAGTATTATCCCACTTGACATATTTCTTGGCAGATATTAAAACTAAGTGGATGGAAAGGACCTTAATGGAATTCTGGACTTTTCTTATATTTCTTACTGTAAATTGGCATCAGCTACAAACTTCATGGGCTCTCCTAAGAGAACTAGAAAATAGGGCCTTCCAGTTGGTGTTGATTCCATGCTCAACCAAGTAATGCTCTGTCTTGTCCTCATTTTACCATATTCTGTCTGCAGCTGAGAAGTTGTTGCGTGAAAAGGGGCAAAGCGGTTTTAGCAGAAGATAAACCCCCTTGCGTTCTAACACTCCTCACCGAGGTGGGAGGCTAGGTGCGGCTAGGTTTAAATTCCGAGTGATGCCCAATTCAGCACTATCAGTCCAATCGCGTTTAATATGTATTAAACTATTACGATTTGGATACACTAATAGTGGACTGCACCTTCAGTCTAGTCGTGCTCATGAACTAGCACGGCCACTCTCGAGTCTTTGGTCGCGTTCAGTGAGAAACCAAAACGGCTAGCTACTTAAAAAAGTGCAGTTTATTTAAACAACAGATATATAGGTTCTTAGGATTGCCGGTGATAAATACACTGTCTGCAAAGCACGTGCAAATGAAAGTATTGTTACATATACAAAACGCGCGACAAAGTTATAAACGATACAGCCTGGCTTTAAATGTAGAAAAAGAGAGTCTCTAGAGAAATTTCTAAGTTTCCTGAGGAAGCACTCGGTATAATCTAAGTCTTACCCAAAGGCGTCCCTATGGGGGGGGAAGAGAGGCTCAGCCCGTCGACTGATCCCAGAAGTCAGTGATGTAATTCTTTATGATGGTGTCTTCCCTGGGTATCCCCCCTCTCTTGGGCTATTTTTATACTATTTGTTATCTTCAAGGTGGAGTTTGAGTGACTTTAGTCATACATACTTTTATCATGATTGGTGTAAATTTCTCTCGCTTCACAATTAAAGGTATAGTTCACGAGAAATTCAGGGTGCAGACTCAAGAAGGAGTGGTCGCACCTTGGAGGCGGGTAGCCTTCGGGATGGAGGTGTGTTTTGGTATTATAATGACATTATAATGAGCAAAGTTCACACAAAGGACAATATTTCATCAAAATTTGACAAAATGTTGGCTCTGAGCATCTAGCGGGCAGCTAATTGGCAGCTTATCTGTTTCATGGTATCATCCCGTTCCCGTATCCGCTATACATCATAAGGTAAAGCCACGGAATAATTGCATCCCGTCCCGTACCTCATGTATCTTATCATGGAACCACAGATGTTGTGTCCTTCATGCCAGCTGCGGCTATTTTCTACCTCAGAAGCCTCTTGATTTTATACTTTTCCTTAATGTGTGAACAATGCTGTACTTTTGTATTTTTTAGCCAATTTAGTATTTATTCCACAGAAGTGTAAGTTCTTCTGCCATGAGGTGTGATTTAGGCAAGGCTTAATATCCTGTCGCTGTTTAAAGAAAGTGGTTTGATTTCTTTAATAGCTCAGTCATGGATTTCTGGGATGGCCAGTGAAAGTAGCTTTGAGACTTGAAAGGCATCCTTCACTGGTACTGTCTCAGGTGCAGGTGTAGTTCCATCCTTGGTGAAATCACCCAGACACTTCTATGGTCAACAGGAGATGAGCCTACAAGAAGTGTGGCAGCCTGCTCTTGGGCAGAAGGGCAGCTGGGAGCTGGTTGATGAGAATGGGCAGATTGCTGCTGTTGTTGTTTTTAAAATAAACTAAAAACTGGCATTTCTCATTTAAAACCTGTGAGTTTCTGATAACCCTTTAAAGAGCAGTTTTCTACTCAGGAGTCAGGAGGATTTCTTGAATTCAAAGTAGAAGTACATTGAGCGAAGAAATAATTAGAGGCCTTTCAGCTGGAATGTAGGAGAATGCAGATCAGGTGTTTTGTCCTGCCTGGAAAAGAGGCAGGTCTTGAATTTAGGAGTTTACTACTGAATGCTACCAAAAACTGGGTAATTAGTGGTTGGTAATTAGGTTGGTATTGTTTTTTTTCCTACTCTGCAGTCATTTCTAAGAATACTTTGCTCCCCTCTTAAGTGATTGTTGCAGATACTCAGAGACAAAGGAACATAACCTATATTTACTAAGAAGGCGTATATAAGTAATTCACAGTGAACAGAAAAATAGATGACGAAAGTAACCCAGCTCATATTTTGAAGGGAGACACTGAGATACTCTCCAAATAATATCCCATAATCTATTTCCAAATAATTTAGGAAATGTTGTTACTGGAGGGTGTGTAACAGAAATCTTTCTTTCACGCTAAATATTCTGATATAGTTAAGCAAGGAGCACTACTTGAATAAAGAAGATGAAGGCTTAGGTGGAGGTTCAGTGTAATGCGCTTAAAGGCATATGACATATGGTAAATTCTACATCATGTTAGGAGAATGCAGTTATTGGAAGTAAGGCTTTACAGATTTTTGGCAAGTAAATTAACTCCCTGCTCACTTGTTGATTTAAAACTAGTGCATTACAAAATCAGCCTGTAATTTTTAATGTCATTCCCATGAATGGTCAAAATCTGTCAGTGTACAGATGCAATCTTCTGTTTTCTATAGTAGGCATCTTGCAGAAATTTATTTTAATCAATGAATTATTGATTATAATACTCGCCAAAAATGGTTTCTCGTGTAGAAACAAAAGCTTGAGTGTAACAAACAAACTTTTATATCCAAGATACCATTGTTTGGCTCTGTGTCTTCCTTTGGATAACCAGAACTGACAGACCTATCCAATCCATAGCTTAAAGGCAGGACCTGAAATACAGTATGAAATACCACTGATTTTATGCTCATTCTCTCAACAGATTCTCAGCAGATCAGTGTTATTTTTCTCTTCATCTGAATTTTCCTCAACCCATTTTTTCCTTTCAAAAATTGTGTATATTTTTAGAAAGTCTCTGAAGTAAATATGATGATGTTGTTCTGGGGTTTTTGTTTTCTCTAGAGGACACTTGTGTGGTAAAGTTGCTGTCTCCTTGGCTTGTCATTCCCTTGCCTCACCTGACTTTGCCTCGCCTCTCCTTGCCACTCTCTTTTCTTTCATTTCTTTTTTCTTCATGTCTAGTTTCTCAGTGGCTAGTGTTAGTCATTACATTTCAAGCTGTTACATGTAATTTTACATGTATTTCCTTCTCTGCGAAGGAAAAAGAAAATGAATTTCCAAGATGAGACTATTACTGTCTTGCTTCTTAAGGAAACAATGCCAGCCATTCGATCAGGTTCCCATATCTTTGCATGTCATGCTAAGCCTGCCAAACAGGTTAACTGCTAAAAGCAGGAAAGAGGAATCTGATTGCTCATGAATACCTCCACTTTTGCTCTTTATATAGACAGTTGAAATATTTTCTGGAGTTCTCGGGTGGTTTTGAATCTTGAGTGTGTTTCACTTTTTCTGATGCAATTCAACTGTGCAGGCCAGTGGCTTGACTCCAATTTTTAATGGATCGGGTGCATGGCAACATGGTCCTTTCTATCCCTATTATTGCTATAATTCTGTTAAGCTAACAGACTCTAAGAGCCCTGCTGAGAGGATTTGTTGATTTGCCTGTGGATGCTGGAAGGAAATGACAGAATTGCTTTGTACCTGCAGTCTTCCATCTCTTGTGCTGTAATAAGCAATTTAGTGCTGCCAGTTATTCCCTGTATAGGCTGCGGCCATAAAATTTTGTCAGACCTTTTCTTCAGCAAGGAAAACCTAGTGGGAACATTGAACCTATTCTTAAATCAGATACACAAGACACCATACAATCTTTTCAAATGATTCAGGTAGGGAGGTGTCACTGTTGACTGAGAGAAATAATGCATGGAAAAAGTATTGGTTGTTGTCCTAGACGTAATACAGATAATGCTTCATGATGGAGGGAATAAAAGATGTGCTATAAAGAAAAGATAGTGTTGCCATTATTGTGGGATTGCTAGATGTGTCTTCAAGCTAAGGGATATTTGTGCACCTTGAATGCTCTGATAGTCTCAGTTGTCTTTGTGACCAGAAGAGCCTTTCTATGTCATGCTCTTATAAAGATTATAAAGTTGCAGTTACTTTAATGTATAATTCACAGTAGCTGTCCTGATACTTGCTTTACAGACTACAGAATTCTATGTTTGTTTCTAACAGCTGTATATTGATTGGGTAGGTCTTTGTTGTTAGTGAACACTGGGTTGAAAATGCCTGTGCTTTTTGCAGTGCTTGCTACACTGGGAATACAATCCCTGCCTGAGATTTCTTCATCTAAAGAGAATAAAACAAGTCCGTTATGAGCAAAGAATAACTTGATGCCTGAGAGGGAGCATTAAGTATTAATGGCAGCAACAAAAGCTAAATTAGGTAAAGGGGAAGAGAAACGTCTCAATAATTAGTAACTGTAAACATTTTGTGGGAGAGCTGCATTGTAGACTAGAGAAATGGACAGGTTTGCATAAAACCTTAAAGCCATATTTGAAGACGCTATTTTTTTATGCAGGGCAATAAAAGCCAAAGTTATCCCCTACGTCACTGAACTGATTCCGTGGTGTTGTGGGAAGCCAAGCAAGCTAGTCCTTTCCATGTATCCTTCTTTAGTCTTCTCACATCTAAACAATTGTTTTCTACTTCTGTGGATTGGCTGACCGGATTTTTCAATTTAGATCATTCAGATGAATGGAAAGATTAGCATCTTCTTCCTTTGCTGGGCTAGCGAGGAAGCACAACATACACAATGTAGAATGTAGAACGGCTTTTATTTACGGTTCTTCTATTACATGAGAGCATGAAATCTAGGCTTCCAGGTGCAATGTCCTGGATGCAGTAAATGAACAGAGGAAGAGATGATCTGTACGCATAAAAAAGGTGGAGGGGAAGCTGAAGGGAGAATTAGTCACTTTCTGAGTTTTAATTCATACAGTCTGTCATTGGTAGAGGGTGGAAATAAAGCCCAGACACGCTGGCTATCTGTCTTGTCTCTCTTAAGGCTTACTGCTGCAAGCTGCTGGCATTACATGGCTAAATATGGTTATATTTAAATAGATATATAATAGAATCAGATTACCAAGTGGAAAGAGCGAATGAAAGAGCTACTGAAATCCATTACTGATGGCATACTAAAAAGTATGTACAAGTTCTGCTCTGTGTTCCTCTGTTTTCTTTCCCCATCACTGTAATTCATCTTTACTCCAGTTCTTTCTTTATTTCTTACTCTCATTTCCCTTGGAAAGTCCCCTTTCTGCTTTTCTTTCCTTTCCCTGTAGTTTATCCTGTCCTAACTTACGCCACTCCACATCTTCTTACCATTGATTTCTCCTTTTCAGCAGAACTGTTGCACAGTTGGCTACTCTTCCATAACTCATTCTGTGCAAGATTTTGTGCCTTTCTGCCCTCATTCTGTCATGCCTACCAATTCTTTAGGACAGGGGACATTTATAACACTGTGTACAGCAGAACTGAAGTGGATTTTACCCTTTGTATAATTGCTCTCTAATAAATATGATTAATATTAAATTCCTAATATTAGCCTAATATACAGTCTGTACTGAAATTAAAAATTTGAGGGACACTTGTATAAATGTCAGCTCTTACAGTTGTAACATTTTAAGATTGCAAATGTCAATGTATGCTATATAATGGTGTTTGCCTGCGTGTGAAGTACATTATAATCACTGATGGATGAATCTTAAAATTTTCCAAAGTTCACACAAGTTAATCAATCCAAAGTTTAGATGCTTTTAAAAACTACCGAATTTTTTCAGTTTGCAAATGGAATGGAAATCAAGGTGGGTCAGGATTAACTAAGAAAATGCCGAAGCAATCAGAATGAAAATTCAAACTCCAAGGAATTTGCATGGTAAAGCATTGCTTAAGGTGTATGATTGAAGATTCTCATCAGTTTAGACACCCTTATGCGGTCATGGAAAAAATATTAGCAGCACAAGCCTCTCATTCATTATACATGCAATTACAAAAATGGCATGTGAAAGGAATCAAGGGGGAATGATTTTGACTAATCAGCGAATTAGTTGAAAAAGACTGTGATGAAATTCAGGTTTCCCATATTTATCTGCTCAATTTCTTTCTTCTTAAATGAAAATCTTTAAATTGTGATTGCAAGAGGAGGGAGCAGTCCTTTCTACTGGCTGTTTTTGATCCTGGGCTTTTCAAGTGGTAGACCAAATATAGGAAACATTAAAAAATCATTGTTAAAGCAGAGTGTATATCTAATGATTTCTTATATTTGAACAGAGAGAATTTTGACACTCAGTTTCTCTGTAGTCAGGAGAAGTCTGACTTGAGTTAGCAGAGATGGACACCTGGGTGGTATTCCAGTATAGCATACAGGTTGTTTCAGTTGCAAGGTCAGAATCAATGTCTTGTTTGTTATCATTTGCCACTCTGTCCATTTTATTGGACGTCTGATTCAAATAATGCATTCATGCATTTTTATGCATGTCCTTATCATGAGTATAACTTGTGCTTTTTAATTGAGTAGGAATGTGTAAATCAGCTAAACACGGGCTTACCTTAGATGAGAAAAAGTGGTAGTTAAGTTCAAATATTCATTACCAAATAAATTGTTGGTATTGTTTTGCTGTTTAATTCACCAGCAAAAAATACGATTATGTAGCTACTGATAGGAAAAAAAGTAGGAAAAAGTCATTTCTGCATTCATACTTAGAATCATGGAATAATTTATGTTGGAAGGGACTTCTGGAAATCTAGTCATCTGATCATTTGCAAATCCAGTCATCTAGTTGAACCCTCCACTCAAAGCAAGTTCAGTGAGATCAGGTTGTTGAAGGCCTCAGCCAGTGAAGTTTTGAGCATCTGCAGGAATGTAGATTCCAGAGCCTCTCTGGTCAGCCTGTTCCAGTACGTTTGACCACTGACATGGTTTAAGAAAATATAACATACATCTAACTGGAAGATCCCGTGCTCTGTCTTGCGTCCATTGCCTCTTGTCCTGTCTCTGTGTGCCTCTGAGAAGAATATCATAGAATCACAGAATGGTAGGGGTTGGAAGGGACCTCTGTAGATCATCTAGGCCAACCCCCCTGCCAGAGCAGGGTCATCTACAGCAGGTTGCACAGGAACATGTCGAGGCAGGTTTTGAATGTCTCCAGAGACGGAGACTCCACCACCTCTCTGGGCAGCCTGTTCCAGTGCTCTGCCACCCTCACAGTAAAGAACTTCCTGTGTTCAAGTTTGTGCCCGTTGCCTCTTCTCCTGTCACTGGGCACCACTGAAAAGAGCCTGGAGCCATCCTACTGACACCTGCCCTTTGAGTATTTATAAGTGTTGATAAGGTCCCCCCTCAGTTGTCTTTTTTCCAGACTGAAGAGACCCAAATCCCTCAGCCTTTCTTCATAAGAGAGGTGTTCCAGTCCCCTCATCATCTTGGTAGCTCTCTGCTGTACCCTCTCCAGCAGTTCCCTGTCCTTCTTGAACCAGGGAGCCCAGAACTGGACACAGTACTCCAGGTGCGGCCTCACCAAGGCAGAGTAGAGGGAGAGGATGACCTCCCTCAACCTGCTGGCCACACTATTCTTCATGCACTCCAGGATGCCATTGGCCTTTTTGGCCACAAGGGTACATTGCTGCCTCACGATCATCCTGTTGTCCACCAGGACTCCCAGGTCTCTTTCAGCTGCGCTGCTCACCAGCAGGTCAGCCCCCAACCTGTACTGGTGCATGGGGTTATTCCTCCCCAGGTGCAGCACCCTACACTTGCCCTTATTGAATTTCATAAGGTTCCTCTTTGCCCAACTCTCCAGCCTGTCCAGGTCTCTCTGTATGGTGGCACAGCCTTCCGGTGTGTCAGCCACTTCCCCCCAGCTTTGTGTCATCAGCGAACTTGCTGAGGGTGCACTCTGTCCCTTCATCCAGGTCATTGCTGAATATATTGAAGAGGACTGGGCCCAGTACTGACCCCTGGGGAACACCGCTCGTCACTGACCTCCAACTAGACTCTGTGCCCCTAATCACGACCCTCTGAGCTCTGTCTTTCAATCAGTTTTCAATCCACCCCACTGCCCGTTTATCTAACCCACGCCATATGGCTCCATCTTCTCTATATACCCTCCCATTAGGTAGCTGAGGAGCTTCCCTTAGCCTTCACTTTAGACTGAACAAATTCAGTTCTCTTAATCTTTCTTCATATGTCATGTTTTCCAGTCTCTTGATGGTCCCCTGCTGGACGTGCTCCAGTATGTCAATGTCTTGTACTGAGGAGCCCCAAACTGGCCTAATACTCCAGATACAGTCTCGCAAGTGCTAAACAGAGTGAAACAAGCATGTCCTTCAACTCACTAGCTATGCTCTGGGTAATGGAGCTCAGCATGTGGTTGGCCCGCATCTTCACAGCAGCATACTGCTGATTCATGGTCAACTTCCCCACCAGAGTCCTCAAGTCCTTCCTGCAAAGCTGTTTTCTAGCCCATCAGGACCCAGCCTGTCCTGTTGCATGGAGTTATTTCATCCCAGATACAGAACTTTACATTTGTTTGTCTTGAGTTTCGTAAGTTTTCTATCAATTGACTTCTCCAGCTTGTCAAGGTATTTCTGAATAGTAACCTCGTCCTTCAGCATGTTGATCACCTCCTCGGTGTGAAGCACACTTTCTGAGAATGCCACATGTCCTATCACTGAAAACGTTAGTGAAGATGTGAAAGAATATTGGATTGAGCTATTGATCCCTGAGGGAGGACTGGCTGCCTGTTGAACTTTGTACCACTGATGACACCCATGTGAGCCTAGTGGTCCAGCCAATTTTCCATCCCATTCATAGTCTGTTTATTGAGTCTCTATCTCACCAACTTGACTATAAGCATATTATGGGAAACCCATTCACATAGCATTTGTATCTCATGGTACCTCTTACAATTCTGTTTTTCCCTTTTAGGTTATTCACGTTGCTATTAAGCAGGGTTTTACTGTTCCTTTAATCTAAGAAAGACTACATCCTTTAGGAAGTGCACAATAGATCAAGGACACATTCTTAATATAAAAATTGACTATGCTTGGGTCAGACAAATAGGTGATGAGTTCTGTGGCACAGTTTTAACCTGGCAATGCGTGGTTAGTTATTACAGGGTAAGACTGACCAAGACATGAAGATATGGTACCTCATGACTGGTTTGTCTTTTTTTGGACTCTATATAGAGGGGCAAATAATGGATGGATATCTCTTCCATTTTTTTTTTGATATTTACGACAATGGCTGATTGCTGTCATGGAAGGATACCTATTTTAATTGATATCCTTTAAAAGTTAGTTTGAGGTCTGGGAAGGGGAGTGGGAAAGGGCTGCACAACAGGTTGTCAAAATTTCACTGGAAATTACTCAGGATTTTCTTTTCAAGCCTCCTAATGCAGTAACTGATCTTGCCTCATAAGCTGACTGTAGCAGAAGTGAAATGTTAACTGTGCAATACCTTTATTGGTTGAACTAATCTATAGATGAAAGAATACTTTCCCATTGGGGAAATACTTGTGTAGCTACCCGTAATTGCAGTATTCTCTCAACCCCAATTGATTTAATTTAGCAATCAGACAGAAGAGCAAGGAAGCGTCTTCCCAGCCTTTCTGAGCTTTGATTTATCTTCACTTGGCTGTCTCAAAGAATGCTGACTATCTAATCCACATGTAGAGACTGCTCTATTTTTAAGTCTGTGTCTCTTTGTGTCCAAGGCAACCATTTGAAGCCAAGGAAATCCTAATATCTGCAGAACCTATTCCACATATGTATGAGTCCAGCTACAGCAGGTTATCTTTCAGGGTCTGCCAGTTTATCACCAGAAACATATAGCAATGCAGATATCATCAATTTGTCTCCATGGGATTTAAGCTGGCAACAGCTGTTGGGGATTTTATAACACTGCTGATGTTTAAACATAGAGAGCTGCTCTTTCCTTTTGCAATCTTTTTTCACTTCCTTAAAGAATAAGTTGTTTTTCATTTCCTGGAGTTTAGCTTTTATTAATAGATTGGTCATATTAATGACAGAACTATTCCAGCTTTCACAAAGCGTTATTATAGTTGAGCAAAGTGCATATGTGCATGCATCTATTTGGTCTAATTAGGCAATTCAGTGCTTCATTCTTGATGTTAACCACGGCTTTGTGATCATCAAAAGAGTGTCAACAAAGTGTCCTAAAGGCGTGTTTGATACCAGCAAACTAGGGCAAGATACAGCCCACGAACTCCTTGATAAACTCATTAACAGCATTGTGAAGTACCTGCTTTGGCAACCCAGAAATGATTCAGTGTGGCTATGTACTTCTCAATTTTTTTTCCACTTTTCATAAAAAAAAAAAAAAAGTGCAGCTATGTACGTATGTTAATTAAGGTTCACAGCAACCCTCCATGAGCTTATTAACGTTATTCCTCATATTTTAGAGGTGTGTATGCTAGGCCTCAGAAAAAGTTTCATGACGGCAGGTTGCCTCAAGATTCTTCCCAAACCAAACTGTGGAGATCGAGGGAAAAGACCCCAACATTCTTTGTCACTGATCATTAAGTACCTTGCAGGTAGTAGTTATGTGACAATCTCCCATTTCTCATTTTCTTCCTCTTACCACCTGCTCAGAAATGCTAAGTATATTAAGATAATACTAAACTAAATCCCCCAGGTGCTTTCTTGTTCCAGTTGCACACCTTGATCATGTTGTGAATTCAGTCTGGGAGGAGACCTCAGCCTGCATCATCCTCAGTGTGCTTTGGTCTTCAAAGGAAAAAAGTGGGCTGCATGTATAGGAAGGGATATGAGGAATACTGCAGCTTTGCTCCATTGTAGGGATGGAAGGGTGTTTCCAGATCAAGGGGTCTTCAACTTGGCAATATGCTTATATTGTGCTAAGGAGCTGAAAAAAAGTACTCATCAAACTGTACTTTACCTATAACAAACAGCTCATTACTCATTGTTACAAATGTTTTTATATGTAAAGGCTTGCTTTAGGTTAAAGCTATAACTACATGTTGTAATTAATATATCATGAGACAGAAGATGAGAGATCTCATGAAAGATTTCTTTCCAGAAATCATCATGTGATTTTTCTCTTGAATTCAACAGAACAGTGCAAAATAATTATATGATAGGACAAAAATAAAAAATAAACAAACCCTGTGTTTTCTTTTTGCATTGCTAAACTGCTTTTCAAACACTGATAGTGGCTTCTGAAGAGGTGATGGAGGTCTACCTATTTCTATGGAGTCAAACCTATTCTGGAAACGTTTGAGACCTCTTTGGAGGAAACTGAGTTGTTCTAGTGGAAAGAATGAGAAATTAATTCAGTAAATGATTAGAGGAAGTAAAAGGGCAAGAGAGATGGTTACTCAACCTGCTCTGAATTCTTGTTATTCACCCAGCAATTTATTGGCGTTAACTCTTATTTTACTTTCTCTTTTGGATAATTTTTTATTCGCACCTGTGCAAAAAGAAAGCATTCTGATTTGGAAGTGACTCTTGCATCCATCCAGCATTTACTTTTTTCACCATTAATGATAGTATAATCAAGAAAGTAGGAAATCAGTTCCGTTAATCATATTTCTCTTGTGTTGAATTCATAAGAAAAACAGCAGTGTGTGCTATTATTGCTCTTATACTTCCTCTAGTTTCTTGGAGCAGTTTGTCCACAAATACTATGGGTTTAGTTTTATAAATAAATAATAAAAAGAATGTTTAATAAATTGATGTCTTATACTCTTTCCTACCAACTCCTAGCATTTTTATTTATCTATATGCACTTGCGAAAGTTAGTTGGCTTCTGTCTGAAGTTTTACCACTGCATTCTGTTAAACTGTGAAGGTCATAATTTTGTTAAAAGTAGTCAGAAATAATAACCCAACATCAGCTCAAAATGGCATGTTAGATAGAAGCTGTTCATGATCCTTGTTCTTTCTGCACCACTGTAAGCTGAGTTTTCAGCTGAATATAGCTATTTTTTAATGGTACCACAGTCTCAGAAGGGTTGTGGCAAGAGAATCACAGAATCTTCATGGTTGGAAAGGACCTTTGAGATCATCGAGTCCAACCAAACAACCTACAATCTCTGTCACTAGAGCACGCCCTGAAGTGCCACATCTAAACGTTTCTTAAATACCTCTAGGGATGGTGACTCAACCACCTCCCTGGGCAGGCTGTTCCAGTGCCTGACCACTCTTTCCGTAAAGTAATTCTTCCTAATATCTAATCTAAACCTCCCCTGCTGCAACTTCACACCATTTCCTCTGGTCCTGTCATTATTCACCTGGGAGAAGAGGCCAACACCCACCTCTCTCCAACCTCCTTTCAGGGAGTTGTAGAGGGCAATGAGGTCTCCCCTCAGCCTCCTCTTCTCCAAGCTAAACGTGCCCAGCTCCCTCAGCCTCTCCTCATATGACCTGGTCTCCAGACCCCTCACCAGCCTGGTAGCTCTCCTCTGGACACGCTCCAGCACTTCAATGTCCCTCTTGTCCAGAGGGGCCCAGAACTGAACACAGTACTCGAGGTGAGGCCTCACCAGTACAGAGGCACGATCACTTCCCTACTCCTGCTGGCCACGCTATTCCTGATAGAGGCCAGGATGCTGTTGACCTTCTTGGCCACCTGGGCACACTGCTGGCTCATGTTAAGCTGGCTCCACCAGCACCCCCAGGTCCTTTTCTGCTGGGCAGCTTTCCAGCCACTCTTCCCCAAGCCTGTAGCGTTGCTTGGGGTTGTTGTGGCCGAAATGCAGGACCCGGCACTTGGCCTTATTAAACCTCATACCGTTGGCCTTGGCCCATCGATCCAGCCTGTCCAGGTCCCTCTGTAGAGCCTTCCTACCCTCAAGCAGATCAGCACCCCCACCACCTAGTTTGGTGTCGTCTGCAAACTTACTGAGGGTGCACTCAATCCCCTCATGCAGATCATCAATAAAGATGAGGATAAGGAGGACCTATTTGAGAAAGTCCTTGGGGTTTAACTGCCAAATATTAATAGCTTTATAAAGATCTTAGGATCAAGCTAGAGAAACTAACATATTTTTATAACATCAGCTGTGATATTCAAGACAATGCTATACCAGAGTACCAGGTTTTGTTAATAAGGAATGTTAAATAGAGTATTATTAAAATAAAAATATGGCAAAATTTGTCTCCTATTTCCTTGTCCTGCACATGACTATTCTAAGTAACCCTTGGTAGTTCATGGAGATCTGACTCTCATTACCATGCAATGACGGAAGGAATTTTTAAAGAGACAGTAGATTAATTTGAGGGTAAGACACAACAACAGAAGTTTTGAGTGTACAAGAGCAGCATGAAAGGCTGAAAAAGCCTTCCGAAACATATCTAAAATTCTTCCAGCTAGCTGAAAGAGAGGCTTTTAAAGCTCACTGAAAATCTGATGGTATTATTTTAAAGGTATGTTCAGCTAATTTATGCAGATTTTTCTCAGCTGTATTTAATTTTTGTAGTTTCCATTGCTTGAGTCTGTCCTTACTTAATATTACTTTGCTTTTCTTAAAGGAACTTCTTTTACAGTTGCCTTATCTGTATTTGTGTGGAAAAAATGGTCTTGCTTCTTTTTTGGCTTTAGAAAAATTGGCAATTGCTATGAACTATATAAGAGCAACTTCATTAATTTATCAGCATAGAAGCAAGTTGGGTAGATAACAGGCTACAAGATGCTAAAAGCTGAAATCCTTTTTTTTTTTAATGGATTTCTGAGACTTGAGTCTCATCTAAACGGACTCTAAAGTTTGTGAGTTAGCTTGCAAGTATAGCCGTAATGTTTTAGCACCTTAATTAGGCATCCTTTAATATAGTGATATTGGCTCATGTTCATCAGAGTTCCAAAAACTGAGAGGTACTTTATAAAACATGAAGCTGTCATGAAATAGCTAACACAAATTGGCTGAAGCTGTAGTATTTTTACTTTGACTGATGATTTGCAAATCCAAGTATTAATTTCTGAAAGCTTTTCACTGTAATCTTGAGCTGAGTGCAGAGGAAGTGTGAGGTTGTTCAATTTAGTTCAAAATTTATCACACCAAATTGTAAAGTAGAGCTGGGAAGAGAGCATTGGGAAGGGACCTGAACCATTTTGATTGTATTCTAGGCTCATTACACAATTTTGATCAATTAATTGCTCTTTTCTTTACTTTTTCTTACTTTTCCTGATAGGTGAGTAGAGACAACAGAGGGAGTTTGTGACAAACTTGTTTTCTGTATATTTACCCAAATCCAATCTAGTGTATCCTTAAAAAGTCATGGAATCCTAAAGTGCTAGTGCATGGTACTGTGCAGGCAACACGGCTGTCCTAAGGACTTTATAGGCTATGTGCTAATTGCTTTTTCCAATATTGCTGTCTGGAAAATCCAGAGAAAGTATTGCAGAAATGCTTTTCTCTAGAAAAGTAGAATATTTATAGGTATTTTAATACACTGCATGCCAACAGATTAGGATATTATGTACTTTGGCAGTTAAACAGATTGATCCATTGGCTGCCAAACCTTTTTTCTCCCTAAATTGATCTGATCAGCAGTAGGCATTTTCACGATCTATGTCCTAATAAACAGGGTCCTAATGGGATCCCGTATATCCTAGTCTGAAATAAACACTTTGATCCTCAGCATGCTAGCAGGTATCTGTATAAGATTCCTTGGAAAATTATGGTGCTCAGTTACTTTTGTCAGTAGGGAAAAAATTGGCTTAAACTGTGAAGACAAAATGAAAGAAGTCAGTAGAAGAAGGAATTTATTTTGGATGCTTTGTTTGAATAGGTTGTCTTAAATTTTTGGATGCCAAAACTGTGGGACATACTTGTACTTGTACCTGATGAAAGCTTTCTGTTTTCCACAAAGCTTTCCCCTCTCCTCCCCCCGCACCCTTCCCAAGAAAGGGGAGGATGAAGGCCTAATGCAATTGGAATGTTGCTGCGGTTTATAGGGTAGGATGAAAATGGAGTGAAATTTTTGGGTACCACAATATTTGCAGCTGTCTACAAAAGAAGAGAATGTAAGAGACAGATTTTTGGACTGGGAGTGTAACATGTGGAAATGGCCATGATGACAAAGTTTAAGAAGAAACTGAGAATGGATGAAGAGATGGATATATTAGAAACAGAGAAGGAGAAGCTGTCAAAACAGAAGCTGAGGCAAGCAATAAAGGCAAAAGAAAATATATGGGGGATTTTTCCTTCTGCAACAACAGGTAGAACTGTCATAGATCTGAGTGAGTTTACTGAGAAAACTGTTAAAATTGAGTTAATTTTCTTCATAGCAGCTAGTATGAGGCTATGTTTGGATTTTTGCTGGAAACAGTGTTGGTAACACAGGGATGTTTTAGTTATTGCTGAGCAGTGCTTACACAGAGTCAAGGCCTTTTGTGCTCCTCACGCTGCCCCACCAGCGAGTAGGCTGGGAGGGCACAAAAAGTTCGGAGGGGACACAGCAGGGACAGCTGACCGCAGCTGACCAAAGGGATATTCCATGCCATATGATGTCATGCTCAGTATATAAAGCTGCTTGCACGCATGGCTTTTGCTTTACCTATTTAACTGTCTTTATCTCAACCCACAAGTTTTTCCTCACTTCTACTCTTCTGATTCTCTCGCCCATCCAAACTGGGGGGAGTGAGTGAGCGGCTGGGTGATGCGTAGTTGCCAGCTGGGGTTAAACCACTACAGGAGACTCGGGTGATATGTGGATCCTTCCAGTCCTAAAGCTGGCAACGGGCTGCATGATTCAAAGATGCTTGATCCACTAGTTATTCCAGGACGTTTATGACAAAACCTCCCCACCTTTCAGTGGGAGGCATGCTGACTGGCATCAGTCTTTTCAGGAAAGCACCCAATAGCTCTGGAGCTTGTGAAAACACACATTTTACAGAATCTCTGACGATCATAATGGTCTAGAACACAAATGCTGGTTGTTATGTTCTATTAAGGGAAGATAGATCATGTTGTAATAGCTTTGTTGGTTGGCTATGGGGTGGCTCCATAATAACTTTGTGTTAGGGGTGGAACAGACTTGGTTTGAAATCTCATTCGCATAGAGTTGGTTTTGAGGTTTTTATTTTTTTCTCTTGTTTTGTTTTTAAAGGAACTCCCTATATAGGATATGCTATTTATTCCTAGGACTGTTTTATTATGAACAGAGATTTTCAGAATAATGCTGTGAGGAATTTTTTTTAGGAATGGTATCAATATGTGAAGTTAAAGTTTCCCATAACTCTTAATGGAAAACTTATTGAGAACTTTTTAGCAGGTATAAATATAGTATTTGGTATAAAATAATATAGCCAATTGCTTGAAGAGTGCCAAATTATTTTTTAATACTATTTTTACTTTATGTAAATAGAAGATAGTACAATCATATATGGTTGCGTTCTTGAAACTCAGTTGCCAATTTAGATAAATTAGGTAAGATTTCTGCCTATATGAGTAATTTTATTGTTAATATTCCTTGAAATAATCATTAGTTTTGTTTTTAAAGACTTACTTTCTTTTTTATACTCTTATTTTCATTCTGTCTTCAGTTAACCATCTTTTGTACCACTTTCTTCTCAGTATAGCACGTCATATCTGATATGGCTCTTTACCCTTGCTGTCTGTACTGCATAATTAAGTTGTTAGCTTAAAAGAATTTTACTTTTGTACTGAAAAAGTCTGGTCACTTTTGGGCTTGTAATTTTCTCAGCTAATGTGTGAAGGTCAGCATAAAGTTCAGTTATTCTGGGATTCGATAGCAGTCTGAGTTCTTTACTAAATAATTACTGGGCCAAAAAAACGTGGTGTTTGGTTTTGTAAGTACTGAAAAAAATATTTTTAAAAATTACCCTGTTAGATTAAGGGGTCGCACATCAATTCAACTTAACTTTTACTTCAGACCTGTTTTGATTTTCCTTCCAGTTTATTTATTTTAAAAATCAAATTTTGAGAAATTTAAGGGAATTATTTAATGAAGTCAGGTTGATTGCATAGCTCAAGAAATTTCATGTTAAAGAGGCCTGTACTTCAAAATTCTAAAACTGACTTTCATCCCAAGCAAAAGGAGGAGTGGAATGGAGGTGAAAGGGATAATGAAGGAGAGGGCTACAGAACTAGGTTAAATGGAATTAGGGTCAGCAAGAGCCTGTTAAGAATGGAAAGTGGATTAATCACTGAAAAACCAGCCCATTTGTCAAAAGAGTCTAAAGATAAAGTAATTCAAAAAGTAAAACACTTTCCAAAGAACATTAATACTCCTAGTACTTTAGCTGCCAAGTACAAACAGAATACGTACAACTGGGGCTGTTGTTCACTGACAATGTGGTATGATCCCGATACTAAATGAATATCTGCTCTATTGAATGAGAAGATTGTGCAAAGGAGGAATAGCTGAGAGGAATGAAGGAATAAAGATAATGACTGTGAAGTACGAACGTGCAGTTGGGTCAAGGGACTAGTCACTCTCTGCCTGGTGCATAAAATTGCAAATTTACCACCAGCAGTTAGGGCTAGTGATACTGTACAAGGCAGGATGAGACTTCAGCTGAAACTCTTTAAGAAAGATTACTAGAAGATGGAAGAGATGCAGAGAAGACCTACTAAAATCATAAGGAGGGCGGAGGTTTTACTTTCTAGGAAAAAAAAACCCACAAAAGCTATTGTTAGACAAGCCATTTTGGCTGCAGTTGATCTGTATGTATGGTGCTTATGTGTTATCTGTCAACAACCCTCCAGCAGAAGCAAGCTTTAATATAATATTGACACAACTGGGAGAGGAAATGAGGTGATATATGGTTATGCCACCTTGTTTGAAGAGGCAAGGAAGATGATCTGGAGATTTATATTCTGAAGGTTTAACCTAGTGCAACTCCACTAGAACAGTACAGCTGAACAATGTAAGCAAGTTTGACTTGTTTAGTAAAATGATGTTTGATTGCTTATTACACTCTTACAAGGCTAAACTTCTTCATCCCCTTCTTCAGGGATGAAGAAGTTCAAAGGACAAGGTTAATACAAATATGCCATTATAGATATGCAGTGATTCATTGCAGGCTGAAAATAATATTTCTAACTGTCAGAACACTGAAACCTAAATGGTCTTCTCTAAGGAGAGGTAAGTGGGTTTCAAGAGTGAGCTTGTTAAGGGATTATACATTGTCACAAGCCACAACATGGGACTAAATTTGATTACCCAATTCCATCATTCCAGGTGACAAAATCAATGACAGAATCACCAAATTACTTACGATAATGCATTCAATCAATTTTCTGTTCCCCAGTGCTTGCTTGTACAGCTCCATTATTTATTTCTAGATTTACAGTGTAATAATGTTCAGTATGATGTAAAAAGGGTCTTTTAACTTTAGGTAGTTTCCAGTTGAAAAATCTGGCATTCGATTTTAATCGCTCAGCCTATCTGGTTTATTAAAGTAGGTCTACAGTCATCTGCTCATAGAAGTACTTTGAACAGAATCTTTAATTTGCTTCCAGGAAAACCTACATTTTATTAGAGACTTGACAGATTCTTAAGAATGTTCATACGCCTTCAGTAAGGTTTTAGATAATGCGATTTTCTTTAGTCCTTCTTTTGGGACTTTGCAATGTAGATATATCTAAATCACAGTAATAGGTAATGAATTAAGTTTTCAATTTAATGTTGATTTGTAAGGATTTTTAATGTAAAAAAGTTCAATGTAGTATAAAAATGCCAGTTTGTTTCCCCCACATCCAAGGCCAGTAGTGGTCCTTTGATGCAAATACATAAGACTTAAAAAAATATGTACATTACATCTTACCATTAAGTGTGAGCAATGGGGTTTAACTGACAGATTCTCTATAAGCAGAACTTTGAATTTTCTATTGCTGTTTTAGATTGAAATTGTGGAAAGTTTACACCTAAATGTTACATCTTACAAAGTTGTTGAATCATTTTTTTGTGTGTGCTGTGTGATAGTTAGATACCAACGAGCGAGAGCTGCCTGAAATTTTGCTGCAAACAGGAGTGGGCATGTCACACTGCATGTTTCTTGTGTCCTATACCTTGATAACAGGGCAGAAATTTTAATTTATATGTATTTTCACACATTTTGTCTGAATTAACTGAAATAGCCAAAGTACTGAAGAGGCCAGCATAACAAACTAGTGAATACATGGAAGTGCTGCTACATCTGTATAAATCAATGTTGCTCCAACGTGCAGTTCTAGATCAAAATATGTACCTGGTTCTTCATGCAGTTGTTGCAAAGAGAGTCATGGACAGTGTTTTTTAGAAAGACAAACTAATTTATTGGGATCTTAATATAAAGTAGTGCTCTCATGGGGAGTCAAACCTACTGAACAGGACAATTAGTCACTGTCCAGATGGTGATGGGAGGCTCCATTGCAGGTCCTTGCAGCAGCATCCTCATCTGGATCAGATGAGAATCCCCGAGCCACTGTTCTGCCCAGCTCTGGCTGTGGCCCTCAGTGACCACCCAGCACGTGCGTGATTCATTGCTATTCATTATCTTAGCTACATACAAAATACACTTTCACAGGACTATTTGCAAATGTCTTGCCTATGTACAATGTAATTCATCTTGCAGCACGAACTACTTAGAGGAGTCTTTGGAGGAAAAAGCCAGATTCTCCACCGAGAATGTTAATCAACATATTTAAGTATCCAGATTGCTCAGACTAGGCACAGCAGGAGCTGCCTGAAGGAAATCTCTAGAACCTCACAAAAGTCCCACCCAGAGAGGTCCTGTACCAATCCATCAAATCATCCCTGTAAGCACCAGCCATTTACTCCCCGGGCCATCTACATGACTGAGGTGGCTGGGCTGGCCTACGGTAAAGGACAAACTTGAAACCAGGTGATTTCCTGAAACTTCAGTGGTGACGGGGCTGCTCCGAGGCCAGGTTGGGATGTCAGCCTACAGGTCAGGGTCAGGATGGATGTGATCCATGGCCAGGCAGAGGTATCACTGCAATACAGCTGGAGACCGCCACTCAGACAAGGTTGCCGGGGCAGGGACTGACAGCCCTGGTGGGGGCTGAAATCAGGCCCACGGGCCCGTGGGAAGAGGCCCATGGCGGGTCCCAGGGGAGGCTGATCAGGGCAAGTAAAGTCTACAAGTCCACTTGTGGCTCTGACATAGAGGTACCGCAGAGCCCCTAGACTAGACATCTGCCATAGGGCTGCCTGAGCTTGAAGAGCACTGGAGCAACACTGAGAACTAAGGCATGGTAATCCATACTGGAGTCTTGTGCTACAGTTAATGATGGCATTTCTAGTGCCTGTGATTTATGGTCTCATTTATATGGTGCTGCCTTTGTCACGGATCTATTCTTAGCCTCCTTGCAATGAAAGCAATAATGTAATGTATAAAAGTTTCATTTGGGACCTCAGACTGACAATGACGGCTTCTTTTTTTTGTTACATGCTACTCAGTTGTGCTTAAGCCCTTACCATTTTTTAGCAGAGTTGCTGATAGATGCTCTGATTATGCAACTGTCTTCATGCTGCATTGTGGATTTCATAATGTCCTATTAGAGCTCTGGTTAGCCAGCAGATCTATCTTGCCACCAGCTGTAAGAAAACACTTTCAGAAAAAGTGCACTCCCAGTGGAAGTTATTCAGATTTTAATGAGCAGGATGTTTTATGATCTTTGCTAATAAAAATCTAACTGTAAGAGAGCACTCTCTAGCCAGAATGTGTTCTTTTCCATATTGCCAGGAATTGCAGGCTACGCATAAACTGTTGTAATTCTAAGCGTATTCTGTCAGAATATGAATATGTATTATTCAGTTAAGTGTTACAGTATGACCATATAAATAGTAATAATACTGTGTGCTGAGATGGGAAATCCCATCGTGTATAATAATACCACCAACAGAATAGAATACTAATGTGTCTACTCAAACATTCAGTGAAAAGTAGTTAGTGACCTCCCTGTTCAGCATCTCTCTTCAGGCAAAAGACCTGAAGCATTTCAGATTCTCTAGCTCTCCTCCCCAGCCCCTGAGTTCCCAGAGGAACAGCATATATTAAGAACTAGCTGCCTACAGCTTGTGGGCTTACAAAATATCACTTCATTTTTTTCTTCATGACAAAAGCTATTTGAAAGCATTCTTTCACTTATAAATAGAAATAGCATGCACAGTTAATGCTTCTTTTAAAATGTGTTCCCTGAATTGACAACCTAAAACAAATGCTAATGTAAAATTTAGTCTGGCTGTTGAAAACTATATCCAGCTAATAAATTAGCAATATGATGTTTGAGATAGGAATAGATTTCCATTCTGCCTTGCCTTTCCCACCCCAAGGAAAACATATTTAAAACAATTCTAATTTATGTGCTAGGGTCATACTCCCAGATGCTGAACCAAGTTTGATTGATCTTACTGTTGGAGCTGAGCCATGAGTCTGTCTTGCTCCTTTGCCACACTGTCTCGGCAAACAGCAGACTGGGTTGTGGGAGAATGGAGGTCTCTAATAGGCTCTGCAGTTAGCTTAGTAAGATGCTTTGCTGTCTTCTTAAATCTTTCTTTATTCTTATTCTATAAAACTCAGTATACTATCTATCCTGGAAAGAAGTTTGAGCCTGCCATCGCTATTTTTCAGTAATACCTGTTTATCATTCTTATTTGGATGAACAATGACCTGTTATTATCTGGAAGAGTTTTTATGATGTTTTGCCTGTGCCAAGATTTTAATCATAAAATAGCTTACTGCATCTTGTACATTATATGTTTAGGCTAAGACAGTTATCCAGTTCAGTCCCTTACATTGTTGTTTAGTAGGTACCATGCGTTTTCTAGTAAGAAGGCGTTTGACACAGTGGATGTAGGATGGGTGCAATTATGGTGAGACTATTCAAACCAAGTCAGATTATGGTAGAGACTGTAATCTGTCAATAGTGGAGGAGCAAGAGCAACAGTATTTGCAGGTAATGAGGTACATATGACAAACTATTTGAGTGGTTTATGTCTATAAGTACTCCAGTGCTAGCCTAATGCTTCTTTCTTCCTTTTTTTTCCTTCCATACGTTAGCTCAACAGTGATAAAGAGAACCAAATTAAATTTAAAAACTAGCATTTGGACATAATTCTTTGATCAATGTCTACAGTAGAACAATACACAAGGACTGGGTATTTAGCTGAAGGACTGGTCTGGTAACACGCAAGTTTGTAGTCTTTAGAGCTCGCTTTGATTTGGATTAATTTTTCAATGTATCATTTTCTTAGTTGATAGATTTTATTTCAATAATCTATATACTTTGTTGTGGTGCAGTAATCTATATTGTGTTTTCTGACCATTTGTGAAGGCTGAAACATTTTATGTTATAGTATGACATAGGAGGAGCTGCATACTGAGCAGCAGGATGTAAAGCCTTCATCCTGAGGACACCAATGGTGTGGATTAAAAGAGGTAGTAAACAGATGCACTTCCTTATTACTGTGCCTGAACATGGGAGTGAGAGCTGAAGGAGTCTAACTATTTTAGAGAACCATCACGGTGTTAGGATTTACCTCCAACAGTGGAGCTAACCTAAAGCTAGAATTTATTTCTGATTTTGTAGTAGCTGTTCAACTGCAGAAATCCCCAGTATTTAGTTGGGGGGTTTTATTATTATTATTGCAGATATATACCTTGTTGTTTCAGGATTATATTAAAAGAAACTTGTATTGCTGCCTACAATTTGCCTCCAAGAAACAAGACATAAATATAACAGGTTGGAGAATGTAATGTTAGAATAAGTTGATATGCACTGTCAAACATTTGTCAGAATCACATCTAATATGGGAACTTCATTTCTTTCAGGTGTTTTATTACATATTTGCTGTAGCATTCAGTGTTGAACAAAACTTGTAATCAAAATCAGACTAGTAGTTTGCCCCACATTCGTTCTTCATAGGGACTCTTCTGAGTTGGAGAGAGTGAAACAGAAGTGTGGAAAGGGTGTTTCATTGTTTCAGCTCTTGCTTTGATCCTGTGCAGCAGAGCACGCTGCTCTGTAGGTGGAAGCATTGTAGTCAGGAACTATTCTTTTGTTGAGAAGTCTTGTCTGGGTCACGTAAAGATAATTCCAATTGATCACAAGTTGATCAGCGCTGTCTGTGCTTCTGAAATGATATTGATAAAATTATCCCTTTCCAGGGAAGAAACCAACTTCAGCTCTTTCACTCAAAATGTTCTGTCTACGGGTATGTGTATGTCTGAAAACCACTTTCTTTTACTATCATGATCATGCCTGAGTATAATTCTAAAGAATAAGGGGTTCAGACAGGTCGTCGTAGACTTGAATCCTTTGATGGCAATCTTCATGTAAACTATCTATTAACACTTGGGGAGAAAAAATGTGTGATATACTCTACAGTGGTTCGTGGATTACATGGGAGTTAATCTTTGTGAGGTATTTAATACCATCAGTCGGAACTCATCTGTTTACATTATCAAACAACTGAAGGTAGAGGCATATTCACCACTCGCTTTAAATTGCAACTCTTTCCTAATGGGAGTCTTTTAACAAAGGGAGCTCCTGGTCACATGAGAACAAAGTAGAGACATGGGAAGGGAGAAGACGAAAGAAGTATTGGAGCTTTTCTTCTCTGCATAAGGGTGAAGCTGAGAATAATGTAATTTCCCAGAAATAGAGGAGAGAAGACAGTGTTCCAGATGCGAAAGTCATGAAATGATGAAGGAACTGCTGATCATGGGATTAGGACAGGAGAGAGGAGCATGTCACGTAAAAGAAAAATCCAACTTATCAGGCTGACTAGGTAAGGAGGAAGGAAATTGACTGAATAAGAAATCACCTAATTTATAGAAATAACAGCTAGATACCTCTCTGCGGAGGAAAAGAATATGAATAACAGACATCTTGGAGAGCGTGTGAAGACCCTGTGCTCAAGAATTATTTGGGAAATTGTGTGTGTTGTTTTCACTTTGCCTAGAGTTTCCTTTTAGCTACGGCAATAGAACTGGGGAGCAATTTGTATGGAAAACTTTAGTTAGATTTTGTCTTATTTAACTTCCGACAGCTACCTCTGATTTAGTAGCAGTATTAAACAGTAGAGAAATAAGTATTTCTGGGATTAGGCATCGCTTGATCAAACATACACATCTAATTTAGGATAAGACCAGTTGCACCCTACAAGCGTGTATTTTTCTCTGCTGGTTTTCATGGGCGACAGTCTTTTAGTTCTGTGAGTCTTTTAGCCATTGTGCCTCCTGGAAGAGTGACTTGTAAACCTAGAGTAAGGGTGGACTGATATGGAGGGAGAGAGAGTACTGACGAAGGTGGGGAACTAGCTGTTGTCCTGGTGGCCTAAAGACCTTGTGGTTGCACAGGCTTATTTCCATTGAGGGACAACAGAAGGTGTTTGTGCCCTGAAAATATATCAGAGAAGCCTATCAAAGAGGCTGTGCTTCAACTTAACTGGTTCTAGCCAAAGGAAATGTAAGACTAGATGCGTTTCTGTTCTCAGGTTCACATTTGCAGGGTGCTTGTGTGTGTGTATGTGTATGTGAGTGCATGTGTCTCTAGTAGAGGAGAAATCTTCCAGGCATGTGACTGTTCAGAACGGATTATTTTATATCCTTCTCTGAAGACCTAGTGCCCTCCACAGCTGAATATTGGCTCTACCTAGAAGGAGCGGCAGAAATACCTCAAATCAAGGGTTTCTTCAGATCGTTTTGTGGCTCCTCTCCAGTTCAGTTGCTTTGGCCCCTTCCTGCAGAAGTCAAGACCAAGGGGCTGAGAATTTGTTTGCACTTGAGGCCTGCCTCAATATGTAGTCAGAAGAAGAGCACCTGTACGTGCACCTGGATGTGGGAATTCAGCGGTGCTTGGCCTACCAGTGCTGACTAAGTCATAGTGACTTGAATGGCTAACTAGGTGGGTCAGGAATGCCATAACACACAGAAAGTGCTCTTATATGACTTAATAGAGGTTAAGGTAAAATCCAAATGTTCTTTATTGGTTTTATTTCTCAGGCACAAATATCAAACCCACTGTAAGATTTTAGCAAAACTATATACTTACTGTAACTTAAGACAGATAAAAAGGTGTCAGTTCAAATGTTTTTTCTCTTACAGTTCTCAGCCATCTAATACCCCTTTGAAACATTGCAGGCTTTGTGAACACAAAGTGTGGTATAAATGGTTTCTCAAAGTGATTACAGTAGGTTCTGCACAACCCTGCACAAACAAGCTTGATATTCCATAGAGATTGCACTGAGGTTGGGGCCATTACTTAACAAGTCCTACTGAGCCAGATGAAAGTCTCATCAAAGCAAAAACTGAATCGATGATGCAGGATCTAGCTGAATAGGAAAAGGTCAGAGTCTTTAGCTGAAGACAGGAACATAAATGCAACAAAGGGATGTTGAAAAGAAACAACCTTGGATTTTTTTTTACTTAAACACTTATCATTATACTTGTGCTCTGCAGGTGTTGCCAGGTCATAAGCAGTCTGTATAAATGCACCAGAGGCTCAAAATTAGCTTTAATAAACTTCTGAAAATGAGTGAAAGAGATTTTGCACTGTTTAAGTAGCATACAAACAAAAGTATTCAGGGCAGCTGTATCTTTCAGAGGATGAAGATATTCAAAGTATCTTTTATTTTTAAACCCTCAGAGTTGATCAACTTGTGAATGTCATTGAGATCAGGAGGTAATATTGCCCAATGAGGGTGCCATATTGGGCTTATCCTCAGTGTATTAGTCTTTTTTAAGATATTGGTCAAATAATTCGGTTCCTATCAATTAAGCAGGAACAGAAGTGCTTTTTCTTTGAAGAACACTTTTTAGGATTTTGAGGGTGTCAAAGAGATCAGAAGACATATTGAGGAGTGCAAGCTGTGACAATGTATTGACTTCTTGGGTTCTTCATAGTAACTTTGTGGTCGGCAAGCAGTAAAATCCAGTAATACGGCAGCTGCAGTTAACAGCCCACAAACAAATGGGAGCCTGAGATGGCAGGGAGAGGGTGTTAAGTCTGAACTAGTTCCAATTCAGCAGTAATTGCTTCTGGATTCATGATGATAACTGCATTTGTTTTAAATAGAGATGATGCTGTGCAACTGTTTCCCTGGTAAAAATAAGCAGGGTAAAGACACAATTGTATCCTTCCCCAAAAACTTCAATTCCTTGTCTTTCCCCCCAAACACAATATTCCTAATATTTTTTCTCCTTTTTCTTCCCTCTCCTGCTTTCTTCTCTTGACTTCTTGCCAAACTTACCTTTCAGCCTGTTATTGTTATTGTCAACTCTTGAGTAATCTGAAGCCCACCTTGCCACTCCCTGAACTAACAGGTTGACAAGCACTCCAGCAGTTGGTGCATTTTCCATGAAGGTTCCTGAAGAGGTACTTACCTGTTTGTGTGTAGTGGGTAGCCAGAGGATCTGTAGATCATGCTAGACCTCCACCTATAGATCTGTTGCCCTCACTGTTGGCAGAATCCGCTCACAGGTGCTGATGGGGTTCTTCTGGCTGGCAGCTTCATAGCATTTTTTCTTTAGAGGGTGTTATAACAGGCAATCAAAAACAATCAGAAAACTTCACGTTGTGCTGGTTGCTGTTGTTACCTGTAGAAGATCATCCATGTACCGATGGTTCTGGATTTTCTTTCCGTGGTAGGAAGTCTGTTTTGAAGTAGAATACATAATGGATCAAATCAAACTCCGATAAACCTTAAAACTATGACTAGACTGCCTTTATATATGGTTGCATGAATTTAAAGAAACTGTGTGGCAGGCACTGCTCCTTCTGCTGGCTCTCTTTTTGGGTGTCTCGCTCATGTAGTGAACTGTCACTGCTTGAGTTGTTTAGACCAATGGCTTTATCGGGTGACAGTGATGAGTGTGTTACACTAGTAGACAGAGAAATGCTTGTGAGCTTGCCAAGTCTGGGTACAGCCCTAGCAAGATCTCAATACTATAGTGAGGTAAAACCACAATGCATGGTGCTCCCGCAAGACACCTTTCCCTTTTCTTTCATTTCACTGGCAAGGTCAAAATGAAGTAATAGTGTGCTCTGGTAAGGTATGAGGTCTGCATGACAAATGACTGAGGCCACAGAGAATGTTATGATGCGTGCTACTTGGTCTAGCAGAGAAGCTTCATAAGGTTTATAACACATACATGGTCAGCTAATTTCCAGAGGGGAGGGTGGCAGAACACTAAGCGTTCATTGCCCATTTGCTATAGTTAACTAATGCTTATTGTATCACAGGAGAAGACATGGTAACTTTAGCAATCAAAAAAGATGTTTTGTACACTGCTGCGTTTAATACTTCAAGGTCTGAACAACAGATGAAAAAAAACCACTTTATTTCTGTCTAATAGCTTAATGTTCTTCTATACATTGTGAGGTGCTGTTCAGACTAGTGAAGTTAAGATCTGGGGGGAGGATTTCTTTCCTCCCCCTACTCCTTCCCACTGGGGAAATTGCTGGCTGCACTAATTCTGCCAAAGAAATAGAACTTACTAGTTGGAGACAAAGAAGCTGGGAAAAGTAGGTATATGTATGTAATTCTAGCTTTTCGGAAGAAGAATCTTTGAAAAAAGCTAATCTACTTTCTACATGCTTACAATAGTTGAGGTTGATCATTTAATGTGATGCTGGAAATAAATAAAACAAACGGCGATTTCCAAAGTTCATTGAAGAGTTTGAGTTCAGTGCAATTAGAAAGACTATCAACATGAAGATCCTTTAGATCAACTTTTTGAGTGTCCTCCATAAGTTGAGAGTCCTGGAAAAATAAATTCATCAATGCAAATTTGAGTAGATTTCAGTGCAGGTGTGTGTATAAATATTTAAAGGCAAAATGGGTCAAGTAAATGACTAAGAGTTCCTAGAATGGATATATGTGCTTAAAGCAAAAAAGTCTAACAGAACAGGTTATTAAATAGCTTTTTGAAAAGCTTATTAACAAGCTACCTAAATAATTTCTTTAAGCAAGTGGGGTAAAGGGCAAAACCAGGACCTGCAAGAATAGCTCAACCTGCACTATTGTGACATGAAGAACACAGGAAAAACGAGCCCAGTATAGGGCTGTGCTGGTGCTGTGACTTCTGCCTTATAGCCACCATGTCCCGGAATCAGAAGCATGATGAAAGTACACAGATCTGACATTGCTCTAGTAACTGTCCACTTAACCTAGGGAAGCAAAAAGAGCGAAGAGGCCGTAGGAGAATGGGTATTCCAGCACTACAAATCTGAGGTGAATACATACGTTTACAAATCCTGTTTAATTAGGGATCAGAAATTCAAACTTTATAGTCCAGATAAGATCATGGTGTCCTACATCCAAAGGGCATTGGTCCATTGCCCATAATTTTGCTTGTAGGTCCCGGATGTTGCTTGTTATACTCTAAGACTCTCTTCGTAACATTTTAATTCTAGCTTTTGTCATTGAGTGGATCTGGAGAACTGCCTGTGGTGTTAATGTACGTTAACCTCTCTCCATGGTTTAATTACCTTGGAGACATGCAGGCTTTACTGTTATCATAGAAGACAAAGCCACTTGGGTGGCATGCCTTTCATCAGATCCAAGCCATTTATAAACCCTGTAGATGTTTGATCTAAGTTAATCGTCTAGATTCTTTGTAGAGCCAATTGAGAGAGAGGATGAATTTCTCTCAAGGTATCCATTTTAGACATCTGTCTTTAGTATTTGCAAGGAACAGTTTATGCTAACCTATCTCTTTTTTCATGAACTAAGAGGCATATAGGTGCTAAAATTCTCAGGCAGCTGAAAGAAATTCACCCTTGGCTATTACTGTTACTGCAGAATGCTGTGGAAGTAAGGGAGGGTTACTTTTGTAAGTAGAACTTTCAGCTGCAAGCAATCACTTAATATTATCAGTAATCTCTTTGAAAAGAGCTTCTTTCATTCTGAAAAGATGGCCTAAATTTTTTAAAGCATAAAATATGAAAAGCTTCGAATGCCTTTTAAGGTTAAAAGATACTTCAGATGAGCATGATACTAAATATGTTGCCATCTCTAATTCTTGGCTAGTAAGCATTTTAACTCATGCAGACTTATTTGTGTAAGCCAGAAACAATGACGCTATGGTTTGAGATGAACAATAATACCTTTGTGTTTGAGTTAGTGTTTAATTATAAGATAACAGATTGGAATTTGCTTAACCTTAAACATTTAGAAGTACTATAAAAGACCATGAATGGAAACATCAGCAAATAATAAAGTTATCTAATTGAAATCAAGAGCACGTTCTATGGCCATATAGGTCATTGGAAAAATATAAATCTAAAAGAGCCATATTGAAAACACTATGAGAAATTCAAGCTGAATTCCTGAAACTCCAAGGGAGACCATGTAAAATATCAGTAGTGTTTCTTTCTTAAAATAGATTGTTCTATTAATAGAAGCCTAAAGTGATACTTCCACACTGAAATGCTTTGGCTTGAGATCAAATGCAATTTGCTCTCTGACATTTGGAAATATCTCTCAAAATGATGGTAATGTTTAGACTTAGGATGCATTAGAAATTCTTTTCACTAGGATGCTTCTGATGTATTTTTGCACTTGTTACCTAGGAATCCAGAGAAGAGAGTACTATGAATAATAAGCAAGGTTTTATACTAATGTCTGCATTGTTTTCTTTCTACCGAGGGTATAAAAATGTGTCATGAGACAGCAGACTCCTACAGAACACATTTAATTAATTAATTTGTAAAATTACCTACTACTGTTATATTCAGATGAATATAAGTATGTATCTGAAACCATAAACACAGCTGTGTTTGGGTCTTTCTAAAAAAGATTACCTAAGAATTTTGCAGTGCAAATGATGGATGGTTTCCTCCACAAAACAGAAATGTGCTTTTCACTCTTTTCCTTTTTCATTGACCTCTCTTAAAAGGCCTTGAAAATATTAGGTTCAACTTTGACAGCGCTGTTTCTGTTACAGTGCTGCCAACTACGGAAGCATTTTACCACATAACTTTGAACTCCTGAGCTTTGGGTGACATACACCGCTTCTACATTCTTTCCCATTGCTGTTTGTAATGAGGATATTTGTGCAGCTGTAATGTTTTTCTTTTACAACAAAGAGAAATGCTCGCTTTTTTCAGGCATATTGCAAACCAGTGTTCCAGCTGTGTGTTCTTTCACCTTGGTAATTTTTTGTGTGTCCAACCAAACCTTTTGCATGGTGAGTTTACTGCTGTCCGTCGAAGGCATGGATTGTTGAGGACAGCCTTGAGGATGTTATGGCATGACTGCTATCTTGCAGGTCACATATTAAAATAACGTCACTATTTCACCATTGGGGGCTTGGTTGAATAGAATAAATAGTTGAGGGGTTTTTTTTGTGAGCTTAACAATCAACAGTGAGATGAGACACACAGAACACTCCAAGTGCAGTGTTGAGACTGAAGATTAATTGAAGAACACAATCATAGAAATATGGAATCATTTTGTTTGGAAGAAACCTTTTCAGATCATTGAGTCCAATTGTTAACCTAGCACTGCCAAATCTACCACTAAACTATGTCCCTCAGTGCTATGTCTACATGTCTTTTAAATACGTCCAGGGATGACGATTCCACCACTTCCCTGGGCAGCCTGTTCCAACGCTTGACAACCCTTTCAGTCAAGAAATTTTTCCTAGTATCCAGTCTAAACCTCCCCTGGTACAACTTGAGGCCATTTCCTCTTGTCCTATTGCCTGTTACTTGGAAGAAGAGACCAACCCCCACCTCCCTACAACCTTCTTTCAGGTAGTTGTAGAGAGCGATAAGGTCTCTCCTCAGCCTCCTTTTCTCCAGGCTAAACAACCCCAGCTCCCTCAGCCACTCCTCATAGGACTTGTGCTCCCTTCACCACCTTCAGTGCCCCTCTCCAGCACCTCAATGTCTTTCTTGTAGTGAGGGTCCAAAACTGAACACAATATTCAAGGTGGGGCTTCACCAGTGCCGAGTACAGGGGGACAATCACTTCCCTAGTCCTGCTGACCACACTATTTCTGATACAAGACAGGATGCTGTTGGCCTTCTTGGCCACCTGGGCACACTGCTGGCTCATATTCAGTTTGCTGTTGACCAGCACCCCCAGGTCTTTTTCCACCAGGCAGCTCTCCAGCCACTCTTCCCCAGGCCTGTAGCGCTGCATGGGGTCATTGTGACCCAAGTGCAGGACCCGGCACTTGGCCTTGTTGAACCTCATACCATTGGCCTCAAGTGGTGTGGCCTGTTTCATTTCACTTCTTATTATGATAGTCATTGTCTGGGGCTACCATGCAAGAGAGGTAGCCTTCTGTCTCTCCTTCTCTCCTGTGCATGTGATACCACCATGAAGGGAGAATTTGGGCTCCAGCAATGCTCACTATATGTTTTTATTGCAATCTCAATAAAATGCCTGGAAAATGCCCATTAATGGATGCTAATTGCTCTTAGTGCCATGAAAACTAGTGTGCCAGACTTGTCTTGTTGAAGTTTGATACAAATTTAGAGGTGTTTTGGGAAACAGACTGAAAACTCCAGACTATATTGGTTTTTTGTCCTGCCAAGAAAATAAGGTAGATCAAAGTTTGAGTGGGGGTACAGGTTCTTTGCCACAATGCCCACCATCTCTTATTGTCCACGAGGCTAGCAATACTCCCTCCACTTCCTCCTTTTTTTTTTTTCCTCTAGGAACATGTAGCACCAGAGAATTAGGATGATGAGAGGAAATCTTGGCAAATTAGGGCCTTGCAGAGACTTACTACTATGGTAGTAAGGGATATCAGGAGGCACTCAGACACCTGTTTCTTTTGGGAGTAGTATTGTTCTGTGCTTGCCAGGAACATTCCTCTTTTGGTGATAGGTGCCTCTGCATGTCTACTAGGCAATCTAGGTCACTCTACCTTGATGCTATATGAGATAAAAGATTTACTGCTAACATAAAGAAAAAACAGTGTTAAAAGCGACTTCTAGACATTTTGCTGCAGAATTAGTACTAAGTAATTATGAAGAGTAAGGAGAACATAATCCAGGATCATACTTAATACTGCCTTGTTTGTGCATTTTCCAAAAATTTTCACACTGTCAAAAATCTCTAACAGGATTAAATCAAAGCTGTTTTCCATTAGCACCAGTGGACTTTGAATGCAACTGTATTTAATGCCATGCGCATATCTACAACACTTATTTACATAGTGTGTAAAGGCAGTATTATGTGCTGTTCTCTAGGCGCTATAATGGGAAATACCAATTACAGTACATATAAGTTAAACACAGTTTAAGTTTGAGCTGTTAATTTCCGTGTTAGCAAGAGTCTGTTTTTCTGTTATGTTCTTCGATTACCAAGACTTCCAGCCTTGCAGGACACTGACTGTTACTAAATTGCTTCCTATTTTTCTTTTCAGAGAAATCTTGTTAAACCTGGGACTATTATACCTTGACTCCCTTTACTTTCTCTACTTTCTGGCTGAAGTGCCACCTGTGAAAAAGACTGTCAAAAATACAGCCTGTAGACTTTTGTATTGATTGCAAGGGTAAAACTGGATTATCTTCCTCCTGTTTCGTCAGCTTAGTTTTTCACTTTGTCTTTCATCTTTAAGCTTCACATTCTGTTTTCTCTGCTTTGAATTTCCTCAATTTTAAATCATCTCATTAGGAGGGAGGTCATAGACTAATAAGGCATTCTCTCATGCTTATTTCCATCTATTAAGCATTCATTTGGAGTTAAATGATGAAGTATAGATCCCTTGGAAAACGCCCATACATGCAGCCAGTTGTCAATCACTTATCATCCCATGTAACTCTCCCCAAAGACCCCTGTGGTAATCTCGAAACCTTAGAGAAATTGGCAGTACGAAAGTGATTGACACAAATCTCATTTTGGAAAGCTCCTTATGCTGAATAATAACACCTGTTAGCTATTTGCAGAATTTATATTCACTTTATTTGTAGGATTGCTAGCAAGCATCTTCAGTGTCCAGGAACATCCAAGTGGTTCTGAGAGATCCAATTCCTGAAAAGACTGGAGAAAGATGTATTCCTTGTTGCTTTTTTTTAAATATATTTTTCCTCTTACTGTTAGAGTAAATTCATGTAAATGATGTCTGATGAAAATGGAAGCCTATGCCATAGGCTGGTAGTCTGCCAGCAGATTAATTACTCATATTTGATTTTGAGGATTGAATACTGGTAATTATTGGAATGTAATGGCCAAAGTGTTCTCTTGCAAAAATGACCAATAGCCGTAATTTGGCTCTGAAATGTCTAGCTTATGGCTGTGACATCAAAAAGCCTGAAAACTTCATTGATTAAAGCTAGTGGTGCTTTGAAAGACTGAAACAAATAACTCTGGTTTCTATCCCTTAAAAAAAAAACGTTAAAGCACATGAGACTTTAGTTAAATATTGATGTACTACTAAAACTGTTTTCTTGTTTGATTTTGAAATCAAGAAATTGAAAAGGATTGCATCTTCAAAATGGAATTCTGTATATTAGAACTTGAAAGTTTGTCAGAAACGTAAATGTGTAATATAGTACTTAGGGCTGTTTTCAAAGTATTTTTTTCCCAGACATTGTTATTTTTCTTTAGCTCATAACATTTCTTGAAAATCCATTTATTAGATTAGGTTTGGACTGATATTTGTGTTTAATTCCTACAGGAATATCCACTTTTCTTTCAGCTATTATTCTTTCACATTGCATTTAGTGGGTATAACTCTTGATTTGTGCTACAAGATACATATGACAGTGAGAAAAGGAGTCTGATCATATACTCTTTGAAGTCTGGAAGAACTCAAGGCCCTCACTTTTCTGACTTTAGCCCCACAGGGCTTAATAGCAATTTACTGATGGAATGTTAGCAATGAGTCAATATCTTCCCAGGGGCAAAGGAGGGAAGGATGAGGAATAATAATGCACACAAGTAAAACTATTGTGGGATTATATTTCTTGCTGGTGCGTGAAGGACACTGCTTATCGATCAGTTTCAGACTTTAAACAGTCTGAGACTGGTTAAAATCTCAGCCAATGGGCTACAGCTAGATGAAGCAATGCTGTTAGGGACAATTCGCATGAAGAATTTACAATTTTATCAGACACTTCCTCTATTCTTTTTTTCTAATGGAAAAAAAATCTGATAGGAATGTGCTGTAAGAAGTATTGGAACCAGAAAAGATTGTTTGAGCATTTTAAAGAAGGGAAAACATCAGACTTTGTTGGATTTTTTTTTTATATTGTTCCCTTCACTGAATGAAACTCAATTTTCATACTTGATAGAGTGGTACTGCGGTTTCCAATTAACCCTTCAAACACAAATTATTAGTGACTGTGTATTAGGCATCGACTGAACAGGTTCCTGCTTTAACCACAAATTTGTTTTTGTTTAGTTTTTTTTTTTATATTCTGTTACAAGGAATAATAAGTAGGAATAGTTCCCGGCCAAGCATCTGACCACCTATTTAGCATGATTTATAGGCCATATTTATGAATATTTTTGTGTAATGAGTAGCATAGTGTTTTTTTTCCCATGTCTTACTTAAACAATGCTTCTAGCAATCCATGACTCATGACTTTCTAGGACAGTGATGATACATATTGGTAAAGTCTAAGGAACAAGAAAATCTGTCTGATCAGCCTAGTCCTCATCAGCAGGCAAAATAATCCTGTCAAAATAGATCAATGAATATTAAGATGGAGAAAAGATAAACCGAGGACAATAAAATATTGCGTAAAAAAACAAAAAGCGAGCTTTATTCAGGGATATTTAGGGAAGTTTGAATGTGAAATGTCACAGAGAAACCACCAGAGAATCAGTAACTCACCCATAGCTAAGGGTTTGCCTGCTGTAAATAGCATTTTATAGAGGGTTAATCCTCATCTTTTCATGGTCTGGCAGCTATTTCTGATGGCTTACAGCTGCATGTGAGTACAGACTTGGGAGAAGAAAATTTGTAACAGCGTATTTTCTTTGTAGAAACTGGGAATTCTGATTAAAAGAGATCATCCAACTCTGTGATGACTTGGGGGAGGGGGTTCTGCCCAATTTATTCAGTGCAGTTAAGGATGTGAAACTGTTGAATTTTTTTAGTGTTCTGTTATTCAGACACCAGCCAACACAGAATTTTCACATATTATCTACCTTGTCAGAAAGAAGATAGAGAACTTTTCAGAAAAGTTAATTCTTAAAGACTTTAGTCTCTAAAGGCAATGACAGTGTCTGAACTGGGACACCATCTGTTCAGCTGAAGTGGTTTCTAAGCCAAGCTGTGACTATGTGCTGTAAAGACCTGGTCAGTGCAAGGTATGACACCTACTTATCCTGTGTGGATGGGTTTCCTTTTGAAAGACACCAGGATTTAGGCAAAAGACTATTATTTGCTTGAGTCCTGCCCTACCGTGGGTGCAGGTAGGATATATGCCCAGACCCAGAAGCTTAGAGGCATTCCCAAGCTCCCAAATTTACCTCCTGCTTGAATTTATTATTGGGCAACCAACAGTTTCACTCTACCAAGACACAAGCCAAAGAAGAACAGAGTGGCGAAGAGGTTGCACAGCCCACTTTGGGAAGTTTTGACTATGGTAACAATCACTGTTAAAGGAAATTGAGTGACAGTTTGGCTGAAGTGGAGAAAAATGAAGAGACGAGAGAGAATCCTTGTTCCAGAAAAGAAGCCATTAGCAGGAAAGAGACCAAAGAAGGAGACCTTGACCAATGGAAATGTGTCAACTGTATCTCAGCACATTCCAAAAGAACATAAGAGAAACTGAGACGAGAAATGACGCACACTTTCTGTTCCTTTGCCTAAATTGAAGCCATTCTTGTGCTGCTTGTAGTACAGAGTGATTACTTTCACACTTCTGGGAAAAATTTTTAACTGTGCATGCACCAAGTACGTGACAGGCTGTGTTTCATTGTGTTTGCCTGCAAATTTAAAGAAGGAAGTGTGGTGGCACCTCAAAATTCTCACATTCATTTTGTAGGATTTCCCATTCATTTTACAGAAAATTCAGTGCAGTCCATAAAAATGCGTCTCACTTTCTCCCCTTCCTCCTCCTGTTTCAGTCTTTATCCTCAACTTCTTGACAGTTTTGGAAGCCTATTTTGGCAAGACAGTCACAGAATACTCTAGTGCTTTGGTGAAAAATCACATCTTCAAATGTGCCCCAGTATGCCCATCAGCACAAGTCTCCGTGTGAAATATGGTAGAGTTTTTTGCAGGGAATGGGCTTTTTTTAAGACTAGTTTCTAGGTATTTGCCTTATTCAGTGCAAACTGGGTATAGCTAAGTGTACTAGCTCAAAATTTTATTGTGTAAAGGAGGTGCTACTTTTAAACTTTAGACTTAAGCGGTATTTCCTGTTCTGTTTCTGCTAGGGTATACTGTAAGACTTGCTGTGCTTTAAGAGTTCGGAAAATAGCATGTAACAGATGATTATTCAAGCACAACAGTAAAATGTGAGAAACTGAGATGTAGGAATTTGTTAGTACAATCCTGTGTTCATAGTGGGAAATGTAATCAGTGTATTGGGTTTTTTCAGTGGCATGTCTGAGGGGACTGGCAAATTTACTTTGTGTGACATTAAGCTGGAAATTAACAGCCTTCCTTGCACAGTAATACTGCCAACTACTCCATGTCACTGAGGAAAACCTCCTGAACATATGGAGTTTGAAGACATGCACTTACTTAAATACTTGTGCACCTTTTTGCAGTAGTGACCTTTCTAGAGGTATTCAATAGAAGTATGTTGAGAAACTTTTGTAGTTTTTTTCCTCTGTGTAAATCTTAGTCTCTGTCTCTTCCTGTGTGAAAGTATCTGCTCTTCTTTCTGTAGATAACAGAAATTGAGATGGTAGGATATAGTAATTAAACTAATCCAAATACTTTCTAAAATACCATTTTCAGTTAAAAAAACCTTTTCATTAAAATAGAGATATTAATAACTTTTGGCTTTCCAGCTGACAACAATCTGTAATACAAAATATAAAGTAAATTGCTAGTATTTCTAGCAATGAAGTCTTTCCATGTTTGGGATATGAACTACAAGTTTTTCTAACTTTCAGATTTTAAATAGCTGAAAAAAAGCTCAAAGAAAGAACTGAAAGTGATTTATAAAAACACCCATTAAGCTCTACAGATGGTTTATCTAACCTCTGACATAAATAAAGAAGCCATTTTTTTTTCCCTAGAGAAAAAATATTGACCACTTTGTTGGTCTTGTAAAAGAAACAAAACAAATCCAAACCCTCCTATCCCAGCCCGCTTCTGATTGAGTATTTAAGTAATACACTTAGCAAGGATTTGTCCTATCATTTGAGTTTCAGTGCCTCCTCCTTTTTCTGGTCGATGCATCTATCTAAAAGAGGAATTCTTTGTGCTTCTTTTTCTTGCCACACGTTCACATAAAATGAAAAAAAACCGAATGTGTTTCAAATGGGGTGGAGAGGGCTGGTGCTTCTTTTTAACTCCCAGTATGAGAAGAACTACTAGTGTCACTCCAACATGTTTAATGGAGGTCAACTTTCCAGCAATTTTTGCCTGCTGCCATTCTTCATTCCTGTAGTTTTAAGTCCTGTTTGGTTCATCAGGAGACTAAACTGAGGATCTGTGACAAATGTCAGGAGCAAGAACAATTGCATTGTCAGACAGAAACCTGTAATAAGCAAGAAGAAATCAGATTTGAAATAGAGTTGGGTTTGAAGCTCAAAATGCAGATCTAGGATTGAAAACCACAGAAGCTTTGAAAACTGTTCAGCCTGTGTATTGAGAAAACTAAGAAAGTCCTGCTTTCATTTGGAAATGTTCTGGCATGATACATTTAATTGTATTTTGATCAATGCTGACTTTTCAGCCTTGCTAGTTAAAAAGATTTCCTCCAAACTTCAACTTCTTGCTGGGCGTAAATGTAGGTTTGGAACATTTGCATTTAATATTAGTAGGCAATGTATCCATCAGCATCAATGATAGCTAAAACTGAAAGAAAACAGTTTAAGAACTAAATATGGGTTTAGGAACTTTTGTAGTTAAAGCTCTTGAAATAGTCTGACTTGAAATTTTTTGAGCTCCAGAGACTGTACTTTGTTTATTTGTTTCTCCTCCCCCCAAAATGGATGTTTGCAAGAAGACAATATTCCAGAACTACAGCTTTGGCCGTTAAACAGACATTCAATGTCTGTGCCCTTATGATTCAGAATAAAATTTTTAGATGCTTTCTTTTATTACTGAAAGTCAATACTGAATGTACCAATTGCAACAGTATTACCCTGCTTTTGGTTTTTGGTTTGGTTAGGGCTTTTTTTATCCCCTGATCCCCTGACAGTTGCAATATGTGAGAGCGTTCTACCTCTCTTAAATGTCTAAGTTGCAGATTCGCCTTAATCTGTACCTACATGTCTCTCCTCCACTATAGTCCTCATATAGATTTTCCTTTATCTACATGTTAGACTTACATACTTGGACACTTGCTGCAATGCAGTCACGCCATGGCAAAAATAGGCTTATTTCTCCATATATCATCATTTCAGGTTTACCAGTCCTAGGACACTATGGAGTTCAAAAAAACCTGTCTGATTTTTATCAGAATCCTCCTGAATTTTGTCATTTTAGCAGTAGAAAAAATGTAAGAATGTAGCAACTGAACAGTGCTTGAGACAAACACATGATTTCTAAGGCATCATTACATCTGAAATCACAGATCCCTGCTCTGCTGGTAGAAAAGAGGGAGGGAATCTGTCACTGAGGGATGGTTTTGCTCTTCAGGTCAGGAATGGTGCTTTTTATTGCTGATGAAAACTGTCCAGGCAGCTGACATGACCCAGCGGTAGGCCCTTTACTGCACGAAGAAAGAGTTTGTAAAACCTGTTTGATGCTTGACCTGTGTGTCCGTGGGGATATCCTATTTCTAGTGCATTAGAAACATTATAGGGGTGCTTCTCCCTTTCTTCACATGAAATGGGCTCAACAAATGCCCATAGCAAATTAATATCTCTATCAGTTACTATGATCATCAAAAAGATGCACAAGCCACACTTAAGCACACAAGGAAATTTCTGTTGGAGGGAAGCTGGGTTCTTTCAGACTCTCCTGCTGCACCAACTTGCCTGCAGCCGAGTATGACGACTTGCAGTGTGGTGCTACTGTCTTTCAGCAAGGAGAGGCAAATAAAGTCTTGTTCTTCCCTCAAAGTGCCCTTACTGTGAGCTAGTGCTACTAGTAATCAGCTCTGCACAGTAGGGGTTTATTCATTAACTTTTATCACAGTCCTTTGCATAGGAGAGTGTGATTAGTTCAGCCATAACAGAGGCATACAAAGAAAATAATAAAACATGGCACAAAAGTGGGAGAAGTATGAAGGTTATTAAAAATTAAAATGGGCTTTAATTGAGTTATGAAAATAAAAGTGCACCTTATAATACTACTTAGTTAAAAACTGGTCGGGGAAAAGCATTAATAATCTTTTTTTGCTTTTTATTTTAAGTTGTAATTATTTTAAAACTAATTTTTTATTTATTTTTTTCTCCTAATGAAAATACTTTCTTTCTGGATCTAAGTGTATGATCTTGTTAAGAAAAATCCTTCATAGGTTCCTAGGTGGAGTTCTGATATTGTGGTAGATTGACAAATGTGTAGACGTACCATTCTTTAATTATGAAACTTCAAAAGCTTCTCATTCTCCCAGGATTATAATCAAGAGATATTGCAATCAATTTCTGTTGTTCTTGTAATGATACATGGGATTTTAATTTAAATTGGTAACTTGTCCCTCCAATCACTTGAAAGGGAAGCTGGCGGCATGGTCAATTACATTCAGACTTCTGTAAATTATTTTTATTGCTCATCATTCATGCGATAGCACCTTGATGTACACAGGAAATATCCTGCTAGGCTTTGGGGATGTGGATTTTAATCACTGTGAGTAGCCAAGGAATTTAATGACTTAATGACAAGTCCACCCATTTTAATGGGAACTGTGTGCTAATTAATTAGTAGAGGTGGTTTGTCAGCTTTTTAAGAAACATTGATAACTAGGCTGCATTTGCCCTTTGGGAATGTGAATAATTGACTAAGTTTAGCTTCCATACCAGTTGAATAGGTAGAAGTGGAAAGATTGCTGACAATTAACAAAATTCTATGATTTTTCTTTTAATAAAACAAAACCTCAGAGTTTTATGTTCTGTTGAACAAAAAAAGCTTCATTTAGTCAAATCCAATATATTTCAATTCAGATATTAACTTAAAAACAGGAAATGAACTAATGGGAAACAAAAGTCTAAACTTATTGTACTGTTGGAGAGCAGGAAGCCACCTTCTTGTTCCCTTTGTCTAGTAACTGAAGAGGTTAGAAGTTAGGTCTGTGGCTAGACCCTTCCAGGGTTTGATGGCTTTTGCAGGGGGGATGTGGGAAGATTAACCAACTGAAAAGATACAGAAAAACTCGGGCCTCTCTACGAGGATTTAGAACAGTAATTTGCAGTAGGCCCAAAACAAAGTCAGGTTGTAGCTCTTCCATGAATATAGAATTGATTCACATTTGCAGTTGTCACTTCTACATACAGATGTGTTGGTATCTACAGTTTTATTACTAGAATACAGTAGATACTGGAAAAATTCCCTTTGATCTGCTTATTTTTGATAGAATAATTTGCTTTGAATGTTTTTCTTCTTTAGTCATGTACTTGATCCCAGCATATCCCAGACTACCACTCTTCATTTTGGCTAAGGTGTTGTTTTCATCCTAGAGTTTTTCTTTCTTTCATAGAATCACAGAATGGTTTGGATTGGAAGGTACCTTAAAGGTCATCTAGTCCAACCCCCCTGCCATGGGCAGGGACATCCTCAACTAGATCAGGTTTCTCAAAGGCCCATCCAAATGGAGCTCAAGTCTCTTCACCTTTGAGACTTGAATGGGGCTTCAAGTCTCCTCACCTTTTTTTGTTTTGTCCATGAATCTATAAAAATTACTTTCCATAAAGATTCCATGGCATTTGTCTCCCAAAAGTGAGGTCAGGGTGAACACACCGGTGTCCCAGAGAAAGAAAAGGGCCCCAGCATTTCTGAATGCAGCAGGAGTCCTGAGTGAAAGGTGCTTTACGTTCAAAATTTTCAGTCCTGATAGATTTTTCCAAGAGAGTCATATTTTTTAAAATTGTTGCTATGCTTTTTTAATACTGACTTGACTCCAATTGAAATCGGTAGAAAAACTCTTACAATTTAGAAAGACATTACAAGAGCAGTAATTGTTTTTAGTACAGTTTGACAAAAATCTGAAAAACTGTAACCCAAAGTCATTTGTGCTGCTAGCTGATCCTCAGATTGTTCTGTTTGTAGCTTATCTCACTGCTAAGAAGTTTGTTTGCATTACTTGTAAGATGTTTTTGTTCTTAATGCAAATCACATGCAAGCATAAATATTCAGTGCTTTAGACTTGCTTTTATAATAGTTTGTCATTCCGTGCTGCAACCAATGAAGATATCTATGATGTAGCAAAATATAATCTGAAGTAATTATTCTTGGAACCTTCTCCTACAGTATGTATTAAATATTTACAAATGGCAGACAACTTGCAGGTTTTCTGCTTGTTTTTAGATCAGAATAGGAAAGCAGAGGGGAAAAAATTCTGAAGGCTTTTCCAGTACTGAGTGTGCATAACATTTTTGATTGGCAGATAAAGCATATGTTGTCAAGAGAAATCTCCCTGTATTAGCTAACAATTAAAACAATGACAAGTGATTTGATGGTAGTGTTTTTGTAAGACTGTATACATAATGTCCAGCCACCCAAGACAGAGATTATGTATTACCTGAAAAAAACCAGGAAAGAGCCTCCATTGATCCTGAAGCAGTCCCACTTGCTGAGCTTGGAAGTATAAAGATTCTGCTAGTGTGGAGTGAATAAGTCAGGAAAAAAGCAGTCAGCAAGAGGGCCCAAGATTCTGGTGATTCTGGTGGAATCATGTTAAAGACCTGCTTAATAGAAATGACTGCTATGCTGCAAGTCAGTTCTCGAATACCCTATTTTTATATATCACTTTTTCACTTTTTTGAAATGCTGTTGCCATTTGTACTCATTGGTTTTTAGAGACTGTTGCTGTCATTGTTTTATTTTATTTTTTACGATGCCATCCGTTAATTGTACTAGCAAGGTAACTTCTTATGACACCAAAACATAAAAAAGCAGAATATTATTTTAGGTGAGGAACAAACAGTAGATAATTGTAATCCTGAACAACACATCAGCTGCTTTTTATGAAGTCCTTTAAAAATAAAATAGTCCCAGTCACTCTTCTTGAAAAATGTGCTCAGGAATATCATCTATAAAGTAATAACAATAAAAAGCAAAACCAGAAAATAAACAGCAACCAGTATCAGATAGTTATTGTTTCTCTCCTTTGTGTTTCTGCCTCTTTATGCAGTGTTGGAACATGCACTACTTCAGAACAAGACGGATAGTGGATCTGGTTTGACAAGTAATGAAGGTTAAATTATTTAAGTGCAATCTGCATGTTTTGAATCCTTTAGCATACAAGCAAAACCAGACCTGAGTGCAGCCAGAAATGGAATATTTCAGTACAGAAACTGTCTTTAATGGGAGATACTGGTCAGTAATTTTGAAGTGAGGTTACTTCATGTTAATCCCATCTCTGAAACTGTCTCCCTATCAGAGGACAAGCTACTTTCCTCTCTTTTTCCAGTTTGTTGAAATTGTTCTGTCTGATAGCGCTTCCTCATCCATCTCACAGGGCTGCAAGAAGCCATTATGGCTACCTGGAAGCATCATAGTAAGGATGAAGAAACTAAATGCTACCATGCCTCGCCTAGAAATTGTATTCAGCCTACTCTCTTGTCATCTCCCTTTGGCAATCTGTTTTTGAACTGCAGAGTGGACAACAAAGTAATTGTAAGGTTCAGAAAATGGAGAAGGGGAGAGTTGCCTCCACGTGGGAGAATTTTGCTTCAAGGGCACCTTGACTGTAGATCTTGCCTTTCACCTCAACAAATGAAATGCATTTAGGAAATATGGTGCATTTGTGTGTAGTCTAAGTAATGAATGCTGGCCAAGAAGCTTTTGTGAGATGTCATTTAATGTCTGTGGGTGCAGAACTGCACACAGGAAATGTCAGTGTTGTTGAAGGCCATAAATGAAGCTATGTGGAGTAGGAAGGTCTTTCTGAGAACCATTTATTTTTATAGAGATTTCCTTTGTCCTTAACACTTGTCTCCTAAGCTCAACAGGCTCGTAAACCTCCTCTTCAGTGCTAGCCCATGCAGCAGCAAATGAGAGGTCCAGAAAGGCTGGAAATCAGAGATCTGTTCCATCTTCCTGCTCACCGTATCAATACTTGCTTCATCAGTTATTAAACATGCAAGAATGGAGATTCTCCAGCCTCTCCACATTCCAGTGCTTCATACCCCATACTCTTAGAAACTCAAATATCCCTTGCTGCCTTGGGCATTGTAAATGTGGAGAACCGATTGCCCCAGTCTTTTATATATTTGAAGACTATAAGGTTTTGTTGAGGCTCTTATTCTTCACATTAACATCTCTTCTCTCATTCCACAGCTCATTCAGTCTGTGCTAGTAAATTTTAGATCTTCCATTTCTGTGATCCTATTCTATGTTCCCTTTGAACTTTCTGACAGTCCATGCCTATCTTGGTTTCATGCTTGAAAGTAGGTCTCAAAATAATTTTCTAGGTGAGGCCTTCTCACTGTCACATAGAGCAGAAGGATTTTTTCATGTACCCTTCTTGTTTGTGTAGCTGACAGTGACCTACATCTGGAAATTTACATATGTGCTATCAAATTAAATCTAATTTTCCTCCAGCACATTCTCCAGTTTTCAAGTTCATTCTGAATTCTGATCTGTCCTTCAGCTGCTTAAAGTCACTCCCAGCTTGATGTCACCTGGTTATTTGGGGGTTTTTTTGGGGACGTGTGTGTATCTACCTTTTGTATGGTTAATAAAACTATTAGATAATTCTAGATCAAGATTAGACCCCAATGGAACACTGCCTAATTAAGCCTTACAGGTTTTTGGTCATAATCTACTAAGAGGCAAATATAATGAAGTAGTTTTCCATTACATCTTCTTGTTACCACGTTCATATATATCATAATCCACCTTAGTAGAGGAAGGGTAAGTGTTTGAGGGAAGAGGAAATGAGGTTCCCCGATAGCCAGTCTATTTCCTTCTCAATTAAATCCTCCGTATCTATCTCCTCTTTTCTCCAGCTTCCTGTAGCTAATGGAGGATGCTTAACAGAAAAGCACACTTGTACAATCTTTTAAAAGACTGGAAATGTAAAATAAGGGAAACCATTTTTTCTCTTTTCAACATGCTAACTCTACCTGGGAATTTTTTTCCTATCATAATTTTTTACAGAATTGTAAAAGATAAATGTGTATTTGTTTTGAGACTTACTGAAAGGAAACTCTTTAGCGAAAACATTTCAATACGAAAGGATTTTTATTTGGCTAACACTTCCACTTAAGTGGAAAAGTCAGTCCAGTTTGGGCAAAGAGATTTGAATGCCTACTCAACCCATTAACTGTTGCTAACAAACGTGTCTGTAAGAGTTCTCTCTATGGGTAAATCTATAACATGCCAGTTGCATAATTCTCTAGACTGTGTATGGTTAAGTTCTATTCATAGCATTGTAGTGTCCCTGTTGACAAAAAGTCTGAGATGTTTCCAGGAAAGTGACAATAATATGATCTACCATCTGACGCTTTTTTTGCTTTCTTTTTTTTCTTCACAAGGAGCAACTTGCATGTGAGATTTTTTTAAGGGAAAAAAAATGTACGGTATGCTAAGCAAAAGCACTTTGTTTCCTCAACAAAGACCCCTAATGCAGTCTAACATAGTTACTGCCTAATTCAACTTGGTCTAAGTCTGTATAAGGTGTCAGGGCAGTGTTGAACCTTCATTTATCAAAAGCATAGTGTTTGACTTGGGCGATTGGACATGGAAACTTCAAATTTAATAAAAGAAGTTTCATTTTTTACTTAATTTGAATTTCATATGTGCTTCTCAGGCCCAATAATCAAAATCAGTCTTGTAGAAGATTCTCAACAAGGGTACATGTTTCCAAGCTAGCCCCTAGACATTTCCAACACTCAAATTCTTTCGCTTGTAATACATCTGTCTCCTGCAGCCATACAGTCTGTTTTGTTGATCTGTCGACATGCTTCTTCAGTTGGTCTAACTGCTTATTTTTATGCAAAGTTTCCAATTCTAGCTGTTCTCTACTGATAGAGAGAAGTAACACATGAGATTTGCTCTCCATTAACAGTTTACAAAAGACAACCAGCCTTCAAATAACACCATGTGATAAACCAATTAAGCTAAACCTGGCAAACACAGATGTAACAAATGCTTTTCCCCCAGTGCTTCTGTGGACAGCTTTTTACCCAGCCTCATTCTTCTCTCTTCCCGTTTGCTAGGAAACAGACTGAACTGCAATCTCACCATAATCTATTTTTCAAAATCCTCACTTAGAGCCTCAGACAAAGAAGATTTGATCCCATGTATGAGCCATTGGTCTGGGCGCTCTGATCTTGGTTACATCCCGATTTACAGGACAGAGTGAGGTTTTAAAAAACACCTCAACCCTCCTGCACCCAACACCCTACCAAAATAAAACTTTGTTTTTAAAAATGGAAATATAATCATGGCATCTCTGTTCATATTGCATCTGTTAGAAAGAAATATTGAGGGGTTTATCAGACTCCTTCAGCACCACTGGTGCCGGGGAGAAAGTTCTTGATGTCCTCTCAGCTTGTAGACTGTTTCTCAACATTCAAGCAAATTTTTACTATTTTTCCTTTTGGTTTGTGCTAATCAGATTGGTAGCGGACAACAGTAGTCTGCTGGCTTGGCCTGTAAATGGAGCATTACTAAGACTTTGCATGAAACTATTGCCCCATGCAAATAAACTTTGCCTGTTTTAGTTAAAGCAGGATCACTGCTTGTATGAATGAATTTTGGTTTAGGACTGTTAGTAACTGGTATGAGAGCATGAAAGTCAGCTTAAACCTGCTCCTGTATTTTATCAATGTAAATGGTTCTTAAACCAAAGCAGGCCTGTTCTTTTTTGTCACATACCCATCATTTCCAGATGGCTCACTTGAACTGCCTGTGGGGTTGCTGTGTTCTACAGTGCTGGGGAGACTTCTTTGCTGGAGATTTTTCCACATCTTAGTGACAGTGAGAAGACAACATAAGACAAGGCAGGCTGTTCCTGTGCCACTTTAGTAACAAGGGAATTCTGCCTGGAGGAGGTGTGCTATTCGTAAAACCAGTCATGTTTAGTGAATGGGGTCAGAATCTGTAGATAGCTAAGGATTTTGTATCTGCAGGAAAGCTGAGGGTGGCTTGGAGAATAACTCGTGCTACATTTTTGAAATAAAGCCTCCACAGTGAGTCTGAACCAGTGAAGCATGCATATAGCAGGTTGCTGTTTCTTGTTGATCTTTATTCGCACTTGCTGCATTCTTGCCTGTAGACAGTCCACAAGCCACCTCTGACAGCAGCCGTCGCCCTCTGCTTGCTCTGTAAGGCAAGAGTGCTCACTCTTTGGACAGGTCCCCCTCACACAGGTGGGGAGGGTGATAATGATTTATGTATTAGTTCCCAGTAGCTTGACTTGGAATCAGATCGGAAATATAAAGCTCCTTTCTTAAAATCCAGGAGTCACTGTCATCCTTCCCATCAGAAATGGGACATGGCTGTGACTGGCTACTGCATTCCCAGGAAAGGATGAAAAATACTTTCAAAACCCTCCCTGCAGCTGATTATTCTTGCTCTCCCCATTACCATTCTCATCATAATGTGCTGCCTTTGCCCTTGCTTCCAACTAATAATCCTTGCTTACTGATGGGAGGTTAAATGTGAATGTTGAAAGAAATAGGTTAAAAAGAGCGGCAGCCAGTTGGGTCCATACTGATATAATAAAAGCAATTACACTTAAGAGATTAGAAGGATTGAAATGGCAGCTGAAGCAGCTCCAGACTCTGGGGCTCAGTAGGAAGTTCAAATGCCTTGTTTTTGTTTTAGTTTTGGATAGAGTTTTTCAGAGGAGTGGATTATAAATGGTTTCTACTGGGAAAACAATTAGAATTAACTGGTCAAATAAGTTGGAAGTAATGACATGAGTACAAAGCTGACAAATTTTGTTACTGAATGGTCAGGCAGGAGATGAACACTGGTTTACCGTATCTAAGGAAATAAAAGCTACTGCAAATTAAAACCTGAATTGATGTAACAGATTTTAGTTAGGCTTGTAGATTCAATGGTCTGTGCTTCTGGCCTGTGAATGTAAATCAGTGGGGAAGTGCAAATGATTTTAGGTCTTATGCGCATGTTTCATAGTAAATAACCTGTGATTTGGAGACAAATTTTAAAGGTCCATGAGTTCAGAAAGTAGAGAAGTACCAAAGTGAATTAAAATTCCAGTGTTTCATTGATAGTTAGGAACTACATAGCTTCTGAAAATATTAGTGGGAATCTGCATCCCTTTTAGGGATATCCCTATATCCCTATAGGCAATAGCAATAGATAGACATCAGATCAGGACAGCTCTTGTGATTGTACTTAAGTCGGTGCGTGCAGTTTCAAAATCATTCTGTCTTTACATAATGGCAAATCTCAAGGCTTTAGAAAAAGCTATAAATATGATAATGGCACTGAAGATGAATACCAGACTCTGAATTTCTATATTAGTTGTAACTTGGACAATATTCACAGTGCCTAGAATAGAAGAAGAGAGGTATGAGACAAAATGTCTTGACTCAGCTGCTTATCAGAGAGCTATGTGTAAGTAAACCTACGCAACTCTGTGCTGTGCTGAAGACAATTCCCAACTCAATTTGTAAGTTTGTCATTGCCCCAACAAGAGTTCTTTCCATTTGCATGCTTCTACTTTTGCAGGCACAAGAGGTTTTCCAGGCTGAAATTAGGAAGCGGTGAAAAGATTATTGTAAAGTGAATCCAGCAGACAGTCAAAACCTAGTGTCTTCACATGCCCTGTACCGCTGCGTTTGGCAAACTCCATCCCCAGTGTTTTACAGTTTTGGTTGAGGTATGCCCAGTTTCAACCAGTGCAGGTTCCCATAGGAACGTTAGCTGTTTGTATGCAAGGGGGAAGCGCATACCGTCAGAATTTGCTTCTCTTGTACATTCTACCTAAATGCTGCTAGTGGGAACTTTATGTCTCTAATCTTGATGAAATAATGTTTATTTTTCCATCTTATCACTGTCTTTATTTAATTATTTTTTTCATGTCTCCCCCTAATCTTGGCCCAGGCTTAAATGCAAATTTATTTGTTTCTTTTACCAGCACTTTTAGTCCTTGTAGGGATTTCTAACCAATTAGTCCCTCAGAATGTAGCTGTTAAGTAGAACAAGAGAAGATTCTCCAATTTGCCTCCCAGTGTCAAGAGAAGCAGAGGCACCCTTGCAGGGGCAGTTCCTCACCAAGAGCAGCACTGTTGTCACTGATGATAAGTAAAAGTGAATTCATAGTTACTCCTCAAGGATCATTACTAGATGCAATTTACCATAAAAATGCCAAATATAACTCCAATGTTCTTTGAAAAACTCAATTTTGTTTCACTCCCAGTAGAAATATTCATGTGTAATCTTTTGTAAAGTAGCTTTTTTACTGCTTAGTACTAGGATGTGCAGTTAGTTGATTGCATGTGTATCTTTATTTCACAATCAGGAAATTAGTATGATCCAAAGCAGAGAGAACTTTTTTTTGTCAAGTTTGTCCATAGGTCAAGATCTGCAGCAGAGCAGAGAGCAGAGGTTATTGGCAGAGCTTGTTTTTTGGGGGGATTGGGTTTTGTTTGCTTGTTGTTTTTTTCTGATGCACACTGTTAGAACATCTCACAGACCAGGTTTATACGGGAAAAATGAAAGCATTAAAACCTAGGCAATATTGTTCTTGGTGATGTTTAGGTGCAATGCCTAACTCCCCAGAGATGCAGTAACGCTGTGAAAAGCAAGCTTTTGCTGAAATAGTGTTACTGTTTGTAGGGAGCTGGGGCCAACTTTTTTCCTACGGATAGGTGGATGAACCAGTCATTTAAATGTCTTTTAGGACTGCTAAGAATGCTTTTGTTAGGGTTATCTACCCCAGACATTTTTTTCCCAGTGTACACGAGACCTTCCCTGTGAAAGCTCAGGGTGCTCCTACGGAACAGCGGTCAGTGCAAAGGCACTCAGAGCTGTGTCAGCCTGTGTTTGTACCTCAGGGTGGCACGACGAAATATCCAGTCCCTTCCAGAACTATTTCCTGTGAATCTATGACTTCAAGAGGAACAACCACATTGAACCAAAATTAGGCCTGTGCTTAAACACGTACTGAATTGAAACTGAAAGCTAATGTTCTATCCAAGTAACTGTATCACAGTGAAATAATGACTCTGTCTTTTCAAATGCATTCACCCAGCTCAGTAGGAGTATCTACACCTTTATCTTAGGCAGCCCATTTTTAGAATTACTTTATCTAGCAGTAGATTTTCATAATATGCTCATTGCTGGAGAATATGTGCTGATTAGAAATCTGTGACGCTGCTTCTGGACTCTGTTCTAATACAGCCTGTAAATTTCACTGAGCCAAATATACCATGGAGCTTTTAAGTAGCAGTCATAGTTCTGGCAATGTCACTTGTTTGTAAGAGACGGGGGGACAAGATATAGAATTCAAATGGTGATATTGAAGTCCATAAGCCAAGTATGTTCATACTGGGGAGAAGAAGTTGTGACAGGATTACCTCCAAGTTCCCATATGTATCCAGTGCAATAACAGTGGTTCTGATTATATGATTTACTGTTTCCTTTGTCATTCAAAGTCCTGTTTAGTACTGATTTCTGATTCCGCAAAATCACTTTCATACTCTGGAAAGGTGCTGATGCTGCCCTTCTGCCAGTTTTCCACTGAAGTAAAGTTAACTTTCAGTCTATTTTTGGGGGCCTTTCTTGAGTACGTGACCATGTACTACTAATATGTGTTGTCTCTAGAGATCTTTTTTCCAGCAAACATTGAAAAAGCTTTTGGACAGAGGTAGCCTTATTAGTATCTGAAGGGACCTGGTATTTCTGTAGTACCATATTAGTTCCTTCAGGTTCTGCTGGATTCCTTGAATGAGAATTGTCCAGGCACACTCACCCCAGGGAACTGATAGTATGCTGTCATTCTCTCCCTTACCTTTGTAACACAAGCTTTTGGTAGCAGGGTCTCTTCTCCCTGTATGTATTTAAGAAGGAATTAATGTCTTTCTCTAACATGTCCCCAGACTTTGTGGTGGGATTAGTGCAGCTTTAGCATCCAGAATAACAATCAGCATTATATATGTAATAGTCTCATTTCAGCCCTGGATATTTGCGCCAATGTGTTTTTCTACAAGACCCTCAGTATTATATTCTTTGTTTTAAGCAAGTGTATGTAATTGTCTGAGTACACTGCTAGTATTTTCAATTGCAAAGCTATAGTAATCTGTTATATTCAAGTTTCACTGTCTTTCTCATTTTTTATCTCTATTGAAATACATGTAATCTCAAATGAGCAAATGAATCATGTTAACATTTTTGAATCTAACTCATAACTTTCTAAGGCTCTTTTAAAATGAAAGAGATTTGTATTATTTCATGATGCTGTATTTTGCTTTCCTTGTTTTCTGGGAGCATTTTAACATTCTCACTATGAAGAATATTACCAGCTTGTTTAAAGGAAGAATTTAAAAACAGGAAGAACAAAAGTAATCTTTTTATGTTCCTGTTTCTTTTTTCTTCTTTTTTTTTTTTTTTCTTTGAGCGTCCAGAATGGCAGAATGGTTGAGCTTGGAAAGGACCTCTGGGGGTCATCTTGTCCAATTCCCCCTGGTCAAGCAGGGTCACATAGAGTCTGTTGCCCAGGACCATGTCCAGATGGCCTTTGAATATCTCTGAGGATGGAGACTCCACAGGCTCCCTGGGCAACCTGTTCCCAGTCACCCTAACAGTGACAAAGTGCTTCCTGATGTTCAGAGGGAGCCTCCTGTATTTCAGTTTTTGCCCATTGCCTCTAGTCCTGCCACTGGGTACCACTGAGCAAAGCCTGGCTCCATCTTCTTTGCACCCTTCCTTCAGGTATTTATATACTTTTCTAAGATCCACCCCAGTCTTCTCTAGGCTAAGTGGTTGCAGTTCTCTCAGTCGTTCCTTGTATAATTGATGGTCCAGTCCCTTAATCATCTTTGTGGCTCTTTGTTGGACTTTCTCCAATATGTCCATGCCTCTCATACTGAAGAGCCAGGAACTGGACATAGTACTCCAGGTGTGGCCTCACCAGTGCTGAGTAGAGGGGAAGGATCACCTACCTCGACCTGCTGGCAAGAATCCTCCTGATGCAGCCCAGGACATTGTTAGCCTTCTTTGTGACAAAGGCACATTGGTGACTCATGTTCAACTTGGTGTCCACCAGGACCCCCAGGTCCTCTTCTGCAAAGCTGCTTTCCAGCTGTGTTGCACCCAGCATATATTGATGTCTGGAGTTGTTCCTCCCCAGGTACAGGACTCTGCATTTCCCCTTGTAACTTCATGAGGTTTGTATCACCCCATTTCTCCAGCCTGTCAAGGTCTCTTTGAATGGCAACATGGCCCTCTGGTGTATCAGCCACTCCTGCCAGTTTTGTGTCATCAGCAAATTTGCTGAGGGTACGCTCTGCCTCATCATCCAGATCATTAAGATCTAAAACAGGACTGGACCCAGTATTGACCTGTGGTGTACATTGCTAGTTACTGTCCTCCAACTAGATCTCATGCCACTAATCACCGTCAACCTGCCTCACTGTCTGCTCATCCATCCCGTTCTTCATCAGCTTCTCTGAGGATCTTATGGGAGACAGTGTCAAAAGCTTTACTGAAGCCTAGGCAGACAATGTCCACTGCTCTCCCCTCATCTATCAGGCCAGTCATTTCATCGTAGAAGTTTATGAGGTTGGTCAAGCATGACCTCCCCCATGTGAATCCATGCTGACTACTCCCAATCACCTTCTTGTCCTTCGTGTGTCTGGAAATAGTTTCCAGGATTAGCTGCTCTGTCATCTTCCCAGGGATCAAGGTGAGGCTGACCAGCTTGTAGATCCCTGGTTCCTCCTTCTTGCCCTTCTTGAAGTTAGTGTGTTACCAAGAGTGACCTCGCGATGACGACAGCCAGCTCCCTCAGCACTTGTGGGTGCATCCCATCAGGGCCTATGGACTTCTGCGTGTCCAGTTTTCGTAACTATTCTCTGGCCTTAGCTCTGAGTCAAGCTAATAATATTAGTGGCACGTCCTTGGATAACTTGTGTCAGCTGACAACTCCTTACTTCTTGAAGAACTCAGAAATTTGTTATGTCAGTTCTAACCCACAAAGAAAAGTTTGAAAGGAGGTTAGGATACTGTGCCAATATCTGGGCTGTAGTTTCTCCATAGTGTTTCTTAGAAGGGAGAAAATAAGTGTGGGATTCAAGAGAGGCTTTTTTGACTCGGCTTTCTATCTTCAGCAAATGCTTTTAATAACTAATTACCATATAGATGTCTGTTAATCTATTTAAGCATTTAACTTAATGTAATATTCTGTGCTAAAAACACACCTCACTTACACTTTAAAATTGCTGAAGTACAAACCAGGATTTTAACAACTTATATACGGTAGGCAAAAACATCTATAATGACTGAATTTTAATAATAAAACTGAAAAGCTCTTGAGAAGAGAGCATTACATTTGGAAAAGTGAATTTTATAGAGCCATAGAATAATATAGGTTAGAAGTGATATCAGGAGGTCTCTATTCCAACCTTTTCCTTAAAGCAGGGTCAGCTATTGGAGCAGATGGTGTTGCTCAGGGCTTTCCACTCAGTTCTTGAAAACCTCCAAGGACAGAGGTGAAACAACCTGCCTGGGCAGTTTATTCCACTGCTTGACTGTCCTCACTGTGAAAAAGTTTTTCCTTATATCCAGTTGGAACCTCCGTTATTTCAGCTTATGTTTATTGTCTCCTTCTCCCGCTATGCGTTGCTAAAAAGAGCCTGGCTCTGTTTTCTTGATAACTTACTGACAGATCCAGACAGGCTCCTGTTAGGTCCCTCGGAAGCTATCTGTTCTCCAGGCAGAGCAAGCCCTGTTCTCTCAGCCTCTCCTCACAGGGCAAGTGCTTCGGTCCCCTTACAGTCTTGGCAGCCCACTAGTGAATTTGCTTAAGTAGGTCATGGTCTTTCTTGTATTTGAGGACCAAAAACTGAATGTCATATTCTAGATGCAGTCTAACAAATTCCAAGAGGAGGAGGACAATTACTTTTCTTAATTTACTGGCTGTTGTTTTGTTAATAGAGCCCAGGATGTTGTTGGCCTTCTTTTCTGCCAGGGCATGACGTTGGCTCATGTTCAGCTTGCTGTCTACCAAGTCCTTTCCCACAGAGTTGCTCCTCAGCCAGCCAGTCACCAGCATGCATCATTGTCAGAGGCTCTTCTTTATGAGGTGCAGGACTTTTCATTTGTCCTTGCTGAATTTCATATGTCTGTTGGCCTGTTCTTCCAGCCTGTACAGCTCCCTTTGGATTGCAGCCCTTCCCTTGAACATAACAACGGCTCCTCTCAGTTTGGTGTCGTCTGCAAATATGACAACGGTGACCTTTGTCACCTCCCCCAGATACCTGATAAAGATATTAAAGAGGTCCCAGGATAGATTCCTGTGGTACTCCAGTGGATACTGTTTTCCAGGTAGAATATGACCCATTGACTGTTACCCCCTGAGCCCAATCATGCAACCATTTTTTTTTACTTACCTAGTTGTTAAAATTTGCAAGTTGTTACATGCAACAAGTTGTCATGATTTCAAATGGGATAGAGTTGAATTTCTCAATACCAGCTGATATTTGGATTTGGGATGAGAATAGTGTTGGTAGTGCACCGGTGGTTTTAGTTGTTAAGCAGTCAAAGCCTTTTCTGCCCCTCACACCGCCCTGCCAGCGAGCAGGCTGGAAGGGCACAAAAAGTTGGTAGGAGACACAGCTGGGACAGCTGACCCCAACTGAACAAAGTTGGGGATATTGCCAACAAAATATGGGATATTCCATATGATGTCATGCTCAGCATATAAAGCTGGGGGAAGAAGAAGGAAGTTATTCAGAGTTAGGGCGTTTTGTCTTCTCAAGTAACTGTTACACGTGATGGAGCCCTGCTTTCCTGGAGATGGCTGAACACCTGCCCGCCGATGGGAAGCAGCAAATGAATTCCTTGTTTTGCTGTGCTTATGTGTGTGGCTTTTGCTTTACTTATTAAACTGTCTTTATCTCAACCCACAAGTTTTCTCACTTTTACTCTTCTGATTCCCTTCCCCATCCCACCAGGGGGAATGAGAAAGCGGCTGCGTGGTCCACAGGTGTCCCACCAGCCTTTTTGTGGATTTAGACAAGTGGTGTTAACATGGAACTTTGCCATGCCAACAAGGGTTTATTTTTGTTTTGATCAGATAGTAATCTGAGGAGAGGGGTATGTATCCTCTGTTCACCTTTTCTTTTCTCCTCAGTCAGAACCATTTGTAGCTTTTCTTTAAAACAATTCAAGACTTTGCTTTGAGGTGCTCCATTTTGATATAGACCTCAGATGGAAAAAAGTTTTTTCTTTGATTATGCAAATGCAATGTCTTTGGATGAAATGCAGCAAAAAAAACCCCCAAAACAACCAACAAACGAGAATTTGGGCCCAAAGAAATGAGAATCTTACATTAAGCAAATAATGTATGTCTGATGTAATACTTCATCAGAGACACTTGGGTCCCAAGCAGATGCTAGGGCTTAAGACTTCTAATGGTTGTCCAGTGCCATGGATGCCTTGTTATGCGAAGGCTGGGGAGAAAGTAAACACAACTGCAGATCACACCTTGGTCAACTGTTTTTATTGCTTCCTTAAGCACAACATTGCATTTCAGATTACAAATGCTTCAGAGTAAACTTGTATTTTATAAAATGTATACAGCTGGACTCAGTGATCTTACGGTTGGACTCGATGATCTCAAAAGTCTTTTCCAACCTAGATGATTCTATGATTCTGCTGCAGTGCTGAGGAAGCGATAGTTCTTATGCAAGTATCTTGAAGAAACAATGTCCCCGCTTGTCTAGTATTCATTCTATCACAGAATAACTTTCAAATCTACTTGCCCATCCTGAATTAATACAACAGTGTAACAATCTCAAAGATTTAGTCACTCTTCCGAATTCCATAAAACATACAGAAATACAGGGTAACCATACAAGCGTACAGGTAAAAAAATAACCTAACTATATTATTAGGCACTAAGGAGTCCTTAACAAAAATATTCAAAACCTTTTTGTTCACCTACCTGCTCTAGGTGAGCCTGACTGGACTTCGACTAGGTGGTCTCCAGAGGTCCCTTCCAACCCCTATCATTCTATGATTATAATCTGACCTGAGATTCCAACCACTGTGCACGTGGATGTATAGAGAAAACCAGGCTTCCTTAATTACCGCTGCAGGTGGAGCTCTTTGTTTGAAATAAGGAGATACATGGGGTGAATATTTTTTTGGATAAAAGCCCTGAAAGCCTTTCAATACTGTTAAATACCCTTTAAATAAGTTGTATACAAACATTCTTGGGAATGATTTGCCTCCAAGAATGCTTCTGAAAAGCAAAACTCTCTAATTCTTTAGTGTGTTCATGGAGAGATTAATGATAGGAGTACCCGTGCTACCTCTTCTGAAAAGCTTTTGATTTTTCCCACCTCCTCTTAGTCATAGAAGTTAATTTATGTAATTAGGGAGAAAAACTAATGTGATACAGATGATCACACCCTGCAGACAGCCAGTGAGTATTATCCTCTTGATTAAAGCTCCCAACATCTTCTGTTGGTGCAGTGTCAGGCTTGAACTGAATATTTTAGGAAGTCGAGATGCAGAAATCTGAGCATTTGTCAAACATTTTTAAAGTACAAAACCAATGAAAATAAAGCTGTTCTCAGAGGGAAAAAGACTAAACTAATTGAATAACTACAAGATTACAGGAACACATGTAAAATGGTAAGTACAGATTGTTTTGCAGTTGTTATGTTAATCGGCAATTCTGAAAGTTAGAGTCTCTCTAGTGGTGGCTCAAAACTCTTGGTGTTACCACTTATTTGTGTACACAGATGCAGGCTTGGTGAAATACAAAAGACCAATCTGAATTCTGTAAGAAGATCTGGTTAGCCTAAGGATTGGACTAGGAAATAAGCGGCTTGAAAAGCAATCTTTTCCCTCTTTTTAGCATCCAAGATTAGAGTGGAAAGTTATAAAATGTGTCTTATTCTCTCTCAAATTAGTTCCTGTCAGTTTTAAAAGCTTCATGGGGTCATTGTGTTATTATGTCATCATGAAACACATCACACTTTTCGCTTCAGTCAGAAGACCGGTTTTCAAACGGGCGTAGAAACTCCAGTTTCATTTCCAGATAGACAGACTTGGTTATTAGAAAGAATTTCTTACTTTGAAGTGCAATGAATTTCTGAAAGAAACTCTCTGGGCAGGTAGTGAGATGCTTATGACCAGCGGTTTTGAACACTAGACTAGATTCTGACTGCATCAAAGTGAGTGTGCTTTGCTGCTGTACAAACTGCCTGTGCTGGAAGAGGAACTGGGTAGTGTCCTGACGTCCTCTTCTAAGATCACACATTTTATGTTCCTCACCTGCCTGTATACGTTTCATTGCCATACATATTATGTAGTGATAAAACACAACAAGGTTTATCCTGTCAAGCACTGGTGTAGCATGTTCTCCGAATCAGTGGCAGAGTCTGATCAGTATTAAGCTCCTGTTCCTGCCATTCCAGAGTTTTGGGCTGAGGCTCCCCAACCTCTTGCTTCTGTGAATTGACATGAAAACAGAGAAACAGAAGGAAACAAGGAAGGGCTTTGTCTTCACTCAATCTTCTCTGCTGCTCCAGAGCAAAATTTTCCATTCTTAGGGAAAGCTGTTCAGAAGAAGGACCCAAAATCAGAAATCCCTCTGAAAATACTGTCACGAGAGCTTTCTGGACTCATTTCAAGATGTTCACTAAATTGGGAGATCTGTGAGAATCGATGATTAACATGGTGTGTAACATGATACTATTTCTGTTCTGCCTTTGTATCTGGTTTTCTACTGGGAGCAAGGGAGATGTTGATAGGAGTAAGTGAAGAAAAAAGCCTGTAAGACAGCCAAAACTTTCTTTAGTTTCTACTGAAACACCTACCAACTGCTACTTTTCTTTCTGCAACAATACCAATACTGTCAGCACAGATGTGCTTCTAGGAGGTTATAATGCAGTTACTTGGCTATCCAGTGCTTTTGAAACAGGAAGGGATGTCAAGAAAAAGCTTGACATTTGAACTGTACAAGGAAAAAGAGTTAAATTAGTTTCCTTTTTGTCCTTTCTATCTTACTATTCCTTAGTTGTATCTGTTATAGATCACTCTAATTTTAACAGAGAATGCTCTTCTACAGAGAATTGAAAATGTAAAGCCCTTTAGGGCTAAGCCTTGCCTACAGGACTCCCTGTTAAAGTACAATCAGGGCTGATAGAAGGTTCTTAGATTTGAGAGAGGATGGGAAATAAATAATGTAATGACTAAACCTTCAAAATTTCTGGGACTTTATAGTAATCTAGGTCCATATTCTGCTAGTACCTTTCTGCTTGCTGAGGTCATTTGCGTTACTCTGGTAACCTGTTAGCTTTGAGAACAGAACAAGGCTTGAAGTGCAATGACAAAGAAGTCTAGCCATGGAAAACTTATGTAGTGCATGGCACCATGGACTGAGAAATTTTACAAGAAACACTAGCTTGTGTTTCTGTAGATGGTATTAAAGGATCTTAAGTATTTCCAATGTTCTGGTAAAGATCACCAATTAAAATGTTTTGGTAGCTTTCACAGTTTTCAAAATGCAGGTTATATCCAAAGGTATTCCATAACATCTTTCTTGAAGAACATCTTGTAGTTTTTTGAAGACCAGTCTATGGGCTGCAGCCTTTCCTTTTGAAAGGCTGGGAATGCATCCACAAATTATCATGAATGTTCTCAAAGTACTCACCTCATATTAAATGAACTCTTAATTATAAAGTCTCTGGGGTTACCAAAAACTATCAAATTCTTGAACTATTCATATAAAAAGTTGCCTTCAAAGATGGGTGCATGACAGCTATTGGTGCTTTTTGTGTTGAAGATGTATTAGATATTTTATCACCTTATTTCTGGTGAACTACAAGCATGCTCTATCTTATGCTCTGCTAGTGAAGCAGAAAGAAACTATCTGCATGAAACTAGATGAAGCTACAAAACTAAATCGAAATGGCAATGCTGGAACTTTTGCCAGGTGAAGAAGCATGAAAGTGAGAGGAGAGGATGCCTTCTGTTATAATAAGTAGTACCATACTTTCCAGAATGCCCTCCAAATCCTGTGCTTATATTAGCATTTCTCATGCAGATTTCAGATTTGGAAAAAGCTAAAATTTGCATCTGCAGTACAGGAATTCATCTGAGGTAAAAATCCAAGCTCTTTTTGGAGTTTTTTCCACTTAAACTTGTAAACATAGTTTGGGACTGTTTTAAAACACTTTTGGTCTCCGAATGGTGAGCTCACTAATGCTTTTATGTAGTCCATTAAACCTAGAAAAGATTATTCAATTGTTATGGGAGACTGGATATGCAAATAAAAGTCATGGAAATAGTCTGCATTATGAGAGAAGTGTTTGAAAATTAGTTTGAAGGCAGGACATGCTTTTGTCTGTATCTTCTAAAGTGAGCAGTAGGAAAATGCCTCAACCTCTTGTAGACAATATAAAATCCATTGATGTGGAAAGCAGCAAAGGCAGAAAATTGAATATGTCATAGATTGTAACAGAGTGAAGTTCAAACAGCCTGTTTGGATAATAGACTGCCATAAATATATCTATGACATGGAAAGCATGCCAGCTGAAATTATAGAGGATTTTCTTAGTCTGAGAAATGCGTATTCCAGAGATTGTTTCTGGTCTAATGCTTTCTATTCCAGCAAGACTTAGATGGTGAATTCAAAATATATTTGCAATTCCACCACAACTTTGATGGAGAATATTTAGCATGGCAAGTTCAGACTTTAGTTTTTTTACACCTTACTCCTGTCCTTTCTGTCATTCTGTCCTTTTTTCTGACCTTATTTTTAAACATTTTTCTGTCCTTTATTTTTAATCCATCCTCTTTCTTTTTTGGATTATTTTATTTAAATGCTTTGAAAAAGTGAATTGGGGAAGGGTCCTTGTACGTATGAACTCGAGCTTTACCTCTTACTCTAAATGCCAACATTCAGAACTTGAACTCTAAGTTCATTTTAGTTTAAATTATTCATGTTTTCTCTATATATGAACAATTATTCTCTTCCAAAATCAACTGAATACTGTGACTGACTTCATCATCAATCTCTGCTTTCACAAGTGAGCCTCTTTGTAGCAGTGGGAATGAAAATAGGAACATTGCTACATATAAAGTATGTAATAAATATGAGACGGCAAATAATGCACTCTTTTAATAGGCTGTATTTTGTATTTTCAGCCACAGTGAATTTCTTACTTAGTTTGCTCCAGAGACTCAGATGGGGTAACAACAATTAAATATGTCACATGCAGCCTCTCAAAAGATATATTTGTGTTCTCTAATGGTAAAGGTTGCTGGAAGTAAATAACACCTCAATCATGTCTAAATCATGTCTCTGTTTCTAAAGTGACAGCTATTACATTTGCTGATGGGTCTTTTAAGCAATGCTCTTCTTTAATTTAAACTTAATTTGCCTCTTAACTACAAAAATTGATTTAACGTAACACATATTTCTATGCTAAGATTCATTAGATTTCTAGCTTAATTGTGTCTGGACGCAGAGCAGGAACTGACTGCAGATTGCCACTCTTGCAGATGCAGTGATACATCATCTTCATAAACTTCTTGCATTAGCCATTGTGCCTCTTTCACTGACATGCTCCTTGGAGAATTCCCATACAGGGACACAGTTAAAGCACAGCACTGACCATTTTTTAAATTTTTTTTTATTTTCTGGCCAGGACAGTTTTTAATTTCTCTTTGCATTGCTATAAAGCACGGCATTTGAATTCAGGGTTTTGTTTGTTTGTTTGTTTTTCGATTTATTAGATAGAAGATCCATTTATTGCCTAGTTTATTAACATACATTACTATGTATATAATATAATGTGGTGGTAAGCAAAACTGAGATTGGATCTCTAAATACTGCTAGAAGACATATCTATTAAATCAATTGCTTTTTAAAGAATAATTGCCAGATTACTGTATTTGTAGTTAGGCAGATGTACTTACCACCACCCCCAAAAATGCACATGCACGCGCACGCATGCACACATATGAGTTGACTTCCCTGTTATGGAAGAAGATGACTTTTAACCCATGCAGATGAAATCTTCATGCAGATTAATGTAAATGATCAGAAACTCTGGGAATGAGATTCAGTGAGTTAAAAATAAGTCAAGAAACAAAACTTGTGACATTCTACGTGAATTTAACTGAATTTGTGCATATGGTTTGCTAGGGTTTGGAACTATTTTTGCAGATAAAATACGGGGCAGAAGGTCTGGGGAGGGTCTACCTGATGTAGCTCTAGGTAGCCTGCCCACTACCGAAAAGTGCTGCCCCTTGGAACATGCAGGGCTCTGTGTAGGACCTCCCTGCACGGGAAGGCTGTGATGCACTGGAAGTGGTGCCCTTTGACCAATGTTGCACTTCAGGGGGTCTGCATGTCTGCCTTGAGTCGTGGGGAGCCACCAAGTTACAGCTATGGCTAATGTGGCCTTTTTCACATAATGTAGCAGAATGGGCTCTTTGGTTTAGGCTGTGACAAATTAAAGGTGTTACTGAAGCGAATAGCAATTCATTTTACTTTGACTTCCAGCCTGCCATCAGCTAATAATGGCTTTGTCACTAATGATTTGGTGGGAATGATTTCTTTTTACATAACGCCTGTCATCCAGAAGCATCCCAAAGTGCTCTATAACCTAATTTACTGATTACTCAGAAATTGCTTCCTTCACTAGTAAAATGCAGCTGTGGATGAAAGGTGGCAACTGTGTGCTACAGCTCAAAATCTACTTGCCGGAGATAGATGGTAAATGAAAGTGGTACTTAGCAGGGTCCGGGGAGAACTACGTAGCCCTGGAAAATGAGAGCTTAGCTACTGCTAATATGCTTGTAATCTGTGTTGTACAAACTTCTAGATGAGGAGGAACATCTTAGAAGGGGGTTGTGGAGAGACAGGGCAAAGCTAAGGGAAGATAAGGTTCTGCATGTAGGGGTATGTGGGCTGTGGAATGGGAAGCCAGGTCAGAAAGTCTGCTGTCTGGGAGAGACCATATCCTAGCAATTAAAGTAATGGGGTTTTCTCATGGAGGAAGTTTCATACTGCAGTGTCATATAGATATTTGCTCATTTAACTTAAAATTATTTGTAACTTACAAGTTTTCTCATTGGAATATTCAAAGGTGAGAATTATGTGGAGTCTATTGAAGAAAAACACAATATAAAGACCTAAATTTGCAGATTTGTTCTTATCAAAAAAAGTGTGGGAATTTAGATTTCTGTTCATCATACTATGAGATTTTGATGTCAGCAGGGAATGATAGAAACAAGAAAAACCTCTACACACTTGTGAAAAGTTTACAGTTTCTTTATGGCCTGGGTTTGAAAGAGGAAGGGACTATAGACTGCAAGTTTCTTCTTGACCAGTTTGTTGTAAAGGCCTTCTGCACCGAGAGAAATATGATCTCATGTAGCATATAAGAAGATCCACTTATGATAATATTGATTAAAAGATGTTTTGACACTGTAAAATACTTTACAGATAAAGACAGGACATTAGAGTGGAGGATACAGAGGACAGTGGTAAAGGTCCTGTGATTGCACCTCTGATATTTTAAGCCTGGAATTTTATTATGTGTTGTGTTGATATGCATTTCAACAAATAGTTGCTTGTGATAACAAGTGATAACAGAAGATATTTCAAAGGCAGCAACTTACCAAATGTTAGTGTAATAGTAATTTTTGTTTGGTTGGTTTTTAATTTAAATGCTTGGTTTTATTTCTGGCTTTTTTGAGGCAAATATTCCAAGGTTTTTTATATACTGTTTTAAAGGATGAAGAACCTTGATGTTTCTGTTTCACATGTAGTCACAGAACCATGGGATGGCTGAGGCTGTAAGGAACCTCTTGAGATTGTCTAGTCCCACCTCCTGTACAGGGCATGGTCATCTAGAGTAGGTTGCCCAGGACCGTGTGCAGTTGTTTGGGTTTTTTTGTTGTTTTTTTTTTTAACATATCCACAGACAGAGACTCCACAAGGTTTCTTGGCAACCTCTTCTGGTGTTTGACAACTACTGCAGTAAAAATGCATTTTCTTGTGTTCAGATGGAATTTCAATAGTATTCTCCATCACAAGGCGAACAAACATATTCTTTAAGTACAATATTCCTTTGAAAAATGGAAATGACTACTTCTGTTCTAGAAAAGGTCAAGTCAATTCAAAGGATTTTTTTTTTTCCTTTTTACTCAAACCTGAATGACTTCTTTGTATGAAATTGAAAAAGTTGTTTTAGGAAATAAGAATAAAAACTCCACAGGGAGTATTTTAGACAGGATTTCAGTTCTTCAAGAATTCAACTCAAATAAGAGTAACTTAAAACACTGTAGGATAAGAATGAATTCTAGTGTTCTTGGGAAATAATTCACTTTGCAGGAGGATAATAAAAGAGACTTTTCAACAGTGTTCGAATGTAGAGTCTTCTCTGAGAAATGAAGAGCAACACTGATAAAATCATAATTGTTCTGATACTGGCTATGCCTATCATGTAAGAAGGGTGTTTGGAAGCCTGCTGAACTACTTTGAAAAGTACTAGGAACCAAATAAGATGTTTTTTCTGTGATGTGATCTCTCAGGAATGCAAAGCTTTTAAAAGGAATCCACTTGTTTAGTTGCCTGAAAATACGTTATGGATGCTAATTGCAGTTATCAAGTTTGTAAAGACTGGTTTGTGTGAATTTTATTTTTCAACTCATAGAGTGGTAGTAGAGTGTTTGAACTACTGAGTCTTATTGGAGCACCAGTTTTGGCAGGAGTCAATGTAACAGTGAACGTAATCTTCAATGAGACCTTGATTTCACCTTGTGACCAAGCGAAAGAGTGCATGGAAAAGTGTGTGGTAGGAAATCATGTGTAACATTGGGTGATGCACAAGAGAGTGAGAGAGACAATTTCATCATAAATCTGTTAAATATCAGCGTCAAGGGAAAGACCACATCTGACAGTCCTACTTCTGAATGAATTCAGAGCGTCAGAGTGATTCTACTTCTTTTCTGTGTCCTTGGACGGCACTCTTTCAAACTTAATTACCTGCAGTTAGGCCAATTAAGACAGCTACAGAAAATAAGTAGCGTGGTGGTTTGGAGGCTTTGAGCCCTGTAACTATTATCCCTGAATGCTTTTCTGTTATATTTATCCTGTTCACCCTCATCAGTCCCATAGACAGTTGCTGGAACTCCTTGAACAAGACATTTACACAAGGCCCCCAGTTTGTCTATTTATTTATTTATTTAGTGTTTACCTAGGTTTTCAAATTATGAAATGGAAGATAGATTTACTTAAAGAAAAACCCAAACCCCCACACCATCTGGACTGAATCAGGAATTTGTCAGTTTTACCCTTCTAGAAAATTGTTTTCTATTTTGCTCTTAAAACCTGTTCAAAGAGAAACTGACCTTTCTAGAGAAACCAATTATGTTTGGAAGCCCGAGCCAATATTTGGATGCTCTAATAGTTCCTATTGTTAAAAAATATTTTGGAAATATTGACCCTTCTGTAATGCACCGCCAACTGTGGGAGCTGGAAGGCTTCATACTGACTTATAACAGCTGAAGTCACACAAAATTATGCATTATGCTGACTTTCATTATCATATTTTATGTGGGTGTTTTTTCCCCATCAAGAAACCCAAGTAAATAAAACCCAAAATAAGGTAGTTTTGCACACAAAATATGCAGAGCTTTGGAGTGGACGTTTTATGTTTATAAGTAAGTAAAAGTTCCTTCTGAACTGTTATGTAATGTAAGAGCCTCCTGACTTAGAAAGCAAATTGGATTACACTTTTCTAATGTATTTTTCAGTAACATTTAAAAACTGGTTCCTTTTCCAAATGATGCAATAAAGAATATCAAGCTACATCTTCTAGAATATGAATTTTAATAGCTCTGCAAAGTTTTGATGTTACAGATTCAGATCACGCTTTGCTTTGAACACAGATTGTTTTTACCTATTCTTGAAGGATGTTGTTACTCTTATGGGGACTTTTAACAGAAGTAACAGAGAGACAATGTATGTCCAAGAGGAGAAAAATCATTTTTCAAAACAACAGTTTAGAAAAATCCTTTGTGATATCAGCAGTGAGGTACTTAAAGGCTTGTATTATTTATTCTCCCTGTTAAAATTTATTTCATGAGGCTTCAAGCCAGCATGATACATATGAGTGACATGTGCAAAAAAGTTAGGAGAGTTCCCCAACTAAACCTGTAGCTCTAAACCAATAAGTACAAACCCCTCTCACTCAGTCTTCACTGAGGCTCTAGAATCCACGTAGGACAGTTCTAGAGAGAAATATTCCCAGTATTCATCATCAGGGTCTTTTTTACACAAAAATTTCCAAAGACAGTGAGAGAAGTCAGTGGGAGGAGGGACAGTAACCGCTGTGGGAAGCTCCTAGAGAAGGTACCCTGCCAGTTTTGTCTTTGAAGGAGTACTTTACTTCCCCCACATCCCCCACTTTCCACCCTTAGCACAGGAGTTGGGACCTAAATGAAGAAGCCAGCTTTGGAAGTAAAACTTGTTTAATATGAGCTATGAATGGCAATGAAAACGTATGCTGCATAGCTATCATATAAAAGTTGCAGTGCGTATTGGTTCTCAGACTGTTCCCTTCACCATGCCGTTGCCGTGCCTTTAGAAACGACTAACATCTGTCACATGTTTACTCTTTTCCTTATACCCCAAGGGAAGAAGTGTGTGCAGTGAAATATTTTGTTTGTTGTATTTTATCAAATTTATGCCACATACATTTACTCTAAGTTTTTTGTACAAAGTAGGGTCAAAGAAGTGGTTTTTGAACTTGAAAGCTCTAATTGTTATTGGCTTTAGTCCTTTGAAAGATCTCTCCATGGACTTCAACGGCCCCTGGAGAAAGCTCATCTTTGTCAAGGACAAACCTTTACCTGCAGGGTAGACCGTTCAATTGAATGTTTAAGCTAAGAAATACCTGTTTGTGTTGAATATTGTAATATTCAGTGAAACTACTGATAACAACACAAATGCTCTAGCCAGGAGGATTAAAAAGAAAAGATAGCATCCCATGATAACTCAAACAAGGTTTATATAAATACAACTCCTAATATAACTAAACTCCAAATTCCTCTAAAAATAAGCAGGGGAAGAAGGAAAAAAATCTTAATGTTGGAAAGGCAGTCCTAAAAACATATTCAGCAAAATACTCCATTCAATACTAACCCAATGTTTTTTCTAAAGTTGCATTTTTGAACAGTGTTTGATATTTAAAGGAAACATTTGTGTATCTCATTGGAAATTTTTCAGTACGCAAATACCTAAGTAAATTTATAAACACGACTGTTAAATACCTTATTTCAAAGAGAAAGTAGATAAAAACAAATAAATCATTGTAATGAGATTAAAAGGCAAAACCCCCAGGGAAGGCTGTTTATAATGCATGCTAGAACAAAGAACAGGACTCTCCTTAAAAGATTAGTATATGCTTTAATTCCAGTGAAACTGAAAAATATTGCTGCTGAAAAACTAATGGGTAAAATTCTGTAAGAGATGTAACTCCTAACAAAGCAGCTAAGCAGACAGAAGCGGAATAACATTTCCGTTTCTCCAGGCTTCATTAAACAAGCATTAAAACCCTCTTAACACAGTCTGGCAGGAATAAAAAGTGGTTGCTGTTCAAATAAGTGAAGCCACATCCTCATAAACCCTTAAGGTATGAAACAAAATGGAGGTTTTTGGTTCTTTTCATAACAACTCATGATTTCTACCGCAATGATGGTGGCTTGGAAGGTATGGAGTAGAGAGAGTTTTTCCTTTTTTTCCTTCTAAATACAAAGTAGGACCTATGCCTAGGGGACAGAAGAAAGCTGGCCAGTGAACCACAGTAATTGTGTTGCTGAGTCTCTCACTGAAGTTTCAACTGAGCCTTGATCAACAAGGTATTAAAAAGCTACGTAACCCAAAGAGGTTCATATCCAGACTCTGCTCTTGTGAAAGCCTTAGTCTCAATTGGTGATTTCTGGAAGTTTCTTGGTGTATATAGTCCAGCTTTCAATAACTTGTAAATAAAAGAAGGGTATCAGGGGAGAGGAAAGAAAGGATTCAAGAAGCTCAAAAGTCCCCTCCAAGAATTTCCTTTTGATATTCACACTGAATACCTTCATTGCTATTATGCTGGTGTAAAAGAATGACAGACAAGATGAGAGAGAGTTTTGAACCAAAGTAATTCACCCTGACTCAGAAACATCTCTTGTTGTGGTAAGTTCTTACCCCAAACTGATGGAAGCTTTTCCACTGACTCTAATGCTCTTTGCATGGGGCATAAAAAGCACAGGGGCTGGGATAATAGAGTTCTTGCACCTTAGTTGTCAATTGGAAGCAACGATATTCTGTTTTTAATGCTGTTCAAAGACTACATTATCATATGCAAGCATCTAAGTCATGCAGTCGTGAGGATGATTTTTTGAATACGGCTTTGATTTTACTTTGTGACCTCAAGCTTTCAGTCATCCTCAGTCAGTGAGCCTGAAGATGTGTTTGGAACATCAGACCACATTAAGTGGGTGCTTCTGTACCATTGGGATCTGAGAGCTGAGCAACACACTGCTTGCTGACATTGTTAATAGACGTGTTAGCTAAGAGCAAGCATAACGTGGACTGAAATGGGGCAGAAGACAAGGTGATACCTTTGGTAAATATTTGATGAGAATGTGAGACTATTTCCATGAGATTACTGGCTGCGTGATCCTTTATCTATGTAGTAACATCACCATAATATTATTAGTTTTGCTGGGATTTGATTGGCATAGTTTGGCCTTGCTTTAGCAGAATCTTCCATTTCAGTTGGATGCAGCCAGCGTGGTGTGCCGTTTGCATGTGAGGGAATCCCTTTGCAGCCAATGGAGGAAAACAGGCACTGCTAGAACATAAAGCATTTTGCAGTCTCCAGTTTTTCTATCAATCCAGAGACTCAGTGACAGTCTTCTGTTTTTTTAAGTACCCGAGTTCATCCCTTGTTGCTAACATCAATGTACTACTACAGTCATATTTGAAGCTTGCCACCTATCCGGTTACGTTCATTAGTCCTTTTCCTGCCAGTACCCAATCTGTTTAATTTTGTACTTCTATTTTTCTGGGTGCATTAAGAAGCACTTCAAAGAAGCTCTTTCTTTGCTTTCAAAGGATTCTTTTGAACCTGTATAAAGGGTAAGCTTTTAAGTTGTAGACTTTGCACATAAAACCACATTTATGGAGTGCCTAATCTTTATCTTTGCACCCTTCGGACTACTTATCTATCATTGTTGTGTCATGCACAAATAGGCTGCCTTGGATGTGATGTCGTCTCGAGCTATTAACCTCTGCCATTGAATCTCTCTCAGTTGTTTCTCAGTTGGTTGTTGCGTAGCACAATACATAGAAAACTGTGTGTAAAATTTATTGATTGTCATAGGGAAATAGCGGCACTTATCTGTCAAAACTTAGTTGGCTTATATTTGGAAAGGAAAGCCCTAAAGATAATTTTTGTCTGAAAGTTTTCATCAGAGCTCTCTTTACAGACCTCATTCTTGTATTAGAAACATTGGAAATTTGTAATAATGAATTATAACATCAATTCCTATAGTGTTCCCATCAATGTGGAATCTGTACGTAGGATTTTAATGCAGGTGGACCCATAGCAATGTGATTTTTGATGTATCGTTGAAATGAGGCATCATTTCAAAGCAGAAGTGGTCAAAGCAATGAGAGAACTAATAAATAGTGGAGAACTGGTTATTTCTCTCTGCTTCACTCCAGCTCCTTTCATTTATGGAAGGGCTTAAGAGATGTTCCTCAATGTTTCTTAATTTTCCTTTTTTAAGATGGGAAAGAAACACAAGGAAACAAAAGCAACTTCTTTGCTGCCAGGGTGGTGGAGACTGGCCATACTATATTTCACGTTAATGGTACATTCAGTTCCAGATTAGGGAAAAGCCAAGAGTACCAGATTCTTGACACAATAGTGCTCTGCCGTATTTCTGTTACATGGAATAAAAGTGGCCAGTTATTGAAAGAGCTGTTCATCTTCTCTTTCCCTCTCTCATTATGCTGTCAAGGAGAGCACAGGCTCCTGCTGGGTAACTTTACTGCCTAAAGAGCTCTTCTTTCTACATCCCTCCTGACAGACAAGGACTTCTGAACTGGTCTGTCCTGTAGTACTTAGCAAAATAATGATAATGCTTTCAAAATGGCCCCTAGATACCAAATAATACCAATCTTCATAGTTCCCGTGGCTATTTCAGTATCTACTGCACTAACCTTGTGCTTCTCCCCGTTATGCTTTCACCTGGAGTTGGGCTGTCTGGTCTCTGCTCTCCAGCAGGTAGAAGAAGTAGCAAGTGGGACAGGCTTCTCCTCTCCCCGTGCCACCACTCAGAGATGCTCCAGAAAGAGCATATACTCTTGAAATGAAGTTTAATGAGGATGGGGGCTCTGACAACTTCACCTAGAACTGCCCTTCTCTTCAGCCTAGAGGTTGATTAGTTTTGGGGTATTTAGATGTGGTGTTCTGGTTTAAATGTTAAAAAAGACTATGTATCATCCAGGCTCCTATTTGAGGAGGGGACGAGGCTCACTTAATGATTTTTTCCTGTGTGAAAGTGAGTGCTGCTGCTATGTAAAGTTTTAGCCTAATATGAAGTTACAGCAAAGAAAGAGAAAGTAGGGAGCTGCCTTTTCAAAGTACAGTGAGCTACTCGGTAAAGGTGCAACCAGCAAATATAACTCTAAAGAGCATTTGTAGGCGATATGGCCAGATCTCCAAGCTCATCACTGATTTCTTTTCCAGGTAGACGTAGGGAGCTGGTGTACTTGCCATAGCCAGAGGTGCTGGAGAAGTGCAGTGCCATGTTCTGCACCAGCTTTACCAGCTGCAGATTTGGGAGAATACAGGGGCTTAATGATAGTAAATGTTAAGATGATAAAGACTTCTATAACTGAGGATGGGTCATGTGCCAGTAAGGCCATTTCCTGGCCAGCTGAAGAAGGTAGGAAGTGCTGCCCATCTGTGTTGCTCTACAGGAGCTTAGGTCAACTGGGAAGCCAGAAGCACCTCACAGTTGCTGGCTTGCCTGTCTGATACACTAATTTAGGTCCTATTACTCCCCAGTTCAACAGTCTATTGTATCTGAAATAATGGGAGTACTGTGGTATTGCTAGATGATGCAGGGACGGTTACAGCGATATTACTTATACTACTTCCATGCATACTTGATGCTTGCTCTGCTCTTTTAAACTACACCTATTCAAATTAAAGGTACTATTCAGTCGGAAGCACTGCATAGCTTCTTTATTATCTGAGTTAGGTTTGCACTGTAGATATGTATAACAGTTAAAAAAACCCCAAACCTAATGGAAAATAGTATGCACCTACATCATGGTAGAATTCACATTGATTTAAATAATTGATAAACCATTACTTTATCACTTTGCAGTTAGCGGAAATCCAGTCTGTGATTTTATTTTTCCTTTTTTTTTTTTTTTTATATATATATATTTATATCTCAGTTACAGGAATTGTAAAGGGGTGGGTGTGTGTAGCAGGGGCGTAGAACTGAGAGAGACAGCTTACAAAATCACAGAAACCCATTATTTTAAAAACAGTTTCTATCAACTCTAGAAGATATTAAACAGGAAAGAAGTGAAGTTAACTGCTTATCCTTCAAAACTACTGTAGTGGAATAAAAAATTAATGATAGATGAATACCATTTGCACATAAAGGTCTTTATAAATAGAACAGAGATACAGGAAGGAAAGGAAGGAAACTACGATAGCTCAATGGAAAAAGCAATTTTTTTTTTATGTTTTGCTTAGGAAGTGAAAGCGCAATCCTGCCAAATTTATTTGTGACTCTTTACACACTTTGAAACATATTTTAGCTCCCAAATAAGGCATTCAATTATTTTTGAAAGATGTAGCAAGATGTAGACCAAGCAGAGTCAAACAATGAAAAACAGGGAAGATGTGCCATGAACAAGGCTTGTGACAAATAAAATAGGTGTAAATTCTACCATCAACTCTAGGTACCAATTTATAACCCATCTGGCACCAAAGAGCTTCGTTATCTCTATGCTTTAATCTCTGCAGCAGCATGGATTCCATGTGGAAAGTTTTCAGACAAACTAAGATGTTCTGCACAGAGCTCATTACAGGTTTGGAGTCTTTTTATTATTATTGTTTGCAAAGAAGGAATTTTAAAGTTGTCCTAAGTACAGTTTCTTTTAAAAGAGCTAGAGGAAAAAACCCCAACTTTTTAGGAGGACGTGGAATAAAATAATAAGCAGTCATCATGTTTATACTTATGCACATGTTGTGTAGGAATCAGGAAGAGGGTGCATGTACAAGTAGGGCAAATTGCACCCCACACTGTGCAACACAATTTTTCAAAGTGTGTTTTGTTTTCTTGTTTTTCTCAATTAAACACTGCCTAGCTGTATAATGCTAGAAACCGTATAGGAGGTATGGGCAGAACTTGGCAGGATTTGACCCTGGGGAGGAGAGATTGTAGAATTGCTTTCGTTGCGAACCTTTGTGTACAGAATGAGAGGAAAACCCAGGGATGCTGAATGCTCCTAGCCACAGAAATGGGAACTATTTCATGACAGTTAAGACACTGGCTTTACAAATACTGCATAAAAGGCAGGTGGTCTTATAGTAGTTGTAGTGAGAAATAAAAAGATTCAATCATCTTGAAAGAGCTTTTCATTTTTATTTTTTATTCTAGCCACCCATGAGAGTGGTAATGAGATCTCCAGTGCTAGGTCTTTTGAAATTGTTTTTAGAAGCAGGTTGTAATTTAAAGAAAATAAGGCTGCCAAATTGTTCTGATGCTTTGGCTGCTGAATATTATCTGTTCCAGAGTCCCCTGAAGTCTCTGGGCATTTCTAAGGACTTCTGAAGCTGTTCCTCTGTGCTCTTTTAGAAGTAATGCCATTGCCAAACTATGGACTGCACAGAAATCCGTAGTTCATGTCACATAAAGCCGCTGACAGGTCTGAAGATGAGTGAGTGACTTACAGCCTGAGACTGTAAAGATTTGTGCATGCTCTCAAACCTTGAACCGCAGTGAGAGTGCTGCCAATGACCAAGCTGCCTTTTATTTGAAGTCGCACATTATGTCAGGTCATATTGGATCCTAACTGAGATAAGAGATGAACCCATTCTTGTTTTGCAGTGTTGAATTGCTCTTGAGGTCAAACAAGATGTCTTGAAGTCAAAATTGCTCTTGAGGTCAAAATTCAGGGGGCTGAATTTTTCCGTTCTTTTTGCTGAAAATAGTTGGTCCAGCAGGTTGGGCTGGTAGCCGAGTAGTAAGGTCCACAATCACCACCTTCCCAGTAGATTTTGACCTGGCACTTGTGAATTCCCTTGTGGCTATTTGATAGGAGAATGTTGGGTTTACTTTTCATGACTTTTCGTTTGGTTATTTTTCATTTTCTGGAGGCTGTTCAGTGCAGCTCATGTCTGCACGTTTGCAAGGAAGACACTAATTTATTTAGGAAATTGTAAAAAGCGAAGGAAAAGCATCAGATTGCGCTGTAACATTAACAAACTGCATGGCTTTCAACAGGCACTCAGGGAGGGAGCATTTGCTAATGTCAGGGTAATTTTTAAGATAGCACGTAATTTCACCATTGACAATTTGAGGTAAAACAGTGAATGCAAATATACCTCCTTCAGAAAACAAAACTGGAATGACCTAACAGGGTTTCAGAGCCTCTTGACAAAAAAAGCTGTGGCAGGATTTGTCAGCTCTGGAAAGAAACTGAAAAATGACTGCTTGAACATTTTGGCAAAGAGGAGAAACTGTTGAAAACAAGTCTATATTCTAAAAATGTTAAAAGGCTTTCCAGTTGCCAGCAATGATAATTAAATTAAGCCATGAAGGAGTATCTTCTGCCTTTGATGACCTCATTCAGAGTTAATTGTGACCGGACTATGTGGTTTTGTGGAATGATCCTGACTACAGTGTTGAGTAAGGACAGCTGGAAAAAAGCCTGTTTTTCATCTTGACATCAGTTTTTCTGGCTAATATTTCCTTCCCTGTTTTTTATAGAAATGGGATGTGTGTTTCAATTTGGCTATCTATTTTTCTAGTGGCAGCTTCTTATGAATATGATACAATGTCAGGCATTTCACACTGAATGTGCTTTGCATATGCTATGCCCTTGAATTTGGGCTCCCATCCTTCCCCTAAGAAGTAGAAGAAAAACTCCACACAGCCCACCTCTTGTTCTGAAAAACTCTTTTCAGGAAACTTGAAAGGCTTTTAATTCTGCATGGGCTCTTTCCTCCCCCCTTTATTTTATTTCTTCTTTCATAGCCATCAATGCCACAGTGCTCCAATAAGTATTTCTAAAAATAAAATCTGCAAATTACAGGCCTTGGTTTACCACAGTGTTGCAAACTGTCATTAACAAACAGTCTTCAAAAGCCACTGGCTCTGCAAGCCATGAGGTAGCTTAAGTCCATAGAACTGTATTGTTCTCTTCCAGCGCTCCCAGTCACGGTATATGTTAACTAGTTGGGTTTTTTTAAAAATACTTACTTGTTGCTTGAAGATGCTCCATTTTTGTCAGCAATGAATTGTTGTTCTGTCTATCACTCCCATCTTTTTCCAAAGAATATATGACTTAGAGGATGAATAATCCTCAGGACATGCTCTTATTACAACTTCAGTGAAGTTTTGGCATTTTGTGCTTGCTGAGACTTAGTGCTCTGCTTCACACACAGAATAACACAGCAGTGATGTGTTCCTCCCCTTGAAATCCAGTATGGGGTGATGCATCGCTGGAAAAGAGATCAGAAGTATATTTTTCTGGGTGCCCTCATTTTCCCCACCCTGTATGTGATTCATATGCAAATTATGTGTAGGCTAGTTTTCAAGGCTTTCCTATAAAGTTGGCTGACTTAAATAATTTTACTCATCTAAGTAGAAGTCTGGGTATACTTGAAAAGGTGGTGTTGGTTACTTCCAGCTAAAAATGACTTTGCCAAATTGCTCTTTCGGTTGGGGTTAAGATCACCTGGTCTTCTTTGGCAGGCAACTTGGTGCTGACTTGGTCAAGTGCTGGGATTGGAAGAGTTTCAGAGAAGCCATAGTAGCCATACATAGGAGACCTTTGAATTAAAGAACATTCCCAAGACTTAAACACCTTCGTCCGTACCCTGTTTTATATGTAGCTCACACAGACCTAGAGATCTTGTTACTTTCACGTCCCATCTACCACCAGCTGCCAAGGCCTATCAGAGCCTTTTTAAGAGGGACCTGAGGGCAGATGATTAAACACTGCTGACATTGATTGTAATGGCCAGCAAAATTGGACATGATATTGAAACTCCTGCCTTGAGGACTTATTCTCTACTTGCAATAAGTCCTGTGGCTTACGTGCCTAACCCCTCTCTCAGTATACAATTTGTATGTTGTCTTTTTAAACTTTATTTTCTTTGTCAAATTTTGCACTTCTGCAGCTGTAGTCATTCTCCTGGAGGTGTCCCTGACCTAAACTAAGGAAAATACAAAGAGAGGACAAAATAGCATTTAATATTAACTAAACTGTGAAGAAATGAAGCATTTAATATGGGACTTCGATAACTAAGTTGAAAACCTAGATCCCCAAAGTGTCTATTGCATCGCTGCGAATTCCATGTGTCAGCAAGGAAGGATGAAGGGGTGTGTGCATGCTTTGTTTTTTTCTGATAACCATCTGTTTTATTGAAAATATATGGCCTTCCAAAGTTTAAGACCCAGTCCCCCTTCCCAAGTGATTGCCTAACTAACTGCTAAGCTAGAGCACTGTCTTTCTCTGGAAGACTGCAATATGTGTATAATGCATACAAGACCTTCAGTAGCATCAATTACTGATGTACCGCGTTGTCCAGGTGTGGTACTTGTTGTCCTCCTCAGACTAGGTTCAACCTGTCCAAGAAAAGGAGAGAATTAAACTCAATTCTCTTATATAAAGCCATAGCTTTAACCATTGACCTATACAATGAATTTTATACGTGATTTCCATTTCCTTCTCTACCATGTTTGGAAAGAAAGGCTGTCACCTTATAGCTGTCTCACTAGCTCTTTTGTTAGTTTGTTTTCTAAATGAAGGACATTTTAAGTATTTATTTTCAGGAGGAACTTTCGAGCTGTGAGTCCTGAATAGATGCACATTTGTCATTATAATGACATGAAATACTTTTTGTTTTGATAAGAGCGGGGTTTACAAACTAGCCCTTGTTCTAACCTTTTCTGTAGGCAATGCTTAGTCAGGTGGTGAGAATCATCCTGTGTTATAGGAAATGTGGATTTCTAATGCAAAGCAATTCAATCCACTATCAGGCCAGGTTACTTCAACATTCAAAATTTTGATGTCAAAGTCCCTTTGTAGATCTAGGCCTTATTCTTAATTGGCCAGAGGCTGTAGAAAATAAAATGCAAATAGGGATCGATTTGAAAAAGCTAGTCTTTTTTTAAACTAACTTTTGTTATTTATTTAATGAGTAGCTGTTATTTATTGGATTATTATGAATCCTTACTAGTAAGAAAAATGAGGAGTGGGTGATGAAATCTTGTAATATACCAAATGTTAGACAAACTATTTCCCTTGAGAGCTTATCAACTAGCCTTATTCCAAGAGGCTGTGAAATATGCCTGTGTACTTTATCAATGTGTTATTTTACAATCCCTAGAATGTATTTCTTTAGAAATAGCACCTAATGATGAAAACTGGAGGGAAGAAGCATTCGCTGACATTGCTTCTTGAATTGTGTGAGTATTTTTCGTCGTAATACAGAAAAAAATACGTGGCTTTTCTTTGGAGTGCTCACATTAGTAGTCAGTGGGAGTACTACCTATGTAATGCTTAATCAAGTTTCAGAATTTGGCTTAAGGACGCATTAAGTTTTTTTAATTAGACTTTTTATTAATAGTATTTTCTGATTGTAGTGCTTTTGCTTGTTTGAGTAGAGGTAGATTCATATCTACCTGCACATATACATACACTTCTGTGTGGATAATAAGTAGCCACATAGGGTTGTACTGAAATAACAAAATTGATACAGGTGGAACAGTTGTGCTCTCTGAAAGTAATGGTTATGTGATTCAATTAGCTATGTTTCAGTTGGTGAACATCTAAAGAAAACACGTACTTTCTAATTCTGCTATTTAAACACTGAAATGTTTAAGTTACAATGGGTATTATAGTATACAGGATGCAATTTAGTTTGAATTAGCATTTTGTAACATAGTATTTTTATTCCAGCAAATCAATAAATTGTATACTTACTTCTCTTTAGCATGAATGATTCTTGTCAGATTTTAGGAAAATTGACAGTATGAAAAAATTAGCAAACTTCAAAGGCTACACTGCAATAGGAAAGATGACGAACACATTTGTGATTAGACTAGAAAGATATCTGAATGTTGATGACTGCTTTTACATGAATTTGAGAATGAGAACAAAGTAATTTGATCCATCTTATATATTAAAAACCACTTAGCCTTAAAAATTAAAATTTAAAATTCACTCTCTACAATAAGTTCAATATGGTAGTTGGAAAAATTAGAAATGATGAAGCTTCAGATATTTATTTGAGTTGTATAGAGCAGAAAATGCCATTTACTGAGCCTGAAAAACTGTGCTCAAGTTTTGCATTTAGCAAGGCATCACCAAAGTTGCTAAATTCTATCTGAATTATCTCTTTTTCAACTCTAGGTGTTAATCATATATATATAAAGACAAACAAGAAAGAATTGCCTAAAATTCAGGTGGGGAAACGTTGCGGCACAATATCTGAAATTATCTCTGGCTTAATGAAAAATTAGTGCAGCATATTTGACTTTAAAATTTGTGTTTTCAGAATGTTTTCCTTTATGATTTTTTGCATGAAATTCATGAAGACTTGGAATGAAATCTTAAGATTTTTCTTGAGTGAGAGAAAAGGCTTGTAAGCACAGAACATTTTTCTACTCTCCCATGTGTGTGGCTGTTGAAGCACAGCTGGAGCTGCAATACTGTAGACAGCTAGACCAGAGAAGCTCTGTAAGCACAGAAGAGGAAGAAAACCCAAGTTCTTAGCATTTTGCTGGACTTGAGTAGGTACAGCACCTTCTTTTCACCATCTGCTTGAGAAAAGCTGTAGACTCCCCATTAGCGACCCATGGTGTAATGCACGGCTTGTGTTAACAAGTCACAGTAGCTGTGTTGGTAGTGGAGATCCCCATCGTCCCTCATCACCCTCATTATCACTGGAATGCTGAGGGCAGCTGTACACATCTCTTATTCCTCCCCACAGCTGTCCTAGCCTTAAAAATAAATAAATTTAAAAAAAAAAGAATCATCATGAGGCCTCTGTAAGGATCCAAACATCAGTCCTGGTCTACTTTCTGAGAGTTAGAAAGGCAACCATTTCAGTCCAGCACAGAAGGTCTCCTTTCAGCGGGGCATTCAGAAACATGGAGAAATCAGTTTCTATCTGCTTAGCCATTCCTGGTCCTGCCAAGCACAGCATCCAAAGAAGCACGGGCTTCAGCAGGGCTTCCTGACAAGGTTAGACACTTCCTAGCCGAAAGTAGAAATTGGCAGGCTTCTGAAGGCTGGGCCCCAGGTGCTGAAATTAAGGATGATGTTTCTCTTCCTTCACATTATGAGGCATCCATCTACGTGTGGGAAGGCTTCTTTGCCATCCTTGACAGAATAGACATCCAGATTAGACACATGATCTATGGTGTTTTTTGGGTTTTTTTGGTGGTTTTTTTTTTTTTTTCATTTTTGGTTTTATTTCTATCTTTATTTATTTATATACCTAACTTTTACTACTATATCTGTTGACACTTCAGTTTCCAAATTTGAAGAATCAGTTTACACTTATCATGATGCATGTTGGAATTATAGAGGTACAGATTAACATTTTCTATATTTCTACACTGCATAGTGTTTCTGTATTTCTACACTGCAAAATGAAGTGTTATTTTCAGAGTGGGGAGGGGGGAGACTGGGAAAGTCCTATATTCTGGCAGGTTACTGACTACTTTTATTTATTATTTGCAATACTACTAAAGAAGCAATAATATTTCTCTATATTTTATTTTGTTAGATTATTATCAGTTCTGTTGTCCTTCGTCTGTTCTGATCTTCCCTGTGTTCTCCTTCATTATGTTGCCTGTTTTTTCCATTGATAAAGAAATTTATGTGTATTTTCAAGTTGTGTGTGTTCTCCTCTCTTACATGCCTGGTCTTCTAAAAGAATTGTGGCAGCACTGGGTATAAAACCAGAGATCTGATGCATTCCTCACAAAATGTGTTGGATATCAGATGTGGTATGCTGGACCTGGTGATGATTTCAAAACTTTTTCAGTCTTGTTCATGGAAGAAAATAGAGCAGTATCTACTCGCCTTAAGTATACACTTAGTAAGTGGAGATAAAAATCACACCCAAAAGCTTCAGTGTTTACATGTTTAATTTTGTGATCTCTACTGAGTCAAAATTGTTAACGAAGATTTTCCAGCAAATGTATATTCTTCAGTTTATCTGGAATACTGTGCAGTGATAGTCATCAAAATATGGTAGATCTTAATTTTCACTATGTATAGCTTGTCTCAATAATTTGAGAAGGTGGGAATGGCTTGCCCATCCAGGTATTCATTCATAGCTTCCTCGCATGCCTGTGGAGGACCATTTCACTCTGTGCCACTCTGAAATTAACTTTTTTCACTCTGAAATGAACAGTTCTTTTTCTGCTATTCTGCTATCTGCTTTTTCTCTATCCTGCTCTAATGCATCTCTGTTTTGGACAGCAGATGAGCCAGGAACTTCTTTAGGCAAGTAGCTAGCAAGACCATCTAAATCCCTTTGAAAGCAATGGGATTTTTTTTTTGCAAGGGCTTAGGGCAAGTCCTAAAAGTGTAACTGGATGTATTCATACACATGAATACATGATTTACTGTATTTGAATTATATGCATTTTTTCCCAATGACTCAGGACAGGTGGATCTTCACAGTCCTGGTCCCCAGGTTATCGATAACAAGAGACATGGGCCCACTGATACAATTGTGCTTGTTTCTAGTGATGTGCAAAAAGTTTGTGATGTGAATTTCTGAAAATATAGACATATTCCTTTTTTAATCACTGATGTTCATTTTCTGGACTGCCATTTTTTGCTGGAAAAGTGTTTCTGCAAACCAGTACGTACCTAGGAAAAAACAGTCTTGATAGGTTGAAAGAAAAACTCTTAATAGTCTTTTTGCAGTATCTCCTACTGCTGATGTACCAGAGAATGTAAACTTATAAGCAATTTTCAAAGCGCATAGATTTAATTTTCTAGAACTGATAGCTTTAAAAGTGTAGTTTGTATCAGTGCAATTTTAACAAAGGCTGCTTACTCTAGTTACAGAAATGAATTTATCAGTGACACTGTGTTAAGAGTGAGTAAAGGAGAAAAATGTTGTCGTGGTAATTCTCTTTTTTTTTTCTCCAATTAATGTATGTTTGACCTTTAAAATTTTCCTTTATGAGAGAGGGAACTGTTCAAAGTGAGTAATATTTACAATGCAGTGCATCCTTATGCATTTTATTGCTCTCCTGACAGGAGAGAAATATCCAGCATTCTGATTTTAGTTTTATACTTCATTTTAAAACAATCTTACTTAGATACCGTTGGTGATATCTTCAGACAGTCTATCCCCTCTACTGTCTTTCAGTTGTTACTTTCTTCTGCAGAGTGGCAGAAAAATCCATTTCTATTTTAAAGCAAAAGACAGTTAAAGCAAGGCAAAAGTTTAGCTCATTTCCCTTTCCTTCTCTTTGCAGTTGGTTCAAGCTTTTAGATCACGGTTGGTAGGATCACACCTCAGGACAGGTAGATCTTCACAGTCCTGGTCCCCAGGTTATCTATAATGAGACATGGGCCCACTGATACAATTGTGCTTGTTTCTACAGACTTCCTGGAGGTGTCGTGTTTTTCGTCTCCTCCGATGTATAGTCAGGACATGGCCGTAGGTTACATTTGGAGGCCAGGTCCATGTACTAGATCTTAAGTCATCCCTCAGCTATCCAAGGATTTCAAAGATCATATAGCTCCTTTCCAACACCTCAGATCTGTGTAAATCAGTAGAGATTTTGAAATCTTGAGAAAACTCTTTGTAGTAATTTTTTTCCCACTCATTTCTCCTTTGTATTCGGGGCGGTCAGTGTAGCGCAAGTGATGCTGCTGGTGAGGAATGCTTAAGATAGAAACAGGTGGTGGCGGAACTCTCACAAGAGCGTATTGGCAAGTGTTTTCTGGTATAACATTTCAGATCCAAGATAAGTTTAGAAGAAGTTCAGGGCAAACAATGTTCCCATAGTAGTATATTCTGATGGAAGCGTATTTACTCATGGTTAACTGGATAATAGAATAAAATCAGAAATATACTAACACGGCACTTAAATGAGGAGGCTGTTGACGTTCTGTGTCATGACAGCTCTCAGAGTAGCTGCACTTGCTTCATGGTTATTCATATCTATATATAGATCTTTAGATTTTTTTTATCAGAAATGCAAAGGTGTTATTTTAGGTGTTATCAGAAATGCAAAGGTTAATGTTAGTACAAAGATCCCAATCCCACAACTGCTGTCTGTATGCTGCTGAAGTTGAATATTTGAATATTTCCATTTAAATCCACTGAATTACTCATGGCGGTGAAGTTAACCACAGGTATGTATTAGTGGAAGCAGGCTAAAGTCTGAGTTACCAGGAAAAAAAAGCTGTTGATAAAATATTTTGACTGAATAGAGACCACATAGAAGTTCATCTGAGAGGCAGAGGCTGTCATTAACATGTCAGTGTGGGAAGAGCCTCATCCACAGTGAGCCATAATACAGCTTTTATGAGCTAAGCAAATCCTACATACTTGTGAATGAAGGAGATACACTGCGGCTGCTGCTTCTAGTAGTAGTTTTAGTTTTGGGTTGAACGGCTGACACGAAATGCTCCTCCACTAATGAAGACTTAGATCACTGGGGACCCCTTTCCGAGGTCGGGACCTTGTGCGCAGTGAGAAGGATGGGTGTTCTTCGTAAACAAATGAATGGACATTGCAGATACTCCCTGTGACGGCAGTCTAAACTTTCATGTGCCAACTTAGTTTAACAGAAGTTATATATAAATATATAGGTTTGGGTATACTCACATTGTACATATATAAACATCATAGACTCCTCTTTCCCTTTCCTTTTTTTCTTTTTTTTCTCTTTTTTTCTTTTTCTTTCCCCTTTTCCCCTTTTCCCCTTTTCCCCTTTTCCCCTTTTCCCCTTTTCCCCTTTTCCCCTTTTCCCCTTTTCCCCTTTTCCCCTTTTTTCCTTTTTTTTCCCTTTTCCCCCTTTTCCCCCCCTTTTCCCCCTTTTTTTTCCTTTTTTCCCTTTTTTCCTTTTTTCTTTTTTCCCTTTTTTTTTCCTTTTTCCCTTTTTTCCCTTTTTTCCCTTTTTTCCCTTTTTTCCCTTTTTTCCCTTTTTTCCCTTTTTTCCCTTTTTTCCCTTTTTTCCCTTTTTTCCCTTTTTTTTCCCTTTTTTCCCTTTTTTTTCCCTTTTTTTCCCTTTTTTTTCCCTTTTTTCCCTTTTTTTCCCTCTTTGTATAGATGTGGTACTTTCAAGATCTGCAAAGGGCTTTTGAAACAGTAATGGCAATTATTGTTTCTGCTATGGTATAATTTAGACATTTTGTCCACTACAGCTGCTGAGGGAGTTATGCTGGGATTTTGTTTAAGGAATCCAAATACTTCATAGTCTTTAGTAAACATTGCTTCATTCAATGTTCTGTAATAAATATTTTTAGGATCTCTTAAAAATTAATTACAAAAGCAGGTAAACTTGAACTATGTTAGTGTCTGTTCATTACAATAAAAGGAAAACAGGTATCTTCTGCTTCCTTTCTAATTAGAAGGGGTTGATTTCTTTTAAAAAAGTTTGCACTGTTTTATTTTTTGTGTTATTTGTGAAATGCTTGCTTAGGTTTCAAGCAGTTCAGCTAATATTTAGAAGAATAAAGATAACATCAGTTATACCTACAACAATTCTGGTGTTATTTGTTTGCAGAGTGGCAGCAAAAATTGATGGTTTCCTTGTGATGCAGCAGAGCTCTGCTGCCTTTGTGTTTGTGCTAGAACAAAAGTTTTCTTAAAGTCCTGCAATATTTAGATACTCAAGGGGTCTTTTTTTCCCTGTTGTTTACTTTTTCTCTTTCTTTACTTCCAGCCTGCGAAGTTGTTCCTTTTAAATTTTTGGCAATCAACACAAATGAAAGCAGTATAAGTATCTCAAGGAGCTCTGTTCAGCCTTGGGTTTTTTTAAGGCTCAAGCATCTTAAATAATTCAGATCTGTGGAGCTTTTATGTAGCTTGGTATGAGTCTGAAAAGCCTGTTGGAACTGAAGTGTTTAGAGACCTTCTCAATTACTTGTGTACAGGGGGGCTCCTCTTTTTTCCCTCTGTAAACACCAGCTATGTCCACTGCCTGAAGAATGGCTGCATGCATGCCTCCCAACTTCTTTTTTTGTCAGCCACTCCAACCACCCTGGCATGTTGTAGGCTTTTATCTGACGGTTGGATTTTCTTTTTTAATTTTTTTAAGCTATAAAAGTTCAGAGCATGAGACTCTTTTGTCAGGCTTTCAACATCTGCAGTGCTGCGCAGCCTGGGAAAGGCAAATCTGAGGCTGTGGAAGGAGTAACTCCACCTTTTCCTTGTTTGTGTTCTCCCACTTTGCTGTTATTGGGAGAATGGAGATAATTTGGCGTTTTTACAGACTTACAGCAAGTATTTCCCATTGTTCTTTGGGCTGGGGGTTGTATAGCATTGCACATTTCCTTGTAGGTTGCTTGGTATGAAGAGACTAGTGTCTACAAGCCTTCTGCCAAGTGGCTGCTATCCTTATGTTTCTTAACAATGGGAATATTTTTGGTGCTGCAATCTGATAGCAATTTCCAGTCAAAATAGCATTGATTTATATTGCCTTCTGGATGTTCTTTTGTCTTGTATATGTTGTTCATTCTTACAGAACTGGTCCAGCAGCTCTCAAGTAAGGACGAACTCCATTTCTCACTTGCGACATTGACCAAAGTATTATGTTCTGTTGAATATAGATGTCTGCTATCTGCTCATACTTTAAAAAAATAAATCAGCCTGTAGCTAATTTCTGGTCATTTAACTCTGACCAGTTTAGGTTTCTTATTTCTGTAGAAACTGTTCCTATTGCATGACTGAGTAGTTCTGTATTTTTAGTAGTCAAATGGGAGTCTTGGTGGTTAATGGAGTTTGTTCCTTTTGCTTACCTCTACACACACATATCTTTCTTCTGAGAATGCCCTCAAGTACTGGTTGGAAGTGCAAACCCACCTCAATCTAATTATCTGTGTCAAAGGCATGCTGGCTTCCTCAGCATTGTGATGATCTCTCCAGCACAAAGGTAGATGAATTTACAAATCTTACTCTTTATGGTATGGATGTTGGCTCTATCCTGCCTAAAACTTGGTTTTCTACATAGGTCAGCAGGCCCTATAGCAATTTCATCTCTTTCGTGCCAGAACAACTTTCTTTGGTAGTAAAATGCTGTTTTGTCCTGTTTGCTTTAGCTTCTGATCAAGAACAATACATTAAAAAAACCACAAACTGTGCTGTGTTGAAGCACTTCGTATTATGTTAGAGGGGCCAGAAAGGGGAATTTGTCCCAAACACTTAATTAATATAAAAGTGTACTCTGGTTTCCATTTTATACGCTTTCATCATATTTGCTATAGTAGTCATTTCATTTAAGCTTTGTTCCAACAAATGTTAGTCGCGCACAGATTTTTAGGGTCAATTTGTTCAAATCATTTCAAGTAAAGCAACAACAACAAAGTGTATTTCTGTCTTAGTGGTTAGTCAGACAGCAAAGTAAAGCTGCGTACCTTAGCTTTCACTCTTTTACACAAATTCCGTGTCAGAATTAGCTGAATTGTACACCTTTCTGGTTATTTTCCCCGTTGTGTGGGGATGGAACAGCATACTCTGCCTCAGTCCTCCAGCATGCCTTGTACATACTCTTCCTAACCACACTTATAAATGTAAATTTTATGCTATTATTCTCTGCTTCTGCCAGAGTGCTTCTATTTGGAATGTGAATTAAGTTTCTACAAACTGTACTCTCAGGTAACTGTACGTGGAAAATAGCTGGGCACAAAGTCCCATGAAGAGTACGATAAAAGAAGAGAGCTTTTCCTTCTCTGAGCTTATGTTTTAGTAATTTTCAGGTTTACAAATAGAACTAGTCATCACAGAGTTTTAATTTAACTATGATTGTTAGTCTATAGTGCTCTTTTAAAACATTGCAGTCTTTTTTTAAAGAAAAAATCTCAGAACATTGGAAAATCTAACAGTGCTCGGAAGGAGTGGAAAAGGTACCTGCTTTTTCTCAAAGCCACATGAACGAATAGTAAGAGACTGCAAAGCTGTACTTGAAATGTAAATATATAACTTTTCTCAGAAATGCTGCAGTGGGTGTGAAACAATGGATCATTAATTAAAGCGCATGAATAGTCAAAACCAATTAGAACTTTAGAGGAGATAAAGTGGATCTGTTCTATAAACTAAAATTGAGTTGAGAATTATATCAGCACTACGGGCACTTGCTGTCCAACCTGAAGTCGTGAATTTATGGAGCATATCAGAGTGTCAGTTACAGCACAAAAATTGTTTACAAAACAGAACACATGCATACTGTATGAGATATATAACATTAAGAACTATTAGTTACAGCTGTGAGACTGGAAAAAACAGGTAACTCTATTTTAGTACCTATTGCCTAGAAACACTAGCATGTAATGGCTGTATCTTACAGAAACAGAGAAACCTGCTCCAAACATTGTGTGAACCAGGGGGATGGCTTATTCTCACTTTCAGACATTTTTGGATCCTTCATAGTGCAAAAACTTCACTGCTGGTTTTTGTCCAGAAACAGTATTGTCAACAATTACATATATGCATATTTTCCCCTCTCTTTTACCTACTAAAACAAATTTACTTCCTTTCTGATTCCTTTGTCCATTTTTTCCCACAGAAAGATATCTATGATATCCATAGTATCTTGAAGTTTTCCAGCTGATACTTGTCCATTTCACATGGAAGATGTCTGGGGGATGGCCTACTTTTTCAATTTACTTAAGGACAGAACTTTTTTTGCTGAGATAAAATTCTGACCTCACCGTATCGACAAAAATATGACCCTTAGGGTCATGCTTACCACTATTAAATGTTGCAAGGGTAGACCATCTTATTAGACAAAAGTTGTTCCACTTTCCTCTAGTTAAATTGGCAGAAGGTTAAACCTCTGCAAGTTTAAAATGACCTTGAAAAAACATGTCTGTGTATCAAGTGCTTGACAATCAATTGGCTACTGCAGTGATTATGTAGGTTACCTTGAATATAGCAGAAAATGCTATCCTGAAGTTTTCTACCCTATTCCCTGAAGGATAAAATAGTAAAATAGCTGAAAAGGCTCAAAATACAGCAAAGGGAAATGGCTTATTTGGAATGTGGAGATGACCAAACCAATTACCATGGTCTGAAAGCCAGATGCAGCAAAGCTTAAAGGTTATTCTAATTGGTTATTAACCAAACTATGTGAATGCCTGCACAGCTCCAGTATCCAGAGCTGTTATGACATATTTGATGTTGAGACATATTTTGGTGTCTCAAAATTATGCAGCATATTTGTACCTCTCCCAGAATGTACATATAGAGAAAATAAAATCCCATCAAAAAGAAAAAAAAAAACAAAAGCAACTTCCCTTGATATATTTAAGAGTGTAAAAACATTTGGCTAAATCTATGCACAAATTCCAAGTGGTCCTCTGTATAATCCTGTGTTTTTCCTCTCATTAACAACACTGCATGCATTCTAGCCAATCATGGGTCTGATTCCTCCCCAGAGGTCACAAGTATGGATGTCAAATTCTGAAAAAGGCATCTATACTCCCTGGATATTCAAGTGTGAAAAAACCCAGATGCTTCTAGAGTGTAAATGGTTTAAAGAAACTGTTTTTCTCCAGGGTAGCCTAGGGTGAGTACTTGACATGTGGGCAGATACTGTGTAAACAGCTCATGTTGAATAAGATGAATCCTACCTGAGAAATTTGCCTTCAGAGAGGCTTCTCTCTTCATACTCTTACTTCTGCTTTAAATCTACCACGCACTGTATCTTGACAATATTTCAGTATCTGCTTTCTTTTGTAACTTTCATCAGCCTTGATTCCTTTGTCCCTTCCCATTCACCCTCTCCTCTGCTATCTCTGGTCAGTCGGCTGTTCTCTGGGAGCAGAAGTGTCCTCTTCTGCATGTTCTCCTCCCTTAGTTGGAAAGTACCCAGTGACCTAAATTGTTGTTTCTGTGGGCATCTGACCCGCTGTCAGCCATAAGAGAAGAAAAGCATCAGGCTAGTTGGTAAAGTTGGATGGCATCATAGGTCTGGCATAGTAAACTGAGAAGTAATCTATGAACCACATGCCTTTGCACACTGTTTTTGAATTCTCTTTATCAACAAACTGCGTACTGTTTTGATGTTTACCTATCTTGTGTAAGAAGGTATATTGCTGAAACAGAGTCCGAGTCAGGCACTCTGGTGGAGTATTTTCAAGGGGTATTACCTTGAAGTAGAGTCTGATGCACAGAACGTCTTTCAAATGACTGGATGTGCATGGATGCCTGGCAATGTGTTATGCCTTGATGAGACATTAATTTGCCTGGGGTAATATTCCGTCCCACTTGTGCCAGGGGTTTATCTGGATGGAATTTCAAACCTTTCTCAGTGGTTATATACTGATCATCGCATTTTGCTGTCATCTGTGATTTACTGCTACTTCGACTGCAAATGTGCACTAAACTGCAATCACAAATACCTGCTTTCACTGCTGAGAGGTGAAAGGAGGGTGTTGCTCAAGGAGCTTTCCAGAGGGCAGGTAATAGCTTATCTGCCACCGAAGGGAAATCAAATATACTGTCCCAGCATAAAATTCTTTGCTGAGGAGAATTTCTAGATTGTCTTTTAAAGGCACATCTCTCCCTTGGAGGTTTTCAGGTGTACAAGCTTTTCCACTCTGAATCTAAATCAGCCAGCTACTTACTTTTGTCAGAGATTGACAAGACCTTCTGAGTTCTGTCTAAAAATACTCCTGCACTGCAAAGGAATTTTAATCAAGGCCTCTCCTATTGTTTGGTTTACCTTTAGACCTAACAGTCCTATGGATTATATATTTTGTCACTGTTACATGGAAATGATGAAATTACTTACTCTGTACTAGAATGTCATAAATTACATCTCACTTTCATGAATAGTTTTGGGAGGGGAGGGGATGTCTGCTCCAGACATTATTAGTCGTTATTCTGGAAGTGGATGATTGTATTCCAAGATACTTTTTAGTTATTTTTTTTCCCCAAAAAATGTCTAGTTGTGATTTGTGCAGCTTCAGCTATTCAAGACGATTAATGAACAGATATAAAGACGTGGCAGAATCTGAAATTCAGCATAGTTCTGTACTAAGTCTTCAATTAGAAACTTCCCCTCCCTTTTGCTAGTGAGTCTTTGGTGTAGCAATAACATTTACGTCAGCAAGCACTTTCAATGGCTTACTTCACCAGTCTTTTTTCTTTCTTTTATCAAATACCTAGTTATGAACTGCGTGCCCGTATGTAGCATTGTAATACCATCAACACTTCACTTCTCATTTTGAACTCATTATGAGTTGTCATGGGGCCTATTTATGTATGTAAGACTTTTTGCAAATTAACAAAATGGGTTGTATCTCATCGGCTTTCGAATATATCTGGTTGAATGGAGATGCCAGCCATTTCTACAGTGACTTTTAAGCCACAAGCATATACTCTTGTTTTAGATATATGTTTTTGATTTGTTTCTTTTTCTAAGATTCTAAGCAGTATCTTCTCTGGGTCTGCTCTTCAAGTTGCCTTAGTACAGTATCCCCACTCACATTTGAGATGTTCAAATTGGCATTCACCGCGTAGGTATTGACAACAATGAAAGTATTTGCATATGAAAACTGCAAAAGAGCATGACCTTCTGCTTCAGCAGCAACTGGCACACTGTAGCAGGATAACCAATAGGTATGTAATTGCACTTCATTATGTATTCCTCATTTTCCTTTCCAGTTGTAGCAATATGGAATTTTATCTGAATGTGTCATGAAGATGTTTGCTCAACTGGTGACACGTTGGTAATTTAGGCTTTGGAGGTACATGGACACTTAATTGCTATTCACTGAAGTACACAAGCAAAATGCTGTGGATGCTATGGATAAGTATAATGTGAAGGCAAAATAGCTCAGAGTGTTTATCATTTTTTATTTCAAATAGATATTCATGGTTATATATTGCCATAGACATATGTAATATTGCAGAAGATGACTGCATTTGGTAGAAGTACTAGACACTGTATTAAAATGAGTACTGCAAACTCATATTCTCATTTAGTCTGACTTGTGATCCTTGCATGCTTGGATGTGAGATTATGTAAGAGCCTGAGATGTTGGATTAGATTCCTTGTGGACGTGTCTTTTATCTTTTGTCTTCCTAGAAAAGGGTTAAGGAGTTAGCAGACATTACATGTGATTTTTTTTTAAAGAAATCTTACACTGCTTTAATAAATAAAATAAAATAAAATAAAATCTCAGTAGGAGTTTGAGTTTTCTTAGTGTCTTGAAGTGGGACTAATTTATATTGCCAGGCTTTTCAGCTAATTGTGTTGTGATAAATTACCACACCTTTAATATAATAGTAGCGGTTTGGTTGTACAGTAAATGTTAAATGCAAATCACCTACTGCTAATGTTTTGAAACTGTGTTCCATCAGAAGCTTTACTGAATTACAGCTATCAGCCAATTCATAACTGCTAATGAAGGTTAAATTAAGGTTTGGGGAAGCACGTTCAAAAATCACTTTGCCCATGCTATCACCTCTGCATTTTGTAGCTACATCGTGTAATGGCTTAGGATGTATTCTGTGAAGGTGGAGGAAGTGGTTAGGTACTAGCAGGGAACTGGGATATATCTCAAAGCTAGTTTCACACCACTCTTCTGTCCTTCGTTTTCCCATCTCTGAGATACCAGTAAACCACTGCTGTAAGTTCTGTATATTACAAATTCTGTGTAAATGTCTGAATAATCAAACTTTGGAAAGGCTCCGTAAAATAAGGAGTGGCTTAATGGCAAATACAGGACTTACATAAGAGTACTTACGGGAGGTTTTATGCTATGCTATTAGTCTGTCTTTAGTCTATTTTAACTTTCTCTAACTAACGTTTGGAATCTGCTCTTGGCTCACTGAGCTGCCTTTGTTTTCCAATTGTTACATGTATTGTACTTGTTGCCTTAGTTGGACACCCTCAATCAAATAGCCGTGCATACATTAACGGATTACAAGGAGAGAAGGATCTTTAGATCATCCAGCTGACCTCAGGTATCACAGAGACCACAGAAGCAATACTTCTTCCAGCACATAATTTAAGAAATTAATGTAGAACCTACTGCTTCCAGTTTACATGATAAACCCCCTATTGGGATTCTGAAAACAGGCTTCTTCCCGTCCTTTCTAGGTTCTCAAACCAACTCACCTGGAATACTTGTGGTATATAAAGCCACACTTTAACCCCCAGGAATAGAGATGGACTTGGTTAGCACAGTAGATGCTCATAAATTTTTAAACGTAGCATTAAAAAGTGCATAAAATATTAGTGCCTGGGGTACTATAACTCTGCATCATCTTGCCGTACTTCCATCTGTATATACTTATTTTTACAGCAACTGGCTGTAAGGAAACATTCAGAGACATCTGCAGTGCTAAAAGCACAGTGATAGCCCAGGAGACTGCTCCCTCAAAATACAAAATATTTTCCTATAAATATTAATCCATTGATAGTCAAAAATGCCAAAATATTTCCAGTCCAACAGCAGCTGTTTGGAGAATTTATTTTGTCTTGTAGCAGGCAATATGAAAGAAATGCAGGATAATATTGTGTATGTGCATATTTTTATATTGATTTTAATTATGCTTTAATACTATGACATTTGGAATAACCTTTACTAAATGTAATTTTTGACTTTTCTTAACAGCGGGTAGTGGCTTTATTGTTACTAACAACTAAACTATAATTTAGTCATTTTCTTTCCTTACTATGTTATTTGAGTATTTTCATTTCCTTCACATTACAAAAGATGGAGGCAGATACTATTTTACTGGATGGAGAAGTAGGGACCTGTGATTTATTTTCACTCACTAAGGCAGTCAGTATGAAACTTAGTTCCCAAATGGATATTCTAGCTGTCTGGTTTTGCATATTAATGCAATCACTTCCCTGTCCTACCCAGGTAGTTTTAAGAGTAAAATGACTGAAATCTTATACATATTACAAACTTGAGAGTTTTGTCTTTTTTTTTTTTCATGTCATGAACAAAGACTGCATTGCTACCCACATAAATTTCTGGCTAGATGGTATAAGTCAAAACAAAATGGTAGCTATCTTCAAACTTGCTAGTGTGTTTGTAAGTGCCTTTGTCTTCCTCCATTTGGGTCCAGCACATGGGACAAGCTAGGATGAACTATACACTTGGAGTGCAGATATCTCAAATCCCATTAAAACCCTTCTTGATAGTCTTTGTGGGGGAGTACAGGTCCAAAAGCAATAAGCCATTTAAAATGCTATACTCAGTAAGCCTGTACTCTTCTCCGTTGAAAGATCTTGATAATTCTTACTTGTTTTCATGATTTTTAGTGTATCTTTGAAAGTTTTAATTGTCACCTGGTTGTATGCATGGCACAGCGTATAACTTCAAATAGTAATGTTCGAGCTCTTCTTCCCCAAACACCAGATTCAATAATTGATCTTTTGAGTAACTAAATTCTGTATGCTCATGTTTAGCTTTTTGTTTTATATGTCTGTATTTCTATATATTTAAAATCATAAAATCATCTAATAACTTAGCTTGGAAGGGAACCCAGAGGTCATCTAGTCCAGCCCTATGCTCAAAGTGGGTGTCAGATCAGGTTGCTCCGGACCATGACCAGTCAAGTCTTTAAGACCTCCACAGATGATGGTTCCACAGCTGCTCTGGGCCCCTTACCCAGTATTTGACCCCCCTTAAGGTTAAGAATATTTTCTTTGTATCTAATCATAATTCCCCACGTTTCAGCTTCAGTCGTTTGCCTCTTATCCTATTGCTGTGCACCACCAAGATGAACCTGATTCTACCTTCACATCAGGTAGTTGTAGACAGCGTAAAGGTCTCCCCCTGCGCCTTCTCTTGTTAAGTGTTAACAGACCCAGCTGTCTCAGCCTCTCCCTGTATCTCATGTACTCCAGCCTCTGACTATCTTCGGGTCCTCTGATGGATTTTTTCCAGTGTGCCAATACATTTCTTGCACTGGGGAGCCCCGAACTGGACACAGTTCTCCAGATGCAGCCCCTCAAGAGCTAAATAGAGGGGAAGAAATGCAACCATGCACCTGCTGGCTGTAGTCATACTAATACTGTTGCACATTATTAGCATCTATTTATCTGTCTAACCAGCTGTATTTATTTCTGTGAAGTGACTACAGTTCAGTGACTAACTTCAAATATTTTTATCAGATTTTCCAAAGCTTACCCATATCCTGTATCATGCTCTTTGTTATCACTGTGTGTTTAGAGTAATTTAAGAACGTATTTCTTTTGTGCATTGAGCAAGAAGTTTGTTTCAGCGGGTTCTTTCAACTGCACTGAATTAAATTATGTCTGGGAAAAAAAAATCAATAGAATGTGAATATCAATATGTGACTTCTAAAAGTTTTAAGAGCTTTTAAGTTTAAACAATGCCACAGATGCACTGATCAGGCTACTTCTGTCTACAGGGAGCATGCCAGAGTCCCAGTTGCAGTAGCAGCTCTGGGCACTGCTACAGTTCTGCCTCACACTAGCAGAACAGCAAAAGACCAGCTAATCGCAGCAAACACAATATGGAAGCTAATTTTATTTTCTATGTGTGAATTGTCTACTGTCAGGCATTGCTTTTTCCATGCAGTTGTTGATCATTTTCATTTTTTCAGTATAAACTATTATATGAGCATTTTTCACCCTACAGATTACTCATAAATTATATTCTGTGACTGTTCTTGATTCGTTATTCATGCTGGGGTTGCTCAGCTAAGTCAAATAGTTTTAGTTTGTTCTGTAAGTGGATGACTCCTAAACTCACCAAGAGCTTCTAATTTAGCAACACGAATAATTTTGTATACTAATACAAAGTTTTGTAGAAGCCTTCAAAGTCACTCAGTGCTTTCCCTCGTCTTCTGTGTGTGTATGAGCACTCCCAGGACACTGGTTACGAATGGCTAGGAAGCATATCTGTACTTTCTTAAGGGTTGGATGCAGCCAGGATGTGACTTGAGTGATGACAAAATGGTGGTACAGTGACTGGTTTCTCATCTGTCCTGGAAGATGTGGCACCCCAGGCAGTGTGGATGGTGAGGAGAGTGCCATGGGTTCATGTTACATCTGTTCTGGGTCATTTTACAGAACACTGGGGATGACCCTTTTGTTATTGCGCTATTGCCTTAATTCTAAGGGAGAGTTCTTTGCATTCAAACTTCCGATCCCTAAGGCTCCTATCTGTCTGGATACTGTATAGTTTAGGATACAGTGTACCTAATAAATATTCTGTTCTCTTCATAATTCTGTTAATTTTCCTGCACAGCATCAGTGAACTTACACTATTTAAAACAGAGGATTTTTTTCCTATTACTTGAAGACCAAAAAATCCCACCTGTGAAGAGTATGGTTGATAATTCATATGCGTCATGTGGATTTTCTCTCATATATTTGTCTACTTTCAAAGATATCTTTTAAATTATAATACCATATAAAACAGTATATTTCTGTTATGATGCACCCTTAGTTGCCATTTTAGCTTATTTTTAAGCTGTAACTATGGAAAAAAAGAATGATAAGCTGCATAGAAATGTCTCTATTTCAAATATAAATGTGTCTACTTTTGAACTGCATGAATCAATTTATAAGTATGGGTGGGTACATCCCGTAAATAAAAAAAAAAAATTAAAATCATTCTTCACAGCTGTAGAGTATTTTCCCATAGGAGGTGAAATCTTTATACTGTTACAGTCTATGCTGACTTCAAAAGATGACATGACCAAGCTAACTGGCAAGTCTCTTTACAAGATGTTTTTCTTAAAATTAATTTAAGTTCGTTGAATTCTTGGCATCTTTTACAATCAGGGCTGTTTCCAACCAAAAAAATAATATAGTACAAAGTTAGCATTAATAGTAGTGTTGGTAAACTCTGCTTATTTAAAGCTTGGCACTTTTTTTTTTCTTACTTATTATAGACATACGTGGTATCTTGATTAATTTAGAAGTAGAAGCATCTCCTGGTATCTAGCCATGTGGCTTAATACATTTCATAAACTTATAAAGCTCAATCTTAAAAGTAATTAAAAGTTTTTTACTGCAAGTCCTACTGGTACTCTGAACCTTTTCTGGTGGCCAAGTCTGTGGACACAGAAGCATTTTCATACCAGCTAAACAATAAACAAATTTATTAAAAATGCATTGCAGACTGATGATTATGGACAAAAGTTAAGTCATGTAACTGCCTAGGGCTACAGCTATACAGTGAGTTACCCAAGCAATCTCATAACTGCTGGAACATCAACAAGAAGGTATCAGTACATTTGTATATATACTGTTCTTGATTGCGGAATTATAGTACTCCAAGTAGTGGGTTTAGTACTTGCTGTTAAAATTAGCTGATACACTTAGAGCTTAATCCACGTGCTCAACAACTGAACTGGATCGTGTATTCTTTATATTTTTCAAAGCATGATTTTTAAATTTTTATGTTACTCAGTGGTGTCTGTTACTGTCGTATTAGTACTAGACGTATTATTATTTGGCTTTCCATTACTTATATTTGTTGAAGCTTACTCGTTTGATCTGACCACTTTTTATGGTATGGTCCCTACCTAAGAAAAAATGCTGTTTCAATTCTTTTTTGACTGAACATAAAGAACACCCAGGTGTCTTTTATTAATGCCAAGTTTCCCTCTGCCACAAGATGAGGCAGGAAACCTGGAGCCTGCTTTCTACTCTTCAAAGAAGCTGCAACCTAGAATACCTGGCAAGAGTGGATGAAAACCTGGCTTGCCAGCCTTGCTACAGTAAGAACAACTTCAATTTTTAGACCTAAATTTGTTCATGCAGGGGCCATAATATTCCTCAAAGAAAATGTTGCCGATCAGCCTCCCCACATACATTATTAGTCTAAATTGCTTGATTACTGCCAAACCCTAATCTCAGTCAAGAACCAATAATGAGTTCTTTGGCTTACAGAAATTCCAGGCTGCCTCTTCATCAAAGTCCTTAAGCTGTCCAGTCCAACCAAGTCACCCTTTTCAAGATCTTGAAGCTTAGCTGTGTTCTCCCACTAATATTCAACGGAATTGGCTTACATACATAGATCCATGGCTGCTTGGTATGATGAAGTCCAGTGACTACAGAGGTAACCTATGTACTTAATTTAGGACAGGCACATAGTTTTGCATTCAAACTGTACTGTATTTCATTCTACTGGTATAACCAATATCTTAGTGACTAGTATTTCCTTGTACAAAAGTAAAGTCCAGCATTCTACACAATGAAAATACTTTGTGCATTCTTGTGTCTATGTCATGTTATTTTTCATTATCTTGTGTATTAGAAACAGGAGGTGAATGTCATGTGTTCCTCTCAGCCTCTTCCCCCAACATATAACACATGAGATTCAAGTAAATACAGAAGGTTCCCAGAGGATGACACAGGGGAGAAGAAATGAAATTTAGACTTTGCATATGACATTAATATGTAGACACTATGCTTCCTGCAAGCATTTCCACTTAAAAAATTATTTTGTTGTGGGCAAAATTATTTTGTTGTTATGTTATTAAGTGGGCAGAGAAAGTAGATAAAAGGTGATCCTTTTCAGGGGCTGTGTGCTTTACCTGGTGTCCTGTTGTCTCTACAGAGCTATCAGTGAATACTAGCAATGCCTCTAAACTATCCCATGAATAAATCCAGGACTTTTAATATTTTGCATGATTCATATCTCAATGAAATGACAAGAAATTCCATATCCACAATGGCCTTATAGATTTGCTTTAATTCACTCTACACTAAATTCCCATCTTTAATTGTTTCCCGAAAAAAGTCATCATTATTTTCTAGGAGGCCATTTTCCATCTTTTCAGCGATTCCATTAGAAAATCAATATCATTAGAGGATATCTGCAATATCCTCTAATTTCTGCGCTATTTTTGACCCCATTCAAACTTAATGAGAAGTTTTGATATTACTTTTGTATTAAGTTATAAGGAGGGTTAGCCCAAACCAAACTTGTAAGGGGCTTGTATATGGAAATTATGTTTGCACACATGAATGAAGTTAAGGGTGTATTAAATTCTGAAATTATCAGAGGTGGTGGATACCTTTTGTGAAAAATTGTAGGTCAACAGGGTGTTATATTAGCAAGCTTCACAGATTGGGGATTACCCTGCTGCTGTTCTAGACTGCTTTCCACACTTTCAGCGTAAAAGTCTATTGATGTTTTTTGGATTCACATTGACTGGGTGTCCTCCAGCACTTCATATTAAAGGCTGATGGACTGTTATGGTTGAGTCGTTTTCCAAATCTTGGGTTTTGGGGTTTGTTGCGGTTTGCATTACAGCACTCACAGGTGTGTAGAGTGCTCTGTGCACCTGCCTGGGGCTGGGGAACTGGTCATTGCTGGTGTCTCCTGAGGTCTGAAGCAAAGGGTCAGGAAGCCTTTGAGCATAATCATCACAACAGAGATGTATTTGAAGTCAGTGCTAAAAAGGTTGAGTTACAGATGAAGCTAAGGGAGTCTATACTGGCTTATAAGACAACTAGAGATGGCAATTTACTTTCTTTTATTACAGAGAATGGGGTATGACTTTACTCAGAAGTAGCATCAATTCGCATTTTATTGTGCATAACACCAATTGAATGGAGCCACTAAGGACTTCTGTAGCAGCCGGGACATCAGTGAGGAATAACACTCTTTTCAACAAAAGAAACCCAAGAACTCTTGAAAGAAAACATCTGCACCTAGTCCAAAACCTTTATATAGCCTAAATTAAATTTTATCACACAGAATTCCTATCAACTGTTTTCATAAGTGTCTACTAAATACCACCACAGCATTTGAACATTACCTAGTGGCTATTTTGCTGACTGTACCCGTGATCAAATGGCTTGGTAAGAGGAATCTTCCCTCTTTCCCACCTGACAACAGCCACAATTCCCTTTCTTGCTTCACATGCTTCTAATCATGATGTTTTGCTGCTGTTTGTGAAATATTCACATATTTCTTCCTCCCCTCCTTTTCACTTCCAGATGTTGTTTCTTTCAATTGCCTGATGCAGGAAATTTTCCTTGTGCCTCACATCTGAGGGGCAGCCTTGCACTACCCGTCATCTCTCTTTTCACATGTCAGATTTAAAAAATAAAACCACATAGTCAATCCTGCGATGAGCAAGTAGAGCTTAAAACTAATTTGTCCAATGCACTGCCAGGAGTTAAGCTTTGACATTATCAGATGCAGTTTATAATACAGTCTGAAATTTATTTTGAAGGATTTTCGTCATTCCTTATGAAAAGAGAGATTTTTACAGTGTTCTACCCAGACATTTCTTCCTGGCATCAAAAATAGCATTCAAACAGTAAATAAACTGATTAGGGTACATGTGAAAATGCATTCAGGTAGTAGGGCAGCAGTAATGTGAACCAGAGGATGCTCTGAACCCCTAAGGCTCCAAATAATTATTATAAAGCTCCATTTCTTTCACAGCAGACTTTCTGCAGGAGACACAAAATAGATTTTAAGGTACGGTGAGTGCTTTCTTTTGGATCAATGGGACCAGACAAAGCTGCTTTGTTATTTTGTTTAGTTTGTCCTTTAATCCTTCAGCTGCTCATGGGGGTGGACCATTCTCGTGAATAATATTAATTCACCTCCTGTTGAGCTTTCCTTTGTTTTTCTAAGTGGATACTTCCTCTTTTTTTTGGTCACAGTGATGATGTGGTGACACATCATCCAAGGGAAAGGCAGCCATTAAATGCATGTGCAGTTCTTAACATTTTCCCTCTCAACCGTCCTGTTTCTAATGCTGCCTTTGTTTTTCCTAAAAATCACAACATGAGATGCAAAGTAAAACCCTATCGCTAACACCCTGGACAATTCACTTACTTTCCTTCCTCAGCCAGTCTCTTATCTTCTTTAAGGTGTGGTGCACCATGACTCTCTGCAGCAGTACTCTGGAGAAGAAAGACTGACTGTGCCATTCATGCAGATTAGCAGTTCTGGGAGAAGACTTACAGTTACGTCAACTCAGAATTCATATGAAATATTTTTTCTGCCCTAAAAACAGACAAACCCTATCTATTACTTGTTATTTTTTCCTCTACCTGACCCTTAAGGACAGAAATTTGATCAGCTCCCTGACGCCTGGAAAATCTAAGGGGAAACAAAAGGCAAAAGCTATATATTTGGAGAACATCTCTTCCTGTGGCCAAATGAGTGAAGACAGGTCGACAATAAAGGAGATTTCCCAATTGTGAAAAGAATTAAGGTCTGAGCAGAGACAACCTTACCTTAGCAAACCTCGTCCTCTGGAATGACACAGCACCTGAGATATTCCCATGTTTCACTTCCCAAAAAGCCTACAAGCAAAGAGCAGTAGCTCATAGTAAGACATCTTATCCGCACTTCCTTTCCACTGCTGACTGAGGAGGATATCCTCAGGGGAGTTAAAAGAGGATATTTCATTAGCTGTGTCATAACATTTGGAAGACACCTTCTGCCTAATCTTCAAAAGCTGAACCTATGTTGTGGGGGAGGTACACTCTGCACCAGAGCCCTTCTCCCATCAAGTCAAGTGAGGGACCTACAGAAGCTTACCATTGTTGTTGTCCTTGCGTGCACCTGAGTTTCCTTCCAAAGAAATTGGGAGCCAATAAGGTACGACGTGTACGAGATCTAATCTTGTTGTGCAATTATAATATGGCCAGTGTGAACTGCTAGGGCCCAGGTGATGGAGCGCACCATGGGTTATAACAACCTTCAGTGCACTCACATTAGGTGAGGTTTTCTCACTTGTTTTGATTTCGTGCTGTGTTTAGAACAGCATCTGTCATAACATAAGGCAGAGATTGCTCTGAAGCCTCTAGTTCCAGACATGAATTGAACACTGAATAAATGCTCCCGAATATATGCTCTGCCATGATGTTTAGGCAGTTCTTTAATACAATCCAGTTGGCTAGCAAATAGCCTCATCAGCCAGCACAGAAGAGCTCTGGAAGGTTGCAGAATGTAAGCTCCATTAGTATTCACCATCGTCCTGGAATTAACTCATCCTGGATATTATTTCATCCTATACGTAGTAATTCACTCTGAGTTAATTTGCGTGATCAGCCCAGGCTCAGTTAAAAAAAATAAAATGCCCCTTTCCTTTTCTTATATCCCAGACTGGCACAGGGAATATGGTTCCATAAATGGTCTGAGTCAGATCAGTAACTGCTTTTAGCCTACACGAAGTATACCTTTTCATGTCTTCATCAGGAAGGCTGCAGTAATCTCTCTGCCAAGAACAAACTTGTTATCTCTTTGCCAGCAGCAAAGGAGGCGTGTCCATTGCGAACTAAAAGCCATTTTCCCAGATGGTTAGGAAAGCGCTCATACCAAATACTGGTAACATAGCAGATGGGTGACATCCATGGATAATTCCAGACTTAGACCTGCTGTCATGCTAAAATGCAGCTAGCTCTCATGGTTAGCCAAGACTGCATAACTTCCTTCACTCAAGGCTTCATTTATGTACCTAGAAAGGATGTTATATCAAGAGTAGCTGAAGTTCCTCTGCAGATAGCTAATACTTTTCCTCCTTCATTTCATGTTACCCTCCTGCTGCAGTGAACAAATGCTGCAAGGTCTGGTCCTGGTCTTGGGCTGGACTTCCCTGCTGAAGAGGTGTTACATACTTCTTCCCAGACCATCTCTTACAGTGATCAGGCATACAGTGCATTGTATTTCTGTTGGTTAAGAAGCATCATTTTCAAATGTCTGCCAATCACTGTGGACTAAAAAGATGTTTCAGTAGGGCTGCATGCAAAGCACTAGCAGTTTGACTGCTGAGCCTACTGTTTTTGTTGGTTGTGAGAAGCTTCTGATATTTATCACAGCAAAAAGCTGTGGTGCAAAAAAGCATATCCTGCAAAATGCCATTCCCGAGAGAACAGCACTGGGATACCCATTCACAGTGCTGATGGCTCAGCACTACAAAAGCAATGATTTGAACTGAACTCTGGTCATTTGGACAAGTTTGTTCCAGAACATTTGATATGTTAGTCTTCGAATCACAGGTTGTTGTTGGGCCACCTGAGCCTAAGGCTTATAGTTCAACTGGTTTGGGAATGAGTCTTGATTTTTTCTACGTCATGTTTCTTCAACCTCTCAACAGGTGATAGGAAGCAGGTAGAAGACCCTGCATGAACATGTGTTCGTACGTGTATGTGAGTGCACGAAATGTCTTTTGAATTGCATTATGAATGGAATTATGCGTACAAAGAACCCATAAAAAGAACCATGAGGATTTACTTATTGGAGTATAAAGTGCTCTTTTTCCTTATAAACAGACTGATTTAGGAATAATAATGTTGGCTTAGATAATTTTGTGTAGAATAAATGTTTCATTCCCTGTTTCAGCAGCACACACAGTGTACTGCTGTCACTTATTTCCTTTGCATGTTAACCAGTATTCTACAGTAAGCAAAACAACCCCATACCCAAAAAGCTTTTTCACTTTACAGATTTACTGTGAAATGCTGAAATTCAGCTGCTTAGTAAGCACGCCTTAGAAATATCCACCAATTTCCACATTTCCTGTAGTATGCTAAACTTTGTCTCTCTATTCCTTTTTATTTCCCATCGTCGTCTTCTCTGTGATAACAGAAGCACTGCTCTTCATGTTTCATTGGTACTAATTTTTATGACTACACAAAAGGACATGATCACACTGAAAAAAACCCCCATAGAGCACTACAAATATGATCATGTGTACAAGAATAAAACCAAGGAGTCTTTGAGAAATATAAAACTGCAGCAGCTTTAAAGAGAGACAATATCTCAGGGGAGTATAAAAAGCTGATCTCGCTTTTAGAGAGCCTGGACAATCCAGTGGCTCCAGCAAGCTGTTCTGAGTCAGTGCAAGGTATTAGTATTGACACGACTAAAAATAACTAAAGAATGAAAAGCATGACTGTGAATCACTGTTTTGAGTGAAGCAATCTAGGTTTAGCAAGTCTCGCTGGCATGCCTGTAAACCCAGCTGATCTTGTAATGTCTGGGATAACACTATCTATATTGTGATTTGACAAATTATATTCATATAATGCGTAGCATTTTTTGAGTCTGTGGGGTTTTCTTATCTGTTGGCTTAACACTTATTATTTCATTTAACCTTTCAAGTGAAAAGCCCTGGAAATAAAAATCTAACAAAATAAAGACAAAGAACTCGTCTAACATTGTGACGGAATAGGAAAGGTCAGGCTTAAATTCAAAGATAAGGAAAAGGACAAGCCTCAGAGGTAAAGGAGAGAGGAAAAAAAGACAAGCTTAAAGTCAGGGGAAAAAAAACAACAAAAAGCAAGCAACTAGAAAGCTCAACTAACACTGGACAGAATAATCCCCTAGTAGGCTCAAGATGTGGATAATTACTCCTCTCATCAAAATGATAGTCTCGTTAGATGGTGTATGCTTTGACGAAAGCCACCAACCACCAGAATAAACAAATGACTGGGACCTAAAATTCTTCTTGAAACTCTGATGCTTGCCTGCATTTAAAGTTAGTGAGGAAGGTGTGGCTGTGACTCTGAAGGGGTGTCTCTGAGTCTGGAAGAGATGAGATCTTGTTCTTTTCAGGGGTAATAACCGCTGGACCGAACGCTTCTCTGGGGGTGTGTTGGTTTCTGTGCACCACATTACTGCTTGTTCTGCAGTACGGCTCCCTCTGTTTAAAATGTCTGATGTGTCTGTATTAGTGAACACAGAGATGTGTGTAAATTGCTGTGATTGCCTTCTGCTGCTGTATTTTCTGCTGTGTCAGCAGTATCATAGTACTGCTGAGCGTAAATTTACAGTAATCCAAATCCCTGACGATAACTTTGGTATGGCTATTTGGAAATTGGGAGCAAAAGAAATAAGGATGTCAAGTCTTTGTAAGCAGCAAATATCCGGATCTCTATTTTTTCCTCAACACCAGCAATAATCCCAAGTGAGTCCCATATGCTGCAGTGGGATTGGTTTTGCTTATTTGTTTGCATCCTTTTTGTAATGCAGTGGCAATATTTCTGTCAACCCTAATGATAATTGGAAAGGAATGGTTACTGATGCTATGCTGAAGCAAGATGTGCCTGTTTACCAGGACAAATGGCAAAGGCAAAGGACTTCCCGCGTCGTGTGCACTGAGGGAAAGCCATGACTTCTGCTCTTCGGTTTGTGTCTGAGGAAATCAAAAGGAGTCAGGCTTTAGAAAAAAGCTTCTTGCACAATTTTCCATCCTCATGCTTAATTATAACACTTGCAGTTGGACTTTTGTGCCTCACCTGTATGAGTAACTACCCAAATCACTTGCTATAGGATTTCCTCTTCTCTAGTCATTTTGTTTTCAATAGCAATAGTTGGTGCAGGTCTGACGTGTCTGTAAATCAGAGTTGTCAACTGACAGAGCAGAAAGAAATGACCTGAGAGACTTTCAAATCTGTTTTAGAGATATATGACTGCAGAATAGTATTTCAGCCTGTATCTCTGACCTACTATACACAGCTTAATCTACTAACAGGAGGGATTAATTAACTTGCACAAGCTAAAATGTCTTCCCACACACTAGTTCAGGTAGTGTATTGTTTAAGCTGGAGAATGTTCTGTAATTTGCCTGAACACAAAGCTGGGTATAGGCATGTTTTTGAAACTCTTGCTCAGATAAGAGAGCAGTCTAGAAGCTGGCTAGAAGTTTTGCGTATCTTGTTCTTTGGTATATTTAATGAAAATAAATCTATTTGCTAAGCAAATGACAGGTGTTTGCTTTTCCGTTTAATAGGATTTTCTTTTCTTACTGTATCTGATTGGGGGTGGCAGAGATGAGGGAGGGTATTGTGGTGGGGTTTTATTTATTTATTTATTTAAAATATGTCTTTTTGCCTCACTAGTGTAAAAATGAATTCATGAAATCACCACGTGTTATACCTCAGCCCTTGGCAGCTGCACCCCAGTGGCAAAGCTCCTGTTCTGTGTGGCAGTGAAAGCCCTCACATCTTGCCATCTGCCATAATCCTAAACTCCGAGCTGTGTGGCCGGGCACCTCACACGATGCATGTGAAGAGGTGGCTCAGTCTGAGGGGGAGCTGCCTAAATTGCTCAGGGAAGAAGTAAAAATGAAAGGGCTTAAAAGAGCCAAGACTTGACCTTTGCACAGAGGTTGCCTAGTGTTGGAGTGGCGGATACAAAATCTTTCCATTAGGCGTTCACAGTCAAGTTAGTCAGTGCTCTGCTTCTCCACCTCATTTTGAGGACATGAAGGTGTTTAAGGTCAGTGGTAGAATAATCAACGATGCAGCCTTTGATCACTGACCCGGAGCAGGAGGAGATTTGAGGTCTGTTCACATAGTCTTCCTAATCTTTTTAGCTCCCTGAAGCTCTTCGACATGCTGTTGCTGTTTGCTCATAGTAAGTCGCCAGATCTCAAAGCCTAGGCCAGATTGTCTTGTAATTGTAAATGGCAGCCACATTTATGTAATTGAACTATTCCAACAACAATCTTCTCTCCACCTTGTCCGTGATCCTCATAAGTGATCCAGATTCTCAGCTTTGTTTCCCAGGATTTTCCTGAACTCTGGTGAAGTTTGTGCTGCCTGTCATTAGCTTTAGATGATAAAGAAATACTTTCTTATAAGTTCAGCTACTCAAAGCAGATTTCCAGAAGGCAAAGGGGACCTTTTTCCTACCTTATTTCTATTGATGAACCCATGCAAACTTTGAAAGCTAACAGCAGTTTATTCTTTGCATTACCCTCACATACAAGTCCATGGAGCACGACTTGGGAACTTTGGACCTTGCTGCTCAGAAAACTTCCCGTCTTGGATTTTGCAAGCAGACCATGTGCTTTGATATTCACATGCACCACAGAAGGGAGAGTAATAGTGATGAGAATATCTCCCAGGAGCTTGATTCATAGAGATGTCAGTGTCCAGCAGAGCTCAACATAGGTCTGTGTGTGCTCCCAAGGGATAAAACTATAGCTCGCATTAGGAATCAGCTGTCCTGTAAGTGCACTTCCATGCATGATACAGTTGTAGGATTCAGACTGAAATGTAAGATACTTGAAAATTAAGTTAAAGATCAAGAAATACATCATAGGTTCACACACCGAAAGTGTTCAGCTCATTCAGACGAAGAGGTAGGTGTCTTAGGCAAATGTCCAAAGCTCAGGCAATCACGTATTCTGAAATGCCTCTATATTTTTTGTTCTAGAGCTGTCTTAGTGTCATTTTGGACATCTTGAATCCATACAGGTGGATTCAAGAGAGGTCTGCATGTACTCTAGACCAGCCAGATGTGAGCTGGTTTTCAGTCAGAAACTCTGCAGCCATGTAGCTTGTCATGCTGTGTTTTGGCTACTAATCTTGGCATATAATAATCTTGTTCAGAGTGTGCTGCCGTTGCCTGCAAAACTCTGTATAGATGTACTGAAAATATGAGAGAAAGCTACAATAGGACTGTATATGGGTTTATATTTTTGCAGTGAGGATTTAATTCTGCTTTTACTCAAAGTAGGAAACTTCAAGAGAGGGGAAGGAAGGGAGAGACACCATTATATATGAATGTCCTAATGACAAGACTGCTTTGTGAGTAGGGTTTCAAATCTAATTTTCCCATATTCCAGTTTGGTACTTTACCAAGGGCAATATACGCATGTGTTGTGCTTTTCACTGTCTTTTATGGTGGACCTTAGGCAAGTTCTGAAACTGTTCATGGGTTGCAAGTTTAGAAACAGGAAAGTAAGATTATTGTCTTCCTTGGTTTCTGTTGAAATACATGAAGTTTATTCCTAATGTGGAGTAACATAAAACGAATAACTTTATAATCAGAATTCAAAGGGTGTTTTGGTTTATTTAAGATTTTTTTGTGTCTTTGTTCTCAGAATCTGTGTTAACTTAGGGCTCAGAATGACTCTTGAACCCAAACTCCATATCCTGATCATCTGTCTTGCCTCTGTCTTGGCTTTTGCACTTCTGCTCATATCTGAGTTAAGTCTGTTGGCAACCCCATCTGTCACACGGGCAAGGAGACCAGCTCCAGTTCTAGTGATGCTTAGAAGGTATTTGAGATGCACCTGGTGTTTTTGGAGGGAAACAGGAGGAGGTAGGATAGGATTCACTATAATAAATAATATCCACTCTTCCCCCTCTCTACTGTTCATTACTGAAGAGGTTAAACTCTTATCTCTTTAACCTTGCCTCTCATAACTCAATTATACTCTTATTGTGTTGTCTAGAGGCCTCCAGAAAACCCTCTGGTGTTCTGTGATCCATAATAATTATGAAGACAGTGGTAAAGAAATAGTCCAACAAGTTCAACAGGCCAACTACTTTGCAGTGTTCCTTTCACAGGCTATAGTTTTTATTTGTCAAATGTCTGTCTGTCAAATTCCTGTTGGTATGAAAGATCAAAAGGTTCAGGGCAGAAGTTGCAGGGAACTGATTATTTGTTTGCCCAGAGACTCTTGTAAGAGAGCAACACGTTAACAGAAAAAAAAAAGTTAGGAAATCTGCCTTCTTATAGAAAAGAGACAAGCAATGAAAAGAACTGCTCACCACCACAAGCAAAGGAGCAGGAGGACACAACAAAAGAAAAATCATATTTGCTATTCTCATTTAAAGGTGAGAGAAACATCAAAAGAGCATCTGACTGGAAAGATAACCACAATCACCCTCAGCAAGCTTACCAGAACACTTGAAAAAGAGATATTTTAAAAATCCTCCTCCATCATCTCTTTTTCCTTTTTTTATTAACTAAACAAGTGAACCGGAATTATCTTCATCCACTTTCATTATTTTGCTATGAGTTCTGTAAGTGTTTTAATACAGGAGAGATAAACAAATAATAGATTTTATGTAAATACTGGTTGCTAATGATGCTATCAAGAGACTGGAAAGCAGGAAATGGGAGGAGCTGATAAACAGGAGAGGTTAATTGAAAGTGCTGTGCAAAGCTGGTTTCAGAGATGGCTCCTGGATGAGGAGACTGTTATGTTCCTGCAGTTCCTCCAGGCAATGAGTATATCAGATTATTTGATTAAAGGCTAGTGTACTGCAATAAGAGGTGAGGAATACTGCACCTAAAAGATGGTGAGGAAATATAACAAAAGACTTCTACCAACTGAGCTCAGTGAAATTCGTGGCCAAAGAAAATATACCCACAGAACTAAGCAGGTCTCTTTATGTCAACCACGTGATGTCAAGACTTTCTTCACTGTCAGATACAGGAGGTCTGTGGTGTACCTTGTCTTGTTCTTCCTCCATAGGAGCTCCTTTAAGCCCTACCCTCCAACCATATTTTATCATTTTCTGCATATTTTTTTTCTTTGCATGAATGTGGCTCATCAACCGTGCTGATATTCTCTGAGGCCCCAAATTAGAATAAGCCTGGAGCAGAACACCATCTGACTAGGGCATAAGATACTGGGAAATCTTACCAAGGCGTGCCTATTTAGACACACAAACTGTGTCTACATAGATGTCGTGGTTTAACCCCAACCAGCACCTAAGCACCACACAGCTGCTTGCTCATTCCCCAGCAGGATGTTGGAAAGAAGAGAATTGGAAGGTAAAAAGTGAGAAAACTCTTGGGTTGAGGTAAGAACAGTTTAATTGAAATAAAATAAAATAATAATAACAACAACAACAACAAATTGTAATGAAAAGAAAAAATAACAAAGAAAGAGAAATAAAACCCAAGAAAGACAAGTGACGCAAATGAAAACAATTGCTCCCCACCATCTGACTGATGCCCAGCCAGTCCCTGAGCAGCGGCCCCCTGGTCAGCCTTCCCCCTAGTTTATTGTTAAGCATGATGTCATATGGTATGGAACATCTCTTTGGCCATTTTGGGGTCAGCTGTCCCAGCTCCATCCCTTCCCAACTTTTTGTGCACCTCAGCCTACACCCTGGCGGAGCGGTGTGAGGAGCAGAAAAGGCCTTGACTCTGTGTAAGCACTGCTCAGCAATAACTAAAACATCCCTATATTATCAACACCGTTTTCAGCAAAAATCCAAAACATAGCTTCATACTAGCCACTATGAAGAAAAGTAGCTCTATCCCAGTGAAAACCAGCACAATAGAGTAATGGAACTATGCAGTTAGAGAATATTTCAGAGATGAGGGATGTGCTGTATAAAAGCTGAAGTAGTAATTGGGAATTGTTATTAAGTGTTGTAGTACTTCATTGGCAATAAATGCACAAAATGACCCACAACTACTTAGTGTCATACTATGAAATGGGACTTTAGTATCTACCAAAAATAAGGCTTTCATAAATATTAGTATAGAGGCCAAAATGTGAGAAATGAGGAAGCTGAAAGACATTGAATGGGTTCCTGTTCCTAGATGTATATTTCTATATTGGTATAGAGATGCTGACTGAAACATAGCTTCTGCGGAGCAAATGGATTGTCTGGCAGCTGAAATGGCAAGATCTTTTTTTCTGCTTTATTAAATTACTAATGTGTAAAGAAGACAAGACATTAAGACAGCTCAAGCTGAAATTACTCCAATGTTATTGGTTACCCCAGTGGGACTGGTTATTTTCACATATCAGTTGTCAGTAACACGTGTTGTCCTGGCTTAAACCATGAACAAACAGAAAGAATGGTCAGCTCTGAAGAGTATGGAGTTAAAATAAAAGATATTAAGAGACCGAGAAATTCCAGTGCAAATCCTAAGTGAATAAGATAGGTGAGGTAGATTTCGTATTTATATATACATTGAATAAAGTATTATCTAAATAACCACCATGACTGAAATAAGTAGAAGTAACTCAACTGAGCCTGAGTAAATTCATAGTGGAATGAGATGAGTAGAAAAGTACTAATGCCATCGAAACCCGGCCCACATTGAAGAAAGTTGCAGCTGAATTTCTAGAAGAAATTGTGCTGTTATCAGACAGAGAAAGGTGATAAAAACAATGGCTGTGCCTGGCTGATTTTTTTTTCCCAGTTGCTCTTGACTGTCAGGTCCTTGCAAGTAGAGCCAGCACTGCTCAGCAGGTTCTGTTAGTCCAAGATGTCTTGAAAAATGGTCTAAACAAAGTCTCTGTACCAATTTCTGTATCAGAGGTCGTGTTATTTTCTCTACCATTATTATTGACCATACAGACACCTGCACTGTATCTCTAAGTGAGGAAAGATGGACAGAGCGACTCTGTAGTAGAGCCGTTGGTGGTAACTGGTTTTGGTGCATTGTAAATGTGATTTGTGTTCACACATATACCACTTCTGAAATTAGATGGTCAAACAGCATGGAGGTCATTTTTTCTGGATTACATCTGGTTTCCAGGAATTAATTCAACTCCCAAAACAGAATCTGCTAATGCACATGAACCCTATTCCCAAGAAAAGCTTGGCCTATTTGCCTCAGCAAGCTGCTGGGGTTTTTATCCAAATCACCGCACAGCTGGGTCCTGCTATTTAGCAGGATGAAGATGACTGGTGTTTTCAGCTAACCTGCTTGACTTCCTTCTGAAACAGGCTAGAAATGGTCTTGCAGATGGTTACAACAGAGAGGTGGTGCGAGGCACTGTTCCTTACTGAACATCAAGTATCTCACCTCATGTTTCTTGTGTTGCATGTTAGCGTTCTTGCTCACCACTAGGTAGCCAGTGTTTGTACTTCCCTGCAATAACTATGGTCCTTTGTCACCATTGTGTCCCAGCAGATCCCAGTCTGTGACCTGGGGTGGGAGGCAGCCCAGGCTTGGAGCGTTGTCAGTAGCTGACTACGGTGATGTGAGACTGTCACTCAGGAGCCTTCTACACCTAAAGCCACCCATCCACAGAGGGTCCTCCTCAAGCCCAGCTTTTATTTGCATGCTAATATGGCTTTTGAGGCTATGTGAACAGTGACACTTAGTGGCAACTGCCAGAACTCTAGCTTCAGGAGTGGAGTCTCTGTCTGATACAAGTAAATTGTGAAGTTGTAACATATCTAATTGGCTAACATATGTAATTCAGAAAGTTCAACAATAGCCATTCAGCTTGGTGTCCCCATGGATTCATTTATGTGCCAGTTAGTCTGTCACAAATGGGAAAAAAATGAAGGAAAAGAGAACGTTAACTTCTGAGTCTGAGTAACATTAATTAATATAGGGGATGGGTGTTTGTATGTGTAAATGCTGTTCTGTCTATACTGCACATTATAATTATTTGAAAATATCATGAAGTCCTGGTATACAGAGACCAGGTTCAATTACTTCTAAATCCTTTTCAGATCTGTCTGCATTTTTCAGTTCACCTGCCCTTTTTCACCATGTGTAGGTAGTGCTTTTATTGGCTACTTTATCTCTAGATAAGATAATAGTTGGACAGGCACATTTGACTAACTTGCACTTATGGAAATGGAAGGATGGACTTTCTACATGCCATCTTCCATTATTCTTCAGAAGAATTGTATTTTTGTTTTCCCCCTTTCTTCTTTATTTTTCCCATTGGCTCTTGCTTAGTGTTGTTTTTCTGCATGTCTTAAAGTAGCACCACTGCTGAACAATTGCTTTCCTTTTTTAAGAAAACTATGAACTTAAATTGATGTTAGCGATGTATCTCAAAAGGTAGTGCAGCCAGTTACCTGTGGTTGTGATTTCTCCTTGCCTAAATAGAAATATCCTTGTTGTTGAGTGCAGATCAGCTACAGAAAGTGGTGAATTGCCTTGGACATTACATTGCACACAAGGCAATGTGATCTGTGCTGTCACGTGCACGATAGAGTATTTTGTCTCGCTACATTGCTGCGTAGCTACATAGCCTGAGGGATATCATGATGTGAAGAACAAGATGACTGAGGATAAGATAGAGACCTTCCATTTGGCAGGCAGCATTGCTAGCTGCCTGCATCAGTTACAGTTTTTGGTCTCTGACATGGGTGAGACAAAGTGAAAAACAACTCATAGAGGATCTAGATATTGGGGATTATTTAAAAAACAGCAAGATTATATTTGATTGTCTCATGCAGTCACTTGCACCCTCCTTGATGCTGTATTCGAGAAGTCTCAGCTTCCCTCCCCAGCAGGGAGATGGCTGCTGGTCTGGGAAGGTGGGACAGAAAGTTGTGCCAGTTTGTGCTCAGCTGTTAGTCGCCAGGTCCCTGGGGATCTCTGGCACTTGTTTCCACAGAACTCCCTGATCTCCAGGATCTTCCCCCACCTTCAGGATCTTTCCTCCACTGAGGATCTATACCTTTCAGCCCTTCTCTTAGCTGCTGGCCCCCAGTTTTCCCAGAATCACAAGGCATGATCACCCTGCTAATTGGGCGTACTGTCTCATGTCTCTTTATTAACTGGAAGATTCAGGATACAGCACTTCTGTTTAGACCTGGTGTTACCAAAATTTACAACTAGCCCATACAGGTTGCACATAGCAAGTTGCCTAATTGTATTTGAGAGTTCAAAAGTTCAATTTTGAACATTTACCTGCCCTCCATACATTCAATTATGTGTCGTCTATGAGCATTCGCAATTTTTTTAATTTTTTTTTTTTGCCTACAACAGCCTCGAAACACAATTTTAATATTATTTAGAGATATACTATCCACTTGCCTTTTAGCTGCAGGTAACTCAGTTCTTCCTGGATCTTCTTGACTCCCCAGCTCTGGAGTTTGTTGGTTCACAAGAACTTTTAATTTGTACACAAGAATTTTTTGTAACCTTCTGGAGATTTCTGGAATTGCTCTGTGAACGCTCTGGTTTGGCTGATGTGAGAACAATCATCTGATTCAAAATCATACTAGTTTACTTCCAGGACAGCTGAATGTCCCTATAATAGGTAATACAGAAGTGATGTAAATGTACATTTTGTGTAACTTGTGTTCTTTTGGGGAAAAGTGAGAAGAAACCATGTGGAAAGCAGATGTCTAACTTTCAGCAAAAGAGACATTTAATTCCTTACTAACGAAACATGTATTTTGCTCTTGGGATTTTACTGGAGATGGAAGAAAAAAGATCCGAGTCCCAAAATCATAATGACTCATTCGCATTACGTTGTCCTGAATGGTCAGGCTTACTTGCAGAAAATGCTTATCTAGAGCCTGAAGAAAGCCAGTCAAATCTTATATTGACTGCTTGAATTTTATGACTCGTAGTGAACCTACCAAGAAAGAGTGAATATATACAAATCATTCATTAACAGAGTAGATATCTTTCCAACTAGAACACCAAATAACACATTTAATAGCAGAGGCAAGGAATACTGCAAGGTATGAGGAAGGATAATCATGTTGTTTCATAGTCTGCTTGGCCACAATGATTAAAAAAAAGACCTCTGAGTCCCAAACAGAAACACCTAGAAATGGAGCTAATCTTCTGGTGGTGATTTTCTTCATCTTTTTTGAAAGTCAAAGCCTCTTAGGGTAACTCTCATCAGAACCACAACATGGAGGTGTCACAAATAACTGGTTACTTTGAAAAAAATGGAGCTTTTGAATAAAATTAATTATTGTTTCAAAGGAATAGCAATGAAATCAGCAGACTTAGTTAAATGAATTTTGAAGGAACAGTATTCTGTGGAATTACATGCTTTTGTTATAATCACAAATGGTAAATTTATTCGGAATTTGGTATCAAAGGAAACCAGAAAACAAGTTCCGAGCTATGTAGAAATGTCACTTATTTTCCTGCTGCTTGCTTTAAAGAAAACATTTTTAATTCCTTTGTTCTGAAGCCAGCTTCAGTTATAGTTATGTCTAGCTTAAATCTGATAATCTTATATTAGAGAATTATTAGATGGACTGGATGGGCCTCTGGAGGTCATCTGGTCCAACCCACCATTCAAAGCAGGAACAATTTACATCAGGTTGCTCAAGCTGGTCTCCACTCAAAATTTTAATATCTCCAATAACCTCTCTTTGCAGACTGTTCCAGTGCTTGACACTTTCATGGTTGTTCTAACATGTAACCAGAAACCTCCTTGCTGCAACTTGTACCTGTTCTTGTCCTGCCACTGTATTCCTCTGAGAAGCACGTGACCCCATTTTCTCCAAACCCTGCAATCCAATGAAGACATTAAAACACTTCACTTTGCCTGAAGAAAATCGTTCAGTCCATAAAAAAAACCAAAACCAAACCCAAAGATTTCTGCTGGCTTTCTATGAGACCATTTTCCTTTCAGCTTGACTCTGGATAGAAAGAAGCATTCCTGATGGTTTTTGTGTGTTGTGTAACCCCAATGACTAAAGAAGGAACAAAATTAACACAAATCCTGAAACAATAATAAGCTTCTGAACCTGTAGACTCTGTTAAAGAATAGTAAATTGGTAGTGCAAAGCCATATTTGAAAGAACAATTTTAAATGTAAATATTTGCACCCAGAATAGACATTTTCTATTTCAGAATATTTCTAAGAATACTCAATTTTAGAAGGGGTAGAAGTGTAGCAGCATGAAATTCTTCCTTATATATTTTTTCTCTTGATGTTGTATATATTTTAACAGAAGAATGGATGCAGTTGGATGATTCATCATACCCCATTCTTTTGATGCTGAGCTGTTTCACAAGTGCAGTTCTTAATAGATTTTACAAGGCAAAATCTGAGAGCCACAATACGTTTTGAGTTCCTGATCCCAGAAGGATTAGCATTAGATTCTTGCTGCTCAACAAAATAGCACTACTTTTCAGCTTCAAACTTGGTATCTTGTTTTCTCCGTGCAGTCTTTCGCTGAGCACCACACTGCTTTCACTTCCAGGTATTCCAGTAATTGTGCCTTCCAAGAGTAGCACCACAGCTTGATGTGATTGCCTGTTACGATCTTTGATTATGATGGAAGTGTGTTTCCAGCTGCATCACTCCATCGCTCCTCAGTCAAATTCAATTTGAGTTGGAGGGAGCTCTGCCATCCCCTGCCCGACATTTGCTATTGTCCTCTTTCATTGAGTTCAACCTGTTGATGTTCTGATTGCCAAAGGCGTATCATTTGATTTTGAAAAGCCTCCTCCTTGGTGAACGCCTCGGGGTATTTTCAGCTCTATTTAGATTTGTGCATTACAGTTTTAAATTGCTACTTTGGGCTCTATTAAAACAATTTTCAAAAAGAAAATGTCAGTGTGCACAAACAGGTAATTGAAAATAGCACTGCCTAGGAACAAATCCGGTTTTCCTGCAGATTTCTTTAGCTTTTGTTTAAAAGCGCAGCATTAGTATGATGCTAGGGGTTGTTGGTGTGTTGGTTTTTTTTTTATTTAGTACAAGTGGTAATCATGATAAAATGTCGTTGGCTTGGGTGGCTGTATAATGCTTGTTAACATATCCATTTGTGCAAGAACAAATGATCTGTAGGAGTTGTGGTGCACACAAGCAAGAAATCCCAGGTAGTAGTCCGTTAACCTCGGGAACGTAGTTTCCATTAATTTATGAATGTTCGTTATTATTTTACAGCATAAAAGACTTTATTCATTCCATGCACATTCTGCTTATAGTAGTCTAGTGGTGTCTGTGAGTGGTAAAATACCCAATATTCAGCATGCTATAATCATAAAATATTTTTATTCTGGAGTCACAACAATAAATCTTCCAACTCTGGCAAATGGTATAGGCTGCATAGCTAGTACCTTGATGTCTTCTGACTTCTGACGTAATTCATACTAGTGCAAATAATTATGCATCACTTTATCAACTTAGCCTCACTTTGCCTTCCTTTCCCACCGGTGTAAATTCTGTACAAAGGCCAAGACATTCATTTAGCTTCAGTGGGAGCAGTGTAGATGAAGGTAATAGAAGGAACTTGGAGAATTGTCTGTAACATTGTAGATTAAATTTTCTTTAATAAAATTTTTAGTGAAGCATCGCTACTTTCAGCTTCAAAACATTATTAAAAAAAATATTCCAAAACATCATAAAAAAAATGCATTAGGACCAAATAGGTGTGTTCCGTCACTAATTTGTTGCTGGAGCTAAGGCGGCTCGTAATTCTCAAGCTAGCATTTTCTTATTCCACATGTTGTTATTGACAGGATATTAGCAGTGATTAAAGCATAGATTTCTATTGCATTTCAGTCGGCCATTTAATTTCTTGTACAGCTCAGTTCAGGTCTACAGTAAAGTACTGCAGATGCTTAAAGCACTCTTCTATATATCGACCAGTGCAATACAGTTCTCTGTATTACATGCAATGGTATAACTGCATGATTCCACCACCTAATCTCTTCTTTTCTCCCGGTCAAGTCAACTCGGTGCAGATATACCTGGAAGTAGCAACCTACTTTGGTAGCAAGCGTTCCGCACTATTTCCTTGTCTTGTCTCAGTCCTCTATGAACATGAAAATTCTATGTGAAGGAAAGAAACCCTGTAAAATAACAGAAAGCAAAGAGCATAATTAAGTTGCTCCCAGGAAGACTTAAGGAAGATTGAGGGACTTCTATTGACCTAAGCATTTTGTAAACCAAAGTCAAACTGGTTCCATCAGTCTGTGGCATTAAATGGATCAACTCTGAACTATCTTGATAATATCACCCAGGACTGGCTTTTGGAAGGAGGCAAGCACATTCTCTGCTGCTCATAAGCTCCTTATTGCCTTAGGCATCGTTTGATGTTTGTATAGTGCTAGAGTGGCTCTACGTTTGTTGAACTTCTCGGTCTTAAAAGATTTACTGTTGGTATAATATATGGGGAGGTTGATCTTTGGAAGTCTGAGTTATTGAAATTGTGTTCACTTCCAGTCAGTCTTACAGATGTCTCCCAAAGAGGATAAATATGCCTTTTCAGTCAGTCTCTCTTTGACCAATGCTTTTGGAATAAAATCTTTGTGGATCAGCCTTGCCCACATGTCCATACGGGATCCGTGTGCTCTGTTATGCGGCGGGTTGGGAGGGGATCCGCGCATGGAACAACAGCTACATTTTGGGTGTGTTTGACCCAGGGTTTTGCCCCCTGCTTGTTCCTGTGCCCAAGCTAATGCCTAGGTGAGCACTTTGACTCTCTCAGCTGGGCTGTGATCATGCGGTTTGTGGCTCTCGGCTGCTGTGTGCAGAGCACCAGTGGGTTAAGGTCTGTTTGGCTTTGCTGGAGGGCGACTGAGGACCACTTGCTTGGCCCGGCAGAGCTTAGAGGCAATTGAAGAAGCAGTGGTGTGTTGCCTTTCATCTGTGACCGTCAGCATTCCCGTGGGGCTGACCACCCAGGCAGCATGCCAGCTGCAGTGCAGGCTCTCCTGGCACCCCTGTCTGCTCTCACACCTTCCTCCTGACCATCCTCCACAACGGGTCTGAGAGCGCTGCGATGTCAGGAGCAGCCAACAAGGTGCTCAGATCAGCGTGGAAACAGTACAAAGCACCTTCTTCACGAAACAGGCAGGCTTTCCTCACAAGATGGGCAGCAAGGAGAAACAGTGGCTGTACTCACTTTTTAGGTAGTATGAGGTACCCAAACTGCAGGATTGTTCCAAAGTTCTTGTACACTGAAATAAAAAATTCTTAGAAACCAGAAATATATTTACAAGATAGGTATAGGTAGCACAATTAGGGGAACAACACAGGAGGGAAGGGGCTTGGAGCATCTACGTATCACTATACTATGCGTAGTAATATCATAATTTAAAATGTGATTTCCTCAGTTTTATTCTGCTGCTAAGCTATTACTCATCTTGACTGCATTGTGTATTATGCATGAAGACAAACTTAAGCTTTGTGGAAAGAACATTGTCTTGGGATTTCTCATGTCCAAAAGTGCATGTTGTTTAACAATGTGTTTAGACAACTTCAGCTTCAGTCTAAAAGGATTTTGTGTTGGTTTTTGTTTGTGATGTCTGCTACTTGTGATACACACAAGCAGAGTCATGCACACGCATACAAGGAGAACAACCTGCAGGGGGAAAAAGGAAAACGTCAGTCTTAAATGAAGATAATGAAAGCTTTTTCAAAGGCAATATTGTCAAATACAGAAGTGGTTAAAGAGGAGCAGGAGGAAAATATTTAAATGTAACTACATACATTTCTACCAGCTAATAAAGAGAGTATTTTTGTTGCTTTCTCTAGTGGGAAAATAGAGCAAAAGAGCTTCCTTTACCACTAGTTTCTATAGTGACAGTATCCTCAAACTCCTCTTTATGGAATCAAAAATAACTTGATAGTACAGTGTAAAAATGGAGCTTAACCAGAGGTTTCTATCCTGCAGAAACTGTTAATGATCTTGAGAAGCGAGAATTCAAATTACATGGAACATTAAATTCTTCTAGTTTAGTAACTGAATGTTTGTTCGTGCTAATGCGGTGAGAGATGGCAAAGGCCAGTCTGCCCAGCCTCATAACCCTAGTTGAGGTCCATAATGCTCACCATGCTTTTGCCCGTGAGTCCACAGGTGTTACATCTGCCCATTCCTTAATTTTTCCTTGGTCTAGGTGCAACTGAGCTCTCTGGTTTTCCTTGGGGCCTGTGGCATTTCTTCTCAGCACAGACACTAGGGAACTGAACCTGACTCCGGGGTGGACAGGGCACAGCTCTCTCTGATCACATGAACCCTCCTTCACAGCTGGAGGTACAAACCCACAGCTTTCTGCCCTCTCCTACCCTGGCAGCATCCCCTTCTGAAACTGGCAGCTCCTGCCAGTCATCACCCCTTTCTTCCTCCTCTCTGCAGCTGGTTTCTCTTTCCTCAGCTGCTCCCACAGCCAAATCAGCAATGAAAGCATGTCCCTTTTCTTACCCTTTTGCCCCCAAATTCCTTTTGTTTCTGTCACCCCCTGCTCTCTAATATACACCCTCTTTTCCTCTTTGGGAATTTTCCAAGTGTCTCCTACTCCCACTCCTGTTTTCCATATAAAGACCAAAGTGGTCTTCTTTATTTCTTCCTTTTGGTCTAACTGTAGAGTTCTTCCAAACCCGAAATATTTCAGTTAACTTCTGTCTTTCATTATCTATAGGCTCATCTTCCAGACAGAGTGGGCAGTAATTTACAAAGGACTTAGCTGGTTCATGGCTGATTCATTACACACCGAGGCATTAAATATTGAGCAATTTTACATAATTAACCAGAATTCCTAAATTGCATGCAGGCAGGTTCCTCAGACAGTCACAGATGATTGTGCTTCAGTTACTGATGAATAGTAGCACTAAAAAAAATGATCATCTTCTTCCCAGGATTGTTTTCACAGGCGAGCCTGTCTGTCATGATGCAGCTATTCCAGCAGCGTGCTTATTTAGCTAGTTAACTGATTTTACACTCAGAGCTGCAAGATATTGTTAGAGGAATAGTTCGCTCATTTCCCACAAAGTTTAATTAAAAAGAATGATACTCTTGTATTTCACGTGTATCTCTTTTAATGTCCTTTTGCGTATCGGGTTTCATTACACTTCATGGTTTCTGTTATTTGTTTTGCAAACACGCAAATGTTGTGGTTTCAGTTGGGATAGAGGTACTTATTTTCCTAGCAGCTGCTACAGTGCTATGTTTTGCATTTGGAATGGGAGTAAGTATTGAGAGCTACCTGGTGGTTTTGGTTGTTGCTGAGCAGCCAAGGCCTTTTCCGCTCCTCACACCACCCCACCAGCGAGCAGGCTAGGGGTGCACAAGAAATTGGAAGAAGACACAGTTGGGACAGCTGACCCCAGCTGACCAAAGGGATATTCCATACCATGTGACGTCATGCTCAGTATATAAAGCTGGGGGAAGAAGAAAGAAGGGGGAGACGTTTGGTGTGAAGGCATTTGCCTTCCCAAGTAACTGTTATATGTGATGGAGCCCTGCTGTCCTGGAGATGGCTGAACACCAGCCTGCCCGTGGGAAGCAGGGAATTAATTCCTTGTTTTGTTTTGCTTGCATGTGAGGCTTTTGCTCTACCTCTTAAACTGTCCTTATCTCAACCCACAAGTGTTTTCTCACTTACGCTCTTCCGATTCTCTTCCCTGCCCAAACTGGGGGGAGTGACTGAGTGGCTCCATGATTCTATCTGCCGGCTGGGGTTAAACCATGCCAGAGAGTCAGGAAATAATTATGAATAATGTAGGTCACCCATGAGAGCTGAGAGGGGGAAGTGATCATCAAGTTGTTCTGTTCCCAGAAAATCGGAGAGAAGTGTTTGAGCAGTGAATGCAGTAAAATGTGCCCTCTGCTCAAAATTTCTGGCGTGTTACCAGCTGTTCAGGGCAAAGAGACCTTTGAGGTGTAACCAGTTCTGGGATGTGTTGTTATCCAGGCATGCCGTTGTCCTTTGCAGCTGGTGCCTGCAGGCACTTGTGCAGCCCTGGTTTGGAGTCAGGAGTGATGCTTCCTCTTTGTGCCCTCCCTGCTCCCGGGGCCACCATCTCTGTTGAGGAGCAGCTGCTGGTGGCTGTGCATGGGGAAATCCAGGGCCTTACTGAGTCTGTACATCCCTCCTCCCTGACGGTGCTGCAGACAGGTTTGCAGGACTGCATTGAGGAATATAATTTCTGACCGAAAGCTTTAAGAAAAATCAGTCACTCTGAATGAATGTCTTGCTTGTGCACTGCTGTTTTGAAATCATTGTTTTACTTCCAGTGAAGCTGCCGCAGGAGGCTTCCCTGCAGTATGAGGCTTCCCCACATCTTGTTAAAGGTGAGCAGAGTCTCCTAGCCTGCCTTTCCGGCTGCTAGCCACGTGCCAGTCCCCTAGGTTGTCCTTCCTGCCTGCTGTCACTCAGCAGTGGCGGCTGGCTGCCATTCACAATAACTGAGTATACGCCATTGTCATTTGACTCAGAGTATTTGCTGAAGGAGGCACATAGAGATATGGAAAAGAACCTAAGAAATTCCGATATTGAAAAAAAATACACATAAAATCAATCCTCGTAATCCTGCAAGTTAGCATGAAATGTAACCGCGTGCATTCAGACGTAAATCTTCGATAAATATTTATTAATTTAATAATTAATATTCATTAATCCAAGATTTAGTCTAAAGACGGCTAAGACAATTTGAGTTTGGCTGCTCAGGTTGTTTCTTTTGAGCTTTGACAACTTATTTATGGTTGCCTTTTTTTTAGAAGTGTTGAACTTTAAAGCTTATATTGGTGCCTAGCATACTGGTGTATCTTCATACCAGAGATAAGTCAGTAGGATAAAAATAAACCAGACTGTTTTCTCGTCTTGAATATTGTAACCCATGGTATAATATTGTTCCCTTTTCTCTGTTAGAGATCTGAATTATCAATGACCCAGAGGCTTTTTTATTCATTAAAATAATTGGTTTTACCTTCCTATTCTTCTAAGGCCGGTGAATTTAAAATTCTTATAATTTTGCCTAAATGAAAACATATATTATGCAGTAGGGAAAAAGATGCATATGCGATTAGTCTATGATTATCTTGCTGTTAAAATAAATCTAAACAAATGGGATTTTTATTGTTCCAGTGCAGACTATCTGGATGGTAAATTATTCTAAATTGGTCATAAGCCACAGCCCATTCAAGTTCGTTCAGAGACCATAGGCAAATATGTAGCTTTTATTATTTTTAAATATAGTTAGTTTTATTCATTCTTGATGGTTTTTTCTGGTTATAGGTGATAAGGGCAGCTATGTATTACTGCTTTGTGTACCTGATATGTCAGCATGATATACTTTAAAGCACCAATGATACGATTTGATTTGAATTTTTAATAACTGAACACCTTGCAGAAACCACTGTAAGTAAATTATGGGTAAAATTAGATAGACACATAAAGTGAACTCAGTGTCAATTTGTTTTTGAACTCCAGATGCCTACTGTGAGAGGCAACAGTGTGTGACCACAGGACGAATAAGCAGTGTGTGTTAACTTTAACGACCGAGAAAAAGCAGTGCATTTGAATATATATAAATATATATATATATATACAGGGAGATTCACTACTGTGTTGAGAAGATGTGAGTATAGACCTTCCCAAGTTGACTTTAGGGCATGTTCTTTGGGGAAGGTGAAGCAATGAAGATGCAGAGGCATCAACTTCAGCCTCCTGAGCTGGATCTGGCACGGCGGCTGTGCCTTCCCACTTGGCTGCTGTGTCCAGACCTTGCACAATTCATGCATCTCCTCTGAGAGTCAGCGTAGGGTGGCCTGGGGTGAATGAGATCTGCATCACTCCTTTTTGCAGCTACGTTACCTCGCAGAAGCAGCAACGACCACCCTGTTAGGCAATCATAGAATCATAGAATCATAGAATCATAGAATCATAGGGTTGGAAGGGACCTCTGGAGATCATCTAGTCCAACCCCCCTGCCAGAGCAGGGTCACCTAGAGCAGGTTACACAGGAACACGTCCAGGTGGGTTTTGAATGTCTCCAGAGTTGGAGACTCCACCACCTCTCTGGGCAGCCTGTTCCAGTGCTCTGCCACCCTCAGGGTAAAGAAGTTCCTTCTCATGTTTAGGTGGAACTTCCTGAACAATCTGAACTACCTGGATCCCCTTCGTTCAGTTGCTCGTATAGCAGAAAATAGTGCTCTGCCTTGTTAAGTGTTTATTTGGCTTGTTCTGAAGCTACACAAATATCTGAGTTGGCATGAGAAGCAGCAGATCTGAGGAGGCAAGGTGAGAGAATTGACTAAAGAGGACCAAGCCCAGATCTTTTCAGGAGTTTAATAACTTAATGGTATTGGTTAATCTAGTAGAAATGATAACTAACCGCTGGTTACTAATTGGTTACTAATGTTTACATTCTGCAGCATGTTAGGATACTTCTATAACCTAAACCCCAATGTTATGTGTTTGGTTCTCTTATTATGTAAATGAAATAATTTTTTTTTCAGGTGCAGATGAAAACATAGCACATAACACTCCTGTAGTTTTCAGCTGGAAGGAACAGTCTTGTGCATGCTTAGAAGCTGGTTAATTTAGTGCTTCAAAATGCCCCCCTGCTGTTAGAGGGGTTAGAGTAAAGGAAACTAAATTCCCCAGTGTGGACCAGTTAGCAAAATGTAGTAACTCCCGTTTTGCTATAGGAGTGCAAAACTGGTTATTCAACCCTGAAATACCAAGCTTTGGAATTACAGCTTTCTCCACCACACTGTAGCTGCATGGGGTGGAGTCGTCATCTGCGATCAAGTTCCGGTGTCACCTGTACAGCCAAGCCTGTAAGGTTTGGCATAGTGCTTGCAGAAGGCCGTGTGAATTAACGGGTCATATTTTGTTCTATTATATGGAAGATGTCAAGCTTATCCAGTTCCCAGTTTTGCTACAAGTGACCTTGTCAATATTCTTTTTGTTTAACAAACAAATAAGTTAATGAAGTTGCTTCCTAAGGCCAGGGAGAAAAATTTCTCACAGAAATGGTTTCTGCTGGAAAATGTTGATTCAACTAAATCAAGGCCTTATGAGGGAATATAACTTTTATTTAAAAGGAGTTTTGGCAAAATATTATCGAGGTTTTCAATTTTCTTGACAGATTTTTAATATATCAAAATAAGATGTGAATGGATAAACTTTCTAGAATGTTGAAAACGTTATTGTGGAATATTTCACTTTGTGAACAATTCTGATACTTTGATTTTTCTTAGTGATTCATGGTGAATACAGTGTTTAATACATTAGAGCTTTTAAAAAAACACAGACAGTATAATTTTTGGCCAACCTGAGTAACTGTGCAGTGATATTTGATAGCGGAGGCACTGACATACACACATACTAAATAAAATTCTGAACAAAAGTGCTGAGGCCACTCCTGATCTAATTCAATGCACTTCCATCATGGAAATCATAGAATCATAAGATGTGTTGGGTTGGAACGGACCTTGGAAATAGACAGTTCCAAGATGGAAGTCTCCATGAAACTATCCCATGGAGATGAGTCTTATTCTGTTAACAAGCTCCATGAAGTGATGACTTGTACATAAAAATATATTGTTTCCATCGTAACCCAGAGTCAGATAAATCCTTGCCACCAGCTAATCAGAGATCAATAGGAGTTGCTTATAAAAAAACAAAATAAAAAAAATGGCTAGGAAAAAGAGATGTAGTGACGCAAGTTTAGGGGGAGCGCTTCTATTGCCAGGATATTGCTCTGAGGAAATGCTGGCAGTCTTCAAAGTGTGGCACAAAGCCTGAGCAACTCAGACCTGTATTGCTGCATTTTGCTGTAGCTCCAGCAAGTATAGTGAAACTTGGTATTATACTCCAGGGAAAGATTTAATGTAAGGTGTTTTCTCCTTTGCGTTGTGAACCACTGCATGCCTGGAAAATTGTTGGATTAGGCACTAATATACAACTGCCCTCTCTGGATGATTTTTTTTTGTTTGTTTGTTTAGAGGGACTTAAAACACGGACTTGTCACAGGTTTGAAGAACAGATTTCTTCATGTGGGCCATTCTGTTCTTCTGTAGTTGACAGCTGAGGTAACACAAGTATGATTGCTTTCCAGTACTTTTCTCCCTGCTGTTGTCCTGCAGCCAGGGAAGCTTGCATAGGCTTCCTGCTGCAGTAAATGCTCCTGCTGTGAATCTAGCTGTTCCCTGTCACGGGGGAGAGTCACAGACATCTGCCCCAGTGAGCAGGACTTCTCCTGCCTCTGGGCTGTTGCAGCACTCCGGGGATTCCCCGGCTTTCCCCACAGTGCTGCCATTCCTCAGAGAGCAGGGGAGCTGCTGGTTTATGGCTCAGTTTTATTTCCCTCAGCGGGGTTCTCCCTAGCAATGTTCAGTGTTTTATTAGCTGGCCTATTTCGTGTAATACACTTGCCACCTCTAAAATGTATAGAGTTCTGCGCTATCTGTTAGTCCAGCTGAGAGTTATAACTCAAATAGTAAAGTGCCTGGATGCTTTCTATACTTCTCCTCATGCCCGTATTCCAAATGGACTAACGGCACTGAAGAAACTCTGAAGTAGATGCTTCATATATAAAGTGAAATGACAAAATATGCTGATTCAATGTTAAACAGACCAAAAAGGTACAAAGTTGGGTGCCCAAATTTTGGCATGTGACATCATATTTACGCAGCCAGATGCATAGTCCAGTCTTCAGCAGTATGCATGCTTCTCTATCAGTTGCCAGCAATTGCTTCTCATGTGACGCCTCACAACTCTGAAAAGCAAGTGCCTTAATTGGTGCATAACTATTGCTACAGGACCTACACACAGGCAGCAAAGCCTGAGAACACTGATCACAGATTTACTCTTAAACATTTTCCATGAAGCTTGCACATGTGTAAGGAAATGGCAGCATTCAAATTGCAGTCTCAATAATCATTCTCTCCTACAGTTTCAACGTGATAGTATGTGGCTCACATACTGTGTTCAGTTCTGGGCCCCTCTGTATGAGAGGGACATTGAAGTGCTGGAGCGTGTCCAGAGGAGAACTACCAGGCTGGTGAGGGGTCTGGAGACCAGGTCATGTGAGGAGAGGCTGAGGGAGCTGGGCACGTTTAGCTTGGAGAAGAGGAGGCTGAGGGGAGACCTCATTGCCCTCTACAACTCCCTGAAAGGAGGTTGGAGAGAGGTGGGTGTTGGCCTCTTCTCCCAGGTGAATAATGACAGGACCAGAGGAAATGGTCTGAAGTTGCGGCAGGGGAGGTTTAGATTAGATATTAGGAAGAATTACTTTACTGAAAGAGTGGTCAGGCACTGGAACAGCCTGCCCAGGGAGGTGGTTGAGTCACCATCCCTAGAGGTATTTAAGAAACGTCTAGATGTGGCACTTCAGGGCATGCTCTAGTGGCAGAGATTGTAGGTTGTTTGTTTGTGGTTTTTTGTTGTTTTTTGTTGTTGTTGTTGTTTTTTGGTGTGTGTATGGTTGGACTTGATGATCTCAAAGGTCCTCCAACCATGAAGATTCTATGATCTCTTTATGCAACTTTCATGCTATTTCCAGCCAATACAAAGTATCAATTAGCTCTACGGTATTGGTAGTTTTAGTAATTTTTCTATTCCTATCATATCAGCAGAATTTCTCCATCTTTATGGACAGAGGTATGTATAAATCTTCTGTGAGAATTTTAACACTCTGGTCAGTTGTGTATTAAGAATTTTCACCCAAACAATGCATCCTTATTAATGAAAAATCTGATTATTTTTTTTTACAAAAAAAAAAAAGTGTAAATTTTTAGAATTTTGGAGAAGAGGCAAGTTTGTATAACCTGATTGTATCCTAAGTATACAGTTGGGTAGCCAGTACACATGGAAAATTTTAACTAATGGTACTTTGATACTATTAATCTGTGTCATATCTGAATAAATATAATTAATGTCATGCAGATACAATGGGGGAAAAAAAAGAAGGAGACCTTTGTTCTTGAACAGATGAGAAGAGCTTGTGAACCTATAAGCAAAGATATTGTTGCATTTGAAAACAGGACAAATATTGGGGGTTTGATCACAAAAGTATCTTTACACTGATGCCTCTGGATAGGATTTTTGTTCATTTGTTAGAGAAAAAAAGTAATGATATAGTGCTGTTAGTCATCTTGTAACGTTCATCCTGGCTCTCAGCTTTCATCTGCCGGGCACAGTTGGCAACTGGTGCTCAGGCAGGCAGAGCGATGAGGTGCTCTTCAGCCACACACTTTACAAGCGTAGCACTGCTGTTGAAAAAGTAATCATGGGCAGGGTAATATTTCAAGGGCTCCTAATTGAAAAAGGAGAACTAATTTCCACTGGGTCACTCATATCCATTGTGCAAATTATGGTTAGAAGGGAGTTTGCTATAATGTTTTCCCAAATCATTCTAGAGAGGTCTGTTATAAAAATGGACCTTTTTTTTTTAATCCCCAGAGGACCCATGGCTGATGGTTTGGAAGGGCATTCTGGAGGCTGCCTTTTGCAGGATAAGCAGGCCTTTTATATAATTAATTGATCAGTTTGATAACACAATTTTTGTCCAAGCCGGCACTTCTGCAACAAAACAGTTCTAATTTGTGGTGCTGAGGTGAATGCTTGGAGAAAACCTAACAAGCGACATCAAGAAAATGTATCAGACATTAACTGCTTCAGAGGTAACGGCATCTTTGCAAATGCAGACATAGGCACTGCTTTAAGAATGTGGCAGATTTTTCACAAGGTGTTTTAATTTGAAATTGAGTCTTTGGTAATGGAAAAAAAGTCATGTTTGATTTTGAGCTATGTATCTTGTACTTTTAATGGCTATTTAATGCCTACCATAGTGTTTCATTTTTTCCAAATGTACTGATTGATACGAAGATCTAAATGTTAGAAGTCATTATGTAGTACTTTGATATCGTTCTATTTGTTGCATCAAAAATATCTATGGTACCAAGAGAGACTGTCTCTCTTATTTTTTGCCAAGCTGTCATCTCAGTAGAACTGACATTTTAAGTCCTTTCTAGCAGCATATAGATGATAAATAATAGTGTTCCGTCACATGAAACGTTGCACTAAGTTGATATGGTTGTATGACCTATCTGTCCCAAAGCAAAGGGTCACATTGAGCATATGCAGGATGTTGTTACATCTGAGATGTGTTGTTTGGGTTATTTTTTGTTGTTTGGTTGTTTGGTTGGTTGTTTTTTTCCCAGAGTCATAGTACAGATAAGCTGTTTTAAATAGATATTACTGATTAGGTAGCTTATCTTAAGGAAATTAAATAGTTTGAGACTGACAGATCCTTTTTCTATGATAGTGTTTGAGACAGAGAGAATCAATTAGCATGACGCACAGGCAGTGTTGTTCAGAATCTGATGACTGTTTAAGAAAATGAAATGCAATCCTGCCTTTGCTTCCTACAGATGTGGAGAAATACAACTCTAGTAGGCTCTTTAACCTTTAGGGGTTTAAGACAATAACATATGAAAGAACAGTTCGATAGTGGAAGATACAGATCCTACCTGACAATCAAGAAAGATAAAAAGGCAAAGGAAGGCATAGATACATTATGGTATATTCTGGGTTCTCGTTAAGAGGCAACTTCTTGCTGCTGATCACCACCATCTGGGCCCACACCATTCAGCCAGTTTTCAACCCACCTCGCTGTCTACTCATCCAGCCCAAAATCAACAGCTCGTCTATGAGGATCTTATGGGAAACAGTGTCAAAGGCCCCACTGAAGTCCAGGTAGAAGCAGCTCTCCCCTCATCTACCAGGCCAGTCATGTCATCGCAGAAGCTTATCAAGTTGGTCAAGCATGACTTCCCTTAGAAGAATCCATGCTGACTACTCCTGATGATTTTCTAGTCATTCATGTGCCTGGATGCGGTTTCCAGGACTAGCTGCTCCATCACCTTCCTAGGGATTGAGGTGAGGCTGACTGGCCTGTAGTTCCCTAGTTCCTCCTGCTTGCTTGTCTTGGAGACAGGAGTGACATTTGTTTTCCTCCAGCCTTTGGGCATTTCTTCCAGTTGCCATGATTGACCAATGATTTCCAGAGTGGCTTTGCAGTCACATCTGCCAGCTCCCACAGTACTTGTGGGTCCTGCTCTTCTGCCAGTGTCTTACTCTTGTCCCCATCAATCTCTGCTGTTTTACACCCCCAGCAGCAGGTATTGAACACCAGCCTGCGTCGTTTCATAATCAGTTCAACGTGTGAGTTTTTGCAGACTTTGAGGGTATCTAAGAGTACTGTACTCCCACAGAATTCACCGCGGTTTGAAGGTGCGCAGACGTTCTTCATGGACAGGCCTCTAAAACAACACTCTTGCTTTTGCTTGAGCCAGAATTTGATTCTAGCACAAAGGTGTGACCACCAAACATACAAATTCAGATTCTGTGATACTGTAAAATGACATGCTAACTGCTTTATCTTCAACTGATAAATTAAAAAGGACGATCTCTAGCGATAGCCAAGCCTGGAGTGCAGTCTTGAGATAAATTTTGCAATTTTACTAGTTCCTATTTAGGTCACAGGGATCTACAAAATGTGTAAAAGCAGATAGAAGAAAAAACAGAATTGCTCAGTATATAAAAGACAAAAAAGAATGGCACCACTATTTGAGAACCTGAGAATCACAAATTTTAAACAGCTTTAGAAATTATATAGCATATTTCTGCAGAAGGCCAGAGTCAGAACATTCATATATCCAGTGAATTTATAGAATGGAGAAATACCCTGATAAAAATAGGAACTGAGCACAAGAGGTTCAGAATGGAACTTGGATTTCTAAATTGAACATGTAGTGATAATTCTAAATAAGTATCTTAAATTCTGTCCATTGTGCTTTATGAATATCAGTTAGAAAAAGAAAAAGAATGTTTAACATGCTGGGAGAAAAAAAAGGAAGAAAGTGGGTTTTGTGCATAATGGGACCATCACTTGAACTTTTATCAAACATGAAGTCTCTATAGGTTTTGCAGAAGCAAGAATGCTCTATAAACGTCTTCGGTTATCGTTGCTGAGTTGGTAAAGCCCGAAGAATTTACTTGTATATATTCTGATAGAAATTTAGGTTTCTCTAAATCCAAAGCTACAGCTTTTCTCAGAAACCTCTTCATGTCCTATCTTTATCCTTCATTTTCAAAACCATGTGCTTATTGGTCAATATTTGACTCAGTTTAATTTATCGGATTTATCATTTTATTGCTACAGAATCCAGTATTTACCTGCAACAATGTGTCAGTATACATATATTTTGGAATACCTGTATGCATAGTCACTGTGATTTCTCCATGTCATATTCCACTATAAATAGCAAAAAGTGAATAACCTCTAAAATACCTGGTGTGATGCAATGATCTCAGTGAAATTGTGTAACTCAAAAGTTAATGGAAATTCTTTCAGTCCAGTTCTTTTCTCCATTTTCTCTTTCGCCTGTTTGGGAGTGTTGCAATGAAGTTTTGCTGGGTTCTGCTAAAATGTAATCTGAAAGAACTGTCCTGCACCCACAGTGCATGGAAATAAAAGACTGTGCAGGTTGGAAAAGACAGGATATTTGCTTTTTGCTCTGTAGCTAAGGCCTCAGCGCTTCAGAGCAACAATTGCAAAGAAAGTCCTGTTTACTGACAGCAGAGAAAATTGTCTATTTTGCACAGATTCTTTAGGAAATTTAGCTGCAAGGATCTCGAAAATGTCTACCAAGAACATACATACTGTGATTTGGGTTTGTTGTTTGGTTGGGTGGTTTGTTTTCTTTTGGTCACAGTTTGGGCAGATTTTTAGCAAAATAAAGGCATGTTTTCTAAAAAAAAGCTGCCCTTCTTGCAACTTTTGTGTTCTTGAGTCGAGTCATAAAAACTTCTCTCAAGGGTTTGCAAGAACTTTTTTTATAACTTTAAATAAGGTGATGTTGCTATTATAACTTCATACTCAGAAAAGGCTGTACTTTTTTGACAGAAATATAAACAATAATTAGGAAGTCAATCTGAGTCATTTACTTGACATTGATACTGCTTCTGGTATGTGTATGGAAAACAGATTTCTGTAATGGGACAAGTCAGATCCTATAATGTCTAGTGACATTAAGAACCTCACCTGCAATATACTAAAACGATTTTCATGTAGAAACTCTTAATCACGTAATAGAAATATATTTCCTTATATATGTATCTAAACTGAATCTTGTTTAGCTTTCAGATTTGGGGCTTTTAGCATTATAAGTCTGGGTGTATAATTTAGACCAGCCTTATGCTGAGTTGTCCATGTGGTTCCTAATGTTCATTATAAGCCTTCCTCGTCCATTAATGTGTGGAGTACAAGTCACTTGGGTGCATATGTGAAAATATTTCTGGCAGGAGTGGGCGCTTCCTTGTGATTAATAGATTTAATATTTGGGTTCCTGATAGGAATGGAGATGATGCTTCAGTTTATTAATATACTTCTAACATAGAGGTTGTCTGTAGCAGCAGGTGTTACACTTTGATCATTTACTTCCATTCGCTTGCTATTCATCTTGATCAGTTTAGGCCATTTGCCATTTGATTACATTAGCTTTTGATCTGCTTCAGAATTCTCACCCACGCAAATATTTTAATGTCACATCAGCTTTGTGCCCTTATTTATAATTTCCTTAGTCTTCTCTGTAAAAATATGACTGAACTATATCAAATATCAAGTTTTACTCGACTGGCTTGAATGGCTTTTTTTTATGTCAGTCTTTGTTATGAGAAATAATTGATTTCTGAAATACTATGGAAATTTTCAAGGTGTGGTGTAAATGGTCCCTTTTTCTGCTACATTTCCTGATCTATTGCAATGCCTGTCAAATTGAAATGAGAGGTATGAAGAGCTGTGGCGTTCATCCCAGACTTATGCGTTCATCACCTGTCTCTGGGAACGTAATCCACATGCTTGACTGCCTCCCAGCCCACCCAAACATTGGGAAAGTTATGAGATTCATTCCCATTTCAGTATTTAAAATGGGCACTATTCTGGGTTACGGGGTATCTAAATTAACAAAGAGTACATTTGATGGAAGAGGGCATGCTTTCAAGCACTGACTTTTGCATAACCCTAAGTAGCTCTGTGAAACTGGAAGTCAGGGAAAGAAAGTGTTTTCTTGGACAGGGTTGGAGAGCTAAGATTGAAGGACATAGCTTTAGTATGTTATTTTTATTTTTTATCCAGTAATTGTGTAACATGAAGCGCGTAAACTCTTGCTCATCTCCCACTCTTCAGCTAACTTTGCAAGTAGCAGTAGATTGCAGTCAAAGCGACTTTCTTGTTTCCTGGCTCTGTGAAGCTTATTTTTCTTGTGACACAATGACACATCTTCAACAGAAGGGGTGAAATGTGCTGCAGTCCAGAACATTCTTCACCCTCAGCCTGTATCCAATAACATTCTGATCTGGGATGTGGGAGCTCAGGGTTCAAACCCCTTTGGCTCTCACCTGTCACTTCAGCTATCACCTCAGGCTATCTCCTGAGGTGACTCACCTGTCACCTTGGCTAACAAGGACTCTGCTGAGTTTGCACCAATGTCTGAAGCATTTAAGCTTTTTAAGATGTCTTTTAAGATGTCTGAAGCACCTCAGCAAGTTTGGTCAGAGCTCTCCTGCGTTGTTCTCCTGAACTTAAGCTTCTTACAACTGTTAAAACTCTTCTGGGTATGTTTGGGTACATAAATACTTTGAGGAATGTCCACCTGTCTTTGCTGACCCTCATCCAGATAGAGATTCTCATACTATGGAAATAGCCATCAGTTGTACATTTAGTCTTCATTCTTTAAGACACAGTCATGATCAGTTTTCTTTAACTTTAGATGCATTCACCAGTATACAACTGGCAACTGTCCACAGTTTGTCCCCGGGAGCCTTTTTTTTTTTTTTAATTTGTAGAACTTCAATTTTTTTTTTTACTTGCAGAGTAATTAGTGTTGGCTTGTTATCAAAGAGCATAAAATCAGGTAAAACAGTTCCCATGTCTGCTGTTGTGATTGCTCAGTCCCATTCACCTCTGAAGCACTCCTAAATCGGTGCATTGTAATAAGAACAAGATGAAAAGAACCTCAAATGAAGGTTCAGATGAGAAAAATCTTTGGTTTAATATTTGATCACTCATTTCTCCCAGACTAGTAATGCCGCTTTTGTTATGAAGGTCACTAAATTCAAATGAGCGAAGTTGCAACAGGTGGCCATTTTACAACTCTGATGAGTGTTCTTCTTTATGGGTTTAGAGAAAGAGATAAACTGCATCCGGATTGCTCCTCAAGCTTTGTTCACTCTAATGACAGCTGACTTATGTGTATATATTTATTAATTAGGACTGATGGTGGCTTTCTTAAAAATGCATAATTAAAAATTCAGTTGTTCAATAGCTGCTCTCAAGAATTCTTGCATTCTTTAGTTCATTTTTCATGGAATTATTTCATCCAGAATTATTATTTTCAACCATCTTTCTCATGGCTTTCATTCCACATGTTAAGAATGAGAAGAATCTACTTAGAACAATTTGTACTTTGGGTCCTTTGTTTCCATTCTTGCTGATACGCTAGGAAATTAAAAAGTAAGGATTCACACAGGGTTACATTAGCAAAAAGCATGTCCACTTCTTTCATGTTGTTCACAATGGACTAGTTTTTGGTATTGAAATTGCTATAATAACTTTTCCCTTTCACGGGCAATTGAAATGTATATTATGAATTGTTTCATGAAGCACTTTTAAAGCAAAACTTCACAGCTGGGCATTATGAAATATGTTTTAGAGAATAACAGTGAAATAGAAAATTGCCATAGAATAGAGATTTTTTTTTTCCTGTATTGGCATAAGTTGCTGTCAAATTGGAGCTGATCCTTTCTCTCCTGCTACAACGGCACCAAGTTTGGAGACGCTCAAGTGAAGAAAACAACACAACTGTGTGTTGGTATCAGGTAAAAACAGAAACCATTGTTAGCCCTTAGACTTCCACATGTCTTCTTGCTGGACTTCCAGTTGTCTGCTACTTACAGTTCAGCAGTGGGATAGACCATGAAAGATTTGTCCCATTCCACTGGTGAAAGGGAGTTTTAATAATCTAGGAAAGTTTAAAGTAGTCAAGAAAAGTTCAGAATACTTGTGCTGGAAATCTTACAAAGTTTATATTCTTTGCAGTGGAAAATATTCAAAGCTGGAGAACTTTTAGCAGGATTCAGAAAGAAATACTGTAAGATCCTGAACGAAACATTTATTTTCATCTTCCTTTTACTAAAACAGGGAAAAAGAAAAACAAAATTGAAATAAGAATAAAACCTCTACCAGTTAAGAACAATATTCAGAAATGAAAGAAATACAGACTGAATAAGCAAAAATACATTGAGTTAGGGAAGTGTGCCTGAGTCAATATTATTGTTTCTCTTCTCGCCTTAAATAATACAAGTTAAAAAATAGTGGCAAAAAGACTGCTCCAGAGTTAATTACTGGTGACATTCACTGCTGGGCAAAGGATCAGCCTGAGTCCATGTCCCACAAAAAGCAACGTACAAGCATTATATTGGCCCCATGACTTTCCCCTGTAGCATATCCCTGCATAAAGGCATCCAAACAAAAGAAGCAGCACCTCCACAGCCTCTTCTGTCTCAGAGAAACCAGTGCTTTCCCTACATCTCCCTGCATTAAATTTCCAGCTGCATAGTGCCGATGGCAGTGCGTGCCCTGAACCCGTGGCCAAAGGGTGGGTGGGTGGGTGGGTGGGTGTCCGAGCGGGGCAGGGGGATGCAGGGGTGGGAGAAGGGGGACTGATGTCAAGTGGTTACCACAGCAACGGGGAGGGGACCAGCAGTGGGGGAGCAGAGGTGGGAGTGTTACCTTGGCAACAGATGGAGCGCCTTCCTCGCTCAGGTTGGAAACGCAGCTCTCCTTGCTTCTAATTACCTGCCCGCTGTTGGGGGATTTAGGCACAATGTACCAGAAATGCCTGTGTTATCAGCTACATATATTACCTATTTCATGTCTACTTAGAAACTGAAACTGCACTGGAGAAGAAGTATTTTTCCCACACAAGCTACATCCGTTTTAATCTCTTCTGACTGATGACAGTATGACCAGTTCACAAGTAGTAGCAGAGTTATTCTTTCTAATATAGTATAAAGATTATACTCCAGTATCAGTTATTAATCCTGCACTGTTAGAACAGATGCTGAGTTAGGGAGCGAGGTTAAACTGTGTTAGGGAGTGAGTTTATCTTACGCAACACTACATGACTATATTTCATTTTCCCTAATGAGCTTTGCAAGATGGATCTTACAACTTTTTGTTTAGGTTCTTTCTTTTCCTTTTTTTTTTTTTTTTCCCTAATGATATAAGCTATTGAAAATTTCTGATAGGCTCCTTTTGAATTTTCTCAACTGGTGAGTGATGAAGTTCGTGAGTGTAAGAGGAATGTGCTCGTATAAAACTGATAGGAACTGCCTGGACTCCTGAAATTGCTATCGTTGAATGGCCTAGTGAATGGCAATCAGCCATCTGCTATTTAATCTGGTGTCACTTTTCCCCCAGACTGGGAACAATGAAGAATTACCAATGTCAATAGGTGATTTAATATGAGTCTCATATCAAAAAAGAATGGACTGACCTCTAGGGGGGAGATGGAATTTGATCAAGTTTGGCTTGAGAAGTAGGGTCTTAAAGGGATACAGAGCTATTTTGATTGTCAACCTAACACAAGAAGGTTGGTAGGAAGTATGACCTGGATGAATGGAGCCCAGGGTTTACCTTAGAGCCACCCACAAAACCAGATCAAAATTAAAAATAAAAAAAAATGCCCATGGGGTGAAGAAACTGAGGCAAGGATAAGCCTCCAGATACCTACCTTTTTGAAATGTCTCTGTGCTTGTGTTATAAAGCCTAAATGAAGCCTGAAGACATTTGCCTGCTGTGTTTTCCTCTGAAGAGGTAAGCTGTGAGCCAGAGTGTCCTCAGCTTGGAAATGTGGGAAGGGTAGGCTCAGCCTGCTGAAGGCAGCCAGCACAGCCGTAGGGGCTATATATTTTGAATATGGAGTTTCATCCTCCCCTCCAAGCACATTGCCAGTGATGCAGAAGCAGGGAGGGGTCTGGTTTTGCCTGAGCCAGCGGTGCAGAGGGGTGCAGGGCTGCCCTGGCTCCTCTGGGGACCAAAAGCAAGAAGGACTTGAGCACAGCTGAGACTCTCATTACGGAGTGTCTCTCCGTGCCTATGTGGCAAAACAGTCTTGTTCTCATTTTTAGATTGGTTAAACATTTGCATTTCCCTCAAATGCAAATGAGGGATTTTACAAATGAGCTTTTCCTAGTACTTTGTGCACAGCTGGCTTTTTCGTGCATCATTTTGTTTAATGACAGTAACACCTATTCACATCCTGTGGATATAGGATATATCCTATGGATACAGGATATAACTCCCTCGCTCACTGCTGCTTCATTTATTTACTTGATTTCTGTCATCCAGCACTTCAGACTTTCCTTTTGGATCCTATTTGTGTTGTAATGAATTTAGTCTTTGTGACCTGGGTATGTCTATTCTGCTAAATCACAGATGTCCAGGGACCAATACTTGTCCCCAAGACTGAGTGTCACCAACTGGTGTATGTCTACATTTCTTAATTTTCGCTGCCTGTGTGGCAGATTTACCTTGGAAGGAACAGGGTGAGGAAGTCAGCTGCCAGTGAAGCAAGGTGGATGACTGGGCGTGCAGTGCTCGAGCTATGTTTGTAGTCTCCCTTTATTCAGCTGTGGGGAGTTAGTGCTTCTTTTGAAGAAAAGCACAACAAATGCCCAACAAATGCCCAATCGTACATATTTATTTATTTTGACCCTTGAAAACTGATGGGTGGCAGGATGGTTTTGACTGGGAGAGGGTTTGAAAGAATGGTGTTTAAATCCCTGGTGAGCTGTAGCTTTCCTGCACAACCCTGGAGAAGACGACGATGCCCTCAGTATTTTAGCCTCTGAGAAAGAAAAAGAAGGTTATAATGCTTTTATTTTCCTAACCAGAGTTCTATAAGGACAAGGGAGCAACTTTCTGGGACACTTGGATGCTGTAGTAGAGTGGTATGTGGATTCTTAAGATACAACATAACCTCAGGAGATACCCTAAAAACGACACGGGGAGGGAGCAGTTGGAACAGGGCTTTACCCATCTGATTTTGTCACCTGCTTTCTTACAACGTGCTCCTTACTATCTTTCTTCTCATGTTTCTGCATGAGACCTGATCCTTCAGCCTGTGGTGGGTGTCTGTTTTTTCACCACCACCCTGTTTCCCATTGCTTTGCAGCTGTTCTTGTGCTAAGAGTGACAGTACGCATAAAAACATCACGGTAACCTCTGCTTTTCTAGCTTGCCAATGGCATAAAAGATGTTTCAAATGTTCTTACACTTCTTTGGCCAAAAGGCCCTCTCTCCATCATTAAAACAAACTCTTTAATACAAAGATTACGTGCATAAAGTCTTATTGTGTGCCGCCTCCGAGAGTGCATTTATTTTTGTGAACAGGGAAGTTTAGCTTCTGTTTTGAATAAGTTAATGCCTCAAGAACTATGCTTATGAAGTTGATACATCTTTTCTTTTAAAATGTGAATACTACTGAATATCTTTATAATTTGCTTTATATTTCTTTCAGATATCAAGTATTCTTAGGAGACCTTAATAGTGTACTTTATTATATTAAGTAGTACAGCAATTAACATACGTTCACAGACTTTTAATTTTCTCTTTCTTTGTTTCTTCTGTTCAGTGATTATTCATTTTTATTTCTTTACTATTTCCCCAGGAGTTAAGCTTGTCCTTGTGTGTTTGTCTTACTGAATTCACAAGTTTACAACCTTGGTTTCTTACCACGTTGAATTATGCATTTGGAATCTCTCTCTCTCTCCCTCTCTCTGCCCCTCACCCCCCCACCTCCCTGCTCTCAAGTAAAACCCAACCTGACTGCTGTCTTAGTAAAGCCTTAAATTACAGGTCAGAGTGGGCACTGTACTTTCTCTGTCAATCCCAACAACATTGTTTCTTCCAGCAGCAATCTCCTTAGGAGTGACTATTCTGATTAGCATTTTGAGTTACGTTGCCCAAAAGTCTGCCCACCGCAATGTATCACCCTCCTCTACTTCCCCTCTGACTTCCTTGCATGCTTTGGACATCCCTTTTTCTAAGGTGGCCCAGTTTAAGAGCATATATTTATGGCATGTCAAAGACAGCTTCTCATCAGGCCCTGTCTGCGACAGGACATGAACCCTCGCCCTCTTGACACAGCAAGAGAAGAGGCTGTGGAAGAGCGGTTGTGGTGCGATCATAGCAATCAGGATGTCTTTGGGAATGCTTTAAGAGAAATAGAAGCCAACAGAAGAGTCACAAAAGAAATGGGAAGCAGTGATATTCAGGAAGAATGAGGAGTCTTCCACCAAAAGGCATGGGAAGAGAATAGACCTACAGCTGGTTTTCTAAAATGAGCTGCATTTCTTTCTAATTTCATGCTGTGTTTCTGATTGTGGAATGGTTGATCAAACCGGAAGAGATAATCCATCAGTGCAGAGCGAGGAGGAGGCACAAAGGGATCCCTGGACATGGGCCAAGAAAAACATCTCCAGCCCTTCCTTTCGCTGAATGTAAGAAGTTATTTGGAATGCAGCAGGACTGGAGCTAGCCTCCAAGGAGCCAAAATAGGTTCAGAGGGACAGATAAGTGTTTTCTCAGGGAAAGGAATGCTACATGATAATTGCATGCATTATTTTTAGTGTGAGGTTAAGTGTCTTTCAGTCTTTATAATAGCCAGAAATCGGTGAAATAATGTCCTAAAGCAGCCAGAGGGCAACGCTACAGTGAAGAAGGCAAGCTTCCATTTCCATCCTCCTACTCCGAGACTCCTGCTGAGGCAGTGATGAGAAGAGCTTTTTTTTTTTTTGACTCAAAATGTTCAGCTATGAAGACAATTTTGACTGCTTGATGAAATATTTTGCAAGTGTTACTTAACCTGAATAGCCATTATACTGTGGTGACAATCTCAATGTTGACTTTGCTTCTTTCAGTGTATTTTCTCCATGTAACCATCGTGCTTGTAACTTTATGAAATTATCAAAGCTAATTCTCACAAAAGAGCAAGTTATTCAAAGTATTTATAGGCATAAAACAGTTTGGAAAGTTTTCAAAGGTATATATTTTACTACCACTACAAACCTAATCATTCCGTGGTTTAGTTTGTATATTTTTTTGGGGACCTTTTGAAGGTACAGCCTCAATGCTGCTGGAAAAAATAAACTCAGATTAAGAAAAGAAAAAAAGGTCAAAAGTGGGGAGGTGTTTCCTGAGCTCTTCCACCTCTCAGAGACTATGAGGAATAAAGGTAGGAGCTGGAGGGGGAGGCAGGAGCACAGACAGTGGAAGCAAAGGAGGCTGGTGGAGAATGGGAAGGTGAGCCATGATATGCCATCCCTTAGGCCCCCAAAACCTGGTGTTGTACATAGTGTGAAGTAAATGCCCCCCATTTGGCTCCTGAGCAGCCTCTGAAATAAAGGTCCACCCTGTCAGAGATACTTCAGAGAAAGTGACAGGCAGCCCCAATGGCGCTACTCCACTCATCCCAAGCCATGCTGAAAGCAAGGAGAACTTTTCAGAACATGCATATGAGAATTATTGTCCACAGAGAAGGCTTAAGTTGGTCTTGATGATACCACAAGGGTTTTGAAGATACACTGCATATGAAATATGCTGTTTATTTTACCAGGTTTTCTCCAGAAGACTTCATTTATTTCTTTCTGCATTAATTCCACAAAACGAGAGTGTGTAGGATTCAAAATGGCTTCACTGGAAAACAGTAGACCATTCCACTATTTTCAGATTCCCACAGGATACCTGAGAGATTTTTACCAATTTCTGAAACTAGAATGCAAGTTGCACACAGATTGCAAAAACAAGCAGTATATGTCAAGGAGTGATGCTAAGGTAACATTTTAAGCCTTCCAGGGCTCTCCTGGAGTCACCATAGTTCCTGGCTTTTTATAATCTATACAGCGTGCAATCTGGGGAACAAACAGCACACATCATGCAGCAATTGCTGTGGGAGTATTTATTTCCATCAAGATCAAAACTAGCCATGGGCACAGCTTGTACCTCTTCAAATGATCAAAAGCCTGTTGAGAAGATGTTCCATCTAAACACAGGGCAGTCCTCTCTTCCTTTTAGCCCACTTATCCAGGGTAAGATATGATGACTCAGGGAAGCTAAAGGTGGGCTGTGTTCCCCAGAATTACTCTTCATGTTTTGATATCAGGTGTGTGACTGTTCCGGTTCAGGAAGAGGGAGCCACTCATCCCCTATTTCAGGGAGCATTTCTTCTTTCACTTATTTGTCACACAACTAAAGGGGTGGCTGAATCAATCAGGATGGCCCTTTGCAGGGTAATCTTTGCAAGTCAGCTGTTGATTAAACTTTCCTTCCAGTGGTGAGCTGGGCAGGAAAAAATATTCTTTTATTGAAAATGAACTTCAAACTCTGAAAAGATGACCCTCACCTAATGTTCTTCAAGTGCACCAAGTTGCAAACTAAATAAACAGACATCACAGGTGTTGCTCTAATGGTTGGGACATTTCCTTTAAAACACAGTATGTCAAAGCCTTCTCTTCGTACTTTTAATCTGAGCATAGCAAGGGCGTAGAGAAAGAACATTGCTCTGTGTGTTCCCATGTGGTCTCTGGCTGAGAGCAGAAAGGAGGCTCCCACTCTTCAGAGGGTTTGCTCCCATTTCTCTGCTGTTTCCCTGAACAGCCCTGTCCCATGTCCCAGTCTTAAACTGTAACGCTTAACATTTCTATGACTCTGTTTGCATGTAAAGGGTTCTACCATTATTAATTTATTTAGTCATACTTCATATTGAATGGTTTGGACTAAAACATAAAAGGGAAGTTTAATACTTACTTCCAGAACAGTGTAAGAATCAGAAATAGAATTGCACACTTTGGTGAAGTCAAGCCTTTTGGTAACTGAAGGAGATTTTAAGCTTTGCACAGTTTATTAGACTAGTTTCAAGCTTACGGGAGCAGTGTTTGTGGCGTGTTGGCATGATATACAAGGGGTGCAGAGGGCCCAGAATGATCATAATCTCAACCAAACTCTAATTGTTTCGGTATTTTCAGTGGATCAAGTACCACCCTCATACAAACTTAATCAAAGACGGTCATACTCTGTCAACAATCAAGAAATTGGCTCTACAATGAAAAAAAAAAAAAAACCACACCAAGACAAAACAAAACCAAACATTTGGGAAGAGTGAGAGAAATAATTATGAATTGATCAGAAAAGATAGCAATAGTTGCCCAAAGGCAACTACAGTATAGGAAAATGGAGTGGAGGTGATGTATTTTTTGGTAGGCAATAGTAAGAACCCAGAAAGTATCATAGAAGAAATTTGCTTTTTTTCCAAGGACAAGACTCTTGACATTGTTGTTGTTGTTGTTGTTACTGTTGTTGTGAGGAATTGTGAAAATGCAGAAAATGAGAAGGCTGCAGCAGAAGCAACAAAGGCATACCATACTATTATCCATAGTCATTCAAATAGATCACCCAACTGTGACAGCCAATTAAATCGTATTTTCCAGGATTAACCCACAGCTAAAATGATACATCATGGTAGGAGAAAAGCTTCATGTATTGCCAACAACACGTTAGCTCCTCTTTTGACTGAGAAAACAAAGAAAGACTTGGTTGAAAAGCATATATTTTTCTCTGTGACTACAGAGGCCTCAAACCATGGCACTTTCAAGGTGTTCCCAGTCATTAATCATTCCTACACAGTTGAAGGGCAAATAACGCACTGCTGGCTTGATTATTTCCAAGGCACTAATGAAACCACATTAAGAATATTTGAAAATGTAAAAAATATGCTAAAATCAAGTAGTTGGAACCTTGGCTATGTACAGTTATTTGCAGCTAATACTGTTGTTAAATCTGCGTTTTGTCCCCCTGTCCAGAAATCAATATAAAGTAAGAAAGAAAAATCATCTCTAGCTTTTTTCTCCATACATAACCAGAAAACAGAAAAATAACATCTAATTAAATCATCATTTAGTTCAGAAAAAAAAAAATCAGTCAATTTTCCTCATCTCATCCAGTCATTTTTCTCAGCAAAATTTCAAATTTAAAGGAGAAGTTATAAAATTCGAGTGGGAAGAAATATCCATGAGACAATTACTTGCATGCTGCACAGGTAAGAAGACCACAATCTGTTTTCTTTGCTTTAGAAGTTGCTTTGGAAGTCAAGTAAGCATTGTCAAGTGCCAATTTTAAAATGCCATTTTCAAAGATAAACTTCTTGGAGGTCATAGAGAGGTTTTCAGTGACAGAATGTTACTTACTGTTTTCAGACTGTACTGAATGCTTCTGACTAAGTCTTGCAATTAAAACAAACTGACTTTTTGCATGACAAAAAATTTAACACATTCATTAAATGTAAGTTGCAAAAAAGAGCTGGTGATAAATTCTTTGGTCATAAGCGAGTCGTCATGGGGGGAAAGAAATTATCTTACTGTACATAACCTTGGCATCACTTCATGGAGAACATAGTTTCACCTTTCTGCCTCTGGGGATAAACCCTATTAAATATTTTGCCGGTTTTTATTTCTTCCTGTGTTCATTATAGTAATCAATGGTTTCTGACAAAAAAAGAAACAACCAGGAAAAGAAAGAATCAGAAGGATATCAGGGAGAGTAATGATAGGACGAGGGTTAATGGTTTTAAACTGAAAGAGGGTAGATTTAGATTGGCTATTAGGAAGAAATTCTTTACAGTGGTGAGGCACTGGAACAGGTTGCACAGGGAAATTGTGGATGCCCCATCCCTGGAAGTGTTCAAGGCCAGGCTGGATGGGGCTTTGAGCAGTCTGGTCTGGTGGGAGGTGTCCCTGCCCAGGGCAGGGGGGTTGGAACTAAATGATCCTTAAGGTCCCTTCCAACCCGAACCATTCTATGATTCTATGATTCTATGATTTCTGGTGCAGTGATAGAACAGAACATAAAGAACAGTATTAGAGTTGTAGATGCTTCATCTGAGGCATCATTTTGCTGAAACCTGATGTCCTGCCTGAACTAAGTGTGACCATTACATTTCATAAAGGTCTTTGAACATAGGCATTCATCTTAATGTGGGTAGCAAATAAAAAGCATTCCTTTCCTAGATTACTGTATTATATTGACCTGTATATGAGACCAACATAGAAACCTTTCTTAGGGCAGTTTCTTGTTGGGTTCTGTGTGTTGGAGATCACTGTACCAGCTTTGTATATAGAAGCAGTGTACAGAAAGCAGTACACAGAAACTGTTGACTTCACTGGGAACTGAGTATCTGATGTCAGCGACGATAAAGGTAATTTTCCTGAAGGGTGCATAGGCTTAGGTCCATTAGAAGTGAAGAACTGAGTACCAGTTTCAAAAGTGACCTCTGTCCCTTCCTAGTAGAGTGAATACATGCATATCATACTCCATTATCTGCTTGGTTGAAGACTGAAGCAATTACAAAGATTAATGTAAAGGATGTAGTAATCTAACGTTCACTTCTAAAAAGGATTAATGGAGAGAATAAAAAAGATGAAATTGCAATTCAGATATTAAATACAAATGTGCATTTGTTTTTTCGGGAAAAAATTATTTTGTAGTTTGTACATTCTGACCGAACATTGTAAATACTTTTAATATTAAAAAATAGGGGTAAAGTATTGAAAAAGTCAATGCAACTAATTTCAAACACCTTTTATTGACTTTTAAAAATGTTGCTTTGCTTTTTATGACCTAAGTTTACAAAGAGAAAAATGCATTTTTTAAAGAACTAAATAACTAAGAAGATCTGTTAACCACTTGGTTTGAGGTGAAATGTTTTTAATAAGGTGAATGGAGTTAGAGTGGCCCATTGCAGAGATATTTTGAATGATGATTATTGCTGGCATGTTATAGGTGCAGTAATAAGTAAATGAGATGCAAAATGGGAGTTGGAAAGTGGTGTTAGCATGGCCCTGCTTCTCGGCTAACGTAATCTGTTTCTCAGCCAGAGTAGTTTGCCAGGGTTGAATCCACAACGATACATCTATGCTGCTTCTGGTGCCCACTTTGCTCAGATCTAGCTGCCGTACTTTCTCAGGACACTGTATTATGGAGCTCAAGGGCTTTCTTTCCTTTGGTGGGGTAGAAATCCTAAATATCCTAAATCCTAAAATCCTAAATATAATTAAATACGTACGATCAACTAGAAAGGAATTATGGCTGCTCCTAAATTTAGTCAAAATAAAGCATTCATACAAAATAACCTCAAATATGAATATCATGCAAAAATTTGTCCTGTAAAAAGACAGCACTGTCATTAGCCAGCTGCATACAAATGGTCTTTGATTCTATAAATACTGATTCTCACATGTGAGCTAAAAAAAGCAACTCTACTCACTCAGCATTTGGAGAAACCTATAGACATGTCTGGCATATTTTTCTCTATAGAAGCTGAATGTGCCAAATTCTTGTCACTGGACTTTCAAGGACTAAAATGATAAAAGAGTTGAGTGTAAAGAAACAAGATCAGCACTCTTCCATCTTAAACCTGGTGAGTGAGGGTGAATATTTAGAGCTAGGTAGCAATAAGTGTATGCTGTGTACATTGCATTGGATCCTTCAAGTGTGCGGAGATGTGCATGTTTGTGCTCATCAAGATGAAAGAAAAGTTTCTTCAGATTCAAATCTGTCAGCTTCCCTGAAAACATAAAGCTAATAACGCAATGAAAAATGGTAGTGAGATAGGCTATGAAGAAAAATGGTCCATAATACCTTTGGTGGCTAGGCTTTAATTCCTCAGGTGATCTATTACCTGGTATTTGGATACATGCTAGTACCACTTATGGCCCTATTGATCATTTGCCATCTAGAGATGAGAGTCCCAGAGTGTGTTTTGGACTACATCTGCCGCGTCAGTGAATTAGGTTTCCCGGTGTTATAACATCAGCTTTGAAAGGATGACCTGCCAAAAATGTAATAGCGCAGGAGAACCAGGTGGCTCTTAGCAAAAACGCCGTCTTCAGTTCAGCATACAAGCTCTTCTAACTATGTATAAATAAAAAAATATATCATATCGATTGTATAATAGCATTTCTTTTTACACCTTCCCTTTAAAAATTTAGAAATAGAGAAACAAAAATGCAATAAAAGCAAGTTCGAAGTGGTCAAAGGCAAAGACATACCAGATTTTCCACACAGCATTAATTCTTCTTTTTCAGATATACCAAGAGCATCTACCAGGGGACTGAAGGAGATGGTTTCCTCTGGATCATCTCCAGCCCCTGTAGAGCATACACTTTGTGTCACATCAGCAAACACTGTCCCTGTCATGGATGTGGCCAGCCCTGCCATGCTGAGAGGGTCTTTCATGACATGGTCAGAGATTTCCACAGGGTTCATATGTAAAGCAGTCTGGAAAGAGGGAGAGGAACGTATGCAAATGCAAACGTGACATTTCCCAGACTCCGGTGGCTGGAATTCACAATTCAAATACTGGATTTTGCACAGTTTCTTCCATGGGGTATTAAATGCATAAATCAGCGTGTTTGTATGTTCACCTATATAATTTTGGCTGTTTGTCCGTATTTCTGCTGTTATACCGACTATGACTGCTTATCTACGGAAATACAGCAGTAAACATGGAGTGAAAGAAAGGATGAGATTTGTGTAAATTATGATATTAGCCTATTCAGGGCAATAAGCTAGTGATTGCTCAGCTCTTAGCATCTGGGGTACATGAAGTGTCTGTGAAGAAGCACGAGCATGCTTTTTCAATTCTGCTGTAGCGTGACCTGAAAACAAGTGGCTGAACAATTGGTAACAAACAGAGCAATCAATTTATTGAATTTACAACCCTCCCTGCCCTCAAAAGGCATCGCCATAATCAGGGGAATTTACCATTCTCCACCTTACGTGTGTGTTGCTCCTGTTCATCTTTCACACCTCTTCTATCAGTCTGCCCTGCGACAAAGAAGTCTCTGCAAATTGTATCTTGTAGCTGTGACTGTTCAGAGTGGAAAAGTGGAAAAGAACATGCCAGTGCAGAAATTGTTATGGCACAGGACCAAGGCAAGTGAGATGTTTCACTTGCTTTCTAAAGTAGCTAGAAGAAAAGAAAAAGAAAAGAAAAAAAAAGGAAAAAAAAGATTTCCTCAGGCAGTTAAAAAAGGAAACATTCTCCATTGACCTGAACATATCCTGCTGCTCTACAGCTGGTTAGACCTTATCAAAGACCAAACAGTAGTGGAAAGTGTGGAACTGATTTCAATTTGCGTATCATGCTTTCATTGCAGGAATATCAAATTGATATATTTTTTGCCCAGACGTGGACAGATAGCCGTCTTCGCTTCAACAGCACCATGAAGATACTGACTCTGAACAGCAACATGGTTGGCTTGATCTGGATCCCAGACACGATATTTCGTAACTCAAAGACGGCGGAGGCTCACTGGATCACCACCCCCAACCAGCTCCTCCGTATATGGAATGACGGCAAGATCTTGTACACCCTCAGGTGAGCACTTGGCCTGTGGGGCTGAAAGCTTCTCCTGCCTCTGGCATACTAGTAGTAATTTTCAGTGGTATCTTTGTTCTCCTCTGCTGTTTTCTTCCTGATGCTTACCTGGCTGTGCTTGACAAATACTGAAATATTCAGGCGTAAGTACTGCAGTGTTCAAAAAAACAAAGTCTTGTCGTTCTAAAAAAGAAGCCTTGAGAACTGGAAATAGGCCTGTCTAAATTGTAGGAGTCGGGCTTTTTAGAGCTTGTGATAAAATCAGGAGCATGTAGTCCCATAAAACCTGTCAGAAACCTTTCTGATCAGAGTTAGTTGCAGGGCTGGATAAAGTATTTCTACATTCATGCTAATGCCAATACTTGATTCTGCAAATAATTCACGCTGAAAGATAGTCTGTCACATCTCATCACAAGGGTGAATTGCTGGAGGAAAGGCTTTTAGAGTTTTTCTAATCTTCATGATACCATCAACCGTATAGTATTACAAATACTGTATATACTTGCATATAAAAAGCCTGTGGAAATCAAAATATGTGTTTACTTATGGAAGAGATGAATTGCTCAGAAGGGAGTTTTGCCATAAGCCATATTCCACATGGCAAACGTGTTCAGAAACATCCCTTTCACGCTACATTTTCTTCCGTGATTGCGTTCAGCACATTCTGATCATACTTGCAATTGCAATTGGGCTCCAATAGCAAGTCTTTGGCAAACAATAAGAAGGGAATTAAACAGCTGGAAATGCTACTGACATTTTTAGTGCCCTTCCCTTCTTCCACTTGCTCCACTGTGACAGCGCTCTTGCTTTTTCCAGTAGCCTTTAGCTAAAGACTTTGGTGATTAGGATGTCAACTCCGATACCCTCTTGGTTGGGTTGTTGTTTTTTTTTTTTAATGTTTTTTTTCTATTACGTAATGTTTCACTATTTCAGGGCAAGTTAAGTATCTGCCTAATAGCAGTTAGACTTCACTAAAGAAAGTATTTGTTGAATGGACTGCAAAATTTGTCTAAGATGGCTAAAAAAAGGGGTAATACTTGACCCAGTGGATTGTTTGAATGAGCATTTTTAGTTTGTGAAAGATGTTTTGAGTCCTTTTCGCCCACTCAGGTCAGCCTCCTTTTTACATAGGAGGACCTGTTAGAATGATCATTGTTCATTGATAACACTGTGTAATTCAAAAACAATTTATCTGACTTAAGTGAGCACACAGAATTGGTATGGCAGGGAAGCCGTAACTACTGTACGTCCTGATACGGTCAGGTGTTGATGTGTATTCTGCATTCAGGAGAAAGTGTACGAGCTTCAATTATGCTCCATGCCTTTCCATCCTCCTCCCTGCTTGCTTTTGGATACGAAGGTACTCCTACTGTAACACTGCAAATCCTCTTCTAGTGCCAGTGCAAAAATGCAGTTAAGTTCCTCACAGGTGACCTTCTCCAAGACAGGTTTTTCTCTGCGCCCTACTAAATTTGAGACAAACCTTTCCCAATCTAGTTTGTTAGCTTTTCAATTAATTTAAAATACAAAAGAATAAAAAAAAAAAGAAGCCAACACAAAAATCCCATGCCCCACACTTGCTGCATAAATTCAGGCATGCAATTAACGTAGCGTGTGTTTCCTGAAAAAGACTGGATAAGAAGCTAGCATTTAATGCAGTCTACCTGGGTAAATAGATTTACTTTGTAAGCTATCAGACTGAAGATTATCCGGTTTTAATAGTCATTTTAAAATCAGCTCCATTCGTAGTGTGCTTTGTGTTAGAGTTATCATGTAAAACAAGCTTTCAAGTGGGGCTGAAGACATTTACGCTGATGTTTGTTACAGCTGCACAACTGAGAATGGCATACAGAGAATTATTACGTTTATGAGAGATAGTCCAACATGATTGAAAGAATTTTAAATTTACACTATAAGTAAATGCAGAGAATGTTCCTTATAAGATTCTTGTGTAACTACATACCACCACATCAGCCATATCTTGTGTTATTTTTGTAAAGACTATTTTTTTCCCTCCCATGTCCTTCAGTGAAGAATTGCCTAGAGAAAACCATATGTTTTGGGGATCTCGTCTGAAATTATTTGTGGTTTAGATAATTAATATTGTTTTGGATCAGGCCTAAATAGCCAATGAGAAATCTGCAAATATAGTCCTTTCCTTTCAGGCCTTACTTATGGATGTCAAAGCGCTCTTGCATGATACCTAAGGTATCCCTGCCTCCTCCTCTGACTGTTCATTGTGCTGCTGTGTAGTAAAAGATGCTTGGTTTCTTCGCAGGCTTACCATCAATGCGGAGTGCCAGCTACAGCTGCACAATTTCCCAATGGATGAACACTCGTGTCCTCTGATATTCTCTAGCTGTAAGTACTGCTTTGAGGCCTTATTGTTGTATGTGACTAGTATGCAGAGGCATTTGTTATTTCTGTCAGATTGTTCAACCATTCCACAACAGGTATAGGAAGTTTAGGTTTGCTTAAATATTCAGAGGGGTTTTGTTTTCCTCTCTAGCATTCCTGGTCGATGGACTTATGCCATGAAGTTTTCTGTAGATTCTCTCTGGGTTGGTTTTTTTGCCAGAACCCACCTTTTTAGTCGATACTATAGTCACACTTTCAGCAGGAGCAGATATTCATGCCAGTCTGTGCTATGCTAATCTATAAAATCCTGTGACATGCAAATGAGAATAGAAATTGCAGTTTTCTTGTGGAGGTGCACAGCTTGGGGACAAGCCCAGCAATCTCTGAACATCTGAGTTTATAGCAAGTAGTATGGTAATGCATCTCTGTTCCATAATAAAAGTAGATGGTGTAACTACTATAAATCTCATTTTCCTGTTATCGCTCAGCTTTTCCAGGAGTCCCAATGCTGTATTTATGTAGTGTTGTTGGTATATTTAAAACCTACCTAATAGGCAAAACAAATACATCGGTGAAGTGGATGGAAAACAAATGTCAGGTGAGTTAGTCTTGAGGTCCAATATTACTGTGAGGAAAAGTTATCTTCATGCTGATTTATTTGAAAAAGCTTAAGAGCTGTCTGCTCTTGGGTACACCTGCACAGTTTTGTAATCCAAAGTCACTCAATGCAAATGTTCTACGAACATGTTTAAAAGGGCCTTCACTAAAGAGTTTTCTTTTGATAAACTCCAAGACTCAGGGTCTGTGTTCTCCACAAGCGAATGGGAAATGTATTGTTTTGTCTTTCTTTTTAGAAAATAGCATTTTCTCCATCATCTCTTAAGAAGTGACAAAAGAATAACACTATTTAATGTCTTTGTAATAGACATGCTGTTGTGATAGTAGAGTATTCATTTCCATTTATGAATAGTGTACAAACAGTGATCCTCAATCAGAAACCAGATTTGAATTTCAGCTGATCCAGGGTGTATTCTTCTTTCCCCAGGAAAATGTTTTAAAAATATCTGTCAGTGTAAACATATCCATTTCCCCCAAAACATTATCACTACGTTGCCATTTTTTATGATCTATGTATATAAGTGAGCCTGGGCAAAAATACACAGTAGTGTATTTAATTCAGATGCGTGGAATATATCTGTAGTCAACTGAACAGGAGGCAGATAGCTCCTGACTGAGCTTCCCTGCTAATGAACGCTTGTCACTGAACTGTACATACCTCAGCTATCTTTAGTTACTGCATGAAGCTACTCTTACCTTGTGACAATCTACTGATGATTTGTTGCGCTACAGGGAAAGGAGTGTGCGATCTTAAAAATTAAATCCCAGTCCAGAGATACTAATTAAACCTACCACATAAATTTGATAGGTCCTGCGCTAGTAATATCCAAAGAAGGTGAACTCTAATAGATGGGGAGGTTGCTTCCAACCTGTCATCCCCTAATAGCTAGACAGTTGCTGAATGCAAGTAATGCTGAATGGTCTGTGTTTTTTTATTTAAAGAGAGAGGATATCACTATGAATGAACTTCAGAAGGCTCTGCTCCATGGCAGAGTTTTGAATACATCTTGATTTGCAGAGATTCCTCCTAATTTAGATCTATTACCTTGGAGCCCTTCTGCCCTTGAAAACATGCATGTATTACCATCGTACATGTACTGCCGTCTATGGAGATGGAGATTACATAGCATCAAGCAGAAGCTGAATGTGTCACAGTTTCTATGTGCATTCTTTATAGTTTCTTGCCAGATGGAAAAACTTATGGAGGAATATTAAACTAATGTTTTATAGTTTTGTCATCCTTTTTGGTCATGTTGATAACAAGAGTTTATTTCTTTAGGTTGACACTGAATTGCGTTCTTTTCTTTCAACACTTTTAGCACTGCTATTATCATAATAGTAGGACATCTACTGTGTGATTTGCTCGTTTCATAACTTGGTTGTATTTTCAGTGCTGTGTACATTCATAGCAATCTCAAGATACCTGACACTCAGTGGGACTTAGGAAGTGAATGACTGAGTGAATGCCTGAATGATTTATTACTGCCTGTTATGACAAGTTTCTGGGGGACAAGCTGATTACGAATTCCAAGATGTATATCTTTGAATAAAATAAAAATAGTTGTAGAATTGACAGCACAGCTCTGCTTCCCGCTGCATCCCTTTCATTTGCTCCCTGGCACACAGGCAAAGTATCGCAGTTTCCACTGTAGGCAAGCACAAAAAAAGCACAAGTTTTGGAGAATATTCCCTACATTTCTACACACACACGAACAAGGTTAATATTTGAAATTCCTTACTTCTTATATAAATTTCCCTTGATATTTCAGAAATGTGAAACTTATCTCAAATCATTTCTAGACTATTTTCCTCTAGTGCCAACTAATTACCACCTTAACCCCGTTTTTGCTCTGAGGACAGCTGATATTCCTTAGGTGGGAATACTGAGCTCTACTTGGTCTGGTTGCCAGGGTGTATAAGGAGAAAACAGCCGCTTATAAACAAGAGAGAGTCTGGGTGCGCTAACAGTGGTTACCAAAACCTACCTGCCCCTTCTTGTGGAAAGTCTTGTTCAAGAACGGTTCCTGAAGCTCTCTAGTCTCTTTTATAAGAATTAGAAAGTATTGAAATAATTTGAAAACTCTTTACTCTCTGTGCAAGTTTTGCATGTGCTTCAGGTGACGTGATGAGATGAATCATATGGCAAATTAGGGCTTGTGGTAGGTGTGTGTCCGTTGTTGCAGTCCTTACATAGATGTGCACTTATCGCACTGCTCACGTGACAAGTTGAGCCCAATGGCATAATGCAGGGCTGCTATGCAACGCGACAGCTCTTTCCCACTCCGTGTGCCTGATTGGTCTTTAATACAGAGCTGCTGCAATATTGGCATCAATGCCAATGCATGGTATGAATGTGTATTTTCCTGTGAATGTGAAGAAAGAATCAGTGCCGTGACTTGATCTTGGTATGGCAATCTTTGATAGATTTTGCTCTATATGATCATATTTTCTTCAGATGGTTTTAAAGTACTTTATACTACTGCATAAAAGTATTCTGTCAGTGTGGTTCTTCATTTGCGTTAATTCATCCTCCTGAGCCAAGGGAGGCTGCTGTGCTACTTTTGGTACTTAAGTAGCTTATTATACTGTCTTGGTTATCTCTATTCAGCACTGATTTGAGCATAGTGGAAATAACTTAATTTCAGGATTTTGCCATAAAACATAGTTTATTGAGGTAGTTAGGATTCACATAAACATCAGTAAGGAAGAAGAGATATTCTGTCTGAAGGATGATGTCAGCAACAAGAATAAACAAATAAGACACAGGCAGCAACATGCAGGCTGGAAATGAGAAGTTAAGCACAATTAATTGTGGAACTCCTACCACAGGATTCTGTGGGTATAAAATTTTATAAGGATTCAAAAGTGTTTTGACAAATAATTGTAAGAAAAATGCATAAGTAGCTATTAAGCATAATAAGATCACTGTACTAATGGCTACTATTTTTTTTTTTTTATTCTGAGACAGTGAGAGTATTTTGGATGAAATGTGAGGCAAAAGAAAAACTAAGGAGATGACTGTGAAGAGCACCCCTGTCTATTTCTTTAGCAGCTCCTGGTTCCTTACAGCCTCCGGTGGCTGTATGGCTAAGCTACTGGAAAGAACTCTTTTCCATTACAGTTCCCATGTGGCTGGTTTCCAGCTGGCCTGCGTGGTTTGCGTCTTTTGTCAGTCACTGGTGGGACTGTTGAATGTTCTGGGCTTTCTTAATTTGGGAGGAATAGGCACACTGCAGAATATCGTGAGCATGTTTGCACCCACACCTGCACAACAGTTAATTGTTCAAGGTGTTCATTTTTCAGCCCAGCACAAACCTTCACCTCCTCTCCCCATCCATGTGCTCAAGATTAACTTAAATTCATGACACTCCTTCAGGCAAGAGCATATGACAGCTATACCAAAATGAAGCTGATAAACCCATTACACCCTGTTTAGAGCGTCTGGTCAACTAACTTATTAATTATGTACAAGGAGCTTTATGGTGGGAATCTGTGCTAGCTACATACCTGAGGTTTGAAACAACCTGTAAGGCCATGCTTCAGGCTCTACCAGATGCAGTAATATTGATCTGCAGTGCAAGATGTGAGAATAAAAATAATAGCACTGAACTGATTAATGGGTTTTCATTGCTTTATTTTTTCTTGCTGCTGTTCTGATCAAACTGCAGAAACTGTTGTTCATTTTAAAAAGCACCTTAGATTTAGGCAATAGAACTAATGGCATTTTTGTAGCCAATTACAGATCTTTTCCTAAGTGAGAAACTATAGTGTCCCAAGTTGCCCATTGCTGGAGGATTGCTGCAAGGCAGGAAAAGGTGGTCATGCCGGGAATGCCATTTCTACTGCAAACACCAAAATATACACATAAAGGTTCACAAACAATTCAAGTGTTTTCGATTTAGTTGAAAATAGGGGAAAGCAAAATTTCCAGCTATTGATTGTCCAGGTTGCTCAGTCAGGTCTTAAATCATGTACTTTTAGCCTTCTAAAAGTCCGAGTATTTTTTTAAGCGGTGTACAAAAGCATGCAAAGTATTGCAGAAAAAAAGTAGGGAAATGTGAAAAATGTATTTTAAAAAAATCATCCAAATCTAACATAGTGCTTGAAAGAAACAGATCCTATCTTTCTAAATATAAACTCAGTTCAATCAAATGCTACCCCTTTGAACATGAAACCTCTTACGGATATGCAATCAGTACTTCAAGTCTCATGTCATTAATTTTCTAACAGAAGTAGCTGTCATCACCCATTTTAATATGTTTCTTTATTATTCTTCCTAGCCTAGAAACGCAAATGCCAGTTTTGTGGAATGAGCTCTGCTTTGTTTCATCTCATGTATCATCAGCAGAATCATTAATAAAGTCTGAGGGCAGAATTTTACTCCTGATGAAGAACAGGCCAGAAGGAACACAGCTTACTGCTCACATCTCAAGAGGAGTTTCATTAAAGGTGCTGGGAAGGCAGAAAGAGCTTTAATCCACATCTGAACTTCCCATCTGTGCTCTCTGTAATAGGCTGAACCAGATCATGGGGCATCAATGGAATTCTTGATTCAGGTTTTGTGATGAGCATATTTTAGCTATTGTAGCTTTTTCCTCTTCTAGGAAGGTAGAAATGCATCCATCCTTCCCCTCAGAAGGCTGTCTTTTTCAGAGAAAAGTCAATATAAAGAGGTCCTATAGAGAGGAAAAAAGATACGTATTTATGGAAACCTGGACAATTGAAAGATTCCTCCCAAACCCTGTATTTAGCATATGACTTGTGTCATATATGACAATTCATGAATACAATATGTGAAGCATATCTGTGATAAAACCCTCCTCCTGTTCATCTGCTAATCCCTTTGATACCCAGACATTTCCATATCTACTTGTTTCTGATGCACTCTTTCAGACTTCCCTGTTTTCATTATACAGTTTTTTCAAATACCTTGGCTGGTGCGCAAAGCAGTATTCAAAGACATTTTGACTATTCCAGAGATTTATGAGGAGTGCATTATTCTGTGGGGATCTTCTTTGCTTTTGTTAACATTTTGTTAACATTTAAGCATTAATGTTTGTAAGCATTTTCTTCCTGAGGTACCCACAATGACACTTGGATATAGTGAATTTGAAATATATTATAATCTTTTGTGAGTAATTTCATTCCTTCCTTCCAATAGCCATTCTGAGTGTAATTTGCTACTGTATTGCTCACTTGTTAACTCTCCTTAGGTTTCCCTAAAATCCCCCACGGGTGTTTCTTTTTTATCTGACATAAATAATGTATTGTTTCTTAGAGAATCAAGTATTTATCTAATTCCTTGACTACTCACTACTGGCTGATTCACTGTTACTTTTCTGGGTGTGACTCAATACATTTCTCAATACATAAGAGACACTGCGTTAAGTGTCTTTTAGATTTTTATGACTCTATTTTATAGCGAAGCCAAGACTCATAAAAATTTTACAAGTTAGTTTGCACTGGAAGTTCTGATAATTTTTATCTAATTGCTCCAACAGGATGTAATATATATATAGGAGATTAGTCAAATTTATCTATGATATAAGTACATCCACTGTAAAGTTACACTTTCTAAACCTAATTTATGGCAGATTCATGCCAAAGTAGTGCATATTTTAAGTATCAGTGCGGCACTACTCTTTCTGTTGGTCTTCTGTCCCATTGGTCGAGGTATATCATTTCTAAGCGTTTACAGCTATATGGTTTAATGCTGGTTCCAAATTTATACAATGTGTTGTGATGATACAATAGTAATAGACTTAAAACAATCTGATATTAGACCTGATAGCCACGAATATACAAATGATCTCTGTTTCATAGAAAAAGCAGGGAAAATTCCTTGAGGTTGAGGGTTGTTGGTTGCCTCCCTGGTGATCAGGGGGAGTTGATGGCAGTGGTTAATTCATGTATTATCCCTTGCTCTTCTGTTCCTCACAGAGAGCTACGGTTTTGGCCTAGCAGCCAACCAAATGTCTCTCCTTTTAGAGCAAATCTTGAGATTTTTCTCCATGAGATTGAAGGCTCCTCTGGAGAGGCAGCAGCTGCTGTTACTTGCAGCAAAAATGAGACCCTAGAGTAAAATTACAGCAAGTGCTAATTGGTGAAGCCTAAAATGTTTAACTCATAGGTCCACGAAACACTTCATGAGACTCTCTAGATTGATGGTAGGCTATTCCAGGAACCTGGCATCTACCCTAGTTTTGCAGCAGTCTTCCAAGGATCCTGGGTGTCTCCATTTACCCTGCGTGGTTGCCTGAGGAGGATGGAAGGTCCATGTCACAGCGCAAATTCTCTAGGCAATCTGCTGTAGAGCCAAAACGAATGTTCTTTTTCCAGGATCTAAAGATTAGGATAGGCGACTATTTCAGGGATAGGACCCCCCAGCTTCGACTTATGTTTAAACAAGGAGACTATAAGTCTTAAAAATCCCAAGTGCAGTCTAGCTTCTCAAAGCAACCAGTGTTATTTTTCTACATTTTCTATTAGTAAGATTTAAAAAAAAAAATCAGTACCAAAAACAACTTTAGAAAAGACAAAACCTGCCTGTGAGCCATTTTTTTTTTTTGGCAAGAATATATGTATCTGACTAAGTTATGCTTATGGTGTCAGGAGAAAATAAGAGAAAATGCTGCAGCGAGGCAGGTGGCTGGCTGCATGTCTGACAGCTGAATGTATCAGCAAAAGGCCCTGGAGTGTCTGCCATGTGACAATCATTGTTAATTCCCATGATTTCATCGCAGATCTCATGATATTGGGTGTTTACTTGAAGCCAAAATGCCTTTAAGCATGTTTCCGTGTGCCAATGTGAGCTTGCTTTTTCTTGTTTTTAACAAACATTTGACAGTGTGACACAAATGCACCACAGGCAGGAAGAAAATAGCTCTCTCCCTCAAATGTAGTATAACGCCCATTATATACTGCATATTTATATTATTGTTATTTGCTTATTTAGGTGTGTGATAATTGGTTTGCAAATGAATCTGATCTTTATAAAGAGACTGGTCCATAACTTGTAAACTGCTGGCAGCCCTGACTTTGTAACTTCTGACAAGCTCATCTTTGTGATATACAGAGCATCTGGAGACAGTCGTAGTCCTTTGCATCATATTTTTTAGCATGAGAAGGAATGACTGGCATTAGCAGTGTGCATCATAGGACAATGTGGGGACGCTCTGGAATAGAAAACTTTGCCCTCTGTTGGTTAGGGAGTCAAAGCAATCCATTGTATAAATAAAGAATTGTCTGTAAGTAAGATAAAAGTACTTCTTTATGGGTCTGTTATTTCAACATGAGAAAGCAGACTGAATGGCTTGCATGGTGTTGCTCTTAGAGGCAACAGTCAGAGGTGGATCAATAGTCAGCAGTGCCCAGACTCTTAACAGTGATGTGCTGTTCACTCCTCTTTGGGTTATGGGCAGATTTTGATCTTCGGTGGTTACTTATTCCTTGAAGAAACTGCCTAAGGCACTTTCCAAGAGGCATGCTCCATTGTGGTGGTACAGGTGTTGCATCGTATGTTTATTTGAGACTCCTTTCTTTTGGAGTGTTAGATTTTTACAAATGTTGCTATAACTACATGTGTTTATTCCTTGTAGCCTCCCTTGATGTAACTGAAGTGTACATCACAAAATAAAACATAAAACTTGAAAGTACAAGTCAAGGTAACCCGCTGCCAGGCAATTTAACAGCTTGCAGCTGTTCCCTTCTCCTACCCTTATTTGCACATTTCCAAAGGCAGGAGATGAGGCTGCTTGAACCGAGAAGGTTCACGCTATTTTACGTCCCTAGTAGAAAAATGTGGCATATTTTTAAAGAAACAGGAGCATACAGTTTTCTAGCTACTTTAGTTGTTGTAATGAGTAGATTCAAGAAAAAATTTAAAAAATTGATTGTATTATTGTCTTCCACGGCCACCTTAATGGCCACACTAAAAGTTATACTAATGCATCTCCAAACTGTGAGAACTGTGTGCTTGAACTCACTGTTGTCTTACGAGAAATTAAGAATTGCTGCAGAATTGCTTCCAAGTATAGGGAAACCATTTGGCACTTTGACGACCAAGAAGTACTGAACTTCTAGAACCAGAACAGATAGAACAAGAACCAGAACAAATACCAAGTGAAAATTGCGGAGGAGGAGAGAAAAGGAGAATGAGGAGAGACCAGAATTGCCAAGGTCAGCCAGGTGACCTGCAGTACGCCACAGAAGTTTAACAAAAGCAGTGACTAGTGACTCTCAGTGATTAGATGCATCTTGGCTAAAGCCCAGTCAATGCTTTTTACTTTTGCTAGGCTTGACTGGCCAATGACAATGAGGTTAGTAGAAGCCATCAAAGGTTTACTTGTAAGACTCAAAAACCAGGATGAAAACATAAAATCCTTAACTTATTAGCCTTGTCTTGTCAATTTTATTTATTGTTAACACAGCGTGGAAAAACGAGGCACCCCTGAAACACAAAACCTTACCATGAGGAAAGGCCCCTCCCTTTTCTCGCTTCTGCTTCTGCAAAATTAACGGAAAGACAAAACCATACCCCTCATGCCCGTGGAGCTAAGAAAGGGAAGAAAGGAAGGCAGTCATGCAGCTTTGAACGTGACTTTGTTAACAGTGCTAGAGGATAATCAGGCAAACGCCGTGTGTGCCTCCTCCCAGTAGAGGGATGTTGCCAAGGTCTGCCTGGCTGGATCCCTTGCTATGAAGGGCAGGTCTGTCTCCTTAAAAGGTGATTAACTTTGCATAACGGGCATGCTACATGACAGATAATAAAACTTTAATCCTTTTTCATAGTTGTGTCTGTCAAAAGAAAATGTGCTGGGATTATGTCTCTTACTATCAGATAACCCCTCAGACAGACAAATAAACGAGTGATAAGATTTAGGCGGGAGAAAGCAGAAACACAAATTGTGACATCAGATTTAATTTTTAATTCGATTTTTAAATAAGTATTTTTATATTCTCCCATATGATGTAGATTTTCAGTTGATTCTTCTTTAAGAAACACTGCAGTTTTGTATATTTATATACAGAGATTATTTCTGTGGAATGGAAATGAAGTTATGATGTAATGTTTCGGTTAGCCATGCATATTATAAAGAAACTTGTTTTTTCCCTAATTTTTTTTCATAATGTGACTTCTGGCGGTTTTACCACTAATCTGTTAAAGCTCACAAATAGCTGACTTTTCCACAAAACCTTTCCATCAATCATAAGGAAGAAAACATAGGGAGGCATGTAAATTGAACAAAAGGTATATGCTGTTCTGGGGCAACTGGCAAAATCAGAGAGCTTGTGGAGAAGACACTGAGGCTCCTTTCTAGCTCCTTCTACCTTTCTTTCCCAGAGAAACCAAGGCAGTATGGGGAGGGCTGCTGTGTGACTCTATTATGTGCTGATGGGGGCAGGAGCATCTAGGAGCTCAGAAGTTCTCCTGGCTCCACCGCTTGTGATGTAGCCTTAATCAGACTTTTTGTTTCATATGGTCTGTTGCTTTTGCTGCAACTTGCATAGATGTCTTTTCATGAGCACCGGTGAGTAAGGTCCGCTGCACCCGTCTCTGCTTGGTCAGCCCCGAGTGTATCAGTTCAGGGAACGCCCCGGCTAATGTCTGCTTATTCACTCTGGCAGCCTGATTTGACATCTGTGTTTCTTCCCTTTGGAAAACCACTACCGGTGGAAACCAAGAGCTTCATTAAAACAAATTTGATTATCAGGAAGCGGAATGAATTGCAGTTCACAGTATTTAGGTCCTTCATCAATATCTTTCTATTTTCATCCTTAGCAACACAGCTTACTAGAAAACCACATCAAAGCTGTTCCATGCTTGGTGGGGCCTCTTGTGCAACTAAAAGATGAACGGAGTTCATGGTCCGGGTCCCTAAGATCAAGGTATTCCATACCATGCCCCAGGATATATTAAAGCCATCTAAATTCCTAATTGAAACCGTTGCTTGATTAGAACAGAAGATAATCATATGTGTGAAAGGCTGATATGAAGTTAGTCCTTCATTTGTAGATGAACATCTTTCTTAGAAAAGAACATCCATCCTGATCTCACCATCTTCTCCTCCAGTTTTGTCCTCAGTAAAAACACAAGCAACATAACAACAATACACCTACCAAAATCTCCGTTCTTCTGTCTTTCTTACAGGCATGCATCCTTCTGCACACATCCACTCACAGACACACCTAGAAGGATGAGAAAGGAAATTTTTTCATTACTGGCAGGTGCTCAGATACTAAGGCAACACGCAATATGCAAGAAGCTGCATAGAATTAAAGAGGATGAAGCAAAAACATGAAGAAATACTACTGTAAATCCTCTGAAATGGACAAACTGACTGTCCTTTAACGTTTCTTAATGGAATATATGTCGAATATTTAGTTATGGCCTTGAGGCAGTCTGATGCTGACATGCTTATGAGTCTTCCCTTTATCTATATTAACTGATTTGACATTTGAATGCACGTTTCCTATAATTGTACTTTTTTAAAAAACAATTTGTTAATATTATAGTCTTCATGGGTTGCAATGGCATACTCAATATCTCATGCCATTTGAACTAATGAAGGCTGAATGTCAGAGCTGACAAAAAATTTTCAAGGAAAACTTTTTTTTTTCTTTGGAAAGGTGTTATTTCTGTGAAATATAAGCTTTTCTTTTTGAGGAATATACATACTAACGTTGTGAAAGATTTTAGGAAATTTAGTTCCTCAGCAAAAAGACGTATCCACCCTATAACATCCTGAGGGACCCAAATCTTGAATAGGACAATGGAGAGATTGTCAATATACTTTTTCATTTTGCCTGTAAGCGGCCTGATGGCACACTTGCCATTTTACAGTTTTTTGAATAATTTCTGACTCCCTGATTTTTTTACTGCAGAAGGTGAAGTCAATATGCTTATTGTATTTCAAAATATAGCACCCAGGGGAAAAATAGTAGCTATTTTGCACTTAGAGTGCTTCCTATGCATTTATCTGAAATGGAGCAAAAATACCACCTCACTTAGGACAAAAAAAAAAAAAAAGGTAACCATTTAGAGCAGTCAGTGTTGTCCATGTTTTAATTCTGGAAGGTGAGTTGCTCAAGTTAAAAGGAAGAAAAAGTAGCACAAGGTGCATGTTTGTACCTTGCAGGTATTTTCTTCCTGTATTGATTGACTTAAATGAAGCTACTAGACTGAATAAGCATGGAGAAGTTTCTCTGCAAGTGATGACTTTCAACAGAGGGGAACTCTGAGGTCTGAACGGTATATTTGTTCACAGCGGTTGTCTGAAAATCAGCATTTCAATAAGACAACATTGCTTGCCTCTGGCAGACAGAGAAGGCAACCACAAACTCTTGGATAAATGTCTCACGATTAAAAGGAAACTGAGATATCCAAGAGTTTCATAACACGGTGTTTCCTTTCTTTCTTTTTGTCCCCAACACCTTTCCCCAAAGTCCATACTTGAAATCTTTAAAGCTTTTCTCGTCTGACCAACAAAAGACTGCAGAGAGGAAGATAAAAGGCTGTTTCCAGCAACTTGCAAACCTCAGAGTTGTTTGGGAGATTTGTACTGTAGCTTTCTATTGATCTATGTGGAAAATACAGCAGCATTTCTTATGTCAAGGCTTTGCAGAACTGGCAGGCAAAAAATCCTGGTCTGTGGTAGTATCAGATTTCAAAAGCTAAGCAAGCTGGGAGTAGCCACTGCTCGTATGGGACTTCCATCAGGAAAACTGAGGTGTTTCTGTGTGATTCCAGAATGACAGTTGCACTTTTATTTAGAATTGCACTCACTGTGATTCATTACAGCTACCAAAGGGTGTCTTCCCGCTAGTGTCTTACATAACTGTATGGACCAAAGCAAAACACATTAACGGCCAATGCATGGTAGTAGTCTTTAATGTTTAGATACTATACTGAAGTGCATGGGGGAGTAATGTGAGAATGGGCATTACCTGAAACAGGGGAGCTTCTGACTTGATAGAAGGAAAAGAAAAATCACCAAGGGCAGTCAAGCACTGGAGCAGGTTGTCCAGGGACATTGTAAAGTCTCTGTCCTTGCATTTTTTCAAGACACAACTGGACAAAGCCCTGAGACACCTGGTCTGAATTCAGTACCAACCCTACTTTGAGCAGGGGGTTGAACCAGAGACATCCTGAAGTCCCTTCCAACCTGACTGACTCTATTATAACATCTTTTTCACATTCAAAACAAGATTTATGTTAAAATATTCAATCTTCCTGATAGAACAATTTGTTCATATTCAGAGATAAAAATCCATGTTTGTGAAAACCATCTTTCCCTGGCAGCTTTTTAAGAGAATCAGTTTTCAGTGTTGGCTTTCTTATGGAACTCCCAAAAAGTGGGAAAGGGGGGAAAGAATTGAAACTTGTTGCAGCTTCCTCTTCGCAGTTTATTTTTCTGGATGACCGAGTATATGTTGTGTTAGAAATGGTGGGGTTTTTCTGTATATTTTCATTGTACAATGGCTGTTACCACCAGCAATCACTGGTATATTATTTGCAAACAAGGTAAACTTTTGTTGGTCAAGATCTGGGGATTCTTCCAAAGGCTAATATAATCAGGCAATATGTTCAAAACTCAAGCAAGATATAGATTTTATCCTTTTATTTCCCTAGAGCTCACCCCACTTTGTGCAGATTCCAGGAATTGATTTTCAGGTCCCTGGCATACTGCTGTGAGAGCTCATTTTTCCCCCCGCTGGCTATCAGCATTCACACCACAACAGTCAGCAAGGACGCTGACCCCAGCAGCTCCTTACGCTCTGTCAAAGCAGACACTAGCTCTGGTTCTTATCACAGGTCAGACATGGGATCTGTCTGTCTTTCTCTCTGCCACCTAGTCAGTCCCCACAGAATCACCCCCTGCTTTTCATAACTTTCTTCAGAAACCTCCTAGGTGTCTCCATCTTCTACAAACCTTTCCTTTTCTCCTTTTTTAAAAAACTTTTCCCCACTTTCCTTCTTTCCTCCTCCCCCTCCCTTTATTTTCTTCTCATTTTCCCTTTTTTGCCCTTCATCCTGTTGTCTTTCACCTGAGACTATCGCAACTATTTCCCTCATACTTCTAGCCAATCTTTCTTTGCATTCCTGTATGCACTGGCTGTGGCCAGAATTCCCTTCCTCAGGTCTAGCAAGGGAAAATGTTCTTTCCAGCTTCTTCCTTCTTTGACGAGGAACAGAAAGGATTTAAGAGGCTGAGCACCACCTGTGAAACCATAAGGGTAACAGCTAAATAGTCTCACCTGCTTGGAAGGCCAGGGTGGCCTCTACATAAGAGAAACAAGTGTCAGGTGATATTCATCTGGACAATCATATACAATAAGGGAGGGAGAATCAAAGAGCTGAGGGAAGGAGCCCAGGAACAAGAATAAGATTTAAGGACTGGAGAAACTTCTTGTGATGCAGATGTTGACAAAGGGGGCACGTGGATAGTCATGTCTGTGTTTGAAAGGACAGATTCAAAAAATCAACGATCTAAGGTAAAACCCCCAGAGGAATAGAAAACTCATGAACTATGACTGAATTTCAGGATAAGAAGTTCACAGTGACAAGAAGCTTGGAATTAGAAAGTAGAGAGAATGTAGAAAGCTGGTATAGCAAGTAGACCAAGATTTAAAAAAAAAAAAAAGTGAAAGAAAATGTGCAATTATTTTACTGTTCAGGACTGAAGCATAAAAAGACATAAAACAGTGCCATATCCATACCCGTCACACAATTCATATTGTTTCTGTGAATTTGTTTTTCCAAATTCTGTTTTATAAGAATCAGTTCAAATAATTAGCTGATCTGAAATTTTTGTCCTTTACTCAGACAAACTGAGCTGCTTTTGCAGTCCACTAAGAAACCTCGGTACTTATGTTTTCAGTAATTTTCTTGTCATATACTTTTGATTTTTTGTTTGTTTGTTTTGATCAGAACTTGGAGCAGAAGTGCTGGGATACTGTAAAAAATATTCTCATAGTATTCCTCTGATAAAGAAGGGCGGGCCATAGCAGAAATTTCTCACTGGAGGTTTTACCTCTGTAGAATTTCTGGACAATAGTGATAACTGAATGCGAGACTGAAATATTGTTCAGACAGACATACACACTTCCCAGTGACGGTCACAACAAAACCTTTTGAAGTTATGGAAAGAACTCAGCACATAAATACTGTTGTGAATGACTGACTACAATTCCAAATCTGCTTCATCATTTTCATCTTAACTTAATTTTAAAGCCATCCATGGCAGGTTTAAAACACTTTTGAAACCATAGGAAAATCTAATGCCTGTATTGGTCAGAAAGTTTGTAATAGTGTTAAAGTTAGAGAAACAAGGTTATAGAAATCTTCCAAGGAGATTTTTGAACGTTCTTTGAAATAGTATTTAGTTTCTTCTTCCCTCTCAACTCAGGTGTATAAATTACTACTTTTCCAACTCTATAACGCCTCAAGAAACTGAAGAGGCCTTCGTTAACTGAACTAAAGCTCTTAGGTACTGCATTAGAGTGTCAATATTTTTAAGCTCTTTTTCTCTAGCCATTTTTTCTATAGAACATGAATTTCCAGCCTTGGAGGCTTTTAAGATTCTCAGTGTCATTGTACCTAGCATATTAAAATTGCAGGGATTAACTTATACTATATCAGCATTAGTGTGTGCATAGGATATACCACAATCACACTTATAGAATAGTAACATATGAATTGAATATTGCTGATTTATCTCAATCAAGAGAGAAACAACGGAAATTGGTTTAAACAATTCTTTATCTTTAATTTTTAACAAATAAGTCCACTTAAAGAGTTTGTGGTTTTGGTTTGGTTTGGTTTGGTTTTTTTTAATGTAAAACCAGATATTGAACAGTTGGAGCAACTTTCCTTATATAACTGATAAACTTTTCAGGTGATAAATGACGTGTAGTAGATTTTGACCTAGACCAGAGTTTGATATCACTTTTGAGGTCTTTTTTTCTACTTTCTTAAATGTTGCCTATTCTTTTGTTCTTATACCAATGTGAATGGCATGCGATCTTACAAAGTAAAAGTCCAACAAACCTACTAAGAAAGACTGAGCAGACATCTAACAAAATGCATATGAACAAATAGAATTTTTGTAGGTGATATTGCTTGCATATTTATTTTTAGTAAGGATAACTTGGATTTCCTACGTTTTATTTTTAAATGTTGTTGTCATGAAAACAATACTTTAGCATTAAGCTCAGATACCTTTAGCCTTATCCCAGGCTTAATATGGTCAGGGTTTATACAAAAGTAAATAAATCTCTGATGTCTTTGCTGTGTTTATAAGATGACAGTGTGTTAGTTTGGACATCTGTGTTACAGTCTAATAGTGTAAGACATCTACAAGTGCCAGAAAGACTTCAGGTTATTAGGCTGGAGGAGGTGGCATGGTATGTTGCAAACCAACCCAAAACTCATCTGCTGTGATGGCATAGAGACAGAAAATGCTGTGATGACATAAAGGTGAATCTTAAGTTTAGTGCTGTGGATATTTGCTTGGCTGTATGGAAGCACTCATGGAGGACTTAAGGCACTCTGATATCTGTTGTAAGGGCAGTATGGTTAGATATTAGCACTCCAAGAGGTTTCTAGAGTGTGCTGATGACAGCTTCTTAACACAAGTGATTGACATGCAGACTAAGACATCAGTTTCTGGTGTACTTATTACGCACAAATAAGGAAGAACTGAGGATGTGGGAGTCAAAGATGGCCTTAGCTGAAGCTACCAGGAGGTGACACAGTTAAAATCCTATGAGAAGTGAGCAAGACAAATAGCGGAATCACAGCTCTGGAGTTTAGGAAAGCAGACTTCAGGTTGTTCAGACACCTGCCTGGCAGAGTCCGATAAGAGACTGCCCTGAAGGGCAAAGGGGCTAAGGAGAGCCCAGTGGCCTTCAAGGACAGCTTCTTCAGGTGTGACTGATCAACAAAACTCTACAGTGGAAGAAGACTTAGAGGAGATGGGCAAAAGTGATGAACTCAGGGAGAGGTGTGAGGAATGAACACCAATTATCATCAAGAAAGCAGAGTTTATCTTGACACAAAGGGGAGTGAAGGACACAAACCTTTGTTCTAGATATACAGCTGTACCAGTGGATCATTGGGTTGTGGTTGTGTAATCAGCCTTCCCAGAGATAATTAGTAGAGAGTAATGTTTTCCTGAGCTAGCTAGACCAGCATGGAGGGTGGAGAATTGCATATGACTCAGCCCAACATAAAGTGTAAAAATTGAACAACTAACAAAATATGCTTTGAAGAGAACAAAGGGCTTCAGCTGGCTTTAACACACATATTCCTTCCCAGTGACTGGGGAATGCCAGCATCATGATGGTGGAGCATATGGAGACTAGGAACAGAAATCATGTTTTAATTGTGATTCAACTGCATATTGCAATTACCGTATTACGCTTGTGTTGTCATTTCAGTACATTGCTATAGCACTTTGTTAAAGCAAAATCCTGTGTAATATCAAATACCTACAAATAAGTAAGTCTGATAAGCACTAAGCCCTCCTCCTGTGGAGTATCTTGAAGAACCTAGTCAGAGACTGATGGGCTCTGGCATTGGGCCAAAAAGAAGAGTCTGCTTCAGTGTGCACGAAGACAAACAAAAGGCGACCATGGATGAATGGGGAACCCTTGACAGAGCTCAAATGCAAAAGGAAAGTACACAGAAGGTTGAACTAGGAAGAAGCTACCTGGGAGGAGAATAGAGACATTGAGGAAGCATGTAGAAATAGTTAGGAAAGCCAAAGAGCAGCTAGAGTTGAAACTAGAAAGTGATGCAATAGCAACAGGAAGAGTTGCTACAGGTGCATTGGCAGCAAAAGGAAGGCTAAGGCAAATGTGAGCCTGCTGCTCAATAGGTCAGCATTCCTAGTGACAAAAGACATTGAAAAAGTTGAGGTACTCATGCCTTTTTTCTTCATTTTTTTTACCGCTAAGGACTGTTCCCATGTCCCCAAGCCTGTTGGCAGGGTCTGTGGAGTAAACTGTGAAAGGCAGAACTAGGAATCACTTATAAAGGCTGAATATACACAAATCTATGGGACCAGCTGGAGTGTGTCCAATGGCCAGTGTCATTGCAAAGGCACGTTCTATAAGCTTTGAAAGATCATGGTGATTGAGGAAGATGGCTGTAAAAATGCAACATCACACCTATCTTCAAGAAGGAAGATACAGGTAACTACAGGCCACTCAGCATAACCTCGGAAGGTTATGAAGTAAATTCTCCTTGAAGACGTTTCCAAGCAGAGGAGGGACAAAAAGGTGACTGGCAGCATCTAGCATCGATTTATCATGGGCACATCGTGCCTGACCAAACATTGCCTTCTATGATGAAACAATTGGCTTTGTGGATAAGGGAAGAATAGTGGATGTTGTATGGACCTTTGACATAGTCTCCCATAGTATCCTTGTAGACAAATTACTGAGATATGGATTGGATAAATGGATTGTAAATTTTGTGGAAAATTATCTGTGCTGTTGACTCAAAGGATCCGTGGTACAAAATCTACCTGTGGCCAGTTACTAGTGGTGTCCCTCAGGGATCAATACTGTTTAATACCATTATTAATGATCTTGCTGATGAGAAAGCATGATCTCTTAGCAAGCTTGAGGATGATACCAAATTTAAGGAGGGGGGAGGCCAAAGCTGCTACACAAAGGGACCTTATACAAGCTGGAGAAATGGGATGATGGGAACCTTAATAGTAGTTTAATGCAGAGAAATGCAAATTCCTGTATCTGGGATGGAAAACCCCAGTGTAACAGTGGGCTACTGGCTGGGGCTCGACTGGCTAGAAAGCAGCTTTGCAAAAAAGGACCTGGGTGTCCTGGGGTACTTCCTATAGTTGAACCCTCAGGAAAAGACATTATGTGTCATTGGGAACACAGAGATGAAATAATTTGAAAAAATATTGCAGAGTGGGACAAAAGCCATAAATCTCAGAATTTTTTAAGAAAGCATTTATTAGCAAACTAAAATCAAGCAAAGTTATTTTGAGTGACAGCATATGAATGAAATATTTGACAAGTAATACCAGTGAAACAGAAAGGGGTGGGCAATGTAATATTATTTTTTTCAGAAAGTGGAAAAAGAAAATGTAGTCTTGGTATCTAGATTTAAGATCCTTTTCAAATCAAATACTCCCCATGAAGGCACACGGTATTCAAAAGAGGATTTGAAAACTGGAAATTGCTTTTTTATTTCTTTTTGGCTAGCTTGAACAATGTACATCAAAAGCTTACATCACCTATTATTTTTATGGTCTGTATTGAAATTAGATTCCCTATATCTATTCAACAAATTCATTCAACTATTCAGGCTTCATCAGTTGTGTTATCCTCCACCTCATTAACCAAACAAGAGAGTAAAGGAGGGAATCAGGAAAGAAAATCTTTCAAATTTATTCTGTTATTTCTGTAGCAAAAAATATTCCTCAGTTTTTCACAATTTCAATAATGATAGTATGGAAAGAGAAATTGAGGAAAATACCTGATGGTTTGCAAATACAATAGAGAATGTCAAGATTCATAGAAGTCTTTGCTTCAAGTTTAAAGGGGATTCTGCATAATATGTTTTTTCCTCTTTACTGAGAAGGACATTTCTATAATGGTGTGAAACCCAGGTAACTGTCAACAAGGTAAAAATGACAGGAGTTTTGGGAAACAAAACCCAAGACAAACTTGCAAATTTTGATGCCCCTGAAAAAGTCTTTTGGAAATTTTTCCCCATTTCTGGCCGTGGGGAATGTAGACTGTCCCTCAAGGTCCCATTATTGTACTCACATCAGGATCACAGCAACACCTATTGTTTCCTCTTTCTCATTTTTCCATGGATCCTATATCATGCATTTACCGCCATCTCTCCCTGTTTGTTTATTTGCCTTCTTTGCATCCGCTTCCACTTTGTTTTCTCAGTTACCTTGTGGTCAGTTTGATATTACCTTCAGACAGCTGCCTGGATGTTTCTGGCTATGCCACCTCTCCTCTTTTTCCCTATGGACTCGATGCTTGTCACAGATGAAACATTCTGCATACGAAATCAAAATCAGCATAGTAAGTGAATTTGAGAGCATGGGACTATCAGTCTCCATAGTAATTGCCACCTGTTACCATGGGGGAAGCACCATCTGCCTTCCCATTCTGAGTATGGTGCCTTTCCATGATGAGGTGTGCATGGGAGAATTGGTGCCGCCTATGTGTACCTTTCATATAGGCTTAGAGTGCTCTACAGCTGCTACTTGTCTTCCCTATAATGGAATTCTTGGGTAGGTTTTGCACTAGGGTGAAGTTATTTTTTCAGTCTGTTTCGTTCTTGTTTGATTGTTGTTGTTTATTTTCTGGAGCATTTTCCGTAGCAGTCTGTGTGCCTGAGTTAATTTTAGAAAAATAACTCACAAGCTCCTAATGTACTGTTCATGGTTCTGTCAGTGCTTCTGATTTTCCAGATGTCAAATAACAGTGAAGGTTATTTCATCTTCTTTAAGTCAAAAGTCAACATATCAAGAAGCATCTGGCCGGGTAGCCCTAGTCACTCAAACACCGTATTGCCATCTGTAATCCTTGTACTTCTGGCATATGTCAGTATTCAGTATCACTTTCTGTTTGTCATCTCCTGTATTTAGTGGCAGAAAAAATATTTTTATCTAATCAATATATTTTCTGTATTTCATATTCAACCAAGAGCCGTGAGTACGAACTGATAAGATAAGCAATAGTTCTTCTTGGCAGACAAGTATTTCCATTTGTATAATAGTCTTCTGAATAGCAAGTAGAGGCAAATTTATTTTCAAAACACAGACAAGAGGACAAAAAACAGAACAAAAATTGTGTATGCAAGTATGTTCAGGGAGAAAAGACTCTCTCCTGTCCCTAAGTCAGAGGAGGTACTGTCTGGCATCTATCACTTCAGCTAACTTTTAGGCAATGTTTTTCTCATTGTGTTCCATCTTGAGGAGACCTTCAGCCGTGGGATCCATAAAGTCAGAGATTCTTCAACCACATTCATCCTTCAAGTCACTGTTGCCTGGCTACTACAGTTTCTCTTTCTGCCTTAAAGAGGCCTTAAAGACTTAAGCTGGAAGTTGTGTAGGGGCAAGACATTAATTTACCAAACACATACCTAGAATTCCATTTGTGCTATATTTATCCTAAAAGAATTGCTCCCTTAAGTTCCATTTTTTCCATTAATCTTTTCCATACATTCCATTATTTAAACCTAAATACAAAATTAATGCATAGCAAGATAAAAATAAGTCTGTCAGTTCCTTTGACTGTTATAAGAAAGCATAATCTAGACAAAAGGCATTGACCTAATCTTGAATATCAGTGTTTCAACTATCCTTCAACTCTGTGGGTCAGCGCAACCCATGATAAAACCAATGGCTGCTCTGAAGGGTGCTTGCTAAAATAGTCCTTGGGATCAATCAACCAGTTGATGACCTGAACACATTGGCCCGATCTTTACAAGGACCCAGTAAAGGGGTCTTACGCTGTCTTAATGCAGAAACTTTTGGGTTTTGCAGTGTTTTCATCCTGTAGATATCTATGAATTATGAACTAGTTTATACTCACAGGACAATCACAATTCATTGCATTGGGGGGGGCGTGTAGATTAAAAAATATACTTTGATCACAGAGTTACAGGGTCACAGAATGACAAGATCACAGAATGGTTGAGGTCAGAAGGGACCTCTGGAGGTCATCTGGTCCAACCCCCCTGCTCAAGTAGGTCAATCTAGAGGGTTACTCTATCTCATGTATCAGTCTGCAATTTTAACAGTCATTGTCTATTCAAAATGTAAAAGTACTATTCTATACTCAATGTGTTTTAGTATCAGTTGAATGATTTTCAGGAAGTTAACCTTGTCCTTAACTAATAAGCATACGTGAGATGACCCTTCCTTGCTGTAGAGATCGCTTCCTTGCTGTACTGAGAGAAAAAGCTATGTGCGGAAACCTCCATTTTGTCCTTCTAGACGCAGCTGGTCACGTAGGTGATTGGTAACATAGAAATCTGTGCTTTCCATTCTTCTTCATAGATATGGAACTTAAATTGATTTAAAAATATATATATTATTGCTATATGTTATATATTTGGTTAAAAGATGCACTGTTTTTCTAATTTGTACTCTTTTTGTGAATCTTAAGTCCTTAAGGTTGTTAAGACAGGGAAAGAATACGTATCTGTTCTTCACCAATAGCGTTGTTTTTCCTCTCTTTGCATTTCTGCCACTTTGGACAATGAAGATAGCCTCCTCAATTTTCAATTCTGTTTACCTTCACTTCTTTTCATCTTTCGTGAACTATGGTACCATGGCAATGGTACTAAGCTTTGCAAATAGAGTATTATAGAGTAATTCTCTCCTAAAATGCCTGTCCACGGGAGCTTCCACAGAAATTGTCAAGATTTTTGGAAACATTGTGATTTTCTTTTTGTTTTGTTTTTTTTTTTGGTCAAATCTTATTTTAGTAAACTCAACTCTTTGATCCAATTTTTCTTTTTTTTTTTTTTTTTTTAGGTGGCTCATAGCTGGCTATATTCAGTTTAATGGGATGCAGTAACTGAAACACTTGAGTCGTAGTTCTCTCTGCACACTGTTTTGTGTCAACCATATGCTGTGGCTTAATCTAGCCTTGGAGAATACCATGTCCTGATCTCATGTAGAGGTGTTGCTTTTAGAAGCGCACCTTCAACCCCCTTCCCCAGAGCAGCAAGCACAAAAGTAGCAGTAGTTCTTCAGGGAGCTGTGAGAAGGAGTGAAAAATAATGCTTATTAGTCTACATCTAGCTGTGATCTGGTGATAACTACCTGTGACTAACAGGGACAACTCAGCCCTGGTCTCATAAACCTTACTCTGTGGTAGTTTGTGGATGAAGAAACTAATGTAAAGCAGCATTTGATACATCTATATGAATGTCAGGAAACTGGCTGTGCATTTATGTTACTAATAGAAAATACTTTCCCTGTAATTCAGTATTTTTTATTAAAAAAACTTTGTGTGGGTTCCATTAGAGGTGTTTGAACAGTATTCATCCGTGTATTAATTAAACTTTCTCAAAAGACTTCTGTCTTTTCTGTGTTAAAATTAGACAAGGATTCCAATTACATCTTTCTTGGGCATTAGCTAACTAATCACAGCCTTGAATTGCACTGTCCAGAAGGACAGTGAGGGTGGGATAACTGTGTGAAACTAGGTGAAATTTAATTAAACTGGTCAGTTTAAACTAGATGTTTCCAGAGGTCAGCTCATCCAAAAAATAGGATAAATGCTTTAGGCCTGAACTGAAGTATTTTGCATTCATTAAAAAAAAAAGTAATCTGTGCATGGAAAATGTATTTTTTAAATATTCTGGTGGGCAGAGGACATTCTCAAACTATATAATGTCATTTTACTCAGCACTAATCTATTCAGATTTCAAGATGGGTGGGAATCGGCAAACCTTTTGCCTGACTGTGTTCTAATTCAGAGAGAATTTATCGGGTAGTGAACGTGATTCTAATTAACGTAAAGAAAATGATATACTGGTATGAAAAATAATTCACAGGGCCATAAAAGGTCTCTACGCATTCCTTGAACACTACCTTTTACAAATTTATTAACTTAAATAATAGGGGTTTTTAAGGTTATTTTTAACCTGCTCTTGGTCTCTCACTGCAATATCCTCCATTGCCATCAGAGAGACATCAGATTTTCTATATTCTGCATTCATAGAGGGGCTGGAGAAATTCTGACCTTCATCAGCAACAGGAAGAAACCCCAGGAGCGAGCACGGCTGTTAAACCTTTGTTCTGCTTACTGTGACAGTTGAATTTTCTGGAAAGAACTGTGATTTTTTTTTTTTTTTCTTTTTCCACATCTAACCAGTACCTACATGCTTCAGACTGGGAACTTCACTTTTTCCCTGAGCAAGCTGCGCACTTTTTCATGTGCGATGGTATGCTGAACAACCCTGGCTGTGTTCAGTATGGAGACCAGGCAGATTTACAGAACGGTAAAAGAATAGCAGGGGATCTGAAGCTCTGTTCTGCCCCGACTCCTGTGTCACCAGACATTTTGTCTCACGCTGCTGAAACAGTCTAAGGTCAAACTTTGCCAAGCACGAGGCGACCTTCTTCTTTAAAAGGTTATTTCAATACATCAGCATGTGGATTTTAATAACCCAGCAGACAAGGGAAAAGTAGTCCTACTACAAATCAAAACACTGTCAGCCTGTTCCTATTTAGCCGTTTATCACAGGGTTTTTTTGCCCGTGGCTCTCAGTTTGATACCATGTCTGGACAGCACGGTGTTAAATGGCTTTTTTGTTAGTAAAGCACATGAATTGGAGGATTGGAATCCGTGTGATTTAGGACTTCACAGTAAAATGCCAAATTTAGAGGCAAATAAAAATGGTATCGGCTACATCTTGAGCAAATTTTTATCATCTGAATCTTGTCATTATTTTTTCCTTTTTTTTGGTGTTTCATTTTCATATTATCCTGTTTTGACTACTTGTCATTTCAGATTAGGAGCAGAAAAATCCCATTGAAGTATTTGTGATTGGATTTTACAATTCGGACAAAAAAAAAAAAAAGCATGTGTGTGAAAGAAACCTTTTGTGAGCTCTCATTGGGATAACGTTTCTTTTCCAAACTCTGTCAGATAGTAACATTTTAACGCTTTTCCCCAGTATATACCTTTTCATGTCTTCTAAAAGCTTCTCTTCTGGGACTGCTTCCTGCTTTCAGTTTCATTTTAAAAAACCACTCAAGATTGTTACTGTTATTCACAAAGCATGTATTTTCTAATGATGCTGTCCCCCTCACTCCAGTCTGCTCAGTGTATGGCCTGTATATGAGAAGAGTGATGTCTTCCTGTTCACAATCCACGGCAGGTATCACAGTGACGATGATTCCTCAAATGACCCACATAGTTCAAAAAGTTTCCCAACAACATACCAATAAAATAATGAGATTATCTCCTTTTATGTTGTTCTGAGCATGGATACTCGTGGTATCGTGCTGCGCCTTAACTATATATCTAAGTGCTTGCATTTCTTTTGATGATTTCAGTATTGATAGCAATATCTCTATGTTTTGAGTAGAAAGAGGTTTTTTCCAAACCCAGCTTACATTTAGAATTTTTAGAAGAAAAGCAAGTGATTATTTAAAATGTGTTATCAGGAAATTCCCAGGTTGGTCTATGGAAAGGTATGTTTTTGTGAGAGAGAGAGGAAACCAAAGGTATTATGTCTGTAAAGTTGATGAGCGTGGGCAGAAAACACTGAAAAAAGAACAAAGTTTCTTCAGGATTTGCTCAACAGAGCATTTTAACACACAAACCTACCGGTACTTAACCCAGTATTTATTGTAACTCTCAGAGGTGCCTGGGACTGAATCAGTTTGTGGAAGTGCCACTGCTGCGTAAAGTGAGTTTATGGGAAGTTGCTCACTTGATCGCTTGTGTCGGAGGTACTCCACAAACTGGAGGATGAACTCCAGAGCAGCTTCAGCTAACCTGGCACACAGGCAAGATATCTGAGTTAGGAAAATTACCTGTAGTTTCATCCTCGTGAAAACTGAGAGGTCAAGAATCCCTTTCCACTTTTTCCTGACTCCTGGGTTAGGACAGTAGTGCACTGAGTGTTCCTTTCTGCTTTGGATGCACTTTCCTAACTCCTCTTTACTTCCCAGCACAAAGCTTACTTACATAGACAGTGTGCAGTATCTGCTGTACTAGTTGCATAAATGAAGACTTCACCTGGAAACAAGGAGCAAAGATTAATATTGTTCCCATTTAGCGTGGCTGGAAAGAGCCAGTAAAGGTTATTTTTTAGCCTAATTTTGATTCTGAAACTTTCAAATAACAATGTTTAAGTTCTTCACAATGATCGCTTTCTTTTTACAATGGCCTCTATACTTTTTAAACTAGTTACAATAATATAAGTACCTCTAACTATTCTTGTTTTTTTAAGCCCAGCCGCAGAGAGATAAACGGTGGATAGACTGATTGTTTCAAATCACAAGTGTGAGGGAACAATTATATGTCTGTTAAAAAGCTGTAGCAATCCTTTAATTAAATTGTAGTTTTCTTTCCTGTGCTTCAGTGCTTAATATTGAGTGTTTAATATTGTATCTAACCATTGGGTGATATCTGGAGAGAAATGAGGGAGTGGAAGTAGATATGCTCATTGGCTTCCTGAATTAAAGGTGGTTTGATTAGTTTAAGGCACAAGGAAATTTTCACTATAAATTGAACGCATGACAAGTCGGAAATAGTTTATTTCTAAGTTAAAAAATAAATGAGTAGAAAATACTTTTCACTGCTTTGGAGGAATGAATTGGAGAATGTAGTTTGAGGTAGAATGAAGAAAATCTCACTGCACAGGTCAGTGTGTGTGGTGCAATGAAAACACAGGCTGTATGTACCTGAGAAACATAAAGCACATTCAGCGGTACCTTGAGCATCGTGTCATGAGTATTCCTGTAGTAATAGAAAGTCATCTACTCTGAATGTAAACAAACCTTTCCTTTTCTCGTATCTCTAATAAGACTACCTTTCTCATTTATTTACATTCATCCCAGCATCCACTAGCATGGTAATTGAAACTAGGACATTTTGTGACTCTGGTTAGGCTCTACGGTGATAATGGGCAGGAGGAATCACAGCACAGTTGAGTCTGGAAGGCACCTCTGGGGATCATCCAGTCTCACCTCCTGCTCATAGCAGGGTCAGATGCAGCAGTTGCTCAGGGCTGTGTCCAGTCATGTCTTGAATATTTCCACAGATGGGGACTTCACAGCGCCTTTGGAAAACCTGTTCCACTGTTTGACCACGGCAACAGTGAAAAAAATGTTTTCTTTTGTTAAAGCAGACTTTGCTGCATTTCATTTTGTGCCTGTTGCCTCTCACTCGTTTATTGGGCTCCATGAATAAGAGTCTGTCTCTGGTTTCTTTACTCCCCCCATCAGGTATTATAGACATAGATAAGAGCCCCCCAAGCCTTCTTTTCTGCAGTCCAAACAGTCTCAACTTTCTCAGCCTCTCCTCGTATGTTAGAAAGCTGGTGGCTTATCTGGATGGAGCTGAATCAAACAGGCTGGAAACTGTACGTTGCAGTGGCTTGTAGGTAAATGCATCGCCATGCAGAGGTAGCCACTCAAACACCAAGCGTGAGACTCCTGAAATTGAATTTGTCCTCACATTTCCCCTCTGCTGGGACTGGCTTTTTTTACTTTTTTAGGGCAAAACTAAGACAGATCCCACCTGTCTGATGCATTTGGTAAATAATTTCTTTCACCTAATCAGCATTTGTGTCTTGAGCATGACACCACAGAGCAAAAGATTGGCTATGCTGCTGTACGACAGGCAGAGTCCTCAGTCAGGATCATGTGTGAGATACACAGGAAGGTGCAATTTCCACCTTTCACAGTTGCTGTAGCCCCTGCCTGTTCCAGTGTCTGATATACTGATGTCTCAGTGACTGAAGCAGAGGAAAAAAAAAAAATTTCTGTGTTGCCTTTGGACCAACTGACGTTGCCAACAGTGCTAGAATGACCCCTCTGTACTTTCAGATACCTGACATGACAATGGCATCCATTGCGTGGGTCCAGGAGGACATCTCTGAACCCCCAATGTACCCCTAGAGTGCTTCCGTTATAAAGAGGCCCTCTATTCATGCTTGCAACTAATATGCTTTTGTAGCTAAATGAGTAATGTAAAAGCCATTCAGCATCTCACCAATGCATTAAGAAAGTGAGAAGGAAGGGGGCATGTTGCAGCAAATCCTTCTCCCAGATCATGTACGGTCCATCATATTATGGTATGCAGGTGACGCAGACCACCACTCCTCCCTGTCACACGTGCTTAGCTCATTGTTCCTACCTGGATTCATTTGGAAAAAAGACAGAGGGGAAGCAGAAGTTGTTAACTGTTCAGTCAAATTATTTGCTTCCCTCATTAACCACCTCCTCTGAGTTGTAGGTTAACAAGAGTAGATGTTTAATTAACTAGATGTTTCATTTCTTGAATAAGAGAATAAGGATGTACTACCTGGTTAGAACAAGTCTGCAGGAACCACATCGGTACCTATGAAGGTATGCTTTGCACAGCAACCAATTCCATTAAGGAGTACTAGAGGCCCTAACAGAGGAAGCAAGGTGGCTTCTATTATCCATCAAGTATCTGGAAAAAAAATAAAATTATTCTTCTGAAGGCAACGTCAAACTCTCTTTGTCAGCAGTAAAGTTAAAAAAAAAAAAAAGTGCTCTCTCTTCTGAAGTCCTCTGACATTCATTGAGTTTGGAGAGTGAAAAAGAATTGTCACTTTGGCTTTGTTCATTTCTGAGGTAGCATAAAATGTCAACCATATCAAAGTTGCATTCAGATTTGCTGGCTATAGTCTATTGGTCCAAAAGAATTACACATTGTAATATTACATGAAGAAAAGATGCTTTGCGGTTTCAGTCTGAATTCAAATATGTATATTACAGCCCAGTTGCAGCCTTTGGTAGAGCTGTGCAAGTGCCAACATTTTTCCTTTGAAGAAAATTCATGACTGATATTTCAGTTTGTGTTGCTGTGGAAATCAGTGTGTTCCTGTGGGGAAGTTTGGTTCACTGACACCGTCTCTTCCGACAGAAGAAAGTTCAGGTAGAAAATTTTCAGTTAGTTCAAGTATTGCCACATACAGAGAGTATCTTTAGGAGCGAGTCCCAAATCTTATTTTAGCCCAAATCAATATTTTACCTGTGTCTAGATTTTAGGGTAGGTGCCTTCTGTAATGGCATCCCACCTGAGGGTACTTAATTAGCCGCATTCTCTGTGCACCCGGGCACTTTGTTTCCTTCTGATGGGGACTGGCAGAGGCAGGAGTCATCACCATGGCTGGGCTGCAGAGCAGGGTGAGGGGAGACGTGTAGGTGGCTCCCCAGTTTACTTTTTATACCGGCAAGTATCTGAATTATCTTACTGCATTTCAGCCTCTCCAGGGATAACCATGCGGTTTGACAGGTGGTGCCCCTGTCTTTTTTACCACTACTTACTAAGGTAAGAAGGTGGTGTTCACCAGAAGTAGAAGCATCACATGACAGTACGAATTATGTTTTACATTTGAAATGATTTAAAGTATAACAGAGGTCTAACAAACATTTTCCAACTGGATTTTTTCAATATCATTCACTGAGATGCTTGAAACGCTGAAGTTTCCTGTGGAAAGTGCTATTTAAAAGCAGTGACATTGAGCATGCGAAGACATCAGTGGCTTGAATTCTTTGGGAAACCAGCAATAAGGTTAGGTACCTACAGATTTACAAAGTGAATTCTTTACAAAGATTGATTATAAAGATGAGAATTATTAGAAGGGATTATTTGATGGTCACAAGTGCTGTCGTCTTTTGAAATGTTTTAAAGGCCAGGTTCTGATTGGTAGGACTCTGAAGAAAAGAGCTTTTTCAAATGTTAGGCACTGAAATGGGAGAACAAAAGCGATATAAAAGTACATGCTCTCAAATTAATTTGAGATTAATACTTTCTTTTGTAGGAGCCTTTGGAAAAGGTAATTTTCAAATTCTACAAAATTGCTCATCTAATTTATGTACATTTATTTCTTTAAGAAGGTGCCTTTAAGACTGTTCTGCATATCCCAGTATTATATCTCTCACCCTTCTGGTGTTTGGTTCTTTGCCCTAGTCTGTCATGCACAGGAGTAAAAAGACACAAATGGAGAATGCATTTTTTTCCCTTAAGTGTTCTGCTTAAAATACCATCCTTATTCATTCCCCATCTCTCAGAGTTCTGGGTGAGTCAATTTTTTTTACTTAGCTTCCCTTCAGTTATTAAACTATATTATGCCTTTTATTAGTAACAACAACGTAGATGAAGCAGTAAACGTTGAAAATGTCCTGTGGGTTCTACACAGCATTAGTCTGCTGTTCTTCCATTACTGCATCCTCTCTAAAAGTTCTTAGGTATGAGCTATATGTAGGTATGTGTGTGGGAGAGACGGAGGAGGAGAATGGGGATATTTGCATAATCTGATTGAACCACCCAACATCTGAGCCAAGACTCTCAAGGCAGTCAATGGGGAGAGTCTGGCTCTTCACCAGGGTGATTCAGAGCCCTGAGCTATACAGGCTGCTTAGGGAGAGACTACAAATCAGACATTTTAAGTCAGATGGTATAAATAATCACTCCTCCACCCCCACGTGTAAAATTTGCCATATGGTCAAATGTAGATTCATGTCTGGATAGTTGTAAGCTGAACTTCTATCATAGTAATGTGTTTCAACTGATTAAGTATTGTTGAGATAGCAACTCAAGTAGTTGTTAGTCATCTGTTAACCTTCACCAATATATATTTATCTATTTATCCCTTTGTCTCACAGAGCGCAAACGGGCAGAAGTATTGCCAAAAGCAAAATAAATTTTAATAAAATTTGTATCAATTTACCTAAAAAGTGGCATATTCCCCAGGGATATTATGGAGCTGAACTGATCCCCATTGAACACTGTGGAAAGTACTGCTCTGCCAAATCCTATGGTCACATCATGCCCTTAGTTGCACTTCTCCAGTGTTTTCCATGTGCGATTCTCAACAGAATTTGGTCTTGATCGTTTTGGTGGTAGTTATCTCTACCTCCTTTTTACTGCAGTTATGCACATACTTTAATGGACAAACAATCCGCTGGAAATGAAGAAACTTCATTTCTCTGCTGAGGTTCATTTTCTGGGCATGGTGAAGTATGTAGTCTCTCACTGAAGAAGCAAAAGGAACTACCACTACATTCATCAGGACTTTGTCTTTATTTTCAAAAGGAAGTGTATGGGCCACTATATCACTCTGAGTCAAATATATGACTTTTGTTGCCTTACAACTTCACCCTAAATATTTGAGGGTTTTGGCTCAGGATTCATGTTGCTCTTGATAACAAAATATATACTCATGGATCTGGACAGCAGTCTCAAATAACTGAAGACTAACTAGGAATTAAGCACAAGCTGCTGTGAAGTTACATAGCTGTACTATGAAATTCTCTCTATTCAAAGCATTCAATAAGCTGTCTAGCAAGAGGCGTTGCACTTCTTGTTAAATCATTTTCATGCTAAATGAATTCATAGACTGTCACTATTATAGCATAATTTCATGTGGACTAATGCAATGGAACATAATAAATAAGGTAATGTTGTGTTTGATGGAAATAAGTCTAATACAGGTGTATGGAAGGCTTTAGCAAAGAACAGATCCTACTTTGAGTAACATAATTATAAAGGTTCAAATACCGCTTGGATGACCTTACAAGCTTAGCTAACTTGAACACCTAATAACAGGGAGAGGTCACAACATTGCTACTCATTTTCAGTGTATATTGGTAGTCTGGATTTTCTATTTTTTCTGCTTGTTTGAACATCAGCATACATGGTTTATAGGATTATTTGTGCAACCCCATTCCATCTTCTAATGTAAGCATGTGAGACATTTCATTACCTTGTTTCAAAAAGGTAGTAAAATAATTGTATTTGAATTTTGGACACGCTGCTGTTCTTCCATAAAAAATTCTCAATGGAGTGTATCAGATGTGATCAACAACATTATACACTTTGTTGTGTTGCATTGCAAATTTCTTTCTAGCTGTTGTATAAATATAGATGTATATAGTGTCCAAGACTTGAATGATATTTACTCTTCATAAGCTAGAATATTTTGGAAAAGAAGCACAAATTCAAGGAAACCACTCAATCATTTCAATCCCAAGATACCGCTTTCAAAATGACAAAACTGAGTTTTCCTTACATTTCAGTATGACATAGTAATTCAGTTTTACACTTTTGTTATGTACATGTTACATCCAAGGGAGCTTAGCTTATGTCCTGAAAAGTTTATCAGAAAATTTCAGGTTTAACACATGATGGTTCTGGCACTGGTTGAAAGAAAGACAGGGGCAAGAGAAAGAAGTTACGTGGAAATTTAGAGAGGGATATTTCACTGTATGTTCTAGAAAAGAATGACTGTGTATGTAAACACCATGCACTAAGTAGTTGTCAAAAGAAAAAGATAAAGATTATTTTGGCAAGCTAAATATTTAAAGACTATTTAAATAAAAATAATTAATTTTATTTGCCATTGGGTTATTACTATAACACAGAACCGCCAAGGAAAATATGTTCCAGTATTTGCAAAAAATGCAAAACAAAACAAATAAATATAAAGCTTTGTTAATAAGGATGTGTTAGAGAAATTAACCCCAACAGGGTATTCAGTGATAGAAATACCTCCTCTTTCGGATCAACTTTGCTGCATTGAGTGGTAATTGTTACAGCGGGAAGTCCTTAGCAAGAATAACAGGATGAGCTAAAATTAATCAGGCACAGATTTCTAGTCTTGATTTCTGGCTTAGGAGTTTGAGAGATTGATCATGCCTATCATTTTAGCTATACCACTATCCCATCATATATGCACCACCAACTCTTATTAACAAAGGGGCACAAATAAAACTAGATTACTTGTAATATAAAATAATTTATAGCTCTCTATTAAAAACAAAAAAACAAACATTTACAAATGTTTACAGACCAACATATCATTGGTGTATTTTGTCTGCAGGCATTTTTTTGCCAGGAGTTAGAGATAATCTATTTAGATTTAGCGAATTTTCAGCATCTTTGAAGCAGTGTATTTTCTCACACTAAGGCTGCTGGTAAATGCTGTGGAAATCAGATTTTAAGTGGTTCTTTTGTGAACAAAGCAGAATATTTTATAAGAAAATTTTCTGAACGTCATACACCCATTTGGCCACAGATTACACACATATTAAGCAAATTAGGTGACAATTAAAGCGTGTATATTTACAGAAAGCCAAAATAAGGATTTTCCCTAAATTGTTGTAAAGTTTCATTGAAACTCTGCCAAATCATAAATTAATATTTTAAAGGTTAAGAAAAGCACAATAAGCATAAGTACATAAAATAAGCAAGGATAAATCTAACTGGTTTTCTATGTGACTGAGGATTTTGTAGACTGAGGTGATGTAACTCGGAGGATATTTGTTATTTAAGTGCAATTGTATTAGCCATATTAGGTTTATGTAAAACCAATTGCCTTTCATTCCTGCACAATCTTAAAAAAATTTACAAACATAGAGGATTACTCCAAGCATGATTTTAAGCTGTCTATGAAATGCAGTAAAAATTGCTTGGATAAGGGTTTGTGCAATATTTAAACCAATCTAAAGTAAAAAACTCAGTTCTCCAGCGCAGCAGTTTGAAAGTTTTTCTCCTTCCTCTCAAGGAAGGGAGACAATGTGTTATTTGTTCATCTTTGCAAACGGACGTTTTAAAAAAATACATGCTTCAGTCAAATAATTTGTAGGTAACCCTTAAAAACTCCTATCTTTTGTGAATTCAGTAGCTTTATCACGTATAGGGAATTGTAGTAGCAACCAATGTTGTCGGTAGGTTTCTCAAGCTACAGAAATACACCACCACTGATGATCCAGTCATACTGTGGAACTCTTCTGAGCATATCTAGTCTTGGGACAAAAAAACCCTGTGATTTGTGATCTTTGTGTGTAGAAAGCTAGGGCTCATCTAACCTCACTTCTACCTACCTACATTGAGAACCTTCCATTCTCAATGAGCTGAGAAGGTGGGAAGAGCAATAAGAATGGATCAGTCTGACCACAGCTTTTATTTTCCCATGGACTTTCATCCGTACAGCCAAAGAATATGTGGTTATGGTGGTTGAGTTAGTGCTTATTTGAATAAATATAATTCTGACTGAAAGAATAAAGCATTTTAGTTCTCCATCGTATGGAATGTGTCCCTAGATTTATCTTTATTACGTTTTTGTGTATTTTGAGTGATACCTGACAGGAATTTAATAACCACTTTAGTGGATTTTCCTACTGAATGTAATACTCATGCAATCCAAACATTCTTTGATATTTTATCGGCTGCCTCAGAAAAAGGTCTTTCATAGAACTAGAATGTCAATTCTAATGTGTGTTTTTAAAATAAGCTTTTAGAGCTTTACGTCTATTGCTAGACAAATTGTAAGTTCCCCAAGCGTACAGATTGGTACAGCAAAATGCATTAATCACAGCTTTTTGAGCGTTCTAATCATCAATCCATGCTTAATATACAAATTTGCAGAAAGACAATTAGATAACTAATTTCAGTTCCTGTGCCAAAGGATGAACTATAATAAGCTTTAAGTAAATATTAAGTGGAAAAGATTAACATTTCATGAAGCTGAGCCTTAGGCAATTAAAACTCAGTGAAAGGTTGTTGAATTCATACCAATAATCTCATCACCAACCCAAAAGTGTGTCAGCACTGCGACAAGAGGATAGAACAAGGATAGGGGTCAGGTTTTTTTCTGCTGCCTTGGTTTATCTCATGTCACGGCGTGGCAGTGTGTCTCCTGTTGTACATGGGCTGGAAATTCACTAATGCAAGCGGTGGTGGCAGGGCACTCGTGTAGTAGTAGTACATCACTGTCTCACAACACAATATAGTGTCTTGAGCTCCTAAAAACACAGCTTCTGGGTGTATAAATGTTACAAAAAGAACCATATAACATTTTTATCCAGGTGTGTCAGAATGGTTATAAGTGCATTTACTAAATTCATTTTGCAGTGCTCAGGAACAATATTGATAAGAGTTTTATGCTATTTTCATAGCTGTAAACAAGAATTCCCTTGCATTTTTCTGGTTGTTTCACAACCTAAATGTGAGTTTGCTAGTGGGAGGAGGGGTATATTCCTTAATCTATACAAAGGTCTTCTGTAAATGCAAAACCAGCCTTCTTTGGACAACTGACATGTAAAAAAGTTACACTTCAGAGAGTGGGAAACAAAGGACTAAAAAACAAACAATTTTTTTATATACGTAAACAAGATCTGACAATCAGAAAAGTGAGCGTTTCTGAATAACTGCAAAGTGCGTGTCAGTTGTTCACAAACTGTAACTCAACCATAGCTTATGACGGGAGATGAGAGAAGTTTAGATCGTAGCACAGGATTGCTTATACTCGATTTTGGAGATTATATTAAAGAAAAGTTTCTGGATTCAGCTGTCACAGTGCTGTCAGAATAGCTACCTGCTGGTTAAGGAAGAGTGAAAGGTGGTGTCTCATCAGAAGGGCCTTTATTCACTGCAAATAATGAAAAACCTGCACATGACTTCACCATAACCTTCCAGCTGACAATTGTGACTTGTGCTTTATTCATGCATTTATATGGGAAATTGTTCTGAAAGGGCAATGTCCCTCCCGCCCCGGTTTTCAGGGACCTTTTCTCTCAGAGAACTTTGTCAAAGGAAAAGCTACAGAAAGGCTGAAGGACCACCAAATAAAAAGCTGAGATATTAAAAAACCCCCACAGTTCTGTGAATATAACTGTTTCTTCCACAGTGATGACATGTCTGTTGTCGCTGTCTCCCAACAAAATAAAGAATTGAATGGGTCAAATTCTGCCCTCCTGTGTTCATACGGCTCCTCTTGACCTCAGTAAGAGACATGTTATCACACAGATCCATTATCTAAGGCTAATAACTCAGTGAAGGATTCCCTGTCTCTCACACTGGGCAAAACAGAAAGGAATCTGAAGCGGGTATCAGGCATAAGTAAAATTTGTGCAAGGTAGTTCTCCTGATGGAGCAGAACATCTTGCTGCTTTAAGTAACGGTGTGCTAAGATACTTTGTGAAATACTATTAATAAAATATTAAGCCTTTTACCCATGTATTCAGTACAGTGATGGAAGTTAAACATTAAGGTTCCCAAGGGGGCATGCCTCCAGCCTGATATGAATCTAATACAACCTCACTGACTCCATCTGAGCTCTGGCTTTTGACAGTACCCGAGGGCTTGCTGCTTTCAACTTATTTTCTCCCACGTTCTGGTTAGAACTGAGATTTTAAAAAATAAATAAATGGAGATAGTCATGTCACCAAGAGTATCTTGGCAGCTCATAGAGAGGGTAGAAGAGAGTACAGAGCAGACACATCACAGTCGCACTTTGTGCTATGTGATGCAGAGGGTGTGAACAGCCAGTCTTTTCGAAAGGCGTATAATAATTAACTCTGAGAGTCAGACCAGTTTTTCTGTAATGCCACGGTGCCTGCAGCAATGTTTGTATCAACACCAGCCGGCTCACGTGCCTGACCATATGTCCTGTAGGTGAGACAGACGACACTTTCAGGTGATGAGACCTTGGGGAGATCAAACCAGGGTAAGAATTTCTACCCTCTCCCATTCCAAAGCTGTAGGTTGCTTCTCCCTTTCTCCACCACAGCTTATGGACCTCTCCGCTGGTGAACAGGTACGGACGGGTTCACCTCTGGGATCAGGTTGGGGACGTAGTCTCGCTCAGGTGGGGAGGTGCGAACCATGAGGAGGGTGTGAGAGCAGAGGGAAGAAACAGGCTTTGTCTGTGCAGGAGAAATCAAAGCACACCCATAGTCATAGGCATTTCCTGCAACTGTATCTCTGCTACTCCACTGCAGATTAGCCGATGGAAGCAGCCTAAATAAATAGCCTAAATAAACGTTGCTTTTTTATTTCAAGTAACACTGTTTATTTCTGGGTTTGAAGATCATGTTTGTGCCCATCAGTGTTAAGTGGTATGTGTACTGGAAGGCAACAAAATGCTTTGGCAGTTAAGCAGAGCGGATGAGTTTTGAAGAAGATCAGCCCATTTTGGCATTAGTTTCACTGACAGGGAACTTTTAGTTTTGTTGAAGTTTCGTGGAAGGTCAAACCTTAACCCTTGCCGGGTATAACTGCTCCTGTAACTTCAGAAACAAGTTTCTCTTCTCTCTGGCTTATCTGTCTTGTTCAATTCAACACATGCTTCATTTCTAGTCAAGCTGAATGGAAGCTGGGAGAAAAAAAAAAAGAGGAACGTTTATTTTTGTCTAGCAATGCAGTATTTTAATTGGAGATATAGGGAGATCTGAATTAGTTGCCCGAAAATCTTGGCTAGGGTAGTCTGATATAAATTGTTCAATTAGCTAAGTGCAAATAATATTTCATTTATGCAATAAAAGGCTTATTTTCAGGTTTAGAACATGTTTTAATAAAGCTTTTTTTTCTGTGTACAACATATTTGAGGCATTTTTATTTAAGCAACTGTAAATGCTGCCTTTGTTTACTTAAAATTGAATTGAATTTCCCTTTAAATACAGCTTGATGCAAATTACAAGCAAAATATGAAGTGTGCCTGGTAAACTGTGTACACAAGCTTTATGTTGAAATTCTGTGAAATTAATGTTGAGTACGTGATACTATAGCACTCAGCAAAAGGGAGTCCCTGCCAGTGTATCCAGACCCTTAAAGCCAGCAGCCTGGAGTCAGATTTGGTCTGACCTGTGCAAACAGCGAAGAGGGACCAGCGTAAGGTAGGACCTTTTCTTCCTCTGTCCCGTGTCTGCTGAACAAAAACCGCACTCAGATCTGGACTTCATACGCGCCAGAGAGCAATTGCTGCCTGGTCGTTGCTGCTCCGAAGTGCTCTGAGTTTGGTCCAGTTGTGCCGCAGCAGGGATGCCTTCTCTTGGTGTGGATACAATTATAACAACGAAATAATCATAATGAGATTATTTGTTGACTTTTGATTTTACTAGCCTCTGGAAATTCCAGAAGAGTCCTCGTCTCTGAACTGTGGTGTCATTTCGTTCACAGTGTATTAGCGCCCTTTACAAATTACATTTCCATGACAACAATGCTCATGGTTTTCAAAAACTTAAATACTGTCACCAAACATAAAATACGCAAAGCTGAAAAACTGAACACTCAAGTTTCCTTTTTTAAAGTCCTTAGCTTTAACATGTATTTGAAAAGCCGTGTTCGGTCTCCCAAGTAGTGATCTAAAAGTGATGTCAGCACTAAATCATGAGTGGGGTGTGAGCTATTGTGCCCCAACGTTTTCAGCATGTGGAAAAGTGTCACGTCTCCACTTCGAGTGTGCTTCTTATGTCTCTAGAAGGGTTTCAGTCTCCCTGATGTGCAGGAAAGATGAGGCTAACAACCTGATAGTGTTTGTAGTTTACATGCTGGTGTGTCGCTCCGTGCTGAGTCTAGGTTTGAAAGTAAATCGGTGATAGTGGAGAGGCTGGCTATGGTCCTCACTGTCACCGTGTTCCTTCTGGAGGGAGAAGGGAAGAACAAATGAGCTTTTTTAAGTCCTTGTTTCGAAGGAAGGAAAGCCAGGTGTTGGGACTTGAGAGGAGCCGTGTCATGCCTCGGTAGGTCTGCACATCCAGAGGATGGGCAGTGCCTGCACACCTCAAACCCACCCAACTCTCAGATAGGGCTGGTTTTATCAGCACTTTCTCCAGGACTCAGCCCACGTGTAGGCCTCAGAAAGGGGGCGTTTGTCTCTCCGATGTGTAAGGACTCAGTGGCAACATCTGAAAAATAAGAAGAATAGCACTCCGATGGCTTCACAGTATATTGGAGTGTGAAGTGCCAATTCATTTTCTGTTACTGTAGCTGTCTTAAACTTACGCCTTTCAGCAAAGAGCTGACAAGAACAATCCATCAGTTTGTTCCCCCCCTCCCTTATATTATAACGAGTTTGGCTTTTTTTTGTTTGTTTTGTTCAAAGTTTCTTTGTTTTCTTTTTCAAGTGCTTATTTCTTAAACCTGTAAAACAGGCAAAAGCAAGCAGCCCCCTTCCTGTAAGTGAGGCACTGCAGCACTGAGCCGGGAGCTGGCGTATGAATTAAAGGCATTGCTCAAGAGCCTCCATGGGGAAGACGCATTTCCTTCGTCTAGATAATAAACAAAACGAGAGGTGCAAACTTACCATTGCTCCCAATTATTGAAGAAAATGGAGGCGGAGGGAGGTCCAAAGTCAAGCCCAGCCAGGGGTGTGCTATCCCCATGAGCACACCCCATGCCCGTTGTTTAGAGCTTCCATCGCTGGAGGCTGGAACCAGCCTGCCCAGGCTCACTATCCTTACCATTAAGTTTTCATCAGTATTTTCTTGATACCTCACTGAATCCTTCTGGTGCAATTTAAAGCCATTACTCTTCCTTCTGCCCGCACAGGAGATGGATTTATTAGTTTTATACCTGTCTTTTTACTAAGTTGAAAGAATTACCTAGCTTTCTTTTGCCCTCCATAATCTTATCTAAACAGCCTTTTCTAGTTCATATATTTTAGACTGTTCTTATTTTTAAATTCAAGTAAAAACGCAGTTTTTCAGGAAGTTCAGAGTGGAACGTCACAGGTTCAACATCTGCGTCGCTTCCTATTGAACTATGTCCTCTTTTCCTCAAACCCTTTCAGTTCAGTTTTCATTTGTTCAGTTTTCTTTGAATTTCATGCCATCTGAAAATTTAATTTAGGTTTAGTTCTTTTCTGATAGTAAAAATACCAAGTAACATTGGATCCAGGACAGATTCCTACGGAACCCTACCTCCTGTTTTGACAGCAAAACACTGATAAGTGCCATTGAAAGACAGTGTGTTCTGCCCTTGCACTCGCTCTCCTGTTGGAGAACCAGCACATTCACACATTGCTGGCCTAAAACTATTTCAATTCCCGAGCCTTGCACAGGTGGGCATCTTGCCGTATTGCAGTGCCTGTAAGAGCTCAAATTGCTAGTACTTTGGGGTGCTGGAACACGGGATTTTGTAAAGGAAAGCAGATCAGAAAGAAAGAGTGTTATTTTTCAAAGTTCTTTGAACGTAAATGCCGTGCTAGGACTCAAATGTTTTTTCATCACTGCTACAACAGATGAGAACATGCATAAGCTAAGACTAGAATTAATGTAGTTGCTCTCAAAGTCATTAGATTTTTAAGCTGTTGAGCCATTTTTCCAGCCCATTAACTTTATTTAGGCGTAATTACATTTTTTAACCTGTTAGTCCAGATAAAGCCTTGATCATGGTTTTACATATGCTACAGTGCAGTAGACATACTGCACAACAATATGTCTTTGGGGTTTCTTGTGTGGCCGCAGATATCTGATGATGAATTGTTGTGGGTTTGGGTGGTTTTTTTTTTTTTTTTGGGGGGGAGGGGGAGCAGGGAGATGCTTTGAGGCGGTTTTAGGTTTTTATTTTGTTGCTGTTTGCATTTGTCTCTGGAGTTTTTATGTTTTTTGTCAAGGCTGTGATTGCTTCTCAGATTGTTTCTTTCATGACTACTGTAATTACACCCCAGCTCTTGTGTCACAGTTGGCATCCTGTTTGCCAAATATGACGGTATTACATGGAACCATTCCAGAATTAAGGCAATCCCTATTTTACTAAGTTTGTGGAATTGTTGTGGGATTTAAAGCTTCAATTACTACTTGGCTTCTGGTGGCCTGAAAAGTATTAAGCAAGAAGTAAGAAATTGGCCAAGTATTTCTCCCTGCACGGAGGTAACCCTCAAACTTTCAACCAGGAGCACCCTTGTTTGATGGATGGTGGTTGTTTTTTGACTTTGAAATAAATGCATCACATTTTAAGGAAAAGCAACACATTTTGCCTGTTAGGAGGATGTTAGGAAATCTCTGCCTGTGGACAGGAGTCTCTAAGGAAGGTTGAGGTGCTATATTGGGAGAATTTCAGGGAGATAAAGATTCAGAGACAGTTTTATTAATTCCCTTTTGCTTTGTGAACATTTTTGATTAGGATAGAGATGAGTGTTCCCAGTCCTTACTGATACTATGCTCTGTTACATAGGCATCTCCGCATTATTTAACAAGCCATCTCAAATCAAGCAGAAAGTCTGCATTAGATCCAGCGACGTGTTTCTGCGTTTAAAATGAGGCAGCATATCCCCACAGTGGAGTCCAGAGCACGTCCAGCCTGTCTGGTCCCCCAAGCCAGTGGTGGGGGTAGTTTGGTACAGGCTGACAGGATCCCCACAGGCTGGTCCTCAGAGCTGGAAACTGATAGGCAAAGTAAGGATAGGCATGTTTAAAGACCGTTTCTCTTTCCAGTCCTTAGGCATCTCAGCCACGGCTTCAGGAAATGTCTGCTATTGATGTCCTGGAGTCTCTTTTGAATTAGGTCTAAAGAACTTAATAGAGGCTTTGTGCAAGTGGTACAAAACAAAAATATTTTCATCCCTAGCATGTAACAGCTTTTGTCCTAAGGATGAGAAAACTGGGTTCAGCTCCTTCTTCAGCTTCAAGGGCTTTGAATCCACACACACCAAATAACGTTGACAGTGGAAAAATACAAACACAGATGTGGGAACAAAGACCTAACAACAGGCCATGCTCTTGATTAATCCAATGAATCTTGGGTTATATTTGGCCTGTCCTTACCAGAGGACATGGAAATCCTAGTCCATCTATCCCCATCTACAACATGGGGCATTCCTGCAGTTGGTGGATCGTGTGGATTTGGATCCCCAGAAACTGAGGGAGGATTTTTCATATCTTCTAGACTAATATTGAGTGAATATCAGCTCCCTCTAGTCTCACCTAAATGCTGTGTGAATCTGACGGTTTCAGCTGGTATTGTTTAGGTGTGATCTGAAAATGCCCACCAAAATGAGCTCTGAGAGGCACGGTGTTCCGCCACAGAGGTTTTGGGCACTTGTCAAGTTTTGGTGTTCTTAGTCCAAGCCACCTTTTGGTCACAGGTAGCCTCATAATGTGGATTAAAGTCAAGCAGAGAACCATGTCATTAATTCAGGCACTTCTCGTGTTACACATGGATAAGAGAAGGCTTTGGGGGATTAGGAGTGGAACTGATGCACTTCCATTCCTCTTAGCACTTTGGTGGATTTCGTTATTTATGACTAAAGTGAAACAAATCATCTCAATTATAAGGATTGTATGAAGAGATGAAACTCACTGATGAAAAGTGGGTAAGCTACAGTATTTAATTAATGGGTTTAATTACTGCATCTAATCATTGTGTTTAATTAATTACTGTGTCTAATTAAGATAACATTAGCTATGAATAAGCTGTGTTGGTCTGGATGGAAAACCGTCTCTCCACTAACAGTCTCCCAGGGAGAATCTGCCATTACACATTGAGCTGATTCTTTGGATATTGCTCGCTTCCTCCTGTGTGAAGCAAGGAGGCAAGCTTGGAGGGTGAGCTGGAGCTTTAGCTGCAGTTATATAAGGCTTGCGCTGCTTTACTTCTTTGTCCCTCTCTCTTGTTTGTGGATTATAACTTCACTCGGCTACGACGAATTCACTGCTGGACTTCAAAGGTAGCCATGCAACTCTCCCGGGAGCAGGGAGTCTGGATTAAGTACCTGAAAGCAAAGTATTGTGCACATGAAAGGTACTATGCAAACGTCAGTCACTTCAGTGATGCATACTGTTTTGCATTTCTTTCTGATCTTTTCGATTTCCTGTATTGTGCTGCTGTGCCAGTAAATACAAGTAATATGTTCCGAAGGGTCTTTTTCGTATCAGCATTGGAAATAGTACGTGCGTGTGTTGCAGACCACCAAAATGATATCTATATAGACTGCCACCGAGGGTTTGTGTTGTATGACCAGGGTTTGACTTGGGAATAGGTAGAGAGTATCCAAGGACGTAGTTTGCTGGAATGGAGCTGGAAGGTTGTGTAATGTGGAAAGAGACAACCCTGGCCTACAGTTATCCATATTGCCTGCTAGGAGCGGTCTCTAGAGTGAATCAAATCCAGAAGAGTCCTGGCTCTTCATCACAGAGGACTTCAAAGGAGATTTTTGAAGTTAACACATGCAATACGGACAAACAGAGGTCCAGGCAGTGGGAGCTAACCGGAGAGCTTAGCTAACTGTGGGTAGATGTATCCTGAGATTGCCTGAGGCTACTGTTAGCAGTGATAGTTTGTTACTAGACTCTGGTTCAGTTCCTCATTTCCACAGCTGTGGCTCCCCCAGCAGCCACCCTGCAAACAGTCCAGCTGCGTGACAATAAAGATAGCAGCTCATTTTGAACATGAGGATTTGGATACTCTGTCTAGGCAACCTTGATTTCTTAGGACTTGTTTCTTTTGTTTGTCTCCCAGAGCATTTCTTTTGATGGGTGGCTGTATCCATCTTAATAATTTGTGGGTTTTTTTTCTTGAGAATATGTAGTTTGTTCTCAGAGATAGCTGTTTTAAGCATTTGTGTTATAAGAACCGCCTATCCAAATTAAGTACCTACTGTGAGCGTAAGCCAAACTACATATATAGCACCTCTGCTAGGTAAAATATGAAAATATATATGCAATTTTAATAACTCCATCATATATGGAAGTACACTACCTTTATAGAGACAACACTCCTCTCCCCTTTTGAATCCCCAGGAAGACCATGAGAGTTATGACACTCATATATATATACAGAGCCTGGGCAAAGGCAGAAACATGCGTCTCTGTGTCTTTTGTGATGAATGGATAAGATCTCTTTTGACCAATTTTTCTGTAAGACTGAGTTATGCATTCTTCAGCCAATTGATAGGCTTCAAATGGCAAAGGTAATATTTTCCCATTTTGTTCCTGAAAAACAAAGGTTATGTCCAGTGGCACGAGGTCATTAGTTTTCAGAGGAAATGATGTTTCTTCTGGTATTTCACTAAAGTTTAAGACTGACATACTTTGTTAGAAGGTATTCAGGTGTAGAACAGCTGACTGAAGGACGTTGGCAGCTGTTATTTGGAGAAATTCTTTAGTGGTTCTGCAGTAGATTCTCTTACTCAGTTATTTGTTGTAAAGTCTGGGATGCAACTGAGTAAATGCTGTGAAGAAATAGAATGTATAAAATCTGAATTTCTCTCAGAAGTTCCCAGGGGAATCACAAGCTTTGAATAGAACAGGTATAAAGAATACTGAAAATATTATTGTTCATTACTCCTGACTTGTCTTTGAACAAAGGAAAAAAAAAATTGCAATGATTTAGTCTAATAACTGGAACTAATAAAATTGGTCTGTCACTTATTTCTATAATGACTTGCACTTTTCACTTACACCCCTGCAAGTATAAAGTCACTGTTTCAGTTCATAATACTGTTTATAGTGTTTTATTTATTTTTTAAATATCTAAAGGATTTCTTATATTGAATTCTTAGGGAAATAAATTAACAGTTCTGGTGGTATTATACCTCTTAGCTTTTCTTGGCTGATTTGCATCCCAAACAAATGCAAAACTTCTTCCTGAAAGTAATTTGCAGGAACACAGCGCACAAAACATTCATTAAGAGTCACAGTAGTGACAGGAACCAAATTAGAACAAGAACATTGCCATAACTATGCATGTCCAAACTTGACGGGCAATGAGAATAAACACAAACACAAATGCAATTTCAGTGAATGTCTTTACTTGCGAAGAAATAGCTAAAGCCTAGAAATCGCATTTCATTCCCTTGTATTTACAGCTGGGAAAGAACATTCACTGTCTCTCAGCCTTTACAGTCAACTGTGCTTTAAGGTGAACCACTACTGATATCGATTGCGACATAAGGTCAGAGATATATCCGAGGCTATTTCCCTTTTAAGTGGACAAGAAGGATAAGAAATGGCTTCAGCGGCACAATCATTCGCTGGCTGTTGGAGGTGAGGGAGGCAGAGGGCAGGCAAAGAGCACAACCATCCAGTCTGTACCAGCACAGATATCAAACGCTTACAGCTGTATATTTGGGGCTTGCATTTTTTGCATTGCGGTGCTGCTCCTCAAATTAACTGAATTTCCAGCTGAAGGCTTAGTTCTCCACCGCTGCCATGCAGAGGCATAGATATCTAAGGATCTGGTCAATTGTCTTCCAGGAGGGTGAGGCAGAAGTTTTGTTGATGTAGAAATTATGTATGGATTCCTTGAAAATTTTCTTTTATGTTATTTGCACACTTTTGCCCCTAGGCACTTGCATCAAGTCTTCCTCACTGGGGAAGGCTGCAGTGCCCTCAGGATTTTGGTTGCTCAGCCATCCAGGAGACTTGCTCACAGCACATCATAGTCCTCTCTATACCCATGGGTTTTCTTTCTTTAAAAAACTGAGTGCACATGGGGCTGGTGAGAACCCAGATCTTGGCTTAGTATGAAGATGTCCCATAGTGGGAGCACAAATGTAGATCTGGAAACATGAAAGCATCCCAGAGTCAAATATAGAACTTCACGGTGTGAGGAGCTCAGCTGTTACACCACGGAGTTGCTCCCAGACATGACACAAGAAAGCCTCCAGGTGAGGAGGTTAGTCCCTTTTCCCACGGGACCTTGTGAGGGAACCATTGCTCCTTACTGTCGGAAGACACAGGCCACCTCAACGCCATCCTGCTCCTTGCAGTGCTGTGCACCCACCTTCCTGCTGGCAAACTCCAGCTCCTTTCAGACAGGCAGCAACCACTGGCAATCACCTCCAGCCTGGTCTGGGAATCCCCCACCAGCATCCTTATGTGATCTGTCTCACAGATGAACAACTACGTATTTTTTATTTGGAAGTCAGAATAAATGAGTACAGTTATAATTTCTCTTGTGTGCTGTTATTAAGTGAGACTGATAGGTTTTTGTTGTTTGGATTTCTCACCCTCCCCGAGATTCAGCCACTTGGACTCAGCTAAGAATTACGGTTTAATTTATTTTAAGTAGAGATGTTCTGTTTTCAATTATTTTCTGTTAGCTCCCAAAGGACTGTTCTATGGGGGTATTTATTTTTCAGCTGGAGATTACTGTTACCATCCTTGGATCATTTATTAGCTGATGACGGTTCTTGCTGACTTGGTGGAGACGTTGCCAAGGAAAACTAATATACTAGCTTTCCTACTATATTAAGGACTTCGTAAGTAAGGGGAAAAGGTTTTTTCCCTTCACATTTTATCAGAGATCAAAACTGAATCATTTGTTTCCTCCTGAAATTGAAAGCAACATCTCTTATAGAAAGTTTAAGCGGAAAAAACCTGTTATACTGTGTTTCCTGTCCTTGCTCTAAAAAATGGCACACTAAATCCAGTCTTCATTCCCGTATCAGTTAACTAAAAAATGTTATCTGAATATATCTAACTGACATTTTGTCTGTCACATTTCATTGTCGGAGATACCACTTCTGTTTTGTAAAGCTGATCTAACAACTTAGTGATCATTTAACTGTTGCACCAGTCTGGTGAATTTGTGTTACTTGTTTGTTAAAGTACGCAGCAAAGGAAGCATAAGAAAGCACTTGAGCCACTTGGAACTGAAAAGAAATTGAGAATTCCCATCATTTTAGCAAGTTTACTTTTTTTTTTTCCCCTGGACCTTAAGTACTTTCTGATTACAACTGTTTCTTCCAGGAATGGCAGCCATTAGTCTGTTTCTCAGCATGGTATACGTGTGCATTGGGATATCCCCTTATCTTTTGGCAGCGTTATTTGTATTATTCTTAAATGTCATTTCAGCTGAAAGCTTTAGAGCAAGCTGTGCCTCACAGATGCAAAGGAAGAGACCCTTTACTTTTCACTCAGCCCCACCCTCTTCCATTTTTCCCATTTTCCTCTCTGTATGAGCATGTGAATGTGTGTGTTTTATTCAAAAAAAGAAAAAAATCCAACCAAACCACAAACTACCAAGAGAGAGACCATTTGTTTTTAAAAGACGACATTTTTTTCCATGCTTTCACCCGTACCTTCTCTCCATTTCTTCTAATAACCTTTATGTAATTAGACCGATGGACTCTGAGAGACTCTTGTGTTCTGTCCTTCTCATTACCAGAATTTCAGTTTCATGAGGACTCTCGCCACTGGCTAGTGCAGATTTTGCAATACAGCCCTGACAGCCTGACTGGTCTCGAATTCAGAGTCACAAGGAGAGCTGCCTAACAGATATAGAGTATTGTAAATGGTCTGTCAAAGGAATTCCTAATTTTCTCCATTCCCAGCACTGTGCAAGCATAAATAGCAATCGTAAAGCTTTCTCTGGTTAAAGTTCCTCGGCAATCACACAATCTGACATTCACAGAGTGCAACAGTAGAATTTGTGGATTAGAGTGATTTTGTAATATTAAAGCCATTTGTGAATACAAATATAAAAGCATATGTGCGTGCATATGTCTACTTTGGGGTTACCGTCTGCCCATGGCATATACATGATAGCTGGCATTTTGGGAAAAGCTGAATAATCTTTTTTTTGGAATTAAATTACCATCTATCACTATGTACATATCCCAGCTCAACAGGCGACCGCTGGCCTATTCTGAAGATAGTGAATGCATGTAGTCTCCGTCTCCTTCAGAATACATTAATCTTTTAGGTATAATGTAACGACAGACAATTGCTTGATTGCTGTTTCTCTCTATAGAATCCCTCAAGGATGTTAATCTGCAGTGTGATAATGAACAAATATTTTTTAATGTCTGGTATTAGTGTTCCACAGGGTAATACCACAAGAGGTGATTTCCAAGTAAGATATTGCTGCTGAAAAAACAAAGTAGCCAGAATAGTAAAATTCACTAAATAGCTACATTAAATGGACTTTTTTCTTTTGGGGGGGGGGGGGGTCTGTTGTAGTTTTTTGTGGGTTTTTTTGTTTGTTTTTAGTTTTGTTTTGTTTTTTTTGTCTGAGCTAGAACTACGAGCTGTTGCACTTGCTTTCAAAGAGCAAATACTGTTAGTAAGTGTATTTGTGATACAGAATAGCTGTGAATGACTGCACTGGAAGCAGAAAACACTTACTACTAGATTAGATAAACCATTAGAAAGCACTGATTCACTGCCAGCAAAGACTAGACCATATAATGGTACTGCTCAATCTTCCACCACAAAGAATCACAGGGAACTGGGTGACTTACAGGATCTTATGACATCAAATAAGCAAGTCTTCTGTAAGTCACACTTCCAGCGTAACTAGCTCACTGCCAAAACTGACTGAATGCCAGGTTTATGCCAGGTTTCTTTTAGCTGGAATAGAAAAATGTGTAGCTTCTACTCAGAGAAATCGTATTGCTACGAAGTCCAGTGATGAATTAGGAAAAATAATAATAATAATAATAAAGTGTTTTAAATAGCAATCTATCATTCCATGTAACAAATGTGCAGTGCTTGGGTTGCTACTTATGTTTTAGCAGCAGCCCATGCTGCCTAAGTGCAGCCTGTTCTGACAGCTATGATAACAAGTTGTCCCAATGAGACATTGAGCTAATAAAACCCCTTTTCCAACACACTTTGTCCTTTGTCCCCAACACCTATAGCAGATTCAGCACATGCCCTAAATCCTAGGACACACTCACAACAGGAGACACAGTCTAACTCTGGGTGCACAGGGCTCAGCCGGCCGTGGACCCATAGTTACTGCTGGCTCATGAAACCTGTGAAAACTTCCTATGTTTGAGCTTACTTCTTGCTTTTTGATATTTGATTGAAACTGGCCTGTGGAACCATAAATCAGTAGGGAAGGAGGTCACAGAATAACTGATTTCCTTGCAAATCAGACTAACATTAGCCCCATAAAGTTCTCACCTATTTTATGTCTCAATAATGCCATACTCCCCCTCCATAGTTTTAAAGTAAAAAAAATGAGTTCTCCACTATGCATTTGTATATTTTGTATATTTGTATATATGTATATATTTGTATATGTCTCCTGCATTTGTATATTTTTACGAACACAGACATGAACTCCATTCTTCTGCTTAATCTGGTTCGAGCTTAATCAAAGATCTGAACTTATATAGGTTGTTTATCAACAAATTCAGAGATTTCATCAAGGTGCTTAAGTATGTGCTTGTATTAAGCAGCTGAGTAGCCCTGCTGACTCCAATTGTACATACTTAAGGACCTTGATGAGGAAGTTTCTGAATATGTGGATAATGATCTGGTGTTTTCCCAACGTGAACGAAGGGATGAGCTGTTGTTAGCTCATTAGCTGAGCTCGAATGGACTCTAAGGGCTTTGGCAAAAATGTGGTGGTAACTTAAAATCAGATGGCTGAAACTGATGCTGCTCCTCATCAGCCACCCTGTACCTCTGATACCCTGAGTTAAGGGAATCTAATCCACCTGTGAATCAGCTCCAGCACCAATTAACTCTTCATCCAAGCATATTAAGATGAATCTAAATCAAGGACAGAAGCAGTAATAGGAACGTCAGGATTATTCAAAACTGGGAGTGAGCTTTATTTTCTAACAGATGCTTGCCACTCATAGTCTAGGATAGATTCTACTTTGACTGCTAAACAGATAATGCCATTGCCTTTTCATTAAGTGCTTTGCAAACCTCACCGTCTTCAGTGGGGCTTCACTTTTGAAACTAACGGCAATGTTAATCTCAGAGGGATGATTTGCAGAACAAGATACTACTCAGCATGAGCAAGGTTGTGCATTAAGGGAAAGCTGGTCCTACGGGGGGTTAGGCTTAGCTCCCTCTGTGTGATTAATCATCTGCCTCCCAGCTGCTGCTCAGGTTTTTTTTTTTAATACACTCCAAATGCAAACAAAGGCACAAATATACCTGGAGCCAAAACGAGCTCACAGCTTTCAAAGCTGTTTTTCAAACACAAAACCAGACACAATTCTTAAATAGAGATATTCCTACTGTTATTTGCCTCAGTATTGTTCAGTCCTTGCCTTGTTAGTTAGATAATCAACTCACTCATAGACCAAATTCATTCCTTTATCACATAGGCAACAGCCTGTTTGACTCACCTCAGTGGACCTCGTCAGTGCAGCACTTATACATCTGCAATTAGAAAAAAAAAGACTTAGGTAAATGAAACATAAAATACCACTCCCATTTTTTCTTACAGTCACAAGACGTACTAGCAGAAAACCTTATGGATATTTTTAGATAAAAGATTCTCAAAGTGTTCCCTGGAAATCATTGTCAGACGAACATGAAGTATGGAGTGGAAGCCAGACATAGCAAAAATGTGGCCATTACTTGAAGCTAAGAAACAGGAAACAAAGGACAACGTGTTGCAAGGTCTCACAATAGAATAGGTTAGCAGTGGGGTCTCAGAGAGAGATCTATTGTTCAACATAACCATAAATAACTTGGAAAGGGAGATGAAGGTTAAAGAATTTGTGGATTCTACCAAATTACTCGGGTTTATTAAAAAAAAAATCTGATTGCAAAGAGTTGTGGAATGATGTCATGACAGTTTTGGATGGATAATGTACAGCATATTAAATTATCAGTGACCCAGAGAAAAGGAATGACTGTTCTGTGTCTCTTTCTAATGTAAGAACTCAGGAGCATCAAGTGAAGCAGTTGGGAGGCAGGTTTTCAACAGGTAGATTTACTTTCCTTTATATGCCATGCATTTTGATTTTTAAACTTTCTGTCACAGGTGTTCTGGAGACTAAAAATATAAACGGTTCAAAAAGCACTCAGCCAAGCATCTAGACATTGAGAAAAATCCATCACGAGTTATTAAACATCAAAATAAGGATATAAAAATAGCTAGCTCTAGGGAATTGCTCCCACAGCAGAAGACACTCCCCCAAAATCAAGAAGAGTTGAAGTCTAAAAGGGAGAAGAAACCATTTGTTAGGAAGAAGAAAGGGGATTGCTGTTCTTTTCACAAATTATTATTCTTTCTCTACAGTATCGCTTGCCAGTTCCAGCTCCAAGTTGAACCTCCATTACTGATAAAGCCCCAGTGTTTTACACTTCCTTTCCTCATGGTTGTTCTACTGGTCTTCTAACTGGGGAGATGTGAGCCTGCCATTGTGACCTGGATGTGTCCCCTTAAGGCCTGTTGTAGGCTGAATTTCTTGGCAGCCTCACAACTCAAATAGCCGTAACAGATGTCATCAGACAATGAGAGGAGAATCTTGTTACCTTTAGCCTCAGTGTGGTGATCATCCAACTGACAGACAAGGCAGAGGAGCCACAGCAAAGACGTGTCTTACACCTACACATGGATAACCATTAGCCCAGTCTTTGCATTGATCCCTGCATGAACAGCTCTTTTGAATATGGAATTTTCCACACTGGATGAAGCTATCCAAACTCAATGTTTGGGGAGTATGGTTAATTAATATTCATGTGTTTCAAGGACAAAAGCTTTTATTTAACCCACAAAACACTAAAACTTTGTGATAAATTTTCCAGTCAAAGCTTCAGGTATTTTGTATCAGAGGTGCCAACAAGTAGGAAATGAGTCAGGCCTTTATTATGCTGTGCAAAGCATGCACCGTTCAAGTCAGCGTTCATAGCAACTTCCTTAACATAATTTAGCTAGAGAAGGGTCTCTTAGTTGTGCAAGGATGTGTTTTATGACTGTCTTGCTAAAAAAGATGGTAATCCCTTTTGTAGGGAGCATCACACACCGGTTGTTAAATACTCTAGCAAACAGTTTGGGAAGAGGTCACTCTCACAGGATTTCTAAGTTTAGAGAAACTTCTCTGCTCACAAAGTTGCTTCTCCCAGTTGTGATGAGACAGTGACCCCAAGATCCAGTAGCCTCCCTAGTACTGTGGTGGCCAAGTTCTACACCTTTTGCACTTCGGATGCTCGTTGGGGAACAGATTTGATACCCCTCTCTCTCATCTGCTGGGTAGGCTTCTCCCAAGTTTGCCAGCAAGAAGCAGTGAGGCACTGTTAGTCACTACCTCACTGAGCAAAGTGATCTAGACATTACTTGGAGAACCCTGAAATGAAGTCCCTTTTCTTCTTAGGAGTTCCCTAGACCCTGCCTATGGAGAGGAGGAAGTTGTGTAAATTATTTCAGGGACTTTCAGCATCTTAAGTGGCATTTTTCCATTTTCCCTCTCTTAGTCCAACATTATTGTGAGTGAGGAAAGAAAAATATAATACCATAGGTGTAAAGTGTTTTTCCAAAAGTTCCATTAGGAAAGTTAAAGTCAAGTCAATTCCTGCATTCAGTCAGGCTTCGTTTTTTGGTGTATATGATATTGGTCCAGGGAACAAAGAACAACTTCATCAGCCTACGCGGGAAGACGTTAACTTAGATTTGTCTGTTCAGCCAGGCGGATGAACCCATGTTTCCCACATCTTCATGGAATAATAGCCTAGCAGTAGCCGATGAGCAGAAACTTCCTTCCGGAAAGCTCTTTTAAAAAGGATTGTTTATCTTAGTTTTTAAGGAAAAGAAATGTGGTGTTCTCAGCCCTCCAGAGAACACTAAGTGAAAGGAAGTTGCTTTTCTTATACCAGAGAAAACTGACTAAATCCAGGAGGGCAGGGCAGAAAACGCAAGTCTTCTCTGCAGGATTTCTCGTTGTGACTCTCCACCGACTATTACCTGATTTTCCTATCATCTTGTGGCAGGATCCCTAGCTGGATGCCTACAGGTCATCCTGGACTATGGGCTCTATTGCATTGGCAAAAATTTCTTATTGAACTCAGGCCTGTTTGTTCTCTCAACCGAAAGACTTTGGCACATTGAGGATCAATATCTTCTCCTACCTATTGTACAGCTCTTGATGGACCAACATGAAATGTAGCCATTAGAGACTTATGGTACAGAATTATTACAAAATCCAGGAGCCTTTGAAACTAACCAGATAACTGTTTTTTTAAATTCTTCCATATTAATGTACTTGTGAGGTCATAGCGTAAGAAAGATTAATTTATAGATTTTATTACTCATGTAAAATGGAAATGTTTGTTTTATATATATTACGTGCATGCAAAACAGAAAAAAAAAAAACCAAACCAAAACCCAAGCCCAAAAAAGGGAGGCTCTTACTTTCAGCTGAAATAGGCAGGTTTAGGTATGCTTTAAGAGGCTTATTAGCATTCAGTGGAGAAACCAGGGAATTTCCTAAGTATGTCTCTGTTTTTTCTTGGATATGCTTCAAAGACAAAGGATAGCCTATAGAAGAAAAGCTGAAAATGCAAGGTAGAGAGCTGCCCTTGCAGTCCTTTGTGAAAGGGCAAAAATTTTATGTAATAGGGAAGACAATAATAAAGTGTGTTCTTCATTGTGCTGCTAAGCCTTATCAGATATATTTAGTTTACTTTTAGTAATCACTGAATTCAGTTCATTTTTGGTAATTTGTAGTGAAAGTGTTTTAAACAAAAAAAGTGAGATATAGCACTAAAACTGGTTACTGAGTCTGGTGTTTTAGGAAGAAATCCAGTTAAATAATACACAAAGTTTGAAGTGTGCAACGAAGAAAATCTACACTGTTTATGTTGCAATGAGGTCCCGTGGACTCACTGAGTTAGAAATTCCTTCTGATTTATTGAAGGTGTTTGGAGACAGGCTGCTCCTCATTTCCTTCTCAAGAAGCTTTTTTATTGCGTATATGGTTATCCAGTTTATCGTAAGACTTTTGTAACTTCTGCTGAAGCCTGGAGCTGTTGGTTTCCATGGGCTGCTGCTCTTAAGACACTGCACGTTCTTTGTTTAATCACTGTGGTAAGCAGTTTTATCATCCAGCTGAATTGCTCTCTTAGCTTTAAAAAAAATTGATTGCAGGGTATACAGTGACACAGCACTCTTATCCAGACTTTAAAGCAGCAGACAAGCCCCCTCGAATATCTGGCTTCTTCTTTAACCTTTTTCTGAAAAAATATGCAAATGAACAAATTAATTGCAAAACTTCCAAAAGCTTGCTGTGAATTTTTAGCCCTTTTTTCAGTTAATTCTCATCCTTCGTGTACATTTGACAAGCTGTAACACTCTACCATTGGTACAGTACATGTACTGCTGCTGGCTTGCATTGTCAGTGCAGGGAGAGATGCGGGAATGAAACCTGGAGAGATGAGGGAACGTGGCAGACCCCAAATGCTGCAGAGCCCAGCAACGTGATGCCAAGAGATGGACCGGCTCAAACACTGCAATAGTAGAAAGCCTGAGAAGTAACCAGGACAATGATTTCAGAACATCCTTGAGAGTTCTTGTGTCTTGCTGAAAGAGCTTGTAACTAGAACGGGAAGGTGAAATTCATTCAATCATTTGCTATTAATTATTCACTGAGCTCTCATCTCCACTTAATGGGAAATTGAACTAAACCTAGTGACCTTTGGAACAGTTTCATTAATGCCTAACTGCTTTGCAAAACGGTTTCAAACCTGATTTACTGAAGTAATATCCTCTTTTCTTGTTTAAGGAGCATCTCTGAGGTCTATTTTTAATAAACGGTTACAGAGCTCTTGGAGATAAAACCTGAACGTGCAGTATGTGAAGAACTTTCGCAGGGAATATTTAGAGTAATTGTGCCATGCAGTTGTGTTTATAGAAAATTGTCAGTCAGTTGCAGTGGTTTTCACTAGACTTTTGCTTACGACCTTTCTTGGGAGAGATGAAAACCTGTCACCTGTAAGCAGGGATATTCCACACAATTTGAATCTCCTCTTCCAGAGGTATATGCAGTCATTGTGGGTGCCTTCCTCTGGTTTGCTGCCCGGATATTATGTATTTGATGTGTTTTGAAATAAACGTGCCCCACAAATTCAAACACAGGAGATCACAAGTTAAGCTGGTAACTGACAAAACAACAGAAGCTAAAGATGTGTTCTGTCATTTCTATGCTCGAACTGTACAGTTAAATAGACAATGTAAATTAGGACTGTTTGCAGGAACCAGGAAAATTGCAGCTTGGGGGATTATGCCTAGTTTAGGCCTGTCTGCTCTATATTATTCCAGTTTTATGCTGATGTAAAGTGATTAAAATTAAGAGGGTTAAAGTGGTTTCAAAATCAAAGAATCGCAATAAATGTATGCATGAGGCTCCAAACTGATTTTTGTGAGTGAAATTTCTGTACTGATAGCTACTTTTTCTGAAAGTACACTAGTTAAATCTGCTTAACTAAAGCTCAACTAGAAACCCTGCAGGCTGAATAATATCAACATGTTTACGAGATATGAAATGCTTAACAAATGAGTCTGCAGTACCACTGGATACTGGAGATAAAAAGGTAAATAGTTCCCAAAGTATTATTAGAGCTTTTGTTTATGTGGCTGATATTTCGCCACCATGTTTTCCAGTTACCATGGCAACTCTGCCCAACTGCGAGGGACATGTAAGGTATTTTAACTCCAGCAAACAAAAAAACTTGGTCAGCTGGCTATGGGGATGCTGGTGCACCGGGGCACACTGTTGAATAGCACAGTCTGAATATCCCTCCACGGATTAGTAACCAGAGTGGCACCAAACAGTCATCCTTGCCTTGACTGTGCTTACGTCACATCTCTTATGAAGTGGGAGTTATCCCTAAGATGTTTTGTTCAAGAAAGAAAGGTTTCCCTGCAGAGACAGAGAGGGAAAAATACTTTCTTAATCAAAGTCGTAACTTTTCTGAGCTTTTCCCTATGGCAAATTCTTGCCTTTTCAATACTCGAATAGTGAATGGCTAGGTAAGAATAAAAAAGGTATTAAAAAAAAATAGCGCAAAAAAAAAATTCTCTGTCTGCTTATGAAAGAGAGAATTGTTTACTTGTAACTTCAGTAATGAATTTGATTCAAATGTCAAAGATCTGCTGGGAGAAGACCTCTGATAGCCACCCTCCGAAAAAATATTCTCCTCTGACTGGGTATCGTATGAATTGTGTTGATATTTAGGAACTTTTTTTTCTCCCTGGAAAAGTCTGTGTCAGCTTGATTATACTCAAACGGGCATCTGAAAAGGAAGGTTTTTCTCTTACTGTTGCTGTGAGTGAACTTACTTCTGAGGTGGAGTAAAAAACTGGCATCTATTAAGTGGCTACTCCTACAAGGACTTTAAAAGCTCCAGATGTCTATGTCCCAGGAAAGTCACATTTTCATAGCTGGAGAGGAGTGCTTCTGATGGCACGAAGCACTGCCTCCACTTTGAGAGTGTATCCTTTTTTATAAAGGCAGTGGTGCTTCACATCACTCAAGCACAGAAATGTAAAGCTGGAGAAAATTTCAAGAGAACATCCAGTACCCTCTGCATTGAAATAGGGTCAAGGACACCTACATCAACCTTAATAGAAGTTCATCTGATCAGCTGAAAAAAGACCTTCAAGAGGAAATTCTACAGTCTATGTAACTTTTATTAAAACTTTACTGGCTTTTTTTTTTTTCAAGAACTAAACAAATCAAATTCTTCCATCCTTTCCTCATGCTTCTTGAACCTGTTTTCACTCTACTTTTTTGAAGGACTCTCAGCAGCTCGTTGGCATTTCTCAGAAAGGGTGGTACACGGAATAAATAGACATAGGCCTTGAGTGGTGTTCATGTCTTTTTCTGCAAAGCTGCTGAACAGCCATTGCACAGCTACCCAGTTAATATATTTATTTTTAGCAAGTTACATCCTATTGATTTTGGACTCTACTGACCTGCCTTCAATGTATCCATATTATTTGAACTCTGATCCAATCCAGAGTGTTTGCAGCTCTTTTGAAAGCTGATGTCATTTACAGAATTTGAGAGTGTTTTTAATTCCATGATTCAGGTCATTACTGAAAATATTAAATGGAAACAGATCCAGACAACATTTGTATCGGATCTCGTTTGAGATTTCTCCCAGTGATACTTATAGGCAGGCAGTAGAATAAATCCTTTTTTTAGCAATACATTTCAATGGGCTGTGCTGGGACAGCTAGTCACAACTTTTCTCTGGAAAATCAGGGCATTTCAGGGTCCCAAGGACGTATGTATGTATGTGTCTTGTTCCCTGAAACTCCTGATAAAAGTACGTTCAAAGTGGGCCACCAGCACAAAGCAAATGTTCCGTTGCTGCACACGAAACACAGAGCAGGAGACAAGCTCCCCTGCCCAGTTTTCCAAGGTGGCCAGCTCTGGTATGCAAACGGAATGCCTGAGCAACACAACATGTGTCCACTAACATGGCCTACTTTCCTGATTACATACTACGGTGAGCATTTATGGCTGCATCTACATTAGTGATTTGGTTCAGATCAGCTGAGCTTTCCCTTTTGAAGTGTATCTCCCAATTGCCTCCCCTTACTGTGCTTTGGTTACCCCATGGAGTGGTCTCAGAGCTCACGAACCAGATTGCTTTCAGCTGAAGATGACCTGGAAGCCGTGCTCCAGCAGTACGCCAGAGGGAGTCACTCCAACTGCAAAAGGGTGCTTGGTCCTTGGGCCAGAATAACATCAGACCAAAGGAAAAATTGTGGAAGTGTTCAGACAACGCCAGGAACGATTTACTGTAATCCTCAGCACTGCTGTGGCTTCTAGACCCATTTCTTGTAGTCGAGGGGAAATCCTACTGTATTCCATGGCTTTCTGCAGCAAACTGCATTGTCAGAGGGCAGACTGTCTGGTACAGAAAAAATACAGAGTAGAGCATTCTAGCAGGTTATGAAAAAGTCTTTTTTCTGAATTGCCTGTCATAAGAAGGATCAGCTTATACAAGAAATCCCTAAATTGCATTTAGTCAAGTCATCCTCTTGTCACAGAATGGGAGCAAAGAGCAGCTAAAACCCAGAGTGAGTGAAAAGCTCAGAAGTATTTTGGCAGGGTACCGTTGAATCCACTGGATTGAGATTCTTGATCCTGCAGTATTTGGGCACTCAGATGACTGATCTTTTTAGCAAGTAGCCTTTTATTTTTCATAAAATACAGAACTACAGAAGAAATGCCAATGCTTTATGAAGTACTTACACACGCCCACAAAGAGGGGATGTCAAAGCTAGCATGTAATAAGGATTTACATAATAAATAATGCATTAGTGGCTAGTCTATCAGCAGTTATGTATTAAATAGAGATTTCTAAAGCTAGTGGGAAGCTTTTTAAAAGCAAAGTTTTGAAAGAAAGGGAGGGAAAAGCAAAATAAAATTGACCTGAAACAAGGTTATGTGTGCAGATTTCAAAGATATAATCCCCAGGAGCACAGCGAAAGCTTTGTTATTCTTGTAAAATAAGACTGATTTGAAGTGAAAGATTGACCAAGACTCAAGGAATTCATGATTTCTTAGCACACATATAATACTAGGATGGATAGCCATGTCATCCTGTGAACACTTACAAGCGTAAATCAACTTCATTTTTTTTCAGGAAAACTTTGCTATTTCCAGTCCACACTCTCCATAACCAAAGAAATCAATTCATTTTTGAAATTGAGTATGGGTCTTTTATAGCTCTGTAATAGTGGATACTGTTTGGGGTTTTTTTTGTCAGAATAATTCCTTAAGAATCTTCTTTTCGTAGATGTTCATGACTGAAATAAACGTTTATACGAAAATAAGCACACGGTTATTGCACCATGTGCCGACACACCCTGCTAAACAGTGAGAGTTACTATAGGGCTCTTATTTGGTACTCATGTTATCCAAGAGCACAAATGTCCATTTGATGTAGGTGATTGACTCTATAAAGGTGGGAGAAGATTCAGAACAAAAGGTTCTGTGACGGATCTTAAATTTCACAAATTTGCTGTTCATGACATATAAATGATGTGTACAGGATTGGCCATAAAATGTGACATGCACAGGGGTTGGAATATCTTTTCAAATAGTTTGAGCTCCAGACATACAGCTTTTTTGTTCCTGTTTTTCGTGCCGTATTGTAGTTAGAAACTGGCATGAGAACATAAGAAAGGCCACACAGGGCCAGTTCGGCGTTTTATCTCTGTATCCTGTTTCTAACTGTAACCAAGAGTAGATGCTCAGAGAAGCGTAAAAAAATGCAAAGTTTATAATATTGCGTCTTCCGTGCATTCTCTTGTCTTCTATATATCTTCAGCCCAAGGACATCTTGAGCTGAAGATGATATCTTTGTGTTTAATAGCTTTTATGCATTTTCCTTCCATAATTTTTCTTGTGGCTTTTTGTAACCTTTTAGCATCTACAACACCCTGTACCAATGAATTCCCTAGTTCAACCAATTTTGGGGGAAGAAATACCAACTTCAGTTTGTTTTGGAATTGTCACCTGCTGTTTTAATTTAAAACCTCCCTATATATATGTGTAAGATCTATATGTGGGATGGCAATCAGATAAACAATCAGCAAGCAGTCGCTCCAGCTGCTCTTAGAAAATACTTTGAAACCTTGCTGGATCTCGTTGACAGCTGAGTGCTTGAAGATGCTGTTGAAAAAGTGCCTCTTCATTTTGTCAGCGTGTATGTAAAGGAGGCTTTACCTACCACTTCGGGAAAAACTAATCATGATGCAAAGCAACATAGCTCTGATTCTTCCTGAAACAGAGCTAAGACAAGGTTAAGGCAGAACAGGCAACTAACTACTAAAGGTACCAGCATTCAGATAGCCCAAAATTGCAAGAGCTTAGACAAATGTCTTCTTGTGAATACTGGTGAAATTCTTCTTATCTCAATGTCTGCTCCTCTAATGGCAGTTTAAGTGAATACATTACTTATTTAAGCTAGGTGGCTGAGAAATTCAGCTTCCTTCTACTTCCCTGTTTCAAATTTGGCAATATCCAGGAGAGAGATGATGTGGGCAGGTGTGGGGAGAAATGTCTTCAGCTCCCTTACTTTGATTCTCAAGTAGATATCTCTGAGTATCTTTGGAGACTGGAGTTACAGGGCGGCAAGAAATCTTGCACTGACAGGAAGTCTTTAAGAGATTTCAGGAAGAACCTTGTTGCTCAATCTTTGTCCCCATTCCTGTGGTCTTGTTTATCCCTGGCTCTGCAGGCTTCAGGCCCAACACTTCGTATAGGTTTACTTGCAGTTTAACTCCAGCAATGCCTCATACTAATAGGTGCAGATGGCAGTTTCCCCAGACAGTGGCTTTGTTCCCCACAGCTTACGGAATATCCGGTCCTATACACCACATTTGAGTGTGGTGAGCACATTGATTAAACCTGTTCTGACACTGATGGTATGGTGGAAGATTAAGGGACATCCAGGAAAAGTCACGGTAGGCACAGACTTATTAAGTTGCAGCTCTGCAGAGAAGATCCTGGGTATCTTGGTGGATGGCAAGTTGAACATGAGTCATCAGTGCACTCTTGTGATAACTGTACATGGGGCTGTATTGAGAAAGCAGAGCCAGCAGATAAAAAAAAGTGTTTATCGCTCTCCCTTACTGGTGAGGCCAGATCTGGGCATCTCAATACAAGGCAGATGTCAGCAAACTGGACAGAATCCATCTGAAGGCCACTAAGGTGGCTGGGGAGAAGCTGAGCTGAGGGAGCTGGGTTCATTCAGGCCAGAAAAGGGAAGGCTAAGGGGCCATACTCTTCTCAGAAACACACTGCAAAAGGATGAAAGCAATGGTTACAACTTTCAGCAAAGGAAACCCTGGCTAGGTGTAAGTGAAAAAAAAATCCCTGTCACAGTAGCCAAATACAGGAACAGGTGCTGTGGGAGAGGCTCTGGGATCTCAGGTCTTGGAGAATTTCAAAACTCAGCTGGACCTAACTTGATCTAACTTTGAAGCTAGCAATGCTTTGAACAGATGGCTTGAACAGAAGGACCTCCAGAGGTCCCTTCCAATGTTAATATTTCTATGACTCTATAAATATGACTTCTTGAAGTCACAGTTTCTTCTCTTCATTCTCTTCTGGCCTGCGTTCAGGTTGCTCTATTAATATTTAAACAAATTAAATAAAAAGGTGATCATCTTCATTCTTAACACCCAGGAATCCGACTGCAGCTAATGTGAGCTGAGGGAAAATTTCAAAATACTCCAAGTGAGGAATTCCAGACCCCAATATGGAAGGTATTCCATATCAAAACGGAACTCTTTTTTATGTTTTGGTTTTTTTTCCTTCAATATGATATAACATATACCATATATGTCAATATATATGACAAAGGATAAAAGTATTTGCATATATAGCTCATGAACCAGAAACCAAATGGCATACACATTTGCTCTGATACTCCAGCCCAGTTTCATAACCAGGTAAAGCCAGGCCATCTCAAGAAGTTCTGCTGTTTTTTTTTTTCTAGTCAAACATTTTGAAGAATGTTTTTAATACAAAGATAAGAGAAAATCAGGTCTCCTCACAAGCAGTGCCCCTTCAGTACTGCATTCCATTATGTGAAGCAACACAGAAGTCTATTGTAAAAATGCCTTCTTTGTTGTCAAAGAGATGTTAGGAGTGTGACATAACTCCTCAAATGTAGAAAGCTCAAAGAAGACACTTGTCTTCTTGTTCCCAGTGCAAGTTAAAAGTCTTATTAACTGTACAGGTATGAATGCCTCCAAAAGTGTTGAGCAGACTGGCAGACCTCCTAGCTTGGCAATGTACATGCCATTAACATAAATGACTTAAAACAGGATTTTGATTGGAGAAATGTCCAGGCAAAAATATTGTAAGAGATTTTCAAGTGTATTGCCACAGTGGTAATAGTACACAAATTTCAAATGAAGATATATTTTCTTTCCATTTCAAAGTCTGCAATTTCATCTCGGCCTCAGATCCAAAATATTTCTCTCTTGCCTTTCTTATTATCTCCAGAAATGGATCTTTCGTAAGTTCTGTTTTTCAGTATGATTGAGGAATGGAGTTGGAAGCTGCTAAATTATTCTGTTGCTCATTGTAGAAAACCCAGCACTGTCTTTCCTTTCTGTGTGAGCTTTACTCTGCTATCGGGAACATGCATTATTAAAAAGTTATTTGTCAGTGAAGCCAATGGAAATGAGTTTGATTTCTCATGAGGCCTGTACCTGTTAAGCAATAAAGGCCTTTTCATATCTGGTCTTTTTGCACAGTAGCATCACACAGTGAAACCAGTGAAAAGTGCTACTCACTCCTTTTTATCACAGGAGAGTGCTGTCTGTCAGAGGTAACTGTGTACTTCATGCAAGTAGAGACTCAGATCTACCCTTAGACAAAGGTCATTTATGAGCAAGGCACTCTGGAGCTCATTACACATTGAGTCCAGATGCTTGAAAGAGTATTTTCCAAACACCACTATACTGACCCACATCCAAACCTCCACGGTCTTTGGAGTGGCTGCTCAAGCTTCCACTTTCATTTTGAATTCACATTTTCACTGAAGAAGCTCAGTTCATGTCAAAGAGCAAGCTTTTCTTTCAACTCACATATTCCCCTCTCAGAGTACAGCTGAAGGAGCATGTTTTCTATCTGAACAGATACAAAAAACACTGCCATGACAACATTTGTGCACTGTGACCTTCCCTTCTCCTGCCATGCATACACAGTTCAATGAATATCTGAGTGTTCTTAAAAAATGGTGTAATTTTCCTGAAATATCCCTTAGCTGGTGTTTAAGTCATTAGGTGGCTTGTTGCCTTAAGCAGTTACCAAGAGATGGCAGACAATAACTGAAAAATACTGTACCTTTTTGAGTGGACTGATCAAAAAAGTCCCCAGAAGCAGAAAAGTCCAAGAGAAATTTCTGCATTAATCTTGTGAAGAAAGCTTGAGCTGTAGTTGTAAGAAACTTCAACTGAGGCTTTCCCCGCCCCCCTGGCATCGTGGTTTAACCCCAACCAGCAGCTAGAACCACGCAGACACTCACTCACTCCCCACAGTCTGGATGGGCGAGAGAATAAAAGTAGAAGTGAGGAGAAACTCGTGGGTTGAGATAATGACAGATTAATAGGTAGAGCAAAAGCCGCCCACATAACCAAAGCAAACCAAGGAATTCATTCAAAACTTCCTATTGGCAGGCAGGTGTTCGGCCATCTTCAGGAAAGCAGGGCTCCATCATGCATAATGGTTACTTGGGAAGACAAACACCATCACTCCGAAGGTCCTCCTCTTCCTTCTTCCCCCAGCTTCATCTACTGAGCATGACATCATATGGTATGGAATATTCCTTTGGTCAGTTGGGGTCAGCTGTCCCAGCTGTGTCTTCTCCCAGCCTGCTAGCTGGCGGGGTGCAGTGAGGAGCAGAAAAGGCCTTGATTGCTTAGCAACAACCAAAAACATCAGTATGGTACCACACTATTCCCATCCCAAATACAAAACTATACCAGCTGCTAGTAAGAAAGTTAGCTCTACCACAACTGAAACCATGACACTCCCTCGGTATAAAAGTCTAAAAAAGTTAATGAAGAAGTAAATGCAGTTATAGATCTTATAGAATATTTTGTGTAGCATGTTAGTGGATTTAATTTCTTTATTTTTTTGTTTTACTCGGTAAAATCCTATATGTATTAAAACACAGTGATAATGCTCTTCATATTGTCTACGTATTTGTAGTATTTGGTATATTAAAAAAAATTTATTGCAGTCACATATACATTTATGCATATAACTGCATTAACATCTTCATTGAATGCAAATATGAAATAAGTAACAGATTTTACAAAGTTAAATTTCATAAAAGGCAGGGTTCAAGTTTAGGTTTGAGTCTGATATAATTAGTGTTATCACATTTAACTTCTTATATCTTTATGTTTTGTAAGTGCTTTTGTGGTTTTCCATCCTTTTGGCTTATAAAAAAAGAGAAAATGATTGTACACGATCTAGAAGCAGTTCACTTGATATTTCATCAGCCCTAATCATGTTCACCAAGAAATGCAATGCAAGCAGGAAATTACTACTTTTAGTCTTTCTTTGGCAGCTTGTATATCAAAATACTGACACTTAGGATTGTGACTGATCACTAGCTTAGCATAAACTCAGTTGATTCCAGTGCTAAATTTGGCTAAATATTTATACTGATCAAATAGCAATTATTCTGATCAGTTTAACTTTCCTAGATGTCAGTTAATAACTTGTGACCTGTGGAGTCATGTTCATCAGAAACGTATCAAAGATTGGCATTTTTCCCACAGCATGGGCAACAAACAGGAGTTGGAAGCCACCATGCTGCTAGAAAGCTATGACCTAGTTGCCACTACTGATTCCTGAGGGAATTGGCTGATGGAGTTGACAAGTCACTCTCCACAATATTTGAAAAGTTATTGCAGTAAGCTGAAGTCCCTGGTGACTGGCAAAAGGGAAAGATTGCACCCATTTTTAAAAAGGGCAGAAAGGAGGACCCCGGGAACTACCAACCTGTCAGCATCACCTGTGTGCCTGGGACCATCATGGAACAGATCATCCTAGAAGCTATGCTAAGGCACATGGAGGACACGGAGGTGATTTGAGACAGCCAGCATGGCTTTGCCAAGGACAAGTCCTGCCTGACCAACCTAGTGGCCTTCTATGACGGAGTGACTGCATCAGTGGACAAAGGAAGAGTGGATGTCGTCTATCTGGAATTCTGTAAGGCCTTTGACATAGTCCCCAACAACATCCTTCTCTGTGAATTGCAGAGATATGGATTTGATCGGCAGACTGTTTGGTGGATGAGGAATTGGTTGAATGGCCACATGCAGAGGGTAGTGGTCAACAGCTCGATGTCCAGATGGAGATCAGTGACAAGTGGTGTCCCTCAGGGATCTGTGTTGGGATCATCACTGTTCAATATCTTCATCAGTGACATAGACAGTGGGATCAAGTACACCCTCAGGAAGTTTGCAGATGACACCAAATTGAGTGGTGCAGTCGACAAGCCTGAGGAACAGGATGCCATCCAGAGGGACATGGACGAGCTTGAGAAGTGGGCCCGTGTGAACCTCATGAGGTTCAACAAGGCCAAGTGCAGGGTCCTGCACCTGGGTCAGGGCACCCCCCCATATCCCAGGCTGGGGGATGAAGGGATTGAAAGCAGCCCTGCCAAGAAGTACTTGAGGGTACTGGTGGATGAAAAGCTGGACATGAGCCGACAATGGCTCACAGGCCAGAAAGCCAGCCATATCCTGGGCTGCATCAAAAGCAGCATGGCCAGCAGGTTGAGGGAGGTGATTCTGCCCTTCTACTCCACTCTGGTGAGACCCCACCTGGAGTACTGCGTCCAGCTCTGGAGTCTTCAGCACAGGAAGGGCAGGGACCTGTTGGAGCGGGTTCAGAGGAGGGCTACAAAAATCATCAGAGCGATGGAGCGCCTCTCCTATGAGGACAGGCTGACAGAGTTTTGGTTATTCAACCTGTAGAAGAGAAGGCTCTGGGGAGAATGTATTGTGGCCTTTCAGTACTGAAAGGGGAAGTATAAGATGGGGACAAACATTTTAGCAGAGCCTGTTGCGATAGGACAAGGGGTAATGGCTTTAAAGTAAAAGAGGGTAGATTTACACTAGATAGAATGAAGAAATTTTTTACAATGATGGTGGTGAAACACTGGAACAGGTGACCCGGAGAGGTGGTAGATGCCACATCACTGGAAACATTCAAGTTTAGATTGGACAGGGCTCTGAGCAACCTGATCTAGTTGAAGATATCCCTGCTCATTGCAGGGGGGTTGGACTAGATGACCTTTAAAGGTGCCTTCCAACCCAAACTATCGTATGATTTTATGATTATTTTTTTTTGTATCTGAGATTTCTATGCTTCAGCTGCCTGATATTGCTCAATAATATGAAGTGTCAAAACTGATGTCTGACATATACGTAGGTTAGCACATTTTGTAGCATTCAGAACAGGCAGGTTTATCAGTGGTTCTCCGAAGTTACCTTATTTGAATACAATCTATCTGCAGCATGACTGAAAGCCAGTTTGGCTTCTTGATCTGATACAGAGCAGAAAAAGTTTAAGATTTTAACTTGGTGAACAAGAAGCCATCCCCTCCACCAAGTAATGTTTCATGGAACTGTACATAGTTTAAATTTGACTTAAGATCAAATTGTCTTTTGCCAGTGTGAACTTCTGTCAATGTTCTTCCTTTTTCAACCTTTCTTCCTCTGTCTTCTCCTCTGCAGACTGAAAATCTCACATCCTGCTTTCTGGTGGTAAAGGTATTGAGTGTCTCTCCATCATGGCATTCCATTTCTGCACACTGTAGCAGATCATTTAATCATAACAGATGAGATACTGTGCAAACGTTGGCTGGTCAACTATGGGACAAATTACAGATATTTTTGACCAAAAGGTAGACTAATTGGCTTAAAAAAAATATATATAATGCAGTACTGGTGCAGATATCTATACCTACATAACAGTAGATAGTTGGATGGATGATTGCATGGATGGGGGAATGGATGGATGGACTTGTGTCCCTCAAATGAAGTAAAGCTATCCACACTGCAAATGCCATTTCATCCTAACCGCTGTACAGTAATACTGCTGCTCCATCTACAATGGCTACGATATAAGAAGACAAGTGATTGTAGGCAGGATTATTGGAATACAGCATTAAATGATGTATTGCAGAGCTGAGTATAAGAGGGATTTATTCTACATACAGATTGTTCTTTGTTTTTTCTACTAAAATCAGACATAGCGCTAATTAAAAAAAAAAAAAGTAAAAGTAGTTGCAGACAGATTGTTTGTTAACAAAATAAATAGCCAGGGAATAAGGACAGCAGGAACAGAGAGATAACAGAAAACCCACTACAAAAGGTGACACAGAACAGGCACCTTCTGTCCCTTCTGTCTCCCTCTAATTAAAAATAGAAGCAGGAAACAAATTAAATGTATCAAGCCTCTGCTATGTGCAATTCTCAGACCAGACAAGGTATGCATACCTCCTGCAAAAAAGTATATGTGATGGGTGGCATCTGATGGGACTTTAGGTCCTTTCTCATCGCATTGCTATCAGGCTGTGGGACACTGCAATGCTGAACTAGTAGGAGTGCTTTTACTGTCGGCTTGCTTTTGCTCCCTGTTTTGCTCCTGGCCCTGATTTCCACCAGCCTATATTTACATACATCAGACTACAGAGGTGGGAGAAATCCAACAAAAAAATGGTGACTTTTTTGCTCTACGGTCTCTTCTGCAGTATTCACCATGAGACAGTCTACACCAGTTAATCTGTAGAACAGGCCCCCAAATGCAGATCCCCTTACCAGTATAGCTCTACAAAAATGCATCTGAATCCCTTTGTATCCAGCATTTTCTCCTGTTCTAAGACTGTACAGCACAGGTAGACCTAGCGTGAAAATAACTAATGTATTTTAAACGTACAATTTTTTACCATCTTTGAATTTTTAGACTCTGAGGATGGGGTCCATCTCACGTACTCATAAATGGAGGAAAATATGTACCTCCAGAATGTGATTAACGTGATGCCTTTTAGAAAACTCTTAGGGTGTGCTAGATCACCTTGTAAAAGCACACACAGAAATATTGTTTGGATAGTCTGAGATGACTAGCTGAGAATTTGCTCTCTCAGTTTGGATACCTCAATTGGGGCAGATGAATCAGAATAATATTATATTGGGACATCCTAGAATTTACACTTTCATATATTTTCTTTCATCTTTTTTAAAGGTAGATTTTGCTAATTCAATATATATTAGTTTTTATTCTTTTCTGAAGGTCATATTCTGAAAGCAGACACATGGACCATGATCACGTGGTCAAAGTTATTTTCTATCCTTTCTGCAATGTATATGGGAACTAAACATGTCCTAACTAATCTACATTTGTATTTATTTCTGAAAAGATGAGCTGACAATGAAGAGACAACAGCAGCAAGGCGAAGGTGCCTCTAGATTTGGAAAAATTATATACACTCACAAAAAAGTAGAAAATTCATTTGAGGATATTTTATTTTTTCCTACAATATAGTGAAATAATGAAAAAACTGGGATATTGGGGGGGGATATTTTTAGATGTGAACTCTGATTTCATTATCTTTTAAGAAAGATGAAAGAAAGTTCTGTTTGTAACAAATGACTGTCATAACTCCCATTTTGCCCAATATGTCACTGGCTGAATAGGAAACCTGCAGTTGGAAACATAACCCCCTGCACCAGACTACACCGTGCTTTGGGCCAGAAGAAAGTGTTGTTGCGTCTTTTGGTAAACTTTGCACCAGTGAGGACCTTTAATGTACACATATTCCAGGTTTCATGAACAGTCATCATTAGTGTTATTAGAAATTAGATTTCCATCGTATAGATGAACATTAAAATCCATGTTGCTTGCTCATAGTTAAGAGATTCTATATGTCTTCCTAGGGTTTCCCAGACAGAAGTGCATTCACATGCCCTAACTATCTGTGCCAGCACACTATGATACACACATACACTCATACACACACACAATTTTCTGCTGATCTCTGGTTAGATAAAAAGATGAAAGTCTTAATCCTTAGTCCTTAAATATGAAATGTTCCTCTTTGGTTTTGACTGATTTATAGCTGTAAAAAGTTAGCACATTTTAAAGGGTAAAAGCTGAGATTTCTCTTCAGTTTTCACCCCGACCAATTCCAGCTAAGTTCCAGGAAAAAAGCAGATCACAAAATGAAAAGCATAAATCTTTGGTAGGTCCTGAAACCTAGATCTTTTCAGTCCTGCTGCAGGTACAGGAGCCTGCCACATTAGAGCAGACCACATCAGGGCAAGGTAAGGCTGTAGCTCTGGCTTTTCAATACAAAGCGGGACTAGCTGCCTCTCTGCTTCCACAAGGTACAGGTATTGAACCCGAGGAGGGGAGGAGAGCAGATTTCTGAAGAGGAAGACTATTGAAAGAGGTTTTCTGATACTAGCAAAGACAATACACCACAGCTCTCAGAGATATGCAGAAGCAAGCTCATTTCTTTGCACACTTGGAAAACCCTCTCTGCAGTTGCAGGAACCCTTTACTACAAGCCAGACATTTATAGCAGAATTGAACCATAGGCTTAAGACCTTAGTGCGTAGCCTGCAATACTGTAGACTTTCGACTTACGTATGCAACACGTTAGTCCATAGAGCATTTCCTCTCTGACTTTCCAGATGTTCTTCTAAATTCCAAATGCAAATAGAGTGCATAACACATCGTTCTCTGACTGTCTACAGTCATGATAATCCTGTCATCTAGTGGTGTGCATATCTTTCTCGGTCAATTGAAGTCAGGAGTAAACAAACAATTCATGGGTTGGCCACTCTCATGATCACTGTGCCACTGCTGCAGATTACAGCATTCTGGAAAGGAGAAGCCATTGTTCTGTAATAACAGTAAAAAAAGGAACCTCATCTGCAGGAGAGTGTTAATGTCCAGGATGCACACAGAAGCTCTGGGGCCAAGCCAAGGGAACTGGTGAAACTAAAAGTTGTAGAAAATGTGGTGTGCCTGATACGCATATTGAAGAAGTACCTCTGTCCTTGGTTAAATACTGAATAAAATAGGAAGGTAGAGGCATTCACAGTTTGAAAGAATCTGTTTGATAGACTTACAATGTGTGGCAGTTTCCATTTTTTACTGTGTTGTTCTCAGGCTTCTCTCAAGGATGTTGTTGCACATCAGAAAAGTATTAGAGTGTAAGTCCTCAGGTATTTTGTTCTTTTGTGGTACAATTAATTATCAGTCTTCAGAATATATGGCCCAGGAAATTATTTGAATTAGTTGCACAACAAGAAATATTCTGGATGTGCTGCTGCCTGGGAGAACTCAGTTTTAGGTAAGAAATTGAAAGATACAGAAACTTTTAGCAAACACTGGAAGCTAATCTTCAATAGATTATTTTTGTATTAAAAAAAAAAAAAGAAAGCTTACAACTGCAAAAATAATCATGTAGGAATATTTGGGGATAAGGACTGGGAGGATGTGCAGAACAGTGCACTGGAAGTTTATGCAAATCCTTAGTCTTAAGTGCACTGTTCACTGCACTGCATAAATGATTTTCATTTGGCGAGACCAAATTTTATATATATACATATATATATATTTATTTTTTCTTTTAAAGAAAAAGAGGTTATATATGTTCTGCTTATGGCACAGGGATGTACTCCTGTCACTGAGTACCTCCCAGAATGAGGAGTGTGTCCCCAAGTCCGTACAGTTTCTGAGCTCTCCCGTTCAGACTGTGGTTATGTCTGCCCCACATATTGCCTTTTGGGGTGGGTTTTTGGAGTTCAGATCCAGTTCAGATCCAGAGGATCCTCTTTTTCGTGCTAAGCTGGAACTTTGAAAAAGAGATTCCATAAAGTCCAAATAATCCTTTTTGTATTGCTGTTTTTCTCTTTGCATGAAGTCCTCTGTATCTCAGTTTCTCAAGCCGCTAAAACCAACCCAATATAGATTCTGGAGTGTCAATTTAAAAGTACACTTTTTCCGCACTAACAATTGATTCCCAGCATTTTATTTTTTTTTTCTTCTCCTGCAGCAGGTGTCATCTTACAAAAGTCTCTGCAGCAGTTAATGAAAAAGTGGAATATTCTGGGAGTTGTAGTCTTTCAAACAGAGCTTCGCAAGGACACACCTGTATTGGAACACTACAGCTCCCTGAACTTCCTCGCATCACTGCCTATGAAACGTCCTGCAACATGGCTAGTTTTCGGGGGATGGGGTGGGGGTGTACTCATGGACTTCCAGCACTGCAAATCGCACAGCCCTTTGCATGGGAGCCGGAATGGACACCGGTGCGTGTTTAGGGTGGGGAACAAATAAAGAAGTCTGGTATGAGGCAACATTGTCATTTGAAATATTTAGAAAAATATTCAGCCCAATTTGTGCTTTTACCACAGAGGTCTGCAGGAGCCCCGCCACTTGGACACTCTCCAGACACCTGCATTTTGGTCGAATTGTGTTGCATTTAGCTGCTTTTAGACTTTTCTTTGATCTAAATGGCTTCTGGTCCTGACTGTTTTCTTCTCCTCTGGCCGTGCCCTAAGAACAGTTTGTCTGTCTGAATAGAAGAAAGACTCCAGGGCCACTGCTTCATTCCCATCCCCAGCTTCTCCCTTCCTGAAGAACTTTCTAACTCTATGAGAACTCTTTTTCATTTTATTTTTTTTTTTTACAGCTGAACTCTCCACGCTAGTTCATTCAGACAGACACAGGCTTTGGAGGAATTAAAAAAGCAATCACTCTACCTAGCTGGAGATACATAAAGTTCTAAATAAAAATATTAAACAATATTTTATACCTCTGTTTCCTTTGGCAATCCCTTGGCCTTTTCTCCAGCTTGCTTAATAAGCCCAGATTTAATCAGACCAAAATTATTCCTGATTTGAGAATTTAGGTACAAATTACATATTCCCTAGCAGCATATGGCTGGCTCCAGGTGTAGACTACATTCATTGACAGAGCAACTGGAGAGCTTTATTAAAATTTTTCAAGTTATTATAAAACTAAGAGTCCCCCAAACATCATGCTCATCAGTTTGTAAACCTGTGCTGAAACTCCTACCACAGCAGCTGTGCTTGTGCTGTGAGCATTGTTGGTTTCTGCTGCTGAGCAGGTGGTGTTAGAATAGCCTCTTTCACGGCCTTTTTGCATTCATGATCCTAGCTGGAGACCAGAAGGTGGGAAAAAGCGTAAAACTGTAAAATAAAGACACAGAGATAATGATACTTTCTTTCTCCCCAAGGGTTCAATTTCACTTTAACTTCGGAGCAATTGTTTTGGGAAATCTTTTTTTAGCTAACCAGACTGATTCTCCACCTGAGTCACAGTTTTGGTTTATCTGTACTATCACAAACTTTCAGTGGCTCTGCTGTAGGAAACCTCTTTTTCAAGTCGCAATATTCATTTAGACTGTTATATCATTTAATTCTATGGAATAGCTATGTGCATGCATTTATATAAGCACCTAAATATTTGGAAGAAAAATGGGATTTTAGTTTTCAGAAGAAGTATGCAAGCCCTGAGGAGAGAGGGAAGAGAAATGGATGCTGAAGGAACCAGCTTCCACAGAGGTCATTCACTTCATAAGAAGGAACTTCAATAAATTGAAAAATATTGGGAAATAGATGAGGAAAGTACTTACAATTCAAGTTAATGACTAGTTTTATGATTTACAGTCTTTGCCCTACGTGCACAAATAAATTCCATAAACATCCAATACTTAGATCTGGCAGAAGATGTATTTATAATTAATGTCTTGTTGGACCGAGTGATGCTTATTTGCAGATTTCACTAATAAATAGCATGTTTAACACATTCCTAAAGAATGCCAAGAAATTCATGTGAGGTAAAGATTTAACTGTATCTTGGCTGCTTTAGGGAAACTTGAAATGCAAAATATTCTTGGATGCTGTCTTTCACCAGAGGAAATATGCTTCCTGATTTCGAATATATGCTACCACCTGGTCCCTGGCAGTGAAAAAAAGGATTTTCCTGAGGTATAGTCATGCAAAGAAAAACAAACAAACAAAAACAAACAAAAAACCAGGCAAAAGATAATGGTAGAATAATTTCTTTAGATAATACATTCCCGCAGAGGAAAAATATGTTTTATTATCTTTATTTTAAATAATTTCCTAATGTTATGTGGCTGGCTATTCTTCAAAAAGCAATAGTCTTTGTTATTATAATCCCCACCAACAAATAAAAAAGAACCAATGCATTTTGTCTTCAATCAAAATGTAATTCTTTTAAAGTCTTCTGCAATAAGGAACACTTGCATGAGCCCAGATGCTTTTGAAGATGAATATACATGTTAAATGCAAGATTATTAATTCAATTAATTAATTCACTTTATTCAAATATTTATTCTATTAATTTATTTGATGAATAATTAATTAGTTGTTGTTTACTTTAAAAGGTTCAAGACATCCTTGAGCAATTCATGGACCAGTACATCAGTGTAATTAACCACAGGCTGCACTAGAAATACAGTGGAAATTTTTCATCTTCTACTTAGAGCGGATGGAGGTGCTGATCCTTAACGGGCTGCAACAGACCTCTTTGGAGAGCGCTGCTCTCCCTGGGTACTGCGCGCTCTCTAACACACGGAGAACAAGGAAACGCGTAATCATATTAACAGCCCCTCCCTCCCTTGTAGGGCACTACTGAGCAATGAAAAAGGAATGCCACAACTCAAACAGTCGAGACGCTATGGGCCAGATCTTCTCAATCAGTCCTTGGCGCTGACCAAGGGAGCTACTTCCAAGGTCAAACGTCGCTCATCGGCAACAGTGTTGGGTAACGGTCAGTGTTCCAGGAGCGCTAGGCTCCAAATTTGTCCCGATCCATACCTACATGGCATGGGGTTCAGGACCAAAATTAGCCATTACAGAGAAGGCAGGCATATATTTACCTAGTAAAATTCAGTGTTAACCCAGAGCCATTAATCAGACTGATTTAATATTACTACATATTACGCAACGGGTATCAGTTACATCCTCTGATTTATACAGCAAATTTGCCCCGGCATTTGGGTCAATAATACAGCATTTATTTACATTCATTATATTTTTGGCTAGTACAGCAAGAAAAACATCAGTAAGTGCTATTAGCTGTTTGGGCAGCAGACCAGGAAAATGGATATCCCTCAACAAAATTACCTTCAAGCATTTGTTAGGAAATCTAGAATTGTGAACTGAGGGTAAACCAAGATATTAACCATTGTACTAAATACTCACATTGGCATTTTGAAGTTACAGAGTGGAGATTTTTTGGTTTGCTTTTGCGTACATCACTGAAGAACTGTACATGTAGAAGAGATTCTCTATATTTCAACATGGCTTTTGCTTTTAAAATAATTCATTCCTGTGTTTTCATGTTTATCAGTATGCTACTTGTAATAGTTGATGAATCCTTTGTGCTAATGTACATAAAAGAAATATTTTACTCAGGAAAAAATAACTACACACCTTTTTTTGTACATTGCCATCTCAGCGTTGCTTTTTCTTTCTGACGGGATGCCTGAAAATGAAATAATAAGTGAGAAATCTGATGTCTCAGCTGCAACCCTTCCAGTTTGCATGTGCATCGACATTAAGCTTTTATTGTTATATAAACAGTATTTGAATATAAAAAGGTTACTCATGGTGGTATTGCTGGGAAGCAAACAGATTTTGTTAGAAAATTCTTGGAAGAGAATCTTTTGAAGTAGATCTCCAAACCTGTTTTGTGCTTTATTTTGAAATGCCAATTAAATGTGCTGGTTCATGTCATTACGCTGAAAGTTTGCTGATAATCAAGAATAATTTATTAATCATAACACATTAAAATGTGCTATGTTATGAAAATATGTTAAGACGTTTTTCAAGTATTTATAAAAATTTGCATAATTATTATTTATTCATATAAGTGAATTTGCACCTGATTATCTGTAGGAAGCATTGTGAGCGTGATCCTCAGTGATACCGCTGATCAGTGATTCCATTGAGCTCGGTACGGTGGGGGAAAGACCGCATCCTGCTGAAGCCGGTCTTTCTCTTTCCAAGAGAAAGTTCTAGCTTTAATTATTCCACAGCTGAATCTTTGCAAGTCTCTTCCACCAAATTTTGCTCTGTGACCCAGACAAACGTGTTCAAAAGTCTTTTGCACTTCTGATTAACCTTGACGTATTCCAGGGACCTCATCTGCTGAAAATCAGGTGTATGCTGAAGTTTGGCTTTCCTGGGAACTACACACATGCATATACTTCAGCACGTGAGCATTTGTGCATTAATTTTTGTTTTTAATTAAATTTAGAACAAGTACTCATCAAAATTATTTGATTGGAAAGGAATCATGTTTACATGATTTTTTGTCTAAAAAGCTTTCAATGAATTCAAAATTTTAAAAAAAAGCAAAAAAACCCAACAATAAATAATTTCCCTGAATCTTTTAAAGGGCGTTTTTAATGTTTGCTTTTCACTAAAGCTATGATACACCCTAAGCCTAAATGTACTTGCTGTGGAAATTGTATTTAATTCATATTTCATAATATTTCCTGAAAAATAAGCAACCATTTTCTACAGACTGTAGTAAGTTTCCAAGTATTCCTCATTCACTACAGCCTTTTCCTCTTGGAACTCCATAGGATGTCCGATCTCTCTAAAACCTGTGATATCAATTACAACTGTTCTTGTTAAATGTTTTGGTATCGCTTTCTATGTTAAGCTTATCCAGAGACAAACTAAATGCCCTTTAATTTTTTTTCTTCTAAATAGTGTAGGCGTTTTGTACCTGCAGACAGTAGGCGATGCAGAAAATGATAGCATTGCTGTGTTTCAGACAATTCCACTTGCCAAAACCAGAGTTTTAGCGGTGATGTTGTAGCTGATGTATCACGCTGATAAGATAACAGAAGCAGACTGACATGCTGATATAGTTCAAAAGAAGCAGAAAATCAGTCATTGATATAGCCAATATTACTGACAACTGTAAATTTAGGGCACAGGAATGTGATTTTGACTTCATGTTGGTTTATGCAATGTTATAGTACCATAGAGAGCTATAGTTTGGTGGTCTTGTAGGTAGGATGTGAAAAACATATAGGGTAGTAAAAACCTCCCACATCAAGGTATTGTGCGTACACTCAGTGAGATGGTGACTGTGGGCAGCAGGCTCTGCGGGATGGCAGATTCGGCTCAAGGCGAGGGCACAAAGGGAGATAAGGATGTACGTCATCCTTCCTCTATTCCTGCCTCTCCTTTTAGATTCAAATCTCAGTTTGCCTCCTTAAGAATATACACAGCAAACATTCAAAGACTTAAATTGCATTTTATTTTCCCTTCGTGAATATCAGAATCTGTACAGACCCTCTCACTCTGTACTTGTCATGCCTTTAATACGATGCTGTTCCATGGCATAAAAATATAAACCTATAGTATTTACGAAGGTCAGATTTTTTCAGACTGATAGTAACACGGTCGAGAAAAGTCTTCTTATCATCACATCGTCCTTCTCATTTTCAAAGAATAGACTTATTTTCCCCCTCACACATGAGGTCAGCGGTAAATAATCTACAGCTCGCTGAAATGATTGATACTCTTTCAAAGACCAACTTCTATGCAGGGAGGTGAAGGTATCTTTAGTCGTGTTTTGGGTTGGGGTTTTTTGTATATGTGAAAATATACTGTGTATGGGGAGGAGGAAAGAGCATTGGTTTTAAATTTATTTTTAGTCTTACTGAAAGCTGTTTGGCTGACAACAGCGGACAATTAAATTCTCTGACAGCCATAGAAATAGTATAATATGAGCAGTGGAGCTTCGTTATGCTGCCAAGTGTATAACTTCCACCTTGGTCAAAGGGAAGAAGGCCAAAAATCCAGCAATGACAAAGAAGTCACTGTCCTCCCCACCGCCACCACTGCCCCCATAGCCCTGCAGTATCTGGCAGATAAAATAGCTGGGACTGTGCCAGCTGTGAGGATGCAGAAAGCAGCTGGGAAGGACCGATTCATGTCACGGACCATATAACCAACAGCCATCAGAGGGGAGCAAAGATCAGTCACAGTTTGACCTCTATTTGAACCAGCGACTTTCAAAGGCAAAAGGCTCTACGTGCCATTATCAGTTCCCAGAGTCGTCCAGTCCCCTCACGGAAATTAGATTTTATCTTCAATATGGCATTCCTCGGCCCTAGTCGAGAGGATAGCAGAAATCAAGGCTGCATGCAAGCCTGTCTTTAAATTTATCTATCTCCTGGAATCTGAAGGAAGCCATTTGTCACCAGGGTTTAAAGACAGAATTAGAATTTGATTTTTCTCTCCAGCTGCTTTATGTGTTTATGTGTATGAAATATTTTATTGAAAAATAATTTAATACTTTTGTAATAACCATGTTTCTCAAGGAATGCGACGTTGCTATGCCAGAGTCCCTGCTGTGTTCTGTAAACTTTGAATTCATTACTGAGGAAAGGCTATCAATATTTTTTCATTATTACAGTATCTTTTTGCTCTGAAATTATCACAGAGAAATAAGCAGGCCAGATGTCATTTGTTTTCATTGACATCCCACGCATTCAGATGTCTCTCATGAAATTCCCAGCGCAGCCCTTACTCCTTGACTGGTTTTGGTTCCTTCTGAACCAAAGTGTAGATTTTGCTTCATCTTCCCAGGAGACATGCAGGGAAAAGGAGCTCTGAGAGGAAGTCTTACAGTTTACCCTGCAAAAAAAGTAGCAGCAGTAACTGAGCTCTTGCCTTAAACTACTGTAAGTGGAGACGTGCTATAAGCCACCAGCCCCTGACTGGTGAGCGGTCTGAACTGAACACCAACGCTAGTGGTGATTACTAACCTTTCAGTGATGTCTCAAGGCCTGTTCACATTGACGTGATTAGACTTGGACTGCGTCCTAACGTATTTAGCCACTCTGGAGTAAACGGAGTCATTTAGCTAGGTGTCTGGGAAATGGTATTGCCGAGAGACAACATCCTAAATGGAGTCTGGAAGCGTGTGGGTCTGCCTCAAGTGCCTTAGTCCCCTTGTGCTGCTGGCACCAGCTAAGAGGATGCTGTGAAATGCTTTGTTCTTTCACGCGTGGTCCCACCTCAGGGACTAGTAGAACGTGGCATCTGTTTTTGTCTGTCTTGTTTCTTAATTACATGGGTGAATTCTTAAAGAAACCGTTAGAAAATATGTGGTGAGAAAAAGTTAGCCTTCTTTTTTTTAATGCTTAATGAGAAAAAAATAGGTCAGCAAGAAATGTCGATCTGTAGAGGAAACTACTCTACATGTTCAATTTAGCCAGATATATTATACATGCTGTGTTACGTGAGGAAAGATGATTGGTAATATAATTTATTTTTTATTGTTATTTCTTATGAGTGAAGTTTAATTAACTATGTGTCACCATTACGTAAATCCCTCAGATTTAATAATTGCAATGGATGGCAAAAGCCTAACCTTTCCTTCCTGAGGTATCCATTGTATTTTGAGATATTCTGAGCAGAATAATCCTGCTGTTCTATCAACAAAGAAGGATAAAAATATCACTGAGGAGTGAGGGTGATACTGTTGGCCTTAGCCCATTAAGCTGGTTTCCAGGTCCTATACAGAGAGAACCGTTAGCCAGTTAAACAATAGCCAAACAAACCGATCTTTTCAAGGCTATGAGCTTGAATGTCTAGAGACCAGGATAATGTATGGACTTTAAAACTTTAACAATAGGAACATTTTGAAGGATCATCTCATACATGCACGAGTATATTTAGAAACCTGTTGGGATAAGCAGTGCAGTGCAGCAGATGTGGCTGGAGACACCAGAGCCCTCAGTACTTCTTCTGGCTCTGTTGATGGACGGTACGACTTCTGAGTCTCTTGTTGATCTTGCGGGAAGATCTGCAGCTGATCGCTTCTTCTCCACATTTTTTCTCCTGCTAGTCTGTGTCCAAAACAGGGAGGAGGTCTGTCCCAGGACCCAGGCTGGCCTCCCATGCCACCAGGGGTAGGTGATTGTCTGCTCTGCCCCTCTGCTCACCTGAGAGCTAGGTTGTGGTGGACATGACCAGAATAGGAGACAGTGTGAGTCCAGAAACACAGTTACCTTGTGAAATTTTGAAGTCTGATTCCTCTCCTTTCTACAGCTTTATATTTATAAAGTAAAAATTAGACTCCATTCTTCCATAGCAGATAAGGAATTCAGTCTTGAGTTCCAGCTGCAGATATGAAAATGTGCAGTGAAGAGGCATTTATTCGCATTATCTAAGAAGAAGTAAATTTATAAACCAGGATCAATATTATGTCTGTGAAAGCTTTAATTTTAAAGACTTTTTCTGGATACATTTTTGTTTGATATTAATATCAGAGACGAAATCACAGGACAGCTGTTCAGTTTTTCCCTCTCTGGGATCATGCTGTAGAGTGAACAGCGCGCTGGTTAACTATAGTTTTGTCTGGCGCAGAAAATGGGATGGTAGCCACTTCCTGCAGTCAGTGCTCAAGGGCACTGTTATTGTCAGCTACTTTATACAGAGAAGCTTTATAGTAATCATCATTTCAACAGCAATTGACCTTGCAAATATAAGGTCCTGAGGCAAAGAAATGATTTACAGCATAGCTGCTGGAATGGCATCCAGGTTGGAGAGCTCAGCAGAAGTATAGCAGCATCTAAGACTGATGACAAAAGGGGGTATATTTGTTTCCCAGACATAAACAAGAAATGCATTATCAGCAAAGTGTGAAGAACACTAAAAGAATAAACGTGTCTCCAAGCTATTTTGGAAAAGGACTCACCCTTTTAGCTCTACTTAATATTGTGAGGAAGAAAATTATTTTGGCTCACACCTCATGAGTGCGCAAGGACAGTGGAAGTGGAGCATTTTATTAACATAAGTACTCTGTTGTTAAAAACACAACAACTGCTAGATGAAACTGGACTCTACATCTCGTCCAGCATCATGTTCTAGCAATAGGTCATATCTGAAGTTTCTGAGAACCTCTGCAAGAGTAAATTAAATTATTTTGTTAATTTCGGAAGCTGCCTATATGAAGTTTGTGGGTTCTGCATAAGTCTGAATCAGACCAAAACTTCAGTCAGATCACAAGCTGAGCTGTGCTGGCTTTTTGTCTTGCTTTTGCCTTAAATTACTGTTCCTGAAGAGGTAGCAAACATCTGTTGGTCATTGCTGCCACAGATACACAACAGAAATATCGATAGCAATCTTCTCCCCCTCAGGAAGCTTGGGTTGCCAGGCGGAGCTGCTGTGAAAAGACGTGTTTCCCCCTTCCTTCGGCAGGCTTAAACACTGGGATTTCCCCTGCAGCAGCTTCCCGTGGGCTGCCAGGCTAGGGCCCCTCCAGACCAGGCTGACCTGAGAGCCCGGGTGGCTCTTTGGCAGCTGGCTCCAGTATCTCTGCATCATTACCAGGGCCAGAGAGCGCTGCTAGGTCAAGTGTCTGTATCCAGAGAGATATCAGAGGCTAACTAGGTGATAAAGGGACAAGACCATCTAGTTTTGCTATTTTATGCACCTCAAGCTGAAAGGCGCTGCCAAAACTGGCAATCCAGTGAGGAGGGGAAGACCCTGCATCCGTCGACACTGGTAGATTTCCTGGCAGCAGCTGTAGTAGCCCTTCTGCCTTCCTCTCCCTGTGGGTGACCCCATCACTCCTCCCAAGACAGAAACTTTCTTCCTGATGCTCTCAGGTACAGGTTGAGATGCCCTCAAAGGAAATGAGGTTTTCTCTCTTTCCCAATCCCTATTTCATTTTTTAAATTCCTGGTGTCTTACCTGTAGGCTTGTTTAGTGTTTTGGGAATTTTTTTAATGATAGCTTTGATAATAGCCATCAATGGGCAATAAAATTTATTGTCTGATTGTGTACTTCGTTGAAAAATAATTCTACCTTTTTTTTAATTTTCTGCCCTCTGAATTTAATAGCAAGCTTTCTCCTTTTTGTATTCTGTGGGGACACATCCAGAAGCACTTGTGCCACCTTCTTGGTGTCATGCATTATTCTGAAAGCCATTGTCAACACGTCTTTGTCTTTTTTCCTAAAATGAACTATCCCAAACTTTTCAATCTTTCTTCATACAAATGTGGTTTCTGGATCCAGCCATTCCCATCATTAATGTCTCAGCTCCCTCTATTCTCAATTTTTTTAAATAGGGCAGCACTTTGTAATGGAATTGGTAAATTTTCAGGCTTGTTTTCCCATTCTTGTTGGTTCTAACATTTCATTTGATTTGTATTTATTTTCTGACTGATGCAGCCCTTTGGATGGCAAGGTTTTCAATGAGCTGCTAGAGCTGTTACAGCTTTAATTTAGACCCACCTTGGAAGCTGTCTGAATAACTCAGAGTCTTCCACCCAGTGTGCGTTGCAGTGGTCAGCACCAAAGAAGTGACAAGGATCTACCAGCCAATGTTGCTGGGATCAACCCAGCAACAAGGGTTGTCACAAGGAATCACAGATACCAAATAAGCTTGTGGTAAGTGAGATGTTTTAGATTATCACCGCTGAGTAGTAGGGTAGGTGTAAGGCAGATAAAGGAATTAAGACACTTGGCATCAAGGATTTCAAACACCTTCCATTTCTGCTGCACACCTGAATCTCCTAGAGGAAAAGGTCTGGGACAGCTGCATAATTCCCTGTGGCTGAACAGCAACACTCGTATAGGTGAGGTCTTTTCTTTGGAGAAGGGCCATAAGAATGTGAAAACTTGGAGAGACACACTGGAGTGGAATGGGATTGACATTGTCTTGGAGAAAAGCCATTCTGTCCCAAGGACAATCATCTTTAGCCCTGCTGTAACAGGCATGGCATTCTGCTGTGTGGCTCCCAGGCTCAGTTATATCTCATCAGTGTCTAGTCTTGTGGGACGTCACGTCCCACTAGACATAAGGAAACTCAAGCAAAATCAGACCTTGAGCCATATAGATTATATACCCCACAGAAAAAAAATCTGCTTCTCCATTACAGAAGTGTGCTTTCTTCTTAAAAAGTGGTTAATCTAATGGCACATTGCAAGGGGAAAACAAGAAATCTATGTCAGATCACCTAAAAACTTCAATATCTTGAATCACACTTAGCCATAATGCCAGGCTATTCATTTCAAACAATATCTGACATCTCATTGAAACAAGCTGTTATGCAAGCAATGATAATCCTTTCAATTTTAATGGAGTTTCTGAATTTAGTACTATGTGTCTGCATTGCCACCTCATCTTTTTTTCAAAAGAGAAGATTGACAAAAAAATGCAGAAAGGAGCACCTTTTTGACTCAGAATACTAATCTAGGTGTCAATCTGTTTGAGCAAAGCACTACATTTTGAAGATTTACAAAAGGGCTATCTTTCGTTATTATTTAAAACACAGTAGGCCAGATTGATAGCTAGTGAGATGCAAATTAAAGTAAAAAATCAAAGAATTATGCACAGTGGAAGGACATACAGATCTAGAAAAAATATTAGAGTAGTCTTTCATGTGTAGTGTGTGGACTTTTTTGTTGCTATACTAATTTGGTACCATGCATATCTTCAGTACTGCTGTTCTACTGACTCCCTTTTCTTGGCAATGTTCACTTTATAAACCCATGGAAGGGAATTCAGAAGTCTCTGCACCTGCTGTGTATGTTATAAATATCAGCTACCATAGTGTTTAACTTCAGCTGCGTTTTTTTATATTTCAGCAATCATAAGGATCATGATGGTGTAATGCTGATTGGCATCTGGGCTTCCTCTGCATCAAGCATCTGTATCTACGTAGGGGACCTATTGCAGCCTCTGGAAATGGAGGCTGAGCATATGATTCGCACGGTAATCCAAATTGAGATTGATGTCAGGCTCCTTGTGCTCCTGTGCGAGTTGCCTGCGCAAGTAGGGAAGAAGGGAGAGGGAGACCAAACCCAACCTAGCTACGTTTCTCTGTTCCACCCCAGGGTCAGGGGGCAGATGAGGGCTTTATTTTGCCTTCTCGCCCGCCAACAGAACTGGTGTGTCAGAAAACAGCAGATTTTAATCAGAAGTACGTGTGGCTGCCGCTGCAGTCAAGGAGACCAGGGAACCGGGTCGTTGTGGCTTCCCAGCCCTGGCACAGCACAGTTACCTGCTGCCTTTCCTGCATCTCACGACAAAGTCATAACTAAGTCTTAAAAACCTCCTGAGGATGGGCTGCACCATCAGTGCCAGAGCCCTAACTCTGCCATTAAATATCCTGCGCTCCAGCCACAGGACAGTTTTGGTTTTGCAGCTGCACTTTCCTGAAAGTGTTCTGATTATATATTGGATTTAGAAAGAATGCTACTAGTGCGCAAGAGACACGTTTCCCCTGATACTTAAAACCAGGCAGTCAAGTCAGTCACTGCATTTAAAGCCACCAGGGTTATTTTTTTTGGTGGTGTTGGTTTTGTTTTATTTTTAAATAAAGTTTTAATTGAAAATCTAGCAGCATTTGGCTGACTGGAAAGAATTTCTCCCTTCTGCCCTTATCTCCTCGTGTTTTATACAAACTCTGATATAAGCAGTCTACATTAAGGGTTAGACTTTGAGGTCCCTTTTGTAGTTAAAACGTACTTCATATTACACGTAGCACGTAGCTGAAGCAATCTGCTAGGCAGCCTGTGCAGCAGCATCGACATCTACCTCTCCACATGTCATAACTCAGTTTCAAAATTTAGCCAGTTTTGAGGGACATTGCTTGGGCTTCATTATAGCACAGACGAGCAGCAGGTGCCAGCTCATTATGAGATTCCGAGTCTGAAAAAGTGACTTTTCATTCTTTAAATTCTCTGTGCACTTCTGTGCAGTTATCAGGGAAACGTGCCTTATGAAACGATCTCTTCAAAGCATCTGTAGCCATTAGAATCTCCTATAAATAACTCTCACCAATATCTTAATCTCATCAAAAACTAAGGAGAAATATAGGCCCCAAGTAATTCCCCAGGCACTGGATGACGTTTTTAAAAGAGAAGCAGATTAAGGGGTCTCCAAGCACCAGAAGCATCTGTGCCACCAGAAAAAAAAAAGCTATGACTGCCTTTTCACATGAAGGGAGGACATTTGCACAGTGTCCTCTCGCATGTACCATCCTGTTCTGAAGTGAGGAGCACTGCAGCTAATTAGCATGCCTGAGATGCTAATTAGCATCTCTGGAAACATAAGAAAGAAATGCTTTTCTTTTAATAATACAATGACTTAGAAGCTCAAAATAGTTAAGTATCACAAAAGGAAGCACTGCCGAGCAAATGGCAGTATATAGAAAGTGACTGGGGAGAGAGGAGGATACTAGAGTTTTATAAAGGTACCAATAAACACTTAAAATACCGTGCGCCGCTCTCATGTTCTCACCGAGGTAAAGGAAGCATGGGGAGCATCCCACCTTCTCTCTACCACTGCGTGGCAGAAGGCAGAGGCAATTTCTCTCTCCCACCTGGTTCCGCAGTATGCCATTTCTCTGGTTCTTTGCACCCAGGTGTGGGGGTGGTGAACTGAAGGGTGAGTCAATATAAGTTATATATGTCTATTGATTAAAAAAAAAACCAAAACAATACAAAACAAACCAAGATAGAGAAATATACGGTAGAGGTGGTACTTTCAGGAGATGATAATTTTTCATCCTAGCTCTGTATTTTCTAAGGTGGGCAAATCGGTTACATAACGCTAGTCAAATTTGCCTAACGGTGCTGCTGGTAGGGAGCGTGGACTTCAGCCCCATTTTCATTCCTCGCCTACCACACGACCTCACTCATGGAAGTCCGCTGAACTTTATTGATGAGAGAAGAGTCACTTCAGCACCTGGAGGGCTGCCACATTGTTTGCTTTGCTGTGTGAGCCAGTACCTGTAATTGCAGGTGCTGTTGTTTCTTTCCTTTGAAAGTTTCTGTTGCCGAACCCGCTGAAAAGCCAGGACAGTTATTATTCTGTGCGTGTGTTTATTTAGGCTGCCAAGTTAGCAGAACATGGGAGACTTTTTGCAGAAAGTAGCAGGGTTTGTCACACACAGACAGATGGTTTCATTACAGATGGTGTAATTTCTGTGCAGGGGGCGGGGAGCTTTCTGTGAAAGGTGTGGGGACCCTGCGCAAGCAGCCCTGGACTTTGGCAACCCCTTTCAAAGGAAATAGGAAACCGTTGACAATTAGGAGAGGGAGTTTTGTACAACTAGATACGCTGCTGTAATGAGTGGGTGGTGGAGATGCTTCTCCTTTCTTTCAGCTGAGAAACATGATTTTTATTGTCACTAGAGTTAAGCCTGAATAACAGCTTCTGACCTATCATTCAAGAAAGGGAGCTCTTACTTCCACAAAATGTAATCCTTTCTTGATCCGGAAATCTTGTAATAGAAGCTCGCAGGTTTTCAACATATTCAGATTCCAGCTTGAACTTTACCCTGTTCCTTTCTCAGCGGGGTTCACTTCCAAATAGAAAAGGAATGCTGCCCCCTGCACCCATCTCACCTTATATTCTTCTGGTTGTTCTGGCATGCAAAGTATAAGTCAAGAAGCATATTTGGGGCTGCAGGGCTCTCCTTGCTGTCCTCTTTCACTCCTGCATTAATTCTTGCCATCTTGATTTCCCTGCTTTAAAAGCCTGCTCCTGGAAAGCAAGGAGAGGCAGGACCAAGACAGGCAAAGTCCGCAGTAGTCTGCGGTCTGGGGCAGCAGCGTGCTTGTTTCTGCTGACCCTTTTGCCCATGCCAGAGTCTTAGAAAGCTTGTACAAGACTTAAAGACTTAGACTAACCACCTGAGCCCCTGGCATTTCTATCACTTTACCCGATGCCTCTGTGAGGGCTCTCTCCCCTGGCACATGGGCTGTGTGTTTTGGAGCTGGGCTTCCCATCCTGGCAACAGTTTAAACGATAGCTGCCTCGAGCATCTTCAGCAATCTGTCCTCAGTGAATGAGTGAAAAGAATGAAGATCGCTTGTAGTGGGGTTTTAAATACCCAGAAGGAGTAGGGGACAAATGGGGAAAAAGGAGATAATTAAAACATATACTCCTTCCAAAATACTTTCAAGGAATGGCAATGCTATAGTCTGGGAAAAAAAATCCAGGACTAAAATTTCAGATAAAGATAGAAGCCCAAAAGGCTTAGGGTAATGTGAGCGGTGAGGTCTCGTTGTCAGTGGTGATATGGTTGTGACACATTTTGAATCATCTTCAAATGGATGTGGTTGGCATGAAGCAATAGCATGTCATGGCCAAGTCAGCCATCACAGCTGAAAAACCTATGCTTGCTGAGAACCGGAAAGCAGTGTCTGGGAAGCCTCCTTGTTGGCAGACTTTTGCCTGCTGGTAGGTTGAAGGATGAGGTCCCCTACTTGTCAGTGTCCTTGGGCAAAGCCATTTGAGCAGTCTAAGGCCCGACTAAATATAGTATCTGCCAAATCACTGACTGGTAGTAGGGAAAGGTCTTTTGGGAGAGATGCTAACATAAGGGGCGCACTGGAGAAATATGTGATGAAGGGCACAACACAAAGGGAATTATATACTACAGATGATGTCAGGAGACCTCTCGAGGCTCAAAATTAAGACACTGAGCTCTGCAACATGTGTGGCATTAGTAATGGATGAGTCCACATATCTATTCTTAAGAGCAGGTGCTCTGTTCCCCTCCCCTTTTTACAGGACCAGTCCTCTCAACCAGAGTAGTCCAGTGGTTTTGGTGCGGGAGCATATCAGGGCTGATATCCCAAGGGCATACCACTTGAGGATGAGTGGCTGTGGCCTTTCTCTGATCTTTCATGAGGCTGCAGCCCTTTCCTCCTTGGGGGGAATTATTAAGAAAAGTCTCTCTTGTTTGGGAGCTTCTTTTTACAGAATATACAATATCTGAGGCTTAGCTGCTTCCATTAAATTTCAATGAAATTGGTGAATGGTTGCAAAAGCAAGGACTGATAATATGCACATAAACACAGACAATGAATATACTTACATAAGCCTCATTTCCTAAGCAAACCAAGCTAAAAAATATTTAATTACTGTAGCTTAGCCCAGAGACACATGAAGCAAAAACTGCTGAGGTTTTGATTTTCTGAGTGAGGATTTTTTTTTTTTTTTAAATAGTTGTCAGTATGATTTATGCAGGGCCTGGAATAGCTGTGAAATGGCAGCCGTGCACTTTTCAGGAGAACAGTGTTCAGGCTGGTGCTGGGATACAAGGAGTAACAAGAGTGCAGAATAATGGGGAACATGGGAAGAAACTGAAATTTGACCTCCCCCCAAAATTCCAAAAAAGCAATTTTTTTTCCCCCAAATATAAACATGCAAAAAACATTTTTTGAAAAGGATTTTCTATGAGCTAGGTATACAGATTAATTTTTTTTTCAGAAACATGGGCGCGCATTTTCCAAGAACAAATGATTCTGACAGAGCCTGGCAACTGCTTTGTGAAACTGGCATCATTGCCATTTCAAGTGCCGCAGGAAAAGCTGTTTCACTGTGAATCAGCCAAGGGCCAGAAAGCGCCTTTTTCTGGGACAGGGTTGTCGGGCTCCCAGGGCCGCAGCTTGGAGCACCCTTGTAGCCACAACATGTGGGGTTTTTTGAGCGGTGGCAACTGCCTGATGCCCTGTAAGGACTTGGGGGAGCTGTAGCCTCTGGAGGATTCAGAGCTGTTGGAGGCAGTTGTGTTGTGTGCTGATGCACAATACTCCTGCTTTAAAGCTTTAGTGGAAAATGAAGCAGCACAAAACTATGGACAGTTGGTACATAGGCCTATCTTGGATAGTACCTTATTCTGAAGCAAGGTACTGAAGAACTTGATTTTAAAACTTCTCAGTTAACTACAGGCAAAGCTATCTATGAATCTAAGAGCTGAGGGATGCTGCACCACAAGGAAAACTGAAATGCATGAGAGAACAGCAGCTGGTATTTTTGTTTTATCAGGCAAAAATATTTGTGAGGTGGCTTCTTCGGCCTTACCTGCACCACAGATCTTCAACTTTAGAGCAATAACTGATTGTCTGAAGAGATTTAGATCATGATTAATGTTTGGGACCAGAAACTGAGAAAGAAACTACCAGGAGACTCAGAATATACTCTATTGTATACTGTAAGATACTGAGATTTACAGTCACTGTGGGGATCTGGGGAGAACCGTAAAAGAGCATGACTCCTCAGAGGCTTTAGAAAGAATGTTTTAGCTGAGCTAAAGTAAGGCTAACCAAAATAACAGTTTCATGTTCTTGAAATAACATACCTGGACAAGAGTTTAAGGCATTGAGATACACAGACACACCACAGAAAGATCACTGTGATCAATACATGTACCACAAAAGGTGAGAAAAGGATATGAAGAATACTTGGACTGGTGAACTACACAGGAACATCAGCTAATCTCCACCAGCAGTATCCTGACAACAAATGAGATACAATACTACAGTTGAGGGGGGAAAAAAGGCATTAACTGGAGAAGCGGCAGCCCTGAGATGCTTGGAAAGTAAATGACAAACCAAGGCATTGATAAATGCTCCCAGAGAAGAGAAAGGCCCAATTTAGTGAATGCAAAATTAATGTATTTACCAATTCATCATAACACTGTTGCTGATGTTTAAATGAAAACAGTGCAGTGCTCTCACTAATTTAATTGAGTGTGACTATAAATATGTCAGAATCAACAAAGTGTCTTGCTTGTCTGAAACTTCATTTCATCAGATAATTTCTGATGAGCTGTTATTAAGAACAGGGAGATTACATCTCAGCCATGATCTTTTCAGGAACTATTGTTTTTGTAAAATAATAAAAAACATACAAAAAAAAGTATGTTAACAATTATCTTTGGTTGCCTAGTCTTGCATGCTGTACCAATAAGGTGCAGATGAGTCCTAGGGAGCTAAAATTGAAAACTTGCAAAATATTACAAAAAACAGAAATCTCTTTGTTGCTTTACTTTACAGAGGTATAAAACCTTATTTTTTGTAAATGTTAGTGTTTGTGCAAATGACTATAAATGTGTGTAAATGACAATAAATATGCATATAGAATGCTAATAACTACGTGAATAAAGAGATACTGCTCGTTTCTTTGTAAACAGATGATAGACTGTAAAAAACTGACTAGAGGAATCTAGTAATAAATAACTAATTTTGATTTTCCAATACCAGTTCACGTGTTAAATTACACTGCGCTGCAAAAGTAAGAATTGAGTCTTTCAAGAAAAAAAGAAGTTTGTATGGGCTTTTTTTTTTCCAACATCAGCCACGCTATTTCACACATATTTTAAAAGCTAACCCTGCTTAATCTCAGGCTTAATGAAATTTTCTTTTTAGTTTTGAGTTTATGCTGCAAATTGTTGTAATATTCTATGAAATCACAGGACTCAGAAAAGACGCTGTGTTTTCAGTTTTGAGTGTTCTGGTGTTTTACCTTTTATCATCCATTCGTGATGCATTCTGAGAAGATCTATAAAAAAGTAATAAAAATCTTGTATGGAAATCTTTAATTTGTAACCTCCTTCCATTAATGCTGTGTTGACTGAGCATAGCACGTTTCTGATGGCTTCTGTAAACCCACAGGCTTTGCTGGTGTAGCTCCTGTGAAGCCTGAAATGGGTTTCATGGCAATTCAGAAAAAAGCATTGTTGATACCTAAATTTTCATTTTCATGGGTCTGAAGATGTGCCGTTCAGGCTAGTCACAAAACCTGTGGACTACGTAAGCTGACTATGTAGCTACAATGACTTTTGTAATTGAAACTGGGTAGAAGATTTCTGTACATGGGATAACATGGGACAAAGGTTGTAGTACATTTCTAGCCTAAGAAGTTGGGCACTGATAAACAGCTGGATGCTAATACTTCTGTGGATGCTATTATTATTTCATTGTAATGGCTACGTTCAAGTTGTGAATGTATTTTTGTAATCTATGCTTACTCAATTATTATTGTTATTATTTTGTATGAGAATACAAAGTCTTCTTTCCTGTCTTTAGAAATGCAGGCTATTCCTTGCCATTTCTTTCTTATATATTTTGTACAACAAATAGCATATTTACCTATATTTATAAGTTGATAATAGCACACTTCTGATCATAATATTGTATTATTTTTGTGCTAATGGATATCCCTTTTTCAGTTGCGCTCATACATAACACATACATACGAATTATTGCGTAGCAGTTAGAATAGGAGTAAGCATGTTTAGCATAATCTTTAAGTACTCTCATCTCCATGTGAGAAACACAAAACGAGTTCTCGGTGTTAAAGAAATCTTCATATCAGTGTTGAAATAAAAAGCTTAGATAGATTACTTGTCAATGAAAGGAAAAAAACCCTGTAAGTAAATTATCTTCACTACATTCCTCCCCACTTGCACGGACTAAACATCTTTACAGGTGTATTTTCTTTCATTTCCTGGGCTATTTATGGCCATGTTGTTTACTTTACTAGAGGTCTGAGTCTCACAGAATCACAGAATGGTAGGGGTTGGAAGGGACCTCTGGAGATCATCTAGTCCAACCCCCTTGCCAGAGCAGGGTCACCTACAGCAGGTTGCACAGGAACACGTCCAGGCGGGTTTTGAATGTCTCCAGAGAAGGAGCTTCCACCATCTCTCTGGGCAGCCTGTTCCAGTGCTCAAAGTAAAGAAGTTCCTCCTTGTGTTTAGATGGAACTTCCTATGTTCAAGTTTTTGCCCGTTACCTCTTTGCATTAGAATCTTTGCTCGTTCATTATACGTTTTCAGATGAGCCAAAACACATTTTCTCAGCGCTTTTTCTAACCAAGTTAAACAAAGATGAAGTAAACAATGTTATCTTTCTCATCAGGGTATTCTTGAGGAAATCTTAGTAGTCCTACATGAAGGATACAGTTAATTATTGCCATTAAATGGGTAAAGGCAAGATTATGTTATCTTGTAATATCCAGTGCAGTTGAAGTTGATACTGAGCATTTATGTGCTATTTTTAATTCAATTCATGTATGTTTGTGTTAAAGATCTTTGATGGAATTTACTCCATTTAATTTACACAGCTATTCTGAAGTGCCCTACGTAGTCAATAGAATAGCATAAAGGTATTTTTAAAGTCCTCTAGAGAATGGTATTCCCCTCCAGCTGGGCTGTTTGAACTCAGTTGGCCAGCATTTTTCAGTGGCACTGCTGTCCATCGTAGTCATAAGAAATTTAAGCACTTGCTTCATAAGGGCTATCATAGAGTCAATCATAGAATCACAGAATCCCAGGTTGGAAAGGACGTCAAGGACCATCTGGTCCAACCTTTCTTGGCGAAAGCACGGTCTAGACAAGATGGCTTAGTACCCTGCCCAGCTAAATCTTAAAAGTGTCCAGTGATGGGGAATCCACCACTTCCCTGGGGAGATTATTCCAATGGCTGATTGTTCTTATTGTGAAAAAATTTCCTTTTGTGTCCAACCAGAATGTCGCCAGGAGTAACTAGTATCCATTACCCCTCATCTTTTCCGTGTGACTCCTTGTGAAAAGGGAGTCTCCATCTTCTTTGTAGCCACCCTTTAAATACTGGGACATGGTGATAAAGTCTCCCCTAAGCTTTCTTTTCTCAAGGCTGAACAAACCCGATTCTCTCAGCCTTTCCTCATATGTCAGGCTTCCCTGCCCTTTTATGCCTGTCCCTGGACCCTCTCCAGCCTGTCCACATCTTTTTTGCATAGCAGGGACCAAAACTGAACAGAATGGTCCAGGTGTAGCCTAACAAGTGCTGAGTAGAGTGGGATAATGACTTTATCTCTGCTGGTGATGCTCCTGTTGATGCAACCCAGCACCTTGTTGGCTTTCTTCAAGCTTGTTGTCCACCAGGACCCCCAGGTCCCTTTCCACAGAGCTGCCCCCCAGCTGGGTAGATCCCAGCCTGTGCTGCACTCCTGGATTTTTTTTCTCAGGTGCAAGACCTTACACTTGTCTTTCTTTGTTGAACTTCAGAAGGTTCTTGTTAGCCCACTCTTCCAGCCTATCCAGGTCTTCCTGCAGGGTGGCTCTCCCTTCCGAAGTGTCCACTTCCCCAATCAGTTTGGCATCATCACAATGTCACTAAGCATCAATATAAGTGCAGCCTAAATGAATGGAAGAGGAAGGCTGAATCCTGGCTACAGAGAATGTAAGCAGACTGAAGAATTGTACATTTGACAGATATTCTGCTTATGTTCCGCTTTGGTTATGTTATAGTTTTGTTTTCTGATTTATCTGGTTTCTAATTTGTCCAAAGCAACCCCAGCTAAGTTTGGTTTTAAATTCTGATGTCAGGACCTTTGACTTGCTCTGGTTTATCCAGATATTTTTCATCTGCTTTATTGTTATTCTGTTGGCTTCACCTTTTTCATAAAGCTGAATTAAGAGTCAGCTTCTCTACAGAAGATTATGAGTGATTGCCATCACCTACATCTGCCCGAGATACTACCTGTGTATGCATCCACTCAGACTTTGCACATCTCAGCAAAAAATCCTGGGAAGCACCTCAAAATTTTCCCTCAGCACATCCAGCATAAAATTCATGTTTAAATAGACACGAGAAAATCTTGCATGCAGCATAACATTCTTTGATAGTCAGTTACAAACTGTAAAGACAAGCGATCTTTCTCCTCTCTTTTGAGTTCATGCAGCCAGCCAAACACAAAATTTTAGCTGCTACAATATTCATTTTGTGCTGTTTGTTTTCTATTGCAGAAATCACTGTACATATTTAGCGGTACAATAACGAAGCTAACGTCTCAGCAGTAGTACATAGCTCTTGAATTCTCAGCATCATTCAGTCAATGTGATAGGCCACATGAAGTCCAGGTAAAAGAAGGGAGGAGAGAGGAGACTTCCCGCTGCTCGAATCTCACCCCAAATCCTCCTGAGGACAGCAAGTCCCCAGAGGAAGCCTCCTGTCTCTGTGCATAGATGGCTGTGGTATATATGACCTAGGCAGGGCGAAGCAGCAGCACAGGATCCCAGCAGACTCTGAAAGGACATCTCTTTGCCATACATTTCTGAAACTTTCCCCTTACCTAGAATCATCATCTGAGGTCTAACAGCCAACAAAAATGTGAGACTTGGTCTCACATTTATCAATTATTATCAAAAAATATCTAAACCACATTATTAATAAAATCTTGGGCTATTCTTTGTCTGTAATGACACACAAATGTGAGGCATCGCAAGATCATTATGAAATAGCTATGGTAGCAAGGAAAAATCAGTACAGGGAGCTAGAAAATCAAATTCTGTCTCCTACTGGCATCTTTGTTTATAAGCAGAAAAGTTCTAAATAAATAGAATGAGTACATATTCCAGAATAATTCAGATCAGGAGAGAACCTGAGACAGGAAAAATGATTTCAGGACTTTCATTTTTCTCTGCAAGGCTGATATTGCAGGAAACCAAAGGTGAGATCTTCATGTTGTTCCATACACAACAGAACAGGAGGTTGGGGTGAAGTACCCATTCCGTGAAAAGTATGAACAAGACTGCGTACAGCTAGGCAAGGTTTCCATAGATGTCCTCAGTACACTGATCAGTGCAAGAACTCTCTCCTTAGATAAGATACAATTTATATCCAGTAAGCTAGGAGTGAGATGAGCCCATTAACCATTAATGATGTTAGGAATGGAGTTCTAAATCAGAGGAATATGAACATTTATCAGATGTTCTAATTAGCAGTGGAATAATTTGTGAGATAATCTGCTGGCCAGAGCAATGCAAACAGGCAAAAGCAATTGTTGCATGAGGCTTCTGAAAATTGCCTTCCAAATAGAACTGTTAGCAAGCAGTAAAATTAATTAAATAAATGAAAATGCATAACAAAACATTAAGACAGGCTATAAGGTGAGGCTGTTCTTTTATTTCTCTTTTTTTCAGAAAAGGTGAAGGCATATGCAAGACAATAGAAAAGTGTAATTATAAGGACAATATATGATAAAACCAAGCATTTTCCAAAACCACGTCACTCTTGGTACCAATTGAAAATGAATCAAAAGGAAAATTGCATAGTGACCTTAAAGACAGGGTACAAAGGTATGACGACTCAAAGAATTGTCTTAGTTTCTTAATATAATTTCAAGATACTCCACCTATCCTTAGAATCTGATACTCAGAACAGGAATTTTTGACTACTAGGTCTGTGTGTGACAAAATTATAGCACCCATATATGAGAATAATCTAATTATATTAGATTTTAGAAGAAAACTAAGAATTTTCTCAGAAAGGGAGCACACGGAAAAGCCACATCTCAAAATATCTTCAATGGAAAACTTCTGTCTCGCGTTTCAATCCAGTCCCATTTGTTCTTCTCTGCCTTCCTTCTTTCCCTTCTCGTTTTCACCTTTTTATTCTCTTCTATGTTTCCCCTGAGGTAAGATTACAATTTGTCTATGAGTAACAAAAATCAAGGAAAAAGTTTACCTCCTACAAGAGCTGTTTAACAGAAAATCCTTCTTTTGGGATATACTTGTCTGACAGCAACATTTGTCTTTTCCACCTTTCTATTCTGAAGGCCCAAAAGATGCATTGATGCCGCAAGTTCCTCCCAAAAGCTAAGCTACCTTATAATGTATCAGTAAATTGCATTAGCATTCTAGCACTTATCTAAAAAACCAGAATTAGTCGCGAGTAAAAGGATAATTAAGCATTACTGTTGATGATGGTGATTGGATTCTCTAGTTCTTAGCTAAATGATCATAGTAAAGCACATTTTTATGTAGAAAAATTCTGTTCTCTTCAATGGGAGATGTATCCTTTAACTTCAGGGCAGTATTAGATCCATTTTTCTGCAGTTATGGCTACGGTGGTTGATTTTTTTTGATCAGTTAATGTACTGTTAATAAGGTGTCAATTACCAATGCAAGCAAACAGGGCAAAGAATAATGTTTATAATTGCTGTAGTTATCATCTAAGTGCAATTATCTACAACTGCAGAACTAAATCACTTCAGGTTTTAAAGCTATCTTTACAGCATCCACATTTATCTTTTTTTTTATTATAGCTGCCTTTTAAAAAGCCTTTTTTTTTAAATAAGTGAGTGAGAAAAATGCTAGTCGACTTCATTTATTGACAGAGAGAACTCAATATGCATGAAATTTATGCATGAGTATTTTTTCAATAGGTCTTAAGTAAATAATTGTGTCTGCTCTCTTTCCGTACTTCTGCTTCCATCTAACCCAATGGATTCTTCTGAAAAGACATAATGTATTTTCTATATTCCCTAATTTTTATTTTGTTTTATTTTAAAATAGTTGAACTGAAACTTTGCTCTTTCTGCCATCTACTTGTGCTTAATAAGTGCATACAATCATGAAATCCAAGGTAGTATCATTTTTCATAGGAGAGCTTTCAGGATTCTCCTCGTTAAAAGCACACACACATTCTGAGAACAAACACCGGACAGATACAGGAATAGATCACTGAGAAACCTCTTCCTCTGAAATGTTGAGAAGGTGAGATTAAAAATGCAGTTTTCTTGCTGAAAAAGGAGCATTTATAATAACTGCTAACAAGAAAAAGAGCCCAGGCAGCTTCTGTGGAAGCATATGATTTGTCATCCACAGCGCAGTACCAGAGAAAGGTGCATTTCTAGACTTCATGATCCTCGTCTGGCTGGGGTTGTGTTGACAGGGGTTTCCCTCTTCGTCTGACTGGGCCTGTGTTGACAGGGCCCCCCCGATTAGTCTGAAGAAGAGTTTACTAGGTAGCATTCGAGGAAGCAAAGTGTGTCTGGAAGCAGCTGGCTGTAAGGTGTGAAGGGCTGCTCATCGCCTGCCTCTAATTGCGTCGGGGCATCCACCCTCTCCTGACCGCCTTCAGCAGCAGCCGTCAAATCTACCACACTCCCTTCATGCCTGTGGTGTAAACTCTGATCGCTAGCTGATGGCGACAGCTTGTTTTTCAGATCATGCTTTTTCCTGACTTTGTATATCAAACACCCCTGGAAAAACAGAACCTTCCCAGAATCCAGCTGTAGCTTTCAAATATATACTCCCGGCGTACGCATCAGCCTCCTGGCAGATACTTAACTGAACCGATCCTTTCTTGCCTGCTTCCCCCACATTTCCAGCTTTGCTGCTGCTTTCATTAACTCCTCATCACGTGCTCTGAGCATACAAATTTTTCCAAGGCTAGAAGGAGAGATGAGCTTCCTTGTTGCATTATTCCTTCTGCTACAAGCTGAGTCTGCCTGTGTTATGTTTGAATACAAAGTGTGGAGAACTAGCAGTAAAATAAACTGATTTCACGGAGCGGGGAAAATATGTCTGAAGAGACGAAAGAGGTTAGGGTTTTCTTTCCATGCCTCTCTGTCTTTCCATGTCTTGGATACATTTCTAAGGAAAGTTTTTTAGACAGAAACTAGTTCTTCAAGTGGTCTGTGTTTTTTTTGACATGACCCCCATTCTGCCATCTTCTTCCCATCTACTCACTTCCTAAAACAGACCCATTATCACAGAAAAGAAGGTGAAACAAAGACTTAAGCATTGATCTAAGATGCCCAGACCAACAACAGCATTGGGAAAATCCAGGTTAGAGGCAGTATGCGCTAACAAGCATGGATGTATCAATGGCTGTATTATGGAAGTTGCTGATTTTCCATCAATGTTGACTCCTGTAGCAGAGTCGCCCTGTGCTTCAGGGACACTTGACACCAATTCTCACAGCTATCTTGTGATTGCATATGCATCTCATCCAGCCTGGAGGTATTTCTGGTCTTGACAATTTTTCCAGCATTTGATTGAAGCTTCTGCACAAATCAGTCTCCATAGAAAGTGGAGCAGTATGAAGATGAAGAACAAAGTTTAAATATTTTTAACCTGTCAGTTATAAATTATATGGTGGTACTGTGAGAAGATGTGGTAACATGAGTTCAATTATTCCAGTAACAGAAAGGAAATAAACCAAAATCCACAGAATCTCACAGTTCATCATCACAATTAGGCTTTCTGTTATAATAGGTTCACTCACCTACAAACCAGCAAGAAGTGCATTTATTGTTTATCCCTGTTTGCATTACTGAAATTAAAGTCAGTGATACACTTTGAAAATCCATATGCTTAAGCCTATGAGTAAAGCAACAAAGGTACCAGTCACTTATGTTACCTGGAAAAGCCGTTAGTGTGTTTAGGGAAGGGAAACAGGAGGTGTTACATGGATACTTTCTGCTGGGCTCTTAAAGAAATAACTTCAACCAAATTTGTTCTTGACTTGATTTTACAAAGGCATGTAGTACCAGTCTTACGAAAAGCCAAATGGTCGAGGTGCTCCGTAAGTCTTTGACATGGCAGTATATAAGATGCGAATAGCTGTAGCACAGACTACAAAATAACCACCAGGCCAAAAAATAGGAGGATTTAAAGGCAATCAAATACATTCATGGGAGGGAAAATGAAGGTGTTGACACAGACTTTGGTTGAGAAGCTCCTGAGTTGCAGGTTGCCAGAACTTGGATGTCTGTAACACAGAACACACACCTGCTTGTCATGGTTGTCGTCTTCCCATGCTGTCCCCCTTGCTGCCTTACCGGCACCTGCTGGAAAGCCCCCAGGACCTCCTGGAGCCTTGTCCTGCTGCAGCACGGATATTCTTACACAACCTAAAGCAACCTGACAGGGTAAATACATTTGATGGACAGCAATTTGTTCAACGTGGATGGCTTGAGGCCACAAGGCTAGCATTTAAGGTAATCTACTGCCATTTGTCATGCTGGAGAAGTGAAAGAAAACAGACATTTCTATAGGTAATACACTCTTTCTTGTGTTGCGGGCTGAACACCACAGGTTTCATTTTCTAGTGGAAGTACTGAAGTCTCCGGTTCTGATATTTTCTAACATAAAACATTTAGAGGGCTAGAAGCAATTAGTCTGTATAGAAGAAATATTGGATATCACTGAAAGAAGAACCATCATGAATAGTCCATTCTGTAAGCTAAGTGAATCCTAGGGGTGATATACTGTGCAAGTAGATGTGTGATTATTCCACAAGAAATATTATATCTTTTAAATGAATTGAAAAGTGAAGTCACCTGGCACCGGAGCAGAACATAATAGCAGTTATTTAACGGATTGAAACAACTCCCATTGAATCACCAGTACTTATCTCCTTTGATGTAAGTAACCCAACCATTGTAAGAGCAGATGTCAGTGACTGTGGATTAAGGAGACTACTGTTGAAAGAGCATGAGTCTCCTGAAGTCAGTGGCTTACTGTTTAATGACGATGAATAATACCAAATGTAGTTATTCTGAAATTGAATCTGTCTCTTCTTAGTCAAAAATATAGGAAAAATCCTGAAGGATGAGACTCTGATGAACTTGTTCCTGACTTCATGACGCTCATGCCAGGATAAACAGCTATGCCTTGGATAATGGCAAGCTTTCAAGCTAACTGACAGCGTAATGGATTGTTGTGAGGTGGCCATGGGATGAAAAAGAAGCCAAGAAATCAGGAAAAAATTGAATTCAGGACTAATTAATACTTTTTTTTCAGTAAAACTTGGAAAGAAATGTAAAAAGTTCATTTTGGATCAATTTAAAATAATGTATTAAAAAAATAAAATCTTTGTTACTTCCAGGATATTTGAAATATTTTTACTTGCAATGATTATGGTGAAATTTTCCTGAGAAAAGGGGCCTACCCCATCTACTGCCTGCTACAAAATCTGCAAGTTGGTGCTTGAGGCCACAAGTTCTGCAGCGGGAGCTTGGTGTAGGGAGTGCAACAGGGTAAGGATTTCCTTTCCTCCTCATCAGGAGGCAAATCAGGAGGCAGGATTAGGACCCAGTCAGCATGGCAGTCCCATTTGTGGTCCTGATACTGCTTTGTGGGGACAGGGTGGCTCTGCCACTGCCACTGGCGTTAGGGCACAGCAGCCACAGCATGGTGAGAAGGACATCTGATGCTTCTTCCCTCCTCAACTAATAGAGAAATATCAGAGTCCCCACAAATGAAGACAGTTTGAGAAGGCTCCTGAGGTAAAATGTAGGGCTTTCTGTTAGAGGGAGACATTGTTTGGTCAGGAATGTGACCTGAGGGGTCAGTCAAATATGAGCCAGGCTCAAGAAGATTTCAGATGATGCAGGGCTAATGCTCGGAGGCCCTGCAAAGCTTGACTTCTTTCACTGTACCTCTGCATCCCCTGACATAATCTGCCAGCCAAAAATAATTAACCTTTCGATCAATCTCGCAGATTGGCACAGCAGAATTGGCAGTGAAATCTGCTTGGCAGCAAGAGTTCTCGTGGAGAACGGCAGGGCTTGTGTTTGTAACTCAGTCGGGTCCTTCCTTCTTCATTTACATTGATGGAAAATATACAAACATGGCATTTTGAATTAACACATAGTCGTTTTCTCCGGATTAATACTGAGGGACTGGTGGGTACTTTTCATGCTGTGTTAGCGAGAGGGATAAACGAGGCCACGCGCACCTTACAGCAGTGCCACAGCAGGGTGGAACCTTAAACAAGATGAAGACACTCATAGGAGGAAAACATCAAGGAAATAGCACCATGACCAGAGAAGCTGTTTTGCAATGCAAATTTCAAAATTTATCAGCATCCAATGGGAAAAAAAAATACAGCTGAGACAGTTATATTAACTGCCTATTGTTATTGTTAGGCTTTTAATTTGCCTTGCAATCTACATCTACTATATTAATTATTAAATGAATAGGCATTTATTGTATTATGTATTAGAGAACAATGTAGTTTTAACTAGCATGGGTGTGCTGTTGTTTTCTAGATTGTCTGTTATTATGGATTGGGCTGGTTGAAGATTTGTTGTTGGACTTCTGTAGGAAAATGCAATTCTCTAACAAAAAGGAAATTAAATATTGGCATGAGGATTAATTATGACTACTAAGTGCTAAATTGGTAAAGGAAGACTTTCAGAAGCTATTTCAGCTGTAGAGATCAGGTGATGTCTCATTAAATACCACAACCTTTAGAAGTAATATGATGGCATAATCACTTAAAAAATACCACAGTGATTAAACATTGTCTTTTTTGCACTGTATTGAGCTCATTTCAGAAGTACAGTAGCACACATCACATTAGAACTATGATCACTTTAAAAACAATCTGTCCTTTTCAATTGTTTACATCTTATGCTGACACCACCCCGCTGTTTTTTTCACACTCCATTGGTTTGCACAGATTATTCAGAGCCTATGTAAAGCAGAATACTCCTGTGTATGGACCTCAACTTAGTACAATCAACTGCATCTGTGAAGAAATTGGCTTCTGGTTGATAGAACCAATCGGAATTTTTCTTCAATGGAAAAGAAAAATTAGTGTGAAAAATCATAATTTTGCCAGTATTATGACTATTTTTGTGTGCCATACAATTCTTTAGCTGAATTATACCACCAAAACCAATGGGGAAGCATCAGATCAGAAATCAGATATTCTTAAGTAGCTCTAAATCAGTGAACAGATACTGTTTTGCAGTACCTTTTTTATGAAATGTAATTTTTTTAATTTTTATTTTAAATTTTTAGATGGCTACCCTAAAGAGGAAATGATTTACAGATGGAGAAAAAATTCAGTGGAGGCTGCGGATCAGAAATCTTGGAGACTCTATCAGTTTGACTTCATGGGTCTGAGAAATACTTCAGAAATTGTGAAAACCTCTGCAGGTAAGAATGATACAAATGGCAGTGCTTGTTTTGGAAAACAAATTATTTCAAAATATTTGTTCCAAGTTTGCTTTTATTCAAGTGCAATTTTATTTCAATGTGTACCAATGTTCAGATTAAAACCTCCAAAGTGCAGGCTTCAAAACTATTGACTTTGTCAAGATTTTGATAACTTCCTTGTCTTTTTCTCTACTCTTCTCGTAATTTCACAAACCAAGGAATAAATGCTAACTTGACATAGCTATTTGTTATATACTTGAAGTTACTATATGATTCTTATTCCTCAGCTAAGTTTATTAAGCCATTCCTGCACTGAGACATATGTTTTCACCATAAATTAAACAGGAATATTTTGAGCATAAAGGTAGGGTGAGTGAAATTAGACACTTTCACTACTAGTTAATCATTCAGCCACAAGTTTGGTATTTTTCTTAATATTTCAAAGGCACTCTTTATTACTCAGCTCATGGATGCCTTTATTAATGACCTTACCAATTGATCGCCGTTAAAATCTACTGATGCCTATTTTATTTCTTCAGAAATCTTACTGTTTCTTATAACAACATCAACATGGGGAAAAAAAGAGAACTGTAAATAGAATACATTATTTGAACTGGATAAATTGTCATAAAATTCACACAATGTCTAAACTTTATACATGACTCTGCAGTAAGCTCCATGATTCCCAGTTGGTAAGTCTTCTCCCAGCTGCAGAAGGAACCTGCTTAGAAGCAACCTTCTGCTTAACTAGTGGTGAATTTTTGAAAAATCCAATTTATGTATTTTTTCAAAATGTAAGCAGAGCTATATTTTGTTATTCTTTTGGAAACACTGTGAATAATAAATAATAATAATAAAAAAATATTAATCTGTGAAACTACTGCTGTTGGGTCATGGCCCACCCACTAACATCAGTGATGTATTCTCAGGACTGGATAGCAGTCTTGATAGCAATGAAAAGACACAAAAGCTTTAGTGAATATTTTGTGCTGGTAGTTTAGCAGAGCAAAATGTTGCAAACAACACACACATAAAACCTCACCTCTGTTATGGATAGAAATCCTTGTAGTCTGTAAGTTTCTCAGGAATGCTAATTTTGCAGGTGAGTCAGCCATAAGTTGAACCAGGAGTTGGTAGATAACAGTCAAGTACCAAACACCAAATCACTAACGTATCCGTGTATGCAGGCATGGAGCTCATTGGAAGGGATAGTATGAATAGGAGAGAAAGCCCTGCTCTTTCTCCTTTGTGCGTATCTGGAGCGATGCTATTCTGAGGTTGCATCAAGAACTGCTAAATATGCACGCAAGATGAATTACTGAGTCGGTCATATTAAGTTGTTGACAGTGTCTTGATAAACAGATCTATTAAACTCTTCCTTTGCACAGGACAAAGCCATTTTTATGGAGGTCTCATTCAAGTGAGTAAACGCTTAATGTGGAACAAGGAAAAATATACTTCCTATGCCCTTTTTGTATGTGCCCAGTTCTTATTAAGATGAGTGAGCTGGCAGTATGTTCTTCCTATTATTGCTATTGCTGCTTCTGCCCTCCCATGTTTATGAGTGCAAAACCCAACAGCAGTGTTGAACTGAACCTACTGGAACCGTCATGACATTTCTGTTCTCCTAAAGACATCACAGTGTCAGAAAGTAGTTGGCAAACTGGAGTTTATTCAAACACTAAAAATAAATCCAAACCGACCCTATCAGGAGGCTGTGGAAACTAACTTGAAAGAAACATTATAAAATGTATGGGTCAGATTGTCAGCTGGGGTTACTAGGTAGAAAAATGAGTTGTGCATATATCCTGGCCAGCAGATGTCTGAAGAGTGGCTCTCATTGAACAAATATATGAAAGACCTGAAAAATAAAACCCTGAGTTTGCACATGGACCTGAATTTACATAGAATAGGCTCTCTGACTGTATTTAGACTATAGTTTAAGGTACTTTCACAGCCAGATTTACTGAACATCAACAGTATTTACTGGCAGGAGCAAACCCAGGGCCAGGACTTAGGAAAACTAATTGGTCCGTTGGAAAACCTTGAGTAGGGAAAATCCTTGCTATAGAGCAAGGATTCCCGAAATGGAGGGAGAGGGACAGGACACAACACACCCAGGACTGTACAATATGTCTCAGAGACAAAATTTAAGGTAATTCTGTGACTACCTGCTGTGAGTGTCTAAGTATATGTGAATGAGTAGAATAAGGAGGTATCTGTGCTGTGGTACATGCCCATATACTGAATAAAAGTAGCCCTGTCCAAGTTTGAGAATTAGGGAACCCCAAGGCCACTGTTCCCTACCACGTGGACAATCTCTGATGAAAGGAGGCAGCAGCTGCTGCCTACAGGTATCCCATCTCCTTTACAGCCACACCATGGGAGCTATAGGCTGTCAAGAAAGAGATGGCAGGTTCTGTCATGGAAGATCTGTGCCATATTTGCACTAAAGCTGCCCAAAGAGGGATGCTGTGCTGGGGATGCCCCTAGGACCTTATGGGTATAGGGTTCCCTCCCTTGACTTTGGGCTGCTCCCCAGAGAGACCAGTTCCCACTGACTAGCCTCTGGGACTGTGTGGGGCCCCTCTGAGCCTTGCGGGAGCCCGTAAAAGCCCAACCAGCCACCATCCCTTCACAGACCCAGAAAGGAAGAGCAGTCGTTGTGGAGAATGCTGTGCAGGGAATCATTCAGAGTAATGAGATGCAGTTGAGAAAAGGAAAGTGGGCAGGATACCAATGGCAGCTTCTTGACAAAGAGAAGTACTAAACATCATCTCTTCACCCCAAGGGAAATTATGGAAACTGCTGTTATACAGGGCATTTAAAAGCAGACTAGGCAAAGTATGAGAAAATGAACTGCAGGGAGCAGTCCTCCACTAGCAGGAGGTGGATTCATAAACCCTAACGTCTTTTTTTGTTTCTGACTTACACCTTTCCGCTGGTTTACGACACTATTACTTCTCACTAAATTGTGCGTTCGTCTATAATGTGAGAGCTGCCACAGTGTTACCTACCTGTGACCAATTCAGGGATGCCTCTTTTAGCTCCTTTTCAGCAGTGTTCTGGCTATAATGAAGAGAGGTCACACTGACCACACGGCAACACACTGATGTTCTTCCAGCATTTGCATAAGCCCTTTCTTGGTAGCAATTTTCACCACAAAATGACTAGATTTAGTACTCAACAGAGTTCTGCTATTTGATATTCTTTCAGTCTTTCCAAACCTTTTGCAGACATCTAAATAACCCTTGTGTTAATCTAGGGCGATTTCAGAGGTACACAAGCAGGAAGCCAGCTGTCAAAAAGACTTTAATCTAAGCAAGATGAGAAATGTTGTCATCTCTTGCCTTGAACCAGCAGTGGCTTAAAGCATTGCCACAGTGGTGTGCTTTACTCTTGCAAGAAGCCTACCCTCTTTTACAATAATCCGGCAGCCAGAGAAAGTTTTCATTGCCATCTGGAAGAAGTGTTCAGCTTTTTCTTGAGGATTTTTTTGAATTTCATGCTAAGATCCAAATACAAACAGATAAATATCTACCATGTGATTACATGGAATACACAGCAGAAATCACTGTGCCGGTGCTGTGGTCATGAACCTTTATCTTGCACCCTAAGTAAGCTCTCGCTGTCAGGTGATACCAAACTAATTCACAAGTACTGAAGAATTCCCCTGTTGCCAGCTGGCAAGATACTTAAATAATACAGCAAGAGCGTTTCTCTTGCTACAATGTCAAATAAGGCTGACAAAGATAATTAAAGTAGAGGGAATACTAAGCCACCTGGCACTGAGCTGTTAAAAAAGGAGCAACTGCATATAGGGAGAAAATTCTCAAATTTTAAAACTGCAGATCAGCCAACAGAAGGGTGGTCAGGAAAACAGGAGAGAGAAAGAGGGAGCACATAATCTGTACAAGCACTCTCTGTGTTTGCAGTAAGCTCCATGTTTCTGAGTCCCAGCCTTTCCAAGTACACTTGGAAAGGGAGGGTAGGGGGGTGAAAAAAAAAAAACAACAAAAAAACCCACAAAAAAACCCCAAAAAAGAATCATGAAGGAATCCACAAGTAAAGCTCGTGGAGTGAGCTGTAGTGTTGCTTGCACTTTCTGCAGACACATCCCCCAGGAAGAGTCTATTCATTCTTTTTAAACCACTCAATTTTTTACACTGCTAGAGAAACACAAAGACCTTGTAGCTACCGAATCTAATTTTCATTTACTTGAAAACTTCTTTGCATCATACAAGTCCTATTTGTGTTCTTCCTCAGATGCCTTTAGCCTGAGAGATTTTTGCAGTCCAAAGGAGCCTTTGCATAAATGAGTTCAAGATAATTCATCAGAAATAGAAAACACCATTAAAGTGCCCTATTTAAAAACTTTAATAGCTGATCATTACAAATGAATCATACAGAACCAGACAGAAAGTACCGTTTCATACATTCTGAATAACCCCCAAGCATCAATACCCAAACCCAATAAATAGCCATAACTACCTCCATAAAAAGGTACACCTTTGCACGCAAACAGTGAATGGGTGACAATTACTGCAGTCTGCCTGTCATATGACTACTAAATTGTGCTTCATATTTAAAATTGCTGTTTCATCAAGTACCTCAGCTTGCATATTGCTCTCAGCCCTATATCACTGGGCTGCTAAGCAAGGTTAGTATCTGTTGTCACAGATTCAGATAAAGCGCTTTGGGACAATGCTAATAACAAGACAACTTAAAGTCCATACTCTGTTGCAGGGGACTCAGTTAATGGCAAGTAAAAAACTACCCTAGAACAAAAAAAGGATGCTTGTCTTTTAAGAAGATGCAAAGATCTGCATAAATAGCTATTGGCAGAAGAAGGGAGGACTAGACATCTTTTTATAGGGAGGCCAAATTTCACTGAGCGAGCCCCATCGAATCAACGGATGGATCAGGCAGAGACAGGCATTAGCTGATGCTCCTTGACTTTGTCGGAAGACCAACACTCTCCCAGAGATTTATCCAGAGGAAAAGATGTTCAAGTGTTTATGTTCATGTAGCTCTTCTACTAGGTGAGCAAAGAGCAGCTGGCTTGAGAAACTGTTTCAAAATCAGTGATTCTGCCTACTTTTTGCTGTTAAAAACTTCCAGGTCACTTAGATGTAGGCACAGAGGGCCCATGATGAGCACCCACACAAGATGAGCCAAGCTGACCAGTGGCAGTACAGGGTCCCACCAGCCGTCCAGCCATCACCCCACAGGTCCATGTCGATGGGGCAGAACGACCACCCAACCCAGACATCAAGTTGGCAAGGCAAGGCCAGGGTTGGCAGCAGGCGGCTAAGCCCCTCAGCCTGGGGAAGGGGTTGCAAGGCGGGGTGGCAGGGAAGGATGGTCAGAGGCTGATCAGGGCAACTGGAGCCTGTTGGTGCACTCACAGCCCTGAAAATGAGTGGAAAAAAATGCACAAGATGCCATAGTTGTTGCATGTGGTTTTGTCTGTGCATGGTTGTTTATAATGATCTGATGCAGTCACACCCTCTACTGTACCAGCTAACTCATCTGAAGACATTTACTTAATGAATATTCATTAAGCTCTTTTGGTTTTTAAAGTCATTGACATTTTTTAATGTCCCACTGAGTCCTGATGGCACATCAGAGAATGCTTGTCATCTTCCCAGTGTGTTCTTCCCAGGACAAATGTGAATCTTGTGGGTTTTTTTTCCTCAAATACGAAATTCAGTGGGATGCAGCACACACTACCTCAGCTGGCTGTGCTGCACAGCCTGTCTTTAACAGATGGCATCCTGGAGCAGATGCGTGGAGACTCATATAAATGCATGGCATCATTTGAAAACAGTGCCTATTTTTACCTAGCTGGCATTGCAGGAGCTTTGCCTCTTTCAGCCAGGGTATCACATAATCTCAAATGCTTTAATGGTTAGGCTTTGATTTACAACCCTCAGCAGACATCTACTCTGGGTTCCCATGATTCCAGACAATGTCCCCTTCTCTTCCAAATATTGTCCCCTCCTCCCCTTATTCTGTCCTGCCTGAGTGCAGAAGGGGAGAAAGAATTTGTGGGTTGTTTTTTTTTTTTGGTTGTCTTTTTCAACCTGGCACGAGTGGTGTGACGGCTGGATTCCAGCATCTCAGGACTTGCTTTCCCTTGATGCCAATATCTTCTGTGTGTCCGGCATTTGTGTGTGGAAAAAGTCTGTCTAACAATTCCCAAAGAGGTAGAACTGAAAATGGTTTTGGTGGGAGAATTCTCCATTGCTCTGCTCTCCAGCTCTTCAGTTCTCACTTCCAGACACAACCCGTTCTCACGGTTGCTGTGTTTTCCTTTGAATCAGGTAGATGTAAGTATCCTCATAGCTGTCCTTGGGTTCTTGAAATTTGTGGTCTGAATTTTAGACCTTGCAAACCTACAAGCTGTGCTTGCATTTGTTCCCAAGGTTCATTAAATCAGGTTTGGGCTTTCAAAAATTTGTTTCTGTCATTTAGAAGAGAATCCTGAGAAGTTAGGAATCGAGCTAAAATCCCATGCTGCTAAAATCCTGTGTTGAGTCTTGAAGCTGAGTGTAAGTTAATTTTTATAGTTGGTAGACGTAACCATACAGGCACAGTTGATGCCTGAGGTGCAACCCTTCACCAGAATCTGTTGGCCCCATCGCATTCCTTTATGCTTTCTCACCTTACCTACACAAACACGCACAAACAACTTCTCAGAGTCCTTGTGCATCTTCTGCCCCAATGGGGCCTCATCCCCAGCAGCTCCAGCATTGCTAACCAGGTACCAGGAATACACCCTTCGAAGTCTTCCTTGCCCAACTCTCCAGCGCCAGTGCTGAGGACACCTCTGCTTGCTACCTTCATGCAGGCAGATGTGCACACCGTACTAGCATTTGCAACCTAGCTTTCACTCGTCTTTTCTTTCTTATCTGTGGATTTCTCCACAACTTTGTCCTTAATTAAATCCATCAGACCCGGTGCAAGAACATAAAATCCTATTTAGGACTTCAAATAGGTTGAAAATGCTACTTGGTACTTGAAAATAATGCCTAGTACTAACCCACAGAACTGACCTATGGCATATATAACGAATTCACTCTCTCACTTTTCCCCTGTTAATTTTTCGTAGTTCATTATGAAGTATGACTCCAATGACACCTTTAAATCCAGAATGTTTATACAGCTTAAAATTACTTTATATGCAGCACCAAATGCACAGCCTGGATTTGAATTGGCTATTATTCTTTGGCTCCTTTCAGAGGAACAGAATAATACGGAAAGTCCTTGCCACTGCAATCATCTCTGGAATGAGGGAATATCGTAGGACTTCTTTTCTGACAGTAAACATCATTTTATATGAAAACAGAAAACTAGCCTGATTTTAAGAAGATTTAGCTATAATCTTTTTGTTGACAGAGTTTTTATCTCTGATACGGTATTTGCAATAAATCAAGTCCCAGTTCAGCAGAGATAATCAACAGTGGCTGTATTGACTTTTAAAAGATATGCACATGTCAAATGATAATTGATCAGAATGAATATTTTGAACAAAACATAGTTTTTCTAAGAGAAATTTCAATTTTTACTTTTAACAGCAGTTCATCTTGCACTGATGTTGTAAACTTCATGTAATAGATTCTGAGAATTTTGCCCTTAGCCACTCAGGTTAGAAATTGAACAGACGATTACAAATAATACTTCTATTAATGTGCTTTCCAATGTTGGTTACAAGTTTGACTGACATTTACGGGAATCAAAACTTTTATATTGCCCTGCAAATCCAGCACTTGTTACAAAAATGTCTCACAAAGCTCATAGTAAGACAGCTTCTGAAGACAGTGATTTATAGCTTGATCAACAGCCTACTACAGTTAGTGGAGGCTTTCCCTGATGCTGGCCTGGGATCAGATCCTGAAACGCAGAAGGCTGGAACTGGCTATTTATATATGACTAACTCTTCAGTCACTAGAAACTAGAGAAAGCTCAGCTTATCGATATACCCGTGGGCTAAGTATAGCATGCTCTAAAAACATGTTTCTTCTTCTGTTTACAAACAGTACAAAAGATAATTAGAAAAAGAGGAGTGGAGAGGATATTATTCCTCTCCATATTTTGTAAGTTTGGAAGAACTGCATATATGACTGGCTTAATTCTTATGCTTTGTCTTGCGGAGATAAATGCTTAGTGTCCTTTGTATAGGCCCTACTGCTGCAAATGGCGAGAGAGATTAGAAATAAAGTGTCTTTACTTTATGGTAAAAGCAAAAATAAAAAAAAAAAATAGACATTGGAAGACTCGGAGGTGGGTATTGGCCTGCATTTTTTTCTTAAGGTAAAATTTCAATAAGAAGCTATTTCTCCCTTAAAAAATACCCAGTTGTCCTCATTAAAGGACCTCAGGTTCTCCTTTGTGAAGATTTTCATCTTAATGGACGAAAATATGGATGTATGGAAAAAAACCGCACAATCTTTTTCCATAAGGTTTTCTTCAGCTGAGGTTTTTATCTGATAAATCCATATTTTGGAAGTTTTGTATGTGTCTAACTTTAAGAGGTTCTTGAATCAATGTCCTCATTCACTCATCCATTAGCAATGGAAAATTATTTTGGTTCCTTACTTCAAAAGAACACAGTTGTGAATTTTTCATAGCAACAGAGGCCTTCCTAGCAGCAACTTCTCCTCATCTGCACTTTTTCCTGCCCAATTTAGATGACACCGTGGTAAGCTGCTGGCTTTCATGGATTCATTCTGAGATGCCCAGCTCCCCTACTTGCTGCAGAGAGCCGTGGCAAAATTGGGTCTGTGAGGATGATTGTGTGGCCAGGGAATGCTAAGTGAGAATTTGCACTGCCGTGTGCATGATAGCCAGGCCCTTAGGAGTCCAACCCTTGGTCTACAGGACTACGTTTATAAAGGCGGTAAACAGCAAGCTGCCTGTGGTGGCAAAAGCAGTAGGGAGGGAGGGAAGTATTTCCATAGAAGAGACACCATGACTGCAGTCAGAATGGCTTTGCATGTGTCTTTAATACACAAGATACAAAGCAGAACTGGATTGATAAATTGTATTTACTTCTAAAAAGGTACACAGTGTAGACAGAATATTTTGACTCAAATTGCGAAAGATGCCTCGAGATTTTCTGACCTACAGGGCAGATTGATGGTGGAATTTCTGGTATTAATGTCACCACAATGGGGGTGGAAAGACCTGTAGGAACTGTGAGCCTCTTTGCATTTATACAGCTGAGAACAAGTTTCAAGACTCTTGCTATTCCAGCACCTCCGTCTTTTTTTCCTACTTCTGTGGAAGTACTGCTGTGTCATTACACCACTGTAATGGTGATTTATGGTTGACTCAATCAAAAGTTTTATATTAATGCAAACTGTGAAGGTTTGGCCTTTGCCCAGGATTCCTACAATGTTATCTGAAAGTCTTTCACAAGCAGCAATTGTACTTAATTTAAAACTCACAGTATTGCACAGGATATTTTATATTTTATTCACTGCTGAATCTACAATCTTAATGAGAATTTTAACATACAGAATGGGGCGACTATTCACATGTCGCGGAAAGGTGCTAAATGTCTTTTTAGATTTTAATTTGCCATACCTTAGAAAACGTGCAGCACAGATTAGTTACATGCTAGAAAGATCTCTCTAAATTTTGGCCTTACTCTTTCACGTTGGAGTCATGTTTCCCAATTTCTTCCACGGGGTCTTAGAGGCTCTTTGCCTCTAGGACCCTTTTCTGCAGCTAATGTTCACAACATTTAGGTCCTGTTCATAATAATAACAACTCCATTTCAGTCAACACCTTCTGCTTCCTAGTTACCCTGGCAAGAACCAAAATCTCTTCTATGATTAGTTGCCTGATGCTGGATTTATCCACCACTTACTGAAGCCAATATGCACCTCACCATTACCTGCCAGAGAGTCTGAGAAGAGTGAGCTGCACTGTCAGGTCGCAAAGGAAATGGTACAGTACAAGTATAAGTGTTTAGCAAGTTCTCAAATCTTCCAGCAAATGCAACCAAAGTAATGATATAGGATAACATGAGAGAGCATTCCAGAAATGTAAGGAAGCCTGCCATGACCAGGGCTACCACAGCATCCCACGGAGAACCAGAGGTGAACCCTTGGCAGTTGGGTGCAGCAGTCTGGCCACTGCCAGACAGAAATCTGGGCTGGCATCAGTCATGATTGATTGCGGTGTTTACAAAATAATTTTGGCAGAAGACACCACGCAGACTGTCATTCATTACATCAGAGAAAGGTAATCATAGTCAACTTGAGACAAACTGAAGGTATGGATTAAAGTTTCATTGCTTCATAGAAGTAAAATATCTAATCCCAAGAGTAGAGGAAGGTGGTATTAGGACAAGGATCTCAAAACACTCTCGTGTCTTTTACTAAGTTCTGCTGATGTCCTTGTACTTCTGAAAAGATGAATCCTTTTGAATATGTCACCGTCTCGTATGAGCCTTGCAAGTGAGTCAGTTATATAAAACAGTGGTAGAACTATAATAGTAGTCAATATCCCTATATAGGATATTTCTGCATGATAGCAGGGCATTTTCTTGTATGCCTCTCTTTCAAAACCTTTCACTGTTTCTCAGAATTTACCATCTTGTATTTATCCTCAGCGGAGAGGAAAATTAAAATTTTCATTCTGACACAGCCCCTAAAGACTGGCATTTGGGAGACTACATTTAGCTATGCTGAAGATCTAGGTTGCTCCCCAATGCAAAGGTTTCACAATACTATCTACATTATATTTCTTTAACAGAAACAGTCCACAGCTACTCTTGTTTTAGGTGTCTGCAACTGCAGTAAATTCCCTTAAGCTTGTACAAATCTTTCAAGTGTGTCTTGGACCTGGGGACACCCGCTTCCAGCATCCCTCCCCCCCCAGAAAAAGTCTATGTGCAGTGTTGTACCAAAGGAGAACAGTTTATTTTTAGGTGAGTATAAAATACAGATTTTCATCTGAGAAGTACGGAACCACCACCCACATTCTAATTCGAGTCAGTATCAAAGTTAATTGCAGACCTCCTACAAGTAGGAGCAGTTAGAGTGAAAAAACATCTGAAGAGTTTTCTGTTCTTCATGTACACAGCTTCGGGCATGTCTTTTGCATATTATAAACAGTGTGCCAAATTATTCCTTTAATGCTATTGGCTCAAAACAGAAATTTTCTTAGAATAATGAAGTAGGAGAATCACAGAAGAATTAAAAAGCGGCTTGAAGAGAAAAAAAATATGCATCTTATACATCGTTCACTAGACACAGGTTGCTATGAAGCACATAAAGATGTTGAAAGTGTATTGAAATTCCCATACATCTTCCTAATGTAGTAGGACACCTGTCAAAATAATGCAAATCTGTAGGCAAACCTGAAGCCAAATATGCAGATCATAGTTTTAATTTGTTTTGGTCCAATTTGGTTTGTATTTATCTCCATCTAGTCAATTTTTTAATAAGGATACCTCCCAGAAAAAAAATACAGTTACAGAAATGTCTATTAATATAAAACATTGATTAAAATGTCTGTTCTAATAATACCAATTTACACACTCCCTTTCCAAACTCTGTCTTTTATCCCTATTCTTCCATTCCTTCACTGAGAGAGAGCTGCTCTGTTTGTTTTTCTAAAGGAAAGGAGGAAAACTTGGTAAATGTTGCCTGTGTTAACACAATAGATAAAGACAGAAGCACATTCAAATGTGTAGAAAACCTTATTGCAGCTTATTCTTAATTATATGAATAGAGAGATTAATTTCTAAGGACACATCCTGAGCAGCACGTCTGAAAAAAATCAGTCCCTGGACAGGTTTCCCCATTGCCTGCAAGGATCCCCTCAGCAAATTCTGACCTTCATGTCACCCCTGCCTTACACACCTGGAATTATTTTATTTTTTTTAAAACTCAAGCTGCCTCCAAGCCGTGTCCTCTCCTGGGACGGGCATCATCAGAAACCTTCAAGGAGCAATCCTGGGGTATCTTTTCTGCTTGAAGTCGTCAGAAAAATTGAAGCAGGAAAGCAGAACGGTGCGGTGGGACCATCCCCTTTGCAATGAAGTGCATCCTTGAAGAGTACTCTCAGTACCGGGCTGATGAAAGCTCCCTCCATCACCCTCAGGGAACACTAACAAAGGTGCAGAGCTGACCTTTAGCTTCCTCTAGCAGCAAATAAAGTAGCTGGAAGCTGTTTTGTTTTTGACATTCTGCACTGTGACTTACAGGTGTAGAAAGTTGGGGTTTAGCCGTGTCACCCGAGATAACAGAAGCCCCTTTAGCTCAGCGGTAGGCTCGCAACTCATTTCAGGCCAAGGCCTATTGCAAATGGTGCTTAATCCCATCCTCTAACAGCATGCGTTTAAAAATCAGATCCATGGTGAGATGCACAGAGAAGAGGATTACAGGATGCTAATAAATACCCTATCATCTAGGAATCGAGGATTTCTTAAAACATAATATGAAGTTTTCCCATTGTCACAACCTTAAAATAAAACTGCACCTTAAACAGATTTAATTTCTTTGTGCAAATTGACCTGACAATTTTATGGCAAAAAAACTTCTTAGGACAGGGGAGCTCCAGACAAGTTTACAAATCATAGCAAACATTAAATTTTTCATTGCTCCTGTTTTCAGTAACTTCTGATTGTCTTTGATATTGAACTGCCAATATACCCCTTTTTTGGCCTATACTCAAAACGATTTCTAAAATAGGAGCACTGCTGGCAGTTGTTCTACATCCAGTCTCAGTCATCCTGAGGAAAGAAGAATTTACTCTTGTAGTTCTATCAGAGATCGAACCAACAATAACATCCTGAAACAGTTTCAATCCTACTCATACCCTATTAAGCATTGCATTTTAAGGTAATTTGTGAACATTTTCTTGCAGTTCCCAAATTCATACATAAATGCCCATTTTCGTCCACTGCTTCCCAAAGTGTTTAACAAATAGACAAGAAAAAAATGAGATCTCAAGCATTGCAACTTCTGGAAGTAATAATTTCTTGAAGAATATTGTAAATGTAACTTTGCATACTTAGGGACAATCAGAGTTTCTACTGATGAAAAAAAAAAGAATTTTGAAGTCTGCAGTCCTCCATTTTCTTGAGGTAATCTCTCTTTGAGTGTAAGATTTTTGTGCAACCCTATAATTAGTATTTGGAAGTGTTTTTTTTAGTACTGATACTGGCTCAAAAAAAAAAAAGACAGAAAATTAATTTATTGTCTGCTTATTGTAAGCTTCCAGCTGATCCCATAAAGTAGATGTAAGCTGCTGTTACCATTTTCAGCTTTTCTTCAGAAAGTTACTCTGGAAGGCAGTGACAACGAAGTAATTTTAGCATTATGTATTTCAGAAATGCCTTCATCTCATATTGTGTCATCTGAATTTCTGTAAGTAAAGAAGGCCGTAAGTCATTCCAGTGTAGAGTTGAGTAAGAAAATGAAAAGAATAATGTTGGAGATTTTTTCATTGCATTCATGTTTTCGATTCATGTAACTCATAAATCTTTGAGTACATTATCACCAGGTTTTGCCATTTTTGTTACTTTGCTTTTGCTTTATTCTTAAAGTCATTTGTTATTCTCCCATTTAGGAAAACTGTCATCCAATTAAAGCACAGCCAATGCAGTTTCAGTTAATATATCATAAAGGGATTTTTAATAATTTTATTGTTAAGTTATTTATGGAAGCTATTCAACAAATACTAAACAAATAACAAAAAATCCAGTTGGCAATATTCAAGGTCAGTTTGAGAATATGTTAATCAAAAAGGGGATGAAGTCTTCTTTAGCCCATCACATTTCTTAATTATAGTCTTAAAATTTTAGTCATAGAATCATAGAATAATAAAATGGTTCAGGTTGGAAGGGACCTTAAAGATCATCTAGTTCCAACCCCCTATCATGGGATAGGGTTGAACAAAAGTACAGTTTATAGATCCTGGTATTGGATCAAAACTACCACAGACACTAAATAATCTCACTGTGCTGATTTATATGTGGTCAAAAATGTTGGGTTATCTCTGCTTTGACCAGTTTTATGCCAGTTCCTCTCCAAGATGTCAAAGCCAGCTTACCTTTCCACACCTAGTCTTCAGGCGTCTTTGCTTGTTTATTTTTTTTTCCTTCCCACTTTTTTATCCCAAAAAACATTTTCTCTCAGTACTGCTGTCTTTCTTTTAAGGCGTGTTTGGGGCTTTCCTTTTACTTTCATTTGAACACATGTTGGAGTAAGACCTTTATTCTTTTTTGTCCATTTGCTCCAGACCTTTTGCCATTCTTTCCCTATGCAGAGGCATGACACCATCACCACGAGAGCCATGCACGTTCTCCTCATTCTATTTGCCACCCTCCAAACTGGGCATAGACAGGCAATGGGTTTAATAGGGCTCTGGAGTGTTCAGTATCCCTTACTGGCAACACATCTGCATTTCTCCCTCCACTTTGCATTGATTCTGCAGTGGACAAAGCTGTTAATGTAATGATTGAGCAAACTACAGCACACGGAATGACTTAGACGCATTTTCGATTTGTAGTGAATTTTTATCTTAAGAAAAACAGCTCAGTGGCTATTGCACTAGGCAAAATTACAGGATTGTGTTAACTCTGAAAGAATTTATGGGCATGGACAAAGAAATTCAATAAGCCTAATTCCCTTTACCTTAGAGAGAGTTTCTGCTGTAGAAGGAAAAGATAGACAAAAGCAGAACAAAGTAAGTTTTGCACAAGATCATTAAATGTTCATCAAAGCGAGAAGCAAAGGTGAAATGAACTGCCCATAAACACAAGTATTCAACAAAGCCAGAAATTGACTCTAGCTTTAGTAATCCCTATTTGTTTACCAGGTTTCTTCAGAAAGCAATCAGAAGACATCCTAGTGAGGAGTTAAGATTCAGTGGCATTATGCATCATGAAAGGTTTTCCCTCTTCCAAAGGAGAAATTCTCTTTTCCTTAATTACCTGACCAGTCCCCAGTCCTCTTCTGAAGGGGAACTGTGATCATGGGGTTACTGCTGGTCTGAATCAGAAGTGACTCAAACTACTCACAATTTGACAATAGATAAAAATAGCAATATTTCAACCTGATTCGCTTTCCTTGGTGTATTTTGTTTTCCCCTTGTCTGCCCTTCTGCCCTGTTCCCCACCACTTCATATTATGAGATGTACAGTTAGGAACACTGGATTTTTAAATCACTTCCTCTCAAAAAGAAAAATCAAACCTATTTTGAAAGGGTTGCATTAGAAAGTGAACTTTTAAAGGTTTTCTTCCCTCCACTTTTTCTTTTTTTCTTTTTCTTTTTTCTTTTTTTTTATTTTTGTCTTTGAACACCTGCAGCTTTTTATGCTGTAAAATCAATTTGGCAAACTGCTTAAGGTGGATGTTGTCTTGTATGTTCACACTACTTGTACGGACCTTTGTGGAATATGATCTGTAGATAGGTATGTGTTATAGGAAGACCACTAAAATCAGGAAAACAAGAATAAACAGAGGAGATGGGGTACGTGTTCTCATCTCCCTTGAATCTAGTGTGGTAACTTAGATCGGTTTAAGGGGGATGTAAAAATAACAGCCAATTGGAATGTAATATTTAAATTATTTTACCAGAATTTACATGACTTCATAAAAAGGCAAGAGAGCATTCTAACTATATAGAATTTAAATGTACCGATTTCCTACTATAGATGCATTTATGCCATTTTTTTACTGCAAAAACTGAACATGAAGTGATCTACATAATTGGAGACTGAAGGAAGAAATAGGGAGAGGAACGATTTACTTGTTCAGCTATCATAAATGAACTTTGAGATTTGCATTTAGTTCCAGTTAAATATGCTTAAAGAAAAGAGAAAGAAAAAACAAAACAAAACAAACAAAAAAACCCCAAATAAACCCCAAAACCAAAACCCAGGAAAACCTCTTTATAAGTGTCTGTGGAATTAAACATGTACTGTTTTTATTGATGATAAAACGCAGTTTTCTCCCTCTGCAATTCCACGTAAATGCAGCCTCAAGCATTAGTATTACAGGGTCTCTGATGATTTCCAGCTTTGATTTTCTGATTCAGAGTTTTCACTAAGTTGACAACCTTAGCATTAATAATGAAAAGTGGTAGTTTTATTAATCAAACATGTTCAGCCACCCAAACATGATTAAAACTTGATATAATCTTATAGTGGAAATGCTTAAGCACCTGGAAATATTTTCATGAAATATTGATTTAATGGTAAGTGAAGTGTTGAGAAGATGTCTAGCCCTCTGCTCCTTTTTTCTTTAAATATGTAATCCAACAATATAAATCATAAACAGGCCTGCCCTGACATTTATAAGACTATGGTCCAGTCTCCTGCCTGTCCATTTAAGTAGCTAAATTCTAAGCAGTTTTGGTCTTAATATTCTTGGACTTAAATATTCTTTTTAATGCTTTGGTTTGTGCTTCCAAAAGATTTCACCCTAAAAGTAAAACAAGAAAGGGTTGAAATAATACAAAATTGTGGAAATAGACTTATACTGAAATAAATAATTTTGAGGAAGAGGGCTAGTTAAGTTTAAAATATCCTCACTCCACCAGTGTGAGGTCACCCTGTGAGTTAAGGCATGCAAGGAAGAGCTTGTCCTTAGAGTTAATAAATCCAGCATGACAGCTTTCCAGGGAAAATACCTTGCCTCACTCTGTGTTTGAAAAGTTTGTGGGCTCAGTCCAGGCTCCCTCTGGCCAGGAGATCACACTCAAGGAGAAACATAAAAATGCCCTGTAAGTCCAGGAGGAAAGGAATCCTCTTTTCCAGGTCATCTTTTTCTCCAAACTTAATTAATCTAAAAGCATGCCTCATTTGGTGATTTTGCCGCATTACTGTTTGGAGTTCATTAATAAATGCATTAAACAGTCTTAAAGTTTCCAAGAGAAGACAGAGATGGGAAGTGATGAGAAACTGGAAGCTCGGATCAGGGGCTGGAACTGGTGGGACAAGGGCATTAATACCCAGGGAGAGGCGAAGTGGGAAAGACGGGATTACAAGCCCTTGAGAAGAGGAAAATTAAAAACAGAGAAGGAGCTTGGGGAAGGCTGGACAAGAAAACTTCTGTTGTAGGAAAAGGAGCCATGAAGCATCGGAAAGACTGGGGCACAGGGGAAAGGGAGATGGCAGGAATGAGGAGGCTGGGACTGGGATGAGAAGCTGGTGAACTCGTGCTGCAGATGATTGCATAAACCAGCTAGAAAGTCAGAGCTGTGAATGAGAAAAGGCTTTGGACAGATGCAGAATATATTAAGCTTGGTGGAAAGACTACATTGCTGTTCAGAGCCTGGAAGGGAGTCCAAGACCCTCAGATCTCACCAATTCTCTGCTGCCAACAAAATGTTTATGAACCCATGGCAAAATGTCTGTGTTTAGTCCTTTTCTGGAATTGGGTGCTAAATGATCATAGACGGTATCAGTCACTGCGCTCAGGTATCCATAGGGCTACAGGTGGCCTGCAAATAAAGTAAAGAAAGAAAATGTTCAGGAGGATCTTTTTCAATCAGGAAGTGGATAGATTCAATAGAGGCCATTAAATCTAGCAAAACTTTGGATGAAAATCAAGAAATGAAGCTGCTTATGTTTTAACAAACAAACAAACAACCTCCTAAATGAAAGAACCACAAAGCTGTGACCATTTTGGCTTTTGTCATTCATTGTTATCTGGAAGGAACTGCCAAAAATGTAATATTCCCTGTTGGTAGGGCTTCAGCCTTTGTGAGACTTGATAGGCTCCTGCAGGGAAAATCAAGGCAGTCTCTGTTAAGAATGAACTGCTCTGTGCTGAAAGACTCCTGCAGAACACAGGGAACAAAAAAAGAAGGTTTCAGTTCTTAACATTGTAGTCTGATGGTTTTGGCGTGAACCTGTTTAAAGAATTACCCTATATAATCACTGCAAGAGAGAACCTGAAGAGCGTCATTTAGCAGGACAGGCCAACATAAGAGAATGGCACTTTTCTTCAAAAAAGTTTTACAAGGGAAAAGATGTACAACAACTGAAAAGGGAACATGCCAGAATTAGAACTTTAGATTTAGTTTTAGATTTAGAGCTGTTCTTGCTTATAACCATCCAATTTTATTACATTAGAAATATCATGGGTAGATTAGGAGCTTCAGATTCTGGACTGCCTGTCTGTAGTAAGCAATAATCCTGATTATCTTGGCCTCCACTTCATCTTTTTTTTTTTCTTTTCCAGTCTCTGAATTATTATGGGGCTGTATAGAAATCCATTCAAGGATGGAGTAGATGTAAGACTATCAATTATTGTTGAAGTTCATTACTGCAAGATTGAGAGGGTGAGATGGCAAGGAACAATATATACACCAAGTTTAACCAAATCACAATTTTAGAATCTTGAGCTGCTAACCTCATATATTGCTTCAGTACTAAGAGTTATCTTTTATGTTTATGTATTCTCGCATCTATGGAACCGTATCAGAAATGTTTTTATAATACCGTCTACTATATTAAATTGTCTAGGCCTTGATTAAAACCACCTAAAATTAATAATTCATGGATAGTATCATAAAAGATATCATGAGAATAGAAAGATATTTCTGAGTGCTCATGGGAACTAATTATGTTTGCCATTTCTGATGGAGACATACACGTTATCTTGCAAGAGTACAGGTCACTGGCTGGTATTTAGAAGACAGCATTATTCATCGGTCCCATTGGCTTCATCAAAAAGCTGTGTTTAATGATTATTTTAAAGAACAAATTGCATTTTCTGACATTAAAAATCAATGTATAGAAAACTCTTGAAGTGATAATTTCCAAAGCAATTCATAGACTAAGAGGAAGTATGCTAGAGGAAAAAAAAAAGTGTGATAGGTTGAGGCGGAGCAAAATTGTATGTATCTCTTTGTTTAAAGATGGAAAAGAATCATAATAAAGAAATAATGAAACAGAAATCAGGACTGCCTGAGGATAGGTAGCTCCAGATGAAATAAACCAGGTAGAAGAAGGTTGATTCAAGGAGAAAAGCAAGGACGAAGTGGTTAGAGATTTCATAATTGAATTAATTTGAAGATATTCTCAAAATAAAAAGGCTTGGGGTTTTTTTTTTCAGTATTGTAGTTAATTTAATGTGCTGTTTCCAATATAGCCAAAGCAATTAGCTTATGTCAATCATTAATTACAGTACTCACCAAAAATAACAGTTTGAATCAAACCAGGTTATGAATCGTACTGAGAAATCTTTAACCAGTGGAACAACTTTCTTCTCTTTTTTTTAGGGTAATCTCTCTGAAAGCTCTGAAAGTAAAGAGCTTCAAGGCTGCCTTATTGTTTGCCAAAGTTCAGTTCTGAATACATTTTCACAGATGACCCATGCATCCCTAAAAACTTGGGGAAATGCTGACCAAATGCAGCTGAACATAAAGAAATAAAAACTCAAGGCAGTGCTTATAGGTGATCTGTCATTTTCAATTTGGTATTTTGGTATGTATCAGTATGGGTTGTCCTTGTGCTAAAAATACATTTAAATATTAATGGAAAAGCAACCTACTTGCATCACAAGTGATTCTTCAGGCTTTTCCAAGCATTTCAGTTTTACCAATCTCTCCTATTCGTTTTCTGACAGTTTAAGGAGGTTACATCTGCCGTTAGCATCTCATTAACATTTTATTTATGTACAAACACCCAAAGTTTGCCATAACTGGTTGGTAGTGCCATAGAAACCTGATTCCAGGGGCTAAACCATGTAGGGGTTTAGCATAATAACCTTTTACCTGAGCAGGGCACAAGTGTGTTTATTCCCATTATTCCTATTGCAAACCTACTGCACAGCCTGGTACAAATTGGAGATAATGCACAGCAGAGGTCTAGATGTAGAATAAAATTACCGGTAGTCAAGCCTCAAATTGTGTAGTCAAAGAAAGAACACACTGAGGGAAAACTAATCTTAATATCCCAATACTCAAGCTGTTTGCCTAAAGTATTAAGTCTCACATGGAGCATCTTGTCATATTCAGGCTCACCAGTAAATGGAACAGTAATTGATCAGTGGTAACTCGTTCCAGAAGGCACTTCTCATTCAATAAGGTATAATCTGCACATAGGAATAGGCTCTCTTTGTAAAGAGCAGTAACGGGGGGGCGGAGGGGGGAAGGAAGGAGAAAGAGGGATAGGCACAATGTTTTGTTCCTTCCCCAGGGTTTTGGGGTTTTTTTTGAAAGCACTTTTTACTGGAACAAATGTACACAGCAAACTTTACTCCTTGCTGACAGAAACTCCTTGAGCACCTATTTACACGGTGCCAACCTCTATCCTAGGCTACTCTCATGCCCTTCTTAAATGTTGTATGTGCTGCAAATCACTGAACTGCTAAAGGCTAGTGTTCAGTAAGCAAGTGCTGACAGCACAGATTCAGCCATAGCACTTGGTTACAGCACCCTTCAGAGAGTGAAATTTAAGACTAGTCTTCCTCAAGCTGACTCTTTTGATGCCTGCTAATGTCATGAATGCTCCTTATCCAATAACAACGGCTCAGGCAGTGATCGATACGAAGCACATTTTATTTAAAAATTCTTGCAAGAATGGGTGTCCCAGCAAGCAGGCACACCTGCATTCCTGAAATAACTTCTTTTTATTCCCTATTCCCGGCCAAAGTTTCCTTTCCTTGTTTCTGCATTGGCTAGGTACTTCAGGGTTTACAGCATATGCGATTTGCCTAAAACTATTTACATTTGCTCCGCCTCTGTTTACTTCTCCCCATCATCCCTCCTAAACCCTTTACTTCACCTGTTTATTTCTTCTCTTTTTTGGTAATGTTACCCACGGTTGCCAGTCTCAGTTAAACATTCATTCTCCCATTAAACCGGTATAGACTGGTTTCTCCTTTGTCTAAGGGATGAGCATTCTTGCGTGTGTCCTGGTAAGTCTTTGTATTGTTAATCATTCCCTAGCTACATCATTGCAGACTGGCCAAGTTGTTCCTCTGCAAAAAAAATACTTAAATTTTTCTTACACTAAGCATCATGAATATTAATTGTCTTGCTGAGACCTGTGACCAACCTTTGTAAATAAGGTACTTCATTCTCCAATCTGTCTGGTGGTTCCTAAAATCAGTAGTGTTGTTGGGGAGAAATATGAAAAACTTGTTCATGCTTCTTTCCCAAAGTAGACTGTTACTCAGCTACCTTTTAGGCAAAGTAGGTCTCAAATGTGATGGCTGTTCTGTATATGGTCCATTTGCAAAGGTGTGTGTGCTATTTAAATGGGACCCTAACTATTTGTGAATTTCCCACTTTTCCTTCTCACAGGGCTGAATCATATCTCCCTAGCTGGTTATTTCTAACCTGTTACCATTTTCTGCATGTGGTATTTTCTCCCTGGTTTGCATTCAGATTCATCTGTGGAAGCAAAGCACAAGGCAAAGAGACTGCTGGCTATGAAAAAAAAAAACAAAAATCAGAGGCTTAAATTAAGACTGCCAGTGAATTTTTTTGACTGCCCCTTGGGTACCTCATTAAACATTTATGCGATCCTAAGACCTTCAGAAATGGAAACATGCCTACACTTTCTTCTTCAGAAGACTTAATTTGAGTGAAATGTAAATAATGTAGGTCCCATACTCTTTTCATTAGATGACCAGTACTGACAAAATTCTGTTTGCATATGTAAAATTAACGTACACGGGAGAAAACCCTCAAAAGTGTCTGTTGGCCAGTCTGTGGAGTGCACAGAGTCATGAGGGACCTTGCATGCTGTGGATGCCTAGTAGCAGTGGTCCCAAAGTGATGCCATTAAGATTGGCAATCCATCAGTATTAGCAAGGCATTCATATAGTTGCAACATGGACTGCAACGCTTCGAGCCTGTCTCATGCTCATCCAATTACCTTGTAAATATGTGGCATAAGTGACTTAGAAACCTGTACCTCATTGATTTGCAATAGAGAAAAGCGCTTTTGAAAGTGCTACAACTAATACTTAGGCCGCAGTCCTCTAGAGTTCACACCTAGTCATTCAATGGAAGCAGGGCACGGTTACAAGTCGCAGGCCTGCAAGGGCCAGCAACGAAGGCTGTTCATGCAGAAACAAGCCGTGCCACCAGACGTACGCAGGAATGACGAACTGCCAGCCTCCAGCCTTTCCATAGTTATTCTGTTCCACCGGTGTAGCTCTTCAAATTTTTAGCTGAGTCCTTTCACATGAATGAAACAGATTTGGCCCTTTAAATCAAACGTGCATGAAAACTTAGTGTTTTAAAAACATTTGGGGAAAAAATAAATCACACGCTCTGCTGTTTGCTTCTATGTGCAGACTGGAGCTTCATCCAACACAGTAGCACGGTCATTAAATACTTAACAACTGAACAGATTCTCCCATATTTAGCCACTCCCAATTCGTTCTCTTATAAATAGTTGGTTGAAGTTGCTGAATTTCAAAAGTCTTTGTACTGTTACAGTCAGAATTCATCTTATGTTCCCTTTAATTTGCACATATCTGACATACAATCCTCTTCACACAGTGCCATTTGAATAAGTGGTTAATGATGATTCATAGGTTGAAGTACAGAAGGCCACTCCACTCCCCCCAAAACTCATACATTTTTAGGTAATTGCATGGGTATTTGCAGTTGAGGAAAACTGGAACCTATAAAGTAATAATCAAAGATGTTACCGTATGCTCTTAAAAAAGTTAGCATAGTTGCAAAATAAACCCATAGTTTGGTCATTACACAGAACTGCTTTTCATTTGCCAAGAACTAATTAACTTCTGGCATCAATGGATGTTGATATCTTCCTGCACTATAGTTGCTCCACTCTACAATTAACTATGAACTGTGAATGAAACATCACCTCCGTGTCACTGAACCACTGACCTTGCTCATCCCTTTCTTCAGAATTTTACAGGAGTCCTTTCTTCTCTCTGCAGTTCTTTGTGGTCACTCTTACTATTCTAGATCATGCAGGAAAAACACAGAAAGACATGTAGGCTCTTGCGCAGGACTGAAGAGAAGGATTAAAAGGTGTTACTGAAAGGTGTTCAGGGAAAACAGCTCTATGTCTTCGTTTGCAACAGGATAGCATTTTTCTGACAGTGTGTAATTTAACAGAAGCCCCTTAAAAATTCAGTGCGTGGTATTCTCCTGTTATTTAAATATTTCACACTGCAGTATATCAGATAAAGAGAATTCATCAATACGCAAAAAACAATTCATAAACAAGGCATCCCTATTGCCAGCAAGGGATGCAATATCAAAACAGCAAGGAGAGCAATATTAACAGACTTGGGCTAAATCTCTGTTTTGATGTCTTTAACAATTATGAGTGAACACTATTGGCAGGTTAAAGCCAAGTTTATCGCCAGTTGAACTCAAAGAAGGAAATACTTTTGATGAAAAGTAGTGGAGGTCTGAGTATGGAGTTCAGGAATAAAAAATATTACTCATAAATAGAGATGAACAGCTGAGAAGCAGTTGGATTTGGATGCAATTTACGCTGGCTTTTTCATTTGTCACAAAGGAACTGGGAAGTACCAAACAGACTGATGAGGTGATCCAGGAGGGCAGTACACTAAAGAAAAAGGGCTAGTAGAAATCAGGAAAAAAAAAAAAAGAGCATTTATGTAGCACAGAATTAATTTATTAACAGCACATTACAATGAAGGCATTAGGGGATGTGAAGGAAAAAACATTTCATGAATACCAGAGATACAAGCTAGGGAAATTAAAAAAGGCAGTAGGGGTGGCTTGTTTATGAATACACATTTGAAAAGGTGATATCAGTGAAATATGAAGAAACAAAATAGTCATTGTTGGTCATGTAAGAAGGACTGATAATAATCTAGTTAAAAAGGCTTGAGTAGGCAAAGAAGGAGGTAAAATGACACCCAAACATAAGTGGCATTACCTTTTTCCAGTTGTCAAATGTATTGGAAGTAAATAAGCATGAATGCATATGGATCAATTTTTTTCTTTATTCTACCAAATAAAACAGCAAATAGAATGCAAGCTTGCATCTGTTACAGACTGCCAAATAGCTCTGGAGAAAAACAAAATACATCCACCTATAATGTGAAGTGAAAAATAGCTGTGCCTGAAGGACTATGATACAAAACTCCTTTTGCAAATACCTTGGAATTTCTTGACCTTACTCTTTACAATTTCTTAACTAAAAAACGCATGGTCTGTAGCTTGCAGGAATTTGGTGTGAGATAGAAAGTTAGAGTGTAAAAGATAAACTATTATAGGTTTTTTGAATGCAAGTAGTCACTTACTGGTTTTATGTGTGGAAAACAGAACACAATTTAAGAAGGATGCGAAGGTCCTTGAATGCATCCAGAGGAGGGCAGCAAAGCTGGTGAAAGAGCTGGAAGGAATGTCTTATGGGCAGTGGCTGAGAACTCAGGGTTTGTCAAGTTTGGAGAAATAGACTCTGAGGGTCGACCTCATTGCTCCGTACAGCTTCCGGAGGAGGGGAAGTGGAGAGGGAGGTGATAGGACGCATGGGAACGGTTCAGAGCTGCTCCAGGGGAGGTTTAGACTGAATATTAGGAAGCATTTCTTTACTGAGAGGGTGGTCAAACACTGGAACAGGCTTCCTAGAGAGGTGGTCGATGCCCCAAGCCTGTCAGTGTCTAAGAGGCATTTGGGCAATGCGTTAACTTTTGGTCAGCCTTGAATTGGTCAGGCAGTGGGACTAAATGATAGTTGTAGGTCCTTTTCATTTGAACTATTCTCTTCTCTTCTCTTCTCTTCTCTTCTCTTCTCTTCTCTTCTCTTCTCTTCTCTTCTCTTCTCTTCTCTTCTCTTCTATTCCATCCCATCCCATCCCATCCCATCCCATCCCATCCTATCCTATCCTATCCTATCCTATCCTATCCTATCCTATCCTATCCTATCCTATCCTATCCTATCCTATCCTATCCTAATGTTACCAGCCACTTCCCCAGCAACAAGCCCTTCATAAAATCCTTCTTTACTTAACATACCCTTTAATAAGTTGATAACAATAGTTTAAAGAGCTGACCAGGGATTGCTACTGCCCATTTGTGACAAGTCCTCAAGGAAGGCTTGAGGGGTAATAAAACACTTTTTTTTCCCCTCCCTTTAGAGTTTCAAAAACCTGTAAAGAAAATGACCCAAGTAATTACAGGCTTTTTATCCTGGCGTTGGTCTTGAGCAAAGTTATGGAAGAGCTGATCGTGGAATAGATTAATACAAAAGTAGAGGATAATGTAATTAACACCAATAAACATTAATTCATAGAAACTAAATCCTGTCAATCTAGCTCCATACTATCTTCCAATCTTATACATTTGTGGTGATATAATGTACATTTGTAAGACATGTCACTTGATGCAGTGTGACAATTTGATTAAGAAGCTACAGGGATAAGAAAATCATTGTGGCACATATCAAATTATTAAATTTTGACTACCTGGTAAGATGCAAAACATAGCTAGAAAAACCATTATTCATCAGGGCCTTCTGTTGAGATACTATGTCTTCTGGCCTGATGTTATTTAATAATTTTTGTTAATGATGGAGAAGCAACCATAACATAAAGACTCATTAAGTTTATAGGTGCTACAAAGGCTGAGGGAGTGGTCAATAGCAGGTACAAGTCAGGGTAGAACACAGTTCAGATAGCTTGGTAGCCTGGATTCAGGTGCCTGTAGGCATTTCTGTATTACAGAATATATATTCAGGATTGAAGCATGTATTTAAGATTGAAGCCTCTGGGTTTTGCGTTCCTGGAATTGGAGACCTGCCATTCTAGGTACTACAGGTATATAGGCTCTGGGATATTTCTTGTCAATTAATAGTTACTTTAAAATATACTCCTTGTTTGAAGGTATGGCCAAAATAGCAAGCACAGATTTTGGATACGTATTCAGAGAGAGATTATTCTCTAGAAGAAGGGCATTTATATTATCTCTATATGTTATCCTTATGCAGATCCTATTAAAATAAGACCTAATTCTGATGGCTGCACTTCAAGAGTCATTTTGAAAAGTTGTGGAGTGCAACACAACTGTGAAGATTTATTAGAGACTGGAAGGAATTCCTTGTGTTAAGAGACCATAAGTATTTACCTTGCAGGATAAAGGGTAGTTGATTACCATCTCTAAATAGCTGCATGAGACAAAAGTGGTTAAAAAGGGTTCTTCGTTCTAGCAAAGATGTATTAAGACTCAAGGTCTGAGTTAATGCTAGATGATTGCAGAATAAGAAAAACCCATCTGTTTTTCACAGTGAGAATAATAAAGCATTGAAAGAACTTCAACTCTATTGCTGGAAATTTTTAAATGAAGATAGGATGCCTTTCTAAAAGATGTTCTACTTTATCCCTAACTTTTGGGTTTGCAGCAGTGATTACTTCAGGAAAATCTTATACCATGCAGAAAGTGAGACCAGATAATCACCATAGCCTCTTCCAGAATGCGACATGATCAACAGGGATGGGCTTCCAACAGTGAGATGCTATTTAAAGCTTTCAATAGATTATAAGGAAAATTGGGCCACAAGAGCGTATGCTAGGGACAGTTGAGGTGACCTAGATGTCAGTATGGATAGGAAGAAACAGGCTACCCCATTCCATGAGTTATGAAAGATGTCACAGTACAGTCACAATGGTGAGGCCAAACTCACGAACACTTTAATTAAACAAAAAGAACACCAGGTCAAGCAAAATGTTGCATTTTTATTATTATTTTAAAAAAATGTGTAAAGTTAAATTCTGAGAAAGAAAAAAAAGAACATTTTATTTGAAAATGTTGAAATGGGACTTTTTGATAGCTAATTGAAAACTATTTCAACTGGTTTTGGAATTACAAGCTCACCAAATCCAGTCTTATGGGACTTCATAACAAACTTCAGTACAAAGGGGCCTCCTCCCACAAACAACAGCTCTTATGAGCAAGAAATTCAGTCCTAGAAATAAATGAGAAGTGATCAACGTTGACAGATGACATAAACCTGGGGGTTCCCAGGCATGTTGTGGTGCTTATTAAGAGGAAAATGAATGCAAGAGTCATTAGTGTTGTATATTCTTAGACCTCCTACAGTATTTGGTGCTCTGTGGAGCGTGAAGAGTGTTCTGTTCAAAAAGCATTGCACAGCTCCCCATCAATAAACCCTTTCACAAAAAGCTTCTTACATAAATGACACTCATTTTCACTCTGATCCTCCATCTACTTTCACTGACACAGGCAGATATGGTAATTTATTATTGTTTTTACTTCGTCTGCTATTGTTCACTTTTATTCTTCAAGCACAAAAGAAAAGCTATACGTGGTAAATAGCACTTCTTAGGAATAGTGAGTAATGGATCATGCATGCTACACCATATTTGTATATTGATTTTCTCTCAGATTGATGCATGAATGCAAATGGACATTATGTGGGTAACTTTTCTACTGTTAAGGCAGAAATTGAACTGGACTAGTAATCATGGATCGAAGTCTTGCTTATGGTATTATACATTTTTATACCCATTATGTGGCTTGATGAAACTGCATTTTTTGGAGGATTTTCCAATATTACTTGTACATTGCAACAGCCAAATGGTTTTCATTAGTACGCTATTTGAAAGAACACACAAAATGATACTTCATCTTGTAAAACAAAACTGTCATTATGCCTAAAGATAATAGGCTTGAACAGCTTGAGAGCAATTCTGATGCTTGTAATACCGCATAGATGAGTAAGAAGCCATAGCTTCACATAGCTTTTGTTGGAGGAGAGTATAATATACACCTATATATACAGGTGTATTTGGCAGCACAGCTTGTGTAAGTATATAAATACGTAAGTGTACAAATAAATAAAACATTCTTGATCATGCCACCAAACACTATAATTATTTTTTTTGCCAATTTCGTGTTTTTATAATTAACTTTGTACCTCAGTTGTGTTCATGGACACTGATCCATCTCCCGAGTGCATTCAAAGCACTCCAGACACTTAACAGAAGACATGGGCTACGGCTACAGACACTGAAATGATTACAGTTGAATCAAAAGTAGCTGGTTTTGAAAGTGCTAGTATGGCATGTAATGAATTGGTTAGGGTACAAGCAGTATTGACTAGTAGGTTTCAAATGACAAAAAGAATTTAAATGTCAAAAAATGGTTATTTTATTTATTTAATTTCTGTTCTTCATAAAAAGTTCTAGTACACAACTGGTGTATGCCAATAATTCCGGGGGAAAAAAAAAACAATACAGAGGAATTAGATCTTTGAACAAATTCATAGGTTTTCCAGATTTAATACTAAATGCAAAAATTAGAGGATGAAATAACTTCACGTGCTGGCAACATAGTCATTAACTTCTAAAAGCAGGCGATAGCTCATTTAATAAACCTGTAATTTCATAAAAATCTTTTGAAAATGCTGCTTGCATCAAAGAAAATGAAAGTTCACTATCTAAGGAAGAACAAGCAGAAAAAATGCAAATTTTTTGAGGGTGATGAAAAAAATTTATAGCTTGAAGTAAAAATGTGTTCCTCAATATTATATTCCTCTTGTTATTACACAAGAAAAAAAAAACCCACAACTTAATGTCTTTCGGTTCTGATAAATCAGTTAGGACAAAGTCTTGGTCTTACTTGACTTTAAAAAATCTGTTGCCTTCAGACAGCCTGGGATCTGGTCTTTGCTTTTCACACTCTGCTCTGTCAATATTTGATTTTTATTATGCATTCTTATGAATATGTATATACTTATAATTGAACATGATTTCTACAAGCACAAACAATGCTGTTGGCATTGTGTTTCTTTTTTTTTCACTGTATACTGGTATAGTAATTTGTTTATGATAATGGGAAACTTAAGCAATGATTTGTCACTCATGGTGTGCATGCATTTGTGGAAAATTTGCTTTTCAAGTGTAAGTGCTGAAAGCCAAATCTGGGCTAGACTGTACTTGTACAGGCACACACACACACAGACACACCCTGATAATGCCAAAGGCAATTATGAATTCAAAAACAGAGATGTTTGGACACAGGAAGCTTTTTTGTTCTCTGTTTGTTCAATGTCTATTATATAAGATCCATGCCTGTGACTGGGCATCTCACAGCTACTATGGCAATACGTATAAAAATGACACCTCTGAAGACCTGTATGCCTTTCTTGTGTGATTAAACATGCAGCTTATGCAGAAATGATGTATGTAACGAGTGCCTGTAACCACTCCAAGAACACTCAGTTTATTTGGGATGAGGTGCAAATACCATCCACGGTATCTTGGTTGCTAGGTATCACCATGAAGATACCTAAATGTCAAAGCAGCATAAGGGAATCTAAGGCAAGCCCTTAAGTGACAGCATGACCTCAATCATTTTGTTCTTCCTTTTGGCTTGGAAGCATTTGTCCTAGAGTGCTATGGAGCAAAGATTGTTCCTGGAAGTGAAAACTGTTGATTCATGCTGATTCACACATTTTGGAGGAGTCAGAATAAGACTGCAATCAGTCCTCAGCATTTCTTCATTGTTTATAAAGATGATGAAGAAGATACTTTCGTGACTCTCATTCCTTCTACATTTCTCTTCAAGAGAAGTGCAAAATCCTGTTTTCCCCCTTGTCTTTTCTGTTTTAATAATAACTCCTTTTGGAGTCATAACCACCTGTGAGGTCATTCAGCTGTTTCTTCTACCATTTTGCCTAGTTTTTGGATCTTCCAAAGTTCAAACCTCCTTCATATGTGGCTGGAGACCAAGTCATGTTAGGATGGGATACCAGCTCTGTAGACACACCAGCTGCTGAAGTGTTAGTAATAGGCAGTGTACTTTAAGAAATCATGATCCACCTGTTTTCATTTTAGTAATGCTGGTAAGAAGATAGCTTGAACTTCCACTGGGCATGTCCCTGAGGAGTTAGGATGATGGCTTGGGATGTGAAAAGACCTAGTTCACATGACTCTTCTGTGTGATTTTGAAGAAAATTTCTACTCTGAATGAAGCAGGGTTGGGTTTCGTACCACAGTCTCTGTTTCTGCCTGGTTCTGAGCTGAGAATATTCTTTCCAGTTAGTGGAAAATCTGGAACCTGAAACCGTCACTTGAACTTGAAACTTGCACATCCTCAATTCACACCAGCACTCCCACGATAGCATGCATCATTTCCAAAAAACCTCTTGTGCGCATTTTGCAAAAACTTCTGTACGTAATCATGTTGATGAATATTTGTTTTTCCAATGGTTTTATTCGGCAGCTGTCTGACCAATGTATTCAGCAACAGGAGTGGTCTCCTGCTTGAGCTAGTTTGTTCTCAAATATTACAGTTCTACCCTGATAAATGTCCGTAAATGAAAGCATTTATGATGTAAGGACAGCATCCTGGATGACTGATAGGCAGTGGCCAAACCAGTAGAAAATTTTCAGCTTACTAAGAAAACAGAGAAACCTAGTTCAGGAAAGAAAAAATGAAGCTTTGGGAAGCAAAGATCAGAAAACAGGTTAGAGGGAAATGAAGAGCGAATAGCAGGATTAAATAGGATCTTTTCTTGGCTTCCAAATAAAAATAAAATTTAGAAAAAAAAAGCACTGAAGATCAGAAATTTAGTTTGCTCACTATTAAGTAAATTTAATTTGTTAAGATAATAAGGAAGATACCTCAGTGTACTCTGTGGTCTCGCTAATCAACAAAGTAATACTTGTGACACACTGTGGGAGTTCTCATTCTAACGACTAGGACTTTTTTCTGTAATCAAACTCTCGTAACAACACGGATAAACTCTGCCGCTCCTCATTATTCTGCAGTTCTGGTGATGAACAATTAGTGTGTAACCTTCACTCACATGCTGAAATTGCTCTGCATATGCACTGTGGTTTCATATTGCAGTCTTTGTAAAGTCACTCTTTGTTTAATTTTTTTGTAAGATAATTGGAATTGTAACACTTATTAACCTCAGAGTATAATGAGAGAATAAACGAAAATGTGTAATAAGATAGTACAGCATGATCTGAGTAAATAAATGATTTACAGTATATAATTTTATATTTTTAAAAGATTTTCTTAAAATCAAATAACAAATTGCATTCTGCTTAAACATTTCACCTCTTAAACAACACCTAAGGGAGTTGTTCTTGGTGCAATGTAGGCAAAATTCTGGCAATTCAGTCAACCATGCCCTTTGTCCTCAAAAGACAAACGAAATAGACTATAGATTAGCACTGTTCATTAAAATCCGCAGCAGTTATTCCTTTAAAAATCATTATTGTTCTAAATAGTGTCCTACTTTCAAACTAGAAACTTAAGCTAATGTAAGTCCTATGGGTCACAGACAGCAGTCATCTTGGTTTCATGGGAAGTATTGCTACACTATTCCTATTACTCCAGATTTACTGCCTCAAGGAGCATCTTTTGCTCTCATTATAGAAAACTGGTCAGGCACTATTTTGCCTCAAGGTAATTTCCATTATTTCAGTGAACTGATGGTCTGATGGTTCAGTTAAAACTTAGTTTTCCTTCCTGGGAAATTATTTAATCTGTTAAAAAGGAAAAGTCCTCTACAGGTTTTAAATTTTTTTTTTTTGGCATTAGCTGTTGCAGTGGTCCCTCACTAGGCAATCACCATGTGATTACTTTTAAACGAAGTACATAGATTTAATGATATGAAGTTTGGAAGGCGGTTTTTCCCATCTTGCCTGCACTGCAGGGCCTTGTCACACAATCAGCCCCAGCTCCTCTTCTAGCGGTGGCAGTAATGGCAGGTGGAGCTCGGAAGGCTGACAAAGGAGCAGGGAGTCACTGTGCAGGGTTCTTGAAAGCTTTTTCTCTTCTTTGGGTTACTCATGCCTGCAGGACATACAGAATGAATTGTAGGTCAAGTCTTTTAGAAGAGAGGAGAATTTCTTCGTATAAATTATTTTGTGTGTATAGAGAAAGTCAGAAATGTACATACCGTGGCAACTTTCCTTTAAGCTGCAGACAAGTGCTTTTAGATACATAGAGAATAATTACTTCTGGAAGGAGTAATTTAGATAATAATAATACTAATAATGCAGTTTGGAGTAGTTCAATGAGGAAAGTAGCCATAGCACATCCATGCTGGCTCTTCTGTATGCAAAGAGATAATTCAGGAATCTCAACAGAAGTTGACTTAGCTGAGGATAGAAGAACTGAAGTGATAATTTAGTTGATAATTGTAATTTACTGTAGCTATTAAAAAAATGCATTCAGTACATGTTGTACAGAAACATGCTTGCCTTTGACAGCAGTCACAACATTGGTGCTTCCAGTTGGGGCTCTGCATTCAGCAGTGGCAATTTCCACCTTCTACTAAGCATTGTCATCAGCATTCATCGTCTCTGAGCTCCATCCTTTCTAAGCATGGTCAGAGTACTGGAGGAGAACCAGCAAACTCTCCTCTTACTTCCACTTTGCATCAGTAATTCCACTGAACCAAATTGTTCTCCCAGTCTCCTGGCATATTATCTATCCTTGTGTCCCCGTAACTTAAGAGCAGAGCACAGAGGGCACAGTATAAAAGTCCATGTGCACAGCTGCTGCCTGCATGACTGGGTCTGCCTTCTTCATCGTGAGAATTTTTGTATGGATCTCAGACAAGAAATTAGATTAGTGGCTAAATGAATGCAGCCACTCACTATTCTAGAATTTCATTTTCATTGGGTATTTCTTAGACATCTATAGGCCTTTCTTGGATACTTGTGAATTTGCAGCTCCTTGTAAGATTTGACCAAGTCACAGTTCCTTTATTTAACTTGCTGGAAGGATGTTATGTAGAGAAGATGTAAAGTTCTGTTCTAAAAAACAGCAAGAGAAGAAAGGAAAGGAGGAAGGAAGGAAGGATGGAGGGAGGAAGGGAGGGAGGGAGGAAGGGAGGGAGGGAGGAAGGAAGGAAGGAAGGAAGGAAGGAAGGAAGGAAGGAAGGAAGGAAGGAAGGAAGGAAGGAAGGAAGGAAGGAAGGAAGGAAGGAAGGAAGGAAGGAAGGAAGGAAGGGAGGGAGGGAGGGAGGGAGGGAGGGAGGGAGGGAGGGAGGGAGGGAGGAAGGTGGAGGAGCAAACAGAGAAGGAGTTGTGCATGTCCTCAAGGATGAAGGCAACAAGTTTAGCAATGAAACAAAGGTGAAAAATAACTAAAATAGCCTTTGAAAGGTTAAGAAAGTTATTATATTCATCTAGGATAACCTTAGCACCCTCATAGAAGTAGCCCAATTTAGCTTTCACCATGGAATCAAGGGGTGTGATTGACTCCTTGGATCATCTGCAAGTGTCTACAATGTCTTTGTCCACATCTGAGTGAATCGCTCTCATTTTTTAGTCACGGGAGAGAAATAGAAATGTTTCAGGAACCTTCTTCTACTATACCTTTAAAACAGATTAGACAAACCATATACTAAAAGTGCCAATTTCTCTTCATTAAGTATAGAAAGGAGGCACACTGTGCAGGTCATCCATAGAATTTACCTTCTAGATGTCTAAAGGCAAATGGATCCTGTCTGAAAGATACTGAATCAGTTTGTGACCAAATGTGATAGAATCATAGAATCATAGAATCGCTTAGGTTGGAAGGGACCTTTCAGATCATCTAGTCCAACCATCAACCTAACTCTGACAAAAAACATCACTAAACCATATCTCTAAGCACTATGGCTACCCATCTTTTAAATACCTCCAGGGATGGTGACTCAACCACTTCCCTGGGCAGCCTGTTCCAATGCTTAATAACCCTTTCAGTGTAAAGATTTCTCCTAATATCCAATTTAAAGCTCCCCTGGTGCAATTTGAAGCCATTTCCTCTTGTCCTATCGCTTGTAACTTGGGAGAAGAGACCAACCCCTACCTCTCTACACCCTCCTTTCAGATAGCTGTAGAGAGCGATAAGGTCTCGCCTTCAGCCTCCTTTTCTCCAGGCTAAACAAACCCAGCTCCCTCAACCGCTCCTCGTAAGACTTGTGCTCCAGACTCCTCACCAGCTTCGTTGCCCTTCTCTGGACCTGCTCCAGCACCTCAATGTCTTTTTTGTGGTGAGGGGCCCAAAATTGGACACAGTACTCGAGGCAGGGCCTCACCAGTGCTGAGTACAGGGGGCCGTTCACTTCCCTAGTCCTGCTGGCCACACTGTTCCTGATACAGGCCAGGATGCTGTTGGCCTTCTTGTCCACCTGGGCACACTGCTGGCTCATATTCACCCGGCAGTCGAACAAATGATGATGTACTCTCTATATCATTTAATCTCTGCCTGAATTCCTGTCTGCAAAACAGCTGAAATGCACCATAGTTCTCTCCCACTCTCAGTTTATCAGGTTTATTTCAGTCAGAGACCTTGGAAGCAGGGACTCTGCCTTACTTTCCCAGAATCTTACTGTCCAGTATCTAGCCCAACTCTCATTTGCTGTGCTGGGTATCACGATCATACTGTGCAGAGCAGCAGTGACCTGTGTGTGTACTTGAATTGTGTGTGTCACGTATCATTGTGCACAATGAGAAGTCTGCAGATTGCTCTGCTTTATACCATTCTCAAGCAACTTATCCATAGACGTGCAGTACTAGATAGAGTAACTGAATAAGGGAAAGGTAAAGGCTTGGCACATTTCCTATAGAGTCTTTGATTTCCTTTTTGGCTCATCCTTCTACCTTGACAATGTATAAAACATTACCATTTTTTTTTCTCCATGGTTCTTGTGTTGGTTCCTGTCAGTAGAGGCATTGGTTTACACAGCCTCTGACTCCTTACACCTCTTTTCTATTAAATGACCTCAGTTGCTGTGGTGTAAATTTTTGTTTGAGGCAGCAAACCAGGCTAAGGAGCTGATGCAGTCTAACAATAAGCCAGAAGAACCAGTGGTTACTAACCCACATCAGTTCCCTGGTGCCATTCCCTGCACGGGGAAAAGTGCTGGATATTAGTGGAATGAAAATAACCCTTAGCCGGTGAACAATGCACAAGGCTCACTGTGTCATGTTGTACTGCAATATTTCCTTCTTGTAACAGCAGTGAGCTCTTTCGTTAAAGCTCTGCCCCTCAATGCCAAATACATGAGGCTTCTGAAATGACTGTCCAACTTCTTCGGGTCACGCGCTTTTTACTGGCACAGTACTCTTGAAAATGTACATATTCATCTAACAGAGGCATGATGGAAGCATCCACAGGCTGATCAACCTCTTTCAAATATATCTATATCAAACTGATGTACTTAGCATGTAGACAGTTTTCCTTTTGACTCATTGTTCTTGGTTTCTTTCCCCAGATCCCACTCTCAGATTTTTATTTACCTTTGACTTTGTAGGCTATGGTAGTTCACTCATTTTGTAGTGGCTATCAGGGATTCTTTTGGGTGAAAGTTATTCTTACTGAATTAATTTCTTTTCTAAGTAATATTTAGCTATAGTCAAAATATCAACTGTATTAAATGCTTTTGTTCATATGCTCTCTGTTACTAGAAGATTAGGCTTTAATTTGTCTGAGCTCCTTATAAACCCACTATGCCTCTGCTTGGGTGAGTAGTGTGTACGTTCCTTGGGGGATTAGTCCCTCTGTGCTACAAATATCCTCAGTCTTCCAATGTTTTGCTGTAACAGGGCATACTTCCTACCTATTGCAAATGATGCACTCTGCAAATATCGTATTCTAGAAAGCCAAGGTTTGTAACAAGAAGCAATATAATTTATTAGGTCAAGTCTGAAGTACTCAGACAAAACCCCTTAAAAGTTCTCAGGCATATAAACTCTTCTTCACATCTGAAATGAAAGCAACATACTTCAAGCAAAGTACAGAAATTGGTCTCAGTTCAGTTTCATTATTGTTAATCACTGTGACGGTCTGAGAGAAAAGGATAGTTTAAATCTAGGAAGCTGAGGGAGCTGTTAGCAAGGAGGGAGGTGATAAGGTCGGTAGCCTCCATTGAGTAGAGAGAGAGGGACAGATTATTATCCCCTGTAGAGTCACAAGGGTTAGCAGAAGAGATACTGTGAAGAAAATCATATAACGTGAGGTAAGCTAGCCTCTTACTAAGCTCTTGATTTTATGATTTTTTAGTATCCAGCAGAATAATAAACTTTATATCCAAGTTCACCTTCTGAAGGTTTACAGGTGCTACAAGTGACCACAACTGCTTTGAAATGGAGGAATGCTGACAAAACCAGACTCTTGACTTTTAATGATATGTCATTTAAAAGGATGCAGTCTGACCTCTCTCACCGGTATTGAGGCTCTAGTATCTATAAATGACTTATATGTAAAGACATACTCCTGTGCATGCTGTACTTGCCATAAAGACCATGATTCACATTTCAAAAGAAGATAACAGAAACCGCTCAAATACAAAATTAGGGCAAGGAAGATACAGCCTGCAGAAGGAGGAATTTTGTGTGGCATGGTTACAGAAGCTGGTGAATGATAGTAGCTTCATGTTTGTGGCCGTGGAGCCGTTCAGAAATATCAAGTCTGGAAAGCCAAGACGCCTTTCAAAAATTTACTCCTCCAGAATGATTACTGAGAACCTCTTCCTGTCCAAATAGGTCAACATTTCCACAGAGACCTAAAACTACAGGAAATTAGAATGGAAAGGTTTGTTTCAAAAAAAATATTTCATATACAGTGTTTTTATGAAGCTCAAAAAATTAGCAGCCCAATGAACAATCGTCTGTGTCTCACCACAATGTCAATTTATTTTCTGTGCTATTATTGCAGGTGATTATGTAGTCATGACTATATACTTCGACTTAAGTAGAAGAATGGGATACTTTACTATTCAAACGTACATTCCCTGTATATTAACAGTTGTTCTTTCCTGGGTATCCTTTTGGATTAAAAAAGATGCCACACCAGCAAGAACAGCATTAGGTAAGTTGTTAATAATTCCCTTTTCTGCTTTTTTTTGGTGTAGTTCCTACACTATCATTTGAAAATATCATCTTCCTTTCAAAGAGACCACTAGCTATATGCTGTGGATTATCGCTAACACATCTTGCAGACACAGATCTGCTTATCACTGAAGCCTTTGGTTTTCTGCCCTTAACAGGGTAATTAAAAGTAAACTATGCTGACCCTTTGGAATGGCACTGCCACCTATTTTGCATAATGTTCTAAAATTAATGTCTGTCTCCTTGTTCTCACTATGATATTTTAGTGCCATTTTTCAAGAATAAATTAATTGCACTGCTGGTTTCCTTCCCTCCTGAAACTCTCCCCCATGGGGCATTATGTCTTATATATACAGAAAATGGTGGGATATAATAATATTAACTCATTCAAAGTGTTTTAGCTTGCATGCTTGAAGTTAAGAGCCACACTAGGTGTATAGATATTTTTCATAGTTTGTGGAGATGTACTCTGGTATAGGTTTTTTTGTCAGCTCATTCACGTCAGGACCAGCATGTGCATTTTGGCACCGTGCTTTAGGATACACTTAGAAACGTTGACCATTTATTCTTATGTCTATAGGAAAACCTGCAGGTTTTGCCAGCATTGAGGGCATAGGGCTATATAATAGCCAATGATAGGTGTACATCAGAACTGAAGGAAAAACATTTTAGCCGAGACTGTGGTTGCCAGGGCTGCAAATACCAACTGATTCAGAAATCTACCAGTCTAGCAAAAAGGGGAGGCTGTGTCAAGGTTTACATGTCTGTTTCCAAGCATACAGGTTACCATTCCCAGTTATTCATTGCGTCCTCCTGCTGGAGTTTGTCACTATCTCCAGTCAACCAGATGGACCCTCTAAATCATTTCAGTTTGAAAGAACAAATTATTAAAAATTGACCTGCCTGACTTCTTGAACTGAAATCAGATGGGAAGCATTCACAGGAGCAACTGAGTCCCCAGGCTCGAGAGGGTGATACTGCTGTGAGGAAAGAGTGGAGAGCAAGGGATGCAAACAGGTTGAGCCTCCTTGGAGGCCATATGAAGGCAGCCTGCAGCAGGCATGGTGCTGCCGAGTGCTGCTGTGTGCTGGCAAGCCTTGGTTCAGCCACAGTATAGGAGAGGACATTTGCACAAACCGAGTCTGTATCCCACTCCCCTAAACAGCTTTTACCAGAAATGATGGATATTTATATGTGAATCCATTTATGTTAGCTCTCTTTCAAACACCATGTAGAGGTGCTCTACTTGATCTCAGGAGGAAGACACCTTGTTTGACAATGCAACCTTTATACAGCGGTTGTTCAAAATGACTTGTCCTGCTTCTGTCTGCCTCTCTCCTGCACTAATAAATCTAAGCAGCCACCAGTTTTGAGGGTGCTGTGGTTTCTAGCATAGACCCCCTGAAGGCCCTGAAGAGGAAAATAAAAATGAAGGGCTAAAGAGATTTTGAAGCCCATTCACACTGAACGAGATTTTAGCTGCTAGGTCTCTTGAACGTGTCCAGAAGTCTGATCCCACTTTCTAAATCCTTCACTCTCTCACAAAAAATCTACGGTCATCTATTTAGGGTTACAAGGCCCAGGTTACAAACATTTTTCCTCCCAAAACTTTCAATGCTTCAATAGATTTATAGTAACTTTCAGCTGAATGACAGAAGACATACGTTACCAAAAATATCCTCTAGGTGTAACTCCCTCACTACTCACAGCTTTATTTAAGCAATGAAGCTATATGCCAGCCATTCCTGCTATAACCCTTAGGCATCTTCCTTGAGGGGAGTTCTATTAACTGTAATTCTTAGTGAGTGACAAGGCATCCTTCCAAACCAAGAGCAGCTCAGGGATTTGGAGCTATGCAACAGGATCAGTAGAAAGAAAAGTATCAGAGAACCTGTAATAAGATGACTGCAAGCGCCATTGCTGGTTCACGCTTTACAGATAATTCTGTATGAAAACCCATTTTGTGTGAGGTCAGCACAAGACCGTAACCTGCTGGATTTGCTCCAGGAGTTTGTAAAATTAATAAGTGTAGATCTTCTGACCATTATAAATCACGTGGCATCATTTGTGTCCGGTTTTCTGAGGTTATTTTCCAAGAAGGGAATATTCAGTCCTCATTCCCTTCATGTGAGTGCCAAAGTGCCTTTACACTGCAGCTCCAGCAACACGACAGACCCTAAGACTTACAGTTATTCTGTGACCCCCTCCAAGTCCAGGACAGCACGAAGACAATACAAAGGTGAGGACAGAGCAGCTGTATGACTGCCTGTTCATGGCTGTGTAGACTTGCTTCTGATGGCCAGAAAATTGAGCAATTGAATCATAGAATGGTTAGAGTTGGAAGGGACCTTAAAGATCATCTAGTTCCAGCCCCCCTGCCATGAGACACCTCCCACTAGACCAGGCTGCTCAAAACCCCATCCAGCCTGGCCTTGAACACTTCCAGGGATGGGGCATCTACAGTTTCTCTGGGCAAACAGACCTCTAGTGTACTTCTCTGCTGATCTCCTTTTTTCTTAAATTGGGTGACTCGGTGGACATAAGAAAAGATTGACCATACTCCATCTTTTTTAACTAGGAGTTTGAAGCACCATGTGTGTGCATAAACACACCCTACCATTTGGGTTATCCTTCATAATGCTTAATAGAAAAGGGAGCAAAGGCACCCAAGAGTTTGCATTACTAATTTTCTGGAAGCAGTGTTCGTACCCTGTCCTTGAGGGAAGTTCCTCAGACCACACAGCTCTGTTTGCCAATTAATTAGACACAGAAGTAGGTTAGATCACTAGTCACAACAGTGTGACTCTCCCTGCCTCACCCCCTCAGCCAGTGGGAACTTCAGGCAAAAAATGCATTCATATACTGAGGTCATGAATTTGAAGTAAGAACAAAAAATGAGATGTTCCAAGGCTATATTCAGTGGCTATCGTGACTAACTCCTAAAACTCTGATGAAGAATTAAATTGCTGGGCTAAAATATTGGTTTTTATAAATAAAGTCAAATAACAAGAAAATAATATATACATGAGTCACCTCTTTTTATGCAAAGAACCCTGTTGCTCCCAAAAGGGCAATGACCTGTTGACTCTCGGGATGCGGTAAGCAGATGTTCCCAGTTTACTGTAGGTCTGCTTGTATAATGCAACCTATAAATCTGTCTGAGCAACAGCACACATCCACATTTGGAAAGTGGCACATGGTGAAATTGTGAGTAATACAGCCAAAGGGAAACCGTTGAGATTTTCCTGCTAATTACTTTAAATGAATTGTAAACTCAGTGCACCAAACCTGCCCTGAGTATAGCATTAATGTAAAGGGCTCGCATCAGGGAAATATTTTACTTTCTGAAATTAATGAGTAATTTCCTAAGCTAATGGCAACTCCTCACAGTTACATGAAGGATGGGTTTTACTCCTCTCTGAATAACATTAAGTAATAAGCTATTTCTGTGCTGGAAAAAATAAATGCAATCCAGGTATTTAGCTGTGAGGGGAAAATGAGACTGTAAGTATATTTTCAGCAGAACTGTACAGAGGCATCAAAGTGCTCTTTAAAAACTTGTAATCATAGTCCCTTTTTCACATGTTCTTTGAGGGGCTGAGGCCCGGAGAGGTAACATGACTCAGTCCAGGCCACCTGAAGAGTCAGCGGTAAACTGGGAATAGAATTTGAGTTTTGCATGAGAACTCTGTGTTTTCTGATCTCAGGTTATTCTGCTCTCCATTCAGTTAAAAAAAAAAAAAGGCTTTCTGCTGCTTCTGCTTATCTCTAGTAATCAAAATTATTTTCTCCCAATGTTCACAGTCAAGAGCAGCCAGCAAATGTCTGAAAAAAAGTTATGATTTGGAAAAGCATAGTTTGTTTTCTTAGAAGATAAAGGGAATTAAGTTAAACTGCAGTTTCCCCCTGCTTTTTCAAAATGGGTATAACATGTGATGTGACTAGGCAGTTACTACAGAGCAACTTCAAACTGCAGTTTAAAAAAAAATACAGTGGGTATCAAGGCCAGCAATGTGTTGATGTAAATGATACAGATGATGTTTAATAAAAAATGAACACTTGAACATTGCTCTCCTTGTCATTCCATCTATAGCTCATTGACTAGAAACACAAGCAAGTGATCAAAACAGATGCCACACAGGAAAGGTGGAGAAATTAAGTTTATAAACAAGTGATGACATGGGTAAGAACAGTACACCTTTCCCCCAACATACCCTTAGGAAAATAAAAAATGAGCCTCACTGACCAAAGAGTTTCTAACAGGTAGCTCCTGCTACCTCACTTTGCATACTCTTGTCCAGTAAGCAGCTTTCAAACAGTAATAATTTTATATAACTGTTTAGGCCAATGATCTAAAGGTTAAAAAGTTCTCATGCATTATGTATTCCTGCATCATTTGATGTCCCAGACAGCCCTTTTTGATTTATCAAATAGCATCTTTGGTATGGAATTTGCTTAGAGAATATAAATGTCACAAAACGGTATTTATACACAAACTTGTAAGCTCCCACTTACACTCGTCTACCTGAAAATTGTGAAGCTAGGTTACTTCAAAGCTGTTCTTGGCTGATATTAAAATTCTGTTGAAATAGATGGTTCAAGAGCGCTGTGCATTTTGATAACAGATGCAAAGCGTACTTTACCATACGGGCCTCCCCAACGTGGGAGACTTAACAGTTTCATCTGGCAAAGTTTATTGCATTTGAAACCACTCAACAAACTGAATTTTCTTAGCATGAGAGATAAAATGAGCTAAGGGTAGGGAAACCAGATATCCTCTTTGGAAATAATGGGTGCTGCCTTTTATTCATATATGCATATCTGTATATTCCAACTTGTAAATGTATAGGAATACATAAATATCATCTGGTGCGCCTTCTTTCTGTTTTCTCTCTGTATTTACCCTCATATGACTCATTTTAATATTTTAAAACTTGTGCTGATGTGTCAGATGTAAAATTGATATACTGGGTAGAATTTTTATTATTTCAAAAACTCATTGCTTGTTTATGGTGTGAGCTGGAAACCAAGTCCAAGCCTCAGCTTAAATGAAGAATGATGCTTTCTTATTGGATTTTATATCATAAAAATATTTTGTATAAATAATAAAAGTAGAAATATGTTTGGTTTACCTTTGGATGTTTCCATCTATGTGCTCAGCAATCTTGTTTCATGCCCTTGCTATAATTTGAAATGTGATGTATAATCCAGAAAATATGATGACTTGTGATAACGTTAAGCTTTCCTTTCCCAAAGGTTTTATATTGTGGTAGCAAAATGTGATTTGTTGTCAAAGAGACTGAGGATGGACACTATTCATATCTTAAACCGAAAATAAATCTTACACCATTGATTGCTTTGTCTATAAATTTAGTGGAACCTACTTTGTTTCAATCAGCTAAAATTAGTCTGGAGCCACCCAAAACTCCCAGATTCTCTATCAGTGAGACATTTACAACATGATTTACTGGGCTGGTTTAGCTTAGTTCTCACCCAGGGCTTCTAGGTTTTCACAGGCTCAAGCATGATTCAAGTAGGCATTTCACATTCAGGCTTAAGGCACGTATATAGCACTTAGGCTGAGTTGAGGACTTCTATACATAAGCACAGAGGCTAATGGTAATTTGTCTTTCACTTCTCTGCCTTCCTGTCCATAGTCACTTTGGCAGCTGGTTGTCATTGCAGATAGCTGCACAATACCTCATCACAAATAATTCAAAGTTATACTTCCATTTCAGTAAAAACAGAGGAAAAATATTACATTGTCAATACAGCATTCAGTAGAAAAATTGCAGACCTTTGCAAAAAAAAAAAAGTTTTTGAGCATTGCAAGCTTTTTTTTCATTTTATTTCTTTTTTGCCTATTAATAAAAAAGTGTCCTAAAGTAATCTGAGATCCTTTCACACGGTCAGTGGGAAATAAAAACTTTCCCTTGAGTCCAGGTAAAAAAGACATTGTGTATTGTGCTGGAAGAAGACGGTAGGTTTTGAGGAGTTTTTTAAAGGTAGTAAAAAACTTGAGAGTTGGTGCATGCACATGTGGCTCTGAAAAAGACAGATTTGTGTTAGAAATCTAAATGTGGGTTAGAAAGTGTTAAAGAACTTCATTTCATATGCAGAGTATGCCATAGCCTGGATGCAGTTCTTCTAAAGTTCTTCTAAAAAGACTCCCAAGGCCTGAGTCACAGTCACACTGAAAGACTAATTAACCTATAGTCAGCAAGGGCCAAATCAAGGCTAGTGAGTCAACACCTTTTGCGGTTGGACATCTTTGCAGTTGACTACTGTGATGAATGGCTAAGCATCGAGTTTGTCTCTGGAGCTTTTTCAAAGCACTAACTAGCTACAGAACTGTTGCTGAAGGGTCTGGAGAGGTTACCGGTCCATGGCAGTCACATGTGCTTATATTGGGAGGTGGCACAGTTGGCAGGAAGTAGAAGTATTTTCCCAATAGCTTTTAGATGTCCAAGGTATGTACAAAATCCACATTTCCCACTTCCTATCAGCATTGCTTTCATCTTGATTATTGAGTTGTGTTTTTTCAGCAACTTTTTGTTTGTTTGCTTGCTTGCTTGCTTCTGGGAAGTGAATATTTAAGGAATACAATTATTTATTATTCATCGTAGAAGAAAGTTGAGGCCCAGGCAATAATCTGCCTTCTGGCTCCTCCAGGGACTTTCTGATGGTTTGAATGAAGAGGGTTATTCATGTGAGTCGCTGTAGTTTCTATCAAATGCTACAAATCAGAGATGGGCATTCCTTCATAAACAGAAAGTAGTCAAAAGTAGCCCACAGGTAGTTCTTTCTCTACAGAGTGCCATTTGTGGGAAGTAATTTTACTATAAGGCATCATTTCAGTCATCCCCTGGCATTTCAAACACCATGTACCATTGCAAAATATCACTTTAACTATAAAAAGAAACATTACCTTATGGTTATGTTGTTTTTAGAGCAGGTTCTCTCTTGAGGCTTATTTGAGTGAGAGCTTTATTTTTTCTTCCCAAGTCATTGAGGAGTTTTATTTCTTCTTTCAGAAGGCTTGCAGTTCTTAACAAATTATTAAAAGCATCAGTCCAAAGTGGGAAAGAAAAGACTTCTGTTCCTCAGGAATGAAGAGATGAGTTACCAGCAGCCAAATAACTGACATCCCACAGATTTCATTCTACGACTGGTTTTATTGTTTCTGGATATTTCACGCTAAGAAATTCCCATTATATTGATTATTTCTAAATCAATCTAAGATGTGATGCTTTGTATGAATTAAAAAGGCTATTTCCATTAAGGTTACATCTGAAGCTTTTATGACAGTGTGTTTTCCCTTACTCAGAAGGAAAATAGCAGTGGAGGACTCCCAAGGAAGCAGAGGTGTGAAAATACATTTTCAAAATTCATGGTCAGAACTTTGCAGGAAAATTTCTTTTCTTTCCCTTCCTCCCCCTGCCTTTTTTTGAACACAAAATTTTTCATGAGAGTAGTGCTGCTGTGAAAAAGACAATGTTTCCTTCATTGTTTTCTATGTTTCTTATTTTTTATTCTTGGTTTAGCATCTTTTCCGCTTTATACTTTTCTTCGAAAAATTCTTCCTTATCTCCTTTTCTCTGACTCCCATCTCCACTCTCACTCCCATCTCCAACCTAACTAGGACCAGAAAAAGGAAGAGGAAAAGCATATTGAGAGACATGGGAATGTCACTTGTGCAAAGATGAATATAAACAACTGAGGAAAACTTGGTTTACAAAATACTACTGGCTCTACTGATGCTGTTTTTCATTATTTTTTAATAGTACCAAATGAAATTAATGAATTAGTTGGATATCCTTTGGATTTCTTTTTTGTATTGTTTTGTATGTTTTCCAAAGATTCTTCTGCAAGATGGAGAAATGATGTTGCATACAATTAAATCGAGTTTCTCTCTGCAGGCATCACCACAGTATTGACCATGACAACTTTGAGTACCATTGCAAGAAAGTCATTACCCCGTGTCTCCTATGTCACCGCTATGGATTTGTTTGTGACTGTATGCTTTCTGTTTGTCTTTGCTGCTCTGATGGAGTATGCAACCCTCAACTACTACTCAAGTTGCAGGAAACCAAACTGTACTAAGAAGAAAAAGTCGGTAAGATGGGAGCATTTAAATTTGTTTTCTAGCATGTGTCCAGCTCAGAAAGCAGAGAATCATTCAACGACAGCCTGTAATCCCATGATATTCCACTCCTTTGAGCTCTTCCCAGTTTGTGGTGTGATCTGCCCTGAAAGCTGATGGAAAATAGTTACCTGCAGTAACAGCAGGAGCAGTTATGTGCCTGTTGAGTGATGTCTGTTCCTAACAGAAGCAGCCTGCTGACCATGAGGCAGCAACCCTGCCTATGCCTCTTTTGTCCTCCAGTTACTGTGCTGGTAGTCATAAAGGACTCCCACCGAAAGAGATTGCATAGCTTGTTATACAAATGCACGCACATCGATGTATATTCAAATGCATCTGCTATTTAATGGCTTAACAGCTCTAGAAATATTTATGAACTTTACAAACGGGATTTTAGTGTCTCCACTGGGAACCAGGACTTATTTTTAGCCCTGTGCACAAAGGGGCTTGTTTCTAAACACAAAAACAGAGGAGGTCACTAGCAAAGTTTTTATACATGGCTGCATTTTTGGCCAAAAAGACACTTCCAAGAGTAACACCCAGACACACACAAAAGCTGTTGATTTGGAATCAATTAAAACAGTCACGCAGGAAGAATTGCCTGGTGTACACCATAATTGACTACAAGAATGAGAGGGGCAGTACAATGGAGAACAAAATCTCAGTGTAAACATAGGGAAGGGGAAGTGGATTGTCCCCTCAAGATCAGTGGAAAATCTTATGTGTTTGAGATCAGTAGTTTGAGATGTTGGATACCATTTTGCATAATGGAGGAAATAAGGACATTTGAAATCAGGAATGCAACGACAAATACGAAAACTGTGAAGGAGGAAACTAAGAGAGAGAAGGCTAAATTCAGGGAATAGGTCATGAGGTAAAGAGGAATTGAATGAAGAGTTATAGAAAATAATTGAATTAAGAACTAATGAAGGAAAAGATGAAACAAATATGGAATTAGAGAAAGGCTAGAAAGCCATAGACTCAGTCAATGAAAACTCGGTTAAACCTCTAATAGCTTCTTGTAAAATGCATTGAACACAAAAGGCAAAAGAGTGTTACCAAAAGAAAAGTATGAGACAATCAAAATGAACTTGCTAATGATCAAACTAAAATTGCCATCCTATAGAAAGACTAAATGAAAAAGTCATGAGTATCTTTGTGAGTATGATGTATTTCCAGACTTGTGAATGAAGATGAGGGAAAGCATGCAACATTGATGAGATTTAAATCAACACAAGAACAAATGCTCACTTAGCTATTGTTCACAGAATAAATAAGTATAATGGGTTGAATAAAGACTTAAAGTGGATGGAAACTAGGTGTGCATTCTGCTGAGGTTTCATGCAGTTTTAAAGTGTGCAGAATATTATTCTGAATATATAGAATACTCAGCATGAAGTGTTTTACGGACAAATGCATTTAAAAGCTTGGTTTAAGGAATGCTATTGAACATTAGATGCAATGAAGCAATAAGTATGTTTTCTTCTGAGTAATTCTTTTGTTATCTTCATTTAAGCTACCTGATGTCAGTTTTGGTCATGTGATGGTAAGTAAACTATTTTATTCAGTCAGAGAAATGGAGGCATGAATGTATGGCTGACATTTACTTGCAATAATTCCCAAGAAGGCTGTAATGCTATGTTGGGCTTTACCTTGACTTCCCTACCAATGTTGTTTTTCTTTTTTGTTGAAAGGCCAGTTTGGTTTTGGTTGTGGCAGAGGAACATAGCTGCCTCTTTCTATAATGACATCAAATGATTTGGGAGGGAGAACGGTCAAGTGTAGAATATTGCATGTTACTTTTACCTCAGAAATTTTGTGTGTCTTCTTCATATAATACTGCAGTTTCTCATTACATTTTATAAACGAAGTAATAAGCAGAAATTATTGCATAAACTTATATGGAGTTTTAACTGAATTTCATGGAAAATAATTATTTTATGCATATCTGTAAAATCTTTGACGAGCTTTCAGGTCGATTTTCAAATAATTTAGGCACACGAGTTTAACACAGTTAGTTGTATCATATCTATAAATGGAATAAATTCTGTTCCCTGAAGTTCTAGATAACTATTTATATATGTACAGCGGTAATAAAGTTGAAACTGAGCACAAAATTGTGTCTCTAAGTTGTATGAAATCTGAAACTGGAATACATACTCTAATATATATAAATATAGAGCATGCAGAAGGCAAGTTAATCAGCTGGTTGCGTGTCCTGCTTCCAAGATATCAGATGCAAATAAGAACAGGAACAGAACTAAAACATTGCTTTTGCATTTCTTGGTTTGAATATGCTGAAGTTTATCATTTACAGCTGCTAGCTTCATGTTACTAGCTTACCTTTTACAAAAAATGTTATACACATTTTTTTTTTCCATGAGTTTTCTGATTTATTTAAAGAGTTCATGTAACATTGGAAGTCTGCTTATTGACAATGAGTGGCTTACAGCAAGCACTGCATTTATACACTTGCCACTACTGTCATTCCCTGGACAGAGTTTTCTGAAAGATGAATTTAAAAAGGCACACTGAATGTGTGGTGGCACTTTCCTTTTTCCAATAAAAAAAAAAAAGGAAAAAGATACACAGCAACAAAAAACCCCAGGCTATTGATAGATGAGAAAGTTTCCTTTGTAGAACCAGGGCACTTATTTGTCTTCACTTACCAAAATTGTCTGGAGAGATGGAAAACAACCTTTCTTCTTTTTAACATAAATATTGTAGCCAGGCATAGAAAATTTCAGTCCCTGAGTAGGAATTTTTCATAAAGGCCTGCAAGAAATGAACAGTATGTGACACAGTGGTATAGAAGAATTCCATGTATACTTTAGTTACAGGGTTTTTCTCTCTAAAGTGCTACAGTCAAAAAGTGGTTGCTTGTGAAATAATCTTAGACCTTATCTATGTGGCAGCACTTTGTAAAGCTCTGATACCAGCCACCTGAAACTTTACAAATGAGAGAGAAGACCATGAGGGCATAATTTGTGTCGTCTAATCTCACAGATAAAGCAATTCACAACAAATAGATTTGCAATCTAAAATCTGTTTACAGTCCACAGCACAATGCATCTGAGAGATTTTAACCATCTACTTATGATGTGATGACTTGTGTCCTAGAAGTAATTGTCTGGATATCATAGGGCAGTTCTTCAGATGTCGTTATCTATGTTAGAGATGCCAACGTCTAAGCAGAGGGATGCCACATCGAGTTCTTCGCTCAGGGACCAGCATTTTTAATGAGATGGGTAGTATTATCATGTGCAAACCAAAGGATTTGTAGAAAGAAAACAAAGTCAAGAGAAAAAGAAAAATTTCCTCTGAGGCACATCACTCCTATCACTGATCTGTTTCACGTACAGAAATTTCAGGTACACCCCAGCAGCTTCAATGTTGTGTATTTTGTACAGCAAGCATGGAAGCAGGAGCCCAGAGAGCCCTCAGAATGGAAGCAGGCATGATGCAGAGGTGTGACTAGCTTGTTAGTGTGCACCCGCCATGCTCCTGCAGGCAAAGGCAATGCTCAGCGCAATCACAGGAGGAGCAAGGGCCCCCGAGGGGGAGAAAATTGCGTTGACGGGGATGGAGCCTACTTTGTCAGGGCGGTGCAGGCAGGCAGCGAAGCTTATGGGACCTTTCCTAGAGATGCCAGTGGAGGAGGTGACATTTGTGAGGATGGAACGAGTGACTTAATGAGAGAGAAGACTATTGTGAGAAAGCACCTTTCATGAAAACGAAATGGTGTGACAGAAAAGCTGACAAAGTGTAAACAGGGAGTACATTGAAGAAGGAGAAGTCTGTAGGCACCAGTGGTGCTGTGAGGAGGTATGATATCAAAGTGCCCTATTTCTGAGCATGGTTAGTGTGATAAGCACTAAGGGGAAATGCCTAGGGATGGCATTTTGAAATCCTGTACTGAAATCATCACTATCTGTTGCTGACCATACCTGTTTTTATAAATCATGGTAAAGTTAAGAGGCAGTGAATGCAGCTATACCAAGTGAAGATTGTTCTGTAATGAATTGGGGAGGAGGGACATCTTCCGTATTTTTCAGAATACACTCTTAAATGTAGTAGCTGCAAGTGTTTAAAGCAACTTGCACACAACGTTTGCACAGGCAAGTGAACTCCTAAGTGTGAAAAAATGGTTACTAGAAAATATATGCTTTGAGCTAAACAAGCAGAAAATATACCTAGAATTATTTAACTCGCCACTTCACAATCTCTCTATGGCAATTCATCTGAAAAGGCATCTTTTGAGGGAAAGACAGATGGTCCCCAAATCTAGAATTCCTATTATCCCCAGCTCCTGTGATTTCTTCCCATGATTATTAATTGCAATCTGCATCATCCATAGAATCTTATCAAACTGTTGATTTCTTTTTCTCTCCTCAGAATTATTCTGTACTTGACATGAGACCTCCAACTACAGTCATCACATTGAACAATGCCATGTATTGGCAAGAATTTGAAGATGCGTGCGTCTATGAATGTCTGGATGGGAAAGACTGCCAGAGCTTTTTCTGTTGTTACGAAGAATGTAAATCAGGCTCATGGAGGAGAGGACGGATTCACATAGACATCTTAGAACTGGACTCTTACTCCAGGGTCTTTTTTCCTACATCCTTCCTGCTGTTTAACCTCGTCTACTGGGTTGGATACCTCTATCTTTAAATGTTGCCTGTCGTGGTGAAGACTGCTGTGTTTTCACACTGCGGAGGGATGGTGAAAGTGCAGAAAAAGTGAAGGACACGGTCAGTTTCATCTCAAATTATAAAGGCCACATTAACCTTCACCACCACAGAGCCTGATGAAGAATTTTAATATATAATTGCCTGAAAAAGAAAAACATGGAAGAATTCTCTCCTTACTGCTATACATTATAAGGAAAAGATTCTTACAAAATTCAGCTGAATTTGTAGTGTAAGCGATGTTTATGAATAATTATTGTATATTAGAATCTCTACTATTCTCCCTTGGCATAGAAGCTATACACAATTCAGGCAAAGGTTGAATATGTCATTTTTGTTCTTCATTCCCATACTTTCTTCAAAATGCTGCCATATCCCTGAGGCTCAGAGCAACATACACTGGCACTGGCAAATAAGCCAAAGCCAACAAAACCACTCATTTGTATTTAAACTTGCTTGAGCTATGTCCCATAGGTTTTGGGAAATATTTCACTGGTGATCTCTTTGCTATAGAGAAACCACCAAAATACAGTAAGAAATGTCTCTGGTGGGATCAAAACATGGACGTTACTTTCTGCAAAGGTCTGGGATTCATGGAATTAGCCAATTACCTACACATATCGGTTTTAACTTAAGATGAAAAGGCAGAGTTGTAAGAAAGCTATTATTTTGATATAAATAAAAGACTTGCCTATCTCTGAGGCAGCTGTAGACGTAACTTCTAAAGTTTTTCAAGCTTTTAACTGTCTTTTTTATGACTGGCTAAATACAGGATGGTCATTGATTTCTAAAGCAGGACAAGATTCCTGCTTGTTTGTGTTATTGTAGCAGATCATAGTTGATAGGCCATGAGTAAAAATCACTATATAATAGCACTAGGAATATGTGACTTTCTTCAGATTGCAATTTACTACAAAGTGCTCTCATTCTTATTTTTTCTCTTAAAGTTATTTTACAAAACTGAAAAACATGTGTGCCAAAGGACATTTTTTGTTCCTTCCATAAAGTTAAATATTGCAGTCCTTACTCAAGGCAGTTGTTTCCTGGGTGTGAGATGAAGACTGAATACTTTTGACTTGATTAGTGCATTACGGGAACTCAACTGTCACACTTGGATTAAACATGGAATAGTTGCCACATGTAGGAAAAGGTTGTTTTCATTTTTTTCCTCAAGTACCAACTATATTTTACCCTAAAAAGCTATTTCATATTTTTCAAGCTTTTGACCATTAAATTCTTAAACTACACATTTTTTCAAAAACTGGTTTTACAGTGTTAAACTAGATCACAACTTTTACAGACTGTCTCAATAATTGTTACTAAGCAAACAAAACAGATTCAAAACTAAATAGCAGTGGCTTTTCACTACCCTTTGGATGACAAATGGTTACAAAGGATTAAGGTTAAAACATACCTAAGAACAAAATTCTATTTTTTTTTGCTTCTGGAGGACCTGATAATTTTTTTGTCATCTCAAAAAATGTGTGTCTCTTCCACACAGCGTTCAATAAAAAAATAAGTAGTAGATGTGATTGAAGAGCAGTTCCTTTTCTCCTCAGAAGGAAAAGCCTGCAAACAAGCAAAACCTAATGCAGTGGTAATTCTAAAGGAACAGAAATGCTGTCATGTTCTTTGAAACATCACTGTCTGTCATTGCTGTTGCTCTGTGCTTCCAGTGAGTTTTTAATTGAAAAAAATGACTAACACAAAAGTTAACTGTAGTTATTCAAAATACTTTCTTCTGTTTTTCACTTGTCTAAACCATCAGAAACAGAGCTGGGTTACGTGGGGGAGGGAAATCACTTCTCTAAGGACTGACAAAATTCAAATTAGAAGCACAGAGAAAAAGTATTTTGGGGCAGGATCAAAACCATATTTTCAGCAAAATCTGCCCAATCTGATGTCTTCTAAACCAATGATAACCTTCTGATTTCAAAATATATCTTGAAGTTTTTGCTAACTCTCAGTAGCAAATTACTCCGTAAAATCTATTACTCTGTAAACCTCTGTGCCCTGCACTTGGAAGTATGGATTTTATTTAATGATGGGAGTTATATTTTCAGCAGTGCTAGAAGGGGATTGAATTGAAGTTGGATATCCTGGTCTCTAATTATGAACTAGTCTACTCTAACAGCCACCTTCAGCCATATTTTGCAAGAATACTAGAAATATTTCAAGCCTAAATAAAAGAATGGAATCAGTCATCCCTTAAGGGCCTGATCCTGCAAACCCTCTGCACAATCAATTGATTTTGGTGGGCGTATTGACACAGATGAGGCACGAGAAGGTGCCATGCTGTCCACTATTAGATCTTGAACAGTTAAAGTGAGGTTTATTTAGCAATTGCATACTTGAGTGAATGTCCTGGGAGTAAGTGTGGAACGTTCCCATTTTAGATGATTTTCTTACACTTCTGCTCATTGCTACCCATTCCTGCTAAAAGCACGCAATCCCATCAGATTCTTTGTTGGAAGACTGATTCTGCCAAGTCCATTCATACTGCCTCTGTTTTTTGAGTGCTTTCATGAACAGAAGTTGGAAGCGTATCATTCCACCTTTTTCCATGGTCCTAACCAAGAAAGAATCTGCAGACACAACTGGCTTCTGCTCTTACATTGACAGCAGAGGATATATTCTACTGTGTAATATACTCTAATCTGGGACTATGTGCAAAAAATTGATTTACATGCAAGGTGAGCGGCCGCAGGCTGGCAGGTTCCAGAATGCATTCCTCTGCTTAGTCTTAGTTGCTTGGTTTACTCTCTCTGCTTCGCTGCTCTGTGCTTTGGCAGCCACTGAAAAACCATAGAGATCAGGGAAGATAAGTGTTCTAGGCTCTGCATCATTCAAAATGCAATTATTCTAGACACTTAGGTAATGTGGTCTGCATATATCTATGTGCCGTATCCTTCTGTAATAGTGAGAGTATCCTCATTAACCTCCAGATATTCTCTTGCTTCTTTTGCAAATTGAAAAAAATTAACACTTTTGGGCACTGTCCCATGAGAAATGTAAGAGCCACCTTTTAGCATTTTAGAACATTTTCTTATCACATAATTTCATATTCAGGACTTTATTCAGCTACTTATTTTTGTTATTTAGTACTTCTTTTTACCCTTCCAAGGAAGAGAAGGGAATGGAAGAAGGCAAAACCAAATGACTAGTGAATTGAACACATTTGGATATGTATGTAAAGCCACAAAATCAAGTGTCTTCACATTACATTCTTTCCTTTTTGAAGTTACAGAAAAGATTGTGAGGGTTTTTTTTAGATAACCAACTTTTCCCAGGAGGATCTAAAGTCAAATCTCTTACTCTCCCTCTTCAATTAAAAGTCGATGGACAGTGTTTTCCTGCATTGAGGGCAGCATTTTCAAGGCAATTAAGAATGTATAAAAATACTGTTCTGCTTAATTCAGTCTTCTCGGCTCTTCTGGCTCTGATGCCTAACATACTGACAGCTTCTTCTTTTACAGGCATTCTTCCAAGAATAAGTGTATAAAAACTTGCAGCCAGTTTATGTTGGCTTCAAGTCCAGCAGTAATGTGGAACTGAAGTATGCCAGACAATTTTAATGTAACTTTCTAATCAAGAAGTACAGCTGTATATTAAAACACCTCAGGCACTTTGATAACCTTTCCTCTCTTAGATGCTCCTTGTCTCCTTCATCAGCTATCAACTGTATATTGGTATATTGTACATATCAATTAAAAAAAAGTCAAAAAAGCCAGAACCATCTTCACAGAGGCAGCAATGAGTAGTGAAGATAAAAGGGGAGGAAGAAACTATATTTTTTTTTGCTGTGCAGTTCTTATCCGTCCCACTCCTCTTATTCAGTCCTTCCTACAGCTAATTCCAAATCATCCACCTGGTGGTTTGCACATTCATCAGCTGGAACAGCAGTGTCACATGAGCCTTTAGCTGATAAGAAATGATAGTTCTGGAACTGGAGGCATCCTGCCAGATAGCTCAGATAGATAGCTATCTCAAACACTTTTGCTATCTCAAACACTTTTGCAGCCCTAATGTGTCTTAGAGCCTAGCACCTCATGTCACTGTATGAATTTATTACAACTCACCTTACTTGGTCATTTCATGAAGGGAAGGATGCTTATCTCCTTTTACACCGAATTTCACCTTACCTCTAGAAAAATGACTCTGCCCTGCCCATGCTCCAGGTGCAAGACAGCTCTGAAAAGACCATGGTTGCTGTACTGCTGACTCTCTGGGAAGGGAGGCTTAACATTTTAAGATAGATTTCATTAGCCTCACAATGTGAAGGGTTGGTGTTACCTTCTAAGCTATAAAACAAAACATCCACATCCACTGCAACTTCTAAAGGCTGTCCATAACAGATTGTACTTTTCTCATTGGCTGCTCTTTCTAGGTTTCCATAAAGCATTAAGAAAAGGCAAGCCATATTGCCTAATCTTAGCACCCTACACAATTAGATGATTTTTTTTCAAGTTATCTTCTTGCTTACAGTGAAATCTTTGTGCCTCTTACATTAGTGCCTTTAGCATTTCTTGATATTGAAGGATATACTATTCCTGTCCTGAGAGTTAGAAAGAGGGACAATGACCTTGCTGGAGTTCTTCCTGAGCACCACAGCGTGTGACCAATATTCTAGATCTCTTCAACCTACACATTGAGCATTTCTCTGATGTTTCTCTTTTTTTTTTTTTACCAAACAGTCTGTAGGTTTCTTAATTCCTAAGTAGCAAGAAAACTGCAGTGGGATTTCAGCGGTTTAGCAGAATCCTTCCTTCTTCACTCATCAAATTAATTACACCAAGAGATGCAGATCTTAGACTCAAGGCTGATGTTTACCTCATCTGTGTCACTTTCCAGAAGACTGTTTAAAATAGGCAAAAAACAAACTATGCATTGGGAATGCATTTCCACAGCTGAAAGGTGAGGTTCTTTCTCCTTTAGAGCTTTTTTTTTTTAGCCCTGAGTTAATTTTAGATCCTCCCATTGTCTTCCTGAAGGGTTCTAGTATATATGTGAAAAATGAAGGCCTTCCTTCAAGACTCAGTGGCCTTAATAGTTTTGCCTTTTCCCCTGGCATCCATGATTTGTCTGGACAACAAACAAACAGAGAATCTACTTTCCTCATCATTTAGGACACTTTTCTAGATACTAAGAACAAAACTGTGTTTTATGTCTGAAGTGAAATGATGTTTTAACAGAAAAAAAATAATCTCTGCTTGAACTGCATTGCTTTGACAAGTTAAACAGGAAATTTTTGTACACCATACCTACAGTGGATACCCTAAAGAGATATGTCACCCTATAACCCTGTCTAGGACTTTGTCCTGAATTAGGGATACATATTGTTCTAATCATCCAATTTACCTAGCAGCTGTTGCTTTCAATGACTTTGGATTGTGACTGACTTTGAGAACTTAGTATCTGATTATATTCCTCAGGGGACATACCCAAGATCTGTGATGATGTATTCCTTTCTACAAACTTAACTTTATTTTATTTTTTCTCCTTTGTTCTGGATCCTCAAGTCAGTGTCTGTATGCATCTGGAGTCCTCAAGGGTTTTCCTAGAATATCTGTGAAATTAGACAATAAAATTCATCATGAAGTTCGGTGCCTCAGAGTTGGACACCTGAGAATTCTCTACTTTCTATCAAAATGTGCATTTTGATCTTCTAACCATTTGCTATTTTTGAAGGACAAAGTAAGACAGCAGAAGACATGTGATTATGTTTATTCATGTGTCTGGGGGCAGGCTTTCTCGAGGACTGAACCAGGCAAACCAGGCACTGATACAGTCAGTTATTTGCCAGGTATTCTTTTATCTGGGTAATGAATAAAACTAGCCTGAGGAGCCATAACAGCCTCTTTGGTGTCATGGAAGCATTCACGTAACTCAGCTGTACTTGGAGGGCTAAGCCAGCCTGCAGAGCTGCTTCTACAGGAACCCACATCCTCCCTTTAGTATTGCATACAGTGCTTAATACTGTCCTGATGGCTCTTTACCTTCTTGCAGCCTATGGCAGTGGTTGGGAGAGACGAAGCTGTACTGACACAATATATTATAAAACAAAAAGAATGAAATATCCACAGTGAAGCTGGTGACTGCTTGTTACTGAGACTGTTATGATTACAAGTTTTAAAGAAAAGGCCTCTAGGTGTGGGTCAAAAACTTCCTCATCAATTAAGATCGTTGACCAGAAGAGGGGTTTAAATTAAGATATTCTTACAAGCAAACAGGAGAAGCTTTGGATCGTATTCTGGCAGAGTTGGCTATCCATTGACTGGCTTCAAAGCTCGTAGAGAGCAGATTTGTAACTTTAGTACTTCAAGTGAGATTTGTAGTTTACGTACTTAAAGTGAGGCCTAAAAGAGGAAAATGCGAAAATTTCTAAATTACTTGTTAATAGAAAATGGATGATGAGAACAATATTGATGACATGTTTGAAAAAAAAATTGCTGACTAGTGTGGAACACAGCATGCTACAGAGTCCATTTCATACTTAACGGACCACACAGGATCCTTAAAAAAATAAGCTGCTGTTGAACTCATGGAAAGCTGGTAAAATAATTGCACCTGGCAGTATTAAGCAGAACAGGGAAGTATGTCACTGCCTGACAGAGTGCTCCAAAGGAAACAAAATTTCGGAAGAGCCTTCCACAAAACAATGCTCCTCTGAACAACAGTGAGAAACTTTGTGCAGAGAGATTACAGTATCAGTCCCCCATATTCTCTTTTGTAGTCATTAAGGACTCCTGTGACTTTATTGTCATCCATGCTCACATGCAATACCAGCCTTAAATCATGGGCCAACATGTGGCTGTCACTAGTAGGAACGCTAGGTTGGAGGGACTCTGAGCCCAGTCTGTGGCTATCACAGGCAGTCATCAACCACCTCACATAATCTTATTTTAAACTGTCGGTATATTCTTCTGAAAACATTTTTTCCCAAAATGACAAAATATGGATATTTTTTTAATTTTAAGTGAGTGCAATTTTAGGAATCACATTAAAACTGCCAATTATGTGCCAAATTGAACTTTTCTTATAGAACACAAATAAAATTTTAGATTTCTAATTGTCCTTCCTTCCTAAGTTTTTCTTAGGGGTGTGTGATTTCTTTGCTAGCAGTGCAGCTTGTGATGTCATAGTGAAATGAAAGTACAATTATGTGCCCAATGTGCCTTGAATAATACAGGTAGCACTAGTACCAGTATGTCATTCTAAGTTAGATAGCCATCCTAGTGATTCCCCAGACTGACCTAACCAGAAAAGTCAAACACCCGTGTGCTTCATCTCCTCAAGTTCTCATGCAACGACTTTCCCTTATCAACCACATCCATTCCACTTTACTTTGTGTTAAGGAGTAGGGCTGTGCGTCTAGAATACTATTTATATTCGTATTTTGATCCCAACATTTGTATTTCTGGATACAAATAAATACACATTATCAGAAAACGCAAGTATTGTGTGCATATATTGGGGATTGTATTTTCTTACAAAAGCTGAGAGCTTAAAAAAATAGAAACAGATATCTGCAAATCTGCCTAAGAGAAGAGGAACAGCATGTTACCTTTCTGATAAGGTGTTCCTGAAAGGAATTTCAGAAGAGTCTTTAAAAATATTTTCAATAGTCAGCATGAGCGGCCAGTAAACTAAAAGATTTGAGACTGAGGTTTATCCATGGGGTTAACAAATACTGGGAAGAATATCCTACAAAATAAAAAGAGAAATCCACAAATAAGCCGTGTCTTTTGCACAAATTGCTTGAATGTAAAGACTTCATAATTTAAAAATTGCAATCAAATTTGGTTTCAAAACTTTCCTAATCCCAACCTTTTCAGTACACTGAAAGGTCATTCTTTGGATCTGCTTACACAATGAAATTTACTGGTAAATCTATATTCTGCATTTTTACAAGTATAATTTCTTGGGCAACCACTTATTTTTAGGTAAGAGTGTCTTCTTAGTTTATCCTCTTCGAAAGCAATTTAATTCCCATGTCTGTACATTCATGACCACAGAATTGCCAGTCTTGACCCACTCCAGCTGTGAAATCCCTACTCCTTTTCAGGATTCCAGACCATAGCAACACTGGAGCTGACAGCTGGGCCGCAGATAATGCAGAAAGTTCCCAGATTTCTCATAATCCCATGGTGCAATAGGGATTTCCCTATCCGAGTTATATTTATACTTTCTGTATGTTCCTACCACTAAGGCATTTTTTCCAGAAGACTTTTTATGTCACAAACAACAATTACACCTAGTTCTTCCGTAGTCTTTCATTAAGTTTTCACTGAGAAATCTCTTTTCCCTTCAGGAACTCCACTGTTTTCACTTATTAGTTTGATGTGCAATTCATGTTTAAAAACGGGAGATTTAGATTAGATATGAGAAAGAAATTCTTTCCTGTGAGGGTGGTGAGACACTGGAACAGGTTGCCCAGAGAACTGTGGATGCCCCATCCCTGGAAGCGTTCAAGGCCAGGCTGGATGGGGCTTTGAGCAGCCTGGTCTGGTGGGAGGTGTCCCTGCCCATGGCAGGGGATTGGAACTAGGTGATCTTTAGGGTGCCTTCCAACCCAAGCCATTCTATGATTCTGTGATTCTATGATTCTGTGTTTTACCCCTATTTGTTTTTTGATAAAACTAGTTGCTGGTACTGGCCTCTCTACCCAAAAATAAATATAGATTCTGGACTTCCTTAACAGTGGCTGACACTTGTTATGCCAGTATTTGATGCACAGTTAGATGGGGTTGTGCCCCACTCCTCAGAATAACAGGTAAGCAAAACTGTTGCCATGACTACTTGCCTTCTACACAGTGGTCCTTAATGCGTGCCACCATCACAGTGTGAAGACAACGCCGGCTGTTCTTCCTTGCAGAGCTTAACTGGAACACCACCTATATTCTTGCAACCATTCAGGGGGACTGAACGTGAGTTGAGCACATCAGCCCTCCATGAGATTTAAGGTGCTCATCCTGCCAGATTCAGAAGGCTCTGATACATCTTCCATTTTCTGCCCAGTAGGCTCGAGTGTGCAATAAAGTAGGATGATGAATCGTACCAATAAGTTCTGCCTTTTTACGTTACCCTCTGTCTCACCACCACAAATCTAGTTAAGAACTGAATTAGTGCTTGGCAGTTTCAGTTAAAGTAAACTCAGTCTGCGAAATGGAAAATGAGCAAAGCTGAACATCAGGGAGCTATCCAGAAAGTTAGGAATAAACGGAATAGACATTTTCCTACTGACTGATATTGGAAGACCACTGTCAGTTAATAGCTATAGTAAAAAACCCTCACATTTTTAAAGTTGGTTTAGAAATGTAAGGCATCTGCATTAGCAGTGCAAAATAATTGATATATGCCAAAGTTTAACATACAGCAACATATTCCAGTGGGGTTTTTAATTGAATAATTTGCATGTTTGCTTATTTTTATTATCATTTATTATATGTTCGTCCAGACTGCCACAGAACCGGCCTTAAAAGAAAGAATTTTTCATGTAAGTAAAATCTGGGCCAATGTGTGTTCCATTAGCCTATCCTCTATTTTTCTATAACCAATGCACATCTTAGACACACATTTTTACATAATATAGTGGCTTCACCTTCTAGGTTGTCAGAAGATGGATTATTTTTTACAAAGAAAGTCTTGGTCTAAGAGCCTCGTGGATCACAGTAGAGATGAAAAGGTACCTTTTGCTAAGGTGTAGATGGGTTTTCTGCGGTCTTGTAGTTGTCAGACAGGAGCCAAAGGTCCACCAGACCACAAAAATAAGGCAAATCAAGAAAAAAGGAAATTCTCACCCTTCCTAGGTATGCTATCTTGTATGTTTTCTCACCTCTAACATCCATTTTTTCCCCTCCACGACTAAATAGCACTGCTTGAATCAGATAGGGTAGAGTGTTTCTGCTATCTTCACAGCAGCGAGGGCACTGCAGCCTGTGAAAGCCCAGGTACCGCAGTCCTGCATGCATAGCCACCAGGAGGGGAAACAGCATTGAATTCTATAGAACTTAGTGTGGTGGCCACCTGAAATACAAGAAGGAGCAGACCCTAAGACACACAGGAGTGGAGGCTGTTGACAGTTCATCCATCAGGCATCCTCAGTGAAAGCAACCATTGACACACTAATGAAAGATTTGATTTTATCAGTAAATATTAGGTTTGAATACATCTGACTGTTGGTCAGGGCACTACAGAACCCAGTAGGAACTCAATTGGCAAAGTTGATACTCAGCCAAAACCTCACCTCTCCCAAACACTGAGATATTCTGTTTCCAATATTTTTGACTATGTAATAATGTTGTTTTAAAGATACTCATGAATCTTCTACCAGAAAAACTTGGTAAATGTCAGGTCAAGTGCTTTGACTGACAACTTTTGATACAACTTTCCCCTCAAAACAATGACAATTATAAAAGTTAAATGCAAAATTCCCTTTGACTCCCCTGTTTTCTGGTGTCCACGCTAGATGAAATGTAAATGAAAGCTGTAATGCTTCTTAATTGATCATACAGAGGATCTAACTCAGAATCCCCCAAAGACTTGTAGGATTCATACTACACATACGCTGTCATTAGTACACATTGACAATGCAATTGACAACATATCTCTGAATATCTTCAAATGCAGAACCATAAGCCATTCAATGGTCTGCTCCTGGCCCTTAAGGTGAGGATTAAACAGACAGAAAACTCATGGATTTCAGTAAGAAAAAGCACAGCACTGTACCAGAGCAGACAAACCCAATGCATCAGTACAGGCTGGTAACCAGCTAGCAGAGTAGCGTGAGAAGACAGTGAAGATTGCTGCAATTGCCAGGCTGAATGTAATGTGCTCTCACCACAGCTCATGCAACTCTATAATGTCTATGTTATGGCTGTGTCCTGCAGATCAAAGGAATTTATTACTGCCCTGTGTCGGAGGACGTCGGAGTGGGAGACGGACCCGGAGTAACGATGGAATCTCAATATGAGTATGATCGTTCTCCCTTTATTCAAGTTTTCACAGAGTATATATAGACAGGCAATAAGAGCACGCGCTAGCGGCAGCTATATGATTGGCTTACAGTCTCTGTTCACGCACTGTCCATGCAGTTCATTCACAGATCAGATTGGTTACAAGAATTCACATAGTAAATTGCTTAGTCATTAGCACAACATGTTTTCTACCTTCTCAGTCCCCGTTTTTCCCATGTACTAATTCCATCTTCTACCACCTGTTTTGCCCTTAATCTAATCTCTCATAGTAGGGAGGCTGGCTCACGTGACCATTTTCTCTCAGACACATTCCTACAATTCCCCCTTTTTCTTCTTGAGCCAGCCAGACCTTATGCATGGCATTTTCTATCATGTCAGTCACTTTGCGGAGAACACATGAGGCTACCATAATCAATAATAATATAACCAACAGTAGCATGAGCCCTTGCTTTAGTAAGTCTGATAACCATCCCGTTATACCCCATGAGTTTGACCAATCATCGAAACCATTTTTGACCGCTTTTAATTTGGACATGTTATCCTTGTTGTGACGCTCTTAGCAGGTTATATACTAAACACAATTAAAAACAGAATCAAAAAGAACCCTGCTAAGGCAATAAATACCCAGATTCCTAAATTTAGCCCAGAAAGCCAATTTCTTTGGATTTACCCACGAGAAATCCTTTTGTAATATTTCAAATACATTGCAGTTGCTGACAGCACGAGCGACCCTGGAAAAACAATCGTGGTAACATTTCAATCATCATAGTTACTGGTTTTGAAAAGGTATGTGGCAAAAATACCCACTCTAATGCAGTCAGGCTCTTTGCGAGTGCATCATCCCACTGTCCTATCAGGGCATAAAGTTGAAATTCTTGTAGGAAGGTGTTCAGTGCGTCTTGCAGCAGTAGTAGACTATATCTTATCTTGCAACATACTGTAATGCCTTCAGAGCTGTTGGGGTTAATGAACATAGAACTTATTGGGGGGGGGGGGGCGGGGGCAGACACAGTGCTTCAGGGCATCCCCTGTACCTTCAAAGTGCGCTCATGTCTCTCTCCCCCTCTCTGACCCGAGACAGCCTCCTTGTATCCTGCACTGGATTGACTGGAGAAGTACAGGCTAGAGTCGCTGCACGCGTGGCCAGCACATGCAGCGAGTCTCACCAAACTCATGATCCAGCTCTGCTGACAGCAGCTGTCTGATACGTGACTACATTGTTGTAATCCCTTCTTGTTATCTTCTTCTGTGAAGGTCGGGTTCTCATGGATACACACATAGTTTTTAGAGCAACATATTCTACAACTCGTACAAGGGTACGATGCAAAGCAGCATTTACAACTAATCGTATAATACTTATTAAACACGGCAAACAGCATACTAAACATAACAGACAAATTCCTTCCACACAGGCAATGAGTATAATTTGCTTCAACCAACCCCACCCCCAAGTCCATCCAGCAAAGAGATTTCACCCAGTGGTCTCCACAAGTTGCTGGTTCAGTCGGTGCAGTTCCTGCAGCTGGGCATGGATGGATTTGGAGTGGTCACTTAGATTCACACAATACAGTCCTTTAAAATCTTGACAACCATGTCTGTGAGCTGAAAGCAAAAAATCAGTAGCAGTTCTGTTTTGCAACATCGCATATTGAATACTATCTACATCTAGCAATAACTCAGAAATAGCTGTACTAGTAGCATTGTTAAACTTATCCTTGGCAGCAAGAGAGTCCTTGTTATCACAAATCCTTGGCAGCAAAAGAGTCCTCGTTAGCAAGAGCGCATGCGGACTCCCTGTTCTTGCTGGTACTGTGCTTTGATCTTCTTCCACAACAGGCCAAGATTCTCAAGCAGCTAGATAAGGTGTCTGTGAGTCCATTACAGGCTTATGTCATCCAAATGTTTTTCTTGCAAGCACCCAAGACTGAATAACAATTGGTGTGATATCTGTGTTTTCCAGCACCCAGGTGCGAGTCCCTTGAGTATATTTACAGTCCTCCTTGCCGATTTTCCATTGCTTTCCCATATTCCACCCACTTGTTCAAGAGACCGCTTCTGCTGGGGTTCATTTTAGTCTCGCAGGGTATAAGACAGAGCAATCTACTAAGGCATGCAATAACATAGACACATATAGGAAAAACCCCAAAAAACATCTCTCTATGGTACTGCTTTGAATCAGGTGTCCTATTTCTCTTTTTCTGATGCTTTCCCGTAATGCTTATGGCATACTTTTGTGCTAACATGGCACATTTCCCATCTAATTGTTCCTGTTTGGTTTCTCTTTTTTTTTTTTTTTTTTCTTCTTTTTTTTTTCTTTTTTTTTTTCTTTTTTTTTTTCTTTTTTTTTTCTTTTTTTTTTTTTTTTCTTTTCCCCCCCATCACTTACGACTGACATAAAAGTCTGCCTTTGCAACAAGAGCTCAGTTTCTCATTTTTCCTTAAGTTTCTCATTTTCCTACAGAGCATCCTATAGACTTTGTCTCAACTCCTTTTCCCAATCAACCATGACCTTATAGACAAACAACAAACAACCAGCGATACTCCCTGCACGGACGAGCCGTTCCCGAGAGTGTAAACGTGTCGGCTCGTGAAAACTCCCCCAATATTTCAGGACTTCCATCGGTTCTACAGCCCATCCTGGTGTATCTACTTGGGGCGCGCTCGCCTTACGTCTAAACACTGTGTATATACAAACTTCTTCACTTGACGGAGTGTCAGCCCTAGTTGCATACGAGAACAGTACCACACCGGGCAGAACACCTGCTCAAGTGGAGTCACCTAATGACACTGCACACAACAAAAAGCAAACAGTAGCACACATGCTGATCAGCAGGTATAAGCCGGCGCCCACACACACTTACACAGCAGACATACAAAAACAGCACTTTTATCTCAGGGAGATGACTGGGGAGGGGAGGGGGCGAGGTGGGCAATGTCAGGAGCAAACAGCTCCGGCTCTGTCCTTCTCTGCTGACATTCTGCCTCCTCCATCGGCCTCAGGTGGAGCAGAGGGGATCAGCAGGGGATTGTCCCAGACCTTCGGACCTGGCCTGTTCGATCCCCCTCCCGTGGGTTGTAATGCTGCAAAAGCCCCGGCTGCTGTGGCTCGCTCTGCGTTCATATCTTGTAAGGTCGATAACACCAACCACCATGTCGTCGCTAACGGTGATGCCTCTTTGTCTCCTTTACTTATCATTTCCCACAGTTTATTCCCAACAGCCTCCCGTATTTCTGGTTTGAAAGCTGTCTGGGGCTCTGGTGCGAATCCATTCTCTCTGCACCAGGTTAACAACCTTCGGAGCATACGCTCATCGTGTTTCAGCCCTCTCTTAGAGAGGATATGCAGGAGAAGTCTTAATATAGCCCCTTCTTCTTTTGTTACTTGTTGTCCCATCTCCTGCCCCGGCTTAATCAGTTTGAGCAACAGTTTCGCTGGTGTTTCAATCCCTCTCTTAGAGAGGATCCCAGCGAGTAGCGTGGCCGCAGCTTCTGTTTCCATAGCTGCGCCTGGGAGGTGAGGAGCGACCTCACGCCGTTATCTGCTCCCGCTGATGCGCCCAAGCAGCACGTCTCCCAGCCGAAGTTTCCCACTCCCCTCCTCTAGCTGCTTACCGCAGTCTCGGAGAACTCAGTCGCGCTGAACCATCCTCTGCTACCAGATGTCGGAGGACGTCGGAGTGGGAGACGGACCCGGAGTAACGATGGAATCTCAATATGAGTATGATCGTTCTCCCTTTATTCAAGTTTTCACAGAGTATATATAGACAGGCAATAAGAGCACGCGCTAGCGGCAGCTATATGATTGGCTTACAGTCTCTGTTCACGCACTGTCCATGCAGTTCATTCACAGATCAGATTGGTTACAAGAATTCACATAGTAAATTGCTTAGTCATTAGCACAACATGTTTTCTACCTTCTCAGTCCCCGTTTTTCCCATGTACTAATTCCATCTTCTACCACCTGTTTTGCCCTTAATCTAATCTCTCATAGTAGGGAGGCTGGCTCACGTGACCATTTTCTCTCAGACACATTCCTACAGCCCTGTACTCAGCACTGGTGAGCATGGGGCAGCAATAAATATACTGGGTTTGGTATGTCCTCCCCACCCACATCATCAAGGAAGATACTAAGAAACTAGAGGGGACCTGTCAGGCAGCTGCTAAGATGGTCAGGGGCCCAGAGCAGATGGACTATGAGAAGTTGAGGGAACTGAGCTCATTCAGAGTGACGAAAAGCAGGCTAAGGTATATTCCAGTCGCAAACTACAACTACTTGAAGGACAGTTACAAAGACATTGGAGTCAAACTCTCACTGTCTTCTCAGTTCTGCTACAGTACCACAGGAGGCATGGGTTTCATCTTGGGAGGCCCAGGCTGGAGATGAGGAACAGCTTTTGCACAATGCTGGAGGAAAGGGGCTGCCCGGAAGGGCTGTGGGAGCTCCCTCCACGGAGCCTTTTGAGACCTGCCTGGACAGAGCCTGACCTACTGTTGGTGGAAGTCCCCCTTCAAGCACGAGGTTGAACTACATGACCTCCAAAAAACCCGACATTCTAATCAATTTTTCTATGATTCTATAAAAGGAATTTTTTCAGCAGCTACCTTTTCCATAAATATTCAACGAGATACATAGTGAACAATGACCTAACTAAAACCAACATAAAAGCTCTCTGCTTTGGCATTGCTGCTATTGTTCATTCTCTGAACGATTTCTCTTTTTCTATAGCACATAAAACATGTCAGGAATCACATTATGCTTTCCTAGTGAGACCTCTCAATGCCATCTGGAGAAATGGATTTTCTTATGACTATGCAAAGTACCAGTTTGAACATGTATTTGTGTCAATTAATTTTTTTAATGTATATTGCTGCCCCAGTTTTATCAAATAAAACAAATTTGTTCATTATGCAACTTCTTAGAAGAAGCATCTGATACTATCCCAATCTTATTTTCCCTTGCAAATTGGTAAATTATACTATTTACGTATATTGCATGAAGGAAAACCTCTAGCTACTTTTGGAGGTAACCTACATGCTACATTTCTACACAAATCCAGACTGCAATAGGCAAAAGTATTAACTTTGAACAATGAAATGTGTGACTGAGTAACAGGTTCACTGTTACAGAGAATCTGTGGTGTGGTTCAACTGTGTGAATGTCAGAAGACTCTTCAACGTACCAAAAAACCAAACAAACGAACAAATAAACAGCAAACAAAATCCCTTAACAAATTAATGACATTTCTAGCCCTTATTGTAATATAATGTGTACTAGATCTTCCAAAGGCATATCTGCAATCATTTCAGCAACTGCTGGACAACAGATACATATTTTTAAACTCTTTTTATGTGTTACATATACAAATAAAACAACCTCTAGCCGCTTGTGTTCTGCAACTAATGTGCAGTGTGCAGTTATATCCAAAAGGGTGAAAAAATGGGGTCTCTACAAGGTTCTTATTGTAAGTTTCCTCCCCTTTGGCCATATACAATGCTAACAATTCACAGGTGGAGACTGTATGGATAAGTGAACACAGAAAGCTCAGAGGAAGGTTAAGGGGTTGAGATAGTGAGCATATTTCCAGCTACTATCTTTGTCCCAAAGTTTGCTACTGTATCTGTTATGTACCCACACTCATTTGTGTAATAGAGGCACTGAACTCATTAGTTCTGCATGTGTGAAACAAAGCCAGATTGAAACTGATGATCATATGAAGATCTTTCCACTACAGGTATTAATTTCATACATCTGTGGAGAAACCTACCGACACAGACAATTTCAGATGTGCGCAAATCAAACCACAGCAGCATCTGATTCGAGGAAGAGGATGGTTTACATAGTTCATTCCAGGGAAGAGGTATTGAAAATAGCAGGGTGGAGGGCTTTTGGCAGTAGGACTGTGCAAAGTCCTCATCACATGGCCCTGAGTCTCAGATGAGGCAATGAAGGTTGGCATCTGCACAAATAAACTGGTGCAGAATATATCCTAAGGAGACGTGATTTCACAGCATGAGCTCATCTACACTGCATCTATGTAAGCTACTGAAATGCAGCTTAGAGACACAGAGTGGATTCCGGCACACAGACAGTACTCTCAGAAATGCAAAAGGCAGGAAGAACTAACTGTCGGCAGTAAGCACTAGCGTGATCTATGAAGTGCTATCAGCCTTTTCACGTCAGCACGCAGGACAGGAGAGAGCTGCTTGCCACAGCTCTATATAGGCAACTGGGACTGCCGTTCTCCCTCCACCCCAAGTTCCAGGTGATAGAGAGTAACGGACCCCATACAGAAAGGGGGGCCTTCAGGTTTAGAAGTGTTGAATACCCAAGACATTGATAATCCTGGGAGGTAATCTGCATATTCACAGGCTTTGCTCCCTATTCTGTAGGCCCACAGGTATCACTACCACTTCAGTCCTCCACCATCAAAAACTGAAACCCCACGACTCTTCTCCATGTTGTGAGAGTAGATCCATTAGAACAGGAAAAGAAAAGACCCTTCCGAGCAATCTGTTGCTTTAGTTAGCATTACTGAGGGTGGCTACCAGGCAAAAATAAATTCCTATTTCTATATTGCAGGAGTCCAGTCAAATCAAATCTCAATGGAAAAAAACCCCCACAACCCAGCAATATACACAAAGCGAAGTTCATCTGACCAAACATAGATATAAATATTGTAGACACTGTCACTAGAGTTAGTGATCTGATTTCCCTTTACAGCCGATAAAGAGGCACAGACACTTCCAGAACACAATTCATCTTATCTTAGACATCTGAAATTGGAGTCATATAAACCGTATTCTAAAAGAGTTCATTTATTTTTCAGCATCTAGAAAGGGAGTCTAAAGGGAGTCTAGCCCAGCCATAAACATTTACAATTATGGAAGATTAATTCCATCCACTTTATCTTTTAAACAGCAGAAACAGGGATGCTGCACTGAGAAACGCAGAACTATAATAGCATAAGAAAGACGTGTAAGAAATGGTGCAGTTACAAAGAGAGCTGGATGTGGGGATTTCCCTGTTCTTTCTAGAACTAAAGGAAGATACCAATACAAATATGTCTACAATACCTGCTAAATTATATTGTGTGCATTGTGCGCAGGCTTCTTGCATTAGCATAAGTACGAGGAGCCTTTTTTTTCTGGTAGCATGGAGCTGTGCCTGAGATCGCTCACTCTACTGTGCAGGGAGCTCTGGGCTAAAGGGTTTGCACTATTTCTCCAGTTCAAGCCATCTGAAGAAAATCAGTTCAAATATTTCTAGATTTCACTACAACATGCAGCAGTTTCATACCCAAAGGCACCTACATAAAGAAGTATATAGCATAGGGGTCTCAAAAAGTCATGGCAATTCTCCGTTACACAGCAATCAAGTGTCCCAACTCCCTTTCCAGTTAGGTTCTAAATGATCGCAAGCCTTTCCAAAGAGGGTGAGGATCAAAAGACAACAACAAATAGGAAAACAAGATGACGTGGAACAGGAAATAACTGTGTCCTGGAGAAAATTCACAGCTTTGTGCTTGTAATGTTACTGCTACTGGTCTTACAATGAGCTCTTCTACACGAGGAACGCTCAAGCAGGGTGAGGTTCTGCATGTTATACAGCACGCCTAAGTACGTATCAGACCACAGGGGAACAATTCCACAGCTTCTCTCATTTTTCTACTGTCATTTTGGAGGTCCGTCATAAATCATTTCATATTGTGCTCTGCTAAATACTGTCATAACTGTTCTCCTTCCATCAAGACTACCCTGAGCCACCCAATCATACTGCATTGTTCCTGCCAAATACCTGTTTGTGTTAAAAGAACTGCTGAGAATATAGACACAGTAGGCTACAATGCAGTATTTTAAATATTTCACTAATATATTGTTTGCGTATCACGCAAACCCTAGCAGTATTATACTAAGAACCTTGTGCGTGACTATGCAGCAGCATCCCTCTTGTCTTTGTCCTTCACTTGTGCCATCGAGATCTTGCTTTTTTGAGTAGTGTTACTGGAATGAGGGGAAAGATCTTATTGCCAGCACTCACTGACGTACTGTCCCTGTGTGTTACTGTCCCTGTGTGGTTAAATTGTGTGTATTTCTCAAATCCCTGCTTACAGACTACCCTCCTATTGAATAACTATCCATCACACTCTCCAAGAACACATTCTCAATGGATAACAGGGTATTGCCTGTGTGTTGTGAATACACCGTCACATGTGAAAAACACTTGCCAGCAAAGTATGGAGGCAAAGTGATCAGCATGCACAGCCGCAGAGCATGCAGATTCTCCATACGGTCTGTAGCGAGAGGTAAGCTACCCTCCCTTTTTGACTTGCATTTCATCCTGTACTTGGCACAGCGTGAGGAATCACTTGGAGCTGGCAGAGCCACATGAATGTGAATCCTAGCTGGAATGGTTTTTCATACTTCTCTCAGACACCATCCAACACTCCTTTGACAGAGACTGGCCTCCGTTCACAAACAGGGATGTAGCCATTGTCAGCGACATAACAGGGAGCAGGGCAGCACTTCTGCCTGGCCACGGTTGCCACAGAAATTGTATAAGGCAGACAATGGCCATCGCTGTTTAAATGCTGGCTCAGTGTGACTCACCAGAGGCAACCGGCTGCTTTAATTTATCACACTAAAGCTCGTCTCACAAAAGGGTGTCCCTGCCGTGCCTGTTTTCCAGCTCCAGTGTAACTGTTCCCCCATCCAGCTGCAGTAGGGCTGTTTTCTACTTCTGTTCCCCGCCTTTTCATAATGTGAGGAGATCGCAGCACATAGTCTGACAGTCCTCTGGAGTAAACAGAATAGGAGTTACGTCCCTCTGTTTTGGAAAACAGTAACACTGCTTGTTTAAGTAGTGCTCCTCAAGGATTAATAAAAATAGTTTTCATGCATTTCCCCAGAGGGGGTGAATTCCTTTTCTTTTCTTGTTACTATTTGCTCATTCTCTACATGAAATTAACCTGACAGACAAAGGTGAGGACTGTAAGTACTTGTTTCTGCCAGCTGATGGACACGTAGCAGCACCACCCATATGCTTCTTGCCTGAGTCAACAGAGGTACCCAGGACTCCCACCCTTCAGCTTAGGTTCTTCAAGTCAAACCTGAGGCACATGGCTAGAGCCATATGGAGCATTTTCACTGCTGTTCTTCAGCTCATAACTTGTTAATGGTTAAGTAAATATGAATCCAGTGCTTCTAGTAATATCAAAATTCATTTGAAAATAACATACTAAAAGACACAGTGCGTACTTTCCACACAAACCCTACAAAAATTCTAAGTACCTCAGCACTTTAGGAACATTTTTCAAAACAACATGTACATTTCAGTGAGAATGTTCCTGGAAGTCAAGTGTTGTGAGTATGTCAAGAGTGCTCCACCATTCTCTTTGATAATTTCAGATTTGTCAGTCAATAGTGTAATTTCGTTGTTCTGTAAAGTATTGGACCAGTTTTTCAAATGATGTGCTATACTGAAAAGTGGTTTTCCTTCCTATCGTAATACTCTTGTTCTGAGACTATTGGGTTTTTAAATGATGTATTAAGACTAGAAAAATTTATTCTAGCCCTGTTATTAATCCCACAGAATATTTAAATTATTTAAGTATTTTTCATATTAGTAAGTATTAACTTCTTAAATGCTGCATACATTGTTACAGATATAGTCGTATACTTTATACTCATGGTGTTTTAACATATAGACAACAACATATGTAATAAAAATACATATTACATTTAATAGTACATCACAGCTAATGATATAGTAATATTACATACCTTGCTTATTGGTAAGCCTCAACAGGTTTTTGTTCATTTTAAACAATTGTTTTTTTCATAGCACTAAATACTGAGCTTGACTTATAAAACATCTACGTGCTTCAGTATTCCCAGAACAGGAAGCATTTGCAGAAGTAGCTATCTGGTATTTTTTTAAAAAATTGTTACTATTAACCCAACTCTACAATAAAAATTCTGATACCCGGGGTGGGATTGATCTCAGTTTCAGCTGATTAATCTAATATAGACATCTAACTCCCTTTGTAAATAACGGACATAAGTAAGAATAACTCTCTTTAGAGGCTTTACTCCTTTGCTCAGGCGTGGCATACAAATCCTTTGCTCACGCATAAGCACCCTGTGCCAATGTAGGCACAGCTGGATGTCCAAACTTGCCTCCAGCTGCCTCCAGATGGGCACAGGTCTCCAGTAGGAACTGTGTCATATCTGGCAGACACAAGAAAACCCTAGATAACCCAGAGAGTCTCAAATGACATTAGGTATGTAAATATGAGCAACTGAATCAAGCCCTAGACGTTCACCTTGGACTGAGGTACCCTAGAAATACCTTCTTCTCTCACCTCATATAAAAGGAATCAAGAGAACTCACATCAATGACAGACATGACACAGGACGTAAGGGATGCCTGTCTCCACCGAAGTGAAAGCTGTGAGGAGCTATGTTATTCTGTGGCACCTCCTATACCTCAAGAAAGATGTGTTTGGGGCACTCGACTGAGACTAGCAAGGGAAGCTAGTAATTTGGGCACAGGAAAGAGTTGCAGTTGCAGCATTCCCAGCTTCACAGGGAGGCCTTTGCCCTTGAAGGACACATACAGGCTTTTCTTGAACTTTTCTTATAGACTAGCCCATACTGTCACTAAGTCCAGCTCAGGTGCAAAAAGCTTTCCAATTTATCATATAAGGACTTTGTGACCCAAGTGACTATGTGAATGGTACTTCCAGAATCAGGCTTTCAGACCTGTCTATTATTCAATTATTTGTGGAATTGGGGCCATCCGTTTGCAAAACTGCCTATTTAGCAAATTGCCTTAGCCCTTCATCTGCAAAATGAAAATAATGCGATTTCCTAAACTCAGAAGCACTGTGAGAAATAATACAATAAAAAGTGTGAGGAAATATGGTAACATGGTTCTAAGTAGCACGAATGAAACCTGCTTTTGTTCCTTCTGGGTGCTAAAGAAGTCGATACCATCACACCACATTTCTTTCATCATGTTAACGACAGACTGCAAAATAAAGAAGGGGGTGAAATCTTAAATAAGAAGTTAAACCTAGCACTGTTTCTTTAGGCCTAAACAATCTGTGAATGTAATAATGTTTATTTGCAAAAAGCCATTTATATGGGGGAATTGGTAGACAGCTATTTAGATGTAAATGAATTTCAGACTGGAGCTGTGTGGGTTTTGCTCTGACATTCATTTAAACAAAAATGTCCTGTGCTGTATGGTGTGAAAATGAATAAATGCACCATAAGTATCCTGAGACACACTTCAAACAGTCTCACAGCACATGTACTTCTTCCTCTGAAGTGCTTGGATACCATGGAGATTAATACCAAAGAAACGCCTATAAAAATATCAGTCCAGAGTCTTAGACAAGCTGAATTCTGAACACTTATTGTGATGTAAATTTGAGTAACATTGTAAGTAGCTGTTCTGAGAAATGTCAGCCTTAGTGTATCAAAACTCTTTATTAATGGACAGTCTTCTATTTACGCATTTCCTCTTTCATACTTTGTTCTTTAATTGCCTGTAGTGCTGTTGCAAGGTTTCTGGTTGATGGTTCAGAGATCAAAATTACCTACTCACCTACTGAAATGTGATCAAAAGGCTAAAGTAACCTTCATATGTCTTAGCCAGGGGAGCAATGGGTAGAGAAGCTATAGCAGTGCTACATGTGCCAGAAGATAGTCTTTGCTGGAATAAGTCACAGGACAGGGAGACACCTTCTTGATCATGATCAAATTTATTACAATCATATTACCCTCATCCACCTCAGAAGTCAGCCATGATGTATCTTAAAATTAGATACTTTCTTCTTTATACTGTTGGAAGGTGGTTCCAGAGTATCACTAATTGGATATTTTCTTCCAGCATCCGCTCTAAATTCACTTGAGATGACTCAACCGTTTGGTCTGAAAATTCTCTATGAAATTTTATTACTCACAATTCAAGACAATACATAAATATTAGAGAAAAAATAAAAAGAAATGAGATTGGCCAAAGGATTGAAATCGTTTGGGATTGGCTGCAAACAGAAAAATCTGGCGTGGCCAGGTCACTTGTAGACAACAATTTTGTAGAGATCTAAGTTTCATTAGATGAATAATGGAGATGAATCTATTTAACTTATCAATGAGAAGTGAAGAGAGGGCTATGTAGGGAGGGAGGTTTGAATGGGGAGGTTACGTGTGCTGTCCAGTTTCAGCCCAGCAAGTCAGGGACTGAGTGAGCCCTTGAAGGAAGGACACTATCCCAGGCCACAGAGAGGTGCTGGGTAGCTGTGACATTTGCTCCAGCCAGTCAGACACACGTCCAGATATTCAGGGGCCTAAATGGTAAGGAAATGCCGGCTTTTCCCGTTGGCTCCAGGCAACAGTCCCACAAGTCCCAGGAGCTCTGGAGAGGGTAGTGCCAGCATAAGTAGGCACTGAGGTGGACCTGCAGGGTGTGAGCCAGCAGCACCCAGATGCCTGATCCCTTCCTGAAGGGACAGGCTTTGGGGGTCCTGAGAATATCTCTGAAAGGGTAGGCTGATGTACCTTTTCCAGCACCACAATTCTCCAACTGCCAGCGCTGTTCCAAGACATGAGGAACCTGCTTGCTCTGCCCTCCAGCGACCCTTCCAAATGCGCTCTGAGAGGTCCAGGTTGTTGAGGGCTCATTTATGCCCCCTTTCCCCTACTGTGGGTGCTGGAGAGAAGTCAGAGGCTCTGCCCACGGGAATACCCTGGCAATCCCATGTTCTCAGCCCCACTGTGAGCTTGGAATAGATTTCTGTCTCACAGCTGGAAAAGGCCCGTATTTGACCCACTGCTATTACTCACACATAAGAAATTAAATTCTGGACAATCAAGGGAGTTGGATGCTGGTCAGACTTTTCCAGACTTTTTTTCATTTTTCCTTTAAACTCTGCTGTCCCCCTACACCCGTTCTGCTTTCTATGCCTGCTGCAAGCCTGGGCAGGAACAGGAAGAGATCACGGCACCCTTCCGTCTTCTCCCTCCTCAGTTAGTCCCGTGCAGATTTGACATATATACATATATATTCATATCTCTGATTAATTCCTGTTCCAAAGGAAATGGGCAGCAAATCAGACGATGCTCTGAGCTCATGGGGGTACGATGTGTTCAAAAATTAGCATCAAACTAATCTCAAAGCAATGTGAAAACAGGTGGGAAATGATACCATTGGAAACATCAGCCTCTGAGTGTGCAGGTGAGGGCTTCCTCTTCTGGGTAGACTGGAAGGGGTCCTGACAGCCAGTCACGGGGCTGACCGGGAACACGGGGAACACGGCGCTGTCAGAAACGGCGTCTCCCTGCTGTAAAAATGGTGGCTGAGACAAAATGGTGGCCCCTATGTATGGAGTGGGAAAGGCCTTCCTGCTCGGATGTCCTTCTGGGTGAAGTGGGTTGGGAAGCTGGCAGCCAATGACAGGGCTGCCTGTGGACATGTAGGATGTGACATTATCACCCAGCGGATACCCCAGGGGCAAAAAGAGGTGGTGTCAGCGGAGCACGTGACAAGAAGATGGGACTGCCCCAGCAAGTGGGTGGTGTAGCAGCCATCAGGGCGGGGCTACAGCTGAACTCCTGTGGTTGGCCTTCGTGCATGACTTTGTGTTTTCTTCTGTTAGATTTCACACAGGATCCATCAGACCAGCTGATAAAATGATCTTATATTATGGTCAGGTCCTCTTCAGTTTCAGTAATGCTTCAGTTCAAGCGTCAATTCAATAATGAAGTTCAACAAAGGCAAGTGTAGAGTCCTGCACATAAGCAGGAATGACCCCATGCACCAGTACAGGTTAGGGGTTGACCAGCTGGAAAGCAGCTCTGCAGAGATGGACCTGGGAGTCCTGGTGGACAATAAGTTGACCATGAGCCAGAAATGAGCCCTTGTGGCCAAGAAGTCTAATGGTCTACTGGGGTACATTAAAAAGAGTGTCACCAGCAGGCCTAGGGAAGTCATCCTCTCCCTCTACTCTGACCTGGTGAGGCCACATCTGGAGTACTGTGTTCAGTTCTGGGCTTTCCAGTTCAAGAAAGACCAGGAGCTATTGGAGAGAGTTCAGCAGAGGGCTATGAAGATGACCAAGGGACTGGAACATCTCTCTCATGAGGAAGGACTGAGAGACCTGGGTCTGTTTAGCCTGGAGAAGAGAAGACTGAGAGGGGATCTCATCAATGCTTATAAGTATTTGAAGGGCGGGTGTCAAGAGGATGGGACCAAACTCTTTTCAGTGTTGCCCAGCGACAGGACAAGGGGCAACAGGCACAAACTGGAACACAGGAAATTCTGTCTGAGCATAAGGAAAAACTTCTTTATTTTGATAGCGACAGAGCACTATAACAGGCTGCCCAGAGAGGTTGTGGAATCTCCTTCTCTGGAGGTATTAAAAACCCACCCGGATGCATTCCTGTCCAACCTGCTCTAGGTGACCCTGCTCTGGCAGGGGGATTGGACTAGATGGTCCCTTCCAACCTCTACCATTCTGTGATTCTGTAATACCTCTCTAAGTTTGGTTTTCATCATCAACTTTTGCCTAGTTTTACCTAGAGATGAAATACTATCATCTGCAGCAGGGACAATTTCAAGTCTGATCCCTAGGGAATACTTTTTTTATGGTCTTCTGTTTTTATCCTGATAATTCTACTTTAGTCAACTCTGTTAACCTTGGATTCTATTTTATTGCCACCAACGATTTCCTATGAGCATCAGATAAAGTACTTTATTTAAGTACAAATGGATTAACCCGCTGCATTACCTGTCTGAAAAATCTGTTATCAATAAAAAGGTATTTGAGCAGACTAACGGCTCTACCTCTGGTATTCAACAGATTAAACTCCATGTCTGTATCTCTGTTACTTTTCTTTGAAATGTCTTCCAAGATTTTGTAAAATACTGATGTAAGAGCAAGACATCTCTGCTTCCTTGAATCACTTACTTCACTCCCACACTTCTACTTGCTATTACTCTCTAGGTATCAAAACAGTCCTGAAATAAAAGATATGGGGGAAAAACCAAACAAACATTCATTTTGCTGGCTTTGCAATTTCTTGTGACAACTCTCTTCACAGTATAGGACAGAGGTTAGCAAAGCTATCTGGTATTATACACTTTTTAATTCTAACTGAAGTAAGCTGTCCTGTTAACCTCAAATGTGGTCATTTGAACTATCGTTATATGCTATTTTTTTCCACAATTTGGAAGTAATTCAAAAGAGGATACCCTATTTTTTTTTTCTAAGAAGATTGCATAAGGATTATTCTTGTGCAGCTTGGAAAATTGAATTCTTCCTCATGATCCTGAATTCTATAATTATATTCATCCTCTTTTCATACATGTAGCTTCTGCATCTGTGTCTTCAATTATCTGGCTCAGTCTTTCCTTTTTTCTGCCTCCCTTGCAGACTTGGTCTATTTTCTCTCCAAACTTCTGGGCATATGTTGACAATACTTTTTAAATGGTCACAATCTGAGAGGAACTATTCTGAAATGCAATTCAGTTGATTGTTAATAGTAGTCATCAGAATACTTTGTAATTATTCCTGTGAGAATACTTGTATAGATTACGTGAAAGGATGATTGCAGAGGAAAATAATGGCTGTCTTGAGTGCCTGTTATTTATCTGGAAAGCATTTTTTAATAAAGGAAAAGTTTCTGGCATACATTACATAAATGTTGCATTGTTTCAAGTCCTTGTTCTTAGGTTCTCTCCTATACAATTTTCTAAAATACTTGTCTTTGTTTTTGAGTGCCATTACATCTAGAAATGGAGAATGCTAGCAATTGGTGATAACTAGTCTACTGGAGAAAGCATAACCATGTGATCTGGGAACTTGTCATATGTATGCCATTTGGCTTGTCTCCTGCCATAAATGAATAAAAAATTAATTTCTTTCATGTTTCAGTCTGACATGCGAACATGCATTTCCACACAACCCCCTAGCATAGACATGAGTGTTGGATAGCAAAATGAGTTAATGGGTGAGTATAGAAAGCTTCCAATATTTTTGAATTTAAGGCTAGAAAATTTAAATATATTTTGCCTATTTTGTTCCTCTTACAATGTGACCTAATAATACCTTCTGTTTCAGAGAAGTTCCCAAACAATGACATAATCCTAGTGGGATTCCTACATAGTCCCACATCTCTATTATTATCTGAACTAACGGGTTAGGTTTTTAATGACATGCCATACAGAAAGTTTCCTACCTGCAGTGCAGACTGGGAGAGTAGATAGTCTGGGATGGGCCCAGAAGCGAGTGATGGTGGTGTCTCCAGGAAAAGAAAGAGTAGCCTGAGAAGGAAGGTTCTCACTTGCTCTTCCACTGGGTTAAGTTGTCTGGGCTTTTTTGGGGCTGCTTGAATTTCTGAAAGACTTGCTAGCATGTGGTGAATATTTACAGAATGGAAGGAAAGCTGAGATTTCTCAACGTACTGTCATCTGTGATTTCTGCAGGTCCCAAATTGCTTTGGGACTTTACTTGTTACCAGGTAGCAGAAAGAATCTAGCATGTCACATCTATCCCTTTATGCCACCCGTGCTACCTGAAAAATTCCTTTGTGTGACCTGCTCTGATACTTGAAGAAGTACAACTGAGATTTACAGTGATGACAAATGAATTGGATTATTCCTATGTTCCTTCAGTTTAATTTAAAGACTGTTAAAGGAAACCTTAATAATAACATCTCAGCTTGGGTGCACACTGCTTTCCTGGCCTATTTGAAAATATCAGCCCCAGTGTATTTGCATGCAATTATCACATGCCCCTCCTTCACTCACCATCACAAAGCTGCCGCATCACTGAGCTATAGTTCCTGTTCGCTGTTGCCCTCTATAGGTGATTCTGCTTTCATATCCTTTTTCTCCTGTCTTTCGCGGCAGAAAGAAAATCAATTCTGACCTGAGATGTGAAAGACCCACAGGGAAAAAAAAGTAATCCTCCAAATACGGGTGTATAAGTTGAAAATGAATAATCATTTACTCTATTTTGGACTTCTCTACTGATTGCAAATAAATTATCAGTTAATAAATTAAGTCAATAGGAAGTCCTCTGCGATGTTCTGTATTATTCTTCTACCTAGTTCTCTTTGGCTTAAAGGAAGTTCTGGACAGAGATACATTTATTTCAGTCAAACTCTGCCAACTCTTCTTTCTATAACTGACTACACTCAGGTATATATTGGCTTTCAATTAGACTTAAAAATTCTACGGGAAATGTGATCTTTATACTGATATGAAAGAATTGGTTTATATGCACCGTTCCCACCCTGAAATCTGTTATTGCTGAGTAAATTGTGTTTCCTTCTGCCAGCAAAGAACTCAGTCAACCTTCCTCAGGGCTAAATACGGTGCTCAGCAGAGCCTGACTTATCCTTAAAACATGGCTATTTCCCAGCTACAGGGAAAAGTCCTTCGGTTTCTCCTCCTTAAGGGCTCACCATAAACTGAACAAAGCGCATGTGTGTGTGTGTGTGTATGTACCTGGGGGGAGGAAGGGGGAGTAGTCCTCGGGAAAATGAGATCCTGCTCTGGTCTGGTATAATTCCTCTGACTCCTGCAAGACTCCAGCTAAGCACTAATTAGTCCTGTGGGCTTGGGTAAATGGTATCCCTGGCAAGGATATGATAAACTTCACAAGTAAATACATAATTGAAATCAAATATTAAACCACAGTTATGTATAGTCTTATACCTATCAAGTTTATCAAGTCAGCTTCATTCTAATGGAGAAAGAAAAAGTCTGACCCATATTAAATGATCTCAAATCCACAAAATCAACAATGAAAGAAACAGGATCTGTCTTCTTACAGAAGGCTGCTTATAACTTACATTTTTGTATGAAACACCAGCTGTGGCCAGTAGAGCTAAGGATTTGGACACTTGACATTGTAAGGCTTCATTTTCACTCATAAACTTTTAACTGTCTAGGCAGAAATTTTCTAGACACAGGTTTCACGTCAGTGTGACAGTCTTTCTTTGAAAAGGTAAGAAAAAGGTTTGGCTTTTTGTTGGGGTGTGGCAGTCTGTATGGTTAGGAAAACCAGTACTTTGTCAATGTTCTTTGTATTTATTTCTTACAACGCTTCCTCTCTCTTCCCCCAAGAAGCCAGGGATCATGTTTTCTGCTTTGGAAGAAGTCTGGGGGCAGAGATGTGGAGAGCGTTTCCCTGATATCTGTCACAAACATGCTGTCTGGGCCATTTTTGGCTGACATGCATCTCAGGTGGCAAATTATCGACGCTGGGTAGGGTGTGAAAGTTGGGTTCTTACATGCAGCATTCACAGTGAATATGCAGCAGCAAAAGGTCAGAAGAGTAGAAGTGCAATTTATTTGGTTTTGACCCTTCTAGTGAGGCTGTAGTAGCTGTGACTATTGGGAAATGAGGCACATAGCTAGGGAATGGAAGCCAGGCAGGCAGATTTGGGAGAGGAAGGAAAATGGGGCAGAGATAAATTTAGACAAGGGTGAGGAGGTGAGAGGGTATGCGCTACCGTGTGAAAGAGAAGCATCTGACCAGGAGAGAAAAGAGCCCTTCAGAACAGTCCTGGAACCAGAAATATCCAGGTGTCGACCACTGTCTGCTCTCAAACGGTATCTGTGAAACCTTCTGGTGAAAAGCCTTGGACCCTCTGTCTAAAGTGACATCTAGTTACTGCTGCAATTAGCTCCAATGGCAGAGGTGTGTCAGAGGACTAAAAACTTTAATCCTCCAGATGTGACCTGCCAGAGGTAGCACCTTCGTAGCCATTAGTGAGAGAGGCAGTGAGAGTGGACAATCAGAGTCAAACGGTGCCGGGGCCCTGACGTCTACCTTAGACATACTTCAGGGCCTTTTCCACTTCAAAATAGCTGTAGGTCATGGGCTGAATGGCTGTGTGTGGTAGCAGTGTGTTACACATGGTCATGGAGCATACCATCCTGTTTAGTCTGATACAACAGGAATCTCGTTCATGCTTTCTGACATCGCTCCACAATGCAAACCAAAGCACAAGAGTTGGGGCTGTCCAGGTGATTCACTTAAAAACCCAACAGTACCTGAAAGTACCCGGCAGTGGATGCTTGGGGAACTCCTGGATGTGCAGGAGTCACCCTGTTGTTTGCTCTTCTATGAATTTGTCCAGCTGGGTTTGGAATCCACATAAGCTTTTAACATTTTGTGACAAGGTTTTTCGCAAGTCAGACACACAAAGCATGAAGAAGCACCTTTCTTTGTATGTTTTGAATCTGCTACGTGCCACCTATTTCTTGCATTGGAAGAGACACTGAATTTTTACGTATCCTGTCCTGGCACCTGATGATTAAACCTCTACCATGTCCTTATTAATTCATCTTTGAGCAAGGCTAATGTCTGCTACAAAAGTGAGTTGACGTCAAAGCCTTCATCTCAGTTTTTATATATTTTAAATTTAGATGCTTGATTTGTCAGTGTTAAAGATTCTTTTGATCATTTTTCGATGTAATTATTATTTATATTACAGGGGCCTCTACAACACCAAATCATCTCAGAGTTGCAGCACTTAATTCATCCTCTAGGCCTGGGGAGTGTACTGTACAACACTGGCTCAGAAACACTCGTTAAAAAGGCAAACAGGAGAACTGAAGAAAGGAAGCACTGCTTATTTGCAGAACGGATAGAAAATTGATGCACAGACAATTTGCCCAAGGTCAGGTAAAGAGAGGCAGAGCCCGGAGCCAGGTTAGGGTATGGCTTAACTTGAGTTGCCTTTCTCACAGAGACAGTGCTGGTAAGTCATGTGTGCAGCAGAAACAAATCTAATAAGTACCCTTAGAAACTGAAAATGTTTTTTTTACCACTGGGTTAGTTAAAAATAATTCACATGAACACAGGTTTTCTAGATCGATGGTTCTCCTCCTCCACTTTTATTGACTTCTCCCAGCAGAGGTATGGTACATGGCTTCTAATGCCTGTCCTCATAGTCACCCTATTTACAAAAAACATGTCAATTTATCTTCACAAGATGTGTCAAGGGAACATTCTCTCTGATTCTGGGGAGTCAACAGTTTTTATTAAGCTACATGGTGAAAAAAAGTTTAGTATTAAATTAATACTTTAATGTTCATTTTTGTTAAGTGTTGATGATAAGTTTCAAAAATATTTAGGAAACTCTTAGGCAGGGGAAAAAAATCCCTACTAGTGCAAGGCCTGTTGATCCCTACAATCCTGACTTCCCAGGGATAAGGAAAGATTTTCACCTGCTTATGAATGTGGCTGCAGACCTGTTGCCTTTTCAGAAGCACCTTACTCATGTAGGTATGTCAAACTTACCTGTCTGCTCAGGACCACTCATAGAGCAAACTATAGCTGAAAGGCAGTGTGAGAAGTTATCTGACAACTGCTAGTGCCCCTTAATGGAAATGCAGTTCTTAAGCATAACTCCGGATGGGCTTAGCAAGTGCATTAGCGTATCATCGGTCAAGTCAAACGTGACTGCAATTTAGTTTGTTATTAGGCATGATGTGAAGGATCCTATGACGGTGAATGCAATATCTTCTCCAAGTTGACACACGGAAGTGACTTAAATGCAGATGTCAAAAGCCTTGTAAGTTTATGTCAGGGCATTGTCTTTTGTAACTGGGACTGGAATAGGAGAGGTGGTAGAATTTGGTCACAAAAGTCTGTCATGATCCCTCCCTGCCAAGCCTGATGCAGAACAGACCTTCATCTACCTTTAAACAAGGATTAAACTCCCATCAGAAAGCGACGAAAACTCTGGTTTAAATGAGTGATCTATGCCCGTGGTTTTTTTTCAACAAGGAGAGAAATAGCATATTTAAGCTCCCCAAAGTGTGGGTCTAACTAGTCTATTCTAACTTGGTTTATGAGCTTTTCAAAGAAATGCATAGCTGGGTGACAGAATTTACCGGTGGCATTTATGTACAGAGGATAATAAAGTCAAGTTCTGATTGCAAGTAATGGCTGGAAGACCTTGAGACCAGGTACCTGAGGGGGAGAAAAAAAAAAAATAAAAAGGCAGATAAAATTGAACCTAGCAAATTCACAATAATGTAGAAGGGACAAATGAATCCAGGCTTCACTTATAAAATGATGAACTCTGTGCAAACCATTACTCTGTAGAGGATTAACGCCAAATCTTTTTTTAAAAATATGATGAATTATCCAATTCAACACAACTATTATCATCTGAGTCTGTGGTTAATTGTCCTCTGAAGTTTTTTATACTTGCTTTCTGGGTATGTCCACTTTCAGCTCCAGATCATTAGGTTACTTTTTTTTTCCTTTGTTTGCCTCTGTGGACAAATATTTCCTTCCCATATTGTCAGATATATGAGCAGTCACCAAGTAACTGCTTCACCAGGCCCTTGCTGAGGAGAGGATGGGCTTGTGGCTGGCAGCCAGGGGAGTCCCACCTTCCCCCACCATTGCTCAGGGCCACTTGCGGACGCCCAGATGGTTCCTTTGTCTGACCGTGGGCATTAAGTCGCCCAAGTAGGAGCAGAGTGAAGAACCTCCTGGGCAGGGGCGGAGAGGAGACACAAGAGGAGGTGTGACTGTAAAAGGACTTTGTCTGGTGGAGAAACCCAGGCTGCAGTTTTTTCCTCAAACTCCGCAGTCTCCCTACGCCCATTCTGCTTCCTTTGCCTGCTGCAAGCCCGGGCAGGAACTGGAAGAGATCATGGAACCCTTCTGTCTTCTCCCTTCTCACTCTGACACTTTCCAGAAGGCCATCAATGGACCAAGCATAAGGAAACACATTCAGCACCAGCTTGTACCCTGTGTGGTGGTCTTACAGGCACCTGCAAGCTCCCCAGCAGCCATGGGCAAAGGGACACCCCCCACCTCCCCCAAACCTCTGTGTGAAACTTTTTCTCAAAATACAGTTTCTGATTCATGGTCCCATCAGCCAGTTCTGGTTCACGTGGGCCTTTCTGGGAACCCCTCTGGGGCTTTTCCTTACTGTCCTCAGGCACGCTTTTTCCTGAAGTTGGCATTTTGTTCTGGTTTTCAATTTGTTTGCTTCTTGTGCAGCCCTTCAGTTTTTTGCTGAAGTAGTTGCTTGTGACCAGGAAAGTGGCTTTAACCAAGAAAAGTCTTGCAAATACATGGAAAGATTTGAGAGATTCTGAGAAACAGAATAAAAGCTGCTTTTAACATCTGTACATTTATTTGCTATTTCTTTTTGCAATTTGTCTAAGCTGGTAATAGCTGAACCCATGAACCTGATAGTGATGCATACCTCCTGGAATGAAGAGGAAACCACAAAGCAGAAATCTGGGCATGAATCACGTGTTTAACAGCTATAACATTTCCGTAATGAGGATTTAATGGTTTGACAGGTCTGATATAGATGCATTAATGAATAGGAAGAGCAATTGTGGTACTGAGACCATTCTGAACGGGTGATGTGTCAAGGACCTCATGATGGATGCAATCTTCTTTCAGTTTGTGCACAATCTGTAATATGAGGCATGCATATTCCTTCCCTGTCTGAGCTGCATCCTGAAAATCAGCCTGTAACAAGATTCAAATAGGCTGGTGCTAAATGACCTTTTTCTTTCTTTTGGGTGAAAACCAGTTTTCCCAACAGTTTTCTGCCTGAAATCTCAGAATAAGGAGACAAAAGGAAATGAAAAATAAGTTTGCCTTGCAAGTCACAGAATCCTTATTTAAGCAAGGTTTTCTTTTTTATTTTGAGGCACACATTTAATCTGTCTCAAGAAGTGGGGACTGCAACCAAACATCAGTTCTGTACAGCATTGCGCTTTGAGGAGCTAAAGATCCAAATCCAGCTTGGCATCCCATGTCCGTTTCAGGGCTCTTATCGGTGACATTCAGATGCATTAAAATGCCGGCCTTGGTTGATCTTGGCAGTGAAGCAGCAGTGTCAAATAGTTAGTCATTACCAAATGAATATGATGAGGAATTATAACCCAAGCAAGTCATACAACAGGAATGAACAGGTGAAGAGAAAATAAAAAAGGTAAAAGATACAAGGAGTTTGTCTAATGATAATGGCTGTGAATTGTTTATGTCTGTCCAAAAGACCATATAGCAGTGCTGCAGAGCATTTGGCAAGCCAGCAGAGGCAGATAAAAATAAATGAGACTTAAAATATATAAATGTAAAGTAGTATATTTATGAATAAAAAATAATTGGCAGAGATAGAAAACTGGAAACTGCTGTTTAGATAAGCAGTAATGCAGAAAACCAAACCCAGAGCTATAACAAATGTATTAAAAAGGAGCTCACAATGAATTGTCATTGCAGTGTAAATAAATACCAATCTGTGCTGCAAATAAATGAAGAAGAACCCTTCTAAGACAAAAGAGGTAATCACAATTCTGCTCAGTCCATCACTGACTGGAAGCTACTTATAATATAGTTTCATTTTATATCTCTCTATTAGGCCCTGGACTGTAGCATGAAAACTAGCGGCACTATGTTTTTTTAAAAAAGACAGACTAGTATCATATATATATGTATATATTTATCCATATACATACTCAATAATATGGTAGAAAAAAAGGCACTGGCAGAACAGTAAGCACGTCTTTGGCAACATTCGCAGGTGACTTTGCGACAAATTGAATTTGAGGGACAGCAATATTTCTTTGCTACAAAAGTTCAGCTAGAACCGGTGTACTAAATCTTTGTTTAACGTAAAAATCTGTAGCAGACAGTAAGGATCTAGTGATATTTAGGCTTTCTATCTAATAGTTCTGTTTCAGTGTCCTGACAAACTGAGTGGAATCAGTCAGTCAAAGATACACTTAGCAGAATATATTGCTATTCATCTTCCCAGAAGGCAAATAGATATTCGCAGTAAGTTCCTGAGATTTCATGCCTTCCATGTGGTATCTAAGATGGGACTGATGAGCTTCGTAATCATGGTGAGCAATCCTGCCAAAAAAAAATCGTGAGACAGATTCCGAAAAGAGTATCCTGATACCTGTACATGTCACAGAGGAGGGGATCAGTGTGAGTGCAGAGATTTGCAGGTGAGGATCCAAGTTCTCTTCTCTCTGCTTTTTCTACACTAGCCAGTCTGATTGCAACAAGTGTTTCGGATCTGTTCCCAGCAGATTTCTTCCCAGGGAAGGTCCTTCTTGCTCTGAGGAATAGGACTGCCATCCCCAATAATCACCCCTTTCTGGAGTCCTGTACACACACAGCTGTTCCCTGGTGGGGCTTTGCTTGAACAGAAGAGGAACACTGTCCCCAGGGGAGGCAGAAAGTAAGAGTGGAAACTCTACTTTCTCTCACCTTTGTAAGTAAAGACCTCATGGAGACAGCACCAACTCACGGGATGGGCACAGGGAGAAGAGAGGGAAGAGGGAGAGGTGCAGTGCGCAGTGAAGCTTCATCAGGTGGTATGTCACAAGGGTGGTAATAGCGATACTACCAATACCACCAGGTATGTGAATCTCCATTATCATATCATGCATTTATAAATATCAGTGGGGAGCGCCATTCAAAAATCAATACCAAAAAAGCGATAAATTTACTCGTATATAAAAGCTTTGACAACATACATTGACACATATAACAAGACACACCAATCACCCTCCACTGAACCTGGAGGATGTAAACCCGTTACAGCCCGGGTTTAATTCACTGGGTTTTGGATGCTCTTCTTCCGTAGTCTCAATTGTTTGCATACTGATTCAGCTCATGCCACGCATGACTCTCCCATCTCAGGTTAGACCATGCACTACCTGCAACTGTCACAGCAAATCTGTGATGCTTTCTCCCCTCTGAAAGAAATGACAGTGGAATGCCTTTCAAAGAGCTTTCCAAAAGTGATGTTCGGGTAACAACAGCAAACACTCCGAAACTGGAGTGTTTTGGAGAAAGGCATCTTAAAAAAAAGAAGCAGACTGTAAAAATGCCCCTGGGTAACTACATGCCTATATCCCCTCCCACTAAACTTTCTATTGAAAACATTTTTTCTAGGCTTTGGTTGATCCAGTCAGTACCTGTAGGTAAAAACACTTTGCATGGAGAGCAAATGAAACCTGCAGCTTAACAGACGTGGGTCATGAAATATAAGAAGCTGGCATTTTCTCCATTGCTGTTGATATATGTATCTATTTCTGGATGATTTGTCTGGATCTTATCATATTGTTCTCCTGTTGTTCTACCAAGAAATCTATTAAATAAAAGTAAAACAGACATGGAATAAATATTCTTCTAAATGCAACGTGACTATACAGTCTGTCTCCATAAATGAAGTATTAATGCAGTGTTAATGCAACTATTAGATAGCCATCTCATGACCATTACCTCTAAGGTCACTTAATTTTCCACAAGGCATTTATCATTTTCTATTATTATTTAATATATAAAGTCACAGATTTCCCCCTCTCAGTTATGACATCTAAAGTTTGAGCTTCTTCCCCCCTACCCAATGACTGAGCTCACTTCTCCTTGCATTATTTTTTTAACATAGTAGGATGGCAGTGACATGCAGAAACACATAGGAGTACTGAATAATCTTTGTCGAGTGAGGATTTTTGCACTGAAGATGCTCTCTCTCTCTCGTCCCATGTATCTCTTCTTCTCTCCTGTGCTGTGCATCCATCCGAACACAAAGGGTTCCCTCTCACCTTCCTTGCAAACATTTCCAGCAGTGTCTTACAACACATAGGTAGGCAAAAGCACGACGCTCTTTCCGGCAAGATATCAGAGGCCAGTGAACTCAGCTCAATGGTTTCAAAAGAGAGGTGCAGGCAAGGATTTAACTGAGGTGCAGAGGTATGGCTCCCAAGTGGACGTAAGCACTTTTGTTCAAGGTCCTAGTCAAGTGCCTGACCTCCAGAAAGAACAGGAGTTCAAATGCATCTCGGCCATTCAGTGTGAGGATGTTTCAGACTGACTTTTTGAGCTGGATGCCCACTCCACACTGGGCCCTTGGGGAATCTCTGGTCGTCTTGCTTTAGGTTCCAATTTTTATCCTGAGGGCCAACCACTCTCAAGTGAAATATTGCAGCATGTTACTCCCAAGCACTTAAATTGCCTTGGAAGATCCAGGCCCATAAAAATAACTATCGTCATCACCATTATCAGTGGATCTTTATTACTTCATTTTTAGAGATCCTGCTTCCAAAACATCTTTTTAGATGCATGAGTTGTTTCTTTTCCTGCAGATGTTGGTGATTCCTGTAGTGTTGACATCAGGGATGGGCTAATTGCAGATGTCAACAGTGACAACCTCTTCTAAGCTAGTCACGCTCAGGTCTCTTTATAGTCAGTGGTATGAAAAAGACCCTGCTGAGGCATGATTTATCTGCCTTATTGACATGGTTACTTTGGAAGGAAATGAACAGCAGTCCAGAAACACCCATTTCTCTCCTTTGCCTGTAGCAGGAGCCTAGATGCCTAGCTTAGGTGGAGACGCATACACTAGGTCAGATGAATCTCACTTCACAGTATGTTCCTAGTTGCTTTATACAGACATGATCACAACTCCCTAACTGATACTTTATAAATTTATACTCAGGAAACAACAAATTAACAGCTGATTCTTTTTCCTATGAGCATGTACACTTAAGGTTTGCTCACATGGCTCCAAATGACTGAGTTATGGCACTTTGTGTAGGTGATGACATTTTCAGTGGCAGCAGAACATCCATATCAGATGAGAAATGATATGTTGCTAATCTGTAATAACTCAAGACTTGTGATTGTGTGAACTTACCCTTTGTTAAATAGAACTTGCAGAACTGCTATAACAATGCCATATGTTGACTACTAAAATTAGGACTTGCATTTTATTTCTGATGGTTTCCTCCTCTATTTTGTGTCCTCCCTCAAACAGTATATCTAATGTTTATTCCTTCTTAGAATACATTGGGTTTATTATTTTATCAGAGGCTTTTTAAGCTGTTTTCTTTTTCTCAAGTGATAATCTGTATGCTGACCATAGTAGAATTGACATGAGCAAACCCTACTTTGTACGTGTTGGTTTCAGAAAGATAAAACATTTGATTTGACCTGAATAATTTTATGAATGAAAAATATACCTCTCACCTTCAGAACGGAGAGTTCTTTCCAAAAGTTCATGAATGTGTGGCAATGGAAGATGTGTGTGCATTTCAGGAGGAGGCTTTTTAATGTGCTCGGGAAAAATATAAAACTCCTGTGTCAAACTTCTGGTTAAGACATAGTGGTTAGGCATTCTAGATCCAGAAGAAGCTTTGAATTATTTTTTCAAAATGCAGTTCCCTTCTTCCAGATTTGAGTGTCTATCTATTATTTCTGTTAAGATGAATGTTCAAGTTTTCAAATAGCACTTGTAATGGCAAATGGAATTTTGGGTGCAGTCATCTCAATTTTGATACTTTAAAATTTCTAAGTATTTAATAAATACAGCAAAACTGTGCTTTATCTGTTGGTATTTCCTATTTGCAACATAGAATAATGGAAATAGTCTTTCAATGACATAATAATTAACTCTCCTCTATAGGTGGTTATAGTGGAATCAGCTGAGTTTCTCAGGAGTTTCTGCTGTACATCTGAATTATTTAGTTTTTAAAATCAATAATATATTTCCCCTGTTGCTACACTGAGAAGTCTGATTCTTCTGAGTAATGAGTCACAAATCAACAATGAAATAATAGTTTCTTTCTAGATATACCAAGAAACAACTCTTTCCAAATGTCTCTAGTACACTGGTCAGCTTTTCTAGTCAGTTTATAAGCCATGTGGTTGCAATCTGGGAGGTGCTAGTGATGCAACAGAGATGTAAGAGTAGATGTGCTGGTGAGGTGAGTTGTTTTTTCTCCTGTTCAGAAATTGCAAAGCCAAGATGTGTCATAGAAGGTGGTTACTTTAAACTTTTCTACTTTCAGAAACGTAGGCTTCTCTAAGTCTGTAAGGTCATTGAACTACATTTGATGTGCATGTCAAATAGATCAAGTATATACACCTGCTAAGAAAATATATCTTCGAAGTGTTGCATATAATTAAGATAATGCATAACCGTAGGAAGACACTAGCCCAGGATTTTTGTAATCACAAACCATTTTCTGATATCCGCTCAGACCTATTTGTTTTAATCACTACTTTGTTCATGTCCTTGAAATTATAAACTTTTTCTAGCAGATCCTGTCATTTTGTATTTATATGGTATGAAGCACTGTCTCTCATATCATCTTTACTGAGAATATTTAATGATAATATTTAACTTCAGCCATCTAAGAGCTAGTTGTCCACTTGTTCTATTTGCCCAGAGCCTTTTTTGCAATCAGCGAAGAGAGCTGGTGCCTGCAGGGTTGAGTCTCCTTGGATGCCTATTTCAGTTTGTGAGGAATTGCCTCCTGGAGGTGCCTCCACTGACTGTGTAAGGAGGCAAAGACTGACTGAAATTATGTGGGAGGCACCTTATCCACTGAATTCCACAGGGATTTTATGGGTGATATAGCCCACTCTTAGGAGCTTACTGCAAATTCAGAGCAAGGCTTAGTGGTGATTGAGAGCAAAGCCAGACATGGAATATTTTTTCATCCACTAAAATCACTTTCTTGATTTCCTACTGGTCACGTCTATACTGCAGATACAGAAGCGGGCTGTTGGGACTCCAGGATCACCCACTTCAGTGATTATCACCGATACACATAACATTCAATTTCACTTTGCAAAAAAGCGTGGGTCAGGAGTGACAGATTCTACAATCCCATGTTAATGTGAACGTAAGTAGTCTTTACTGAAGATTATCTTTACTTTAGATAACTTGCAGCAGGCTGAGTTTTCACAAACGTGCGAAAACTGGGTCGATTTGTCCAGGCTGGATGAAAATGTGGGGGCTTTCTTGATTCAGTAAGGTCTGAAGCTTGGCTAAAGTCCTCTGTTGGGTTTGCTGTTATCTACGTAGCTAGTGGGCAGTCAGATCTGAAAATGTGCTTGCCTACTGCTCTTACACATTTTTGTCCCTGTTTCACGTATATTTCTCTGAGCTTTTTCTTGTTGTTGTCCTCTGCTTTAGAAGCAGTCATCAAGACGGTAGGACTGTCATACGCATTAAGCTATTTGTAGAAATACACAAATATGTAGCTTCATACAATTACAGTGCTGCGCTTCAGGAAAGTTTCCAAACAAATTTTTGGACTTTTTTTCCCTCCAGAAATCAGTTCTTAAACAATTAAGGTACTTTCGATTTCCACTACTGCAAGACCAATACTGTTCACATCAATGTTTCATCTGATGTTCTGGGTTCCTTGATAATTTTTTTTCTGCATTACTGCTCTTGGAAGGCAGCAAAAATTAGAGTTGAAGCTAGACTCATGGGGGTGCTTGTTCCTTCCTATTTGTCCACTGTCTGCCCTGCAGTCTCAACGAGACCAAGGGGCCTTTTCATTACCTGGAGTCCAGAGCAATTGCCTTTGCTGTTGTCCTCCAGAAGAACACACCAAAGAGAGCTCAGGTTGCACTACTAATGAACATTAATTCTACACCTAAGATTTCTGTTGTCACTTGTGGAAAGTTTTGTAATTGGTTAACTGTAGTTGGCATGAGGAACAATTACCATGCATAAGGATGGCTGAACTGAGAAAATGGCATTTGCCAGCGTGTGACTGAAAACTCACAAAGCTGAAGAGAAGAAGATGAAGATGAATGGCAATGAAGCAGGGAAAGCAGCTACTGAGGACAAAAGAGGCATTACCAGACTCAGAGAAAGAACTGGGAAATTTTTAAGAGTTGACGAGAACGAAGAGCCTGTGGCCACTGTGGGCTTCTTAATCCTTTGAATTTAAAGAAGCAGAATCTGCGGGAGCTTTGATGTACAGCAGGTACCTGAGAGCCCAAGGATATCTTGGTGAAATCTTATTTATGAGGACTACAAATCACTGCTTCGTTCTGCACAGTAGTATAGGTATCCAGTAGAGCTTTTCTATTAGAGGACAGAATGTCTTTGTCTCAGCTGCTTACTGCTCAAGTGCTTGCTACCCAGATTTATCACTTTGGCAACAGTGTGTGTGCTGAAGAGTTATCCAAGCACTGGTTGTGTGCTCATGGTTCCCATTTTCTCTTCCCTCATTTCATTTACAGGAACCACTTGAAATAACTTAGCTCAGCTGGAGAATGGTGATTTTTTCTGTCTTTTGGTGTGATGTATAGGCCCAGTCTATTCCTAAAAGTTTCCACAACAAGCACTGGCGGTGCCCCAAATGCTGTTTTATATTCAGCGCTTCAGGTCTCAGGATCTGTTTTGTTCCTCCCCAAACTTTCATACCAGCGAGCTGAAGTCCTTGAGTCATGGTTCAGTTATCTGTATCAGCTTGACTCCCTCCCAGGCAAGGTGATCAGCATGGAGGGAGAGAGTGCTGCATAAAGAATATATGGGCCTTTATGAACTACATAAATTTTAATAATTATACAGCTCTCTCTGCTTGTTCTGTTAGACTGGTTTGCAGTGTTCTTTGATTAAAGAATTATTGTAAGTAGGGAAATCACAACAGGAAGACAATTTTCATATATTGTGAAAGTGATTTCTGATAAGGTGGAAACCATCTTAGATACTCTGAAAAGCTTCAAATCAATTAGAGTGTACATACTTTGTAAGTTGTATTTTTTCCTCATAATTTTTCTACTTTTGTCATATATCTGAATTAATACACACACTTCTTTCTGTTATATATTGAAGTCCCACTGAATGCAGTACTCCATCTTTTAGCTTACAAGGAAGATTTCAAATTCAAAGAGAATTTGTCATCCTGGTCCCAAGCTGTCACATTTCAAGTAGGCTGTTACCTGGGCTTCCAACTGCAGTTTAATATTTTTTCTTCTCTCAGAGTACAGAACTTGGAGTTAAACTATGAGTTGCATAGGCTAGAAGTTCTTTGGGATTTCACAAAAATTTAGATTATGTTATGTTATGTTATGTTATGTTATGTTATGTTATGTTATGTTATGTTATGTTATGTTATGTTATGTTATGTTATGTTATGTTATGTTATGTATCACCAGCGGCATAGAAATATAGACAAGATACTTCTGCAAATGCAATCTATAGGTTTTTTTGATCCATGAGAATGAATTGAAAATGGAAAATGGACAATAAAATTTTATCCTAGAAGATGGTACATTAGCACCATATGCCAAAATCTATGTTCTTACATAGCTGAAGTAGGTAAATTCATGGGAATCGATACAGTTTTTTGACACATATAGAGTTATGTAATTAACAATTAAATTACATCTTGTTGTCTTTCAAATACTTTATTTCGTTATTTTAAGCAGCTTGTGTAATAAGAGGAAAATGCTAGTTTGATCTAAGCAGGTGAAATTCTGAAGTAAAATAGGAGAGGGGATACTTTGGCTGGGAATCGTCTGAGGTGTGTTTCTGCATCTGAGCTGGTGACTCTAAGATCCCACATCAGACATGGAGGAAAGCCTGTAATGCTCAAGGGTGAACCTTTAAACTCAAGTGTACGTTTCTGTGTCTGCTCTGAGGATTTATGCCTCTGAGTGTGCTGATTTCTCTCCGTTGCATATTGGAGGATGTCAGACGTAGATGTTTATGATGGATCTATATAGACAAGTGTGATGAACCCTACAGTATGTTGTTGACAAATAGGTCAAACATCAGTGAGTTGTAACTCTGACAGAGTGTTTTCGTGCTCAGTTGTCCTGTGGGAAGGCATATCCTTGCCCACCAATTTTGGATACAATTGGGTTTGAAAACTCTAAGTATGCTAACCTAATTGCTGCAAAATCTACTTTGCCATACTTATTACTTAAATTATAGTAAGTGTTTAATTTTTCCTGACAAGTAAGTCCAAGAAATAAGCTTAGAAGCAATGTGAGCAATGTCCCTGAAAGAAACTGCTGTAAATAAGTTGCAACTAATACTCCACCACAATTTGCACATTTGTCTTTGCTGACTTATTGTGTGAATAATAACCTGCTGACCATTAGAAAAATCTGTGACTCTATTAAGATGGAAATATGGATTTCTTCTTACCATATTGAGCAATATGGAGGACAGAAATTTGATTTATTTTAATTTGGACTGGTTTATACTGCTATTACATATTTGGATTTTCTCTTGTCTTTTTGGAATGAAAGAGACATTTCAAAGCTCAACCAAAGATGAATTGTTAATTTTTTTCTCCCTTCAATGTTCCATCATTTCTCCCTTCCCCTGGCCTTATGTTAAGTTTTCATTTAAAAAATATTGCTATTGGCCTTTTGAACTCCTCCTGTTTAGGAATAAGGAAATTGCACGTCAGTGTCATAATAGTTTGAAAATATCTTATTTCCCAAAATCTCACCCAGTCCTGTGAGCTTGCAAACAGTCAGAAGCCACATTTAGAGAGCCAAGCCTTCATATATGCGTAGCATCTGAAAAGTGGCTTCACGTTCACAGCCTCATTTCCAGAACCAGCGTTACCCCTGCCTGTGGCAGTGTGCTCAGCAAACCTACCACCATGCGTGAGCTTTTCCCTCATGGACGAATGTCAAATTAGATGGCAAATACTCTATCTAGCCATGTAACTGTCTTGTTACTCAAAGCTTTTAATCCTTGGGCTCTCTGTCTCCTCAATTATTCACCTAAATCATAAGAAAGACTCATAGATCAGATTGTGTGACTGTGGCTGAGCTGAGAGGGTTTCACTTTGTGCTCCAGAAAATCTTGCCCAGTCTCTGGAAGGACTTCACAGAACCAGGTGATGTCTGAGGTTACAAGGGACATAGATCTGGAGAATATCTAGTCCCATCCCCTGCCCAAGCAGTGTCGTCTAGAGCAGATGGGATAGTTGATCCCTAGCCCCTATCCTAGAAGGAGCGATCTTTCTTTGGTGCATTGATACATTGCATGGCAATAAAGACAGAAAGAAGTAAAAATATAAAAGTCCAATAGAAATTGTGTACAGATATAGAGCTTCAAGTTTAAGATACGGCACAAACCTTTGAAAGCAAGTATGGTTAACCACTGCGAGAAAACGCCCAGAGGTGTAGCAATGCCTTCATCTCTTGAAGTCTTCACATCAAGGCTTGATATTTCTATTTAGCTAAATACAAGCTATTCATCTCAGAACAGACGGAAATGGATCAAGTGTAGGGCCTGTGTTATTTAGAAGTCAGACGAGGTAATTTAATGATGCCTTGTGGCTTTAACTGTCTGTAACTGACACTGTGAGCGCTTGCTTATGTGGAGCCATTAAACTGTCAATGCTCCAGAATTCCTCTAGGTTACAAGGAGCATCACCCACCCCATCTCTTATTCTTCCTTGCCTTTATGGAAAAAAAAAAAAGAAAATAAGATGTTCTTCACATCTCTGAAAGAAAAAAGCATTCTATGGGGCAAAAGAAACAGTGAGTAAGAATACCCATACACAGCTAAGTGCTCCCTTGATGCACAGAGGAAAACTCTGATTTTATACACACTGGTATCTCTGACATAAGATAGAAGAGAGACTTTCAGCAATTTCATCATGCATGTATAGCATAAGACTTGTTACAACCAGAAAAGGTAGTAGTATTAGGGGGAAAATGAGAAAAAGAGTTATGGTCATTTTTTTCCCAAGATTTTTTCTAAATTCTACTACTTCTAAATACTACTTAGTTATCACAAATACTTATTAATTCCAGCCAGCTGTCTTACTTCTAATTTAAGGCACTACTATGATAGTAAATGCAAAATTTATGTATTCATTATGTAGCACGTACACCTATACAAATCCGGTCCACAATGGGTTGCTAATGCTCATATGATATTTCCTAATATGCCTCTAGAGCTTTAAAATTCTTATCTTCTGTTGTTTGTGAGAGATACGACCTATCCTATCCTGGCATTCCATCAAATGTGTAAAAATTCAGTAATGCAAATCATCTTTTGGAAACAGCAATATGATTGACAGCCTGCTGTTTTCGCATCCACAAAAATTACCAAGTTTTTATTTAATGATGAGCACAATGACTATCGTGGAAGTTATTTTGCTTCATTTTACTGTGGTGGAGTTGGATCTGAAATATTTAGTAGTTTGCTAACTGCAGCTCTTGAATGAATGGTGTTTATTGTCATCGTTTGAATGAGCAAGCAGTATTTGTATCAGATTTATCACTTAATGCTGCAATACATAAGTATATCCCCAGTCAAGTTCTTAATTCCAAAAATGGAAATGCTAATAAAGGTGCTTGAAAAGCAACAATAGTAACATAGATCTTCTCCTGTTGCAAATAATTGTCAGTATTCACTAGAAATACTCCATTCCAAGTTTGTTTCTAGTGTAAATTCTGCTTCCCTGGAACATGCACAAGAATCATAGAATCATAGAATCATAGAATTGTCAGCGTTGGAAGGCACCTTAAAGATCATCTAGTTCCAACCCCCCTGACATGGGCAGGGACGTCTCCCACTAGACCAGGTTGCTCAGAGCCCCCTCCAGCCTGGCCTTAAAAACTTCCAGGGATGGGGCATCCCCCACCTCGCTGGGCAACCTGTTCCAGTGTCTCACCACCCTCATGGTGAAGAACTTCTTCCTAACGTCCAGTCTGAATTGACCCATCTCTAGTCTTAGTCCATTCCCTCCAGTCCTACCATTACCCGACATCCTAAAAAGTCCCTCACCAGCTTTCTTGTAGGCCCCCTGAAGATACTGGTAGGCCACTATAAGGTGTCCTCGGAGCCTTCTTTTCTCCAGACTGAACAACCCCAACTCTCTCAGTGTGTCCTCATAGGAGAGGTGCTCCAGCCCTCTGATCATTCTCGTGGCCCTTCTCTGGACGTGTTCCAGCACGCCCATACCTTTCTTGTAGTAGGGGCTCCAGAATTGGATGCAGTACTCCAGGTGGGGTCTCACGAGAGTGGAGCGGAGGGGGAAAATCACCTCCCTCAACCTGCTGTCCACGCTTCTCCTGATGCAGCCCAGGAAACAATTGGCTTTCTGTGCCGCTAGTGCACACTGACGGCTCATGTTGAGCCTCTCGTCCACCAGCACCCCCAAGTCCTTTTCTTCAGGGCTGCTTTCAAGCCAGTCACTGCCCAGCCTATATTGGTGCTTGGGATTGCCCCGACCCAGATGGAGGACCTTGCACTTGGTCTTGTTGAACTTCATGAGGTTGGCATAGGCCCACCTCTCCAGACTGTCAAGGTCTCTCTGGAAGGCATCTCTTCCCTCCAACGTGTCAGCCACCCCACACAGCTTGGTGTCATTGGCAAACTTGCTGAGGGTGCACTCTATGCCACTGTCCATGTCACTGACGAAGATGTTAAACAAGACCAGTCCCAGTACAGATCTTTGAGGGCCTCCACTTTTCACTGGCCTCCACTTGGACATGGACCCATTGACAGCCTCTCTTTGGGTGTGACCATCAAGCCAGTTCTTTATCCACTGAATTGTCCATCCATCAAACCCATATTTTATCAGCTTGGAGACCAGGATGTCATGCGGGACAGTCTCAAAGGCTTTGCTCAGGTCCAGGTAAATGATGTCGGTTGCTCTCCCCCTGTCTATTGATGTTGTGACCTTCTCATAGAAGGCCACCAGGTTTGTCAGGCACGATTTGCCCTTGGTGAAGCAGTGTTGATTGTAGCCAGTCAGCTCTTTGTTATTCTTCTGCCTCAGCAGTGCCTCCAGGAGGATCGGCTCCATAATCTTACTAGGCACGGAGGTGAGACTGACTGGCCTATAGTTCCCTGGTTCATCCTTCTTTCCCTTTTTGACAATGGGGATTATGTTTCCCCTTTTCCAGTCCTTTTTCAGCATATTATTTGCTGAAATTCACTATCTAAACACGTAATATTGAAGTGGCACAAAATATTAATAAACAGCATGTGGTCAGATGCTGAAATTTCCACAACATAATCAACCTTAGTGATAACAGTCTAAGCTTATAGCAATCTAATCTTTTGCCAGTGTCTGGAAGAAGACAATCAAGCTTCCAGGAAAGGCTCTTTTAAGATTTAAGAACAAATAATAGGTATACTACAAAGCACAGTTTGAATTCTATGGGTGATTCATTTATTCCAAAAAGGGTTTGAACAGGAAACTCCTAAAAATGTGATGATAATGGCAGGAGCCTTCAGAGGTATTTATGAGTTAATTAATTAACTGTTTAAAATATTGCATACATGCTATGACTGAGTATGACTCAACAGAAAATCAAAGGCTCGATAAAACCAACGGTAGCAACAGAGGAGTTGTATTTTTTTCCTATTACTTTTTATTACTGTTGTCACTGTCATCGTTATTTACAATAGCTTTTCCAATGAGGACTGGGCATGAAAAAGCCGAATGTGAAAAGCTATTCCCAGAACAGGATTTGCCTGTTGGAGTTGGGGAACTACAGGCCAGTCAGTCTGACCTCGGTGCCTGGGAAGGTCATGGAACAGATCCTCCTCAGTGCCATTACACGGCACATGCAGGAGAACAGGGTGATCAGGCCCAGTCAGCATGGGTTTGTGAAGGGCAGGTCATGCCTATCAAACCTAATATCCTTCTATGATAAGGTGACCCACTTAGTGGATGAGGGAAAAGCTGTGGATGTTATCTACTTGGATTTTTGCAAAGCTTTTGACACTGTTTCCCACAGCATTCTCCTGGAGAAACTGGCTGCTCATGGCCTGGACAGGTGTACTCTTCGCTGGGTAAAAAACTGGCTGGATGGCCGTGCCCAGAGAGTGGTGGTAAATGGAGTTAAATCCAGTTGGTGTCCAGTCACAAGTAGTGTCCCCCAGGGTTCGGTGCTGGGGCCGGTTCTCTTTAATATCTTTATCAATGATCTGGATGAGGGGATCGAATGCACCCTCAGTAAGTTCACAGATGACACTAAACTGGGCGGGCGTGTTGATCTGCTTGAGGGTAGGTTGGCTCTGCAGAGGGATCTGGACAGGCTGGACCGATGGGCTGAGACCAATGGTATGAGGTTCAACAAGGCCAAGTGCCGGGTCCTGCACTTGGGACACAACAACCCCATGCAGCGCTACAGGATTGGGGCAGAATAGCTTGAAAGCAGCTCGACAGAAAAGGACTTGGGAGTGTTGGTTGACAGCCGGCTGAATATGAGCCAGCAGTGTGCCCAGGTGGCCAAGAAGGCCAACAGCATCCTAGCCTGTATCAGGAATAGTGTGGTGAGCCGGACTAGGGAAGTCATCATCCCCCTGTACTCGGCACTGGTGAGGCCCCACCTCGAGTACTGCGTTCAGTTTTGGGCCCCTCGCTACAAGAGGGACATTGAGGTGTTGGAGCGTGTCCAGAGAAGGGCTACAAAGCTGGTGAGGGGCCTGGAGGACAAACCTTATGAAGAACGACTGAGAGAGCTGGGGTTGTTTAGCCTGGAGAAGAGGAGGCTGAGGGGAGACCTTATCACCCTCTACAACTACCTGAAAGGAGGTTGTAGAGATATGGGGGCTGACCTCTTCTCCCTGGTGACAAGTGATAGGACGAGGGGAAACTGGTTCAAGTTACGTCAGGGGAGGTTTAGATTAGATATTAGGAGACATTTTTTCACTGAAAGGGTTATTAAACATTGGAATAGGCTGCCCAGGGAGGTGGTGGATTCACCATCTCTGGAGGTGTTTAAAAAAAGGGTAGATGGGGCACTGAGGGACATGGTTTAGAAGTGGCTCTTGTCAGGGTAGGCTAAAGGTTGGACTCGATGATCTTAAAGGTCCCTTCCAACCTCAACAATTCTATGATTCTATGATTCTATGAGAGAACAGAGACCTGAGGTTTCCAGAGGGAGCAGGCTCCTGCCCATTCCCTGGCAGGGGTTGTGCTGCGGTTGGGGACCAAGCAAGCCCTGGCTGGTGCCAACTGAAATTCACACAATTCTTCTCAGTCCCATTGTTACTCAGTACTGAACCCAATGGAAAGGAAGTCTGCGTTATTCCATGATTGCTACTGAAGTCTGGGCAGCTGCTGAAGTCAGTCCCCAGCTCGGTAACAACTGGGTGCTTAAGCTGAGCACGAACTCCTGCAAAGAACAAGCCTTTCCTGCAGGTAAGTTTGACTTCAAAGCATCAGCAAATTCAGAGCGTTCAAAAAAACGCAAGAGGGATGCTTTCTTTTCTTTCCCCCCGAATTTTTCACCTCACTTTTCTCTTGACCAAGCCACTGAAGTTGCCAGATAAATGAAGCTTGAGGCAGTTCTACTTTCTAGCTCATTAGTGATGGAAAAGAATGTCTTCTTGGGAAAAAACATCAGTCTGAAATGTTGATTAAAATATTTATCCTGTCACCAACAAAATAGATGCTGTAAACTACCTACTAATGTCCCTTCATTGTTTAATATAAATCAGTCATACAGGGATTCATAAAGAAGGTATCTATTAACTTCTAATAGTCTTAGAAGGTGATAACCTTCATGTAAATGGGCAGAAGTGGTTCATTATGAATCTGCAGCATGAATGACCTGAGCTTAAATGGGTAATGAAGGAATTCACTGTTTCCCAAAGATGAATATGACAGGAAGCAGATGTTGTCTTTCACAGCTGGAAATATCATAGAGGGATGCGCTGAAATTCTTATACAGCTCAGTCTGCAGGATTTTATCCTGTTCTGTTTAAGACATTGTACACAACCTCAAATAGTATTTTAGCACCTTCTGAGGCTAAGGAATCAGAGCAAAAAGCCACCTTCAATAATACAACATTCCTAATGGGGAAACAAGGGCAAAAAAACCCTACCAACACAGAATATATCTTTTTTTTTTTAAATTAAGAAATCTACCTATATCAGGGCTTGTAGTCTGTCTCTTTCTCCTATCTTCAAATTTCAGCTTCCTTTGCCTCTCTATAGCCTTTATATGCTTATGGTATAGCTTAAAGAAGCAGTACATAGTCCTTCTCCTTCCACCAGTATGAATGCTCTGTGACAAAAGGGTTTATTTGGCAGCAAACCACAGATGCAAAAAGGAAACTTCCTCAGAGCACATCAGGACAGACAAAACAATAAATCCACTTGATTCACTTGCCCTGCGCAATGCCCAGGGGTGCACGATTCCCTTCAGCGACCTGCCTTCCCTGCAGCAGGGCTGCATTAGGCAGGTGCCAAAGGTGGGACTCACAACACCATAGAACCTGTGCTAGTAAACACCTGCACCATCTAAAAAGGCTTATTCAAAGCACGATGTCCCCTACAGTTAATCATAGAAACTTTACGAGAAAAAATGCAGAGTGAGCGGCCAATTGCCATGACGCATATTTTCAGGATGCTGCAGCACTCAAATGACTCTTGAAGTAGAATAATATGATTTTGCTGTTTTGACACTGTGTCGCTTGAAGCTAGTATAAATATTTGAGTGATGTCAGTCCTGTATGATATCTACCTGCCACCCCTTCTTTTTGCCAACAGCAGAAATCTTTTTTGTTTCTTCTTAGCAAGAGACAATTGAAACATTTCTAAAATTATGTAATATTGTACAACCTCCATTGCATTCGGAGGAAAACTGCATGAAGGGCTGCAGATAGTTTATGGATCTTAGCATGGTCCACATGATCCTCAATAGCCCATTGACATTTTTTATTTTCTTTAAATCCATAGTATGCCTTCCCTTTCTATGTTTCTTGGCTAAATGATTAAGGTCAGCCACTTTTCGGGCACAGAAGCTCAAAACAATGTGTTTGCTATTGTGCAGTTAATGTGGGGGTTTTTTTCAGTTCATTGACTTTGTTTTTTTGGGTTTGGTTGCACTGTTAACACTCCCCCTGCCACAGCAGACTAGACATGCTAAGTAAGTTTATGCAAAAAATATATTTCTTCTAACTAGGAGATAACAAAAAAATGCAGACATCCTTCCTGTTGGTTTCTATCCAGAATAAATTTTTCCTAGTGGTATTGATTGCCAGAAATTTTAGCCCAGGTTGAGAAATCTCAATGAAGTCTTGCTTTCTGAAAGGTGATGCTCAGCACGTTCTCATGATAAGGACTGTCACATTCTCCCTGTAAGGAGTCTCATATTTTGAAATGGAAATGAACAGATCTGTTTGGAAAAAAATAGGCTTCCTTGTTTTGCTGAGATTGTTTAATTATTATTCCTCAAGCCCCCTGAAAAAGTACAGTAACCACAAGAGCTTGCCTTTGATGTTCCTGCTGTTGCATACCTGCAGTCACCCACGATGCCTTGCTCAGTTTTGACAAGTAGTTACAGCAAACACTATAGCAAGAATGAGACCAGCCAGTTGGGTTTTTTGAATGGCTTTATCACTGCAAATTTAATTTTCCACAAAGAAAACAAACAACTTCCTTGACAATTCTTTAAAATAGATGAGACATCCAAGCAGTGAGGCAATCATTAGATGACAGACATAGGTAACCTAGAAGAGCATATGCCATTTTACCTTTCTAATTTTTAGTTAAATGACAATAATAATACCTTTCAGTTTCAGGTGTATCTTAAGTTTGTTATTTTTTCCCAAGAGTATTTCTCTAGGAAGCCTCCCAGAAGCACCTATCCTTCAAGAATATGAAACAGAAAAAACAGGACTATCAAAGCAAGAATAAAAATCAGAGTCAACTTGAAAGTCACCAGTGCTCAGTGTGACAGTCTCCAACCTGTCAGTCTTACTTCAAGATTATTGTCTTAGCATAAAATAGCTTATAGCGAGAAAAACAGCATTCACATGATCTTTTACTGAAGTTAGGCTGATGTTCTGTAGGACCGATGGTTAGACAGTCTGGCATCTGTCGATTGTGCTATCACTTTAGTGCATGAAACCAATTTGCTTGCAAGCAGTCCATATTTCATTAGCATTGTAAGTGCTACAAGAAAATAATTAACTTCTTTACAAGAAAATAATTAACTTCACTATATAGCTAAATCACTGGAGCAGAAGTGATCAATAAAACAGTCAATAGCAAATCATTGGGTCCCATTTTATTAATGCTTTTTGAATTCATGTACTTTCCAATCTGGGGTTTATCTGCACACCATGAGAAAAATTTCATGTCATGCTACAAGTTTCATCACAACGACACAGATCACATATCTATGCAATATAGTTGACAAAAGCCACCAGCTGTCTAAATCAGTAGGTATCTGAGAAATCAGTAATTTTTTACATATGTAAAATTTAATCATGGGGTGTTACGAGAGTCTTTGATAACAGATCTGGTCAGACAGAAGTCAAATGGGGGAAGGGAGGGAACTTAAAACCAGGTGCCAGAGGCCTTATCAGATTTGACAGAATAAATGGCATATCTCAGGATTACTATGAGGCATGAAGGCTCTGCAATCAGCAATCCTGCAGCATTTAGAATTACTGCCTTCACATTTCATATTCGTTGGTGCTGTGGAGGTCAGATGTGTTGGTGACCCTTTTTTCTATATGATTAATGGTTCCAGTGTTCATGGTTTTCATCCAACAGAATCACACTGATTGGAATTGCAGCAAATAAGATTGCATATGAAAGTTTGCACATAGCCTCTGACTGTATAAATTTGCATTTACATTATATTTGCATCTGGGGAGAGCCCACATACCATTTTCTTCCACAGTGCAGCTGCAACGTCTTCAGATCCCGGATGCAGTGGTTGAACATCTGTCACTCAGTGCCAGACTGTTTTAGGTCTTTTAAAATCATAAGGAACTGATTAGTAGATGAATTAAATACTGCTGTATTTATTTGTAACTCTAGCACTTCCTCTTCTTCTTGTTGAGCCATCATTTCATATTAGGATTGAAATCCTAATTTTAGTTGCATTTGCAGGCAAAGCACTCACTTAGGAAGATGTTTCAAAAGTCTAAATATGACTGGGTAAAGAAGGTCACAGAATAGATAGGCAAAAGGAGCAGATGATGAACTACACAAGTGTATGATGAATATTTCAAGAGCTAGAAGACACTTTTAGATAAGGACATAATAAGGTACCAAGGTACCACTTCTTCAGTGATGAAAAGAGAGACCTAGTGAAAAGCACGTGAAATAGATACTAACACACAAAAGGCAGTATGCTTAAGCAAGCAGGAGACGTGTTTAAAACAGCCACTGAATGGTTCTACCAGACTTAAAGGAAAAGACCAGAAGAGCCTGTCTGTGACAATCATTGTTTTGTGGAAATGAGTGTTAGGTGGATTCAGGCAGTCACAACAGGGAGCTGCTGTGGCTTTTACTCTGCCCTTGAGCATCAGAAGATTTAGTCTCGATGACTGCGAAAACCTAGGTCATAAAATCTCTTCGTCTTTGGTCTGGCTTTTCACCAAAAAAAGTGAAAAAGTCATTCTTGGCATCACTGGAAACAAAACCAGATAAACCAGTAGAAGATACACTATTAAGGAACAAAGAGTTTAATAGATAATCCCAAAGATTTTTGCTGTCCTCTCTCTTCTCAGATAGAACTGGGTGAAAGGGATTTCCAGTATATACTTTCTGGATTGGTCATTTTTGCAAAAAGGAGCAGTTGATGGGAGCAACATTATATTTCTTGTTTCTGATGACTAAAATTAGTTGGGAAAATCTAATAAAAATGTATTATTGTATAGTAAATGTCTTTAAGCTTTGCCATATCTTTACCAAGGGTTTTCTGAAGGTGATTGTTGTCTACGAGGGGGCTGCGGTTTCTCTTTTACCCGTTAAAAGATCTTGATTTTTGTTAATTTCAAATGAAAATGTCACTCTTCATTCCAGTTTATGTCAGTTATTAGACATGAGACGACACCATGTGGTGCAAAGAAGGCCAACAGCATCCTGGCCTGTATCAGGAACAGTGTGGCCAGCAGGACTAGGGAAGTGAACGGCCCCCTGTACTCAGCACTGGTGAGGCCCTGCCTCGAGTACTGTGTCCAGTTTTGGGCCCCTCACCACAAAAAAGACATTGAGGTGCTGGAGCGGGTCCAGAGAAGGGCAACGAAGCTGGTGAGGAGTCTGGAGCACAAGTCTTATGAGGAGCGGCTGAGGGAGCTGGGTTTGTTTAGCCTGGAGAAAAGGAGGCTGAAGGGGAGACCTTATCACTCTCTACAACTATCTGAAAGGAGCGTGTAGAGAGGTAGGGGTCAGTTGCTTCTCCCAAACAACAGGTGATAAGACAAGAGGAAATGGCCTCAAGTTGCACCAGAGGAGGTTTAGACTGGATATTGGGAGAAATTTTTACACTGAAAGGGTTATTAAGCATTGGAACAGGCTGCCCAGGGAAGTGGTTGAGTCACCATCCCTGGAGGTATTTAAAAGACGGGTAGACATAGTGCTTAGAGATACGGTTTAGTGATGGTTTTTGTCAGAGTTAGGTTGATGGTTGGACTAGATGATCTGAAAGGTCCCTTCCAACCTAGGCGATTCTATGATTCTATGATTCTATGTTCTTAGTTGCAAAACAGAAACACAGAGAGCTTTAAAATATTGGACTTACTGGAAACAAATTCTGAGCTCAACAAAATGCTAATACACCAAATGCTGGTGCAACAGAATAATAGCTTGCAATTCTGGAATTATTTTAACATATTAATATGTCATTGTAGCTACTTATCTGCACCTTTATTTATTGCTATTACTTATGCTTTCAAATCACTCATTACTCCTGCACATCACATGGCATGATGCAGGCTAGTCATTACCTCCAGAGACAGATAGTCCCTGGGGTTGTCCGGGTTTAGTCCACCTCCCTGCCTCCCCAACACCTTGTCCAGGATGGCAATGTGGTGGTGCAACTACCCCTCTGCTTTAGGCCACGTGGTGTTTGGCACGATTCCCACCCCCAACATGGGCCACGTAACAGTGCAATGGACCAGAACATTATGTCAACGCACTAACACCTGGGACATATAACAGTCCAACATAAAAGAAAGCAAGAAAGTGAACAGTGACAGACCAGAACGTTATGGCAAGCCCCTAGCGCACCTGGCGCCTGACTCCTATCACTTGGAAACAATAATGGTAATCGATCACTCCTAGCAAGATATGGATCGTGGGCCAAAGAAGGGGGTGATACCAGAACTTCAGGATCTAACAAGTTCTGGGCTTGTGCAACTGGTGGAAAGTACCAGAATATCCCATTGTCCAAGTTGGGCTGGAGTGGAAAAATATCTGACGAGAGTCAATTATCTTGGACCCTATAAGTAGTGATTCTAGAAAGACCCTTGGAGCTCTTCTGGATTGCAACAGGCTGTGACCAGTATCTCCCCTGAGCTGGGACACCGCTCAGGCAGAAATCTCGAGGATTAAAAGGCCAGGGCAAGTCAACCCCCTCAAGTCTCAGTTACTGCCCACTGAGCAATGCCGATGCATTATGAGTCTTTACTCCAAACTCAGGAAGAGGGAAATTTTAACTATAGGCTAGCCTTTCCTTCATCCACCTCTCTATCCCTGTGTCCCTAATATACACATTAGGTCTTATGAGTGTGGGTGTTCTTATACATTACTGGATCCAAATACTTTCTGTCCATTTGTCTAGGCACAAGTAAGGAGTGAAAGGGGCACCTGTTGGCTCACTGGAGTCGCCTGCTGCAAAGGGATCTTTGGTCCTAGCTGGTAAAGACTCATGTGTGCGTGTGTGTGACCCCTCGAGCGGTGTGTGTTTGTGCTCATATGCATATGTATTGATATGGCATAACTTATAGTAAGTTAGTGTGAATCTTGTCATTTTCAAATCTGTAATTAAGTAGATGTTCAATTGTTTTGTTAAATCATCTCGTAAATTCTTTAATCAGTTAATGATTAAGTGCTGCTAAAATTTAACCTCTTGATTTACCTCACACTATAAATAAATTTCAAATTGCTGCTGAATCATAACCATGTCAAATATTTCCATCCACGACACGCAATTGCCAGGCTGAGGGAAGAGCTGAGTCCCCACTCCAGACCTACTTACTGCTGCTTTACTTCTTCCTCTCATTCCTGCTTGTTTACTTTGACTCAATGATCCCAAGGGTCTTTTCCAACCTAAACGATTCTACTTTATAAAAACTAAACAGTGACTAAGAAAAGACACCTTGGCCAAGAATAAGATGGAGCATTTCATGTCATGAGACTTTTGCAGTGAATCTTTCCACCCTGCAGGAATCTGTGGCCCAGGGAGTGTCAGAAGGAGTGTGTGTGGGGTCATTGTATTTCAGACCATTCTGTGGGATCTTCTCCCATAACTTCAATTGGTAACTCTTCAAAGACCTGTAAGATAGTACCCTCAGCACTTTGCTGTAATCTTTGGATTAACCATGTGTTACCTGGAGAGTAGCTTCCTTTTCACTGTTTTGAATTTTCCTCCTGCTGGCTTACTTGGAGGCTGTCTAGTTCTTACACTGGAATTGTTTCCTACACCCCTGCCCTAGGACATCAGAGGTTTTATAGACCTATATCATAGGTACCCCATCAGTTTCCTCTTTTCCAGACTGAACAGTCTGTATCTATTCAAGTTACTCCTTGCACAGAAGCTGTCCTACAGCTTTGATCATGATTTACGTGTATTGAGTTTCATCTGCTATTTTATCATCTATGTCATGTCTGTCATCAGGGCCTTCTGCAGTTCTTTATTATCTTTATACCTTACCTCTAGCCTTATATTTTTTATCCTGAATAACTTCCTTCACTGATTACTTCCTTCAGCTTGAATCCTGAGCACTTATTCCCCTTTCTCTTTATCAATATGGGGGCATGATCCCTTCTTTAAGAGCTTTTGTTGAGGAATCTTGTCAAAATGCTTTTAGAAAACGAAGTACATACGGCAATCAGATCTTCTTTGTCCATCTTCTTTTTTTCCAGCATAATGTAGTAACTCTGTCAGATGGGACTTGCCTTTACAAAATCTGTGTTGATTCTTCCCAAGTAATTAGGATGTATCCATGTAATTCTCTTCCTCACATAGGCTTATTGCTCGGTATTTCGTTGCATCTAACCTGGAATCGTTTCCAAAAGTGGTGCCATAGTAGCCTGGTACTGTAATTCAGAAGCAATTATAAGCTTAAGGTTGTGCATCCATTCAAGTGTTCCACGTTTTGAGAGCTCTTGGGTTAATACCATCAAGACCTTGCAATTTATTAATATTATTTTTGTGATTTGTTCCCTGATCTTTTCTACTGATATTTTTTTCTGATTTAGAGCCTCCACTGTGTTTCACAAAGACTCCTTGTGTGGAAACCTTCCTAAGTTACTCCATAATCAAGGTAAATTAAAAAAAGAAATTCAGCTTTTTTGGTACTGCACCTAGACCAGTGAAATAATGTGGTCACAGTGTTGCTTCTCATTATTGTGGTCACTATTTCACAAGGAACACAGAGCAGCTATTATAGGTATGAGACACAGGAACGCTACAAAGCCAGGTTTGCAGACCAGCAGTAATTTATATATGTCTACAGGCCACCTGATGCTTTTTAATATGAAATTCTGTACAGCACAGGTAGAATCTAAGTACTTTGGTTTACATATTAACCAACACTGGCTTCCTCATCTGTATAATTATCTTCTCTTGTCTTTGACTGATATAAGGATACATAAGCCAACTCAGGGTATGTTCCGAACTTTTAAAACTGTTTTCCACTTCAGTACAAAGGTAAGTGTTAATCTAGTTCTGTTATTAACTTCTGTAACTATTCTCTGGTGTAACAAAATATATATACCTCTAAACAGCAGTCAGACGGTAACTGTCCAAATGATAGCCAACATCATGGTGTCTGCAAAATTCATCGGGGAACGACTAGTCTAGCAATCCATTATCAAGATTGGATTTTATAGCTTCCTTTCTGTTTTATCTTCACAGGAAACTCACTTAAAGACAATTTAAAGGCGAGACACTTCCTCATACTTGTGTAGCTGAGAGCTAAATACTGATGTAAGAGAACTGTACCTTAAAATGACTGAGCAATACCAAATGAACATTTTCTACCTCTCTTTCTGCAGAAAAATACGCCCAAGTGTTACTATAAAGTTGACTGAAATCATGATGGAATTTTCTAATAGCTATTAATGGCTTCATATTATAATATCTTTTCTTGTAGCAATACTTTCAAAAGAACCCTGACTGGCAGTCCTTTCTTGTTCCTATCATTGATGTAATAATTGTGTTTCCTTTCTAACTTAGGGAGAAGGTTGCACCATTTAGTTTTGTTTCTATTCCTAAATATTATGATTCAGTATGGCATGGAACATGACTCTTGGCAATGATACCATTTACAGGCAATGGTTATAATAGCAAGACATACAGTACTTACTGGTAATTGAGGTCCTTAATTAATAACATTTTAAAACCTAGGACAATCTGTTCATTAAATGTTGCAGTAAAAATGCTCCAAATTCATGCCTTCTATTCAGATTGTACCTGGAGTCATTGCTAGGCTAACAGGTTTCACCAGTCTCTCAATTAAATCTGACAAATATAAACTGCTTTGCCATATAGTTAGAAAAAACATGTTTATTTAAGAGCCTGTGGTAATCCAGGTTTTTGAATCTATATCCTTGTTCAGCTGGTAGCTGCATCACTATTAAGCCTCTGTTGCATCATGGCAAGAGAAAGAAATGGCATGGTTATGAGCCTCTTGGGTGTCAAATATCACCCAGAAGGATTGACAGTACCTCCTTACCACCTAAAGCAAGCCCAACAGCAGGAATATCTTCTGGATGTGTCCCAGTTTGGCTGAAGAATAAGGAACAGCAGCTCAGTAAGTGTCTGCCACTGGGAACCGCAGCTCTTCTGAGGACCCGTAATTGTCCAGTGAGTTGGGGCTTCACTTTGGTGACAGATCATGGCATGGAGAACATAGTGGAGAGGTGACCTGAAGCAGCTCTGGTGTGGGTTTGTGACAGGTCCTGGTGCATTGCTAAAAACTAGGAACTGTTAGGCAACACTTGGCAGTGAAGAGAATCTTCTGTGGAAGCTGAAGGCATTGCAGTGGCTGCTCTGCCCATCTGTGCTAGCACATGCTCCAGCCCACGTGACAGGGAAGAGTCTGGTCTTCAGCAAAGCATTTCCACATCTCCCAGCTTTGCAGAGGTATCTATCCCATCTGGCTTCTGATTCAGATCACTGTAATTCTAGAATAGCACCCTGGCACTGAGGACTGATAGTTGTGATTTGATATCAACGCTTATCAACGCTTATAAATACTTAAAGGGTGGGTGTCAGGACGATGGGGCGAGGCTCTTTTCAGTGGTGCCCGGGGACAGGACAAGAGGCAATGGGCACAAACTGGAACATAGGAAGTTCCACCTAAACATGAGGAGGAACTTCTTTACCCTGAGGGTGGCAGAGCACTGGAACAGGCTGCCCAGAGAGGTGGTGGAGTCTCCAACTCTGGAGACATTCAAAACCCACCTGGACGTGTTCCTGTGTAACCTGCTGTAGGTGACCCTGCTCTGGCAGGGGGGTTGGACTAGATGATCTCCAGAGGTCCCTTCCAACCCTATGATTCTATGACTCTATGACTCTATGATTCTATAAGTACTGCAAATCAAGCCTGAAAGTCCAGCTAAATTAAGAAATGTTTGCAGTCAGAAAGGTCTGCCTCACACCTCTAAGACTGTTCCTTTTTCTTGTCATTTTCCAGCAGAAATCTTTTCTAGATAAGTCTTTGCAGTTCACTGTTAAGATACATCTTAACCTTTCGGGTAAATGCCCTATGACTACTGATGCTTTTTAAAAAGTCGGGAACAAACAATCAGATGCATTTAAATGAACATCTGGACAGTGCAAGATGTCATTCATCTAAGTTGGCATGGAAGGGCTAAGTTTTTTTCCTTTGTCTATATTATTCACAGAGATGGTACACTTTGCATTTAGGGTACCCTTCTGTTGTGACAGCATAGCTGTATAAATTTTCCCACCTGAAGCAAGTCATTCTGTCCTCAATTCAAGTAATTTTTGTCAAGGATTGTGTGTTTAGGCAGTTTCAGCTGAACTCTAGGTGTGGGAAAACATGACTGAAATATACCACAAAAAGAAAAATTCACTTCAATTTTGAGTAGTGCACCAGGACATGACACAAACTCACACTAGAGCTGCTTCAGTTTCTTTAAAATTATTTTTCACTTAAAATATAAGGTCATACAAGAGTTTGAATATTGCTTATATTGCTTTCTATGGTCACGCCAATGTTGATGCTTTGGTAAATTTTTCTTTCCAGCTTTTCATTCATAGCCACCTTCAGCCAGATCCAGCAAAAGACTTTGGTGCCTTTAAGTTACCAATTTTGCTTTTTCAGGTGCCTGAGCCTGAGCTGTATGGCAAAGCATGTGCACAGAGGGCACGTTAGGTTGGAGGTGCTCCAAAAATTGTTCATGGTGAGCAGGGAAAACCTGATAAATTCTGGAATAAGTCAGAAATTTTTGATGCACTCCAGAACTTAGGTATGTGAATTCTCCTGTCATTCAAAACTCAGAGCTGAAAACCCCCTCCTAAATGTTCCTGGGCAGAATGAGGAGGTACTGTTTGCCCCTTCTCCACAGTGGCCCACCTCTTAAAGCAGAGAAGTTTGAAATCCTCAGCCCACAGAGCGGGTTAGTCACATCACTCACTTCCACTACCAAACTGGAAAGAGGAGAAGTTAAAGGTGGCTTGATGAAGGAACCCCCACTGACCCCACCTGTTGTTAGCCGGCCATCATGCAACTAGAAATACCAGGATTAGGAATTCTGGGGATTCCCAGGAAAGCAAACAAAAATGATCTGTGTCCAGTGATTAGGGCACACAGTCATGTAAAGAGAGGGGAAAGGGCTGGTCTCTACCTGCAGAACTTATTTATATTCCTGATTGCAGCCTTCATTCCATAATCAAAAACTACGTACTGTAAAGTCAGGGTAGCTAAACCCAATCTGGGCCAGCTGTGCTCACAGAAATGATACGATAGCAATGAAAAACATGAATTTGGGAGAGAGGAAGCTTTGGATGTACATCCCTGCTTCTGGCATATCATTTCACCTCTGTTAGTAGCACTTATAGTATAAAACTGCAATTTCTCTGCAGGCATCAGTAGCCAGGCCTCAGGGTTGTGGATTTCACCAAGCAGGAGCTAAGCATCTAAAGTGTAAACACTGAAATCAAATTAAGTTGGATACCAAAAATCCCTCCCTTTGAGAAATTGCAAAACATGTAGAAAAAAGAGATTAAGAGGGAAGAGAAAATAATCTAATCTATAACAGACTCTTTAGGATAACTGAAAAATGGTCTTTATACAAATACAGATTTATATAAACTTCAATGGCTGTAGTTTAATTAGCATTTTAAACTTGTGCTGTGGTTCTAGAAGGCAGAAAATGTTGAGACCTTCAAGTGTAAGAAATGTCTTGTTAACCTTCAAGCAGCTAGCCAGCTCACCCTAATTCTCACTTACGAAGGAGCTGATTTGACAGCTGTCATTAAATCTATTCAGATTTACTCTGAGGTGTACACAGATGTTTCATAGGGGTAAAAAGGGGGGGGAAGGTTTATTGGGCTGCTCTCCAGAGGGGCTGCTCGAATGCTGTGCTGGACCACCAGATGGTGAAGTGCTGTTTAGGCACCAGCTCCAGAAGCTGAAGTGAAACTTCAAATCCACATTTTAGATTCCTTTCTCCAAGATTCACCTGATGTGTTTGCTTTGTTTGTGGAAGAAAGTCAAAATCAGGAGATGTGAAAGAGACGGGTGGCTTCAAAAAGCACTTCTGTAATTAGCTACAGACTGCAGCATCGTCGCTATATTGACATCAGATCCCGTTTCAGGTATGTGACATCCCTATTTCACTGAGGACCAAGGAAGTTATTGCAAAGTGGGTACGGAAGAACTATCCACCATAGACTAAAGCACACTACAGACATCCTGTGAGCCCTGGTGTGCCTGTGTGACATCCTGTGGTGTGATGAACCACACCACAGACATCCTGCGGGCCCTCATGTACCTTTCCAGGCATGAACTATCACTTTGCAACCTTCCCTCCCAAAATAGATAGAAATTACAGTACTGATTCTTCAGCCTGAAATAGAAACAAAAGCAATCTAAAGACATGTTTTTTCAGTCCAGAAAATGATCAGAAATATGTCTAACTGCAATGGCAGTTCCCCATAGCAAGTAGGGCCAAAGACTACAAAAGCTGAAATGTTTGAATATCTTTTTATGTTAATCTTATACATTTTTGTATTATCTTTTTATATTAATTATTTAACTCTGTTTTTTGGGGAATCCTTTGGAATCCTTGGAGCCACATAGGAAAGCACTGGGGAATATTTCCGTAGTAAACTAGAACGCCTTCTCTTCCAATTGAAGATTGTGGTTTTCCTACGGTTTTGTCCGTGGTAGATCAGTGAAAAAACTACTGAAATATGTGCTTATCAAAATACCTTGTAACATTTATATTCCCTGGGAGAGAGCAGAGAAAGGGTGTGTTGATTAGCATCTGTACTTGATGATGAACTTCCAAGAAGAAAACATTAATTGGATTCTGAGATTGTAATGTAGATTTATGCTCATTTGCTTTTTATGCTAAAATATTTACCCAGCTAAAGATTTATGCCATGGCTGTACTCGATCGTGTTTTGGAACTAAATGAGTGGTTACCTCCCTGAACTTCTTCATTTTGGATTTAGGAGTGATTATTTGCAGTCTTCATTTGATGGTTTTGACTAATCTGAGGATTTACTGCTAGTGGTGCTGCTAAATTGTTACACGATTTTATTTTGACCGTAATTTGATATTTGCACTGATTAAGTCCTAACTGACTGGGAAGAATTTGTATAAGGCTTAACTACTGTGTCCTCTTTAAATTGATTCCTGCTTATTTATTACTTTTAATAAAATTCATGAAAAGCATATTCGGTCACTTTTTCTTCAATACATGGTTTTAGATGAGCCACCGAGACTGAACCAATTCCTTTCATATACCTTCAGCTGACTCTGGGTGATTTAATAAGACAAACAGGAGGGAATTATCCAGTATCAATGAGTATATCCATATTGGTTCTAAGTGCTTGGTAACCGCAGACATGGCTTGGTAAAAGCAAAGATATCATTAATTTCAGTTATAATCAGACTTTTCCAGTCTGTGATTTCCTGTCTCAGAACGGCCAATAAAACAGAAGTTTCAGTGCACGAGGAAGTTTTGACATATGATCTTAATTCAAATCAGATTAAAACCAACTCCTATAAAAATTTCCTATGAAGGAGAAATTCCCCAGAGCCTGCAACTGTTCTGTGAAAATGACACTCTTGTCAGTTTGACTAAAAATTGATTTATGAGAGCAGTTGCAGGGGGTTTCAGTGTTCTCCTGCCCACAGCAGATCTTTTGGTGGGATGCCAAGATGCTGACTTTGATGATCCCAGGATCTATAGCTCTGGGATAGGCAGAAACCTGGTTTGGCTCCAGAGGAACTGTGCTAAATCTGAGATGCTCTGAATGAAGTATTTCAGGCTCACTGAGCTAGTGGTTCCAAGCAGAAGTTTTTCTCTTTACAAAATGTCTGAAACTCCTGAAGACAGTTATGAGTTGCTAAAATGTCCTGATTTGTCTTGCAATCAACTGAAACAGCGAGGTTTGTAATACCTCTCAGTTGCATACCTCACCCCTGGGCTGACCTGATTACATTACAGCCTAGCCTTCATTTTGAAAATTAAGTCTCAAAATATGCCCCAAATGCTTTCAAAGACCCTTTTTTTTTCCAGCCTAGTCCACAAAGACGCTGAAATAGCAGTTCCAAGAGCAGAAGTTACCCTTCTGGTCTCTTTTGGAGGGTTGAGTGGGAAAGGTGGAAGTCCACCAAGCCACATGTTCAACGGACCACATCACCATTACAGCAGAGAATTTCTTGCAATAATAGAAAAGAGTGGCAGAGCCAGCTGGTCCCTCTGCTCCCAGCTGTCCTGGTACCTCAACAGAGAGGAAAACCCAAGCTACCAACGACTGCCTCCCATGTGAAGTGTCAGCACGTATTTTACTGCAATGTATAACCTATCCAAGCTCTAAAGCAATGGAAACTATTACTTGCTGCTTACTGCAGCCTGCGGTTAGCTCTCTGCATCTGCAGAGGATGGAGAACAGGGGAACAGAGAAAACAGCGCTCTAGCTTTTTAAAATGGAAAAAAAATTGCCTCCCAGAGCAATAACCTGCATTGGGAGGAGCAGAGAGAGCAGTCGAACAGAAGTGATGGGGGAGCAGGAAATTACACAGTCCATTCAGAAGAGATCAGCACTGGCGCTCCTGTCAGCCAGCTTTTGCAGAAGGTGGGATTCAGATTTAAATCCAGACCCCTAGATTTAGGTTTCAGCCACGTCAGCCTACAGGATATAAACCAGGATCAGAGTTCAGCTGCTAAAACATAAAATCCTTGTGCCATATGACATGCCTTAGAGCATCTGAAATGTCTGTGTGCGCGTAGTGGACATCACAAAGGACTGAAGCCTTTGGGACAACATTTGGAGGCCCAGTGGGATTTCCCATCATTCCTAAAAAGATGCTAGGTGACTATCTAGCACTAGGCAACTGACTTATCCTCTGACTGTTTGAGCTCCTATGACAGAGAACTTGAGTCATTTGCCCATGTTTTGTGCCATCAGAGCTGCTCTGGAGTGAGCACCTGAGACAGCTGCAAGGCACAGGCAGGTATCACACAGGATTGATTAGTGTCGCACACACCCTGGAAGGGCATCTGGAGATCAGGCAGGATGCCTCAGAGCTGCCCAAATGGCACTGGACATCTACAAGTGAGCAACTGCTTTCACCTTAGAAGTAAATCACGCTTCATTGAAATACAGAGACCTGTTCACCTCACTGAAGCTAAAGTCACATTTGCTGAACCGAACAGATCTCCATATGCATTACCTGTATCCCCACCGTGCAGATTAAAGATCTTGTTCGCAAGGTGGACGTTGCAGGTTCACCTACATTTTTATGTGTCTGGAGCTGGAACCACACTTAATGTTTTTTATTTGAAAAAATCTTGGCTTATGTGTCAGAGGCCAGCAGAACTGTGGATTCCATCTTAAAAGGTGCCTGGAGCTCCCACAGAAAGTGCCTACAGTCCCAAATAGGGCTGTTTTATCCAGGTACACTCAATCTCCCTGTTTTACATATGAATCCTGGACACCCCCAACTGGATGACTGCTTCTAGGAAGGCTGGCACCTTAGATGCTGCAATGTCCTGCACTGCAATGCTCAAGTGCCCATGGTGGATCTGAATGTCTATCTGTATTGCGGACCCTAAGCAGCTTTATAATTTCTTCCCTGATGGATTTAAAGAAATAGACAAAAGATAAGACTGAGTTTCATTTTTCCCAAATTGCGTAAGCCACAGATGCTTCGTATTTAATAAAAGATACCACTTGATGTTGGCTTCCTGTAGTCCTTTTTATTAAGTGTTACTTTTCGATGCACCCTATGAGAGAATAATAATAAGCTCTGCCACACTTGCTGCACAGAACCCATTAAAAAAATCATCTGTCCTTGCCCCGTGAAAATGTGCCCCCTGAGAGGTGGTATGAACATTGATTTTCAAAAATAAAGAAGAAAATTACCAGCCAAAGAAGCTTCATAATTACCTTATGTAAAAAAAAAAAAAAAAAAAAAAAGAAAAAAGAAAAAAAAAAAAAGAGCAAGCTTAATTTCAGAGGTCACATGCACCATGGTGTCACTTTGGTTACCACATGGCAAAGTTTGGTGACAACTGAAGTAACCTGACTGATACTTGTCAAACTGAAAATTCAAATGCCTGTTTGAATGCTCTCTGATTTCATAAAATTAGACTCACAGTTGTCCTCCCTCATGTTTTGACCAGAAACTCAGAAACTCTTCAGAGAGGCACCTCAAAAAAATCTAGTCCAGAGCAGTTCAAATGCCATCTTTTAGTGGCTCTGAACTGGCCTAGGAGAACGGTGAAAGTCTGTTTTGTTTCTATGACTGATCTGGTGAATAACACTGGGAAAATCCTCCTCCTCCCGGTGCTGCTCTGGCCACGGCTACAGTGAACAGCCTTGTGTTTGGCTGCAAAGTACCTTGAGAGCTGCAGGTTCAGCTCCGGGATTTGCAAGTGGTGTTAAACTACTCTATTTCCAACAGAAGCAATGGGACAAGAGTCACAAGAGTTAATACAAGAGCTAGATACAGCAGCAAATGGGTAAAAAAGGTGCAGGATTTTGAACAGTGGTTTCGGTCTGCTTCGTTCCACAGCAACGACTACCATTAAAAATCTTGAAAAGTCCTATTAATAATGCAGGAAAGGAAGAAAATGAAAACGGTTAAGGCTGTGTTGATATAAGGTATTAAGGAAGGCTTTTACTTTAATGATATCCTTAATCCTTTTCTTTTTCATTGAAAAGTTTTATAAGAAAAGCTCTTGTATGACTATATTTTAGACTGTATTTGAAAAGATTAATTCCTTACTTTCAGGGGGAAAAAAAACAGTCGAGACAAGAGTAGAGCTCCAGTTGCTGCTGCTAAACCCGCTTCCTTGGGAGCCGAGCAAGATCAACACACAGCGTAACAGAGAGAGCAGCAGTGCCGCAGCTCTTGTCTGCTGTGAAGCCCCCTGCTTGCCAGCCTGCTGCTGGGGGCAGCCCGCGCCGCAGGCGGCCCCTCGGTCACCTCGCCGATGCTGGTGCTGTCCCTGGACTGACAGTGCCCACTGGCACTGCCACGCTCCCCGGCCCGTCTCCAGGCACTTGACCCTCTTGGCAGCCCTGCCTGTGACGACATCGCTTTGCAGGACCACGTTTCCTGAGTCCAGATTGCTCTGGTGGCACGGAAGGAAGTTAGAGACTGGCACTAGGTTGCTGCCTTTTGAAGGATGCTGTTGGGAGGTGTAATAGTCCTTGATGCAGAGACCCCGGAATAGGCTCTTAATGAGCTTCTTCCAGGACTGGAGGCAAAAGCACCGCTTGACTGAGTTCAGTTTACAAGTCTGTTAATTAACTCAAATGAGGCTAATTAGCACAGCGCCACAGCACCATGGCCACGCTCCTTGCAGGGCCCATAAGAATTTATTTGTCCAGCCGTATACCCTGTGGTGCTGCCTCACTGCAGCTCCACGTTAAAGCTTGAGAATGTCTCCCTGTTTGGCGGGGACCAGAGGACCTTGGGCACCTCAGAGCAGCTGAGCCCACACGGCCGGCAGGTACCTGCAGTACTCACAGGCCCAGAGCTCGCGCTTCTCCTGCGTCTACCCCCAGGCCAGTCACACCCACGAAGTTTGATGTAAAAGACCAAGATGGATTTTGCTGCCTTGAAAACTGCTGAGTACAGGCCATTCACAGAAGAGCTTAGACTTTTCAGATCAATCTCTCCCCTTACGTGCACAAAGAGAGAGATCAATAAACACAGGTTGTCTTGTTCCAGGTTGAAAGAGTTAACTGCTTTTCAGCTGATTCCAGCACCTCCGTTTATGGGTAGTGACTTATGTTTGCCTGAGTTGTCTGACAGTGTGTCATTCCTGTATTAGTCATAATTTAGTTATATGTTTCTGCATAATTTTTATGTATGTCAAATATGACTCATCCGGGATGCTACTTCCACTATCACGCAGCACTTACCCAACTGATATTTTGGGATAATGCAGATCTTGGGAGACCCTTAGAATAGGAAACATAATAAATCACCAAAAGAAAATAAAAAGGTGGGGAAAACTCACACAAAGACTGTGATTAAAAAAGGGCAAAAAGGTGTAAGTGAACAGGTGCTATGTGTGCAACCCAAGCACTTCAGTCAGAAGTCGGTCATCTGGGGTTCCACAATATTAACCTGCTGCTAGCTTCCCAGAGACAATCATTGCAACTCAGGACAGGCATCTAAAATAAATAAGAAAAATTGCCCTCTTGAGATACCCTTTCTCTCTCTTTTTTACAATAAAGTGAGTCTGGAGAGCTAGTTATATTTTCAGAAGCTAAGAGTTCAGCAGATAAACCCCGCTTAAGCTAACTCAAAATGGAAAGAACAAAGACATAGGTTAAATCCCATTCCTATGTTAGGCTTTCTTGAATGTTTAGAAGCTGTGAACAAATAGCACACATGCTGCTTTTTTTTTTTTTTTTTTTTTTTTTTTCCTCCTTTGCTTCTCCCGCTAACTGGCGTACCTGGAGGAGGCACAGGTGGAGCAGCCACCAATAACACTGCTACCGAACAAGCCAAGCCTGAGTCCTCCAAGGGATTCATGAGGTGGGAAGATCGTGAAGTTCAACAAGGCTAACTGCAAGGTCCTGCACCTGGGTCGGGGCAACCCCCAGTATCGGTACAGACCGTGGGATGAATGGACTGAGAGCAGCTCTGTGGAGAAGTCTTGGGGATACTGGTGGTTGAAAAATTGGACGTGAGCAAATGAAAGAGCATAGATTTAGACTGGACAGAAGGAAGAATTTTTATGATGAGGGCGGTGAGACACTGGAGCAGGTTGCCCAGAGAAGTTGTGGATGCCCCACCAGTGGAAGTGTTCAAGGTCTGGTTGGACAGGGCTTTGAGCAGCCTGATCTAGTGAATGATGTCCCTGCCCATGGCAGGGGGTTGGACTAGATGATCTTTAAATATCCCGTCCAACACAAACTATTCTGTTATTCTATGCAGAGATGCAAAGCCCTGAGTCTGCCACCTTAGTGATCTACAAGTGATTTTAGAGATACCAGGAACGCCCAAAGATTCAAATTCCCTGCTTCACCAGCAGAACAAGCCATTAGCTGTTTAAAGCATCACTGATAATCTCAAAGCATCACTTGACAGTTATCCTACGCATCAAATTCTTCAGTTGCTGCTATGTGGTGTGCACAGAGCTGCCAGAAGGCAGACAATGGACAACAGTTTAATATGCGAGTTTTTTGAAAGACAAGCACAGTCACAGCTCCTGAACATTTTGCAAATGTTATTAAGCCTTCCTTCACCTGTGCTGCCACAGGGATGAACTTTCTGTGGGAATGGCCAGTGCATGCCTCAGTCAGGGATATTTCACCCACAGGCAGAAAGACAGCACCGTATTTGTGTAAACAAATGGCCGAGAGGCAAAATAAACATCTGTCTTGATAGATTAGTAGATACATACAATTAAGTTCAAAAATTTTCATGGAGGGACTTTAACATCCCTGTGAGAGCACAGAGCAGTGGGATTACAGATGCCCTTCTCTCTTTCTGCCCAAGTGAAGGTTCAATTCCTGATGCTAAGTGCGATGCTCCAGCAAAAGACCCTGAAAAAGCCCCGTTTCTAATATTCAATACGCAAACATATGAGCACTGTGGATTCAAGTTCCCATATTGACTCAGACAACACAGAGATTCTCTCAAGCTGAGACTTCATCAGCAAGACAGGATGTGGTGTGTGGGGGTAAGACTCCAGGCATGAACACCTGAAGTGGGTGGTTACACTGACCTGTTTCAGTGGGAAGATTTGGTGGGCAAATATGTGTGGAAATGTTAACAGTTATCACTAATTTCTTTCTTCGTGGGTCAGCACTCTTTAGAGTGGTCTTTCTTCGTGGGTCAGCCTCTCTTTAGAAATGGACTCTCTGTGACAGCTCTACTGGAAAACTGTACCATGATTAGAGAGCCATTAATCACAGTGTGACTGTAACACCTTAAAATGAGATCAATTCGAAATAATTGAAGCCTTTCTAAAGATCTGACTCAGGTTCTTGCATTGATTCTGGTCATGTCCAGCTGAGACCGGATGGGGGAATGATGACTTACTCAATTCTTATACTTATTCTCTAAGTCAGCGAAGTATGCATGCTGCCAATTATTTATACTTGAAAAATCCTGCTTTTAAATAAAGGGACTTAAAAATTGCACCACCAATAATAAATTAAAATCTTGACCTTCCTTAATATAGGTATAGAAACAGAGCTATAGTTTACAAAGCATGGGACTGGAAAGCACTTAGATCACCCATTTCCTGTCCCTCACCAAGGCAGGTTCAGCTATACTTATACCAGTCTTGACAGATGTTTTAAGACTTATGACTTTTTGTCCTTTCCACAGAAAATATGGGAAAGACCTTATTCCCTTTGTCTTCATAGCTAATTTTTTGAAATGTGATCTCATGTCTGCCTTAAGCTATTTGTTTTCTAAACCAAAGAACGCCAAGCCTTCCTTTAGCTTTTGCTCACTCAAAGTACTTTCTAAATCCTGCTTGCCATGCACTTCTCTCCAGCTATGCATATTTTATTGAAATTAGGTAATAAACACTGCTCACAGGTCCACTCACATATTACCAGGATCAAATAGGAAGAATTATTTCATGTCCCTCGCACATAATAGCCCTGTTTATACATCCAAGGACACGTGCTTTATCACAGTGGCACAACATTACTGTTTGCTTGCCTTGTGTGCCACTGTAATCCCTGTGCCATTCACAGACCTGCTGTCTGGCCACTTGTTCTCTACCCTGTATTTGTGGAACCTGCAGGTCGCACTTAGTTCTTGCTCTCGAGGAAATGTGCCCTGTTTGAGTTGCACCATTTCTTCAATGGGCCTTGAGTAGCTGGAGTTTGGATCCTACCCTCCCACCGCCCTTCCTGGTCAGTGCAGTCCCTCACCACCCACGCCACTCAGGAAGAAACTGAAGAACATGGCCAAGAGGAGATTCCTTTCCACCTGGCAATGAACATTCAATAATTATTCTCCGAGAAGTTTTCCAACATCAGTCCATCCGCCTAAGAGTTGTATATTTTCCTAGTTTGTCTTCAACAATATTAAACGAGATAGCTAGAAGAGCCTTTGTAATATAGAGCTTGCTACTGAGTTGCATTAGACTGGTTTGAGATATGTTTGAAAAAATATATTTGCTAAAAGTTTTCTTTCTCTTACCTTCTATGTGTTTACACAAGGTTTGCTTCATTATATTTCAATTTCTTTATGGAAATTTCAAGTATCTGAGCTCAGAATTCCTTGGTTGGGGCAGATGATGACTTCCCCTTTTAAAAAGAGAGGCATATTTTTTGTCTTTTTCTGGTCTTCTGGGAGCTTAGCTTGGCTCCTTCAGATTTTCAAAAGTAACTACCTGCAGTTTCAAAAGCCCTTCAGTCACTTAGATGATGTAGGGTAAATTTTTGTGTTCTCTAACTTGTTTTTTTTAAGCCAGACACCTTATTAAAATCAATCTTTTCAGTGAAGACTTTCGCCAAAAAGACAAGGAAAACTCTGACCTTCTTACTGTCATCTGCTAATTGCTTTCCATTTCTATTGAGCGGTAGTTAGTCTGATGCTTTCCTTGCTTTTCTCCCCTCAGCTAATTCACTTTCTAAAAAACTTTCTTGTCATTCCTTGCTTATGTTTTTCATTTCCCCCCTTTATCTTATGCCCATCTATGCATATTTGCCTAAATTTCTTTTGTTTGGCAGGTGAAGGGGGAAGGAGGGAGGGAAGAGATAATTTCTTCCTGTGCTTGTAGTCAGTGAAGAACCGGTGATTTAATCAAGCTTCTCTTACACCACTTCCAGGCTGTGGACTAAACTGGTGTGTAGTAATATCCCTGTTACAATTTTGGTTCGTATGTACAAAGCTTCAACAGGCTGATGTGGCTGCTGCTGCATAACATTAACTGAATATTTTTGTTGGATTTCCTTTTATCACTAGAGAAAAGCACAATTCTCCGACATACTGTGCATGCAACCAAAAACTGGACTGAGATTATCTATGGGATAAAACCACACATAGGTACAGTAGATACAAGGGAACAATGCCATTACAAAACAACATATGTGACTTCTGAAATGGGCAGTGACATATAACCTCTCACCCAGGTACACATCTCACCTTGGAAGTAGCAACTAACTGCTGAGTTGATTCAGTCAGTGATTTAAAGCAGCCATAATTCCACCATCATTTGTGCACTCCCAAATCATCCAGAAGCAAATTTGCCCTGATGAAAAAAAAAAAAATCTAAATCGCAGTGAGTGGAATGCAAGGAGGAATTTAAGAATTCTAAAATGTGGTTTGAATTCCAGACAAAAATCAAAACTTGGATGAACATTTGCATGTGGAACTGAAACTGTAAAAGACATTAAAGCCTTAAAACATGAGAAAGTAAAATCTGTGTTTGAAGAAGAACTGCTCTTTAACTATTGCAAAATTCATCCAGACAGCCTTCCTTTGCAGCCAAAACAAGAGCCAGGTCCCCACAGGACTCATGGGACTCCTGAGTGTGCCCATGAGGAGAGCAAAGACCATTTTTGGAGTATTACTGATGAGAATACAAGAGGCTGTTCCTTCCTGCAGTTATTTCAATTTTGCCTTTAAGGCTACATAGCAGGAAGATTTTTTAAAACTTAATCTATACTTGAGAGTGTTTTTGTTTTGTCAGTTTATGGACAACATGTCTTTAAGATTGATGAGGACCAAAGTAACATGCAAGGCAAGAATGAAGGTAATAGACAAAGAGGGCTATGATGATAAAAGAGGGCTAACAAGTGATATTAGGAAGTGGAGTCCAGCACGTACATGCTTTAGTTGTCAGCTGCTTTCCGAAGGCATTAATGAAAATAACGGAGGCATCTGGCCCTGGGGAGGGTCCTGTGGAGTCAGTCGTACTGAGTATATCCTTCCCATTCAACTGTCCTCTCTAGGACTGCATTTTACTGCATCAGGGCAATGCCTCTGTATGCTTTTTCATAGTTATGGAGGAATGAATATATATATATATGTGTATATATATATGTGGATGGTGTAGATAGACACATGCTTCCCTGCCTATACCTGCTCCAAGCTCACCAGACACAAATTCTCTCTGACACAGAAGTCATATAGTGTTACACAGAATCCATGTCAGCAACACTGATTGGGTCAGGCTAAAAACTGGACACGGCATCTAGCTGGGATCCAGCTCCTTCCTAGGTAGCTCAGAGAGTGTCAGCACAGGCTACAGTGAGCTGTAGGCCTTCCCACTGTCTGTAGAGACTAATTGGTGTCCTTTGAAGTAGTGCAGGAGCTCCTTACTACCCATCCCTCTGCCTTAGCTGCGTGGGTACCCTGGCACAGGTAGCCAAACTCATGCATTTGTACACAGCAAAAACCACAGGCTCCCGGAATCCCACTCTGCAAGGGTGGCCTCCTGATATTCTTCCCATTGCATGAACAGTAAAGGTGCAGCCCTCACGTAAATGAATAGAAGCACTATTGTTCCTATTCATGATAATCCAGTTAACTTTTATTGATGCCGTGCCCCCACATTAACTTCTCTTAAATGAAGAGGCAACCAGATGGAAAGGAGCTTCCATTTTGATGCCTCTTTCTTGCATCTTTGTTTCCACATTCATCATCGCCACACAATAGTTGCCAAGTTAAACAATTGTTGCTTCTATTTGTTCATTTGAGCATAAAGACACAGTTCTGTGGCCTTATACATCTATTTAATTACTTTGAATAAACACAATGAGAGTGAAAGTAATTGCAAAAAGGTTGATCAAAACATATAATATTCACCCTCTTCACTACTTAATTAATAATGCATTGGGACAGGGTATAGTGGATATACCAGATAAGCTTCAGGCTTATTTTGACCTCAGAAATTTCCTTCCCATCACTCTTTTTTTCTACAGTACTAGTATGTAACTTGATTTATTTCAAGTCTTGAGTTGCATCACAATGGATACAGGAAAACAGAGTACGAGGGGGTCAGTCATTTATAAGGACCTAAGAAACATCTTCCAGCTGCACAGTGTCTTGCCAGCCTTGTCCCCTTTCCATCTGCACCTGCACCACCTACATAATATGCACTCTCCTACTTTATCAAGCTGAGACAGCCCTGCTCAGACAGATGCTGGAATCACCTGGGGAAAAGCATCTGCCAAGTGAATCCTCACGGATTCTGCAAAGGTACACCTAAACAGTGATTTACCCACACTATTCAAATAATGGTGACTGGAAGGCCAATCCGTAAATGGTGCTTCTCCTGTGATATATTACAGGCCGGAATAGGTGACCTGGGAACCCCCTGCGGCTTTAAATTCAGAAAAAAATCTCAGTATCAGAGAGTACCGTCTGCTGGCGTTCTGTACTGCCATGAATTTGAACTTACCACGCTCATTTTTAATTCACATATGGCAATTATTAAACAGCCAGGTATAAATTAATAAAACACACAAAATCCTCTGAAGGGAAACACACAAATAGGCTATTGTCTTCCCAAAATGTATTCAGTAGGTTCTCATTACTTCTTAAGTATGTTATTATTCTTTCCTAAGAAAACATATCTGGGATGAGATAAAACTCAGTTCAGCTCGGGGGGGCCACGCTGTGTCACCGGTCCCAAGGTTAAAAATATGGGGTTTTCTACTCCAAAGTTACTGTTGATGGAAGAATATATTGGACTTGAGTCAAAAATCAAGCCCTTCAGATTTCTGTTGCTGGTGTGTAACCTAGGAATTCTAGGATTTATGAAGCAATAAATGTTTGGGTGGGGTTTTTTTTGCTGACACATTTAAGGAATAATTCTTCAGTGCAAGACAACAAATAAAAAGATGTTATCTTCTGAAGTAGTTTCATTTTACATTTTTAATATTCTTATTCCAAAATGACTAAAGTTATACTTGAAATATAATTGCAGAAGTTGGTTTCCTACACTGTTTTCTTTGCTCCAGTGTGATCTGAGAAATCATCAGCTGGAGAAATTGTCATAATTCATGTTTCTAAGCTGTAGGATTTGAATTTTAAATGAGTTGAGTTCACCTGTAAAAGCAATGACTGCATTTATTGCAATGTCTTTCATGTAGTTGGTTCCTCCTACATACTGATGGTTTTGTTGATGAATGTGTTTAGTATGTTGTTTGCCAGACAGCCATAACTGAAACCCTGGGAGAAGAAAGCTCTGTCAAAATGACGATTTTCTTTTTTAAATAGACTACATGAGGCTTTTGTTACTTTGGGGAAAATTCTTTACCTCTATAAGCATTTTTAATCTAGGGAAGAAAGAAAAATATAAGAAAAAGCCTGTGTGTTGTGTTTTGTTCTCCCAGATCAGATGTAATTTTCCTTTTCTTCTTAACTGTTGGAAAAATAAAATAACACATCTGTATGTTTTTTAAAAGTTCAAGATATTTCTAGGTACCTAGTGTGAAACAACTAAACTGACCCTGATTTATACATTCAAAACCTCGTTCCTTGCACAATCTATGTAAAATGGAATTCCTTTGAAGTAGCTTAAATTGGCTCTGGCAAACTGAGGTACTCAACATTTTAGAAAGCCTGGATGAAATACACATCTACCCACTAAGGAAAACTAGGTTTATGCACTCAGGAAAGTTCTAAGGCCTGATCTTGCAAAACTTTACATGCATAATTAATGTTAGCCCTTGCTACCACAGGTGTATTATTGGCATCAGAGTTTTGTTTGTGTACAAGTGCATTCAAAGACCTTTTTTTCCTTCCCACAACAAAGAACCAGAGTTATTTTGGAATTAATGATGAGCAAAGGGATAGTAAGTAGTGACCCACTTGCACTTTGAGTGATCACACTTGCGCATTTGACCTGTACAGCTAAACCAAGCCACGCAATTCAACATAACAATGTTTAACTTCAAGCATAATTTTCCTGAACACTTTATCTGAAAAATGTCTGTCAGTCACACAATGAGTCATCCAAAAGGAGAAAGAACTGCAGAAATATAAACAAACTACAATGTTGTCATGGTTTCATCTGGGATGGAGTTGACTTTCTGCTGGCAGCTGGTATAGTGCTTTGTTTTGCATTTGGGATGGGAATACTGTTGGTAGTGCACTAGAGGTTTTAGCTGTTGTTAAGCAGTCAAGGCCTTTTCTGCTCCTCACACCACCCCACTAGCAAGCAGGCTGTGAGGGCACAAAAAGTTGGTAGGAGACACAGCAGGGACACCTGACCCCAACTGACTAAAGGGATGCCATATGACGTCATGCTCAGTATGTAAAGCCAGGGGAAGGAGAAGGAAGGGGGAGACATTCGGAGTGATGGCGTTTGTCTTCCCAAGTAACGATTTCATGTGATGGAGCCCTGCTTTCCTGGAGACAGCTGAACACCTGCCTGCTGATGGGAAGCTGTGAATGAATTCCTTGTTTTGCTTTACTTGCATGTGCAACTTTTGCTTTAAACTGTCTTTATCTCAACCCATGAGTTTTCCTTATTTTTCTGATTCTTCTCCCTATCCCGCTGGGGAGGGGCTGTGTGGTCCTGGTTGCCAGCTGGGGTTAAACCACAGCAAATGTACTTACACAGGAAGATATAGGTGGCAAAATCTTTCATGGGAACCTTAAGGAGGGTAGCGATGCAGTGAGCTAGTGTTTGAATGGAGTCCACTGGGTATTAAGGCTTTAGTCCCGGAAAGTCTTATGCCCATAGTCAGCTGCAAGCATAAAACGCAAGCCTCTGGAAGTCAACGTACATGTCCATGCACTTAGAGATAAGGTCCTGTACATGCCTTTACATGACTATAGGGAGAAAAGGACAGTTTTGTTCTAAGGTCATCTGTCTGAGACTCCAAATTTGCCCAGATTGGTCACCCATTTCCTTGTGACTTTTCTTTTCCTCGATACCAAAGCTATAAATTCAGAGTAATGGAACTTCCCTAATACATGGGATTGTTGTGATGAAAAAAAGACTATGAATTAGATATGTACAGCAGTAAACACTAAAATGCATTTTGAAAGCAGAGGAATCTAGAATCTAGTAATCACAAAGTGACTGAATTCTAGGCCATCTTACATTTTTGTTTCGATCACATAATAGTCATCAAAACTGGATTTAATTTTACTACATGATATAATTTAAGAGAAGAGCTTTAATAGCATAGGTAATCTATGTCTGCAAAATATGTCTCAAGATAAAGTTACAGAGAATTTCAAATACATCTCATTTTTTTCTTTAAAAGTGCCTCGCAGAACTTTTCAGTATATGCTCAAATGAGCATATGAGTATATGCTCAAGGTGGGAATAATTGTATTGACTTCATATTCCAGACAGCAGTACTTGCAGAACTTCAGGTGAAATTAACTATACAGAGACTGTGACCATAACTGGAAGCAAGTGCTGAAATGGCTTCGTACACACATACGTGTTGCGTATGTCATGTACATATGTCAAGCTGGAATTTGAGACAGGAATGACACAATTTTCCTACCTATATGTAACCTGACAGTCATGGCATACTAGGGGTTTTTTTTCCTTTGGGGAACTTCCATGTAATATATTGCTAGTACCTCTAAAGCCTGGCTTCATTCGCTGCTGGGGCTGTGGTTCACTCTAATGGGATTTTCCCCCCCACACAAACTTAGTCACACACACAATTTTTGCGAGGAAAGAATAGGATATTATAAAAATAATGGCTTTTGTTGACCCTTTCCCTATGCCATTTCACTGTAACTACAGAAGACCAGTGATGGTCACCACTTTCAGACACACCTCATCTATTTACTCCAGTACCAACTAAAAGCTAAGTCATCTACAGCCTGTGTTAGACTATGCTGTGTGACTTAATCTTCCACAGGCTTGCAGTGCCAGGACATCCAGCACGTCCCAACACAGTCACATTTCCAGGGAGCTGTAATCCCTTGTTGTGCAGTTTCTGGAAGGTACAGTGTTTGCAAACTGCTCCCCATGGGTCCACTTTCTTCTTCTTTGTGCTCCTCCAACCTTCTCCTCTGCACCCCAATGGCACATGAGAAGCAGATGCAGGAAAATGGCCCTGGAGTTTTCTTAGGTTTCCTACCAGAAGACTTCCTCCCTCTAGGGATGATGTAGCCTACACAGGATAAGTTTGAGGAAACTACATAACAGTCGTGGTCATGCTAATGTTTGAAGCACTTTTTTCCAACTTTCCTAATATTGCACCTATTTGCTGTGCTGCTCCCGTCTTAATAATAAGCCAGTTATAGCAGTGTTAATGTCTTCTGTCGCAGAAAAGGTATGTCTGGTCAAACAATTGTGAAAACCCTGACAGATTTGCAAGAACAATGCTATCATTGTTCTGCTCTGTGGTAGGCTTTCTCCTTTGTTCAGAAACGGAAAAACGAAAAAACGAAAAAAAGGGCTCAAAACCTAGGGAGAAACCTGAGCAAAACTTTAGCAAAATTGAACATCGTTAGGGTAAAAAGAAAGCATTACAGGCTACCTATTCTAGTGCAAAATGGCTACAGAGTACGAAAATTTCATCTACATAGATATTTTGCATAGCATTTTGTATACCAAACTGCTTCTTATTTTTCTTGGGTATGGTTTTTTTTTTTTAGTGTTTTGTTTGGTTTGGTGCTTTTTTCTCTTGGCTACTAACAAAACTTTTCTGGGGTCATTACTTGAGTTACCACTACTCTGGTGACCCATGCAGGTTGTTAGCCATTTATGAATTTGTAACACTGAACATTTTACAAAGTTCATTAATCTTCACTGCCAAGTAATTAATGTCAAAGAGACAGCATATTTTTATATGCATGTAATTAATGTAATTATAAATGGGGGAAGTAAGGGAAGGAAAAAGCAGCAAGGAAAGTAAATTAGTTCTGCAGAGGTCCAGGGGATTAAACAGTAACCTTTTATTGCTTGTTCAGGAATATGTGAAGCTTCCTTCTTCAAGAGAATATGAACACAAAAATTAATGAAAGGGTAGGAGTGCTTGACAGACTCCAGAGGAAGTTGATGGACTCCAAAGCAGTTTGCCAAGAAGAGCACTAAAATAAAAAGTTATTTAGCTTTGAAGGAATGTAGAAAACAGAGGACAATACAATCCTCTGCTAAGTGTCAAACACAGCTTCTGTCAACAGTGAATTTGCATTTTAAAACTAACGAACATATTGTATCAGACTCTTCCCTTGCTATTTTCCTGGTGCTGGCCCATTGAAACATAGGGGGTGGCTCCAGCACAAGCAGCAAAGGGTTCTTTGATGGTTTTTGTCAGTGTTAGGTTGATGATTGGACTTAATGATCTGAAAGGTCCCTTCCAACCTACATAAATCTATGATTCTATGATTCTTGGGGGGAATTCCCATAAACACGGAGATAAAAGCAGCCCTGATATGACTTTCCTTTAGCCACTGGTCTATGGAGGAATTCTCTGCATAACAAAAGGCACAACAGACAATTGCTTATAAAGGACTAACATCCTCTTTCTGCAGCCTGATGATATTTTAGAACTGGTCTAATCTAACTTTGGATGGAGATGGGATTTAACTAGATCATTTTTCTAAACACAAATTCTGCAGACTTTTAAATTTTTTAATGGTCTTGTGAGGAAAGCTTCATGTAGCATCAAGTGTCACTTGGCTTTTAAACCGGAGTGTTTGGCTGGAGAAAAGGATGCTGATTATAAATAGAAACACAGTTGCCTGCAGAGTCCTGGATGTCTGTCCTCAGCACCTAAAAATAATTGTCCTGGAAGATGCAGTCCCTGGACCTATTGTGTCATACCCTTATCTAGTCATCAATCATCACACAAGAAGAAATCAGAAGGACACTGCAGAGAAAGAAGATTCATGTGTGCTTTGAGACTCATATGGTATTAACCGATTAAGATGCATCTTTCATGAGAGAAGGTTATGTTTACAGCAAGTGGGTTGATCTTCTTGAGTTTGGACATGCTTACATTGTGACTTTGCCTATTTCATTCTTTCCCAAACTTTGCACCCTAGGCTCTTTTTTTTTTCAATAGGAAATATGTGAGAATTTCTTTAAATAGACTGTGCAAGGAAAGAGTTCCTGTTTCCTCAGTGACATTTATCATGTAAGGCAGTGAAAAAAACCTAACTAGAAGCAATGGAGGTGTTAGTATTTGGCATGTTTAAAGAAAGATATAAACCACAGTAGTAGGTCTGAAATAACGAACAATGTTACTGCGACATAAAAATGAATTAGAAAACACAGTAGGAATTTTTCTTGGCTAAAGTTTATGATTTTCTGCTTAGGACACTAATCACCACTAACTTTAAGTTCAATTTAAAAGAAATTTCATCAAGTCCATTTGACAGAGGTAGAATTTCTCATGAGAAAATTCCACTCTGCAGTATTTCCAAGACAAAGAGCTTAGAAGTAATAGAATTGGTTTAAAATTGTAAGTCTTTTAAAAAATAGCCTGTTATTTTAAGGTTAGCTTAATTTCTCCACATTAAAAAAAAAGAAAGAAAGAAAGAAGCTTCGTAGAAAAGCATTGCATTTACCTCCAAATTACACTCCCTAAAACTTTCGCATGACATTCAGGTCATGATTTGAGGTTAGTTTTAAAGGCTGATCGTTTCATTGAGCCTTGGAATTTCACCAGAGGTGTCTGAAGGTTTCCCATTGTGAGGCCAAGATGAATGTCCTAGCTGTAGAGAAAGAGAAATATATTCAGATACATACCTGTATCAAAAACTCTACACAACTCCTTCCTAATGCGCATGGACAAAAAATATCAAAGCATCCTGGTAACGCTGCCACATTCCACTGTGGTGAGGACGCAGAGTATAGAAGCAAAGACAGCTGGAGTCATATGATGCAGACCCCTAATCACATTACACAATTATTAATTGTATTTTAATTGTCATTATTTTGATAGCTTGTTATATTGATTGATAACTTTACCATTTTATGACTTATTAATGTTAAAATCAATTAAATTCAGACTGTAAATGCAAATTTAGAAAATATCAGAAAAAACCCAAATGAATCAGCAAAGAATATAATACAAAAAAAGCAATAGGAAACACAGGGACTGACTCTGAGATGTGTAGTCCACCAGAATAAATTTCTCTGGGCAAATAATGCCATTGTTCCAAGCTGTATTTTGTGGAACAGGTTCAGTGATTTTGCTAATGCAGATTAATTATCTTGATATTAGTCAACTTTCTCTGGGATAAACTGGTTGTGAAGACACTGATTGCATGTTTTCTAAAGATAGTAGAAACATTTCCCATCCCTGCAAGAAGTATTGGGCCAAACTCTAAAAGTTAAAATTGGCCTAGGGTCTTTGTTGAGACCAACAATGATCATTAAAATTGGAAAGAAAGAAAAAAGGATTTAAAAAATGGTGTGGAATACAATAGGGTCAATTCCAAAGTACTCCACCTGGGCTGAAGGATGAATGAACACTGGGTAAGCAGCATCTCTGCAAAGGAGACTCTGATGATGACGGGTATCCCCGTGTGAGTAGGAGTTGATAATAACTCAGTGTCAATTGACTTAGTCAAATGTTAAAGTCATCCCAAAGTGAGCGTATCTGGCTCTGTTTTCTTTGGGAGTTGAGCTGTCCATGCTACACTACACAAGTCACCCTTCACAATTTCTGTTTTACATGAACTTCAATTTCAGTTACTGCCCAATTTGTATCATATCCTCACAGCGCACGTTCACAGAGCACACTCTGAAAAAGCCCACCCTGCACATCCCACGTTTGTCTAGTGAAACTCCTGAAGGACAAGCTGGATGTTACTGCAGAAGGTTCACTGGATACTTCTTCTCTGGTTCATACAATGCTATTACATACTGCACTTATCTTATTTAGAGAAGGAATATATGTTATTATATTGTGCTGATTAAAGGAAAATTATCTTTGGAAATTATAGTCCATTTTAACAAAAATACTATAAAAATAATTTGAGGTGTTTTCCTGCCTTGGATTTTCTGTGCCCATTTCTTTTTTCATATAAACATATTTTCCTATTTCGGAAGTATTTTTTTTCTTCACTGTTGCTGTGTGAAATGTAAAACTGGCAACGGAAATTGACTTCAGGCCCATTCCTGCAAACACAACAATGTACTGACAAATGCATAAACAAGTTAAAAAAATTGATTTTATTTCTGTAGTCTCAGACAAAAGAATATATAATTCAGCTTTGTCTGTGAAAAGGACTTCAGAATTCAGACTTTTGAGTATTCAAAGTGGACAAACATTCTGCGCTTTTCAAAGAAGTTCTTTCTTTCTTTGTTTTTATCAGCTTAGAGAAGAGCTGCAGCTGTACGTCTGTATCTCCAATTTTATAATTTTTTTTTTCCAGAAGTACAGATAGCAGGAAGTCTTAATATGCATCCTGCAGATAAGTGCTCTTTGCTCTCCTTTTTTGGCTCCTCCTTTTACCGCTCTGCAAGCGTTGCGTCTTAGGCTCTACCTTCATCTGCTCATTTTCTGTGCCTCATGTTATCAACCCTTTATAAGTTTCAGTTGAATACTTGCAGTCATTTCTATAGTATCTTCTGGGGGAAAAATGTACTTCATGCAAATAAGTGTTTATTATGTATTAGTCACAAAACAAGGCCTTTGTATAGTAGTAAAAGGACCAGCACTTCAGTTCTCAGTGCTCATTCTTGTTTGGGCCTTTGGTTATTGTCTTCCAAACTTCCCTTACAATTTGCAGAGATCTAGAATTAAGAAGGTGATTTTTGTCCCAACTGTGCAGAAATGGTGCCACAGACAAGTCTAGAATTGTGACTAAATGTTGATTGTTTCAGGTGATAACAGAAGAACAGTAAAAAAATACCATCTTCAGTAGAGCTGGGCAAATAATTCCTTTTTCTATGTAACAGCCACACTGAAGAAAAGGAAAATGGTGCTTGGATCATTTAAAACTTTTCAGTTTTCAATTGACCTAAAATGAAGTATTTCACTGATAACCAAGAATGGTCAATCATTTAGCTGTACATCACCTCATAGAGAAAATGCTTCCAGGCAGCACAGCTTGTTGACGTGATGCCAAGGCCTGGATTAATATTAATGCCTAGAAAGATTACTACCTGCTGTACTGAATTGTGCCATTTCCTGAGGCACACAAATATTTGTTGGAGAGAATTCCTTCAGGTGAACCAGGCGGCCCTAACAGCGCTTATTGCAGGACAAGCAGAGATCACAGCAACAGCTGAATCTGTCAGATTACGCACAACTCATAGAATCATAGAATCATAGGGTTGGAAGGGACCTCTGGAGATCATCTAGTCCAAACCCCCTGCCACAGCAGGGGCACTTACAGCAGGTTGCACAGGAACGCGTCCAGGTTTTGGATGTCTCCAGAGTTGGAGACTCCACCACCTCTGTGGGCAGCCTGTTCCAGTGCTCTGCCACCCTCAAAGTAAAGAAGTTCCTTCTCATGTTTAGGTGAACAAGTTTAGGAACTCAGGAGGAGTCAGTCCAAGTGCAGCAGGAGTGGTAACCGAGGTCCCCAGATGGAGAAAATATCATTTGCTTGGGAGGACACAGAGGAAGCTAGCTAATAAGAACTAGGTGAGGAGTTCCGAAAGCCCAAATGCACAAATTATTACTCACTCTACCTCTGAAAGTCATCTGTTGTCTAAAGTTACGACAGAAACATCTTGTAGTAAATGGAATTTGTGAGCAGCACGTACTGTGGTGGGGTAAATACTGAGGTTTTAATAGCATAAAGCAGAGGCCCGTGGTGGGGCTTCATAGGCTGGTGGGAAGAATTGAAGAGGAATAAATGCACTGCAGGCAACAGCATCATTTACTTTCTCTGATGCTGTAAAGAAGCGTGTATTTGCCAGTGGCTCTACACAGCACTGGGGGTGTCTTGAGCAGTGTGTGTCTTCACATGGATGGAGACAGGGATGTTGGTGTAGATGTTTCTCTCCTAGCGTACTGCTCTGATTCCGACTTTCAGGGGACTGCTTGGGCAGACCTGCTCTCAGAAAAGGCAGACTCCACAAAGCGTCCTGGCATTCTGCAGTAGGCAAGCAGGATATGTCAGTGCAGTTATTATGGTGCTCTCAGTCCACATGCAATTGATGTGAGTGCATAAAGAAGATCAAAGCCTCAACTCCATCTCATCCTGCCCCCCTCAGTCTTTCAACTCCTTTCACTTGGCAGAGGCAGCTTCAGTAGTTAATTTTAGAGTAGCAATGGTCTGTTTTGAAAAGGATGTTGAACCTGCCCTTTGCCATGCTGCTGGCAGGATTAGTGATAAAAAAGATCAGGAAAAAACAGGGGTGCACCCTGGGACCTTTCAGAGGGTGCTGTGGAGTTGAGAGTGCCGTGGTTTCTAGGGGGATGATGTTCAAAGAGCCTCTGTTCCAGGTAGAACGATGGGTCCTTTAAGCCCACAACACTAATTAAATCTATTCTTTCCAGCTTCCACGAAATAAGTGTTTATCCAGAGGCAATTTCATTTCTTCTTATCTATCAGCATGGGTAGCTGTCAATGTGTACAGCAGGATTTGGAAACGTCCAACTTCTAAATGTCCTGCATAGTGAGCCCTGGCCCGGTGGGCACGGGGTAGGAGGAGGGAGCCCTGCACTGCTTGTGCTGAATGGACTTTTATAGACACTACATTTCAATAAACTGATTTTGCAAAATAACAAAATTAAAGGCATGGAAGTCACTTGTACCCCAAGAACCCACTGATCCTTTATTTCTGACTCCAGGAGGGCCAGAGCATTATGGACTAAATTAATCAGGAGACTATGGGGAGGGTTTATTTAAATTAACAAATTAATGGATTTCCTATCCATATTAATCTTTCTATTCACCCTGAAAGGGAGAATTCTAATAATTACTGTATTTTTCTGTGCACATACAGTACTGCAATCACATGATAACAGCATAGTTTGATTATCTGAAAATACAAATTTTGTTTGAAAAATGAATCATTATTACTAGGGGGAAGGTACAAAAAAGAACATACGCAACTGTTAATTAAGAAGTATTGCTTACCTTGACAGAAAAGATACAGATACGGATACCATTGACTTCAACATCCGAACAAATTTTCACAGCTACTGCTGCAGGTTTTGGTAGAAAAAAGACTGTTGGAATTACAACTGCCAAAATGAGCATAATGCTCATCCATATAAGGACTTGGTTGTTCCTCTACTGGCATGGCTTTGTTTTGGAATGGTGAAAAGACAAAGCTTTTGGATCATTGTATTGCATTGCTTCATAAAGCCGTCTGGCTTTCACAGTCCAGCTAGGCAGTTCTGCTTGTTGGGTCACAGGTGGAAAGGAAGGCAGAAATAATTTCTCAGGAGAGAACTAGACTCACAAGGTAGGATTCATCTGACCACATTAAAGCATCTATATGGGATCTAGTGACCCCCAGCTTCTTCTACAGTCAAAGAAAAAGAAAAAAAAAAACCAACAACAAAGACCTCATCCTGAATAGTTATCAAAAATGGTAGCTTAATAATGCTGCTATTCTAGATAACAAAGTGCCTGTTCCTCTTCATCAGCTACAAGGGGAATGAACATTAGAGGAAATAGTTCAGAAGAAGACAATCTGTAGGGTCAAAGCACAAGAATTTCTATGATCCTTGATGCTTCCACCTGATCATGATGAATCTAATTTTCTCTAGCTTATAGGGAACAATGCTTATCCCTGTGTTATAAAGCGCAGACTAGTATTTTATGTGACATGGCTGATGTCTGCAGAGGTATCTGCTATTGGCAGAACTAGAGATCAGACAAAACCTTTGAGGGATGCATTGTTCTACGAGAGAAATACACTGGGGACTTCTTTTAAAAAGAGAAGGGATGAAAACTGAGGACTAGAGATCTTTTTGCTGAAGAAAATTCTTGGTTTAACTTGATCTCAAATTTGAATGAAAGGCAATTTTTACTTCAGTACAACAACTTTATTGTTACTTCCAGCAGTCTGAAACTGGGTGCAAGCAGAGACAATTATTTCATTATTCTGGAGTGACTGTTGTAATGGCAGGACAAATTGTTAAAGCTCCCATCTAATCCAGTGATCTACCACAGTGCTGATCTGTCCCCCAGAAGATCAACAGCTCTGTTTATACAGAGCAGACAAATACTACTTAGTGGTAAACACCAGCTTTTACATAGGTCAACAGAAAGTGAAGACCTTTCTTTCTCTGTGTACTAAACAAATAGTTTGCGATCATGATTTTGAACTACAGCAGCTGTCATTATCTTCTGGATAAAATCATGCGACTCGGAGCCCAATTTTTTTCTGTAGGAATTCCTATAAAACTCAAACAAATCTGCTGGGAAACCTATGGAGGGCATCCTACTTCAGATATATCATGACCATCCATAGGATACATCAAAATCTAGAACAGTCCATCTTTTCCACCTAAGAAGAAAGGAGAACCATACAGAGCACATACAAACGTACCATGGGAAGAGCTGCATGGAGTCCATCTAGCCCAGTATCAAGCACATAGTGAAGAATATAAGGAAATAACAATTTATTTTTTTAGTTTTTAAGAACAGAATAGACATATTCCAAGAATAGTCTCACCATCCCCAGTTATTTCTTGCTTAGGAAGATCCTGAAGCAGAACTAATCACAATGGACACTTTTACCCAGAGTTTCTCAGGCTGATATTTGAATCCACCTAAATTTTAGAACACCCTGCTCTGAGGAAGGGAGTTCCTCAGCACTTTGTAAATGGGTATCATGAAATATGAAAAAGGTACCTTTTTTGCCTGTTTTGATCTCAAATGTTCTCCCTTAATATACCCCTGTGTTAAGAAGATACTATGTAGAAGGAAGGACCTCTATTCTAGCATGAAGCAACTTTCTGCTAACAGCAACTTCCCCAAAAAATGAGCTTTTCTCTTTCTTTCCCTTTCAGATATTTTCAAGCCACCAAATCCATGCCATCTTGTCTGAGTAGATAGAAGCAATTTCTGAGAGAGCTTTTCAGTATCCTTCAGTCTAAACAGAAGTGTTAAGTGTCTTTCTCAGACACTTGCCATTGTAATCACAAGGCCAATTATTTCTTTTGAAGTTTGCAGTTTAGGGAACTGCACGCACATCCCGGTTTTGTGCAGCCTTGGGAACCTGACACAATAACTGCCTTTTACATATTTTGCTCTTTAGGCTTAATTACCTTTCAGCTGCCAACGTCATTCTTTTAATTCAGTTCTACAAATTAATGAAAGTTTTTTTCTTTCATTTGAAGTGTCAAAACCAGCTCTGTTCAGTGCTCCACAATCTTAACTTTATAAACCACAGTTTCAAATAGTCTTTCAGAATCCATTTCTACCTGCACAGAACTGCGTGCAGAAATAAATGACATTTACAAGACTCATCACACTTAATTGCACACACATACACACAGATGCACAAGGAATTCAAACCCATAGGACATTTTTACGTCCTATTTGTGCTGCATGTGCACCCCCTTGATGGCACTTAGCAAGTTTTAAAGACCTCATGTGACACCCTAATTTCATTTAAATCAATGACAAAAGTCTTCCTAATCAAGAATTATACCTCCTATTTTTATTATGTTCATGTACAATTATCTGATTGAATGTGATGAAAAATTACACTTAAGTTCTACCAATATTGAGACAGAAACCTTGATATTAGGCTATTTTCCTTCCTTGACATGGCTTAGACCAAGAAAAGAAAAAGTTTTAAATTGCAAAAATTCTCCATGATCCTCCTTACAATCTCTAAACTTCCACCTGTTCCATAGTCACTGCTTACCTGGTGACATTTTCCACGATCTTTTCTCTCAGGTACACATCATACTGACTGTCACATGTGCATTCAATTAGAAAGAAGAAAAATTCAACACAGCTTTGGCCAAAATGAATCTGTTTTCAAACACTATGGCTTCATTATCTGCCACAAACCATTCACAGAAAATCACACAGCAGGGAGAGGGAAAGAAATGACAGAAAAATGTCAGGTAATAAGAAGTAAATTCATGAGTCATAAATTATTTGCTGAAAGGAACATAAAGAGCAAAATTGTGTTTTTGCCATTGACTTAATGGGAACACAACCAAGAGTATTAGATGTTTTGCTCTGACTTACAGGATTGAATCTATTTATGAAAAGCTTCTAACTAGAAATGGAACTTGCATGTTTTTTTAGCAAAGTCAAAATGAGTTTTCTTTTAAGCCATTGCTGTACTTAGGCAGTAGATTAACACAGTCCTATCATTGCAAAGTTGAGGCTTCTGCTATAATATGACTGTATATAACTGATGTCACTTGCCTAAATTGATCAGATTAATGTGCTGGTGCTTTGAGATATGAAAGGTCTCTGCACACTAATCACTGGAACTGTCAGTTGGAGATAGCGTGATTCATTTCCCATGACCTAGGTATCCAGCAGTCTTGTTTGTGTAGCTCTGTATAGGAGATTTGAGAGATCACTCAAGCCTCAGTCATAAAATTGTGTTCCTCTTCCCCTCCTGAAATTTTGCAACTACAGTGAAGCTCCCTGGCGTATGATTCTTTCATAAACCCAAAGTGCTCAGAGTAAATGTATACAGACCTAATAAATAGGAACGTGAGGCATGATCAGCTAAGAGCTCCTGATCCTCCTGTGAGCAGAAGGAGTGATTTGGGATAATCATTCAGCTAGCAGGATTAAGGTACATAATTAATTGCAATGCCTGTTTCCTAGTATTTCTTCTGCTTTCCCCCACTCCTAGAAGAATTAAGCCTTGAAAAATGAGCTGTCATCTACTAAATATAAAATAGGGGAAAGGGAAGACTATTTCCACCTGATTCATGCTATGATGACAGATATGAGAGAACTGTCATTTGTGTTGTCAAGATTAAATGGTTTCTGAAGCTCTGTCTGCCATTTATGGTTTCTATATGATGGGCAAAGCCATTTTTGCCCGCAGATTCATGTTACCCTTGAATTATTCCCACAGGGCTTCACATGCCACCACCTGCAAAGGCAAAGGATCTCAGAAGCTAGTTGGTTTCAGTCTGTTATACAGCTTTCAGTGTAAAGAGAAGAGAGAAAGGGTGGTGGGTAATTGCAGGCATTTCGGATAAGAATGAACTCATTTAACTCTGTGGGCAACTATATTACAGGCAGCTACAGCTGAGCTATTCATCTAAACTTCCGATATAGCCAGTGGGGAAAAACATTCTTATGTGTGATCCAGACAACCTATTTTAGACATCTGCCTTCAGACGAGATTAGTGTCATCCCTAAAATGCCTTTTTCTCTCTATCAGTTACAGTGGAAGTCTAGAGAGGTAGCCCAGATGTAGAGATCTATGCTGTACATCCTAACAGTCAGGTGATTTGACTGTCACATTGTCTTCCTCATCCAATGACAGGAGACACAAGAATGATAGAAACAACCTGAATCCAAACTGTTTCACTACTAAAAGATCTGGAAAGGCTGCAGCCTAAGAAATCTTGGTTAAAAAGAAATCTAGAAAGAATATCATAGGACTGCTAGGAAAACTCAGGTTGCAAGGGATCTTGGGATGTCAGCTAGTTTAAAATCCTGCCCAAAGCACAGTCAGTGATGAGATCAAACCAGGTTGCTCAGGGCTTTGCACAACCGGGTCTTGAAAAATTACAAGGATGGACACCGCTCAGCCTCTCTGGGCAACCTACCCCACTGCCTGACTGTACTCTTGGAAAAACATTTCCCCGCTCTTCTTTCAGCCTGTGCCCATTGTTGCCCTCCTGCCATGAACCACTGTGAGAAGCCTGGCTCCATCTCCTTGATGTCCCCTTGTAGATACTGGGGGAGCTGTTAGGTGTACCCCAAAACATACCTTCTCCAGGCTGAACAGGATCCCCCATCCTCTCTTCATGGGGCAAGCACTCCAGCCTCATCACCTTTGGGGCCTTCCTCTAAGCTTCCTCTAATTTGTCCATGTCTTTCCTATTTTGGGGGCCCCAAACTGGACACAGTATCTAAATGTGGTCTTTGCATTTGTCCTTGTTGAATTTTATGAGGTTTCTATTGGCGCATTGCTCCAACCAGCCTGGGTCCCTCAGGATGGCATACCTAGCCTTTAGCATATCAACTGTTCCCCCAACTTGTTGTCATCTGGAAACTTGGTTAGAATGCAGTCTGCCACTTCTGACAAGTCATTGATAAAGACATTAAAAAGGACAGGTCACAGGACAGATCTCTGCAGTTCTCGTCACAGGCATCCACGCAGGGCATGACCCGTTAACCATTGATAACCCAAACAGCTTTTTACCCATGTAGATGCCCACCCATCCAGACCATTAAGTCCTAACATGGATATCAATGAGAATTGCTCCTTCATATTCTTAGCTACAGGGGCATCGTCTGACTGACTGTCAAGAAATAGCCTTATCCTAGAGTCCTGTTTGGATGTTAACTCTGTCATCAGAACATTTCCTCAGTGCTCCCCCTGTGAGACATGTGAAGGCTGTGTGGGACCAGTCCCTAGGTGACTGGGACAGGGACCACGTAATTGACTGCTCTGTATGGAAGAGGACATTTAGAGAATCAACCTTCCATGGACCTACACAGACTTGCTTCCAAATCTGGTCTGCATACCAAAACGCGTTGCCAGGGGCTCCCCACCAGGTTTGCAGAACGGTTCAGCACTCACAGGATCAAGACTGGATGTGGTCTTTGGGAAGGTCTGGAAAAGTCCTTCACAAGCTTTCTGCCTCTATAAATTATTCTGGAAGGTGGAATAAAAAGAGTCAATGCACATGTGGTATATGTATGTATGCAACCTGTCAACAAATGTCTCTGCTTTCTGCAGTTGGCTTCAGTGAAGACAAGATGCTTTCTGGTTCCTGATCTCCTACAAGAAAGCAGAGGGGACATTGTTAGATTGAGGAGTTAGAGGAGGTCATACCTTGACCAAAACAGAGGACTGTCTGTCTGCAACCTCACTTGTCCTTGTCAAGGAAGTATGGTAAAATTTAGCTTTGGCCTTACTGGAGAACTGTGAAGCAGGAGGCTAAACACCAAAACTTTACAGTTATTTCACATGGTATCCCCCAGGATCCTGCTAGTTTGCAGGGAGGTATCAGTTTCTTCTGCAGGTTTAAAATACAGGTGCAAAAGCTACTAACATGACAATTGAGATTCCTACAGAGGACTATGAAGACCTTGCTCTGGTTAATCTAGCATCTTCTGCGAATCAGCAAAGCAGGTAAAGCATCGATGGGGCTGTAGAAGTAATCAGCTCTTCCAAGTAGATGACCAGTTTCTCCAGGGCTGATCCACAGCCCACGGAATCCCAAACAGAACATTTAAATTAGTTTTATGACAGACATTTTCAAGCTAGAGTGTGGCAACCTCTTTCAGGAAATTCTGCATCATCCTTGTGCAGCAGAGAAAAATACAGAAAAAAAAGAGCAATGCGCAATAAACAGAATGAAAAAGAACATACCCAGATCCACAATTTAGGAGAGCAAATGATTAAATAAGTACTAAAAGTAAATATTTTTCCTATTTTCCACTGATGTGAAAAACCACCGCCACTTGAGATGCTCCTAATTATAAACAACTATTGGAAACCATCCCAGGCTTCCCAAGACATTCAGCCAATTTCTCATGGAATAACAGAATGCTAGCATATACATCAGAAAAATATGCATGAACTGGAAATCCAAGCAGATCCAAAGTAAAAGAAAACATAGAGTTACAAACACAATACGTGACAACCTTTGCTAACCTGAGAAGCCTTTTTCCAGCTCCTGCTGGTATAAGGAAGCAGACAAAATGTTGATTCACTTAGAGTTCACCAAACTCTTGATTCCCAAATCTTTCTTGTCGAGGTTTTCTCTTTCAGAGCAAATCTATTGGTACAGCTGCCATCTGACATGCAGCACACAAAATACAATAAGAAAGTTTTCATGAGAACACAAGTTCACAAAAAGGATGGAAGGATAGGATGTTTCCTTTGTTTTGGGGGATCATGGGAACACTTATTTAGGAGATGAGTGCATTTTGTTACATGGAGTGGTTAAAAAAAGGGAAGTTGTAGGTCACAGAATAACTTTTCTGTAAATATAATCTTTTACAAGTGGTTTTTTTTTTTTTCCTGTAAAATGTTCCAATTTCCCCAATTAAAAGTGAAAAAAGTGTGTATATATTAGAAAATGTTTGGATACTCACCAAAAAAAAAATGCCAAAAAACACCATAGATTATTAAATGATGAGGAAAATCTTTAACTTTGTGACTTGAATGACATTGGTAGCATATCCATAGTGTTTTTCTGTACATCGAAAAGATCAATCTCATATGCTTTTAGCTTCAGTGAAGGTTAAAGATATTCCTAGTACATATCAGAGATATCTTCTGTTTAAAATTCTTCCTGTGCATCCCACCCTAAACATGAAACATGAGTAGAAATAATTAGATTATTTGGGGCTTCTGTGCTATAAATATTATTTCATCAACATGTCACATGTTTATATCATCTTTACAGATGAAGGTTTCTTCTTCTCTCCCTTTTTCTCTTCAGTGCTGTAATCAATAGATACAAATTTTGCAGATGCCTAATTTTACACTCCAGTTAAAACAGTAATTGCTAGGAAAGAGCTAAATTCAAAAATCAAGCACCACATAATCCTTGGCACAGAAGCTAGGAAGCCACTCAAATTTTGGAGATTTTTAATATCCAAGCAAACTTCTAAGAGTGGGTTCATTTCAAACTCTGCCTAACAGAGCTTCAGATGTCTATAACAAAATAAACCTTTCAGAGGTTTCTAACGTAGCACTATCCTTTATTAAAAACAGAGGAGGCAGCATTTCTTGTTTCACTTCAAATTTCAAAAAAAAAAAAAAGAGTGGACTGGGGATATTAAGACAACACTTAATAAAAAGTCACTGCTGTGAAAATTTTTCTACATTAAAAATGTTCTTGTTGTACAGTGTGTTGCTAAAATAGAATAGCTGATGCACCTACTGTATTTTAATATTCAGCTAAATTAGAACAAGGCTTACTGTAAGTTAAACACAAGGACGGTATTAACTTGATGCAATACAGACACTACACATCAGTGAATGACTCTATTCCCCCTTTGTTGTCTATGGAAATGTTTCTGTAGTTCACTTCACCTCATCCTAAATTAAGTGCTTCTCTTTGCCAAAACAACTTTTGCTCTAAAAGCATTCATTGCCTGTCAAGGAGTCCACAGGGTGTTAGCTCGGGTGTCTACACTGGATCTAAGATTCACTGAAAGGAATCTCTATTGGACCAGCTGAGAAATATACATATCCTTTATATTAGGGTTGATTTCAGTGTCCCAGAATCTCAGATTGGCTTGGTAAAGTCAGCCTACTACCAGCTTGTCTATGTCTGATGCCTAGACTGCACCACAGAGAGTGCAAAGCCTTTTTTTTTTTCCCCTCGATCTCAGAAAATAAGGTCTTAGAAAATAAGAAATACTTTTAGATTTCCTGGTCTCCTGTGAACACTGAGGTAAGGTGTCCTCTCATTTGAGATGGGCTATGGCTCATCACCCACACGAGCGAATAGCCTGTTGCACCTAGGATCTCTCTGAGATAATGAAGCCTGAGGGCTAACTAAGGAGGAAAAAGATAGGCACACCTCATGGTGTCCTTCTGTACATGGGTTCTGGCAGTTCCTTGAGCTCAGTCCCCAGCTGGAGTGAGGTAAAACATACTTTAATGCTTTTGAGTGATGCAGAGCTGATTCACCCAGAGTGACTCACCCCATTAAGGAGGTTCCTTAGCTGTTGGCTGACCAGAAGTACCAGCGAAGCTGCAAAGTTTGTGAGCAATGCAAATAACTGAAAAATGAACTGTTCGGAACTTATAAAGTTGCTGCTCTTGGGATGGCCCACCGCAGGCAAAATGATCCAGGATAGTTCAGGCGCCTGAACAGTGCTCTAAGAGGGGCAGGGAGGGGAGAACGGCAGATGCGGAGCACTCTGACAGGATCATATTAGGGGGAAGTGCCTGTATAACAAATATGGGGGACATCTAAAATTTTGTACGTTCTTTCTAGTGGGAGGGGTGAAGAGGAGTGGGGGATGCTGAGGGTGACAACCTTTTAATCTGTCTGGTTATCAGCAAGAAGACAGGCGCCTGCCTACAGCTTTGCCAAAGCAAGCTCACAGAGAACCTGTCTTGCCAAGTGATTCGTTCACAGAACAAGCATAACACAGCACCTCTTCCCACATCACAGACAGTTTGCCTTGGTAGGAAAGGATTTTTCCTTATAATAACAATTTTTTCCCTGGTCTATAACATGAGCAGAACATTTAAAGTAATAATATGCTGAAGATTACTTCAATAATCCAGAAAATGAGAAGGAGTGAACATCATAGTAATTTGGCTACAGGTTTGATTTATAAAGTCAAAATTGACCTTTTCACAAAACCAGTTCAGAACTAATGTTGGGTATTCACCACTTTTATTTGGATAAAGGGAAAAAAAAGCAGGGAAAAGTCCAAAAAGAAAAAAAAAACAGCTGGCATAATCCAGCAATTTATTTATGTATAAGAGGCTGGATGTGATTTTTGCTTTATAAGAAACACATTTGTTTTCTGCTGGTAGCATATGTATTGTACAGTTTGCAGCACCAATGACATTAACAAAATCTTGAAAGTCATAAAACTTCTGTTCTGCCTGCTGTCGCTTGCCTATTGTTCTGTCAGAGAGAAGAATGTATTACCCGCTTCCCTGTGAAGCAACAGCAGTTGTTTGCACATGGAAGATTAGCATTGCATGGGATGCTTCCCTGCTGGAGTGTAGAAGGTGTTAATAATCTAAAGAGCATGAACAGCTGTTATCTTTACAGTAATTAGCATAATATTTCCTGATTGACTACTCTATGCGTTCTCTTTTTTATTTTTTTATTGAAACTGCAATAAGAGTAATCTATTCATCCATTTTCTGGGATTATTTCCAAATTATAGACTGCAAAAGTTCATAAAATGAATATAAAAGTCAGAAAACAGATGTAATGACTCATGAGTTCTGTTTTCTTTTCTAAGGTTCTGTATGTATTGTCTTAATACGAACAGTATGGACTATAGTATAAAAATATAAAGGGCTACATCCACAGAAGACCTCATGAAAGGGTGAGAGCTGAAAAAATCAATTTGTGAGCCTCTCGCTTTAGAAGCCCAGGTTTTCTAGACAGTGCAAGAAGAGCATTGAGCCACTCCCCAGATGCTTACACCACCTGCTAGAAAATACTGAAGAGAAAAGCGGATTCAACGTTAGACATCCCTGAGGTAGCTAGATGTCGAGTTTCAAGCCCAAGTGGCCCGCTTTTGCATCTCTTACTCTTACAAGTCCAGTTTATTAAATCGCTCCGTTGCCTCAAGTAATGAATTTTAAAATAAAAGAGTAGGAAAAAAATTATACTAAAAAGCCTTCTTTCTATTTATTCTCATAAAAAGTGTTCATAAAAGGGTTCAATTTGTCCAGGTTGGTTTTCCAAACTTTAATTAAGGTGCATCTACACTAATATTTATTTTTGGTCAAGGGAGTGCTGTTGAAGAAAATGTGATTGCCTTGAGGTTCAGCCAGAACTGTGTAACTGAGATGGGGGGAAAGAAGATTATCAAGGGTCTCATGGGGAAAAAGCAAAATTATAATGGATTATTTAAAGGAATGGTAGGAATACACAAAACTCCCGAAAGGCCAAAGGCAGGAAAGGGGGTGTCGTGGTTTAACCCCTGCCAGCAACTAGGATGACACAGCTGCTTGCTCACTCTCTCTTTCTCCCCCTGGAAGGGTTGGGAGAAGAGGGAAAAAATGAGGGGAAAGGGAAAGGAAAAAAACGCTTGGGTTGAGATAAAGACAGTTTAATAGAATAATAATGGTAAAGGAAAATAACAATAATAATAACAATACTAATAATGAAACAACTTACTCTCACCGCTCAGTGAATTGGCACCACCCTGAGCAATGCTTGCCGATTGTGCCCCCCTGCCAACCCCCACTTATATACTGAGCATGTTGTCTATGGTACAGAATATTCCATTGGCCATTCCATTGTTCTGTCTACGCTGCTTCTCAGCTTCTATGGGAAGCTGAAAAGAGTCCTTGAAAAGCATAAGCATCGCCTAGCAACAACTAAAACAATATGTATTGCTGACATTCCTTTCAGGGCAATCACTAGAAAGAAAATTAACTCTTTCCTAGCTGAAACCAGGACAGGGGATGTTGTGGTTTAGCCCCAGCAACCAAGACCCACATGGCCGCTCGCTCACTCCTCCTCTCATGGTGGGATGGGGAGGAGAATCAGAAGAAAAAGGCAAAACTCATGGGTTGAGATAAAGGCAATGTAATAGAACAGCAAAGGAAAGAGGAAAACAACAACAATAATACTGATAAAGGAATATACAAAAAACGATTAATGCATAATTTGACCACTCACTGACCAGAACCCGAAATGCCCAGCCCACTCCCGAGCAGTGATTCCTGCCCCTCGGCCATCTCCCCCAGCTACACACTGAGCATGACGCCACATGATAAGACATAGCCCCTTGGCCAGCTTGGGTCAATGGTCTGGCTGTGTCCCCTCCTAGCTTCTTGTGAAAATTAACCCTATTCCAGACAAAACCAGGACAGAGGGGGATAAAGGTGGATCAGAAGCATAATAAAAGGGAGAGGAGGGGGCATAAAAAGGGCCAGTTGCATGCAAGCAAGCTGCTGGTCAGCACGGTTGCCTGGCAAACCCTGCCTCTGATCACTGCAGTCTATCATGTCATCTTACAAAATCCTGTTCCCAGCTATTTGCTGAGTTACCCTGCTCTCCCTTCTGTGTGCACATATTTGTGTGGTACATATGTAATTCCTTAGTGACATTCAAGTTGGAGAAGCGGGTGAGTAGGAAATATTTTATTTGGATCAGTGTCTATCTCCTTCTCCACCAAAAAGGAGTGGCTGGCTTTGTTTTCTTGAAGTATTATTGAAGCATTATTATGTTATTAAGACACTTACTCAAACACATGCATATATAAACGTATTTAAACATATCACAGTAAAGTAAATCCAGCCACTCTGTTCTGGGGGATACAGAGATATAACCTGAAGTGAATGCAATGATTCAGACCGCCTGTAGGAAGGCTCTTGAGGGGACACTTAACTTCATAGCATTCGCAGAAACAATAGCCATCATACCATTCATGATGGTAATACAATAACTGTGACTCTACCTTATTACACTGTAATGTGTAATTACAAAAATTACAATGTAACGTCCACTGTAGCCACGCTGGCATTTTGTCTGTCTGAACATATGTAGGTATGTTCAGCATTAATGTTTGTATCTGAGCAAGTCAGCTTAATTGTCCTTTATAGTTAGAATTTGAATAATTTAATCTGTCATAAAACATCTATAATGGACGACATGAATGTTTTTGGTCAGATGAAACCACAGCTGCTAATTTTTCTCTGTTGACAAAAGAGGGAAACTAGAGCGACCAGCTCAGATGTGGGCATCTGCACAGGAGGGATCTAACATGAGTGATAGTTTAATCTTCCCCTTTACCAATTAACTACCATGGTCAGGCATCCCCTGTGCAGTGCCTACAGGAACAGGCTTCCCAGCAACTTAAGTCATGGCAAGCAGGCCATCAGCTGCATGGACACCATCTGTGCAAGGGATGTTCTGCTCCACTCAGGCTTCATCACCCTGTAGGAGAAAAGCTGCAGTCGCAGAAGCTCTGTGAGATATGTTTGCCATAAAGCTGATCCTGTATTAATTGCTTCTTTAGGTGATATATCTTTGTTCTCTTGAAGAGCTAGAAGGAAAAGATGAAATGGAGAATAACCAGAGATGCTGTGGTGAATTCTTGCATTCTTCTTGGCTGAGAAGAATGAGTGTCCCATCCCTGGAAGTGTTCATGGTCAGGTAGGAAGGGGCTTTGAGAAACCTGGTCTAGTGGGAGGTGTCCCTTTCCAGGGCAGGGGGGTTGGAAATAGATGATCTTTAAGGTCCCTTCCAACCTAAAACGTTCTATGATTCTATGAGGACAATGCCTAGTAAGTGGTCACAATTGTTTCCTAGGACAGAAGGAAAACTAAGGTGACATTCTCTTCAGCAGATATACATCATGAAAAGTGTCATAGAATCATAGAATTGTCTAGGTTGGAAAAGACCTTTAAGGTCACTGAGTCCAACCATCAGCCTAACACTGCCAAAACCACCACTAAACCGTGTCCCTCAGCACCACATCTACACGTCTTTTAAATACCTCCAGGGATGGTGACTCAACCACTTCCCTGGGCAGCCTGTTCCAATGCTTAATAACCCGTGAGGTGAAGAAATTTTCCTAATATCCAGTCTAAACCTCCTCTGGTGCAACTTGAGGCCATTTCCTCTTGTCCTATCGTTTGTAACTTGGGAGAAGAGACCCACACCCACCTGGCTACACCCTCCTTTCAGATAGTTGTAGAGAGTGATAAGGTCTCCCCTTCAGCCTCCTTTTCTCCAGGCTAAACAACCCCAGCTCCTTCAGCTGCTCCTTATAAGACCTGTCCTCTAGACCCCTCACCAGCTTTGTTGCCCTTCTCTGAAAATCATCTTTCCTAGTTAAATAAATCTGGTAAGATTCACCAAATTATCAAATATTATGTTTCTTGATTTCTTTTTATATGTAAAAATTTTATCTTACTGTGCTTGATGCAAACATGCCCATAATTACATACATGGAAAAAGAAGGAACAGTTCTGACCTTAAGGGAAAAAAAAAAATGAACACAGAATTTACCCCCCAGACAGACAAATTAGGAAACCCCTTGGATTATATCAGAGTTTCCATGCAGCCTACAGCCTCAGGTTTCCTTCTGTTAGGACTGAGACATAGCAACTGGAGAAGAGGTGAGGGAAGGGATGGCTGATATTCATTATACTGCAATACACTGATTACATTAGACATTTACTTTGTGATACGGCTGCAAGGCATTCAGAGTGTCCATATGGATATCGGCCTAGCTAATATTGCCTGAAGGCACCTTTGCACAAAAGGTATTTCCATCAAAATAAACGCATTTTCATAAATCTACTGATCTGTGTGTACTATGAGGAACACTTAAGAGGAAGTAATAGACCCCACTTTTTTTACAGCAAGTACGATAGAGTAGTTGACAGTGCAATGCAGAAATAATACGCACACACAAATTCTAGTGAATAAGTTATATTTCGCACTTCACATATCTTTTCTCAGTACTGAGTTTGTATTGTGCTGTTGCAACAGGTTGGAGGGTTGTAATCATTGCTTCTCCCCCAGTGACTTGTGTTACTGTTCCTTATTCTACATAACTAGATTTTAGATGATAATTTGCAATGTTCTGTTTTTCCTCTATGCAGTCTTTGAGTCTTACTGTCCTGAAAATGTTTCGGTTTTAGTATCTGATTCAACAAAGAACTAAACATCAGGTTAGGTTTGCAAACCTGAGAATAAATTCATTTACTCCAGCTGGAACTGATTAAACATACAGTGTGTATTTTAAGTGCTGTACTGAAACTGGCAAGGAATAGTTTCTCTATTTAAAGAGAACACATACTAACCATTTATCTTATGTTTTTTCCTTATCCATCAGCAATAATCTATCCCCACTCTGGTTCTTATTTTTATTCCAATTCTTCTCCTTAATTTCACAAAACATGAACTTGTTACTTAGCCTGCCCTCAATTCACTCTGTCTCCTCCCTCCAGCCCTTGATAGCTGTGCCTTGAATTACACTTAAGAAGCACCATAAATCTTGTCCTACCCATTGCATCCCGATATGGCTTCTTGCCCATAGCACCAATTTCACTCGAGAGGCTGAGGTTTGAGGAGCTAGTATGATTGCTTTGGTGATATTTTGGATTGCCCATCATGGAACATGACAGCAGAACCCAGCACTTAGGAATCAGCCAGCTCTACAGTAACAAGAGAGGAAGTTTTATTCTATTTCAGAGAGGTATTTGCAGGTATTACAAAGCTCCAGTCTGCTCTCATTGAAGTCAACAGGAGCCTTTCCTTTGATTTCAATAGGAGCTGGATCAGTAGAGAGAATGAAAGGAGAGCTATAATTTCCCACAGTAATAACCTTCTTTCCCTTTCAAGAATAAACTATTCAGCTTTCAGACTCTATGCACCCTTGTAGGTCTCAGCATTTTCACCAGCTTGAATAGAACCTGTTTCCGTTGAGCGTTGTACACAACGAAGGACCATTTGATTTTTCATTACTACAGCAGTATCGATAATATAATTGCGCATTTGAAAATAAAACCAACCTGCATAGAATTCAGGCTGGTGACAGGCAGTCATACTAATGTGAAAAATTTATTGAATTAAAGAATCATTTGTGTAGGGACAATCTGGAGACAAAATACATTAAAGTCTTAGCTTTAAGCTAATAAAAGAACATTTTCTAAATCATGTATCTTATAATTGACATTAAATATTTAATCTAATCTTAGAATTAACTTTACATTGGTATTTGCTCAGCTTCTTGCTGATTTATTCAAATTATCACATATTCAACCAAGCTAAGAGTCATGTTTCCACCACAGCTTTGGATTAGATTTAAGCAAACTCATCAGTAAAAGAAGTCACAGGATGTCTTCTTTACAAGCTAACTATGCAGTGCTGCAATACTTAAAAGTCAGGAGAGACTAGAATGGGAAGTGTCAGAGGACAAATTGCCATAGTCCTTTCACTGACCCTAATGAAATTATGTATAATTTTAGATATAAAAAAGCATCTATTACACATCACCATACTGCAGAAAAAAAAAATTGTATTGCAGAAAACCAGCAAAAAAATTGGCTAATCTGCCTTGCAAATAAAATTACTTTTTTTTCACTATTCTCATTATTATTCAGCTGAAGATAAGTGGCACATTACAGGAAAGAAATGAGGTAATTGGTTCTTCTAGGTTCTGCGTCTTCCCTTTGACCTATTAATTCATAGGCTGTTTATCCTACAGCCATCCATGACTTTGAAAAGGACTAAATCATTTGTTTCAACCATCTCATCCACTTGCTGATAGACAGATATTGACCTGTATGATTTTTAGATATGTGGGAAAATGCCCAGGAAATTTTGAAGGCCACAGTGCTTGTGAACACAATTAACAAAGACAACAGGCCATCAGAGCTCTCTTGCTGAGGTGCTGTTTTAATATGAGTATAACAATAATGCAATTATTTTCTTAAATAAAAAATATACAAAAGGGAAGTGAAAAGATACCAGCAACAACATATGTCAATTCATAGTCTTTAGAGCAAATGAGGCAAATATTTAAATCAGTACCCACACAAAAGTCCATACTCACCTCAGCCACAGATTGTCATTAAATGACCTTTCCAATTTAAGCCAGTTGTGTGTATTGATGTTGTGCAATTCCACATAATACATTTGCCGTGATTCAGTGTCAGTCCATTCAGTAAGTACAGGACATGTATAGGAGGCTACATATTCAGGGGACAGGAAATACTGACAGATTTAGTTGTATGGAAATCTCAGTTCACTAAAGTGTTTAAAGATGAGATTAACTGTCAACATGCAAATAAGCTGCCTCCAAATTTACAGTCACACATCCAAATGAAGGCATTTGCACCTGAAATAATCTAAATTATTTGTTTTGCCACTGAAAATTTGATAGACTATGTGAAGAAACATGATAAAAGAGAATGGAATCCCAAAACTCTCCTGCTGTGATTTTCATTGGCCACATCACACTCTTTGATGTTTTACTTGAAGGTCTGTCTAGTAAATAATGGTAGTATGGCTTACCCTAAGGGTGTTTCTATACCTGTCCTCATGACCATGTGAACTCCAAGCAGTAAAACATTAAAGTAACACAGGCTCTTCAGCCTACCAGATGGACATGTGTATGTAGACAGAGCAAATACAAGCTCTGCATGTGAATTCTGTCTCATCAACGCCCTATTTTGAAGAGCTGAGGGATTTCACAAGTGTTGAGTCCTTGGTTGAGTTAGGGTTAATTTAACTCAGAATAAGAATATATTGGCAAACCGGGATTATTAAAGAGTTTTGTATATCTGTAAGGATTTAGCCCCGTGCCCATCGCCACAATTAGATGTATTGATTATATTTATTTTTTATTTCTGAGGATAATTGTGTCAACCCAAACATATTTGTGATTGCATTTAGATATTGGTAAGAGTTCACATGGACCCAAATAAAAAGGAGATGGTTATTGGCTGAGGAAGAAATAATTAAAACGATGCCTATGGTAATAAGTGAATCATAGATATCTTCACTTAATTTTGGCAGAAGGAGAATGTGATCTTAAGGCTAAGAATTAAAGAAATCTTAAAGTTTACTTTAAAAGTCAAAAGATTCATTTTCCATAGCAGAGGAAAGGGTAGAAAAGGTAGATATAGAAGTAGTGTTGAGTATATTAAAGGCTTTCAGCTGATTGTTTATCTCTTCAATAATTTAAAGCAATACTTGATACATTAAATTAAAAATATAATCAAATCATAATCATCTACCATTTAATACGGTTTTCTAAATGAAATAAATTATTCAAAATGCATGACATATTTCACGTGGCCATACACAGTCCTAGTACGTACTTGCATTTCTCACAGCTTCATAACGTGTTGACACATTAAATATAGCTGGGTTCTGTTTCCACTTTCTAGTTCCATCTCATTTGGTTAGGAAAACTTGTTGAGTTTTCATTTTTACATCATGACCTTACCAAGATGGGTCTTGCATTTGTGATCTGGAGAAATACTGGCCCCATACTGTTGCATGCCATTGTTCTACTATAACAAAATCCTGAAACACGTGCATAGCCTTCATGAAATTCAGATAGTCTGGATCAAGGCTAAGTTCTTTTTAAGATCTTTCTTGATTTGGGAGTTAGTTAGCTGTAAGGTTGAATTAAAGATTAAGCCCTTCATTATAAATATTGTTTTCCACTCAAGAACAGTAAGTTGCAGAGGTTTTATATTTTATGTGTATTTCCATTTTGTCTCTAGTGAATACCCACAAACCTTGAAACCCTGACAGCATTTAAATTCAGGTGTCTTATTTCAAGTTTCTCTGTCAACTTGCAGTAACAATCTGCACACTTTGTGTTATTTACTGATCTGAGTATAAGCAACAGTATAAAACCAAGGCGAACCCACATCCAATCATAACAATGTGTCTAAAAAAACAACAGGCTGCCCAAGCCTTGTTGGACTGGCCTGTTCCAAGGAAATTTGATTGTCCAAAACAATTTGTTCAAAGCAATCCTGCCATGGCATCGAGAAGTCACACGCACACAGAGTAAATCTGGCTGCTGCGTTGCTGAAATCACTTTGAGTGCCCACATTATCTTGTTGAAAGCAAGTCTGGAAATCTTGCCCTAACACGCCATCCTCCTGTGTAGCTTTAGAGCAAAACTATAGCCAGCCTGAATTTCGTGTCACTCAGAAGCACAAAGGAGAGGCAAATAGCCCCCTTCTTTCTGTATCCTTTTTACCCCAACGTAATTCAAGGTATGCTGTGCGCAAGTCCCAGTAAGCGCAGTGTGATCTAAGGATGTGCTCACTGACCAAAACAGATAGTGTGTTGAATCATATTTATGCATATCCATGCAAGGGCTGACAGGCATTGGACAAACAAGTGATGTGGAAGAAAACCACTGGAGTAAAATTGTGAACAAATGACATAGCAAAGCATATATTGATTCTCTGATGAGAAAATAAAGGAGGTGAGGGCTTTCTTTAGCCTTTCTCCCATGAGAGAACAAACTAAGGTTTCTTTATTCTCTACTTGAGCTCCTGTTTTCGTAACAGTAGGAAGCTCTTCCCCTCTGTCAGCTTGAATGAATTTGATCCATAGTTTAAGAGTTGTCCAGAACACACACAGACAGGTTCACACCATAATCTTGTAAACCACATTTCCTTACAAAATCAGGATAAAAATGGGAAAGGAAACTACAGAAGAGCGAGGCGTTAAATTATCTAAACCAAACAGTATTTCTGCTTTGAACAGCACCAAAAATCTCATTTTAGACCCATTCCTGTTTTGAATGAAGCAAGTGGCAACATTTTCAGTATTTCAGATCTGTGTTATAATTTCACTGATGTCAGAAAAATAAACTTATGTGGTTTAGCAACTGGCTTCACAACCTCATTCATTCCTGATGAAGAGCAGAATGTGTGCCTGAAACAGCTAAAACCATGTTTTTTGTGATGAAGGCATGACGAGATCATAGGCACCTCAGTGCAGTGGGACACAGGGACTGTGTGAACCCAGAATTTTTTGAGTTTTGACCTTTCTCCTGACTTCCTATATACGTAGTTGCTTCTTCACTTAAATAGCGATATTAATTCTGATTTACCTACATTATTAGGGTATTGCAATCAGTTTATATTTATCAGCCATACTGCTCAGACAATAAAGCACTACAAAGAGTTGTTATTAGTTTTTCCTTATGAATCCCTGAAGCCATTTCCCAGTTGTGTATGAAAGGGTTAAAGGCAAAACTCTATACTCAAACTGTTTTTCTTTCTGTTCTCCTATTTGTCCATAAAGATAGCTTTAATTAGTACTTGCTGGAAACAACTTTTGTATATATTAACTAAAAAGACTAATCAGGATGAAGAGAAGCTGATGAATAGTTATAAAAATAGCATCCAAACATCAAAGTCCCTTTCATAAGAAAATTATTTTTAATCTTCATATGAGATAGTACAGAAGTGTTGCCATGTCGCTAGGAAGTGCTCTATCTGCGTGTCACATTAACATGGCAACAGGAGCTGTGGTCACTTCATATTCAAGACGCATTTTCAAGATGCACACAGGGCAATCAGAGCTAAGCCTTATGTCTCACTAAGAAATTTCCCTCTTTCCATCTTAAATTTGTGAACTATTTCAATTATACTTGCCCCACTTCCCTAAGGAAAAAAAAAAAAAAAGAATAAGTACTTATATTTGCTCAATACTTTAGCTACATTGCTAGATTTCAAAATCATATCATAATTTTTACGGTAGTGGGCATTGTCTTACCATCCTGCTCCTACAACGAAGTGACCAAATAAGAATCTATTTTTTTTTGGTTTTTTTAATAAGCAAATTTCTGGCCTTTGGTTGGGAAAATATTTGAATACATGAAATTGTATTGCAGAAATAAAAAAAAAAGTGAAAAGCAAGAGTGTGTCTATGTAAAGAGAATCTTAAATGTATATAGGAACATTGTGTGTGTGTGTGTGTGTGTGTGTTCAGTAACCGTATCTCTGGTCTTTAAGCAGAATGGGGTGCTAATCTGGGGGACTGGGAAAACTGCATATGTCAACAAACACTAGCGTCAAAGCATTAAAGCTTCACCTAAGGCATCTTCTAAACCTACAGCCCTTTCATCTTCCCCACAAAGAGCTTTTTTAGTGGGTCGGAAGGTGTAGCAGACAACATGGAGTGACAGGGAACAGGGAATTGAACTAGGATGACCATGGGAGGTGAGCAGAGGGGCCGAGCAGGAGGGGAATGGAAAAAAGCAACAGCACAGAAAGGAGGTGGAATGTGATGATGGTCTGGAAGAAGACATGGAAAACTGTGTGGCGAAATGAAGGGGAAAGGCAAAGTGGGAGCAAAACTTTCTCCAGTTCCATTTTGTCTGAGGAACTCGGCTCCCCATGCAAATAAGTGTTTTTAATGGGATTTCCTCTTGATGACCAGTAGTCATATCTGGCAGGGAGAAGTCATGCTCAGCCATGTTAGACTTATAACCTATTGACATGCACAATTTGTGCTATAACCGGACTGTGAAATTATTCTTAGCTATTTGGTTTGGTTTCTTTTTAGTTCATACTCCCAACGTTAACCCTTTCAGTCATCTCAAAACACCTTTCTACTCTTGCAGAACTGAACAGCTATCCAGCATTCCACCTCAAACATACAAGATTCATGTTGTTTAATATCTCATGCTTTTAATTTTTTGGGGTGAATTTCTTTCTACCAAGTGCATTACGGACTTTGAAATCCTAGGGAACTTTAGGAAGCCTGTGAAGGTTGCTTATTTTTCTTCTTCCTCAGCCTTGGCCATTCCCTGACAAGGTCTGTGACTATGGCTTCATTAGCAAGCAATGCAGTGTGGTAGGAGAGGACCTGTAGAGAGGCAGTTGATACCAAGTATTTGACAACCCCACTATATCCGTTTCGAAAGGGGCTCCTTCAGACTAGCTTAAACTGTTCCTCTGAGCTGAAGGCACATAACAATTAGCAGCTGGGTGTCTTTTACTTTAGTTCTGCTTGAAAGGATTCGAGTTTGCACTCTTGCATTGTTCCAGGATATAAACTAAATCAAGGTAAATAGGGACAATTTAGAGATTTTCTTGAAAAGCACATTCTGACCTGAACAAACTAATTAATATAAAACCTTCTTTCAGCTTTTGTGCACTACAGAAGTACAAAAGGCAAAGTCTTGTGCCCTTCTGAGGCAGTTAGGAGTAAAGACAGCATCATCCCATTTTCATCCCCATTTCTTTCTCTTTCCAGGTCTTCACTGTGTAGCTATAACAGCACTACTGAAATTTTAAACTGAATATGTAAGTCTTAGTGGAGCATATTTCAATAGCTTTTCCCTCACAAGCTCATAACATATTAAAATAGTAAAGTTATGATACATGTCCTTCTCATCTCATATTGTCTCCTTTGGACAAATTGTTTTGTTTTGAATACGAATACTGGAAGAGAAGCAGAATCACAGACAAAATTTCCTCTGGACACAGTGTTGTGTAGTCAAAGACAGGAAAAGTATAGTTTGCTTTTGAAACAGCTGTTGAAAGGCACTGCAATGCAGGGTGTATTAAACACGATGAACCAATTGGATGATGCAACATAATGATGAGTTGTGTGCTAGCTGCTCGTCTGGAATACCAATTTTGAATTGATCTTATACTTTTATTTTAACATAGCCATTGAGAAATAGTAAAAAATTATAAAATAATTGTAAGAAAGTATGTCAGTGTGGTGATTCTCCTAAGTCCCAAACTAATCAAATTATACAGTTCCTTAAGCTGCTCCATAGATTCACACCAGGGTAATTGAAACTCATTTTACAGCCATGTTTCAGGGGTGACAGACAATGATTAAGATGAAACTGTTGCTTGTTTCAAATATTTGAACAAGCTGGAACCTCAATCCAAAATGCAGACTACCTCTGGGGATGGAAGCAACTTGGATTTCTCTGTAAAGGTCCGTCTCTACTTGAGATAGCAAAAGCACTAGCTTCACACAAAGTTTAAAACCATTTTAAGTTTTCTTAGCAGATGAACAGTGAGCAGCTAAAACCACAATTACAGTTCATCTGATTTGGTGGGGAAGCTAGAAATACAAATCAATGCATTCTAGAAACTGTAATTTGTGATGTCCTAAACAGACTTTGTCAAAACCAGCACATCGCTTGCATCAACAGCTTTTAACACTGTCAGCGCTGAACAGATCCTATGGCTTTTGGAAATGTTTCCTACCCTTGCCTTGATGCTAACTATTCACAAACTGTTTGTGCTCTCATCCCAGCTGAAGAATATTGTGCTTCATTAAGGTGCTTTTTATGTGTTTCATAAACATAAGAACAATCTTTCCTAGCTTCTGAGATGAGGAACTGCCTCAACCACCTTGCACAGGGCCATCTTGCACTGCTTCTTCATTGACTGTCAAGTAAAACTGAGGCTGAACTTTTAATTCTTACTCATCTTTTGCAGTTTTCTCCCTTCTGCTTTGCTTGTGGGTACTGGAGCATGTATGCAGATCCATTTTAGAGCAGTGAGATTTTCAGCAATTTTGTAGAACATCTTCTATTGTCTTCTGATTCACCATTGTCCTGAGGCTGAGTGCCACTTCACTAGGATCCCAAGAGATGCATTGCCATAATCAGGTCCTAGTAGGCAGCTGCAGCATTTCCAGCCAGGCTACTTAGCTTTTCCACAAAACACTGTCATATTTTCCAGTCTTTATAAGATCTGTATCACTGGTTCCCAGTTCTTTCCCCACAAACAAAACCTACACCAAAGGTTCTTGGTTTTTTGAAGCCTCAAATAGTTACTCTTGTTAGCCAAGATTCTTCTTCGGTTTGCTGCACACCCTGGTGCCCTGTGGAGTTATCTGTACACAAACTAATCTTTTTGGAATGGTACCAAGGGGACAGCCAAATTTCATTGTCTTTTTTTTTAATTTAAGGGGAACTTCCTCTGCAGACTTTTTCGTCTTCTTTTGAAGTAAGAAAGCAGTTAAACCAGTTAAAACCTGCTTTGCTGACAGCTTCTTCATCCCAGCTCTGTAAGATGCAGCTTGTCGTATCAGAAACCATTCAAATTGGATGCAATTTAATTACCCAGGCTTTTCAGCTCCTGAGCATAATCATTACATTCATTCCAGAGGCAAAAGAAAGCTGTTTGCTTTTCTAAAGAGAAATGCTGCAAAATGCTACAAAACATACATGTAAATTAGTCTGCTTAGACTTGATCTATTCCAGACAGTTCCACTTACTCTCCATGAACTGATGGGTTTTGCTAATATGGAAAACTTATAGGGTTCTGTGTTCCTGTTTTCCCTTTTCATTAATGGATATTGCAAGGGAACCCCAAAAGTTGCAATAGGAAGGTCTTGTAAGAACCGACCTTGAATGGTTCAAACTCTCCATGCAGTGACAGCAGCTAGAGGTGTACAGAGAACATAGAATCATAGAATAGTTTGGGTTGGAAGGGACCTTTAAAGGTCATCTTGTCCAAAACCCCCTGCAATGAGCAGGGACATCTTCAACTAGATCAGGTTGCTCAGAGACCCATCCAGCCTGACTGTGAATGTCCCCAGGGATGGCGCACCTACCACCTCGCTGGGCAACCTCTTCAGTGTTTCACCACCCAGCTTTTGTAAAAAATGTCTTCGTTCTCTCTAGTCTAAATCTACCCTCTTTTTGTTTAAAGTCATTAGCCCTTGTTCTATCACAATAGGCGCTGCTAAAAAGTTTGTCCTCGTCTTCCCTGTAGGCCCCCTTTAAGTACTGAAAGGCCACAATAAGGTCACCCTGAAGCCTTCTGTTCTCCAGGCTGCACAACCCCAACTCTCTCAGCCTGTCTTCATAGGAGAGGTGCTCCAGCGCTCTGATCATCTTCGCAGCCCTCCTCTGTACCCACTCCAACAGGTCCATGTCTTTCCTGTGCTGGGGGCTCAAGAGCTGGATGCAATATTCCAGGTGGGGTCTTACAAGAGCAGAGTAGAGGGTTAGAATCACCTCCCTCGATCTGCTGGCCGTGGTTCTTGTGATGCAGCTCAGGATGCAGTTGGCTTTCTGGGCTGCAAGTGCACATTGCCGGTTCATGTTGAGTTTCTCATCCACCAACACCCCCAAGTCTTTCTCCTCAGGGCTGCTCTCAAGCCATCCTCCGCCCAACCTGTATTTGTGCCTGGGATTGCCCCAACCCATGTGCAGGACTTTGCACTGAGCCTTGTTGAACTTCATGAAGTTTGCACAGGCCCACCTCTCAAGCCTGTCCAGGTCCGTCTGGATGGCATCTCTTCCCTCCAGTGTGTCAACCACGCCACACAGCTTGGTGTCATCAGCTAACTTGCTGAAGATGCACTCAATCCCAACACCCATGTCACCAACAAAGATGTTGAATAGTACCAATCCCAGTACTCTACCCTGAGGAACACCACTCATCACTGCTCAACACTATGACATCGAGCAGTTGATCACAACTCTTTCAGTGCAACCAGCCAGCCAGCCAGTTCTTTATCCACTGAGTGGTCCATTGGTCAAATCCATGTCTCTTCAATTTAGAGACACGGATGTTGTGTGGGATAGTGTCAAATGCTTTGCACAAGTCCAGGTGGATGATGCCTATTGCTCTCCCCTTATCCACCAATGCCGTAACACTGTCATAGAAAGTCACCAAATTTTTCAGGCATGATTTGCCCCTAGTGAAGCCATATTGACTGTCACAAATCACTTCCTTATTTTCCATGTTTCCAGAGTTTCCAGGAGGATCTGCTGCATGATTTTTCTGGGCACAGAGGTGAGACTGACTGGCCTGTAGTTCCCTGGGTCTTCCATTTTTCCCTTTTTAAAAAAGGGGGTTATATTTCCCCTTTTCCTGTCAGTGGAACTTCACCAGCCTGCAATGACTTCTCAAATATGATGGATAGTGGCTTGGCAACTTCATCCACCGGTTCCCTTAGGACCCATGGACAAATCTCATCAGGTCCCATGGACTTGTGCACCTTCAGGTTCCTCAGCTGGCCTCAAACCTGGTCTTCTCCTACAGTGTGCGGTTCTTCATTCTCCCAGTCCCTGCCTTTGCCTTCTGTGACTTGGGAGGTGTGGTGAGAGCACTTGCCACGAAAGACCGAGGCAAAGAAGTCATTGAGTACCCCAGCCTTCTCCATGTCCAGGGTAACCAGGTCTCCTGTTTCCTTCCTGGGTGGGCCCACATTTTCCCTAGTCTTCCTTTTGTCGCTGACATACCTACAGAAGGCTTTCTTGTTGCACCTAATGTTCCTGGACAGATTTAACTATATCTGGGCTTTAGTTTTCCTAACCTGATCCCTGGCTGCTCAGACAATTTTTGTATTCCTCCCAGGCTACCTGTCCTTGTTTCCACCCTCTGTGGGCTTCCTTTTTCTGTTTGACATTGTCCAAGAGCTCCTTGTTCATCCACACAGTCCTCCTGGTGTTTTTGTCGACTTCCTCAACATTTTTTTTTGGCTGTGAAGCCTTTGAGGTCAATCGCATGGAACTTGCTTGTTTCAAGATTCAGTTCAACCTGGGAAGTTGAATGATATGGTGAAATTTTGTGCAGCTAACAGGCTATCATTAATACAACAGCGAAAGCAGGGTCTGTGTCTTCTTCCTATTGATTCTTTGTTCTTCATTATCTAGCTGTGATATATTCTCGAAAAGAGTGTTAGATTGAACAGAAACACAGCCGTCAACAGGAAGCTATGCTAAGAGAACATGAGTAGGTCTTCAAAAACAGGCACTAAGGTGTTAAGAAATTCCCATCACTATCTCCAGCAGTCTTTTCAAATCCTCCTCTGTTGTTTTTTTTTTCAGGCATAAGAGAGTATGATCTGTTGGGAACCCAAGAATTCTGAGTTATAATCCTGTCCCCCCCAACCAGTGTCCTCTGCTGCTGTCCTGGGTCACTGAATCCACAGAAGCACCTGAGAATTGTCATGTAGGAATTAGGGCTTCTCCCCACAAAAAGGTGGTGCAATCAATAGCCCAACTGAAGTGCATCTACACCAGTGCACACAGTATGGGCAACAAACAGGAGGAGCAGGAAGCCATTGGGCAGCAGGAAAATTATGATATAACTGCCATCATGGAAACATGGTGGAATGACTCGCATAACTGGAGTGCTACAGTGGATGTCTGTAAACTCTTCAGAAGGGATAGGCAAGGAAGGAGAGGCAGTGGCACAGTCCTGTATGTTTGGGCGTGTTTTGGTTGTCTAGGGCTTAATGATAGTGACGATAGGGCTGAGTGTTTATGGGTAAGGATCAGGGGGAAGGCCAATAAGGCAGATATCATGGTGGGAGCCTGTTAATAGACCACCCAACCAGGAAGAAGAGGGAGATGGAATATTCTATAAGCAGATGGGAGAAGTCTCACTATTGCTAGCCCTTATTCTTGTGGGAGACTTCAACTTACCAGATGTCTGCTGGATATAAAATACAGCAGAAAGGAAACAGTCCAGGAGGTTCCTGGAGTATGTGGAAGGTAAATTCCTGACACAGCTGGTGAGGGAGTCAACTAGGGAAAGTGCCCTGTTAGACATGTTGTTAATGAACAGAGAAGGACTTGTGGGTGACGTGACAGTTGGAGGCTGTCTTGGGCATAGCAACCACAAAATGATAGAGTTTTTGATTCTTGACAAAGTAAGTAGGGGGGTCAGCAGAATTGCTACCTTGGAGTTCAAGAGGGCAGACTTTGGCCTATTTAGAAGACTGGTTGACAGAGTCCCTTGTCAGGCAGTCCTGAAAGGCAAAGGAGTCCAGGAAGGCTGGACATTCTTCAAGAAGGAAATCCTAAAGGCACAGGAGCAGGCAGTTTCCCTGTGCTGAAAGATGTGCTGGAAGGGAAGAAGGCTGGCCTGGCTGAACAGAGAGATTTGTCTGGAACTTAGGGAAAAAAGGAGTTTATGACCTTTAGAAGAAGGGGCAGGCAACTCAGGAGGACTACAAGGATGTTGTGAGGTTATGCAGAGAGAAAATTAGAAGGGCCAAAGCCCAATTAGAACTTAATCTGTATACTGCAATAAAAGACAATAAAGGTTTTTTTCTATAGAATCATTAACAACTAAGGGACGACTAAGAAGAATCTCCATCCTTTATTGGATATGGTGATAAAGGATGAGGAAAAAGCTGAGGTACTTAATATCTTATTTGCCCCAGTCTTTAACAATAAGACCAGTTGTTCTCTGGGTACCCAGCCCTCTGAGCTGGAAGACAGGGATGGAGAGCAGAATGACACCCCCATAATCCAATGGGAAATGGTTAGCAACCTGCTACATCACTTAGACACACACTGGTCTATGGAGCCAGATGGGATCCACCCAAGGGTACTAAGGAAGCTGATGGAAGTGCTCACCAACCCACTTTCCATTATTTATCAGCAGTCCTGTCTAACCGGGAAGGTCCCAGTTGACTGGGGGTTAGCAAATACAATGCCCATCCATGAGAAGGGCTGGAAGGAGGATCCAGAGAACTACAGGCCTATCAGTCTGACCTCAGTGCTGGGGAAGGTTATGGAGCAGATCATCTCGACACCATCATGTGGAATGTACAGGACAACCAGGTGATCAGACACAGTCAGCATGGGTTCTTGAAAGGCAAGTCCTGCTTGACTAACCTGATTTCCTTCTATGACAAGGCGACCCACTTAGTGGATAAGGGAAAGGCTGTGGATAATGTGGATAATGTACCTAAACTTTAGTAAAGCCTTTGACACCATTTCCTAAAGCATTCTCCTGGAGAAACGGGCTGCTCGTGGCTCAGACAGGTGTACACTTTGCTGGATAAAAAAATGACTGGATGGCAGGCTCAAAGAGCGCTGGTGAATGGAGTTAAATCCAGCTGGCAGCTGGTCCCAAGTGATGTTCCCCAGGGCTCTGTATTGGGGGCAGTTCTCTTTAATATCTTTATCAATGATGAGGACAAGGGGATTGAGTGCACCTTCAGTAAGTTTCCAGACAACACCAAGTTGGGTAGGAGTGTTGATCTACTTGAGGGTAGGAAGGCTTTACAAAGGGATCTGGACAGGCTGGATTGATGGGCCAAGGCCAGTTGTATGAGGTTCAACAAGGCCAAGTGCCGGGTCCTGCACTTTCGTTACAACCCTATGCAATGCTACGAGCTTGGGGAAGAGTGGCTGGAAAGCTGCCTGGGGGAAAAGGACCTGGGAGTTTGGTCAACAGGCAGCTGAATATGTGCCAACAGCATGCCCAGGTGGCCAAGAAGGCTAACAGAGTCCTGGCTTGTACTAGAAATAGTGTGGCCAGCAGGACTAGGGTTGTGATCGCCCCCCTGTAATTGACACTAGTGAGGCCACACCTCAAATATTGTGTTCAGTTTTGGGTCCCTCACTACAAGAAAGACATTGGGGTGCTGGAGCGTGTTCAGAGACAGGCAACAAAGCTGGTGAGAGGTCTAGAGTGCAAGTCTTACGAGGAGCAGCTGTGGGAGCTGGGGTTGTTTAGCTTGGAGAAAAGGAGGCTGAGGGGAGACCTTATCGCTCTCTGCAACTACCTGAAAGGAGGTTGTAGCGAGGTGGGTGTTTGTGTCTTCTCCCAAGTAACAAGCAACAGGACAAGAGGAAATGACCTCAAGTTGTGCCATGGGGAGGTTTAGGATGGATATTAGGAAAAATTTCTTCACTGAAAGGGTTGTCAAGCATTGGAACAGGCTGCCCAGGGAAGTGGTTGAGTCACCATCCCTGGAGATATTTAAAAGATGTGTAGATGTGGTGCTGAGGGACATGGTTTAGTTGTGGTTTTGGCAGTGTTAGGCTGATGGTTGGACTCAATGACCTGAAAGGTCCCTTCCAACCTAGACGATTCTATGATTCTATGATCCCTCTGCTCAATTTCTCTCTATGTGAATTACGGATAATGACAGTTACCTTTTGTGCTTTTAAAGGATGTCAGGGGCTTGATTAGAATAAAATTTTTACAATAGCATGAAGGGGAATGATATCTGAGATCATCCCTGTTTTTACTGGCACTTCAGCTATGCATTATTTCCCTAAGTTTAATTGCTTTCCTTCCAACATTAGTTCTGTGTCTTATGATTTTTACTACTCCCTTGTGCCAAATGACAGGTTCCTGCATGTTCCTTCATGCTTGTTGCTCTCCAGTTTTTCATTCACATTTATTTCTCCACCACCTGTCAGGCATTCCTGAATGTTAAACTGCAAAAGCTATGTTACATCTCACATCCCTCTTCCAGCAAGTTCACATTGACAGCAACACTGTAGTATATCCGTCAGAAGGAAGCCATGGAAATTCCTTTTCCCTCATCACTCCAAGAGTTCCTCTAGCCTCTCTAGGTATTCAACAGCAACTGTCCTGTAAAAGGTCTGTGATTTGCAGTATTGTCTATTAAAAATACTACAACATAATGTTTATCCTGATCAGCAGCTTTGGCTTTTCAGTCTTTAGTGTTCCACTCCAGGAAGTTAGAATCATCTTTGCAGCCCAAGGAATGGCATTAATGCATGCAGAGATGCTGGGTCTTTTTCTTACTGCCTGCAGAAGTGGCTGTCCTGTTTACGCCTATTCCTGACACGTCCAGACTGGAAAAGACAAATCTTGCTCTGGTGCTGTCAGAGAGACAGAGGAAAAAATAAGGAAAAGTAGACTTAGGAACAGAAGATAACTGCAATTTTCTTCTTAATGAAAATAAACAAAAACTTAACTGCCAAAAAGATCCCTGCATTTAAAATTAAGATTTATGAAAGCAAAGTGAAAAACCTACAGTACTTGGTAAAAGTAATTGGAGAAGACAGGTGAACTTTAAATGTATGTTTCTGTAAGAATAATCAACAGGAATTATGGTAAAGAAGGGGATAGTCTAGCTAGGTACGCTGTATTTCCTGACAGTCAGCAGGACAGTGTATCCACTGTTCATAGGTTATAGCTGTTCATAAGCTGTAAATGGAAAGGAGCAGTTGCTTTTCATTCTTCTGATGTTCAGTCAAGCCAATAACAATACACAGGGTCTCTGGAGATGTTTATTAAACTGGCATTTGCAAATGTCATACATTTTATTATCTCTACTGGGCACCCAAGTGTTTCATTAAAGCCATGAAGACAAGATAGGACAATGAGAAAAAACAGGAACATATAAATAAACTATAAGGGAGCTGTCCTCCCCAGGATGTTTCTAAGGAAGATGCAATGACATTAATTAAGACTCAGGGTCCCATCCCAACTCAAAGAATGTGGTGCATTTTATAAATCAGACTGTGAAGGTATTTCAAATAAATTGTAAGAGAATCAGTCCTATGCATCAGTCATCTTTTCATGGCACAAAAAAAGAAAAATATCAGGAGATTTTTCTGTTGTTATTAGGTGGAAACTTTCTTAGAAATATTAATTTCACTATCTCCTACATTAGCTGCATTGTAATGGTAGCCTGGTATACTACCACTCTTTTCCCACCATTTTTCCCTTTTAGGACCCTGTTCCCGATTGGGATGTATCTGGAGTTTCCCTCTCAATTAGCTGTATGGGAAACAAAATGTGGTAATGGTCTTCATCTTATAATCAGAGAAGGTCATGAAAGTCCCTCATACACTTTAACAATTTCTGGCAGGGTAAAAATGGTCTGCTTAGCCTCACACATGAAAAAGGGTTAACCTCAGATTAATTTCTACAGAGCTCTGAAGAAAACTGACAGAACTGAAAAATTATTGTGGAAAGTCACCCCTGCTCATACAGTTATGGCCCTCTTGTCTATATCTACAGAAAAATTAGGGTGCTCAGTCACTGGAACAGGCTCCCCGGGGAAGTGGTTGCAGCACCAAGTCTGTCAGAGTTCAAGGAGTGTCTAGATGATGGTCTTAGATATGTGGTTTAGCTTTAGGTAGTCCTGAGAGGAGCACGGAGTTGGATTCCATGTTCCTTATGGGTCCCTTCCAACTTGACATATTCTATGATTCTATGACATTCAGGCAACACAATCCTTTCACACCTGAAAATCCTGCCAGCTACTGTGTAAAACCACACTGCTTTACATATATTCACACCTCACTAATAAGGCTTGCTTTAAACATCATCACAGAAACAAACTTTAGATTAATGAGATCAGAAATATTTTTCACCTTTACCAACAGTGCAAGCAACAGAGTGGATCAGAGAACATGACATAACATCAGCATAAGAAATGTCACTCTATCTTAGACTATTAAGCTTTGTTAGCTTGCTGCTTTGGAGGTTATTAACCTCTCCAGTTCATATTTGGCACAACGGTAATATTTCTATAGTCATGAAAACCATAGGTGACTCTTATGTTATCACCTCTTCAGACATCTTTATTTCTCTTTACAAAAGTAAATGGACCTAGAGCGGCATTCAAAAACATCCTGTGCAGATTCTTAGTCCATGCTTTGCATAAACCAGGACCGCTTACAAAACCTTCATGTGGAAATATACCTAGTTTGAACAAGCTACAGGTACTGATATTGTTAAAAGAATACACTCTGTATGTTTATTTTTCTTATGCAGTATTTCCTCAGAAAACAGAATGCAGGTGCAATATCACTTTCTAGTGGCATCCTTGCTTCACAGTTAAGATAAAACTAAGTGGGAAACTCCAGCCACATTCATCTTGCCTTGCTTTGGACAACAACAATATGCACGTCTACTGTTGAGCTATGCAGAACAGATATTTATATTGGGATAAGACATATCATATTTCTAGAGGGCCTATTTCCCTCTATAGACTATAAAAGAAGTATGGGGTGGCTAGCGTAGATATAAACACTTAGGATGTGATCCAGCTACCTGAGCACAGGTGCCTATTACCATTGTAAATCTATGAAGTTATCTCACCTTGTTTCCAGACCTGTCCTTCTGTGGGTCCTGTATCATACCTAACTGGCCTGTGCAGAAATCTCAGATAATACTGGGTGTCTGAAATGGCCCTAGACAGCTATGGTTGGCAACTGAAACCTGCTCCTACACTTTGAGCCTCAGAAATTTGATGAGATAAATCCCACCATTTGCTTTACAATTGCATTGGTTGGACCCTCAGAGAATGGGTACCAGGGTATCCGTGGAGCAAAGCACCAAGTGCCATGGAGAGTTCTGTTTTAAATATCCAACACCATTTTAGAACTAATGCAGTGTTCAAGATGTGTGGGTGAGGCTGGCAGAAATGGCAGTGGAGTGAGTGTAGGGCTGTATCCTCCAGCAATGGCACGTTGCAGCCAGATGGATACCTCCAAAGGACTGGAACAGGAGTAGGTACCGATGTTGAGACAGCTGCATTATCACCCATGTGGGGAGCATTAGGCCTAAGATTCAGACATCATCAGATGTCTATGACAAATATATCAGCCTGTACGCTACATGTCTAAGTTCTCATTATTGTCAATGGTGATCTAGATCTTCACTTGATCACTTATAATTAGGCCTCTGAACCAATCAGTAAAGACAGAGAGGCCTAAAAACATCTGTTCAGGTGACAAAACACTTTCATCTGAGAGAGTCTTGGAGGATGAGATGGATAACTCACTAGAGTACGTCTCCTGTAGTGGCTCCATCCCAGGAGTTTAGGTGTCTGTCTCACATATGGACACCTACCATGTCTGGAATTCAGTGTCTTAATCCGAAGTTTAATCTGATCCCCTGCTTTTGGGGGTTTTCTGGGACCTCTTTATAGTTTCATGCCTCTAGAAATGAATGAGAGATCAACTTTCTACATCTAAACATTAGTGTCAGCTCTCTCAAATATGTCCCAAATTTCTTGCACAACCTGTGTTCCTCTAAAGCCAAGAAAATGTCTCTCCGAGATCTAGTGGAATAAACGTGTCATGTAGCCTTTTCTGAGAAATCTGCAAACCAGTACCTCTCACTCACAGAAAGGTAGTATAGAAATGTATCAGAAGAACATAGCATAGTCTTCCTTTCTGGGAATCCCTAGGAGATATTTCTGTTGCACCTCTCAGCTCCGTGTCTGAGCTTTCACCCTGCAGAGCTCTGCATTCTCCTTCCTCAAGCAGCAGTGGGAAAGTCTTCTCCTTGCACTCCTATTTTCCAGGCTATTAAGTGAATTCTCCCTAGTTTATGAATTGACATTCCTCATCCAGGGACTTCATTAGTTGATTTCTTTGGGTAAAACTGTGGAGGGGTATGTCCTCTGGACTGCAGCTGGTGTCTTATGATACTGGTAAGAGGTGATCAGCTGTTCTTGTCTTTGCTTTGTTAGCCACTTGTTATCGCCACTTTGAATCCCTGTCCAGCATGAGATGTATGATAGAAAGATAACTGTGCTTGCACAGAACAATTTGTCGATTGCAAAATAACAGAATTTGTAATTTGTTATTGATGAATCTATACAGAAATACCAGTGTGCTACATTACAGCACACCTGCTCACACATTGCAGTGATGGCCACAGTAATTTCATCTTTGTGCTACAGAACAGGAATGTTTATATATTATTTAATTACACAGAGAATAAGTAACTCTGCAAAGTTCCAGCTCCTTTGTTCACTTAAAGGGCTTGTGTGTCCCCTCCATTTCAACCCCCTTGCTCTGCAAAATTAAAGAGGAGTCTTTTTAATTTTAAGAATGCAAGGTAGTGTTGCTTGGCAACACCACGGGTAATAGCTTGTCCCTGACTGGCCTAGAGCATGCTTCTTCAGAAACACTTTATGTAGAGACATGTCTTTATTACCAAGGACGGTTATTGAGATTTTTTTTCTCCCTGGCCATTTAATTGCGTAAGTGTTCTTTCAAAAGCAACACAATTAGAGGAATCTTTTTGCTTAATTTTAGGAAGTAAAGTGTTCGTACTTCATGTAGAACTGACCAGGGGAAAAATTCATAATAACTCCCCAATGCATAGTTATTAGCACAACCACCGCTGCATACAAAACTTCCCCAGTTAGGAACATTTGCACCATTATGTGTTCTGACTTCTAAAACCAATATGTATTTTTTCATGCATTACCACTAATTACTAATGTTATAGTTTCTGTGCAAAGCAGAGGACCCACTGTGTCTTTTGTCTCCACTGATAACAGGACTGTTCTTTCATTCTTCAACAAATTATGAAAAAAAGAAAGTAGTCTAGGTGATTTCTATAAAAAAGTCAGCACATTTATTTCGGTTTTTAATGCAATGCTACTAAGTGTACATGAATTCCAGACCGGTATTTTGTGGGATCATTTTTAAAATTATTAGCCTTGCAGAACCTCTCAATGTGAAAAAGACAATAGAGAGTAGCTGGTCTAGAGCTCTAGAGAAAAAGCTCTTGAGAAAAGTGTTAACAAGAAGGTGCTTTCTTCCATGAATACCAAAGACATTTAGGTTTCATCTCAGTTAGGGAAGGTGAGTCCTCAGAGAGTGGATATTCCCTCTGTCTACTGTGGCATGTGTGCATGTGTTAAGAAGCTGGTCTGGGAATTTGAGCCTCCCCTGTTAAGGTAGGAGTAGGCTAAACTAAACAAGCAGGTCTGCAGACACTACAGGATACACCTTGAGAGGGAGATACTGATATGTCTAAATACTATCACTAAACTCAAAAACAGTAACAATCAGTCTAAACCACTGTATTCAAGAAAGGGTTACTCTGCAGCCCGAGTCCTTAACTCATGAAGTATCTTCTCAACGTTCACCAGATAACAGTTTTGCCTTACTGAGTCTCTCCTTAGTCCATTGAGAAGCCCTCACAGCATGTCCTATCTGAGAGAGGAAGTTATCAGAGCGCTTGGCCAGAGATTGGAGATATATTACCGTAGGGTTTATAGCCTGAAACCTCTTTCTCCTTGAGTGTCATCTCAATAATTCCATATTTCAGTTCATCACTTCCACTACAGGATCAGGTCTGGGTTTCCATCCTTTTTGCAGAAGATAAACTGGGCCTAGAAAAACTTTGCAATGTGCACTTTATTCTCATTAAAGTTTTACTGGAGTTCTCAATTCGGAGAAACAAAAGGAAAAAGATCCATTCCTAGTGCAAAATTCTGTGCACATATTGATTCACCATTCGAAAGGGATTATTTTTACTGGACTACAGTCATTTTTTAAAAGTCCGTCATGGAATACCTTTTCCCGAATATAGATTCAATAATGCATTCTCCAGCTTACAAACTGCACACAGCTGGAAACTGTGGACTTTGAATAAATTAGAATATCATTCTGAAGATGAGGTTAGGTTTAAATATCAGATTTGCACCAGTGTCTGTTGAAACATCCTTAAATGTGTCTACAGGGCACAATAAACTGCGTTTATTCTGCATGGTTTTGAATTAAAAAAGCATGACTACCAAAGCAAAATAATCTAATTCAAAGACAGCTATACTTTTTTCACTGTCCACCTGTTTCACTCAGAACCTCAGATAATCTTCACATGGAAGTCAAACATAACACCACTTACAAGTGTAAGTCATATTATAAATCGTTAAGGTGACATTATTCTCCTTGTGCTACACACAATTAACAATTAACCAGGCAAGAAAAAAAATATGTAAAACTCCTCTGACATAAAGATGTTTTACTGGTTATCAAAGAATTCAAACATTACCCAGTAAAGCCTACTAAAAATAGCAATATAAGAAAATGCTGGTTTTCTTAGCTATTATGACATACAATGCATGGTGATTAACACAGAGGAATATGCGCAGGGTCAATTAGCCTGTGGGAAGAGTAACCAAAATTAGCAAGTGATCATTATACCATTTTTACTGCATCCTCTTTTCCCCATTTTCCCCTGCAATTACTATTCAAGTTTCTTTAAAGTGTTTGTGAGATTTTTGGAAGCTATTAGGATGCATTTTTTTCAATAGATTTTTTTATTACTTTTATCACCACAACTTTATAAGTATGTTTGTCAGGAAAATTATAAGATGCAGTTCTCCTTAATTCCTTTCTATTTGACAAGACAAATATTGCAAGACATAGGACAGTTTCACCTCTCCATCTCTCACAAAAAGACTCTGTAGTAGGAAGGGAGCCAGGGACCAAGCTCTTGAAAATCCAGTCACCGACACCATAATTATGTGCAATCAATGCAAGGTTACATATAATAAAGAGAAATGGTGTCTTAAGATGTTTGAGGAGATGGGGAAATATAATGCTATTGCCGTACTGGTTACACAATGCATAAAATACATAAATATCTTGACAGCTATTATTAGAAAAGACAAACTGAATTTGGAAAGGTGCAGAAGGAGATGCTAAGTGCTAAGATGGTAGGAAAGTGAAGATTATATTATCCCAGGGGGAAGGGGGACCCCAAGACTTGCTCCCCACCTCACGGTGCCCCACTCACACCCAGCACTGGGGCGTCTCGCTAGCTCTGCAGGGGCAGAGGGGTATGGGGTGGCACTTCTGAGGTTTGGGGGAAGGAGTGAAGTAATGGGAGGGATTTACAGGGTGGGGGCATCCCACTGCAGCAGCAAATTGGTAGGGTTAGTCTTTTGTGGTCAAAACAGCAATGTCTTTCAGTCCAATATTATATGAATTTGAAATTTTCTGCAAATAAAAAAATGGGATCCAGTAATACGTTTTCATTGGCATCACTGGGATGGGTGAAGTGAGTTTATATATGTATTATTTATTATATATCTCACAAACCAGTGAGTATATTATTGTCACCTTAAAAAGAAAAAAGACTACTCCTCTTCAGCTGACCTCGCTCAAGTGGCAAGTTCAGCCGTTCAGAATCAAACAGCTATTCAAACACGGAAAAGCTTTTTAGCGCTGTAAATATGAAAATAATAGATGTACACCAACAAGGAACCAAAGATTATGTTGCACACTGCTATTGGTGCAGCTATTTTCGGTGTCTTGGCCACATTCAAACCTGCTCAGAATGCTAATGTCATTAGAAAAACTCTTTGTCTGTATGACAAACTTCTGCTTGCCTTAAAAACCATGAATATAGGTGCACAGTGCACTCTAAACTGTACATTAAGTATTTCATCTAAATCCAGTTTGGAGTATAGTGTTCATCTGGATACAGTAATTGGATAATAATTGCCCTAATGTACTTTTACAGCCCAAACAATTTTAAGCTGTTAATTCTTAGTTCATAGCATTAGTTGTGATATGGATAGATGGGTTTTGTCTGTCTTCTCTTGATTAATCTCTTTGGTAAAAAGTCAAGCCAAACATCTATGAATACGGAGGGCTTTTTTAATGAGAGGGGACTAGGAGGTAGTAAGAGTCCATTGCAGAAGAACACCCACAGGGAAGAAGATTTAAACCTTGTATAAAGTGTCATATGTGTTTTACTGGATAGTTAAAATACCCGTTTAGCTTTAGCTACTAATACCACTCTTCCCCTAAGAACACAATTATCTATTTAGTTTTATAATCAAAGAAGCCTAATTTCACTTAGCTGAAACCAAGTTGCTAAAAGTTATTGTTCAAAATTTATTTTTCAGATGTTATAACAAAACTATAGCTGTCTTCAGAGAAAATCCTTCCTTTTGGCGGCCACAGGCCAGAGCAAGACCTACACACTAGTATCAGATTTCCAAAGAAGGCTCATATTTCCACTTAAGTGTCAAATCACTGTTTAGGGAGTTTTGGCACAGAAATAGAGCTTGTCATGTCCTTGAGAAGTTAAAATACAGAATGTCATTATTTCCATATTTGTAATTAATTCATGACAGCCTTTTATCGATTATTAACCTCCACAGAAAACTGTCTCAGAGCGCTGAAGAGCTTCTCCTTGAAGTGGTCTGAAGTACGTGATCAGTTTTCTGCATGACGACTCCTCGTGTGCCTTGCAGACACACTACGTGATCTGTCAGAATATGACAGAATCTTTCTATAAAGAAAAATTCACCAAGATTAAATCAGTTTGCCATCACTATAAGGATTTTGAGAAGCACACGTTTTGCCTAAGCCCCTATTCATGATGAAAAACATGGGTTTTGGTTCTTTTTGTTTATCATTCTGGTTTAGTTCTTCTTCAGCCATGACATCGTAATGTTGCCACTTCACAAGTCACCAATGAATCATTCAGTGTAGATTTTTCAGATACTTAACCTCCACACTGAAGTCCCTACACTTTCAGGCTTTTTCTGAAAGACCTGGTTTATGATTTTAGAAAATCCTGTCTTCCTAGTATAACTGATTGATAAATCCATGTTAGATAGTTCATATTACCATCTCCCACCATTACAAATCGGACACAAGTAGGTTGTCTGAGCATGGAGCAAGATGCACAGAAATGTCAACATTGACCACGTACTGTGCATCTTCTCAAGCCTATGCAAGCACATCCAGGATAAGATTGAGGCATAAGCATTACTTTTATCACATCTATCAATAGTTTCTGTAACAGGTTTTGCACAAGATATGCTAAGAAAATATGCTTTGCTCATTCTTTAATGAATCAGTTTCTGAACTATGAGTCCATAAGTAGCATGTGTCTCCATTTGAAAATCATGATGTATCACAGAATTTGTCAATGCAATAATAACCCAAGGAGAAGGTGTCAACATGACTCATACTAGCTTCCAGAAGTACATGAAAAAAATAGATCATCAGTCCAGTGACACCATTTCTGTCCTCTATGTAACTGTCCGTAATGACCTAAGAGCAAAAAAAAAGAAATAAATTGTTGCTTTATTGGTATAGCACACTTTTGTTCACTGGAAGTTTATAATTGCTTCTGTGAGTTCTTCAGAGAATTCACCTCTTTCCACTTTCTGTGAATAAGATTGAATTATTTCTTCATCTCTAACAGAGAAAATATCAGGAGTCAGGTTCTCTGCTGCCTTGTATCTTCCATTGCAAAATAAATACAAACAACCTCTTTTTTATTTAATAGCATTTTTCCCTTCTTCAAAGGGCATGAGCATCTTAAAGAGGCTCCAGGGAATCTAGTGCTATATATTATTAATCTAGTGAGAGTTTTCAGTTCTCCGAGTTCTTATGTCAAAAGCCAGAAATCAAGAGGCAAAGGTATGAATTACACTCCTGTCTCAAGACCAGATTTTCTCTCGAAAGCTGAGCCAGAACTCATTTAAGCAGTCCATAGGAACATCTGACCTTCTAGAAATGTCATTGTGTCACTGCCCATGCTATAGGTTTTCCTTGAGGGGCCATAAAGCCTGAATTATTGACCATTTTCCAAACTTCCAATGAGCATGCCTTTGCCAGAAATAACTTTCCATAGTTATTCCTATTTTTAAATGTGTGTAATGTTATCACTATTATAGTCAAGGGGACTATATATCTAGACAGATGTTATAATATATACTATGCTATAAAGTTAAAAGACACAGGGAAATTTGCATGTAATTCACCGTTACTTCATATGCTATTTTTTCACAGATTTCCTTTATTCAGCTGTGACCTGTTTTCTCTCTCTCTTCTATCTTTTTCATTTTTTTCCCCCCTGGCCCAGATGTCCACCAAAACACAGCACAAACAATGACAACAACCAGAGGGAACAAGCAGAGCTCACTCGAGCGTGCGGAGTAAGGGTTAGAAGCACAAGCAGTGAGCACTGGCAACATTTCTCTGAGCTTGCTGCCCTGATTTCCAGCATTTTAATGAAGTAAAGCAAGTAAATCTTAGTCATTAAAAAATTCTGGAAATAGCTGAAGCAAGCATAAGGGATGAAAGGATGTGCCTTTGACAATCTGTGGAGAGCCTTGCACTATACCTTTGAAAAAATGGAAAAGGTCCCTTTTCTGTGAGATGCCAAATCCACTGTCTTTATGCGGGTACTTCACTGTCAACGCTGTAGAAAGCTACATTAGTCTTGCAAGATAGAAGGGCCTTAAAAATCTGTCTTGTATATTGTGATTTATATCTCATTTTAATGTCAGAACTCCAGTATTTGAAGAGAAAGAAATAGGAAATTTTCTCTGTAGGGAGGATGACAAATCTAAGAAATCTGATGTGATCTCTGAGCATCCTCAAGCCACTGCAAACAGAGCCATTAGGAAGAAAGTAACCAGCTCTACAATGTCATATTTTTTAATATCCATGCAGTCTTCCAAGGCCAGTATTTGATTTTGGCAACTTTCTTAAAGCTTATTTTGTGCACTTAAAACTTGTAGGATAACCAATGTCCTTTTCCAGGTTTGCACTCCACAGACTTTTAAATCAAAGAGAAAAAAATGGCTTTAGTCCTGTATCTTTCTGAAGGATCTGGGATGGGTTTTTTTTTTTTGCTTTAACTCATGCAAAACTCATATAAGACAGACTTACAAGGGACATCAAGAGGTCATTCAGTTTACCTGTTTCTTATCACAGTTGGGCTTGCTAAATCTATGATGCTCCTAGCAAAGGTTCCTAAAGATCACCAGTAAAGGAGATTTTCTTAACTCCCTAAGCAATGTCATCCGATGCTTACCTGCTTTGCAAGTACTCATGAGTGAGTATAGTCCTTTAAAAAGGATACCTTACAACTGGTAGACTGTCATCCTGAAAAAATGAACTGTTTTTATCACAAGAAAGTTTTAAAAATCCAAGTAATAAAGAATGTATTAAAACAACACAAGCAGCTGGAATACAATGGTTTCCTAACCTCCCTGTTATCCTATATCTGTGCTCCTATTTTCTTTACTTCAACACCACACAAGAAACACAGGAAAAGCAGGCCCGAGGTCCAAATTACATCCTTTGTAAGGATAAAACACAAACACAGGGAACACAGAGAGCAAAGGACCCTGTTACATATATAAGATCTCACAGCCTGGATGTAACTCTTCGGTTTCCTTCTTGACACTGCAGGTGGCCAAGGTCTGTCAACTCAAGCTCAACTCAAACCACCTGAATACCATCGCGGGTGTCATCTTTGGCACCACAGCGGGTACCCTGAACACAGCCGTAGGTGCTACAGACACCCAGGAGTTAAAACATCACTTGCAATAGATTGACAAATGTAATTTATTGGAGTGCAATGAGTATGCCCCAAAGGAATACAATCTGAATGAAAAATGTGAAGGGAGTAAAGAGCAGTCAGCTGGACCCTGGTTGTGCAGATAATTAAAAGGAGCTCCCAGCATTCCCTGAGGATGTGACTCGTTCCTTTATCAGGATATGGCTGTCATAAACCTGGCCCCCCTAGTTTTTTTTAAAAAGCTTGGTATCCAATCCTTTGAAATGTGTGGCAAAAAAACAATTATGCTCTGAAGTGCTGGAAGACAATGATAAATGAACAATGTAACTGCAGAATTACTAGTGCCTTTTAATAGCCAGCAGGGACATACTCAGTGAATCTCAGAAATGTGATTTTTGGCATGCCATGGGCTTGCAAAAAAAGGATAGGTCTGTGTGAGTTTTTCCTGAGGCTTAGAGGATTGTACTTCAGTCTTTTGCACTAAGAAGTCTGGCTCAAAACTCATGGAAGGAAATACGGCAGCCATTAAAATACATAGGAAAACTGCTACCACCTCTCTTAGGCTTTAAATTGGGGCTTAAAATTATCTGTATGTGATCTCCACTTTTTGCAAAATGCAAGGGTTTATCTGGTAGGGAGAAGGAGAAAGACTAGAACCTTTTTGTTCATCTTGAAGTGAAGACACATAGAGATGAATTTCATGCACAAATGCAATAAAACTTTCTATTATTAAGAAATTTTTGTCTATTTAAAAATGTATGCTTGCTGTGCAACAGACTACATCACTCCTTATTTAATGAAGGTGAATTGTCAGTTGGCAGGGTAATTATATTTAAGATGCCTCTGGATGGTGTGAATCATTCAGCTGACAGGACTCCTCCTTCTGACTCAAGCTCAAGCTTACTGTACCATGGAAATCTGCCCCTAAGCTGGGGGTCTACACAGCAAGAGTCTGCCCTGAAGCAGGATGGGTCCAGGCGTGCTCCTGTGGGGCTGAGCTGCAGCTCTGCTCCCCCGGCTGCCAGCTGCCTGTGAAAGGCACTGAGCAGCACTTGCAGAAGAGTTTGCTGAGTGTTTTGTGACCTAAACTCTGCTGACTTTCAGGAAGTTCAAGGCAGCTGCACACCCAAATAGTGTTTAAAATGGAAATTGAATTCTAAGGAACATATGGTCTGTCCGCACCATACAATGAATGTGGCAGATTGAATCTAGGTAGCAGGGGCAGCAACAAGGATGGGATAGTTTCAGCGTTAACTTGTGCTGCTAGAAGACCACGTACAGAGTCAGCTGCTGGACTCAGAAGTTTGCACCTTGTCAGCTACCTCCGATAAAGCCTTAAGATGACCTATCTTCACTGCTTTTCTTATGCCAGCAGTTTAAACTAGCAAACAGTACAAATACGTTTGTAGCAGTGAATTAAGCAGTGCAACCCTCTGTGTGGTTAAATAGGTGGACTCTAGGACTCTTCTGACCCAAATCAGTCAGTGTGAGACAAATGATTCCCAGGCATGGTTCAGGAGTCAGCGCATGGCAGGGACCATCCCCAGCACGCGTGCAGTCTGCAGGCTGTCCGACTGCTCAGGGAGAGCGCAGCAGTGCCTTTGCAGAGATTCACACCACTCAGTACCAATTGACATCAATGCCCAGGATTGTTCCTAGGCACGTTTTATTTACTGCTATAAACATGGCCTTTGAACACAGCATTTTCATTTTGCTCTAGGGACATGATAGACATTTCAGTTGTTTCTTAAAGCATTTACTCCTTAATGTTTGCACAGCTTTCTCACTTCATCTCTTGCTGCAACTTTTCTCCTCCCTGAAGAGACAGTTGAGATCAGCTTTCATCTGCCCAAATAACTCCCCATTTAATTGCTATCATGTACCTCCAGCAGCAAAGACAAGTCAGTAACACACCTCATACACACACAGAGCAATGCTCTTCCACAGAAGGACTACTTGTATGCTATGACATTTGGGAGTCCTTTCTAGGGGTTAAAATTCCTTGACGTTCGCAATAGTATACTAAAATAGGACCTGTGCACGTGGCCTGTGCAGGAACTACAATGTACTCTTGCAAAATGTCAGTCCAGGTCTCGAAGAAGCAGATGTAGAAGCAATTCACAATAAAACAAAAGAAATGTACTTTATTCCTTTCTTTGTTTGCAGGCCAGAAGAACTGTTTCTTGGTGTGACCAAGTTTAGAGGGAAATTAAAAGTACAACATATTAATCATCTTAAAGCTCCTAGAGTCTCATGAAAGGCAAATTATACTGCCTGGAAATACTAAAATCATGTCCTTCTATTTTATATGAAAGCATGGGCATAAAAATGGAAATAATCCCCTCAGGACACAATCCAGGGAGAAATAACATCATGACCCTGAGTTATAAACAGGAAGAGATTTTCAGTGTACTGAAGGGGATTTAGTGAAGGGATCCCCATTAATGTTAATAGGAGGCAGAGGGATGAATCCCACGCACTGAAGTGGAAATTTAGCTCTTCACATGAAATGTTCTGAAAACCAGGCAGCTTGCAACTGCCTGTGCATCCGGCCAGAAGCAGGGATGAAAACAGTTAATTGCTTTCTGACGTTTGAGTTGAACTGAGGACACAATATAAACATAAGGCATCTGGAAATAATGCTCCTTTTAAGATATCTGGGAGGTAAGTGCCTACTTCACTGCACAGATATGGGATCCCTTGCTCTGCAGCTCTCTGGCAAAATATAACATGAGAGTCATTTAGGTTAGATGAGATTAACCTCAAATTTCATTGCCCATACAAACAAGACAATCTAAGTGCACTAACGTATACGCTAACCATTTTTATCAAAACATAAATGCTTCTGTCTGCAGGGCTTTTAAGCAAATTACAAGCCAAAATTAACATAAAGTGCAAAATGAGCTACTCTATTGTAAAGGTCTTGTGTTTTTTATATAATTTCTGAAGCTTTTTATGCTTTCTTATGTTTAGCAATGTAAACTATAAAACGTTCTGGTGTATTCATTCACTGCATTTTTTCGGGTGAAGTTTCTCTTTCTGTAACAGAAGAGCTGAAATATCAAAGGCGATGCTGGTCTACTGAAGTAAATGATGCATTTCTCACTGTTTTGGAAGACACTTGGGTTTCACTCACTTCCTGCTTGTGCCTCCAAAAGGAAGACAAACAATGGAAAACAAAAATTAAAGCCAGTGGAGGGAATCATGGCAGTGCACAACAAGTGGAGATCTGGCCCTATACATAGTTGTGTGAACGCACAGTTGTAAAATTTGCCACAAGCTCCAAGATTGCTTTTTTCTTTCTTGTGATTAGAGAGTACTACCTACTCCTACTGATGTCACCTGAGGAAAGAAGACAGGTTAAGTGCAAAATATATGCAAACTATTATGATTTACAAACTGGCTGGGTGGGTGAGTGGCTGATGAACTGGAGGGCAGGGCTGCCAGCCAGAGCAGCCTTGACAGGCCGGAGAAATGGGCTGATGGGAACCTCATGAAGTTCAGCGAAGTTATTCTGTTTGCTGATCATCTGTGGGACCACTTCTGGAGCAGCATGTCTAGTTTGGGCTCCCCAATACAAGAGAGGTATTGACAAATTTGAGAGTCCAGAGAAGAGTAAGTGACAGGAGCTGGAGCACACAACAAAAATATGAAGTTAAAGGACCCGGGCTTATTTAGCCTGAAAAAAATAAAACAAAGTGAGGATTTAACTACCATCTTCCACTATGTAAAGAGGGGTAGCAGAGGAGATGGGGCCAGGCTCCTCTCTGGTGCCCTACAAAGAACAAGCTGCCACAAAAATTCTGACTGAACACAAGGAAAACACTGTTCATGGGGAGGACTGTCAAATACTGGAATATCCTGCCAAGAGATTTTGTGCGATCACCATCTTTGCAGATTTTCAAAACTGGACTGGAGAAGGCTCTGAGCAACCTGATCTAGCTTTGACACTAACACTCTTTTGAGCAGGGTGTGCACTAGAGACCTCCAGAGCTCCCTTTTGACCTAAATTGCTCTCTTGATTTTACATGAAGTTTATAATACTGCTCAATTCCATAAACAATTCTGCAGAAGAAGAGCGATTATTATAATCGTATTAAAGGTCTAGCCTGAGCTAGGAGGGCACAAGAGGCCATTTTGTCTAGAACGGATAATATTCAGACAGAAAGAGGCTCAAACTCACATGCAGGGATTCTTCCTTATCTTTTAAATCACTTTGTACCTGTACTTCAGGATCATATTTCTAGTGCAAAGTAATATGTGTAACACCAAACTATTCTGTTTTGAAGGCGTTCAGGAAAAACTCAAAGGATTTACCTCGGATGCTTTTTCAAATATCATTTAGAAGGTTTGCTAAAGTGAAATTTCAGCATACAGGAAAGTCTATGCTATAGTTTCTATTCCTTGTTTCATTGACCTCTTCCTGGTGGGGAATTTGAAAGGTGAGGTGGTGTAGGTCTTGCTCTCTGTACCCCTCTGTAACCTGTCCCAGGTGTGCCAGGAATGGGAAGCCCAACGCTGATGTGGCCCAGCTGCGTAACCTTGGCTCAGACTTATGAGGAAATTACTCAGTTTGAGAAAGAGCTGTGAAAAGGTCTGTAAAGCAGACAGACATAAGGAAGATAAAATTGCAGACAGGTAAGAATTCTGAGACAGGATCATTAGTAGCTCAAGGATTGAATAAGGAAAGCGCTGTCATGGAAGGGTATAAAATACTAAAGGAAAAAAAAAAAAAAGGAGATGCTGGAAGATAATAACTCAGCAACAGCATCTATGCCATGCAGCAAAGCAGTTTAATCCTTCTCTTCCTGACTAATGCCTGCCTGGCCTACACACACTCTTTGAGTGTCTTATTGGGATGGGGTGCATAACAAGCCATGTGGTTTGTTAAATGTGGGCTATTTTTTGTGTGTGTTGGCTAAGCCATAATTATCTTATCCTTTAAAGCCCCGCTTGCACAGACTCTGCACAGGGCTAAACATGCTGGAATGAGTGGCCCAAAGAGGCACCATCACGAGTATGGTTTTGAGTTTTGCAGCAGTGTTTGGGTTTGAATTCGGGAGTTGGAAAAAAAGACCCTTTCAATTTGTCATCTTATTAGTCAACTTGATGCAAAAGCATGCAGGTTGTGTGGACAAAGCCCTTAGGAGTATTCATGGTATTATCACTGACAGCTTTCTATGTGGTTACTATGCCTGGGTGTTTTGTAATTAATGTCATTCCCAAATAGGCAATTGAAGACTAGCATTTCTCAAGGGGTTTCGATGCAAAGCCACTCTTCTTTTTACAAACTTTGTGCACTGAGCCATGAAACCAAGAGTAGCAGCATGGTTTTAGGCAATTTATGCATAGTTGATTGCAGTTTTAAAATTATTATTCTTAAGCAGAACTGCCTGCGTTCAGTTTATAGTAGTGGAACTCTTAGAACTAGAAAATATTTACAAAAAAGCAGTAGCAATGTCATTTCAATTACCAGAGGCTGAAAAACCCACCAATATCTACTGCAAGCTACCAGGGACCACCGCATTCTGTGCCAAGGGCAGCACGTCATCCTCCAGAGAAATGACTCTCCATACCTTCAACCATATTCCTTTTATGCTAGACATCTCTGACAACTGCTTGTTCTTTGTCAAGAAAGCAGCATTGCAAAAAGACTTCTGGCTGTTAGCTCTTTTACTCTATCTTATTTAACTTTCCAGATTTTTGGCTTCCGTACCCATTAGAGCTGTTGCAGTTAAGCAACTAGACAAGGAGTTCTCTTGAGAGATTTGTTTCACAAAACTTGGACAGGTTAAGCAAGGATGCTCTGACTTGTTAAGGAATTCTCCTGGCAATACTTCCCTTCTTCAGTGTGTCCTCAGACAGTCAAAATGATGGAGGCTTCACAAGAGCTGGCCTGACGTTAGTTACAGTTAAAGTCTCATCTGACCAAGCAGCTGGGACCCTCACTTAGTGGAGGGAGACACCTTTGCATGACAGCAGATGATGGTCATGAAAGAATCACAGGCTCAGGAAGTCCAAAAAAGCACAGAATTATTCTGGTTCCAAATCTCCTCAAAGAGGATACATTGCCACATCCATCAAACATAGCTGTTGGCATAATTGCCATACACCTACTATTTCCCCACTTCTCATTCCCCCCTTTTCATTCCCCTTCTCTGCAGCAGTGTGTTGCCAACGGAGGGGATCTAAACCCAAACCTAAATTCCTCAGTTGAAGTTGTCAAGCTGGCTTCTTATCACTGACTAATAGAGCCAGGTTTCATTATTGCTCTGAAAGATGCAAAGGGAGGAAATCGAGCAATTAAGGGAGCTTGTAAAGCCGTGTCAAGTTGCCGAGTGGTCTGTTTATTTTCCTATTGATCTTACCTTTCTTTCTTTGAGGAATAATGACCGTCTCATCAAATTCCTCAAGTTCCCCACATCGCACCGTGCCTTAACCTTTGTAATGCTAAGGATCTCAGATTTGCAATTCCGTGGTCTGTCTTTCACTCTGTAATCTTTCACCTAAACTGCTGTGGCAGTATTTTTTCCTGGTTGTTCTCCTGCTGTTATCCTTGTGCTGTTATTCTCATGCCCTTGCACCTCTAAACTCAGGTATCAGATTTCTCAAAGATGATGATTACCCTGGCATGACAATTGCCCTTTCTTCCCTGCTTTTTCCTACACCATGTTGTTGAAAATTTAGTTTACACGAAAGGAAAAACAAGGGGATAACATAGTGCATAATAGTAATTTATTATAGCCCATGTCAGCGGCATTGGAACTACATGAACTTTAAGATTCCTTCCAACTTAAACCATTCTATGATTCTATATCTCTGATAAGTATTATCCACTAATATACATGGACAGGGTTTAGCCAGTGACTTCCTTTCTGTGAAGATGTCCCAGAAACTAGCCTGAAGTCAGAGTTCACATTACAGGCTACTAAATGAAAGCCTGCTTTGAATTTATTTGACATATGTTGCTGGCATTTTTAATTTTTAAGGAAGCTACGGGGTATTGTGAAACACTTGAGACAGGAATGGTGTTTTCCCATGAGCTAGTTCAACATGAAATGTCACAGGCACTGAATGTGACCATAATTTTCTAAGTCACGGAGCTAGGGTACCAATCTCAGCATCGTTGGCTATCTATTTATCTGTTCATCTTAGGTTAAAAGCATTTTACATTTATAACCTTGGGTTTACAAATGCTGAAAAACTTCAGAGCATTTGAAATCTGAAATCCTTTCTGCAGTCATAATTTTTAGCATAAAGAACACCTTACTGTTACCTCATGGGCTGGCTGCGAGGAATCGGGCAACTGAGATGTTGCAGCTCACTCAGACATCTTCCTGTCTCTGCTGTGAGACACCACCACACACATGAACCTCCGCTCTCCCAGGACAGCTGCACTCCGTCAGCCACACAGGGTACTTACTCCTACTATATACTTGATATATAGAGACCATTGGGATAAAAAATGAACCCTGCTGAGGACATTTTGTCACAGCAGATAAATCAAGAGCAAGTTGAATGAGAGAGCTAGCTAGTCTAGTTACTTATAGTCCTAAAAAACGTTCCAGGCCAGGTGTTGACAAGAACAATGTCAGAGTGACCAGCTCATCACTGCAGCATACAAAGCTGGGTCTCTGGGCTCCCAGGGCTTCAGCCAAATGCATTTGCAGGAAGACTGTGGCTTGCAGACTTGAAGGTGCAGAGAAGAGCCTGGTGCAAACAGAAATGAGTCTCACTGAGAGTCAGAGAGTCACGAGGAAGGCGGGGGTAGATCAGGATGCCCATCTAGCCTTTCCCTGGGTCAGATCAGCCAAGATGGTATCATTCCTGACTAATATATATTTAACAGCATGGATCACATTTTGATACATTAGTATTTTCTGAACTTTGTTTTTTTAATAATTTGGAAAGGAATGACTTAACTCCACCTCAGTAGATCTAACGGAACAAGTGATGTCTCATAGATGGTTAAATGTGCTTGGCTGACAGAATTTTGGATGATCTCAAGGCACGGCCTGATGCCAGACAGGAGGAGGTTTAAAAAACTAAATAAAACAGATTTAAGTCTTGATATAAAGGCAGTAAATAAATCTCCCCCTGCAAATAAATTAAAAAAAAAAAAAGAAATCCCAAATGCAAACCCTTTGATTTATGTTGAAGTAAATGGTTTGGATTGACCTGCAAATATTATTTTTTCTGTGTAGCTTGAGCGGGGGGGGCATGTCTCTAGATATAATTTAAAAGAATAAATAAGTAAATAAATAAATAAAATTTTATCTTCTTTCAATCTCAGACTTTTCTAAATTTGTTACTCTGTTTCCAGAATGAAACATCTGTTATTTGTCCAGTAAAATTCCTGAGTACAAAATTTATATTCTGGGAAAGGAAATTTAGCCCAGAGTGGTCAACTCTTCCTCTAAAATGATATCTGTGATGAAGAGAGTTTGTACCAGAAATCTTGTTTGCTTTCCTGATTTTTTTCATTAATTGAAGCCTTATTTTCTTACAGTCATCCCTGGGTCAAGACAGCTACGCTACCATAGCCAAGATTTTTTGCAATTCTACATAATGAGACAGAATAAACCCAAAAAAACTTCTTTCATTTTGTATGCACACATACATTAAATGACAGATGCCCTGTTGCAATATGTAGAATTATCCCTTACCACACAAAATGGGCCAGATTCTCTGATCTGGTATCATCACTTTGCACTACATTGCAAACATAATCCAGACCTAAATCCTTGTTAGCTGACATGGTGAGGATAATCCCATTGCAAAGATAATCCTTTTGGACACAGACAAAGCCTTAGAGTTCTCCTGGGACTTCTTCCTTTGCCATAAGTATAGCAAAGAAAGAAGGGTATTGCTAAATGACAAGGAAAATAATTAGCGCCTTACCATGTCACGTCAGGCAAACCCTTACAACAGCTTGTAGCCTGCCTGTAATAGGATTGACAGAAGGACTTCCCCCAAATCTAGCAACGTATGTGCAAGGAGGTGCAGAGGATTGAGCTAGATAGAGTAAGGCTTCTCAACTGACTAATTATTTTCACTGTCTGGGAGTATCATGTTTAACCTGATTCTGAGTCTCTCCTGAGTCCCCACAGCCAGTCTACAAGGTAACAGTATGGTAACACTTATACCGAAAATGCAGTCTACAGTAAGGACTTCAGATTCCAGATGCTCTGAACTTTTTCAGTATTTGTAAACTCTAAGGAATAAATATGTATTATGGGATACTCAGAAAAAAAAAAAGAGAGACCTATCAAAAAGACTATGCATTCAATAATCTCTAAAAGATTTTGCCAGTGCTTGTTCAGGACGCTGTAACAGAGACCAAGAAATGGCAGGCAAAAATTATTAGGTACAATATATTGAATTAAAGAGGAAAATAAAGGGTAATGAGATAACGCCCAAAACCCAAGGCAGTGTCCTCGTACCCAGTCAGAAGACAGACAAGCCTGGAAAGAAAGAAAAGGCGGTCCAGGCTGGGTTGGCACCACCTCGGGTCGTGTTTGCTATCAGTGGAGCTAGGCTGAGCTTATCATAACAGCCCCCCAAAACAGCCCCCTCTCTTCCCAAAATGCAGGCAGTGTGGTGCCCCTGAGCTGCTAGTTGACATTAGCAGTAGGAAGATTAGAGGTCAATCCTATCTTTAGCTCTCTTACTATGCAAGATGATGCAAGGCCCTTGGAGAGCAGAGGTTCATTAGTAGAGAAATAATGAGTTAGATATGGAAATTGGATTCTTGGGATGCAAATTCCTCTGTATTTTCTTTTTGGAGATGGACAAACTTGTGGGTAGGAGACCAGAATGGTGTTGCAAGAGTCCAGCTCTCCCTACAGGCTTTGTGTGAGCTCAAGCAAGTCACCCAGTCTGTCTGCTTGCCAGTTCTTTTATCTGTAGCACAGCAAGACTAATCCTTTGTTTTCCACATCCCATGAGCATGCATTGTTCCATTTTTGGAAACAAAAACTATCCTAACTCTGAGCCGCACTGTACACAAAGACATTTTGTTTTTATTTATTGACAGCCAAATAATAGCAATAATAACAACTGACTGGACACCCCGGGATGAGTTTTAAAGCAGATAAGGAGAAAACACTTAAACCATTTTTCAGTTTAGGTTGTAATATGATCCCATCATAAACTGACACATCAGTTCTCCCTAGCATGGAAGAAGAAAAATATAATGCAAAAGATATTCATAATCCAAAAGATCCTCCTGGGCCAAGGACTTCAGTAGTATGGAGAATTATTTAGGTGTTCATAGCAACTGTAGTTTACGGAGAGCATCTGACAGGTATGCCTGTGGCCTCCTTGACTATATGGAAAAACTTATCAACCTGTCTAACACATGAGATTCCTTTACACTTGCACAAAACACGTGAGGTTGTTCTCTTAAAACACAACTGAATAATGTTCACATGGGTCTTGGCTCCCACTAACGTTAATCAAAGCTTTGCATTCAGTGCCCCACATACCTATTATCTGAACATGTACAGACAACACATGCTCTGGGCATATACCATTGCTAAGCTCATTCTCCTATTTGGGGAGATACTAAAAGCAGTGTGCATGGGTGTTGCTGCTCAGACAGGCCATGGGAAGACAGCAGCAGTGCTCCTGCGTGTGCAGCATCTGAACACTGCTGTCAGTGGGCACTTCACCAGGGGGGCTTGTGCAGAGCCCTGCAAAAAAACCCTGTAAATAACCTGCCTGTGGTGTGGGAACAAGAATGCCCCTTGTTGTAAGAGTAATTTCATTCATTAACTGAATTTTTAAGCATTAAAACTATGGGCTGTTCCCCATTTTCTCATGTAACTACAGTTGAAACTAGTTGAACTAAAAAGTAGTTTTAACTAAAGCTGAAAGCATCTCAGACAATATTTTCAGAGACGCTGTGGCAATATGTCTGAGCTGCCGCATGCATTACAGCAAATGGCTGAGCTGAAAAAAAACTGAGGAATTGTTATATGAAGCCCATATACTACATGATCCATGCTGACAGGCAAAATCCAGCTATATTTTGTGCCAACACCAAGTGCCTGTTTAGGAAAACCCAGCGCAGTACACATTGCAAAACCTTTGCTGGTGCTGGATCACTTTGGTTGCCACAGAGATGGTTTTTTTTTCCACTTATATGAGGAATTTGCTGCCCTGTGCTACCACCTCATTTTCTTTAGACATTTATAGAGCTTCATAAGGTCAGCACACCTGTGACATTTGAAGAGTTTCTGCTTATGTGTTTTTTTCCTGGAGAGATATCTGCGAGTGAAACAGTGGACTGAAATACCGCTTTTGCTCTTTACCTCTACACCGAGGCGTAGGAGTGATCTTAGTAATTTGTCCTTCATTTTCACATGTGTAAGTACGTGTTATCAGATAAAGCAGGGAGATTACTGAGAAATGTAGCTTGTATGATAAACATTCAGCTTTAGCCAAATAACAAAAAAAATTAAAATCAACATCTTAGTTTTGCATTTCTGAAACTAAGACTGAGGTGCCATTGCCTTAGCATATGTACCTAGACTCATCTTAAAATGGCTTGAATATTCCACTTGGCCCCCACAGAGCAGCCTGGGACCCATCTCCCAGCTCTGTGTAAATAGTTCAGCTACCCTAAGACAGATCAAATGGCGTTAAACGCTTACGTTTACACATCTGCATCCCGTCTTCAACGTTTTTCTTTTAAGGACCATGACTTTGATGCCATGCACTAAAATAAGGGAAATGAGGTGTCACTGTCATTTTCTCCTTCGACAGCCCCCCGAATCCAGTTTGGTGAGCCAAGGCACTGGTCAGAGACATGAGAGATCCAGATTCAAATCCCCATTCTGCTTGGTTTGCAGCAGGGATTGCAACCCTCCCCAAAGATGCCTAAACTGTCAGGTAAATGCGGAGTATCTCCTGTTATACTTCATGTAAAATGAATATTCATACCAACAGGGATGCAAACCTACATTTTGCAGCAAGGTCCTTAATTAAATTACCACTGAGTTTTTCTTCTTCCTTCTAGCTCAAAGAATATTTAGCAATGTGAAGTGTAACAGCTATAAGTGAAGTGCCTTATCCCGCAAGAATGTCTTAATGTTTGCAAATGTTTCATTTGAGTGGCCAAATCAGAAATTCAAACAATTCCACAGCTCAGATGTTATTGCTCTCTCAGATTATTTGTGGTCTGCTAAGGAAAAGGCAGTAACAATGGCTGATTATGGAAAAGCCCATCACATAACATAGGCAAAACATTCAGTGTAGAGCTCTTCTGTGAGCAAGTGCACTCAGCACCCCCATAAAATTATGAGGAGCATATTAGGAAGGAAAACAATTTTCTATGTCTAAATATTTATTCAGTTTTTAGTATTCTGTAGCAAAAGAAAAGTCAACAAACCCTTCTGTTCTTTTCTATGTCCTTTCCTGAATGAGACCTTTTGAATACAATTTTTTGGCACAGTTGGTCTTACTACCCGCAGCCAATGGAAGATGTCCCCCTAAGCAAATATTTTACTATATTCAATGGGAGTAGCATAGTCTGCATTCATCTTTAAAATAACTAAACGGATGGCCTGGGATAGCTAGAGAATGGATTCTCAAGGGCTTGTGGACTACATTTAACACCAAGATGTCGACTTTTCTAGTCTAAGGTTTTCTAGGTTTCTCTGAGTGATTCTATGTTGGTGTTTCACGAGACATACACTGTTGTGCTTTGGTTCACATTGCTGAAGTGTCATCAGAGTGCATGAACTAGATTATTCTTGGATTAAAGTAAACTACAAGATGCGTGCCAGGAGCACTCCAGCTCCTCACTGGCATGCAGTCCACCAGAGCAAGCAAGTTCTAGTCCAAAATAAACTCCCCTGAAAGGCATCTCTCAGGTCTGCACAAACATCTGCTTTTGTCTGCAGATCTGCTCCTATTCAGTTGTACGTACAGTGCAAATGTAGCCTCTGCGTCTTACCTGTGAAACAGCACATCCTTACTGTGGAGTGAGCAGTCACAGTGGCGAGGACAGGGAAGATGAATGGTTGGGGAAAGGACACTTGGTGTCACAGGGTGGGAAGAGGCAACAACTCCCCAGCGCCCCTAAGGAGGAATGGTGGGACCCCTTGTGCACAGGGTGAGTGCTTCCTTACCTGCCAAAACTTGCTGTGCATTCAAGACACCTCCAGGAACAGCTGAGTCAGGAGCTGGCCGCTCCTCACAGGACTCAAGGAAGCCCAAAAGAGTGGGGAGGCACTGCCTGCCTCACTGAGAGGGACACAGATGGTTTTGAGAGCAGTAGGAAACGCTGATAGATGTGATGTCTGGGACAGGGTACAGCTCCCTGCGCCAGCTCTGTACATTACAAGAGCTGGGTACACCAGACAGGGCTTCCTGAGGTTACATGGGTTGTTTTGTTTTTTTTTTCCATAGAATCATTTAGGTTGGAAAAGACCCTTGGGATCATCGAGTCCAACCATCATCTCCACTCTACAAAGTTCTCCCCTACACCATATCCCTTAACACTACATCTAAATGAGTCTTAAACACATCCAGGGATGGTGACTCCACCACCTCCCTGGGCAGCCTATTCCAGTGTCTGACCGCTCTTTCTGTGAAGAATTTTTTCCTAATGTCCAGCCTAAACCTACCCTGCTGCAGCTTGAAGCCATTCCCTCTTGTTCTATCGCTAATTACCTGTGAGAAGAGACCAGCACCAACCTCTCTACAATGGCCTTTCAAGTAGTTGTAGAGAGTGATGAGGTCTCCCCTCAGCCTCCTCTTCCTCAAACTAAACAGTCCCAGCTCCTTCAATCGCTCCTCATCAGATTTATTCTCCAGGCCCTTCACCAGCTTCGTTGCCCTCCTCTGCACTCGCTCCAGCACCTCGATATCTCTCTTATATTGGGGTGCCCAGAACTGGACACAATACTCAAGGTGTGGCCTCACCAGTGCTGAGTACAGGGGGACAATCACCTCCCTCCTTCTGCTGGTCACACTATTTTGATGGCATTGGCCCTCTTGGCCACCTGGGCACACTGCTGGCTCATGTTCAGCCGCTTGTCAATTAGAACCCCCAGGTCCTTTTCTGCCAGGCAGCTCTCCAGCCACACTGCCCCAAGCCTGTAGCGATGCATGGGGTTGTTGTGGCCCAGGTGCAGGTTGGGGGTCAACGGGATGAATGGTTGCAGTGTTTGGTCAAAAGATCTGCAAAGGCCCCTCAGAGCAGCATCAGCCCTGGAAGTTCTGGAAGACACAACCGGATGGCTTGGAAGGGCCCTACTGATGTCCTGCTTGGATGGCAGGTTTCCCCTTACCAGCCTTCCCACTGGCCTCCAGACAACCCAGCCCAGCAGCTCAGTGGCAGCCCAATGGCTGTCAGCAGGCACTGCTCTTCTGAGTCCTCGTCCAGCCCCTCGCCCCCGTGTCTAAGCACAGCACTACTCAAGAAGCCTACCGCTCAGGCCTATTGCTTACAGACAGCATAAAAGAGGCAGGTATCCTATCCGGGGGCAAGTTTCAATAGCTTTTTCTGTTTCAAACCACATTTCAGCTCTGCAGAGTGTCATTTTCTCTCTCAAGTTCCCACAGCTGTCGCCAAGGGCAAGCCAAAGACCCTTCATGACCTTACAAACCCAGTTTACCATCTTCTGCATGCCTACTTTCTAAATAGCTGCGAATTCCTTAATTTGGGCCTAGACTGAAAGCCAGGCTCTGCTTCCTTTTCATACACAAATGTATGGCAGCAGGTATGCATGAACTGCCAGCTGCATCAGCCGAGAACACCCCTCCCATTCCGTTCGTCCTGCGCCCTCCCTTCTGTCACCACTGCCCATCACGGTGCTGTCACCCCTGCAGAGTGCACCTCGGAGTGCAGTCAGGTGCGGGCGCATCCAGCTGACAGTGAATTCAGTTCTGACTTTTGGAGACATACGTGTACACGGCAGTAAAACTAGGTTTTTAAAGGCAAACTCTTCTGCATACAGTCTTTTGCATGGGTTTTATGCTGAAGTAGGAGACACACTCCCTTCAAAACACTTCCCCTATTTGCTGCCTTCATTTAAGGGCAAAGGAACAAAGCAGGAGACCACTACCATGTGGCAAAATTAAACTGCTTTTCTAGTTTTCCTCTTTGTTCCCCCATAAGGGAGGATGGAGCCTGCAGCTTCTCAGATAAGGAAAATCATGTATTTATTTTATTGTGTAGTATACATTAACTTTGAGCAAATGTCCTCATCTTTACTGGCAATGGAGAAAATCAGATAACTTTATTGCTTCTGTTTATAACGGCTCCTTTTATCAGCTGAAAGAAATATACCCATCTACTATGCATTTTTTTGTCCTGATGTTAGCTGCCAGCCAGATAGCAACTGCTCACTGATGGGCAGATTTAGATGTAGGAGGAATCTTTATTTAGACATAGGGAAGCCTCAAAGTAGGAGGACAGTAGATAACTATCCAAATACTTTAGCTAAATAGAAGACTTCTGAAATAGCAGGCATCCAATATTTTTAGCTGTCAGTGGGAATTCAGTAGGTTGAAAAATGTGTCCAGTAACAAATTTCTTCTATAAACTAAAGAGCAATCTTGCAGGGAGCTATTGTGGAATTGAAAAAAGTTATGCCTAATCACATTTTTTCTACTCATCTGGGAAATTACAGCAGACACCTACAGAAAAACCTGCAAAAAGATATGTATCCTAATTACAGATTATTTCAACTCAATCCAGGAAAGTTCCATGCATTTTTTTTTTAATTTAATGTATACATTAATTAATTAACAAACAAAAGGAAAGGACTAAGCATCAGAATCACTTGGCTCTTTGTAATCAGTGTCTGACTGCGTGGTGCCAATTGCGTGGTGTTAGCTGCAATCTGCCGCTGACAGATGTATTCAGGGTTGGAAGCTGTTACTTAACCTAGAGGCAGTGACAGTGTTTGGGTAATTCTGATGTTATCCTGAGAGGATTAGGATACAAACACAAATTTAAACTCTCTTCTCCAATGCGTATTTGAAGATGATGTACATTTGCAGGGGACCGGCTGTCACAAAACTAATTTGGCCTATGTTTTTATTTGAACATATGTGGTTTCTCAAAGGAAGTGGATTGTAGGCAGAGATGAAAGCAATTCTGTGCCTCTGATCTCTGGGATGTCACTTCCAAACGAGATCACCTTCACTGCACATCTTCCTTTTCTGGCACTAATCTGGAGAAACTTAGGGAACTACAAACACACTCTTTTATTTTCAGAGTTTTAAAAAATTAGACTAGATACTCATTCATCTCTTTTTCTTCAACATATAATGCTCAACAATAATGAGCTTTGTTGTTTTCAGGGTAATGTAATTTCCTGAGAACTGAAGTAAACGATATTTTCTGAAGACAGACTCAATGATATTGCCAAAAAGCTTCTGTTTCCTCCTCGAATCCACCGCAACACAAAATGCATCTAGAAGCCCTTTGAACTCCTTTTACTGTCCCCAAAGAAAAATAGCAATGCAAGGAAGCTATACTTTAAGTAGTAAGTCAGAGGACAAATGTAAAAGCTAGACTTGTATTTTTATACATGGTACATCATGAAATCCTTATACACTGAAAACAGTGAATCTGAGATCAAGCTTTTCCACATCAGAAAAGCCAAAAGACCTACTGCTGCTCTTATGAGATATATGACAAAATTGTCATTTTCTATTTCATCTTCTGTTTGTTGGTACATTTTAATAAGAAACACCACAGTAAGATCCACCTTTCAAATGACAAATTGAGATGGAAAATATCGCCTCTGTTGCTATGTTGGTATTTCAGTAGATATACTAATTGTTAAGTGTGTGATTTATTACACCTAGCGAATGTATTGTGATAGTTTCATGCATCTAATCTTCCCAGATCATCAAGAGGGAGGGGGAAAATGTTCTCTTAATAAGAAGATAAGGAAAAAAGATACGATACTAAACCTCTCTGATTGAGTTGCTTACCCCTTAGTTATTTGGCTGTTAAAAATTAATATATGTTACTTATATAGCATACTAAAAATGTTAAATAACGCCAAGCATTTCCACACTTCCAGACTGTGGACAAAAATTTTAGAAAACAGGGAGCTTACTAGAATGGTAGGTTTTCCTGTTGTTTCAATTTTATTTTAATAAGTTATTCATTTTCCAAATAAAACAAAGAGACAGCATTTCTCACAAGCATTTGCTGTAAAACACAGATCTGCTGAAAAGAAAGGTATTAGCAAACGGCATCTAAACTACATGCTATTCCTCCAAGTCAAGTCATCATTAGGCACCACTTGCCATTAGGAAAAAAAAAGTGTTCTTAAGGGTTTGAGGAAACACGAACAACAGCTTGAGTGTAAAGAGCTGTTCAGTATTTACTGAGCTTTGAAAATGCTCTGATTTTACTACTCCATGTTCTGCCTTGAAATGTTATTTCTGTATGTTAGGCATAAATACTGATTATATAGTTCCACTGAGGACTGTAACTACAGAATGCCAAACTGGAAGTGCGAGAGGATTTGGGGCTTAAGCTTACGTGTTTAAATGAATTATGAAAACAGCTACTTTTTTTTTCCTTCCTCAGCACTCTCTCTTTATTTCCAGCTGAAATAAACTGTTATTTTTGCATCTTATTGTAAGGTTGTTTTCATAGCTTTTGAATTGCTTGTCCTTGGAGTCTGCTGCAATTTTTTAATAACAATTCACATTAAAAACTTGTTATATTTTCTCTCTACAACACTCTTGTGGCTATCCAGCCTTCATGCATTACACCACAGAAAAACAATGGAAGATATAAGTGTGAAAATAACATTTTTTAAAATAATCTATATATTTGTTCCCTTTTTTCTTATTCAAGTTGCCACATTTCTAGGTTTGACAGTTTCAAGTTTCTTTCTGCAATGATGAAAATTAAAAAATGAGAACCAAGATTCTGGGGCTTTGAGACAAAGACCAATCATAGAATCATAGATTTGTCTAGGTTGGAAGGGACCTTTCAGAACATTGAGTCCAACCGTATGTCAGGAAAGTTAGCAACATTGCTTACAAGTACACTAGAAGAAATCCACATGGAGGACCTTTTCTTTGTGAGGATGACCTCTGAATTTCTAGGGAATTTTTTAAGCCTGCACAGACCCCACTAGAGTTGATAGGCTCCTGTTCAGACAGAAACCTTCAGCCTTGTAGGTCATTTCCAGAATCAGATTTGTACCATCAGTTTGAGTCTGTACAAAACTGCAGGAAGAATATTTCTGCTAGTATACTGGGATTAAATAATGAACCAGAAAACATGTATTAAACTTTATTATTGTAATGCTGACTTTTAGAAGGTTTACCTTTAAACAATTTAGCTAGTCAGTTGTAAATTTTTTCTCATGGCACTGCCTGAAGAGAAAATCTACACTTTGAAAGAAGTCCAGTTGGCAGAGGAAGAGTTACAAAGTTAAAGGTGGTGTCGCAGTAGGGATATATTAATTGTTAGGTTCTGTGATAAAAGGTTATCTGCAAACCCACAAAAGAGCACACTGAGGAAGCCTGAATAACATCCTGCTCCAGCTGCTCCCAGGCCCATCACATGAGCCATCAACCCATGAAAGGCCCATCTCCACAAGCCCAGAGTAGCACCGGGCCACAAAGACAGGGGGAAACCCAAATTAAAGACTTAAGAGGAAGGGACGCTCTGTTCCACACCCTTCTCAGGGCTGCCCAGGGAAGGGTCTCAGCCCCACACCCAGGAGTGAAACCCAGCAGGGGGAGTCAGCTCTAAAGCATCTTCTGGACTGAGGGAGGTTGCTGTCTAGGGGTGTGGGACACATGATGGGATGCAAGAGCAGAGCATTTTGAGATTGCACAAGACTAAAGGGGTGTTTAAGGAAGTAACCAAAAGTGGAGGAAGGGGTGGATTTAGGTGATTTGGAGAGAAACAAGTGTGGAAAAATAGAGAGATAAGACATAAAAGAGGCTGGTCATCTGTAAGTAGTTGGCTGGTTGGTATCCTTGTCTAGCCATGCCATCTGCGTGTATGGGGGTCTGAGCTTAGCAACTGGAGTGAGTGTGGCTGTGTGTGTAAGCATGTGATGGCTAGTGAGGATCAAGCCCAACTAGCCAGTGAGCAGATTGCCTGGAAGCCAGGGCAAAATCAGGGGTGCGCTAGACGGTGGGGGTCCAGTATCCAGGGAGCTGGATCCAGCTGGCAGAGGGATGGCAGGGTCTGGGGTGTCTAGGGGTGAGTCTCATGTCTCTGTGGGTGTGCTCTGTGTGGGTCTGTACCAGCCACCAGAGGGTGGCTGTGGCCTTGGGGACTCATATATCCAGGAGCCAGGAACTGGGGAGACTGGGATCCAGAGACAGCTACTGGGCAAACTGAGTGTCTGAGCCCAGTTGTTAGAGGGTTGTACTTTGTACGTGTGTGTAAATGTTCCTACTGGACTGGATCTCCATCCTGCTCAGCCAGAGAGGGGGGCAGAATCGGGCTGTTGGTGCTGCCTGTGTGTGTTCTGATGGTGCTGCCTGTGTGTGCTGCCACGTGTGTGTTCTGTGATCTGCGTGGCCGGCCATGTGTATGCGTGTATGTATGGTGGTGTGTGTAGATGATCTGTGCGCATGTGCCTATTGGGCACGCATCTTCAGCCTCACTACTGGTTGGTCCTGGGGCATGGAGCAACTGCAGCCTTATCTCTCTCAGGCTATCAGATCCAGTGCATTATGATTTTCTCCTAAATTTATGTACCACTGCATACAGGCACAAAAATCAAGCCCATTCCCCCTTCATTATTAAACAGACAAAAATTGGACTAATCGAAAAAAGAAAAAGATACTAAAACTTAGTTTTCAGTTGTGCTTTAAGCTGTCCAATGAAACTGTTGCCTGATTAGCTCCAGATGAAGTGTTTAAAGTTCATGAGTGAAAATTAAATATGATACCTTTAAAAGGAAATTAATTGCAACGTTTCAGAAGGACACTATCAGTCTTTATACAAAACATACCCAGAATCTTTGTGGCACATGCCTGGGCTGCCTGCAGCCTCAATGCAGCTCTCCCCTCCTCGTGTACATCTGCTGCAAGGTGCCTGGGTGGCACAGTAGAGGTCTCCAACTCACCAGCTGGGGCTCAGGAGTGCAAAATTCCCTGTGTAGCCAGCCAAGCCTTTTTCACTTCAAGCCCCATTAGTCTGCTCTGCCTCTTGTTAGCTCAGATCACTGCAGTAATGAAGCATAAAGAATACTCCTCTACTGCCATGCAGTGTCTGACAACGAATGGCCAAAGGAAAGATTTTTCCTAGGTTTGCCCCAGCAGCATCTGCTGGTTGCACTCTGGGTGCCCAGGGAGGCTTTGTTTGCCAAAAAGAAAAGAGAATAGAAGAAAAGGAGAGGCAGTATCTTCTTCTAACTGCTGGTAGGTGAGGGAGGTCTGTATTACAGCAGAAGTTTCCGCCAGTACTAAATTCTCTCTTAAGAAACTCAGAAAAGACTCCATATTCTCTATTTATGAGCTAGCAAAAGAAAAAGAAAACCTGCACAGGACTTCTCATTAATCTGTATAAAAATATATTGAGCATAGAATCATAGAAGAGAATCATAGAATAGTTTGGGTTGAAAGGGACCTTTAAAGACCATCCAGTCTACCCGCCCTGCAACAAGCAGGCACATCTTCAACTAGATCCGGTTGCTCAGAGACCCATCCAGTCTGACGTGAAATATCTCCAGGGATGGGGCACCTACCACCTCGCTGAGCAACCTCTTCAGTGTTTCACCATCCAGTTTTTGTAAAAAATTTCTTCCTAGTATCTAGTCTGAATCTCCCCTCTTTCAGTTTAAAACCATTACCCCTCATCCTATCACTACACTCCCTGATAAAGAGTCCCTCTCCGTCTTTCCTGTAGGCCCCCCTTAGGTAATGGACGGCCGCTATATGGTCTCCCCGGAGCCTTCTCATCTCCAGGCTGAACAACCCCAACTCTCTCAGCCTGTCTTCATAGGAGAGGTGCTCCAGCCTTCTGGTCATCTTTGTGGCCCTCCTCTGGACCCGCTCCAACAGGTCCATGTCTTTCCTGTGCTGAGGGCTCCAGAGCTGGACACAGTACTCGGGATGGGGTTTCACCAGAGCAGAGTAGAGCATGGTAGCATACAGCCTATTTTACAAATACAGAAAATGAGGCAGTGCTTATGTAATTCCCCTGTAACTGCAAATTGCTGTAAGCTAAACAGAGAAAAGGAAGAGGAATAAAAGGATAATCTACACATAGAATTAATCACAGATAATTGCCCAAAGGCTTAAGACTCATTATAGTGCAAAATATTTTTTTATTATTATTTTGATTCAGGCCAAATGCAGACCCTACCTGATAACATGTATTATTTCACTGTTTCACATTCTTAACCACTGTTTGTTTTTTGTTGTTTTGGACGGAAATTAAGACAATAAATAATGATGGGGTTTCACAACAATGCCTGCAAAATATTTTCATTAACGTAGGATCCTTTTGTTATGAAATACCGTACAACATGATGTAATATGGTAGGCAACAGGCCAAGGTACGGAAAAGACTGGTGGGAAAGCAACAATCCCGATATGTAACTGCATTAATCTTCCTCATAAAGACAATAAAATGGCATTCCTGTACAGTTGAGAGAAACTACAAATGTCTGTGTGCAACTTAAGGAAGCTTGAATCAGTAGAAGCATGCAAAAGGCAAGTCCATCACATATTTCTTCCTGTTGTAAATATTCAGTCCAAATTTTATATAAACCCAAGTGAAGTTCTCACTTGAATTCTGCCTGCTCTTCTTTTTTTTGTTGAGTCACTGAGCCAGCAAGCCAAAAAAACTCTACTGCATTTGCAGAATGCCCATGCTTGATATGTGGGATAAGAGGAGTCCTTGTTTGTCCATGGAGCTGAACAGCAGCTGGAAAATATCACTTTCAAAATTTTAGGCTCACAGTGGTAACATGCTAGTGGCCCGAGGGAACGACAGGCCAGCAGAGTATGAGAAATTGTGTACTTCAGATCTTAATGTACACCTTTCGTTTGAATAATTCTTCAGCCGATTCAGTGATTTTTTAACACTTTCAAAATTTTCACTGAGTTTGGCTCTGCTTTTAGCCACCTGCTAGTGTGACAGAATCTGTTGTTTCATCTGCATTAGTGCATACAAGCTCCCAGAATTCTGAGAAATACCACTTGCCATTTCAAAAGCTATGATTTCCAGCATGAGTTTGTCTCCACTCTTTTTCAGCAACTTTGAAATATCAAGATCATAATCGGCTCAGAAATAAAAGCAGCTGAATAAATTTGCAACTAATCTTTCTAGTTATTTTTGGTTTATTTCTTGTAATGTTCTTGTATTGAAATCCTGTTCAGCAAGATATCATCAGTTGCTTAACTTTTACAATAGGATCAGGCTTCTTTCTTCGGGAGGTTATTGGAAATTTAGGATGCTACTTGTCTTCTTTTGATGAACATCAACTTCTTTAGATTTTGAGAATGTTAGTTCCTGTCTCAAGTACTTTTCAGTTAGGGAATCCAGACTATGAAAATCAAAAGAACCATGGCCAGCAAGTGGAGGGAGGTGAGTCTGCCTCTCTACTCTGCTCTTGTGAGACCCCACCTGGAGTACTGCGTCCAAGTCTGGAGTCCTCAACACAAGAAAGACAAGGACCTGTTGGAACAGGTCCAGAGGAGGGCCACGAAGATGATCAGAGGGCTGGAGCACCTCTCCTATGAAGACAGGCTGAGAGAGTTGGGGTTGTTCAGGCTGGAGAAGAGAAGGCACCAGGGAGACGTTACAGCAGCCTTCCAGTACCTAAAGGGAGCCTACAGCAAGGATGGGGAGGGACTCTTTATCAGGGACCATAATGATAGGACAAGGGGTAATGGTTTCAAACTGGAAGAGGGGAGATTTAGATTAGGTATCAGGAAGAAATTCTTTACTGTGAGGGTGATGAGACACTGGAACAGGCTGCCCAGAGAAGCTGTGGATGCCCCATCCCTGGAAGTGTTCAAGGCCAGGCTGGATGGGGCTTTGAGCAGCCTGGTCTAGTGGGAGGTGTCCCTGCCCATGGTGGGGGGGTTGGAAGTAGATGATCTTTAAGGTCCCTTCCAACCCAAACCATTCTGTGATTCTGTGATTCTGTAAAACTTCCATATATCCCCAGTCAGATGCAGCTTGTCCCTAAATGCTATGCAACACTAAACCAGCTCATATCAGCTGATATCACTGATATCAGCATGATGGAGCAACCAAAATTGCTGAACCTGGATGAGCACATCCACTTTCCAAAGTGATTTACATGGAAAGGCATGACATGCTTGGTAAAACAGAAACATTAAATTAGTTGCTGGAAACAGTTTTTTTAAAAATTATTTTTCTTTTTTTTTTGTTTTGCTTTGCATTCTTTTCAGTAAAGCATAGTTTAAACTATTTTGTTTTAACACCTTGGAATTCTTCATGTTCTTTGCACCCCCCTCTATCACTACTCTGTCAGCAGAACTTGTGCAGGCTTGAAAGACAGAAACACAGACAACACTGTCTGGAAAATGGAAATTTTAACCTGGCCTCTGGGTTTTGCAACATCCTTTTTGTTCCCTTCCCCCCCCCTTTCTTTTTCTTCTTTTCTTTGAAGAACATAAAATTAAGGAATAGTCTAGACTGCATCACTGGGAGGAAATGGAGTAACTTAAGCATAATGCAGTGATAATGTGAGATAACTGCTGTTTTCATGATTCTGCTAAGTAAAAATCCTCTGTCAAAAGATGCACTAACAAAGAAATGATTGAAGTTTGACTACCAGGCATGACAGACAAGTCAGAGACAACTCAGGCTTCGGATCTTCAACAGCGTCTGGCTTTTCAAGGTGAAAGAACAGCCTGGAGTCAGACGGGGATGGGAGGAAGGAAGAGGGGATAAAAGTCAGTGGGGAGACTTGGAGACAGTCTCAGACAAATGGCAAGGCAATCTCAGATGTTCTCTGATATGAAAGCACTGCCACACAGAGTGATGAAAACAAGTAGCAAAATTTATGAGAGAAAGAAAGAAAGAGTTTGCTATGCTTCAGAAAGTTGCAGGTGGGAAAGGGGGAGAGCAGGGAGAGGGGAACAGACAGAGATAGAGAAAGAAAATCCAAAACACAGACAAATGGGCCTCTTGGGGAGTGGTTTTGCAGCCAGGGAAGGAAGGAAATAGGTTCCCTGGCAGGCCAGTCTTTAGCCCTGTCAGCAGCAGCCGGCTGGGCATCCGTTCTCCAGGTGCCCCATAGGATGTCATTTCTTCCCCCAGAGTTAGAGAGTTTAAAAAGCTATTCCTTTTCACACCTGTCCTCCTGTTTCCCTAAATTAACAAAAAAAAGCAGGGAGGCTATATTTCTTCTGCTAGAGAGAGACCTTCCCTTACAGCTGTTTCTTCTTTGTAACAGAGGTGATCGTACTGTATTACCTACAAAACACTGCTCATGCCTATGCTAAAGGTAACGTTTATTATGCTCACGACTTCTGTTTTTACCTGCCTCTTGTTCCTTGCTTTCCTAAATTGTTTCAGTTTCCTCTAAGATTTTCAGTAAGGCCTCTGAAAGGCCCAAATATTGATGTCCCACACATGAATAAGAGATTTTTCCAGTTAATGGGAGTGGAGTAAGGGGACCTGCCTGCTAACTATGCCTGTGGATAGCATTACTGCTGCGGGTACCTGAATACTAATCTTTCAGCACTGAGCAGTAATGACCTAAAGCATAAAATGTTAAAAAAAAAGGGAAAAAAAAAATAAGAAGTCTACTGGTCTTTGAAAGATGCTACACACCATGGAAAGGAAAAGGCAAAAAGACAGTTTTCTGCTTTGCAGTTCACCTTTAAAGTATTTTGGCTGCAGATTGTGCTTGATCTCCAGCTGCTCTCTTGACATGTCATGGAAGTTACTTGTAATCCAACTGTCCTTAGAGGCAATCATGATTTTTTCCCGAAAATCATAGGTCTCCCTTGTGCACTGAATGCCTCTATAGCATTCCCCATTGTATGACAGGTCTGCAATTATCATTCTTGCAAACTATTATTTAAAAAGCTCCAGCTTGCTTCTGAAGCTGTTAAAAGGTATGAATTATAGGACCTGCAGCAAGAGTGCGCCAGAGAACATTTCTGTCAGTGTGCAGACAACTCTGAATCCTGTGTCAGCTCAATGGAAATGCTCATACATTGCTCTGCAGTCAAATGATGTGCTTGCCTCTTGATTTACAATTTACTATTTAAGATTTTTATTTTCCAATCAGTTTTGCCTTTTAAAATTTTGACCTGGCAGTACAAGAATTCAGGACAACAGAATAGGGAGAAATACATTTGACTTTCTTTTTCTCTTGTGAGGGATACAGGAAGACACAAAGGAGAATGACTCCAACTCGTGAAAACTTAGTTCAAGGAAGACACTGCAAAAGAAGAAGAAATTGATCTTTGAGATGAAAAAGTGAAAAGTAATTTTCAGGCATGGAATAAATCTATATGATCCACCCTAGGACACAACTGTGCTGTTAACGTAAAGAATTCTCTTAGGACAACTCATGTTCCTCAGAAAAGAAAAACAGACGAGGCAAAGGTACAAAAGCAATTACTTGGCATGAAGAAATATCAAAAACAAGGAGAATACTGAAGAAGGGTAATGTCAACAATATCTCATTGCAATAAAAAGTAAGAAAGAAATCTTGAAGATTTGAAAAAGAGAAAGAAGTCATCAGAAAGCAAGTAGCACTTGAAGATACCATTCAGATTCAAAAGTCTGGGTTCCTCATCACCTCTGTTCTTTTCGTTCCCTCTACTAGAATTACGAACCACATTGTCGACCCAAAGGCCGAAGAATCTCCCCTTAGGAAATACACACGCTCCCTGTTGCCAACAAGTAGCTGCACCCACGAGAAGCTCAAAGACTTAGATGCCCAAAGCCCTTGCTTGATCCTCTATGACACGTTTGGGATTAGTTCAGAAAGGCAGTAGAAAGCTTTATACGTGGGTTTGCAGATGACCCCATAAAATTTCGTGCTCTTATCCCAAAATTATTCTCTAAAATTTAGCTGAAAATAAGGTTGAACCAGTGTACAACTAAAACATGCAGAAGGAAAATTACTTTTCCTTTTGTAATGCCCAGTTACACAAAGCATATGAATAACTAAAGAGCACTCAGGCAGACACACGGCTGTAAAGTAGGAGCTGGAAAGATCTATTGACCCCATCTGACATGCTTTGCAAAGCACAACTCCAGCTGAGCCTAGTGGTGCCATTCAAAGGCGGCTGATAAGAGGTAACACTATGTCCTGAGGGGCCCACACTTTGTGAACATAGACAGTGATTATGCTGAAATAATTAACACCTCTAATCAAGCAGAGAAGATGCAAGGTTCAAAACACTGATTTTATTCTTTTTATTTAAGAGAAAGAAGCCGATCTTTTATCCTAAACACTGTATCAGCCCTATGTTCACACTGCTACAAGTCACAAAGCTCTTATTTTTTACGATCCGCTCTGAATACACCAAACTGTGCACAGCATGAACTGATAAAGCTTGACTTGAACATTTTTTTCTGAATGTAAATTGCTGTAGGCTTTAAAGGATTCCAGATCTCCCTGGGGTAGGTGCAAACTATTTTTAAAATGGATTTGATACAACGTCTGTTTTAAAAGTCAATTTGAAACAGAATATGTTTGTGTGCTAATGGGAGTAAATGGGATTGTGAAACATACGCTCCAGGCTTTTTTTTTTTTTTTTTTAAGAAAGCAAGAATGTAAGCACACTCTACTAAAAATACTAATATTGCCGTACTAAACATAATGGCAATACTAATTTACTCTGTATTCCAGTCGCTCTCCATACAGATCCAAGTGTACTGACATCCTGACAGAGACAAACCGGGCAGCTGTCTGTAAGTCATGCAAACTGCAGCTGCATTCCATGTTAACAGCAGCCAGCGCAGACCACTGGAAAACACGGGGCCAGAGAGGGTTCCCTCATGGAAAAAGCTATAAAAATTATTTTATATTCAGATATACACACATATATAGAGAGGGCATTAAGCATCCTCTGAGGCACACAGATGCCTCTAACAGTCAGGTAAGGCAGTGCACTAGGGAAGTTTCTCATCTCCAAAGGAGGCAGCAACTGTCTGAGGGAACTCACTACATACAGAGGACAAGGCTCCCAGATTGTCAGTCCTATGAGATCCTGTATCAATAGCTATTTGCGTGAGAAATCTTTCAAAAAACATGAAAATGAAAAGAAAGCAGATCTGGGCATTTTAAAATCTGGTGGCAAAACTTCCATTATTTTATTGGAGCCAAGGATTTACCACCTTTACATAAGCAGCATGTCTAAAGTATTCCCCCACTGACTGTCTCAGCAAACAGCGGATGAAAGAGAAAGCAGCAATCTCCCACCTGCCTGACTTCTCTGCCCTTGTACAGGAACTGGGACGTGTGGAAATTGTAATTTTGGTTGGTGACTGCTTCTGGCTCCAGTACCACCCATGCATCCTTTCTCTGCCAGCATCTGCAATCACAGCCTGCCAAACTCAATTCTCTCAAAAAAAAAAATATGGAATAGCATTACTTTTTCCAACAAAAAAAGAAAAAAAAAAGTAAAGACCAAGAAAAAAAAGAGAGGAAAAGGGCACTTTGGAATATCTTAGAGAATTAAATTGTCACATTTACTCTGAATCATTTATCTCATAGAAAATATCTACCTGTACTCATCAGTTTGTTCTTTATTCTTTATGCCACTTTTACCAAACTATGCTACAAAACAGTGGGCTTAAAATGACTGTTTCAATCATGTTTTATGAGACTGTATGAAGCAGTCAGTCCACCTGGGTAAAACCCTGTGACATAAAAAAAAAAAAAAAAGACGAACACCATGCCACTTTCTTGGAAGAGAAAGCAAAACAAAGCTATGTTTTGGGTTTTTTCTTCCTACCCAAGTGCTTTAAATGTCTGTGGTTGGGGTAGGATTAACACGTTAAAATGTTATCTCTGTCCTTAGTGCAGGGTTCTTCGTAGGTCTGTAGGTCCTTACGTACTTCCCAGTTTGGCTAGAAAATTCCCAGAGAGCTTATTTTGACTTATTTCTTAGAAGTGCCCACTGCGTGGAGATGGACATCTATCCCCTAGTCTAAACCTTCATTATAGCATAGGCTGAGACGAATAGGGACCTGAATGATCTGAATGCCACCTAGGTTTGTCACCAAAGCTTTAGAAGTGATCAGAGCTATAGCTCTTGTAGTAGCAATGGCAGCATTTAAATAGTAACAGGAACATTTAAGCAAGCAGCCAAAGTCTTCCTTTCTTCCCTGACAGAGAATTTAAACCAAAACTGTGGTGCTAAAACTTTAATGTCACGAGTGCCTAAACAAGTCTGGGCTCCACCTCAGAGCACCAGCGGCAGGACAGTAAAAATTCCTCCACTTCTGAAGTGTAAGGGACTTATGATTCGCAGCACCCTGAAATGCAGGCTAGTACCACGAGTCACCTCTTACTATCAATATAGGAGAATTATTAAAGAACCTGATCTCAATAGAACAGACGGGTGGTTACGAAACCGTATGGTAAAACAGAAAAACATCCCTGTAGGCAAAGCTGTCAAGGCTACAAAAATCTGAAAGTAAAATTGGTATAAATAATTATCTGGAACCAATGAGGCAAGAAAGAAAGACAAATACTGTCAAGCGAGAGTAAGACACAAATTTAAAACCCAAGCTGCAGCAAGTGAGACACATGAAAGACAACCATTGCTATAAAGTACAAGATAAGAGAAACAGTGCTGAGGTGACTCTGTTCCAGTAGAAAAACAGTATTCTAACAGTTAATCAAACTCAGAATATTCATGCATTGCTAGTTAATCTAACTTTACTTCTCAAGTGTTCTTGTTTTCCATTTTGAACACAACTGAAGAAGATGAATATGTAGATTAATCTAATCCTAGAATTAATTTTCATCGTAACTGCTGAATATTTGTACAAAAATACCATATTGCTGCAACGCACCCTACACTATTAATTTAATACCGTGAATCCATGAATGCCTCTTTGGACTGAACTAGTGGAAACTTTTAAAAGATTTACAACACTCTGACATCAAGAGCTACACATAAATGTTTCCAAAGGGAAGGCAAGAACCACCAAAGTGAAGTTATCTTTGCTTTACATTCTTATTTTTTGCTGGCTTACAAAAAACCCTTGCCGCAGCACAAGCCTTTGGGACTGTGGTTAACCTTTAACTAAGAGCGCCCGGCCTTTCCTACCTTTCTCCTTCCTTCCCTGACCAGGCTGAAGGAATTTTCTATCCCTTCCCCACAGACACACTATTCACTCAGAACAAATTCCCACGCCCATCTGTTTTCTCCCCGCTCCTTCCTTCTTTTTCCTTCACCTGAGATGAAGCCTTTTTGCTTAACCCCTGTATCCTTGCACAGCTGGTTAGTTCTGATGAGCCTCTTGGCCCTCACAGGGCTCCTACCTACCCCGCTCCCAGGCTGCCTTTCCCAGGGTCTGGACCACAGACCCAGTGCAGTGACCACCACCTCCTCACAACTGCTGACATACCCAGAGGCCACCTCTCCCTTGTCCCTTCTTAACATTTGTTATCCCTGTGCTGGCAAGATTATAATACCACAGTCAGCTGGATGGCAAACAGCAATAAACTCTCAGATTCATTGCTATACTCAAAATTGACCATACCAGAAACTATGGAAAGGAGACACTCATGGGGCTGGGGACCAGGGCCTTTAGCATCTGTTCACACGAAATTCAGGAGTTACAGCAAATGGAGCAGAAAAAAAATATCTCTTCTTCCTTGCCGAGTCCTCCCAGGCAGGGAAGGCAAACAATGAATATTTTCTCCTCCCCGTATCCTAGCAAGATGCTGCTGAAGGCTTTTGGCTTCTGAGAAGAACCACAAGCATGAAGATGCTGAAGGTTACAGAGGTATTTGTCGTATCCCTGAGGATGGCATCTCTGCCAAGGGAGAGAAGGTCCCAGCTCTCTCAGCTGTCAGGGCCAGTGCAACTTCAACACTGTACCTCCGTGATGCTTGTTTTGGCCTTAGCTTGGAGGCAGAGAAGCCATTGAGATCCATCTCTACATTGCATTGCAACTAAATGTGCATCCGTACACAATTCATTAGATCCCTGTGCTAAGAATGTTTAGGATGTTGACAAACCGGGCCACAGTTAAACTTTGAAACAAGCCACTACCAAGTTTATTCATTAACAACTCCTGCTAATGATATTTTGCTTACACTTTGGTCACAAGGATTTCTGCTTACATGTTTTCCCATGCCTCTTATCTGCAACTATGGTTTTCTTTGTCCCTTAGCAGTCAAGTTGCTCACACACCTTTGTAAAATGATTAAACATTGTGTCTTGCCATCCCATTTTCACTAAATACCTTTATGTTGTTGTTGTAGATCACACTGTTCTAGAGTGCTTATATCTGAGTTCAAACCAATCTAGTATCAATTATATCCTAATTAGTGCATTTATAATTTATAGACGTCACAGACCTCTGGTGGGACTGCGGTTGTATTGTTTGTATATTTTCAGGATTGTTTTTTTGCTGGCACTTCTTTGATTTTGTACTATTGTGAGGCACAAAGACTTTCTTATTTTGAGTACCATTGGTAGCATTTCTAGCTTATGGGGTGGTGCTGCATGCATTGTTTACATAACATATGTCCTGCCACAAATAGTTTTTCTCTTTTTTAAGCCTCTCTTTGGAGGAAGGTGGCAGTCATGTGAAAATCATGGTGCAAGAAATACACTTTTATAGACAATGAGAGGATTGTGATTGATAGTGTTATAAACATACCATATAATATACCATATAAATATACCATATAAACATAAACATATAAACATACCCACCACTCAACAGTCAAAATGCGGCACACTCATTTGCAAGATTTAGCATCCTCATTTTTCTGTCTGGGATTTCTTGGACAGAAATACGTGCCATGCCTGTACCATGCATACAACATAGAGTTGAATATAGTGACTGTACCAGACAAGTGGCCAAAATTTTCTTTTGCCTCAGAGCTACAAGAGAAATCAAAGTGTGATAAATGACTTGTAAAAGTAGTAGCTTCTTTTCCCTTCCATCCCCCAAGAGGAAACAGAAGCATCAAATACGCATATCTTTTTACAAAATTAACTTTGAGTAGACACCTGAAACATTTAAAAATACAAGGAATAAGCAAATCACAAAATGGGCCAATTTCCACTCCCAAGAAGCTTTTAAATGTATGGGAAAAGAGAAGAAGGGGAACAATTGCCAGAAAAGGCGTAGAAAGACAGAAGTGAAGCAAAATATGGAAAAAGAGTGGCAAGGACCTAGACGAAGTCAAGCAAAAATAGAAGACTAGGAGATAAAATGAGAAATAAAAAGAAAATGGAAGGCAGAAATAGAAAAGGTACACATCTTTAAAGGGAAACGTACGAATCTTAGAAGGGAAAATTAAAAAAAAAAAAAACACGGAGGAAAAGTAGGAGAATTCCAGTGAGACTGAATGATCATGTATCTGAGGCAAAACAGCCTCAAGGAAAGAATAAGCACACAAAAGTCATATTGCTTTAATCATGCTATGTAGTTACACTAGTAAAACCTCCTGAGCATAGACTCGGCAGTGTAGATCTGAATGTGTTTATATCCGTAGAGCATATTCATAAAAGAAATGGAAAATATGCAGGGCAGGAATACAGCTAATAGTAGCAAAGGCAAAGCAACGGTCAGGTTGGAAAAAAGAGATAAGGAATTGCACAACGTACTCAGCAGTAACAACAGAGCCACATTTTAATGGTGCCTCTGAAGTTTTATTGCAGAAAGGTTTCGCTTCTGCAACTGAACAATAAATTCAGCTTTCAAATGAGAGGTTCCAAACCTTGCATGGTTCCCCCTCATGCCAAGACACTTCAGACACAGGCGTAGCCTGCACGCTTTCTGGCATATTTGCTTTGCAGAGAATATTCTTATCAGCTTAGGCAATTGCATTTGCCCCTCACACACACGGTTGAGGTTCTGGGGGAAGACTTCAAGTTTTGGGCTTCTAACTTCAGTCCTCTTCACTGCACGTGAACTCAAGGTGGAAGGTAGATGTCAGGAATACCCGTACACCGCACAGGGATCCACTCCAGTCAATATTGGACTCTGGGGAGGTAACCTGATAAGGTATATTTTGAACACATTTTCAAATGCAGTTATGAATCACATCAAAGAGAACAAGCTTGCTGTACAAACTAATCCTCTTTTCTCTTGAGTTTCAGAGCAATTACACTGCATCTGAGGTACTGTGGATTTCAGCTGACTGAACCAGTGCCTGGGCACCAAGGGCATCTTGGTAGATCTGATAAGCCAGATAATTCATGCACAGGTGAACAGCAGTTACTGCTATGCTCGTCCCTTCCTTCCTACCATTAATATTTTTGCAGCTGGTTTGCTTTCTTAGGTAGAGGATAACAAAGATTCACATGGTGCAGGCCAGAGTCTCTATTATTAGTATGCAAAAGCAACCTTCATTAATGTCTACTGACAGCATGACTACTTAAGTGATTCAGTCTGGTGTCCTTTAGTCACAGCCTCTTGAGGGCTAAGGCTTTCTATATAGCAGCAGGGACCACTTCTGCACTAAACACTGATGTTCAGTTAATCCAAGTTCTAATTAATTGGTTTTCTTTTACTGTGTATTCATGTCTAAAAGGAATTTTTATATCAATTTATCACATTTAACAAACCAGTACAAGGCAGAGTTAGAGGTGTTGTAATTATTGCATTCTTTTTCACACTGAGTGAATACAGACCATCCATTTTAATTCTAGTGTGAGCAGGCGCATCACCGCAGAAGCCTGTCTTGATGCAGGGATCTGGAACGAGATACTGGGTAGGTCATTCTTAAAGGTGACAAGTTCCACTTCACGACATTAGGTATTAATAAACCCAGTCCAGCAGAGACAGAGACATTCCTATATTACAGAATTTTTCCATACTGAAGCATAATCAATGGAGTTGAACTCATTAATAACAGAGCCAAGTGTATCTTAACACAGTAACAGGTAAGCTAATCACTATAGGAGAAAAGATGCTGTTGGAGAGGCAGATTTGTGTCTCCATCAGGCTACTAACCAGTCATTGTCTCAGAGATATGGATAGACGGAGGGTTATGTCTCATTACCCTTCTCTTAAAAAGACAGGTTCTTTATAACACAGGTACAATAGATTTCCCATCCAGGGTTTCTCTGGGCAGAAAATACCGGCTGATCTTCTACATTTTGAGTCACAGAAGTGTTGCCATCAGGTGTGTCAAAGGTAACCTCTAAGCAGACATTTATGTGTCAGCTTTCTCTGACCCCTCTTGTGAGTTGCCTATAGATGTATGTGCAGACAGTGACTTTATGTTATTATATTGGCTTGCATATCTCATCAGAAGGGCTCCTAGGTTTCCAGAAAATAAACTAAATTTCAATTCCAGTTGATGGCTTAGGTTTCTAAGTATAATTTCATTCAACACTAGCACACATCTACAATATTTCCAAAGCTACTAGCTTACAGAATTAAATAATTTGTTTAGGAGACATCAAAGGGGTACCCATTTATACTGTAGAGGTGAGAAACCTGCTGGAAGACTTGGGAGGGTTCCTCCTCCTCTGAAATAAACAAGGGGGGTCAAAAAGGTACATGGGGAGAGAATGAGAATTTAGCAAAAATTTTCAACAGGACCACTTCAGGGTTTCAGATACTTAGCTGAGACAGGTTCAAAAGGTCAGGACAAAGTTATTTTGAAACAAAAAACCACCTCTAGTTTGATGAGAAGAGTTAGAACCGATAGGGACAAAAACATCTCCTAAACAGAGGCTGTCGCTGAGGTATGGATTGCACTAAACTCTGTGTGTGCTAAAGTATTGACTCAAAGCTATTTACCCAACTCTTAGTCATTTGTGCATATTATACTTGCTAGACTTTCTTCCAGACTTGAGATGGGCATAAGCCATGAGCCACCCCTGTAGCACAGGAATCTCTTTTTCCTTCAGAGTTCCTTGCTTTTATTTACCATTTACACATGCCTGTCCTTAGATGGATGCACAGAAAGAGAGCCAGCTCTGCACAAGATTTTAAGGGTGACAAGGGAACTCATTGGCTTCTCCTCTCCTTTGTACAATCATTTACTCCTGCACAAAATCAGTATTAAAACCCACCTAACAGTATTTGCAATGACATAAACTACTATATAACTGCCAGGGTACCCTGCAGGCTTTTTCATCGTGGCTCAGTTACCCTTTTCCTTCCATATCAGTTGAGAGAAATTGCCTTAAGAGACACTATTGCAGGCAGATGCGTACAGCCATGAAGCCTCACCCCAACTCCCACAGCCTCTACAAGAGAGAGAGCAGATACTTCCAGCAGGCCAAATGTTTCAAATCATTTCTTTCTAGGAAGCAGATACAGTACTATAGCCAGAACTTTATTGGTGCTTCTCTTGCATTAGTCTTCTCTGGGGAGCTTTTTTTGTGTTTGCTGCTTTTTGCTTTTGGTCCTGCAATGGCCCCCTTGGCTGTCCTGAGCAGATGTTTTGAGCTGTCATTGGAGGAATTGACTAATTATAAAGATCCAGCAAAACACAACAATTCAGTGTGAAATGAAGCTGCTATCAGGAGACACTGGGAGCTGTGACCCTCAGGATGGTTGCGGGGGGTGGGGGAGTGTGTGTTATTTTCATGCTACCAGTCAGAACTGGTTCCTGAGCAGCCCACCAATGGCAAAGTCCTACTTCTTGCTCCATTGCAGCCCAGGAGAACCCATTGCAGAGTCCTAAATCAGGTCTCCTGTGAGGGGGAGCCACAAAGGCCATGAAAAGGCAGGTGCAAACCTGTCTCATGTAAGAATCGCTGGCTCCATCCTGAGGGGTTAGTTTGGCTCAGAAGCAGGGCTGAAGAAATCCTCTCCCCTCTCATTGCTTCCCTTGAGCTTTGTCATCCTTCACTCACCAAAGCAAATGTCACTGCTGCGTTGTTTGAAGCAGCTCTGATTCATTCATCTCCCCGATATATAATGATGATAAAGCAAATAGAAGTGAAAAGCTCACAACCAGCTGCTGGGCACCGACTAACCAGAAATGTAGAAAAGAGAGAAGGTCTGACTCCAACTTCCCCGTAAAATGGCATGGAGATTGCGAACTGAGCATACATTTCTCGTCTGCTGCATAAAATCTCTTGTCATCCCTTTCCTCTGTCATCCTTTGAATTGTAAAGAGACATAGTGTCTTCACTGTTGCTTACCTCCTGTAATTATGAGACGTTTTCCTTTTAAGCACATTGAAGAGCTAAATGTGTATTTATACTATACAAGATACTTTGCTTAGCATTATAGAGGAGAAAACTGTATGAATCCCTTTATGTTGCATCTCTGGGATGTGTTTATCATTCCACAATCAAACGTAATGCAAGTTGGCATCAATTTTACTAAGAATAATAAGCCAAAACTTAATGTGAATACATAAAAAGTGTTGTTGACAGCTTGTTTACAAAATCCAGGACTTTAATGCAGATTTTGTTTTAGCACAAAACCTATTAACATAATAAGAATACTGTCTGCTTTAGACAACCTGTTATCCTCAGCTGCACTTTTTTTGGAGAAGGCGTACTTTCTCAGACACCTTGAAACTTTGCTTACACACATTCCTCACCGCCACTAGTCCCATGGATTTACAAAGATTTTATGAAGGCTTCTCTACCAGTAGATACGGCTGTTCTTCCCACTTCTCAGGGCAGATAGATTTATTTTATTACATTCTTGCCCTTTGGGGACACGTTATTTTATAATCCTTCAAAATCAGATTTGCGTGTACAAATGGGGTAATTAGATACACATTTCAGCAGTTCAGCACATTTTGAGGGACAAACTCATTCCCTTTCTCCAAGTGTTGAGGATCAAAGTAATAGGGCCAAGATAAATAATCTTAAATATTCAGCCCAAGCCCCAGTTCAGTAAAGTAGTTAAGCAAGTGTTTCACCATTCAAGAAAAGCACAGATGCCTTTTTAGGGAAAAATATCGCTTAAATATTTCATAAATCTTTTTTTTTTCCTTAATAAACTTAATAAATCCGTTTGGGAGAAGCTGCTTCACAAGTATCTACCTGAGCTTTGTGTGAGGTCCAATTTTATCTGGTATCTTTATTAATCATTATAACAGAAAACAGACCATACACTTGAAGTCCAAGGAGGACTGCTGCAGGCAGCTCTCCACAAAGAAAAACATGCAGCCATCTATCACAAAGCTGTGATATATCTGTGATATATAGCTGTGATATCACATCTATCACAGGGCTCTGTTTTAACTGTAAAACACAAAGGAACAAACCTAAGCTTGAGTGTATAACTTTTATTTTGGTGTTCTCCAGCTCCTGAGTGCTTGCCTTGCAAACTCTTTTAAAATTTGTGTATGCAACAAGTATACGCACTGGATGCATATATCCATTCCATGAATAAGAGAATGCATTGATGGGTTGGTTCTCAAATTTGTTCCAGTGCAGAGATGCCAAGTTGGATAAATCTTTTGCAAAGGAAACCAAAAAAATCACATCTAATATGACCTGTACAAAAGTAATGTAAAATTTAATTATGTTTATAGTAAAGGTTTAAAAACTCTTATCACAAATGCTAAATCTAAAATATAAATATATACAAATTTAAATACCTAAATATCTCCTATCTGTTCATACACAGAATATATAACATATGTTCTCTGGATTTTGTTGTTATCTAAAGTTGTTTACAGTATTTGATATACAAAAACTATTTCTGTTGGTACTGTAGAATATTTGTATTAATTTTGAGTCCTTATTTTGAAACAAATTCCCAAATCTAACCTGCATTGGAGAATAACTGACCACCTTCTTATTTTTCCAGTCTGACTGTGCAAATATTACAGGAAGTATCGCACACAGGAGCAAGAAAGAATTTGCAAAGACTGTAGAGTCGAGAAATACCTAAAACCTAAAAGTTTTACATTCAAGTTGAAGACAGCTTCTTTATTCATCTACTTCGTCAAACAGTTTTCACTTTCATGATTACATAATTTTTCAGGAAAAAGCGCAGGCATCTTCAGTCAACAAGTGCTATGAATATCTGTTTGGCATGTGGCTTTACATTAATTCATGATGTAGCCACACATTATTCATTGAATGTTGCTCAAGCTTTTTCTCATATCAGAATTGCAGATTTCCTCACGGACATCCTTGCAGCATTTCCCAAACCTCACTCAACTCATTTTCACAAGGACTCTTCGGCAGGATAAAGTGAGGCAAAGAAAGTTTAAGAGTAAAACTGTTTGCTAATTTGGAGTTCACACGTTGCAACTGTGACTGTGACAATCAGCACGTCAGAAAAATCAGGCAGTAAACTCTCAGTTGAAAGCCTTGCTCAGCCTCCAGCAGCTCCCAGATGCAATATATGGACACAGATACCGTCTTAAAGGTTTTAACTGCCAGCCTAAGCAGCAGGTAAGATTTTTCAAAGGTTCATTACAAGGTCAGCTTGGAGGATTTTTCACGCAGGACACCTAAAATTACGTCTATGAGAGTACCTCAGCCTCTGACAAATTTCATATCCTGAAGTCTGTCTCTGCAACATGAGAGCGTTAAAACTCCTCAGCAGAAAGGACTGTGCGATGATGTGTTTAATATTCATCTTCCCTTAATCTTGTTCTTGACAAATAACTTGAACCATCAAGTGTCCTTATTTACTGGCAACGCTGAAAACTGTGCCTTTAATGACAATATTTATTATCTGGAATGTGCCTTGTCAAGATTTTTCTGGCACTCACTGTGCGTGTTGTCCATGTGCACACCTTACATCACACGTAGTAGTTTAACAGAGGTCTTTGAGCTCAAGCAAATTACATTTGGACTCCACTGACTTCAGCTGCTATGGTACAAAACCTCAGTGTGTTATTCATGCTCTCCTTCAGTCTCACATTAATACTTCTTCACGTTTACACACAGTCAAGACAGAAAAATATCTTCTTCACATATATTTTGGCCAGTCAAGTCATGCTGCTTGGCCTCAGAGCTGGTGGACCTACGAGCAAATATTTCGCTCAGAGGTCAGAGTATGTGTCCACACATACTCTGTGTTGTTTTTCCAACCATCTCTTAAAAATAAATATTCAGTCATGTGTTTCCTGAGATCATGGACTGATCTTTGCCTATGGAAATACACATACCTTTAAGACAGAGAATGCATGAAAGAGATTACATTACCCACAGCTTTAACCACCACTAAAAATCTGGATCAAAATGAAATGACCTACGTGCTGTAATCAAACTAGTAGTACAAAGTTTGATATATTTCCATATAACAGGTAAGTTACTCCTTATTTATAAAACTAAAAAAAAAATAAATATATACTTCACAGGCTTCCTTTTCTCAGACATTCTGTGAGCTTAACAAATGAATTCACTGGCTACAATCTGTAGCCATCTGAGCTCAAAAGTGAATGCAGAAAAGACAATGAGAAATAAAACATCCTGAAGCATTAACACTCCTAAGTGAATTTGAGGAGAACCTTAAGTTTTCAATTTATGTTCACGAGCCCCAGTACTGTCAGACTTGCTGTGATGTTTTTACTTCAAATCAGTGTCTGTAACTCTTCTCATGACCAATGTATAAAATTCACATGAGGTTGAAAAGTGGAACAGATTAATACATTAAATAGAAGGATGAAATAAAAATAATAAAAAAAAGGAGACTGTACTGCAAACTCTGCACGTCACTGACATTAGGAAATTTAGGAAAAAATAACCCTTTTCCCTACTCCCCTTAACATTGTTTGTTAAGTAAGAGGGGGTTTTCCTCCCTCTTTAACTTTATTAAGGAAAAGTAGGCACAGGCCGTCTGGAGAAAGGGGCTGGAGACAAAACAAATGAGTTAGGGTTTAATTTGGCAACTGGTGGACTGGAGGAACAGAATGTGAATGAGCAAGGAATGAAGAGAAGACCATGGGTTCAAAATAGCAAATGTCTATAAAGCGAAAATATCCGGTGGACAATAAATTTGAGAGGAAAGGGGGAGTACATGGGAGGATGCAGGAAAAAGAGAAAATCTATAACACCCCACTGATTGTGCCTCTTGTTTATAGCACTCTGCAGCTCCCTTCCTCCTATTATCTTGCACAGTTAGGGCAGCTCATACATCATGGATAAACCAATGTGTGTTGATTTTCTTAAAAATAGCAGTAGGTCTTTTACTCCAGCCAGGATAATAGTAATGATGGCCAAGACCACATCTTGAGAGGGCTTTCTTTCCAGTGCTGATTCATTAGGTAAAGCACTAATTGAAACTATTGCTAATAAATCACTGCTGCCTATCAAAGTTGCAACAGCAACCCAAAAAAAGAAAAACAGCACGTACTCAACTTTAAACATAGTGCAAAAACCCTTTTGCTTCTTATTAGTTTGAGTAGCACTAGGATATTGCTAATCCTATAATATTCTCCCTAATAAGAAATGTGTGAGAAAAGGTTTCTTCTCTCATCCTCTCCCGCTAGAGCATCTATGGAGGAAGATTTTAATCCTTTTCTCAATAAATCTCCAACACTTGTTGATTTCCTGTTGTCCCTAATAAATCACTCGGGTTTTCATACGCTGACTTCATCTGAGGTGGTTAGCACTTACTCTGAATTGCTAGGATTTCCTATTGTAAATTCACTTCAGAAATATTAATTTAATGCTTCAGCTATTTCATTATTTTTTCTGGCTTGCTTCCCAATCATTTTCTTAGCATCCAATTACAACAAACACAGCGGCTCATGCTTAGCATATTTATTTTCTGTCTATTTCAGGTGGCACCGATTGTCTGCTATTCAGAACCTATGAATTCTTTAATGGTGGTTAATGTAGGGAGTAACAATCTGATAGCTGTTATGCTGATGTTTCCAGATTTTTTATTAGTAACTTTAAAATAATAGATGGTGTTTGCATATAACTGATTCCCTGCTATTTGATCAACATTATTTATTCCTTTTAGAAAGCCTAAAGCATCCATATAGAAAATGTATCTTTTTAAAGCACTTTAGAAAGTTGGGTAAAATCAGGAAACAAATACGTAAACAAATCCATTGGCTATAAAAAGTTGCACAGAAAGCTAGCAAAATAGCAGGAAGTAGAAGCCTTTTCCTTCTGAACCCATTCCCATATATTAAATATAAAATCATTCTGAGTCACTGGAGGAAGTCTGCATTGCAAGTTGTTCGAAGACAGTTTTTGCAAATACTTTGCAAATAACATTTGACTTCTTAGATGAGACCTTCCTCTTTTTGGGTGGTCAAACCATTTTCATTTCTAACTGTACCTCTAAAATTTTGTTTCTTTGAAACAATACACTTTCTTTTGATTTTTGTTAAGAAAACCAGAATTACTTTCTAGGACTAGACTTGGTGTTAACCAAGGCATGGTGCAAGAAACTTCAGTATGTCCTAAAAACAGCTTTTATGAGTAACTGTGGAACAATCCATTCAATTAGGCAAGTTTCCTTTTATAGATATGAACTGGAGTTGGCTCATTCCCCAAAGAATCAGTCATTCTACCTTTTTCAAGACAGTTGAGTGTTTCTAAATCCTACAGTTTAATTCAAATATTCTCATAGTAATGAGAAATATTTTTTCGGTCATATCTCAGTAATAATTGCTAGCAAGGTGTTCATAAAGCTCACTGTGCAGTATGGGAAAACATTTCCAGTTTTTAGACTCATTTTGATTTAATCTGTAATTAAGACAGAGAGTAAATATATCCAGTCCAGCAGCTCTTAAAGAAATAAAACTACCACATAATAAGGGGTATGACCCTTCCGTGAGGCTCTAGAGGTATTCAGGCTGGCTCTGTGATGGTCAGCATATTTTCAAATGGTCTAGATTTTAAAGTAAAAGGTTAAATGTGAAAGTCTGTGGGTGATTCAAGGTAGCAAAGACAACGGTTAACAGTAAAGAATTAGAGAAAACCCTTACAAGAGCAAGAGACTGGGAAAAATAATTAGTCTGTGGCATTCACTGTGGACAGCTGTAAAGTAATGCAGCTAGAGGAGCAAAAATAACCTTAACTTTACATACTAAACAATGCGAACTAATAATTATCACTCAGGGAATGCAGCTTGTTATTCTAAGATGTTCTTTTATAAAAATATGTTGCTCAGCTTATTTGTCAATAACAGTACAAGAACTGAATCAGATCTTAATAGTTATTAGGAACAAAAATGGAAAAACAGAAGAAATCATCAGGCTGCTGCGTAAATCCATGGCGTGTTTGTGTCTTGGCTAGTGTTTACACTTCTCATCCTTTCAGCTCAAAAAGGCTATGGTGAAACTTTGGAAGGTGAAAAAGCGGATGAGCAAAGATATGAGAGTATTCCCATATAACAAATGAGCAAACAGACTGTGATCTCCAGACTGGAAATAGGTCTATAAAATCATGATTTAGAAAAAGGATGTCTGTTCATTATCCCTTCCCAACCAAAAGATATGGGAAAGGTGCTGGGGGAGAGGTATCACAGAAATTAAATTACCAAAGGGCAAGTTCAAAACAAACAGCTGGACTATTTTTCCCACAGTGTATATTTTATCTGTGAAACTCCTTGTAACAGATGTTGAATTTACATGGGTTCAGCAAGGAGCTCGCTAAGTTGGTGGAAGGACAACCCATCAGGTGCAATGCAATATAAAGGTGCCACCTCTCATTCCAGGAGTCTCTGGGTCACAGAAATCTCTGCAAGTTGGGACAATATTCTGAGAAAACATCACTTTATATTTTCTCTACTCTTGTGTTCTTCAAAGGCACCCATTACACCCTGATGTCAGAGACAGATGCTGGGCTGGGCAGACTCTTGGCCACTCTCAATGGTATTATTTGCTAGATAGCTCAGTATTTGGTGAAGTTCTAGTATGTCCCGGTTTCTTTCCTTGGTTTCAGTAATTGCTCTGCTTATTTACTGGAGATGGTTTCTTTTAATGGGCTTTGCTTATATTTCTCTGTAGTGCTATAATTCATATATTACTGTCTTACTGCATTTTACACCATTCAGAAAGGGTAAATGGATCTCAAAGTAGTCATATATTTATATTTACTCTATGGCTTAAAACATCACCAAATAACCTAAAGGGATGTCAATGAAAATGAGAATCCCATCCTTTGAGACCAGCCACAAGCATACTAAAGATGATAGACTTTACATAATTTATTACTTAACTAATATTTTGTTCAGCCTTTTAGATAGAATTTCACTGCAAAAATAAATTCCACCCACTCTTCAAATTCACTCCATTTTTATGGGATCCTATACATTAGTTTTGTCAAGGGTGTAGTTACTCTTAACTTGTGCCCTTCTGATGTGCAGATTATGTTGATAACTATAATGGAAGTCAATGAAAAATATACTTCATTACCTTGAAATGATCTGAAGTACCTGAGTAATTTTCATTTTAGCAGATTGTCTGCTAATGTGCGAAACAACAGCAAGAGGCCAGAAAAACATGTTTATCACTGTTATTTCTCTGCTTATTGAACATTAGATTACACTCACGTAAAACCCTGTGCAAACAAACAGCTTTATCTTTTTTTACAATTTGCTTTGTCATATGAGCTCTCACTGAGCTCTTCTTGGCTGTGCAAATGAAGCAACAAGGTTGTTTAAGGAAGTAAAGCCAGTTTATTTGACGGAAAACCTCAGGAAAACAGCATATCATTAAAAAATTTCCTAGAAGCAGAATTAATTTAGCCTTAAGTTTTGTTGCCTAAAAGCGTGATCAATATGATTTTGTACTCCCTGTGCACTACTTGCCTTCTTTTGTCAGAAGTAACCTAAGAGAAAGAAAATCTCATTTGAGTCCCATTGATGTATCACTTCGGAAGGCAGCGAGATCCCTCTCGCACCAAAGTGTTCCAGACTATTTGCTAAGATGAGCGAGTGGAAATGAATCGCTGCACTTCTGTCTTCCTCCTTCCAGCAAACTCTAAATGCAGACATGCAATTTCACATCAGCTAATGTGATCACATTATTGTCATGAGTTTGCTTAGGGATGGCAGGAGGGTTTCAACGCTCCATGAGGAGGACTAGGATTTGTTTAGTTTTTTTACCCCTTAAAAAGAACAATAAAAATGAATTAGTAAGTTGTGTTGTGGGACCATAGTCTCATTTTTATATTCCTACATGCCAACAGTGCTTTAATGGAATAGAAAGGAAAATAAAACCTTAAATTGTGGAGGGGAGGGGGAGAGAAAAAAAAGCCAATCCCCCCAAAACAGATTTAAAAAAACCTGCGTTTTAGCAGAACCTGATTTTGCATTTTCTAGGGCTTAATACAACAGTTATTGCACAACCAGTGACTGCACCAAGATTGCTCCAATGTGAGAAATGTTGAGGGCTATAAAATATTTTGTGAATATTTTTAACCAGGGATCGACGTTAAGCTGATTAGCATAAATGTTTCTTTAATTGAAACAGAATTCCAGTTATTACAGAGTACTGCTCATACAAAGAAAGTCTCCACACTGAGAGTGAGACAGGCCAAATGCGATTTCATACAAATTGTCTGAAGGGGTTTCTTTCAGGCTCATCTCTTTGGTTTTTGTTTTGTTTTGATACAGGCATTTTGAGGGGTTTTGTGGTTGGGGTTTTTTTCTGTGTGTGTTTTTTTTAACATAAAAGGAAGTGGAGGTTATGCTGGCTCTGGGAGAAGATCTTATGATCTACAGCTGGTCACTGTTAGAGCAGCCCCGTGGTTTTTCAACAGTGTTGCAAAATTCAGCCCCGCTGCAGGAGAATTCATGGATCCAGGGGGCCTGGGCATGGATAGGGCTGGAAGTCTTGGTGGGAAGTTTTGGGGCAATGGAGAGGGCTCATCCTCTCCTGCCCCACACACTTCCTCTGCTACCACTGCATCTACTAGGAGGGGTGGCAGCCAGCCTTGCTTTGAGTGGGTGCTGTGACTCATTTCCATTAGCCTCATAATATTTCAGACTTTACAAAAAACATCTAGATGAGGGAGGCAACCTGCATATGAGTAAAATGGGGTGTACGATTAACCTCACACCCTCTGTGGGAGAGATACTGCCTCTCTCTCACTTACCAGCTTATCTCAAGGACGAAGCACAAGGAAAAGCCACATTTTATCATCTCTACTGGCTCCCTGTAATTCAGCCTTGTTCACTTGGGTTGCACTCACCAGGTTGCCAATGTCTCTGACTCAAGATAAAACAGACCCACCAGTAATTCAGACCAATCCCACGAAGGTATTGGAAGATGGGGACTGAGACCTGGAATGCCTCACAGGACTTAATATTCATAATGAGAAGTTTGACCGGTTCTGGCAGCCAATTATACAAAACAATATACGTGGCTTAACACATTATTATCAGAGAGAAGGAAATCAAAGCCAAACTATGATCTCATTCTTCCATATAGTGTATTAACCTATTAAAAGATTTAGAGTACTTCATCACAGAAGTGAATTAATAATTAAATGGAAGATGTCCGGTGCTTTATCACATTTTATGTCTATACTTTGGTAAGAAGAGGGGCATTAGCTTATTTTAAGAAAAAAGCATCTTAACACTGATTCGGAGCTTTAAAATGAAAAACAAAGCCTCCATAGAATGTAATCCCAGTTCAAAAATAATAATTCCTTCCATAGCATATTTTTCAGGAGATGTGTTTATTTTTAAATGTAGATAATGATACATCCTTCATAGTGTACAGACTTTCTGCTTAGCTGTCTATTATTACAACTTGAATATTAGTTACTTTAATACAAATAGCTAAATACATTGGCAAAGACAAATGAAGCCCTAAAAAGAAATTACTGAACATCTGCTATTATGAATGAGTTTTTCATCTGTGACTATACTCAGCTTGTGTCAATACAAACTTTCAGGCACAACAAATTCCCTTGTGATGGTGCCTTTTCATCCGCACAATTATTGTATTCATAATTAAACATATATCTTTTAATTTTGATTATCTAGTTCTGCAAATTGTTCACAAAACAGAAGGCTAAGAATGACCAAACCTGATGCTGATAATCATTTTGGTTGATACCACGCCTTTGGGCTTTACACATCTTTTTCCTTTTATGTATGTGCTTAGTGTTCTGATATATAAATTAAATGAAAAAGAAAGCTTCTTTGAATCTTGAAAGGATAATTTACTATGAGTTCCAACCTACTACGACATGAGCAACAAGAAGATAGCACATCCCGATGGTACAGGACACAATCATCATAGGGAAACCTAACCTGAAACAACAAAATAAAGGAAAGATCAGTAAGGATACAATACTTTGTTCTCCAAGCAATTTATGAAAAGGAAATTTAAGTTATCCTACACATTTCAAGCCTCAAATGTACTTATAGCAGTGACAAAAGCATAGATGTACTGAGAGTAAGACAATGTCTAGGAGTCTAATAGTCAAGCTCACATTTCTACTTCCAGTCTATTTAAGAGATAAGTGGTCAAAATTATCATAGTATCATTGGTTTTAGGGCTTCTCTTCCAATTTACTCTGTCTCAGAATCTGGCATGTCTTGTTTTGTTGGTATTTTACCCCAGACAATATGCAACTATACAGGCAAAATAACAATTCTCACAAATTATGCAGCATTAGAATAGATCATCCGGTGTCCATCACTTCAGACTAGGTGTGTAACCCTGGTATGGCACTTTATAACTTAATCTATGGCTGAAAACTCATTAAATTGTTTCGCTGTCGATCTGCAGTCGCATACAGCTAATATTCCTCTTCTGTACCTCTCACCAGGTTTAACAGATTTGAATATTATTGGATTTTTGGAAAGAAATGCCAAGCAGCTGTAAAAGTGCTATAACTTTGCTGTTCTATCAAAACAGTTATTTGCTTTTCACCACAGATTAAACTTTTCAGATGACACTCAGATTTTACAGCTTTCTTTAGGCTGACAAACGCAGGCAGCGGAGACAGACAACTGGAAAGGATGTTGTGGAGTTGTCTGATTCCTACTTTGCTAGATTTGTAGGTCTTCCATATATGTGAAAAGAAGGGAGTTTTCTGAAACTTAAAAGCATTATTGTATGATACTGAGGGACTGTGAAGAATCACTGCTGTGATCACAGTCATTTGTTTTATGTTACTAAAATCACAAGGAAAACTGAGAAGAGAAATGATCATGCCATAAACCACCCTCCTTATGTAGTTTCTTTTGTCAAGTTCAGCCAAGAATTTCCGTAAACATCATCAAAGCATGGCAATGTTCTCTGAAGTACAGCATTTCATTTTTTCTCTTCCTTGAAGTAAGACCTGCTTATTATACGTGGATATGTTAGTTGTGCCTTTTTGCCTTGCTCGCTAGGGCCCCTCAGGAAGGTCCCTTGAGTCCATTTCCCTCTGTCATGGGTGATCAGAGCACTAATGAAGAGATGTCCATTTAGTAGGTGACAGGAGGACACCACTCTCTGAGCTTGGGTGGGTGAATAGCTCCTTTTTTAGGAAGCTACAGCTAGAAAAGACCTCTTGGGGCATATAAGTGTGGCCCCCATCTCCTCAGGGTATGAAACCTCTTGAATAACATGAAAATTAAACTTCTCAGTGGCTCACTGCAATCTGCTCTTTCTACCTGCAGCCATGACATTGCTCTAAACCTTGAGATCCTCATGAGTCATGTTTCTTTCATTGCTGTTTTGCTGAAAAGCTGACTGAAGGAGACATAGATGTGACAGCAGATCAGAGGTGCTTTCACCTTTAACAGTCACTGGTTCAAGTTACTGACAGGGGAATTTTACCATGAACAAGGGTCACTGCAAACACAAAAATAATCAGCCCTGACCTATAAAGTTTGCAGAATAATTAAGTAACAAACAAAACCCAAACACTGTAAAGAAATTGTTGGTATTATTTAGTGAAGATCAAGCTTGTCCGTAATGGCTGCTCTTGACCCACTGTCCAAGTGAGCCCATCTCACACACCGGTAGAAATAGAGGCAAACCAAGAACAAAAGGAAGCCCTTGCAAGGCTGGAAAATGTAGAAAGGGCAAGACTGTTAGGGCTGACAGATCATCTCGTTTCTGTCTCCTTGACATCCCTCTGAAAAAGCTGGCATGTCCCTTTGCCCGTGACCAAGTGTTGCCTACGAGATCTGCCCCAGCAGGACAGTTCCCATTCCTGGCTCCAGAAGCTCTTTCCTCCATCTCTCTGAGATTTAGGACCTGGTGTGCCAGTCTCTTCTGGCATTCTGTTAACAAGCACTATTATTGCTATTCTGGCTTCAGAGGCACTAATGTTAGGCTGATATTTGGAACTGAGAAAAGAGAAAGGGAGTGGAGAAAGAGAGAAAGGCTGGGTGTGTCCAAGTGGTGAAAGGTATGAAGAATTGTTATGAAGTGTCATAGGATTGTCACAGCTTTCAAATATTTCCTGAGAAGTCTGAAATGCATTTGGAAGATTTGTTTAGTTTGGGGTTTTTTTTGTTGTTGTTCATATGAACATGCATAAATATACTGCAGAAAAGTGTGATTTCTTTTCCAGACTGACTGGTCAGATTCTTGCTTTTGAATGACTCATTGAAAGAACTGAATCATTATTTAGTCACTAAACTATGATCAAGCTGATAATACCGTAAAACAGCAGAGCTCTTGGAATTATTTTATAAAAAAGCAAAAAATAAATTAATTAATTCGATGGCTAGTCGACTGCTTCTCAGACCCTTTATTTCCTGCTCTCAGCAAATCTGATCTCTAGCCCTCCCTAATCTCACTTAGATAAAAGCATCCAGATAGGACAAAAAAGCAAAACCAGCAATGGCTCTAGGAATAAAATAGCTCGGCTAAAAAATCCTCCTACATCCTTCAGTATATCTAATGAATGCTCCCTGCAGCTGTGTCCCCGTGACAGGCTGGTGAACCGGAGATTGCTACAACTCTCATAAGAAAATTGGCTGTTGTTTGGCAGAAACCAGAATTTTATTGACCTTGCAGTTAGCAAACAATGAGCTGGTACTGGGAGGAGCGAGGACGGTGCAGGTCTTAATCTGTACTAATGTACAACGCCTTTGTGAGGACTGTCAAGGGGAGGGAAGGATCCCAAAAGATTCAGTGCCTACTCGACCATTGAAAATAGAACAGAAAAGACAGCTCCAGCTTGGAGGAGGTCCGTACAAGAAAATGGGTGAATTATAGATGACCACATACGAGCATGCAGGAATTGTAATCATACCCCCACTGCCACAGTGCCAGTCAAATGTGTAGCTGGAGACAGACACAGCCTGTCTGGGGAGGAACCTCATTTCGTTTAGTGTGGATGCTTGCATAGGGCACAACTACGAAGCCATTATTCTCATTGCATGGACAATTACCCCTCAACTTGAGGCCTGAATTTCAGGCCCCCTGGCCTGAGCACTAATGTAATTGGATCAAATTCAATGTTGAGTTTGTGTACCAGGGAGAGAGGAGATAAAGTTCAGTAAGTATTAGTTACTGCAGTGTTAATCGATGACCTGAGTCGGTTCAGTGCCCTGTTATTGCTATTACATTATCCATTGCGCTCCTCCAAAGGAAGATACAGCTCCTGTCCCAGGCCACATACAACATAATACGTTTAGGTACCTACATTTTCTTCAATTATATCAAATCTAAGAATGCATTTTAAATAATGTAAAAATTACTTCCAGCGACTCTCATTTTCAGCATACTCCTTGGAGTCAAAAAGTAGCATGTCATTGAGTTGTTTCTGCCCAGGAAAAAGGATCAGCAGAGTTCAGAAGTCATAAAAACTTTTCTCGCACTAAAACTTCAGCTTAGTAAGAAACACTAATTAGCATCTTTGTCATAAAAAAAAAAAGAAAATTTACACTGTCTTGTAATAGCATCTGATGTGACATTTTTATACATAAACTAAAGGCACAGGGCAGATGTATCCTGCACTGGGCAGTCTTTTCTTCCCTCTCCCACTCTGCAGACAGGGAGATACAGATGCCCTGCATGGCACAAAAAGTTCATCCCAACTGTCCGCAGCCAGCTCAGGGAGTTTTCACTGCTGCAGAGAGGGGTCGGATGCAAGGAATGTGTGGATGATAGGATCTAGCATTCACCCCACTCTTCTCTCCTTCTCTTCTTACTAGAAAGCTTAAACATAAAACTGTGATCTGAATGAAATCGCCCAGTTTAAATATACTCAAGAAGCAGATGTTAGTTCAGCGTGAGATAGCGAGAGCATTTCGAGTGAGAGCCCTGGGGATTTGTCTTGGACAAAGTTTTACTTATTAATAACTGCAGCAATCTAGTAGTGAAAAGCTTGCAAATCGCCCCAGCACCAGAGAGATGCCAGACTCTATGGAGAACAGAATTCAGCATGTTCTTAACAAATCAAAATGAGAATTTGAAATGAATGAGATGAAACTCTGTGAAGGCAAGTATGATGTATTAGAAGTCAGACAGGAGCACAAAAACAGCAAGGAAAGTGAAGCTTTTCACTGGTAATGACCTAGTGATTTCTGATCCTGCATTGCTGCTAGATTTCTGGCCCTGTGTTTACTTAGAAGAAAAGGAAACTGGTATATGATTATGCTGGGAATAAATCACATTTTTAATGAGTATCTACAGATGCAAATATTACCGTTTTCTTAGGTTATAAGTTTAACCAATATTATTTGCTAAACAATAATAGCGAAGCCTTTGGGGTCTGAATTGCATTTTCGTGGACAAATGGATCTCCTACAGTACCTTGCAGCTCTATTTTGTGATGCAAGAGGCAGCAGGACCTGGGAGGTACAAGACCCAGGTTCAGTGCCCTGTTCTGACTGATTTGGGACATGACATAGGAAACATTCTCACCCATAAAAATCACACCTATGGGCACTGCCTTCCTTGGCAGCTCATAACTTACGCAGCCTGTGCATCCTCGAGGGGATCTGTGGAAGAAACATGCCTCCAAGGAAATGGGGAACCTTCAGTGGTTCCTCAATGGAAAAGCAATGGCAGAAACCTACCAAGACCAAACCACTGGCAATGAAGGAAGCCTGGTGGTAGCCAGGGGTAAAAGTTAAAAAAGAGTTAAAGCTAATTTCTACTCCCACTTTAATTTGCAATTTAATGTGCAATTTAAGATACAATTTAAACTCAACTGGTGGAGTTTGCATCACACTTTTAAAATTTTGCTTTTCTCACTTCATATCAGTTTCATACTGCGAGATCTGTAGAAGATATAACCTCAACTTTGCAGAAAAGGACCTGGGGGTCCTAGTGGACACCAAGTTGAACCTGAACCACCAGTGCATCCTTGTAGCAAAGATGGCTAACGGTATCCTGATCTGCATTAGGTAAAGTATTGCCAGCAGTTCAAGAGAGGTGATCCCTTCACTCTACTGAGCACTGACGAGGCCACACCTGCAGTACTGGGTCCAGTACTGGGCTCCCCAGTACAAAAGAGATATGGGCATACTGGAGAGAGCCCAATGAAGGGCCACAAAGATGATTAAGGGACTGGAGCATCTCTCATGTGAGGAAAGGCTAAGAGAGCTGGGACTCTTCAGTCTTGAGAAGGGAAGACTCAGGGGGAAACTCATCAATGTGTATAAATGCCTGAGGGCATGGTGTAAAGAAGACAGAGACAGGCCCTTCTCAGTGGTGCCCAGTAACAGGACCACTGGCAATGGGCACAAACAGAAACACAGGAGGTTCCCCCTGAACATGAGGAAACACTTTTTCCACTGTGAGCATGACCAAGCACTGCAACAGGTTGCCCAGGGAGATTGTGGAGACTCCATCCTTGCAGATATTAAAAAGCCATCTGGACACAATCCTCGTCAATAGGCTCTAGGTGGCCCTGCTTGAGGGCGCCCTCCAGAGGTCCCTTCCAGCCTCAACCTTTCTGTGATTCTCACCCACCTACTTGTTCCTCTGTTCTTGAACACGGGATAAGAAAGCATCATCTGCATACCCGAAGATTGGCACGTCATCAGAAAATATTTAACAAAGGACAGATGATAGATAATTCTTCTCATTCTTGGACAGTCTTTCATCACTTGCAATGTTTTGCTTTGGAATTTTGATAATCTCAAACTCAATTTTCAAAGACCATCTAAAAGCCTATGAAAGCAGCCCCAAAAATGAGACTCAGGTGTGGGTATACTTAGAAGATACATAAGGTTATTTCTGAATGAAAGGAAAGCTACATCTTTTAATGAAGTTTCATAATTTGATTTGCAAAGTAACTCATTTATATTTCTTTTCAACAAAAGGGTATAACCACAATATTCATTGATCTTTATGAAATGAATATATCATAACCTTCATGAACTGAACTCTAGAAGGATGTCTTTTTTAATGGAACATAGGACAATTTTACCTTGATGAAGAACAGAACCAACTAGTTAACAAAAGTTATATAGGTCTACATAAGTTACAGTGTCATGCAGTACAGCTCTGTGATCAAGCTCTTTTTCCCTAGCTCAGCTAGGAATACATAGCAGAGTGAAATCCTTTTTTTGAGGAAAAAGAGGAGAGGATAAAGTTACATTTATAAATGTAAGACTTGCTTGTGAATATTACAGTTTCTGAAGTTCTCCATATTTTTTCAGATTTATCCAAAGCAATCTATAAATTATTTGTACTAACATTCTTAGATATATAACTCATTTGCATTGTGATTATTTGCTGCCAAATTCTCCTATGAAGAGATTTTCTCAAAGGTTTATTTTGACTTTTGAACCTAATTGTTAAAAAAAGAAAACCTCAGAATTCCTTGGGGAAAAAAAAAAATCCATTTTTATTAGCACTTAATTCTCTACCTTTTTTCTTTGGCTTTGGGAAGGAATGGAGACTGAAAAGAAAGATTTTTAATTTGCTGTCTGCCTTACTCTCAAAGGAGTAAGGAATCTTCCTTTTGGTCAGTTTCTCTGTTCTCATTATTTCTATGGTCACTTTCCTGTCATCCTATTTCTTTCTCCCTTTCTTTCAATGCAGACTGTCTTACAAGTCTCCTGTCATTTTGGCTGCGTCAGCCTTTCCATCATTCCAAGTTTTTGACATACTGATCCAGTTTATCTGAAAGGGAAATATGGACTTTACTAACAGCTTAAAGAAAACAGAATCAAAATGTTTATCGCATGTTCATGACCCCTTCAAATCCAGACACCTGTTGTAGCTTGGAAAACAGGTGGCTAAAACTGCAAGTGATCATTAATTCAACATTAAATTGCTGTGAATTTCATATAGTCTGGAATTACATAAAAATTATAGTGTGGTTACCTACTAGTTACCATACACAGGAGTTACTGTGTAATTTAAATCACAGAACAAAACCTATAATCCTGTTTTCTTCTGATTGCTAAAATTATAATAATTTCTCATGATATTCTATCTGTTTTGAGTCTATGCCAAAATTTCCTATAGAGTCACTGCCAGGAGTGAACCTGAGATAGGGAAAATCAGATCCCGAGTAAGAAAATGTAAAGGTGTTAGGTTTTGCCTCACACAATCTAGGTCATCCTTCTAAAAATGGTTTGCTATAACCTCAACATTTTAATGTGCTGAATGAGCGATGGGCCTTTCCTTGGCCTCCCAAAATTCTAATTATCTAAAGAAAAAAGTGCAAACTTTCATTGCAAGGCAATAATTTGCCAGCTCCACCTGGCAGATTCAAATGACTATTGATAGAATATTTGTTGCAGTATCTGTGTAGGTCTTTGTGGTACAACTGAGACGAAATCCAGGACTGTCAGAACAAGTGACTCTGACAACTATGCAATACTATTCATACATGGTAAGCTAGCAACCTGTATGAAACACTGGGGGAAAAAAAAAAGAAAAACACATCAATTTTAATAAAAAAATACTGTAACTGATTATTTAAAAAATCAGCAAGACACAAGTTATTAGATGACAACAGCATCTAACCATTTTTTTTAGGACTAAACATACAGTTCCAATAGGAAATAGTGAAATCCTGGGGACTTCCTGGGGAAATCCAGGAAAGAATAGAGCTCAAGTGCAGAAAAACATGAAAACACAGATAGAACTAACTAGAACATTAATCTATCATGTTCTATCATACGATAGAACATTTTACAACATAACACTGGTAAATTTGTGGAAGTTATTTTTCCCACTATCCTTGTGATTCTAATATCTCCTTAAATGAACAAATTCATATTAATAATTTGGCAACATGCACAAGGTGTTCAAAACCTTGTATCTGGGTGACGAAGGGGGAAAAAACAGTAACATTCCACATTTACCCATATGGCCAACGTAAATACCCCACATTTAAATGAGAAAAAGAATGACTTTAGTCAAGCTCACTGCTGTCACTGGACGTAAAAGAAGCTAGACTCAGACCTTTGCACTTGTTGGGATGCATTTTACTAAATTTATACAGCACGCTCAAATCCAGGTTGCCTGGCTCTATAGATTAGGCCTTAGTGGGATACCATTATAGAGAGAGACATGCACAAACCAATGGCCTGAAAAATATCTTAAAATTAAATCACTATTTTAAGGATAGGAATAATTGCATCCTAACCTAGAAAACACATTTAAGTGTTTTGCTGGATCGGGAGTCAAACAGACAAATCAAGTGACCCCAGACACCTCATCTCTAGTCTCTTTTGGAAGATATCCAAAGGCAGGAAAGCCAATATAATAATAAGACAGTACGATTCCCCTGTGTCCCCATCTTTCCTTCACCCATAGAAGTTTTCTATGGCTTTTCTCCATCTATCTGCCCTATGGCATGGAACACCTGTCAGAGTCTCCAACAGATAAGTTCCAGCTTCAAGTAAAAATGTAGTTACTCTTGACATGAATGACACAATTACCCAAAGCAACTCAAAAGATTGGCCCAAGTTAACATCGCTTGCTTTCTACCTGACTACCGATATCTAGAGCGAACCAACCATGCTTGAACACGTCGGGCACATTCTTCTCCCAAGAAGGCTTGCACCAGCCAACCTTTGGCTGAGGTGAGAGCCAGGAAAATAGAGAGTAGAGGAATTTCTGCTTGGTAGAGTCCATTTAAAAGAGTATATTATCTCTCTTTTCTATCAACAGATACTCTCAAGAAACATACAGTATACAATGTTAAAGCTCCAAAGTGAGCTGTAAAAAACTATGGAAGTTTATCATCAAAGCAGTAACTCCATTCTCTGCCAGGCAGACAAAGGCAGGTTGTTATGACTATTTGAAAACAAGAGATGTTATATGCTGCATGTTGGCAAAAACTAATATGTCACAGATTGAATTTTAGTTCTGTCTTTAGTCAGATGATTTTTCTCAGTTTTGCAATGTAAGATACTTGATTTTGTTTCTAGGATTTGTGCTCCAGAGAGACCAAAGCGTTGCAAGCACAGTGTTTATTGTTAGCGCCAATGTGCAGCTAGACAAATTGTTTACCACTACATTCACCAGAGCGGAGATAAATTCTACAAACTTAATTTGCACACCTTCTAGAAAATTCTACTGGTAAATTTAGTTTAAATAGTTTTAATTCACATGAGTTTCTGGTCCATTTAATGACGATCTTTTTTTTTAATTGCCAAGACTATTTGAGTCCCCAGATAGTCCCTAACAATCCCTTACTTGGTGCTTTAATATGAAAATCCTAGAAGCAGAGTAGACTTTCCATTCATTATTAGGGGAACATTTTCTATATAGACAGGCAAGTTCCCTTCCTGCCTACTGAAGTAGGACATGTCGTGATAAAGTATGGCATAAAGATTCAAGATTATCTGCTAGTGATTTTTTGAGTTTATCACAACTTCATGTCACCCTTGGATCTATTGTTGTATATTAGCAATATATTTGCACTCCACATCCTCCAGATACACCCGAAAATAAGTTTAGTCCTCAATTTGTTGCTTCTGGTTTTGTTATGAGAGCTTCACGTCATTCTAAAAACCAGGAAATCAAACTATATGAAATTGATTCAGGTCCTTAGGAAAGCCATGCTTATTCCTCTCCCACACATCTGTGTAATAAGGTGTAGTTGTGTGTCTGAGTTTAAGATGATTAAAATCATCACGGACAACTAGAAGAGAAAAATCAACGAAGTCTGTCATCTCTTAAAGATACCCAGGTACTGATTGTGAGCACAAACCTCAGTATTCCTGGAAGTGAATTGTTCTCATGAATTGTTTGGACGGTTCTCATATAAATATTCTGCTAATCGGATAGATTTATACAAAACTAGTGAGATTACTGTGAATGCATTGCGACTGCTGAAATAGATTTTGCAATGTTTACAGTTAGTGTTTCTGTATTTTATGAAACATTTAAGATATTGTAAGCTCACTTCTGACAATTATATGCTTTTTGTTTTGCAAAAAGTGAATTTGAGGCTTATCCACATTTTTGTTTTTGTAGCTCAAACCTCGCTGCTATAGAAATTTCTCATAAAGTGTTTTGTCTATTTTTGAAACAAACTGTATCTACAAAAAAATTTTATACTACAGTATTTTTCTACATGGTCTAAACAAATGGAAGATAATGGATATGGCAGAAATTAACTGTGATTTATTTAAATTCCAAAATGATTCAAATTAAATAACCTTTACTTCCTCTGCATTATCTTGGCTTTTTCTCAGTGAGGATTCAGGAATGAAAGTTGCCTGAATCCCAGCCCTCACAAATGGTATCTTGGGGCACTTTTCTTAGTGGTTTTGTTGTTGTTGTTGTTGTTTTTTTCCTCAATGTGCTCTTTTATTTTGATTAAAGCACAAGATAAAAGGAAAATGACATTTTACAGTAGAGATTAATCAGTCAAGTCTTTAATAATTTCAACAAAGCACTCTCAGCTATTCCAAAATCCCTGGACTTTGCTAAAAAGCCAGATGCTACATAAGAAAGAGTATGTTCCACCCCATTCCCCTCTCCTCTTTCTCCCTGCTTTGAGACTCCCATTCATGTGCCATATAATGTGATGACAGAGAACTCCTGTACAGCAGTTTAGCAGAACAAAAGAGCAATGTAATTGCATTTTAAATTAAAAAGTAGAAGGATGTTTCCTGTGCACTAATGATTATTTTTCATTATGAACTCAGCAGATGCCTCCTGATAAAATGTTGATGTTGTAAGGCCAGTAAACTTTCCACCACAAACCCTATGCTTTAGGTCATCCAGTCTAAGACAAGAGCAGAGAGTGAAGATTTTCATTCCAGCAGGATGCACCCTGGAGGCTTCTCTCCCGCCCACCATGAAATGCCAACCAAAGGCAGATAAGGGGGCAGCTGGAACCTCCCGAACCTTCTCTGCCGTCATGGTGCACTGCAGCGTACAGGTCTTCCAAGCCCAGAGAAGGTACAGATCTGAGGTCTTACGTGCTCACTACAAGAAAAGCTTTTATTAACTACAGGTCTAATTTTAAGTGCACTAACAAACTAAGGTTAAATAAAGTGAATTCTATTCTAAGTAAGTACATCATTTCCTCAGCATCTTAAAGCTCCCATATACAAAGCATTAGACAAATAAATACTATACAAATATATCCCTCCAGACTGTCACAGATATATACCAACATTTCTTATGACACAGAAGAGGAGACCTAACAGATGGACAAGGTAGAAAAGGTTTATTATAGAGAGGCAGTTAAGTACCACTAGCAGGATGTTTTGACACAGGCTAGCTACATGACCAGTTCACAGGTGTTGCACGACAATCAGAAGCATCAATTGGAATTCAGTGTCTAGTTGTTATAGATGGCAGATAACCCTTAAGGTGCTTCAAATTGAAAGGTCAGAGCTTCAGAAACTCTGATTCTCAACTCCTAAAAATGCACTAAATTTTCAGAAGTTTTTTTGAGAAAGACCACATTAGTCCCAGTGTTGTCATCTAACCCACACCGTCATGAGCGTTACTCAGGCCTGCATTGGGAATAAGGATTAGGGAGTGACTGAAATCAGGGAAAAACAGGAATAAAATTATTAGACTTTTTTTTTTAAATTATAAAGACATTTTACTATCTTCATTTTTTCAACTAGTGGGTGAAAACTAAGCTGGTTGCTTCACAAACTTCTGCCTTCTTCCTCCCATCTCCACCTCTGCAGTTGAAGAGCTGGATTGCTGCTCCAGGAATCCAAGCATGCACCAGCGACCAACCTGGGCATCGTTTCATGGGCCTACACTTAGCTTATAATATGACACAGGAGTGTCGTGGAAGTTCCCCAGCAAGTGAGTTATGCAGGAGACCAGATGTTCTGGGCCAACCATTTACACCAAGGCTACATGCACCCCAGTCTTCCTCCTTTACTGCTTTGGTTGTTGCATTTTCTTTTGGACAGCTTGTACAATCAAGCAGTTGGTTTAAGTGTCATCAAGTGATTCTGAACCATCCCTAAGTCTCCCCACAAATTCACAGTATTACCTTTCTAAAATATCAGGATCATTGTTTCAGATATGTTTAAGACATTTTCCATTTTAGTTTATTTCTCTGAATTTGGCCCTTTCAGCTAAGGTCAATAGACTTTATATTTCCTGTGTTAGAAATAGAAGGTGCAGCAATGCATTCTGATGCATTTCATCTGTAACATTATGAAACAAAATCTGAAGAAGCTTGGCATTAATATCCTTACGGTACTAGAGACGGAATATGAGTATCTCTTGACTGTGTGGAATAATTTAGGGTTTTTTTCTCCTTTGTGTTTAGAAAGTCTATTCTTTAGATAATTACATAGCACTAGGAAAACAAATTACATGTATGGATGCCATTTAATTTTGAGCCTCTAGCAGGTTTTTTTCAGACTTTTTTATCAGCAAGTATTAAAAAAAAAGGATTAATAACAAACAAACCTGCAAAACCTTATCTAATTTTCAGGAATAGCTTTCACACCTTCTTCCAAAAAAGCAGCACTTAATCACTATCAGTTTAAAACCAATGTAATTACATAACCATTACCATTTTAGCCTATTGATTTCCCTATATGTTTAAAACTTTAGAGTACTCCTACTTAAGTAACCCTCACTGAAGCTGAACAACAGCAAGTGTTGACCAGGAAGTTATTATTCAAGTGGTTTACTAGTTCTGTTTAAATTAATGCAATATTGCATTAATTATAACGTATAAATGAGGAAGATTATAATTTCTAAAAGTTATCAAAAATCACTACTAAGTTCAAGCAATAAAAAAGCAAAGAATATAGTAAATACTACCACATCTTTTGTGTGAGAAATAATGTCTGGTTTACAAAAAAGAAAATAAAAACCTATTTACTACTCCATGAAAACTAAACCATCAAATTTCCTTTAAGCAGTTCTAATTTCAAATGCCTTGTAATGAAAATAATGTATGAAAACATGAAATCCTCCTTTCTTCTGATCACGTTGGGATACACCAGGATAGTCTGTTTGACACATTATTAATAATGAAGGGAAAATCACCTCGCTAGTTCTATTAAAAATCTCAAATTATTTGATAAAATTAAATGCCATGAAAAAATATGATGCTCATATAATTCCAAATGTCTGTATGATGCTTGGGCAAGCAAACATCATGCTGGGGATAAAGCAAACTCAAGCTGAGTAGGTATTAATACACTGTCTTAAGAAGACTTATTAGTCAGGGTTCATAAGGCAAAGGTGTATGAGCTTTATACTGACAGCATTTTCTGAGTTTCCCAGACTTCATGTCTCTTCCTGCCACTTAAGTTACCTTTGTGTTTGGATCTCTTGCAAATTGTTTTTCCAAACAATGTTTAGAGATACAGAATTTTGCCAAGCAAATATTCTCAATCCAGCACTTTCTGACTAATTCTGGTAATTGCTAAAGTACCATATCCAATTAGAAAATCACTTCCTAATTTCAATAGTCTTTGAATAAGACTCTTGTTCAGCAACTATAGTGACTGTCTAATCAAGTTGAGCATGTTGCAATTAACTGGAAATTTGGTACTTGATATAATAACTATAGGAAGTTGCAAAAAGTAGGATTTTTTTGAATAACAAAAACTACTTATACCGGCACATATGACACTACATGAGAATTCAAACATGTCTTGCTCAAAGCAAACAACTGTATGTGTTTGGTGTGTGTGTGGTTGGACTTGGTGTGTGTATGTTTGGACTCAATGATCTCAAAGGTCCTTTCCAACCATGAAGATTCTATGATTCTATGTGAATTTTATATCAACTTCCAGGTGGATGAAAAGCAGAAACTGACTTAGAACAGTTTGGCTTTTTATCTCTCCAAGTCAAATCACAAAAAACATGGAACCACTTCATTGATTCTGCTCTACTCGCAATCCTCTCTGCTGAACTTGTTCCCTTCTCAAACTCCCCTTCCTTCCTTCTCCCACCAACTCACTTATACCCAGCTTCAGACACACAGTTTGTCAGAACAGATCTATCTTCCACCTGGCTGTTTATGAGCTCAAACCCCGTTGTTCCTGGGCATACATCTCACACTCTCTCTCCCCCCTTACTGAAGGCAGTGGTGGCCTCACACCTTGCCATAAAATACTCGATCTTCCAGTGGTCAGAAAGGCCAGTGGTGGCAATAACCAGCCAGGACCCCCAAGAGGATTTAGAGATTTGTTTTTTCAGCTAGGAAATGTCACCCAGACTCATGTAAGAAAGGAGATTTTCAGTCCAGTCTCAAAATCATGAGTCACACCCGGACTCACATCACTGTGCTCTCATTTCAGGGAGCAGTAGGGTGGCTGACCAGCTACTTGTTTCTTTAAAATCCAAAGGCACAAATGATCAATGTATGTCTAACTCTAAATAACAATAAGCAGATTAATAAAACACTCTAACTAAATCATCATTGCAATGGCATCAGTTTCCTTATATAGAAGCTCTTGGCCGCAGTCCCTCCATGTTAATCATTCCTACTTGCGTCTCCCTAAAGCTGAGCGTCACCTCTGCTTTGCTGCCTGCCATTCCCAATTATTTTTGTTTTGCCTTTTGATGCTATGTCTAGTAAAGACTCCTTCACACCCTCTCCTGTCTGTTTCACCACAGCTATGCTTTCAAAGGCAATTCATATATATGTGAGAAAAGAATATATGTTGTGGTACACACCACTACGAGTCTACATCTGAGCTATTGGCCTTTCTAGGACAGAATTTGTTTGACTTTTATTAGTTATTTCTGTTAGAATGAAATGAATCGCTTTCTGAAAGTTATTTCTCTCCACTGAGTACAATGAGAGCTGGGGCGTGGAAGTAAAGATATCAACACTGTAGAATGGACAAGTGAGGTGAGGTGAATCTTTCCTTTACTGAAAAAAAGCTCTATGAACACTGGAAAATAACGAAGCCTTATTTCCTGCCAATTTGTGTCTTAAGTTTGATGGACTTTCTGTCTAAGTAGAAATCTCCAGCTGAAGCTTTCTTCCATAACTTATAATGACACTCGCCTGCATGGATCTTTTTCAGTGCGCATAGAAGTGTGGGCTCAGACTGCACTTTCCCTCAGTGGGAATACTAACAGAGTTTCTTTTCCTCTTCCCAGCCACCGACTTTGATGAAATTTCAGGGATTTTAATTATATTTGAGAAATCGAGCCCCTTTTCCCTGCCATCCTCTCCGCTGTCAAAAGTGTTTGAAGTTGATAAGCACATTCAGAAGTTATTAGGTGGGAAACACAGAGACACATTCACAGTAGTATGATTGCACAGGAAACCAGATGAAAAGTTAGGCTTTGATGGAGAGAGAGGAACAAAAAGCTTTTCAAAAGCATTCTTTTTTCTGAAATGTACTTGTTACAAGCAACTAACTGATCTTGAGATGTGCCAAAAGCTTACCTTGATATAACTCAAGAATGATTAGAGAAAGGGATCTAGCTTTGCATGTGCTTACATTATATAGCTCCAGTCTCCAACTTATTATCAAAATGCTTAAAGGCGTGGGAAGGTAACGGGGAAGAGAAAGTAATGTGAAGTTAAAAGTCAGCATGAATTAGCATACATTTTGATTTGAGTTTCCATGTAATCCCTGAGGAATTGTTAAGTTAAATATAAAAACTAAAATTCAGTTATTAAGTTATAAAAAAGAAAAGTTATCACAATTCAACTGTAAATTTCAAGGCAATGTTAACTAGTGTGCTGCTGTTGACAGTCCCACAATATATATGTCAGAATTCAGTAAGAATTAGAGAAGTGAGGTTCCATTCACTAAAACATTTTAAAACAGCTATATGACTTAATAAGTTATCTCTAACAAAGTTCAAATAAAATGAGCATTCTAATCAGTTTACTACTCAGATGTATACCTACTGAACACGAAAACATTGCTGAAGTAGGGAATAATTTATCATTATCGCTCAAAGTGATAATACTTCTGCATGCAGTCTGTATTCTGAATAGTTATATATTCTGAATACTGTTCAAAAGTCTCACAAAGCGAAAAATTAATATTCCAGCAGTGTACCTCATAACTAAAATGTCAAATTATTCTTATGATGAAGAATAATACCTGCCAAAATACAAAGAACAAGGGAACTGCTTGTATGTCTTGGTTGAAATTATTAAAAATGAAAAATGTATTTGAGGTTTTTTTCTAAATGCAACTGCATCATTAGTTTGCACCAAATATACCATGCTCTAGTAGCTACAATGGAAATAAACAACTTGCACAAGCGTCACTGAAGTAATTTATTTAATGATAAGCTACAGCACATATTTAGTATTTCAAATTCTTCTATGCATTGACATACTAATTGCTAGCACTTCAGAATATACACTGACTAAATATACTTTGTGTCAGAAGAATATACTCACTAGATTTTCTGTACAATATTCAAAACATGGGGTAATCTTAGCAACCATTTAAGTGAGGAGATACTTATTCTGCAGTCTGACTAGTACAATGACAGAACAATAAAGTCCACATAAACAAGTGAAGCAATTGCAGATTTAACCAATGGCTTTTTGAATGTCAGTGTACCAGACATAAAGCTTCTTTTCCTTGGTATTTATGGCAGAGAAAGGAAATTAGACAAAAAAATAAGACAAAAAGCCCTGCAAGGGCAACAATAAAGTTATACGTTACCTGCTACCTATTTCTCCTTGTAAAGAGCATAAATCTTTTGCAATACTCAAAACATCTGATGGGGTCAGCTGTACTCTCTAATGCAGGTCATGGGGTTCTCCTCCATGTTAGTGTGCATATATATGTATTGAAAATTAGGATTTTCCTCGACTAAACTGTAAAGTACTACAGTCAAGTGCAGATTTCATTTCAGGCCTCAGCTTGGCCCTCAACCTATTTCTTTTATTTTTTTTTCTTCAGTCAGTGACAGAAATTTTAAAAATACTTTATAATACCAGAGCATTTCATTTTATTGACAACAAAGTCACTCTCACTAATGTTCGCTCCACTGACCTCTTAAGTGAAACTAGAAGCAATGTTTCTTCCTCGTCCTCCCAGCAAAATGACTGGCTTTGACACAGCTGCCTGTACTATTCTTGACTTTGGAGGTTGCTTCATCTTCGAGCTCTCCTCTGGCCACTCTCATATGTGCGTCACTGTCATAGACAGTGCTGTCAAAGACATGCTGTCCTTGATCCTCTTCTCCCTCTTCCCCTGCCTCCCATCTATGGCTAATTTCACCACAGACTACATACAATCCAGCAATGTTCCCTGTGCTCAAAATTCACTGGTCTCCTTCCGTCCAACTAAGCTAACCTCACTCTCTTCAAATAAAGTTCAGTGCACTCCTCTGACAGGTCTTTACTGGTGTCTGTCTACCAGTTTACTCTCCACGCCATCCAGAACAGTTCTCTTTCCCCAGCCCCCGCAAATCATTCCATTTATTTCCTTTCTTCATTGCGCTAACATTTTACTCCGTACCTTCACACACCATTTTAGTCAATTTGGATTCACATCTCTGTTAAGAGCCTCACATCCAACATACATCTAAAACTCTTGCAGATTAGCTCTGTGTAATTGCTCTTTCCTGCCTAATCACATAACTAAAATGCTAATCTAGGGCTCTCTCATCTCAGTTTCTCAGTGTCCTTTTCTTTGGCCTCAAGAAATACCAAGGATTATTCTCCATCTCCAAAAGCTTGATCGTTGCAGCACCCTGCGTCCCTCCACCATTTCTCTTTTGAAGAAAGCAGCAGCTTTGTCAACTTTCATAGATTAGCATCTCATAAATTATCTGCTTATTCACAGTGCAGTGTTTTCACCTACATCCTGGTGTCAGCCTTCATCACCATTTGTCGTATTTCATATTAGTACCTTGCTCCCATAATGCTTCCTAGATAGGGATCCCCTACAACTGCCTGCGAAGTCACCTTGTCAGCATTCCCCCATTCCATTTTGCCCTGGCACAACTGGTGCTATGCAGTTGTCATCACTGCAGTCTCAGTATTACATTTCTTTGCGTTTCACTGTCACTTGGACTAACATCACCTAACATGGGATGTCCAAAACTGAGGGACTCAGAATTAGGCATCAGTCTATGTAGTCAGAAAGAGACAGGTACTTATACGCATACATGAGCACTGAGGTGCCTATGTATCTTCTGATCAACTTGCATATATTTTGCAGTCATACTTAATAAGTCTAAGAGATTTCTTCTTTCTACAAATCTTGTCCTTGCCATGTCCCCAAAACACGTAGCAAGGTCCACCAAGATTACAAGCACAGCATGACAATGGAGGTCCCACACGTGTAAATATAAATGACAAAAGGTGAATTATTCATGTTTGAAGGGAAACCACCTTCAGGGCCAGGCAGAACTGGTTTTATGGCATAATAAAGAGAGCAAAGAAAAAGTATCCAGTGTATGTAAAGCACTGTATGTATGGTTACAATGCACAGAAGACGTAAGAAATAAGTACAAAAAGAGCTACAGCGCCAATATGAATGACAGCAAATGAAGAGCAGAAAGAAAATTGCTCCAACAGGGGATGCCCCACATCTGATCAATGCCACTACTTATCTGTAGCAGGCTCTTCCTCACCTTTGGTAGACATCTGTTTTTCTGTTTGCCGTTCACAAAGTTTTGCTGCCACATCTCATGATCATTTGTAGTATATTGTCTTTTACTATATAACTGGGCTAAATAAATTGCAATTCTAAGGAGATGTGTTTTCTTCTCCATCCTTCTCAACTGATACCATTACTGATATTTTAGTGCTGAGCTAACATACATGCAGATACAATATGACACCTCTTTATATTGACCACACAGGAAGTACAGGGCAGGTTAAACACTTCCAGTAGCCTAAGTTAGGTGAGATGAACCCTGCTGTTTGTATTCATTACCATGATATAATTTTGTACTCAGATTACAGGTTGGCTGGGCAGGTACCATGTTGTTGATCAGCCCTTTTACAGCGCCTCATCTTTTTTCTGTGCTGGGCCTTAACAAGAGTTTGGCTCTGTGGTAACAGCAGCTGCAGGAATCAGCACAACAAACCCAGGCGGAGTAGTCAGTTCCGGGCTGAGAACGTGCGCATGAGTGCAACCCTCATGAAACTGCCTGCACGACAACTCTACTTTGTACTAAAGCCTAAATGAGAAGCACAATATGTTTCTAAAGGAAGCCAAAAAAAAGCACTTACCAGAAGAAATCAATTCAGATTGGACGTTAGGAAGAAGTTCTTCACCGTGAGGGTGGTGAGACACTGGAACAGGTTACCCAGAGAGGTGGTGGAAGCCCCATCCCTGGAAGTGTTCAAGGCCAGGCTGGATGGGGCTCTGAGCAACCTGATCTAGTGGGAGGTGTCCCTGCCCATGGCGGGGGGGTTGGAACTAGATGATCTTTAAGGTCCCTTCCAACCCTGACAATTCTATGATTCTAAATGCAGTGGTCTCCACAAACTGAGTTGGTATCAAAAGAACAATGAAATATTCTGCACTACAGAAAGATTTTGCTTTGACTGTCTTGGTTCACAATCCTGGCAATCAAGAGCAATTTAGTTACCATACATTATGCTAGCCTCAGGAACTGATAGATAACTCCTACAGTCTGGGGAAGTGAAATTCTGTTACATGAATCTATGTACCTGCATCTTATTTGGTAATGTATGTTTCCATTAATTACATCTAAATTAAACAACAACTGAAAGAAAAAAAGGTGGTATCAGCAACCAACAGATGCAGACATTGCTAGATTAAGCAGGTCATTTTCGTCCCAAAGCTAGACAAGTGGCCCAAGAGCCATTTGCTGTTTTATAAGCAGCCTTGTAATCACCTATCAGCAAGGTACAGCTCCATCTGGCAGAAGGCAATTCCTTGCATTAGATTTCTTGTATCACCTTCTGGCTTATGCCACATTACTAAACCATCTCATAAACTCTATATATAACCCAACGGTCCCTACAGTTACAGCACATAGTCTAAATGCTTGCATTAAGAAAATGCAAGCATTAAGCATATTCTTTCACAGGAAGAGATAAAACAAATTTACAAGAGATTATGAAAATATTAAACCACAAGGAAAATATTTTTCTCATTCAACACTATCATTAGCAAGACTCATATTTGTTCCATAAATGCCTAACCCTTAAAGAGGAATGAGCAACAGCTGAGTTTTTCAAAAGGGCATGGTATGTTCTAGTTCTGCCCTCCTCCAGACTCACTGAAGAATGTCCATTAGCTTCAACTGAGACATATTACACCACCAATGTATACTTTCAACAATCACAGTCCCCATTGTTTTGTTTTTTAAAATGAGACAGGATCAGCCTTGGCAATAACAACCACAAAACAAAACCAGTTCAGCCTCTGATATTTCCATCTATCTCAGAAACAAGGTTAAGAGCAGCGGTGTGTGACATGGACCTCAGCACAACAAATTAAATAGAGCTTCCTCATCCAGAGAACATGTTCCATTTCCTCTGTGTTTCAGCCAGTCCAGCTCATGGGCCCTACCACCCATCATTCATCAGCACACTTAGAGCCTGAGGCTTACTGGACACTGGTAACAGTTGCTGCCTTAAAATACTAAACTCAGACATCTGAAAAAACAGGTATCCTGCCAGTCTGAGGATTTGTATCTTCATATAAAGTAGTAAGTTCTAGGACAATTCAAGTAAGTATACATATGTTAGCGCAGTTAGGAAAATTCAGCTGTTAAATGGAAAGCTAGTTTCAGTCTTAGCCACTTTGGGTTTACATTTCCTGCATCAAATGTTCATGGAAAATAAAACTGAAAGCTTTTTTTGGGATACATGCTGATCCATACTACTAAAAATATTTTAAAAATATGTATTAATTGCTTGCTATCATGATAGTCCTCTTTTAGTTCTAGCTAATGAACTATAAATGTGTCCAACAGACTTTGCTTTTAATTATATAAAATGTTTTAAGAAATGTGATACCAAATTGAAATAATAACAAAAGTTGATATATTAATGTCTCCATTGGATTCTCTAAGGATACATTCTCCTTGAAAGCTGTTCAAGTAAACAAAGGTTATTGTCAGAGATTCTACAGAGACCAGGTGTTTTCATTTCAGATTATCATTTTTATAACCCAAAATAGCACAGCACCCAGACAGCAAAACATAGTTTGTGGACAGTAGTATATGGAAAACTTCCCAGCTGAAGCAAATTTTAAGGATATTTTAAAAAAACCCAACTGTCTGAACAAGGAAACATCCTAAATTATACACGCTAAATTGCAAATTCAATATTTGCTCTATTGAGAGTCAGCACTAGCAACTGCAACAATGATATGGAAGGAACCTACTATATAAGGAAAAAAAAAAATCTCTTTTTGACTAACAATTTCCTTGTTCTTTTAGGAGGCTATTTCAGGAAGCTGCAAAGCTAAAATATTACTGAAGGAAACATTAGAAAATTTTTATGCAACGCCCCCCCCCCGCAAATGAAACATTTCACTGGTGTGGCTAGCACGCTGTGTAGGGAAAATCATTTTTAAAATCCCATGTATTTCCCAATTTGTACTTTTGGCCCCAGTCTAACAAAGTACTTAAACCACCTGTATCTTTTTTACTTTACTGGACTATTCCCATGCTTAAAATTAGGCATATTAGTGGGCAACCATGGGATCTGGAACTTTTCTTATTTTTGTACATGAGTATGAATTCGATTATGAAGACAAATGATGTCATGTGATCTATATGACTAAGCTCATGAGAACAGAAGAAAAGATTAATTTCAGATTTACCTTTGACTTTCAGCAGAGCTTGTGTTGAGTGAACTCTCTCTTAATTTCAAATTCTTCCAATTGTGTTTCAATCATTGTTTTCATCAATTTTGAAAATGTTATGGAAATATTTCTAGGTATCTCGGTTTTAATAAAAGCAATATTCACTGTAGTCAGAACCTGGAATGATTCTTGTGATCCTTAACTATCTGTAACAAATCTTGGCAAGGGTGAAAGTAAAGAAAGATCACAGTTTATATCATGAAGACCCTGGGAAATGACCAGATGGTATTTGATTTACTGTTCTTGCACCAGGAAGTTTTTGATAATTCTAACGTTATATGTCAATTAAATCCCTAACAGCTTTTCCATTGGAATACATATCTGTGTGTGTATAAAGACAGAATGTGTTCCCTTTTAACAAACATCATGCTTCTATGTATTCTGTGATTCATGACAAGTATCAGCACATACATAGGAATGAGAATACTTTCATTTCAAAATAGTGTATAATTTTCAAGAGGAATTTATTTCTGTTAACATAAAAATTTCATCTGCTTTCAATGAAGTAAGAAGTCATACAAAAATAGTGATATTTAATGGTGAAATCTACGAACATTAGGTTCATATCTGGGGTTTAACTGACTAGATCCTCATCTAAGGAGGAGAATCTCATTTCCTTAGATGATCATCATCTAAGGAAAAATAATAGACCACTTCCTTAAGAATTTAACAAGGGATGTAGGAAGCCCAGAAAAGAACCATTAAAAAGAAAAGTCAGGGTAAAAGGTATAAGATTATTATGAGTCTCATGCAGAAGAATTCTTCTGGGACCACAGGTGTCTCCATGAGCTATAAATATAAACAGTTAATCTTGCATTTCTTGTGCGGCAAAAATTCCCACTAGCCAATAGGACTTTAAGGTTTCTATTTTATGCGTGATCAGAGTTGAAGACTATACAGATTACGTCTACCAACAATGAATGATTCTTAAAGAAGTTATTCTCAAGTTTGAAATTTGCAGTAGTTATGCATCATGAGCTTTTTATTTTAACATATTCTGGTCTAAATCTGATAAATGCAGAGCTTAAATAAAAATGTTATGTGGCATAAAATGTAGACACATAAAAGCATAAAAATATATACACATTTTTCCCTGGGATGAGAATTTTATGGTGAAGCAAACATAGCAAAAACATTATTTCCAATATACAAAATGGTGGATTGGTACAGAATTGTATGTTGTTAACTAAATATGCTCTACATGTGGGAATGCAAAAACAAGTCAGCATCCTTCCATTTTTACTTCCTAAGTGGACAAATAATGCCTGCTTGCTGCATATATATTTTTTTATGTAAAGTGAAATACAGTGACTGTGACTGGACAAGTTACCACTAAACCATGTCCCTCAACACCACATCTATATGTTTTTTAAATACCTCCAGGGATGGAGATTCCACCACTTCCCTGGGAAGCCTGTTCCAATGCTTGACAACCCTTTCAGTGAAGAAATTCCAATCTAAACGTCCCCTGGTGCAACTTGAGGCCATTTCTTTTTCTTCTATCACCTGTTACTTGGGAGAAGAGACTGACCCCCACCCCACTACAACCTCCTTTCAGGTAGAGCGATAAGGTCTCCCCTCAGCCTCCTTTTCTCCAGGCTAAACAACCCCAGCTCTCTCAGCTGCTCCTCATAAGACTTGTTCTACAGACCCGTCACCAGCTTCATTGCCCTTCTTTGGACACGCTCGAGCACCTCAATGTCTTCCTTGTCATGAGGGGCCCAAAACACAGTACTCAAGGTGGGGCCTCACCAGTACTGAGTACAGAGGTACAATCACTTCCCTAGCCCTGTTGGCCACCCTATTTCGAATACCAGCCAGGATGCTATATGGCTGCACTCCTCTATGAACTGCCCTTTTATGGCCATTTCAGTGTTTGGGGGGAAAGTGTATCTGGAGAGGAAGCAGTACAAGGGAAGGAGAGACGCCCAGTCCTGCTGTAGCCGAGGTCCTGTCCCGGCCTCACTCTGCAGCACCAAGGACAGCGCCCTCACCGCAGTCCCCGGCTCACCCCCAAACCCGGCCCAGCGACCCCGCCGCTTCAACGCAAAAATGATAAAAAGACCATCATCAGCCCCGAAACTGCAGGTGGCTGGTTAAAGAACGAGGTCACCATTTAAATTCCCTTTCATTTATTTAGCCGGCTGATATATAGATTTGAACCAGATCCTGCTGAAAAGTCCTGGTCATTGACCCAATAGCCGCTCAGGAGCTTGGGAAGCACTAGGTCTTTATCTCTGCCTTTCTCATTGTACTCACACACCTCTATGAGAGAGGAAAACACTACCTGCTACTGGGCAGGAAATACCAAGGAAAGAGATATGAACAGAGGGACAGTAAGGGACAAGAAGAAAGAGGAGAGAGCAAAATGAACATAGATGAATGTGCTGCATTATCTTAAATTGAGTTTCAGTGTATATATTTTTTCAGTGTACATAGTTTCTACATTAATGTGTTTCTGTCTTGGTTATTGCTTATTTTTCTCTTTTGCATTTTCATTTGAAGAATTTTTGCACATTGTCAGTGTATGCATGATGAGAAACATATGCTGGGATTCAGCTCCAGATTCAGGCACAGGAACTATATGTGAAAGGGTTTTTTTGGCTAAGTTCCCCCAGTAGACAGTGGAAAATCTAGTCAACACAGCAAGCAGTGTGTAGAATAGATGTGTCTACTGCAGGAGGAGACAAATCACATGTTAGATTCCATTGAGTCTATTGTGTGAGGCTCAAATCAGTTGCCTAAATGAAGGCATGCAGTACTGTTGGAGATGTGAAGACTGTCCCACTCAGCTTCCAGCTGCCACTTCAGGATGTCATGGGTCCATGTATCTTAAGTCTTATCTATCAGACCCATGAAGAATGTCCTAGATAAAGGACTAGATAAATATGTGTGTTTAAGCAGGTGAATAAAGCCTTACATCCCCACTGGGAGCTCCAATGGGAGCTTCAACAATTAGCTCATATCACATTACATATTTTGATTGAAGCTGAATCCCATCTTCAGGTAAACTATTGTAGTAAGAATTAGGATACTTTTGTTGCATCAAGATTATCCAGAATAAAAATGGTATTAAAATAATGTATTAATTCACTTTTTTGTTCTACCCTTTTCTGGAATAAAAGTAACCCAGAAAATTTAGTGCTTCATTGGTCAATAATATTTGAACATCGCAGTAGAATGGTTTGAAGACTAAATTATTTCAAAATTGATGTGGGTTTGATCTACTTGTTTTTCAATGGAAGTGTTAATTAAAAATCTGAAGTATTAACTTTTAATTGAACACTCTATATTAATGTAGAATTACTCTCAGTTACTATGTCTTTCATAGACATACCCACATTCATGCATAAATTCCACTAAAAATTGTCAAGATAAATTAATAGTTTTACACTTCAGCTCTCATGAATCAGGAAGTAGTAAAAGTAATGTGCCATGTATCAATATTTATTTTGTATATGTGCTATGGTGCAGCCTTTACCTAAAAGCTGCTAAAAATTAACTATATATATGGTTTATCTAAGGTACCATTTGAATTATTTAGCTTTACGACACAACAGTACAAGGTTATTTTTAGTCAGCTGAAAGAAAGGGACTTCTATAAGGTTATTCTTCCCATCTCAGGATATCCCTTTAAGATGCCAGGCCAAGTCTTCCCTTTTCCTCTCCACTGACTGCAGAAGGAATATAGATGAATAGGCTGAATAAAATGGATGAACTTGGATGTGATGAGTCACATTTCAAGTCAAGTATCCTATTTCTAACAGCTGTTTTGTTGTTTACAAGGAAAATGCAGAAAATTATGGAGTTGCACAACTGTAGATAAAATTTGTAACTTCTGTGAGGTGAAGGTTGACCCAAAAGGTGACCCAAAAAGTCACTAACCAGACTAACCTTCATTTAAAATAATATCATATCATTCATACTCATGAGTTTAGGTATGCAGTGTTTTGTGCTGTGGCTTAGTACTCCAAATACAACAGACAGAACAGCCTGCAGACACTGCTCCTGTTGGTTAATCTGATTTTCCATTACACTGCAAAGGTGCCATGACCCTTAGTGCCACGCTGTCCTTGCACAGCCTCCCCAGAGTTCCCCATGGGCTCACAGCCCAGGACGCCCTCCCACCCCACCTCCGTGGCTCCTCCACCCAGATGTTCTTAATGTCAGAAAACCATGTTGAACATGGGACAGCAGTGTGTTTTAGCAAATGGTGGATTTTTTTCGTAGTCACCTGCATTAAAAAAAGAAATTTAGTAATTTTTCTATAGTACAATAGTTCAGAAACTATCTGCTTATCTGAAAAGTATTTTTGAATTTTATACATAATCAGAAAAATTAAACATTTCCAAACCTGTAATTCTACTCCATCTGCAACGGTAATTACAACAAGCACCAGTTTATCACGCTTTTCTTAATTATTTCAGTAATGGTTGTTGATTGTATTTATTAATAGAGTCATCTTCAGTGTCTCAAAACTTATGGAAAAGCTGGCCACTCATTTTGAATTTGATCCTATCTCTTCCTATCCAAATAATCATAGAAATTAATATTTTTATGGCCGTTTATTCTGTGCATACAAAAGTGTCAATTATTTTTAACCTCTAAACTAAGAGAAGGCACATTGCCTGTCACTGAACTTTTGAGTTTGACATGAATTAAAGTTCTCCCATTAAAAAGGAGTTATTAGAGCAACACGAAGACTTACACAATCAATCTGTCAAAAAGATATTCCTGTAAAACCTTCAAAAAGAAAACCTTTCTTGTCAAAAAGGCACAATTTGTAGGTGGCAGGCTTTAACTTCAAAAACGAAGCCCAGAGATCCCAAAGACCTTACTTTTGCTCCCATGTCCGTGACAGATAATAACACTTTTTTTTTTTTTTAATATTACATTGAAGCAATAAAATGTGACAGACTATGTACTCCACGGGAATACTGCCATGTTTCTCCTCATATTGGCCACTAGGCCAAATAATCCTTATAGTGATAGGTCTAAAAATTGAAACATAATCTAAGATGCCTTTATTCTCATACAGTTTATTTGACTGTATAATATAGAAAATATTATGTTATATTAATACACTAATGACCACCTGTTGGTTGCAATAGTCAATGAAAATAGTGTACGGAAATATCACTATGAACAACAATCCAAAGTCTTCTGAATTTAAATAAAAGAGACCACTGATTACAATTAGTTCTCACTGAAGTGGCAAAAGCAGAGGACTCAATAAACCATAAACCTTTATTTGTCTGTTCTCCCAGTCACTGCAAACAGGCTTTACTATAAACAGCCTTCATCGATATGTTATATTGAAGAAATACAACAGAATTATTTTTTTTATTTTATTTTCCCGGGTTTTGGCTTTTGCTGTTTTGGAATGGCCTCCATTTTGTTCTCTCTCTCCCTGGTTTGATTACAGATAGCTATATTCCTCACCTTCTTTCCTTTAACATTTCATTTATGACTATCAGTACAGTCAGACCTCCTGCTCTTTTCAGACTTGAAAAGCTCCTCATCACATTGGGAGAAGTAAAAATGTAATTCAGGCTATTTCAAAGGGAATCCCCTTCAAGACACATGAAGTCTTAGTCACAATGAAATAAACAGGGATAAAGAGTGGGGACAGAATCTAAGCAGCAATCAAATTAATTTTTTCAAACAGTCCGGACAGCACCTTGTTAAGACTTTCAGTTTTTTAGCAAACTAAATAACAGTGTTTCAGTACAGCTTCTGAATTTGCTTTTCAAAAGGCAAGAATTTAGGCAAAAGCCAGCAATTTAGAACCTGCCCAGAAGATACCCTGCAGGAACGAAACAAAAAAGGTAAGATCAAGAGAAGCATATGCAGTAGCACTAGCTACTGTCTGTCTGACAGAGAAATAGAAAAAGGGATTAAAAAACCCTTAAACATATAGAAGTCATGAAATACTGATGGCTGTGAAGCCAGTGTAAAAGGCGGCAAAGAAAACTCCAGCAAGTCCTGGTCCGTACACAAGTCTATACACAGAGACCTTGGGATATTTAGCAGGATTATTATTAGCTCATTTTTTGTTCTTAACAGGTGGGCGGTAGGCTACTGGCCTGAATGGCTATGATGCACAGCTACCCAAAGGCAGGATCTGATCTGATCGCTGGAATGACAGAAAACGTAGGTCTAGTCCTTTGCATAAGAGAAAGAGCCTTGGGTTTGGCCATGCCAACCCCAAAGTCAACCTCAATATGATTAACTACTTTTGGACTACCTCTCACTCACGAGCAAGTAACAAGCCACAAACAGGCAAATTGTTTAGTTGTCTGTGAACACACATTTTAACGTACAGGGTAGTATCAGCTATAAGGCCTCGACAAAGATGGATTCCCTCCCAGAAAGCCAAAGGTGGTGGAAAGGGCTTTGTACCTCACTGAAGCACTTATTTACTATTGCATCAAGCACAGGAGATGGATAACTCAAAATAACTATGGAAGGAAAAAACTTTTACTCTAATTAAGGGCATAACAAGATTATCTCCCACCTAATGAGAGGAGTTTCCAGTGAAAAATGAAACCAGTCTGGACTGGTTGAACCCTGATGGTCACAGGGAGAGGGAGAACAATAGCTGATGTGATTTCAGAAGTATTATGCACATTTTAGAAAACTATACTTCTAACAGCACAGACTTGCTCTTTTTTTTTTATTTTTTTTTTTAAGATTTCTGTTCCATTTCTTATCATATTGTACCACTGTAGTTTAAAATACACAAATGGCTTCCTGCACTTGTGGCAAACATTTCCTTTTTATAAATATTTTTTAAACTGAATTAAGTAAGATTCCGTTTTGCCGCCTTAGTTTTTTTTTTCTACTTGTATAACATACAGTTCCTTTACCACTACACAGCACACAGGCCAATTGGGCACCACACCTATCAAAAGCAGACCCTTTCCTTTTCCATGGGCTACACGAACAGAGAGTGGGAACAAGAGGTTGTTCAACCCAGTTGTTAGCTCAAAGACGTGGTGGGGGAAAGCAGCAAAGACTATTTCAGTCCTACTTCTCCTCTTGCCAGAAATATTTCTCTAGCCTCAGCTAGCAAAACAAGCTGGCAATATGAGGTGGGCATGATCATCGGAGAGTGGAGTCACTCAAAACAGACTGTAGATGCTCTCTTCTCTCTTCTCCCATGGACCTACTCATGGCTTGTAAAGCACTAGCAAACAAATTTAATGATCTGCAAAGAAACGAGTGCTAGACCACAACAGCTGCAGAGACATGGACACATGGCCTACATTCTCATTAGCACTACTGACATTGATGAATTATCTAGGAAAATAATGCACTGACCTCGTTTAACTACAGAAAATCTCTCTGATTTTATAGGCTCCAGGGTTTTTTTTAATTTTTAAATCACAATCATGACAAGCCTAACAGCATAATGGTACATATGACCTTCATTTTGTGCCCTTTATCATTTAACAAAAGCATATTTACCTCAATGCAAAAACAGAAAGGTTCCAAATTAACTCCTGCCTTGATGCTGTAGAAGTTTAATCAATTAAAGAGCCTTCCTGTTTTCATTCCAGATACCCCTAGAACTGAATATACCTATTTTAAATATATCTTATAACTAACCATGAAATTCTGTACATTCAGATACGGTACTGCTTTAAATAGTTTCAGAGGATCTGGCGGAAATCAAAAGCAGTGAAATGAAAAACCAAGTAATTCACTTGCCTTTTAAAAGTTTACTAGAAAGGTGAATATTCTCAGCTGATTTCAGCCCATATTAGTAGTAGTAAAATATGAATCCTCATGGCCAGACATGTCAGCAAAGAAAGAGTTTTTATTTAAACTCCATCACCTACCAGTGAAAAATTATTTCCTGCAGATTTTTCTAGTAATTCATTTTTTAAGTCTTTACATGACTGCTATTTAAAGAGTCACCGAAGAAGCACTACACTGGTTTTTGGAGCAGACATTCTGATTTTCAAATTAATTCTTCAGCCCAAATCATAATCTGCTACTAAAATCCTGGGCTTTGGAGATACTTCAAGAATCTTTTCATAAAAACATGATTCTGTTCATTTAAGAAAATGGTACAGTGTTAATGTTCATAAAGTGCTTCCCAAAAATCTATCTCACCCACCTAAATGTAGAAAGACTTTTTATTCTCTTCAGCTTCCTTTACAGATTATAAGAAAAATAAATGCAAACCCCTTTGAGTAGTCTAAACAAAAAAGCCTGTAAATAAATAATATCTTTATTGCTGCAATATTAACTTATGTAACAACCATCATAGCTCTGTAACCTGAATGAGGAATTCAGAAAATTTGTGCAGCCTTGTCGCATGCAAAAAGTAGCATTAAACTAGAACCTCAAGAAAGACAAGATTTTAAATCTTTCAGAAATGCCAAGCCAAGTCAAGAATGACAGTTCACAGATATAAATCCCCATTTTACAAGAGATCATCCTTTATTCAAGACTGCTCTAAAAAAAAGACAATAAATGTGATTTCTTGTAAGTTAAATACAAACCCATAGAGCAAACTACCTGGGGGTTAGCTAGAGGAATCATTCCATCCTGATGTACATCTGATTTAGTTCATGGGTTTCAACATTCATTTGTATGTCAAAACTCATTTAACAATTCAACACAATGGCAGTAGAGAAAATGACCGAGACACATACAGGTGAACACTAAGAAGCTAGGTGTTAAAAGCAGAACAAGAAGCCTTGCTCCACAACAGGAGCAGTATGAGTCTCTAAATGGACTATGTTCTAGCCATGTGCCGGCTACAACCTGAAATGAGACCTGGGTGCACAATGGCATCTCTCATTCTTCCTTCCTTCTGTCCACTTTTTCTTCCCCTACTCCCCCTTCCACCAATTTCTATAGGAAGGAAATGAAACCAGGAATGCTAGACTGGAAATGCAGCACATTCCACCCATTTCTCGAATTGAAAAGCTCAGTTGTGAAGGACCATGATACCACACATCTGCACCACGCACCTTTAAGACACATCAAGTACAGTCAAGTTTTTCTCCAGAACTCAAAAAATTACAATTTTGTTCCTTTTCCTAGTTATGCAGCTTCAGCTTCCCTGTCATTTCAATATATGAACCAGACAAGTATGAAGTTTTCTATGAACCCAATTTAATACTTTCATTTTCTATAAGCAGACCCTAACCAAAGCTCATGATAGGAATGCATCTTTTTCTATTTGCATGGATCCTGGTGATGGGTTCTGGTAACAGGTGTACCAAAAAGTAGTGGAAGTAGTCATTAACTGCAAAGGAAATTAAAGCCTATACATGTTTAAAAGTTGGTGACGTCAGCCAGATGTTACCTAAGCAGATGAATACATTGTTCTTTTATTAAAAATGTGTTATCATTTCTTAAAAATACTTTAGCAAAATATGTGTTACATGAAGCAAAAAGACATCGCTGTTATGTCCTCGCCTTTTCCACTCTAGAGAAAAAAGGACTAGTATTTTCATGCTGATGCTGAATGAAAGCTGCCCCTTCATGTTTCCAGAATGCCTCAGCATAGCTCCCAGTTTCTTTAATCTAACATTTCCCTTCCTACTGTCTAGCTTCCCCTTGCCATCCCTACTGAACATAAAATAAAATTAGAAAATGTTGGTCGGAGCAGACAAGGAAAGGGTTAACCTTGCCAGACTTTACCTGTGTAGGAGTGCCAGGCTCCCTCTATACTCAATCTAGCTACAAATACGTGCACAGAGAAAAATCCATTCCATGAATTCTAAATGCAAAGCTTGGAATGTAACGCTCTCCAGGTGTACTTAAGCAAACTTTTTTAATGTAGATCAAACCCTGTAGAATACTATAGATTAATATAAGGCTTGAAAGATGACTCCTATCCCGACAGGCTGTATCAGTCTAATGACATAACTAGTACGGATGCATTGGGGGTGAGTTTTATGTCTTTTCTTCCATGAAGGAAAACAAGATCCAAGGTATCCAAGATACCTTCAAAACCTTTGCACAGAGTAGTTTGTATAGGAGTAGAACCGTATAAACCCAGCAGGATATCCGCTTTCTGACACTGCCAAAAATATCTAGAAATCATTACTGTTAAAATTGTTTATATTCCAAGTGCTTGGGAAGTTATTAGGTATTGATTCAGTTGGTAGCCTGAATTTAGAAACCCAAAAATGGGTTATGGTCAATGTTAGAAAAACATAGATATATGTTACATTTACCACTCTCCTCACTGTTCATTGATTGGTTTTAAAGTGTTAAATTACTTTATACTGTTTGTGACTTACAACATCCATTGCATGCAATTTCTAACAGAATACTCTGTAAACATGATCACTCCTATAACCTGTACATCTAGTAAGAGAACAAGCGTGATCGTAAATTCTCTAGTAACAAACCTAATTCTTACCCTGACAATTTAAAATCTTGCAATGATTGTTCTTTGATAGCTGAAAGAAAACTGCATTCTTCTTAACAAACCCAGCCTAGAACTTAATACTGAAAGATGAATACGTGCTGAACTACCTTTCCTTAGACATGTAAATAAATCAAGATAAAGATGAAAACAAGCGGATGTAGTAAACCTAAAATATCTGGCTTTTTAAAGATAGAAATTTTATGAAGCAAAAGTTGTGAAAAGTTATAAATTGGAATTGTACGTTATCACATTTGCGGACAGGGCTTTGCTCAAGTGTTTCATTTGCACTTATTTGAACAGAAGAAATGTGTTATCATATCAAATATAAACATTTAACCCATGAATTCTTCCTTACTGATCAGAAGAGTAGCGGTAAATGAGACTGAGCTAACTATTATTGAGTTTTAGCTAAGTAATGAGTATTAGCTAACTAATAAACATTAAACTTTACTCAACAGCTCATTGAATCTTCATTAGATACTTTGCACATCCCAAAATTCTATCTTCTAGAGCTGCACAGTTGATCAGAAAGCCCACAGGTGAATTGTGTTCAGGTGTTTGGATACCACATTGCTCAACTGAAGTCTTTGTCACCAAAATTCATACCCAAAATAGTAGGGCTGGTTTTATTCTGATCAGAATCAGCTTTAAAATAGCAACAACATTTGGCAGAGAGAAGTGTTAATAGCAAGAAACAGGGAAAAATTACACTAAATTAGCAGGAATGAACAGGACTACAGATGTCTAACACATAGAATCATAATCAAGTAGAGACATTTATATGGCTTTACAGAGCCCAATTTTTTTTTAAACAGTTATTTTCAATAAGTTGTGTAAATAGGATATACAGGGGGTAGCAAAGAACATCACAGTTGTCCTCCCACATTCATGAATGACAGTTCTCACGGGAAGCACTGTTTCACAGTCTTTATGGGTGAGTGCTCTCAAGCAGGCAGAAATGGCATATCCTACTGTAAATATTTTTGCTGTGAATATCTCCCAAGACAAATCCTGTGATGAAAACAAATTATTTTCTAAGCTATTATCAGAAACCAATATTTTTTGACACTTCCAAATTATTGTTACTCCCAGAGAAGACAGAGAATATTAATTCGGCTCTTCAGATGACATATAAAGGGAGAGCAATGACAGAAAAATGCAAAACTTGAAAATATGCACAATGTTTTCAGGATCACACCCAGCTAACCTTACCCCTGTAATCTAAATTAGGTCCTTAGGCTCATACCCTGTTCCTCTGGGCAGACGGATTTCCTCATGTATTATATCATCTCTCCTGTATTGTTATCCCATTACATAGAGTTATCCAATCCATTCTTCTCTTACCTATATATCCCGCACCATGATATATTCACAGTCAGCCAAAATTTGCTTGAAATAAAATTAGAGTATTTCCCATAATACCCACTTTCTTTTGTGTCAAATAAGTTCAGCATTTATCTGTGATTCTTTTTTTTTTTTCTCACATCATACATCACAGACACATAAGGGTAATTGGTATTGAATTACAATAAGATGAAGGAACGTGACTTATTTTATGTTTGAAATACTATGTATCTTTATGAGGTTATAAATGTGTCTCTTAAAGAGAAAATTAAAATCAAGATGGCAATTTTATTAGCAAGTAGAAACAGATAATTAAAGACCCTACAGCAATGAGAACTTCTTATGCTATGAAGCTGGAACCAAACATTTAATTGGTAACAAAAAGATTTCTGTGGGTCATATTCGTATTCCATAGGGTGGACTAACCTAGTGGAACACTATATTACTATATTGCAACAAATAAACTCAGAGATATATTAGTAAAAATTAAAAAACTAACACGAAATGAAGCATCTATATTAGAAGAAACAACTGCAATGCAATTTCTTTTGTCTTATTCCTTGAGAAAAACAAAGCTCTCATGATTATTCTACAGTCTTAATTGATATAAAATCACTATTTTAACCTCTGGAAATCATTCAGGCAACAAGACTATACTGTCCTTATCTGACCATTTTCCAAGAGAAATAGTACTGTCCTACATTTGGGATTTTCCTTATGTTAAGCTCTTATTCGTGGTTTAATGTTTCTCTGATAACTAGATTAGAAAACATAATATGCATATTATCTTTCCCTGCTTTCTGCTTACTTATATATGCTGTCCCTGAGCAAATACCTTCATATTATTAACACATCTGATGTTTTCCACAGGGTCAAGACTAGCAAAAAATTTTTCTTCTCTCCAGAGGCATAATACTCATTTGTTTGCTCTGATGTTTACCCTTGACCATGTACAGCAAATATCCCACTATTCTCTATCTCCTTTTCCAAGCCCCACTAACTCACAATTATTTCTATTTTTACCACTTAAATATTTGTCTTTGTGTCCATCCTCCAATTCACTGACTAGATCACATAGCATACCAGTTCCCTTTTCCCTCTGTCCATTGATGATATGTTAATTAGAAATTCAACGTAGGAAAAGTATAAGAACTTGGAGGGCTGGGGGGACCAGATATACTCACACTCAAGTAAAGAAAAACACTTGGTTTTTTCAGTGAGTAGGAAATTAAACAGGAATTTGAAATGGCCTAGATTAACAACAAAAGGACAAATATCTCTCTATTTTGTATTTAATCTTGTCTCTGTAAAATAGATAGAAAAATAAGAGGTCTGTGCCTAGAGTATTATGTTCAGATCTGCCTTCTGAATTACTAGAAGGACAATGAAAAATCTTACATATAAGATTTTTTTCAGGAGGAAAGATTAAAACACATAAATACAGTTTGATGAGGGGGTTTCCAACGTGGAAAAGGAGTGTAATTCGGCTGGACTGACTCCAGAAATGCAAGACCTTTTTAAAGCAAATTACTACTTCTGAGCTTGAGCTTTGTAGGACTTTCAGAGTTTTTTTTGTCTTAACATCACTTCCTTTCCTTTGAATTTGAGGTAGTCCAAATAAATCATCCAGTGGCAGTCATTCATTATTTGCCTTCAGCTTTCTGGTGCTGGTTAAAAGCTGAATCCCAGAATGGCTGAGCTTGGAAGGCACCACTGGGGCACCGGGGATTACAAGCACCCTGGGGAGCACCACTAGTGACTGGCCTCCAGCCGAATTTCATGCTGCTGATCACAACGCTGAGAACCTCTGCCTTCTCCATGTCCTTTGTTAACAGGTCATGTCTCCATTCTGGGTAAGGTACTTGGTGACACTGGCCAGCACATTCACAGCCAGGCGTGTATGGTTCAGACCTAGTCTCTCCTCAACCAGCAGTGTGCTCTGGATGCAAGGCTGCTTTAAGGTGCTTCAACACAGGAAGGGAGAATCTATGCCTTTCTCCCTCTGTTCTCAGTATAATCTTTCCCACCGAAATGCCACCCTACTGTGACCCCCTTACAGGCACAGCACTTCCAGCACATGGGCCTGAGCTGCTTCAATGGTGGAGATGGGACACTAGGGCTGACTCTCTTCCTCTTACACCCAGCCATGTCCAGAAGTCTGAGCGCCCCTAGGTCCTTGGGGAGGTAGGAGTCTTGATCCGGGGAAGGAAACAATTAGGTGTGGCTCTGAAAGGGGACCTTCCCCAGAATGCTAGATTTCTGACCGACTGTAGCATTCATGGTCATTCAGGCATAGAATCATAGAATTGTCTAGGTTGGAAGGGACCTTTCAGATCATCGAGTCCAACCATCAACCTAACACTGACAAAACCCATCCCTAAACAATATTGCTAAGCACTACATCTAACCGTCTTTTAAATACCTCCAGGGATGATGATTCCACGACTTCCCTGGGAAGCCTGTTCCGAAGCTTGATAACCCTTTCAGTGCAAAAACTTTTCCTAATATCTAATCTAAACCTCCCCTGGCACAACTTGAGGCCATTTCTTCTTGTCCTGTCACCTGTTACTAGGGAGGAGAGACCAACCCACACCTTTCTACAACCTCCTTTCAGGTAGTTGTAGAGAGCAATAAGGTCTCCCCTCAGCCTCCTTTTCTCCAGGCTAAACAACCCCAGTTCCCTCAGACACTCCTCATAAGACTTGTTCTCCAGACCCCTCACCAGCTCCGTTGCCCTTCTCTGGACCTGCTCCAGCACCTCAATGTCTTTCTTGTTATGAGGGGTCCAAAACTGAACACAGTACCCGAGGTGTGGCCTCACCAGTGCCAAGTACAGGGGGCTGATCACTTCCCTAGTCCTAGTCACCATCACAGGCCAGGATGCTGTTGGCCTTCTTGGCCACCTGAGCACACTGCTGGCTCATATTCAGCTGTCAGTCAACCATCACCCCCAGGTCCTTTTCTGCCAGGCAGCTCTCTAGCAAGTCCCCGAGCCTGCAGCGCTGCATGGGGTTGTTGTGACCCAAGCGCAGGACCCGGCACTTGGCCTTGTTGAACCTCATACCATTGGCCTTGGCCCATTGATCCAGCCTGTCCAGATCCCTCTGCAAAGCCTTTCTACTCTTAAGCAGGTCAACACTTACACCTAACTTGGTGTTGTCTGCAAATTCACTGAAAGTGCACTCGGTCCCCTTGTCCAGATCATTGATAAAGATATTAAAGAGAACTGGCCCCAATACCGAGCCCTGGGGAACAGGGCTTGTGACTGGCCGCCAAGTGGATTTAACTCCATTTACCACCAGTCTCTGGGCCCAGCCTTCCAGACAGGTTTTTACCCAGCAGAGTACTCCACTCCAAGCCACAGGTGTCCAGTTTCTCCAGAAGAATGATGCTGAAGGCACTCCAGATAGAAGAATATCAAGCTGGTCAAACCACAGCATTTTGGGCAAGTTATCACAGCTGGCCACCCCTGGCTCTGTCTGGGCAGCAGAATAGCATTGTACGACACACAAGCCGGGTTGCCACTGCTCTCCCATTAAAAAAGAGCAGAGGAACCTCAAATTGCACCAAGTGCCATTGCACAAAGACACACACAGGAAAGGTCATGAGCCCATCAGCCCTCTTACAGGACACAGAGTCTGTATTTTGCCTTTTCCTCTCTCCCTACACAGAGAGTCATCATGATGCCTCTCACCACTAGGTACCCACAGCCTCCAGAGCCTCTCCACCCCTGTTGTGTCAAGGTGTACTCACCAGATACGCTTAGCAACCCTGCACAGACTTCCTCCTGAGATCACCATGTCAAAATATGGTTTGCAAAAAAGCTGCTTCTAGTGAAGTCCCCCCTTAAACATAGTTGCATAATTTTGGCATAGCATGCAGCTAGGGAGGAAGGGTACGGGAAGTAGCACACTGATCGCAGTAGTAGTATGACCACAGATATCACGCAGGACAGACATGTCATGAGTTTCCTGCACTTGAGAAGGATAAAACAATACCAGCCCAGGTTGCACTAAAGACAGCTCAGGCAGAGGTCATGGTATCCATGACATTTCCCCAGTGACTCACAGAGTTTTGCAAGATGAGAGTGCAACAATCTCTGTCTACACTGATAGAAGCACCACAGAGGACCCTGAATAGGGATGTGAAACCTAATGAGTGATCCTGGGCAAACAGGGAAGAAGTGCAGAAAAATCACTTCATGCTTTGAGACAACCTTCATAAACAAAAGTAAGCAAGATCAAAATCCTCAAGGGATACACACAATACCTTTTAATGCCAGGAGAAGCCTCAGAAAATATTGAATTGGGGCACACTTAACTGAAATAAATATTTTCCTAAAACAAAGTATAAAGGAGCTCATGATCTGCCTGCTTGGCGATTGAGCAGCCAGCAAAAGTGGGCTTTTATGTTCTTTCTGCTAATTAATATCCATTGCTACCTTCCACTGACCACTCTGGATTCAGTCCTTGCATCTTTGCTCACAGTGGCTACAGCCTTCCTCAGTAATGGTTTCCACTGAAAGCATACCTACAGAAGGTAATTTCAGAACATTTTCTTCAATCATCACAAAGAACACACTCCAGTGAACACTGCTGAAGAGACTAGTCAGGCTTTATATCTTTGTTCCTGCTTAGATACTCAGTCAGTGTCATGGAAGTTTTAAGAACACTTCATTACAAAATCTACATAGAAGACACATTGTCAATGCTAAATACAAGTTAAATCCCCAAACAAGCTGAAATGTGAAACATGAACAGAACAATCCACAAGCCAATTATTGCTGCATCACCATCTTTTTTGTACAAGGGCTTGAAATTCAAGTCTGTTAGCTATCACTGTATACTATGTAAGACTGTACTGCAGTCTCGAAGGTCCTGAAAACCAAGACTTTGATTTGAAAGGCATTCTGTCTTTCTAAATCATACCATCAGAAGGCTCTGGGTGAAGAAATAAACTGTGCTATGAGCAGCACATGCTCATAGCAAGAATTTTAGCAAGAACGGTTGGGACCATCTTTTTTTTTAGGGCTATCATTGGCTCTGCTCCAGACATTCCCATTTGATTAATCATATTAATTACCTATGTTTGAAACCTTTGAGGTAAACAATATAACGGAAAGCTGATAGAGCTTAGAAACTAAAATAAACAATTTAAAGAAAAAAGAGAAAAAATATTGGCGTAAATTTAATAGCATCCTTTGCCCTACATATGCAGAAAAACAAGCAAATAATTATGATTTAGTTGAATCAACTACACTTTAACTTCATGTCTAGTCCTCTATCCGTGAGTTTCTGTTTATATCTTTCAACAACAGTCTCAAAAACTGGACGTGTTTGGAAAAATATTAAACTGTTTTATGCATTAAAAATGCATAAAATCCCTTGTCCCTTAAAAACATACTGATGAATGACCTGCAGTGGAACTTCCATTATTAAACAACAATTATTAATTAAACAATTATTAAACAACAACTTGAGCTGTTGCTAGCTGCTTATCACACTTTCACTGCTAAGCAGCTGGCCAAAAGAAGTAATTGCTTTTAGATAAATAGGTTTACTCATAGGATCACGGAGTAAAGTTCTACTCAGTCTGAACTGGGACATCTCACTTTCTCCTGGTGATGAAATGTCCATGGAAACTTGCAGATGAGAAACTACGTTTAAACTGTATTTAACAGCAAAGCAACAATTTAGTACCACTACAGAGCTGAAGATAAGATTGCAGATGATCAAAGCAGGGATTTCTGAGACTTTGTTTCTCCTGGGGTTCCACTGTGCTCCCACCACCTTTATGCATTCTGTCCACAGTGTGCAAAAATAAAGTGATGTGCCCTCTATTCACATTTCAGTTGCCAAAAAGAAATTAGGAACACAGGTCTATTTTACAGACCCTTTCTCCAGATTTTCTCCTTGGAGGATTGTTTGCCTAGAGAGAAAAAATAAGCTATTTAAGGTGAGAAGTTTAAAATCATACCTGAAAAACTCCATGAAAGAGAAGCCATAACCATGCTGTTCAGCAATTCCTGCACAAACAACATTTGCAGATGCTCCAATCAATGTTCCATTACCTGCAGTTCAGAAAACAAACACCGGTTTATAGTTGTGCTCTGTTTCTTAGTCTTCCTCTGTTTATTCTGCGCTAAAGTCCTAAGATGTACTCGTTAGAAAAGAAAAATCAATTTCTGTTGCATAGGCTTGAAAAGAAACACACAGACAGTATCTCCACATCCTATAAATAGCTTCACTCCTTGAAAGATAAGCATGGTATCATCCTCTGATTCTACATAAGCCAGAAAAATAGAAAAGGAACATAACACCAATCTAACAGTTGTCAAAATGACACCAGAGATTTGAATTCAGATAAACTTGCTGATTTTTGGTTTTACATAGAAGAAGATGCCATCAGATGATCTGAAAACAAAGAATGAAATAGTTCAAGGATGTTCAGAAAAACAGATGTCTTTTTTCCTTACACAAACTTGACATTGACAAATTGGTGTCTTTTTTATAGAGAAGGCAACTAATTGCTAACATATTATTCTTTCTTTAACAGAAATTTAAAACACGATAAGCAGGACAATGGAGGGGAATGGATCTGTTTTGAATCTCTCTGCTGAGGCAAAAGGATCGCCACAGATACAAAGTTTGCTTACCAAACCACAATGGTTCTTCAATACATAAAAGAACATAACTTTAACCAGTGAACTTCATCAAATTACATTATACAGGTCCTCTTAAGAGAGGGGTACACCAAAGGAAAATAATATGCCATGTTTATAATGTGCATCTATCCTCTTGGAAGAACTACCTACTTCTCTTTTCGCCTAAGCCTTTCCAGTAACAAATTTATTCCTGTGTTTTCTCTAAACTTCCAACAATCTGGCAACGTAGAGAAGTCAGATATTCAGAGCTAAGAAAGACCGATCTATTTTCTGTAGCTTTCCCATGAGTCATACCTCAGACTTCAGAAATGCTGTATACTTGACTTCCACAAAACAGATGTCTTCAGCAAATGTTTCTGATTTTAGGAACTCCTAAAATCAGAGTGACTCCTACATTCTATTCCTAACTGAAATTTTGAACAAAAGAGGTACCAATCTAGGAGAGAATTTTTTTTCAAGTTGTCTCTTTTGCCATACATCACTATATTAACAATCCACTACTCAAAGCACAAGTCTTCCTTTGCTCCCATTGGCATATAGTTACTCTTCTCATTTTGGCCCTGTTAAACACTATGGCTCAGTGGAGGCTCTTCTTGTCTGACTTTGAGAGAAACAGATCAGAAGGCAATTAATGTTCCTGTTAATTGTTTTGTCTTAGCAAACGTTTCAGGTCACCCAGAGATCAGTTTAGGTCAGAATAAAGGCAGAATGATTATTCCCCTAAGTATTCACACATGGTACCCATATTGCCTTCTGCACCTGAAACTGCACACAAAATGAGCAGACTTCTAAAAATATTCTTAAAAATAATAAAACACTCTTAAATTCAAATAAAATGAAGTGATGGAGTTCAGAAGTAAGGAAAAGGAGAGAAAGGGTGTGATGGGGAAAGAATATTGGGGGAAGGAAGGTCTTCCTCTTCTAATAAGAAAGAGGGTAGGAGGAAGAACTTGATTATGATAATTTTGATCCCAGTTTGGTTTCAAAGCCATACCAGTGTCAATGTATACTAAGATACAGGTTTTTGACTGGTCATTCTAGGGACAGAGCAACAACTTTGAGAAACAACTAAACCCCCAAAAGTTGCTCAGGACTTTTTTTTTCTTTTAAAGTTGGTTTCATGAAAGCCAAAGCTTTCCAAGAAAAAGCTCTTGTGTGGACATTATTTTTCTAATTGAGTTCAAAGAGAAAGCATGATTCTTATTTACTCCAGGATGGTCAATTATCATCGACACAAAATAGGCAGCAAACCGAGATTTCCATCCTGGAGTAGAGATCTGATATGATCATGGATATCTGTTGTCTCAGGTGATGGCCTAAACAACACCTATTAAGAGCAGGAGACTGTTTTCGTTTTCTCATCAGCAGCTTCAAACAGCTCTTGAGCTGATCCCGTTATGGAACAAGAAAGAAGGTGAAATCTTGCAGACGACATGAGATGAGAAAAGCATTCCCCCCTATTCCCTGCAATCCCAAATAGACATTTTATTTCATATATTTCATTGTCCCTTTATTTTTTTTTTAATTCCTATTTTTTTCTACTATCCCAGGAACTATGCTGGGTGAGCTGCTTCGTACTTGCTCTTTTTAAGGCTTTGACATTGCAAAGGAGCTGGATGCAGAGGTCCTCTCTGTCTATGAGGAGCTCTGCTGATATAGAACCGCACATCAATAGAAGGGTATATCCCTACGGATCCTAAAAGCATCGTGGAGCATTTCCGTGAGACACCAGGGGCTTTTTCTGATCTAGGCTTCTTATCATACACAGTGAATCACATACCTGCCCACGTGTGCTTCAGGTGTGGAGAGAAAAGATGAGTAACCTTACAGAGGACCAGAAACCCTTAAAAAATAGTGTCTGGGGTAGCACTGGTCATTAGGAACTGCACAGCTCATTTCCCTTGCTCTCTCTTTGCCTCAAAGCATATTTTAGTTACTTTAATGCATGTTTAAAGATATTAAATTGAACTTGGAACAACAGCATTCCTGATAGGCTCTGGCATGAGAAAGCCAAGACACAAAGCATGTGGCTTAATGCAAAAACAGAACAAATGAATACAGCTGATGTTATTAGAGGAGTCAGGCAGGAACACTTAAGGAATTTTCAATTCCAAAACTAATCAGTAGTCTACAGCCTCCAAACATTTCATAAGAGGTTTTTGCTCGACATGTAGCACAATCAGACATCACCATCAGAATAATATTACTGTAGACAAGGAACATAGGTCTGGCTTCAAATTAGAGAAACAGGACTGAAACTGCACTTGTCCCATGGCTGTGACTAGATGCAGTCGAGATCTCCAAACAGCACGCACTCTCCTATACTGTACATGGGCTATAGTAATGACTTCACATAATGAAGTATTATGGAAAGAGTTCCTGCTTCAGCGGTGAATTGATTTCCCCAAGTAGGTTTCACTTGAGGAGAAATTGTCACCTTAAATGTTATCTGAAAGGAGCAGCATTTCTTTTCCATTTGTTTGGAGCGTGTGTGCAGCTTAATGAGGTATTGGCTCAGCAGGCTTCAAAGAACTACACTGAAATTAACAACAGAGGCAAACTTTTTTTTCTCCTCCCAGGAACATCTGTCTCCATGGCAGACGTTTAACTCAGTAGTGAAACAGCAACACTGTGACCTCTGAATCACAGAAAACCCAAGACTAGGTTAAGATGCATGGAAACCTACACACGTTAAATTCATTCCAATTGATGCAAATGAAGGATGAGCATTTTCTAGGACTTCACCCAATCTTGACTTCATCTTGACATCATCTTCAATCTTAAGAATAATTAAGCTTAAAAAGCATAGCAAAGACTCTTACTTGCTTTTTTGTACGCTCAAAATGTAATAACATGGGTGAACTGTATCAACGAATAACATTGTAATAACCAATTTGTTTTGATGACTCCTATTGCAACTTTTTTTGATTACTCCTACTGTAACTCATGCTTTGTCACAAAACAGATGGTTATTAAGAAACTGGATTCATTACAATGAATTAAATATTATATTTCTAATATCAATAGTATGTGATATGTATGAGGTAAGCCATACATTTTATCCTGCATACCTATTCTGCCTTCTATTCTTGGTAGACTACATGCATTTTTCTCAATACTACTACTAATAATTCATAAGCATGAAATCAAGAAAGACCTTTTTCTTAATCCAGAAAAATTTTCTCATTTTGAAGATTAATCATAGAAAGATACTTACATGTCATTTAAAGAGCTGCTGCTGCTTAGGCTACAGAGAAGAAAATGACAGAGGAATCCTCACAGATCATACTCATTTTTCCATGGACCTGCCCTAGTTTTGCACAATCCTTGCAGAAGCACAGCAGAAAGTTTTCTACTGTTTCTGTCCAGAAAAAGTGACATAAAAGTATCTTTCTAATATTTCTCAAGGCAAATTTCTTTGAATATCTTTAGGGAACGTGGAATCAACTCCAAGTACAAGAAAGTATTCAACAGTATTAGTTAAGAATAAATCTATCAAGAAAGATCCAAAACCAGACACCATACCTTAAAACATGCCTTCGCATCTACAGCTAACTTAAAGGTACAAGCAGGAAGATGTTGACAAGGTTTGGTAAACCTGAGTTAACACCTGCAGTATCCACCAGCCCTGCTGCTTCCAGCCTTCTGCTTCCATTTGTAGCTACTTCTTCTCAACCCAGTGTTCAGTTATCATCCTCTGCTACATCACTCCTTCAGAGACTGCCAAATTCAAACCCAGAACCTGCACACCACACGTAATGCACCACCCTTGGGCCCAGACAGCCTCTCCTTCGGTCAACAGAGTTTGTCCAGGTGACTATAATCTGCAATGCACTGAAAATCAATGCTAGGAGAACTGGTTAAGCTTACCAAAGGAAGGGGCTGGGAAATCGGGATAGAATCATAACAAGAAAAGGGAGAGAGTTTGCATCAATAACATGTTTCCTCTTACTTTAATCCTCATTCTCACCTGTCAGTTTTTACTTGTCAGCAGTACATCTATTCTATCTAAATACCGTTAGTTCTCAGGAGTCCCTTTGGTATTGCCCCCTCAAGAGCAAGCCTAACGTTTGGGTTTGCTGCATTAATATGTTTGCCTGGAGAATCACCTCAAGGTGCCCAGCAGGATTAGTGTTTATTACTCAAAGCACTGAGAAATCAAAGGGAAAGGATTACCGCTAATAAAGCTATTTGGCCTAGCATGGGCAGCCTTCATAAACAGTAACTTTCTCAAATATATAGGAGATAGATAGTACCTTGTGCAACAGCAAGCTTAAAAGTGGATTGCTTACAGAAAAGCCTTGCTTTGTTGTGAGCATCACAGACTGCTTCCCCTCCACATGGTCTGACAGTGGATAACAAGCTACAACTGTGCTTAACAGACCTTCTGCAATTTCCCTTCCCTGTATCTCTGGCTGGGTAATGCAGAAGCAAAAAGACTACCCTATTTCCATGTCAACACAAGCCCTGAAAACAGCTTTTCCCTGGCCTTGGACAAACATCTGTGCAAGGCCCAGTTTGACACAGGCACAGCTGTCCTCATAGCTTTGTCCCTGGCAAGGATTCTCACTATGAAAACAGGAGTTCGCTACAGAATCATGAATAATTTTAGGGTGAGTATTTTCAGCCCTGATTTTTGCTGTAATCAAACCATGCCATTATAGTGTCAAAGCAAAGCTTATTGAAGGAAACCAGCTCCTTGCTTCCCATCCATTTTCAAAAGAAAACTCTGTGCAGTCTCTCATGTGCTTTACATTGTTAAATATAGGTAAACTGACATGTGCATCTTCCTTTCCGTAGCATATTCCATTTTAAAGCACAAAATGAGCAAAAGTAACAAATCTGGCTGCAGAAGTGAACACTGAATGGTCATGGTTTTGATTAGCCTTATAGGAGACAGCCTTCTTTTGGGAGATGTCCCTTCCCATGGCAGGGGGACTGGAACTAGATGATCTTTAAGGTCCCCTCCAACTTAAACCATTTTATGATTCTATGATTCATAGCTTTCAGGAGTTTTGTTTCACACAAAACCAATCCAGATTTGCCTCATTAAACAAAGCCATTTATATTCATCTGTTAAATGTCTACACGTCTTGAATATCTTTTAATATTTTCTATCTGTTAGAATTAACAAGCCCTTGATAATCAAACTTTGCTGTCATTAAAGAGCTACAGAATCAAGGACGATTAAACCATTAATAGTCCCTAAAATAACAAGAAACCTGAAGTCATAGGCAGTAAGGGGGAAAAGGTATGCATAAACTCATTCAACATTGTTATCTGTTATAGAGTGCAGTCATATGATATCAACATTTTTCAATTTTACTGATTTGGAAACATTTCGAATGGGATGTTTCTGCACAAATGCATACATAGAATTTCTGCACAAATGCATACATAGGGTTTACTGGAAAAAGAAAAGAAAAAAAATAAAGACTGTAAATCAAAATTTTGAGTTAACTTATCCAAAACGTTCTTTGAACTGTATTCAATCCAACAATTTTAATCAGGTGAAATTTTCCATTTTTTATCACCACTACTGTACCACCAGCAGGACAGTTACTGTAAGTTTTGCACTATTAAATGCTCATTGCTTTCTTTTTGCTATGAGAGGAAAAGGTGAAATTTAAATTTGTCACTTTTCTACCGAAATTATGAAGAAAATAAGGCAGGTTGCTGAACATCCTGCACTAGTTACTGCAACAACTTAAAGAAATCCATAAGCTTCTTTCAAATCCAGACATCTATAAAAGAGACATAAAACCTGAGGTGGTCACTAAGTCACCTCTCCCCTTGAAGTCAATTTAGCCAGTACAAAACCAAAATAAACTAGTATAACAAGGGGTAGTGTCAGCAGTGTCCTCTGACATGCCATTTCCTCACGCCCCGAAACACGTATTCAAGCAGATATTTTAGAATAGTCAGCTGCTTTAAATTCAGATTCTGACTTTAATCAAATTGACTTTGGACTGGACCCTATCTGTTACGTTTTGCTGCGGTGCAAGTGCCTTGTTTAAAACTCCTGCTAGTGACTCTCTTTGGTTTAAGTGTGTTAACTGCAACTGTGCTAGATGTATTTATTACTATATGTATAAATAATATCTATGGCATGATTATAACTTTCTTTAGTGCCATGCAGCGTCTGATTCATCAATATAAACCAATATGATACTGCAGATTGAGAAGTTTTTCCCCTCTTCTCTGCTGCACCACTCAAGGTGCAGGAAAAGGGGGTGTTGTCTGGAAAAGTGTCTGCAGAGGAAGGAAAGTAGATAGTCCAGTACTATCTTCTGCACTTAAGCATTTTGAAGCTTGCTATAGCTGCCCTGTCTTGTTCCGTCAGGTTGTCCAAGTGCTACCTTCTAGCTGAATATACCTCTTCTGCTGACAGCAACGCAGACTCTATTCTGTTATTGCAGCAACTCACTAGTACAACATAATGAGTTTAAATATTCTATATTATTCTGAAAACAGAAGTGGACAAGCCTTCTAGAAAGAACCTTCTGTAATTTATGATAAACACATGCACAAAGCAAGTAAATAAAATTAAACAAAACTCCACATATGCTTTGTAGGAGTCTCTGATGTCATCTCTGATCATTAGCATATCTCTAATGTGCAGAACTTCATAGCATGCAGTTATTTTACACAGATTGAAAACCATTAATACAAACTTTTCAAATTCATCAGTAATGCAAGCATTATAATCAAGAGATCTTAATATTTGGTATAAATTCTTTTTCTAAATCAACGTAAAATAGAATACAATTCTACATATTACACATAGCTCTCTTCCTTTCCATTTTAAAATCTAAGATTTACCATTCAAACTGTAAATCCTTCATCAGTACAGCTGAAATGGATCCTTTACCTCATATACTTCATATTTCACCCTTAATAACATACATACATCTATATATGCATGTCTGCCAAGGTAGCTCTTTTGAAGCTTAGAAAAATGTCCTTGCTGGGAACAATTAAGTAGGTTCAATATGGGGTTTTTTTGCATGTTAACTCGGTGGACAAGCAGGCCTCTGATATTGCCTTAATACAGACAAAGGTATGTCTGTTAAACATACACGGTCAATTTTTGCTGCTTTTACACTTTACATTCACAACTTTCTTCTGCATATCTTCCGTGCCACAGAGGATTATCTTCCATAGCCCTAGATTAGAGAATCTCCTTTAGCTGCAGGGACTGTGGTAATGAGCCTGGCTCTCACACTTTACAGCACTGCTGGGCTTTAAGACCTTCATACTGAAAAAATATGAAGATGGCCCAGAGTTTGAACATCTTGAAAGAGCTAAGGAAAACAGCAGCTGGATTTTTACAGAAGGTTACAGATTCTGGCTGTTCCAGAAAACAGCAAGTGGACAGTTTGCTCACTCAAACATTGATAGAAAAAAAAGATTCCTTGTGCCTATATCCAGTGGTGCCGTTCTTCATGCTACAACAAAACCTGAAATTTTCAGTTATCACCTGAATAAATTCTTCATTAAGAACAAGCAAGTAGTACTGCTATTTAATGGGCATCAATCACAGTTTAAGTCCATGTTACTCATTTCCATCGTTGCAAACATTGCGGAACCAGTGCAAAGGATACTCAGAAAGTAAATTAGCTATTAGTGTAAAACATACAAAATACCTGCTGTGTTTTTCTTCTAGATCTGTACAATTTAGAGGCATAATACTGCTAAAGACTGCACCGAGGTCTTTAAAGAAAAACTGTGAGACATTTCCTAAATTTCCTTATTTGTTTTGCCTGCCTTTCAAAGTCAAAAACAGCAACATCCTTTTCCTTTTGAAAGATTTCAAATCATTCTCATTCCCTACAATATCACCCTTTGATTTGGATTGTGAGTTTTATATACATAGACAAAATATTTAGCTAAATCAAAGCTGTCTCACCCACAAGACATAAAACTGAGTCCCGGGATTTCTCATCATTAAAAGACTCCTTTAGAAACAATAGGAACTTTCAATATCAGAGTCCTGGTTAAAATCAAGCTCAGGTAGGTATATTCTCTCTACTAAAAAATTTTCCTCCGGTTTCAATTACACATTGTATATAACAATTAAGCTCAAAACCAAAGCTGAATAGTGCTCCTCTTAAATAACTGCTATATTTTTATGCCATATATTCAGTTCTTGACAGACTTTCTTGAATCTTTCAAATCAAAAAGTGTTATATAAATGTGATCTATTTTAACTATAAAACAACTTCAAAGGATCTACACTTGTGCTTTTTTCATAATATTAATTATTTTATATTTTAATACATTTTATGTTTTATTGAAGGCTAGCACTTCTCTCTCACATTGCAAAGAAGGAGGGCTGGTTTAGGAATACAAACAATATTTCTAGGTTTATGCCTTCAGCGTGTCTGAATTTTTAAAACTAGTTTAGGATTTTATTGAGCAGAATCAGCCGGAATCATAAATCAGCGGTACTCCACTGTGCAAGGCCCCATCTGCATCAGAGACATAAGGAGGGGTGCCAAGAGACAGAATAGCTGTAGCACTGGGCCACTGAGAGAAAGCCCACTGTTTAGCTACACTGTGGGTTGCACTCCTTTAATAGCTGTAATTAGCACAATGTCCTGTGGATAATGGATTTTATTCACACCTGGGTTTTGACCCTGGAAGGTTAGAAGAAAAGTACCAGAAGCCCCCTCCTCCTACTCCCTTTCTTGAAACAGTGCCTACAACCGAGATCGTGCAGCCACAATAACACAGCCGTACGCATCCTAGAGATTGCCTCTTTCTGCAGGATTGTGACAACGATGACTTTCAGGTGCTGTCCCCCAGGAAAATATACGGGGAAGAAAACCAGTGCAAAACTGTACACTGTAGGGAATATCCCCTTTGGACCACAGCAATAGACACTGCAGCCAAGAAATACTTTTTGCACTTTACCGTGCTAGCAACTGAGAACTCAGAAGGTAGGGACTTTCAAATATGAATTCAAGCTCTTTTTTTCCCTTCTTTTTTTTTTTCTTTTTTTCAAAAACATATTTTGTATAATCATGAAAAAAGAAAGAGATTAAAAGACAAATAAATGCCAGCTCTTTATATGTCAAATGTACAAAACCCCTCCAAATAATACCTTAGCTATAAGCTTTTCAGCTCAGTAAATAATCTAGTTCTACACAACTGAATGTTCTTAACAGGTGGATTTCTGACTGCATATTTATTCAAATTGATTTGAATCCATATTTCATGTTATTTTAAAACTTATGAGCCAATAGAAGCAGTGCAATTAAAGCTCTTTTTGTTCTGAAATTGCTGGAGCTAGCAATCTTCATTTTTTCCAAAAAAATTCAGGACAGCATTCCTTAGACGCTATTGGAAGGTCTACATATAGCTCAGTCTCAAGAGGTACCACAATTCCATCGTGTACTAGAATAGGAAGCGTTAATGAATAAAGCTTTATTCAATGTCCTCTTGTGCAAAAGAAATATGGACGAATATTCGTCAGAACACCACAGTAAACAAGTGAACATACTTCCTTGTTTGTTTCCTTTAGTTCCTTTTAAATTTCCTGTTTTCTTTCCCTTCGTGGTCAAAACATAATTGAAATACTGGCACATAGTCCATAAGAAAAAAACATGAACAATACAATTTTTCCAGCTACTGAGTCAGCCTGACCATTAATGCCCAGACAGGCATGAACTAATATGGTTGTTCAGCATTCAGAACAATTGACAAACCAAAAGGCCCCAAGACCTGAATTCATTTGACCCGTCTTTGGGCACCCCTCTTAGCTACTGAAGTTCTGTGCATGATGGGCTCTGGTGTGCTCTGCGGGGAGCATCTGGCATTTTCAGTGGATGAATAAACATCCGCCTCCTGGACATGCCAGTATCCCCATCACCAAAGAGGGAGCCTGAGGCAGCCAGACTCCTAACTTACAACTTAAGTCCTTTAAGATATCTGGGATATCTAAATTTCCAGAACCGGATGCCCTGAAAAATTACTGTGTTTATTTCTTAATCGTGTAAGATTGACCTGACCTGAGCAAGAAAACTTGTGTCAAAAAAGAACTGGCAAACTCCAAGGAAGAGCCAAAGATTTCAAAATTGTGGCCATCTCACCAGGAACTGCCCGTGTCTGTCACTGTCTCTGGCTTCCTTGAGTAAGAGACAGGATTTTTCATCCTTTCTCACCTTCAGAGACACTTTTTACAGAGCAAGGAGAATCTATGCGATGTTCAGTTACATCTTTTGTCTGAGCCCAATGCCATGAAAGACAGAAATTTAATTGCAGTGGCTCTCTTTTGGGAGACACGGCTGAAGATGACAACAATGTGGCAGTTATACTGGCAAAGGTCCCTTCATCTTGCTTGAGACTGACTCAATCCTCCTTTCATTTCCAGAACAACAGCTAAAGCAATGAAGGAAAATGACTGTCTTTTCTTATCCTATCTTCTTCCAAAACTGTAGTTGCCGGTGCACTTTGGGACAGTAGAAAAAAGTAATTGCACCCACTGGAAATTTTTCAGGACAAAATATTGCACGGCATTTTCCAAGGCAGGCACAAATGCTGAAGCTCCCTTCACAGACACATAAGAACCCAGCAATTTTACCCTGAATCTCAGAAATGCTATCAGATTACCAGAACTGAAGCTCTGCATTATGTAGTAAACAACAAACCCTGAAATGTGTAGTTGTACTGTATTATTACATCAGACTCTTCTACAAAATGTCTTGCTTGCCAAGTTCCTTTGGTTGCATGAACAGTGATAAGACCCAATCTTTTGCCTTAAGCAGCATACGGTAATGATATAATTGTCACCTACCCCTTCCACAATGGGATTAGTCTACCGTGAGGATTCCTTCACACCACTTCAGTGCTGATAAAACTTTTGGAAATAGTTTTTAAAGGCCATCAACAATTTATTTTTTTAAAAAAGAAAATCCCCTCCTCCCCCACTTTGGAGGGCTATGAAACCTTATAAAGCAAAAGCTTTTCCACACTTTTCATTCCCTTACTATAAGCTGCTTTCCATTAACTTTTAGTTTTGACATGGGAAAGTTGGAAGCATGTTAATTATCGGGCTAACACTCCTATGAGACCTTTGCCAGTATAACCCAGCATATGCTCAGCTTTATCCTAATAGAGCAGAGTCTGGAGAGTTTAGGCTTTTGCTAATAATGATAGTGATCTAACTTTTTATCCAAATATTTATATGGAGCCTATCTGAATACCTGGGCACTTCCTATGGATCTCTAGTGCCTTTAATTTAAGTAATTCCCATGGCATTGTTTATATTTTTACCCTTGTCTCATACTGCATACACGCAGAAGTCTCTGTTAAAATCCCAGCAGTCCTTCAACAAATCAAATTAAAGGAATTTGGGTTAAGACAATAACTGATACTTTAAGAAAATCAGCTGAGATTTGTAAAGGCTCCAAGGCTGGCGAAGTGCCTCCCACTCAGAGTATGTCACCGTAATCTGGCCAACTTTATATTCCTTATGCTTTTTTTCTTTTTTAATCTGAAAGTTTGATGAAATCAGAGTATGTTCAGTGATTAGCAAATTGTGAAGAAAGGTGATTTTTTTATGGCAAACATCTATATAAAGATACGCTGATTATTTCAATCACTGGTTTTAAAGAGTAACAGATTAAAGTCACAATATAATGATGAGTAATGATGAGTACAAAAAGATATTCCTCAAATGAATAACTGTTGTTTGTTATAAATTGTCCTGCCTTGGCAACATGCTCTTAAAATTCAATCGGTAAATTACACTATTATAATCTTTGTTAGGTATTAAGGCCACTTGTACCAGCAATCACTTAGCTAAATAAACAAACCAGAACTTGTAGTACACATAGAAATCATTTTAGTTTTAATCCCTGTAAAGTCAAGGTAACTATTTGGAGGGGCATGGAGGGGCAGAAAGGGTGGATTCATTGCAGAACACCATTTTATCTATTTTAACTTTATTTAAAACAACTACCTAAATATTTAGGGATCAAAACACAGCCCAATACAATGTAATTAGCATTAAAATTCTCAGTAAAAAAAAAAAAAACTAACTTTATTTCTCATTAAAAACTTACACATTTTAATTGCACTTAGTACACTTGCTATTTGAAAATGTTGTAACACCTTCATATGCCATTTGCAGAATGAAAAAAAAAGTAATCAAGTTTAAACATTAATTTAAAAAATGCCAAATGACTGTTCTCCTTTATTGGTATAACAAATAGGGAGAAAATCCTGGGCCTTCAATAGATACATGGTATACTTTCAGTTTAAAAAAAAAAGTAATGAAATCATCTGCTTGTTTTGTGCTAATGCACTGACTTTACAAGAAATCCCAGTTAACACCAAGATAGGTACTAAGAGAATGACTATTAGCTTTCATTATTAGAGGTACATTTCCCAAAGACTTCAAAAAGATTTTCCTTAGACTTAGAAGTGCTAAATAGGTCAGCAAATGGATACTCAAACCATTTCTGTGAGCCAGCCAGAAAACCTCCCTGTGACTTCAGTAGACTTTGAATCAAGCCTTCAGATCTCAGCTATTATACGTTTTCTCCATCTTTTCAACAAGCAATGATGAGTCTCTGTTCTGAAAGCTAAATGTATCTTTTTATTTTCTCTCACAAGAGATCGGAACCCTGTGAGCACCATCTGGACTGCTTCTTTGTGCGTCTGTACTTTATGCAGATATGGTCTTCAAACACGGACTGCAAAAATCCTATTGTAGCAGCAGACAGTAGCTGGGATCCTTATCCCACAGTCCTTTGAAGTTAAAAGAGGCTGGATCAGGCCCTCCCTATGCTTTGCATAATAAAATCATTGAACGTATTGCGCCAGTTTATATATGCCATAATTGGGTAGCTATTACCTTATGTCATCTTTCTCACATAAACACTTACCGCCAAGGCACGCACCCATAGCCAACGAGAAAATTAATGGTTTCATAGGCAAGTTAACATCAGGATCTTTATTCAGGTTGAGAAGCACAGGAATCTGTGGTTTAAGAAGAAAAGGGAGAGATATTCAGGAGACATCCAACCATCAGTACAACATAAATAAAATTCATTCAAGTAAACAACTTAAACCAACATCAAGTCCAAAGAATAACTTGGGGAAAGGCAGGTTTTGGTGTCTTTTTAATTCAATTAGTACCTTTGCATCATATTCTTGGTCTGTGTGCGCTTTTCCCCACTGACTGTGCTAGTACCACAAGCCACAGAGAAGGTACCAGCAATGTCAGGCCAAGACTGACACAGGTACTGCTAACAAAACAGGATCTCGTAAGGTTATGGGTGCCTCCCATTAGAACCTTCTGGTTCAACAGGGATCCGACAGTGACTACAAATCAATTGCCCCTCCATTTCTGGAAACCTAAAGGACAGAGCTAGATCCCCCCTTCTTGCTGGAGACAGCTGTAAGAGATGCCCAGACCTTCACAATCAAGATGGCTGTAGACCACGTGTCAATGACTAAAAAATTCTTGAATACTTATTATAATCAAAAGTGCCTGATCCGTTAGGGAAAAACTGAGAAATATCAATGTGGCAGGCTTCTGAATTAATAAGCAGAGCTGAGTTATTTTACTTTCTATTCTAACACTATATATACCAGAGAATGTAGATTTAGTTCACAGGGAAATGTTTGCAAGTTTTATGAATCTCATTTAATCCTTTTAGCAAATAAAATAAAATAAAATAAAATAATCCCCTGCAAAGTCAAACGAGGCTTGTAGGGAGGCACAATAAACTTCATTTGGTGGTTGGTATAGAGCCCAAAAACGCAGCAGCCAGGCTTTCAAGTAGCACCAGAGCTCAGTCAGGAACACCCTTTCAACCTAAACAACTTTCACCTTAGCTGGGAAAAACTGATTTGAGTTCACCTTAATTGTGTAACCACTTGGTTTGAAAGAAAGGTGTAATCAGTACTTGTAGAGAGAAAATCATTAGAAAGGAGATAAGTATAATGTAATTAACCTGGTTTTGACCTGTACGGAGGTTTATGGGATCAAAGGGGAGAGAGACAGAGTAAGCAAACATGGAACAGTGAGAGATCAAGCAGGAAGGGATTTTTGGAAATAGCTATGATATGCCTTAAAATTAATGCTTTCTCACAGTCCAGGATTTTCAGTAGTGAATAGAGTTACGACTTTTAATCCTCCAATTTGTCATTTGAATGTATTTCACAGGTACCCCTCAAGGCATATGATCTCAGATGGAGCAGCTGCTTCCTGAAAAAAATTTTTACTGATGGCTGAGTGATGCTCATCTTTACTGACTGTGCGTGTTCTTTTGGTATGGAGCAATATATAGGCTTTATGAAGCATTACAACCCTTTCCCCCTCCCTCCCTCCTGCCAATGGTGCTAATCTTCCCTATTAAATCCTCTAATTGATTAACCTAGATAAGTTAATGTCTAAATAATTATTCTTGAATTGTACATTCCCTGAAGGCGTCTATTTCTATTTTAAGGCCTAAAGAGTCAGAATGCCCAACATCTTGTCTGGTTTTTTCCATGAAACAGTTATAAAATATTTAATTTCTCCCCACAAACTTTGTTCCTCTCGAACCATCACTGCCAGAACATGATATGCAATTCAAATTGGAGAAAGGGAGGCTGAGGGGAGACCTTATCACTCTCTACAACTACCTGAAAGAAGTTTGTAGCCAGGTGGGGGTCGGTCTCTTTGCCCAAGTAACAGGCAACAGGACAAGAGGAAATGGCCTCAAGTTGTGCCAGGAGAGGTTTAGATTGGATATTAGGAACAAATTCTTCACCAAAAAGGCTGTCAAGCATTGGAACAGGCTGCCCAGGGAAGTGACTGAGTCACCATCACCATTTCAAAACAATGTTGTATTTCAACATAAACCAAAATCAAAACACAAATACTGAAATCACAGGATAAGCCATCTTGCTCAGCCTAAATAAAGCATTTTTTCCTACTATATAATTTTTCCCAGAGAACCAAAATGATTATTTAGTTTCTCAGAATTATTTGCAAGTACCCCCATGTACTACAGTACCTTGCTTGTTGCAGGACACAATCCTGAACTATGCAACACTTTTTTAAATTAGACTCCTCGTTGTGCATGCCCTGCCTGCACGGAGAAGGTGGGTAGGTAGAGCAGATTAAAATGATTAGCCTATTTTCTTGCTGTTGAGGTCAGTCCTAAAGCTGTTGCCAGCCAGATTCCAAGCCCAGAGCAAGTAATGCCATTTTCACACCCCACTGGTGGGAATCATTCAGAAAGCAGAGCCCTGTGGCCCTCACAGAGCCCCTTCCCTAATTATGGAACTGTGAAGGAGACGGGAAGCAAGAAACAAAACAGAAATCCCAGACAGAAAGTCCATGAGATAACTCTCTGCTAGGTATTTGAAGCCACATACACTTAATACTCCCATCAGAAAATGTGGTTCTCTGTTTAGTGAAGGAGTTCAGTGTCAGGAGCTCTCAGTGTCCTGTAAATCTCTATTGATTAAAGACACAAAAAAAACCTAGAAGAAAGTCACTGAACAAAGGTTTCAACTCACTGAGTCTTCCTTTAAAGACAAAGAAACATTGCAATGTATCAAGAGAAGGTACAATCATGTAATGTACTTGATTCTCCATTTCTTAATTTTTTAAACCCTACTAAGTATTTTGGGAGCCCAAATATGCACTTGACCCTGCTGGTGTTATTGTTACATCCTTGACATAACATTGCTCTTCTTCCACTTCCACTAGAAATACTGTGAATTCTTTTTAGAAGTATTCATAATCATTAATCATCTACTTTAAAATTATCATCAGTGATGTCGTGCTCCTAAGTGTATTAACAGGCAGCAAGGCTGGATCAGGAATATCTGTTCCCATAAATGCTTGGTTTTGCAGCAAGGGACAAACATTGAAACATGCCTTAGCAATACATATTTGTGTACACTTTAATTTGCTTGTTTTCCCTCTTTAAAGGAATTAATCTCTGCCCAAGAGTAATTGCTATAAGTCACAAAAGGAATGGAAGTCCTACAGACCTCTGACACATGCTTATATCCCTTGTAAAGAAGAGGTATTTCTAACAAGGAATGTTTCACCACAAGTTTCACTTTTGAATAACCACATAAAAGATGAATGCAAAGCATTCAGTTAAATTTCTAGTGTTTCAGATGGAAATATTTAGTTGCTCCATAAAGTAAGCCAAATTTTTTGCAAACATTATGGGCTATCCTGTGTGGCAACTGCATGCCACAGAGTCTCCAAAAGTCACTCGTATCGAATTCTTTTCATCTAAAAGTAGGCATAAGACAAACAGATTGTTCTAATTTCCATACTAAGAACTTTCCTGCTCCAAAACAATGAAGAATTAAGACACTTGATCATCAGCAAGAACTCTTGAAGAGATGTTGCAAATCAGTTAAAGCCAGCATGCATTTCTCATCGCATTTACATTTGAAATAGATAAGGATCATGCACAGTTACCTGCCACTCTGTTTTCCCCCAAAATCACCTTTAACACTTTTTGCCACGTTCATTCATGCAATTGTGTGTGAGGTAACATTTTTGCACTCTCAATACCTCAAACCTCAGCTTTATCTACTGTTACAGTTAACCTGAGTGCTAAAAACAGAAATGCAAAACATAAAAGTGTTAGAAGGAAACTTTCCACTGTAGCTTTCAATGTTTTTGAAAAACTGGATTCATTCTACAACTCTTTCTGATTCAAGCCATAGGCATTCACAATAGCATCAAAAGCAGTCCAAGTTAGGATACTTTGCAAACTGAGATATAATTGCCTGTGATACATATTGTACAAATGCATTTGTGATATTGATTTAACATATTTGTGATGCAGATTTTTTCATAGTTTTATGAAGTGCTGCCCCTCAACAGAGGAAAAAAACAGAAGTTAAAACTTATGAAGCCTCATATTTCCTTCATTATTCCCTTCTCAGATTATGTAAACAGCACCTTTAATATTAGAAGGAGCATAATACTGTCTTACCAGGAAGATAGCTTTCATTTCTTATAGCCTTTATTTCAATAATCTTACCAGGATAAATCTCTGTTTGATTAGCTTCTAGAAACCTTGCTAATTCTGTTGGAAAGTTCAATATTGAACCACCCCACATTGCTGCTTGATTGGCAGGGTTCAGATAAAATGAGTGATGCAGCTCATTGGAGCAAAGCCAAATCCATCTCACCTACGACCATTGTAAGAATATTTGCCTCCAGTAAAACAGAAAAACACAACTGTAGGAAATAATGATTGTACCTGGAGAATGTCCTCAAAGACTTGATACAGAGAGGAGCTAGTCATTGATCTTGATTCTATATAGGGTGCTTTATGAACTATATATATAGGATCTAAGCTGACGCAGAAAGAACAACAAAAATGTCTACAGGTGTTGGCACATTTGTCTATATAACTAACCTAGTCAAAATCAATCCTTTTGAAGAAAATGATTGTTTATACCGTGTACTATGGAAGTGCAGAGGATGCCTTACAAATATAAAAAGAACAAAAATGGAAATGTATGCATTTTCATTGTTCACACTGTTTTTAATCTTGAATCAGTTTGGCAAACTTTGAAAATGGATTAGGATTGTATTACTGGTATAAATTATCCACCTTCCCTAAAAGATACCATCTATTAACAATTATTATTATAAGAAATTAATTCATCCTCAAAAAAAATGATTCTGCAGGAGAGCATATTTCTTCTCACCCCAGTCATCTCACTAACATCCTCAAAATTTAAGCCAGATGAAACAATCAAAAAGAAAGGAAGCTCAATTTTTACTTTAAATGAAGGCTTTGAAAAGGAGAAGACGGAGAGATTTCAGACTAGAACTATATACACCAAAAACTACAAAGCGAAATTTCATTAAATACTGTAAATGTTCTCATAACAATCCTTGCCTTTATATTGCGCTATGTAGATCCTTTTTGTTAAAAAACACTGATGATCATGTCTGTACATCTCAATTGTGTTGCCCACTTCACAGAGGGGGTCTACTTGACACCTTCCAAGCCTTGTTCCTTCCTGTCCTGTTTGTATGAAAGTGGAACAGAGAACCCTCAACATTTTGCTTTCACATTTATTTTATTTTATATATGTAGACTGCATTCTTTGTAAGCAAAACTATGACCAAAGAGTTAACATTTTCAGATCTTGCTGTCACAGCCTCTTCACCAAGAGTACAAATTACCCAAGAACAAGTTGAATCAAGACCTTTATCCTATTCACCTATTTTTACAGCAAAACATTCTCAAAATTATGGCATTCCACCAGTCAAGGAGATGAAGAAGGAAGACCTCTTTTGAAACTATTAAGAACTTCTTCTGAAATACAAGCAGAAATTATGATTTAGCTTTACTAGCTGGGCCCTGGATATGCAGAGATACCAAAGAGAAGAGGCACTTTTCCCGCTCTATCAGTGAGCGCCTCCTCCTGGGATGGCAGGAGGCTCATAAGAAGCAGCAGGGTGAAGCCCTCCCAGCTACTTCTGCTTCCCAAAGATAACGCTTCTACAAGTAATCACACACTCACATTGTGCAAGAAGGGTGGCTTAGGCAAGTTTATGCTATACCTATGCAGCACAGTAGACGGCATCATGTCATATTGCCCATTTTGTCTATTTGTGCAAAGTGACAACGAAACAGCAATTCACGCCTTTATTTTAGGGATTCATTGCTGCTCTACACCATGGCATTTCATGGCTCACACTTTGCTAAAAACTGCATGTGATAAAGATGTCTTTTGTGAAAAGTGCAGAGAATTTGCATTAATAGAAAAAGACCTGCTTTCCCAAATTGTTGATGATTGTCTGTCTCTGCAGAGAGCTACAGGCCGCTTTTACACATTTATCAAACACTGAACTGCAGGGCATAGAAGACTCTGGTAGGGCAGAAGGCAAAGAAGATCCAAAAATAAAATTGGCACTAAGAACATGAGATACATAGAAAATATTCAGTACCGCAAATGAAAAGCCTCTGTTAGTTTTAGAGGCAATAAATAGTGGGCCAAAAATTATCTTGTTTCTAAAAAAGATTTGTCAGAGACTAAGTCACCTTGCCAGCCAGGTGGTTAATGGAAATTGTTTGGTACTCTATATTGAGGAAATAGTATTTAAACTCAGCTAAAACGAGGATTTACTATGGCTATATTTTTAGTTCTGGTAATAAAAGAAAAATCTAAACAGATGGCTCCAGCATATGTGGCTGATAAAACATGTCAATTAAACTAAAGAGCATACTGGTAATAAAATCATGTCACCTAAAATTCTAAGGGCAGAAATCCGTGGCTATTTAAATGACAATACTATGAAAATGCAGGCCTTAAAAACTAATAAGTCTTCCTGTCAAGGAATGTCATGGTGAGTTTAGCCTGCTGAAAAAGGAGGGAAAATATCAGAGGATTAATAGAATGACACATAGAGCATCACTACATGATTCACCACATTTATTCATCAGACAAAGAAAGCCGGATATCCAACATGAGAAAAACCCTTGCCATTCAAGAATTAAAATGATTGAGACTTAATAACTAAGCTCCTGGTTTATTAACTGTTTATGCACAGAACATTTTGTGGGTATTTTTTAAGCAAATCCCAGATATATCTATATATATTACATTTGCTGCTGGCAATATAGTCCTTTGCATACAGTCAGAGTTCATGGAGTTTCCCACAAAGCATATCTCAAACTCAGAATATTTTGTTATGGTACATCTTTTACATATTGGCAAAAAGTGATTGATTTTCCTATCACAATTGCCAGGCATGCTTATGCAATGAAGTGCAATAAACACTCACTCGTCAATTAAACATCTGTTTAATTAGAGAGCTGGATCTTCGCTCTCCAATGCTTAAAGAGAAGGGAAAAGTCTTGGGATTACAGTTCATCAAGCAAGTTTCAATCTCATTTTGTTTGGGGGCAGTTCATGATCTTTGCATTCAGGTCAAATTACCTGAAACAAGCAATTGGAAGATACTCTGAAGACTATTTTGTCTTTGTGGGACTTCAATGTTTTGGTTTAGTTTAACACAAACAGAATTTTACCAAGACAGAAACAGTAAAAACAATCAACCTATGATGAGCTAAGTGCCCTTATAAACTCATTCTACTGTTTCATGTACGCAATTATCTTTCTACAGCATCCTCTGTAGCATAAAATACTTGCTGTGTTCTGAGCTCTTTGCAGAGATTTCAGTTTAGCGACCTCTGTACGTGAATTCCACACGGTACTGACATTTTTGATGGTGGGGTTATAGCAGATTTACTCGCCTAGAGCAAAGAAGAATTTGACCAACGGCGGTGTTGCACTGTTGCACTTTCCAGGGTAAGATGCTTCAAATACTAAACTAATCTGACTTTCGTAATTTCAATTTTCTGATACCTGTCCTCTTCCACCTTACCACCCCTGAAGGAATGGAGCAATATGACTTTCTAGGCACCCTTGCCATCACAGTAGTTTTGTCTGCAGTCAGCTGGAGACTTAAACCAGAAAAGCTGATACTGGCAGGACTGTCTCATCCCTGGAATATGGGACAAAAAGCACTGGATACTCACCTTTCTAATGCAGAACAGACTCTATTGGTGGCCTTGACTGTGAGCTGCCACCAGATTTGAGTTTTCACCATGTTTGCTTGGTATTTCAGGAATCCTTGTCCATGTTCAAGTCAAATAGACGGTCACCCTGTGAACCTGGTTTCCCCTAACTCCTACTGGTCAGTGGCTCACCACCTTGGGGTGAGCAAATCCACTATTGACAGAGGTCTCTGATGCCATCCTCCAAACACTCTTTGCTCAGTCAGAGCATAGAGCTGATATCTACGAAACTACTCAGATTTTTTGTATCTGTAGATTCAAAAAATGGTAGGAACTTGATGGGTACCATATCTCTACCCAGTACTTGGTCCATCAAGGCTATGACTGCAAAAATCACAAGAGCTATTGCCCCATTGTCATACAGACACTTGTTCACCACTGAAGGAGATTTATGAACCTCTTGGAGGGCTTCACTGGAGAGAGTCAGTACATCTGCACCTTTCATAGTTATAAGCAGAGGCTCAGCTGTGAAGTTGGCACCTTTTGCCAAGAAAGGACAGGACCATTCATGGCTACACACCATAGCAGGTGCCCTATACTCCAATATCACTAAGGCGTATGAAGCCAAACTCACATATATAAGCATGTCAGCTGGGTAACAGCGTGAACACGTGAGTGAATTATGTGGCTGAATAAGTGACAGTGGACAGTTTTCTGCTTTTAATAATTGCAGTTTGATTTTGTAAATAGCAAGTCAATAAATAGAGAACTAAGAAATACCTATGTGTTTTTCTTTCTTCCTTCCTCCTCTCTCCACACATTTTTAAAGAAAAAAAAATAAAATTGCAGCAGTCTCTTAGGTTCAGCCCAGAACTGGGTGAAAAATGTATATATTTGAAATGTCTAAAATCTTGCCAGAAATCCTTTCCTGTCCATCTGTATTTCACGCCTTCAAAGATATAAAATAAGTGATCTTCAGACATCCCAAAAGATTCCGGTGTTTCTGTCCCATTCCCCAAAACATACTCCTTTAAAAGAGGGTTCCTTTCAAAACCTGCAAAAGGCCCTTTGGTCGATGTGCATACACGTGTCTTTTGGTATTGCTCCAAACCAATTTTCATAGACTAGCTGGATGTGAGGCAAAACCTTTGAAGCTAAGATTTCTGCATTATTGCTTAATAGTCCTCAAGTGTTTGCTGAGAGGTGACTCATCCTGAACCAATCTTTCCCTTCATGCCTATTGCTTGCAGTCTGTTGTTGTTAAATCAATATAATTCCACAGGAAACACCATGGTAATCAAACCAAAATACCATATTAACATATAATTATAGAGCAGTTGCAAATCTGCCCAACATATCATATGCCCTATAAGAGGTGTCTTAAACCTTGACACGGGTTAAGGGCGGACATAACCACCCAATAACAATGGAAAAAAAATTATACTTAGCTGACAACAAGCTGTAACAATGAATCATTTGTCTGGTATAATGAAGAGATTATTGCACTTTAAACAGAGAATTTGATTGAATAAACCTATCTGATCATGCCTTAATTCATCATAATTTGGTGCTTTTCTGATATTAAAACTCAGCTGCTGATAAGTATTTGTTATGCTTTGTTATGATATTATGATAACGTTATTTGCTGGTTTTTAAACTAATTACATGAGTAAGATAGCAATAAAGGGTTCAGGTGTTAAAAAAGCATTAGTGTAACTACGCAGTGCATAGAGGGAAAATAACTGATAGCAGCAGATGGTTAGTGACAATTTCCATCAAAAAGACAACTTTACTTTTCATCTATGAATGTGAATATGACAGGGAAAGTGCAAAAATACAGCTAAAACAGTGAATCTAGTTCCACAGCGCGCTGCAACTGCTGGCAGCAATGGCCAGGCGCTAGATGTCTAAATGGTATGAATAAGCTTGTAATAATGGTTCAACCTGAGGGGATAAAGTAAGCTACAACACAGCAGAGGTGCAAAAAAATAAAGCAAATTGTAATCAGCAATCTCAGCTGCCTTGGCAGCACCAGAAGGAGGATGTGCAAGTGCCGCACAGACCCCTACCATTGTAGCCGTGAAGGGGATGTTGTCGATCACAGAGGAGGCCAAAGCAGACACCCAGAGCACTAAAATGATGGCCACTGCCAAGCGCTGGTCCTCAGGAACCACCTGGAATTGAGAGAAGTCCAATTACAACTTTGATGAGATCAGTGTTGCTCTGTCCCCCCTATGGCATAATTGCACGTTCTCCACAGTTTTAATTTATCAACATTTATTACTCCTTCAGGCTCTGAGTTAAGAAAAGAATCCTAAAGAAAACAGCCTGACATTTAGTAACACAATATTGTTCTTTTTCCAAGAAAATTTGAACAAATAGAAACATAAAGACTGATATTTCTAATAGTCATACTTACATTTCACGCAGGAAATAAACTGTGCAACTCTATAATTTTTTCCCCTTATGATTTATCTTTTCTTGTGGTTTTTAGACTACAGAAAAGGCTCCCCTTTTGCATTTATGGCTATGTGGACAGGCTGTGGACATATGTTTATATATATTAAATAGCACCTATGCCAAAGTAAAACATGCTTTCTTGATATTGCTGATGGAGGAATGCAATCATTAGCATTAAAGTAAAAACGAAAGTATTATTCTATGGCACTAAAACTATTTTCCTTACCTGTTAAAAACCAGTAAATATTTTAAACGTACCTTTATTAACAAAGCTGTCTGCTCTCCTATGTAGTCTATTAAGTGCAGATGAGCCAAAGCCTAAAAAAAAAAAAAAAAAAAAAGACATTAACTAGTGAAGTACCTGACGCAGTTACATTTTTTTCAGTGGATGTAAGCAAATACAAAAATTCCCTCCTGTTCACAAGGTATTGATATTCATCTCATGTTGCTTCTACAGCAACTTTGCAATTGGTAGGAAGAAAAGACACAGCAGCAATTGCAATTGGTAGCCATATTTGCAGAAGTGGGTTTGTTGTGCTGGAATGACTGGTGGGATTATTTAAGCGTGTGGGCCACAGGCATCGAAGAACAGCTGAAATGCAAAGATGACATTCTTCAGCGGATACATGTTTTCTGAATACCTGAACACAACTTATTTTAAACCAACATCCCCCAAGCCACAATACAGATAGAAGTATATCATGTGTTTAACAGGTCAGATGAAATCAGGCATCTTGTGCTCAATCTCAGATGAAGAAAAGAGAAAGCAAAATACATGTTTCTGTTAAACAGTTTTCACAGACCCATAAAAAGCCAACGGTACCCATCTGCTAATACCAGGCCAGAGATCTTGGATGAAGAGAAATTGCCACATAGGCAGCAGAACCTGAAAGGCAGGAAAACCATCTCTCCGATCTCCATGTTGGGCATCCTAACTGAGGAGGTGATCCCTGGAAGCATCGAGCTCAGGGCAGCCTGGACCAGAGTGCTCTGTCCTTCCTGTGAGAGCCATTCCCATTCGTACAGGGTACTCGGATAGCATCCCATACAACCATGGTTACTAGCATGGAGGAAAAGACATAGCAAGACCCGAGCCTAAAGGTGACGGCTCTGATCTCTCCTTGGGCAGCCAGGAGAATATAAACTGAATATTCACACCCCAGGAGAATGATCTATTCCCTCAAACTACAAGGTAAAAGGGGAGTTTTGACTCATGAGAGCTACCCTTTAATTCACTTTGGTTTTATTTTATTTTATTGCAAGTGTCCAGAATGAAGTACTATTTTCACGTTCAATGGGGTATGTCTATTTTATGACTTTTCAGTTTCTCGGGGGGAGAAAATCACCATTTTTTTGGTTCCGCCTGGACCAAGCTGGTTGGCTTGCTTTCATTTTTTTCTGCCATGACTAAGAACCAGTCAGCTGCAATGCCCCACTTACTGACTCCATTCCCACACAGAGACGCAGAAGTCAGCGTTCACACGACACAACTCCCTATAACCCGCACACGTGGTGGTCAGACAGAGCCCTTCAGAGACATCAGTGGAAAAAAAAACACATTCAACTCACACGCTGTCAAATTCCATGACAGAGATGGACAAAGATCCTAATAGGCACTGAGTGGTGTGGTATAAGACATGGTAATGTCAGAGTGACAAAGGGGCTGTCATTCAGACCAGCAGTTCCTGTACCTGCAGCTCTTTCGGGCGGCAGCTGAACGCTAGCGGTCTGCGTATCGCCACATATTAAATTTGGCCCAGAAATTATATTTCCTTTTAGCAATGCATTGCACAAAAAAAGGTGTATCTACATTTGAAGATGCAGCACACAGAACACAAGTAATAAGACTTTTAAATACATACACATATCCCTTACCTTAAAAAAAAAAAGGACATTTTTTCATTACTTTAACTTCCCCGCAGAAAGTTTCCTAAGAAATTAATTCTTATTGGCAATTTTAAGTTACAATTTTCATTCTAAGCTATCTGCATTGCTTTGTCAGCTCGAAGGTTATGAAAGTGACTTTTTAAATGTGTGTAAAAGCAATATTTTTAATGAACTGTAATATTTTTTCTTCAATTGCTTTGCATTCACACTTTAAAATAAACTTTTTAACACATAGCTGTCAGCGACCAGAGCTCAGAGTTTCATTCAGCTAACACTGCTGCCTTATTAACTTAATTATCTATTAACACAACACATTACTTTTCAGTAACACTCGAAATTTGTTCTGGAATCCAGACATGGTACTACAAAAGAGAGATTCGGGGAAAAGAGAAGGGAGTGAAGGACACACATGTTGTTCCTGCAAGACAGTCAGCCTGCAGGTAGCCCATCACGTTAGAGACGGTGACAATACTAATCACATAACCAACTTTAGGATGTCTCTACAAATATCCACGCGAATTGCCTGCAAACGCCTAAGTGCAAGTCAGCAATTAGTACCCTGCCAGTGGCCTCCCCTGGGTGTAAACTGCACAGAGGGTCTCCTGGATCTTCCCGTGTCTTCTAAGAGGAGTAGGTATTACTGCACTAATTGGTGCCTTCAAGTGTACTAGCTTCCATCTGACAGCTCAAAAATCGAGCTCCACTGCAGAAAAAAATCATGTACCATTTTAGATCAAAGTTTAATTTATGCAAAAAAATTTGCGTGAAACCCTCTTACAGACAGAATGTCATGATGACTGTTGGAAATAAACCCTGCCTGAAGGGATTAAGGTAAAATGTCAATTTTGACAATAAAAATGAACAAAATACTGTATCCCTGAGAGACATGGGAACCTATGTCACAAGGAGACAGAAGAAGCAGAAAGATTTTATAGCCTGTAACAACCAGTTGTGAACAAGAACTAAAAAGACAGTCATAAAGATGAATTACCTGAAGGACACAATAAAAAAAACAAGAGAGCTTCAAAGGATTTCCAACTTTTTCATTGCAAAAGATCTACCAGACTGGACCAATGAGGACCCAAAGAACCTCCGAGAGCTCTCCTGTGGCTCTGGAACCTAATGCATATTTTCCAAAACGGCTTGCAGCATAAGTCCCACACAGGTTTTCAAATTTGCTTTGTAATAGGAAAGGGAACATTTATAGCAGTAGGAAATAGCTTCAGACCAGGAATCCTCTAAGACAAAGGATGACCAAGGGTGATCCACAAGAATATGAGCTAACAACTGCTGAGTGCCTAGCTCATGGAAAGGTTTCTTGTCCTTCAATGCATATCTTTGTTTTGACTTGCTTCTTCTTGACATTGTTAACCTGAAGGAAAGAAAAATGCCTTGGCAAGAACTGTCATCTCCTGCTAATCCAAAGGGTAATAGATTCAGATCAAAATTAGCAGCAATGATACTTAGAACAGTTTTTCTCCTTCTTTTATGAGGAGGAATTTAGTGTGTCTCACTTTTTTTCTTGATTATGTGTACAATTTTCTTTCATGACCTTAAACTGCTGTCATTCTACAGAGACAGGAAAAATATTGTTTTGTTAGCAAACTATTTACTGGTGACCTGAGAAACCATAAAAATGAAGTTCAGTGAATTACAACAGTCGTATCCAAAGTCTGGCAGTAAACAGCAAATAACTTCCTGGGTGTTTTAGTATGTTATTGTGCAGCCACACAGCACTCAAATCAAAACCATTCAATCCAAGCTAAAACAATAAATACATCAGGGAATACAACTAATAAACTTTTACAGCAGCAGCAGACAAAATAAACATGGCTTCAATATGGATTCCCTAGAAGAGCTAGAAAATGCAAGGATATATAGAGCCTGATAACATAGAGAGATAAAAATTGCCTGTACTAATGGGTGTACAATAAATCAAGATTTTCTGATGAATTTTGGACCTACTAGCTAGCAAACAAGCCTTCTAATGATAATGAGAGCTTCTATTCATCTTCTCAGAGGTTACAAGATTTTGACTTCCAGTTTGGCATTAATTAGAGTCAGTTGAATTACTCACTGTTTGTATTTGCTCCAAATATTGTCCCTTTCTCTGTCAGCAATTTTTTTTTATTAGATCCCAATTTACAAATTCTTGGGCTCTTTGCAATTACTGGGCGGGAAGGTGCAGAAAGGAGGCTGTGTGAGCAAATTTGTTATTACAGGCATTTCCCAGGCTGCTCACTCAGAAAATTCCCTAGCCATGGCAGTGCCAGTGGTCACTTGGGTTTGTCAGTCATGTTTCTACAACATAATTGCATAATTTAAACCCAACAAATAACAACTGAAAAGTACCAAGCATACTAGGGAATGCATAGAAGCCTAATTGACAAGTAAATGTGAGTATTTATATGAAGAATGATCCAAACATTTGGGTAAAAATAAATCCTCTTGGGCTATAAAAAAGCATCAAATGGTAAATAAAATGGGTACAAACATGACTGGACTGTTTCTAATAGTCAAGCAGACAAACACAAAGAAACTACACAGCAAGATATCGAGGCGTTTCAAGTACTGAATATATTTTAAAATTACAATTGCAAACTGAAATTCAGTGATATTAGCCTGTCAAACCATATTCCCATGTGAAATCTCTTAGGCCGTTTGGTAGCCAGCATGCAGCAGACAGCATTAGGAGCATTTTTCAGCTCTGGTTTATTCTTCTTCTTTTATTTTTCCTATCACTTTCCTAAACAATTGCAAAACAAACACACAACTACATATAAAATATCTGCACACACAGACCGCTGACAAACCTGCAAACTAAAATTCTACTTCTATGAAAATGATTGCATCAGGTACATTCAGCAAATAGAGCAGCAGGAGAGAGAGAGTGAGACCAAGCTTGCAGTGAAAAATTAAATCTCAAAGACATCCAGCCAACTTCCACCACACCGCAGTTTCTCTCTGTACTACCATGACTACACTCGATCTTCAGTGTTACAGTGGGATTGAATCTGCAGGAGGCCTCTGCCCAGGAACATGATTCACATTTTAAGTCAGTTGTAATTCTTCAGGCTTTAGATATCAGAGAACCTTACCTCCATGAGAACAAACAACGCTGCAAAGAAAAGGAGGGTTGCCCACTCAACTCTGTTCAATATCATCTCAAAATCATGGATGTCTGCTAGCACTAGCAGCCAAATGGCTCCCAATATGGCAATCCAGCCTGCATTAGAAAAAGAGAGAACAACACTTTACACTTCGCAAACTCGTTATGTGCCACCAGCATAAAAGTTACAGTAGTGCGTTTTTCAGGGCCTTGAAGATTCTCTGGCTATGTGCTCTAGAAGATAAACAGAGGAAAGGAAAAGCTCTTTAAAACAGAAAAGGGACTGACTTTAAATAGAGAAGCAGGCTCTTTCCAGACAGGATCCATCTGTACATCCTGAAGAGTTTTAAGACACATATTTTGGGAACTGATTAAGAGAAAATGCAAATCAAATGCACAATCAGCCAGAGAATGTAATCAGTGAATCTCCTGTCCGAGCACCGTTGAAATGCTTTCTGGAGCTGTTTGATTCCTCTGACACATTTATCTTAAACAATGGAATGGGATTTCAGACTTGAAACAAAAGGGGATTGGGTGATTTTTTGCTCAGAATGATGCTCTTCTTTCTGTCTTTCCTCTCCATTTTTTTCCTAAATAGCAGATGATTTTTTTTTAATACAAAAAAACTGAGGTACATAATTGTAGAGTTTTTTAATAGCATGGAAATAAAGGCTTCCACCTCTTCAAGTCATTTCTCTCTTTGTTGTGACTATTTCATACACCTCATCCCATTTCGTATATTCACAGTCAGAAAGTGACGGATTCACAGAGTTGCAGAAAAAGTGAGGAAGGAAGAAAGAACAATAACAATTATTTGCTGGCAAACAACTTTAAGTCACAAACTTATAGTCAAATACCAAACGTAACTTAAGGAGAATAGGCCACTGCTACAAAGTAGATAAATAAAGTGACCCCTCTTCAAAAGCTTTCAACAACCAAAGCTGTACGAAAATTCAGAGATAAAAGACTGATTCATAAAATTTTAGGCCATTCAACTTACAGCTTATGCGTAAGTATTTTCCATTAAGTTAAAAGAAGAGATACAAAACCATAGCAGTTTAAAATTAAGCTATATTCCATTTAAATAATACTGAAATATAAAATAAAGACATCAAAGGTTCTCACTGCTCATGAAGCTGTAAACATCAACTATTTGCTCCAAGAAAAATTCTAACGACTGTCACATAAGTATTCCCTAATCAAAGAATGCATTTTTCTCTCTCAAGTACATTTTAGAAGCTTTCAGTGACATATTGCCCACTTTAATTGAGAATTTCAGGTTAACTGTGATCAGTAAGGAACACCTGCTGAAAATACTGCAGCTCAGAGCTGGCAACCAGGCCTGCCTGCAAGCCGTAACCAGCAGCTCCAGGGTGACCCCGGCTGGTCTGTTTGGTAAGGAAGGCTAAGCCAGCTAGCCTGACAATAGCTCCTGCTTTCATGCTTTGAGGTGGTTTTATTTTCTGCTGCAACATTTGCGCAGCAGTGAAATCATATTTCTTGCATTCTTTGGCTCCAAAACCAAAACACTCTCGGTGACACCAACTCTTCAATCAACGACCTATTTCTTCCCTCTCAAGCATCTGCAAGTGCCATCTTCTCCCCAGTTCAGCTCTACTCCTGGTGTCCCTAACCTGGCTTCTGTCCTCTCTGCTTGGCTGAAACCATGTCTTCCAGCACTACAAACAACTTCTCACTTCCCCAGCTTTCTCCCAAGAAGAGAAGGTCTCCCCTTTCAAGAAACTCACTCTTCTTGAAAAGGTTCCACACGGCTGATTGCTCCAGTCTTGCCATTTCCTTGATAAGCAACTCTCACAAAAAGTTTTTCCTGTAGCCTGATGCAACCCTAATCTACGAGGAGATGCAGGAAATTATTCCAAGGGAGCAGGTATGAAAGACTAGGAAATGTAATGGTTTGTCAGCAGACTACCACCACATAGGTGGAAACAAAGCCAAAGCTAATCAGAGAGCTGAAAACCAAAGGAATTTTGTATCCCAAATGTTGTAGCTTCAGGTCCTTCATTGTTCCTGATGCAGATTATGAGTAAAATCTGATCTGAGTGCGTCACTGTATCCAAAAAACATATCTCACAGCCATCTCTGCTCAAGTCCAAAGACAGAAACACTGCCATGCTGCAAGCTGAGCAAGTCTGTTCCCTGCTTTGGTCACAGTGATCTAATCACTGTGTATGGTCAAAAATAGCTCGTGCATGAGCATCGTACTGAAAGGGAGGAGGAGAGCAAAAACAACCACAAAAGAGTAGGGTGGGAATTGCTGGTCCCAAATTTTCTTGTGACAAATGGCATTTTGCCATCCACTGGAAAGAGACTCCAGGACTGATCTAAGAGTGGAAATACTCTGTACAGCACAGGATGAATGCTGGATTCTGGCATAAGCTGGAAACATATGCAATTTTTTGTGCACTGGATTCTGGGTATGTGTATGGACTCCAAACCCAGTTACAGACCACAGGGACAGGAGTGGTCCCTGAGTTCCTGAAGTAGTAAAAGAAGGTGAGGAGAGAGCTGTCAGTTCCTGTCCACCATGTCTTTTTGCTGGCAAAAGTGAATCTGTCCATGCAAATTAAATAATTATTTTCTCTGAAGACAAAGAAAGGGGTTATGGAAATGCACTGCCTAATTTTCTTCTGACTGTCAAGTCTTGGCTGTTCTTTGAATTCCAGTAAAGAACGATGGGCTCAACTCCGCCTTAAATAAAGAAAGATGCTGGCAATTCTTCTCAGAGGAATACTGCAAGGGCAAGTAAGATGTGTTCAGAACAGGAGCTCAGTAGCAGAATTTTACTGCTATTTTGTGAAAATGTAAGTGACAACATTACATTTTGTCACATACATTTCGTGTGTAAGTACAACGAAGTGAAGAATTAAAGAACAGCAATTTCTCAATAGTTCTGAAGCAATCTGTGATAGTACCTTGGCATTATTTCTACCCTCCTGCCTCCAATGAAAACAAATCAACTTGAACATGCTATACAGAGATAATAATTATTTGCTAAAGCTAATGAAATGTAATTGAACGGCACAAGAGGTGGATAGAGCCAGGCATTTTCTAGCACCACGAGTGTTATCAGCATGTATTATCTCCACGCACATGGCTTTGCATGAGAGAACAGTGCCCTGCCTTAAAATATCGCTCCCTGGGAATACGGATGGGCAAGGGATGTGTCCTCCTGCAGTGCTCCGGCAAGTACCGCTCTCCGGAGGCTCAAACACGTCAGCTGCCGGTTCTGGCTGCACAGAGCTTATTTCAGTCTACACACACAGGCTGTTCAGAGTATATTTGCTTTCCTTGCTGTGCCTGCAAAGTGGAGACGCAGTTACCCATCTCTCAGAGGAAGGGCACAGGACGGGAGCGCAGAGAAGGGGAGAGGAAGGAATCTTCCTCTCAAGGAATTTGGGGGACTTTATGCAAGATCTCTGCTCAAGATGCCTTTTATATATTTAGGTTGCTTTGTATTTGCCCTGGGTTCAATTTGAAGCTATTCCTTCCTTTTTTTTTTTTTGAAGAATTAAAAGTATTAGGATACGTTAAAGACTGTCTTCTCTGTTCATTTATTTTCTAGCTTACTGGGCCACAAAAAATAGCCAGGAGGAAGAGAAATAGAAATAATTTCAAAAACTAACTTCTCGTTACTATAGTGAAAATAAAGCCCATTTATAGTTCCACAGACCACTTCCTTTACTGCCTGTTAGTGCCTCTGTTTCACAACAATTGATGTTCTGGAAATATAACATGGAGAGAAACTGAATCTAAATTCCATTTCTGCACTGATATGGTACCTGTTGAAGACAGTGACAGTTTCTATTTATTTTAGGAAAAATAAAAAGAAATTTTATTATAAAATGCACCTTGTAAATTTATAATGCATTCTTCACAAAAAAAAGATTCCCATGTCTTCTGCCTGGGGCCAGAAAAAAAAAGGTACAGTAGAAATAGCTTGAGTGCTTTGCTTTTCTCATACACTTTGCCCAGTAGGGAAAAACACCTTTGGAACAATAAACAGCTCATGGTGAGAGTACAATTGCAATGCTACTCAAAAAAAAAAAATGAAATAAGCAAACAGAAGAACTTGAAAATAGAAAACAATCTAATAGAATGAAATAGAAGTCTAGAATATGTGGGAGGAAGGTAGGTGAAAGAGAAAGAAATGAAAGAAAAAAATTACTGTGTAATCTGTAGGCTTTTCAAACGCTCATTAAGAAAATTTGTATTCCTTAGTAAAAGCAATTTTGTCTGACCTACTACTAGCTGAAAAGCATAATAAGCTTCCTTCTAACAATGTGAACATGTACATGCTGTACGTTCACTTTACGTGCACAGAATATGAAATAATGTCTTTATAAATACTGAGGGGGCACTTAAAATTCACTTTTGTGGAAACTGAAATGGCACTTGAGCCCTTTGCAGTGAAAACCAAAGCCAGGATAACACTGCACGATCTCAATGCTGGCCTGGGCAAAACAGCATGCTGCTCAAGAAAGACCGGCGCAGGGTGCTACATTTAGGTAGGAAGAGTTAAAACTGTACAAATCCAGGGTGGGAAGCTACTGGGTGCCTAACAGTCCTGCAGAAAAGACTCAAGAAATACAGTGGACCACAACTGAACCTAATTGCTCGCTGCAATAAAGAAACAGGAAAATGAACAGCCAGTCCTGTTAAGCAATCCCTGCTCTCTTCATCCCTGGTAAACCCTGAGAAAATAAACTTTAAGAAAGGTGCGTACCCATTAGGAAATACAAGGCAGAGAAGTAAGTACAATCAATAGTCTGAAAAGTCGACTTTTGAGCAAAAATTTCAAGAATCTACGATATTTAGCTAAAAAATAAGCAGACTAACTGGGTCCTGGCAAATCTTTGAGTTTGTACCAGGCTGCTCCAGAGGGCAGAGAGCAACCTGTTTGTGGCAGCAATAGTGGGCAGGACAAGAGGGAGTGAGGAGGAGGTGTAATAGCAGCGAGGAAGATTCAGGCTACACAGTGTTAAGGGTCACATATTTATAGCCATTGAGAAATAAGTAGAGTTTTCTAAAAATCAGCTAGAGCAGCTTCTGCCAGATGAAAATACAATACTCCTATCTGCAAACAATGGGATGGACACACTGTTTTTTTAGACATTTGTCACTGAGCAAAGTACGATATTCTTTTTCTATGATCTTAACAAATCTTTAGTTGTTAAAATGGCCACAGCAACTTTTTGTGAACTGTAGAAACCCTTTTAGCCCAAAATGTCCACAATAGACTTACCAACTAAAACATATTTAGTGCTTACCTTTGAATTGTTTACACAGCATGTTATTGAATATCTGAGGAAGCAAAGTCCATCACTGCATTCCAACAGCTTAATCAGAAGTGTGATTATCTCCACAAGGCCTCAAAATTTAGCCTAAGGATGTATGCCAGTCCCTCATATACTATGGTGTAGTTGTAATGTTATGCAAAGCATACATGCAACTATAAACATGCATATAGAAATATTTGGGTGAAAAAGTTAAATCACAGACATATTTCTAGTAGCGCTTGCTACTAGAATGTGTTTCATCAGTAGTTCTGAATGTGAATGAAAACGTCCTGTATTTATGTTTCTGTTTTGTTTTTTTTTTAATTTTATCAGGCATCCCTGAAAATACACATTCTGAAACCATGCTGAACGTTTATAAATAATACTTGCTGTCAACCGATAAGCACTGTTTTATCTTTTATCTTCTTTTTTTATAAAGTTGCCCTTTTACAAAGCAACTTCTGGTGTTCTGAGCAGTCTCTTTTCATAGGCTTAGTTTCATAGAAATAATTTTCAGTCGTTCCGTGCTATTTGTAGCACCACAGTTTAAGGCTACTGCTTGGTGATGGTGTCAGTCCAGGACAGCTTGCACCACAACAGGAAATGCTTGGTACAATACAAGAGGATTGAAAGAACACGAAAAAAGCTGGTGGAATCTGTAACCCCAGGCAAGACAAAAGAAACAGAAACCTATGCTGATAGAAGGTAATTGCGACATTAAAAAGCAGAAGTGTAGCATAAAAGACGGAGGCAGAGGACTAACTGCTCTGCAATCACAGATCAGCACACGTGCATTAGGAAAGGATGAGACACACTTTGTTGCATGGCTCTAATACCACGAGGTCAGAGTGCAGAAATCACATTCCCCCTTGTATTGCAGTGTCAACACCTAACCTTGTTAATTCTCCAAACAATTTCATAGGTGCAATAGGATGGCATTCAAGATAGAACACTGTGAGAAAGAAACCCTGGTTAGAGATCAGTCTAGCTAGGCACTGCATCTACAGGGAAGATGAGCTGACAGATATATAGCTGTGTATATTGCACCAATCCATAAAGCTAAGAAATTTACAGTTATCTCAGTAAAGGTCACTGCAAACAAACATGCTCTATTGCCATAGCCTCTTTGACTCTTGTGAACCAAAAATAATTTCAGAAGATGCAAATATCAAGTTAGAGGAAAGGTCAACTTTTCTAGAAGTAAGCAATAAAGCACAAAAGCTGCACTAGCAGATACAACTGTTACTGGTTCTTGTTTTTTTCTCGTCAAGTGTATGGGCAGCTGCAAAGACAGGGAATATTTTCCATGCTTAATTACATGTTTGTAAAGATGACTGTGCAATTTCAAAGGCAGAATTTTTTGAAAACCATCCTAAAAGGAATTAAGACTGCAAGGATCACGGAAAGCAGATTTCTCTTATTTTCAGGAGCAGAGTGTTATGCTGAGAAGGGGGAATAACTAAGATCTGGACCAGACTTTCTGAGTCCAAGTCAATGGTGACTGCATCAGATTAGCTCCATTCCAACATTATTACAAAATAATTGTCAACTTTATTTTAACTCATATTCCTATATACTGTATCAAGATTTTTTTCAGTATCAATATGAATCAAACATGTACTAAGTCTTTTAAATACAGTATGTCCATTCTCATTTTAAAACAATTTGCATGTTCACAGTGCAATCAAATTCTCCATACTACTCATACAAACTCAGAGGCCAGCAGTTTAGTTGCATGCAGTACTCTTCTTGACCTCAATGTAAAAGTATTAGACAACTTAAGCCAACACCGTTGCATGCCAGAGCAGATAAAACAGTAGACAAATGAAGCAGGAGCAGGGAGATGAAGAGCACTAAATGAGGACAAATACGCCAAATTCCACTGAGAGTCGTAGCTGATACCACCTGGGGAAAGGGGCTGCAGATCAGCCCCTGCAAGCACAACTACAAGGACCTGGAAGGGTCTCCAGAAAGGGTTGAGGACTTTCAAAGAGGAGTGCCTAAAAGCATGGCTCTAATCTTACTATATCTTACTACATTAGGCTGGACAATCTTATCAGATGCTACAATTTGTTGCTCTGTTTACCATTATCAGGTGAGGAACTAAAGAAAACACATGAGTCACGGAAAGTAGTATCACAGCTTCATGTATGTGGAGTGTTAATGGAAAACGGTAAAAGAAAGAAGTTGCCACAGACAAGAGTGCGCAGGATGAGTACTTGCAGTTAAAAAGGGATGTATAGGATGATACCAAAGGCCCCAGGTTTATCAGCATTCTCAACAGTGGTCAGATGGTAGAGCAAAATTAGGAGATGGTCAAAACCCATTTTAGGGGTAACAAAAAGCACAAGAAACAACTACATAAGATACATACAACACACCACATATTGTAAAATTGCGTGTAATGCAGAGCTGAAGACCAAATTTGAAAAAGCAAAGTGTAAAGCTTTAGAAAATGTATAAAAATGGGCTCAAGTGGATCCACGCACAGGGAGAAACCATCAACATCAACACTATTCACTTCCTCGTAAAGCGGAGGAAGACAGCCCTATCGTGCTCATCCCAGCAAAGATCTGGAGACAGCAATACTTTGTTGTGACTCTTCCCAGCTTAAACCTGTGAATCTTAGCACCCTGCAGAATATCAAAGGGTGACCCTAACATCAGAATATAAGGGGGAGTTACTGGGATTATTTTGGGGTTTTGTCTTCTTTTTTTTTTTTTTTTACAACAGTTTTAACTGTGTGTTGTTAAGGGGTTTTGTACTAATTAGATAATTGGAACTGTAAGTGTTAGTATTATTGTAAGGGAACTAACAATAACTGTTCTGTTTTGCTTACACTGATGCAATTTTTAATTAGACCAACAATAAATTCTTAGCTCCAGTTACAAGGAATGTTCCCCTTTTTGCCCACAATATCACAAGCATAATGTCGCCACTGCTACTTTGAAAGCAGGAGTCTTCTGCTGTATACAGAGAAGGCTTCCCTAATCCAAATGTTTTGCAGACCAAAACCATCTGCTTTACTGAAATACGTGAAGGAGTTTCCAGGCAACCACAGATTATTCAAGCTGAAATTTTTAGCTGTATAGAAAAGGTCCACAAAAGTTGCTTCCCAGGCTTTGCATCTGGCTCCTTAATTTATCAAACTGTGTTAGAAAGCTTTACACAGTACACAAAAAATACAAGGGAAAAAAAAAGACAAGGAAAAAATTTTTGTTGTGGCAGCTTTCAATACAGTTGATAATTCAGTATCATTTTAGCAGATACTTAGCAGTCAATACTTAAAAGCTCTTCTCAGCTAAAACTGACTAATATCATAGACCCTAGATAATCTGGAGAGAAGTGTTAGTTTCAGTGACAAATTTAGGAGTAAATGTGCATTTTTTACACTGACGATATAGTGATATAAGATGTGAAATATTAGATGTGCTAAACTTAACAATGTGGCTTTTGACATTAAGCGTATGCCTTCTTAAATCTATGCTATTTGCCATTTTTTACAGTTTAATAGCTGTCTGCCTCACCAGGATTTTCTTTTTTCTTAAGCACTAAAAAATTATACACCATCTTATTGACCTGTCTTTTAAAATATTTTATAAAATAACTCCTCAGTAGCATTGACTGTTTCTACAATGAACCCTTCATTTTAACTATTGCAAAAACTCACCTGAAAACAAACATTTCCAAAATATGAACACTTTCTCTTTTCCTCCCTCTCTATGGGTACAAACACTTAAATTTGGAGAGCCAGGTTTGTTTCTGCACTTACTATGTTATTGTTTGTAAACAGTGTCAGACTTATACAACTCCACCATCATACAGGACAGTAGCATAATGTGGCTTGATCTATTTATCAGTGATAGTAGATGAGAAAAAAGTTCCAGAATAACAATTTAAAGTGTAAAAATGAAAGCCTTACGGATGCTTTGACGTTGACACCCTTCAGACTAATGGGATCTGTCCACACCTTTCTAAGCCCTGGGCTCCTGCTCCACGACCATTTATAAATCTTTTGGTCCTGAGAAGCTCTGCTTCACTCTGTAAGGCAGAATATTTCTCACAGAGCTGTGGGGGAGTGGTTCAAGTTTAAAACCATTTTCACCACTCTAAAGAAACTTCCTGGCACAGTTCAAATGCGCACTCTGTCAAGTTCAAACATATTTTGTCCAGGGGCCCAGGTAAAAGCCAGGGGAAAAGCTTATTAGAGTTCTTCTTAGGCAGCTTCCTAGGCTGCATATTCAGAACAAAACCACACAGACTACATTTGTGTCACTTGTGCAATATTAGTTCTTTTTTAGCTTATGGCATTAAATAATTTAGTCAAAGATCTTTAAGTTAAGGTGTCTGTCATCGGTTACAGCATTGCTAACTCTCGTGCAAGCTGTTACGCATACTGACCCTGCCGACCTGTCTCAAAGTTGTTCGGGGAGAATCATTTTTGCAGTGAGTTCCTTATTGAAAATGTTGCAGAAGAGAAAATGGATGAAGTTATTTGTTAAAATCTTAGCAGGCCGCAGTAACGGAGAACTAGCTTCAGTGTTTCTAAGTATTCTAAGTAAACATTGATACAGAACTTCTGACATTTTGTGATTTAATCGCAATTTTAAGCAGGTTTGTGAAGCACTCTAGGGCAGTGCAGCCCTTTCTTCATCACTAAGCAAGCTACCAGACAAGTGCCACTCAGTCCCAACTCTATTACAATTATAGGTTCACCTACGTAAATTACAGTGTAATCTGAAAATTGTGCATGTCCACTTAAACAAAAGCAGGATGAAAATCAAGAGAAATTACATGGGAGAAACTTCAGATCCAGTCCACTCCCCTGCATTTGAAGTGTCACTCCTCTCTGCAGGTTAAGACAAAATTTTTGCTATAATTTGCATAACATTCTCTGTAGACATAATTTGGGAGGGTTTGTTCTGCTGAAGCCCTTTCCAATTAAGGTATTTAATTTCTCATGTGAATTTCAACGATTTTCCTGCAAATTATGGAAATGAGTCAGAAAATATGACAACTGATATCCAAAGGAGTGACAATACAACAGGAGTCTTTTGTGGCTACAGCAACAGAACACATTTCTCCTTTAATGTTCTGGCAACAAAATAAAAAGGAGCTCTGCACAACATGGCCTACAAAACAAACAGAAGTCAGCTTAAATTAAATGAAAACAATTATTTCCCTACTTTTCCACTACTTCAGTCACAGTTTTAAATTGTTTCAATGATGCAAGACATAACTACTTAAGATAAATTGCAAAAAGAGAGTTCTAGATCCTCAAAAGTATCTGCAGCAGAATTTGCAAACCAAGCCTACAGTCAGAATAGTAAAGATTTTTCCAAGAGAAAATAGATTTAACTACAAAAATGAGGTCTCATCAAAAAAGATAACCTTTGTATGTAAATATTGAGGGATTTAGCTTTAGAGAGAGGACAACGGGAAAAATTTAGACTGAGGATGTTTGCTTGACAGAAGTGACATGGAGTCCTGATTTGTAGAACTTGTCCTACTACCCAGAAAGGTCATTGTGATCATGTTAGTTAGTTAAAAGAATAAAACCATATGTTTTTAAAAAGTTCATAAGTCTGGGTATTTTTGCTAACATTGCTTTGGTTAATAATACCAAAGTTAACTTTACGCAAATCATCAATTATCAAGCCAAATGTCCATCTAGCTGTTGTGTTCTTTGTATCTGTGACTGAAACTTGGTATAGCTTGAGAAGACTCCCTCTGACGTATAAAGAGTGAAGTGACATAGGGTAAGGTGAATCATTTAATGAATTAGACCTTTAAAGTAGGTCGGATGAATCACAGCTGTTGATCACCTCCACTGATTATTGACCTCCTCCAGAGAATATTTTAAAGGCAGCTGAAGGTAATTATCTTAAACATTGATGTCCAAAGGCTCACAGACATCCATGGCACGAAAGATACCAGAATGGGCTTGGGCAATAGTGTGAAGACATAATCCCTCTACAGAAGCAAAAAAAAGCCAAGATAACTCCCTCAAGTTTTATGATTTGAAGCTTTGTCTTCTGCTGGGGCTGGAGCAAATAGCAGTCCTAAGTTACAGAAGAATCCTGTAGAGTCCAAAAATCTCTCCCTGTCCTCTTGCATAAATAATTAATTCATCAAAGGAACTTGGGAACAGCCATAGATGGTAATACCAAAGGTTCACTTATGCAAGAGTCCTGTCTCCAACAGGGAAACCAGTGGCAATAAAATAGGAATGAATCTACAAATAAGGCAAACATACAATCGCGTTTCTCCTGGCATATTTTCCCAGCTTCCAGCAGTCTGCAGCCAAGACAGAGACAGTATCTCTTCTCTGAAACAGGCAATTATCTCTTGTTTACTCTTTGGTTTGCAACTTGTTTCTTGATGATGAGAGCAGCAGAGTCCATCGCAACCCACTGAAGGGAGGAGAGGACCTTCCCCTGCTTCAGAAACTACTCAGCCTGGCCCTTGGAAAGGGGTGTTCAGAGGTGGAAGAGAGCAGGAGTGAGGGGGTCTAAAAGGAGCAGGGCATCTGCGTTGCGTGCAGAGACCACCAAGAGTGGCAGACCAAAGCAGGGCCACAGAGGTGATGGGTCCCTCTTCAAGGATACTAGATGGAACTGAAGAGTTCATAGCAACTCATTGAACCGACTGAAACCAAACCTGCCCCACAGAAGCAGAAGTAGGTTATACATTGATTTGGTGTATTCTTTCTGACCCAGTCACTTTGAGCATCCTCTATTAAAGAATTATTATTTTATAATAATGATAATAATAATAATCTGGTTTAAATTTCAACAAAATCTTGCTTTATTGTACCTTTAAAATCTTTTGTCTCTTTGTGGGGATCTCATTATAGTTCAAAGCTCCAGACATGCCTGCCTAAAAGTTAAAGTTAAAATAGGAGCCAAGTACAATCCTCAAAGGGGTTTTACTTTCATCTTTTGTAATCTTTTCTCAGATGATTTATCAATGCTTTATCAATAAAGTAAATTCCTATGGGGCAGAATGAAAGCACTGTAGAAGTCTTAAAGTTTGCCATATCTGTTTATTTAAAGTCTCAGTACTAATCTTTCATTAACATAGATATTTCATAGAATTAGACTAAATAAATTGATGAACAGGTACAAGAAAAACTGAATAGGAAAGTGTTCTGCATTTTAAAAGGCAGTTAAGTATGCAAATTTTATTATTTAAATTAAAATGTCAGTTCCCTCAAATTATATTAATGATTCCAAGTTCATAATGGAAAAATTGTATCAAGGCTGGGGACTGATAAAGAATTCTATAATCTTTCTAATTCACTCTACCAAATGCAATTAAAAGTTATTAGATTTCTAACACTTCAGTCTCTGTATGAAACATTATTCTGGTAGAAAATTAAACACTGAACTACAATCTACTTTCATTTTTATGAGAAAAACATATTGAACAAATTTACCCAAACCATCAGAGTACAAGATGTACTGTATTTTAGGAAATTCATTTCCATGCACTGGAGGAATAAAATCCATAGAGACTCACAGCGGCACTACTTCAGTAATGATAAATAAGTGACAGCTATCATCAAGATAGTGGAATTCTGGAATCACCAATGAGATCTCAGTATAAGTTTGCACGTTACATTAATTGTTAATAGAAATTATGTGCGTGCTTTAATAACATTTATTCATTAATCTGACAGGTTTGCCATGAATACAGAACAGGGAGAAATTATACAGAACACATACAGCCCCTATTTACTTTCAAGGTTGCAGTTGAAGATCAGCTAGTGAATAATAGAAACCTGCACTGCCAACCACGCCATTTGTTTTCATTTATTTTACTGACATAAAGTAGGATGAAAAACAATCATTAGTTATAGAGTTTCTTGTACTGACTCCAACTGCTTTGCAGTTCTGAAAGAATATCTTACCAGGAGCATGTGCAACCAATGCTATGCAGTCTTTACTGACTCTCCGTGGCTTTTCAAAAACACAGATGTTGGGCTTAATTCAAGAAATCCTACATGGTTCAGTGCCCACTTATCTGAGACGGAAAATTAAGGGTGAAAATTGATTTCTTAAACTGCCACTGTGAACACCTTCCTTATGTTCTTAGCCGCCGTTATTGGCTAAGCCAATACTAGCCACATACTTCAAATGCCTTCAAACGTCTTCAGTTTCTGCATCTTCCTACATCTTAGTAACATAGCACTTTTGCTGTTACAATACATCAGTATACCTTTTAACTTCTTAACAGACAATAATCTTTATGGGCTGAAATTGCCCATTTTTATGGCAAATACCCTGGAACAGGGAAGCTGCCATAGCAGCTCTGGCACTGGCAGAAACAGGGAAGAAAGCCCGGCTGACACGGCCCCTTTCCTAACCCCATACTGCTCCAGGGCACCAGGACTTCACTGCAGGACAATAAGGTCATGCCGGGTGTATTGACAGTGTTAGATAACAGCTTTGCCCAAATCCACAGCAAGGTCCTGGTCCCCCAGAGTTCCCCTTGTGTAAGCGTTGCTTTGCTCCCAGAATCTTTTGTAGTGACCTGGTTTGTTTCATCTGAGATAAAAATAAACCAAGGTGCAGTTCAGGAGACAATTTGTTTCAGGGATCACACCCAACCAGCAGCATGGGTGAGTCTGGATGAGGCTTGGGTCTCCCTGCTCTGTGCAGTTACTCCAGCATTACACCTGGTGGCTTCACGTGCTCACTCTCTATCGCATGTACCAGATAAAGCAACAGACACCCTTAGCCACATAATCTAAAACACAGCTCTGCTCAGCTACAAAACTACCCTCACTGCAAACCTAAAAATGAATTAACCCGTACATACAATGCCAGGAAGAAACGCAGGGCCAATTGGCGTGCTGTGGAGATACTGCCAGCCTGCTATGAAGGAACAAGGTCCGAGCAGTTGGACACAAGCCAGCTGCACCTCCATGGCCTGAGGGCTGGGGATCAGTCCCTGCCATGAACACGTTCAGCAGCAAGGCTATACCTATTAAAACACATTGCTTTGGACACAGCATCCCATACCCTCCCACTGGTGCTATCAATACACAACACTGGTGTTTCCCTAGGTTCAGCAGCAAGGCTATACCTATTAAAACACGTTGCTTTGGACACAGCACCCCTTATCCTCCCAGTGGTGCCATCAATACACAACACTGGTGTTTCCCTAGGTCCCAGCAGAGAGAACAGCCTTCTGCTGCTGGTATCTTTCTAAGCCAGTCAATACACCAGAAGTGCCAGCAAGCAGATATGGGAGGTCTTGTTTACAGCCTGATCACCATTGTACAGCTATAACTAGCTCTATATTGTGCATAACAAAAATGGATTTCAATGTAGTATCTGTGTATATAATGATTCAATCAATGTTTTGTTGATTATGAGTTATTCCTCTTCAAGACTGTTGCCTCTTTTGGCCACTGGGATGGTTGTACACAGTGGGAAATTCAGATTGCATGAAAAAATATAAATCCGAAATTCCATAACTTTCAGGTCCTCAGCAGACAAAAACATATTTTAAACTTTTTATAGGGCAACGCACAGGTAGGTTTTATAACTGTCCTTCAGTTAAATGTGAGCTTTAATTTGGTTCTGTTTTGAGGATACGCAGAGCCTGACCTCATACAGGTATACAACTAGCTGTATAAAAACCTGCACATAGAGGTTTATGCATAGAAAGTAGCATACAGCTATTTTAATTTCACACATATACAGTGTCTTCCTGATATTATTTTAGGAAATTATTTATTCTGGTGATAAAGTAATGGAGACTGGAGGTTATACAAAGAGTTATCTATACTTAAGAAATAATGCCAGACTACTTCTTTTGTTCTTCCATGGAGTGATTATTTTCTGATTTCTATAATGCATCTTGGTCATCCACTCCAACCTACAGTGCAACTACGCCAAGGTCAAATTTGCTCATTCTGTAATGTTTACCCAGCTCGTTAGTATTGGGAAGTCAGAAAAATGATGTCATGAGCACTCTCTATTATCTCTCTTGGGCTGACTGGGAAGTGACCGCATTTTGAAAACCTGTTCTGAGAAACTGCTGTGCTGACTAACCTGGTGGAATTGCAAGGCCAGAGACATATGGAAAAGGGCTTTCTGAAAAGATTCAGTCTCAGAAAAATATCACTGGTTTGTGGGGGGAGGTTGTTTGTTTCACTTAGGTAGAACAAAACTATGAAACTTACCAAGATCTAGGTAGATGCCTGGAACAAATGAGTTGAGAAAAAACATAAGAATAACACATCCCAGCACAGTCAGGCATTTGATGAGAAGAATTTTGTCTGTTATTCTGTGCTGTAGACAGGGAGAAAAAAGTTAGTAACTCTATTACAGAAGGAGCTATATATTATGCATAGAATTCACAAAAGTATGCATTAGTGCAAACTTCTGTTCCTGCATTGTATATTCCTCTTTAGAATAAAAGACAGAAATATTTAAATTGAAGTATTTAATGCATACTTATAAAAAACATGAATACGTGGCCCAGTGCGATCTAAGAGATAAAAGTAGCTAGCACCTGCTGAGTAGATTCCGTTGTGTTCAGCTACTCCCTACTCCCACCACAACTTAATTTCCATAGGAGAAGTAGGGTTGAAATACAATTCCTACTACAAAATCACCCTTTGTTGCACATATGCTTTGAAAACCTACAACCTAGCCTAGAGGTCTGATCTTTCATGCCTCCTGTACAACTTTCATGGACAGGCCAAGCTCATAATCCCTATGCAGCTTCTACACCCCCGTGCCCAGGTCCTGCATCCCTGCGCCGTTCTCCTCATGCTCCCTCCCTCAGACCCAGTGCTTTCCATAGTGACTCTGCTTCTCTGCCCTGATATCACTTTCGCCATCAACCCAGGGAATAACCTTCTCCCAGCCTGTGTCCTTCTCTTTTTTCACATAGTTTAAAACTCTACTAAAGTACGTTTCTGTTCTTTAAAAAGGTTGTCTTTCATGCAATGCCTAGAAAAAACTGTAAAACCTAATAAGAAATCCTGTTGGTTTTGTTCTTTTTTGGTGTGATACGTAGGACAGTAATGTCCCAGTCAAGGACCTGAGCTCCCAAACGCAGGCCTGGATTCATTAGTGTTGCCAGTAGGGTGGAGAGGATGTGACATTTAGACAATTACATTTAGGTCAAATTAATCTTACTACATAGTTTACATATCATCAGACCCAGCGTCAGCATAAAGACTTAGGTGGTGTTAACATGCACACAGCAAAGAGAACAGGATTCATCCAAGTGGTTTATCCCTACTTGAATAACAAAGCAGGCACGTCCCAGGCAGCGTAGTAAATTAGAGTTGGCATTCAGTACTTCAGCAGGAGTGTACTCTTATCGTGATGCATCACGGTTATAAACAACCCATTGACACCTTCTGAGCCTTTCTAGCCATGGATTAAAAATTAAAGAAAACACTGCTAAATCCGTTATTGATCCTTTAAATGATATTTTTCTAAGGAACAAAAATATAAAACCTAACAAAAACTCACAACATAATTCAGTAACCCCATCCCACCAAGATGCCAGCCAGCTAGCCCGCCAGCTTTTCTGCTATCATGAGAATTATTAAATTTGCATTAGATTCAAAGCACTCTCTCTGCACAGGTCTGCTTACATGGATACTGAGAAAAACTGCCATCTACTTACTTTTTTCTGGAGTTCTTGAATATTCGTTTCCCAGTTTTTATCTTCTTGTGAAATTTGCCTGAAAGAAAATGACACCTGCTTTTCCAGAGTGAAATTAGAGCTCTGCCAAGAGCACTGGAATGAATCCTTCTCATGACAAATAGATCACCCTTTCCCCCGTAAGGAGAAACTCATACCACAAGGGAGTGATGGCCTTCTTATGGCCAGCAACAAAATTCCCATGAGCATTCACTTAAGACTCCACTTCTGTAACATGCTCCACTTAGACACGAGCCCTTCGGTTCATGGAAGGAGCTAATCTCCAGAGTATAGACCCTCAGTATAGGATCTGGTTACACGCAATAGCTGCAGGAGTTGATGTGTGCCCTACTGCAATAAACAAGGATTGTGTGCTAACATCAACAAGTCAGAACACATATATTTTACATTTGCATTTTATAATGAAGTTTTTAAGATACAAATAACTTCATTGTGTTATCAGCGTAGTCAGCCCTCCAGCAAAAAGCCTCTGGGTTTGCAGTTCAGGAGTGCTGTTGTTAGAGATAATGAATTTTTACATTGCTGTAAATGTACTGTGATGGAGGAATTCTGATTTCCAAGATTAAATATACAATTTTTATTTATACTTCAGAAGTGTCTTCTTTAGAGCGCCATAAAGTCTAATAATTTGTTATAATCTTTTGAAAAGGAGTGATTTTAACAGCCTTTTTTGTCTTGAAGTAGCGATACTGTCGCTCCATTCAAAGTGCTCAATATCAGCAAAGAACTATGTAGACAAAAGTCATCTTATTGCTGGAATAGTTTAAGACATCATATTTACATGTCCTTGCTCATACTGCCTATTTAACATGTTTCTTATGAAAATTAATTATTTCAGTTTCACATTAGTTTAGTCAATTAATTTTCAGAATATTTATCAATGCTATTCTCAGTCATCAAACTCCACAGCATAACAGCTGGTTTCGTTGAAACATAAAAAAAGTAAGGTTAGTATTTTTGTTAGTCTGAGTTTATAAAGATTTCTTTTCTATACATAAATGGTTAATTACGCCTTCACTGAGGTTCACACTGAAGACTTGATTACGAAATAATTTTAAAATGCAGCAGTTCACTGGTGACATATTTTTCGAACTCAACACTGAAGAACACTTGAATTTTTAAGTAAAAAAAAGAAATTATAGCATTTTATTACGCTGAAGCCACTATTGTAAGGAAAACTCTAATGACGTATTTGTGATCTTTTTAAACCAAAAATTACCTGAAATTTCTAGGCCTTTACATTTGGGTCACATTGACAGATATTTTCCAGGCCTTACACACCAGTTTTGTCCTGAAATACTTTGTGTTTTACTGAGGCTGAGGGAGGCTCTGCCACAACATGCATCTGATGCAAGAGGCAGCTAAGAATAATACAGGTCTTGTCCCAGAGAAGATCCCCAAAAGCCCTCACTTTCACCTTTGCCTAAAATTACAAGAGGTGAGCCCTTGGTTCGTTGACCAACCCAAAATCTTGAGAGTCTCAGCTGAGATGAGACTGAGATGAGCAGGAGCTCCCCGCCAGTCCAACAAACGGCCTGTGCCTGCAGCTTGTCCCCACCGAGGGTTGGAGCAGGGGGGAGGCGGGACACGCTGGTCCCCGCTCACCTGTGAAACGTCCTCAGCTTCTTCCTCAGGAGCATCTCCAGAGTCAGCACCTTCTGCATCAAGAGGCATTTCACGGCAGTCTCCTCTCTGCTGGCCGGGTTAATGCGCTGTGCAGTCAGTCTCCAAACATAGATCTCATGTTTTAGCTCTAAAAAGAAACGAAGTCACTTATCTTAAAGCAGGTATAATGCACACAGAACCAGAGATGCACAAAATATGTGTGCTGCAATAAAACAAGGATAGCGTGCTAACATCAACAAGTCAGAACACATATATTTTACATTTGCATTTTATAATGAAGTTTTTAAGATCCAAATAACTTCATTGTGTTATCAGCATAGTCAGCCCCCCAGCCTTGAGGTTTTGTTAAAATTATTGGAATTTTTAACAGAAAAATCTGTTAAAATTATTGGAATGGTTTCCCAACAATTTTCCACTTAGAAAGTTGCTCTTACCATTCATTTTGCAGAGCTGAAGGGAATGAAAAATATACAGACAAATTTCAAAATTTTAAATTAATAATCTCGAAGTCCTTTTCCAAAGAAATACTGTGTTCAAATGCTTGTAAATGCCTTCCACAAGCTAAAATCATATCACATTCATTTTTCATCAGAAAATAAACTGCCGATATAGGTTATTATACCACTAACAGGATACTAGTCCCTTTGTAGTTAGGAATTTCAGCAAATGTTCCTTCACTCTATTCAGAATGGACAACATGTTTCCATTCACTCTACGTTCATACAGGCAATTTTATCTCTGTAAGGCAAAACTGAAATTTAGCACTGTCTTATGGAATACTTTTTAATAACATTTTAAAGGTTTACTAAGAGGCCTTAATTCTTAGGCACTGAAAATATCCATAAATACAGCTGCCTGCATGCAGACCTGAATGATATCTGATCCTGTGTAAATTCAGACAGACTGATTAAAACTTGAAATCAGCCTCCAAAATCTCATCAGGATTCTCAACACTTTTTTACTGATTTTTTTCCAGTATTGTCAAGGCCTTGGAGAACAACCAAAAAGCATGTGTTCCTGTTCAAGAAGGATCTTAGACTGGGCATGCAAAAAAAAAAAAAACAAAACAAAACAAAAAAAAAACACCTTTGGATTTTCCAGGAAATCACGAAAGAAATAAAAGCAGAATATTCACTCAGAAACTCTCTGCACAAATGCTTCCTGATGAAGCAACAGGATGTTTCTTCACCCTTCACTTCTATTTCCCTCACATTTGATGTCATCAAAGACAATGTGTCGAGAATTTATGGCTTTATATCTTAAGATCCCTGTTCAATCAGCAAATTGTTCTTATCCTCAGAAATAGATGTGGAAGTCTTTGCACCATGTATACAAACTGTATGCATTATTTATAAAAAAAATAAATTATGTAATAGCATAAGAAATATTTAAATACATTTTAATGTTGGCAGTGACATTAACATTTACTGATGCAAAACCTTAGTGTTTCACAGTATCTACTATCAAAAAGAGCATTAAATGTGTTTAATTCCTGACTCTTCCTTTGTGACCAAGTATTTATAATCATAATACAGAGTGAATCACGTAAAGATTGACCATAAGAGGGAATCAGACTTGACAGAACTCAAACATTTAAGAGCAAAAGTAAGCATGTCCAGAGCGTGCATAATTTACACAACAAAGCAATCTGAACAGCAATTGACTCATAGTTTGTACGGTTCATATCTACAGATGAGCTTACATCCATCAAAATGGTAATCTTTGCCTAAGCTTTACAATGCAAGACCAGAAATATAAATTCACACCATCTAAAGCCCAATGACAATCCAATGACTAGTGCTCAACTAAAGCTTTTCTTCCAAAAAGGTATTCATACCTGAACCACAGATATCAAAGAGATGCAGAATCTACCACTCAGTGATTCTTGCCAGGAGCATAATCTGACACCAAATTATATTAAAACATGGATAGGTCCTGCTTATGAAAGGATCCACATGACTTTGTGTGGAGACCCTATCCTGGCCATCATTTGTGACACGCAAAAATATATCAGCAGTGATTTTCCATTATCTTCCAAAATATAAATGAGAAAGTGACAGACCTTTAGGCCTCGGCTAATATTCTGCTCCCCAGAGGAAAACAAAACCACAACAAAACAAAAAAAACCACCACCAAAACCAAAACAAAAAAAAACACAACTTTTTTGAGGATTAGAGTGGATGAGAGCTGTGCAAAACCCCCATATTTTAAACCTCAGAAATGGTGACTGGTTTTCTTTAACAAGATGGCAAAATTAAATTTTAAGTCTCTGAATTTGCATAGTAATTTCTGAAAGAAATTAGTGACCACATGTTTGGGGTCTGCTTCAGCTCCACAGTTTCTGGTCAATGGGGCAACAAGCTATTTCAGTTGGCAGCTTCCTCATTATGACATCCACCTTGAAACTGGTCTGAAATTATGAGCTGGAAAGTTGTTCCTGCCCATAATGGCTCCTTCCAATACAGATGAGCCAGACTAGATGGAGAAAAGTTGGAACATGGCTTTCTTGCACACTCTCCTGTGCATCTCCCCAGGCATAAATTTTTCTTTGAAAAATTTTCCTGAGCCCTTTGGGGTGAAAGAAATATTTCTATGATCCTACATGCTGCCCTCACCTGAATGAGATAGATACTTCTGTATTTAATTAGAGCAGGTAAAGGGGGAGAAGCCCCTCAGCAGGTGAACGGTCCTTTCTGTACTGCTTTCTCACGCGATTTTCAAGTCAATTGGGCTGTTACTTTCAAAGTGTCTCATCAACAGGCCAAGAGAAAGTGTTTTTTTTATTTTTCACATGCTCATGAAGTGTGATTATCCCGTTTACTATCCTGTTTTCCAATAGCTTGTCTTTGCTACAACACCTTTTCTGATCATGTCTGTTCATCCTCTGTAGCATTTCCACCCATCCTTTCCAGTTGGAATTTCAACGAGGATTTTGCTGATAGAAGAAAGTTCGTCACCTAACAGAGATGCAGGTGCCCAGCAGGTATTTTTATACAAAGAATCTTTCTCTTCTCTCCTTCAGAAAGGGACAGCTAGCATCACTGTATCTGTGCCACAAACCAATCCGCAGAGTGGAGAGCATCACAACTTGTGTTGCACGTTCCTGTTCCATGTCTGAAGAGCTGTGGGGCTAATCTCTGGGTTCAGCAAGTTTGGCCTGGTGCTTTCTGGTCCATGTTAAAAAACATATGTGTGTTTTCACATGGCTTTGATCTTGCCTTCATGTGCAGCAAGTGCATGCTTGATTGTTCAGACATTAGCTATCTAAACATCCCAAGGATGGACATCCAACCTGCTGTGGAATTTACTTCAGAGCAAAAATGTCCTCTGAAAATCAGAACAGTCAATACATCTTTTATACTGTGACTCCTGTTGCAGTAATAATTTGTGAAGAGGTTTTCTAGGTCATCACACAGAATGTTTCTCCTATTTCTCTTTCACACACACTGTTATTGTAATAGCCCATTATGGCATCAAGAGATACACACATATTAGCAGCAGGGTTTTTTTTTTTGAAGGAAAGGTAATGCAGGACCCTTGAGGTCAGTGAGAACTCTGAACCCAGCCAAAAAACTCTGGGCCTTTCTATACTTCTTCCATTTCAGGTCTGTAAACCCATTTAGGCAGCAACCCCTAGAGTTTGGGAACATCTAGTATTTTGAGACTTACTATGTTACACATCATGCACAAAGGTTTAATGCAACTGCAGGGTTTATCAATCACTTTGAAACTATGGCTAAGGCAGCATAAGGGTAGCATTTGGCTGCCCCTGAACGGGAAGGTTTTGCACCCCATTTCCCCTTGTCCATAAGTTCCTCTCCCCTCCCCAGATGGGATCTAATGGTCATGTTACACCAGGGCAAGCTCACTCCACTCACTCGTCCAACAAAACCCAGTCTGCAGGGTTTTCACAGAGGCAGCTTTATGGAGCTTATTAACCAATTTATCCTACCACTGCTAGGTCTATTGCTAATAATTGAAATGGTATGTGTGTATAGCATGTACCTCTCATGACAGTTTATCATGAAAGGAGGTAAATTAACACTTAACTGCAACTATAGCAGCACTAGTTGAAGTGATTTAAGCAAGGCAAAATTTAGTACGCAGTGATCTGGCATAAAAGAAGACAGGAGAGCTGCTGCTCAGTCAGGGAATTCAGCCCATTATGTTACTAAAATCTTTGTGAACATGGTATATTCATAAAGCCCACAAGGCACCACGGCAATATACCTAGCATTATTATTTCACAACAATTTTCTTCTTTTCTTTTTTTTGTTTTCCTCCAGAAAATCCATTTCCAACAAGAAAAGAATAATTTTTGGCTTAGTTCTAGGATCAAATAAAGGATCAGAAAACATGTAAATTCTATGCTGCTAATCCGTTCTGGTTTTGTCATTTATCGTATTTTACCATGGAGACCACAGATGTGATGTCCTGGACCCCTTGCATTTAATGGAGTTTCAGCTACTGACCCGAGCTGTGACATTTCAGAAAACATTTTCTGCATTTTAGAAAACATTAGTTTCATTTAAAAATGCATATTCTTTCTTCAGTCTGACAATTAATAGTCAGATTCATTTTCACTTAGAGTAATCACACATTCCCTCCCACCCGACTGCCAATAACAAAGACGACATCCTCAAAAACTGAGTGTAATTAATTCTTAGTCTCAGAATCTGAAAAGGCCAGTCTTGTTAATTGAAGATACTCAAAATAGTATGACCAACCTTGATGAGATGATAAGAATTATCATAAAATGGCAATTTTTAGCTTCCAAATGCACTAAATACATTAACCACCTTTTTGGAAGCAACAGAAGTTTGCACTGCTGGGCTGTGACTAACAACACGCAAAGCACGTTCCTCTGAATGTGGGGGTTTTTTTCTCCACATGCTATTGTCGCTTAACTTTTTTCAGTGAAGTATTTTTCTTAGCTAACTTCTCAGAACAAGAATACTTCTGTTTAAATGTTACCTGAAAAGCAAATTAAGTACCATGAATTATAGCTTAATATAATGCTAGTAATTTCTATAACTTTAAGTATTTTTTTAATCCTTGAGATTAATTAATTAATCCTCTAAGCATTATTAAACAGTAAGTGTCATCTCCCTTTTAAAAGCACAGAAACTAAGTCAGAAATGTGAAACCCAAGTGTAGAAAGAATTAACCTTGAGGGATATTGCAGCTCAACCATTCATGCCGCTCTCCTAGAGGCACCACCCCTCAACAGGACACAAGTATAAGGCTCTAATTCTGAAAAAAAAATATGCCTGAAATGTCCTTGTCTTTATTCCTTTGAGTAGGACTGCAGACAGAACACACTTACCTTATTCAGCTAAATACTTGCAAAGGAACGCAAGAAATCTGCACAACGCTGCATAAAGCAACACGGAACATTTATGTAAGCTTTTTGATTTAAAGTCCAACAGCTGGGGCCCCGTTCGGTCACCGAGGCACCTAATGCCGGGTTCTGTTGCCCAGCATGGGATTGCATCCATGGCACAGGACTTACAGGACATCCTCATCCCTGCAGCAAAGCAGCTGGAGCCCCGGCAGAAAACTGCAAAGCTCAGATGGTGCCACACTCCTAAATCGCCTCCCAGGAATTTTCTTCTGGGCAAGCTGGGGCAGGCTGCAGCAGCCCCAGGAGTTAGGCTGTTCAGAAAGCTGCAAAACTGCAAGTATCCTTCTCTTTAAAAATGTAAACGGAGTTTTTCCTCACTGTGCACTTTTTTTTCCCCCTGTAATTTCAGCTACTGAAAGAATCTACAAGTACGCTATGAGATTATCCCTGCATATTATAAGGGAATAGTCAATTTAATACCTCTGTGATGGTCACATAACACTCAGATGGAGTAATCTGCAGATATTAAAGAGGGTTAGGTCTCTCATAACATTTCAGGGTGGTTGATAAAGACCTACATTACTCTTCAGTTGGCTCGTTCCTGAACGAGGTATGGGATCTCCCGCAGGTGATAGGGGCTCTGTTCTCATCTCTGGGTAAGTCAGCCTCAGAGCCACAAAGTGATTCTAGTCCTTGTGGGTTTCCCTTTAGTTTCCTCTGCCGCATTTCCCCATCTTTTAAAAGCAGGAGTCTGCGTATATTTAGGTTTCATGTGCGCTCATTAGGACTTGCCTAATGTGATCACAATACTCTGTTCTGTTACACTGAGAATGGCAAAGGTTCATGGGAATTAGTCTCTCAAGTATTTTGAGCATTCATTTACCTAAAATTCCAGTGTGGTTTGTTTCAGAAAATTTTCATAAGGTTTGAAATCTAGAAAAATAATTCCACTATCAAAAAATTTTAACTCAGTCTGCCAGACTTATCAATCAAAACCAATTCAGCCAATGTTTTCCACTAAAGCACAGGTCTCACAATTAAAAAAAAAAAATCTTTGTCCAATTCACTATCCTCTGCTCAAAAGTGAATGGATACACTCCAATAATAAAACATTTTGCACCAAACATAACTACTGCTGAGGTTCAATACCAGGTTTCAATACCAGGAAAAAAGAGAAAAGAAAAAAAAAAAGTGCTGCAAGCCACCACTTAAAGATGGCATTCCCAAAGTCCTATTAAAGAAATAAGGATCATGAAAAGATACAGCCTCAAGAGGACAACTCCCATAATCCAAAAAATAATGCCTCATCTAATGCTTTTAATAGAGCAAAATGAAGAGCAAAATAATGAAGGCTTCAGACTCACCATATCTTTTAGCAACACGTTTAAATGTAAAAATAGTGACTAATAAGTTCAGCTGATTTTGGTAAATAAAAATGCAGGAATAATTTAAAAACCTGTCAAGGTTACACTTTTATTAGAAACATCATCACAGTGAAAGCTCTCCGCAGCAAACAGATACAGGGTGCATGGTAAATTAACCTAAATTATTCTCTCAAGCTCTGTATATCAGGAAGACCTTATGAGCTGCAGAGCTACCAAAGCAAAGAAAAAATGTTGTCACAGCTTCACCAAAACACTGTTCACGAAAAGGCCAGGTCTTGCCAACTGGTGAATAGCTCTACAATCATTCCACAGTTGTGGTATGCATACGAAAACCCAGGAGCGCAAGTCCTACAAAAGAAACAGGAAGCATCGCATCCTAACATTTTACCTCCTGTTAGTGATTTTTCTGCACTGATTGCTTCCACAAAAAATGCGTATAATAAAATTGTGAAGAGCTGCTCAATTGATTCAAAATGCCACTGCTTTATACTTCCTTTCTGCATGAGGCAGGTAAAGTAAAATTACAGCTGCCTTTTTGTGATGGCTACATTATCAATGCACTAAGCAAATAATAAGAGATTGACATATTTCCCTTATTCTGCAATGTCAAAATACTATTTTGATCATCTGAAAACAAGAAAAAACAGATCAACATTTTCCTCTTTCCAAGGGGAACACTCCATCAACTCTAAAGCAGTACAAAGGACATATAGAAGGATTTTAAACGTAAAATGATCTAAAACGTTTAAAAATATAAAAATCTTGAATCTGTCTAAAGTAAACAATTACACTTATTTTTATTCCTGATCATCAGAAGAGCTGTTGAAGGTGAATATAATAAAAAACAGATTTTTGTGTTTTACATTTTCAAACATAGAACCATGACCCTGGTGGATCCTGATATATTATCCAAAAAGGAATATATAAGAAGTCTGCAGGGACAATAAGACTACCTAGTTCCTTTGAGACTGAAAATCTTACACTTTTTTAAAATAAAAGACGTAGTATGTACCAGAAAGATACAATCTTAGATCCCAAGATAACTCATAAGAAAGCCGCATCTTTTAGTTTAGCATGCTATGGTCCACAGTAGGAGTGTTAAACTGTTAACTCTTCATTGTTAATATTTACACACACAAAAAAAAAAAAACGAAAACATTTTTCCTATTCCACGCGGCTCTTCAAGATTTAAAAGTGCTTCCCGTACACTCCCATGAATTGAGCATCTTGGGTGAGGACAGTAGAGTGCAATGCATATTGCGAAATTGTCATCCAGATTGAGCGTGGACTTGAATGCTTGAAAATATCTTGAAATATTCCTTTCTGTGGACATTATTCTATGCATAATCTGCCTGTTGCTTTCCTCACCTGAACCAACTTTGAAGCGAGGACAAACCGTTACTTTCAACGGTTGCATTAAAATACCAAGAGTGCTTTAATGGCAGTTAGTGAAGTACCTACCACAGGTACAGAAGCACCTCAGGACCAGGATTTATCAATGTACTTGATGCAGGTGGGTACTTCATGTACCTGTCACTGATTCTAGCAAGAAATGGTTCCTACGGTTACAAATATATTACTAACTAAAATAGGGCTAAGGACTGTTCTCTGACCCCGAGCAGCACGCTTACCTGTGCTGATGCTACATAACACCTTACCCTGGGTCCCCTCCGTGCCCCTACGGTGCCCTTGCAGCCCTGGATACTATTATTATTTTTATGTGGCCTTTTTTCAATTCAAAGTGTCTGAAGCAGCACTGGGGTTGTCTTGCAAGTCATCACAGTAGTTCTTTCCCAGCATTAAACCAAAAAGTTGTACATAGAATCATGGAATGGTTTGGGTTGGAAGGGACCTTAAAGCTCATCGATTTCTAACCCCCCTGCCATGGGCAGGGACATCTCCCACTAGACCAGGTTCCTCACGGCCCCATCCAGCCTGGCCTTGAACACTTCCAGGGAAACATCACACTGCAGGGCATGGCATGAGGGCACGCACCACTGTTAGAGGATGCAGAGGCCATCTGGACATCCCACGCCCTGAGAAAACAACAAAGCTGTTAACCCTTTAACCATGGCCACCTGCCTTGGGGACCATTCCCCCAGGCAGACATCTCAGAGCTCTGACAAGCAAGGGGGTTCACATGGACAAAATACTGACCGCACTGAGCTATACCTTGTGGTCAGCTACAATTAGAGCTGACAATGCCTGTGCTTGGTCAATTGTGTGCAGCACAGAGTACTACAGCAAATATTTGTAGTCACTATGGGTCATGGAGGGGGAAACTCACCAGATATTAAGTGCTAAAGGATTTTTCAGTTTTATCTTGTTTTTTCTCTTGACCTTCACTGTCAGTATAGTTGTGCCGTTCTTTGGTCATTTGCACACAAAATGAGGCGCGATGTGGGCAGAACGTACCCTAAGTCCAGGAACAATGCCTGGACATCGTGGGTCTGCAGCCAGCACAGTCCTATCAGTTGCACATGTTTGACAACCCTCAATTATCGCTCCCCTCCTTCTTTTCTCCTCTAGACTTTCTACCTTTTCCGTGCTGGTTTTGTACCTCTTTTTTCCCCTCCTCCTCTCCCATTTCTTCTTTTAGAGAAGCAGCTGTAAAGCTCCACATGGAAGAAAGAAACAGATTTGCTCACTCATCTGGTTACCACATTTCACGTTGTGGGAAACAGCACCGTGTTTTTCACACATTAAGCACTTTACACATGACTATGATTAATTAGAAAATTCCTTCTGGTGTCGGCTTTACATACTGACTATCATGCTACCATAGCAGTATTTTCCCAGCTGCCGCAGACAGTGAGCTACATCAGAGGTAAAAACGTTCTCCCCCCCTCTCCTGGCATCACCACTCCTGCTTCAACAGTGGGTCTTCTCTTTCAGCCAGAGAAACAATCAGAAACTGGGACAGGCAACACAGGAGAAAAAGGGAGCTGGTGTTAAATAAGTTTTTGTGCTAAGAGAAAGCTCTTCCTTTTTGGCAAAAATGGCAATAATAATGCTTGCCATGAGACCACATGCCCCCCACTGTCCTGGGGATAGCGACCTTCCCAAACACTGAGGTCCACATCTCCACAACTTGATAGCTGAGACACAACTCTGTATTATCACACTTCCCAGGAACTACATTATGTATTGTTAACCCTTAAGTAAAAACTTTGGTTTCAAGTTTCAGGGTGGGGCGGGAACAGTAAGTTTAATTCCTCTTTCACTCATATATTATTATTTCCCCTTACATATTCTTTTGGGAAATTGTGTATATATATATATATATACACACACACACACTTTTTAAACCTTCTCCACTTACTACCCTAATCCTAGTATCTTCTTCTGCATCACACAGAACAAGGTGTAGGTTTATCAGCTGAAAGTTGCACTCAAAATAATCTTTCATTCTTAAGAATAATTTAATTTTCTCTGTCATGGCTGAGTTATTCACTTTCGTTTTTCTTCTGTAATATGCCCCACTTCAAGCTACTGCAGGTAGATAGTGGCTCCTGGGGAAGGAACATACATTTTTTCTGCTGCACAGGGGCTGCAGATCACTCTGAAACCCAACTATTTAAAGACCCTGGTAACACACAGCATTGAAATTAATCTGCCAATGTATCATCAGAATAACAGCATTGCCTGTTCTTAAAGACAGTGCTTATCCATTTCCAATAATCTGTGTAGTCCAAAGCAACAGGAAAAAAGCTTAAAGCACATGGCATACAATGAAAAAATTCTGGGGAGAATAATATGCCAATTAAGTCTCACTCTCTTGTTTAATTGCTAATTGGGGGCAGGCTGAGGGAAGGCTGGTATTTAGTTGATTAAAACAGCTGCTTCAAACAAGCTATTTGAAGTTAACACAGAATCATTGCAATCTGAGGTGGAAGGACCCCTGAAAGCCCCTTGGAGCACATTCTGCAAATCCAAACCGCGACAGCTACCTCCTAATGGAGCTGTGTTTGTCTCTTTCTCTTCCCCTTTCATAGAATGTTTCAATAGAAAGAGTAGCGCTTCAGTATTTGCTCTAATTGAACAGCTACTGATTAGCTTCACAGCAATGGAGTAGCAGCTGATTACGAGAACGAACACATGGTATACTGATTGGGAGACTGCTATACCTAAACACACAAAGCTGTGAGTAACAAAGATTACTTCGATGAATTGAGGGAAATGTGCTAGCCTCTCAGAAGCGTGTAGCGTTTCACTGGTAAAAATATTATGTCAGTGAATAAATTGGACTGTTCAAATTAATAAAAAAATTGTTATGCATACGTGTTTTCTTAAAAATCAAAAACATGCTTTTAAAGTTTCTGGATGAAAGAAAAAAATAACAATTCTATTTTCTAGAATTTATATTCACAAATAATGCTGTTATGTCAGGATCAAAATTGCTCTCGGCAGAATATATTTTCTGACTTATCTCAAGACACCTTGCAAACTGGCATTTTTAAAGATAATTTGAGTATATAATAACTCTAGTTATTCATGGAAATGTCCATGAAGCTATGACTTTTATTATAAAATAAGAAATTAATAAAAGCAAATTAATTCTTTTTAAATAAGAAAGTGGGGGAGTTACAAAGAACTGCTGAACACCAAAGATTTAATAATATACTTCCAGGCACCAAAGAAAAGTAATCATTTTTTATAATGATGCATAATTACAAAGGGTTTTATCTGGGAGGTTGCAAAGGTTCCTTCCTTTACCAACAAAAAGATAATCCCTTTCCCAGAGATGATCTCTTTCACAAAGGATTCTCATTCTTAAGCCCTGTGAAAAATAGGTAGAAACTTGCTCTATATTTAGCATTTTGATACAGAATCATAGAACGGTTTGGGTTGGAAGGGACCTTTAAAGGTCATCTAGTCCAACCACCCTGCAATGAGCAGGGACATCTTCAACTAGATCAGGTTGCTCACAGTCCCCTCCAATGTTTCCAGGGATGGGGCATCTACCACCTCTCTGGGCAACCTGTGACAGTGTTTCACCACCCTCATTGTAAAAACTTCTTCCTTCTATCTAGTCTAAATCTATCCTCTTTTAGTTTAAAACCATTACCCCTTGTTCATCTGCTAAAAAGTTTGTCCATACCTTTCCTGTAGGCTCCCTTTTAGTACTGGAAATGTGCTATAAGGTCTCCCCTGGAGCCTTCTCTTCTCCAGACTGAACAACCCCAACTCTCTCAGCCTGTCCTCATAGCATAGGTGTTCCATCTCTGTGATCTTTTTTGTGGCCCTCCTGGACCCACTCCAACAGGTCCATGTGCTTCCTGTGCTGAGGACCTCAGAGCTGGACACAGTACTCAGTACTCGAGGTGGGGTCTCACGAGAGCAGAGTAGAGGGGCACAATCACCTCCCTCGACCTGCTGGCCATGCTGCTTTTGATGCAACTCAGGATACAGTTGGCTTTCTGGGCTGTGAGCACACATTACCAGCTCATGTTCAGCTTTTCATACAGTAGTACAAAGAGGAGAAGGAGCAATAGGAACATGAGCCAACTCCCCACCTGTTCAGATTTTCATAGAATGGTTTAGGTTAGAAGGGACCGTAAAGATCACCTAATTCCAACTTCCCTGACATGGGGGATTCCACTAGGTTATTATGCATTTTGGTACTCTATTGGGGACAACTTGGGAGTGAATATTATCAGATAGCTTTTTCATCTCTCTTCCAAGTACTAACTTTGACCAGACAAGTAGGAAGGTCACTCACCCATGATACACAGCTTGCAGTGCTTATTATTAAGGTGGTTTTTCAGGTAATGATGCCTTCCCGTAAGACAAAACTCACCATTAATTATTTAAAATTGACAAATTTAAGGCACATCTGTGGCTAGGAGAGGAGACCATCCCTTTCTGTATGTTAACACTGACAATTTTCAGTGACTTACTTTCTCTAAAGGCATTCCTGGCACCCAAGAGAAAATTCTAGCAATTTGAATGGGACCTGATGTAGTGTAAACCGAGGTGATCCAGAAGTGTCCTATCTTTTTTCTCTGTTTGTCTTTTAGAAGTATAGTCAATAGGTTTATATACCAGGTAAGGAAGATTTTTTGCAGCACCTTCCCTGGTACAAGAAGGTAGGAAAAGAAGATTCTTGATGGCTTTCTGAAAAATCTTACTTTGTAGTGTCACAGGGAAATATCTAGGCACTCTAGCAACTGAGTTTCTCTTGCTCTCAGGATCAAATCTCTAAGCATGCAGAAAGCCTCATCTGTTTTATAATGTCATAGTAATGAAAACGCGTATCTCATATAAAGCATATGTATAGAAGGAAAATTCTCCTTAATTCTCTTACAAAACAGGTAGTATCACCTCTAGAACAGCTCAAAAATGCTTTGGTTCTTAATACCGGAAAATGCTTTGGTCCCTAGAGCTGTGAACAGGTAGACTGAGTGCACCTTGTGCTGAATGGGCACTGAGGTCCCTTAAAACCAATGTCTGGACAAGACCTAACTTCCTAAGCAGTGACATCTCTTCTCTGACCTTTCTATCAGATGGGATTCAAGAGACATGGTACAATCCACTGAGGAGAGGACTGTCACTTCTGTCTTTTTAATAGAATCCTAATCCCAAAGGTAATTTTAGCTGGAACAAGGCAAATCACTACAAGTGGTACTCATTTTGCCTAAATTAGTTACCTCTCATTAAGATCTCCACCACTGAGTTAGTCATGTTGGACTCCCCTTATACTCAAAAGAGAGAAGTAAACTTCTGGGGGCTGCAATAGATCTGTTCTGTTGTAGACAGCTACATTAGTCTTTAGAAGGGCTTATCTTTCTCCACAGATAACAAATGGGGCCAAGTTATATCAACCGTATCAAAAGTTGTCCTCCCCATGCTAAACAGACCCCACACACGCAGGTTCAGACATGTCCTACAGAGTATTAAAAAATCTGTTGCATGGTCAGTGGAAGCCTGGATCCTAAGTCTTCTGCAGCCAAAAGTGAAAAAAACATCAATCCCAGGGAAGAAACAGTTATACTCACCTATATTTGTACAAAGCTTGCTAAGAAATTATACTTAGTGAATTATTTCTTACTTGTAAAGAAATTGAGAATGTTTAGGAGTTCTTATTAAATTTCACCACTCAAACAGAAGCCTGAGAACAATGATGAAAACCAAAAAGACTGAATAAAAAGGCATAAAAGCATGAAGACAAAAACTCAACGTACTCAACAGTCATTGACACAGCTTTACCAAGACTTTTAGAGACTACTGAGGTGAGCAACCTGAAAAAGACATATATTTAGTCCTACTGAATTATAGAAATTATACCCCAGGGAAATTTAGGGTTGGAAGAGCCGCAGAGGCAAACTGTGAAGAACTTGGAAAGTTCTTCTACTCTTGGTGAATGTACTTCACTGACCACAGACCAGGAAAAGATTGCTGAAAAAATCCAGTAGAAGAAAGCCAACAGTGAGGGAATGCACCAGTGCAACATGCCTGTCGTAAGGGAAACCCGGGATATTTCTAAAGCTAGGTTGTGAACTCAGCACCTTGAGCAGATGTTATCTGTTGCGATACAGAACAGCCTGGTATTCAAGCCTATGGCTATAAATGATGCAAAATATCCCTATAAATTTTGAAAGATATTTAATGATTCATGTCAACACCTCAACCCTAGCACCAGAAAGACTTCTATTCCTAAAAGTCAGAAAATATCATGACCAAAAATAAAATTTAAATTATTAGTTAAAAAAATAATGTTCAGAGACTAAAAGAGAGTGGGCACTTCCATCTGAGGACAACATTGTAGTAGGCACTATTCAGTTTCTATTTAGTTCTAGTTTAGTTTACATTTCTATTCAATGTAATGACAATAAAAATGTTTTCATGCTCACACTTACCAACAATTTCACTCGGCTCTTTATTGTAAAGTTTTTTGTTCCAGTAAAGAAGTCTGAGAAAAGGAAAGGAGACCAGAACAACAAGGCAAATGCCAACAAACATATGCCCTGTGAAGGCTGCAAAATCCAATCCCTGGAAATAAAAATTAAAACCTAAATTAAAATTCAGTTATTTTCCTATATGACATACAGGGAAAAGTATTCAACTATATATGTATTTTAGCAATCAATAATAAATATAAAGCAATAAAGTAAGTTCCAAGTACAGTATATGTTGTATTTCATCTGTTTCAAGGAGATGAGACACATCACGATTTAATTCAGAGAACTAAAAAATAGCATTACGAGTTTTTCTGAAATATATTTAGTGTTCCTGACGTAGACAGAAAAAAAAAAAGACCAAACATAAATTGAATCATTAAATTTCACTTTCATCACTTAAATCACTGTAAATTCACAGAAATAGTTAATTTTAATGACCAGCTTTTATTTTAAACTGATGACGACATGGATTTTTACAGTAATTCTATCTGAACCAGGATTTAATCCACTCACTAATATTCTTCTACAATAAAAGTAATATATGTCAATATTCTGTTTGGTTTTCTGCCCGCTTAATAAATGGACAGATTTCTTTACATTTTGCACAATGAGACCCTTTAATGAATGGGTTCTCAAAAAGGTTAGGCAGAATACATTAAAAAGCTACTGCTTTAAGCAATAAGAATGAATAGTGTCAACCCGCCCTAAAACTTTGAACTTAGCCATGCTCTGAGTAGGACGTTGGACTAGATGATCTCCAGGACCCCCTTCAAATGAATCATTCCATGATTCCATATTGCACACACTGTGGTGGATCAGGGCTAGTCTTTGGGCTGGGATTTTCTGAAGTAGTCATGACTAGCCTGTCCAAAAGTTGTCCATGAAGCTCCCAGGGGGATCACATCCAAGTACTCTGGTAGCAAGGAACTGTCTTATATTCACAGAGCAGAGGTTGTCTGAACTGGTGATACCAGCAGAGCAGCTCTGTGGCACTTGGAAGAAAGCATGGTCCAAGCCCTGAATAGCTCAGGTTGTCCAAACTGAATTTTCAGAGCATCCACTGATTTCCCAGAGACTCTAGAAAGTCACTGGATCTCCCTGTGCCACACCTCTGTGTCTCTACAAGGATGAGAATGACTTGCCTTTTACCAAATACCTATAGACCCTTCTGTAATGCCAAGAGAAATTAAAAACAGTTATATTGCCTCCTACTAAAAGAATTTATGTGGAAATGTCCCAGTCTCTGGTTCAAAAAAGGAAAAAAAGGTTTCTCTGTTGCACCAGAGGGCATAATAAAAAATGCAAGACACAAGAAACTGATTAAAGTCGTAAAGAGCTTTTGTAGCCAGATAAAGATTAGCGCTCTTTTGCAAAAAATCCACAGTTTGCAGATAGTTAAATAAGTCTCAGACATAAATACACCGACCTAGGATTAGAATTTGATCCTATGAAAGATACAGGTTTCAGCTTCATAAGCTAAAGAAAGTCATCCTTAGTTGCTATTTAGTATTAGATTCCTTACCGCTTCTACTCTCCAGCCACTAAAAGGTGAAACTGTCTACCTGTTCTTTTGCTGTCCTTTCATTATAACACAGCTACTGCCATTTCTTTTATGAAAGTAGAAGGATTATTTTAAGAACCAGACAGAAAAACATGATGCCACAAAGGAAAATAATATACCTTCATTCAGTTTACCTGCATAATAGGTCAGCCAGTCAAATGTCTGACATCTCTGCAAGACAGACTTTACAAGTCAATTTTTATAAATACTCAGGAAGATTGGCCTCTGTGCATCAAGTCAAGATTCAGAGCCACAGGAGACATTTCTATGAATGATGAAATCAACATTCATAACTCTAGAAAATTTACAAATAGAGGGGGAAAAAATTGCCTTACGCAAAGGCTCAATGTTTGTAAGACCTGCCCCCAAAGTATATCAACTCCATATTCCCCATGTATATTTCCTTAATGATAACCATTTAAAATTGACAATAAAACTAATTTATATATGGGTTGCCTCTAAGATTATAGCCAAAGAGAAAAATCAGAAAATTTTGGCCAGAAAAATCAGAATCCTTAAAAGCAAAGTTTGGAAATTACTCAAGTATTGACAAGGTGACATTAAACAGTTCAAGAAGTACGGAAAATAAGTATTCCGTTTTGTATGGTCTCTAAAATGACCCAGCGACAGGTAGGAAGCTGAAAGAAATTGAGCTGTATAAACTCTGAAGCTACACCAGTGCCTAAACCTAACCGGAAAAAAAAATTTATCCTCTGAAAAATTAATTGACTGGGAAACAGCTAGTTGACTAGCAATAAAGTAATTAGAGGTGATCAGAATATACTCAACTCAGAATTAGCAGAACAAGGAAAATTACTTTTGCATTCAACCTCGTCTTAAAAAGAGCAGTGGACATAAAGCTTTTCTTAGGCTGGCAGCAATGTACCCACATCATGAAGGATACCAGCTACCAGGCAGAGTATGCCAGCAGAAATTCTCTGCAGAGATACTCAGGCATAAAGCTAATTGCTAATGTAGGAAATAAAAATAGAAACCCGAAGAATTCTTGGAAACTCACAAGTTCAAATATGTGATGTCTCAATCATACGTTAATGGAACTTGAATTTAAGGAAGTGGTTTATTGCAAGCAAGAGCAAAGATTTACAAAGCCACTTGCTCCTACGTTTTGATTATCACACCAATTTCAGAGCAAAACAACTGTGCTTTGTCACGGAAATGCCACAATGCAGCAGTTTCTCAAATAAAAAAAATACAGCACAAGAAATGTGCTGCTTGAAACCCACAAAACTAATTTCTCTATGAAAAGAAAAATCACATCAACCTAGAAGGCAAACTAAAATGCTGAGCTTAAGAAGGATGTCTCAGGTCTGACTGATAGCTGAAAGGAATTTAAATGAGATGGAGATCGCAATACTCTAAAAGAAAATCAGGATTAACACAGCGTCGTGACACAAGAGCTGACATAGATAAGACTTAAAAGTGGTTTGGAGATACCATCACAAGAGAAAAAAAAAATTATTTACTAGATTTTTTGGTAATCCTATCCAGGAGCTTACCCAAACTTTTCAAAGAGAGTAGCTGAGCTGAGATTCAGGATTTTGTTAAACTTCATAGTATCACCCTACTGATCTTTCTTATCTCTGAGATCCCGGGGGAAAAAGAAAACATGCTGCTTTGCTGCAACTGCAGAACAGCTTGCCAACTCAGCTGAAACAAATCGTTTTCTAACATGGAGCATGCTTATTTCGGGTAAGAGCTCGCATGACAGTATTGCCTGTGATAGTGCAAGGCTGGATTCAATTCTCTTTCCATCCTTTGCTCCTGGCTTTCCTCCCTGTTTCCTCTGTGCAATGATCCACAAGAGCCAGCGTGTAAAAATGAAACCTGGCGGTCGCTAGCCTTAGACAACTTGCACCCTGTAGCCATGAGGAGGCTGAGGACTACCACGTGCTCTCCTTTTCATGGCTGATATCTGAAGGGCTCACAGTGAAAAACAGACCATTGCGCACCCTGATGCTTTGGGCTGGGTGTTTAGCAGCAGCCTCTCTGCAGCACACAGGGTATGCTTTCAGGGAAGGACAAGGCAGATTTCACACCAGACGTTGTCAGGTAGCTAGTAGTCAACTGGCAAACTGGAGAACTATAAGAGACTGAAGATCTTAAAGAGACTAAAGAGTTTACATTGTACCACAGATACAAACGATGCAGCAGAGGATGCCAAGATGGTGGCACCAGTTGCTCCTTCTCCCTTTCCCACAACCTAGAAAGGGCACGCAGCATCTCCACAGAGCCTACATTCATGCCCTTTGTGGCTGTGGATAACATATTTTATACCTCCTGAGTCCTCTGCACTGGCTTCAGCATTGTAAAAACACATTGAAGGGCTCCACATGTCTGCTGCATACAACAAAACGTCATTTTCATAAAGATTTTCTTTTTCCTGCACAATAGACTGAAATAGAATTGACACGCACAATAGGCAAGAAATACTTTTCTTCCAGGAGATTTCAATCCATCAAATAAATACAATACATGCTTCAAATGCCCCTTACTTGAGGCTATGCTGATTGTGTTAAATTTCTCCCATTCCCCAGTCGACAGAAAATCTTAAAATTTTGTTTTAGCGTGACAACAGTCTAAAGGTTCCACTGCCTACAGATTCAGAGCTGAAACCGAGTGGGTATCGTTCCTCAGTTTATAGTTTTATATGCAAAGTCAAATATATAAATTTCATAGTAGGAGGAAGTATCGTACTGTTTTCCTAAAATACTAATTTTCTGTCCTCCTGATTTTTTTTTTTTTTTACTGCTTTTGGAGGTGTGACATTACCTTCTAGTAATTCAGACCTTTCCAAAGGAAATCTGCCATTTTAGATCAAAGAGAAAGCAAAAATTATAGCTAGGTGCAGCAATTCAGGGAGCAGCAAATACTGTGCTTCTAGACAGAATGCCCTTCCTGTAATATTTTAAGATTAATAAAATGAGGAAGAGCAAGAGTAATTCATTATTTCTACACTGGTTTAAACATCCCTTCTGGCTGAGTGACTGAGATCTACATTGTCTCAGGAGGAACTGCTCATGACATCGCTGAGCCAGAAATCACTGAGGGTCTAACACAGGTACGTTAAAATAATCCATATCTGAGACATTGATAAATCTACTATTTTGCCTTTCACTATACCCTTTAATGATTACTACATGCAGAGATGGGGAAAAAAATCTGAAATCAGCCATAAACCCATAAATTTTATTTCATATACCTTACCTAGGATTTTGCTTTTTGCTTGAGAAAAGGAATCAATTAAACATTGACAGAAAGGGCAGGAGTTTTACAAATCGATTAAAAATTTTAACAGCCTTGTAAACAGCAAACTCAACAAAAATAGCCTAGTAAACTATGGGAATCCATTTCACAATCTGCCAGTGCTTGAAATACCTTTATAGATTCATATATAGGACTTTCTCTCTTTCATTTTTCAGAAATATCTACTTCTATTGGTAAATTTTGGGGACCACAATTTTTCATGAAATATAACCACCTAATATTGCATGATGCTAAATTTCAGCATGAAGGCTGCAAGTCTCCAAAAGGCAGAACAGGATAACCTGATGGCTGTCCATTTTCCAGGGAATTCCTTTTAAATGGCAGGAATAACTCGTGAGTGGGATGCTGAAAACCCAAAATCCTCAGCAAACATCAGATTAACAGTACAAGCTTTATCACATACTAACAGAGACAGTAAATAAGAGGATATAATCCAGTGGCTAGCACATGCTAAAAATGCCTTTGCTCTTATCATTACCTCTTTTAAACAGATTAAAGCTAGATACACCAGAACACACTATGTTCACACCACCATTTTGTTCTGGAGACCAATTCACCATCCATTTGCTAAAGATCTTGTAATCACAGCCTAAGCTTCTGATTTCAAAGGTGTGACTGTAGATACTTGCGATGTTCCCAAATACAGAGAACTTAATGTTCAAACCTTCTGAGAGCAATGAGCATTTCAAAGCAGTTCATGCCCTATTGTGCATATAAAAACAGAGTTCCCAAAGTCTGAAGCACTTATCTCTTCAATATAAAAATATAATTTTGCTAACAATGGCCACTCAGTAGCAGTGCTCTGAAGGTAAAAAAAGATTAGAAAAAGTTTTGTATTTTGTATTCACTGAATGAGTTTTCGATTTGCTCTCAATGAAAACTCTTATTTTCCTTTCCTAATATTACAACTTAAATGCTGTTGTGTGAGACTTCTTCCAACTCCAAGCAAGAACAAGCAAGAGTACAACAAATCTTCTTCCCCTATTATGTAAATGTTCCACTAATTCCAGGCATGGTGGTAGGGGAAAATGTCAGTATTATAAATTAACTACTGCTACAAAGAAAAAAATCCTTTTGGCATCCATTTGCATCTCAAGACAAATAAACAGACTTATCCCTACATTTTAATGAGTAAACTGTAACAAAAACCTTATTTATTCAAACACACTTTAAATAAAAAATTCTTAATATGACATGAGTTTTCCCCAGAACCTAGGGAGAAAAAGCTCTCCAGCACTACAGTAAACATTTCTAGTGCTGTAACCCAATAACAGCACTCAAAGTAACAAGGCTGCACTTCATTTTGTATTGATTTAAAATCCAAGGTTTTCTAAGGAAGCGTAAACTTGCACAATACCTTACTAGGGCTGCTTTTAGAGATTGCTGTACTGCAGTAAAAGTTCAGGAAGACTGGTAAAAGTCTCTTCCCAATGGCCCGTAATAAAATAGAAAAAAACATCTACATAGTGCAATATACTATCCAGCCTCCTACAGCAGTTACACTGAAAAAGAAGTGCAAGAGGATGAAAAGGGGAATTTCAATGACAATATCAAGGAGAAAAGAATCCTAGAATGACAAATATATGACCATAATGCTAAAAAGAGGTAAAAAAACAGATAATTTCTGTAGAAAACATCATAACAGACACTATAAAAATTACTGCATGAAGTCCTGTTACCAAAATGCCATTATTGCATTCAAGAACTTTTACCTCAAACACTTCTAAAAAACAAAAGAATAAATTTTACTTGGTCCAAATATAGTAGACATCCCACGCATTTCAGAGGCAGATTTGGGGTTGATCATATAACCCTTCCTCACAGCAGCCTTTGCTAGAAGTAGTTTCAGAAACAAGAAAACAACGTCTACGTTTCTTCTTCTGGAAAAAAGAGAGCCTGCTAGAGCAGGTGGGCAAAATTAGGGATCGAGCTATTAGTTCAACAGTGCAGACTGTAAGAGGCCAGATGGTCCAGCTCCCTCCCTGCCCTCGCTCTTGGCTTTATTCAGTTACTCCTCCCAGTGGTCTCCAAGGCAAATCTCCTTTGCAGGGAAGGAGCCCTAAGCAGTGAGGACATAAGCCAGTCTGTGCCACTCAGCCTGAGAGCCAAGGACGGGTCTCTGACCCTCTTTTATTGATACATGTGTATATATATATGCACACACATATATATATATAAAAAAAAAAAAACAAATGAGAATATAGGAAAGAAAAAGAAAAAGTCCCATGGTCCTGTGTTGAATCTGATCTATTTTATTATGTCCTTATTTCTGCGATGCAACAACAGTTCTGAAAACAATCTGGAGTCAAAACATTTGGAAAGTTTTTGTGCTTGTTTCAAATACAGAATTTGCTATAATGTCACATTTGCAAGGGTATTTGTACACCCGAGTCCTGCAAAAATTATAATATCTCATTCAAGAGAAATGTAAAATTGTTTCCTTTCAGTGTGATTGCTTAATTGCTTCTCGCGTTTATAGCCACTTATAACGTTTCTATAGAGATGATGAGTTTCGGACTATTTAGGAAAGTGACCTGCATGGCAGGTGTTAATTATTCTCTTTTGGAAAAGAAGGTTTAAATAGTTACACAGATTTCACACTTAAAAATGTTCGGCCATGAATGTTACAGAGTCTCCAAAGTCATCACCCAGACAAACAAATTGCAGCACATTTCAAATATTTTGAAGGTAAACATTCAAAGATGAACTTTCAAAGATGTTTTCCAACCTGGACAGTACTTAATTAATTTGAGTGTATTCAGTTAATCAGAAGACATCCTGGTTTGGTACAGCAGTATAAAGATAATTGACTCCAAAAAAAAAATCCAAAATTTTATATTACCATTCCGTCATCCGACTTGCACAGGTGTTTTCACACTAGCCCATACACTACAGCAAATTCCTTTAAATTTATTTATTTTGGGGATTTGTGACACCTGGCCAAAACAGAAAACACATGCCTGGTGTCCCTGCAGGCTTGCCCGCTACATTACTGCCCCTTAAATTGTGCCGCTTGGTGATGCAGGAGCAGAAGGAGAGCAGAGCTGCCTCATCCCAGGAGGGGCTGACCCTCGCATCCTGAGCAGGTGTCCTCCCTGCTGCCCTCAGCACACCAGAGACGGGTGACACACCAAGGGATACTAGGGACCACAGTGCCAGAGGCAGAACAGATGCCCTCCTGTTCAGGGGTGGCAGGGATAGCTGAAAGCATGAGAAATTCACACCAATGCCAGCTCCATCCAGAAAGTGAAGACCACAAATGTGAACACACTCCAGAAGTGGCTCTGCCCATCCACAGGGCAGAGAGGACCGTGGGGGTGGGAGGAGCTGCTGGCAGGTGTCTGGAGTCCTGCAGTCCCACCCAGCACCGGCCACCATAGCCTTCCCTTTGGCACCAGTCACCCAGAAAAATTAAATTATTTGATCCATAAAAAGAAGAGCCAAGTGTTGGAAGTTAAAATCTGTTGTTGCAGCTCAGAGATACCACAGTGTCGGCAGAAGATGGAAGCCAGCTGCGCCCATGCTGCAGGGGATGAGCCCCTGCTCTCCTCCCACCCCCCACACACCCCCTTGGGCTGTGGCCGAAGGACAAAGTCTCTGCCTGCAGCAGCATCGTGTATGGCATGGGTCTACAGGGACAACGCAGCCTCTCACGTTGCGGGTTTTTTTCCTATGGACAATTATTTCTGGTTTGAAATTTCTGAAAAGGAATCAAATTGTCCCAATATATTTCACTTTTGAGAGAAAGCCTGATCTGAAAAAAAAGTTTAGATTTCCACCTTCATTTTCACATTTTTCTTTTTTTTTCCAACTTGCTGCCCTCTCTTTACAGCCCTCCGTTGTTTTGCTTCCTTCTTCACTCTGCCATTGACAAGGACATCCTCCCCACTACTACCAAAAAAAACCCCAAACCCCCAAACCGGTATTCTCAGTCTGCATCAAAAAGTCTGTTCTTCATAATTTTGTCCCCAAGAGATCCCTCTGTTCTGTCTGATCATCCTCCTAAGAAAGAAATAGCGTGGCAGAAAAAGTGGATTATGTCCTGTTTATATGTCTGTCTGGGGGAAGCGAAGGTTCAACACTGCATTAGGTCAACATCAGTACTTAATTTTAGTAGCCAAACAGCTTGCAGCACATACCTCCTTTCTCAGCTCCTGCTTTGAAACAATAATCACATTTGGAGGATCCCCGACAGCTGTGGCAGCCCCCCCAATGTTTGTGAAGATTACTTCTGCAATCAGGACATGCCTAGGATCAAGATTAAGTACTTCACAGAGCCTGTGGTATAAAGAGAATGAAAATTAACTTCGTGCCCTATGGCTAAATTACCTTAAATCTTAAAATTTACAAAATTTACAAAATGCAGTCACTTTACTGAAAAATTGCAAGATTTTAGACATAATATTTATGTGTATATGTGTGTGTGATAAAGTTTAAATTGTGCTACATTTTATGTGCTACAGTAATTATAACAATATAAATGCAAAAAAGACAGATTTTTATTTTTTTTTTACACCTATAATGCAATAGTTAATGGTAACAGAAGTGATGCTTTTTAAAAAGCATTTCATTAAAATGAATCGAGTGTTACAAAAGTTGGCCTACGCAGAAAAGAGCATTTCAAATTTTCAGCACCTTACAACTTTTTAAACCACGGTTCCCAGGCTACAGTGACCTATGGAAAACTATTCTGGGAAACCGCAGGGTCTGCACTCAGCATCAGTTGTTAATTTTCGCGTGGGGAGCGGTGGTAGAGGATTGTGCAGGCAACCTATTAGCCATGAATCGTCTATTAGAGGCCTCAGCTTTCAGCCTACATTTACCTGGTTTATTCTGTCACTATTTTTCCCCTTCTCTAAAGCTTGACCGTATTTCTATTTGTAATGTAACAAGAGCAGAAAATACACATGATTAAACAAGTCTCAAAATGTTTTTAGCAGTTCAAAAATATGTAATGCTTCTTTAGTAAGATGTTTCTTTAATAAGAAAAACTAAAATGCTTCTTTAATAAGAAGCATCTTAAAGTGCTCTGGCAAATACTGGGATTGACTCAGTAACCTCATGATCCATTTCAACTCAGAGCCCACTTACACACAGTAATCTTCACGCAGATTACTTCAACTTGCACAAATTACATTTCCGCACAGATCCGCACAATCCGCTCATTTCTGAAGCACACGTTTGACTTTCAACTTGTGCCATGGTATTAAGGGCTGAAAGTTAGGGTCACACCTAAGCTCTTTGCAATAAGGAACGACTGCTTTTCTGTTCATGGCTTATAAAAACATTGCTATGGTGTGTAAAGACAGAGTCTATACTTAAATTATTGCCCCCTCTACCTAACACAGGATGAGGGGGCTGAGTGGGCAGCAAGAACGCTTTCTCAGGGTTGCTTTGCTGTAGTGCCGTCACACGTTTCCCCGAAGGAAGAGTTGAGCTTTACTGTTCAGTCTAAGTCTCTAGTATTAAAACCTATATTTCAAAGGTAAAAGAGTGTATTGCACAAAAGCTTAACTTGATATACTTAGGCTGTCACCAAGACTGTCAATATAAAACTCAGGAAAAAAGAGTCAGATGACACATATGTCAGTACATAAAAAATCCAGAACAAAATAACTGCAAAAATACACTATTTCCCCAACAGCATAAAATTATGCAGTTTAGGGGTACTTTGTAGTAGAACTGGCCCAATTGCACCAGTTGTGGTACAAGACTGCAATTGTACTTGTAATTTTAACTTCATCACTCCTTGATTTCCAAATGTTTCAAAATATAACCTTAACTTTTCTTTAGTGATTCTTTCTTGTTGACGGGCCTAGTGACAGCTTGAAGAAAGAACCTCTGACGTACGCCAAGAAAGGCCAAGCCCAAAGTATAAAACCATCAGAATGTGTTACCTACATGGCAGGATCCAACTTCTTCAGTTTACTTACCCTAGGTATATAGTTTCCCATGTGAACAACAGTTAGCCTTTTCCAGTTCCCAATAACAAACTATCTTGAAAAAAAACTATAGCTAAAAAGGGGTAGTTATTAATTTTTTCTTATCAGCTTACTACAAAATGCAGAGAGAAACACGTATCATGTTTTACGTCTTATTAATGGAAATATAAATCCTTATATTCGTAGTCAGCAGGATTTTCTGCAAGCTTTATCTCCATGGCAATGGCAGTGCAGTGCAACACAGTGAAGCTGTAGACAAGGGCTGAAGACAATGGCAGTAAGATAGAAACAGAAAATGACCCCCAGCATGAAGCTTTCACAAATAGGCAATTATTTGGTTTTACTAGGCGAGATAAAATTTTATTTTAGCTTTGATAGTGATTCAAATACAAATGTTTCCCACATACTGAGTTTCCCCTTCCTCAGTGTTATAAACTCATTTAGTATAAAACTAAAATACTTAGTATACTAAGTATTTAGTATTTACTATGAAACTCCAGGTGGCTGCAAAGGCAGAGGCTCTCTCTTCGCAAGGAGCCACATGGAGAAGACAAGGGGCAACAAACCCAGGTTACACTGAGAGAGATTTCACCTCAACATAAGAAAAAAAATTTCTATGGTGAGAACAATTAACCACTGGAACAACCTCCCCGGGGATGTGGTAGAGTCCCAGTCACTGGAGGTTTTCAAGATGCAACTGAACAGGGCTCTAGATAATCTCATCTAGGCTCCCTTTCCCATGAAAGGTTGGACCAGATGGTCTTTTGAGGTCCCTTCCAACCTGCGTTACGATTCTTTGTAAACAGAATAAATGCTACAATAGCACTGCCTGGGTACAGTAGTTCATGATGCATTGACGTCTGTATTTCAATCTATTCACAACTATACTTAATTCAAAATATTCTGCAACACAGCTACAGAAAACTGGTCTTTAATAGTTCCAGTGTTGCTTATTGCTAGAGGTGAAATTATTGATTGGAGTAAGGCAAAGTCATCTCTTCAAAATATAATCGGACAGAAGACAAATGGAGCTTTCACTCACCAGTTGTTTCCCAATCTAGAATAAATTCCACTTGCAAAATTGGTTTTTACTGCTTTACGCTACATTTTAAAGTGGGAGCATACCTTGATAGAATTTTGTGTACTTTAATGTGCTAATGACTGCAAACATCACATCACTCAGACTCATTTTAAAAACAAACTAGATCTTTCTGAAACTGTACTGGATTAACCAGATTTCCCCAGACAGGCACAGGTTAAACTGTGATTTATTATCACACACTGATTAAATGTAGTTGCAAATCACAAGTTGTTAATTTACAGAAATCTGAAGTAATTAAATTCACTGTTCTCTATTAAAAGTTCCAAATATCTAATCTCAGATTGCGGAATGAAGCAGTGTCTGTACAAATGTCATGATCACCAACAGGAAGAAAATTCAGTCTCATATTCCAAAACAAAGCTTTCACTTGGAACCTGGAAATCTTTTTTAATTTCTTTGTCACCAGTATTAGAAGGGATAACAACTTCCCTGAAACATAAATTACTATCTAAAATTGTATATAGATATTAGGGAGTAAAGGACAAGGCAGCTTTAGTTAAAAAATTCTCTCTGCTTACAGGAAAAAAAATTCACCTACTAGGGAGTATTTGGTGCAATATGCTATTGCAGTTCAGATACGCAGACAAACCAGAACAGCTGGCTGCCAAGGCAGTATAACAGGCTTCAGATACGTGCTCACTATTAACACAAAGGGAAAAGGCAACCAATCCTTTTGAAAACGTTAGCTCTTTACTCTACTACAATAGCAGTATTTGAAGTTTTGATTTCCGTGTAGACGATCAAAAAAAGTCCAAACAAGCATTTTGCACACATGTCTACTGCTGATTGCTGGCTATAAAAGACCAAGTCCAAAAACATAACAATAAAGTACCTTATGGTTACTGGAGTAAAGAGCAGCATAGTGGTAACGTTATCCAAAAATGCAGAAAGAATTGCAGCAATGAGGCACAGAAACGTAATCATGGCCCACACCTTGCCTCTAGAGAATCGATAAGCCTAATAAAACCAAAAAAAATAGAAACAAAATTAAGGGACCAGATCACTCCAGTTTGGTTTTCAAAAAATGACAGATAAAACAACTTCACTAAAGATGAGGCAACAGTGAGTTCAGAGCATTTGCTACTTCATGCACCTCCAATAGCATCCTCTCCAATACTAATTTATTTAGAAAGAAAACACTTTGTGGAAGTGGGCAAACATTTCCATCATGCAGAGGAAGAAACAAGCCTGAAGAGACACCGTGCTCCTGTGCCAGGGACAACGGGGGTCTGGGGCAGGAGCAGGGCTGAGCCTCCACCTTCTGCCCACATGCCCGGGTAAGTAACACAGTTCAGAGTTCCCATCCTCACCACACTCTAGGACACCTTCCCCATCCTCTGAGCAGCACTGACGGGGCTACATAGTCTGGGCATCAGTGTAGGCAGGGGTTGTGTCCACCCATGTTTTGTTTAGGGGTTCTGTGCTCGAAGGAGTCCTCCTTGTGACTTGTTTTTTCTCAAGAAAATTAAGCTTTGCAGCAGGTGAAGGAGCCCCTCACCATGGGTAGTACTTGCTTTACAACCAATCCATCAGAATTACCCTTTTCACGTAATCTTTGGCTCTTCTACTGTGCAAAGGTCTGTGGCCATTTTTCATGTGTGATCGTAAAGCTAATGATAGTTCCCATACTTCCCCTCTCCCACTGACAGGCATAAATACAGATTTCAATTACAGCAGAACTGCAGTCCTGGGGGAGGTCAGTGGAATAACTCAGCTTTATGCTGCCCATATGCTTGTGTACCCTACCTGGGTCTTTTTCCTTTCTCCTGTAGAAACAGAATTGCCTTAAGGGCTTCCTTTCATCCCTAAGAGATTTTTCAAAATTACAAGTTGATCACTGTCATTTCTAATGTCATAAATATGCACTGCCCTAAGAAATGTTCTTCAAAGACAGTGCTAACTTGATTAATCCCATAATAATTAGGAGTACCAAAACAAGCCTACCTTTACTGCACAATAGTCAAAGAATCCAGTCTCTGAAAATATGGCCACCAAAACCATCTACCAAAAGATGAAGAAAAACAGAACAGCTTGCAACTGAATTATTACACAAAAACAAAGCCATGTAGTTTGTGATACTGACAAAAGTCCTTATCTGACACAGCTCTGAGAATCTGATCACCTTCATTTTAGGATACCAACTACAGCTGCTAAATATCTCTTGTTAATGCATCGTGGTGAAACTTAGTTCTCAACAGAAACAGCCTGTAAATGTCATACTAGTCTGGTTGAATTTTATTTGTAGTGACTAAGTGGGCATCATACATTAAGTACTCAATGTATCTATCTATCTCCCTTATGTCATTAATCAAGAAAAGCCAATACGTGGGTTTGCTTTCTGCAGTAATGCTTTACAGACTGCAGAAGACAACAGCTCCCAGAATTGCTTGCATTTTCACACATTTCTGGGAGGTTTCCTGTCCTTCCATCTTTGCTCCCAACAGATTTTTTTTTTTGCTTTCTTTTTCTATGGGGAAGGCGGGGAGCAGGCAGCAGTATCAGGAAATAAGAAATGCTCAGAATGGCAACAGATAATTGTAATTTTTTCTCTATATATTGTATATTTTTTGTTACAGTTTAATAACACTTGGACAACTCTTTTTACCATAAATAGCTCTGGGCAAAGTGATTAAAATAATATATTATTATGACCTAATCAGATATTTCTCCTCCATTTCTGGTTTGCTTTAGTTTTTTGTCTCCAAACATAGCACTGGCTAAGACAAAGAAAATCACTTTTCCAGCAGAGTGTGTTTGAGAAAGGTTTGAGGAAATAAAATTATCAAGATAAATGAGAGTGATAATACGTGGCACTTAAACAGGTCTTTCCATTTATAGACCTCAAGGATGTTTTTAGTATGTTATCAACACAATTTTAGAGATTTGAAAAAAAAAAATAGAAAAGGATGAACATTTTCAAAAGGCTCTTTCAGAGGTCTGATCATCCTTCTTTTTGATAAATCCCTTGAGGCCCAAATTTTCATCATAACTTGTCTCAGTAAAACACAAATAACAAAATGTTTCAAAAGGAAACATCCCTATACTGAATGTGATTATTTCATCCCATTTAGAGCAAAAGATAGGTTTTAGTTACCATTCCAAACAGCAGTGCCAGCGTCTCATAATCAATCCACTCCACCACTTTGACCATACTTGGCCTCTGCAATCAAAAAATACAATTACCAGTGAATGCCATGAAACACCTAACTTGCAATTAGCTGTGAAATATAAACTCCACTTAATTTACGAACCATTTAAATAAGCTACAATGGAAATTAATAAGTGTTCCTACAAGGTATACAAAAAGGACTCTTTAGTATTACCATTATTACTATTATTATTATTACTAATTCAAAGTACTGCAGGCATCCTAAGTGGGTCATTACCAAAAGCCTACATTAGGCTATTGGTTTATCTAGTCGCTCCTCAGGTAGCATTACAGAAAGAAAAGATAAACGAGTTATATGGTACACCCCAGTTTCCTTTTTGGTAAGAGAACAAAAGCATACTGCTTCACCTGTGAACAAACTGGAGGGAATTTAAAAGAACATAGCAATGATGTGGTGGCCAGTTAAGAGAAAAACAGAGAAAATCAATCAGAGGTTTCACTAAATAGCAACTAACGAGTAAGCAGGGGGGAAACAAAAGGATTGGAAGGTGTAAGCATGATGTGTAACTATTTAGGGTAGTACAAGGTAATGTATTACCATTTAGGTTTGCTTGGTAACCTAACATTACTGAAAATAATGCTGTTAAAGTAACTCTGAATTAAGCTGAAAATGGCTGTGCTCAGCTTCCTGCAGATCAGAATAAAATAGCGTCAAGTGCCTTTTTTCTGCTCTTCTTCTCTATAGCCTAGGCTGACTTGTTTTCCCCAAAATGCTTCCCCATCTCAGTTTCTGCCCTACCATCTCTCACTCTTACAAAACACTGCTGTGTCCTGTGCCAAATGACAACAGGGCACACACTGAAATTTATGATATCATACCCAGAAACAAAGTGAGCACTTACCAAATTGGTAACTTACCTCCCCAACAGTAGCTAAGGCGGCTAAAGCTGCCAAAGAGCCCAACATCGCTGCAAGGGTCCTGTGAACAATCTGCAACAAAGGGTAAGAATGACCAGAGACTCCAGAGTCCAGAAACTCCTTACTACTAAAAAGGAGGCGGAAAAGGGATAAAAACACCTGTAGTTGATTCTTTTCTTGGTTTGTTCGGGTTGTTTTTTTTAACTTATTCCACCCCACCCCCCTTCAGAAAAACCTGACCAGAGAATGACTGATTACTTTGCCTCACTATAGGATTTTATTAAAAAAAAAAAAAAAAAAATGCCAAGCCTGTGGGAAAGCCTACTAGGAAGTCCCTACTGTGATCTCAGGGCAGAGAAGGGTCTTGGGCACCAGTTTCTTATATCTGCCAGTGGGTGACCCAGGAGGAAAGCAATTAATCTTCCCTAACTTAAGGATCAAAAAGCCTAGTCCTGTTGGCTTCCCTTCACAGCCCATGAGAGGAAGATGTGTGCCCAGGAGGTGATCCACCCCATTCTTTTTAGGTGCTTGTTCATCTCCAATGTCTACAAAGCAATTCCCAAGCAAATAGCTCAGACCTGGGCAGGTGAATCCCACACACGCTAGGACATACTAGGCTTTGAGTTTGCAGGTCCAGTTTGTGGTCTGTGACACAGATAGACCTGGCAAGCCTGTGCACCTGCTTTCTGTCTCACACACACAGTTTTCTTCCTTCATAAAGTGTTTTTTTTACACCAGCATTTTCTCTAAAAACCGTTTTGGCTTCAAGAAAGCCATATATTTCAGCTAGAATCCTCTGGATAATTTTGCCACTGTTTCCTCAGTTCCTCAAAAGCTGCTTTCACCAGCGTATAGACTAATCCAGCCTTGAAAAGTGCTTCTCTCCCATCTCTGATGTTTCTCTAGCATGCATCTGAATGCATCTGAAACGAGGACCCAAGCCTCTGACAACAACACAGACATTTATTTCATACAGCAACAATTACTACAGTATACGGACATTTGTCCACTTTTATGTATCTAATGAATACATTGCACTTAAAATTCTCAAGGAGAAAGTATAAAAAGTATGCCCTGAAAATGTGCTTTTTCCTCCAAGTGCTCATTTGTAGTTATTTAATCCACCATGTCTGGAAGAATATAGATTGTGTAAAATAACTCGGTTAAAGTAAGAATGTAATTAATGAAAATGACACTACAAAAGATGAAATCTAATTAACAGCATTTACTATTAATGTGTTTCAATATTATTCAGACACAAGTCAGAATTATTTCTGAGATAGAAATAAGGCAATCTAGAAATATTTCATTTGCTGCTAATTTCATAAGAAATATTTTGCTGATAAGAAACAATAGGATGTGGACATGTCAAGGCCCTCCTGCCTGCTTGTAAAGGAAAAGCAAAAAGGGAAGATTTGGCTTTGGTTTCTTTCCTTGAAGATAAATTTTTAACAGTGAAGGTAAACAACTAAGCAATTTACCAAATTACTAGAAAAATAAATACATAAATGACTACTTTAGTAGTCAAAAGAAAAATCTGTCTCATTCTCCTACGTTTTTCCTCAAAATGCACTGGGGAATAATCTATTCATAGTGATAAAGCAGCAGGTCAGACCAAGGCTTTTATGTCCTAACGACCTAAAAGTACATAGCACAGATTACAGCTCCCACCAGCTCCCATAGAAGTGTGTCTGACAAGTTGCTGTTTCATCTTTGATTTCCAGTTTCAGAGCATCGATATGAATGCACACGTATGGCTCTTCTGATTCTGCAAAGGTGGGGGGCATTTGATAACGTTTCACAGTTCTTGTGGCTGACGACAGGGTGCAGTAATTAGACTTTACAGTTCTCTCCAATAAAAGACACAAAGCAGAGATGTCAGTTAGGGAAGAAGTTCAGCTTCTTACCAGGGCAAAGTTCAAAGGTAAGATACCAGGGAATCCTCAGCTGTCCTGAGACTGGAGGCTTTCCCCTCATCTAATCCCCACACAATTTAGATAGCTCTTTTGCAGTTCTCAGAGATATCACAGGTTTTCTGAAATTTGATTGGGTTTAGATTTTTTGTATTGTTACTTTTGAATATTTACACATAAGCATTTTTGCTGTCACTATAGTATACTTAATTGCATACATTGGGTTGACTGCATTTTCAGTTTCCAAGAGTTTGCTGTCACCTGTGGGTGAAATTTCCCTTAATTTCTACAGAAAGATGGAAAAAAAAATCTGTACAAATGGAGCCATCTGTCAGTTCCTTCATCCTAGTGAATTTTTCGAGAAGGATATACAAAAGCACATCCTGAAGAATGAACAAAGACTATTCAGGTGTGAAGCTCTATTACAAAAAAAATTGTCAAAGTACAACTCTTCATTCCAGCAAACTATCAAGTGGAAGTTATACAGTAACATAAAGCCTAGAAAACATGGTTATGTAAACTCCAAGACATGTAAATATTCAAAAATTTAGATTAGGGAGGTTTGGGAAAGAATGGATTATTTTTAATTTTCTTTTCACATAAAGCAGACCCCAAACAAATAATATATTTGTAAAGGCATTTTAAAAGCTTACAAATGGAGAAATTAGGGCATACAGGTCATAAACTGTGACATTCTTTGAACCACAGTTCCATCTAATGCACATTTGGAGGGCATTACATACTTAAAATTCCATCATTATTCTTTCAGAAAATAGTACAGACCTGATCCAAACCCTTTCAAAGAGCGTGAGGAGGATGAAAATCATTTCAGGCTCAATCTCAGAGTGTATCCATAAAAAAAAGCTCAGGTACAGAATTGAAAGAGGTCAGAAATAACACAGAGATTAAACCCCAGGAAAGCTGAGATATTTGGTGGACTTTTTACTCTAAAGACATTTTGAAAGATGAAGTGAGAAATCATCTGTACTCATCTGATCCTTCTCATGGTTGAGAAAATGCATACCTTTGTGCATCTCTTGTAAGAAAAAACATTTACAATGAAAGAACCCCAATTCATAACAAGTTTCTCTTTCAAATAGGAATTGCCTATAAGACCACAAATTTGGGTTGGCTGCATCAGCCTGACTGGGTAGAGTTTTCATTTTACAAGCTAGGAACAGAAGCAGAAGGAAATGATGGGCCAAAAGTTACTTCAGTAGCAAGGGCGACCAAACTCAGGTAGTAAATCCAGGGCTACGGCCCCAAGCGCTGGTCAATCCAGCCACTGCGAGTAGGCTTCTGGTGTCAGAGATAAGTGGTTATGGCCTCCTGAAGCAACTCAGACATTTATTTCCATTTCCACCCTCTTGCACAAAAACACCTCCTCACATGCTCCCATCCTCTCTGTCAAAGCCACATGCCAGTGACCTCTTATTTTCTCCTCACTCATTTCTTTCATGCCACAATTGGATCCCTGCATTCCAATGATTCAGTCAGTTTTAGCACACTCTAGCACACTTATTATAAAAGTTCCTTGCCTCATTTCCCAGAAAGGTTTCTTGAAAAAAACAAGCAACGGCCATTGAGACAAAAAAGACAGAACAGAGGAGGAAGATACAGAACTTCTAGTCTATTAGTTTGCATGATAGAGCTCCCCACCTCTCAAACCAACTACAAACCTTTTCATCTCTTCACAGAAGGGGCATCTTCACCATCAACACCAACACCATCTTTATTTCTGTCTGAAGAATGCCTAGCAGTTCTGATTTAATGAAACAGCAAAGGATAGTACCTGCCTTTTACAAAGGGACAGTTATCTCAATACAAACTGCTACTGAAACAATGCAGCCCAGATTTCACTCTTTACAATGCGTGACTCAGTCATAGAGCCCACTGATACAGGAGATCTCTAGGCTGACAGCTGAAAAGATTTCAAAAAAGGGAAGGGATATTTGCAGAATTTTATATAAGTAATGAAAACACCCAAAGCTGCAACAGCAGGAGCTATTAAAAATAACATCAACAATGTAGGTATGGTGATAACAACATCATAGGGTCGTGCTATGGGGTCAATTCAGAAATGGAAAAGATTAGAAAAAAACTGCTATAGCGATTTTGTTTCATGATTATCTGTAGAAAGTTTGTCTCATGATTTCCTGCTGTGTGGTAAATAAAACGTGCCGAATGCTGGTTCTGTATGGTGGCTTCCATACTCATTTCAGGAGTTAATTATAAGCTAAGAAATTAAAGCAACCCAAGTCATTTATGCCACCAGTCTTTGTGCTTGATATTAATTAAAAATATACATTTCTGGAGCTATAATGCAAGCTGGATTTAGCAACCTAGACCTTCTCCAGATTTAAATTTCATCTATCTGAAAGTGCTTTGGAATGTTTGCACAGAGTTCATCAAATCTTTTGGTACACTGCAATAGCATCATTATAAAAAGAATTCAAAATTCCAAACACTACCTTGTACAGTGCTCCAGGAGGTAAAAGGAAATTATTTAGAAGCCAATTGAATGGTGACCTGTATGCTATTTCAGAGCATACATTTCCCAGCTGAAATCCAGGGCATGCATATTTCCAAAATGTGCTTCTGAAGATATTTGATAAATGATACATCATACCAAATATTTGATTTCCACAAGTCCTTCTTTATAAGTGATAAATGGCAGTTGAAAGATGACTGTCAGTGACTTTAATGTAAAGCTTCAAATGCAGCCTCAATTCATTTCTTGTCCATTTTTTCTCCACTGAAGCCTGTTGCATTAAACTGCTTCTTTTACTGAGAAATTAATTTTCATTTGATAGAGTGGCAGCATTGCTACATTTCAACAGGAGGCAGTTATTCCCAAGCCTATGTCTACATATGGGTTTTATGCATTTCCCACCTGCCTCCAGAGGAGCTGAGGCCTTCCCTGTAAAATCAACAGCCAAATCCCTCTTAGACTTCATAAAAAGTGTCTGGTTTGATTCTTTATTTTTCTGGGGACAGGGAGGGAGAGAAGGGGAGTAAAATTTGCTCTAGGATACCTTTTTTTCTGACCTTACGCTTTATATCTATTCCTTTTTATGTTTTAATAAAGGTTTATTGGGTTAAAAGAAGATATCCTCAGCAGTGGAAGAGGGTTTTTTCAAATACAAAGAGCTTGTTTTTCCTAAAGATAATCAAGACAGTATTAGCCTGACTGCCTCTGGAAATGTGTCCCTTACTCAGATCCCTTGATGGAGATTATCTTATAATTTCTGTCACATACTTTATAAATTTTAGTTTAGTTGCCTTGAACTATTCCAGCTGTTTTAGCAGGATACAGGCAAAACTTCAGTCTCTCACATTACACGTATTTGATCCACTTATGGTTTGGAAAATTAGCACCAAAGCCTGAAACTGACATCAGAAGCTGAAATCAAAACTGAAATTTGTAGAAAAACAATGGCAATTTGGCTAATTTAGGTAATTTTTCCTAACGCTGTCAAGCAATATAAATGAAAATTTGGGCTTATATTAGAAAACAAGGGTCAACAAAGCCTTGCAATACATTGAACTCTGCCCTGCAGTAGATCCACTTCAAAGCCGAATGGCATCAAATTCTCCATTCATGAGAATTTGCTTTGCTTCTGGCAAATTGCACAATTTGGACAGAATATAAACCAATAGACTAGAAATACAGGATATAGTCAGGTACAGATGAGATTACAGCAGCAAAAAGGAATTTCTTGATTTTCTTTATGCAATAGGACAAGAGGAAATGGCCTCAAGTTAGGCCAAGGGAGGTTTAGATACTAGGTTGATTATCAAGAAAAATTTCTTCACCAAAAGGATTATCAAACATTGGAACAGGCTGCCCAGGGAAGTGGTGGAATCGCCATCCCTAAAGGTATTTAAAAGACATGTAGATGTGCTGCTTAGGGATGTGGTTTAGTGGTGGTTTTGTCAGTGTTAGGTTGACATTTGGACTTGATGATCATAAAGGTCCAACCTAGACGATTTTATGATTCTATGATTAAAGAGACCTTTTAACTAGTACCAGTTAGTGAAGGCATAGCCACATACCTCCCCTTCAGCTGGTGTCTGCAGCTAATGCTTTTCTTCCTCCCCTTTGCCCTCCCCTCAGTTTGCTCCCTACAGGAGCTCTGCAGAAGCAGTTCTGCAGCTTCTACAGCTACGGAGCACCCCTCCAGGCACATGAGAGCCCCTTACAAGGGATGCGTCTCAATAGCTAGTGCAAAATTAATAATAACAGAAAATTAATTGCCTTAGAATTACTTAGTTAAGCAATAGCAAGTATATTCTGTAGGGATTTTAATGAAACAAAGGGGAGTTGCTTGACATAGTTTAGGAAGTATGACTTATACTGATGCAGTATTCACGGATGGACTAAAGCAGCTCTTGGGGCAAGCATGTAGGGTACAGCTGCTGAAAGATGATGTGCATCAAGGATCTCAGAGTGACTACAAACTTCACAAAAATGAGTGACACAAGCTATTTATATCTTCATCTGCAGATTAGAACACTGTCTGTATGTATTCTATACACGCAGCCGCACAAATCATAAAATAAGCCTTTAGGTTACATTTTTATAAAATCTTATTACTGACCTCATTTTTGTAAGTCAAAATAAGTCAAAACAACACCATTACACATAAGTATACCTTGCTTGAAAAAAATAAACAAAACCCCTGGACCAAGAATTTACTCATTTTTACAAGAATTCAGTGGTGATTCAGTATAATAGCGCTACCATATGCATTAAATATGTGCCCAAGATCAGTTAGAAAGACAGAGTGGAGCGGTCTGTGGACTTGGAAACATTAACTGAATATTTTAGTATTAGCATGTATTCTTATTAATCACACAATAAATGGCTGATCCCTGTAACTCTGTGAAAATAACATTCGGTGTACATTCAATAAGCTCTTTTTACTGACAAATTCCCAACCCTCAAAGACTCGGGGTTTTTTAAATAGAAACATTAGATTCTACAGCAAACTATGTAACTCCTGAAGAACACCTATAGAAACCCAAGGTATGAAAGCACCCATCTATGGCATTCTGCTAGAATATCCATTTTCACTCAGGTACTGTGCCAAATTACTTGTTCTGATTCAATGTCAGTGGAGAAAGTCATGATATAAACAACCCTGCCTTGGGGAAAGGCACAGAAGGCAGCAATTTGCCACCGCTTAATGCAGTGTTTCAAAATATAGGATGGCACTACACAAGATGATTATCTGAAATAGAAGGTGATTAAAAGTAATACTACATGGTATCTAAGACAAGTTAACGCCTGTGTTAGTTCACTTTTACTCCTACGGTACGTTGACTGAACAGGCTAAGAAATACAAGGTAGGGATATCTTGGGAGTTTTGTCTAGGAAAGAGAGCCCTGAAATTCTATAAGTAACTACATTAAGTTTCACCAGCTGACATCTACTCTTTCTATACGTAAAACACAATGCATAGAAGGAGCAAGGGAGATATAAGGAGATCAAATTATTTTCTGTGACTAAATTATCTAATTACTTCATTTCCCTTTTCCATATAGAAAATCTATAAGCCGAGTCTAGATTCTGCAAAGGCATTTGTCACTCCATAGCTCTATCAAAGACTTTTAATGAACAATTTGCACAATTTGCAATCTTTTCACTGTCTGTGAGCTTTCTTCCTCAGAGACATCACTGCTTGCAGTTTGTAGAGAAAACTGGATGGGCTAAAGCCTCCTGCTGGTATGGGACATTGAATGAACTGGTTCAGGGTAGCCCTCAAATTATGGGAGGATAAATATATTTTTACTGTATGAGATGACTAAGATTATTGAAACCCTTATATTTTCATACCTTGGAAACTTGGGGGAAAAGAAAAGCTGAAGAAAAGAGTATGGAGCCAGGAAGGAAAGAGGGAAACAGCATTTGTACAGATGGTGGCCATAGGATCCAGAAGAGGGTTTATTCCTGTATGACGAGGGTTGAAATGACTCCTTGACTTCTAAGTTGAGTCTGGTTTTGAAAATAACCTCCCACCTCAGAATATTGCTAATGAGAACTAGGGATAAAAAGGTATAGCATCATACATAGTAAATATTTCTGTCAGATTCATACAAAAAAGAGGAGTCTGTCCTACCTATATCATTACAGCCACAGGTAGATGTTTTCCAGCCTCTACCTGCTCGGATGGCTCCAATGTAAGAAGATTATTCTTACACACCTCCAGGAAACACCAGAAGGGGGATATCCAGTAACATCTGATAGTCTGAGAGCCCCTCAGAGTCAAATTTTAAAAGTGAGTCTTTTTATTTGCTAGGAATTTGGGGGTTTTTTCTTAATGTGAAATTGGACAGAGGTACACAGAGATAAATGAGCTGACGTTCTGTAATTCAGGGCCTTGAGTCAGGTCAGATTAACAGAAAGCAAAGCCCTGTGGAAAGACAGGATTTTTATGTGACAAGGCACCTCACTCCTGTAATATTTTAGCTACAAAAAACATTTGCGATATAACTAAAGTAGAGACATCTGGACATGAGCCAATAAAGGACTAATGTTGCTACCTAGAAGATGAAAACCAGACTGCCACTGTGGGCTGACATGATCAAGGCCATTGTATATCTACGGGCTGGCCTGGCAACAAGATTTCAGTCTTGCAAAACCCTTTTGCAAGATGCTTTTCAGTCCAGTCCTCCAGCACCTATCTCAGCAAGCTTTGCTGCGTCTATCTACTCCACATGCCTTCATACCATTCCTGATGGACACCCTTGGTTTTGTGTCCTAAAAGCATTATTCATGGGGACTGCAAGACATTTATTATATTTGGAGTTTCAGAACATTTTCTGAAACTGAAGAAGATGCCCCCATCTGTATTTCCCGTTACCTTGGCATCCTCAAGACTAACGAGATTGTGAATTTCTAGTACAGGGAGCAAATCACAAAAGTAAGGGGCAAACCTATTTTACTTTCCCTGTGTGAATCTTTGTCAGCCTTCTTTTAATATTAGGATAATAAAACCATATAGAATTACAGCCATGCACTATGAACAGCATGGCGAACCGCAGCACTTGCACTACCTTTACAGGGAGCTCTCTTCTCTAGCCAGCAGTTCCTCTGGAGAGTCTTTCATCCCTGACATCTCCTCTCTTTCTCACTCCAGTTTTCTTCTCTATATTTTTTACCTCTTTAGATCATGCCATCGCATCTCCCTCCAAGCCTGTCCCGTACACTCTCTCATGTTTGTTTATCCAATTTTGCCCCTGCTCTTGCTGAAGGAAGACATCATTTGAGGCCTCAAAAGAAGCTTAGTGGTTCTTGTCCCTGTTTGTGTGCATTAGAAGTGTATGTTTGTTCTAACACCTTGTTAAATTTTTAAGACTTCATGGCTCTCTACCCCTCTGGTTGCCGTAGGCAGGGTAGAAGCTGAACAGCAGCATTCAATTAAGCTAATTTAATGTTCTGTTGCCTGTCTCAAACAGAAAGGAAAAAAACAACCCACAACATACACAGTATGCAAGGCAGGGCAACGCACTTGTGCTTGACAGTCTTTCACAAATTGAACAAAATACAGTTCAAAAATAGTTTTAAAAGGCAATAGAAAATAGAAAATGGACATTTGGAAATTAGTTTTTACACTTAGTGTTGAAAATATGACTCCTATTATTTCAAAAAATAGCATTCTGCAAAAAGTGGAGCCTGGATGACAACATCTTTTAAAGCAGACAATCCTATCGAGTCCTTAGAATAGCAAGCAGCACCATCCAGTGGCAATTTTTTCCTATTAAGTTCTTAATTAAGGCAAATTTACATACTGCAGAAGTACTACAGCACCCAAAAGAAGATGTTTTTCCTTAAAGCACACATATTCAGAGCAGAGCCAGACTTGTACAAGATAGATCTAACAATTAGACAGGCAATAGTCAGTGTAAAATAACTATTCATTTTAGATTAATAATACAAAACCGTTGTTATATCAAGCTGGGATCCAGCTCAGGATTTTGCTTGCTATTATACTGTGTTTTCATTTGAATTTAAACTTATCCTGTCCTTGTCTTACAGCACTTTGTTTCCTTTGTTGCAGTTACAGCAGGTAAAAATGACTGTATTTTATCTGACTGGTGCTGGCTCTGTCCTGTTGGAGGCTCCTCATTGGTGGCAGTGGCTCTGCTCTACCCAAGTGGTAGAAATCCTGGCACCTCAGGGGTACTGATCCAACACTCCTCCTAAGAACCAAGTTGTAAGGCTCCTGCACAGCAGCCTTAAAGTCACTTTGAGCCTCTCAAAACACACAAAGATCAAAACGCACAGAAGTCACACCCTTCTCCTATATCAGAGGAAGGCAGGGTATGACCACAAGCCTTGATAGTCCATACTGCTTAATTGCTAGCTTAGTCACAGGCTGTTCTCTCTGGGAGAACCATCTAGGGTACTGTTTGGTGAATATTTCACTTTGGGGGACAGGACGGATGGATCCACCCCATGTCTGGATCCAGTCCTCCAGCACCTATCTCAGCAGGCCTTGCTGCCTCCATCTGCTCCACATGCCTTGATACCATTCCCAATGCACACCCTCAGTTTATATCCTAAAAGCATTATTTGTGGGGACTGCAAGACTGCCCTCATTATATTGCACATTTTCATCTGGGGAAGAGAAGGGGGAAGAAAAAAAAGAGAACAAAAAGAGTAGACTTTTGAATGGTAATGGTGCTTCAGGGTTATGGGGACTCCAAACCAGACCCACAACCACATGCTACCAAGGAAGGATGCAGCTAGCCTGCTCTAGAGGGAGCTGGATTTTTCTTCAAGCTAAGTTTTTCTACTGGATTTTATGGTTTAGGTTTCACTACACTGGATTCAGGCTCTGTACAGCCCCCAGAGTTACAAAATTTATTATTTCTCCCTCAGGCTGGGAAGTTCACTCTCCAGGCCCTACTTCTTGGCTCCATTTCTACCTCACTGTAAAACACTGCAGAGAACCAAGACAATATCAAGGCAGTTTTCTCTCTCCCCTGGTCAAGACCAGAGAGGTGGGGGTCGGTCACTTCTCCCAAGTTACAAGCGATAGGACAAGAGGAAATGGCCTCAAGTTGTGCCGGGGGAGGTTTAGATTGGATATCAGGAAAAATTTCTACACTGAGAGGGTTCTCAAGCATTGGAACAGGCTGCCCAGGGAAGTGGTGGAATCACCATCCCTGGAGGTATTTAAAAGACATGTAGATGTGCTGCTTAGGGATGTGGTTTAGTGGTGGTTTTGTCAGTGTTAGATTGATGGTTGGACTGGATGATCTGAAAGGTCCCTTCCAACCTAAACAATTCAATGGAACAAAAGTCTGCAGGAGAGCATCCTTGCCCTGCTGGAAGCTGGCCAGCACATCCAGGGGCACTGGCTTTCCTGCTCTGGCCCGATCTTGGGCTCTTTTACTCCCTCTCACCTCCAGACAGGAGGGCAGATGGGGGCAAACTTTTATTCTTGCCCAGTGAAGTATGGCTCAGACTCTTCACCGTAGAGGATTTGGGTTTGTTCTGATAATCTGCCCCTAATTTTCCACCAACTCCTACAGCAGTGTTTTAATTCCTCACCACAATTTTTCCATTCTTGCAGGGCTGGAAAGAATATCAGCAGGAATATTCTTTCCCACAAAGGCCGGGTAGAAAAGCAGCTACAATTTTCTTTTTTACACCACCTTTTCCAATAAAGGCTATGGATTTTCTTCTGTCCCTTTACTACCAATCTTTTCGCAGGATATATGTGGAGGTGGGAACGCTCTAATCCACACTCTACTCTGTCTGTATTGAAAGACAGATCAATATGAGAATGGATGGGAAGTGAGAAACCATGCTGAGTAAGCTGATCACTGGTTTCTGTGTCTTTCCTCATCAGAAAAATTATCCCTGAAGATTAGCCTATTGCCATCACTTAGTATTATGTTTCCTACACCAGTGCATATTTCTTCTGTTTCCTATTCCCTCTCTGAAGCATAATTTTCCCTGTGCAAATAAATCGCCTCATTACTGGAAATAAGCAAAAACTGGACCGTGTAAGCGTAGACAGCAGTAACAACAAACACCTTATTTCATTTGTAAAAATGCTTCCTGGGAGGAAACAGTAGTGCAACCAGCCCACAGTGCTACAAAAAATGTCAGACTGAACCACACAAAAGTTTGGCTCTCTGCAGCTAATTTCTGCTGGTTAGATGCTATTAAAAATCACTCTGCTTTGAGTTAAAGAAATTAAGCGTAAGGGATGTTTATTCATAATTTAAGCTAGTTAATAATAGAAAAGTAATATGGAGAGAAACTGACCCTCTCCATTTCCATTAAAGTAATAAAAATTGTGATTATAAGCCCATGCTTCATGCTAGTAAGAAGCTAGAGTTTTTAAGGCCAGGTTCAAGTATTTTTTTAAGGCCGCTTTCAAGTATTTGTGTTTTAAGGAGAAATAAAGACATGTAGATGTTATTCAATATGTCAGATCATTAAAATGCCATTTGAAAGATTCTGGCAAGATTTTTCTTAGGGCTACCTACAAGACAGGATATGAAACTAAATGATAGCTCCTGTGATAAAACAAGCCCTGTGGAGTCTCTCACAGAATTTCTGATACTTGCAGGTATCACCTTTTGCCATTTGATGTGCTACTGGTATCTCTTTTATTTTCTTTTTAATTTAATAAAATAAATGTTATTCGTCCTTTTCTCCTGACTAAATAAAATGTCTTATGAAATAGCTTTAAAAAGGCCATTACCTTCATATTTATTTCTGCTGGCTCATTGAAGTATCGTAAGCAGCTAGCACTCCATTTTAACCCACAACACAAAACGAATAAATTATTAAAGGAAAATATTGGACAAGTGCGCACATTAATTCATTCAAATTAATGAGCTTTGTCCTTTAATAATAGATATTTAACATTCCTCCTTACATATTTCTAATTAACGCAGCTCCAACGCAGCTGCAAATACGCAGTTAATAATTATTAATAAGGGCTTTATCAACTCAAGAAACTTTTCTAAATACCAATAAAACTTTATAATACTAACAGATATTTTAAGATATAGACAGGCAGATTGATTTCATCCCTTTTGTCTATATTTGTGTACACAGAGAATGGGATAATACACCGGTTACCCTGGAAAGAAACTTAAGATATCTTACTGTATTGCAAAGAGTGAACAATGAGATTTTATCCACGCCTTTTCTTGACTATGCTGTACCACCAGAAATAACCATATGCCACTGCTTATTGAATCTGAGTGAAGGGGCTGTAAAAAGTCACTTTAGTCCTATACATAGGAAAAGGCTTTGATGGAAAAAGAATGGAAATCAAAGAAGGCAAAAGACAAAACACACTCTTATCTGAAAGAACAAAGATGTTTGGAGCAGAAAAGTGTAAAAATTAAATTTTCTAAGATTTTTTTTGTTTGAAGTTTTTTTTTCAAGATCTCAATCAGAAGAGGCTACACATTTTGAGGATCAAAACTAGAAAGAGCCTATCCTGAAATAAATAGTGAACTAGTTTAGTACAGCAACATCAGCTTAGAACTCTCGACATCAGCACTTTACATCACAGGTCCCTGTAGGCCAACGTGAAAACATACCTATAGCCCATCTTACCTATGTTCATCAGTAATCCTAAAGGGTCAGACAGCAGAGCTGAGATCAACAATGTTAAACCTGGCACAGGTGTTTGGTGGATTTTTTTAACATACACTTGTTTTAATTTCCTGTGCAGTGTAGGCTTCCAAGAACAAAATGAAATACTTCATTGTTTTCAACAAGCCTATAAAACAGTACAGATTAGATTAATTCAAAAATATCACAAGAAGTAGATTTTTTTTTCTCCTTTCTCCTCTGGGAGAAGAAGAGGGAACAGAAGACTGAAATGCAAAGAGGCAACTGATCAATATTTGAAGAAAAAAAATCAATTTCAAGAGAATGAATGTCAAGTTACTGAAGGAAAGAATGATTACATGGCGGGGGAAAAAAAAAGGCCGACAGATTTCAAACAGAAAATCTAAACAAGAAGTGCATCTAAAGAGATTAAAAGTAATATACCAAAATTTCAAGGGTCAGAGTAGGATAGTGAAGTAAGAAAATATTCATATTTGTGGTAAGCACAAAAAAAGAAATCATTAAAAATGAAAGAGGAAAAAGAGGCATATTCTTTTACCGGAAACATATTTGTATTCTATGAATACGTAACACGTAATCAGTTTCAAAAGAAACAATACTTAAAATAAATGCCTGAAGAAACGAGCTTCAACAGCTTAATGTGTTTTTTGAAGAACTTGAGATGGTAAGACTTCTCCACCACCAGGGATTGGTTCTTGACATAGACTGACCTCCTGAAAATTTGACACCAACATAGAGGCAAATAGCTGCCTCAAAGCAGAATTTACCCTGTGTCATTACAGCGGCACAAGTTTGGAGAACATGACAGTTTACAGTAAATGCACTTCATTTTCCAACTGGAACCTCTTATTTCATCAGCTTTTTCCATCATCCGTATCTGCAGGAGGCAGATGCTCTTGCAGCCTGTTCTTCTGATCGCTCCCCACTGACTAAGGTAGCAAGGGGCAAGTGGAGAAGGGGAAGGAAGGATCAAAAGATGAGGACCGTGGGGTTGAGGAAGTTGTGGGCACAAGATCTACAGTTCATGTTTGGGGAAAAAGGCTGTGCAGGAGGAGCAAGAAGCACACCTTCGGGTTGCTATTGTGAGTTGAAGCAGATAAAATACTTCCTCTTTCTTCACCATTAAAAGAAAACATGCTAAAATACAGCTCTAAAACTTATTTGGGTGTCCACACAGTCTAAAGTTGAGCCTGCATTGCCAACGATAATGAATAAAACACGGGAAACTACAATAAAGACTGATAAAAGAAGGGGGGCAGCAACACTGAAAATGAAAATCTATGAGAGATCGCTCCTACAGCAACACCAATTGATTTTTCTAACAGTGATAACTGCTAATGGAATAGAGAGTGCAATGTGTTGAGAAAGCGGGACTTCAGGCACTAAAGTTAAACATACTGAATATAAGGTAAGCCGTTATTACATATTCTAACAATATTAACATCCCTCTCTTGCAAGACATCCGTGAGGGTACAAAACAACAGCCAAATTTTTTTCTTTGATAGTTATTGACAGCTTATATATTTATAGTTTAAAATTTACTCTGGTTGTAACATTTGTCATTCCCATAAATGCTATGGAGAAAACAGTAAACGTCATGATGCAATACGTGACTTTCCACATTTTAAAATTCAAAAAAGTTTATTTATAAATATGTATTTCTACCTTTGAATTTGCAGAAATAATTTTTCTGCCAACAACAGAAATTTTTTCTTGCTCTTTTCACAGAAACAATAAGCTAATGAGTTATTCTGAAGCTTTTTCTTAGAAACAACAGGAGAAATCCTTGGCTCTGCTTTTCAGTTTTAAGCCTTTTTTTCATTTGACACATGAATTGTTCCAAAGTAGCTTTCTAGGACGCAAACACGAAACCTCAGCCATTACATACATTAAAAACCTGTTGCTTTTTCAATTGTTCAAGCATTGCAATTTTTGTTTTTAGATGAAACTGTATTTAAAAGATTATTTTGGTTCTGTGCTACATACCTACATATATTTATAGTAAAATATAGTTCAGTCCCTCTCCACACTTAATATTATATCTCTTTGCTCATTTATAAAGTACGTAGAGGCAGTTTTAGCTTCATAAATAAATCACCAATGCTGAACGATGTAATCTAAATGTCTAAAGAATCTGTCATGTTGTATGCGTCCACTACTGATATTCGGTTAGAAAGTGTTCAACTATCCTACCATTTTAATGGGTAACAGGATGAAAAGCTTAAAATATGCAAGGGATATGGAAGAAAAATGAGCATACTGGACATATTTATTATGGAGGACCTTGTAGACTTTATTTGATTCCCTTCTTTGTTCCGTTCTGGTGTAAATCGGGTGTGATTTAATTTAGAGAATTCATTGACAGTGTGGCTGCTCACAGGAATTAAAAAAAACCCCAAACTGTTACCCCGCCCCATATCTGTTCTTTATTTCAAGATAATCAGACAGGAATAGTTTTCAGTTCAAAGAAATCAATTGGAGCCCTGTGCTATTTCTGACATGTTTTCCATCTGTACTGCTCATGCAAGGCATTTTTGTTGGGTTTCATAACTCAAGGCTTTGGAATGAAGTTGCAATAGATATTTAAAGTTCCCTGTCCCTTGACTTCATGTTAACTCAGACTCCATTTCCTCTTTAAATGATGCAGTAAAAGAATTTCTAAATGCCACTCATTAAAGTGTGCTCAGTTTAACCTTTGATGAGTACACTACATTCATAGGTTGAGGTGCCTTAGAGAAGGGAATAACCAAAGCCTTTTTTTTTTTCTTTTACCCATTTTTAAAGTAATTGTTTTTAAAATAAAATTTTTCACACCTTTTATAGCCCAGACTTATTTTCACTCTCACAGACAAACTATAATCCTGTTAAAATATTAAAACACTAATAGGGCCTAATAGAAAAACACACAAGATTACTGTAATATTAATATTACTTACCAAAATCAGTTACAATTCAAAAAAATTTCCTTGCACATATCTTATTCATGCCATTAGTAACACCGATGGTACAGCAAGGATTCATATGCACACTTTAAAAGTATATTAAAGCCCAAGAATGAAACCCTTCCTTGTGCTCCGTTTACAACATAAGGACAGGGTGGGGGGGAATCAAAGACAAAACATGACTTACTTCCAATATGATCAGCACGTAGACACCTACTAAAATGATGGACGCAATTGTTACTTGTGCCTCTATGTTTGCATGAAGGTACTGATGCTTCATGGAGAGAGGTACGCTTCCAGGCTCCTGTAGGAAAGCTTGAATGTTTATGAAGACGGCGCCTCTGGTTAAAGAAAGAAGTTTTGATTACTTATGGAATGAAATATGATTAGTTTTATTTATGCATTACTATATGCATTTTATATTGAGTATCTTTAAATGTATGTATGTGTATTATATTTTTACAATTGCAATCAAGTTTTCAAATATTTTCACTCTATCCCCCTAAATAGTATAGTTTGTAAAGTAACTCAAGTACAAACCAGCCTTGTAAATCCATTTAAGCAGCAATGAGAAATCATCCTTTCCTGCCCCTCTGAAACAGGTAGTGATAGATTATTTTTAAAACATTATCTACTCCTATGTAGGCAAGTCCATGTAAACTAATAGTTCAATGGATCATTTCCCAGTCTCTTAGCCAACCTGTTTGGTATCTGAAAGGTTCTAGTCGTGATGATTTGCTGATTTCTTCTTGAACTTAAGGGTAGAGACCAGTTGTATACCACCTGCAAGAGAGTCACATTTAGCAATATTAATAAAAGTCAGTGAAAGCGCTATGTCTCTGATCTGTGAGTTTACATTTTGTTCAATTTGTGCATTTTGTAGAACTTTTTGTGGACAGGACATAGCAGACATCAGCCTAAATTAATTCCACCTGGTTAGGTATGTTACAGGAGCTCAGATTGGAGCAAACTCATCCTCATCCCCTCACTCAATGAATGAAGTGAGAGACATCTCTAGGAGGTGTTCCAGAGCAGTGATGCCAAATCACGCTTCCTGCATTGACTATAAAGAGCACGTGGCAGCCAGGCTGAGAGACAACAATATGGTTCACCCCCAAAGACTGCCTGGGAAGAAAACTAACATATAGGAAGTACAGACAATGAGAGGCCCAGGAGCAAGGTCCTAACCCCAGACATTATGAAGAGGACATGGTAGAATTTCAGGGAACAGAATTCATGTTTGGTGCTCTTCTAGCAAAAAAAAAAAAACCAAAAAATCTTCAGAAAACACCTTCTGAAGCTTTGCCTATTACTACACACTGATATTCATGCAAGTTTAGCCAGATACACTCTTTAAATGTAAATACAGCTATTCTCTCTTTTTTTAAAGTAAAGGTACTTAAAAAAACATGAAATTTGGTTAATTGCAGCCTAAATCCTTAGCCGGTCCTAACCCTGTATGCTACAAAGTGAAAAAAAAAAAAAAACATCTTAATCAGTCAGCTTGGAACACCTGACAGAGAAACAGCTGAGGAGCATGCAGGCAGGGAAGGTTATTTTGGCAACCTGCTCCTTGGGTCACATCAGGACCGCCGCTGGCACCGCAGCCTGCTGCAGCCAACTGTGCTCTGGCTACCCCACAGCAACGAAAAGGCTCCTTGGGGGTCACTGCCAGCAGCACAGGTTACAGCTGCCTCCTCATCACGGGGGTGGGTAGTTTAAGAGAGTGATTGCCAGTACGGAATTGTTTGCCATGCTGAGGTAATGGGACTAATGTTTTGCTGTAGACTATGAGATTGGGTGTAAGCAGGAGCACTGTTGGCATTGTTCAGCTGTGCTGTCACTGGTGGAGGCAGGCCACCCTGTCACATGTACAGAATGAGAGGGAGTTGTTTGTATGTCAATGCTATTTATTAAATGATGAAGCTTATTTTCATTTTTCAGTGATATACATGACAGGCTGCAAAAGACCCTCCTTCACCGACTTCTCTGGGAGACAGCAGCAGGAACGTGTTACAAAAAACATCAACAATGAGAAAGCCTTAAGACAAATAAAGCCAATAAATGTGACACATGTTTGAGAAAATAATTTACAACAAAATGTGAAAATGTATTTCACTGAGTGCAAAAAGGCACTTCACACTTGTTTCTTCCTTCCAAGACAACTTTTGAAATGTTGCCAATTTTAAAAACAAAAAATCCCACACTAAGTGTCAGTCAAGGGGCATAGGTTTTACAAAATTTTAATATAGGAAGCTGAAGGAAGTCTTATAAAGACAAAAGAAAATGTAACTTTACTCTTATTAGAATAAGTCTTCTAATGCTGAAGTTGACACACTTCACAGCAAGGAAAAGCACGACCACGTAATCCACGCAACGGTGATGGAAATATAAGTGATAAAACACATCTCAGAAAAAGTGAAAGAAAATTTAAAGACCATCACCTGCTGCTGGCGTCTCCTCCTTGTTCCAGTGTCTTCAGTCTGGCTGATTTGTACTACAATGTATTCCTCTGCTTGCTGATCAGCTACATCTGCTGCAAATGGGCCTCCTATGTCTAATTTCAACAGAGGAGAATCACGAAAATCAGTCAGATTCATAGCTGTTAATCAAGTTGTTAAGGTGTAATTTTCCAGTAAAAATTAATATAGGCTGTACAAATTCCAGGGAAAAAAGTACAGATTAATCAACTTATATTGAAAAAAGCATTCTTCAGCTAAAATTATTAAGAAACTATGAAAAGAACAAAATGGATGTTTGCTTCCTCACCAAGTAACGCTGTTTGGGCCAGGTTTCCTGAGGAAACAGGAGTTACAGGTTCAGAACAAATACGTCTGTCCTTTCCTAGTGACTTTTGAGATCATCAGTGCTTTCAGCTGACACTGTAGGTGTACCAAAGCTCAAAAATAGCATATGGAAATAGAGAGACAGAGAAGTAAAGCTCTATAAGTGCTTGTACTAGATGAAAGGCTGCATCATCTGCTCAGCAATTTGAACATCACAGAATTCGTACTGGGGAAAACACTATGGATGCTCCAACCACGGGGAAAACTAAATCAGAATCAACTTTCTATTCATGCCAGGGGATATGCTTTTTGGTCAAAATTTTACTCACAAATTTTCAAACATCTGAAAGACATTTTCAAGCTCCTCTCAGTTGGTGTACTCACAGACTGTTTCTCCTCCAGCTCCTTCATCTACTTTTTCTTTCTTTCCCTCTTGGATATCTAGCATGAGGTGTGGTCAAACTGCATCCCTAGTCTAATATAATTGAGAAATCAGCCAACCATGACCCACAAATCCCTTGGCAGTGTGGCTCTATTTGTCCCAATACATGTAGAACTATTTAAACTTAGTATTGTGACAGTCCACTTCTGGCACGGTTGAGAAAGAAGCATGCCTGTGGGTTAGGGGAAGGGGGAAAGCCTGAGCTTTTAAACTCTTCACAATCCATTTGTTGCTATAATAGAGCAATATTGTAATTGTTTTGCTCCTATCTATGACCAAATAGAAAGCTAAGGCATCACCAACACACACACCCACAAAAAAAATCCTAAGAGAAGAGACTTGATTTTACATATATATGTTCCGTCGAAATCGTGTGACTTAATCACATGCTTGAGTATCTTAATGGTTTTAACATCTGACATTTAATTGAGCACACTACAAAGAGTGAGTCTGTTGCAAAAAAACCCATACAAGATGATATACCTACCAGAAGGATTTTCTCAGAAAGACATTTTGTTGCCCACAGAACTCAAAGTTTTTAGCAGGAGAAGAAAAAACACAGTATAGTTAGAAGGGACTAAGGGCCGTGCTGTGCCCTGCTTCCCAGCGAGCCCCGGTAAGGCCACCCAGTCTCTAATGGGGAAAGCTTTGTGACATTATGCAGGGGTTCTTCATCTTTAAAAGAGTAGTTGCATCTGCCCACATTCCCAGCAGGACAACTGGATCTACAAAAGAGATGTCTCTCACAGATCTCTTTAGCAGATCTAGCGGCAGGCAAGCAGCCAATACATTGCAAAGTAATATAAATGTCACCCTGCTTAGCATAGCGAGCAGAGCAAACGCTCACGTGCCATTCATTAAGAATGAACCTCCCAAACACCTATTTGCTTAAAGGAAGTGCACAAGAAAGGATTAAAAAAAAAAAAAAACAAACAAAAAAAAAAAACAACCAAACAAAAAAACCTCAGATGCAACAAGTCAGGAGACCAGTTCCAGTCAGGAGAATTTACACACACAGCCCTTAGCAAGCATAAATACAAATTACTTCAGTTCTCTTGTGGTTCTGAAGGTTTTAAGCGTGATTTGGCATCACAGTTTTCTCTGTCCTAATTAATACATAATATTAATCTCAACTGGAACTATAGCTATACCTTTATCTAGAGACAGTAATTATACCTTCTAAAAGGCCTGCTGACCTAAAGTCATTAACCCAGTGATTTGGGACACCTCTTGATGGTCTGCCTTTTATTAGGAGTGTAGCCAGTAATTTATGTCTTGAAAAGCTTCAGGTGTGTATAATTATGGCAGCTTCCTTTTAAGCAATACTTTTAAAATAAATCCTGTAATTACCTAGATGACACATTCAGGAACTATTATAAAGGATGCTTAAAATTAAAGGGGGAAAAAACGACACCTTATTTTCAAGAAGAGTGGTTCCTTCCTTCTTTTCCTATAAAGATGAGGATACTTAAGATGTTTTTCCATTCCTTTCTGTGCACGTATAAAACCATCGGAAGGAGCCCTAGCAAAACAGGTTCTCCTTTGATTGGAAGTGGAACTGAACATCCTTCGCTGGTCTGCACTGAGGCTTTGAAATCCCATCAGAGTTATCTTTCTCCAAACAATATCTAGAGAGTCTGTCATAATTCCATTGTTAGACTGCAGCAGATCACAGCCTTTATGAAAGGTGAAATCAAAATAAACCAGGAGAAAACTTCAGCCATGCTTATATGAATCAAAGTAGGATTTTTTTTCATCAAGCTGCTCTTCAGAATATTTTTTGTTGTGCCTTATCTTGGGTTTCAGTTTCCCTTAAATTGCCAGAATGTGATTTCCTCTATATTTTAATCATTCAGATGTGACTAACTTTTGGAAAAAATGATCTTTTTACTTCTAATATCCACTTTTATTCTGCAGCTTAACCATGCTGGGACTTTTTGTCTTTTCTGAACTTTTTTTGTAATGTGGCCTCCAGTGTGTGTCTTTAAAGCAAAAAATCTCCCTGACAAGATTTACAGCCAGAGCTGTTATTTTTTATTTCACTTCAGCTAAGGTGCCTCATTTTTATGCAGTTCCATTCTTGAAATTATATTACTGCTGTGAATTATCCTGTTAAGGGATTTGGGTGTGTGTATGCTTTGTGCACCATTACACAGGGGCTGTCTGGATTTACCTCTGGCACCAGACCGGGTCCACTGCTCAGAGCTAAACCGAGAGCTGTTTTTTCTCATCTCGGTTTTCTGACTAGCTGCTCCTAGAGGGTATTGAGAGGTGTGCGAGAGTCACCTCACGCCACTTCACCTTTTTGTAGCTTACGTAGACAACGTGACAGAATGGGATGCAGTGGCTGAACGCTTCAGTTGGTATTCATTCACCACAGTTTATACTTCTGTACTCTGGACATCTGAGTCAGTTACTCCCTTAAAATCAGTGAAAGGAGGGTGCTTTCAAGATGGAATTCGTTGCTTTGTTTTAGACTACCACACAAAGATGAGAGGAATCACTCATGAGAGGCATCAGTTCTCTCTATTAACTATAAAGAGAGCCTGGGATGACTAACTCAGGTGTAGCTGAGATGAATCACTCTCTAAATACTGAGTCCCTGCTCTACCCTCCATCATGCCATCAATTCAGTGTGTACAGAGCCAGCTGAAAAGCTGTGATTGACAGAGTTTCTCTGTTATATTTGCGTGTAGATGGATGACTTTATGCTTTCTTTAACATCTACATGTATCACCTACTCTGCCTACTGTAAAATGTACCTTGAGAATACTATGTCTATTGATTATTTTTTACCGAGTTTCTGAGGGGTTTATATACTATTGATCCTGATTTATGACCAGGTCACCCATGCTAATTTCTCTAGGACATTTCCATTTTAAAGAAGGCATTTTGCCTTAGTCTTAGCATCTGTTTTTCTATGTTGTCCTTAACTGGGGTTATTTCTGCACCACTTTTCGCACTTTTGTCTTTTGATGTTCTATCCCTATTTGTAGCTTATGAGGTTATTTTTACAGCATCGCTTCACAATATACCAAGTTGAACCACATGCTTTTCTATACCTATTGGTTTCCCCATCTGAAGAATGCTCTGTAACTATTTTTTTGATTTAGTAGTGTCAGCAATCTGGTTCCATTTTTGTCAACACTGGATCCCTCCTTTTTCTCTGTGCTCCATCAGTTCTAGAAGTTTTGTGAGTCCTTAATAAACTCTATTTTCTACAGCATTTTCTCACTGATTCCTTGAGATTCTGCTTCTTTGCCTGCCTCACACATAGTCCTGGTCTTCATCCATCTACTCAGCAGCTTGAGCATTGCCTGCAGGCCAAAACGCTTAGTATGTTTCCAACAGGATCAACAAACATAAACAATTTTTAAATGTGTTCTGCAAGGAAAAATGACAGAGGAATGTCTGACAGTAGAGAACTAGATTTACAAAATTAAAAAAAAAAAAAAATCAAAGGGGAAAAAGAACTAAAGGGATTAGAGAAATTGTTTAATTCATTAAGTTAATTTATGCTCCATGGGAGAAGAGCACATTTTTAGGACTGCCATAGAAGCTGAAAAGACTGCTAAAATCTGACTATAATCTTTGCCTCACAGTCTTTCTTTCTTTATATATATACACCTCTGTTTCAGGAAGTGGGAAAGGTGATTTTCAGTGTCACTAATGGTCATGGCACGATTACAAGTTTTCCTAGTGACCTTTTCTTGCTCCATGGTTAACACAGTTGCACCAATCATTCAAACTCATGCAACTTCAGCGAGGAATTTGATAATAAGCTCAGCACCTCCACCCATCTTATGTCTGCTTGGTCTAGAGCCTCCCCATCAACTTCCATACATGGAATTGTTCTGAATAGTTCTACTGAATACAAATGAAAGGAGAAATCTAGCCTATGAAGTAAATTTCAACATATAATTGCTATTGAGCTACACCTTCTACCTTCTGAATTTGAGATCTTAATCTTGGACTGGATGTGACAAAAACTCTCAGAGCTACTGAGGAAGGAGATAAGTCAGTGAAAATGGCCACTAACTAGTCAATTTGATATCTCTGGTTTTGTCTGATTTGGACTGACCGGAGGCCTGATGAGCCATGACTTGAGATGATGTATTTTCATTAAGTTTTGTTTTGCACTTAAAGAGCAAGTGAGTAAGGAACTCTTCCCACTGGATGCTGTGCAAATATATACCTTGCAAAATGTCAGCCCTTGCTCCAAAAATTTTACTTTTGGGGGATATCAAACATTTAAAGCAAACAATCAGATCAGGACTGAAAGGCTTTAAAATATATTTATAAAAATGCAAGATCTTTGGCCAGACTCAGAAAGAATTCACGATCGACTCCCCAGTTATTATCAGGTTTCAGGTTCAAGAGAAGGAAGTTCAGACAATCAGTCTGAAAAAGGAAAATAAAATTGCTTCACCTAGACTGATTTAACTTTCCCTCACCTATAACAGGAACTGGCACAAGTACAGAGGTTGAGAGCAAGCAAGATTGTTACAGAAACACTTGTCTGAGTAAAGATGGAAATTCACAGCTCAACAAGGTAGGCGTGAGACCCATTGCACAGAAATGCACTGGAAGAAGATTTAACTTTTCTTGTAAAAAAACAAACTATTTCTACTACTGAGAAGTGTAGAAATAGCAATAAATATATCAGGTACAGTGAAAGAAGAAAAGGCACTGTATCGGGGAGACAAACACTTCTTTAAAAGACAGCAAGGTATTGTACAGTTTGATTGCGTAATTCCTTAGTAGTATCCATGAATGCCCATTACTTTTTAATTTCATAAAGCCTTGCTCAATTCAAAAAGTTAGTGCACAGTTCTGCTCCAGCTGCCTGTTTCTCCAATGCTGGAGAAAAATTTAAAATTTTGCTTAGATCAGGGCAGAAGTTATTAGAAATGAAGGAACACAGAGTATATTTAGCATTTCAGAAGATTCTTCAAGTTTGAAAACCTATGTAAGTTGTGAAGAAGAACAAGAATATTTCTCATTCACTTTTTGGTCAACTAGTTAATGGAGAGAAGTCACCTAAAGGTTTGAATGACCAAACAGTTAGATAAAATAAAAATGTTCATGTCTTAGAATAGGTACGTGTAAGTAAACTAAGAAATGCTGGAATTTATTCAGACTCTATATCTCTTCCTCTATTTTTATAACCCGCTTTCCAAAGGCACATCATCTTATTAATTATTGATGCTTCCCACTTAACATACAGTCCTTGAGCAAAAGATCTGAAAATGCTTCACACATTTACATCAATAGGGGCATTGAATCTTGCTTCCTGCAAAAAAGAGTCCCCTAGCCAGGCTTCAGTATAAACTTACTTCTTTCTAGTATTAGAGAGCTGACTGCTAGAATTTATAAGCCAATAAATTTCAAGTGTTGTCAAAAAGGAACAATATTACCACTATTTTGAAAAACTGTACTAAATCCACTGAATTTGTATCTGGTGCCGATTGGGAAATCAGTATTAAAAAAAAAAAAAAAAAAAAAACACCCAACCTTACAGACTCAAAAAGTTTCTATTAATTCACAGGAGGCAAGATGTTGTTTTCAGAAACTGCAGCCAACACACCTCAGTGCTACATGCCAGGTTTGTCTCCATGGGGATGGGGAAAGCAAAGGGAGATACAAGTAGGCTAATAAAAAAGAAGATAATGAGAAGAAAACCAGCTAGAGTAAACCCGAGCAAAAGATAAAGGCATGCAGACATAAACAAAGAGGAACTAGAGCAAGTGGAAAAGTGCTGAAGAGATGTCATATGAAAAGCAGGTCACCCCCACACCAGCAGATGGTGGCCTCTCCCAGCAGCTAGACAGAAAGTCCTGCCTCTGGGCAAGCCTGAGTTCTACGAGGCGTGACAGAAAAACCACAAATATCTAAGTGACACCAAGATAACGAAAGATATGAAGTCCAAAGGGGATCACTAAATTTATTTTTGAAAAAAATGTCAAACTTTGTTTTGATTTTTCAGTGTGTATGCGGACACATTATATGCATGAGCACACATCCATAACACACACATCAATGTGCATGGGCATTTCTGGAAAGACATAGAAATGAGAGGAACAAATTAAAAAAAAAAGTATATAGTGGTTAGTACCCATTCAACACTTCTTAACAGCTTTTGAGGCATGAGGTGATTGAAATGAATGAGTAAAGAATGTTCATTTGCATACTTTGGCATCGTATGAACTAAGAGACTTATTTTCCACCCAAAGCAGTCTCATGTAATAACATGTAAGGGTTTTGTGACAAGGACTGCTGCAGCACACCTGTCAGCCTACCATGAAATTCTTGTAGACGTTCAGAGAGTAGCACCTAACATCCGCTAGGAATACCACAGTCTGTCAGCCGGCATAAATCACATCTCCAACACTGCTGTGTCAATGATTAACATTATCCAAGCCCAGCCAAAAAGGTCAATACTTTCTTCACTATGTAACAAAGTGGACAACCATGTGAGCTTACTTCTGTACAAATGAAGACTGGCAGCAACAGTGAGACGACATTCAGAATTGCCTGTGCTTTTTCCGAACCTTTCTCCTTGACCCTTCTTTTTGAATTACCAGGTCACCTTGAAAACGAAGCATAGCTTTCCTGGATTGCTTGCCCCTCATATTTTTCCCCAGTCCAGTGATCTCTTTTCCCCAGTCCAGTGACAGAACATTCAGTTTTCAACACACATGACACAAACTAAGAAGCTTCAGCTTCAGGTTTGTTAAGTAAGAAAGGGGAGTGCTGTATTCTGACTGTCTGACAGCTATTTGGCTCAAAGCATCCTAATGTGATAGGTAAAATGTGAAATATGGGAACACTCATTTGTACCCAAATCCCAGTCCCACCAGCATTTCCCCAACACGAGCAAAAGGAATAACTGGTTGCAGAGTCAACATGCACAATGCAACAGCTATGGTTCCAACACAAGATCTGTGGAAAGAGAGCAAATCCTCAAGTTATGCCGTGACAGTTGACTAAAACTTGAACTCAAAGACTTGCTTTGTCAGGAGGGTGGCAATACACCCTCCTTCGGCAGACTGGGCCATGACAGCCCTGGTGCTGTTCAACACCACACATATATAGGAGCTTTCAACAACAGTTTCAAGGAGGACAAAAATATTGATGTCAACAGGATACTGATGGGAGTTTACAGTTGAAATTGCCACTGGTCCTACTAAATGTTCATTTGTTTTTCTCCAAAAAGCAATCATAACTTTTAATGGCCCTCAAGCACTAACTTTTTCTTTCTCATTTACCCTACTAATTATTGTGTTATATTGTGTCATTACTGGTGACAGTGAGAATGCTAATAATCAAATCTATTTCAAATGGACTCTCCCTGCTCAAAGCCATGGAACCGCCCAGTTAAATAGAAAAAGTCCACATTTCAAAAATTAAATCCTACCACACCTTTTCCAAACAGGACACCTTCCAGGGGCTTGTGAAATATACCTATAGGTGAATCATCTTTTAACATCACTGAAACAAGGGCCAAGAAGATTGCAGCCCAGACTGATTAAACTAGAAATATAGTGGGAACAAGAAACGTAGTTTCTTTGCAAAAGGTTTTTTTGTTTACTAGCTGAATGCCCATCCCTCAAAGACTTTTCACATTTAGGTCTGCATTCACCTGCGATGAATCATTTTTATTTTGGGTTATTCTATTGCTTGTTCTTCTGAACATTTCTTGGCAATCTGTGGACTTAAATTCGCTATTGACCCGTTTTGTATGGAAAAATTGTAAAGGAATCTCTACTGAAAAGTATCAAGTGATCCACAAATCCATACATATGGCTAGGCTAAGCGATTCTGGAAATATATCCACGAATCATCTAATTTCTTGCTTTTGAAGGAGTTCACTGAGTAGCATCATGGTCCATGTATACACCATAGATATCTTACAGATGACAGTATACAACCGGTGCAGTTGCTGCAGCCAGGTGCATGTCCCAGCTATTTGCTGGGCCTTGATCCCACTGACTCTGCAACCCACTCCCACACTTTTGGCTTCATGCCGAGACTGGACACGAGGACTGGATGGACACCACAAGGTGCCCCAGCAGGCCATTCAGTACGACTTGCCTAGGAAGCATGACTGTGGCCAGCATCAAAGGACATGTCTACATGTAGCTCAGGTTCTGAGGACACACAGTCCTCTCACGGTACAAGACAGAAAGCACCCACCCATTCAACCAGCTTATCAATGAAACTTCAGTTCTTTTTTTTTTTTTTTCAATGAAAAAAGGATACAGAAGCTTTCCAGAGGTGACACAGCCAACATCTGCCAGGACACACCTTGATCTGGATAAATGCCAAATAAAATCTAGGGCAAGGATAAAAATCAAACATACATTAATAACACAAAAACTGAAAAATACCTGCTAAGCCTATCTCAGATACTTGAATAAGACTCTTTCAAACTGTACATTAAATTGTAAGATTGCTTTCAGTATTTTCAAGTATGTTTCCAACACAGCTGAAAAGCAGCCCTGGGATACTTAACAAGGATGACTAATATTCCTTCCATAAACTTACTGCCAAAGTCACATATTCAATGTATTTTATCCAAGTGTCTCTTAGGACAAAGTTGTAATCTTAAGGATCTAACTGGAAAGCAACACCCACATCTGAGGAAATACAGGGAGTCATCTATTTTGTCTTTAATACAGAAGTCCCACTAGCCAAAAGAAGAGTTCCTCACAGCAGCTAAAAGGATAAACTCCAACTTTTTGAAATGTTTCTCAAGTCTTGCAGTCTAAGATTTTGCTGATTTTGAAGATTTTGGTAGCAGAGGGCAGCACCGTTGCAGCCCTGGTAGGGAGCTGCCTATCTCCTCATGGCCTTCTGCCTTTCACACCGTGGAGCACTGTGATTGCTGGTGCATCCTCCCCAGCACAGTTCTTCCTATGAACATTCCCCAGGTGTTAGCCGCTATCTGAAGACTCACCCTAAATTCAACAAGTAACCATTAAGGACACACAAATTTGAGTTTAAGCTGCCTCCTCAAACTCAACTGCCTACCCTAACACACTGTCCAGGGTGGTGGCTAGTGCACCACACGGTGATCTGATTAGGCATAAGGCCCTGCACAGTATTTTCACTTTTTTGCCATCTTGCCCCAACCTCAAGAAATGTTATTAGCTAAGACCAAATATGACACCTCATTTTGAACAAATTCTAAGGAACTGGGGTGGGGAGGGGAGGAACAGGGGTGGCTGCTAATTCAATACTTACAGAGCAGACAACTACAAAGATAAAAAGGCCTGAAACTTTTAGGAATTTTAGACAGCATCTGAAACGTAAGAAACATGTATTTACTATATGGCTAGTTTAAAACAAATCTTTCCTGTTCTCTTAATAGCTCTGACATTTCAGAAGCATCGTGGTCATCACTTAGGTATGATAATATGTCACCCAGTCAGAGTATGAACATCACTACAGGCGGTCAGCAGGGGTTTGGGAAGCCTCGGTGACTATAAGGGCCTCCTGCCCCAGATTTGCTGCCAGCTGGGTCTCATTGCACGGTAAGGAGTTTTTACCCCTCAGGCTGCAGCATGAGCTGGTGCTGGGACCTGGAGCCACTTTGCTGCTATGGCTGGCCCCCCAGAGTCCCATCAGCTCACCCTGCTCTCTCCCAGGGAGGCAGAGGAGCACTGCCACTGCAGGGAGGTGGCATGGCTGAGCAGAAAGCACAGCTTGTTGCATTGAGGGGTGTTGTGAATGACTTCCTCAAAACAGGACTTCTGATATGCATCCTGAAAGGTGTTGGGAAAAGACAGTTTGAAAACGAGAACAAGCTTTAAGAATTTCCCAGTTTTAATAGTGTCTCTAAACCAAATGTACTTCATGAGCATCTCTAGATAAACCAACTACAAAAATTAGGTTGTTTTTTTTCCAATAGCACGTCTGAGCCCTTTGAAGGAATGCCCAGTTCTGGAGATTTGATGCCATCAAATTTTCTGAAGTGTCAGAGCTTACTACTTCGACAGGTTAAGCAAGAATAACTCTAAATTAAAATGTGGATGTTGAAAATGAATGCTCTCAAGTAAGAAATCTTAAGATTTAACACTTTTAAATTACCATTTTTTTAATCTTACCATAAAAGGCAACTCTTAATTAATTATTTTCTTCTTGCCCATCAGTACATTACACGGATGTCTTAATTTACAGAACTCTTTCTGGTGATTTGCCTTTATTACATCTTTTTACTAATTGAAGGAATTGATGTTCTTATTCAATTTTTTTCAAAAAGTAAACATTCAAACATTGTTTTTCTGACAGAATGACAAAAGTAAGGTTGATTTAAGCCTGATGACAAGCTAAAAGGAAATCATTTCAAGTTACTAGGATAATTAGTTGAGAAGTGAACAGTGCAATAAATAATAGCTGCATTGTCAGGTGCTATAGAACAAAATATTATATCAGAGTTGCCTGAAAAGAGTCAGAAATAATTTTTAATCAGAGTGGAAATAAGACCCTAAATCAAGTTCTTTGACTGAAAACAGCATGAGTAACTGGAGACCCATTTTTTAAAAACATTGTTTTCCAAAGATCCCTTCCTTTTTAGAATTTTCCAAACAGGCAAAAAAAAAACACCCAACAGCTAATAAAAATATGTTGCCACAGACAAACTGGTACAAAGGCGTTACAATGGCCTATGAAATACAAGTGATATTGACTTTACGCAAATTTTGCATGGTATAAAAATCTACAAAAGGGAGAGGAAGAGGGGAAGCCAGCTGGGTGGCTTCTTCCAGAAATGCCAGGTAGCCCTACTGTAAGGAAAAACAAGGTAGCAGGGAGGGGGAAGAGGAAAATAAGGGCTTGAAAAGAGAGGAATAACAACAAAAGCCATTATCAGCACCTCACAACTGATAACTTCTTTTGGTATTGCGTGATTTATGGAAAACACTTAGTGCCAGCTCAGTCATGTATCCTCTGTCCTACTTGTATATCCTCGCCATTTCCACATTACAGATCTATTTCAGTATTTTTGAGAATTTGTTATGGTATGAATTATTAAAGCCCAGTCCAGACTGGTTTCATTTTAATGTACTTGATATCTTCTGTTTCCACTTCCAAATTATCATTTCTAATAATAGTAATTCAAACTTTTATTGAAACAAGAAACAGCAATAACTTGATTTTAAGACATAAGAAAAATCAAAATGCATGAATTACACCTTTATAAACTCATTCACTTGTCTGTAAACAACAGAAACTCATCTAAAGGAGCTGGCAAGATATAATAAAAAAGGTTTTGTAAATGGCTATTTTACTAAATGTGGAATTTAGAAGGCTCTTTTCCTCCCGTCTGCTTGTTTTCATGGCATTTTGTGTCAGGGAAGCAGCGCTGTTAACAGCTTACAGTTGAGAAGTGATCAGCCTTTGACTCGCCCATGGTTTGCAGTCTGTCTCTTCCTACAGCGCTAATCTGGCACAGCGATGCAAGTACAAACCCTGTGCCAAATCCGGTGCTGATACATGCCTCCGGCGCAATCCTATTTGACTTCAGTTGGAAATGCACGAAGTATAAATCTATGAAGGATTTCACCCCCTGTTCTAAACCAAATGATTTTTAGTCTGATCTGCATGTGGTGTTGGGCAGTTTAGCTCCATTTATTATCTCAGAGGAGTTATGCTGATTTACGACAGCCAAGGAGCTGGCCCCATACGTACAACCCGCACTATAGCAATGAAAATATTAAATATTTCGCAGGAAGTGCTGCCAGAGAAATGCGCTGCTCCCCAGATTATAAACCTACACAGAACTGGAAACAATTGATTCTACACTCCCGCTCGACGCCTTTGTTCCGTCAAATACCAGGCAAAGCTACTGCGAGTGTGAAGAAAGACGCCTGCCAAACTTCTTCACATCTGCTCATATTGCACTAATTGCAGCCATTGAAATTCTCCTGCTCCATTTGTTCGGCAGCAGTGCAGGAGAGTGGCACGCCACACAATACCGTGTGCACAATGAAAGGAGGGAAACAATTGTGAAGTGATGAGCTAAGACAGCGTACAGATTGGGAAAAGATGCACGGAAATCTCATTGGAAAGGCTCCGTGGATCAATACAGAGATGAGGACATGCAGTGCTGGGCTCCAAGCAAATCTGCAGAGCAGAGGCCAAACCAAGCCAGTATAAAGTGGTGAAATTCTGGAAGGGCCAGAGAGAATTCGTATCCAAGATTAAAGGGTTTGCTAGTTAAATCACTGGCAGAAATATCCTGAGAAAATTTGAACTTAAGCTCTTATCGCATTGGTATCTTTTAATATATTAACAGATTCAATTTCCTCCATGCCTAAATGAGGTAAAGGACTACTTTGAGGTAAAGAGTGAAATATATTAATGTACTTAAAGATATAAAAATGCTTAGTTAGATTTGGCATTGTGTATGTGAAAAGCTACTATAATGACTACAGAAAGACCATGTTAGATACATATTTTAATTAAAGTGAAGTACTTCATAAAAGCAACAAAACGCTGAAGAATGAAGCTGTGCAATCAACCAAGGGGCCTTTAAGAAATGGTTTCAAAGAAATGCTAAGAGCAATATAGAAAGTATTTATTAACAAATTTAAAATAGGTGCCATGAATGATGCTTGTAAGAACAAGGGGCTACTGATCATTAGGTAGAGGCTGTAATCCATTTCACCAGGGTTTATTTATAAACTATCAATGGTGAAATATGGCCTAAATACGGAGTGTCATTTTATTCATTTGCAAAAACAAAATCATTTTCTAGACATCTATACTTAAAAACAAATTCCCACAGAAATAAATAAATAAATAAATAAATTATTGAATTCAAACCTCATCTTTGATAAACTGAACTTGACATGAAGGTTGTCCAAGATTTCATATTTCTCAGAAACAGATCTGGACAAGCTCGTCATTTCACTTCCCAGCTGAAACCTCTGCTCAAAATCTGCAGAGCTGTTGTCCCATGAATCATCATCTGTGGTAAAATCTGGATTATGAAGAGCCATGCACCGCAACCTGTCACACATTTTCAGTAAACATAATAAGACAAAACAGTGATTATTTCAATAGACAGTAGATGCAACTGACCTTGCATATCCTTAGGTTCACTGTGAGAGATTTTAATGGAAAAATTAATAGAAGGAGATTTACTCAGTACAGACTGAGTTCCCCTTGGTGACACAGCGAGGTAGGCTGGGGAGCAAAAACAAAGACCCCATGACATTTAGGTGCACCTGGGAGAACCAGCTCGCTGAGGCACCAGGCAGATGTGCCTCAGTATTTGGTGTGTAAACCCCCTGCAAGGACCCTGCCTATAGTTCTGCTGCATCTTCCAGTGCTCTTGATGTAACACCACATGGAGCAAATGAGAGCACACGACCTGCAGTTGCCTATCCTTAGGGCTCTCTAATCACCCTGACCTCAGACCTTACATCCTTCCCTTCCCCATTTGCAGCCCCTTCTTTCCACTCAAGCTACTCCAGACTTATGCTCTGCTCGCAGCCCCTGCCATTCACTTTATTTCCCAGCAGGTTTGGTGTCAGGATATAAGAAAGAAGCATGCACAATTAAATAGAAGATAGCTTGGAAAAAAAAATATTTCGAGTAAAATGAAAGTAACTCACCCATTTTCCTCTGAGGAACCCTTCAGTAGTGGTGTCTTCTCTGTAAAGTCAGTGGTTTTTGACCTTGAGCTGAATAATTTGGAAAAATTGAAGTGATACCTTTGGAGAGAAAAAAAAAAAGAAAAAAAACAGTAAGTCTGCAGTACAATCGATTCACCGCAGGTCCACAGAATATTTTGCTACAAGTGCATCTAACTAGTTAAATAATCTTTAAGAATGGAGTTCACATAAATTAAGGTTTTCATTAAGTTTGAACTAGTCATAGTAGTTACTTCTTTATAGTCATGGGGGACTCTACTGCATAAAATAAGATAAATTTATCTTATCCTTAAAGCAGCATCTAAAATAGTCAGTTAAATTCCCTCTGAATGCCAGAAGAGCAATAGACACCTAATTCATACTCACATGTTTATATTGTAGACACCTAAATGTACAGTGGAACAACTACACTGTAATATTAGTGAGGCAAAATTCTGAAGGTAAATAGTTACATATATTCATAGAAGTTCACATTAATCCACTCCATAAAATATAATTTCTGTTATATCAAAATATATTAGGATAATTTCTGTCCTGTAAATATCACTTGAGACATGGATCACCAGAAGTCTACTAAACTCTACAACAACCTCAGCACCCCTCGTGTGTTAGGGAAGAAAGCTTTATCTGAAGTACTTCATTCCTGCTGCACAATCCCTTCCAAACAGTTTCTGTCAAGTCTGGTGCTGCAGATAATTAGCAGAGAGTGAGCTGCCTCTTGCCATATTGCAGCTTAGCATTGCTAAGAAGCCTTTTGCTAAAATATAAATCCCAAAGCTTAAGAAACAGCTGAAGAGAATCAAGCACAATCACAGGGGTCTAGCTTTGGGTCAGGCTTCTAGCAGAGATTAAATAATTGAGCCATTTTAGAGCACTTTCCAAGACCTGGCTCTTCCAGAGACATTTCCCATCAAAACCACCATTACTCAGACTCACTCAGATTTATTCCATTCAAAACTGCAGTCACCCACTATCAGAAAGTCCTGCAGAAATCTATAGTCCTACAGTCAATATGCAGATCTCGTTACTCCCAGAGACACCTAGAGGAAACCTAAAATGTCTTCTGCTATTGATGGACTGCAGGGGGAAAGAAATTATAAAATCATGAACAACCAAATAAATATACAAATGTGACGGGTCATTCAATCTTCTAAATAGTCCAAAAAAAAAAAGATCTGTGTATTTAACTTTATAACACAATGGAAGAGTGGAATTTCTTGCAATTCATAAAGGTATGCATGAACTCAGACTTTGCAAAATTAGAACCTCCAGTTAATGCTTCAGCTTTCTTGTTTGGTACTGTTATCATTCAGAAGTCATGCGAGGTGTGGAGCAACTGGATATGATTATGTCAGCCCTGAGTGGCCACAATGCTCATTCAGACTCTGCTGTAAGCACCGCATTTGCAGTCTCAACAGAAGAGAAAGAATGAGTTAGAGGGACTGAATTATCCAGTACCTCAGGTCAGATGTTGGGCAGATTACAATTCAGGTGCTACACTGAACCTTGACAGTTCATCTGTGAAGAGATGATTGCATACTCTGAAGCTATCGAAGTGCTTCCTTTTTTAAATAGGAGAATATCAGTCACACAACAAGTTTAAGTGTAGAAATTCTGGTATTTTGAAGCAAGTGTTATTCTAATCTTATAATAGCCTTAGGCATAAAAGATTACTTGGAGCTTTTACAGAATGGAATCCATAAGGATAGCAAAAACACTAGCAGGACTTTAAATGTGTGTTCACTGAGCACTACTGATATACTCCTGGCTAATCCCAGCATACCACTACATTCAAAGTTTGCATTCAAAAGTGACAATTTTAATAAAAAATCTGATGGTGGACCTTGAACTCATACATTCAGAAATTTAAATCACACAAAGACCGATTATCTGTTTCTGCTGTTAAACAAAATGATGACACTTGTTCCACAAAAAAGGCTCAAAATAATATATACTATATGCTGTTCTGATCTAACCTCACATTGTGCACACCATTAGCCTTTCCACAATTACTTTTCTTCTTTTCCTCCTAGGACATGTGCAAAATCTGAGATTAGTAACCAGAAAACTTGCTGCAAAAACTTCCATTTTCTTCTAATTGTTAGAAGCTGATACCAACACTGCTTTGTGTTCTGTAGGCACACATATATCTACTGACAAACCCCCCCACCTCATCAGGTCTTCACCACTACTATGAGTGAGCGACCAGTCTGCAAAGAGTGCTGAAGGGCAAAGGAACTGTAGCAATGGCAACCAGAAAGAGAGGATAAAAGTTTGGTGGAAGGTGGTTTAAATGATAGAACCTGAAGTGAAGGATCCAGAAGGCTAGTTAAAGACATCACCTTCACTTTCTTTTTGCACATTTGCTATCCTCACTTGCTGGTATAGGTCTTGCCACTTTTAAATGGAACTGTAGAGCTTCATAGATTGCCAAGAATGGCCAATACAGTAAAAATGGAAAAGGTCTTCAGATAAAGTGAAAACAATTAGTACATGACAACATCAATTTGCAGAGAGTAAAAACACACGGACAAGAATAAGCAGCAGGAAACAGCCAGGCTTGACAAAACAAAAATAATTAGAAAAGAAGCAGAAGAGCCTCAACTCCCCCGTGATGTGATTACTCTAATTAGAGAATGAAAGTAATATAAACAATAAAGCTAATTAGGGCATAAAAGAATCTTGAAGGCTGAAAGCTCTAGAAAGAAAAGTTGAAAAAACATCCCGGAAAAATAGCATCAGGATTATGAAAATGGAAGTCATCCCTGAATGCAAGACCCTCTGTGCCTTTCATACTTCTGCAGAGACACTATTGGTGCGATTTGGTCATCCACTTCATCAAAAGATAACAGAGATCATCTGCAAGCAAAACTTAGGAAGTCCCAAAGACCCCCTGTTATTACAGGAGGAAGTCTGCAGTGCTCAAAAACCCCCTCAGCATCATCCTTGGTGCTCTTCAGCCCTGCAAGTGGCTGGCACCGTGTAAATAAGGGAAAGATATCAGTGTGACACATTTCAAAACCTAGGATCAGTTTACACAGGTTTTTTTCACAATCAAAAAAGATAGAAACTTTGATCATACCTACATGCATGAATGGAGTGCAACCTACCTCTGCTGAGCAAGTCAGCAACATTACCAAGGAGCTAATCACCAGGTCAGCTCATTAGCCCATTGTGAAGACACCCTTTCATAGGAACAGAAAAATTGGTCTGAATTTATACTGCGTGAGGAGCTGGTAAGCTGGACACCAGTCCTGTCCAGTGTTCTTCTTGCATGATTCAGACTCAAAAATCATTAGTGTTTTATGCATGAAATACGAGAAAAGACATGAAATAATTCCCTTTACATATTTATACATTTACATATAGATATGCACATAGATCTTCACACAAAAAAATTTACATTCTCATTTCCCTTTAATTCAAAAGTGATGGGAAAAAATTAAACCCAAAAGCTATGAAAAAAAGTATTTGACAAGGACTTCTTCAAACAAAGCACCACTCATACATGGATCTTTCGATCCATGTGGAATTGATATAAGAAAAAGAAGATCATGTCCTGCCTCCTGTACAACCGCAGCTGTGGCCACATTCATTCTCACATTTCCTGCAGCTGGGCATGTTTTTTTTTAATTAAGAGAAATCTTTCAAACAGAAGATTGTGTTCTTAACCACTTGGTTACTGCTGTGACAGTCGTAGATACAGATTTTGGCGCGCTCTGCAGGAGTATAGGTTTATTCTGAGAAAGTGTGAGTTTTCTGAGCTGGTTCCTTGCAGTCAAAGTCATACTTTCCCACCGCTAATCTTTCAAGCAATTACCATTTCTGACTGTCTCCATAGTAACCCAGACGAGAAATCAGCATTGTACAAGGTCTGTCCACACCCCAGATGATACAGCAGGCTCTGCCAAGCCATGGAGGTGTCCACAAATGAAGCTCCAGCTGCCTTAACAGCAGCTGGAGAAGGATCTCACCCACAGCATTAAAAAATACAAAGGGCCAAATGCAAGCCCTGGGCATCTATTGCAGAAGCCCCCACAATCTGTGTCTGTGCCACTGCTCCCACGCATGATCAAGGTTTTTAGTGGCAATTTGTACTTCTCTACAGCTGTACAGCAGAGATATGACCTTCAAACCCCTACACTCATTTGAGCAGTTCAAGGAGAAGCAGGCTTCTCCTGCCCCTCCTGGCCATATGGAGAGGTACGGGGAAAGTGGGAGAGGAAAGGAGGAGATGGGGGAGACTCTAGTTGCTCCCACTGATGGGCTGACAGTTTCTCGGACATTATTCAGAATTGGTGGCTGAAGGCTGCTGCAGGTTCCACCACCAACATGCTGCTATCTTCCATTACCTGCAGGTAATAACTTCCAGGATGAAGTCCAAAGAGAGAACTCAGTTCCTACCATTGAGCACCAGACCTGCGCCCTGACCACATTTTCAGCCATTTCCTCACATGTTTACACGTGCCACTTTAAACAAAAGGAAAAGGAAGATTTTGTGGTATGAACAGTTGTTCAGCAATAAGCAACCTTTCAATCCCAAATGCACTACAGCAGAGGATGCCAAAAAAAGCAAGCATCTCACCGGAACCTGGGGAAGAAAAAAAACAGACTCATTCTAGTTAGCTGACAAACACTTAAAATAATCGCTAAGTTTGGCTGGAACCTATTATTTAGCTTTATATCGAAAAGATTAATCATGCCACACAATGCATTAAGTTTTCACTCCCTATAATAAAAAGCACGCATTTTAAACATCAGCTAATATAATGTTTCATCTGCCATTAGCTAAGTCGTGCACGCAACTATCAGTAAAGGAGCTATTTCTATGACAACAGACAGCAATAATTCTCACTTCAAAGAAAAGATTTGGTCAGAATTGAAGAAGAGGTGAATATGGAAGCCTAAGTATTGTGCAAGAACATCAACAGTTTTGAACATAACTTATTCAAAATTTCACTATATAAAACATTAAAAGCAGAATCTCTTCAGGAAAAAAGAGAAGTTAGCGTACCTCCCTGAATTAATAGTCACTAAAACCACTATAAGTGTGAGGCTGCCTCCTAAACAAAAGCCCAGGAATATTACTGAGACAAGAGATTATAACAAATACAATAAAAATTTAAGTAAATTTTGCTAGTGGAGAAGAAAGCTTGAGAAGAATATGAGAGATAATTAATCATGCAGGAGACTAATAACAACTGTAAGACTTTAATTTATCATTTCTACATTCTTATAGGCTAAAGCCTAACTTCAGAAGCACCATCTTCCTTGAATAGAAAACATTTATACAAATCATATGTACTCAACTAATTACTCTTATCATAACTGTAAACGAGCACAAAGCAGAAATAAAATGAAAAACAGAGGTTTTTACAAAAAAAAACCAAAACAACAAATAAACAAAACAAAAAACAAGAAAGAAAACCCCACACCAGTTTCTGACCGCACTTGAAACACATTCTTACACCAGATTTGGTATTTGTCAGTTTCTGATAAAGTCCACTTTTGGACAAGGGTTACATGGTACAAACTGTGCTGATCAACATCTTAGTATTCAGCTTTTAAACATTTACTGTGTACTAATCAGCTGTATACACACATCCATCAACATCGTGATATATATGCCCACACAGAGAGGCAGCCTGCCATCATGTTTTCTCCTCAGTGGTAGCACGTCATGGGGGAACCCATCGCAAATGAAGTATGGTCAACTGATACACTAAGAGTCAAGGAAGGATCAAAGACTCCAGAACTCACATCTCTAAACAGGCCTCACAAATTTTCTGATGACTGCTTTATGTAGCTTCAACTAAACCAGCAAATAACCTCTAGACCCTTTAAAAGCATGCACCATTAAGATGTCAGAAAAATTTAGCAATGAAAGCATTACTTAATACAGACTCGTTTTCTTTTTGATTTTCCTAATTTCCTATTAGTCAGGATTGTACAGGATTCCCCAGAGGACTGCAGCACTGCCACTACCTGACAGCAAGACACTGAAAGAGGCACAGCCAACTGGCAGGTCTCATTGAGAAGTGTCTACTATGCCAAGACCCCAGGCAACTAAAGAACATGCTTAAGAAAGAGGTAGTGAAGTGTGTGCTGAGCTTTTCCAAGATGGAAATGGTTCTTTAGAAGGACATACACAATGTCCTTGCTTCATTCACTTCTGCTGGATTTGGAGAGTGAAAACGTCCTGCAAGAGCACGTGGTAGTGCTCTCTCCTCCTTCATTTGTGCAATATTCTGCTATTTTAAGAAGTAGGGCAATTTTAAATTCAGAAATAGTTTGGAAAATAGAGTGCTTCCTGTATTTCCTTTTTTAAAAATCAAATCAGGCTTTGTAGCGTTATTGAACATCCCTGAAAAACTAAATTTTCAGATACCTCCAGGACTTGGTAGCTCCTTTTCCTCAAGAGTCTTTGCCTGCCTCTGTCAGGGGAAGTCTCCATCAAGAAGACACAGGGACATGGCTAATAACTTAGACACACCAGGACCCCACTGCAATGCGTGAAGCTAAAAGGAAGTACTTAATCCTTAAACTGCCCTGATGCTCCTCTGACTCTCCCTAAAAGGACCAAGCTGTTCACACATTTTCCAATCCCATGTCAGGGCACCACAAAGGCTGTCTGTCCTGTGGGAGGGAGCCAGGAACAGAAGGTGGCTGCGGGTCTGCAAGGGCTGTGCCCTCCCCACCCAGGGCCTGTCCTATAGCACCCAGCAAGGGAGCAGGGACGGGATGGGGATGGGACAGGGAACTGGAACAGCCCAGAGATTCATGACTACGCAGAAGGGCCACAGTGATGGGGCAGGTCCAAAAAGGCTACTCTTTGAAGGACTGAGAAGTTGGACTAAGAAAGCGTAGCTGATGATTCCTCCTTTCCATTTTCTGCTTCAGCAAAGAAAATCAGAAAGCTACAGGAGAGAGCATGCAAAAACTGAAGACCGTCTGAAGGAGAAAATACATTTCAGGAGCAGGTGCTGCCAAAACAGCTTAGCTGTTGGCGACTGCCAGCAAGCTGCAAATTTGAAAAAGGCAGGAGTAGCCAATATTGGTAGTGGTCCAAATTCCAAAACCCTGGGTTCTCCACGGATTACACAGATAGCGTGTTAAGAGGTATTATTCTCAAATGCTGCAGGGCATACTGAAAAATGAATCTGCTATAGGGAGGCAATTTATCAGCAACAATTTAAGCATGGCTGCACTTGTAATAATTTAGCATATTCCGCAAGCCTGGCTTTAAAATGTCAGCGTTTCTCTTTGGCATTCACGATGAGCTTTTAGATTAACCAACTCTGATGCTAACTGAATTTATGACAAATAAAGAGGGCTGCACACTATTTTTGTAGTCTGTGAGGCAATTCCAACAATCTCAAAAGTTAAGGAAATGGTGACAACTTAATGTTTTAACTTTATATCTGACCAGGGTCTCTTAAAGATGCAACAGGGGGCCCTGTGATGACAGAAATGTAAACAAAAAATAGGTTTGAGAAGCAACTGTATGATGTGACCATCTTTAGAGAAGGCTATTCTTCAGGCATTGCAGTGATTTGATGTTTTAGTCTCAAAGGTTTGGGGAAACATATGTCAAAGTATGAAGATTCACTTTCAGACTAGCTGAATTTAAGGATGATACAAGAAAAGGAAACACTATTAAAAGAAGACCATTGACTCCTTCCCAGATGAGGGAATACTCTCCTACATGATGGTGAGACGGGATTATTTTGATACAGTTTTCCTTAATCCAAGCTAGGTACTGACAAGCTGTCACATGTAATTATGCTTCTGGCCTCACGTAGTCTTATAATGTACTGTTATGCCACTCACCTCAGTTTTGGAGACTGAAAAGAGTAATTAGTGAGCTACACTTAAAGATGAAATCGTGAAGAAGCTATTTTCCTTCTTTTTTAAACATTTATTTTAAAATTGTAGTTCCATATGTTTCATTTCAAGAATTTGGAGGTAACATTATTCATACCTGCAACTTTCAGAGAAAAAAAGTGACTTCGTCACTAATACTGAAGTGTATCCATTGCTTAGAATGAAAAAAAATCCAGACAGACATACAAAAAAGTTCATTAACAACATGAAAATACACGACTGACTTTTGTGCCTGGGGAGGTGTTAGAGGGAGGAGGAGAAGGCAAGCAGCAGGCCACTGCACAGCTTAAAAAATTCAAATTGTCATCAAATTAAGCTTTGTTTTAAAAATCACGTGATGGATTCCAACTATTGTTAGCTTGTTGGGACTTGTATTCTGTCCTTTGGTGACAATAAAACGAAACAAGACAAGTTCAAGAACTCTCATATCTAGTAGAGAGTCAGGGTCTCATAAGGTATTACAGTGTAACTAGGACAAGTTGTAAGACCTTTATGTAGGCCCTGATCTAATGGAGTGAACCCGTCAAAAATGCTGAAATTCACTCCAAAGCTAGGCCGTGAGACATAGTACTCAGCGTAGGCAGAGAAAAAACATCAGTAAAATTTTCCGATTAAAATTAATTTGTAGGGGGAGATATAGCTATCATATATTGAAATAACACTATTAAGTTGATAAAATACTGCGTATTTTTTCACTACAATGGAATTTCTTCCATTCTATTTAATTTATTCATTATTTTAATTATAATGGGGATACTAAGATTTCCTTTTCAGCTTCTGGCTGAGCATAAGACACTCAGGTTATTCTCATAACTTCTGCCATCTAAAAGTCTGGTCTAGGATAGTTACAGTCACTGGTAGGGGAAAGACCTCTTCAAATCATTTTCATCCTCCCCATCTCCCATGTTGACTATATGAGAAACCTGGAGAACTAACTTTGAGCTAACAGAAAGACTTCTTCACTAAATAATGTATAAACCTCACACAAACAATGTCTGTATTAGTATACCAAATGGTACTTTTTTCATGTACTTTTTATTTGTTCTTAGATGACATTTCTTTTTGGTAAAGAAGATTTTTACGCAAAAACAGTTATTCAGTGTTCATTAGGAATACAAAGAACTATGAACAAGTCCTTCCAAACATGATTTCCTTATAACTTCCTAATAAGTAACTTCCAATACAGAGTAAATCCACATCACTGGTCATTGCATTCCACCTCGAGATATATCAGAGACAAAAATTTTTAAAGCACTGAAAATCCCAGGTGACCAAATTAAAGAAACCAAACAGAATAAAAAGGTAGCTGATAATGATACAATATTTACTCTTACATTTGCAGAATAGTCAGTGAAACCATTCGAGAATAAATGCAGTTTTGTCTCACAAAGACGGTGCTCTTCCCTGCAATAGCAGTTCACTAAGATGTTAACATGTTAACGTATGCAATTTACAAGCCTCAGGAAACTCATTCCACAGTGTTGGGTTCTGTTTTGCTACCAGACATCTTTTTCTGCCTTGAAAGGCCTCAGATATCTATAGGTACCTCAAGGCTACAATGTCAGAGAAGGAGCTATCTAATTTATGTTAACAAGCAGCTTTAAAACACAGATTTTTGATGCAGTGCCAATGGGAGATGAATTTGAAACATAAGACCTGAGTCCATAAACACATTCAACTGAGATTCTCAAAGAAAAAGAAAGGAAGAAAGAAAAACTAAAAAAACCCCAAGGATTATAAATAATACATTCCAAAGAAACTCTGAGAATTTCCTTGTCTCATGCAGAGTAGCATGCAGATTATATTTGGCAAGTCTCCCCTCAAGTAGGGAAACTGATCACAAAAACAAAGAATAATGATGCCGTTACAGCTTCCCTGCCTCCTGATTTAAGCTGTAATCCTTCTGCAGGTAAGAACACACTCCTGTGCACTGAAAAGGCAATAGAACAAAATTATGCCTCTCAGGGTTCAGAAGGAAATTCCTTTTCCTACACGGCAGATGGCTTTGTTCCGGCAACACAGTTTAACTATATATCATATTTCTTCATACCAATGACGCGCATCTTCCCTCCCAGTCACACAGATGCCAGGCTCTCTTCTCACAGACACTGAATTCTCTTTGGCTCTGTATAGAGTGACACTTTGGTTACTCCATAGTCTCACAGAGGTGATTGCCTTCCATCTTGCTCCTGACATAACATATTCTTGATGAGAAATGCCATAATATTTGCTATGCGTGTTCTAAAAATCAGCACCGTCCCAAAGCTAAATAAATTCTGGACATTGGTCATCCAAAAAAAGGTAGGATTCTGCTCAGTAGCCACACGGATAGTAAGTCTTTGCATACCTATGAACATTTCTGGCGATCTAGACATGAGGTTACATAAATAAAACCTCATTCTGTGCTCCCAAAGAAAAAGAAGAGAGAAAAGGAAAAGTGTGAGTGCTGCTGAGTTCAAAACAAATAATTCTTCAGCAAAGGATTATCTGCAGAAAAGGGGAAATCCCATGCTGACATAGCTGACCATTGTCATCAGCTTCTTTGTGTCTTCTTCCCTTCCTCAAGGCAGAAGGCTCCAAGCTGTTATGCAAAAAAGACAGATGAAAAAAACTAGCAGGTCCTTATAAATGAACCCCAGTAAAGAAGCAAGACAGATATGACTGTCTCCAAAAGCAGAACTGGGACCAAGGATCTCTGTAACTGGTACCACCGTCAGAGATGCTGTGGAGCACAGTTAATTCAAACAGTTAAAGACAAGTGTTTTGTTTCTTCAGGTAGATATAGTGCCTGAATACCTATTAATTTTCAATCAGAAACACTTGTAAACGTTTTAAAAAACATTTAAAGAACAGGCTTTTCATCAAAACAAATTGTTCTTTGCTATGCGTTGGACCAGGCAGTTATGCAGCTATTTGATCATAAACTCAAAAGGATCAAAAAGGCTTAGTGCTCTTGAATCAACAGCACCTCCAAATAAGAGAAGCCTGAAACACACATCAGATGCCGGAATGTAGAATAAAGTATAGTACTAACAAAACACAGCTTCTCACGTGTATCTTGTGAATAAAACAACTCCAGAAACTGTTGCCAAGACAAACAGCCAGTGCACTAACAAATGTCTTTTTAATACGGTCTGCACAGGCAGTTTGCAAAAAGAAATTATCAGCAGTGTGACACAGCCCGAAAACTGAAGGATAGTCTGACAATATTGAATGGCAAAGGAAAAAGAAAGGTAAGTGGATACTCCAGGCAGCGGAACAACAAATGGAGTAACAAAAAAAGAAAGACAGGAGACACACACACACTAAAATGACCATAACCAGACATCATTCTTAAAAGTTAATATATAGGTAGCTCTTCTGCACCTCAAGAATCAACACAGAACAATGGTTGTTCCTTTACACAAAAATAACATCTTTAAAGCCAAAAAAATGGAATTGCGCTTGAGTCATGGCACTTAAAAGTGGGTTACAATTGCAAAGAAACATTTTTTAAAAAACAAGCAAACAACACGTCTATGAGCAGAAGTTCATAGCACATTGTCACAGAGAAAAAAAATCATTCTGCACCATTTTAAGGTTATGCAATGTGAAAGTTAATCAGAACAGTGGAAGAACTAAAGCTACAGGAATTATCTCCTCCAGAAGCATTAGGAAAAAGCGTGGGCTGGAGAGAAAAAATATCGTGACACATGGCAGAGCTAAAAGAACAGATTTTAACTTAAGACAAAAACATATAGACACATTAAATTTTAAAAAGGCTATTGATTTAGAAAGGAAGGGTGGACTACATCAACATTTGTCCTTCATTGCAAGAGCTATCGTTAAAGCCTCAGTTCTGCAGTATTATTCCAGTTTATCTATTAATATATTTTGGTCAATAACTAAACACTGTAACCTCAACAAGACAAAGTATGCTCCTACTTGCAACTTTCTTGTTGATGAAGACTAAATGTGATGTAGACCATAGTACCATGAAGACCTCATCCCTGAAGAGATGCATACGTAACACAGGTAGGATCCTGATGACTAATTCTGCACACAAGTAAATAAATTCCATTACATATAAGGAAGCTGATGTAAATACTTAATTTTTATGATCTCAAAGCATTATATTTATGACCTAAATCTCCCCAGATTCACACAGTGTTTAACGAGTATGAAGAGGCAGAATTCTCTTTTTTCGATCATATCTTCTTGAGCCTAAAGCATTTGTTGGACTGATACATCAAGAAAATGAAATGATCGGTCCTAGTCTAAATTGTAAATAAATTGGTAGATTTGATGTCTGCTTTTGCTGTGGAGCTCTCGTGTATTCTGCCTCACAAACATCAGATTTGCAGCTGAAGTAAAGCATGACAGGTCTAATGACATAAATGGACCTCTTTCAACTTTTGTTGACAGACCTATAGGTCCAAAACTGTGATTAACGCAAGACCCGTACATACAAATCCTTATCACAATCTATCATTCTTTTCTGCCAAGGGTAGTCTGTCTTCTGTCAAAATAGGCTAGTTGGAATAATTCTGGCCCTCTAATCCTCTTCAATACTGTTATACAACTATGAACAGATTTGTAATGGCTGCATGTTGCCATTTTATTTGTGGTTAAAAATAATAGTTTTCCACATGCTGATGTTCAAAATTTTTACTCTGAAACTTTCCTTACAGTTCTGGCTTATCTTATTATTTAGGCACAATAAGCCAAGTAGACATGAGTCAAAAACATTGTCTAAAATGCACAAATTCCATTGTGCTACTTCTGTGCAGGGCATTTGCTCTTGTCGGCCTGTGCTGGAAGGCACCGGGGGGCACAACATACAGTGCAAAGAGTGTCTTAGCAAAAAAGGCACGTGATGACGATGGATGCAACAAAACTGTGTATTTATATAAAATTACGACATAGCCCTGCTGGTTTAGCTTGCACAATTAAAGACACATCAGACAAAACAGAAGTGCGTTGCTTGTTAACCTCCATTCTGGGTTTATTATTCAGACAGATTCACTAAATTCAGGTTCATGCTTTTCACTCTAAGAGGTTTACATGATGAACCAGCTGTCAATAGACTCCTAAAGAGGATTGCAGCTCACATGTCATTGACGTGGCTGAGGAGGTAGAGTTGCTCCTATCACTCCTAGAAAGATTAGAGACAAAAGAATATTTAATGCCGCTTTTACTTTTGTATTTTCTAAGCAGCAGAGAAAATAAATTACGTAAGTCCACAAGAGTGGGTAGAGAAGTCACTGTGAAATATCTACCTACCCTATTCGAGGAAGTATTGTATTAATCGAGGATTAGACTTCTTACAATAAATTCATCAATAGCATAGCACTTCCTCATCAAAGAGCAAGTGCAATGTCCTGCCAGACACACCAGTTCAATATAACAGCCAGTTATATTGAAGCGCTTTCATACCCCACCATTGCCAGAGCTTCACTTCAGGCAAGGGAGTCCTTTCAAAAACTCTGCTCAAGTATTCCAGGGAATGAATGGCAGATGGACTGTGTTTACCGTCCTTACCAACTAGCGTGGAAAAGGGAGTACTTCAGAATGTGTGAGCAAAACCTTCAGCCTTTCACAGCTGCTTCTGAATGATGCTAATTCACAGATAGTACTGAGTCAGTATCCTGCTGCATTTCTGAAAACTGTGGGTTACTGTAACTGCCAATCTGTTTTCTATCTCACCCTGCCCAAAAGAAATCATATAAGAATGTGCAAAGGGAAAAAAACCAAACCAAACCAAAACAAAACAACCCAAACCTGAGTGCATTAGTTCTGAACCTACTCAGTTCTGACTGAGCTGGCTCCAGCTCACTGTGCTGTCCTTGACTTAGCTCCGACCTGCTGCGGACAGAGCTCGTCGTGGTCTCTGACTTCTGCTGGTCCATTAGCACAATTATTGCAGGTTGCCCCTGCAGTCCCATTAGTACCTATCAAGCAGAGAATTGCTTGCTTGGTCACTGTCTGTAAGCATTTTGGTGACTCATTTATCAGCTTTTGCTGTATTTCAGAGAGTAAATCACTTGAGCTCCTTACGGATAGCAGATTTTAAAAAAAGCCATATGATTTGCCAGACTACAGACTGTGACCCTATTTTTTTTTAATTCACTGGCTAATTTCTTCCATCTGCATTAATCTATTTTTCCATCAACTACATTCAATTTAACATGAACTTCAGTTCTTAAATGTATGACCACCGCTATCCTGGAAAATTTTGTTGTGGCCGAGGAGTGATTTCCAGTGCTTCTAACACAACAGGACAAACCACTCTCTGATGCTAATTAATTCTAATGGAAGAGGCATTTAAAGTGTTGGGCAGACTGAAGCACATCTTTATCACCAAGTAGAACTATGCTCTAAAACACCTGCTCCAAACAGTAAGCTACAGAAAAGAAAAAATAAAAAGAAAGGAAGGACAGGTTTTTTTCTGTACCCCTTTTAGGCCGGGATTGTTTGATTTTTTTGAGGCGTTATGGCCATCCACGTTTTTATCTTGTCGACATGCCTTATTTTCATTTGTAAGATCAAGCTGTAAGTACTCGCCAGTTCAAGGCGATCAGCGTCAGCAAGGAGTGCCATTAACTCGGCTGGCTCGCTTCAAGGTTTGGGGCTGACGGTTTCATACTCTTGTGTTAACTGCAGCTTTGGCTGGAGCTGGGATTTTTTTTACCCTAACTGAGGAATGACTGCATCAGAGTCTGGCTTACAACCACGACATTAACTTGCTTTTATCTAATTCACTCCATAGCTCACTGCCCCCGGGTCTCGCTCTGTGTTTCACACTGCATTTCAGCTTCAACCTGTGTCCCTCTGTAGTCACATGGAAGGGTTTCCGTTCATCCTGCTCACTATTCCTACTGCCTCTGCATTTTATTGATAACTCTCCTTCCAGACACTGCTCCTTCCACCAGTGTCTCAGAGTTCTCTCTACCTCCTCCATGCTCAGCAGCTGCTCTCCAGTAGCCTGGGCAGAGGCTGAGGTGTATTTTTTGGCAAATACTCAGTATGAACTAAGCTACCCAAGCTCTCATCTGACTACCCTGGCTGCCAGGAAAGACAATATCCTGCAAACCCTTCCTCTCCTCTTCCTTCAGGCCCTTATATTTTCAACAAAATAATAGTCACTGGAAGAAGAAGCAAGAGGAGGAGATAAGATAAACAATGCTGATTATCAGGAAATGTACTTGGAAAATAAAATACCTGAGTTATAGTTGCTCTTTCAATTGATGTTTCATTATTTAGAGAGAGAAAGGGATAAACTGAAAGAGCAAAAACAAAAATAAGAGTGCCTTGGAGCCTAGTGGCCCATACACTTACTCAAGAGCGAGGAGGTGTGTGTTTACTATCCCTCAGCCAGGGTGGGAATTGTACATCCACCTCCGAAATCTCATATAAAGTAATTAATCAGGGCATCTACAGTAAAAAAAGCCACACCAGCATTACTTCTTTTTTGATTGGACTGTGAAACCAAACTGTCCTTTTCCTGTACTCTGTCCTTTTTTTTCCTTCTGTGCTCTGATAAGCTCATGGGCTCCTGCCCCACCTCAGGTTCACAGAGGTCCGACCCTTAAAGCCAAATAGTCAAACTGACTGTGAAACATCAGCTTCCTCTCCATGATGCTCTTTCTCAACTATTTTCAGATTCATTTTCAGGTTTTGTCTTGCTCAGTCCATCAACTGCAGGGCCTGGCCCTGTAGAAAATTTGCCATGCAGATGATTTGCAGCCCAACAGCAGTGGCTGCCTATTCACATGTCCAGCTGACGCAGCAATACATGCAAGGGCCCTGGATTTCCAATGCTTTGTTTTTCTTCTCCCCAGTCACTATCAGCAAAGACAGAACTGTTCTTCCCCACAAAAAGCTTTTGCACACCTATGTGGCAGAAAATTGGGAACAGAACTGAATTCTTAATAATTAGTATCGGTTGACTACCTGCTAGGGCAATGTTCTGGTTCCCACAAATTGTTTAGTATGTCAGAGCTGCCACCCGCACATACGCACATCGGCCAGGAACGAACCACATGGGATAGTTTTTCAAAGAAAAAGCTTAATTGAGGGAAACTGAGCAACTGAGATATTCACTTCATCTTACACTGATAGCTACTCCTCATGTCATCTATCTAAGCCCCACGCGTGCCCTCCTGCTCAACTGTGACTGTCTCTGCGCAACGCATTTCTTTTCAGTGTCTGGCTGTCTGGTTGGCTTAACCCTTCAACCTTATAATGTAAAAAAATCATTGCTGACATTAAAAGCCTTCCTCCATTTAAATAGAGGTTTACATGAGGAAACAGCTGTCCAACCCCAAAGAGGATTGAAGCTTGTATGTTACTGGCATCTTTCCACAATTGGCCTAATGAAGACGAACCCCACGTAACCATATTATTAACCATTAGGAAGAGAGCAGCTGCTTGCAAAATTCAACAGTTTTGTGCAATATGTCACAGGGACTCAATTGAAACATTTGATCTTTGGAGGTTGGTACACTGCAAATTTTTCACTGAGTCCTGAGTTCAGTCTTTAGCCTGACAATGAGAAAAGTGTGACGCAGTTAAATAGTACCCCCTAATTCTTTCAGCAGAGCACTTTTAGAAACAAAAATTAATAGTGGGGGATTTTTGTTTACCAAAATGTCCTGCCAGAATCAAAAAGCATTTGAGTGGCGACATGGGAGTGCTATGGTTTTAGTCTGCCAGTGAAAAGACAGAAATTGTAGTACCTGACCAATCTGAGATATTGTGAATAATTATAAGAAATAAGCACTGAAATGATGAATAGTACACAGCAACAGAGAAATTAAATAATTCTGAATACAGGGAAATTTATCACGAGTGAGGTTTGTGTCTACATGTTTCATTAACAGCAAAACCTGTTAAAAACAGTCTTTTGCTAAACACACATCTTTTGCTCAAATGAAGCCAAACTCTCTCCTGAAGTTACGCCATGCAACCACATTTCTGTCTTCCTCCTGTTACCACTCCAAGAAGCTTTTTTGTAGGAAATGGGGAACAGCGAGTTAGAAGGGGGCAGCAGAACTTTCTGATAACTCGTTTATTTGCCTATTGTGCATAACGTTGTCTTTCTGTTACATTTCCTACTGTTCAAGCTAAAGGTTTCCTAGAGCTGCTTGTTGCTTCTTTTGAGTTTTTCAGGTTTTGAACATGATTTTGTGATGTAGTAGGGGCAACAGTAGGGAGCTGTAATCTGAGCTACACAGTTTGCTCATGGCAAGCTGTGTTGTGGCCACTTGCCCCCGTGTTAGCAACAAATGCTTGAGAGAGTATATTCAAATCCAAGTGAACCAAATTAAATCAATTAGTAAAGTCGTGACTTTAAAAATTCTTTAATATTATTTGTTCACTGCAGTCTCATAGCATTTAAAGACCCTCACGGATAATCAAAACTCAGAAACATTCACTACAGATAAGAAATGGAAAGAAAGCCAGAAGTGTCACCATTCAGGCAGCAAGCAAGGTCACCAGAAGCCACATGAGAATGATGAATGTGGCAGTTTGCTGTGAAGTCATCTGTCTGTCCTGGACTCTTGTCTAATGTTTATGTGATTGACATGAAAAACCAGAATGGTTGCTACACAAACATGCAATTATGATGTGAAAATAACCACTTTCCGTGTTTGACTGGTGAACAGAAGATGATCCCATTTTATTCTAATAGCCAAAGATTAAAATTAGTTTTAGGACACACAAAAAAAGTGTTTGGAATGTTTTGATTTCTTTTTTTCCTCAGTCTTTTTCCCCTGTCTGAAGAAGCTTTTAAATTGTCACATAAATTTTACTTATTTAGACAGTAACCATGTCTTCTTGACATCTAATTCTAAGTCTCATAAATGTCCTTTAAAAGTAGCAATACATCAACATAATTAAAAATCAAAATTGAGATTTATAATCCCTCACTGCTAAAGGCATAACTTCACTTTCATATTGACTTTTCGCTCTACAATGGCTTATCCTCTCTCAGCTTCTCAGGAAATACAATTGCAATCTTTCCGTTGTATTGCTGCAAACCGAAAATTCAATAGACATTTTTAACTCACTGACCTTCTCACTGCAAGTCACTACTGATCCTGGAACCGCAGATTCAGGGCAAAGGAAGAGTTGGATTTGGTTGATTGTTTTTACTTTTTCTTACATAAATGAGCATTAGGTAAGTGAAACTGAGAGACAGGAGAATTGCTGAGAGAAATAGTTTTGCCTGATGAAACACAAATTCAAGCAGATTCAAAAAAAAAAAAAGAGATTATTTTTTGTTATCCCAGAGATTAATCTTCTTAATGAGGCACAAAGATTAAAGAAAAAAAAACTTCCAAGGACTATCATATTAAATGACCAGCAAATTCCAGGGCCAAATTCATCCAAACATAACTTCGGTGGAGTAACACTGGGGCTTGGTTTCATCACCTTTCTTTCACAGTCTAATTTCACATGAAAAGTTCACAAAGTAACAAATGCACAACTGCCAGACTTTTTTGTTCCTAAGATAATGTTATTGTCTGAGCACTGAAATGAGGTACAGCCAGCAATTGCATCAAAGAAAGAAAGGGACCAAAAGGGCAACATGAAATGAATGCCACAGGGTCTAGTTACTTTATTACCTCCCTCTTCCACCACCTTCTACCACTTTTATATTCCAATGAATGCCCTCCTTTTTTCAGTAACATAGCTTTAAATAGCAACACAAGGTGACTGGTTACATGGGATTAAGAATTACTATTCATCTCATTTCTATAGATGGCCTTTGAGGCTCACTAACTCTTAAACCAAAAACAGCTGACTTCACCCCCTTCCTGTGGATCACAAAGGGGGATTTCAGATTTGTTTGACATAAAGCCATGCCGTTAGGCTTTTCCCATGGAAGTATATTGCTCACGAAAGGCTGGCAGGCTTATTTCAAGGGGAAGGATGCTCTGGAAAGACAAAGTCATTGGAGCGACCACTGTGGATGGTCCAGACGTCCTTATGCAGAGCTCAAAGAGCCTAAGGCAATACAGTAAAAGCTGTAGTCAGAAGGTATTGTTCTTCAATACACGAGGTAAATGAGAAGGCATTTTGACAGGCAGGCAGCCCAAGACAATAGGCTCACCAGCCACAAAATACCTACAGGATTGCTCTGCAGTCAAATGGAAATGTTCAGTCCAGAATAGGGTGGACATTTACCTTCCTGGGGAAAGGGCCCCAGTTAACTTAGGAACATGTTCTGAAAGGTAATTTTAGCAACCGAGATAAATCCCCTGTTCTGTTAAATAGATTCTTTCGAAAGTCTTGTCTCAGCGTATATTTGAACAATTTAGAGAACCTGGGAATCTTATCCCTGAAAGATAATTCAGCAATTTAAGTTAAGTAGATGCATTAAAACAAAACATACAGACATGCCAATGTAGTGAACCTCTTTACAGGGAAAAAAAAAAAAGATTTGGTCTCCTCTTTTTTTAATCATTAGTAGTTTTCTTTGCAAGCAAAAGAACAATTTACATTAAAAGCTAATTCTCATTCTAATGAAACTAATCAAACAACTCATGAATCTGCAAAGGTTTATCCATGTTTTTATCTGCATTCTGTTGAGTAGTCCAAATGATTTAAGGGTAATTACTCATACTGGAGGGGTCACACAGACCACATCAGTATTTTAACTGTGTCTAATATACGTTGGCTAAAATACATGCTAAGAAGAGCCAGATAAGATTCATCTCCACAAGAAAAAGAAAATCAATATTGGAGGACCAAGAGAGGTAAAGATCAACAAGGACAAATTTCAAGAGATCCTTTCCTGAGCCCTAATATATTACTGTAGAAGATTAGATACACGTTTGTCTGTAAGGGAGCATGGGGATGGCTCTGTAATTGTATATCTATTCCTAAATCATGCACAGTGACTACAGTTTCCTCAATAGGAAAATGGTGTTATGAAAAGACCTGGAGCTACTACTGCCCGCACTTGCAGGAAGGTGGGCTCACCCATGATTTAGTATTTTTCATCTCTGGCACCTGTGACCATGATTTCCAAACTGTGGTTCATAGGTTCACAGGAAGCTGCTTGTCACTTGTCACTGGTACACAAATTCCTACCATCCATTGGAAAATTACAGGAAGACGTTTAGCCAGAAAGCTGAGAGCTGGTCCATAAGAACACAATCATGGGGTTTGTTCCTGTACCAGAATCATTAGCAGTACAGTAAATAGCACTGGTAAACATACTCGTAGCAAGACATATACGTGAATTCACAAAAGAAAAACCTTACCTCCAGATGCACTCAGGCTTTCCCTTCCCCAGCCTGCCTCTCATCCTCACATATGCATCGTGCTTGCCATGTTCTTTCAAAACAAGACGATGTTAACTCACACCTGTCACATCCTGAAGAACTTTTACAAGACTTGATTCTGTCGGTAAAACTCTTAGTCAACACAACAAATCCTCAAATACTCCAAAAATCATTTCTAAAGGATTTACGTGGCTTTTGTGGTCAAGCTGTCAATTTCATTATTTTTTTAATATTTGGAAAGCACAGCTGTAATGATTTCCAGTTCTCACTCTGATGGAAATACTTTCAGATGCACATAAAACCTTGCCTTGGTTTGCTGTAGACTTCTAAGACACACACTGTAGATAAGTCAGGGGTGCAGGAGAGCTCATCCAGCTAGCCTGGCTCCCCTTTGCCCAGATCAGGGAACTTAACAAAATGCTCCAAAACTCCTTTGCTACCAGTAAAAACAGATTTCCTTCTAAATGAGATGCAGGGGCACAGGACAGACTCAGCCCTGCCCAGCAATTCAGGGATGTGACCAGCATGCCCAGGACTGTGGGGAGCCCCCAGGGCTGCACCTCTCACCCTACCTGAACAGCCGTGGAGAACCACACGAAGAGGAGGGAAGGAGACAAATAAAAAGAAAATTCTGTTCTTTGAATGAAAAGTCTAGCTGACTGCAGGTAAGACTTACCCAGGATTCTGATCTGCATTACACTCCTGGTCTACTTTAATTAAGCAATTAATTATTTTTTGAATTTTTATTTAATATTAACTAATTTTAGAATATCATCTGATTTTAACATTGAATCACCATTGAATCATTTAAGTGTTGAGTCACCATCCCTAGAGGCATTTAAAAGACATGTAGACATGGTGCTTAGGGACACGGTTTAGTGGTGGTTTTGGCAGTGTTAGGTTAGTGGTCAGACTCGATGATCTTAAAGGTCCCTTCCAACCTAGACAATTCTATGATTAAACTGCTTTGAAATCTACCATGTTTTTTCCTGACTTGTTGCAGCGCAACAAGAGCCTTCAGCATTGGGTTCTGGAAATTGTGCTGGCACTCTACTTCACCACTGCAGTGTAAGCCACGGTGCTCAATACAGACTTTCCCAGTCAGCATTTCAAGGCCTGTGCTCTGCAGGAGCTCAGATTAGGTACAGTATTGCTCTCGCTTTAGGCTCTGTCAAGTCACCTCTACAAATTCTCAAAACTATCCAAAAAAGGTTGACAGTCCACCCTGGCTGCCTTCCACATGCTGTGGTTGCTGCTGGTGCACACATCCTGATATCAAAGGGGTTTAACAAAGTGAACGTGTGAACAAGAAAGGTTTAAAAAGACACCTGCAATATTTTGGGGTCTATAAAATATTTCTAAACACTTAGAAAAAGAATTGCTGATGTTGTATATGTTGCAACAGGAAAGACTAGCACCCCTGCCCCCAAACTTGCACTTTTCCTGATGCAGGAGAGGATGCACATGGAGCACACACTCCTTGTACACCTGATATGTAAAGTGTCAGCTGTCACAGTCGCATTATTAATGCAATTTTAGTATTCCCAGTATTAGCTGTAATGATTCAGTTTACAGCCTTACGATGCATTTTTCTGAAAGAGGTGAGGGGTGGAACATTTTCATGTTCACCACTTTATCTCCGTGTGTTTTATGACACTTGGTGACACCAAGTAGGGAAGAAAAGCCCGGTGTCTGATCTTGAAAACACGGCAAAATTGGCCCATGGCTGCTATTAAAGCTGAGAGTAGTTCAGAAATCTGGTGATCCATGACACCCCATAGCAATTAAGACTGCTCTGGTGTCCCATTAAGCTTCCTCTTCTCTATGTGAGAGAAACAACGTTCACAATGAACACACGTATCTGGCCAGCAAGGAAATAAAAATTAATTTGCATTAGGAGAAAAAATATTCTGCTTGTCCTTATTCTTTACCTTCCCTGCATGGGGACAGAAGTGAAATCCTTCCCCAGAGCAATGCAGCCATCCTCCCCTATTGCTGGTTTTTCACAGGGGGCCTGTGGCTCTCCAAGACTCGCTACCATGCCATGATATTCTTTTAATAGCCGCAGCTCATTGCAACTTCTGCTCACTGGTTTGGCTGCCACCCTGGTTTGATGTAAAGACGCTTGATCCAGATCCATCTCTTGTTGTCTAGAAATTGTACTGTCATCTTTATTATCCAAGTACATCTGTCCCTGGGGGATGTTCTCCTAAAGAAAGTGAAAACAAATATATTAGGACTAAATTGAATTGATTCAATGTTTACTTCAGTACAAGCGTGTTAAAAATGCCAAGCAGAAGATTTCTTGTGCACCTTTGGATATTTCTCTTGTTGGTTTATTTCCACTAGGAGTAATTCCAACATTTTAAACCTCTCTGCAACTTCAAAATTAGCCATTATAAAACCCATTGAAATGCATAAAGAGATGGCTCTTCTACTTTTTCCATGTCTACCGTGATTTTCTCCTGCAAATTTCCCAGAAACTTGCACTGGTCTATCCAACAACATAAGCCAAAATCATCTCTGCATCAGAGGCACGAGAGCCACTGGTGCAGAACATCTTCCCAGCTTATAACAGCACTGTTTCACCATCATGACACGGCTTTTCTCTGGTGGCTGTGGTGGCAGCAGCTCCACCAAAGCCACCACTCTCCTTCCAGCCCACAGGCTCCACCAGAAAAACACTGTCGCCCTGAAGCTCTGCCGCAGCTGATGGCCCCTCGTTAAGCAGAGCAGGTACTCGAGCTTTATGAAGACAGTTGCCAGTGGCATTTATGAAATGTGAATCAAACCTTGATGAAAATTAGGTTCTATTATATGATTATTAACGGTGATTATAATAAAACTTAGTGCATAAAAGTCAAAAAGCTTTTATGCTCTCATCATTAAAATTCAGCGTGAAAAGTTATAAAAAACACTTCAGAATCCCACAAAGTGCACAAATCAGACACAAAGACTGAGTTAAAGATCAGCCTGTCTTAAATGCATGCTGTGGAGTCTAATCAGGGGAATATTTCAGCGTAAAGTGCCAAAGCCACTGCGGAGGACAGCAAGAGCTTGGGAAACGGGCCCGTCAGCCTCCAATGTCCCTGCAGTGGGGGAGAGCAGCGTTGTTGGAGCACATACTTACTCTTCCCTGTGGAGATCTCAGCACAGGACACGCAGGTAGACCTGCAGTGCTCTGGGGCAAAAATAGCACAGTAATAGGGAACAGGTTCTGCTTCCGTCCCAGCAGGAGAAATCACTAGAAATAGAAATAAAAAAAAAACAATGATGATTTTGTGCAGCTTTGAGCTCTCATGGCCTCGCAGGCTAGAAGGGAAAGGAGGCTCCTGAAAGAAGAGACTGAATATACAACTCACCACGAATGCAGATCCTGGCTCCAAGCAATCTAAATCAGAATTTCCCCAGCTGGCATTTCCTTTTCCAGTCCTGCATTTATTTTTCTTTCTATTCCCAATGCCCTTAGTTCTCATATCCTAATCTTCTTCACCTGTCCTTACAAGTAGATGGATTAACTTGACTCTTCCCATCATTACACAGTAGCTGGAGTACTGCATCTAGTCCTGGTCCCCACAATTCAAAAAAGATGCAGACAGACTGGGGGAGTCCAAAGCAGGGCCATGAAGACGATCAAAGGGCTGGAGAACCTGCCCCGTGAGGAAAGACTGAAGGACTTAGGTCTTTTCTCCGTGAAGAAGAGAAGACTCAGGGATGACTTCATCACAGTATCCCAGTATTTAAAGGGGGCCTACAAAGAGGACAAAGGCTCTCTCTTCACAATGAGCCATGTGAAGAAAACAAGGGGCAGTAGGTACAAGTTGCACCAGGGGAGGTGTCATCTTAACATGAACATTTCACTACAAGGGTGGTGAGGCACTGGAACAGGTTGCCCAGAAAGGTTGTGGATGCACCATCCCTGGAACTGTTCAAGACCAGGTTGGACAGAGCTTTGAACAACCTGGTCTAGTGGGAGGTGTCCCTGCCCACGGCAGGGGGGTTGGAAATACATGATCTTTAAGGCCCCTTCCAACCCTAACCATTCTATGATTCTATAAGAAAGAATTTTTTTATGGTAAGAACAATCATTTACTGTAACAACCTCCCTAGGAATGTGGAAGAGACCCCATCACTGGAAGTTTTCAAGATGTGACCGAACAGGGTCATAGATAATCCCATCTATGCTCCCTTTCCCATGAAAGGTTAGACCAGATGGTCTTTTGAGGTCCCTTCCAACCTGAGCTGCTCTATGAGTCTATGATTAGCAGCCTGGAAAACATCAGCATAAAATAAGCCTTTTTTGTTCTTTCTTGGTTTTGTTGAAAGGGATTAAAAATGAAAGGGAGGTAGGGAAAGTGTGGTAGGTATTGGCTTCAAAGGGCTCCCATTGTTGAACATGGATGGCATACATCAAGAAACACTGAAGATATTTCAATTTTCAAAGGATAATGCCTCTCCCTTAGATATTTTCCTAAAGAGACAAGCCCCGTTGTCACCCGGTGTAAGGAGCACAAGCATGCCCCTGTCACTGAGCTGGCCCAGGGCTTCTCTATATCCTGGAAAGCACTGAATTTTGATGATCTAAGACAAAATCCTGAGTGAAAGTCCTGTAAAGCCAGGCTTGCCACTTGCACCATGGGATGTGAAGCTGGAGGTGTTGGGAGGGCCAACGCACACTTCACATGGGCCAACACTGCCCCACCAACAACTTCTTGTCACCTCCGGTAGCCTGCTGCCCTAACAGGCAATCAGTTTTGCCTGTTCTAAAATCCCAAACTGCCTTCCTTCCAAATAAATAACTTCGAAATGCAAAAACTTAAAACTCCGAATGGAAAAGATAATTGCTCGTGTCTTCAGTCTCACTTTATATGTTTACATACTGGTTTTATTAAGACACTCTGTAAATCATAATTGAGATACCTGCCCACTTATTCCATCTTTCATAACATTTGGTTTGTCTGAGTGCCTGCTGTGAAAATACACAGATTTTTAAGTGATGTCAGGCTGTGGAGACATGAGCAGTAAATCTACAGCAACTCAGGCTGTACTAGTTTTTAAAAGATGAGAACCTGAACACAACCTCTAAAACTGATCCTGTCCCAGCCCAAAAGTGGGATTTTTTTTTATCTTGAGGTGAGTAAGGACTAAATTAGTCAGGCTTTCATAGCCTTAGCATGAGAGACGTCTATTTTCATAATTAACATCAATGAAAAAATAAAAGAATGCCAAGGACAAGAAGCTTGAGAGAAAATCTGATGCCTAGATACAAAACCATAAACCACATTATTGCACATTCACAAAAGCTTTGCAAAAAACTAAAATAATACAGCATCATTTTGCCACAAGAGACAGGTTTGATTGTGATTACCTACGTAGCTAAAACATTGCTAAGGCAACTGTCACCATGGTATCTAAGCTTCTAAGACATCGGTGCATTTACCATTCAAGAAATTCTCAAATGATCGCATTTCTCTGTAGTTACAGAACTTTTCTTCACTTTTATTTCTTTTTCCTTTTTCTTAGCTTGCAATGCATCCATCAGCAATGAGACATAGGTGAGATGTTTTTATGTGAAGGTGAGGAGAGGTTTTATCCAGGGAAAGTTCATTTGGGGTTCATCTCTCTGAAGCCATACACCAGCAAATGTTTTTAGCCACAGATAGAAGTTGATCCAGCAACGACCCATCCGGAGTTTGACTATAAAAGGACTAATACAGTATTTAAGCCATGTTTGTTATCCCTTTTCGTCCCTTTCATCCCAGTCCAAGCAGATGAACATCCACTTTTAATGTACTAGTGCAGAATTCATTTTTTCTTCAACTTTTTAGGTGCTAATAAGATCACCAAGGTACATTATTTTATTTACGAGGCTTTGTATAGTTTTTGGTTTTGTGTAGTTTTTCTGGTTTTTGGTTGCAAAACAAAATGCTGGAGGCAAGTGATGTAGCTGGTAATACATCATCATCTGAAACATTATTTTCCTGGGTATCAATAAGACCAGCACAGCATTTTTGCAATCAAGAATGAAGTAGAACTTAATCTTAGGGGCCATGAGCCTACGAAATATCACATCTGCTCCAGGTAATGCTCAGAAATAGCATGTTTCCTACCTTGCGCATGTTGGTACCCATCAAAGTCTTTCTCCCACCAAGACTGGAAAAAAACATTACCTCTGCACTAAGTCACCTTGCCATTTTCCGGTGGAAACCCAAATGCTAAAAAAATAACTAGCTGGAGAGGGAGGGTGGGGTGCTGCTGAGCAGAGTGTGCCTCACGCCTGCCTCACCCAGGGGAAGGAGAACATGCCTTTTGAAGCAACACTCAGCTCCCAGAGCTGGCATCTGCCAGGGAGCCTCTCTCCCAAGGAAATTCCAAGCCAAACCTCACCTGCCTGGGAAGTCTCTCTACAGCATCTGAGGCTAAATAAACTTGTTTCCTGCCCCGACTCCTCTCTCAGTGCGGCCCTGTGCCAGGAGCACTGAAGAGGCCACAGGTATGAGCTGCTGCAAGGAACCTCCTGCCACCTCGTACTGACAGAGTACGCCAAGGTAGACATGCCACCGAGGCACCTTTCTATATATGCATCTCCCTCCAGATATGCTTCTCCTGACAGCTTCCCCACAAGTCAGACCAGTGATGTTGTACTGGCCTCCTGTGGCAAAGACACCTTAAAATGGTCCCAGCAGCAGGGAGGAGAGTCGTTATTCTTAGCCCGGAGAAACAGTGCAGGGCTTCAGCAGTACATCTCAGAAATCCTCCCATCGCAGACTTGTCCATGCATGGCCATTGCAACACGTATCCCTGACCCTGCCATCCTGGGGACAGCAGAGAACCATTCCCAGGACTGGTAGAGGAAAACTCATCTGAAAATCTACCCCTAGAGCCACAATCTAAAAACAAAACACCACACATACACACACATGCTCCCACACTACCACTGCCAAAACGCACTTATTAATGTTTATTTATTTTGAGTAAAGGAAGGGTACTGTGGTGTCTAATTCTTTGATGTGCAAGCAAGAATTCTCAGTATTTCTTAATTGGTGTGTTTTCTCTTAGATAAATAGAAAGTGTTTTAGCTGTAGGAAGGAGGTAAGACTGGGTTGGGCATATAGGGTGTAAGAAATCACTTTGACACCCAGGATTTCACAGTATGTCCCAGTGCAGCTGTTTTCCACAAAAACCTTGTTTGTCCTACATATAGGATCCTCATCATCCCGGTGCTAGGGATTGCACAGAATAACACTGCACAGTGCAGCCCTCCCTTGCATGACTGAGTGGGAAGACAACAGAGCATAGTGTGCAGAGTGGGGCCACAGGGGAGGCCACAGCGGATTGTCACTACTGACTCTTCTGTGGTTTTGGGGTCATCTTTTCTTGCCGTCCATCAGTGGCAAGAGGAACGATGTGGATAAACCTTCATCATTCTGCACCAACCGTACAAATAAGACTGCCTGAGGTTCCTGTCTAAGATGAGTAAGACTCCTTACTTATGTTCCCCAGGAATTCTTGGCCCAGGGCTGCAGGGAGGGCTATTAAGCAGGTGGAAGCAGGGTAATGGGCTATAAGAAACTTTGTGTCCTTTGTCCTGCCTAAGAAGAAATTGCTTCAAACTGTTCCCATGAGAGCTGTTACCAGGTGGTGGCTCCCAGACACAACAGACTATTAAAGCCCAGATACCTTATATTGTCTCTTGTCGGGTTTAAAATACCACAATTATTAGCTGGCAGAACTTCACAGCTTCCAGTAACTTGCTGCATTTCCTTAAGAGGGAGAACGTTGCCTAGGAGCAACATGGTTTCCTAATCCAGGTACTACATGGCCTTGTAGGAGAGGTGCTCCAGCCCTCTGATCATCTTTGTGGCCCTCCTCTGGACCCGCTCCAACAGGTCCGTGTCTTTCTTATGCTGGAAGCCCCCAGAACTGGACACAGTACCCCAGGTGGGGTCTCACCAGAGCAGAGTAGAGAGGCAGAATCACCTCCCTCGACCTGCTGGCCATACTGCTTGTGCTGCAGCACAGGATGCAGTTGGCTTTCTGGGCTGCTAGTGCACACTGCTGGCTCATACTCAGTTTTTCATCCACCAGTACCCCCAAGTCCTTCTCCGCAGGGCTGCTCTCAATCCACTCATCGCCCATCCTGTATCTATGTTTGGGATTGCCTAACATGGCAATCCGAGGTGCATGGACCTAGGTGCAGGACCTCGCACTTGGCATGTCTGGGGACAGGGTGCATGGAGGGAGTTCAGCGGCTGGTCGCGATGACCGTGGTCATGGCAAGGAGGGCTGCTTAGGGGACAAGCTTATTGTACAGACCTGATTCAAATAACTTAATAGGGGAGATCATTTATAGGCCATGAGACAAAAGAAAAGTAATGTTCTGGAGAAACCACCTGCAGGCCACTGGCAAAAGAAAAAAAACCTCTTTGTTATTTTCCTTTTTAAGTGCAGCCCCACAGAGGACTGCATCAATGCAACTCTCTGGGCAGTGAACCACAGCACAGGAGCAAAACCAAGCAGCCCAAGTGGGACCTCCTTGCGGGAAGAAAAAGTATTGTCTAACTTCCTCCCAAGAAAGCACAAAACCATCAGGCTGCACTAAGGAAGGCAGCTGAGAAGTGAGTATGGCAAGTAAACATGCCAGAGCAGATTAACAGAGAGAGAAAACAGTGTTGACACAATTTGGCAACGCTTTTAAAAGCCATCCTGCCAGCAAAACATGCAAGGAAGAGCGTGTCTTTCCTGGGTTGCCTAGCAGTGGCTTGCCCATGTCCGGCAGGAGAGGCTTCGTGCGCTATGTGCATGAGTTGTGTCAGCAGCATGAAGCCTTTCCTGGCACGCTGTCGGGGCAGTTCTGCGGGGCAGCACTAAAACATCAGCAAAAAGAGCTTCGGTGCCGCCGACGGCCTTGGGTATTTTCCCAAAGCAGCCGCAGCCCGTGATCACCGGCACCAGCGCCGGCGGCAGCCCAGCGCATAGGCGGGCACAGGCTGACCCCTGCTGGCAACCTGACCGCCGGCCAGAAATGGGTTTTCCCCCTAAAAAAAAAACAAACAAAAACAAACAAACAAAAAAAAAAAAAAAAAAAAAAAAAAAAAAAAACCGCTTAGAGAGCCCAATTTTAAAGCCGGGTGTCACATGCGGGTCCGCGGCCCCCGGCCGCCCCAGCCACCCATGGAGCAAGCGCGTATCACGCTGGGCCGCTGCCGGGAGGATGCTCTGGGCATCGCCGGGTCGCACCCCTGGTAGTGGCTGCTGCAGCTTTCATCTGGTTGTATGGGGATAAAACACCTCTAATCAGTCAGCAGAAACTGTTTTTTGCATACGTGGGAATGATCTGATAGGGCAGTCCCACACAGCTGAGGTCGGAGGTGTATGTATCTCAAGTAAGCATCTTAGGGTAATCAATAGCAGTGGGTCATGCACAGGCTACAGCGGTTGGGCCAGCTGTATCTTAAGAATTCGCCAGAAAAAAAAAAAATAACAAAAATAAACCAACCAAACAACAGTTTAGGGAGTCTCATCCTATCAGTCTTATCCCATCAGTCTCATCCCAAATGAAGATGGCATTGGCACAGAGACTCCCACCATCAACCAGGCAGTCAGTGATCATCCTGTTTGAAAGACTTGGTTCCCTCTGTAACCATACCCCATGTAAAAGATCACCATAAATTAGGGGTTTTTTTAAAGAAAACGTTCTGTCACTGAATGTCTGTGTGCCAATGCCCTGCTCTTTCTCTGTGTTTAGTCTAAAAAGTTGGCTTGGGGAGCCTTTTAGAAGGACCCTTTGCTGAAGGAAGAATGTAAGTGAAGAGCTATTAGCTTGGTCATTAGGAGCAGGGAGCACTGCAGGCATAATAATCATCAAACAGCCCAGCGGCCAGAAGAAAAAAAAAAAAGAAAAACAAAAAAACCCCCAAACAGATAAACCAGTAATTTCCTTTTTCCTTTCTTATTGCATCTGTCAAAGAGGTCAATCCAAAGCCCATTCAAATGCATAGCTAGACTTTTAAAGTGTCTAATCAGCTACAGATAACTAAGTTGCAATACACTGTAAGGTTAGCCTCCGCCCTCACCACTGCCTTTACATCCTAGGTCCCCATAGCGCCTATGGAGAGAGGCAGGCACTGACCTCCAGGTCCCCATCCAGCTCATGCTACAGTGGACACCTGAGACAGGGTCAATGCACCATGCTCTGGAAATGCCTGTACCTCCCCCTGACTGCCAAGGGGCCTGGGGCTGAGAGAGGTGTGTACCGCAAAGATGCCTCAGCTTCGGTGAGATAATTTCCAGCAAATGGAAATTAGCATCAGGGGCTGGAGTCGCTGGGAACATGAAACCTGTAGCACCAAGTAATGCTGTACAGTTACTGGGACCGACTCTGGGGTTTGGCCATTTGAAGATGAGGAAGACAGATTAATACTGTCACATCACCAAAACGGTGCGTACAGTGAAGTAGATTTCTCACTGGAAAGCTGCACAAGTAAAGGGGAGGGGAGGGTGAACGTCAATATTAACACAAGCCACTGAACAACTTATGCAGCCAAGGCTACTCAAGCCTGATTGACAGTTACTTTGTCTGCGCACAGGGCCAGTGAGGCACCCCCAGTGGAACCAAAATAGTGCCCACATCTTAGACAAGCAGGAGCGAGAAGCAGCTAAGTACTAAGCAGCTAAATACTATCTGAGTCTGCGAGCCTGGAGACTCAGGAGGCTGTGTTGGAAGTAGGCTGTATCAGAAGGAAAATGGTATAACTTTGAAAAAGACTTTTTTTGATTTAGGTCTTACTTGGGGAAAAAAAGAAGGAGACCCTAAAAGAGACTTGCAAAATACAGCTAGAGACCATTCAGCACATGCAGCTTGCTGTGATTAAGAGGTGCTGGGAAACCAGGCAGGGTTGAAAGGAAAAACAACCTCTTTCCTGTCATGACCCAAGTGTAAACCCAGAGGTTTTTCCTCTCTCCTTAAGCTATGCCAGTTGCTTTTTATGCCATAAGATTAATGTTTTTGTGTTCTCTTAAAAATGAGATCAACTGCAAATACCATGTCCCAAGAAAGCTAAATGGCCTGCTGAGATGCCCAAGGCCTTTCATGGTGCCTCTGTGCAAGGCTGTGAAATGATTCACACTGATGAGTCAAACTCCAGCACTCCAGCCTTGCTCAGGACTTTTGAGAGCTTGGTACTTCTCTGTTGTACTTTCATAACCCATCGTTACACGGTCATGAGCAAGCAATGAGAATTCACATTCTCAGATCACGTTGAAGAGCTTCTGTGGGTGACTGCTGAGGTCTCAAGGTAGAGACAGGCAAGAAACGCCTGGTCCTGCAGCCCCTGCAAGTGTCTTGGGTCTCCCCAGCTTCTGCAAGGGAAGGCAGCACAGGGTGACAGCAACCCAGGCAGGAAAGACTGTTAGGAAGGAGTATTCTGAAATCCTTGATGTCTTCCAGTGGGGTTTTTATTGATTATTACAGATTGCTGGCATTGTTATTTTTACTTTGGGTTCTTTATCCTTCAAACACGTCAGGCTAAGACATATCAGTGCTCTATTCCGTTATTCGGTGCATACAAAGGTCTTTACATCTTCCTTTTTTAGTAACAAGCAAGACAATAGGAAGGTGTTGATTAATTGACAATATATTTTGAAATCATTAAAATAAACCTGGCTAGTTTCAGCTCTGCTTCAGAAAAAAAAGAAAATTCAGGTTGCCAAGTGGAAAAGGAACACCAATATCAGAGGTTGTTTTTTTATTAGCTTTATGCCCATAGTCTACTAATAAATGTTAAAAGTTCTTCACAGGTTATCCTAACGACTTTCAAGCCGAACACCAAGCTCCTCAAAACAAAGTGCAGAAAAAATGTGTTATTGCCCCCCCCGAATAACATATCTAGATGATTGTTATTCCCACAGTGTCAATCGTTCTTATCTCTAACTTGATAAACTGCAGGTGCTTGAAATTGCTGCAGCAGCTAGAATACTGATACGCAATAAGCGTTCATGTCACATTTCTCCTGTCCGCTGTTAGACTAAATTTACTTCATAGAAAAGATGATGATAAGGAGTCTCTTTGCACAAAGGAATTAGAGCCTCCGTATGTCTTGGCAGCTGTACCATGGAAAAAGATAATACCAACAGGTGCAGAAGAGCAGAGTTCACGATATTGCTGGTTTCTCCTTTATTCCAAACAAGTAGCAAAGCAGAATAAAATACATCTTTTTCCTACAGAACCCAAGTGCGAACGGAGGTAGCAGTGAGATAGACTTAACAGTTTTTAGCTGGTCTCTTTGTCGTAGTATTTCAGACTCGTGTTTGGTTTGTGAAATGCCCTCTGGTGCAGCAATCATTTCAACTGGCAAAAAAAGCAGCGTACTATATATGATTATACTTTTCAAAATTAATTTAAATTTTTCATTGCCTGCTAATATTGCTGGAGTTTTTACTTCACTGCAGGTAAAAATAACTGCTACATGATTTGTCGACACTGGCCATAATACATCCATGATAATTAAACCAAAGAGGGGACATTAAGGGAGCTAGTGAAGTATTTTGTATAGATCCGTTTCCATATTCAGTGCTCAAAAAAGTTGGAGTCTTTATTTACTTTTAAAAAATTATTTTTATTTCTTTAAAAAATTGTTTCCTTCCCGTACTGAATGGTTTCATGGCTATATTCAGAAATCAATCATCACCGCAGGACAAAACTGTTTCCTGTTTTACAAAGCAATGAATGCAAAAATAATACTCTTCTGAGACAGTCATGGCAAACAGCAAAGCATTCCAGGAACCAGCCAGTGGTCCTGTAAATGGCTGTAGCTGTACTGAATTTCAGGCATCGTTAGTACTTCTTCTTCTTTCCAGACAGCCAAAGGGATTTGGTTCTGTTCCTATCGAAGTTTTGCTTTGATTTTAGCTGGGACGGGGTCAGACCTGATTGAGCTAATAAGCCTCAGCTTGGATTAGAAATTTCAGCGCTATTCTAAAAACCTGCTCTGGTATGAAAAAAGTGACCAAACATACACTAAGCAAGCAAGGGGGAGAATGAAAGCAGACATATTTAGAACTTTCTTTTCTGGATTTGGGCACTCCATTAGTGCCTGACTGCTGTATGCAGCTTTTTAGCTGCCTCATGTTGCAAATGAACTTGCTTTTACGTATATTCATATTTCTTAGATAAAAATGATCATGCACTAGGAAACACAGCATCTTCAATGAAAACTAGTGTTTCTGCATTTTTGATGCCACTGGTTCATGTTATAGTCTTGACAAATTCATTAACTAACTTCTCTCTCAGCTTTAAAGCATTCTTACAAAAACAAGAGGCTGAAGGCACACGCTATTGGATGTAGATTTGTGAAGCTGGCAGCTTTCTGCAGTGTTAAAGCTTACGAAAATCCAAATCCAAGCTAAAATGTATGGAATGTGAGCCTCGCCTCCAGGCTTTATCCAAAATGCACTGAAGCTAGTGAGAGTCCTTCCACTGACTTCACTCAGCTTTGGACCAAAGATGTAAAAGAGGCTTGAAATGCTTTGCTTGTGAGAGAGATTTGGTTACAAATAGAAGTTGCCCAAATCCATGACTCCTAGGGGAAGGCTGAACTACTGCAACCTCAGGGCCAGAAGGTCAAAATCACACAGAGAGGCTGCAACTATCATGATGGCAAGTCAATCCCATGGGCAGAGGAAAGGTGGGAAGGGAAGGACACCAGAGCAGCCCTGATCCACAGAAGAAGAGGAGGCCTATGAATAGCAACGCTGCAACTGGTGCATTTCCATTTTCTGGCACTGCTCCCTGGAGACCACAGTGTTTCCTCCTCCCTCACCCATGGCAGCCACTCTTTTCTTGTTGGTGGGAATGCAATTATGAATAATTTTATTTAGGTATGTCTGCGAAGAAGGTATTTCAAGTATAGCACAGAAGCAGAGCTTTTCTATCACAATAAAAAGGAAGAGCAAGAAAAATCTCCAAAATGGTTAAGCACTATAAATATTCCAGCAACCGGGGATTGCTTTAAGTATTTAAGAGGAGGGGGTGAAGCCACAGCCTAGAGGCTGCCACAAAGAGACAGAGCCGGGATTTCTGTCCCCTGATTTACTGTCTGTTTAAGCTTGTCTCAGGGCTAAGGTGTGCCCTGTGTGCTAAATAACATTTGTCCAGTAGGTTTCATTCAGCAAAGCTGTAAATTGTTTTGAGATTTTGAGGAAGCACATCACGGTAGTAACAGTAACCACCACCTTTGCTCACCAAAATGTTTTGACTATGCGTGAGAGGACACCTGAGTATGTTTCCCTGAAAGAGGGATGGAGGGTGGCCTCTCTGTTCAGATTATCTTAAACAAACCGCCCCAATGAGTGATTACATTCATTGGCACTCGCGGAAGACAGGGTGTTCCTGGGCAGAAAGTTCACTGCACAGAAGAGTCATTAGTGAGCCCTTCTGTGAATCCCTCCAAGTCTCCAGAAGGTCTGCAGCAAGAATGCATTTCTGAAGCAGCTGCTTAAAGATCTGAGGAAAACTTGGCTGGAAGAATAACCACATGATCCTCCAGTCCCTCCAGTATTTTTGGCTTTCAAACGCTAAGTCCAACGTGACATGACAGCCTTATACAATCAAGAACTCACCATTGACCAACAGAGCGATGTGGCATTGTGACGGTTAAACAGAGGAGGGGAGGGAGAGGTGCACCCATCTTTTCCTTTCTGTCTTTATTCTTATTCAAAGTTTTTTAGCCTCCAGCAGCTCAGATGGAAGTGAAAACTTCCCACAGTGACCCTGGCAGTCGAGCCGGGCAGCACACTGGCTGCGAGCAAGCTTCCCTGAGCATGTGTCACTATCGTGCGCACCTTGTGTCAAGGCAAACCCATGGGCACAGCCAGCTCTGAGCTTTCAAAAAGTTTGTATGAGTTTGTTTCACCTCTAGCTCTAGCCCTAGCCCTCCATCATCCTACTTTCCCTTTAGAAATCCCTATTGGAAAATAGCCCCTGAAAAATATAATTTGCAGGTCACAGAGCTCAACAGAGGGCTGGAAGAAACTGTCACCTTGTTGTGTGACAATTGGCTCCACTCTGCTCTTGGTCAATATCCTTATAATCTGGAGATGACACCCTATTCCCACTGTGGGACACAGGTACAAATAAGAAAGGGAAAGGAGACAAAACTGCTGGGCCTGACACTCACACTAGTGTCTCTTCTCCCTACCATAACGCAAGAGCATGATACATTTGCACATATTCTAAATCCTCTTTTCGCAGTCAAAGCAGTGTAAATGAATGCTAGGCTTGGTGGGAATAAGGACTATTATCTTCAAAGAGATAATCTAAACTTCGTGGCAATTTCGCTGGAATACAGAATTTTCTATACCCCGATACAATTTGGAAATCTCACCCTAGCAGTCATTAGAAAGTAGAAGACAACGACTAGATAATTTTGTGCATCCCAAAGTCTTTAATTTAATCATGGATCGTACTTCAGGAGACATATTATTCAAAGATATGTATGAATTGCACATCAAACTGCAGACATTTGTTTCTTTTGCTTCATACAAGATAATTGCTAGATTATGGATAATTGTTAGATAAAATAGTCTTCATTTATCAAAGTTCACAAAGTTATCTCACAGCAGAAATAGTTCTGAGTTAACTGAGCAACAAGAAATTCTAAATTGTTAACTTCCTCTGACATCCAAGTAGTCTGTGTCTTAAAGCTTAATATCAGCTATTCGAAAGTAAATCAAGTCTCTCTGATGCTCAGAGTTGTAGTGCAACTAGTTTATTGCTTAGTAAGTCCCAAAAGAGTTATGCTTATTCCATTCAACTTTTTGAAAAGTGTTCATTAAATGTGTTGCAATGAATATGTTAAACATTTTTCCTGATTCATGGGACTTTATAGCAGTCTGTGGGTAGAGGCAGAATAATCTGTTTACCCAAAAAAAAAATTAATTTCTCCTCTGTTTCCTTAAAGCCAAAACGTTAGAACTCTGGGTTGATTTCCAGAGCAGTGAATAAGCGGCTAAACAAAACCAATTCACTTGAAGAGGCCAAAAGCTGTCTATAATCTGTGAATGACTGATAAACATATGTAAAGCATTTGTAAAAGAATGCACAACTTTATTCTTTCAAAATGTAAGGAAAACTGGTAACGGCTGCTAAGCCCAAGTATTGCATTGGCTGGAACTGTTGTGAGAAGTTTCCCTTTGAAAATACAGGCACCTTTAGCTTGGAGTTATATGCCCCAAAATTATTGAGATACCTTTTGTTTAATGGACAGCTTTGCCATTTGCATTTTTTGTGATTATAAATCTGGGCCCCTTCAGAGCAAGCATCTCTGCAAACACACCTATGCAAATAATAGGTCTTGGAACAAGGGGTGCAGACACTATTTACAGAAAATGAAGCTATCTATATAGCAGGGAGCTGTGGCCCTTCAAAATGATCCAATATTCAACAAAAAAAGCAAGCCTACAATCTCCATGTAGCAAATAAGGACAAATGTAATCCTTGAAGGTGTAAGTCCAAGTAGCGGGTAGGAACTGAGATTGTTGTTTTCCCTCCATGTAAGAATTTGTTACCCACCAAGTGCTGGGTACAGTGCTGGGGCTCCTCTTTTGGAAAGGAATTTGGAAGAAGGGAGAGAGTGCAGAAGGAAACAATGAAATAATTCAAGGCCTGGAGAAATGCCTTACTGCAAGGAACACCAAAGGTATTCAATCTGTCCCATTTTTCAAAAAAAAAGATGGAGCAATTACTCAGTTACTAGGCCACCTTCACAGAGCGAAAATATCTGGTACTAAAAGGCTCTTGAACTTAGTGGACAAGGCATGACACAAACTGATGGCTGGAAACTGAAGCCAGAGAAATTCAAACAGGAAATACAGCACAATTTTTATGACCTTTTTTTTTTTTAAGTCTTCACATTGATTAACTACTGAAACAAACTACTGAGGACAGCAGCCCGGCAGTGTCTTCTAGACTAGAGTTATCACTGGGACATATGCTTAGACAAGGCACACCGCTCAGTCCAACACTTGGAAAACTGGATGAAATGTGCAAATGTGTGATAAAAATGCGAGCGTTGGAGTCGAGAGTCCCCCTCAAGCCCCAAAAGCTATGAAAGTCCAGCTGTACAAATTTTCTTTCAGTCAGTGATTTCAAAATCATTTGGGGTTAATTTTCCAGCTCAGGAAATTAATCAGTGTCAGTATCGACTGGAATTTGGTTTTTAGACCTTGGCTTTGCAGATCTTTGATAACAACCCAGGAAAACAGAAATGGTTATCACAGTAGAAAAAGTAGTCTCAAAAATCTGTACAGTAATCTGTTCCTTTTAGACCTATAAAACCTTTAGGAGGCTAAGGCGAAAAGAAGCATCTAGTTATTGTGATTTTTTGTACATTTTCATGCTTAAAAAGCAATGCTTCTGCCAGCAATTTTCATTGAACGCTGTTATTTATAGAGACACTTCAGCAATGAAATAGGAAGCTGTAATCACACTCTGCATGTTTTGGCAGCCCTTGACATGGGCAGGATGTGTGAGAGGTACTGTATTCAGGCTATGTTTTTTTTCCTTTCGTAATAATAATAAAAAAGATAATAAAAATCCGTCTTCAGAGCTTCCGTATAAAAGGGGAGAACTCATTATCTGAGAGACACACAAAATGCAAAGAGCTCGTTATGCTTTTGCAATGAAGATACCAAGTTTAGCCAGACATTGTATTTTAATTGGATCTTGCAGCAGTAAGAGCAGAAGACTCTCAAAACCAACCCTCTGTTGGTTGAGAAGGAGTGACTCTGTTCTTTCCCTTTCAGCCCCTGTAGCCAATGGGGCATCTCCAGATCTTTGCTCCTCGTGACTCCAGCCCCAGTGGAGTAGATCCCCCACTCACCCTGCGGAGAAGGAAGCTGCCAACGATGAGTGCTGGTGCCAGCAGCCTCCCCTCCCAGACCCACGCTGCTGAACCTGCCAAAATGCCTCCCAATAGGGGCTTCCAGTACTTGAGAGGGGCTTTGCTATGTGCTCCTCTCATCAACCCAACTCTTGTTCCAAACCTGAAAAACGTCGGCCCCTGCTGCTTCTCCTTGGGAAGCTGCTAAAACGGCCCCTTGTGTCTAAGGGGAGCTCAGTGGGATCCACAAGCACTAGCCTTGGACAACTGCTGTGCCAGGAAGGCAAAGTGCCTTCTCCAGGCAGGCTCCTGCCCCTCAATGCCCACGTGTGCACACATGTACTCCTGCAGCACCAGCAGGGTCTGTCCAACAGTCTTGCGGAGCATGTCACTGACTCATGCTGTCGTTTTAATTAACTGCGTGGCATAAGGGATTCTAGAAAATGAACGTAGAGTGGCTTTGCTTCCTTTTAACACTCAGAATACACGTCAAAAGCTCAGAGCAGGCTACTTTCTCACATTACTATGTGATATGCACCATAGAATAATTCATCTTGTGAGGGACCTGTGGAGGTCTTCTAGTCCCAACCCTGCCCAAACCAAGGCTAATGCCAAACTGAATCCAGGTTGCTCAGGGCCTTGTAGAGCCCAGTTTTGAATATTTCCCAGGATGGAGATTCCTCAGCCTCCCTTTGCCTGTTGCAGTTCTAACCTACTCTCAGCACGAGAAAAAATTCCATACGTACAAGCAGATTTTTTCTTACTGTAGCTTGTGTCTGTCGCCTCTTGCCCTTTACCATGCACCTCTGAGAAGAGCCAAACTCCACCTCCTCTATAACCGCCTTTCATTGTTGAAGACAACAGTAAGATCTTCTCAGAACCTTCTTTTTGCCAGGCTCTCTCAAGAGAGAGAGAGAGATCATAAACTCAGAAGCCTGTACATCACACATTCCAAATCCCTAATACCTGCGTGAGAAGTGAGCATCAACTGGCATGTGCAGCCTCAGGAAGCGAGGGCAGGGTGTTAAAATGGAGCCCTACTAGCCAGAACATGTCACCTCTGGTTGGTGTCACTAACATCTTGGGCAGCCCAGAGAAAACCTTTTAAAACTCTGTCTCAGATCTCCTACATTTAAACATTGCATCAATAAACTTTATCCCATTAGACATCTGAAATTTGTAGTGATTTGAGATTAAAATGGTCTTAAGCATCAACAGTATTGCAAATCCACCAGCAGCAACATTGTCTGTGGTCAGCAAGGCAAAGAACAAAATCTTCTGTTTTAAATTGAAAATGCATCCCAAGTACACTTACTCTGCTTGCACCAAGCATCTAAGGCAGAGAGATTGGACTGCCAGTCCAGCAGCAGCCCTGTTCCTGCCTGCTCTAAGCTCAGGGGATTTTGTACACGGTAAATGGTTTTGTGCTGTCAGAGGGTTTTGTAGGACTCAGACCCTTTTTCGCATGTGATCAGAGAAAGAAGCTACAGGAAAATGGCTTACTGGGGACAATATCAGACTGCCTGTGCTGTTATCCATGAGAAAGGAAGCATCTCCAGAAACATTTGCCCATGAATTGGAGCACAAAATCACTGCCATCATAAGAGCTACCAGATAAGGACTACCACCTGCCCAGCTAGCACCTGAAGCTAGCAAAGGAGAAATCATGAGCTGTATGACAGCCTTTGAATGGGAACTTAAAAGCAAGTTATCCCTGCAAACCTAGGAGCATAGCCACAGTGTGCTGGCTCCACCCCCAGAGCTGCCCCTCTGACCATCGTCACCAGGACCTCTGAGTCAGGCCAGGAGATGGGTAACCACAGAGGCACCTACTGCAAAACACCAGACATGTTCAGTGTCACATGTTAGCTCCTCTTCTGATAACTTCTTGGGGTATTCATATCTAAAGCATATCCTATCCATGTGCTTTAGAAAAACTCTTTGGATGAAACCTTGTTTCCCTTGAAATGAGAAGAAATTTGTCCTTACTGAAGTCAGTGACAAGTATTTCCTTCTTTGTGTCTCTGGCAAAACAGGAAAATATACCATGCGGCTTCATAGTTTCAGCCAGGCTGCAACAACTTAGTTTCATTACAGTGCCTACATGCATGCAGTTGAACTCATTTACTGTTGTTCATTATTCAGTTTGGAGCATTTAAGTTAGTGAAGCTGAAGCACGTATGTTATGACAGAGTTGGGACTTCATCCCACTGCTGAATTTTGCCGCAGCAATGCCATAAAAAATAAGATAAGAAAGAGATGTAAAAAAGTGCTATGAATGGAGTGAGAGGGAATGTACAAAACAGAGTCACTGCTGACATCCTGAGTCATAAAATCTTCAGTACACGTACAGTTTCATCAGGATCTTGGACATGTCACCTAGGATGATTTCCTTACAGAGACTTACCCAAATACACCACGTTCTAGCACTCAAACAGCCTGTATGTCCAAGACAAAAAAAGGGTCATGTAATGAAATCTGATGCACAGAAAATATTAGCAGAAAGTTGTATTCTCAGGGCATTATGATCACGCAGCCTTTTTGAAGATATCCACTCTGAAGTTATAACCTTCATATAGTTGGCACATATGGGTGCTAGAGTGTGTGTACACAACACCAAAGATGTCCCATGATGGACAAAGACAAGTGATCAAGTGATGCGCTGGAAAAATTAGAGCTTACCTGCTGAGAAATTCCTTGAAAACAGAAAAAGGAGTGTATGACAAGTGTCTCCTGATACATCAGGTTCCTGCTCAACTCCAGACCAAGTTAGGTATGATTGTATGTGAAGTTACTCTAGTTTTTTGATGACCGGTTACCATTTAGATCATCAAGAAAGAGATTTTCTGGCCTCTAGCTAAAGCATCCAGTGCTTCTGCAAAGCATCATTTGCCTGGTGAGGAGTTTCAGAGGCTTTGCTGTTCTACTAGGAGTTGAAACATCGACTGCATTTGAGTGCATCACACACAGCCAGTCTAAAAGGAAGCAAAAGCAGCTGTCATCATGGCCAAAGAGAGATATTAAAGAACTGAACTAATAAAGAGAGAATATTTGTCCTGGGCTGGAGAAATGCCAGGAGAGGGCAGGAGAAGAAACACATTACGATATCTCATACGTCACCCTGCACTGGCTGTGTTGCCCCAAATAGTAATAAAAGACAACAAAAGTAGTCCCCAAGTTGTCTGTGGCTACGTCTGTGTTAGTAAGTAATGTGGCACAATAGGAATGAATATGTAGGGTGAAGGATTGGCGCTGAGGACCCAAAGTCCACCTATACACATCTCAGAAAGTTTTAGTCTGGACTTGCCCTAGTCTTCTCATGTGGACTGAATGCTCAACAGCAGTGAGAGGACCTCTCTTGGTTTAATTTCAGCCAAAAGTAAAGTCTGCGCACTCTGAGACTGCTCCACTACATTAATCAAATCACAGCACAGGCAGGTAGTGGGGGCATTCAGTTCAGGTGTGCACTTCTGATCCACATTAAAATACCCCTCATAAGACTGGTATCAACATTTGTGGGTACTCACATAAAATGGAGGAAAGGAATATGCGTGCAAAAATTAGCACCCACATCCCAAAGAGAAAAACTATAAAGACTTACAGTTGTACAAACTTACAGTTGTAACCACCGTTTGTTAAGAAACACCTGAACAACTGTCTTCAAGGATACACCAAGGCAGAGCATCCTCTCCACCAAGGCAGATCCAGATAATACTGTCATGGATGGCATGAAAAAGTTCGCTGATTATTGGGTCTTGGGAGCTAACAAGGATGATGCACGGAAAACATCAAGGAGAAAAAGAAGAAAATTCATTTCCACACAGTGCCTAAAAAAAACCCCATTAGATTATTCATTGATATCAAAGACCATATTGTTCACCGAAATTACCCAGCTTCACTCTTCAGGAGAAAAAGGTTACAGCATTGTACACTGTTCAGGAGGGAAGGAGTGCTCCCTAACAGCCTGACAGCCCCTCTCTATGCAATGCTAGCGCATCAGGGGTCACTGAGCATACAGACATGGAGGAACAGCCCTTACATTCTTAAAGCAGATAAGAGCTTTAATTGTAAGTGGTTATGTGTATATGCTTGTTATATCTACATTTTCAAAGAAGATGCTTCTTTCAGTCTAAATTCACATTTACTTGCTTTAAACTCCTTTCATTTCCTGTTTTTCATTTTTACTCCGCTAGGAAAATTGCTCAGAGGCAAGCACAAGCACGATGCGCTAGCTGCTGCCCAAACTTACGTATGCAATGAAAAGTCTGCAGCCTAACAAAAGAGTAAATACTCAAGGGTACAAGAAACTCTCCTTTCGTTCCCATCCTCGGTTGAAGTCAGGGATATAGAAGTGTTTGCAAAAACATTTCTCTGCAAAACATGTACATTAGGTTGTAAGACTGTCATTAGGGTACACGATCGTGTTAGGGTGTGGTCTGTGAAGGAAGAACCACAGCGCTGCTGCTGAAATGCAGCAAGATTAAGGTTAAGGTACAGCTCAGTGAATCTCTTCCTAGACAGCCAAGGCCATGCTTACGGGCCAGCCACCCCAGGGTAGCTCAGAGCTACCCTGCCTTGCCCTGAGTCCCATGTTCTGCCTTCCCTGGTCTCCAAGGATTTGCAGCTCCTGAGCAGGTGATGGCAGCTTTGTTCTCCACGGCCCTTGTTGGACTCCCATGGCATGAACTTATCCAGCCACCTTTTGAACCAATGAAAATGTCAAGTATTCAAAAATTCCTGTTGCAAAGACACTACATTGCAAGTGATATTTTATTAGAAGAAGGGTTTTCCTGGACAACTGCAGACATTCTGGTTAAAACCAAACTGAAAAAGGGACCCTAAAGCATCAGAAAGACCAAGGGCTCTTTGGGAATAGAGGGGAGCTGGATTAAAGTCTCTGGTCCAAAACTAGATTTGCATCTGAGTGTCCCACTAGCCTAGCATTTTACCTGACTTTGGGTATTCTGCTGCTTCTATCTACTAATAGAAGCTGTTGGAGCTATATCAGTTTCTCAAACTTGTCAACTATACCAGTTTCTGCATATCTCTTGGGTCGGGAAAAAGGAGACTGGGCAGAGCATGTGGTCAGGGCATTCGTTTCCTGTGGGTAAGACACAGCTTGAAGTTTCTTTCTTCCCTGGAAAATCTGAAGCCACCCAAAGACGCACAGCAGAGGAGGACACAGAACCAAGAACAGTCTAGTTTGGGAGGAACCTTTGGAGATTGCCTAGTCCAGCTCCTGCTCACACCAGGCCTGGCTTCAAAGCTTGGTTAGGCAGATGATAGATCAAGGTACTATCAGCTGGTGTACCCAAAGCAGCCTAGCATTTGAGCCAGGTGCTCCCCCAGTAGGCGAACCCAACGTAAGAAGGGAACGGGGTCCCAGTAGCCAGTAGGTTATGGTTCCTGGGAGACACAGGTGTGCAGTTTGTGTCTCTTGCAGCCAAGCTTGTCAGCGCATCCACTAGGCTGTCCTTTCATAGAATCACAGAATCATAGGGTTGGAAGGGACCTCTGGAGATTATCTAGTCCAACCCCCCTGCCACAGCAGGGTCACCTACAGCAGGTTGCACAGGAACGTGTCCAGGCGGGTTTTGAATGACTCCACCACCTCTCTGGGCAGCCTCTTCCAGTGCTCTGCCACCCTCAAAGTAAAGAAGTCCCTCCTCATGTTTATGTGGAACTTCCTATGTTCAAGTTTGTGCCCATTACCTCTTATCCTGTCGCCGAGCACCACTGAAAAGAGCCTGGCCCCATCCTCCTGACACCCACCCTTAATATATAATACTTAAAAATAAATACTTAAAGTATTTATAAGTGTTGATAAGATCCCCCCTCAGCCATCTTTTTTCCAGACTGAAGAGACCCAAATCCCTCAGCCTTTCTTCATAAGAGAGGTGTTCCAGTCCCCTCATCATCTTGGTAGCTCTCTGCTGTACCCTCTCCAGCAGTTCCCTGTCCTTCTTGAACCAGGGAGCCCAGAACTGGACACAGTACTCCAGGTGCGGCCTCACCAAGGCAAAGTAGAGGGGGAGGATGACCTCCCTCGACCTGCTGGCCAGACTCTTCTTGATGCACCCCAGGATGCCATTGGCCTTCTTGGCCACAAGGGCACATTGCTGTCTCATGGTCGTCCTGTTGTCCACCAGGACTCCCAGGTCTCTTTCAGCTGAGCTGCTCTCCAGCAGGTCAGCCCCCAACCTGTACTGGTGCATGGGGTTATTCTTCCCCAGGTGCAGCACCCTACACTTGCCCTTCTTGAATTTCTTAAGGTTCCTCTTTGCCCAACTCTCCAGCCTGTCCAGGTCTCTCTGTATGGCGGCACAGCCTTCTGGTGTGTCAGCCACCCCCCCAGCTTTGTGTCATCAGCAAACTTGCTGAGGGTGCACTCTGTCCCTTCATCCAGGCCATTGCTGAATATATTGAAGAGGACTGGGCCCAGTACTGACCCCTGGGGAACACCACTCGTCACTGACCTCCAGCTAGACTCTGTGCCCCTAATCACAACCCTCTGAGCTCTGTCTTTCAACCAGACTCCTTTAGGGAGTCTTCATGTGCCTCTCATTCCCGAATTCTTTATTTCATCTAAACATCAATGGTAAATGTTTTGAAGTGTCACAATTTCTGAGGAAGAGAAGCCTAATTAGCTGTCTGGAAAAGTTTAGGCAGAACTGGGTGTCTCCCTATCAATCCATAACTTCAGTTTTCAAAGTGAACATAGGTCCTTATTTTACCAAAGCACTTCTGAAAAGTTTATCCTCCACCCCATCCCCACAAGCCACCACCTGAAACTCGACCGTAGGCTGGTCCCAGCCCACCCAGAGGGATGTTTGCTTAACACAAGTGGGTGATGCCTGCAGCAAACCGTACCAGGCGAGGGCCAGACCCTGGCGCACATGACAGCAGCGAGAGGGTTTGGCTGACGCTCGCCTCTCAGCTGACTGGCCTGACCGTTATGTAAAATTCCTCAGACGGCGATGAGGCGTTCCCGGTTAGACACAGACGGTCTGAGGACCAGCTGGATGCAAAATCCGCTGCGGGAGGAGGCAGGGATTTATGAATAGGGCCCCTCCTGCCCCATTTCCCCACCCGCCCTGATTCCCTGCTCTACCAGAGCCTCCCTCAAGCTGTCATGGGAAGAGTCATCCATGGGCAGTAAATTTGACAAGCTCCAGCTCCGATGAAAGATAGTTGTCCACTACTGGCTATAGTTACTGGCTTGCTCTTATATGCTTCTGAGCTTCTTAGTGTAATACACCAGGAAAAATAATTTCAATGGGAAATTGTATATGCAGAGTGAAACATCAGTTTATAAATTAAATCAGCCCTACTGAGCGCACTACGAAATTTTAAAGTAAATCAAGCAAGGGCATACAAGCACAAGACTGCCAATTTTGAAAAAAAAAAAAAAAAAGAATTAACAGTTACAAAAGCAAGTATAAAACACCCGCACAAAAAAACAAGGGGGTCTTGCTTGCAATGGATTGTAATAGATAGAGTTTATTGTTGAAAAAGTCAAGTCCTTTACTGAAGCTTGAGCCATGTTTGAGGGCATTTAAGGCTCTCCCAATAAGTTTTCTTCTGCCTATTAGTGAGTGAGTATGTTCAGCTGCTTCATTTCCTACAGAAGCACTGCTGAAGTGTCTCTGCCTCTGCCTCCTTTGCCAATTTTCAGGAGCTTTAGCTTTGAGGTGCACAGCTGTCTCATCCACGTACATCTCAAGGCTTATTTTTTTTTTTTCACAGTTTTTCCAGCGATACTTGAATTCAAGGCCCTGTAATTTGCCCACTGTCCTTCACAACTGCCAAGTAAAATTCTCCCTGCTACTGATGAGACAGAGCAAGAAAGTTTAACTACCTAATCAGGAAATTAGGAGATAATTAACAGAGATTTATGAAGGTGCATTGTGTCTTTGAAAAGGTAAAAGAAAACATATTGCCAGAGCTACCAAACAGGTAGAACCTATTCTTGCTTTAAACAGCCCCCTTAACCCCCTTCCTGCATACATTCCTAAATACAAATGGCAAATACCCAAAAGTGCTTTATAGTGTGAACATTAGTGAGGATAAATGATACCATTTTGACAAATATTTCTGCCCACAGGACTCTGGTTAGCTTGATTAAAACAAATTTCTAAATTACCCAGCTACCATGAGATCTCCACAGTGTTGTGAAATTTGCAGCAACTTCTATAGCATGAATTGTACTAGGAACGAAAATTAACCACTGTGGCAAAGAGCCACAATGACCAAAATTAACAGACACCATTTGTAAAGATCAATCACTAGGCATAGATATGCAAACACTAAAACGGCTCCTTCATAATCATACAATTATTGGATGATGTCTCTATAGACGAAGAAATATTGCCTCAACTACGCATATGCCTGTAGGTTATGATTAATGTCTGACATAGGATAGGCTGTAGTTTAAGAGCAGTAGTAGTTTGAGAGTAGTTTGTAGTGCTAGATCCTGAATAGTTGCAACACCTCGCCAATTTGTACTTAGTGTACCTTTTGGCATTTTTCACCTTGAACACTGCCCTGTTTCCAAGAAATGGAAAAAAATCTTAAATATTTGTGGTGCTTGTGTTATGACTTAAATATAGTTTTCACAAAGCATTTTAACCAATCCAGCTGTTCTGCTCAAAAACGAAATTATAAACTTATAAACCCACAAAGCCATAACAAAAAAAAAAAAAAGTATTTCTAGCACAAGCAATTACAAAATGCCGTGTTTCACTGCTTCTCTGAAAGAGAACCTCTTCAGAGGAAAAATCACCCATAAACGCCCTTTGGGGGTGTTCAAGGAATAGGGACTGGTGCCAAATGTCACACTTATGTTTCTGCTTTGATTTAGTTTCAAACAAACTCCCTTCCAGCAAACTTCCCGGCGCCTCCGCTGAAGCAGCTCCTGCACCGGGCAGCTGGAAGAGGCACTTTGCTGTGCTCGCCCTGCTGCTGCTCCTCGCAGAGCACAAAACACGCCCCAGCTGTGCCTTGTGCCTCGTGGGACGGCCTGCGCAGTAATTAACAAATCCACGCTAATCACAAATCCACAAATCCAAAAGAAAGTCATTTAACCATATTGGCTTTCTGCCGCTGGACTGGGAGGAAAATGTACGCTTCAAGTCCTCCTGGTCTGATGACAGGGAAAAAAATATGGGATTTTAACAAATGATCCCATGAACAATGGTAAAGAAAATACTACGCAGTCCAGTGCAAGGCCTGAGACCAGAGCAAGGCCTTGGCTTTGGGGCAGGGCCAGGGCACCCCAGCATGAGCAAGTACCTCTCCATCATATTTGGCTAAACATTTCTCAGGGGTCATTCTTTCAGTCAGGGAAAGGTGATAACGCTGCCTCTGCCCCTGCTGGAGAAGCACTCTGTGTAGGCAGCCTCTGTGAGGCTGCTGAGAACTGCGGCCCAGCTGTGGCAGTAGATGAATGAGGCACTTCCTCGTTCCCCAAATCCAAACCTCTGGTGGCTGAGCCACGACCTGCGACACCACAGCAATATGAGCAGAGAACAGTTTTGTTGGGGCTGAGGTGAACTCAATAGCTGGGAACTAGTGCAAAAAAAAAATAAATGCCCCCAGCGAAACAAACGAAAAACTCTGCTCTCTCTCCCTTTGTGTGAAGCAACCGGAGAGGTCATAGCCCAGTCTATTGGAGAAGAATAATCGATGATGTTATCAGGTCACAAGGCTCATGTTTTATTTAATTAAAACAGAAATGTAGCAGATGGATTTTGTACATTAAATTAAACTAATAATTGTAATGATACATGTAAAGGAGGTGAAGTTCTCCGCTACAAGCAGTTCGTGTCAGAGAAGAGAAATGGTTAGAGGAGACCTCAAGCATAGCACCCACAGGGTTTGCTGGTAGTTTCATAGATCAAGCAAATGCAACAATAATTAGCCCTCTCAAGAGAGTAAAAGAAGTCATGTGTTTATGCAAACGAGTAAAAGGCAATAAGCATCAAATGAGACCTCTACAGTATTGAGCCAGCTGACATTGCAAGCCTCTGCAGTGACGTATGACCATGGAAGAAGACCAGGGTATCTGCTGTCAATGGCAGGGGGAGGCTGGCAAATGGCAAGCAGACTAATAAAAATCTGTGGAGGACAGATTCCTCCATACCCTTCTCGTGTGCCACGTAGCTACTGAGAGTCTTTTACAAGACTTCAACAGCCCCTGGGTCAGGTACCTTGTGCACTTATTGAGGCTCCATTTTAAAAGCCAGCTTCTCTGAGAGACAAGTCCAAGGCCCCAGCTGAGGCTGATGCTACCAATTAGCAAAGTTCTCTTTTTGGTACTTTTTTTACTCTTTTTTATAGGCTCCTGAAATACCACAGACCTGCAGCATCAAATGCTGCAGAATGATTTCTACCAGCCTAAATATGCTCTCAACTGGTCTTATGAAGACAGCTCCAAAATAAGGTAATGCATACAAGAAAAAGTCATCAATCAACCAGAAGATGCTGCACAGATGTACCCTGCACAGAAGCAGCTTCATCCATTCATTTTCTGAACAAGAATGCAACTTTTATTTCATTCTAGGCTATCATATTTTCCTCTAAAAAGATATGCCATTTTCTGCCCTTTTTGATAGGAAAATGCTGGGTGCAATTGTATTCCTGCAGAGGTCAAAAATTTCAATATTTTCAATGAGATCACAGGTCTAGGGCCAGGGCTAAAGCGTGGCAATGCAAGGGGCATGAAAGCCCAAATGTTGATTTATGGCTGCGTACTGTGTTTATGTTCCACACATCACAGAGTGAATGGATGGTTTTGGCAGCACTATACAAATCTTCTAATGAATGCAGAATGTTTTCTTTCTTCTCTCAGGCAAATTAAAATATCAGTGGGTTCATTCCTTTTTTTCCTGTTTGATCTGTTCCTAGCTGGACACACAGATTTTGCAGCAGATGATGATCCTACAGTGACCACATTAAAAAAGCCAACATCTGCCAACCATTACCACATGGCAGTTTCTGAGATAATGCTCCATTTGTCCCCGCTCAGAGCAGTGACACACACAGCGTGTGCCTGTTGGAAAATAGTAGCATTATCGCACTATTCTAGCTCCTTTGACCAAAAATTGTAGGAAAGGTCATCCAACCTTTGGTACAAAGATTTCAGTCATTTTCTTCTGTAAGTAGGACAGGTTGACAGGGTTTTGTAAACCTCTTGAAGAGGAAGCTGAGTCACCACTGTGATAATATTTGCTCTGGTCTCAATTTCATATTTTTTTGCCTTTGTTTTTAATAGAATGAAATAACATGAACTGAATACAGTTGCTAACCTTCCCCTAAAAAATATATTGGCTATGTGGCTATTCTGCAAAAGTAATTTACCAAAACCCCAGCAGTTTAATCTATTCTGTGAGAAAGACAATGGCCAAATCTTAACAATCAGAACCTGAAGGCTTTCTGCTGTAACAGGATTTAGCAATAACTTTTAATTGGCAGTTCAAAGTTAATCCTCAGGGGAAAATGTGATCTGGCAAAAGCACCCAGTCACAGAAAGAAAAAAAAAAATCATTAAACTGTGGGGGTTTTTCTCAGTATTTCTGCAGCTATTGTTATTGGGAAACATTATAGAAATAATTGTTGCATTGTCTTGAACTAACAAGGCTCTTCTTACATGATACATTTTATACTTTGTACTTTTGTACTTTATTTCCTACTGATGAAAAAGCGGGCAAAAGTTTAAATTTCTCAGTACTCCTAGTAGTCTTTAGCTTTATAACACACCTTCTAAAGGGAAAGTCAGAGGCAAATCCTTTAGACTAATATTCTGCTCTTCCCTTGTCCCTTGACATCAGTTTCACGTGTCCCCAAGCCTAAATATTTCTTCTGTTTCTACTCAAACAGCATCCCCAAAGGCTTGCGGTGAGGGATCATTTCTCCCCCTAGATTTAGCTGTAGGAAAAGCCCATAACCCAGACAAATCTTCTCATTAACTCACCAGGATCTGTTCAGCTCTAAATTTCAGCAATTCTGTCATCCATGGTTTCCCTTCTTTGTTCCAGTGATGCTTAAGACTAACTAACTCATGGTGACCTGCTTAACTCGGAAGAAAGCATATGGATGCTTCAGCAGAGAACTGCTGAGGTCCAAATTAGCCTCCTACCACCATCAGATCAAAGTCTGCACCAAAAGCTAAGCTTTCGGCAACAATTCAGGAGTTGCCCTCATGAAGCTACCAAGAATTCCAATGGCAGCGTCTGAGAAGACCAACATTTTTTGTGAGCGTTCAGGTAGAAAATAAGTGTTTGTTTTCCGTCTATGACCGTATTGAGAAATAAAAAAAGATTCCTACACATTAGCTGAGCCACATCTCTTGAAATACGCAGCTCTTCAACATGCGTTTTATATGAGTAACAGATTTTATTCTCAAAAAAAATAATATGCATATTCCCTGTAAAAATTATGTAGCTACATTTAAGTGACTAATCCCCTGACCTTAAGTTTCATTGAAAACCAAATGTTCACAGCTAATTTGTAAAATCCGGAGCTCTTGTGATGTGGGACAGTTTCACCCTCTTGCTCCTGCAGCAAAAGCAGGGCTGAGCAGAACAGACCAGCCCATTGTTGGTCTGCAGACCGCTCTCTTGCTGGCAGACTACTCCAGCAAGATGATTGGAAAAATCACAACAGCTTGTTACAAATACAGCCAACATGAGTAATATCCATGAAAAAGAATGCTTCAGAAAAGTAATGGGAGTATATAGCTGCTTCATTCATTTTTTATTAAATCATTTTACTTCGGAGACGTATTCACTCTGCAACATCAATGTGTTATCTCAACACGCAGACCCAAACATACTTTCAAACCTAAAGGTTCACGTTTTGCAGACTATCTAGCCCGGAAAGTAAGCCTGAACTACATCTGTTACACATAAATAGAATAAGAGGGGGAAAAAAAAAAAACAAACGTTAAAAGTCGCAGTAGGTTTGAATTCCTAAAGAATCTACAATGTAAAGTAAGTTAAAACAATATTTTAAATATTTAATATTCTGGGAAAGGTTAATATTTGAGACAAGGTAAAGGTAAAAGGAAACGTAACAAAAAGAACCACTGAATTTTATAACACATACTCAATGTGCCTCACTGATGTTATAAAATGCTGAATGCTCCGGTACATATAAATGTTGTCCAGAGACTCTGCACTACTGCAAAGTTTGATTAACTTTTAATACATATTATCTTATAGCACATACTAAAACTCCTCCTCTCAGTATAATAGAACTGCATTCAACTATTCTAGAAAACATTTAATGTAGAAAAATTGCATTTTACCTGCTTTTTTGAAGAATTCTTGAAGCGGTTCTTTTGTTTGAAAATAAAAACCTCCAAAATGAAAAAAGAAAAAAAAAGGTGCACAGATGTTAAAAATAAAAGACTTGGTTCAGCTGAGGGAGCTGCAAGATGCCTGGTGTTTTCTGAGTAGAGAGTTTATTTAGGTAAATGACTTTGTCGCTGTGGAATTCAGCTCAGTTCTTTGTAGTAAGCATCTCTGGATGAGGAGAGAGTGACATTGCATCCTGTGCACACTCATAAATGAAGCAGGAATTCCCAGATTTACCATCATGTGATTTCAGTGAGGAACTAGCACTCCACTTACTCCCTGCACCCGTTACTCCCTGCCCAAACACAGCTCTTCCAAAGCCTGAGATGGTTGTAACAAGTGGCAAATTGAGAAAAAATACACAGACCCCAGTTAGCTTCGCTGAGCAAACGCTTCACGCTCTGCCCTGAGTTTGGGCAGGAAGCAGGAGGAGAACAGAGCAAAAGTACCATTGTTAAACCGCCACAGAAGTTATAAAAGAGCAGGTTTAACAGTTCTCACTATGAAAAACTGGTTGTATTTGAAAGCGGGGGGGGGGGGGGAATCACTTTTTCTGCCATCAGAAAGTACTAAAAGGATTATCCTGACAAACACTCATTCTCATTCTTTATATTGGAATTTCAAAGATTTACGAATTACACTGCAGTAGTCAATGCAACGTTAATTAAGCACCACACCAGTCAAACTCTTTTTGCCTGGATCAGATGGAAACAGATAAAAGATAATATGATCTACACTCCCTATACAGTATATGCCAAGTGGAGAAACAGATGCTACATTAATATGATGGCTACAAGCAGAATAACGCAAAGGAAAAGAGTACAAAATTCATTCTTCACAAAGACAATAATGCTATTGACATTTTGCCTGGAAGAGCTGCATATTATTAAGTAGTAATGGTGGTTTCTGCTAGCTGAGCCTTCCTAAAGAAGAAATTGTTCTTGAAAGATGAGTAACCCTTTTTGACCTTCTAAGACTTCAAGGCAGAGATGAACACTTCCAGCTCCCTCAGGATTATCTATAAGGTCATCAATAGTTATCTCCATTGTTCTCATTTGATGTGCACCATGGATGTACATCCACGGCCCATCTCTTCTCTCTTGCTGCTGGGGAGAGGCACTTACTGTACCAGTCTGGTGAGGAAATGCGATAAGGTGGTCCATCGTGCAGTTTCTGTTAAAATGTTCCATTTGAGCTGTTGCTGGAGGTACTTAACTGTCCAAAAGTGTGTTTTTAAGTGTTTGTTTGTGGGGTCTTTTAAGGTCATAGAGCACATGTAATGTAATGGGTGCTTTTTTATTGTAAAATAGGTTCCAGTTTAATCAGATTGTCACCTACAAAGGCAACAATAGCTTAGGCTCTAGGAAGTTATTTACACACCTGTAACTCAAGAAGTGCCTGGTCATGTTTTGTGAATGCCAATCTATTTATAACTAACCCCAGCATCACAGGACAACTATTGCCTGACTGCTCTAATATGTGCAATATGCCAGCATGAGATGGGCCTTTTTAATCACAGAAGACATAATTTCCATGAAAATATTTATTTGCAGATAGATTATAAACATGCAGGTGCCCTCCCATCCAATTTTATGGAGGCAAGTGAATCTGGTTCTCCCTTCAAAAATTATTCTGATACAAAAAAAGAATCCCTTTAGAAAGATAAATTATTCACCTCCAAATGTATAATCATTTATTTATGTTTCTATTGCTTAGATGCTTCATCCATAGCTAAGGACCCCAAAGCAGGAGATGCTGAAAAAAACACAGAAAAAGATGCAGTTTCCCTCTCTACAGATGATGTACAACACAGAAGACAGCAAACAGGATAAGGAGCGAGTAATACATCGTTGACCTGCACAGTAATTGTAGTATTTCAAGAGGGCACACATCAAAGGGATGCAGGCTCTGCATAACTCTTATGCCATAAGAGTTCATCAAACACCCATCACCTCATTTAACCTACACTGACATTAAGATCTGTGCTACATCACTGTGATAGCCATATCAACAGTGGAAGGCCAGGCAGAAATACCCAGAAGTCAAAAGAAATGTTTCCTGTGAAGTTTATATGTTAAATCGGTGACTTCATGCACTTTAGTGAAATGGGAAATCAAACTCATGCTATATATGCCTATAAACCTTTAGCTGGAGACCAAGCCATAGAAGTGAGGGCATTTCGTGGTAAATGTAGAAATAACCCAAAATCTGCATATAAATGTGTGATAATTTGGAGGCTGCTGTGCACACAGAAACTACAAGTTACTGCTGATGCCATGGACTTGCTGTGCTTTTCCAGGCTTTCCGAAGCTGAGTACATCACCAGGTTGGAAAGAGCTGTAGCATTTCCCTCCCCGGCTATAAAAAGCCTGTAAGAGTCAAGTCTACCCAGATGAGCGTACTGAAGAGATGATTAAGTGAAGTGATTCTCACCAGTCTGCAGCAGAAGAAAGTTGCCCAGCATCAAAAATTGGAGCTAAGGAATCCTTAGGGAAAACATAAAGATGAACTCAAGACACTCAGGATGCATGGGACAAATTGAATATGGGAAGCAGATAAGCACTCTATGGTAGAAAGGGGTTTCAGAAGCAGGTTAGCTGCAGATCCTGTACGAACAGCAGCTGAGCAGACCTGAAAGACTCCATGGTTCAGAAGGAGAAAATACCAGATGCACTTCACTACCCTGATTTACGTCCTGAGAAACTGGAGCTGCTGTCTGAGCAAGATGAGAAATGGCAGGAAAATAGCAGGGTTATTATTCTTTTCCTAGATCCGTGAAGCAAGGACAGTAGGAACTTCAGCAAAAGTGTACAAAAGCAGGTGGGGCTCAACTTCCAGAGCTGTAGAGCCAGCAACTGGGTCTGAGCAAAGCTGCGGCACAAGAGAAAGACGAGGTGTGGGAATGGCTTTATGGGTTATAGAGACGCAGGTGTCACCGCTGAGGCTGGAGTATAAAGGCTGAATCAATACAGTGAGTCCAGTCAGCTGTTAAAAAGTTTATTCCTAGCAAGACAATCAAAGGATGGCTGAGGGGAAGAGGTAGAGGGGAGAATGCAACCAGTAGACAGCTAGGGCAGACAGGCTTACAAATTAACATTGGAAAGCAGAAAGCAAGGTGTCAGCAAAAAGATCCAGATGAGCACTGAAAGGATGGAGCAGGCTCAGGCTGTCAAGAGTGAACGGGGCACAGAAGACCACACTCCAGCATGCATGTGGGTGATGGAGTTGGCAGAAACACTCCAAATTAATGGCAGATTGTCAGTGCTTGCAATGCCTTGAAATGCCTTTCAAGCACCAAACTGTGCTCATACCTGGGTTTATGATGTTCTCATTCCAGGAACACTCGGGGCACAGGAAGTGTGAAAGCTGGGGTTGAAATGTTGTTGGATTTGCTTATATTGCTAATAAAAATCATTTTGCTTCCCTAATTCTATTAGTAGATTCAAGAAAAAATAGCAAATTAACATCATATAATTGCACTAGAAAAAGTGGCGCATGGCGAATGCCTCAAGTCTCCAAAAAGAATGCCTTCAGCATGCCGCTGGTGTACTACATGGAACATCATACCTTGTGCTCGCAGAAGAATCTGCAATGGGAATAAAAAGACACGCAAAAAGTACTAGTAAATTATGAAATCACAGCTATAAACCTTGCACGTCACCGCAGAGAGAAAGCTGTGATGTTCCTCGGTTTGATTTAGGACTTTGCACCCACAAGCCTGAAAAGCAAAACAGGAGATAACTGAGGTCTGGACTCAAACCATTTTACCAATACTGAGTTTTGAAACTTCTCGGTTTCCATGAGTCAATACTGACCAGAGCTGGGCAGCAAACCAGGCTTGGTTCTGGTTTCATTACCTTTTTTCTTCAGAGCAAAAGCAGGGTTTCCACCACCCCCTATATAGGATTTTATGGAGAAAATTACCATGTGCTTCTGGTTTTTAAGTTAAGATGAAGAAATAAATAAATAAATAAGACAAAGACATAAAAAGATAAATAAGATCATAGCCCATGTATTCTGAACAAGTCCCCACTGTAGAGGTGGAAGAAAGACTTGTTTCTCAGTAGGGAATAATGTGCCTGCGAACAGTCTGGCTGTTGTGTGAAACTCGCGTAGCTCAGACCAACAGAGAGGGGCTTTTGCATTCCTGACAGACTTTCCAGGCAGGAGAGTGCTGCTTGCTCAACCATGGGGGGCTGGGGACGGAGCGGGGCGGTGGGGTAACCTGCTGGTGGTGCCTTCTACCCGTGGGAGGGGCAGCTGCTCCTCCACCCACTGTCTAATCCCCTCCCGCTGCGCTGCCATCGCTGTATGAAAGCTGGGTGTCTAGCCTAACCGCTCTCCTGCTCTTTTAAATAAAGATACGGACCCCTCTAATGGACAAATCATCCTAAAGTAGGGAGGGGTTCGTGATGGCAAATTTCATGTGTCTACACAAAAGCCACAGGTCTAAACTCCCACTTATATTCCCTGGAGATGAAGGGTCATTGTAGTCAGCAGAGTCTAAGAAAGGGACACCCCCACCACGGTCCACTGCAGGATGAGATTAAAAACTGTCAGGACTGTATCAACGTGGCCAGCAGGTCGAGGGAGGTCATCCTCCCCCTCTACTCTGCCTTGGTGAAGCCGCGCCTGGAGTACTGTCTCCAGTTCCGGGCCCCCCAGTTCAAGAAGGACAGGGAACTGCTGGAGAGGGTGCAGCAGAGGGCTACCAAGATGATGAGGGGACTGGAACACCTCTCTCATAAGGAAAGGCTGAAAGACATGGGTCTGTTTAGCCTGGAGAAGAGAAGACCAAGAGGGGAGCTCACCAATGCTTATCAATATCTAAAGGGCGGGTGTCAAGAGGATGAGGCCAGACTCTTCTCAGTGGTGCCCAGCAACAGGACAAAGGGCAACGGACACAAGCTGGAACACAGGAAGTTCCATCTCAACATGAGGAAAAACTTCTTTACTCTGAGGGTGGCAGAGCACTGGAACAGGCTGCCCAGAGAGGTGGTGGGGTCTCCTTCTCTGGAGACATTCAAAACCCACCTGGATGCATTCCTGTCCAACCTGCTCTAGGTGACCCTGCTCTGGCAGGGGGGGTTGGACGAGATGATCCCTGAAGGTCCCTTCCAACCCCTACAATTCTGTGATTCTGTGACTGTATTGATTAAGCCTTCGCATCCCAAAATGAGGAAAACAGACACTGAGTTCATATGTGGACGCTTTGGCCTTAGACACCTAGTTTTGGGAGGGATGAAGCCTTAGGTGACACAATTTAGCGGTTCCCCGGAGAGAGATGCCTACGTCTCCTGCACAGTGAAGGGGAAGATGGAGATGTCTTTGCAAGGGGTCTTTCTAACCAGAAACAATTTGATCCCCCTCAGGCAAGTGTCCACGTGCACCACCCTTTAGCAGCACTGCCGTTTCTCTGTGTTTCCTGGAGCTTCTCTGAGCAAATGCACACCAGGCCCAGAGAAGCCTGAGTCCAGCTGTGCCTGGGCTCTTTCCTCATCTGCCTCATCTGATTCTTTCTCCTCTAGTTACCATTTTTCTACTTGTATGCTCCTGGCTCTTCCTCTTGTTTCCTACCCCTGTGAGGGCCTATCTGCAATAGAGAGGAGATCTGGATGGCAAGTGGAGTGGAAGTGAGCAGAACTGGGGAAAACAGAGGAGCAGAAAAGTCCATTTGCTCAACACCAACCTGAAATAGCATAACTTTCTTCAGAAGGGAAAGTAGAAAGGTAAAAGATATGGGGAGTGGGAAGAAATATAGTCTATAGTTTATATCTGCAAACCATGCAGCTGTAATGAATGTGACAACTGGCTGGTTTCCTCTGCAGGAACAGTACGGCTTTCCAGCAACACTGCCCACTCAGTGGCAAGTTAATAGTTGGATGTTGATTTGCCATCTTGAATTGGCCGTCCAAGAAGCCTGTGCTGATATATGCCAGAGCTGAAGAAAACACACTCAAAAACTTAAATGAAAGATTCACTTCCTGGAGCGCACAGGAATAAACAGTTGCTCCAGGCAGGGCTGCAGCAAGGAAAACCAGAGGAAATTAATCTCTGGCAGCCAACTCCGTGATCTTTTTATTTCAGGGTGAGGCTAAGACAGTACTGGTAGTCCTGTCATTCAGTCCCCGGTCATATTAAACAAACCTACCCCATGCTTTACATGGGCTTTACTATTAGAGGTCTCCGAGTGTTTCGTATCAAGCTACAGGTTTTGTCACACTGGTCAGCCCAGCACTGAGCGTGCATCGCCAGCAGCGGGGCGGGGGGGCCTGCAAGGAAGAGCAGAGCACCCGTGAACTTTTGATCCTTGCTTGCAGCACACTGCTGGCAAGGAGACAGGCGCGCGTCCCAGCCCTCTTGTCTGTGCCTGTATCTGCTGTGAAAGGCTCCACGCACCAGGTCATGGGATGCAGTCAGGGAGGGATGCAGATAACAATGGTACCCTTTAAGCTCAGGGTCCTGAAAGGTGACATTCACTGCCTGCCTGACCCTGCTCCTGCTCCCAGCCGTAGCCCCCAGCCGTCGCAGCTGCCCCACACACGAAACGCTGACTGTCTTTGCAGGCCAGGGAGAGCTGGACATCTATACCTTGCCTCAGGGGTCCAAGGACAGGAGAGCAGCAGCCGGGTGATACATAGAGGACTACCAGGACCACTACATGACTTTCCATATAAGAAGATGCAACTACAAGAGGAAACACCCTTTTTATGCATGAGTACATACGTCAAAACAAGCATGAGACAGTACTCATTGCACAAGAGGACTTTCATGTTCAAAAGTCATCCCATATCCTTAGGGTTAATCATAACTCAGCTGAGGCAATTACAAAGATAAATCTTTATCTGTGCGGATCTCTTGTCTACATAGAGAAACAAAATCTGAGTGCCTCCAAATTCTACATCTCTCTGCAACTATGCTGGTCTCCACATCTGTTCCAGAGTAACCTCAAATGCCCCCTTTCTACTTCCCCACCGTGCACTAGTCTGGAGTGGGGTGAGAAAAACAATCACTGCAGGATAGTTATGCTGGTGTCCATGCAGAGGCAAATGTCAGTCTCAAATAGGGTTATGGAGCCATTATTTCTGTGTGCGAGGCGGAGTGGAGAATATGTCTCTAGAAGGCATGAAACTAATTTGCTTAACTGGGAAGTTTTCTGAATTTTTCATGGAAGGAGGTAATTGACTGCTATGATTCTTCAGTAAAGTTTAATAGTGGTTCACAACATTTTTTCTTCCTATCAAAGTTATATATCCCTCTCCCAATTTTTTTGCCATATATATGTATAATTAATAATAGTATATAATAATAGTTAATGATACACACATACTTCATATACGATTCTGCTAGAAAAGTTATAACGTGTTCCAGCCCCATTTCACAGAATCTGTCCTGTTAGTCTCGTTGAGCAGAAACATCTCCACCTCTCCAGGGTTTAACTCAACATTTGCCAGACTGGTGAAAAGAATTTTCTTCCCAGGCTTTTAAAGCACAGCTGGCTCCCATAAGCTCACCTACAAGAACATATCACCATAAATCCTTGTCTCCACATCAGACTTGAACAGGGGAGAAGTGTATTTCACAAGACGCTGTTTCATCGCACTTCCAAGTTTTTGTTTCTGACCTTTTACTCTCCATGGGAAAGGAGCAGTTGTGTCTTTGGGAATGGCAGAGATATTTCACATTAACATCAACAGGGTTGTTTAAAGAGGTCCAGACCCAGTAATACCCACTGGCTTTTTTCAGCTTCTCCTTTTCTATCTGCTATACTGGGGTTTTGTGCCGGACACAGACTTTGTCAGGTCTCTGTAAGAGGCAACTTATCACGGGTGACCTGAACTTTTCACCTCTTTAAGGGTCCAGTATCCTATAACAGCAAACTGCAGGATTATAATGACTGGTTAAAAATTTATTAAAAACTCTATTCACCGACGTAACTCCATCAGACCAAAAGCCATACCCAAGGGAAACCAGCTCTGCACCATCACCGTGGGCATCCTCTAGGGACCGTGGCTGACCTCACATTTCTGAGTTACATGCAAATGCTCATCTCTGATGAGCATCACACAGGGTGCTGAGGACTGCTCAGTGTTGGCAACCCAAAGTCCATCTCCATGGTAGGAAGGCATCATTCCACTTCATCACAATTCATAACTCGCCAGATGAAAGACATCCATCATGCCCAAATCCCACCCCCACATAGCACAGCCCCTTCTCAGAGCAGTCTGTCATCCCCAAGGTGGCTTTTCTGACTAGTTGATGTTTAACCCAGAGCAGATACCTTTCAACCCCTCCCAACATAGCAGTGGCGTAGTTATGACGTTACTATTAGGAGCTGCTGTCTTTAGGCAATGGACAAGCTACTGAAAACTCATTAAATGACCCCAAGATCAGCCACGTCAGTAAATGAGTGCTCATAGATGCAATTCACCTCTTTCCTAAAAGCAGCAGTAAAGCTGGATCCAGGCTCTGATGGGTAGAGGGGACGACTCCTGCAAACTCTACTGTCTCAGAGTAGTTTTGAGACCATAAAGTAACCTAAATCTCCCAGAGGTGCCACAGAGCAGTTGTTTTACTGTCTCCTGTAAGGCCCTAGCAGCAATTGTCACCACTCTGTAAGAGATGAGAAGGTGATAAGACAGTTTGTACCACTCCCAAATGGAGGAAAACAGCTTGTATAGCTATCTTTCAAATTAAACAGCTGTAAGCAAGTTCTAGCTAGGGATTTTGTCCTCCCTACTTCTGCCTTCAAAGCCTTGCAAAATGGATATCCCAAAAGCATGCTTTGAGCATGTGAGCTGTTCTGTGACCAGCTATTGCAAAGAAATATTTGCTCAAACTGTTTTCCATTAGTTGTCTCTACAGCCTCTAACTCTTACGTCTTTGGAAAACAATTCCCAGATCAAGATTAATTTGTTTATAAACTTCATATGTTTATATAATTAAATTAAGGGCAATCCTTCCCAATTCTCGTGACACAATTCTTGTGACAAGTAAGCACAGTCACCTGTTGCCTGCTCTTTCCTCTTCCCACTCAGTGCTCACCACTTTGAGGCTACTTTCATGGGCAGAGTGATCTACCGTTGAGCAGCCCAGTGAGCATCCCTGCTGTTTGTCCTTGCTCCCTTTTCAGGATGGCTGCTTTTTCTAGGTGGGATGAGCCAATTCTCTGCAGTGCGCCGCCTGGCAAGAATGAAGCCCTGGCCCCATCAAAGAAATGTGCGTAGTGCTCTTACGAGATCCCTGTTATCAATGCAGCCTATGTATTGAGATAGCTTTTCTGTACAAAGCAGGAACTTTGATCTCCTGACTCCCGGTCCTGTGCCTTAACCACAGAGGAAGCTTCAAAATGTTCCACAGGCTTCTCCTCCTGTGGTCATGCCTACACATGGGTTTCTTAACACCACTGCAAACTGCCTGGGACCAAGCAAGACCATCTTGGAAGCAAACATCAGTTGACATCCTGCAGTGTGCAGGCAGTCTTATTTGTTGAACCGACACTGAGAGGTAAACCCAGTGACTGAAGACAAAAGTGACTTCATCTGGAGCCAAGACTGTCACTTGGAGTCGTGCTTGCCTATTTTTATGAAGAGTTTATAACAAACATGCTTCTTACTCCCAGGGGCTGTGCTCCCATGACACATATATTTGTCTTCTGACAGTGCACAAAAAGGGTTAAACAGCCTACTGCCATTAAAAAGTTGCCATTTTCACAACAAACAACTTGGATTTGTGCATAACAAGCTAGAAAGACTAATTACCTGGCCACACGATGGCATTCCCACTGACGTAGCCAAGGTCCACAATGCAAAATTTGGGTCAGCTTCATCCTGGCTCTGGGACAGACCATAACTAACCTTACACTGAGCTTGATAACAACATTACTTTACCAGTAATCATTTGAGCAAGTTTGAATTGGTAAAATAAGCCTACACAGCATTTAGTTACCCATGCCATGGGGCCGTGGCATTTTTGATCCAACGGTAAAAGCCTCGAAGCTGGACTTCCAGCCCCCTGACCCGACAACGCCAGGTTACCCTAGCAAAGGAGCCGGCTAGGATACAAACATTGTGTCTGCGAACAGGATCAAGATGAAAGGCTTCCACAAGATAGAAGTACTGAGGAAAAAAAAAAAAAGAATTGCAAACAAATTGCAAACAATTCCAAAATGCCAGAGGCGCCTAGGAACCCCTGTGTTGCAGGGGCTCCCCCAGCACCACCCGCTTCACCTGATGGACGAGGGGTATCCCATGTCCACGGCTTCTGCGCCTCCCGGGAGAGCACCAGGAGGATCCGTCTGCTGGGGATGATGCTGGAGGCAGGGTCGCCTCCTCGCCCATCCCCACACGCAGCCATGTGCCCCCACTGCTTCCCCCCTGCCAGCCAGCATCCCGCCTCGACACATCCCAATCTCCAGCGGACAAAGAGGTGGCTCTCCCTGAGGCTGTGCTTTGCCAACAAGAAACATGCTCACAGCTCAGCAGGGCTTCCCTCCCTGCAGCCGTAAAAGAAGCGGCCGTGGCCAGCACACAGCTCCTGCCTCTGGGAGGGGAGCGGGCATTTTGGCAGGTATTTGCAGCCTCGGGCCTGCTAAAGGGGAACGCTAAGAAGGACTCATGGGCAGGGCTGGCTTAGCAGTGCTTTTTCCCCTGTCCCCCCCTTACTGGGCCGGTGCAATTGGTTGCGGAGCCACCTGATAAACCCGAGAAAGGAAACGATCCCGTTGAAAAACCACCGACAGCTTTCGGGCAGGGAATGAGGAGGGAGTTACTTCATCCATCCGGCCTACGGGCCTGCCCTGCCCTGCCCAGAGGGAGCAGCACCGCGGCCCAGCCCGGGCAGGGGCAGGCGGAGGGGAAACCCCTCCGTGTGGCTTCCACTAGCAGTTCACTGCGGACTGGGTGGTCCTTCAAAAAGCAAAATGCCCACGCGATGGCTGAACTCACCCGTTGCTCCCAGAGCTGCCTGAAGGATTGTCATTTACCGCCTCATCGCTCCACCTTTTACTTTCTCCCCTCGGGGCCGACGGGTGTATCCAGGGGGTTCCATTAAACAGCGCCGCTGGCAAGAGAGGGTCAGCACCCACCTCCATCTGACCTCGCTGGGAGCAGTCACGCTGTCGGGCCATCGGCCAGAAGCACCGCTGCTGCGCTGGGGTGCTGTGAGGGCTAGGCTCACCTGGGGCGGAGGGGACCGCTCGTCCCACCACACCAGGCTCAGCCAGCGCTGCGGCATTCCCCCAGCGGCCACACGGCCCTGGCTGGAGCTGCAGGAGGGCGCGAGAGGACTCTCGCGGCTCAGAATGGCAGCCTGTCTCCATCCTAAAGGATCAGCAAGCCCTGACGGGGTCAGGGAGAGCTGTACATGAAGAGGAGTTGGCATCTGGTTAAGGAAGCTGTTACTGAAGAAAAAGAAGATCCTGGTGAGCCAGTGCAGGTCCACACTGGAAAAGTGGGCAGCAGAAAAGCTTCAGTGTCTTCTCTTGTAGCAACGGATAAAAATTTCAAGGGTCTTGTCTACAATAAGTTTGGATGTCTCCAGGCAGCTTGGTTAGAACATGAGTGACAGGGTACCATGGAGAAGTTTGTTCTACTTACTAGAAATTCATTTCTGGAGAAGGTAATAGTGAATCGAGCATTGCAGGAATAACAAAGAAGCTGAGAGAACTCAAGAAAGGGGGTTGGGCAGCTGCCTGACTGCAGGTAGATCAAGCATTGCCAGATCATCACCAAGATATGGAGATCACAAGGTTTTAAAAACTCATATTGACCAAAATTCATGGTCTGCCTAGATCGGGCATTCTCGTGCTTATCTATGTCTAAGGTTAGAAAGCAGGAGGGGTAGGAGGGGGTGCCAGGCACCTCTGCTGTAAGGATACTATTTTTTCTCAACCTGCTTTGTATAACTGTGGACAACTGGCGTTTCCTCTTTTATCCCAATATTTTACATATTGAAAGATTTACCACCATGTTTTTATCCAGCTTATCTGCATTAGACATTCCCACTCTTTTTGACCTCTCCTTCCTCTCTGTTTTCTCACACTGCCAGAGATGCGCTTCCCTTTGTACTTTCTCTGGCGAGGATGCTTGTGTTTTAGGGAATACCCAGGAGTACTCCAGCCAAAGCTTTACTCATTATCAGGTTAAAACGGACTTTCTGCGTCTGGATGCCAATAAAACTCTACCGGAAGTATACTTGCCCCTTTTGTAACTACTCGTCATTGCTGAATTGTTTGGTCTGTTGTCCTCACATCCTTTTCTCTGCCAGCATTGCCTAATCAAGAAATCCTTACATTTTTTTGGCCCTGCGCACAGGTAAAGGATTACACACACTCTGGACTTCTTCAGGAAGCTGCAGGCCACAGCTTCATTTACATACATCATGGTACCTAGAAAAGCCAGTACCCACGTGTGAATTGCCAGTACAGCCCACTCTCAACACAGAAAATTTTGTCTACTACCCCTGCAGGTGGAGACCTTTGGAAAAAGCTCAAAGCCTGTCAGACGTTGCAGAAATCCTTTTCATGTGGGCCTAACCTCAGCTATGGTTGGGGGCTCTAAGTACTTACAGTACAGTCCATCGTACGACAGGTCCGTGTTATTAAGTCACTTTATTGCAGTGACTGTTCCCTGGGTTCTACCAGCCTAAATCCCTAATCTCTCCTATTGGTGTTGGCGACTTATTGTACAGTAGATCCACATCTGCAACTGAAATGGCTTTCTTTGCTCCAAAATGAAAAATTCCAAAGGCAGCTGGGCTCTGCCCAACAGGGGAAACTCCAGTCCCACCAGTGTCACAGACCGCAGCCTGGTCAGTGACTCTGCGAGGAAGCAGCGGCCCCCGGGATCACAAGAAGGAAGATACCTGATTCTCACTACAAAAAAATCCCATTTCCTTCCTGGTTTTGCCCAACCAGTTCTCCCCAGCAATCCCCTGTCCTCTGCAGGAGCACGGAAGAAGAGCAACGCACTAGGGCCAGCCCAAACCCCACCTGGCCTCCCCAGTGTTTCACACATTTGATTTCTTCCTCCTCCTATGCACAGCACTTCATATTCCATTGACTTTTGCATTGCTCAGGTCAGACAACCCGTCTCCCGTCAGCTTCATTTTGGACACGGTCCCTGTTCTCTAGCTTATCTTTAGGGGTGCTTCTAAGTCAATGTGACGAAGCTGATGAAAAACTTGAGAAGCAGCAGAACAAGGAAGGACACGTGCAAGACTCTTACTCAAAAAGCTTTTCCAGTTTAGGAGGGACCTTCACACTTTGCCTGCAGTTTTACCTCCACCTCTTTTAAGAGATCTTCTTAGTTTACTTATAAAGAAGGTTACAAAGGAAGGGAGTATCAAAAGCCATAATAAAGCAAACCTGCCTCATCTGTTAACTACTAGGTCAAAGCATTAGAATGGTTTGATAATTTGTGGTTGACAAGTCACATGTTCATGCCACAAATGTCAAGCATATCAGAACAAACGTTAGGAAAATTATCAGACGGAAACTACAGAAAGAACTTGCTCAAAACAGATCAGTATTTAAAGTTAAAGAGCATCTTTTCTTCAAAACAGTGGTGAAATACTTTACACAGAAGAATTAATTCAAAAGTCTGTCTTCCAGGAAAACTAATCACAGCTTCATCTACTTGGTCATTCTTTAATTTTTCTCCTTTTGGACCTTTGAAATGTCACCGCTGGTTTGGGAAGAAGCATTAACCGCCATGTCTTGGCCACAGGTCAAACTTTTTGTAAAGAGCGAGAAGGCAGAGCAGGCTCCTATGGCTGCAATCATCCTAATTTCGTGCATTTTGTTTTTACGCTTTCTTGCATTTGCTTTTCCTATGAGTTGCCACCGAACAGGATAACAAAGCTCAACCGACCACCAAGACGGAACCAACCGCACTGGCACTTTTTGCCCACACACGCTGATGAAGTTGTCACAGTGAAATAAGAAAGTGTACCCCTGTCTTGGACTTTTATTTTCTAGAAGTGCTGTACGCCATCCCTGTTAAGGCTTGCCACCAGGAGTGATTATACGCAATTGCCCAATGAGAATTTAATTTCTTTTCACTTAACGCTGACCCATTTGCAAAAGAGATCTTTAGACCACAACAGAGGATTTTGTATTATATCATGTGCGTGACTCCAGATCCTCCAAACAAGCTTCTCAAAATGTTTCTGCAGAAACCTTGTCCAAGCTGTGATGGCAGCGCACCACACCCAGACTCGCTGGCCAGAGCTGATCCAGGATGACCACAGTCAGGAAACAGCCGAGACAATTCCACTCTGTGTTTCTGTGGGATCTGTGCACAGTGTTACTCGCTGGCCATCAGATGACTAAACGCAAAGCTGAAGAACGGTGCCTTGCAGATACGCCATCAACATTCACATTTGGGACAAACAGGCCAATCAGCAGAATCATGTTCCAAGTATCAGGAGCATCGGTTCACAAACATTTGTGTGTCACATCCACACTTGTGCTGCTCCACTGCGGATGTGACTCCACAATTGAGTAACTTTTCCACCCACCTCACACCCTTGAACCCCAGTTGAGTAAAAGAACCACGTTGGCACGTTAACACCATAATTTTTAACTACAAGATTCAGGGGATTAACTGCGATAGGCAACATCTACAGGAAACTACGCATCTGTACATTGTCTTTAACCTAAAAAAATGAAAATATTTTATCAATGAGATCTTTGGAAGCCACTGCCTCCCTTTTTTCTAGAAGAGCGCTGCATCGTTTAGTTTTTAACATAGTCTGATGATAAAGACACTTGCAGGGGAGGCACGTACCTCTATACTGACGACGTCTTTGACTAACACAACGTTAAGGAACAAATACCATGATTATAAATGGTACAGGTCCCCTAAACTCCCCAGTGGGGCTCAACGCCCTTCTCTCCTTATTCACAGGTTATTTACCAGCCATTAGGTGGTTTTAGAGGTATCAGGAATTTACCCAGGCATCAAAGAGTAATTTCGAACATGGGAAGGGATTTTTCTCTCAGTCTTATGCAATTTCATAATGGTAAAGCTTTATAATAAATCAAACCATCATCTTTGGTTTTACAGGGAAGTGAAATGAAGAAGTGAAAGGGAGCACCAGCAACACAGTCCTCATTTGCAAGGTTGAGTACTTTTCCTTCTCAGACTAGGAATTTGCATCTAAAAGCCAGTTAAGAGCAAATCCCATTTTTTGACTACTTGAAACAATGGTTTTCCAAGAACTGGCTACTCAGAAATGCTGTAGATCAGGCCACAGGCAATGAGCATTTTGCACTGTAAAAGGGTATCTGAGATTCTTCTGTTGGGATGGGAAAGCAAAGGAGGCTTAAAAACCTTCTTTTACGCAGTTCACTAATTAACAACGTAAACTGCTTCCTGACACAAAGGATACTTCCTTTTTTGCTTTTCTTGGAAGAAAAACTCTCTACATTCTTTTTTCTTTCCTAAGCAAGTTATAAAACCTCTCCATGTTACAGTTGTTCATAGGCTCCTGAAACGGGGTTTGAAATGGTCTCAGTCCTTGGGCTTGTGGCATTTGGGCATGACTCATTCATCACATCTCCTGAAAAGCCGACTTCAGAATCCCTTTGATCAAGCTGGATGCCTACAGGGGCTCTGGTGTTACCATGGCAAGGGACACCAGACGACCACATGAGCACTTTTGTACTAGATTCTCCCCTTCTTTATCTCAGGAGAAATTCAATTCAGCAGCAAAGATAAAAGAGGTTGCTTAAGGTTTTTGGGTTTTGCATCTTTTTTAAGACTCAAAAAAGACACAGTGTTTTTCATCAGCAGAGAAAAATCGGGAGGACAGCGCACAGGCCTGACTTCTGGAATCTCCAGCAAGACAGAGGATAGGCACAGGAGCATTTACTGCAAGAGATCTTCAGCGCTAAACAGAGGCCTGTAAGGCTAAAGAATTTCAAAACTCTGATATCTTAACAACAAATAGAGAGTCTCACCACTATGTTGAAATACCAAGTATGCCTCAGGGAAACTTGTTTCATGACGACAGTTAATATTTAAATTTACAAAAGCTGGAATAGAAGTTAAATGCACATACTAAAAAAAAAAGAATCAACTCTTAATTGTAAAATGTTAAATATTCACATATAGCTAACCTAATAATTAGTGAAGAAACAGTATGACATCACTTTCTGCTGGATTTTAAAGTAAAATATTAGTGCTTTGGCGCAACTAAATCTTATTTTCCTACTTGGAAAAACCACTGCATACACCAGGTAGTAAACACGTAATACCTGCCCAAACATCATTTGACTTGGATGAGTTATTCAAACAGGCTACTCTGGATGCACAATGTCTCGTGATCAAGCCTTGTAAAACACTAATTTTCTCAGAGGCAACATGTTACACAAGCATCGTCACACTCTTCTACTCACATTCAGGTACTTGGAAGACATCTGTCACTTACACTTCCTCAAAAGCAATTTTTCTCCCCGGGTGTCCGAGAACAAATCTACCATTACTGATAACAGCAGCATTAGGAACAACTGCATAAGCAAAGCAAACCTAATCACTACCATTAATGACCTGTGCTCTGAGTTTACTACTGCTCATGCTCTGTCTAGAGCAATGCACCTCCTACATTGGTGGAGCCGCACCAGCAACGTCTGGTCAACAGCTGTAAACTGCAGAAACATTTCTTAGTACGGCTGTTGCAACGTTCATCCCATGTAAGAGCTGCATTACCATTAAAAACAACAACATACTACTACTTTCTGTGGCAGAACTTTTATTTGGAGGGAAATTATAACTTTTGCATTTACATGGCACAAAGTATATACAGTACACTTTCCATGATAGGAATTATGATGCTGTTCACAGAAAGGTATCAAATTTGAGATAAATAATGCGTAAGCTAAAATATACAAACCAGGGGTGAAGGTGAAACTATTGGCCGTTTTTATTATCTATAGAAGAATTTCAAGGAATAATGTTAATTCCATGTTCAAAAATTTTTAACAAACTTCTAGTAAAGTTAATTGAAATATTTATAATACTATTCAGTTGCTGCACAGTATTTCCAATATACAATCAAGAAGATGCACAGAACACAACACTTAATATGAAAAAAAACCTATTGCACCCACAATTTAAAGGTTTCACTGCCTTTTGGATGCTGCACTACCATATTTATATAAACATTTACAACACTTCAGTAAACACAAAGGTTCTAAATGTAGTGCAGCATTATGGGGGGCCACTTTCAGCCTTAAAATAAATGTTAAATGCCCATATACTGTGCCATTTATTCTAAGCTGATGGTTTAAGCTGTAACCCTTAACTCCTACTGTGAGTAGCAAACACACTTTCCCCATGTTCAGGAGATTACCATCCCTCTGACTACACACTCTATATTGTGAGACCTAAACTGTCCTTGGCTTCATTGTCATTTTGGCATTTTGCCTCAGTGCTTGTGACAACTATCCCTCATATTATTTTTTTTTAATGTCCCGTTAAGTAGTCCTGTGTAGAATCTGAAGCAAAAGAATCTGCATCTTCATTATCAGAATCATCACTACTGTCATCAGCGGCTGGCTCTCCCGTCAGCGCTATCCGGGCATAATCATCAGTGTCTATAGACTTGCAGAAGTGAATGGCATACTTCAGTTTTTCCTCTAGTACTTGCTTACAGGAATACCTGGGCAGCTTCAGGAGAAAGAAGCAAGTGTATGACTCCGGAAGGAAGTGGTCTGGAGGATTGTATTTGTCCAATACCTGTTGAAAACAAAAAGCGTAATATTTTTGATTCACCGTCCAAACCACAAATAAATATCAAAATTATACTTGAGGGTTTTTTTTAACAGCATGTTAGATTTGCGATTGTGATGCTGAAGTTTCTTAAAAGAACAATGAAAAGACCAAATCCATTTTCCCTACAGTAAGTAAATAAGTAAAAACAGAAATATATGAGCTGCTTTGATTATGAATATGTAGTTGGGAACAATCTAAAAAAGATTATATTACTTCAGCAAATACCAAAATATGAATTAAAGACTGGGGATTTTTTAAATTTAGCTGAAATGATTACTGAGCTGAATGAAATGCTAAATAAATGCCAGCAAAAACATTGATGACTGACAGTGGAAATCTATCAAAATCCAGAAAGCAAACGGCTGGGAAATGAAACGAATATCCACTTGCCCAAGTCAAGAGCGAAAAACATGACAGGTCTCTGCTGCACTGTCAAATCTACAATGTAATGTTAATGGTTAATGAAATCAGCCTGTTCTCTTGTTATGTCATGCTACTACTTGTCCACTACCAGCTTTTTAAAATAAAACCCCTACACCCCATCCCACACACCTTACCTGAATAACAAAGTCCCTCCCTCTGAAGTCTGCAATAGTCCTGGGCAGCCTTGTTCTGCCCCACACAAAACGCAGGAAGAGAGATCGCTCTGTATTGGAGAAGGACTCCATCACTTCCCAGAACCACTGTATCAAAGAAGCAGTTGGTTCAATGCCTTTATAAGTTGCTACAGATTTCAGAAGGTGAAGTGGAATATCCGGGCTTCCACATACCTGAAAAATAAAGTATAGTGATAGGCTACAAAAGTCTGATTAAATCAATTACAGGCGCTTTGTTCCCTCCATTCCTTTAAAATATTTAATCAGCTTTTACACTGATAAAAGGAACATTAAAATATTCACAGTGCTGTGCATCGACTCCTACCACAATAACACTAAATATACATCTACCCATCAGGGGACAATAATGAACCTTCTTTCATATTCCTGAATCACAAAGAATTAAACACTTTACTTCAGACAAATATCTGCAATTCACTTCCTAGGTCCCTGTTTTGTAGGGTTTTTTGGTTTTGTTTGTTTGTTTGTTTCTTCCAGAAATAATTCATTACATCACTGCTCAGCTATATCAGAACAGCCTTATTAATACAAAGAAGGCAATAAAACATTTTCTAGTCTTTCCTTGGACAAAATGTTTGCAATCACAGAGTGATCACTGTAGATAGTATTTAAGACGGGTTTTGGATTAGTAAAACATAAGTGAAGAATCTCACTCCAAGTTAGTCTGACAGAGGTAGCAAAGCAGAAATAGATACCATAGTTTCCAGTTCATATCCTGTAAAGAGCGAAAGTAGAGGAACGGGAACAACACGAGCCATCCCCTCACGAACTGCTGCAACTTGTTCGTCGAATTCATGAAGTCTGCAGAGACATATTTTCAGAGTTTCTGTGAATGCCATTGCTAGCAATTATTTCTAGTAATTATCATAATATCAAAGAAACTTTAACCTTTCCCCTCAAGTCTCCAGCTACGTGCCAAGGAACGTTAATAAATATTTATCACATAAGATACTTGACTTAGACCAGTTTCTACACCAATTCATATTGCACAGCAAGCTCAGTATGGAGAGGTACATCCCAGTGTTTAGGATATTTTATTTCCAGTATCATTCGTGTGCTGTGTTGTGGTAAGAACAAACCAATATCCCATTTGGAAGCAACAAAATTCTTGAGAAAAGAACGGCTGTGCTTTGAAACTCTGCCCTCAAACATTCCTAATACTAAACAGACGTTATGGTAAAAGAAAAATGGGTCTGAACTAATACATGATGTTTGAGGACAGGAGTTGTTGTATTTCACGATAGACATAGCTAAGTCTAACACTTTAATGCTTCTGCTGCCACCCATGATTTGTGTTTTGCTTCCCCCCCTCCCCCCCGTCAAATAATTTCTGAGATGTTTTACAGAGCTCTGCAGAGCAGAGATCTGCATCATTGACAAGTCCCATCCTCAGGCTCATCATCACCAAAACAAAGATGGATGTCAGGACAACCCTGGTCTTACGCATCCACTTTTTCACATGGATTCTAATCAGGTGCTAGTTTTTCTCTCAAGGGCTTCATATAATTAAAAAAATTGATACCTAATCTAAAGATTTAAATGTTTCTCCCAGAGGACTTTTAACTGTAAATGCTTTAGAATTGCTCATGTCCTTTGATGATAGACAGAACTGGCAGGAGAACAAAATCACTTCTTCAAAGGAATGTAAGATTTTATATTAACATATCATTTATCCATTCCAAATGAAATTCCCCTCTACTGTTAAAAACAGGCTTAAGTATTAATTCATAACCATTAATAGAGGAGGAAAAAAAACAACAACAAAGACTGTAATTCAAGTAGTTGTTGGCAGACACTATAACTACAAACTAATAAGTAAGTATATAGCGACGATACAGTCTTGCTCAAGCACTCTCTGAAACAGTTAACTGTCGTGGCGAGAATACAACTATAAATAAGTTTCTCATCCAAATTATCTAAATTTCCATAATTCAATAGGCACTAAGCCCACTGCTTCACATAACAAGATGCCAACAGTTGCTTCTTAGATGTTTTACATTTTTTACATATTTTTAAAAGAAAAATCTTATTCATGTCAATAATTTGAATGACTTGTCCAACAAACCTGTAGTTTATTGCCAGCCTCACGTATTCAGCTCTATTATCCAGTGTAATATGGGTGTACTTGGAACTCAACTGAATATCTTGACCACTTGCATTAGGCACAGTGAATGGGAGACTCATAGCTTCAAACTCTTCTGAAGTAGCTTCGTTGTCTCGAATGTACATAAGCCCAGGAATAAAATCTTTATCAACCTTCAGAAAATAACAAGCCTGAGTTAAAGTCAAGTTTACTAGCACTGTAACAGTGTCTCTTGCATACCAAAAACAGTGCCTCATGTGTCATCTACCAAAAGCATTGTCAAATGTCTGACCATAACCCATCTATCTGAATTTCAAAGCCACAGAATGCCTTAGTATTTCAGACAAAATGTCATTATGCTGGGATGTGGGAGGGCACATGCGTTCTAGATTTCAATTCTTTTGGGGAGCATTTGTCAATAAACTGTGTTATATAAGAAAATCAATTTAAAGCTTAAAAACATAATCACGTCTACGAAGTCCAATGCTGGTTTTGCTACAAAAGGAATCCCCTTACTGACAGGTAAATGACTCAATGCTTACTTACTGTAAAGTAAGTACATTTCTACATGACAGTATTTGAGAAGAAACTCTTCTTTGTGAGGAAGACCTAACTCTTACTCCACATTTACTGAGCTCAGTAAACAGAAATGGAAAAGTTTGTGATATTCAGTATATGGGTACAAACTATTTTCAGTGGTAGTTTGAACTAATTTTATTTTACTTCAAAAACAGTGTAGGCGCATGTACCCCATCAGTTACTGCATCGTGGCACAACAGACAGTAACAGCTGCAGGAAAGTTTACTCGAAAGTAGGAGTTCAACCACAAATATTTTTCTAGTCAAATCCATGAGAAGATTTGAGAATGCTCTAGAAATCGAACAGCTTATTTAACTACTTTTGAACAATTTAGATTTGCCATTTTAGCATTGAGTACAAGTCATCCTTATATACAGGCTCAAAATGTAACAGGCCAGTCAAAATACAAGTATATAGAAACCAGGGAATCCAACTGCTGAAGAAAAATTTATGCTAGAATCTGCTTGTCTTCTGTGAGTTATATCGTACTCAGAAACTCCCTACTTACCTCACTGAGATCGGCAATTGTTAGGTTCATTCCTGCAAGCTGTTTCCACACTGGCTCAGCCAGGTTAAGGCTCAGAGGGCTGCCAGTCCGGATAGCAATGCCTAAAAGTACACCTGTAAGTTTAAAATTAATATTTTAATTTTTTTTGTTAGATTCCCAATACTCTGGTCATGTAATGCAAGCAGCATGTCACAATGTTGCTAAGAAATTACCAAGAAAACGAAACATGTTCATATGCAAGAGTGACTTGGCAGCAGGATTTAACAGGAAACAATCTCTGTTTGCTCCAGATTCATCTCTTCCATTTGGTGTCACAATTAACAGAGGGGTCAGCCCATTCTGAAGCTCCTCGCACATTTCTGCTATTGATTCACTGTAACCTCCACCGCAATCATCCACCGATTCACCTTGGAGAAGAAAAAAGGCTCAAAATTAAATGTTCTTTCAAAAATAAATGAACCGTTGAAATAAACTGTATTTCCTTCTATGGGGATCATTGACTAAACAAGAGTTTACCAAAAGCTACTCTGTTGCATCTGTTCATATGAAAACCCTTTATGTTTTGCTCTATATTTGGAAATTTCCAGTACATTGTAAATTGTATTATTTAGAAGATCATACAACATATCACAGTGTCAAAAATACTATTTTGCCAGAGTGTAATTAACATTTTTGTGTTTTGCACTGATCAAAATAAAACAGAATAAAGGTAGGAAAAGAAAGTCAAAGCAATGCGATTCCTAAGTGACATTTTAAAGTAGATATAAAGTATCTGTTGTATGTAAGATATATAAAATATATATCTTACATACAAGCTCTTCAATCTAAAATATTTTTCATGAAAAAGCTCAAAGTGGTATGTGAATTGTAAAAACAACCCTCCCAGTAAAATCAGCTAGCCAGGATTATTTACGAATTCAGACAGCTGAAAAACAGGTTTAGGTTTTGCAGAACGTTTGTTGTAAGCAAAAGAGCTGCCCCCAGAATTTGAGGACAATTACAGACGCATTTCCACTAACTGTGAGGGGTTTTTAATAAAATAACTTTACAAGGCTTTTTTACTTCCTAACATTTTAAGCACCTTCCTCTGCCTACACACCTACATTGTTTTCCTATCTCCCTTCCTTCCTTCAGGTCCTCCAAAAAAGTGAATCTGAAGAAAACAGTAGTGTTAAGTGCAAAATAGGTGGGGGGTAGGGGGGTGGAGAATCCTCTTACCAACAAACTTGACTTTCCAAACACGATGAGGAAGCAGAAGGCTATCAGGGCTAAAGGAACTCATCTTAGCACACATCTGTCCAAACACTGACTTTGTACCGTCAGGCCCAGCCAGTCCTCCTTTACTCCTAGAACGTTTTACCTATTGAGTAAGCACATTATAAAAATCACTGTAAGGATATATTTCCGCTGGCAACTCTGTGCAGATCAGATCTTAAGATTAACATTTGTAAAATACTAATGTGTTCAGTGCGATATTTGCAGAGGTCCACAGTGTATGTTGTATATGTGACATATACAGAGGGGGAACAAAATTTCAAATTACAGCACTACGTTATTTTTCAGTACTATCTAATATCCATCCCTAGATATCACAGACTCCTATTACATATCCCGATCCTCTCCAGGAGGATGAAGCACCTAAAATCTCAGGCTATTAGGAGCGCAGAACTATTGCGGAATCACCTGACAGTTGAGGTCAGAAAGGATGTCTGGAGGTCAACTGGGCCCACTCCCCTGCTCAAGCAGGGCCACCTAAAGCCAGCTGCTCAGGACCATGTCCAAATGGCTTTCAAGTATCTCCAAGGATAGAGACTCCACAACACCTCCGGGCAACCTGTGCCACTGCTCAGTTACACCCATAGAGAAAAAGTGTTTCCTGATGTTTCGGTTTGTGCCCACTGCCTCTGGTCCTGACACTGGGCACCACTGAGCAGAGCCTGGGTCCCTCTTCTTTGCACCCTCCCTTCAGGTATGCAAAAATATACATTAATGAGATGATGAGATGCCCTGAGCCTTCTCCAGGCTAAACAGTCCCAGCTCTTTCAACCTTTCCTCATAGAAGAGATGCTCTAGTCCCTTAATCATCTTCATGGTCCTTCACTGGACTCTCTCCAGTATGTCCACATCTTGCTTGTACTGAAGAGCGCAGAACTGGACCCAGTATTCCAGATGTGGCCTCACCAGTGCTGAGTAGAGGGGAAGCATCACCTCCCTCAACCTGCTGGCAACACTCCTCCTAATGCAGCCCAGGACACTCAATAACTTTCTTCATGGCAAGGGCACATTGGTGGCCCATGTTCAACTTGGTGTCCACCAGCACACCCAGGTTCTTTTCTGAAGAAGCTGGATTGCAAGCCACTTAGTTAATGCATCCTATGTCTACACATATATTCAGTTGTCAAATCTGGGCAAGTTTTTCATACAGAGGTTGTGTTGTTGGCCAGAAAACTGAATACATGTTTTTCTAATATTCATTAATGATAATATTTAAATATGCATCTGTGATATTTACTAGTAGCCTCTAGAAATGAGTAAGCACTACCAAAATACATCTGTGTATACACACACAGAGTAATTTGTTTCTTAGGCACCTACAGAAGAAGAGTATTTTAAGATTTGATGAAGATCCATAACAAATGGCGTGCAAGGAAAATCCCACATATTTTGCTGCAAGAGATGCACACAAAGTGGATAAGAATACAAAAAGCATTTCACCAGTATAGAGAAGAAAGAAATAGAAAGCAAACAGTTGGCTGGAGAAATGGAAGATTTGCCCCCCGGCCCTGCCTTGGTGTTCTGCAGTTTACATTCTCAACCTGCCCTGACTGCAAAGGGACTCTACAGTGCATGTAGCTCACCAATATCCATGAGACACTTCATTCAGAAATAACCCAGACTCATCTCATTTGGTCCCACTCCAGGGTACAGTACATCTCAAAATCCAATTGTTCAGATGCTGCATACTGCTGATACTTTGAATAAAACATCCATCAGATTTCTTTCAGGTTTTATTGAAAGGCTGACACACTCAAGTCATCCTCACATATAAGATGTTCTGTATCAACATAAGCTGGTTTTAATTCAATAGATTTCTAAGAAATTTGGATGCCCAAGAAGTTTTAAGTTGAGAAATCACCAAGTCTTCTCTTAAAAAGAGGAAAGTATGAGTAGAAGGTCTGTGAAAGCAGTAGTTAATTCAGTTTTTTCAAACCTCAGACCTAAAATACAAATTAACCAAGTGACAATACAAAGGCAAGTAATCCTGCCTGAACTGAACAGCATGGCATGTACATTTGCTATTATACGTTTAAATTAGTATTTATTTACTAGCAACACAGAATTTTCATTTAATCTGATCATTTAGATGCAAGAATGGTTACAACTTGACTTAACAAAGCAATGTAAGAACACCATGGAGGATTATTGGCATTTATGCCAGTACCTTAATATATTGCTTGCTGACAAAGACAGATGCCTGTATTAAAATTTATTAGTTTATTAGCAAAGAGTAAAACACTTCACTGAAAAATGGCAAAAATTCATACAAATACATTTAGGCCACAATCCACCATAGGTGTTTTATCTTTTTATTGTAGAGGTCTAGAGCACAGCATCTCGCTCATGTTTCCAAATCATCCCCTTTAGAGACATAATAAGTATTCTGCGAAATCTGTTTTACTGAATAGGTTGAATAGGGTCAGATATAACCCTCACTGAATACCTGCCTTATTAAACACAGATTATGCAGCATCTCAAGTTTTTAAAATACAGTTCCGGCCTTCTTGCTGGCAACTTTTTAGCATAAAACAAGTTAATATGTTGATTAGAGCCCAAGAAGGATCTTCATAAAACAGTCTACAAGCAGCAGTTGTCAGCTATCAGCGGAAAACCAGCTTTTCTTGAACTAGAGAGAAATGCAGCAGTTCAAAGGCAGCACACAGTGAAGCGTGGAAGAATCAAGTTCAAGAACTTGCCTAAGTGAGTATCACTTATTGTGAGCAGAACCACTGCAACAAAGGGGGAGAGGCACTCAAATCAATTTGTAATCTGGTTAAAGAATTTTGAAGTGATGAATACCAAAATTTAAGTTCTTTCTCTGAATCTGAAGAGCCAAACTTTACATTTGTGTCTCAAGCAGCCTGTGAGAGTACCCAATGAAATACTGGCCATCCTGTAGGCCTCTCTCTAACGCACCAGAACTCAGGAGAAGTGCAGTACATAAAGCCATGCACTCAGAGATTAATAAATAAGTTTACAAAAAGATGACAGCTTATTAGCTAGAATAAGCTAAAAAAGAAAAATATGTACTATTTACATAGAACACAGATCTATCTATGAGGAAAACACACACAATTCAAGGCTATGTCATGAAATCAGTCTCCAGAAGAGGTAGAGAAGTACCAGTGTGATAGTTACAAGAGCACAGACACAGTCTCACCTGTACCTTGGGGTTTCAGTTATCTATGCTCAAACTGAAATGCTACAGAAAAAAATACAGTATAAGATGATGAGGGGCAGAGAAAGACCGTTCTACACAAGCAGACAAGAAAAGCTTAGCCTGATCAGTGTAGGAAAATGAAGACTGTAAATGAAAGGAAAATGAAATGGGTGTTCTTTAAAAGCACATTTGATAAGGGAGAAGACAATAACCGGGATGGAGGAATGGTATTTAAACTGAAGTATAACACTCACAAAGGAACAAATCATTCATTCATTGGTATGCTGTGCCTACTTTAAGATCAGATAATTTTTAATCATCATGCTAGTGAGATTTCTGTAATCCACATTTGATAAGGAGGCCTAGTGAGAAGGAAGAAGCTATTCTTAAAGTGGTATTTCATATATCCATAAACGTGACATTCTTCCCATGACCGTACAGAACACTGAACCAGGAGACCCTTTGCAATATTACACTCCTGAAAGTAGACATTCTCCTTAATAAATGAAATTTGTTTCCCTTTTAAAAGGAGGAAATTCCTTTCAACTGCTGTGATAATCTCTGTCATCCAAAGGCAAGATATGATTGAATAGCATTATGAACGTGTCTGCCTATAGGTCATAGCACACTGTCCATTTGAAACCACGTGAGCTACAACAGTACTTAAATACTAGGTAAATCTGATCTGCTGGTGAGAGGCTCAGTAAGTAAACTTGAGCACTGGAGCCCTGTCTAGACATATAACTGCTAGTTCACTTTCTGTCTCAGTCTCCTATTACACCTTTCCAGAACAAGGCCCAGATGCTGTTTTGGAACATTTCACTTAATGACTATTCCCAAAAAGTAGTATGGGTAAAACTGCATCAAGGTTGGTTTCTTCTGCCTTACACAGTCCCCCAACAGTGTCTCAAACTGCCTCTGTGCATTCAAGCTTGCCCTCATGCTACACCTCAAAGCATAAAATGTCCACCCTCAGTTTTATGCCACAGAAATACCAGGCTGGCACTTGGGCAAGTTGCAGTACAGTCATCAGCACTGTATTTCCCATACCTTGAGCAAGAAAACTACATAAAACTACTGTGTCCTACTACCACAGGAAAGATCCAGGGCCCAAGTAGTATGTAAGGTGAATGTCATCTACTCTAAAGGAATCTGGTCCATGTAAAACTTGATCTCAGGACAAAGGAGCGGTGTTTGGTTTGCTTTTGCACCGCAATTTATAGCTGTTATGTCCAGTTCTGGTACTTCCAAAGAAACCACTGAGCAACAAGGCAGATGAGGAAATATTTTAAAAAACAAGTCAGCATCTGCAAAACAACTTTAAATTAACAACTCATCTGTTCATTTTATACAAAGGAAGATTAAGTGAATCGACTGCACCATATAAATACATAAACTGTAAGAAGAGTCTTCTGAAAGCAAAGGGATCTTAAAGCCCAGCTACAGTTAAACTCACAACAGCAAATAAGATTAAAATTCTTAACATTGACAAATTAGCTGTCTGAGACTATGTAAAGCCACTTTGAATATTCAATTAAATATTATAAAGGACTAAACAGTTTAAGAATCTGCATTTTCATTCTTTGCAAAAGCTAACTCAAAAAATCGTGACCCATAATTGGTACTGTGTAATCAGGCCAAGATTATGAACATGGCCTTTTTTAGCCCTCACTTGGCTAAATCTAGGACAGGCTTGTGTTACAGCAATATTTCATTTCCTCCAGAGGCTATGAAGAAGGAAGTCCTGCAACTACCAGTTCTTTTCTAGATTTCAAGACAGATTCAAGTAATGAAGTGGAATACAAAAGAAAGCCTATCTTAATTAATTAACTCAACAGTAGAAGGGGGACACTTGGAAATGAGCCCAAAACCTACTCACTAGTTTCCTGCCTTAAGTTAAATACTTGCGGTGCTTTATTGAACTTTCTGAATTCGCATACATACAAAGTAACAAGAAAATCTGTGGCACTGTGTTCAGCTTCAATTTCCCAAATAATAAACTAAACGAATGCATTTTAATAACATAACACTACCACAAGAAATTCAGTGCCCATAGAAAATGGCAAATAAGCAGGAGCAGGGTCTAGCCACAACAGGATGTACTTCTGTCCACTAAGGGAAAACTAATTAGTCAAAATTTTCATAATTTCTCCTTTCTAACCTTACAAAGAGGAGGTTTGTTTTGGTTTTTTTGTTTTGTTTGTTTTGTTTTGTTTGTTTTGTTTTGTTTTTTATATTATGAAAAGTAAGAAGAAAACCACCACTAGGGAAAGAAACGCATGAGGAAGCTGCAAGACCAGGCTTCAGTCCATTTAAGTGAACACAATGTTTTACTATCTTATGTTACAGAAATATCTATGGAAAAAAGACATATCTGGCCTAAGGCACAACATTACGTTTCTAACGTCAATGATAAGGAAAAAAGCCCTTTTGTATCAAACAGTTCTGCAATCAATATGACCACATGTGATGACCAGCAAAGGACAAGAGTATATCAGCCTGATTTTTCATTATATTCAAGGCTGCTTTTTTCTATTGCCTCTTCCCCCCACCCCCGCCCCATCATGTTCTCTGTTATGAAAGCAACAGCTGAATAATTCATGTGACCATTTGGAAAGGTAAGTAAGAATCACTACTTTCTTAAGTTATCTAATGTAGTTCTGAAAAAGCTGTCCTTTGTCAAGGAGGAAATACTTTGCTCATTAGAGTCTAAATCATTCACTTAATATGCCAACACTTATGTGTGTGTGTGTCCCCTGCCCCCTCCAACAACCACAGCGTGGATGAAAACACACTGAAAAGAAAATGAGCTGCCCTTGCTGCATTCACTTCTTCACTGTTTGAATTCTCTGATAAAAATTTAACTCTTCAGTACTCAGATACCAAACAGCTGAAAGATAAAGGGACTTGACAAATGCATAGCACCGAGTTAAACATACAGATACTAAAATTAAAACTTCAGATTAAGATACCTGTATTCTGTTGAGCTCTACAACTGGCCCATGCTGACGATCTCTCACCATAGTTGCTTGCACAACTTTTCTGAAAGCTGCCTCCTAAAAAAGGAAAACACAAAAAATTAAAATAGTGGCAAAACTGCAATCAAGACAGCTGCACATATTTCACAGATAAACACATACTTGGTTCAACTCGGGGGGGGAAGGAGGTGGGGGGGAGGACTCCAGTAAAACAGAGAAACCGATCCTGCAATACTATCCTTCAGCAATTTCCTTCTGAGGAATCACTAGAAAAGGTGTAACACCTATGAGAGTTTCTTTAGAAGAAACAGAAACAAGCATCAAGTACTTTTGAAATACTAAAACAAAAGCAATCGAAGACAGAGCTGTGATATGTTAGTTAAGGATCACGTTATTTCTCCTACAATTCAAGTCTGAAACAGTCGGGATACTAGAAAAGTAAAGCAGAAAGTCTCTCCTGTATCACTCAAAACGATGTCTTGAAAGGTTGTACTTCACCCAGACTCAGTTATTACTAAGCAGCCAACATGTCTCTGAGTGCAGTTATAAATTAGTTTATACCAGAATAATACATGTATACGAAGAATAATTAATGTCAGAGAAAAACAAATCAAAAAAGACAAAGATGAGATGATCTTGCTATGTAAGGCAATAAATAAACAACAAATAAGAATAAAAAGTAAACTTTTCATACAAATTCAATTATCTGAGGTACTCTCACTAAACATTTGGATCAAATCTTACACTGTCAGGTTCAAGCAAGCTTTAAAATGATTTTTAAGTCTTCAGAATATCTGAAGGTATGCCTGACAAATGCCTAGATATGAATATGGCATCTTAACTTCTGGTGTCTCTGTTGAATGTTTTTGACATAAAATATACCTGCTATCACATTTTATCTTATATATGAAGCCTTTCTGTAACTGTTCTGCAGACTCTTAAAGTAAATTATTTGAACGTGCCTCCTGCACACCCATTCCTATACTAAACATCATATACCTTACGACTCCCTATTAATTGCACTAACATGTAGAAGTGTCTTGAACAGAATAGCTAGGATTTCCCTTTCCTTTTTTCCAATTTAGGTTTTGATGAAAAACGTGTAGTCTTCTCAGAGTCTGCAAAGCTGTATTGCTCTACTACACAATTTTATTGGAGTCTAGAGAAAGAGACCTTGAGACATTACACGCTAAGGAGTCTAGTTACAGGCCATGCGTCTCATTTAAGGACACAGAAGAGCACTGCAGAGGGAAACTTAACTGCTTCTCTTTTCAAATATATCTCCCAGCAGATTTTGTCTGCTTATATAAGGTTATCATTTTTTTGTTAGACAAGTTACTATGACAGTGAGAAAATTCAGATCCAAAACTGATGATCATACTGAAGGCATATTCTGTTTTTAAAGGCTTTCCATATCTAAAGTTCTGAATAACTGTTGTAGCCTTCAAGCATTATAATTATCTAGATTTTCTCATACTTACAACTATAAAAATCCACTTTCTTTACCGATTTGAGATTGAACTCCTAGATACTCTGTCTTCACTTTTAGCCCAGTCTAAAAACAAGTTTGTACCTGCACAGAGCTTTGGATCAACTAGTATATCACCTGATGATGACAAGTGAAACACAAAAAGCAGACAATGACCATTTCATACTTATCTTACATTTTTTCCAGGATAGCATCTACTGAATACTCTAGAAGAATTCAGCTATACTACAAACTGAAGATTTACAGTGTAAAGTTATTTTTAAGATCAACACACAACAGGACTATGATGAAGAACTGAGGAAAACATAATAAAAAGAACGCATTCACAAGTAAAGAAGTTTGCGTAATCTGAATGCAAATGTTTGATATACAACTTACAGAACAAATTGAGATATATAGTTCTATTTTCTTCAGAAACTGTTTAAACAGTAAATTTCACTTACAGTAATAAATCATTCCCCTAAAAGCATTCTGATAAATACCTTTCCCTGTGATATCAGTATTCCCCGTAATGTGTCAAACCCAACTGAGGGTCCTTGGCCAGTTTCATCAAGTCTTCCTTCAAGATCAAACATTGGAATGCAAGGACAGAAGAGTTCAGAAATGTGATGCAACAGCAGAAGCCTGTTTCTCAATGAAATGATGGGAATTTCCTGCAGGTGATTATACTCCATAGGAACCTATGATAAGGCAATGATATCCAAATGTCATTTAGAATTATTATATATTTTATTTTATTAAACAGAACAACAATTTATAAGATCTGTAATGAATTCATATTAGAAATTCAGGTATTTGCTTATTCACGCTGTCAGAACTTAATTCATGGAGTTCAGTTTGTTTATAAGAGATACTAATAGTATCCATCTAAACTGAAACAAGTATTAGAAACATGACAGCTAGACTATTCTTGCTATTCCATATTTTACAATTCTCTTTATCCATAAACAGAGACATTTTACATCCTGTCACCACTACACCCAGGCATTATAGCTGAAAGATGAGAAATCAAAAAAACAATGTTCTCAATGTAAAGCAAGCAACGAATCCTTAGAATCCCTTGGAAGGCATATGATTTTCATAGCTGGAATACGGAATTAAAATTCCTGCCAATTTGCAAACTCAGTTACTATTCTGCATTGGATTAACAACTGAATGAAGAGTCATCCTCACCTCAGAAAATTGGAATCCTTCTTTGAAAATATGGAAGTAAAACAAAGGAACTGGCTCAAACCCAAAGCCAAATCAAAGCACGCTGTGCTTACGCGGGGATTTAGAAAGGAAGTACACCTACTGAAAGATCACCAATAAGCATACCAAGTATGCTTAAAATCTGAATGCAATAAGCCAAAAATATTACCTGTGTAGGCAGCTTGCCAGCGTTAGCAGGTTTACTGGTTGACCAAGCTAAAGTATGTGCTGAGCCACAGGCTACTCTGTTGATCTTTTTACCCTGAAGTGCTGCAACCAAGCGTGGTCTTTGGATGGCGTTAGTTGTTCCATCTCCAAGCTGCCCTTCATCATTATCTCCCCATGTATACACTTCCCCTAAACCAATAAAAAGAATTAATTGTTCTGAAGCTAAGATAGAAGCTTTTTACCTTTTTTTTTTTTTTTAAATTAGCATTTATAAATCATTTCACCAAATTAGGCTTTGGACTGTAATCAAGATTTCCAGGACTGATGGCCATCCTGGAATCCACTATCTAGTGCAGATAAATCTTGAGTGATATGGTTTGGCCCATGGTCTATGTCGAGTAGCTAGTATAAGATGCATTTATTTCCTCATAGTTTGTATAACTTAAAAGTTCTGTTCCAGAACAGGAGGAAGTGGTGAAGCAGAAGAATAACAACAGATACACCAGAAATAGGCAGTATTTGATAGTTTCATAGCAAAAAAAAAAAACAAACCCTGATGTTAAAAAAAAAAAAAAAAAAAGAATTAGAAAAGGCTTAACATTTTGGATGAAAGAAAAGATCCTACAATAAGTTGTATTACTAAAGAGGACATTAAAATGGGTGCTTACTGTTGCAAAATAATTGGAAAATACTTTTAAAATATCAACCTTCTTTCTAAGCATTCCTTTTCTGCAGCTATATCCTATTTCACTAACACCTATAACACACGCAGTTATTGTGCAGACTTGCTAATTAAATGTGGGAGTGAGTCTGCTACAAAGAATATTCGGTATCTCAACCTGCTCTGTGAGAACCAATATTGTTTGTGCAGTGCTCCATTTAGCAAGTTAAACACCTCAGCAGGCTCAGAAGACGCTGGGGGGGAAAAAAAAAAAGCCAAATCCATTCACTCTACTGCTTAACCAAACTGTAATTACTTTTAGAGCTCTATACTTATGTTTGACCAACAGCGTGTATGACACAAACTCTTCAGTTGGTTTTATGTGATCGTTTCAAATCAATGCCATGCTTGTTACTCAAGAAAGACGCAACATCTGCAAACAAAAAAAATATGTCCACGCACATACAGGACCAGCATTTTTAGCAAGGACAACCTACCAACAGCTGACTGAAAAATAAAGTTTCGTTTTTTTCAAATTCAGTATTGAGAACTAAGTAAATTATTTGATTTTTATACCATCTTCAGTGCAGCAAACACAGTGCAAAGACCCAGTAGCAATTGCAATGACTTTCTTTCCTTGCAGTCCCTGCACTTGTCGTGGTCTTCTAACATGGTCATCAGATCCATGGCCTAACCGATGATAGTCTCCTTTGCCCCTGCACGGAGAAGGTAAAACATTTCAAAACTGTGTTTTAATTGTGGAGAAAACAGAATGATAGACTGTGTCTGATACTTGGCCTGTAGATGTTATTTATAAACAGTCCAATTCCAAAATATTCTCCAAACATTCAACATCAATCATCCCTAGCTCATATGACATGGATGTGATTCTGCTGATACAGTAAAAAATTCTTAAACCTCTAATGTGCTGTTTCTACTCATTCTGAGTAGGTCCTTTTACCACTTTTGCAGGGGGTTGTTTGGTTTTTTTCCTCTTAAAAATACCAAGTAGTAGAAGCATTCATCTGCAAAACCAGTACGTTTACTGACCTCAGAGACTGCAACCTTGGGCAGAAGGATGCTGGAAAGGTATTCTGTTTAGGCTTTTTGAACACTTAAGTCTAGTAATTTAAACTACAAGATTTCGATTGGCAGAGGAAGATTAAACCAATGAACTAAAATTCTTGAACTACAGCCACCCCAAGCTAGACACGATTTTGATAAAATATGAAAATGTTATTTATGCCATCATCTTCCACCCTGCACAACACTCCAGGCTTATATGTCTGCTGACTTCCCTGTTAACTTCTGCATCTTGCAGTGGTTGATGCCTGGAATGACAACTCTGTGCTTAGGTCTCCAAGACAAAATACTTTGATTTTTCATTCCAATAGTACTATAAAATGTTCCCCAAAGTGGTAGATTTTATTACTAATCAAGACAGAGGAACTCAAAAAAGATTTTGACGGGGGGAGGGTAATCAAACCAGTGAAGGCAGTGCAACACTAGTACTTGTTGCAAACAAGGTTACACCTAAGACTGTCAAAATAACTGATACAAAATACTTACCACGTATATACTGCTCCAGATTTGGTAAGAGCCACAGAAAATTGTGATCCACATTCTACTTTAACCACTCCAAGGCCTGTGAGGGAATCAATCTAGGAAAATAATATCAAATTAAATTGAAGTTAATTAAGGAGACTATAGTTTCATAGACTGTGCTGTCTTAAGTAAAATATAACATGCAAGTGTGTAAGTGTCTATATGCATATTTATAAACTAAAATGTGTACGTAGATCATTTAGCAGAATTCTACTCCTTTCATCTTTCTACCATTTACTACTTAAACATTAAAAAAAAGCTCAGATTTGGCAAACTGCTGAAGATCGTCTCTAGTATGTTTTGCCAATAGTTACTCAGCAATTGCTCCTAAGTAGAAACGGAAGGCTCTGTCTCCAAATACTCAACATTAATCATCCATGGCTCGTATGACACGGGTGTGATTCTGTCAACATAGTAAAAATCTTTAAACCTCCAGTACATTCTTCTTACTTATTCTGTGTAGGTTCTTATGCCACTTTACCATCAATCCTATGGGACTGATGATTGATGAAGCATAAACAAGCTATTTTCATACTGCATTACATCATCCAATAAAAACGTGTTATTTGGGACAGGCTGGTAGACTTTGTCCTTTCGGAAAGAAAATGGGGACACCGGTAATAAAGTGCAATTCTGGACTAAGAATCTAAAATGCACTGTGCATAGGTATACACAGTGACACTCACATACATTTCTCAAACACAAACAACATTCATATTCATAACAAGTCCTGTAACTCAAATTAGATGGCCACGTGGATTTCATTTGTAACATATCAAGAAATTCCAAGTCAACCATGCATTCATATGAAAGGTTTAATTTAATATAAGATTACTTTCTAATCAATCAATACCCCTTTCTGGAATGAAGTTATGACTTCAGCCGTACTATGGAAGTTTATTAACACACAGAAACATGAAGATTTCTTGGCAAAATTTAACGTTTTGACAGGAACCAAAATTAAAATGCGAAATATTGCTGGAACCAGCAACGTTCTCTAAAGAAAAAAGCCTTCCAGTGCAACTTTAACAGCCAGCACAAAATTAAAGACTTGGTATTGTAGGCTACAAAATTCATTGTTAACAACAATCAGAAGAATCCTGATGTCCCAAGATGCATGGAAGGTTGCACATATTGACAAAGCTGTCTTCAGCATTCTCCATCAACCTCATGGCTTCTAAAACAATGAAAAAATCACATTCAAATACCTTCATTGGTACTTTACAACCATCACTGCCTCCTCTGCCAAGTTTTCCATAATCTCCATCACCCCAGGACCAGACCGTATCATCATCAGTCAGGCACAGTGTCTGTGCATCTCCGCTGCCACAGGCTATGTCAATCACACGGTAGCCCTGGAGAGCTTCCACCTGTAAAGAAATCACCCATTTTTGTCCACAGTAAAAGACTTAGTCATTTAGTTTCAGAAAACATGACAAACCCAACTCGCAGAGGTACTTCGCTGGAACTACAAGTCTGAAATACCACAGGAACAAGCAAATAAAGGGCAGAGCAAGTCATTAAAGGGCTTTGTCTGTTTCAAACCAGCAAAATGAAAACTAACTATGTATTTTAAATACTGACTTATTCTTTTTAATTGGTCAACTACGTTTTTTTGACCTATAAAGGAAAACAATTCATACAAAACACATAAGGTTACCAAAAACTATATTCTGTTTAAATAATTTCAGGCTCTCTGGGTGACTACTGCATACAGTAAGGGGAAAAAAAGGTCTTATTTTCAAATACTCTTTTACTAGTCTACAATTTTCTAGCACTTGCATCATAATCTCAATTTAATCAACATCTTTTGAAATGCTGCCATCTAGTGATCAAGTACGGGATTTGGATTCACAAAGCAAAAGGATGGTGACCCATCTATATTGCATCCTCCCCATCCTCACCCCTTCTGGAAATAGATTATAGGTAGCACAATTCATCATCCAAAGCAGCTTAGAACTCCACATAGTTCAACTCATCTACAGATTACCCAGTTTCATACTGATCAAGAACATGGAGGGGGGAAAGATGAATAAAGATGTATAGAAAAGGTGGGTAGGCCTTGTATTCTGAGAGGCAGGGCAACAAGAATATCTGCATACAGGTGACAGGTTCTCAAAGTGGACTAAGAATGTATGATACCTCATCCCACAAATTCAAGCACTGAAAAAAGTTAAGGCTTGCATGAATAGAAATATATGCACAGAGCTATGAATAAAAATGACAAACTAAAAATCAGTTTGATTCAACTAATGTAATCTTATTCTTTGCTGTATTTTCAGCAAGAGAGCACAGGTGGAAAAATTAACTCTCATTTCAAAGGCAGGGCAGTTTTCTTAGCACCACTATTCTGATTTAAAGCTCTTACAGTCTAGTTCACAACAGTACATTGGTCTGAATTACAACTCGTCAGCTAATCAGTATACTCATTCCATACTGTCCAGGCTCTCAGATTTACCACTAAAGAATCAAATGGAAACAGCTATCTTCTTCATCAATAATTGCTTAACTCTAATTTCTTTAGCAAATAGCAATTAAGTACTTCATAATTACTCAGGTTGAATTCTTATTAACTTAGTATATACTTCAGTAACATCTCAGTATTCAATCATGAGAATCAGGAGTATAATCATTACATCAGGAAAAAAAGCAGTTTGTGAGTGACTAAGTGGCTATCACTGTAATTACTGATATATTTTCCAGGAAGTAAACCATGAGGGTACCCAGTAGATAAGGAGCTCACTTCTTACTTTCAGCGCAAACTACGCCTGAGAAGGGGTGGAATTTACTTACTAGGGGGTAGGGTGTTTGATTTGGGGTTTTCTCTAAGTCTTCTCTAAAACGAATTCCTTGTAAGCTGGTTTAATGACCTCTAGCAAAGTTTTGCAGCTGCACTTTCACTTTAGTCTTCCAATCCATTCCTGTTTTCTAAAGCAACTGTCCGTTTCTTACAAGTTCATGCCACCATTTTGCCCTTTCATTCTTTATATGCAGAAATGCAAAAAAAATTACAAATGAGATAAGAACTTGACTAAGGCTGTACAGAACTCAGAAGGTTTCTTACCAGTTTAGGTTTTAGTTGGTCCTCACTATCTCCATGCCCAAGGCGCCCATATCTTCCTTTTCCCCATGTAAAAAGGTCCCCTGCAGCTGTAATACATGCGCTGTGTGCTCCCCCAGCAGCAATGTCAACGACTTCTATACCTCTCAGAGATTCAATTACACGAGGACGATCACACGGGCTGAAATGAAAATATCTGTCTTGGCAAAATTTTCAGAATAGACCATTCACATTTACCGATGTATGCAGAGAAGTTTTTAAAATGAGTACGAGGACATCTAAAAGAACTGAGTATTTGCTTTTGCTCCAGCTTAACGTCCTAAAGGTTTATGTTTAATTAGTCATTCAGAAATATTTTTAGAGGCCTACAAAAGCCAGAAGTATTTTACCATATGTTATACTACAGCATTACAGGTAAACTGAAACTGGAAAACCAGTTCCATTAAAATCTAGTCAAAGCTAAGCATCTACCCTGCAAAAATCAATCCAATTTAAGATACGCTGAATAATTCCTAGCATAAAATGTACTGTTGCCCCCCACGGACTTCAGCATCCCTTTTTCTTTTTGGATCAGAACATTGTTATCTCCAAAAAAACAGAACTTCTCCTTTAAAGTAGGCAGCAACACATGTGGAGATCAGAAGGAGAATGGCAGTTTCGCTCTCCAAAGCGCTTAGAAGTTCCACATACCTACAAGACAGATCCCAAAGGAAAGCCACTGAACTTCAGCATCCACAGATGCGTTAGAACAAAATATCTAACTACTGAAATCAGAGTAAGTGTTTATCTGAAAACTTTTTTACGGTTCTTCAATTTAAAAACATACATTTCCGTATCACTACTTAACACTGGCTTCTACATATAGGCAGTACTCATACAGCACTTCAAATACACAGCAACTATAATAAGTACCCATTAATAGTTTTTTAAAATAGCATTTCAAAGTGTTACTTACCTTCGGTTTCCATGACCAAGTTTACCGTCTTCTGCTTCACCCCAAGAATAAACTTCTCCCTCAGATGACAATGCCAAACAGTGCTTTCCTCCCGAGTTCACCGCAACTTTCTTTATAAACACATGTTGAATGGATTCCAGTAAAGTTGGAGTAGAAACTGACTCTGTTCCTCCAATTCCAAGCCTACCACCTGCTCCATATCCAGTGGCATACAGCTTTAAAGCGAAGAATAAAATTTATTTTTGTTTGCCCCTTAAAGAACATTCACTAGAGTTGTAGAGAAGAATTCTCAATGAATGTGTACTAGAATACAGTTAAAGGAAAGCCTGAAAAAAAACATTTCTTATATGCCTCTACACCCTCTTATGGAAAGTAAGAAATAGTTTGAAATATTTCACAAAAAAATGTGACAATATGGCTACATTCAAGTCAATATGAACTGTCACTGACTTAAAGGATTTAATTTTAAATCCTACAGCTGATTTTGTAAAAGTATCAAGAAACCATAGCCTTGCGTGATAACATTATAAAATTATCTATCACCTGTAGGTCTCTTTCAAGCAGCACTATTCTAGTTTTCTTTCTTCTGTGGAATATACATACCTAAACACAGTTGCTTTTTCCCCTCCCATCCCATAAATACCAGTTTAAGTACTGCTTTTCACTCTCTTTTTCTCTATCTGAAAGTAATTTCTCTCAACATAATGATGTCAAGCAATGTCATCAATCTGTCCCTTATCCTTCTGTGAATCATTAACAAGGATGATACTGACTGCTGAGGACAGAATCATTACACAGTATCTCACTAGATGAATGTCACTGTTACACAAAGCTCTAGCCAAAATTCTCAGTGACATTCTTAACAAAAAGCTGCCATCTGTATCAAAATGAAGACTTCTTCAAATTCATTATTTTTTTTCTCCTATACTTTACACTAAACTCTCTGCATGGTGCTCCCTTTCACTCAGGACTTAAGCATCTGCTCGTTAGATCCTGCAATATCTACCTTACAGACATTTAGCCAACAGTGAATAATCTCAGATTCCAATTACACCTCTCCCCTGTCAGAGAGACATGATCACCATCGGATTTTACTGTCTGTCCTGTTTTATGGGACACTGTGAGCCTATTACCTGTATTCAGCTTTGCTTTCCAACATCTGATCAGAGTTTTGAATCCAGAACTAAGACACATATCTTGTTTCATGCATTTAATGCTATAGTACAGTGAATTCCTAAGATTGCACTGGCAGAGTTGGTATAGTTCAGTTTCTTAACAAAAAAATTAACTTAAAAAAAAAGATCTGTGCTACACGCATTATTTTTTATTTAGCCAAACCCATTCTGACTTAGGATGAAATTTTTCAAGACACTCTGACAAACAATCATTTGAAAGTCACTTACTTTCCCATCAGCAGTCACTGCAAACAGAGTCTGTTCACCACCAATTAACTGCACCGGTCTGAGGGTAGCAAGAGCTTCACATGGAGTTGGGACTTTGACTTTTGCTCCTTCAATCCCACCAAGTTGTCCTCTGTGATTATGACCCCAACCATAAATAGTTCCACTGCCTCCAGCTGAAAGTGTCCAATCATCAGGTCGTCTGCAGGAAATGCAAAACAAACAAAATTTTAAAAGAGATTTTAAAAGAAGCCACAAAAAAGTGCAACTTATCATTGTACAACAATGAAGCATCACAACACCAAACCAATGACAGCTGAAAGAAATAACCTATTCATCCACTGGACAAGCTGCTCATCCTGCTCTCTCTTAAAGACATCATGGCACTCATGAAGAACATCCATATTTTCATTATCTGCCATTAATTCTCGGATTTTCTTTGCCACCTGAAAAATATTTTGGATTAAACAACATTATTCAAACTATCAGTTACTCCTGTAACAGCTGGCATATAATACTTCAAACTCAGTGAATCTTTTTAAACTAAACACTTTCATATGTTCCATGAACCATTAAAATATTCCTGCAGTACCTCATCAAGGAAAAGACGAGGTAATGGTGTCCTTTTATCAAGAGCCACTGCAACTCTGGATGCCATACAGTATCTCCTGAACCAGGCCCATTTGTGTGTCTCTGCACAGCAAGGGAGAGTGTCCAACTCTAGATCACAAGCAAGCGCCACCAGCACCTGCAGACAATCAAAAAACACTTTAGAGATGTAACAAAAACGTGTAATAAAAACTAATATGCATTTGATGTAGTTGAACAGCTCATAGACCAGTAGGGCCTGAACACAGTTCCAAAGACATGTAAAGTGCAAAGGACATCTTCATTACCCTCACTGATGGGGCAGCATCAAGCATACCCACACTATCTTACATGGTTGCGTTATCTAATTTCCTCTTCCCATCCAGAAATTTTCAACTAACTCCCTATGAAAAACACTCCTAGTTTAATTAACTTTTCTATATCAAATACCATGTGCTGAATTTTTTACCTTCCATTTCTAAACTGTCACCTTCCAGCAACTGAATCAATTTTTAATTGATTTCCAAATCAATTTTTCTGGTGTAGATTGTGAAGAATGGATTAGTAGTTCTCTGTATAAACTTTTACATATTTTAAGACTTTCTTAAGACAGATAAGTCCTCTTAGTCTAACTGTTACTACATGGGAAGATTTTTCAGCCTTTTATTCTTGTTCCTCTTCTCTGGACTTCTCAACTTGCCTGCTTTTACTTTGAAGTACAGGGTCCAAAACTGAATAGCCTTCCTTTAAGGCATTCTTACTTGTTTGAAATAGACGTAACTAAAACCTTCAGAGTATTTAAAAAAAATAAATAAAAATATACAACACTTCTATTAGGAGAACTCAGAAATGACCTATCAAAAAGTGTAGTCTACTGTACTTCCAAGACGTTTTTCTGACCTACCTACTTCTGCCTAGCTAGGTAATCCTTATTCTGTATTTGTACATTAGATTCTCTTTTTAGAAGTAGTATTCTGATTTTGTCAGAAAGTGTTTCTGATATAGGACTAGCTGAGCTTACCACGTCTCACAACAGAGTCCACAACTATACTAATGAATTCTTTATTGCTTGTAACCCATTACCTTAAAGAAAGGGCTGTGGAGCAATTGTTTGCCACCTCTCACAATGGGGTCTTCATAGTCAAACTGTCGCTGCAAAGCTTCTGGAAGACCTTTAACCAAAGCAGCTAAAGCACTCCCTGTGAAACTCTAGAGAAACCACAGAACTAGAAAGTTACTCTTACTGTATATTACACAAAGTACATTATTTAGATAACTATGACAAAGCATTAGTAACTTCCCAAACTACAGTTAGCTATATGAAGTATCATTTCCATCCATTTCCCAATACAAAAGCATTCCTATCACTTTTTGGCAATTCCAATACCACATTTATACAGTATTGGATTAGCCTTTTTTTTTTTTTTCTAAAATGGAGTACCTTTGCAGACTTGTGCAAGAAGGCACATTTCCAAGATTTGCAGATTTCCTATTTTGCTATTAACAACAAAAATGTGCATCGGGGTTATCATTTTAATGCTTCACATACATCTTAATGTGAAAAACGCAAAGAGGAGAGCACCACTGCCTTCTTACCAAAGCTCGTGTTTCTCCATCATTATCCCCTAGAATCCGGTTGATGTTAATAGACTGGCCAAACTCTGTTGTGAGCAGTTTCCGTAGTCTCTGCAAGGCCCACATTCTGTGGCCAGCAGCTAAGGAAACATTAGCACACAAAGAACATAATTACTCAAAACAATCATTTTAACTTCAAACAAATAGACTTAGTTTTAAGGCTACACCTACCTAAGGCACTCAGTTGAGCACAAGCTGCAAGAGAAGCTGCCAAGCGAGGAACTATACTCCTGTTGGAAGCAAAATTTAGGCGAAAATCCAACAAACACGTAACCAAATCCATTGAGGGACATGAAAGAATGCAACGATCTGAGAGAAGGTCTTTAGGGCCTGAGAAAAAAACAAAAAGCAAAAACAAATAAAAAAAAATGGCAGGGAAGATTTCAAATAAGAACAGACTGAAATAGGAACAGACATAGGCAGGATTTAGCTGACCAAACACAGCAGTCTAGAGTGCCAGTCTGCATCTAAGTAGCTGGTCCATTCCACCGCCCTTTGAAGGGACTGGAAGAAAGAGGTACTTTCATGACATAATTCAACTAATTCCAGAATAGATGCATTAAAAAAAAAAAAAAAAAAAAGAAAAGAATTTCAGACAAACCGTGCCTCAAAACTATCCTCTCTTCACCAATGAAGAGACAAACTAGAGTGATTCAAAATATTTGTATCTCTTCCCTACCTACAAGTGTACCTCTCAGGACTTTGCTGAAAACGTTGAAGAAGTATGAATGAAGATGTTTTCTTAGTATGAATGTAAATTAACTACTGAACTTTTGCATGGAAATATCACGCAACAAATGCAACTGTAGAAAACAGACAAGTAAAGCTACTCCCTCACCCTTCTGTAACGTCATACATGACACCTCACCTGCAGCTGGCATGATAGGGTAAACAGTGAATCGCCATCCCCAACCATTCACAGAGCCATCACTGATGAACTTCCACTTTAGTTCATCCCCTGGAATTCGCAATTCACTAGACCAATCTGACCACTCACGACCTGTTACAGTAGGTAATACAAACATATTCATCTATACTGTCTGAGCCAATACACAAGCCACTCATCAATAACAACTTCCCTCCATGATTATCTATTATAAACATCACATAAATGCCTTCAAGAAAAAGAAAAAAAGCTAGTGCGGAGCACGTGAACGCAACTATAAAGATGTTACATTAACAAAACCTAAGTCTTAAATAGTTCAGTTAGCACTGCTAACAGTTATCTTCAGTACTTTTAATACCACATTCAAAAGACAATTATGAGATTTTACTAAAATCCATTGTCCAATTTCCAAATTATCTTTTCATATTACAAAAATATACAACACAGAATCACCAAATTTTTCAGAGTTGGAAGGGACCTCTAGAGATGATCTAGTCCAACTCCCCTGCTAGAGCAGGATTGCCTAGAGCACATCACTCAGGACTGCATCCAGGCGGGTCTTGAAAGTCTCCAGAGAAGGGCACCCCACAACCTCCCTGGGCAGCCTGTTCCAGTGCTCTGTCACCCTCACCGTAAAGAAGTTTTTTCTCATATTCGTTTGGAACTTCCTATGTTCCAGCTTGTGCCCGTTACCCCTCGTCCTGTTACTGGGAACCACTGAAAAGGGTCTGGCTCCATCCTCCTTAAACCCACCCTTTAGATACTTGTAAACACACATTAAGTTAAGCTTTACAGCTTTTTCCCACCAGAAATCCAATCAGAAATATCTCAGTAATGAAACACATGTGCATCTGAAAGAGTTTGGGGAAAAACAGGTCAACAGTAAAAGCCCACATCATGACTGCCCAAAATGTTAAGCACAGGTAGTAACTACCAAGACCCTTGCACATGATGTAATCTATGGGTAAGTTCAGTGTAAAATTTGGTAAGATTAAAAATATTCCTCTAAAATCTACTGCAAATTAATGGTGTTTAAAAATTAAATCAGAGATAGTAGGATAAAAGATGTGAAGATATCACATAGTGTCACATACATATGCCAGCACAGAAAACAGGAAGAGAGAGTCTAGATATTATTTTGGGCATTCGACAGCAGAAGAGCATTTGTCTTGACTGTTTGAAAGGTCAAATTTCTTTAAGTATGACCTGGAAAAAAAAAAAGCTAACAAAAGAAGTATCTTTTTCCAATTGCGTTCCTATTTGTTAAAATATACTTTGATTATACAGAAACTCACACATGTTGGCAGGGGTGCTAAACACTTATTTTTTACACTCTAACTGCTCTTAGGAAGAGCATGACAACATGCTCTCCTGAGAGATCCTCTATATTCAAAGATGCAAGATCACTCTCACGTGTCTGTGTCTAGATCCTACATCTTTTTTTAGTTTAAAATAGAGTGTTAATTTACATAGTTTTTCCTCTTTTTTTGTTGGCATATCCCTCACAATGAGTCAGTGACAGGCAGTGGTACACTTCATTCAGCATTTAACAGCAAATCACACAAGACATTTTTGAAAAGCACTAGTTCTCATAACCTGATCGGACGGAAACAATTCTGTTGACACCATCCATTATGGTAAGTGGATCATGACGCCGCTCTGTAGAACACTGGCGATCAAATTCTACCCTCAGTCCCTCAGCACCTAAACAGCAACAAAGAGTTCACACGTTTCTACAGAGCAATCAATACCACAAACAAATGCAGTATTTTAGAAATCCACATGAAATCAAACACAATTGTTTGGAAGCCATAGGACTCACTAATAAAAGTGACTTCCTTTGGTTTAATGACATTATTTGTCTGTAATTTCTTCTCTATGAAAGGCCTGCGACGTAGCAAGACCACGTAAGTAGGGGCTAGCAGACAGAACATTCCAAACTAAAGCTGCAACAGACAAAAATGTCTATTTACAGTTAAGGCAAATAGCTCTTTGTTGCCTGTACCTTTTGAGAAGTACTAGGTAATGTACTGAAGGAAGCACTAAATGAAAAGACAGAGTTAAAACACAAAAGTATTTCCCTAACGCTCAAGACTAGAAGACAGGTGTTCAACTACTGACACTGAAAAAGACTCAGTCCTTCTCAGCTTCATAACCGAACAGAAAACAGCAATGATATACAGCTGCAGTCACAGGCAGTGAAGCCAAAAATGTGTGTTTCACAAGATCAGATGTTCGTGCAGTACGTGTTTTAAGAAATACTTTATTGTAGCGACAGGATACATAATATGGCTTTGAAAGTTCAATACACATTTTCACAAGCTAAGAAAAAAAATTACGCATGCAATCTTGAAATTAACTGAATTTTAGTAATGTAAATCTTAAGAATTCTATACCTGGTATTTTAACTGTGCCACTAGAAGATGTGTCATCAGTGTATGGATGGCTGCTTTCTACCACAACTGGTTGTGAAGACAGGCGACCACTTTGTGAATCAGTTGCCACATCTTCTAGTTCAGTAACACACAGCTCCAACAACATGTCAGCAACCTAAGAAAAGAAAAATACACACTTTATAAAAAGTTTGATTAGTCCAAGAAATCTACGCCAACTACTACTCCTTCTAAATTTAAAATAAATGAACAAATCACTTGTTTTCTGAATTCTGATTCATAAGGCATCATATTCATTCAAAAATACTCTTTTTGGTGCTGTTAAAGCTAGAAAAACTCCTAAAACTAAAAGCCAAACAACGTAAGTTTCCAGTAAGTAAATGACCACACCAAAACTGTCTTCCTTTACAGAAAAAAAACAAAACTGTAAGATCTAAACTGCAAAAAGCACAGACCAAGAGATTAATGAAGGTATAAATACTTAACCAGTATGTAATATTGCAAAACACAATGTTACTGTAAGCAGATATTCTGTAAATAATTTATGATTTGTTACAGTCTTTCATATAGCTGCTGGTATCCAAGACTGTAGCATTCATTAATTCTGTTTGTCAGTTATCCCAAAAAACCCCACATTAACGGATACTTCACAAATAGTTAGAAACCTCAATACATCAAATATAATCTTAAAAATTAAAAAGAATTACTATATTGTTAACAATGTATTAACAGCATTTTTAGCTAGCAATAATGACTGCAAACTGAGAAATAAACTCGGGCGAAAAACAAAACCAACACAGAATTTTTTTAAACTAACATTCCACAGATCCAGGAAACAGGGTTTGGTTAATTTAGCTTCATTCCAACAACCACAGCCACTCGTCCAATCCATAAATACAGTTCATTAAACTTCTATTTTAATGTTTAATTGCAGCATGACAAATAGAGGAAATAGTCTACTACTGACATTTGTAGCACATGCATGTATTCATGTAATACTTCCATTAAAATCATTATGGTTCACACGCATTTAAGTTCAACTCAAATTTTCATGTGTATTAAGTTTCTCAGTCTGTTGAACTGCAGCTCAAATACAAGAAAATATTCTAATAAGCTACTAATAAAAAGGAGATAGTTAAAATGCAACAGAAACAATATCTGACCTGTGGGTAAGCTGTGCCCATACCAGACAGCACAGCCGAAAGAACATCTCTGCCCTTTTCGCCTGCTCGGCTGGACACAGCAAGCTTCAGCAGGTCAACCATGACTCGCGTGTCGTCTGGTACTAAAAGACTAGTAAATTCATCCAAGTACTGCGGTTCTGGGCCAGACACTTTACTTTGACTTTCTACATCCTACAAAACAAATTGCAGAAATATTTAGGCAGTGAAGATGAAAGAAGTATCTCACTGAATCTGAACAACTTAACTTGTATGAAGAAGTTCAAAGGTAATTTAAAATACAATTCATAAATCTGGGATCATACGGTTCCAAAATTAACCTACTGTTACATCTATTTCTCAAGTGAAAAAGCTTTCCCAAAACCAACCTCCTTTAACTTCAGACAGAAAAAAATATAAATCCCTCTTTGGATAGATTTTAAAAATGCAGTCCTTTATAGAATAACTTTAAAAGCACACACACAAAAAGAAAAAAAGCAAAACTGCTTGATGAAAGCATGGTAAGGACTTAAGTTTTAAGGAGGGTATTGACAACATTACTTCTTTGGTTTTTGTCATGGTTTCTGCGATGATACTGGCAGCTCCAGGATCATCTGTGACTGGAATGAAAGGACGGGAAGAGGCAGCAGCAGCTGAAGGAGTTACAGCAGACGGTGTCACAGCATCTTCTGAAGAAACAACCTAGCCAAAACAAATGATAATTAACAAAAGCTGCAACAAGATACTGTAAAACCTTTAAGAGTCTAATTATTTATTAGAAGGCTCATGTTCAGAGACAGCAGAAATTTTAAAACAGCCATAAATTCAAAACCAACACATTAGCTCCCTGTATTTTTAGCTTCTATTTTATGTTCCTAGCATAACAAACCAGCCAACACCCCCCTCAATGCCAGCTGCTGCAAAAACATACCATGAAACACCAGTGCCTGCACAAAAATCTACAATGTAGAAGACAAGCCCTTCTACAATGTAGAAGGCAATGCACATCAAATTAATAGCTTGTTAAAGGAAAAGACCTCTTCAGTAGCAAGGCTTTTCTTTTTTCTGCTTCTGTTAGCTGTTGCAAATCGACACAGAGGAATTCCATTCAGGCGCTCCTGTCTACATTAGTTGATATAAATTTACAATTACATTTCGTTAAGTAATTGTCAAAGATTCTCTTAGTCTTGACTTTTTTTTTTTTTAATAAAGATCATTCCCGTAAAATGAATTTGATATGTGGTCAAATGGTTAATGTTTTCACATTAACTCTACAACACATTACAACCACATTTAAATGACACGGTATATTCTGAAAGTTCTAAACTGATTTCACATTAAAATTTAAGGTTTTCCAAATCTGACATACGTAGAGTACCCACTCCAGAAATTACAGCATGAAACAACTGCTTAATCTCTGCTATTATCAAACTAAATGAGACAGTATTTTTCAGCTTTATTGTTAAACACAGTTGGAAAATTTAATTTAACACTTCACCTCCCCTCTCCTGTCCTGCCATGGGTTTGGGCTCAGCCGCTCTTCTATATCCCCTACAAGCGTGCATTCATCTCCATTCGCGGGGCTTCCTGTAGAAGTGGCATCTGACGGCGGGGCTGGTGATGAAGAGGGACATTCTACTGGTGCAATCATACTTGCAGGCATTAATGCTCCAACAACTGCATCTCTGAAACCATTTAGGATAGATTAACATAAACATTGTTATACTCCCCTGTTGAACTTAGAAAAAATTGTATTAGCTTAATAAAATAAGAAAAGATTTCCAAGCTCTGGAATTTAGAGAGTAGTTTATCACCATTCTTCTTTGGGCCTGATGCTTAAATACAGCTCTTAAGGCCACTATTTCACATGAACTCCTCTTTATAAGTTTTAGCACAAATACTTTGTTCTCTACCAACAATAAGAAGGGCACTGTAAAGTTGTTCTCTCCACCCTGCCCCCCACTGCTTGCTCCACATCATCTATTATGATTTACTTTGACATTGCTACATAAATATTTTTTCCCCAGGCACTGGGAGCTTCTTATTGTAAAGCAAACATAACAGCATGAAGCTAACATCAACAGGAAAAGAAAATTTAAATGAAGCTTAGGTCTAAACTGAGGAGTCCAAACTAGGGAAAATAATTTATACCTGACTCAAGAGACCCTACTAATAGATGGTAAGCTATGTCAGCTTTTGCTCTGCAAAAGACAAGAATGTTTGCACGCCTACCTGGCATACATGATTTGTAATGCCATCAGTATATGAGATAATGCCTGCTGTTTGGCAACATTCCCATCAAGCGATAGGAGAATCTTAGCAAGGGAAGGGCGATTCGGCTTGGAACTGTTTACCCCACTAATTTTGTTACTGGCAGCAGAAGAATCGGCATCTGAAGGAACACCTGGAGTAAGGGGAAAAAAAGAGAAGAAAAATTACACCCGTTTTTAACGGTGTAATACATAACTGGAACTGATTTATCTGATTTCTTGTTAAGTCAGAAAGATGACTGTAAAACTAACTCTACAGTAGATTCTTAAGCTGCAGTGTCTACAGTTACAACGTTAAAGGCAATCCTGAGGCTTTGCAGCAAGGGCTTTCATAAAATAGTGTTCCACCTTGTTACTTAGTCATGAAGATTAAGGTAATACAGAAGTAAACATTTGGGCGATCAGCATCTAAAACAGGTTTTACTTACACAGAAATTTCTCAAATAGCACCAATATTTATTAGGTCCTCTTAAAAATACTAATCGAATATTCCTGATATGTAGTTCTTGCTCTTTCTTAAGTACACTGCCTTGTTCGTGAAAAAGCTTAATTAGCAAAATATTTGGCATTTTTATATTCAACACAAAACATTGCTGTTTCGCTTTCCTAATTCTTAAGTCACCTACCTTAAAATAAAAAGCAACGTTAGCATCAAGAATTCTAGCAACAGGTAACATGTAAGACAACAAATATTACAGTAGCATCCATCTACCTTTACCTCCATAAGGTCTATCCCATATCAAAACAAAGTCTTTGGGGCGTTTGATAAAGCATGTTGCATTTCAGTTTCCTGAAGAAAGCAAAAGTTCAAACTAATGCTACTTCTGAACAAGTCCTTTACAACTTCCACTTGCAGGAATGGGCTTTGTTGGGGTTTTTTTAGAGGTGTGTATGTTTTTTGTTGTTGTTTTGTGGTGTGTTTTTGAAAGACAGTTTTCTTTCTGCATTCTTCTATCACCTATTAAACCACACTGACAACTAACTCTCCAATGGTATGAGTAAAACCCACAACATAAGGCAATAAATACCAACCAAGATAAGAAGCACCTAAAGGGTCCCTCGCTGTCTGGAAAAGTACTGGTTCATGAACAGATGGTGTAGCTACATCCACAGTTGTCCATGCTACACTGTGGGAAGACCCGCAAGCAACCCGCGTGATCTTCTGGCCTTCTAAGCCTTGGACAAGAGTGGGCTTTCTATTGACTGTAGTAGTTCCATTGCCTTGCTGCCCGTGGTCATTGTCACCCCAAGCGTAAACCTGCCAATAAACACTTCCACATATTACTTTGCTTCACCGGTTTACTCATGTAATTGTTTTCTTAAAAATTCATACAGAGGAATATTAGTGATTTGTAATATTAACCTAGGACACTTTAGAGAACCTATTGCCATGACTTCCCCTCCTCCCCCATTAATTAATGCAGGCATCATCATACATTAAAAGAAAAAAAAAATCAATTAGCACTTTATCAGATGATTCATACATTATTGCCAATTCATAAATCATCAGTTGATTTATAAGTTACTCGATGTTCACAGTGAACAGTAAGTTAGAATTAGTTGCATAGTAATTACATTGGGCATCTGAATCAATACTATGATAATGACAATGCTGGATTACAGCAGAAAAATCTGTCCAAAATATGACGACTCCTTCTGCATTTCAAGAGTGAGAAGCAGAACACTGATCATGAGATAATACATAAACTAGGAAAATATTACAAAAGGTACTACGACAACAACATTTAAACTCCAATAATAATAATAATGAAAGGTAGTACATTTTAAGTTACAATCATGCTTATATTTATTCAGGGCTTTAATAAGCAAATAAATATCATTAGAAATTTGTATTCCATTTAATCAGCACCAATGCCATTACACTCTTCTTTCTCAACAGGTTAGTTTATTCCTTTCTGAATCAAGGAAAAAGGGGAAAGAAGGGTGATGCACAATGTACCTGTCCAGTGTCAGTAACCGCGAGACAATGGAGTGCGCCTACAGCCACATGCACGATCTTTTTACCCCTCAGTCCTTCCACAACTTGTGGCTTTCGTACATGTACATCTGTGCCATGGCCTAGCCTGAAGTAGTCGCCCTTACCCCTGCAAGAGATAGAAAACGTAAAATTCAAAACAATTATATTGTTTACACATTCCTCCATCAACGCAGCTTCCCAAATCAAAATACTTCATTTATCACTGGGATTAAACACAAGCACCAACTAGCAAATTCTTCAAATCTGAATTACAAAGGCCTAAAAATGAGGATAACTGCAGTTCTATGACTCCATAACTTTCCACCTCAGGATAGAACAGGCATTATGACTATTTTTTGTATGTAGTGCAACTGTGATTACATTGAATTTTCTCTGTTGCAGAAACACTGAAATTATAGATACTTACAAAACTGATGCATTTTGATAGAGTTAGACAGATTTATACTACTGAGGATAAACTTAACGATAACAGCCCCTTTGACAAGTATAGTCACGTAAAAAATACAGGGTAAATAACATGTTTTCAGAATTGAGTTCACACTGTTGCAAGCCTCAATATAGGTTCTCAAGCCTCCATAATTTAAATTCTTCTAAAATTGTTATACACAAACTGCACTAAAAACATATCATATGCAAAAGTAATGTAAACAACTTAAAATGCCTCTACAGTGTCAATAAAGAACAAAAAAAACTCCTGAGATACTTTCCACTGTGTTTTTAGTAACTGTTCACTCAGTTCTGCTGCTCACTACCAACACCACCAATTTTTCCTCAAGAGAGATGACGTTATGCTGCAGATGAATATGATATATAGTACTGTCGCCTACGTATAGGTGTAACACAGAAGTTGTGATTTTTCCCTCAAATGAGTACAAATTAAAAAGAAGATAAGAATAAAAGTTTAGAAGCAACTCAGCCATCCTGACGTGCAGACATGTACAGCTGAAACAGACCCAAAAAATCTACTTGTGGTCCTGCAATGTCGTGAAATAGCTGTAGATTTTATGACTAGATGTAACAGTGTTAAGACAAACTGTGGGAAGGAACAGACAAGAATTTTGCAGAGTTCTTAAAGACTGCCAAATTCCCTTTCCTCTTACTCTTTTTGTCACTGCAAAAAAAGAATTTAAAAGGGGCGGGGGGGAAATGAGAGGGACAAATAGTGTTTCCAGTGGCCACTCTGAGAAAATACATCTCTGCTAAAAGCTTGTCTCTCTTAAGAATAGAAGTGACTTCTAAAAACAGAAGTTTTGTGGTTTTCTCTTTGTATCATTTGATACTGATAATTGACCAATTGCTGACAAACAATAAAACAAAAATGACCATTTTAATTCTTCTTAGCTTTGACATACATCAAACCAGTCATAGTCTAATTACAGAAGGATGGGGTAAGACCCTGATCTCATTAGAGCTCTGAAGTTGATCTGCCATACAGTAAGCTCTCAAATTTTACAGAAAGGTTTAAAAACTCAGAAAAGCCAGATCTGTGCTCAAAACAAAGCAGAAGCAAGCAGACAAATTGAGGAAAAATAAAAACGGTTCCTGAATAAGTCTCAGTGATCATCTGACACCAGTTCTTGCTTTGAGGCGTCATTACTGACAGCTCAGTGGCCTTCTGAGCACCACTGAGCTCTGCAAAGACCCTGTGTTTCCAAGGAATTTCTTCCCATCTCCCCTGAACTTCAGCTTACTTCCTTACTCTGCTGCATCCTTACTCTCAGTCTCTGCTTTAGCTGCAGGCTACACACTCCAGACTCGATTCTCGGGTTCTCTTTTTCCCCACTCCACTCCAAACTCTTGAATTAACATTCCTTTACATGCTCCATTGCTCTCAAGAGAGGGAATGATCCTCCACTAATTCAGTAAGATCCAGGCATCCTACCAGAGTACAATACACAACTGAGCATGCTACAAGACACAGTGTTAGAGTAATTGAACAGATCACAGCTTGTCTCCAAGAGCTGCCAATTTAAAAGCCATGCACACAAATAAGGCACAGATGGAGTTAAGACAGTCAAACAGCAATAAATATCACACATACTTTGCAATTCTTTTATTAATACTTTATGGCAAAGGTAACATACCATGTCCATACCACTCCTGACTTGGTCAGTGCCAATGAGAACTGTGCACCACACTCAATCTGACAAACGCCTTGGCCGTTCAGTCTTTCAATGTTCTGAGGAATGTTGCATCCTTCACTACCTCCTCGGCCCAGTTTTCCAAAATCACCATCACCCCAAGAAAACACCAAACCTAACAAACACAAAGTTGCAGGTCAAACAATGATCACAGCATTCCCATGTGCTAGAAAGCTTCTGGAACAAGATATTCCCACCTTCATCTGTCAAAGCAAGAGTCTGAGCGTCTCTGCTTCCACAAGCAACTTGAATGACTCTGTGGCCAAGGAGCACTTTGACCTACAAAACAGAAAAAGTAAGTGAGACGTTTCAAAGAAAATCTGTTTTAAAACCTTACAGACATTTTCAAGCTCTTATGACTGATCATCATTGTGCCCAGCCTGAGCATGCCATTTAGCAAAGGATTATCAAGCCTTGCTCATGCAGGATCCAGCATCACTCAATGACTGTAGTAGCTTCCAGCTACGCATCAAAACAGATGCAGGACATGAATGTACAAAACAGCACTAGCCATTCCATATCACTTCCCAAGAAAGAAACTGGATCTTTTTGGCCTTTCTGAAACAGCTTGCCTGTTATTAGAGGTATGCATACCAAAACCTCATTTAGATCACTCCAAAATTATGCCTCCATACTGCTTTCATGGTTTTTGGCTTTGCTCTAGCTTAATTTTATCATCTATTAAACAAACACACATGTTCACATTCCATCAGCGCCAAGGAACATTTATTTTACCATCTTAGGCTTCAGCTGTGTGGTATTATCTCCATGTCCTAGCCTTCCATATTCTCCAAGACCCCATGTATACAGTTCACCACTAGAGGTAATGGCAGCACTGTGGGAACTGCCACAAGCAATATCACGGATGCGTTTGGTTTTCAACGCTTCTATCAATCTGGGTTTATCACAGTTCCTAGAGAAAATGAGTAAAGAATTCATGATGTTAATTATGAAAGAAGTGCACAATATACTCCAACCTTCATAATCAAAAAAATTTTGTGTAATAACTAACAGTAAGCTAAAGATAAAATACAACATAACACTATGGTTCCAAGACATATTCTTTAGTAGCACCATAAATCTAAAGTTTACACAATTTCAATGTGCTTCATGTTTTATTTAAAGAAATATTTTATGCATACACTGCAAAACTTAGGTAACAAAGCCAAAGTGATGAATCAATTAAAAAGTGAATACTAGAAAGTGAAAACTGATATTCTGTCATTGCCCAAAGTTGAGCAATTTGTTAGAAGCACAGAGCCAGACAAGTAAGATTAAGACATGACACTCCCATCCCAACTTTAGAACTGGAATTTACTGTTAGGCTTCTATAAGAGTACTGGAAACATTTAAGAATTCATATGGTTACAATACTCTCCAAATTCAGGGAAGAGTTTCAACTCAGGGTTTTCTAATGTTGACTGTGTATCAGAGCCACTATTAATATTTTATAAAATGATGCACGGCCTCTGGAAAATTTGCTCCCATGAATTGCCCAAGAGTTCCAAGTCTCACTTTTTTTATTAAAAGTGAGAAAATCATGAGGCAGTTGAACAACAAACAATAATACTGCTCTAATGTGAACTTCCCTTTTCATTGATCTGACACACATGCCCCAGTGAACATTTATTTGTTGTCGTACACTAACCATCTCAGTTGGGCACTGTAATTTTTTATGCATTCTGAGCAGGTCTTCAAAATATATCAGATTGACAAAACAAAAAAAAAAAAAGACTTCCCCATGGGTTATGTTTATCAAGGTTTTTTTCTTTTCAAAACATTGTTCTGTGGTGTATATACAGAAGAGTCCTGAGACAATTAACATTTTCCTCAAAGATGTCCTATGGAGGATGATACTATGCATTACTGAAAAGTGTAAGATATTTATTTCCGGCTAACAAGCCTGTGAACAGAAGTCTAAAGAAAAGGGTTACAAAATTCTCTGTCAAGCGTACATTATGAACTGCTACAGCCCAGGAATGTAAAACTGCTACGGTTTTACACCTTAAGGCACCTCTGTAAACCCTACCTTATAAAAGTAACCAAAAACTCTATGCCCAAAAGTGTGCATTTTCATCAGTGACATTCAAAAATACTACTAAAGACTTCATCCACTAAGTATGTTTCCAAGTATTATATTAATTGAACGCCTCCTTTTTAAATGACTGAAGACTGATACAAGTGCTGTACCATAAATTGACATACAATGCTGAAAAAAAAAAAAAAATCTTTTCACAACACAATTTTTTATTCCCATTGTATTAAAAATCCTGTCATTGTCAATAATGGTGGTCAGCTGTGTTGTAATATGCAACCCAAATGTTCTCTTACTGAAATATAGACAAATTTGGTATCCTTACATTCGACTGAAGTGACCAAGTTTTCCATCATCTCCTTCACCCCATGAAAATACCTTTCCATCAACAGTTAATGCCATAGCATGCCGGCCACCTAAAAGAGTAAATATAAATTTAAGTTTTCAAGCTTTCAAGCAGGCAGCAGGTCTAGCAAAAATCTCAGAAATCTGACACTGCTGTACTTCTATAACATAACTGTATGAGCCTTTCAACTGAATACACCTGACTTATTTTCTTCAGAGTTTTTATGTGATTTAATTTAAAACACAAAACTTTTGTGAGAGTAGGTTTCCTGGCACATTAAAGAGAGACATAACCACTCAATTTGCTATTTTCAACGTTGCAAGAAAAAACCAAACCAAACCTAGCATTTAGTAACATTCAAAAGTGAAACCATTTTCTTTGGTTCAGACTGAAACACTATTCCCAAGTTACCAAATTTAACTTCCAGCAAGTAAGAAACTGTCTATGGTCTAAATTAATAGATTTTAATAACAGAACCATTAGATTTAATCTGTCATTTTATGCAACAGAAAGAATTTAATAACCTGTATTTATTTTAGAAATATCAGATATGCTGGGGCATCACGGCACCCAATAAAATTGCAAAGCAAGTATTTCCAAGCTTATTACGTTATGTTTATATACATAAGGACAGTCAGTACCTGAGTGAACAGCCACCTTCTTTACCACATAGTTACTGAGAGCTGTAATCTGGCGGGGAATAGGCACAGTTCCACTAGATATTCCTAAACCCAGCCTTCCATTTGTGGCTTCTCCACAGGCATATACTTTACCCTCTACAGTCACTAAAAGGAAGAAAAAAGTTTGAAATACAATTAATATTTCACAATTGGAAATCGGTTTCTGATCTTAAACAATTATATTTATTTAAACTTATACTACCTGCAAAAAGGCTTTTGGATCCTCCAGCTACTTGTACAACATTCAAGGCAGATAAGGTTTCAGAAAAGGAAGGGACCTTTATCTAGATTAGAAATAAAGATCATTACAATACACTTTAGAATTTTATACTTTAAAAAGAAAAGCTGTTCTTAAGTGATAAACCAGTTAATTTTACAGGTACTTTTTTTTTTTTAATGTATGAAACTCCCCATATTATTTGGACACTTTACACATACCAGTTAATATACACCAGGCAAAACACATAAACCAAGAAAAAGCATTTAATACTGAAACCATGATAAACACAAAACCTGAGAAAAAAATAAAATATGATATAAATAAGGATCAAGCTGCATATATATATACACACAGACATCTTTCAAGTGTTTCTAATCAACATACATTCAAACCTGGCATAATCCCTTATATAATAAAAGTATTTAGTTATGTATTTTTATGCAGCTAAAGAGATAAAGTTTCTAACAGACTTCTTCATTACAGCATATGGGGAAAAAGTTTGAAGGATTTGAAAAGCCTTAAATTAGTTTTATATTACTATCCTAATTAATCCATTTATGCATTTAATAATATTAATAACTGTCAAGACCTCAAAGATAAACTGTGCAAGTTCATGTTAGCACATTTTTTCCATTCAAAAAAGTTTAATCTTTACAGTATTAGTTCAGATTTATATAGGTATCTGATTTTTTTTTTTTTTTTAATCTCCTCATTTCTTCCATTCAACTGTCCTATAGTTCTCCCTTTTTCTAGATGGAGGGGAAGCACTTCGGTCAAGCAGAGCCATAATTCTGCCTTGAACATGTTTGGAGCAAAAATAACTGGAAACTGCACTTTTGCACTCAAGCCTTCATGGCGTTTTGCACCAATAAAATACAGGATGGATAATACAGTAACCGGTAACTTTTTGTTTCTTGAAAGGCACTCTGTGGATACAGTAGTATACGTTTCATTTAAAACGTAAATTAAAGAAACACTCTCTTAACATACTTTTCAGATTAATGATGTCTTCAATTGATTAAACGCTTGCTACGTATCTTCCATCTTGCACTGTATTAAAAATTATGTATAAATGGCTGCACACAGGGCTGAAATTCCTCTCAAATTACACTGAATTGTAATCAAGTTACACCAATCAAAAGATCAGAATTCAACTTTTTTTTCTGATTACTCCACCAGCTCCAGGTACAAGTAATACATAGAAAAGTATCTTCATTTCATGCACGCATACTCAAAGGGAATAGAATATGCATAGAGTGCTACACATTTTTAGAACAATTAGTTCACTATCATCTAAAACAAATAGCTGCTAAAAATCAAACTGGATAATAAACTTTTTTGATAATAAACTTTAAAATTCTGATTAAATTTGAATTAATTTTGAGTTGTGTGAGACTCTTACATTATATTTTTAGCTTTGTGTTTTGTACTGAAGTATGAAAACAACAAACATACCTTGGAACCTTTCAGCCCTCCCAATTGGTCTTTGTCATTTAGTCCCCAAACAAAAACTTTGGTTCTTATTGTAGCTGCCGATTCAAGCCCAGCTGCCTTCTTTCTAACAAGGCTGAACATATTGAGGAAAAAAAAAAAAAACCAAAGTCAGTTTAGCAACCTACATGCTATAGCATAGGCATTGTTTTTACTATAGTAACCAATTTTAGAGTTCGGAACAGTTTCAGTACTCAAACTACACCACCACAGTTAAGTGGTGGCTATAACAAACAGAAGACAAAAAAACCCCAGAACTTTTTGCTGAACAGTGGTAAATATACACACGCCACATACCAAATATAAACACATCAAGTTTTTAGCTAGGTTTTCAACTCCAAGTATACTGCAGAAGCATAAGACTTGTACAAAATGTGTTACAATCTAAAAGAAGTTGTTTATCATCAGATGACCTAATTATAATTCTGACAAAGATACTGATTTCTCTTTACTACCATTCAGCCTAATTAAGCTGCTCTTCTTACAATAATACAGACACCATATATTTATTTATTCCTATACATATACATATATATATAGGAATATATAGACACTAAGGTTCTTGATCATTTCCCCTTTGCCGCCATGGAGTTACCTACCTCCCAGTGTTAGCTTTATCATCATCCTCTTCCTCATTATCAGAAGCAAGGAAAGGGACTGCGGCCAAATCTTCATCCTCTGCACGTATACGTCCCAGTATGCTGAGGCCATGTATTTTGCAATCAATCCCAGAGCTTCTGCACTGTTTGATTGCAATCTCAATATACCTGTGGTACTAAGAAAAAAAAAAAAACAAACAACAATGAAACTAAATTGCCATCTTTTGGGTCCTATACAACTTCATAAAACATAGGAAAGAATTAGGACTTCTGCTTGACTTTTTCACTTTAACAAAACAAGTCTGTAACTTTAAATATTTGGCTTTTTAGTCCTACATAATTCATACTTTAAGATAAACATATGGCCTCATTAATTTGAGAATGATTTAAATTCCAGTCTTCTAAAAATTCATTATGCATTCCTCATTGCTGTTACTGAAAAAGATCGGAACTACTATCCAAAATAAGCTTTATCACCTACCAAAATTATCCCCAAATTTAAGTTTATTGTGTTCTCTTCTTGGTTCATAGGTATCTTGATTTACATCAAAAAACCTAAAATATCTTTACTACTAAGGCTATAATAGAGTTACGCTGTCATTGTGGTAAAACTTACCAGGATAATTAGCTTTACTGAACTGCCAGAAATACTGCTAATTTAGAGGAAAAGTAAAATACCATGCTTTAATAATCACAACAGTGCTTTTCAACCATCTCTGCAGCAAAATATTTTCCTGTTACACACAAGAGTAATTCTTGCATAAACTTCACTTACTTCTGTACAATCACTGAGAAGAGGCACTGTGGTGTCTGTAGGATTTATATTGATTGTCTTTAGCTCTATAAGGTTATTTAAGGAATTCCCCCCTAGAAAACAAAATGTGGAAAGAAAAACATTTTAAGATACGGTGTCTGTTTCATAAACAGGCACTATGCGTGTTAAATAGATGTTAACTGAAACCAGATAAATATCTACTGTTGAACATACAAAAAAAAATAAAATAGTATTTTTCAGACTTCTCAGAGAACATACACTTACCTGAAACTACAACTAAAGAGGGCATGTAACTGCTGTCTGCAGGGTCCACTATCATCTTTAGTCTGTGAACAAGAACATCTGGAAAAATCTCCAAGCGAATCCAGTGCTAGGGGAAACACATAGAATTACATTTTCAGGTAGTATTGTTAGGACCACCATATGGTTAACAAGAATAAAAGAAAGCATGAAAAACATTTGTGAATGGTACACAACAGCTGCAATGCATGAGAACTAGCCAAAGGAAAATGACTTTGTGAACTTCTTGCCTGGCCAACCTCCAAATACAAGAGAAACAGCTGCAGCAAATGATTTATTTCACCCAGAGCGACACCATTGAGAAGACTGAGAAAGTACAGCTCCTTTGGAGGTCAAGAAATGCAACGTAATGTAAATCTTTGGTTACAGTCTGTAGACAACCCGAAGGAAGGGTACTTGGGGATATTCTCAGCATGGCCATCAACAGAGCCTCAAAACAAGCTGCACAGAAGCCCAGCCGCAAATGCCGGTGTCTAGGCTGGCCACAGAGCAGTGCTGTAGGCCGATAAAACTGGTAAACTATAAACTAGGGAACAATGCTTATATGTTTTTATAAATTAACTGGACGCAGGAGTCAAATGTACATTAAGCAAGTTTGCTGATGACACTAAACTAGGAGCAGCTGTGGACTCCCTCAATGGTAAAGAGGCCTTACAGAGAGATCTGAATAGACTAGAGAGCTGGGCAATCACCAACTGTATGAAATCTAACAAGATCAAATGCTGTATTCCCCACCTGGGACAGGGCAATCCTGCTTATATGTACAAACTGGGGGACAAGAGGCTGGTGAGCAGCCCTGCGAAAAGAGACCTGGGAATTTCGGTTGATGGCAAGTTGAGTATTAGTCAACAGTGTGCCTTGGTAGCCAGAAAGGCCAACTGTGTCCTGGGGTGCATCAAGCACAGCATAGCTAGCCGGTCAAGGGAGGTGATTGTCCCACACTACACTGCACTGGTGAAGCCCCACCTCGAATACTGTGTGCATTTTTGGGCACCTCAATATAAGGAGAACATCAAACTATTAGAGTGTGTCCAGAGGAGGGTGGACCAAGATGGTGAAAAGTCTCAAGGGCAAGACTTCCAAGGTCACTTGGTTTGGTTCAGCTTGGAGAAGAGAAGGCTTGAGGGGGCAGTGGAGGGGGAGATGCTGATCTCCCCTCTCTAGTGACCAGTGATAGGACACAATGAAATGGACTGAAGCTGTGTCAGGGTAAGTTCAGATTGGACATGAGGAAAAGGTTTTTCACTGAGAGGGTGGTTCATCACTGGAATAGGCTGGCCAGGGAAGTGGTCACAGCACCAAGCCTGTCAGAGTTCAAGAAGCATCTAGAAGACACTCTTAGTCATATGGTTTAGTTTAGGTAGTCCTGTGAGGAGCAGGGAGTTGGACTTCAGGATCCTTACAGGTCCCTTCCAATTTGGGACATTCTATGATTCTGTGCAAGTGAGGCAGTGCTTGGAGGCAGCATCACAGGTGCTTTTTGAATTGCAACAAATTCACTTAAGTAAAATATAATCAATATGATTGTTAAGAACAATTGTCATCAGCTATTATACTGAAAAGGCAATTCTAACCATATAACCAAGTACAGAATAAAGTAATTACCCCGTGTTTCAAAAATCACACAAGCTCCTTATAATTCACATGAAATAATTAGAAAGATAAAGCGCAGCTTAAAAAAGGGGCATATTTACTATGAAAAAAGTCCTTCAGATGTCTGTTTTTACTACTCCTCTATCTTAGATGAAGGTAACAGACAAATACACTTCACTAAGGTAAATACTTATCCTCTTAAGAAGAAAGAAAGTATGCCAGAATAAACCCGTTATGGCTAAAGTTACCTTTCCTTGTGAGCCAGAAGACTGCCAGCACTGCTCACTACCGTCAATAAGACGTGAAGCCTGATTCACAGAGGATGAGACATTCAAATTCTTAACTATTCTTGACCAATCATCCAGTAACATTCCCCGCTGGCTACTATGCCGTCTCTTCAGCTGCTTTCCAGAACGCCCACAAAACACTGGAGACTGACCTGCAGGGTTAAATGAAATGTTAACCATGTACCTCTCAAAGAAAATTGCTTTTATTAAGCCCATAAGCAATGTGAAAGGAAATATAAGAAATCAAAGGTTTCAGGTATGTAGCCTAAAAGTAGAATACAGAAGCATGGCACATAGGTATGGTAGTACTACTCACACTTAAAGGACATAGCTCAAGATTTATTTTTTTAAAGGAGTGTCAAGCACTTTACCTGACTGCAAGTTTGAATGCCTATCATTTGGGATAGTCACACTTTCTGTTCTTACATTTATGATTGATTTATACCAAGAAATCACACATAATTTAGTAAAAAATAAACTTTAAAAAGTGAAGGAAAATTACTCTCTTCGGGAATGCAAGACACTAAGAGTAATTCCTAAAAATCAAATAATAAAACATGCAATCTTTAAACTGACAGAATCCTTAAAAGACTAACATTCTTGACTAAATAGTGACTTGAAAGGGTCCTTCCTTTTGAAATACAAATCAAAATTCATGATGATACATACTTCGAAATACAGGCTCACAGCACATTGATTTTGTACACCACCATAGCATGTGAAAAATATCCATCCAACCCTCAACAGAAATCCCTTAGAGAAGATTAGACACAGCTAAATTGCAACACTCAAAAATTCCGAATCTTGTTCAAGAATAAGGTGGTTTAGTGAGTTGATTTCCTCCCTGCAAAAACCCACTTCCCTTCACAGACCTTCGTAGCTTCGAGAAAGCCTGACTAAAAGAATATTGCAGCTCCTCTACCCTATCCAGGGCCATGAGATGAATTACAGATTCACACCATACCAGCTGTACGATCATGTTAACTGATTTCTTCACGGAAAGTCTTTCTTGCCCTTTAGACAAACTATCAAACACACGCAACGCATGGTCATAATTTCTAGCAGGGAATCAGAGGGAATCAGTTTTATTAATTTTCCAAACCAATTAGACTGGCTACATGTAAATATGATGAGGTTTAGCCCAGAAGCCAGCATCACCTTGCAAATACTGGGAATCAGACTGATTTTTAAACAGGTGGAGAGAAAAGAAATAAAAGCTAGTGTCAGGTAAGTTTTGCATAATAATGCAAAACCCAAATGCTCTGGAGTTAAAATGCCTGCACCAGTTCTTGCCCTAGAAACAAAACAACTCTGATTACGAGTCTTTCAAAAGGCCTTCCCTTCCTGGAGTCTCCACATCATGGAGGAAAACGAGGCAACAGCCATCACACGTTGATAGGCAAAACTGCTGAAGATCAACTGAGGTGTAAAAAGGTATCTTTGGTATTTCAAGCTGCACCTGCTGTCATGAGGATTCCATTCACCTACATTTAGGCTGACAGCAAAAGGCAGGAGGATTAAAGAATTATACTTTTTACTCTTGATGTAGCTGAAACTCAGTTCTGACATAAAGAGTTACTTCCAAGTAGCCATATTCTTTAAACTTTTTTAAGCAATAAAAAGAAAGCTTAAGGGTTGATGTTTTGGTGTAGTCCACCACGTGCGATTGTAGCAGTCCTATGATCTGCTAAAAATGTTTTGTCATCTAGAGGGTCAGTCCAAATACTAATTTTCTCATGTTAAGGAGCCGAAACTTAAAATTTTTTTTAAAAAACAAATTCAGTGCATTTTAAATTAATCTAATAAACACCTAGATTGTGAAACTTACCTGGTTCATTTATTCTGCCAAAAGTATGTCGGGTGTTATGCTTCCTGGTTTTAAAACAGGTTTCACAAAAGTCAAAATCATCACAGTTTCTGCATTTGAATCTAGGCCCATTGATAGGAAACATCTGACAGCCATCACACCTGATTCACAAAAAAACAATGAGTAAATATATTTCTAGAAGTTTTCATGGTACAAGTTAATTGTAACATCAGTCAAGATAATGGAATCAAGATGGTAAGGCTAAAGGATAACCTGTACACATTAAGAAAAATGTAAGTGATCACTTACGTGACTCCAGGATGAATGCTGGGGACCAGTTCCATTTCTGACAATAAGCCAGTCCAATGAGACTGCTGAGGAAAGTCTACAATGACATCTTTTCCGTTGGCACTAAAAGCTGTGACAAAAACATACAAAAAATACGTGTTACAAATCTCTATAAAATGAAGCAGAAAGTGTCCAGTGCAACACCAGAGAGGAAATATGTAATAGAAGTAGCTTTCGAAAGTAATCTTTTATTTTAGTGGAACTATGTATTAACCTAATCAGCCTGGAAAGAGGCAGAGGGAAAGGGAATTCTAAAGATTTTTTAAAGATATGTATTATTCTATTTAAATTCTTTGACTCAGAATTTTTCATCTATTTTTTTTAAAAACAGTTCCCACAGGGAGAGATTATTTCTAAGCACAAATATAGTATCACCAAAATCTGTACCTCTTCAAAGAGTCTATGCCCCACAGATTATTTCTATAAAATCCCTTACAGCTTGACACTAGCATGTCCCACTTTCTCCTCACTTTCATATGAAGCCTTCAAGTTAGATTTGCTTCGTAAAGGAAAACCATTTGCGGTTCATCCAAAGTATAAATGAGAACTACAACAGGAAGCTGCACAGATTCTCAAAGACCTTTACTGTATGTGAATGGAGTGGCTCAAAAACAGACAAACACAAATGGGCTACCACAGAGTACGTGCCTATAAATTCATCACAGACATCGAATGCTTTCTATACTCTTATCATCATGGATTATTCCACAAAACAACGTGATTTGTAAATATGTCTAGAAGATCGTCTCCTTAAACACTGCAGAAAGTCTGTGTGGTTTGCAATTTTGTTACCTCCCCGTGCCCCATTTTGAATATGTATTACCTTTGACAACTCCCACACTTCGATGAGTAACTGATCCCCATTTGTATTTGGGTGTGGTAACGGAGCTTTTCACGCGCACTTTATCACCTATCTTGATATGAGATGCAGAACTCTGCGGTGGAAATCCTAGCAGTCGCAAGAACAAATATACAGTGAGTGGGTTTTTCCGACCAAAAAATACAACTCCGTTAGTGTATCATTCAGGTTTTTATTAAAAAGCAGTCAGCAGTGAACTCACCTAAAAGCTCAACATGGATATATCTGACCCAGTAAGTACCACCCTTTTGTTGCCAATCACACTGTACGTTCAGGTCATGCAATCCATCTCGATCCAATTTAATAACTTTGCCTACATCTCCTTCACAAACCTCCTCATAGGTTCTGCAGCACCTAACCATCATCCCCACCTAGGGAAAAAGGACAATAGAATACCACAGCTATGTAAAGATTTTTGTACCAGAAGGAAAGTAGTTTCAACATGTACATATAGAGCTTTTAATTATCATGCTTACCTGAATATTCTCCCTCACATACACAGCATAGTCATCATTACTTAAGAAATCAGCTCGTTTCTTATAGGTCTGGCTCTCAGTTACAACAGCACCACTTGACTGGAAAAAAAAAATCCAAAAATAAACACATAACAGTTACAAAAATTGTTTTCAATTCAGATAAATAAAATTGTTAGCAGAGACTGAAGATAACCCAACAAAACGAAACACACATGATAACCAAGTTGCATGCCAAAAACAGGTCACCTCACTCACTGTAAGGCTAAAATTTATCATCTACTTTACTTCAAACTAAAGTTTAGTTTCCAAAATGACTTGACAAGGAATATAGCTGCAAGTTTTCAAAATGTGTGAAAAAAGCTGCAAGTTGCTTTTATGTAATCTGCTTGCCAAAGAAAATTAGAAGAGAATTTGTGAGTAATCTACTTAGCCTTGCAGATACACATTCCCATTCCACTTTTTAGGCTACTTGTTTGGAGAAGGGAGAAAAACCCCAAACAAAAATAACAGTGGTGAATTGTAATCTCCTACCTAAAGTACAGTACTATTTTTTTTTCTTATAGAATACAATGGGATTTAAAGGATTCCCTTAGAAAAACAAGCTGATGAAAAAGGTAAGATTGTACTTATCAGAAATTATCCCTGTCAAGATTTGATTAACTTAAAAAAAAAATTTTAAGAGAACTATTGCATTCCATCTCCAATGAGAATTTTCGGAAAACTTTGTTCTGCTTTGAGCATTAAATGTTTTTTCATTCAAGGCAATATATAGCACAGTTTCTCCCTGCAACACTGACAAAGATATCAGAACTCAATGTCAAGTTAATTTCCTTCAAAACATAACGCATTTCTTTCAAATACAAAATCCCACATGTGCCATAAAACTCAACATAACTCCTTAAAAAAAATAGAAATACAGAACTCATTTCATTTTATTGGCAAATCCTTACTGAAACTGTTCCTGAAAAATCAACAGAAGCCAAACATAAATTCACATGAAAGCGACACACTCAAGCATTGTAAAGGACATTTTATCACCAATATGTGAAAATAGTTTTTATAAGGAAAATCTAATTTATTTCACTGACATCCTTTTGACATTTATTCATTAATTCCTCAGTCATTCCTTGTAGCTAACATACATTTGTTTTTCAGACCAAAGGAAGGGAGGTGGGGAAAAAAAAAATAATAAAAAAAAAAAGTCCTTTACAGATATTACACTATAGCACCGACTACTTTAGATGAAACTGAGACCAACTACCAGCGATACTCAGAGCTACCATTAGCGAAACATTTACCTGTGTTCCACTCTTCCCCTGTGCTACTCATACATAAATAGAATCACCGAGTCATTTTGGTTGAAAGAGACCTTTAAGATCATCAAGTCCAACCATCAACCTAACACTGCCAAAACCACCACTAAACCATTTCCCTATACGCGACATCTACATGTCTTTTAAACACCTCCGGGGACAGTGACTCAACCACTTCCCTGGGCAGCCCGTTCCAATGCTTGACAACTATTCTGGTGAAGAAATTTTTCCTAATATCCAAGCTAAACCTCCCCTGGCATCACCTGAGGACATTTCCTTTCATCCCATCCCTTGTTACTTGGGAGAAGAGACTGAACCCCACCTCGCTACAGCCTCCTTTCAGGTAGTTGTAGACAGGGATAAGGTTCCCTCTTCAGGCTCCTTTTCTCCAGGCTAAACAACCCCAGTTCCCTCAGCTGCTCCTCATAAGACTTGCACTCTAGACCCCTCACCAGCTTCGCTGCCATACTCTGAATGCACTCCAGAACTCCCTCCTGTAGTGAGGGGCCCGAAACTGAACACAGTACTCACCAGTGGTGTGGCCTCACCAGTACCGAGTACAGCACGACGATCACTTCCCTAGTCCCGCAGGCCACACTATTTCTAATACAAGCCACGAGGGACCTTGACAGCCTTGACAACCTTGTGCAAACCTAATGAAGTTCAACAAAGCCAAGTGTTGCAATGACTTGCAACTGGGTCATTGCAATCCCAGGCACAAATACAGGCTGGACGGAATGGCTTGAAAACAGCCCTGAGGAGAAGGACTTGGGGGTGTTGGTTATGAGAAGCTCAACAGGAGCCAGCAATGTGCACTCACAGCCCAGAAGGCAAACCGCATCCTGGGCTGCATCAAAAGAACCATGGCCAGCAGGTCGAGGGAGGTGATTCTCCCCCTCTACTCCACTTTTGTGAGACCCCACCTGGAGTTCTGTGTCCAGCTCTGGAGCCCGCAGCACAGGAAAGATATGGACCTGTCGGAGCGAGTCCAGAGGAGGGCCACCAAGATGATCAGAGGGTTGGAGCACCTTTCCTATGAAGACAGGCTGAGAGAGTTGGGGTTGTTCAGTCTGGAGAAAAGAAGGCTCTGGGGAGACCTTATAACAGCTTTCCAGTATCTAAAGGGTGCCTATAAGAAAGCTGGAGAGGGACTTTTTACAAGGGCATGCAGTAATAGGACAAAGGGTAATGGCTTCAAACTTGAAGAGGGGAGACCTAGGGTAGATATTAGGAAGAAATTTTTCACTACAAGGGTGGTGAGGCACTGGAACGGGTTGCCCAGAGAGGTTGTGGATGCCCCATCCCCGGAAGTATTCAAGATCGGGCTGGATGGGGCTTTGAGCAACCTGGTCTAGTGGGAGGTGTCCCTGCCCATGGCAGGGGGGTGGGAACTAGATGTTCTTTAAGGTCCCTTCCAACCTAAACCATTCTATGCTGTTGGCCGTCTTGGCCACCTGGGCACACTGCTGGCTCGTATTCAGCCAGCCGTTGACCTATACCCCCAGGTTCTCCTCCTCCAGGCAGCTTTCTAGACACACTTCCCCAAGCCTGTAGCATGGCATGGGGTTGTTGTGACCCAAGTGCAGGACCCAGCACTCTATAACCTATTTATAGATCATTCTTGAGTTCTTTTATGACATGCCTTAGAAACATACAGCAAATGTGGTCCTTGTTACAGCCTTTGAAAGCTTGGTACAGCAGAATGTACTCTAACCAAGCTCACAAAAGGAAAGAATTACAAAATTTGCAACCAGCTAGCATGACTTAGGTTTTAGTAAGTTGATACTTACCACAGGGCAAGCAGCTTCAGCTTCTTCTACCTCCTCTGCTATTTCCTCATCCGAATATTCATCAGAGAGAGTATCAGCATCAGAGAGATCCGTAATTTGAACATCAGGGTGATCCAACAACCAGCCAACCAAGGCTTCCACTCCTAATATAGAAAAGAAACTCAGTCTTTCTCTAACGGATTCTCTGACATTCTTAAGATAGCATCCAAAAAGAGAACTAACAATTGCTCCCTTGCATTATCCCTTGGTGTTTTAATCTGCTCGCAACTTTCCTTCTCTTTCTAACATCACTAATTTAAGTAAATGAAATACCTGGTAATCCAGAAGCACTTCCGGAAGTTCCAGACAGAGACTTTAGTGCAAATTCTATGTTTTTCCTAGGAAATCCCATTTCCATAAGTTGAACTACAATGGGGAGGGGTGGAATTGGAGACTGCTTGCGTTTCTTCACTTTTGTGGGTCGGATATGTTGCACTGTAATGGGTGTTGTAGCTTCACTAGAGCTGCAGTCTTCAAACACCGGAGTTGAAGGATATGTAGACTCTACAGCCAGATACTGGCATATTGCCAAAGCAGCAGCCTAAATGAGAACAAATAAATCAGTCCATGTAAAACAAGCATATTTAGTGTGTTTTGAGTGTGTGTGTGTGCACCTGAAATCAAAGGTTATTTGGCAAAACGGGTTCGGTGACACTTTTTTTTTTTAAATTTTTAAAAAACTTATAGCTTAGTAAGTTTCAATTTCAGTGGGAGTCTGAGGAGGGCCCTGCTACCTGGAAGCTAGCCAATGTTATTCCAATCTACAAAAAGGTTATGAGGGAAGACACAGGGAGCCACACACCTGTTAGTCTCACCTCAGTTCCTGTAAAAGTTATGGAGAAGATTATACTGAGTACTACTGAAAGACATTTAAAGAATAATGCAATCATCAGGCAGTCAACATGGGTTCACAAAGGGAAAGTCCTGTTTAACTGATTTGATATCCTTCTACAGTAGGGTCACCTACCTAGTGGATAAAGGGAAGATGGTGGACATAGTTTTTCTGGATTTTAGTAAGGTTTTTGATACTATCCCTCACAGCATCCTTCTGGACAAGTTGTCCATCTGTGGGATGAGCAGGTTCACAGTGCATTGGGTGAAGAACTGGCTAAAGAGCAGAGCCCAAAGGGCTCTACCCAGTCACCAGCAGTGATCCCCATGGTCCAGTTCTAAGGCCAGTCCTTTTCAATACATTTACTAACGATCTGGATGCTGGAGTTAACATGTTTGCTGATGATACCAAACTGGGAGGTGCCACTGACTCTTACTGAGGGACAGGAGGCCTTGCAGAGGGACCTAGATAGATTGGAGCATTGGGCTATGATTAATAGGATGAAATTTAACAAGTTGAAACGCTGTATTCTGCATCTAGGATGGAGTAACGCCAGGCACAAGTATAAACTGGGAGAGCAGTGGCTGGAGAGCAGCCCTGCAGAAAGGGATCTCTCAGGTGCCAGTCAACAGCAGGCCCAACAGGAGTCAGCAGTGTGCCCTGGCAGCCAAGAGGGCAAACCACATCCTGGGGTGCATCAAACACAGCATGAGCAGCCGCTCAAAAGAGGTGATTATCCTGCTGTATTCAGTGTTGGTGTGGCCTCACCTTGAGTACTCCATGCAGTTCTGGGCCCCACAACTTAAGAAGGATGTGAAGGCACTTGAATGCATCCAGAGGAGGGCAGCAAAGCTGGTGAAAGGGCTGGAAGGAATGTCCTGCAGGGGCAGCTAAGGACTCTGGGTTTGCCTAGTTTGGAGAGAAGGAGGCTGAGGGACAACCTCATGGCTCTCTACAGCTTCCTGAGGAGGGGAAGAGAAGAGGGACATGCTGATCTCTTCTCCCTGAGATCCAGTGATAGGACGTGCGGAAACAGTTCAAAGCTGCGCCAGGAGAGGTTTAGACTGAACATTAGGAAGCATTTCTTTACCAAAAGGGTGGTCAAACACTGGAATAGGCTTCCTTTAGAGATGGTCGATACCCCATGCCTGTCAGTGTTTAAGAGGCATTCAGACAATGCCTTTATCAACATGGGTCAGCCCTGAAGTGGTCAGGCAGTTGGACTAGATGATAGCTGTAGGTCCCTTCCAACTGAAATAGTCTAGTCTATTATATTCTAATTGGAATGTGAATTAGAAAGACTTATTAAGTTATTTATTAGCAGAAAACACAGACTGTACCTCAAGCTCTTGTTTGTCAAATATTGCTTTCACAGGTGATGGTTGCGTAGCAGCTGTCAAAAGTTGCTGTAAAAGAATCATGGGAGGCTGAGGTCCTTCAGGAGACATATCTCCTATGTCGGGAGAGGCAACTGCTCCATCCTCTTGAAATAAAAACATTATTTTAACCAAAAGCATGTATTATGAGTCAATTGGGAGACTTATTCTGGGGCCTAATGGTTGATCAAACATATTGCTATTTCTCCCACATTTCTTCTCCACAGGAATCACGTGTTCAAGATTAAATCACGTGTGCCAGAATCTCCATACAAAAAAAGCAACTGAGAAATTTGTAGATAAACAATAGTTTTACTAAAATACACCTAGACCATGTCCAGCAGAAACTGCTCAGTGGTCAGTGAATTTGCATAAGTATCTTCACCTTGTTACAATACGATTATTATACAGAGGTCCTTCCAGGATAACCACTTTATATAGCCAATCAACAACCTCATTGATCCCCAAAATCATGGTGCATACTTTCTGGATTGAGTCATTTCCTCCTTTAATACACCTCTTGGAAAGAGATTCCTAAAAGGTATTCACTGCCCTTTCAAAAGAGTACACCTTTTTTGAATCAACTGGCTCATGATTCTGCAACTTTTATATTTGATTTTGTATTCTTGTTGGCATAAACATTTGTATGTTTATGAAACAATGTTTAACAAAATACGTTAATATATTTAAAGACATTACATGCTTCACAGATGCTTGAAGAATTAATATAAACTATAAGGGCATCAATAGCTATCCTGAAAGCTGACAGAGCTATTTTCTTTATTTTTATACATAGAATGAACGTATATAGAGAATGAATTCAAACTATTGAAACTACAATTCCTTAAACTCCTTTTAAGAATATGCTTAAGATACTGTATCCTTGTACACGTTTCGCTGGAAGCTGCAAACCATTTGAAGTAAAAAGAAAGGCAATTGAGAACTCATACTTCAAGCTTTGAAGCAGAAAAAGAAACCACTGCAAAAAATCCACAGAAATTATTTTAAAATTACTTACAACTTACTAACTCTAGAAGACTTACAAATTTAGCTAACTCCAATAGTTCAAGCTCATACACTTGATCCACTTAGTCTTCAAAATTTAAGTTAAAAAGTCGAAATTCTTTTAACATAGAAGGTTAAAACATTCCTGAATTTTACTTTTTAATTTTTTATTTTTAGAGGGTAAACCTAATTTCTACCCTCCAACTGGCACTAGCAAGGGTTACAGTCACATACTCTATCTATGACCTAAATAAACAGCAGAATACTCAAGTTGCATTTCAACATACCGGCAGGATTTAATGGACACTCCTGAACAGCTGGCTGAGATAAGATCTGCCTTAGTGTGTCCTGGTGAGAAAGCAGAGCTCGGCCTGCTTTCAGTATGTAGAGCTTTAATTGCTGGCACCGCAGTAGATCCAAATCCACTTGACCTATCAGAAATATTAAGCAGCCATGAGCACTACAAATCTCTTGTATTAGAGAAGAAAGGCTATCGTTCTCACAGTCTCAGTCCAAAAATCAGGTTACATAGTAACTCCCCGTGTGAAAGCTTGTGAAATACTGATGATACAGGGTAGTTTGAACAGCACCTGGAAAAGAAGTCTACACACATTCTATGACCCGTGATATTACAAACACTGTCTTCCTGGACACATCCTGGACAATCATACAGCTGATATACAGCACAGTAAGTGCAGCTGTTATATGCATCCAGTACTTTAAGCAATTCAATACAAGAAGTCCAGACCCAAACCTTATTCACATTTTCTCCCTAAAGTACAAACAGTATTCCACTTACAGTGCAGAGCAATTCATCTCCTAGCTAAACTTGTCCTCCAAGTACATACTATTCAATGTTGACTAAGAAAAAAGGTGAGGTTCCAGAAACCCCAGATTCTTATGTATGTTTGCTGTTACCAATAGTGTTTCCAGAGTGCAGCCATCTATGTAAAAGCAAAAAAAAACAAACAAACAAAAAAAAAAAAAGCTCAACTGTACCTGAAAGACCCTGATTGGGAGACTTCGTTCTTTGTTTTTCTATTTTACTTCCAGCGAGATTTACTAGTTGAGCCCAAATGGATAGCATAGGTTCGGTGAAAGGCAAATTGTTCACATTAAAAGCCACAACTGGAAGCTAGACAGTGGGAGAAGAACCAGACAAAACAAACAAAAAAAGACCGCAAATAAGCATTTTCCAAAATTTTACAAAATCATTCAAAAGTTTCAATAGTTATTAACTGAAGAAGAGAAAAAGTATCATTTGTCTTACTGCTCTTGACCAGAAACAACTGAAAAGTATTTCTGTTCCCTACACAGCTCCTAAGCCTGTATTTGTACCACGCAATTGCAGGTCTACTTGGTGAAAAGACAAGACAGAGTCAGAGCAAGGAAGAACTGCAGTCCCTGAAGCAGACCATACTGCTTTCACTGAAGCTATATTAACCAACTTGAGATGAAGATTCAAATGAAAACAGCCAGAACTTTCTACATTAGTTAGCAAATCAAGTTAAGACAAATAAATAAGCTCCTCTCATGTAAGATCTATAAATCACATTGTCATGACTTTGCATTTTACCTGAAGTTAACGCTCAAATCCCTTCCCCCTTTCACTTCCTCAACAAATGAGGAGAGGCATTAAAGGCCACAGAGAGGTTCGTATGAGTATCATCTTGCATGTGCATTCAGAGCATTGTATGTGTTGAACGTCAACATATTTACCCAATGAAGAACAAATATTTTCTTGGCACCATATCAGAGTCTTTAATCATACCCTTCCCTGTATTAAAGCCTCAATAAAAGGAACTTACTGGTTTTAGTTGATTCAGCGGGCACACTCTGCATGTTCGCATGTCATAGAACTGCACAGTGATTTTCCCTTTTGGGGTGATGCGTGTGACTGTGCCTTCTCCAAATTCGTCGTGAACTACTTGTCCGCCCAGTCTCAAGCGACTGTCTATGCCACCAATCACCGCTAACACTGCCATTAGGCCTCCCACCTCTGGATTCTCAGTGTCAGGGAAGTAGTCATCCAAGAGAGCCTAACAAAGAACAGTAAAATTAACTGTAGGGAGAAAATACACACTTCTATCTGCTTTAAAATACAAAGTTAATCACACGTACTTCAATTTAAAAATTACAAAACATAAATACATATATATAAAAATAGAAAAATGGTTTCAAAATTAAGCTTAATATTGTTTACAAACATTTAATATTTATAATTTCAAAATAAATATTGCTATAAAAATGAGCTTATTTTAAAACGTGGAAACTACCCCTTCTGACTGTTTTCCTGCAAAGATGTGGGTGATGGAGGTTAGCTGAGAGTTGATGTACTTGTTTATGAGTCCATTCCACTGGCTGAGCGAATGGAGCGTCCTCAGCAGTGCCACTATCTCTTCTGCTAAAGTACTACTGTGAGTGGCAGTTAGAGATGCTTGGGGCCTGGCCTTTCTCCTTCTCAGAGTAGATTCTGAAAAGACAAAGCAATTGCACAACAGTTATCAATCTGACACACACATTTTCTATACATAGAAATAAGCCACTGAGGGAAGATTCCTCTACCTCTGAGTAGCGGGATATCTGAAGAACAAGTACTAAGCAGGCTGCCTAAAAATCCAAACAGTTTTTCCACGAGAAATTTCATGTCTCTTGACCTTTCATTTTTATCCCAGGATGGAAGTACTGCTTTCAATAAATGTACAGCAAGGATCTAAAAGGAGAAGAAAATTCGTGTTATTCCATTCTAAGTCACCAAATATTAAAGAAATTCTCAAACACACTAAGTACAGAAGAAAGACATTTTAAACGTTAGCCTTCCTTTGTGGTTCTTTCCATAATGCTGATTTCTTTCCGGATGTGGAAATGACAGAGCTACCGATCTTCTGTTCGGTTTGCTAAGGAATATTTTAAAAGAAGTTGTGCCAGTTCAAAGTCAGTAACAATTTTATTTGCACATTATATTAGTGAATCCAACCTCTTCAGTACTCAGGACATGAGACAAACACACACTGGGAAACAATGTAAATGACTAAAACACATAGGAAAAATAGGAATACAGAATGAGAAGGTTTGTTCAGATTCCATACTCAGAACTTAGTACTAAGATGTATTTCAGAACGGAAGTTTCCAAGTGTTCTGCAATGAAGGTATGATAATTAAGAATCATGAGATACAAAGCTGAATGATACAAGAAGGCAAAAAGCAACCACAGTGACCCGTTACTGTGAAACTAGGGCCCCCGACAGTACAGAAGTAACAGCATCTCTAAACCTAGACACTCAGTGCAGGACTGGCGAGGAACACGGGGAAGGCGCAGTGCACAGGAGTATTTCAGGTTTTGAGCTTCCTCATCTTCTACTCAGAAGACCAGTACAATACAAGTGACGAAGTACAGTGAAGATATATCTCTCTCTTGTAAACCTCTGTCAATAATGCGTATTTCTAAAACTTCCAGGTCTTTCCCTTATTAAGTTAGATGCTGGTACATGAGAAATGCTCATTTCTCTTGAGTATTCCCCGAACAGCACAGATGACTAATGCACTAAGTCCTGGTTGACGACAGAAGTCTCATCATATTAAAGATATTGGCAAGAATTTGCTGGAAGATCACACAAAAATGCCAAGGCCTTTATGATACAAGGCTTTAGTTAAAAAAATGATGATGCCTTATCAAGGAAAAGATTAAGAAGATCTTTTGATCCCTGAGCCTTAGAACTTGGAAGAGTTATTGCATAATAAGGTTGCTTTTCAATCTCATGAAAAAGGCACTATAATATGCTAAGAAAAGGTAAAAACAAACAATCAAAAAAAAAAACCCCAACCACAAAAAATAAGAAAAAAAAAAAGAAGAAAAAAAGAAAAGGCAGAAGGGGACAAGAGACATACAATACCAAAATAAGATGCAAAGGTGCAGCTTCTTAAGAGAGACTAATTAAAACAATAGTAACAGTTTACTACAAAAGGAGGGACAGTAGATAATACAAAATTTGATAACTTTAACATGAAATGGCACATTTTTCCTAACCAACTTTTTGGTATTCTTTTCTTTGTTCAACTTCTAGGAAACATTATATAGGAGTTTCCGGAACACATTTTTGGAACGCTGTTTTGTCCTCTTACCTGTGCAAAATTTTCAGACTTTCAATAGAACAAGAGAGTCTCTAGTGCCCTGACGGTTCAAAAACTTACATACATGTATTTAAAACAATGAATCCTAAGTATAAGACGACACGTTATCTTTTTTCCAATTAATTAAAAACTGATTTAAGGACATTTCCCATCTGTTTTTTTAAAATACACCTTTTCTTTTTTTTTAAAGACAGCTAAAGTCTACTAAATTAATTGCCTATCAAAGTAATTTGGAAATACACACATTACCTGTCTCTGTAGTGAAGCAGCAGTGAAAGATTCATGCCCCTCAACAATTTTCATTAGCAAAGTTATCCACTGAGATGTACTAAGAGTGCTGCACATCTGAGGCATGAGTGCTATACTTCGAATGAATCCCAACGTGCACCAACTCCTATGCTGTTCTTTATAAACTAATTTATTTGGCAAGGAAGCTAAAAACAAAAAGATATATACATATAACAGTTGACTTTTCCGCCAGCTACATAATTGTCTATATACTACATGGGGCTTCTTTGGACAAATAGTAACACTGAGCTACTAGTACCTTTACATAAACTATTAACTTTAATTTAGAGCCTGTAACTAATTTTATTAAATATGCCTTTAAAACAATTCTCAAACTTATACTATTTCTTCATTTCAAAGTCGTTAGCATTACTTCTGAAATTACAAAGAAGCTATGGAAATGCAAAGGACATCCAGTCATACTGTTCTCCTCAAAAAGACTGGTAAGAAATTCATTGTCTAAGCCAATCATAAGCATCCACATCTCATGCATTTCTCCTGCTTTTACTGCTAAATATTCTAAGAATGCTCAAGATCACTTATGTTGCTTTTGCTAACAATTAAGATTTTAAAAGCTCTGAAAATGCATTTTATAGCCTTTGGCCTTAAAAATTAAAAACTAGTAACAAAAGATTTACAAAGTTACAAGACAACAAAGCACAAAACAGAAGCACATAGCTGAGTCAGACTGTTTCTAAATAATATACCTGATTTATCTATTGTTCCACTCTCCACAAGCATACGGAGTAGACCACACAAAGTCCTAGTAGCGTCACTTTGCATGACTTCAGCATGGACGCCGGCAGAGAGACACAGCGTCTGCAACAGGTTCACGGTACTTGTAAGCATCATGGAAGTCGGGTGCAGATTCCTTTCAACTTGTTCTCCTTCTGAAGGGAGACACAAAAGGCAAAGGAATACAATAATATTGAGTTAATCTATTTCACAAAGAGTTCTGAAACAAAAAAGATGAGAAATTTGTTGTAAATATTTTCTTTAAGATGATTTGACATGAAGAAGATTCCTTACTTCCAACTGCAAGAGCAAAATATAAACCAGATATTTTGTGAAGACATTTTCAAGTTATTCTCTAGCAGTACACAACTTGAAAGAAATTCCAAATGCAGTGCCAAGAAAAGGGAAGCAGTTTGACTAGATGTATAATTAAGTCATATAAAAAACACATTTTAGAATGGCATTAACATATGTTAAAACGTATACCTCCTGGTATCTGTAACTGAAACTATTTTGGTTGGATAATACTGTTTTCTTTGGCCCATGAATATGCCACAAATGTGATACCACCCTTTCTAACCTCCTTTCTCAAGGTAAAGATATCTTAAGAAAGACTCTGGTCAGATGTGTACACCTATTAAATTAATCTTCTTTGATGAAGCATTTTCTCCTGTGAAAGAAGCTTTTTCCTATTATGAACTATCAATTTTGGAATCCAACTAAAACCCTTTTATTAAAAAAAAATTGCTTTTTACCGGAATCATCCTCTGTGTCTGAATCCTCTGTTGTGGGCTGCGTTGCTGGCGGCGGCTCAGCTAGTTTGAGATCATATTTTCCTTCCTTCCCCATTCTGTAAGAATTTGTACTTCCCGTGTCCCACTGCACTCTGATCCAGCCATCTTCTCCCAATTCTCCAATCACACGACCCAAACCTGGAGGGGGTCCATCCTGACAGAAGAGAGAGGCTCAAGTTCCACAATGAACAATAATTTGTATCCAAAGTTCATAAAATAATAATGCAATTGCTCTTTTTTGCTGCTAACTTAATAGTTAGGCAATAAACATTCAATAATGTTTCAAAATCCAGCATAAAGTTGGAAAGCATTTCACAATCTTCAAAAGAAATCACCGCTGTTCATTTCTGCAGCGACACTCGTGTTTACATCTATTTTACTATGTACTACGTAAGCCCCATACGCACCTATTTGGAAGCGTACAACATTGTAGCAAACATTTATTTCCTGTTAAATCATGAATTAAAACATTCTCACCAAAAAATAATTTTAATCTCCAAAAAAGAAGTTTAACAAATTATTAACAAATTTTATATCCTTATAATTATCTCCAAGTTAATTCTCCAAGTCTTTGAAGTTTAAAATTACCTTTAAAGTTTGAACATAAAATTCACAGACAGTCCACTGAATACAGACTTTAGATTTTAACACACCCAAACCTGTATGAAAGAAATTGTACCTGATCACCCCATTTCCAGTCTACCCCTCTCACCACTCTGGTACCAATTTTCATCATGGCTGCCAGCTCTGGTCCAGAAACAGGGAGTTGAACAGGTGTAGTTTCCTTTCTTGATTCTTCTAGGACTGTGGCAGAAGCTCCACGGGAAGAGGTACTCATATCTTCTTCGATGTTGTCAGAACTAGGTCCTAAGAGAAAAAACACGAAAGAAAAAAAAAAAAAAATCAAAACCAGCTACAGGTTTCTGTATGTGCCTTTGTCACACAAAGCACATAAGGCACATAAGGTTTGCAATATAAAAGCAATAACAAACAGGAAAGCTGACTTAACAGTCAGACGAGGAAACTAGGATATAACGGTTTTGAAACTTAAATACTTGTTTGAACAAAAATAAGTGACAAATAAGAGAGACATTGTAATGACGAGTAAAGCGGCTAAATGGTTCTACTAACAGAATTTTTTTAGAAAAACTTTTTATGAGCACTCCAGTTCAGTACTGTTATGAGAACAAATATTTGCTATCATCTAAGAAAACCAAGAAAGAAAAAGCGGGCCAACTTGAATCATGACAAAAACCACCACAAACTATGAAGGTTTTGAGCTTAGACAGGCAGACTGAAAACAGTTTTAATAGCTAGAAAAACGAAACTGAATGAAGAGGGAGTAGGAAGTTTTTAGTATTTTCATTTTTAATTTTCCATTTTTAATTTATTTGTAATGGTCCCACCAAAACTACACTATCACTCCTAAATTCTAGCAAAGGATGGCGAAAGCAAAGGCTTAGGAGAAAAATCATGAATGAATAAAGGCTATAGTCAAACAAACTTCCATCTCAATTGTGCTTTCATATGTGGTTTTTGTATCAGCGGTAAAGGTGAATAGCATTAAGTACTATCTTTAAGCACTGAAATAATTCTGTACTTTGGGTACACTAACAGGTAAAACACAGAGGAGATTTATAAAACATGTGGTTTCTTCCAAACAAGAAACCAGAAGATCTCGTACCTATCAGTCGCAGCGTTGTTTGCGTCAATGCCAGCATACCAGAATTAAGGAGGAGGCTCAAGGTATTAGCACCGTGTTGCAGTGTCAACATGTTGAGCATGACCAACAGAAAACGTGCTTGTGGAATAGTCCCAAGACTTGGTCCTGCTGGATTCTCGTTAGTAATTGTTTGTAGAGGAACAGGCTGCACACCTAATTGAAAAGTAATATAAATAACAAAGTCAGATGACATTTGGGAGCTACAATAAAACAGGTTATAGATTTGTTTGATGGATTATAATATTTTTTTATTCCCTGCTTGGCTTTAAGAACTTACAAACTGAAGTTCCAAGAAACTTTTTCTAATTTAGATTTCAACGGCAAAATGTTACTAATAAGTAATTAATGACCTGTTTCTGGGATACCAGCAACATGCTCTTAAACACTAAGAAGTGAGTTAAGGGAGAACGGGAGGGGAGTGGAACAACACACAGATAGACAGAAAGGCAAAGGATTTCTCAGCACAAACCAAGGGAACTGATTTTAGGATCACAATTACTGGGAACTTTAAAAAAAAAAAAAATGCAACAATATTCATTTAAAACAGTTTTTTCCCAAGCCAACAGCAACAAAATGAGATTCACCTAGTTCTTTAAATTTTGCATTAGCATCTAGCAAGATGTTCCGGACATTCTGAATAGCCCACGCGTACAACTTTCCAAAAGTTACTTCCAGCAGCATTCTGTTAAACGGTGGGATCAGATCAACATCCTTCAAGCAGTCGGTAAGAGGTTCCCTTCATAGAAAAACAACAACAAAAATAAGTATTTTTTTCTTACTGAAGAACTGTGAACACAATAACAACAAGAAGTTTTACCCTATGTTGGCTCCTTCTGGAATAAGCCTCTGCCATCCACAGAACACAGCATACTGCACAGATGGGAGCAAAAAATTTTTTGCTGCCAATTTCAGAATAGTATCTATTCCCTCCAAACGAACTTCTGCTCTTTCCAACTGCAAAAGAGGAAAAAAAAAAATTGTCATACTTATGTAAACTTCTAATACATGCAAGCCCATTTTCATCCATTTTACCTGTTTTAATAAACATTTTCTCATTTTTTCTACATCCACTGGCTCTTCTTTAAGTGCAAATTCAACAATGGTGTTAAGGAGGGCAGACTGTGGATACAAGCCTTGGACATTTTGCTTCAGCCATTTGTATTTGTGGACACCCGTAACTGTACTCAAAAGCGGCTGCCACTTATCCTGCAAAACAGGAAGGTAGCATGTTAAAGAAAAATTTAAACTACTGAAAATAGTTATTTCATGTAAAGCCATGCCCAAATTTCAAATACAAGGAGGGGAAAGGAAAAGAAAAAAAAAAAAAAAAGAGAAAGAAAAAAGAGAAAACTTCTCCAAAGCCAGGGAACAGCTTAGTATTATTTGTAACTCATTATCTTGTTTACAATTGCTACATAAAATTTCAAATGCATTAATATTCAAAAAAGAGGAAGTAACCCATCAAAACCTTTTATTTTGAAATTAAGCTTTATTTGAGCACTTCTAAGATTACCAATAATCTAAAAATTATTACCTTTACATATTCTAAATATGCAGTACACAAGCTTATTTTTAAGAATTATTCCAGGTTTCACTAAAACCACGTGCCATATATACATCCCAAACACCATTATCAGAATATTAAATGTCTGTTATAGCAATCATGCTTTAGCTTATTTTTTTCCTCGTGTTATTTTTATTCACAAGGTTGATTCAAAATCTGATATCCTACCTTGGGTGATTTGATTGGTATGGGCCTTTTCTCTATAGGTACAGGACTGTGAGGTACCACACAGGTTTCTTCTAAATCACTCTCTTCGTTTCCTAGTTTGGATTCTTCCACATCAGCAGATTCAGATTTTTTTGGCACTAGAAATAAAAACATTATTCTTTGATGTAACTTGTCATATCTTACAGTGTCACATTTTTAGTTTTGCATGATAACCTAAGCATACAGAATGCTTAAGATCTGCCTGTAGTAAAACGTAAATGTACTCTTGGCGAACTCTATGTCCAACTATCATCAAATTAGCTCTAGTAATATCTGCAATATGCTTTTATCTTTAAAGACCAACTTCAAAAGCGCCTCAGCATTTGTTCACCACATTAATTTATTTCCAGTTAAACAGTTCTTTGACTACACTGCTTTAATAAAACATGGTTTTTAATAAGATGCCACTTCTAGTTAAACTTTAGTAAAACCAATTCAGAGGGACTGATACTGATGGGTCATTTTTAATATGCTGGAACAGAAAGAAGCATGCCTCCCCTAAACTTGACTCTCTTGTCTGCCTGCTTTTGTTGTAGGAACTGACGGATAACCATTGATTCATCAAACTTCATGAAAACGCAGCAGAAAGCAAAAGGCTTTGATGCTTTAGCTAACAAGAGTCTCAAATATAGAGCTGCAAACCTTGGAATGAGATTTTCATTGTTTCAAAGAAAACACAACATTAACGTTGCCTTACCTCTTTTTTTCCTTTTTTCTCTAATTATTTTCTGAGCTACCCTCCGCCATCGGGGCAAGGAACTCAGAAGTTTAAATTTAGACATTATAGAGAGATCATTGCAAACTGCAGGACGTAGCTCATTGAATAAGAATCTCAAACGTTCAATGACAGGAGCACAGACTTCCTTGTAGGAACGTCCTTGCTCTTGATGGGTCTAGAAAAGCCATTGAAAGAATAGGTTACTGTTTAATATACAACAAAATGAACGATACATAACTCCTTAATAAAACACATCAAAACAAATCTAAACTTCAGCAGGTAAGAGGCTTACCTTAATCAGTGAGCATTTTGCTTGGTAGACAACACGACACACATCCACTACAGATTTTGGTAAGGTTTTGTGCTTTACCTGGTCAACTCCAAGGGTACCAGGATGAACAAGAGACAGTGCTACGTGACCTTAAGTGGAAAAGACAATCTCTGAATATGCATTTCCAAAATCATCCATAGCAGAGTTTAAACTGGTCCAAAATGTGTTCTGGGACAGCTATACCACAAGCCTACCTACCCAAATCTTCATGCTTCAGAAGACAACATAATAACAAACGTCCTACTTCTTCCACAGGATGCTCAGGAGGGAATGTGATTGGTGTTGTTAAGTGACACTGTTTACAGTATCTCTCTATTTGACACAAGAAGTCCTACAAAAACACACAACAGCCTTTATTTAACTTTGTTTTCAAATAACACAGAATAATCTCCACAATCTGAACTAACATTTGGAAGTGAGATACACCACACAGTATGCACTATTTAATACATAGCGATTATAACCCAATACGACAAAGAATACCCTGTATCATTATTCTTGTATGAAAAGCAATGTGGCTCAAGGAACAAAGCTTCTACTGCTTTTATCTCTTCCTAAGAAAGCCAGGTCACCTAACACTATTTTTAATGGTCTTCTCCTGACTCGTCATTATTCTGTCCTCCCAAGGACTTATTTGGTGTTTTTTTGATAAAGGAACTGAACTCAAAGGGTTAGAAAATCTGAAAGTACTACAGAGGACAGCGATCAATGTAAATCTTAGAGGTTTTCATAACATCCGTGATTCCAACTAGGTGAAACATGAACCCCAAGGCACAAAGGGACTTTAACACAAAGGCATACATGCACCTGACACACAAAACACATTTGCAGTTTGACAAAGAAAACTCCATCTTAGTTCAACTGGAGGTGAGTAGGGTCTATAAATACTACTAAAACTTGACATGAAGAGTAATGCAGAATTAATTTTTTTTTGTAAGAATACATGTAAACTTTTTAGTTCTCCCACTCAAAAATTCAAAAGAAGAAACTGTACTGTTATGATATCAAGTGAAACATGCAAATTTTTTCCATTAGTAGTATTCAACCACTCCTTTCACAAAAAGTAAGTCCAAAATAACTTTTTACAATTGTTTTAACTTTTGGAGAATTTTCACCAACAAAACTGTTTCAGTGCACCACTGTCTCCCTTCGGCAACATTTTTTGTGAAGAGAACTGCTGAGAGCTTACCTTCACAGTGTGATCCTGAATATTATTATCGGCAATAGCTTGGAGAAAAGGTTGTGAATGGTCACTCAAAGTTAATCGATATGTATATAGTTTTGATTTATTTGGGGTAGTGTTACCAGGTGAACTGCAATGGTCTTCATCTTTTTCCTCATTATAACTGTAATGAATCTGACTAGTTTGCAAGCCTCCAGAAAAGATAGATGACTTCAACCATTCTAAAAGAAAGAAAACACAAATGTATATTCTGATTAAAGATTAAGCTATCAAGACGCAACAATTCCCTCAAATAAAATGCATACACAGCTCAAAACAGAAGGTTTAGCTGCTCTTCCATTTGCAGGAAAAAAAGGGTGCTGCAACTAAGGAACAATTAAACAACAGAGCAGCCATCACCTGTTTAAGATAAGAGGGCTTTAGCTAGTTTTCTATGATTAATATTGAATTATACACTCTATTCACCAAATTAAGATACCCAACAAGACAGAATCCAACACCAGATGCTTCCGGCTCTCTTAATTGAACACAAACTAGTGAAATAACTGATACAGAGTTTCCTTTCTCTTACAATATTCTACCTTGTCTATTACAAAATTCTGGATATTTAACTGTTCAAAATTATCTAATCCTCATTTAAATCTTGCTAAATTAGTCAACCTTGATGAGTGCATTAATTAATGTTAAGAATAAAGAACTTCTTCAGAAGACAGCAAAACTAAAGAGGTACAAGATTTCCAGTTAATTTATTTGGCCTGTGTCTTTTTCATGCAAGTTTTGACATGCAAGTTATTTATCACTTATTTAAGGACAAAATAAAGTTCTGCTTACTGGCACATTCAACTTCCAGAGGAGAAAGTGGTGTGCTCATTGCCAGGTAGGAAGCGTGCAGTCCAAGAAGGAGACCCAAATTCCTTTCTGTGTCTATTAGAGGTGATGACAAAGTACTCAGATCTGGTGTCGTAATCACTTCCTGGTCAGGCTAATTAAAAGAAGTAGGAGTTGAAAGCTAGAACTGAGTTCCAACAAGAATTTTGAAAGCAAAGGAATATTTTACTTTAGAAAGTGTGTATCCATTAATATATAAGATTTTTACCTCCATATATTGGCCAACACAAAAGGCATGCATTGACTCCCGCGTGTCCTCAAATTGCAAAGCAGCTTCCAAAGCAACAACTGGGTCCTCACCTGCAAACTGAGCTAAATGAAGGAATAAGGTAGTCAGAATAATATCTAAAAAGCTGCTCATGCCATTACAGAAGTAATTTGTGTCTTTAATTCAGACTCTGATTCTCACCAAGTATGCTACTGCCAGTTAAAGACTGGGTTTGGAAGTCCTTTATATCATACACTTTCCCATCAATCACTGTCCAAAATCCTCCATCTTTGTTGTGGTTCTCTAGATCAGCTTTACGTATAAGTGTCACTTCCTCATTATTTCTGCAACTCTGCCCAGTAAAAAATGAACCTACAGGTATAAAACAGAACAGACAATTTATCAACAGAAAAACAGAAAGCAAAGTTTTTTCTGAACATTCTTTTAACTGTTGCCTAAACGAATTCTTCACTTCTCTTAAAAGGCTGCTTGTCTTTCGATATGCTGCAAAGTCAAAATAGCTATTAATATGTTCCTGTCTGCATAGTATGCAATTAAACTATGTGTATGTTGTATTCTTTTATGCACTGATCTCCAATGTTATACTGTCAAAGACCTAGCATTGCCCAACTACGCGGCTGCTTTGTTTGGAGGTGGAGCAGAACAACTGGTGTTCTGGCAAATCACTGCTCTAGTCAGTCTGTTCTCCCTCAAAATTACTTGAGTTTTATTACATGCCTGCCTGAAAGGAATTGGTTGCATATTTAATTTCAGTTTAAATCCATATTTTTTTAATAAAAGAAGGTAGGTTACATACATGTTTGAAGTCTTCCCATCTACATATCAGTAAACTACTTCAAACTACAGGTAATTTCATCCAAGCAAGAAACATCAGATTAATGTTTGCACACATGGGCCTTTGTCTCAGTTTGCTCTATTAGACCAGTAATTCAATTTTCACATAGTTTTTGCTCTCCCCAACATGCTACTGTCTAGTGGTAGGACCTTAGTTCTTTTGGATCATGCCAACCCTGTTTTATTCCTCCCTCCACCAGGAAAATGCTCACAGTCAGAAATGCACATTTTCTGCTTCTCTTTTCACCCCAGACATAGCCCATATTATAAAGTGCCCTGGGAAAAGAAGACTTCCTTATTTCAAAGTTTTCACACTACTCTCCCTTTATGTTACAGATAGAATTTAGTAACAAAATGTGTAGATGTACTACTTAATGTTTTACTGCAACTTTTCACACTCAAAAAGCAGAATGACGTGTACTAATCCTTTAAAAAGTTGCATTTGTACTCTGCTTAATCCTACCTCTATACATAACTTCTTTAAGAATTTGACAGAAATAAATACTGCCATATGAATTAATAAAAATTTGTACTGTGAAGTAGAATTCCCTTCCTGAGAGCAGTTCACAAATAGTCACCATTTTTATATAGCTACTTTATGAAAACATATATAAACAGTCCAGATGCTACTAGAACATACCCATTATTCCTGGCCATGCTAAATCCTCATTGTCATCCCTTTCCTTTCCAGGGGCTAAATGGTTAAATCTGTCTAGATGTTCTAGCAAGCCAGCCAACAAAGGGATAGCACCAGCTTCCTGCATTAATCCAGCATTTTTACTGAGGAGTAGCACTACAGAAACCACCAATTCCGGAAGAAGAATGCCTAAACAGAGAAAACACAGAAGACAATTCAGATTTAATTCAAGACCTAAATTTATAGCATCATGGAGGTACATCACCAAGCAATACATTCTGCCTTCTATTACTGCTTTAGTACAAGCTCTTGCCTTCCCCATCAAATTTGCCCTCCTCTTCCATCAATCAAAAGATTAAATTGACTCTTTTTTAGTGATTTAGAACTTTCAGGAATGTGTACCATATAACTTTGTAATATTGTAGAAGGGGAGGAAAGGAGGACAACAAAGAAAAACATACCTGTTAAATCCCCATCCACGACACGAGATACTTCTGCAAAATGCCGATGACTAGTAGAAGCAATGCTGGTTGCCACAGGAAGTATATCACCAATGTGCGTGCACAGAAGAGCAGTGTATTTCTTCAGTAAAGAACCAACACCTAAGAGGTCAGGACCTGTATAAAAAAGAGGAAGAGCACAGAAAACCATCACATAGTCATATTTAAGAAACAGATTTCAAAAGCTGCCAAACTCGTCTGAAATGCAGCCACTCAGTATTAGCACTGAATTAAGAAACCAAATCTTTTTAAAAGTTTATAAAAATTTTATTATCTAGATCCTGTTGTCTTCCAAAGAGAAATTTTCCTTTACAGAAAACAATTTAAAGAAACTACTTTCAAACACTTTTCAGACAGACTCGGCAAACCAGCTGATTGATGAGACAAGAAGATAAATTAAAGCAAGAAATTGCTATCCTGTAGAAGACGTATTACAGAAATCCTTGGGGCGGGGCGGGGGGGGCTTATTTGTTTTACAATAACTTACTGTATGTATTAGGGACCTGCCCAACACAATCTCCTGGGTAAAGTTTACTAACAAGCAGACGCTGAAAACGCAGCAACAAGTCCAGAGAAGCTGATCTCTCCTTGCTACAATGTTCATGGTCCATGCAGGAAGAAATACGACGAGCAACATCTTTTAGTTTAGCTATTGTCTGTGAAGCGATGTTCCTAATTGAGATAAAAGTATGTAAAGTACTTAAAGGGAGCTGACAGTGAAGACAGTCCACAGAAACATGGGTTAAGCTTTTGCTAGAATTTCATACAAATATGTAAGAAACCTATGCAAAGTTTTTTGCAGCATGCTCCCTTGTTTGCAACATAATGCCCCAAAAGTCAATGGATTTTGTGGAGGTATTTTGTTTAACAGAATTTATAAAATACATCCAATTTGTATTTTTTGTCATCACTCACTACAAAAAACATAATCTGATAATTTTCACTGAAAGGCTGCAGTGAAAGCCATGACACTAAGCAGTTCAAAAGAGCCTCAGTACTGACTAAATTACATGGTTACCATCACAATTAAGTGAAAAGGCACAATAAACTTCTCAGTAATCTCATAATTACTTCCTGCTACATATGCTACATATTAAGTACTTCTGTAGCTGATATAAAGAAGCTTTGTTCTCAGCACCCTATTTGTCACGCATTCACAATTCTTTCTCAGTGGCAAGAATTTAAAATTCAGGTTTCTTGCGCACTTATAGCCCCTCCTACAGTCTCCTTAGAACTCCTTCAGTTCTAAATAAATTTTCACCAATTCTCATACTTTGTAAGGACAGGCTTTTGAACGTTTGTCCTATATTTGTTACACAGACTTTCAGAGTACAGAAGTATCACAATCCATAAAAGCAAGGCAATAACTCTTTCTAAAATCATGTAATTAAGTATAGAACTTTGCTCCCTCACAAACGTGAAACAGCAAAACTAGAGACAAGCTAGGATAATGTTCAATATTTTGATTTCTGAGGAGCTAAAATGCTAGCAGGAACCTATTTACTTGCTAACCAAAATTAGTCATCCTTTAGTTCACTAGTTCTTCAAACATCTAAACAGATCTTCTGTACAAAACGAAAAGACAAATTTGAAACAATTACCTTAGTAACTGCTGAATTAACTGAACTAATGGTAAACTTTGTTTTCCTGCAGATTCATAGATTCCAGTATTAATAAGGTCTTTGTCCAATGGAGTCCTGCTCCTATGAAGCGTTGATGCATTTGCTTCTTGTTCATCAATTTCTTTTTCTTTCTGTGCTTCTTTTTTTGCTTCAATATCCTAAAAAAAGTAAATCAAGTTAAAGGAAATGCACTAACTTCCACTGTGATTATGAAGCACTTTACTAACAAGTGTTCTTATAACAAGATCAAGTTACTTCTACCTATGCCAGAAATTAAACAATTCCTACCAGACAAATATGTATTGTATATTCCATAGCAACCACATGGGCACACTTTTTTTTTTAAATAATTATAATATAAAAAGTAAGGGGGATGTGAGGGTTGTGAAGATAAACAAGAGTAGACAAACTCCAAATTCAGTTTCCACCAAACCAAGTTAACAATTTATTTCTGTTCTATATATGTCTAAACATGCCAGTAGCTGCTGCACAGTTCATGACTGAAGGCATGTTTACTCTGTATTTATGAAAGTGACAAACCCAGTCCACTGGAGAAGAACCTGGGTTAGATTTGCTACTGAGCTATAGTCACACAGAACCATATGGAAACGAATTCACCCAGGTTTTAGACAATGTAAATTAACCTGTGCAGTGTTGTAGGCTGCCACCTAGATCACTTTCAGCATACAACTGAAGTTGGCTCAGGCATCTCTGACCTATGCTATAATATAAATGTGCCCTAGAAGCCTTGCTTAAGAAAAAAGAGGTCCTGCATGTCTTTAAATACAACAGAAAATGCTAATGCTAGACCATGCATTAAAGCAAAACTTCATACATGCACTTCCTCTGCATCATAAAGCTCCCCATTTATCAACAGTGGACAGAAACCAGGAAGAAAATATACTTGGAAGGATTCAACAAATGAAGAGGCAAGGGAAAAGCATATTTTTGTTTTCACAGCCATACACAAACATGGCAATTTAAAGCAGTCTGTGCAGAGGATGCCCCATCTCTGAGAGGCTAATAGACAAGAGAGTATATACAGAATGTTTCTTTCATCCTTTGTATACTTAGTCTTTATCTGTTAAACATTTGAACCAGTCTGAAACAGAACCTACAGAGATTTGGGATGCTGCAAAGAATTCATAAGTAATAAGGCTGAAATTGCTGCTGGAGAGATATGGGTGACATTAAAGAAGTGAAGAACTCAAGAATCCCACAGAAAAGTACAAAGCACTTTGCAAAATTATGCTCCTATCACAGATCTTTACAAAAAAAATTTGTTGTCATTGTTAGAATCATCACTCTAGGCAATGAAAATAAACACTCTACTACAAAGGAGAATAGGATTCATGCTTCCATACAAACACTGGCACAAGTTTCATATCAAAAGAAGATAACGTCAATCCACAAACTTCAGAAGACACTTGATAAATCGTCTTATTCCATTTATACAGAACTGCAAAGCTGCTGAAACATACCTGAATTTCTGCAGTAATAGCAGCATTTAGTGCAGACTCTAAGCCCCCATCAGCCATCAAGCTGCCCACCAAGAGGTCAATCATAAATCTACGGCCTGGACTTACATTCATTTCATTTCCTGAAACTAAGAATGGAAGAAGCTATTAATAAACTAGAAATGCAAGCACAAAACAAACAGATTTAAATCTTAGGACCAACCTGCACTGGGTAGGAGCGCTGAGAGCGCCCTAGCCCGCTCTTCTGCTGTTGGCAGTAACACAGACCATCCACTCTGCAGCACTGCTTGAGCGGCCGATTGCACGGTATTAAGAACACCGGCATTGCTTGCTAATGTTACCACTGTTTGCTTCAGACTATTGAGCAGTATACTGCCCAAACCTAAGCAAAGGCATTCTGGATCCACCTGATGACTGATGGCAGCATGAAGCTTAAAGGAAAAAAAAAGAGGCAAGTTTTGATTAAGAAGAGAAGTGAACTTGAAGAAAAAGAATAAGTCAATTCTGGACCAACTGAGTAATTTCACTGTCCAAGATAGAAACTTTCATCTGTAAATTTGTAAAATTAAAGGGAAACGCTGGCTTGCCCACATACATACTGAATTTAAAGTAATCTCAAAGATTATGAGCTATATTTAACTATATCCCCTATAACTCTCAACTATAATAACCTAAAGAATAACCTAAACTGTTTCTACTCTGCTACAGTATGCTAGGAAAAGCAGCACATCTTCAATGACTGTCAGATACCTTCTAAAGAGGACATTCACTCATAAAAATGCTATCTAAAATTCTTAGAAATGCTCAAAATCTTTGAGCGTAGGGGCTTGTTGAGTGAGTACACAAAACTTAATCCATTTATGTTTTATTTTTGTAGTTCATTTTTAATGAGATCCAAAAGCTGTTGAGAAGAAAAAACCAACCACTAGCTGCCAGATTTCAAACTACAGAAAGCAATGTTGTACTCATCTCACTTTTTAAATCAACAAAAATGTTTTAAAGCACATTAATCTACTATTTTCATCCAAGCAATTTCCTGAAACATTTAGTCCAACGAGTGCTCAATGCATAAGAAACTGAAGGTACCTGAAGCCTTAGAAGGTTTAATGTTGCCACAGCCATACACTCCTTTTCCTGAGGAGGGGGCCAGTCAGAGGAGCCATCCATTCCCTCTGTCACTTGTCTTAATAGAAGATCTAGCTGCTCAAATGTCATGGGGCAAACATCCACCACAAAAGGCACCCGCAAGCCTATTGACCACTCGGAACACGATGACCAAGCAAAACTCTATTAAATGGAAACAATATACAAAGTTCAGCAGTTATTTCTCAAACATAAAATGACACTGATTAGATACGGGAGTGTAAAGCTAACATCTCCCTTCAAACACTAATAGAAGATGCAGAAATAATATCAGCATTATCTGTTGAAGAAACCTCTCCACTTATATCCTTGTAAACATACATAAAACCCTACTAATCCCAGAAAAGAACTATCACACTTCTGAAAGTGCCGCTATGCTAGTCCAGATACCTCACTATCTTTGCTGCAGGAAACATTCTGCTTCACAATTCTTCAACTGCTGTACCAGACAAACACCAAAACAGGTAAACAGCTCCTTCTCAGAATACTCAGAGGGAAATCTAGTCACCCCTTTTCGGCAGAGGAACTGCACCAGATTTGCTTTTTTCCAAGTCTTCATTTATTCAGAACAAGAAACAATAAGAAAAGTCATGCAAGCACAGAAAGAGGAACTGGAGTTAGTGTACAGAACTACTCTCAGTGATACACAAAGACAAATAGCAATTAACAATTCAAAAATACAACTTACCTGAGCAGGCCCACAAGCAATTCCAACGATATGCTTTGTGTCTAATCCTGGGAGAGCTGCGGGCTCTGGTTTGGTGATCCGCAAAGTATCAAAATGTTGACACTGATCATTGCTTCCCCAGCTATGGACTTCACTATCTTCAGTCAGTGCTAAACAATGGGTAGATCCAGCTGCCACATCTATCACTTTTTTTCCTGATAGAAAGTCAAATATTGAAAATATAATTTAAAAGATTACAATCATTAACAGAAAAATATCAGAGATGAGGAAAACAGTGCTAATTACAACCATACTTAACTATGAACACATTACGGATGTCAAGAGTCTCACCTTTGCCTCAGTAGTGGATGGGAAGAATACAGCAAAAGAAAAACCAAGGAAATATTTAAAGATTCTTAAGTGAGCTGAAGTACAAAAGTTACAAGTTTAAAAACAAAAAAAATCTTCTATTTTGTATCCCTTCTAATCAGGTACCTCTTCAGGAAAGATTTATTAAAAGATCTCCCCATCTACGAACACAAGACTGTAAGGTTATATTGTAGTTATTAGTTCAGAAGCCACTTTCAATTAGATAATTCATCACATGTGAACAACCATTTTAGGAAAGACAGAGCAATAAAAGAGGTTTCTTCCTCATCCTCTCCTACAGAACCTCAGGTTTCTCACAAACTCAAGAAATAATCTTCAGTCTGTTACAAGCTAGTCAAAAATACTGGCACGTACACAACTTCAATGACGTTACTTGTTTACATGTATCCCATTCACATGCCTTCATCTAAGCATATATATATATATATATTTGCACGACAGTGCAAAAATACATGTTTTAAATAAGCATTTCTGTGAACTTAATAAAAGAAAAGCAGTAAGAACAAAGAGAACACAAGACTAGCAGCATTTAAAGAAGTCATAACACAGTGACTCTAAGTCTGCCAGAATTCTAATGGTATAAATGCAGAAGTGATGGGCAATGTGCACTATTACCTTTTTCAATGCAACCAGTAGAAATTATGACAGAATACATGGTACCATCATTCTTAATGTTGAGATCACTAGTCTCTGGTAAAAGGTTCCAACAACAGCAAAAAGAACTTCGGAAAATTTCCAGCTCTGATAATTACCTTTCAAGCCTTCCAGCAGTTTGGGATATCGAACATGCTCTTCTGTTCCATGCCCAAGTCTCTGATTGTCACCTTTTCCCCAGGTGTAGACCTGGCCATCTTTGGTTAAAGCAATAGAAAACTGACTCCCGCACCGTACTTTCACAATGTCCAGATCTTGAAGTTTTTCTATCAATTTGGGAGTCTTGCAGCCATCACTGCCTCCCCTTCCCAGTTTTCCATAATCTCCATCACCCCAAGACCACACCTGGCCTTTAAATTAAGAGAAAGAAAACAAAAAATATTGTGTTGCTTTTTCATGTAATGAAGTTATCTGGTTTGACAAGCAAGTTCTTAAAAATCTGAGATTCTGTAATACCTACCATTTTCAAATTTATATTTAAGAATAGCAGTTATTAATGAATTTTCAATAGTTCATGACAGTAAGAAGGAAGAGAAAGATCTGAGAAGTTTACATGCTGCTAAAATTAAACATAAAAAGCGTAACACATAACATGCACTGAAAATTCATCAGTGTACAGAAAGTCCTTAAAAACACATGAAGCGTAAGATCTACTTCAAATCAAGACCGTAGTATGATCTTTAGTTAAAAACAGCCTTCTTTTATTTAAGGTGTTATTTATAAGAACATGCAAAATCTTTTTCTACATCAAATGGCCAAATTGTCTGTAAAACCTGTTTTCTTAATTTTCAGTTCTTGTCATTCAACCATTTCACAAAATTAAATTACGAGTGCTATTGTCTATCATATTCTTTTGAAATACACTAAATCAAAGCCCTAATTTAGGAACTTAGAAGTAGTCAAGTCATTCTGCACCCAATAAAATTATGGTTCAAGAATGGTAAACACATGCACACCCAAAAAGAAAGTCTTGTTTTACACTCTGATGCATTTATGCTCCCTGCTTGCATGAGCTAGTCTCTGATGTCCTATGATAAGCAAGGGAAGCACGAAAGAAGGAGACCAAGAGAAAAAAAAAAAATTCAATTCATGTTTCCATTTCCTGGATGAGCAAACCTTTCAGCTTTTAAATACTGCACATCACCATAACCAGCTATATTTTAAAAGAACAACTGGCTTCCAAGAGCTATCTGCTTCCTAAGCGATGACTCTGATGCTTAACTTCACACAGTGAAATTCAGATTTCGAATCTGTCTCACCCTAGGCACCTCGCTCAGGGATGCTGGGAAGTAGGATTCCAATACAGCCTCTCTTTGACACTTCCCACAGATTAACAAAGACAACTCTCCTACCCAAAATTCTGGCTGTTGTGTCAATATGAGCTACTTGCACTTACATAATAATGCATAAAATTTGGATGCGTATGTACATATATGTAATATTTTGTGTGCATATTATATATATTTTAAATACCCATGTAAATGTTAACATAAATGGAAATACATATTTGCATATTCATAATGAATATATTGCAGATCTATGCATGGAAATACATCTGCACACATTATATGCAAGAACGTATAAATGCACGTATATATTTCCCCAGAAGGAATTTCAGCTTCAAATGCTTACAGAATTCAAGCCACTAGAAATAAGCACATCTGCAGTATAAATATCTTCAGAAGGAAAGGAAGAAAAGGTAAGCTTACTTAAAGTGTTAAGTTATATTTTGCTACTAACCATTTTCAGTAACTGCAAGAGTCTGAGCATCTCCACTTCCACAGGCCACATCAATAACTTTGAGTCCTTTCAACCCTGTGACCAGCATTGGGATGGTCTGATCTTCACTAGAACCTTGAAAATAAAATAGTTCTGTGAGAAGCAAAACCAGAAAGGTCTGGTAGATTCTTTTGTTTGTTTTTTGGGCTTTTTTGCTTGCTTTTGGATGTTTGGCAGGGCTGGGGGGGGGGAGGTGCTGGGAGGGGGGGATGTTGGTTTGGTTTTGTTTTCAGATTTGAACATCATGACTAAGCTCCCATATGGCTTCTTAGGTATCTAATATGGACTTAACCCACGAGATAGTCTTTGCTTCACAAGGAAGAGAACAGTGTAGATTTATCTTCTCCATCCAACTGCTTATTTTTACAGAACTCATACAAATTTACTGCTTTTAAGACAATTCCTCCCATAATTATTTCAATTCATGTGAAACCACATAATCAGCTTTAGGTAAGTTGGATAAAAGATCATTTGAGATGGGCACTAAACAGTTCTTTGACAAACAACTACTTTAGGATATCAAGTAACATACCATGACCAAGCCTGCCATAGTTTCCTCGTCCCCATGTGTATAGCTCTCCTTCAGCAGTAATGGCTGCACTATAGGTGCTTCCACATGCAATATGAACAACGTGTTTCCCAGCTTGCTTTCCAGATAAAGCAGATATCATCTTCGGCTCCTCCAGAGGGCTATTTAAAAGAGAAGGTGACATATTTCACAAAAGGTGATCTGATGAGTAGATAAGGTGTGGCATACTTGTTAGAAAACAATGGCTTCAATTTTACCTGCAAACCTTATTACTAGTCTGAAGTAGCGAGATATATATAGTGCTATAAGCCAAAAATTAAGTTCAGATCTTGCAACAACATAGAAACCACTGAAAGAATGTCTTTGATTTCTATTTCCACTTAAATTAATGCAGCATTTTTAAAAAGACTTGTCTACAATAAAAATATTATCTTTAATTGCTATAACCAAACAATTCATTTAATGACACCACTAACCCTTGCGTATTAACTCCCTTGCTTTATAGGGAATGCAGCACTGGGGGAAGACATTTAAATTCTCTAAAATATGTTGATGTACAACCCCTACAGAATACCCCTGTAGAAGACTGCTCCTATACAAACGCAGGACGCTAATGTTACTGTTTAACACAGGGGAAAAAAGGAATGATATATGTAACATGACTGCATAGGAAATGACAACTCCACTCTAACATCTGAGTCAATGCTCCTAGAGAAAACGTGTTGTGGACTCATGAAACCGTGAATAAAAAGCCTAAGAACAGTGTAACCACTACTACACCCTCTATCTACACGTATTTCAGAAAGTAGCATTAATACAGAACTGACAATATTACAGGCAGAGAAAACATGCAGGGAGAATGCAATTTCTGTTCAGTAACAGAGACAGATGTCAAATGCTGAATGTGCTTGTATACACAACTAAACAGTTTTTACTACAAATTCAGAACACTGGCAAATAAATGTTATGATTATTTTTATTACATACACTGTATCCCCATGGCCTAGTCTTCCACCGTCTCCACAACCCCAAGAGAAGACTTCACCATTTGCTGACAAAGCAAGATAATGATGCCCATCTGAATGTGCTGCTATCTTCACAATATTTCTGGAAGCTAGACTTTGCACCAGCTGCGGTCCCTGTGAACAAAACAAAAGCAATACACTTAACAAAAACTGCTTATATTTATAATATCACTTGCCCATATACAGAATAACCACATACAGTTTTCCTAAAGCTTTATTAAAACTGTGCACTTAAATTAATGAAGTGAAGGTTTAAAGAAAAAAAAAAAAAAAGGTCAAATCCACTATTTGAGTTTGACAAAAACAATGCTCGGAAGTTTTGTTCCCATGCTTATAAGGTCTTCATTATATATGAAAACGGTGTTTATCTTAATCTTACAGGCAATCGTAGTAACAAATGTTTCTGGTACAGTATAGGTTTATTTGAGGAACTACAGTTTGGACACAGTGTTACATCACCAAAGTAAAATCCATTCTGTATCTGTCAATTTCTATAGTTTTTACTAAGGCCAGCAAAAGTAATTATCGCTGTGTTCATAACCTCTAGCCCCATAAAAGTTACAGAAACCATATGCATTTCATCAAATCAGTACAAGATATCAAAACCACTATTTCTGAAAGTTCAAAAACAACAACACAGAAGCTCACAACATTCAGTATCTCTCCATCTACTCTTCCAAGGTACTGTAAATAGTTAAAGGAGTAGACTTATGCTATGAAGTAATACAGAAGAGAACATGTTTTTAAAAACACATAAAAAAAACTCACCAGAGTATCGCTGTTGTACGCTTGTGTATAAACTCGTCCATTCCTAGATAATATTAGAAAACGTTTCTCTGCACAGGCAACCTGCACAACGCCAAGATTGGCAAGTCCTTCACACTGAATTGGACCACTCACATTAGCATAATATTTCCAACCTATTAAACCCCAAGCAATGACTTCTTGCAGAGATCCCTAGAAAGTAAGAAATTCTGTAAGTACTAATTTTGAAATACAGAATTCAGTAAATGCATAGAGATTATTTTTTAAACCTTTATATGCCAAATATACTTAAACCTGTGACAGTCATTACTGCCAGTAGTCAATAAAGCTTACCTATTAGAAGATATGAAAAATAAAGACTTGCATGAATCATACTCCGTTTAGTCTGCTACTGAATAAGCTATAAATATCTACAGTAAGTGTTCAGAGATTTTTCAAGTTGGGAATTTTAACATTTTCTTTTTTTTTTTTTTTTTAAAAATACATCTGACTCCCAACACTTATAAAGTCAGGTCTTGAGTATTTACTCTGACAAACACAGGGAACAGCTCAAAATATGGCAGAATTAGCCATAGTGTTGTGAAAGGTTCACACACCATAGAATTGTACTCCAAGGTACTGACGTAATAAAAGATACCAAAGTAAGACAAATCTAGGCAACTCAATGTTAACTTGTGAAAATCAAAAAGAAATTTCAAGAATCTTAGGAGTTGTTTTCCTTCCAAACTGAAAATCAGTTACATTTTTAGGAAAAACATCTTACTAAATTTGATGTTTCAAATATTTACCTTATGAGACGTAGGAGAGCTACACTGCGGAGGCATACATGGGGTGGCTAGACGATCTAAATGGGCCATGATCACTACAGCTGTTTGTCTCAGATCAATCGCTAGCTCGTTGTCCTGTGGTAAAGTCAGATACCTTAGAAAACTTTCATTTGGACTCAGAGGGTAAGTCAGGAGCTAGAAAGGAAAAAAAGAGCAGTCAGAAGAATATTCAAGGTATTCCTATGCCACTACACATACATCTGCTATACAATACATGTTAGACACGCTGAGTATCTGCACAAGTTTAAGAGAACTAAATTAACTCTGCACATCCTTTTTCTTACAATAGAGGAAAATTCCAGCACACACATGTTGAGAAAATGTAGTCAGATTGCGAATATAATAGAAAGTTACAAGCATAATAAACTGATTTACTATTTTTTATCAACCTCAATAATATTCACTAAGAGTCATCGTTCAATTAACTTCAAACACAACTAAATAAAAACAATCTAAATGTGCGGAAAAGTTAACTGGCCACATCTCTAAGTTAATTATTACAAAAACATTAACTCTGGAACACAATGCTTACCTCTAACCATACTATGACATTCCTCCTACCTCAAGAAACTCAAATGTACACATGAAAACCAAACAGCAGCGATGTATATACATCTTACATGGAAAACACTACTACCAAAGGAAATCCAGATTTTGTTTGGATAATTTATAGTTACTTTAGCAAGCCAAATGACATTTGATACCAACATAATATCCCTTTCAAATAATCCAAGGGTATGTACCTGAATCTCTTCCTCAGTATTGGGCACATCTTTATTACATATTATGCTCTGAAATCTTTGTAGCAAAGGTAGAAGGGGTGCACTTGTTCCCTGTGCAGATCGCTCATTATCTGTTTCTCTTGTTCCATTATCCCAAAGCTGAAGCAACAACATAACTGCAGACAACATTTGGCTGAAAGAGGAAGTTTACATGTTCTATTAATAAGCATTCGTAAAAACATTATTTTAGGTTATTCACACCATTCAATCTCTACATTTTGAAGTTTAAGAATATCAGATGTCATGGCTTTCCCTTTTAAACAGATTATCAAAATATCAAATGGATTTTGCAACCTAGGTAACATAAGAGCTTGATCGCCACTGCATTACAGAAAAGGTTCATATGCTTTGAACAACAATTACTACATTAAACCCAAACCCATGAAAACTGAAGACAGGCACCGCTCAGGCCATGCCAACAGACAATGACGGTTAAAAATCACAGAGCTCACACTTCTCACCTTAGTGTACCCCTCTGCACTGCCAGTTCTAGCAGTATGGCAAGTGCCAAGTGCTGGTCTTGCAACGGAATGTTTCCTGGCCCTTTAGTACTGGGAGCTCCATGTACATCTCTAAAAGACAAATAATATACAGTAACTAACAAGTAATTGGAAACAATATATATTTGCTCACAAAAGCATCTACAACACACCAAGAAACACTACACTTACAGAAAAATATAAAATTGGTGGTGAAAGCAACTGAGAAGAAAAGCTGCCATGTTCCATGCAAGAGCAGCAACTAGGCTTTAAAATTGCCCCAGGCTTCACTAACTACTCCATAGCTCTATTAAATATGTTAAGAACATGAAAAAATTTTCACAGGTGAAAATCAAATATTCTTTATGAAATTCACCATAAGGATGTAGTTCCAGTACTCAAAAGACAATTAGTTTCTGGTAACTATTGTAAAAGTGTAACTTTAAGCCTCCTTAAATAACAGGGAAAAGTCCAACATGAGTGCATTTTCCCTCATAATGCACAGAAGTCTGCATTATTGTACTATACTACAAAGGTACAATTAAGTCTACACATATATTGTACTAGCAAAGCACTCTTCATGTGGATACAGTTTACATTAGCAAAACGCTATTCTTCAGGTAAGTCTACATGCAGCGATGCAGAATACTCAAATTCAGATTTTTCTTAAACACTTAAAGGAATTAGGTCATATTTAAAGAGCATCATTGAAACAGTTCATCTATCTTTTGCTTGCTTGTATAACATTAGAAAAGGAAAGCAATCTTTTTAATTTTCCATAAACTATTCTGTTTATACCATCAGCTGCTAAGAGATGCAAGTTTGCTATTTAACAGCTACTTCAGCAATGCTCAAGAAAAGAAACTTACCCAGTCACAACAGACCTTAGGAATTTAGTAGCTCTTTCCACCACTTCTAGCCAAACAGAAGATACAGTCCCTTCATCAAAAAGGGATGCCTCTGGTAGAGCTCGTAGTGCATCAAGTGATTCCTGTAACAATTCACTGCACAGATCTGCATCTTCACCTGAGTAACACAGTAATATTAGTTACACTCCCATCTTTACAAAAATTATACACATTTTTGTATACAATGTTTTGCGGCTTATTTTTTTTTTAACCTCAAGCTTACAAGTTACTTAATATTATGTACAAAGTTCTCAATGTTCACATTAATATTTTGACTGCAAGACTCTTGAAGAACTATCTGTTTCACAAAAAATACATTCAGAAAGGGGACAACTCTTAAACCAGCTCATCCCACCATGCATCTGCTGAAGAAATCAGAAGAACTACCAGGGCTGGCTGGACAAAGACCAAACCAAACAGCTGCCATCTGAACAAATCGCACAGACTGAGACAAATAGGTAGGTTAAGGTGGCACAGATGACAATTCTGCCAACCTCTGACAAGTACACAAACTCAACACAAGCTTCACACTACTGCTCCAAACTCCTTTTCTAAACTGCTAATATCATGTAGTAATACAGTGGATCAACCCTGTCTGAAGAATAAATCTAACTTTTCTGAAACCTAGCATTAAACATACATTCTCTTCATGAAATCTTAATTTGCCTTCCTAAACATAAAAGTATTCCAGTACAACACAGCATTGGTACTGGCTTGGATGGCTTCAATCAGCAACAGTATTGTTGGGCATAATACCACATAAACATAAAACACAATTATGCAAATCTGCCATTTGTAAGTGTATAGTTCTATGCAAATATTTAATACACACACGCTTTTAATGAATCATCTGTCTTCTAATGAAAAATATATGCAATACGCTACAGAGTAGACCTACCTGACCTCCAGGCTCTACGAAGGAACGCAAATGCAAATGAAAGTGCTGCTCGGGATCCGACTCGTGCAAGTCCTTCTACACCTTTGCCTACAGGTCTTGGGCTAAATAAAATTATATATGCATTGTCTCGATATAATTTATATAATAATAATAATAATAATATATATGTGTTAGTAATTATTTGTATAACTTGAATATTTGACAATTTTATAATTTAGCTATATGCATGCATATATAATTACACAATTTTTATTTGTAAAGAACTGTAATTGCCTCTTGAGAATGAAGGTGATCAACATCAAAATGTCAACAACCAAAATTCAGCTTCAGCTGCTTCAAAGAACTATCAATTCAACTCCCAAACCTTCACAGATAAAAAATAAACCAGACTGGCATAATTGACTGCCATCAAAAAGGTGCCTATAGTTACCCAGAGTGAAATTATAATGGTGTATTCAAAATACAGACATGAGATACTTCATGTACTCATTATTTACTCAGGAAGTTTATACTTTCAGTTAATTTGGACTGCATAAGCTATGCTTATAAGCTATTCTTTTTAATGAATTTTTAATTACTGGTAATTCTTTACATTAATTTTATCATTTCTTAGCTTTCCATTCAAGTGTCAATATTACGAATCTCTCTTTACATTTTATTAATATCCGCTGGACTCGCATACATTTGCCTTAACTTTTCTTTTTATGTAAACAGTCACATTAATTTAAGTAAGCTTTCCTTTGTACTTAATGACAGGAGATTCCTTACTGCTTCCTCTCAGAAAGACACCAACAATTCTGTTTTCTTTTTAATCTTACATCAAAAGAAAATTAATTGCTTATGACTTTTGAAAAAGAGAAAAGATTTAAACTGGCATTTTTAGCAATCTGATAAATATATCAGCGTTCTTTTTAATCAGAACTGAAAAAAAAAAAATCAGAGAACAGACTATTCAGAGAAAGGTATCATTTTCAGAACTCTAATCCCATAATAACTAGTCATGATATCTACTTACTGTCTCCTTTCATTTTTGAAGCTAGAGACAATCTAACATAAAAATTTCCCTGGCTGAATTGCTTGTTCTGTCAGACAGCAACCTTGTTCAGCTACTGAATAGCTTCTTTAATGCCTCATCTGATAGCTTATTCACCTAAAAATAGAAAAATCTATCTAGACATGGAAAGTAATCAGACGATTTCTTATTCAGTTAGTTCTCTGGAAACAGTTTCATAAAAATTGCACCATTACAGCATTTCTCATCCAAGTAAGGAAAACGGTTCAACTTTTCTGTATTTGTATTTTGAAATTTGTTATGCACCTTAACTGAGAAAATATTGACAAAACAATATATTAATGTTATTAGAACTCCGTATCCTCCATCAGCATCACTTCTGAAATCAGCTTCTCCATACTTTGTAGCTGAGTAGAACAATAGGATTACCTCAATAAAAGTATACTTACAGCTCAAAGAATAATATCTGCAACACTGTATTACAATAAAAACCCACCAGTATGAACAGTGACACTATAAGCAAGCATCAGCCAAGGAGGAAAACTGCATGGCAGGTAACACCATGGAAAACCATCTTAAGAAGTAAGAAGAGTTTCTTTACTGCTGCTGTCTCACAAGAAGGAACAAATCACATGAAGTGCTCACATACAGGCTGATAACCTTTCTATGACTTTCCTAATGCATTAACTTGTTCATGCATGTGTCATTACCTTTTCTTATCCACAGCAGGCAGAGGAATACTACTGCTTTTCCACTTAACTTTGACATTCTCCTGAAGAACTGTTCTGTTCAGTGCAATGAAATATCGTTCCAGGATAACTAGCCTCTGCTTTAGCCTCATAGCTGAAAGAGCTGTTGTAGCAGTTTGTGTGGCCAGAGTCTGCTGTTCCTTCACTAGTACTTGAAGGCACTCCTTCAATTCATTCACATCTGAGAATTGGAGAAAGACATCATTTTATGGGTGTTCATCTTTCTTTGTTATATACAGTACCAGGAAAAATCAAAACAGATTGAAAACGGAACTGACCAGAAGTCTGAACCTTAAAACCCAGTGAAACTCTGTTTCCATATTTAATGTGCACATTTCTAACCCACAACATTAATCAAAATCATACTTAACAGGTGTTTAGACAAAGTTTAACATCAAAACTGGTTTTGTGTGAACACATCTGAACCTTCATATTTCATGTCTGAAATTAAAGTGTCATAGGAAATATTCACACTTCTCAAAAAAACAAGTTAGACAGTAAATGCTTATCATCATCAGACCTCAGAGTCAGACTTCTCTTAAGTGCAGGCAACAACCTTGCAAGTCCCCACAAGGGTATGCTTACATTTTGCACTCATACACTTTATCTTAAGTTTCTCAGAAGTTATAAAACTACTCTCAGAAGCTCTAGGATCACTGCCAAGAGCTGCTAAGCTTCTGAAACAAATAATGTCAGAAATTTAAGACGCTTGAAAGTACTATTAGCAAATAAAAGATCTGACTTATGTACCAACACAAGAGAATTAGTTCTTCACTAAGCAGAAAAAGCAGTCAGCAGTCCCAGAAATCTAGTGACAGATGGTAACAAGTACAGAGTCAGCAACAACGAAAAAAAAAAGCCCACAAAATTTTAAAATAAAAATTTGGAAATTGTGTATTTTTATGTTCTCTGTAGCTTTAATTCCTATGAAAAACATCAAAGTGCATTCTCAGAAGGGTTCTGTTCTGTCCCTTTATTAACAGTCTGATCACTAGGCCACCCCGTTCTGCGGTGCACTGAATTACTGTACTCGTCCTTAAGCCAACCACATTTGTTGACTGACTGCTACCTTTGTTTTAACTGACACCTCGCTAAGGGGTATGAAAAAAGATGTATGTCTGCATATACATACATATATATATATATATATGTTTGTGAGAAGATGGACACAGCCTAAAAAAAAAACAACCAAAAAATCAACACATTTTTTGGAACAGCTGCCTCCAAGCTATAGAAATTTAGACACACTTATGGCAGGTAGTCTCTAGAGTTGAAAATTATATCTCATGTGGCATAACCTTTTTTGCAAGAGTAAATGTATAAACTATTTCAAAGTTCCGTCCCTCTCTGCAATGCATCTTTGTGTACCCAGCAGAGAATTCAAGCGGCCTTCTGTGCCACCGGATCACATTGCACAGTCACTTAGGGTTTGCTGCCAGCCATCACCCCAGCCTGTTTTCAACATTGCTACTCACATTTCACTATTTCATAATGTGTTAAGATTCCTTTCCTTGAGGCAATTTACATCTTTCCACCTGACTATGAGGAACAATTTATTTTTTCCACAAGAAAGAATAGATTAAAAAGTGTTCCTTGCAGTCTAGATCTTAAAAAGACAAAAGCAATAGCAGCTACTATACCCACTCATACCTTTTCCAAGGTACATCACCTTGACTGAAACAAGAACAAATATTACAAAACCAAAAAGAAATATGATAAAAAAATCCACTCTGCACTTAATATTAGTTCTACAAAATTCCCCAAAGAATTCTGTATCGCAGTGGAGTATCAGTACATACTTTTGTTACACACAAACAACTTACATAAGTTGTACAACAAACAGTTACATACAAACAACTACTTCAGATCACAATGTAAAGTAACACATAAATAAAACAGTTGCCTGTCAAAGGCACGTTTGATACGTTTGGTTCAGCTTTTATAATATCTCTTAACATTATGGCCATATAGAAGTTTACTCAGAAGGTTTAATGTAAAGTAAAAACGTATCTGACTGTACTTGTCAGTTAACAAGTATTCTGCACCAAAGTAAAAACTTCTACAAAACGTAAACTACATGTTCTGAGACTGCTGCTGTTATTTCAGATGTGCCTTAACCTTTATTTTGCAAGCAAAAATACAAAACAGCATCTTGCAGCACATGGCTTCTGCATTTCAGAGTATCTTAACAGAATATGGTCAAAACTAAAATCCCAGTTTCATGATTCCCCTAAAGAAACCATCTGAAGAGATAAAAATACAGGGTTTTTTTCTTCCCTTCCTGAATACTAAAGCCCTATCAACCTCTAAATACCACCAGGATGCAACAATGAAATGATCATACTCTCTGCTTCACAAAGCGGCTTTTCTTAACATTGTTCTTTTTTGGCAACTGGTTTCATTCTGCAGATTCATTCCCCACATTATGGTCTTACGTATCTATGGGAAAAGTAAAGAAATAGTCAATGAAGAAAAAACAAGGCACTTTAATTAATGCTTACGTTTGGGGAAGACGGAGTTTATGTTTGGTGCTACAGCGATCAAGCGCTAGGTGCCAGACTCCGAAGTCTATAAAGTAATACAGAACTACGGCATTCATCATTCCTTCCTGGCTGGCAACTTACCTAAACGTGGACAACCTCTAAAATTATTTCTGAGAGTTGAAGAATTAGATGATAAAGCCCTTAATGTCAAAATAATACGCTTGTTAAACATTTATCATAGGTACTACTGGAGAGAAACACTTTGGATGGGCAGAAACCACCTCCAGCAATTACTTTATGAGAAAGTTTCCCTAGAAGTCAACTGCATACCTTGCAAACCACTTTCAATCTAACCATAGTACTGCTGTTACTGGCATACCAGCCGTTCTGATGTAATATGTGACGCAAACTACTGTATGAACTCTGAATGCACAGAAAACAGAATCCTACAGAAGCACATAAAACGTATGCACATCAAGTGGCACCAGTTTTAAAGCTAGCCATTGTATTATACGCACACTAATTAATTTCCAATGGTTCAGCAATACATACTGAGGGTAACCTCTAAGATACTCAACATGCTATTCAATGATCTGATAGGACAACTGGCTCATTTGACCAAAAAATAAATTAAGATTACTCTAGGGCTTAAATACCTCAAAGGTTCAATTCTCGTTTAATACAAAACCAGCCCACAGTTCCATGGACTATGCAATGTTTCGCAAAACAAAACCTCACAATAGCCCTTTTAAAAGTAAGGGATTTTAAAAGCAAGCTATTTTGCTCTCCTGTCAATGAAGTCAACAAATAAAAAGTCAAATTAAGGCAATACAAAAGCTAGAAAAGTAATCAACTACAATTCTGTCTTCGCTTTTTATGAATAAAAAGGGCTTGCAAGAATTCAATTTTCAAGCGATTAGTGCTAAAAATCACAAAGTCTGTATATTCAGAAACTAGTAATATGAAGAAGTGTTCAGTTACAATACATTATATTCAAATACTTAAACACTGCATGCAAAATTTTTCTTTTCTAATGGAAAATATGATTTAGCCTCGCCAATATTCAAACCACATAAAAATAACCTACATGAAGCATAAACTTAAGTTTACTGAATTTAGTCATAATATTTTATCTCCCCCTTCTCACCTTGCCTTCACATTCTCAAATGGCTACAATTTTAGGAAGGTTTTCTACCAAAATTAAATACTACCACTCTTAAATGTTTTATACATACTTTATTATTTCAAGAATGGAAAAGAAAGTTCATATGCAAAGCGTAGCAATGGCTGGAAAAGGTTACAGTAGTCCTGTAACTCAGACATCTCAAAATTAAACTAAGAACTGTCCTATTTTATTAAAACTAATACTGTTTTTAACTGAGATATATCTATACACTTCCTTATTTCAAGACTTCTCTTATTCCATAAGTAAATTGATCTTTACAAAAATTAAGTTCATCTTTAGAAAGTTTTAAATACATCTGGGAATCCACCCAGTGAAATTGATTTCTGTAAACCCTAAAGTCTGAACAACACCAATGAACTAAGTACACTAATGAGAGAATAGCTTATTAATAGTAACGATTCAAATTTCATTTGAGAAGGTTACAGGGAACTCTTTAAACAAAACTGTCCATACGCCACTATGCCAGCCCTTGATGCTAACCATCCCTTGCAATGCTATTCTTTATCAGTTATTGTATCAAGGGTGGAGACACATTATTTACCTATAACATAAAAGTTAAAGTCATACCATACAAGTTTAAATCCTCAAGCTACCACTAGCAGAATACTTGTTAACTGACAGCTACAGTCAGACATGTTTTTGGCTGCAGTGAAGACAGGTAAGGTTTTTACCGTCTTAAAATTTATCACATCCCTCCCTCCCCTCAACAACTAACGTAACTACACGTCTTCACTTCTCAGTTCTTCCTGCCAGAAGTTCTCTGCATTAGAAGGAAAAGATACCAGTAGTGTATAACCCAGACCATTTGACAGAACAGAGTTAAGGAGTGACATGTTATTTAGGTATGCCAGCAAAACTAGGAGGGGCAAAACAAGGAGCTGAAGACAGTAACATCTTAAACCATCTCAGCCACAGCCAAAACACCAACCTGACATGAGCCTAAGACAGGTAGCCTGTCCAAAGGCATGTTTGCTCCTGCTTTAGCAACTCCAAAAAAAAAAAAATTAACATATTTAATTGTTTTTTAACACTTATTTCATTAGCTCCTGTATGGAACACCACAGGCTTCAAACTGAGAAGTTTCAAGGACTTTGGTTGAGTGACAAGTTTTAGTAAAGGCAAATACAGATGTTACAGTTTGGAAAAATTTCAGACCTAAAAACTCAAAACACATTTCAAACAGAATTTCACAAGAATCTACTGTTATAATGAGCACAGATTCCTGTCAGCAGCAGGACTAATGTGTTCTGATTTCCTAGAGGTTCTTATATTTTGTCTCCTCTTTCCCCTTCCACCACATGGTATTTCCACTGGATCAAGAGCCGACAGAGGATGCAGTTGGCTTGGCTTAACAGGCATCTAACGGGCCTGCAAGCCATCGCCACAGAATAAGTGGACAAAAATGCAATCACATACACATAATTTCCACCAGAAACCAAGCTAAACAGGCTCCCAAAATTATCTTATACCAAACAAAAAGTATAATTCCTAAAGGCCGCTTAGCTTTTACCTTCCTTTTGTCTGCTCCACTATTCAAACGATGATCATCAGCAGACCTCACCTCATTAGTATTCAGCAGGAGAAATAATGAATAGTTGCATGCACATTTAGAATGCACCTCATTACGTGGCTGGGTGCTTAATTCTCAAAGTTTTACATTGCACGCAAAACCTGTTTAAATTGATGCTCAAATACACACAGAACTAAATAGCAAGAACTGAGTTTTGTGTCTGTAAAAATATACATACACACACAGCCCCCCCATAAGAGTATAAACAGCGACCAAACAGATACTTGGAGCTGGACAACAGCTGTCAAGCTGGCAGGAGAAGGTGAGTTAAAGTCTGTTCCAAGTGGCAAGAAAGTACAAGAAAAAACAGGGACAAAGGAGCTCTGAGAAATGTTGAACAGAAGAGGTCAAATTTTATCCTTTGACTGAACATTCTTTTATCAGTATTTCTAAATCTAAACTTAAAAGTACTGATCAAGAAATGGTATTCAAGTAGAAAATGTCACTATAAAGGAGGTTAAAACCATTTTTTTCAGTATCATGACTGCTTTTAATTACTTTTGTACACAGTACAAATTTAGATTTAATCATGTAACTAATAGCCCTTACAGAAAGGGAGTTCTGCATGTCTCCTTCTGTCTCACAAAGCAAACACAGAAAGATTCTACTGCTGTTGGTAGTGACATGGATCTCAGTAGTATCTCACTGAATTCACATAGGTCATTTTAACCTGCCCCCTTAGGTACTGCCTCTAAGGCATTTCTTGGCACAATCAGCTATACTAACAATGTGGGGAAAAACAAGATGCCACTACCGTAAACAAGCTCTCAACTCATACAGGAGGAAACCCCAGAAGCGCTACAGCATGACAACAATTCACTACCACGATAGTTTAATTCACTGCTAATATAAACCAAGAAACATTACACAAGAAAATCATATTCCCACTTCAACTGTACATTGCTTATTCATTTAAGCATGTTTGCACTATTTCCTCATTTAATCTTTTTTCCTACAGAGGAGACAGAACAGTAGCATTCCTACTGAAACTTCCAAGTAGAAAGTAGCATTTTCTAGTCAGACAGCAATTAAGGTGAATTTAAAGTAGCTTCATCTGTAAGTATGCAATATTTAGTATCTTAAACATACGAAATGAGATCAGATTACAGTGAATTTGAATCATAATCTATTTAACAGTTTTTAAAGTTTTTACACACATAGTTGTTGCACCAATTGAACTGTTTCTGGTTTTTTCTAAGTTACCTGACCTCAAGTGGTATTAAATAAGTACTCAACTGTACTCACAATCAAAGTGAGCTGGCTCTACAGTTTTAAGCTTTGAGAAAGATTTAGCTAGTGCTGTTTCCCCAAGACAAAAAAAAAAAAAAAAAGAAAAAAAAAATCAAAAAAAAAACCACAAACCCAGAACCAAAAACCAACAACTACAAAAAAACCCCACACAACAACAAAAAAAAGAAACAGTATTCATCTTAAGGGAAAACTGCATTTCAGATTTTATATCTACAAAGACATGGTGTATTGAAGACATTTCTAAACACCCAATAGTGATACATATATTAAATGTTAAGGGTTAGAACCCTTAACACTGATAGAGACACATATAGAATGCACCAAGAAACATGAATAAATAGCCAGTATACACTTAGGAGTGACAACAACAGCAAATCCCACAGAAACCCGTGTAAATTTCTCTGCTGTTCCATACATGCATAAATTGTGTGGAAATGGAGACAAATATTTATGTTATTAAGTCCATTGGTACTACATTAGTAAAGATAAGAGCCAAACATAAAGATATGCGGGCAATTAATTAAGTGAGCAATAAACAGTAGATGTACACTGATGAGCCATGGAAACAAAATCCCAGTTTTCCGTGTTAAATGGGCTCCAAACAATCTTCAACTCAGGAATGAGATCTTGGTACTACAACAGGGTAGATCCAAGAAGGAATTGGTCATAGCAGCTGGAAAAACAGGGTATCAAGACAGAACAAAAAACAGAGATCGTTACATCATTTGATGAATCCCATGAGGTACTATAGCTGAAGTAGTATATACAGTTCCCAACCCACCTCCCCTGGCATAAAAATATAGGGGAAAAAAAAAAAACACCACAACACAGAGAGAAGAGCTAAGTATTTGGAATAGCTTCAGCGTGCAAAGAAGTTGCATGAAATAAGATCTTCAGTGAGGGAAAGATACAACTGGGGAGTGATTGTGACAGAATTCTTAAAACACAAAAAGGCCACCTCACCAGTGTTGGGGAAGGCAAGTAAGGATCAACCTCTTTCACTACAAGAACAACAGGGCATTAGGTGAAACTAACAGATGCCAAAATCAAGTCAAGGCCTAGGAGGAGGCAATATTCATGTGAGAAATAGCTGAATTGCAAAGCTCCTTGCTATGTATAGCTGTGGATGCTAAAAGTTCAGAACGGGACTAGGCAAATTAATACAAAAAAATCAACATCAAAAAATATTAAACCCTATTAAGTTACGCCATGCACATATATACTCAAGCAAAATAAAGGCTGGGGTGTGGGGGGAAATCCAAACACACATTCACATTCCCCCATAAAATGACCTCTGGCTCAAAGTCTATAGGCTACAGATAATCATAAACATGGGACCTAATTATTCACTTGGCTATTGCTATTTATGCTGTTGCAGTTAGGACATTGGACTAGACTGTCCTTAGGTTTGACTCAATATAGCCAACCTTACGCAAATCATGACTAAGAAAAAGAAGCCCAAGAAAATGAAATACTGCTGTACTTTCTGTTGATTTTGAACAACTGCTTCAAAGCGTTTCCTCTTTTTCTCCCCATATCCAGGGCTGAACACCTAGACTTCTCTCCAGATTATGCAAAATGCTTAAAGACAAATATTTTCAGAAAAGAAAACTGATGAAAGTAGTAAAACAAGATTTTGGGGAAGACTCAGAAGAACTGGTGAATGAACAAACACACAACCTAATAGGAATGGGATGCGGGGAAGATGTTTTAAAGAAGCACTCATGTCAAAAAAGAGGCCAGAATATTTCAACACACAGCAGTTAAGAGTTAAATATGAAATGGATGAACACTAAGATGCAAGAAATAGAAAAACACCTTAAAGTCAAATAATATCTTACCCATGTATTTACTACTATCTAACACATTTTTACAGTACTTGGCATAATAAGAACATTCCAAAAAAACCCTACGACCTCTTTGCCCTGTTCAGGCAGAGTAGTGATCTCAGCACAAATTAGAACTAGGGAAAACATTTTGCTTCTCTGAACTTGTGCCAGGGTGACAAGACAACGGGGGACTGGGAGGGGACAAAAAGTACTGCTTCTCGACACATTTTATGAACAGGTTTTTTTGTGTACTCTCAAGATCTCTCAGTCCACAAGGGGGAGGGATGTCACAAGGCCCACTGACCTGTATTAGCCTGTTGAAGTCCAATAGCATGATCCTCCACACTTCTTGGCAAAATAAGATTGTATTACAACACTTCTAAACCATAGATATACACCGTCAAATGCCTAGATACTATTTTCACAATGTAAGACTGTAAATCATTCAACTCAGTAGCAAAAGCTCAGGATATTGACCTGAAACACAGACTTTAAATGCCTCTTCAGCTCTTTTTGTAAAAAAACTCCAGGCTCACATCTCCAAATTATACCTTACTTGTAAAGGAATATTAAACACAAATGAAAACATAGTAAGTCTTTAATTCTTACTTGATCAGCAACAATATATTTAAGAAACAATTCTACTTTTCGAAAGTTCCTTCATGCTTTTGACTGGCAAATGTTCGAAGGTTCATTTTATTTTTATGAAGGATGACAGAAGAAAAGGTTAAAACCATTTTCCTCATTTTATACAAAGTACCAAAATTTAAGTGATTATCTATTTATTTTTTTTTTCCAAATTAATTACCAAGCCACAAAAACTAGGATGGCTCAGAAGGCAGCTGTTAGCTACACTTCTGACATATACAAAACAAAAAGTTACCTACAATCATGAACAAAAGCCACCTGTAACACTTCTATAAATAAACTGCAGGTGTGTTTGTAGTATTGTTTAATGATTTGTATGTCAGAGCTGAGTGTGTTTGTAGTATTGTTTAATGATTTGTATGTCACAGCTGGGTGTGTTTGTAGTATTGTTTAATGATTTGTATGTCAGAGCTAGGTGATGCAAACTTCAAGCACAAATGGTAACAGAGACAAATTCGTAAGATAAGTCTTCATAAGTAATTTCCAGAATAAGTATCTATATGTGTGCCAATAAACCACACTATATATAATCACTAGAAGTAAATACAAAAGAGTAAGTTATTTTTTTCTGAAAACTCCGAATATACATACACTTCTCTTTTCTAAATAACTGTTTGTTCAATTTTTAAGAAATAATTGGAGGGAGAGCTTAAAGGCCAGGTCTTGTCCTGAACACGTTGGTAAGCTGGGAGAAATTTGGTAAAATACTTGGCATTTAGATAACCTTTTTGTAAAACAGTTTACTTTACCCTTCAGCAACAAACACTAAATAAAAATACAAAGCAAAAGTAATGTGACCTTCAGCTTACATCTCTTCAACACATTCAATTCTCACTGTCCCTTCCACTGTAGTGGCAATTCTTTTCATTCCTCCTACACTGCAAAATTCTGTCCTATTACTAGAGTGACAGCAAGTCCATCTGTCCTCCTGTCCTTAAGAAAAGGGAGCAAGCTGGCTGGCACAAAGCAGAGGACAGCAGACTAGCAGCTGACCTGTGGCTCAACAGAAACAAATAGCCCCCCTAGCAAACAGGCCTACACAGATGCAGATTCTGGCACTGAAGAGACAATACTTTTCTCAGGGATCTTCAAGTGCTGCTGGGTGAGGGGAAAGGGAAAGGGGCACAACAGATCTCTCGAGCATTTGTAGATGTCAACATCTGAACCAAGCAATATCATGCACCAAGACTGTAAAACAAACCACTGAAGCGAAGCTTCTTCTGATACGCTATTTTTAAACATGGACAGCTTTAGACAATGAATTGCTGCTCTGCAGTAATAAACATCCACGAACTTCAAATGGCTTCAATATCAAAATCAGTGTTTTATGCAGCCATACATGAAGATGTGAACACACAAACCATCATAGTTGAGATTACTGTCAGCAAAGGTCAGGACAAACAGTTAATTGAACTAACTCCCATGATTCACTCAAACTTATCTACCAGACCATGAAGTCAAAAAGAAAAATCACCTATTAAGCCTTCAATGCCTGCAGAAAATTCAGGCTTCAGAAACTAAGCAATTTCTTTTTACTGTCTGCAACTGAAAAGAAATATCCTGAAGACATCGTAACATTTCACTGTATAACCGCATTCGTTCCAAGTCAGTTTATCATTCCTTCAAGCAGCATGAAAGGTGCAAATTGACTCCTCAAGTCATGAGTCTAATTAAATCTGAAAGTAATTATAGTAAACGTTTAACTTGAATCACAGTTAACCACTTATCCAACTTATTCCGCTAACTTAACAGATGCATCTGTCAGCAAGTACATTGGATCCAAGTACATTGGATTCATGCTATGAAAGTAGTGATCAATATAGAATATGTAACACTTCAGTGATAACGACCAAAACAGCTGTAATACCTGGTTGTTTGCCCCACACCCAACTCTCAACAATCGATTTGGCCCTGTAAGTGGGTAGCGGAGTCTCTTCTTCATCTTTCTTTTCTTTGTCGTTTTGTTCTTCTTTCTTTGATGCAGTTTGGCATTCAGTGCTGTCATCTAAAGAAAAAAAGGAGAGGGGGGAAAAGATCAGTTAAGCTACTTCCCCCTTGAATTCAGTTCTAGATTAGAAATTTAAAGGTGAAATGCCCAGCCCACAAGTTTATAGCAATATTGTCTTTCATTAAGAGTACAGGGTGGAGGGAAGTAGTATTTTACCATGTTAACTGTCACAGGTGCTAGCTCTCATGTTACATTTCATAAGACAGTGACCTTAGAATCCAGAAAACACTGCTGTAACCTCCTAGGGAGGATGAACGTTTGATATCAACACCATCATGTAAGACTCGCAAAGCATTTGCAATGAACAGTATCACAAAGAACGCACTTTAAATCAGATTTTGCTCCTAACTATCTGCATTTCTGTAGTATTTCCTTGTTTTCCTATTCCAACACAGAAAAAAAGATAGCAATTGCCTTAATTTCAAAATCAAGGAGAGCTATATATTGACATTTACACTAATTTTATGCAGCAATATTTCAACATCTGTAATGCGTCTAGCATCTTAGTAATTACCAGCAAGTCATGTAAATAATACCACCACTTTCTGTCCAAACAACAAAACAGCATTTGCAATCCTTTTGAGATTACTTTCATAAAGACAGAACACAGACATTAGTCACTTATCTCTGTAATCAAAGGCTGCATCAAAGTCCCAATTTTCTAAACACACAGAACTAGACAGATGGAAGTCTCTCCTTGTTCATATTGGAGATACAGACTTCCATATCCATGCTTCCAGTCAGTTCAATGCATGAGATTGCCTTGCAATTAAAGGCCACGTTGGCAAATGCTTTCCTCACCCTGACCTTCTTTTCTAAAAATATCCCCCAAAATTTCTCAAGTCCAGCATTTGCAACTTAACAATGACGAGTTTAGTTCCAGCCATTTTCACCAGTCTGCTCCTCCATTCCTATCTGCCAATCTAGTCTACAGACACATCCCTCCCAAACGTCCTGGCCACGACAAGCCAGACAAACATTAGAATTTTGTCTTATTTCATATCTCACCCCCCACATCCAAGAAATATAATATTTGTACCAGCATATTTCAAAAGACAATAATAACAAAGAGGTTTTACAGCTGCTGCCAGACACAGAACATCTGATAGCAGCCTGCCTCAGACTCACCATGACCCCACTTGGAGATCAAAGGCTCTCATTACCTCAGAGCATACAAAATACACCTACCACAGTGTACAAAAACATTCACCTATTCTTTCCGCCCGGCCTGAAAAAAAGTGAATGCCTAACCTGGTTGTAACTGGATCTGTGATTGCCTCTGTTAAAAATTTATTAGGCTGTAGACAATAGCACCTCCCAAAATAAACCTTTTTAAGGTGTCTTAATTACAAGTACAAGGTGTAAGGTGCCAAGTTGTAAATTAAAGCCAACCTTTAACACATACAAGTGCTCAGGAGGTGGCAGATGAAGACTGAAGGAGCACAGGGAAAAAAAAAGAAGAGGAGACATAACTGCAGCACACATGCTGCAGCTGAGACTGTGAGCTAAGGAGGGGATAGCAAAGGTCACTTGAGAACAGGAAAAAGCAGTTTGGATATCCCACTTTTAAGTGCAAATCATACAGAGTATAACCATTTCTCTCAAACACCAAGGAATAGCCTATAGTACAGCAGTCACCAGCATCGTAACACACGTCCAAAACGTGACTGAATCTAGCCATTTCTATTCCAAGGCACAAGCAAATAATATCAAAGGCACAGATTCCACGACAGAGTTAAACCAGTGACTAAGGACGCTGTTTAGCCCCAGTAGTTCAGAATATTCCCACAGTAACACCATAATCTCACTGTTTCTCCATTCACCCACACATCTAGAGACACACTCCGCAGGGTCTGGGATTTTAGTTAGTGGGTAGAAAGGTGTTGTGCCAAGACACTAGGTTTCGCAGGCAGCTGTAAGAGAACTTGTTATGCTTTTTAACAGATCGTTGGCAAAAGGATGACAACAAAGGGCTACAAACTTAGTCATTTTCACCAACTCCGCACTGCAAATAGAGAAGGTCCTGATCCAGGTTGGAACTTAAACTTCGTATTGTATAAAAACAACTTTGACATCCTCCATACGGAGGATTTTTTTTTTCATTGTCTGTATGAACAGAAGAGGGGTGCAATGAGAGAAGTGGGAAGGAGCTGAGCTAAAACTCACATTAAAAGCCCACGTCAAATTGTTTCACAATTCACTATACTTGCAAAAAAAAAAAAAAAAAAAAAAACAAAAAAAAAAACAAAAAAAAAAAACAAACACCAAACACTTGCACCATGAGGAACAAAGTCAGTATCAGTCTAGACTGAAGACATCATAACCATGGAAGCTCAGTTATGCTTAGAGAAAGGGATTTTTAAAATGGGAACCCCAAAGATTTTTCAGAAAGGGGGGCAGGGAGGAAAAAATCTTGGGTGAAGCCAGCACAGGCTAAAATAACAAGTAATAAGAAAGTTTTCAAACCAATGCATGAAAAAATATGCTGCAGTGAAGTTAAAACAGGTTGTCACGTTTTTCCTCAGACTGAAGTGTGAGTACTGTGGTGGGGGAAAACAACTGCATAACCTTTCTGTGAAAGAACTTTCTCTGAACTATGTTTTGGCCTACAACCTTAAGCCTCCTGCTTAGCCAGTCAAAACTGAGGAACTGAAGTGACCATCCTCAATTAGAAGTTAGCTCCCAAACCAAAGCACAGTAGCTCACCACATGTGCTCTACCTTGCACAGCAATAGCCTAATCCAGCATAAACAAAGAATAAAATGGAAGCAACTCAAGGTGGAACTTGTATTTCATATTCAATGAAGAAAATAACTGACACTACAGAGCCGCCTCTGGCGCCTGTTACAGCATGATCTTGTGCCACTCTTAAACGCCCACGAACTGATACAGCTAGGAATCCCCCAATAGAAACAAAAAGCCTGCAACAGCTTCCCAACAGATGTTGCCATTCAAAAGGCATGAAGTTACACAGCATCCTTTAGGCAAGGGCTGCGTTTTACAACCACACTAAAATAGTATTGGGCGGTCCCAGATTCAGGAAATATTTCAGCTGCAATAGATAATTATAATTTGTTCTCCATCAAAGAGCTCTTCTTTATATATATAAAGATATATATATATATATTAGATATATAACATATAACTGATAGTTATTTTTGAAGGAAGGATGCATGCTTAACTACTTGCAAACCATGTTTACACAGCCTTCCAGGTGCAGAAGTCCAGATTCTGATCTCCTAACCCTAATCAGAAATAAAGTTTCTTTTCTTCCCTGGTGTAATTTTTCTTTTTTTAAAACACACTCTTTAAATTAGCTGTTGAATATGCAATAAAGCATTTTACACTCATGAAGTCAAACTGTTCAACAGGGTGACTGCAGACTTCCTGCAAAGAGAGTACGATAAATCACAGCCGAGTACTGAACGCTTGAAGCATTGGTTACAGCCACTATAGCTGGGTTGGGGAAAGCAGAAAAGAGGGAGAGAAAAGAGGCATTCTTCACTTTTAACAAGTTCTTTCATACACAGGAAAGGAGGCTCAAAGCAGGAGCCAACGTCTATGCCTGCTCGCTTACTATAGCTTGATACATGCGGTCTGAATGTTAGCGCCCATAACCAATTCCCACATACCACTATTCCTATTATAAAGATTTGGTTTCTGCCAGCCTCTCTGGAACTGCTTGTGCCTTTTATGACCTATATGCAGGTGCAACACTGAATGAAGTCTATGGATTCAACAGCACTAGGCTGACAAAGGCCCAACTTCCCAGAACAGAAGAGAAGAGGAAGCCCGCAGTGTTTACCAAAGGCAGGACAGAGGTATGAAGCTGATGATTTTTGCCCTGGAACTTAAAACCCACAAAAAACAGAGACCTGCGTAGTGCATAGTTGACTCATATGTCTTAAAAAATTACAGTAATAGTTTTCTAACTTAAGAATTTAGTAAGAATAACTTTATTTAATATTTTTTATTATTTTCAGTACACAGCTTCTAGTATACAAGTATTAATCTGATCCAAATTTCCTGAGGGCAGCCTGATTATCTTTTAAGTATTTGCCATGCTGCAACTGCACCTGTATTTGGACATCACTACTGTCACAGCTGTGTCCTCAGATGATACTTGGAAACATGCATACACATTCTGCTGAATGTTTTTATCAAACACGTTTTTCTGAAAGTGCCATGAAGAAAAAACAAGAACGTTATTCCTAACCAAATGTTCTCGCTAACAGTAGGAAAAAAAATACACTATTCGCATACTCTTCCTAGAGAGAAAAGGAATGCTTTTCGCTATCAATAGCATGGTCTTCCAGTCTGTTGCCACTGCTGATATCTCCTGAAAGAATGAAGTGCCTCTTCTCAGCAGCCCAGTCAGCATCAACAGAGAGCAGAGCTATAGCACTGGTGAAGAAAAGGAGTTACAATGGATGAGCATAAATCAGAACTCAAAACAGCCTGAATAAAAAGGACTACTTACAGGAACCTCTCTTCTTTATCTCCAAATTAGTCAATCTAGCAGCAGAATCTGAATACAGAGATTAAAACGCATTGCTTTTAATATAAATCTTAATATCAATCTCATTACTGCTATGTACTTTTACCTCGCCTCTTGAACTACATTTGTAGATCGTTTATGCAATAAAAGTAACTACCAACTAAACAGACTGAAATATTCTAGATTTTAATTTCATGGAACTCAATTTGAGCTGCAAGTTCAGAGGTGCAAACTGACCACCAATTTTTCTGGTTCCAAGACTCACTATCGCCTAATGGAATCAAATATATAATCTGATCAACGCTGACCAAAAATAGCCTAGATTAGCTTTTTCTTCTCAAAGCTCAAATTTAGTAAGCAAGATGATTGTATTTTACCAATCCTGCAGGCCAGTTCAATGGCATTTACAAAGGCTAACTTCACTGAAAGAGAATTCATACACTAATTCAAAGAGTTAAGAGCCTGAAAAAGCTATATTCAAATTTCTAAACTACTGCAACTTTTCAAGAAATAGGTGTTTTAGCAGTACCTATGTAGAAGACAGATACTCCAGTTGTGAAAATGAAGAGATGCAATCTGTCCTATATAATACCTACACTTCACCCCTCCAGAGGAATAAAATGGCAGAATACTTGTGCTACGCTACTTCAGTCTAATTTATGATTTAATTTTTTAAGAAAAAATCACAACGTGTCAGAAAACTGGTGTATGCAGACCTACTTTTAAGGATGCAAAACCAAAAATCAAAGCTATACGGGATTCCAAGTCAGCTCATATATGATCTTTCCACAGGCCTGCAGTTCAAGCCAAACAACTGCAGAGCAGTGAGTTCACATGAAGGAGCACGTTCTGTGGATGGACTCTCTGAAGGCTATTTCAGCTTTTAGCCAGGAGCACCATGCCACTATTTCAATCCCATTATTGATAAAGTCAAAAGTAAACACGATGCCACATCAAGATATTTCAGAAACCTCAATATCATGGAACACCCAATGCAAAATATTAGAACAACTCTTATTTCTGTAATATATTGAACATGCCTCTAGTCAAAGAATTTGGCAAAAGAAGGTAAAACACTGAGAGACTCACATAATGCTCACTTTAGAACAGGTCTCTATGTCTGTTCGTTATTTATACCTAACCTACCATATGCATGTATTGGGTGTAGATGGCCAGGATTTGGTATGGGCAGGGGAGTGCACCTGATGGGTGGCCTGTGTGTGAGGAGAGTCCATGGCTGCCCCACATCAGACACAGTGGTCCCAACAAACACACCACAGGGCAGAGCTGAGCCCCTCAGCGAAGATGGTGGCACCTCAGGGAGCATGTGTAAGAAAGGGCAAAAATGACAGACAGGCAGAAGAGGAGATGGGGTGGGGCAAAGAAGTGAGGAACAGCATATTAACACCAAGCTCATGGAGTAAGGGGGAGGAAGTGCTCCATGTGCCTCCACTGCAGCCCACAGAAGAGACGGTGGTGAAGCAGATAATTCCCTCAGGCGGGAGGAGAGGACCACTGTGGGGCAGGTATTCTGCAACCCATGGAGAGGACCATGCTGGAGCAGGTCATGAAGGACTACAGCCATGGAAGGGATCCCGTGCCGGATCAGGGGTGTGAGGAAGAAGGAGCGGCAGCAATGAACTGTTGAGGACTGACCGAAACCCTCATTCCCCATCCCTCTGTGCCACTGGGTGGGCTGCTAGAGAAGTCAGAAAGAAAGGAACGAAGTTGAGCCTGGGAAGGAATGGCAAGGGGAAGGTGTTGTTTTAATTTATATCTTTGTTACTCACTATCCAACTCTATCTTAATCGGCAATAAATTAAATCAATTTTCCCCAAGTCAAGTCTGTTTTGCCCATGACAGTAATTGGTAAGTGATCTCTCTGGCTTTATCTCGACCCACAAGCTTTTCCATTTTATTTTCTCCCTCTGTCTCACTGAGGGGGGGCACTGAGTGAGCAGCTGGGTTGGCAGCTGGCTAAGGTCAGCCCACCACAACACAGTACTGGAAACAAGAAGGGGCAGTCTTGTTTAAGAAAAAAAAAAAAATCATACATGGATATATGAAAGCTTTTGAAAGCCTCATCACAGCTTGGACCACTGACATTTTAAGGTAAAATAAATGCCTTATTTCTCCAGTAAACTGACAGAATGTTTGTATTTTTAAGTAACAGTATCCTACAGCCTTAAACACTTTATACCTTTTGGATCCTTCCAAGTCACATGCACATACATACATACACTCAACATTTAAAAAAAAAAAAACTTCATATCATTCTTCAGAATAGGTGTCCCAAGTGTGGATGAATGTGTAAAGTCACAGATGATTGACTTCCTTAGCACTTCTGGTTTTTCACTTTACACTGCTGTCTACGTTTTGGATCAAAACTAACAGCTTGCATTTTCCTACTTGACATTTCAATGATTCCCCTGAAAACAAACAGGAATTATATTATAACATCCTTCTATAAGCTTTTTCAGAATCATTGAAAGCACTACAGCACCATAACTAACAAAAATCCCAATTCTCTGTGGCTACTTAGCTATAAAGATATTGGAATAATAGTTCTCTATCAAAGACCAGGACAGGTACAATTCTAAAAACAATGTGTAAGTATGTGGCAGAAAAAGAGGAAATTGCATCAATTTCATTTGTAAAGCAGGTATTTACCTTAATATATTGTCTTTATTATTACAGATGTTTCTTATCTTTTCGCTACATGACAGCGGAGTATATTGAAACGTCATACCACGACTGTCACAACACTTCTATCATGAGCTGTCAGCAAATGGGAAAGCATTTTGCACAGTTCATTTAGGGGATAACCTTCCACTGCATCAAGTTTATGTCTTTTAGTAATATACATTAAACCAGACAATCCTAAGAAAAAAAAATAAATTACACTACCTCCACCCATTTAATGACCAGCTGCTGTAGTAGCCCTTCTGATAAGATCAGTTGTATTTTCATCCAAGGTCAACAACAATATTCAACAGCACCAGAAAAAGGACAACAAAGTCTTCCAGCTCTGAAACAGTTAGGAGCATAACTCTAGTCCTTACTACACACGCAACCACCCGCAACCTAGGAAGCTTATACTCCTGATAAAAATAACATATAATTCGCTCTCCTCTCAAACTAATTATTTTAGCTTCTTTCCTGTAGAAATAACTTCCTCTAGTCAAAAAGGTTTTTTTTCTTACCCCCCCTTCTTTTTTAAAGGAGACAAAGCATAGGTACCAAAAAAAAATTTCTCTCCATATGAAATTAAGCATCACTGGTTTGAAAAATCACATCTATCCAACAATAACAGTAGAAGAAGCAACAGAAGATGAAATAATAGTTCTCTGCTACCAAAGGCACTATTTCTACCGTTCTCCTAGAGAGAGCCTCATTCACTTGAGAATCACATGAATTGCTGACAAAACTTATCTGACCATTTGGTGAACCCATTTCAGACCGATTAGGAAACATAAACCTTTTTCTTTTTTGGCCAGGTTAGTTTTCTGTTCAATAAGGACTCAAAAGAGCACCACAATCAGCAGAAGGTAAAAAAGGCAAGACCACAGTCACTTCACTTTGGCAAAACCCTACACGAAACAAAATCCACAAAACCCACCTCCACCAAAATAATCTCTCTAAACAGATGGATCACTCTGCCACTTGTAGGATTAGCAGTGTTTGAACTGCTCTCAAGTACACTAGAAGGCAAAAACAAATAAACAAAAAAGCACTACATTCTCAGTCAGATTGTGGACAGTTTTTTAGCTGACCTTTTAGTCACTTTATGAGGATTGTAAACAAAATTAGAAATAGCAGTATCAGCTTTATCCCATTCCTCAGTCCACTTCCTTTAAACAGAGGCTTCAGCTGTAAACAGACCAAGCATACCAAACAAAAGGACACTGCCAAGCCTCTCTCATAATAACATGCCTAGTTATGAAGTTTAATTTCAAAAGGCTGGAACACATTTAAGCCTTCAAATGAGGGCTTAAAACATTACCTTTCCGTACACTTTTAAGAAATCAGTTTCACTTGTACTTAATTCATAACACAAACACCTGGAAATTGTATAGACAGGTGATGATAAACCAAAGTTTTGTGACAGTATGAAATCTGACTTTCATTTTCATCATCAAGATGAAAAAAAAGTGAACAAATAAAAAAAAATTTTAAAAATCCATACCTTTTCTTGGAGGTAGTTCACCATTTTGTGTTAACTCTGTTCCAGGATATACAATCTCTCCATCTTTTACCATTTCATTCCACAAGCCACATAGTCCATCTCGTGTAAAAGCAAGCTGTTAAAAATAATACATGATATATATAGTTACACACAACAATTTTCTCTCAAGCCAACTCAAGCTAACATTTAAAATATATCAGATTTTATATTTTGTCCCAGAAGAAAGAAAGCACATGTATCACTCCATTGGTATATTCATTGTGTGTGTCTATGACAGGGATTTAAACGATCTTCAGGATCATTTCAGGATTCTCCAGCTATGGTATTTTCAGACTAAAAACTCAAAACAGTAACTTTTAAATAGGCTCAAATACAGCAAGCACGGATTACATTTAAATACTTTGTATTTAAATATATCAAAAGCATGGATTTGGTCACCTCAGAACTATCCACATATTCAAGATGACACCATACAATAATCCAGGGGACATGGGGTGGGGTGTTCATTTTGCCTTCAGGAAAAGCCATCCAAATAAAGCCAAAAGTCACGAAACAGGGAAGCATGAAGAAAGTCACTACAGTCCCCTCTCCAAACCAGCAACCAAAGAGCTGGGCACTCAATCAGAACACGTGACGTCAAGGCACAGATTCATAAACGTACTTAACTAGTTCAGACTGGTCCTACTGTGCGAAGCATCTCTCACAGCCCTCCCTCTTCCTTCCAGCTGATACAATGCCTCCTCTCGCACTCAGACGAATGCACGTGCGTGATCATCTGCCGAACTAGATTATGGAACTGATCAAGACTAAAATCAGCTGTGCCTGGGGGAAAGGCGAGAGGCCGCCTCAGCCCATGTCAGATCCCAATACACTCCACGGGCAATAGGACAAATGCTTGCGATAGAACAAGCGGCAGGACTGTGTTAGCTGGAAGCACTCATGAAAGCCCCCCCTGTAACACGAGTCTCCTAATGGTTTATCAATTTGGATCTCTCTTGAAGAATCCTAATGACCAGTCTTTGACTGACGACATTCTCTGCTTCATAAACCGCTGCAAAACAGGTGTCAACATCCCAAGAGAATTCCGTAATAGCCAGGCTATAATTTGCAACCGTATAGCATAAGGGAGGAGGGGAATACATGAAATTGAAAAACAGAATACCTTTAGCATACCAAAGTGGAGACATTTAAAAAAAAACCTGCTGGAGGCTTATTCAGAAGCATCTTTGTGTTATGTAACTAGCATTCAAATCCAAAGTGTTTTAACTGAGGAGTAATTCAAAGATGTTACTTACACAATCCCTGTAAAATCTTTACCCTTAAACACAGAAGTCTGCTTATACTTTACTGTGATCTATTTCCTAATGATATTTTAATGATTAAAGATTGCAGGTTTTCAGAGTCAGAACCACCAGCAGGGAAGTCATTTGCTGATCTAGCTAATCTCAGTTAACAAGAAAAATTAAAGACAAGCTGCATGTTTTGACACCACTGTAACACACTAAATTACCATACCAGTTTCTTGACTTCAAATGGCATACTTCAGAAAATCACTCCGACACATATTAATAACTTCAATCATTTTTCTTTCAGCATAGAATATGAGCGGACACAATGTATGTATTTTCACTTACTATTTCCTGATCCCAAGTGGATAAGAGGGGAAAAGAATCACACAGCATGAGCTAGACATTATTCAACTTATCTGCGATATATCAGTGGTGCAGCACCAGAATTACACTGTGACCATGCTTCACTGAAAGGTACAGTCCCTGTTCTTCAGGGCTAGACAGCACATAGGGCTTTTGCAAAGATTCTGTGTTTTGCTGTAAGTTTTACATTTGGCTTATTTTTTAAAAATTGGAATAGCCTGAAGTTGCATTTCAACAACGAAAAAAAAATAAAATCAACCATTCACCACTGACTGAACTTCTTGCATTGTTCACAGTCTATAAATATTTCAAAAATAAATGGTGTTCACTTTCTCCATCATCAGATGTGGTCATTTATTTTAGTGGGGCACTTAAGGAATTTATTTCTTACATATTTTTTCTTGCAAAAAAATAGCTAAACACAACTGTCACTACTTTTGGCTCATATGTCACAGAAGTTTGGGTTTTTTTTTTTAAACATTCACTTGTTGAATGCTAACCTATGCTAACATACAAGCTTGAAAAATAGTGAGCAAGGCAACCCTCCAGATGGGTTGCGCAATAAATTATGGTTTTCACAAAGTTAAGATTTTTGTCTGTTAAACTTTTTATAAATTTTATTTTAAATTCTCGTATCACCTTGATACGAAAAATGATTCTCACAGCCCTTAAGCTTACAATCTAAAGGCCTACAGGCTTTGACTTCAAGGTTCTTCATAATGCAGCAGTGTTTTATTTCAGAAAACTTACTACTTTTGTAAGCATTGTTTTCTCTGTTTTAACCTCTAATCCTTTCACGTGGCAGAAAGTTCACCAAAGTCTTTCAAGCAACTAAAACTGAAAAAGTAAAAAAAATTTCTTCTGCCTTGGGTTTGGTGTTAAAATTCTTATCAAAGTCACTTTCTTGGTATGTTGCATTAAGATAGAGCAACCACCAAGATTATAGGTCAGAGAGTTCCCCCTCCTTCTACAAATATCTCAAGTGGAAGCTTACACCATAAGCAGCCTTCAGATAAACAATTCTGCTTTTATCCAGGTTGTAGTTCGCATTTTGCCAGTGGTATATGTGTTGGGGGAGGGAGAAAAGGAAACATGTTTGGAAGTAAAGGAACACTGGACTTTTTTTGTAGCAATAATCAAAGCAACCAACTGAACGAACAATTAAGAAACAGAATTTAAAACCAATTCATCCATCATAACTGAGGGCAACTCAATTCCAACTGTAAAAAGTTCACTATTAATCTGCTTGACATTCAGCAGATATATTAAACAGTGAATTGCCACAATTACAGCCAAAAAGTGAAAGAAAAGTCTGAGGTTTTGAGTGCTAAATTATTCAAGCAATTTTATTTTCATGATCACAAAATTCTATAGCCCTAAGAGAAATATTTCACTTAACCAACAGAAACGGGGAAAAGTGGCTGATGTGCCAGCACGTTGTGCTGCCATCCAGAGCAACGTCAATAGGCTGGAGAAACGGGCCGACAAGAACCTCATGAAGTTCAACATGGGTAAGTGCAAGCCCTGCACCTGGGCAGTAACAACCCCAGGTACCAGTACATGCTGGGGATAACCCAGCTGGAAAGCAGCTTTGCAGAAAAGAACATGGGAGTCCTGGTGGACACCAAGTTGAACATGAGCCACCAATGTGCCTTTTCCAGGAAGAAGGTTAATGGGTATCCTGGGCTGCATTAGGAGGAGTGTTGCCAGCAGGTTGAGGGAGGTGATGCTTCCCCCCTACTCAGCACTGGTGAGGCCACATCTGGAATACTGGGTCCAGTTCTGGGTTCCCCAGCACAAGCAAGACATGGACATACTGGAGAGTCCAACAAAGGGCCACAAAGATAATTAAGGGACTGGAACATCTCTCCTATGAGGAAAGGCTAAGAGAGCTGTGACTGTTTAGCCTGGAGAAGAAAAGGCTCAGGGGGAAACCAGTCAAAGCATATAAATACCTGAAGGGAAGGTGTAAAGAAGAGGGAGCCAGGCTCTGCTCAGTGGCCTCCAGTGGCAGGGCCAGAGGCAATGGGCACAAACTGAAACACAGAAGATTCCCTCTGAACATCAGGGAACATTTTTTCACTGTGACGGTGAGCACAGAGGTGTTGTGGAGTCTCCATCCTTGGAGGTATTCAAAAGTCATTCAGACACGGTCCTGGGAAACTGGTTCTAAGTGGCCCTGACTGAGCAGGGGGGTTGGACGAGATGACCACCAGAGGTCCCTTCCAATCTCAACTATTTGTGATTCTGTGAAACTAGCAGCTGAAGATAACAGTAAATCAATTGTATGGCAGAAAAGTCAAGTATCTGCTCTGACTACACAATCCCGCTTTTCTTCCTTTTTACAGTGTTTTAAGACTATCTTAGACAGCACAAGCACATATTACTTTCTTCTTTTGCTCCCACCAATGCTTCTTGCATTCAGTCATTTGCATGGAGGCTATCAACACATCCAAGTGCTGAGACAGGAGAACTGGAACTCTGTTCAGAACGAATTTCGAGAACATCTCTCTTTGACTTCTATTTTTGAAAAAATATGACTCTTCCTTAAAAATATGGCTCTTCTTACACTCAATTTAAAGAAAGTTCACAAGGCAATTGATGGTGCAGTTTAAGAGAAGAAAAACACATTTGGTGTCCTCATTGTTTTTGAGATACTGGGGTTGTGAGTACAAGAGTACCTACCTGTGTTTTATTAAGTCTAACACTCTCTCACTGTAATGCTTGATTTATTTGGACATCTTTCCCTCTAATAATTTAGTAAATTTGTGACTATTTAAAGGCATAAACTTAACAAACTCAGTAAGCTGAGAAACTAAGAAAGTTTTCATGAACTTCTGCAACTGGCAACAGTTGCAGAGACGTACACTCTGCAAAAACCACATAAGGACCCCAAGTCCCTGCTTGCCCCACGACCTAATACTGCCTTTCCAAGACTGAGCCAACAGCAGCTCCATGCTCCATCACCACTATCTATTGCCCTACAACCTGAGCCCATGCTCTTAATCCCCCTACTCATTCCACCAAATGAAGTGGCATTCCCCACACCTAAAATCTCCCTTGTTCTTCTCATGGCACCTCCTGACCTCCTCTCGGATAAGACCACAGCCACATATCCTCATCTCCTATGCACCTCACCTTCACAAACCCCAAGCCACTTCCACCATTTGTCACATATTCTCATCCCCAGACCATGTCTTGATCCACTTGTAAGGCATGTATCTCACCAAACTCATATTTCCCATATAAATCTAAGTCTCACCCCTGCTCACTTATCCCAAACCAAAAAAGCAAGGTCCTAAGCAGACTTCAAAGTGAACTTCTACTCTACTGTAAACTAGGCAGCACCCACTAATATTTTGCTACTCTTACTTCTGCAGTTAAACTGTAATTTGTTCTGGCTGGTACAACATTTAAGTCAAGGGATATCTAGTTTGGTTGCTGGCATATGCTGCTGCGATCCTCCAACAAGGCCTGCAGTGAAATTCCTGTCCATCCCCATCAACTCTAGAGAATAAAGCATTGACATTAACATTTCCTTACATTTCAAGAAAATTAAATCTTGCAACCATAACTGGATAAGCTTCTGAGAATTCTCAAAGCACTACTACAATTCTGCTTTTAATAAGTTATTTTAAATATACTCAGCAGCTGTGATTTTGTTCTAAAGTCAACTGTTTAAGTCAGACAAAGGTACTCCATGTGGTACAGCAGATCATGTTCTTGATGTAGTTTCATAAACTTTCCTGCAGAAAGCATAGAAGCCTCCATAAAAGTTAACTCAAGCTCAAAAAAATGATGTCAGGGTAAGAAAATGACACAAAAGGACAAGGATTGATTCAGGTAAGATTCCAGATTATATAACTGCACTAGAAATTCAAGACAGTGACTTCATAATCACAAAATGTCAATATGGATTTAAAATATAAGCTACTTAAATAATCTTCACCTCAGAATTGCCAGTGAGGGGGAGGGAGAAGGAATATGTTCTTTCATTCAGTTACTTCTGCACTAACCATTGGCTGCATTTTAAAGACTACATTAAAAAAAAAAAAAACAACATTTTTCTTTACAAATAGATTAAAAAACAAGATTTTTTTTTCAGCTCAGCATTGCTGAAGAAAATCACAGAATAGTTAAGTCCTTTCCCAAGTCTCTCTCTTGTTTTCAGTTTTTTGAATCCATTCAATTGTTGTTTCCTTTCTCATTGTAGTCGTCTTCAGTATTTTGCTCTAGCTTCCTTCCTTCCCTGATGAAGCATGCCTTGGAAGCTGCTTATCATACCTATGCAAAGCACAGTGAAACATCACTAGATCTAAACATACTGCTCTAAAGCTCTGATAGCAAAGACAGAAAAGTTCGGCAGCCCCACACTACTTCAACAGATTAAGAGTTAAACTAGAACTTACCCCATAGTAACAGCCTACTGGTCTTCCATTTGTTGAAAAAGTTTATTAACAGTTAATGATCATATGCAAAGAAAAACCACACGATTCCCTCAAACTTAGAAGACAAATTCTCTGACTTTCTCCATTTGCAGAACAGTAGTTCTGTTTGAGCCCATATATTTGCATAAACATTAAATTTAAGTTCTCTAACCTATCACTCCACATATAGTCCTCATCCCTCCGCTGGAAACCACTTATTTTGGAGGGAAAGCATTACTTAGGTTTTTTAAACGATCTAAAAAACAAAACAAAACTAAAACCCTACTGCAAACTTCACTTCCTCTAAAAGCTTAGGAGTTCTCATTTGCAGTTTTCTATATGAACTTCCACATAAGCCCTTCAATTTTTGATCAGAAAACCAAAGCTAAGAAGAAAATTAACAGGAAATCAATGAAATAGAGAAAGCAACTTTCACTAACTTCTTGCTTTTACTAGTAAAACATTGTTTATTTACATTATCTTCTTATAAGCAAAGACACTGATCTAGATGCTTTAAGAGTGGCATTTTCATGAAAATCAAAATGCCAAATTTAACTTTGAAGGGAAAGTAAAAAGGTTTCAGACCAGTGCAACTCTTACAGGTGGCTCTTTCATTTTAAAGAGCTCACTCTCATCCCTGTGGCAAAAGAAAGTGACAGAAATAGCCTGCCAATCACGAACTCAGAGAAAACTGATGAAAATGCATAATATTCCTCTTGCTCTTGCACCTTGACTGTTGGCTAAAGTCTTTTTGAACACTTCAGGAAAATGGAATTTTTTCACCTCTAACCCCTGCTATTAAGCACAATAGTTCTCCGCAGGATCCAGAATAAGCAGACTAATAAATACCATTCAAATACATAGGCCTCCCATTAGCTGACAGCAATTCTAGTTTTTTGTTATTCAGCCATCACTAATTAAAGTTCTCTGCATAAGGTTCTAAATTAGTAGTACAGTACATCTATTTAATTGGAATTATTTTAAGCATACTTTGATTCAGCAGACTGGCTATCTAGGTTTAAGTAAACAATTTTAATCTTCCCTTCCATTTGTATATTCTTTATACTTTCCTTTTCTAAAAAAGGATGTCTTCCCTAGAAACTGCCATTAACACACAATCTCCCATTACACACAGATTTCCCTGTGAACGTGATGGTTTCTACTAGTAATAGACATAAATGGGTAGGTGGTTTTAAATGTATTAATTAAAATCTAGAAAAATAAATTGAAAATTTAAGTGATATGCTAACCTTTCAAGCAGGTATGCTAAACACGACCCAGGAAAGTGACTTATACTAAAATCCACCCAGTTTATAACTTCATAGGTTTATTTTATTAATGGTGATATTATCCACATATTGTTGATATATGTAGTACGTTCTCATATTACATATTTTACTACTGATGTTACCTTATTTTGAGCTGAACTATCCTGATTTTTAAGCTGCCATAACAGTTTGTGCTTTTTCAGACAACACAGAATATCTCAATTTTGCTCCACCAGGAAATTTAGATTTTTAATTAAAAAAAAATGTTTCTACCCAGTTCAAAATTACACTAGCAGCTGTAAATCATACAATAATAGGCCAATGAATTACAAAGTTAGTAAAAAGACATAGAATAGTTACGGGGTGCACTTGGGTCCTTGTAGAGCATTTTGTCTTCCTATAATAATATTGATTAGTTTGAGATAAATTAATATAACCAAAAAAAATACATTGTCAAGATACAGTTCCATTAACATTTCACACCACTTCAGTTAATCCTACAGGCTAGAGACGCACTGCTATTACAAAAGGGCTTGTGTCTTTGACAGTCTCTTAAGAACAGTGATAATATGCTACATTACACTGGCTTTCTCTCTTAAAAGTAAGATCCCAAAACTGAGTACGAACACTTACATTTGGCCTAGATGCCAGCTGGAACAGTGACGCGCACAGGTGATTAAACACAATCCATGCTAAAATCCACATGTCATTCTTATTATATTAATACCACTATATTACAGACTTGTTAATGCACATAATATCATGTATTACATTAATAATGCAGCATTGTCTTGAGCTAAAGCAAAAAAGAATCCCATGGTTTTCAGAGACATTTCACTGGCTTAATACACAGTAACTGCCACAGCCATCAAGTCTAAACAGCAAACTCTCTGGTAATAGTGACGAAAAAAGCAAGTCAGACTACTAGCCCACCAAACTAAACATTTCAGTTCCAATTCTAGCTATCCTCCCCAAATTTTGCAGCAGCAAAGAACTTAATTTAAAAACAAAAAAAAAGTTAGTTTTAAAGACTAGTCAGTCTCTGTATGTCTCCTAAAGTAAGAATTCCTCGGTATAATTCTGTTTCTCTAAGGACTTTCACTATAGCGAAAAGTTTAAAATCTAGCTGCAAAGTGAAGAGTTTCAGGGTCTAATTCCAAACAATGATTTGTAGTCAGCTTGATTAATTCACATAAATTAGCGTGTCTTTCTTCAAACCTCTCCTAGGTACTACGCTCATCTTTTCAATTCCTGTTGACAGCCTCTTGAACACCAGTAAGCCCCTTCTATAGCTAGCTGGTAAAAACATACACGGTAGGAAATCAGTATATTCAGTACACATAGACCTTAAAAGATTATGAGATAGGACTTATACCTAGAAAAAAATTTCATACACAGCTGGGTCATCTAGTCAACCAGTAGCTAAAGTAGTCAATCATGAATAGAAAAATTCCCAAGAGCCCAAAACCCCTTTACTTGACAGAAGACATCTGCCATTTAATACATTAAAAAGGACCAATTCAAGACTCACACACACATTTTTTACAATACTCAACACATACATCCAGATAGCATTCTGTGATGTGGACCTGTGTAATACCAAAAACAGTTAACCTAATAAGAAAATTATATTATACCCAGGAGGTCTGGCTAGCCTTCAGATTCCAGAGAAGTGATGTTTGCATCCAACAGATCACAAATGATTACTGTTTTCTTTCATTAATCTCATTATTTTGACTACAGCATGATTGGAAGAAAACAAAGGGAGTACCCTGGCAATTAGAGTCCAACTTGTTATTACTCATAAAGAACTCCTATTTATAAGAGAGCTTATTCACAGAAATTTGTTACAAATTAAGATTTTTATTACTGAAAGGAATTATTACAACACATTAACTACGCAACAGTCTCATAAAACACAAATATTTCATTGCATTTATACACACTCAGCTGAAAATAATCCTTAAAGTATGGATGGCAACTGAAGCCCTCTTGTCAAAAGTTTATATAAACAGAAAAAAGGGATGTAGAAAAAAAGGCACTACAAATAAGAGGAAAAATCTGACAAATCACATGAACAGTCACATTTTTCACCCCATATAATACAGAAGAAAAAGAGACAATGCATAGCCAGCAGCTGTTACAAAGATTGTCACTTTTTCAGCTAAAATCTTCCTCTCTTCTACAATCGTTGAAGCAACATATTTGTAATCTAGAAGCCAGGTTCCAGGGAACACAAAAACATTTCTGTATTTCTTAATATGCTTATCTTCAAACTGTTTTCTACTATGTTCATTTACCACATTAGCCAAAATACCTAACTTTGGATCAAAACTTTTACTTTGGTAAGATGAAAATAGAACAAATCTAGCCAAATCAAGAGCAAGCCCTGTCATTTTATAGTATTTACATACAAGACCTACTAAATAATGTAACCTCTAAGGCTATATCTGTCACTTCTGATTCCAATTTATCTTGCTTGATATAAAATATTGGAGAAAGGCTGCTTTTGAATCACAGCCGCATGGGGAAAAACCCTTGCCTAACCACAAGAACAGCTGAACTCAACCATTCACACTATCAGCATGTAATTCTGGGTAAAGTCACTCAGGATGCAAGTTTTTAAATTTTTTATTATTATTATTAATCTGTAACCAAGAAATAACACTGTCTGGCCCATCCCAACAAGAATTTCAGAGTTTTGAGCAGGAACTTGTAAAGGTTATTCAAAGTAAGGTATCTATATGCAACATCTGGGGGAAGGAAGGCAATAGACAAGATAGGGAGTTACTCTAGTTACCCATTTCATCTGAAACAAACATAACTGACCCAAACCACTCTACTTCTCTGTATTTTCTGCCTAATTTTCAAACCTGAATTGGGAAAACACGATAGTATCCTCACCCCTGTATCACGCAACTTTGATAAATGAACAGATCATCTTCTAAAACACAAGAAAATTTTCACCGAAAACCAACACATTTCAACAAAGACCAGTTCCATTTCAACCACGTATCTTCGATAAAAAATTAACTCACTTCAAAATGGACAAAATTTAAAGGAAGCCGATACCTGTTATACAAACAACTACAGTAAAAGCTAATCTGGATTTTTCAAAATATAAATTAGATTTCCATTGCCTTTTGCTTCAGTTCTCTTGTGTGTTAAAGCTGCTAGCTCATATGGAGGCAAGAAGTTTAGCGACAGTGTAAATAAAGAATTTATAGTTCTAGCAGCAATGCTACACTCAGCTATGTGCTTTGACACTCTCCAAAGATAACATACATAGGTGGTCCAGCCTGTTTCTAAGCAGAAGGGACTGTACTGACAACACAGATACATTTGCAGCTCAAAATAAGCCAGTGTTTCTTCAAGATCAATTTTAAATCAGCATATTCAAAAAATCCTATACATCTATCTCAAGAGCAGTGCTGCAGTCTTGTTTGTCAGCTATTTAGACTAAAAGCATCCTTGATCTGCCCCTGAAAGGTCACGATGCAATACAACTATCTAACTCCTTACCTGTAAGTCTGTCTTCAACCATTTGGAGTCAAACCTAGCTTGAGCAGCCAGACAAAAAGATTCAGAAGACATCTTTCCTTCTCCAGCCTTCTCTCCAGGCTGGCCGAGCAGCCCAACCTGCCAAAAAATGAGAAAAATAACAATCTAGCACATGAAATAAACCACACGAGGTTATTTTTGTTCAGCCTAGGATGGCTTCCACTCGATCGTTAGAAATTCATCGTGAAGAAGCACCTCCCTCATTCACATCCCCCGAAATCGCACGGGGAGATCACCACGCATGAGGAACACTACTGGAACACCCACCCCACCCTGCTTCCCTTCCCTATAGCACTGGTTGAAGGAAGCTTCCCTTCTGCTGCACGGAGCCACACCAGCGGCCTAACGCTGCCCCCCCGCCCCATAAGTGGTGCATGAAATAAATAATTGATCGCAGATTACGCAAGCCGCAGGCCAACATAAAGCGATTATCAGGGTCACCCCCCCACCTCATCGCCCCCCTCCCCCCCCTCCCGCCAGGCGGCAGCCGAGGCCCAGGGGCTCCCCCTCCCCGCACGACCCCCCCTCCCAGGAGCATCCCCGCCCTCACGGCCCGCTGTCACCGCCCGTTACAGCCACCAGCCGCGGCTCTAACCCGGGGGAGAAGCCGGGGGGGCGCCTCCGGGACGGCGGAAGGCTGAAGGGGCTGAGGGGGCCCGGGCAGCTGAAGGCCCCGCCCGGGCAGGGGGCGCTGCACACGGCGCAGGCCCTCCCCCCCCACAACTGCGGCCAGCTCCACCGGGGCGGGGGGGGGGGGGGAAGGGATGGGGGCGCCGCCCCCCACCCCCCAGAGCTAGATGGAGGCGTCGGGGCGCGCGCCAGCCTCCCTCGCACTCACCGGCCGGCCGCGACGACGGCGGCGGCTCCTCGCCCCTCGCTTCGCCTCAGTCTACCGCCGCCCGCTCCGGCCCCCGGTAATCCTCGCCCCTCCTTCCTTCGTCCTCCCGCCCACCCCCTCCCCCCTCCCCCCTTCCCCGCCTCCGCCGGCAAAGCCGCTCGCCGGCTCCTCCCTCCCTCGAAGATAGGGGAAACGCCGCCAATTGGCTGCCCGGCCCCCAAGTACGCCAGCAAACCCCTGGGCCAATCAGGAGAGGGGAGGAGGGCGGGACATCCTGTCCCAGAGCGGGCCGCGGCGGTGGAGGGAGCAGGAGGAGGGGGTAGGGGGGAGCCTCGGTCGGCCTGGGGGGTGCGTCTGAAATCGGGCCGGTAATAGCAAAAAACAAAGTCTCCTTTTAGGTAGGATGCAGAGATTAAAAAAAAAAAAAAAAAAAGAGGGTTTGGGTTCGTTGTTTTTTTTTTTAAGTCACTTTAGGGACCATCTGCAAGTTCTAAGTATTTCAGAACAGAAAGATCAATATTGAGTAGTTGAGAGGCAGACAAAATGGCAGAAACAGCCTCAAAGGGTCGAGGCTGGAAGCGGGAACGTGATGCTGCTATGCAGAAGGGCAGAAGGATGCAGGGGGTGAAATGAGCAGCTGGCAGCTGGCGGCGGGGGCAGCCTGGAGGCAAACTGTAGCTGCTGGTGGCCCAAGTGAGAATCATAGAGTTGTCTAGGTTGGAAGGGATCTTTAAGATCATCGAGTCCAATCATCAACCTGACACTGCTAAAACCACCACTAAACCATGTCCCTAAGCACCATGTTTACATGTCTTTTAAGTACCTCATGGGATGGCGATTCAACCACTTCCCCGGGCAGCCTGTTCCAATGCTTGAGAAGCTTTTCGGTGAAGAAATTTTTCCTAATATCCACCCTAAACCTCCTCTGGCACAACTTAGGCCGTTTCCTCTTGTCCTATTGCCTGTTACTTGAGAGAAGAGACCGACCCCCACCTCCCTACAACCTCTTTTCAGGTAGTTCTGGAGAAACTGCACTGAGGCAAATAATCAAGCTTCAGCGTAAGTCTGTTGAGGATGATGAACTGTATCAGTAGCATGAAAATTAACCAAAAGTAAAGTTTCTCACAGTGCTTAGACTACAGTTCCCTGGCAGCTAAGGAATTAGGAAAGTAGGAACAAGGCTTGGCAGACAGGACCATGATTGGCTTTGGCCAACGTGAAGCCACAGGCTGAAGGTCAATGAAATTCTAACAGAACTGAGACCATTTGCTGGCATTTAGGCAAAGGTACACAACATTTAGTTTTTATTAGTTAAGAAGCACTATAGTAAAACACAGTGAATTTGGTTTTCCTGGGCTCATTTTCAAAGTAGCAGGTGCAAACATGACCTAACCGCTTAGCCCGTTGCTTATCACAGACCTCTCTTGGGTCAAGATACAGTAGTCACCTTAAGTAAAACACTACAAAATTTCTGAAGTGCCTGAAAATTTATATAAAAAGATAGAAATATCCGCTTTTCTCAACTTGCTCTCTGAAACTCTGAAATAGTAACTTTCAAAAAGAAAAGTGGTTTCCCTTGAAAATTCTGCCCAAAGGCTTGCATGTCAAAAGCTTTAAGTTTAACATAAAGGCACTGGAAGTTTTATCACGCATATCATGTTGTGTCTGTTCTGACTGGTCTGTGGCTAAGCAAGAGCTACCACACCAGAATGGGAAATATTTTAGTCTCTTCTTACCTGGTAGACTGGAAGTATAAGAAAACAACACTGGCACAGCTTGCCCAGAGAAGTTGTGGATGCCCCATCCCTGGAAGTGCTCAAGACCAGGCTGGATGGGGCTTTGGGTGACCTGGTCTAGTGGGAGGTGTCCCTGCCCATGGCAGGGGGGGTGGAACTGGGTGATATTTAACTAGATCAACTAGATCTCCTTCCCATCCAAACCATTGCATGATTCCATGAAAATAGTCATATTGTCATTCCAAGTAAGAATAAAAACCACTTTGAAATGTATGGAGCCCAAACCAGAAGGAATTAGCAAAACTTGGTTGAAAACAGTGTCCACTGATTGTGCCTACTGCTTGCTTAAGTGATTTGCAAGTCAGATCTAAATGAGATGCTTTGCATGTACAATATTCACTGCTGGTTTTTGTTTGGCTCTCCAAGAAGAATAACTTCAGACAATCTGCATTTATTTCAGAGAGTTTTCTTACTTTTATTAAATAACAAATGGCAATAGCCTTTGGCTGCCACTCTTGATGTGAATAATTTGAAGAGTGCGTAACTAGCTAACTTTTTAGACTTGAATCACTGGCCCAATTAGCAGGTAGGCACTTGCTTCAACAAAACTCAAAACCTATTTGGGTGCAGTAACCATGGAAATTCAAAGCTAGAGATACTTCTGAAGAATTTATGCATTATTTTGTGTTTCCAGATTTAGATTTCACTTCTGATGAATAATTTTTGTTTGCATTTGAAATGTACTGTAATAGCGTGGTGCAATCTCAAATGGCATTCTCATTTATAAAAGTACGTACCCAACACATTTTCCAGAGAGAAAAGTATGTCTGGTACAATGACATGAAAAAGCACTTTGATAACATTATTAAAAATAATTTTATTTTTACAAATAATCAGAAAATTCAAAGACTCTGGAACCTGAAGTTTGTCTCTATAGACAGTACTTGCAGTATTAAGTCCATCAATAACTGTTATTTTGATGCTATTTAAATAACAGTGGCACGTTGTTTCACTTCAGACTGACCAAGGTAACAAAGGTGTTGTATGGGTCTGACAGACTTTGGAAGGCAAGTTCAAGCCAAGCAGCTTAAGTGTTACCACTCCTAGCCTCGTGCTCCACTCTTCTGCTGCACATTTCCCTCTTAAAGCAGGGTTATATGGGTTATAAAAGAGTTCTCCAGCCATCATCCTTCGTGCCCCAGCTTGGTAAAGTAACCTACTTAACACCCAAGAAAATCATTAAGCGGATCTGATGTTCCTGCCTTAGAGACACCGACATCCCCAGGAGCTGCAAGGCAGGCTGCTAGTGAGGTGGAAGTAGCTTCAGCTCTCTGCTGTCACTGCAAGTCTGCCAAGACCCTCGCACATCTCTCTTGCTTTCTCCAGAGAAATGCCTGAACAGGGAAAAATCTAGTTTTTGTGGACAGACACAGTGAATCTTTTACATGTATCTGCTTCTAGGCATATAGTCAAATCACTATTATTAGAGATTAAAGCAAAAAGTAAATATATGAGAATGAGAGGCACACTAAAACCAAGGGGTCACATTTTCTGGTCCAGGTCTTAGAGCTCCTACAAACAACACAGAGTGCTCTAAAAACGTCTGGCTCTGGGTAGGAGACCGCTCTTTTGTTGTAAATGTGGCAGGGAAGCCATACCGGCTTCTACAAGGGAAGAGGCACTGTAGAGGTGCAGGATGTAGAGGAAAAGAAGGATGGTGGTGCACATGCAATCTGTGTAAACCACGAAAGGCTGAAGAACGCAGGAAGGGTGCCGTCCCCTCACCTCCAGGCAGTGCCAATTTGTGGCACTGTCAGGCAGGCCTAAGGAGATGGGGAAGAATAGGCACTAATTGAATAACATAAAACTATCTCCGTAGTCTAAAGCAGAACAGGCAGAAGGAAGAAAAGGATCTTTGGACAATCTGGGCAACACCGTATTTCTTTCTATTTCACTTGTGACAATGGGATCATAAGTATTGACCAGATCTGTCTCAAAAATTGAGGCAATGGCATTCTCAAGTAACTAAATCCAAAACCTTAAGAGCCAACAAATGAGTGGTGAGAATGAACTTTTTTTTTAATCAAAAAGGACGAAAAATAAGCAAGTGTATATTTACATAAAGATAGTATCTAGTGCTACCTACAGGCCTTCTAGGTATAAGCATGAAATCTTTACTAATTAATAATTCTTTTAAATATGTGAGCTCTAGGGAATCCATTCTAGTTATAACAGCAGTGGAACGTGGGGCATTTTTTTCTCTCATTAGTGAATATCAATAATTGTTATGCATGCGAATGGGACACAAAACCATCTCTGTAAGAGCAGTGCCTAACTGTTCACTGCAAGACAATGCCTTTATTGTTTGTAATTTTTTTTCAAGAGCCATTTGTGTTGTGCTCTCCCACTGAGTTTGGAAGCTTTTGTGTATTATTATCCATAAAATGCAAAATCCAGTCCACTCGGGGCTTAAAACAAGTCTCAGAGAATTTCCTGGCTTACTTCTCAGTGATGAAGGCTTTCCCCAGGAAAGTGATAAACTTCTACAATTAGCCTTTTTTATTTTAATACTCTCTGAACTGAACAGTTGGCCAAAATTTCGGTTTTATACAATTAAAAGCTCATAATGAGGCCCATTATTTCTTTATTATATTATTCGCAAAGAATACCATCAGTTCAAATTGGTCAATATATATGATTATGCCTCAGCAGTGCTTTCTACAGGGGGAAAACAGGACTGAGTAAGGACATAAGAGGATTCTCCTCCTTCCTCCACACACTAGTATTTCTAAAAAGTCACAATGGCACTTGCTACTAGTCATTTTTATGACTGAATAAATATTAATTATGTAAGCAGCAAAAAAAAAAACCAACAAACAAAGGAAGCAGCTTCCATGTTCGAAAACCCAAGCCTCTTGCAATCAATATCTTTCCTGCTACTTCTCATCTTTTTCTCCAATATATCTCTGCTCCAACCCATAGCCTTCACATCCAGCCACACTTCCAAGATGATTTCACTCCTACCTTTACTGGGCAGTGATATGTACCTGTTCTAGTTTGGAAACTGTATTGTTCCTCCATTAAACAGAATTAGGTTAACCCCTCCCTGCCTTTTTTTACCTAATTTTTTAAATGACAAATTCTGCTTACACCCAGAATTTCAACAAGTTCTTCTCCTGTGGCAATTTTTCTTTGCGAAGTCTTGTGTGAATCACAGTACGTTGTACAGCTGACACAGCTCAGTTGCAGAGGTGGTGTTGGAAAAGCAATTCAGAGTACAGAGAGCGGAAAAAAAAAAGAAGGGTGGAGCAACAAAAAACTGTCACACTAAAGCCACAATTTCCATGGGTAGCTAATTAGAATCCATTGTTAATTACATTTTGCATAGTTAATTATTTTTAAAATTAGAGTGAATCCTGTCCTTGTTAAAGCAAACAGTAACGTTTTCATTGACTTCATTAAGCTCAGAAATTCAGTCTCATATATCCTTTATTTCACCCGTCCACTGCCAACCATGCTAATTTTCAGTCCCCCAGAAAAACGGAATCCCAAAAGCTTGCTTTCCAGGTTACATCTTCCATTACAGAGAAGGAAGGTTGTTTTGCTTTCCCCAGGCCAGCCCCAGTGCTTTTATCCGGGGAGTCTCTCACTTTACAGCCCAAACCAGTCTGATCTGATTTCGTCCTACATCTCTGCACTCAACAACAATAATGAATTGTCTGTGGCTGTTCCTGTTATTTCTTTAAATTATCAATTCAAAATGATCACTTCATAAAATATTTGAGGGGGATGTTATTCTCTGACTTGCAAAGTAGCTTTGGAAATGCCAGCTTGAGTATGCTCACTAGACAGATCTTTAGAAATAAACACTATGTAAATATTCAGATATCCATTACAGACCTGTTGAAATTAAAAGTATTTGGTATAGAATAGGGGATATATCAGAAATTCAGATGGAAAATATACATATTCCATATACTAAAAAATAGCAACCTCCATAAGCTCTCTTATTGTTTTCAAATTTAATACCGTTATTAACTTAAAGCCAAGCAGAAAATGTTTGCATTTAAAAGACCTTTTCAATTATAGGACTATTCTGTATAAGATTTGCTAATAATACCATCTAAAGATATATCACAGTGCTAAACTAAGTTCATAAAACTGTTCACCTACAAATATTAGATTTGTGAAATGATCAAGATATAATTTAAAAATCCACCCAAACACCAAGGCAATGCTAACAGTGACAAAAATCAACATGATATTACACTGGAAATTGAACTATATGCTCACTATTGTACTAACCTATATATCGAGGGCAGAACAATTCTGTATTATCATAATACCATGCAAATAGATCATCAGTATTTGAATATATTCTATCTGACAGGAGGCTAGTTGCTTAGTTAGCATTTACAAATTAACCCATCAATGGGCAATGCAACATGCTTAACAATCATTTAACATGCTGGAGGGATGTTCAGTAGGCACTTTGAGCAGCAAGAACATTTTGAATTTTGAATTTAGAGAAAATAAACAAGAATGTTGCATTTTTTTACTAAATTATTATGCAAAGCATAGCTCATTGCAGAAGACTTAAAAACAAAATGGAAATTATTTGGCAAAATGCAAAAAGCATTAAATCCATTAAAGCTCTGAAATGAAAAAGTTTACGCCCTTTAGTTTGGGTAGGTGGACACAGTGGGATGAAACCTTACTAGACAGAGATGGGAACAGTATCCTTTAGCCAATAATCAAAGCATGAGAAAAGTGTCCTAATATATAAGAAGGAAGCACGATACTAATTTTAATTCTTTCCATTTAGAAGCTACCAAGTATTGAGTTTCCCCCAATGCCTGGAAGGTGGCCAAAACCACTTTAGCTTTTATACAATGCTTCATATATAGGGAAACACTTTATGAATGCTGATAGGAATCTGTACTCATTTAAGCAGGAAAGGAAGCAGTATTTCTATAAAGGATTTGTTAACCTAGAGCCATATGGTATCCTTTCATACAAAAGTGCTTCATAAGGGAAAAAAAAAAGCTTACTTTAAAAAAAAAAGGAGTTAGAACATGTTGGACTTATGCCATGTTTTGTCCTTGCTGCAGGGTGTTGGAAAAGGCATTAGCAGCGGAATAGAAAGGTCAAGGGCAGCTTGGCCAAAGCACAAGCCCAGGGATATTGGCCGGGGCAGGGGGAGGAAGGAGGGGAATCAAGACAAATTGTTAGGTCTGTCCTTAATATGCAAAATGAATACCAGCCCAAAACACCATCAGTCTACTTGGCTTACGAATGAGGCAACTGTCCACAACTGCCTTTCCACAGATGTGTAAAACCAGTTGTGGAGAATCTCTGCTGTGTTTCTCCAACGTGCCGCTTACAAAGGGAGTTTTTTGCACCTCTGTTTTGCCAATCCCTACCCCACTTACTACAATTTCAAAACCTGTTTTATCCTCAAGGGAGAATCGTGTGGTATTTCAGACATACTAATCTATATTGCGTCCTTAAAGTTTGGGGAGGAGATGCCAACAATGTCAGTGATCTAACATGAAGTAATTAGTTCAAACAGGAAAGAAAACAATCTACCAAGACAATGTGTGCTCCAGCTTGTTCCGGTGCTAGTCTTCTGTTGATTTTGCGGTATGCAGGCACAATAAACTGTTGCAACCAACAGGATTCCCACCTGTCGTCTTGTCTGCTTTCCGTACAACAGTATTAACGCCACTAAATACTACATAGCAGTTGCACCCATCTTTTAATGCTTTCTTCAGAGCCGTAGTTTTGTGTCACCTCCCAACGAGATCACAGATTTGTCTCTATGCCATGTCATTTCAACATCTCAGTTATCGGTATGTTTGAAAAATTAGACCTTGAATGTCTTTTTCGTCTCATCTCATTCATAATGCTTTGAAGAAAATGAGAGCCTGGGAAACTCCAACATTGGGCAATAAGCTGCTATGAATCTTCTCTTCCATACCAATTTCAAATTACTGTTCCATTTACAGACAGTATATAGGATTTTAACATTTATGAAACCTTTGCTATAAGGTTGTCTGACTGGTACACTATGATCGAAAGCTGGTATGTCTATGCTGTGGTGGGAAGACTCCAGCTTTACCACAAAGAAGTTCAGGGTCCTTCTACAAGATCCCTGCCACTCACACAATGGCCCCTAATAATTGTGTGCACTTTTGTCTGTGTACACACACGTTTCAAAACACTAAGTGTATGTCTTCCTCCACCACCACATGGATTCTTGCTCCTATTTCTGTCGCAGATGGACTCTAACTTTCAACATAATACATTTGAGACACCAGTGTTTTTTAAAGTTTTTAGCCTTTGTCGCTCGTACCATCAACCCTTTCAATTACTGATGGTGTTTTAAATTCTTTTCTCGAATCAAGAGAATCTCTTGATTCTCTCTGTGATATTGTTATTTATTAATGTATTATTAACATATTTATTAACAGGCTCAAGAGGACCTGAGGAAATCTGAGCTGGCTTTGAAGCTAATACGCATTTGAAATCAGAGCCAAGAGGTAAATCTAGTTTTACAACCTGTTACATTTATAATGAACTAGTTCTGGGGCTGACATTAATGAAGTTGTTTATTAATATGCTATTAATAAACAACATGTCATAAGTAAAAAGATCGCTTTACTTTTATGAGTTACACCAATCTTAAAAGCTTCCTCCTGTGTTGAGGACAGGCAGCTCCAATCCCATCTGAAATCTCCAGCTGTACTTATGTCTTGCGTGGGTAATACAACTGCAGACACAAAGTTTGATGTAGAATAAATCAGATAGAACTGATTTACAGTGGCATAAACTAGATGTAATTGGAGGGGTGTCACTGTGTTTATACATCTAAAATGTAAAAATATCACAAATAAACCTCTAGAAACATACTATTTTTATTATAATCAGTGACCTTCAATTCTCCTCCCACTTACACTGTTGTAAAATACAGGCAGGATTCATTTTGGGTAGTATCATCAATTCTAAGCTCATTCTTTGGACTACTTCTAGTGCCAGTGACAAGGGATAGGCACCTCAAATGCAACTCATTGCACCCTAAAGTGGGATGAAGGAGTTAGTTACACTCATAATACAGGCATCTCTTCACTCCCTACACAGTAAAGACAGTGAAATGAATTCTGCAGCAAAATAATAAGACTGAAAGAATGGACTTACACTGATGGTGCTGAGACTAAAATCTTATCTTGGATCTTTCAATGATCTTTAAGAAAAGTATGCAGTCCTTTTTTTTATATATAAGACGGAAGGTCACAGGACTCTGATCTCATTTCTAAAATCAATTCTGATAATAAGTTAACTCCATTCACTCCAGTTATGTTAGTCCTGTTACATTATGTTAGTGCTGGCTTACTCCCAGGAAATGTCAGACTGGATTCAGTTTGCATTTTATGTGTTGTTTTGACAGTAGAGCTCTCTGTTCAGAAAATGCTAGTTCAAAATTGTCACTACAACTTCCTTGAAGTATCAGAATAGTTTTCTAGCAGAGAATTATGCTACCCAAGTTTAAACAAATTTTAACCTAAGCCACCACAGCAAAACTAGCAATACAAATGCAATGCTTCTTGTCATAGAGGTTTTCATTGTTTAATAGTAAAATAACAAGCTAGGATATAGTATTTCACATGTACATGAAAAACAAGATAGTAAAAAAATAATTCCAAAACATATGATGACAATATATTTAACAAAACAGTTACTCAATCCAGTTGGGAACCTACTAGGGAAAAAGCACTATAGCCAGAGGTCATCATTTTTCTCAGATCTTCAAGCTGACATGAGTTTCACTAGGAGGTAACTTTTACTGAAGGCTGTTCTACAGCGAAATTCTTCTCTAACGCTGATTCTCCAGCACTGAGGAGAAGCTCCAGAAACCTCCGTTTTACAAGTTACGTTAGCACATTCTGACATTGAACCCTGGTGTGAAACCATGCTGGATTGGGGCGTTATAGCAGAATGCTCTCTGGAGTCTTCCTGCATTCCTGCTTCATTCAGTCTTTGGATGCAAAAGGAGGCTGCAAACAGAAGTGTCTGGTGTCTATATTCATTATTCATTAGCTGGTTAATTAATAGTAATTTGCTTCTATCTTTCCTTCTGGGTAACAGATACAGGAGTTACTCAGAGCACAGTCCAAAAAACCCCTTTAGGTCCTTTTAGGTCCTTTTACAAAATTCAGGGGGTTCCTCCAGCGTTTAATGCAGTGTCGTCACTAGAAGAAGAAACACTCCACAGAGCAGAGTAGATGAGATAAATCTTGACTGTCATAGAGTGAAAGCAAATTGAATTGGAAACAAAAGGGAAGAGCTAAAAAGGCCTGCCCATGGAAATGTTGCTGCACATCAACCGACTCACGCCCTAGTTTTTCACCTTTTACAGATTGTCTGGAATATTAGAGATAATGCTGAGGTAACATCCTCACCACTATGTCAATCCCCTGCCTATAAGTATAGGTAAGAGATGCTGCATATCCGTGGATGGATGTATTCTGGCACATTTTTCACATGCGCAGAAATTAGCATAAGTTTTAATTATCTTCAACATCTTGCGTAAACATATATTACATTTTAACATCCTTTACTGTTCTTTGGAGGAGTCACACGCTGTCTTAGCTTTAAGTTGGCTTCGCTGACAGAAGTCAGCGGAGCCAAAATTAGCCAACTGCTTAGTGCTTTATAAGATCAGCAACAAAGAGACCTCCAACTAATGTAAGTGTCGTAAGTGGCTTCACAGATGATACTTTAAGTGGTCAAAACTACATATGGGTAGAGGTTCTGCAGACTTGCATTCATACAAACAGCTATCATTTCAGTAGCTAACACACGGAATCACAGAATGGTTCAGGTTGGAAGGGACCTTAAAGATCACCCAGTTCCAATCCCCCTGCCATGGGCAGGGAAACCTCCCACTAGACCAGGTTGCTCAAAACCCCATCCAGCCTGGCCTTGAACACTTCCAGGGATGGGGCATCCACAGCTTCTCTGGGCAATCTGTTCCAGTGTCTCACCACCCTCACAGGAAAGAATTTCTTCCTGTTATCCAATCTAAATCTACCCTCTTCCAGTTTGAGGCCATTCCCCCTTGTCCTATCATGACGGTCCCCGATAGAGTCCCTCCCCATCCTGCCTGTAGACCCTCTTTAGGTAGTGGAAGGTCGCTATAATGTCTTCTCGGAGCCTTCTCTTCTCCAGGCTGAACAACCCCAACTCTCTCAGCCAACACATCATTGATTCCTCTGCATGTAACAATGGCTTGCTGACTGCTGACTCTGGTCAAGTGCCATTTTGGTAGCAATGAGGACATCGATACAGCTTTAATATTTTGCTGCTCTAATACAAAAAGGAAATTATTTTATTCCCAGTTCTTTTACAGCTGCTTCTGGTAAATTGGATGTATTTTAGATTACAGTGATCACAAATACATTTTGGATAGACTGTAAGTGATACTTTGCCTTACTTCACTGGCATATAGTGCCTGATATTAAATCTACATGACAGTCTTGTTAGATTAGTTTAGCTGGAAAGGGCTGCCACTGAGCTAAATTAAGTTAAGAGTTTGACCCTTACACCATTAAACATCCATCATGTAACTGCAATAAAAATTAACACATCACTAATTTTAGTATGTCTAAAATATTACTACAACAAATTACAGAATAATACTGGAAAAAGTACAAAACAAGTAACTTGGCCAATTAGTTCAGCTCTACTGTTTAGCTTTTTAGAGTTTTGTTTCAGAACTGTGCTGGTGATACAGAGTGAATATGATTTTGCATTGTAAGACTTTTTTGCCTGTTATGCAAATACTATATGCAAATTTAGCTCTCAGCAGCACCCCGTGTATTTCCTTGGCACACCCATCCTGGATGCGAGAAGAAATGACAAATGGTCTACAGCTAGTCTCCATCAACAACTCAGCTGGTAAAAAAAGTAACAAACGATCCATTTTTTCACTCATCAGTGCCATTTATAACTAAAGCATCTTGCAGAGCCATCTTAAGTACTTAACAGGATTCATCCTCTAAGGTAAAGACTATAACTCTTGAGCAGTCCTGATTATCTGTGTTTCACTCAAGTTTATTAACATGCCTCATGACTATTAGCATACCATATAGACCCCACAAGCTTTACTATATTCATCACTATAATGTACAGTAATTTGTTGTGGACTTCAATAATACTATATCAGCCAATTTCTGTTTGTTTTTTGGTTTTTTAATTTGGTGCAATTCTGAACTAAATATATATTCCTGACTTCTCCCATTTGTTTTATGGACATTAATGTAAACATTTATTTTTAAATGCATTCAAAAGCCAACGTATAACATGAGTGCAGGTAACAACCAACAAGGTTACCTTAAGCAACGAGGTTAATTAAAGTAGAAAAGAGCAGTACCAGTACAGTGATCATCAGAATGGCACTAAAGGAAAATTGAATATTGGAACTAAACAGCACAGGCCAAAACTTCTGAAGGAAAAGCAGGTTGGTAGACATCTGTTTGACCACTGTCCACTTGGGTGAGATGTTATAGCCTCTGCCTTCACAAGTCACATCATTCAAACTTTGTGAACTGTGCTACTGTACTGCTGTGTCATGGCTAAATCTGGAACAGTTTTATTGTTGCATATTTTGAACAGAACCTCTCATAAATTACTTAGATGGCTAAAAATATTCACCAAGATTTACAGTATACTGCATAAGCAGATGAATGACCTCCAGAGTACTTCGACAAAAATCAATTAAAAATTTCTGAGTTGCAGCAACCAGATGGCCAAAGCTGAGACCACATCTGGACTGCTAAAAGTTTTAAGCCAACCCTGTTATGTCAGTGTGTAAAAATATTACAAGAAAAATCCCAGATGATTTCAATGAACTTGAAAAAACCCTCTCCTGTTCTAGAATAGGCTTATTGGAGTAAAGGATCAATGCCTGGGAGAAGAGCCAGAGATTTATGCAACCGTTGCATCTGAAACTGTACAACAATTAGGGTTATCAGCTTTGTGTTTTTTGGAACTCGTCCACTTCACCATACCCAGGACATTGCGGAGATCAAGGACAGGGGAGGGTGATTTTTACCTGCCCTACCATTATTGGACAGAAGAAAGGTTTTAGGAGCTGCAGCACTGGCTGGGTGCCTTACAGATAATTAGATCCTTATTTCCAGTATTCTACCCATATATTTAGAGGTGGCATTACACTGCAGCAGTTAAAAAAATGCACTAAATAAATATACGTTGCAAAAGGCCTGTTAATACCTGAGAGACCTCCCATCATGACAAAAACAGAATGTTTCTACTATAATCGCAAAGGCGTTCCTTAGCTTCAAGTAGGTAAAAGGTATGGTGACTAGGACCCCATTTAAGTGTTGATTCAATGTCTTTCTTGTACAAGAGGTCTTCCGCCTCTCCATGCAAAAAGAGCAGCTGAAATGCTCACCTTGTGTATTTTTATTAGAAAGGGTCACAGTTGTACGTTTCCTAGAATTCAAGTACCGACACTTTTGCCCCTTTGTCCAAGACCTGTTTATGTAATTGAAAGGATGCTGGACTAGCCTGGGCCCTGGCTCAGAGACCGTGTCGCACAATGCAGCTGATTCTGTCACGAGCAAAGACCTGCCGGCCTGGAGTATGGCCAACGGGCTGAATAAAGGCCTCCTGAGAGCAGCCTGGAAGACACACAGCTCCGGGGGGCTGACCGCTCATTCTCACAGTGGGAGAGGCTCTGGGGGCAGTGGGCTTCTCTGCAGCAGAGGCAGAAGGGAGATGCTTGCCAGCGTTTCAAGTCAGCTGTGAGGCGGCCAGAATACTGGGAGATGGGGTCGAGCGACTCGGCTGCTGTAGTCCATGAGAACAAAGCTACTGAAAATGGTGCAGCAGGAAGGAATAACACAAACAAAGAGATGGCAGCGAACTACTGGCCTTACAACCAGAAAAGCCTAACAGGATATGAATTAAAATACTTCAGTGCAATTAAGGACGAAGAAAAGGAAATTGTGGCTGTAAATTACTGTACTACCCGCTTGCATAGGTGAACAGGAAAAGCTAGCCAGATACAAAGGTTTTTCTTCACTAAATGTTTTCTGATCAACTCCCACAGTGTTGCATTATTACCTTCCACATCTTAAATTAACATAACTTCTAGAACTTGCTCACGCATACAATTGTAGACCTTAATTTCAGAATTACTGCATCACCCAGTCCATTTTTCATTATAGCATAAGCTGTAAAAATTTATGCTTTTGGGATCAAATAAAAATGGCATAAAATATGTACCCAGCCCAGATGTGATGCAATCAAGAGGCAAAGGTCTATCGGGGGACCGAGTGTATCCTCCCCCAGCTCCTGGGGGTTTGGCTGCTTGTGCTCCAGGCTGATCTGAAGCGCACCTGTCCAGCCTTGAATCAGAACTGTAGGAAGCCTCGGTGGTGGGTCACCCCCCTTCTCTCAAGAGGTGCTTTTGAGATGAGACTCTTGCCCTCAGCCTCTGCCTAAGGTAGATGGCAGCTCCACCACGCCTGGCATATATCCCAATCGTCCAGACTCTGACTTGCTGTCTTGACTTTCAGGCTTTGACCTCAGACCTGGCTCACCACTATGGACTTGTCCAGTGATCTGGAGACTGTTGGATGAACTTGATTGCACTCACTCTACTATGGGACTGCACCCCTTGTCAGTGAGGTCACTGCCCCTACCTGCCTGGCTGTCATGCCACGCTCCCTTTCCTTTTACTGGGCAGCTCATGGTTGGTGCTTCCTGACCAGATCTTCTGTTGCTTCCCTTGGGAGTTTGCTCCAGCAGGTCTTCACCACAGCTAAACAAAATCAAAGAAATACACCCCTTTCTAACTAACTAGTAACTACTAATTCTTGCGGCTTTTCCCACGGAACTGAAGAACATCAATACCCCCTCACCGTGAAGGAAGGGATTATATGTTTTGATCAAATCACCCTTTGATTGCCTGTTGAGATGTCAACCAAGTTTTTGAAGTTGTTCACTCTCAGACATCTTCTTTTATCTCTCAAATAATTTACAAGCTTTTTCTACATCACTGGCTTTTCAACATGCTTTTAAAACATTATGAGCAGAGCTACACATCTTCTTTCAGTATGCTATATATAGTACATCACCCTATTCTGTGTCACATTACCTACTTCCATAAGTCCTCTTTGCTCTGGCATATCAAGGTTGCCCATTCAGGTGCTTGCCCAATAATGTGCCTAATCCTATTCACGGCAAACTTCTTCTGAGGATACACACCCTTCCTCTTCTTCCCCAGCTCCCACCCCCCTTCTGCTAGTGGTAATTTGCCTGCTCTGTTCTTCGGAAGAATATGATGAAGCCCAGATGTGGTTTAACCCCACCCAGCAACCAGAACCATGCACCTGCTCACTCAATCCCCCGAGTTTGTATGGGGGAAAGAATAGAAAGAGTAGAAGTGAGGAAAAACTTGTGTGTTGAGATAAAGGCAGTTTAATGAATAGAGCAAAAGCCGCCCACTCAAGCAAAGCAAAACAAGGAATTCATTGCCTGCTTCCCATTGGCAGGCAGGTGTTCAGCCATTCCCAGGAAAGCAGGGCTCCATCACGCATAATGGTTACTTGGGAAGGCAAACATCATCACACTGAACATCCCCCGCTTCCTTCTTCTTCCTTCAGCTTTATATACTGAGCATGACGTCACATGGTATGGAATACCCCATTGGTCAGTTGGGGTCAGCTGTCCTGGCTGTGTCTCCCATCGACTTCTTGTGCACCCGCAGCTTGCTCACTGGTGGGGCGGTGTGAGGAGCAGAAAAGGCCTTGGTTGCTTAGCAACAACCAAAAACATCAGTGCACTGTCAACACTGCTCTCATCCCTAATCCAAAACATAGCCCCACACCAGCTGCCAGCAAGAAAGTTAACTCCATCCCAGCTGAAACCATGACACCAGATTATGTGACAGGACAGGTTTCTCTGAATGATGAGAGCAGGGCACTCCTCCCATCCCGGTGTTATCTGCAGGTTTCATTATCTGTGCATTGGGAATAGTGCAGAGCCCCACTGGAGCACATCTATTCAGAGATGCCACAATGACAGCTATGTTAGTGTATATTCGTGATCTTGGTATCGCTCAGTTACACCCCAGTTATTTCGTCTGATATGTACTTGCCTAAAAACTAATTTCTGGTCACAACAAAGTCTAATCTCTTAAGAAAGTTATGTCTATTAAACATATACAATTACTTTTATCAAATTTGTCATCTCAGCAAAGATGAAGATCTGTTTTGCTTAACAAGGAATGTTTCCAAACCTCCTTACATCGATCCCTTCCTACTCTTTTGTAGTGTAATGCTGTATCAGTTTTTCTCCTGTTATTTTGCCTACAATCAATGTCAATCCAACAAACCTAATTATCCAAAAAGGGTAGATGAAATGTCCTAAGGATGAACCAACATTAACACCCCATTTTTCTTTAATTTCTACAGTATTCCCAGATGTGTTAGCATAAGCAATGCAGAGATCATCTCAAATATCTCTGTGAGAAGTTACCTAGACCTGCTGATTCCAAAGCGTCCATGGAAGGGTGATTGCAAAGACAGCCTAATTCCACATCCTTTGGCTCCTGAAAGATAAGGGCAGGGATTTTAATGATACCAGGAGGCCAGAGGAGCACTGGAGAGGGCATACAGCATGATGGGACACACGCTGCTGTTGGCTAGAACTGCTGAGATAGGCTCTGCATAGTTGAAGGACTGGAGTTTAAGTCTTCAGCCCCAAAGTGCTGAACATACGAAGCCTGTAAGAAAATGACTTCAGATAGTCATTACACACCCCGTGTCGGCACCACTGGCAGGCTGACTCCGCAGGGCCTGGGCGCAGACTCTTCGAAAGCTATATGTAGGAGACTGCCAAAGAATGTACCCCCTTTCCTACATACATTATGAACTTATTACACAAGGATAAAAGGCTTGGGGGTAACTCTTAAGAGTTTTTTCTTCTTCATCCCAGAGAAGATGGAAGTGCTGCTGCTGCGCTAGCCCCTCATCCACGGCATAGCAGGAAAGTACCTTACCTACTGCGTAGAGACAGGCCTAATAGAATTATCCACACCTGTTACCCAATATGACTTAGATTTACACTCTTAATCACAATGAAGACTAGGTTTAAATTTCTCTTCATAATGTCAGAAACTCAGCCTATTTTCCCCCACCCATTATCCTTGCAGAATCCCTTCCACTTTATCAAAACACCCACACATTTACGCTTCAGACTGATTTATTTCTTAATATTTCTTGCAGCGTCTTTAAACTACATTTCTGGACCAATGCCAGTATCAGGTGTCTCTCTAGGGAAATTAATTTAAGTCATATCCCGTCTTGTTCTTCTGCTTTTATTTCTCTATCATGCTTTTCAGAAATATGTATTCATTTGGGACTCTTTTTAGAGCTCAGTGCTCTCTGAATGTAAATCTATCTATTGTTCATCTTATCCTGGTCTCGTAACTGCAACAGCCTTTAAGAGTTAATCAAAAAAGAACAGACAATTATAATTGCAAAATTCACATTGAACATTGTCCTAATGTTTGTTAGCCTCAGCCTAAAATCATATTTAATAGTAGATGAAGTACTCCTGATTACTGTCAAAATTATCTTGAGCCTCTGAACTGGGAGATGGCAGGATCCACTTTTGGTATGAAAGCCAAAACAGTTCGAGATCTTGCCTGCTGCTCCTCTGGCTGGCTGGCAGTATAACATTTCTCTAATATTGGCAAATATTTGGCCCAAAACCACTCTGGTGCTGACTGGCCAACCTTTTTTCCCAGAAGGGGTCTCAGAAAGGGGGGGGCACCTTGTTCTCTGACTTGAGGAAGATAACAGGCTTTAGCCTCGCCTTTCATAAAGGGGCAGAGCAGAGAAGCAGCACGTGGCCTGCGTTAATCCCAGACCAGCTGCTGCTCTGGGCACCTCTCGTTCACGGTTCATGGTCCTCGACTTCACAGTTGTTGCCCTAATGCAGCGCATTTTCAGCAGCATCGGATACTGCTCCTACTCATCACACTAGAGATTGAGCCAACAAACGTAATTATTGATTTATATGTAGGATACCACCGTGAGCAGAAAAACAAATGATTCAGTGCCTCTGTCAGCATTAGCCTTATTAAAATTGTTGTATGAGTTAATTGTTACCTCCGTGCTCTCAGAGACTACTAGCTCCTTTCCCAGTCCAAGAAAGAGGACAATTATTCTAGGGGAAAAAATGGAATTTGAGGGGAAAAGGAAAAAAAGGAATTATACAAGTGGAACAAGCATTTCTCCCTTTTTCTTCATGCCTCAGGGCCACCTGGATCTCATTTCCAAGTCAACTACACTTACAGAATTTCACAGGAACTGGATTTGGAGGGGAAAGACTGTTTGTGAGGAACAGGGAAAGAACTCCTGCCTGTGGGATTGCCCTCCAGCTTTATTTTTCCAAGGGAGGAAAGGGCTATTGGAGACATGTGCTGACTCTACCTTCCAGTAAGAAGCGTCAAGGGCCATAAGTGGCTGCCCTTCCAGGCAGCGTGATTCTCTCACGTAGTGCTGTCAGGGACTCACCTGCCTGTGCTGTTTTTAGCTTCTGCTATAGATAGACCTTGCTGCTCAAAAGCTTGTCCGTTTTCTTCAGCAGCATACGCTTTTTTACTAAAAGCACACCTCCTGCAAATCCTGCTCTTTAATAGGCAGGCGAGTGCTCCAGAAAACAATTCAGCTTTGACATTTACTGGCAGCAAAGAATCCTTGAGGAGCAAGGGGATGATTAATTACCATCTAGCCCTCCTGCCTTTAGCATCCAGTCTCCTTCATGCTGCCTGTGCTCTGGACTTCGGGGAGGGGCTTGAAGGGAACCTGAACAAGTGTGAATTCCCATTTGATGCTTCCTTTCCTTAAATCTTTTCCCTTAGGCTTTAGGAATAGCAGGCTACACATATATTTGCACATGGGTTAATGCTAAAAGGAAGCATATGTATTTGCTTCTGTCTCTGTGTCTGATGCATTAATATTTTAAGCCTTAACTCTGTAACAATAGAGGTCTTCTGTTAAGTTTTCTTTGAGGCAAAAATAGCATCACAGTATTATTGCATATGGTTAAATTTGAAGTACAGGAATCTCTATCAATAAATATGACGCCCTAACTTTAACTCTGTCTCCCTCGGGTTGAGACCAAGAGTGAGAAGTTTGAGCTGAAGTGCATCATTCAAAGTTACAAGAAAGTGAAAAATGTTTACCTAGCACACATCTTAACAATTGTATGGCTGAATATTTTTTTTAGCGCAGACGAGACCATAAGCATCTTGCACATTAGTGAGCACTTACACAAAGCGAGTGGTAGAATTAGAAACACTCCTTTCTCATTTCATGAAGATTACACACAAAAGTACCAGTTAAGAGCGACAGCCTACCAGCCTCTCCTTGGAAGAGAGCAAAAGCCCCAGGAGGCAGTGGGTGCTGTAAAGCCCTGAAGGTCTTTTAGTAGAGGAGCAAGTAGATTCTTTGTTCTCCTCCAGACCTTTTACCTCCTCAGAGATACATCTAAGGGTTTATGGCCCACTTCAATGGTGTTTGCAATAGTATAGTTCACCTGTAACTGGAAGTTACAACTTCCAGTGAATGAGAAATCCTTTGAATAAATCTTATTGATTTAAGCATTAGTGAGGTAGTTGAACATAAAATAACTACTTTATGATGGCCTTAGTGTGCATGGAATGTAAATAACAAGCTGTAGGCTCCACTATCTTCATATAAATGGCACCCCTTAGAATAAACAGGTAGGTACAAGTAAAACAGGTAGGTACAAGTAGCGTTGTGTTTTGGTATGGAGATTCACAGGGTTAGGGACGTTGAATCCCATGGTTGTAGGACCATGCACAGTCCGTCTGGAGGCCAAACATTTCTCCATGGCTCAGAGGACCATGAGTCAGCCAACAGCAGGGCTGCATTTCCCTCCTTCCTCCCTTTCTCTTGAAGTAAACATGCCACAGGGCTTTTGTGTGAATCTTGCGTGTTATAGTGGAACAAGACAACTGTAAATAAGCAAGCCTTAGATCTGCTGGGTAAGTCATATTAAAAAGACTTGAAAATGTGGCCTTTGAATAGTGCCCTCCCCTCCCATTTCTCTGAGGTCTAAAAGCACCTCACAGACAGTTTTTGTGCTAACCAAGTGCAGAGTGACACGGAGAAGCGTACATGAAAACTCTCTTTTACATGACCTCTGAAGATGGCTGTGGGCCTGCGTTCTACAGAGGCAGGCTCCATGTTTTGACCAGAGTTTCTCTCCCCTCTTTATACTTGCTTCCTTCTTGCTGACTCCCTTCCTCCCTGCGTTGCCAGCAAGTCCTTTCTGCTGGTCCTTCCACGGGAGTCGTGGTCCCTCCTGCCTCCCTGCCACGACGTCTGGCATGACTGAAGCTCAGCAGCTGAGGAGGAGATAAACAGGCAGTTTTTCTTCCTGCTGCCCACTGACACGACTTTTTCATAGGTATACAACACGCAATGTTCCCACGTTGAATCATAGGCGAGTTAAAAATAATTCTGTCACGGGGATACTACTTCATAGTCATACTGGCATTCTCCATTTTCGTAGCCACGTAGCACAAGATTAAAATATATCAAGACTTGTACGAAGGCCAAAATCTTTCAGACACCTTTACCCTCCTTTTCCATGAAGGAGGGGAGGAAACCTACAAGCTAGTGTAATCAGTCTATACAGGTACAGTAAACCATGCAGTACGGAGATGGCACCTGGCCTAAATAAGCTATTCTGAAATGGCATACAAATGAGATTTATCAGGGTTCAGGGTCAGCTCTTGCCTTAGCTCCGAAGGATTTTAAATGTATTCTCTCTATGAAAAAAACATAAAGTGTTCCTTTTAGATATGCACTTAAAGAACCTATTTTTTGCATACTTTCTAAGAGCTGCCTGTGTCTTTGAGCTGCTTGAGTGAGCCAAAATTTGAAAAAATCCAGTTCAGTACTGGGCAAAGAAGGGAAGGGGACCCTGTGAATGAAGGGCTGCAACTGTCTTGAGAGCTGGAAGTATTCGCCTGATGGTTTGCAGCCCATTGCTTATCTTAAGCATTAGATTTCCTTCACTAAGTGAAGAGAAAATCATTTAAGGCATTAGAACAAGGTGTTAAATATAATACTGGCGCTCCCCTCTTTAATAACCATCCTTCCTTCCAAAATGATGGCCTACTACCCAAGAATTTAGCATAGTGCTGCTCTTCAGTGCAAGTCCCGGATTTACCAGCCCATCCTCCCATTTCCCTGGTGAGAGAGCTCCACATTGTGGGAGGAACGTGCACGGTGAGCAACAAAAATAAGGGCCGTTGAAAAGAGAAGGCATTGCACAAAATTTGCCCTGCTATTTCACTAATCACTTTTTCATGAGGGGAGCGTCAGATGAAAGCTCTAATCTCTCTCTTTTTCAAAGGGGATGGACTTAGGACAACAACATTGTTTTACTCTACTCTTCCCAAGCTTGTCAGCACTGCTAGAGAAAGATACAGCACAGAAATAGGGAAAGGCAGAGTGACCTCAGTTCAACCAGCTATATAAATACATACCCAGTTAAAATGAAGATAAGTTTAGATGTCTTGGAATCATAGACACAGATCAGCATCCAGAAGCAGCTAAATCTGAAGCTAGTAAATGTTTTCATCTTGCTGAAGCAATGATTTATTTAGAAAGTGCATGTACTAGAATTTTCTGTGCTGTCATTTCATACCTGTTTAGTTCCTTAATCCATTTTAGGCATTAAGATCTAAACTGATATATTCTAAAAGGCACGTGCTTACCTCCCTTGTTTTTAAGAAAAGGTAACAGCGGAGGCACTGGCTGTTAGTTAACTGAAATGCAGGATGTAACGGAGGCACTGGCTATTAGTTAACTGAAATGCAGGATATGAGAATCAGAATGCCATGACGTGACCTTTAAAATTAAGTTGCTCAGTACCATGAAATTTTGTTTGCATGTGGTGATTGGATGACGTTTTGTTGTGCCAATGTTGTACTTGGCAAAAATTTTAATTAAAAAAACCAAACCTGATTTCTTACACCCTGTGACAGTGGCTAGCCTATTCCCTGTGACACCTTTTCTCTTGAGGCCAAATTCTGCTACCTCTGGGTGGCACACAATTTTTACTCTGAGAATCACCCCTTCTCATCACCATATGCTGACTTACCCATTTTCTTTCTGGTTTTGAGTCTCACTTCTTTTGCAGTTCCCAATCTAATCACCTTTTTCCTGCTCACAATCCTTTCCTTCCCTCGGTGTTGACACGTGAGCCATCATCTTTTTCACTGCCCTTTAATCTTCCATTTTTATACTCCATCAAAATTTAGCAAGTGATAAACCTTCCCAATCTGACACCGCAGCTTGGGCCCATTTCCTTTTCACTTCATAGTGTGCTTAGATGCTGATCTGCTGAAAAACAGATACCGAGGCAGCATCTTACAAATAAGATGAACCTTTAATGAAAGAAAAGGCTTATATAAGGAAGGTTTGCCTCTTAGGCTGCTCAAACCAGAAATTCAATAGAATACTGTTTTCTCCCCAAACTCCTAAAGGCTGATACCTTTAAAACTATGCACAAATCAGTTTACTTTCACAGCTATTTAATTTAATCTAATACTGTAGACTAGCAATCTGCACAGAGACGGAGACCCCATCCCTCTTCTTGACAAGAAAAGCATAAGGGCCCCAGCAAGGGAGGCAGTGGGATGGACGAGCCCACGTGCCAGGTTGCCCTTGAGCGACTCGGCTAATTCAGAGAGCGACAAGGCACAGATGTGCCTAAAGGACACCTCCTTTCCTGTCATCATGTCAATGGGGCGGTCATATGGGCGATGGGGTGGTAGAGTTTCTACCAGCACAGTGGTCCTTCCCACCCCTTCTTTCTGTCTGGGATGAGGAGTGAGGCTGTAGGACACCTACCTCTGTGGACTCCTCCTCTGTGGGTAGTAAGGGAGGACGTGGCAGGGATCCTCCAAGGGTCCAGGTACACTCCTCTCTGGTGCACCAATTGCCGTTGCTGAGCAGCTGGTATCTGTTGAGGGGGTCCCTGAGTAGGCAGTGAAGATTAGCTGCATCTGACTAATAAATTCCCATACCCTTATGTTTTGCACTAGGATGATACCGGTAAGAAGGTCATTCCAACTCTGTAAAGTGTCATATAAAATCCTATTTATTAAATCTAACACTATAAAGAAAGAAAGAATAGTATAGATAATTGTATGTCCATTTAGAGGCTGGGAACCCCAAGTCATGCAGCATCAAATGGGCCTGTGATCCACGCACAGCCCACTGTGCAGACCCTGCCTGTGGGAAAGGTTACACCATTTTAGTCATTGCCGTGGGTTAACCCCAGCCAGCAGCTAGGACCAGGCAGCCGCTCGTGCAGTTCTCCCCGTGGGAGAACTTGTGGGTCGATATAAAGGCAGTTTAATAGAACAACAACAGAAAAGGAAAATAACAATAATAATGGTAATGACACAAGTCACTCTCACCACCCAGTAAATTGGTACCTTCCCAAGCGGTGATCATGAGTACCCGTCCCCCAGCCAACCATTAATATACTGAGCATGTCTCTCTGGTGCAGAATATTCCACTGGTCATTCCATCTTTCTGTCTAGGCTCCTTCTCAGCTTCTGTGGGAAGCTGAAGACAGTCCTTAAAAAATATGAACATCAGCTGGCAACAACTAAAACAATATGCATTACTGACATTCCTTTCATACCAAATCTGAAACACAGCAACCACTAGAAAGAAAATTAACTCTGTCCCAGCTGAAACCAGGACAGTCATTCAAGCTCTTATGGGATTTTCCTGAAAGAAAACAATGCTATTCATCATTTCTACTGTCAAATAGAAAGGGTGCTCACGTGATAACTTCTTGCTGCACTGGGCAATGGTTCAAGGAGCTGGGGGACAGAGGTTGCTGTGGGTGCAGGGGATGCGAAAGAAGCCTGATGGGCTGCTGTCTGCCCCTGCATGCCGACCACAGCTTTGGATGTCTGCCAGGAGCAGCAGGGGGAACCACAGGGGCAAGCCCCTATGTGCAGCCTGGGTAAGCTCTTGGGGACAGACCCTGGCACAGCCTGGGCAACAGGCTCCATGGTACTCAGCTCCAGGCTCTGGAAGACCTGAGCTAGCTGCCAGGGAGCAGCAGGAGCAGAGCTGCTCTAGAAGGGAAGGCAAGCCAGGAGCTGAGGGTGACCACAGCGCAGGCAGCGCCTTCACCAACAGGGCACAGATCCTGAGCTGGGCAAGCAGGGCAGGACGGTGACAGGCAAAGGCAAGGGGAAAAGTCAGGTCTGAGGTGAGTCTTGGAGATGCAGACAACAGTTCAGGCATGTCAGGGACCTGGCCAGGAGCACGCACTGCCGTGACATAGCTCACACCCGGGCCAGAGCTTCAGCAGAGCTTCTGCATCAATGGGCAGAGAGTGTGGGTGGAGGTCCTGGCTGAGGCTGGTCAGGACAAGGCATACCTGCAGGGGCCCTCACGGCCCTGACAGCAGTACAGTCCAGCTGTCCCACATGATATGCAGTTGTTGAAGAAAATGACAGTGCCCTACCTCTGGACCCCTAAGTCATCTTTCAATTTCTCCGAGAAGCTGAGGACCTCTGCCTCATAGTAGCACCCTTCCTGACTTTTACCCATCTCATGCGGGTGCAGTGATTCACAGCTTTATGATAAAACGTTGCTGTATCTGCATATAGTTTCACAAGAGGGCCATATTAAAATTGCATGGAAAGGCTGAATTTGGACATTTCTTGTCTGAACCATCATTGTAAATAGATTTTGTATTTAACCTGCATGGATCATCTAAACTGGCCAGACTGTCCGACTAACCAACTATAAAAATATGCATGCTACAGTTAAGTTGCTGATTCAGTTGGCAAGTGTTTGTCACACTGAAGAAAAATAGCTTCACAGCAAGAAATGTGTTCATTTAATTCTAGCATACAGGTAGGGCATCAAAGTTAATGATTACTGTTGCATTAAAGTTCAAGAAGCTATCTTGATTTCCTATTTCTTCTACATTTCAGTGTAGGAGACCTATTGCAGTAATATTTAAATGTCTGACTAGAAAGGAGTTAGAAAGCACAAAGTTTGACCCCTTCAAAATCATCATTCAGTGGAACATAGGTAAGCAACCAGAAAATACTTAGCAGAGTAAAACAGGAGAAGAATTTGAAGTTTGAAAAAAAAAAATCCAAGCAAAAAAAAAACACTAAAAAAACAGCAGAGAGGGAACTCCAGAGGAGAGAGACTCTTTCAACACTCAAGTAACGGTAAAAATCGGCAGCCAAAATGACAGTTTTCCCAGCCATTAGGTTTTGTATGAATGATGCAGATTGTAGTTCTTGTTACGTAATGACAGGAGATAGCCCTAAGGAGACAGACCTAAAGAGACAGACGGGAGATCTCTCTGATGGAGGGAGCTCCTCTGAGCACCACCCCAAAGGAGGTTGGGAGCTTACCAACAACAACACACTGAAATATTTCTACCTAAGTCACTGCTAGGCAGGGCTGACAGGCTGGACCACTGCTTAGAAGGGCCAGAGAAGATGAATGGATGCTGCCTGCAATTTCTTCAGGGTGAGCATCTGTCCCCACAGGTTCCCTAGTTCTTCCCCTGGGTACCAGCATGCTTCAGCCCCTACAGAGATATTTCCTGTGACAAAGGGAAAAACCCCTGGTATTTTATGTGCAAAGTGTCATTTGGGCATTCACATCTTGCCACGCTATTTTGGGATGCAGAGAAGTGCCACTTCCTCCTCGGCAGTGTGGGAGAAGATGCACCGAGCCAGCAGTCCTCAGATTGCTTTTCTACATCCGCCTCACCAGAATTGCACTGTGGATTTTGAGTGCTCTTCCCACATAAGAGTTGCTTTTGGATGGGTGCAAGGGGAATGCTGGCTGGAGTGCAGCAGGGGACAGGGCAGGGAGAGGGTGGAGGGAGAAGGAGGCCAAGAAGGAGCTCCTGACAGCCAGGCTGAGAAAGGCAGCAAGAGAAGTCTGTGGCTGCTGCAAGCTGCAGAGCCAAACCGGTGCCCCTCAGCAGGGACACCAGGACCAGAGACAATAGAAGAAGGCTTTTCCCGACAGCTCTCAAAATCCAGAGATTGCCACAGCCACGCTTCTTGGTGCTGCCTGTCTCCTCACCCAGAATGAACCTTTTAAGCGCTTCTTCATCTCCTGGCTCTGTTCCCAGGCCATCTTCTTGCTTTCCTCCCTCTCCTACTCATCTCTCAGCAGCTCCCCAGGGACAGGCCACCTTCCCTCACTACGAGCACCAACCATTATCAGTTTGAGAATAGCCATGCTAAAATGCCGTGTCCTCTCCAAAGATCATAAACAGTAGCCCATATCCCAGCATCCAATTAATTAATCAAGATGTACGGCTTTACCGAAGAAAATTGTTGTCAGGCAGCAAAAGAGCCAGGCAAGATAAGAAAAGCACACACACAAAAAAAAAAAAAGGCAAAATTGTTGACTCATATTAGTTATTAACTCAAGGCCTCAAGAGAAAAATACTAATGTGCAAGTTTTAACACTGAGAAAAAAACAGAAAGTAGTTAGAAGACAGCAACTCGGCAATACAGAGGATTAGCCTGCTCCAAGGAGCAACAAAGACGGGTGTTTTCCCACATGTCTTAAAACTGTGTGGCCAACGAGAACATGACACCCTGCACCGGTGTGCTGTCTCGCGCGCTAGGCATGTTAGACCTCGCTATCTTCCATGTGCTTTCACCAGTGAATAATGGCTGCGTACTCAAAAAGCTGTATACTCCTGCTCATATCGTAAGATCCTCCGTGCATGGAAAAAGATGCCCAAATGTTAGAGAACCAGTGGAAAAGAAGACTCACAGCCCAGAAACTCAGGTGGCATTTAGGTGTGCCGCTTCCTGCTCAGCATGCTGGTGTTGGCAGATCCGTATGCTTAACCTTAAGTATTGAGAAGAGCTCAGTACTGAATTTTGGAAGCTAACGGCAACGCATTCATTTCACAGTTCAGATGAGCAAGTGTTTGCCTGCATTTGCTGCTGCAAATAGCGGGTTGTTTTCTTACTTGATAAAAAAAAACTTCCATCCACTTTGTCTCAGCATCTGAGCATGGCGGTCATTTCCTCAAGCTACTGCATGGCCGTAGCCTATCTTCTAGCTGCAAGGCAAGCCATGGCTTTGATCCTGCTACTCCTGTTTTTCTCATCACATAGATCATTTGACAAAAGTTTGTGTTTTACAATAGAGGTGCCCAGGCTCTACAGGGAACAGCGCTTTTACATCCCGTTATATTGTCAGCAGCCACTTGGCCACACTCTCATTGCAAAGGCAGAAGGAAGACTGGGCTAATGCTTGGTGGACCCCCATGACTTGTGCAGGATACTTTATACGCAGAGTGCTCCCATTCCCACAGCAGGGAGCACTGGTATGGGTATAGGCACCCACAGAAAGAACCAGCCACTACCCAAAATGTGTCTCCCTCCTAAGCCGGGCAGTAGTCCTGGGCGTAGTGCAGTACTGGTGAAGTACATTTCTGGTTCCTGAGCTATGGTCGCTATTTTCCTGCTTGATACTGCAGCTGGCATATTTCCTTCTCCCTACACATCTGACCAATGCCCATCTCAAAATCCAGCTGGCTTTTTGCTTTTTGAGGAGAGGGAGCTCTGACAACGGTGGTTGAAAGCCTTCCCTGCTCTAATATGGCAGGTGTTGCTGCACCTGTCATTGTCTGAGCTCAGCTCAGAGTGCATCAGAAGAAGTTAAAAGAGAGATGGGGGGGGGGGGGGGGCGGAACCCAAAACCAAAACAGAACAAACAAACAGACAAAAGAATGATTTATTTAAAGGCCAAAAGAAGGAAGTCTCCCAAATATTAATTTTGGGGGTTGGCAGAACAGAAGTCACCCAAACAGAGTCCAAAAGAAACATTAAGGTAGAGAATTATTCTGTTCCAGCTACTGGCTAAATCACAGAGAGGAAGGAGCTTCAGACGTTCCCGCTGTTCTATTGCTGAGGTAACAATTATCTTATCTGCCTTTCACGGTGCTATTATGCAGTCAGCCTCATTTGAAGGAAAGATGTCCTGAGACAAAAGATTTAAAAATACTCTTTTGTTCCCAGGTTCCTTTTAAAAAGTTTTGGGTTGTTCTGATTCTTTTTTTTAAGTTACATTTATTTGACAAAGGAACCTCATCGTTTCATTGAGTTTAAGATGAGATCGTTAGACCCAAGACGCTATTATTTGTTACAGTCACCCATGACTCTCAACCACAAGATCCTATTTCAGCAGTGGTTATCATTAAGATCAGCATTAAAATACTTTTTATCATTAAAGCTAGAGATAGTATGATGTACATTAAGGACCACTTTATGCCTCTGCAGTCTGTACACAGGAAGACTTGCCCTGAAGGTTGACGCTACCTGCAATATTTGCTGGACATCTCATATAGCCAGTAAATGGTTTTAGGCATTTCAAAGTTAGCAACGGCCAGGCACAGGGATTGCCCTTCGTAGATCTCTTTCTGACAGGTTAGCAACCCCGAATACCTTTTGCACAGAAGTCAGTTGTCTTCAGGGTACCAGTAATCATGGTCTTCATATATCCAGGAAAAACATAACACTGTGCCAACTAGCAGTAGAACTGTAAGAGAGAATGACCGCTTTGGAGTAAGCGCTTGAGGAACAAACACTATCAAAGAAATCTTTAAGTCTGATGTATGTCAAAGAGAGCCCAAATGCATTAAGTGAAATAGCTGAAATAAGAAGAAACTCAGTAATTCCGTCTGATAATTGTCACATAACCCTGGTACCTCATCCACTAAGGACCAGAAACACGACTCCCAATTTCTTTTAAGTTTGTAAGCATTCCTGTCGGCTGCTTTGCATGAACTCAGACCAAATCCAACACAAGCATTTTAGTCATCACTAAAACCCACTTTATGTTAGGTTCCATGACATACAACAGGACATTAATATTGAGCTATCACATAATAAGCACCTTAACTACTACAAAAAATGACTTTTCAGCATAGGTGTTGCCAGGATTTAGAGAAGATGAATGAATTTCCCTAGAAGGTGACAATGCCTTTCTGACATTGCCTAACATCTTAATGTTACACTTCATATAAATATAGCCTTGTCTTATTGAAAGGTGCAGATCAGCGTGTGCGATGATGGTGTGGTAACAGTGAACATCTGCCGAACACAGTGAGACTCACCTCATGCCAATTGGTTTTCTTCCAGCTTAGAGAAGTAACTACCGCAGCTGCCTTTCATTACAGCTCTCAAACCAGCTCTGTTTTAAATATTAAACTCAGTTTTAAATATTAAATATTAACTACCAAAGTAGCTGGCTCTGCAGCTGCTCTGATTTGGAGCAGAGGAATTTCATGGAAAGCTTCCTTTTCCATAGACTGTCCGGTAGCCTCTCCCTAGAGATGGTTTGCATCAGCTCATCACCCTTGCATCAGCTCATCACCATTTCTCTTCTGCTAGGGCCCTGGTTAGGCAGGCTGCTGCTTTGTGCCCTCAGGAGCAATGGTGCGTGAAGTTGGAGATGTAGCTTTGTCGCTGACAAGGCACGCATTTAGTAGATAAAACATATTACTAGGATGGTGGCATATTGTAAACACCTAGAATTGAATAACTGGCTCCCTGAAGCTCAATGGCTTGCAAATGCATGGTCAGTGAAGCTTCAGGAGGAAAGCAGTTAAATATGGGCCATTCTCATGATGAAATTGGTACCATATTGTTTAGTTTGATGACAAAAAAATTCTAGTTCAGGTACATTGCAATGCATTTACAGTCTTCCAACAATATTGCTTTGAAACCCCATTCAAAAGCACCCATATAAAAATAAACCTTACAGTGAAACTCAGGCTTTGGAGTACAGGATGCACTCAACCTTACAAAGACTGATCTCTGAGCAGGCATCTGACTGTGTATTCTTACAGTAACGTACTGACAACATCTTTAAGTCTGAAACATGGCCCAGAACTCCCTTTAGCTCAAGCAGAAGATTAATGTGGCTAATTAGCAGCCAAGGTATGGGAAAGGCATTCCTCACATGCAAGATTGTGATCGAGCCTGCTTTTTTTGAAAAGATGATTGTGATGACCATACCTTCATTGGAAGACTTGTTGTGAAGGTTCATGTTAAAATACTGGTGTGTGCTAGGCTTTCCCCACCCTTCGAATGTATGAAGACAAAGAGCTGGGTGTACATATACTGTATTCATCACATTAAGATGGCGTACGTAACTTCTGGAAATCAGCATAGAAAAGTATGCCCTGGTGAGAGTATGCAACTAATGTAGGCGGACCGCATCATCTGCTACAAGACTAACTGGAAAATCTGTGCTTTCTCCTGTGTTCCCTAGTCACTAGAAGTGATTTCTGCACAGCAAATGTGAGTAGACACAATGTTAATTAACATGGGTTCTCCACAACGTCATCATGAACATAGGCCAGACCTAGCTGCCTCCCTTCTGCCTGCTGCACAAAGGACAGATTCTTTCTGAAGAGGTCTGTTTTCCTCACAGGAGAGCTGAAATGGTATGATCTGTTTGCAGTAGACCTGCCATGATGTTTTTTTGTCCATAACCTAACATCAGTCTTGCACCACGTCTTCAGGAAAGATGCAGAAGTTCTCCAAAACTCTCAAATTATATGTGTCATCTAGCAGAGAATTTGTTCTCCACGGGCAAAAGTGGCAGCAAGCCTCTATTACTCGTTCAGACCAGACTTTAAGAATTGCACGTGGATAACAAGCTCCATTGCTTGAACCTTGGACCCTTTAACAAAGGAAACTGAACCTGCCCTCGCTTTTCCACTCAAGACTGCGCTGGATGGGGCTGATTTGCAGCCTGTTGTCCTGCCCTGGAAAAGAGCCGCTATAGCCCAAGGGCTGCCTTTCTTCTTGTAACCTGTAGGACAGAGAGACCACGGACACTTGTGTGGCCTACTATATTGCAGATAGGCTATAAGGCAGCAGTTTGTTGCAGTTTTGGTCATTCAATTTCAGACATCAAGGCTTAGCCGGATTATTTTTTTTTTAGTTCTAGCTCCAGAGGATGTTTTCAGGAGTCTCGTGGCCACTGTCTACAGCGCAGTAGAACCCAGCGCTACAATTTCATTTCACAAAGACCACTATGGACTTTAAAAGCCCAAACCTGGGCCCACAGACTAGACACTATGTTCTCTGCCCAGTTCAAAAAGGTCCTTATTAATAGAGTAGAGAGCAAAAATACTGACAGGAGCCATCAGTGCAGTGCAGAACCTTTCAGCAGGTTTCCATTCATTCTCCCATCCGCAGGTATGGATGCCCATAGCAAATCAAGAGCTGGATTACAACCAAGATTCAAGTCACTTCCTTGCCACAGCAGGACCCATTCGTACCAGTGATGGCCCACTCATACCAAATCCGCTTTTATAGTCCAGGCAACTGCTCAAGTCTCCTTAGAAAGGATTTTTAGGACATCTTCAGGCCCAGGTTCAGGGGGTCATTACACAAATCTTCATATAACTGCCCTTACTGTGGTCATTGGTTCTCAAAAGCTGGCAAAAATTAGCAAGGATTGCCACTGTCTTCTTGCTGTTTTCGTTGCGGTCACAGTTCTTACTGCTTCAATTGCTGGCAAAGTGGATCTCTGTAGTGCTTCTGCCAAGCAGAATTACTGCTATTGCCTCAGGGTCTGAGGCAGCTGTTGGTAAACTTCCACCCTCCTCTCCCAGCTATTTTATAAGGAACTTCAGATTATCTTCTGGGCACAGCTACTGTGTTCTTATTCCGTGTCAGATACAAACTGATCTGATTTTTCTCTAGCCTAGATAAAACACTCCAACAACTGCTTTAATTTTAAAAAAATATATATAATTTTTATTTTACATACACAAACCAAATGTAATAGAGGAATCCAAGCCATTACGGAGGAAACAATAAACTCCTTTAGATCAGGCACAAGCATTTTTCTTCCCCTTCAGATAAGGGAATCATAGAATCACAGAATGGTTTGGGTTGGAAGGGACCTTAAAGACCATCCAGTTCCAACCCCCCTGCCATGGGCAGGGACACCTCCCACTAGACCAGGTTGCTCAAAGCCCCATCCAGCCTGGCCTTGAACACTTCCAGGGATGGGACATCCACAGCTTCTCTGGGCAACCTGTTCCAGTGCCTCACCACCCTCACAGTAAAGAAAAACCCATCCTAACCAGAAAAGGTCCATCACTCCCACAAAAAAAAAAAAAAGGTGAACCCTCTACCAAATTTGCTTACTCACTTCCAAGAGACCTACCTCAATCACTCATCCCTTCCTCTCCGTAGGAGCCCTACAGAAGTCTATTAAATACTGCTCACACCTCTTGACTGATCGTGACCACCCACACTCTACCAGAGTAGAGTTAGCGACTTCTATACAGCAATCTGTACATTTTTTATACCAGCTCTCACATATTGCTTGAATTAAGCAATAAGTGGCCAACAAGTGAGGAACTAGAAGTACTACAAGTGCTTAGATTGGAGTTGGAAAAGACAGACGGAGAGGAGCAGAGTTTGTTGGAGGAAACACCATATCAATCTGAGGTTCCTCCTATGCAATTTGTGTGTTCATGAGACATCAAACGGCTGTGGCATCAGTAATATTGCAGTATTGCAACGTACAAGGCAAAATAACCCAAAGCATGTTGTTTTGCAGTGTTACAAACATCATGACACAACCTCGGCAGGAGGAATGATGCTATCACAACGGAACAGTCTCAGAAGACTAGGTGGACCTTAGGAGTTTATATACTGGATATATGTAATGGTTTAATGAAGGTCATCTGATTTCCACTCAAGTAGTGGTAACAGCTGTTATCTTGAAGGTACCTTTATGTTTTGGTCCGAAGTGTTTGTAAACTAGATAATGCAGATTTTTTTGCATCAAGTGACCTTATAAGACATTAGCGAAGTAAGGCTCTGGTTTTTAACGTATTTGCAAATTTAATATTTATCAGCACTGTGCTTATTACTTTAGTCTATGACTAATCCTTAAGAACGCTACAACTATTACATGGCAAGTGTAATCGTAACTAACTGAATAAGGCAGATTAAGTGTATTTAGAATTACCTATTCGAATACATACTTTAGAAAGCCATATGTAAGTTTTACAATTAGGAGATTAAAATGACATGGTGGGAGAGCAATAAACTGTTTTCTTGAGATCTCTGGTACTTGGTTTTGTCTTGGTTCAACCACACCGGAGAGAGATTTTGAGTATAAAAATTGGTCAGGTTTGAGCTTTGTTTAGAAACTTGCCTGATAATTAGATGCAAAGGCTGTTAAATATATATCCCTATTCCACTGTGCAAGCATAAATTATTTCCTGTAATAAATGTCACTGTACATGTTACTAGGCTGTATATAGATCAGAAATGGGTATTTATAATTAGCCTGTATTTGTCTTCACCTCTATCTTTGTTTCCAAGGGTTGCTATGGATAACTGTTCTTCCACCTCCTGTGTTCTCATTTTGCAGGTCTTGTGAGTCTCACAAGGATGAATCCTCTCTCTTCCATAGCATTAAGTATTTACACAATGACCTGGTGAAGCAACCTAGGTGAAAATAGGGGCAACACTGCAATAACTGTTACCTCTTCTTGCTGTTAAACCTAAACAAAAGAGTATTGCAGCCTTCCTGTGCCTTCCTAGGACAGCTGCCTCAAGCAGTGTAAGGCAAACTGAGAAATATGCTAACAAGAGAAACATTTTCGGGAGTCTGCTTCTTCTCTAAACTCGTATCTCCTGGGAATGCTAAAATTTACATTACGTAGTATGCCCAATGGTTACGAATGACAAAAATGTCCACTTTTCTTTTACACCAAGTCAAGATATCCCATCTCCTTCGATGGATATTGCTACAGTAATCCATTTATGGACTGATTTATTTCAACACATATCTGGGAATGGTAAGAACTGCAATGAAATATATGCACTACAAAATATTTCTGCCTAGTGAGGAAGATTGCTTTCAGCTCAGCACTTGATGCTTTGAGAGACTAAGCTCTGCCTGGCACACTGACCCAGCCGGTGGCAGGGTGGATGGAGCTGCAGCTCCAGGCCACAGGTGGGGGCCTCAACGGTGGCCTCAAGCCCCCGCCTGGCCTTCGGCTTGCTTCTGCCCTGCCACTGCAACACACCGTGCTCTCGGCCGGACTAGGGAGCTGACACAAATTTTAAAAACCCCAAGGGAAAAGTGAGAGCGCTGAAAAGCAGGGCTGCTCCCACACCAGAAACCCTGGCCAGGCTCCCTCTGTCCTCCCGCAAACCACGTCCTTCCGCACATCTTCTTGCATCCCCTTATCCTCCCGCATCCCTCTGTCCTCCAGCTTCCCTCTGAACATGCTCCTGCATCCCCCCCGTCCTCCCGCATCCCTCTGCACATATTCCCACATCCCCCTGTCCTCCCGCATCCCTCTGTCCTCCAGCTTCCCTCTGAACATGCTCCTGCATCCCCCCCGACCTCCCGCATCCCTCTGCACATCTTCCCACATCCCCCTGTCCTCCCGCATCCCTCTGTCCTCCAGCTTCCCTCTGAACATCCTCCTGCATCCCCCGTCCTCCCGCATCCCTCTGCACATCTTCCCGCATCCCTCTGTCCTCCTGCATCCCTGTCCTCCCGCATCCCTCTGAACATCCTCCCGCATCCCCCCGCCCGTCCTCCCGCGCCCCTCTGCCCACGGGCGCTCGCAGCTCCCTCCGGCGGGCCCCGCAGCTTCCCCTCCGTGTTTCCCCCCGCCGGGGACCCCCCCGCCCGCGCCCCAAAACGCCGCCAGCCGCGGCCGTGGAGCGGGGCCGGCACGGCACCTCTCTGCCCGCTGCCGCCTCGACCCCCCCCCCCCCCCCCATCCGCGGCGGCACAAAAGCCGTGACGTCAGAGCGGCGGTTGGGGTGGGGTGAAGGGAGAGCAATGCCACTGTCATGACGTCATCCTGCTGCCGTCCCCGCGCGGGACGGGCGCCAAGGAGCCGCGGCTGCCGCCGCCGCCCGCCCCGGAGCCGCCCCCCGACGGGGCGGGCCGCGCAGCACGGCGCGGCGCGGCGCAGCGCAGGGCGGGGCGGGTCCCGGGACCAGAAGCCGCTGCCGGGTGCGCTGGGCCCGGTCAGCCGCCGCCGCCGTGCCAGCAGCTGTCGGCGGGGGCGATGCGGATGGCGGTGGGTGCGGCAGCGGGCGATGGGGCAGCGCAGAGCCCCGGCCCCGCCGCCGTGTCGCTGGGCTTGAGCGTGGCCGTGGTCTCCAGCCTGGTGAACGGCTCCACCTTCGTCCTGCAGAAGAAGGGGATCGTGCGGGCCCGCGGGCGAGGTAGGGGCCCCCGCCGCTGCGGTCGCGGCGGCGGGCGGGAGCGCTTCTCCCCCGCCTCCGACCCCGGGCCTTCCCATCCTCCCTCTCCCCTCCCGTAACACCTCCCCGGTCTCCGGAGCATCGCTCCCGGCGCCGTGCGGGACGGGTCCCCCAGCTCCGGCAGCAGCCCGGCCTCCCCCGGCGCCGCTCCCGCCCCTCTCCCCCGCGGACCCCGCGCTGCGGCGGCGGCCGGCCCGGGCGCGGTGCGTGTGGGTGGGAGGGTTTGGGGTGTCGCGGGGAGGACAGGCACCCCCGGGCCTTGGTAGACCCTCTGCTTGGGGAGGTGACGGTGTCGCCTGGAGCGGGGGACACCTTCCAGGCGGCTGAACGGGGGGAGGCGGCCTTAGTTTGTCACCTGAAGCGTGTTTGACATGGGAGGTGGACGACGGGAGCGCGGCGTGCGGGAGGAGATAAATCAGCGAGGAGGGACGGCAGGTGGGGAGCAATGGGGCTATATTCAGCGTTGTCATCAGCAACAGCTTCCCCGCGTTCGGCCTGCGCGCGGGTCTGCTGTCACACTGGAACACGCCGCTGGCAACTCCTGCGCGCGTCCGTGCATAAGGTTTCTCTTGCGGTATTTTCACATACTTGTGGGATTTTTCTATCCGTTTCTCCGGCCCGTGGAGTTTCTTGCCATGAACAGCACCGGCAGGTCTTGTCACTTGTTTAATTCTCGCTCTTCCATGGACAGACGCGACAAGTTACATCAGTCACGTGGTGGTTTCCTTTTGTGGAGAAGAAAAGCACACCAGGAACATGAAATCATTTCTTTCTTTTATTTTTCCTAATGAAATCCCATACCTCATTATTGTTCTCTGAGATGAGCGCATTCAGGAACTGACTGTGCTGTCTAGACAGTTTAACCGAAACAAAGCTGTAAATTCACAGAGTATGAAGATTTTCTGTATTTTATTCTGAAATTGGAGCTCCCCAAAGCATGCAGCCTCCGGGCAGCATTTGGTAGTTGCATTTTGATGCTCTGAATATAGGAAAATGCGATACATTTATTTGTTCTTAATCTTGCGTTTCTGTGAGGGGAAAGTTGTAAACGTGGGTTGCATGAGACCTTTTAATTGTATTTCTGTGGTCAATAGCCATTTGTTTTGCAGATGACGGTATCTGTGTGTGTGAGTGTGTGTCGATAACTTCTGGGAACTCTTTCTTATGCAAGACCCTTTTTAATGACCAGGATGTGCTAGGGATTTTCTCTGTATCCATGCGTGTATGTCACTATAGGTGTACACATACATGTATTTGAGATGATTAGCATTAGAGCAGCAGTGCCGTTCCACTGCCTGCTGCATCTAGCATGTTCAGGGGGGATGCAGCGGAGCAGGGTGAGCTTGCAACCATGTTACTACCAGCTGGCAGCCTGATCCAACAAGTTTATTTTGCCTTTTCTGCAGTGACCTTATGGTTAAGGGCCTCAGACAAACTACTGTTTTGCAAGCGTAGTCTCCCTTTCCTTCCAAGATGGCTGTAATCCATTTTTATTGTCCACAGAGAGATCATGTTTGCATCATAAAGATGAATTTTTTTTTTATTTTTTTTTTGTAAGGGAAACAATGAGAAAACACAAGGAATAACTTTCCATCCCAAGGCAGTTGGAGAAGTTTCCATTTTGCAGTATAGCTGGGTCTAATTACTCCTGAAGAGCTTTCAGTGGAGCACTGGGTTAAGGGGGTGCTGGGTGTGTGCCTGCCTTCTCAGCACTGGCAGCTCAAAAATATCCTGTTTGGAAGATATTACGGATGTTTATTTATGTGTCTTACCTAGTGATCCGCAGTATTTCCTATTGCCATGCTCAGTTTGGAGACACCCAGGTAAATACCTGGGGTTTCTCTCTATCTAACACTGTAGAGCAGTGCGGTTCTGCCTTGAATCTAGCAGTTGGAGCTGCAAGCCAGAGATCGTCAGTGTCGGATGATGTCTTTTTTCCATTGGCTTCAGTAGGTTTTGTATAATTAACAAGGAGGCACTTCAAGTCTTTTCTGTCTTCTCTATTGAATCAATAATATAGTATCGATGCAATTAGTAATCTTTGCTTAGTTAGAAACAGCAGTGGGTGACAAATATTTTGCAAAGTTATCTTACTTGAGTCAATATTTTCTATAATTTGTGCCCCCAACAGTGTTTTTATTTTATATGCAATAACAAAAGCCTAAAAAAACGATTACACCCACTCTAAAGCTGGCCATTTTCATTAGTCATTTTCCATCTCATTTCAACTATATAGTGTGATTTCCAAGCGCTTAATATTTTATATGCCTCTAGAGTTATAGATTACTGTGTTTTTCTTTTGCTTGGGATTTCAGAGTGGGTACAATATTGGCTATTGCTCCAGCAGGTCTTGAGAGAGCATCTTCCCAAATAAATGCGGAGCTGAATTGCTAGAAAGAGGAGCAGAACGTGAGAGCAAAACGTGATGGCAAGGTCATGCTCAGCAGAGGCCAGGCTTTAGTTTAGTAAGCAGTCGTTAGCCTTGATGTTGTACAGAAGCAGAACTGATAAAAAGTGGTGCCCAGGCTCCGCTGGCGCATCCCAATGCCAAGAGCCTCTAATCTGACAATGAAAATAACCACCCTTGAGTTTAGGAGACATTAAGGGACAACCCCGAGTTTTTACTCCTCTCTTTGAAACGTGACGGTATGTCGGGAATTCAGAGGCTTCGGCTGTAGCACTTTCCAATGCTCAAATGCAGGAGGATCAGTCCATGCTATGGTACTGCCAAAACTGCGTGCCAAAACAATTTCTCTGCTAGAATTTCTCCAATGCAATTTCATTGAGGCTATATTAGCAAACTAATTCATCCAAATTATGTTTTGTTTCCATAGGTTTCCCATTCTCCTAGTAGTGGTTCTAACGTGTATGTTTCATTGTCACCCTCAGACGCGTTTGGTGACATTTTGGATGCTCTTCTAAGTAACACAGTGTTAGCGTCCCATAGGTACTTCACTGGAAACAGAACTTCTGATGAATATGTTGTTTTAAGGTCCAGCTTGGACACTTAGGCCAAATCCAGCACCTTCTCTCTTGTTTTCCTCCCACTCAGTTGCCTTGAAGAACAGGGTTAAGATGAAGGTCCTTAATAGTTGAGACTGTTGAAATAGTTCTATTTTGTAATTCCAATATTGCGATTTCGTATTTTTCTAATACATCTTCCTATACTTCCTCTTTCAGGTACTTCGTACTTAACAGATATAGTATGGTGGTCTGGCACTATTGCAAGTAAGTATCTTAAAAGGTTTGATTTTTTTTTTGAAGGGAGAAGTTGCGGTTAGATGGTGAAATGAGACATCATGAAATCTGGGTTCTCGTCTTGAATCTCACGCTCACTTACCAGGAAGCTCGCATCCCTCAGAAATATCCCACCTTTAGTAAACTCTCAGTGTTTGAGAAGGCGAAGAGCTGGGACAATCCCAAGTCAGACATCTTTCCAGATTTCCAAACCGCTTGGTACTTGCAGCCCTTGGGAGCCACGTGCTGCTCTGACTCTGGGCTCCTGCACGGTTTGTGTCTCTGGATTGCGCTGCTCCGCTCGGTTTTTAATAAAAGTCAAAGCTGAATAAGAAATTGTCATTCTGCACAAAAGGGCTCATTGAGGACATGTTATTTTTTAGATCAGAAAGCACTTAGCCAGCCTCAATTAAAAAAAAAAAATCCTTTTTGATTTCTAGTTTGACAGATACAGTTTCAGTTTTGCTTTTAATCTACAAGATTAATGGGAAGCCTTGCGTGGTGCTGATAGGAGATCAGTGTAATTTTGCTCTTGGTATCTTCGTAAACTCTGCTTAGGCCAAGTTCACTCTCTGATGTGAATCCAGAGCAGGGGGAGCAGTTAGCTTTCTCCTCTTGCAGTTCAGGCCTAGTTCTACCCACGAGTTTAAAATCATACCCCACTTTAAGACTTCCGTCCAGCCTTTTGTGAATTATTTGGAAATGTTCTGATGCTGTTTCTGAGAACTATAGGAGTCCAGTTGTGCCCCTTGTTTCACGGCAGTGAGGTAGGTCGCTGTTTTTGTTGTCTTCAAGCTGTGCAAAAGAAATGGAAACTGATAGATCTCTTGAAGGACAAAGTTCACAGCAAGTGTAGAAGCCAACAGAGCTTCAGAGGAAAGTCCTCAGCTAATTTAACCTGAGTTTAAGTAGTTCTTTGTCAGCTTCCTCTGCCAGGATCACTACTGCCTAAGTACCAATAAATCTGTGCATTAATCACTGTTATCGCTTGTGAGGCTCCTGTCTTGAATCTCCAAGCAGAAGGAGTTAAAATAAGAGAGGTTTTATTACAGGAGTTTATCTTGGTGAATCAGAGAAAGCGATTTCATGCTTAAAAGAGCTGACTGAATTGAATGAAGGCAAAATAGCTGAAGGGAATGGTATCAGTTGGCTTTTGTCCAGTAGCTCGGTGCAGGTATTTCAAAACAAAGCCTCAGTAAGTTTACAAAGGAACCACGGGAAGAATTGCTTAAGGATATTATAGATTCAGAATTGCAATGGAGTCACAAACAGCAATAGCGAGGGCCAGGCAGACATCTCTGGGATGCAGAGAAAGGTGACGTTTGGGGAGTTAGCAATATCCCCGGTTATCTGGGTGAAATGATAACAGCTGACATCATTTTCTCAAGTAGGGATTTTGGAGTTTGGATGACTAACAAACCCCACATAAACTCTGTCAACTTGTTTCCACAATATTTGTTCAGATGGTGAACAAGCATTTTGGTGTTGGCGTGCTGACTCAGCACAACACTGCCTAACCCGTGTGGGGCCTTGGGATCCGCTGCAGGACTGGAGACTTCCGAGGAAGGCCCACAGGTTCTGCTAAGGGACTTTTTTCTTACACTCTAGCCAAAAGAGTGATTGCAGCATGCGTGCAGGTATTCCAATGAGCATTAAACTAATTAATTGGCTAATTAATTAGTTTCTGTGCAGGTTTTGATAGCAGCGTGGATGTGGCTGGCTTTTATAGTGGATACATCTATGTTATTGCAGATGGGGAACGCACTTGTGAAGCGAATCTCTTTGTTTGTCTCCATGGATTGGGCTTTATTTCACATTGTGGAGCATTGTTGGAGCTGCTTCTGAACTGGACTTTAAGATGAAGCTAGGTTGGAAGATGCACTCTAGGAACACGCCTAATGCACACAAGCTGCAAACAGACTTTCAGTCTGTGGGAGCAGGCTGAAGCTAGTCTGAAATAAAACCCCTGACATGCACAGAGCAGGCATCTTCTGCTGTATGCATCTACTCCTGGTCCTCTTGCTAATGTAGACGTGTCAGTGTGCATCAAGTTTTGCGTTGCCATAACTTCGGGGATATCGGTACTCCTTTAGCAAGTTTAGAGCTTGGTGTGCCTTCAAGAACTGAAACCGTGTCTGCATTTACTGAAGCCATGTCTTGATTTACAGCATTAATGTATCTGGAGAGGAATTTCTCTGCAGAGAGGACTGGATAGGGTGGCAGCAAAGGTCCTCAACATCAGATAGATGGTAACAGTTACTGAAATATTTTTTTTAAATTGGTCTTAATTAGTCCTGGTCTGTTGGTGGTGGTGGTAAGAGACTGTTACTATTACTCCATGGTGATACTGAAAACCTCTGATAAGTTCAGTTGCCTTACAATGTGTGCAGTTTGACTGAAGCTTCAGAGACCTAATTTATGGTGTTGGTGCCATCTGTTAGGGTTCTTCCAACAGAAAGTTAAGGCACCTGACCTCCAAAAAAAGCAACCTTTTGTCAGAGTCACTTGGAAATGTATGTAATCTGCAGAAACACGGTGTGCCGGCTGTGCTCCGTCCTCCGTGCAAGATCTGGCCCAGTGCTTTGGGATGCCTTGAAGATAATGCCAAAGTTGCTACATACATCTGCTGGAAATCAAGCCCGAGGCGGGTAGTTGAGTTACTCAGTTCCCAGGGGCAGGGAGACCATCACTGACTCTTGGGCTCTAGAAATGCTGCTCATTAACTTTTCTGGCTCACTCCCGCACTTAGAGAAAGCCGCAGTGAATTGAATTAGTATAATTTTGCCACACTCTGCAGTTTTTTAAGTTTGTTTGTCTCCTTCGTTGTTTCCTGTAGGTTACACAGGTCTTCAGCTCTACTGATAATGTGAGCTAATTTGGTAAATTAATTAATGTTTGCACAGTGTTTTGCAGATGTAAAGAACTGGATGATGGTAATGATATTTGATAGTCAAAGGCAATGCCAGCCTGAGCATAAAGACAGCCTGGATTCCTGAAATGTTTTTAAATGCTGATAATGGTTCTTAAAATCAACTGGAAATTTAAGCTGTGTGTAATTTCTGTTCAATCTCAAGGTTCTTGCCAGTTGCCACAGACCCTGTAACTATGCAAGCATCATGTTGATCTACTATAAACTTGCCAGCACTTGCGAAACCATCCAGTTTTTCTTTTTTAACTGAAAACTTGACCGCATGAACTGTTTATCGCAGCTGTGATGTGCAATAGGGTGGCACATCTTGGAATTTGCTTTTATTGGGGGAAAGAAAAAACCAAGATTGTGAGGCTGTTATTGTGACTTCTTTTTATAGCGGTCAGGAATTACTTTTAATATTATATAGCGTTGTGATAATTTATTGCGATCTGCTATATATTGAAGAGCCTTTATGCATGTGCTTAGTATTTCATTGTTAGATTCCTTTCCTCAGCACTGTCCTTATTTTCCCCACAAAAAGCAGCACTGTTGTTAGGAACTATAATCAAGCGCAATAGTGTTACATGTATGCGCGTTCTAAAGCAGAAATCATGGGTTATATATACTTTTAGCCCTCTTCGTATGAATATTTGAGTGTAATCCATGAGTGTTTCTAATTCATAGTCTTATTTATATGCAACTAAGAGAAGTCACAAATCAGATTTACTATGCGCTCTTGCATCTTCATGTGTGGCAGATATAAATCCTGTATTAAAAAATAATTTAAAAATACAGAAAAATTCCAGCCATTTTGTTTACGTGCAAAATCAACAGAACTAAGCAAATCTGTAACATCTGTTTTCCAGTCTTTCCCAAACAGTATTGGGTAAGTTTTCATTACTTCTTTTTACAAAGGGATTTAAAGGCTTATTTCTGGTTCTCTTGACAGTGGCTCTGGGTCAAATAGGGAATTTCTTGGCCTACACTGCAGTCCCAACTGTGCTAGTGACGCCCTTGGGAGCTCTTGGTGTTCCATTTGGGTAAGAGTTTGCTTTTCTTGTTCTTATCTGAATGTTGTTACTACTTAATAAAATGTCAGATAGACTCAGTGATCACTGAAGGCTTATGAGTGTTAACGATGGGTTACAACGTCACCTATTCCTGTTTTCACCAGCAAAGTGTGGAGGCGACGGAGGTGAGGCAGTGGTGAAGAAAGGGTTCCTGAGTATCTTCTGCTTTAACTATCACTATGATCGGGAACAGACAAAAATCTCTTTTTTTCTTTTTTTTTTTCTCCCTTCACTGTGATTATTCCAGACACTTCTGCCTATTCTCTTATTCACAGTTCCCTTACTATGTGGATCTTTCCTTTTGTCTCACATTCTTTCTCTCCCCTGCTATCCACAGCCCACATGTGGGTTTCAATGCTGATTTTCATTTAATTGCATTTGGCCCCATTTCCTGAAGCGAGGGAGTCCCCTGCATATGCATACCCACAGCTTCTTGAATGTTCATGGCGGGGGGGGGGAGGGCGGGAAACAGAAAAGGCAGTGAGTGTTCCTAAAAGGAGTTTAATATGCGACTGTTTTGTGAATAGTTAAACTACAATTGTGTAACTGCTGCAGTGAAAAAGTACAATTATTTAAAAACAAAGCTAGGCATTGCTTCAAGATTTTTCTGTTGCCTACTGTTGTCCGCTGAGTTGTGTCTCTGACTGCACTGGTCATCTACTACAGAGTGTAAATTGCTTTGTATGGGTTTCTTGTCTGTCTTTAGTTTTGTACTCTATGAAGCACAGCTATTATGTTATCCTAGGCCACATAATTTTGTGTGTTTTGGTCAGCTACGTGTCTGAGCTGAACCCTGTGATCTTTGTAACCAAAGGCCACTTTTATCCCATGACTGCGTGGCACCTATAAAATGGGGCTTCATGACAGCTCACCAGATTGCTAACGGGTAGATACCTGCCTCGGGTGTCAGATGCCTGTTTTGGGGGGTTTGGGTTTTTTTGGAGGTGGTGATGTGGCGGAGTTTTTGGGGTGTTGTGGTTGGGTTTTTTGTTGTTTGTTTTGGGGTTTTTTTCCTGAGATGAAACATCAAGGATTGAGTAAGACTGAGACTGGATGAATCTTTCCTAAGATAAGTCAGAAATGCATTTTGAGGATCCACCAACATTTGGTACTATTCCTTTAAGAGGGAAATTCATGTGGCACATCACTGCTGGAGCATTATTAACAGGATGTAGTCAAACTTTTAATTTTCTTCCCCTTTGTGAAAGGTCCATTTTAGCATCTTACTTACTGAAAGAAAAACTGAACATTCTTGGCAAGCTGGGGTGTTTGCTGAGCTGCGCTGGGTCTGTTGTTCTCATCATCCATTCCCCAAAGTCCGAGAGTGTAACGACTCAGGCTGAACTTGAAGAGAAGCTTACAAATCCAGGTACTTTGTTCTTTTATTAACTCATAATGATTTTGTGGGATTGATCAAGAGCACGCAGGAGGAAGAGGCTTACCGCTTCCATCAGGTAGGAAAATTGACTTCTGAAGAAACCATGACGTGACAGAGGCAAACCAGTACAGCTTGTGTGTGGTAAAACTGTGACTTGCTGTACTTGGAGCTTGACAGATTTGTTGATACATGTGTGCAGAAAGGAAAATGCGAATGCTTTTGAAAACATTATCCTGCACAGTAAACCCAGAACGATGGCAGTTTGAACTTGTAATTTTCTAAAGTGATGAAAAAGTATATCTTGCTACCTAGAGATGAAAGGTATGATTCTAGGATCTCAATTTAAGTTGTTTTATACAAAACAAAAAAATGCTGATTGTCTTCTGTTCTATTAAAATTTTATTAAATATTTTATTTATTAAATTTTTTTAATTAAAAGTTTATACTAGATACCAGTTATGTTCCAAGCAGATTGCTTTGCACAATAAAGGTGTGTAGAAATACACTGTTGAGACGTGTGCTGAAATGCTTGCTCTTTCTCACAGAGAATGTCCTGGAGGACACGTACTAGTGGTAGTAAGTGCCAGACCCACTTCTGTTTTTCTTGCATAAGAGCTAAACGGCCAACTATTGTTATTTTCTTTAATTGCTTTAAGTGAGAGGAACTCAAGCCTAATAACAGCAGCTATCCAAAAAATTTGCAAACCAAGAACAGAAAACAAATACCCTGGTTTAAATTTACCATTTCAACCTGACCAGAATGAATTGGAAATATATTTGTTTAAAGCTGTAAAGCATGAAATGCTTTTCACCAGTCCAACCTGTGTCCTGATGCTGTAATGTAAATGATACAGCCTCCCAGATCTTCCAGCTCTCCCTACTCACCTTAATGGGATCTAACTTTATGTTTAAGCCCTCTGCTGGATCCACACACCATGCTTTATAGAACTGGTTATGAATGAGGTGTTATCACTGCTGTCTGTCACAGGGGACTTTAAGGAGTATAATCCTGATGGAAGAGAGAATTAAAAGAAAAAAAAAGCCATCTTAAATCCAGTTCAAATGTGCAACAGTGTATATCTTACTACATGATGATTTGTTTTACATCAAGAACATGGCTACATCATCAGTTGCATATGCCCCCCTCATCTCTAAAAGCAAGTCTTAATCATGATGTATACGTGAAGTTCACTGGTATGACATGATTTGCCTGCTAAAATCCTTCGAAGACCAAGAGTTCTCACCTTGCTATTATCTTGTTTTTGTTTTCCAGTTTTCGTGGGTTATCTCTGCATAGTGCTGCTAATGCTTCTCCTGCTTATCTTCTGGATAGCTCCAGCTCATGGACCTACTAATATCATGGTTTACATCAGTATTTGCTCTCTGCTGGGCAGTTTCACTGTTCCCAGCACAAAAGGCATTGGGCTGGCTGCTCAAGATATCTTTCACAATAACCCCTCGAGTCAAAGGGCTCTGTACCTCTGTCTGGTCCTTCTGGCAGTATTAGGATGTAGCATTATCATTCAGTTCAGATACATCAATAAGGCACTGGAATGTTTCGACTCCTCTGTGTTTGGTGCCATCTACTACGTTGTGTTTACCACCCTAGTCCTGTTGGCTTCAGCCATCCTTTTCAGGGAATGGAGTAATGTAGGAGTGGTAGATTTCTTGGGAATGGCTTGTGGATTCACCACAGTATCTATTGGAATTGTTCTTATACAAGTCTTCAAGGAATTCAACTTCAATATCGGGGATTTAAATAAACCTAACATGAAGACAGATTAAAATATTTTTTGAGGGGAAACTGGATGGCTCAGGGAAGGACGCAGAGCCTTTCATTTCTAGGTCACTGATTCAATTATGATTCAGGTTGGTAGTCACCCTCTGACGATTTGGTGGCCTACGTGAAATGAATTGGAGGCCTCCATCCAGTTTCAAAGGAACAGTTGTCCATGTACCCCAGTCAACACAATACATGACCTTAATTGGAACCACTGATTGAGTGAGCATAGAGACCGATGTATTTCCTTATTGTAAAAGGTAATCCATCAGAAAAGATCGGGGGATGTTCTGACAGACCTGTGTGTGAAAGCTTGTTTTGTGGCTTTTGAGGTACTGTTTCTGTGGGCAGAGAACATCAGTTTCTAATGCACTCAATCTGACACCTTTCATGAGTGACGTATACCTTAAAATATGGGGGGGGAAAAGTGAGTGGAACAATTTGTTAATCTTAATATAGCAATGTGTTCACCGTCAAGGCTGTGAATTCTGAGACAAATGTTGGTTGACCCACAGACTGCAGATTTGTCCTTTTTAGAGACTGTCTCGGCAACTTGGTCTGCCATGCGGTGAAGACACTGGGGAGTTTTAAATTGAATTCTTTATACAGAGCAGTGGACCCTTAAAAATCTTTCACTAATTACTTATCAGCTGATGGTAGTGTCCAGGTATGCATTTTTCTTTGTAACTTACGTGCATTAAGACATACTGCATTCATCTGAGAGTTTTTATTTGGGAGCAGACAGCAAGACTGTGAAGGATGTGGAAATGATGCACAGACTCATTGCCTATACGGTGGCTTACTTGTAAGCAGCTCAGAACTATTTCAGTGCCTTTGTAATCCAAAAATACTGCATACATGTGAATGTATCTGTTTCAGATGGCCTATACTGGCTTAATAATTCAATTTCACTCTCTATAATATTGGATTGTATTCAAATTCTAAACAGGTAAAGCATCCAGAAGGAGCTATATGTTTTTGGAAGAATTTGCAAACCTGAACTGAAACCCTCAGATGCCTTGACAGCTTCTGAAAAACCCACAGTCCTAATAGGAAGAGGTAATCTATGAGAGGACTGTTTAAAGCAGTCCAGCATACTTGTATTCTAGTTAAGTGACTACGTACAGGAAACCATTTTGTGAAGTGGCTAATAAGCAGCGACCACAAAAAAAAGAAATGTAAGAGAGAGAAGAGCAATGAGATTTGTCATAGCTCAAACAAAGACGGTTTGATCCTCTTGTAAAGTGGGAAAATGAGGTTTAAGACTGAAAAAGCACAGGCATTCAGAGAGCTGAGTTTCAGATAACTAACAGGGATATACATTCAGATCCAGTAATTTACAGACCTATGTGAACAGTTCAGCAATAATATTTTGACAAGTACTACAATAACCTTAAGCTTTTAAGATTGGAATGATTCTGAACTGTTCAGTTTAAACCATTTAGAGAATACTGCTGTGTCAAAGACAGAAACAGTTAATTTTCATGTTGTACTTATATTTGGTAATTAAAACATCATGAGTCAAAAACTTCTAAGGAAAGCTTGAAAATTAATGAATGTTGGTTTCCATTTAAGTACAAAAAAGGAAAGGTACGGTGGAACTCAACATCTCTAGTTCAGAACATCTCTTGAAACAAACAACAATACCCAATGTGATTACGAGACAGCATTTGAAAAAAGTCCCTGACGCTTTATCAAGAAATCATGAATGTAGCTTTGGGGCTGGCTGGCAGGAATGCGGATGTTGATTAATGGGGAGTAATACTGTCCACTCTCATGACGTTTTTTGTTGACCTGAATTACCTTAAAACTCAGCCTCCACCTTCACTTAAAAGGAATGTTACAAGCCCTTCTGATAGCAGCAATAATCATGAACAGTGAATCCTAAAGATTTAGTATTCTGAAGGGACCCACTATGTTATTTGGAAGCTTCTTTTATAACTCCAAACTGGGGGGGAATGACTCTGAGTTGGCAGAAATGCAGGTTGTTATAGACCAGCACAGAAATTGCGTATCTTGGTGAAATAAAATAGCACTAGCAGAGAAAAGGCCATCTTCGTGGATTTTCAAATATTGCGTATGGTTTCTAGAAAGTTTGAGAATTGTAGATGAGGGGAATTGGACTATGAAAGCTGGTTAAAACTAACCTCTGTCGATTATTGATTGGAAGATGGTGTCTTGGTTGTCAGCAAACAGTTACGTTTTGTCATATTAATTCCCTTTTTCTGATTAAAACTAGAGCTGTACATAGGTTATGAGACCTGTAGTGACCTACTTTTTAAAACAATGTTAGCTGTTTTCTGAAGCAGTCAAGTTGTCTTTTCAAAATTCTGGTTCAGAGTTCATGAGTTGCATGTTGGTTTTGTACTAGCCTTTAATCTCTGAAGACTTCTGTGAAAATCTTTAGGTTAAAATGGAAATGATTGGGGTCTCATCTTAGTCCTCTTCTGGCCATATTTTTTTGTCTTGTTTTGTTCTAAAATTCATTCCTATTTATTTAGAAAGTGCCTATCCTAATATGTTAGGTGCATATGCAAATTATTAGTAAACATTAGATCTAGAAAAATTTGACTGCCCTGTCTAAACCTTGCCGTTTCCTGCACCACACACACAAGTTGACTTGATAAGCACTCACTATGCAGAGTAAGAATAAAGTAGCAGCTGTGTTCTGTGGTCCTCCAACCATCTTCACAGCTAGTACATGTCTGCATAGGTTTCTTCTCTTCTTCCCCAGCTGCTCCTCATCTGTGATGAGCTTTCTAGAGATGCCTAGTTAACCTTGTAGTTTAAAACAGAGATGTCAAAAGCCAGCACATAAAGTGAAAGAAATTCTCGTGGCCTTGCACATCATTTTTATCTGCAGCCTTTTACATCATGAATGCTAAATAATGGAAACCTTTATTTTTGCTACTGTATTCAGTATGCAGCAGTTCTGCTGTACCTGGATCTAGTTCAGTTCTAACTTTAGAAATGTATTAACATTTTATGTTGTCACTGTTGGTATGGTTCTTCCCCCCACCATCCCACGCCCTCCTCGTTCTAGGTGTTCTGCCTTTTTTAGACCCATTGCTTTTCTGATCTAAAAGGAGGCACTGTTGAATTTGCATTTTAGCCATTCCCTCTTTTTTCTTTTTTTTCCCACCCCTTTGACAAGTAAGCACTTTGAATAAGACAGATATTTGAATTCCATCATCTCAGGGAGCAAGTGTGCATAGTTGTCTCCTGAGCTTTGGTGTCCCTCATGGGTCTGCCCTTTTCACCTTCTCTTTGCATAACATCTATCGATAGCTACGAGCCAGATGACTTCGGTTCTGATTCCAAAGTAGACGCGGGAGAGGCTACACGAACAAAAAGTGGACTCGTTACAGTGGTGGGATGCATTTGAATGAAACTCAAATCCATCTGAAAGGTGTTTCACACTGTATGTCTGGCTTCTATTATACTTGTCAAACACATTTCCTTGGTACTCACTTGAAGACAGCTCTTTGATCATTATCCCTTCAGTGTATGGAGGATTTACATGTGTCAGTCACGATCTTTATTAGGTGTCAAACACAAGAATCCCTCAAGTATTCAGTAGGAGAATAGAAACCTTTTTGATACAACCAAAAAAAAATTTGATACACCTTAAATAATTCTGTAAAAAAAGAAAAATATCTAAACAAGTTATCTGCTGTATTGACTTTCCAGGACTCTGTATGTGTAAATAGAGCCTATTTATTAGTGAGCTGCAACTAACATTAATAAGAACCTGTTATATCACAGTTTGACAACTGAGGCTTCCTATTAATAATCTCAGTTTATATTGAACTTACGTATTTTTCTGAAGTAACTAGCACTGAAAAATGAAAACACTGGATTTTATTTGTTGAAATACTAGAATCTGAGGTTTAGCTTTCCTTTTTATTTAAAAATAGAGGATTTCTATTTGAAGAAAGATTTGGGGTTATTAAATATGGGGTGCTTAAAATGGGCCGTTGTTGCGTGTTCCACCCTTCTCACCTTCTTGTTTCATAAATATAAACCACCAAGGATTCTACAGATCTTTGTCAGTTGTCTTGAGATGGTGTAACTGCTGAAGTTTTGCTGTTAAATCAAATGTTCTCAAATGTTTATCTATCACCTGTTTTCTTTACGGAGATTAATCTTTGTAATAATTCTTTGGTGCTATTGAATATGGGCTTAAGTGACGCATAAATTTAGCGTGCACCATGTTAGGCACCAACGATGTCAACAGTTATTATTACTACTGCCCAAGTGTTTCAGACAGCACAGTTGAAATGTTATGGATTAAGAAATCTTTTTTTTAAAAGCTGCAAATAATTTTTTATGGGTTTTTGTTGTGTTCTGCCCCCCCTCCCTCCCTTCCCTTGACAGTCGCTCTACAGAGTGGAAAATATTACACAAAAGGGATATTTTTAAGTTAAATCCTTTTTCAACTGTGGAACATTCTTTTTTTTTTTTTTTTTTAATGACTACTTTTTTTTTTTCCTGGAATGTAAAAAATAGTTCTAATGCGATATGGGGAAAAGGTGGATGGCAACAAACATAACAGTGTCAGGTTTGGTTGCTTCAATGCTATTGCAATATAGTTACTACAGATTACATAAAAATGGTTTATTTTATTAGCTTCCAAATAATGTATATATAGATTTGTTAATGGCTTACAAGTCAAGCTTACTCTCTTTGCTTTTTAAGAAATAGTTATAGGCATGTTGTATTTGCCTTGTGTAAATTATAAAAGGCTATTTATTAAGTTTTCTGATAACTAATCTATTTATTAACCTGTATTGTTTTAAAATAAATGATTTATTTCTAGCTCAATGCTTGTTTAGTGACTCCTCTTTATCACACAGGGGAAAAAAAATAAAAATCAGTTTCCCACACAACTAGCTGCTGTACAGCCTGATCTCAATTCCTAAGCCCAAACTATTTCCCTTACCCTTTAATAAAATAGCAGCCTTGCTTTTACTAAGAGTAGTGGATTCTTTCGTGTTTACAGATCAGTTGCCACACGAAGGGCTCAGCTGTCGTATAGAGGTGTCTACCAGCAAGCTGTAGACTTAATTTCTTCATTGTTTTGAAGTTGTCTCACAGGTAAAATGACCGCTTCTCTGGTAGAAATGTCTGTTGGGGGCTGAGCTGCTTTAAACTGTGTCTTAAGGGTCACCATGTGCTCTGTTCGTGCGTTGCTGTACGTTGGCTGCTTGCTACAGCTTTTATTTCAAGATATGCTGCTCCACAGTTGGGTATGTGTTGAGCGGCAACAGCTGTACGGAAGTCTGTGTCACCAGTCTAATTTACTGTCATAACAGCTTCCTGCAGAAAGAATCACTTGGAAAATCACAGTGGCTGCCCATCTAATGCTTCATCTGAAATTCCTAGCTCCTCACATCAGGTACTGGCAAATACATGACTTTCAGGCATGTTTTGAGGTTTTTTTGGTTTGGATTTTGTTTTTGTTTTTTTAATTGTGGGATTTATGATTAAGAACTGTTTTAGTCTTTGTGCTTGTTTTTTGGAGGATGCATCAGTATTACTACTGGTCAAAATTAAAAGTTAACTTTTAAACAAGGAAATTAGCTTCTCTCCAATATAAAATGTTGTACGCAGTGGAAAAGATTGGCGTGGATTCTTTACAGGGTATGTCACTGCAATTTTATTTTTAAAGGTGTTGATGATATTAATGCAACATACAAGATAGGCCAGAAAACTAGAGAGGCTTTTCTTTCTACATGCAGCATCTCTGATCTTTAAGTAAATAGGATAAGGAGTATGTATTTTGAGAACACATTTTTAGCAGGAAAATTCAACTCTCTATTTTCTTCTCGTGCATCTCTGGAGTTAGGCCTCTATGGCAGCGTTGTGGTAAAATCAAGTATGCCATTTATGCCACCATTATTGAAAGTCTGGGATATAAACAATCCTGAGCATATGTATCTCACACACACAGTTCGTATGGGAAGAGTGTTAAAGACTAAAATATGGGGGGGGGGGAAAGTCCCATTGATTTTTTTCTGATGTTTAGTTTAATATCTTAAGTCTTAAGCAGAGTGTCTTAAATCCCTTGTAAGGGACAGCACAACTGTTGTATGAGTATACTTGCAGACACGGCTTCTTTGTTGTGCTCAGCTGTCTGCGTTGAATCATAGAATTGTCTAGGTTGGAAGGGACCTTTAAGATCATCGAGTCCAACCATCACCCTAACACTGCCAAATCACCACTCAAACAAATGCAACAGGGGCGTGGCCACCAGAGACTTTGTTACAGCTGCCCGATTCCCTGATCGATTTTTCTGCCAGGTACAGAGCTCGCTGGATTCACCACCCTGGTGGGTTCCTTTAAAACTGCCAGCTGGCACCATTCCACCCAGGGACCATGTACCAGAGAGCGTCTCTGGGTAGCCGGCACATGGTGGCTTTCATCGCAACCCCTTCACTGCCTGTACGCAGTTGAAAATCACTGCACAAGGGTCTGTTGGTGTGTAACACAAGCTAGACTACCTGCTAACCCGGTAATGTTTCACGAGGCTGTGTGGGTGGCATTTTTCCTTTGTCCTTTTTAAACTTTATGAGATGTTTATACACGTAGTAGATACTGTGCCCTAAAAAATCCTGTCCATTGACTTGCAAAAGTACGTACACTGCCTGACCTCTCTTGTGAAATTCTTTGAGCACAAAGATGGCTTGTGCTGCTGAGCTACTCTACAAGAATGGGTTAGGCAGGTTACCACTGTTCTGGTATTTGGAGTTCTTTCCAAATACTCTGCAAACATGCCTGAAATACCATGCTGTTGCAAATTATTGAGAGATAAACTTTGAGTATTTTCTGTTACTGATCATAACCCCTGGCTTTAAACTAAAGAGGTAATCATAGAATGGTTCAGGTTGGAAGGGATCTTAAAGGTCATCCAGTTCCAACCCCCCTGCCATGGGCAGGGACACCTCCCACTAGACCAGGCCGCTCAAAGCCCCATCCAGCCTGGCCTTGAACACTTCCAGGGATGGGGCAGCCACAGCTTCTCTGGGCAACCTGTTCCAGTGCCTCACCACCCTGAGAGTTAAGAATTTTTTCCTGATATCTAACCTAAACCTCCCCTCTTTCAGTTTAAAACTGTTACCCCTTGTCCTATCGTTACACTCCCTGATGAAGACTCTAAGGTCTCCCCGGAGCCTTCTCTTCTCCAGGCTGAACAACCCCAGCTCTCTCAGCCTGTCCTCACAGGACAAGACACATCTCTTTGCCTTCTCATTAAGGAGAAATCTCTTCATTTATTGTGCCAAATTGAGAGCACTAAAAAATTTGTATTTTGTGTAAACAGATGATAGCGTGTTAAGTGGAACTAGCAATTGAAGAAACATGAAGAGGAGGACTAACAGATTATGACTTAAGTCCCACAAAAAGTCTGTAATGCTTAAATTAGTCAAGTTAATATTTTCAGGTGTTTGTTCTCTTCAGTATTATTTTAACTCGGGAATATATACATGTGTGTGCTTCCAGAATTTGGCATGATCACAAGCTCATTGATTCCTTTAGCTCCTTTAAACTGTCATGGCTATGGGTACTTACCCGGTAAAAACTGGAGGGGGGGGGGGTTGCCGGCCGTACCTGGGGTACGAGGGAGGCCGGCTGCCGGAAAGCGGGTCGCCCTGAGGCGCCGCCCGCCATCCGTGACAGGGCACGGTGAGGGCCGAAGCAAGCGCTGAGTAAGGCGGAGCCGTTTCCACAACGAGCGTTTACCCCCGTCCCGGGGCCCGGCGGTGCCCAGGCGGGCCGCTGGGGGGCGCCGCGGGGAGGCGGTTACCGGCCGTTAACGGCGGCGGAGAGGCAGGGGCACGTGACCCGCGGCGGGCGGGGCGCCCTCTACCGCCTCGCTCTGCGGCGGGCCGCGCCCCTTCCGGCGGGCGCTGCCGGAACCAGCGCGGGGGGGGCGGCCGGGCCCGGGACGCCGATTGCCCTCTTGCCTGGCGCCGCCGCTGCCCGCCGCCGGTCACCCGTCCCCTTCCCTCATGGCGGTGGAGCGCCCGCTCCGGCCTCCCCCTCCCCCCTCTCCTCCTCTTTGTCCGCGCGCGGCGGCGGCGGTGCCGCTCCCGGCGGGGATGTGAGGGGCGGTGAGCGCAGGTAACCGGGGACGGGGCCCGGACGGTGGCGGGGGCTGGCTGGGAGGCGGGGGCGGGCCCGGCCGGCCCCTCGGAGGGCGGAGTGAGGAGGGGAGGCGGCGATTGGGGGCGATCGGGCCGTTGGCGGCGGAGGGGAGGCGGTGCGTGCGGCCGCCCGGCCGGAGAGAGGCCCCCGCCGCCGGGAGCGGCCCTGCCCACGGCTCCGGGCCGGCCTCGCCGCCCAGGGACTCCCGGCTGTTCCCGGTCGCCGCCTGCCTCCTGATGCCACCGGTGCCAGGTGTCTCCCTTCCTTCCTTCCCCGCCTCGTTCCCTCTCCCTGAGCCGCGCAAGGTGCGGGGCCTTGGGCGCCGCGGGAGAGGAGCGGGCAGGCCGGGGCGAGCCGTGCCGCCTCCGGGCGGGCGGCGGGGGCTGCCTGGCTGTCAGGGCTGCGGCCGTTTGAAGCTGCTCGCAGAAGGCCACGGAGACCTTGGCCGGGTCGGTTTCCGCGTAGCGGGGAAACTTGCAGTGGCTTGGGCTCAGAAGACCAAGGTGAAAATATAAAAATCTGGGTGTTTGTTAGGCGCTCCGGCTGGGCACAACTGGCGAGTTGCGGTACGTGAGTTCTGCCAGAGCTCCGGAGCTGTGGTGCTTCTTCATGGAGCGTGTGTGTGTTGTTAATCGGGGAGCTAAACCAGTTTGTCTTCCGTTTGGCTCAGGAGTGAGTTCAGCTGGGGCTGAGGGCTGTGCAGCTTGGTTCCAGATCAGCTTCCGCAGAACTTCAGAGCCCTGGCAGTGCTTTAGTTTGAGGGGGGAAAAAAAATAATGTTAGCTTTGCACTGTAGTTCAGAATGATGATTTGTGTTCATTCTTATGCTGTGAAGATATAGGCTGGGTTTGACTCTTTAGTCCCTGATTTGTTTTTTTCTGATCTTTTCTTTTTCAACCAGTCAACTTTCTCCGTTTTCCTGCAACGTTATTTTTAATGAAAACGTCATTATAAATATGAAAAATGTAACGCAAACATTATTTTTAATGAAAGTACAATAAACATAAGTCACCGTGGTTCTTTATGAATGCTTTTGATGTGTCTCACTGTATACAGTTAGCTTTTTTTTCCCTTCCAACTTAAAAAATTAGTTGATAGGAAATTATTGCATAACTTTTCATCAGGATCATTATACGTGGATTTTAGTGTCACACCGGTTCTGGTTTTGTTAAAGTTACTAATTCCCAGGATAAAATCCCAGCAAATACAATGCAGGCTATAACAGATTATCAGTCACATCAAAGGAAAAACAGTGACTAATGTCTAGATTGGACTTCAATTTACTGGGTTATCTTAAATTTGAAACCGGCTATCTTAAATCCTAAAGGTGGAACTTCAGTGAACCTGTGCTGGTGACTCACCCTACTGAGCATGGAGCTAGGGTAGCAGGTACAGCAAGGATGAAGCAAGTCATGTCATCGGCTCTGGTCTGTTTTGATATACTTCCAGGAAACACAGTCAATACAGTGTTACTTCTAAAGCTGTAGTTTGTGTTTAGGTAATAAATAACACTCTGTTTTAGTGAAGTTACTTTTTAGTTTTATGTGAAAATGTTTTAATTGAAGAGCATTCTTCTTCTAGAAGAGAGAATAACTACAAATAGCAAACACAAAGAATAAGATGTACAAAAAAGTTTAGTGTGGCCAGTTTCTTACGATGGAATGCTTGTTAGTTTTACTTTATCAATAGAAATCTGCTATAAAGGATAAGTTTAACTAAAACTTTTAAAATAGGCAACTTTAGAACTGTTAATGTATGTTTTGCTTTCTGATTACTTGTGCTAAGTGCCTCTAACATTATATTATATATATGCATATATACAACATAATTTTTTTTTAACTTGCATATGTAATATGTAAATAATTATGTGTACAAGTTTGCACGCTCATTTAACTTTGACAGAGCTGGAAAACTGTATCTGTATTGGGGCAGACTTACAGTGTAAAATTGAAGGTTCTCTTCCTAAATAATGTATACAGAATCTTTGGGTACTCTATGCGTGCCTCTTGGTGTTTTAAAGATGGACGTGACTAAGTTTTGAACCAGCAGCTCTTTTATCTTAATGCTATGTTACATCTGTCCCTTCAGTGTTCTCCCTATAACTATGTTTAAAACATATGTTCAGAACATAACTGAGGAAGACTTGGATTAGAGTTAGCTATGTTTGGGGGATTTTAATAAGCTTGCTGAGAGTATTTCTGTTTTGATACTCCCCGCCACCCCAGAGTTCTGTATATAACCGTCCTCTGAAAACTCACCATACCAAAGCCTATAATTAAAACTTTATATTAGTTTTTGTAATAAAAGTGCCTTAGCACTTAAATTGCAGAAAAAACCCGAAAGGACGAGGTAGTATTTCCGTTAAACTTTAGCGTGTTACCTTGCAAAGAATAGCTTAGATTGCAGACTAGTTTCTTTGATTAGTAAAGTGAAAACCAAAGGGATGAAATGACTATAACATACCTAAGGAAGATGAAATTTAAAATTACACTACTTTGTTATTCAAGTGTTTTAAAAACAAATATCCTGTCCCTTTTTAAAGCACAGATGAGACAATATATGGTCTTGTGTGTCATGTATGAAAATGAAATTAACGGGAAATGATGGACATAATTTTTTAGCTGAATTCTTAAAATGCCAATTAATGTTATTTTTAACTTATATTTTAGAAACCTAACATTGAAATACTTAAGAAGTGAATGCCTCTGGATTTTGGAACAAAATTGGTATGTATAATGAGCCTTCAAAAGGCTCATCTCTGAACATTTGCATTTTTGTTGTTTATTTGTTGTTACTATGCGAGGATTAAGAGAAGAGGATTTGAGAATTTTGAGCTGTGGATCTTGCAGCACTTTGAACGGTGCCATGTTGCGTGCTTATTAGATGGGACTGTTTTCCTATGCTTTTTCACAGCAAGTAAGAGGATCTGCGTTCAGTGTTAACATTAACCTACCTGGAGCGCTCTGCTAGGTTTTTCCTAGGGGTGTAGCAAATTAATCATAGTTGGAAGGAAGAATGTACAGGGAAGGGTAGTATTGGAAGAAAACAGAGTTTGAAGAAACAAGTGCAGGAATCGGAACTGTGAACTGGCGTGGCTGACAGGAATATGATTTTATCTAGTCCTGGACTCCCAGTGGGTGCGTCCACCTCTGCTGGAGCCTGGGCATGCGAGAGGGTGCTCGGTGTCGCAGTGTCTTCACACCAGCGTTGTACTCCTGCTTGAGGAGCCTGCTGCTATATCTCAGTGTTCAGCTTCTAATAAGCACTAAAGTAGAAATGTTTCCACCCCCTTTTCTTTGCCTCTCCTTTTCCTTTTAGATGAGAAGGTTGTTAATGCAACTTACGTCATATACCATGCTTCTGAGTATGTGGAAAATAATTGCTTAGGGAACTAAATTGTTTTATCTATAGATGTTTTCTTCCTTTAGAACAGTTCTCTATGCTGTCATAATTATCAGTTGTCTTGAAATCAAAGCCTAAAAATAGTTTTCATTTCCCGTCATACTATAGAGAGGTTAATCACCTTGACAGTACTTTGAGCTTTTTTTTCCTTCAGTTTAGAAGTTATTTATGGAGATACCTTAAATTCAAAATCTTATGTGTTAGATGGAGTCCGGGATATCCTCATTGCAGCGTGTAACAGGAGAGAAGATGCACTGAAATAAATTTTCTTTTTCAGCTGGAGGTTGAATATGTAAAATCCTGATTTCTAGCCTAAAACTTGCTGTCTTCTGCTAAGCTGTTGTTGAAAGTCTTACCTAAGGAAAGTTGGAGTCTTAGCAGTGAAAGAGTGTAAACTCTAAACTCTCGATAGTTACTGTAGCTGACCTGAAAAGATGCTTCGTATAGGTATGGGGAGTTCTTTGAAAAATACATCAACAAACAGATGCCTTATTTCGTGTTCCGGATTTCTGTGTTTGTTACAGGATAAGTGCACATGCGTACATCTCAAGCTTGTTTGTGTTAGGGAAATTACTATATGATTAAACACCCATTCTAATCTTCTTTTTCATTTTTCTAGTGAGTTTATATGGAAGAAATGCTGTGGCTGTTCTCAAACTCTCTTACAAACTGATTTCAATGTAAGTAATTGTTTGATCAGTATCGTCAGTTATATGGTGTGCCAGACATAGGTCTGCGTACTTACTGAAAAGAAAAATAAATCACAAGCCTTTAAATTATCCTTAACTTTTTTCAAAGAACTTTGATTTGTTCAGGTTTCACTTTTTTATATGCTGGGTCTGAAGCCCCTTTTTCTGTGTGTTCAGACTCATTAGTTACTCATCTGTGGTTCAAGCTTACACGTGCTTCAAAGATTGCCTTTGTTTGTTTGTTTGTTTGCTTAAACACTCACAGCAGAACCAGTCACATAAGCTGTTGAGATTTTCTTATATAGTACTGCTTTAATTCTGATGTGTTTATTTTGCTCAGGTTTCAGTGTTGCGTCATCTTGTGTTGAGTAACAGAAGTTCTGCTGTTCATTGATCAATGTGACAGTCTTTAGTAGTTTACGAGATGAGCCAAACTCGTGGGAAATATGACTTCTGTATTGGTCTCGTGTTGGCTATGAGTTCCAGCATTTTCATTGGAGGAAGTTTCATCCTGAAAAAGAAAGGCCTTCTCCGGTTAGCTAGGAAAGGCTCCATGAGAGCAGGTAAATACACGTTTAAGAAATTTGCTGACACTTAAGTTTTGCTGTTTAACAGAATATTACTAAACTTGTTTGACTTTTTTGTTTGTTTCAGGCATATGTAACCTAAAACATAGAGATCGTGGGTTTTTTTCCTCTGGGTCAGATACACCTAACCCCGTGTGGGATACACACTATTTAATTTGCATGTAATGCCCTCTAGGGACACTTGTTGAAGGATTCCTTCGCACGTCAGCTAAGTCTGAATTGTACTTACAAATCGAAGTTGGAACCAGCATTCTTAACTAAATCTGTGCCCCTGAAAGAGTGACTTTAGGAGAATGTTAACTGCGTTTGAGTGTCAGGAGACTTTTGGAAAACTAAAAATCACATGCAATAATCACATGTAACGAGTAGTGTTCCTCAAGGATTCATGCTGGAACCAATACTATTTAATGCCTTCATCAATGACGTAGACCGTGACATCGAGTGTACGCTCAGCAAGCTTGCAGGCAACACCAAGCTGAGTGGTGCGACTGACACACCTGAGGGATGGGATGCCATCCAGAGGGACCTGGACAGGCTTGAGGAGTGGGCCTCTCTGAACCTCATGAAATTCAACAAGGTCTAGTGCAAGGTCCTGCACCTGGGTCAGGGCAACCGCCGGTATGAATACAGGCTGGGGGACGGAGGGATTGAGAGCAGCCCTGAGAAGGATTTGGGGGTAGTGGTGGGTGAAGAATTGGACATGAGCTGGCAACGTGTGCTCACAGCCCAGAAAGCCAGCGGTATCCTGGGCTGCATCACAAGCAGCGTGGCCAGCAGGTCGAGGGAGGTGATTCTGCCCCTCTACTCCGCTCTGGTGAGACCCCACCTGGAGTTCTGTGTCCAGCTCTGGAGCCCCCAGCATAAGAAGGACATGGACCTGTTGGAGCGAGTTCAGAGGAGGGCCACAAAGATGACCAGGGGCCTGGAGCACCTCTGCTATGAGGACAGGCTGAGAGAGTTGGGGTTGTTCAGCCTGGAGAAGGGACGGCCCTGGGCAGGCCTTATTGCGGCCTTTCAGTACGTAAAGGCAGCTTATAGGAAAGACAGAGAGAGACTTTTTACCAGGGTCTGTAGTGACAGGACAAGAGGCGATAGTTTGAAACCGAAAGAGGGTAGATTTAGATTAGATGGTTGCAGCATTCTCAGATTATTCAGACGGCTGAATCTAAGTAGTTTTCATTCAGTACCTGTCATCTGTGCTTCTAAAAGATGGTTGATCTTGAGATACGTAATTCATGCTCCCTGGTTTGGAATGGGAAATTGTGACTACATTTCACACGTTAGTATGTGTAATCAACCACAGAAGCCACACAGGATTTCCACAAAGTGGCACTCTTGTAAGAGGCATCTAACTTGGCTTTTCATGTCATTACACTGAATTGAAAGAACTGTTTTTCCGGGTCATGAAGATATGGTCATCAGTGCCATTTCTAATACAAAAGAAATAAAGTAACTTGTTTTCCAAGTAGGCTGTAGGAGGCATATGCACATCAGAAATTTGAAGATTTTATTTCAACCCCTTTAACTATAAAGCCTAAGTATGAAAAGGCTGTCCATATTATTAAGGGCATGGACTGCAAAAATGATTTTATGTTATGGCGATGTTATCAATGACAGGGCTTACTGTTTGTTGATACATGTTTTTAATGTTAATATGTTTGTATATAGCAAACATTCTTTCAATTTTAGGTCAAGGGGGTCATGCATACCTTAAGGAGTGGCTGTGGTGGGCTGGACTTCTTTCAAGTAAGTATCAAAAATGTATTTAAGTTAGTATAAAATACAATCTGCATTATATAATTTCAGTAAATAACTATGCCACCGATGGCAGCAATGGTTACAAAAAAGGAGTGAGGTGGGGATTCAACAAGGTATGGTGATGCTGTCTGGTGATTTGATGGGTGCAGCTTAACAATTCTAATATAACTTCTCTGACACCAGAAGTCCTTTCATTAATTTAATTGCCCTCTTTGGGCAGTGGAACTAGGTAGATGTTTGTCTTCCTGTATCTCTTTGCTAGCGTATGCATTCTGGCTTTTGTCTTAGCAGAGAAGTGCTTAGATATACAGGTTTCATTAGAGGGAAGCATATTTTGGGGTGATGTCCATTTCCTGAAGTTTTTTTAATTCCTTAAACTCTCTGCTCTCTGGCTGTGTTCAGGTAACTGTGGCTTAATGTATGCATTGCCCTGTATCCTGCTATTGCAGATTTCTCCATGCAGAAGTTCATGACTCAGGTTTGCAGGCTGGGGAGCTACAACATAGACACCAAAATAAAACACTTTCTAATTTGGCTGAATTAATTTTAATACCTGTTGTAGTCCCCTGGCCCGGTTTTAAAATATAATATTAGGGCCGGGGGTACGGGCTGTTCTGCTAGTAGTACTGTTCGCTGAACTCTATAATTAGAATTTTCCATTGTTCCCTTACTGCATGTTTGTGTCTGCAAGAACACTTGCACTGACTCACAAGTTTGTTGCGTAAGGCATCCTAACTCCTTTTTTATTAATTATTACTCTGCAGTGGGAGCTGGCGAAGTAGCTAACTTTGCTGCCTATGCTTTTGCACCAGCTACGTTAGTGACTCCTTTAGGAGCTCTCAGTGTTCTTGTAAGGTAAGAAACACTACCAGCGGTGTGACTTCGGAGAGAGAAGTAAAATATTTATTGAGAAATGTGTCACTGAATTATGCTGTGATAAATGTGGTTTGCTCTTAACTACACATAAAGTGTGCTTATAAACATCAGCAGTAACTTTAAGTTTCTCCAAATGTGAAGTGACCGTGCTCTAAAAAGGTCCTAGCAATGCATCTACACCTTGATCTGTGAAAAGCTGTCACCTGCAGCATTTCAAAAACATGTCGTATACAACACAGTAGTATTTTAATTCTTAACTACAGTTCAGATTTTTGTCTTTTAAAATAACTTTTACAAGTGCTTAGATACTGATTTTTTGGGGAGGCAGCACAAGAAAAGGCATTCTGGGGAAAGATGACAAATATTAACAGTAGTTCTGTCCATAACAAGTATCTTGAGATAGAAAACGAGCTATGTAGCTATTTTAAGGAAATGCTCAATTAGTAGATTTACCATAACTGACGTATGGACATTCATAGTGTTCCCGTTCACCAAAAGCTGCACACTCTGTATGCTAGTGACCTCTACAGTCAAAGCAACCTGTAAGTTGATGAGCAAATCAAGATGATGTTACTAATTCCATGTTTCCTGGTGCATTTTTTTTTTATTCTTAGTGCCATTCTGTCATCCTTCTTTTTAAATGAAAAACTTAATCTACATGGAAAAATAGGGTGTTTGCTAAGTATACTGGGATCAACTGTGATGGTAATTCACGCTCCACAAGAGGAGGAAGTAGAAACTTTGAATGAAATGTCCCACAAACTAGGTGATCCAGGTAAGAAAAACGCTGGCTTGACACATACGCAGGCCACCATTTCTTTATTATAGTTTCATTACTGCTGCTTTCAGGTTCCAGGAAGATAACCCGTGTCTGCTTCGTGTTGTCAAAATGAAGTAGAGATTTCAATTCTGTGACATAATTCCATAGGGGGTTTGCATGATGCCAGTGAACTTGTCTGGCCTTGAACAAAGCGTCTTGATGTGAACCACTAAGATGACAGTTTAAACGAAATGCAGCAGCACGGTTGGATAAACACAACTTCTATAAATTTTAATGGACATGTGTCAGTCTCTAAGCCCAAATTTAAGCTATCCTTAAAATGAAAAAGTAGGTGCTGTGGTAGGTGTCTGCTGAGAAGTGCAACCCTGGAGACTAGCTCCTATGCGTACGTGGAAGATAAGGCACGCACAGGTACACATCTGCAAAATACGGCATACGCAAAGCCAAGTTCCATTTTAAACATGAGGAAATAGCCAGCGCTGAGATGAAAAAACTGATCTTAAGGAATTACCTGATAATTGGAAATCTGCGGATGAATGCAGCAGCCTGCCAAAACGTACCTCCCTAAAAAGCATTCAGACAGGAGCCTGTGTCCAGTGGCATCTACACCTCAGCGAGTCAGCACGTGAGGCAATCTAATCCTGTAGAATGGTAAAAATACAGCATGCCCGAGTCTCATGCTTTGTTTTAGCTAGCTCACTCTAAAATGGTTTTAACTTTGATGTTGGAGGAGTAATGAGAAACACCCTGAACTCTTCTGTTTAAGCTTAGCAGTGTTAATGTGTGTTTTCTTGGTACCTCTAAGATGCTTTTGCTAGCATACGTAAATAACAAGATTTATTTTTTTTCCCCCCCAACCACAGGTTTTGTGGTCTTCGCAACTCTTGTTGTCATTGTGTCTTTAATTCTAATATTTGTGGTGGGACCTCGCCATGGACAGACCAACATTCTCGTGTACATAACAATTTGCTCTGTAATTGGAGCATTATCGGTCTCCTGTGTAAAAGGTTTGGGCATCGCTATAAAGGAACTTTTTGCAGGAAAACCAGTGCTGAAACATCCCTTGTCTTGGATTCTGCTGCTAAGCCTTATTGTCTGTGTGAGCACGCAGATCAACTATTTAAACAGGGCTCTGGATATATTCAACACTTCGATAGTGACTCCAATATACTATGTAATCTTTACGACATCCGTTTTAACTTGTTCTGCCATCCTTTTCAAGGAATGGCAACATATGGCAGCCGATGACATTATTGGCACCTTCAGTGGCTTCCTGACGATTATTGTGGGGATCTTTTTATTGCATGCCTTCAAAGATGTTAATTTCACCCTAGCAAATCTGCCCCTCTCTTTGCGGAAAGATGAGAGAGCAGCGAATGGCACTTTGCTGAGCACATACGACTGCTTTAATCATGACGAAGAGAGTTCTGCCTGTCTGGGTGAAATACAATCCACTGAGAGCCTCTCAGCCAGGAGAAACGGAAGTCTGTCAGCCTTCTGAAAATATCTACGTGTTACTTAAGAAAAGACGATTCTGTAACTCTGGAATTTATTTTTTTTCTGCTGTGAAATGTCTGAGCTTGTCTGGAAACTCATGTACTTTTTAACAGTATGTGTAGACAATCGTTAATTTTTATGTTCAATTAGTTTGGATAAAGAACACTGAAGGGGTTTTTATTTGCCTTATTTTTACTTTAAAAAAATACTAAAATGACCTCAGACCACAGTTGGTTTTGTTGCTTAAGTTATGTGTAAATACTTTCATTTCATTCTTCTGGTTTAAGATGTATTGCACTAATGACAATTTTATCAAAAATAAATCGCTTTATTTCTGCATTGGTGGTAAAAAGATTGCAGTGAACCTGGATCCTTTGTACTTGTGCCCTGGCTGAACGGAGTGACCGTAAATGGCAGGAGCTGCAGTAAGTGCGTGCTCTTGTCCCAGTTTGGAAAAGAGAAAAGGGAAAGCTACAACCAAGGCAGGCTAAAGCTGCTGCTCAACTACAGCTGTATGTTAAACTTCAACCTCTGCAGGATTTACATCAAAAAAACCCCCAACCGTACCAAATCAGAGTAACTGGCTGGCAGCAACAAAGCAGGAGCTTCTCTGCTTGGGTAGGTGAGACGGGAGTTCCTGCAGTGCCAGTTTATGCAGGAGGAAGAATTTGAGTTGTTAACAGCAGCAAAAAAGCTGTTCCCTCTTTTGTAAGAGAGGCCGGGTCCGGTCTGTTTGCTGCCCTGCCCTGGCTCTGTAGCTGCTCCCTGCTTTTCCGGGTACAGCCTGAACACACAGAATTGCAGTTTTGTTTGCGGGAACATGGTTACTGGCTGTGACACTAAGCTTTTAAAAAATGGCCAAAAAATTAGAACATAACATTGTTGCTTAAAAAAGGGGTGAGGGAGGGGAGTGGTAATTTAAGTTTGCAAAAGCAGAAAATAAAAGTTAGCGATACAATTTTTATAAGACCATTTCTACCATAGCTGTGAAAGTTAGATATTATTTGGGACAGATAGTTACTGCTGTAAGTTGTCAGTTTTAGTGCTTACTGTTCAAGAGTCTAATTTAAGATTACTACGAGGGCAAAACAGTTCGCACCAGTGTAACTAACTCTGCTGCCTTCCTTCAGCGTGTCACACGTGCAGGAGGGGCCAAGATGTCAAGCCGCAAAACGGTTCTTTAAATTCTGGTTGAAGAATGGGATTTGAACTTCTACCTGATTTTAAGGGACATCATGTCAGCAGCGCTCAGTCACGGAAACGTGTCCTCTAATGCTTGCACAACAAAGAGGACTGTCACGGGGAGCAGCGGGGAAGTCGTCAAACTGCCGAGGAGTCACTGAACGCCGGGTTGTCACTTGTGGTACCAAAGCACCAGCCTATCCAAAGAGCAGGTTACAATTTCACATGGTGGAGTCTGTTACTTGATGTTGTGATAGGCACTTTGGCCTCCAGGCGCACCGGGTTTTGATGATAAATAATTAAAAATGAAAACGTTAGGCCTTTTGTGCACCTTGCTGCTTTTTTCCTTAGAGGTAGGAGAAGCAGTTATACCAGGTGAAGAGGTTTTAGCTCCCATCAAGTCTAATAATCCTGTTGAAAAAACACTAACCTACCTTTGAAAAATGTGAAGCAAACATCTCATAGGCCTAATGTCTGAATTCTCTTAAACTCATGCTAAAGGGAAAAAAGTGCATAATGCATATTAATGCTAATAGTTTTAAGATGTTAGAGATGACTCTGTTTGCTGATGTCAGCTAACTAGTAAGAATTAGAACTTACTTTACTCACACCATGATTAGTTATTTTTAAATGGTTCTTAAACAAAAAAAAAAATCGGTCTTTATTAATTAGCCATTTCTCCACCATAGTGCCAAGGCAAAGCCTCAGGTGTGAGACTTACCCCTAAACCAATGATTATCTCAAATTACGAAGGTTGTTAATTTCCTTAATTGAAGCCTGAAGCACAGGGAATACCATTTGGTTGACTAGAAATCTTTGCACAGTGCTGTGAAGGACAGAAAAGAAACATTTCTTAAAGAAAACTGTCTGTTAAGCATCTTGTAAAAGAAGTCCTGGAACAAGCTGGTGTAACAAAGCACAAGTGTTGCCTGCTGCTGTCTCCCACACAGCGGGCAGCCTCCTGCGCGCTCTCGCCACAACAGGGAGCGCTCCAGACTGGCAGCTCTCGAGCACAGGCATCCTGGGAAAAGCTGTGGTGGTGGAAATCTGCTTATAGATTGGCTGGCAAATCTCTATCCTCTGTTTTGCCATGGAATTTCACAGTTAATTTCTTTTCTTTCCTCAAAATCCAGTTCCCAGCCACCCCAGTACCTACACGTTTCTCGTCTCCTGCATATCTCCTCCGTCAGACGCTTGTTTCTACCCGTTACTGGACGCGATTCTGTTGCTGTGAAACATCTGAAAGGAGCCGAGCAGGAGAAAAGATGGGCTGTAACCTTGAACCAGCAAGAGGGAAGGGAGAAAAACAGGTTCTCAAAGGGATGCGTTCTTGGTGTCACAGTGGGTGTTAGAAACAGTAACCAAATAACAACTCCAGAAATCCATATCCTGGGTAAAACATGTAATTATCTGTCTGGGTCTCCTCCAGACGTCTTAACTCACGTTTGTTTTGGGTTGATCCTAATTGCCAACTGAAAATCTCCGTTAGGATCCTGCAGTAAGCGTGCAGGAGTTACTACTTCTGGCTGAACAGGCTGCTTTAAAATTCAAGTTTTACAGCTGCAGAGTTTTACAAACAATTTTACTGATGCCGTGTTTGCAGAATACAGTTAGTGTAATTAAACAAATACTTTCCATAAGTAAATCATGATTAACATCGTTAGAGCTTGTGTACTGGGACAGATTACACCTGATCACCGTAGTCAAGATTCTTGTAAACAAGAATTCCTTATCGCTTGTAAACGTGTTTTGGTACACAGGTACGTATCGCCAACCAAAATATAAATTGTGTTAGAAGCTCTCATTAGGAAAAAGTAAACAGTCCCCATTCTAATCAATCAAACTACTGCCTTTTAAAAACGTCAGAATACTGTCAGACACCTCCTTGTTAAATAACTTCGAAACAATCAACCTTAATTAGCCTTCATTTCCATAATGACTGATCCGGAAGAATAGTTTTGCAAAGAGGAAAAACAATCAACTGACGAGGAAAAATTATTCACAAAGCACCAGCAGAGTTTGTTGGTTGGGTTTTTGTTTTTTGTGTTTTTTTTTTTTTTTTAATAAAGGCTAATTAAGCAATTAATGCTCTAATACAAACAATTTGGAATTCATTTCTAAAAATTTTTTTCTACAGAACCCAGTTTCCTACCCTCCACAGCTATTACTGTGATAGCTTCAGGGGGGAAATCACGCCAGTCCAGTCTGAAACGGCCACCTCCGTACAGGAATGCAAAGAGATTTCCAAAATCTTTTACAGTCACAGGTTTTTAATCAAAGTGTATAAAATTTTAGTCTAGAAAAATAAGTATAGATTGTATACAGTTACTGTGCTTGGGAGACCGAAGAGGACAGCGCACCACCGGAATGGCACAGGCATACTGAAAAACGCAGACGAGAGTACTCCTTAAAACTGTCGGTGGGGTTTCTGGTTGGTTTTTTGTTTTGTTGTTTTGGTTTTTTTTTCCTTTCTCATACTTTTAGCCTAAATAGGTGCAAAAAGTATCGTTAGGTGGGAAGCCTAGTTGCTGGCAAGGGACTGATGAATAGGCGGCTGGAAGCAGCGCACGTGTTCCACGGGTGTGCTCTCGCCATCGCCGGACTTCAAATACTTGTCCAAAATAGCAATTATTTCATCATTCAGAATCTGGAACTTGCGAATTCTCTCAACCATTTTCTTCAAAGGCTGTAAACGTCAAAAAAAAAAAAAAACCAGACACACGGGACTTAGCTTTGGAGATAAAAAGCCTTAGACACAGAAGCAGCAAATGCTGTGACCTCGCCTCTCCCAGCAACGTTACGAATGTTTCCCTTACACGGCTGAAAACCCAAGGTGCATTTTTGCATTTTCGTTTTCGACACTGCTGCTTTTTGTACAAAAAAGGGCAATTTACAGCAGCCTTGTCATAATCTGAATGCACGTACGAGAGATGGAAAGCTTTAAGAAAATCCCACATGGTCAGGAAATCGGAATTCTCACTGACCAGTCTTCAAACTCCAGTATTAATGCCTTGATCTTTTGTTCCTAAGAACCCTGGTGCCCTCATTTTCAGCATTTCAGCCTAAAAAGTGATTGCTACATCTATACTGCACCCGAGTACAAGCAGCTCTGATTTACTGTCGTCTTTATTACTACACTGAAGGCAGAACAGATGTTTTCAACTCACCACATTCTTTATGACCTCGTCTTTGCCATCGTGCTTTTGGACCTTCAAGAGGTGGTAGCAGAAATCCAAGACATCAAAGCGACGCTGCTGTCCCAAAAGCACGATGATCATACAGCCAGCCCAGTGCAAGCCGTCTCCAAAGCACTGCCTGAAACAGGGAACACACTGCATAAGGCACGTTTCACCTACACCTTCAGAAATATAACCACAATAAATGCTCGTGAATCAGCCATTATACTAAACTACGCATACAGCACTCTAGCGTACGTAAGACATTAAGCTAGGAAATACTGCAAGATCTCTAGTAAATTAAGTTCTCTTTTCAGAGATGCAAGTGGGTGCTTAACAAAAAAACAGAAGCCCCCTCCGAATTTTACACAGGGCAGAATACCTCCAGAAACATTTAATCCCTGTTAGACTCCAGTGGCATTACATGTCATTTCCAAAGGAAACAATAAAGTGGGAATTCAACATCACTCCGCTCCTTTGGGCTGCGGGCAAGCAAGGAAGCAAACATCCTACGTCCGATGCTGTTGCCTCCACCATTGCTCACTGAAAAGCACGTTACAGCTCAACGGTTTTTCAAAATAAGGATATTATCAAAATTAACACAACCAAGAACTAGAGTTTCTGGTTAACTCCTGTTAATCATGTTAACTTCCAAGTGCTCATTTTTGCTCCTAATTCAGAGAAGGATATACTTGTTAGAAATACATCCACCGACGTTCAGCTATTTTATTTAAGTTCAGTGCCCGCAGGGGTCTGACGGCTATTGAAGGAGGCATGCTAGGGCCTGCAAGTCATGAGATCATCCATTATACGCTAGCAATACTTAAAATAGAGGGTTATTTTTGTTAAAGATACAATAATATCTGTGTTCGGGGATGATGAGCCCCTCCCAGCGATCGCAGCCCTTTCCCTTGTTTTCGCTCTAAGCTCTTGCAGACGGGCAAACAAATGCCTCCATTCTAGGGCCCCCCACCCCAGTGACAGGGAGGACAAGCAATGTCCTGTTGCCGGCAGGAGTATGGCGGGCAGCTGGCAGTACGTACTCCACCGTGAACTCGTGCGTTCCCACGGGGATGCAGTAGACGAACTGCATGGCGCTCCAGAGGCGGTGGAATTCCACGCACTCATCCACGTGCATCACCCCGTTGCTGGGCAGGGGCCCACGCCAGATGGGGTCGTCCAGGAAGGAGCGGATCCTCGTCAGGATAACCTCAAACATGGAGAGGCCGCAGCAGAGGCGTTCTTTGGTCAGCAAGTCCCCTTCCCTTGCGATTGCTATTTGCTAAGGCGGGGAGAAAGAAAGTGCAAAATCCTGGTAAAAGCCACTTGACTATGAGAACTTATCTAAAAAGAAATACAATAACACGTTTTTCAGTTTCACTCGGTTTCTTCTAGGAGAAATATCTCCTGAGTTTAAGTGAGGTCAAAGGCCACTAACCTGGGGTTCAGTTCAGTGGGAAAAAACATTCAGAGAAAATCCTGAAAGCCTTTTCAAGCAGACAGGCCTGAAAGCAAGTAACGCTAACTGCGGCAATTCTAATCCTGGACTAGTCCCAGGAAAGTTTAAAGAATTCTTTGCCTGGACGGGGGCAGAAAGCAAAACCAAAGAGTTCAGCGCTCGGCTGCCAGTACAGGCTGTAGCTCCTGCCTGCGCTCTCCTGCGTATGGCCCTCAGCTGCGGCTCTTAGAGATGGGAAAGCTCCACGAACAGGCTCAGGCAAAACCCAGAGATGGCAATGCCCGTCGGGGCTTGTCCCAGCTTGTGCCATCACAAGGAGAGCCCTCTCCTACAGCACAACAGGCACCTACCGAGCTGCAGCACGTATGACAGTGAAAGCAGCCTGCGGTCTGCTCCAGAGCACCGCAATCTTAGTTTCTACTATTCGCGCCTCGATCACTTGTAAATTGCCACGGTTAGTGGGGAATTAATGTACCCCTCACACTGAGAGAAAAGGAAAATAGTGCTGAAGCTGTAAAGGCAGTTCAAGAACGTTCTCATTGATCACCATGTTTTCAGGGAAGCTCAACTCAGCTCATTTTCCAAGAGTTTCTACTCATCTGGCTGAGAGAGGAGCAGTTTGTTTTAAAATAGATACAGATATACACACGCACAAGAAAACGGATTGCTTTTGGTTGAATTTGCACTAGGACCTTCTAGGCTGGCCTTTATACCGAGAGGGTATCACATAGCAACATACATACAAATTAGCATTTTCCCTAAAACATGTCTGTTCCACCCCAGTCTCAAATGTTTTAAACTTCTGAGCTTTAACAGCTTTACCAAATCCATGGATCTGAAAAAAAAATATCCTACTGTGTGAAGGAAATAGGAAAATATCTTATTGCTGAATGTGCAGGTTGAAGTTGTGACACAGCTGTCAGCACATGTGAAAGGACAGGCTTCCCAGTGCTCAGGAATTTCTGATACAAATGAGAACGATTAATTACCTGGGGCGTTCCCAGTCTTTCAATGAGAGGAACCAAATGTAGCGGAGCATATTTTGATTCTAGTCTCTTCATTTTAGCATCGAGTCTTTCACCCTCTGAAAGAAAAAAAAATAGAGCACTGATTCATTTAAATGGTAGCTGACTTAATTTTATAAATTGAAATTAAGAAAGAAAATTCTTATTTTTGCACAACCTTTATTCGGTGCAGTAGAAAACTGGGTAAGTTATTTTCATGGGTCTAAACAGCTGGTTAATCTTCAATGTGCTTTTAGAAAAATATATATTTAAAAATGTTGCATTGTATGTGCAAACAGAAAGAAACTAAGGATTTGTAGTAGAATACATTTCATTAACTAAATTGAATATCGAATATAAGGCTCTATTACGCTGCTGCTGCTAACATTCGACTCCCACTTGACCTAAGCCAAACGAATTGTCCTCATCATACATAAAATGCTTGACTCTAGAAGGTGGGGTAAAATGAGGGTGAAATTCTGTGTATAACAAGGCTTTAAAAAGCAGTTGACACCCCCTCGTCACGGGAATGTAGGAAATGTTCTCCATCAAACAGGAAAATACTGTTTACAATGGTCTGGTTAGTTTTACGCAGAGATGCAAGTAGCTCCAGTAAGTCTGGAAATATTCTCAAAGGTTTTTAGCTGATGGATTTCTCCGAGCAGAACAAATCAGCCACTCTGTCAGCAAGAAATGGAAAGGAAAGGAGGCAGAGGAGCAATACAGAAAGAAGCGAAGCGTGAAAAAAAAAAAAAGCTGACTTTCTGACGATGAAGGATGAAGAAAGCAGCTACGAGAGGAAGCAATCTTGCAAACATTCACCACTGCATGCCCAGTTTAGTAAAAAGGCACGTGAAAAGTCTACTAGGACCAGGGACCACTTGTATTTACTTACTTTGCTGACCGATTTCCTATACCCTGCATGATCAAGCCTACCCCATTTAACTGACAATCATATAAGCTAAACAGCACCTTCGGAAAAGCCTCTCACCACATGCATATAGAGGGATAATACTGCCCTGGGTATCCATCCCACTTCTCCGTCACGGTATTCCTCCTCTTCCTCTTGTAATTTGCACTGAGCCTCACCAAGAAGCACATTATTTTTCAGCCAGGCAAACAGGCCCGAGTCTGTTACTTCTGTCCCATAATTAACAGCAGTGTTGTAAAGGATGACTGGGAACAGTCACCAAAACGGCAGCAGCAGGCAAGACAAGTGGAAAGCATTAACCAAGGAAGGTGTTTTCACTTAGCCAATACCTTTGACGTGAACTCTGGGCAGGATATTTTGGAACGGTGCCGCATGCAACAGGTCACACACCTCCTCTAGGGACTGGAACGAGAAGGAAACGAGATGCATTTAGGACCGAAGAATCCCCAAACCGCACCAGATCCCCAAAACGGGCTTCCAAAAGCACGCCCTCGCAGAAACACCAGAGGGCAGCCAAGCCTCCGCCACCGGAGCCGCTCCAAGCTTTCGCTCTCCTCATGGGATCGCCCCCAAAGACGATTTGATTTCACCAGGTTACCTTAGCTTCCCAAATAAACCCCAGCAGCTCTCCTCCCACCCTCAGCTGGCAGTTTGTAAAGGACAGGGTATTTATTAAAAAGACTAATGCAGAATGAATAATTTCAGTGTGAAAGCGGCAGACGGTTCCCGCGCAGACAAACAAGAGGGGTGAGGATGATGATTCACTGCTTGGTTATTTTTACCAACGCTATTCCCACAACCCATTACCGTGGTGGGAGCATCTCCCCGCCAGGCGGGCTGAGACATACGACAGCAACAGTGAACCACCTCTCGGGAAGTATTTTACATCTTTAGGGACAACGGGAGGAGACAGATGTCTCCTGTTTCTTGGCTGCCATATGTGCAGAGAAAATGCAGAGATGACCAGAAGCAGACGCATGACTTTGCTATGCCCCTCTCCTCATTTCTAGAGCAGAGGCCCTGCTCATTTATGCTCACCACTAGTACTAGGAGAGATGTGCACAGCCATACCCTCAGCAAGGCCAGGGCACCAGAGCTCACATGCCTTTCCTAGGTCTAATTCCTTGATGGCAACACCATGAAAATGCATGTGGTAGGCAGTCAAGACTAACGAGACCCACCCACTAGCAGAGACACACTACAGACCTACATTTTGCACTGGGGTAAAGTCCAGGTAAGTTGTGATGATGACCACAATAGAAAAATACTGAAACACGTGACAGGACACCGGGGCACCACCAAGGGCAAAAACAAGAGGAGGGGCAGCAAGCAGGGGTGCATTACTAGAAAGTGTCACCCAAGTGGCATCCCAAAGATGGTACCTCTAGTGCTGGTGTCACTTTGGTACACTCCCAAGCAATCCTCCGGAAGCAGTGAGGACCCTTCACCTGTCTGGCCTTTCACCACGTCCCCTGTTAGCCTCTGGGGAGACCTTATAGCAGCCCTCCACTACCTAAAGGGGGCCTATAGGAGAGATGGGGAGGGACTCTTTATCAGGGAGTGCAGAAACAGGACGAGGGGTAACAGTTTTAAACTGAAAGAGGGGAGATTTAGGTTAGATATTAGGAAGAAATTCTTTACTGTGAGGGTGGTGAGGCACTGGAACAGGTTGCCCAGAGAAGCTGTGGATGCCCCATCCCTGGAAGTGTTCAAGGCCAGGCTGGATGAGGCTTTGAGCAGCCTGGTCTAGTGGGAGGTGTCCCTGCCCATGGCAGGGGGGTGGAACTGGATGACCTTTAAGGTCCCTTCCAACCCAAACCATTCTATGATTCTATGATTCTAATACAAGGCAATCCAGTTTTTCATTTTGTTTCAGCTATCCCATTACTGGATAACGGGTTCACTGCTTGTCACCCACCCCTCCAATTACTCTCCACCACAAGGGAGAGTTCAAACCCCATGAACAGGATGCTGAGGAACAGCATGTCTCCATCACCTTATCTAACATCAACACCTTTAATACACCCTGGAGGAGGATTCTTACGTGAGGATTTATTTTTGTGCAGCAGCAGGCCCCCAGCCAGCTTGCTGAGGAAATGACGTGGCTGGTTCGCAGTCAGCAAAGATCTCTACGTGATGGGCAGCCCAGCCTCAGCGTGGGCAGAGCGACCTGTACTCACAGGCAGGGGATAGACTCCCCACCCAGCTCTTGAAGGCACAACGCAGGTAAAGAAAGGGAAGACTGCACACTTGTTGCTTTTCTGGTCCATAAGCAATGCCCACCTTTCCCTCTGTAAGCACCCGAAAGCATGAAGACAAAGAAATTATACGTGTGGCCATTCTGTTTGAGCAGCAGATAGTAATAATGTGGAAGAAGAGTGGGAAAAGCCCATGCTGTCAGCAGCAGGCAGCTTTGCATGCCGTAAGGTAGAGGCTAAGCATATAGGATGCAGCTGAAAGACCAGACATGTTTCACAGCTCCATTCAAGCTAAGACAGACGAATGTGTGGCAGAGTGAATGCCACTGTCAGCCATCCAAGCAGCAAGAAGGATGTCCAAGAAGTCCATGTTAACTTTGCAGTGTCTCAGATGACACCAGGAATGACAAGCAGGAAAGGAAAATAACAGTACCAGATGCACAACTCATTGACATAAAGAGAGTAGCCACTCTGTGACAGACTGCAGGAATAATGTCTTTGATCGTAATTTATGATCAAGGTCATAATATTTGATCCCCAGGTACTGCACACAAGGCAAAGTCAGGCACCCCTGCTATCTCGCAGACACGAGGAGTCTTGCCCCTGCAAGACTGTAAGAGATCAGAGCAGGGAACTGTTTCTATCCATCTGCCCATCAGCAATAGCAAACTCGCAGATTTCAACCTCGTTATTTGTGACGTCAGTAACAAAAATTGGAGAGTACATTTTGAGAGACAGATGGATTTTAAACTAGCACAGCAGGCACCTACCAGACTCTGTTCAATGAGGAGGCAAAACAGGACGGCATTTCCCACTTCCCGCAAATTCTGGAAGCAGACAGTCTTCAGTTCTGCATATTCAACGATGTCCTTCAACTGATGGTGAAAAAACTCCAAGATCCCTGAAATCAAAAGAGAAGCAAAAAAAATTAAATCTCGGGAGCCAGAACAAAATTTAGCGATGGTCACACAGGCACACTTACTACCTTGGGAAAACAGACAAAGGATTCCGGTCATGTGGATAAGTCATACAGATGAGGACTAATTTTTCTTTCTGCCTCAAAAGCACACCAATTTTCTAACCAATTTGCCTATTCAAAGGTTGCACTGAACGTGCACTGTATCAGAGCACAACTAATGAAGGGTGCAGGTTTGGAATTCTCTCTCCACGTATCAGCACACAAGACTTTTTATCTCCAGACATGCAGTCTAGAGAACCTGAAAGGAGCATACATTAAAAAAATCAGAGGTTATGAAGCATTAAGCCAGTGGTGTGCTGACCTTCTTAACTGGATAAATCATGCACAATGGAGTGCCTAGCTTTTCCCTCCTGGGAAAGGGAGCCAGTGTTGAGAGGTAAGAAAATAATTTCCAGGAGCAGGAAGACAGACTTGGGCTCTCATCTGCTATTAGTCCTGTTCCAGCTGCTGTCCCCCAACCTGCTGCACCACCCAACGCATTTGATTTGCAGCTGTTATTTTCCAGGATGACAGAGCCAGCAAGGAGCAGAGTGCTAAAGATACAGGTAACAGGGGTGGTGTCAGACCATGACTCTGACAGTGCCACAGACAGCCAGAGGTGATCTGCAACCTCACATAACAATTAAATACAGAAATCACAAGTCATGCTCTGCTGGCAAGGGTACATCGGATCCTGCTGACAAGCACAGTCAGAAGACTGTTTCCGTTAAAGTTTTGCCAAAAACTGTTAAAAAAAACCGCTAAAATGATGATTTTTCAAACCACGTAATTTACATAAACATATGTCTTTTCCACCAAACCTCTCCCAAACAACAGTGATGTGTAACGTGCTGGTGGGTTTCCAGCTCCTTCCTCCCCTAGCCCCAAAAAGGTTGCGCAGTCCCTTGGTTAGAGACAAGCCCAGGAAACCCCAGGCTCAGCAGTTTCTGCAGGGACCCGAGCTGGTCAGCACTGCAGAGGTTAAAGCAACGTGAAGGACAAGCGAGGAAGGATAGAGAAATGCAGCAGGTCAGACAGCTCTCTGGCTTTTTTACAAGGTAATTTTTATCAGCATTTTTTTCCATCCGTCTGCACAAGCCTGGCTCTTTTAAAAAGCCACCAAAACCCTCGACTGATGACAGAAGAAAATACATCCTGAAAAGCTTTCAAATTGCATGCTAGGTATAGCAGTTAATTTCCATTACAATGAATTAAGTCAGACAGTTAAATCTCCACTCAATCACATCTAAAGCAATTAAGAGGAGACAAGGAAAGGGAGCACAGATGCGCCCCCACCACCTTCTCATGTGTTCCTTGGGCACAGCTGACCAACACTTCCCATGCAGATTAGACTTCGTTATTTACCCAGCAAGGCAATGGCCGAGAGCGGAGTATGGAAACATAGAATAGAGCCTGGAGCATATCTATGCCAAGGAAATCCCTCAAATTCAGCCGAATAACTTGAAAACATACCAGCGAAGGAAGGGCGGTACAGCTAACCCACACAATTCTACAGAAACCCTCACGTCATTAAAATTAGTAACACGAACCATCAATAAAGTGCATGGTGAGGGGACGCAGGGCTGGCTCTGTTACATCTCAAAGAACTGTTTGTCAATAGAAAATTTGCAGTAAATGAGTAGTGTTCCCACACACATTCAGTGGAGATAAATTTCAGACCTAACTTGAGTAGTTCAGTGACTCAATAGAAAGGCAGAACTGAAAAACTAATGGAGATAGGTCAGATGTAATGAGTGCTTGCTGAGCTTGATTTATTCGAAGGAAAAAGCATTTAAATCTAACTAAAAAGCAAAGAAGTCATGCCAGAGCATCACCAACTCCCCCCTTCCCATAACACGGGGACAACACAATGAAAAAGCTGTGCAAAAGACTGTCCGTGTCCATTCAGTGCTGTGGTATAAAGGCCAGCTGCAGTTCCCAGGTGGTCGAGCAGCAGCGAGCACTTGTGTTTGCTGTTTAAACACGCCTGCCCACCGTGGCAATGAGATGCTGCAGCGCTGAATACTGGGATTCCTGTTTTAAAGATGAGACTGAAGGTACGTTGGTATGGCAGAAAATTTTTCACATAGAATTTTTGATGCTAGATGCAGAGTGAGGGAAGTGAAGCAAGCTTTACCACAAGTCCACAGCATGTTTTCATTACGCGCTCTAGTATTTCCTTTGTTTTTCTCTGTCGATGGAAGGGCTTCTACACCTAGCAAGAAAGATCTTCTGAGGATCAGCTGCTAGAAGCCAAGACAAATATTTTTCTCATACCAAGACTGGATGCCTTTCTAGAAGCAAAAGTCCATGGCGTTATCCTGGACTTAGGTCTGTGCCATAGAGGAAATCAAACTAGAATATCTACCAGTGCTGTTGGTCTTAGCATCCATGGCATGTACAGAGATTGATGGTGAACTGCCAAAAGGGCTGGAAGACACCCTGAAACCCAGTGGGTAACAGTAGACTTCCCATAGTTACCATGGCGAGAAAGCACTATCTGAGCAAGTAAGATACTGGCTACAAGAACAGACACGGGGATGTTTTCCCTTTATCTTGTGTGGCGAGTCAGGAGCAATTTGGTGAGAAATAGAATCATAGAATCATTTAGGTTGGAAAAGGCCCTTGGGATCGAGTCCAACCATCAACTCCACTCTACAAAGTTCTCCCTTACACCACATCTAAACGAGTCTTAACACATCTAGGGATGGTGACTCCACCACCTCCCTGGGCAGCCTATTCCAGTGTCTGACCGCTCTTTCTGTGAAAAATTTTTTCCTAATATCTAGCCTAAATCTACCCTGCTGCAGCTTGAACCCATTCCCTCCTGTTCTATCACTAATTACCTGTGAGAAGAGACCAGCACCAACCTCTCTACAATGTCAAGTAATTGTAGAGAGCGATGAAGTCTCCCCTCAGCCTCCTCTTCCTCAAACTAAACGGTCCCAGCTCCTTCAATCGCTCCTCATGAGATTTATTCTCCAGGCCCTTCACCAGCTTCGTTGCCCTCCTCTGCACTCGCTCCAGCACCTCGATATCTCTCTCATATTGAGGTGCCCAGAACTGGACACAATACTCAAGGTGTGGCCTCACCAGTGCTGAGTACAGGGGGACAATCACCTCCCTCCTTCTGCTGGTCACACTATTTCTAATACAAGCCAGGATGCCATTGGCCCTCTTGGCCACCTGGGCACACTGCTGGCTCATGTTCAGCTGCTTGTCAATCAGAACCCCCAGGTCCTTTTCTGCCAGGCAGCTCTCCAGCCACACCGCCCCAAGCCTGTAGCGATGCATGGGGTTGTTGTGGCCCAAGTGCAGGACCCGGCACTTGCCCTTGTTGAAGCACATTCCATTAGCATTGGCCCATCGGTCCAATCTATCCAAGTCTCTCTGTAGAGCCTCCCTATCCTCATGCAGATCAACACCCCCGCTTAGCTTCGTGTCATCTGCAAACTTGCTGGTGATACACTCTATGTTCTTATCAAGGTCATCAATAAAGACCTTAAACAGAAATGGTCCCAACACCGAGCCCTGAGGGACACCACTTGTGACCGGCCACCAGCTGGATTTAACTCCATTGACCACCACTCTTTGGGACCACCCATCCAGCCAGTGCTTGATCCAGCAGGTCGTATGCTCATCCAGGCCATGAGCTGCCAGTTTTTCCGTGAGAATTCTATGGGGGACAGTGTCAAATGCTTTTCGAAAGTCTAGGTAGACAATGTCCACAGCCTTTCCCTCATCCAATAATCAGGTCATCTTGTCATAGAAGGAGATCAGGTTCGTCAGGCAGGACCTGCCTTTCATAAACCCATGCTGACTAGGCCTGATCCCCTGCTTGTCCATTATATGACTTGTAATGGCACTCAAGATCATCTGCTCCATGACCTTCCCTGGTACCAAGGTCAGACTGACAGGCCTATAGTTTCCTGGATCCTCCTTTCTGCCTTTTTTGTAGATGGGTGCTACATTTGTTACCCTCCAGTCCATTGGGACCTCCCCAGTTAGCCATAACTTCAGGTAGATAATGGAAAGTGGCTTGGCGAGCACGTCTGCCAACTCTTTCAGCACTCTTGGATGTAACCCATCCGGTCCCATAGCTTTGTGCGCAGCCAAGCAGTGTAGCAGGTCACTGATCACTTCCTCTTTAATTGTGATGACCTCATTCAGCTTCCCCTCCCTGTCTCTCCTAGCTCATGAGGCTGGGTGCCCAGGGAACAGCTAGTTCCACTGCTGAAGACTGAAGCAAAGTAGGCATTAAGCACCTCAGCCTTTTCCTCATCCTTTGTGACTATGTTTCCCTCTGCATCCAATAAGGGAGGGAGATTTTCCCTAATCCTCCTTTTGTTGTTAATGAATTTATAGAAACATTTTTTGTTATCCTTAACAGCTGTAGCTAGGTTGAGCTCTAGCTGCGCTTTGGCTCTCCTAATTTTCTCCCTGTATAAAAGCTGAGCAGAGCAGCAAGGACGACGATTCTGCTGTCACAACATGGAAACAACTATTGGTCATGATGGAGGTGGAAGGGTGGGGGCATGTCACACTCACTCAGTCCCCCACCCAGACCGTGGATTTTGTGGAGAGTTTCAGAAAAGAGACTGATGTCCAGAAAAACAAGGAGAAAGTTTTACCAGTGTTATATGGGCAGCTCTGCAGTGAAATTCTGAGAATAACTCAAGTCGCCTACAGCAAATATAAAGGAGCAGGATGGCACAGAAGAGAAACCAGGAGCAGCAGAGAGGACTGTGACTGGCAACAAGGAACGCTATTACCTAAACCCATACAGAAGGTGCGACTGAAACCAAAGCAAGTCAGTAAGCGCACCCAAAAGCGGCAGGATAGAAGTCAAAGAGGCTTGATGTTCATACCATAAATACTACATGTTGTCTTTTATAGTCACTCCAGGTGACGGAGTTCCTATCAAAGTCCTTAATAATGATCCTTCTTTCTTCACCGAAAGCCCCAGTCTCCATATACAGACATATAAACACACACACCCACACATATACATTCATGAACAAATTGTGTCATTATTTTGAAAATCTGACACCCGGTATTTCGCATGCAGTTGTTCCAAATGCTGCTATCAACGGTGCACTGCGTCCTCTTAGATGAAGGGCCTGATTTACTGGCAAAACAGACAAAGTTGTCAGAGCTACATAGGCTATTTTTGACGGAACAGAACTGACACTGAAAGCATGATCTGTTCCTCAGTGGAGTCCTGTGGCAGAAATACCTCACCATGTTTTCATCAACGTTTGAGCAAAGGCATTCCCAATTACACCTCCTTATACTGTACAGTACACAGAACTGTATTTTTATGAAAGACTACATGTGCATACTGAAGCCCTGGAAAAAGAACAAGTGTCTTAGGAAAGTTAATTTCACTTAACTGCATGCAACCTTCCTCTTTCCCCTGATTTTATTTGTTGGTGCAATTTGTAAATTACCGAATTAGTTATATATACATAGCATTTTGCAAGGCAAATGAGTCAAGGCTTTTTGGTCCTTCTCTCCAAGAAACCAAATTTAATTAAACCCCTCTATTACTGCAGATGGGATGACATTAGGTGTCATAATAATTGATCTTATAATCCTCGTTTCTGATTTACACAGATCTCAACAGAAGTAAAGGCTATTGATATAAAATAGATCCAGTAAAGTATAGAAGATTACTTAGTAAAGGATTAGGTTCCATCTCTGCTTCCAAAATTCTATCTCAACAGACTTAAACAGCAGATGCCAAGTTTCAGCTGTGCGGTCTGTACACTAATTAATTTAGGAAGTCAGAACAAATCAACACATGCAACGCAAAGCTGGTTGGATTTCTTCACTTTGGTTACCTTTCGTTTTCTATAAAACAATCTCAGTTCACACCTACAGACTCAAATCAAACATGTTCCGGAGCTTGTAACAATTCTGGCACGTAAAATATTAGGACAAAAATTGGGTATTAATTCTAGAACTGAATTGCTGACTAACAACAGACTAAGTCTTGAATATAATTCTTGGTCTATTTGTGCTATGGGTTATTTTCTGCAGAGTACTCACTTGACTATTGTCAAGTAAAATCTGCTGATCTGCAACAGCAAAACTATTCCCAAGAAACTGGGTGCTATAATGACCTTTAGTTTATGTTCACTTTCACACAGACCTTCAAATGCTAGCTACAAATATGTTTTTGGCTCACAAGAGATGTCATTAACTCTGCATATCAGCATCACGTCATTTCTTTTAACAGAAATATTCGTAAGGGTTAAGCATATACGTGTATCTGGGAATTATGATCAAAGAGCCAGTGCACTTTATTTATATTGCTAGAAATAAATATTCTACTGTTCTGCATATCTAATCAGTCTTTACTGTCCTTTCACAGTCATATAGGTGATTTGGGTTGCTCCCAAATTCTTTCAAATAGTCTGTGATTCCCTCCCAAATCTTTCTCCAATGGACAGGTTCCAGAAAAACCTATGAATAAATACCCTTCATATTCTTCCCTACAAAGACTCAAGCCACCGCACTCCCACCAAGAAATTAACTTATTATCCTACTCATCCAAGTTTGATCAAAAACCTGGGATAACGGGAAGCATTACTAGCCCTTCTGCTATGCCCCAAGCGATGCTTCCCCAGCAGCCTCTAGCCACTCCTGGCCTCCACCACGCTCCCCAGCCCAGGCTACCTCCAGTTCCTATTAGATCCTGACCCGAAATACTCCAGAAAAAGGAGAGGTGAAAGACTGTTTTTTGTCAAGTTGCTGTGCTGAAGCAGCTCAGAAGGTATTGCCAGCAGCACAGTCATCCCAGGGAGAGACAAGAACACAGCAGCCAGCAGCAGGGGACACTGGGAGGCTCCCCCAAACTGCCATAGGAACACATGGGATTTCACGAGATCACCACCTGGTGTAATGAATGCTTTCCCCTGCACCAGCTTTGGGTGATTTGTTTCCTTGATTTTTTTATTTTTTTTTTTTTTAAGAAGAAACAGGGAAATGTTATACTTAGGAAAAAAAATACACAATTAGGTTACATTCTCACCGATTTTATATCTTGCTAAGCTCATCGCCTTTTTAAAAAAAAAGTTCTTTCGGGGAGGGGTGATATACCAGTGACAAAAATCTAAGCCTCATCTCACAGCAGAGCTGACAAATTACTTTCCTCATCGTGTCCAATGACATTTCAGAGTGACAGGACGTGAAATACTCATTTTTCAAAGGCAGGAATGCTGTATTCAAATAGTAGAAAAATGGCAGAAAAAAATGTTACCTCCAAGATGAAATTTCAACTTTAAACTCTTATAGGCCAATATTCCTTTAAGAGCTTTAGTGACTTTAAAAGGTCCCTTTAAAAATCCTTATGCTTAATGTATTTTTAGACAAATATTTTTATGACTACAAGATGAGCAAGTTCCCCACTACTTTAGACTGTTCCTATGGAAACAAACCCATTGGCGAACAGGACTCCCTAACAACTCTGATGACACTGTCTGTACCCTGTTCCTCTTAGCAGGAATAAATCACCGCTTAGAAATCCACAAGTCTAGAGGGCTGATTAGGTAGGGCTCAAGTAATTGCAATCCACAGAGTGCAAAGAAAGCTCTCCAAATGAAAAGTCTGAAGTGCATGAAATAGCTAGAGGCTTACTTACTGAGCACACTTAAATCACTTTGCACACAGAGAATGGACTCAGGAAATTAATTCTGAATTGATAAATGCATGTTATATCAAGACAGATGAGCGTCTACATTTTTAATTTGTAGATCAGAATCACAGTTTTGGTCTCTATGCGTAGGTAGTCCCAATTATAAATAAATGATTAAATGATTTGTTATGAAAGAATAGGAGCAGCATACAGACATGCTCCGTAACACTCAAGCTTACTACTACAACTACTAACTTCTGCAGAAAGCCTTCAGAGGCAGAGGAGGGAACAGACAACAGTTGGCGAGTATTAGCTTGCTTTTTCTGTGGGGAAGCAAGTAAACAAGGTGTGACAAAGACTGCTACAGAGGAGAATTTAGCACAGAAAGGAGAGGACAGGGATTCAAATCAAACACCAATCAATCAAATCAAACTGCCTGCCCTTCTACAATCTGGCAGTTCCTCTCAAGATGCCAGATGAGGGGTACAATCTACAGCACGTCCCCATCAGAGAACATTTTCCTTCTTCAGTCAGAGCTCCTCCAAGGGCAGACAGCTCCATGACGGAAAGGCATCAGAGAGCGCAACGTGATTCTTTAGTGATGTGAGAGGGGGGTGGAGGTGCCCTGAGCTTCCACACACATTTTCTGTCTAGTGTCTTTGAAAGGGACAAGGGTTATAAAGGTTGTCTCTGCCATTTCTTTGAAGAGACTCTCTGGGAAGTTATTAAGTGTCCACTGCTAGAAATAGTTCAGAACAGGAAAAATACACCTGTCAAGACAAAACCTGTTAGGAACAGGGGCAGTGAAGGAGCACAGAATCAGGCTGGATTTTGAGATCCAGTCCAAATCTAGTTGCGATGATCTTCCATCGTAACACCAAGAGTTACCCTGATCTCTTGGTACAGTAGGCATCTAAACATACGGGATTTCTTTTGAAAGAGTAAATATGAGGTCAAAGCAGTTTGTGATCTCTACAGAACAGGAAAGTGATGAAGAATTTTAAAGTGTTTTAATCAATCCTGTGAAGGCTACCGTTGCACAAGTAAAGTTTTGCCTTTCCTATAGGACAGATTGCCTTTTAACCTCAAGAGAAAGTTTCTGCCTAAGTCCCTGGGCATCCCCTGCCAAATACTTACTCCTTACGGGTGAGTGTTTCTGGCAAGAGACTATGAGCTTCCTAATGTCACCTGCAGCATCGCAGACCCTGGTGATGCATGATCTATATTTGAGAATACCTACTGCTTGTGCGGTCAGACCTTAATGAGTGGCTAAAAACCTCAGATAGATTATTTTTATACTGCTAACTATCATGATTCATCCATTTCTACGCTCTGGAGAGAAAAACAGGAAGGAAACACTTAGTAAGTCCTCGATTTCGTTTAACATTGGTAATGAGCGTCAAGCAAGCTGTGGGAAGCAGAAAAAAACCAACCTCATTCCAGTTGGAGTGGCATTTAATAAACCTAAGCGACTCTGGAAAAATAAAGATATACTCAGGAGGTGGGTGGCACATGGAAGGATTAGTTTGTGTTAATTAGAAATTGCGGAGGAGGAATATTTTGAAGGGGGGGGAGGAAAGCAGTTTCAGAATTTCAGTGAACAATGTGATAAACACTAATTAGCCAATTATTTCTCCATAGTGGCAAGCAGCTTTCAAAGTCATTTCTTCTTCTGCAACTGTCACACCTCCTGTTAAGTGGCTACGATGCACCCCACACAAGCCTCAAACTATTCTGGCAGGACCAGTTCGCCTCTCAGCAGTAGCAATCCTTTTATCTTATATTTGATAAGGGCAAAGGAAGAGGGAATAGAGGCTTTCCAGAGAATCGGGGTTATCTAAATTAGACATTTAAACAGAACAAGTGTGAGAGGCTAACTTGCAGAGGGAAAAGCTCAACATGTTTATGAGAAAGACTAAAAATAGAAACTATTGTGAACATCCCAGCTCAAGATTAGTTCTGTCATAAGGCTGTCATACATATGTCATATACAGACTGTCATCCTTTGATTTGCCCTAAGCATAGAAGTCTTAAAACTTTATTAAGTACTTTCAGAAAGCCCAGCATTCAATGATTCTTGTTATGGAAAAAAAACCAAAAAAGACTAAGTGCTGATTACTGGGAGAGAGAAGAGAAGGAGGGCAAGAGAAAGGTACCCATAATCCAGAAGACAGTGATTAGTATCATCTTATTAGGGCTACTATGGTAACACCAAACATGAACTAACCTGGAGAACCATACTCATGTCTTGGTAACCTACAGATCTTAGGCATCACTTCCATTAGGGTCTTGACGTACTGAAGAATCGTCCCTTGTAACTAAGAGAAAACAGACGTGTGTAAACATGTCAGTCTTATTTGAACTAAGAAGCTTCACAACAAATTGCATTCAAACTACACATGAATTGAACAAGCTCTAAAAATCTTGTATTAAATTCTGTCAGCCATCATCTTCAAAAAGGCATTTTTTTCAAATGAGTACAGTTGCACTTTCCTTCATATGGCATCAGCCACCTTTTGCTACAGGAAGAGTGGCACAACAGCTACGGCCAGGAAGGTAAAAAAGAGGAAATCACGCTCCTCTCTTGCAGACTGTCTCTTTTGTCTAACCAACTTATAGACTTTTGGTAAAAAAAGTTGCATTTGAATGCTTTCAAAAGCAACAACAAAAAAATCCTTAGCATTAGGTATGTCTGTAACAGCTCAAACTGGCTACTCCAGACATACCAGTTAAGACACATTCACAGCCTACAGTCCACACCAGTTAAGACAGTCCACACCAGCCTACAGTCTGCCTTCCTCCCACTAGAGACCTAACTCATACCTGTCTCCCTACATCTGGAGCATCTGCATCAGGCATCAGCAGGATACCTCCCCACAGGCCCTTAAAAAACACCTTAATAAAGGCATTTTAACCTTAATAATCCCCTTAATAAATGCCCAAGTGTTCAATGCAATCTTTAATGAATCAAGACAATTTACCACTTAAATACATAATATTTTAAAAATCCCCCCAAAAAACAAACAAACCAACACTTGACTCCAAAGCATGAAAAATATCTGTGTTTTCCTCTTTCCCTGAAGACTAGACCACAGCATACCTTCAAGAGGACTCCAGCCTTTTTAGAACATCAAAAACGTACTTAGAACACTGTGAAAATTACTGTAAACAAACTGCTAAATGTGTCGAGTGCCTGAAGTGAGATTATGAATACTACAGCTATCCCCTGGTACAGTTGGATTACTTTGTCAGCATGCTCCTTACAGGCAACAGGGACCAGGAGGAAAAGACCATTTCTTTGGCTTAAACTTAACTGCAATGCATTATGCCCATAAACATATACAATATACCAACAGGCAGCTCCTCAGCCTCCTCCTAGTTACAGAAAAGGTCCTTTCCAATATGAGATACCCGGCCTGTATGGATAACTTCTTCAACATCTGGTCTGAGCACTCTTCTCAATAGGCTTGATGCTATCCGTTGCTAGATTAAGCACGAGATTAAGCCTTCCTTGTTATTAAGGCATCATCTGTCACTGATGTTATTAATGAAAGCCCTGAAGTTAGGCAAGGCAGAAAGCACACTCCAGCTGTTCTCAAAAAATACTGAGAAAGTGAATTTACGGTGCAATCTTTAAGTGGAAATCAACTAATCTGAAATGTTCATACTTTCCAGAGTTTGCCCAGGACCTAACAGCATAGGTCTACACAAATTAAATTCATGCAGAATCCAAGGTTTTCAAAACACTGCTCAGGCTACCAAGGCACATCTTCTATTGCTTTCATGGGACATCGGGTACTCTCAAACACAGCTTATATTGAAATTCAATTGAAGTAACATTTTAATTAGTTTTATCTGAAATCTTATTTTCACTTTGTTCTTCTTGAGACATCTTCTATCAGAAGAATAGCAGAAAATGAAAGACAATTGGCATACCAGGCTCTTGACAACTTTCAGCAGCTCCTCCATCACGACAGCAATACCCTGATACCCAAGAAGTCTACAGATGACTTTAAAGTGAGGGGGACCAACAAAATTCCTGTAGTTGCTGTAGATGCTGGAATACGCCAGATTCAACGCCTAAAACAAGATAACAGATAGGATTAATGAGAATTTCAGCTGACTGTACCTTTATAATAATCTCATTTAAACAGCATTTTAAAGCATATTAAAAGAATAAATTTGTATCTATCTCTCTCTCTCCAGCAAGTTAAAATACAAAGCTTTCCCTTTCTAAGGCAGAACCAAAAACTCTGTATTAGCAAGAAAAACTTGTAAACGCTTTTTTTTCACCAGGCATCTTCCACTTACCATTTCTAAAGCCATGAATATTTCCTCCTTCGTACTTTACTCAGTACTATTTACTCAGGTAAAAAAGGACAAGAACAGTGAATGCCAATGTTCAGATCCCTGAATTTAAATCACAGCTTCTATTCCTATATCGTCCATTTTATGTACAAAACATCTTGAAAGAAGTTACTTCAATTTTCAGTTCATAATAGGTGTTTTAAGACTCTGAGGACTCAACTACAAAAAGCCAGTCTTCTGCAGTTACTGCTCTCTGCAACTAATTAATAATGATCTCTCTTTTCCAAACCCCTTTGCTTTGATCTTGTGTACAGCTAATATAAGTCTGGGATGTAACCTCATGAAAATTATTGCAGAGTTGCATAAATAGGATCAGGTGCTTTGCCATATTAATGACTATTTCTTCTGAACACAACTGCAAGACAGATGCTGTGTAGGGATTTAGGAACTGTTTGCTGAAGCCACAGATCAAAGAAGAATTAACTAACTTAACATCCTCCATTTCTGCATGTTCTCCTAATATCCTGAAATTTAATTTTAAAGGGGAATCTTGTCAACCTTCCTTGCAGAAGGTTCTGGTCTCTTTCCTTTTCTTTTCTGTAGTTTTCATTCTAATTCACACATGAAAGACATACTGTTGAAATGCATACGCATGAACTACTGTTAGGCTTTCAACTCCACACAAATCAGCTGTAACAGAAAATTTCCCTTCACCAGTATCCAGGAAGAACATTGACCTTCCCTCCAGTGCAGGCCCTGCCCCGATTATCCATGGAAGTCAATACCAAATACTGTGATACATGGCATTGCACAAAGAAACTACTAGGAATTCAAGTCACACACAGAATCACAGAATGGTTCAGGAACTCTATCAAGCTCTTGGAGGATTTTAGTCTCATAAAAGGAAAGGATTTATAAATCATCTTTAGAAGAGATCAGGATAGAAGATACACATCCACTTTCCAACACGATTTGAACTGTGGTCTTAGAAACTTAAAAGCTGGATTCTAGACTGATGATATATAGCAAATGCAAATTTGGCAACAGGTTAACACTTCCTGGTCACCTTTTGTGGATGCCTTAGATGTAGTTCACAAACCCTCATGAGTCAAAAATTGTTGCACTATGAAAGAAGCACACGAAAGCACAGGCTCAGAAGAGACCATCTAGGTCATAACAAGAGAGAAATAGAGATCCAAACCCAATTTTCTGTATCAGGCAACTTCTTACCTAAGTGAGAAACTTTGCATATGTTATTAAATCACATACACATAGAAAATTACATAATTTTATTACGCTTCAACAACCACACATAGTTATAACTGGCAATTTATTTCTGCAATGTGAAAATTCAAGAAATTGCCAGTACTGAAATTTACTTGAAGGTTTAGTTATATTTCTTACATGCCCGAACTGCGTGAAGAAACTATACAGCAGGACAGCCTGACCTGCAGAAGGTGGGTTTTTCAGGAGGGGACGTTTTTCTTATCTTGAAGGTCCTGGTGAACAAGAAGCTGTCCACGAGCCACTAGCCTGTCCTCGTGGCAAAGACGGCCAACAGCCATCAGGACTGCATCAGGCAGAGCATGGCCAGCAGGTTGAGGGTGGTGATCTGTCCCCTCTACTCAGCACTGGTGAGACACACCTGGAGTACTGGGGTCCAGTGATGGGCTCTCCAGTACAGGAGAGACATGGAGAGACGTATGGGAGAGAGTCCAGCAGTGGGCCTCAAAGATGATTAAGGGACTGGAGCATCTTTCCTACAAGGAAAGGCTGAGAGAGCTGGGACTGTTCAGCCTCGAGAAGAGAAGGCTCAGGGGGATCACACCCATGTGCGTAAATAACTGATAGAGGGAGTAAAGATGAGGGACCCAACTCCGCTTAGCAGCACCCAGTGACAGGACCAGGGGCAATGGGCACAAACAGGAAATCCCATTTAAACATCAGAAAAAATTTCACTACTGTGAGGGTGGTCGAACAGAGAGGCTGTGGAATCTCTGTCCTTGGAGACTTTTGAGACCTGACCAGACATGACCCTGAGCAACCTGCTGCAGGTCACCCTGCTCTGGAGCATCCCCCGGCCTCAGCCATCCGTCAGTCTGGGAAGCTCTGTTTTAAGGACCGTGGGCTTGTGTTGATTTTGTGGAGGAGTGATGTTTTCAAGTTCTCAGGTATCTTTTCTGTGAACACAAACTAACATAGACACTTGGCTAATGATTAGACTCCTAATATGCAACGCAATCCTGATATTAGGTCAGAACTGGCTAAAAGGCTAAACTCCAAACACACTCCACTGGCTAGGGAGCTTGAAGCTGCACCCCTCTAAGACAACGTGTGAGTAGCTCTACCCTTACAGAAATGGGGTCTGGGGCATCAACAGGGGAAAGAACCGGTAAAACCTTACGAAAACACGTGCAGACAAATGTCCCAATACATGAAGCATACATACAGTTGTCCATAAAAGGTGAGATTTCACCTTTCACTTTTAGTGTTTTCGATCAAGTAAGTCTCAACAATAAATGCATCCAAACTATCTATTTCAGCAATAGCACAAGGAGAATCTTACTTCAGTAGGTTAAAACATTTTACTGCCGTGAGGTTAAGGGGAGGGAACTCCTCTTCACAAAGCAGAAATTTGTCATGGAAAAGCAAGCCCTAAAAACATGATTTCAGTATTAAAAACCTCACCAGTACATAACAATAAAAAGCCAGCCAATCTAAAAATACATCCTTCTTTAATGTTATCCTCGTGGGGAAGTACCTAAAATGGTCCACCTGTAAATGCTGGATTAGCAGAGCTTTACAAACGGTGACAAGGGATTTAGAAAACACCATCACACACCACTGCTTCCCCCCATGATGCACAAAAGCATAAAAATCCTTCAGGAAGAAGCCACTAACAAAGTTGGGGGGGGGAGGAAAAAAAGGAAAGAGAGAGGGAGCTCTTTTTTTTTTTTTACGTTATGTTTGCTCCCTCCCCTACTTAAACAAAAAAAAAAAAAGAGAGAGAGAGTTGCTAGTTGCTGATGTCATCAAAGTGCTAACATTAATCACTCACAGCATCACTGGTGGAGGCACAAGAGCATATAACAGGGATGTTCAGGGAGTACAGTGTCCAATGGGAGGCAAGCAAGAGAGGGGGAGAGAAGACGTTATTTTTTCTCCTGTATGTTCTTTGAAGAGCAAGGCAACAGCACCTTGAGACGAGATGTGCTCTTGCACGAATTTAAGTGGAAGAGACAAAGAAACCATGCCACCATCAGCGTCAGAGAAAAAAACTGAAAGCACCAAGCAATAAGAATTCAGCCCAGGGAATCTGAGGGAAGGAAAAAGCAAACTGACAAGGACAGAACAGGTAGCAAATAACTCATGTTAAAAAGGACGCAGAAAATTTAGTGTTTATGTCATTTTCGCAGCAGCATCACCATATGAAAATTCTGTTCTGAAATTTCCGTCAGGAAGTGACGGTAAGTACTGACTTTATAATCTGTAAAACATCGAATGGGTTTTCCAAATATTTACATGTCAGTAATTATGTGTTTTCTAATAACTGACATTTTGTAACAATAGAAAGGTACTATTGTTATTTAATTAAAATCTAAACATTCTACTTATAAAGTGCTACAAGGATGAAACTATTGTTTCTAGACTGTGTTAGGAAGTGCTCCATAAAAAATAAATTATAATTTTAAAGCAATTGGGATCTACCAGCTAAAGAGAAGACAACTGAGGAAGCAAAAGCTCTGATTTTACTGATGTGCCCAATTTAGTATCTGTAGAAGTTGGGTAAATGCCAAAATGTGTCTGTCTAATAAGTTTATTTGATAGCAAACTCACTTCCTTTATACTGCTGCTGTATCAAAAAGGCTGCACTTAACACACAATTAGAACGGCAGATCAGTCATATCTAAGGTTTTACATTGTAATGAAAATGAACATAGATCTTTTTCTTCCCACTTCCCAGTAAGTATAATCCAAAAGCCTCCACCAACAATTTTGATACATAAAGTCACAGAATTCTTACTATTAGTGTAATGTAACTACCAAAATTGCACTAAAAATAATATATATTTTGCCAGCTTCCTATCTAGTATAAAATACAATAAAAGTATTACACAATAATTTAAGAATATGTTATGTGCAAATCTTTTAAGCTTTCTTCATCAAGAGAGTTTTCAATAGTCAATTGTTATTTAGCCAGAAGACTTAACATCTGAAACTTGATCATAAAAAAATTTAATTCGTTTTTATAATGAAGTCATAAACAATGAAACACAGTGTTACTGTCACGGGCATTTATGTTCATTTAAAAAGTAAGAAACTTTCACAGTGGAAAAAGCTTTCACGAGTGCCACTAGAAACTGACTACTAAACTAAAAGAGAATCAGATTAAATTGCTGAGGTAGGTTCTTTTGAAAAAGTTACCCTCATAACAGTAAAAGCAAAAACCCCTGCCAAATGAACAAAAACATACACTGTCTGTTATTAAGGTTTGTTTTGTCATAAAATAACAATTTTAATTAAAAGTTTACCAAGACAGAAGCCAACTTTTCGTCCTGAAAGGAAGATATGCTTTAACTGAAGCGTTTAGAAAATCACAGAAAATAGATGTGGTAACATAAACTTAGAATCTCAAAATATTGGTAGGTTTTCTAATGTTAATTTTATTATGAGGAGGACTATTAGTTCACGGCAGACAGACTATGGAATCACATACAATCAGCACAGAAAAGAGTGTCAGTTATTTTTGAAAAAAACCTCTATCTATCTGAAGGGTATGCGATAGTGAAAACTGTACTTCACCAATTAAGCCTGGCTTGAGAAAGCATCTCCAAGAGGCTGACTCGCATCAAGACTATATATATTGTGATACTGAGGCCACCAATGTACAATCATCACAGCCTCTGCTCTAGCAGTGGCTACAGGTGTGCCAGCTCACCAGCAAAAAACAGAGCATATCTGCAATAAGAAACTAATGCAAAATTGTATTAGAGACAAAAGAATATCTAGTGGTGTTTCCACGTGCTGTTTTGTTTTTCAATTGACTGTCACAGGCAAAAAATCAAGACTTGTGGATGGTCAGAGGAATTTATCCCTCAAGATCCACTCCTGCTACTGTTCACTTGCCATTTAACATAAGAAAATTCACTGGTCTCAAAAGCAAGCTTTGAGACTACAGAAAACACCAAACAAGTAAAATAAAATGCAAGATACTCAGACTAGAGAGAAAAGCAAATGCTGCATTTCTTTCCTTTACAAAACAAAAACCAAACAAATCCAAACCCCACTTATCAACACACTCAGTAGGCAAGTATTTTGTGTGACAGGTAAAGAGTTAATTAGTTGGATGGTCAATCTGTCAGTCTTTAGTTTAATGCCAAAGCAGACAGCAGTTCAATTCTGTTTAGATTTCAATGATATTTTTTCATGACAGTTTGACTCATAACATAAAGTTATGTTAAACATTAACGTTTTTTTCCTATTAGAAATGTTTGTTCTATTGAAAAGAATACTCCAGCATTGCTCCAAAGGAGTGAGGCATTTATTAACGCTTCTGTTTAAACTTCTGATCATTTGTTTTTCCCTGCGGGAGGGGTATATATTTCAGAAGTACAAAGCATATTGACCTCTCCTCTTTAGACTCTTGAAGAGGCTTTGTTTCCTTAATGTTACCTAACCACAAATTCCTTATTCTAGGGACTGTCCCAAATGTGCAGGCAGCTTGTATACCAAAGTTGACATAGAGTCAAATTTTGAATGGGATGCTGAGGGCCAGCATCCCCTTGCTACCTGCTGCAAGCACACAGTCACCTGAAAAAAAACCCATGAATGGAAATGGTTCCCCAATTGCAAATTCTGCAAATACACTGCCTCATGGAGACAACATACAACCGATCACCTGGACAGGCAGCAGCTCCAGTTGAGTTCCTGTAAGCATAGCTCTAGTCTTTCACTTGGGAAAAAAGTACACAGTTTAAAATATTCCAAATTTCATGAACTACCCCAGCTCTCCCTTTGACACAGCAGTACCAACAATAAGAGCGTAGTTTCCTAATAAAGTCCTTTCCTAAATTACAGAGCATTACGATTAAAATCCACACAACATCTCCAGTGCTGCAGCTTCTCAGGTACCTCCCTGGGAAACGAACACCTCCCCTTTCCACAGCGAGATCAGCATCAAGAGAGGAAAAACAACTACTTAAGCAACATCCCAATGGGAATAACCGTCCAAAACATCACTGGAAGCACGGCAATGGTAATTTGGCCAAAAATGGCCAGTTGTGCCGACACCTTTTATAGCGTCATGTACCACCCTAACTGGAACAGCATGCTATCCAGTTACTCAAGAAAGAGCTTTCAGAAGGAAGAGAGGGTGCCCACCACTCGCTCCTCCTTTGTTGTTGAAAACCTGACTCCGCTGACAACGTACATCGTGTGCGTGACCTGTCAGTCCGCCAACCCCTCCAGTGACCAGTGCAGAGTTTTCAACACACTAGAACGAGACCCGGCATCTGCAAGCAACACCAAGAAAGAGCTCGCGCTGGGCATCTGGCTCACCAGCAGCGTCCTGCTCCTCATCATCGCAGCAATCCTCCTCTACGGCTGCCTGCACATCCTGTGCCGCCGGAGATGCGAGCGTTTGCGAGGGCAAAACGGAACCTCCAAACAAGACCACGGGAAGGCGTGGACCAAAAACACAGCGCAGGACTCAGAGGAGCTCGGCCGGCAGAGCCAACTGATGCAGGACACTGAGGAAAAGCATCCAGGTGGCATCCAGCTGGCCACAATCATAGAGAATCCCTCAGCATGCAAGGAGCCCGTCATGCCGACTTCCAAAAGCCGTGAACGCGTGTCAACGACAAGACAGTGCTCTGCCATAAATTAGAGAGGAGATTTTTACTACATATGACATCCCAACTGCTTCAACCATGTTGCATGCACTGTCAGCGCTCACAATGGGGAGCTCTGACTGCTCACCGCAACATTCCCAGCTGTACCTCCGGTGTCACGTCCCTCTCCAACAGCCCGCACGCAGCCAGAGGTACTCAGAGGCAAAGGTTCAGATTCCCAAGAAGTGAGAACTTTGACCACTCTATTATTTAAAAATGAAGCATGTAGCAAATAATCCGGTTACATTTTGAGGGGAATTTTTGGTTACTTTTCTTTAGCCTAAAACAGCAAACAAATATAAAAACGCATCAAAAGTGACCAAGGGACTTTTTTTTTTTTACTAGCATAAATTGAAACTGAGCAGAAGTTTTCAGATGGCACCCCAGAGTGCTAACCTACAGGCAACTGGAACGTACACTCCAAGTGCAGTGGTTTGCCAGTGTGAGTTTCACCCCCACAATCCCGACTGCTTCTCGAACTACACACTACAAGCTACTACACTCAGACTACACGCTTCACCGACCATGGTACTCTCCAAAGCTCCCATCTGAATGAGTCTCAGCGTGTAAGCTAAACTCACCAGGATATTACTGGTACCCTTTCGCCCATCTTTGAAATTTCCCCTTGGTCTAAAAACATATGCAAGATAGCAACTCTCTAAAGACACTTATAATGAAACTAAGGAAATATCCTGAGTTATCGTATTTTGCACTCTTCCATACCCACCACAAGCCACCTTCTGCTCCACGGGCAAGTGACTCCCTGTAGAGGAAACAGGAGTTCAGAGAAGTAACTCCTGGCCCTTTGTTCTCCCTTTCCCTTTCAGTTTTAATGATAAAACTCATTCACCAGCTGCAAATTTCTATCCAACCACAGAGTATGTTTTGTGTAATGAAGGGGGCAAGGAACTAAAAACATGCCAAAACACATTTTATTTTTGTAACAACCAAACCTGCCGATCATCTCACTCTGCCTTGAGCTTCATGGCAAAGTGCCAAGAAAGGCCCTTGGAACAGAAATTTGTTCGCCCTCACAATACAATGTGTCTCACCTGGCTTCCATGTATAAGTCACCCTGTTTTAAATCCCTTAAGTGCATTTCTGTTCCATAAAAATGTAATAAATGTTAGTATTGCTGTATAGTATGGTATGTCTGAAAAACTAAGATACACTGTGACAGCAGGCATTTTAAACTGCTATCAATAGGAATGTATGCGTAAAGTCAGCCCCGGCTGACACAGCTCGGTTTTATCAGTAAAGGCTGGAGAACTGCTGGCTGGGCAGCTGCCATCCCTTCCCACCGCACCTGGGAAGCCGAGGGAGTGTACAGTTTTGGCAAGAGAGCACCCGCCAAATATTTCCCAGCAGGCAGTGGGTCTTTTCAGCTACTGTATTTTGACAACATTTCCCACAACTTGTGAAAGACGTCAACTCTCACATTGCTAGGAAGACAGGAACTGGCATAAGTTTGATGCGTCGTCTTTACTTTTTTCTACTAGGATAGGTACGACCCACAGAAACGCGTGCTGAATGGGGGCGAGTATTACTTTTAGAAGACACTTCAAAAGGCGTGTTTATAGTGTTAAGTTAGCAATAGTGTGTCCTCCAGTCCCTATATAGATAGCATTTCCTCTAGATGACACACATTTTTGTCTTACACACCAGTCTTAAACAAACTGTGAAGATGACAACAGTTTACTGCTGCTTCAAATGAAGGTGTTTCATGAAACAGACACTGAAAAACTCGCTTCAGAGCATGAAGCCAACACTACAGGATTACTGCCAAAAAGGGGTGGCCGGGTAGCAGGGACACAAAGAAATGCTCTAAAATGATTTTGTAATCAAATTAACGATAACAATTTTCTGACTAGGATTTAATCAGAAAGAGAAAAGATTATTTTAATGTTAAGGGGATGGAGCCAAGAGACGTATATTCTCATCTCTGCCAGCATCTTGGACTCTTGAAAATCTGTTTACTTCTCTGCATCTCTGTTTCTTTACGTGGGTTTTAAGGCAGTCCAATACATACATTTACAGGCATTTATATATTATACACACATGTATATACCATACTGAGAACAGGGAGCAGTTCCGTCTTAAAGCAGTTTTGAGGCAATTCACCTACTGCATTTTGTTATTTATACACAAACACATGTATACAAAAAGACACATCTATGTATCAGATTGGGAAGGCAAGGAGCTACCATGGAAGTGCTCCCAGGAATGGGATCTACCTCGTCTAAAATAAAACCATTCCACCCAAGAAGTTTACTGTGCACTACTTAGATAAACGTATCACCTCACGAGGAACGGACCATCTTGCACCCACTGCAATTGAGCAATGCATGAAGAATGTCACCTGAAGTTGTCGCTAGTTGTCACTGGTTGTGAAGCACTCATGTCATCACACATGTGAGCACAGTGCTGCGCGATTCTTTGTCTCTTGCTCAGAAAGTTTTATTACAGATTCATTGAGGTTTACCCCGGCAATTCAATGTCTTTGTAGCTCACTGTCCAGTTTTAAGCATGCTCTAGTAAGAGGCAAGCATTCTAAGCGATTACTAAACCAATAACAAGATGCAATATAATGCAAACTGATGTTAATTTGTGCACCAGCAGGAGGTAAAAACCATTATATTCACATTGAGAAGTATTTTCCAAAGGGGTCTGTTTTCACAAAACAAATGAGTTAGCATCTACAAAATGCAGAAGACATACAAACATGAAAATCTTTGGAAAATGTTGTATAAGCCAGCAAGGAAGCTCTTAAATTCTGGTCTACACAACCTCTATAAAACCAAGTACTTCATTAAAGTGCAAAGTTAGTTTCAAATCCCCAGAAGAGACTCTTTCTTGTATGTGCATTAAGTATTTTATGCACCCATCCCATGTTGCCAAATTTCAATCTGCTAACATTCATTTCATTAATCCTACACACACTTCACCTGAGTAAAGAGATTTCAACAACCACACTCAATGAGCTTTTAAAATACTCCAGCTCACTTAAAAGACTAATGAGCTTTCGCAGGTCAGCTCCTTCCCACCTAACAGCTCTGCTCCCATGTCAGCCAGGAGAAGTAACTGGTATCCGTGGGTTTCTGTTTTGCTAATTGGATGAAGATACCACTTAGAAAACTTCAGATGCAACAGAGAATCTGGACACAACTGTCTATGCCAAGCAACAATGCACATTAATATAGACCAAGTGCTTTGATCCATTTAGAAATATCTAAGAATATGTGAATGCTTTGAGATCAAAACAAAAAATTCCTTTAATTACTCTTAAGCAAGCACACTGCTTGGGCAAAGCTTCTGCACAGAAAGTGTTTAGCTGTTACAGTTCAATAGTTCAATACATGCATATAAGAGTGTACATATGCAGGAGACACCACAATGCTCTTGTTTTGACCTAAATAAACAGCACAGATTGCTAAAAAAATACCAAAAACCAAAAAACAACAAAAAATAAGAAAACAAAAAAAAACCCCAAACAAAAAACAAATCCAAACACACACACACCCCAACCCCAACCTAACCAACGTAAAAAATACGTATCTACTCCATAGCCCACTATTATCCATCCAGGAGGCAATTCAACAATGTAACTGTTAAAGGAGCCAAAGAAGGATGTGCTCTGTGACAAGTCTGGCTACATAATACAGAGAATAATATCATGCAATTATATCACACACTAGAATGTGTAGGCTCTATCATGTAAGAATTACTATCTGTTAGATACAGTAGAAATGTCCTCCTAAAATTCCATTCAGATATCCTCAATTCCAAAATACATTAGATTCAAGAATAAAAACATACTCTTGTAAAAATTGAGTCAGGAATATCTGCTAATATAGGCATATCTAGTCATTAAACTTGTTCCAGAAATGAATCTAAGAACACCCTTGATTGCTCCTGCTTATATAGAAAAATAAACATACTTCTGAAAATGTATAGCACTCAGAGTAAAGACTACTAAATTCATTTTAATAATGTAACCTGACTGATAAAAAAAGGGTTCCTCAGTTAATCCCCACTGTATCATCACTTAGATAAATTAAGTTAGCAATCTCTACTAAATTCAGTGGGGTTTTTGCTCTTTACACTGCATCTGGTGAATTCCTAAAATAGTAAGGAACACAATAACTCTAATGCAAGAAAATCCCACTTTCCTATAATTTACTGTTCCCTGTTGGAGAACAATTATATAAAACACTATTCACAGTACCAGACAATCAGCTGTTACATTCCACATTAAAGACATGTGAATCCTTTTCCATCCCCTTTACATTTTAAAAGCATGGAAGTTTTACAAATGCAGCAGATACATTAGCACTGAAATTTGTAACTTCTGAGCTATCTTTTCAGCTCTCAAAAACTAGCTTGCTGGGCAAATCACTTCACAGAGATCGCACTGTATAACTAGGGTATGATGTGCAGAAAATAACACTACGATAAGCACTAATTATGCTCATGTTTAAGTAGGAGCTAGATAATGAAAGTAGCTAGACATGAAAGTGACATTTACAGCGCACTTGTATAAATTATGAGGATAGCTAAGTACATAATTTTAAACCTTTTTTTTTTTTAGTCAATGATCCTCTCATTTCATCCTTATATTTTTATTGATCTTTTCCATACTTCCATTTTGCCTAACGGATATTCAAGAAAACAATGGAAAATTAAGAGTGACATCTTGTTAAATATTCTCAAATGAATTTTACTGCTCTTGGAAGTAGATTAATATTTCTGACTGGATATTAAAAATGCAGATATATATAACATGCTATGCCTTTAATTGTTGTTAAGACTCGGGTAATAATTCTGAAATGTAAGAAAATACATCTGCAGTGATGAGGGAGAATAAATCTATCCCTCAAACATACAATACTGCACACATGAGCATAGCATTGGTCCTGTGAATACAGGCTAACTTTCCTCACTTGTATAGCTCCAAGAAAGCCCACAACTATTCTCTTGTGCCAAGTACTCTTTCAATTTGTCACCTATGTAAGCTCCTTTCCAACCTCAGTACTGGGCATTGCCATAAGGCACAGAGTATGTGCCTGCATATCATGTACACTTCTATTGAAAACTTGCATATACCTTCTAGGCGCTCCTAATCCACAAAGGAAGAAAGATGATGCTAATACAGGAGATAAGATGGTCAGAAGGACAAGTTCATCACAGGAACTTTGAGGTCCTTGGGTTGAAGATGCCAAAGAAATGCTACTTTTTTTTTTTTTTTAAATAAATAATTTGAGCGGTTTGGTATCTGATAGTTTGGGATGGTCAGAATCTATATTCCTTTTAAGTCAGATAACATCTGAAGCAGTTTTTTCCTCGCTGTTCCCTTTTCTCCTGCCATCACAGTCTTCATTCCTGTAACAAGTGAGCAGCTGCACTCAAGATGGGCTCTTGTTCTCACTTCACCAGATGACTAATTAATCTTTTCTTTGAGTCTGCTCTGCCACTATAAGCAACTATGCAATGCAAGGTGGTTGAGAGAAGGACTTATTTTTAGCTATGGCAGATAAGACTAACCATCAGAATAATCACTTGCTCTTTGGCTGAAAAATATGGTAAGCTTCACAGCAACGTCAGGAAAAAAACCCATCTGTTGAATTTAAAATAACCACAAAATGTATCTGAGTCCATTTTAATAACTTTCATATTCCGTGATTTCTATAATTAAAAAAGATACCTTTAAACATTAGCAAACCATAAATATAAAGGGAATTAGATCCAACCTTTGATCCATAGAGATACTGCGGCTGTGCATTAGGCTGCTTATCTCTCTGAAACTCCTGAGAAAATGGTAGCACGGTGCGAACAAATCTATAAAAACAAAATAAAGAATACATTAATTATACTCACGTTAGTAGGTGTGCACCTAATACACCTTACCCTGTATAATACTGCTTTTGTCTACATATAAAATCAAAGCCAGACCAGTAGCCTTTCAGCCCAAGTTGAAACTGGGGAAGCACATAGCCTGCATTGCCCAAAAGCCAGGACACAAATCATTATGCAGTTCTCCATCACTTACTGGGACCCTGGTCTTCCAGGGGTGTGCAGGGTACCAAAATATTTGTCACCTCTCCTCTAGCCCAGCCCAGAAAAAAGAGAAGCAACTAACAAACTAGAAATAGCCTCTCACAGAGTAAGGAAGTTCCCCGTGTTCCAAAATAAAGTCCTTGAGAATGAACTACACCTTCAGAGAAGAACATGACATTTCTATTTAATGTTTTGAAGCTTTTTCCCCCCAAAAGAAACTCACAAATACTTTAGGTTAATACCTTTAAAAAAAAAAATCAGGAGGAAGGGTATAATCCCTGTAGCAAAACTAACGTTTCAAAAGTGATCATACTGTAGTGTGAACACGTACCAATACAAATCATGTTTAGCTCTACCTTTTGTATACTGTTAGGAGGATGACAAGAGAACTACAAAGCTATGGAATACTGCAAAAGATAGGATCAAACAGCCCACTAACAAACGAGGGCACCGGCGCCTGAAGAACGGTGCTTGGGCCAAACTCTGCAGGCATGAGTCCTCTCGTGAACAAGCAGCACAGACCTACTCCCCTGATGTTGCTTGTTAACTGCGTAAAGCACATTGTGTGGCACTACAGTTTGAGCGCAGAAAGAAGTCAATCAACACCTACTACAATTCTGATTCTGCTTAACTTCATGAAGCCGAGCAAAATTATCGGTGCGTGTGTTTACAAGGTTGGATGGCTACTTTATTTTTTAACTTGATAAAAAGGATTTCTTGGTAAATGGTGCAAAGCTGTATATACACGGAGAAGATGAAAACCAGCTATTTAAGAAGTGTACATCAAATTTTATATCAGATCAGGCTGTTCTGAGCGATAGCTGAGTAAAATAAATGCATCTAGAAAAGGTTTCAGGGAAGGAAGTTTGCAGTACATTATAATATCATAAGATACAATTATATCTTGATTTGGTTTTGTTTAAAACATGTTTGAGTTTAATCAACACACAAAATAAATGATTTATTAATAATTTTTCCTGGAAAGAACATAGAAATCCTATTTTTAATACATCCATTTCCTAGCTGGAAACAAAAGCAGACACACTAATACAGAATTATTTCACCTAGACACATATAAACTGCACCATTATTTCCACTGTGTTTTATTTCTGAGTAATCTAAATCATTTTTGTGAGAATCTCTAACTCCAGGACAAGGCTTTCTATATTTTTTTAACCTGCTCAAAAATAGGTATACCCACAGTTTCATCTACTTATTTATATGTATTTTAGCCCTGTCTGTCCAAAAGTACTTGTACTTGCTGAAATCCAGACAGTGCTTGCATTTAGAGCTTTTGAGGAAAAAAAAAAGACCATTTATGTGTATTATTTTTGATACTATGTATATAATGTCTCCTTACATTTACATTTCCTCAGCTGACAAGTTTCCCCCCTTCTCTCTCACTTACATAGCAACTGAAAATTTCGTCTTGAGATTACTTGAACCTGTTCTCGCACAGATACTTAATTAATGAGTTTACCAGAGATGATGTAAACATTTGGTGCAATTCAGAGTAATCTGCGACATATGACAGTCCCAGAGATTACTCTATTCCCTCTTCCTTCTCTCCAAATCCTATTCCTTTTTAAACAGACACCAATTTTCAAGCCCTAAGAAAAATCTCTAAAATGAAAGAGACCAAAAGAGATACCGTGTCATTTGAGATAAGACTGGGTTTCAGTGTGCAGATGTATTGGGCAAGAGCTGATTCGTTATCACTAAGTTAAAAGCCTCACAACGAAAAGAGTGTTTCAGAATATAAATGTGGGTGCATCCCATGACTTGGGAAGCTGTAACTATTATTCTCTCTCTTTTCAAAAAGGTATTACGAAGATATTTGAACTACAGTGTCATTAGTGTCTGGGAGCTAACCAGTCAGACTGCATTTGGATTGAGAAGAAATCACAGCCTCAGAAATCAAATACCAGAGAAATACTTCCAAGACACAGCCTCCTAAGTTTCATTAGCTCTGTACAAACACAACTAACTCTTGTGTGTTCCTCAGTGCTCCTCTACGTTCTTGGGGGTTTCTCCATCATTAATGTTTTAGAACAGTAGCAAAATAACTTTAAAGGTTTCTTAAAGACTTGAAGAAAGCACCCATTTTATACTTTCTTGAGGGATGTGGGGAAAAGATTCCGAGAGAGGAAGAAAGAGGTTAAGGAAGCAGGAGCAAGAGGTACAGTCACTTGGTATCTTCTGGCAGGGCTATGGCTACATACAACAGGCAAATCAGAGTGCATCATTCTAGAAGGTATGTGACTAATCCAAATATATAATTCAGATAAATATTAGAGATCAAAACCGAGGGCTATATAGAAACCTTTACAGTTCAGCATCATCTGTTATTCTTCAAACTTTTTCAATGTGTGCGTGTGTTTTCTTTTTGATATCCTGCTCGCTGGCTTCCTCCTGCTCCTCCTCTGAGAAACAGAAACCTCTCTTTGAATATCAATGCTAAATCTAGGCAAATTTTTACCTTCCCTCAGATACTGATGGATGCAGGTTTTTGGCATACTCCAAGATAATCAGTTATTTTCATTTTTAATCAGTGTTGATGATCTCACGGCAATTTACCCATTTTAATCAACGCAAGTTGTAAGCAAAGTAGATTAAGCAGATGAAAAGCCTGATGGCTTACCAAAGCTTTACAACAGTGATTGCTAAAGGACAACATGAGCCCCAAAGCAAGTATTTTAGGGATCAAATAATTTTATGTCTGTATTTCTGTGATATCTACCAGGAAGCTGTTCATAGTGAGCACTTTACAAACTAACCTAGATGATTATGTGATTCTAATCACCATGATCTATTTAAGAAAATAAGAAGAAATCTGAAAGAGATCACTTTAGTCAATGAGTCCGCTGCATTGCTACTGCAGGCACCAGATGAGACAGACAATCTCATTCTTCCTGAGCTTCATCACAGAACTGATAAAATTCTTCCTGCTCCTACAGAAAGCGTCCCTCTCCACTTCCCTGCCTAATTGGTATGAACACTTTTAACTTCCAGCCTTCTCAAATTAGCTTGTCCTGTCTAACAGATCTAGAGCAGCCCCCACACCTCCTCTCTTAGTGAATGCTAGGATCTAATTCACCCTTCTTGAACATGAATGTCAAGATAGAGAGAACAGGAGGCTACAAATTGAAGTGTGAAGAAACAGTAGACAAAACAGAGCACGAAAGAGTAACAGATATCTGCCACTCCATTGCTATCACCTTTCCTTTTGGTAGAAAGACTTTTTTTTTTTTTTTTTTTTTTAGGTGAGGAAAGATAAAGTGCTTGTTGTCAAATTTGATGGAGCACTTGACTACAGTCACCCCTACTTTGCATCAGACTATAAAACTGCACCATTTGGCTTTTTGTAGCAGAAATTAGGTAGTTTTCACTGCCAGGCTGCTTTTCAGATTTGTTCCAGCAATGTCTCTAAGGGCTGAAAATTTTTTCTGAAGAGTGACTATCACAGAGTATACGCAAGACAAGAAGACACAGCTGTTCTCTTGTGAAAACTAGTCTCAAAAGCAGTATGAGAGAGACAGAGAGCTCGCGAAAGGAAGGGGAAGGCAGGCAGGCAGGCTGAAAAATAAAAAGCTGGTCTTTTTGTTCATTCTGCGACAAATCTGTATCCTCAGAAGAAATATGCCATACTGCACTTCGAAGAGTGCTATACACATGAATTTTTAGCACAGAAAACAGATTTGGATACTGTGTTGAGAGGAAATGGTGCTACAAGTCTGACTACTGTCTCCAGAAGCTTGTATTATTTCTGTCAAGAAAGCACAGAAAATCCTCAGTTCAAATAAACGTCTAGGTTGTCTCACAACTTGCTCCTCTGTTAGCCCTGAAAACAAAACATACTATCATGGAAGGAAAAGACCAGCTTAGAATTGGTAAAAAAAAAAAAAAGGCAGAAAAAGGAACACTACAGAGAGTGAAAAAGGAACAAAGAATAAAAATCTGGAAGTTGTCCTGTCATTTGAACCCTCTGGATAGCCCTAGTCCTCCCAACTCCATAAAGATACAGAGGAATGAAAAAAGTACAGATGTGGGCATAAGCATGAAAGAGATTCCTGGTGCGGAAAGACCTTTGGCTTGGGAAAACACACAATTGAGGGCTCTTAAAAAACTCCCAAGCTGCACAGAAAACGCAACAAGTGGGAAACGGCTGCTCGTGGTCCCTTTTGGTTGGAGAACTGGCAGTCAACAGCCTGAGACCAAACTAAAAAAGATACTTTTTTGTGCAGCACACAGCTTCACTGCAGGCTCCTCACTACAGCACATCATGAATGCCAAAAACATCACATAGCTTTAAAAAAGGTATGGACAAAGCAATGAGGGAAAAAAACCCTAACTGTAAAGGGCTAGAAATGCACTAACATCCCACCATTTTTTTTTACTAAACGCCTGATCTTTGCTAGAGGCTGGCCTGTTTCCTAGGAGAAAAATCCTCCCTTGTTTTCATACTCGGCCTCTGCACGGCTGCTGCCAGCACCAGGACACTGGGCTTTGACCTCACCTGCAGTTCATATTCTCATGCCATTTTCCAAAAGTTTGTTCTCTTTCTTTCCTGACTGACAACAGGTGGGTTAAAAACACCTTTAGATTTCACTGCTAATGCCCATCTGCAGACGTCCCTTCGCTCATCTCCCCATTCCTTCTCCACAACTGTTGCGTAGTCTGGACATGTCTGCGCAGCTGGCCAGCACTAACGAGACTAAATTTCAGAAAACTGGCAACTGCAATTATTAAATTGCTAAAGCTTTTAATAGCAGACTCACTGTTTAATCTCAATACATTATAGGATATAAAAAAATTCCTAAATCTCAAATAATTAAACATGCAGCATGTTTCAATACTTCTGTGTGAATAGCCTTGCCTTTGAATCAAACCTACAGGGTTTCTAAGCACTCTTTTACAAATGTTTGAAATCATCACGTTCATGCATTCTTGGGAAAAGAGCTTCAAAAGGTACTGGATACAAGTTAATCTGCCAATACGCTAACTTTAAAAGAAGGACACTTACACCTAGGCTGTGGTCAAATTAATGAGAAGCAAGCCACAGGTATTAACACATTTCCCAGGAGCTCTACCTCCAACCCCTCACCAACCGAGCAACTTCTCTGCTTTTCATCGTACTTATTTCTCTTCCAGCCTTTCATTGTTACTTTTCTTCCCTTGTTTACACATAGCTTTCATGCAAGACATTACCTATCGAGAGTCACAAATTAAACTAGCAGCTCTCACAGAGCTCCTCACTGCGTGTTCCTGTATTTGCACACAATAACCTGTACAGTTGAATGCAGAGAGAGCTCATCAATTTAAAGTTCATGCTAACAGCAGGGCAGCAATAGATATAATGACTGTATTTAAGAACTAGGAAAGGGCTAGAAACTCCCTGTTCCCTTTTCTAGCAAAAATATCAAAGGGCAGCACATAGCATGTGCACCACACACATTCATTCTCTCCACACTGCTGGTTTTGACTGAAACCAAAGCAATTCTGTGATTAAATTGGACACGTGGTACACACACTGCCTAAGATCTGGCTCCCTTTATCATTTCTTAAATAAATTATCCTGAATTAATTACCCAATGTGCTTGGGTATCAGCCTAACTCGATTTGTGCATACAGTTTTTAAATAGACAAGCAACAGTCCTACAGGATCCTGCAAAGTTTCCTTCAGTGCTCCATGCTCGCTTCCCAAGCATTGTGGTCTGCAGTAGGGCACTCCTTATAGCTAAGATGAACAGAGACTGGACTGTTATAGGAGCTGTTGAGTGTCTTTCATTAAAGCTGACAGGTGAAGGATCAGCATTTCATCAAGATTTTCTTTTAATATTATGCTTGTATGATTCTTAATACATCACGCTGAATATTCCAGCATTGATCTCCAGATACATCAACTGCTCAGTAGCTTCCTCGGAAATCCATTCAACTCTCCTATGTAGACAGATTCATGTAACAGAAGTTTCTTGCCTAAAACTTAATCCAAAAAACACACTTCGCCCCCCCCACCCCCGCCCCCCCCGGACAGAATGTTGGATCTAAAATGCAACATAACCATCACGGAAGATGTCAGACAGGGAAAACTCTCCAAGGAGACAGTGAAAGATGAGAACAGGCTTCCTCCTCTTCCTACACCTCAATTATTCAATATCACTTTACTGTCACTTCACAGTGCTTTAACCAAAACCTGAGTAAAGGCTAAAAGCAACATCAATCTTAAAAACAACACACAAACAGGAAGCCCAGAAATGCAAAGTCTCAAGGATTGCGCCTTCCACTCATTCAAACTTTAGATCCTACCTTTCTGTTTCTATTACTCACTGTCCTTAAAGTCTGCAACTATAGTTGCAGTGAACACTGAACTCTTCCCTTTTCCAGTAAACAATCCTTTTTGTCACATTAACACAGAATCAGGAATATAATTTTATTTCCACCACCTCATAGTTGAGGATCCTGTTTACCAAAATATTTTCCTGACACACACTTTACAGCATTTTTGCACACACTTTATTTTTCAGTATATCATAGCTAAGTCATTAAAATGTCAGAATTTGGATGCTGCAGTTACATTTGACTACTTCTGTGGACAAATAACAGGCTTTCATACATTTGACAGTACTTAGTAAAATGACTCATGCTCCTTCGTTTCAAGTAAAGCACTAGAAATGAAAAACACACTAAATGAATGGAGATGGACTTGTCGGCATTTGCTAGGAAAAAAGTTGCAGGAGGGTGATAGAAGAACTGCTGCAAACAAAAGGCCGCCATGCTAACCTGTTAGTGGATCCATTGTAGCAGTAGTTTGGAAGGAAATCGTAATTGAGTTCCCAAAAGACATGAAGAGTGATTCTTCCATAAGGGGCTGACACATTGTGATTGGCTTCTCTGAACATGGCATCAAAGCTGTCCAAGGTCATATATCTACTCAGAAGCTTGTGAGTCATTTTGTTTATCTCTATCAAGCCATCCAGCTCCTACAAAAAACAAGAGGAGAGAAAGTGAGCAGTGCATTTAATAAAGTGGAGAACTCAACAAAGTACATCAATAACCTTGACCAAATAGAAGACTAGAAAGTCAAAATGAACAACTGACTCTCCCCCAGTCTCTTACTTTAACGATAAGAGCTGGAAAGAATCAGTGCTCTTGGGATTGTTTTGTAACCATCTCCAACCAAAACCTCCTGAGACTTCAAGGGTATTCATTAAAATTGTTCCACTCTGCAGATGGGTCTCAAACACAGATCTATGCCAAACCTTCTTCCACTGAGAAAAAGTTAAAAATCCAACATTCAAATGGGTTCAGGCATCGGTCAAGAAGCATCTTCTGCATTTCCTACTTTACAAGCTGTCACGAAGTGATTTCTGCTCAGTAGGACAACTGGTGAACTAACTTATGTAGTTGTACTAGTAGGGATAACACCATATTTACCATAAATTCTTCTCATGGTTTACTCCAGGGAAGAATGCACTAGGATACAATGAAAGACCAGACCAGATTTTTACAAATGTTGTGAAGGTATCCAGGAAGTCACTAGCTGCAGACTACACAACCATGCCTTTTATAATGTTTCTCCTCTTGACAAGAAGGTGACTAAAAGAATGCCTTTTGCAAGACTAAGCTGCTTCTCTGCTAAGAGGTTTTGTCAATCTAGATTTTGTAAACCAAACAAACGTCTACCATAACATTGTACGATTTCACACCTACAGAAAAATTAAAACAAAACACAAGAGGGAAAAGTGTTGTTATTTTTCTAATAACACTGCTTAAATTATTTCCCATTTATATATATTTAACTAAGGTGTAGGATAAAACAAGTCTGCCTCTTAGTCATTCAGCCTCTCCTCCTTTCAGGAGTGACTGTACAACTATTTGCTGAGAGAATACTTAGAGGACTTCTAGCAAAACTGGAGAAAACTTTTTTTGCTTCTGCCATTAAAAAATAAATACAGATTTAAAGTGGAGGGAAAAAAAAAAGCTATATGCCTATCATTCTCAATGCAAATAAAAGAAATAAAAATTAAATTAAATTAAAATAAATTAAAACAAACCAAACCAAAATAGCGCCTAGACCCCAACTGCAGTGTTAGCGCTCTGGCAGAACTGCAACACAACACTCACCACAATGGAAGTCAAATCCTCACTTTCAAATCGACCAATTGCCAGTTCCATTGACCTGTACATGGCTGCTGAAATTCGCTGAGTGATCAATCGGTTCAGGTCTATTGACCTACCAAGAAGCTAAAGAAAAAAACGCTATGAAGTTTCAAACTGGAAGTCAAATTAGAAGACAAGCTGTACAAGGATATGAGACTCCAAAGATTAACAGCTATGGTGAACTTGGATTCCAAACACACAGAAACAAAGTAGATGGACAAAAATTATAAATTCACGAACAAATGAGGTACTACAATTTACATCCCAATTCTCACAAAAAGAAGTAAAATCATACGTTGCATTTACATCTAAGTATTTATATAGCATTTTATGCTACCATGACATTGTGCTGACAATATATTGAGAACTGGTGAAAGACACTACTAGGAAGGCAACGCTACCAAACGTGACATTTTTATTTGGCTTGTGTTTGCGTAACTGCAACAGACATTTGCACTAAAACAGGATCTTTTAAGTTTTTTTTTAATTTATCCTTCATATGACAAAAAAGCTGATCCCAAATGTCAGTTATGCCACATAGATGACAGAACATATAGCACAGAAAGAGTTTTATATACCTACATAAATCAACACCATTGGAAAATTGCCAAGCGACTCGAATACAACAGAGTATGAGTTAACTCACTTGGACATGTCTCTGTTTCAGCAGTGTCTCGTAGCGGTTGGACTGTAGCAACTGAATGGTTGCTCCCTGATTCTTGCATTCTGAACGTAATCGTTTATCCAGAAGCAGGCTATTAAGAAAGGAAGAAAACACTTAAAGTACATTAGACAGGAAAGCAGAGCAGAAATGCATGAATAAAAATTCTCTACTGGAATACGTACCTGCCAGCCATTGCCTTGTAGTACGCAAATATTTGGTCTGCCAGCTTGTAGACAAATTGGTCAAAACATAGGTTTACCTTTGGGGGGGGAGAAAAAAAGTGCATTTAGAGATACTTGAAATTAAGAGGGGAGCTTATCCAAGACCTCCCATTGTTTATCAAATGTAATTAAGATAGTTAATGCATCCAAATTTCCCAGTACAAGAAAAGATGATGTTCAGTTTTCAGCATTCATGTGAGGCATTTTGCACAGGTCTACAGGTTTCCTCACAACGTATCACCCCACCAGTTACCCATCTTCCGGTCTTTCTTCTCAGTTTTTTTTTTTATCTCCAACTGTTCTGAATCTCTTATAATAGGTCTTGGCCTTTAGCATCATTTTCACATTCGGGTACAGACTATGATTCTCCAGTAGCTAAGGTTACTTTACCTCTGCCTCAATCTCATCATAGAGGAACTGCTTCTTAAATTTAGTAAGTGCATAATGAGCACTGTCGTTATAAAGGTCCAAAGAATACAGAACATACCTGAATGAAAAAGAATAAAGAAAAGTTACATGTCTATAGAAATTATGATTCTTTAGGATGGTGCAGTCAAGATGATGTAAGCCAGTCAATATTGTAAATCATGTTTATTTGAGTTTATATAAAAAGTATCACAATTTCTCCTTTAAGAAAGTCTTTTGTTAGTTCAAGAAATTGTAGAGATAAGTATACAGCCTGAAACTTGTTTTCTAGATGTAGCTTTCAATCAACATGGAACTATGCTTTTATCACTATGCATTATATTTGACATCTTGACGTGAAGAAAAACTTCTTTGAGGGTGGCAGAGCACTGGAACAGGCTGCCCAGAGAGGTGGTGGAGTCTCCTTCTCTGAAGACATTCAAAACCTGCCTGGATGCATTCCTGTCCAACCTGCTCCAGGTGAATCTGATTTGGCAGGGGGGTTGGACTAGATGATCTCTGAAGGTCCCTTCCAACCCCTCCAATTCTGTGATCTTTGAGGAGTCAGTAAGGAGAACTCACTCAGGGAATAACATATTCGACTGGTGCAATGATACTTATATGAAAGGTTTCGTATTTCAATTATTCACTTCAAAAAGAAAACTCTGAGAATCTGGAAACTGGAAAATGTAAGAGGAGAATTTTATAAAGGTTTAAAATACCTTCTCAGTGACTGCCTGTTAAAACCAATTAAAAAAGTCACATCGTAATAAGGAATGGCAATCATTAAGAATAATCATTGAGTGGAAGAGCATATGTCTTACTCCATCATTGATGCTTCTTTAGTCTCCAAAATATGGTCCGTCAGAATCCAAGGCATGGACATCTCAATGGGAAATTGGATTCTTCTGCCCATGGTTAGCTCTAAGAAGAATTCCCTGAACCACAGCTGGGACAGATCACAGCATTGCTGCAGAGTCTCTTTTAGAATAAATAAGGGAGAATTACACTTCTTATAGAAATACATCAGCAACAATACAACTGTGATTCTGATGATGCGATGTGAAACAAAAAAAGCAGGCGTGAGTCACTAGAGCTATACATAGACCAAATATGTAAACCAAATTCAAAACATAAAGCCCATGACATTTTCAAAGAGTTTTAAACTCCATGTTGGCCCCCAAAGTGGTGCCTTATTACAGAACAAAATGTGGAAGTGGGCCAGACTACCAGTTAAACAGAAAAACCATGTACACCAGTAAAGGGGGATTTCTCGTTTAATTTCTCAGCTGGGAGCCGAGAAAGTCGTACACTGAACTTGGGAAGCAGCAGGCAAAGAAGACAAAATTGTACCAGATCCACCAGTACCATCTCTGGAGGACTGAATCGTTCCACATCTTCCTGTTGATTAGATGGGCAGGAAATGGCAGACAGAGACACAAAGGAAGGATTAAAACAAAAAGTTTCTAAGGCTGCTGTCAAGGGCACGGAGGTGTGCTTCCCACCTCTCCAGAAAACACTCAGCACAAGCCTTCTTTTGCAGAAGACTTGAAAACTGAAACTTTTTTGGAGTTAACTTTTTACAATAAGATTCTCTGAAGACCTTTTGAAGCGCTGTTCCCCAGTAGCATTATGACTGACATTAACAGGCTCCCCCTTCTCTGAGGGTAAAGAAGTCTGGCAGCAAAACAAAAATGAAAGACAACACAGCATGGTGATGACAAAGACTAGATACATTCAATGTCAGTAGGTGAATTCTTTAGGACAGCATGTTTCCGATTACAATTAACTGAATAGTAAGAGTAGTGAAATGACATCAAATTTACCACAACAGAGAATTTGTTGCCTCTGCACTTAAAACAAAAACAAAAAATCCCCCAAAACCCAAAACACAAAAACTACTTCCTTTTTAAAATTTCAATGTGTATAGGCTTATCTGTCCCTTGTTTATATAAATATGTACATTAAAAAAAATAGAAAAGGGAGGTAACGATATGAAATTTGACGCGTTATAAACAAATGTATAACAAGTCAAAATAAAAATCCCACCACAATATTGAATATCACGTCTCAGAAAAAGTTTGGACAGACCAAGGCTTTTGATAAATAGACCAAAGGTAAGTTGACTTAGGCAATCGGAAACATTTTCCAGGTCGTGTTAGAGGTGTTAGGACATGCTAAGCTGGACACTGATCATCTACGTATCTTACCACTGAAATTTATCAAATGAGTGTAGAAGAAAGACTCGCGATGGAATTTTTCTATGTCCAATATGGTGGGCCCCTCAAGGCTACTTCTCAAGGTTTTCTTGGAACCACTTTTGTCAGCAATGAGGGACTCTAACATAGTTCTCACCATGTAAAGCTGTATCATTAAAGGAAACAATTGTGGTGGAAAGGGGGGGGAAAAAAGGAAAATACACATGGTACATTAGTTGAGCAACACTGAGAATTACTATCAGTAAGCGACTGCTCCACTTCAAATTGAAAACTGGCACTGTGTGGGTAAAAGCCTTTCAGGCGAGAGGAACAGATGCAACGCTAGCCTACACACCAGCACAAACACCTACCCATGCCAAGGGGACCTCCACTGACACTTAGCAGCAGACCATTTGCAGTGGAACAGTTCACATCACCACAAAAAGTAAAAGTAATAAGTAATGTCTTACCACCAAAGTTTAAAAGAGGCGGATAGATGTAGGACTGCCTCAGAAACTTGTGTGTCACATGCAATAGCTTTTCCAATCCCAGAGACTTGAGCTGCTTCAACAGCTCAGCAGAGTTTAAGGACTCTGTCATAGTGCGAACCATGTAGAGCTAAAAACCAACAGACAGGGGCAGGCAGGGGAGAGAGAATCCGTTAATAAAAACACATGGGTGAATAAGGAAGGGGAAACAGAAGCAGAGAAAACGTGTTAGTTTGTTAAAGATGAAAAGCAGCACAGTAAGCATGCAGAGGAGGACATACAGAAGGGTTTCTTTGTTCAGAATAATCACTGCAATCCAGCGCTCCCTCAAGCGAAGGGAAAAGTTCCCGTTCATTTTAGAGGATGCTCAGAGAGCCATTAGCTTCTCAAATGATTTTGCGAAGATTTCCAAGTATTACCAATTCATTCATTCATTACCAGCCATTTTAGAACTGCATGAAACTGAAAAAAACCTATCTAAAATCCATATATTTGACGTCCCTTCCTCCTGTCAGCCAAGACAAACGAGTGTGCCAGCCCAAGAGCAGAAAAAGCAGACAGAACCATGTACTCCCAAACAGCCTGTTGCAGCCAGTGAAACAAAGCCCTTAAATGTACCAAGCACAGGAGAAGCACTGGTGGTGATATTTAATTTTTCCCCCCAGAAAATTAGAAAGCAAACCATTTTTTTCCAATTCCCAGAACAAAATCTTCATTAAACCCATCATACCATAATTTAAGCAACTTTTTATTACCCAAGATTATTATCCATACATGCTCTCTTCCCCACAGATTTTAGGTATTAAGAAATTGTCTTTACAAACCACAGTTGCCTTCAATTTTTCACCCAAAGTGCTCAGTACCTCATTTTCTCAGGTGAGCTATGAGTACCAGACCATACACTCTCCAAACAAATCCACAAAGAAAATAAAGATAATTATATGGAGGTAACAAGAACGAGCCTCTAGGTATGGGATTTCAACGACTACCACAGAAAACACACTTGAAATACCTTGTTTTAGCAGCAGCAGCAGATTAAATAGATTTTAGGGGGCAGTTTTATCATTCGTTACTGAACAGTAAGAGGGATCTTGTTAGAAGTCAAATACTCTCCCATATTTTACAGGCAATCATTTATGTTTTAAACACATTTTAAAACTACATAGACATCTATTGAGTAATGGGATTTAACAACAACAAAAAAAATCCATCAGCCATACCAGAGATGGGAGTCAGTCAATAAATAATTCAAATAGTTCAAAAATATTATTTAAAAAACATTATGAGCTCAATGAGAAAATATTTCTTCCCAGGAAGTCAAATTAAAGAGACTGAACAGTGGAAAAATTATGCGTCAGTAGAAAATGACAGCAACAGAGGATTTTGGTTAAGTATATATAATTTTATAAATATAAATCTAATCAGAGTAGACTTTTAGCTTTAAAAAAGAACAACCCAAAACTGTGATTTTTAAATAGCTCAGGCCAGAGAGAAAACATTTCATGCAATAATTGCTGACAGATACCACAACCACCAGACAGGAAAATACCTGAGTGCTGGAGGGTCCCACTGCACGCCTTGGGACTTTGATGTCAAAACCACTTTTGGGGTCCTTCTCTCCCCTTAGAGCTGGGTCATTGAACGGTTCATGACCCGCTTCCCAGTCACACACTGTCTTTCTGATGGCCTGCAAAACACTGAACACAATTCACACTACTTTAGACCAGTATCCAAGTGCACTGATGAGAACATTTTACTTTTTTTTTTAAGCACTCTTCCAAAAGCACAGAAACTTTGCAAGAGCATTCAGGAGCTCGGAGTAACTCAGAGCAACCACAAATGATTTCGCCAACAACTTCAAGAACGCCACATCCACCAAACAATCGCTCCACACTATTTATCAAAAAGGATGGTCCAGAGCTCTTCTCCTCTGTCAGAAGAAAACTGACCTCTGAAACTGGTTCACCAGAGACAAAAGTCACCTGTCATGAATTCACCTCTGGGATCTCTACCAAGTGCATCAAGCCAGTTTGTTCTCCTAAACCACAAAAAGCAGATTATTCCATCAAACCAAAGCAGATTATTAACCAAACTAAAGAGAGAGACAATTCTGGCTTGAAATGAAAAGAAGCAGCAGAATTCCTGTTTCCAGCAGAACTCCAGAATTCAGCGAAAATTTGTACAAACAGCTTCATACTTCTAAATCCAAATACTGAACTGGGCTTCACATACTTGTCAGAAACACAGTCAGCCATATCCTGTGGCGTGCTGAATGATCAAGCAAATGTCTCCTCCCAGATCTGAGCAGGCAAGAAAGTGTTACTTCCCTATTTCATGAAAGCCCCTGGCACAAAAAGACTCTCCCCGCAAACTTGATGATTTTGGAATAATTTGTTTGGAGTAATTTTTAGCTTCTGACTGGATTTTTGTGGCAGTCGGAGCATTTAGCAATAGCTTAATTAGCCGAAGACTTTCACCTCTAAGAATTTTGCAATGAAATGTGGGAACGAACAAATAGTAAACAAGTCAAGATTACAAGCAAACAATTAGGGACAAAAAGATAAGGTCAGGAAATGCCACCAATCAGTGTGGGCAGATGGAGCACTTGAAAGAGAAGTGTAAGGCTAATAAGCCAAAAGCAGCAGAGGCTGAGAAAGAAGGCAGGATGCTAAGAGCACAGAGATAAGACTACAGAGTGTGAAACACTGGAATCATAAAGAAGGTAGGCAGTAACACCTTTCTTCAAAATAAAAATACTAGTCTTGCTTCCAGTGTTACAGTACTTAGCTTTCCTTAAAATAAAAATAAACAAGGAACACAAGGCTTCCTGCAGTACTCCTAGAGGGCTAAAGACAGCCTGGACGCTCACTGTACCCATGCTGGCAGCCATTCATTTTTGACTTCATATTTCTTCAGCTTCCAATAGATATTCAGCTATGCTAACTTTGAGTACCAGACAGACTAGTAAGGGATTACAGACTTGAAGAGGCAAAATTTAACAGCTGTGCAGTTCTGCAACAAACATAGTAAGATTTGCGAGAAAGAATATAGGAGAAGATGACAAGAAGAATTCTACCTCTGAATGACATTTTTCTTCTTTTTAATGGCTTGTCTTAACGGCTCTCTAAGCGTGACCTGGGCAAAGTCCTGAAGAGCTGCATAAATGGTATGGCGAATGGCATGATTGAAAACACTTTCCATCCTTCCCATCAGCACCTGAAGACCTTTGATCATGGCAATCACCTGCAAAAAAAAAAAAATGTGTATTTTTCTTATTTTGTTTGCATAATTGTTTTAAAACCCCCTTTTTAAATACAGAAAATGAGAAAAGGGGAATTAACAAGTTCCAAAAGATAAAGGATAGTTTTTCTGTACTCCTCCTACATATTGAATGGAGGAAAAAATGCTCTTTCAGAGTCAACAGAGGGCATGCTGTCTTTTTGCACTGGGTATAGAAAACGCTTGTAGAGAATGTTCTCCTTTGTATAGAATTAATCTTTGGAAAATCCCCATAAAAAAAGGTTTATCTTACCTCAACCAAAGCAAACTTCTCCTCACTAGTATAGTTGTATCTTGTTGCTCTTTCATACTCTTCCGCATTGTCAGGACAATCTTTATTAGAATATTTGTCAGTTGGGTGTACCAGCTTCCACGAATACTGCAGTTCACACAGCAGAATAGGGAGAAAAAAGATGGGGGTAAAATAAAAGGACTGAGAAACACAAAACCCAGCTGGACACAAATAACATACTTTAAGAAATACTTCAGTGTTTTCAAGAATATCTGAAAAATAATATTTTGTACTATTCTCAAAACCTGCATAAATTCTGAAACTATTATCTAGTGGAAATGCCAAACAATAATTTGCCTAACAAATTTTCTTTAAAGCCAGCAATCCTGTACTAACTTAAAAAATGCAATACACACTCATCAGGTAATGCACTTCAGAGTATTTTTTACTGAGCAAATGCTAGCATAGGCAAAAGCTTCTTCTCCACTTCAAGCACAAGAAACACAGAGACACCTCAAAAGCATAACAAAAAAATCCATCACACCCACACACAAAAAAAGGAGCTTCCAACTTGGCCGAATATTCACATATAGAATTCAAAAGACAACTGGAAAACTACATGGTTTGGGGTTTTTTTTTTAATGTTTACTAGGCTTAAAGACACGGAAAGAGATGCATTATCTGTGACAGTATCATCTGCACAGCATGCATTTCTCTTAAATACTGCCTTTTCAGTCACTGCAAACACAGCTCAAAATGTTCCTGAGCAGTGTCAGGCTGATCTAATATCCATCAGGGTACATCCACTGAAAAATCCTAGTCACGTTCAAATACAATTTTCTCACAGTTTGAGTTCAGCAAATAGTAAGGTCTGACTGATATTATCTTTGCATAAGTGTTAGATTACAGAGCAATATAAATTTGCTTGCTATAATGGATTAGTATTTGCACCAATTTGCCTACAGCAAAGAAGAGCACCACACCCTGCAACCCAAGCGCTACACAGAGGACGCTGGGGAAATTATTAAACAAAGATTATGTATTTTGGGGGCATCAACTTCACAGGGTTAAGTTGGACATCAAATGTATCCTGAAACTTTTTATCTGAACATGATGCATGTAACAAGGTTCATGGATTCTGAGTGAATGCAGAAGACAGGTAAATAAGTAGGATACTCCAGATCAGAATAAATCCTCAGTAGGAGGACAGGGAGAAGGTGAGCACGAACTTATGTGAGAAGTATTTAAGAGAATCCATATAAATCAGAAAGACAAAGAAAAGCAGTGATAACAGGCAAAAAACCCTGCTGTGGTCCTCAGAGAAAGTATGTGCTGAAACTGGAAGGATTAAAACAGAGCTGAGAGAGTTTCTACATCATTTCTACAGAGAAATAATAAAATAGAAAGACTGTCACTGTGAAGAGAAGCCTGAATGCAGCAATTTGCAGTGACAGAAATAAAGGGAGCAAGTCTGCAAGTGGCAGAGGCCAGAAATAGATGACAGCAACCTCTCTTAAGAAGGAGAAAAGGAGAATAATATTTTCACCATAAAACACACTGTTGATTTAAATAGGAATAGAATAATACAGGAAAAAGCATGACTCATCTATTGGCTTTTAGAAAAGGCAGTTAAAAATACAGAAGAGAAAGAAAACCGTGTCTCTATCTATGCCCACTGTGACCGCACTGGATTCACGCAGTACAAATGGCTTGATGCTCCCTCAGACATCAGAGGCAGACGAGGAGCACGTCTGGCTTCTCTCATACAATACGTCATCTGTTTCAACCCTTCCTAGAACACACTTTGGTGCAGGTAAGATGCAGCGTTTATCTAAGTGTCTGCAGCACAAAAAGGACTCCTGCATCCTCCTCTTCAGTTTCTGCCTGAAGCAGTTTCTTATTGAAAAAATAAAAACAGTCACTTTTCTGACTGGCATCTGTTTTAAAAATAAATTACTAAAATACAGAGAAACAACTCTGCAGGTTCTTTATTTCCCCTCCCTTATCTCCTCTCAAGTTTTCCTTTCCCCACATTTACTTTCCTTTTGACTAAAAGCCTAATCTAAAGCCAAAGGGAGCCTTTCCATTCACTTTTGTGCCTTTGTTTAAGACCTTACATGCTTCATTTTACTAAGCGATGATGTCTAAACGTAGCCAGGTGAAGCTGTTTTATTGCCTCCTGTGTGACTGAATGTTGGTATGGATATTTCTAACAGAACATAATTTTAAACAACATTTAGAGGAAAATAATGAAGTCAGTCTATGAAACGTAAGTATCAAGAGCAAAATAAAAGCACCTGGTCAAGGCTTACAGGTGATCACCTATCCTTTAAATATAACAAGTTGAATGTACTGTATGAGATCATACATGCTACTGGAGCTTCAAAGCAGCGACATTACTCATAGCTTCTTAGAACTTCATGTGCCTTCCTCTGAGAATGTGGTTTGCAGCAGGAGGAGAAAAGGAGTGAAAGAAGAAGGAAGAGGGGAATTAAGGAAACAAAACACAACACACGTTTTTCATGCCACTGAAGCAAAGCCTGTCCAACCTCACCAAACTGCCTCCTTTTCATCTGGCTTTATTCCCCAGATAACATACCACTTCCATGACGTGTGCACTCCACTGGGAGAGAAGCTGCAGGCCTTGGAGAGAGAGATCAAAGAGCTTCCGATACTCTGCATCTGTTTTTTGAGCTTCCTGTCGACCAGACCCAGTCACCACCTAGCACATTGTTAAACAACAACAAAAAAACCAAACCCACATCAGAACATGCTGTATCCAGCATCCATAGACAAATTTCTACATAGATTTCTTTTAAGCATTAAAACAGCATCAGGTACCAACACCTGCATTAATATCAGCTTTTTCTTCCAGAGACTTACATAGTTAAAACTTTACAGACTTTGGTCAAGTGATGGAAACCACTGGTACCCCTAATCACCAAAATATTTGACTTCAGCAAGGCGTTCGACATGGTCTCCCACAGCATCCTCATAGGGAAGCTTAGGAAGAGTGGGCTTGATGAATGGACAGTAAGGTGTATAGAAAACTGGTTGAAAGACAGAGCTCAGAGGGTTGTGATTAGGGGCACAGAGTCTAGCTGGAGGTCAGTGACGAGTGGTGTTCCCCAGGGGTCAGTACTGGGCACAGTCCTCTTCAATATATTCATCAATGACCTGGATGAGGGGATGGAGTGCACCCTCAGCAAGTTCGCTGATGACACAAAGCTGGGGGGGTGGCTGACACACCAGAAGGCTGTGCCGCCATACAGAGAGACCTGGACAGGTTGGAGATCTGGGCAGAGAGGAACCTTATGAAATTCAATAAGGGCAAGTGTAGGGTGCTGCACCTGGGGAGGAATAACCCCATGCACCAGTACAGGTTGGGGGCTGACCTGCTGGAGAGCAGCTCAGCTGAAAGAGACCTGGGAGTCCTGGTGGACAACAGGACGACCATGAGCCAGCAATGTGCCCTTGTGGCCAAGAAGGCCAATGGCATCCTGGGATGCATCAAGAAGTGTGGCCAGCAGGTCAAGGGAGGTCATCCTCCCCCTCTACTCTGCCTTGGTGAGGCCGCACCTGGAGTACTGTGTCCACTTCTGGGCTCCCCAGTTCAAGAAGGACAGGGAACTGCTGGAGAGGGTGCAGCAGAGAGCTACCAAGATGATGAGGGGACTGGAACACCTCTCTTATGAAGAAAGGCTGAGGGATTTGGGTCTCTTCAGTCTGGAAAAAAGATGGCTGAGGGGGGATCTTGTCAACACTTATAAATACTTAAAGGGTGGGTGTCAGGAGGATGGAACCAGGCTCTTTTCAGTGGTGCCTCGTGACAGGATAAGAGGTAATGGGCACAAACTTGAGCATAGGAAGTTGCACCTAAACATGAGGAGGAACTTCTTTACTTTGAGGGTGGCAGAGCACTGGAACAGGCTGCCCAGAGAGGTGGTGGAGTCTCTGTCTCTGGAGACATTCAAAACCCACCTGGACGCATTCCTGCTGGTGAATCTGACTTGGCAGGGGGGTTGGACTAGATGATCTCCAGAGGTCCCTTCCAAGCCTACCATTCTGTGATTTGCAGGTGAATTCAAGACACTAATGATATATATATGTTATAGGTTCTATATATGTATAGATGTGTGTATATACATATGCAATTTTTTATTTTTAGCTAATCTCTTAACTTTTAGTTTCATTTAAACTGCTATGAGCACCCATTTGGAGTAAGGGCTAGACAACCTATTCCAAAAGAGACATGCCAAAAGTTCTAGGATACATATCCTAGACAGATAGATAAGCAGAAGAATACTGCAGTTTGTATGATGTATCATTACTATTGTAAATTTAAAGAGTGTAAATATCATGCAGAGACTGGGTCCTAGCCCTACAGTCAGCTTTTCTTGATTCAGGTGATCAAGCTGTGTTATTTACGTAGCCTGAGGTTTACCTGCTCTTCAGATAGTTAACAAAAACTGTTAATCAGTGACGTAAAAATTGCATAAATAGCTCTAATCCCACACACCTCACTGTTGCTGTAACGAGCCAGTTCTGATATGAAACGCATATGGTCTTCTCTGATTTGGATCATCTGTTCACATATATTGTATTGGGGACTGCTGCTGGAAGACGTGCATGTCCATCTGTTTAAGATGACAAGAAACACCCCATCTAAATCAGTTTAGGCAATAAACAGTACAACTGATACTGCAAAGAAAGAATCACAATGCATGACTTAAAAAACATATCTTCCTTCTCTATCTGAGGCCTTTCCTCTCCTCACATCTCTACCTCTGTCCCTTCACAATCCATTAGTTATGGATTGCCCTTCTGATTTCAAACAGTACTTCTTCCAAGTCTTAAAAAGAACCTTTTTTATTTTCTTTTCTGTATTTTTAAAGGCTGCTGCTATGAAATACAGGAAATAATCCTCTGTTCAGGAGCGCACACTTAGGGACAGGACTGAAAAGTATTGAAAGGCAGGGCAGAAGTATAGGTATAGGCTGCAAGATACATCTAGCTACCTTCAGGTTGTTTTTCATTACTCTTATTTAACTATGAAGAACCTACAGTATGCTCCCAACTATTAAAAAAAAAAGGCATTATTAAATACTATCAACATGTTACCAAGAGGGACACAAAAGACATGCTACCAGGAATGTCATGTTAAGCAGCCTTATATTTTTAGTAGCTCAGTAGGCCCGCTGCTGTTGATTTTCTCTTAGCAATTACATGCAAGTTATGTGTTTTTTTTCTGCAGGAATTAAAATGCAAAGCACCGCATTCTAAATTCATGTAACTGCATGGAGGGAAGGTCTTGGAGGAGCATGGAAATGTTCACCAAACCAAAGCAATAACCATAAACCATGGAACCATTTATGTAAAACCTGGCTGCATTTTCCATCCATTTTGCTGTGCTGCACGCCTCGCCAAACAAAAAAGAGGGGGAAAAAGCTAAGTTGCTGCTCCATATACAATATACACATGCCTATTTACCCATGCACTACTACTGCTCACCTTGCTTAGTAAAATCCTTCATTTCTTTTAAAGAAAGTTTCATATTTAAAGGAAAAAATAAAAATGAAATTAGTGTAAGTTAAAATTCATTTTCCTCCAACCCAGGTGATAAGAAATGTCACAGATGCAAGAATGAGCTCAGCAGCAAAGAAAGTTCTTTAAACAACTTGTTTCTTTAGTTGCATCTATTACACGAAGTATATTAATAGGGAAATACCCACGCCAAAAAGTAGACCAAAGTGAAAATCCTATTAAAGCAATTACCACAAACCCACAGACTAATGGATGATTATGAAAATATACTCCAAGGATCTGACTTTCCCCAGCCCAGACACTCCCCTATTTGTTTCCTTCTTGTCCTTACCTGGATTTATTTTCCTCGTAATGGGCACTGGTCTTAATGTATCTTGCAAGTTCTATCTGCATGTCACCGAACAGTGGGACAACCTGCAACTGCTGTACACAGGGAATAAATCAAATTAGATAAGTTATTAAACACAAATCTTAGTGAAAGGAAAACATTATTTACCTATAATTTAGTCCAAAGTGATCTTTATTCTATTTAATTATATTTAAAATGAAAGGGGAATTACCTTTGAAATTGCATATTAAGATCGAATCTTAACCAACCTTAAAGAACTTGTCTATCTTGGCTAAATTTATCCTTTTCTTTGCATCCAGCTTGTAGATGTTACTGACACTTCCATCCATCAAGTACAATCCAAAGCCCATAACCTGAAAAAGAAAAAAACAAACCTCTCTGCAAAAGGACCTCAGAGGGAAAAACCTGCTGCAGTAAGACCGTTCTTCACATCATTAAAAAAAAAATTAATGTTTGAAATTATTCCTCAAAAGACCTGAAAAGTCCTGAAACACCCACCCTCCTTCAAACAGAATATATTTTCAAATACATAGCTTTCTGTAGTATTCTTTTATGTATATTATAAGTTTTTACATTAACATTAGCCTGATCAGTTATCCTTGTTTGTATCCCAGTTATACTTGTTTGTATAAAGATTTAACATACAAAAAAATCTCACTGAAACTAGAGTCTGGCTATTTTTAGACAGGTTTTTTTTCCACTTCCATTTTATTAAAATTCTGTATGTGCAAATTGATCTGTAACAGAATTTTAGGCCTATCATCTCTGAGCTATTGCTTTTTACGGCTTTCAGCATATCTCTGAATTATACACACAAGAGCTGAGAAGCATCCAAAAAAAATCTAATTACATTTTGACCAAATTATTCATTAACATAAAGTTATAATTCAGTATTCACAGTAGTAGGAGCTGACCATTAGCCACTTAATACGTTCTAAGCACACGTTTAGCGAACAAAAAGCCTAAATATGAAATACATGGTGGACATCCTTGGAGATAGAATACAAATGTTCTAGAGTTCATGTATTGTTTCAGGATGCTTCCATTTGGTCCTAATAAACAGAGCTCTTCAGAAGTTAAATGCTGAAGTGACTCAAAATATTTGTCATGAGGCAAATTTTCAATTCTTACTCTATACATTTTCTTCCACTGCAAGACATGCAGCTGATAAGATCAACCATATTCAACTTCATATTGCCCAACACTCTCTTATTACACGTATATACTCCAGCTAACTAAACTTATCTACTATCCCTAATTTCAAAATACTTGTGCCCTGAAATCTTTGATACACGGTCTCACCTCCAAAAGCTTTTTATACAAACTTGCCACATATCTAAAAATAAAACGTAGTAGTTCCTTTCTGTTATCATACTTCATAGAAACACAATTCCATAGAACCGTTTTCCTAGCAAGGCTGCATTTCAATTGGGACAACTTCAATTTATGAAAAACAAAAATGGATTAGAAACTTTCTAAATAGTTCTAACGTGCAATACAATAAAAAGGCAATGGAGAGGAAAAAAAGAAAAAAGGAATAAATTGAGTTATTTGGTTAATATCGTTTGGGTTTTTTCTTAAAAAAAAAAAAAAAAAAATCACCTACAAAACACACCCCAGGAATTCAGACATCTGTGTCCTGCCTGAACAATTCTTTTTTAATTTTGTACCAGAAAGAAACTTACTTTCAAAAGCATATGTTTCTCACTAGGCGTTAGATACATTTTGTTCTCATAGTAGTCCACACACAAATTTACAATATCTGCAAGCAGTTCTTCATAGCCAACGATCACCTCCAACTGCTGCTGTAAGGACTGGAAAAAAAGAAGAAAAGGATATTAGTCAACTAGTTATACTCCCTGGGGAACAACAGTTACTACCAAACTGGAAGAGTTTTCTTTTAATAGTTTTGTAAAGCATTGGGTACGTTAAAAAAAGTCAATGAAAGCTTACTTGTGTTATCTTGTTGTGGTTTGCAAGGAACATGGAGAGGTTCTGGGATTCTTGAATGGACTGAGGATCTGCCATTTTCCGCAGAAACTGAGCGGCTCTTTGAAAACAGAAGAAAAAACAGCATTTCCCTTCAGCAGGACTGCCTGTAACCAAATCTGTCCCCTCTTAACAGAAAGACACTCGTCCCCAAATCTACAAGGGAAACTGTAAATTGTCAGCACATCTCTAATTGCCAGTACAGTGGTATATTATTCACTGCTCGTACAGGATTGTCAACCTCAGTGCATCTCCCATCTCCAAACTCCTGAATCAAGCAGAAAGAGAACACAAGAGAAAGAGACAGCCAGTACTTTTTTGCCACAGCTTTACAAAAGCAAGTTATCCAAACACAGACTTGAAAAATCTGTATCAAGAGCCTGTTTCATAAAACATAAAGGGAAGATTTAGGCAAACAGCTGAAAATACAGGTGAGAGTTCACTATAAGAGAGATATGGACTTAATTAATCCCAAATTCCCACTGCACCTTAGTTAAAAGACTCAATCCAACCCAACACAAAAACCATTGGGATATCTCTCAACTGATGCGGGCAGCAGTGGCTCTGTAGACCCAAGCCATGCAACAACTCAGGAAAAGTCAGCCTGCCAGAAAACAGAGTTTGTCCTCCAGAAGCATGTCTCCAAAGAAAAAAAACACGCAAACCAAGTAAGTTTAACAGGTCTCCAGGCACAACAACAACTACAAAAGGTAACTACTGGTAAAGGTAGAAATGAAATCTCATGTAAGTGGAAGCAGCACAGATCAAATTGGCTAGTCATTGCCTGAATAGTTTTTATGAAAGACCACAGATGCTACAGCTGGCACAGACTAGCTTCCCCTGCTGCTCTGACCACCGTGTTCGACGAAAGACACCCAATACCATCTGGCAGCTCAAGCACAAAACTTGGCCACTGATATCCCACCCTCCTCTCCTCTCTGCTACACCTGTGATCACAACCACCTTGAATGGCAAAGCTGAAACGTCTTAAGAACAAGTGTAACAACTCTCATCTACAAATGTCAAAAGTGGATGCCTAGGACAGGATACGACAGGATAGGACAGAACAGAAGAGAAGTGCCAGAAGCAACCAGAAAGCCAGTTTCCTCTCAAACTTAAAAAGAAAAGCTTTATTGAGCTAAATATACTCATTACATTTAGTGTACACTGCATCCCTAGTCTCAAGGTAATCTGTCCCACACACGAAGAGACTACTTTTGAAGAGAAAGCTGTCAGAAAAAGAGCAACTGCTGCCACCTCGTGGGGAGGCCTGTATCCTGGCAGCAGAAACCCGGCTCCTCTTGCTCCTTGCCACTTACCGCTTGTAGGCTGAATGGTCATTCTTCACGCTGCACTTCATATTTTTCAACTCATCCAATACCGCAAACATGTTGATGAATTTGCCCAGCGTGATCAGATATGCTTCAGACACGAAATCTTTCCTCCTTTCTGCGTGGCACAAGCGTCTCACCTCCCCACAAAATCGTTCAATCGCATTTCTCTAATGGGGTAAAAAAGAGAAGAAATAAGGAATAAAAGCCATGAGATTTCCAGGAAAAAAGTTTCATCGTGTAACTGGAGCCAGTCCAATGAAAAGTGCCACTGAAGCAGAAAAACGTTTAAAGCATGCAAAGCTAACAAGGCGTCAGCACAGACTTTCCAGCTCCACTTGCTGTGTGCTACAAGTGTCACCAGTGATTTTTGCCACAGAGCTTGCCTGGCACAAGGGGCAAAGTTATTCTTTGCAAATTGAAGTCATAAAAGTTGAAAATCCCTTTGAAAAAAGTGATTTCATCTTCTTCAGTGAGAGAGCGTACATGCATTAAGAGGCAGATTGTAGGTATATTCTCTTAAAACAAAATACCCCACAGCACACTGATTAATAGCAGTACGTGCCAACTTGCAAAATCATCCTGCCACATGTTTATTTGAGGGCTTATGTCCAAGAGCACATCAGGGCCATCTGAGATAAAGATTACAAGTACAAAAAAACACAGCAACTTCGAATGTAAAGAGGAACCTGTTCTGAGCTTAGAGCACTAATCTCCTTAAACAAAAGGAGATTGTTGGTAGTCAGTAAGATCCGCCAGTTGGGGAAGAGGACAGGAAATGTGCATTTCATTCAGTCTCCTCTTCCTGTGTGCTTGGGGGCTCTAGCTGCTCTGGCTCCCACCGATTAATGCCTGGAAACATCTTCAGTCCATTGATATTCAAATGGCAAGCTGCCAGCATGGGAGGAGAAAGCAAGACAGACTGCTTTTCTCCAGTGCCCCGTGTAGCTTGGGTGGCTGGCGGGTCACGACAACTGGGTGAGCTTGCCTCAGTTATGAATTTCCATAGCAAAGTTGCACCTGCTGCTCTGGTGTCCAGACTTGTGGATCCCTCACTCGCCAACAAATGGTTTCTGTGCCAAGACGCTTTTATATATACATGTGAAACATATCATTTTTCTATTTCCTTTCTTCCTAAAGTGCCAGAACTGTCCCCATGTGCTACCTAGGGACCATATGCAGTTATCTTTGATTTTATGCTGAAAGTCTTAATGGAGATTGCCTGAAGTTTTTAAGATAGGCATTACAAATTCTGCCCTTCTGTGAGACAATATGCGTTAGTGTTTTTTTTTCCAAGTATAATGACTAGGTTAGGTATCTGAGCACACAATATCAAGCATACAAAACAGGAATATAAAAATACAAGCCTACTGACAAATTTGTTTCCATTCCATTTACCTGAAAATACATAAAATTCATCAGTTTTGTGACTTCTGGCTCCAGAACTTCCACAGTTTTCTCATAAATTTCTACTCTGTTAGGCTGCTCATTGCACTTGACCTGAGGACAATTAAAGAGATATTACACTTGGAACTTTTCCTGATAAAGCCTCAGAAACTAAGATCCCCAATGACAACTTGAGAAAACATATTATCATCCTAAAGAGACAAACTTAAGGCATAAATTGCCGGTTTTGGCAATTTTATGCTAGTCTTCTAAGATTGTATGTGTTTAAAAAAAAAAATTCTAAGATTTTTCCCTCTGTTACAAATAGAGAGAAAATCTCACGGCAAATAATTTAGTGTTCAAACACCTCTGTATCGTTAGGACAATATTTTTTCCACCTTATTAAGTCACTTGCTGAAAGTCATATGCTAAAATAGGGCCAAAACCAGAAATTAAAACAGATTACCTGATTTCCAATCTAAATATTTAAACCACAGGATAATCCTTCCTTGCATTTCAGTACAAAAATAACTGCATTACAAACTCCTTATAAATCAGTCAGGTGTCAGATTGTGGCTATAATATTCTTCAGTTTTCTGATGCATCTTAATATTCTTCTCACCCCACCCCTATACAACCATTCCCAGACACCTGAGGCTGCCTATGGACTTCTCACCTATTCACAGGGTCTTAATTTGCATACAGGTCAATAAAACACTGCATAGCTCTGACATTCAGAAAATTACTACCTAGGATGTCTAGAAACTTAAATGTTTTAACTTTAAAAAGAGACCAACTAGACCCCAAGTGCTAAAAGACACTATGGCATGCCCAGCTTGCCTATTCATGAGTCAAGAAGACGACAACAAGACAGAAGTTCACAAAATGCACAACAGTTTAATTTGCATCCTTTACCTGAGGAATGGCTCTTGAGCAGCTTCTCCATGTGTATAACATGACTGCGTATTCCTGACCCTCTTCTAGCATTTCATTCTGTAAGAAAGACACTGGGCATAATTAAGCATTGTAATACAAAGGGTTAAATCCACTGGTCTTAACATCATTCCAAAACCTTGTCCAAACAAACCTATTTCTCTTATCAGAATGTATATGTACAAACACAAATATATTGCAAGCTGAATGATACATCATACTGTATGTATGTAAAATAATATTACCATAATTCATAGCCTCATCTGGCATATTATATGTATTAGACCTGACCAGTTACTGATGTCCAGCTTGGCTATAACCCAACAGCTACAAAAAATTTCATTTATTCTCAGTCATCTGTTTTAGCACCCAACCTAATTCTGAGAGAATTCACGTCATCATCTTCATACCGTAAGCCAACAAACATCTACCAGATCACCAATCAACAACTGCAGCAATTATGCCTACCTAATGACAAAAATGACCTCCTCAGATCATATTTTTTTTTGTGTCGTTCTTTCTTCCCAAAACTAAAGACACTGCAATCTAGAAATAAAAATGCTAATCTGAGATGGGGGGGGGGAGGGGGAATATTTGTTTTTCTTTTTAAACTCCAGTACTGCAGGTGGAATGGTCAAGGATGAAAGAGTCAGCACATGCAGAGCAATATCCTTTTTTACATGTCAAAGGAGAGGGCCTACATCTCCAAACAATCAAAACAAGCTAAGGAGTTGTCAGATAATTTTAAGAGTAGATTGGTGTAAATTTACATAATTTTCAGTAGCATGTAATCAGGTGCTTAACCTGCTCAATCAACTCTTTCTGAACTGGCTTCTAGAATTACAAGACATATCATTCCTTATTTTCCAAGAGTGCATGAAACAACGACAAGTTCAGTACAGACCAGTGCTTGCAGCCTGCAAAGTTCCTGCAGCACCACCATCAGAGATGGATGGAGTTACTAATATGAAGTCTTATCTTATACTGTGGAACTGTTAAAAACCACAGACTACCTTAACAAAAACGTGCCAATAAATGACCAACATACACGCTCCACAGTGAGGAAGCCAACAAAACCCTTCAACACCAGTAAACTGACAGAGAAGTAGTGGATATTTGGGAGGATGGTAGGTAATATTTCACTCAAGTTACAGCAGTTAGCTGTCAATACAACCAATTCACCTCAGAATAATGGAAAAATGCACAATGAAAGCAAGAGACTTTTAAGCAACACTGTCTGATCAAGAAGAAAGACCATTTAAAAATTATCAAGAAGTACATGTATGAAAAAAAGAAAAGCCATACACTTTTTCATCTCACTGCCTCCTGGAAGTGTTGTAGGTTACCTGGTTTCTGGTTTTCTGTGATCACAATTCTTATAATGAAATGCAAGAAGATATGTTCCTCTCCTTTTACTCCAAGTTAACACAAAAGTACACATCTGAACATCTACTTACCATGCTAGAATGGACAGTAGCTTGCTCAATGTATCTTGCAATGCCAGTGACAAATGCATTTCTGTCTTCAAAATTAGTGTTGAAGTTTGGCTGCAGAGAAAGCAAAATGTAGAATTTAATCCTTGGTAGGGAAAAAAATATATATATATTGCAAATTAAACACACTTTGGTTTGATCGTTTATTGTTTTTTTTAAAAGCACATACTTTTTTTCTTAACAGCAATGGGGAATGGAAAAATTCTGCAAGGACAACACACCTGGTAAAGCAAAGATGATGGCGGGGGTTCAATACACGGTTGCTGATCTGGCAATGGTAACTCTTCCAAGAGATCCACATTGGACAAGGCATCCTCCAGTGTTACTTGAGCAGTCATTTTGCACCTGGTTAAAAAATACATGCGTACATATAGATATGTATACACACATACATATATGTTATTATACCCACAGAAAACAAATGAGTAATATGCAGAGCAAGGAGCAACTTATGTTGTGGGAAATGTGCAGTTTCCCTTCAACCATAACAGAAGGGAAACAGTCAAACTGAAACCCATCTGGTTTTAGTACACAAGTTCAAAAAAGACTTTTAGGACTAACATCCTCCTCCTTACTTTTATGAGTTGAGAAATGTTCCTCTTCCCCCATGGACACGCACCAGAAATACACAAAAAATAGAGGAAAGGGTGACATCTATCTAACACACAGTAAAGAAAGGAAGACTGCTATGTAACCTTCTCTGGTTAAACTAGAGGCAAAGTTATTCTGTGGTCTTCTTCAGTTACAATAAACACAGAAAAATCCAGTAACAAGCACAGGTATAAAACTTTCCTGTAAGGATTCAGTTTTGGGCCGACGACTCTTCAAACCCTTATCTACAGATAAGGATACTACCAGCCCATCTTCAGGAGACCTGGCTGTCACAAGGTGCTGGCAGTCTCCACTGTTTCATGTTCTAGGACATCCAGATCCTCTTTGAGTAGAAAGTCATGAGAAGCACAAAACCCCTCAGGGTCATGCCAAAGGTCAAAGAAAGTGTACACACACACACCCCCACACAAGAAGGTCAAAGAAAGGGTATCCCCCCCTTGATAAGCAAGACTGGCAAATTGGTAACAATGGACAAGGAGAAGGCTGAGGTACTCAACAACGTTTTTGCCTCAGTCTTTGCTGGCAACCTCTCTCCCCACACCTCTCGAGTGGATGGACCACAGGGCAGGCACTGGGAAAGTCCCTCCCACTGTAAGAAAAGATCAGGTTTGTGACCACCTGAGGAACCTGAACATACATAAGCCTATGGGATGCGTTCCAGAGTCCTGAGGGAACTGGCTAATGTAGTTGCCAAACCACTCTCCATGACATTTGAAAAGTCATGGCAGTCAGGTGAAGTCCCCAGTGACTGGAAAAAGGGAAACATTGCAACCATTTTTAAAAAGGGTAGAGAGGAGGAACCCGGGAACTACCAAGCTGTCAGCCTCACCTCTGCCCCAGGAAGATCATGGAATGGATCCTCCTAGAAGCTATGCTAAGGCACATGGAGGACAGGGAGGTGATTTGAGACTGCCAGCATGGCTTCACCAGGGGGAAGTCCTGCCTGACCAACCTAGTGGCTTTCTACAATGGAGTGACTGCATCAGTGGACAAGGGGAGAGCTACGGATGTCGTCTATCTGGACTTCTGTAAGGCCTTTGACATGGTTCCCAACAACATCCTCCTCTCTAAATTGCAGAGATATGGATTTGATGGGCAAACTGTTTGGTGGATGGTCACATCCAGAGGGTAGTGGTCAAAAGCTCAATGTCCAGATGGAGATCAGTGACAAGTGGTGTCCCTCAGGGGTCCGTATTGGGACTAGTACTGTACAGTATCTTCACCAATGACATAGACAGTGGCATTGAGCGCACCCTCAGCAAGTTTGCAGACAACACCAAGCTGAGTGGTGCGACTGACACACCTGAGGAATGGGATGCCATCCAGAGGGACCTGGACAGGCTTGAGGAGTGGGCCACTCTGAACCTCATGAAATTCAACAAGGTCAAGTGCAAGATCCTGCACCTGGGTCAGGGCAACCCCCAGTATGAATACAGGCTGGGGGATGGAGGGATTGAGAGCAGCCCTGAGAAGGAGGACCTGGGAGTACTCATGGATGAAAACCTGGACATGAGCTGGCAACGTGTGCTCACAGCCCAGAAAGCCAGCGGTATCCTGGGCTGCATCAAAAAAAGCGTGTCCAGCAGGTCGAGGGAGGTGATTCTGCCCCTCTAGTCTGCTCTGGTGAGACCCCACCTGGAGTACTGTGTCCAGCTCTGGAGTCCTCAGCACAGGAAAGACATGGACCTGTTGGAGCAGGTCCAGAGGAGGGCCACAAAAACGATCAGAGGGATAGAACACCTCTGCTGTGAAGACAGGCTGAGAGAGTTGGGGTTGTTCAGCCTGGAGAAGAGAAGGCTCCAGGGAGACCTTATAGCGGCCTTTCAGTACTTAAAGGGGGCCTAGAATCATAGAATGGTTTGGGTTGGAAGGGACCTTAAAGATCATCTTGTTTCAACCCCCCTTCCATGGGTAGGGACACCACCCACTAGACTAGGTTGCTCAAAGCCCCATCCAGCCTGGGAAGATGGGGACAAACTTTTTAGCAGGACCTGTTGCCATAGGACAAGGTGTAATCGCTTTAAACTAAAAGAGGGTAGATTTACACTAGAGAGAAGGAAGAAATTTTTTACAAAAACTGGGCAGTGAAACACTGGAACAGGTTGCCCAGAGAGGTGGTAGATGCCCCATCCCTGGAAACATTCAAGGCCAGGCTGGATGGGGCTCTGAGCAACCCGATCTAGTTGGAGATGTCCCTGCTCATTGCAGGGGAGTTTGGACTAGATGATCTTTAAAGGTCCCTTCCAACCCAAACTATTCTATGCTTCTATGATCTCCATAAACCTCTAACTGCTGCCACTGCATGGAGGATTTGAATCAAGAACGGCAACAAGAAGAAATTTTAGGAAGAAAGCATGGGATAGTACAACTCAATCATCCCCTTTTGTATAATGATCTACTCATCTTCCTCGGTGAAGTAAAAAAATGCTCTTTTTTAAGGTAACACCTCTAATCAAGCTGTCTCTTTTTTTCTATAGGGCTTTGCAAGTTATTTTCCCACATTTACCAGAGTAAAACAATGCACCTACTGTGAAAGGAGGAGTCAAGCACTGCCCTTGGCTCTAACCAGGAGGGCAGGAAGACCAAGCACTGCACTCTGGAGGAGCAGGACCCTGCCTAGCACATGTCACCCCCACGGAGCCGTGCCATCCCCACATGCAGGGGAAGATGAGCAGATCTCGCCGCAGCTTTGCTGATAGCTCACCATCAGATTCCCAGGACAGGCTGGCAATCCCACCATTTGCTGCACTTGTAGTGGCCTGGCAGAAAAACCTCCTCACTTTCTCTTACCTAATTATGGTTTCCTGGGGAAAGCCCCACAAAACAACAGCTTTACCACCAAGAAGAGGCTCAGCTGACAAAAAAGAACCAAAACCCAAAGCAAAGGGAAGGAAGTAGCCAGAAGTAATTATCCATCTACCTTCAGAGAGCAACCCTGCATCCCAAGCCATCGCCACAAAGCTTGGCGTACCAGGTATGGAGAGAGCTCACCAACAACTTCAAACAACCACCATCAAAATGGTGCAGGGTCCTTTTGCTTCTTGAAACCCCAGCCCAAACCCTTCTTCAAGCCTGAGCATATCCGGTTTGGTTAAAATAAATAAATAAACACCCATAATGTGCAATTTATGATCCCTGCCAAAAAATGAGGAAGGACTGGACTGACAGGAGTGCTAGCTGGCAGACCTGCTCCAGGATGCTTGCCCAGCACCTGCTTACACCCATCTCAAACTCCTTCACAAGAACCACAGTTATTCTCAAATTAGAGAGCAGCAAAACCCAGAGTCCTCCCTTCAATAAATAAACAAATGCCAAAAAAATTCTACGTGTGAGCAAAAGTCCTGTGAAGAGGTCAGACACTCAACAGTTTTATCCTAGAGAAAATGGAAGAGAGTTGCCAATAAGTCATTTCAAATAAATAATATTTTAATTTTTGGTCTGAGTATCTATAGATCAAGCTTTAGCGAAAAAAGGAAATAACACAACACATTACTTGAATTAGTTTAACTGAGAGGCTCCTTCCAACTTGTAACTTTTCTTCCTTCTAGCCTCTCCAGCAAAGCAGAATCACCTGGCTGTGTGGCTACTGTGGGACATGTCGATGGTGGGACCAAAGGGCCCATAGTCCTCTCCCCTGCTGCAGCCCAGGACAGGCACACAGCCACTAGGCAGCTCCAAGCAAGAGCAACAGGGGCATGCTACAAAAAACTGCTCTACCCATGCTCCAAAAACCATAGCTAAAAATGGCTGCCCATTCTACACCAAAAATTACTGCACCTATTCGCATAAAGGGGAGCAGTCATTGAGTGCAAGGAAAGTGTCAACACCCTCTCCCCAATCCACACATTCCCAAAACATGGTCCATCAATGACTCAGATCCCTGCTCCAGAAGAGAGCCGGGCATTCACAAAAGCCGGGTCCTGACTTGTGTCTCCTCAGCACCAGAAGCCCTTAATCCCCTTACGTGCTATTTCAGAAAGCACACCTGCACGCTTTTGGCCTCAATATTTACAATTGCACAGGAGTGCAATCCTCCAGCATCAGCTTTCTAAATTCAGACTATCAGACATTAAAATATCTGTGGATTTTTTTTTTAAATACTTGGAAAAAAATTTAAAAATAGAAACCAAAGCATAAGCAAAACCAAAATCCCATCTCACTTAAACTGCTATCTACTCAATAGCACAAGTCTGGAAAACCCCTGTTGCCAGGCCAGAGGCACAAGCTAAGAAACAAAAGTTCCCCGCTGCCCTATGGGTTGTGAAGAGAAACAGGGGAAGGTGCATTTCTCCAAGCCCTTCGGCATGATTTCCCAGAGACAGATCAGCATTTTTCAAACCAGGAAAACATAAGCAATTGGGCACAGACTGTTACAAAAGCCTTCTTGTTTCAAGGTTGCTCACTGACAGTTCCACTTTGTAATTTTGCCAAAGGGATACACATGCTCAGTGTTTCATTGGCCAAGTTCAATGCTCCTGTTCTCCAGCTTTTTCACCCTTGTACCTCACAAGACGTGAAAGAGGAAGCATCTCCTTCCTGCCCAGCTTTAAGACATTTGCAAATGTTGTGAGGGCATGATTCACCCTTCCCCTCTGCCCCAAGAAGTGAGCAGCCGAGGTTTGACAACAGCGGCAGTGGTGAAACAGCCGGAGCTTGGCCACGCTCACACCATGTTAGCCGGAAGACAATGTCCCACAGCCAGGTGACACCACCACAAGGTCCTTGCCACATCCGCGCCTGATGTGGAAGCCCTGGGACCAGGACAGAAAAGATTTCCTTGAAGTCTGGGGGTTTTTCCCCCTTTCTTTTCTGCTGCTGTTGTTAGTAAAACCAGCTCCAAAAGATGTCTGTTTCTAGTGTACAACGATGGAGGGCTGGCAAAACCAGATTTTTTTTTCCTCCTAAGTCTCATAAAAATTAATTTAAGAAAACTAAAATTCCAAAGACAGAAAATTAGATAGTTTTGTCTCCTTAAGAGTCATTTCATTATGAGTTCTTACAGGTGAAATTACTGGGCTGGAGAGCTAATACTTTAACAGACTCCTTTTTGGCAGAGAACATCAGAAACTTCAAAGACCTACTTAAAAAATTCAGAAGCTGCACTCTGATTAGGAGTTTAGCTAAATGAGAACAGATTAAAACGCTGTAGTCATACTGATAATTATAGTTATACTAGTAAATTTACCCAAGCTGTGAGAAGAACTTTCTTACTAAATTCTACAACGTTTCAGCTTTGAACCTACCTGAGATTTTCCAGGATGGATTTTCTCAGGTAGTAGACGTATAAGAATTATTTCTGAAATAATCCTCCTTTTCTTTTTGTTATCTTTGTACCAGGACACGTCATTACAGCAGCAAAGTCAAAATGCACTCCAAGAACACATTTTCCTGGATGTACACAACTTAATTAAATACCATTCATTATCTGACATCCTCTCTCCAGCACAGAGAATCACATATGCCAGCATGCTGTTTTGCTAAATTTTGGTGTTTGATGAGCACACCCAGCTTTCTAAGCAGGAGACAGTAGCATCTGTGCTGATTCTCAGCTCCTTTTTTTGGATTTCAAATCAAGAAAATCCTTGTCTCCTGCACAGACTAGCTTCAGCCTTACAATGCCAAGTCCCACCGTGTCCAAGGATCAGAGGTATCAATCACAGGGTTTTTAGGGAAACTTTTGAGTATGTTAGTTAATGCAGGCCACTGGCTAGCTAAAATTAAGACATTCTCCTTTTCTTTGGTTCCAAAGGAGGTGAGCACTGAGTGAGCCTGACACTGCTCAGAAGAGCTTGGGCTGCAGAGAAGCTCACTGCGCCACCTCCATCATGTTGTCCACAAGAAAAACAAAATAAAAAAAAGGCACCAGACCTCAAAGTCTCTTAAGCGTTGTTTACATTTTGATTTAGCTTCAGAGCTGGCTTATTATTGAAATATACTCAGACAAAAGATTTGCCACTCTTTTTAAAATGTCATAATTCTGTACTGTTGTTCAAAGCTGTGCAACTGCGTGTTATGCAGTTCTCTGCTCACAACATTGCTCTCGTATTTAGACAAGAGGAGGTCAATCCTAGTAAAAACACTGTTCTCACATCTCCTTCCTTACAGAATAATGTTGAAGTCTTTGCAAAAAATCTATATTCTTAATTCCAAGCATATTAGAAAACACCCAGCATGCACCTCTCAGCCTTGCTCTTTTAGGCCTCCTGAGGTTTCAGACTATTTGTAAAAAAAAAATATGAACAGGGCAAATTATGGCAAAAAGTCTTTTGGACAAAAAAATTAAAAAGTGACCAGAAGAAATAATAAAACAGAAGGTACTGACTGAGAGAGCAAAAAGTAGAGAAAAGAGCATTAACTTCAGAATCTCTGAGAGAAAAAGGACTGCTGTAACGCCATTCATCTCTCAAGATCAAAGTTTAAAAAAATTCCCCCAAATTCTAGGCAATTGAGTAGATACAAAAAAAACTTTGAGTTTTTAAGATTTCTTCCAGTGGCAGAGATAAGCAGGTCAAATTATTTATCAAAAAGAAGATCAAAAGGCAACTCAGGCACTCAGTCTATAAATAGCTAAAACAGGAAAATGATGCTTGATGATAGGAGATAGTTCTTACATGTGTTCAGCAACGGCACAAACAATCCAACTTGTAACTAGCAACCAAGTTTTAAAAAAATAAATGCGGCTAAAGCAAATGAACTTAGGTAACTGTAGGCTTCTTGAGACCTTGTTGTAAATGTAGAAATTACCACGCAGTTCCTCTTTAGCTTCTGCCACAATCATTTGGCCAAGACTTCCCCAAAACCAGCCTCCAACGGCCTTAAGAATCTACCCAGCTGAGCTTTAAAAAGATGTAGATTCCAACATAAAAGTTCAACCTCAAATAACTGGGTTTGATAATATCTACTTACAGGTGAAAAATAAAGCCTTTCACCATAAAAATTATCAGATGAAATTCAACGGCTGTGTTAGACAAGATCAGGAGATAACAGGGATGGTATCATGTCATCACAAAACATTTTAAAAAATAGAAAGCTATATTGAGTATCCTGAAAATACATAGATAAAGAATAAGAAGGAATTCCTTGGATAGGTACAAGTACATATGCCATTTAAATTACTTGCAAACTGGCATTATTCCTTGGACTGAGATTGTCAAGTGACCATTCCCACAGAAAACAGATAAATAGTACAATTCAGTCCTTTGGTCAAAAAAGAAAAAAAAAAGTAGAGTATCAAGCTACAGCAAAAGCAAATTTTCTTCAAAAGACACTGATTTAGACCATTACATAGCAAGCAGAGGCATTCACTTTATGGCAATCCTTGCTCTCCTTTTTGGAAAAAGGAATAACAATACTAAACTTCCCTCAAATAAACAAAAATAATTAAAATCTAAATCCTATAGCTGACAGGCATTTTAGCTTTTGCATCACTCATTCAAAGCTTCAACAACCTGAGAACACCTAAGCACCCACACCTTGAAATCTTTAAGGATTTATCCTCGCACAACTGGTAGAGCTGTAAGCCAGCACTTGAAACATGGCGGGGGGTAATTTCCAGGTGGTTTTTACTGTCAGCGCCTTACAGCACATCTTTTGCCATACTGCTGCACACCGGAAAGATCAGGAGATGGACACAACTAGGTCTATTGCTACCACATGCTCATCTCGTGCCCTGGAAGGTAAACTTTAATGGAAAACAAAAGAAGGGTTTAGCTGATATCACGGCAAGGGGAAGACCTGAGGAGTGAGCAGGCAATGCCACGGAGAGGGAACGAACCTCTCCCCAGCACTGATATCGCATATGGAGGCACAGCAGCCAACCTCGCCGCCCAGGGCACTCAAGCTGATAAGGTGAGCAAAGGCTCACCTCATTTAAGCAACGGCTCAGCTGTTCATGGATGATGATTTCCTTTTATCATTAACCTCCAATAAAAAAAAAAGTATGAATGAGACAATGACATAAAAGATCTGCACCTTCTTCAGCTTAACTTCAGCCCAATTACCAGAATGTCCCCAATAGTCTGAGAGTAAACAAGTTTACTGTTCAGCTGTGTTCAGTTGAGTCCTCAAGCCACCCTGGCATAAAGTGCTGCAGCATGCTAGTAGTGGTAGATGAAAAAGCAATGGATGAAAAACTTCCCTCCACTCGTTCAATGTCACTTTTTGGATGGACTCTGAAAATGGGTGCTGAAAAATGAGACATATCCCATCTGCTCCTGAACGAACCACCAGCTGCCTAGGCTGTCGCCACAGCAGCCGCAGCAGAGCAAACCTCTCCTGAGTTTTGCTCCTGATGGGGCAAACCCCATCCTCTTCAGAGCAGCCCACCTACCGCTGCCTTCTCTTTTGACCGAACCCCTCCCTCCCTGCCCCAAACACACACACCGGTACCTCCAGCAACACTTGGCTGGGCAGGTAGGAAGAGCTAAATGGGTAAAGAGTTGAGCCACGCTGAATATCAGGGTGGGAAGAGACAGGGAAGTAGCACCACTGGCTAACCTCCCTCCGTAATTAATGAAAAGCAACAGGGAGCACAGAGAAGCACAAGAGCCCAACACAGACAGTGCAAGTGCTTTTCCTGGAACAAAGCATAAAACAAAGTCACCATTCAGATACAAAAGAGAGCACTGAAATTATCATAAACTCTTCATTTTTACAAACTGTACAAGTCAGACCACAGGGACTCATTTACTTCACCATTCTTGGACACAAGTATCACATCTCAGAAAAAACAAAATTAAGAAATTCTCAAAAGCTTATCTTTTCAGTCGTTTAACCACAAGCTCCAAGAAAACCTGATGTTTAAAAGAAGCATAAATCTATTCAAAATGCAGATAGTTACACTTCAAACGGCCTGAACACAATTCAGGAAAAACATATCCTACAGCCGCCATAACTGCAGGGCAAGTTCCCACCGCTCGAGAGGAGAGGTTGGGGCCCCCGGGGTCACAAAAGGCTGGGTCAGCAGTTTGGGGCTGCAGCTGGCAGCCGGGGGCCGCAGGACAGGCTCCAAGTTGGGATCAGCAAAGCCTGACCTGTTTCTCTCTCTTCCACCACTGCGGGAGAAGTTCCCACAGTATGTTCAGCAATGTGGTAGTGCAACCGCACAAGTGGGACAAGAAGAGATGCTGCGGCAGTCCCCACCTCCTGCTGCACAGAACGGGCCACAGGTGCACCTGGTACAATGTAAGCTCTTGAATCCAACACCAATAAAACACACACTAATATTAGTGTGAGAATACAGCCCAAGAAAGCAGAGGTGTTTTGGGATCTTCAGGGAATTGGTTTTGCTAAGACCATGCTCTACGTAACCCAAAAAGATCTCAAACACTGAAATTTGTAAGTGGAAAAAATACTTTCATATCCAAAAAAATGGCGAAGGATCATGCCAAGGAGTGAGATAATTAAGGTGGAGTTTAAACGACTAACAAAGATCTGCTGGATTACAGAAATTTTAGAATATTTTATGACTTTGCAGATGAGAACACTGTTTCATTTGACTGAAAACAGGTGTTGGGAAGGGATGTCCTGTGCCTTTTTGCAGTCCACTGGACACATATTTTTCATTTTGCTTTTAAATAGATGCATTTGATCTCCAAGTGCTAGTACATGTTCCCAGGCTCAAAATAAGACAAAGAGGAAGTCTGTCTGCACTTTAAACAGCACTTCCTTTGACATTGCCTCTCTTCTTTCCTATGTCTGCAAAAGCATCTTTGAATCTTAAATTAAAACAAAATCTCAAGCCTGGCATGGATACTGAAGATTATAATTGCTGTGCAATCCATAAATTGAAATATGCATCCACATGAGTTGTTTTGTCTTTTTAAAACAGGCATAAATAAATAAATAAATAAAGCAAAGCTTACCCTACTTTACAGGACAGAACACCATGATGAGAATCAGGAAAACTCTATGTACAGCAGTTAAAGAGGGAGAAGAGAAGCATATCCTTCAAAAAGGCAGAACAAAGGCATTCTATAGTCCATACACAGAAGGAGAGAAATTAAAAGAGAGATAAATTTAAAGAGATGCTTGAATGGCCTGCTGAACTGGGGTCTATAGGTCCAATCTCGGTGAACTCCATGGGAACTAATGACAACATTCCCACAGGAACAGACTGGGTCTGCACAGCAGCAGAAGTTAAGTTTTATCCCTATAGCAACACAACATTTTCAGGTTTCTTCTGTTCCATTGTGCCATTCTTCTATGTTACTGGCTTGCAGAAAATCAATTAAATCATTTTTCTATGAAGAAAATTTGATTCAATATTCTGTGTAATGTTCCTAGTCAAGTTAAACCATAAACTGATCACAAAAGACCCTTGTGAAGGGAAGAGTTAACAAAAGGAATGGATTTTCTCTTCCAAGAACAGCACAGTGATTACTATAATATTCACTTTTCTTTCAAGCCTCCAAGATCTCTCTCAAAAAATCCCTTTTAGTTCTATTTTAATTAAACTTCAAAAGCCTCAGCCATTTAACTGCATACCTATCAATTCAAAGTGAGCAGAAAACATTTTAACAGATTGATAACTAAAGTGCTTCAGAGAACAGCGATGTGCTGGATCTTCTCCGTTTGAATGCTTTTTCCATGCTCTGGACAGCACAATCCGCCTTTTTGCCAAGGGGATCAGCGTAAGATGTTCCTTTCGGGACTGGAGCTCCTCTCCGTTCCTAAGCAACAGATTTGCATAAACTGAAGGAGCAAAGAAAAATGCTTTTCACATCATTTACTGGCCAGCCTGATTGAAGTAAAAGACAGGAGAAAGCAAACAGCAGCTGACAGTCCTTTGTGCAACAGATCTACATACTGCTAAGCTTTCAAAAATACATCTGCGACTGGAATTAAAAAAGGCTCAAGAAGAGAAAAAGAGAAAACAAAAATTCCGGCACTGAATTATCCCAGCACCATAGCAAGTCTCAGAAGAATGGCCATAGAATAGAAACAATTAATTTAGTATTAGACTCCTATGGGGCCATGTGGCTCACATTTAACTGCTTTGTCTTGCCACTGGAGGAGTGCAGGGGAGGAAGCAGGCTTCCAAGAGCAGACACAGATTTGGGGGAAAATGTAAGGCTAAAGGGCAGAAAATTCTTTTTTTTTTTTTTTTTTTTTTTAAAAAAAAACTCAACTTCCCGAACTAAAAGCTCTTTGCATTCAGTCATATGTGAATTTTTCAGGCAACCTTCTTCGTTAAAGCAGCCTACACTGCTACCTGTCCAGCTTCTGTCCCCTGCAGGGAAACATCATGACGGGCAATCCCTGTCTATTTACACAAGCAATACCTACGCTATAACTGTGCAACCAAGGTTCAAGCGCTCAGTGATACACCCGCCTCGAAAACCAAATTCTGTGCAGTATTGGATACTTCAGTAAGCAATGGCAGCGCCATTTATGAAACCTAAAAGCCACGCTTTCATGAGTCAGTACTGTTCCTCCCTCCCACAAGATAATCAAGGTCAGGAGGACACCGCTCCTAATGATGCTGTCATGTAGCTGAAATGGCTCGCTGACACACTGACCACCAGCACTCAGATGACAAGCGGTCACGCTTGTCAAGTAACTATAGGTGTTCCCTTCCAATGTCCTGGATGAATTCAAGCACATTCCCAATGACAGGAAGGCCTTTTGTCACAACAGGTTACGAACGGAAACTCTCAGGCTCTTTGGACAAAGCCTACACCAAGACTGGTGAGCCACGGTAGGACAGAATCGCCTTTCTTGATGCCTGCCAGCAGGTACAGGTCTACTACATACTCCCTTTTAAAGCATCAGTAGGAAAACTCTCCCACAATTAGAGAACAGCATGTAAGCCTAGCACTCCTGTATCACAGCACAAGGCTGGAGTCACTATATTCTTGCGAGCAAGTGAGCACAAGAGTGGGTTTATCTTTTCCTGCTGTGTTAGCAGCCAGCAGAAATGCATGGACAATGCAGCTAGCAATCACCAGGTACGCTGATGGGCAGCCCGGCTAGTGCTATGCATGTGCAGTACCATTCCACATCCTGAAGCTTTGGAGGAGAGATGCGACTTCCTGATGGTAAAATGCAGCGTCAAGTGCTATCCCCATGCAGGAATCTCAAGCGTAGTGCGATGCACACACTTCAGAAATGGGAAGCTGATTCTGCTCATCCCCGCTTGTTTTATTTGAGAATCCATTACAGTTATATGGGAGAAGCCTAACCCTGCAAAGTTTGCCCCAAAGGCACCCCAAGGATGGCATGGGCTGTCACTGCACCTTGGTCTGCAGCATGCAACCCCCTCTGCAATGGCACTTGTGCTACAAGAAAAATGCACAGAGGGGTTTTGCTTGGTTTGTTTTATCTGTGTATCTAAGCCTGAACCCCAACATATAAATTGCCAATATAAAATCATCTATTGGTGGGGCTAGATGGCTGAGGGGTTTTGTGCTGATTTACTAATTAATTCTTACAGAGCTGAGTTAGTTCTGAGTGAACATGGAAAAAAGTATTAATCCTAAATTTATATATGTACTAAAACCCCTTTTGCAACGTTTGGCCTCTCTCCAGGCTGGAATGAAGTTAAAGATTTAACTGTTGTCTCATTCCAGATTAGGTGTGCTGAGATCTGTTTTGCTACACTTATTTGCCTCAGCCCTTTAATATTCCCTGATATTACATCTCTGAGTTGCACCAACTGCAACTTACATTTTGCTTGTCCTTCAACTTCCAGTTCTTTCTTCTTACTGCTTGTTGACTAACTCACTCCCCTTCTCTTTTTCATGTTGTTCTCCTCTCACCCAGTCCACTCCTCCCCTCCCCTGTTGTTTAACCTTCTTGTTTTGCTGCGCTGCTGCTGTCATCTCCTGCAGCTGTCCTCAAGGCACATTTCTTCCATACTTGTGTTTCTGATTCTTCCTGCTGCTGCATGGGTGTGTTCTGAAGCAATGCTCCATGGCATTGCTTTGGGCAAGACTTAAGTTCAGCACTGCAGCACAGCACTTATGGCATGTTCAGCAGTTGTGAAAAGCTCTTATTTCTTAGCAAAGGTAAGATTCACAGTGTAAGGATTCTGCAGAGAACAAGGAAGGAAGAAGCAAGACCAATAGCCACGCCAGAAAGAAGAGGAGAAAGCATGTGCACATGGAGTTAGCCTGGCATCGCTCAGACACAGCACCATTCAGGCTGCAGAAAGACTGCTACCACATGCCTATTCAATGTGGGTTTAGTTGGTTGTCCTTTATGTTTGGGGTGGGGGGGAATGCGGTTACTTTAATCAAAAAGGGCACACCTGTGTGCATATGCTGAAAGGAGCAGTGGATGTTGGGCTGAGCACCAGTCTGTCACATCACAGGTGAAGGAGATGAGCCACAAAGATGGAACGACAAGAGTCTGGCGTCTTTCAATCTAAGCAATAATGCAACCCCTCAGCCTTAGACAAGCTCTTTATTTAAGCATGCGAGTTCTTGAGCTGTACTTTCATCTCACAAGACTGGGGAGAAATAAAGAAGAAAACATTGTTTTCTCAGGGGAGGTGAGGATAGCACTCTCTTCCTGAGCCCAGTTCCAGACATGGTCGCTCCAGGGTCAGTCTCGCCACTTCTGGGCCAGCCCAGCAGCAGCCCCCCAAATCTCCCTTCCATAGTGCCTCCACATTACACATCCATCTCCATCTTACAGCATAAGCCCCCAATGCCGTGGCAGGCATTAATTATACCCAGCAGGTTTTTTCAATGCAAACCTGCAGGTGAAACTCTGACTTTGGCACTGACTTAAAATTTAAGTTTAAAACATGAACAAAGGCTTCAATAATAATGACTCTTCAAAACAGAGGCTGCGTGCTGTCATTCCTACTCCTTCCCTCTACCTGAAAGTATTTACCAAAATCAGCAATAGAAGTCCCTCAACTTTCACTGAAGCAAAAAATGTATGCTGCTTTATCTGAAAAATAGGTGTGAAGATATTTTAGGCAAATTTGTACTTATTCATGCTTAAAAGCAGATTTTTATTTCATATCCAACACAGTTCAAAAGTAATGTACAATTTTTTGCAAAATTAGAGTATTAAAAAAAAAAAGAGTGTCTTCAGAAGCTGTTATAAAAAAAAAATGTACCACCACATGCATTTCATGGAGGAAGGGGAGAATCAGACAAGAAGCAAGTTATAGTTTAATAGTTCTCTTAAAAAAAATTAAGGAAATACTATAGGACAGGGTGAAGGAGAAAAAGGAAATAAGCAACTAGCTTTCAGTTTCTTCAGCTTTCTTTTTCCTCTAAATGAGTTCATCATCTATAACATTTTATACTTTCATTTGTTATACTATATATGAAAATATGCAGTTTCAGTGAAAATTCATCAAAAGCTTTACTTCTGGTATCACCTGATAAGCATCCACATCTATCTTGAGCAATGTGTCATGATAGTTTACCTGAACTTTACATCCAAAACATATAATTCAGTGCACTGTCCTCGTTGATTTAATATAGGTCAGTGAATCCACTTAAAATAATTAGAGCTATATTGAAAGAAGACTACAAATCAAGTTCAGGTCTATAGCATTTTTATTTCCTGCCAACAAAGTGTCCATGTCCCTACCAGAATTGAAGTATTTTAAAGTGACATACAGCAATACCATATTTTTACCTAGACCCTGGAAACAAATCTCTTGCATACCTGTAGTGCATAAAGGCAAGCATCTCTGAAAGCTCTTTGTACCACTTACACAACTGGATGTGCTACTTAGCATGTCAACTCTTGGGACTCATTTCCTAACAATAAAACCACAGCACTGGTTTTGAAATCTGAGTATTTGTTTCTAAAATGAAGACTGCCATTTATTTTTTTTTTTCTTATATTTACTATTGTATTCATTCATAAGAACATTACTGAGACTCAACCCTGATAATCATTTGTAGGGAATGTCATCTAACAAGCATAAGTCTACACGCTGTCTGAAGTCTTCAGATGTCTTTTGGTGGAAGGAGGAGAAGGGGAATGGCATTTTTTTTTGCTCCAAATTAGTAATCCTTGGCTTTAAAAAGTTGCTTGGTCATTCTACTACCTATTGACCAACATTCCTGAAAAGCAGACCTGCAGAAACCAGCCCTGTGAGAGGCTTTTTAGGAGACACACCATTAAGCTGAGGAAATCTCCCAACATCTGGTCCAAACATGGAGAAATCATGCAATTTCACTCCACAAGTAACTGCTTTGTAAACCAGGACCACTCACAACCCAGGGAAAGGGGGGCACTAGAGCCTGCTGCCCTGGCATTTACCTCGCAATGAAAGCAAGAACAGAAGTATCAGTTCCTCATGTGTTACCCAATTACTTGAAATAAGAAAAGCTTTATTAAAGTTAGCAGTTAGAACCTCCCCTCTTGCACGGGACATTCACTTTAAGCTGTGCCTATGCCAGGGCACCTGTCCCAGCCACACCCACACCCACCCACACCCCCACCCACAGAACCACAGAGCAACCACCAAACTGAAGGGCCACCACATTCACCTTCAGTTCTCTCTGGTTATTGAGAAGAGTTTAAGAAGGACCTTGCTGCCTGACTTGGAGGGTTGCAAATCTACACCTGGCTGAGTCCCAAACAGGGAGCACTCAGCAAACAACTCGTTTAGCTATGAAGGGATTTCCACCTTAAGAGCCCTCCCTCAGCTCAGGGCCTCACTGGGCTGTGGCACTGATGCCCCATTTGGGTCTCTGCCAGCAGGAGCAGGGGTCTGGCAGGATGAAAACAGATACAGAAAATTTTGGGAAAGAATGTGGCACCAGGGCACAAGCTCTGCTCCCAGCCATCCCCGGGAGCAAGGACCACCACCTCCCAGCCAGTAAGGCTCGGAGAGCTGGGCTCCCTCCCCAGCACCCCCAGCCAGATCTGCTCTCATGTCTGCTGCCCACAACCTTAAATCACCTCTCCCACAACGGTCTTTCTCTAGAAAGGCTACACAGCTGTAAATCCACTTGCTGTCCTGCTGACGATCAGCCTGAGGGGAGGGATTGCTACCAAGGTGGTAAGTGCCTGGCAATTACTTGTGCCATACCCACGTTTACCACCGTCCTACTTTTTCCAGTTAGAAGTCACAGACTGACACTTTTCCCCCAAAATACTGAACTTTCTGAAGAAAGTATTTTCTCCACAATGCACACATTTACGAACGCACATATATTTACAGACATAATTGAGGTAGAGCATAAACAATACATACTGACACAGAGAAAATCTTTTAAGTCCTATCAAGAAAACAAGCTTCAGTGTTTTTTGCTGGTGTGTTTAGGAGAGATAAGAAACAGCTACCCAAAAGATTAGTTACAACATTTTTGGTGCCAAGAGACAGAAAGATTTTCTGCTGTTTTGCACCCTCTGCCTTCCTGTAGCAAGACTCATAGAGGCACTGTATGTTAATTTTACCACTAGAAAGACAGGTGATGTGGATTAATGGAATTATACTTAAAACAAGCAAATCAATACACACTCTCAGTTATCAGTATTACAGAGCAAAGTGTAACCAAGCCCTACAAATGTCAGCTTCTAAGGGCAGATGTATAGTAAAGAAGAATCCTAAACTGATGTCTGTAGCTTAAAATGTAAGTATCATTACTAAATTCTCAGTAAGTTTTTGCAGGTATACAACCATGTTTCACCATGTTGAAATGTCCTTATTTCATGTTACTATATCAGATCTGCACACAAGCATGAAAAAAAGGACAAATGTAAGTAGCTTTCATTTGTTATGCATTCAAATAACACTGTAGCCAGTAACTAACAAAATGCCGTACAGGAGTAAGGTCTGCCACAGGCTACTTGTAACAAATTACATATTCTAAATATCAATAGTTTCCGAATCTGTTATATTTACTACTCCTTCTCTGTACGATCTAACTGAGAGCACGTCCAAACAGAAGCTCAGGATTGTTTAAATGAATCACATTCCCAAGTGCAGGTATGGATCCACCCAAACCACTTCACTGGCCATTCACTCCTGGTTTGTGTCAAGCTCCTGCAGCACCCCTAGGTAAACAAGCGCTTAATTTGGTTCAAGAATAATTGCTCACTAAGTTGGGGCTTGCCATAGTAAGTACAGCTATTTAAAAATATATAAACAACAAAAATTCAGAAACTCACAGCATCACTGTTTCAAGAGAAGTGAAGTCAATCATACAGCTGACTTCTGATTGACTGTGACGTAACACGTGGCCTGACATTAAAGTTTACTTTACTTTTTGGTACAGCAAAGGAACCACATGAAGAACTTGCCCTGAGAACGTAGAGCAATGACTGCAAAATGAAACTATCTTGATGCACGCATAAAATATGCGTGGAAGTTATGCTAAAGTTAATTTTCTCTTATGTAGCACTGCAAGCAATTCTAGCAGCTTTCAGGCCAAAGAATGAATAAAACTGAATCCAACAAAAGGAGCTTTGTAGGGATTTTTTGTTCCATCTTTTTGTTCCAACTTCGCAGCTCAAATCCAACCACCCTGAAGGTTCCACCTCAGCCTGAATATCTTTGAAATCTTCAAGAAACAAAACACAAAATAAAAGTCAGATGATTCCGAGAGTTACGACAAGATTGTGAAACCTACCCTCGGGAGCGAGCCACCGTCCACGGCACCTCTCTCACAGAATGAATAAGCAAAGCACTAAGCAAAACTTACGGAGTATATCAGGCAAACTTTTAACATAGAACACACAGCTGGAACAGGTATCTTTTAAATATTTAATTATGCTTTGAAGTCTGTGTAATGGGTCAAGAGAATTTGTGTGTTCAAGCCCAGGGGCTGATTTTCACCTAAGGCAAACTGAAGAAACAAGAATTTTATTAATGACTGCTTTGGATATTGCGGGTACATCAGTTAAGGACTAGCAGCTTTTCTAAATCATACATTTGGGAGTTAAGAACTGAAAAGTCTTGACTGTTTGTGGAACATTCCCCTTCTTATAATGTAGATTATTTTTTTTTTAAACAACTTATGTAATTCAGCTCCTCTTCAGTTTAAATACTGTGGTATCTTATTAAGTGAGAATTTTTAAGTTAACATTGCTGAACACATTTCAAGCACCACTCCACCCTCTTCACCATAACCCTCAACAGGACTTGACCAAACCCAAGGTTTGTAAGCAAAACACACAGAGTCTTACTCATCTTCAGCAGCACAATTTGAAGGGTGCCTTGTTTATTTTTATAAGATCTCAAGAAGTTTATTCTCAAAATAAATATATAAGTAAGTTAGGTGTAGCAATCTGAAAACCACAAAGTACAACTGAGATATTCCATCGATCACATCATCCTTTACAAAAAAAAAAAAAAAGCACAAAAAAACCCACCAACATAAGAAAACCATAAAACTCCCACCAAACAAACAGTAAGCTTCTGCAGAGAAAGACTACTGTACATTTCTGAGAGGGCAAGCCAAGCAAGCTTTGATGATACCGGGACTAAGCCTTCCTGCTGTACGTCAATGCTGTTCGGGCTGCTTACGAATTTGTCCTCCACCTCCTTCCCCACAGCTACAGAGACACTGGCTGCCTACACCAGATAGACTTCACAGACCAGTCGTCTGGGAATGCTTAAAAGAGCCTTTTACATTAAATCAGGAGAAGCTCAGTGTTTAAAAAGCCAAAGAGTTTTTAAAAAGCTAGAGCAGGAGTTAGATAAAGTCAAGAACCAGAGCATTGAAATAAGGACTAACAACGCATTTTCAATATATATAGCTCAGAGATACTCAGTCTGAGCATGGAACAGTTTGTATAAGTGCAATAATATAAACATAATCCAGAGATCACAGAACTGCATTACAGTATTATTAGAAGTTCCATTTTGAAAAATATGCTAACCAGCAACACTGCATGTGTACGTGTTCAGTAAGTTTATTGTAATGAAGTTATGGCAAATAAGTAACTGGAATGCAATAAGGACCGGAGCTGCTCATTAGCCTAAGCTTTCAATTTCCCACAGTTTACAGCAAAGCGTGGTATGACCTTCTAATTAAGGAGAAATTCGCTCAGACAGCTTTCCTCCCCCTCCAACGCAAACTCTCCAGCCATCACTTCAGGCAGACTGGCTACATCCCACAAAGACAACTTCCTCCTAACAGCTTCCCTGGCACAAACAACCATTTACATGTTTAAATGCTACTCAAACCTGTCATCAAACTGGGCAGGAATAAAAAAAATCAAGGCAATGAGTGCCGACTGAAAGGCAATGACGGTTAGCAGAGTTGTTGATGAACTACAGGAATACTCGGAACGGATGATCAGAGGGTTAGAAAATCTCTCCTACGAGGACAGACTGAGAGAGTTGGGGTTGTTCAGTCTGGAGAAGGCTCCAGGGAGACCTTATAGCAGCTTTCCAGTACCTGAAAGGGGCCTATAAGAAAGCTGGGGAGGGACTTTTCACTAGGGCACGTAGTGGTAGGACGAGGGGTAATGGCCTCAGACTCGAAGAGGGCAGATTTAGGTTAGATATTAGGAAGAATTTTTTCACCGTGAGGCTGGTGAGACACTGGAATGGGTTGCCCAGGGAAGCTGTGGATGCCCCATCCCTGGAGGTTTCAAGGCCAGGCTGGACGGGTCTAGTGGGAGGTGCCCTGCCCATGGCAGGGGGGTTGGAACTAGGTGATCTTTAAGGTCCCTTCCAACATAAACCATCCTATGATTCTATAAGCACATGTCTGTCTTCATTTCTTTGCTCATTGAAGAGGGAAGGGCTACCGGACCATCCATCCGGGGAGTTCCCTGCTTACACTGCTGCTCTCACTAAAACATAGTTGTTTCAACAGGATAAAAGTCAACTTCCTCAAGAGGAAATTACTCGATGTCCGCAGACAGACGCTGGATCATCTCCTTTACCTGAAGAGCGGGACGAACTTGCATAGGGGCTTTTTATTTTTATTCCCCCCCGCCCCACCTAATCCGCTCCCAGACAGCCTAAGACTTCCCACCACCTCTGCGTTATGGACTAAAAAAGGAAAAAAAAATAACTTGCAGGTTAATTAACCCCTCAGGCTTTTTCACCCCCACCGGCGGGGCCCGCCTGAGGGCCCCGCCGACGAGACGCCTCACAAGGCACCCCTCCCGCCGCCGCCTCTGAGGCGACGCCCGGCACCGGCCCCGCCGAGCCGGCCCGGGGAGGCCCCACAACCCCCGCGGCGGGGCGGGTCCGCCCCGCCGCGGGGGTTGTGGGGCCTCCCCGGGGCCGGGCCGGCTCGGCGGGGCCGGTGAACCGTCCGGCGCCTCAGAGAAAGCGCCTATAAACGGAGAGGGAGGGGGGGTGGGGGTGGGTGAAGACGCCGTCGCCGCCTCAGGGACGGGCCCCCACCCCGCGGGCAGGCCGCTCCGAGCCCGGGGAAGCGCTGCTCACCCGCTCGCCTCCGGCTCAGGAGGAGTCCCGTCCCGTCTGTTTGTCTGTATGTCCGTCCGTCCGTGCGTCCGGGAGTTTCGCTCGGCCCCTCCGCCGCCGAGGGTCGCGGTCGGCCCAGCGGCTCCCGCTCCCTGGGCCGCGCCTGGCGGGGAGTTTCCTGCCTGAGTCACTTCAACCGGGAGCTGCGCAGGGAAACACCCTTCCTGCCGCCCCAGCTCCTCCTCCTCCTCCCGCCTCATCCCAAACCTGCCGCCCCCTTCCCTCCCCTGCAGGCTCCGGCTCCTCCTCCTCCTCCCGGAGAACCCCAGTTCCCTCTGGCACCGCCGTGAGAGCCGTCGTCCTCCCACACACACGCTCCGCCATGGAAAACCGGCGTCCCGGCGTTATTAATTTCCACAATTTTGGCAGGATGGCGAGGGAAAGAGCCCCCCGGGATGTAACCTGGAAGCAGCAAAGGGTATCCCCTAGGAAAGAGCCTTTAAAATGTCCTCTAGAGGGTGCACACGGATCTCCTTTTCGTATCCGAAATGCCACTGTTCACTGAAAATAAAAATAGGAAAAAAAAAAAAAAAAGAACGGCTGTTTCCCACCGGCTGTTGACAACCTCCCGCTTTTATTTTCCTGTAAAACACAACAAACACGTATATTCCAAGGAGACCTTATAGCAGTCTTCCAGTACCTGAAGGGGGCCTATAAGAAAGCTGGGGAGGGACTTTTCACTAGGGCATGTAGTGATAGGATGAGGGGTAATGGCTTCAAACTGGAAGAAGGTAGATTTAGGTTAGATATTAGGAAGAAATTTTTCACTATGAAAAACATAGTGAGACACCAGAACAGGTTGCCCAGAGACACTCCAATGAGACACTGGAACAGGTTGCCCAGAGAAGCTGTGGACGCCTCATCCCTGGAAGTGTTCAAGGCCAGGCTGGATGGGGCTTTGAGCAGCCTGGTCTAGTGGGAGGTGTCCCTGCCCATGGCAGGGGGTTGGAACTGGATAATCTTTAAGGTCCCTTCCAACCCAAACCATTCTATGATTCTACGTACTTGCTCATTTTAAACTTTGCTTACCTTGTCCATGGAATTTTCTCCCATTTAAAGTTTTTTCTTTTATTGCTTCAAGATTCATCTAATGGACTTGATGCTGTACCACAAAGTGAAACTGCCAGCTCTTTTTCACTGAAGTTTGTCAAGATTGTTCTTTCCATCCAATATTTTATGGCAGACAGAATGCACAAATCTACAATATGTAGGGGTTACAGTGAGCTAAGCGCATGGGAACTTCCAAACAATTTTTCCTCAAAGCCTATTTGCTTGTATTTGACTGCTTTAACGCACCCAGCATTTTATTTACTCTTGAAAATCCTCTCTAATCATCAGCAAACTACACAGTATGGCTGCAGCAAGCAATTTTAGGTCTCTGTTTTCAACAGCTGTTAGTGGGACACTGTGCTATTAATGATTTTTGTGCTGAGAACAGAATAATTAGTCCTTTACTTCATCTATTGTTTTTTTCCAAACAAATTTCCACTGTATTAAATTTCCTTAAATAGCCTTTTTGTACTAGCATCTACAAGAAGGCCTTTGGAAAGTGGGCATGAATTGCTAAACCCCCTAATTCTCATTATTTCAAGTAGTCTCTAATCCTCTAATCATATCATCAAGAATTCCCACAGCTTGTGGAGAATTACGCATCATTTCAAAATGTTATTGTTACCATTTCATCATATCACAGGCACATCTTCACAGTCATATTTTCCCCTGCGCTGCAATATAGTCTTTTCTGTGAAACAATTTATTTTCTAGGATGTGGCTACTTATCCTTCTTTGACTGTTTGTATATTTCAAGTGCATATACCAAACAAATGAATTTCCCCCATCACAGCTCCGTATCAGCCTAGCTTCCAAGCCCAGCTCAGACAAAACTGTAAAACACAACCAGAGCTGGATGCTTCATTTTCTAAAACGACAGCTGGTACTGTTCAGCACAATCCATCCCGCACCCTTTTCCACAAACCCTGCTCGGGGCAACGAGCTTGCTTAAGTAAAAAACAACTCACCTTCATAACGCAGGATCAGGTTTGTTTCCTTGTCCTGGGTAGGTGCAAATTCAGAACAGCCTTGTCTTAATGCGGCCACTTGACCAACAACAGCAGAGAGACCTCCATTATCAAGCCATGGAGGAGCAGCAAGGATGGGGAACTTGCCCCAAGCAAAGTCAAAAGCTCCCAGTGAGATCTGGTGAACAGGAGCTTGACCCCCAGATGGGTGACGCTTTGCAGTGCTCTGGTGTAAGACTGCCACTGCAGCTCCCGTCCTTGCCGAAAGCCACCTGGTGCCAGGAGCAGCTGCTTTGCAGGAAAGCAAGATGCTGACAACAGGCACTGTGCTGTCCTAGTGATGACAGCTCGTCCTGAGGATTTGGCTGGTGCCCCAGGTCTTGCTGTGCTCCTTCTAAAGGAATTGAGTGGGTAAAGGAGTGACTTCCCCGCTGCTGGAGCAATCTGCTCTTTACCGACATTCCCATACTCATGTTTATAGCTACCCATAAGGTCAGATAAAAGAAACCATATTGATGATAATTGATGATGACATGCAGCTAGTCATGATTTGTGCTGCTTTCCCATTATTTGATATTGGAATTAGAGAACAATCGCATTTTACCATCTGGACATCTATGTTCCCATGTAACTTGAGGCATGCTTATCAAAACTATTTTGGAAGAGCCCACATCACACCATTCCAGCTGCTTGACTTAATTCTGTAATGCCCCCATGACTCCCTCCTCTTTCCCCTTTTGTGCAATTTACATACTGCAGTAACAGTACTTGATTAAAGGGGTTCAGCAGGCCTCCATGACCTGCTTCTCCCTCTGCCATATCACCCTTCTTAATTATCCTTGCCACGCTCAACGTGGGCCTTCTGGGCCTAGCTGAAGATGTATGTATCCACGTATTCCTCATCAAGCCATTAACTGATCTCCTATCCACGGGAAGATTGGTGTGGTTTTTATGAGACCAATGGCTAGACTTAGAATCTCAAACAGCCCTTTCTTGGGTGGTATTTATTTAAACCTAGTATTTAACCCATGTCTGTCAACAATCTTTAGTGAGATTATAACACTAATGTATCACGCTCCTGGCAATTTATGTACCTTACACCTATACCAGATGAAGATCAGATAACAAGCTTAATGCAATTGTCTGAAGATTAGCTAAAGCCTTTGTTCAAGACACTGTGCTAGCCACATATACCCACAAGTCTACTTCCCAAATTCCAGCTATTTTCATTTTATTTTTAATTTCTTTCTGTGGGCTTTATAGTATTTATACAAAGTCAATGAAAGAAAAACTTCCGCAAGAGCCCACAGGAATCCATGGAAGAATCCAATCCCACAGCAGCCTGAGAGCTTCAATGGGAACCTTGTGGTCCTGCCACAAAGTGTCCGCTATGTCTAAGATGGTGATGCTCTCTCTACTTCTCTGCTTTTGCACCTTTCCACTCAGATATTTTAGTGATTAAGCTTAACAGTATATCTAGCTATTCATTTATTTTTCTTTTCATCCTCAGAAAGGAGGTAAGGCAACACAGGAAATTGTCATGATCTGGCACAGAAAGGTATTTATAAAACCATGACAGGCAATGGCCGCAATTAACAACAAGAATAGGACATCATGCAAAACTATAAAGAATGAAAATAGGTAATTGCCTATAAATCAGTTAAAAAATTAAATACAACCTCTAGCAACTTATCAGCCACCTGTCCATACTCTACAGGACAAGATTTTTCACACAAGTCAGCACGGACTTCATTTTGTGTCAGACCTGGCAAATGGTTTAAAGCATAGGAAGGCTACGAAAAGGTTACATGCTTCCACACTACATGTAGCAAACCCTTTGTTTTAGCTCTCAGGAGGAGACAGGCACCTATGTGAAGGGCACAGCACTTGGGACAGTTTAAGCAGAAGACACCGAGCAGAAAACAGCAACTTTCTTAGAAGTCTCAATGAGCAGCCAGCGGAGAAAGTGAGAACCTGCCCACAGCAAGAAGCCTGACCAGCTACATAAAGACGGAACTCCTACCATCGCTACAGCCAGGAGCACTCCACTTCACAAGGCCTCATGCAAACGCAAAGTGATCTGGTCACCCACACCTACCCTAACTCCATGAAAAGCCAGATTCCTACCCCTGAGAGCATGTGTGCCGCCAAGAGCACGGCTGCCAACAGCAAGCATGCTGCACATTCATAAATATCCATTAGCATGTGACGAGATGTGCAGCTCTCCGGTTCCAGTTTCCTTCCTACTGCTGAATGCCACTGTCTCAAATGGATCTGAGCAAGCAGGGTTTCCTAGTTCTGCTTTTCAGCTCCCCAAGATGCTATACAAACATTCTGCTGGTAACTCAGAAGGATTTATGTCTTTATCTGTAAAATGGGCCCGAGTCCCCCACCCTGCTTTCCAAGAATGCTGCGTGCTGCGCTGTCAACCACACCGGAGTCCACCCACCAACTACCTGACAGACATGAACAAGCGTTAAATGCCTTCTTGATTCTATTATAAATTACATTCATTCTGCTCATGGAGAACATCAGAACGGAAACTAGGGCACCCACTCTCCACCCCAGCCCTGCGCCCCAAACGTTGGTAACTTTACTAGCTACCTAGACCCCAAGACCTGTGAGCCCCTACAGCCTTCCCAGCAACAAACGCACAGTGAGACAACAACCCACTGCACAGTCCAATAAATATGAATTGTATCAGTGAGGGAAGGTTTTTCTGTAAGTGTGCAAAAAAGTCTAAGAGGAAGGCTAGAAAATGTGTAAATCTCTACAGTTAATAAGATTAAAAAGCACATCAGAGGGATTTTATTTTTATATTTTTAATCAGCCTGCAATTTCGAGATGCTATCTTTCATCCATGCTACCATGGAAACCATGCAATCGACAACTGGTTGTTACATTTTTTTATATGAATAGCTCGACACAAGCAAAGGTCCTGAAGAACCTAGTGGTTAATTAGGGGTTATTAAAACTAAACAGCAAAGAAAGCATTGGAGAATTTACTAAATCTGTAGTAAAATGTGGCCTAGAGATTATAGAAGCCCACAGGAAGGAAGAGGATAAGGAAGAAAGTACTGAGACAGATAGATAAGAGCTTCTATGCTGCAACTTTTATGAGAGTGCATCCAGAAGTTAAAAAGAGAATAAAATAAAGGTGGAAACGAAGTGCAGATGAAATTGTGACAGCAACCAATAACGAAGTGTGTTCTTTTCCAAAGAATCTTAGACATCAGACGTAACATCTTACCATGAATGTTATAATCTTCTCTAATTCCACCTAACCAAATCATTACTTTTAAGCCCCCAGATCCATGCTTGCTGTTCCACCCACATGAGCGCTGCTTTTTAAAACCATACACGCCTCCCTTCTACATCATTTAAGTACTTATTCTCATGTTTCAAAAAGCCAAGCAAGCCTTTTTGTGCCTTAGCATAAAATAGAAGAATATGATTGAGACCAGGATCTAAACAGTTTTTTCTGTTTCTAGTTTCAAGTTTTCTAGGATGAGAATAATCTGGCTGTGACTATAGACCAGATTATGTTTCTTCTCCTTCAATAATTCATTAAAACATCTTTCTCCAAAGTGAAGAATGATTTTTTTTAAACTATCAAATAATTATTTCTTATTTTATGCCTTTTAGATCAGCCATATTCAGGGGAAAGCACATGCATTTTCTCATTTAAATACAGACCAGCCCTTTAACGTTAAGAAAGCAACAGCCATGAGCTCAGAAAGACGTCAACTAAACAAAAAAAAAAAAATTCCCTTGACATTTTAAAATCTGCCACCTAGTGGGCTTTTTCAAAAATACAGTTTTAAATCAGAAGGTACATTCTTAGAAGCTTAAGAAGTTCAGTTTCTGCGTGCTTTGCTGGGTACTTTATACGTTCCTTTAGGTAGACTTGAAAATTTACAAACAATAGACTATGATATATATATAAAATAATTGTAATATTATATATTATTATATTAATATAGTAATATAGTATTAATTATATAATTATATATAATAATATACACTATATAATATAGTAATTATGGTATTATAATTATTATAATAATTATAGTATATTATTAATATATTATATATTATTATATATTATATATGTCTATATATATATACAATATTACTAACAATAGAACCCCCTTAAATCTATACACACATGGAATAAATCAGGCCTCGTATTTCTAATATCTCTGCTTTTCTTACTTGAAATTCCAAAAGTATAAGTAAAGCATACTCAAATGCTAGGTCTCCTCCATCAAAGAGGAAGAGTGTCCAAAAAGTTAAGATTCAAATCAATTCAGAGAGAACTGATAAAAACAGGAATTTGGAAGCAGGGTCAAAAAATGTCCAGAAGGAACAGATCCAGGACAGAAACCAAGTAACAACGCTTCTCTGTAAAGAAATCAGATAACGTTACAAGGAAATTTGAGCAAATAAATAGCTAAAATACCCCAAACCTCATGAAAAGCCTTTGTGGGTTGTTTTTATTTCCCAAACAGGTAATAGCCATTTTAACTACTGCCAGGGGGCTGATGAAAAGGTGGCATCACAGGGCACGCACGCTAATAGAAACGACTTATTTGTTTTGTGGTTCTAATGAAAGAGAAGGGGATGCCATAAGACAGGCTCATTCAAGGGAATTTGTCAGCTGACTATTACAGACACACAAAAAGCTAAGCATGGAGGATGTCCGTGACTAGAATCAGCCAACACTGCCAGAGCTAGATTTTCCACTGTGCTTTTGTGACGACAGAAGAGCAAACAAATACTGGAAACTGGGTGAAAAATGCTATGCAGGCATCACCATCTCCAAAATACCCAGAAGTCTCTCTGCAGAATGCAAGGTTAATTCCTAAGCTGGAAACTGGGTGAAACCACAAATTCTTTCACTTGCATGGGGTCTTTCAAATAAAATAAGTAAAATCTGCAAGGGGATTTACTAGGAATTATTATTTCAACAACACAGAGAATCTTTTTCCCACATCTAGCTAATATTATCCAGGGTAAGTCTATGAAAAGCAGTAATTTCACTGAAGGTAACCACTGTATCGAAAGGAGAAATAAAGCAACCACTTGTTAGATTTTTAAAAGCAGAGAGTACAAAACATACATATACGCAAAAAGTAATGAACCACTGAACTTCCTAGTACAAGAATGCCTTTTAAAGCTATTAGCATGCTATTCAGTTTTACTCTGCATGAGCAAGAAATATTTAATGAAGAACATACACTGTCTCTACATGCAATAAGTAACATGGAATCTCAAATGAGAACCAGTCATGGTAAACTAAAAGCAGAAATTACCTTTGCTAATAGGTGCCCACGTACCACAAAAAACAGCCACTTGTAAAAGTGTGTCACGTGGTAGCAAAGGATAATGCAAACACAATGTTCTCTAAGGCAAAACCTCTACTCAGTCAAACAAAAAAGAACATGCTGTAGGGCACCAGAAAGTTTCCCAGTGTTATACTTTAAAAAAAAATTCTTTTTCCTGAAAACATTTTGTGGCTATAACTTGGAAGAACCTTTTCAGATCTCCTGTTCAAACAAGAACACCAAGATTCATTTTCATATAAAGTAATTATTAGTTCACAGCAAAAAAAAAAATAACTGTTTTTTAATGTGAGCCGCACAGTGTCACAGTTGGTAGTAATATACTTCATCTACCTTGCAGAAACAGCCCTCAAACTTTTAAGTTACCAACCGATTTCAGCAGAAGCACACACAATGGTGAAATTCCAATTATTAAATCTTTTATTTATTCAAATAAAGAGGTAAGTGGCTATGATTGATTTTCCCTTTTTAAATGCAGGTGTACTGATGACAGGATTACAGAGAAACTTCCATGGGGAGGAGATAGCACAAGTCATCTTGTGCAGAACACATTCCACATTTACTTCTCTAGAAATGTACCCTTCCGTATTACAATCTGCCACTTTACAAGATATTAGCTATTAGATGTAAGCCTTTTGCAAACAAACCTTAGGAGCAGAATGGTCAAGTCATATCTGACCACCTCTGAAACATCCCAACAATCCAATAGTTAATATATTACACACTGTGATCTTGATCCTAAACGGACAAGAGTTACCACTAAAATTAGTATGCATCTGATCATTTAACATAAAAAAATACTGGTATTTTATGGTGTGCAGTAATCCCTTTTCATCAGTTAATCTTGTATTTTCACATCAGCTTATTGTAACGGTCATAACTGTTCCCAAAGAGTTCTTAAGAACCATTAAGCAAGTAAGACTAATGGCTCTCAGCCTTTTTTCCAAAGGAAAAAAAGGCCAAATATGAACACAACCAACCTTCTGAATAATAAGAATTGAGTCACACCACTCCACATTGCCCCGTGACCTATTCACAGCTGCAAAATTAATGGAAAAAGTAGACCAGCAATCATTCATAATTTATATTAAAAAAAAAAATCCTTTTTACTACATGAACTACATTTTATGTATTTTCAAGTAAGATTGTTCACACAGGATGAATTTTTACACTGTACATCTTTTTTGATGTTGAAATATATACATACAGAGAAAAACACTGGCACAACAAAGACACTTAAATACCTGTACATTATTTACATTTTAAAATATTCTACACAGCTCCAAAGAGTCAGCGTCATTTAGCTACGCACATTTCAAACTAGAGTGTAAAATGCTTACAGTTTTTTTAACAAGAGATTTTCAGCATAAATGCTCCTTTCAGTTCTTTAGTAATTCAGTGGATTCAGGTGTTAACTTTGTTCCATGCCAGCCATCAGTGACAAAGCTAAAGATTCCACTGTAAACCAAACCATAAAAAAGTAGTTAACGTTTGCATTTGCGGCATTCCACAAGTATGTGTTGCAATATTCAATTCTGTAGTTTAAAGGGAAGATACCAGTTTATTTTTTTAAATTGTAACACTTCAGGATTTAAGACGGTAAGACATTTTATGAATCTCTGACAGTTCAGACAATATTTCACCACTTTTATCATTAGTTATCCATTAGTTATGTCGGGTGGTAAGAACCGGTAAGATATTAGCTCCTTTCCACATTAGTGCTGTACACAAAAAAAGAATAAATGTTGTGGGGGGTTATATGCAGTAAGAGATTCTCACAGATGGTTCTTGCAGACAAGCTCTTGTAGACTGAGTAGCTGCATGCATCTACACCCCAGCTAACACCATTCAGCAGGTGCTCCCCTAACTCAAATAGGCACTGATTAGCAATTTAAGCTAATATCAGGCTGCAAGTAGAAACACAGACATGTCGTCTTCTGCTGTTTCTGCTACTGAGGAAGTAACTTCCGACAGACGGGCAGAGCCAAGAGCTCAGTGCAGTTGCAGCTGAGGCACCATAATACTCAAATTTTATCTGTTCAACATGTATCACAGCTGTCATCCAAAAACAACAAAAAGAATGCTTTTCTATGCCCTCCAGAACTTAATTTATTTCACTTGTTTAGAATACTGCTTGTCACTTGCTTAGCTACATCAGCATCCCTTCATCAAGAAAACAGGTAAACCGAAGATAGCTGCCATAAAAAAAACCTGTGGCACAAATACTCTAAAAAAATAATGAAGTTAACTTAGTAAGAAGTAAGTCTTCATGTCCATCTGTGAATACCTCAAAAATGAGGTTCTTTAAGATGTACTGACAAACATGAAAACAGATTAAAACGTAAATACAATCCTAGTAAAACTTGTGTCCCAGTAAGTGCAGGTATGTGAAAAGCCTCGTGTACTTACAGTGAGGAAAAGAGCCTCGACAGACAGCTTTGTTGAGAACAGTTACAAGAAACATGTGACAGTTTTTAAAATCAGATTCCATCTTCTCTATGGATTCCATCCTACAAAACAGTTTAACAGAGGAATGCTTAACAGACTAGCACCATGTTATCTTCAAGATAGAACCAAAACTTCACAGTAAATCATCAGATCACAGAATGATATGGGTTGGAATGACAAAAGTAATCTTTGCATAGCATTCTGGCTTGCACTTATGCCTGTGTATACTACTTCTAGAAAACCAGGGCAATTTTGACAGGAGCATCTGAGCACTATCACAATAGCATTAATAATTTTCTCATCTTAGAAATCTCTGCAGTGACTAGGAGGAACCATGTGCTTCCAACTGACAACTATTATTCCCGTACAGCTTCGTATTTCAAGACAACCTTTCCTGGCCCCTGTTGCTTCAGAACTCCTCGGGGTAAATCTACACTGCCAAATAAAACAGGGACACGCACCCTGCTTTACTATCAGCTAACTCTTGAATTTCACTTTGGAGTGTGCCAGCTAGAGCTCACCAGAGAAGGGAGAAGATGTAGTTCACAATAGTCACTCCATTCCTCTTTCCCCCCTCTCCCAAGAGGATATAGATGACATTACATCAACTATGACCTAGAGCATGCAACCACATGCCCTGAGTTTCAGTCTTTATCAACAGCATTCACAAATTATTTCTGACACTTCAAATTGGAAAAGCACTCCAAAAATAGCAACTTCCTAATGCCACAGGGGACTGGGATCCAAGTTCTAGGCATCTGTGCCAAAGAGAATTAGTCGTGAAAAATATGGATGTGAGCCAGCCCGCACCAGCTGGCCTCAGGGCCATGGATCAAACCTTGAGTGTTAGACACAGCCTTGGAGACTTGCCCACTATCATTCATCCTTCAAGCAGCAGGTTACACAAGCAAAAGTATGGAGTATAAATTGGGAGAGGAATAGTTGGAGAGCAGCCCTGGAGAAAGGGATCTGGGGGTGCTGGTCAACAGCAGGCCCAACAGGAGTCAGCAGTGTGCCCTGGCAGCCAAGAGGGCAAACCACATCCTGGGGTGCATCAAACACAGCATGAGCAGCCGCTCAAAAGAGGTGATTATCCTGCTGTATTCAGTGTTGGTGTGGCCTCACCTTGAGTACTCCATGCAGTTCTGGGCCCCACAACTTAAGAAGGATGTGAAGGCACTTGAATGCATCCAGAGGAGGGCAGCAAAGCTGGTGAAAGGGTTGGAAGGAATGTCCTGCAGGGAGCAGCTAAGGACTTTTTGGCTAGTTTGGAGAGAAGGAGGCTGAGGGACAACCTCGTGGCTCTCTACAGCTTCCTGAGGAGGGGAAAAGGAGAGGGAGGTGCTGAGCTCTTCTCCCTGGGATCCACTGATAGGATGCATGGGAACAGTTCAAAGCTGCGCCAGGGGAGGTTGAGACTGAACACTAGGAAGTATTTCTTTACTGAGAGGGTAGTCAAACCCCAGAACAGGCTTCCTAGGGAGGTGGTCGATACCCCATGCCTGTCAGCGTTTAAGAGCCATTCAGACAATGCCCTTATCAATATGCTTTAACTTTTGGTCAGCCCTGAAGCAGTCAGGCAGCTGGACTGGATATCATTGTAGGTCTTTTCCAACTGAACAATTTGATTCTATTCTAAAAAAATCTTATTTTTAATCTTGTCTAAGAGATGGCATAGAGAAGAGCAACCGATTCACAGGCAAACATATTCATCTTATCTTGTAATTACAGGTGGGTTTCTAATGTTAATCATGGCACATAAGGAAGCACACACCTTTTCTAAAAATCCTAACTATGACACACATTCCAAGTTATTTCTATAGGAAAGGACAGACCAAAAACAATTTCAGATTTTACCAATAATACAAAATTTGAGCATTTGAACTCATGCATCCAAACATTCTACATGAAAATCTTGACTCCAAAGTCAATGGCAGAACTTCCATTGACTCCAACAGCTTCACATTTTTACCACAGATTTTTTTACAAAGGCTTTATAATTTGGACAGTCTATATTAGAAAAATAAGGAGGCTCAGAGATTAGATTTATTTCTTTTAAAGAAAAACTAAAATGCATTGCCTTCTAGAATGAAGGCCAAACTAAATCATCCCACTTTTCATAAACCAATTAATGAATTGTCAGTATCTAGCCGCCTACAATTTTAAATCATTGCCAGGAAACATGATGATAAACCAAACCTGTGAACCTCTCACTTTACCATCCCAAACAAATATGAAGGAAAAGAAAATCCTCTTTGTTGATATGCTCTAAAATATTTTCAAACACTTAGAAGTTATATATTGGCCACCTTTTTAATTAAAAAATACTGAACATACACTGACACAAGTGCATGAAACTTAGGTTCTATCTAAAATAAATTTCACTTTTGCTAAGAAATAGCAATTAGCCTCTGGTATCTGCTGTTAAACACTGAGAAGTCCTGTTATTTCACACAAAAAATATCTAGAAATCATATTCTGAGCTGTGAAATTATGACCACATGGAATTTTAGATACATATACTTACTTCCAAGCCCCCAAACCAGCCTGCCAACGGTCTGCAAACATCAGTACTAAATTTAACACTTTCATTATAGCTTCTTTCACAAAGCTTACCTAAAATAACATTTAAAACAAAAGGAATAACAGTCAGAAATTCACTGTTAAGCATAATCATTTTCATTATTGAGCTGCAATACAAAGGTATCCCATGCCATTTAACCTGGTCTGTAAAAACAATCTCTTAAGTACAATGAGATTCTTCCAAATTTAAGATGTGTGTTGTATTTGCTCTCTTAATTCATTTCACGGCTGACTATTTCGATGAGGACTATGCACAGACGGTATGTGGGATAAAAAGCTACAATGCTATCCATGTACCTCCACTTCCTGCCATACCAGTATGTATAATCCTCATTACATTACCAAGCCTCAGTTTGTTCAAATCCTCCCATCTCTTAAAAAAAAGTCATATAAAATCCAATATAAAGAATTTAATTGTATCTTCTCTTCTTGATAGAATTGAGCTGAGACTTGCAAGGGGCACTGAATCTCAGTGTTAAGTCTGGAAAAACTACCATTTCCTCAAGAGTACCTATTTATTGCTTAGTATGTATGAACTGCAAAACAGACAGCATAATTAGTATTAAACTACTTTCTTGTCCTGCTAAACTTAATGTATCACATATGCCAACGTTTTTACCCACCTTTTCTCTCAATAGGCAGCGATCATGGATTGTAGATAGATATCTGTAGTGAATCTTTATCAATTGATCTAAATCTTTGGCTTCTTCTACCTGATGCTGAAACTCCAAGCCTGTACTGTGAAGAATCTTAAGAAAACAACCATAGTTATTAAATTCCATGTTGCACACAAGTGCTTCTGACTCTCTTCCAATATTTTTTTTTTAAAAGTCTAAAACTGCCTGATTCATTCACTCTTCCCTCTCAAATTTTAGGCTCACCCTCCAAATTACCATTAACCTAGCAAAAAAATTTGAGCTCTTCTCATAACCGCACAATGACATTCCTCATATAAATAGAAATGCTGCCATTGCACAAGGGCAAACAGACTATTTTTGGGGGAGCCGATTTGGAGTATATTAATTTTAATATATTAATTATTAATTAAAGGCAAAAAAGTCAATAGTAGAGCAGATATGAATCTACAGGCATTGCCTTCATATTTGAGTAGTCATGGATACACTTTTGGATCTGTGTACTAGAGATCTAACTAAAGCGTCTGTAGTAACACTTTTATAAGCATAACAGCTCTTAAGAGAGTAACAGCTTACAGAAACCCATTTTTACATGTCTGTCCTTCAGTCATCTAGCACAGTCAAAGACAACTAATAATATCCAAAGATCAATCATATGCACGTAGAACTTCTAAAGCATTTTTAGAATTACCGATTTAAAACTGCCAAGCTAAAACTGAAATATGTTTAACTCAAAATTATTTTTATATTTTAAATGAAAATGAATACCGCATCCCCAGTTACAAGTTCATAATATAAATGAAATTGTTATATAAGACAAACCCTAGTCATGATGTAGTTGTGCAGGCTGTTAACAAAATGCATAAGTTTCACTCTTAAGAGGAACATGCGATGTATTTGTTGTTTTATACTTTCTGTTTGTGGTCCAAATAGAGGAAGCGTTCCTTGTTCTAATAAAGTTCCTTCCTTAACCTGGGGGGTTTCTGCAGCACAGACTAGTTCTAAAAAGTAAAAAAGCGAGAGTATTATATTGAAGTGCTTATGAGGACAAACTGTAGCAAAATTATTACTTAAAACTGAAATTTGTTTTTTCTTATTGTTCTGCACAGGATACTGATGTAAGATTTTTCTTGCTATTATGATGTGTTATTAAAAAATAACAACAATACAGTTTGACAGTTCGATAAATACTAGAACAGGAAATGCTATTTAAGAGCTAGAGATTATGTGAAGGGATAAAATAAAAAACTCTACATTACACATAAATGTGTATACTATCTCCACGAAGGGGAAAAGACTTAAGCACAAAGCCATACTCAAACTTTAAGCAATTAAAAACCCACATATTTTTAGTAACTGATGCACAAAACATAGATGAACCCATCAACTTTCTAATTTATTTTTCTAGGACATGAAGCGTGTATCCACTTTATATGGGAATGGAAGAGTATAAACATTAACCTGGTGAAGGAGACACTAAACAATCTCTTTCTACAAACCCCAAATATTTAAATTGCAGCTTAAGGGTATATATTTCCCAACTATCTAGCTTACTCTTTCAATCTCAAATAGAGTATTTTTTCATCTCACTTTCTTAACTTGTTTGCAAGGTATTACTCATAAAAACTTGGATTATACATAAAGCAAAACATTAGGGTGTCGTAGACAGACCTTCTTTCAACAGAAAGGTCTGAAGAATGAAGTAACAAGTTTCCAATATAAGTGACTAGACCTAAATCAAAGAGACAAAGGAAATGCATGAATAGTGTCGTCCCTGAGGCTGAAGTTAAAAACATGCCCTGCTTAATATATCTAATTTGCTAAGCTAATAGAGACAACTATTTTATAGAATGAATCAAAATTCTAACTGGTTTATACTGCTTACTGCAGAAAGCAGCAGACAATCTACACCCTTAGACCATCGAACAAGTTTTTAGACTATCTTTCATTGAAGAAGTTTCTTACCATCAAATCGTAAAACATCTAGACTATACTTGGCCCACTTTATTTGCAGCAAGAGCAGAAAAACTTGATTGTAAATTTTTTGGCACTCTAAGCTTATAACTATATCCACAGGCCAAGGAACCTAAGAAGAGGAAAGGATAATCAAGACAGAAAACGTAAGACACTTTAATACAACATTTCAAATCTGTTCTAGAATAAGAATTAAAGCAATATTAAATCACTACCTTGTAACTCAATGTCAAACCATCTAAGGTATGGACGGGGAGTTTCTTCTTTGCTGTATCAACACTTTCAAATGATATAGACAACCTACACAAGGAAACAAGTGATATAATTGGCAATAACCTATTTTAAATTAGTGGTTAGTTTCATTATATTTTTTTTTTAATTTCCTATTGCTAAGTACCAACTGGCTGATTTAATCTGGGGTACTTGGGTAGAAGAGATGACAACAGCTCAAAACTTCATTAGAACAGATTCTTTTAATGATTACGCAAAAATTAGTATTGTGCTCTGTAGGTTTAGTACATTAGCACAGGGAAGCGTGAAAGAAACGTAACTAAAACTATATTTTGCAGGATTTTGCATGTTACCTTGTACTGTCCTCTGGATAGCGTTGCCCAACTGCTTCTTGAAGTTGAACATTTAAGAAAGCAACATTCTGCCAAGTTTCCTTTTCTCTAATTTTGTCAAAAATAGATGTATAGAAGTCATACATGGTATCTCCAGCTTCAAGCAAGAAAAAGTTTCTCATTGCCTGCAAATATTCTACAAGCCTAAACAGGAACAAACATATAACATTTCCTCGGTCTTAATCACACAAGTGAAATCAAACACAACTGTTACAGAAATCTTAAAAACTCTTCACTACGGGAACTCAGTATTGAACACAAACTTAATGACGTCCACAGTAAATCCTTTGCTTAACCCTCAGATAGCCTTCACATAGGTTCAAATATAACAAAATAACCAAGCCATTTTTTCCTGTAAGCTTGAACAGCCCCCATTAACTTCAATGTAAATGCTCATCTTATTCAGCTATCTTATGGGCTAGGCAATTCTCAGAAACAGCTTAGAGTTTGGAAATCCCATCCCTCTCTCTAAACAGGACTTAGGGAAGGAGATGAAAATTCAGGGAGAGTTCTGTCTAAGAAGAGACTTTAACATGGAGCCCCAGAAAATTATGATACAGATTTTCCTTTTCTAATAAAGTAGGAAGAATAGTACTGCTACAACTCTTACAAGAACCCTGACTATAAATACAGTATTTCAGACAGATGAAAAGCATGACAACTTATGAACACCTGAAAGGTAAAAGGAATAGGCCATTCTAGCCTAAGTAACAGAAAATTATTGCATAGTATTCTTTTTGTCTACTCCACATTTTACAGTATCATAACTAAATCTCACATTAAACAAACCTATTCTGACTTCCTAAAGTTTGTCTTCCAGTTTCAAATGACAACACCATTAAAAGTACTGTTTGAAACAATTTCCCTTTTGAACATCCACTGCAGACAAATGATAGCTTTGCTGTGGATTTAAGCTAGACCAGGTTTTAACCCAGAATTCTATCATGTTAGATCCCCCTTTTCCTCCTTAATGACTTTATCGTTATTATCAAATTGGAGCAGAAATACAACATAAAATTCCACCTTTTAGTATATGGCATACCACTGATAATGAAAATAAAAAAAAAGAAAAGAAAACCAAATCTACTTTCTTACCTATAATCCTTCTTTAAAGTTTGCATTAGATTACCACAGCATTCCAAGTATTGCTTGTCTATGTGTGGATAAAGGCAAGACCTCAACGTCAGTTCAAAAGTCTGGCAGGTCACTGATTCTGAGGATCTATCCACACAAACATCCCCACCAGTAAACTTCTCGTGAAAGTCACTCTGTTCCAAATATAATCTTAAAAATAAAACAAACCACTTAGGGAAGAAGGTTGATAATTCATACAATATATAAAACCAAAATGTCATACCTTCAAAGACTTCAATCGAAATTGGATCCTTTGCTCTAAAATACATGGTGTGGAAGTAATAAAAGCTGTTTCATAACTATAGTACATATTAAGTCTATTAAGTGATCCTTCATACTGGTTTTGTATGACCAGGCATAATAATATCAAAAAGGCTGGCATACAGTAATCACATAATTGCTCAAGGACCAATTCTGAAAAAAGAACGCCAAGTTCTAACACTATACAGCTTAATAAACAAATCCATTACCATAGGAACTTTTAAAACTATAGTGTTTATATACAGCAGTCAGATGAACTTCCCAGGAAAGAAAAATAAAAATAAAGAAACAAAGTAAAACTCTGAACAACAATAAAAAAAGCAAAACCCAACAACAACAAAATAACAAACCAATAAATAAAAAAATAAAAACATAACAAAAACGCAAAAAAACCCCAAACCACCACCACAAACACAGAGAATTGGTTTGAGGCACCTTAAATATAAGGTGCCTATATATTATCTGTCATATTATTTCATGGGAGGAGAGTATGCACAGTCTACACTTGGTAAGTTTAATTATTTTGTCACAGAAAAAATTAAGTTATAATAATAATTCGTAAAAAGCTGCTCGCTAGCTGAATCCATGGTAAGAGGAAGCCCAGCTTGCAGCAACTATCACCATGATAGACTGTATGAGTCAGACATTGAATTAATCTATCAGTTTTGACAAACGGAACAGTCCCAATGAACAAGGGAAGTAATAGCCTTATCTGCTATTAATTATGATTTTTCTAAAACAAATTCCTCCTAGGGTTGAAATGAAAACATCAAAATCACCAACTAGTTATTAGGAAAAACATAAATAGCTATTTCTTATTTGAAATCACAAAATAAGTAAGATTTTCAGAGTTCATCTTCCCTGCTAATTTCCAAGACACTAATAACCTCTATATGACTTCCCTCATTATGAAGAATTTTTATGCAATTAAGATGAATTTTGAAAAGCTTTTAAAGTTAAATTACTTCAGCACAGCACAACTGAAGCTGCATTCTTTAAAGAACATACTTGGTGCAAATCAAAGACATTGTGTACAAATTTCAAGCAAATACACTTAAAAGTTTAGATTTTACAACAGCATTCACTATTAAAACACTTATTTGCTAAAAGCCTGTTGTAGTAAAGACTATTTCCATTTTCTACCCTAACAGATGTGAGTAGCAGATTCTTCATCTACTTTAATTGTTTTTCTTTAACTAAGCATAAGGGTGGTGTTTACTTAGCTTCTGTCACTGATTATTCGTGCTCTTTTTTATTCTGCCCTTACTTGTTTTCAACAGCAATAAAAATTTGGTCTGCCAAATGTCACCAGGCAGAACACTGCTCTCAAAAACACAGCAGGAAGATCATTCATTACCTGGCAAAATTAATAGCCAGCAGTGGGTCATGGACATCATCCAGTTCCAAGTGTCTTTCTGCTATAGACTGCATCTTTATCAGGCTCTGCTTTGTGGCCTGCTGTTCTGTAATAATATCGGGAACAGGCTCTTCTCCATGCCGCAGGCGAGACTGCACCGATTCCAAGAACAGCGTATATAAACTCTTTCGTTCAGCATCTGAATTGGGCAACATATTGCATGGTAAGATTCTGTCCTAATAGAAGACATAATCTGAACTAAAGAAGAACTCCATAGTCCAACATTTCCTTGCTTACTTTCAACATCCTAAATTTAGGCCCCTATTCAGAAAAAAAAACTCAAATACATATTTAACTAAGTATTGCTAAAACAGTAGGACTAGTCCAATGCCCGAAGTCAGGCATATGTTCAAACAGATTGCTGAACGGGTGTCTGAAATATGAAATATTTATGAGACTATTAGAGAACTTTCTCCTTCAGATGCAAAGGCAGCACCTGAAACAACCCTGCAGTACTCACTAGAATAGATTACAGTCTCACACCAAAGGGAGAAATAAACCAGAGACCCTCCAAAATAATTTAACTATCTCTACTTCTAAACTTAAAGAAACAGCAAAACCAAAAAACTGTATTTTGTTTCCTAAAAAAAAAAATAATAAAAATCAACATTGGTTGCACTCTTGTACTATGTTTTACAATCATTCAAAATAAATAACCCAAATATCTTTCATCTAATTATTAGCAACCTTTTTTTTAAAAAAAAAAAAAAAAGTTCCATATGCTATCTCGGAATTATTCCACCACTTAGTAATGGAAAGCAACTATTTATTACAACAAAACAGCTTTACTGTTAGAACATAAAAGTTGTTTTTTTCTCATAACAAAAAAAAAAATGTTTTGCAAGCACATGAAAACAAGTTTAAGAAAAATTTAAAGCAATAAAAAGCAAAGAGAACACTCAATTTTATTCACTTTGCTCTTTTCACTTATTTGCATTGGAAGAGTACTTTCAATCAGACCTGAAGTTATCAAGTCATGATACTAACATTCAACAGGGAGCATTGTAGTATTCTAAAATCATGCGAACACTACTACACAAAATATGCCCAGGCTGTTAGACACCTTAAGGCATGATAGTCCACAAACTGACATCTCACCTCTTGACGCGGCTTGCTGCGGAGAGCCATCTTTGCATTGAAGATTCTTCAACAGCTGCATGGATTTTCCAGCCATGATGATTTGCTTTAGCACAGGTTTCAGAAAGGAGACCATAGTGTGTTGCCTGCTTGAAGGGGCCTGATCACTTCCAGAACTGGCACTGGCATTATCACTCATCTTCTCTTCATTCTCTGTCTTCTCTGACACACTATATAATGTGTAGGTAGCATACCAAAAATCTCTGTGATTAACTGGAACGTTTTTGTTTCTGTGAAGAAATAAAAAGCTGTTGAGTACTTCCCATTTCAAAAGATGAAACTTCATTACTACAAGATGTGTATCATCCATGGTCTGTGCTTTGCCTTTCTCTTAGAATAGTCAAGAAGCACTTTAAAAACTATATGAAATAATCTCATTCATATCATAAACTATCTCTAGAAAGGATGACAGCTTTAGCAGCATAAAGAATCAGCTTGCAGGACATAAAACAATTGTATAACCAAACAAAAGCCCCAAAACAAGGCAAATAGAGTAATTATAATTAATTCATCCAAGAAGTTAACTATTCACAGTGGCATGCATACTTAACAAAATGATTAGTGATTGACTTGCAGATTTATTTAAAACCTATAATGAATAAAATACCACTGGGAAAGCTGAAAAATTCTTCAGTAGGTGAAACTGAATTCTTGGTTAACTTTGCTTTGTGTTATTTACATCAGATACACAGTTTGGTCTGAAGTCAGATGGAAAACAGCCTAAATTAGATAATTAAAATGAAGTACAAATACAAATAAAAGTTGAAATCACCCCTGTTGGTAGCACTGAAAACACAACTACAGAACCACAGGAAAAAAGTCAACTAGGACATAATAAGGATGTTAAAGATCTCAGCTACTAAGGACTTATTGCAATAGTACTAGAACTGTTCTCTTACTTGATGCTCGCCTTGACCTGCCTTAACAGGCAGAGGTTCAACTAAGTTTGGCAAATAGGGGGAAATGGATTTGTAATTACAAGCCAAAATTCTAACTTCTGTATTCACTTTCCACTTCAAGCTGTCAAAAAAGGGATCAGCAAGATGTAGCATACAAACAGAAGAGAAATTAACAGCTCAAATAACATTTAGGATACGTGCATGCAATTCAAGACACCACAATAACTTGTACTACAAGTCAGAAGCAATAAGTACTTTAATTCTAAATAGCATTTGATTTATAACAACTATAGAGTAGGAGAAGAATTAAAAAGTAAATTTTGGAATTTTTGCAAACATCTTGGTTTTGAAAAATGGTTAATTGCTTTTAAAAAAGTCAACACACTCACAGTCAGACTCCTGATTATTATAGATGGAAAAAAATATAACAATTTAATTTATTCCAGAACAATACCTAGTAGGGGTCCATTTTTAATGCAATTCCCCTAATGCGAAGTTTGAGACAAGTTATAAAAGTATGATTAAGAAATTAATTCTACTTAAGTAAAATAAAAAACGTGAAAACCTACTTTCATTGCCACCTTTTACTTCCTAGATTCTACAGCAGGTTTTGTATTCATACTTGCACAGCATTATGCAAGTCCAGTATCAGCATCCCTACCTCTGAATGATAAATTCCTTTGCAGGATCAAACAAATTACCATGGACTATCCACTCATCCACTGTCTGTAAGTATGGCCTCACAGTTTCAACCCAGAGAGAGAACAGAAGGGACACCTGAATTTAAAGAAAGAAGAAAAAATGAAGAAAAAGGTGTCTGAATGTTTTTACAATAAGCATTGGAAGCAATATGGCAAAGCCTAGCCTCTTAATTGTGCAATTACAGTTTTTAAGATATACATACACATAAAATACACTACACTTAGGGATTTTTAAAGATGACACGTTCAACTAAAAATTACAGCTTCAGTAGTTTTAACGGAAGCACTCATTGTGTATGCTTCCTCATGTTACTTTTTGTCATTGCAGTTAGACCCAAACAGCAGTTTTCTTTTTTTTTCCAGTCTAGTATCTCTTAAGCTGTAAGTGATAGCCATAAAACATTCCATGGTTTTCTAATGTAGAAAATGGAAAACAAAAGGATATCTACTGTATTTTTACTGGTATAATCAACAAGTTACTGTAAAAACCCAAACCCCTACACTTCAGCATTAACTGAATTATGCAACTGTAGAAATAGGAGGAAGGAAAGCTATTTAAAATCTCCCTCTTCCATAACAGCTTCTGGTCTCTGATTTCCCACAATTCCTCCTCGCAGTCCTAAAAACACACTGCTGCTGATCTCCTCATACATCTGATTTTGTCCAGGTTGACTGAACTCATGTCAGAAAACAGTAATGCATTATGGCTATCAAATTTGTCCTCAATCCTTAGTAGCTGAAGGCTAGTGTACTCCGTCACCATAAAGATACTTCAGTTACTAAATATTATAGTGTGTCGTTCTATTAAGGAAGGAATGACTTCCCCTACCGTTTGCTCAGATGCTTCTCCAACACTGTCATGTTCAAGAATAGCTTTGTAGAGAGTATTAAGCAGATGAGATGCTCGTACAACATTTCTAGTGTCAGGTGGCACTTCCGCTACTCCTGTGCTGAAAACTTTGTGAAGCACCTTCAGCTGTGCCAGTCGGGGAGCCAACTTATCTATTACTATTGAAAGTGTGACTGTTTTATCTGGAAAAAACCAAACAAACCCAAAGTTATATAAAGGTAATATCCAACAGAAAATCAAATTTTATCAATGTTATTAATGAGATTTTAAAATGCGGCATGGCTTCTTTCACAGTTTCAAAACATATCTACAGAATGTTCCGCATGTTCCCCTCTTCTACTAGTTTCCTTGTGAGCCCCCCTCTTGTAAATTTTCCCTTGCACTGTACCTTTGTTGATAATGCATTTTTCAATTTCAGTAAGTTCTTCTTTAAAGCTAATGAAATATTTATACAAGGCCCACATAAATGCTTGATAGGTTCTGAATGGGGCTTCAGTAGTTTTCTTTGGAGTGGAAACTGTTCCATGCATTATGTTTTCTGGACTGTGTCCCATCACTTCATCAATAAACTTCTGTAGTCTAAACACAACTTGACCATATGCCGCTATCTGCTCCAACACAGATCTCAGGCAATTCTAGAAAACAAAAAAACCCACAAACTTTTTAGAATCATCTAATAAAAATTTGTATTTAATAAAGCCTAAAAATTAAATTACAAGATATTTCTATGAATTAAAACATAATAAAATTCTGCCATCTCTATCACTTCATCACATTCTCACATATGGGAACAGCCCATTCAGTTTTATTAAGTCAGATGTGTTTTGACTAAATTAAGAACAATTGTGGAAATGTGGAAATTCAGAAACAACTTACATGGGTTAAATGAGTTACAATAATATCATTCCTCACAGCCACTTTTCCATCATTCAGCTGAAATATAAAAAGCTTTTTCACTCCTGAAAGTAGCCTTGAAAAGAAACAAAAAGAGTAGTAATTTTTCACCCTTAATGGACTCATAATTATATAATTAATAAGACAATTAGGTCTCCCTTGCCTGAAAGTTTCTTTTCTTCAAATAAAAGGGGACGACAGAACAACTATGATGCTAATGGTACTGTAAGTTGTTGCCAGAACAAGAACAATAAAACACTGGCATCACATAAACATCTCCTAAAGTTCCTTTCCAGTTGAGATAATTTCCAGCTATAGGATGATTGAAACATACTTTCTAAATTTGGACACTATTAAAAATCCCCAGGGGCAGGATGTGAACAAGCTGGTTCTTCTTAACAGTTAGACTCGAAGAATCAAGGCATAAAAGTAGTAAGCTACTTCTTTAAGAATCTGAATGGTTAACACACATAAGCAGCATCTTTACTGTCAGCAATGGTGCAAGCTAGAAGTTCAGTAATAACTCTTACATCAGACACAACTTCAAAGATAAATCTCTCCTTTCCTTGAGAGAAATACTAAAAGATAAAATGCAAGCTTTTTGATGTTGCTCTCACCAAAGAGTTTCCCGTATAACCTGAGTTTCAGTGACTAGCGTTCTCTCTTCTGGCACATATAAAGGATCGCTGGTGTACAAGTGATGGTCCCTTAGAAAAAAGGAAATGAAAACAATATGATGGCTGAAATAACAGCTGAATCACATGACAGTAAGAATCAGCAATAATCTTAAAGCTCCGTTTTGTTCTAATTATATCTGAGTAGATTCAATGTTCATGGGTTCATTTTAAGTATATAAGCAAAAGCAGACTTTGTTTTCATATTGTTAAGCAAAATACCATAGAAAGCATATCTAGTTGGAAGATCAAGTACCATCTAGTCATACACTGCAAGACAAGCAATTAAGTAGCAAATACCTAAAGGACTGAATCTAGGTTGGTTTGGGGTTTTTTTGGTTTTGGTTGTTTGGGTTTTTTTTTAATTTTTGATCCTTGATTATTTTATTATTTCACATTCAATGCTGTGAAAATTTACAGAGTTCATTTCTGTTAAAAATACTAAGCGAAAAAGTAAAACATCAATTTCCCTAACCCACGTAAGAAAATACACACTTTAGCCTAAAAGTTTACTTAAGAAACGAAAACTTTCACAGCCGCCTAAGAACTTTCCCTTATGACCCGGTGTTATGCGATTCTTTGTAAACCTTCCATAGCATTTTTCGTATTTCATCGAATCATAGGGTTGGAAGGGACCTCTGGAGATCATCTAGTCCAACCCGCTGCCAGAGCAGGGTCACCTACAGCAGGTTGCACAGAAACGCATCCAGGCGGGTTTTGAATGTCTCCAGAGAAGGAGACTCCACCACCTCTCTGGGCAGCCTCTTCCAGTGCTCTGCCACCCTCAAAGTAAAGAAGTTCCTCCTCATGTTTAGGTGGAACTTCCTATGTTCAAGTTTGTGCCCATTACCTCTTATCCTGTCGCCGAGCACCACTGAAAAGAGCCTGGCCCCATCCTCCTGACACCCACCCTTTAAGTATTTATAAGTGTTGATAAGATCCCCCCTCAGCCATCTTTTTTCCAGACTGAAGAGACCCAAATCCCTCAGCCTTTCTTCATAAGAGAGGTGTTCCAGTCCCCTCATCATCTTGGTAGCTCTCTGCTGCACCCTCTCCAGCAGTTCCCTGTCCTTCTTGAACTGGGGAGCCCAGAACTGGACACGGTACTCCAGGTGCGGCCTCACCAAGGCAGAGTAGAGGGGGAGGATGACCTCCCTCGACCTGCTGGCCACACTCTTCTTGGTGCAGCCACAAGGGCACATTGCTGGCTCATGGTCGTCCTGTTGTCCACCAGGACTCCCAGGTCTCTTTCAGCTGAGCTGCTCTCCAGCAGGTCAGCCCCCAACCTGTACTGGTGCATGGGGTTATTCCTCCCCAGGTGCAGCACCCTACACTTGCCCTTGATGAATTTCATAAGGTTGCTCTTTCCCCAGATCTCCAACCTGTCCAGGTCTCTCTGTATGGCGGCACAGCCTTCTGGTGTGTCAGCCACCCCCCCAGCTTTGTGTCCTCAGCAAACTTGCTGAGGGTGCACTTGCATTCGAGTGAAGTATAGAACAATTATTTGAATATTTAGTATTTTGACTCATTAATATCATCAGTGGCAAAATTTATGTAATCATATTCAAAATTCAAAAATCCAAATAAAGAAATACCAGTTATATATCACAAATATATAACACACATCTGCTAACAACATTGCAACAGAAACAGCATTGCCTTATTTATGTTACCGATTAGCTAATATTCACTGTACATTTTAGTTCATAACTGGCTAGATAACCAACTGACACCAAAATAAATTTAACTCCTTGATTAAGAAATTCATTAAATTAAGGAAGCAAAGACAAATCTGGTCTGTATTACTGCAGTACCGATACATCAGAATTTGGGACAGAGGAAAGAATCAGACTTTTTTTTTTTTTTTTTTTAATTGAACCCTTCTTTCTCATTTTCTTTCCAAAACCTCAGTGGATCACAATGATATACTGCTTTATGTTCCTTCCCCGCACAAAACCTGTGTTTAAGACTAACTCTGTAAGGGAGGCACCAAAAACAAACAAACAGTTAAGCTTTAGAGAACAACTCATTTCCAGCACCACTTACAACCCACCTGTATTAGTTCCTCAGAGACATTTGTAAAGGTAATCCCAAACAAAATGCAACAGTAAGATTTGCTTCTTTGAAAAAGGAAAATGGTCTCTCTGATATGACAAACTAATAAAAACTAAATAAAAAGAAAATAATCTAGTAATTGAAAAAACAGCTTGTTTGTTCATCTTATTGATTTATACCTTTTTAATTCTAACTAAATCACTAATAACTATACTATCTTTATGCTTCCACAGTAAAGATGCTTAATAAAGTCATCATTTTTCATTACATGCCAGTAAGAAATATGTAAGCAATACTGTTTTCTTACCAGACTGCAGCTAGGTTGGAATGCAAGTGCAAACTATGTGAAAAGCGAGGAGCTCTTCCTGTCCAGTACTGAGGAACTACATGCTGCTCCAGCCAGCTGCGGGCATCAGGTTCACCAACTGTGAAAACACGTGATAGCTGGTGAGGTATTTTTATTTATTCACGAAATGCTTATAAAACATGGGAAAAAGTTATTAATAAGCCTATCCGCTCAGCTGCAGAATCACATATCTTTTCAAATAAGTTACAACTGGCAACTATTTACACTTTACTGCTCTAACATATATGCTATCATGCACAAATCCATTTACATAGAAATGCCTCATCTCCTAAAAGCTGAAAAAGTCTTAAACAGTAAACTTGGAGATTTACGTAGTTTCCAATTCTTCCTTGGAAAAAGTGCTTCTGTCTCAGGCAATTCTCAAATAATATATACAAAACCAAGCTGACTTAAAAAATAAACTGCCAAATATCACTAACTTTATCACTATGTTCCTTTTTACTATGCATCTAGTACATGACCTAAAAACGTTTTTTTTTTTCCCCTAAATGTGAAAGCTTTACCTAACCCCAGTTAGATAGCTATGACTTATACAACCTATGAATATTATCCAGTCTTCCTACACAAGGTACCCTGTATCCTACAATATTCTATGCAAAAATATACAGCTAGAGTTAATACTCCCTGAAGCTATTCAAGAGTAAGCCACTAGTGTTTTAATTACATAAAATTTTTTTTTTTCAAAAATGCTTCACACTCAGAATTGAGTCAAATGTTTCTGTCATCAATCAAATTTTGTTTCAGCATTCTGATACTTAATAATAAAAAAAATTACATTATATCCATACAACTGCATTCTGTATTTACTGTATAAGTTTTCATATCTACATTGGAATATCCATATCTATTTCTACAGAAATAAACAGAAGTCTTCTCATTAGCATCAACAGAAATCAGATCAAACCTTTCATATTGCTTCTTTACTGTTAAAACAAGCAGTAGCGAACAATAAGGTGCACCTTAAAACTACAATTACAAGTCTAAAAAATAACACCTCACTAAAGAACAGTAAATTAAGCCACGTTAAGTTGCTAAATTTGAGTATGTATGACCATACCAGAAGAATTATAGCTTATTCTAACCTTTCCAGGAAACATTAGGTACTGTTTTCTTATTTGGATCTTGGTCTTCTAAAGGTGTCCTGTCCACTTGAATACCCGAGTCCTCCCTGCTTAAAGGCCGAGTATCTTCCTCCTCTTCACTTTCTCCAGACCAATCCTATTAGGTGCAACAAAACCCGGTACGTTTCAGTACGGCATAACAAACAGATCTATATTCACTTCCTATTGACCTGAGAAGCCGAACATAAAGTCTTACATTCTTTCTGCCACCATAGAGTAAATTCAGGACACTAAGTCTAACATAACTGTCTGCCAGAGACTGGTTTAAGTTATACATAACGTTAGTATCTAGACAAATGAGAGAACTGGACAAGACCACAGAACTACCAAAAAGTTATGATTAGGAACAGTCAGGGTCAGCAGGAAGATCCAGTTTAATTGCAGGATTAAGTCAAAATATGGTGAAGAACAAAAGCATATCTATTACTGTTACTCTGCTTGGGTCTGTGTGTATTTCATGGTATTACGTAAGAAGCAACGTATCAGGTAATCCTATGAGGATCACACAGAGCATACAAATCAGGTCTCCAACATACTTGACACTGGAATAGACTGCCCAGGGAGGTGGTGGAGTCACCATCCCTGAACGTGTTTAAGGCTCGTTTAGATGTGGTGTTAAGGGATATGGTGTAAGGGAGAACTTTGTAGAGTGGGGCTGATGGTTGGACTCGATGATCCCAAGGGTCTTTTCCAACCTAAATGATTCTATGATTCTATACTTCAAACCAGTTTATACAGTTGGGGTTTTTTTACCTTAAGAAATTACTTACTGGTGTATCTACTCCTGGTCCAAAGTAAATTTCTTCTCCTTCCATCAAATACTTTCCCCAATCAAACTCTTCTTCCTTTTCTAAGAGGTGTATAAACACAAAAATAGTAAGTATCATATAACTCTGACTTCCTTTTCCTCTAAAAACATTTTCAAAGCTAAAACTACGTCGTTACTCTAAATCAAACAAAAGGCATTCCCTTACACCTAAGGTTACACCACTGTTCCTTTAACAAGGTTATACACTTTCAGACATGTAAATTGTGATATACCAACCATGTATATTCCTCATTTATTAATTCTCAATTTTGTTGCTTATACACTCAAAATACGCAACATAGTGTGCCATAAGCACATTCATATGTACTATGTTATACTACCCTATGCTTCAATCTTGAAAAAACATGCAAGAATGCAACATATCATTTATTGTGGCTAGTCCCATTTAGCTCGGTGGAAACATTCTAAATATATAATTTACATATGCACAAGGATCCTGGACTGTAAACAACATAAGGCAAGAACTGTCTTACTCTCCAAAAAAGACACCACATATCCATGATGTGACGTGTAATACTTTAAAAATAACAATCACACTTACAATATATTATATCTTAAACATGAAGCTTACTCAACTGTAATTAGTGTTGTTTGAGATAACCTCTTCATATTCACATTCCTGGAATGGGCTGAAAGTGCATTCAAAACACCGCCGAGGGAATGTGCAGAGATCATTCAAAAAGGAATCTTAAGATGCAAGATTTTCTTTAGGTTAGTCTGAAATATTCTTCTTTCAGTCTATGATACAACACTGTAAACAAATGGGGGATGGTATCCACTCAAACTTAAGCACAAGCCTCATTTTTAGGCACTGAGTGAAATAGTCCTACTTTAGAAAGCAGGCAGCTGGGATCTCCCTCTGGAAACCTTTCCTTAACTACATAGGGAACATAGGAATTTACGTCACCAAAGCTGTGTCAACAGAGCTCCTACTGAGATGCAAGACAGAGACCGAGGACAGAAACCCACTGTCTGTCTTTGAGCATGTAAGCACTGCTGAACAGGTGGACAATGTTAGTAAGTGACAGTGGTACAAGACAAAAAGAGTTCCCAAGGTACTTTGGTGGCTGGAGAACTTAATTAGGTGATGTAACATAAACGGGGGTAGGAAAGATTTGCAGGCTATTTTAAATGTATACGTCATAAAAAGAAAATCAATAAAGCGCCTTGAAGTGAAGTAGATAATAAAATGGAAAGAAAAAATGTCCTTCTTATCAGATTGCATTAATGGATTGCATCTTTTATTAGCAACATAAACATCTTGTAAACTTACCCACTTCTTTGTCTCTTGGTTTTTCCACATAGGTGGTGTTGGATGGAGAATCAGACAAACACAACAGAAGAGACAGTATGGAATAGTGTGTATCTGTCTTTAAAACACATTTAAAAAAAAAAAAAGCAAGTCAATGAGTAGTCTAAAAGATTTCGGTTAGGAACAAATTCAGTCTATTATCTGCAGGGATGCTCCACATTAGTTCCCATTGCCCAGTCCCGAACTACAAAAAGAATATCTGCAACACGATACTGAATGTTATTCTTTCTGCCTCCTAATTAGCCAATCAATATACAAATACTTCAAAAGTAGCCACAGCATAAGATGCCTCTTACTGAGCTGATAATCTAAAAATATGAAAAAGAGGTAAGAGGAACTCTGAATTACTATGAAAGTAAGAAGTCACCAGAGGACAAGGGATAATGGACAGCTACATTAACATGGATGAGGCAGAAGGACATGGGTAATGGGCCTGCAGGAAACCAAGTCTTAGTTCTCTTATTCGTACGGCTGATTAATTCAAACAGAGGCCAAAATGAAGTTAGCTAAAACACTTTGCCAAAATCTCTGTATTTTAAGATTATGTTCACATTATCTTCCCTCATCTGAACATCTACACAAAGCAGTAAGTATGCATCTTTAACTCCAATATTGCACTAATGCAGTTGTGAAACAGAGGCCTTCAATCAGGTAAGAATACTGTGCCAACAGTATGCTGCACAGATTGGTGTTGTGGTCTATTCCCTAATATCTGCTTACAGCACAACCATTTCTTCCTAAAGAAAGATTTTTTCTTTGGCCTGATTCTAACTTTCCAAAGTTCTTCAGCAGACCATTTCATATCTAGACATATGGAGATTCTGCTATCTACATCCTATATACTTTGACACATACATACACACACTTAACAAAGCGCTTTGGGAATAGGAGCCACTTCTATTTTAGAAAAAATTAAATCTCAATTTTCTGATAAAGCAGCATCATACTTATCTGTTCCTACTGAACATTACTGACTATACAAGAGTTTGTCAAAGAACACAAGTAGGTTGTTGACAAAATCACACATGCGAGCTGGTGTTTCACTTACCAGTCATAAAACTGGGAAGACTGAGTATTTATCAGTTACATGCCACTGCTAAAAACTAAATGCAGTTTAACTTCCCAAATATGAAATATTACCTATCTCTAGCTATACGCCAGTTACATTTTCAAAAGGAAAAAAAAGAAAAAAAGACTCTTTCAATTCTTATGATACTTGCAACATGCAAGTATTAAGTCCTTGCTTGAGCTTTTGTTTCGGTTTGTTTGGTTTTAATTTTATTTGAGTCTCAAAACAAGCACAACTTTTCAACAGCTAGAGTACAGTATAATAACTGAAGATATGTGTAAGCTATTTAGGGTTGCAGATCTTTCCCCACAAATTAGAGGAAACCTAAAACAGTGCAAAGAAAGGTAAATGTCAGTTCAAAGAGAAGTAAAATTGGACTACAACCCAAAACACACAGCCCTATTTAAAAATATCATTATACAATGCACCCCTCTTAAATCACAAGCTTAAATATTCCAATAGCAGGAACTTTCAGATTTCAAATATCAAATTTATTATTAAACTACCACATTGGAAAGTGTCTTAAGTGAGACTACTTTTGCCATATCCATCCAGTCCATATCCTAAACTGATTTGATACAGAGTGCATCCAGGCGAAACACAGTCTCAATAAGAAAGCTACTGGGCAAGAGCACTGGATTTGGAAATACTAAAATCGAAACTTCGAGATGCATTACTCAATGTAAAAAAATGGGGCAAAGAGTTAATAACTGCTCAGTTAGCCGTTGTTTTAGAACAGATGGGAACCTCAATACATTTAGATTCTAGCTGCAACATTTGTACAGCATTGACCATAAAACACCTGCTTTACAATGAGAAGATGTCCTTTAAGTCACAGAACTCCACATGCTGAAACCCTGACAGGACAATAAACACATTTCTAAAAATAAATAGGGAAACTGAAGAATACAACCCTGAAAATCCATAAACTGAACAGCAACTGCAAGCCCACTGCTAAGTCATCTGAGATTTCTAACACAACATTAGAACTGAAGTCCCCATCACTAGTACAAATATAAGGGTGCTGGGGAAAAAGAACAAGGAAATCACAACATACACACCTTTGTTTCTTCAATACTTGGGAGTGGTGAGTTCAGAAATTTTTCCGTTAGTCTTTTCCAGCTTGCAGCTTTTCCAAGGTCAGAATGAACTATCAACTTTTCATGTATTCTAATAACAAAAACAGTTATCAAAAATGCTTCAAAAAAGTTAACTACTCCATTATTAATCCATAATCATAAAACTTACCCTTCTATTGTCCTCTCTACTTTGTGACTGTTCACATCAAGAAAACGGTGAAATCTATGTAAGAAATCTGTATTAGAATATGTTTTAAAAGGAAGCTTAAGCAAGGAAGAAAATAAAGCTGATTTACATATATAAGGACAACATTATTAGTTTAATAATGCATGCTTAATTCAGCAACAGCATTAAACATCAAGAAAATTTAATCTCAGTGTCTCTTAGCTCAAGAAAGATTAACTACAATTGACCTTAAAGATGGAAAAATGGAATGCAGGTTACATTTAACTAGCACTTTAGGCTGAATGGAAAATTACTACCATATCAGCAAACTAAGCAATTAGAGTACGCTGTCAGTTAAGCCAAGTAGAGCAAAGAGATCAAGAACTGTATTATCAAAGGCATCTGTGTTGAATGCACAAAAATTATCTGGGACTTGCATCACTAGCACAGGAAAAACAAACACCCACATGGGAAGGCCTCTCAACCCAAATGAAGCTCCTTTATAAATAGTAAAGGAGAGTGCCTAAAGACAGCTTAATCAAAATAAAGAAAGATATAACACCAAAGGCAGCATGTACAGGGACAAAATAAGAACTTGTGAAAGGTTAAGATGGATTTTGCTGAAGAAATTAGAGTCACCTTCTTCAGTTATATAGAGAGAAAAAACAGGGACTGGGATATGACAGCAGTGAGCACAAGGTAAAGATACTCTATATGTAGGCCATCAAAGCCAACCTGATATTGCCTCAGCTTCCAGCAACAACTGTGCAGAACACAGGGGTAAATCTCTCATAAGCACAGAAAAAAATGAGAACTATTGGATCTGAATCAGGAGTTAAGCTAAATAGACTGAAGTTGGAAAGACAACCTAAAATCACAGCAATGTCAAAGTAATGAACTAGAAAATGAGACTGTAAGGCATGTCGCAAGGATTTTTACTGAGTTTTACTGGAGGATGAAGACATGTCCATATTAAAGAAAAGAAAAAAAGACTTTTTTAACTACAGACTGATTAGTCTGATTTCAGCTGTGTGTAAGGCTTTGGAATAAAAGCACAATAAAATTAACTAGGTAACTGACATTTACGCTAAGAAAATGCAGCTCATCTCATCTATTACAGCACATCCGCTTACATAGGAAATCATTAGTTCAAATGGAAAATGGTGGCAAGTACAAGAACTGGAAGATTTAGAACTTAAAGCTTTAATTAATGACCTTAATACATACAAGCAAAAAAAGCACCCATTTTTTTAGCAAGTTGGGTACATCATGAATAGAACTAAATTGCTAGATGGAAAGAAAGAGATGAATCTGAGAACTACAGCACATAAACATCATCAAATCTAACAATAGAAACCACAAGTTTCACAAACTTGAAGCTAAAGAGAGTTTCTACTAGAAAATAAGGTCTCAATCTCAGGCTGAAGTCCCACACACATTTCTTAGACAACAATTTTGGCATAAAAACCTTCCTCTTCCCGACCCTCCCTGTCAAAACATGCTGTCAACCATTCATCGCTGTCTCTATTTTCCTGCTATGTTGTTTTTTAAAAACAAAAATCCAAGCCAACAATTCTCCAATCTAAAAGAGCACACAGATACACAAACAACTGGGTCACCAGAAGAGAAGAAGAGATGTCACAAGAGGAGATGGAAGAGAGCGTGCGTTTACCTGGCTCAAGAAACCCTGCTACTGTTACCAATCTGCAGACTCAGAATAACAGCTGTTATAAGCAACTATTTTGATGCAGCTACAAAATCAATAAACGCAATCCTATAATGCATTACACAAAATATTTCCAGCAAATGTAAAGAATAGGGAGACAGCAGTTACAAATACGAAGTTCCTACATTCCCAATGAATACAACTAGCCTCCTCAAAACTCAGCAAAGAGTTGAACTTCTCAGAACACCAGCTACAGGTCATCCCCAGCTCTCCCGCACCTCGCACTCACCTTTGGTGTTGACCAATGGCTACTTGATTATTAAAATAGTCTTATTTGAGCCTATTAATAGTCAGGATTCACAGCCTGACGGTGCAATGCAGTTATGCTATTTCTCACCCCCCAAAAATGAACTTAAACAGCATTAAAAACTTAAGTAGCATTGATTTTAAATGAATTAGGTACTTGCTGCATTAACTTAAGCAAGCAGATAAGACTCCAAAGAGGCAGCAGTTGGTGACAGTACGGGAAACTAGAAACAGATCATGTAAAAACTGGCAGCAGACACTGAAACAACTGTCATAACTGAAAAAGCAGCATGCAAAACTTTAGTAAGGGCATTTTATATGGCAGTGTTAACAGAATTAACGGGATATAGATAATATATATTACAGGTTAATAAATACCATGTTTATGATGAGCTGAAATAACACCACACAATTTTCTGCAGATTTATAACCTTTCATACAAGCAGCACAATATTCTTGGCCAGAAGCTTTATCTTGATTTGGTGGAGCTCTCTTTATTTGTTCGTTACACATACTGATTATTTCTTTACTTCCCTCTAATAAACAGTTTTGGATGGCTAAATGAAGATGTTGAAAGGGACCTTTCCACGGGCCAGGAGAAAAGCCCTGAAATGCCAAGATTTAAAAGAGATGGAGGGACAGCCACCGGCCTCAGACAGGGACTCGCAAAAGGCCCCCGGTGCCACCCCAGGCACAGGGAGGGGACGGCAGGACACGGCCCTCTACCACAGCCCAGCAGCCACAAGCACACCCCCCCCTTGTTCCCAGGCGAGCGGGCGGCCGCGGGTCAGAGGAGGGGGCCCAGCCCGGCGCCGGCTGCCGGCCCCTCAGCGGCGCCAGTGGGCCCCGGCGGGAGCGGGGCGGAGCGGCCCGCTCCTTCTCTCGCTCGCTCGCCCCCGGCCCCGCTGCTGAAGGGCACCGTCGCAGCCGCCGAGCTTCTCCCCGGGGGCGGGCGCTGACCTGAAGTTGGACCAAGCGAAATTCAGCGCCGTCTGGAAGCGGCCGCCGCCCAGCTCCTCCTCGGGCAGGCCAGTCACGCTGCGCACCAAGGCGCGGACGGCCCGCTCCTGCTCCTGCTCGAACCGGCTGCGGTGGCCGGGCGAGGCCAGCGGCGCCGCCATGGCCGCGGCGGCGGCAGACGAGGGGAGAGAAAGGAGCGGGAGGGGTAGGGGGGGGGACGACGACGACACCTCCGGGAGGCGCCACAGAGCCTCCCCTCGCCGCCGCTGCCGCACTTCTCGCGAGACTTCTCCGTGACTTCACGCGAGAGACAGACTCCCGCCAGGGCGGCGGGGGGGGGTGGGGTGCGCGTGCACATGCGCGGAGCGGGAGAGGGGCGGTCGCCTGACGGTGCTGCGGTGCTTGGAGCCGTGAGGGGCTCGGCAGCACCGGGTCGGGGGAAACTGTCTCTTCGGCCCCAATTCTGCAGCGTCTTCCTGTCACGGAAATGTCGCTTGTCTTCGGAAACAACCCCATAAAGGCATGATCACCCGGGATGAGTGATTGGCTACCGGTAGCCATCCAGATAAGGGCCTGGGGCTGGCTCTGCCTTGCAGAGTTCGTGTCCGCAGACCAAGATGCAATGTCCCTGCCCATGGCAGGGGGATTGGAACTAGATCATCTTTAAGATCCCTTCCAGCCCTAACAATTCTGTGATTCTATGCAATACCTGTCTTGATAGGAGGATCAGAAGCTGTTTGTTAGAATTGCATTGTTATTCACCATGAGCCGGCAGTGTGCCCTTGTGGCCAAGAAGGCCAGTGATCTCCTGGGGTGCATTAAAAACGGCGTGGACAGGAGGTCGAAGGAGGTCATCCTCCCTTCTCTGCTCTGCCCTGGTGAGGCCACATCTGGAGTACTGTGTCCAATTCTGGGCTCCCCAGTTCAAGAAGGACAGGGAACTGCTGGAGAGAGTCCAGCAGAGGGCTACTAAGATGATCAAGGTGCTGGAGCACCTCTCATGAGGAAAGGTGGAGAGACCTGGGTCTGTTTAGCCTGGAGAAGAGAAGACTGAGAGGGGATCTCATCAATGCTTATAAATATCTAAAGGGCAGGTGTCAAGAGGATGGGGCCAGACTCTTCTCAGTGTTGCCCAGCGACAGGACAAGGGGCAGCAGGCACAAACTGGAACACAGGAAATTCCATCTCAACATGAGGAAAAACTTCTTTACTGTGAGGGTGACAGAGCACTGGAACAGGCTGCCCAGGGAGGTGGTGGAATCTCCTTCTCTGGAGATACTCAAAACGTGCCTGGATGTGTTCTTGTCCAACCTGCTTTACGTGAACCTGCTTTGACGGGGGGTGGGACTAAATGATCTCTGAAAGTCCCTTCCAACCCCTATCATTCTGTGATTTCACAGGCCTTTAGGTATCAGTGGTGGTGAATATTTCACATAGCACATTTTGTACTCTGATCAAATCCAGGAGAGAACATCCAGTGTTGTGATCTTTCCCAGATGACAACTTCAGTCTTCTTGTAACATACCTTTGGATATTCAGTATGAATGTAGCAGTATGCAGGGCTCTACTGTCCCCACCAAGGAAACGGCTTCCAAATATGGCTTCTCTAATAGGTAAGATATTCTTCACAATAAAAAGGATTAGCTTTTGGGTTGATTGCATATGCCGGAATATGCCGGAATTTTTATCAGTATTAGAATAACACAGAATTTTATCTCATCCTACCAGTCTAGTCATCTATTGGTGCTTTATTCTTATTTCACTTGTATGTATGTCAACATTGTTTCAAACATTATTTATTGCGAGTGGAACATGGCATCCTAATACCCATTATTCAACCAAATCTAAATTGTATCTGTGAGGAGAGAGGGACCGAGCATGCTCTGTCCCACCAACCCTACAAAGTCACATACCACCATCTCATAACATGATGCACAGCTAACATTGAAGTCTCTCCTGGTCCTCAAAGTCTACCTATAAACCTATCCACAAGAAAAGGAAAATTCAAGCCAAGTTACAGTGCTGCTGCCTGAACAAAGTGCATTACATGCTAATTTTTTCAGTCTTCCCACAGTTAACCCAGACTGCTGCTTTTGGTTTGTTAGTAAGGGACATAGGTGATGTCCATGTCTCCCCTTTCTCTTCTCCACCACTAAGAGAACAAACTCTGGGGATACTGTTCCCTACTTGAGCTTCCCCACAAGTCAAACTTTAAAAAGCAACAGTAAAAATCGCTGGCCACAGTAAGAGCCATCACCTTGTCAGCAGTGCTGCAGCTGCTTCTGTTTCCAAAGGGACCTAAAACAAATTCAGGAGCTCATGCAGAGGTTTTTCCAAGGGCTCTGCTACCCACGTCACACCAGCCACCCTGTGACTCTTTTCAGTCATACTGGTTTGGTACCTGTAATTTAAGAGCCTGCATTTCAATGTCTTGCTGGGACCACCCTGCACCAACAGACCCGGCTGCCACCCAGCTTTTCTGAGGGAGCTGGCTCTGTTCCTCCCTGACCAAATCTCTGCTTCTACACAGCTGGGCAAGCCACCGTTAGTGCATATTTGGCACACAGGACACAAGCATGCATGTCAGGAGTGGAGGAAGAAACCAGTTTTGCCCTAGCTCCGTGTCAAATGTTTGCCATTACAACATTGAGCATCTTAAAATGATTTTGTGCGTCCATATGGCTTTATAGGGCAGCAAAAACAACAGCCTGTCCATGAACTTCCTTCTAGAAAGAAACTAATCAAATCAGTGGGAAATGTTATTATTGACCAATTCCTGTAACAGCCCCTGCTTTGCTACAGTTATATCCTTCGTTGTTAGGCTTTGTTGTGCTTGATCTCGTCAACGAATATAGGACTGTAATCCGCCTGGCCAAAATGTTAGTATTCCTTTTCTCCATAAAACCATTTATATTGGCACAATGAAAGGCATAGCCAAAGGATTAGGAGGAGCAGTAGAAAGAAGGCCTCAGAAATGTCCTTTTAAACTTAAAATATATATAATGTACCAACCTAATGTGAAGAATTATGCAAAAATATAGTAGTTCGTATTATTTAATAACAATAATAACATTGCAATTTTTATAAGTTATAGTGTATTAAGAAACACTAGTATGTTTTTACCTCTGTAGGCTAAATCTTACCTTAGGGTTCAGATACAGAACTGCAAGGAAATGGTGGCCTCAGTGTACCTGTGGGCAGGATGCTCAACATGAACATGAGCTTGGAGGTGCTCTGCCTCAGAGCCTTTCTTATAAAGCCTTAACTTACTAAACATTCAAAGGAAAAGTCTATAAAACTCTACTGGTGTTCCTACATCTTCTCTGACATTGTATGTGTTTCCTACTTAAGATTAGCAGCAGTCTTTTTAGTTGAGTTAGCCAAACAATGTTTTGAGCCATAATTTGTTTTCCTAAATGTTAACTAAGGGTCCACACAGTCAGTAGACACTGCAGTGGTATGTACAGTTAATAGTTGGAATACTGTGAATGGCATTTAAACAAAATTATTAGATATTAAGGTTTCAAGTGTTCTTTATACAAAGTGACTGTGGTTATCACTGAACTCCTATATATTTAAGCATAGCTGTGCTATCCCTTCAGTCGCTGCTCAGAGGGGAAGTTCCAGGCTTTGCAGCACAACAGGAGCATGCAGTGTTTCACCTGTGCCCTTCATGGCAGTCACCCATTTCAGCACCCCGCCAGAAAAAAAAAAGGGGGTATTTTTGCAACAAGAAGGATTCCAGATCTTATCAGCTGCCTCATGACAAGCTGAGTACCATGAGACAGGGGCTTTAATGACAGCGCTGTCTGAAAGGTTTCCTGCTTCCCGGCTGCCCCATACAAGTCCATTTCCCCTCACACCACACCCTCAGCTGTGCCGTTTGTGGAGCAACACAGTGAACTGTATGAAGGAATTAATCCAGGTGTAAAACAGTCTTGTTTCTGTTTTTCCAGGAGTTTTAACCCAGGTCAATTCACTGATCCATTCCCTTGGAGGCATCAAGAAGTGAGGGAAGAACCCCATATGCTGAAGCCCCCAGGCAATGACAGTACACGCTCTGTGGCTGCTGAATCAGAAATCTGTGTCTGGTTTTCAAAACAGGATACAAGGGCTGTGACAAATGTATAACATCTGTGCTGCCTCAGTCATAAAAGGCTTTAACGCTACAAATCTTTTATTTTTTTTCTTTCCCTCATCATAAGCCCCATTTCTATTTTCCTTTTGACAATTTACAGTAGCAAGGCTTGGTATTTGATTTCAGCTGGGGGAGGAAGCACTGGGCAGGGAGAAGGCATGAAGGCCCTGTCTAAAAGTAGACTTACATTACTTTTTTTTAAATAAGTTTTAATGCTAGGAAGCTTAATAGTTTACTTTATATTCATTGATTTCCATGTTGTAACCATCACTTCCCACCCAGCTGTCCTTCCAGGTCACACTGCTATGAATTAGATGTATTTCAACTAAGATCTCCCTTGCTCATAGGATTAGGTCATGTTTGGGAGGTGTGTCCCTCTCTATAATGTCATATAAACACCTGTGTCCAGTCACATATTGGAGGAGGAATTGCAATGCATTGCTGAATCGCGAGTCATTTAGAGAAACTTCTCTGAGCAGGCAATCTTTCCCCTGCTCCTCAACCCCAACTGATGAGCCAATTTGTCAAGCAGGATTCGAAGGCAGGAGAAGGAACACATGAGTGGAATGCTGCAGTGGACCATTAGACAAGCCAGCTACGTGAGGTTCACGCTTCATGCATGAGACTTGTCAGGTCTCCCGTCACGTTTATCAGTCACCTCTGTTACCAGCACAGCATAGGATAAATTCCACAGGACTGATGGACAGTATATTTAAGATACTGTGTTTAAAGAAGTGCTTAAGATTTAAAGGGTTTTTTTTCATTTTCAGTGTATCTATAGAAATAATTATTTAATAATTAGCTGGAGAGGGTTACAGAAAACCGTTATTTATCATAAATATGCTGTGGCTGTACTTCCCTTTAACACCAACTTCAGGATGTGTGAGACTAATGTGAGTTCTGAGCTATCAGTAAAGAGTAAGACCTGCCTTTACTATCATGCAAAAATCAGTCCAGGTGACTGAATACTGGAGGAGGCTATAAGCTCATGATTTACACCAGAAGTTACATAAAAATACCTCAGAAAAGTGACAGGAAGATGATGTAGCTGCTCTTCATCCTTAGCAGGAAGGAGTTCATCTGATAACTTTCTGCTACAGTAGTTTTTGAAGTGCACCATAACTTCTTACTCTTGATTCTTTATCTGGTGGAGTTTCACAACTGAATATAATGTAGGACAGATTTCAAAAACTGATGAAACTGACTTAAGGTCTGCAATTTGTAGTGGTTTGTGCTTCCTGTTAGTTGGATGTATGTTTAAATAGACATTTCAGGGCCTTAGTTAGGAGTATCATTAATTGCAGATCCAACAGATTTTTGTGCGAGACCAATAAAGATTTGATGTAGTCCTAAAGGAAAAAGAGGATAGAGTACAGATAAAGAAATTGTAAAGGTACCAAGCTGACAAACTGAAAAGAAGACAGTAGGACAGTAGGGGTAATTTGAGGAATTTGCTGTTGTATTAAAGTTCTGCTTAAAAATCAGGATTTAATGTGCAGTTAAATTTCCTCTCAAGGCTGTTGTCTATTGAAACAGAATGTATACTGCCAGTCTTTTAATTACACCATTATCATCAGCTTCAGCAAAGATCATTGTACAGTTCTGATGCACATAAAGCATTATTTTGACTACAGAGTAGGATATTAGATAAAATTCTGACTATGTGTAATTTTTGATTACAGACTTTGGAGGACAGGGTGGGCCAGCAGTCACCCTTCAGGTATGCATATTGCTGAAACGTTACAGACTTCTAAAGTTTTCTTTATAAACCAACAAAAAACCCTACAAACATATATGACATGAGGGGTAAAGGAAAGAGGTAGAAAGCCGATACTGGGCTTAATGGAGACCTTAAGGGATGCAGCCATCATGCAGAGAAAAATGAAAACAAGAAGAGCTGGGCAGGAGACTTCAAAGAAACCCTTTTTTTTTAAAAAAAAAAAAAAAAAACAAACAAAAACAAAGAACAAGCAAGAGATGTGTGATATTTACATAGTTTGGGTTTGGTACAGATTAAATAACATATATAGAGGGTAACAGACTGTGAGGTTACGCTTAGGTTTATGTGATCCATCCCATCAGGAAAGTAGTGGTAGTGCTGTAATACGTTGTGCTGTTTGGTTTCATAGAAGACTCAGTCACAGAACATAGAAATGTTGTTGTATCCCAGGTCACTATCTCACTGTCAACAGCAAATTGTTAGAATATTGAGATACCTGTAGTGTTACTGAATAGTTACATTTCAACAGTCAGGTTGTAGCTTAGTGAAACTGGATCCATGGAAAGCTGCTTTGCCGAAATAATGATGTTTTACTCTGAATTTTTACTTGGATATAATGAATTTTCCTTCAGTAATATAATTCCGAAAGGTCAGTGGGGTTGCACTGGGCCCCAGGTTTTCTTACCTGTTTGTGGATTAGGCTGAGGAACTGTTCTTTTTATCTTCTGTGGGAACTGCGCTTGACCTTTGTGGATGCTAGCAAGTGTTTCAGTTTGTGGAGCCTGTTACAGCCATTTATATCCTGGTTTTGCTTTCTTTGCTCTTCCCACCCATGAAAGCCTTCAAACTTTCTTAGACAGTTTTACCATATGCTGTTTTTCTTTTTGCTAAAATATGTAGATGCTTTCTTCTTTTATTGTGCCCTTTCCAACTAAAAATGTTTTGCTCTTCTAGAACTGTCTTGATTTTTCTTTTCATTGTAAACGCACTGGCTTAAGTTTATGCCCATGACAGATCCTTCTGGGAGCGTGTTGTTATTCTGTTCTATGTGCAAAAATGTTACAACTTGTGTAGTGGTATGGTTGCTTGGTTTTTGTCAGCTGCACTGATGTGCAATCACTTTATCTATAGAGAAACAAGAATGTGATAACAGCTTTCTTCCTTCATGCAGAAAAAATACCTTATATCTGGGCTTTCGAGACCATCTCAATCTTCTCAGATTTAAATGCAATTTTCTCTTGTTTACAAAGTGACCTGGCCATGTAAGCTTTCATTGTAAAACTCTTTAATCTATGAAATAGTGGAGCATCTAATTTGCAAGATCTCTTAATCAAAAGTTTCTTAAAGCATGTACTGGCCTGGTAGATGAGAGGAGAGCAGTGGATATCATCTACCGGGACTTCAGTAAGACTTTTGAGATGGGGTGGATGAGCAGACAGTGAGGTGGGTTAAAAACTGGCTGAATGGCTGGGGCCAGAGGGTTGCGATAGGTGGCAGAAAGCCTAGTTGGAGGCCAGTAAGTAGCGATGTACTCCAGGGATCAATACTGGGTCCAGTCCTGTTCAACATCTTCATTAATGATCTGGATAATAGGGAAGTATACCCTCAGCAGGTTTGCTGATGCCACAAAACAGAGAGTAGCGGCTGATATGCCAGAGGGTCATGTTGCTATCCAGAGGGAACTCAACAAGCTGGAGAAATGGACTGACAGGAACCTCATGCAATTCAAAAAGTGTAGGGTCCTACACCCAGTGGGGAACAACCCCAGGTACCAGTACATGCTGGAGGTAACCCAGCTGGAAAGCAGCTTTGCAGAAAAGAACCTGGGGGTCCTGATGGGCACCAAGTTGAACATGAGCCACCAATGTGCCCTTGCCATGAAAAAGATTAATGGGTATCCTGGGCTGCATTAGGAGCATTGCCAGCATGTTGAGAGAGGTGATCATTCCCCTCTACTCAGCAATAGTGAGGCCACACTTGGAGTGCTGAGTCCAGTGCTGGGCTCCCCAGTATGAGAGATATGGACCTACTGGGGGGAGCCCTATGAAGGGCCACAAAGATGATTAAGGGACTAGAACATCTCTCCTATGAGGAAAGGCTGAGAGAGCTGGGGCTGTTTAGCCTGGAGAAGAGAATACTCGGGGGGATCTTATCACTGTGTGTAAGTACCTGATGGGAGGAGTAAAGAAGATGGAGACAGGTTCTGCTCAGTGGTGCCTAGGACCAGAGGCAACAGGCACAAGTGGAAACACAGGAGGTTCCCTCTGAATATCAGGAAACACTTTTTTACTGTGATGGTGACCGAGCACTGGCACAGGCTGCCCAGGGAGGTTGTGCATTCTCCATCCTTGGAGATATTCAAAAGCCGTTTAGACATGGTCCTGGGCACCCAGCTCTAGGTGGCCCTGCTTGAGCAGGGGGATTGTACCAGATGACCTCCAGAGGTGCTTTCTGACCTCAGCCATCCTGTTATTCTGTACCTATTGTAATCTCTGTCCACCACTGGCCGTGGACCTCTTCCTATCTTCCAGCACTACTCTGCGTTCACTGGGCTTTTTCCTTATCACCAGAAGCTTTACTTTCACTGCTAGAACTGCAGCACAGTGCGCCAGGGCATGCATCACGGTAGAAAATGTCCAGTCATTCACCTGGGAAGGAAAGAACTCCAGAGAGATCCTCAACTACTGTAGATTGCATAGCTCTGCGATCCTAACCGTTCACGTTAGCTGACACGCTGTTATCAAGTGTTTGACCACTGTTTCTCACATGTGGTAGACCAACCAGTCAGAAATTAAAAGCATCTGTTTGCTCCTGGACCTGTCTGCATTTAAGAAGAATCTAATACAAGTGAAGACAAGTGATAAAAGGGCTCAGATTTGATATTATAGTACTAGTGAGTGCTCCCTGTGCTATTTGAAACAAGTGAGCGGCATTGATCCTGGCACCCAAACACGCCTCAGTCACCTGGGCTTGATTCAGTACTGCCTTCTACCTCCTGCAGTCATCTGCAACCATGCAATACCACCAGGCACCCATCAACTTGAATGGCCCTCAGAAGTTTCCAAGGGGTGCTGTTTGGAAAACACCTCTTCATATCTCTCTGGAAAAGCCTATATTGTTTTCAGTTCTCTCCAGACATTATGCTTAGGTGAATCTGTTATAGCTCCTGGATCAGCAAATCTGGTGATCAGCAAATATGAACTCCTTGCAGGTGCTAGGCTGAAATGAGCAGTGCCTTGTCTATTGGGCTGGAGAGGTTTCCCATTCCGAGCTGTGACAACATTAGTGTTGTTAAGGTCATTTCATTTTATTCAGCTAAGTAATGGAACCACAGCTGGGGCTGCAGTGGTGGTGGGGGAGGTTGAATCTGATGTCCAGACATAGAATGGAAGACACATTGTAAGGGTGAAATTTAAGAATAAATGAAGTACAAGAAATTAATTTGGGCTTGTTCTTGAGCTGAAAATTTCTAATGAACATATAGCAAACAACATAATTGCTATATAATAGGCTGAATTATGGGGAAAAAATGTTTATAAGGTCACCAGTAGTTTAATATGATTACAAGATGGATTAAACCAAGTTGAAATAATTGGAAGTAACATTTATTCTTCAGTTGAGAGAGCTGCAAGAAATCTACAAGTTAATTTATCTGAGCTGGCAGCAGAGATTAAGACAGCCTTCTTACCCAAAACCTGGTAATATCCCTGCCTCAAAGAAAGAAAAATGACAGCTGCTCAGAAGTTTCTCAGGAACTACCATGGGCTTTCTAAGAACTGTTTTGATCCAGTGGCATCTGGAAGGATGAGAGAGAGTCCAGATGGTGAAAGAGGTAGGCAGACTTCAGAGCAGTCTAAACAAACATAGCAGTATGATCCTGAGAAGAGGTGTTTGTGGGGTGCTTGGTGAGAAGGAGCTTGGTGATGAAAACTGTCAACTTTTCTCATTCTCTGTACGTTCAAAAAAACAGAACTCTGTACATTCCTTTTAGTACAGAGAACTGTGCTGGAGATGAGAATTCTTCATGATTTTTCATTTTAAAATCAAGTAATCTTCACCAAATCCCACCCTTCTATATCACTCAAACCTTTTGCATTAGTGGGGATGAAATCTATGCCTGCATGCAATTTAGTCCCACAACTTGTGCAGGCAGCACATCACTATAGAAAAAGAAGCGTTTGCATTAGATCGTGACTGCAGTTTTACAGACAAATTAGCATTTGCTTTATGCCTTACAATATAGCTGCCTTACACATTTTGCTGAGCTTAGAAAATATATCCTTTTGGAGATGCTCAGCAAGCATAAATTATATAAATTATGAAGGTTTTACTAGCCCTTTTATCCAGGTGATATGGGAACTAGGAATTGTTATCCAGCTGATCTATGACTGAGATACGACAAGTGTTTAAATTTGGAGAAAGGGGAGCAGGGAATGTTTACCAATTTAGTTATATGATTTTCCATGAGAGTTATAGGACTAACTGGTGTTTACCCACCATGACCTCGCAAAACATTCCCAAAAAGACAATCAAGGAGCGAGGATTTGGGGATGGTTAGTAATGTTTTTTATGAGGTCATTCCCAAGTGATAAACCATAGGTGGCTCTGTTGTTAGGGAGGCCGTAATATTTTCATGCTCACCCAACACCTCTATGCTCAGAGGATTTCCCATTGCATAAAACAAGTCTTGCTGCTGAAACAAATGCTGGGAGCCAAGCTGGCCTCAGCAAGAGATCAGCTTAATCTGAAGAATGTGATGGCTTTTTGCCAAAACACAGAAGAAAGCCAGGTCCTGAAAAGTCCTGTAGGCCACATCGGTAATGAAAATTGAATTGAAGAATGTAAGATTAACGAGGGAAACTGGTAAAATGTCAGGTAAAATAGAGAGCTTTTAATATCCTTAAAATTGCTATTAGTAGGTGGCCCAGTTTGAGCAAATTATATATCAGAACTAAAGTCACCGTTGTCCACTTCCAGACTTCCTGTGACAGAAATCTGGCAGCTCTGTCTCAGTGCTGTTGGAAGCAGAGCAAGCACTGACTCAGGGAGAACCCCTCGGTGAAAGAACTACTAGAGTTTATTTCTAGTTCAGAATTAAATAGCAACCATACAGTATTGAAATCCTATTTTAAAAGCAGAAAAGGTAAAAGTTCTTGTTATATCTTGCTATAGCATGTGTTCCTTGAGGTCTTTAGGGATGATATCTAGGTAGCAATTTTAATGCAAAATAACAATGATGCTTTGTTTAAAATCTTGGGCATGTTTGGACTGGTTCTGAGTGTCATCAAAATAGTGAATGATCAGGTAAAATTTTGCTGTGTGAATACGCTGTTGGTTCATGGAGTTCTGCTTGCAGATACATAAAATGCCATGAAAGTCTCCGGAGTGTGCTGCAAAAAGACATTTCTGGAAAATCTAACAACTGTAGACAAATGTACATGCCTTCTTGGCTGGGGAACACGGTCATGACATTAGCATGTGACTGGAAGCTCACTTAAATGTAGAGGGCCAATATACACCTCACCAGTAGCCCACCAGTAAAAGACAGAAACACTCCATGTTTCAGCTATAACTGAAGAGCTGCTTCAGTTTCATAACAGCGGCTGTGAAAAGCAAAACATGCAAAAACATCAGAGAACTACTTATAAAACAGGGAGAACAACAGCAACAGCAAAACAGCTTAACAGGAAGCAGCAGAAGAACGAAGACCAAAGCTTCATGAATGCAAAACAGGTAAAGCGACAAGCAGTCCCCAGAGAATATCCTGAGCTCTGTATAGAGCAGCTGAGCAGGCCACTAGGAGTGGCTGGAAGGTATATAGTCTGCTTGCCACTTTCTACTGGTCTTATATAGAAGAGCGCTGCAGATGCAGAGACATACAGGCTGGTTTCATGCATGTCTTACTGCCTCGGGTACCAGACAGTATGAATGCAGCTACACTGCTTTTGGGATCAAAGTCCAGGGCAGCGGAAACACTTTCTCATGACACTGAACCCTGTCAGGTTCAAATAGATTTCTACAGCTATCTGATGCAGATATTTCTAGACCACACTCCAGCTGCAATAAGGACGACAGAGCTATAGGGAGCCCAGCAATACAACTCTGAAGTGCTTCTTCATAGAGCTGACATGCATGAGTCGATGATGCCCTTCCACTTAAGGACTGCCTCCATATGGACTAAGACAGTGAGCTCTGCACAGCATCTTAGGTACTGGTAGGACTTAGCAGCTTGGACGCAAGCCATACTCACAGAGCATGGCACCTGCCACTGACAACTTTTCCAGACTGAGAAGTGTGATGCACATCACCCTAACTGCAGTATTATTTCTGCACTGCTAGCCATGAAGAAGGTAACTATAGCGAGTAGCTGGATTTCTTTGGATTACCTTCATTATTCTATTAAAAATATTAGTGCAAAAGAAATTTGTTCTTCAACAAAAGAAACCAAGTGTATTGCTATATGCATTCCAAAACTGACATTCCAAACCTGAATGTATAGAGAAGTATTACAGGAAGAATGAGAAGAAAATAGTTTTACTTACCTGCGTAGGCAATGAACAATGAATGTCTAAGCAACAAACAACCCTCATAAATTGAGAACTTCCCAGAAATACATGCTTTCAGTGCAGACCTCATAATTTTTGGTGAGGCGATATGGAAAATCACTAGGCTGACTAATAAAAAGATTGACTTATTATGAAGTAGATGCTCCTGGGAAATCCTCAGAGAAGGATCTTCTTACAACATCAAGAATCCTAACTAGGACAAGCCCACATCAGCATCAAGCGCAGCAAGACGATTGACAGGCACATTTAGGACACCATCAACATGACTCCCATAACAAGTGATAATATGGATGCCATCTGGAAATCACAGAAAGGGATTTGGATGTGGATGAGCTTCTGTCAAAGTTGATCTCAATTTTTTTCTGCTATTTTTTGTGCAAATTCCTGACTGTGATTATTTTTATATCATAAAAATTCTCTTGCTTATATACAATCTTAGCATACTTACGGATGGAAAAGTTCTAAGGGTTAAGGGCTTCAGGGCAGCAAATGTTCAGTTCTGCAAGGTTTCAGGGGAAGGATTTAAGCAGGCTGGCTTTGTCATCATTTGTCATGATGGATCCTAACAATTTTGAAACACCTTTTTCGCTGCCATGAACAGCAGAAAAGCTGTAGAAGGGTTGTGGGTTCCAGAGTATATTGCAGGTTGTTCTTATGATCAGGTATACATTACTAACTTGTACTTTTATAGGTCCCACAAGCCATACAAATACATAACTTGTCTCAAGACAAGTCATTCCTGCCAGGCCTGATTGCCTATGCATGAATTTCCTTCTGAGGCTGGAACACCTGTGTATTTTCATTGGACTTTGCTCTGCTTTATAACACTGAGACGAGACTCTAATCCTTTGAAGGAAGAGCACCTCACTTTATCACCGCCAAATTATTACAAGCCACTTCAAACTTGTGATCTTTCTGTCAGCAATAATGGGATCCTGTAAGCTATAATCGGGGCAATTCCCAAGTTATCATAATTACTCTTTGTTTAAAGCTTTATTTCTTTTTAGCACTGAAACAGTCGTAAAATAAGTAGCTGTTGAGGCCTGCAATATAGAAAATTTATATGCTTGGATTCTCATAAATTCAGTTCTTAATTAACCTCTTTGTCAAAAGGGATGCGTTTGCACTATGTAAGTGCATTGTCTATTGATAAGTTGATACTAAGAGAGGGCAGGCCAGGTGGCCAGCCCGGAATCTCCAAAGTGCCATGGCAGATCACAGGCTAATGCTATCTGAGACGATGTTTCACAAACTGGGGAGTCATAAATTAATATCTTGTTTAAAACAGAAGTGTCATGACAGTGGGATGCAGGATGTCTCCAGAAGCGCATTTATATTCATCTGAATCGGCAGCGTGCTGAGAAATTTGTCGGAAGAGCTTTGCTGTAAAGAGCAGGTTGTGGCAGGGGGTATAGTGCCCAGGCAAACAGCTTGTCAAGGGAATCAGCTCCCGGCTCCAACCAGCCCCAGACATGTCCCGGCAGCTCCTAGCTGAACAAAACACGGAGAGGACTTTGGGAATCACTCCAAACACAGATAGCCAATAAAGTTTGTGATTGCTCTGTTTCTTTTTTTGTTTGTGTTCTGAATCTACTTGCTAGTTTCTTAATTTATTTTACTTTTCATCTGGTCATCTGGCAAATGTCACCTGGTTTGGAAAACACTTACTTTCAGCATGAACTGGCAATAGCTCAGGTGCCCTGACTTCAAGGCAAAGCAACATAACAAACTTCCACTAAATTGTACCTATGATACTAAGCCAAATTAGAGTCTATCCTGCTACCTTCTGGAAGAAAGCAGTGCAAGGAGAAGCTGTGAAAGAAGCGGAAGAGTTGCCTTCTAAGCAAGTCAAACTAGGAGAGAAGCCAGCCTAATACTGGCTAAATAAAACATGAAATGTCAAAAAAAAAAAAATAAGAGGTGGAAAGTGAAAAACTGTAACAAAGAACAAGAGGATCAGTCACCAATGCCATGAGGTTGTTGACCAAGAAGCAGAGGGCAATAAATTGTGGCAGATCCCAAAAATCATGGAACTAAGATAAGGAAGCTCAACACTGAGAAAGAAGATGATCTGATATCTAATGGCAGATGTAACTTTTTTCAGGTTACTAGAAACTCAAAGAAGTTTTTATGAAAAAAGGTCAACTTGGTCACCTTAGATTTTAACCAAATGCTCAAACTATTCTTGTGTCCAAAACACCATGAAGTTAATACTATAATAACAGAAGAAAAATATAAAAAAGCAAGGAGAGGCTGAGGAGTGCTTCACTTTACTAAAGGTGGGTCTCCAGAGTAAACCAGCAGTTGCCCGGTTCAGTACTGCACATGCTGAGATGTCTGTCTCTCATATCGCATCTGCTCTCTGTGTGGGCAGGACTCAGAGAGAGCCTGCCTTGGGGCAGGAAGAGGATTTTGCATCTTCCAGTTTAAGGGCGTCAACCCGGTGGGACACTTATACTCAAAAATACTGGAAGCTTCCTCACATGCAAAGGAAATATGCAGAAGGAATTTGGGAGAGAGTGAGCAGATTGCTAGAGAAGGCTGCCAGAAAGCAATTACTCAGTGAAGTGCACAAGCTATGCCTGGGATGGGGATATCACTCAGTGTATTTAGCAAATTAAGTTCTTTCAAGGAAATACAAGTAGAAACAGATTGCTCTTATTTAAAGGGTGGTGAAAAAGGAAGAAGCACTGGACTTTGTTTTTCATCAGTCAGAAAAAAAGTGACTTGCCTGTAAGAGACAAGTGAATTTCTGAAGGTATGGCTGAGTGTAAAGACATGCCTAAAGTGTGATAGTATCACACTTCCATTTTTCATTTCCATTTTTGCCCACCAAAAGATTTCTTGGACTCAGCTGTATTTGTCCTGCTTGATCTGTACGGTCAATATGCAGAGGCCCTTCTGATTTAAGGACTCCTAGTAAGCAAACACTGGATGTAAAGATGCATGGGGAAAGTCTGCCTTCGTCACTTAGTTGGAATTTCAATACACTTGCAAGATGTGAACTAATTCAGACAGGATGATGCAGATTCGACCCAGTCCTCATGTGTGAAGTTTTCAAGTTCAGCAGCAAGGAGGAAGGCCACAAAGAATGTACAGAGCTGTGTCAGGAGACTTTAAAAGGCAAATGCAAAGATGAGAGACGAGGCTAAATCTGCTCATTCAACATTCCCATTCCCAGTACAGACATCTGCTTTGGCACTGGTCTGTCTTTCTAGTCAATGGAGAGCAACAGATGTTTCTGGGCATGACTCATCCCATTTGAATACTGATATTTGGACTAGATTAAACAATCTCCACCTTGAATTTGCCACTTTCTCTCCATTGACTGTAAAGAGTTGACAGGGTGATCAGCTCAGCTGTAAATGCTTCCAACATAGATGTATAAAACTACACCAGAACAAGTAGGCATTGTACCAGATGACCTCTAGAAGTCCCTTCCAGTCTCAACCATCCTGTGATTCTATGAAGCCCAGGGAAAGTGCTGACATGTAAAATTGGAGCAGTCAAAGGCAGCTGCCCCTCAAGGCATGTACCCAAACTAGCTGTAAGTCCAGTCTTTTGGAGCACTTGGAATGATAACAGGTCAGTCATGAGGGGTCAGTGATATTGTCACTCCATTTACTCATCTGGGTAAAAAAATGCAAGCTTTGACAAGATAGTACATACAGAAGCTCATTAAGACATTGTCAGGAAAGTAAATGAAAAGTTACTGAAGGGTCGTTCCAATTACAGACAACCTTAATTTTATTAAGATATTGATCTGTGCCATCGGTCATTGTCAAGAACAGATAAACACGAAGCTGTGGCCGTTGGGAACTGAATAAACAACTTTTTACATAATGATAGCTAGCCAGTTACTAAATAATAATTTTTTATCCCTATATGACCAGACCAACAGATGTTGAACTGATGTCAGAGCTGCTGAGGAATATAAAGGGCCTTGGGCTGGAGGGAATAAATGTGCAGCTGCCATAGGAAAAGGGAAAGATGGAGGCCTGCAATCAAAATGGCATGTTTCTGAGGAGACCGTAATGGCCAAAGAAGAAACTAACTTGGAAAAGGTCACCTTATTGCCTGAAAGTCTCATTCTGCCACTAATTTCTGGAAATAGATCAAGTCAGAAGAGTAAGTGTAATCATCTCCAAGCTGTTTATGAGTCAGAGATTAAAGTGGGCTGATAGGGTGTGAAGAAGTACGGAGGTGTGAGGAAAAGAAAGCACTCCTCTGTGACTGCTGTCAGATCCAGTATCTAACTGCCCATAGATTGATTGCATTAACAGAGGGAATGCAATACCCTTTGTAGTCATCGTAGGATTCGTTTTTCAGTATTCTTTAGGTTTGTGTTTTAACGCAGTTGGCTAGGCCCTCCAGTAGCACTTTGACCTACGAAGGCCATAAGTCCCAACCCAAAAACCCCCTTAAAACGTCCTCCATAATTTTCATGAACTTGGGGGGGCGGGGAAATCAGAAGTAACCTTTCTCATGTGTCCAAAACACTGCTAAGTACTAGCAAGTAACTTGGACAGATGGACATCCGTGGCAGCTGTCTTGGACTAACAGCCACCCTTTGCCTTTTCAGTACGCTCAGCCCTGAGGATTTTATCAGTAAACCCAAGGAAAATATTTAGGAGTACAGTGACAATGAATAAAGAATTTGTTTCCCTAATTACCCCACCAAACCCACCCACCATACTCAAGAGCTATAGCCCTGTCTGGGCTGCGAGGTGAGGTATGCATTTATCTCTACAACACAGTTTTCCCTCTGGTGGTTAGCATTCCTTTCCAATTCATATCCCAAAAATGTACATCTGCTATGCAAATAAATTGTGTTAACCAAGTCAGGAATGCAGCTAAGAGGAAATTGAGGAGAGAAAGAGAAGAAGGAAAAACAAAATGTCAAAATTCTTGGTGACTATTGAAAGTACTCGTCTGACTCCAAAACGAGTACAAAGAGAAAGATGGATGCATTAGGTTGGCATTGGCAATTTTATATTCAACATCTTTATTGCTTTCCTGATATATTCAGTTCATGAGGGATTTGATTCTCTGTTTGCTATTCAGTTTTAAATCAGGTAATCGTGGAAGGTAATACCCATATCCTTCACCATGCTAAATAAAGCAAGCCAACTTATGTGGCAAGGGTGTAGATGATATAGCAGACTTATTTACTGGAATATTTTAGGTTAGTCCGGTTTAGTTTCTTAGTTCCTCACGAAAGTATTTCCTCATGTTCCTAGTCAAAAGAAAGGTTCATGACAGCCAACAATCACTGCCCTGAAGGAGCACGCAGGCTTTGCTGCTGGTCAGCACTTCCACGTCCCATGTGTGAGGTGAGCTACGGAACATCAGGAGATAACACAGCATGACAGATGGGAACCAGGAATAAGTCTCAGAAACATGTGCTCCTGTGCACAGCATCAGCAAGGATGTGGTGTGGACGATGATCACTTTAAAATACCCTGTCCCGTATCTTGAAATGCCTCCAGAATATCTGACCCTACCCTGAACAAGCACAGCGTCTCCAGGCCTGGCCAGTGAATCTTTTGGTGTCTGGTGCACTCAACTCTGAAATCCCACACACACACACAAATATCCAAGAAAGGCTTTGCTCATGAAAGCATTGCAGGAGGAGCTCACAGCCTTCCAGAAACTATAAAAGCAAATTTTTTTGAAATTAATAGAAGCCTCTTTTTATCATGCTTTAATAGTCTCCATTATTTAGCTACTTATCCATCTTGTCCTGAAGCGTATTTCCATGTTTGGTCATTTCTCTCCCTCTGGGATTTGCTGTGATGCTGTCAGCAATTACATGCACTACGGGTGCCAGACCACTTATTCTCAGCATCCCAGCCTTTTTCAGCTTCTGCAATTGTGGCCTGTCCCCTTCTCCCCGAGAATCGCTGCGGATTCCCCCTTGGGCCAGCAGGGCCACTGGCTTCCATCTTCTCCGCTAAGCTCAGAGTTACCACTCCATTCCCTCAGCTCAAATCGTGGCTCCTTCTTTTGATTTTTTATTCTGTGCTTTTTGTGCTGGCTGAAGTTGCTTTAAGCTACTGACCCTCATCACTTATTTTTTAAACAAAAAAAAAAAAAAAAGGATGCTAAGCACCTTAAATGGAGTGCCCCTAAATTTGATCCTCAAGGGAATTCTGCAAAGGTTAGCCCTCATGACTGTCGTAAATGCAGCTGCCTGGAAAGGCCAGTCCTGTGACCTATTTTAAACACACAATCACTGATTCATGGCAGAAATCTCATTATGGACATTCATTTTTTTTGAAGAGCTGCTGAGCAGTGGATAACAACCTATCTTCAAATTAAATCCAGTTCAATAAATAGCGCAAAATTAAATCATTCAATGTCTGGTCTGCCTTGAGCTATACTTAAGCCTGTGCATGATTAACAGATTAGAATGTAGAAAAAAAAAAAAAGCAGCTTAATCTGCCTGCTGCAGAGATACTTTTATTCCCCTGTGCTGCAGATTGTTTTATCTCTAGGTACTACACCAGTCAAGCTCTGCCTGTGGGTCTCAGCAGATGGTGTGGCTAGAGGAGCACTGAATTTCCAATTTATCCTGGAACCTGGATATTTATGTTGTGTCCTTTTAATGATAATACTGCTTTGGTTCTTGCAAAGAGCAAGAATTTGTCCTTATATTTGCCCTTATTATATTTATTACAGTAGTATTCCCAGTCAAGATCGGCACAGACAAACAAACGCTGAGAGGCTCAGACATGGGAAATGACTGGTCCCGGGCCATGCAGTAATGCAGTATGAAAGAAAAAGCGATGGCATCCAGATAGCCTGAATCCTAGTCTAATGCCTTATCTGTAACACGCTGTCTGCTATGTGGCTGTCACTTATCCTTTGAATTAGCACTTTATATTAGGGCATTTAAATCCTAAATGCTTCTCATGATGAACTTCAATTCATTAACAAAGCTGGCATTCACAACCTTTAATTTTCTTAAATGGAGCCTGGTTTTATTTTTTTTATAAGGCTGCATAGCTGTATGACTACACCACTGCACTTAAAATAAAAGTAGCTATAGTAGGTTAATGTAAGACTCAATCCGGCAAAACATAAACCGAGTTTTTCCAGTGCAGCAGCAGCATATTTCACGTTCAGCAGAAACAGAGAGGTGAGAGTGCTCAGCATTTTGCAGGATGAAGCCATTATATACTTGCAATATTACATACACTGTATATAGCGCTGGTGACAAAGAGTATCAGACACACGTTGAGACCACGCTCAGCTGCCTGGAATATCACTGCACAGTCTTTGGCACCTAAATAACCAGAACATCACGAGCAACTTTTGCATTTCATAACTGCAACTCACATAAATATAGGGGCATATCAGAATACAAATGAGGCACACTGGCATATTCATATATTTTGAAACATGCAAAAAAATACCGCTGCTGTGCCAGATGATGTTCTGCACTCTGCTCTGATACCCACCCTCATTTATGCCATCGGATGTTTTCTGCCAAAGTGCCTGAACACATTAGAGAGCTGCCGGCACGGGGGATTTTTCAAATTGAGCAGTGGGATTTTAATTTAGTAATTCTTTTAAATGGCCAACGTAACACCCTCAAACCCCTGTGTGGGCTTAGGAGCTACGCAGCTGAGTCAGACTGTTGCCTCAGGTACGGAATCCCAATGACAACCAGTCTGCGCCAGCTGTGAAAGCAGCGTGGGCTAATGAGCAGGGCGATGGTACATCATCTGCAGCTGCTAAGGCTCAGGCTTATGAGCAGTGCAGAGCAGAGCAGGCCTAGGAATAGGTTTATATGTCAAACGGTTTCCTTTTGGTAAGCCTTCGTGCTATTTTCCTCTATCAAGATTTCAGAAATGAGTCAGGTGATCCCTGACCCACTTTTAAACAGGGAAGTTACCCCACCTTCCACATTACCAAAAGCAAGGATTGTCGTCTGGTTTTAGGTAATACTAAGGAAAAGCAGTCGTTCTTAGTTGTATTTTTCCAAAGAATTGATGTTTGAGCTGGCTTTGTTGTGTTAGAGGTTTTTTTCTAACAGTAATTTCCGTAGTGACTTCTACTAAAAGAGCAGCAAAGTGTTTTTAAGACCGTTCAGTGTGATAAGGCTGTGTTGAGAATTTAGAAATCCGTTTGTATGTGTCATACTATTTTCCTGGAGAAAGACATCAGAAAAACAGAGTCTGTAATGTGGAGAATAGTGAGTACTTTTTAAGTTGCTTGCTTAAAAATAACTGCATTTTTAGTGACCTACTTCAAATTCAAGTGGCCGTGAGTCTCATACCTGATTGATCTCTAAATCTTGGGGTGTGTAAAATTCCTGAAAAAAAGAATTGAGACTGAGATGTTGGATATTTGAGGAAAGATTGACTTTCTAGACTCTCCAAAACATAGTGACAGGAAAAGAAAACATCCCAACGTCGACAGCTAAACCTCCCAGATGCACTCCAGTTCCCCTCAAACCAGCCAGAAGCACTGTGACAGAAAACAGCGCTTTGTTCAAGGTCAGGCTGGATGGGGCTTTAAGCAAGCAGATCTAGTTGAAGATGTCCCTGCTCATTGCAGGGGGTTGGACTAGATGATCTTTAAAAGTCCCTTCCAACCCAAACTATTCTATGATTCTCCGAAAACGTCATTTTACCTGATTAGCTCCTTGTCTGCAATGTCAGACTCTGCCTTTCTAGAGCCCTGAGGGCTGGGGACACAGCGTAGGTGAGCCCCCAGCTTTTCCCCACCTTGTATTTTCACTTTACTATTATTATTATTGCTAAAGGGACATCCATTCTCATGTCCTTTTTCTTTATTCTTTTTTATGTTGTGACAAGTGACAGCTCTGCACATGCCATGTGTAAGAGGTACTTGTCTATGCGTAGCCCAGCCGACATCAGCAGCCAAAGAGACACAGCCAAAGGTAGGGCCATGAAGTCTCAGCATCTCTTAGACGTGTCAAATTTGCTGTGAATATGCAGATCAGCCGGGCTCCAGCAATCAGTCTGCATATGTCCAGCAAGCATGAGTCCAACTGTCCATTTAAGTTTGTCCAGTATGCCTGGACAGGGAACGGTGTGGGCCACCAGAAGTTCGAAAAGTGCAGAAGCTCAGAGTACATCAGCAGTACTGACGTACTGCTCCAGCCAGAGCTGCAGGGAGGTCCCGAGCTGCACAGATCGATTTTTAGAGTTGAAGACTGTAGGGTCGGGCAGAAAAAAATCCCAAATACGTCAGTAAGGCCAATGACAGGAGAGGGTAGGTGAGAAAATTTTCCCCAGATTTCACATGATCCTAAATATTTTCATGGAGTCTCTGAACTATTCTACGGACCTAGAATAACCTGGAGGTTTGAGACTGTTGTGTGCTCTTGTTTAATTAAGGGTTGTTAAGAGTCCTACTGAAACTGTGTTGCTAATGGTCGTATTATAAAGTCTCTGCGGCAGTAATGTGAGAATACAGGAATAATACTGTCATCGTAACAAAAACTAAAGGGAGCGCTGTAACTGGTTCTGAGTTTGTGATTCAAAAAAGCATAGCTGTGCTTTTCTGTTCATCTACCTTTTATATTTATCCAGTAAAATACTCCAGTCCTAGTTAAACTTCTTGATCAAACTCATTTTTTAGAGTTTAAATAAGGGAAGGTAATCTTGGTATTAACAGAATGATTTTGATATTGAATTTACTGTAATGAGCATAGCATAGTAAAAAAAAAATTAAAAAAATCAAGACCTGACTTTAATTTCATTTCTGCTTTAATTGGTTTTATTGCAACTTAATATTATATTATGTAGTGTAGCTTTGGTGACAACTTTTCTTAATTTAATTATATTGTATTTCAACCTCTAAAAAGTTTTCTACAGCAGAAATACATAATAAATCACATTTCTGTCAATGGGTAACACAGGTAACATGAGTACACCACTTTACCAAACTGAAACTATAGCTGTTTCGTGTTGATAAGCTTATGATTCTTGCAGCCGCATCCAGGGACACCTTCCAAGGACGTTGCTTCTGGACTGATGCAAGCAGAAAGGGATAATGTGAAGAGCAGACAGTTAGTACGAGCAGGAGAACTGCAAGGTGTAGACAGGAAACACCCTTTCTGGTTTCGTTATAAGTAATTTGTTTTAGTCTGATCTAAAAGCTATGTTATTCAAAGAGACTGAGAAAATTAATTTTTTTATTCATGAACTGCAAAATTACGCATTTTAAAATGATAATCGAAAGACAGCAGTCCAGTTTGATTGGCAAATTAATTGGGATTGAAACATTAGCCATGTGCTGTTTCATTTGGTCTGGGTTTTTCCCAAACTGAAATAGATAAACCAGTTTTGAAATTTAAAATCCTTTCACACACTTTTAATTTCCTGTAAATACTGTTTAAGATGTTTTGGATTACAGTGGAAACCTGTGTATTTCTTCAGCTGAGAAGCTATCTACTTACCTACTGATTGCTGATGAGGGTACTGATGAATGGCGAACGTCCATCATTTGAAAACTTGAGACTTGTCACTCTAATCTATTAAACATATCAAATAGTTTTCATTTTTTTGACTGTCTTCTCATTCAGTGGCAGCAGAAATTGATACAGACAGCATTCAGCAAAGCCACACAGTTTGGTGTTGAGGCCAGTTTTACTTTCCTTATGAGTCAGTTGGAGGCATCATAAATTAAATCAGGAAAGACATTAAACGCTTTCTATTTGAGCATTATTGGGCAGAAGGAACTGTGGTCGAGGCAGTAAAACTGCATCCTGCGACGTGTAGGGCTGGAACTCACATCACAGGGAGCTCTTACTTGAGCCACATAGGGAAGGAAAACAGGTCTCCTAACACAAACACAGATAATTTTAATTACTTTAATTGGTTTTACAGGAGCCTTTTAAAGAGAAACTAAATTTTGTTAGGACTCCCACAGGATAAAGATAAATTAACAAAGTAAATAGACACAGGGCATCTAGATCCCAGACAAAACATTTACGCAAACTGATCTATTCGGCTTCCTTGCGAAATAACTGTCAGGCTTCCCCTGAGGAAGAGGGATGGCATTCAGCAATCCCTCAGCAATCCCTAGGCATCATCTGAACCCTTGAAGTCAGTAAAGCCAAACTACTGTGAAAAGTGGTGATTTAGATTTCCCTGCAAAACCTTTTTGTCGGTACCATAAGGTGTGGTACATCAAAGCCCAAGGTACTCTTAGATGGAGAGAGTTCACGCTGTAAATTAGAAAAAAAAAAAAGGAATAATATAAGAAAAGCAACAAACAAAATGCATCAAGGATGAGGGAACTGAGATTAAAGAGTTTCCCAAAGTACTGGGCATGGCTGGGTTGACAGGCTGAGAGAGTTGGGGTTGTTCAGCCTGGAGAAGAGAAGGCTCTGGGGAGACCTTAGAGCAGCCTTCCAGTACCTGAAGGGGGCCTATAAGAAAGCTGGGGAGAGGCTGTTTGCATGGGCGTGTAGCGATAGGACAAGGGGCAATGGCTTTAAACTAGAGCAGGGTAGGTTTAGATTAGACATTTAAGATGAAGTTCTTTACAATGAGGGTGGTGAAACACTGGAACAGGTTGCCCAGAGAGGTGGTGGAGCCCCCATCCGTGGAGACATTCAAGGCCAGGCTTGATGAGGCTCTGAGCAACCTGATCTAGTTGAAGATGTCCCTGCTTACTGCAGGGACCTTTAAAGGTCCCTTCCAACCCAACACATTCTACGATTCTATATCCTTGATGATTGTCAGTAAGTCAGGACATCAGGGCCTAGGACAGCTGGAAGAGGGCCGTGTATTCCTGACCTGGGCTGTGTATTCAGGAGGTGCTCCTCAGGAGAAGATTCAAGCCAGAGCCTCAAAGGAGGTCCTTGGTGTTCAGCAGGTGAAAGTCTGCTACAGCTGAGTTACTCAAAAGGCAAGGTGATACTGATAAGAAACGCCTTTATTTCAAGTTACACTGTAGACTGAGCTTGGATGAAAATCGTTTGGAAGTCCTTTCACCAAGACTGAGTAGATAAACCCCAAAATTGCTGAAAGTAAAGGTGCCATTTAGCTACCTGTTTCTGCTTGGTTCGGAAGCAGGCATGGCTCTTTATGGTGGAGAAATTACATGAATCAGTTCTGATTATGAAGAAGACACCCCACTCTCTTTGCAAAACAGCTGTGCACACATCAAGGAGACTCAGAGAAGATATACCCTTGCCATGTTTGTGTTATGCATACTCTGGGGACCTGAGGGTGTGGACTAAGCCTTACAAGGCAATAACCCACTAGTAAGTTTCCCTTCTTTTCGCAATTATTAGTGAGTACCGGTGGGAGAGACCAGTCCTTACAGCAGCGAGTCAGCTCAGATGTAGGTGGGTGTCCAGCGCATCTCTTAAAGTGACTCTTGGCAGAAATGAAAGACGAGAATGCAAAAAATCGTGAATTACCAAGTGCCGGGCCCCTGAGGGCACCCACAGCACCACTGTCCCTGCCCAGCCCACCTCAGGGTCCCCAGACCCTGCCCACAGCCCAGGAGCCCATTTCAGCCCAGCTCGGGGCCGTCGGTCAGGAAAAGTCTAGATCAAAGTTACCTTGATTGAGGTAACTTACCTTCATCAGGACTCTGATGGAGGCAGCTGTGGCAACACTTTCGAATACTTAAAATATTAGAAAATTTAGTAGAATCTTCTGCCGGTTTTACCAGTAGTCTTACAGTGTTTTCAGGCGGTGTTTCCCAACAGCACGTTGAAGGGGAAATCACAAAAAAAAATCCCCAAACAGTAAAACCACAAAGTATGGCAATTTGTCAAAACAAGATGTAAATTAGGGGCTTCCTTCCCTTTCACCCCAGTATCAAAACGAATGTGACGAGCTCTCTGTAGCCCCTGCCTGGGCAGCCCTTTTAGCCTCAAGTGGGTCAATGCTCCTCCCTGGAGGATGCGTGACCGGACCCATCCAGCAAGAGGATAAACAAAAAAGCCCGTAGGTAAGAGGAATGAAGACAGTGAAGGAAGGACGAAAGAAAAACCAACAAACAAAAAAAATACAGCATAGGAGACTACAATAAAGTTTCCCTTAAGCAAAGCAGAGGTATAGGAGTTCAAATACATACTGATGAACTTCACAGCTGGTGAGCTGGAGCAGCCTGATTTGACCCATTCAGTCCTACCACCAGCAATGCCTACATGCTCTTCTCCATACAACCAAGTGCAGCAGCTAATAAATGATGCGGGAAGCCTGCCTGGACAGAGGATAATTCCAGGAGGTGCAGAGATCAGGTTTTTCCCAGAACATTTTTATAGTCAGCCCAAAGGCAACAGGCAGAATAAGCAGGAACTTCTTCTGGGAGGAGAACGTGAGGAGCATTGCAGGAACTGTGCTGAGATCAGCTTGAAGCTTTCAGGCTGCATTTAAATACTTTCTGTTTGAGCTGCATGGTTCAAATTAATTTGCACAGCAGCTCTGCGATTGCATGTAACTTGTTGTTGTTGTTGTTCAGCTAAGAACATTAGTTATCTCTCATTTGTAAATCAGCCAGTATATCCTGTAGTGACCTTTTACCTTGTGGTTTTCTTCTGTTCACCCACTTGTTTAATGAGCTGAGTTTGTGGGTTTTGTCTTCATTTTTCTAATAATTATTATGAGAGTGAAGCTACTGTGAGAGCAGAAGAGTGGATGATTTCTGTGCTAAAGCTTTAGTAAATTTTGTGAGATAATTTTCATATAAAACCTAAAATTGCATTAAACTGTGTATATAGCTAAAGCAGCAAAGAGCCTGACAATTAACATTTGCGTACCAAAAACTGCCCAGAGTAAATTTAAGCAGTTCCCCCCTTCAGAGAAAACTTGTGCAAGCATTTTATCCTTTTTTTCTGCCAGGGCGCTGATACCTAATGCATCCTTTACTTCTCACTCCCAGCTAAGCTCGGTCCCAACAGTGAGAAGTGCAGGTAGCAGACGCTTGTCCTGGAACTGCAAGACAGCAGTTCCTTGTTCCTTGTCCTCGTTCTGCGGCTCTGAGAAGCAAATCTCTCTTACCTCTGACAACCATAAACTTGATAGAGTGGGTAGGAGTAAAATACCCGTGATGGTTGATGTGCACGTCCATGCAGTTGTCTCTCTAATGGGGATTCCCAGACATGCATGAGTCTGCACGCATGTGGGCATGTGTGGGGGCCCTCCCAGGAAGTCTTCTATTGTCCTCACAGACAAATAACACAGTTTATTGCTTCCAGTTTTTAGTATAATGAACTACATGTAGTCAAAGTTTAAACATTAACCATGACGTTTTCCCCTTAAAATTGTTGATATCTAGCAGCTGAATGATCATCTTAGCTGGGCTCAGCTTTGGCTGGACATGCCTGTACTCACAAAGACCTTTGTTTAGGAGCCACAAGATGAAATGGTGGCACTGGGACCTCAGGCAGGGTTATCCTGCAGAGCCTGAGGAAGTGTGGTTAGCCAGCGCGCAAGTTCTTTGTTGATAAAGGTTACAGTCAAACCAAAATGGTTTTCATCTTGTGTTTTAAGCATATGGATGCATCACTAAATAAATGGTGTGTTGCAGCTGCATAGTTATTCCGTGATCCCCCTGGCCAGGTTTTGTAAAGCTTGAAATGAAGGCCCAAAGCAAGTGACTGCCAGCAATTTTTAAATCTGTTGTACTCAGACAGCTGTAAAAAAAAAAGGAAATTATGGCCTGCTGACAACCATTCAAGTTGGGAAACTCCAATTAACAGCATAACAAACCCAGAGAAGACTTCCTCATTAATAACTAGTAATGACAGCCAGGGAGCTAAACCAGTTTCCAGAGGTTCCAGGAACCCATGAGTTTCCCACAATCGCTACCTTTTTGCCCACTAACATTCTCCTCATAAAAGTTAGATCATTTGGCACAAGAATACATTTCAAGTGAATTCTACATTCTAGCATTTGTCTTTCTCCCATACAGGCACAGTAATGTCTCCTGGACATATCTCCTGGAAATGATTTCTGATTGAAATTCTGAATTTACAAAATGATTTTTAGAAAACTTGATGGGACAAATTTATAAAGTAGATGCAGTGATTGAGCTCTCACCATTTTCATTTGCACATGCCATTACGGATTTGTGCGTAAGACTGAAATGAATAAAAAGGCAAATCGATTCTCAGTCCAAAAATTATATTCTGTGCATGTAAGCATTGCTTTATGAAGGCACAGGAGAGCTGTAAGTATTGTGTTACAATGGCTGTCAGAGGGGTTTTTTTGGGGAAAAAATAATCCCCGGTTAAAAATAGGTCTCAAATTTTCTAGTTCATTTCTTTGCTTGACTGAACTGTAAGAGATTTAGTTCCCTAATTATACCGACACAATGGCTTAATTTGTTGAGTTGCAAAAGCTTGCTGTTATTCTTAATCAGCATCTCTAATTCAGCAATAGTGAGCCTGCAACAATGACATAAAACAGAAAAAGATTCACAGTTTCTGCCATTACAAATAATTATTTCCCACACGTTTTAGTGTTGAGGCACTTCTGGTATTTGAAGCTGTGAGACCCCAAACAGATTACCATCGGAATAATTTTTCTTTGGCAACTACTGTAAATTGCCAGGCAGCAGGAGGCTCAAGGGAGGCGCTGGCTATTCATGTAGCCTAAGCCCATTTCTGGGTTATGAGATGACTGTCTCACCGCTGATGGGGTAACAGGGCACACTCTGCAGGGGAACAGCTTAAAGATTTCAAATTAGAGTCATCCTCGAGTTGGGTTGCAGGATAGATGTTTTCTTCTTTCATTGTTACTGATTTGTCTGAATTTCCACGGTTAGAAATAACAATAGATTTTCCCTTCTGAACTTCCTCTTGAGCCTCAACAAATTCATATACTTGCTTTGTTCCGCCTTCCACCTCCTGCTTTTCTTCATACATTTCCCAATAGCGTTTTCTATCATCCTCAATGAGGGCATTATCTTCTTTTCTTAGAGGAAGTTAGAGGTGCTCACAAGATCACTGATGACATAGAAGGGACCATGATTTAAATTTATAAAAAAACCTGCTTTCAATATTTATTTATTTATTTGCCATATCAATACCTAGTTATCATGTTCTTGGAAAAGCTATGCCTTGGAAAACCTGAGAAGCCAGCTAAGAGCACAGACAATCCCCACTCTGACACTTACAGTGTAGTATATTAGCAATAGGTTCATCTTTAAAGATTAGAAGTGGAAATGGAATGTATCTGCTTCTCTCGGTTGCAGAAGAGCTCCCCTAGCTGGGTACCCGTCAGGCTGCTGCAGCCCGTTCGGCCATGCTGGACTGTGCTATCAAGCATCCCTTAGCCCAAAAGCAGGATGCAGTGCTGTATTTGGCTTCATCTGAACACCCCGCCAGCGCATGCTCTCTGCCTGGCTCTTACATTGGGCAGTGGAGAGCAGCAGCGCGCTTACCTTTCGGCTTTGCCAGTTCTCAGTTAAGAGTGACGGGAGAAATCTCGGAGAGAGGAGCGAGGAACATGCCTCCTCCCTTCCAACTCCACATGGTCCCCAATCTCAACCACCAGCTCCCCTCAGTCCGGAGGGGCACTGAGGGGTTTCGTACCTTCCCGCTGCTCCCTCTCTTTTACAGAGAGCCACCGCGTGGTATGATTTGCATGGCGACTACTTGCTTATATTAACTAACACCTGAAGCTGTACACCTGCCTTCTCTATATCAGCCCACAGAGAAGTGGACATATGCCAGTTTAACTAGCAGAAGGAGTACACTGACCAAGACAGTCATGAACGCCACAGTTTTCCTGCCCCATTTCCTCATATTTCTTGCAGGTACCGAAGAGCGACCTCAGAGCTACGTGCAGAGAGCAGAATTACCACCTTCTGCACGTGGCTTTGCATCTGAAGCCCCTTCCACTTTCTCCATAGCCTCTCAATTTCCACCGAGTGTCTCAAAACTTCTGTGGTATTTTTGACCTTTTGCAGGCCCTCAATCTCTGTTCTGCTTTGGGGGAACTCCACTGCGAAAAATCCCTTTTGTGCTGGCCACCTCGCCCGGACCAGCTTCTCCATCCTGCTGTTCTCAACATATCCCTTCTGAAATGTGAGCTACTAAGAGTGGTATCACATGTGAAACACATGGTATTGCACATGTTGGAACATCTGATGACAAAGCAACGTCAAAAATAAAAATATTGTCCTAGTTTGTTGGCTTCTTGAAGCTTTTTAAGCTGCTATTAACCACGGACTTCCTTTTGGCTGAAACCTGTGAGTGACAGTATGTGCAAGCAGAGCACTCATTAACAGCCAGGATGTTTGAGGGCGGTGCTCGCTGTGCGAAGCATATTTAATTTTATCAGCTAATCAAGCTATTTTTAATCACAAAGCGCTCTTTGAAAATGACAAGAGCATGCAAGAGCCAAAAGATGGCTAGATATAGAGGCAACTATTTCTATTTTGAAACCTCTGCTGAGAAGATAAAAATGATGCTGAGGCTGAAACGTGGCGTTCCAGCATTTACTGTCTCTCTTGTCAGTAGAAGTACTGTGGGAGACGGAAGAGCAAAAATGAAGTTAGAGAGATAATACACAGGAAGCCAATGTTATGTTAGATTAAAAACAGCCAGTGCTTTCAGTGCCAAGCTTGGAAACTAGAAAGGAAATACTGCTCAAGTACTCAACTATGCAAAACATTTTATGCCTTTTTTTTTCTGCTTTATAAAATAACATAAAGCACAGAATTGTCACCAAGAAATGGCAGGAACTGGATGCCAAATGGGCAGACTGCTTCGCAGATCAATGAAGAAGACCCTGGCTGCCTCTCTCGGGTACTGAACGGTCCTGCTCTTGGAAGGAGATGCAGATCTTCACCTGTATATGTAAACAGTGTCTTTACGGTTCATAGAAAAAGCCTCGGAAAATCATCCTCCTTATCTGTGCTGAAGAGAGAACAAATTAATACAGAATGGAAAAGCGAGAAAAGTGAAAGCCGATCTCTTCGGCCCAGCAATCTGCTCCCCAACACTGAAATTGGGTACTTTTCATGACCCCTCAGGAAGTCTGGAGCTCCACGATTCCAAGCCTAGCCCAGGCACCCACCCGCTGGGTGGCAGAATGAGTACCGGCTTTGCTGGAATCTCCCCGCGCCAAAAAAGCCCTAACCCAAACCAACCGGAATAAACACTTACAGGCTAATCCACTTTCAGCAGAGGAACTGATGCAAAGGTGCAGAACAAAACATTTACTGTGATTCTTTTTTGGTTTGATAATCTTTTAAGGACTGCCTGGGATTTCATCTTAATAGATGTAACCTGGGGTAAAGTGATTTCCATCTTTCACTTTTTCCACAATCGTTGCCACAGAAGTTTGTAGCTCCATTGTCTGAAAAAAAATTAATGTAGCACATACACACTTTTATTTCTATGATTTCTCATTTGTCTGCCAGGCCATCTTACTCTGTGAGACGTCTCATTCTTTTCAAGACAGTACCTAGGCAGGTTTCAGACCTTGATTTTAGTTTTTAGGCAAGTATGTATCATAAAAACCAATACAAAATTAGTTTAAGGTAACACATATTGTGCTGTGGCTCCTTTGCCAGCGATGGGGCTGATGCTACAGCCAACTCAGTATTTGTCTTACCAAAGTGAAACCCCAGCAGCTCAGAGTTATCCATTCTCATCTGCACTTCTCAGGATCCCATCTCGGTAAATCCTCCCAAATTACTATTTTGCAAGATGCCACAGAGTCGTAGACTATCTCAAGTTGGAAGGGACCCATAAGGATCATCGAGTCCAACTCCCTGCTCCTTGCAGGAGTACCTAAAACTAAACCGTATGACTAAGAGTGTCATTCAGATGCGCCCTGAACTCTGAGATGCTTCCTGCTGTGACCACTTACCTGGGCAGCCTGTTCCAGTGACTGACCAGCCTCCCAGTGAAGAACCTCTTCCTAATGTCCAATCTGAACTTAGCCTGATGCAGCTTAGATAGGACATTTCCTTGTGTCCTATCACTGGTCAACTACACTGGAGATACCTCTTCAAAGTACTAGATGTGCATGTTCTTTGAATAGGTGAGGGGTTTTTGGCAAGTGTGGTTTTATTCTGTCGTCCTCCTTTACTTGCTTAAGGGTCTGGATGAAATCCTGGTCTTTACAGAGCCAGAGCTGAAACTCAGGCTGGTATACTTCCTGTTTAAAAAGCCCAAAGCCATGATGAATATGTATGTTAGGGCAGAATTTCCTTTCCGATGCCATCATTTCTACATTCTTCTGCTCAGGAGCCTACAAGTCTTGTTTGGCACCGTCTCCTCACTCAGCACACCATAAACTGCAGGAAGCCCAGTCTTTAACACTTACTTAACAGAGGTCAAGTAAAGTGTTAGCAGGCAGACTGCTGGCTCGCCACCTGGACAGAAGAGAAGTGTGCTTTTTCTCTCGCACTGCTTTGTGCTCCTCATGCGTTGCCCAATAAATGTGAAATGAGATTATTGTTTAATACCTAGACATTCAGACAGAAAAATGTGCAGCAATTGCAGACTCTGTATCTATATATTTATACTATAGAAGGAACATTTTTAGAATCTATGTAACTGGCGGGTCATTTCTGTGCCCCGTTGTATGTGATATTGTTGACTAAGATTGTGTCGTGTGCCTTACTACAAGTGAACACATACCACATAGACTATTCTGTGAGTCAAAATGTGAGTCACCTGCAGAGGGTGAGAATTGTGTTATCCTCGCTGAATGTCACTCTGCATGCTGTACTTAAATGTTAGTAGTGTTTTACAGAAGGCGGCATCCATTGCCTGGAGGTTAGGACAGTCAGCAGGACAGGGACATTGCTTTCCTGCCAGATGGGTGCCTTAACCAGGAACACGGGATCACGGTCCATCGCTTTCTTTGAGCACCTTCCAAGGTCTGTACTGTTCACTGTACATGTGAATTTAAAAACCTGAAGTCAACCTCTTGTTGATTCTCCATCCCACAAGAGATTTGTTTAAGCTAATCTTAGATGTCTAAAAAAACTAGAAGTCTAAGTGAGAGCTGGTAACATTATGATCCCAAGAAAGAGATGGGTTATCAGAAGGCTATGAGACATCCAAGACAGGCTGGATGTCCCTCTGTGGGTGCCCATTTCTTCCTACCGACTGCACAGGGTGACCAGCTCAGACAGACACGAAACTTTTAGATGCATAAAGTGGAGCGATGAGTCATGAAGGAGACGTCCGTATCCCGTCAGCAGCAGGCACACATAGACAAAAGCGTGGCTGCGAAACCCCGCAGCTCTCTACAGCGCCGAACTGCAGCATTTCTGAAACCCGCTGCAGATTTGAAGAGCTGTCATCCATCCTAAAAATACATTTGCACCTCTTTTCGCTACCGTAGCGGGCTCTTTCTCTGGAGACCCGGTAGACAACAGGACCAAAGGCTCCTCCTCGGGGTCAGCCTCAGCTGCTGGGTCCCCGTCCTGGCCGACAACGTACCTCCTTTGCGGTGCGCCCTTTGCCGGGCGGGGGTGACTCCCGAGGTGCCAAGCCCGCCCCTCCGGCCCTGTCCGGGGGAGGGAAGACGGGAGGAAGGGAGAGAGGGCGGGCGAGGGGCGGCCCGGCTCCCCGCACAGCGGCGGCACCGGCAGAACCCCGCGTCCCGCCGGCGGCGGCTCCTCAGGCGGCGGCGGGGGCAGGTGCGGGAGCTTCCGCGTCGCGCTGCGAGGAGGAGGAGGAGGAGGGGGTGAACGAGGAGGAGGAGGCGGCGGCGAAGGCGGGCGGGCAGCCCCGAGCCTGTCCGGCGTGCCCGTGGGCGTGCTCCCCGGCGGGGAGGGCCGCCGGCAGCCCACACCCCCCGCCGCCGCCGCCGCTAACTTTGCCTCTCGGCCAAGAGCCGCTCTCCGGCAGCCAGAGGGTCGGCGGAACGCCGGCGGTCCGGAACCGCTCCCCCCCGCCATGAAGGGCCGCCGGCGGTGGCGGTGGCGGGGGGAGCACCGGCGCTTCGCCGCGGTGCTGGTGCTGTACACGCTGCTGCTGCTGCTGCTGGTGCCCTACGCGCTGGACTACGGGGCCCGGCGGGGGCGGGCGGACGAGGAGCCGCTGCTGCGGCGCTGCCCCAGCCTTGAGGAGGCGCTGAGCGAGTGGGGCTGGGAGCAGCGGCAGCCGTCGCTGGACGAGGAGGAGGATGAGGATGAGGAGGGCGGCGGCGCGGCGGGTAACGGCAGCGCGGCGGCGGCGGCGGGGGGGAAGCGGCACATCTACCTGCACGCTACCTGGCGGACGGGCTCCTCCTTCCTGGGGGAGCTCTTCAACCAGCACCCCGACGTCTTCTACCTCTACGAGCCCATGTGGCACCTGTGGCAGGCCCTCTACCCGGGGGACGCGCTCAGCCTGCAGGGCGCCCTGCGCGACATGCTGCGCGCCCTCTTCCGATGCGACTTCTCCGTCCTGCGCCTCTACGCCGCCCCGCCCGGCCCCCGCGACCCGCTGGCCCCCGCCCCGCCCGCCGCCCCCAACCTCACCACCGCCGGCATCTTCGGCTGGCGGACCAACAAGGTGATCTGCTCCCCCCCGCTCTGCCCCGCCGCTCCCCGGCCCCGCCGGGAGATCGGCCTCGTCGACGGCGCCGCCTGCGAGGAGACGTGCCCGCCGCGGGGGCTGCGGGAGCTGGAGGCCGAGTGCCGCAAGTACCCGGTGGTGGTCATCAAGGACGTGCGGCTGCTGGAGCTGGGCGCCCTCCTGCCGCTGCTGCGGGAGCCCGGCCTCAACCTGCGGGTGGTGCAGCTCTTCCGCGACCCCCGCGCCGTCCACAACTCCCGCCTGAAGGCCAGGCAGGCGCTGCTGCGGGAGAGCATCCAGGTGCTGCGCAGCCGCCACCGCGCCGAGCCGCGGGGGCCGCCCCGCCACCAGCCTCCGCAGCAGCTCCTGCTGCCGCCCGGCCTGCTGGGGGGGGGCGGCGGGCGGGCGGCCCCCCCGCAGCACCGCGCCGAGTTCTTCCTCGGCGGCGCCCTGGAGGTCATCTGCCAGGCCTGGCTCCGCGACCTGCTGCTGGCCCGCCGCGCCCCGGCCTGGCTCCGCCGCCGCTACACCCAGCTGCGCTACGAGGACCTGGTGCGGGAGCCCCGCGCCCAGCTGCGCCGCCTGCTCCGCTTCGCCGGCCTGCCGGTGCCGCCCGCCCTGGAGGCCTTCGTCCTCAACATGACCCGCGGCGCCGCCTACTCCTCCGACCGGCCCTTCCTCATCTCCCCCCGCGACGCGCGGGAGGCCATCCACGCCTGGCGGGAGCGCCTCAGCCGGCAGCAGGTGCGGCAGGTGGAGGCCGCCTGCGGCGAGGCCATGAGCCTCCTGGCCTACCCTCTCAGCGGCGGCGACGCCCGGTAGCGCCCCCGCCCCGCGGCCGGCGGGGAGAGACCGCCGCCGGGTGAGGGCCGGGACCGGCGGAGAGGGCGCGGGGCCGGGCGGGGAATGCGCCTCGGACGGGCCCGAGGGCGGGCTGATGGCCGGGCCCGGTTCCGTCATGGCGGCCTGCCTGTCATGGTGGCCTCTCATGGCTGGAGGATTGGCAAAGCCAAGCGCGGGGGTCCGCAGCTGGCATGGCAGCTGCCGGGCGCTGGCCTCAGGGTATAGGCAGTCCTGGCAGAAGCAAAGCCACCTCACCACGGGTACCGGCAGAACGGGCAGGGTCCAGTCGCCCCCGCTTCCCGCCATTGGTCTCAGTGGGGTTGCGTTCCCTCCGGGAACCGTGGCCACCCCACCCCAGGGTGGGAAGAGAGAGAGCATTTTATTGAAGAGGAAGGTTTGGTAAGAGGCGTCCTCTGGGGTCAGCGTCAACCTCGCAGCCCTTTCAACATGAAACCATGACCATGTGCAAAACACCGGCTGTTCTTTAAAAAAAAAAACTGCATCGAAACTTAAAAATCCCCCAAATGAAGACTCTCAGCAAGGAACCAGAGGGCTTGAAGGGTGTCGCTGGGAGAGCATCGCCTGTCCCAAGCGCCGAAGGACGCTGGGCTCTGTTGTAACACTACCGAAACGCCGACAAGGGGCTTCTATGAAGTTGACAGCCAAGGTCAGCGCAGGCCTGGAGGGGCCGGAGCGTGCCGCCGCCAGGAGGGCTCAGCTGTCCTGCTGCCAGCTGGGTGGCCCTGGGGGGCTGGTGATGCTCTGGGGAGGGGGGCACCGGCCGAGGGAAGGGGAACCGTGTCCAACTCCCTCCATCGCTCGGAGCAGCGGGGGTAAGCATTCACCTGCTTACGTGTTTCAAAGATGTTTGTGGCAGAAATCTTTGCTTTTTCTAAAGAAAGCTGTAATTCTTTTTAAAGTAGGTTTTCTTTTAATATATTGATGTAGTCAGGTGGTGATGCGGATGTGAGATGCAGGTGACTAACATGTTTCTTGGGGACACGCGTAGAAGCGACTGTAACTGGAAGGCGAACACTCGGTATTTCCATTTTGTTTCCTCAGCCAGATGAGAGAATCACTTTTCTTCCCTGGCTTCCGGGCTGACACATTGTGCCGTGCACAGGGTCCTCCTGGTCACATCCCTTCCGAACAATAACATCCTCTCAGCTGGCAACTCTTGGACAAAAGCAAATGTTTCCTGATGAGGCTAAGACAAATTAATGGCGAAGTTCCCAAATAAAAGCTTGTATTTAAAAAAAAAAAAAAAAAAAGAAAAACTTAAGTTGCATTTTGGATTTTAAAATTGCATTTTCCTGTAGACATCCTGCCACTTGTATGAGAGGGGTGTGCGTGTGTGTGTGTATGCGTACTTTTTTTTGTTTATTTCTTAATTTGGGGATAGCAGGTTCTGTTGTATTTTAGGGACGCACTATTGTAAGTTCTTAGAGACTGCTTTTGAGCCCATTACAGTCTGGCAGCATTTAAATGGCCCCACGAGAGCATACAGGGTTATAGGGATGTTCACCTGCAGTCCTCAAATACAAACTGAGAACATGAACTTCAAATTGAGGATAATCCAGGATCAGGAAGAAAGCTATATTTATATAAAGTGCTGGAAATAACATAACGTCTTTGAACTGCCTTTATCTTGGGGGAAACATTTGAATTGCATTGTAGGTTTTCGTGCTCTGAATATCGTGCTGTGAAACATGTCGGTGAGTTAGGATGAACCTTCATTTATTTTAGCTCTTTTTCTTCCTTAACCCTCCCACCTGGGAGTACGTTGGCACAAGAAGCAGGTTTGTTTCATTATCTGACAGGAAAATGCAGTCATATAAATGTTTTTGAGTAAATCTATCCCTTTCACGGTAGCGTGCTTCATACAATTCTGCATCCTTTGGTTTCTGCCTGAACTAAAAATTACAGGGGCTCCGTTTGTGCTGGAACAACCTGTCGTATTATCTAAGGGATGTTTCTGTATTCTCTCACAGGCACCATAAAGGCAAAATTTGTCTCCGGGTGTTCTAGTGGCATATAATAATGTTATTTGTATAGGTGGACAATACCTGTATTAAAGCCTTGATAACCTGTGTTGAGTAACCTCATTTGGAAAGCTTTTGTGGGAATACACCCGGCCTGGCCTGTACCGGCTTGCACAGGTTTGGGAAGAAAATAAGACTTTCTGGCATGCCAAAAGATGATACGGTACTTATTTTCTTATGTTGGATGGGAGATTAAAATCCGGTATATCTTGTTGGTTTGTTTCTATCAGGTTGCAGTCACAGATTTTTACGCTGCAGTTGTTACGCATTTGCTTCACTTTGACAGGGAGCCTCATCTTGCTCTTTCGGGTGGTAAATGTCTTTCATAAGAAGTTTTCAGAAATCCACGCTTAGTTTCACTTACACCAGTTCATCATGATGAAGAAAGAAGTGTTGCCATCCAGCTTAACTTGATGCTTATAGCTGGGAAGAAATCCACTGATTGAAAATTAGTGTTTTCTGAAGCAGTTCCCGTGTTTGACATCGACGCATTTTCTGTATCAAGACTTAGTTCTGTCAATGGAAGTTGTCCACTAACACAATTGCTCGTTATTAGTGATGAATTCAATGTTTTTTTCTCATCATAAGCTGTTCTTTTGTAGGTTTTTTTTGTATACTGTGGAAAGGGCTCTGTTTGGCAAAGCGTATAAAATACAGCGAGTGCGATTCCTGGTTTGCATTCAGGTTGCCTGAGTTCATTAGAAGACTCTAAAACAACCTGCAGGGAATATCCAAAACTGGAAAAGGACGGGATCTTTGAGCAGGGCATGCAAGAGCATCTAAGACTGGATGACAGTTGCTTAACGACGATGTTGCGACGTGTGTGCTTCGGTCGCTAGAAGGCTTTCTAAAATTCCCCTGCCTGAGGAGGAGAGCTAAGGCTCACCAACAAATGCATCCCATATTTCTCTTCAAGGTGTTTTGACGGTGTTGGAAAGCATCGTTCCAGATGCTTGCAGCATATCCTTGTCGGCCTTGTTAGGGAAAAAAAAATGTACTGTCAAATGTCAGTGCTGGTACTGACCTGAAAAGACGGGAATGGGTCTGATTAGGACAACCAGCGTGGCGGGAGTTTCACTGGCAGAGGTCTCTGGAAGTCAGTAGAACCTGCTGAAGGCAGGACGCCCGTGGTTAAACCGCATTTTGAGAGCAGCTGGGCATTTACGGGTCGGTCGCCAGCTTTTTTACTGTTACAGGGCTCAACTGAGATTTTTGAACTGAAGTCCCAGTTCTACTGAATGGTGTGGAAAACCGAACCGTAACTGCATCTTTTAGAGCAGAGGATGGCATGATAAGCGAGGGAACAATAAACACTTTTTATAGCTGAGCTGAAATTGGCAGGCTTAGAATCGGAGAGCAGGGCTGACCCGTGGAGTTCTAGTAGTTCAGACAGAGATTTGGGAAAAATACCTGCTTGTGCTACATTACATATAACGAATTAACAACTTTAATACATTAAAAAGTCATAGTGGGGAAACTGGAATACAGCTGACAAAATGCTTACAAGACTTATTTCTGTCATCTGTTTTTACTTAACTTTTGGTCATGTGTTTGCCTTAAGGGAGGTAGAAACTTGAGCACCATAATTGTATATAAAAGGCCGTGATCCTTCCACGCCAGAATTGTTAATTGCTCTCTTACAACATTCTACCTGTATTTAAATTGTTGCTTTTGGTGAGACAATTGTAGCGACATACTTGTGAGAAGTGTTTAAAGTCCCGGGTCAAGAAATACTCAGCCCCTGCATTACTTGCGCTCCCTACGACCTTACTGATGGGAGTCCTTGCAGATACCCGTGGTATGTACTCGCATACTTCGGATGCAATGTAAATAGTTTAGTAGCTCTCCCAGTTGCAGCATCATCCGAAATGTGCTCAACGGTCGAGAAGTTTCTTATTTAACAGCTTCAGTATCGCACTAGTCATTTTAGTTCCCCCTTACCCCACCCCATCAGTCTACACATCAAAAAAAGTTCTGAGTTTTTACCTTAAGTAGAATATCACCTCAGTATCACCGCTTACAGTAAACCTGACGATAAAAAAACAGTGCAGAATTTCTGGGGTCATGATGGTCATGCCATTAAACAACATTTCAGTGAAGAACCAAGCTCCTGAAAGACCGTGAGTGCCAACAAGCCTGACAGCACCTCCTGTTCCTTTCTTGAACACGAAGAGTTGCCGCTGAGGCTCCCTTGATTATCTGGAGTACAGGGACGGTAGGAACGCTGCGTGTCGCTTCTCAGAATCACCCCGCGATCCATGCAGCGCTGGGACTACCTTAGGTGTTGTTTGGCCATTCCTATTTACCTTGACGTGACACCTACCACCATGGAGAAGGATATGGGAAAAAGAGGATTGTCAAAGCAAACTTTGCACTAACAGAAGTTTTAAACGCCCTGCTGGCTGTGCGTGTGTGAGGGAGGGGCTGGGGGCTGGATTGTCCTTCTCTTGGCTGCGATTTGAAGAGGTGATTATTAAATCCGAACTCATTAAGGTGGTGGTTTTCAGCAGCTGAGGGGCCTGTTGCTTGTTGCCTGGCAGTGTCGGCATCGGGCAAATGGCTGGAAGCTGGTTAACATTTTAGTGCGTGTCGTCTGTCTGGGTATTGAGTCCCAGGAAACTCTTGCTTCCAGCACGGAGGCGTTAAGCTCTGCTGCCGACCCACAGCACCTGCAGCGCCATTTCTTCATGCTGGTAAATGGGAATCGGGTCTTCCTCCAGCGATTCCAAATTTGTCACCCTGTTTCCAGTCATCGCCCAACTTTGCCAGACTTCCGCTGTACGTAGGCTGAAACTTTTCACCTTGGGCCTGAAGTTAAAAGTCTCTTTGGGGAACTTCAGTCAACACAGTGCGTGTTCTTTTGAACCCAGGGTTGGGACGTGGTGGTCTTTAGTCTATGTTCAAATAGTCTCAAAGCTGTTTCTTTGAAATCATCAGTCACTTCAGTGCTTTGGGGCAGGGGCTCCAATTCGGGTAGGGGAAATGATCTCTGGGTAGAGGACGCCCCCCATGTTTTGTTTTTACCTCTGCTTTCTATTCTGATTTGGCCAAATAATATACTAATGTTTGTAAAAAAATTGGATAGCATGTGCTTAGTAAAAGTGGGTTTTGGTATGTGTGTGTATCTCTATTTTATACTGAATAAAATCTGCGTTGGTTTTATCTCCAGTGAGCATGCCCAAACCTCTTTCCCATAGAAAAGCCCGGCGTGGTACAAGGCATGCAGCAGTGGGAACCAAAGCCACGTAACTACGGCCGGGGCTGCGGCGCTGGGGCTGAGCAGGGAGGAGTCTGCCATTCCTGCGCTCCCACTGATGCCCTCTCCTCTAGCCCCTCTTTCCCTCTTGCTGATAGTCCCAAGGAAGACTCCCTAATCCAGCGTTCAGCCTTACAGTGCCTCATAATGGAAAGGACTATAGGTGAGAGGGGGAGGACATTGATGAGGGGTGGGGTAAACTTGTGGGGCAGGCAAAAGGAATTGCCTTTGAGTTGTAGAGAGCGGGATTTGCTGGGCAAAGGGCTCGGGTGTGAGAGGAACGAGGGGACAGGGATTTGATGAGGAGGGGCAGCTGGAAACTGGGGCTGGTTTAATTGGAAAAGGCAGGTGGGAGCACCTGGGAGGGAAGGAAGGGACACGGAGACAGAAAGCTGGGAGAAGTAGGGACCAAGTGCTGGGCTGCAGTGAGGCGCTGCAGATGGTTGCTCCAAGAGCATTGCTGGGAGGAGACAGAGGGGGAGAGCTCAGGAGGAGGGAGAGTAGGGTGAGGACAAATTCAAATTGTAGAGGGAAAACTGGTAGCTCTTCAAAGTCAGGTCTTCCTGCTTCTCTGTTCGAATGGCTGTGCAGACGACTGGCAGTCGACCAGCCCCTCCGGTGGAGTGCTGGTCCACAGGGCTACGGTGACTTGCCTTCCACTATCCCTTCCTCAACCCTTACATTTCTCCTGCAAACCAAGACTCCTCTCGTCCCCTCTGCATAAGGAATTTATTAACTGCCCCACCACTCTTCTAGCAGCATTGGGGTGAGAGGCGTGGGAAGAAGTGCTGCTCTCCTGCAAAACTGAAGCTGTGAAGCTTAAGCTTGTAAAAATAGAGTCTTCCCCCGTCTCTCATTACTAAGAAACAACCTCGGCTTGTGCGGGCAAGGGATGGGTGATGTGAGAGCTGTCCCATCCAGCTGCCTTTGCCCGAGGGGCATTTGGGAGTGCCTTTGCGGTCCCTCCTGCAGTGGGCATTACCACCAGCTGCCAGAACAGGGGGCTCTGGAGGAGGTTCTCGTCTGTGTCCTTGGTTCAAGTGACAGGTGTTTGCACGCTGGATTGAAAAGCCCCAGTTCTAGCAGTGACTCACGTGTGTATCACTGACACCTATTGTTCTCAGTATGAGCTCTTTAAAAAATGCCAGGAAGCCTCTTGTATGTGTACAGTGTTACAGGGATGCTCAATGCCTGTGCTGCAAAGTCAAGCACTGGAGGAAATCTGCTGCCTCCCCTTTCATGCTTCCTTGACAGCCATCTATCACAGGTTGTTGCTTTTTCTCCTCTACAGCATTTGGTCAATGCACAGTGTTAGACCCGTCGGGGGCAGGAATGGACCATGCAACATGTCTGGTACCGTGAACACTGCCTGGTCTGTGGCAGAAGTTAGAAAGCGCGCGTGAATCCAGTAGGAGACTGAAGGAGGAGAAAGGATGGGGGCAGCGTCTCATGGTTGAGGTATTCAAAAGCTCTCAGAGGAACTGGACTCAGTCCCTGGCGCCAGACTATCTGTGAGATGTTAGACAAATAAGTTCGCTTTTCTGAAGAGGCCAAGTCCGTATCGGGCTGCCAGCAGCTGAGTGACACTTTTGGTATGCTGGAGTTGGCCGTGCAGGAGTGCTGCAGCAGCAGTCAGCGTGCGGGTGTGCTTGGTCGGGGAACACCAGCGGCTCACGGGGTGACTCCAACCCCCTGAGCGAGCTAGTTGTGAAGAGGGCAAATTTATGGTGGCGTTAACACGTTCTTTCTCCTAGTCACTCAAGCCCCGAGGGGACGAATTCACATTTTTAGTAGATTCGGAGAAACATCAGGTGAAATAAAGCCCTCTGTCTTGGAGAAGACCAAGCTGTGTGGTTTTTATTTAGCCTCAAAGCCAAGGTTGAAAGAGGACAGTGTGCACAGCAACGTGAGCAGCAGTGTGGGAGAGAGGTAATCAAGCTATGGACAATACTGGCATAAGAACAGATTTTTGTACATGAGCAATGAATCACTTCAGCCTGGAAGTTGGAAGAAGGTTGGTGGTTTTTTGTTTTTTTTTTTAATCCATGAGAACAGCGTGGCAGGAAGGGAGGGAAAAAAGACAACTCATTTTAAGACAGCGCCGTTAATTTAGAAATAGAAAGGAACTGATACGGTAGACAACCACATTATGGCAAGACATGAAGCTGTGTGGTCCAGGAGCCCTGTGATCTGTGGAAAGTTCTGTACAGAGTGCTGAAGTCTCCTGAAAAATCAGCTTTAATGTATGAAAAGCCCCGAGCCCTGGTTTAAAGATGCTTTGTACATTTTGTTTGTGCTCTGTGAAAAGGAGGCAACGCTGACCTGCATGGAAACGGTGTAAAATAGTTTGTTCTCAAGTACTCTGCAATAGGTTAATGTCTTGTAACATTTCCTAGGAGGAAATCTGGTAATCTATTTTCTTTGCCAGGATTTGAATAAAACATTAGAGCTGTACAATAAATCAAGAAGAGAACAAACCCCATACCATTAACTCCACAGTTTTTGCCCTGTTTTTTTGAGAAGACAGGCCGTGTTTGTGTAAGCAAAAGCTCTGTGGTTGTTCGCTTGCAATGGGTAGAATCATAGAATCTTCATGGTTGGAAAGGACCTTTGAGATCATCGAGTCCAACCAAACAACCTACAATCTCTGCCACTAGAGCATGCCCTGAAGTGCCAAATCTAGATGTTTCTTAAATACCTCTAGGGATGGTGACTCAACCACCTCCCTGGGCAGGCTGTTCCAGTGCCTGACCACTCTTTCCGTAAAGTAATTCTTCCTAATATCTAATCTAAACCTCCCCTGCCGCAACTTCACACCATTTCCTCTGGTCCTGTCATTATTCACCTGGGAGAAGAGGCCAACACCCACCTCTCTCCAACCTCCTTTCAGGGAGTTGTAGAGGGCAATGAGGTCTCCCCTCAGCCTCCTCTTCTCCAAGCTAAACATGCCCAGCTCCCTCAGCCTCTCCTCACATGACCTGGTCTCCAGACCCCTCACCAGCCTGGTAGCTCTCCTCTGGACACGCTCCAGCACTCCAATGTCCCTCTCGTACAGAGGAGGAATCCCGGCTGCGCAGGCACATGAAGGGTGTGGGGGCCGTACAGCCCAAGCACTACGCTAGCTGTGGATGAGCTGTCTTTAATGTTTTGCCATAGATCCATGAAGCGATTACGACCTTCTTTATTTATGCACAGGCATGAAACAGTATCAGAGTTTCAGGTGGGCTCTGGATTGCATTTAAAGTGCAGCGAAGATGCAAGTGCATTTGCTAAAATAACGAGAAAAGGGCTGTAGGAGATCAGCCAGGAGTACAGCCCAGGCCTCTCTGATGGAAGTTTTGGAAATCTTTCCTCAGTTTTTCACAGTCACTTCAGCTGCTGCTTGAGAAGGGATGACTTGGGTGAATTGTCATGTTCCCCCCCCCCCCCCAACTTTTTTTCTAAAACCAGTTTAAGGACGATTAGTGATACCTAGCTTTATCTCAAATGGATTTAAAAGACGAGAGGATGGGGCATTTGTCACCTGCCCCAAGCTGTTCTTAAAATCATTAAGGATGGAGACTTTGTCCTCCAGTCGTCATTTACTCCGGTCTGTCAGTATGTCCATTGTTAAAAAGTGCTCTCTACCATCTATTGCAATCATCTGTCAGTTCAAGTGTGTTACTTCTCTTACTGGATGCAGAAAACAGCCTGCTGCCATTTCTCTGTGCTAACTTGGTTTTACCACAAGCATGTAATTGTATGATTCTTTTTTTTACACAACACCGCCGCCTCATAAAAAAACCCTCTAATCACCTTTCAAGCCTATTAGTTTCCAATTCAGGTCTCAATTTTACAATTCCTGTTTTGATAAAGCACTTCGTTCATCCTTCCATATCGGGCAACTTCCACACTCCACCTGACTCGAGCCCCAGAACCATTCCCAGTTCTGCCTTAATGCCACCAGATCGGATCACCCGATAAATATTTTAGTCATTTATATAACCTCAATTTCTTGCACGAAGAGGTGCTTTTGCGTGCCTGAAACTTGGCCTTGGCTGTTCACAAAGGTTTTTTTGGTCTAAGATGTGGGAACAGATAGAAAGTAGGACCCAGCCTCAAATTGCTGCTTTCTGATGGAGTGAGTGAGTGCGGGTTATACACGGCAGCAAAGGAGGAGTCACTTTAGCATGAATTTCATTTTCCACCTTAAATTGTAAATTGTAAACCTTATCTTCCCATTGATTCTCAGTAAATTCTTAGCACTACGTATTTGTGTGCGTTGGGTCTTCTAAGAAACCTTACACCTAAAGCCATTACATTCAGACTGGAGGTGACTAGCCAATATTTCTTAAACTTTGTTCCTTAATGGGAAAGGAGTTAAAAATCTTGACAGGTGATATAGGTTACGTGTAGCTGCCTTGACGCTTCTGCAGGGGAGAAGGGCCGTCCTGCTGCTTCTAGCTCTCCACTGCAGGTGAACGTGTTGCTTGTAAACTGGTAACGCTAACCTTGAAGTTAGTCGGCAGTTTTAAGACTCAATAAACTCGGTTTATTTCTAAACTGACTTTCAGGTTACTTGGAGCTGTCGAGTCGTGTCCGGTCATGCCCATACCTACGGCTCCACAGATTCCTGCTGGGAGGAATTCCAGCTCCGAGACACTGAGCTCCCCCAGGCTGGCCCTGGAGCACTCCTCAGTGGGTGGGGGCAGAGAGTGAAACCCCTGTACTGGCTCCAGAGCAGGTGGGTGATGCCGCGTCCTCATGGCAAAAATCCCACCCTTCCGAAGAGTTAGGCTGGGCCTTTAATAAAGTTTATTTTCAAAATCATTACTATTGCATGGGAGCGGAAGGAGAAAGGGGAGAGAAGTCTCCTGTGATCTGTTACAGAATAGCTAGAATAATTTTGAGGTAGCCATTTAATTAATACAACTTTTTCATCTTCTAAGGATGCTTTGATGTGGGGAATGCAGTATAGGGTCCTACAGAGTAATTCCCCTGACTTATTTCTGAATGTCTGCAGGGCTTCATCACTGCTCTGCCCGGGAAATCATCATTCCAATATCGAGTGGTTTTAAACCAGTAAAGGTAAAATCTATCAGAGGAAGGTGATAGTTACTCCTTAAGCTAAGTCAGCTGTAGTACTAGAAGCATCCAAGCGGCAGCAGTAATTTGAATACCTGTAATAGCGTAAGTGCAATCAGTACAGAGCAAAGTTTACGTCCTTCGGACAGTCAGGTCTTGTAATAACTGCCAACAGGTAAAATTAGCTTCATCACTGTAATCAAGCGCTTTCATACACACATAGTATTACTGTCCAAATAAAGTGTGAACTTCTACAAGAAAAAAAATGCACAACCATTTTTGCAAATTGGCTTGAATAAAGGCCCAGGATGGACCACCTTCCTCTTTAGGAGCTTTTTTTTTTTTCTTTTTTCTTACTGCTGCCTCTGCCCCACGCAGCTATGGCGTCTTTGTTGAAGCATGCAGCCATTGATAGCTTTTAGTCACCTGAGGGCAGTTCCGTTTCCATTTGATGGAAAACTTGATGGATTTGATTCCCTTCTCCTCCCTTTCTAAATACCGATCGCCAGGGTAAATCATGTTTTGTCCTGTTTATTTTTGCAGCGGGGTTTTGCCAACGTGGGCGTTACTTGCGCCTGAGGAGACTTTCTCCCACGGTCCATTAGACAAAACTGCACCTGCACACCCTGGGCTCCCCTCCCTTTCACCGCCTTAAACTGCTCAACGCTGCAGCTTCTCTGGGGTCGAAACCCAAATTCCTCCTGTTGGCTGAAAAGCCCGACCCACAGATACACTCAGTTGTAATCCCACTTTTTGGAGAACTCAGCTGCGCTGTGTTTCTCAAGGTCTGGGTAGTGAGGGACGCGGGTGGGAGCAGGCTGCTGGAGCTCCGTGGCTGCATCCATCCCCACAGCAGCCGGCGGCCGGTCCGGTGCCTGGGAGGATGCCGCCTCGGGCACAGCGGAGCATGCCAGGAAAGCTCTGCCTCCCAGCGAGCCCAACTCCTGTTTGACATTTTAAAACCCAGCGTCGCCACACAAGACAAACTCACGGGTACGACAGGACAGAAGCAGTTTTCCGCACGGGACGGCTCGCGTACAGTGAGAGATGAGGTGTGACTGAGCATGGAGAAGAGCCCTTTCCTCTTTTTGGTATAAAGACTAAAAGCACTGCCGGAAAGATGAGGTTGGAGATCCTAAAGAAAGACAGGCACGTTTCAGTACTGCACTCGGTTTTGAAAATTTCACACCATAACCCAACTTTCTGTCTGCAGCCGGGGCATGCGTTTAATTACTCATCTTTTCTAGAACAAAGTGTGTTTTCAAGATACCCGTATTCTTACCTCAGGTTATGCGTCCCTTTTTCAGATTGTATGTAATAATTTAGTATTTAAATACTATTTCTTGTCCCATAACAAGAGAGCAGACTTGGTTTTGTTTTAGATTTTTAATAGAGATTAATTTGAGAATTTTTTTTTCATTGATCAAATGGCTCAGAACATGTAGTGTATTTAGAAAAACTCACATTTTCAAACATTACACTACACAAAACTGAATGTAAGTCACTTTTTTCTTCTTTAAAAAAAAAAGGAAATAAAACAGTTCCTAACTTCAGAACCATACACATCTTATGTTACTTCACGTGCTTTGCAGAAATCACTTTGTCTTGGAGCGTGGATTAGTTTAGGAGGAATAATTTTTACTTTGTGAACCCACTCTTGATTAGGGAAAAGAGAAGGTAAATGGATTAACAAAATTCAGTTGCTTTGAGATTCTTGAGCTCAGTCACAGCATAGGTGCGTTAATCTTGGAACAGAAGCTATGTTAGACTGATAAACACTTACGCATCCTTTATTGATTATATTTAAGAATACACAGAATGGCTGGGGGAAAGAGACAGTGTGCAGAACATCTGTGGCTCTTCAAGCAGCGCTGTACTTTAATTCTGATCACCATCTCCTGTCATTATTTCCCCTCCTCCCTTGTTTGATCCAGTTCAAACATTCAGCTGATGTTAGCGTACTGAAAATTTACTGACTACCCTTAAAAAGCTTATTTTTAGAAGGAAGCTCCCACATATTTGAGGAAAACATTGCAAAAGCAAAAGAAGAATGGTTTATTTGGATTGAACAAAAAAAAAAAAAAAAAAAGAGAAATAGTTGAAAACAAGTAGGCTTAAAAGCATCAATTCTTGGGCCTCCCGAAAAAAGGGGCTCTGTAGCTGTGGGCAGGAAATAGCTGTAATTTTCTTCGGTCTCAGTTTTTCAAGATAACACTTGGTAATGTTGAAGAAGTGCCCCTTTCTCATGAAGTAACCGTTCTGAACTTCACAACTTACCTGTAAAACCCGATACGCTTCTCACCCGCAGACTGACTGCAGAGCTTCCCTTCTCGACCGCAGGCCGAGCTTCAGCGCAGGGGGCAGTTTGCTGTCACCAAAAGCAGACAGAGGTACAGAGGTACCCGCGCTGCCTTGTCGGCAAGCACACGCTTTGCATCTGCGGTACGACAGTGAACGGGTAAAGTCACGCTCCCAAACGTAGAGCATCCCGTGCTCTTCAGCCAAACTTTCCATCTGGAAAGGATCAAGAACCACTTCTTTCTAAAATAACTTCTCTTTAAAACCTCATTGTTGACCAGAATGGACAACAAATACAGTCAAAACGCTACATCTCTTTAACGACGGGAGACACGGCTTCCGGTTATTTATAAGGAAGTGAGACAACAAGAATAGCGTAAGGTGGGTTTCACCTCCTTCGGCCGGAACTGTAATATTTCATGCTCAGATTTGCTGACTCTGTGGATGATACTGCACTCAGAAAATCCACAAGTGCCTCACTGCACGCAAAGTACGGCAAAACCCTCCGGCTGCGTCACTGGGAAGAGAAAGACCGTCCCTGCTCAGAAAGGGCCACGCTGTGAGCAGAAGCCTTGCCAGGGATTTCATAAGCTTTCTTCAGTGTTCTCACGGAAAAAGTGCAAGGTGTGAGGGGAAATACTTATCCTGAGGTGTGAGTTTTCATTAAGCTGTAAAAGAATCCTGATGCTAACTGTTGACTGCAGTAACAAACCCATCAATTTGTACGCAACTAGCGTGGCTTTGGTGTAAAATGCCCGATAAGATAATGCAAGATAAACAAGACTGTCCACTAGTGCCTGACACCGGAATTCCCATTCTGCGTAGGCTCCACCTCTCAAAGCCACTCGCGCGTCGCTGCTGTGGACAACGCTAATGAGCGGCTTCTGCACCGACCCCTCGGCTCCCCAGCCCGGGTCTGTACCGGTACAGCAGAGGGGTTAACAGAAGGCACCCGTTTCCAGCATTCACTTCTGACTGAAAAACTCAGACTAGCTCGCTCCGCGTGCCTGCGGATGAGAAAAACCCCAGCACCTCACAGCAGCGGTACCTGCCCCAGGCCACGCTGAGGGGAAGCAACGCAACGGAACACGTCCTTAGTCCTTCCCCAACTCCTGGGGAGTTGTCGGGGAGTGCCTGAGGCAGAGGCCAGGTTTGGACTGTGTGGAGCGGCTATCGGTGCGGCTGGTCCGTCAGAAAGGCTGACTTTTGAACTGGTTGATATGCTTCTGAACTGCAAGTTTCACTATTTGCTTAGGGTAACGGTGTTGCCTCTGGTTTTGATTTGCTGCTTGACGTCAGCCTGTACCCTCTTTGTTTTAGTAACGGGTGAATCACTATTCCCTGTTCCCCTTTGCCATGCCATTTTTAATTTTACAAGACCGTACCAGATCTTCCTTTGCCATCTCTTCTGCCCAACTGAAACAGCACAGGTGTTTACTCATCACATGAAGATTGTACTTCTGGTTACCTTTTTGCCCTCCTCTCTGCCTTTTCGGTTTTTTTTAATGTCCTTTCAATGATGACCAAAGCTACGTGGGATGCTGGCGGCAGGGACACATGGGGGATTTGTAGAGCAACAGAAGGTTTGTGATTCTGGCTTCAGTTACCAACATTGTTTGACTTTTTAATCGTTCATGCTCTCTTCTGAACACTAAGCAGAATCATTCCAAGCTCTTTCTCACAAGGAAACAGCTATTTTATAGGTGGTTGCACTTGTGCAGCTGGACGTGTTTTTGACTAAGCACTACCCCACATTTTACAGTCAACCTTGGGTTCCATAATCCTGAGTAACTGAATATCCCACACGTTTTTCTCTTTCCTACTCACTCCCTTCTCCAGATCCAGCAGCACAAACCTCTGGATGACACTGCTAGCAACTTCTCTCCCTTGTGAAAACTGGTGAAAAGGTAAGAAACAGAACCAAGAATAAATGCTCAGTTATTAATCCTGATAGATTCCTTTTCCTACAGCGACTAAGACAGCATAAGGCAAGACTTCTTGTGGAAGGACTTTCCAAATGTCATCTTATAAAATTAAGTACATCATCCAGACCTCCTTTGTCTGTGTGATCACTCCTTCTTTCTAGATTTAGAAGTTATATCTCCTCACGATCGCCGCCACATTGACATAAATATATATTTTATTTCTCCATATAATAATGTTTACTTTTAGTCATAGCTTACAGCCCTTCTTGAAATAAAGGGATATTTGAGCAACTGTTGGATGCTCCCAGGTGGGAATGATTAAATACATTTTAAGGAAAGGAACCCCAGATCAGTTCTGTACTGTAAGAAGGGGGCTGAGTTGCTAGCTTTGCCTTGAGGAAATTGCCAGTATGAGCCCTTTACATTTCTGAGCTGAAATATGGAGTTTATATGTCAAACCACAGTAAGTTTTGCACTACTATTAAATAGTGTTCAAGGCCAGGCTGGATGGGGCTTTGAGCAGCCTGGGCTAGTGGGAGGTGTCCCTGCCCGTGGCAGGGGGTTGGAACTGGGTGATCTTTAAGGTCCCTTCCAACCCAAACATTCTGTGATTCTGTGATAAGTAAGAAGTGATGACATATTTCTGACTTAACTACAGATGACAAATGTGATTATTTGTTCTAGTGAAGCTAAACTCCACAAAAAGCTCCACAAAAGCTAACAACACTTCCCATTTCCCAGTGTGCTTCCCACTTCCCAGTGACTCCAAGGTTTGTGTGAAGTAAGGGAGTACTAAGAAGAAATGGAAAGATGAAGTACTTTGCTGACCTGGAACGGTAACACCACCTTCATACCTAACCTGAAACTTGCCGGCAGAGCAGGAGCTCCAAGCAGCACTAGCATTTCTTCTCTCGACAAAGGAAAGCATGGATGAAGCCTTAATCAGCACCCTCAAACAAAGCTGAAATTACCACAGTATCTTGTCCTCGCAACTGAATGTTTAGCTAAGTATGTACACAAATCAGCCATGGCAGTCAGCCCGGTAGGTGTTTCTGTTCCCCCTCCTCCACTACTACTATCCCCACGACATGGAGAGCTTTCACAGTATTTTGCTTTTTCTCTCTTCCCCACCCACTGTTGTAGTTAAAGGATAATCCCTTGCCATTTAACCTCATTGGAATACTGAGCTCCCAAACTAGGGCTCAGAGCATCTGCACGACATCCTTGCGCTTACTGCTTGAGACCAAGAAACCGAGCCCTGACACTGCAGAGAGCTGTGGTCCTTCTTAAATCCTCACAGCTTAAACTGCAAATATTGCAAAGACGGTTGCTGCTGTAGCTGTCAACACTATGAAGAGGATGTATCAGGAGATACACCAGTATCTTCCAGTTCTACTGAACCTCTTACCGCAATTACTTCAGCGTTTTTAAAGATGTTTGGTGCAGTAGCACCCAATTCCTTGCACACACAACGCTATCTCTAGGAAGGAGAGGACTTAACACACGTTGCGACCCACCCCCAGCTTAAACCCATCACACCACCCAGGCTTTAGGTGCTTTGATAACGAGGGAACAGAAGTTACCAACAGTTGTGGACAGACCGTCTACCATAGCAGTCTTAGTCAGGACAGCGTGATATGCTTTGGACACCAACTGCGTTTTTGTGTTTGAAGTAACCTTGAGACACCTCCTGCAACCTTCCTGACGTGCTTGTATCTTAAACGACAAGCGGGTAAGCGTTCTGAGAATGGCAAACGAATGGAAAACGGGTAAAATGCTGCTTCTTATTTTGTGCTTTACGGACAGATCAGAACTAATACACAGCAAACCCGCAGCACGCATCCTGTAACTGCAAAGGAAAGGCAAGGCAGCCTGTCTCCCTTAAAGGAAGGAAGCAAATTTGAGACATTCTTACATGGTTTACATTCTCCCTGCTCCACCGAAACCAGCTACGGGTCATATCCCTTTCTTTGCTTCCGATATCCCAAACTAAAATCAGACAAACTCACCTCAAGTGACCCCCTGTGCTGGAACCTGTTAGTTCACAACGCCTGTTGCTGATGGGCTGTTACGATCCAGGAGAGTATCTTCTGGTGTTCTGCTTTCTGGTATTAACCTGCGTCAACATCGAGGCATTCAGCCAGGCAATTTAGGACTGAAATTCAGAATCAGACAGTGGATGATAACCTCCTTGATTAAACTAAAACCTGGAAATAAGATTCACGAATATGTTATAACAGGGAACCGCACGACCTACTTCTCCCTGCCTCTGTAATAACAACTTCAGAGGCTTCACTAGTTAAAAAAATAAATCCAATCTATTTCTCGTAGCCTAAAGTTAAGTATTTTAACATTGCAGCAAAACCCTTTTAAGTTGAGCATTCACTTTCTCTGAGGGAATGCAAATCTGTTTTTTTCCAAATGAAAGTGGGAAAGTGACCTTTCAGTGCAGTATTTCAAATTATTACTATCTAATTAACCAAATTTGCATAAACTGGCTATGTAACACAGCTCTGACACTGTGCTCAGATGCAAAAATTGAGTCTGACTATTCGTCCCCGCTCCCTTTTTAAAATACGTACCAAATGTGTTTATATGGGATGCTTTCAAGCTCCAAAATGTTAAAAAAAAAAAAAAGCAGGAAATCAGGGGCATCAGAAAAGCAAATTAAAAAATATTATGTTAACAAAAGCTAGAACTAACCCAAATGTTTTTAATTTCCCTAGGACAAAGACCGCTGCTCCTTTGCACGCAGCGGGACAAACCCTTTCTGGCTCTGTACTACTGTACGCGAACCTGGGAGAGGCACCGCCTTGATCCACAGCAGCATAACCAGCCATTCAAAAAGCCAGGGCTTCTCTTCCTCCCTGCTGACGCCTTCCTACACCACCAAGTTCCCCGACGTAGACAGTGCAGGCAACCAATGAAGTCCTTTATTCCGGTATAAATTATGATGATCTGTCTCTCCCAGGCAAGTTTCAGTCCCTAAATAAAGCTTCAAACCCCGTTTTGGTCTGCAAGTCCACGTAAGGTGGAGCAAAACAGACTGTGATCAAGAAAGTAGCATAGGATAAAGGTGTCTTGCATAAAGCATCCAAACCAGATAGATCATTTTATTACCTGAAAATCCAAACCGATTCTAGGACTTTTATCGCAACTGTTTAATCTCCATAGCAAAAGCTTGTATAAATTGCCGGTATCAAATTAAGATATGGAATTTCGTTCGAGTCTGCAACACAGATTCAAACAGGATTGGCCAAACATTTACAGCCTGTTTGTATGTATGCATGTTGTAAGGCACCTCCATATTTATCAGACTAACGTTGCCCTCGAACTACTTTCAGAATTACTAAAGGCTTTTTACATTCACGAAAACATAGTAACGATGTGAGATTGTATTTTTTTTTTTTTAGCAATTGTTCAAAGTTACTCGCCTTGCTCTGGAGTAGAAGCAAGTCAGTGCTTCTGAGTGAAAGACTTTTGTTTTGTGATCAATTAGGATGTGGGTAGTTTAATTACTTTTGCATTATCCCATTGCCCTTGTTTTAGCGTAAGGTATGCAGGAGTCCAGGTAACTTTTCAGCTTTTAGGACTGCAAGATTAAGAGTAGCAGTTGTTTACAGTGCTGTTCCCACAGTAAAGCTGCCTGTTTAAGCCATTTCCTGGCTTTGTAATTCACTATTTCCTCCCCACTTTCCTTCTCTTTCACTTTGCAGGCTCATTTTTAGTGGAAGTTATTTTTCAGAAGGGCACTCCCAAAAATCCCAGGCCAAGAAGTATCTGTGGTTTCTCACTCTGCAGCATTAAACTCTCCTGCCCAAACTTGGGAAGGAAGACCTTCCTCCTGCGCAGCAAATAAGGTTTGCACGGGCTGCTCCTTACAAAGAGCGTTTTTCAATCTAGGGACGTTTAAAATTGTTATTCGACATGTTTTTCCCTCAAGAATGCGTTCAAACTACTTAGCAGCTCTGTCCTACTTTCTGTGACTCTGATTACGACCGAGATGGTATATACCCCAAACCGACTATGTACAGGCAGCTTTCCTGCTGGATGGTCTGTGCCTCCTGGTCATGGTTTATCCTCCCTTGCTTCTAAGTTTCAGCGGGTCAGGAGTTCAGTATTTTGGAGAGGAATACTCCCTGTTGATGCATCTGTGAGTCCTCTGGTTTCTCCCCCCAAAAGGTCCTCCCGTCACCCGCATCTTAAAGAAAAGCACATGAAGTTGAGGCTTCTGGTTACTCAAATTCCATTCCCACACTTGTGCAGAAACAGAGACCACGTCTGCCAAGGCTGAGGTCAAGCGTGTTATTCCTCTGAGCTACTTCAAACAGAGTTAAAAGAAACACTGAACCTTCCTTTGAAAAGCATGCGAAGCATATTAGTTTCCAGGGTCTTACTGTTCAGAATTAGACTCAAAGAAGCTCCTCTGACCAATACCGTCGGAAGAGCGACTGCAGTTCAAGTTAAATTGAATTTACACAAGAAGGACCGTGCTTTCCATGCCCATCAACAAATTGTCTCACTGATTATAAAAGATTAAAGTCACAGGATCTAGCCTCCTAGTTATTATAAGCTGCTCATGCTAGCTCTTGAGGTTACTAGACTTCCTACTGTGAGGCCTTTCCCTCCCCCTAGAAGTAAAACATAGTAGTTCTCATGTTTTGAGAGTGGTAGTAGCAGACATCATTTTAACCTTTGATACGCGCTTGCTTCAGATCAGCTCTTTAGAAGTTCAACCAAAAAAACTTAGATTTTTTCCCCCCTCCAGTTCAAATTTCTGCAGTTCTTTCCCCAAAGGCAATTCCTTCAGTGTAAAAAAAAAAAAAAAGAAAAAAAAAATCGTTTTTGCTCTTTCATAGGTCAAAAAACTTGCATCCTTGAAACAGGGCCAGGCTTGGTCAAGTACCAAGTATGTGATACTTTACCCTTGTTCAGTCCTTATCAGAAAAGGTAGCTTACACTGTTCCCTTCCTCTGCATAGCAGACATGTAACGTACAGCATAAACACACTTGTCATAGCATTCATCCTTTCTGATAACTCAAGATAAGAACACGAGAGCTCGTGCCGAAGCCAATGGAAACAGCGCTTTGAACACCTCTCACAAAAAGCACCCTGAAAAAAATCCAGCGTTACGCCCGTGTTTGTAGGGAGGCTGCCACGGTGCTGCTCTTAACAGTCACAGGGCCTGCTCACAGCTACTCAGCCTTAACGGATGAACTGCCTGTAATCCCATGGAAATTCACAGAATTTGCTCTTTTGCACAAAACGTGCAATATTGTACAAGTGACTCAAAACACAATCATTTCTCACACACACTGAACGAACTAGCAAGCAAAGCACAAAAATGCCAGCTTTCTAGATTTTTTTTTTTGTGTGTGTTCTTCCAAACGTAATTTCCCCCCAAAGGGTGAAGATGAATAGAGAGGAGAGGTTAGATGGCTTCTTAATCTGTTTAAATATAATGTTCGTGTACTACTTGGGAATTGCTGTGGCCTTTAACACAAGTAAATCGGAAAGATATTTTTGCATGGGAATTCAAGCAACTGCAAAACAGTCTTGCCTTACTGGCAGTACTCGCTTCTACAAAACACTGAAATAAGATTAGGGACGACTTTTTTCCTTCTCCAGGGACTGAAGTTCGCAGATTCCTCGGCAACTTCAGGTGAAGATTTTCAGCAGTAAGTTGACGACGCAGCAAACAAAAATCTACAAGGAGAAATCACCCAGCCCCAAGTACCAGGGCAGCCCTGTAAGCTGCAACATCCTACGCTAGTAGAGCAATACTTCTTGCGCTGAAGACCATCATCTTACAGGTTTTCTTTTTCAATTTGAAGAGGATACTAGTACGTATCGATTGCTGTTCATTACAACCTTAAGCTGTGTTTTTCTGTTCAAAACCTCACACCAAGTTTATAAGAAAATACACATTTGCTGGTACGGTTCGGTCAAGTTCTTGCCAGCTCAGGATCTTGCTGGATAGGGATTGAGCGTATTAAACTACTCTTTCAAAAGAATAGACACAAGAAAAAAGGATCTGTTAGAGAGTGTTTCAGGACAAGGAGGGTTGGTTTTGTTTTTCCCATTTTCTCAGTAAAAGAGGCCCTTGGCAATTTGGTACAAGGATCAGTGTCCGGTGTAAGAAGAGGCTAGATGTTTTAGCGTATGTTTTGACAACAGTGAAGTCCAATTTTGGAAGAAGAGATAAAATGAAAAATAGATAAAAATCAAGGAATAAAATTCATTGTTGTAATATATGAATAAAAATGAAACTTGTGTATACAGGCCTCTCCTCACCATGTTGGGTAAGCGTTTAAGTAATTTTTGAATATAAAGTTAGACTATTAGATTCCTCACCTCTCACCAATGATGCAGCTAGTTTGGCTGCTCTTTCACAACCACATTTTGGGCTTACTGGTGGACTTCATTCAATTGTATACCTTTGCTGGGAGAACTAAAAACACAGACAAAGAAGCATCTGCACAGGGATGGTTTATTGATCCTTTCAAGAGATTCAGCCTTCCTGAGGAAGCTAATGAAACAGAATTTCTACTTCCAAAATCCGTACCTGATCTTTCTTCCAGAGAACAGATCTCTCTCTGCATAAAGCTCTGTTTTTCAGCCAAAGTGATTTGGTAAGATTCAGCTTCAAGCTGCACGTAGAGATTTGCCTCACTGTGTTAAGTCCATTTATTTTGTGTAAATTGCACTGTCTCAACCCAAAATTTGGTACGTATGACTCAGCCAATAATTCCTAATTGTTGTAGAAGTCTCAAGTCCTCACTCAGCATTGACAGCACAGGTCTCAAAGACTTGTCCAAAATGAAGGCAATTGGTTTCGCAATTTAGGAGGAAACTATTTTTCCTACTGCCAGAGCACTTAAATAAACAAAACAAAAAACCAAGCCATGTAAACAGTATAATTCGCATGGACATTGTTATCTGCTTTGTCTTCCTTGAAAGCAGAGGAAAACCAAAAAGGAGTTGTTCTGCTCAGAGAGCTTCATCAGGGTTTGTTACTCTTCACCATTTAAGAACAGAGCTCAGATTGTGTTGCTCTTTCAGTTTTTCCACAAAAAAGCTTCTGGTTTCCTCGAGTCTCTTAATAATGTCAGCCAGTCATTACAGATCAATGCCCTTTACAAACTTACATGGGAGGGACAGACAAGGAGGTAGATCACTCGTTAGAGAACACATTTGAAAGAAAGCAGACTAGACAATAGGACTGCAATGTTTCTCTGCAGCAGTAAGTTCTCGTACTGAAGTTAGCCCATTAAGTTTAATAGTTAAGGAAAAACAGAGTGGGTATTTACTCACACACAATTTTATGAGAGGAACAACTGAAATGGAAGCAAGAAAAACCACACTTTTTAGACAAACTGGTATTACAACACATTAGGGGGCCACAGAACTCTTTAAAAAAATAAACCTTTTGAGACATGAGAATGAAGTCACGTTTCAGCATGCTTTGAATAGCTGAACTGCTCTTGGAAGTGTAAGTTCTTCAGCTATTGGCAGAGACAATGATACCTCCTCATACGGAAATTAAAAAGCATTTAGCGATAAGTTAAAGCTAGCCTACGTGTAAGTGGGCTAAATACTAGGCAAAGATTTTTCCCTTTTCACATTTAAGATGATACTACAGTTCATCACTTCTGTAGATTATATGTTGTTGTGCAATGCCCCACTGAGGTTTCACATCTACTCCGCAAAAGAGAACAACAGTAAACACCTTTTTTTTTTTTTAGGATAGTCACAAATGGCAAAGCCAGTAGTATTTGTTTGTCTGTTTAATTAGATGTTTGCTGTTTGTCACACATAAGAACTGTAAGCAGAGTCCATGGATTCTTCTGAGCAATATGAAACCTCATGGTTCCATGCAAGTTCAACACTGCCTCTCTCTCTCTCTCCTCTCCTCTTTTCCCCCTCGTCCTCTTATCTGCTGTTTTCCCCAGCCCAAGATACTTTTCCAACTATCTTCATCCCATTTTAAGAACCTTAAGGGAGAGAAAGTTTTACCTCATGATTTCTACCCAAGAGCGCCTGGCTCCGGGCTTGTGGCGGGTCAGGTACATCATAGACCACAGGAAGCTGGATGCTTTTCTTTTGAGGCACTGTGAGTTAGGCTAATAGTAATAGTCAAGTTGCCCAAAGCTAAAGGGAGAAGTGGCTCTCATTGCCTTCCTATTTAAACACATGGCCAGTGAAGAAATCTTCTTTTCCCTTTTTTCCCTGAAATACACGAAATACAGCTTGCAGTAACAGGTTCCCCACAGAGTCCTGCATTCGTGCACCTGTAGTCCTGATGTACGCTGCCCCGTCTTACTTGACAGTTTCCTCAGCCTCGTGAGAGAAGTTAACAATGGATCTCTCCACATTCAGAAACACACACGTCCTTTTTTATCTCCTAATAATTATCATGTTTGTTTCTTCTTCCACATTCCCAAGCTAAGCCAAGACAAGCTCAGTTCTATGCCAATGTTTTCATGTACCTCTCTTCAGAGAGAGCTGCTGCAGCTGAACCAGACAATTGCAGCATGCTAGTTATACTTGGATTCAATATGCGGTTGAAAAGAAGGGAATGACCAGTTTTCTCATTCGTCTGCCTTCAGACATTTAGAAAACCCCACTGTCAGCATCTTGAGTATAAAATAGGTGGCATCTTCAGACCCTAGTAAAACCACTTACACATGTTAACTTCTTTAAATAAACATCCCCACCTCAAGTGACACAGTGGCCTGCAGTCTTCCTTGATCCCTCCACAGAGCAAGAGTTATTTTTTACTGAGTCATTAATCATGCATTGTCTTCCAGAGGAAATACAAGCCGGGTACCCCTGCTTGTAACTTCATGATCTGCTGCTCCCAAATCGCGTTCCAGTGCTTCCTCTGAACTACTTTTTGTTCTCCTGCCGTCAAGGCTAGTGGTAGCTGTATGGGGGCCAGAAGAACCGTTTGCAGTTATTGTTGTATCACCGTATGTCACAGTAAGGTCACCATCATTCAGAATAAAATCAGAATCCTCTTCTCTAAGCTGTTCTTGATTCTAGGGGGAAAAAAAAAAAAAAAGAAGAAAAATCTTTGTACAGTTCACAAAATCTAGCCTTTGCCAAGAAGGTAACTGCACAGAAGAGTTTACCTACGTGTCAATGCAGAAGCAGTAAGCGGTAAAGTTCCACCTTAAGAAATGTTAAAAATAACCTTGAACCCAGTGTTTGCAAATCAGCTTACTGCTCCCTGTATAACTGCTGCTGTTGTGGAGAGATGAGGGGGAGCTGGATCCAAGAACTAGATTATGAAACAGGTAACTAGGGATTTAATAGCACTGGAAGTTTACCAGGAGTACAGGAGAGAAGAGCAGTACACTGGTTTTGGCACAACAATTTAGAAGGCAGTACAGGAAAAAGACTGGAGACCAAGCACAATTAAGTCGCTCCAGATACAAAGTCAGAGTTGCATCTGTTGCTAATTAGTCAAGTTCATTAAGTAAGAGACTCATGCAAACTGGTAAGAACTCACTGGCTTCAAATTCTTTATATTCAAAGCTTCCTCAACAAATTTCTGTTATAGATCGAAAACTAACCACACTCTTTTAAACTATTTGCTTACTCTTACCTGGTACTAAATAGAGAATTACTTGACCTAGTTGTTTGGAAGTATGGCTAGCTCCTGAGCCATAAAAGTACAAAACACTGATACAAGAAAATGCTTGCTTCATAGTTTTGTAACTCATTCTGATACCTTTTGTTTTCAAAATCATTTAAGAAAGCATCTCACAAAACCCCGCGAATTTATTTTGGCAAAGATGGAATGAAATATACGGTCAGAGACTAGAAATTGCTAAAATGTAACAGAACACTCAATTTCTCTACACAGCATAATACAATAGCAAGCAATTGTACCACGTTTCACTCCTGTTTAACATGTTCTTGGTAAAAGGCACAACCGCTGAATTGGTCAGAAAATGAGGCTTCCTTGTATTTGAAGAAAATTCTATCAGTACTATAAGCTTGCCTTCTTACAGCTGAAAACAATTATTTTCCCACGTGAATAGCTCCATACTGCTTAGCGAGAGTTGAAATCTAAGTGTGCGTATTGCCGTTCTCCTCATTATGCTGGACACCAATCAGGCTACATTCTCAAAATACATAATTTTCTTTCACTTTGGCAAAGGAAGGAGGGCACGGGCTATGCGAGATAGGATCCCTGTGATCAGCCGGACTAGAAAGCCCTACCTGTATTGCAGAACAGGAATGCAGGGCGCTTCGGACTGAAAATGCTGATTAACCTATCCATGATGAAAAACGCAGTGCTTGGCTAAATAAAACTTCTTGGGAAAGGTTCTTGTCATTATTTCAGAATGATTAAAAAAAAAAAAAAAGAGGCAGCAGAAGCCTCTGGATGATACAGAATATTTAACTAATGAGGACTGGAAGAGGCGTCAGGAGTTTACTAAAACCAGCGAAAGAAATGGTGCAGTTCAGTGTTGGGTGCAAGACAAGCCCTACATAGAATGGATGTTAATTTCTCAGAACCTCCGTGGCACCCAAATTTATCATTGCTTATTAGAGACAGAGTTAGTGTGATAGAGAGCACTGTTCTCAAAGAGCAAATACCGTTTAGGACACTTGCTTTCTTTGATTGCAAAGAAAACACTGAACTACTGTCACTATCTTAAAAAGAAACAAGGCAGAAATTAAAGGGTTCAGCTGGAGTTGGCAGAAACAACCTTGACAAGCTTTCCATTGCAAAAAAGTGAAAGTCTAAGGGACAAGACCAAGATGATTAAAAAGGGTACACAAAATAATCGGCTGTTTAAGAAAATCTGATGTCCCTATATACTCTGTTTTTGAAGAAGAGACATTCAAATAAAGATGAAAAGCAGTAAAACAAGTAAGCAGCAGGCAGTTTGTGACTGTTGACTGGTTATGTTTTAAGAACTCAAAGAAGCTGAGAAGCTCTACCACAAGTTGCCTTTCGTGGTGTTTGCCCCTGGAGAAGCACCAAGGGGGGGCCGTCAGGGCTAACAGGGCACCGGGAGGTGTTGCCATACCAGGGCCGTGCATGAAGCGGCTGCAGGAAGCTCCCAGAGCATCTCCACAATGCTATTTAACAGCGAATCCTTGCAGCCACCTGTCAGATAAGAAACTGGTAAGAACACACACTACACTTGAGCTTCCCCAAAAGGCTGAAAAGCTCTTGGAAGCACGATACTGAAAGGAGAGGGCCACAGGCTTTATACTATATGGCAAGTCCTAACTCAGCCTTTGCTGGTTTGTTGCAAGCTACACTTACATGTATGTAAACACGATTCGTTCCAGAGAAAACACTGAGCTTTCTCTCAACATAGTGAACAAACATTGCCTTGTACGAACCAAGTTCCACTTATTTATTTCACTTCTGAATAGCACCGCAAGCAGCAGGCAATTTATTCCATATATTTCCCCGGAGAACATCCATGAACAATCCCATGTAGTATACGGATTTGCTATGTTTGCAAGCAAAGAGGATGGGTGAATAAACCTACTGTGCTTCATGCAGCATTAACAATTCTTTCAAGAAAGACAGGAAACGTATCCAAGTCGATCCCTAGAGACTTGAAATTCTTCCAAGAATAACCCTAAACTGGCCTCTGCAATCCCCTACAGTTCTGTAGGAGTAGCTTCAATTCACTCAAAAAGCATAGGTCTGAACTTCGCTACTTAAACTGACAAATTAGAATGGCTTAAGTACCTAAATCCAAAACCCTACAAAAGCCTGAATTTTGCTTTGATGTGCTGACCATAACCCTGAGGGACCTCACAGCTTTGCCCCATTTGTGGTAAAATCTGCTCATGCTCCTAAGAATGCGTGCTGGCGACGTTAAAACGGCTAAAGCTTATTTAGAGTTACTGTTTACAAAGCCAGTCTTTATTGCTTCCTAAGGCAGTGCAAAAAGAAGAAGCATATGCAATGTACGCCACACATGGAAAGCGCTGGTGGCCACCACGTACGCTGCTGGAGCTGAATCCAGCGCAGGCATCGTGGATGACAAAACTTGCATCAGAAGTTACTTATCTTGTGGCTCCAACACAAAAACATCAAGTCGTATCCATGCAAAGTATGTTACAATTTCAATCTGATGCCCCGCTTGGAGTTTCTCTACTTCTCAGCTGAGTTCAAATTCATCAAGGAAACTAAACAATTTTTGCTTTGAAGTTAGAACCACTAACAAAGCAGAGGGGGGAGGCACGGCTGAACAGTTTTCTTACCAATTTTGGGAGTAACCTTCTCCAAGACTTATGTAGACTGCAAATGGAGTTTCTTTACTGGGTTTGCATATTTCGAAAAATAATTCCGTTCCCTCTACTTTCATACCAAGTTTTCACACTGTGTATGGTGCAAGAACTAAACTTTCAACAAAAAAAAAAAAGAAAGGGGTGGGAGAGTGTGTAAGACACAAAATACACCCCTGAACAAAGCAAGCAAATGAAAAAAAAATAAAATCACCAGGAGTACTTCATCAGGAAGAGCAGGTGATAATGCAGATGCTTCTTCCAAATGGGATAAATGGTCTAGGAAACAGAGAATTCCTAAAAGTTTCAAAGGACATGTCAAAAGGGAAGAAAAAAAAAAAGTGACCTACATTAGTTAGGGATAAATTGGAAAGCCCTGCCAAATGGTTGTGCACTGAAGATAACACCAGGGGAGAAAAATAGCAATGACTTTTTGAAAATTATAATTTTAAACACTGCCTACAGCAACCTTTCATGCTTTTGAGTTCCAACTTGGATTCTGTTTGGGTGGGAAACACCTAACGGTGAGCCTAGTGGCACAGTCCTAAAGCAGTGGGAGAACACCAGCAAGGAATAATAGTGACAGCTCTGGAAAAAATCCACTGTACTTCACCCCTGTATGCTGACTCAGACCTTTGCATGTGCACCATGCAAACTCCAGCTTAGAGGGCATGATCTCATACTTAGGAATAGGTTGTACGTGGGCCATGTAATTAGATTATTTGACTTTCAAACTTTAAAACCCCCCTTGCATCTAATTAAAAATATGTACTCCCACTCACGGAAGTGAAAATGAATTTTAAATAAGTTGTAATAAAGTCAGAGGAAAAAAAATAGCTGAAAACAATCCACAAATATACAGTTAGTATAGCCACATACTTGTATGCTTTCTTCTCTGTGTAGATGTCATACTGCTCAGACATACACCTGAACGAGATCTAGGATTTACTACCACTTTTTGAAACACATTTTCTAGTTACATTACATTCTGTTGAATATTCCCAGACATTTTTGCTTGTTTAATTCAAAGTCTTCAGTCTTTAATTCTCTCAGATGTATCATTCAATTTTCTTGGAAATACCTCACAAAAGCACAACTATTCCAAGCAGATTCTGTCCCCCTCCAAGACACGGTGCTCTCAGTCACTTCACCTGAACTTAATAGGGAGGCAGAAAGATTCCACAGCCTTTTAGCCAGTAATAAAAAATCATGTAGTCAAGTCCTATAGCAAAGCCAGCCATGCAAAGAAATGAAAATAATAAAGCAACTGCAGAGTTTCAAAATCTTGAAAAGACACTATAAATAAAATCTCAAAGTTATATTCTTCAAGTTAACGCAGCAATGCACCGAAATAGGAACAAGACACAATACAATATGAAGGTTCCATATTATACACCTTAACAAAGCATGCAGCCTTATAAGCATTTTTAATGATGAAGTTAACATCCCAAAAGCGAGAGTGTGTGTGTGTCACAGAAGCAATCCACTTAAAGAATAAGTTTCGACATGCAGTAGTAGCTAAGAATGAGGAGTAAAGAGGGGGGGGGTGGGGGGAAAAGAGCTCAACTGTTAGAGAAAGTGAAAGCCAAAGCTTGCATGTTCATTCTGGTTAGATTCTCAGTTACTGGATAACTAATCTTACAAGATCATACACAGATAGACACATGGGCAACACACAAGTAGGCTAATCAGGCTGATGGATGCCTTCCAGCCTAGATCTGTTTTAAGATCTCCAGTGGCACTGCAAAGACGGGAACAAGGCCAATTTCTTGCATTACTAATAGCTCCAAATAAGCAGCAGACATTTCAAATTTCTTTGAAGTGTTACTATCAGGTAAAAGTGAGATGCTAATGATACCAGGAAGAGATGCAGGGAAATGTTTCAAAGTTGCAAGTGGAATTCATAACTTTCTAGGAAAAGATTAATAGAAGTCTGGTCTGAGACTACTTGAACATAGCAGAGATGTTACCATTCCAGAGAACCTGCAAAGTGAAGTGATCCCATATAGCACTACGGTTTTATTTACAATCAGGTCATAAAAAGTTGTAGATTTCAGAGGCACTGTACAGATAGGAGTGACATGTATCAAAATCCTGCAAGAGTAATAGGAGAATGAAGCATTAATTATTGCAAGACATGGCTGTAAAGACAGTAGTGACCTGCTAGACTGAGATAAGTAACTGATCAATGGTTTCTGAAATGTGATCTCAAATTTCACAGAGGAAACAATGAAGGGAAGCTCTACCAGATTTCTTTCTGGCATGGGTAAATACGTCAGCATCTTCTCTGAAGGAAACCACAACACAACCACAACAGTAACAGGAAAAGAATCTTGTGCAAAAGTGTTGGGAAGGGACTGAATATTTTGAAGTGATTCACTGAACTAGTTTATTGACTAGGCCTGTAATTTTCCAATATCCTTAAACGTTATTTTTTTAATGTAGTATTTGACAATAAAATCATCTCCGATTTCTCCTAACAGAAGCTGTTGCCCCAGGGGAGAGTATCTCAAATCTTTTCTGCCTAGGACAAACCAGCACTTTCTCGCAATATGTACATCATACCCACCTTTTGCCTAGAAAGAAAAACACTGGTTTGCTGAAGTTAAATAAATAAAAACCAGAACACAGAAGTATTGAGTCATTCTACTTACATCGTAAACCTGGGGACTTGTCAGACAGCGGGCTATCAGGCCACACCAGCTGGGTAGAGTTGTGGTTAACGGAGGGCCACTGTGAGTGAGAATGGGTTTTAAATAACTTAAATAGTTAAGGAAAACACATCGGTGCTTGAAAACCACTATTGAAAATAAAGAGACAGTTGTACATAAATGTGGTTCTACGTTTGATCTATGTGCTGCTCAATAATTGTATATAAACATCCATTGAAAAAAAAACCCTGCATTTGTAAACAAGTAAATGAAAAACATCTCCTCCCAACATTTTTCCCTTGATCCTTTTGAGAGCAGTTTCTTTACCCACACACTTACGGCAGGGGGAACTAGCTACCTCTCTTCTTAAAGTTTCAAGCAGTTGTGATGTTTCCAGCTTTGGGGCTCTCTGTAGCCAAAAGCAGCAACCAGAGTCTGCTCTGCAGATGGGAGGTAACAAGGTGGCATACCTATGTGGCTTAACACAGGGAAATAAATAAATACTGTCCATCTAACGTCCTCCAAGCAACGCAGCCACCTGAACTGGTCCACTGCTAACTGGTCACTGAGCCACAGAGATGGAACCAGAGATCTTCCTCTGGTAAGGCTCAAAGACATCTCTGCAGCACCCGTTTACATACCACACACAGCCTCAGAGAGGCAAAGGGAAAACCGTATGGCAAGAACCATGTAACACAGTGTGGAAGGAAAGCATCTACCCAGGCAATGCCACCTGGATTATGCTGAGGGGGCACATGGGTGGAAAAGGAAGGTGTCTTTACACCTCTCCTCAGAGGTCTGCTCTCAGGTAAATCCATATTCGTTCACACTAGTACTCCAGACTGATGATATGCCAGAGGAAATGCTCAGGAGTCAAAAAAGGTCTCCCTGCTACAGAGCAGCATGCTGATCTCGACTCGCACAAGAGCAGAGCTCAAGAGGAAAGTGCTAAGATTTCCAAACATTGGCTGAAATCAGGATCAGGAAGTTTTTTTGGTTTTGTTGTTTGGGGTTTGGTGGGGGGTTTTTTTGGTGTGTTTTTTTTTTTTTTAAAGTCAGTCTGATTACTTTATATGTAAATATATATTGCACGTATTCTAGCTACTTTCTCAGGCCTCTAAGCACAGAGAGAATCAAATCCACTTGTGAAGTATAAGATGGTTTCCCTGTTGCTACCAACAGATCAGGTGCTGGGGGGGAAGAGGGAGTTAAAAAAAAAAAAAAAAGGGGAGGCTTTTTTTAGCAGAAATGTATCCCTCCCCTTCAGCAGAGCCTGGTATAGCATGTTTACTTGAGCATATAATGGTGTGATTATGCCACTGCAGAGTTATATTTCCTCCCTCCCACCCCTGGTCACAGTGTGGCTACACCCAGCCCTGGAAAGAAAGAAACTCTTCCTCCTCAGGCTAACCTACCAGCCTCTCTGGTGCCCTGTGGCCGACAGACACACGCTGACTCGGTCATAATAAAACAAACCCAGTAAAAGACATCTGATACTTCAAAGTTGCTGTTTTCTTTGTGTTTAACAACTGTGGGTGAACCCAGAGAACAGCCCATGGCATTAAATGAACTCTGCGTTCCACAGGCATGAAGTTCCCAGTTATCCAACCACACAGAGCTCTGCAGGCAATAGCCAGCATTGGAGCACACTGCCAAGTGCATCTTACTTGCATCTTTTCCAAGTTAAGTTTCATTGCAGAGAGTGAATTTTGAGACAATATGCCTTTCTACCCACAAACCAAGTGAATGCATCAGCAAAAAAAATATTTTGACATTGCCATGGGTACAGAGGTGGCAATTCTGAAGATCGTCCCTTTCGTGCAATTTAAGGCGCCCCAGACAATGTTTATCTGAATGCCTCCTTGCAGCAGGAGCAGAATTTTACCTCTAAGACACAGTAAGAGAGTTCTGCCTCTGGGCATCAGTTTCCTTGGCACAAACTTCACAGAAACCTTTCCTAAAGATTGCTAGTCACCACTAAAAAAAAAGCAAGTGCACTACCAGCATCCTTTAAGTTTCTGTGAAACAGCTAATTAAGCTGTAATTTTCACTGAGCACACACACACTCACCCTGCCCTTGCTGCAGCTGCTGGGAACTGCACTTGTGCTAGTATCAGCCAAGGGGAAGTCAGCATTGCCAACCACTCCTTTTTTTTTTTTTTTTTCTTCCCATCAGCACATCCCTTTTGTAAAGGCAGAGGAAGAAGATAGCTCTGCTTCCTTCTTAAAAAGCCAAAAAAGAAACAGTCAGCCACAGCCAGATCCTTCCGTGCTCTTACCACAGAAGTATTCATTTATTTTTAAATAGTGAAAACTAACCTCAGTACACTTTGACACCAGCCACTACAACTCAAAGGGTTAATTTGAAATTACTAACATATATGAATGTTTAAACTAGCACATACACTCCCTTCCTGGCTTAGGCCCAGTACTACTGCATCTAAAGCATCAGTCACAAACAGATTTTATCCTGAACAGGCAACCACTATTCGGATCTGAATGCTTTCAACGCTGAGCGTGGTGGGAAATCTTGCTGCACGAGGCATGGAAGGAAACTACTGTGCACCAAACAGGCCAGCGATCTCTCATCAATCAATGGTGAAGACCCCAGTGAAGAGACTCACTTCTTAGATGCAAGATTAAGGCCCTGTCACAGGTATTTACATATATTTAACTGCCTCAGAAATTACTAAGAATCAAGAACTGAAACTTCTTTGAATTTCTGGGTCTAAGTCACTTTCCTTGGCCACAAGATTATCTTTGCCACTTTCCACTAAGTGAGTGTAAGCTCTTCAGGAGGGGGCACCTGTGTGATAAACTGATTAAGAATACACTAAGTAGATTTAAAAAACACAAGCATGAAAGAAAGGACAGCTACACAAAAATTGCTCAAAAGCTTAAACGAGACTTTCTAAATAGCATAATAATGGCTTCAGAAAGTTCGTGCAGTACTATAAACACACAAGGACGCTCTCTGCTTTGACTCCCATAGGAGGTTCTGGATATACTGAAGGAAATAAGCTGGACCACATGTAAATTTTTAGTTCCAGAACTTCCCATATCAGCGATGGGTTTCCAAAGAGGACTTCATCGCAAAAGCAGATCGCTCTTCAGGGCAATGAGTTGGGACATAGACATGTACAATGAACTGGAAAACTAGTTTGTGCTATGAACACCAGTGAAGATAACAGATTAGTGGAACAAATCAGAGGATCTGAAATAGTTAGTTGGCTGTCTTACTGTTTAGGAAGGAACTTCAGCTCCTAGAACTGATCGGTTTCTGTCCTCCAGCAAGTGTGACATACCATGCATTAGAGAAAGGAAAGGTCTCGTCTTCTGAGTCAGCGAGTTTAAGCTTCAGTTCTATTCCTTAAACCTGTCAAATACCAGATCTTCTGTTTGACTCTCAAGCACTTAAGGCTACATGAGAAGGAAAAAGCAAACATTTCATGCCTTGAAGCTAAGCTGTGTTCTCAAAAGGATACTTGTGGTCAAAGCTATACCATAGCCTGAAGAGCCAAGCACTTTCCTGCTTTGTCCTGTTCCTTCTTTCAGAATCTGGGCCATCCTAAAAATAAGATAAAAACATATGTGATTATCTCAGGCAGAAAAACACCCAAATCATACATTCCAATTGTTCACATTATAATGTCCTGTCCAAAAAAGCCAAATTACTTCAATACTCTACTTGGACTGCAGAAGAAAGCTGAGGTTACTCTTCCTAGAAAGACCAGAAATGACCGCAGAGAAGCAGGGCCTCTTCATTGCCCTCAAGTTGCCTTAACGAGCTGAGCCCTCTACCACCAGGTTCCCTTGAGTCTAAAAGCTTATTGCACAGTTAATGCAGTAACGGATATAGAAATAAGTATAAAACTGACAAATAAGCCTCATTTTCATCCCCATTCCTGCCTCACCCCTCCCCCCCTCCCCAAATAAATGAACTGGAATAATAATTCATTGCTTGACTGGGTTCTTTAAGTCTATTTGATGTTCTTTCCTTAAGCCTATCGCTTCCTCAGAAGAACAAGGGAATTTATCATAACCTGATAAACTCTCACAAACCTGATGAAATACATCACACTTAAAAGAAACATGCTTAACAGGGAATTAATATAAAATCACAGTTGAGGAGAGTCATGCAAATTTCATAAGTGCTAACAGGGTTAAATATAATCCCTTTACTAGCTGTGCTGCAAAGTCATCCCACCAGCTGGTCTGCAGCTGCATTTGTTTTTACTTTTGTAACTGTTTGGGGTTTTGGGTTTTTTTTTTTCCCTTTTGGTCAGAGGCCAAAGTTAAACACAGGAAAACAGATGAAGTGAGAACGCCTTATATGAATCATCTTCCAAACTACTGGAAAAGACCAAGACAGGATTGCCCTGTGTAATTCTGATCTGCAAAGAAAATCCATGATCCACCAAGAGTTAAAGCTTACTACATGTTCACTCCCTCCCCATCCCAAGTGATATATTTTCTTTAACTGTGACACGATGCTAATCTTGGCTTGGTGAAAGAAAGAGGAATCCAAAGGGAACTGACTAATGGACTCCATTAGGAATGCAATGCACAGCTAAAGAGGGAAACAAATGGGTAAGTGCTTTATGTTTACATGGGAAAAAGGCAAACACGATATTTCTACCCAGACACTGAGTGAGAACAGAATACCCATGCTCTATTTCTTGCTAAAGCAATTCCTCAAATACTGACAAGCTCAGTCTGAACGGGCCAAAGCCACCTTACCACGATACCACTTCCTAACCTTGGTTTTATGCAATAACTGCGGCCTTCCTTGTAAAAGGTGTTTTGAGGCTTGGCCTTCTGGTTGCTCCTGGACAGATATAAAACCAAGTTCACCCCCTTTTTGGTACCCACACTCACCATTTCAGAATCTATTTTATGTGCTGGACACAGGTTTCTACAAAGAACATAGGGATGCCTAATGCAGTTTCTGCAATGAAAAAAATGCTTCCTGAGCAAGTAACTCATGTGTATTAACCTGTGACCTGCTCCCCCCCCCCAAAAAAAAGGGGGGGGGGGGCAAGACAGAAACCACTAATAAGAAAGCTTAGTAGGTATCCCATGCATGTATGTGACCGGCCTGAACACCGGAATCATACAACCTGAGGTTTACAAAATAGAGTTCACACACTTTTGCAACCTAAGCATCCTCTGGGTCCAAAGTCATCTGTCTTTCCTGTCATTCAGCTTCCTCCGGCAGGTTCCTACATAGCAACCAGTTTTGCTACTGAAGAATTGGTGTCAAGCAGTACCCTGGGAGAGTGTAAACTAAGGTCTGGACAGAAGAAGCTCCCAGTTAAGCCTCTGGAAGTGTTGGGTTGGGTTGCTGGGGTTTTTTTTGGTTTTTTTTTTTTTTTTTTTTTTTTTCCTTCTCCAGACCTTTCACTCCCCCTGTGAATTCACTCAGTTTACAGATGAGGAAAACTGAAATTTCTGCTATGAACAACATTCTTTCAATAGCCTTGTTTGCCAATGGTATATTGCAGGGGAAAAAAAACCCCTCACTTTCGGGTTGTTACTGATGCATAGAAAGCTGCACTAAAGATTCACAACAACATTTTGCTGAATATAAGTCACAAACTTCCAGGACTCCTTTTCCCTCATACAGGTGGTAGGTAGTACAGAGAAGATCCAGCTGGCTTGTGGTACAGTACACAGGAGCTGAAATCAGATTAGCAAATTTAGTCTTTGATTCTAAGCACGTCCAGGGACCAAAATTTGGTATCAGTTATTGAACACAGAAGCCAAGAGGATTATCTCTGGGTCGGTCTTAGGGAGGACTGTTTATGCCATAGCATGTTAAAAGCGAGCACGTTGGGCAGGTGGGGGAAGAGGAAAGCATATTAAATAGAGTGTATTAGTAGATTTGGGAAGGTTTTTGATACCTTATATATATACATACCACAAAAATTTGAACGCTGCAGTATTACACCCAACACCACAGAATATTTTTCATGGGCATTACTTGAGTATTATAAATGCATTACTGACTTGACAGCTACGAGAGAAAGGTTTTATCCATGCACGGTGCTTCTGCAATTCTTTATTGTCTCGGTTATAAAATAAGATCAGCCTAATAGAGAAGTTATGTAATTACTTACTCCTTGTAAGACTTGAAAGCTGTCATTAGTAGGTGGAGGATCCTGATCTGGGTCAACCCCAACCCTACAGAAACATTAGGAAAACAAAGCAAGTGGTGTTACTGAGGGCTGCAAATGCTGTAAGTTTGGCAGAATGCATTTTAAAAGCACTCTAAGCACCCAGCAAAGCTGCATTCAGAGAGGTTATAAGAATAGTTTGAGGAAGAGCTGTCTGTTATTCCCCTGCAGTTACATAGCTATGAACAAGACACTTTTTCACTCAAGCAGCAACTACCTGTAGATAACAGCTTTAACTCCATGCTGGCATCAACTTTAACTGCTTACCTGTGTTGCCAATTCTTTTGGGACACTGGCAAATACTATTTTTGGTTTAAAAGGTGAACCATGAGTGACATCCTCTCCAGTGAACATCCCTTATGTCCCGCAGCAAGAAACCAGAGACTAAGGATAAGCCCAGCCTAAATATTTGACACAGCAAATAACTTAGCTGCCTGATAGGCCTGAGAATGGCTCAAATATATGATTTTAAAAAGCCCCACCTCACCCCAAGTTTTAACACACTGCTCGAAGCAACAAAAATACTTTATAAAGACTCACAATATTAATTTGCTGCAAGTTTCATTCACCTAACACCACCGAGACACAGTGTATGAGCAAGAAGTCTGTCTAGTCCAGCCTCCCACCTGAGAGAGGGAGAGTCTGTATCGTGAGATGGTGGATGATTACAGAAGAGTATGCTAATAAGAAACAGTCTACTCACTTTTGCACAGCTAGAAAGCATCCAATTACTGAACCATCCTTTCACATAGCGCTCCTATCCAAGATGGGTATTTAATCCTTGTAATTACATTCAAGTTTTTCTGGTCTGTTTTGGGGGTAGCTATTTGTTAAGATTAGACTCTTGTAGTTTTAAATCCTATTCATGCCTTAATTGCAGTGCCCTCTTGTAGACCTCCAACATCAAACGTTAACTAAGATTGTCAGTCTCAAACACATTGTGCTTCAGGCCTACCATGTTGCATAATAAGGGTAGGAAAATGGACACAGTAACAAAAACATGTTGTCTGAAATGGCTAACTTCTCAATTTCCCCTCTCTTGGAAGGGACTGAGCTGGTTTAGTGTGACTTCTTTGTTACCTAGACTTTGGGTCAGCTATTTCTAGCCATGGTGTTTATGCAACATCCCTGAGGATCACCAGAAATCAACAGAACCTTGCTGGTAAAACCATATAATTTGTGTGTCCCAGAGACAGCGCTTGCATAAGGCAAGCGGTGATCCAGACATGATTTACCTTCAGGCACAGAAGACGGCACAGATTAAACTAAAAGGGAACAGCTTCAAAAAACTTGCAGGGCAGCACCTTCTAATAGAACATTAGAAGAAAAAAAGTAGGCATTGAACTAAAGCTTTAAGTCGTCTTTGTGGACCCATGGCCAATCTAAGGCCTCAAATCAGGGAAAATCCAGAAGGTCACTCTAAGACAGCCTGCAGCAGCCTCATACAGGGCTAGTGCTGACCCAGTCCTCTGCTTGGATTTTTTTCCTGAGCCTCTTTTCTTTCCTCATCCTTCCCTTTTTCCACATGCAGAGTCATCTTAACCCCTAGGCACATTTGGCCCGGGAATTCATTGGCAGCTTCAAGACTAAAAAGCTTCACCAGTCTAAGGGCACACCGGACAGGCAGATTGGGTACTGGACTGTAACACAGGCTAGAATAGAAAGCCACACACAAGAGCTCTGAAAGGTTACAAGGGCTTAGACGTTACTGCTTAGGCTATTACTAAGCAATGAAGACATAAGAAGGGTTTTCTGCACACAAACTAGTTACCTAATGAAGCCTCACGCAGAAAGCTGACAAGCAATGTCAGAAAACCCACTCAGTATGGCGATATATATAAGATTGTGCATTCCTTTATAAATACACATAAAAATAAAAGATGTGTGGCTTTTCAAAGCTGCACATTGGGGAGGTTCAACGCACTATGCACAGCAACCATGCTCATGTTAGCTGTGCAGCTGGCAGCATGAACGGGGAATTCAAGAAGCTTGTTCCAGAAGATGAACATAGCTTGCATTCCCTAAATAGCTTTAACTCACTGAGCTACCTATTCACTTCACAGTACATAACAAAACCAAACAATTCCGAATGTCTCAGCTTTTACTTGACTTACAAGGTTGTGCATTTTTGGGGAGGATTTTAACTGCCCTTAGGCAGGGGAAGGGGGCTTAGTAGAGGACCGAAGCAAGATGACTATACTGTTCAGTGAAAAGTCATAATACATCACAGGCCAGGTGTTTGGGTTCACTGTTGTGCTGAAGAGGAAAAGAGAGCTTTTCTATATTAAAATGGTTCAACTTTTAGAAAAAAATTCTTACTACAGATGCTTCTTTCAATATTGAAATAGTATATTGACACAGGCTTGTCCGTTTCAAATTTTTTTTTCAAAGTTATTCTTCAGGTGAAATTATATTTTGATTATTTCTTATTACTACTTTCCCATAAATCACTTTTTTTTTTCCCATTCATGTGTCAAAGCATGTTCCTCAATTCGCAGACTAACACGAAATACATTATTATTCTGAATTCCCACAACTACTTTTTGTGTCTTTCAACCAGCATACTGTGTCTCTTATCCTCTACTCTAGCATGAATTGTGTAGGAAGCTTTTTTTTTTGTAGCAAGTCTGCCTGTTTTCAAGGTATATACACAGTGGTCTCATGACAAGCATCACGTTTTTGCAGGCCCTCCTCTCAAATTTTTTAAGAAAGTCTCATCTTTATCACCTGAAACAAAACATTACCAAAAACCAGTCAAGTGTCTCCCAACCTCCTTTACAGTGAAGAGAAGCACAGAAGACATGGAGTTACTTCATCCTTACTTAACTACTTCCATACTTAAAAGTACAAGCAAAGCCGATGCATGTATGTCTTCCAACATAATTTTTTTTTCTGGTGGTTAAAGGAAAAAAATCCATTTCACATCTTTAAGCACAGTTAAAAAGCTTCCTGCAATTTAGATGTGCTGTAAAGGCCAATAGCAGTTCTTATTTATTTAACCAGCTTTTAAATTAAGAGAAAATGTTACTGGATTGATTTACTCAGATTCTGTCTCAGAGATCAGGGGCATGGAGAGGGTAGCCTTGCTAATGACTATGGTGTTTTGCTCAAACACCCCTCGCAGAAAGGCAGATGAGCAAGCTCTGGTTGAAAACGGTGTTTTTTTGAAGATGCACAGTCTATGTCATGGGGACCAAGGGGCACATCAGCTGCAGGACAGCCAAGGCCAGGGCAGTGCAGATGCCAGCAAGCATCTCCATTTTCCACTCCACTCTTTCCGAAAGCCCATTGCAGCAGTTGTGTGTGAATTCCCTGAGGGTGCACAGCAGCAATTCAAATAAGTGATTCTTAAAAGGCAGATGTCCGATGAAGAATACGAGTAGTCTTTCAGCTATAACAATGCATGTATACCCCAAAACTTGAACAATCCACCTATTTCCCCCATTGGCATCAATTCAGTACTTGACAGATACCTTAATAGTTCAGTACAGACAGTTACTAGCATATATAGTTCAGTGATCTTTATTTCTGCCTTGGCAAGTTTACTGGAATCTGTAGACAAGACTATGCTACAGTAAAAATTAATCCAGTTTAAGTATATTTTTTCACTCCTCCGCAATTGAAATATTTTTTTGTTTTTAAGGCATAAAAGGCTTTTCACGCTTTAAGAGCTCTGTAATAGCAAAGGGACTATCATTGAGCTCCTAACGCTTAATACCAAAGCGCGGTTTTTTCTACTCTTAACTGACTCCTGACCTTCTTGGTCTTTATTCTGCAGCTACAACTCCAGTATCACATGTAGGAGAGCAGTTACTCAGATTTGATCCCTGAAATGCTTAGCCCTGAAATTCTAATCAATTTAGACAGTGTGGTAGAAAAATGGTTGGCACACAAAACATGGAACACAGTGGAAACTAAATGTATGGAAAGGAATGGTAAAAAAAGCAGACAGAACTACTTCAAGTTCTCTACTATGTCATGTTAAAATGGGTGGAACCATTTCTTCTGATGCTTCAAAAACCTTTCCAAGGCCCTGCAACACAGATGACAAGTTACCAAAATACCACGCTTTATTACATTTTAGCATATGTAATTACTGTGCAACGGCCAAGAATGACTGTAATATGTAATAGTTCTCAGATTCTCTGTACAAGCTAATGTACTGCATCTCTCCTAAATTTAGTAGTTGGCTGTGAACCTTCAAGTGTGACAAGATACATGAGGAACTTACCATTGCCCCATCCCAAAGAGTTTTCTTTACATAAATATTCTGTATATATATATATATACACACACACACAGAGACATATACACATTCCCCTACAGATGCCAGTTAGAGATTTATTTCATTTTTATTTCTCTCTCTATCCATGTATCAGTTCTAGAAACCATCAACCGGCGAAGATTAGGATTCTGGTTTATCTCCACTTTTGTTAGCATCTTCCTATAAAGCAATGTGATAACCCTCATTTTTTAAAATACATCCCCAAAGAGGCTGGGCTAAATCACCTGTGACATCCCTTCCAACCTGAACAGTTGTACAAAATACCCCAAGGAATGCTTAAGAATACCTGTGTGATTGAGAATCATAGGATCGCACCCATGATTTCTCAGCTTCCAAGTCTTCCCAGACCACAGATGCTAGTTTTGCTTCGTTAATTACCCATACACAGAGTTAAAGCATGTGGTGTTTTGTGGTTGGTTTTTTTTTTGTTTGTTTTTGTTTTGGTTTTTTTTTTTAAGCTGAAGACATGATGCGTGATCCACACTCAGCTCAGAAGAAGAGAACAGACTCAGAATGGAGGAACATCTACGGCACTCCGCAGAGGAGGAGAAGCAGCAGCAGCATGCCATAGTACAGAAAAAGACCACACACTTAGTGTTATAAAGATGAAGAAAGCCAAGCACCGGGTTAATTTGGTATCAAGGAAAGCACAGTGTCACCTGAAATACAGCCAGCGGCTTTCACTCATCTCTTCCACCGATGGAACACGGTCACCAACTCTGGTACAGTACAAGAATGCAATGTGAGTAACAAAATGCTCATGAGATGGTAGCTTTATAGAGCTCCCTAGCAAAACAAAGCAAACCAACAAAAAAAGCCCTATCCAATCAAAAAAGACAAACCACACAAGAATAAGAATGGCAGAACAATGACAAGGTGATGAAAAATCATAAAAATTAACAAAAATTAACAGCAGCAGCACTTTATGATTGAGATGTCCTGTAATATTTTCATTCATTCAGATTCAGGTTGGCAAGACACCTGTCTTGTCATGACAGGCTACTTCCCCCAGAAAAATTGATTCAATAGCCCTCAAGAGAGCTGCTACACAGAGACAGAGTTGATCTAAGACAATTCCTACCACTTCGGACCTACACAGGGTCTAAAAGAGAAAAAGTCATTAGACAAAGTAGTCACAGGAAGTTATGCATGCATGAAAGAGGCCATCGATACCGCCTAGTTTCAGAGCGGTCCAAAACAACTGGTAACATGTACTAAATCACTCCACTGGTTTAACTAACAACTGACTAACAATCTTTAGCATAATTAATCTCCAGTCACAGCAGAGTACATTTTTACTCCTTGCTTTGCCTTTTTCAATTGTACTTTAAAAAAAACCCACCACAAGTGAAAGCGTGTTTGGCTTCTAATATTTTCCATGTAAATTCCTTAGCAGCTTATGGATCGTGTTGGTTTTTTTCTCCCTAATTTTTCCGTGAAGGCATGCTACATGAACTCTATATCACTTATGTGAAATAAAAGCCCAGATGATCAGAGGCCCAGAGGCCTCACTCTACAAAGAGCAGGTGTACACATCCTGATTGCAGACTGATATCTTGACCAACCAAATATTTAAGGCTACAGCTTGCTCTAAGAAGAGCACACACTCATCTAATCCTTGAAGGCCAAGGTAAATACCAGACTTTGGATAGATCTGTTTTGGATTCCTGGTTCAATAGCTCTTCTCCCATATCAACATACACTCCAGGTCAAAGCACTCTGCTCCAAAAGGCCAACACTGAGACGGCTCTGCATATGCAGCAAAAACTAAAATTAAAAAACTGCTCAATAAATTCCCTTCTATGACTTCTTTCTCTTTGCTGTATCTTTGCCAAGTGTGTATACTGAAGTTTTCCCAGATGTCTATAATGAGTGCAGCATTTTTGGAAAATTTTAGCCCTTTTGGAAGAGTTCAACTGTTTCTCAGAAGATGGCTGAGGAAGAAGATAATTCCCACCACCCTATTAAAAAATTAAATAAATAAATAAATCCCAATCACTAAAAAACCCTGGAATTAGGAAAAGTTATTTCAGGTTGGGTTTAGGGTGCCTTTGGGTATTCCTTTACTTGACCTAACCAAGATAATGACTGCTGAAACTGCCTGCCGAGGCTTGCCAGAGGTTGGCAGTTAAACTCATATCACCCATGTGCTCTAGATATATCTCAACCCAGCTCCTACGGGGCCTGGGCCTTCCCCACACTTTTTCTCTCTGGTGTGAATTACTATGTTTCAGAGCACGAGAACAGAGATAGGGAAGCATCTCCCACGCTTATTTCCAGGCATCCAAAAGAGAAGGTAATCTGTTTCCTACCAAGGGAAAAAACCCAGAGGGGTGCAGCTGGAGGTTCGGAGGCTGCAGTGCACCTCCATTAAGAGAGGTTCAAGACTGATGATGAGAAACTAGAGACTGGGAAAGAAGGAGGAAGACGGGAGAAATGTGACAGGGAAAGACAACTGGGGAAAACAGCGCAGAAAGAGATACGGTGAAAGGAACGAGAGGGCAAGGGACAGTGCCTGTGTCTGTGCATCTGCTCTTCCAGGGCAGCAGAGTGCAGCTAGAAGGCAGTGGAGGATCTAAGTTGTAGAGTAATGGAAACAGGCTGCAAAACAGAAGGATGTAATCTCCTATCAGACAACCCTCCGCTCCAGTCCAGAACACAGCACAGGGCTAGTAACAACACTCGCCTCCTGCCATCGCAGCACATCAAGCCATCGTAGTTAAGAAACGCACATTTTATCGTTGGACCACCCTGGGTAAGACAGTGGAGTATAACCTGAGACTGCCACCAAGCTACCATTTTTACCACCATCCCAGATAGTTAGGTAGGTCACATAACAGCTATGTGAGAGGTAGGGTTTCCAGATTTCTTTTTCAGTTTGTTCATTTAAAGAAAAAAAAAAGAAAAAAAATCACTAAATAGAAATCTCTTAAAAAGACTGTATTTGCAAAGTCAGACATAAGGCAGTAAATATCTAAGTTGACATTGTGTGTCCAACTTCTAACGTTCACGGTAGAAAGATACCTAAAATATTTTAAATTGAAAGTTGTAATGCTCTAAGATTTAGAAAAATGTTGCTATGCATAACTCGAATTACTCCATTAAAATAAACAGAAACTTCCTTATTTGAAGCACATTATGAAAGAGAGGAAGGCATTAATCTACATGTTGCTTCATTCAACATGAAAAGAATCAGGTCAATAACCTCTAATGAAAAATGGAAAACAGTGTTTTGCAATACAAATGCTAGGACTTCCCTTTTGTTCCTGTGACAGATAAATGAAACAATAAGTCAGCTACTTTTCTGAAAAGAGGAACTTCGCCAGTGGTTTTGATTTACAGGGCTCTCGAGTTTGCTGAAATTGTTAAAACTTCAGACAGGAAATTGTCTCTTTGTTTTAGTCTCAAAAGATGAGACTATATTTTTAATATCCAAGTCATTTAGTTTCTAAAAAAAAAAAAAAAAATAATCTACTGCTAGAAAAGTATAACTGTTTACCACTCACATGCTTGGATTCATCTCACTGACAGACAGCCAAGAAATACAAACGCATGACATCATGGCTTTAAATCCAGTCTCTGGTGCTAATTTTTAAGTTGCTTAGCATCAAGTGGCAGAAACCAAAAGCATCTAAAGATCCCATTATTTTTGTACTCTGATTTTGCTATCATGACCTCACTTTCCCAGCCAGTTAAGCAGTAAACTGAAGTTAAGTCTCTGCTACAAACCATAGGTCCTCTGCTTAGCTGTACATTTAAGCCTGATCAGTGGACCCTGGTACACTGGTAACATACCCTGTCTGGAAAGATACCTGCTCTTCTGATTACTTGAGACATTTCTCAAGAGGAACAAGAGGAGGCAGAGGGTATTTCTGCCTATTTTCCTCCTTATACTGCCTTTTACTTTACCCAAACTTAATTTTCATGTTACCCTCTCCATCCCTCACCTACTTTTAATACATTTCACATCATGGGAGAGAAGGGACCACCAGAAATTAACAACAAATCATGCATCCCAATTGCTGTGCAATTAATGGTGTGGCCAGAGGCATGTGCTTCTGCCTCCGAGCCACAGCAAAGCAATTCTGGACCCTTGTGTAGGCATTGCCCCATGTGTGCACGCAACTGCCTCCCCATGAACATATTGGTATCAAGCCAGGCTGAGAGTCTTGGTTGGAGTCAGCTCTGAGGTGCAATTCTACTTAAATTGTGCAGGCACAACCTTAAATAAGACCCTTTGGTGTTGACGTCTTAGCTCCTCTGACTTGCCCAGTACAACAGACATGCGCCTGCAGTTCCTAGGGAAGAAGCTCAGCCCATCGCAGCCCACAGGAACTATTGAAGGGGCCACCCAAAAACCCCACTGATGGGCGGACCTGTACCCACAGGATTACAGTAATGCCACTGCGCCACACAGTGACCAGGCAAGCTAAACCAGCTAAAGGGCCTGACAGCTTGGTCGACTCTTTGTTAAAGCAGGCCCTTGTCTTCTCCTCACCTCCACATTGCAGCAAAGCCAACTACTTCCTGAGGACTTTGTAATGGCTGAGTGGCTTTCCATCTTTCCTTCCACAAAGGCCAAAGTCAACCAGGATACAACTGGGGTGAACTTCACACCAGAGCAGACTTTAGGGAGTCCACACAAATCCTGACATTGAAGTCCAACACACAAATGGCATTAGTTTCCTATGTCCCTTCACTTAATCTAGGAAGCAAACCACCTTTTATCTTTTAAGCTCTTTTCTGTTAAATAAGCCTGAATGGGGGCACTAATTTCCAGCCTCTTGCAATCTAACCTAATGGGCAAGTGCCAAGACTCAGGAAGCATCCCAGGCCACCCCAGGGACAAGCTACCTACTGTACGACCTCAGGACTGCATCAGCACTATACACTGCGCTGCTGAGCGAGGCACTGGGACAGCATCTGATCTTCATCTTCTCCTGCCTCCCTCTTCCACTGGGTAGAAAGCGATGGAAAAAGAGAAAAGCAACATATTTCTAATATTCAGCTGGAAGCTTAAGTTGTCCCTCTCCAAAATCTTTAAGGTCTGACAGGACTTCTTGCTTTCCAGCAGAAAGGGCTCTATCACAGAGGGTACTTTAGCGAGTTTCTAATTCTCCATCAGCTGCACACGGCTGCCACCTCCTGGCACAAATCTGATTTCATGCGGTCTCAAAAAGTGCAGTCTCCATCGGTACCAGAGCAGTGCCTATCAAGGCAGGTGTAGGCAGACCCATCCAGTTCTCTAGAATACTTCCTATGTAGAATTCCCTTATTTGCATGATGTCCTTCCCTTAAAATGGAAGTTAACCATTTATTTTCTGTCAACCATGCCAAACAAATGACAGTTAAAATTACTGCTTACTTGCAAAGAGGGGTAAATGTCCCAAAAAACTACAGCTAAACACTCCAAACTATGGTTTGGCCAACTGTCTTTTGGCAGCTACTCCTCGGGATGGTATCATAGGTTTTCCAGCTGTTCTGTGTTGTTGGCCCCATTAATGATTTTTGCAAGTATAACTGACTCAAACAGCAAGCCTGGAATCGTTGCAGTGTTAGCCCTTTCTCCCTTCAGGAGCAGCTCATCAGCCAGGCTCATGGAGTCTCATTACTAAACCAGACTAGTCCTGCTAAAGGAGTAAGTGGATGCTTCCGCGAACTGCTTCCTAGGCTCAATGAAAGGAATAAGGAAAAAAAAAAAAAAGCTGCTACCCCAGAACTAGTTTCCAGTTGGCAGGAGCTAGACCACACGCTAGAATTCAGTCCTGTCCTACTTCTGACAACTGAAGGAGCCCTGTGGCAGAAGTAGTGGTTGACTGCACTCAGAAACTGCCTTCTGATACTGGCAGGCTGGACACAATTCCTCTTCACTTAGTTGTTCAGCAGTGCATCCTGTTCCTTGCTGGATGACAGGGTTTGAAGGAAATACCCAGCTACGCTCCTTCAACAAAAGAGGTGCAGGCAGCAGGGCAGAAGGCTCAGGATGCCAGCACCTATGATTGAGAGCTGTTCGAGTCAGTTTTGTTGACCCTGTTGCAGCCATGCTTCAGAAGATGCTTTGGAATCCACTCAAGTGGAGATCAGACAAGGGACATCCTCACAACAGCAGAGGCTGCAGGCAGATCTTGGCAGACTTTGCCCAGCCATGGCAAGCAGACCACAAGCAGCATTCTTACCTGCGTACTGCTGGCCAGAACTCAGCTCCTGCTCCCTTGTACCCGACACCTCAGACAGTCTATGCACGCTGCTGGTTACACAGACACTGTGCCTGCTCTGCTTGCGGAGATGTATTAGTACAGATGCTCCTTATATACCGCCATCAGACAGAAGTCTCCTTTTGTTGTCAGAGATGCCAAATGGAAGGCTGCACATGGCACCTATTCCGGGTACCCCATTACACAGCTCTCATGTGGGAACAGAAACCAATCAGGCTGGGCTTAAAAATATCATTATGATGTGATATGTCACAATCATTAACGCCACAACTGCACTGGAAACTGGTTTTGTTGTTGACTTCACAGCAGGTGTTGCATTACCTGTTGTTAGCGACATGACCTTCAGAGAGCCTGACTACATGAAAGTGATGCTACTTTCTGGTGTGCTAGACAAACATCTGGAACTTGCATTTAAAGACAGTTTTAAAGAACAGAAACGGATTCAATTTGGCACCAAAAAAAAAAAATAAAATAAGGAAACCATGATTTCCCAACGTTTGCTGTTAGTCAGAGCTGAGATACTGTAAATCACTGCTGTAATGCCTGTCTCTGTCTGGAAGCATGCTACCTTCAATGAGAAAAGTTCACAAGCATTTCTCACAGTTCTATCCATTTTTTATTGCCAACCTAGAAAGCACCTGCTACCTATTGCCACAAGCAGTTCACTTAAATTCTCTAAAAGCAGGACCAGATCCCTAAGAACGATCAGTTCTTCCAGAGACTGAAACTGGTTTTATCTAGGATTGTTTTTCCCTATCCTATCACAAGACAATGGGATACAAATTCTGGTTAGCACAATTAGAAAGTAAGAAAACGTAAGCTTTCAAGTGCCAAAGAGCATAAATAATTTACATATGAAAGACACACTGAAGGGTTGATACAGTGGCTGTTGTTTTAATTGCACTCTATTTACCTTCGCCCCCCACCACTGCCAAGACTTTCGCAACATGACAACATACATGGCCTTTAACAATGATCGATTCACGATTCTCTAGCACTTCTGTTGATAAGTATCCTCAAACATGAATGTACTTGCAGTCCAAAAACTACTAAATATTGGCCAGAATTTAAAGACAAACATCTATAATCATGCCACTTACCATTTTCACAGGTCTCCTCAAGACAGGAAGAAACACACCTAGAAGACTAGCAGGATCCCTTTTATCTAGTTGATTAGATGACATAAGGTTTGCTTGGATAGATGTTTAAAGTGCACTCAGTTTAGTACCACCCACTAAAGACTCCATTTAACTTAAAAAAACAAAACAGTGCCATTACCAAGAGCCAAAAGACAGGGAAATGTCTTACTATAATAGGAAGAAAAGTTTATATGGGACTAAATAGATTAATTCTTTCTTTCCAATATAGGGACTGCTGTATCAGGCAACACTATTCCATATCCTACTGGGCTGACATGGACCTACATACCTACTTGCAGAGCACCAGAAAGCTTTAGTTAGGTTAAATCCCAGCAGCATCAGTACATGTTCTTCACCAGCCTGCACTAGCACCTTCCTCTAAAAAACATAATGTTCTAAATACCTAGAACACCTCTAGCAAGCATCAAACAAATTCTGTAGAACTATGCCCTATTAGCACAGTTGCCGCTTGAAGAGTGAAGTTTCCCCAGCATACAGTTGCATACTGACCTGATGTTCAGCCATGAGAGCATGGGAGTTGTACCTCCACCGACAATCCACACAGTGAAAAAGACAATGAGGAGAGTTGTTGAGAACATCATTTGATGGGAGTAAGTAGCGGTATCTCGTATAGCCAGTGCAAACGCCATGGCTCCCCTGAGACCTATGCAAAAGAATGAAATAACAGAGCTTCAGAAGCGCAGCTGTGCCTATTTATAAACACAGCATCTTTCCTTGCTCCTTTCCTGACACACAGGCACAAAGTGACAGGCAGAAAGCACTGGGCTCTGCCAAGTTTTAATTATCTCAGTTTCCCTGACAAATTATGCTCTGGGATGAGTTAGAACATCATTTGTTCTGGTAGTTTTCTGTAACTTATAGAATCCACAAGTGCTAAGAAAAGGTCTATGATAAGGGTGGTGAGGCACTGGAACAGGTTGCCCAGGGAAGTTGTGGATGCCCCATCCCTGGAAGTGTTCAACGCCAGGCTGGATGGGGCTTTGAGCAGCCTGGTCTAGTGGGAGGTGTCCCTGCCCAGGGCAGGGGGGTTGGAACTAGGTGATCTTTAAGGTCCCTTCCAACCCAAACCATTCTGTGACTCTGTGTGTAAACTAACAGGAAAGAAATGCAGAAACAAGTTGTGGACAACAGCAAAACGTATTACAAAAATCAAGCAGCTCCCTGGATCCAAATGAAAATGCACAGATTTTCAGTTGATTCCATAACTGAAGTGTGAGTTCTTGATATGAAATTGTTATCAGCTGCAAAAATATTCTAGTTAATAACATATTCACAGGCAGACTATATTCCCCCCCCACTTCATGAAACTCCACTAGCAAGGACAAGCCGTGGCATGTGGCCATCTGCAGACTTCTTTAGTAGGGGAAACACAGGATGGTTAAGGTAGGAAGGGACCTCTAGAAGCCATCTGGTCCATCTCTCCTGCTGAAGCAGGGTCACCTGGAGCAGGTTGCCCAGGACCACATCCAGATGACTTTTGAATATCTCCAAGCATGGAGATGTCACAACCTCTGTGGGTAGCCTGTGCCACTGCTTGGACATAATAAAAAGTGTTTCCTGATGTTTAGAGGGAACCTCCTGTGTTTCAGTTCGTGCCTGTTGCCTCTGGTCCTGTTAATGGGCATCACTGCAAATAGCCTGGCTCCTGCTTCTTTACACCCTCTTGTGTACAGAGGCATCCCTGGCACTTCTTGAGGATGCACATGTTTAGACCCAGACACACACTCCAGGATTTGCTTTAAATGACAAACATGAACAGTTATCCGTGTGACAGAAATCGTAAGGGAGTTTAAGTCAAATACCTTGCTTTCTCCAACTTAATGGGAGAGGGCACCCATAAATATACCTCAGTTTTCTCAGCAGATCTCTGTTTCTGCACGTGCACATCATCTCAGCTAGAAATAACCTTCTGGAAGAGATACATGCCAAATCCCCCATCCCCTTCAGATGCACTTCAAATGAAAATACTCTATTCCCAACATGAGGTGACTGCTTGCTGCCAGCAGCTGGCATTTCAAGATGTCACTCTTCCCAGACACGACACACTTTCTGTAAAGGTTGAAAGATACATGATGGCATGCTGCAGCAACCACTAAGTCTTCTATTCAGGATGAAGGGGTGTGGATTATAAAAGCGGAAGATACTACTATGAATTGCTTATGAGGTAAAAATAGGATTTTTTTTGTTTACTAAAGATTTTTGCATTTACCTGAAAACATCATCATGTGCTGAAAGTTCCAGCTGATCTTATGCCTCCTGCCCAGATTCAACAAGAAGGAGAGGGGGTAGATGTGTGCAGCTCTGCCCAAAAAGATTGCAATCTGTTCACAGCTGAGGGTTAAGGATTTCACTTTCCTGAGGTATGGACTCCTGGGTACCTGGCTTTAATATGAAGCTTCTGTTTTACTGAAAGGTTTACGTCATGATATCAAGTGTTCTTGTTATCTCTGTCTATACGAAACAGACTTTCATCAGTTATGTGCATACAGATCTCACTGCACAGAATGCACATTTAAACTAATACAACCAAGTTGTAACCAAGTTTTCTTAATGCACAGTGAAATTATACCTAGTATTAAAATTACCAGTTATACAAATGAAGACTTTCCTTTAAAAATTCACACTTCAAACAACTATCACCACCACCATTCAATTATGTGTTTCAGACCGACTGAAATGCAGTCCTATGTACAGAAGAAAAACCAACATAAGACCAGCAACTGGCCGCTCCATTACGGCTCCTGCAGAGGCAAAATCTCCTGCTGGCTGGCAAGCACTGTAGAGTACAGAGTTACTAAGGTGATAAATCCAGAAGACGCTTGTCAGCACTAGAATGAAGTTCAAAAAGAGTAGTAAAAAGAGTATTGCAGAAATTCATGACAGTAGGTGGTAATGCTCCTTCCCTTCCTTACTGTAGTGTAAAATATCCAGTGTTTCCAGTGAAAAAGCAGAAAGCTGAATACACCCTCCACCGTCTAAGGAACACTTTGGGACAAACTAGAGTGATGTGCTGAATTTTTATAAGACACCAACACAACCAGAAGACCACCAAACACTGATCGTTTGCTAATACTAGCTGTCCTCCTCACAAAAGTAGAAAAACACTCAAGAGGCAACAGAGGTTAAGTCCAGTGGTAGAAAAAGATGTGAAAAATGGAATAAAAGGTAGGTGGGTAGGAAAAGAAAGGAACAAAATAAATACGGAAAACAAACCCAAGACAGATAGCATAACCTGAGACAGGAGAGGCAGCCACAGCAAAGATAAAAGATTACAATGCTTCGTATACCAGATGAAACTATTCTGTTCCCATCTTTATCCGATGGCTGCAGGGCTCTGGAGCAGTTTTTAGGTCACAAGAATGGCCGGGAGGAGACACAGGAGAAAATTTATGACTGTTTCAGGAAAGAAAAGTAAATGGCCAAAGGAAAATAAAGACAAATCTAATAAATTCCTAGAAGCAGTACAGAGATGAGAGGAAACAGTGGAAAGGAGAGAAGAGAAATACATTCGGGATTAGGCCACCTTTATACGCCCTTTCACTGGGTTTTATCTCATTGCTGATAGCCCTACTCCTGCAGCAAGGAGAGGAAAATCAAGACTGGAAGACTAGTTTCCCACTGCTCCATGCACATTTTTAATTGCTGTGAACTTTCAAGCAGCCAGGAATATAGTGAAGAAACAGCTACGTAAGCTATTTCAACAGGGGCAGGGCGCAGAGAGAAATCTAGCGATTCCCAGTTTACAGGAGCGTGACTACTACAAAAATTCTGGGGAATTCGAGAGCCAGATATCAAGTCAGCCAGGGACAATGGGAACTGAATACCCACCTCCAACACCAGCACCTTTCAGCAGCGTGTACCCTTCATGTCATGGTCTGCACTGCAGCTCAGTTCCTTCCTCCTCCCATCACCTGAGAACTTGACCTCTACCTTTGGGGTATTGCTCAAAGGATATTCTGTTTACCCATGATCCTCTTTATTTACTTGAAGCTTGTTTGTTTTCTTCAAGGGACCGTTGGAAGGGAAGAGAAAAATGAATCCTTTCTAGGCCCCCAAAATTTAAATACAGGAGCAACACAAGCACTGCTGGCTGTCATTAGGCAAGTCACACAGTAATGCAGTTTCATTTATATATTAAAATTATATTACTTCTAACACTTGGCCAGGCACAGAGTCAACAACTGTGTGGCACAGAAGCCTTAGAGATTTGATGTAAAGGGTAACCAAAGATTGTTCTTAAAATTCTTGTGCTTGCAAGACATCGATGAGACTTAGGTCAGCCACCATCCTCTATTTGGTAAAGCCAACAGACACCACAAGTTTTCAGGTACATAAGATAGAGAAACCTCACACAAAGCAAAAAAGGATACAAAAGCTCCAATGATGAAAACTGGGCTGAATATGTGTTTCTGGAAAGTAAACAGTGCCAAACCCATATAAGAAAATATGAAGTTCTCTGCCAGGAAGTGCAATACCTCAAAGAGCTAGAGAGAACACAGTCACATGTTAATGGCCAAGCAATAAAGTTGCTTTTCAAAAAACAGCAGTACCCCGAATACCACAGCAATACAGCGTATAAAGGGTGAAAGAGAGTCTTGCCTGCTTAGTGCGACTTCTTGATTCGACTGACAAATTATTGTACGTATAATGCGCCTGGGTAATTCCACAGAAGAGGACAGCCACCACGCCTGTGAACAGAATCACATGTGAAAATCAGCCTGTTTACTGTGTGAGGTCAACATATTTACCCTTCTCAAGTTCTATTAAACTTATATGTCATCCTTAACCTTGAGAGTTCATGAACCTTATTTCCAATTGAGTTAGATTCTGGGTTGGAATCGGGGGGCACTTAGGTGTATGAACCAAAGCAGTGCTTTTAGAAGCCACACTGTGAGCTGCACCTTTGACGACATTGTACAGAACACAGAAAACCTTAAAGCACCAACACCATGTTTCTCATCGAAAGGTTTCAATTAGAAAGTGAAAAAAGGGCTGTTAAGACACACAGCACTTCTGTCTCCATATGCTTGAATCCCAACAACTCACCAGTAAATCCACAAGCTTCTGCAAGCAAGAAAGTGCTCCAGGACATCAAGAAGAAGAGAGCCGTTTCCAGCAGGGGGAAGCAGTGCAACTTCGTAAACTTCGTCACGTTAAGTCATTTGTTAAGGGATCAAAAAAAAACCCCTTTGGCTTCTCTGTACCCGGTATTTATGAGAAACAATTTTATGCACTAACAACCAACGCTAATTGGAAAACAAAACCTTTTTAGTGCTGAAAAACATCAATTCCATCACATCAAGCCAAACTTCAGAATCAAGGTCTCCCCTTGCAATAGTCAGTTCTGGATACTTTTGCTGCATATCCATGGCATAACTGTGGCCCCACATCTTTGAGGCAATATATCACTCTATGCCACACTTTCCTGCAAAGTGCCAGCAGGAAAGGGGTATATACCAGGCATTCCTTTTAGATTGTGTGCCCTGGCTTTTCATTTTGGGGGGGGGGGGGGGGGGGGGGGGGAGGGGTGGTGTCCCCCACATCTTTAAATAAAGCATAAAATACATTCAGAAGCATTTAATTCACAAGGCTGTTCTTGACTACAGCATCGCTAAGATGAAGTAGATTTATCAGAATTTTTCTTGCTCAGATTTGTTGACAACTCTTTTTCAGCAAGTGTGGCTATTTCTGTACTTTTGAGGCAAACCAGAAAACCTGACTACAAAAAAAATATATATTTCCTCTCCTTGTGTTTATGTGTTTTAGAGTAAAAGCCAACTCAGAGCATCTCAGTCTTTCAATGTGAAGAAAAAGTAAGTTCATTTTATCTTACCTTAGGAGAGCAAAACTTGAGGAACATCAAAATACACACACACTGAATTAACAGTTCATACAGCTACTGAGGAAGTGGAACAGATTTCAGTAGCGTTAAATATGTCTCTTCACATACTACAAAAAAAAAAAAAAGTTGTTCATGTATTTATAGACTGTTTTGTTTTGTTTTCCTCATCACTACTCTGGCAGCAGGTAAACCCTGAAGAGCTCACTGTACCTGATGTGCAGACAGCTATGCGCAACTCCACTAGAAAACACAGAAAGAAACCATGTGCTAACAGGGGTGGTAGAGAGATCCCTGGTCTTTCCAAAAACTGACAACTAGCACAATCTTCTCTGAAATCCACGTGGGAGGACAGCAAGAGCACAGCAAGGACACTTGAAACAGTAGAATCATAGAATCTTCATGGTTGGAAAGGACCTTTGAGATCATCGAGTCCAACCATACACACACAAAAAACCCCAAACCCCTAAGGAAGGTGGTAGCATTCTCTCCCCTGCTCATATGAAGGCAATTGGTACCTGAATGGACACATCAAAGCTGCACCATCACCCACCATTGCTTTCCATGCGTAACACAACTGCACCCTTGGGCTCTCTGCAGCACTACACAATCTAGAGCTAACGGCAGCACTGCTGATTGGGGAGTCATGGCTCAATATGGGACAGGGATGTTAAAAGCAATGAGCAGCACCACTTTTCACAAGGAAATTCACAGGTCCTGGGAGGTCTGGGGCTCGCAGCAGTCAGGCAGCCAAGAAGGCTCAGTGGAAACAGTCTCCTGTAGGCTTTATCACAGAATACAGCATTCACAACAAGCCACAAATGATTAACAGAGGCAAACAACTGGCAGTGTTTCAATGAGAGCCTGGTTAGGATGAAGCAATCCTGAGGCCAGCCACCCACTCCTACTTCTTGTTGGCATCTCTGCTGGCTTGGATGAGGGTGAGGGTACCGAAACACATACTCCAGCCACACCTTCACCTGCAACCCTGCTTTGTCAGAAGGCTGCACTCTAAACAAAAGCCCAAACCATCATAAAAATATGTATATTTCTCCATGACAGTTGATGTTACACCAAATATAAGACTCAGCATTTTTTTTTTTAAACAGCTGTTATTCTCCACACAGTCACTTCTCCAGATAAACCATCTCTCTAAAACTTTTGAGGATGTACTGTCACACTGAACTATATTTTTTCCTCTCCTAAACAGACCCATTTTGTAACATCGTGCTTCTGAAGCAGCAACATTCACCAGAGCAACAACTGGAACCTATCTTCCCACAGAGCACTCGGATAATTCCACCACAAGTTTACCCCAGTGCCTGGCTCAAGAGGCATTCATGGGATGCTTGGGAAACTGGATAGCCACTGTCACTCCATGGGAGAGTAAGAGATTGAACCTTGTTTCCCTGAAGGTAGGCAAGAGCCCTTGTCAGAACAGATTCCTCATTTTCAGTCTTTTCTGGCACCTTTGTGAATCAAAGTCTTTATTCCCCTTGCTGTTATTGTAAGTAACCATACCAAAACATTTCATTAAATCTGAAATGTAAACCTATGCTCATCATTCTGGAGGAAGCTCAGGCTGAGAGAAAGGTAAAGAAAAATCGTCTTATTACTTCATATAATAATTGACCAAAGTGTTAATTGAAATTAAATCAATATTTCTGTTTTCTTAACTTTAAAGCAAAGACAATTTTCTTTCTTTAGGGATGGCCTGCTTCACTTCATTTCAACCATGCAGATTCTGCAATTTAGAAAGAAAATGCAAAGTGGTAGAGTACCTTAACTGTTATAAAAATAACCACAGACAGTGAGGTCAAGGCAGCTTGCTGAAAGCCAGAACTAGTCCACATGTATTATCTGCATGATATTTGGAAACCAAGTATTCTGTCTGTTTTCAAAGGACTATGCAGGACTGCATGAAACCCCTCACTCAGGTTATACAGTGTTGTACAGAGGTACAGTTATAGGTTATACATACAGTTATAGGTACTTCACAGCTACAGGAATAACAGTCTACTTCATTCATGATGTAAGTTATGGGTTTTAATCAGCTATGAAGGGTAAAATGCAAATTTACAGTTTGCTTCTACAGTATTGCATGACATTAAGTGTTTTTAAAAAAGAAAATAGTTAAAATTGTATAACAGAGCAACAATTTAAGGATTTATTGTTTGTTTTGTATTCTTCTTTTAAAAAAAACAAACAACAAAAAAACACCACCAAATAACCCGCAGAGGCTGTCTTCTGAACTGCCTTCCCACTCCCAGCCTCATGCGCCCTCCTGAGCACGAACATTAGAAACAGCAAGAACCACTTGCTGCTTCAGAAGCATGATTTTACAAAATGCATCTGAATGCATTTCAGCTGTAATTGGTAGCCAACCAGCAAGCCAAAAAACCCACAGCAACAGCATTTGATCAACCAGAGCTGTGGATGGCCGGTAGCCTAAAAACCAGTTGAAGAATCATGGTTCTGGGCCACATCGATTGCAGAACAGTGGAACTGGAAGACCAAACCTTAAAGCATCACAGCACATCTTCCCCTTACCCCTGAAGGGTTACCATTGTGCAGACATATATGAGACAAATCTGCATGGTATGTCTCAACTGTATCTTGTTATATACACTATTACTTAAGGCGAAGAATCACAGGTTCATGATTACTGTATAAAACAGTACATCCTACCCCTTTTAGATCAGTTTTCAGAAAGAAACCTAGGCAGACCAAAGCCATTTGGAATGTCTACAAATATACTAGGTACTCTAAAAGCAAATAATTTGAATTTTTTTCCTGAAGAAGCATCACAATTTCTAGAGTATGTCAGGCTTAATAAGGTCTACTACCTGAGCTTAAAACAAAACAGATCATTGCTGAGCACCTCAGAGCTCTAATCAAACAGTGACAGTAAGCTTCAAGAGAGCAGGCCAGGTCATGTTATGATGTTAACTCTGGTAGAGATATAGTCTTATCCAAGACAGATGACATCAGATTTCCAGCAGAAAGGTTAAATGCAGGACTCTAAGTAAGAGCCCTGTGGGTCAGAAATAGCTATTAGTGATTTTCCTGACAACACAATCAAACACCAGTTATCATATGAAGTGTCTTTCAAGCAAAATAATAAAAACCATTTTTTAAAAATTTTCTAAAAAGAAGCAGAACATTAGGAGATGACCATTTAGGGCTTCCCCTTAGCTTGCAGCACGCAGCAAGATCACTGAATTTCTAGTGTGGCCACAGTTATATTGGAAAAAGGTGATTTGTTTGTGTACCTATACGCCTTTCTATAGGCAAAGGTTACAGGAATACTGACCACATCTTCACACTCAGATTAAAGCAAGCTAGTGCCAACATTGCTATAGCTGGAAAGAAGTGAGCCCTGTTAGTACCTGAATGTAACATCTAGTCTGGAAGAGCTGAACATGAAAAAGGATATCAGGGCTGTCACAACCCCCGTCACTGCTCCCATCATGAAAGAACCACTGAATATTCCCAGGAAAACACCAACAGACTTGAAAAACGCTGCTGCATCAAAAGCATGGGTATTTTCACCTGTTGGCTGGTAGGCAACTATAGACCTGGAAAAAGAGTAACACAATGAGAAGTTAGAAGGGGCATTGGCAAAGTTTTATTCCATAACAGCAACACCTGAGCAACAGAGGGGACGATCCCATACCGAAGGCAAATTTGCCTTTCTGGTGTACGTATGCATGAGGGATCTTGTCAAATGTTTGCAACGTTTATCAATTCAGTTCAAGACAAGCCATTTAAATTTAAAATAACATTTCTCAGAAAAAAACATTTATTTTAGACAAATACCAAAAGCAATTAAGTAAATTCAGAGTAGAAATTCAGGTAATTACTTACGAAGATAATACAATGGCAACAGCGTCATTCAACACGCTTTCCCCAAACAGAAGGGCATAGAGATCGACATCAGCATGCAGCTCATTAAATATTGCTAGCACGGTAACTACAGAAAGAAGAGAGAAAAACCACAATGGCTGACTTCAGGAATGACTGTGTGAGCTGACAGAACAGACTTTCCAGTTTGCCTAAAGCAACAAAACCCAGGAAGTGAAGTACAGGATCAAAATTAAACTGGGAAACAGACTAGTCATGTTTATCTTATAGGTAAGTAATTCCACCATCAGTTTTAAGGCAGCTCCACTAGGAAGTGGCTGTGTTGTTCTCCCACCTGCACAGTGTTTATAGGAAAGCCCCCATGACCAAAGGGCTTGGGGCAGACAAAGCACTTATACCAAAGCCCTGATATTTTTTGTAGAACATGTTCCATATAAGATAATCAACAATACGTTGTGCAGCTCTTGCTATTTTTAAAGGCTGTATGGGTTGTTGACATAGCTTTATTATTTCAGCCATTGTAAAATGGTGCTAATAATCTTAACTGTTCCCCAAAGCAGAGACTATGCCACAGGAGTGTGCATTTGCGCAGAATTTGCAAAGGGCAAGACTGCTAAATATTTATAACCATCCTTTCAAGAAACTTCAGTCTGAGATGAAAGACCATGATCTTGAAGAAGTTCCCATACATGAGCTTCAAAAAAAAAAAAAAAAAAAAAAAAAAAAAAATCACACAGTGATTATTTGCATAAATTGTGTGCAACCACCAGCTGTTCAGAGCTCGGCTCAATCACAGGAGCTACTTCCCATTTTCACACAAATCACCACTGAGCACCTCAAATTAGCTGTTTTAAATGTCAAGCTTCATACTTCACCACTCCCTACCCTGGCCCCTGACACACACCAGCTCTCTAGACTGACCTGTCAAGCAGACACCCCTATGTGAGCCTGCTGGAATTTGAAGGATGACCAGATTATTTTGTCAAAAGCTCAAATTACTTTGCCAGGAGAGCATTCTTCTGCTTAAACTTGCAAAACATTAAGTTCATTTAAAGGAGGAAAAAAAAATAAAAAAATATTTCAACACCTGAAGATCCTAAAAGCCTCAAATATTACTCTTAAATTATCCAATGTCCCAAGCGATATAGCTAAAGAAGGAAGTCCTGCTATGCAGACAATATAGTAGTTTCATCTATTCTCAGTCTTAAACTTGATGCACACTAAACAGAAAAACTACTGGGGAAAAAAAATTAAAGTATTTGAACAAGAAAATTACATGTTTCCCCAAACAGACCATCACGTCATACCATACCGGCACCAAACTGACAGAGAACAGCTTTCACAACATGCAGAATTTGCATGCATTTCACAGAAGAGGATCAGAGATACTGGTGTAACATAACTGAAAGTAAAGTGCTGTTAATACCTCCGTGCTATGCAGCCAAAAATCCTAGCAATAGGATTATTTTAGAAGGTTATTAAAAAATGTTCAAGCAAGCTACCTGGATCAGTGGCAGATATTATCGCTCCAAAGAGGAGGCAGTCTGTATAATAGAATTTATCAGAGAGCTGACCCACCAACTTCATTAGTTTCACAACCCCGTACATGAGATTCCTGAAGAGAAAGAGGATAAAACAATCCAAGTCAAACAATATGGTGCATTTCAGACAGGCAAAGGAAAAGCAGAAGCAACAGTATTTCAGGTGGGCTTGGTTATGCTACAGCTCTGTGGGACACTGCCACAGTTTAACACTAAGATCCCAAAATTAATTTTCCCCTTTTCCCTATGAACTAAGTCAAGTGATATATGATCCAGAATACATCATTTAAAACCAGTAATAAAAGCACAAAAACTGTTTGCACAGCTAGTACACAGAATCTACAGGTTGTTTGATTTTTCCGCCAAAGGGAACGTTTTCCTGCTCAAAATTCCCCTCAATATTGCTTCTCTCAATGCAGTACATAGGCCAAAAGCTCTGAGCTAAGAATAGCCTTCAAAGCATTTCTCTAGTGAAATTCTTTGAGGGATAAACCAAGATCACCTATGCAAATCAGGATTTCTGTATTTCAGAATATCCATACACCAAACACAGTAATATTAGCAGCATAAGAGATTGTATGCAAGTAAACCAATAGGACTAGCTTATCTCAAACTAAACGTGAGTGTCCATATAACACACAAAATTATATATATACAAACATATGCAGAAAGAGAAAGAGAGCGTGTGCATATGTGTGGGCACTCAAAGGGACAGCGCAAAGTTTGATAGCTACAATTCTATTACAAGTAGTGTCCACAATTCAAGTTAAAGCCCATTCCAGTAAGAGTCTAACAAGGTTTTGCTTTGGATTGGACCATTACATCAAAAAACTCAACACCGCTCTTTACTGCTGTGTTCTTGTCAAGGGATTCAAACTTGACAATATCATTTCAATGGACAGCATTGTTTAGAAGTCGGATAAACCTTAGCAAAAGCCACATTGCATTTTGTCTGGACGATACACAAATAAAGTCCTCAAACAAACAAATCACAAAACTGAGGCAATCTGGAAGACTCAACATACACTTTATCAATTTAAACTTTAGTACAGAAAAGAACTGATATCAGAGTTCACTTACCCAATGATAAAACAAGAGACTGCTGTTCCTAAAAATGCGTAAGCCAAAATGGACCCCAAATTCCTGAAAAAGTGCCTCTGCGTAGGAAAAAGAGGTTTATATACTTATTTAAAACAAGTTATATCAGCTGTTCAAAAACATACAGTGCAATACTATACTTGCATTAATACACAGAAACATCCCTCCATTTCAGAGAAATGCTTCCATTACTCCAATGTAAATTCTGTCCAACTTCTATAAATCAAATAAACCACATTTGAACCACGTATTAAATCCTACATGCAGCTTATTGACAGGAAGCTTTCCACACAGATGTTTTCATGAGAGACCTAAGGAGTTAGCTGCAAAACTGAAAACCTGCACCAATTAACGGTATCTTCAAGCGAGAGCAGAATCTGGGCCCTTCTGCCATTCACATGCAGAATCCCCACCGGGATTCAGGTTTTGGTCCACTTCTCAGCGTAGTTTACTGTATCTCGGATATTTGAGAAGGACCAAAACAATTCATAGCAGGACATCTTCTACTTTAAATGAAACCGATGTTAACCTCTGGCAAAGTTCGAAGGAAAACAAATCAACAAGATTAAATAGAGCTTAATGTGTTTATAGTAAAAAGTAGATGTATTTTATCTTAAAACAATATAACCTAACCATCTATAGAGGAAATGAGATTTTTCTTACTGCCATTAAAAAATATATTTGAAATGGAGAGTGCACTCTTGAACAAATCAGCAGTCTCACATAAAAAAAAAAAAAAAAAAAAAAAAAAAAAAAAGGCTATTCTCCTCAGAAACAATTACACTTACTTTCTTCAGGCTATAACCAGCATGAAAAATAATAGGAGGCAGTAGAATGTTGAAAAAAACTTCTGGGTCAAATGTTACCTAAAAAATAAAATATGAAACTTCAATTAGACCCAAACAAATTTGGGAAAGCAGTACATACATGCAACAGAGCACGGGTTGGCCAGCAGCGATATAATACAGAAGGTGCTTTTGAATTAAGCATTGAAGTGCTGTTACTATCAGGAATACAGACACTTGATACTACCTGACATTCAAATGGGAGAGGAGGGAGGGAAGCACAGACAGTGGAGAAGCACTCATCCAGGCACAAGAAGTGGTCTGCCCTCACCTTTCGCAACATGTCATTTTGCTCCACGTTGTGGATCTTCCCAGGGCTTATTTCCCCTTTGAGCGTATACTCAAAGAACTTCCCGCTGACGTTGACCAGCAGGGTTGTAAATGGCCTGTCCTCCTGCGAGCAGCTGAACGGCTTGTCATGGCCGCTGGTAGAAGGAGTCCCGTATCTCAGGATCACCCCAACTATGAGTCCTGGAAGAAAGTTAAAAATCCATGAGGCTGATTTGCTACTCTCCTGTACCTCACTTTTCTAGTTTTAAACAACATTCAAGGTATAATGCACGAGCCTTACAAGCATACATGCATGATAGACATTTGCAGTGAAAACACTACCAACAAGGGATGCATCAAACACAATGACAAAAACATAATTTGTAACCTAATGGAAGGGTCATACCAGGAGGCTGGAGAAGCACAAGGTTTTAACTGAGCACTGTTCCTTTTACAGTGTACCAAAAAAAAAAAAAAAAAAAAAAAAAAAGAACAAGACTCCAGAGAATGTATAAGAACAGTCGAAGTGGTTTTACTCTGGTAAGTAAACAAATTGATAACCACTTAACTAAAGGCTCCCCTGTCGCCTTAGGATGATCTACAATTTAATCCTCGTTCCAGACAACTGCGAGATGAAGATGGATGTTTGATCTTTTTGCTGACAAGTCAGTAGTCAATGCTGGTTTTGCTCCCTGTGACCCTATGCATCCATAGATCTGTTTCACCAGATGGTAAATGCGGTTGACAGGTAATAACCAGAGAATAAACGAGGTATAACAAAGAGAAAAATCCTACCATAGACACACCACAAAAAAACCCAACCCAGACTCATCTTCATGGCATAGTGTAAAGAGTGACCAAACTGCACCCCAAAAAAGCCAACCAAAAGAACACACCTCATTCACTTCCAGTTCAGAATGGAAAAAGTTTTAATGCAAGAGAAGGTACGGCATATAGTAGCTGTGACATTAGTGGGCAGCTCAGCTTGTCTCCGGCCCTCTTTATGATCAAAAGAACATAGCAGCAATAAGATAATTAAAAAGTAACTGGAAGATTAATATGTATTTTATTTAGAAAAGTACATAGTCAACTAGAACAGACGGGAAGAAACGCCCCCAGCAAGATAAATCCACTTCCTGAAATTTCAAAAGCTGACAATTTAAATACAGAGGCTTATACAAGCATGCTTCTAACAACCCCGGAGCATTTTACAGCTGCACATGATGGATACGTCAGAAACGCAGCATTGCACAAAAGTGACGGCTTAGGGCCACTTGCACTACCAGTTATGGCTAGAGACATCTTCACCAACCCATGCAGGGAAGCAGCCAGAGCTTCCTGCTGCTCTCACACCTAGGCAGAGCTGGGCTCAACAGGATACATCGGGAAGACTGTCAGTGTTAAAAGCTGATCTAACCAGCATCAGCCAGAAATCCTGTAGTAAATCAGAAGCCAGAATGAAAATTGTACAGATGAGCTTATGCACAGCAGTGGCACAAAGCCAGATCTGCACTGCTAAGCTGAGAATAGAGAGGGGGACACCGATAGACGTAATAGCTTCTTAGGCTCGGAGACTGTCCTTTAGTGAAGTCATTGCAAAAGCAGATGGGCAACCCCTGTTGCTATTGTATTAGCAAGATGCGCTGAAGAGCAGGATGTGATCGCATCATACAACTGCATATAATCCACTCATCCGTTTTCCCCCCAGAATAGAATATATCGTTTATTTTAAAATAAGTTTTGAAGATACGCCAATTATATCCATAATTGATAGCCAGTGTTTGAAGTGAAACATCGTTTAACCCTCAGCGTCCCATGGCCCAGCTAACCCAGCTACAGGGAAATACCCTGTTTTCATACACCTTCTACCAACAAAATATGAAAGTGGATGACATTTGCACCGAGCACCATACCGATTAGGAACATCCGATCCCTGCTGCCAGGCTGCTGTCTCACAGCAGGATGCAGCTGGGACCAGGGTGGCTGGTGTCGAGGCAGGAGGCCAGCAGATGCAGCTGGTCAAGGCAGGGTGCAGTCGACCAGCTAAAGCTACATGGGGCTTAGTCATGAAAGGAAATAGGTGTGAAAACAGAAGGGGTGAAGGAACCATACAAATGCCACGGACAGCTTCATTAGCAAAACACACACTTCACTTCATTAGCAAAACACACGCTTCACTTCATTAGCAAAACACACACTCAGTATCCAAAAGATGAGTTAAGAGAGGGGAAAGTTCCCCAATCTTAAAGGTACGAGTATACTGCTATATTTATCATACAGTTCCAAAATAACGAGTTTTGAACGTTAAAGTGAAATGGGTCAGCTGGACACGTTTGACAGATGTGAGCTGCAGAAATCTTGAAGTCATTAATGCTTTTCCAAAAAAAAGAAAAAAAAATTTTAAGTCTTCATGAAAGCCATTTTCAGTTTTCCAATGAACATCAAGACTTTTATACACTGAAGAGTTAGAGCCACTAACCTGGCACTGTCTTTTACTGCAAGAATGTCACAAGAGAAACAAACTAGAAAAGGGCTACAAACACTTCCAAATCTGAGAATAGCCACAGTTCCAAAGTTTCAGTTTGTGGTAAGTGTTGCAGGGGCAAGGTTACATCACTGCTCAAAGGCTCTCAGGAAGGATAATCTCAAAAATTAGTACTTAATGCCCTGTATGGATGACTTGCATTATCACTTTTAATGAAGAAAGTATTTGCCAGTACCTTGCCTGTTACAATGTCGATCACACAGCTGGTACACAAAGAACACGTTATTGGAAATGAAGCGTTAAAAAGCTGGGAATATTTTTTCCCTTTTGAAACAAATCACTATTGATAACAAACATTAGACTTCAGACATAGTCAACACCAATCTAACAATACACCATTTAAAATGGCATATTTACTTTTGGTTTTGTTTGAGCACAGAAGTCACTGAAGCGAGAATATGAATTCAGAGAGGCATGCGTGAGTGCCTGTTCCTGGTCACAGCCGCGCTCTGTGTGGTTTCCAGTCCAACTCTCTGCTGAAGAAGTAGCCCTGAGGCTTCAGGGAGCCTCAGCAGGAACCGGAGGTATTCACACTCCACAACACACGGTTCAAGCAGCGAATTCAAACTGTGAATCAGTGGACTGGATCAATTGGTGAACTCAAATCTGATTAGATACCATTTCTTTCATACGCCTCTGGTAAAGAGACAGGCACTGAATACTGAGGGTCCTTCCCTACTCACTGCAGTTCGTATTAACCACGTTTCAGCCCGAAGGAGACTCAGCAGATGTGTTATTGCTGTTTGCAGCTCTCTACTGGGAAGACAGAGAAAAGAGGGACAGACTCTTCAGAAAAGCGCATGGTGATTAAGACTAAAGGCAACAAACCTGTTGCAATGCAGAGGAAAAAAAAGTAGGTAAGGTTTGTGTTCGGTTTTTAAACAATGAAGTGGCTAAGCACCAGAATAGACTGTCCACAAAGGCTGTATGATCTCCATCCTTGCATATTGGGGCTGCTGGTAGATGAGAAGCTCAACATGAGCCGGCAACGTGCACTTGCAGCCCAGAAAGCCAGCGGTATCCTGGGCTCCATCAAAAGAAGCGTGTCCAGCAGGTCGAGGGAGGCTAGTTCTGCCCCTCTACTCCACTCTGGTGAGACCCCACCTGGAGTTCTGCGTCCAGCTCTGGAGTCCTCAACACAAGAAGGACATAAGGACATGGGTCCAGCAGAGGGCCACAAAGGTGATCAGGGGGCTGGAGCACCTATGCTATGAGGACAGACTGAGAGAGCTGGGGTTGTTCAGCCTGGAGAAGAGAAGGCTCCAGGGAGACCTTATAGCGGCCTTCCAGTACCTGAAGGGGGCCTACAGGAGAGATGGGGAGGGAGTCTTCATCAGGGAGTGTAATGATAGGACAAGGGGTAATGGTTTCAAACTGGAAGAGGAGAGATTTAGATTAGATATTAGGAAGAAATTCTTTCCTGTGAGGGTGGTCAGACACTGGAACAGGTTGCCCAGAAAAGCTGTGGATGCCCCATCCCTGGAAGTGCTCAAGGCCAGGCTGGATGAGGCTTTGAGCAGCCTGGTCTAGTGGGAGGTGTCCCTGCCCATGGCAGGGGGTTGGAACTGGATGATCTTTAAGGTCCCTTCCAACCCAAACCATTCTATGATTCTATATAGCCAAAACTCACGTGAATATGGCGGGGAGAGATGCAATCTGTGGGGGCCAGCTGCGAGCAGAGGGCTGGGCAAGACTACCTCCAGAGGTCCTTTTCACCCTAGATTATTCTGTGATTCATACTCTTTCCCACAAACATTTGGACCCCTCAGACAGCTACTTTATGCTGAAAAGGTTTCTTTAAAAGCAACTTTGTTGATTCCTGGGTCAGCCTTGGGGACTTCTATTGTTTTGGAGTTGCTTTGGTGGGGGTTTTTTGGTGGTGTTTAAATGACAGACTGCACTGCTGACTCTAAATCAGAGAAGAAATGGCAATATACAAGTCTGATCATAAAACCCAAGGTGATCCAGCAGACCAGGAAGGGGACGATTTTACTTCCTCGATCCGCCCTGACTTGCCCCTTGCCCTGGGCCACAAGCTGCCCTCTGGAAAGCAGGCAGGAGGGAGTGACCAGAAGACATTCAACCACTGCTAATACCACAAGAAAAAAGTAGCAAATTCTGAAAGTGACACTATAGAAAACCATTTCTTAATTTGTCAAGCTGGGCAGCACTGTCAGCGGTAAGATCCAGTCTCACCTCAGCGCACAGCCTGTCTCCCATTACTGCAGCCCACAGAGGCAGAATAGTATATTTTGGGTACTTGGACACCAGCTTCCTTGTGGTGCAAGGTGATAGTGAGTGAAATACCTGTTTGCTTTTGAAAAAACACATCAAGAATACACAAAAAGGATTTCTTACATTTGAAAGTCTAGATTTTTCCTCCTTACTCCCAAACGGGACTTCTTACCAGCTTGAAGACAAAGAAACGAACATGAAGAAAAACTTGGCAAGAACGATGAAAAAAAGCCCTGTAAGTATTTCCAACGCAAAAGACTAATATTACACAGCATTTTTCCTAATACAGGGTCAACCTTTGAACCTCACAGTCCACACCTTCAAATTTGATAGTGATTTTTGAGGCAGTTTCAATAGTTCTTATGAAGTAATTCAAGCATTTTTTCTGATCCAGAAATGAGCTGGTAATGTCACACATTAAAAGAAAAATAAATCAGATCAAATGTTACATACCACCTCCAGCAACGCTAGCAAGCCACTCCGTACATCATTTGCTTGCCATTCACTGTGCTGTCCCACACAGAAGTGCAGGGAACGCTGCTATACAACCCCTTGAAGAAGGGTTAGGCAAGCAACTGCAGAGCTCCAGACCTCCGTTAGGGTCTCCAACTCAGCATCACTGATCTATTAGCTGCTTTCTTAATGGTGCAGTGCTGCCAGCATGGCATTCATCAGCTTGTCACCTCGCTGCAGAAGATGAAGGACTTGAAAAATGAGAAGCCTGTTTTGAAATTAATCCTCGTCTTTGGCAGGGCAGTTTATGTTCAGCAGTGTAAACATAAAATAAGTCCTCACCCCATTTCAGTTAAAAAAGAAAAAAAAAAAAAAAAAAAAAAAAAGTGTTTTTTCGACAGGGAATGGAGGCAGGTGATGCCATTTCTTGAAGTCTGAAGGAAATTTTGGGGATATCCAACACCGAAAATGGTGAATAACAGATTCAAGGTCATGCTTTGTCATTGCCTTAGGACTATTTTAGATAAGGAAGTTAAAAGACAGTAAACAATCTGGTAATTCTTCCTTGTAGGCAAACGTAGCAGTATGATATCAACGGCATCTTTGTAATAAGCATTTAATTCACTTTTTAAATAAGCCAAACTAAGCATGGTTTTGAAATTAAATAAACAGATTACTCAAAAATAAAGTTATTGGGACACTGTGCAGAATGAAATGTCAAGTTAACTTGCTGGCTCTGCGCTGCCAGATACGCGTGCACCATGCACACCCTCACCTTCTCAGGAGCCTTGGGTTCCAAAAAATCCACAACAGTCTCTGTGATGCTCAAAAATGCCTTCTGACTAACTGCTGCTCTGTTTTTTTCCTAAGAGAACTAATTCTTGTGCAGGTCGTGTCATGTTATACTCTACATGTATATACAATCTACATACTCATATGTATAGTGAAACAGTAAAAAAAATTATGAATTACAGAAGCAGGCAGATGTGCTTTATTCTGTAACAAATGTTCTTACTGACGGTGGGGTTAAAGAAGAGGTTTAAGGCAGAAAAAAAGTAATTTAAAAATCCAATTACTGAGAGATTTAAACAGAAGACTGCTTTGGAATTTCAATAGTTAATTTCTGAAGAATTATTAAGTTTTACATATAGCTTCACATTTGCACAGGAGAGTTACAACTCCAGTTTGTTCCAAATAAGATGGGAACCACAGAAACAGGATCATAAGAAGTGTGGCAAAATGAAAACCAGTAAGAGAAATTGCTCCCTGTATTCTCCCCTAGAATCTAAAAATCCAGAAACGAGAGAGTTAAAAAAAAGGAAACAAAACAAAACTAAAACCCCACATCATATATTGAACAGCCTGAACTGAAGGCTCAGCCCTGGAAGAAACTGTTGCCCTGCGGTAAGAGCATGTGGCCTCTGGTCCAAGCACAGGACTGTGAGTCAAGGCTCCAGACCCAATTCCCGACTTTAGCAATGACTCAGTGGAAGAGCTCAAAACAAGCCACAGAAGACAATTTAAAGAGACACTCTCAACTTGGAAATCAGACACTACAGTTATAAAAGGCACAGGTATTTGTCAGGAATTACAAAGAAGCTCAAAGTCCGCAACTAATCTCAACTCTCCTTGCTCACGTGTTTTCAAGTTCATTTACCGCATAACCATTGTTACATGCAACACAGATTTAACAGAGTATTTGCTGTTAAATATTTTATAAATAACATTTTAAAAGATTCTTTATACTTCCCAAAAATGTAAGTATCCCTCCTTAGCTATAACACCCAAAGCAGTGAAAGCCATACATATACTAATGCCACACACATTCCTAGAGGCATGAGCAGCAGTGGGCAAACACAAAACCACTACCAACCTCTGCCCCACTCTGGCTCCCTCTCCTTGCCCCATACAGAAGGGACTCCCTAACAGGGCACCAACTGCAACTGATCCCAGTCCACTACGGCAGGAGCAGAGGTGAAGCATTTCTTTCAAAACAGATTTCTAAGCCAGATGAAGAAAAAAACCCCAAACACTGAGATTCTTTCCCCCAGGAACATTGGTGACCACACTGACACACACTCAAGAACAAACGACAGGAGCAGCAGCAGCTCTATCATGTACATAACAGAAAACTTCCTATTTAATTGTACTGTTTCACTACTGCTGTTCTCTCCATTTGCATATGCATGCTAGAAACGCTTGGCAGATCTCAAACAGGAGGGTACAAGCTCCTCAGAGTCCAAAAAAATAACAACATCAAGCTTCTTGTTACAAAAAGCTTTGCAGTAACATCACCTGGCTCAGGCAGTAGCACTAAATGAAGCTTCCCAGTTTAAAAGAAAAAAGCCCAGACAATAATTATTCCCCCCCGCTCCCCTCAAAATGTGTGGTAAAGCTTCAGCAGAAGGAGTTATTAATCTGTCATTGCAAGGAGTCAGACTTCAATCTGCATCCCAATTGAAACTCATTAAGCAGCAGCAATCTCTTTGCTGACACTGTCATTTAATTTTGAAGGATGAAGGGGGAAGGGGCAAGAAATACATCCATCTCAGCACAGCTTTGGGTTCAAAGACCCCACAATAGCTACAAGGAGAGCTGTTAACTATAGATAAGCCTGTTCTCTTGCTATGAGGAGTTCTGCATCCCAGCCTCAGGCTTTCGCTCATTTGAGGGATATTTAAAGTGACGGATGTGTGTGGAGGCCTTGATCCTAAAAAACCTTTCTGGGAGCTTCCGATTAGGACAGGGACCCAAGCAAAGAGTTAGCAAGAAAAGAACAGGCAGAAGTTTGAGCAAGGGGAATGAACTAAAATCTGCATCAGAAAGGTACTTCTCTCTTCCCAAAGGTCTTTTAGCACCAATCCCTATCTATTTACTAACACCACAACCTCCTACCTGTACAGACAGGCAAAGGTTTCGAGTTGACTGAATTTTCAAGGAAATCTTTTTTCGCTGAAGCGAGGCCCATGCGCTGTAGCTGTGGGCAGAAGACCAACCAACGCTTGTAAACAAGATGGTTTGTGGCTTACAAGGAAATGCACCAAACCAAAAGACAGAAATAGCGGCAAGATAACAGCTCTGGCTTTCTGTGATCATTATGTCTGACCACAGAAGTCTTGTCTATTGCAACATCCAAAACACACACAGGCTCCATAGAACATCTATCCCATCTCACAGGGGCAACCTACTGCTTACAGATGTCTCCCAAAGTAGAGCTGAGAAGCCACGTTCCCTGTTTTGCCCTTCTGTGTGTCTGCTCTGAGCACGGGCACTTTGGTGGCCATGGCCTTGCCACAAAAACACCACAATTCTCAAGGCCTCTCTAGAGCTGCTCAGACCACTGACTCAACTACTTTGACATCCATCCCACTTCACATGCTAGGAACCAAAAAGAGCCAGGAAATACTCTTCTAGGACCTTATGGGCAGCTGAAGAGAGGATCAAAGAAACTGACAATTACTTGCTCAAGACTGCTTTTTCTGCTTTCATATATAGTGTAAAATTTAAGCAGTTTTTTTAGTACTAACTGCAGAAGCCAGGCAAATGGCTGCTGCCACAGCCTGGGGCACATGAGCAGTTTTATGACACTTATATCTTCCTGACTGATTCCCATGAACTAGAGAGGAAGAAGACAGACCGGACTTCATGCTGCAACAGGAAAAGCCAGCCAAAATCTCAGCCTCCTCACAAGCAGCACATTGTTCAGGTCCCACAGCTGCAATTCCCAACCTCCTATGCAGCCTGCTACTACCCTCCTCCTTCTTCCCTCTTAAAGTAGTACAAGCTTTACTCACCCTACAGTTCCCAGTCACCACCTTCTTGCTCTGCCCTCACTACAGACTAATGCCTCCTTGTCTGCTCCTGACAGATCTTGCGTGCTGCTCTAGCCTGGCGTTTTTGCCATCTCTTCCAGCCTCTTTAGCATCAGTAGTGCCAGCATGATGCCCAAGCAATCATAGCTGCTTCGGCTCTCCTCTGCATCCCACCGCAACTCTAACCCCAGCATGTCTCACTAGTGGCACAGACATGGTTGGGAACCTATGATTTCATGTCCCCTCCTAGTCCAAAGGTGCCAGCTGAGTGCTAGTAACATCAGATTTGTTAGAGATAAAGAGCAGCCAATCTCCGTGATGTGGAAAAGCCTGACCCACTGACACCACAGAGGTTTGATACAAGGCCCCTTGGCAGAACAGAAAAAGGTAAGGAGTGAAACATCCTTCCAAAGGCTGACCTCGCTGACACGAGCGGAACCACTGCACACCCCATGAGCTTGCTCTTATCCTAGCCATTTTAAGTGCATAAAACTATTTATTTATGCTATCTTTTGGCCATTCATTCCTCTCCCCTGCATACTCTTTCAAACGAATACAACCTCAAGAACAAACATAAGAAATTCTCAGCCTGAACCAGCAGGTTTTCCCACAACAACTCCCAGCCCCACACTAAAATCTTGGGTTTGGACATAAGCAAAATAATCGCTATAAAGCAATTCTTGCACCCAAGGTGGATGGGTACCCTTCCAGGAAGGCACCAAGTCAAAAGAAGGCTCTTTCTGTTTCACTCTCTTCACACTACTGCACTGTCAGGGCTGCTTCAGAGAAGCGTCACCAAAATACCCTACAAACTTCCTTAGTAGTTTCTCATGACATGATTTTTATCAATAACAAGGGGTTAACTATGTCTAACTATACAAGGGGTTAACTATGTCTAACTATACAAGGGGTTAACTATGTCTAACTATACAAGGGGTTAACTATGTCTAACTAATTCAGTTAGAAAATTGCTTAAGTCAACATGCTTTTAAAAGAAGTAACTGCACATGGTATGTATAAAAACCTGGGAACCTACACATTTGTCATCAGAAACTTGAACAACTCCCAGTTTCCATTAAACTAAGAGGACAGGGGACAGACTCACACCCACGTGTGAGGTAGCACAGAGAGTAAGCAGGCCATGAAACCAAGCACTGCTGCTCACCATGCACATCCTTTACCATTTTTGCATACATGAGTTTAAGTAATCAGCCACACTACTGCTCAGATGCAACCTTCATGGCCTTTTCATTTTACTTTTTCATTTAGATTTTTTCAAGTGCAATACAGCATCAGCTAATTATGGCTTCACTTCACTTTCACTTCTCCAAAGATACTCTTTACTTAGACAAAGAAAATGCCTAACAGAATAATACACATGCCAGTGACAACAACATGCAATATGATATACTGCATTTTGTCTAGCTTTCAACTGCCATCCTAAACCACAAAAGTACCTCATTTAATAGTGATGTGGCTGTAAGGGCTCTGGTATCAGATAAATAGTTTAAACTAACACAAAAACCCCAAAATGTTGGTTTGTGCAGTTAACAGGTTACACCACCCTGCACTTAACGGCTGAGACAATCTACATCTGTCAACATCACTCATCCTCAGAGAACACGCAGGTCTTTACAACAAGCTTTATATTTTTAAAAGTTACACTAGTACGCTTACAAGCTAAGAAGAGAAACTAGTCAGAGCCTAGGCTTGCCTGTTCCTCCCGTTACTGCTGCAAACTGGAAGATAAATAACTTTTTCTTTAAACCCATTGCTTGAAGCTTCCAGCCCAACAGAGCATTTTCAGCCAAACATGGTATTTCCCATATGCCAGAAGCTATGTCTTAGTGTGTCTCAAACTATTAAGAGTTGAGTTCATTTACACCCCATAGGCAGACACTGGATCTCCTTTGTGCGATTCATGTTAATAAAAGCTACAGAAGTACTAAAAATGAAGTTAGTTTTTTGCAGACACTGAAAGTCCCTGGTGCACTTGAAGAGAGTTATGATTTAATGATTTGCCTTTTAAAAGCCATTAGCAGTTTGCAAGAGCTCACGCACATTTATTTTTCAGGTTGTTCCTCAAGAAAGGAGACCAAACCAACCAGAGAACAGTAATTAACGGCAAACAAAACAAATTACAGTGTTGAAGTATAAGCACTGACTTAAGTCTGACAAACGAATCTAATACTAAAGTTCAAGTTCAAAATCTAAAGACACATTAGGAGACAAGTGGGATGTTCTTGCAATGCATTTGCAACTGCCATACATAACTACAGAGAAAAAGAAAATTGAAATTTGTCTCAAGCCTCCAGGGGAAAAAGAGAAAGAAAAAAAAAAAGCCTTTTCCTTTAGATGTGAGCTCAAAGTTACTTGCTGAAACCACTTTTGAAACCTAAAAAAAGCCACCTCTGTGGGTCTAAAAACTGAACAGTTTTTTGGAGGACTTCTAGCAAACTCCCAAAGCACATAACTTAGAGCAGTGCTTTTCAATTTCAGCTATGCAGCTTATTACACAAAAATAATTCAAAGTGTTATGTTTATCGTGGATTTCCTTGGCAAAATATGCCTATGTAATGACAAGTAACTTTTGTAATTTCTGCGTGACTTTCTACTGGCTAAGGGTTTGCAGAAAGGAGGAAGTCAGATTCTTTGCTTAGGCTGCCCCAAAAGCAGAAAAGCCAGCTGTTTCAATAGCAGCCTCCAACTCAAGCTAGAAAATTTGGGATATAAGGTGCAGAGAATGAAAACTTTCCACTACAATAAATAAGTCCAAATGGTGGGAACCTGCAGACAGTTAGCAATCCTGAAAATTGACTCCTGTGTATCTAAAGACAAAACCAGAGCTCAAATCAGAAGTTCAGAAATGAAAGAACCTTTATATTCGCAGACGCTGCCTAAACCAGTTTACTCAGACTGGATTCCCCGAGGTTCCCCATGGCTTTTGGCAGGGGACAAAAAAACCCCAGTTTGTCTTCATGGAGCAGCCCCATCTGCTCTTTTCTAGCACATCAGCAGACCTTTATCCACAGCTTTGTTGCCATTTCACTGACAGGTGCAGGTTGCACCTCTCATGCATTTCCTGCACATTCAACGACCAGCTCCCTCTGGAAAAGTCTAGGTCCCAGCGAGCCACTCTACATCAGGCAGACAACCAGAACATGCAGGCTGTAGCGCTGCCTGGACAAGCAGCCTCTATCAAGTCACTTACTTCTTAATACTCACCCTCCCGAAAAGGCAACCTGAGACTTTCAGTAGTTCCCACCGATCAGGAGCAAAACCAAGGTCCCGCTGTGCTATATATAAAGTATTCTTTCTGCAAACTGCTTAAAAGTTTAATACAACAGGAGCCATAAAATTGATGAATATTGCTTTACCCTCCAGACATGGTGTTGCAAGCATACCTCTGAATTCAAAGAGCCTGGCGCGAACCCCAGCAAAGGCACAAGGCGGTTTTTAAAAGACCTGTTCTCACTCCAGAGATCGCACAGTATCAGGTTTATTAAATATTAAGGCCAAACAAATTGCAGAGATGTCAACAAGATTCAAGACTTTGCAATCCAACACTGACAGACTGAATGGTCTCTGTGGTATCCTCACCTAATGTTGCTGCAGATTTAGCAAGAGGCGTGCTTACATGAAAGTAACTTGATTTTTTGCAGACAAGGAGCAGAAAATATTTTTGTCAGAACAACACTTCACAGTTCCAGTTTCTGAGGAAGTGTCTCATAAAAGCAAGGCAAATTCTGTCAAATGAAATACGTACAAGTTATTTTGCTGGGCTTAAATCCTATCCTTACTAATGCCTGTGCTTTAAAATACATTTGCTATAAGAGATTAACTAAAGACCTCCATGAAAGTTTTTTAAAAGGGGATTCAAAAAGGAAAGTCAAGAGTTCTGAAAAGGAAAGTTACAATAGTGAGAAAAGACTCTGTATTGCAGCTGTTAAGACAATCACCTACTACACTAGAAAGAAAAGTCCAAATTAGCTTATGAGTACCTCCAAAGAGGCATCCATCACAGTTCTGCCATTGGTTATGAAAGATTAACAATAGTTCTGGGTATCTACCTAGGCTTCCACATTTACCTTGATCAAAACTACAGCACGAACTCATGGGACACCAGAAAACCCACAGATGCTGGAGCAGGGAAGACATTGTGTAAGGTCACCACATAGCTCAGAGAGGGAGGAAGAAGGCTGATAACAGGCTGTAGAAGCGAAGACAAAAATGCTCACCAAGAGCAAAGTACAAAGAAGCTGTAACCAAAACCACACGGAGCTGCATCCCCTGATTTGTGTCTTCCCTCCATTACTGCTACCGTTACTTTCTCTTAACTCCAATAGCATGTTTTTTGTGCAGAACACAATTTTCTAAAGCAAACTGACTTCTCCCACTCTACATATGCTGCACAATAAACTTCATTTCAGTTTGTTTTAAAAAAATTGCTCTCTGTTCTCAGCAATCAGCAGGCAGAACATGAGAACATTGCACAGGGTTAGACAGCTCAAGCATGAAATCCAGCCTCATTCCAACACACGTCGTGGATTTACTCTAAGATTGGACTTGTTACAACTCACAGGAGGCTGCTGCACGCTAGGACCACGTCGGTTTGTTAAAATTTGGAAATTATATCAGCAAGGTGGGTCTCTTCCAAGAGTGACAAAGCCTTAATGCGAAGCCATGCTGTCTGCAGGGCCGGATTCCAGGCTTGAGCCTATAAGAGCTTCTGGGTGGCGCAAACAACCACAAGCCATTTTTCACAAGGGGTCATGACTTGGCATTATTGAACAAGTATTTAGAGGTCTGGTCTGCAAGAGCAGTGCGCTTTCCAAGCTTCACTGATATGTAAGAGCATATCTGGGAGCATAAAGAGAAGAAAAATTCCACATAAAGAGAAGAAAAATCCCAACTACAGGCATCAAAAAGGGACAACTGAAAGAGATTCAGTGAATGCTTTTGATCTTGTCCTTGCCACAACTCTTTACCTGCAAGATGGAGTAACAGCACTCTCCTGCAAACACATCACGGGATTTAGCAGTTGTGTGAACCCCCAGAGAGTAACAATCATATTCCAAAAGAACAGGAGAAGGAAAGAAGAAAACTTCCTTCTGTTACATGATAACAGCTCCATATACCACATACAAGCTCTCTTCTAGGAGCTAAGAGGAATCGACACTGTGAATAAAATAGACCTTTCAAATCAACAGTACAAGGTCATTTGCTGTTTTGGACACCCTCTGCCTCCAACAATATCTAGGAATTGACCTTCATCGCTGCTAGAAACACAGTACCCTTGAGCGCAGGGTAAAGCACAAGTTGGGCTATGCAGCTAAAGCTGAAGCATGGGTCAGGTACACTGACACACAGATGATGATGCATTTTCTTAGAGCGGATACAAGCTGAGCACAGGTTGGTCTAGTACACTTTCAGAGTGTGACAGTCATTGCTTTTGCAGTTTCCGAAAGACCTGGTGAAATATCCTAGGAGTCCACATGACCATGGGATATAGTAATATTGGACATTGTTATTTGATTTTCTGTGCCAGAAGTAGCGTGGAAGCTGGTTCATACAAGTGTACTATACAGGCCGGTTCCTTCAGCACAACCCATCAAAATTATCAAATAGGAACATGAAAAAAAAAACCAACAAATATGTGTGTGTGTGTGTGTGTGTATATCCACACACACGTTTTATCTGTGACATGACTATAGAAATGTAAATCCAGCCTGACAGATAACAGCTGGGCAACTGATGCCTACAGAAGTGCAAATATTCAGTTAGCAACTTCTATCAGCAATAATCACAGATGTCTTGATGTCAGGGAACGCAGTCACACCAATTCCTGTCGAGCCAGGAACATGCATATCTTAGCGGAGATCTGCAAAAAAGCACATTGCTCTGTTCAAGACTGGTACAAGCAAAGATCCTAAAGACAGCAACTACATTTACTACCACCCACCACAACAAGGACAAAGTCGTATCGGAATGCACACAACTCTTGGTCATGGTACTATTTATATTTGCGATCACAGGGAACATTTCAGACTCCAGAATCAACTCCGATCTTCAGCCAGTACAGCAAGGTCTTCCTTCTTCAGTGATCCTGGCATAACACAATGCAGCATTCCACTTGGAATTGCAAGTACCATTTTGATAAGACTTGTCTGATAAGACAAGCGCAGCTACAGCTAGCGATGGAAAGTAGAATTAAAATCTAAAGTTACAAGCTTTCAGTGAGAAATAAACAAATCAATCATGCTTAAGACAAGAGATACACTAGTACATCACATGCTGTCTTAGAATACACTCTCTCCGAGTACTCTCCTGTGCTTTTAATAAAACGAGTACATTACCCAAAGCTAACATTTTTTGCCAGCCCAAATACTTCACAATATACCGAGAACTGAACAAATGCCTGGGACAATCCGTCCATTCATGACCACTGGAGTTCATCATTCCTACTTATTCTTCATCCTTTGCAGATGCAGTAAGCCTTATGAATGCAGGCTTTCTTTAGATTGCAAAGAACGGCAATAGGGCCATAACGAAAATCCATCCAAAGAAAATCCAAGCTTTCAGAGCATGCACTGAAGATTTGCAGATCTGTACATCACTCAGCTAGAAAATGTACACATTCTTCAAAACAAAACAGGAAAATGGTGGAAATTGAGTCAAAAAGGGTTTATGAAGCACTACATCATTCAGATGCTGCATTTCAAAAGCTGCAAAGTGCTTCTGTATAAGCAAAGTTGTTTCACAGCATCCTCCCTCCCAAATACACAAAAAGACTACCTTTCCCCACTCCTTTGTGTAGGGATCAATAGGTCACATAAAGCAGGAATGACAAAAATAAAATGAGGTTATGAATATGCCGAAACACTGTTACAGGCACTGTGGAGCATTCTGCTGCTTTTGTACAAAGAGTATGTTCGTGTCAGCTCCTGACAATGATACGTTCTGAAGCTGTAGCAATTAAAGTAGTTCTTGAGAAAAGAAAAATTACTGCTGCGATGCCTATTCATGCCAAGGACCTCAAGAGAATTACTGCTTCAGTGAGCCTTCCCTCAGTAGCAGACAGACCAGCTGCACAGTGCCTTTGCTATAACGCAATGTGAATAAAAAAATTGCCTCTCAAATCTAAAAATAGATTACACAATAGATAATGCAACCCAGTAAACACACATTCATTGCATTTTTTTGCAAAGCTTTTAACAAGCTATATCAATTTAAGCAAGAGGATTTGTTATGAAATATGAGCAGGTTAATCAACAATAAATGGAAGATCAAATTGGATAACTGTTCCTTACAGTAAAGTGTTATCCAGCTATCAGACCCACAGGTGCACAGGATCGGTTTTAGGATCGGAGCTAATTATCATAAGGAAGCAACCAGGATACTTAGCCTATCATTTTATTCTTGCAAAAATAACTGTAATATTTCAGAAGGAGCAGCAGAACTTTGCAGGTGAGTACAGCATTATCATTATTACCATAACATTTCAGGTTATGAGATCCAGATGGGTGCAGGAGAAACTGTCGCCTTCTGGATTGTTATAACAGCAAAACATAGACAAAAGGTGTGCCCAGTTACTCATGCTCAATGCTGACAGACTGAATTGCCAGATCATTGGGAAAACACTCAGGCTGCAGTCAGGCAAGTTTTAGACCACAAACATAACAATAAAAAACAATCTGGCAGATAATATCATTAAGTGTACAACATCTACTTATTCAGAAACCAGCATACTGGTTTCTGAACCAGTAAATCGCTACTAAAAGATCTGCTTCAAACACTGGGTTCAGCTTTGGTTACCCTCTGAGCAAAATACCATCTTTTCCAGCAATTTAAGTGGTAGATTTATCATTGATTTATCATTGTCAACTGAAAGTTAACAAGTTACGCCACAATTCTCCTGTCACAACAGTAACTAAGAATCTTGCACTGAATCACACAGAAATAAAGGACTGAGCAGATCTCACGAGATGAGCAATGCACACAGTGCCCAATAGCAAGATACTCATGGCAAACACCAAAAAAACCCACAAAGAGCCCAGGAACTCGCCCTGTTAACTATTTTACCAATACTCAGAGACCCGTTAAAAAAAAAAAAAAAAAGGGGGGGGGGCAAACAAAACCAGCTCTCCTTATAACTGTTGGCTGGAAACAAAAGGCACAAGAAATCACTCACATGCCCTCATGCCAGGTTAAGACTCAGCAATGGGGAAGGGGCACTCTAGCACCTGCGTGTTCTCTAACACTTGTGCTTCTCCCATAAGGAACATGGCAGCTGCCAGCTTCGCAAAGCTGCTATAAAGCAAAAATCATGGGCACGTTACAGGAACAATTAAGCTATGCAAAGTCAGATCATGTTTAATCAGGGCACTGTATGATCATTGCAGAGAGTGAAGGGTTCTGCTTTTCCCTGAACAGAAGAGACGACACTGGTGGAAATCGCTGAGTAAGGACAGAATCACAACTCACGATCAGAGTTCAGCAGCCAGTTTCCCGAGCAGCCTTGAGCAAACTTTGCAAGCTTCAGAGCCAGTACTATTTTCCATCTTTAAGAGGCAAAAATAACTAAGGCTTTACAATCCTTGGATACTAATATGGTAATTCATGGAGCTGTAGATAAATACACACACCTTTTTTTTTCCATCCCACATAAACAGGTAGTGAGAAGAACTGGGTCCTAATTTTAGGCTGATGAGCAGCAGTGGCCCAACTGTTCCCCTGCTCCCTGCTATCACACCATCCCTTCAGGTGTACTAAGTAAGCAGGAGTACGAATGTAGCAGCATAAACAGGTGACTAAAAGCATTTTTACAGGCTGAGCAATATGTGGTCCAGAGATGGTGCAACCGACATTGACTTCTGATAAGGTATGCCACATAGGTCAACAGCCTAACCCCGGCCACAATCAGAAGCCCCTTCTCCAATTAAGTTCCTGAGAGAAAGTGTTCTTTTTCAAGATTTCCTATTTATCATCTCAAAGACTTGAGATTACTGGGCTGTGACTCACAGACAACGTAGAAAGGTGTGCCAAATAGCACAGGAATATAGCAATGAAAAGCCTAAACTAGTAATCAGAATATTTTTCTTCCTTGCAGAAAAGCTTCTAGTTTTTCAGGCACTGTTTTGTCATCCCTAAAATAAATAAATAAATTCATATTCTCCCAGATATGAATACTTCTGTCTTCCCATAGGCAGTCTCTCAGCCCATTTCAATAAGCCTGACTGAATTCACTGCCTTCTCCTTGGCTAAATCTCTCTCCACAGATACAATTCAGCCAAGCATTTCTCCTTGGGGTACCTGTTGCCCCAGCAATTTGTTCTGCAACTTGTTCTGGACAGGGTAGGTGACTTCTTCAGTACTGGCTGATCCGCTGCTCACTGAAGCTTACAACAAAATTGCTTGATCTTAGCACATCAAACTATTAAATCATAATAGTCACAGTTCAAGTTACAGCACAAAAGTGAGCTTTTTTCCAGACATTTTAAAAATAGGATATCGTTTTCAATTTCATTTTCCTTAACTTTGAAGCCCAGCATTATGGAATGGACCTCTGGCTAACAGGACTCAGTAAGGTCTTCCCAATACTTTTTAAGAGCCCTGGAACACCCTCCTGGTCACACCAGACCACCACCTCTGAACCACGTAAAACCCCTGCCTGCTCAGGAGCTTCCCATAAATCCATACTCATCAACAAGCTCCTGTTTCAAGTTTCTCCACCAGTAAGGCAAATACAACATACCAGGTAAATCACTACAGTAAGAATTGTAAAATTTAGGAGTATACCTAATGACGACTTAAGATGCATCAGATTGTCATTGATCATATATTTCAATATATGATTCATAGACCTTTTATGTTCTCCATACAATATACACTCAGTTTCTGTTTCAGGACAATAGAAAGAAGGCACCTAAGTTTCTTTAGTTGACAGGTTTTTCTAGTGTCTTTAGAAAAAAAAAATGCCATCTCCACGTGTAAAATCATATATTTTCTATACTAAATTAAATGCAAAGAAATACTGTTTCCAATCGAGTGAAGCACCAGAAGAGTGTCGCGACGTTCAGATAGAGGGTATTACACAAGAACAGGCTATTCTGGAAAGCGAGCAATTCAACTCTGAAGCATGCATGTTGTGTGTGGGTGCGCACACGTGGGTCAGAAATGTGACCAGTTCAAGGATCTGAGTGTCTGGAAAACACCATGCAGATATTGCACCATTTGGATTCTGGCACTCTGCCATCATTGCAAAAGCTGCCAACTTTTGTTCTTAAGCATTGCCCTTTTCTGCAATTAAGTGTTCTGAAAAATCTCAGAAGATTAGATCCACTAAAAGACTATTTTTTTTAATATTTTTTTTAACGCATTCATTATAATCTAGTGTTACAAATTGAGTTAGTTTCCTCACTCACCATTCCAAGAAAATTCTGTAACATAACCCTTCTAGTAAATAGTCATCAGCAGTCCAAATTTTCTTCTTATAGCTGAGCAATCTGTATTTTGCCTTTGAGTCAAAGTTTAAGCCTTCTTTGGAGGTCCAAGTACTGAAAAGTAAGTCTTGCTTTTGACACAGCCTATTAGTGGGTTAATTAATGTTACTTTAATTCTTGTTATACTTAAACATTCCTATAGACAGTGGCATCTTTACCTTTCACTTCACCGATTCATATAGCATTAATTAAAAAAAAAAAAATCTAAAGCAACTTCTGCAGAACCAGGAGGACAGCTGAGAACTCCACGACAAAGCAAGAGAGGGTTGAGGAAAAAAGTTACTTATAACACAAACACCAAGAGTTTAATCTGAACACAATTCTTCTCCATGCCTTGAGAAGCAAAACATCGAAGGAGTCAATGTTGAAATGAAGGGCTGGACTGTAGCTGTGCAGAAATAAGAGCTAATATCTTACACGTATGTTATCTAGAAAGAATATGCATAACTTAAACAGCTCACAGGTGAAGACAAGGTACAGATCATTACAGCAGTGCTCAGGGAACCAGCCCAAGCAATGGAAAAGACTGTGGTAGCAGGAGGAAATAAAAAAAAAACAAGTTATTTCAGCCATTCTGAGCTTGAGCCAATTCCTATGTGTTCCCAAGAGGCAAGGAAGTAAGCAAAGATTTTTGGTTTAGACTGAAAAAAAAAAGGGAGGTCTGATATATGGAGAGGAACCCAGCTTGTCAGCATCAAGATAATCTATTGGATGCACCTTGGGGGAGAAGTGGAGAAGTGACAAGAAAAGATTCTTAGGCAATTCCCACAAAAAAGTGGGCAAGCAGAATAAGTATAATCCTTATTTCAGGAGAGCTAAAAGACAAGACCAGAAAAGAGGGTCTTATCTGGAGGGCAAGATTTATGTGTATCTGTGTCAGCACCTCACGTATGAAAAAAGAAAAGGGAAAGGAGGCTTACAAAATCCATTTAAAAAAAAAAAAAATCAATCCAAAATCTATCATTATCCAAATATTTTTTTGGGAGTCCCTAGTTTCTCTTGGAGCTGTGGCAGAGATAGTACCTAATGTAGATGTCTTGGTTCCGGTGGGGATAGGCTTAATTCTCCCCAGGACACAGGTATTCCATGCCATGTGAGCCATGCCCATCCTGAGCTGCCGGGGGAGGGGGCAGGAAGTCTCCGCTTGGATCAGGCTGGGGCTTCCCGGGTCCGGTCGGTGAGCAGCAGCAAGCAGCGGTTCCATAATCGTGTTCGTATATTCCTCTGTCCATGTTATTGTTGTTGTTTGCTTGTTCCCTTTGCTGTTCTGTTAAACTGCCTTTGTCTCAACCCAAGAGTTTTGCCTTTTTCTTCCGATTCTTCCCGTATTGGGAAGGCCCGAGCGAGCGGCACGTGGTTCTTTGTTGCCATCTGAGACTAAACCACGACAGCAGAAAAACAGTTTGTGGTCTGGTAACAGAGAAGAAAAGACAACCTATGACTTTGGCCAGCGAGCACAGCAAATCAACTGCCTCAGAGGCAATTTTTGGTTTTGCTTGTCCATTTTTGTTTTTAAGAACGTAACTATAAGTTTAAGCAGTACCTAAAAGATTGAGGCCCTGATGGGGGGGGCCTTAGGTTCAACAGGCTAAGAAGAAAGAGTTCTTAAACACCAAGTAGTTGGTAGATTGTGCTTATACCTTCTGCCCTGACCTTCCAGTCTTTAGGACAGGGGCTCTGTCATACATACACACAAACATTCTCCTATCCCTAATTAAGGGTGACAAAACACTTACGTATCTGACATCATAAGCACCTGATGCAATGAGAAGATTAGGTATTTGTGGCTGAAGTACACACAAGAAGGAATATAACTATCCTATGTTTTACATTGTGGAAGAGATCCCAAAACCATTAGGGTAAAAAACCGAAAGTGTTGAAACAAACTCAAGCATTTGCCAATAAGAGCAATAAACTCTTTTTATAGTTCCCTGAGGCTAATATATGGGGAAGGAGGACATAATCAAGTACTAGGTAGCACTAAAATATCTATGTTGACATTTCTTTGTTTCATGCAGGCACACGTAAAAACTGAGTAAGCTGCAGTTACATTTAGTTACTGCAGCTTAACAAGCAAGTTACCAGTAGGAAATCGCTCACTTCATCAGCACTGCATGACTGAAGAGCTAAAGATTAATTTTATGTCCATGAATCTCTGAAAAAAAGTTATTAGGAGGATTTTTTGGAAGATCAAGAAATCTGTGTGTGTTCTAAGGAGGGTCTTTGTCTCAGAGAAGGAGATTTGGGAGCAGGAAACTCCCTGAGAGCTTGGCAAGTCAGAACTTCAGAGAAAAACTAAACCTGATACAGAAGCACAATCTTTCCATTCAAGCTTCTGAAGTCTGAAGAATGTGTCTGGGGCTGAGCAGATAAACACATTGCTCTAACACACGTGACGATGGTTGGAAAAGGGTTAAAAGTTTCTAGAGATAAAAATCGCCTTCATAAATAAAATATTTGCCAAGCTAGATATACTGCCATGCAGAGATGAAAATCAAGAACGGTTAGGCTGAAATGTTGTACTGGCACTCAGTTGCCCATATGAAAGTCTATTCCAGAGGTAAGGCTACTTTACTCACACCATCATGTCTTCAAAATACCTCCCTCCGAGAACTATTCACTGTAAACAGTGTCTGGTGGGAATATGCTCCCTGCAAGACGCTAGTGTTGCAGATTGGTGTGACAAAACTGTACCTTTTATGCTATGCAGCAGTCACAACTGCCGAAGTCTAAAGCTTCAAAATAAGCTAAACAAGCAGAAGTACCTGCTTCACTTCTGTGAGCCAGGAAAGGATGCTACAGCCAACCTTGTCAGACATGTCTGTGGAAGGTCACATACAGTCACCATCCTCTGCTCTTAATATACAACGTTACATTATATTCAACTGGAACATCAAAGATAACCCAGGAGGAACGATCAGGTGAAGAATAAGCCTTTACATGAGGTTTATTTTTCTCCTCCATGCCTATTCCTGTATTTTCCAGCCATTGCAGGACTGCAGTGTAGCCAGTGATGCCAACTCCATGCACTGCTTCACATCTCCTGTGAATGCCCCTTCCATCTCCGGTGGCATATCCCTCCTGACTAGCCAAGGAGATCCCTACACCTGCCAGTTCAAACTTCTCTATTGAGTCCAACTTCTAAAGGCTCCTTAGAAAGAGTCAATTACATAGCAAAGCTAAAAGCCAGCTGGAATAAGTTGGTATTTCAGGCCAAGAATAACAAGTTTAAATACGGTATCTACCAGCAAACACAAATAAAGCATGAATTGTATTCTCTCTCTCTCTCAACCACTTTAGGTTATCAACTTCATTGCCCATACACAGACAAGTAAATACAGTATCAATTAGGTAGAACCTAGCTAGGTCTTTGATGATTGCCGTTATATGAAAAAGGCAACCCAGATCGCTTTCAACATGCCCAGATAAGGCCTCTACTTCTCCAAATGTAATTTTTTTTTTTTTTTAAATACTTCACAGAGTATAAAAGTAGAGTTTGTAATTCACCTACAAAAACAACCGGATGCTAAGACTGCAAATAATTGTGCTGGGTATACAAGAAACGTAAATACATAATCTCCGGCCTCAGCAGAGTTTCAGATGGAGCAAGGGTCCAACTCCATAGCAGGTGACTTGTATGTTCAGCAAAGACTGTAAAGCAAGTTCTCTGGCTGCAGGAGAGAGTGGATTCTTGGGTTCAATGCTAACAATTTGCTCACTAAGAAGGCAATTTAAGGAAGAACAGTCAAGCTGTCTCACAGATAAGGAAACTATTCCCAGGAGAAAGGCCATTACACAATCAGCAAGCACAATGAAGATTGACATGAAGGAAAGAGCAAGTAGGAAGGATCATGCAGCAGTAAAACAACAGCAGAGAGGTATGTGACACTTCAAATGCAAGTCCCATTTCACTACTGAAGGACTTGACATCATCAAGTGCTAAGAAGTGTGTGTGTGGGGGGGAATAATTTCTCAGAATTAGTGTGGAAACAGATACTATCCAGTCTAATGGATTCAAAGAGTACAAATCAAAAGCTAGTCATATCCTTGTGGGACACTTGATATTTTTAAACTATCATCAGTTATAACATCTTTTATTAGTATCTCATACTCAAAGCAATGGCAAAGGTTAAAGCAGTTTTCATATTTAATCCAATTCTTGAATTAATGGGGTAGCATCCAAGCCTCAGAAGCAATGACTACAGTCCCAGTGTGTTGGCATCGAGCATGGCCACAGTGTGCCCTGCTGCAGAGCCGACGCAGGGAAGAACCTCACGTGTAGGTGACACCAAGCCACATGAACAGCTTTCTCTTCACCTACTGATGGTAAGAGTCACAAGTGCATCCACACACTGCCAGCATGTCGAAGACTGTCATCTTAAGCACAGACAAGTTAATTGCATTTTAGAATACATTTATACCATGCTCCTTTGTTTCCGCCCTTTTCTTTACTAATAATAGTCCCCCAACTTCATAACAAAAGAGCAGAAAAAGTCAAAGAGCAGCCATGTAAAAAAAAAAAAAAAAAAGATCTCCTCAGTACTAATTATTTTTTTTAAGCATAAGTGAGAAGTGAAGACAACTTTGGAAAGGCACGGCATTGAGAATAAGCATACCACTTTATTTAAACAGTTCCACAAAGCCAGCACACCAAGGCGTCCATCAGACCCACAGCTCTGCTGTTCAAACTGCTCCCTCCAAGGGCCTAAAAAAAGGAAGAACCAGGAATACATTCATTACAGGCACTTAAAGTTTGCACCAGGTATTTCAGTGGTCCCCGGCTGCTTTTAAAACCTATTTCAGCAGGGTGGGGGTAGTTTGAAAACCCTGCAAGCAGAGAAAACGGCAGCTATGGAGAAGTAGCCCAGACTAGAGCAGATCTGCAAAGCCCTGCCAGCACAGCTTTACAAGCAGAACACTCCAGATGTGGCAGAGCTACCCCATTGCTGGGCCATCCAGGGCAGATGTAGAAAAGCCCACAACCACCTTCTGCCAGCAGTGTTGCACCTACAAGAGCTTTGCCAGGACAAACCTGCTGGGTAGGGATGTGATTTTTTTCTGTGCTTGGCTCACACACACAGCTTTATCAGGAAAAATGCAGAGCTTAAACCCAGCCTTTGAAACCGAACATGAAATGCTAAAGCCAAGAAGAAAGCACAGAAACCCTATGCCTCCCCTGGCTAAGAGCACAATTCATCTCCTCTGCCCTAATTGAGGGGGAGCCTTCAACTATTTCTCCTGATAAAAAACAAAACAAAACAAAAAAAACCACACCAAACCAAACTCAGCTTCTTCCACCATAGCTTTCAAGGGCCTTTAGGCCCTTCTAAAGCAAAGTGAATTGTCAGATTTCAGGGCATGAAAAAAAAGAAAAAACCACCCAGCAGTTTTATACCATTTCTCTTTTCTCCCTTCACACTCAGTTAATTGCAGGCTGAAGTGCTTTTTAATAGGAGGGGGAAAAAAAGCAGCGCGTTTGAGCTAAATTACCCATCTTTGGTAGATACAGAAAATATCTGATCTGCTGAGAACAACTGTGTATTTTTCACAACACTAGTAAAAACCCCTTCAAGATAAATACCCTTGTAAAAAAATAATTGCTTGTATCACATCCTTTCAATACAGACACCACTTAGACTAAAGCAGGGGGAGAAAGGCTATATTGAGCATTAAATGGGGATAAAGCACTAATCCTGAGTCACAAATAAGGACTCTGCTGGGGTGGGGGGGGCAGGGAGAGAAAAGAGTCTACAAGCCGGCATTTCTGCCTGTCAGAGTGGAAACAGCAGCCTTGAGTTAAATACTGAGGCTGACTCCTGAACACACAAGGACAGTTCAGCAGCTCAGTGCCAGACTCACAGCAGCCAGCACGTGATCAAGGAAAAAGCATCCATGTACCCAGCACCTGTTAAAGGTCTAGATAGGAACTGCAAAATATTTTTACTTCTGGCCCCTAACAGGCCAAGATAACTAGTTCTGGACTACAGGACATGTCCTACAACACACCATAGCTCTGAAGCTTATCTCCCCCACCCCCCCCCCCTTTTTTTTTTTTTAAATGATGGCTGACCTGTGGTTCCTGCTTCAGATTCCTGGTTTATGGATCAGTAGATGGATACTGCCACCTCTACCTAATGGAGAGAATGGTTGTTCAGATAGCAGGGGATGGGGGTGGAAATATCTCCCTACAAGAAGTAAGGGAAAGGTTTCACTCAACTCTTTAAGATGTTGTCTTGATTGAACTACTCTACAGGGTAGGTTGGTAAAGCAGGGTCGGGGGGGAATGACAACTTGCAGAAGGAAGGATAAGGAAAAAGGGCTACTATGCACCCACAAACTGAGGTTCATGGGGACAGAGGACACAAGGGGGAGCATAGCTAGCTGAATAACATCACTTTTCTGTCACAGGGAATTGAGCTTTCCCATCACTGCTTCCAGAGCTATCTATGTGTGCTGTGGGAAACCATCCCAGCTCAGAGGCAAGGCCAGTTCACTGAGAATGGAGAGTTTGGGCCCCAGTGACCCAGAGGCAAGGCTTATGCCTGTTTCCAGTTGTGCTGGGAGCACACACGGCAGAAGTCTTTAGAGTTTTAGTAGGCCCAGGACACGCAGTAGTTTAGAAATGCGTTTCACAGGTTGCACTCCTAGCCCTAAATGCTGCCCAGGGCTGGTTGTACAGATGAACCAGAGGCACTTCTGAAAGCACTCTGCTGTGTGGCTTGGGGCATGTGCTGTGCGGCTTGGAGTGAAGGAGACTTCAGTGTTAAGATGCTATGGTATTTCTATAGCACAGAAAGCGAGAAAGACACACGGCAAGAGAAGGAACAGCTACACTCACTTCAGTACAGACATTTTTTTTTTTTTAATTAAATATCAGAAAGAACCTTGTCTGAATTGTCAGTTTTGTTTTGCATAAGGCATAAGTCAATACAATATCATGAAACCCAGAGATAAGATTACGTGCCAGTTGCCACATAAATTTTTGTTAACATAGCTAAGGAAACGCTCCCTATTATTACCCTTCTATGATCATCCATAAAACAAAGGCCTAAACAAAGGGAAAGAAGACAACTGAAAACTGAGACCTGATCTTCCCCATCCGCCTTCTCCCTAAAACATTACTGAGCAGAGCAGCACTGAGATGGGGACACCAGCCAGCACCTCAGAAGCAGCTTTGGGCATCCTGTAGGATTTGACAGCTTTTATACACTCCCTCATTGTCCCTCTTTCAGCCTTCTCACCTGCACCAAGAGCAGAAGCTACTGAGTAGCTGCAGATACTCTGCATCTACAGAGGAGCTCAGTCCTTGTGTTGTTTTAGGGCGATTCCCTGGAGGACCTGTTTAGAGTTGCATTTCTATTGCAAGGCAGCAAAGAAAAATCAGAAATGGTTGCAAAAGACAACAACAAAAAAAAAACGTGAAGTGGACTAAGCCTACAGGGCCCAGGCAAGAGCAACAGGAATATATACTGTGCTGCAGAACCACCTCACTGACAGCAAGTTTGTGCACCAGGCATCATGTTACCTGCCTTCAGTTCAGCACATTCCTACCAACGCAACCAGTCATTGAGCAGGCACACAGGAGCAGAAGGCAGGCACACGTGTGAGCTCCACAACACAGCGGCACTGGCATCTGTTTAACTTTCTAATTTAGATGAGAATTACAGCAAATGCAAAGGAACACCTTCCCCTTCAGCCTCCAGCTGCTTCTTACAACCGTGTGGTGTTGTTGGGCAGAACTGGCTTTAACAGCCAGTTATGTCACCAAAGGCTTCCTCACACAGAGGAAATCCAGGGTTGGCATTTCTCTCCTTGGCTCACACCCCTGATCAGAAGGCTATTCTGGTGCCGATTTGATGGAACATCTCATGAAGCTGAGGCTAACAAAGATAAAAATGAACTAATTTATCTTAATTGCTATTAAAACTGCTGACCTTTCTCAAAAAAAAAAAAACAACCAAAAAAAGCAAACCACAAAAAAAACCACAACCCGCCCCCCCCCAAAAAAAAACCCCAACCCAACCAAAAAACCCTAAAAAAAAAAAAAACTGCTCTGAGGAGTACAGCTGAATTGTACTCCAAAGACACTTCAGAAACATTAGCAACTTATGAGCTACCCAACTACCCCACCTGAAGAACAAATCAGAAATACAGGTAGGTTAATAAAAGAGATATGGCATTTCTTCCAAAATCTCTCACAAGATAAAATGATAATTTCCATCCACTTGCAGGCCACACTGCAAGCTTACAGACAAGATTTGCAATACAATTAAAGTGTCCCGAGCAGCCACTTTGAAAGTCTGTAACCAAGTGATTTAAAAGAATACCCAGGAAGAATAAGCAGGTTGCCAGAGAAATGATAATGTTCTCAAAACTGGGTGCTCAGAGTTATGCTTCTAAATCTAGAAGCATAAATCAGAAGGCTTATGTGAAAGTGGCTTATTAAATAGCAACACTGCTATTATTTTGATGGCCACGGAGGCGTGTTAGGTCATTTCCAGCGCGTGTAGAGGCTAGAATTGTAACAGCAAGAGAGCACTGCAGCTAGATGAGCTAAAAATAGGCCTTTTCTGTACCTACTCTGTGGATACAGAAACTTAGTCTGATACAGAGTATTTCAGAAGAAATCTGATATTTTCATCCTGAACATTTACGTCTTCTCTCTTTTCTGATCCACAAAAGGTAACAGCAGTTTTATACGCCTCTTCATATATCGTTTTCCTTTCTCTGTACCCAAGCCCAGTTTTACTTTTACCTTTACCTGCAGTGCTAGCACATGTGGCCTCCGGGCAGATCCAGAACCACCCCACAGTCAAGAAGGTACCTCGTAGGACTGACATCTGTGCTGATGTGTGGGTTGCCAGTTACCCAAATTATCACTTATGAAAAGGGACAAACTAATTGCCTAGTGGGAGTGAGGCCACTGGATCTCCTGGGACACACCTACATATCCAGATAGCTGCTTCCTAAAGAGCTGGGGAACCATCATCACTTCCCATCCTTAAGCTCTTCCCTGAGTTCTCAAGGTGCACGGTCCATGCCCTGTGGCTCCCTATCACATGGGGATACTCCTCATCAGAGCGTGAAGAACCTGCCAAACACAGAGCTGAACCTCTTCAGGAAAAGCACAGCTCAGAACACTTTACCCTGGGACTCGGGCCAGCACAAAGAAAAGCAAGTGTCACTATCACGAATCGGCATACATGTGTCAGCAGTCTCAATTCCTTAATTGCTCTGTTGTGGGTTGTTGGTTTGGTGAAGGGTTTTTTGTTGTTTTCCGTTTTTCAACTGCTCCATAGTGATTTGCATTAGTGATACTGTTGCTGGAGCAGCTGTCCCAACAAGTTTTTAACTTTCTAATTTTTAACTTTTTAATTTGTCCCAACAAGTATTTAACTTCCACAAAGCAACACCCTTGTTAAAGTTTCAAGACCAGAACTCAATTGTATTTAGCACTTCATAAGCCAAATGCATTTTGTGGAATGACCTGCAGATAATACAGTGTGATAACATGCTAAATAATCAATTCAAATCAGCACTGCCCCTGCAGCTTTAGGTGCAGAGTAGTTTAAGGTGTTCAAAAAATTTGGGTCCCTTCCTCTTTCGTGTACACCATTGTCAGATCTAGCATGTGCAGCTGAGGTCTGTGACTTCCATATGGCTTTGTTAAAACCAGGGTTTTAAGTTGCACATCATCAAAAAAAGGCAGCACCGCAAGTCATTAAACACTCATGCAAACTCCATGTTATTTCACACTTTAACAGACATTTCCAGAGAAAGATATTTAACACATCAGAATAATACAGGCAGACAAGCAGCCCCTGCCTGTTGAAGGGACAGTGACAACACAGGAAATAAGAAACATGGAAAGACTACATAATCATTTTAACGACTTTTTAATCTTCAAATCAAAGCAGCTAGCACAATCAAGTTATATAAAACACAGAAAATCTGGACGCAGCGGCAGCCTTTGTTCTGTTGAGGTCTGGACAATTAGACCACCACCCTGAAACTGTCAGGCATGACCAGATGCCTTTCAGTCAACGAGCGGCAGAAAACGTGTAACTCAAAGTCTGGAAGAAACACAGACTTCGGCAGCACCAGCAGTACTTGGGCCACCGGACTTTTTAGCTGGGTAAAACACATGCTGTCCGGAACAGAAACGTGATCAAATCAACAGCAGAGACATCGCAAAAGTAGAACAGGATGTGCTCATATATAGATTTTCAGAAAAGATAACTGAGAGTTGTTGCTTAAAGCTCTGGCTGGAGGCAGCTTCTCTGCTCACTGTTTCAAGCCAGTGTTGTGCCACCTGATTCCTACCACACTCAAGGAAAGAGGTCTCATTGCACATTAATGCAAATTAACATGGCTAGATAAGAAAAAAAAAAAAAAAAAACAACCCGAAATCCATCTCCATCACCTCTTGTTAAAGAGCAAAAGAAGCAAGTAACCACCAAGACCTGCAGTCCTAACTAGCTCAGGTCAAATATGTATTTGATCCAATACAATCATCCAAAGATTTATCACTTTGAAACCAACAGTTTTGGGGTTTTTGAAACCAACAGAGTTTAGGTGCAATAAGACAGTTTTTCCTAGGTCATTGTCTCCACAATAAAAATTAATCAGCTCTGAAGTGCTAGCTTACTTCTCCTGTAAACGAAAGCCACGTTCTCAGGTACCATTGAAAATTGCTATGATAGAAACACTTTGATTTTTCTGTTAGAAAAGTTGAACATCAATGGTACAAGTGCTGTAGACTTTACCATAAAACCATGTGAAAGTTACCTAGTGCACAGAGTTTGGAGCCTAAACCAATAATACCATATGAAATACACCCCTATGAGAGCATCTAGATACCCAGAACTGTTTCATGCTAGAAACTTGTGTTTTTAGGACTCTTTAGTTGAAATATTGCCTTATTATTTTGTGTTTAAGTCAGACTGATCAAACACGTTTTAAATACATACATAGTTTAAATAAAAGAAAACGTGCATTTCTCAGATACAAAGTTATCAGCAAAATAGAAACCTATCTCTCTGTTTAACCGCTATCCTTTAAGTGTCAAAGAATGAAGAGGAGAAACTGCTATTTGAAGAATAAAGCCTGGTTATCAGAAGTATAACAGTTACTCCGACGCTTGCTATGTTGTTTTCTTTGCTCTAAAGGGAGTCTGCAAAGTGCTTAAGTGAAGACAGGCCTCAGCAGAGCTTTAGTGGCACTTTTCCTCAGACGTTTGCCATGACATGGCAAGGGTCAGTTTGTTTGGGAGGGAGAACAGCATGTATTTTGATATTCTAAAGGGGCTCATTTAGAAGGTGAGTGTATTGAGGAAGGATCTACGAAAACAAAGTGATTTAAGCAAGGGCACACCAAGAACATGCAACAGTTTGAGCCAATCACTCTTTCAGCAGTGCTGTCTGTGGTGCAGAAAGTGCTATATCGTAGTGCCTTTCCTAATACATAATTTCAGCACTTGTACGTCACATTGGGAATCTAGCATCCATTTAATGGATCAAGAACTGGATGTTAGAGTAAACTGAGTTTAATGAGAGGCATAAGTTCTCCAGTTGAGCAATTTCTTATTTCCCACACAGCCCATCAAAATGCGTACCCAATGCCCATGATGCCCTGGCACTTGTATTGCATACATTAACACTCCCACATACACAAGATTTCCACTATAAACCAAACCCCCTAAATCACCAAAATGGTCATAAAACATAAATTAATTTTCTGAAGGTGAGAACACCGTGGTAATATCTAAACAACATCTTCAACACAACCTTACGCTGTCTCTTCCAATCAGCACATACACAGTTAATCTACCATCTCCAGAGCACTATTAGGTGCTAAGCCTTACCATACTTACTTATATGCCTGATTGTTAATTTCTCAGTTTTCAGCAACAAGCATGCACAGCAATGCAGCAAATAGATCAGTGACTAAGAGCAAATTGGGATGGTTTAAGAGAAGCATCAGTAGAGGAAAATTCCACTGCTTTGCAAGCAATCACGTAGCTCTCAAGAGCAGTTGTACTCATAGAGGAGGAAACGATTCACTTTCCCCCTCCCCTTGAATGCCAAATTTCTCATCTGTGGTTCCCTTCAATATGCTTATCCCAACCAACACCGTGTAGGTGTTTCACACTGTTCAGTGGGAACTGATGCAGCTCACGAAGGAGAAGTGCCACCGCCACTACGGCAGTGGCCAATCACCAGCAGACTAATCATTTTTTAAACGGATGGCTGCTCCTCATTGCAACTGTTTATGCTCTGTGCAGCAAAACGCCCACAAAATACAATTGTGTGAGTTTGCAGAGGAGTGGGCATTTAGGTGAGGTGGGTTCAGGCTCACCTGTGGACCTTTGCGCCAGCCATGAAGAGCACTGGCACACAGCCCGGCTCCTCTGAGCCATCCTCCCCATGAAGGCAGGGGAGAACATCCGCTTCTGCCGAGGGATTTATTCTCCCTTTACTCACCTCCACCGGGAGAAAAGGGGTCTGGAGAGGAAAAACTCAACTCAGAGCAGCCTTTATTCCACCAGACGGGCTTTGGAGGAGCTGCGGGCGCTGCCTGGGGTGGCTGGTGCCACTGCAGTCAGCGGGCAACCAGCAAACTCAAGCCACCCGTGACAACATGCCCATGCTCAGTGAGCAAACCCCACGGCAGCGGCGAAGTTGAAACACGCTCCTTTCCACGCAGCGCCCGCCACAGCGGGCTGTGGGCATTTGGGTAACGCTTCCCAAAAATGAGTACTGCCATGAAGTGCAAGGCCGAATGGCTGTAAGCCCCCCAACCCCCCGCCACGCTCCCTGTCAAGCCGTCTCTCTGCAGCAGGGAGGGTCCCTAACCCGCTGTGCCCCGCCACCACGGCCACCCCATCGCCCGCGGACAGCGGCGGGGCGCACCTTGGCGCAGCGGGACACCGCTCTGCAGCCGCACTGGAGGCGGCGGGCCGTGTGTCCTCCCCCCGCCTTCTCCCTCCGGCCCCCGAGGAAAGGCGCCATGAGGGGAAACCGGAGCACCGCGGCGGACGGGCTCCCACTCCCCGCGGGGTGCGGCCTACCCCTGCGCCGCCGCCCGCCCGCCCGCCGTCAGGGGGGTGCACGGCCGCAGCGCCGCCACCCGCACCTCGCCTCAGGCAGCGGGGGCGCGGCCGAGCACCGGGCCCCCCCCCCGCGCCGCCGCCGGGCCGCCCCACAGGGCACCACCTGCCGGGGGTGACACTGGCCCTCAGAGAGCCGGGTGAGGGGGGCGCGGCACCGGGACTCACCGTAGATCATGGCCAGGCCGGTCTCATGGAGGAAGCGGACGCGGCGGTGCTTGAAGAGCCAGATGGTGAGGATGGTGAGGGTGAGGAGCAGGATGAAGGTGAGGAGGCTCACGCTGTCCTGCCGGTGGCTCTCCTCCGCCTCCTTCTCGGTGGCGAGCTCCTCCATGGCGCTGCTGCTGCTGCCGCTGCGCTCCGCCGCCCACAGCCCGCCGGCTGCCAGCAGGAGAAGCGGCAGCAGGGGCCGAGCCATGGCTGCGGCCGGGCGGGCTACCGCAGCTCCCCGTCCGAACACCCGCTGCAGCGGCCGCCCGCGGACACTGCCCACCGCCCGGCCGGCGGGGAGGGAAGGAGGAGCGGAGGGAGGGAACGGCGCAAGAATCCGCCCGCCTCCCCCGGCCCCTTAAAGGCGCAGCCCCAGAGGTGGCGGCCTCGTCCAGAGAGCGCAGGCTCGTCCGCCGTGAGGATGCGGTGTCCGCCTGGGCCCGGCGGAGGTGAAGCGGCGGGAGAAAGCCGAGACAACCCGCCCCGGCCGGCTGAGGGGTCGGCTGTGCTTCGGGAGACCCAGGTGCCGCCGAGGAGGCATGGGCAGCGCTGCGGTCCCAGTGCCGGTCTCAGTCCCCTCGGGTCGCCGAGCAAGGCGATGAGCGGCTGTTACACGGGTGCGGGATGGAAAATTCATCACCCCGGAGCCCGCTCTGCCCTTGCCCGGGACCGAGAGGGGCCGAGCGGCGCTGATGGTCGCCCTGAGCGCTGGAAGGGAATAAACGCAGGCGCTGGTCGCTCTGGGTCTCGATGAAATTGCAAAAGTTCTCCCAAAAGAGGGAGGATATACTCCCTCGAGTGTTTTCCCACGTGTTTTTTTTTTTCTTTTTCTTCCTTTCTTTTTTTTTTTTTTTTTAATTCAGATACAGGAAAGCTTACTAAACGCGAATTGCTAACTTGAGGTTTTCCATCCAAATACATCCTCCTGGAGGTTTGCTTCGAGGAAGCAAGACAATTGTAGGAAATTAATAGAGCAAGTCAGTATTTTTCATTTGAATTTTCTTGCTGACAAAAACAAATTTAAAAGGAGCGTCTGCCTGCTGTTTTAAAATCGTCCCGAGGTGGGGGAAGGCAAAGAAAAGTCACTTTTTGCAAACAAGCCAAAATCATCTCTTTCTTCTTTAGCTTTTTTCTTTAATGGATCACAAACTTTACTTTTTTTTTTTAAGAAAATAAAAAACAGGGAATTCCGAGTAATGAAAATGTTTGGTTGTAAAGAAATACAAAACACTGTAAAACTCGGGGTTTTGGTTGTTTGTGGGGGTTCTTTTGTTTGTTTGTTTTTATCAGCTTCAGCAGGAGCGTGCTTTGCATTTGGCTACCACAGGAATTCCCTCCCGGTTTCCACTGGTAGTGTGAACAGTGCTGGCATTTCTATTCCTGTGCCATTTTTCCCAGAATTGTTATTTTCAGTCACAACTTCTAACATGTCTTTTAGCCATTATTTTGCATACAAAGAAAGCAGGATATCTTTGGCCACGTGCTTAATTGGTTATACAGCAGATGCTATCTCCTTTAGTGCTGTTCTTTTCTTAACATTGCTGCTTGGCCATTTCTGAGGGTATTTATTGGGGTGCTCTAGTTACAAGAGTCTCTCTTCCAAACTTTCTCTCCTCCTGCTAGCGGATCTGGAATTATCTCGTCACACATACTTTTGTTTAGGAGACTCCTTTTTAGATACATTTCCAAGATGACAGCTATGTAAATCCACATTTTTATTTATATGTGGTCCTTTTAAACATGGTATTCATGCAAACTCCTCAACAGCCTTCAAAATCCAGTATAATTATGTGTAATTACCTTTAAATATTTGATTGTGTGGGGGTGAAAGTTTATGTTGGTAGCACCATCATTTGTAAACCTCTTAGAGATGAAAAGCATTAATTTGCCCTGAAGAGCTAGCTCTTAAACCTATGTGAAGCATTAAAAATTACTGCCCCAAGATTGCCTTATGTTAAATCTCACATTCAAAATTAACATTTCTGGTATAATGAGAGCATTCTACTGCTAAATCTTTATTGTGTATCTTTAGGATATATAACCTACATACAATACAATGTGTATCTTGAGGATATAACAACCTACAGGCCTCACAGAAGACTACAGGTATGCAATATAGTGCTAAGTATGCGTAATGCTGATAAAGTTGTAAAATATAAAGCTGAATGGCAATAACAGACTCTTTTCCGTTTTTTGGGGTCTTTTTTTAGTGTGTGCTGCATAGTGCTGGGTAAAGTCTGTCATTAAGTGTATGGTGGCTCTTTTTAAGAAGACAATTTCCACGTATATTGCAATTTCATCTGCCTCTCAGCTGAGCTGCAGTCAGGATTTTAAGTTACTTTCTGCAAAGTCTTCCACCAGTAACCTGTGTTTCATTCTTCAACGTTTGCACAGTTCACTATGCACTGTGCCTCTTGCTCTCCAGGCAACAATGAGAAATATCCAGGCAATTATTTTAATAGTTAAATGTAATAGCCCAGTTTTACCTTTTTTTCCTTTTCTTTCTTTTTTTTTCAGCTGAACTATGTCGTTTGTGGTGAAAGACATTCATCCATAGTTTGGCATATCAGTGCTACCATCAGCATGAGCTTTAAACCTTCACATTCACGTTTACAGACGTTTTCATGGCTGCCTTGCCCCTGTAGCCTCTGCACAGGTACTGTGTTATCCTAGGAATGCCTGCTCTGAAATCAATACATCCATAGGTACTGTCCCAAAATATTTTTACTGAATTAAAAAAAAAATTAGATTCACCACTGTTGTGCACAAAATCAGGCATAACTCATCCTTACTCTGGACTATGTGGATGTAACTAAATCCCATACACAAACTAGTGATGGGAGTATGATTGTTTCTGGCTGTTTAGGGTGCCAAAGTTCAACAGTGAGGTAATTAAGCTCTCTTCAACTCAGCGTTCTGTCCAATATGTTGTTGCCATGGAATTTGATATGCACAGTATATTTGGTTCATGCAGGCCAAAGTTTGCTGTCTCTATGCTTATGGATTGGTATAATGGTGCATGAATAGTTTAACTGATTTAAACAGGATCATCTGGAGCGTGTAACATGAAAAAAAGAAAAGTTATCAAGTCGAGCTTGTCTATACATCACTGTAAACCAGGCTGCATCCTTGTAGGACGTGTTTTCACACAGCTCAATTCCTTACAGCGGTGTAGCTAGCAGATTGCTGTGGTGCTTTCAGTCCCTTAGGAACACCAGTAATTTCTCCTCAAGGGGTAGCTCCGTCACTGTAGTAACCCTGTGGTTACAGTTTGTGCTCTGAACTTTTTCTGGCAGGCCTCCACCTGCCTTCCCAAGCTGTTCTGCCCTAAACCTCCTTTGTGTTCTCCACAGGTGGGACCTGGATGTTACATCTGTCCGGTGGCCACCATGTATGTTGCAGAAGTCAGCCTGCCTGCTTAGCAAAACTATCATTTTCTTCTATTCCTGCTTTCTTCCCATTTATTATTTTTTATCTGGTCCCAGGCAGAGGTCTTTGATCTGCTTGCTGTTTGAGAGGCCACGCTTGAGGTAGAAACAATGGTGTACGCTTAGGGGGGAGGAAGGCAGTGGCCAAGTGGGATCACAACAGAGGTATCAAAGGCTTAAACCTAAAGCTATGAGATGGCCCTGAAATTGAGCAAAGTACAAACTCTAGCCATTCAACAGAGTTCAGCCATACCTGGAGGGATGCAGAAGGATTTTGGTATTAAATACTAATAAATGTGTGCATTTGCACGTAATTGATGATTGACTATCGGGATTGATTCACATGAGTCTGACCAAAACACCGTAGAGACAGATATGGGTCAGCCCCCCTGTTCCTTTCCATTTCCCCTACCAGTCTTTTCTTATTAAAAATTTCATCCTGCCAGAAGCACCATCAAATAGCCCATTCACCATTTTTATAATTTCCTTTGTTATGAAAGTCATTGTTATCACATGAACCAATATGCACTTCAGGTTTATTCTTATTCCCAGAGTTGAATAACGTCACGTAAGGCAAACGCGAGGTCCTATTTTCAAGCCCTGCTCTCTCTCTGAGCTATTAGTGGTAACATCGTCCACTCCTTGTCAGTAACACTGAAGAGCTCGCACTCCATCGAGACCTTTTCTGTATTGCACCAGTCTGTTGAGGCTGGCCCTTTGTGCTGACGAAAGCAGCAGTTTTGAGACTTTCACTGATCTAACACGCCGTTGTAGGACTGGTCCTGATCGAGAAAGGCCTCACAGTCACTTGCACTTATCGCAAACTGGAAAATCAAACAAATCCTTATCTTAATATGTGGCATGTTTATGCAACTTCCCTTGCACGCTCAAATTTTCTAGCACGTTAATCCAGAATGCAAGTTGATTAGCAGGCAGGTCAGCCATGCAGAGCAGCTAGCATGTCAGCCACTCTCCTCACCGCCTCCCTTTCTTTCTCCTTTCTTCCACTTTAAGCCAAAACCTCCCACTGTGCTTTAAAATGGCAACCTGTTTTGTACCTACAGCCAACTTCTGGTGATAGTGGGGTCACCTTATGGGCTACCCTCTCGTGTCCATGTAAGATATCCACGCACTCCAGGATCCCATAAAACATGCCCTATTGCAGACACGAGTTTAAAGACAACTAAGTGTTCTGCAATTAACTTCTGAAGAATGTGGCATGTTTTCACTGAAAAACAAATTTGTGTGAATCTCCAGTTTGTTGGAAGTGCTAACAATTGTGACACATTTCTCTGTTAGTACCAGTTCTGCAGAGGTGTCGTATATCTGAGAAAATGTCAGAACTGTCATTTTCCATCAGCGCAAATGCAGAAATCAACATTAGCCTTTCCAGTAGACAAAAGTCTAGCTAGAGTAAAAGCTGTTCTGTGCTATTTGCAAGGTGCAAAAGTCACTCGCTGTGCAGCCACATCTCACAGCTTTTATGTCATGGTAAACCTTCAAAGTGTCTGAGAGGGGCATGACTAGAAATTTTATCTACAGAAGGGTGTTCTGCCGTCTCCCTCATACCCAAACAGATTGCTTTTCCCTTCTAGCTGATACCAGGAAATGTCATTTACTAGGGACATAGCAGGTTTTCTCTTATTCCTCGGAAGACAGCAGTTCATTACCCTTTGCAGGTGCAAATCATGGTTATGACTTTCAATGTTACAATTGCTCGACGAAGCAGCTAAGTGATCACTGTTCTTACCACTCATCACTCCTCACCACATTCCCCATAAATATTTAAACATGTGAATATCCTAGTGCTGTGGCTTAACTTCTGCTGGAAGGGTCTGAAAAAGTTCTGGAGAAGAGCAAGTGAGCCTCAGTTGAGGCAAATGAATTATAATTTGACCTCTTGCACAAAATTAATCTTGTCTAGCCCTGTGAGGAGTTATGTGAACATCATTTGAAACTGCAAGCATGCACATGGGTGCTCTGCTACTGTCAGTCAGCCACAGTGCCCGCGGAAGGTTGCCACAGTGTTGTGGAACTCAAATTTGTTATAAAATATTCCTATTCTATATTTGTACAATTATCTTTAAAGCTGTCCTGGAAAAACTTGCTGTTCTGTTCTTGATAAACAGTTAAAATTAGTTTTGATTAAAACAGTTTGATAAAACAACCTTGATTAGGCTCAGTACGCTATGCCTGTAGGCATTGCACAGGCTAGAAAGCGAGTCTTTGTAAGTAAAGTTATGCTACGTATCTTGGCGTCTTCTTGGCAGCCTAGAGGCATGGCTAGACATATGAAATAAAAAGGTTAGATCTATCTTGAGAAGTTATGTCTGAAGGTACTTATTTTTGCTCTTGTTTTGGAAAAAAAGATCAGGAAACTCATAGTTTCTTCTACAGGAAGAAACATCCATGGAGAAGTGGGCTTGAGTGATAAATGGCTCCCATCATGCTGGACCCTGCTCTCTGCAGTTTTAGAAGCAGCCTAGTAGTTTGATAAGAAGGTATAACTTACCTGCCATACTTCCATAGGCTCTTTGTCTGGTGAAAGGGCTGAATTATTAACAGTATACTAAGACAGTCAATTTGTACAATCTAAGCAATCTCCTACACAGATAGTAGATAACTTACTAAGAGAGTGACAGAATGTCAGTTAACTGGCCAGTAATCACAGGATGGATGGGGTCAGAAGGCACCTCTGGAGGTCATCTGGTCCAACTCCTCTGACCAAGCAGGACCACCTAGAACCAGTTGCCCGGGACCATGTCTGCATGGCTTTTAAACATCTCCAAGGATGGAAGACTCCACCACCTTTCTGGGCAGCTCGTGCCAGTGCTCGGTCATACTCACAGTGAAAAAGTGTTTCCTGACGTTCAGAGGGAACGTCCTGTGTTTCCGTTTGTGCCTGTTGCCTCAGGTCCTGCCACTGGGCACCACTGAAAAGAGCCTGGCTCCATCCTCTTTAGACCCTCCCTTCAGTTATTTATATACATTGATGAGATTATCAATGCATGATAAAATGAGATTAGATTATCAAAGATGAGATTATGAATGTAATATCTAGTTTAGTAACAGTACTTATGTCCAGTTTTCCAGACTGGCAGAAGTTGAAGAGAATGGTGCTTCAAAAGGATGAGAATAATTTAATTGTAATTTTTTTTTTTTTTTTACCATGGAAACTAAACAACTGATTGACTACTACTGATCTCATTTCACAAGGTCTGGTAAATTGTGTAGGAAATTTGGAGACGTGTTTTTCAAAAGGCTACGCAGGCAGCCAGTTCCCCACAGCTTGGGAGAACCCTGAGTCAGGGAGGCAGAAGGGGCTGCCCAGCTGGAAGATGAGGATCAGGCATGAGTGCAGCGTAGGGCCAGGTGATGCCAGTACTGGGAGCTCATTGTTCTCTTCCAAGAATATGCGAACTCAGGCTGGTGAGGGCAGTGCCATTGGGCAAGCTCCTGATGGACCCTGGCTAATACCTGTGGCAAGCTCTAAGGGAAAACACACTGGCTCCAACAGTTGAGCCCTCTCACAACAGATCTGCGTCTACTAGAAAAATTGTGAAAGTGGGGCTGGGCCAAGTTGGGGCAGAATGTGAAGTCTGACAGCTCTCTAAAAGCACACCTGTTCAAGGTGGAGCTGGATGTGGACAACACAGTTAGGGCTGCTTGTTATTTGGTTGACTGCTAGGCTGCTGGACAAAGGCAAAGAGGAGAAAGACACCAAAAGGCTTGAAATCAAAAGACAAAGAGCAGCTGTCAGCTGCTTCAAGATGCAATCAATATTATCTCAAGCTGTGCGCCCAAGATAGGAAACATCTGAGGCAGATACGTTAGTGGAATGAGCATCGCAATCGTCAGGTCAGACACAAACCACCATTTGTGCTATTGTAATAAAGGATTTGACGTTATACGGCACTGCCTTTCACCGTTTATTCCTTATTTTAGTGGATACGATATTTCATTCTTAAAAAAGGCTTTTTGTGCTAATATTATTTGCATATTCCCAATTCCTCAGCCTTCCCCACTTGTGTGCTATTCAAGATAAATTCCCGGTTTGGTCAATAGAATAGATGGGGTGATTTATTGTGGCGTGGTTATTACATGCAAACAAAGCAGGGACATCTAGAGACCAAAGCAGTGTCTGCAAATACAGTCGGTACAAATACATTTACTAGATGTGGAGTATTAGAGCGGTTTTCAAAAGCAGCTTAGATAATAAATACGTTGCATGACCTCTAGTGGTGTTAAGCCCAAGGCACTGATGAAGTCACTCAGAGCAGCCTGATATGGTTGGGGAAAAGCCAAGATTACAGAGGCACCATCACATATACGCCAGTTCTGTCCTGCTGTACCCTGCCTCACTGCCGGCTTTATGCCGGCTCAAATTTTGTCCCACTGCCAGGATAAAACTGAGAAAAGTTTTCAATTCAGCAGAAATTCCAAACACTCAGCAGAGCAAATGTCTTGCAGCGATGCTTTCATTGTCAACTAGTCGCACGCAGTCATTAATCTTCCCTGCCTATTGTCTTCATGTAGAGGAATAAGGAACCCGGGCAACACCAGTGAAAGAAGGAATGACAACGAGAACCAAGAGGTAAAATCTGCAATGTCTTCTCTGCAGCGACTCAGAGAGTTAACAAGGAGCAACGTTTTTTTTTAACATCAGCAGAAGGATAATATTTTGTTTCACTGTTTTTGCAGTTCTGTCAGGGTTCTGTTCCCTTGGAGAGGTGAAGCTGTCATTGCTGACATCCCCTTAGAGGGTCTGGAGTTCCCACAGCAAGAGAAGGAGGCTAGGAGTGACCCTCTGCCTTGGATACAGACTTTGGCAGCAGGGAGAGGTAGGACCAGGGCTGCCAGAAAGAAGCTACTGGCACAAAGATGGGGTGGAAAGAGCAACAAACACGGCAGCAGAAAACAGTGAATGTGACTGTGGGATTAGGAAACCAGGCTTTCCCACAGGACTGCGAGGAGGAGACCAGTGTTCTCACAGGGACTTGCTGGCGCAGTCTCTCAGCAGGACAGCCGGCAGGTTGCAGGACACCCTGAGACAGACAAGTTACGTTCTTTAGAGTTATGGGCCCTGTTCCCATGGTTTCCCTTCTCACCCATCATCTTCTGCAGCCTCTGAGCCACGCTGAGTGTGCAGCGAGTCAGTCCCCAACAGCCCGTCAGGGGCAAATATTTCAGTGCTCTGCCGCAACTGAGATGCACAGACATTTTGACAAAGTGCAATTGCTCGTTACGGAAGACATATTTTGTTTTATTTGCACTTGCCTTTGGTTTCACTCACATTCTGGGGTTTTGGGGCCTTTATCTTGTGCGCTTCTCTTACATTCACGGCAGCTGTCTGTATTCCTGACGTTTTCTAATTATTTCCTTGTTGTATTCTATTATTTGCTATTTAGTCCTTTGGCATGCAAATAGCTGCAAAATAGAGACAGGAACTTCAAAGCAATTATTTTAAAAGGAAACAATTTTTAATAGGTAGTATAAAAAATTGTACACAGACCAATTTAACCCAGAAAATTAACATTCTGTTTGCCTTATCTTACAAAAGTATTTAAATGGGAACCTCTTTTCATATGACTGAATAAGACTTTTAATGGATCTGTTTCGGGGTGTGATCTGGGGTTATTTACTCAGCATATTTATCTAAATAGATATATCATCTTCATAATTAACAAGTGAGTGTAATTTAGCCAGTTTTTTGAAGCTGAGTTGTTATAGCAGGCACCTCTTTAATGTGTGTGTGAGCTGATTTGGCTTAGCTGCTTTCCAGATGTAAGCCTGTTCTGGCATGAACTGTGGTTTCATTTATGTATAGCACCCATAACTTACAGAGAACTGCTAGAAATAATCAGTGATAAACAGTGCCACATAAAACCAGTGTGATTTACCTAAAACAGCTTTGGAAGGTCAGCTTTAGACAGCTAAAGTTTTGATGTCTGTGTTCATCACCCATCGTCGACTTTATAGTTAACAAAGAAAAACAGACAGTTGAGATAGGTCGGGTTAGCTACCATCCAAAAGTGCTTATCTGAGATGAATTGCCATTCCAAAGTTTTTTTTCCACTGCCTACAAAGTGATTGCTTTGGGTAACAAACTCAAGAGTTATGTATCCAACTAGTAGACCTTCTATGCCAGAGCTAAAGAAACCTACCCATTAATCCAATTTGTTTGGCAGCAGCGGATCCCAGTAAGTACTGCAAACTCCAAAAAAATGACACTTTTTGATAGTTTGCCTGTACTGAAGATGTGCAATCACTCACAGAAGTAGAGGAGAGACAGATTTTTCCTTATCTAAAGGAAAGGAGGACAAAAAGGACATGGACCTGTTGGAATGGGTCCAGCGGAGGGACACAAAGGGCTGGAGCACCTCTCCTGTGAGGACAGACTGAGAGAGTTGGGGTTGTTCAGCCTGGAGAAGAGAAACGTCCGGGGGGACCTTATAGCAGCCTTCCAGTACCTGAAGGGGGCCTACGGGAAAGATGGGGAGGGAGTCTTCATCAGGGAGTGTAATGATAGGACAAGGGGTAATGGTTTCAAACTGGAAGAGGAGAGATTTAGATTAGATATTAGGAAGAAATTCTTTACTGTCAGGGTGGTGAGGCAGTGGAACAGGTTGCCCAGGGAAGTTGTGGATGCCCCATTTCTGGAAGCATTCAAGACCAGGCTGGATGAGCCTGGTCTAATGGGAGGTGTCCCTGCCCACGCCAGGGGGGCTGGAACTGGATGATCTTTAAGGTCCCTTTCAATCCAAACCATTCTATGAATCTATGATTAAAACCAGAGACAATAGACTGTTTTGCTGGTGACACAGATCCTGCTGAATAGGTCTGAAACAGAGTAAAGTATGAGTCCCAAAGTGAGCCATCCTTATTGGATTTTGGTTCTTCTTTTTTTTATTCAGCCTTGTCCTGATGCCTCTCTCGCTGAAAAAATTTTAGAGGGGTTACTGCAGTTGGAATAACTCCTGAGTTCCCGGAAAGAGAGGGACTGAAATTCATCAAAACAGCACAGTGTTGAATGAGAAGAGATTTCATCTCCCTTAAAGACATTTCCCACATTGGCCAGCTCTGCACCAGATTCTCATGACATGGCTGTGCTTCCCTTCCTTTGACCCTTAAGTCAAGGTCAACTTGCCTAGACTATATGTAGGTTACATGGAGTGTACGTACCCCTGTATATGATCCCAGAATTCCTTTGTGATTTCTCCTTACAGTATTAAAATCTATATTTCTATCTATCTGAACTGAGAGGAAGGTCTTTCCACATGTCAGATTTGTCTAATTCGTACCTCTCTCTGGTGAATGGGTCTATTTTACAAGAGAACATATCTTTCATTCCACCCCTGTTCCTCTCTGTCTGACCATTTTCATTTATTGATTTCTGTAATGAACATTTTTGCTCCTTCAGCGCAAATTACATTATTTGAAAACCAGTCTTAGTGTAACGAGTCTTCCTAACATGCAAGCAAGATTTAGAGTTTAAACCCTTCCAAATAATGATTAGTTCAGTATTTTCTTTCCATCTGCTGTCTCTGCAGAATCCCTTGCTATTTTGTGTTATCAACGATTTAACTAATTTATTCCTCAGTGTCTTACAGTGACGTAGCAGTATTTGCAAAAACAGCATCTAGAATGTCTATTGCACATTCTGCTGAAAGACAGAAAGGGAAGAAAAGGCAAAACAAATGGGATCCTGTATTTGTTTAATTTAACAGCAGGACTTTTTTACAGTTAACACTGAATATTTAAATGTGTAGTTTAGATCTGATTCACTGGCTCGTTACCATGCTGATGAGGTTTGATAAAAATCTTGACCTGTGTGGGGATTGTTCAGGGTTACAGATTCCTGTGTAATTCCCTAAAGTTCATGTAGGCAGGGTCCAGCCCTGCTGCAGCCCTTGAGTATGTTTTGCCAGGATTCCACCAAGGTCCAGATAAGTGATGTCTCCTACATTTTAGTTGGAGATTCCGCTTTTCTCACTTTTTGCCAGTCTCCCCGGGAGCAGCAGGCAGCCACTGTTCTCACCCACAAGGACAATGTGCATGGCAGGTTGGCACCATAGACAAAACCACCCCACAAAATTAATGTCGAGAGCTTGAAATTGGAAGAGCATCAATAGACTGTGCAACAAGGCAAAATAAGCCTTCAGATAAATTCTGATGAATTGTGCAACAGCAAATTAACATGTTGCTACCTCCAACTACTCTACTCTTTGATGGGCTGCTGCACCAGAATTAGGAGGACAGTGTCTACCCCAGACCTCAGCAATCCCTCTCCCATGCCACTGCAGCAGCACAAACCAACAGTGAAAGAGGGTTGGTACTATGTCAGACACTAAGAAAGGCGGGGGGGAAGAAAGCAAACCCAAAAAGAACCTCTGTCATTTTACAGTCAAAAAGTTATCTAGGCTCCAAAAATGGCAAGGTATTAAGTGATAAGAGCAAGTAACCTTTACTGGGTGCGTTCTTGGCTTTCCTTTTCGACATTAGGACTGTGACAGAGTGAAGCTTTCCAAATGTCCACTTTTGGAACAGTTCTCCACTGAGCACCCCAATGTCAGGTGCTAGAGACCTGGATAAAGGATAAAGACACGTAACCGGAGGCAGATGCTGGCAGATGATCTTGTCCATTTTAACTAGGATACAAAGGGAACCGGCGTGCCTCTTTAGAAGAAAAAAATTCCTGTCATCTCAGGGAAGAAAGTAAGGGCTGCTGGGCTCTGATACAGCAAGCCGTTAAAGCTCATCTAAATTTTAACTATGTGCCTAACTCTTTGCTCCTGCTTAAATCCCACAGAAATCTGTAGGTTTTAGCAAGTGCATACATGCCTTGCTGAATCAGCACTGCAGCTTGTTATTTGAATTGCTGCCCTATTAAACATAAACCGCGAAAGATACACTCCATAAACTTTATTGTCATGACATTGCATTTTCATTTAACATTAAACTGAAGAGTCTGCCTGCCTCAGCAAGATGCTCAGGTGGACACAAGCTTTTCTGGCAAAGTGAATGTCGGGCAACACCCCGGTTATGGCAGCTCTCTTCATATCACAAAAAAGGATCTGGGAGCTAGGCTCTTGTGTAAGGTCTATGAACCTGTAATTGCTAAACAAGAATATGCTTTTATAGCTGAAAACTTAATTGTGCTGTGTTTGAGTAAGTGCAGTCACTACATTAGCAGCCCTTAAGCAGATTGTGACCCTCTCAGCTACAGAATTTCTGCCACTGAGACGGCTTGCGGCAAAGTTCAGAATTCATGTGGGTTTTGTATCATACATTGTGCTGTCCATTATGCTATATTAGGATAAATACTTCAACTATATAGGATAAAATATATTATGGTCTGCTTTCAAATGATTTTTTCATTCATTTGGCCAGCAATATTTAATTTATGCCTTTTAAAAATTGACTACTTAGATCTTCAGTAAAAAACTTCTGAAATGACTTCTAGTTCTGTGTAATGCCTTTTAAGAGTGATTTTAAATAGTATGCTCTCTGTGTCTCATGTACTGCATAGAACTCTACTCATCTTTGTCCCAAACACTAGCGACAGAAAAAGGTGTGTAGACCTGATGCAATTTCTTACAGGGAAGGTAATTTAAATTGGGAATACGTGGAAGGTAATTTCTGAACAAACAAGTTAGCAAATGTGAATTAATTCAGTTTTGCTCTTTGCACTTTTCTTTGTCATAGCACGTAAGTTCACAGTAACCTGGGACACAGACAAATGTGTCCATTGTTCCCACTTAAATTATCCCAGCATTGAAGTTGTATATCACAGTTAACAGACTCTATGCTGGCAAGAGCTACAAAAAAATGCATTCCTTTTTTGATCAGCAGTAGTGTGGTTCAGCAAAGTTACTGGTGACCAAGAGTAAGTTCTATATGCAAGGAGATGCTGGAAAGCCATATATTGCTTGAAAAACAGGGGGACGTTAATCCAGCATCACCAATAGCAAAATAGATTCTAGTACATTTTATCACAAAATTAGCCATATTATTTGTTCTGCCTGGTCTCAAGTTCCAGACTAGCTTCTGTTGGTGTTCAGCCTGGCAAGAGTCTCCAGCAGTAGAGAATCTGCTAGAGAGACCAAAAAAAGGCCAGTCTGATCTCAAAGTCTGTGATGGCTGTGTGAAAATACTATTTGGTATATTTGTCATCTGCTTCTGCAAAAAAAAAAGAGTATGTGTATGAGATTCAAATGCACAGATGTCTAATTGAAATGGTTGTTTTTCACATTCATCAGTTCCTCCACACAGTTTACCACATGTCTGTACAAACATTTGTGCTGTCCCACTGCATAGGTGATGGGGGATTTAAATAAGCTGCCGGGGGCAAGGGATGCTTTCTGAAATAAATCTGTCTTAAACGTGTATGAGAACATAGCCTCAGAGAGTGAACCCAGCAGTCAAGTATCCTTCCCTTCCTTTCTCTTGAATACTGCGTAAGGAATTGCCACTGTCAGGTGTAATTTTTCTCATCTGTAATTCACAATTTCATATGACTACAGGTGAATTTAATCTTAACTAGGAAAACTTTTCAAAGCTTTATGTCAATTCTAGATAAGTTGCCAGGATCTTAAGTATGGGATTTATAACATTGCCTGATAAAAAACGTGAAACGAGCTTTTAGAAAGTAGTAGTATTTAAGCTCTTTTGTTTTGTCCTCTTGATTTTCATGTCTTAGAGGTGGTATTTTCCAGGTCTTCTCTGTAACCAACAGGATTAAAAACCTGTTTTGAACAAGACGGCCTTCAGATTTAGCCACAGAGGTATGATTTCAAGAGCTTTAAGCGACACAGGCGGACACACACAGAGAATACAATGAATCTCATCAGGAAGAAGATTGTGAAAGTTTGGCTTGCGTTTTGGCAGGCTTCCAACAGCACAGAGCAAACCTGATTCTGCCGAGTGTTAGGAGAAGTGCAGATGTGCAGATGTGCCCACAGTGAGCTCCCGCTTCCTTATGCTGCCTATTCCAGACCTGGGCAGACTTTTCCAGGTCCCAGTGTTCACTGGGAACAGCTGCCTCCCTGTGCCTTTGGGGTGATATACAAGAGTGTCAAAGAGAAGGGGGAAGGGGAGTTAGGATCTTCTCACCTGCGAGTAAGCCAGCACGGCAAACCTCTGTGGGGACAAAAGCCAGCCCATGCAGGGACAAAGCCCATGCACACGCTTTGCCCGTCTGCCTGAGAGGGGCTTCTCTCCTGCTGAAATAGGATCCCTGCCCTCCTGGGGAGGACCGTGGAGGTGCTAAAGGCTCCTTGCAAGCTGCATGTGCCCAGAAGGTATGGATATGGCAAGTCTCTTTCACCAAATCCTTTAGAATATACCCTTTACAATGAAAATGTTTTATTTTTCAGTTACCTAGAAACTGCTGACTGGGGATCGCAAAGCTCTGTATTAGACTGTAATTAGATCTATTTCACAACATCCCCACAAGGGAAATCACTAATTACAGCAGTTTGTTGAAATTAAAGTAAGTATAATAATGGTTGGTAGTCACTATGATATTATTGCAATTTTGTATTACTGCACTTCGGGCTATGATTGTATCAAATCTCAGAAGGCAAGAGGGTTGGGTCTGGCTGGCATATGAATAGAGAATGAAGAACTGAACCAGGCACTTGCAATTTCTGAAGAAGTCATGTGCCCATAAATCACAAGTCATATTAGTTTTGTCTGGAACAAATATTCTGCTGCTTTGGTGTTGGGAAACACCCTGGAGCTTGAGAGGTTGTGCTGTGACAGAGAGATAAAACCTACGGCCTGTCCCAATCAGCTGTAGCCATATAAAAATCCCGTATTCGTACAGGACTGATAATTTTGCAAGACAAGTATATTGGTCGTGGCAGCATGGAAGAATCCCAACTCAGAAACTTGCATTTGCCTTGCATCTGCTCATTAGAAATGTAAAAGTTACTTTCTTCTCTTGCATTTAAATACCTTTGTGAAGCATTACTGACATGGGCGATGAGGTATTTCCATTGTACAGCTGGCTGCATCTCAGCAGGGGAAGAAGTCTCTTTACACACACGGACTATGAAGTCCTCTGTTACGATAGATAATTCATTAACGTGAGGTAACAATGTTCTGGTAATGTAGTTTTAGGATTTGCATAGATTAATTAAATGGTATTTTAGCTTTTAACAAAAAAATGTATCAAATGTTATTTTCATTCCTTCTATCAAAAATCATTATATATTTTTTAATGGATGTACAGAAGCAGGAGCCTGGTTGCTGAAAGACTGCAGAGCTTTTCTAGTCTGTATAAAATACACAGTGGTCTGGGAGGACTGTTTGAATTTCAAGAGAGTGAGCTAGAAGAGGTGAGGGTGTATCAAAGTCCCTGCAGTTGCAGTGGCCTAGCTGGACACACCATGGAAAGAGCCGGTGGACAGAGGACTCAGTGAAAGACCAGGATCCAGCCAGCCAGTGCCCAAGAAACCCAGACGAGTAAATCTGCGTTGTAGCTGAGATGTAAAAGTGTAGTGTGTGTTGTTGTTGGTAGTGCGGGCTGAGCTGCTGACTTGGGCTGTTGCATCAAAAGCTGGGAGCAGGTTTCACACTTGCGCAGGTGTAAGGTTTCGCAGTACAGCTCATGCCAAAAAGGGTGTCAGTCACCCCCTTCCTTAGCAACCATTTCTGGCCAATTGGTCTTGCTTCCTCCTTTCTGTTGTCCCTGGGGCCCTGAGCTGGGTGAGACTTTCAGCCTGCTCAGCTGCCAGAGCACTTCTCGGCTTCTTTTCCAGGGCTTCTCCTGTCTTCTTCTTCTTCTGCTCCTACAGCAGGAATGCCATCCATTAGTTTACACAAAATGTCTCTAAAATTTTGTAAGTGGGTATGTATCAGCTGTAGGTGGCCAGGTTTTGATAGCAGGGGGCTGCGGGGGTGGCGTCTGTGAGGAGAGGCCGGGAGTTGCCCCGTGCTGGACCCAGCCACTTCCAGACACCTCCAACAGGTCCACCACAGGGCATGGCTGAGCACTCAGCGACACCGGTGGCACTTCTGGGAAAACATATTTAAGAACGGTTAAAAGTGCTGCACAGCAGTGTAAGAGAGAGGAACGAGGAAAGAGAAACAGTAGTATGAACACCAAGATAAGAGAAGAAAAAAGGGATGGAGATGTGTCCTGGGTTGAGCGACACAGGACTAATTTCTAATGCTGGGGAAAACTCTACTTTTGGAAGACTCTAGTGTCTGAATTTGTGAAAATATTTACTTTATATCCAGCTAGGCTACGTGGGATTCAAGGTCTCAGTGTTTTCAAGCCTTGCCAGGTGCAGGGATGAGGAGGAGCGAGGCCTGGGCATTTCACCCAGGCTGGCCAACAGGATTATTCCATACCATGGACATCACATTCGATATATATTAGAAAGTTTGCTGTGTAGTTTATCTCTCCCTTGATGGCGGCGGTCCAGAGAAACTCCTTGCCCCGGTGCCGGACGCCTGAGCCCTTCCCTTTCTGCCGAAGCTGTAGCGCTTGCTGTGTCCGACTGACATTTGCTGTCCACTGCTGGGAGAGCACAGCTCCCTACTGATAGAATTGGCTGAGTGTAATTCTTGTATATCTTATACTACTATCGGGATTAATACTGGTTCTTCAGTATTATGGTTAATTATTTAGTCTTATCCTATTAAATCTATTTATATTTCAACCCCTGTGCTTCCTTGCTTCCCCCGATTCCCCTTTCTGGGCAGGGAGAGGTCATCAGGTGATAGAATAATTGTCTAAATGACAATAAATTGTTATGGGTTTTCTCAAACCATAACAAGGTGTTACAGGTGCTAGAGCAGGGATTTCCCTGGAGCCTATGGAGGGGACCATGCTGGGGAAGATAGCCACACTGCAGCCCATGGAGGACCCCATGCCGGAGGAGATAGCCAGCCTACAGCCCCATGGAGGACCCCATGCCGGAGGAGATAGCCAGCCTACAGCCCCATGGAGGACCCCGTGATGGAAGAGACGGACGTGACCTGGAAGAACCGTGGAGAGCCCATGCTAGAGCGGTTCTGGAAGGACTGCAGCCCATGGAAGGACTCGTGCTGGAGCACAGCGAGAGCAGGAAGGAGCAGCGAAGAGGAACCATCATGGACTGACTGCAACTCCTCTGCACTGCCTTGGGGCCTGGGGCTGGAGGAGTTGGGAAAGCGGTGGTGGTGGGGGGAAGGTGTCGGGTTTATTTAGTCTTCGATTCTCACCATCCCATTCTATTTCTAACTGGCAAAAAATGAATTAATTTTCCCCAAGTCGAGTCTCTTTCGCCCGTGACAGTAACTGGAAGGTGATCTCCCTGGCTTTATCTCGGCACACGAGCTTTTCCATCTTTTCTCCCCCCTACCCCTGGCCCCAGGTCCTGTGGAGGGGAGGGTCAGTGGGCGAGCAGCCTGGGCAGGCAGCTGGCCAAGGCAGCCCCCCCACCGGGCAACAAACCCTCAGGGGCAACTCCGCAGCCTTCCTCCCCTCCACCTCCGGCACTCAAATCCGTGAAATCTTGGGGGAAAATATCTTTGAAACGGGGAGCGGGAAGTGTCGCGGTCGCCACGGGAGACGGGGGGCGGGCGGAGGAGGGAGTAAACCGGAAGCGGGCGGGGCGGGGCCGGGCCGGCGCGCGCTCCCGCCCTCCTACCCCTCTCCCCGCGGGCCGGGCGGGCGGCGGCGGCATCGCCATGGGCTGCTTCTTCTCCCGCCGCAGGAAGCCGGCGCAGGGCGGACAGCAGCAGCAGGCACCGGGGAGCGGCCAAGAGGCGGCGGGCGGTGAGGAGAAGGCGCCGCCGCAGCCGCAGTACAGCTGGGACCAGCGAGCCAAGGTACCGCCCCGCTCGGGCCGGGACTGGGGCCGGGCGGCGGTACCGGCCGTCTCGGCGGGCAGCGCCTCGCCCCTCTCCGGCCGCCGCGGGGTCGTGCGGGGCTTGTGGCCGCGGTGGGGCCCCCGCGCCGGGCGGCGGCCGGTCGCCACGGGGGCAGGGAGGGGGCGGGGGGGGGACGCCACGGGGGCAGGGAGGGAGGGAGGGAGGGAGCTCGGCTGCCCCCGGTACCGGTGTTAGGGCTCGGTCCGTGCAGTTCGGTGCGGTTATTTAAAACATTTAAAAAAAAAAAGCCCAAACCAACCCACAGGTATTAAGCCTGAGGATTTTACCAGGTAGCCTCAAATTGCGCAAGGGGGTGCTGCGGCCGCCGCCGTTGCGAGCGCTGGTCCCCGGTCAGGCCGTGCCCCGGCGTGGCCGTGGGCGGTTCGCACCGCGCCGTCCGGGCTGGCCGGGGCCATCGGCTGGGCTGTGACAGCGGCCGCGGGCACTGGGGGGGATGTCTGTCTGTCCGGACGTCCCTCCGTCCGCCGTCGGGATTTCTGGTACAGCTTGGAGCCCCCGCGGGTGCGAGCTGCAGCCAGCAAAGCCCTGTCATGGCAGTTAGCGGGGCAGTTATCTGTTTGTACCGGCGTGAGCTGGAGTCCCGCACCCGGTGCTTCACTGGAGGCACGAAACTTAGAATCATACAACGATTTAGGTCGGAAGGGACCTTAAGAATCATCTAGTTCCAACCCCCCTGCCATGGGCAGGGACACCTCCCACTAGACTGGGTGTCCTGACTGTCAATAATATTTTTTCTTCCTGCTTGGTTCTTTGGGTTGGGTTTGTTTTTGTTTTTGTTTTTTTTTTTGAAGTTGTGTTTTTTGGGTGGTTTTTGCCTTTTTTTTTTCTTTTAAGGTAGAGGAAGTAGAACTAGCCCATCAGTCCCTGAAGTGACAGATAAAGACAAATCCTTTCCTGACCTGTTGACAGCAAATGCGAAGTCTCAAGCAGGAAAGCACTTCAGTGCTGGATTAAATATATGTCTTCCCCACCCTCGTTTCAAGTTTCACTTCCTAAATGCATCATGACATCATAGCCCTGCTGGGTCTCCCCTCCTCTACAGCTGCTTTTGGGTGGGGGAAGGAGAAACCGGGGCAGGCCATAAACTTAATTGATGTGGTTTTAACAAACAGAATCCCCAAACCTTTAGGCCATATTTTACAACTAGAGAAAAGAAAATGTGTGAACTTATTTGAATGCTTAGTTTGCTTGTTTTTTAAATTTAGCCAGGTGCTCCAGGGTGTCCCTTAATTCTTCCAAGTAGATTAAGACAAGCTCAGGTGGAGATGAGCTAGAGAGTGTGCGCGTGGCCCGGAGGAATCAGTTCCTTGAGGATAAAGACAGTTGATCTGTGTTGGGCTTGTTGCTCTGACTTGCTAGCGGGTATTTGCAATGCAGGGTTGGAGAGAGGAGGGGAGAGTGGCAGCTTGTTACTTGAATGGAGTCTGTTCTCACAGGGAGAGGGCTGTACTGACACTGTATTTTAGAGTGTCAGAACAAATCTTAGCTCTGTGCAAAAGTACATTACTAAGCGAGCATTTGAAATCATAGGATTTAATCTTAGAGCAAATTCATCAGCTGCAGCTCAGCTGATACGAGAGTTTCTATCCCAACAGCTTATATGGCACTAACTTCTAAAACTAACAGGAGGAAAGTCAGGACGTAGAAACACTTGCTTCAGAGAACAGCCAGCCTTGTTGCTAAGGAGATGATTGTTGTTAACATGCTGGAAGTAGGCTCAAGCTAACAGATGAGGATATTAGAGCACCAACAGTCTATCTCTGTGGAGGGAAAAAAAAATGTAATGTATTGCGTGTACAACAACTTCCTCCTTTTCTATAAAAGACTCTTAGAAACCAGAAGAATCAGCGAGTTTGGGCTGTGCTACTGAACTGTGGAAGCCATCAGATTAGCTGCTTAATTTTGTAGTGTATAGATCAAGAACAGCTATTTAACGTTTAAGCCCGTTTCTCTTGTTCTTTGCAGCCTTATCTTTCATTGGGCTTTTGGGTGTATGCTTAGTACGTTAAACCAGGAAAGCAGTACAGAGACACCTGATCTTAGGTAAAGGAATACTGAGCCCTTAGCATGCTAAACGTGTTGATCCCAAGTTTGTATTAAGTGATACTATCAGTGTTAATGTAGTAGTGTTAAGTATTGTCTCTGATATGTTTTTGTGTTATCTATTGCTTTCTCACTTCTGATGCATCATATAATTATACTTACTCATTTCACAGTTTGTGTTGTACACAAAGTTAGAGTGAAGCCAGTCAGAAAACTTGTCATCAAGACCCTTTTTTTGTTTGTCAAGTGATGAACAAAAAGTTCACCTGTTCATTCTGAAGTTAAAGTAGTAGTTAAACAGAAGTTTAAAGTTAATTTGTTCATTCTGAACAAAAAGTTGAAAAATGTATTCTGAACCCAGAAAACCTCAACTCTGTCAACAGATGTGTGGTCTTCTGATGTTCTTTTCCTGTTATTTTTAGTAATGTGTCAATGCACCATTTGGGTTGGAGGTGTGCTTCTAACTTTAGGCTCTCCTGCTCGGTGATGCAATTTGGCTACAGAGCGCAGTTCTGCAAGCAGCTTTGGCAATTGTCTGCTGTTCTTTCTTGTAAACCTATCCTCTGTACGTTCTTACAGGTGGGTAAGTCTTGCTGCTCAGACACTCCATCTGTCTTCCCGTAAACTAATGCCATGCTGACGCTCTCACTGTAGGCAGAGAAATGTAGGCACGCTCCCGTGCACACTTGTCTGATTAGGGATGTGAAAAAAAGGGTACTGCTAGCTGACAGCTGTGCTGGAAGAAGCTCTGAACCTGAGGAATTCCCCCAGCGAAATTATTTCTTCTCCTTCTGAAGGACAGCACTGCTAGCGTAGTCTGTTTTAATTGTGTTCTGGTGGCAGAAGGTGATGAGTATTGGTACTGTCTGCTGGTGTAGACCTAGCCAGAGAGTAATATGTCAATATCCTAGTGACCACGTAACTCTTTTATAATAGTCCCAAAAATGGACTGTGTGGTAGAAAACTCCAAATACAAAATATTATAAGATGCTGATAGTTGAATTGAAATTAAAGAAAGTATATGAATTTGAGGGGCCTTTTTAGATTTCTACGTGATCTCATTTAAGTGAGGACAGAAGTCTCTGTTTTTAAGGTATGGAGAAATTAATGACATTTAGATTGTGTCTTAAGTCTGCTGGGATCTCTGTAGTGCTTCCTGACCCTTGGGTTTGGAGAACTGTGTGAAGGTTACTTACGGTGCAACAGAGAGTCAAAGGATCAGCCTATCTTGAAAACAGAAGGGAAAAGGGTGAGTGTTCGGTTCCTTGCTGCTCTGGGATTCTTAGTCCAGGCGAATAAGTAGACCACAGTTTATTACGGAGTCTGTTATTGCTGCACCTCATCCTGGGGACTTGTCATGTGTTTATGTTATTGGGCTGTCATCAGAGTCCCCTTCTCACCAAGCGTGGGAGAGGAACTCAGTGGTGCTCAGCCTTCTTCAGCTAGCTTTCCACCTGGAATGTAAGATTGTGTTTCTGCTCCTGGCCTCCCTTTTCCTTTCCCATGTTACTACTTTCTGTGTGACTAACATTGTTTACGCGTGTGACCAGAGCGATCAGCAGGAACTGAATAATGGGTACATATTCACTGGGGTTTTGTGTCTTGTGATGGCAGATACACCTGCGTATTGTGACCTTCTCTGCAGGAGAAGAAACACAAAAATCTACATCATCTTTTTTGCTGTTGTCGCATGTTTAAAGAAGTAGGATTAGAGTAATTATGATCACAATGGCATTTAAAATTTAGAGGGACTTTCCTTCACGGCTGATTTTTCCTTTTAGGAGGAACAAGTAAGGTTTTGTTTTATGTCAGTTGACTTGCAACTTAACAGCTTTAGTTGATAGGAAACACACAGCTATCATTGCTATATCACGCTGTGATGGCTGTTTTCAAACAGTTTAAAAAAAACTCAGAGTGTAACTTTCTACATAAATAATAGATAGTCTTTTGTTAGTTACCTTACATCTGAGGATTCTGCTAGAGTGTTCTGAGCTGACGTGGACATCTTGAACTATCTAGAGTTTGTTTAAGTAGCCACTTCATGTTTTATTTTGGAATATAAATAAAAGCACTTTTTTTTTCTTTCCCTAACTAGGCAGTGAAATTTTTGTCCTTAAATCCAATGCATCTCCCTTATCCTTTCCAGTGCACCAGAAGAGCTACTGCTGTATTTCTCAAAACGTAGCCTATCAACTGAGAAAGAGTCAGCAGGTTCATATTAAACAATATTTCCAGTTACATCAGATATAGGCATGTAGTAGTTTCCTTTCTTCTTCTTTCTCTTCTCCAATCTGCAGTATTTGGCAATGGCTTGTTGCTCAGAAAAGGATGAGTATGACTGTTTTGTGCTATTATGGATACTCTGGAAGAGAGGGAAGGTTACAAAGAATAGAAGGAAATGTGGATTCAGACTGTTGTATTGGCCACACTTAAAGTCAAGGTGTCCAGGAGATGCTCCAACATGAAAAATTGTATACTAGTGACTGGAACCTGTACGTGTTGTTCCTCTTTCTAGTTTCTTAGGCAACAAAAAAAGGTGGAAATCTGACAGAGGTAACTTCAACAAACACTCTCCAGAGGATGTTGCAACTCAGTGCTGAAGGGTGCCAATCCCATGCAAGTATGAATATGCAGAAGTGTCTAGGCCTGGGAATGCACTTTTCTTGCTTGTTTCCTTTCTGTTAATTCCCCTACTGACAAAAATAGCATGTAAAGCCTCTTAAGTTTGTGTCTCTACCCTATAGCTGCAGATCTTAATGTCACTGGGTCATTAGCCAACTTTTGTGTGTCATCGACTGTATATAAGTCCATCGCTGAACCACCATCTGTTGTGATTCAGAGAGATAGGGAATGATTTTTTGAGAGTGATATTTAAAAGAGAAGACCTTAGCGTAAGGGGTTTAGAAAGACCACAAATTATTGTTTACTCAGCAGGCTAGACCCAGGTGACTAGGGGAGAACCATAATCCATTAACAGTACCTTCTCATATTTGTGTTGGCATATCATTGCTGACTAAAACTCCTTTCCTGATGGACCTGGTGAAAAAGTCTTGTTAAGACATGAACTCATGCCAGAAAGAGTTCAAGAAGCTGTTGAGATCCTTGGTGATTCTAGGCATAGTTACCCCTAAAAACTCTGAGGGTCTAGTACTTCTAAATCTTCTTCCAAATGGGAGCTGCCTGGTCTTGGTGCCAGTAAACCAGGTAATGGTGGCTGAAGAGATGCAAGTCATCTGCAATCTTCACATCTGGCCTCTGACCTTCTTGCAAGACAAGCGTTTGTGGGAAGGAAAGCTGCTTAATACACCTTGCACTTGTTGCATCAGAACTTCCTAGCGTTCTTAGCAATTGTGACCAACTTCTGTTTGCCTTCGCTTCTCTCTTTTCTTTGTCCTTTAAAATCCCTGCTCCTTACAGTTTGTCCGGTCCTTTGTAACAGACGTATCAATGTCATCACTGATGACCGAAGATGAGATTTCTGTACCTCTGTTGAGGGGGAAGAAAATTGTGTAAGCAGGGATTACACTTTCTTCATCATATCTGGTTATTTTAAGTCGTTCTATGGAGTAATTTCTGACCCTGTGCATAGCACTTCTGTGAGAAGGTTTCAACTCTTGAGCTGTGCCTGTATCTATTAATGCTTGAGTCGTATCTACCTCAAACTCTTTAAATTCAGCTGAAAGCATTAAAAGTTGACTGTCATAATATGGACTTACACCAGCCTGGGGCAGGGGGGAGGAAGACATTTAACAATGCATTAAGGGATGGAGAGTAAAGCATCTGTCTGGACGAATTTGGACAAAGTTCATTGAAGCTTTATCCAAACGTAAAGGATAAATAGATGAGTTATCAAACAGCGGATTTTTGCTGACCTGTCACGTGCTTAAGATTTTGCAGCAAAAGTTGCACCAGATGAATGGTTATGGTTGTATGAGGCTGCAGATGTTATCACCTTCTGTTGCTTTTGGTTTTCCTAGCCTGCTTTCTTGCTGTGTTGCCTATGACAGAGCTTAAGAAGCAGTTAGTGCTGACCGTCAGGGAAGGAATGTGGATGCAGTGATTTAATATTAACCTGTTGACGATAGCTGCAGACTTCAGTGCTGGTAAGCATGAAACTCCACATTGAGCATATTTGCAGCTGTTGGATGCATCCTCAAAATCGTAGTTCTGCCTTCATGCTCTTTTCTCTGTCATGTTTCTTTTACCCAGGGGAAGGGAAGCATTCAGATCTGGTACAGTCCCTTGGGTTACCTCCCCTTCACAGGGGCAATAACCCAGGGTGGGAAGAGAGCGTTAAATCTATTTCACTCAGTCCCTCTAATTTGGACAGCAGTCTTAGTCAATAAATACTCTTGGTCTTTAAAAGGAAAACTGCAAAGCAAAATTAAAGGAAATTGGCAAACTCCCTGGCGTCGTGAACAAACTGAGAAGTAAGAGTTGTGTCAGTGCAGAACTCTTAATTCACATCAGGCAAATAAAAGTTGAGCTCCTGAAACTGGTAATAAGCTGACTTTTTTTTTTTTTGTCATTAAACTCACTACTGCTCTTTCTCAAGTGCTCTCATTTGAAACAGTGTGTAAGCTGTGGGCTAGCTGAATAACTGGTGTTTTTCACCTAGGCCTAACTAAAATTGCAAGGTGAAGTTGAAGTTTCACACGCCTCTGTAAAGGCTGCTGTGTAGGGTGAGCTAGTGCTGCTTCAGAGGCTTTTCAGAGCACAGCAATTTAGAAGGACATGCTTAGGTGCCAACTTTCAAAAAAGCTGTAAGTTCCGGAAACTTTGAACTTCTCCTTCTGAAGAGAAGTAACTGTTCCTCTGTACCCTGTTTTGAAAGCAGTAAGCCTGTCTCCCAAGGTTATTAAAAAAAAAAAAAAAAACACACCATATATATACATAAGTGTTCTAGGAGATGCCTGGGAAGAACGTGTCCAAAAGCAATTTTGATACTTCTGTTCTCAAGTATGAGAGAATATAAATTGCTTTAATATATGGATCAAATATGTGACATTATGTGAGACTTAAGACCTTAGAGCATTCGAATTCTAATCATACTGTGTGGTTGAGTCTCCATTCTGTGTCCCTTACCATTTGAGCCTCCCGATTTTAATTGTAACTCTTCCAACTAACTTTCCTGGACGTGTACTAGTGGTATTAAATATGATTGAGGGGAGACTTCTAGGAAGTGATCTTCACTGTCTCAACTTCCATTATATTTGGAAGATTCATCAGCTGCAAACCTCCTTTCCTGTCCAGAGGTCAAATATGTTGTACATAAAGAAGTACATTTTTATCGATTGGTTGAGACTTTTAGATTCCATTAGCTGTTCCGGACAAAAGCTGCCTAGGCTGAGCTGGTTTAGTGAATTTCTGGTGCTAGCCCATCCTGGTTTCTGCCTTTTTCCGCTCTCTAAATCTCACGCGGAAGTTTGAAATGCTGAAGAGGAGGAGGAGGAGTTTCTTACAAATCGGGCTATACAGAAACTGTTGTAATGTGTTAACACTGATTATGGTGCAGCAAGCTTTAGGGCCCTTGGGCTGATAATCAAATAGCAGGTTTGTGAAGTGGTCTTGTGTTAGACTAGTTGAGGTACTTCTATACTTCTAAGTGCTATTTTAATAAGCTTTCACAAGAGGGCAGAGTAGAATTTGCTCCGGGAAGCGTAATTGTCTTGAGACTCATGTATATCTAGAAATGACTCAGCTCAGACTCCTTCAGTGTTACGGCACCAGCTGAATTATTCATGTTGTCCACCTGTATCGCATACCATCCTGGGTGCTCTGTGGCTCTTCAGTCTCTGCTCCCCAGTGGAGAGTCCCAGGGAAAGCCACAGCCTCTCTCAAGCGTCCCACCCTGGCAAGGGGATGCTGGAGCATGGAGGAGGAGAAGTCTGTAAACATGACCCCTGCACCAGCACTGTCAAGGTTTGCTTGTTGGTCGTAGCTAAAACGGTGACGTAGCTGCTGTTAGCACAAAAATCTTGTAGTTCTTAGCACGAGGTAATGCTGTGGCGCGTATAAGCAAGCTCTTAGTAGCTGGTAAACTCAATAAAGGAAATACCTTGCTGCTTTCAAAGCTGTTTCCTTGCAACCTGTTGAGGTGTGGTAAAATATGACTAAGAAAGCTACTTGAAAAGAAAATACTGTGTATCTCTAGCTTTATGAATCTTTAAGTATGTTGGCCAATTCTTTTATTACAGTTATTATATTATACCCATGATCCTTGTTGAAAAAGCTTAGAGTTCGGAGAGAAAGCTAGCTCCCTCCGCCCCCTTTCTTTATTAGAGGGCAAACTAAGTTTGGTTTTTTTCCAGCAGCATGTTAGAAGTGTAGTTCCAATTCTCTGTTGTACCTCACTACTGTGCATTACAGTAGTTTAGCTAAAAGAACTTCTGATCTTTCATCACTCTTTGAAGAGTTTTCTGGCAGGTTATCCTGTACAATTCAGTGCTGCCTCAATTAATGCAAGGCAATTGACATTTAGTATTATAATATTCTCTGTATATGAAGACTTTAATGTGCTGCTTTTTTTTCCTTCCTCCTTCAGGTTGATCCCAAAGATTACACTTTTTCCGGACTTAAAGATGAAACTGTGGGTCGACTGCCTGGAAAAGTAGCAGGGCAACAATTTGTCATTCAGGACTGTGAGAATTGTAGTATCTACATATTTGACCATTCTGCTACAATCACTATTGATGACTGTGTAAACTGCCGAATCTTTTTAGGACCAATAAAAGGTAGCGTCTTTTTCCGTGACTGCAAAGACTGTAAATGCATAGTGGCCTGCCAACAGTTTCGCAGTCGGGACTGCAAAAAGCTGGAGGTATTCTTGTGCTGTGCCACCCAGCCCATTATTGAGTCCTCCACAGGTATGAAATTCGGATGTTTCCAGTACTACTATCCTGAGCTTGCTTTACAGTTTAAAGATGCTGGACTGAGTATCTTCAATAACACATGGAGCAACATCCATGACTTTACCCCTGTGTCAGGAGAAAATAATTGGGGCCTTTTGCCCGAGGATGCAGTAGTACAAGATTACGTTCCTCTGCCCAGCTCTGAGGAGCTGAAAGCTGTCAGAATTTCTACCGATGCTACGAGGAGCATAATACCAATAACTCGAGGGCGGAGACACAAAAGCAGCGATGAATCGTGTTTGGCCGTGTTTTTTGCTGGTGACTACACAACTGCAAATGCCAGGAAGTTAATTGATGAGGTAAGTGACCTTTGTCTGCCTTCAGCTTTTTGAATTTCTAATTGAACTTTCCTATGGATAGCCTCTGGTGCTCCCTGAAGGGGGAACGAAGAGGCTCTGCTTGTCTATTAACCGTACCAAGAAACTGCGCTGTTTAAAACTTTAAAACAAGGTAAGAGATTGGAGCTCATCTGATGAGACAGTTGTTTTACAGCTGACATCCTGTGACTGGCACATCTGTCCTTTAACAGTTCCAGTGTTTTTTTTCCTCCACGGCACACCAAAGCTACTTTCTGAAGAAAACGTGTAGTTGATTTGATGAACTTGGCCAAACATAGAGTAAGTGATTGGCAATGCTTGTGAAAGGGATATAGCCAATTAACTTGTTAGCTTATTGCCCTGAAAGTCATAGCTAACAAAACAGTCTGTCATGAAAGTTTTTCCAGTACTAACAGAGACTTTTTTTAAAAAAAAAAAAAAAAGTTGTATCCCCACTGCCACCCGGTATTGGAATTTTTTTTCTGGAAGAGGCAGTAAGTGTTTGTCATAGATGATCAGCTGTCTTCGATTACTTAAATAGCTGGTGCTATTTTTTTTCCTTCTTTTTTTTCTTTTTTTTCCTTCTTGCTTTCCTTTTCTCTTTTTTTTCCTTCTTGCTGTAAAGCAGCACCTCCTAAGCTTGGCTGCGTTTGGGCTTTCCTGGGACTAAAATCTGGGAGTGGCCGGCTGCTTGTAGCACCCTGGAGTGCCAGGGATGACAGAGCAGGGCCAGTTACCATGAGCTACAGCTTTTGAGAGAGGTATCTGCAAAAGCTCCCGATGCCAGTGTTGTATGAGCAACAAAACAACCAATGGAGCTTCCCCTGGGTTTTTAACTGCAAGGGAAGAAAGCTGTAGGGCTTTCCCATGCCCCGCCACTCCACCGCCACCAACCTCCCCCCCGCCTAGTTGTCTTTGTGGAACTGAGTTACTAACAGCTACTTTAGGGAAGGGAAATAGCAAAATACAGGTTGGTTTCTTCTGCAGAAGGAATAGCTACAGTAAAGAGGATAATAATATGTTCTCCTGTATTAGTAGTTCTTTAGAAATTAGAGTTAAGAAGATGCTAAAAGACTAGTTAGTGAGATTCTGTGGAAATCTTACTGCTCTGTAGATTGATTGCTTTGAAAGTACCAATACAGTTGCTCCTTCTCCACATGCTTTTAGTGTCTTATTAGATTTGAAGTAAAAAGCTGTGTGTGTTCGAAAGTTTATAACTTTTTTTTTTCCAAAATGGAAAACTTCAGCAATGGATAGATGAGAGTTTGAGCTAACGCTTGACTGAACTGTTGCAGACTGAGAACTAACTGCTTGATTCCAGATGCTGAATGCTTTTAATTCCCATTAGTTTCAGTTTGTGAGGGATTGTGGGGGGAAAAAACTCACAACCCTGGGCCATAATATAAAACAAAATGTTCACATTTACTCCTCTAGGTGCACTAGGGAAGAAGAGAAAATCTGGATGAACGGAATGAAAATAAACAGAAGTGTAGAAAAAGCAAATGGCCTTTGAAAAGAGCAAAAAGGGGTCTCTGCTCTGTGGCTCAATGCACATGGGGAAAATGGGTGTATTTCAGTGTCATTTGGGGAGTCAAGGTGAACTCTCTGCCTTTAGAAGCGTTTTTAACATGAGTTCTTCCTCTGTTAACAGATGACTGTCAAAGGCTTTCAGCTGGTACAGACTAAAGAAGTCTCAATGAAGGCAGAGGATGCTCACAGAGTTTTCCAGCAGTGTGCATCAGAATTCATTCCACTACTCGAAAAAGGTGAGTTTGTGTTGTTTTCTTTCTCCTTGATATAGAAATCTAGCTCTCAGTAGAGGGTTCTGGAGAAGAAAGAGGAATGAAGGAGAAACTTGTGTTTCAAGGGCATGGTGTAAAACCAGTTGAGATGCGTTTTGAAAGCCTCAGTCAGGCCTTAAACCAGCCAAAACTCCTGAAGGCATCAGAATCGAGCTATTCCACGCGTATTTTGTGGCTTTGCCTCCCCTCTAGTGGTCCAGCTGCATAGCTCAGGAGCAGTGGCACATGCAGGTCTGTCTGGGGTGGTCAAAAGAAGCTCATGCTTTTAGACTTGTAAGTTATCGCCATTGCTGCTCTACCACCTAGATGTTCAGTGTTTCTGTATACATATTTAAGCAAATCAGTATAGATGTGTATAAAACAGGCAATTAACAGTTAAATTCCTGTCAGAGTATTTCAAAAGCCTTTTTATTGATCTGACTGTAATTGGGTTTTGTCTCCTCCTGCAGAAGTACTGACATCTTGCCATCTGTTACATGCTAAAGCTCAATACGCGCTCCCAAACTCAGTAGCAGCATGCAGGTTTTTTTTCCATAGTAACTTAAGTGGTCTGTGATGCTCATTGCAAGAATAGGACAGAAGTTATTGTACTTATCAGGTGACAGTCTAGTTTAAAGGCTATTTTGCACCCGTGTGGGAAGAAATAACGTGTTCAGAACGAAACCAGAGAAAGGGGATCTGCAAATAGTGGGTGAGAAGTCGTCTGAAAATCAGGCAGTTTGCTATCTTGGGACTGAGGCAAAAATGCCTGAATGACTCAGTCCTACTCCAGATGTCTGTGAAATGGCTCACTATTTGAGCAGTACAGTCTGACTCACTTCCATGGTGCCCCGCGCTCCGTAGCGTTTTTGTGCCATTGCTGCCTTTCAAGAAGTAAAACTGGAATCCTGCCAGAATCTCTGCAAAAATGAGCATGGAATTGCAGATATTTTCTTCTCAGATAACACTGTACTTTGAAGCTATGGTTAAGTATTTTTAATTCTTTTTCCTGCATTATGGCTGCTCCAGCAAAAACCATAAAATGCTTCTTGCAAGCTTCACAATTCCCTATGGGTTGAGAAATCTACTGTTTCAATGCCAAGCTTAAAAGTAGCATTGATTCTAGATCAAACTATCTTCTAGGTCCAGTGGTTGCTTTGGAGTTTAATGGCGATGGTGCTGTGGAAGGATGTCAAAGCACTATAAATGATGTTTTTAGTGGGACCAAGGTAAGCTGGTGTACTGATTTATTGTTAGAAAATGTTACAGAACATTTTCGTGGTCAAGCTGTAGCATTGACGTACTGCACGATCTTTTAGGTATCTGAATATCCTTTTTTTGTTTGTTTTGGCTTGGTGTTTTTTGTAGTCAAAACTCAAGTTGCTTTTCAGAGACAAGAAAAACTGCACTAGGAAAGAGAGTACTAAATCCTCATATCCACTGAAGAATAGAAGATTTCCACTTAAAACTTCTATTTCACATGATAGTAAAAAAAAGTTCTATAAATACAGTAGGGAAAAGCTCTGCTCCAAGTCATATACTGCAGTCTGCTTTGCGATGTCCTAGTCTATTAAACCCTGACAAAGACAATAGGATGGGATTTCAACTTTTTTCAAGGTTTACTTTTGCTGTGTAGGATATTGCAGAATGCCTTCCTTCAAAGGCATTTTGCTTTTTTCTTCTGTCAGCTTGTTTTACTGCAGCGTCTTTACACCACACCTCCTCTTTGCTTGCCCTCCCCATTTCTCTGAACGGCAATGGTTTTGAGAAAGTTTCTGGAAACAGTTAGAGCACTCCTGATAATGAGAAAGTGACAAACCTTTTGCTTTTAAGCAGCTGTTCAAAGAAGAATAGAATGTCTTTGAGACATGGTGTCCATACAGCTCCTCGTTGTCTTTCAGCTCCTTTTGAAAGTGTTACTCAGAACTAGACTGCCCAGTTTCTGGAAAACAGTCATCTTTTAATAAGTCATCTCAAATGCAGCTAATGTTTGCTTTTTTTGTGTTTGCTGTTGCACCAGCAAAATCCTGATGGCTATCTGAGTCTAGAGAATACTACAACTACAGCCTGAGCAGTGGTGTGATGTTACTGATGCTTCTTGTGACCCAAAAGTCATCACTGCAAATTTTGCCATAACAATAGCTCTTTAAGCAGGAACTTACAGTGGCTTTTTTTAGTGTGGTTAGCATTTTATTTTTTTTTTTATACAGGACAAATATGATACTAGGTAGGTAATTCACTGGTTCTTCTACCTCTCTTTCTCTATTCAAAGACTGAAGTGATACTAGTTATTAGAACAAATAAAATTTTATATTTTCCTCACTAAAATGACTGGTGTCTGTTGTTATAACACTATGAATGCCCTGATCTTGGATGCATCGCAAAACCTCAGCCGGTGCACTTCATGCTGTGAAGTAAGCATTGTTCTTGGAGGTGATCTGTAGTGTTAAGGTTCAGTTCCAAGTGTAAAATTAATTACTGCATCTGGATTTAAAACTTCTGTTTACAGCCTTGGTTCCATAGTAAAACCTACCTCACTTATGAAATAACTTGCTGCAGTAAATTAAGAAGCAAGGGTTCCTGAGAAGTATATATCTTTAGATAAAATGTAGCTCCAAAACTTCTGATAAACGCTGGGTTTGTGCATGGATTCCCCAGACAATTGAATATCATGAGCATACATTTTTTAAAAAATTTATTTCTTTCTCAGGATAATTTAGAAGCAGTTTAGGGAGTACAAACTTTAGACTTATTACTACCAGAAGGTTCAGGAATGCTCTGTAAAATGGTTTCACCACATTGTTGGCTGCCCTTATCATGTTTGAGAGTTGTTATAGAGCTCAGAAAGAATTATAGGTATCCTTGATCAAGAAACAACTACAAAAGCTCTTAGGAAGGGAAGACGTGTATCCTGTAAGACTTTGCAGCAGATTAATCTGCTTCTAAGCAAGTGGCTACATTTGCATTTAAAACCCGCAATTAAAAATGATTAAATTAATCTGTTAACCTTAATTTCACCAGGCTTTTGTTTCTGAAATAAATCTGATAAACAACTCTAGATACTTTAGTAAGGGTAGAAAAGTTCTTCAGCAATAGCACCACCAGACCTTTTTGAGCTGTTTGGTAGAAACAACATATTACAAAGAGAGCTCTACGCTGTGCGTTTAGGCGGACTTTCTATTTGTGTGAACTTGGTACATCTACACTTTTTACCTCTGACATTCTTTCTGGTATGACCTTTGCACTTTTTTTGGCACGCTTTCTAGTATTGTTCCTCCATCTCATTGCTTATTTGTAAAATACTCTGCAGAATATAAATTGTAATATCCTGGTAGGGAAGGATGCTGAAAGAAGATATCCAGTTGTTGTGACCGTGGTAGCAATTGCTGTCTCGCCAAACGACTGCCAGATAACTAGTAGATATTCACAAGTCCCTTCAAACAGAAGTTTACCATGTGTCTAAGCAACAGTCTAGGAAACTACTCACTTTGTGTTATGATCTTTTTTTTTTTAAATCAGAAATTTACTGGACAATAGGATATTCATTTTAAAACATAGTCTAAGTAAACCAATTGAAGGAACTGTCATAGTTTACATTCACGTGGTATTCTGAGCTGAAGCAGAAAAGTGGTGACTGTAGGAGCATAGTCATCTGGAATAACCCGTCCCTGCAGTCCCAGTGCACTTTGGAATAGCTCGGTGGGCTGTACCAACACTGATGTGCTGAGACAGTGATAATTTCCTGTTGATGTATAGAAAATACAGGATAGTAAGAACTCAATTGAGGCTATCACTTATGTGTTCAGATTGATAAATACTTTCTGTTCCACTGAACTATTTGGGCATTGCCTAAGGCATTTGTAGCTGATTTGCTGAAAGCTTTCAAAGATGATTGTCCTAGAGCTTGGACTTCAATGTGCGTTGATCAATTTTGAAAAATGCAAATGTAATTGAAGTTATTTAAAAAAAAAAAATTTATAAAAACCATCTGATGAAGAAGCAACTAAGTTTTTTTGAGGGGAATATAGTGCAAGGGAGTCCTTCCTATGAACTCTGCCTTTCTGTTAAATGAACACTTAATGGTAGTTTAAGGGTTTTGTGTGTTTTTTTTCCCCCCCTCTCCTGGACAGAGTTTGACTCTACCAAGCAAAATCCATCTAAATGGACACTAGCTGAAGCTGTGACCCCTGAATAATCAAGCCCCAAAATCTTAATTCCCATGAGTGGAAGGCTAGGGTTACTGCTGCTAGCATGTCTGCTAGAACAGATCATGGTAACAAAGAGTTCATTGGGGCTAAGACAATTCTAGGGCTATTCTATCACACAGTGGAAACCAACAGAGTTGTGACTCTCGTGAAACGCAAAAATAAAAATAACCGTTACTGTCTCTGAATGAGCAAAGACTACTTGAACTTCTTTATTAGTGATGCATAACTATTTCCTTGTTTAATAAAACAGGTTTTTGTATCGGAGAGCAAGGCATCAGCGTCTCAAGATGTAGACAATTTCTACAACTTTGCCGACATGCAGATGGGAATGTGAAGTTTGATATGAAGCTGTTCACGTATGGTTTGTCTTGGCACTTCGATGTCACTTGGCTTGAATGTTGCAATAGTATCTGAGAAGTTTTGTCATTTGGTTTTGTATTTCTCATATCTGTTTTATAAAGCTATCAGTGGTTTTAATACCATATTACCTGAACTGGAGTAAATGGCATAGCTCCCCATGTGCGTTGTGTTTGAAACTTATGTTTTGACTCCAGAAACAATGAAGGTTTTCTACTAACTTTTTACAGTGATTTCTAAACTTGTATTGACGCTTGAATGTTTCTTGTCAACATCTAATGGTAAAACATATTTGAAAAGTGCAATGCTGATCCAAATTTGATGCAGTAGTAATTGTTATCTTTAACTCAGACACGTTGTTTAGAAAGCGCAAGGCTGCACAAAACTCACTGTTCAAAACTTTCCCACATGCAAATTTGTCTTCGTTGGGGTCAGGGAGGAAGCTGTAGTTGCTGAATTTTTCTGAAAGCCTAGGCTGAAATGAGTTCTCCTTATAGCATGCTTTCAGAAGCAGTGTGTGACATTGACATACAAAATGTACATCTGGCTTATTCTGTTTCAGCATCTTTTTTGAATAAACTTGTTTGCAGCAGCACTTACACTGAGAGTTGTCGTAACAGCAGTCGGGTAAGTGAGCACTTGCCAGGCTTTCTGCCCTGAGGTGAATTCTGAGCACGAGGGCTCTGCCAAAGATGCTCCAAGGTCCACCAGGATCTCTGGCAATTCAGCTGCCTCTGGTATTCCCAGGTCATGTATGGGACATACGTGAGATTCCTTTGGACCAGAGCGATGAGTCTCTGGCACCTTTGTTGTTTGCTAGAAGGGACATACAGCAACCAGGGGCCAGAGAAGGGCTCTGATGGCATTAAAAAGGCTCTTCCTGCCTAGACCCCAGGAGAAAGGTTTTAGACTCAGTAGTAGTACTGAAAATTTGGCTGTAAAGTACTACACACTGCTGTAGGGTTTATCTTGGATGAATTCTAAAAACAGACCAAAGAAGTGCTACCAGCATTTTGGGAGATGCATTTGAATAGGGATCAGTAAGGACACTGATTGTTATATAGTGCATATTAGAATGCAAATCTATATGGATGTTAAATACACGATTGATTTATTTTTACATATTACATCCTTACTGATTTTTTTCTACACAAACTTAAAGCTTGTGTCCAGGTTTACAAGCCCTCTGTAATACTTGAACGGTTTGTGCATGCAGACACACAAAACCAAATTGCTTAATTAAAATAGTGGCTTGCCAGTTTAGCCTTTACAATCCATTGAACGGACTGGGGCTGTGTTGAGGTGCTAAAGCAATAATTTCCTCATTATGGTCACCTGTCAAAAGGGAAGATCTTGTGCATCTTAACTGAAAATGAGTCTCGACTCATCAGTTTCACAGCTCTGGAGCTCCAAAAGCGGGTGGCTAAAAACACATCTCTCTCTCATTTTTTAGAATTAGCACAGGAAAGAATCTGTTCTCCTGGAATTCCTAATTCTGTCATGCCCAAGACATGTTCTGAGCTGTCATTTTGTTGCTACTACGCAAATGCTTGCCCTTAGTTTAAACTGTGTATCGAGAATATGTCCTTAGGACCTCTTGTTAAATTTACGCATAGACTAAATAAGGAAGAATATCTCTTGAAGTCACTAAACTGTTAGTGTACTGAAGGTAAGAAAAATGTCACTTTTGTGAATGTTTTTATTTGACAAAGTGAAGTAAAACCAAACTGTCACCAGAATCTGACTAGTGGTGGAAATTACCACTTATTTGCACTTAGCCGGCCAGGATTTTTTTTATATGTGTGAGGAGAGGCTGTGAAAACAGCTGGAAATCTTAGATCAGTCTCCGAAGTACTATCACAACTCATCAATGAACGTTCGCAGGAATTATTCTAGATACGTACAGTAAATGTATTTTTCTGGTATGGACAGTACATTAAATTGTATAATGTACTTCAGAACTGTCATTGTGTAATTTATCTAAGTAGCGGGTATGTTGAACCGTCTTGGTCTCTAAACTTTTACACGTAACATTTCCAAACTTGTACCTGATACGGTACAAGACTGATTATATGTATGTTTATAGTTTATTTTTTGTATCATCAACCTGCTCTGGAAAAACAGTGCTAAATTGATTTTTTTTTTTTAAGTAGTTTTGCTGGAGGACAGGATGATTAATTGAAAATTAATCTAGGCTTGAAACAGTGGAAAAACTTCTACATGGTAGAAAAGAGCAGCGTTGCTTTTTTTTTTTTTAACATGGATAGCCTGCTTATCAACATGAGTTTTTAATAAAAAAAATCACCTGAACAATGAAGGAGTTTTTCAATCCAATTATTTATCTTTTGACTTTAATTTCTTGCTAACAGGTGTTGAGAACACTTCTAGCTTAAGCATCAGGTATTGTATGTGTTACGGAATGGTACGTGCTTCATGTAGTCTTTGTATGTTTGTTGTATAGCTTTTTATGTCATTTGTATTGCACTGTGAATGTGATTCATAATAAACATTGAAAATCTAAACTCTGGGTTCTGGAAGACTTTTTAAAATTATAAAATATTGCAAAACATAATTACATTATATTAAGTATTAAAAAAAAGGAATTCCATGTTTAAACGGGGACTTTAAATGGATACTCATAGCTAATTGAAAATAAGCATTAATTCTGCAGTCATCCACCCTCCAAAAAAGGTGAATTTTTGACAGCAGGGATTTTTCCCCAGAGTCACTGAGGATATGATTAACTTTACACTGCAGTTTTCGTAGTAAAATATGGAAGAAGATATTCTTCTATCAAGCTGTAGAGATACAAGTACAGAGATTCCTGGATGGATACTGTTATCATAGAATCTTCATGATTGGAAAGGACCTTTGGCATCATTGAGTCCGACCATACACACACACAAAAGAACCCCCTACAATCTCTGCCACTAGAGCATGCCCTGAAGTGCCACATCTAGACGTTTCTTGAATACCTCTAGGGATGGTGACTCAACTACCTCTCTGGGCAGGCTGTTCCAGTGCCTGACCACTCTTTCCGTAAAGTAATTCTTCCTAATATCTAACCTAAACCTCCCCTGCCACAACTTCACACCATTTCCTCTGGTCCTGTCATTATTCACCTGGGAGAAGAGGCCAACACCCACCTCTCTCCAACCTCCTTTCAGGTAGTTGTAGAGGGCAATGAGGTCTCCCCTCAGCGTCCTCTTCTCCAAGCTAAACATGCCCAGCTCCCTCAGCCTCTCCTCATATGACCTGGTCTCCAGACCCCTCACCAGCCTGGTCGCTCTCCTCTGGACACGCTCCAGCACTTCAATGTCCCTCTCGTACAGAGGGGCCCAGAACTGAACACAGCACTCGAGGTGAGGCCTCACCAGTGCCGAGTACAGAGGCACCATCACTTCCCTGCTCCTGCTGGCCACGCTATTCCTGATACAGGCCAGGATGCTGTTGGCCTTCTTGGCCACCTGGGCACACTGCTGGCTCATGTTAAGCTGGCTCCACCAGCACCCCCAGGTCCTTTTCTGCTGGGCAGCTTTCCAGCCACTCTTCCCCAAGCCTGTAGCGTTGCTTGGGGTTGTTGTGGCCGAAATGCAGGACCCGGCACTTGGCCTTATTAAACCTCATACAGTTGGCCTTGGCCCATCGATCCAGCCTGTCCAGGTCCCTCTGTAGAGCCTTCCTGCCTGTTAAAGCACTTCTCCCTGATCTGTGTGTGCATGTGGTTGTTTCTTTTTGTTTTGTTTTTTTAACTTGTAAAAGTTTCGTGCTTTTTAACTGTGCTTACCTCTTTGGGTATCAGATACATGCTAGTGATGTGCTTACAGCAAAAACAGATTGTGATGGTTATACCAGTAGAATTGTTCGTTTAGAAAGCAATTCCTTTGTATATTCCATTTAACATCTGAAAACAGTGAAACATTTAATAAATTTCCGTACTCAGCTTTAAACTGGTCAGGAATTACAGTCTTCCAACTAGAGATGGTCTGAGGTAACTTTTGTGAAGTGTATATGTTTGCTAAGAACATGAAGTATGGTATCAATATAATTTTCATTTGAATATATTGAGTTAAATTGTGAAGCTTTAGAGAATCAAAGCTTCTGGTTTACACTTAGCTATTATTGTACAATTTTACAGTCTAAAAAAAATCTTGTACCCCAACTGGCTCTGAGTTGCCTATTAATATTTTTTACATAGTATCTAAGTCACAGCAAAGCTGCCCTTAAGTATTTTCACAATTTTTACCAAACACATGCTCAAATACCAACATGCAGAAGCTTTGTGCCCTACTTGCTAGGAAGTCACCCCCTTCTTTTGTCGTATCTAATAGTCGTGCATAAAATGCATGGATTTAGAAGCAATCCACGTACCAGGCTGCACTTTATAACTGGGACAGATATTTTTTCAATTCCGAAAAGCAGCCTGGAACTTTTTATTGCAAAACATGTGCTTCGGTAATTCTGACTAATACAGACGAAAATGAGTGTTACTGATCTAAGCGTGAGCGAGAACTCTGTAGCTGAATATCTTCTCTTACATAAATAATCCTCTCTGAAACACTTTTAAGTGTTTAGACTTCATTCATGCAGCATTCAGCTTTCTGTGCATATTTAAATTAGCATTGCTGATAATGCTAGAAGGTGTCAAGATTCTCCAGGCTCTATTCCTAAAGATTTAACAAAAGCCGCTGTGAAACAAATCTTCTAAGACCTAGTAGCAGCCCAGGTGCCTGCCTGAGTGGTTCCTAAACTCTAGGATTGTTGCTATTAAGGTCCTTGTTGACTGCTGTGGAACTTTTGTGCCATTTCTTTTTTTGAATCAATGAGTAAGCCTTCTGAAGCTGTAAGGGTGACATAGGTCTTTGGAGGTCTGCAGGAACAGCTCTTCCAAGGCATGTTTAAACCTGATCTAAACCATCTGAATTCTAGTCCAACAGTATTAAAAGCCAGGAACAAGTGCCGGTCCTCAGTATTGTCTCTAGCATGCATGGATTTCAGTGGGACGGTGCAAGCGGGCTGTAGCACTTCATCAAGTTGTGTGCTGTAGTACTGCATTCTTGCTGCAGTGTATGTTGGAAGGCAGCTCTGTGGTGGCCCACCGCGTTCTCTGGACACTGCAGAGCTCGCAGTATGAGCTATAGCAATTTGCTGAGGATAACAGTTCCTGAAAAGTAATAACTTGCTGTATTGCCAGCCTGGAAGTCTTTCTTCAAGATACGTAGTCTGAGCTCTGTCCCTCAACACAACTGTCTACGTATGGGAAAACTTTACAAGCATTAAACCTGGTAAAAGCAGGATGTACAGGAGTGTGTGAACAGGCCAGGCATTAATATCTTGGTGTCCAGTTTGATTGAAGAGTGCTTTTTACTGCTTTCATCTCTTCAGAATGCCTGGTTGCCATAAGGCAGTTACTGGTAATGTTTGTGGTCATGCAGCCTTCCTGATGCGTATATAGTCACCACTGGTTCTGAGTAAGAGAAGAAAAAGAGGGGGAAGTGAGAGAAGCTTTTAAAAAACCTCTGAAGTTTTCTGAGTACACAAAGAAAAATGTGCAACTGCTCATTCCTTTATTTATTTTTTTTATGCACCTAGTGATAATCTCCAGCTCTGTACAATTTCATGGCTAGAGTATCTGAGTTCCTTCCCAGAATGTATTGAGCAATGTGACTGTCAAGTCCTCTTGTCGTCCTCTTTCCAGTTGCAGAAGGCTTTAAAATTTCTGGTGTTGTCAAGGGTCTAAGACATCTTCCAAATACACGTGGATTTCCCTCACATCCTTCTGTTAAAAATGCTATAGAAAGTTTGTCCTTAAAAGCATCAGGTAAAGTCAATAGGAAATTACGGTGGGGTTAAAAGGCTCTCGAACAGTGTTTAAATTAGTGTTTGTCTGGCGTTCCCAAACGGCAAAGGCAACGTGCTGTTACAGATTCTACCCAAATAATGAAGGTAAATTTAAGGCTAGGCACCTCTGCAGTACTGGGAGCTCAAAGGACTCTGTGTCTGGATGACAGTGGTATGTGTATTTCTGCTTTTTTGACTTCATTTTACCACAAGTATTGCGGTGATGGAAATCCCAGTTCAGAGAGTCATGTGAGAATCTCCACTTTCATTTTTAGGTACCTTTTGCCCTTGTCACAGTGAAGAAAACTTGAAAAGGTTTTTTTTTTTTGCTGTTTGAGCCATTAAATTTGAGTGTCTTGAAAATAAATAAATTATTTAAAAAAAAAAGAAACAAACTTTTAGGGAGATTGGGGAAGGGTGTAGCGACCATTGACTTGTGATTTCTGACCACTGCAGGAAGCAGCAGCCTCACTTCCCCCCTGCTGACATGGATGCTGGCTGCCGTAGGGAGGTTTCTCCCAAGCAGCACCTATGGCACCAGAGAGGCAGCTAACTTTCCGGCTCCTTTGGGCAAGATACACAATTTGTTTCCTCGCTAATACAAGGATAAGATGCATTCTTTGATTCTTTTTTGTTAGGTACTTGCAGGCATTTAAGGTACGGAGCCATAATACTGATAGTTTTTGAAAGCTGCTGGCAGTCCTCTCCGTTCTGCGTGGAAGGAGAAAGATAAATCGAAGATGTCCCTAAGCACAAAACTTTGAACTTGTCAGATCCTGGGAAGTGGAGCTGGCACGTTTTGCTCTGAAGAGAGTAAAAGCTTCATGATTGTGGAAGTACTCGTGGGTTTTTTTTGTCTTGTCTGAATGCGCTGATCTTTTTACGAGGGGAGACCTTCCCCCCCATTTCTGAAGTCCCTTCATAAAAACCACTTCAGGGCCTTTTTCTTTTTAAAGGGTTCTGGAGATTAAATGGAAGGGCTGTGCTATGACCTGAGGGCATCTTTTGATAGCTGCCCCAACAGGTGCTAAAGGATTAGATTCAGTGTTGGAGGCAGAGACACTCTTTTGAAGCTCTGAGTGCTCTTTGCTTCTATTTCTAATAGCGAGTATCTGGAACATTTTTAGTCATGAGAGGGTTTAAAGACAGCTAGCCATCCTTAGATGAGATTCTGCTTTGCATTTTTTTCCACAGAAGAATGAAAATTACTCCACAGTGAGAATCAGGTTTCTCATTTGCAGGTGGGTGTTTGTGCTTTATGGTAACACTTCAGTAATTTTGCTCATTGTGAAAAGAAAATAAGGGACTTGAGCTTTTCTGTCTCTCGCCGGTAGCTGCTAATGCTTGCTCTGGCTTCAAGGATGTTGTATCAAGATTTCATCAATGGTGTCTGATCTACTGATGAAGCGAGTTCTATGCAGCATCTACACGTTTCAAGGAAAGGTGGTATTACCAGGCTTTGGGATCTGTGTATTTTTCTTATCGGAGACAACTGGAATTGCTGCCCATGGAGGTTTCTATGTGCAGGCTGGGAATGCTGCAAAGACTTGGAGGTAAGGGGTATGAATTAACCTCGCACGCCTTCCCAATTCTTATTTTCCCCCACTACTCCTCCATGATACTATGGTGTGTTTGTTGTCTTTTACTTCTCTGGCATCTGATCAGAGATAGCAGATTTTGTAGAAAAAAACCTAAAACTTTTCTGTTGAAATTCACTGAAAGACTTCTAGGTATTTCAATTAGAGATGCTTCTTTTGTGGCTCCAGTCCATGTTAAACTCTGCATGACCCTACTTCTCAGATGTTAAACATTAGTTCAGTCTAACTTTCTTAATACCTTAATATGCTATAGGCAGCCTTTGTACGCCTGAATAATGACTTGGTTCAACTTGAGTGTGGTATACATGTATACGTTATTTTATCCTGACCGTATCTCTTATACTTCTAGTTTCCAGAGCGTTCCTCCCGTGGGAAGACTTCATGTTTGTGCTATATTTTATCAACATGTTAACATCTGGCTTTGTAAATTCCTTCTATTCTCTAGGTGCGTAAGAGCATCTGTAGTTCATCCTTTCTCGAGAAAATGTGGAAACTGTGTTGCATATGTCTTTAAAAAGAACAACGGTGTACAATCTGCTTCCTATTTATTCATCTTGCTCGGTGTTCTTATAGAAATGCATAGCAAATGTAAACGCAATTCTGCATAAATTCTTATCAAATGGTAAACAGTTTGCTAGAAGTCACACAGGATGAGATAACGACACATTTATATGCATGTAGAAAGCATTTCTTGAAATTAGTAGCCACATGGACTTACTGCCACGGGTTTTCCTCTATCACCTGTCTTTTGGCCTTGACCCTGCCCTGTACATCTGTGGATTCACTGTAGAACTAGAGGCTTGGATGTCATCTTCTCCTGACATGTGACAGCCAGTGCAGGGGGGTGGTGGTGTGTGTGATCCCAGGCATGAGAAATGAAGATAGCTGTGCAACACCTTTCCCGGGTTGGGCTGCATCTGCTCCCGATGAAGTCATTCACGTATAAAGTAATCTGGCAGGAAACTTCCCATAGGAATGTTTCCTTCACTGATGGGAATATACGTTCTTCATTGTCCTTCAGAACGATGGATACTTTAAACACTGTATTTATACACTCTACTAAGCCGATTTCAGGGACACAAGAAATAGAAATTGTTTTAAAATCTAAATGAAGATACTGGTACTTGAAAATCGTTTGTTTAGTTTAACTCAGTCGGACTTTAAGCTCCTTTCATGACTAGAAAACAGTTCTTTTTCTATAGGGCACGGACTTGGTTTTATCACTCTGAGTTCCGCTCATTTTGGACTTTGAACGTCTTGACTAAAAATCAGTATTGCCTGCCCCATTGCACGGACCACCCGGGTTGAGGATTCCACAAGTGGTGGTGGTAGGGGGAGCGTTCTTGGCATTTTACTTGATGTTGTGGTTTTCTGAAGCTGCTCAGAGTGTTTTCCTGGCAAGTACATATTAATGAACAGAAGGCAAATGAGGTGATCGCTGGTGCATGAAGGAAGTCATACATGTCAGCATCGCTGCCTGGTTGCGGTCTAACTGCATTTGTAGAAAGCTACACTTCGTAAAACACACAGGAATATTAACCAGCTATTCAAAAGAAAAAGGATTGTATTTTTTTTGCAGCAGGTAGTAGCATGGCAGTGCTATACAGACAGAAGCCTGCACGGACTCAGTGAAAGCTGACTTGCCCAAGTACTTGGAGAAGTGATCTGTTGAGGGTTACTTAACAGAGACGCCACATCCTGCTTGGGAAATCTGAGTAAGAAGTAGTTGGAGGCCTGCGGAGTACTCGGAGGAAGCATCTTACTGTGGATGCCCACTTGGGCCAGGAGGAAGTCCATGCAGGGGGCCCGTGACTTGGTGGAGCAGGCGGGAGGCCGTTGAGCTCGATGGAACATTTGGCCTGAGACAGTGCCTCCTTTCTTATGATCCGTTTCACCTCATGCTGTCTGGAAACACTGCAGAAGTGCAGTTCAGGCATGCCAAACCATCCCTGCCATGCTTGCTCTCATCTTTTCATTCCTTTTCCTTTGTACTCCTCATTATATTCTTGCTGTTTCTTCTCTGTGCCTGGCCTAGAGAGGAGGGTTGTATCCCATGTTTGAGACCCCAGGTTTGATTTCCTTCTCTGCTGGTTTTGGTAGCCTTTCCACGCCTCTGTTACTGTGTGCACGGATAACGGGGCTGCAGCGGCCCAAGGGTGTCTTCCAAATAAATCTCTTTGCAGCAGTCCCTCTGGGAAGGAAGGCAACAGGGGTTTACAGTGCATTTGTTGCAAGTGATACTTGGCAATAGCAGTATGGGAAACGTATGTGGGTGTAGGGCCTAATAATGGAGGAGGTTTGCCAAATTTTTGCTGTTGTTTGCTTCCTTCTAACTGATGCTGCCTACTGTGCTTTCTATCAAATGTTGGTTCCATGGGGAGCTCTGTCATGGGTCGAACAATTAACACCAAGAGCTCGTTGAAGGCTGCCCAAAGGCAGACTTTATGCTTGTTGTTTTACAAGTTGTGCCACTTGTGTAAAATGTTCTCAGTTTAGCGCAGGAATGGGTGCACGGCACCCTTGGGAGCTGTGGGAAGGCAGGTGGGGTGTGTCATGGCCACTAGCCACCTCTGCTCCCAGTTGCCCGGCCCAAAGTTGCCAAAGGCCTGGGTTGCCGGTGGCTTCAGGGACACGGGCCGGGCGCTGCCACTCGCTTTCCATCTGCTCCGGGCCCCTCGAAGGGAGAAATCACCTCCCTCCTCCCACCCGGCTCCGGGCTCCCCTCAGCCCTGCCGCCTGCCTGAGGGGCCGGGGCCCAGGCCTTCCCCTCAGGCCCCTTCCCGCCGCCGGCCGGCGCTCCGCCGGCGCAGCTGGCAGGAAGGCCGGGGCCGGCCCGGCGCGGCGCGGGCAGGGAGGGAAGGGGAAGAGGCGGGGCCTGCGGCCCAGCAGTGTCAATAATACAATAGGGCTCTTGTGCGCCCGCCGCCGCCGCTGGAGGAGGAGGAGGAGGCGGCGCGGGGCGGGCGCGGGGCCGGGGCCTGGCTGCGGGCGCGCCGAGCAGCCGGCACGCAGGGCGGGAGCCGCCGCCGGCCAAGGGCCCGGGCGGGCGGGCGGAGGCGATGCGCGCCGGCGCGGGACGGCACCATCAGCAGCCGCAGCGGGAGCAGCAGCAGCCGCCGCCGCGGCGGGAGCGCCAGCGCCAGCCCTGACGGCCGCGGCCGCCCACGCCGGCGAGTAGGGGAGGAGAAGGAGGAGGAGGAGGCGGCGGCGGCGCGCCGGGCCGTGCCGTGCCGCGCCGGCGGCGGGAGGTGAGCGCGGCCCGGGCTGCCCGCATGGAGGCGGGGCGGGAGGCGGGCGCCGGGGCCGCCAGGGCCGCCGCGCCGGGCCTGTGCGCGGGGGAGGCGCCGGGCCTGCGGCGGGCGGGAGGCGGCGGCGGCGGCGTTTGGCGCCAAGGCCGGGCAGGAGGAGGAGGAGGAACCGGCTGTGAGAGGGGGGAGGCGGCGGGTCCTGCGGGTACGTGGGGCGCAGAGCTGGGGCGGGGGTGGTGGGCAGCCGTGCCGGGCGGGCGGCGGACCCCTCCGGCGTGAGTGTTGCGGCCCCGGCCGCGTCCGGAGGGAAAAGTTGCGGCGGTTCCCCCGCCCCGCCGGAGCCGGGCCGCCGCTCCGCCCCCGCGCTGGCCGGGCTGTGCCCGCGGGGAGGGGGGCGGCGGGGCCTGGGGCAGGAGCAGGGCGGCGGCGGCCCCCGGCGAAGCGCCCTTTTGTTCGCCGCAAGCCCGGAGCAGGCGGCCAGCCGGCGGTCCCCGAGCCGGCGGGGCCCTTGCGGAGCGCGGCTGGGCGTGGCGGTGGGGCGGAGGGACAGGCAGGCAGCCGGGCAGACAGACAGGCAGGCAGGCAGGCAGCCGGGCGCTCGTCCGCTGCCTTGCACCGCTCCGCCAGTACGTCGAGGAACTTGCTAGAACTGAGTTTGACAATGAAGCGGTAGCGCAGCCCGCCGCGCCGAGGTAAGTTTTGTGCCGGGCGGCGGGTGCGGAGACCGGCCCAGCGCCTGCGGGAATAATGGGGAAAATACTGAGGAAAATAATGGGGACGGGGTGGTCCCGGCTCCGCTTCTCCGCATCAAAACACCTTCCCGCCTCGGTGCGGTGTCTCGCTGGAGCGATGCTCGTCTCTCTGCAAAGGCACGGATGGCTCCGTTGTGCGGCGACCCGGGATGTAGCGAAAGTCACACTCGCAAATAATTCTGTGGTGGTTAATGGGAGAGTTGGGTGCAGGGTGTCTTAAAATACATCTCAGTGGGAAGAATAAATAATCTTGTTTTCAACTGCAGTTCTTTTATGAAGAGCATTTATAGTTATTTGAAGAGTTCAGCTGTTGTTCACAAATTGTTTTAATGAGTGGCCACGCACTCTAATTAAAATATTGCTAAATTAGTGCTGTACTTTAAAACCGTGTTGTTTTTCTTGTTCAGGAGAAAGGGATGCTGGAGGTGGCATCCAGTTGTGATTAGAAATCCTGTGATTAAAATATACTAGAAACTTGAAAGCTATTGGTGCCTCTCTTTTCACGTAAACTAAAATGGAAAGATTAAGAGAACTGTATTTTTTCTTGGTGCATGCGAAGTGTTTTGTCTGCAGCCAACTTCTTATGTCATATTGATGCTTGTTGTGGGCTGTTCTGTTGAGCATCTCGAGCACACCTGCTAATCTCTACAAAGCGAGACCGTATCTTAGTGAGATGGTTAGAACTAACCTGAAAATGTGAGAGCGCGCCGGATGGGTTTAGAGAGGAAAGGGCACTTGGACGAAGGCGCGTCAGCATAACTATCAAGCCCGCTACAGAGTTCCTTAGCAGGGCATCTGAAAAGCCTTTGCCTGCACTTACTAGAGGAAGAAAACGCAATTTGTAGTTGCTTTAGTTGAGAAAGTGCTGTTTCAAATTAAAAGCAAGTTAGTGTTTTTAGGATACAAAGTTTTGTGCTTTTTTTTTTTTAACTGAACTTATGACCTCTTTCTAGACTAGGCATGACATGCCCTGTTTTTAATGCCAATGAGGAGCACAAGAAAGCTCTCTTTGGAGAAAGTTGGGCTTTGTATACAGCAAAAGTCATCAAAATAATTAGAACTGTTTCTGTTACCTGTCCTTTGTTTGATGTTTCCTTTTTCTAAGTTCCTTTTATGGAACAGGCCTCCCCCCCACCCCCAGCAGGAAAAAGTTGGGTCAGTAAGTGCAACTGTGAGGGGTTTTTTGTTTGTTTTATTTCTGTTTTGTACTTGTAGCAGATACCTGCAAAGATTTGCTGGAGAGCTGATGCAGGAACTTTCGCAGTGGCGTTTATTGGCAAGGATGCACACTTATTTGGGATCTTGTTAAAATCATGAAAATTCTCTGTGAACGTAATAATCTGGGCTAAAGGATCTCAGTGAAGTGTTAGAATAAACCCAGCTTTTTCCTTCTCTGCGTTTCTATGGACTTCCTCTCTGTGGCAGAAAATCAGGAAGTTTCTGTCTGGGATTTATTGGGATACCTGGGATTGTTGTGGGCTTTTTGTTTTGGTTTTCAAAATACACATAGTTTTCATAGAGCTGGCTGGTTTGCTTACAGAGGAGAGTTTACAAAGGCTGCTTGGCTACAAGTGAGGATTATTTTTACCTGTATGGCTTTATCTATTTACACCTAGGCAGGCACGTGTGCGTGTGGCTCCTGAAGCAGCTACCAAGTGCTGAGCTGTAGAGCATTTATCCAAGGGCTTGCTGCAGCTGGCCTGTGGGGTGTCCTGACTGGTGACCTGAACTCTTGGCTGGCGTGACCGCAGATGTCTGAGGTTGTGGTGAAAACGGATGGATTTGTAAGACCTGCTGGTGAGAAGTGAAGTTGAACGCTGTACAAGCTGCCTTGAGTTTGAGTTCCAAATCGATACCCCTATGATGTTCACCGTGGTCTATTTAAGTAGCTTATTTCAATCTTTGAAATTAATTTCTGACCATCATGCCCCAGAGGGTAAGGAGCACAGCATGGTGTCTGTACATTTTCATTTAGCTTGGCAAGCCCTGGGATATATCCAGAGGAGGAACAAGTACCTATTTTTGTAGTGTGTCTTTTATGATCCATGGATGAAAAATCTTACATAAACTTCTATTTCTGTGGTGTGTCTTTCTCCTTGAGTCTGTAGAAGTCTCTAGAAGTTGGTATGTGGTTTCGGGGCTCTTACCTGAATAGATTTGATAGTGTAGCGTTAAGCGCACTCTAAAGGAAATACAGAGCAATTTAATAATGAAGAATGTTGTATTCAACTCCAATTTAAAAGTTAATATTTTGTTAAGCGTGGGTATCATTCTTCCAATGCATTTTATAACCAAAAACTTGCAGTTTTGTCTATATCGGTAGTGGTGTTGCTTTTTGGCTGGCATTATAGACAAAAATGGACTTAGCCAAAACTTGCCATTTGATCATGCCAGCTTAATCTCTCCCTACTCTCACAAATTTTGCGGGAGATACAGCTAAGGGGACTTGGGGGCTTTTGAATTTCTGGAGAGGGGAACCCTTCTTCTGAAATAGTGTGGCGTTTCTCTTTTCTGAGGATTTGAAGTGTTTATAACACTTGAGGCTTCATGTAATTGGAGACTTAAATGCAATTTTGACATACTTTACTTAAAATGGAAACTAACAAGTTAATAATAGTTCTTATCGGGGGATATTTATGTAATGGAAGCCAACAGATGCTATTTGCATCTTGAAGAGCTGATGTATAAAATGTTATGTCAGGGCACTGGCAGGTTTTGTGCTGGTGAAGGCTGGGTCAGGTGGGAGTGGGAGATGCCGGAGATCTGTAGGGCTTGATGGCACCTCTGAAAAGTGAGATAACTGGATGAAATTCTGCATTTTGGCACACAGCTGATTTTAACTTAGTGCTGCTATTTAAAATAAAAAGAGGGGGAGAGGTGACTTCTATATTTATCCGTGTTAAATGATCAATTACACTGTCACTTTAAAATGACTTTTCTTTATACTCTCTTCTAGCTACAACTGCGCATTTGATGTTCAGAACCCCTTAAAATTGTGTTCTTAGATACTATTTTTATTGATACTTCAACTCGTTTCAGCTTTAAGATGGTATCTGGCAAAGAAGTTTTAGAAATGTAACGTGACAGTCCGGGCGTTGACTTTTGTGGAGATATCAGACCCACACGTTGCTGGCTCTGCCTTGCCACAACTGTGTAATTACTAACCACCTCCCTGCTTCCCTGGGCTGTTCTCTCTTCCATATTTATTTACTTACAACTCACCCTTGTCTAGATGGCATCTGAACTTTTCCAGCATTTAAGATCTTATTTCAGTGTGTAGGAGACCGAGAATTTGGAGATTAGAGCAGGCTGGGACGTGTGATCTTGGGCCTAACGAAAGCTGCTGTGTTTGTAGAGCTATATACAAGCTTTACTTGGATTTAAAAGAAGTGGAAGAGACCATGAGCTGCGAGCATGGCTGCGGAGGCTCCACTGGCAGCTGTTAAGTCGCCCCGTTCAGAGAAGCAGGAGAAGGTGGGAGGATAAGCTCATGACTGATGATGCTATTTGTTATAACTTTCTCCTGGATTAGATACTGGGATGCTTGCCTTAGGTTGTTAAACTCTGTTTGAAAACTTTGGAGTGCTTTCCTTCTTTAAAGTACACCTGTTACAGCATTAGATTACAGAGCTGTGTTTCTTTCTTATTGAATTGAATGCTGAACATAACATATTGTGTAGTTAATGCCTCCTTGTGTTTTAATTAGAGCTGTAGGGAGATGTTAAAAAACAGGTTTATACACATGCCTGACTGGTTGCTAAAATGAATATGCTTGTCACACGGTCCTGAGGGAATTATGCATTATTTTGCTGATCTACTGTCCACGGCTTTCCTCCTCTCCTGCCCCCTTCTCTTCTTTTTCCTTTCCCCCCCCCCTTGCTCTAACAAATTCTTGCTTGAATGTTTTCTGAGGGTCTGCCGTATCTGCTAAAAGCTCCTGACAGTGGGGTAGCCTTTGCTGGTGAAAGGCTTGGGCTCTTGTTCGTGTCCTAGAGAGCAGTTTCACGCCCGCGCAAGTGGTTTGATGCACAGCAAGTCTAACAGCTTTCAAGGGTTAGCACTGTGCAGTGGGTGAGCAGACGCCGGGATACCTTGGATGCTCCAGAGGGATGGGTGGTACCCCACTTACCAGCCTCTGCAAAGCAAAGCAACTGACGAGCAGCGTTCCTTGCAAATAGTTAATTCTGTGTGACTGTGTTGCAAAGTGTTTTCCAGGCTGTGTATTAAATTTGCAGGTAGGTCTTGTTTTGGAGTATGCTGTTGGGTAGATGATCAAGTAGTGAAAGGAAAACTTCTGTGTAGGACATGCCTGTGTGCTAAGTAGCTTTTGATTATGTTATATGAGTACTGTATGATGGAAATGCTTTAAAATATGCAAATAAGTGATGTATCTGCTACAAATCTTAGACAAAAAGTTTTTTGCGAAAGGCATTCTAGTTGTTAGGTTGATACAGTAACATGGGTGTTCAGGAGCACTTGAAAAATCATAAACTCTGAGCTTTCATTCATACCGCTTTAAAAATGGTAGTATTGGTTTAACCAATTTTTAAATAATTTTAAAGACCAGGCAATTTTAAAATAATGCTTGCTTTAAAGAGCATGAAGATATTGAAAAAACTATTATTTTTAATGCACAAATACTTAAACCTTTCCTACCTATCAAGTATAGCAGAATAAAAGACAGTATTTTTTCTATGGAGCAGCAGAAAGAATCTTACATTTTGAACCACTGGATACCAAAACATATAGGAGAAGTGTGTTTCCTGACATGGGAGGGGAAAAAAATGTCCCTAGTGGGATTACTTGTGGTTTTTAATTCTCTTTATTCTGCTTTTAACTGCTTGTATTTCTTTAATATTCTTCCAGTGTTGATTTGCAGGCTTTGATATCAAAGTGGCTGTGGAGGATTCATCGTTTGAAATAGTGCCATGTCCCACCCAGATTTCAGCTTTAATGCAAAAAAAAAAAAAAAAGAGAGAGAAAAAACCCCAACAAAAACCTTGTGGAGCTACAGTATGCAAGTGAGTTATGGATACGCACAAGAAAATGGTAGGCTCAGCAATTATCTGGTGAGGAGGAGCCTCAGCAGAAAGAGAGGTAGGAGTAATACCTCTCCCACTTTTATTAATACTTGCAAGGAAAGAGGAGTAACAAACTGTACTCCTGTTCCTGCTTTCATGCAAATAGGCTCTTTTCCCAGCAAGCAGTTGACTGAAATAGTGATAACAGGTGATTATTCCACAGTGCAATGTAAACCTTGTTAAGTGTTGTTTGATAGGAAGGAGGAGAAATGTTCATTTCAAGCACAGAAAAGAGTTTTCTGTGTGTTTTCAAGAATGCAGACAGCTGAGTGCTGGTCTGAGAAGGGAAAGGTTACTGGTTCTCACGTTGCTACTCTTTGATAACATTAACCTTGTTTGGGAGAGTTCTATCAACTCTTGAGCTTCAGCCTAATTCAGTTGTATTCTTTTACAAAAATCAAATTGACTGACATTTAAGCAACTGAAAGGCAGATACTTAAACCTGATAATGAAGTTGCAGTCTTCCTTGTGTTAACAACATAATCATTTCCAGCGTAGCATGAAATGAGCAATCTTAAGAAGTAAGTGAAGCATTTTGCCTGACAAATTTGAACTTGCATCTCTGCAATAGAAGGATGCTAAGATTGAGGGAGGAACTAAAAGGTTGGTCTTAATACAAGGTGCTTGTTTATGAGCAGCAATATTGTAATGGCTGGTGGCATTCATAGGAAGTAAAAATGCACTCCTGCTTAGGAGTGAATTCTTCTCCTGAATTGATTCTTCTGTGGAAATTATTTTTGCAAAATATTTTGTGCGCATTACAGAAATTAATTTTATGTACTTTCTTTGGTTAGTGCTTCTTCACTGTTCTTGGCTGAAAAAGAAAAGAAAAAGGTGAAAAAACTTGTGGGATGAAATAATTCCAAATTTTTTTATATAAATAAAAATAATGCAGGATGGTTTTGTGTGCTTTTTGCATCTGATATCCATCAATTTTGGTGGTTTTATTTTGTTGGTTTTTGTGTTTTTTAAGATCTCATACTATAGTTTCCCAAAGACAATTTGTGAAAACTTAAAAGTTTTTCTTTATTCAGGTATTTTTCAGGTGTGTTGAAGGTATTTGAGTATGTTGAAGTTGGTAGTAAGCATGACATTTTTGATCAAAATACATTCTTTTTATACAGCTAGCGTACAAAGTGGCAATTGAAGGAGATTTTGCCAGTGACTAGCGGGTTACATCCATGTATGTTTCTGCAATTTTGGTGGAAATATGACTTGCTCTAATCATATCTATATGCCTATACAGAGGTGAAATAACTGTGGAACAACCGTTGCCAAACATGAAGACTCTGGCCTCAGCTCAGTGAAAGAGGAGGAGGTTAAAAATTACTTTATACATCGGTACTTAGTGTATTCTCTCTTTCCTTTGTTGCTTAAAACTGTATATATATGGTTCTTCGCTAGATCTGACGGGTGGTGTTTTCATTTTTCTTCCTCTGTAAATGCCATAAAACTTCAGAAGGTGGGACGTGAGTTATTAGAAAGCTTGCACTCCTGACAATCAGCTCAGTGTCAGTCAGAGCCCCGTGACTCCCATTACATGGATTAATCTGGTTTAAGTGCTGTCTTAGATCCTTTGTTTGGCGTCTTCTGTGTACTCGTTCTAGATTTTCAGGAGCCTCTATATGTAACAGCAAATGGGTATCCAGGAATTTAGGTTGCTGAAGTCTAATAGCTTTTGCAGGTGCCATTTCATTCTTTTTCTAAGATTATTGAAATAAATTTGTTTTCTGCGCATTCACTTCTGCATGCATGACTTTCACATTTCAAACAGTCCACTTTTGAGGTACGAATGGGTTAAGAGTTGGAAAAAATGTCTAAAGTAAATAATAAAAAAAAAATCCTCAAGTGAACGCGACAACTTGAACATGATTTATAGTTCCTACTTATCTCTCCCAGCCATGTCTTTGGTGCCTTTGTAGTCTCCTGTTGGCTGTCCCCTCTTCTATTTGCCTTGACTTCCCAACTTTTTTATTGTTATTGGAGAAAACAGTGTTTCTAGTGAGTGTCTCACAGTCTTCTGGTGACCCTATAAATCAGCTAGGTCAAATTTAATTTGTCTCTTGTACCAGACTTTAGACACTACGGACTTCCAGATTCTTTGCAATTGGCCTGAAAATATTTTGGCATACCTTTTGGGATGTGTGGTTTGTTTTTTTTTTTCCAAATGAGATTTGTATAGGTTTGCTAGGTCAGATAAAGAGGGGATTTTTGCTCAGTGTTTTTATGTGAGGTGTTATTTTTTTTGTGGCTAGTACATTTGTGTGGGTTTACATACGTATATATGTAAAAGCATAATCCACAGAAAAATCAATTTGTATTTTTTAATATTCATAGAAAATAAAGCATTCATGATATAATGCTTTTTTTTTTAGTGAACACTTGTGTTGATGAGTGTTTTGCTTGTGTATTTAACAAAAACTTTTGGGCTCTTATGCCTGTACATATGTAAGTTGTGCTTGGTTTAAGCAAGCTGAATCTGTGAGTTTGACTTAAAGTAAATGCAATTGCTGACGTGTATTTTGTATAGATAATAAGTATGTTTCAAAAGCAAACGTACTTTTACGTATCAAGAGGAACCACTGGAAACACAAGACAGTGGCAAAGCGTTGGTTTAGTGGAGTGCTATGGTTTGAGAAAACCTGTAACAATTTATTGTCATTTAGACAATTATTCTATCACCTGATGACCTCTCCCTGCCCAGAAAGGGGAATCGGGGGAAGCAAGGAAGCACAGGGGTTGAAATATAAATAGATTTAATAGGATAAGACTAAATAATTAACAATAATACTGAAGAACCAGTATTAATCCCGATAGTAGTATAAGATATACAAGAATTACACTCAGCCAATTCTATCAGCAGGGAGCTGTGCTCTCCCAGCAGTGGACAGCAAATGTCAGTCGGACACAGCAAGCGCTACAGCTTCGGGAGGAAGGGAAGGGCTCAGGGGTCTGGCACCAGGGCAAGGAGTTTCTCTGGACCTCTGCCATCAAGGGAGAGATGAACTATGCAGCAAACTTTCTAATATATATAGAATGTGATGTTCATGGTATGGAATAATCCTGTTGGCCAGCCTGGGTGAAATGCCCAGGCCTCGCTCCTCCTCATCCCTGCACCTGGCAAGGCTTGAAAACACTGAGACCTTGAATCCCACATAGCCTAGCTGGCTATAAAGTAAATATTTTCACAAATTCAGACACTAGAGTCTTCCACAAGTAGAGTTTTCCCCAGCATTAGAAGTGAAGTTAGTCCTGTGTTGCTCAACCCAGGACATGGAGTAACTTTCAAAACGCTTAAAAGTAACCAGTGTGTACTTGTTCTCAAATCCTTTTCTAACCGTTTTCTACCTTATGGTAATTTTTTGTCAAAATGCTTTTTTTTTTTCTGTCCTCCTTTTAGGTCATTTTAGGGAATCTGTATTAAGCTCGTTCTATCAAAGAAACCTTCTTTTCTAACAGTTTGAAGGTGTTGTTCTAGTGTAACTACATTATAATGATCAGACCAGTCATATATGTTTAATTCTGAAGAAGTGGCGTTAGCATCAGCCCTTCCATGAGCATTATGCAAGTTGAGCCTACTTTGCTCCTGTACCAGACTTCTTTGGCCACAATAAAGCATCTTTAGGTCTATCTTTCAGAGGTTTTAATGCCATGTTAGGGTGCTCTGTAACACCTCGCCTTCTTCATGAGAGCTGTAATCAGTCAGAATCGTGAGTTTAACTGCGTAATGGCCATTCTCAAAGGAGAAAAAGCTCAGCTCCTGTGTTAACTTTCTCTGTTGAGCATTCCGGGACTGACAGGATTATAAAAGTTTTTATGTTTCAGGTAAGCAGAAGTGATGTAAAACTCCGGGAGCAAACCTATTAAGCCAAGTTATCTTTCGTTCCCTCCTCCCCCCTTCCTTGGGTCATTGAGGGAGTTTGGCGGGTGTAGCACAGAGGATGTTGGTGCCGATTGTGTGCCTGAAGTGGAGAAATACCTGTGTGTTGTGGTATTTCCAGCATTACCTGCTGTCCTCCTCGGAACTGGTGGAAGCCTGTCCATATTGACACGAGTGGCAGTCCCTGTACCTCTAGTTTAACCCTATCTAAATAAATAGCTGAACCATAGCTAAACCATGTCAAAAGCTTTGCCTCCATAAAGACAACAGCATTATACAGTGTAAGTCTTATTCTAATAAACCACACAAAATCATAAAGGTCTGTATATTTATAGATAATTTTATTAAAGGTCACATTTTTCCTTTTGACAGTAAGTTCTTCTGGCAGCGGGTGCTCTAAAGGAATAGTTCTCTTGCATTACAGCTTGATCTTGCAGCTTCCCCCCCACCACTTCCCCAACATATCTGCATCAGGACATTTTTGAGAAGAAATAAACTCAGTTTTTTCACTTAGGAGCTCTGCTGGCAAATTCATCAGACAAATGCCTTGCTAATTTCTGGCTTCGTTTTGGCACTGACTTTAATTCCTATTGACTCCACCAAGGCCAAAATTTCCCTGCTTGTTTCTCAGAGCTTGCCATGTGTTTTGTCTGACTGAGCAGGAATGGCTTTGGAAAAGGATTAGTTAGTTGACACAGGTTTCTCTTTCATAGCAGTAAAAAACCCCTAGCCATTTCCAACCATTTAAGATCATCTTCAAGGAAGATTTCATTTTTGGTTGCTGCTAGGGAATTTGCAGCCACAAAGGATGAAATTGACAAAGTCTCATTTACTGTGTTTTCTTGTCTGCTGCTTCATTAATTGTCATTTGATTGTGCTCCGAGCCTTGTGTTTTGCGGTCTAAGTGCAGAGCTTGGGTGCTTTATTTACTTATGGGGTTTCTTTGCAGGGGGAGGTGGTGTGATGATCAGATGTCTGACCAAAAAAGAACAGGGGACCTTTCCGTATGAAATCTCACAAATGCCATTGTCCTGAGTTTGATTCAGTACTTACGATCACTGTGATCAGCAAGTGAAGTTAACACTTTGCTACTTTGCACATCTTTTTTCCTCTGGGAACTGGCTGTCATTCAGTTAAATACTGACTAAATGTTTTGATATGAGGTGAGCTGTTCATCAGGCTGGTTTTGGTTGTTGTTTTGTTTTGTTTTTTTTCCTGTGGGCACTGAGACCACCTTCAAGATCAGGAAGAAAGAATAAAGAATATAATTTATTAAATTGCTTCTTGTTCAGGATGAGTAACTCAGTGGAGTAACCATAAAAATAGCATGCAGTAATTGGTAAGTGTCAGATGCTGACAACTTTCTTATACTTTCCTCTTGCCATGGCCTTAGCTGTTCTGGGTTAAATAAGATGAAAGGTAATGTGTGTGTTCAGTATATCCGTGCTACTTTAAGTACTCAGATTCCTCGTACCCGGGGCAGTTGAAGAAACTCAAAAACGCATGTTCTGTAGCCTGTATGAACCCCTGTGTTGTACACTGGTGAGCACTGCAACTTAATGTATCCAGAAAAGGAAAAAAGATCTTTTCTTGGCTACTGTCATCCAGCTGTGAGATAGCTTTCCTCCTGTAATCCAGACATAAATTATTCTTAATCTTTTTTTAAAGCTAACTGATGTCAATCAGTTGTGGGTTAGTTTTGGTTGTTTTTTTTTCCTCCTTGCATTGACCACAGTAGGAACAGAAGCTCAGCAGGCTCATTTGTTTTGTAAAAGCCAGTGGTGGTTTGAGGCATGAGCTCCTCCTGACACTACCCAGCAGTTGGTGGCCATCCTGCGAGCATGTAGTTGAAGCTAAATGCTATGACATGGATTAGGAAGAGATTGTATGGACAGGTCTTCCAGCAGAGTGGTGGGGATGGCCGTGTCCGCTTGCGTGCTCTAGGTAGGCAGCCGCAGAGTCCTGCAAGGGAAAGGGGTTGAGGGAAAAGGGCCGGGGTTTGGTAGCTGGCGTTGAGAGGGAGGAGGCGTTTGGGGCTGAATCTCAGTGGATGGGAAGAATGGCTGGGAAGGCAAGGTGCAGAGTCGGGGACAGCCTTTGCAGGTGTGGCAATCGCTGGGGCCTTGCGCGATGCTGAATTGGATGCCTGACAAGTGCATGTGAGGTGAGGAGAAGAGGAAGAAAGGTCCGAGCATGGATCTGATTGCCGGAGGTATCTGTTTACAGGGCTGCAAATCAGCAGTTGAATCTGCGAGAGAGGAGAGATTTCTGGCATCGTTCCCTCTTTGGTGTGTGAGCTGGCTGCCCTGAATGCGCTGGGCACTTGGAGTCCCGCTGTAAAAACCTTTCTATTTGTTGCATGGGGAGTTAAAGCCTTATGGGGTTTGTTTCTTCTTCTTGTTCTGGAGCCAGAGATCTAACTTGAAGGCATTCAAGTGCACAATTTGGTATTGCTTCAGTCCAAAGTCTAAATTTGGCCCCTCATCTTTTATACTGTCAGTGTGTGGAGGATTCAGCAAGAAAAAGTGATGCTGCTTTTAGCATTTGTGACTCTCTTGTGTGTGTGGTGGGGTCATGGGACTTGCTGCAGAGTGTATGAGAATGGCATGGCTGTGCCACCAGAAACTTAACATCTGTTAGCATACTTTAGAAGTTCTCACACTTGGTGAATCGTTTTATTTTTTATTTTAGGATCTCCACTAAAGATATCCATAACTGTGCACAAATATAGTTGCATTAAATAACGGAAATTAACTATGGGAAAAGATGCCTCTAGATCATCTAGATGATTGATTCTGAAATGTTCACTTGAACCTCCCTTCAGTATATAACATGAAATAGTACTGCCATCACTTAGCTTTAGGAAATGCACACAAGCACATCTGTTAGGACAGGATGTACAAGTCGAATGAGGTGGGTTGACAGTTAAAATCTGGCTGGCCAACATGTGGCTGTGGGTAACGGCAAGACATGTAGTGTTCCCTTTCCTCAAGAACTGGGTTTGTATTTTTGGCTCCAGATCCTCATAAATAGCCTGGTTTTGCTGGTCTGTGGCTCGCAGGCCTGTTTTCCAGCTCCTGGTAGTGGGTAGCACCAAATGCGTTGGTTACTTCTGCCTGTACCTCATTCCACGGCAGGAAGCATCCTGCCAGTTCCCAATATTTTTATCCCAATTTAGCTCTTCTGCTGCAGTCTTCTGCCACGTGCATTTGTGGTCTCTTTCTGTTATCCTCCTCTGCATTGCAATGTGACCTGCTGCAGGGAATACCCACTTCAGAGAGAAGAGCATCCTGCACCAGGCTGAAGAAAGACATCTCCTTAACATTTTGTCCTGAAAAAGGGCACGTACCTGAGCTGATGTACAGTGACTGTCCTCTCATGCAGCTGTACATTGCAGCATCCCTCGATGTCTATATATCCCTTGGTCTCTGATGTAGCGAAGAGAGGTAAGGGTGAAAAAGCTACTTGGGATTGCTTTGCTCTCTCCAAAATGCCGCAATACGCATGCATACTATAGAGTAGCTGATGCTACTTGCTTGCTCCGCAGCAACTTGTCTGTGTGGCTATGTGCAGTCCTCAGTGCAGACAGGCCAAACAAGCCGCTTCGTGCAGTCCTCTCCTCTTTATACTTGGGTCCCATTTGTTGTTGCCTTGCCTTGAGGCTGGTTTGGGAAACACTGAGCCCGAGCATGCAGTCTTGGCAGCGCAGCTACCGGGACTCTTGTCCAATCTTTGTTTAAACGTCAAGAGCTGCAGCCTCCGATCCTTCCCCTGGGCACACGGACCAGCAGTTCTGACTGTCAGGACACTTCCTTAATGCTAAGCCTAAACTTTTTTTGTTCCTTGGATTTATCCCATTACATCTGATCTCTTCCAGAGCCATGCTGGTATATGAAGAATATAAACAACTTTGTGTGCTCCTCAGGTTGAGTGTTTCAGTTAAATCTGCATGTATGTTGGTCTCACTAGCTTTTCCTTTCAGGGCAGTTGTTTCAGCCCCCAACTTACTTTTTTGCATGTGTATGTCAATTATATTGTGTAACAAGTAATTTCAAACACCGAATAAGAAGTTTTGAGTATTTTGTGGAATGGCTGGTGCTATACACGTGCTAAAAAGCTGCTGCGTTGGGTCGCCATCTGATGCCTAGGGGCCCAGGACTTCAGAGTGTTTCATAAAACGGCTTGATGTTACTTGTTAGTTGCCTTATGAAACCTATCCTTCTAGACATCCTGCTGCATTGTTTGTCTGAAAATGGGGTAAGCCACTGTGGGAAATTGTTTTCCCAGCATATTTTAATTGGTTGCTGGGAATTACTAAGTCACTGGTTATTATTAAGAATAGGCTTGTTGCTGCGTAAAGGTGTAATTGAAATATTTTTGTGACAGTGGAAGGAAGTGAAGGTGCTAGACTTGCTTCATTAGATGCATTCCATGTCTCTGACCTATCTTAAGATGAGATGGACTATCTTTTGATTTTTACAGTGAGATTATGAATTTATACTGAATTACTTTTTTGCTTAAGCCAACATGGAAGAGAGGTTAAAAATTGAGAATACTGACTGTATACTGAGCTGAATACTCACTGTAGTTAGCACCGTTAGAAGCTGGTGAAGAAGCAGCGTCAGATCACAGTTTATTAAAAGCAAAAATTCAGCTCTGTTTGTTATGAATACTTAGTAAGGATTTTAGAAGACTTTCCTTAAAGCTTAGTGACTTTTTCTACTTCTAGTCCCCCTAGGATAAGTATTGCCTGGAAGTATTTCTTCAGTTAAATACGATGGATACTGTTTTGTTATTTGGATACTTGTTCCTATTATGATTTTTCCAGAACTATAACAGAGAGAGTACCATTAGCCTTTGGCTTCATGCTATAATTTATTTATAGTCTCAAAAACTCCTGCCGTTATTTCCTATGCTGTCTTGGTAGATCTTGATCTGCCTTTTGTGAGAGGTCTGTGTAATGTTACTGGTAGTCCATAGGGAGCTGGCTACATGCGTTAGATATCTGAAACAGCCTTTAAAAAATTTTTGAATTAATAAAATGATTTTCTAATATTTTCTTTTCCCACATAAGCAGTTGTTATATCTGTGGGATTATTTATTACGAAGGAGATGTGAAGCGTCACAAGACCAGCTTTCTTATTCTGTCTTGAAAGGCATTTGTGAGGTGGGAATTACACAGTAGATGATGCAAGTTACCCAACAACGCATGTTATCAGAAGGAAGCTAGGGAAATGTGGATTAGGTGAAATGCTTGCAGGAATGTTTGTAGCTGCTTAGGAAACTGAGAGGATAGTTACTAATTACTTTCAAACAAGACAGGTGAATTTGGTGGGATGTAAGAGGTCTCTAGGTCCAATATTAATTAATATTTGCCATTAACGATGTGGGTGAAGGAGTGAGGACTCTGCTTATTAAATACCCAGATGAAACTGGGTGGAGATGTGTGTCAGTTTGAGAAGGTGCTTTGAACTTATAGTTACCATGGGAGATGGGAGAAGGAGTCTGGAAGGAGGGGTTGGATGGGGCAGAGGAGGGGGCTGAGGGGCAGCTCTGGGGCAGGAGGAGGGTTCGGCTGCACATCCCGACGCTGGGAGCAATGGGCCCAGCAGCAAGAGCTGCTCATGGCCAGGGCATGAAGCAACGGGATCATGCTGTTGCAAAAGCAAACTCACTGGAGTCTGTGCGTAGGATTATGATCTGCGACTCACATGACAGAAAAGGATGGATTTCTGTAACAAGAGTGTTTTCTGTGTAGGGAAGGGTTCAGCTGGAAGACTTGGCCCAGGTTTGGGCATCACAACCTCATAGTGATTTTGTGAGCCAGCCCTAGAAGAGGTGGTGGGGAGCAGCAACTTAGAAGGATGAGAAATGTGGAAAATGTGGCCTGTGAACAGAGGGTGAAAGAACTGGGTTGTATTTAGCCTGCAGAAAAGACTAGGGTGTACTAACAAAAGAGTTAAGCATAGTGTTCAAACATGATGTTAACTCTGTAAAGAAAAAAGAGGTAATCTCTTCAGGGTCTGGTGCAGAGGGAGATCTGATCCATGTCGAGGGAGTGCGTGCTTTAAGCACCGGGACAAGCTTTCTGGAAGCAAGAGTCGGGCAGAGCAGAAGGGGCTTGCCTGGAGAGGCTGCGGAGCCTCCTTTATGCCCAGTCTGAGCTCTTGGTCCTATCTTGGTGCCCTTTTCCAGGACCCTGGCAGATCTCTTTTTCTGCGACTGTCTCTTTCTTTTTTTTTGTCTTTTTTCTTTTTTTTTTTTTTTTTTTTTTTGAAAATGGCAGTGCAGCATGTGGGACGGTTAAGGAGAGAAGCACGAAGTACTGTTTTCAACCAGCACAATTCTTGTTTTGGAGGCTCGGCTGGTGGTAAGTACTACAGTAAATAACAGGGGGAATGATAGTATAACAGTAGTGATAACTGCAAAAATAGGTCTTTGTTCCAAATGGCTTTCTGTTGTTAAAAGTTGTATTTTAAGAAATAAATCTTCCTGATGCTTTTTCCCCTGGTGATGCTTAGTTTCCAGGCAGTATTTATGAAAAGCTACTGTGCATTTCTAAGTTTTGCTTTCTGTGTCTACGTTTTGCTTTAGTTCCTATAACTTTTTTTCTTTTTTGCTTTTCTGTTTCTGTGTGCCACAGTTTCTGTTCCTGCCCTGTTGCTTTTTTCAAATGCACCCGGGGAGTAGAAATGCAGAGTCTGTTGGCACAGTGTGTGCGGAGAGGAGGGTGAGCATCTCTTGTGTGTTTGTTACCCCCGCTCTTGAACTTGCTGCTGACAGGGGAAGTTGGGGAGTTGGCACTCTTCCAGACCAGGGAGCACTCCTCTGATTTTTTTTTTTTTAACCTACTGATGAAGAACCCCCTGCTCATTAATTTGAGGTGAATTAATTTAATGTTTCTGAATCAGTATGTTACGACTGACTTTGAGGAAAAAAAAAAGAAAAAAAAAAAAAGGAGGGGAGTGGTATTTTGGGGTGTCAGCTGTATCTTTCATGCTATTTTGTATATTTTTTTTACATAGTTGTGAAATAAGTAAAGTTGGGAGGGAAGATTATGCCTGTGTAGTGTAAGGGTTAGAGAAAGAAAAGATTTTTTTAGTTGAACCTTTTGGTATTTGAGAGTTCATCTTGGCATTTAGCTGAGCAAACAAATGTGTTTTTAATGAAGAGTTCAAAAATACATTAGTTTTGTGGTTCAGCTTGGAGGCAAAAGCTGTGGTTTTGTTCACACTTAAAAGTTGTAGGCTGTGCTGCATTTTAATGATGCCATTTGAGTTGCCCTGACACTTTGTGTTTCTATGGAAAACTTTACATTAAAGGGGTTCAATTGGGACACTAGAGGATTATCCCATAATGAAACATCTCATAAGAAAAATTTGTTTGAAAAATTGATCCAGCCGTTTATTCATTATTTTACTTTGTCTCTTCCCTTGCCTTTCCTCCCCCCAGTGCATTTTATGGGTGAGGCTTTCGGTATTTCTTCGCCGGAGGGTGGAGGCGGCGTGGGTACCAGGGTTTTGCGGCAGAGCAGCCAGTGGGCTTTTAAAGCGAGTCCCTCCAGTCAGCCCCACTCGCTGTGTGTTGTCTGGGCACACCATGTTTCTGCTGCGCACCAGCTGGGTCCCTCGGGATGGAGACTGGAAGCTCCCATCGATGCTTGTGCCAAGTGCGCTCCGTCTCCTGCTGATGGGCCCTGTGGATCGCTTCAGGCTATCTGTGTAGTGGCAGCAACGGCAGCAGGCTGTGTCTGCTTATCTCAAGTTAGAAACCCAACCCACGTAGTGTGATTCATGTTTTGGCGACCTTGGCTGTGGTACTGCTTTGATCTACAGATCTTCTCGCGTTGCTCAAAATTAATTGCTTAATGTGGGGTATAGCCAGAGATTGTCAAGGAGATGGGAAGAGGAAACTGGGACGATTTGGAGAAAAAAACCAAAACACCAGGCAACAAAAACCCCAACCAACCAAACAAAAAAACCCAAACCAAAAAAACGCAACAAACAAACAAAAAAATTCCCAAAACACAAATGCAAAACCCCCAAAGATGAAGCCTTAAATCAAAGAAAATTAACACCACCAAAACGTCAAAATTTTTTAAGGTCAACGTACAAGAACTATAAAATATTGTGCGTTCCCCTTCTCTGCCCCACCCCCCTGCCCCTCCACCCCCCAGATTGTAAGGAAACTTCTTCCTTTGATGCCACAGCCGAAGTTGAGCAACAATAGTTCTTAAGTAATAGGATCTGTGCCACTCCTCAGTGGATGGGTGGTGTGGTATCCTTTTCTTGTACTGCAGATGGGTGGAGAAGCAGAAATGTTACAGCGTGGTGCTGACACTTTGGCCATAAACTGCCTTATTTCAGTTAGAAACACATTGCTATCCCCCCCTTCCCCCATTTTATTCTTTTTCTTCTGGCAGGGTATGCAGTTATCGGTTCCTTGGTTTTTACTTGAATTTCTGCTCTCTAATACTTTGTTCCCCAGCTCGTAGCTGTTTTTGTTAGCTTTTCACTCTGAGGCGTGGGGTGGACTGCGTGCCAAGACAGACCCTAGTCTAACCGCTGACATCTCCAAGGAGTGCTGCAACTAATCTGTTGGGTGTAACGACTTTAATGCTTTTGCCATGGCCATTACAATAGGACGCAAAACATACATGTGCATGATCCTGCAGGAGGGGAATGCAGGCAGTTGGTGGAGGGGAAAATTCCTTCTATTCCCATACTTAATATTGCTCAAGGCTCAGGACTAGATTAAAAAGGGTGAGTAAGCAGAATCTCTGCCAACGAAGCTGAGCTATCCGGGATTGTCAAGGAGAGGTCTGAAGGAATGTTTTGAGGAATTAAGGCAGGAGCCACACGGAGCCTTTCCTTCTATACTTATTTTTTTATTTGCCCTCCTGTGAATCTATAAGCTTGGTGCTCGGTTCATAGAAGACCCTCTAGAAGGAAGAAAGCATCAGTGTGTTTGGAGAAGTCAGTCCCTTAAGTCAGCTGAATAATCATGCAGATACGTGAACGTTTTGTTTTGTATTCCCAAAACAGGATAGAGCATATATTTGTTGGTATTGATAAGTTGGTTCCCATTCACGGTAAGAGGATGGCAAAGTCGACTTTGAGATTATTTTTATGAATTTACTTTTAATCTCGTAGTACTTTGTGTATTTATACTGCACATACATACATGTGTACATACAGCTGATGCGTTTCGGTTTTGTCTATGTTAAGCAAGAATTACATATTTTAAGGCTTTATATTATGGATGTATCATTTTCTTGGGAAAATTGCAATAAAAATATAACATACCCTTCACTTACTTGCCAAAAATTAAATTGTATCTCAAACGTGAAATCCCTGATGCCATTCCTACCTAAATAGCACTCCTTTCATTTTTTTAGGAGCTTGTGATGTCATCAGCTGAAGCGAAAACATCTACCTCATGACCTGGCATGTAAGTGAAGGAGGAACTGATACTTAAAATTAAAAAAAAAAAAAAGTAAATGTGTGTGTTGGTGTTTACAATGTGTAAATTGAACCTATATACCTTCAGAATTCAAATATCACCTTTTAAATGAAAGCTTTGTGGATTTTAAAGGAATATAAAGCCTTTTAAAGGAGAGGAAGTCATAAAAGAAGCTGTTAACAATGAGGTTCCAGCCTGCAGAACTCCTTGTAATAATTTCAGTTAAAATCTATCTTGATGTACCCCATAATGCTTGGAAGGCTGGTAGGCATAGATGGAATAATTCTATCTTACTGCAACATTTACGTGTGCTGCTTCTACTCTTTTTATTCTGTGCTTCTTTTCTGGATACAAATTTTGATAGTTGTGATGAATACATACTGTACATGGAGATACCCTTACTAAAATTAAAAACTGATTGTGCACAAGATTTAGCTTCTTTTACGTACTTAGATACTTCACAGTAAACTTTTGCAGTTTTGTGGCACTTCTATTTTTTTTTTTCCCCCTTAAGTAAGCAAAAATATTTCAGTCTCTGCAGAGGCATTTTCAGAGATTTTTTTTTGTCCGCCTGCTCTCTGCTTTTCTTTTATGTGGTTTAAAGGATTAAAGTGCAGTCATTGCTTTGAGGGGCTGATGTCAGCAGTGAGCTGGGTATTCCTAATTAGTGCCAACACCTGTACCTCATTATGAAGCCTTGTTGAAGCTGTCCAGTGAACCGAGGTAGCTGGTCTCTGTTGCATGTCTCTAATGTGATTATAAAGCCCTCTCCTGATGCAAGTTTTGTTACTTATTCAACTTTTGGACTGATGTGGAAAGTGAAGCTAAGCTGTGCCACTTGGCTGGCTACCAAAGATCATAAGGAGTGGCAAAGAGAAGGGATGCAGTCATCTCAATTTCAAGACCTCTAGTTCAAAGCTTGCTTTGACTGTTTAAATAAAATAAAATAAAAAAAATAAAAAAAAAGAAAAAAGGGGGGAGAGTGTTTTTTCTAGTTTTCAGTGTCAGATACTCTGGATTTAGAGACTACATCTACAGACGCCAGCTGGGCTCTGAATATCTGAGTCCAGTTTCTATTGTGCATAACCTGTTGATTTTCTGCAAATAGAGCTTTGGCCTTGACTACTCTTGCACCATCCCTTTGTCTTCAAGGGGTCAGGGCTTGGCAATTCTTTCCTACACAAAACCAGCATTGGTCTCTCTTCCCACCTGATTCTGTACTGTTAGCAGGGCTACAATGCAATGTGGCTTTGCGGCGGTTGGGAAACACGACCTCAGAAAGATTTGACTAAAAAAAATTTATGGTTCAGAAGAGATGCATTGTTATCATGTTTGGGCTGTACAGGCAAAAGTTTAAGCACGACTTACTTTTCTCTAAGTAGTTTAAGTAGGTTTTTAAGAGTTTAGCTTACAGAATTCAAGCATGCAGCAACACAGTGCTGGCTGCAGGTTTTGGGTTATTTCCCCGTGAGTAAGGAGAGAGACAGAATAACTTCAGATGTGTATCTTGGAAGGGTTTGAGATAATAAACCTATAAGAATTCACATGAGAACACCATGCTAGTTATCCAGATTTGGAAAAATGGAAGGAAATGGAAGTGTAGTGGATTCTTAAACCTCAGATGTAGAATTGAAAGTCTAGTTGTTAAAGGGATTGAACCTCTGCAGAGTAGAAGCCTTGGAAGAAAAAAAAAAAAAGAGGAATAATTAAATAGCCAAAACTTTTGGTGTTTTTCTGTATTAAATATCTGTCTGCTTTCTAACACTGTCACTTACAAGAATGTCTTACTGGTCAGCTTCAGGAAAGCTATAATTCAAGTCATTCCTGCTCTGTAAAAGTGCTAACCATCAAGCTATTATATATTCTGATTTTGGATACTTTAAAAGGTTTTGGGTCTTCAGAAATTCTCACAGACTGGTTTTGTGGTGGGGTTTTGGTGTTTTAGGTTTGGTTTTGTTTTGCTTTTAATTTCCTTAGCTTAAAGTTGATCTAGACATCTTTAAGTCCTTGCAGCATGTTCTCTTAGCTTTGTGCAAGCTTCACTGCAATCCTAGAAAATGGAATACAGCATTTGTTTGCAGCTATATATGATGGTAGATATTCATGTTAGATTTAGACATGACTTACAGGAGTTGGGGATAGATATAAATAGGTGCATCTCTGCTACTTTGTGGCAGATACTAAAAATGACAAGAAAAAAAAGACAGTGTAACAGATTTCAAAGCAGTTGTTTTTGTAAAACAGTTCCTTAATAGTTATATGAAACTCAAGGAGGTTTCACCAGTGAATTTAACGATGCTAAATGGTGATTTTTAAGAGCAAAGTGTTTTATGTATAGAAAGCTTACCTGTGCCTCCAGAGGCAGTAAGCTAAGGCAGAGACTGCTCTTTCCTTTGCACAGATTTGTGAGGTGCAGCAGTAGTTTTTATATATGTATATATATGTGTGTGTGTGCATGTGCACATGCACGCATCTATTTCAGATTGTTCCAGGATGTTTTTTGTTTCTTCTTTCATTCTTTCGAGTTCTCCAAAAGAAAATCCTGAATGGATAGTGCCCTAAGGTGCATGTAGGCTATATTTACACAGCATGTTTATTTAATCTGTCTTTAAAAAAAAAAAAGGCAATGACTAACACACTGGGAATGATCTAATTTTTGACTTAATTTTGACCAAAATAACTCTCTGCAGTGAAGAGCGATTAACAAACTCTTCAGGTCAACAGTATGTCAACTGTCAGAGTCTCTGGTTATTGTGCTCATCATAAGCAGAATCTTGTCTGATAAACATGCTCATTTCAGTATTTACCATGGCCCTGTAGACCACCTATCTCATCTTTAGTCCACAGAGGTCAGGTTGGAAACTGATATATTAAAAAAAATAAGATTAAATCCATCATGTAGAGGTGAATTATTATGAGTGAGTCTGGTTTCAGACAAGTTCTCTTACTGAATTGGGCTAATTACTGCCTCTGATAATGGTCAACAGTGGACACTTAGGGAAAGAAAGCATTATAAAGCTCATGTAGACTCTGTTTCTTGTAAAATTTTGACTTTGGGATTTCCGGCAGATTGACATGACACATTGTGTTTAATAGCCCTTGTCCTCTATTTGCCTAATTCTCTTCAATCTGTTTATTTTGCAACCCCTGCAACATCCCGTAGCATTGAGTTTCTCTAAGTAATTCTGTACAAAACGACCTTTTTTTTTTCCTGTTGTCTTAATGACTCTCCTCTGAAGTTTGTTCAATAACTTTGTGTCCTTCGTCTTCTGGGCCATGAGGAACAGTGAGTAGTCTCTTCGTGCTGTTCACTTTCTTTATCTCTTGTGGCAGATTTCTCCTATTCTGCATCCTCCTTTCTCAGATGGATAGTCTCAGTCTGTTTAATTTCTAAAGCCACGGCACCCTCCCCTTACAGCTGTAGTTGGAGGTTCACCACTTTTTCTCCAGTGGGTGCTGGAGGGAGGTAGAAGACACTCCCTTGCTTTTAGCCCACATTAGAGTGACCTAGTAGTGTTGCTTATCCGTAAAGCTTTATCCGTGTGGCTCAGCGGGTGTAGCAGATGAAACCAGACAGGCTTATATCAGTGCTTGTCGATGCTGCTCTTGGACCTTGGACAGGAGGACGCATCTCTTGTATCAACATGCAGCTCTCCGCAGTGTTCTCCTCGTAAAATAGTTTCTGCTACAGCTGATTTCAGAATGCCCAAGGACCCCATTTTTAAAGGCACTCAATTAATGTGTGTGTTTTCGTCTTAAGACCTTTCAGAAACATCCTGCAGGCACTGTGGCGTGGCTGTGCGTGTATTAACTGGGAGCCGTAGTTGGTGTTGCAGTAGGCAGCAGCACTCAGCCTCCCTATCAGGGATGTCCAAGGGAGCGGGTGGACCATGCCTGAGCTGCTCCTGGCTCACGCCTGGTCGCTTTTGCTGTTTGCAGGGATGGGGAAGTAGATAGTGGAAGAGGGGTCTCAGGTGGCTTTATTCTGCCACAATCCGAGCACAGGTTCGGTTGTGCCTTCTCAGTTGCAGAGCCCCTGGTAACCTGTACAGCTGCAGCCTGCCCCGTGCCCTGCAGCTGGGCGAGGGAAGAGCCTGCAGAGCAGGACGGTTCTTTACAGGTTTATAGAAGCCTCCTCGACCAACTGGAGTTGCATATACAAAACATATGGACTGTGCAAGTTTCGCATTCCATCGCAGAGTTTTGAGAGTGACTCGGCTATAAAGGTGCACCTGATAGGGCAGATCCTAATTATTCCAGGTTTTTGTTGGGTTTTGCCCCCCCATTTGTTCTGTTTGTTCAGTTTTATAGTTGCATTTTTAGTTGTAACCTCTCCTTTTCTCTCCCTGTTTCTCAGCACAGATCTTATTACTGCTCATGACAGCATGGGATTCAGGTGCAGCAACTGCAGCGTGTCGGGGGCTCTTGCCTATAAGTAAAGATGTGGTGAAACACCTCCCTGCTTCCACGGGTTGTAGGCATTTCCAGTCATCCCAGTACAGGAGTGGACAGCGGGCAAAGGGACCTGCTTTGGCATCAGATTCATTATCTCATAGCCCCACAGCTTTGGAAGGTCAGTTGTGATAGTTCCTTATCCTCGTAGGATGGAAAGGATAGTACTTTCCTGTACTTTCTGACTCCACCTATTCCAGCACCAGTGCTCTTTGTGATCCACCCTGTGGGGCGGCACCTTTTCTCCTGTGCCAAAAAAAGCCACCTCTATCCACTCAGCTTTAGCGCAGTTCCTTTCCACTAGGAACAGTAGAAGGGTGGTGCTCTAGTCTTACTCGTTTTGATCTTGTTTATTTCGTCAATGTGGAGGAAGAGCAAGGAGGAATTTAGAGGAGTGTTAATGGTCAGTCCTGATCACTGCGTCCCCTCATTCAAAAAGTGTAGAAGTACTTTGGCCTCAGCTTTGCTGTTTGACAACAAACAGTTTGATTTTTTTTTTTTTTTTTTTTTTTAAGAAACACCTCCTGACTGCTTTCTCAAACAAGATGTGGCATTGGGCAGCTACAATCATCCTTTGGTCTCCCTTTCCAGGGAGGCATCAGCCCCAGTGGGCAAGTTTGCTATTTATTTTGTGATTGCCGCACCTTGCGTTATGAGAGGAAAAAATCGTAATTTTTCTTTTTGTCCTTGCTCCGTACATAAAAACGGACAAACATCAGTTGGTCACAGTATCTCTTTCATGGTGTCTTCTCCCACCTCCATTTGGTGATTTAGAGAAGTCTGGAATGGTATTTATGTTTTTATAAATCTGTTTTAAATCTGCCTCACTAAAAGACCTCTCACAGTGTCTTTGGTGTGTCATATGTTACATATTGTAGCACATAACATTAAATTGATTAGCTGGCCATTAAAATTAAGTTAAATTCATTAGTTATTAAGACAAATTTTGTTGTCTTTTTAAAAAGTTTTTTTTAATTAAAAAGTAGTGCTTTAAAAAATCTTCTAGTAAATTTTTGCTCATGTTTTCACATAGAGAACTAAAGTAGTAGTGCAACTGCCCATAAATGTGTCTTGTGTGAAATGCTAGAAAGTATACTAGGATGTCAGTATTCAACCAATGATTTGGAATATTCCAAATATTTTGAGTTCTGGCTGTGACAGTACATTCCTTTTAATTGTTCCTATCCAATGATCCCCTCAGTCCCTTTTTTTTACCTGAGAAAAACTTTAGCATCCAGATTGTTTATTTGCAACTTGTAAATGAGAAACACTTCTTGTCAGATGAGAAAAGAAATAATCAACTTAATGTTTCCTAATAGGGAAATATTTGTGTTCTTGCTTTCTCTTATCCTTTGAGTAGAATATAAAGATGCAGCTTGATGTTTTCTGCCTTTTGCAATCCTTTAGGTTTTGTTAGTGATGCAAAACTTTGTAGCAAAGCGGTTACCCTCTTCAAAGCATTATAAGCACGAAATAAATGAGTCAACAGATAAAATATTTAATGCAGGCTGCTGTTGATTCTTCTATTATTTGAGGTTTAGAAAAAACAAAACAAGAACAGTGAAACCTACTTTATTTATTAGCAAGTACAAAAAAATTAACTGATTATTTTAAGCAAGTATCTTGCAGGTTACGAGAACTGTTGCCTATGCTGTTAATAGGAAAGTTGTTTGTCTTAATCCCAAATAATGCATATGTTTCTAGATCCTTCCTTCTTTGATAATACTTCCTGCCTGTGTTCCTACGTGTGATCCTAGTTCCTTACCTGTGTTTTGTCATGAAAGCATGCTTTAGTACAGCTGGAGGGCAGAGAAAAACAGATCCAAGTGGACAGCATCAGACAGATAGGCAAAAGTGGCAGCTTCACTTGAACTAGTGTAATACTCATTGTTGCCTAATTTTCAATTAAGTAGTGACACTTGTGTGGGGTGGTTTTTTGTGTGTGTGTGGTTTTTTTCTTTTTTTTTATTCCCTCCCCTTGCTGTGGTGCAGTTTCGTCGCTGTACAACAGCATGGCAATACTTAGTGACTTAGGGCATCGCAGGGGTTTTTCTTCTGTTCGACCCCATCGGCAGGAAGGGCAGCGAGTGGCGAGGGTGCGGGATATGCGCTTGGGAGACCTGGATGCCGCTGCCTGCTCTGCTGTGCCGGAGGCTCCCCGCGTGATGTATGGCTGCTCTGCGCCGCAGCTCCTGAAATGTCAGGGCTTGCAGTGCTGGCTGGCTTCACACAAGCTTATCGTGAGGGTAGATACGGTAAAGCCTGCAAAAACACTTAGAGCCAAGGTAACGTGAATCATACCGGTTCTTAAAATAGAAAGCCGGGCTAAACGCTCTCTGAGGTTTTTCTGCTCAGTCATATTGGTGAAGCCTGTGCGTGCTGCTCCTGTTTCTCGCCTGTGACTGCAGTCTCCTTGCAGATAGGGAGCACGTGGCCGCCTTCAGGTGTCGAACCCCTCGGGGGAGCTCCCGGGCAGCCAGCTCCTTGTTTACCCAGCTTCGCACTGGGAGTGATGCCCTGGTACCCATCCATTTTTAGTAGCGCTACTTCCACACCAGTTGTTCATCAAAGTGGACGTTGTCCTTAGCTTCGCCTTCGTTGAGTAAGTACGCATGGGCTTTTGTGGGGTTTTCTTTTTTTTTTCTTTTGCCCCTTGCCCCTTGGTTATTCGTTGCCTTAGGTGTTAAATGTCAGGTATTAGTTTTCTTCTGAGGGAGCCCTGTAAAACAGACAACAGGAGATTGGTAACAGCATCTCCCCTGCTGAGTGCTCCTCGGGGCAGACAAACGCCTCGTGGCCAGGGTGGACGCTTCATTGCGACGCTTGGCGCATGTGTGTAGTTATCAGGCTGTACGCAAGCTAGCCCCTGCCTCCTGGGGGTTTTCCCCTGAAGGGATCAGTCAGCCACCGTGGAGTTGCCAGCAGCCTGACAAGAGGCGGTCTGTTTGTGCAGTGCTGGCCTGGGGAAGCGAGAGCTGTGATGGCTTCCCTCCGGCAACATGGCACTCCTCCCTGCCCTGTGGGCCTGACGGCTGCCTTGGCCTCCGGCGTCGACCTGCTGCGGGGCAGCTGAGATCATGGCGCTCCATGGGCTGCCTGTGTGTTTAACGCTGCTGTGACTTTCCTGCTGGGAACTTGTTCCACCTTTCATCGCTCTGGGGGCTCCCCTTGGGAGGGCTGGGCCTGGGTGGAAATGGAGGGCCGGCGGGACACCGTGCCCCATCAGCCATGTGCAGGCAGCCATGCCAAGCATGGTTCCCTCTCCTGAGGGCCCGGTTCCTTCATCTTAGCCTTTCTCCTGACTGGGAGCGATGGCGGGAGGTGGTCAAGGAGCCGAGAGGTGGGTGAGGAGCGTTCATGGCCCGGCAGGCACAGCTCAGGTGTGCGAGCGTGGCAATGCCAGGCAGCGCCGGGCTGGTTGTGGTTTCAGGGGAGGAAGTGCTTTTTTATTTTTTTCCTTCTTTTTTTGTGTTATTTTAAAAGCAGGCTTTTTGCTCAAACTCAATATGGTATTTTGAAGGAAATATTTTTTGTGTGTGTGTCCAAATCTTTACTGCTGTTTTAGGAAAACAATAGTTCTGTTAATAAAGAGCTGGTGTAAAAACAGTGTTGTGTTCAGGAGCGGAAAGTAATTAGGAAGACTTAAACAGAGAGGAGCAGAATAACGTACACATTGGTATATATTTGTTTGAATTAATGACAGGCTGATGTTGTTTATTTTTTTAAACTGACTCTGCCCAGATTGGTATTGTCTTCAGGATGCTAATGTTAAAGCCGCAGTGTTTAATGGGCAGAAATATTTCCATGTCAGCCTGGCCCACTGGGGTGCTCTGTGCACAGGCCAACACGTGCATCTTACTTCAAAGACAAAAATGAGGATGCTCGGTCACTGCTGGGTGCCGAGGAAGCACAGGGAAGAGAGCACAATTTTAATTTCTTTCTAGCCTCTTGGAGAGTATCTGTTAAGGTAACGGTGGTGCTGCATGTGTTGCTGGGGATGTGCTCTTCTGAGAAGGATTTCTGATTTTTAACAAGCTGCTTGGTGTGAGGCAACTTAGTGAAGGCCTTTGGAAATCTGTCCCCCCTACCCTTGCGGTGGTTTGACGCATGGATGCGGCACCAGAAATTAAAAGCTACGCTTTTGTTTTCAAGGTAGGAAAGGCAGTTATACTTGGGACATGCTGTATTTTATTGTATTGTCAAAGCATGTTCTAAATGTGAAGTAGCATCACTTACACTCTTTTTATACTCACAAAGCAAAATGATGGGCATTAAGTGCTTTGCACTAGACCGAATGATGAATCATCATCATAGAAGGGCATAGAAATGATGTCAGGGTTCCCTTTTGGCCCATAATCTGCAAATGAATGCAGGGCGGATTATATTTGGGGTTTCTTCATTCTAGTTTTATCATCTATCAGCTGACTTCAAAATTTAACTATTTCAGGGGATAAGTCAGGCTGGAAACGATATTTTGGACTTCTCCTGCTCCGTGGCCGCCCCCCCCACCCCCCCATTTTTAAACCCATGATACACTTGTGGCAGCTGCCAAATTGCCCTATATAAGAAGGTAATGCATAACAGAGCTTGAGACTGTGTCTAGGTGCTATTGTACTTCATACGGACTCATGTTATTAGCCAGATTTCTGTAACATGCAGTTCCTTGCCTACTAAAATTATTTATTTAGCTAATGACAAAGGAATCGGCTGTAGCTGGTAGTATTGCCTCTAAAAACTGGCATATTCCTCCTTTGTTGAATTACAGATTATTATGTTAACCAAGGCTTAGTATGAAATAGTAACAAGAGAAGTTCTATTTTGTGGTAGGCCCAGTACAGTCTTCAGAGAATAATTCAAGAAGATTTTATTCTGGGGGTGAGGGGAGGGATAGAATGGGAGGGATAGAATGGATATGGTCACTTTGTTATGGAATTCTTGAGTAGGGTTTTTAAATTTATTTTTTTTCTGGTTAGAGTGAAAGAAATAAACAGTGTTCCTTTTTTTTCTGAATTTCCTTTTCTGTGAATTGTTTAACCTTTCAAACCTTTTCAGTGCAGTATATATTGCTAACCCAAGTTCTGAGTGGGTGTTTTTCCCAGCTTATATAGCCTTTTTGTGAGATTGAATAGGATATTAAAAAATAATAATAAAAAACCTAAACACAAGTGATCTCTCTTCCTGTAGTTATTTGAAAGGTTGTGTTAACTCTACTCATATTTCGTAATTTCCCTGGCACTTGACTATGAAATTTGACCTATTTAAATGGTTTTACTGTACTACATTTCCTGGAGACCTTTCAAGATAATTTGCTTCCTAATCTAAATTTAACAGTTACATAAACCACATTTTGGAGACTTAGAAATTTCTACCTACTGCCTCTGCCTTTTTTTTTTGTAGACAAGCCAAATTGTAAAAATGTAAGTACAGAATTTTAATCGGAGATCTGCATGTAGCTTGTCATTTGGTTTACCTACCTAGATGCTGTTTTTCTTTTTAATAGATAAAGTAGGTTGTTTTGTTTTTTTTTTGTCCCACTTGAAAGTTCCCTTAGTGCTGTGACCAATTCCATTTTTGTCAGTCTATTTTAAAATGTGAGGAAATAGTATCTCACAGGTCTAGGATATATTTGTGTTATAGTTCCTTGAATTTCTTGGTTGCCTTTTCCTTCTGTATAGGTCTTAACAGGTACTGAGTAGCGTATGGATACGTTTAACCTTTCTCTGCAACATCTGAAGCCGGGAAGGACGGATTGCTGCTCCTTGGACATACTGTTTTCTTCAGAAATCTTGACTGGATTTAAGGATTCATTTTGTATCACGCTTGTCACTGATGTCTTGTCTAATACGCTGTGCAAGTTCAGACTCTGAGAGATACCTCATCCTTTTATCTGCTAACTCTGTTACTCATGAACTATGCTGAGGGATGTGTCAGAACAAGAGGATAAACTTAAAGGTTTATTTGGTAAATTTAGTTGTTTACTCTGATGCAAACTGAAAAGAGAAAAATGTTTGTTGCTGTTTCTGCAGGTATTTGAAATGGGTTTTTGCTTTGACTGAGGCTCTGAAATTTTGTTAACTGTCTGCTGTTTACATATGCTGCTGTACTGATTTTTTTTTTTTTTGAGTAATGCATGGTAACTAGCTTTTCAGAAGTGGGAAGTACCTTAAGTCAGTGCAACACTGATTTTCCTTGGGGAGAGTGCAGAGTAGTGGTAGAGGCAAGTGGCTGTTTTCCTGTTCACTTTAGCAGTGCAGATAACTGTGACTAAGGAAAAAAGAGCAAACATAATTTAGAATCATTAATTAGAAAACATCTTGCCTAGATTTTTGGAAATATCAGTGTTATCCTTTAAGTCAGATTCTTGCATACGCTGGCTGATACATTGATTACTCTTAGCTTGGGATCCATGTTTAATTTCAGCTGGGTGAGTGCAGGGTGGCTTTTTCCTGGCTTTCCTTGGGAGTGCTGGATCCGGCATCGGTTTTGCCTCCAGGGAGAATTCCCAACATGGGCAGTGGCATTCAGAAAGCTGGGGAAATACTGGCAGCGTGATGTTGCTGCCTGTGGCTGAAGAGGGTGAGGGTGTGTTTCCTGGGGTTATTTTTGGTTGAACACCCAAAGGGTTCAAGGCATCTTGATCTGTGTTCGGGTGTTTAGGTGATGTTAGGGAATGAGGCTGATTTCTCTTTTTTAAGTTGCAGTTCTTGCCTTAAGCTGTTGTGAGCAGATCGGGGATACGTATGCAGCCATGGCTTGGCAAGTCAGAGATGCAACAGGTGGAGAATATGGTTCAAATTCAGGAAACTGTCTGGTAATTGATATTAAAAATGACACCAGGAAATGTTCCATTGCCATAATTGCCTGGAGAGTTGAGTATCTTTTTGCTTGCAACATGGTGATTTCTTAATGTCACTCCTGTATTTTAATTTTAATTTAAAAGATCCCTGAAGGTGAGCATCTTCATACAAGTCATCAATCCACTGTTAGTCCTTCTGTGGATTTTTAAAAACAAAAGGCAAAAAAAGCTTTAGATTAAGGCATGTTATGTTCTTATTTTTAATGATCATTTTTAAGGTAATCTGTGCTTGACCATAAGGCTTGAGCACATTTTGAATACACAGCCAAAGCACCCCTATCTACCTTTAAGGTGGTGAGAATCATTACTCAGTGACTGGGAAGCAGGATTTTCTTGGGGCTTTTTGGGGGGGTGGAGCCACTTATCTTTTTTGCTCTGCAACAACGTTTCAGTGTTGAGTTGCTTTATACTCCATGTTTTTCTTAGGTTGCACATTGGAACTGCTAGAAAGTTTAAACTTTCTAAACTGCTAAAACTTAGTTCTCAAAATTAAAAAAAATAAGTTCAGTGTGCACATTTGCAAAACGCCTGGATGAAGATAAAGGAAGTGGAAGGATGCTGATGGCTTTAGCTGCTCGCTATCCAGTGTTTCTGTCATGATCCTAATGACGGCTCATCTTTTCTTGTATCTTTTTTTCTTTATAAGTAGCATTTATTTGAGGATGTTTTCTAAATTTCTTTTTGAACTATTCTGTGGAAAAATGTGTTTCTTATCTGTTGTAAAAATTTACTATATTTTTCATTTTGTGTGTAAAACATAATACTATTTACTTGATTGTCTTTTGGTGTTGCCACATGCTGTTCATTATAACTGATACTGTGAGGCACTGGCAATGTCATTAATTTCTTACCTTTTCGTTAAGTCTTGACACACACATTGAAATAAATTAATTGTTTTCCTTTATTCTAGTCTTTATTGTCACTATAGTTTGCAGGGAGGAAGTTAGAAAAGGGGTAAAGCTAGGATATATGAGAGACTGTACCCATTTCTGTGGGGTTTCTGTAAGTTTGCAGGTGATACCGAGTTGGGTGGGAGTGCTGATCTGCTTGAGGGTAGGAAGGCTCTACAGAGGGACCTGGACAGGCTGGATCGATGGGTTGAGGCCAATGGCATGAGGTTCAACAAGGCCAAATGCCGTGTCCTGCACTTGGGTCACAACAACCCCATGCAGTGCTACAGGCCTGGGGAAGAGTGGCTGGAGAGCTGCCTGGTGGAAAAAGACCTGGGGGTGCTGGTCAGCAGCAAACTGAATATGAGCCAGCAGTGTGCCCAGGTGGCTAAGATGGCAAACACCATCCTGGCTTGTACCAGAAATAGTGTGACCAGCAGGACTAGGGAAGTGATCATCCCCCTGTGTTCAGTTTTGGGCCCCTAACTACAAGAAAGACATTGAGGTGCTGGGGGATGTCCAAAGAATGGCAATGAAGCTCGTGAGGGGTCTGGAGAATAAGTCTTATGAGGAGCAGCTGAGGGACGGGGTTTGTTTAGCCTGGAGAAAAGGAGGCTGAGGTGAGACCTTATTGCTCTCTACAACTACCTGAAAGGAGGCTGTAGCCAGGTGGGGGTCGGTCTCTTCAATAGGACGAGAAGAAACGGCCTCAAGTTATGCCAAGGGAGGGTTTACATTGGATATTAGGGACAATTTCTTCACCGAAAGGATTATCCAGCATTGGAACAGGTTGCCTGGGGAAGTGGTTGAGTCACCATCCCTGGAGGTATTGAGAAGACTGGTAGGTGTGGTGCTGAGGGACATCGTTTAGTGGTAATTTGGCAATGTTAGGTTTATGGTTGGACTCGAAGATCTTAAAGGCCTCTTCCAACCTAAATGATTCTATGATTTTTGGTTCTGGTTGTTTGGTTTGGATTTTTTGTATGTGTGGATTGCCCATTCTTTCTACATTCAGCCGTTGGGGAGCGGGGTGTGTGTGTGTATTTTTTTAAAATTTCTTCACAGTCTTTTGCAAGCGACAAAATATAAATGAGAAGGAAGAAGCAGGAATTGAGGCACGGGGTTGCTTTCAGCCTTACTCTGGACCATATCGCTTGGATAATAGTATTGTTGTCTGAAGCTGAGGGATGAACTGGAGGGTGCCAGACCACTTCGAGGAACTGGGCTGAAGCAGGGAAAGGCTGACATCGGTTTCCATGTTATAGGGACTGGCTTTGCATCTTCTTTCTTGCTGAACTGAGCGGCTGATGATCCTTCCATGTTCTGCAAAGACAGGCGAAGGAGTGAGGTGGGAGCTTTACCACAAAATGAGTGTTTGCTTCGGGATCCCTCTGTAATGGCTAAGGAGCAGAAGTGTTGTTAGTGACCCTTTCTGATGAGCCCTCGTGCTTTGGGGTGGAGGTGAGCTGGAAGTTGTGTTGCAGTCCCAGAGTACGCAAGGGTACAGCAAAGGAGTCTCCTGTTAAATACAGAAGTGAAGCCCCCTGCAGAGGTGGTCCTGTTGAATGATGCTGAGGCTGTTACTCCTGTATCATGTGGGGGCATACCGCAAACTTGTAGCACGTTGGTCACTTTAATAACCTGTCTTACTGAACACAGCACACCTGTGATTTGTTGTAGCTCTGTGGGCTTTTATTCATTGTTGTTGTGGTTAATGTTGCTGCAGAAAATCAGGCAGGAATCCAGCGTTATTACTATTTGGGGCTTTTACCCTGGCTGACTGCTTTTTCTGTTTCCGTCTGCTGTGATTGAGGTGTAAATCTCTTGCCTGAGCTGCTACAAACCCACTTCTCACAAACACAACTTCTAATATTTTTTTTTTTTTTTTTAGTTTGTGTTTTTTTGTTGTGTGTTTTTTTTTTCTCCTATGGAGTTGCTGGCAGAGGTGTGCTTTCTACTCTGAAGTTTTTGTTACGCTTGGCGTCTCTGTGTAAGCTGTCTTTGAAGTAGACGTCTCTCTGCTTTCCTCAGTTGCTCAGGCTGAAGTCCAGGCTTCCTGGGTGTTCCCTCCTGCAGTTGTCTCTCTCAACCTCGTGTTTGACCCTACTTTAATTGAATGTTCATGTTGTGCTCTGCAGATAGCAGTCTTTAGTACAGAGTTTAAAGGTTTTATTGCTGCGTGTTTATATAGAAATATAAGAGATGAGAATAGCCTGTCATAAGCTTTCAGCACCTTTCAACAACTGCTCAAAAATTCATCTGAACATAAAAACAAAGCAAGCAGCAAGCACTTGCATTTCTTGCTAAGAAATGGAAGTGAGGAATACTGCTCGGCATGCCTAGATGCATCTTTTTCAGCATCTCACAAGGTCTTGTAACATGTCTGGTGATCTGTAAGCCAGGGCTGTTTAGAACTGAAGACTGCCAGCAGAGAAGATACTGCCACGGGCAGAAACTGCTCCTTTTTATGCGGGTGTGTGTGTATGCTCTGGGGGGTTGGGTTTGGCTGCTGGAGTACAAGGTCTCAAATAGGCAATACCATTTCATTTGCTCTTGATTAAAAGTCCATGCCTTTAAACTTCATGAGTTGGCAAGATGAAAGTAGTTTTCTAGTCCTCCCCTCACTACCCAGCAGTTAACTTCAAGTCTGCTGCGTCCAAAACATGCACATAGACAAGCCCTTCTGGCCCAAGTGCCTTCTACCTGTCAAGCAGCTTTTGCCTAAGAGATTCATGGAAGTTTCTTCTTTTGACCAGTGTCTGCACAAGCCACCTTACATTGCTAGCTGGACGTGAAGTCCTGTGGTGTTCTGGCTATTTTGTTTTTGATGTAGCTCCTCTGTTGGAAACTGGTCTTTGTATACGGTGTAGCTGCCTTGCCTCCCCCAGGTTGCTTGAGCTATGAGAAAGTGAATTAATTCTTATGTAATGGAAGTTTATAGCTTGCTTACGTGATACAAATGACACCTTTTGATGTCCTGTCCTGTTGACCACTGTGTCCATCTGTTCTCCTCCAGGTTAAATACCTGACTCAGAAGTTCTATTTCTACCTGCTTGAAAACTGCACACATTTCAACTTGCAGGAGTGTGGGCAATGTCTTTTCATAACAGATAGGTCAAGAGGATTGTTTTAAACTTTGATAATTGTGTTTAGATTCAGTAAACTCAGTCTCTTAAATCTAAAGGCTGCTGAAAATTTCCACTAAACTAAACACTTGTGCTGCAAACAATTCAATTGCAATCTCTTCAAAGCCTTTGGACAGGCTTCTCTTACCTGGAAATCTTATTTATCCCGTGGTCTTTGGATAATCTCAAGACCCCTTGTACAGTAACTGACGTGGAGGGTTTATCAAATGGGATATGTAGCTGTGATGCTTTTTTTAATGGCGTGTGGTTTTGGTTAAGAAATGAAGCTGCTTATGTTTCAGGTGTGGCCAAGTTGGCACTTCTAATAACTGCAGGCATTTCAGGTTCAGCTGTCTGTAACCTACTTGTGCCTGTCTTCTGCTTAAAAAAAAAAAAGCAGAATCATTTCTTACTTCTTTTCTTTTCTCTAATGATTTGCTCATTCAATCCATTAAAAAGATAGGGGTGATTTTCATTTACTGTTACTAATTGTAAACTGTTATTGTTTCTTATTTAACAAATGTAACAATGAATATTATAGAATGGCAGGACTTCCCAGAATGTATATGGATTTCTGTTGACACTTGTTTAGGATATATAGATGATCACTATTTTGATTTTTCTTTTACTAAGTAGCGATGCAGAATTTTCTTCTTCCCCATTCTCTGTATGCATTACATGTTTGAAAATCAATTTCAAAAAGCTCAACGCCTTTTTCTAATGGAACTAGTGCAGCGCCACAGAAGTATTTCTCAGCAATACCCTTGATCACTTCTCAAATTTCTGAAAACCACATTTCTTGTGAACTAAGTGGTGATCAGATGATTTGAATTAAATGGCATCAGTCACCATTTTCTGTGAATGTCCCTATTTAAAATCTGCCGTTTGTTTTGCGTGGATGCCTTGGATTTATTTGCCTGCCTTTTTTTTTTTTTTTTTAAGGTGAGTTATATTTCTAAATCCTTGCCTTGCTGTGCATCCACCTTATTTCCTGGCCTCCGCCCGTCTCTCAGCTAGCGACTGCCACCATGGCAACTCTTCCTCTGGCTGAACAGATGGGACATTGAGTCTCCTCCGAGAGCAGAGCGCCGCTCACGCCCTGCCGGGAATCAGCTGGCAGGTTGCACTCCTTTCTGCAAAATTTAAAGCAAGCTCTGCCCAGCGGAGGCATGCTGGTTTTGAGGGTGCTCAGTTTCACAAATAATACTTTAGTCCAATAATTGCCTGCAGAAATAAAACGGTAGTGGCTGAACTGGGATTATTTCTGTGCCTGAAAACTCTTCAGATGAGCTTTGCCTTTAGTGCGAAGAGCTTGGTGTCAGCCAGCAGCCGGTGATTTTCTGGTAGAATGGTTGCCATCAACTTTTTTTTTCTCTTTAGGATGCGTCAGGATGAAACGCCACAGGCATCTAAGCACCAGTGACAGTTCAGACAATGAGAGTAAGTAATACCTACTAGTTTTTCTTTGGTCTATCACCCCCTTGTGGTTTCCTTCTGTGGTTTGAGGGCAAACCATTTCACCTCTTAAAATTAAAAAAAATTGTTTCTTGCTTGATTTCTTTTTGTATTCTGTGGTCTTTGGTGTTCTGAATCCTGTTATGGGAGGAAAAAGAGGTGAAGGATCCCGTAAACGTGGGGGGAGTCTTGAGCTACTTAGAATTTGAAGAGAAACTTGTATGTTTCCCTTTCAGAGATGGGAAAAAGAAATCTGTAATTCAAGAGAAATTTTACTGTCTGGTGCCCTATTTTGTAATTTTTTTTTTTTTAAAGGGAGTCCTGTTGTCTCTTGTGCAGAGCCCCACATTTAAAATTACTGGGGGTGGCAAGGTATTTGAACATTGATATGTTAGAGTTATATATAAAATAGAGTTATAAGCAGTATATTGATTGATATGTTATGTTATACAGGTTCTTGATCTATTCCACTTTGGTCTGTTTTACAATTTAGTAAAGTTATATTTTTAATGTCCCTTGGCACACATCTGCCTGAGGTTGCATCTTCCCATTTTATCTGCAAAAAACCCTACTTGTATGGCAGGGTATTGTTTGTTTCTTATAAACCTGTGCCTATCTAATAACTATACATAATGATGATTCATTGTCATATTTGTTGCGAGTCATCAATGTATCCTGTACTGAAATAACATTTTGCTGGAAATATCTAGACATCACACTAAAATTTTTTGCATCTCTCATCAGCACACTTTAGTATTATTGCTTTTTTGTTTGGGGTTTTTTTTTTTTTTTTTAGCACTTACAAACTCAGTCCTCAGTGTTGCTTCTCCTTCCACTTTGTTGGAAAGAAAACGAAGGAAAGTGATCTGGCTGCTTGCTTCTGTTTACTCATGCTTGTATTGGGCAGAGCAGAATGTACCCATAAACTCAATGTGGTTTTACAAAGAATGAGTGGAACAGGAGGAGCTGTGATCAAGCCTACAGACTGCCTAAGAGTGTTTTGCCCACGTCTTGTCAAGAAGTTATGATAATTCAAGAGATTGGAGTGCCTTGTGTTTTACTGAAAAACTAAATCAGTTGAAATGATCTATAATGGTGCTTCTTATTTCTTTTTTTTGTTTTTTAATAGGTCCTTCCACTTCCTTTTCTTCTTGTTCTAAGTACAGGAGCAAGTCAAAAACACCAGCAAATGAACAAAAGAAACCTGCTGAGGTAAGAATCAGGGTTAAAGATTGGTCACTGGTAGTTTTTTGTCATGTAGTTTTCCTGTTTCTAAGCCTTGAAATCGTGAGATTTGAACTAGCGCCAGTGAGTCCATTTGTCACCTGTCAAATTCTCTGTGAAACTGTTTTCCCCACTGTACGAGTATTATAGGAGCGCTTGTGTTTGATGTCCCAAAATGACTTGCAGCATTTGCAGACAGCAACATGTAGTTCTTTCTTCCCCTGAAATTTAGTCTCATTTTTGCAATTGAAAAAGCTGGGATGGCCTTATGATTTGAGAGCATGCCACAGAAAGAAGTGTTTCGTGTGTATGTGTATGGGAAGAATACTTTATTTCTGCTTTACGATAAAGAAGTGGGACACTGAAGTGGACAGGGTATGTATGAACAGTGCTTATTCATCTTTTGCCACTTTCTTACTCTTGGCTTTTTACCTTCAATAAAGATTTCTTTTACTCCACCACCCCTACCTGTTAGGACTTCTACACCTATCACCACTGTCACTGAATCTGTATTCACCAATTGAATAAATTGGCATTTATGCAGAAGCCAGTGCTCAAATCCATCCTACCAGCCATTCTCCTTCTTGGAGAGGATTTGTTGGCTGCCTTCTCCAGATTTGATGCTTGCTTTCTTAAGGGCTGAAGCCAGATAATAACTGCAGATGGGAGAAATATTTCCTGTAGATAATTCCCCTGACTTGCTATCGCATTGCCTCCTAATGAGTCCTTCAGCATGCTAGTGTGACTGTTGATGCCTGAGGTTACTGAAAAAAAGACTGACAAAACCCACTTTGCTTCTCTAGAATTTAAAGCTGGGTTATGTCCCAGAAGTAATTTTGTGTAATATACCAGCAGCTTTTTACCTGCTTAGATAGTACTGTGAGAGGTTACATAAACCTCTAAAATGTGCAGCGAAAGCTATTCAGCAAACAGACTTCATGCTTCTTTTCTAAATGCTGCTAACTAGATGAATTTAGTTTGGTAAGAACATGGTGTTAGAGAATATGTCCTTTCTTTGGAAGCTTAATTTTTATCACAAGTTAATTGAAGAAAACTCATTGATTCATTTCCAAAAGAGAATCTTGGACAAATGTTTCAATAAAAGCAAAATTGGCCAGAACTAGCTACGTAGTATTTTATTTACAGGCACCAAGAAGGTTAAGAAAAGACGACATTTTTTTTTACCTTTAAAATGTTCGTCTGAGGATTATGGTTCTGTAAGAATTTTAATCTTAAAACAGCTTGTGGCTACTGAAGTCTTGTACTTGTTGCTTATGTTTACCTATGCAGTAGTTTTGTTACTAGCCAAGTTGGGCAAATGGGAACCGAAATCCATACATTGCCAGGCTTGTTGCTGTTCAGATACACCTCAGTGCTAGTCCCTTACCAATCCCTTCTTTCTGCCCAGCCATCCAGCTTTCTTCTTGTATCTTTTCCTCTTAGGGATTGTCCTATTACTGTTTTCGTTGCCTTTGCTCCGTGCTCTCTCTATGTGCCTGTGTACATTATAAACAGTAATTATGAAGATGTGGTCCGTGTATATAGCATACAAGTGTTGTTTACGTAATTTCTAGGAATTCAAATGATCAATGTTTTCATTTCCTCCTCTTGAGATCTTTGCTGCTTTCTACCTGTTCCAACACAAAATCTCAAGCCCTTTAATGCTTGAAAATATGAAACTTTGAAGAACAAGATCTGGAATATACACTTGGAATTAAGAAAGCGTATTTCATAACATCATCCTTCCAGTAATACTGGCATCTTTTTGTCCTCTTCCATTTAAGTTCTGCCCCGTCCCTGAAAAAAAAGGGGGTGGAAGAAAAGAAAGGGAAAAAAAAAAAACCCAAGCCCCCTAAATCTCAAACCTTAGAATGTGTGCTCTTCTGGAGGAGTGTCCCAAGTACAATATGTAAAATAACCTGAAAAAAATAAAAGTCCCCTGGAAAGGGAATGGAAAGGAAAATGACAGTAGTAATCTCTACTGCTTGTACGTAAGACTCTTGGCTATCGTTCCAGTTTTTCCTTTCCTTCTGCTAGAAGCAAGCACTCCTTCCAACCCCTTGAAAAGCATATGCTGGCGAGTGTATTACATGAAATGCTGTTGTCAGCAGAGCATTGGAATTGATTATTTATGCATGAAGTGGTGACAAGGGTATAAAGCAAAGACTGAAAAGAGACCCCCACCACACACCCTTCTAAAACTGATGTTGTAATTCCACAAGCTTTTTGTAGTAATAGTTGTCTGATATCTATTAGATAGAAATTTAAAATTTCAGGCTGACAGCATCCCTTTCGCAAGGGCTCTCTTTAACAAGTTGGCATTGCACTCCTTTCATTCACCTCTGCTTGCCAGGCAGCAGGTTGTTTCTTGAGTTAGTGATGCAGAAAATCTAAAAGGTCAAAGCTATAAATAGCTGTTTGGGAATATTTTTGCTCATGGTCTTCATACGTTAATTTTTCTTTCATACCAATAAGCCTGGCTTTCTCAATTAAATTGCATATGAATACATAGGCTCTTTTCCACTTCCACAACCATCTCCAGCCCAACCCAAGTTACCTGGGTTCTCTCTCCGAATAAAAGCTCGGTTTTGGTACTGTGACCAACAAGCAAGTTAGTGTATCTGTCAGTTGCTTCACAGGACTTGTCTGTATCTGCCGTGGTCCTCTGTGGTTGCCTATAAAAAATGATAAGTGGTTGCAGTTGAGGACAGGTCTCCCAGGTGCTTCAGAATCCAGGCGGGTGTGGGGATGGCCTCAGTGGAGTGAAGTCCTCTGGTGTTACTGTGGGGCAAAGGGGTGCAGTGTTAGAGTGCACAGTCAGGCTCTTGTTCCCGGACCCTGATTGACCCCAGGGGTTTACATCAATGCAGAAGGGATGTTGTTACTGGTCGGACCTGGTGTCCACTTACCCCATTCTCCTTCCTTGGAGAAGAAGGTGAGAACAAGGCAAACCTGTAATGATGCTTCTTCAGACCATGGTGTTTCTCTATGTAATTTCAAAAGCAAGACTGTGGCTCTTTCTTGGTGCTCCCCTTCTGGATTACAATCTATCACAAACTACTGAAATGGTGACTTGGAAATTCTGCTATCCGATTAGCTTTAGCATTTACTTTGAGTAAATAAATCGTGTTATGGTTATAGGCACACCAGAAGTATAAGTCATAACAGTTTTTCAGATCTTTATGGTTATGTTGGCCACATGCCATTCGTGGTGTTGCCCCTTGTGGATTTAAACATAGACAGGAGGGGCTCGCAGGCCTGAGCAGTAAGCTGTGTGGGAGTAGCAGGGTAGGAGGCATTTGGATGTCTGGCTCAGCAGGAAGCCTGTACTTTGCAGTTTCCTGTCTCCGTGGAAGCTGCAGCAGCAAATGATGGCAAAGGAGTTGGAATAATTTTTGCAGGGAAAACCTATTAGCTAGACCGTACTGAATGGCTGACCGTTTCTTTTCCCTTAGGCTAGTGGGGTCACACAAAAAAGCCTAAGAGATCTTTATAACACTCAAGGTTATATATATTTTTTTTTTTTCAGTCCTCTGTCCCTCTTGAAACTGGAAAGGAGTTAAGTTAGCGCTGTGCTTTTACTTAACCCTTCCCATATAAGATGGCAGTATTTTATCTGTCTTTGCAAATAGGGGTTTGAATCTGACAGCAATAGTAGCTCTTAATCCCTCATTGCTGATAGTGACAGCTGTGTTATCATGTGAAATGTAGCTTGTCTTCCTTAAGTAAATGGTCTGCTTTCATTACTTGGGTATGTGAAACTTTTTTAGTGGCATTTAACTGCCACATAAATCGTAGGTCTTGATCCTGGGGAGCACCCTGTAAGACTAGACTCTTGGCAGAAAATGGATTCTTTTTGCAGTTTGAAAGTGGTCAGTTTTGTTCTGCGAATGAATGGGCAATGTGGTTAAATCATGCTGCTTTGTGTGTACCATGCTGTCCTGGTTTGAGTGACACAGGACTAATTTCTCTTTCAGTAATTTCACTTTTCAGTACAGTCTCTTCTAATGCTTGGGAAAACTGCACTTGCAGAAGACTCTAGTGTCTGAACTGTGGAAATATATGCTTCACAGCCAGCTATGGTACGTGGGTTTCAAGGTCTCAGTGTTTTCGAGCTCACCAGGTGCAGGGGCGAGGTGGAGTGAGACCCAGGCACTTGACCCAAGCTGGCCAACAGGATTATTTCATACAATGAACATCACATTCGATATGAATTAGAAAGTTTGCTGGGGAGTCCTCTCTCTTCTATGATGGCTGCGATCCTGAGAACTTCTTGCCCCAGTGCCGGACCCCTGAGCCCTTCCTTTCCTCCCAAAGCCGCAGTGCTCGCAGTGTCTGACGCTTGCTGTCCACTGCTGGGAGTGCACAGCTTCCTGCTGATATAATTGTCTGAGTATAATCCACGTTTATGTATTTTATATTGGTATTGGGATCGATATTGGTTCTTTAGTATTATTAATGTTAATTATTTAGTCTTATTCTATTCAATCTGTTTATATTTCGACCCTTGGGGTTCCTTGTTTCTTCCCTGATTCCCCTTCCTGGATGGGGAGGGGTCATCGGGTGACAGAGTAATTGTCTAAACAACAATAAATTATTGTGGGTTTCTCAAACCATAATGAACACATTAGAATAGGAGACTGTTATCCTTATGTGTGTGTTTACCTTAGAAAATTCTGAATTAACTGAACATCTGTACAGGCTTCTTAAGACCACTGGTGAATGTGCCTTTTGTGTTTCAATGAGCTGCTTTTTAGCCTGCTTGGGTTAATGGATAAAAAAAATAAAATTGCAATAGTTTCATGTAAGTCAGAGGTGCAACCTCATTGGTTATTTTTAGGGTCTGTTTTTGCTTTGAGGGACCTACGTCTCAGCCGATTTGAACTCTTTAGCAAGAGGTGACCTGGATGCATAAGGGCGTGGAAGAGCTTGCTTCTGAAAAGGCTGAGCCATTTTACCTTTGGAAGTGAATGAGCAGCTGTAACAGTAAGGTATGAACGGTCTGGAAACAGTAGAGGTAGAGCTTCAGTCCTGCCTGTTGTTGTGATGGAAGAATTGTGGAGGAAAGGCACGGGGAGGATGAATGAGACCAAAAGTTAGGATATCTGTAGCAATTAAAAGGATATCCTTTCCATGCATCATGTAATTAGACTGTGAAGCTCATCTGCTACAGGAAGTTGTTGAGACTGAGAATTAAACAAGATTAAAAATGGAATTGGACAGATGATAATGAGTACAGATTTTTCTAAATATCTGTATAAATTAATACCATTTTAAAAACTGATTGTTAGGATTAATCCCAAAATCCGAAGCTTATGTCTGATTAGCAACCAGAAGGAAACTTGACGTGTGCTTGCACATTTTTCTGGCTCATGAGATACTGTCAGAGACATGATGTTAGGTAGAGTTGGTTTAGTATCTGATTTCCCGTCTTTTCCTATACGTGCTTGTAAAGGAGGATAGGAACATTCATTGCCACTTAAAAGAAAAGCACAAAATAAAATTAGTTTTAGTGTGTAGGGGTTCAAACATTAGTATTTACTGCAGTGCATGTCCAAATTGTGTAGACATTTGGGAACTACAGATTTAATGCTACACTTATTCCTGTCTGTCCCAGCTATTTTAACATCTTAAGTTTTTTAGTCCAGTCAGTATACATGCTTCATTTCCATTTTAAAATTATGTTGCCTTTTATTTACTTTGCTACCAAAAAAACTCCAACCAAACAAAAAACCCCACCCTGCCCTGAGTCTCCAGACTGCTCCAAAATAACATACTTTAATTGAGAAACTTCAGGCCAGATTGCAATGTATTAACAAGAAAAAAATCTGACTTTCTGGGATGAGCCCACCAAGTACTGTCCTTAGAGCTTCATCCTTTGTAAATGGCCAGTCTTTTGCACATACTGTGAAATGCCTATGCAGAGATTAAACTATGCTCAGATACTGTGTGGCTATATTACACTTGTGTTAGGTCATACTAGGATTAGACTTTTGTTTTATTATTTACGAGGTGATTTTAGGTGTAAACTGCTCCTTTATGGGTGTGTTCAAAGTTGCTGAGGGCTCTCTACTTGAGAGATACAATAGTAGAGTAAGCTTTAATGCTTATGGGAACAAAAAGAAGTTACTAGATCTTCTCAAAGGTGAATTAAAAAAGATTATTTGACCCCAAACATGATGAAAATCTCTTGTGTAATTTACTTTACACTTTATGGAAAGAGCCCACTGTAGTTTGAGTGCTTGGCACCTGGAATTTCAAAGTTGTCCTTCGAGATGGGTTGTGAAGGAGACCAAAAATCCAGGAAAATACTAGCTGTTTCAGCTTTCTCTGGTTAGAGAGGATATTGTCCCTCCTTCTATGCTGTTTCCCATAAAAGATTTCTGAGAGTATACTCCTGCGGAGGGGACAGGACAGAACATAGTCGTTCCCTCTTGCCTTTTAAAAATCATGGCTCTGTGTTTCTGGTGCAGTGGGTCCTCTGACTCCCTAAGCGATGCACATGAGGAACTGAAACACATGTTGCTGACTCACTTGGGGCTCTGCTGGGAGCAGGGGGAAGCCTTAGGACTAAAGCAATTGGATGCAATCCAGCAGAAATCCTGCTCTGATTGTAACAGCAGCGCAGTTAACCCAGAATTTCCTTAAGCCTTTGAGGTATGGTTCCCAGTCGTGGCCTAGGCACCTGTGACATGTGGCTTACCCTTGTTGGGGGTTTGTAAGCAGGTGGTCAAAGTACCCGAAAGCTCGGTGTGTCACAAGAATAAATAGCAGTTTTCTTTCATTTTTAAGAGACAGCACAATCCATTTGTTTTCCCTCACATGTGCATTTGGGCAAGACAAGGTGAATCAGCAATGACATCAGTCAGTTTCAGTAGTAGCTTGAGAGGGTTATTGGAAAACATGTTTGACTCTTTTTTTCTCTTTTTAAATGTGGTTTTAGGTGTGCGATGGTCATGAACAAAAGGTACTCGACAGTCTGTGCAGATCTGATGTTTGAATTGTTCAGTGAAGATTGTGTTTGTGGAATGCTGTTATATTGTCAAGACCTACTCTCTGTGTTTGATGCTAATATTTTACTGTAATTCTCTATAGCATTACTTATATCCTTCGTGATAATCTTTAGTGGATAAAGGATACTTCACAAAAAATAAGTGTTATTTGTTTCACAGGCTTGGTTTATTCACAGGGTAAGCACAGGAGGGTCCTGTGAGGAAGATTATTTATTGAATTTTCACTGAGTTCTTCCAGGAGGAGTTTGGGTTAAAGTTATAGACAGCTTTTGGTGTAGCATTTATAAACGGATTCTAAGAAGTTAATTTTCCTTGGACATGCTCTTCTAACATAATTTCCAAATAGGACTCAGAAGTCTGAAAAACAAATAAAACATATGAACCATATCTTTTCTTCCACAGCTCCATGACATCATTATTGCTTGGTGTGTTAGTGCTGTGGGGGAGCAGAGCATCCTTATTTCTGGAAAATTTTTGTAGAATTTAGCTTTTAAAGGCTTTATAGATGGCAGTGTATCTCTGCAGAGGTAACTATGAAATTCTCATTGGCTCAGCAAATCCAGGCAGACTTTTACTGCAGTGCAAAAAGCTAATCTTGACCAAAGAACAAGATCTCCTCTTCTAGATTTAAGCCCCAGTTCAAAAGCATGGAATGATTATCAGAGTTTCTCAAAAAAAATCCTTAGGGCATCGGTGATGATGATTATGTCGTAAGCAAACACATTTTTCATTGACATCATTCACTCAGTGCTGCACCGTTTTCAGCCAAAACTAAAAATTCCTGGCAGCAAAATGGGACATTCAGATGAAGCAGCCTTGCATGGTAAGCAGGGCTAAAGCGCATCTCTTCTTTCATGCTTTCAATTGCTAAAAATATTTTTTCAAAAAATTCCACTGTCACACAGGAACTTGTGTGAATGCTTACAGTGCTGGGGAGTTTCCCATTTCTGTGTGTATGGACCTGGCTCTGCTAGCTGCAGTCGGAAAGCCCTTCTCTGTCGTTGTAAAGACACGCAGCGCTAGCTGAGTCTACTCTTGAGGAATAATGTCTCTGGACGGGAATGTCTTACTAGCCTGGACCTGGCATGCTCATTTTTCAGGTCTTCTCAATATGTATGATATTACAGATGATACTAAAATCAAGTTAAAGGGTTGTGTTTTATGCATTGTAAGAAATAGAACTGCTTTTGAGTGACTGAAAAATGACCACTGCACTTCATGGCCTAACTGTGGAAGTGATGGCGGTCCTTGCCAAGAGAAGAGTATATGCAGTGGAGTTGCTTTATGCATACAGTTAGTAAAGGAGCCACATTGTTTTTCAAATAAGTGTCCAAAAAGAAACAAGCACGAGGAAAAGCTGGCTATCTAAATCCTGGAGGCATGTGTCTGCTCTTCATTGATTAGTTCGTAGCCTTGAGGCTGACTGCTGAAGTAAAATTCACTTGATTTGTCAGAAAACTCTCTTCGGGTCCCCTGGGTGTTTTGGTTTGCTTCCGCAACTAAGGAAATACACAGTGAGTGTTCTCGTATGTTTTCCTCTGAGAGTATTTTACTGTTGAAAGAACCTGCTTGGCCATACGTGAAGAAATGAAGCATGATGAGAGCTAGATATTGTAACGATTCCAAGCGTCTGCAGGAAATACTCAATTGCACTCTTATCACAAGTATAACTAGGCAGTTCTTAGGAAGTCTTGGTCGAGTTTTGGGGTTCCTTAAGGTTTCAACAGTTATGTTTATTTTGGTTAAATCGTTGACTTTCAGTGGTACCTCTATTGTAAATTTTAGAAATCTGAAGCAGAGAACTTAATGTCGCAGCGTGGTGATGGTGTGGTCAGTACTGTACAACAGACAAAAACACAACAAAAAAGTTCATCCTCCAGGGGATTTGTGCTCTAAAAATAGAGATGATACAGTTCACATACATAATGGATGATGAGAAGATGAATTTGCTGCTAAGCAATGTAGTTAGAATACTGATGCCTTTAATAGCATTTTTCATCTAGTGTTTAAAAAATAGTGTGCTTGATATGAAGCACTCTACTTCTATATTCTGCCAGTGGCTTAAAAGGTAATATGTAAAGCACTTACCTAGGTAAGGTTTGAGAATCTCTTTTTCTGATAATTAAACCAATCACTGCACTTCTCATTTATTGGACTATTTTTTTCCTTCTGGAGTTCTTTGGAATTGTGCCATGTTAGTGTTTCTCATAATCCTGGTTCTGTACCTGTAATACAGAAAATGAAAATGTCTTTTAAGTGGCATAAATCATTTTACGTTTTTTTTGGTGCATACACATACTGCTTGGAAAAAAAAATGGATGCTTGCAGTCTTGATGCTTTCTGTCTTGTCGTTCAGATTTTAATACAGGCCTGTTAGGTACCTGAGGAGTTTTACACAGAAGACAACAGTGAACCGTCTGGTTCTGAACCAAAGCAGATAACACATCAGTGGCAAATGAGAGAGCCTTGAGGCTGTGGTTTTGAGTTCCCTCGGTCAGCTTGCTTTCCCAGCAGCCCACATGAGATGCAGTTGTAGGACATAATGAAGTAACACTGGTGTTCCAGGTCACCAGCAGCCTATTTCAATACCTGTTTTTTAGCATAGAGCCGTTTTTAATAATGTTTACTTGATGATTTCCAAGAACAGCTGAGAATTTTTGCAGTAGGCATAACCGGTCTGGTGCTGTCAAATTGAAAAGGGTACACGAAGATATTTGGCTCTGAGATATTTTATTACTCTTTTGGCTATAAAACTGAATTAGTAAGAAGAGAGTTCAACCTGCCACAGCTTATTGCAGGGATATTTTCTGTTTCATTTTATTGTCCTTTGAGGATTTGATTTCTCATTATGATAATACAGTTAATTAGTTGTGATGTCTCCCTAACACCAAGCCTCAACACCAAGCCTCAGTCACTTTTTAGCTTTTATGAATGTTAAACTGGTGCAATGTAGCAATGGAGAAAAAAACCCACAAAGGATGCATATGCCCTTTATTTAAATTGTATGCACCTGTATTTGATAGACATTGACATTAAGTAAGCTTTGAGGTGACTGATAATCGTGTTTGCATGCTCATAAAACATTAGTCCTCTTGAGCCAAGAGTTGAATGTTACGGTTGGAGGTCTGTCACTGATGGGTTTGCTTTGTTTCACGGTGGCGCATTTCATCATATAGGTTTGCTAAAGGACGCTGAGGCTGGATTGTGTCGCTGTGCCTGCATTGCTGGGGTTCAGGCACGGAGCAACAGAGGTCTTGTGTTTCAGCAAAGGCAACTGCTCATCTTTGATCCCGGAGATCCCGACCCGTAAAACCTGAAGTGGTGTTAATAAATGAACAAGTGCCTATACATCAGTTTCGCCATGGCAACTGTTCGTAGCCCATGATGAATATGACAGTTTAAAGTAGCTAAACTGAGTGAAAGAAAATGATATGCTACCTTGTGTCTAAGTTGGGGTAAAGCCTACAGACTGGCAAGTAAAATAAGCTGTTTGAAAGTGATATGGTGAGGAGTCTTAAATCAGGTGCAGGCCTCCTTTCCCCTCTCCCTGGTCACCCATAACAGCCTGCCTTCATTCTGATTAGTCTTCAGGCAGCAGCGTGGTTTTGAGTTAGTGTAAACTTCTTGTCATACTGCATCTGATACACTGAGAGTTAATAATCTAGGTAATTTCGGATTGACTTGTTTGTGTGTTGGTGCTGTTTAAAAAAAATTATCAAGGTATATGCATTGTTTTGTTATAGATAAAGAAAAATACCTGTGTCTTCCTTTATGCAACACTCTTTCTCAAACCACTCTCTTCCCTGGTGTTTCTTGCAGGTGTTCCGCAAGGATCTCATTAGTGCCATGAAACTACCAGATTCTCACCATGTTAACCCTGATGAATATTATATCTTTGCGGACACGTGGAAACAAGAATGGGAGAAAGGGGTTCAAGTTCCAGCCAGTCCAGAAACTATTCCACAGCCTTCTCTCAGGTACTGGTGATCAGACACAGATCATGTGCACAAAATGTCAGCTTAGAGAAGATGGTGTCTCAAAAACAGGTTGTCTAAATGCAGTCAGCTTTTCTGTGTTATTATATTTAAATGTTCTATGCAGCAACCTTCAGGCGCGTTCTTAAACTAAACAAGTACCGATTTGGAAAACATTTCTGTGGCACATTAGTCCAGATCTGGTTCTATCTGTACACAGTTATAGTATCTACGTTGTGAGTTTAAAAAGGGGATCTTTTTCCCTGAGTCACACAGTTCTATGGATTAAAAACTGTTTTCTCATTTGAGCATGGCAAGTTTAATAAATTAAGAATAAACCCAATTTTTATACATTTTCCTTGAAAGGCTTCTCTATAAAGCATGATGATATAGAACAGTAGGCATGCAGTAGTTACTGGTACCTGATAAAGTTACTCACTTGTCCATATAATTTAATTTTTGTTATTGTTGCCAAAGCTTTAACCCTTTCTGCTGTCTCTCACCACAAATAGCTGCTTAACGTTATAGAAGTTCAGTGATCTTCGTTTCAGGACATAGATAAATAACCTTTTGTTCTCTCACACTGTGCTTAGACTAGGAAAACATAACGCTGTAGTCCTGCAACCCTTCCTGGTAGAAACAGTGTGTGTTTCAACATATAAATGTTATTGCCAGTGTGGTCTTTGAGACGAAGATAAATGAATTGTCCAGTAAAAGCGCTGATGCCAGCATAATTTAATTTCCACTGGGGCTATTGTCAGTACCAAGTTATTAAAAATAAATATATTGCATCTCATACCAGCAGTATTACATTAGAGAAAAAAATTGCTATAGATTTGGCTGGACCAGAGAAAAGAAAAGCTCACAAGGGAATGAGAGGAAAAAATGAGCAAGGTGAAGAAGAAAGAAGAATGGCAGAAGAACATTGTTTGTGCTAATGTTGACAACCCATGTTGTCCAGTAAGAATTATGTGGGATACTGCTTGACTGCTGCCTGCTCCTTCTTTACTCCTCTTGCCTTATTTCCCACAGCTTTTCTTTTCTCCTTGTCCCATGGCGGATTAGCTCCAGAAAGCATGCAGAGCTGCTCACGCATGGCACTGTTCCATTTAGTATCTCCCTGGCTTCCTTTCACATGCAGGGCCTCTTGCGTTGAATTCAGAGAAAGATTGACTTTATCTAGCTAAGGTCGGTCTTTCCATTACCATAGGCTAGTTTACTAATCAAATGCCGAGTTTTATCTCTTAAAATAGTCAAAAGATTGAAAACACCAATATTTTTCTCCTTTGCTTCCTGGATGATTTTTAGCTGTTTTTTCCCCTTTACGTTTTTGCTTGCCATCAGAATGGTTCTTGCATAACGAAAATAATACATTCGTAACGTGGATAAAGTGTCACTTACAAAATAAGGGTAGACTGTTTATCCCAAATGAAGAGCAAGCATTTCTCCCCCCGCTACACATGCACTGCAGTAGAATAAATTAAGCTTTCGTGAAAAAGCTGGTATTTCAAGAAATCAGTTGGCAAGGTTTCCTTCCATCATTTAAGAAGAATATAGAACAAAGACTGTAGGGTGTTTTGTGCATAATACTTTCTGTGGGTTTCAAAAACACTTGCATCATCGCACTAGTAGCATTTGTTAAATTGAAAATCATATGCACAGGCTTACATTTTAGAAAGGATTTTGTATATGTAGCAACAAACAGTGCAGTAGCACATTTTGTGTGAAGAAATTACACTTACAGCATCCTGTCTCCCTAGCCTGGCTACACTTACCGGCTAGTTTAAAATCTGTGAAACACTAGGTTTCTTCAAGCTTACAGCAAATATTTCATGTCTTTCAAGGATGGGTCTTAAAAAGCTGTAACTCTCTATTTCTTTTTTTACTTTCACTCTAGGGTTGTAGCAGAAAAGGTGAAAGAAGTACTGTATACACGACCCAGAAAATACATTCACTGTTCCAGCCAAGAGCCCACAGAACCAGGTTACATCAACATTTTGGAACTGGCAGAATCTGTGTGTCGCTATGACTTGGATGACATGGACATCTTTTGGCTTCAGGAGCTAAATGAAGAGCTTACAGAAATGGGTAATTTCACAACATGTTCTAATTTTAAAAGCAGCAGTTGATTTCTGCTGTTAGAATTGTAGTCTGCTGTGTGAGATATCTTAAAGATCGCGGAATGAGAATGGAATGGAAATGCTAGGAAAAACAGGAGGTAAAAATGCTTAAAATAATGACTTACTCAATCTGTTAGTTTTATGTTTTACCTGTTGTGCCTAAAAACTTCTTCACATCCAAAATCATCTGCAACTTCTGCAGACTGAGGCAAGAGAGAAAAAGCCCACACCATGTGGAATTAATTTTAGGACTTCAAAAGTTAAAAATTCTGTATAGGAAAAGCAGATGATTCCATTTCTTAAACTTAAACATATTATTGCTACAAATTCGGCGTTCTGAGGAGCTTGCATGCTGGGTTCTTAACAGAGTAATTAAGTTTCACACATGTTAGCCCATTTAAAATGAGCTAAGTAAACTTTCATTCTCTGCAAGTTGTGGGTATAGAGGGCTATGAGGGGGAGCGAGCTATGGAAAATGATCTTGGAATTATCACTGGAATAACTGTGTTGTGGTGGAATAGCTTGTGTGGCTGGCATTCTTCCATGGATGATTGCAGGTCATTTAGGAAGGACATGTGGGCAAAAGAGGGAGATACTTGGCATATTCTGGATTTGCTTTTCACAAACCAGGAAGAACCTGTAGGGATGCGATAATCAAAGGTGGCACTGGCTGTAGTAGCTGTGAAATAGTGGTGACTGAGATCCTGAGGGCAGTGAAGAAAGGAAGTAGCCTTCTGCTCCTGGACTTCAGAAGAGCAGGTTTCTACTTATTTGGGTAACTGGTAGGTGGGATCTGAGAGGTAGGTCTGAAGATTGGAACTGCTGAAGAGAGCTAGCAGGACTTTAAGGACAGTCTTCACTAAGCACAAGAAAGATCCATCCAGACATTCAGGAAAACAAGTAGATGCGTCAGGAGGCCAGCGTGGTGAAGGAGGGAACTCATGACTGAGCTCCAGTGCCAAAGGATGTATGTAAGAGATGGAAGCAAGGACAAGCTTCCCAGGCATACAGGGATGCTGTTAGCAAAACCAGTGCTTTTCAGGGGGACAGATCTCCATCCATGGACATCTTCAAGTTCTGACTGGACACGTTTTGAGCAACAACCTTGTGTGGATTCACTGTTGACAGCTTGAAGCCAGTGATTAGGCTGGAGAGCTCTGAAGCATGCTTCCCACTGGAATGATACTGTAATTCTGCTAATTCAAGGAGTGAGAAAATAGCCAGGCATTGCAAAGAACAGCTTAATAGCAGAAGACACTTTGTAGCAGCAGTCATTTATCTTGTCCCTCTCCCTGTTTATCAGTTGCAACAAGGAATCCAAATTAGTAGCCATATTCTTGTGCATAGTCCAGCAGTTAAAATGTTAGCCTCTGATAGTAATGCTACGTGAATATCTCAACCTTTGAAGATCTGAGTAAATAGTGAACTATGGGCCACAGCATCATTTTTGACTGAGGATTTTGAGAGAATGCAGTTTGGAATTTCTCGCAGCTGTGAACATTGTAGGGTTTCCTGTGCAGCATACGTCCTGAAGCTGCGAGCTGAGGACATCTTTTTAAGTGGTTCTGCTTACACTAAGTTTGATTAGTAGTAAGCATACACAGCATGTGTGGTGTTCAAGTGAACGGAGAGTATGGATTGCCGACAGTATGTTTATCTGCTATTTTATTTAAAAAGCACCAACAAAACAATAAAAGCACTTTTTGTATCCATTGTGCTGATCACTCAAGTAGTGTACTGGGTGGTACTGGGTGGTGGCAACTTCTGTGTCTTTATAAGATCTAAAGTATTCTTGATAAGTTTTGTTTCCTAGAGAGTTAGTCTTCAGAAGAACATTGTGTGTGATTTTGGATGTCATTAGTGTTTCTTAAAGTGATGGAGGTGGAGGGATGGTTGTATGGGAACAGCTAGCAGTTACAGAAACTGCTGTAGTGTTTTCTTCAAGGTGCAGTCTTGTGTGTTATATACGACTTAAACTTTTACTCCAGTTGTAGTTCTACTTGTATTTAAAAGATAATGCTACGGTTAGCCAGTGAGTGAAAAAGGCTTTCTGTTTTTATTTTTTTATTATTAGCATCCGGAATGGGACAGAAGACACTGTGTCTACTGCATTAGTTGCTAGAAGTTGTTCTTCTCTCTTCCTGCATCTCAGACTCGGTCAGAGGCACCTGACTGTCCCCTAATTCCCCTTCCCTGTTCTTTGTTGCAGGATGCGGGCCCTTGGATGAAAACACAATGGAAAAGACAATTGAAGTGCTGGAACGGCACTGCCATGAGAACATGAATCACGCTATTGAAACTGAAGAGGGATTGGGTATTGAATATGATGAAGATGTCATCTGTGATGTGTGCCGGTCCCCTGACAGTGAAGACGGGAATGACATGGTGTTTTGTGACAAGTGTAATATCTGTGTCCATCAGGTTAGTACCTGTAGAAATGTTGATACTGTCCTGTCTTAGTTTACTTTGGCAAGTGTAATCTGAACTAGTATTAAATGTTAATTGGAAGGCTTTGTAATTTTCTAGGTATGAAGGGTGGTATAATACTAAGATGAATTTTTGTACCCCGACAGTTACAGTAGATTAAGTGGCCTAGCACGGGAAATATGTGGACATCTACAGTCTAATAGGAACACAAAGTGTGTTCTTGGGACTTGCAAGTACCTCCTCTGTGACCGTAAACAATTTTCCCCCTATTACTAAACCTGCTTTTGAAGATAAACAGGGCAGGAAATGCTGGCGTGCCCTGTGTGTGAAGAATCTAAAGATCATCTGTTTCAGAGCTGGGGTTTTTCCTCCTTGACTGACTAGTTAATTGGCCAGAAATGGGCTGTCCAAATTTAGCTGTCTGAAACCACATGTAGGCACTTCAACAGACTGATCTTTTTTAGAAGGCGTAAGCACCTGCAATAACCGTGCTCTCAGTCTGAACATTGCTCACATTTATAGCATTTCAGATGTAGCCAAGAGTTTACACTGACTGAGCTCAGCGTAGTCAGGCAGAGATATCCATATAATCAGAAAAGGGATATGAATCCTGTGGCTTCTGTGTGTCCTATTCTGGAGCAGGGTTTTGCTATGAATTGAAAAGAGACTAAAAAGGTTTTTTTAAAAAAATGTATTTTTGTACCGACCATAAGTAATACTCAGAAAACATATCTGGCTGAAAAAGGACCTGTCATCTCCCCGCTTGCAGTGTGCTGGCTTCCAGCCTGGCTGCTTTCGTGATCTGATTCACCGCGTGAAGCAGCCACGTGAGCCTGAGTGCCAGTAACATGGCCAGTGACAGGAATATGGCTGGCAGCTGGGCTGCCTGCTTTAGCCTCTGCTTGTACCTGTTCAAAAGTAAAGATGAATTTGGAGTCGAAGGTCTGTGGTTGCCTGCTCGCAGCTGAGCTTGAGCTGATGGCCTGCTGCCTCCTTCCTCCTGACCCTTCCCTATGCCAGACCTGCCTGAAACAAACTGGGGAGCATGTATGGGCTAGAGCTAATCCTAACAGCAGCAACAAAAAAATCATTCTGTTTTTATTCTGGTTTGGCCCTGGCTCACCATGTAGCTTCGGGTCTGATTGTCATCACACAGTTTGGGAGTAGGAAGAGTGCGAGAGATTTCTTCTTTCATGGTGCCCTCTCGTGCCAGCTCAAACACATTGTGAAATTACTGGTTTAGTAGTCTAGGCCTCCTCCACTTAACTGCATTCATAGAAAATAGTTTCAGTCCATTTCCAACCACCTAAATGTGATCTTAGGTGTTATGCCTCTTCTGCGTTAGTAATAGAAAGAATGCTGGTGGGAATGTGCCACATAAGGGGGGGAAAGAAAAAAATCACTTGTAAAATTTAGTTTACAGCTCCCCCTGTTGGGTTTCTACAATAGTTGTCACATCAAAATAGCATTTTGGATAGTCAGTCTTGGCATTTCCATAATGCAGGGTTTAATTCAGGAAAGTCCCCGTCTCTGCAGGCCTGACATAAATGTGCAATGTTTTATGATATTGCTTCACATTAAATACTGAAATAATATCATCAGAATACTGGGAAGGCAAGTGTGCAAGTATTATACTAGATTCAAATCTGAAAGACTGGTTATAGCTAATGATCCTGTTCTGTCGAGGCTTTCGATGTTACTGTTACCAGAGATGGTGTTAGGAATGGTGGGATTTCTTCTGAAAGCTACCCTCTTAATAAAGTTTTTATTTGGAGCAGTTGAGTGACATGACAGCCAATGGTTTCAGATACACTCGGCTTTAATATGTGTGTATGTATGTACAGCAGAATATATCTAGATAGAATCATAGAATGGTTTGGGTTGGAAGGGACCTTAAAGATCATCCAGTTCCAACCCCCCCGCCATGGGCAGGGACACCTCCCACTAGACCAGGCTGCTCAAAGCCCCATCCAGCCTGGCTTTGAACACCTCCAGGGATGGGGCAGCCACAGCTTCTCTGGGCAATCTGTTCCAGTGTCTCATTAAGAACTGCGAGGACTTTGAATCAGAAAGCAGACTATTTTTTTTCCTTTTTTCTTTTTAATTCTCAAATCTAGCAAAAATTAAGAATTTTTTTGTTTTCTGAGGTGTTAAGTGCAATACTCAGGAAATATTCATAAAACCCAGCACCTCATAATTTCAGTATGTGCCATAATTTTGTTGCACTATCATAGAAATATTTAAAGTAAAAAACAATTCACAGAACTGTAATCATAAAGGTAATTTAATGTTGCAGGAAATGGTCTTCAATCAAACAGCTCATATCCCTTCACATCTAAATAGAATTATGTTAGAGTGTAAAGTTGTTAGTGGTAGGAAATTGTGATTTTTAAAAGGATTAGATGCAGAAGCTAATTTAAAGAAATGTCTACATTTTTTGCTTCAGAAATTTAAAAGACACTAAAAGGAAAGACGAAGGTTCTTAACACCAGTGGTGTTCTGCAGTCACAGTGTGTGTGTTTTATGTTATAAACAAATAATACCAGCACACATTTTAGAAAGAAACTGGCATAAAAAGACTTTGCTCTAGAAGCTGTTTATCTCTTTGATGACTTGACTTGTTTTAAGGTACGAAATTAGAGAAGGATTAAATAAAGGCCAAACTGTGCTTTTAGTGTTTGAAAGCTTTGGTTCATATGAATATTAATGCTCGTGTGTGAAATCATATTGGTGCAATGATCTCAATAGCTCTTTTCCTCCAAGGCATGCTACGGAATCTTAAAAGTACCTGAAGGGAGCTGGCTGTGTCGCACGTGTGTGTTGGGAATACATCCTCAGTGTCTCCTGTGTCCCAAAAGAGGAGGTGCCATGAAAGCTACCAGGACAGGGACCAAGTGGGCACATGTGAGCTGTGCTCTCTGGATTCCAGAGGTAAAATTTAATTTCTGCCTTTTTCTTCTGTATCGTAGACTCCTTTTTCCCTCCTCTGCCTTTTTATGTTCACATGATTTAAGGGATCTGTCTGGCTTAATATCGGACTTTATTCTGATGAGTCTGCATAGTCTGTGAGGACTGGGAGAGAGTCCAGCTTATGTTCCATTAATTAATCACTTTGTTCCCTCCATTTACTCAGCAGTCACTTCTTGGTGTCATTATGGTATCTGAGTGACCTGCTAGAAAGGGTTATGGATGTAAGCTAGTGTTCACTGGGCAACTGCAGCTTCGTTGTCTGTCGTACTTTCTGATGAATTTGTGTGCTCAGTTAGGTGTATAATTTGCATGCTTACATCCACTCTTCTGTTTTTTTAACAGAAGAACCATTGCATTATTTGTCTAGGATGGACTCTAAGATTTGTAGTTAAGGTGGTTTTTTTTTTTTTTGAAGCACAATTTTTCGGAATGGTAGGGAGATAAGGCTTTTATCTTTTGTGTTATAAGTAAAGGCTTTTTTTGACACATCTGTGCATACACGTATGGAGAGTTTAATAATGAAGCTTTGCACTTTTTCCTCTATTTTGAATCAAGTTTAACATCACATTATAATTCTGTAAATCAGAATGTTTGCTTGTGTATAGGTGAGGTTTGTATTTCTTTTTGTACTTGGAATATTTCTGTTTTCTTTCTGGTTAAATCCACAGATCCATTACGTTGGGTGGTTTAATGTGAGGCGATAGCCAGATCTGTCGGCACCATGACATCAGGGGAGTGCATACCTTATTCTCTGAACCTGCTCCCAAGCACACCCAGGCCTCACATTTGCAAAACTTTGAGGAAGATGTTAAGATTCTGGGTTTTTTTTTTTTAACGTAGCAGTCAGATGTATTGTGTAATACTTAGCTCTGTCTCAGGCACATATCTGCTTTTCAAGGAGGTTATCTTTGCAGTTGCGTTTTCCTTTCAGGCCTGCTTGTTGTAGTTCCTGGCATCTCTTCCACCTTTAAGGAGAGAGGAGTTGAGAAAAAAACAAAAGATTGATTTTAAAGTAAAAAAACCCAACAAAATAACATTGCCTGACTTTTCCTCCTGTACTTATGAAGCGTCTTGGCTGGAAGCTCTCCTGGCTCTGAGCAGACTGGTTTTCCTAAGAGATCCTTTCTGCATTTGCTTGCCTTGATGCTCTTGCCAGCAAAAGAGGAACCAGCAGGTTTGGGAAGCAGGTGATGGCACACGCTGCCTTACCACCTGCCCACCTCCCTCCAGCTGAAGGAGAGAAGCTGTCAGGGGAGCACCCAGGAGGGACAGCTCGAATCCAGCTGCTCCCACAGCCGTTTTGGTGGATCCAGGCCGCGGGCACCTCCTCCCTTCCACACCAATACCAAGTGTGTCAGGCATAGTGAGGAGGTGACACCTGCCAGTAGGGGCAGGAAATGCCTCTTGGACCCATTCTCTCTCTGTCTTCTGAGCTGTCACTTGGAAAACAATTCAGTCACTGGAGAAGCCAGAGAAACCTTTGGGAATTAATCTCTGCTAAAATGACAGGTTAGTTCCTGTCTGGGGAGTTGCTGTGGCCTTACGTGCTGCAGGGGACAAGAAAGACCCGGGGATGGATAACTCAAGGGCGAATTTGCATTCTCGTATACCTATTTTTCTTTTCCCCAGGATAGTAGTGCACTGGAACTCCCCAAAAAGAAACAGATGAATTATAAAGTCACTGCCATTTCCTCTTGTGGCCCTAATAAAATGGAGCAAGGCAGAATTCAGAGAGGAATGGGCCATAAACATGTCTGTGCCTTGTGGTAAAAGGTTCAAAGAGGGTCTTCATGAGTCACCAAGTATAGGCTAGCATTGTTTCAGGCAATTGGCATTAGGTATTTTCCTTCATTAAGTTATTTGGCATTGTTTTAAAATGTTTTTTCTTCCCTCCCTTCCTTGTGAGCTAATGCTGTCGAAAGGCTTTCTTGACCCTCACTTGACTGATTGGGATGTTTGAAGGTTTTTACTTTACAAAGTGTACCCATTGTTGGTTTATATCCTTTTGTTCTTCTGTCTTTATTGTCTTTTAGTGTAAATGTGTAGTCTGTTTCATGCTTTCTTTAAAAGGCATTCTTTAAAAAAAAAACAAAAACACTGAGACTTGAAAACTTATACCAAGTGTTTTGAGATTCAAGGTCCTTCTCTGCCTCAGATAACCCATTACAGTTATGTCCTCCCTCAATCAACGTGGCATTAGCTGAAGCAGAAAGTTATTTTTCCTTGCTACAACTGGAAGGGTATCAAATTGGCTATCCTTAGCTGCTGTTGTGAGTGGCTGTCCTCCAGCCACAGGGATGCCCTTCCCAGCCAGCGATGCAGATCATTGTGCACTTGTGCAGCTGCTGGTGGCAGATTAGCAGAGGACAGCAGGGTGACAATCGACATGGCGGTTGCAAAGAAGAGGCTTCAACAGCCTATTGTCTTCACTCTTTCACATTCTTAAAACTTTTTCAGACTACAGCAGTAAGAATGTAACCTGATACAAGGTGAAGAAATAAGAGAGAAAACAGCTACATGTTACAGCAGATGGATCATTTCTGCCTTGGGATGGGAGGTTTTGGGGAGTAGAAAGGTTGGCGCCTCTGCTCTCTGGATCTCTTGTGAGCAGCGAAGTTCAAACAGATTTTGCCTTGACTCCTCTCTGTGAAACATGCAGGCGGCATGAGGCCAGTATAAATAAATTGCACCTGACTCTGTAAGCGCCTCTTTGTGCTTTTACAAAATGGGGTAATATAAACAGGCAGCATTACAAGCTGAATGGACAGTATTTCCAACATAACTGTTTCCTGACCTTATGAGTCCACTCTGGGGAAGGAGCAGGGAGAGCATTAAAAGGGGCACAGAGGGACAGGGAGAAGATCAGTGCGAATTCCCAGCTACTGCTGGGAAGTACAGTGGAAAGCTGGTATTACTCAGACTCCAGAAAAAAAATCACTGAAGATTCTGGTTTCTTTTTGAAAGGAATATAGACAACCTGACAAATTGATATAATCCCTTGATTCCCAGAGGAAGCCTTGCCTCTTAGTGTCGTGGTAACCGGGTTGAGAATTGCAGTCAATCTTTGTACAATATTGTTTCAGAAATACCTGTGCAGCTTGTAACCAGCTCTGTTTTGAGCAAGGTCAAGTTAAGTTGATGAAAGGCTCTTTCATTTTGGAAGCAGAAAAGCTACATTTGATGATGTTTAAGAGTGCTGGACATGATTTTGTGGAACCGTTCAAGCGTTTTAGGACCAGCTTTGTCTTTTTCCCACCAATTTATAGGAAGACCACAACAGATTAAATTGCATGTCATCTCTACCTGATGAGGGCATCACATTGCCTGCTTATTCTCCTTGTCTGGTAAAACCTGGACCCTCTCTGAAGCATCTCACTATCTTCCTAATGAAGACTTCTGAAAATGCCATGCAGCAGGTTGACCTCAGTATATTCCAGAAGATGTGGTTTGCAGTTGGGGGGACCAGAGGATGAAGTACTATAACAAATATAAATCTTACTAGAGTCAATTTATGTCATGAATTCATGAACTGATGATCAACTTTTTAAAATGTGGAAATGGTGAACCAAGTAATCTCTTGCAAAGCTGTCTTTTCCACCTCCTTAAATGAAGCCTTAAAGCAATGCAATGATAAGAAAAGAGTAGCAAAAATACTCAGTTTGAGCATAGCAACTATGACTCTTGGACTTGATCAACTTAGCACTGCTATGTTTGGTTAAGTCTACCTCACAGTGGAGGTCTGCTGAAGCAAAGCCTTTCCTCCTCAGGGATTAAGCAGGTTTTAAAGTGATTATCTGCATCAAGTGATTGTTGATGTACCCCAGAAGGGAAGCTAGGTAATACAGCTTAGGCTACTGGCTCTTGTAAAGTCAACGGTTTAATTACCACATGTTAAACTAATTTATATAACCTGGATTTCCCTAGGAGAGTCTTTTATGGAGGTAATCTATGAAAACTACTATAGCATAACGCTCTTAAAGTTTTCTAGGAAAAAAAAAATGCTGTTCAAATCTCAGCCTTAGCTGATTTTAACTGATTTCTTAAGGAATCAGCTTTATTCTGGCCTCACAGCACCACAGAACCTAGGAGCCTCCTTTCTTTGAATTCTTACATCTGACTCCTTTGAGAAGAGGCTCCTATCCTACCACTGGAAATACAGGTCTGCCCTGTTCTGGTGAATTGTTCGTAGAAAGTGTGGAGATCTTTCTAGCTAGAGTCTGCATTGTATTTCTTCTTCAGGCAGGTAGCCCTCCAAAGCACCCAACTGCTAAATTCAAAAAATGCTGTGTAAGCTTCAAAATCCAAGCTTTTGGAGACTGGCGTTCTTGGGACAGAACAGTTATCTCACTGAAATCTTCCACCATGTGCCATTCTCATACTGGTCCAGTTCTGCATGTTGGTCATTCAGAGCTGGCCAACTTTTTGTTTCTGCCCGTGGATAAATCCTGTTTGTCAGGAGTGTCTCAAGGATGCCTATGGAGATAATTATGTCTTTTTTGGTATCCAAATTATGGAGGACAGTCCTTGTTTCTCAGTAGGGACAATGGGCAGCTGAGAACTTTCTACAGAATATGTGGACATTAGTATAACAAAAAATAGGAAGAGGCATCCTGTGCTTCTTTGTGTGTTTTTCTTTCTTTTAGTATTAATATCCATAATCTGGTCTACCAGAGACAAATGGATCATCCAGACTAAGTATATGAAAATTGGCACAAGAGAATATACCGTGCATTGCAGTAAGAAGTTTGGTTGTATTCTTTCTCAAATTATACTTGATACAATCTATAGTTAGGAAAGTGTATTAGAATCACCTCTTGCACTGGGAGCGCTAAATGGAGAGGCAGAGCTGGGAAGCGAGGCTTTCCCTGGCTACTGACTGATAGATCTGATTCTGTCCCAAATTGTGAGCTGGCAGAAGTAGCAATGGTAGCAGATCTGTGGACCTTAAAGAAGGAACTTTTCAGGTAAGTATGAGTAAGTGTTCCTGTTTTGTTATGAGTAGCTTGTGTCAATTCAAAGGAAATAAACTTAAGCATCACTTACTGCAGTCTCTCAACTGTTTCGTAACAAGGCATGCTGTAGATGCCTCCAATGTTTTAAAGAATTGCAGCTTTTAGCCAGCGGATTAAAGTAGTAGTATTCCACAATGTTGTTTTCATGTGGGATCTTTTAGGGTCCCTTACTGAGAAGTATGAGCACATGGAGATCTCACAGTGAGATAAACGTGTGGTCATGTTTCTTCTTCTGGTATTAATGGAGAGCTTGTTTTTATTGTTTTGAATAACTGCTTCCTGTACTGCTCTTTTTGTTTACAGGTTAGTATTGCTTGCCCAGAAAGGATGGAGCCAATCACAAAGGTGTCTCACATTCCACCAAGTCGATGGGCTCTAGTGTGTAGTTTATGCAAGCTGAAAACTGGTGCTTGCATTCAGGTGCGTACTTGTCCTGTGGTAACTCTTGAGTCTATGTGAGAAGGGCAATGTTGTTCTTCCTCTGTTCAGAGATGCTTTACAATGCAGATGACCATTGGATAGGTGCTTACTTCTTCACAGCTGTTTGCTATCAAATTAGTTCACTAGCACAGAGATTTAGGAGTTAGTCTGAGTTGCCTTCTGAACAAGGCTGAGATGTGTAAGGGCTGCCACTATTTGGGTCAGAGGCGTACAGAAAGGGCCTTCTGTTGAACACTGTTCACAAACAAGAAAATACTAAATCAGGTGATACCAGCTTCAAAGAGATCAACAGACATTTTTAAGAGTGTTTAGGAAGTATGTTTTTGTAGGGATAGACTGTCATGTAATTAAGATAATTCTGTCCTTTTTTTCTGGTTTGTTGCTACTGTTAGTGATGGAGTTGTTTGGTTTTTTTGTTTTGTTTTGTCTGTAGTGCTCTGTGAAAAGCTGTATCACTGCCTTTCATGTCACCTGTGCCTTTGAGCATAGTTTAGAGATGAAGACTATCCTGGATGATGGGGATGAGGTCAAGTTCAAGTCCTATTGTCTAAAGCACAGCAAGAACAAACAGAATTCACTGCCTGATGTTGATGAGCACCCCAAAAGTGTGTCAGACCAGAAGCAAACAGAGAGTGAGAAAACCAGTTTGCGAGCCCAGAAACTCCGAGAGCTGGAAGAAGAGTTCTACTCACTAGTTAAAGTGGAGGATGTTGCAGCAGAACTGGGCCTTCCTAAACTTGCTGTAGACTTCATCTACAATTACTGGAAATTAAAGCGAAAAAGTAACTTTAACAAACCATTGTTTCCTCCCAAGGAGGATGAAGAAAATGGCTTGGTGCAGCCAAAAGAAGATAGCATTCATACTCGCATGAGGATGTTCATGCATTTGAGACAGGACCTAGAGAGGGTAAGAGCTTAACTGGTAAACTTTTGAAAAATTATTTGCAGGTGACTGAGGTCTTTGTTTGTGGACAAAAGTGAGAATGAGGGAAGCACAGGGAGGTGATTTTTTAAAAGAATAATTAAAAAAAAAAAAAAGACCTTCAACTCCAGTCTTTCAGTATGCTGCATTGCCTGCTGCAGAGACTTTCAGGAGCTGCCCCTTCATAGTCCAGGGAGAGATCCGATGTAAAAGGAGTGCTTCATGACTTGCTTAGAGGTTATTCCTTTATGTATATTAAGATGCATGTTTCTTATGCACAATGAACGTATTTGCTAACAGACTTTTTGATTTCAACTTCAGTTGAGTAAATGTTTAAATCAAGTAAATTTATTTGACCCAGCAGTAGCAGTTACTAGTAATACAGATTCAATAACAAAAATGTTCCTTGTATTAAATGAAAGTAAGTGCAAACAGCAAAGGAATGGGGCAGCCTTAACAAATTCTTACCTTCCACTTTCTGTTTTGGGATGGAGGGACTCTTGATTTGGACTTTAAAAGGTGTTTTGTAATGGTTAGAATAGAATGGTAAATCTTAGCCAGTTCTGGCATTGGAAAAATCAATTCGCATAGGTAAAGCAGTAAGTATTCTTTGGTGAGCGTGCATTAAGCTTCTGGAGAGTCCTAAAAATATATTAAAGCAGAGCTGCTTACCCTCATCATTTGAAGGCAAGTAAGTGAAATCCTAGATGGTTAACTTCCACAGTGACTTTTTGGCTCCAGGCGCACAGAAGAGTGTCAGCCTGTACTCATACTACTTCCTGTGACATCTGGTGCAGGAGTCTTACTCACGTCTCTTCCTTGCCAGCATGCTGGTGTCAGCCAGTCCCAGGTAGCAGGCAGGCTGAATCACTCGTCACCCTCTTGACCTAGATGCTTTCACCGCATGTAGCTACCTTAGGTGCTACAGTTGGTTAGCGGTCTGAAAATAAGCCACTGACTCTACCACTGCTTGCGGCTTTTCTGAGAAGGAGGAAAAGGAAATTATCTTTTTATCAGTAGCTAGCTGGGCTCTTACTAGCTTGCCAGCTAGCTGGTAGTTTGAAAAGATGGAGTTCAAGTGCTTAGAGATGGGTTGTGAATGTGAAAAAGGTAACAGAGTAAACTAGATGTGCTAAACCGGGATACAGAGGCATTGGAGAGGAGAGGGGAAGGAAAAGCAGAAGAGAGAAAATAGTGTTGTAGGAAAAGGGAAAACAATATTGGGGAGAGAACATGAAAAGTACAGGGACATGAGTGTTGGAGCTGAGATCTGCGCTCGTCAGTGTTACTGTTGCCTTGAATTTAGTTCTCCCCCTTTTCCAGGACCACTTTGGATATCGTTCCTTATTTAAAAAAAAAAAAAGTAAAAAATCCATTCTTTCAAGAGACTATTTTGAACTTTTTGCTTGACGAGTGGTGGGTTTGCATTAATTTTTGTTGAAAAGAATGTAGTTCATTCTGAGTGGAGGTAATTAATAGTTTGAAACGTCTGTCTCAGTTTCTGAACTTCTTTGTGCCACAGGGTTTTCTACTCGGTTATATCTTGGGATGAATATAAATTTGGGAATCTTGGAATTTCCTTTCTGGGGAGAGAGGTTTCAGTTCTGAACAGATGGAGTTGAGTGCTGAGGGAAGTATGTTTGGCAAATATCTTTCAACTGGTCGCTATGCTGTTTCAAGAACTTCAGTGCCTCTTCCTGTTCTCGTTATATTAGGTGGAAATTCTGCTATTAACTCAAATAGTCAAAGTAGAATTATGTGGAACTGAATCACAGAACCATAAAATGGTTTGGGTTGGAAGAGACCTTAAAGATCATCTATTTCCAAGCCCCCTGCCACGGGCAGGCACACCTCCCACTAGACCAGGTTGCTCAAAGCCCCAACCAGCCTGATCTTGAACACTTTCAAGGATGGGGCATCCACAACTTCTCTGGGCAACCTGTTCCAGTGTCTCACCTCCCTCATTGGTAAAAATGTCTCCCTTGTGCCCAATCTAAATCTACCCTCTTTCAATTTAAAGCTGTTGCCCCTTGTCCTGTCACTACAGTTCCTTGTCTCTCACCATCTTCTTGTAAGCCCCCTTTAAGTACTGAAAGGCTGCAATAAGGTATCCCTGGAGCCTTCTCTTCTCCAGGCTGAACAACCCCAACTCTCCGCCTGTCTTCACAGGGGAGGTGCTCCAGCCCTCTGATGGTCTTCGTGGCCCTCCTCTAGGCTCACTCCAAGAGGTCCATGTCTTTTCTGGTGCTGGGGGCCCCAGAGGTGGACACAGTACTCCAGAGCGGAGTAGAAGGGTAGACTCACCTCCCTTGACCTGCTGGCCACACTGCTCTTTATGCCGCCCAGGATGCAGTTGGCCTTCTGGGCTGTGAGCACACATTGCTGGCTCATGTCCAATTCTTCATCACCAGTAATCCCAGATTCTTCTCAGCAGGGCTGCTCTCGATCCTTCCAGCCCCCAGCCTGTATTGATACCAGGGGTTGCCCTGACCCAGGTGCAGGACCTTGCGCTTGGCCTTGTTGAACTCTGTGAGTCAGTGCAACGGAGTCTGAAAAGAAAACTGCTAAATGGGTCAGCCAAAATGTGTACATTGCACAAGAAGCCAGAGTGTTCTTTTAGAGGTGATCTACATTTGGTTAATTTTGGTCCAAACAGGCCAGCTCTCTTGGGTAGCTTTAAATAAAGTATTACTTTAAATGTTCCAATAATTTTAGGGGAAACAATCATAGTTTAGCTGTTAAAAATCATTCTGTGAAACGCTTTGCAGGGAAATTCTGGGGGAATCCAGTATTGCCTACAGTAACATCCCTGGCATCGTATATAATAGAAGCAGGCTTACAGACAAGCAAATCTTGGCAATTACTTGCTTTTCTTTTGACTGGAATTTTGTGTTTGCTCGCTGTTCTTATAGATGAAAATACATTCTGCTGTCTTGCAGAACATATTCAAGGCATTAATTGAATTGGCAATTAAAAAAAATTCCAGGATAATTTTTTAATTCATAGTTACGTATGTTCAGTAATATCCACAAGAACTTTGCCAAGGGATTTTGCATATAGTGTTTTAATTCTGTAGTTGATGCACTTTTTTTTAACTATGTCAAGATTTATTTTTTTATTGCCTATTAAGTTTCCTGTTATGCCTCCATAGGTAAGAAATCTCTGCTACATGGTAAGCAGGAGAGAGAAACTGAAGCTGTCTCACAGTAAAGTACATGAACAGGTCTTCAATTTGCAAGTCCAGCTCATTAATCAGGAAATCGCTGCAGGTAATCATATAAACGTAAAATATTTGCAAATTCTGTCTGTCTTTAAGATCAAAAATGCGTTCTCTTTATGTCCTGCTTAGTGCTTCTAACACTGTAAATCTGCCTTTAAAAATTCTCGTCAAGTACACAGTCAACAAAAGTAGCAACATGCGAAAACCTCTTTAATCTCTTAAAATATTTACTTGGATATTTCTTTATTTTATGGCTGTGTCTGATATATGCCTATTACTTACCAATCACTATGGCATCCAGATAGCAGAAATGAGCTGGTAGTGATCTCTTTTTGTTTCCTTGGCTGCTTTTTTTTATGGTACGGTTTCCCCACAGCAAGCTCTGTGCTGCTGCTTGGTTCTCCAGCTGAGAAGGTTTTTTGCTTGCTGTCAGTAGTTGGTTCCTTCAGGCAAAAGAGAAGAGTGATTGATAGGAATCGCTGCTGTTCTCCTGTTGCCATGCATGCTTGATGAACAGCGCAAAGAGGCATTTCTTAGCTTGCCGTCTGCAGTTACTCTCCTTCCTTCAAAAAGAGTTTTAAGTACTCTGGTTTGTAATAACGAATAGTAACTGCTTAGGAATGCTCGTGTACCAAAACCCACTCTGCTCTTCATTTTTATACCGACCGCCTTGAAATAAGGAACACAACATTTGGAAAGAGGAAGAGTATATATTACAGTGCAATTACTTTTTTTTTTAATAGGGAAGGCAGCTATTTCTTCAATGTGAAATTAAGATCTCTCTGTTCTTTCAAGATACATATTATGTTTTTCATGACCAATTTAGAGTGAAGTCTTTTTGGTTTTTTCCTCTACCCTTGAAGCATGGATAGGTTTCATTAGTACTGACAAGGTGTTTTTTTTTTTAAACTGTTTTAGATCAGACTAGTACTTTGTGGAAGCGGCAGTACTCTAAAGCACTTTGGTTTTGTGTAAATGCGGTTTATTAGAAGTGTCTACTAAATTTATTTGATGTCTTGACAAATACAAGTGCTTTTTTAATACTTACTAGAATAGCTTGATAGCTACTTTACAATGGCGCTGTATGCGTATAATATCATAAAGACTAATATATTGGGGTGAAAAGACTTCTAAAGCATAGAGAATTTTATAATACAAAGCAGAGGGTTGAACTAAGTCCAAATTGAAACTCAGTTTGAAGCATTGTTTTTTCTCCATCCAAAACTGAATATGAACCTTTTTTATAGCTTTGTTGGAACTACTTCAGTCATATCTCAAAACTGGTTCAATTCACTGGCTTAAAGCCCTGTAAAAAGGGCACATTGTTGTTTTTAATGGAAATGCTAAAACGCTTACCTAAATTCTGAAGTGGTGGGTAATTTGGAACAGTTTTCTTTATCCCAGCTTCTCTTTAATGTCCTAAAATAATTTCACACTAATTGTTTGCAAATGCACGTTACTGTTGAATGACCTTCTAATGGACTCTAAAAGTCGTTACAGATAACAGAACGATTACCCTCTTTTAAAAAAGCCTTTTTTTTTTTCTTCTGTCTCCTCATCTCTTTCTCCTGTAGGCCATACCCTGACAAGTGCACTAGAGAACACACTGTTCTACCCACCTCCCAGGATCACCCTGAAGTTAAAAATGCCCAAATCGGCACTAGGAGATTGCAAAAATAACTCGCTGAAACCTGGCAACAGACCGCTTTCTCCTGACAACAACAGCACTGTTTACAGCAAACGGAGTGTGACGATGTCAAAGGAATCATTTGAAATTAAAGCAAAATCTTACTCCAGGTATCAGCACGACAGCAGAAGTAACGGGTTGCTGGCAGGGATTGGCAAACCTCGGAGTGAGGTGAAGGATTCTGGCCCAACGCAGATGCCGGAGTTTCACCGGAGCCAGCCGTCCGGGAAGCCCTTAGCACTCCAGGCTGCTCTGCATGGACAGTCTTCCATTGGGAATGGGCGGGTGCAGCAGGAGAACTCGAGGCTGGCGGCCAAGTCCAACGGTCTGATGGGCAGAGCTGGAGACGTGAGCCAGAGAGACAGCTCCAGCCAGACGCCCTATGAACAAGAGTCCGTGCTCACGGCTCACTTGGCCAGCCAGAGCGGTTTCAGAAAATCCACCATAGAACATTTTAGCCGGTCCTTTAAAGAGGCTACCAACAGTCTGGTGAGGACCACGGAAGATCTCCGGTGCTGTGAAAAGCCAACAAGAAGACTTGCAACAAAAGATCGCTTGTGGAGCAAGCAGACGCTTGAAGGTGCTCCATACCAGGACAACGACGGGTACTGTCCTGACTTAGAGCTGAGTGACTCTGAAGCAGAAAGTGACGAAAACAAAGAGCAAGTGAGGTTAAGACGAAGTAGCTCAGAGAGAGAAAGCCCAAGTAAGGACTTTGGAAGAGATTGTCACAATAGAAACAAAAAGAATATGATTTCTCACAGTTCGGTACAAAGGTGATTAGAAGCCCCCACGGGGTAACTCAGCCTTTCTGTATTCCAGTGTACCAGTGCAAAGCTCAGTATCAAAAGGTTCCAGAAAATAGTCCAGGACCTACGTTAGGAAGAGTTGCAGTAAGGGATGGGGGGAGGGGAGAGAAATCAAGAGTAGTTTTGTTCAACTGTGAATTGGCTTGCAGTCTTCGCAAGGTTAACTGAGTTATTGCAAAGTCATGTGGAAATCGATGTCTTATTAGAGGGTAACATCTGGGAGAGCACGAAGCGGTTAATCTCTGTGTAAATTCAGGAAACTGCTTCCCCCTTGCCAGCTTATGTGCGAGGCAACGTGTTCGTGTTACGTCAGTCTGTCTCGCGGTGGTGGTCAGGTATTAAAGAAGTCTTTGCATTGCTCTAATGTGGTGCAAGAGACTGCAAACGGAGACACTGAAACTGCATTCCTACAGCACCTGCAGTATGGCTTTGATCCAGCAATGCACTTGTGGATGCGTTAGGAAGTTAAGCATGTGAAAAGTCCTGCTGGTTTCCCTCAGGAAGGCTTCTTGTGCTCAGATCTCCGAGCGCATGCCAGTGTGCTCTGCTGGATCAGGCCCAAAGTGACTACTAAGTGATGATCCTCTTCTGCAGGAGGCTTTGAACCGCAGTGGTGTTTGCAGGCTCCTTGCGGAGGGTGGAAGCAGACGCTGCCAAACTCACTGACCTCTAGACGTGCCCCCGTTCCCTGCTCTTGCTGAAGGTTATGTTTCTCTTCACAATAATTTGCTTATTTTGTAAATATATAACTTCTAGTACTTCAGTTTTTTTAATCTCTGTACATAGTTGCTTGTTGTGGGATGCACTTGTAAATATTTTACCCAGCTAACAAGTACAGATGGCTAATTTTGTGGATAGTGTTTACAAAAGTAGATGTACTACTTCAAAGAAAAATGCTATTTGACACTTAAATTTAGGCAATCACCAGTGATGCCAGGTTTCTCTTGAAACTGAGATTTCATGTCCAGAGGTGTTTGTACCTGGTATTTCAAAAATAAGCTGAATTAGAAATAATTTTGTCTGAACTTCTAATGCAGGCACAAATTTTCAACCCTAGTTGCCTGAATATGGGTGTAGGAACCTTACTTCTGGCATCTAGGTCTGTAAAATTTTAGCCAGTCATCATTTACAGTACGTTTTTTTTAATTGCTGAAAATCAATTATTTTACTAAGCTGCTTTTCAACCTCTGGATCAGTTGCTGTTTCCCAAACTAAAACTTTCTTCTGTGTCCCTTAAAATTAACAGTTGTTAAGTAGTGATTAAATTTCAGCCAGTATTGAGTAAGCAAGAAGGAAGGAGAATCCTTTTCCATTCGTTTCAGTGACAGGGGATTTTTTGTTTGAATGCAAACAAACTTCTAGTTTTCCAGATGGTGTTGTGTGGATCAACAAAGTAACTGCACTGTTTTTCTCTGAAATGCTGTACACTTCATAAATGCGCAACATCTTCTGTCCTCACATCACTGGCTGAAGCAGGCTGTAGGTTGTCTAAGGCACGTGATACAGCTCCTTTCTGTTGAGGGTTCATTTTAGCCAGAAACAAAATGCATTCCCCACCCAGGGTGAAAGATGACTATGCAGAATCCAAACAACAACCTGTTTTTCTTCAAACTCTTAATTTATTGCTTTTAGCTTGGGTAATGGCAGCAACATTTTCAGATCCGTTTTAAACTTTGAAATCTCCCTAGCTGCAATAGGACTAGCAAGTCAGGGGCTGGAGGACTTTTCAGTAGTGAAATGGAAAAAAAAAAAGTATACTTGGCAATTCTGCTCTGTTTACTTCATGCATCTTAATTTTTTTTTTTTCCCCCACTTCTTGATTTTATGTATATTTGTGTAATTGATCTTTCTAGAGCTGTATCTTCAAAATTATTTCTTTTGGTGTAAATATGCAGTAGCATTTTAGGTTTCCACATATCTTATTTTAATGGGAAATGCTTTGTGTTCTAAGCCATGGGTCATTCAGAAGAACTAAACAAATGTCTCTTCATTTGTATTCCAGATCTGATTCTCTTAGTTCTCCTTCAATATTTATTAGTAATCCTCTCTTGCTGGTCATGAAATTTTATGAAGCTTGTATTGGGAACACTTATCTGGGAGGTCAGCAAAGCATTCATGTTATTTTGTGGCCGGAAGCCTATGACAGAAGGGAGGGAAAATGGTGCTTCAGCAAAACTCAGCGTTTCTGCTCTTCTGGGGTTATTAATTCAGTTGTTTCCAGTCTGGGCAATGGTTTTGCTAATTTTTACATGATTTTAATAGATATATGAAGGAGCCCTTGGTTATGTAGTTCTCAAGTATTGTCCCCAAAGTGCATTTGCTAGTTTTTATTGTGTGTTCGGTGGCTAACTGTTTGAAGTATTACCTCTTAACCTTATTTGTCAAATTTTTTTGTGTTTTTGCATTTTGTTTTATATATATAAATATATATATATATTCAATTTTCCAAGATGGACTCGGTCTTTTTCAGATGTCCCCTTTTTACAAGTACTTTTTCATTAAATTATGAAACTGCTAACAGTATTTTCATTTGTTGTGATTTATTCAGGGCTTTACCCTCTATGTCTGGCAGGTTGTTACACTCATCAGTCTAACAGCAGTACTGTGTCCATCAGGAGTAAATCATTTCTGCAGAGTTGGCAATGCTTTAACAAGTTGAAGTGTCAAGGAAAACCTTTCCCCTTCAGCCTCTCAAAAAAGAGTTGCTGAACGCTAATTTGCTGTGTATAGCAAATAGTCCAAGCCTGGCTTTTGTTTCTGCCTAGCTGAGCAAATGTAACAGACCATTTGCTGCCCTGGTCTCACTTTTTAATATATTTGCTTATACCTTAGAATGACTGGTTTTTTTCCCTGGTTGGACAAATTAAGTTATAGAGGAAGAGCCATAGTCGGGCCTTCTGTGTCATCCCTCTTGTATGCTCGCACACACAAATGCATACTGAACACGGCCAGCTATTGCCATGTGTGTGCAAAGGACAAGTCAGTGCAAGCAAGTTCCCGGGTTGATGTTTTATGTCGGTTTTGTGTGACCTGTTGCTGTAGTTCCCCCTGCTCCCACAGGCTGGTGCTGTGATATACATATATATGTGATGTATGTGTGAGCTCTTTTTCAGGGCCAGGATTTCTCCTTCCCTAAAGGCGTTCTTGCAACGGATGCCAGCAACAGGCTTCCTTTTTGTGACTTTCTGACTGGCGGCCTCCCATTCCCTTTGCAAGCACAGTCTGCTTGTGTCTGGGATGTGGGAAAGACAAGGCCAAGGAAGGAAACTGGTATCCCCATTATTTTGGAAACAGCCGCTATTGGTTTGTAGAGTCTTTACAAATAAGTAAATGTGGTTACTTGTTGACGGTAACTGGGCCAAGCTCTCACAAGCACTAACAGGGTCTGCGTGGTGATTCCCAGCACCATCATTTCTGCATTTTTGCCTTTATCTGAAGAGAAATGTTCTCAGCTATAACTTGCATATGTCATTTGTAGACTGTTTTCTTTGCACCATGAATCACAAACCATAGAAAGAGGAGTTACAGATGTTTAACTATTAAAACCAAGCCTGAAACAGTCACTTGATTTTGATGTGCTACCTCACTGCTGACTAGGCCTAGGCATACAAGCTGCGCTGCGGACGTGTGATGTGGATCTGATATCTGGGAGGGACTGAGCGCTACCGAGTGTTCAAAGCCTGCTTCTGTGAGCTGCAAAGATAATCCAGCGAAACCAGTCATTCTGATCGTTGCGAATTTTGATGATCCCGGGACTTATGAAGGTTTAGCACTGCAGGGAATTGACACATCTATTGGGAAAACATGCTTTTGATGTGAATTAATGAGCAAAAGGAAGCTGCTTGCACAACCTGGCAGCTTGGCATGCAAGGGAAAAATACTGGGGAAGGGCAGAGATAGAAAACAATGGAGTGCTTCAGTGCTGCTGCTTCAGGAAGACATGAAGACTCACAGACTTCTGGGTTCTGGTTTCATGAAAGATGCCTGTCTGCTGCTGCTTCTGAATCTTCCTTTATGCCATCTTTGTGGCTGAACAGGCTTTTGCCCCTCCTGGGGTGCAATTCAGCAATGTACTCCTCTTGCAGAGACCATTCTGGGATAACTGCTCCTGGGCTCCACTCCTAACCAGGGCATCTGACAACCGCTGCACTCATCTGGAGCGATGTCACGGAAATGGCACAGCTTTCTGAGACAAACGTTACACAGCGGTAGCTGTTTGAAAGTAGCAGATGTGCATGCTTATTTCTGTTCCTCAAGTTAAGCCCTCTGCAGATAGCTTGGATAAATCTGCATGACTACATTGTTGTGTAAGGAGAAGCAGCCTCAGATATTTGCACGTTAGTTTCCCTGCCTCTGAGTACAGCTTCCAGATAATCTTTCTCCAGTAGGCTTCTTTTGGCTGGGACAATCTCCTTGGATCCACCTTGCCCTGCCCCTGGGACTCTTGTCTTTTGTTTCATGCTGGGCAGACCCTTCCCATCGCTTTCTCAGCAGCCCTGAAGCTGGATATCTGCCTCCCTAGGCTGCCTTATCTCAGACATTGTTTTAGATCTCCAGGAAGGCTCTGTAATGACACCTTTATGGTTTCTTCTGACTTAACCCTTCTCAAGATGTTTTTTTCTGGTTTCTGTTGGTTTTCCCCAGGTGCTGCCCCACCTGCCCTCACCCCGGGGAAGAGCACTGGGCGAGGCCAGGGACACAAGATGTATTTTGACAGAGTGCCATAACAGCTCCAGAGATGTTCTGCTGATGGGCCTGGCCCTGGAGACTGGTGGGCCAGTGTCCTGAGGGACAATTTCAAACCTAACACAACAGCAATATGTAAAGTAAGATGCCTTGCAAGTAACCTCCTGGTCTTGTGAACGCCTTGGAGCTCGTGACAGACATCGAGATATGCCACTCTTCTTATTTTCTATGGTCTCAGCAACCACAACAAGTCCACTGGGGTAGTACCTATAAAAAGAAAATGCGTTACATCCCATTTGTGAAAACGGCTCTGGTTATACCTTTGGAAGTGGAGGCCCTACTGAGTGAACAAGGTATCTGAGGGGGGGGGAAAAATTGCTAAACTAGCCTACCCACTTCACCTGAAACCACAGTGTCTGGCTGCATTCCTTTGTAGTTCATCTCTCTTATCTCAGAAGGGTGGTGCAGGGTAGTTTGGGAACCCCTGCCCTGGCATCACTGGCATTTTAGGCTCCATTTGCATCTGATTGAATGGAGCCAGACCAAAGTACTTCCCCTCCTTCAAAACTGATGGCTCAACCATTGCTCTGTTATCTCCTCTAAAACCTTCTCCTTTCTGATTACTCCTTCTGCAACAAGCCAGCTGTCTCTCCTGGCTTAAGGAAGCACAGAGGCCAAAAGCTGGATGAGCCAGGTGATGCAGGATATCCATAAACAAGTTGTACTTTACACTTGTTGTGAACGGGTAATAAAAAAATGGACTTCTCTCTAATTGTCTGCTTGAATATGCTGAATTAAGCTCAGAGCAGTCGCCCCAAACCTGCAGTTAATTTCAAGTTTGCTTCCAATTTAGGCCTGAAGAAGGGCTTGCGTGCCTGAAAGCTGCAAACACTGAAAGCACTGTTGCTAAATCAGCTACTTGAATGAAAGATGCTGCCTTTCCCTGAACTCCTGGCTCCCTTGCACAGCCTCCTCCGTTGTGGCTATAATTTTGCAGCTGCTGTAGCACATATCAATGCTCTTTTTTTTTTTTTTTCTCCTATCCTGAGGCAAGCAAAATGCAAATCTGGATCACGTGGGGTCCAGCGAGCAGAAGAGTAAGGCATTAATGAAAAATGTCTTGGCTGTGCTCCACTGGAGAAGGAATGCTTGCCCTTGCTGAAGCGCCCTGTTCCCTGGCTGTTCCGAGTGCAGCGCCGGGGGCTGGAAGGGCACAGGCTGGACTTTGTGAGGCAGTTTAAGGTGGCAGGAACCTGCGCTTGCAGGTGCTCCCATGGCAAAGAAGTTGGGAGGTCCAGGTGTGATGGTGTGAGGGGTCTTTGTGATACATTTGAGAAGCTGGCTGCACTGAGAAGGGTCATAACAACGTGTCTGCTTATAGCGCTGTGTTGTTAGGTGCGATGTGCTCTTTTTCATGAGACGGTAGACAATATGTAATAAATTATGCTGAAAGACATCTGTGTAATAACTGTAGTAAGTAGAGGGTACTGTTGCCGGTTCTGTGAGAGAAAGTGGACTTTTAGGGCTAAATGCTTCAATATGACTTTGCAGTAATTTGGTGCAATCCTTTTTAGAAAAGATTTGCCATTTGAGATTCTTAGTCCATTCTGCATTAACTTCTGTGACAGCAATGGGTGTTAGACTTGATGTAACACATAAATTAATCAACGGGCACAATTCTGCTGTTTAACACCTTCGTGCCACCTTCTCCCAAGGAGACATTTGCAAAGCAGGAGAACGGTTTACTTCAGCAAATGTTTGCACTGTTGGGAGTATTTAAATACACGACTATGATCATCCAGGCTAGTAAACAGTTGAGATTTCTGAGCAGTTTGGTTTCTCCTGGACCTACTTGTTGCTCACTAACAAATAAAAGCTTGATCCGGACATGCAAGTAAATTCCAAGAACTACACTTGGCTGAAAACAAGCACATGGCAGTGCCAACGCTTGCTTTCCAGCCAACTGATTGCAGTGACTGATCTTATATTTCTACCTCTGCCCTTGCTTGGTCTTGGGCTTTTTGTTTTGGTGGTGTGTCCGTCATCGTTGCCCCCTGCCGCACCCCTCCAAATGCAGTATTATCTGCTAGTGGTAAATTCCCACGTGCTCACTGTGGTTGCCGTAATGGATGTCACAGCAGCGTAGGCTTCTATGCTGGCTCCAGTGCCTTTGGTGTAATCCCCGCTCTCGGCCGCACCTTGCCCAGCTGCGGAGGAGGCCTGACGGACTCCCTCCATGTGCCGCTCGAATGCAGCTGTAAGATACCGACATCTGCTATTACAGCATTTGCACTTTGTACCAGGCATGGATATGGCATACAGCCCTCCCACCTTCAAGCAGGGAGGAGGACTAATGTACAAGTAGAAGATGATGACTAAAGGTGAAAGAAAAAGGATGAAGATGGCTCTAAAGATGAAGAAGTGACAGGATCAGGCTCATAAACAGGAGAGAACAACTGCAACCTTCCAGGAACCAGCATAAGCAAAACTGGCTTCTTTTTATAAGCCCTGAAATCATCCAGCCCCCTTTTTTGCCTGCAGTCCTTATGGATGGGGGGATTTTTCCAGCTCTGTGGCACACTGGGCTGTTCTCTAGAACTGCTGAGTGTTTCCTCACTGGCGAGAAGGGTAATGGTTTGCGGCAGGCTCAGGGAACCTGCAGGCTTGGGTGAGGGCTGTGACTTCACCTTACAGGGCCTCCCGCGTTGCATATCCGCTCCTGCTCTTAGTGGTTGTGATAACATGATTCCCCTTCCCCTGCTCCCTGCCAAGGAGGAGGAGTAAGTGTGCAATGTGCCTTACCACATGGAATAAATGCTGGACCACCAGCCACTTCCTTTGGAAGCCATGGAGGTGCTGCGTGTGCTTCCTATCACTGGAATATGGAGTATGTGGAGTAGTTGTGGCTGCGACGCAACAGTGGGAAGGTCCTGGTGGGCAAGCCACTGGGCAGCACCACGTTTGGTAGCCACCATCCCTGCACTCTTCTCTCCCCTGGTGAACTTGTACTGGCAGAAGACCTCAGCTGATGCTGCCTGTGAGGGCACCCCCCTTCTTCCCCCCTCCCCCCCGCCCCATCCCGTGAATTCCTCCCTGCTCTACCTTTCAGCAAGCCTAGATTAGCCTTTACAGAAAAGACGAAGCAGGAGTACTGTCCCATGTAACTAGAGATCCAAGTTCAAAATATTTGGCACTTCGGAAGAAGACCAGAGTTTGTGTTGTAACCCAGCGCTCGCAGAAGCTGTTAATTTTCTCCCAAGGTGTGTGCGCCAACACATAGCTTGTTTTGATGCCTCCAAACCATGCTGGCAAATGCCTAAGTCAGCAAGGAGCAGAGAGACTGGCCCAGTGGGTTGAGCGTGTGAGTATCGCCTGCTGCTGAATTCAATAAGCTGCTCCGTTGGCCATGTATCCCAAATGGCCTTGGAGTGTGCAAGGACAGTGGGAGAGCAGCAAATGTGGCTGAGCTTTGTGAGAAGCAACGATTATCTTTCACTGGACTTACACATTCTCAATGAATTCTTGGTGTACTTTCAAATTTTAAAGCTCTGGATCTTCTTTCTTTGTAGTAAAATGTATGAAAGAAACAGAGCTACCGTGGCACTTTTTTCTGGATGTTTGTTTTCTGTGTTGGCAGTCACTAGTAACTTGCTTGCCTCCAGTCTGAGATGAAATCCTGCTGTACAACACCACGATGGGGGCAGAAAAAAAAAGTCAACGCTAAGCACTGAAGTAATGCTATGCAAGCCTGTAAAATAAAAGCCTAACTGTTCAGGTAAGGTGACACTAAGTTAATAAATATCACGTTATTAGCCCATCGAGGGAAGCCTGCATGAAACACGTTGGTAAGGACATGTAGCCCATGAAGGAGATAATTGCGAAGGAGATAATTGCCAATAGCAAGGTGTATGATAAGGAAGAGAGAAAATCTGTAATGGGAGCTGTGAGGAGGCTGCCCGGTAGAACACCCCCGTGGGTGCTGTGCCATCACTGGTGTGCAGTGCTGGGCTGTGCCCCTGGAATAAAGGGGCTGCCGAAAGCGTGAGCTGGAAACAAGAGTCTGGCCGGGGAGAGAGGCAGGTTTTGGAGCAGCCTAGTTAATGCTTGTTCATGGGGACATGGCAGCGAGCTCATGGGTGAGTGGGCAGGAGAGAAGATGCGTGAGATGCTGAGCAGCGAGACCCAAGTCATTTTACCACGGATCCCTATGGGGGACGACTGAATCCAAGTCAAAAGGCAAAAATGTTGCAGGAGCTGTGGAGAAAGATCCCTGGCGCTGAAAGCCAGGGCCAAGGCCCAGCGGGCTCCTAAACCACAGCATGGGGAAACCAGGCCTTTTGGAAGCCAACCTCTCCAGGGAGCGGAGAACCTTGGCCACCACGGAGAGAAATCCCTTCTCCCTCCTCTTCCTCCCTTGCAGCTGTGGGAGCGGGGAGCCGAGATGCCCTCCCCCCGCACCCCAGGCTCAAGCAACCCTTGTTGCCCGCTGCCCTCCACGGACGGGAGCCCACAGGGCCAGACGACCGCCCCCCTCCGCGGGGCAGGGCGGGCTCGGGCCCAGCCTCGGGCCCCGGGCGGGACTGGAGGAGCCGCCCCTGGCCGAGGGCGGCCGAGGCCCGGCGGAGCGCGGCCGCCGCCTCCCCTCTCCCCTCCCCGCTATAAGAGCGGCGGCGGCGGCGGGCCGGGACCTCTGCCTGCGCTGCTGGGAACAGGTAGGGCTGGCGGGGGGGGCGGGCGTGTGTGGGTGTTTTATTATTACTCATTTCTTTCATATATATATATATACACACACACACATATATTTGTATAAAATGTGTGTGCGTGTTTAAATTACACGGTCCCACGCACAGCAGCAGCGCCGCGGGAGCAGCCGGGAGTGGGGGGGGGCGGGCCGGGCCCGCCGGCGGACGGGCCTTTCCCGCCCGGGCCCGGTGCCCCCGGATTATTTATTTTTTTTCCTTTCTTTTATTATTATTTTCCTTTCCCCCCCCCCCCCCCCCCCCCCCCCCTGTCAAGGCGGCGGGCAGCGCACCCACCGGCCTCAGGCGCCCTCCCGGGCCCGGCCGCGCTCCCCGCGGGCTGCGAGGAGGGACGGACAGACACGCTGACGTTGTTGGACGGGGCGAGAGGCATGAATTGACGTTTCCCCCCAGGCATGTCGTCGGTGAGGATCGAGTGCATTGTCAGCGAGGGCTTCGGGATCGGGGAGTCGCCCGTGTGGGACGAGAAGGAGGGCGCGCTCCTCTGCGTGGACATCACGGGCAGGAAGGTGTGCCGCTGGAGCCCCCTCACGCAGCGGGTGCAGGCCATCGCCGTGGGTAAGGAACGGCTCCAAAAAGCCCCTCTGCTGAACGTCAGGGTGGCGCCCCGTTAGCGGGTACCGCGTCCCTGCCGAAGGCGGGCAGGGATGCTCTAGCTGATGCTGGATGGGGCCCGTCTTCTGGTGCGAGGAGACCTCCCCCTAAAACCTGGCCTTCCCAGGCCAAAGAGGATGCTGAGGCTTCTGCTGCTTGCAGAAGCTACTGGCCAGACTTAGTCCTGAGGACTTTTCTTACGATTTTGTGTGATTGGATTACTTTCAATCTACTTCTCTTTCCTGCAAATTGTTTCCAACCTGACCGCTTCTGCTCCCTCTTTGTCTCAGAGGTGTAAAGGTCACCAAGACTCTCCCTCTGTGGTGTTGATGTCTGTGGGAGTTTTCTTGCTGATTTGAATGAGCAATGCCCATAACATTGTCTTTATTAGAAGAAAATTTCCCATAACAATTTAAGAAGGTGATATTTTTTTAAGGTAACAGTGTCACCAGCTAGAGTCTCAATAGTTTTAAGTATTTATTCCAGAAAGGAAGAGATGTGCTGACTCCCATAAAGCAGGGGGGTTGGAACTAGATGATCTTTAAGGCCCCTTCTAACCTGAACCATTCTGTGATTCTATGATTTACTCCTGGATGTGATAATGTAAATATTTGTCTGTCTGAAGACAGCTCCTTAAGTGGTTTAAGTACTCGCATTTATTACTTTCTTATATTCAGTAACATTTGGTGAAAATCACTTGCTTTTGCCCACCCGTGAGCTGTCTACATTATTCACAATAAATTGATCTGGGCTTATCTGCCCATCAAATTGCTGTAGTTACCAATTTTAAGATGAGAGAAGGCCTGATACTAATTTTGGAAACATTGCGTCCCAAACTTATTTCACTTACTTCCTCTTACCTTAGCTGAGGGAGCATGCTTCTCTCTGCCTCCCCCCCCCAACTTGGACCTACTCTCAAACGTGCAATCTTTTATGTGTGGCCTGTCTGGAGATGTAGAAGGGATAGTAGCTGAAGTAGCTACTTTTTTTTTTTTTTAAACTTCCTTCTGTTTCCTTTGTTTAATAATAAAATAGTTATAATTAATAGCTGTGCCTTTGGGAATACCATGGTTAAAAGACTAAAAAAACCTCAAACACCCAAAGAGTACCATGTGATTAAAGTAGCGGGTTGATGTCCAAAGTGGAAACGGAGAGAGAAATGGTTCATTACTGAAGCTTATAGAGAATTACAAGCACCTCATACCTAGTAACAACTTCAAATACCCTTTTCCAACTCCACAGGGAAAACACCACTACTTGCATAACCATGCCTGGGGGCAGGGGGGAGCCCTTATGGTCAGTTTTCTGTTCGTCATAAAATGGTGTTGTAAATAAATCAGTTCCTGTGGGTGCTGCTTAGCAAAGCCCTTCATGGTGGCTGCGGACTGAGCCGGGTGCAAGGGCTAATGCAGCCTGCTGTGCAGTGAAGAGTAGGGTGGCTGTGTCCCTCTCGTTAGCCTGATGCACCCCTTTCCCTGGGGGTGCTTTCTCAGGAATGTATGGGGTCATTCTTGTGGCTGTAGGGCTACCCAGGGGAGCGACACCTCCAGGGACAAGCAGGGAGAGGGGTATACAGGCTGCAGTGCTTGGGGGCTGCTCCCCCTGGGGTGGGAGGGAGGGGAGGCCCTGGGGGCTGCCTGGGTGCAAGAGCTCTGGTGAGCCATGGTCCCAGGTGTTTCGCTGGGAGAGCAGGGAGTTGCCTTCTCACACTTTGCCGACAAAGCCCCTGCTGCCAGACAGAAAAGCACTTTTATTGGCATGGTTACCAGTAATCGGGACAGCAGCAAAATTACTTCCTTTGTCAGCTACCACACACCCCTCGACCTGTCTGTGCTGGCACTGGAAGAATTGGCATCCACTCCCCCAGTGTAGATGATCCCAGACCACCAGCAGTGCGGTCACACCTCTCTAGGTGAGGGAGTTGCTGGAGTTGAGCTTGCAATCAGGTGTTGGGGGAAATAGTGTTTGGATTTCTGGCATGGTGGTATGGCTGAAGTGGCTGCAAAGAGCGGGGGTGTCCTGAGCCAAGTGCGAGCAGACAGAAAGGAGCAGCTCCTCTTGGCAGCAATAGTGGCTGGTAGCGGTTATAAGTGTTTGTGTAACTGTTACCTAATTGTACATCTGTAAAGCTATAAATACAAGAAATGTTTTATTTTAAATTAAAAAGTTGGTGATTAGTCCCATGCATATTATCCCAGACTTTATTGATCTGCTTAAAGTTATTATTCCTTATATTGCGTCTGATTGTAGGCTTTTACAGAAATGGTATCTTCACATTCATTTCTCTTGTTTTCTTACTAATTCCTTTATAATAACCAGCAATTGAGGTTTTACTGCATAATAAGTGAAATGAGTGTAAACTAACCATGGAGGATTTACTAATTTTCTGTTTTGCTTTAACTCTTGGAAAGCTCTGACACTCCTTGGTGTGTTTTTGGTGCTGCTGGAGGCATGCCTGAACTGCATGGCAGAGTGTGGTTCAGGAGGGTGGCTCTCCTGCCTGGCGTGACCTATCCCAGTGCAGAGATAATCTCTATCCCCACAAGTTACGACTGAGTGGTCATGCAGGGTTGATTTACCCAGGAGCTGGGCTAAACAAACACGGTTGTCCAGAGCTCTTGTGGCAATCAATTTTTTGCCTGGCGAGGGCGGGGGAAACCCACACAGTAACCTGTCATAAAAAGTATACGTGTCTGTATCTGTCTCCTTTTTATATATTTTTTTAAAGCACCTCGCAGAACCAGGTGCTGGTAGTGATTATTGTTCCTGGGAGCATTGGTAATACTCAAGTTCCCTGAGTTTATATGTCCCAAACTGGTGATTCTGTTTGTAGCCACTTTCTGTATGCATTAAGTATGCCCTCTTCACGTGAAAGAATCTATTTCTATGTATTTAAACATCAGTTTTGCTGGTAGAAAAGTAGGTTTGTTTCTGTTGCCTGTGGTCTCACTGAGCTCCATGTGACTGCTTGTGTATCTAAAGTGGGCAGAAAAGAAATGTCTCCCCATAGCACATAACCTCTTTTCCATTTCATGCTGTTTCTAGATGCTCCTGTGAGCTCCGTGGCTCTCCGGAAATCTGGGGACTACGTCATCACCCTGGGAACCAGGTTTGCTGCTTTGAAATGGAAAGAGCAGCTAGTAACCACCATTACTCATGTGGACAAGGATAAGCCAAACAACAGATTCAATGATGGGAAAGTGGATCCTGCAGGGAGGTATTTCGCAGGTATGCTGCAGGTGGTTCCTTCCTTCTGCTGCTCAGTGAGGTTTTGGTGACAACATGCAGCGATCAGTTGTAGATGCAGGAGTGTTTGTTCATAGTTGAATGGTGGGGATTTTTTTTTGTTGTCTTCAAACAAGAGTTTAATCCCATTTACAAATCTACTTGTATGACCTGGATACCATCTTATCATGACTATTTTTTTTAAAAGAGGCCCACTATTCAGAGCCTTCCTAGTTAAAGACAGTGGCCTTGTCTCCTCCGTGTTGGCGTGCTTGTTTTGAATACTGGCAGTGTACCAAGAGAAAATACTTTTTCAGCTAGAAATTTATGATATTGTGGAGTTTGTTCTTCAAAAATCAGAATGCTGCTCAGTGGCGTCCAGTTACAAGCCACAGGCAGTGGGCACAATCTGAAATTCATGAAATTCTGTTTAAATGTAAGAAAACTCTTTACTGAGGTTGATCAAACAGTGGAACAGGTTGTCTAGAAAGGCTACAGCATCTCCATCCATGGAGATCTTCAGGACACAATGCCACCCTGAGCAACCTGCGGTGGCTGACCCTGCTCTGAGCAGGAAGTGGGCCCAGATGATCTCTAGAAGTGCCCTCCAGCCTCAGCTGTCCCGTGATCCTGTCCTTCTGGTTTTTAAAATGCCATTCCGTGCATCTGTCCTGTGGTTGGGTCCCTGGGCTTACCTTAACCTGCTTTTACCCAGCCTCCCAAGAACCAGTCTCGGCTGCCAACTTTGAGCCACAATGATGAGATTTGTTTTTGAAAAGGTTTTAGTAGGACTTGTTCTGAGGGAGGAGGAGGAGGAAATTTTTTTTCAGTCTCTCTGCTATACAAGACATTAAGATTTGTGGGAAATTAAATGCTGCACACCTTTCTTAACATTTGAATGACTGAATGAAATGTTTAGCAGAAATCACGCTGTGTACCTCTTCTGCCACAGTTCAACAAAAAAACCAGAGACTGTTTTTTGTCATCATCAGCTAAAAGCCAGCACTTTTGAGCTTGGTTTCTTCCCCAAATTTCTGAACCCTCAACGCTGCTCCCATCTCTGTTGTCAGTGTGGTCATCATGGACTTCTGGAGTGCGGACTTTAGCCTATTCAGAACACTGGTTGAGAGAGTCCCTTGGGAGGTAGTCCTGAAGGGCAAAGGGGTCCAGGAAGGCTGGACGCTCTTCAGGAAGGAAGTCTTAAAAGTCCAGGAGCAGGGTGTCCCCAAGTGTCACAAGATTAAAGGGTGGGGAAAATGGCCAGCCTGGATGAACAAGAACTTGTTCATGATGGGACTTAGGAATAAAAGGAGGGTTTACCACCTTTGGAAGAAGGGACAGGCAACTCAGGAGGAGTACAGAGATCTCGTTAGGTTATATAGAGAGAAAATTAAGAAGGCAAAAGCCCAGCTGGAGCTCAACTTGGCCACTAACATTAAGGACAACAAAAAAAGCTTTTATAAATACATCAACAAAAAGAGAGCCAGGGAGAATCTCCATCCCTTACTGGATGCAGGGGGAAGGTTGCAACCAAGGACGAGGAGAAGGCTGAGATACTTAATGCCTTCTTTGCCTCTGTCTTCAATAGTCAGACCAGCTATCCCCAGGGTGTTGAGCCTCCTGAGCTGGAAGATAAGGATGGAGAGCAGAACAACCCACCCATAATCCACGAGGAAGTAGTCAATGATCTGCTTCTGCACCTGGACACACATAAGTCTATGGGGCCGGATGGGGTTCACCCAAGAGTGCTCAGGGAGCTGGCGGGAGAGCTCACCAAGCCTCTCTCCATCATTTATCAACAATCCTGGTCAACAGGGGAGGTACCAGATGACTGGAGGGTGGCTAATGTGACGCCCATCTACAAGAAGGGGCGGAAGGAGGATCTGGGGAACTACAGGCCTGTCAGCCTGACCTCGGTACCAGGAAAGATCATGGAGAGGATCATCTTGAGTGAGCTCTCACGGCAAGTGCAGGGCAGCCAAGGGATCAGGGCCAGCCGGCATGGGTTTAGGAAAGGGAGGTCCTGCTTAACCAACCTGATCTCTTTCTATGACCATGTGACCCGCCTTCTGGATGCAGGGAAGGCTGTGGACGATGTCTGGCTGGACTTCGGTAAGGCCTTTGACACTGTCCCCCATAGCATTCTCCTGGAGAAGCTGGCAAATCATGGCATAGACAAGTGTACTCTTCGCTGGGTTAAAAACTGGCTGGATGGTCATGCCCAGAGAGTTGTGATTAATGGGGTGAAATCCTCTTGGCGGCCGGTCACCAGTGGTGTCCCTCAGGGCTCAGTTTTGGGGCCAGTTTTGTTTAATATCTTTATCAATGATCTGGATGAGGGGATTGAGTGCACCCTCAGTAAGTTTGCAGGTGACACCAAACTAGGTGGGAGAGTTGATCTGCTTGAGGGCAGGAAGGCTCTACAGAGGGACCTGGACAGGCTGGATCGATGGGCCAAGGCCAACTGTATGAGGTTTAATAAGGCCAAGTGCCGGGTCCTGCATTTTGGTCACAACAACCCCAAGCAACACTACAGGCTTGGGGAAGAGTGGCTGGAAAGCTGCCCAGCAGAAAAGGACCTGGGGGTGCTGGTGGAGCCAGCTTAACACGAGCCAGCAGTGTGCCCAGGTGGCCAAGAAGGCCAACAGCATCCTGGCCTGTATCAGGAATAGCGTGGCCAGCAGGAGTAGGGAAGTGATGGTGCCTCTGTACTCGGCACTGGTGAGGCCTCACCTCGAGTGCTGTGTTCAGTTCTGGGCCCCTCTGTACAAGAGGGACATTGAAGTGCTGGAGCGTGTCCAGAGGAGAGCGACCAGGCTGGTGAGGGGTCTGGAGACCAGGTCATATGAGGAGAGGCTGAGGGGAGACTTCATTGCCCTCTACAACTACCTGAAAGGAGGCTGGAGAGAGGTGGGTGTTGGCCTCTTCTCCCAGGTGAATAATGACAGGACCAGAGGAAATGGTGTGAAGTTGCGGCAGGGGAGGTTTAGATTAGATATTAGGAAGAATTACTTTACTGAAAGAGTGGTCAGGCACTGGAACGGCCTGCCCAGGGAGGTGGTTGAGTCACCATCCCTAGAGGTATTTAAGAAACGTCTAGATGTGGCACTTCAGGGCATGCTCTACTGACAGAGATTGTAGGTTCTCTTGTGTGTGTGTATATGGTTGGACTCAATGATGTCAAAGGTCCTTTCCAACCATGAAGATTCTATGGTCATGATAGTGGGGGGCTGCCACCAAACTTGGGGGAGAGCCCATTGTCTCTGAACTTGTTTTTTCCTCTTTGGCTCTGCACAGGTACGATGGCGGAGGAGATTCGACCTGCTGTGCTGGAAAGACACCAGGGCTCTCTGTATACACTCTTCTCCGACCTCTCAGTGGTGAAGCACTTTGATCAGGTGGACATTTCTAATGGGCTGGACTGGTCACTGGATCACAAAACCTTCTTTTACATTGACAGTTTGTCCTACTCAGTGGATGCCTTTGATTATGACCTCCAAACTGGAAAAATCGGTATGAATCATTGTATTCTAAAATAATCATTTGCACCTAAAGATTGTGATGTTTGTTTCCATTTTGGTGGTTATGCAGAGATGATCTGAGCTTTGGGAGCGCTTCTTCAGAAACCTCTTTAGAACAAAACAATAGAAGCCATATTAACATCTATCTGCGCCTGCGTAGGCTTCTAGCTCAAACTAATCAGAGGCTGTTGGTAATATTGTAAAGTATTTAAATTGCACGGCGGAGTTTGGATAGTGATCTGGACTAGTGTTACTAAACACAATGCATGTCTGATCTTCCCATGTAAAAAGGGCTAAATGTTTCTTGTATGGCTAGATTTCTGTGGATGCATGTTTCTTATTACTGACAGCACAGGCAAAGGAACAGAAAGCTTGTAGTCTTGTGCAAAACCTCTGCTAGCTTCTCTAGATTTTTTTTCACCCTGTTTTGTTTTTTAAAATATAAGCTCTTAGATGGAGATTCTGCAGACAGAGTTAAGCAACAACTGGAAAGCAATAACTCAAAACTCTTCTTCCCTCATTTATTTAAAACAAAACAAAACAACCCCTTAAGGGCTTCTACAAGCTTGGGCAAAAGAAAAATTCCAGTGGCTTGGACTAATTTGCTTTTGAGTAGATGGACTGCAGTATTTTGCTTTAAAAGAACCCAGTCAATTTGATATTTAATTTTAAAACTGAATTTAAAGTCTCTTTCGGTGTAGCATCTTGTCCCAGTGTCTCTCTGCTATGGCTTACAGTTGAATTTTACTTTAGGAAATAGGATGGTTCTCCTCTCTCTACCCATGCTCACTCCCTCTCTTTCTGTGGGCAGTCTGACAATCCCCAGGAGCACAAAGGAAACTCATTAAAAATATTGCTACATGCATAAAATAAACAACGTTGGAAAGTTGGTTTCAGTTTTCTTTAGTAACAGTGGATAAATGTTCAGATAGAGTTGTTTGTTTTAAGGTTGACAGTATGCCTCTGAAGTTGATGCTTTTCCTAACTCTGTGTTTATATAAACTCTCAGTTTATATATCTGAAGGTCAGTTTTGTGTTGGAACAGTGATTATTGGCACGTTCCAGCAATCTGTTTGAAAAATCTCCAGTTCTCTGACTGGAAGCGACCCATACTTGAAATGAGCCAAACTGCTTTTAGAACAATTAATTAATTTTCTGGATATATATATAAAAAAAACTCATTAATTTATTCAGTTATTTATTTAATATTCTAAGTAGGGAGCATGAGTGGTGCACTAGAAAAGAACACCAGAAAAAAGCATTGTACTTTCAATGGATAGAAACTGATCTACAAGTTTTCACACTGAGAAACAACTGTCTTGGGAAACAAACAGAGGTGATCTGTTTCTTTCATACCAAAGAACTCAAGACTTCAGCACAGCTTTTGAAAATAATAGTATGAATAATAACTCTGCTGGGCTGTGACTGATAAAAAATTTAACAACTGTCTCGCTTAGTTTTGTTGTGGTTTTTCTACCCTGCAGGCAACCGTAGGAGTATATACAAACTGGAAAAAGAGGAAAGCATTCCTGATGGGATGTGCATTGATACAGAAGGCAAACTCTGGGTAGCTTGTTATGATGGTGGGAGAGTGATTCGTCTTGACCCTGAGACAGGTAAGTTCTTGCATAGGGTGGATTGGAATTCTGTGTTTAAAAAAAAAGAAATAAATAAGAAACAAAAGCAAAGAATGAGATGTTGGGTTTTTTTTCCCTCACAGAAATGGTGTATCTACTCTTTTTAAAAACATCGCCCCTTTTTTTAAGCAATTATATGTCCCTGCTCTCAAATGTTAGCTTTGTAAATAAGTCTCCTTTGTTCCCAGCCTTTCTTGTGTTGGAAAAGGTAAAGTTGCTGCGGAGATTACCGTCATACTTGCAAATTGTTTGAATTAGTGTCCTCTTGCATCCTCCAAACTTAAGATCAGTGCTTACCTTATTGATAAATGATGTGAAAGAAGATGAATAAAGCGTGAAATGGCAAAGATTACTTAAGCCATTTTTTTTGGTCTTGTTTCTTTAGCACAGTGTATTATTTAGGCAGCCTACTGAGGTTAACAGAAGTCCCACATGACACTGACGCCAGCAACGTATTTTTATTGTTGAAAATCACTTACATGATGAATTTTGCAATTGAAATAACAAAAAATATTTAATGAATTCCACAGGATTTTGTCATTCCCACAGTAATGTCTTGGGTGTGTCCATTGTCTGAGCCTCTCGTTCATTGCTGCTCTCATTTGGACTTTGGTGGTCTGCCAGGCATGATTTAGCCTGGGTAAAAAACACATGTGAAGCACTTCAGAGAGACTGAACCAAACTGTCTGCAAGGGGCCAGTGGGTGAGAATGGGAAGGTGATTTTGGCAGATCCCAGGTTTGCATAATGCGGCATAGGAGCAGCTGCACTGGGTTGCATCTGGGGTCTCTTGAACCCAGGTCCAGCCGTAACAGAAATCAAGGGGTTTTGTGGGGCTGCAGATTCAGGGATGCCAGCGTCCCTTGACACATGCCTCCTCTGCAGTGCGCAGCAGACCCTGGCACACACATGCATCAGGTGGGTCAGGTTGCGGCCTCTCTTCTAACTCTGTTGGAGCCTCTTACATGGGGCTCAGGCTGTGCTTTTCACCTCACCTTTTGGTTTATACCCACCCAAGGTCTTGCTGACCTGTGGGACTTCCTCCTGTCCTGCAGACTCTGCACCCCAACCTTAGAAGGAGGAGGCTCCAGGCTGGGAGATCCCAGCAGCTCTGGGACCTATTTCTGGTCCCACATCCTCCCCCTTTTATGGGCAGAGCACTCCTTGGTGACCTCCGCCAGCCCTTTGATTACCCTCCTGGAGCAGTGGACTCTACCATTTTTTGTCTCTGGATCGCTGTTTCTACCTTTTTCCTCCCTGGCCTTCATCCTCTTCCTTTTTTCACCTGTTTTCCCTTTCCTCCTTCCTTTTTTCTGAGGTGTTTTCTTAAGGGAAAGCTAATGGGAATCGTGTCCATAAGCAGATGCATAGGGACACTGTAAGAACAGGGACAGCAGATTACGTGTCCCTAATGCATTTCCAACCTCCAGCTATGCTCAGCTCAGGGTCGTTCAGAGCTGGATGTGATTTCGATGTATCAGTAAGTGCCAGTGGATTTCTCCCCTTGCCCATGTAAAACTCTCAGCACCCACAGAAAACGGTAGCAACAGGTTCCATAGGTTAAATGTCCATGTCAAAGAGCCACCTTCTTTGAGAATATCTCATGGTTATCTGCCCTTTCTGCGCTATCATTTTAAAGTAGTGTCTAAAATCTGCGATTTTCCAATTTTTGAGTGAATTGTAAGTATTTAGGGAGATGACCCAGACAGGTTTGAAGATCACTCCATGAAAACCTCACTTTTACTGCACAATAGTTATTAAGTGTGGCTTGAGTGACTGTCAGCCAGTTGCAGATACATCCACTGATGAAGGGCTTGTCTAAAGCACGTGAGGGATTTTCAGGTTTCACTGACAGCAAAGCTTGGACTGCATTTTTAGGAGGAGGATGGGTGAGAAAACTTGTTTATATTTGGCATCTTTTCTAAATGAAGGTTTTGAAGTTCAGAATTTATCAGCTTTTCAGGTCTAGGCTTCTTCAGCCGAGGTGGCTGCTGCATTTAGATTCAGGATATGCTACAGGGAAAGGTTGTGATGACTGATCCCACTGGGTTTGCAAAGAGCCCGAAAGGGATGTCTAACTCATGCATTGCCAAATCGTATCATACCTTCTGGTCACTTAGGGACCTGCTACTTTTATGCAACCATGTCTTTTAATTATGATTTAAATATTTTACAGTTCTTAATGAATGTATTTTATATCCTTTGATGTACAGAGTCTGAAAGATCTGCGAAGTTTCTCTCTTCTACAGGTACCAAACATAGATGAATACTTCAGGTGGATTTCAAAGCATCCAGGTGCAGATTTTCTTGCGTCTCCAGAAAGGCATTGCTCATCTTAGAGCTTTGTAAACATTATCTCCCAGGCTGATATCTGCTGAGACCACTCTGCAAGAACAGTCAGGGTCTCCCCTTGTCTCTGCAGCTCATGCCTCTTCTGCAGGGCATGTTTCTTCCCTTTGAATGCCCTTCCCCCCTCATTTTCTCCCAGACTTGGTGTCAGCCAATTTCTAGGGTGGCCTGTGGAGCATTTTATAAACCACCATGTATCCATGTAATCCCTCCACTGCCAGCTGACTGGATAACCACAAAGTTCTACTAGAGCCAGTTGGCAGGAGCGTTTGTCTCGGGACTCATTGGTCCTTGTCACTCCCAGGCAACAGACAGGACTTCTTCTCTCCCAATTTTTTAGATATTTTGAAAAGTCTGCTCTTCTTAGGGAAGTAACAGGTAACCAGACATACAAATAATCTCTGGCAATCTAAACACCATTACACTGTTATTTTGTTGTTTGTTTTTTTAATTATTTTGATTTTTACTTTGGCCATTGTGGGTCAAAGTGTGTGCCAAACAAGCTTATTATACAGCATTGGGAATCCCAGAGTGCTGAAACTTCCCTGGCTGTTGCATACAAGAGGCTCTTTCACCACTGCCCACTTGCTGGTTTTTTATTTATTTTGGGATTAAAAGACAGTTTAAAAGTATCCAGCCCTCATGTCAGGGTTTTCCGTGAAACAAAGGCAATTCCCTCTCAGTCCTGTATTCTGGCTGTACTGGTTACATCCGTACTATCAAGTAAAATGGATCAGGAAATGTCCCGTAGTCTTGCACCATATGGCGTATCGTAGCTTATTTTGCACAGCCAGGCTGTCTTCTCACACCAAAGCAGAGCCCAAACTGTCTCTGGGGAGCGGCATGCCCAACTAGATGGGTGAAAATTGTGCCAGGACTGCACCAACAGCTTAATAATGTGGCTCTGCTTTTGCCTGTGCCTGTGCCTATGCCTGTGCCGCACTTAGTGTTGTGGTACAGGTGAAGCCGTTTGGTCTGTGGTTTTGTCAGTTCATTCATGTGCTGCAGGGGACCAAGGCAGAGTTTGTTGGGTAAGGAAAAGGTTTTAGAGCACATAAAAGGGAAGACAGGTCCTTGCTTTGATAAGCAAGGAAATGGTGCCTTACTCTGAAGTTGACCAAAAAATTCTCATAGGTGTTAAGTGGGCCAAACTTTACCCTTTTTCTTTCTCCTTGTAGGGTTTCCAACATCAAAGTTACTCTCCTGCTATTTCAGCGCACTGGGGACCAAGCCCTTCACACATGCAATTGAGGGGCCAGGGAAATTACATACTTTGTAAGGATAGTCATGTGGTGTAGCATATTTCCAGAAAGAGAGATTTGATTGTAGCTAGATAAAATAGGCAGGGTGGGTATACGCACATATTGCCCAGAATAAGGAGGAATTTTATAAAAATCTGCTGTAAGGTGTCTCAGCAGTCTCTGATTAAGGCTGGAGGCAATCTGTTTACTACTGTCATTTGGACGGTAGCTATTTGTTGGTATAATAAATGTGTAATGTTATTTATGGTAGCTCTAAGTTTCCAAGAAACTTCAGACATGTCCCATGATCCCTATTTTATGCAAGCTTTATTTGAAAGGCTATTGAAATTTCAGGGAAAACTTCTAGGAATTAATCTTCCTTAACTGCATGCAGTAGAGATGTAGCACGAGGTACGCCTCAGTAGAGCTGCACGAGGTCTGCTCGCTCCAGGCTTCCTTTGTAGTTAAAAGCAGGGAAGTCAGCAGGTCTAGGGCGTGTTCGTGTGACCTGTTATAGGGAGGAATTATGTCCCGTTTCCATTGGCTGCATGGGCAGCCTAGATGATGAGCTCAGATACAGATGTCTGTGCTGTGGATGTTAGCATTTAATTAGCCGACGGGCTGGGACTGGGGATAGGATTTGTTTGTGATAACTGAGACTGAAACTTGTCAAATGATACATCATCAACAATGCAGTTTACAGAAGTCTGGTTTCTTTTCTCCCCGTCACGGTGCTCATCGGTATGCTGAAACTCAGCATGAGACTTCCCCCTGCCCCGGTACCCGCTTTTGTGGAACGCCTGGCTCCATGCTGGTTATTTGCAATGATTTGTTTAAATTTCTCGTTGTAAGTAGACTACCAGGAAACAGCATGCATGTTTTTCTCCAGGAAAAAGACTCCAGACTGTGAAACTTCCTGTTGACAAGACAACTTCCTGCTGTTTCGGAGGAAAAGATTATTCAGAAATGTATGTGACTTCTGCCAGTTGTGGGATGGATAAAGAGTGGCTTTCACGGCAGCCGCAGGCTGGCGGGGTTTTTAAGGTGAATAATTCTTTTTCCTTTCATTTTAGAGGGCTGTTTTTTCCCCTCCTGCATTTAGATAGCAAAGCAGTTGGAGTGGTGAGAAGCGGGAAAACAGCGGTGGATAGAATATCAGCCATATATGTTAAGCTGTTGTTCATATTTTGGTTCCTGTTGCAGGACGAGGAAGTTAAATGTATTTAAAGGTTTGAAAATACTTTTGGGCTTAAAATTCCTAACCATGCCGATGCTGCAAATTTTCTATGCCATCAGCTCTTTCTACTGCTCCCCTTCCCAGCACAGTTTGAGTTTTCTGTCTGTTATGGAAAGAATGTGTAAATACTTCTGTGTCTTGATGGCAGATAAAAGCATCTGCTTTTATTTGCTTTCTAGTTAGTTATAACTAAATTACCTCTTTAAAAGTTCGTCACCTTGGGATTTTTTTAAAGCCCTGCTCTTCCATATAGATGCATACCAGAGGTTACATTGTGAACTGTGGAATTAAGGCTTAGTGGTATCTAAGAAGAGGCTTTTTTGGGAACAGACTCTGGCCTGTGGTTACTGAGCTTTAGCGAAAGAGCAGAGGTTGAAGTTCCTGGCTGTGGTGAGCTGCTGTGTACAAAATATAATAGGATGTCAAGCTGGAGCAGGACACAGTCCTTTTCTGCATTAAAGCATGTCTGCTTGTGAAAGAAGAGAAAATGTCTGATAGTGGTGAATTATTGCGTTTATCTTTTGTCTTCTTTTTTTCCCTCTTTTTTAACAGATAACTGGGCTAGGGGTGAAAGGAGTCCCACCTTATCCATTTGCAGGTTAAGTATGTGCTCTTCAGAATGGATTAGAGAAGGCTGACGTAAGCAAGAGAAGTCGGAAGGTCTTATTCTGGTGCTCAGCATCTTTTGCTTTGAAACCGTAACACAATATAATATGTCATCAGGAAAGGGTGAAAAACTACTGAAATAAATGGAATGTTTTAAAACTGATCTTTTTTTTTTTCCCCTTTAAACTCGATTACTTTAAATATCTGATGGTGCTTTTTCTGTTGTGCTAAGAAGATTCTTACCCTAATAAACTACTGAATATTGTAACTTTCTTTTATGATTAAATAATATTTTAATATCTTTTCTTTTTATCGTTAATTCTTCCGTCTCATTTGCAACTTATGCTGTATTGATTTACTGATTAAACTACCTGTAGTGTCTCTTAGGTATTTTCAAAGTTCCTCATAAAACAGCCATTTGTGGTATTACTGCTGCTTTAACTGGAACTTCATTTGTCCCATGATGTTCTCGACAACTGAAATTTTAATACCTTTTACTGTGGGTCTCCAGCTTCCTTTTTACATTATGTTTTTAAGGCCTCAGCTGTGGTTGTGCTTAATTAGCTCAGATTGGCTGGAGCTGATCATCATCTCTCCCCACCGCACGTCATTATGTTGCTCATTTTGTTAAATATAAACCCAGACTTTTGGGATCAAGAACTGTATCTTTGTCCATCCTCTGAGGATCTCTGCCTGTTCTGGGGAGATCTGTGGTGACAGGAAGGCATCAGGTGTTCTTGGCCGTTGGTGTTTAAAAGAAAACCCCACCTGCACGTTCCTCCTGCTGAACCCAACTCCCCCAGAGCAGCCAGAGGGGCAAGAAGGCCTTGCATGCCGAAATGGCCACTACTTCTACAAATGTGCAGGAAAGGGAAGTTCTATTGTGACTTTTTTGCAGTGCCTGTTGTCAATGGCAAGCTTGTTCACTGGGTTGCATTTTTGCTGGTAACTTCAGGCCTGTATATGTGCTGTAACAACTGTGACGTAGCTCATTTGGTTTTTTTGAACTGTGGAGTTTATTCTTGGCATGTTGCTCGTTCCTGTGTTTGTGCACTTCCACCTGCAGGTGTAATAGCTGCCTGTCCCCATCCTGCTCTGTGAGGATAACCCCCCGGCTGCCAAGAGAGCCTGTGGCTGTGCCTTTTCTCTGCAGGTAGCTCCAAGAATCGGTACATCATGGCACCGTGGTTTTCCAGTGCGTCTCTGCAAGCCTGCTGGAGTTAGTGTCTCTCCACTGGACCTTCTTGTGTCTGCTATGCCCCCCAAGTATTATTACACGACGCCAAGGCCGTGGTGCTGCTTTGAACCAAGGGGCGTGTGAGTCACCGTTTCCTTCTTTAAAGCATGCAGGGTTGGGTATGTCTTGGCAGCTGGAAAAGCAATAGGTTCACAAGCAGCCCCACTTCAGGGCAGAAGATGAGTGTGAGGTGGTGAAGGAAAATGGGGCTTGTCCTTTGAGCATCCGCCATCCTTCATTTGCTTTATGTGCTGCAAAGTAGTGTCAAAGCACGGTAGAGGGAAAGTTTTATGAGCTGAGGGAGGTGGTGAATGCGGCAAATTTAGGGCTCTGATCTTAGTGAAGGCATGAACTGGGTGATAAGGAGGGCCACAAAGATGATGAGAAGGCTGGAGCACCCCTCGTATGAAGACAGGCTGAGAGAGTTCGGGTTGTTCAGCCTGGAGAAGAGAAGGCTCCGGGAGAGCTTTTAGTGGCCTACCAGTACCTAGAGGGATCCTACAGGAAAGATGGGGAGGGACTTTTTATGAGGGAGTGTAGCGATAGGCCAAGGGGTTCCAGTTTTAAACTGAAAGAGGGGGGATCTAGATTAGATATTAGGAAGAAATTCTTTACTGTGAGGCTGGTGAGACACTGGAACAGGTTGCCCAGAGAAGCTGTGGATGCCCCATCCCTGGAAGTGTTCAAGGCCAGGCTGGATGGGGCTTTGGGTGACCTGGTCTAGTGGGAGGTGTCCCTGCCCATCGCAGGGCGTTGGAACTGGGTGATCTTTAAGGTCCCTTCCAACGCAAACCATTCTATGATTCTGTAACTGCAGCTCAGGAACCATGCTGTAGGGCTGTTCTAGTTGAGCACTAATGGACATGCAGAGATGCAGCACAAAGTGAGTAGGCATAAACACAAGCTCCCTCTACCATCACTATCACATTGCAGGAACTGTGAGGTTCCTGCACCATGAGATTTTGTACCTGGGCTCACCCTCACCCCACCGCGATGGCAGTAGGGTGATTGCCAGCACAACACAGAGCACTTGCTCATCATTTTTTGGTGTTGCTGCACTAGAAAGGTGACAGCAACAGCTAGTATGGGCACAAAAGTTATGGTCAAAGATTACTTTGTCACCACTGGCCAAGAGGCACACAGGAGACACAGAGAGGACGGGGCCAACGGAGCCCCTCATCCTCCATGCTGTGCATGGGTGACCTGGGGCAGATGCCTGGGGCATGTGTGTCTTCTTGAGTGCGGGAATGGGAGCAGGTAAAATGAGCTTCTGTAGAGATTTTATGAATAAATGCCACCTCCCCCTTCTGTAAGATCACTCGCTGGGCTTTGTCATGCTGGTTTCACAGGCATCACATGAGCAGGAAGAGCCAACTCTGCCAGGAGAGTTGCGTTTTTAATGTTACTGACATGCCCTGGGAGCGCACCTCGCCACAGCCTCCAGCGTGGAGGCTGTAGCTGCTTCCCATGCTCCAGCCCCGAGGAGCCCAAACAGGTGCTGCTGGCGTATTTTGACTCGAGTCCCATGACGGAGCGTTGGATCCGGCAAACTGGAGCTGAGCGGTTGCCGGTTCCCTCAATTAGGAAGGCTTCTCGGCTTTTTGTTTAATCCCTCGCTTATTAATGGGGCTCACCTCTTTGATCAAAGACTCGCACTGATTTGAATTAGGGTTGAGCAAGAGCCCAGTGACAGGGAAGGCTGTATCAGGAGGAGCAGCTGCTGTGCCCTGAAGGGTTTCTTCACCCTCGTGACCGAAATCTATAGTCATAGGTGAAGCGTATTTATTCCTCAACCGTGCTGGAGAAAACTCAACTAATCCTCTGCTGGCAAAATAGCTCTGCAGAAATAAAAGCAGGCGGCACTGGCTGCCTTGGGAGCTCCTGTTCTTCCCATTTCGAGCACTGGGGAGGGACCAGGCCCTTCCTACAAAAGGGTGAAGCCGGGAGAACATAAGTCTTGGCTTTGCTTTAGGATAACGCTGTGAAGTGGGATATCGCTGGGGTGAGTAGCTACACCTGTGCCTGCCTGGTGTTTTTAATAACTGTGTCTTCATTAACTCTAGCCATGCCTGGTGTCGTCTCCAAGAGGGAGACAGCCACAGAAGATGACTCTGTCTAGGGGAAGAGTGTCTTTAAGAGATTAGGACAATCAAATTATATGCAAAGTTGAATTTCTAGAGTGATGAAAGCTGGGGTGGACCCTCAAGGGGAATAAGCAACACAAATGTAATTTGGGGAGTTGCGAAAAAAAGAGGGGAGTGACAGGTTTAGCAAAGCTACAGTAACAAACCCAGAGCTATTGTCTGAGCACGTGCCTGTAGGTAGCAGAAGACAAATACAATTATTTAAATACCACATTAATTTCTGGTGCGCTAATGCCTTGATAGACTCTCCCAGCTACGCTATGTTGATAAAAACCAGGGGCTATAAAAAGAAGCGTTAGGAGGAGTTGCATCAGAGGAGACCAAAGCAGCGGGAAAGGAGAGAAGCAGCCACCCCAGAAGGAGACGCTGCGGTGGGGCATCAGCCAGAGGTACAGGGGTGCGTGGCCGCCTTCGGCCAACTTCACTATGAACTTCTGCTTTACAACCCAGCAGGGTTAGAAACAAATGTTAAGGGCACGGCAGGGGCATGCACATGGTGGAAATAATTGAAAGACCCTCTGGCTGGCTAGCAACAAATGCATGCACCTGCTTCTGCGGGGACGCACCACTCGGCAACAGAGTCCACAAAGCCTTTGAGACGTGTCTCCTCCTAAAATAACACTTGTCTGGAAAGGCAGGCACGTTGAAATGGCGTGCGGAGGGTGGGAGATGCGATACTTGCGCTGAAATCAGCGAGGCAGGAGTAAGAGGTGGTGCAAAATGCGGTGGGGGCGTCCCCAGAGCATTTGCAGCCACCCGAATAAATGAGAGAGACGTGCTCTGCAGCGTTTCCCCAGCTGTCTTGCCCAGCGCTGCCGATGGGGCAGCATCCCGGCTGCTGGCCAGGAAAGTGGCACGCGCTTTTTTTTGTGTTTTTTTTTTTTTTTTTTTTTTGAAGTTGTGGTGGTGAGGCGAATGCTTCGTCCCTCTGCCTGACTTTGTTTTACTTTGCCACAGCTTGTGGTGGGGAAGTCAGTCAAGTCACCAGAAGAAGAGAGATGAATGGGAAATGTGGTTTTCTCCACTAAAACTCCTTTAGAAAAAAACACTTTGGGAAATATTTTGCAGGAGAAAAAAAAAAAAGACCTTCTTTTTTTCTGCGCCTGAGAACCAGTTGCTTTTCTTTTTAAATGAAAGCAGTTAAAATGATCTTAAACCAGAATGTTCCTTTCAAATATGTCTTCTAGCTGAAAATGCTGTGGAAAAAAAAAAATAAAAATGTGTATTGTTCTACATGACCCTCCCTTCAAAGCTGTCATTTAGGTTAAAAGAAGGAAAGCGGAGGGTAACGTGAAAAATGTTGTGAGAGCGAGAGCAAGCAGAGACAGAGGGTTTGTGCTGAAAGGAGACGGGCTGGGAGCCCACGGGAGGCTGAGGAGGGTCCTCAAGGCACCCACAAGCACTTTGCTTTTAACTTTGGCAGGAGTTTGACTTGGAAATATCACTGGCTCTTCTTTTTTTTTTTTTTTTTTTTTTTTTGCTAGAAATGTTTGAATTTGGTTTAGGAGTGTAATTTTCTAATCTCTGAATTTGAATCAATGGTGACTATGGTAGGATAATACTAGGTCTATCTCGGCTATTTGCTTATCTGGGGGAAAAAAGGTTCATCCCGTGAATCACTTGATCATCAAATTAAAGTAATTTAATTTCCTTAAAGTCTTGCACGAGTGAAGAAACGCGCTGCTCTCAGATGCTGCTTTGGGGCCAGTTCCTCCCAGGTGGCTTCTGCCCTCGCTGAGTGTGGTGGGGACAGTGGCCACCGGCAGCAACCTGCCCCCTGCCTCCCCCGCCCTGGCAGCTGCTGGCAGGACATGGAGAGGTGCCCTGTCACCAAAACGCTGGTGGGTGGCTCTGGCTCACTGCCCGGCTTGGGCACTGTCCCCACAGCAAGCCTGCCCTTGTTCCCCACCTTGCTGGACCAGCCACCAGGAGGGGACCCGCCATCACCTACCTCTGCTGAGTGGGGCTGGGTGGCAGAAGGCACTCGGCATCTCCCGCCTTTGACTCCCACGGGCAAAAAGACGGCAGATGACAAAGAAGGAAAAAAAGCAAAGCCTCAAAAGGCAAGCAAGATGTCACCATCCTGCAGCACCTGTGGCCATTACCGGGGTTCCGTGGCCCACCGAGGCAGGGATCGGGCTTTGCATAGTCGATGTGAGGAGCCCAGGGAGGAGAGCAGGTGACTTCGCACACAAGAAGGTTCTGGCACGGCTGGGAACAGGAGCCAAATCTTAATGATGCTAATATGCCTTAATCACAAGAATATTCTTTTCCTTATCATTCAAAGTGACTCGTTCAACAAAACCCTCCTCTGCATCTTTTATTAACCACCCCTTTTTATCATCCAAGATGTTCACTTGCCCCTAAATTTGGGAAGACCGGGCTAGCCCTCGGGGCGACCGAATGGTGCAACCTCTCAGTTTTCCTCTCCCACTCTCATGACATGAGAAAAACACTGAGCAAGGATTTTTCCCTCTCACATGTTCTGCTGCTGGCACGGCGAACCAGACCATTCAGAAGGGCTTTGGGCCGTGCCCCATCATTCATGTGACTGCTGACTGAATGCAAAACGTAAAAGGTTACCCGCTCCCCGCAGATAGCATCAACTCTTGCACATTTTTAATCGTCGCGGAAAACAGCAACCGGTTTCATTGGACCAGCGCTGGAAAAGAGACACCAACCCAGGTCTTGCAATATTTCCCTCGGCGGGTGTGTTGTTGTGATGAACTGCAGAGTTTTGCATAGGTGTCCTCCAGCTTGGTAGAGATATTCAGCTGATGGGCCAAGGGAAAAGGCTTCTTAAAATTCTTTGGTTTACACAGACGGTCGTTTCACTCTACGCATGTTAAAAGCTTTAGCTTTCTGCTTGTTCAAAGCCTCAGCTTGAAATTAAAAATGAAAAGATGTGTGCTTGCGTGGGGGAGAGAGGGAGAGAAACAGCAAAGAAATCTTTTAGAGGCCAGTCATTAGTTTGTATTTTACCTGTATCTGAGGGGTACCAAAACGACCAATTTTTGTCCAGGTCACTTGCAAAGGGATGGGGACTGAGGATTAGAAAGGCTATTTTCAAATAGCTGCCTGAAAAAGGTTTCAGTTTTTAGAGCAGGCTGGATGTTTTTACATTAGTTTTTCGTTCCTACCAGGAAATTTTTCTTATGATTTCCAAATTCTGATAACTTTAAACAGTTTAACTTGGAAAATGTTTTGGTGACGCCTGTCACACCCTTGCTCTTCATGAGAGGTTTGGGCGAGAATCCAGAAGGCTAAAACACCACCAAAATGTTGCAGAGATGATATAGGCAGGGTGAATGTGATGTTTTTATCCTCAGGAATCTTGTTTGGAGAGGATATGGCAGGATTTGGTGTTTTGTGCTAGGAATTGCTCTTTTTTTTCCCCTGCACGCTCATCTCTGATGGGTCGGTGCTGCGGCAAGCGGGGAGCGAGGAGCTGGCACGAAAAGGTGCCAGGCGGCAGGATGCCTGGGGAGTGATGAAGCCGGGATGTTTGGAATGAGGCTTTTGGGGGTCATTTCCTCATTTTTCCCTCTGAGGTGCTGTGTTCTGTGAAACCCTGCTGCTACGTAGCTCCATGGGGTGCTGGCAGGGAGGGTGTGGGAGGAGGTGGACCACTGGGCATGAAGGGGACTGGGGACTGCATCCCTGCCAGCTTGCGGGGACTCTTTCGGAGGGCAGCGCTCCCTCTCTCAAGGTTGGGCGACCCTTTCTGTTAAAAGCCTCCATTTTCTTCAGCCGCTTGTAAAAATTAGCGTGACCTCAGCCAGCGAGGCAGAAATCTTCCCTCCTTGTTGCCGCCACCTTAAAAACAGGGGGGGAAATTTGAGCTAAAATATTCAGCTGTTTGGAAAAAAAAATAATCCCACAGCTGTAGGGGAACACAGGGGAGCTATTTCTTTGGTGGAGGGGAGAGGTGCTGCCGGGGAAGGGGGATGCACGCTGAGGCTCCGTGGGACAGGGGGGTTCTCCGCAGCATCACAGCGGGGAATGAGGGGGGTGAGCAGGCAGCTGGTGCAGGCAGGCTGGCTTCTCCCCTGCCTGTGCCTTGTGAAACAGCTGGCAATGGCGTGATTGCGTACTCCTCGCGTGGCGTGCGGGACGGGTCTGTGAATCAGTATTTCACCATGGCTGATCCTGCCAAGCCCCTGTTTCATTGCCGCAGAAGCTGGAGAAGGGGGCAGTAAATGAAACGGGAGCTGGTGGGAAGAGGAAGGTTTACAAAGGCTCGGTTGAGTCAATGAAACAACCAACGAGACAAAAACCCACCAGGTCCTGCAGATCCAGAAACTTTCTGCCTCTGTGGGAGCCACGGGGATGCTGGGCTTCTGCGAACCCCGTCTTCCCAGGGGGGAAGAGCAACTCTGTGTGTTCCAGACCTTGACAGGGTGAAGTCAGTGTTGTGTCTCCGAGGCTTGGGTCCCAAATGCGGCAGCCACGTGACACAAAACTTTAACCCAAGGGAAACGCACCCCTCCGGCTCCAGCACGGCTTAGCAGGTTTCAGGAGGTTTTACTGGCATCTCGCTGCGTATCCTCATTTACGCCGTAGACTGATGCTGTTTGCCTCCACAGAGCAGCTCGCTGCCCGGCCTCTTGTGGCCATTTTTCTTGGAAGGGAGAAGGATGTGTTTGACAAATGGGCTGTTTGGACCTCACCTTGGCTGTGTGACTCCTTGCCACGCATGCCTGGGGCCAGGGAGCAGGGAAGATCCCGGGTCTCCAGCCCCGGCATTTCCACTCATGGTGATTACTGGCTTTTCCCACATACTTCGAATTAGTGCTAATTAATTATCTGCAAACTTTATCAACCAGCTCACCTACTAGGAAACAATGCCTGCTCGAAGACAGTAATCCGCGGGAGTAGCGTTATGTCAGGGACTGGCTGCCTCCCAAGAAATATCTCTGCCATCTGTGGAAAACAGAATGTGCTGAGGCCGGCGGGCGCAGCAGCATCGTCGTCGTCGTCCTCTCCAGCAGCGGTGACTGAGGCGGCGAGCTGGCCCCTGTCTTTTGTAAGAGCTTGAATGGCGGAGGCGATCGCTCACGTCCCACGCTGCAGCAGGGGCAGGGCAGGCCCCAGGGCCCAGCTCACCTGGTTTGGAGGCCATCAAAGGGGGCCCTGAGCTCAAACATGTGGCATTGGGCACCCGGTGCCCAGTTGGTGGCTGAGTGGCCTCTGTCCCCACAGGCACCCAGCAGTGATGGAGACAGAGCAGCTGGGGCATGAACAACCCCCCCGGCAAGCGCAGGCGCCCGGGATGGGAGGGAGCTTCACGGGCGGCTCTGCCCCCCGAAGCAGCGACTGGGGTAATTACACCTGGCGGCCTGGCGCAGGGCGAAATTCGGAGTCTGGGGGGGGGGTTGGGGCACTGGCTTGGGGCGGTGAGGGGGCCGACGAAGATGAAGCGCTTGGAGGGAAAACAAAGCAGCAAGATTTCAAAGGCAGGAGCCTTCCCCAGCGTTGGCATATTCGCACCGGCTCCCTGTGGGAGCAGGCACTTGGTCTGCAGTGGCCTCGGTGGCAAAATGCAGTCGGTATTATGGGTGTGCGTACGTCTTCCTGTGGAGCAAGTCAATATATCTGCGTTAATAAGGCTTGCTTTTCCACAAAAAAAGGGGGAGGTATTTCAAAGATGTGTAGATGTGATGCTTAGGGACATGGTTTAGTGGTGGTTTTGGCAGTATTAGGTTAATGGTTGGACCTGATGATCTTAAAGGTCCCTTCCAACCTAGATGATTCTATGATTCTATGAAAAAGGCTTCTGACCCATCAGTGCTGCTGCCCACTGGTCCTTCCCCATGGTCTTGTGGACCCTTGGGTTCACCGATCCCCAGGTGACAGCTTGGTCCCAGCTCAGGGTCATGCCCCCAGCGGTCCCTTGCCTGGAGGCAGCTGCCTCAGCAGCAGCTCTGCTTAAAGGCTCTCACTTAGGAAAGGTTTGCAAAGGAGAAGCCTTGGCGCTTCAAGTTCACTTCCAGCCATGAGACCATGGAAATGTCACAAGAATGTCCTAGATTACTCTGTCATGTGGGATTTGGAGGACTTTGCCATTTACAAACTCTGCTTTTAAGCATCATAGGCATGAAAAATCCACATGAGAGCTTTCATTATATCCGTTATCAACTCTCTTCCCCTCAGACCATGTCTTCCTCCATCAAAATTGAATCTGTCGTGAAGGAGAAGAACAGGATGGGAGAGTGCCCAGTCTGGGAAGAAAGGGAGAACGCACTTGTCTATGTAGACATTAACTCACAGAAAGTTTGCCGCTGGAGCCCACTCACCAACGAGGTGCAGAGCGTGTCTGTGGGTAAGAGTCTGTACTTACCACTTCATCTTGGGAGTCTTCACCTGCTCTAGGTGACCCTGCTGTGTCAGGGGGGTTGGACTAGATGATCTCCAGAGGTCCCTTCCAACCCCTATCATTCTGTGATTCTGTGATTCTCTGTCCACCTTTGCCTATCCCTCCTGGTAGGAGCGCTGCAACATGGTGGTCTCCCTTAATTTCCACGCAGCCTCCCACGACATGTTGTTGAGCATGGTGTGGCCTGAGCCAGCCGAGCAGAGGGGACTGTGCTCAGGTGTGGAGGGCCATGCACACGTTGCCCTTGCTAAGCCCCGGTGGGAAGGCATGTTTCATTTGGGACATACAGAGGAAAAGGTACAGTCCTAATGCTTGTGTCTGCCCAGAAGGTAGAAAGATCTGGAGAACACAAAGCTGGTGAGATGTGCTAACGATCCCAGAGGAGAAGGATTTTAGCATCAGCTCAGCCTTTCCTGGGTCAGGGTTGTCCCAATCAAGCCCAGATGCCCTCAGTGAGGTGTGGAGAGGTAGGGCTGACTGATAGCCCTGGAGCTGCCCTCCATCTCCCGCTCCCTCTCTCCTGCAGATGCCCGCGTTGGCTCGGTAGCGTTGCGACAGTGCGGGGGCTACGTCATCACCCTGGGGACCAGGTTTGCCTTTCTGGACTGGGACACTCAGGTGGTCACCACCATCCTCGAGGTTGAGCAGGATAAACCCAACAACAGGTTCAATGATGGGAAAGTGGATCCAAAGGGCAGGTTTTTTGCTGGTAAGTTCCTGGCAGAAATTTCCCCTGGTGCAAAGAGGAATTAATTCCAGTGTGTTTTTTATAGTGCATTTTATTCCATGTTCTCAATTCCTCTGTTGAGTTCCCCGCAAAAACCCCTGTTGCAAGCATGAGCTGTCTTGTGACTGCTCTGCTTGGGTACTGCCCTATGGAGGAGGACAAGCATCCTCTGACTGAAATGAGGACAGAGCCTGTTGACAAGGGCTGTCTGGCAGAAAGGCTCCCCTTCTACTTGGCAGATGGTGTTTTCAAACATCTGCTTACATGGGAGGTGAGAAGCCGGTGAAGGGCTCACACAGGTGGGAAGGTTTCTGGGGGTGTAGAAGAGGATGCAGCTCCTAGAGCAGAAGATGAGCTGTGGCTTGCACCCTTTCATGTACAACCTCTTCAGTCAGCCCACGGGAAACAGGGATGCGGGGAGAGATACCTGGCCTCCTGAAGGCAAGAGGGACTTTTGCCACTGGTTGCAATGCAGCCAGGATCCCCCTGTGCTTTTTCTCCTCCCATAGAAATGATGACCCAAGCACAGCAATCCACGCTGGAAGTGGAGAGTGACCGATGGGAGTGAAAATGGCTCTGTATTTGTTTTGCCAGCCAGCCTTTTCTTCTTATTTCAAATTTGCCAAAAATCAGGAAATTCATGTGACTCGTGGTTATGCTCGAGGGCTGATGTGTCACTGGAGTTAAGGGCAAGAATAAGAGCGAAAAACCCGCTTTGCACACCCATTCCTAGCTGTGCACGGTGGATCAATGCTTTCAACAGGGGTTTTGGCCAAGCATTGTAAAACAAGCTCATGAGGTCTTCTAAAAGGGGAAGCTGACAGAGACAGTCTGTCATGGTTAAAAGAAGGTGTAAATGCCCCTCTTGAGTGTTTCCTGTCCTATCGCTGAAGAGCTCTGTCCTTTCCAGAGAGGAGAGAATCAGAAACTAAACGACGAGTGTAACGCTGAGGCATAAATTCATCGAGACAAAAATCTCACTTCTGTGGTATTCTCCGCTTGCTTCTGAGGCAACTGTGATTTGCAGCACCTGTATTTTAAGGTCACAGCCCATTTGAATGATGAAAGTAGCCTACAGAGAGCAAGAACGAAAAGAGCACGTGATGCTTGCCTGCATCTCAGCTTTTGCTGTGAGCAAAACCCCAGCCCCTGGTGTGTTGTGGTGCTGCTTTGGGTCTTTGGTGACTATGACTTAATCCTCATGGTGACACAGAAACTCATCCTCTCATTGGCCAGGATCACTCTGTGGGAGGCAGTTGTTCCTCACCTGCTCCTTTTCCTCCTCATCAACCTGATGGGACCTGGTTAGTCCCTTTCTCCCTAGGACCTCTTAGTAACAGAGGAAGTTTTTGATCAAGTATGAGGAGCAAGCTTCTACTTTCTAACCAGTGCTCCCATTTCCATTTCAGGTACGATGGCTGAAGAGACGGCACCGGGGGTCCGAGCGAGGCGGCAAGGCGCTCTCTATACCCTTTTCCCTGACCATTCGGTAATAAAACAGTTAGACCAGGTGGACATCTCCAATGGTCTGGATTGGTCCCTGGACCACAGGACCTTCTTTCACATCGACAGCCTGGCATACGCTGTGCATGCCTTCAGCTATGATGTGCACACTGGACTGATCGGTACACGTGCTTTTCTAAATTGGGTGACAAGTAGTGCTATTACTCTTTCTGTAGCAAGACCTGGGCGTGTAATATATGCCGTGATTTATTTGACAGATCTCATATCTCCTGGTTACAGCTTGTCAGCAGGGTGACTGATTTTCCTCAAATTTAGTTCCCAAACCAGGTGTATTTGGTGAACAAACTTTTGACTACTTTCTTCTGGATAGATGGCTTGTATTTAGACCCATTCAAGGAGCTGCAGGGAAGAAGCCATTTATACTGCAGAGTAAGAATTAGCTTATAGGATGCTGTTTATTCTTGAGTGCCATCTACTGGAATGCTTCGATTGTACTAGCTCCATAAATGCAAATAGAGTATGTGCATGCATGTATGTCGCAGAAATATAGGTAAAGAATCAAGTTATCGTTGTGACTGACGTTTCCCAATTCTGAAATTAAAATTACCCTTAGATGTTTGGCGAATTTCACTTAAATTCATTTTCTAGATGAACTTTTTTTATTATAATATCTGCAAAAAGGAAATTTAAGTGAAAGCAAAACGGATATAACCTCATTTCAAAACTTTGTGAAATATTTTTGTTCTGTATCAACCCATTATACTCCATGGGAATTTAAATGTCTGAACGGCCTTTGTACTCTAATCATTGTGGACTTTGTGTAATCATGGATGAAAATCGTACAAATAATTACAGTTTCTCAGATGTCACTTTGCTGAGAAAAACTATCTCTACAGACTTTAGGAGACGAGAGTTCTAAACAAGATTTAATACTATTTTTTCTCCTCCAAATACAAAACCGTAATGAGTTTGAGTTTCCTGGCCTTGGCTTTATGCTGGTGACTCTCTAATTTTGGGTAGTGTAATGGCCGTGAGGTGCTGGGTCAGAGCAGGCAGATTGCTGCCCATGGGCACCACTCCAAGGTCTGCGCATGTCCTTGCCAACCTGTGCATGCTGCAGCCTAGACTGCTAGCCGTTGGTGTCCAGGCTTAATCAAAACTGGTAGCTTGATTGGCCATTAAAATAAGTGAAGTTCTTGATTTTTACCCATGAAAGATTGTTTATTACCAACATTTAAATTCAAGTCACTACTTACGTGATGTATTGCTCATAAAAAGAAGTCCAGGCCGCCATGAGCAATGAAAGTCCGGGAAAAGTTACTGTGCTTGTAGCAGTCATGATATGGCGGTCAGCTCGTGGGTCAACAAGAGTGACAGAGGCGTTCTGTTCTCTTCCTTGGTAAAATGATGGGAGCCCTAATTCAGTACAATCCCAAACTGCAATGGCTCTACTAGGGGGCTTGTTTCTGCCAGTTAGGCTTTTAACACATCTGCTAAATGCATATGCGATATAAATTTTGCAGCACGCCTTTGTCACAGAAAATGAACGTATCTGTTTCCACGAGTGTGGAAGATGTTAGACTGGGATCTGATACAGAACTACAGCCCATATAATACTGGCTTCGTAACTCTCCCTGCAGCCTGCCCCAGGGTTTTGTACCGTCTAGAAAAGGAGGAGCAAATGCCTGACGGGATGTGCATTGATGCGGAAGGGAAGCTCTGGGTGGCCTGTATTGATGCTGGGAGAGTCATTCGTATAGACCCAGAAACAGGTAAGGCCTCCGCCAGAACGTGCATGTGGAGTGTCACCTACGTGCCACAAACTTGAGAGGAAAGGCAGCCAGGAGGAATGGTTTGAAGGTGAGATAAGAAGGTGCAGTTTATTGCCCGTTTCTGCCCCATGGGTTGCCGTGAGCATTGCTAGCCCATGCCCCGATCACATGGAGGGCACTGCTCCCCGTGCTGCCTCCCAGCGTCCGGTACCCCTGATCTCATGGTATGCTGATGCAGCACACCCGCTTCTTAATAATGCCACTTAAAAAAAAAAAAAAAAAAAAAGCGCTGCATATCTATTATGAGAAACATTATAAAGCTACAATTAAAAAAGAAAAAAATTCTCAGCATTGAAACGTTTAAGTGGGAAATGCTGTTAGGGAATGACAGCCATCCCAGCCCAGGTGTCTCTGCCCTTTCTGGCTTCAAATACTTTATTGTTTCATTTTGAGAAAAGGAAACAAAGCCTTGCAGATATAGAGGAGAGGCTGAAAAATAGTTAGAGATGAGGCAGATGGAAGAATTTGATTTACCCACAAACTGTCCTTTAGGATATGGCCTCTGTCTGAAGGGCAGATGCCTTCTGAGGAAATGCCACATCTGTGCTGTGTGCACTAGTAGTACGTTCATATTTACGTGCTCCCTAGAAAATGGACATTAGGAAACAATTGCACATTTTTCCCAGGAAAAAGAATCCAAACTGTGAGGCTGCCTGCTTCGAGGATCACCTCGTGCTGCTTTGGTGGAAAAGACTACTCAGAAATGTATGTGACCTCTGCGTACGATGGACTGGATGAGGCCGCCTTAGCCAAGGAACCTCACGCGGGAGAGATTTTCAAGGTGAGCAGAACTCATTTCTTTCTGTACGTCAGCCCCGCCAAGCCTGGTGCTCTGAGAGTGAGGTGCCCTGGGCTGCCCTCGCTCATCCCACTCATTTGATGCCCTGGTCCAGAGGTGTTGCTTGTCCCCCAGCTGGGCACAGCTGCTTTTTGCACAGCTGCTTATGCATTTGGAAGGAAGACTTGGAGAAATGGCTAGCGATAACGTTGACATGTTGTTTAGCCGATGTTGTTATCCAGCTGGGACCTGAGGGCAGCCAGTGGACCTGGATCTGCCCCGTATAGCATGTTCTGTAATACACTGTAAAGAACTGGGCCTTGTTCCTATCTCTTGCTATCTTTTCATCGGTTTTGGAAATTTCACTCCCTTAATTCTCAGTTTTTAATTGTGCCAGGAAATCTAAACGTCTACAGCACAGGTGGCTCCTTTAAAAATTAAATGCTTAAATTCACCAGGGTGAAATTTTGCATCCTGTTCCCCAAATTTTTGGGATTTTTTTAATCTGTTAAAAGTGGTTGCTACATTTTTGAGAAACTAATAATCCACAATTTTGTCCAGGGCTCTTGATTCTGAAACTTGTTTCTCTCTTCATTTTTCATTCCGTTAGCAAAAAAGTACACCAGGAGAGTAAAATGCAGTTCTTAATCAGCAATTGCCATTATTCCCATAAAGCTGACCACAACATGAAAGGGAAGGGCTGTAAAAGAGGGGAAGTGAAAAAAAAAAAACCAAACCCCAAACAAAACAAAACCCAAACCCTAACTGTATTATCAGTTTGGCAATATGACAAAGACACGTTCCAAGAGGGATGGGGATCTAGTCTGGGATCTGGGACCTTGTAGTTGAAAGCAGTGCTTGGAGCAGATTTCTGATGACTGAGAACTGATAGATTTCTCAAGCAGCGGAGTGTAGGAGCCCACAGGAGAATTAAACGCACCTTGCCTTTTTTATCTCTGTTCCTCAGTTCTCCGGTTCTAGAAAGGAATTGGTATTTTCCAAACTCACGTTTGTCTTGCATGGGCAAAGCACGTTAAAAGTTACTATGATTTGTTTGGTTAATATGGAGATAAGGACCACATGTAAGGGCCACAGATAATGTGTAGATTAGCAAAATTATTGAGTGGTGTTTGATAATCTTAAAGACTTGTAAAGAAATCCATGTAATGGCTCTTTTTGGGTTCCTCTTGAAGCAGGGGACCCTCCATGTAGCGGTAGGTTGCTATGATATTTGTTGTACAACATTTGAATGTTTTTATTTTACTCAGTCGGAGATTTATCTGTTTCCTTTCTTTTATTTTTTATTTTTTTTTAAACTTATAGATAACAGGCCTGGGTGTGAAAGGGATCCCACAGAATTTCTATGCTGCTTGAACACTGACGCTAAATAACAAAGAAGAAATGCCTGCATCTTGTAGTAACTCTGATAAGGAAAAGTCCAATGAACAGAATTTACCTGTGTGAGGATTTCTAAACCCACATTTGAGAGCGTGCTTATTTGGAATTGAAGATATTCCTTCTTCTGTGGGCCTGTGGCTTGATGCAATAATTTAGAGGGGTGAAGTTAATCTGTGTCACGCTTTGATAGCTTTTGTGACTTTCCATAAACCTCTTCAAACATGAGCTTAGTTTTGTTGAACTTTCTGATGACCAGCTCTGGATTTTCAAGTCTGTGTGGTTCCTGAAGCAGAATCTGACTCCTGGTTTGTATTTTCATGTTGCAGTGATGTACCAGCAATGATACGGCATTTTAATAAACATTTTAAGAGTGATGACTTGAACTGGACTGCTCCTCTGCTGTGGGACTCCCTCCAGGGTGTTTTCTTGGTGATCAGACCTATTTGTAGGTCTGTGTCCAGACTCCATTTTTACATCCTTGCTAGCCCGTTTCCATTTGCCTTGCCATGAATTCTTCCATCTTGTCTTTAGGACACTGTTTATGCTGCTGAAAATAAACTATGCAACCATATTTTTTTTTCTGCATTCAGATATTACCATGAAAATGCTGAGTGGTCACACACAGTCTGGGTACAAACAGGCTATGACCTACCAGGATGGCCTGCGGTACAAAAAAATGGATGCTCTGTAGAGTTGTCCTGTCAGGGGTCATATTTGCACCCATACACATGGACTTCCCCTTGCTTTACGTATCTTCTTATTGCATGCATGGCTTCACATTCTTATTTACCTTCTTATAATACTCTTCCTCTCCTATTTCAAGTATTTTCCTCCCTTGTCCCTTTTCCCTTTAGATTTTCTTTTTCATCTTCCCCTGAGCTTCTCTCTCTAGTTAGAGTAGTCTCACTTTTCATCATCTTTCTTCTGTATATAATGCCCAACTCCCTTATGTGGTAGCCTTCTGGCCTGCTGACAAGCAGGAGGTCCGGTTCTGAGCAGATCAGGCAGAGGGCAGGTCAAACCACATGTCTCAGGACAATGTCCTACCCGTTTCAAAGGGGGATGTGACATGGGGAATGTTAGGTGGTATATTTGGCCCCTCCAGTTGAACTGGGCCACAGTGCAGAAAGAAATTTGAGATCCAGGGGGCCAAGAAGGGAGCTTTATTCACTAAGCACTATTGAATACACTTGGCCATTGAACAGGATTTTCCAAAGTGCGTTATTTCAATGTAGTTACCTGAAGTCTACTGTAAAACCCACATTAGGTACTTTTCAGACACTTGTTCTAGATGATTACTCTAGGTCATTAGCAAGCACTTTGCTCCTGTGCTACTTGACCAGACAATTGGTAAAATAGGAAAAAGGCTCTTGGACCACTGCTCTGCTTCCCTCCTACCTTGCCCTGGAAAGGGAGGTGAGTCCATAGAGCTGCACAAGGACAACTTGATTGAGAAATAAAATGTTCGGCTCATTCTGACGTTTGCTCAACAACTGAGCTGTTGTTTTTTTCCCTAGTCATAATTCCAACAGTAATTAAGCTGCTGGGAGTTCTTAAGAGCAAAGGTGTTAAATGCCCTTTGGCACCATGTCAATGCCAAATTGGTATAAGGAACATTGACAATTATGCAAGATTTCCTGTTTACCCAGTCTGGAAAGGAATGTGAAGGCAGGATGTTTGGAGGCAAGTCAAGTGTCCTAACCTTTAATTAAAAAAAAAAAAAAGAGTAGGAAGTCTGTGGAGATACCTTATTTATTAAAAAATACCCAATTATTTGCAAAATTGCCTATCCACTAGGCTATTTGCTCTGCCGGAAAAGGAAAGTAGATCGTTTTGAAACAATTTGCTCTTGAGAAATCCTTAATACCCTCATAATTTTTTTCTGGAGCTTCCCCAGGCATGTAAGCCAGGCTTACTGGTTTGGAATTCTCCAGCCACTCCTTCCTCCATCTCTAAAGGGAAGCACTCTGTGTCCTGCTCTCACGCTCCAGGGTCCGAGTGCTTTGGGATCTCTCTCTCATTGTAGCACGGCTTCCCAAAAGAAAGAAAGGTTTGAAAATTAATTTCTCTGTCACACAAGTGCCCACCACTTCGCTTCTCTTCAGATTTCAGAAGTTTCTGTTTTGTGATTTTGCTTCCTAAAAAGAAAAAAAGGTGTTGATTGAAAACCATGGTGGGACTATTCTCCAGCATCGTTAAGCAAAGTGAGGCGAAGGCCTTTTGCCTTGAGCATGATGAAGACATGAAGGAGGGATACGTGGGACAGGGTTCATTCCCTTTGTGTGTGTAGGGAACAATATGATATCTATAGCCCTTGGGCACACTCTGAGATGGTCACTGGGGGACTCGTACTTGGTTGGTGTGGGTCAGCCCCACACGGTGAGAAGCACGGCAGGGACGATTCTGCCTGCCCAGGGGTAACTTACTGATGGAGTGTCTCCGCAATGTGGATCACGGGCAGAACATAAAACAGCTTGTCAACAAGATAGCAGTGACTGATGGGAGCCGGCTTCCCTTGTAAGGGATGGGTCTGTACATTCTGCCTTTTATAAGCTTTTCTAAGTATTTACTATGTTTAATGTGTATTTAACTTATATCAGGCTGGATAAAACTTACTTCTTTTGCAAGCTTTTGTGTGTGTTGGGAATAGGCTTTCAACTGGTTTCCTAGGGTAGGTTTTCTAGCCCCTGTGGGACAACCTGACTGCCTTTTCTTGCCTTCCCGAAGAGATGTGTCTTTGAGAAAACCTATTCAATGTAACCTGAGGGTCTCCAAATATTCATAAGTGCAGCTAGGGTGTGAATGAAGCTAGTTAAACATCACATCTGTGCTGGCATTGCTGCTGCACCCATGTGCTGCCACAGGCCTGGAACTGGGATGTGGGCTTTGCTTCACCGGCTTTTACTGTTGTGCCTAGGACTCCGTGCAGGAAAGAAGATGTAAACATATTTCTTAATCCTGGATAAGGAGACATAATGATTATTCTAGCAATCTTTGTTTATCTATTTCTTGTTCTGATTACCTACTTCATTTTAAAGAGAAACTGTAAAGAGGGTCTCTTTGCTAATGAGAGAGAGGACAGACAGAAAGTAGCTGACTTAAAAAAGTTCACAAGCGCTACCTACTGTGGGTAAATAGGTCCCTGGCAGAACAAAGAGGTAGCTGCCCTGCTGAAATGACCTGGCATTGCATAGTTTGTTTATTTTACCTTGGCCCTATCATGCTCCGTACTCACATCAGTGTCAGACTTACAAATACAACTTCGAATCCAGATCTTTGCTGCCTTCTTGCTGTTATCTCTCTGTGTCAAGGTGGACCGAGATTTCAGAGGCTAATAATGCACAGCCTACCTACAAAGGAGGGACACAGAACTTTGAACCTCCATTCACATGAAAATACTCTTGGAAAATGAGAAGCCACTTGCTCTATGAACTATTAACAGGACTACTGGATGACCTGCAGGGTGACTTTGGTCAGCAGATGGGAAAATGGCTGCAGGAGCAAGAGGGTGGTGTGTGAGCAGGAATGGGGTGTTTGCAAAAGAACAGCTGAAGGGTGGAAACAGCTGTGGATTAATTTATTTTGTCTAAGATTGTAGATTGCTTGAGCTGCTTAAAGTACTGGTGTACTGAGTTTGTTTGTGTTGTGTGTTGCAATATTGACAACCCAAAATTCAAAGAAACAGTTGGTGTTGATATCAGGTTCTCCTCCTGCACCAAAATAAGACTCATGTGAGCTGCAAATGCAAGCAGTGATAACCTCTGAGGAGATGTAAGGCCCTCAGCCTCATCAGCTGCTGTTTTCTTAAAGAAGAAAGTATTTAACTCTGTGTTTAGAAGTACCCAAGTCATGCTAGGGAAGAGAGGATATGGGTGAATATCCTGTCAAGACGGTGGTATCTTCTGGAAAGAGCTGATGTCACAGCATTGATACACTGGGAGGATTTTAAGATGAAGAGAAAGAGCTATCAGAGGTGAGACTTAACATGGAAACTGAGGTGATGATGAAGAGAAATGTGAAGGCACAGAGAGGGGAAGGCCATGTTGCCAGCAGATATGGGAAAAGGCGGGTGAGTTCCGTAATTTAGAAGTAAAGCCTGAACTGAAAAAATTGTACCTGGAGGGACACTTAAGACACAGAGGAAAATGAAGATGCTTGTTCCATCCTCTGCAGGGCTTTGCTTGCCTGCTGATAGTTTCTTATATCCAAAGGGAGACAGTGGTGGGGGAAAAGCTGTGGGAGAGGATAGTTCCTCTCCCATAGTTTTTGCAAAGACCTTCTCTCTTTTATAAAACGCCTCAGACCCAAACAGCTGGGCTGGTCCACGATGGACCCATTTGTATGTAATGTGGTGAGAAGTGTCGGTGCAGACTATGGAGGATGATGGAGTTATCCCCATGTCAACACCGTCAGGGTGACATGGTCACATTAAGAGTTTGGAGCAGTGAAGGTGGGCTACAGGAATGCCATGGAGTGCGAGGTTTGTCTGGAACAGATAAGGGGAGGGGAGCCTTGCCTGCATTATGAGGTGCTGGGCTGGTTGCTGTTTTGGGATGCTGGGCATCTTGGGAAGCATTCTCTGGTCTGAGAGTATTTAACTTTATCTCCTGAATGCCTTGCCAGATGCTGCGTGGCAGGGAAAGGGCAGACTAACTTTGCCCGCTCCTGCCCTCATGCCATGCTTCATGCCTGTACCTGCGTCCCTCTTCAGTCTTCTTTCTACCCTATCCTGCCCCAGCACTTGCACGTGCTTCTTTGGAGCAGCCTGGACTTGCTCATGTCATGAGAACTCAGGAAAGCCAGTACAGCCACAGCCACTGGAAATATGACATAAAATTGTCTTTTCAATGCATGTACAGAAAGGCTCGAGCAGGTTTTTGCTTTCTCTTGGGAGTTACAAACCACGGATGGGAGCTCCAGATGACCTGGGATATTGCTGTGGAGAAAAGGAGTGAAAAACATGAAATTAGCTTAAGATGATACTGTAGCATGATGTTTTTGGGGACAGTGGTTTTTTTGGGGTTTGGTTTGGTTTTTTTTTTTTTTAGTGATTCAGCATAAATTACTCCTGTCAAAAATAGGGCACTATGGACAAACTTGACTATGCTATCTCGGCTTAGGAAAAGGTTGTACTTTTGCTGGTCTGGAACAATTTGTGATCTGGAATTGTGTCTTCCCGCATGGGATCGCTTAATACTCTGCAGGCACTGCTCCGGGCATGGCTGGCCACAGCTGTGTGCTCTTGTCCCCTCTGCCAGACTCCCACCTGGCTGAGGGCTCTCTCCACTTCTCCAGACAGCTTGTTTGTGCTCTTTGATGAAAGGTTATTGCTTTTAAACCAACAAATTCTTCACTGTGTGGAGAAGAGAAATAGGCAGCTCTAGGGTGTTACTTAGCAGACTGATTTTAGATGTCTACTAGAGGCTAGTGAATTGCACCTTTTAATTATCTACTCCCTTTGATTGCAAAAGGAGTCTTAGCTGTGGAGACATCAGTAGACATCTACACTACAAGTATCCATGTAGTTGGATGAACTGAATCCCACCTTAATGTTCTGGTGACCTGGACTTCTCTCTCAAAGGTCTGTGGCATCAGCCAAAAGGTTAAAAGGTTACCTGGGAGATCACTGAGTGATGGCGTAGGCTTGTGTCTCACTTTGGGCAGTGAGGCTGAGAGTGACAGTGGTCAATTCCATCTTCTTGGTGCTTAGAGGACTTCTCTAAGCTCTGTTCTCAAGGGAAGGTTTATGTAGGTTGGCATAAGAGTCCTCTCAGTTAAGGGATGCTGGAGCCTGGCATTGCTCAATTTGTTTCCCATCCTTTGATAAGAGCTTCCTTTTCCGTGATTAATAACCCTCTCTGCAGCACGTGACGTTCATTACACTGCTGGTATGAGAGTGGGGTGTGAAGGACACCAAGGACAGCTGATACCCTGATAGAGAAAACTTGGTACAGGTACACAAAGACCGTCTGCCTGGAAGATCTGGAGAGGCATCAGCGCTGTCATCTCCGCTCTTGGGTAACTGAGGCACAAACAGGATTGCTTGAGAAATCTTTAGCAGATTTGGAAAGCCCCAGCAGAGACCCATCTGCCGCCTCCTACTCCACTAACACCTGGTGGGTTTTGGTGACATGGGGACTCAGTAGGGGTTGGTAATGGGAGCTAGTGGGAGTAACTGTTGAAAGAGAGGAAGGCAAAAATTAATGCCCAGGAAAGCTGATAGCAAGCCCTGCAGACTCCATCTTTCCTCCTCTGGCTGCTGCTGCTCTTGCTCTATCCTCCTCCCACTCGCTGCCGATGCCAGCGAGGTCTGTTTGCACCCACTTTCACAAGCGTGAGTGGGAGTAACTGGAGTCAGCTCTGAGTGTGTCCTTACTACTTCTTCAGCGTAGGTGATCTCTGCTCAGCATGCAGGCACTGAAGCTGCCAGGGGTGCTGTTGAGGTGGCTGTCCTAGGAATTTGCTCTTGATTTTCCTTAAGAGGCAGGTCACTGAGAAAGAGTTTCTATTTTCGACAATCTGTCACTAAGGATTTCACAACAGGGCAGAAAGTAAACCTTTTGTTTACTTTGAAAAATGGCTTTATCCATTTCAGCTGCGCATTTCCATGTACAGTTGCTTGTTGACGAAAAGACAATATCCTAAGGTGAGCTGTGGTTCATAAGGTACACCTCCTGTCACGTTAGTGACCTTTCTAATAATTAAAACCACATAGGGTAATTTTATAAACTTCTCCTTTATTATCAGCATCTGCTTTAAATGTTTGTGTGTGGTTGAGGGGTGGAGGAGGAATTAATGTCAGAAAATGCTAGGTTCACTAAAGTTATCTCTTTTCCTTTAAAAATAGGGAGGTTTTTTGTTCATTCTTCTTCTATTATTATTCTTAGGAAGATTATTCTTAGGATGATTTGTCTTAAAAGATGTTACTTACAAATATCTTTTAAATCACTTCCCCCATTTTAAAAAACCCATGATCTACAAGGTGAACTATTTTTACCAGATAAGATTAGGAGACTGAGTTACGGTGATGCACTGACCTCTGTTGGCATCATCCTTTCTTACTGACACTCCTTTTAAATCCTGAATTTAATAGTCTAGAAAATAGATGATACGTCTGAGACAAGACCTGAGGCAGAATCGCAGAATCAGTTCATGATGAAACCATATTCTGATGCCACAGTGAATCTAACACCATGACTCTTCAACCAATTCACAGTTCTTGGGCATAATGACAAAGAGTGTTGGCTTCCTATAAGAAGTCCTACATGTGGGTCGGGGCAATCCCATGCACAAATGGATTGAGAGCAGCCCCGAGAAGGAGGACTTGGGGATGTTGGTAGATGAGAAGCTCAACATGAGCCAGGAACGTGCACTTGCAGCCCAGAAAGCCAATCGCATCCTGGGATGCATCAAAAGAACTGTGGCCAGCAGGTTGAGGGATGTGATTCTGCCCCTCTACTCCACTCTGGTGAGACCCCACCTGCAGTACTGTGTCCAGCTCTGGGGTCCTCAGCACAGGAAAGACATGGACCTGTCGGAGCGAGTCCAGAGGAGGGTCACGAAGATGACAGAGGGCTGCAGCACCTCTCCTGTGAAGACAGGCTGAGAGAGCTGGTTGTTCAGCCTGGAGAAGAGGCGGCTCCAGGGAGATCTTATAGCGGCCTTTCAGTACCTAAAGGGGGGCTACAGGAAAGATGGAGAGGGACTCTTTATGAGGGAGTGGAGTGATAGGACAAGGGGTAACAGTTTTAAACTGGAAGAGGGTAGGTCTAAATTAGATATTAGGAAGAAATTCTTTACTGTGAGGGTGGTGAGACACTGGAACAGGTTGCCCAGGGAGGTTGCCTAGGGAAATTGTGGATGCCCCATCCCTGGAGATGTTGAAGGCCAGGCTGGATGGGTCTTTGAGCAACCTGGTCTAGAGGGAGGTGTCCCTGCCCATGGCAGGGGGGTTGGAACTGGATGACCTTTAAGGCCCCTTCCAACCCAAACCATTCTATGATTTTATTATTCTATGAAAAACCCTCAATCAGATGTTTTAAATATGCCGAAAAAGCTGGGCAATTTCTCTTGTACCAGCAGGCTCTGTCATGGACCAGGTATTGTCTGTCTGTCTGTCTGTCTTTCTGCAGCTGGCATAAAGCCAAGCTGTAAAGTAAAAGCACGCACATCTCTGTCAGATGCTATGGCTAATGGTGAATGGCGTGCCCGTGCCTGACTCCAGCCTGTTTTGAACGGCCACATCATCTCGTAGTATGTTGATCCAGTAGGAACCAGCAGTCATGCCTGTTCACGCAGTGTTGGCCTGCTGTCAGCAAACTTCTCTGCAACACCCTAAAGCAACTTTGACCAATTAGTTCCAATTAGAGCTTCATCTCTCCTGGAGACAGCTTGTCAGGGGAGCTAGTTGCGATAAGCATTAAAGGAACCTGATGGAGAGAAATGGGCATTTCTAGGCTGCAGTTTGTTTGATTTTAGTTTGGGATGGGATGACTTGCTCTCTACGGGTTGCTCTCTACAACAGCCTCTGCCATGTGGCTCCAATCCTTCGTCAGGTACGACTTCCAGGTGCATGCCATGTTTGCCTCAGATGAAACTCCAGGTGATGGCAAGATCTGATGGGTGAAGCAATCAATATGCTGCTAAAGAAAGAGCACAATACCCTCAGGAAAATGAAGACTGTGTATGTGTAGGGAGGGAGGACAGTGGGAGACGGCTATGTGAACTTTGGCTGCCCTAGTATGAGGAGCTTTCCTTTGCCATCTGCCCATACAAGGACTAAATACTTGGGAAATTTCTGTTTAGGAGATATCTGTATTCCTCTCCTTTCCCCTGGGGGCATGTGCATGCACAACTTGGGGGGATGTTTTGTGCATGTAAGAAACTCCCCAGAGACTTCCTTAGGCTTACTTACTAACTGTGGGAAATTATATGTGTCCATATTTCTTTTTTACTTCCGTTCATCTGCATGCGTTTCAAAGGGAAGCTCTGCCTGTTGCCCATGGGCTAGCCCTTGGAGATAAGTTCTAAATAAAGGTGGAGAAAGAAACAGGGTCTCCAGCCCTCTTTCTCATGTAGCGAGCAAAATTGTTAGCTTTTGTTTTGGAAGGAAACCTGTCTAATGAAGATGAAAAGGACAGTAATATGCAGCGACGTGCCTGCTCATGCATGCGCTGCTGGAATTGGAGGCTGAGACTCCGCTGCTCTGTCAGAATATGTGAGTCATGTTTTTATTTGTGTTTTTCTGAGCCTGAATTGAGAAAGCTTGTGTAAGAAATTTTATGGCCCTTGACATCAGTCTGCACTTTTGCAAGACAATAGCCTGACGTTTTTCCCTAGGTGTCGGATTAAATAATAACTGGAGACTGTGCAAACACTTCTGCTTAGCCATGATTATCATGCCAAGGCCTTGCACAAGCCGGGTGCTTCTGCTGTTGGGGTGGTTCCACTAATGCATGCCATTAAGATAGCAGCTCTGTCTGTCTGTTTACACCACTGTTGGTCTGCTCTTCTTTGAAAGCATGGGTAGGAAGCCCACATGGGAGGAACTGAGGGAAGAACCACATCCTGACCACCAATGCTTGCCATCAAGGTGAATCTTGGTGGTATACAGAGCCCATAATTAACACTTGAGCAAAGGTAAGCTGCAGTTCTCCTGTTGTACACCAGCATTTTGACACAAGTACATCACTGGTCTTGGTTCTCTAGGGTGTCATGGTCTGGTAAGCAAGGCAATGAAAGGGAACGTAGACTGCTGCATAAACGTGCTTGTCAGGCTGTATCTTATGTTTCCTGTAGAATTACCCTCTCCTAAACTCTGTCTGTGAGAGCAAAGGGTGTTGAAGCTGCAAGGGACTTGCATTTCTCAACCTCGTGCTAACAGCTGCAAGCCTGAAATCATTTAGGGGATTTTATGCTCACTTTCATTTTAAAAACAAGGAAGCTCAGGACTACTGGGTGAAGAGTGAGCAGGCTTTGCATGTTTTTATGTCTTACGGATAAGTTCTCAGAATTTTTTTTTATCCTTTTAGGACCATTGTTTTCCCCTTTGCACAGCCCTAGAATGATGTCATAGTTTTAACTAACGATGTCACAATCTGTTTTCAAGCTGCAGTAGTAGGAACACGGCACAAGCACTTGCCCTTCCTAGTAGTCCACTTGGTGGGTAAAATGGGAATGCAGAGTCAGCAGAATCACGTTTCATTTTTAGTTGTCTGCTTGCTTTTCAACCACCACTTCTCGTCTGTGCTCCACTCTAGTGTGGTGGTACCTTGCTGAATTCCTTACCTGCCTTACAGTGCCACTGTGAGACACTGTGGGTGACTTTTAAATTTATCATACTTCCTCAGTAAGTTTGCAGATGACACCAAACTAGGTGGGAGTGTTGATCTGCTTGAGGGTAGGAAGGCTCTACAGAGGGACCTGGACAGGCTGGATCGATGAGCCAAGGTCAACTGTATGAGGTTTAATAAGGCCAAGGGCCGGGTCCTGCATTTCGGCCACAACAACCCCAAGCAACGCTACAGGCTTGGGGAAGTGTGGCTGGAAAGCTGCCTGGCAGAAAAGGACCTGGGGGTGCTGGTGGAGCCAGCTTAACACGAGCCAGCAGTGTGCCCAGGTGGCCAAGAAGGCCAACAGCATCCTGGCCTGTATGAAGAATAGTGTGGCCAGCAGGAGTAGGGAAGTGATGGTGCCTCTGTACTCGGCACTGGTGAGGCCTCACCTCGAGTACTGTGTTCAGTTCTGGGCCCCTCTGTACAAGAGGGACATTGAAGTGCTGGAGCGTGTCCAGAGGAGAGCTACCAGGCTGGTGAGGGGTCTGGAGACCAGGTCATATGAGGAGAGGCTGAGGGAGCTGGGCATGTTTAGTTTGGAGAACAGGAGGCTGAGGGGAGACCTTATTGCCCTCTACAGCTACCTGAAAGGAGGTTGGAGAGAGGTGGGTGTTGGCCTCTTCTCCCAGGTGAATAACGACAGGACCAGAGGAAATGGTCTGAAGTTGTGGCAGGGGAGGTTTAGATTAGATATTAGGAAGAATTACTTTACTGAAAGAGTGGTCAGGCACTGGAACAGCCTGCCCAGGGAGGTGGTTGAGTCACCATCCCTAGAGGTATTTAAGAAACATCTAGATGTGGCACTTCAGGGCATGCTCTACTGACAGAGATTGTAGGGTTTGGGTGGTTGGTTTTTTTTTTTTTTTTGGTGTGTATATGGTTGGACTCAATGATGTCAAAGGTCCTTTCCAACCATGAAGATTCTATGATTCTATGATTCCTATCATGGGCAAAAAACTTGCAATGTCTTCGGCTGCCTCTGTCCTGAAGTACAGGCTCTCCTCTCCTGATTGCCCAATTAGGGGACCTGCTCAAGCTCCTGGTACAGAAATGAGAAACACAGAGATTCGTGTGCACGGCTGGATCTCACCTTGACATAGGTCTGGAACACAACCCTAACGTGCTCCTCAACCCCAGAGCTGAGAAATAGCTTTGTGTCCCGAGCTATAGGCATAGTCTTTGCAGATCACAGGATCCAGTGGGATAAAGGTTTGGAAAGGAGCAATCTTATATGTATGAGGCAGAACTTTTTGCATCCTTTGGTTGATTGTACTAAGGAAAGCAGATATTTTGAAAGATGACAGGCTGCCCAGGGAAGTGGTTGAGGCACCATCCCTGGAGGTATTTAAAAGACAGGCAGACATAGTGCTTAGAGATATAATTTAGTGATGGTTTTTGTCAGAGTTAGGTTGATGGTTGGACTAGAAGATCTGAAAGATCGCTTCCAGCCTGGGCAATTCTATGATTCTATGACCGAGTTTCCTTGCTGAGATAATCAGCACTGAAAAGGAAAGGGACAAGCATCAGGAAGAAAAGTGAGGTTGAAGACCAAGGTTATTCCACTGAGAAAGTAAGGGCAACTGTAATGTGAGTCTTTAGTAAAACGGTGCCCATAGGAAGGGCTTCCAGGGGGTGGAAACCAGCTGGAAAACTTCAGTAGCAGTATGTCTGCATTTGAGCCGATCTGAAATAGGTTAGATGAATGTGATGTTAGTTGTGCGCTTTTCTCTCTGTTGACTTTAGAGGAAATTTAGCTTGTGTTCAGAAATTGCCGGGAATAAAGAGAAGATAAGATGGGAGGAGAGACAGGCGTACAACAGTGTGACTGTATATACCTCACCTGCTAAAAAGAAACCCGATCTAAAAATCAAGTTAGTCTGGCAAGCTGTACGTCCCATGAGGTTAGCACTGTTTGGCTTTAACTGTGTTTCTCCGGTCCTGTCTCCTGGCCTGGGATGTGGTCGCAGGCTCACAGTGCAGCTGGGGCTGGTAGGACCCTCGTAGGAGGTCTCCAGTCCAACCTCCTGCCCAAGCTGGGCAGCTCTGGGGTGGGATGGGCTGCTCAGGGCTTGCTCCACTTGGTGCTGCAGCACTACACGAGGAGATGACTGCAGGATCTCAGATGTAAAGGCCCATAAAGTAGAAGTTTAAAGCCGAATCACCGAGAGCTCTTTCTAGACAGGGTCCCGGCAGCAAGCACACCCTATGGTGTACAGCTGTCTGCAAAGCGACCAGCCCCCTCCAGCTATGGCTGAGGGAAGAAAGAGAAAATAAACTTTCTCAAACTTTCTGCCCTCTTGGTGACTGCCACAGGAGACAAGCAATGTCTGCTCCTCTGCATTTGGCCCAAAACCCAAGGGCCTGTTAATGACGTTATCAAAATATTAAAGAAAGGCTTTTTTCAAGAACCTCCTGCTATGGCTGATATAATTTTGCTTGAACTCAGCTTGTGGTTTAAAAAGTGCTGGGGGCAAGAAAATAGGAAGAAAGACAGTACAAGATAAGGCAACTGCATTAAATCTCATTTTCATAAAAAAAAAAACCCAAGCCAAAATGAAACAACACCCTAGTTGCCAAATTCTATTTCCTATAAACCGTCATTTGTTTGGGTTTGTGTTAACCTCCTTTCCCCAGTAGTTGAGGCCTGGGCTTTATGTGAGCTTCCTTTCGGTATGGAGCAGAGACGGAAAATAAGGGTCTAACCCTGTAGCCTGATACAAAGTTTTGTCTGCATGAGGGGACCTGAGGACCATTTCAGGATCAGAAATGCTTCAAGTATATTTATAGTAATCTCTGAATCTGTGGATGATGGTTCTCATCACGCCCAAGGACTGGGTGAAATTATCTCATCTCAAAACACGGCTATTCATATAAAAAGAGTTAGTAAGTGCAGCAGTGAACAGTGGGAGTGCCGACACGTTCTTCCCTTGCAACCAGGGAACGGGAAAAACTTGTGTTTCAACTTGACGCAAATGTTCTTGCTCCCTGCAGCTTCTAACGTGTGTACTGTAATAAATGTGCTCATAAGCTCCTGTAAGTGAGATTTATTACTGTGCTTTATTACTATGAATTGATTAGTTGCCATTGCCATGATCACTGCAGCGAAAACAGCTACGGAGGTATATAACTGTAAGGAAAAAGAAAGCTTTGTTTTTACAGCAAAACCTAACAGTCAGGAACATCCTAGTCCATGGAAACACCAATTGTCGAGGCATATAGTCTTCAGACTTAAGTCTTGTGCAGGATTTGATTCGTTTGTAAGAGGCAGCGGATTTTTTTCCTGATAGGGCATGGTGTGGGTAGAAAAGTCTCGAGTCCAACTGAAAGAAAACTGCTGTGGAAAATGAACTCATGGGCGGAAACAAATGACAGTCAGGTAGGGTTTGGTCACTGCCAGAGCAGCTCCTCTCTGCCTGCTTATGTCTCCTTCCTCAAACACAAACAGTGCCATTCCTTCAGGAAACTGCTGAGCTTCCAGTGCATTGAGGTGGCTTTTTACCATCGCTTTTAATAGAAGGTGGTTTGTTAACGTTGTGTTTTGAGGCTTGGCAAAGCTGCTTTTGTGGCCAGACAACATTGCAGGCTGCATGTTGTGCACAGCAGTGCTAGCAACATCCCTAACCAAAAATGCTGTATAACAACTTGAAGGGTACTTATTGTGTTATTCTTATAAAGGTTGGGGAGGATGGGCCATATTGAGTGTATATCTGGATGTTGATGAATTAGCTCAGGCAACATAAAACATAACACAGACTTGGTCTGTAGGTGGGAAGTGTTAACTGGAATGTTTTTACACACAATTCCAGCAGAGCTGCTATCCTGAGCATGCAAGAGTGGGACTGCCCCAGTGTAAGTTTTCAGCTCCACAATCCTGATACAAGTACCAGTGGAAAACCCACCAATGGACAGTGGATTTTAGTCCTTGTTGACAGGAAAAAAAAGGGCCAGTAATACATATAGTAGTTAGTTTCTAAATGACTATGCTATAAATTACTGCCCTGGGGTAGTGTGGGAGGTCACAATGGTGCTTTGTTACTCTGTAATCAAATAAATAAATGTAATAAAAGATGAAGTACTTTCTTAGGTTATCTGGCCCCTTTGGAAACTTCTGACATTTTTCTGTTGTAGATCTCAGCCTTTAATATTAGCAATGTTTGACCCAGACCGACATCCTGAGCTCAGCTGCTACCAGCCCTGCACCTAAATTCTCTGCTGTGGATGACTTGTACTGTTTGCAGCATGAAGCCCTGTTGGAAGACGAACCTCAACTGCAGGTCACTGCAGATCATGCCTGCACTGCCTAAGACATCCAGACTTGCGTACTCTTGCTCATATGCCCTGATACATACAAAATGCACACAGAGACCAAGCAGAAGCACCAAGTCTGTGAAACTGCTGAGGCATGGACCTTAAAAGGCCTTGCCCCACAGCAGGCTATGGTTATGGTTGACAGTACAAATCAGAAATGCATGGAAGAAAAAGAACCCACCAACTTCAGAAGAATATTCACAGCTTTTCCCCAATGATCTGTTAAGAGCCTGGAGCCATCAAGGCTTAACCTACATGAGAACCACAGGAGTTAAGGTCTCAAAGATCCAGGCACTCTTAGCTTCAACCTTTCCCGGTGTCAAAGGTTTTCTTCCCTGAGGACACAGACACCTAGTTTTCACATCTGATGAGAGGAAGAAGGTGGGATGTTGTTCATGGCTGCTGAAGGACACAAGACTTCCTACCTCAGCTTCACTGTAGTGACCAATTTAAGCAAAAAGAGAGTCCTCCCCCCTCCTCCCCATCGTCTGCCACCAAGTTAGGAGCTGCACCCAGGAAAGATGTGGGCAGGGCACAGTGTCTTGGTAGTCTTGCCTTTTCCAGGGTAACGCCGCAGCCCCCGCTCCTGCCTGGGCTGCTGCCTCTCTGAGAGCTGCCTTCTAGGATGCGGTGGCCTAGGTTGTCGCTTCAGCTTCTCCAGGGATCGGGGCATCAGAGTAGAGGGTTTTGTTTCTGACCTGTCACAGCTACCAAAAAAAAAAATTAAAAATGAAAATGTATATTCATGCAGAATGAGGTGTGTGGTAAAAAAATAGCTCAGGAATTTACCTTATCTGCACAATTTTGAAGAACTAGATAACAAATTAAGAGAGCAAAGGGAGGAATGAGAGGAGGAGGTTTCCATTCTTCCTCTCTTACTGGAAATCCTTTCTAGTGGACAGGAATGCATTTATTTTCTCTGTCTCCCCGGTTTCTCTCTGTCCGTTGGAATGGGTTCTAGCAGCAAAGCCTGGTTCTCCTCTTGCTCATATCTTCTCAGATGCTGGGTCTGAGGAGAGAGGTTGGTTTATCTCCCCTTCAAGCTTCTCTTTTTAGCAAGACGTTATGAGCGGCTCTCCTGTGCCTCCGTATGCCAGCTGTCCCTTTGTGATCTGCTGATCCACTGGCCCAGTGGACAAAGTTGATTATCTATTTGCAATGTGACAAAAAGAACCTGTACCACCTCATAGTTCCTGTCTCTCCCTGACTAGCAGAGCTGGCTTCAACTGTGGGACTCTCACAGGCTTTGCTATCACAAAGTGACCATCAATCAGCCCCAAGGCTGCAGAACTAATGTGGCCATCTCAATCTCTTTCCCCCTGATTTGCTAAGATTTACCTCTGTTGCAGAATTAGTTGACTGTGAGCAGGCGGTCTGTTGCAAGAGTTTCTTGTCCTTTTCCCCTGAAGTGCAATTTTTCTTTTTTTTTTCCCCTGCCGGAGATAGGTTGCTACTTCAAACCCCAGCCTCAAGGGCAGCAGCTTTGCTCAGCTGGTTTGTCTGTGGGGCAGTGCAGCGTCAGCCCCATCCTTCTGCTTGTGTCTCCCTTCCTCCTCTTGTGTGTTCCCTCAGCTCTAGAATTGCTCACCAGTGGGGCATCACAAAGATGAATGAGTGTTTGTGAAGGACCCCAAGATCCTAAGAGGATGTGCCACAAGAAAGCACCCTTTTTAACATGAAGGTTGCAAGACTCTGTCCCATGGGATAAGGAAACCTGTGTCATTTCTCCAGCCCTTCCCCTCCTGGCACCGCACAACTCCAGTGCTCAACCCATTTTGCATTTGACCTCTTGGAAGGGATTTTAGTGTCTTGTTTTAAACACTGTTGGTGCCAGACGTGAAGCAAACTGGCATTACTAAATGTTTTTTATGGCATTTTAACCCCTTTTCTCAACACTGGTGTAGTTAAGTTAAAGTTAAAATCTCGGTTGCTTCTGTTTGAGAGGAAAATTTTTTTGCCTGGACCTTGCCCCAAGCCCACTGAAGCCTCAGTTGACAGTGGTGGGACATTGGTATCATATTGGATGAATCTGAAGAATTTCTTTTTCAAATATTTTCTTTTTAAAAAATTTCAATTAAAATTCAGATAATAAAATTCAACTCTAATTTTTCTTCTCCTTTCTGTTATTTTAAAGTAAGTCAAAACATTTTCCTCATCTTGCAAAACCCTCATGAGAAAAAAACCACCCCATCTCACGTAGCCCTGGCACTTGAGAACACATCATGTGAAGGGACCAGTATTGTACCCCGTGTTCCACCATCACAGTAGCATTTTTACCAGCCGTTGAATCTTACCACTGGATTTGCCTGTTGCAAATAAACCGGGACTGTTTCTTCATGATGGCATTGGCACGCTACGATGTTTTCGGGCAACCTAAATCCCACCCAAATCCTTCTGCCTAAGGTTTCCTGCTGGCTGGTGCTGGGTCATCAGAGGCACCTCGTTGAGCACGGGGATCAGGCCCAAAGGAGGACTCTGTACTGTGGCCCCCAGCCTCATCGTGGTCCCGCTCACGGCACTGCAAGCTTAATATAACCATTCCGGTCCGGCAACCCTAGAAGCAAACACAGGGAACCAGAAACCAGTTCCCAGCAGGTCTGGGCTGCATTTTTCTTCCCAGGTATTTTTATTGCCCAGAGTGACCTCCCTGGTGCTGCAGGCTGCCTCCCCGCCAATGGCCCCGCTCACAGGAGCCATCACGGCTGCTGCCGCTAGATATACAACCTCCTCTCAGAAATATTAAGCTGTTTGTTTGTTCCCAAAGACAGAAATCAGGTGAGGGTTGAGAGGACTTATCAGTAAGCCAGGCCAAGAGCAAACACGCACATTGCCAGGGTGTTGCAAATGTCCCCAGAACAAACACCTCAAATCCAGGGAATTCAGTTAGGGTTGTTTAAATGCTTAGTGGTGTTTCTGTGTGCTACAGTGTCATGAAAAGGTGTGCCATGTTTCAAAATAAAAAAACTGGGATGAAAGAGAAAAATCTCACATTCAAAATATCTCATAAACCTCTAAGTCCTCTGGAAAACCAACTGACTTCCCCCAGACTGAGTGCAGTGTATTTTAGGAAGCCAAAGCTGTTTAAACGTATAAAGTCCAGTTTAAGTCTCTATGACTGGTGTCACCCCGACTAACAAACCAGAAATATTTCACTCTGATGCACAGCTATCAATCAGCCCTGCCCTTCCACCAATGCCCATGCTGAAGCTTCTGTATCTGCCTCTTTGACTCTCTCGGATGTTACCAGCTTCAACCCTTCTCACTACTGAATGCTTCACAATCTGATAAGCTCCTTCTGAGTAAATTCTTCTTTGTCCAATACTTTTGAATTCCACTATCATTTTTTTTTTAATGCTGACATTCATTTTGTGAGGGGGGTTGAGAAATCTTGGGCTTTTTCATTCCCCTGCTTCCTCATCCTGAAATCTGCTGAAATCATTATTTCTGCAAATATTGCTAAAAATTATCCTTGCCTTGACCCCTCCTTAGGAGACATGCTTATTCAGGGCTTAATCGCTTGCTGATTAATTTCCTGTCATTCCTCATTTTATGGGCTTCCTAAATCCCCCTAGAGAGATTGTGATCTCAGGACTAAACTAGGAGCAACTCTCTCAACATCTCTAGTAATTCCAGTGCAAATGAAGAAGAACTGAGACCCAGACTCAGACTTGAAAGGGTGGGAATTAGGAGGGTTTGGAGAGGGCTTGAGATTTTCTGATAGAGTATTTCCATTGAGGGGAGACCTGCAAGATCGTTTCCACATCAGTCAGCAGATACTTCACGTTACTACAGTCCTGTTGTAACGCCTCCAGAATAAAATGTTTTGGGCTTTCAGTTTCATGGCTTTTTTTGAGTTTTCTGTTATTCATTCCAAATCAACACAAAAATAGCTTTTAAATTTTCCTTTACGCAGTTGTGTTTTCCCTGCTAGTCCTAACAACTTCACACAGGTTGGCTTTACAAGACCAGAACCACGTCTGGCTGTACTGTATTTGTCATGGTAGTATCCAGAGGTCACCTTACTGCCTTTTTGTCACACCTCCAGAGTCTTAAATTTCTAAGCAAATGGAGAATTAAAGAATTAAAGTTGACTTTGTCTGATTTTTTCCTCCTAACTTTTCCTGTTTGAAATACTTTCCCATTTATTTCGCTCCATGAAGAGCACAGTAGTACTTCTGTAGCTGTTCTCAGCTACTTCCTATCATAGCAGTGCAAAACCATGCAGCCTTTAAATAGCATCTTTTCTTTATTACCTTCTCCTTTGCTCTGATTCATCCCTTTTGTAATTTCGTCCTTTTTACGCTTAGCTTTACAACCTCCTGCACATCTATTCTGCACCTACCTCCAGCAAGTTTTGTGATACTCTGTAGGAGTTGATATATAAGCATCAGTCAGAACTGCGACATAACTCCAAAGCCCGGGCAGCCCTGCTGTCCTGGGACTCACTAACGGGAATGACTTGGTTAGCTGAATGTTAACCTGGTCCAGCCGCAGGTGCAACAAGTTTGGCTCTGTACAAGAACACTGCCCTTCCTTTTGCTCTGCCTCATGCAAAAATGAGATAGTGAAAAAGGAGTATCTGGAAAATACATCCTTGCATTAAGAAGCACGATGGACGGGCTGTACAAGCTAATGAGGAGGGAAAGAATTAGTGAATCATAGAATGGTTTGGGTTGGAAGGGACTTTAAAGATCACCTAGTTCCACCCCCCTGCCGTGGGCAGGGACACCTCCCTCTAGACCAGGTTGCTCAAAGGCCAAACTGGCCTTCAACACCTCCAGGGATGGGGCATCCACAACTTCCCTGGGCTACCTGTTCCAGTGCCTCACCACCCTCACAGTAAAGGATTTCTTCCTAATATCTAATCTGGATCTCCCCTTTTTCAGTTTAAAACTGTTACCCCTCATCTTATCGCTACGCTCCCGATAAAGAGTCCCTCCCCATCTTTCCTGTAGGCCCCCTTCAGGTGCTGGAAGGCCACTATAAGGTGTCCCCAGAGCCTTCTCTTCTCCAGGCTGAACAACCCCAATTGTCTCAGCCTGTCCTCACAGGAGAGGTGCTCCAGCCCTCTGGAATCGTGTATTAGCTCTGCAAACCGAAGAAATGGAAACTCTGTTTGGCAAAGCAAGCAATTAAGTTACTTTTATATATAGCTTTTTTGTATTCATGGATTTTTAAGTGCAGCTGAGGGATGGCTTCCTGCTGTTATTTGGTGTTCCCCCGGCGTTCCTCCGCCGGTCCCTCCCGCCGCAATACACCTAGGCTCCGCTGAGCGTCCCGCCTGCGCCGCTTCACCGGGACCTACCCCCCCTTCCTCCTCCTCCTCCTCCTCCTCCTCTTCCTCCTCATCTCTCTCGCCCCTCCTTCACCTTCCTCAAACCTGCGGTCACTTGACCGGGCCGGGGCGGGGCAGGGGTTGGGCAGACCCGACCCCCCGCTTCCTCCCCCCTCATCCGAGTGCAGGCAGCGCCCGGGGCCCCTGTCCGCTGCCGGCCTCCGTGAAGAACTGAGATGGAAGCGAAATCCTCCATCGCAGTAAGTAAAACAACTAAGAAACAGCAAAAAAAAAAAAAAGGCGGGGGGGGGGGGGGGAGGAATCCGTCACCCGCCCTGGGCGCGGGGGTGTCAGAGGGTTGTGTGTGTGGGGGGGGGTGCTGGGTGCTGAGCCCATCACCGTGGTATCGCGCCTGCCTCGGGGAGTGGGGGGCTGGCGGCCGGCTCCTCGCTGTGGCGGCGCGGGTAGTTCTCCTCAAAACGTTTCCTGTAATTCCCGTGACGTTCCTTAGCATCTGGGTCTGCCGCAGCAAATGCCTTAATTTATGTCATCATCATCAAGCGTTAATTACAGCTGCCTCCCGGGACGGCGTGGTGTTTGGCTGTCGCCCGGCGCTGCGGGGCTGCGCGTGCGAGGCACGCGTTGGGCACAACCCGGGTGAGATCCCACCAGATGCTTCCGAGGTTCAAGAACCACGGTCTCCCCAGTGGCTTTGCACATTTATGTGTTTTATTGCTTGTTTATTGTTTGCGTCCCGGTAGAGTCCTCAAAATGGAATTGCTGCCTTGCACTCTGACGCCCAAGGTCGGGTCAGAAAGCTGGGGTGGATGAGGGGAGTGAGGGGAGTTAATGACGGCAACGTGTGTAGGGTGGACGTACCCGTCTGGAAGAGGGGAATAAAGACACAGGGAAGTTTAGGATTCAGTCATGAGAGGTGGTAGCTAACGGTTGTAACTTCACGGTTGTAATTTCATTCCTCCAGGCAAGCCTTGGTTTCTCCCTGAAGGATACCCCATAGCTCAAACACAAGGTAGCAGCTGAGTTTGAAGGTGGTGGTGGTGTGAGCATCTCAGGCTTGCATTGCACATGGGATCAGGCCAAAAATCTGGTCCAGTCACTTCTGTGTGGGACTTGGTCAGCAGATGGCTGTGGTGCTGCTGCTTCTGCCGTGCACCACCAGTGACTGCCATCCCCAGCCTCAGGGTGCTGTGGAGGGAGGTGGGAAGAAGAAGAGGAGGAAGAGGAGCATGAGATGTGAATCTCTCACATGTCTGCATTTGCAGGACCACAGTATGGCTTGGTCTTGCGGTTCCTGATCTCTGCTGGCTTTCCCCAGGCCCAGCAGGACCCTCCTTGTGAAGTGTCCTGGTCTCACAGAGACTGGGGCATTGGTGGCTGCTTGTGCCAGGCTGAGAACCTTCTGCCTGTGGGTTTCAGCTGGGCAACACTGAGGGTCTGTTGTACAGCCTGGCAAAGCCGATGGCAGGGCTTGCTGACTCCACAGGGACTTCCTCAGCGTGGGCCAGCGCTGGGCTGTTCTGACTCGGTGGTGAGCTGGCCTAAGGGACTAGCATGTCAGAAAAACAGCTTTTTTTCTGTTAGCTGTGGGACTATGCCTGCATTAGCCCAAGCGAAACAGTGAGAGTACATGGTGGGAGAAAAGAGAAGAGGAGAAGGCTCTGGGGAGACCTTACAGCAACCTTCCAGTACCTGAAGGGGGCCTACAGGAATGATGGGGAGGGACTCTTCATCAGGGAATGTAGCAATAGGACAAGGGGTAACGGTTTTAAACTGAAAGAGGGGAGGATTTACATTAGGTATTAGGAAGAAATTCTTTCCTGTGAGGGTGGTGGGACCCTGGAACAGGTTGCCCAGAGAAGCTGTGGACGCCCCATCCCTGAAGGTATTGAAGGCCAGTTTGGATGGGGCTTAGGGCAACTTGGTCTAGAGGGAGGTGTCCCTGCCCATGGCAGGGGGGTTGGAACTGGATGATCTTCAAGGTCCCTTCCAACCTAAACCATTCTATGATTATATGGGAAGGGTGGCAGCAGGTAAACCTGCACCCTTGAGTGCATCCTGGGGGTGCTGTTGGTGCAAAGGAGCTTGTGCCGGGCTGAGGTGCGGCTGGCCAGTGGGGCTTACAGGTCCCTGCTTCTTACTGGGGGGCTGTGTGCCTGCTCTGGTGGGGGGCGTGGGTGGCTTTGGGGAACAGAGGGATTAGGCAACCCCAAAGGCTCTGGAAAGGGAGCTGTGGATCGCAAGGAAAAGAGAAAAAGCAGTGCTTATAGTCAGGTCTCTGGACTGCGTACAGGACCCATGTAAGTGCTGCCATATGCTGGAGTGTTGCATCCTCACAGCTCCTGTCGGCTTCAGAGCTGGGGAAGGAGAAAGGCTATCCAATCTTTTGCAACTCTGAAATAGCAATGTTGTTTCAAGCATCTGCAGCCCCCGTCCGCGCTGATGCTACATGGTACGTAGACTAGAGCAGAGCAGGCCTGGGTGAGCAGTGGCCTGAGGTCTGAGGAAGCATGAAACACAGCAAAAGGGGACAAGATCAGCCGCAGACATCTGTTGTCTGAGCAAGGGGTCTGCAGGAGGCAGAAGCTCGGCATGTGAAATTGCAGAGCGAGAGGATGGGTGAGTTGGGCTGCCTGAGATCTGAACTTCTTTCCAAGAATAAGAATACCAGATGTGTCATATAGGGGTCATTTGCTCATGCAGGACAAAAAAGATCTACACCTTTTTTTTTTCTAAATAAATCTGTGGGAGTTTTTCCACTTGACTTTGCACATCAAATATTTGGTTTTTTAAAATAAGGAGACAAAGGGAGCAAGAGAGGTTTAAACCACTTCTTTCCTGCTTATGCAATGGGCTTGTGTGTATGGATAACCTCAGAGGTAGCTGCTCTTCACCAGGAGGAAAACCCCAGGTTGCACACTGGGCACGTGCAGCCTGTGTCACTGCGCCAGGGGAGGCCGGGCATTTCCCTCAGTCATCACGGTCCCATTCTTATCTTAACTGGGATGGCTGTAGTCAATGAGGCCAGTTTAAAGCCGCACCAAAGGCACAGCAAAGGCAGGCTGGACAAGTCATGCTAGGTGCGTTGGCAGACATAAAAGCAGATACTATCAGATAAGTGCGGTGCAGACATAAAACTTAAGAATGCAATTCCTAAAGTTGCCTTTCAGATGACCCTATGCGACTGCCAGAAGAACCCCAAAAATCTATTGCACCATATTTAAGGAAACCACAGTTTCTTCATATAAACAGCATGGGTTACTTGTAAATCCAGAGAAACTAGCCACCTCCCAAAAGCAACCCAAAGAAGACTTTGGGGAGAAGCAATCATCTCATGAATGAATGTGCCAAGATGCTGCAAAAGGGATCAGGGACCAGTGAGGAAGTTTGGCAGAGCACAAAACCTGCACAAGTACATATCTGACGGCCATTGCTGTAACAGACAAGAAGGAATCATTCAGCTTTTTTAAAAAGGATTAAAAAAGATGTAATATTAATATAGGTAAACACTGTGCCGGGATCTAAAAGAAAGAGTCCCACTACATAGCTGCGAAAAAGTCTTGAAAGCTTTCAAGCTAAAGTCTTGAAAACAGGGAAAAGGAAGGCTGGCTTTCATTCTCAAAAACACCACCTGAACTTCAGGAACATCCTGGAAAAGAAAATGGCATGTAGAGCTCGTCTTCATGTTCTGCACCATCCAGGAGAACACAGAATGAAAAATGAACAGGATAATTCTAGTAGGCCCTGGCGATGACCATGATTTCTCAGCTAGGTTTCATCCACTGGAACTCCTCCATGACCATTGCAAATTTTGCAGAAGATCCCAGAGAGGCTTGTATCCAAGAAGAACAGTTCCAGCATAGTTTTCAGGAAGGTCTGACCAAACTGAAGTACTTGTGATCATGTGCTCAGTAGGGGTGTTAAGAACAGACATCAGGAGATCTTCTCAAAACAAGGAATAGGAAGATGGAAGTTTGCCTCTTTGATCCCAGAAGCCAGTGTGATCTGAAAATCCAATGTCCTGACATCTCTGTCAAGGCTTTTCTTAGAGGTATTGTTGTGACAGCTGAATTGACGCTTTGAGGTGACTGTTCTCCAGGGGCCTGAGGGTCGCAGACCCAGTCCCAGTCCTGGTGCTGCCGTCAGACCCGCTGCCACGCTCCCGGGGCTGCAAAGGGTCAGGGAACAGATGTTGTTTCATGCTGGAGGTAGGTTACTCCTCGTGATGTCGCAACTGCCGATGTAGATAGTCATTTCTCCATACCAATCAAGCTGCACATATTTGTCTTGGCTCTATTTTTTTTTCAGTTGGTCAATCTACAAGCCCGAAGCTGGAACCCTCCCTTGGCATTGTGCTGGGGGACAATGTTATCAAAAGCAGTGTATGTTGTGGCCAAGGAGCTCTTGACATTTTGCTGCAACTATTTGAGAGAAGGGTTGACATTTTATAGCATGTATAAATCCGTTCCGCACGGGTGCAACGGCATTAATTCAACGCCAGTATATGCAATGGTTTATTCTTTTTCTTTTCTTTTTCCCTCCCAGAACACCCTGTGAAGCCCTAGAGCAGCCACTAATGGAAGGCCCTTTGCAAACCTCCACTCACGTGTGCCATGAAAACGGTCAATGGATGTCACGATTACCAGAGACGCTCTGGGATATTCCCCTCTATAACTTAGCCCTTCCAGGTAAAGATTAACTTTTGTTTTCCCGCTGTTTTGTTAGTGTGTCATTTAAGCATTGGAACATCCTGTTTGTCCCATTTCAGGATGGCTACGTTTATTATTTGGGTCAGTGTGTGGGAGAAGGTCTTGGGGGAGGGTTTGTGTGATGTGTGTGTACATATGAATACTTTGAGTCTGTAATGTTTGGGTTTTCTTAAAGGGGAGGGGGAAAAAAAGGATTATTAATTTTTTTTTTAAGGGAAGAAAAGAAAGAGGGACTTCTTTGCAGGCCCTGTGCATCATCTTGTCAGATCACTGTTAATAATCTGAGCATTTGCATATCTGGGCAGTGGTGAGATTTTCCGAATTTGTTCTTGCTGCTTCCTGCATAATAAAAACGTTTCCAAAGGGAGAGAAATAACGTTTTGCCTTACTATTTTTTTCTTTGTACTGTTTAAAAGAGGTCATGAAGGTATGAAAAGAGGAGGATGAAGACTTTTAGTTAACATATGTTTTTATTAAGGTAGAGCATGACTTTTCTGCATTACCCTGCTTACGAAAACTGGATTTTTCCTATTATGGGTAAATACACCTGTGCTATAGCTGGTGTCCTCATTGGTACTACATTCAGACCTGTGTATCATTTGTCTTTCTTTGGTCATATTATTGCTTAACTCTCCGCTGCCTTGAATAGATGATTTTTAAATTTTTTTTACTTTTTCACCTTTCTGTCCAAAGAAGTTATGGGAGAACATGTTTTCACTGGCACGTGGGGAGGCACTGGAGGACTGTCAGCTCTTGGGTGATTCCCATTGCCTCCACACTGAAAATGGTACTAAAGAGAAATCTAGCCCATGTTTTCTCTCACACCTGTAGATGCAACAGGCAGTTTGTGTAGAAAGCGGCACAGCATGTAGATATACGTTTTGTGTAGGCTACAGGGTCACAGGTTAACTTTAGCAAAGACATGTATTTAGAGATAGTGGAAAAAATCAAGTCTTGTCTTCAGTGGGTGGAGCCCTGGTAGGACCCAAGAACCGTGCTGGATTTTATTTTTTTTTTGCTGCTCTTCATGAGATAATGGAGTGTGGCGTTTTTTTCAATTAAAATTGAAACCCAGAAACTTATTTCATGGTGACTTCTTGGATATGTAATTTAAATTGACGTAAACTTCAAAACAAGTGCACCTCTGTTTTGGATAAAGCCTATCTAAGAGGACCCCAGGACAGCTGTTATAAAAAAAATAATCTAGATTTCTTATCAAGCCTGTAAGAGAAGAAAATAACTATCTATCTTATGACAGAAGAACGATGGGAATATTATCCTCTTTTTTAATTATTTTTTCCTTTTTTCCCCCTTTTTTGTTCCTCTTGCAAAAGTCCTTCAAAAAGTCAGTAGCATGCTCAGCATTGTTTTTCTTTGTTTTTTTGTGGAAAAGGAACTACGTTGTTTCTAAAAAGCTTTCACAGTGGTGTTTCTTGGACATTTTAGAAAGCTGAGAACTTGCTGATATATGCCTTTGACTTCCTGGCTTTTCCAATAGTGGTGGTCCTGTTATTCTTGTGAATGTTTGTTGTTCTTGTACTATGCCTTCATGGAGAACAGGCAGGAAGAAAAGAATAGTTGAAGACAAGCCCATTTCAGCAAACATTGGAGGACTTTTCCAGAGCATTGCAGGCTATTAACTTGGCAGATTTTGGTGGCTGTCCAGCTGACCCACAAAACTGGTCTAGCCCAGGTCAGAACAAAAGCAGATCAAGACCAACTAGGTCAAGACAGCTCTGGCAGGTTTTCAGAGGGAGCAATGACTCGGGGAAGCCCAGTTTGGAAGTGGAAGCTTATCTCAGATAGAGAAGACAACAAAGGCATGCAGGAAACGTGAGAGAGTGCATTCTGAAGGCATTACGAGGAGACAGAGGCAGGTGTCAGTAATTAGTGTTGTGTTTGCACCAGGTTGATCACAGTGCTGCTGGGAGATGTTGCTTCAAGTGCTGAAGCTACATGGTTTTGTGATAGCTCACTATCTTAGCATTATTTGTTGTGTCATGGATATACCCATCTTCCTTTCATTACTGTAACTCACTGACATCACAAGAAGACTCCTAAATGAAAGGTTACTATCCGTGTGCTGATTGGCATCAGTAGATGCAATGCCCATCGGTGAAATCCTGTTCACTTCTCTCAGGCTTGGATTTGGTCCATGGGTATTTAGTGATTTGACTCTTACATCTTGTACGACAAACTTCTTTGACTGCATGCTCTCATTATCGATCTTCCAGTGAGCTTGGTTTGGGTGCTTAAAGCAGGAAAGTAGACAGAAACCAGACTTTAGAAGGGGATAAAATTGAGTGTGACATTAATTACTGACAGTTTCAAAGAATTTTCTTTATTTCAAATACAGTCTTGTCCTTTTCCTTGGCTACTTGGCCATTGGCACCAGTAAGACTGACTATTCAAGAAGGTGGTTCCTAGCACCAGGTAGCAATTTGTTTGACAGAAGGCTTAAAAAACAAAATGGTATGCAAATTCCTTGCAGGTACTCTGTAAAGATCCCAGCAAGTCAATTCACTGAGTTGTTAGCTTTTCCTATTGGTGCTTTATAAATTGTAGAATCATAGCATGTGTTGGGTTGGAAGGGACCTTTAAAGGTCATCTAGTCCAACCCCCCTGCAGTAAGCAGGGACATCTTCAACTAGATCAGGTTGCTCGGAGCCTCATCGAGCCTGGCCTTGAATGTCTCCAGGGATGAGGCCTCCTCCACTTCTCTGGGCAATCTGTTCCAGTGCCTCACCACCCTCATTGTAAAGAACTTCATCCGAATGTCTAATCTAAACCTACCCTGCTCTAGTTTAAAACCATTGCCCCTTGTCCTATCGCTACACGCCCATGCAAACAGCCCCTCCCCAGCTTTCTTATAGGCCCCCTTCAGGTACTGGAAGGCCGCTATGGGGTTTCCCTGGAGCCTTCTCTTCTCCAGGCTCAACAACCCCAACTGTCTCAGCCTGTCTTCATAGGAGAGGTGCTGCTTCAGCCCTCGGATCATCTTCATGGCCCTCCTCTGGACCTGCTCCAACAGGTCCCTGTCCTTCTTGTGCTGAGGGCTCCAGAGCTGGACACAGTACTCCAGGTGGGGTCTCACCAGAGCAGAGTAGAGGGGGAGAATCACCTCTCTGGATCTGCTGGCCACGCTTCTTTTGATGCAGTTGGCCTTCTGGGCTGCAAGTGCACATTGTTGGCTCATGTCCAGCTTTTCATCCACGAGTACCCCCAAGTCCTTTTCCACAGGGCTGCTCTCTATCACGTCATTCCCCAGCCTGTATTGATAATGAGGGTTGTCCCGACCCAAGTGCAGGACCCTGCATTTGGCCTTGTTGAACTTCATAAGGTTTGCTTGGGCCCACCTCTCTAGCTCATCCCTCTGGATGACATCCTGTCCCTCTGGCACATTGACCGCACCACTCAGCTTACTGTCGTTGGCACTTGATCGAGTGCACTTGATCCCACTGTCTATGTCATTGATGAAGATGTTGAACAGTACCGGTCCCAATACGGATTCCTGAGGGACACCATTTGTCACCCCTCTCCATCTGGACATTGAGCCATTGACCACCACCCTCTGGATGTGACCATCCAGCTAGTTTGTTATCCACCGAACAGTCCACCCATCAAATCCATATCTCTCCAACTTAGAGAGAAGGGTGTTGTGGGGGACCGTGGCAAAGGCCTTACAGAAGTCCAGATAGATGATATCCATAGCTCTCCCCTTGTCCACTGATGCAGTCACTCCATTGTAGAAAGTCACTAGGTTGGTCAGGCAGGACTTGCCCCTGGTGAAGCCATGCTGGCTGTCTTGAATCTCCTCCATGTCTTCCATGTGCCTTAGCATAGCTTCTAGGATGATCTGTTCCATGATCTTCCCAGGCACAGAGGTGAGGCTGACAGGGCGGTAGTTAGCAGGGTCCTCCTTTATACCCTTTTTAAAAAATTAGAATAAATTTTTATAAAATTTATTTAAAATTTTATTTTAATTATTTTTATAAAATTAGAATAAATAACAGAACAGAAAAAGCTAGAAAAATCGCTGGTTCCCTGTTCTGAAGAAATTGTGAGTTGCAACAAGAGTTTCATCTAAACGTGGTGCAAGAGATGTGTCAGGTTTATTAAGGCTTCATAGAAGTAAAATGTTTGGGCAGGCTGTACTTGGCCATGATGTTTAGCCTGCCCCTATGTAATTCCCTGTGCTGGAAAGAGTAAAGTAATTTTTAAAGTCTGTAAAAGGTGGATCTTGTCCATCTATCACATGTAAACTTAGACTTGGATTTGTCTCTGAAACCAGGACTCTGTAAACAGGACAAATTCTAGATAAGTTCGGCCTTCAGCTATTTATTCCCTGAAAAAAAGTGGATTTTCCCATCAAGACAATTATTTCAGTAAAAGATGCTAGTTTATTATGGTTTGAGGCAAACAACAGTGACGTGTAGTTTAGATGGGGACTGCTTTATTGAAAAGTCTCAATGCCTTCCGTTCACAAGGGTTTCACACTAAGCTTATTAATGTCAGGTGAGCAACCTCTGTATAAGAGCCCACCTTTTTGCCATAACTCCATAGGCTGTCAGGCAATATAGGCGTGTGATATGGAAATGGGTTGGCGTGTCAGGTGTGCACATGCAATATAACCATGTATTGTGGTGGTTGAGTAGTTAAGAAATTACATTTTTCTGTACATTTATGTTTGTATTCTACAGGGAGTCATGACACTATGACCTACTGCTTGGATAAAAACTCTACTGTTAGTGGCAATGAATCCAAGATGGTGAAGTTCTTAAACAAATGTATGCCCTGCATTGTGCACCCCATTATCATGAAGTGGTCTACAACACAGGTAACTGTTGCCTGGCGTTCCCGTCACGCCTGGGCAAAGTTGAAGCTTGTGCTGCAGTGCGGAGAGTGGTCACAGTCTCCCGTAGGCAATGAAAGAATAGCCTGCTGCCCAGAAATCTGTGCTCTTGTGAGATACTGTGCTTGGGTGACGTGGTTTAACCCCAACTGGCAACTAAGTGCTACACAGCCACTTGCTCCCTCCCCCACAGTGGGATGGGGGAGAGAATCAGAAGGTTAAAAGTGAGAAAGCTTGTGGGTTGAGATAAAGACAGTTTAATAGGTAAAGCAAAAACCACGCACACAAGCAAAGCAAAATAAGGGATTCATTCACTGCTTCCCACTGGCAGGCAGGCGTTCAGCCGTCTCCAGGAAGGCAGGGCTCCATCACACGTAACAGTTACTTAGGAAGATGAACGCCATCACTCCGAGTGTCCCCTCCTTCCTTCTTCCTCCAACTTTATATTGCTGAGCATGACGTCACATGGTATGGAATATCCCTTTGGTCAGTTGGGGTCAGCTGTCCCGGCTGTGTCTCCTCCCAACTTCTTGCGCACCCCCAGCCTGCTCGCTGGTGGGGCGGTGTGAGGAGCAGAAAAGGCCTTGACTCTGTGTAAGCACTGCTCATCAGTAACTAAAACATCCCTGTGTTATTAACACAGCAGAGACAAAAATCTTGTTGCAGGGAATTTTTTCCATAAAGATTAAGAGAATGAAGGTGTGGTCCCTCACAAAAGGTTTAATTTTTTAAAATATCTAATTATTAAGGTAGCAGGTATCTCTTTGTTCCTTGCAAATGTATATTAAAGACAAAATTGGGGATCATGATTTAAGCTAGAGCTTTTGAAGATTTTTCTAAAGAACAGACTTTCCTGGCATCAAAGAGGTACCAAAGCTCTTTTCACTTTTGTTCTTATTGAAGTAGTTCATTATTAGGGAATTAAAACTGAATAATTGATAAATAGCAATAATTATGCCTAGGCTTCTTCTGTTGTATTTGAGCAGCCCTGGCAAACTGTAGGCTTAGACATTACCAGGTATCGGATATGTAACGGGAGCGGGGAGCTGATGTGGAATGGCACTCGCTGAGCACAGGGCCTTGCGTTGAGCTGCTTGTTGCTTCGGGACTTAACTCAGTATTAGATACCTCCTAACTTAGATACTTAGATACTTAGTTAGATACTCCAGCAACCAGTGGGTTGCTGGCCAGTGAAGTGGCCCTGTTGGTGCACTCACAAACTCCTTGCGTCATTATAGTAATTTTCAGGTCCAGACCCAGCGTGCTGAGTGGGAAGTGGCCTGGCACTGATGGGAAAGAGCCACGGCTGCCATCCTGCCCCTCCTTAGCTCTGCGGGGCTCGAGTTATCTTGGTGAGGAGGTGACTCCAGCCGTTGGTATCCGGAACAGAGATCAAGGAGCCCTACCAGTGGTAGGACTCGCAGTTTTCCTGGATGGTCCAGTGCCTAGCAGGTGGTGCCTGGCTGTTACAGGTGTCAGTCTAGAGGCCCAAATCTTTCCTGTGCAGTGGCTGGCGTCAGGTGTGCAGCTTCCACTCATGACCTGGATGCCTGGTGTGAGATTGCAGCAGCAAGCAGCGTCGCCCCCAAGGCTTCCTCTTAAATTTTGCCCTTGTGGGCAATGTTCATGCTGTCCGATTCAGTATGCAAATCCAGGTGACTAATTAGGGAGTCTAATTTGTCTAGTTTTCCCGTGCAGTTAAGGGAAAGAAATTAATGCATCCAAAGGGCAGTTCAGAGCAACTATTTCATCCGATGCTCTTTCTGGCCACTGAGGTTATATATGACTTACAGCCATATACATTCCCATCTCCAGCACACTCCAAGCGAAGGTGGGACTTGGTCACAGACCACTCCTTCAACTGCTCCAGCCTGGTGGAGCCCAAGCAGGCACAGAGAGAGCTGCTGGCCCGAGCCATCGCACCACCCGCACCCCGCGGCTGAGCTGCTCCCCAGCCCTGCAGCTCAGGCACCGCCTGGGGAGATTAAATTCCCGTCCTAAGGACAAAAATTTAGATGGTTGAAGCCAGGCAGGGTGAGCATCCTGCCATGCATCAAAGCTCTGTCTCAGCAGTGAAGGTACAATGCAGTTATTGAGGCGCAATGCCTTACATTCATTTAACTTTTGTTGAATCCTTTCTGACTTAAATCAGTACGGTGTGTTCTTTCTGCAAACTAAAAGTGTTGTCCATACAAGCAGGTTGAAGTGACACAAATTAACATTTAAATGTATTTAATTAAATTGATTCTATTTCCTTATGCAAAGAGAGCTTTGATACAGATAAGAGACATCATTTGGGACTTCTTGCCCCAGAAACTCAGCTTTCTCACCTGTTCCATTCAGCCCTCAAATCCAGTAGGAGAGGTCCAAGGAAAGTGGAAATAGAGGAGGACCTCTGTTTTGTAGGACTTCTACAGGTTAATTCAAACTTTTAAAGAGACTTTATCCTGAAAAAGAACAATAGCCAGTACTTTTTTCTATTTTTGTTTTTCCTTCTGGTGGGGATGAGTGAGCTCCGCAGAGACAACCATGATAAAGTCTTTGATCTAATAAAATAAATACAGCATTTCTAAGGTGCTGATTCTGCATTTTTTGTTCATATGAATAGTCTTGTGAAGAGCAATCGTGTATTTACGCACAGGTTAATGGATCCCTAACTTTCAGAGCGCAACAAGGACAGAGGTCTGAAACTAATCTCATCCGTACCTGCAGTATATGCCGCAGGGAGATCGGGATCCCTCTTGTCAGAGAGTAAAATACTTCACAGCTGTGACTTGCTGCCATATAGTGCCATTTTAAAGATGAAAGACCTGTGAAAAATGTCATAGGGCTAACTTTGTACACCCTTTTCAGCTTTCTAAACTGAAGAAACAAATCTCTCCCAAGCTCTCAGGACCTTTGTCTTCTGTTTCACCTTCCAGGTACTGACTGTGATGGAGCAACTTGAGGCCGGAGTTAGATATCTGGATTTCAGGATTGCCCACAAAGCTAACGATCCATCTATGAATTTGTACTTTGTGCACATGGTTTACACAACTGTTACTGTAGAGGTATTGTTCTTACCTTTGGGATAGCTATAAAAACAGTGCTGTTTCTTTTATTTAAGGGACATCATAGGCTGAAAGTGCTGGCCCAAGGTTTTCTGAGTAGGTTATTTGTTTTCCTAATGTGAGGACTTCCAACTAGAGAAAATCAGCCTGGCTGAAGTTAGTTTCAGCAGCTGCAAGCGAGACTGGAGCATCAATCAATTCCTCATCCTCAAACAGGAGCTGCCATGCCTTGCTCTCCACTGCCTACCCCCTACCAAGTACTTGATGTTTCTGGGGTTTATCTTGTGTTGTCCCAGGGCAATCCCATTTCCTCAGAAAGGCGAGAAGTTGTTAAAGAGAAGAAGGTACTGAAAGCCTAATGACAGGAACATTTTTTTTTTTTGAGGAAAAAATATTTCACTGAAAGAGAGAGTCAAGTCTGGATCTCAGGATCAAATTACTGTCAGCTACTGTGGAGACACTGCTGTGAGCTGCACTTCGCATGTGGTCTGTGGAGTGACATCTTCTTTCCATTTGCTGGGACCAGGCACAGCCAGCTAGTGCAGCTTTTCATTTGTAGACCAACTGGCTAAACTTCAGTTTCGTGCTCATGAGTCTGAACCCTTCATGCCTTGAGATTTCACGGTGACTGGCATGCTCATGTAAATCATTAGATGTAGTGCCTGAGTACCCTGCTAATTACATGTGATCTTCAGGAAGTTGCCATTGCCCATAACAAATGGGGAAAACGGGTCCTGTCATGTTCAAGCACGCACGTTTTTACTGGTTTTTGAGTTTGCCACTAACACCTTGTTTGTCCTTAAAGAAGCTTGGGAAGATGGGTTTACTGCTAACCCACCTCCAAGCAGTAGGAGATTCATGGATATTATCAGAATACAAGGCTGTTAAGTGTAGTTTACTGGATCCACATCCAGAGCAAACCAGCACAGACCTGCAGAAAGTAGGTTTTCCTGGGGGGCATCTCTCTGGAACACCTTGTGGGCTGTCTGATGGCCATCCTCACGAAACCTACACTGATTTCCATTATTGCGATTGTGAGTCTACCCTACCACCAATGCTCTGTTGGTTTTATGTCCTTTCCCCTGCAAAGCATAGATGACTTTCTAAGTTGCTGTGACTCTCTCTTGTAGGATATTCTGTGGGAAGTGTTAAGATGGTTGGAAACTCATCCGCAGGAAGTTGTTATCTTAGCCTGCAGGAATTTTGATGGATTAACCAAGAAACTTCATTGTCATCTTATTGCCTGTATAAAAGAGATTTTCCAGTGTAAACTGTGTCCCAGAAATGTAAGTATGAGATCCTTTTTTCCTCCTTTAAGAATGATATATTGCAGTGAGATCTTTGATTCCAAATTTTTAGGTATATTCTACTTTCTACTTTCACTGTATTTTTAGCCTAGGAAAAATAACAGTTGCAGCATCAGCGATAGACCTCTACATAATGAAAGTGAGGAGATAAAGCAACCACAATGTGGAGGAGGGAGTTAAATTTGTCTGTCATGTCTGTTGAGTTGTGGGACAATAGTAGGAACACAACTGCCATCCACTCACCTGAGTTTTGTTGTTCTTTCATTTTAAAAAAAGGAAAAAAGGAAAAAAAAAGGGGGTGTGTTATAAATATAGTCCATACTATATTTATAGAATTTAAAGATTCCATTTTCTGCCCTTTCACAGCAGTAATTATAAATGAATTTTTATGCTATTTATAATAGTTTAGGTTGGAAGTGACCTCTGGAAGTCATCTGGTCCAACCCCACCAATCAAAGCAGGACCAACTTCAAAGTTATGTTGGGCTGTGTCCCGTCCATCCTTGAATATCTCCAGGGCTGGAGATTCCACCACCTTTGTAACAGCTTGATCCAGCATTTGACCACTCTCACAGCTTGGTGTCCATGAGGACCTCCAGGTCCTTTTCTGCAAAGCAGCTTTCTATCCACCTGCCCCCAGTCTGTCCTGGTGCATAGGGATAGTCCATCCAGGGGCAGGACTTTGCCTTTGTTGAGCTTCATGAGGTTTCTGTCAGCCCATATCTCCAGCCTCTTGAGGTCCTTCTTAATAGCATCTCTGCCCTCAGTGCATTTCTGGTGGCATTGACTTTCTTCCTTGGATGTGAGCTGGAGCTGACCTTCCAACCAGCCTTGCTCTCACCCATGCTTTCAGTCACCCAGACCTCCAGAAAAGCCTTAATTTAAATAATCAGAAATTATTTGATTGCTAAATTTTAGAAGTTGAGATTTTTAGCCTCCTCTTCTTTTTTTTTTTTTGTTTTACAAGGTGCGGGAGCTTTTAGCAGTTAAACAATTAACATTTCAAAGATGCACAGGAACAGAAGGTTTTCTCTGGAGATGTGAGGGGTACAGGATAATGATGACCCTGTTTGCGATTTGAATTCAGCCTTTGAAGCTGGTGTATTGGATGAGTATTACCATTTCAAAGCATTTTGTACAGCAGAGTTAAAATAGAACAATTCTCAGCAAAACTAGGGGATTCTGAATATTCAGGCCTCAGCTGAATAACTGAAGACCTGAGTGACACCGTTTTATTTTTTTTCCCCAAATAACTTGAGTGTGTAAGTTGTGGATGAGCAGAGCAATACTGGAGAAGAGGGTCAAATTTGCTTTCAGACACATGGCCAGCTCTTAAGAAGAAAAGAAGTTATTAATTGCAAAAGAGGGAAGCTGCTGCTGGTAGTTTGTTAAACGAAGGTGATGAACGAATGGTTTGAAATCACCTGGCTGAAGAAAGAAGAATGTTTCTGAGTTGTGTCCAGGGGTAGGGAGGAAGGGCACTGGAGGAAAGAGAAGACAAGTACTTCCTTCAAGCAGGAAGACTTTATTTCTGTGGGGTCCGTGACCAGCACAATGGACCTCACCATTTTTGCAAGTGATACCACTGCAGATTAGGTAGCTGTGGGGCTTTTCAGGCTCACAGATTCAGATTTAACATCAAATAGCCAAGTGCTTGCTCACTTATTCTAAAATAATCTGGTATCTACTGTCTTTCAAGAACTGCAACTCTGTCATCGCACAAAAGTATGCGTCAAAGTATTTATTAAGCAACCGCTAGGTAGCGAGGTCTGTACGTAGTACTGGCACAGGCCGCAGCGTGACAACATTACATTGCGTTTCAAATTTTAATTTGCCTTAACTATTCGAGGTGTCTTCCTTTGATCTGGATTACTAGGGTTTAAATATCCCTCGTTAGACATCTACAGTTTCATTTCTGCTTTGTTTGCAAAATAAGCACCTGTGCTCACATACACATTTCTGGTAGCTGTTTTTTTCTTTTCTTTGGCTCTTATCCCACACTTTTTTTTTAAGAGTTTCCAGCTTTAGAAAGGCAGCTGGACTAAAGCAAAGGCTTCTGTCAGCCACAGATTTTTGTAGTTTGGGTAGCTCGTGTCTTAATTTTGCAGTATTTTCTGACGTAATTGGGGCTCGCACTCTTTCTTGGATGAAGTAAGAAGGATTCCCATGTTTATTCAACCCTTGGCTCTCTTCAAAAATTTACATAAAGCATTTTCAACTGCCTTTGGCTTTTATTTTAATTAATAAGTTAATTGGAACATCAAAAAGCCACCATTTCCTTTTCACAACCAACAGACACAGCTTTTAACCACAACATTCTTAAAAAACCAATACCTATTAAATACATTGGTTTTGCAAGTAAAACTAGTTAGAGGGCCTCAATTCTGTCTGCCAGTAACATTTGAGAATTGGAAAATGTCATTTCATATTGAAACACTTAAATTTAATGGACCTGTTTCAGCTGGTCGGTCTGTCTGAGAAAGTGTCTGACTCAAGTCTTCCCTTCTCTCAATTCAAAATATCTGGAGCATCCCAATTTCAGAAACTTTCCACTTAGAGAAATCAGAATTAACACATCTCTTGAAGACTCACATTTAGCCTTACCAAGTCTTAAGCAATTCAGTTTTCTTTGATGGCTACAGTGACAAATTTGGGTCATTTGCCAAAATTATTCCCGCTTCTCTCTGTCTGTATTCCTACAGCTGGGTGTAGGGCTTTGCCTGTGCCCCCCCCCCCGCCCCCGCCCCCACCTCCTTTCACTGAACAGGCCGTGTCTTCCTCTCCCAGCAAATTCTCAGCAGCGGTATGTGCATGGGGTTGGTTTCTTCTTACACAGGTGTAAGACCTTGAGTTATGGACTTTACCATAGTTGAATCGTTTGAGGAAAAGGAGGAATCTGCTGAAGTTCCCAGGCTCCTATTGCTCCTGCAGCTTGTAACCCAGCCAACCACCTACTGGGCTGTGCACTTAAAAGCTTTATTTGAACTGAATCTGTGCCTCTCTACCAGTATTTGAACTTCGGGAACACTGCTGTGTTGCTACCTTCAACCTGGGCATGCTGTCTTGTAGGTGGTGCCGACACTGCGGACCATGTGGCAGCATGGCCATCAGGTGATAGTCTCCTACGAGGAGGACGTGGAAGTGGAGGAGCACTGTGAGCTGTGGCCTGCCATCCCATACTGGTGGGGAAACAAGACTGCCACTCGCGCACTTATCCAGTATTTGGAGCGCATGAAGCGGATGGGCCGTCCAGGTAGGCACAGGGTGTCACCGGGGGGAAACAGGGGCAGGTACAGCAATGCCAAACAGATAGGAATTTGGGTGTCCGTAGCATGATGGGATATAACCACTTCATGCATGCTGTGTGCACAAGAGGTGCTCGTGTTGCTGGGTGCTCTGCCCACCCATGGGCACGTGCAACGGTTTGGTGCTGCAAGTACACGTGTCAGTGTCTGTACGTGCATAAACTATATAAATGGCAGCAGACGCTTCACTTGCGTGACCCCATGGAGAAGTCCTCAGCACAGAAGGGTTAGCTGGTGTCCTTCTCACAGGCAGGAGCCTGCTTCCACAGTCCAGTGCTTGCTGCTCCGGGGAGACCTTATTGCGGCCTTTCAGTACTTAAAAGGGGCTTCTAAGAAAGACAGGAACGGACTTTTTAGTAGGGCCTGTTGCAATTGTACAAGGGGTAATGGATTTAAACTAAGAGAGGGTAGGTTTAGACTAGATATAAAGAAGAAATTTTTTACAGTGAGGGTGGCAAAGCACTGGAAGAGGTTGCCCAGAGAGGTGGTAGATGCCCCATCCCTGGAAACATTGAAGGTCAGGTTGGACGGGGCTCTGAGCAACCTGATCTAGTTGAAGATGTCCCTGCTCATTGCAGGGGGTTTGGACTAGGTGACCTTTAAAGGTCCCTTCCAACCCAAACTTAGATAAATTTAGCTAAACCGTAACGGTTCAATGAGCAAGCTTGGTTCGGTAACTATTTACTACATCGTGCAGTTGCAAGAAGGGGAGACAGTCCACTGAAACAGTCCTAGGGATACGAAACAATACAGAAAGATTGTGAAGTTACTGTTTTAATGATTCCCAGAACAATGAGATCTGGAGTTAATGCAATGCCGAGCAGTTTCTGTTCTCAAAGGAATATTTAATGTATCACTTTCTGATTTTTGTTTCAGAAAAATTCTTCGTAGCCGGGATTAACCTTACTGAAAATTTAAGGTATATTCTCGTACACCCATTTGGATCATTGAAGAAAATGACACTCCAGAGTCTTCCATGCTTGAAAATCTGGATAAAGCAGCAGTATCCAGGACCAAAGAAACAATGTATTAACATCATTGCCGGAGACTTCATAGGAAATGGTGACTTTGTCAAAGATGTGATAGAACTTAACACAAAAATAAATCCTCCATTACACTGTCAAAGTAAAGGGGCTGGAACAAATAGCATTTCCTTCTCAGCTTCTTAATCTGTGAAAAGCCAAAAAGCCTTTGTCTTGCATTTAATGTGTCCTGGTTTAAACATCCTGGATCCCATGAAGGTCCAGTTAACTTTAACCAGGGATGTTTTAAAGACTCAGTAAGAAAAGTGCTCTCAACATCATCAAGGTTTCAAGGCCTTTTCACAGAAAAGAGAGCATGCAGACCTGGCTGAAGTCTCTAGAGAAATATGGTATAGGTACAATTTACTTGGAGGTGCTTAGATTCTGTAGCAGCAGTTGGCAATACTGAAAGTCCCAAGAATTTAATCCTATTTTATTTTACTTATGAGCAAGGAGAAATACGTCGGTAGCTGCAAGAATTATTTTGTGATAAGATTTTATCTTACTTATAATTGTAAATATATTCTGCACAGCTTGCAATCCCCGTTCTCAATATTTTATGTCAGTGTGAAACTGACTTGTCTGTTTTCATAGTTTGTGTTAAATGTAGGAAAGGAACAGTTTAAAAATATTTTGATATATTGAAGAAACAGTAGTGACAATCCTATTTGACACAATTTTTATACATATACACTAATACATCATTAACATTAGAGATCTAGAAGTGGCCGTACTGTTGTTGTGGTGCTGAAGGATCAGTTTGTGAGCCCGTTAACCAACAGGGCAGTCACCAAAATTGTTTATGATTTGTAAGAGGTATGCGTGTTTGAACTCATTTTATCACTCATGCCAGTTCTGCAGTGATGAAGATACCAAAACTAGGCCCCTAGAGTGTTTTGTCTGTGGTAACAAAATATGTTGTATTAGGTGTTGCCAAAATATGCCTTACATTGAAAATAAACACATATGAAACAAATTCCTTACCTAAACTCAGACCGCTCTAAAAATACAGATTCTTGGCTTCTGTCATACTCATTCGGGGTTTCACTACTGTTTTTTTATTTACCTGTTTTAGTAGCTCTAGAGTTATTTTTCCTCTCAATAAGTATTTTTTGCTTATGTAAAAACTAAGGGTTTTATGTTGTTTGCCATTGCGTATTAATCCTATTTTTCTATTTTTTTAAATGAACTGTGCAATAACAGATGATCATGAAGGTAAGAGAAATGGCAAGCATCGGGACTAAAACAAAACCAGGCATTGTATGAAGTTCACTACGCAGCTTCATCAATATACCTCACTTTTCAGATGCACTTTATACGCAAAAGCTGAGTTCAAACATCTGGCAAGATGTTAATGTTTGCAGGAGTTTGAAATCAACAGCTACTTGCTATCAGGTCAAACTCGGCCTAGACTTCTCAGCACGAGAGGCTAAGATGCTACCTCCTCATGCAATCTCTTGCAATTGCAGAATACATAGGAGTAAACACCCAAACATTCCATTTATATATAAAGACTTTCTAAATGCTTTTTTACAGTGCTTTTTATCCTTGTTCTTACCTCTATGTACTTCGTACTGAGCAGGCAGTTTAGTTTTGATTTTTTTTCTACAGTCACTACCTGCATGAAGTGTTACATTATACATCCTCGGAATGTTTTTCTGCCTGGCTTTTGTACTCTCAAGTGGCTTGTTACTCTGTCTAATAAAACTTGATCTCTTAGTGTAATACGGACTGAAATGGTTTTCCTTCTCCTTTATGTGATACTGATTGTTTTATTGGTTCCCAGTAGTAATTCATAACTCAGGTAATGGATCAGGTTTTGGTTTGTTTTTTTAATTTGTGAAATTATTTCACACAAAATCCCTGGTTTGCTGTAACTTAAATGTCTTCTCTTTAAGAACTGACACAGTAGTACGTATTGTGGCTAAATTACAGTAGGCAAGAAAACTGTACGGGTAAAAGATGTTCCTGGCTAACTTTATTGCTTGAATATACAAATCTATGATTTTTTGCTTCACTGCAATACAACACAGCAGTTATTTTACTTAAATATGTATCCAAGCAGAATGCATGAACCTATCTGTATTATTTATATACAGCCAACCACATTTTGTTCACTAACTTTCATTTTCCAAGGACCATCTGACACACCTTAACTATAATAAATATTATTTTATTCCAAAAAGGGGGGTAAAACCCTTTACTTATATGATATGAGAAACTTAGTACTTTTCTGAAAGTTAATTGAGATGCCATCCAGTGATTTCCACGTGTTTGAGGTCCACAGCTTACAGCCAACAACTGTTTTAATGTTAAAAATTTAGTGCTGTCCTTGCACTTGCTGACAGAACGAAGCTCCAAGCTCTTATTGTTTCCAAACAGAAGTTTTCTGAAGCAGTGTCCATTTCTAAAATCCATCAAAAACATCAACTGGGGAAGAAATACTCTTCAGCACCCAGGCTAACAGATCATTAATTTTGTTTCACATCCTCTTAATGAGATCCATTTCTTTTCCTAGAAAAGGATGCAGTTTCATGGCATAAAAATCTTACTGTTTGGAAAGAGGCTCTTGTATCTGCCAAAAGCAGAATTGCCGATTATCACCTTCACTCTGGCTGTGCCATCTTCAGGCATGACTTCTACTTCCTGAACTGTTGCTTCTTTATAGAGCCAACTGTAGAAGTAAAAGCATATTAGCAACTTAAAGGTATGACACACCGCATAAAATGTGATCTTTGTTTTAGGGCAGCATGTTCCAGTCTAGGCAATTTAACACTTTAAGATGAAGTGCTTCACTTAACTTCTCATTTGCTGTTTGGAAATAGGGTATAGTGTTTTCATAAATCTTTCAGGTTTGTGTTTTTTATCAGAAATCTGGCTCCAGGACCAGCGGCACGGTCTTTCAGGAAGTATGTTTTATTGTACTAACACACAGAATTCTGTGAAGGACCCTTTCAGAAGCAGACTCTAGGGTATCTAATGGGCATATTGTTTCTCAATAGGTCAGAAAACTTTGATAATTATCCCTCTAGCTCTTAACGTGAATTAAAATTAGTATGATATGATATGGAAATTTTAAGACATGCAAGACAGAGTTTCATATTTCTCCAAGTCCTTCTTGCAATTGAAAATTATTTACCTTAGCTGAGGTCCCTGTAAGTTGACATTAACTGTCAGAATCTTCTTCCCTGTTGCTATCAAAATTTTTTTCTCTATTTCTTCTTTCAGCTCTTCTAAACCATGTCCACGTAGAGCAGAAATGGCTAAAGCATTTTCTTCGGTGGGTTTATACCTGAAAGGTAACAATTGCTAGCACATTTGGTTTTGACGATTAGGCTGTGAAAATATTCCAAGCACACCCAATTTAACCGTGTTACTTTATAATGGCACCTTCCTACAGAGGCCACTTCTTGGATGACTCAAGTTATTTCTTTTGTAATTAAAAGATAATGAATTCTTTTTAAGACCATATTTACATATGTAAAAGAATGAGAAACACTATTAAACGCATTCAGAAGCGTGGGAGCTTTTTTCTACAGTAAGAATTAAAAAGCTTCCAGAACATAAGAAATGTTTAAGTACACTTAGCATCTCTTGCTTACCTTTCTATCAAATCCACTTTGTTATGAACTTCTACCATTGAGTCCAATAAACGGCTGGGAAGATTAAGATTCTTCAGAACTGACAGAACAGTTGCTTTCTGGAGCACGGTTTCTGGATGAGTAATATCCCTCACATGAACTATCAGATCCTAGCAAGTATCAATATGCAAGATAGTTAACTCAATGAAACTCACCGGTTACAAGTTGCAGAGATTTTATACTGTTTTCGCGATGCTAATTCATATAAAATACTTTCCTAGCCATTAGCTAATGCACTGGCAGGTCAACACTGTAAAATGAACTACTAGAGTATTTAAACCAATACTCGTTTTCGTACCATCATAGAAGAAAATCTGTAGCACCTTAGTCTTTAACTCCACAGCGAGTACGAGTTGCCTCCAACAACCCTGAAACAAACCCTGTCAATCAAGCTAGTTACAGAATCCGGAGTTCAAATAATAACTGATCTAATTTTTCAAAGCCAAAGCTGTGTAACAATAAGACTTAAAAAATACTGGAGAAGAAAAAGAGTGAACTCTACAAAGGTTATAGAAGAGTATGGCTGAAAAACTGTTTAAAAAATGGGGGGGGGGAAACCCCCATGTAACTTGTAATTCTGTTTTTAAATTCAAAATGCAGAAGATTCTAATTCTCCTTATTCTTAGTTCCTGAGATGATATTACTTCACTTAGAAAGCTTTATACAAAAGTTACCAGTTTCAAGTACATACACAATCATGTTTGTCCTGATAAAACCAAGCAACCAAATTAAATATTTGCATTCAAAATGTTTTGTCATCTTTGCTCAAGATACTGCTTCAAACTTCTGAAAGTGACAGAGAATTAAATTTCTTGCCTTTCGTTTAACGCTTCAGAATAAGAGACGAATAGGGCAGTTGCAGTCAGCTTTTGAAAGTCCTATTATTACATGGTGAAGAGTCTAATCCTCAGAATTCCATTATCTTTGACATTCCAATACCACTGAATTCCATTACCTTTGACAATACAGGCTTTTTGTTTAAATGTCTGTGTATATGGAGCTTTACATTGTGCTATAACACAGGAAACTACCTTTAATGAGAAAATGATTGGAAAAGTATGTTTATGTTTATTACATGCTGCCTGCATCACATCACGACCACCCACTTTTAGTGATATAGGAAACCTTAAAGTTAAAAAAAGATCATTCCAGAGGCTTTATTTAATTTTTAACTCTCAAGAAAACTAGCCTCAACTTATTCTGATGCACTGGTTAGATGTTCATATGTTTAATAAGAAAAATCTCATTTATCTGGTTTACATATCATGGAGGACACATATTACATATACTCCAAAGAAACCCTTTCTGAAATCTCTTCATATCTATATATTCTGCATAATTTCAAGTGTCAGAAAATAGGCTTATGGTAAGATATTTACCTCATTATCTTAGGAGACTACTGCAGAAAGCCAGCTACCTCACTAAGAACAGCATGCCAATTAACAGCATGCCTTTTTTGAAGGGGTGAGGATTATCTAAAAGGAAATTAATTTTAGTTCTCAATTTTTATCGTGGACTACTTACTGAGTAAACCACTTCTTCTAATGTAGCTGAAAAGGACTCAACCAGATTATGTGGAAGATCAGTCAGAAACCCAATAGTGTCAACATAAATAACTGCCATATGCGAGGGCAGATAGCCAGCATGGGCTGTGATATCAAGAGTGGCGAACAGCTGATCTCTGGGTTGAAGTCCTGCTTCACCAGTCAAGGCTTTGATCAAGGTAGTTTTTCCTAATTAAGGAAAAAAAGAACAAGATTTTAATGGCTGGTTTCAAGTAAAAAAATTAATTTGCAAGGTTTTCAGGTGAGTTGTATTGATGTAACATATCTTTTCATATCTATTCCACTAATTTAAATCTAGCCTATGATTAAGTATCTATATGATGTTAGGAAATCCAAAGACAGTCTTAACTTTTATAACTTGGAATTGGATTTAAGGCCACGTCCGGAAGCTATGCTGTGAAATCACAAGATGATCAAAGACTGAACTGACCTGCAAAGTGACATACCCACATTTCTCACCTCTAAGACTATCTGAAGGGCACTGCCATGACAGCATTAGAAAGCATACATTTATGCACACCTCAGTGCTTCTGGTGTCAAATAAAACAATTCAATATTTACTTGTTAAATCCAACAATAAACAGAAGCACTAATAATATGTAGCTTATTAGGTTTATGCTTTTATTGGGTGTTTCCTAATGAACATAATACTAGAGACATTTATTTAAACTCAATTAATATTTCACAGGATTTAGTCATTAAACTAAAGTGCTCAGTATATACCCTAGTTAAAGGATTTCAATTATGTGTACAAAATTGTAATATATATATTTTGTTGAATATTCAGTTTTAAAAGTATGGAAGCATGACATTTAAGAAAAATATACAGTGTAATCCAAATCTTTGAGTATGTAACTGATAACAAAATTAGTGTAAGGTAAGTGTGTTTTTATAAAGCTGTTGCGTAAGAAAATGAACTGGTCTTAAGACAATGTAACCTGAAAAAAGGGTATAGTCCAAAGTCTATTTATGCCTTGTGCATGAATTCGCTTGTGTAAGCTATAAAAAAAATAGAAAAAACCTTTAGCTTTATTTAGAATCTCTTATGAACACATCTCAGAACAGTATACGTCAATCAATGAAAAGCTACAGTGCTTAAACACATTTCTCAGATCAACTGCCAACTGTCCTGAATTTTCTGCCTGTGCCTCAAGCCTTCCCAGTGATCCAAACCCCACGTACTTTTCTCTACCCATTCTGATCCCAGTAAGAAAGATTCATATAAAGGGACAAAAGTAGTATAGTTTTAAGCCCTATATATAAAATCTTTTTGGCATAATAGGTGCTAGGCATTTCTCCAAAACATGTCTTCAAGTCTGGAAAAAAAAAAAAAGAAAAAAAGAACATCTACAACAAGCATCATTTGCTTCCTAACTATATCCTAATTGACATATATTTATTACACAATTTAAAAACTAATTAAAAGATGAAGCCTATTCACAGTGAAATGAGATTCTGGCTAGAGTTTCTAATTATTAATTAGACAATGTAAGCTCTTTTGTGTTACAATTTCATGAGGTTTTGCTTACCACAATTAGTATAGCCCATTACTGAGATAATCGGAAACTCGCGTTTTCTGCGCTGAGTTCTAAGTAAAGACCTTTTTCTTCTTAGTTTCTCCAGGGCATTCCTAATTTTAAGTTCTTTTTCTTTCAAGATACGGTTCTGTGTCTCCATGAATGTTTCACCTGAAAAATACAAATGAATAATTGGCAGAATAGTCTACAAGAGAAACAGTAAACCATGTGATGTTGTGCATTTGGAAATCAAGTGAGTTAGCACCAGGGCACATGAAGTTATAAATAAGCAACTAAAACTATGTATTCTTGCCTAAGATAGAGTCAGACTGATAAGTAATTTTTAAAACATAAGCTAAGCGCTCTAGAATAACCATGTGCTGATGATAAACCACTGTGGCAGCAAGTACTCTGTCCATGGCTACTTACTCAACCAGTACAGACCAAAACTTTATTATTTAAGCTACTTTACAATAAATTTTTGTACATTCACTTAGTTAGATGAAGACCACAAACAGTTTTTCCTCCCAGTCTCCTCCAAAAAATATAAGATGCAGTTACATTTGTTTCAAGGCTATGGAGAAAAAATATCCTCTAATTCATGAGAATATTTAGACTTTACCTGAGCCCATGATGTATCTCGATCCACCTCTCTGCTGATCTAGCCGAGATACCTCATTTTTCAGATTTGACCTGGCAGTGGAGTAACAGTTAATTAGAAGCAATTTTCTTTAATCAAGCTATCCTAAAATGCCTAACAAACACAAAGCGTAGTGACATTCTAATAGTACAAATAAAACCACTAAATGACAGAGCTCTAAATAAAGCCTGCTCACATCGAGAAGCCCGGCAAAGAAAATCCTGATTTTTCTGGCTTCTCAACCGTGGTTTGAAAAATCATGCAACTCTCTTAGAAAATTATAATGGCTATTCTGAAATTTCAGAGAGCCAAAGATGCCTCTGATCCATCCACACAACCTACCCGAACTGCCGTGTACAAAGATTTCTATGCCATGTAATGTAGAAATGTGAAAAATTCAGATACAAGTTAATGTCTTTAATGTTCCTTGTTAATAGCTTTCCTTATTAAGCCCATCAATATTATGTATGGGATATATAATGTTCAATTCTCACACATTCTTTCAATCTATCTTCTGCATTAGAAAGAACCGGGACGTTTTAATGAGAAATATCTTTTGTAAGATTATGTATTGAACACTTTCTGGATTTGCCTGTCAGCATTGCAAAAGCTTCAAACAGTGACATTAAAGCAAATATTTCTATGCTCTAATCAATCATTGAGCATACTATGCAAGCACTGAAACAGTGTCACTTTTATTTACAGTTCGGTATTACCATTTTTGTTACTGTAAAGAAATAGTCACTAAAATATGCAAATATCAGCATGTGATTTGCACAGCTTGAGGTACCTGAGAAGTGGAATTTCGGCCAATGCTATTTGAAGTTTTGCTTCTTTGGTCCGGGCGTTACAACGAAAAATGTGAAGTACAACTGTGTATCTGTCAAAGACTTTCACGCCCCAGGCATCTTCTAGTTCTTTCTTTAGCCATGTAAGACAAAATACACATTTTCTGTCCCGCACAGTATCAGTAGATCAGTTCCTACACAGCACTACAATTGGTTAGCTGATGGACACTTGAACTCAGAGGATCTCAGGATTCCATTTCAATGTATGGGTAATGATTATGAGCACGCAAAGGTAAAAATTGGTTGACTATGAAGAAAGGTGAAAGAGAGCTTAGAAGCTAGAACTTTATGTCCAGGTCCATCAAATTCAGCGAGAAACCTTCTGTCGACTTTAATGGATTCTGACAACAGCTCTTACAGCACCTCTCAGAATCAAGAATCTCAGTGGTTAAGTCCTTGCTAAAAATAATTACGAAATAATGGTATGGGAAAGGATAAGGCTAACATAGGAAAAGAAAAAAGATTGCCAAAATTGAAGAAAAAAATAAAAATAGAAAGAGAGGAAGGCAGGAAAATTATTTCATAACCAGCTTCTCACAAAATACTTATAAAAAACCACAAACAAACAACCAAACAAAAAAATCCCATCCTTGCTCTAATTCAGCAAAAGACACTTAAAGTATGCAGTATTTCCCCTCTACCATCTCAAAAACCCAGAATGATTGCATTTTATACATGTTCTCAAACACTTTCTTGAATCAACACTGTTAAATTGCTCTTTAAGATCTAGATTTGCAAAAAGACTTTTTTTGTTGTTAGCAAATCTAGTAACAAAAGTACTCACACTGTAAATTAGGGAATAAAAAAATAGGAAATTGAAATCAAATATTTTCAGCTTCCATCTCATCAGCAAATTGAAGTGTTTGAGAAAACTACCTATTAAGAGATAATTACCATATCAGTTCATTTTATCATCAGGGAAAGCATTCAAAATTACCAGCAAAGCATTAATGTCTGCTTGCAGAGTTTGCGTGCACTTTACACCCTGCATGATGCTGTACATGCAAAGAAACCAAGAAAGTATTTATTTCAGTTTGTCTAAGCGTTTCAAAGAGCGTCTATAGTTCATGCACCAGTTATTTTACTGCCAGGGTTTAAAAAAAAAAAAAAAAAGTGAAGCATGCTCCTCCTCTCAAAGTAATCTGTCCATTTAAAATATAGTTTCTTTTTATGGTTTAGGAACGAAAGTTTAAATATCTGAAACATTCAAATATAAGCTTGCTCTGAATTTACGCTTCATATTCAAAATACAATACAGCACCCACAGAACTAAAGGAAAATGAATACACTATCCATATGGGTATAGAAACTTGTGCATATAGCTAATCCAAAATGTTGACATTCTTCATAACAAAAGCTGCGTTACCACCTCCATTTTGTGAAAAAGACCTTGACTAACTTTTCCAACATTTTAAGCAGAGCCAGTGGCAAACGCCGGAGCAGAGTTTATGCTAAATAGCTATTAGGATGCTGGAAAAATTCATGCATGAGAGCTGGAAACACATATATCAACTGGACAAACGTAATAGGAATTAAGTTTCCTTTCAACAAAGCTCAGTCCAGGTGGCTTCATATATTACCATTTGCAAATTCAGAGTCATAACTGACCCTACTTCTCATAATATCAATAGCTTCTGAACAATACTGATGTAAAGAATATGATTTGATATTGATTACCTTTGTTAGTGAAGATATTCTTTCCACATTCAAGAAGACAGCTGTCACATGGGGCAATTTTTTAATCTTTTCTAAAAGATGGATAACCATTACAAAATACAGTGTTAAACATCAATTCTCTTTTTAAAATATACTGAATATAAAACCATTTTGCACTGAGCAGAATGCTCAAAAAATATCAAATGGCATCATATTCTTTCACGGTACAGTTATATTTGCACTAATTTAGTACTATGTCAAGAACAGCAGCCACTTACACTTATGTAAGTCACATAAATGCAGGGATTAAGTTGCCTCACACATTTTCAGTGAGCACAGGTTATTTCTATTCCGTGTTACTTTTGTAACCTTAAAAAAATTCTTTGAAGTTTGTTTGCAAACCTGCATGATGGATAAACAAAGTTCTCTCTCTCTTCAGCTTTCAAACCTATCCTTAAACAGTTCAGCTGCAGAAGTCTTCCATTTAGAATGATGCAATGGTGAAAAATCTCAGTCCTTACCTGTCAAAGCCTGAAAGTTTCCTTTGCCAAAAACAAACTTCTTGTCAGGATTTTTTGTAGGGATAATTATTTTATCTAAAACCGTCCAGTTCGGAAGGGTATCTACAAGAGCAACGGCCTCAGCAATCTGCAATTCAGCTTTATGAATGCACAAAAAAAAAAAAAAAAGGAAAAAAAAAGAAGAGATTATAATATACTAACATAACCTTGCTCAGATTTCCAATAAGTACAGTACATGCATGAACAGTGAAAGACTACACCACACTGAAATTCTACTAGGGTATTTATTTTAACCAGTAGTGCAAGAAGCAAAATGTCTTACCTCTAATCAGAATAATTAAGCTTCTAGTTTGATGCAATTTTAGCACACAAAGCATCTTTCTGCCAGTGCAAATTATTTCCATAGTTGTTGATTCAGAATAATTTTTAATTGTATTGTCAGGAAACAAATTACCAAGTTTTTTGCCTCAACAAGTGAAATGAATAACTGATTAGAAAATAAATTCTGTTAATTTTAGATGAGCACAAACCCATGTGATTAATTCCTTGGTGTGGCAATGTTTAAAGCATTACTAACATGGCATATCCAGCTGCTAACTTCACTGGTACTTACTCATAAAGGACCTGCTCTGATTTATGACTTGCTAAAACCAGCAGATTCCAATCCTCTATTCTGTTCATCAGTCACTTTATTTTTTTTTTTAAACATCTATATGGCAAACACTGATGTCTGAGGACTTTGTGAAATCACGAAGACTACACAAATGTATCAGATCAGTAGGTCCCGTTTTGATTTGCCAAACGGGAGTAAGATCCTCTTTTCCTAACAAATTTGTCAAGTTTCTCTAGATAGCAAAACGTAATTGATATATTAAATAGGTTACCTTGGTCCAAAAAGGTAATATAGTTTTAAAGATAACCATGATCCTCTTTCTCCTCATATTGTTAGCATTCCTTGTAAAATGCACAGATTTCCTGTTGTACCTGTGGTGTTTCAACAATCATTCCAAAACATTTGTTCAGACTTCAGGCTCTTCCTCTGGAGGGCCTAAATAAATGGAAAGGGATCACTGCTATTCTTCCATGTCTAGACAGAAAGGTGCCTTTGTATTTTTTTTTTTTTAGTTGTAAAATGGGAATGTTTATGCAAATTCTGAAAAGGTTACAAAGTCTATTCTGCAAAGTGAGAATTTGTTATAATTAGCATGTTCGTTGCATAATAAATTTGAATACAATAAGGAATATCATATGCTATGACATATAAATTGACATATATAAATATAAAAAAACTAACTTAGAAAATGCTTAATCCTTTCTATAACAACTGTGTAATCATTGGAGTGTTTGGAGAAACAACATCAAGCCAAGTTCATCATACATACTAAGCATGCATGATTAATATATATGTATTAGCTATTTATAAGGATTTCTGAAGGAAATCTAAGAATAGCAATGCTAATTAAGGTCCTTATAAAGGAATTATTGGCAACTGCATCCCTAAGTAAAATCACAGAATTGTCTGGGTTGGAAGGGACCTTTAAGATCATCAAGTCCAACCATTAACCTAATACTGCCAAACCCACCACTAACTATCATGTCCCTCAGCACCACATCTACACATCTTTTAAATACCTCCAGGGAATGCGATTCCACACCTTCCCTGAACAGCCTGTTCGAATGCTTGATAACTCTTTTGATGAAGAAATTTTTCCCAATATCCAGTCTAAACTTCCCCTGGTGCAACTTGAAGCCGTTTCCTCTTGTCCTATCACCTGTCACTTGGGAGAAGATACCAACCCCCACCTGGCTACAGCCTCCTTTCAGGTAGTTGTAGAGAGCGATAAGGTCTCCCCTCAGCCTCCTTTTCTCCAGCTAAACAACCCCAGCTCCCTCAGCTGCTGCTCATAGGACTTGTGCTCCAGACCCTTCACCAGCTTCGTTGCCCTTCTCTAGTCACCCCCCAGCACCTCCATGTTTTTCTTGTAGTGGGAGGCCCAAAACCGAACACAGCATTTGAGGTGGGGCCTCACCAGTGCTGAGTACAGGGGGACGATCACTTCCCTAGTCCTGCTGACCACACTATTTCTGGTACAAGCCAGGATGCTGTTGGCCTTCTTGGTCACCTGGGCACACTGCTGGCTCATATTCAACCGGCTGCCTGCCGATCAACACCCCCAGGTCCTTTTCCACTGGGCAGCTAGAAAGCTGCCCGGCAAAAACGTAACTACAGAAAAGCACTCCTTTAAGTCCATGAGAGGACTTCATTACACAAGACCTCAGCTTCACCTCACTCCTATATGCATTCTAACATTCTTGCTCTTCAGACAGCTTTTGGGAAAGCCTAAGGCTGAAGGACTCCCGCCTGCCCGGCCAGGCAGCATAGTTGATGGCTGAAGGCTATTAACATTTGGCTAATTAAGGGGGAAACCAGGCTTTTTCCTTAAGCAACCTGCGCACTCTACGGACCAAGCGGTTCTGCTGTCCAAGACCCAGCGGTTGGGTGATTTACGAGTCAAAGCACTGATCTGCAAACAGTCACTGACAGCACATTCTCAGAAAAAGAAACACCAGCCTACACCTTTTATTGACTTTTACAGCTTATATTTCACACTTTTATCACTGTAATAACGGGTCTACCCCACACTCCCGGCGCTAACCCCTTAAAAGCATTCCTGCGGGCCGCAAAGACCTACGACGGGTGGAAACCGAGGAGGGAGGCGGGCAGGGAGCGGCGGCTGGGCTGGCTGGCGAGCCCCGCGGGGGGCTAACCCGCCCGACCCCCGCCGGCGGAGCCCCCCCACCCATTCTCCCGCCCCACCATCCCCACGCACCCGTGGTGAGCGGCGACTTCTTCGGGCCCCACTTGACAGCCGGGTGCACCACGGCCAGACGCTGCGCGCCGGGCCCCACGGCCAGCGGAGAGGGGCCCAGCAGCTCCTCCACCTCTTCCTCCTCTACGTCTTCCTCATCCTCCTCCTCTTCTTCTGCACCCCCGCCGGCGTCCGTCATCCCCTTCCACCGCCCTCCGCCGCCCGCCCGCGGGGGCTCGCCCCTGCCGGGCGGCCGCTGCGGAGCCCGTAGGCCAACGGCGGCGCTGAGCGGGCGGGCGGACGACGGCCGGCAGCGGGCCATGCCGAGGGCCGCTGCCGCCCGCCGGCAGCGCAGCAGGAGCGACTGCGAAAGACGGCCAGGCCCCATGGCCACCGCCTCCCCCGCGCAGGACACCGGGGAGGGACCGCCACGGGCCGCGCGTCCTTCCGTCCACGCCCCCGCCGCTACGGAAGCCCCAAGGTACCGGCGCCCCGCCCACCCTGCGGCGGCGGGACACATGACGACGATCCCCGGCCTCTGATAGGCCGGGCGGCGCCCCTAAGGGACGGCCGTGATTGACGGCGGGCCGCAGCCACGGCCCCGGGCCTGGCCGGCGCGGCCCCGGCGGCAGGTGAGTGACGGGCCCCGTCCCGCTCCTTTCCTCCGCCGCCTCCCGGTGCTGTGCGTCTGTGTGCGCGGGTGGGCGAGGGCGCCCCGCCTCCCGGTCCGGCCCACCGCCTCCCGTTACGTCCCCTCAGGGTGGTGGCGGCGGCGCCCCTGGGGTGGTTCTCCGGGCAGAGCGGGGGTCGGCCTGAGGGGGATGGAGGGCTAGGTAAGAGGCCCGGGCGGCCCGGTACGCACCGCTTGGCTAGGGCTCCCGTCAGGTGCAGCTGTCCCGCCTCCAAATTCTCCTATTTTAATTATTTTTTTCTCTCAAAATTCGGTTAACTTCTCTCTCTCTCTTCTGTGACCTGGTTTTGTGGGGGGACTTTCCGGCTTAATTTTAGGGGAACCACCTAGAATTAACTCTCTTTGTTTTCTTTTTCCTCGCAGCTGTTGGCTGCTGTTTCACCCGCAAGAGCCGAAGCTTCATTAAGCGTTTGACGCCACTGGTCCCAGTGAAGTTTCCTCGGAATTGGTGCTGGTTGCGTTAGCATGTGGTCTGCGCCACTTAAATAATGTAGCGGAAATGATAGCCGAGCCCAACGCAGCCAGTAACCTTCCCAGCCAAAAGTAAGGCCTGCCACAGTTTGTAAAAAATTTGTTGGTAAACTAGGGTGCTGTCCCTTGACTTTGTGCCCCATGGATAGTGGGGCAGTCTACAATGTGTCATTTTGGGTGGGAGGGAAGAAAAAAGGGATTGGCTGTGTGCCATGTTTCGTTACTAATGTCTCTGTTTTATTCCCTTTTATGCATTGCTTAGCATCTTCTCGATGTAGTGTTTCATGTTGACTGACAGGGACCTTGGCCTTACAAGCTTTTCTGTGCCTTATTCACTGCAGTGCAAATGAACATACTTTGAAAAGAATAACGAGCAGATTTATAGTCAATGCGTGTGTTCACTTCAGTGGTAAATTTGGGGATGCTGAGGGGCAAGAGTGCTAAGTATTCCATAGTCTCCCTGTTGGCAGTGAGGGGGGCATTGTAGTCCATGATGACAATTAATATAGCTTCCCATATATCCTTTCCAATATGTTTCATCTGAAGCCAGCTTCTTAGTTTCAGAAGTGTCAGGAAGGCACCTGGCAATTGTTTAGCTGAGATTCTTATGTTGCTTCTAAAAGATGAAGCAGTTGTATTGAAATCTATACACCTAAAAATCTACAGGTAGGATTCTTCCAGTAGCATAGACTAATTGTTCCTTTTACATAGCTAAAGGAATATGTTATGTCTTTGTTAAAGAGGTAGCTTTCTTTTTAAGTCTGGGTCACTAAATCTGCTCCAAATATTTATTAATACGAGAAAACTGAACTCAGAAATTCTCACAACAATACCGTGTTTGAGGCCTAGATGAAGAATTTTGCTTCGCCCCTACTTCAAGTGGTTTTATCTTATCAGCAATACTTCAAGTGTTAGTGAAAGGATCATATTGTGGCAGGAATGCATGGTAAAAATGAGTCTGTGAGCCACATGTAACAGGGCATAAAGGTGAAAATTAGGATGAGGCAGGAATGGAATTCTGCGTCTGCTTTCTTACTGATTGCTGATGGAAACAAAGGAAATGGCTGAGAACTGTTTGTTACCAGTGAATGAGGCAGTGAGTTTAGGTATGCAATAATGCTTGGGATGGTGCAGACTAACAGAGGGCAGCAAAAAAACACAAACAAAAAAACTAGTTCAAAATTTGTCAGACCTACTGTTGCAGTCCTGTAGTTGGAGTTATGTATAAGGATTGCTGCAGAAGTGATCACGTGTCATCCTCTACTAGGTGACAGTGGTTCCTATTTTGCTCAAGAAGGTAAGAGGATGTCTTAATTCTTTTAACAGTTTCTTCAACAGGAACTTAGTTGTGCAAATAAAACCTCCATTAAAATATCTCACTTAATTTCTAAGTGGTTTCACGGAGTTCAGTTTCTAGGGTCTGGTCTAGTTCCTGAAAATGTTTAAGTACCTGCCTCATGAATAGCCTTACTGGAAACACCAGTATTAAAAGGAAAAAAAAAAAAAAGAAGAGAAAGGAGAAGCATGAGTATTGATAGTATCTGGATTTAAAAAAATCTCTTCTTTTGTGTAGGTTGTCTGTTGTAGCATGGTGCTTCCTGTGGCATTGCTATGTGGTGTGGTGTGCTGATAACCAAAACAATTCAGAAACTCAATGGCTTTTTAGTGTTAGTATTTAGTGCTTAGTTACATTTGCTGAGTGTCTAAGACAGATGTTTAGTGCATGTGTGGAAGTTACAACATCACAGAGATGTTGTTTTACTTGGCATCATTAGCCCAAGGAGGAAGCTATAGATCAACCCTCTTCTCATTGTTGCAGGTTTTGCAGGGCTTTGGTAGGCGTGCTGGTCCCTATACCAGACGTTCACTTACTTTGTTGAGCCCCTTTTGCCATGGGTACGTTTTGCCTGGCATAAGCTGACAAACTAAGTAGCACAGGGCCAGTAGGTACCATCTGTAGTGCCATCCTTCAGGATGTTCTTGGGAAAGAGACATATGAGTTAAAGCTTCAAAGAAGTATATTCTAGACAGAGATATTAAAAGCAGTACATGATCAGACAAGTACTTGACTGAACTGTCCTGCAGCAGTTCTGATTTTTTCATTATTTAAATGTTTTAATTTGACTTGGACTCAATTATAGTCCCTGTAATCAAATGTTTATTATAGAATGGAGTAAGTTGCTAAACAGTGCATGCAAACAATTCAGGAAAATTGTTTGACAGTGTGTTGAGCATTATGTTGAGGTGTAATGCAGAAACAGGTAGTGCATGTTACCACGATGTTGGCTGGCATCTCACTTGTAGTTCTAGTGAAACAATGCAAGTAAGGACATGTTAGTCCAACCCCATAATGTTGCATTCTGCTTTGAAACAGAGAGTGAAAGGATTTAATCACATAGGAGAGGCAGCTCCTTGACAAACATGTTTGGATACTTTTTGTTTATTCGTGGTCTGTAGAAGAATCTGGGAAGAGCTAACTGGCATCAGAAAAGCAATACATATTGCTATCTCTTGTTGCTTGTTTTTTTCAACTAGGAAGTCTCTAGTGGTCCTTGAGATACTTAGTCTCTGTGGCTCACAATTACAAATCAAAGAAAACATTTGAAAACTTCTGCAAACTGTTGCTTACAGCATGCTGACTCAGTTGGGAACTATAGGTCATCCCTCTCTTTTCTATAACTTGCAGATGGCCAGGCAGCTAACGTAAGAATTGGTTCATCCTGAACTATTGTCTTGGCTTCCATCTGTGAAACACTGTAGCACGCTTTGAACTTTTCTATGGCAAGGAGTACATTGAAATTAAATTTTAATAGGACTTTTCTCTGTAGGGAAGTTAAGATTTTGCACGATTGTATTTAGAAATTTGATATATTTTTATAGATTTTTATAGTTATATAGATTTTTATAGGAGTCTTTGGAAGCCTAATTCTACATCACTTATGGTGAAATGTCCCAATAGATTAAAAAAGTAAACAGAGATGTGTTTAAATAAAAACTTCTGTCTGCTGTCACTAACAACATAACATCAGGACGTTCGTCCTGCAATTGATAATATTCAGCCTGAGGATTTGTTTCAGTCATATACTGCCTCTGCAAAGCAGTCTTGGGAAGAACAACAACAGTGGTTATGTGGCATTAATAAACCTAGCTGGAGTTGAGCTGTCTCTGCGTCCATAGCACAGTTAATTCTCCGTCTGGGTTAGCCAGCACAGGATATCGGAGAGCTGACTATGTCTGACAATGTAATACACTATTCTTTTCTTTGTAAAGGGGTCACTTGTGATGGTACGCTGTCTTGTTGCAGCCATATCGTGAAAATTAAAGTAACTGTACACTCTCATATTTACTTTCTTTTTGTGCCTTCTTATCGTATAAGTCAACTGGCTTCATGTCCTGGCCACCGTAGTTTAAAAGGAGGCCATAGCAGCCAGCTACCAGTACTGGATCGGCTGCACAAGTGGGATCCAGCTTTTCTGCTCAAACATGACCTTTGGCAAAGCATATTGTTAGCATTGGGAATGATGACAAGTGGCATGATTTCATTGCAGATAAATATATGGCTTCAGATCTCCCAGAAGGTGCATCTTTATTTATAAAGTTATTTCTTCATTGCGTTAGCAATGACCTGCAAATGGAATTTCTCATGTGTCTTTTTTCTTCAGCGTGTTTAATAGACAAAGTTAAAAAGTTTCTTCCTCTCATTTTAAATTGTAGACCAATCAAATGTTGTTACCTTGTTTTGTTCAGGGCAACCACGAAGTGAATGCATACTTGTGTTACTGATTCATGGTGCAGAGCTCTTAAGTCAACAAAGGCTGCCTTAAGTCAACATCAGCTTTCTGTTTCGTTTACTTACTTTCTACTTCCTTGGTATCTTTGATAGTTTTGCTAGCTTTCTAATTATCTGTATATCTTACAGGAAAACCAATAGTTTGAAAAAGGCCCCAAATTTCTGTTGTACAGTTAGCTGTTTTGTTTTTAGTAAGAAAACGGCGTAACTTCTAAATGATTCGTTAAAAATATTAAAATACCTATACATGTTTTTATTTTCTTCTGTTGTTTGTGCTGAAGTTTGTAGTTCTGTGATCTCACTGCTAACCCCTTCAACATGTTTCAGAGAGAATGCTGTCCATGATGAGACTGTGCCTGAGTCTGCTGTGCAGAATGGCAGCTGTGTGAGAAATGGCAACCTGAAAACACCAGTAAGTTGTTTTAAGTATTTTTTTTTATTATGGAATTTATTTTCTCTCTCATTCAATTGTTACAAAATTGAGTATTACATTTAAAAAATCGCAATTTAATGGATAGTCACTAGAGTTTGACCCGCAAATTCCATTGTCGTCAGAGCCTCAATACTGGCTTTTGAACAGTCAGTTCATTTCAGCGTGTGTTCACGCTGCATTGTGTGCAGCTGACGTTACTTTGCAGGTTGTGTGTCTACCCTGTGAGTGAAAAGACGTAGAAGAGCTTCTGTGCTTGCTGTCTATTCTTCAGAAATCACAGCTGCCACTGAAAAATGCCTTCTGGCTAGTACACAACTGTTCAGAAGCTACTTTCGTGTCATGCCTTCCTATGCTTACGACTCATTGTTGAAAAAAAAATTCAAACTGGTAAATCCTTTCTTTCATTCCCTTCTAGTATGGTCATGTTTGATAAGGCTTTATCGGTGTCCTTGAAGCTTAAAAGTTAGCACCCTGGGGAAATCATTACAATGAGAGTAAAATAAACTTGTTATTGGGGGTAGGTCACGTATTTGTGAACGGCTGTTACATGTTGCATTTTCTCACGTACATTCTTTGCTTTGCTTGTTTCAGAGAGAGAAACGGAAGGTTCGAGAACAGTGTGAAAACGTAAGGAGAAATTCTTCCAGTAGCAGAAGAGTGAGCCAGCTGCAGAATGGCGAAGTGGTTGAGGCAGTTACGTTGTTTGAAGTGGTTAGCATGGGGAAGCAGGCCATGCAGGTATTTCTAGCTCTGAATTCTGAGAGGAGTTGGTGGAGGGAAGATGGATAAACAGCGGTCATTTCAGTTATTTGTGCTCTGGAGTATTGAAATTTTATTCGGTTTTGTCATAGGTGGGGAAGAAAAGTGTTTGATTGAAAAACCGTTACGAGCATGGCTGTTGAAAAGAATGCATCTTCAAAAAAAGAGGAAGGAAATATGTACATAAACCAGTCTTCCTAAAGCAATGTCTGAACATATGAAAAGGGAATTAAAAAATACAGAAAAGGTTCATCACTAGAAAATTTTGGTTGTTCAGGATTCTGAAAATCAGGCTTTTTTTTTTTTTCCTGGCAACTTACCTTTTGGTATTTTTCTTTTACCTCCATTCCAATGCAGTTTGACAGCATTTTGCATAGTAGTCAGGTTCCTGTGCATTTACATACTTATCAACTGTGGTCAGTGTGAGGAAGCCCGCCTCCCCATACCCTGTGAGCATATGTGTATATTGTGTTTGTGTATGAGGGACTAAAATCTAGAGCCCCGAATATTTTTATACAGGTTTATACATATGTGTCCAGTATGTAGTGTCTGTAAGCAAAGTGTATGTGGGCACACATGAAAAGTACATTTATGTTTTGGAGGTGAGACCTTAGTTTTTCCAAGACGTTTATGTGGATGGACTTTTGCCGTGCTATGGCTGTGTTAACTTCAGCAGAGCTCCCTGACGAGCTCAGCTTCTACTCTGCAAAGCACGATATGAAGGGCCTGGAAAAGCAGCAGCTTGAGTCCAGGCTGCTGCTGCTAGAATTCATTAGAGCTGTGTGGCACTACAGGTGCGTTGAAGCCTGGATGGCTTGTCCCAACAGGCCAGTGTCACGTACAGGCTGTAGGCTGGACTGCCCTAGAAATGAAATTTGGAGTTATTTTTTTAGCTTAAATGTAGTATGTGAACTGTTTCAGCCTTCTGCACAAACTGGATGCTAGAGAAGAAGGGGAGAACTCCTAGGGACAACTGCTAATATTAATTTAATAATAATAATTAGGTGGTGCAGAGGTTAAATGTGGTGGGGGTTTTTTGTTTGTTTTCTTTTTTTGTTGTTTGTTTGTTTTTGTTTAAATGAAAATGTTACCTCAATGCTGGAAAGAAATCATGAGGATGATGTTTTGGTTTTTGTATATTAAATTTATTAAAGCTGTGGTTATTTTCCCTGTTAACAGGGAACAAAGCATCTGTGAATGGCAACATTGCCTAGAGCAGAATGAACAGTTCAAGACTTCGTTTTTCCCCAGGAGGAGTCTTTTGCATACACTATTAAAAATGGAACAAAATGGCGTGGAGTTTATTCTCATTTTTATTATTTAATGGAGATGGAACAGTGTTAGTTTGTTAGCCTTTATTATGAATGTCCTCACTGGAGTGCAGCATGCTGTGTTCAGCTTCTGACTAATGAGTTTCTTTAATTTGTTCTAGTCTGTAGTAGACGACTGGGTTGAAGCTTATAAACAAGACAGGAATGTGGCGCTTTTAGATCTGATCAACTTCTTCATTCAGTGCTCAGGCTGCCAAGGTAATTTACCCTCTTAGTAGCCCTTTCCATTGTCTGTGGGTGAGAGTAATCTGAAGTGTGCTTTCTAAAATGGATTCTTTTCTCTCCAGTAAATCATGTGCTTATAATCTGTACTGTTTGTTAAGACGAACTCCAGATGGGCAGGACTAACAGCAAAGAATGTTGCTGGTTAAATTCTTTGACTCTGTGTTTACAGCATACCAACTCCGAGTTGTATTTGAACATGGTTTGGAAGGTCAGGTTTCTGAAGCGGCATGTCACATCACTTTGCAGAATCCCCACGTAGGGAAGATGGCTTTGATGATGGTTCTAATTAAAATCCAGTGTTTCAGTCGCTATTTGTCTTGTCATTTCCTAGTATCTTTTGCTACTATCTTTCCTTGAAAATAAACAACTAGCAAATTAAGCTCCCTGCTTTGGTGTCTAGAAAAGCAATCTCTTACCCCATTGCAGTTACTTTTACCAGAGGGTTGTGAAGCTGTCTATTTCATAACAAACATTGAGACACAGTGACTTCTTGGGACAGTTTGCTAGCGAAATGCTTCAGGATGTCAAGTAAGAGTTTTAAGAAGACTATTCTGTTAGCTTGAAACTTCTGAGTGTATTTAAGCAGCTAGAACATACCTTTTTACGCTTCAAATTTTTTTCCAGGTCTTTGAGTAATATGCCTTCTCTTATGGAAAATCTGTTGGGGTCTTAGACTAGCAGTGGGCAAAATTTTAGTAAATCCTTTAAGTAAATGAATGGATGAAGAAATAGCCATGCCAGAGAGCACAGGGCGGATTTCTCTAATATGAATTTAAGTTTTGGTTTGTCAGTATTTTCTACTATAACTGAATTTATGTGTCTCCCTATATATATATTGCCCACACCGGTGTAAACAGAGATAAAACAGAGTTGCCTTTTCTTGTTGTTTCTAAATTTAAAATAAAATCCTTACCGTTGTTTGGACTTGATTAATGTAATACGGTTGTTGGTAACTCTTGTTTTTAAAACATTACTTTTCTAGGCATGGTAACAGCAGAGATGTTTCAAAGTTTGCAGAAGAATGATGTCATGCAAAAAATGACAGAGAACTTCGATGAGGTAGGCACAGCTTTGATTTTGCATGTCTTTTTTTGTATAAACAATAGGCCTTACCTTAATAACCAACCTGGACAGAGTTCCTGCTGCTTATCAGGAGCTGTGTCCCATTTCCTTAATTTAGGAAAATAATCCTGTTTTTCATAACAGAAATTTGGTGTTGTAATGACTCATTTTACCAGCAGCAGGATTTTTTTTTGTAAGTCACTTTTATTTTCAGAGCTTTATTAGGGCTATCTAACTGCAGTCTTCCTGAACCTGTCTTTCTTTAAGGAGTTCTTTTGATAGTGACTTTATAGAGATAAATATAACCTGTCATTGCAGCAGGTGAACGGTTACTGCGGTATTTGGTTGATAGGCCCTTTTAAAAATACTATTGTGGATTACTGATGAGCTAATTCAAAGCTATTTTTTAGCTGATATTTTTATTGAATCTTTACCTTCTGTTTTACTGACAATGTGATTTTTATAACTGTATTATGTCGTATGAAACAAGAAAAAATGCAATTCTGATTTTTAGATAATTGTAGTGAATATCTCATTTCTTGAGGATTGTTAAGAAAAATGCATAGTTTTATAATACTGCTTCTCTGTTAGGCTGCTCCTTGGCTAATTATGCCAACATCAGTTTTTCTGCAGCACTCTCACAGTTGCTTCTGTGCCTTTTCTCTGTATTTGCCACCTCTGAATTGATTTGTCAAGCAGCAGCCATCAGCCTTGCTTTAATTGAGCATCTCTCAAAGACCAGCTGCTGTAGAAATTCCCACAGAGGATGAATTTGCCAACATGGTTTTCTTCATTTTAGAAGTGTAGTAGCATTTGGGCTAATTTTTGACAGAAATGATCTGATATGCGTCTGGCCATATGAATTAGTAATCTGGCACTTCTTTCCCAACTAAATTAGCCCTGAATAGCACTCATGATAGGGTAGGCACTCTGGCCGGTACGAAGATGTGATTGTTGCTATCATCAGCCTGGATGTGTTACAGCTCTGTAACCTTTTCGCCTGTCCTGGTGGGCAGAAAAGATGGTTCTACAGTTGCCTTAGAAGCTGTATTCTACCTGCTATAAAAACAAAGTAACTTTGTTTTTTGGGGCACTATTTTGACATGCTACTGTAGTGAAGAAAGTGATAATCCCTGTGTTAGATACTCTGTGTCTCTCTTTTTTTTTTTTCTTTTTTTCTTTAATTCTAAATCCAGTGAATTCTGAAATTCTTGGCCTGTTTTTAGACTCTAAAAAACCCTCCTACAACGATTTATACAGAATTAAGTATTTTTAAAGACTGGGTGAGCTCACACAGGCAGGATGCAGGAACAACCACAGAACCATGGATGAAATGCAAAGAGTAAATTTAATCTTGATACCTCATGAACAGAGGGATCTCTGAAGCAGCACCCAGGCAGAGGCACGCAAGTGGGAACACGGGCACTAAGAAATTCGGTCCTTGCTAGAGAGTTTTTGCTTGCCAGCGAGAGAGTCCTTGCTAGTGAGATAGAGTTCGAACCTGCTGTTCTTGCCTGTATATCAGGGATTCAAGCAGGCATAGTTTTCCACTGTGCTTTCATCTTTATGGCAGCAGGGCAGGAATCTCAAGGTTGTTCAATAAGGCGCCTGTGAGTCCATCACAGGCCTGTGTTATCTAAGTGCAGATGTTCTACTTGTCAAGCACACAAGACTAAACAACAATTAGTGTGAGATACGCGTTTTTTGACACCTTCAGCTGCAAGTCACTTGAGCGCGTTTACAGTCCTCCTTGACAGGCTTCCATTACTTTGTCACAAAGACATCTCTCAGTTTGTTTAATTGATATATTATGACTACTATTAAGCCAGTGTTAGTATAGAAAAAAATATGTGTGAAGCAACTATTTTATGTTAACCACCGTTATTAAGTAATTGAAAAAATGCTTGAGGATTAAACCAATCTCTCTTAAAGCAGAACTGTGACAAGACCAAAGTTGTTTGTTATTTTCAAGTGAGTTGTTTTCTCTTTGTGTTTCTTTTCACATGTAGTTCTCTCATCTTTTTCATAAATAAGATGGAAGCATAACTTAGTGATTAAGTTAGTTGAGAAGTAGTGCCATATAGGACTACTGTGATTTCAAAAGTATTTTTTGAAAACAAATTATAGTAGTAGTGAAAATAGTAATGAGAGTGGAGAATATTACCAGATATCTGCTTGAGTACCTCATCTTCTGTTTTGATTTATATTGTTTGTTTCTAGCATTCAGAGGATTGGAAAATTAAAGGTTTTTCTGTAGTTCTTCATTCTTGATCATTTCAATGATTTAACCATTGCTTTACTGTTCCATTAATTAATTGCAACACTATATCCATGTACCAATGCTCCCTCCCAAAATTCTCATTAGTGTTAGCGGCAAATGTTAGTGGAGTTGAGTCTGGCAAGAAATGTGAAAGGGCAGCAAGAAAACATTCTACAAATATATCAACAGCAAAAGGAAGACCAAGGAAAACATGGGCCCACTGCTAAATGGGGTGGTGGCCCTGGTGACAAAGGACACAGAAGAGCCTGGGGTACTCTATGCCTTCTTTGCCTCTGCCTTTACTGGTAGGACTGGCTTTTGGAAATACTACATCCCTGAGACTAGAGGGTAAGTCTGGAGCAAAAACTACTTACCTTCCATGGAGGAGGATCAGGTTAGGGAACTCTGAAAGGGACTGAACATACGTAAGACCATGCTGTCTGACAGAATGTACACAGGCATGCTGAGGGAGCTGGCTGATGTCATTGCGATGCCCCTTTTGATTATCTTTGAAAGGTCATGGTGACTGAGATTCCTGAAGACTCAAATCAAATGTCACTCCCATTTTCAAGAAGGGCAAGAAGGAGGATCTGAAGAACTCAGGCTGGTCAGCCTCACCTTGATCCCTGGGAAAGTGATGAAGCAACTAATTCTGGAAATAATGTCCAAACACGTGAAGGACAAGAAGGTGATCAGGAGCAGTTGGCATGGATTTACAAAGGGGAAGTTGTTCTTAACCTACCTGATAGCTTTCTATAACGAAGTGACTAGGTTGGTGCATGAGGAGAGACCAGCAGATGTTGTTTATCTTGACCTTAGTAAGACTTAACTCTGCCTCCCATAACATCCTCATAGACAAGCTGATGAAGTATGAGTTAGGTAAGCGGGCAGTGAGGTGGACTGCAAACTGGCTGAACAACCAGGCCCACGGAGTAATGATCAGTGGTACAAACTCCAGCTTGAAGGCTAATTGCTTGTGGTGTACCCAAGGGTTTGATATTTCCTAATACTGTTTAACATCTTTAATAATGACCTGGTCAATAGGGCAGAGCGTACTCTTAGCAAGTTTGCAGATGGTACAAAACTGGGAGGAGCAGCTGCTAGACCAGGTTGTGGCTCTGCTGTTCAGAGGGACCTCAACCGTCTGGAGAGTTGGACAGAGGGGAGCCTCATGAAGTTCTACAACAGGAAACCCCATGAACCTGGGGAGGAATAATCCCATGCACCCCTACACATTGGAGGCTAACTGACCACAAAGCAGCTCTGCAGAGTAGGATCTTGGTGTCCTTGTGGATGACAAGGTGGACACAAGCCAGCAATGTGCCCTTGCAGCAGAGACAACAAATGACCTCCTGGCCTGCATTAGGCAGAGCATTGTAAGCAGGTCATGGGAGGTGATCCTTCCTCTCTACTCATACTGGTGAGACCACATCTGGAGTGCTGAGTCAAGTTCTGGGCTTTCCAGTACAAGAGAGAGATGGGTTTACTGGAGCGAGTCCAGCAAAGGGCCACAAAGATGGTTAATGATCTTTCATATGAGGAGAGGCTGAGAGAGCTGAGCCCGTTCAGTCTGGAGAAAACGTGCCTCAGAGAGTTCTCATCCCTGAGTAAAAACACCCAAAAAACAACAACAACAAAACCCCAAACAAAACCCAAAATATAAACAAACCCAAAAAAGCCCCAAATCACCAACCTAAACAAAAAACTAACAACAAAAAACCCCAAAACCCTATTCTGTTTCTTCTGCTTTTCTTCCTGTATGTAGCATTTTATTCTTGCAGCGGTTCTTTGTTCTTTTATAGGTTTCCTTCCCTCTCCCATTTTGTTGCTTAAATGTTTAGCAATGGAAGAGTAAGTATGATGCATAACTATACAGACAAATGGGGATAGGAATACTTGTTGTGCTTCACTGAGCCTAATAGAGCTGTAGATTTTGTGCCTTTTGTATTGGAATAATTGCAGAGTTGAGGAAACATCTCTGAATCAAGTCACACTAGTGCTGAAAACATTTCTCTATAATTTGAAAAGCTGAGAATGATTTTCTAGAGTTTAGATGTTTTACAGTACCTAGTTACTAAATTTTGTAAAGGGGTATATACTTAGACTTGCTGGGAAGGCATACCTTAGAATTAATGATGAGGATTATACCTTGTATATATTTGCTTATAGATTTTAAAACCAAGTTATAGCTTACTTGTAGCAAGCAAACTCAGGTTTTATATAAAAGTGTGGTTTTCTTCTATAATTGTTTAAAATTAATGAGAAGAGAAGGGATTAGATTTTGTTTAATGCATTGGACTTTATGAGCCACGTGTCTTTAGTTTTAATAGGCTTTTAAATATGATGCATGGTTTGTGATGTTTTTGTCTTTATGAGTTAACTGTGCCATTTCATCAAAAAGCTTTTAAAATTTTGTCTCATGAACTACAGGAAACTGGGTTGCAGTATAAGAAATTCGTGGCCTATCCTTGGATCCTGACAGTTACTTGGCCGGTGGATATGGTAAGGCTCTTTTGTAGTTCTCTGCAACTGTAGTGTAGCATTTTTTATGGATGTATTTCCAGTGTAGGCAAATACATAAGAACTAGTCATCTTAAACTGCGCATTAGTGAATGGAGATAATCATGCACTTCTGATGTCTCCCTCACCTGGTCAGTTTTAGACTGCTAGTTTGGATGAACGCACTCACGCTTTTGAAGTGCCTGTTTCTTGCTATTGATTTTAAAGGGAGGTGAAAGGTGACTTGGCGAGTTGGATGTGATGGATTGCTCCTTAGCATTTTGAATAGACTGGTGTATGTCAAGTTGCAGTGGTATTCAAGAGCATTCCCCATCCCCTCCAGGAAGTTCTACATACGTGCATGCGTGCATGCATACATGCACGCAGATGTATGCACACAGAGGCTTGGCAGACAGGTTTATTCAAAGGCTTGTTACATCAAAAGCTTCTCTTGCAAACATAGATGTTTGAAGGGAAGAATATTTTGAGAACGGAAACAGCTTTTCTGTAATGCCTCTTCCCATAAAAGACTTGCAGGATCGTGGCCTTTTTGGCACTTCACTTTGACTTTCCTCTCTTTCCATAGACTGAAAGAGAGAAACGTTTCCAGGATGAGTCAAAGCAAGAGCCTCAGTTGCGTGTTTTGAATGATTCTCTGGAAGAACCTGTGTTAAGTACTTAATCTGACTTGGTTTCTGGAAGTAGAGTTGCTTGTCTCTACTGGTATGGAGGGAATCTAAGTGAATCCCAAGTTAGGTGCCTAAATTTAGGTGGTGTGCCCATTGTTCTGTCTGCATATTTACAGTATGCATGTTACTATTAAACAGTATCCCATTATGATATAGATGGACAGTAGAAATGCTTTTAAAAAGTGAGATGTCTTCCTGTATTTGTGCTGCTTTTCAGATTGAGGAGTAAGCTACTGTGATCAAGTAAGTACTTCCTGAACGTTGTAGGTTATCTCTCTACTGTCTGTGTCATAGAATCATAGAATTGCTGAGGTTGGAAGGGACCTTTAAGATCATCAAGTCCAACCTTTAACCTACCCTGACAAAAGCCACTTCTAAACCATCTCCCTAAGTGCCCCATCTACCCTTTTTTTAAACACCTCCAGGGATGGTGAATCCACCACCTCCCTGGGCAGCCTATTCCAATGTTTAATAACCCTTTCAGGTAATTGTAGAGGGTGATAAGGTCTCTCCTCAGCCTCCTCTTCTCCAGGCTAAACAACCCCAGCTCTCTCAGTCGTTCCTCATAAGGTTTGTCCTCCAGACCCCTCACTAGCTTTGTAGCTCTTCTCTGGACACGCTCCAACACCTCAATGTTCCTCTTGTAGCAAGGGACCCAAAACTGAACGCAGTACTTGAGGTGGGGCCTCACCAGTGCCGAGTACAGGGGGATGATCACTTCCCTAGTCCGGCTCACCACACTATTCCTGATACAGGCTAGGATGCTGTTGGCCTTCTTGGCCACCTGGGCACACTGCTGGCTCATATTCAGCCGGCTGTCAACCAACACCCCCAGGTCCTTTTCTGCCGGGCTGCTTTCGAGCCACTCCGCCCCAATCCTGTAGCACTGCATGGGGTTGTTGTGACCCAAGTGCAGGACCCGGCACTTGGCCTTGTTGAACCTCATACCATTGGCCTCAGCCCATCGGTCCAGCCTGTCCAGATCCCTCTGCAGAGCCAACCTACCCTCAAGCAGATCAACACGCCCACCCAGCTTAGTGTCATCTGTGAACTTACTGAGGGTGCATTCGATCCCCTCATCCAGATCATTGATAAAGATATTAAAGAGAACCGGCCCCAGCACCGAGCCCTGGGGGACACCACTTGTGACTGGACACCAACTGGATTTAACTCCATTTACCACCACTCTCTGGGCACGGCCATCCAGCCAGTTTTTTACCCAGCGAAGAGTACACCTGCCCAGGCCATGAGCAGCCAGTTTCTCCAGGAGAATGATCAAGGAGCATTTAATGGGGCCTGCTAGGGACTTCCCTCTCTATCTTGGCACTTGCTACTACTATTAGGCTCTGAACTGACTCTTGCAACCTGGTCAGGAACACATCCCAAATTCCGAATTTCTTCTGTGCTTTGGGTTGCGGAGATCCCTGAGATCAGTCTGTGTTTGTGTTTAGTTTTCAAGAAAGCAGTGGGTTCTGTGCTTTGGAAACAAAGTTAAAAGAGAAGTGCATAAAATGCACTTTGTAAGTACAGAAGGTTGTTGTGGGTGTGAAGCTACATGTTAGAATACATCTGAGAAGGTGTTTGAGCAACTGAACGACCATCTGAGTAGCGGCTGGCCTTCAGGGTGATGTTTTCCATAGTGAGTGAAGGTTTGGAATTCTCTGGCTCCATTCACATCTGGGAACTATCAGGATACAAATTAATATTCAGAGCCATTCCTGGGATCTGTGAGGTGCAAATGAAATAAATGTGCCTGAGGTTGGCATCTACAAAGTCTTTCTGCTGTGCTTTTCACATGAGGCACACCACTTTTTTGTGAGAAGTCATTTGAACCACCACCTGTCTGCTTTCTTCCTGGCAGTACCAACTGTACTGTGAACGCTCTCATGACTTTATTGTAATTTGCTTTTTGAAAATGTCAAAGGTCCTGCCTACTTATGGTTTCTGTGGAGGTTTTTCGGAGACTTAGGTGCTGGTGGTCTAGGCAAGTGACTCCGTATTTGTCATTAAGCTGTAGCCTGATAAACTCCTTAAGCTGGCAGTGCTGCTGAGGAAAACAGTCCCATCCTGCCACACACCACGGTTGTTTATTTTCGCTTCCCCAGTGTCAGATCTTTTGTTTAAGACGCATTTGTATAATTACATGCTGAACCATCTTGGGGAACTGTTGCCACTGAAAAACATTTTGGCAAAGTATCTGCTATTTTTCAGTGACTTCAGTTTCCTCCTGGAAATGACCACGCACTTGCAGGAACAGGAAGGATGAAGAAGTGGGGAAGCACTACGACTTGGAAGAAAGTAAAAGAGGCCAGGAGTGCGCATGGTTTATGCCAGTGAAAGTTATTTGTGGTGCTGCAGCTTCACGCACCCTCTCCCACTTCTCCGTTCTCAGCTACCTCACATACATTTCTTTCAGATGTGAGCTGTCATGACAGTAGCTCTAACGAGGCTAGTTTGTGCTTGCTTGTAACCTAGTTGTGTATCCTGAGTTTGGAGTAATGACCACAACCAAAGTTGTTGGGGAGCTGAGGTGAAGCTGACTGTCAGCAAAACACTCTCTGATGTTCAGTGGGAGAGATGTAAATGGTATACACAAACAAAACTAATTAGTGTGTTTTCTCTTGACTCTTCTTTCTTGTGCAGGACAACGAAGACTACCCGCTGATCAGAACAGGACCCTATTGGAAGAAGTTCAAGGCCAACTTCTGTGAATTCATTGAGGTGCTTGTCCAACAGTGCCAGTGCAGCATCCTATATGATAGCTACTTGATGGACACTATTATCTCGCTCCTTACAGGCTTAGCAGACTCCATGGTCAGAGCATTTAGACACACGAGCACTTTAGCAGGTAAAATAGCTAACAGAGTTGCTGTAGATCATGAGTTTTGTTGACTTGTGTACAAACAAAATTGCTCGAAATTTGAAAAGCTCTCTTTACTGGAGCAGTTGTTCTCTTATGTATTGACAGTGCCTTCCTCCTAATGTACGTTACTGTAATATAAATAATTTGTTCCCACGTGTATCTGAATGAAACTTGGATGCTTTGTGTATGATAGGTCTAGACCATTTTTTCTTTCTAAAGAAAATTTGTTTAATGTCTGGCATGCTGTGTTCTGATTTTTTTTTTTTTTTTTAAATAACTCATTTTTCACAGTCAGTTTTCTATTTTGTTATTTTCCTCCCTCCACTAATGAATGTGACGAGGTTACATTGAATGCTTCACCTATGAAAGCTTCCTTTGGAAAGCTGTTCTTGTGGTACCTGTGCTAAAAAGAACATTGCTTGTAACAATTTTTTTTTCGTGCAGCATGATGATACTAAAGCTAGTAGTTTGTTGCTGGTTTTTTTTTTTCCTAAAGACATACAAAGAATATTTAAAGTATAATTTGTTCTAAAGCACACTGTTGGCTTTGAAGGCTTAAAAACCCCACGTGAAATCTACGCAAACCAGAATTTAGTGATCCTTAAAGAAACATGAATTTTTGTCAATTCAAGTAAAATATTAAGATTCCCAGTCTTTTATGGTCCAACTTCACGGTTGTGTTGTGTTTGGCTTTGTTTTTGTTTTTTTTTTTATTCCCGGGGAGGGTGCTGAAAAATCACCTGTTCCACAGCAATAGATTCTTTTGCAGAAAAATCAAAATTATATAAAATAAGAGAGTTGTCCAGTAAATTATGTCTCTGACGAGACCTCTGGCTAGAACTCTGGACAAAAGCTGTAGATCTCCAGTAATATTTCTAAATTTTCCTTTTTTAAATTATTGTCTGCCTTTAAAATAAACACTATATTTTAAAACAAATTACTGTAATCTAGTAATGTTCATAGCTTGGGTAATAAACTGGATTTGGCTAACCATATCCTTTTTGTGGTAAAGTGGTGAATGTATTTATACTGTGTATATCTGAGCTAGACTAAATATGCTGGGTTTGTTTCCTTTTTAGCAATGAAACTTCTGACAGCAGTTGTAAGCGTATATCTGAACCTTGATGTCAACAAGCACAATGCTCAAAGATTATACGAGGTGGAGAAGAAGAGGATAAGTGGCAAGAGGACCAATTACAGACTTGACCAACTAGAGAGAAAAAGGAAAGAGGTTAGGCAGGTGTTCTCTATGGGAGATGTGTGAAGATGTAAAAAGAGGGATCGCTGACAGCTTGCTTTTGGGTTACTGCAGTTTTTTGAGGTTTATATGTTTGTCTAATGCATGGTGCAGAGCGGTCGTGACTGGCTAGATTAAGAGGTAGAAAAATGACTAAGGTAATAACTGACCTATGTACTGTTAACTTGTGATGTCTGCCCTACTAATTACTTCTCTAAATTGACATCATTAGCCCTTGATCTGTACACAAATATGGATTTGCACACATGTGTAATTGCATTAGTAGCTCTGGTGGTGTGGGAGTGCTGTTTTGCATAGGCTTGTACAAATTATAAGCCAAAATGTTAGTCCTTGAACTGAATTTCAATGAACGAAAAAGGACACGGGATAGCTGTCATCTGAGTAAACCATTGTAAAAATGGTCATAACGTCAGGTATGACCTGTATCTTTCTTGCTGTTCAGTTTCTGCCGTTTCTTCCCTGCTCAGCCAGACAGCTCTGTATCAACTCAGAGCCAGGCCTTTAACTGTAAGAAATAATTCTGGCTTGAGGGCAGAGGTGACTTGATGTATGAACATCAAGCGTAGTTCCTTCTCTCCTGACCTTAGAATCAGTTACTTCTGTTCTGAGCTTTGAAAGCCCGTGGACTTCTCTGTTATAGAAACAACCCCATTTTTGTGGGAAGAAGTGTTTGGGTGAGACATGGTTTTTTAGTATCATCATAAGTCTGATCTTATGGGAAAAATAGAGGAAATATGTGGGTTGTGGGTAGGGGGAAACAAACCTGTCACCCTTCCCAATTCTGTTGATGACAGAATGTTCTTAAGTGGCCTAGAAATTTGCAGAAGTTCCCAACTAGATTTTCAGGGCTTGGTTAAAGTACATGCTCATTGCAGAATAGGTGCATTTTGAAAATTTCCTTGTTTGCCTTCCATCTCTGTTCAAGTGCATAAAAAGAGAATTTGGACCTATATGTGAAGATTACTGAGTAGTTGTGCTGTTTCTTTCTGTGTATTGATAGATTAAGACTCAGGATATCAAACATATTATGTGCTGTACCAGTTATCCAGGCTAGTAGCTGGTATCTGATAAATCTTTCATCAGGATGTAGCTACAAAAAGGCCAATTGCTAGTGTAGAACAGACCACTTGTTTTTTGTTGGTAGCATGTGTAAATGCTGGCGATATGCACCACAGCAGTGTTTTAAGTGCACTGATGCAAATTTTTCATGCGTAGTGAATTGTGGGACCAATATTAACATTCAGTTCTCTTTGTTTTTCAGTATGAGCATAAGCTTCTGGAGATACAGAACATGATGAATGCTATTTTCAAAGGGACGTTTCTAAACCGTTACCGGTAAGAATAAAAACAAAGCTGCGATGTGTATCCGCATTCCCAAGAAACTCTTGCTCAAATTGTGCAGGTATTAGAATCAAGTTAAATATCCTAGAGGCACTGATGGTGTCAAGGAAAGTGTAGCAGTTAAATTGTTTTAAAGATTTGGGTTTATGAAAAGACCTCTCATAAAAGTATGTTTCTTAAGTTCTTCCTGCTGGCTATAGAGCAGTGCATTTGTGATGGAAAACATATCCAGAATTAAAAAATAATTATTGCCTGAAACATTTGTACCTAAAAGTGGCCTAATTGTTGATTGAAGACTGAGAACATTAATATGAAGATACCTGTAATACCTGTATATACACGTATTAATATTACAATTTTATAATTTCACAGTGATGTGATCCCCGAGATCCGAGCAACTTGCATTGAAGAAATTGGCAGCTGGATTAAAACATACCCAGATGCTTTTTTAAATGATAGCTACTTAAAATACATTGGGTGGATGCTGTATGATAAGGTAAAGTTTTAATTTTTCTTACTGGGGGCAGCAGATGGGAATTTTAAAATTTTTTTTAAAATTTTTTTTTTTTTAAAGAATCCTAACATTTAAATTCTTGAGAGTAGATATTTAAGATTGTGGTGGTACAAAAAAGAATTTACTTCTCCATTTCAGGTTTTATTTTTAAAGCCATTGTAGCAGAGAACATTTTTTTTTTTCCAGTTCTGTAGCAGTATGTGTCCCTGTGTGTGCATTTTTTTTCTGTGTTACTGAATCAGAAGCTATTACTGAATTGTAAAATGGCCTATATCCTTTGAGTACATGCGATGTTAAACGTTGACTAAAATTCTGCTTTCAGGTTTGATGTCTGTATTTAAAATTTTGGTTTATATTATAAAAATGAACAAATAAATATTGCCTATAGTAAAATAGTCTTCAATGTTGCATTTGTCATTTGGAATTACATGCATATAGAAAATATTTACAGAAAGGCTAGTCATTTCCCCGAAGGTTTTTTTCCTTTTCCCTATAGTAAGTTTGTTTTTTATTTTTGAGTAGAGGCACGTTTAAAAAAAACCAAAACCCCTCAATAAAACAACAAAAAAAAACCCCAACCAAAAGAAAACAGTAACTCAAAAATATGCTTTTTCTCATGCTTCTGAAATGCATGAGAGATTTTAGGGGGATAGGAATATTTATCGTGAATGGCTAAATACCGAAATTGGCACACTACTTCTGCCGGCCACCTCTGAAAATGTATATAACTTCTGTATAAATTCTGAAACGTCCTCAGTTTTGTGTCAGCTTAAGGTAATGTTTGTGTTCTGTGAATAAAATTGTAGTTTACCACGAATCCAGGAGGGGGAGCACAAAGCCTCCTACTTCCCTGCGTTGTGCCCTTACTGTAAAGGTAGTAGTTAGATTTTCAGAACAACCCATCTATCAAGGACTGTCGTCTTTTCCTGCATAAATTTTTATCTGTTCAGAATATCTTTTTAGTATATGTTCAATTGGGAGAATTCTCAAAAGAAAAAGTCATTTTTGAAGATGATGTGTCTTCATTCCCAGTGCTGTACAATGAAAATTAACAGATGGTGTCTCTGATTAATGCACGTAGCTCATCCACTGTCATTTACTGGGAGGTGGAAATGGTGGTTTTTCTAAAGCTTATTATCTGAAAGCAATGCAGATGCAAGCAGAGTGAGATAAAGTGAGAAGTCTTCTGTATTCCACATTTGGCCAAGACCTGGTAGTGTGCCACTGCTGGTGGTTGCAGTCCCCGCTGTGCTTTGTGATTTGCAGCCACTGTGAAATTGTTTGATTCCAAAATGAGAGCAGGGCATTTTTGGGAGCAACAGGGGCAGAAGTGCTTTTATATACATCTGAATGTTATTTCCCACTACTCTTCCTTAATAAGCATTTCTGTCCCATCTTGTTGGGGGTAGGCGGCAAGAAACTGATACCTCCCAGAGACAATTTTCTTTTAGAGTATAATGTAGAGAAGTTTGCCAGATAATTTAGGCCCCAGAGTGGAATAACCACAAAAGTATTCTAATGGTGGGGGAAAACCTGGCCAGGATCATCTACAGTGCTGTAAACAGAGATTAAGTTCAGTCATTTGGAAGGCTTTAAAGCGTAGAGGGGAGGGGGAAGTAAGTATAAAATTAACATTTTGTCTTCAAAGTCTTTTATTGGAGTTTTTTTTATTCCTATTATTTATTCCTTTATAGGAATATAATCGTTCTTTCTTCCCCATGAGATACCATTTTACCATTATACCCTGATATGAAACATTATATTTTTATGTCAAAGATTATTTCCTAGGTGCAAGAAGACGTTCCAAATTCAGTGGTAATATGCTCAAAATTGCATATGAGGATCTTACTTTGGCCCAGTAAGAATTGTGGAACAGTGCTATAAAGATACATTTTTGAGTAGTTTATGTTCATCTGCGAGGAATAATTTAACCTTTTTATTTTTGAAGACCAAGTAACAGTTGATACCAAATCTGACAGCTGTGTGCAGTTGAACAATGTTATAAGTAAGCCCAGTCACCCATCAGGGCATTTGTGAAACCCAGGCACCTAACTTGTGCTCAAAGGTACAAAGCACTGGTGTACTTACAAAGGAATATATAGCTACTAAATTCTGAGCAGCAGGTGTTGAAGGGAAGTGCTGTGTAAAAGTTCAGAGTTAAAGACCAGAAAAATCAAGACAATGAAGAAGAATAATGGGGAAAGTAGAAGGCAGAGCCATCAGACAGGGAGGCAAAGACAACAGAGATGCACGCCTGGGACCTCCTATCATGTTAGACTAGCTTTGTTGGGAACTTCAGGGCAAGTTGTTGAGGTTTTCTCATTAGACTATGAAAAACATCCAAAGGAATCCTGTGGAAAAAGGAACTTGCTGTTGAAATGAACTTGTGTGTCCTGACCATGTGGTCTGCCTGTCAAATTTCAGGAAATTGAAAGGTTTTTTTAGTTTTGCCTCCCATTCACTATGGCTATAAAAACTGATCCCATCGTTATGGCTACTTCTGAAATACTTCTTTCTTCAAATAGTCATATTAACATAGTGGTTTACTGCTCTGTGCATATGCACTGAATTTTATTTATTTTTTTTGGAGGTGAGAGCAGGTTTTTAAATTATCTTACCTTGTCAGGACAGGTGAGCTGGATTGTCCTTGCTATTCAGGAGTAATTCAGAAGTAGACCTGGCTTTCCCAATTTATTATCTGTGGAGTGTTGAGGAGAAAAAAATGACCCAATGACACCATCAAATCATCCAGGTCCCAGTCTGTATCTGTAAGCCTTATTGAATGGCTCCATCTCTGTGACAGTGGTGAGACTGAAATCTCATAACTGAATGTATCTAAGCAGTGCTGGAGTCCATGCAGAGCTCTCTGAGGTCACTAGAGCTGCCCACTGTCTTACTGATGTTTTCTGCCAGTCTGTTTGCAGGTCAGGGTCGAAATATACTTACTTTGAATATATACTATACTTCGAAATATACAGCTGAGGGACAGCATGTGTTCAGAGTATCCTGAAAATGTGCTTCCATAATTCCCCTTCACTCTGTCACAGCTTTGAAGGACCAAGCAGGCAGGTGTTTCCTCAAGATTAGAATGGTAGCTCTGGCGAGGGGAGTAGGTGGCTGGGTGTTTGTACTTGCTTATGTTACTGTTGAAAGGAGCTGAATGTAAGTGGCGAGATAGTTTTAGACTGATGTGAAGGAGTCTCGAATGATCAAGAAGCTGAGGAGTGATGAATCTAGAAAAAGGAGAGGTGGTTGAGAGGGAGAAAATGCAGCTGAAAACATAGGAAAACAGCAGAACTAGTCATAGTAGAAGTAGTTATTTGTTCATAGTTACTAGAGTTAATTTTCTCAACACTTAAAAGAAACATATACATAAAGGGTTATGACTGAGAGCTTTCGGGTGGCAACAGGATACCTTAGAAGGCAGGTGGTGTAGTTTAATGTATTAAACTTTATATCTGCAGACCTACGCTTGAATGCCACCTGACTGACAAATGCAAATGACATTACTAGCTGCGTGCCAAGGGCTATATGACCATCCAACAAACCATCACAACCTTGTTTTCCTTTTCCTTTTTTTTAACTTTTCCACAAGCACAAATGCAGTCACTATTCACAAGCAAAGCCTTGTGATGAAATGCTGAGGGCAGCTGAAGCCAGGCTTGCTGGAAATTGGCTGAGTTGAGTTTGTGCCGGTGTGCAGTGATGGGTACCACGCTGGGACTGTTTGTGGGTTCTGTGCTGTGGTGCCCTTGTGGCCGTAGGAAGCAGAAGGTGAGAGTGTCTCTTTTTCAGACAAGGCCTTTGATTTTAAAGTACAATATAGAGTATGTAGTGCTGGTGTGTCACAGACAGATTTGAGAGCAGTACTCATTGTTACCTATTGATCTTTCACTTTATATTTCTAGCAAAAAGCTGTCTTATGCAAAACTGTTGGCTAAAGCCTGCTGCTGGGAATCATCCTTTGCTTTCCATTTAAGCAGGTGAACAGGAACTTGTAGTAATGGATAGCCTATGTGTAGGTGGTCGCCTTTCTTGGGTTTCCTTGATTATTCTTACTGCTATTGTTAGCAAGAGGAATTAAGGAAGAAATATGAAGACTGATTCAAAGCCTGCAGTTCACTTAAGTATCTCTGCTGATACCCGTAGCACTATTGTTTACAGAACGTAACAATTTTTCTATGTTAGATGCTCAAAATGACTTTTTTTAATGACATTTAAAGCTTTATCATTTGAAAGCTTTAGCAATATGAATAAGCTAATTTAAAAGCTGGATAAGGAAAAGTCCTCTTTTTGAAGCATCTATGAAGCAGCAGTACTAATAGTACGAAATAACACCTTGCAGGGATAAATAAATTTTGCCTAAGTTAACTAATTAGGCCAAATTCGAAGCAGCCCTTCTCTTCTTAGAATGATCAAAATATAGTGTTCTAATGTAAAACAGAAATAGGGAGAAAGCATAACATTTGACTCTATCTGTGAGAACCCACAATGATAAGTTAGTGCATTTCTGAGATGTACCTCTTCCTCTGGGAATTTTTTTGCTGGACCAGAATTTCTCGGAGTCCTTGTTGGTGTTTAACAATTGTCTGAGTCAAATGTTGAAAGGAAGCAAACAGTCTGATGTATGGAAGAGTCCTGATTGTAGCAAGTAGGTCATCCATAGTGTTGTCTTTGTGTCCCTTTAACAGGTGAATAGCAGAATTCCTGCATCTTTTGCATTCTGTTGCTTTTATTAACTATTAGGCCTGTGAGAGTTTCTGTGTCTCTTAGAGAACCTAACACAAACTTTGATGTCACCTTTAAGTTTGACTCACTGCAGGCTTCCTCTGTGTGTGTGTGTGTGCACGCGTGCGTATGTGAGAGCGAGAGATCTGCATGCGTGCATACAAACAAAATGGTACTGATATCACCAGTAAAGAAGATGAGTCAGTATTTGGGTAGTCTGCTGTAGACACCCACAAAGAACTCTTATTTAGTAATATACAGGCCAGTAGTGAATAAAATTAAAGATACATGTCTTTTAGCTGATTTCTTTGTCTTGTAGCAAGCTGAAGTGCGGTTGAAGTGTCTTCTGGGACTGCAGGGAATTTATAGCAGAAAAGAACTTGTTTCCAGGATGGATCTCTTTACTGGCAGATTCAAGGTAAATAGATTTCTGTTTGCTTTTTTTTAAGTCTGGGTTGGGTGTATATGCAGGGCCTGATGTTTTGATCAGAGCTGATCTCCCCACTGTCTTGACTGACCTGAGTTTAGAGTACTGCAGGAGCAGCCTACTTGACTGAGTGGATGAAGGAGTTTTGCAGAGAAATATCCCTCTGTTTCTGTGGAATTTTCTGTTTCACTTTAGTTCATGCACAAAACTGTGCTAGCAGGCACGGCGGTCAATTATCTCCACCAGTCATCCAGAACGGCCCAGATTTCTTTACAGAATCTTTGGCACAAGACAAAGAATTTCATACTCTAACGGTTCCCTTTTTTTTTTTTGCTGCTCCCGATAAAGGGTTAACCTTGTAGATACTGGATTGGCTGACCACATATCACACTGATGTGGGAATGGCTCTCTATTGATTCACCATGTCAGTATGAATCTTGAAGAAGGTTCCCTTATCTCCTTTCTGAACAAGTCAGATGATATGCTGTAATTTTGAGAGCTTGTTCTGTGACTGCACTGGCCCTGTACACTGCCTTTATCGTATTCCAACATCCTGACTCATTTAAGAAGTAAGCCCTTTACTTTTTTGATACTGCCCTTGGTAATGATTTCATCAGCTACTCCTATCCCAATGGGGCTGGGCCTTTTTGGTATTTGAATAAGAAAACTCAAAGTGCTGTGATTGATACGTCAGTCCCTCTGAATCAGTACATAATCAATGCCTGCATGTGGTGGTAATTCATGTTCTTTTTGCAACAGGTGCAGGGCTAACCTATATGTCAAAGCAGTTGCTAGTGGTAAAAAATACCTATAGCACATCCTCAAAGAACAAGAAACAGATTAATATTGGTATCTTAAGAATAAATAATTCAACCAATTGAAACTTGGAATCTGTTTTAAACAGCTTTGTGATAGTCTTTATCTTCTGATTAAAGGAAGGTTGCATAAGCAACTGCAAGATTGGTGTTCACAGACTGATGAAATAGCGCCAGTCTGTACTGCAGTCTCTCTCCGTGTGGAGGATGACATGTAAATGTATTATTGCAAACTCCATCTCCCAGTCAAAAAACCCAACACAAACACAACAACTCCTTCCCGTCTAAACAAAAGAAACCCAAACAGCTACACATAAAGTACAGACTGATCTGGAATCTTTCAAAGCTTAAATAATGATTTCTTAGTGATGGGAAATGCAATCATATAACCATCAATCCGTTTCCCATAAGCAGGAGTTTCACATGCTCCCTCTGTTACCCTTTAGTGTTCGAACTCAGGATTCATGGACTTCCACACCTTGCAGCTGGGTTGTGAGAAAAAGGAAGGTGCAAAGTAAAATGAATCTAGAGACTTAGAAAGGATACGTTCAGTGAGAAAGCTGTTAGTCCCCAGGCAAGCAAGTCCAAAGGTTTAATATGCCTTAAAGATGTAGACCGCACCGAGGAGTGCGAGTTCTTGGGTACATGGGACAGGAAAATTTCCACTGTTTTCTGAGGTGTTTGCGTGTGTACCAAGTTACGATAGTATTAATTCTGGAGGTCAGGGGTATTACTGCTATTCCACAAAGTGCTTTTATGACTCAAGTCCAAATTGTCTTTCCAGCAAGGCACTGGCTTCTGTAATGTGTAGGTACACTCACTTTATTGTTGATGGGAGAAACTGATTATATAATGCTTGTAATTTGAGGCTTACCTTCATTTAACATACTGAAATGCCAGTAGTAACATCTTGGAAACAAGATGTCAGTCACTTTTAATTTGTAGACTGTAGTTGATTTCTTGTGAACGCATACATTACATCTATAAAAATATCATATTACTGCATGATTAATTCAGTTAAAAAATTAACATGCTGTTAATTTTCAGGGGCTGGGGAACTACTTGGTAGTAATCAAGTTGCCTTACGTCTCTTAGGAAATAGCTACTGAAATAAAAATAAATCTCTGCTCCACTAGTGTAGATGATCTAGCTGTAGCAAAAATATGTGTTTATTGAGAACAAACCATGTTACATCTTTTTATTGTCATTTTACATCCATTAGGATCGAATTGTGTCCATGCCTCTGGACAAGGACCATGAAGTAGCAGTTCAAGCCATGAAACTCTTGATGCTTATGTCACAGTAAATAATTTCTTTTTTAATTTACTGTATTGTTTTAATGGCAACAAGATCCAGGTACAATCCTGATGAATCTTCCTGTAATCAGTTACATGCCGGGAAACAATTGCTCCTAGCAGGGTATAAGTTACAGATAAAGCTGCTCAAGATGTGACATTTTCTTTCTGTGGGAAGCACCAACGTTAAGAAAACTCATGTGCTGAGATTCAGCATGAAAACTACATTTTTATATCTTCCCTCTGAAAGGAAATTCCACAGCATTTTCATTTTGGCTTTTCTCATATAGAGCATCTGCCTGTCTTGGCAGAAGTCCCCACCGAGGAGTCTTCTGTCCCTGGCTTGCCAGGTCTTGACCAGAACCTCAGGGAACTCTGCCATCTTCTCTGTCTCCCCACCTGATTCAGGAAGCCTTGAGCTTTGAGGTTGTTGCTGGAATTTGGACTTCCAGATTCTTGGCTCCATGGCAGAGAACCTGGGAGCTATTGAGCCCGCAGCAGACTGACTGACAGGAAATGAGCAAGTGTATGATACCTTGTTTTTGCTGAAGTGGAAAACTAACAGAAGAGTTGTTTTGTTGGGAAATTACTTGCCAGCCATAGGTTTGGATAGTGGCAAGCTAAAAGTGTGGGGAAAAACTAGACTAACGTTACACAAGTATATGAAACCTATTCTGATACATCCTTGAGCAGCATGTTTATTTTAAAAATAAGTTTATTTGCAAAATATGTGAAGAATAAATTATCTGTCCCCCCTTTTCAATGCAAAATAAGAATAAAAAACTCACTGCATTTCATTGTTAACACTCTTGAGATGTTAGGACTCAATAAGTGTCTCTTCTGTCTCAGGGTATAAGCTGAATTCTGCAGTTGCAGGTGCTTACCTCCATGTACAGTGTGGTGCATCATCCAATAGTCTTGTGGGATTTGCTTTTCTGTTTAAGCCAGAAATACTGATCATTGCTATATAAGGATGGAGACCTTAACAGACCAAAAAATATGGTGTTGTATTCATATATTAATTAAGGTATTCACATTAAATTTCAAGTACGTTTTTATGTTGAAGTGCTCCTTTATAGTCTAGACTCACTCTTTTCTCATTTCACGTCCATCGATTTGAGTGGCATTTCTCGAAGCCTACTTCAACGTACGCACCAGAACAGCGTATGATGCTGTAAGCAGAGCATGCTTTTCTGAAGGGAGTACCATTGTTTGGGCCTCACTACTAGTAGCTAGGATGATATTGTTTTTGTGTTTACAATGTCCATTCCTGCATCCCTTGCTTCTCTGTGGTGTGTAGCTATTGAAACAAAGCACAATGCTGTGTCTATGTGTATAACGTGTCCCTGTGCTAGGAGGAGCAGCCCACCATTGTCAAAGTACAAAGATGCTGTACGCCAGTTATGGCTGCCCTTGTTCTGTATCTGAACTAACAAGTGCTATATTGGCACTGCAGCTGTTTATCATCTCAGGCTTTATTATAAAGGGATCGTGTTCTCATTAATGCAAACTGCAGCTATAAAAGTTTGATCAATGTTTCTTTTTCCCTGAAGCAATTGTTTCCTAATTTTTCTTAAATATGATTTCCAGTGTGAATAAATGCCTTCTAAAGTTTTCTGAATGACATTTTTCCATCATAAAATGTAGTTTTCATAAGTTAAATGAATACATTTTGAAATTGTTTTTAATTAGGCTGTGTGGAGGCCTAGCAAATACATGCTTCTCTCTCCTTTTGCTCATCTGTTGTGTAGCCATCCTCTTCTTGCCCCCCTCCCCCTCAGTTGCTCTGAGCCTTGCTGATTTGGCTTCGTTATTGGTGTGATGAAAGTGGGAACTGGGGACTCAATAAGCAAATTCAATGACAGCTTTTCTCTTTGATAAGATTAGTACTGACCAGTCTATAAAACCTGTATGAAGAGAATGCAGACAACACAGACAGCCACATGTACAGACTTCTTAATAGGAACCTGCATCAAGATGCTTTTCTAGCAGGGGAAAAGCTTATGCCTCTGTACGTACAATAGTGTCGGAAAGGACTTGCTGCTGGCATTACAGAGGCAAAGAAGTTTCAGGGCCCATCTGTCTCAAATAGGTGTGTCTTATAGCTCGTAACTAGTATCTGGATATTGAGCAGTAATGCTGCTTGATACATGTAGTAAAGCACGAAATAGTGTTGGGGACAGCAACTGCGCTGCCTCTAAAGAATAATAAATAACAGCTTGTATATATGGCTCTTCTATTTGTATACATTGATGTAATAAGTTTTTTTTTTGCTGCTAGTGTGATGCCGTATCGGCTTCTCTGTGGATGGCTCATTTTTGTCATCTGCAAACTTGGCAACTGAACTCTAGTTGCCCAACTTGTATTTCTAGTGAGGCCTAAAAGACCTTTCAGATGAAGTTTCCATTTTTAAAGCTACTGGCAAAAACCTCTGTCTCATGAACTCCCTATACTTGATTTGGAATCATGGATTACTTTTAACAAATAATATCATCTTAACTGGTCAAGTACTGACCTCTAGAACAAGTCTCTAATCTTGGAATAAGTCTTTTGTTGTTTCATGGCGTGTTGGCAAGAAACAAGGCCAGGAGTAATTTTTTTCCTCCAGTTAGTCTGTTGGGTGCTCTGTGACTTTCTTGGGGAAAATTTACTGTGTAAGTAATGTTCTCTTACTGGCTTCCGTAATTGTCTTTTGGGTGAGTAGTGCAGCAAGATCTCGTTGCCAGTTAATTATTTTTGTCATGTTTTATGGTGGCAGTGGAGCTGTGCTCCATGTATGTTAGTAAGTGCTCAGCTTTGACCATCTCTTAACCATCACTGCATTCCAGTCCTGTGGACATTGACTACTCTGCATGCTACTGGCCCATAAAACTGCTATGCTGGCCTTTACATTCTCTATCTTGCTAGAGAGGCAGTGAAAACGCTGGTCTTTTCATTTCACTTAAATGTGTTGAATTATTAAAAAAATACTCCAGTGCTGACTCAAAACCCTCTTGCTATGCACATACCTGTTTTTTCATATCCGTATTTGTATTTTCATCTTGTCTATCTCTGTGAGCTGGGATTTTTTTTCTTCCTATTTGTTGCATGTTGTCTCAATTGAATGCCAAGGTCTTTGGGCTAGTGGATTTCTATTTTTGCACAGCATGAAGCAATCCTCAAACTGAAATGAGCCTATGAATTTTAGCATAATAGAAATTATTAATGCTACTGAATTATGCATAATTGTTAGCATTAATGTTGCAAAGGATCTGAGAGGGAATAGAGCTAGGAAGGAAATAAAGAGGGAGAAAACATGAGCGACAATGAGAAACCAAGGAATCTTACTGAAAACATTGCTCTTCAGGAGCCAAATTAGTTTAGTGTGTCTACTGCCAAATAATTCTGTTCATTTTTGTGTGCTTAACTACCTGAAAAAGTAGAGGAATTTTGGAAAAGAGCAGCAAAAGTAATTAGGTATCTGTAGTAGATGAATGAGGAAAGGTTACAGGTGGTGCAGGTATGGGCACAAATCTACAAGTAGCTTAAATATGTAAATAGCAATGGGAGAAATTACTTTGTATTACATTAGCTAAACGTAACTAGAAATTAAACTGAGTTTTAATCACAAAACTTCCAAGTTTGAAATCTGGCAGAGCTACATTAGTGAGAACTGTGAGTATATTGCACGCATTGAGGACTTCACATAAATAGTTTGAAAACTATTTAACGGAGCTGATAAATACGCTAATTCTCCAAAGCACCAGAGTGCTTCGGCAATGGTCAGTAGAGTTAATCCAACTTATAAGTCAAGAAACTAAGGCTTATATGTTCCCAGTGTCCTGCTTAGCACAGGAGACGCAAGTGAAGTAGGGGTATATGACTGTTGTGGTTAAAAACCTTAAGTCTCCCTTCCGATTCTCATCTAGACTGGGAAGAATGTTTTAGTTTGGAGACGGGGGGCTACGCTGTAGGAGAAACTTCAAAACTGGATTTGGCAAAGGATGCCACGACAAATAATATATTATGTGTTACTGCTTCAAGTGCTAGATGTAGCGGTCCTGTGACAAGTAATTCAGTGTCAGCAGAGAGCTGAACTCTGTCATTCTGTAGTGTTATTTCATAGCTAAGCCATGGACTTCGGAGGAGAAGTGGACATTTGTTAGGCAAATGCACTGTATGTAGCAAGGTTATTCAGACAGACCATTGTGCAGAAAACCAGTTCAGTTTATTGAAGGCTTAAATGCTATTATAAAAAGTGTTTTCATGGGGTTGTAAAAAAATAAATTGGAGAGAGACATGCTCTGCATACAAATAAGGAAATTATCCACCTTTGTCTTGTTCTGTGCCTGTTAGGAAAAATAAAGAAAAGTTATCTTGAAGTTGATAGAAGTAGCGTGTGAAGTAGTGAAGCAAATTACACTGCACAGTTGTGATTTCTTGCATCAGGAGCTTGGTTGTAGCAGGTTAGTTACCATCAATAGGGAGCGCCATGGAGCTCTTCACAGCTCCTCCGTCATTCCTTCAGGTCCACCACACTCCTGTTCCTTTGGAGTTATGGTACTGCTTTCTCAAGCCTATTCCAAACAAAGCAAAAGTGAAAGACTGAAATAGAGCAAAGGCATGTGCTTTCTTCTCTGTCTTTTCCTCTTTTCCATCCTCTCAGGTTTATGCTTTCGTGGAAGTTTCCTCCAGTAATTTTCTGCCATCATGCACCTTTATTCAAGAACCTTGAGATCTATTCTGAAATCTTATTTTTCCTGTCTGAAGAATTAACAAGAACAAATAATTGCATGTCTCCTAGGGTTATGTTTCCTAACCAAAACAGCACACCATACAGCATCTGTCTAATGTGCATCTTCCTGCATTGTCACAGCATAATCATAGAATCACAGTGTGTTGCAATATGCTAACCCTATTTTAAAGTGGGTGGGAAAGGACTCTCATCACACTGTAGTGGCAACCATGTTATCATCTCTTTCTGATCACCAAAGTGTCTCTGAAATACCTGCAATGACAGCAGGGTAGAAAGAGGGAGATAACAACAGATTAGCTGATTTTTCTACTTAAAAATTTTATCTCAGACATTAGAATACTTTCAACATATATTTTTTTGGTTGATAGTGCTTAGTGCACAAATCTGGGTGTTTAACTTGAATTAATTTTAAATGCAAAATTAACAGATTTTTTTTTTTGATTGAGATGCTGTACCTTGGATTACGAATGTCTCTGTAACGTTGTGCCAAATCTTTCCCTGCACAGTATTAAAACCAAAAAGAATAAGGTGGCAAAACTGAAAAGTGCATCAGGTGTATTTTTACGTTACTGTTGTGATTTTGATGGTTATTGTTAGCATAAGCAATAGCACGGACCAAGGGAGGCGACTCCAGCAGTAATGTCTCTTGCATACATTAAAATGGAACAAAAAGCAAGATATGAAATCTTTCAACTGGTGCCATATGCAGAACAGAATGGGTCTGTGATCTCCCCCTAGAATATCCCAACTTCTTCTTCATGACATGCTCACACTGAAGTGCAGAGAAAATGGTATGTCATGACATCGGTATGTGGAAGGCCATGCCTGCTTATTTTTAGGCACCTAAACACTGGCAGGCACTTCGGGCTTAACCTTTATCTGTTGCTTGGCATTCTGCAAGCTGTAAATTTGCAGCGGTATTATTGCTCTATTTGAAGTATTCTTTGAACGTTTTTTGATGATTGGCTTATGTATGTAAAAAAAGAAAGGCACCCATTTACTGTGGCAGTAGTAGTGCGTAGTACTACTACTAGGTGTAGACAAGTGCTGCTACTTTCAGAGCACTTAAGCACTCATTTGAGTGGGAATTATGAGCATAAACCTCATTGTATCATGGAGAGTAGTGGTTAAGCAGCATGTGAAAAGTAGTAGTAGTTCAAACAGATATTCTCTTCCATTCAAGAAAGGAAGAAAAAGGAAAAAAAAAAAAAAAAGATCAGGTGCTCACGTGGTGTCCTGAGTGTCTGTCAGCCTGTGCTGCAAAGAAAATGGGTTGTTTTCCCCTCCTTTGCTCCTGTGTTATTAGGGAGTGCTTCGTACATGGCCGGAGCTATTGCATCTGACCTACTCTTGTCTTGAGGAGGGAGGAAATGCCACTGCTATAGATTAACGTAACTGGGCAAATTCCTAGCCTCTTTGAAGAAAAAGTTAAAAACAAGGAGGTTAGGATTTCAGAATCACAGAATGGTTGAAGTTAGAAGGGACCTCTGGAGGTCATCCGGTCCAATCCCCCTGTTCAGTCAGGGCCACCTAGAGCCGGTTGTCCAGGACTACATCCAGATGGCTTTTGAATACCTCCAGCGATGGAGACTCCACAACCTCTCTGGGTAGCCTGTGCCAGTGCTCGGTCACCCTCACGGTAAAAATGTGTTTTCTGATGTTCAGAGGAAACCTCCTGTGTTTCAGTTTGTGCCCGTTGCCTCTGGTCCTGTCACTGAGCAGAGCATGGCTCATCTTTACACCATCCCTTCAGGTACTTAATACACATCCATAAGTTTCCCCCGAGCCTTCTCTTCTCCAAGCTGAACAGTCCCAGCTTTCTCACCCTTCCTCACAGGAGAGATGCTCCAGTCCCTTAATAATCTTTGTGGCTCTTCATTGGACTCCCTCCAGTAGGTCCATGTTTCCCATACTGGGGAGCCCAGCACTGGACCCAGCACTCCAGGTGTGGCTTCACCAGTGCTGAGTATAGGGGAAGGATCACCTCCCTTGGCCTGCTGGCAACACTCCTCCTAATGCAGCCCAGGGTACCATTAGCTTTCTTTGCTGGAAGGGCACAGTGCTGGTTCATGTTCAACTTGTTGTTTATCAGCACCCCCAGGCCCTTTCCTAAGGAAAGGAAATGCCTAAGGAAAGGCAGTTTCATTTGTACTGGAAAGATAGAGTCCTTAATTTCTACACAAAGAGAGGGCAGGCATGTGGCTGAGCTCTTTGAACAATTCAGGCAAGGATTTTTTTTAAAAATAGAGACACATAAGTATTGCATACACTATTTTCCATAAATGTGCTAGGAAGAAAAAACCTGAAATATAAACAATAAAAAATTCAAATATAAAAAAAGCATACATGTGACTGGCGTGTACATACAGGAAATTCCATTTAAGCATAAGAAAGAAGTTTTTTACTGTGGGGGTGGTCCAATACTGGAACAGGTTGCTAGAGAAGTTGTGGAGTCTCTGATTTTGTAGATATTGGACACAAACTGCTTTAGCCGATCCTTCTCTGAGCAGGGGTTTGGACTAGATGATCTCCAGAGGGGTGGTCCATCCTCAGCTTTTCCGTGATTCTATGTTGGCCCACTCTAGATCATAGTATGTTTCTACAGAAATTTCTTCTTTTTTCAAGATGTCCACAGTTTTTTGAAAAAATATAAAGATAAAATGACAAGGGCAACTTCATAGAAACTGGTGCATTAAAAGAACTGAATATAGATTGACATTAAAAAGAATGAAAGAAACCTTGTCAGACTGCTAGTTTATCTCAGTAAATTCCCCGTAGCCTTTTAATGTAAAGACTTGCTATACCATGTATTTTTACTCCTGTAAATGCAATTCGTTGTCAGTCTTTGTTTTACTCTCACTTGTTAAACCTGTAGAAGTTTAATAAATTTGATACTTTATGGCTTTACAGGACACACCAACGCTTATTCATACACTCTGATGCACCACATTACCTCTTTCAACTTCTTACTGTTTAACTTCAATAAACGCATTTTTACTCTGTTTCCCTAGTTCTGTAGATGGCTGAATAAGGGTCACATAAATATTTTCCTTTATGCTGATTTCATGGTATATACGCTCAGAGCACTTTCTGTATGTCCTATTACTGCGAGTATATATTCAAGGGAATTGCATGTTAAAAGAGGCCACCAAAACCTGCCCAAATGCTCTGGCTGAGGGCAAGCATTATCTTGACAGACTGACCCATCACTTGGAGATGCACCATCATCACTTCCATTTAGAGATCTTTTTACTGTTCCAGTGACCATTGTAAGCAACCATGGAAAAATGTGAAAAATTCAAATGATAAACGACTAAATACTTTGTAAAGCAAAAATTCATGGGGTGTCAACTTCTATTGGCTTTGAGAAACGAGTGCTGTCTTCCCCTTACTCCCATCCTGATTGTAAATGCCAGACGGTGCTAAAAATTATTTGGGATGGACGCTCCAGTGATACTGTCACCTAAGATGAGCTCACTTTTTTCAGTCCGGGTGGAGGATGCATTGGATATTTGTGATTTGTGAGGATGCTAAAGGATGCAATGGGTTTGGAGACAAATAGGCAAGTGCAGCAAGGGCTGCTAATTTTTGTAAGACATTACTCCCAGCAAATGAAGAGCATGAATCCTCAGTTTTAGCGAAGGTATTGGACCCCAGCTGTAGATGGTTTTTAAACTGTTACTACCTGAGGATTGAGTGCAGTACTAAATAAAAAACCTTTCCCCTCACCTGGCTACAGTAAGCGTAAGGATCTCATATGTTGCTCTTTCATTCCCTGAAGTAGCTTAGTCCAATGACATCGCTGTGACAGTAAGAAGCAGGCATTTTGAAACTGTAATCTTTCCTTTGGGCTTCACTCCTCTGCTGTCTCTTCAGTGGGTTATTCAACCTTGATGCTTCAGTTTCCTGTTTGTAAAAGGTCGATATTGATACAATATCTACCTCTCGCAGAGTGTTTGATGTTTCTGGTATTCTCAAGATGTGTAGCTGAATGAAAAAATTGTGACTTTGAGTGTGTTTGTGCAGAAAGGTCACAGTCATAAGCATGCTATCAAGAATGTGTTTTGATTTCTTTTTACATGTAACTATATAAGCCTAGTGTAAGAGAATATAGGTTTTAAAATACCTATCCATACCTAAAATACCATAATAAATCATTTAAAAAGAATTTGTACTGCAAAATGAAAGTGGCTTCTTGTTTATTAACTTCTATGGTGAACATCTAAGCGTAAAGTAGAGGCATGATTTTCCAATTTTGTTACTATTACTCCTTTTAATGTGAGCACTAATGAACCTTAATTATACTTTAAAGTAATGTTCATATCCATGCAGTGAGCCTGATTCATCATGGCTTGCACAGACCTCTGTTTCTCTACCCAGTGAGTAAAAGAATGCTGCCAGTTTTGTTTGATAGTGTTTTTAGATATGTCCTACAAAAATTTAGCTATGTAAGCAAGTTGTACGGCTATGGGGAATCAGGTCTAGTAAAAGCTGGACATAGCATTCATAATATTCTTTGCAGATAAACCTGAACTATAACTTCCGTTGTTATTTTTGCCTAGGAACTGTGAGGATGCGTTATCAGCTGAAGACTGTGAAACGTTATACCAGTTTGTTTATACCACACACCGTCCGCTTGCAGTAGCAGCTGGGGAATTCCTTTATAAAAGGTATCTCTGCCTGCCTCCTTGCGTGCCTACTTCTTGCATGTTCTCATTTGTTTCAGAATGAAGGTGGATTTATTTAAGAGGGACATTAAGCATTCATTTTTCTGCTGGAAGCGCGTACCGTGAGGATAGTAGATGTGCTTTCTTCTGCTGAATCAGAAGAGAAACACTGTCTAGGGGGGTAATCATTTGTTCCCCTGTACAGCCCTGGCACAATAGGTGTGAAAAAGTTGCAAGACTAACATAGAGAATATGAAACAACTCTCTGATCCATAGATGCCATGCTATGCTGAGAGCATACCTCCTTTCTTTCTACTTTCTTTTCCTGTTGCTTTGCGTCTTACAAGCTAATTCATCACCTGGCATCTGCTGGATTTCTGTAGCTTTGGTGATTAATCACAAAAATGGCTTCCTCTTCTCCCTTTGGAAGTTGCCTTATACATTGTAAAGGCTTTGAATAATGAGAGATGCAGCAGATTAAAAAGCCCTCCCAATTTTCTGTCAGGTTAATGAAGTACAGGGTTTATCTTCCCCAAGAGTAACTCTTATAAATGGGCTTCTTATAACAATGGTTACATGAAGTGAATGGAGTTGGCGTGCTAAAAAGAGATGAAATAAATATTCTGTCTCTACGGCTGAGAGAAGTAATTTTGTCTTACGAAGAGGAATGAAAATAAAAATATTTTGGCAAGACTTTTGTGGGGAAAAATTCAGAAGTAATAACGATTTGTGTTTCTTATGTGTGCAGCATCTCCTCCTAGCTGTCTCTTCCTGTCTAGCTGAACTGCTGACATTCTGGGGTTTGTGGAGCCAAATCCAACAGAAAAACAAATGACAATAAATTTCTGTTTTGATGACTCTTCTATCACGTCTGCTAGTCTTGCTTAGTCTTTTGTGTTGGTCCTAATATTCTAATGTTGGTTGATGGTTGGGACTATCTTAAAGGTCCCTTCCAACCTAGAAAATTCTATGATTCAATCATAAATCAGGTGTTTTTCCTCTCAGAACAGTGCTGCTTTTTGCTATTGTAGTGATTGCCCTGATAACTTTATTTTTTCTACCCAGCTTCCCAGTGCAGTGTGGACACTTTGACCCTGTAAACCTCATCCTTGTTCTTGTTTGCCCAGTTCTTCTCTCTGGCACTTTTGCCAGTATAAAAAGTTTTGTTCTAGTGTGATAGAGGTGCTAGCAACACCCTCCTTTCCCTGGTCATGCTGATAAAAGTTAGTATAAATGCTTGTGCTTTTTTCCCCCCCCTTCTTCTTGGTTTGCATGAAACCTCCTTAATGTTTGCATTTTTAACTTAGGTTACTTAGCTGGCATAAGTCACACTACGAGATGCACTTTCTGAAAGTATACGCTTTTACTGACATTGAGCGGTGTGGTCCTGTTCTTAAATCCAAGCCATTTGGGCCTTCCATTAATCTGCGGGGATGGCCTTCCTGGATTTATTATGGGATTAGCACTTCTGGTGCGCAGTAGAGTCACACTCCTTTTGGATAAAGAGGGAAATGAAAATTGAAGTGTTATAGAGAAGAGAAGAGAAAGAACAGTTTTTCCACTGTATTTGTGAAGTTGAGTGAATTGCATCTTATAAATACAAGATACTGTGCTTTCTTCAAGAAGCTTCAGTTCTAAAATGTACCATGATGTGAATAATGGCCAGGTAGTAATATCTCTACTCTGTTGTTAAGGTTTAAATTCAGCCTAGAGGAAGCCCCTTTTCAAGCATGAGCAAATGCCTACCTCATTATATGTTCAATGCTGTGGAATCTGCATCTCTTGTCCAGAAAGCTGGCAGGGGACCTGTGAAACTGTCAGAAATAGTCTCTGCATCCACAGGGACAGCAGATCTCTCATGATGGAAACCAATCTAATGTCTTTTCCCTTCATCTGATAAAAAAGTATAACGTGATTTGGAGTAAATAAGTAGACATTTAGAAGAAATACAATCCTTGAGATCTTGACAGAATTGGTCTTACATTGGCAAATGAGTGTAAAGAGAATGTGGCAGAACTGGACTGACTTCCTTTTCTGTTGGCAGGCTGCTTAGTCATGAGGGAGATGAAGAAGTTCAGCCCAAAGGAGGAGGGAAGTTTGGTGCGAGTACTGACCATTTGAAAAGATTAATACGTTTTTTCCTGGAGAGCGAGGTGAGGAGAATAGCCCCTGCAGTAAGCCTTTTAAATCCAGACTTGCATGTTAAATCAAGTGTTGGCTTCCTTTTAAAAGCTGTTTCTGGTGGTGAGCTCTGAAATGTTTGGTGTTTGGGATGTTTTCACTCTCTAGGATGAGTTTTTAATGAAGACATTTCTGTTCTGTTGTATTAAAACTAATTTACAACTATGCTAATGGAGAGAATCGGTGCTGAAGCAGCTTCTGAAAACAACCTGAAAGACTAATGCCACTGACTGAGGGTTTTTTGGGATGTGTCCGTGTCCGTTCTGCAGGCAGATACGGGTTGCTGGCCTATGGCTCTATGCTGACTAAGAACTGCGTAGTTTTGCTGACAGTTTTATCAGCTTAAGTGCTGTAATTTGCTGTTTGGCTTTTGCAGTGGTGCAGACCTATGTCTCACCAAAGTGTCTCAGGCACACCAGTTTTAAATCTTTCTGCAAAGACTTTTACAGACATTGCTTAAAATGTTGACTCATTTCTAGTTCCAAGGTTGGATTTTTAGTTGTTATGGTCAGCAATATAAAGCAATACAGAAAATAGTTTTAAAGATATTAGTTAAATTACAAAGGAAAGGTATCCTAAAAACATAAAAGAAAGGCTTTTTTTCCCCGCTTTTCCTGTTTTTTTCCCCCCACTCGCCTGCTTTGTATCAGATTGAAGATATGGTGTTTAAATGTTGATTGGCCTCAAACTAAATATGTCAGAATACTGTCTGTGACTATATGGGTGAATGACAAAGCTTTGTAATTGGAAAAAGGGAGAGGAACGTATGAAGCTGTATTTCTTTCAGTGATGTGTTTGCTTCTATAAGCTTGTGGTTTTAATCCCTAGCTACACAAACATGTCGCATACCTCATAGACAGCTTGTGGGACTGGGCAGGCAAATTCCTGAAGGACTGGGAGTGCATGACTGCTCTTCTATTAAAAAATGCTGAAGAAGATGGAGAAGGTGGGTAAGCAAAGAGCTTGATTTTGTCTGAATGAATCTCTTGATATTGTTTTTTGAACTTTGCCTTCAGCTAGTTCCATATTACAGTACCCTTTGATCCCAAATTGTGGTCCCCAAGGGCCACAAAGCAGATGCAACTCAATGCACTACCAATGTGATATCTATATCAACATATTTGTTTTATTCAGTATTCTGTATTTATGTAATGTTAGTTTAGAAACTTTGAAAGAGTAATTGCATAATTAAGCCATAATGCTTATGTAGCACTAAGGTTTTTTGTTTGTTTGCCGAAAACTTAAAAATCTAAAAGTATTAATTGATTGAAGTGCAGTATTGTTGGGCTATTGTTCGTGCCTGAAAACAAAATGAGGAACGTGTCAAGTTCATTGACATCTAACACTCTAGAAGATTAGTTTTTTGTAGAATTATTTTAAACTGAACTTAAATAAATCTTTAAGGTCCATTCCAACCCAAACCATTCTATGCTTCTATGAATAGTTGTTGTAGTAGAACTGGAGGTGGATGTGTGATTGAAATCAAAGTTTGTAGACCCGTTTTGTTAAAGCATTTTGGTACTCAAAGAGGCAGGTTTGTCCTTAATGAGATAGTAGCCAGTAGGAGTGGGCCTTATTAAAACTGTGGTTTTGGGAGCCTAACTGCCCTGAAAAGTTTAGCCATGAGAGGAATAATTGTTTTTGTGTTTAGTAAATGTAGAAAACTTGTTTTCTGCTAATTAAATCAAACACTCTCTAGGTTTTTTTTAGTTTATTTAGCAACACTGCATCTTTTTTTTCTGTAGTGTCCTTCCATAGTTACTCATATAAATGAATAGGCTTTTCATTAGCTGTTTCTGTATCTTCATTTTTCTTTTGTGTGATGCTGAAAGGAGACTGATTTACTTACAGAACTGAGTGATGCCCATGAAAGTGTTCTCATTGAAATTATCCTCGCAACGGTTAGAGAAGCAGCTGAAGGTCATCCACCAGTGGGCAGAGGTGCAGCCAAAAAAGTCAGTGCATCTCAGTCTTTTTTATTGTCCTATAATCACATTCTCTTTGCCTTATGTACTCTGCCAGACAGCATGTTCCTAGTGGTAGGTATATCTTTGGAAATAAAGTGGCTTATTTTTATGAAACGACACAGTGTCTTTTGACCTCTAGATCTTACTAGTAGTGGATGTTAAAGGAGATGAGCGTTAGAGGAGAGCCAGCTGAAGTGTGTTGCTGACAAATGGTGAGCATTTTATCCATGAGATATAGATGTTCAGCGATCTGCATCTAATTGAAGGTTAACAAAAAAATAAAAAAGCATCTGGTTGTCTCCATGGAAAAGTATCTTTATCTTAGCTTGATATGCTTTAGACAAAGGCATGTGAGTTAACCTTGGGTTACACGTAAAATTCCACTCAAACTAAGCGATTTCGTAATTGAAACAAAATGCTTTATCTGCAGATTCTGTCAGTAAAAGAGAAGAAAATACAATTGGAAGATTGTACGAAAATTACTGAACACTTTATTATGGTGCTTCCTCAGCTCTTGGCAAAGGTAACTAACAGCTGCTCTGTGAATGCATATTAAATATTTCATTAAAATTCCTGCAGTGTACTCATATCCTGTTTTTTCTCTGCAGTATTCAACAGATGCACAAAAAGTGGCAAATCTTCTGCAGATTCCTCAATATTATGATTTGGATGTTTACAGTACGGGACATCTAGAGAAGGTGAATAGGAATTGGGGTAGTCGGTTCATGTGGAATGTAATAAATTTATGTGACAATGTACAAAGTTTAGTGGGACTGGCACAGGTAGGAGACTGTTGAAAACAAAAGAAATGGTCTCATACCTTGAGAAAAGTGGTCTTATGTAGGCTTTACTTTTTGATTTGGGGCTGCCAAAGAAAAGCCTTAGTGCTTGTCAGTGCTAATATGCTGTGACTGGCCCTGGAGAGTAACGATTTGTGGTTTCACATGGTGGGCCCAGCCCTGGGTTTTTCATTGTTGGGTGGAGAGAGGGTGGGTTATGCCATGTGTCTAAGCTGGTGTGTCCCGGGAATTTACTACAGAATAGGTTTCATTCTCCTTGAAGACTGACTCCCAGCTGCTGGGGAATGATAGGAACTGAAAGATAAGAATGGAGATAGTATATCTGCTGATGGGAGAGGGGTGATCAGAAATGGAGAGATGAAATCCTTGAAATACCTTAATGTATTCTTAAGCAAGGATGTTTACAGGGAGGCGAACACTCCTAGGTTAATTTCAACACAAAACATTAACTGGAAGAGAGAAAGTCAGCAGAATAGCGAAGTTACCTCCTCTCACTAAGAGTGAAGACCCCAGTTGCTGACATGATCTGAAACATTTGCCATCCTCTGCTGCTGAGGGAGACAACTTCCATTGTTTGAAGACACACCTGTCCTTTGGAAAGGCATTTTTTATTCCCTACCTTTGTCTTTATTTTTATGTAGTGCCAAATGCGTATTGCTAAAGTAGAAGTTAAAGCAGTTGCTTTATTCTTTAGGAAGATTCAGAGACAATAATAGTGGTGAAAAAGAGCTATAAACCCAGAAAAAAATGTTGTATTGTCTAATCCTGCCCCTCTGCTCCTTAGACTGGCATTTGTTTCATGTTGATTGTATGACCTATAGAGATATATGGACCAAGTGGTATGTATCTAAAGCATAAGTGGATTTTTGTACAATTTACCCATAATACCCCTTTTATCACTTGCAGCATTTGGATGCTTTACTGAGAGAGGTAAAAGACATTGTGACCAAACACTCTGACATATCTGTCCTTGAGGCTTCCTCCAGGACTTATTATGTCCTCTGCAGTGAAGAAATTGCCATCTACAGCCAGGTGGATTGTGCCCGAACTCAACTGATAGATGAGTTGATGGGACAGCTTAACCAACTACTAGATGGCTTCTGGCAAAAGGTGAGTGTGGCTCATTATGGAGAGAAACAGTTTCCCTATGAAAAAATCAGACAAAAAAATTAAGAGGCATATGGAACTATTCTTTGCCTGCTGTTTCTCTACTAGAGGGGAGCAGAGCTTTCAAAGATGGGTTTGCTCCTCTGAAAAGATTACTTACATTTTAAAGAAGCAGATGTATTTTGGCAGGAATAGAGTGGGGAAAATAATAAACAAGGTAGTCCACATCAGCACCAGGGCATTTTATGTATTCTGAATATTCTAGACCTAAGCTCCATAGTTGCTCCGTAGTTGCTCCATTACTGTGCCAAAGGTACTATGTCCAAGATCAGCTAAGAAGTGCTGTGGATCTATAGGTGATGAGACTGTTCCCCAAAAGGTATAGTTCTGCAATTCTGTATATTTGACTGTGCAAAAGATGCCCTTTATGCTGCCACTTTGGCTCCAGAGGTAGTACTAGGAAAAAAAACGCCAGCAGTCTGTAATGCAGATTGTATAGCTTTGTGGTCTTTGAAATGATGACTTTCCCCTTGAAGGAGGACTGCACAGTCTCCCTCAAAGTTTTTCATTAGTTCTAAAAAGCAGAAACAGCTGGTGGTGATATGAATAGCTTGCTGGCTGAACTGAACAACAGAAGCCCACAGCTGATCTGATCAACTGTGCCGTCGTGAACAGGTGTCATGCCATGGTATGAGAGTTAACACTGGCAGGTTTTTATTGGACACTGGGATATTGTAAAATGTGTCAAGCCAAAAAATCCCCTAACCTCAGATTGGATTTATTTTGTTGGTCTTAAATAGATATCTGTGTCAATGTGGGAGAATGTGTACTTATGAGAAACAAGATAAGTGCTAGACCAGGGATTCTTCAGCTCCTTCATAGTGTGATCTGTATCTAAATAAAGAGATTTTCTCCTGGAACCCCTCCCTTCTAATTCCGGGTTGTGTATACCGTCTCCCATAATCACGTAGTATACTTGTGGAAACTACAGCAATTGCATCTATGGGAAAGTATTTAATATATTTTTAGCTATCTTTGAATGTGATCTGGCAGCTGGAAGCAAGGAGAGTCAGCACCATGTGAACAGTAAGCTTTCCAGAGATCTCTGACAACTGTGTGAAGGACCATGAATGGCCTGTGAGTCTGAGGGTTAGCACTTGGGTATGTCAGCCTAATTGCTAGTTTTCACTCTGTGTTAGCAATCCTGTTTTCTAGGGAGGCTGCCATGTGTTTATTAGTGACAAGGACATTGCTTTATACAAAACTTCTGTGCAGTCAACGTGTTGTTTTCTTTTTCTGGAGAGGAAGACATGAGTAGCACAGTTGAAGGTGAAGGGACTGGGGAGGGGTGGAGGAGAGTAATTCAAGCCTGTGGGTTGGTTGGGAAGAGAACAGCAGTTACCTTGCCCCACACTGGCTAATTCCTTTCTTTTTCCCAAATTTGCATAATTTAGGAAGAAGGATTTTGTACGGATGCAGGAGAAATTTCCCGGATGCACTCTGCTTTGAGAAGAGTAGCAGCTTTTCATAAGTGAGATGTTTATTTATGCAATGTACTTTCTCATATACTTAAGTGTTGACTTAGCAGATGTAAAGTGAGCATTGCTCTTGTGTGTTGGGCTTAATAAGATTTTTCACAAGAGAATGAAATGAGCACCTATGAGAGGTGCTGCAAGGTTTAGTTTCTTCTTAACAGAACCGTGCTCTTAGATAAGGAGTTCTCTTTGGACTCGTTTTTGAGGTTGGAGCATCAGTTCTAATGTGGCTAAGAAACGTGTGCTGCAGAGTTAGGATGTGAGAGTGGACACAGAGATCCTTGCTGTGGTGCCTCCCTCCTAGCTGGATGCTTTTGCACTGCCGTCCTGTCAACACTGGTGGTCAGTCTGAAGGGGGCATAGTGAATGTAGTCTTTTTTCCTAGCAGATGTAATCTGCTATGTTTGTTTGTGTATTTGATCTTCTTTTATTAAAAGATGGATTTCTCAAAAGCTTGCTTCTCCAGGGATTGTTCACCAAGTGAATTGTCATGTAAGATTTTAGACGGTGGGGGAATTGGGTCGCCTTCTCAACGTGTCTTGTACCTATCCTGCATGCTAGGGCTGCTCTGGTTTTGCAAAGAGAAGTCTAATGTTAAGCTGTGAGCACGGAAGAGTATTAGAAACACTCTTTTAAAGCAGGGTGGGGAAACTGTTCTTTAGACCTCTTTGGGCACCTTTTGGAGAGTGTGGATAGAGTATAGGAAAAGGTACAGAGCTCAAGCTTCTTTTTCCCCTTCTCGTGACACTGCAGTTTTGTGGTAGAAATGCAGACTGTAAAGCTATGGACTATAAAGGTTGCAGTGTTAGATCATAAAAACTGAATTTCATTTTTTCTCCCCTTAGAGTTAGTAATTGTTTAAAGTTCTTGCTGTACATCCGATGTAGGCAAAAATAGAATACATTTAACTTGTTTCATCAGGTTAGATTTCATTTTTTGCTTAGTGTATCATTATTGCTTCTTTTTCACTTGCAGTGCCCATAATCTCACCAAGTGGAATCTGTATGACAAGACTTTAAGGTTGCTGGTGTTTGAAATGGAACATGGGAGTTTGCCTGTTTTGGTGAGCTGTTAATATTTAACATTAAAGAGGTTTTCTTGTTGAAAGCAGGAAAATTAGGAAATATTAAATAATCTTATATACCCATGTCATATGAGACAGGAAGATACTGTTTCTCGATCTGGGAAACTGAGGCTGCCTTTGGTATAACATTATTGGAATCGGTAAATTCATGCCATGGATTCTTTTATTTTGGAGATTCTCCAAAGCTATGGTAGAGTAATCATCTGACATCTGGATTGATCCTTTGTCATGCTCAGTATGTCCCATTGATTGCACAGTTTTGCTTTCAGTACACATGAAATTGTTCTGACTGTGAGGAGCCCCTTATAGATCGCATGTAACCAGAAACTGGAATACTTTGGACCTGTTGCTTGAGGACTGACTCTTGGTGAAAATGATTTATAGTTACCAGTTTTCTCAACTGCAGCCTTTTAGTTGTCTGGTTGCTTCAAATCAAACATTGGCCATGCCAAAATGCAGGTATATCCTTACAAGGGTCCTTATTACAAGGTGAAGTACTTTAGTAGTCTTGAATGTTAATTAACCTCCATTTTTGGGAGAGAACTTGAGGTTATTTGCAAAGGAATGAAATTTAGCTGGGTAGAGAGAGCCTGCAGCCAGTGGGTAGAGCTGGACTCCTTTAGGTGGAGCATCAGAGCACCAACGTTTGGCTTCTGCTCTGAATTGCCCTCTGGAGGAGTCTGCCTTTCACAAAAGACTGCAGAAAAATCCTAAGAAGCTAGGCTAAAGTTAGCCTCTGCGAACACCCTTTTTAGTATGTGGTTACTTTCCATTGGACTCATCAAGAAATCAGAGTTCTGCAGAGGCAGCACCTTGGTAATGAAGTTTCTCCGGAGGCAATGTTTGCTTGTATGTAAACCTATTATGTTTATTTTTGAGGGCCTAAATTCTTCACAGTGCAGAAATGGTCATGCAAGCAGCATGCAGAATGTCAGGCTTGGATGCTTTGTTTAGTCCTAAGCTTTTTGCTGTTGAGCCTTTCATGTAAATAAAGGACATGTGTTTTTATTTGCAGATGATCCTGCCAGCTCTCCAGTGCACATATTTTTCTCTCCTGTGGCAACTAGCTGCAATTTCAGAAAATCCTCCCAAGGTTGGCCACTCCACATAATTTTGAAACCCGGGGTTGTGCTTCTAGAAGTTTAAATTGCTTTTCTGTTTTCAGATCGCCAGAAAAAACCAAGCTTTCTCAAAAATATAATTTGGGTATTTTCTTGAGGAAATCAAATTGAGTTGAGGCATTTTCTCTCTGTTGTGCCCTCTTTTTTTTTTTTTTTTTTTAAAGTGTCTATGCTTTTTCAGTTTGCAAGAGAAGAAGTGAACAATGGTTCACCTCTATTTTTACTGCAAAACATGTGCATTGAATTCCTGGGGCTTGATGGAGATAAGGAACCTGTTCCACTGCCAAACAGTTTGTTGTTTTCTTCTTTTAAGCAACAAAGAATATTCGGCGAAAAATCCAGGAATTCCTATTGCTTTGTTTTGTTTTTTATTGTCTTGTTTTACTTCTATATTTCTGGCAGAAATTTTGAGGAAACTGGTAATTTTCTCATCAGCTGACTACTTACTTTTTAATTGTTTTTATATAGTGCCAAGCTGTGCCAGGTATTTCAGAAGACCGTCTAGTTTAAGACACCAGAGAGGGAAACTCTTACGCTTTGGTTCACAAGTGAATGTGTTCCTGAGCAGCTCCTCTTTATGGTGGTTTCTGACTACACCTAGTGCTGCTACTTCTGTCATTCTGTCGCCTTCCCCTGGTGCTCCTGTGTGTATGGAACAGGACGCTGACATGGACATTTGTTTTGAGAAATGCTAGCTTACCCATTTGGTGACTGATTCACTATCTATTCCCGTCCTGTGCCATTCCTGTGTGGATGTCCACATGTCTCACTGCTCTAATATGTTCTGCCTTTCAGTCCAGACGTGGTTAGCTTGACTGATAATGGGGCAGCACATTTTTTAATTTGGCCTTTCGTATGGGAGCAGATTTTGATTGGAAGCACAATGTTACGGCCCACTCTGCAGGGCCAAATCTGGATGTTGGCAGAGAGAGAAGTTCCAAGAGCAAAAAAGAAAATTTCCTGGACAGCAGCTCTAGGACTGCGTTAAAGATAGTGTTAAGGCAATGTTTTGCCTCCCCCTCTGCTGAGAAGAAACTCAGCGTGCCCCGTGATGGATCCCCTTTCTTATAAAGGTACAATTGCATAGCATGAAATCCAGCCCTCCTCTAAGGGCATTCCTCTTCTATTGGCTGCTCAAAGCTCAGTGCAGTGCAACAGCTGGGACCTGGTGAAGGATCAGAAAGTCTTTTTATGTGGCTGGGCAAATCAAATAGTCTCTCTTGCTGGATTAATCTTAACAAATAGAGGTGTCTAAGTGTCTGACTGCCAAACTTAGCAGCATAGTTAAACTGCATTCCATCTGTAGTCAATAGAGGGAGAGAAATGAGCAACTCCAGAAGGTAATTCACATTGAGAATTAGGTGGGATGGACCAGAGTTTTTATGACTCTACTTGCATCTCTAAAGTGGAAATCATTATCACTGCTTTATAAGGATAAGCTGAAGTGAATAAGGGAATACATGCTATTAGAACTGCCCATCCTACAGATGGAGAAACAAAGAGTTTGTCACTCGCTGAATATGACTGGCCTCAGCAAGTGTGACAGATGCACATGTCCTACTAGTATTTGTCACATTTCTGCACCAAAGTGTGTGGGGGAGTATATAATTTTATGGATTGACCTTCCTATCCCCGGCACTGTGCCTGAAAACAAGACATGATTTTAAAGTTGTTCGTGGCTAGTAAGGTGTAGCTACTGTGAGATGTCAGCTTCTTTCCTAATGTCATCAACTGTGCTATCTTAAATGAATAATATCAGTGGAAGAAAGATCTAAGTATTGTTTGTTCTGTAATTCTCTATTGAATTATAGTCCCTAACATATTTGTCCTGTCACTTTTCCTAAATATGTTTTTAGGAGACTCTTTTTGCACTGGGAAGAGAGCTGAGACGTTTCTGTCAGATTTGCATGTGCTTCCTCCACCATAAGGAAAAAGATGTAAGAGAAAAGGTTTGTGTTTCTCTGTCACTTGACTGGCATTCATGCGCTGTCCTCCTTTTAAATGCCCACCTTTCTTTTCATACTAGTATTTCTACTGATTTTTCGCTATTTTTTCTCTCCTAGCAGAGAAATAACTAGCAGAGAATTAACTAACAAAAGTTGGTGCTTTAATTGAGCATAGGTATGTGTCTGCATGGGTCCATCTGCAGAAACAAGGCCTGAATCTGAATGACTCAATTTGCCAGTTGATAATCATTGTGTTTTCTGATTAGACTGATGAGTGTACCGGTTCCTATCATTGCTTTATTAATGCCTTGCTATGAATATTATTTAAAAAATAAAAAAAGTGGAGAAATTCTCCAAGGATTCATGTGTTAAAGGGGAGATATTCTAGCATAATAGAGCTGTTCTTCCTTCCTATGGAAGTTTGAAAATCTTTAGGTGGCGTTCACGTGTGATACTTGTACCTTAGGATACAGTATATACAAGTTCTGGAAGGGCTTAGCTGTGGCATTTTATCACACGTTGGGGCAAACAGAAATCTTCAGCTTGCAAGGAAGAAGTGCTACAGAAGCCACATTGTGACTTGTGGTATTTGATGGAGAGGCAAAGTGGAGTTGGCATGAAAAGTAACATGGTCTCTAAATCCTTCTTTGGCTTTGCTTGATACAGGCATTCATGATACTCTGTGACTGGTTGCTGATTTTGAGTCATCAGGATTCAAATAATAATGAAGAAGCAGTCGGACTTCTAAATTATCTTCCTAGCACGCCACTTCAGGAAAAACTGCTTTTGTTTATCCAGGAACATGTTTTCATGGAGGAAGAAGAGGAAAGCAAAGGTTAGACATCCTCATCACTGGAGCAACAAGCTACCACTTTTGCTGTCATTTGTCATCTGCACTGAACGTATCAGGAAAAGGGACTGGTCTTTTTTTTTGTGTTTGGTTTTTTGGTTTTGTTTTTTTTTTTTTTTGGCTTGGGCCCCTTTACAAACAAAGTGGCTGACCTGTTGTTCACTGATCTGTATCCACTGTGGATCAACCACAGGAAGCAGCTGCCAGTTTACTTGTAGGATGAAAAGGGCTGATGTAATGCAGGGATGGGTGAGAATGTAAAAGTACTTGGTAGTCTGTCTTTGGTGGTACAGGTGATGGTGGTAGAGCCTTGTAGTGTTACAGTGTGACTCTGTCAATGCATGGACACTTCTGAGCCATCAGAGTAAGGGACTAGTGGATCTTGATTTGTGGGGTGCAGGGCAGATTTAGTGGGAAATATCTATCATAGAATCATAGAATCTTCATGGTTGGAAAGGACCTTTGAGATCATTGAGTCCAACGATACACACACACAAAAAAACCCAACCCTACAATCTCTGCCACTAGAGCATGCCCCGAAGTGCCAAATCTAGACGTTTCTTAAATACCTCTAGGGATGGTGACTCAACCACCTCCCTGGGCAGGCTGTTCCAGTGCCTGACCACTCTTTCCGTAAAGTAATTCTTCCTAATATCTAATCTAAACCTCCCCTGCCGCAACTTCACACCATTTCCTCTGGTCCTGTCATTATTCACCTGGGAGAAGAGGCCAACACCCACCTCTCTCCAACCTCCTTTCAGGTAGCTATAGAGGGCAATGAGGTCTCCCTTCAGCCTCCTCTACTCCAAGCTAAACATGCCCAGCTCCCTCAGCCTCTCCTCACATGACCTGGTCTCCAGACCCCTCACCAGCCTGGTAGCTCTCCTCTGGACACGCTCCAGCACTTCAATGTCCCTCTTGTACAGAGGGGCCCAGAACTGAACACAGTACTCGAGGTGAGGCCTCACCAGTGCTGAGTACAGAGGCACCATCACTTCCCTACTCCTGCTGGCCACGCTATTCCTGATACAAGCCAGAATGCTGTTGGCCTTCTTGGCCACCTGGGCACACTGCTGGCTCGTGTTAAGCTGGCTCCACCAGCACCCCCAGGTCCTTTTCTGCTGGGCAGCTTTCCAGCCACTCTTCCCCAAGCCTGTAGCGTTGCTTGGGGTTGTTGTGACTGAAATGCAGGACCCGGCACTTTGCCTTATTAAACCTCATACAGTTGGCCTCGGCCCATTGATCCAGCCTGTCCAGGTCCCTCTGTAGAGCCTTCCTACCCTCAAGCAGATCAACTCTCCCACCTAGTTTGGTGTCACCCGCAAACTTACTGAGGGTGCACTCAATCCTCTCATCCAGATCATTGATAAAGATATTAAACAAAACTGGCCCCAAAACTGAGCCCTGAGGGACACCACTGGTGACCGGCCGCCAAGAGGATTTCACCCCATTAATCACAAGTCTCTGGGCATCACCATCCAACCAGTTTTTAACCCAGCGAAGAGTACACTTGTCTATGCCATGATTTGCCAGCTTCTCCAGGAGAATGCTATGGGGGACAGTGTCAAAGGCCTTACCAAAGTCCAGACAGACATCGTCCACAGCCTTCCCTGCATCCAGAAGGCGGGTCACATGGTCATAGAAAGAGAACAGGTTGGTTAAGCAGGACCTCCCTTTCCTAAACCCATGCTGGCTGGCCCTGATCCCTTGGCTGCCCTGCACTTGCCGTGAGAGCTCACTCAAGATGATCCTCTCCATGATCTTTCCTGGTACCAAGGTCAGGCTGATAGGTCTGTAGTTCCCCAGATCCTCCTTCTGCCCCTTCTTGTAGATGGGCGTCACATTAGCCACCCTCCAGTCATCTGGTACCTCCCCTGTTGACCAGGATTGTTGATAAATGATGGAGAGAGGCTTGGTGAGCTCTCCCGCCAGCTCCCTGAGTACTCTTGGGTGAACCCCATCCGGCCCCATAGACTTATGCGTGTCCGGGTGCAGAAGCAGATCATTGACTACTTCCTCGTGGATTATGGGTGGGTTGTTCTGCTCTCCATCCTTATCTTCCAGCTCAGGAGGCTGAGCACCCTGGGGATAGCTGGTCTGACTATTGAAGACGGAGGCAAAGTAGGCATTAAGTATCTCAGCCTTCTCCTCGTCCTTGGTTGCAACTTTCCCCCCTGCATCCAGTAAGGGATGGAGATTCCCCCTGACTCTCTTTTTGTTGATGTATTTATAAAAGCTTTTTTTGTTGTCCTTAATGTTAGTGGCCAAGTTGAGCTCCAGCTGGGCTTTTGCCTTCCTAATTTTCTCTCTATATAACCTAACGAGATCTCTGTACTCCTCCTGAGTTGCCTGTCCCTTCTTCCAAAGGTGGTAAACCCTCCTTTTATTCCTAAGTCCCATCAAAAGTTCCTTATTCATCCAGGCTGGCCATTTTCCCCACCCTTTAATCTTATGACACTTGGGGACAGCCTGCTCCTGGGCCTTTAAGATTTCCTTCTTGAAGAGCGTCCAGCTTTCCTGGACCCCTTTGCCCTTCAGGACTATCTCCCAAGGGACTCTCTCAACCAGTGTTCTGAACAGGCTAAAGTCCGCCCTTCAGAAGTCCAAGGTGGAGGTTTTGTTAACCCCCCTCCTTACATCACTACGAATTGAAAACTTGACCATTTCATGATCACTAGACCCAAGATGGCCTCTGACCACCACATCTCCCACTAGTCCTTCTCTGTTTGTGAACAGAGGTCTAGCGAGGCACTTCCCCTGGTAGGCCCGCCCACCAGTTGTGCCAGGAAGTTATCTTCCATGCACTCGAGGAACCTCCTAGCCTGCCTGCTCTCTGCTGTGTTGTATTTCCAGCAGATACCCGGCAGGTTGAAGTCCCCAACCAGAACAAGGGCTGGCGATTGCGAGACTTCAGCCAGCCACTTACAGAATACTTCATCTGTCTCCTCATCGTGGTTGGGTGGTCTATAGCATACTCCCAGCACAAAATCTCCCTTTTTTGCCTTCCCCTTCACCCTTACCCATAAACACTCAACTTTATCATCACTGGAATCTAGCTCTATACAATCAAAACACTCCCTAATGTACAGAGCCATCTATGTACTTATTGCTTGGTTGCCTTTTGCGAGCACATTCAGATGCCATATTGAGGCTGTTGTTGTGAAGGCTGGTTTCTTTTGGGAGTGTTTTGAAAATAGATTGTTAGCTCATTGTGGTTTTGAGGCTGAGTTCAAGTGCCGTGCTTTGAAAAACCAAGCATTGCTCTAGATTACTGTGTCAAACTCTTGTCCCTCAGCTGTTCAGATGGAGTTCTGTGTCCCGTTTTGGGCATCACACTTCTACAGGTCACAGTGTAAATGCAAGAATTGCAACAAGGGAGATCGTAGAAGAGAATCATTATTGGTAAAGGTAGAGATACAACAGAAAAGATGGCTCAAGTAGGTTGTAGTATCCTAGTTGTGGGAGTTTTTGAAGCAGGTTATGTTTCAGATTGTATATGTTATGTATCTGAAACTGATAAAATTGATCCTGTTTTGGGTTAGATGGCCTGAGAACTGTTTCAAACCCATTTTGTATGATGCTTTCAATTTCTCCGTCCTCCCCACAAAGGATCCCTGTCATCCCATTGCAGATTCCTTCCTCAATGAGTGATTCTGTCATGCAGTGAGTGTGCTTGTCTTTGTGCTTAGCTGGCAGCTGCTCCATTTTAGTTTTAACTCTAATTTGCAGATAATTCTGATCAGTCACTTGCCTTATGTTTGTTTATGGGCCCGCAGTCATGCTAGAAGCGCAAACAGTCCACATCAAAATTATAGGTCAAAGACTGAAGCCTTTTGGCAGTTGTAGATTACGTTCGTAGCAGGAAAGATTGTATCTCAGCTGTCCTGCTACAAGAAGTTCTCCCCAAGCACCTTCATAGCTGTGTTGGAAGACTCTTAAGAGTATCTCTTTTCCACAAGTTATCCAGCTAGTCATTAACCCATTTTCCAGAGACCTATTATGTTCTTAATGATATGAAATTACTTTTGTTTTTCACTCTTGTTGATAACCACTTGGAGTTTCACCTGAACTCATCTTTTGTTGACTGTGTATGGGCAACTTTTGTAGGGTTTCTGATGAGTTCTGTGATGGTTTTCTAGCTTCTGTGTCATTCTAACAAAAAAAATGTGGTTGCAGTTTGTCCGGTCTCTTCCATTTGGCGTGTTTTGTGCCTTTTATTCTGCGCTCTGTTTGCTTCTGTTCTGTAGCTGTGAGCAGTGTTGTACAAGGAGCTTCTGACTAGTAGAAATGCAAAGGCCCTATGAAGATCAGAGTAGAAGATTGCAAATAACTAATTTTCACTGTCATCAGCTGCAAGCTTTGAAATGGAAATAACCCTGTGTTTTCTGATACACACCGGAATGAGCGCTAGCATCTGTTGCTTAGTGTGTTGACTGAACAGCTGAGTCTGTGCTATTTGGATGCAAGTTGGTCATTAAAATTGAGCTATCTGGAATAAAGTAGTAGAACAAAGCTTCAATGCTTTTGTTTCCCTAGACCTGACAGAAGAGGAGGAGAGACAGGATGAAAGTTGCAAACTTGACGACTTGCACAAAAAGCGGAGTCTTCTTGCAGCATATTGCAAGTTAATAGTGTATAATGTGGTAGAGATGACTGCGGCTGCTGAGATCTATAAGCATTATGTGAAGGTAATGTTTTGGATGAAGTTGCCTTGCCTATCAGTACATTTTACTTTTTCGAAAGTGACTCCACTGTTTGTGAAAGATGTGGGGTTAATAGTCTTACGGCTCAGAATCCTTGTATAATCACAAAAGGGCTCTAAAATCAAGCAAGAGTCGGACAAGGCTCTCCTTTTGGCTCTGCAAAGGTACCTCACTGCAGACAAAGTAACTGAAAATTGAGTAGAGCCTGTCTGAACATCTGCTCCTCGGCTGCTCCAGAGAGGCCTTTGCAGAGAAGCAGTTTACGGCTGGGAGAGTGTTTTAACTATAGAGATCCTGACATTGAAGCGGTTAACTTACTTCATACGGCTCGCACAGTCCATATGCAGATGGACAAGATTTCATATGGGTCCCGGTATTTAGACACCTGGGAGAGCTTCAGCCACTCCAAAGTGGGTTTCAGGAGGGCCGAGAACAGCACAGAGAGGGCAGTTACCTCGAGTCAACTAGCAGCACTTTGGAAATACCTGAATATGGATCTTGTTCTTTACTTCATTGGGCCTAAGGCAAGCATTGGTTAAATACCGAAAACTCTCTATTTCTCTCCTCAGTAGGCTTTGTTCTTTTGTTATAAACGCTTAACAATTTCAGTGGAGCTTTAATCCTTAAATTACTCTTAAAGGAGTGTACCATTGCTTTACCTATGAAATAATAGGTAGTTTTCGTCTTTTAGCTTGAGTGTTCTGATATTTAGAGCGTTTTATGAATTTCTTGTGTGACATGAACAGAATAATGTGTTTCTGTACTCCCCGTGCTAAAGAAGGGGAATGATAATTCTCATGTGTTTTCTTGCTGTTAATAGACCTACAATGATTTTGGAGACATAATTAAAGAAACGTTAAGCAGGACCAGGCACAATAACAAAATTCAGAGTGCCAAGACGCTGATTCTCTGTCTGCAGCAGGTAAGGTTAAGATTAAAGCAAGAGGCTGGGGGCTTTTATGACAGCTGTATTCATATTGGAATCTTTTACCTACCTTGCCATAATTATTCAAATTCGTTAAAACACCCAGTAGAAGAAATTGTTTCCTTGACTGCACTTTCTATGTGTATGTTGGTTTTGCATGTCATAATTAAAACATCTTTCTAATCATTATATATGTTTTAAAATTCAATTTTGTGCACGGTTTTTGGTCTTGTTTTTAACCTTCAAAAGTACAGCATATTAAGATTGATGTGAGATTACAGAGTGTTTCTTGGGACATTGTAGGTGTCTTAACCTTAAAAAGGTTAAGGATATTATTCTGTGTTTTATGGACTACCTCAATTCCTATTGAATTTGAGGAACCACACGCGCGTCTGCGGCTGGCCAGCTCTAATCCCCAGTATTTTCAGTATTTTCTTCTGGAAGAAAGTGGGGTGCAGCTCTTCTGAAGGCTCTCAGTTGCTGGGGTTTGCAGCTGCTGACTGATGGGGCCAGTTCGCTATTTTAGCAGCTGCTTTTGCCGGCTCTGCCCATGACCAGAGCTGCTTCTGGCTTGGAGTTGTGCTGTAAGCCACAGGGCAGACTCCTCCCAGGGGGTGCTGATATATGAGCTTTGCTTATTTCACACACATTGCCAGGGGCTTAGATCCGTGAACTAGCCCCTGAAATCTGAGCTTAGATGAGGCTAAGCAGTATTTGGCTACATACATTCTGCTGACACAGTCAGGACTTTGAGTTTAGGTATCACATAGACAACAGGCCCTTTTTGGCCTTTGCTTGACCTTGAGAGTTGAAGGCAACAAGCTACCTCCATGTTCTGTCAGGAAAAAAACCCCAAAACATAGTTAATTTGGCTCAAGACTTGCTTTTGACCCAGTCTCACTCTCAGAAATTGGACTCTGCCGCTGCCAAACTTTATATCTGCATTCTGAGATTCTGAAATCCTCTCAGGCAAATTAGGCCTCTTGAGCTCGATTCAGAAGTCCCAGCAGGAGATGGGGTCAGTGGAGGCATTGTCTTCAGGAATCAGTTCTCTGTGTGTGCACGTCATTTATTTATTTATTTATTTATTGATTTATTTATTTATTTATTTTTAGTTTGTAAGCACAGCAGTGTCCTTTGTGTCAGTTCATTGTCGTCGTTCCAGTCGTGTCCTTCTGAGGCACATAACTTACCTGCTCTTTTGTAAGGCCCTGTCCGTGTAAGCGAAGTGTTGCTTGCTGTGCGTGTCTCTGTGTCCTCCTGGCGCTTTGTTTGCCTGTGGGATTACATATGGTTGCTTATCTGAGACCTCTTTTGCAGCTGTTTCAGAGACATGCAGAAAGCCAAGACAGCAGTAGTGGCGTGGACTTCTCCTCTGCTTCCTTCACAAATATGAAAGAACTTGCCCGTCGCTTTTCACTAACATTTGGCTGGGACCAGGTGAAATCTAGAGAATCTGTAGCTATGATACACAAGTATGTGCCACGTAACATCACTTAGTCCATGGTCATTGTTTTTGTTAGTTGTCTGTTTTATTGCTCTGTTCTCTCTCTATTTTTTTCTTCCAACAGGGAAGGGATTGAATTTGCTTTTCAAGGGGCTACTGGAGTAGACGGAAAATGCTTGCCTCCTAACTTGAGCTTTCTGTTAATCATCAGTGAATTTTCCAACAAGCTGCTAAAGCCTGACAAAAGACTAGTGTAAGTTAAGTTCTTGTACAGTCATACACAAAACACAAACTGTGTATCTCTGTGGGATACACGGGACACTTGACCTTCGCTGTTGCAGAAGTTGCTCAAGGGCTTTTCAGAGAACTTTTGAAATCAATCTGCCCCTGAGGCTGTTAGTTTGAGAAACACTCGCTGAATTTTGTAGTAGTCGTTATTTCAGATTGTATGTGCATTCTAGATCTTTTTCAGATACAGTTGTGGCCACATGTGGCAATTCTTCTAAGGGAAAGACAATGTTAACTAGGTGGAAGAGGTTTGCAACTTGACTGGCTAGCGGAGTGCCAGGAATGCCTTTCTGAACAGAAAAGTAAAGCAGAAAAGATTGAGGAAGAGGTAATGCCCAGATCATTTTGTAAGCTAATTCCATAGCTTCAGGACAGAATTACATGACTTCGTGGAATATATTTGGAATAGAAACACACATGACACTGTTCATAATGGAGATTTTAAATTCAAGAATTTGCTATTTACAGGGAAATATGCCCTGATCCAGTTGGGCCCCTGTGTTTTGCAGTGGTTTAAATATTTACATTTAATAATGTAAGAGTAATAGCCTTGTTTTGGCATCATGGGACATTATGCATCTGAACAGAGAGATGTATGATTATGTCTCTTACTGCCACCTTCACCTGCTTCGACTCCAGTCATTTTTGGGAAGGAAGTAACGCTCTTCCTTCTATTTGACCTTCCTTTTATTTGCTGCTTATTTGGGATCTGGATCTCTGCATTTCAGTCTTCTATTTACAGATATGGTAAAAACTATTGCAAAATACATAACAGCTATTTTAATTTTCCTGGGAGCATATATGGAGACATAGGAACGTAAGACATCAAGACACATCTGTCTTTTTGAATTTCTGAGAAAATCACTCCGGTACCTGACAGGAGAAGTTACGCTTTGGAGAAGTCGTCAGCAGAAACGGAAAAACACCCCAACAGCTACATCTTGCTGAGCTCTGTGTAACTGGTTTGCTCCTGTGTCACTTTGTCTTAAATTGGAGGTTAACTTCCACGGGGAACATCAACCAGTTTTTATATAATAAGGGTCAAGAGTGGTAAAATGTCTACTTTCCTATTGCTTTACATGACAAATATAATTTATTAATAATTGCCAGCTGCCCAGACACTATGTTTAAAGGAATGGATTCAAACCCAAAATGCAAAATACAGGAAAAAAAAATATTTGACATATACTGATTGCAACCCCTGGTAAATCTAAAATGGAGGATCTATGGGTAGTGATAACTTCCCTTTCTGTTCTTGCATTATTCTCGGAGAGCATATTTGAGATCTATGACTAGAATTGGTTTTGTACAGTTTCTGTACAACTCTGTCCATGTTGTCTGGTTTTTAAAGAGCTGTTATCATCTGCGTGGTGACACTTGTGCAATAAGTAGATTTCTGTTAATCCATCCTTGAAAAACTTTGTCATTTCATTTACCTCCGAGGAGTATTTTTTAATTAAACAGGAGGAAAATATTTCATCATTAATGTGGGGAGATTTAAAGCTAAATCCTGGTGATTTTTTTCCCAGGGCTATATTTAACTTCTTGACCAGTGGATATATTCCAGAATTATATTCCTGAATGTTTTAGATACATTCAGGTGGGTTTATTCATTGAAAACTTTTGTTGGAAATAGAGAACCTGGCAGGGAATGCTCTTTGACTTCAGTTCTTACTGCTTTGGACCCTCCCACTGCTGCTGGGAACAAATGGGAAACAATAAAATTCACAAGGGGGGAAATTGCAATATTATCCACAACTACATTCAGACTATGTTTCTAGAGTAACAGTTTCTATTCTGGGAGGCCTAAAATGCCTTGCAGGGGCTGGAGATTATATTTCCTCTTAGAAATATTTAGGTTTAGCTCCATCATAAATTACTGGGTGGAATGTTTTAGGTCAACATGAACTTTTAGAAATAAACATCTGGTTATTTTCATTTTTATTATTAATCATAGGATTGATGTCCAGGTCCGTATGCTAACATATGTGAATGTACCTGTAACGGATGAGATACAGAATATGGGCATTTGTTAGAAAGGAGTATATTTCAACACCATCAAAGTATATGGATTTTAACCTCCTCCCCTGTAATTGCCCAGGTCGTAGCAGTAAAATATCTGACTTGTCAATTGCTCTGCGCCACAAAATGCACACAAGAAATGAATTATTGAATAACAGGCAGCATGAAGGGCCTGATTCCTGAGTCAGTGGGAGTCTTTCCATTGACATTGATAGCAGTTGGATTAGACCCTAAAACAGTAGTTACAATACATGCTTGTTCGAAACCAACAAATTTCATTACCAGGTTTTCTTGATCCCTGGGGCCCACAGGGTCCATGACTCTAATTGTTTCAGAGTCGGTGCTTACCCTAGCCTCCTCCCAGCACCGGGTTTCTTGTTTTGCAAAGCGAATGAAATGTCTGATATTTTCCAGGCCACACTCCTAATCAAAGAAAGAATAATACACTGTACAGGCTGGCGTTAAAGCTGTCACTTCTGGTATTTGCTAAGTTGGGGTCTGTTTTAACAACACTGGGCTTGATTTTAAACTGATGAGCTGTAGCTGAAATGTAGTGAATATCCAGTTTCTAATCCCGAGTCAGACTTTGGTTTTCTTTTCTTATTGTTACAAGTAGCAATGGGTCAGAAAGACCTTGTCAGAAATGTCCTGTTTTTCAAAAAGAATGTTTGAAGGAGACCCCTTTGCTCCAGCAAAGGTGATAGCTTCACCTGGGATTCAGGCAGGCCCTGTGTCAAGACTCTGGATTGAATCAGGCAGAACAGGGATTTGAACCAATGCTTCCCACATCCCGCATGTTGTCGTAACTGCCGAGCTGTTAACTGCTTCTTGCAGACACTTGAAATTTTGTTGGGAAGCTGAGAGAATTAGATTGGGTTTGAGATGATAGTATAGAAAAGTGGTTTTATTGGTTGTTCTTTGTTTTAAATTTTGACAAAACAGGCACTCATGGCATAAATACCCCATTTTCTGACCCGCTGTACTATAGAATCACAAGGAGCATCTCTCGCCTGGGATCTCCTTTGCACTGCAGTCCATGAGGCAGAAAAGGGCTGCCAGGAGAAGGGGTGCATCCTCGCAGAGTTACGCTCTATTCAGACTGCTCCGGGTAGCGACTTTCCCTGCACAGGAAGTTATTTCTAGAGACTGACGTAATTCTGCAATTCCTGTGGATCTAGTGTTGTTTCTAATGCTAAAATTCAAGCAGTCTTTTAGCTTCGAAGGCATTTGCATTTTAAATATTCAGGTATTTCAGAGATGTTAGATATTTCTGGGAAAAGGGATGCCCTTTCTTTTTCCAACAGTTCTGTCTGCACCTTTGGAGGCTAAAGAGAAAATGCCTTTTTAGCAATACCTTGCCTAGATATTGAGGGGAAAGATACTGAGTTTTCTTATGCTTGTTTTTGGTTTTCTCTAGGTACGCTTACTTACAGAGGTACATAGCAGAACCACTGCCTTGCAGAGGTGACGAATGGCAGCCGTTGATTTGGTACAGAAACTCTTTACTGGCAAATGAAGATGAGGAGAGCTCTGTCCTCGGTGGTTCAGGAGAGTGGTCCCCCATGGGCACACCTAAGATGTCTTCTTTTAAAAGGAAGTTGTCTAATGGTATGAAAACTTCCCCATTCTGGATCAGTGGTATTTGCTTTGTCCCAGCTGAAACGCACTTCATGCTTTGCTTTAGCACTACCACAGTGTGTTGAATGTTGTGTACTTTCCAGTTTGAACTGTGGCTTTTGCCTTCAGCTTTGTTGTTGTTAAAGGTCTCTTCATCACTCAGTAGCAGGAAGGTTGGTCTGGAGACTTTGAGTGAGCTGAATTCAGATAATCTTGAAGTCTGCTCTGTACTGATCTCTGGCATTTGTCTGTGCTGTTGAGACTTGGTTCATTGCTTTCAATTGTTAAATTAAGGGCGTTGTTGCTCCGTGTAGCTAATGGAGACAGGAGAGGTGTTTCCAGAAGTTGATTCAGACCTTCAGCCCAGATGATCTGGGCCAAATCATCTTCTGGGGTCTTTATTGCTGTTGAATTTCTAGGGAGCCTGTAGGATTATACTCCTACCTTAATGACTTATAGTTAGGTGGGCTGGATCCAGGCTTTAGCAGCTCTCATGGACTTCCAATCCGTAATGAGGTATTCACTGCCGTGGATATGATGAGACTTGCTTAAATGTAGGAAAGCCAATATGAAAACAATTGCCAGTAAAAGTGATAAGTGCCAAGGACATGTGCAGTTGCATGTGGAGGACAGGGAATTTTTCCAGAGCCAGAGCGTCCTTTAGTTTCTTTTTCATGCTTTCTCAGAAATTTTCTTCTCAGTGACCTGCCTGCAGAAAGCTTGTTCCTTTGTGTCCCAAAGGCCTTCCTTTCTTGAGGTTTATACAGACTCAGCAGTACTGATAGCATTTGTGGACCGGGGCCGAGATCATAGACCTAGATTGCCAAAATGACCAGCGGGCAAAGTAAATGAATTTTCTTTTATGTGGCTTTTAGCTGGTTCCTTCAATAGAAGAATGCTTTGCTGCAAATCTCCCTTTGAGCTTGGCCTCATTGCTTCACTGCTGTGGGGAACGTGTCGCAACTGTCCATCTCCAGACCCTTGAGAGCGAGGCTGGAGCATGAGTCTGTTCGCTGTCTGTTACAGGGTCTTTGCCTGACACCAGCCAGACGGAGGCAGCAAGCAAAGCTCCAGCCCTGCAGCGGGCTTCCCAGCTTGCCTCTGCTACTGGGAAAAGCAGAAAGAGGCTAAAATCTCGAGAGATGCATTTGCAGGAACACTTGCCATTCCTTTGTCCAGGAGGGCTGCGGAGAAGATACTGGTGAGAGTTTTATGTCTTACAAGCTCCTTCACTTGTCTTGGTATTGACAGTTGGGGTCTCTCGGTCCACCTTTGCTTCTGTTTTTTGTGATACTTCCATGAGCCTAAGGGCTGAGGGTGTGCGCCCTCCTGTCTGTCTGAGAGCCTGTGTCCTCTGTTTCCTCAGCCCAATATCTGCATTTGCTGCTTTAGCCTGATTGTCCCCCACTGTCACAGGCCTTCTGTGCCTTCTTGGGCTAATATCGAGTGCGCAGAGAAAAAGACAAGGAAGGAGGAGGGTTCCCTGTCCCACTTCTCTTGCCTCTGGTGCTGATTTTTTGCATAACATTCCCAGGATATGTAGGATACTACCAGTTGCTAACAGGGAATTCTTCTCATCACGGCTTAACTGTGATTTTTTGGGGGTCTTGCCTCCTAAGCCCTCATCCCCTCAAAGTACTCACTGCTATTTGGGCTGCTCCAGCTGCGTGGGGCACGAGCACAGTGCAAGTACAGCCTCTGCCCACGAGACCTTTCAATCAGATGGGGAACAAGAGGACAAAACTTCACCTTGTCATTAGCAGCAGGGTTGGCTGATGTGTAGCTTGATCACCAGCAATTGTTTTCTGCCAGGAAAAGGAGAATTTTAAAGAAGGACTTCCGCTACATCGTGGGTTTGGTATTTCTATGTTCCCGTGTCATCTGTAGAGCAGCCGTATCCTGCGAATGTTATGCAAAAAGGCTGTGGTGTTGGTAACTCCCTGGCTGTTTGCTGCAGCCCGACGATGAGTGTTTTCCGCATCTCTGGAAATGAAGGAGGATTCTTGTCTCTGCAGATCTGCTGTTAACTACTGTGTGACTGGTGACTTCCTTTGAGAGAGATGCACTTCTGTGTGCAGCACGCACACACGCCTGAGTGAAACCCCACACAATTTGGGTGTAAGAGAGGTATTGCAGAAATTGCGAGCCTGGAGTCTGCTTTTGAGCTCTGTAAAGCACTCAGAGTGCTCGATTGGGATATTTTTTTTTAATACAGTTCATTTAGTGAGGTGTTAGGTGCCACTTCCCATATTGGTAAGTTAAAAGATGAAACACAAGTCCCAGAAAGACGCATGCTTTTCCAGGCTTTGGGACGCTTGTTGAAGGGACCTGGTGAACACAAGTAAAATAGAACAAAAAATTATTAGATATGTAGTTGATTACAGATCCAGCCCCCTTTTAAATGAACTTTTCTTTATGAACTGCTTTATTGGAAATTCCTCAGAGCATAACCTCTCTCATACGTGGGAAATACTTGGATCAGAAATTTTGGGACACCTTATGTGGATATCTCAGCAGCAGATCTTAACATGCGAATTACTCTGCCGTAAGCACACTTGTGCAATGTGCAACCTGTTATAAAATTTTGCAAGACTTGGCTTTTTTTTTTTCCCAGCAAAGATGAGATTAAGACAGAAGATGTCTCAGAGGAGGGTCAAGCAGAAGATGTAATTGAAGATGTCGATGTTGATGTGGTTGGTGCAGACCAGGTAATTCCGGCTCGGGTTTTTGAGCTCTGAGGACAGCTGTTGTTGAGGTGGGTGAATGTGAGTTCAGAATGTCGTGAGTACCCATCTAGCGGCAAAGGGGTTGCTCTTTTGTGGCCCCTTTCAGGCTGAGAATAGGGGTTCTCCCCTCTTCCATTTTTAGCTGCAGCTGTAGTCTCCTCCTTCACCTTGGTCAGCATTTTTAAGGCAATTCTTATTGCAGGATCTAGACATCCTTAGGTACGTTGAACTAAAGCCAGGGCGCATTGAGAGGAGGACCCAGTTTCCTTTTTTCCCCATGCGGTGAAGCTCCTTTACTTAAGAGCCATTTGCTGCAGTTGCTTCGTGTTACTGACACATCGCAGAGATGGCGCTGGTGCACGGCCTGCGGGGAATGTCTGCTTCAGAAATGGGGTTTGCATTGTGCTCTTTAGATCGAAAGACTCGGAATGTGTCTGATCACTGGTCAGCCCAGGGCTCTCGCTGGAGCGGTCCTTGTTTCTTGCCCTTTTCCAGTCAAGGCTGCTGGGGAGATTAAATTGTCCCCAAACCAGCTGGGGATTTGAAGGGAAGCATGTGAGCGCTGTGGGCTTGGAGCGGCAGCCAGCGTAGCCTGGGGGTTGTCTTGTGGGCACCGATCGCCTTTGGGATCAGATAATAGTTTGGCAAAACTGCAGCTGTCCCCCTGGGTCTCAGCTCAGCCCTGGAATGGATACTGGCTGCAGGGAAGAACTTTTAGCCCTTTGGGACAGCGCAGTGCAAGGACACCACGGGTCTTCCAGCAGTGACTGGACTGAAAGGAGGGGAAAAAAGAAAATAAAAATAGAGGCCATGAGGTTTCCTGTGCTGCAGCCCGTGACACCCCTCCCGTCCGTTTAAGGGTTTGCTGTGTCAGGCGTCGCAAGGGGCTGAGCGGTTTCTTCCGGTTTTTCTCCTGTATTTCCCCCTGCTCTCTGAACTCCTATTGGAATGGAAACCCAGGGTTTGGCAGACAGGTTTTTTTGCAGTGATCGAGGCAACCCCTTGATTTCCAGTGGCTCCGGTTTATCTGGGATCCAAGAGCCACATTCGAAGACCTTGTCTGATTTTTGACTTTTTAAATGAGTTTTTCCTGTAAAGTTGAACAAATGGTTTCTTTTTGTATTTGAGTGGTGGGTTTTTTAAAGAGGACTAGAAGGAAAAAGGGACTTCTACTTTTTCTTACAGACATATGCCTTTTAAAATGTAGACTATTTGTTTGGACCATGAGCTTGGAGCAGCTTTTATTGAAGGTAGATAATAAAAGAATTTAAATCTGTGAAGCAGGATCGAAGCCATACAGAAAATGCACTACTTAGTGTGTGGCCTTTCCCTGTAGTGCCCTTTCTGGGCTCCTTGTGGTATAGAAATGCTTCTTTCCTTTTGTGGAAGCTAAATATAGTGCTTTCCACAAGCCAGCTCTGGCCAAGCTGCTAAATGGTTAGAAGCTACGCTTTTATTCTGATTCCTTATGTGCACTTATATGATGTTTTCTCAATAGTATGAGATCGACTTAATCTTTTTTTCCTTGCGGTATAGGACAGCTAAGAGGCTGAGAGGATAAATGGAAGTGAAGAACGTGCTGCCGTTTTTTTCTGCAAGTTGTGTAACAGAAAATGGGGTTGTGACGTCATCGAGCAAGGCAGCAGGAGATATGGATCAAGTCAGATCTCTTGCCTGTAGGCATCCACCCAGAACCAGTTAGGTCCTATAGCACTGGGGTTGATTTCTCCACGTTGCCGTTCGTGCTGTCACTGATTTGGCTGTTGCACTTCTAAGGTTGTGGGCGTTATGAACATCAACTGCATCCTCGGCCTTGATGCCGACTTGGAATAATTCCCAACCTGAGGATTGGAATCAGGGTATTGACAAATATTGAGTCAAAGACTCTGTAAACTAGATGAGACAAGCTCGCTCAAATCAGTGCGGGGGCAGCATTCTGCTGGATGTATTCCTTGAGATAACCAAGATGGATACCTACATGTTTCCTTGTACCTGGCTCCAGGGAGAAAGGAGCATGGCCCAGCTGTGACTGCTGTGACCTGCTGGGTGTCTTGGCAGTGCCCTTTCCTGCCTGAAAACATGGATCAAATTGTCTGAAAGTATTTCTAAATTCCAGTGCTTACAGAGACGTGGTTAGTGGTCTGTGGGGATCAGGGCACGTTCCCAGGAGACTTGCATCAAGGCTTCTAAGTAAGAAAGAAACAGCGGACCAGTTGATCGAGTATTTTCCTCTGGAAGAAATCTTTCGTACATAGTGGTCATGTGGTATTTACTTGGAAAATATAAAGCTTGAAAAGGCGATGTAAATGGACTGTAAACATGGCCCTTCAAAAGTAGTTTTTCCATTAGGAATGTGCAAATGGTCTTCACCCAAGAGCGTTTCAGAGGCAGTAGGCTGGGGAGCGCTGGCTGCTTTCGCTGACCCTGGGTCACTGCTCCATGGAATTGTACACTGTATTAATCCTATCAATCAGCTTTATTTTTTATATATATATATTTTTTGGATTGTAACTGTGTAAAATAAACTACATAACCATTGCTATCCATTAGTGCTGAAAGTGCAAGTGACTCCACAAGAAGTCTGGAGAAAGAAGAGCCGCAGTCAGTCCTACTGCCTAGTTTGTCCTGTTATTAAATAAGTCAGAAGTGAGCTCCCATGAACTTGGAGGTGAAAGCCATGAATGTCTCCCAGGCAACAGGAAACCCATTGTGTTTCATTTTCCATAGTTAAGTATGCAGTAGGCTAATTCAAGGGAGAGGCAGCGCTCCGCAAGATAATGCTGATTCTCATCCAGGTCAACTCAGTTCCCCTGTGACTTCCCCCAACTCCAGACCTCGACTGTGGTAGTGATGTTTCCTTCATCCAGCTAGAGCTGTGGCTCTAGGCCTAAACACTTCCCAGGTAGGCAGAATACGGCTGGACTTGGACTAAGAAAACACACCTGGGACCACATCAAACATGCAGATGCTTTACTTCTTGTAGTGAAGGACTGCGGCTGGGAATTAGCCTTTTGGGTGAAGGTGCAGTAATCCTTATAGGTCATGTGTTGCAAGAAACGTCACTTCCACAATAACACCATATAATCTGCAAATCCTTTAGGAAAAAGGGACTTGGTTATCAAAATATAATAGGGAGCAGGATTTAACAGGCACTTCATTAAACGCAAAGTGGCAACCACAGCTACAGGCTCTGCAGAAGAGTTCTACCCTGCACCAGGGGAGAAATGTCACTGTGCAACGAGAGCGTCCTTGGCTGCACGTGCCCATTTACAAACCCCCTTTTTAAGAAGGGGGGGTTCCAGCTGAAGGGTTTCAGGTAGGCAAAAGTCACCGCCCCTTGGAACAGCAATAGAAGTTCAGGATCATCTTCTAGAAAGCCAGTTGGTCATCCTTTCCCACAGCACCTTAAGGAACGGGGCTTAGGAGGGTTATATTCAAGGATCACCTCTGCCGAGCTCAGAAGCAGTGCATTCCAAGAAAGAAGAAGTCAGGCAAAAATGCCAGGAGGCCTGTGTGGATGAACAAGGAGCTCCTGGACAAGCTCAAAAGCAAAAAGGAGGCCTACAGAGGGTGGAAGCAAGGATGGATTGACTGGGTGGAATACAGAGAAACTGTCTGAGCGACCAGGAACCAGATTAGGCAAGCTAAAGCCCAGATAAAATTAAATCTGGCCAGGGACCTCAACGGCAAGAAGAAAAACTTCTATAAGAAGTACGTCAGAGATAAAGGGAAGACGTGGGCCCTCTCCAGAAGGAAACAGGAGACCTAGTCACCCAGGGTATGGAGAAGGCTGAGGTACTCAATGACTTTTTTTTTTTTTTTTTTTTTTTTTTTTTTTTTTTTTGCCTTGGTCTTTACCAGCAAGGGCTGTGACCGCACTGCCCAAGTCACAGAAGGCAAAACCAGGGGCTATGAGAATGAAGAACTGCCCACTGTAGGAGAAGATCAGGTTTGAGACCATCTAAGGAACCTGATGGGACCTGATGAAATCCATCCAGGGGTCCTGAGGGAGCCGGCAGATGAAGTTGCTAAGCCCCTTTCCATTATATTTGAGAAGTCATGGCAGTCTGGTGAAGTTCCCCCTGATTGGGAAAGGGGAACCACAATCCCCATTTTCAAAAAGGGAAAAAAGGAAGACCCAGGCAACTACAGACTGGCCATTTTCACCTCTGTGCCCGTCAAGATCATGGGTCCTAGAAACTCTGCTGAAGCACATGGAAAATAAAGTGGCCATTGGTGACAGCCAACATGGCTTCACCAAGGGCAAGCCATAACTGACAAATTGGGTGGCCTTCTACAATGCAACAGATGTCATCTACCTGGATGTATGCAAAGCATTTAATACTGTCCTGTATGACATCCTGGTCTCTAAATTGGAAAGACATGGATTTGATGGATGGACCACTTGGTGGATAAGGAACTGGCTGGATGGCCATGCTCAAAGGGTTGTGGTCAACAGCTCAATGTCCAACTGGAAACCAGTGACAAGTGGCGTTCCTGAGGGGTCAGTACTGGGACCAGTGCTGTTTAACATCTTTTTGTTGGCAACACAGACAGTGGGATTGAGTGCACCCTCAGCAAGTTTGCTGATGACACCAAGCTGTGTGGCACAGTCAACACGCTGGAGGGAAGGGATGCCATCTAGAGGAACCTGGGCAAGCTCAAGAAGTAGGCCTGTGTGAACCTCATGAGGTTCAACAAGGCCAAGTGCAGGGTCCTGCACCTGGGTTGGGGCAACCCCCGGTATGAATACAGGCTGGGGGATGAAGGGACTGAGAGCAGCCCTGAGAAGGAGGACCTGGGGGTAGTGGTGGGTGAAGACTTAGACATGAGCTGGCAACATGTGCTCACAACCCAGAAAGCCAGCCCTGTCCTGGGCTGCATCAAAAGCAGTGTGGCCAGCAGGCCAAGGGAGGTGAGGAGAAATTTAACATTGATGAGTGCCTACTAAAATTGGAATAATCAACCCTGATTTTATTTTTAAAAATCCTTTGACTGGTGTTAAAGTGAGTTGAGTTTTCCTTGGTAAGGTTCACTAACACATTAGTGATGAGTTCCATTACTTCAGCTACACAGGTTTGTAAGTCTGTACATGGGATGGTGGGATGAGCTGAGTAGGAAGGATTTCTCTGTGCCACTTCTGGCTGTTCAGCAACACTGTCTTGGAGGAGGAAGAACCTGCTTTCAACAGGCAGCTTGGTGTCATTATCCAGCCAGACTGCACAACTGGAATATTGTGTCCCATTCCGGACTCCCCAGTCCGAGAGAGACAGGGAACTACTGGAGAGAGTCCAGCAGAGGGCAACAAAGATGATTGAGGGATTGGAGCATCTCCCTTATGAGTTTACAAGTATCTAAAGGGTGGGTTTAAGGAGGATGGAGCCAGACCCTTTTCAGTGGTTCCCAGTAACAGGACGAGGGGTAACGGGCACAAGCTGGAACATAGGAAGTTCCAAACGAATATGAGAAAAAACTTCTTTACGGTGAGGGTGACAGAGCACTGGAACAGGCTGCCCAGGGAGGTTGTGGGGTCCCCTTCTCTGGAGACTTTCAAGACCCGTCTGGATGCAGTCCTGAGTGATGTGCTCTAGGCAGTCCTGCTTTAGCAGGGGAGTTGGACTAGATCATCTCTAGAGGTCCCTTCCAACTCTGAAAAGTTCCATGAAAAAATTCTGTGAAAACCCATCCTATCTTAAATGGCTCTTTAATAGTAAGAAGTTAATTATATGCAGTACATAACGTAATAACTAGAACTTCAGTAACATGTATGAAAATCTTTATTTGAAAATACAAACATGATTTTAAAACTTTTTAACAGATCTACACTGCAACCAAAAAATAACTTACATCTTTTTGTACATTTTTTTTACCTCCAACAAAATCTGTTTAACAGTAAGAGTGAGGCAACAATTCCAAGCTGCTGTGACACTGATGAATATCCATGGAATGTGTCAATAGCAAACAACTGAAGGGGAAGGGGACACACACAAAAGCACTGAATGCCCACAACAAATTAGTGCACATCACTGATCAAGTAACATTTATACAAAGGATTTAAAAAAAAATTAAATTGGTTCCTTCTACATGAATTAACACACTCATTTTGGATCAAGTATGAACACTAAACCAGACTTCGTTATTAAATAATCATTTTATAATGAACCACGATGAAAAGACCGAAGTTTAAAAGGGCAAGCAAAATTAAAGTCGGGGCAAACAAGGACTACACAGAGAAGAGAAGCAACTTGTCTCAGGCGTTTGTTTTCCCTCGTGCACTAACACGCTCAGCTTGTCAAATGAAACTCTACTTGTAAGTGGGAGCTGAATCACGCGCTCAGCGTCATTCTCGTCCTTGCCGAGGCATAAAAACCCCTAGGGCTGGCTATGAGCATAGAAGCATCGCAGGCCAGGTATAAATTGTCTCCTTACCTCCCATACTGGGCCAGGAACACCTGGCAACACCTTCACGTATGGGACGGAGATGGTCAGTGCACCACACATCAACTTAGAGAGAATTGCACAGTTCTCTTAAAAAAACCAAACAACCCACCAGTAGATTACTTTTCTCTAAAGTCAAATATTGTTATTCTTCCAAAAAGGAATTATGCAACATCTGTAAATAAATATTTTAATCTATTTTACAAACTATAGACTATTGAATAAATACAAAAAGTTTTGTCATTCCATACAAATGCGCTTCTTTTATTTAAAAGGTAGTATAGCGATTAAATATTTTTAGCACAAAACTAAGCTGACTTCCTGGAAACAAACCCCACTGAAACGTATCGGTGTGTAGCAGACCTGCTGCAGACTGTCCCTTCTCTTCCCCCAAGTGCTGACCAGAAGGCGCCACTACTCAAAGTCCTCTTCGTAGTCGTATTCATCCAAGTCTACATCAGCCAGATGGGAAGGCATTTCAAAAAATGGTCTTTTTTCCATTTGATACTTTAGGACGTTGGCCTTCTGATGGTCTACAGGATTCAGTTCTGCTTCATACCTAGGAGCGGGCAAAAAAAGAAAAGTCTGGCTATGTTGGGAAGTGCCCAAATGTTAGAACGCTAACATGGCACCTGCAGGAAGAGCATAATTTCCAATAGTTTATATTTACAGTTAAAGAAACCTGCAACCAGAAGCAGCACTAGGTTTCTGTCACAATTACTTAAGTTTAAGCTCGTTTACTCTCCCGTCACGCGCAGAAGTTAGTGAGATACACAGCTTTACTGAAAGGATTCGAGGCACGTACTGCTCTAGTGGACTACTCCTAAGTTAGAAACGCTCACATGCAAGACTTCAGCGCTTGACAGAAACCCTTCCAGTTCCTCTCAAGAAAGGCGAAATTATGCTGAATTAGGCAGAACAAACTACACCTGTAGCAGATACAACAAAAGAGAAAGAATACTGAACGCGTTATTCAAATTCTCATGTTATCACAAGGAAGTGATAGCAACCAACTGGGTATTTAAAGCAGATGCCAGAAAGCAAAAGCCAATTGTTTGATGAGAAATTACTGATAGCCTCCTGCTGCTGATGAAAACGAGCAGATGGATAATGAAATGTAATGTTTAACTCAAGTCAGTGAAGGCTGATATTTAAAAAGAGATCTGCTTCAGCACTGTTTAGGTGGGATCGATGTGCAATTCATAGCCATTTAAAAAAAATTAAACATCATAGATCGCCGCAGAGATTTCTCTGTAGAATCTCTGACATCATACATCTCCATAGGGATTTATGATGTCAGATTAAAGAACTGACCATTTCCTGGGCTGGGCTGACGCGGATTCGTGCGCATCTTCCCAAGTGCTACCGGGTCTCATCTCAGCACACGATTGCTTCCGTCTACTTAACAAGACTAGGCAGAGAACAAGCTTTAGAAACTGCAGTATCTGTTCTTCAAACGTGACTTTATAATGGCATCACGTGGTGATTAGGGGAATTAGGTGATTAGGCGTTCTTTCAGAGAAAGAGATAGGGCAAAGAAGAGTTAAATACTAAGAATCCCCTATGAACACTAAAGCAGAGCAGCATTAATAGCAGAGGTGAGAGGAAGAACATTTTCAATTGTGAATGCAATTCTCTTGAAACACTTCATAGATAAACTATTAAACCTATTAAGCCAGCTGCACCACCATTTTGAGTAAAAGAAATCTAGCAAAATAAAGATGCTTTGATAACAGCAGGCAAAGATTAAGCGGTGAGTAAAAATAGTTCCTGATTTTCTTTTCTTCCCCCCCCCCCCCCCCCCCCCCCCGTTATTTCGTCCTTCCCAGGGGTATTAAAGCCTCGATTATGTGAGCATGAATCAGTGCTTAGGCAGTGAACAGAATACCTCTGGTTTCTCCCCCAAGTTCACCGATTTGAACAGAAAGCAAAAGTCCATCCTAAGAGTTACTCATTTGAAAACAAGGATTTGGAAAAAAGATGCATATTCTACCGTAACAACAGTTTTGGCTCACAAATCTGTTATTTATAGTCTTCTGCACCATTAATCCCATCTTTTTGAGAAGGAATTTGGTGGTTTTTTTTTTCTTTCTTTCTTAAACTGCAACATCTTGAATGTACCTTTTGGATTTGTTCATTGCATAGTGATACAGGGAGGTGACAGCAGCTTCTCCAGTCGTTAAAATGGCAGTATGAGGATCTCTCAGACACTATCTGAAGGTTCCATCTATCTTAGAATATTATTCTTCAAACATTATTGGACCAAACAAAAATCCCAGTCTCTTGCAAAGCTTTGGTGTCCTCATGGAATATCACTTTTACTCCTTTCCAAGATATTTAAGCTAAAGAAAATTAGAAACGCTGTCCCAGTTTTACACCTCTGGGCACTGAAATTATTGGAGTTACCTCTCACAGTATTAGAAAGTCTATTGCTATTCCCAGCGCAGAGGTTTTTACAGCTACAACTCCTCTAAAGAGTCCTTTCCCCTCACCCCCTCCATCCTCACCTTTCTAAAGCTCATGTAAATGTAAAGAAATCAGCCTATTTCTAGGTTTCTGTAAACCACTCCCAAGTTTCAGATCAACCTTTTTAAACAGGAATGTCAGGAAAATATTCACTATAGCGATAATAAAAAATTCACATGGGACTGTCAAACAGAGTCCCTTCAGTTTGGGCAGGCATTACAACCCTTTAAGTAGAGTAAGTGATTTTAAGGAAGGTTTTTGTACAACACAGTAACTTAAAATGCTCATAATAGATTTTTGTTAACGTTTTTGTTCATTAAACTCTCCTATCAGCAGCAAGGAAACTTTTAGTAGTCTTGTGTTTCTCTCTGCTTCAGCAACAGCAAAGTAGCTTCATTTTTCAAGACAATTGTAGAAAAAACCCAAAACATTCAGACAGTCCTACTTTGGTATTGAGTTTTGAAGGCACTTTTGCTGACCTTCCCTTTTAGAAAGAATTCAAACTTTAAGTCAGATTTGACAATGCCTCCCTGAGACAGATCACAATACTTTTTAGATTTTCATCTATTTGCTCACAACTTATGATTCAGTTGCTTATTTGATAAACAATTTGGAAGGTATCCTAACTTTGCTCTTTATTAAAAAAAAAAAAAGAATCTCAATTCAGCAGTTGAAATGCAACAGTCTTCACAAGCTTCTGATGTAAGGGTAGGCACAAATCAGTAAGATGAAGCGTAATGCTTGTTTCTATTTAGTCAACCCAAATACATCTTATATATGGTTGGGTATATGATACTTGAAATACTTTTGACAAATTATGAACTGGTAGTTCATGGAGACAGTGAGCATTACAAACTATACTACAAGGAAATAAAGCAGCAAAACTTCAGGAACACTTGGATAAAAGCTTTTATTCATCTGTGTGGAGGGCCAACAGTTAACCTACGGCCTATCCGTCAAACCCAACTAGGGAAACAGAAAATTAATTAAATAAAATGCATAATTTTGGGGGCTGTGTTTCCATAGGATACAGTATTTTTCTTTGTCAGGTGTTTTTTTTTTCCCTACAAGACCTGTGACAAATCTGCTAATAGCAGAAGCAACCTACAACCAAAGAGCTGCTTGAGTTTACAAGCACCAGGCTCAAAAGAAATGAAAAAGTGGATATTTTAGCATCATACATCTCTGTGTCTCAGCATGCTCGGCTACATTATTCTTACAATAAAACACTGGTATTCCTCAAGGAGTGTATTTACGCAAATACATTAAAACAGAACAATTTAGATTAAACAATAATCACAGAGATGCTCTTGGCTCAGGAGAAACAGCTGTAGTCAACAAGCTCAGAACTGAATCAGAATAAACGCACCTCGAGGCTCACTCTTTATATCCCGCTTGCACTCATGAGTGAAATGGTGCCTAAACATTATCTTCAAACAAAATTACACTTGTCTACAAGAGCCCAGCAATTTCAAACCCTTAATCAGCGGTACAGAGTAACCTGACTTCCCGACACGCGGGTCCCTCACTGCTAATGTCAAAAGGATATTTTGCCTCTAGTGAGTTGCAGGACACAGACGTGCATGGGATCTCAACGCAGAAGACCAGAGGACCATCGAAATCCTTCCTTGACAAGCTAGCCAAAGGATTAGCTGTTACAGACCATACAGCATACCTCAACCCTCGGTATCTCACAACTGACAAAAGAACTAGTTTCTCAGGGTATTCCACTGCAAACCGATAAGAGGCTTTAAGAGCCGTAAGACAGAATAATACGATCTTAGTGGAATCAAGGAAATCTGCAGTTAACTATTAACTCTTAGGTGAGTTTGAAATGAGTTTACTCAAAAACCCATCTAAATTCCACAACTTTATAACTGAAAGTGGGCAAAACGGGCTTACCACTCAAATTCTAGAAAGTCACAACAGCAGCATAATTTTGTAACAGGAAGGTGGAGACACACAACTACAGGGATAGAAGCAAACAAACAGAGCAGCAGAAGAGAAAGAAAACAAAGGTGTAAAACATTTGAGAAAGCGGTCCTAGTGAAGATTTAAGATGTTCGGATTTAACAGTACCTCAAGGCTCCTAAGTGCTAGTCACTTCTGTCTCAAGCCCGAGCTCTCAGGTGGACCCGATGCGCTAATTTACTGTGTTATATTCAGGGGGCCCCTCTGACAGGCACTGAGACGATGGCAGATGCTGTAGGGGCCGGTCTGATCCTGTCAGAAGGAGCCCAAGTCCACCAGAAACTTTTAAAGACTTTGACTCCTGATGTTTTAAACATGTTAATTTTAGAAGGGCATTCTAAAGCAGAGGGCCAATAATCTGAATCCTTCACCAGTTTATAAGAATCCCGCTAGGTTTTTTTTCAGCTGAGTTATAAATAAATAACATTTCACAGCCAGGCGGTAGAAGCTCTTCTTTCCCCCAATCCATCGAATTTAAGCTACTATACTCAGCATCAGTGACGTAAACAAGAGCCACAAATGTACATACTTGTTCTATACCTTCCCCAAACTTAGCCTATGACCTTAAGAGATTAAAACAGGATAAAAACCCTGAAGGTTTAATGTTGCCTAACTCACAGTAATAAAGCTTCAGTTATTTTTTGACTTGTTAATTCCACAATATTAATCAATTCTAGGGGAGGATCCCACAAAGAGTTAAGAGTATGATCCCCCTTGATGCTGAAGTGGCTGGGTAACGGTCACAATTCTGTCCTTCCCCCCTCTTTCTTCCCTCATAAGCTTTCTTTTAACAAAGTTTCTTGAAATCAATGTGTTAAGAGGACTTTGCTTTCTGAGGTTTTAAAGCAGTCTCTTAAATATTGCGGCAGTCATCCTCAAAACACTTGTCAAGATTCAGAGATGTTTTGAAATGGAAAGGAAATGCAGGAAAATGCGTTTTCTCTAGACAGGTCCATCAACTTAAGGCCTAAACCAAGTTAAATTTGTACTTGTTTTCCTTATCTTTTTAAATAGCAGGAAAAATGAATGACAAATTTGGGACTTTGGATTCTAAGACATTCTGGAAGCTACAAAGCAAAAGTAAAGGAGTGATTTTGAAACAGCAAGATTTATTATCTTATTTACTCTTAGAGAACTGTGAGAAAATACTTCTAAGCTGATATAATTGAGTTCAGAAGTGAGAATTTTTCCCCTCAAAACTCTTAATGAAGCTCTTCATTCAATTTAACAATGAGCTACAAAAAATAATGTATTTTGTTTAGAGTTGAAGCTTTTTCAAATCTTATTTCCTTCCCAAACTTGAAGTAGGACCTTTTCTTTGACAAAACCAATGCGATCACAAACTATCAAGGAATATTTAATTTGAGATACAAGCAAGGTTCTTCCTCTCTCACTGAGCACACAGTTAAGCACAACAAACAGCAGCGTTGTATAAAAATAGCATCACGGATGATAGCGATGGTGAGGCTCTACATTAGTAGAAAGGATTTGTACCAACCCTCCTGCTACATTCTTACCCGTCATTCCACTGGTCACTTGCTGCCTCTTCTGCTACCAAGATATCATACTCCTCAGCAGCATACCTCTCCCAGTCAGAGATCTCTTGGCTTTCACCTTCACCATCCTAAACAATCACATTGCAAATTATACACCAACAGATTAATTGTTGAACACATAACTAAGAAGAATTTTAAAGCTTCATACTCACCCGCAACATTGAAAACTGATCCTTCTGTTCATGGTCAAGGTATTTCTCAATGTTGAAAAAAGTATCAAAAAACACATTTGTCAACTTACATCGCTTTAAATCATGCAGAGTAATTTTTCCTGTAAAGAAGATTACAAGATAAGACATTTAGAGCTGAAGTTATCCTTTCCCCAAAGAGGGGGAATGTTATTCAAAAGTTAAGTCATCGTTATGCTCAAGAACATTTGCCACTGGTGTTCCACGCAATAGGAGAGAAGCGAATAGACGAAATTCACGCCTAGAGAAGTGTCCTTCAAAGCGGACAAGACTTTTAAATGTTTCAGATTTGTTACTTGCTTTAGCTGTCATCCTCCTGTCCTTCAATATGTTGGAGTGAGATGCAGTCTACTGCACTTAACTATTAAAAATCATTTAAGCTAATTGCCTAAGCTTCCTCAGGAGACAGAATTCTCCAGTGCGCTAGCCGTTCCTTCCCAAGAAGTGCTTGGGTAGCAGGCAAGAACGTGCTCTGGCAGCAGCCCTTTCTCTCCCTGACTTGAAAAGAAAAACGTACGACAGATGACAGTGTGTGACTACGCTTCATACAAATGAACTTTTCATAGAGATTACTTTGCCACAGTTGTCTAGCCTGATCACTAGTTACTGCTTAAGAGGAAAGCTAAATACTCAGAGGTGGTTGGTTTGGTTTTTTTTTTTTTATAAAGTGATACTTTAAAGACTCAAATCAATGGATCTGTTAACTGTTAGAAGTATTTGTCGGATTGCTCAGAAATGTTACCTTACTTCAAAGCCGAACATTAAGCTTCCGCAGAAAGACTGAAAGATACCAGACATACAAGGAAAGACAGACGGCTATCCTTAAAACTCCCCTTTATCGATTCACCTTAAATATGGCCAGTCTTCTGTTGTCAAAGGGGGGCTAAACGCAGGTGTTACAGAAAAGTCCAATAAAAGCCAGACTTAGAACAGTACTTCCTCAGCACACTGTCCCAGCCTCTAACAAAGCGTAACTCAAGGGCATCAGAGGGAAGCAAAATCCGTATCCCATTTGTACATGGTTGCCACGCTTGTGTTTGTTGCCATCTGAAGTGCCTTAATGTCTTCTGCCTGGCTTATAGCTGATGCTCCAGAATGACACAAATCCCTCATGGCACCTGTGTCGTATCTGTCAGACCCACACAGATGGCTGATGTATTGGGCCATCTCAAGTGGCAGCAACTCTCCACAACCAAGCAACTGGTTTGAATCAGAGTTACATAAGCTCCCAGTTTAAGTTAGACACCTATATTTGGTTGGTTGATTTGCTCGCCAGTTTCCATTTATTGCAATGGGAGCTTAGACACTTAGCACTCATGTAGATGTCTACCATTGTCTCTCAAAGACCAACAAAAAATATAATTAAATTGAGATAATTAATTCAGGTCTTCATAAATTAAGGCATTCCCTTTTTGGTACACAGAGCATCCCGTAGCAAACGGTATCACAGTTTAGCCATAACTGTATGAGAGTACCTTTTGTTTCAAATCAATCCAGTGAAATGTAATTTCACGCTGCTAGTTTTTGTATTAGAAAAACAGAAGATTTTTTTTCTTAATCCACCTTTTAGATGTAACTCAGTTTTTATAAAAAAAAAATATAAATCAATGATTTCAATTGGCTTTCATTTTTGTTGTCCTAAACAACTCTCATCTTGGTTGTGTTTCACAGCCTCCTTTTGTCACCTTCATTATATAGAACGGATACATCAATCTTGTTTCATTTGAAGTGCCAGAACAGAAACATTACTGAAAGCGTCTGCCTTCCAGAAGCACAATGTACAAGACTGGAAGGGAACCCCTAAGTCTGGGAGGCTATTGTAGGCAATCACATAACATAAATGTGTTTTAGAGCTTAAATGCACCCAACACCCCATGCATTATACAAATGCTGGTCTAAGACTTCATTCCACTGATATCTAGGATTGAGCTTCCAGCCAAAACAAACTTAACACTGCTTTTTCATTTACAATTTTATCTGCCTTTAGAAATGTGTTTTCACCTAGCAAATCCATTTTAACTTTGTTTAAATAAGAATGTAAAGCTTTAAGTTTAGTTTTGAGCTACTTCAATTCCCTTAGCATGAAAAAAATCATGTGTCAAAAGACAACTGCCTTTTTAAAATAAGTTTCTTGTAATTTAAATATTCTTAATACTAGAAAGAAGGTGGGCAATAAGCAAGACCATTACTAATCGATTCTCTAACCATAATTGGGTAGACAGTAAACAGAATCACCCTCTTAATCACTCAACTGAAGTGATACTTGAAATTCAAGTAGGAAAAACTCAATGCTTCATCTAGAAGTGTCTAAATGTGAAACACTAGCACATTACATTTGCTGAACAAAAGCATTAAATAAGATAGTCAACAATTTTCTTTTACCATAAAAAATAGCAAACATTAGTATATGCGACAGTGGTTGCTACTCCTATCAAACACTTCAAGAGCAAATAGGTAAGTTCTAAATTTATTGCAATGCAGAGTCTGTACAATAATAGCAACCAGACTGTATGCCAAGTCCTTTTACACACTGGAATTCACATTAAAAAGTATAAGCATAATAAGGGTTATTAGTGCTAACTGTGTTTAAGTGTTGAGACATTAAGTTTAGATACAGGTTGACCTCAGTTGTGTTGAGTTTAACAAATCCCTGAAGACTAATCCATCATGGCTACAACAGATTTATCAACTTGTGAGACAAGTATCAGAAACAGCTCAGAGGTAGAGGCCATCAACATGCAAGATATCACTCTTCACAGTAATATGTTTACCAAGGCATGCAAAAATATTTTTAGTATTGAGCAGCACAGAAGAGCAAACATGAAGCGAGCATCGTCCTCACTTCATAAGGTTTTTTTCACGTGTAAGATGTAAACTGAAGTTGCATCAGCTAACGATCATATACGTCAAATGCAGGTGGGTAGAATGCAGGTCTGTGAAGGTTCAAATGAATGCACAAAATAGAAATAGCCAAATACTAAGAACAGTTTAGTATTCAGTTATTTCTAAGCCTATTGACATGCATTTCCTAAGGGCAGCTTAGGCTTCTAGACTAAAATAAGTCATTACTGATCTACAGAGACCAACACTGTTTCCTCTAAAGAAACTTCACTTAAATGCATACTGGAACAGGTAAGAGGCGTGAACAGAAGTGTCATGAGCTTTTCTTGAGATCATCACTGCAATCAGATAGGGACAAGATTTCATTTAAGACTAAACATGGCTACAAGCCCAAAATAAAAGCCTACAAGGAATTTTAAAGCAGCATATTAAGTTCTAGTATGAAAATGAATGCCTGCCTGCTGTTGGAAGGCCATTCAATTAATAAGCTCTAACAGACTTTAGAGAAAAGACCACCTAAAGGCATATTCTTCGTATGACCAACAGAGTGCTCTTAAGGCTGCATTAGCTCCTAATCCAGGGAAACAGAAGTTAGAGATGGAAAAGGATTTTATTACCTTCATATTGTGGCTTCACAAGATCCAGCATCTGGCATAAACAGTCTTCAAATGGCAAAGGTTCTATGGCCATGTTATCTAATTTTTGGCACTGTTCTTCATAAAAGTACTCCAGTTCATACATAGACAAAGCACCATCTCCATCAAGATCCATGCAACGAAACCAGTATTCAATGCTGAAATTCAATAATTAATAGCAAAGAACTGTTTACATAAACATTTTAATTTTAAGAATTTATATTGCTTGTTTTGAAAGCTACACTACTTACAGGTGTAAAACTAGACTTAAGACTATATTCCATAATGCCATAGAAAGTCATTAAGCAACGTCTACTGTGGTAAGAGCTTCTGGTATTTGACATGTCATACCTTACTGCATTTGAAAACACACTTACTAGTTGTGGGTGGGTGAGGGAGGAGATGACTAAAGCATGTGGCTTTATACAAAAACTCTAGGGAGCCAGTGAAAAATTGAATTGGGCATCAAAAATTCTTTTTTTGTATTAACAAGTCAGTAACACATCTGGCAACAGGTTTCTTATCGATATCCTACAGCTAATGCTAGCTGTATAGTTTCCCCAAATTACTGGCATCATGAAACAACTGCGATTTCCTTTATCTGTGACCCTGTCTGTAAGTAGGCCAATTAGCCTCTTAAAAGTCATTAAAATAGACTTTTACAGCAGCAACAACAGGAGACACCGATAAATAAGAATGATGTAAACTCGGCCAGTTTTCCACTCATGTTTTTATCATTTAGCTTCTTCCATTACAGTTCCACCAGGGCATCAGTGGTCCCTATTTAAAGACTGGAAAAGCAATAAAGTCAGTCTTTATTTCTGTTAAAACACAAATTTGTTCTTACCTAGTTGGTGTCTTCTTGTCCTCTTCAGATATCAAAAACCAGACAAAGTCAGCATAGCTAATTTTTCCATCTTTTTGTGCTTTCCTACCTCTTGAAGGCAAACGAGGGAAAAGATAGAAAGTTTATTTTAAAATACCTAGCTTTTACTAACCAAAATGAAGGATTATTTTCCTCGGTGCTATTAACTATTTATTTATCTCCTACAAGATGTGGTGTTCCTAAGGTGACTTGTCACAGACTGATCATTCAGGATAAGGAGCTTGTGTGCTCTGTTCTGTTTCTACTGCAACGTGTATTTAAAGAGGAAGGCAGCAGCTGGAAGAGGAAAGGACCACTTTGTTCAGAAGGACTTACAGCTTTCCTTCCTGGGCAGCAATACTGCTGCTTAATTGTTAACAGAAGAAATATCTCAATCTAAAAAAAGATATATATATATTATATACAAGCACACATATTTTTCAGAATTTTTATTTAGGTAAAAGAGATGAGAACTTAGAGCGGTACAGAACTCTGCCAGTTACAAGTGTTGGAATGGAAATATGAAGATAAAAGTGAAATAAAAACATTCAGGAAGTAAGTATTTGTGGCAAGAACGTAGTTGTCTATTTCTACTCTTTCACCACAGAACACAGCATCCAAATATTGTCTGAAGACCTTTCTAGTAAAACATCAGGTAGGCAGCTCCTAGACGTATTACATTTTATTTCTGAAGTCCCTTTTTTGCTGTTTTATCCTCAATGTGTCTAGAAAAATATGATGTATGTTTTGTCTCACCCAAAAAACCTGGATAAAGGAGTAAGTTCTAGACATATGCCTGCCAAATGTCATTTCACTCCTTTAAGCTTTTGTAATGGCATTTCTGTTTATCAGTCACTTTCCAGCTGCAAAAATTGTGCTGGCAAAATATTTCAAAGATGAGTTAAATGCCATAACTACACAAGAGTAAGTCAATCCGAGCCACAATAACGAAGAATGACTGTCAAAAATACGAATTAACTCCACTAGAGGCATTTTTGTAAATTTGTTGATGCAATAAGAATTGATTTTACAAGCAGTACCGAAATGCCCAATTCCCTTTGATATTTTTACAGGTTTGAGGGATGGAAAAACAACAACGCCAACATTTCTTTCCTTCCTCATTCCCATCCCTGCTAAACCTTACAGTATCCTATGGTGGGTGAGTGTTCATTCAGATAAAGAAAGAAGAGTAAAGAACTTTGACTGGGCCAAAGGTTCCGAGAGCACTCCAGTTCTACTAGAGTTTAAACTACAATGCTAAATCTTGAAATTCACTGTTCCATTTCAAGGGGAAGGCATTTCCATGGGAATGTCACATTTGATTTAACAAGCAAATATATAAATATTAAATTTGATTTAGTTCAGCATACGAAATACATACCTTGTTACTGCTCCTGAGAAGATCCTCTCTATCATCCTGTTTGATATTGCTGTGAAAAAGGGTTTAAAATAGCATCAATTTTACAGAAGTTATTTTTGCTTTGTATTGTCTAGTTGAAGTTTATTGGAAACCTCTTATGTATACGCATCTGTGAGAAAGATCAAGTGTAGCGCTCATTAATCCTTTTGAGTTCTCTTGGAGAAGATCACTTAACACAAAGTCTCCAAAACAGAGCTAGAACCAACCAGCTTTGAATTCAGGCTTGATGCAGAAATAGTAGCATAATAAAAGTAATTAAATTGTCTGATGAAGTAAAATAGCATTTACCAGTTCTTTGACAATTAAATCATGTTTTCAAGTGCCATTACAGTTTATATGACCTTGGTTTTGGCAAAGAGCCAAAATAAAATTGGCACGTTAATACATAATGAGCATACCTAACCAATTCTGACATGGTTCTATTTCTGACATGGTTCTGATCCATGCTTCTAATTTTAAAACCATTTCAAGGATTTCAGAGACATGTCTTAACTGAGCACTAGCTCTGGAAAGGATATTCAGTTTATCCTGAAGAATTTGTGGACGGTACCCAAAGCAGCACATGACACTGCTCTCACAGAAGAATTACTTCTCATTATTCCAGCTCTGAAATATTTTTTCAGCATTGTAGAAATACTGACAATTAAAGCAGGCGGTTAACCATTAGAACAGTTCATCTGTTATGTACTTATGGCAATGCTATCACCATATTATTCTAGTAGAGACGCTGGTCCCTGCTTAATATTTATCCCCAGAACTGCCGGATAGTCAATTTGTTTCAGACATATGTGCTGCTGCTTTTTATCTACTTTTGAAACACTGAAGCTGTTCAGCCTTCTCAACAACAGCTACATACTTTAATATTTTTGTTACTACATTAAGTGTTCGATCTAGCCTAATTTTACACCAGTGACAGTATGAAAGGAAGGTATTTATGAAATGAGCTGATCTCGTTTTGATATGCAAAAAAATAGAAGTTTAAGACCAAAGTTGGGTTATGATGTTCATTTTATGCTCTTCTTTATTCTAGTTCTCATTAAGCAGCAGCTGTTAAGCTTTATGCAATATTCCATGGTTTAAAGGATGCAAGACCATATTGCAAGTGGCATGGCATCAGTTCTGCTTCCTTTCTGTAGCGTACTAACTTAGTAGAGCAACCTCTCAAATGAAAGCAGCTTTCCGTCCAGTGTCCTAAACTGTAGTTAGACTTCACTGGGTGAGTTTTCAGAAGCAATCAGAATTTGTTTATTCCTCTTAATGTGGGACAATATTCCATAATCACTTTCTGCTTAAGTAAGCTTTCCAGTCCTGAAGGGAATACTTTTAAGATGACAATGGATACAAAGCATCCAAAAAAAAAAATAATCCAACAGTTCTATACAAGCTACAAGAATATTTAAAATAGGTACAATTGTGCAAGACTACAGAATCACAGTCATGGTATATTGTGAATGCAGAAAACGCAAAGCTCTTAAATAGTATTAAAACGAGATGTACTGCAGCCAAGTTAGCAAAATTTAAAATAAGCTAAGTACCTGAACGTATGTTTGCTTTTTTCTACTCTTTCCATACCTTGCCGTAAGAGGCATGCTAGTTGAATGATATAAGTAAAATGGATTGTTTCCAGGATAACAACCCAAAACTGCCAAATGGAGCCATTTATAATATACCAAGACTTAAATGATTTTTTTTTAGATCAAGCCTACACACTTACAGATTTATTTCCTCCTCTACTACTTTGCCAAGATCAGAATTCAAATTCAGAATTTTCCTCAAATTTGGTATTGCCAGACACAAAGCAACATCACAGATGACTTGTCCTGCTTTTTTCACTAGTCAGCAGGATCAGCTATACCAACAGACTCATGAAGCCTGGCCTTGGCGGTTAACCACTTCCTCAATTGAAAGTTTACAGGTCATTTAATAGATGTAAACAAAGGTGCTTTATTTGTCATACCATGATCATTATGTCGAGCTAAATCCTTCCGATCAATATAGAGGTCATGGTCTGTATCCAGCTCCCAAAATTTGCAATAGATAACATAAAAATGTTCATATGAGAAGTACTCTGTCAGCTGGTTAATATCAGCTTCCTCTTCCAATAATGCCACATTCTATTATCAGAAGGATAAATAGAACACATTAAAGAATTTGTAAGACATTTGTTGAATGATCTGAGTTCTCATAACCAAGTTAATATCTAGTACTATTCCAGTGGGACAACTTCTATCTTCAGAGACAGTGCACACCATGCAGCATGACAGCAAAGACTGAACACAAGGTAGAAAATTAATGTGTCCATAGAAGAATGAGGAGATCAGCCAGACTTCTGCTAATGACATATGCATTTATACAGCTAATTTTATCTAAACAGTGACATTTAAGCATATTCTGGTGTATGAGAAGTAATGCAATTGAGCCTTCACCAGTTTTTGGAAAAGAAAGAAATGGCACTTATGTTACTCCCTTAAACGTTTATTTAATGCAGTTTTTAAACTTGTAGAAACATCTGTCTTGCAAAATTTTAGACATTATGTACCTGCAAAAAGTTGCTTTTCCTGAGCTCATTACAAGTTATTTTCCCAGACCAGGACCTATTTACTGTATAAAATATTCTCTGTATAACCTGCAAGAAAAAGAAAAGGGAAAGGTGATCTTAGGTACGCTAACTAAATACCCTCCCAAACATTTGTCAAAGGTAAGTCTTAGCTCAGGTGCACTGCAGAACTCCATCTTTCTGCTATTTCTGTTCTTCTCGTTACTTAGCAGGTTGATGCTTCTCTTATATCATATTACCAAACTATTTCTAATTCTATATCTAAACTCATCTTGACAAATCTTATTTCAATGCTGCAGTACCCGTATCTCACACACTAAAGTTGCGAAATACTTATATGCTATCCAGAATACGTCTGTTGGCAATTTCACTACCTCCCAGTCTTCCAGATCTACATGATATCATCTAACAAACCTATTAATATATCTCATTATTTCAGATCTAAAGATGTATATTTACTGTAAGAATATTTTACTTCATAAATGAAGTTACAGAACTAGAATTGGGACTGTTGCTACTTCTAGAGTCTGCGAATACAACAACTCAACATCTGACAAAAAAATACTTCCTGCAGGTGCAGAGAGAATACGTTTTTTCCCCCCCATTTAATTTTATTCTATTTAAAGTTACTTGAAAAAAACCTGGTTAACAGTATTTAAAGAAGTACATAAATGTTTTCTAATTGAAGAACAAAAAAAATAAAAATCTATGCAAGAAAGAAGGCTAGCTCTTGTGCCATGAGTGATATCAGAACCAGAAAGAAATCCATTCAGTTGAGTATCCAAGACTTTTGTTTAAATCAGTTTTACAGGTCTATTATTTTGGTAAACTCATCCGTTCAGCACCATTTGCTTAGTTTTAGTTTACAAACAGAAGACTTTAAAATATGGGTTTTGTTTCTGAATTTTTTTTTAAACTGAATTCAGTATTCACCTCAATTACTTTGACTTAAATCAACCACATATACTTTTCAAGTCAGTTATTCACTGCTAACAAAAGCAGACAAAAAACATCTAAACATATTACACACTATAACTGCTTAACTGGAGATAAATTATACCTGCTAATTAGCAAGACCTAATATTGCATGTGTAGCATTTTGTTTGCAACACAGTAGTTTCGAGCTAAAAGAACCAACTCTTTAGAAATCCTTTTCCCCCAAGTAAAACCTCTTCCAAACTAAAGACTTCATTATTTAAGTTTTTATCACTTCAGACCTTAATTGCAGTAAAGCAATAGTTTAAACAAACCAATCATTTCTAAATTACAAATGGTAGAGTAATTTATTCATAAAGTTTTAAAGTAAAGCTTAAACTGTATCATGCAGCAAGCTCTGCAGCTCTTACTTTGAACAAGAACAGCTGGTTCAATAAATCCAGAAAGGAGAATAGACTAGCCTACTTCTGAAACTTAATTAGCTCAGTTCTAATTGTGAGTTTAGGAAAGGCCCATTTTTGGCTTATACTACAAAGCAATTTTTTCTAAAAAGGTTTTGTCTTCGCTTTGCAACTTAATCCATCTGCATGTCATTATCTCATCTGTTATACATTTAACTGGTCTAAAAATAAAAACAAAATTGAATGTTTGCTAAAGACAACTGGGAACAGACTTAGAAAAACCCTGTTTTCTAAAGCGAATTGAAGCAGAATATAAGCAAATTGTCAGAGAATTGCTTCCTTTACTGTGCTGCACGCTGGTTTTGTCAGAAGGGAGAGGAAATGGTGCAATACAGAGATTACAGTTTCAAGAATTCATAGTTCAGATATATACATAACATACTTTCAGACTAAATGTAGTATCTCCCTTGTCTGGGCAATCATTTTTAATATATTTCAGCTTTATCTTGAACTCATGTTCCTAACCTTAACACTTAGACTGACCAACCAACCTATAGCATAGCCTAGAAGAGAGAACTGATTGCGATTCTTCCATGGTTGAACAACACTTACAAGATACCTGCTCCACTAAAGAGATGTGTGTAATATATGCATGCATATTCATGCATTTACATTGTATATACATGTATGTATATACAAATACAGCAGAAAAATGTATCATTTAACTCATAACTGGAAATTAACATGAACAGACATTAAATCTTCAACTGCAATGCTTACAAAATCCTTTCAATTAAGTAGTTTCATGTAGCAAGGGTAAAGCTACTATAAACAGAGGTATGAAATGCCTTACTTCATCTTCGAGAGAAATCATTTATAATTATTACTAATAACTTGCAGGACAGAATTTTAGAAGACTGTATTGAGCAAGAGTAACTCCATCTTAAAATAGGACAAGAAAGGGCAGATAGTCCTGCCATTTCTGGATCTGCAGAGTAGTATTCCAAATATTCTTGCTATATTCCTAACAATACCAGTTTACTTTTGGGATTTTTGATTAAATACGGATTTCTGTTGAAGACCACATTAAATTTTGTTAGTAAAGTACTGCCAGCACTAATTTATTCAATATTGCTAGACTCAGGCCTACTCAAATAAGCTGCTCCTCCAAAGAAAAGTAACTGGAAATGGCAAGAACTTTTCCCCTCCTATGGTCCTTTAGGACAGGCGGCGAGCTTTCATAATTTTAAGCAGAGCAGGCTTTGATATAACCCAGATTCCATTAAGAAATAAAACTACTCACAGGCAGAACATTTCCTTCACACGCATCTGACAAGAAAGTTCTAGGAGCTCATGTAATCATTATAACAAGGAGCAAAACCTAACGCAGCCGGACATACTCGATGGGCCGGCAGTCTCTGTAAGAAGGATATGAGGAACCAAACCCAAACGCTTCAAAAAAGCTTCCACAGTTTTGGTCTGGGTCAAACTATAAGCTGGATAAAAGACGATCAACTCTGCATGTTTTTTGTTGGAGAATATTCATTAAGTTATTTTTCACATGCACAAAGAAAGCGAACTGAATGTCATTTTGAAGAATTTTAGAGACTTCAGTGGAACCAGCTGTCTAGTCTATAGTTGAGCAAATCTAGTGTCACTGATTTTTCCCTTGGGTATAGAAAGAATACTTCAGTCACCTAACTCCAGGAAGAGAGAAATGGAACTTTTCATGTATAAAACCTGCTCAGAAAGAAAAATCCCCAGAGAGGAACGCAGCACACAGCTTCACAATTACCATTATTTTACTTAATGCTGAACATAATCATGTTAACACAAACTTTTCATTCAAAACTTCATTTAATTAAAACAAGCGTAAGGTCAAGATTCTAAGAAGTACAATCTATAGCCACAATCAAGTGTTTAAGATAATAGTCTGCTCTTTGTTTAATGTTCATTACGTTATCCTGCATTATTACAATTCAGTGTTTCTCTTATTAGTATTAAGTTCACCAATTTCTTATAAATGTTAAGAAAAACTATACGATGCTTAAGAAATTGAGTCTTTCTTCATCAGATTTCTAGTTAAGTAGAAATGACAACTGACAGCATACTCAACTTTTCTCAAGGGACAAACATGCTTATACATATTGACTAATCTTAGTCATTTTGATTTTCCTACTTGGTTAATAAAAAATAGCTTTTCCAAAAAAAAAAAAAATCACTCACTGTGGTAATGTACCGAGAATGAAATTCAGATGCTTCTTTTAAAAATGATAGGCCAGGATGACTATTCACCACATCCTACAAAAAAGAGAAATAACAATATTCCAAACAGTATTTATTAATGACTACATAAAATAATTAGCACAGAATAGCACATCTGCTTCCTGAACCAAAACAGTTCAAATTAAGTACCACAATCGTTAATGAAAACTTCATTTAGAACATGCTTCATGTAAATAACACTACTGACTTTTTTTTTAATTATCTTTTAAAGAAGCCAGAGAAACAAAAGCTTTCTTGTATTTCAGATGGGATGAAGATTTTGAACACTGCTGACTGTTGCCGCTTGAATTTCTGTGTCTGACTATGATTCAGTAAAAGCCAGTTTAGGTTTTATTCATCTATTAGTAAAGGTGTTGGTTGCCACCCTTTGAGAGAAGCTGTATTAGGTCTTGAATTCATATACCACTTTTTCCTTTGCTCACCAAAGGGCCTCCTTGACTTAAATAACTTCAACTGCTTTTCTAAACCATAAGGATTCTGATACATGTGCTATTCCTGCAAGCAATTTTAACTCCATGCATCTTACTGTAGCTCTTAAAAATACCTCACCTTATTTTACAGTTAATCATTTTATATAAGTCACTCACTATCGTCTCAGTGGACCATAGGAAGTGAATTACACTAGATATTATCAATAAACTTTAATGAAGACCATGAAAAAGCATGTTTAGCTCAAAAACCAAAATAAATCAGGGCTTTGCCAGCCCATCATTTTGTTGTGTTTCCAGAACTAGTTTCAGTTGCAATTTACTTGTAAAAAAGGAATGAAGTCTTCTTGCACCAAGTAGTTACATCCAGGGTTCATTAGAAGATGAACAAACTTTGCAGCATCATCATAGCAGGTCTGAAGTATTCTGAAATGTAAATATTTCCATTTAATATTCTACAGAGAAGATTGCTCATGATACCTTGTATGGGCATCCTAGAGCAAGGCCTATAGAACTGCACCTACAACATTTAATTCAAAAGCTAATTACAAATGTTAAAGTACACTCTAAGTGAACTTATCAAAGCAGTACTGTCTCATACATTTAGGTAAAGGAGGTGGATACTCTGTGTTATTGATTACATGAAAGGACATTTTTCAGTTAGAACTGAAGGAGAACTAGAAAGAAGAAAAAGTGTTTTGTCCAGAATTGACATCTACAAGTTAAGGCCATGGTTTTCACTTTTCCCCATAAACAGCCAGTCATTCACCAAACACTTTAAAAATCTATGAACATGGTAAATAAAGGTTTGTTTGTTTGGGTTAAAGGGATGATTTACTTACATTTTCCCAGGTACAAATTTGCTGTTGATGGTTGATTGTGGGAAAGTGTTTTATTCCCCTTTATAAATTGGAACTCATTCAGAGCTTAAAATATCACATTTCAATTAAAAAAATGCAGTACTTCTAAAAGAAAGTAATCTACTTACTTCCGCCACATTGCAACAAATTTATGAACTGACACATATCCTGTTCGTTCACCTCCAGCACAATAAAACAAAGGACCTTTCCAGTAAAGAGGGCATTCACAAGCCTAGAATTTAAGTATACATCGAGTTAGTTCATTGATTGCTTATCTGAGGGTCACTCCTTCATTTAGAAGTCTTTCAAAAATTAAGTTTTACAAGTGTTAAGAAGAAAACATTAAGGACTGATTTCTTTTTTCAAAAATTGTTTCTGAAACCAACTGCACCTTCCAAAATAATTAATTTCAAGCAACTGCTTTAGGCTGAAATCCAAAAGTGGAAAGCAAAACACAGGGCAACTTGCAGCATTCCTAATAGATGAATGCAGTCACATGCCCGCTCTGTCCAGACTCCAAGCAGCTGAAGAGTCCATACTAATAAGCTCTGCTCAAGGGCTGGATATCTTTAAGCTGAGCTCAAAACAGTACAAGCAGTTCCAGTTCAGAAGCTGTGTAACAAGTTTACATTTGTCTGTCCCAGAGGATGGCTCAACTCGCCTGCATCTTGCATATGCATACACATCTATCCAATTTTAAGTAGTAGGTCAGCCTGCCCTAAGCAGCAGTATCTCACTTCAGGATACCCAAGTTACACCTTCACAACTTCAATGCTTCCGTATACCTACAGTGCTGCTTCGGTGTCTGCTCCAAGCTTCCTCAGCCATAACAGCTAAGTACATATGAGCACATAACAGCTTTCGCCGAAAACTGATTACAACTTGGAGTAGTCACTCATGCTGGCATCTCTGAGAATCTCGTGGGGATCTCAAATAAGACTGCGAATACTGCAAGACGCATAAGGTCACTGGAGTAAGAGGACAGTTATTTCTCACGCAATAGTTTAACCAGTACTTTAAAAAAAATAAGAAAGAGTGAGCTTGATGAATACTGTCCTCAGCCTGAGAGACTTTTCCCTATGCTTCAGGAAGGTGCCTTTCATCACTGAGTTGTAGGTGACTGGACCCTTCCACTTTTCTTGCTGAGAGATAAGGGTCTCTTCCACCTCTCCTCACTTCTTTGTGGAAGTGACCAGTGGAAGGTGAGAATCCTATCATTCAGCTTAGCAGTTAAACACTTCTGGTGTGGCAAACAAGCAGTTGCTGAACACTCAGCCCTGCTCTTGTGAGAAGTCTTTGTTTCTGTTTTCTAGACCTTGGACTTTAAATATAAAAAGACAGGAACAGGGATGAGAACCTGAGACTTATTACCAAGACCATGACTTGCAGTGATATTTCAAGCATTGATTCAACATAACAAAATGGAAATTTAAGTTTCATTTAATTAGCCTATTGTCTGTTGCACAGAAGTTAAAAAATATTTACTGCTTTCTAATTTTCACTCTGCCATAACTCTAAATTAGCTCTTCGGTAATAACCAGAGGGCTATAATCTCAAGTTACCAAGCTGTTCTGTCTTTCAATGCCTTTACAATGGAGGTTCGTGACAGAACTGAATGAGAAAAAACAGCGTGGATGCCTGAAAACAAAATGCATATTAACAGTGCTTTTGCCTTAAGTCTGTTGGTCAATACAGAATGCAGAACAACATACCATGTCCCCTTTGGTATTTCATTGTTTATACAACTAAAAAAAAAATTGTTCATGTTTTAATGTTTGTTTCTTTTTGTAAGCAAAATGTAGGGCTATTTGAGACAAAGTTAATGCAAAGATTTCTACACCTAACCGTGCTATCAACAATGTTGAATATGACGCCTTACTGGTACTACCTTGTAGGAGATGAAAACACATAATGCAAGAAAACAAAGCACACAACTCATTTTTCCTTTCCATAGGTGTACAGTACTAAGAGCTGACAGCCAGCAAGTTCTCACCTTTGCAACCTTCCCCATGTCTTCTAACGTTGCCCTCTCATTTGGAAACTCAGAGAAAGTTCTCTCAATTTTGGCAATCACAGCATCTATATTCACTTTTTCCTTAGGACATCCTCGAGGAAAATAGAAAGTTGGAATGTTTTGACTAAGTGATGGTGGCAAAGTTTCTTCCTTCTTTGTCTGAACCTAAATAGATAAATACACATTTGACTGTCGGGTACAATGAAATCACATACAATAGTCATCCTCAGATGACTTGAATCTCTTGGTATTATATGTTACAACACACCTTCAAAAAGATTTTTGATGATAGGCTGAATAAGCTATTTAAGAAAGAGCACACTGGAAAAATTCATGAGTATTTCCAAAACCTGTCATTTAGAAAGATTTCTAGGATGTTAAAAATTTAATAAAAACAACTGCAGTCTTCAACATCTCAAGTTTCAAGATTAATACACTAGACAGCTTCTTGGAGACATCTGAAATAATGCAGGTTATAAGATCAGTCTCAGAAAAAAAACCCTTCAATTTCTAGCTTAACAGACAGGTCATGAAATAATTTGCTTTTTGACATATTTCTAGTTTTACAGCTTCAAACTTTTGAAATAAGCATGACAATTTTGTTACAAACCACCAAACTGTTTAACTTAGTTACAGTGAAGATTGTTTGGGTTGTTGTTTTTTTTTTTTTATCCTAAAAAATGCTTGACTTTTATAAAGGTAGTAAAGGATTCCTGCAGAGGGACTTTCTTGGTAAACTATACACAATTATGGCATAAGAGCTTAGAAATCTGTTTCTCAAGAATTTGTGATATACTGTACTATTAAAAAAAAGTGACCAGTAACAAGAGAAATTATTTGTTTAAATGCATTTAGCTTCAGTAAAGAACCATTTACCTTGTACTTAGTTTCCAAATCAAAGTCCAATAAGGCAGAGAAACAAAGACAACAAGCAAAGTAACAATAGTTATGTGGCAATTCAAAGATAGCAATTAAACATGAAGTCTTTCATCCCAAGGCCACTGTTCAAATGTAAAAACAATGGTTAATGCTATAAGGTGGCTCATCCTAGTGTTAAGCACGTTAAATATCCTTAATTCCATCTCTCATTTCCAAACAGAATTAGGGGGGGCAACCAAAACTTCCCAAAGCCCCAACCCTTGCTTTACTCCTTATCACCTTTGTCAAAATGCCTGTAAAGGTACCCTGCTTCTTTCCTACCACAATCAAAATCCTTCCTTACATCACTGAAAGAACTAAGTGCTTATGGAGAGCAGATTTTAATTTGGAGGGTTCCAACCTAGAAGCCTTCACTGGAATGCTACACATGCTAAAAAAAGCCTGAATTAACCTTTCTTTCCCCTCCTCTGCATTTGAGCCAGCATTCCTCTTCACAGCTGCAGAACTGCTCGAGCTACAAGTTTTATTTCATAGAGGAAAAAGTTACCTTGAATCTGTAATACCTAGAGTCAATGTCTGTCATTTTCTAAGAATCCTGTAAATTACAAGTTTTGATACCCATTGTTAGTTTAGTAGTCCAGTTAATGAGGTATCAGCTTCGAACAAAAGTGCCACAGGGCATCAAAAATTCCTTCCAACCACAGACTTCCAAACTTTTGGGAAGAATAAGGATAGCAACATTTTACTAAGTAACCTTACTACCAGCACTACAAATAGTGGATACAACTGGATTAACACCTTGTTTCATTTTAGAAAGCCAGCATCTGGGCTTTAGTAGAGCCCTAACATTACCCTATGCAAAACCCAATGAAAGACCTGTTCCATGGGCTTGGTACCACAGTGAGATAGCTGGCATGCTTTTGAGCACGGGCAATCAAACCATCTTAACAGAATCAAACTCTTACATTCGTTCAAACAGTAAGTTTATTTTATTTCCTCTTTTCCCCATTTACAAGATCTGCCTGGATAGCCACTCAAAATGCCACCGAAGCTCAGGTTTTCCAGTTCTTCAGAGATGCCGGATGAGGTGTACCTCACCTGAGAAAAGGGTAAGTGTCCATTATGGACTACTAACATCCCCTGAACATTTCAGGCAATGTGAGGTAAATCAGTGTTTCAAGAAAACCTAGTACAGAGAGACAAGGCATTTTTAAAATCCACAACTCGGAAAATTTAAAGCCTCAGATTAAAGAAAAGCTTCTTTTAAAAGGAAAGGTAGGGGTCGGGGAAGACTACATTGGAAAAGGTCCCAAGAGAAGAAAAAAGTTTTTCAGACTTATTTGTTCAACAGAAACTTTATATTTTCTCAGAAACTATTAATTTACTTCAAATACCTCAGAGTACACAATAAATGATTTCCATTAGCCCAGGTTAAAAGCTATTCTTAAATGCACATGGAGATCTCAGTTCAGGATTTGTAGTAAGATCCATCCTAGCACGTCTAACTTCCTTGGGTGTTATTTGAGACAGTTATACAACAAAGGGTTTTATTTATTTATTTTTCATCCTTTTATCTGTTGTAAACATGTTTCGGACCATGACTATGAGGTAGAAGTTAAGCAACAGATTTGTAACTGAAGATAGACATATGGTAAAAGTTAAAATTGATTTTTTTAAGATAAAAGTGTTATGTTTCATAAGCATGACTTTGAATTCAGCATGCTTAATATAAAAAAATATATGAAATTTAATCTGTAAAATAGTATATTTGCTTGACTCTAAACCCAAGTACAGAATACAAGCCTCTCACCACAAGACAAAATAACTCCCCCTATATTGAAAGGTGTTGCCTATTTCTACATGCTGGTTTCTCAAAGTCGGTCAAAGAAGAAACTATGAAAATGCTTCATTTGCATTAGAAAATATATGATCACTTCACAGTCATTTCTGATAGATTTATTTGGTGCCTACATATAGGCATCTAGTGAGAATATCATCTAGGGCACAACCCAAAATGCCCTTGAATATTCCACGTGGTATCCAGCAGACAGCTCAGAGCGCTCTGCATCTGCCACACAATGTTCTGAGCCCACTAATGCTTCTTAAATGCCATTAGCAACTTGCAATTGGACAACCGAATTGTACTGTTAATGTCAGTCAACAGAGGGATAAGAGCCTGTACCAAGAAAGAAACAGGTCATCCAAAACTCTCAGCTCCAACTAAGGCGCTATAAAGTTAGTATTACACCTCCTCTCTCTCCTCTCCTTCCCAAGAAAGGCCAGGGATTCTCCTCTTCTCTCAGCCTGAATCCCATCTGACAACCAAAACGATCCTTGTACAACTGAAGCTGCTCTGCTGTATGCGCTCTAATGAAGGAACGCCCAATACTAAAAGGGCTCAGAAAGCTCCACTGCTCTTATTTCAGCTAGTTACTTCTGTAGATGCACAAATTGTATAGCTGATGAAAAGAGTCATTCTGTTATTTGAGGGCAATTAAGTTGCACTAATTGTGTGAGATTAAGATGTTCTATATTAACTATAACTTTAACCAGGGAATTTCTTCATTACCTGCTAGAGGTCTGCTAACAACGAATCTTTGAATTGAAAAATCTGCAGCAATAGTCCATTATTCTTTTTACACACACAACTATTTCATTTCAGTGGTTAATTTAACATTTAGAAAGTGACCTACATTTTCTAATGGCTTTAAGTTAAAACCTTTAATAGTGGTACCAGTAAGCTAAACTGACAAGAGAGACTGGTTTGGTAAGTGAAGATTTTCACTGGAACTTGCCAAGAAATAGCACAAAAAATAACATGCTTGGAGGTAAGGATAACAGCTGTATAAGCTTGTAAATAACTCATACAAGCAGATGTGTGCTGCAGCGTTAGGACTGAATGGTGCATTAGCCTTTGCAATGAGTATATGTAAAGTCCAGAATCCATAATTAAACTGCAGTGGCAACTTAACGATACAAGTTTTATGTAAAAGATGTGAAGTGAGGATCCCTTGAAAAGTCCTTTTTTGTAATAATGTAAACAAACTTACATAACATTTGTCTTTAACAGAATTCAAGAAAACCTTTAATATTGAACCAGTTTTTATTCCTGACATATACAACCATACAGTTATCCAACACTTACTTGCCTTGACTTTTATAAAGGAGGAAGTGGAAGTTTATATCCCAATGGGGTTACCGTTCAAAGGGAAAATTCCCCATTTTATTTTGCAGCTCTCCAGATAATACTTTTCCAGCTGTTGACAGTGAGTGTAAAATAAACCCATTATTACTATATTGTAATTATAATGTTAGTAAATACCAGAGAACATGGATATGCCTCACTCCAAAGAGAGAAGTTCAGTCGTCTTGCTAGATAGTCTTATATCTACCAACAAATGAGTCACACTCGGCAGTTAACTTGGTTCTAAGCAAAAATGAAGACAGTGAGGATTTTAAAACGAGGTGCCCTTTTCCCTCTCTCTCAACTGAAAGAAAGAGCTGACACTATGATAGAGTTGTTCAATGACAGGATGTACTTCTGAAATAAAAAGGAAGGGGGTGCTTGTTCCCAGATATTATAAGATTGTATATTCAGTCAAGTCTAGATATACATCTGCACATAGATACTACCACCCAGAGGTACTGAACCCCACAAAGTGGTCGATTATGTGGATTCAAATGCAAGTGAGAGAAACCTCACTGAAAAAGGGCTTGCTGGAAAAGGAAACATGGTAAATATGTTTATGAATGTAATATTTTTTAGACAGCTTACTCATTAAGACACAAGCTCATTGAACTGATTTGATATTTGCATTATTTTGACATGACTACGGAAAAAGATAACTTCATTCAGAAACACTGATGCTTTCTAGTATCTGACAGACAGCGACAATTGTTATGCCTGTTTCTCTGAAAAAAAGCCATTTAAAGCATATTTACAGAGTTAGTGTTCAGCTCCTGCTGTATTATTTGACATGGATTTCCATAGGGATATCCACATCAGAAAAAAGTCAATGGAATACATACAACAGGGTCAAGACAATAGGCCCCCCCCCCAAATTTCACCTCACATTTATGGCCAACTTCATGTTAAGTTTTTACGAATAAGCGGTACACCACAGTCCCAAACAAAAAATGGCATTAAATACTGAAAATACTATAAAGACATTTTTACCTATCAAATAGGTACAAGTTTGGTTCAAATCCTTAGTATTTTTAACTAGGGAATTAAAAAAAAAAGCAATGTTGCAATACTTCTAAAATGTGCAATGCGTACGTTAATCTAGTTCTTTAATAGACTGGGTCTTCTACTCTTATGTATCACACATTATGCTAATGTTACCTGGGTAAAACAAAGTATATAATAAGCTAAGAGGATTTTCTGCAGAGGTATGCTATTCAGCCTTTTAAATCCTAAAATCCCCGCAACCACCCATGTACAATCACCCAACAAAAAAAGCAGATGCTGCATGAAGCTCCCCGATAAACAGGAGAAAATGGAAGTCAACAGGGAGACCCAAAGGGCAATAGGATGGTAGTGATGAGACTCAAATGCTGCTTAGCACATGAACTTGAAAATTCCAAGTAATGGAAGGTAATCTCCTTTATTAAACTCAGTAAGTTCTTACAGAACACAAGGTGTCCTACAGTCTATCAAGTAAATTGGCAATTGTGAATGTAAGAAAGTGTTATTAGTAAGTAGGCTCAAAAGGAGTACCTGACCAGCCTTCCTGTCTTTCTGTTCATTTTATAGCCATTAGTCCAAGTCTGACCAATAAAGTCTCAGGAATATTTCAGCTTAACCTACTACATATTTGGCTGCACTGTGAAACTCAACATTTCCCTCTAGGTAAGTGATACGATCAGTAGTTTTGTGGAATTTAAATTTTGAAAACACTAGGTAGAAGGTTTATGCTACTATTGTCTAGAAAAGAGTTCAGTCTCATTTGGAAGGAAAAGACATTAATTTAGAAAAATCTGTTCCAACACCTCAAATATTTTGGCAGGTTAAAGTGCCTTCAAAAATCCACTTCAGGATAGGTAAAGTAAGCTTACTACCAGAATTTTCCTCAGGACAAGCCCAGAGAAACATCTCTTCTGTAACACCAGCTCTCTTGATCTTGTGGTAGACATTCAGATTTCCACTTATCTAAGTTAAAGAAGTGATGTTTTCTTCTTGCTCTCTGTATGCTCGTCATTAGCCTCTTTTTAGCCAAACTAAAAAGGCAGATTTATTACTACAAGAGTTCACTGGCTGTATCACTTCCCATTCAGCTTGATATGCTTAACAGTATTTTTTCCTCTGTGAAAAATGATCCTTTGACAACTTAAAGCTTTCAAAATTTGGGTTTTTTCCAAGCTAGATTTCTCCAAAATCTAGCTATTGCCCTGAAAAAATAGCTTGAAAACAGTAATTTAATCTGAAAGCTTAATAATGAAGTTTTACAGCACGGCATAAGGCAAGCTACACCACAGTACACCTGCATCTTCCCCCACTCCCGCATACAGGGTTTACTGACCTGTGTGTCAGTACTAGTGACAGTGAAGCAGTATGGTGAATTGCCACAGGTCAACAAGACAGCTAAAAAACAAAGTTAAAAATAACTATTTTTCCTCACCCAATCTCACAGAGATTACATTTAGAAGAAACACGATCCTGATGCTAACATAAGGAAGATTAAAGGAATACTGTGGCAGTATTGTTTGAAATAAGCTTACATCAGGCTTAAAACCATGCTAAGATCATGATTCATCTTGCCTAACTTAGTCAGAAAGTTAAGACATATGTGAATGATAAAGCTCAGAGAGACACCTCCCTACACTAAAAACAGGTGTCAGGGTATATACGCATAAGTCTTTCCTCTGGCAACAAACATTTTAGTCCCAGTTGCTTCCTCCCATCCCAGACTTGAGTTTGCTATCCTTCACTCACTGTCCGGCAGCTTGGTTTTGGCTGTGCTATGGAGACTAATTTTATCATACATGCTTCTCTTTCCACGGCAAGAGATAAACATCTATTAATTTTAACCCTGATGCAGTTTTAGACTAGCTTACTTTTGCTTTTAGCCTTGACTCAGCTCAGTTCTCTGATCCAGTTTGGTCTGTAGTCACTTAAAATTTGTGCTACAATGAGGAGAACAAAATAGAAAAATTAATATATTTTTCCATAAAGTTCTAGCCATATACCATTAGAAGAAAAAAGTACTTCAAACTACACTGTTTCTTACTTTATACACACTGGTCACACAAGGGAGCAGGGTTCAGCAGCCCTCTCAATGCAGTTTGTGTTCCAGTTCGCAACTCCATGTTCACCTTCAAATTCCAACCAAACATGTTGGGAGTCCCCTGCCTGCACACCAGGTTGTCCACTCATCTCAGCTTTACACAGACTGCTATCATTCTCATCTCATTTATGCATGTTCTTGGCAGTTTACTCTCAAACCTATTTCTGTAAAAAAGCCTATGGTCATTTTGTCTTGTGATTCAATGCAAACGATAATCCTCAATGCTAAACCAACTTCACTCTAGAGACTGAGCCTTACACTGCTCGGTCTCATTTTGCAGAACTAAAGTGACCTGAGTTTCTGGGACTGACATATTCCAGCAAGTAGCAATTCCATAAGCAAATCAAAAGAGATTCAGTGAGGTTTAGAGCAGTCAGGAGTCCAGGATCCTTTTTCATGTTATATGAATGAAGCCTAAAGAAATGAAGCCTAAGACAGACAAAAAATTTGCCCAAGAACTTGCAGAAGGAAGGAAGAATATGATGAAGTTAGAATTAGAGTTCCACAGCCTAGTAATATGTTTAATTTCTTATTTGCTATAAGCATGTAAAAACAGCTCTAAGGATTAAAACCTTTTGTATATTTCATTTAACTATGTCATTGTGCTCCTTCTGTTTAGAAGTTCATAGTGCAGACACTGCTACTGTAAGTTAAGATAAAACAAATGGTGACTCTAACTTCCCTCATCTGTCTACCGACAACAGCATCAGGCAAACCCCTTCCTGGTTTGGCAGCTATGAACTACAAATAGAAAGCTCAGAAGAGTTACTTTATTTGGGTGGGTTTTGGTTTTGTTTGGTTTTTTTTTTCTTTTTTAAAATCACTCAGTATCAAATTCTACTGTACCTTTAGAGCAGTAACTCACCAGTAATGTGGTCCATGTTGAGAGCAAAGATCAACAGCAAAATTCTAAAGTATCCCTGGCTACTAAGTGTCAGGGATAAGGATATAGGTTCATTTTACAACCCAATGTTGGAAAATTCACCTTATTAGCAAACTAGAATTCACGTCTATTTTGTTACTGAAATACTGTTTGTATGGTCACTTCCAATTTTGAGGTAAAAAAACACAAAAGATTGTTAGTTGTTTGCTACTTGAAGCTAATTTCTCCCCTTATTTTAAGTCTCAAGACAGCAGAGTAAGAAGTAGTTGAGCTGGTTACTCTTAATTGCATGATAGCTAGGGAAAGAAGCACCCCACCCAGTTTGAGTGAAATTGTTGTGGTAAGGGCCATCACCAGATAGTCTTGAAAGTCTTACTAAAGCTTAAAGAAGTCTTTCAAAAACTTTTGGTAGTGGCACAACTACCAGTAACTCTTTACCCCTTTAATTTAACCAAGCCATATTTGAACAGCCAAAATGAACCCCAAGAGAAAGCCGCTGCATGGAATTCTATGTTCAAGCCTCAGTATTTCAGCAGGCATGTAAACTTTGCATCATCTACATAAACCTATTTGGGATAGTGTGTTGTTTCTCATGTAGGAGACGACAGTAGGTAGTGGCATCCAAGAAGTTTCCACCCAAAACTATGAAATACATTCCATACACACCATTTCACACACTAAAATTAAAAACACGTTTAACTAAAAGCATGTGTAAACAGTCACCACATACAAGTCATATTACATGTTCACATACAAATTAGCATGTAATAAACAAGCAAAACATGGGAAAACTTTCAAATGGTCAAAAACCGATTTTCAGCATCACTTATCTGCACGATACCTAACCATTATAGCACACACTTGCCAAATCTCCTCACTTCCAGTGATATATATGCTGCACTAACAGATCTCTTACCCAAGTTCTACAACCCTGATTTTGGAAATACCAGGATTCACCTGATCTGCAGTTTGGTATAGCTGACCTACAGACAAATTATGCAGTCCTGCTGAGAACTGGAAGACGCTATGGCAAATGCATTATTGCTGTAGAAGCACCTCCAAACATGGCTGCATATGCTTGCTTTTTTGTACAGTCACATAGAGCTTCAGCATCAAAAGAGTTCCAGTTAGGCTGTTAGAGTTTAATTATTTATTCAGAAATGCCCTGGGGTGGGTGTGGAATGGAAGAAGGAAGAGGTAGTTACCTCCCCTGCAAAGCCATGAGCACAAGAGACCTTCACATATTACACGCATGGCCATCAGTAACTTGCTTTATTTGCTGACAAAACTTCTATCAAAGGCTTTAGAAGTCGGATCCTCTAACAGTTTCCTGTGGCTGATCAGTGAAAATACTTTTTTGCCTCCTTCACCTGCCCTGCTAATTCACAAAAGGTAAAAAGTACAGATTATAAAATGGAAAAAAAGCAAGATTCTTCATAAGAATCTACCCCATGAAAGGCAACTTCTACATTTTGTGGTAAGAGAAGAAGTGCAAAAATATTAGTCACTGGCTGTGGGTTGTTGTCAAACAGCCTCCATTTTATGAATTATGTCAAATCAAGTATCCCAGTCATTAATATATCCAGTTTGTCACATAGTTGCAGCTTTCTTGGAAAATACTCCGATCGTGGGTTAAATCGGTAATCCTGTTCTTTACCAGTATATTCTGTTGTTCCAACTGTTTTCAGGAGACAAGCTGGTAAAATCCTCGTAGTGCATAAGCATTTTGATTGTATACAGCCAATGGACCACACTTGGGACTCACTACCTGCAAAGGAGTCATGACTGCCTAAACATCATTTTAATGGGGAAAAGCTGACAGTCAGTTACACCTGAGGCAATTCTAACATTTGTCTACAGAAAACAGCCCTTGTCAGGACAGGCCATCAGTTCAACACCAAAAGTAACAAACAGAGCTAAGACAGACATCCACTTAATTCTTAAGTTCTGCAATAGCTTTTCATCCTTCCATGTTTACAACAAAACAAGTTTCATTCACTCAATGCAACTGAGCTTAGGAAAAATCCACTCAAACATGAAAAATATCAGCAAGCTCAGCCTTGTTACTGAGCTGCAGAGTCAACAGCTGGAGCAAGTATTCTGTCAGCTTCTTGTCTGGCAATGCCCCAACAAATTCTGATTTGGACAATTGCAAAAACAATATCATATCCCTCTGATCCTGTAAAAGTTGAAGGATATTTTATATGTATAGATGCCAAACTGTTTCAGGCTTTCTAGCATACAAAGTACTATAGTCAACAGTTGTAGACCATCTACTATTAGTAGCATTAGTGATTATAAAGATACAGGAAATATGTTAAAATGGAGGAAAGGCTAGTGAAATTTCTCTTCCAAGGCAAAAATAAATAAATCATAACTCTTCAATGTCTGAATTGTTGGGTCAAAAAACTTAGGTGCAGGGAGAACTGACATCTAGTCTCTTAAATCATGCATACAACTGAAATAAGCTTTAACATAAACTTGCACCATATTGGCTTTTCTACAGAAACAGTACCTATTTGCATAAATTTATTACCAGCCACGAGCAGGTAAAGTAGCTGCTACCAGGGCAGCAAATACATTTTAAGCTCAAACCTGTGATCTCCACTGCAGAAGTGGTAAAAAACCTATCAGTTTGTTTACAGCTTCCTTTAAGAGGCTGGAGCTTAAGACCTGGCAATCCAGTAGCAGTGGACCATTTGTGGAAAACCTCTCATCTTAACTAGCTAGTCTCAGCAGGTGGCTTAGATATTTTCATTCTATCTTAAACGTTGGCATCTGCTCCAGAAATTGGCATTATATCAGCAGACTAGCATCAAGTGTAACTATTAGCTACAGTCAGAATGAGATTTCTGTTCCCCTCTCTGCAAACACTTGGGTTTTGTTCTTTAAAAAAAAGCATTTTGTGTGCCTGATGTAAAACTATTATGTAAAAATGGATACCAGGTGTTCCCTCTGTGGTGTTAAAAGGTTTACAAATGATGTTAAATCAGAAGATAGATGCTAATTGGAAAGCTGGCCTGCCAGAGACCTCTAATTGTTACACAATCTCCTTCTGTGACTATAGGTGTAAAAACAACTGCCTCACTTAAACTTCTAAAAATTCATTTTACCTCAGAAATGGGAATGTTATCTTCATGAGTGGAAGATTCAGCACACTACAACACAACCACACATGAACACCTACAGGCTCTGTATTCATTGCTGTCTTGAACATGCCACAAGCATGTATGAAGAATTTTGGTAACAGAGGAGTGCAAAAGTCATCAAGAGGCACTAATGTCTAAGCTTAATTCACTCAGAAGGAAAGCCAATCTTGTGAGGCACCGCTGAAGTTGAAGAAATATTTCTCATACAGCTGACATAAATAGCATGTGTAAGCAGCATTTAGTATCATTAACAGGTGGTCATGGAACTAGCAGTTCTCCATTTCCACACTGAGATGTGACGCATGCAACTACAGGAATCACCAAGTAGTAACAGCAGATAAAGGCATGATGCATTAAAAGCATCAGAAAATACGGCAGCACTCGGTTCTGGCACTGACATTCAGAGGATCAATTCAAGATTTAGGGCAGCTTTTTTTTTTTTCTTCCTTTTTTAAAATCATCACATTCAGCAGAAATTTATTTGACATCAAAAAGTCTAGTTTTAAAGTTAGAACTCAACTGTTCTACAAAGTGATGTGGCCTCCAAGTAGCAAAAAATACCTATTTTCCTAGTTTAGCTAACACTGAGTTACATGGGTATAAGCATGTCACTGCACACAGAAGTACTTTATTCCGTTATCATTTTCTTTCCAACTTCAGATATGTTTTCCTCACACAGCCTAGGTAATGATGCTGCTTATATTCCAGCTCTGACAGGTAGGGATGTCACCAGCTGTTGGCTAAAACACTCTGCTCAGCTATCAGCAAGTAATAAGCCTTTCAGTTCACATCTTTAAGTCACCAGTACGTTTGACATGGTGATAGTTTCTCTCCCTCCAAACTTTCAGGTAAACTGATGAGCAAGAGGGACACGATGCCTCTTCAAGTGCTGCATGTCCCCTTCACTATATTCCATAGGTATTAAATTACCTAAGAAAGGTCTTTCTTATAAGCAACATCAGGACAAGATAGACTGAAGTTCTACTGAGTTTTATACACAGTTATCTACTAAAAAATTCAGTTCCCCAAAGTAACAGAGAACATTTCAGCAGTTGTGTATTGTTTTGTCTTCCTTTTGAGTGATCAGTCTTTCCAGAAAGTCCTATCTTGCTCAGTTTTATCCATTTTCAGTAGTAAATGCAACCACTGAGAAACAGCCTGTTCCACCACTTTCCAGAGCCACCCACTTCACTACTGGTTGTCTATTTAAAGATTGTCATGAAACTTGATTTGCTACACTCCAATGACCACCCCTTCCAAAATACAGGGGATTACCTACACAGATTACTTACATGACTCTGTGCAAAAAGCCACTGCCTTAGAATTCCTAGAACCTATGGGAGACCCAGTCACTCCAACCCATCTCAGAGCAGATGTTGAGCCACATGTTATCACACCATCCACCACCATTACTTATTTTTTTTTATTTTTAAGAGACCATCTTTAATAGCACTAAACCTCTTAAGGAGAATCTGCCATTTGTTTAACAAGTTACAGAAACTGCATGGATATGAGAAATTTTAAGAGTGTAGTAGAAGTATAGAAAAATAGACTGGCTTCCATTTCTGCTTGATTTTAGCATTCTAATTTTACATCCTATTGGTGAACTATTCTGTCTGAAAGCCAACATGACAGCAGTATAGGAGGTTATAAACTGCAATGGCAATGAAGCTTAGGAACTGAAATGAGAAAAATTTTTCAAGTTATTCTACAAAAGCTCTAAGTGGTCTAATTTCAACATGAAATTTTATCAATGATTATGTAGATGATGAATGGCTATTCTTCGAAATCCACCTAACCCACAAGGACAACTTGAAATTAACATTAACATGAAGTATCAGGTAAAGAATGTCTATGTTCTATACCAGTATTTATCAGCACTTTTTTTTTTTAAGGTATTTTCAAAAAGGTCTCCTTAAAATCATGAAGTTGAAGTGAAATACCCTTTAAAAAGGAACCTCAGATAAAACACTTTATATGAAATTGAGCAAAGACAGACATCAGATTTTAGTTTTATACTCCTACTAAGTCTGTTTTGCCAACAGAATTTTGTCTGTAATATAATGTGTAGTTTAACATATAGTATTCTACAACTGCCATTTACCCAAAAAGTGCAAGTCTGGTTAAAAATAAAACATTGTTGTTCACTGTCTGCACTGTAAATTTATAGACAGCAGCATGCTAAAACAGAAAAAAACCTACAGATTAGACAAGCTGTTTTCTAAAGTACTTAGTTGCTTTTTACCTCCACACTACATTGAGATGTTTTCTAGCTCAACATAAAAAAAGCCCTGTAGAAGTGCAAGGGAGCCAACTATCATTCGATGAAAGACAGATCAAGTTAAGGGGCACCACACAAGGTAATAGTGTGTTTGTTTACAACAGGATGCCATGACTAGATTTAACTTGCCTCATGCCCTGAGGTGCCTAAATATTAACTGATACTGCTACTTTTAGGTAATTTAGACAGTATTTTATTTCCCTGCTGTCTCTAGTCAACAAGTTTCCTTCTGCCTCCAATTCAGCACAAAAGATTCAAAACGTGAAATCCTTTCATTCACAAGTTTACGCTGAATGGCATAAACCAGCAGGGTTAGCACCTGCATTTTGCTTTGCACAAAGGAATAAACACTGCTTATATAGCTGAGCTAAAACAAATTTTAAATAATAATATAGAAGACAGAAGGCTAACACATTTTTAGGGTCATGGGGCTCTATGGTCCTCTCTTGAAGGTCACCCGAAAGGGACACTAGTGCACTGAATTCAAAATTAAGTAGCAGGCTACATTTAGAATGATTTTAAAAGCCAGAAATAGTAAGATAATGCAATTTTCATTCAACTGCTAAACTTTCCTTAATTAAAAAAGGATAAAAAAAAAAGTCACACATACCATCACTGATATACCTTTAGTACACGAATTACAAGAGAGGGTGAGGTAAGGACAAAGTGAATGCTTTCACATACCACCAAAAGCCTTAAACTTAAGCGTGTTTGAGGAAATACAAACTTTCTCCAATAAAACAACTGTACACTTTTCCCCCTCCCAAAAGATATTCTCTTTAGACATTTGCTCTATAAGTAGTTTTCCTACAAATTATGTGTTTCAAATGCTTCCATTCTCAATTATGAACTCACTTTAAAATGGTGGATTCAACGCACTGCTGCAAAACAGCAGAGGCACATGTGCAAACCACGTAGCAATAACTGATCTCATCCAAATACTACATCCAAAATAAACATAATCTAAAGGAATTCAGGAGCATCATATATGTATGAAAGCACCTTTTAACATATTAGTTAGTAAAAGTTACAGAGTATTTCAGTGTATTTTATATGCTCAGTTTCAGTAAAAGATAAATTAAAGCCCCTGGGGAAATGTATGCAGATTATGATTATGCAGATTAAGGAAAACAATCTTTAAAAGTCTAACAGCATTAAGCGGACCAACTTTCCACAGCCTATGCCTGTGTGCAAACATTGTACTTTATCTATGCTACATGCTTCAGTAAACTCTCCTCATTTTTGCTTTACAAAAAACTACCTGCAGAATCTTCTAAAACACAGAAAAATCATCATATATGGAACAGACTATCGCAATCCTGCTAGCCGAGGAAGAATTTGCATTTATTTCCTGCAATGTGGATGGTTCTGAAAGTACAACTGACAACAATAACTTAATTGTATAAGAACTGAAAGACAAACCTGGACCTGCTGAAAAGCTTTCAGTCTCTTCTTGAATCTAGAAGGTAAAACAAAATCACATCCTCGAGCTAGCAATGCCAACTCCTTTCTTAGATCAGGATCTTGCCGCAAAGAAATTTCCTTTATCCTCATGCTTTCGGATTTCATATAATGTCTCCGTGTGCCAGTCCAGGCACTTGAGTCCCAGTAAATAGCAGAGCTGTTGTATTATCACACAGTGCCACTTAAAGCAGCAGCTGCGCCCGAGTTCTGTGATATTATAAGAGAGTCAGCTCAACTTCGCCTGCTCCATACATTAAAGGGAACTTGGCTGGAATCACAAAAACAGATTGGAAAGTCACTTTGGGGGCCTGCCTTTTTGTACACGCATGCCAAAGTCTAAATGGGACAGTACGGAAAAAACCAAACCTGTTTGGAGGAGCATCTATAAAAGCAGCTTCCAATTTTAAAAAAGCAAGCCTTAGAGGAATGCAGGGAGGCCAGCCATGGTCATTTTGTAGCTTCCTCCTCCTCCCATCCCCCTCAGCTTTTCCTTCTGTCACAAAACACTCACTGTCTAGCTTCAATGAAGTACCTCACTGAAGGATAAGGCTTATTACACAGCAATTAAATTCCTTTTAAACTCTTCAGTACTTTAGAAGGAACGCTATTACACTGGGAACATGAAGACAACAGACAGAAAAAGCTGCAGACAGACTCTCAGAGTGGCTCACATAGTTTCAAGAAACAGATTTTTGTTGTCCATGTTCATCTAGATTTAAATTCCTGTATCGCAAGAATCTAATCATTCAAATGAAGGCAGGAAGCAGTAGCAGAAATGAGGCAAATGTTACCACAATGAAATGCTGCTTTAAATCATGTTTTAGAGAAAGCTACATTAGAAATATCAATGATGTAACAAAATCTGAAAAAAGTTGACAGGATACTTTTTTTTTTCTTTTAAATAAGAGTTTTATAAACTTTAACATCCACATACTAGATTGCATACCAGTGACATTTCAGTAGCACTAGAGTCAGCCACCACTCTATTTTCAGTTTATTGAATCCCAAATACATTTTTGGCGGGAGAGGGGGAAGGGCCATGTTTTAGTCCACAGCAATCTTCTTCCCAGAAACAGAAATCTGATAAGCTTTTGTGGAAATTAAAGTGACCTTCTGTCCTTCCTCCTTTACAGTTTTAGGTTCATTAATTGATAACTGGTAAAGTGTCATGGTTTGGTCCGACTGTTTTCATCCCTCACGCTCTAAATAAGGACACTTTGTTGATTACACAAAGATGCACACAGCCCAAGAAACACTAAAACAACTCTTTCACCACTAAGTTTGAGACTTCTCTTAGTGGGCTGCATTATTTTACCCCAACGCTATGTTATCTATAATCTTTAGCCCTATTCATCCATTCATAGCCATGCTGTCATGTAACAATATAATAAAACCCCACAGTAAATACCCTTGTAAGATTAAGAAGAAAAGGAAACTACAAAAGAGTACTAGCGAAACATGATTAGTCTTAACTGGATCCATTTTAGTTTATCACACACTGTTAGAAAGTTAATGGTTTTGTTTGTTTGTTTGTTTTCTTGTTTTGAATTTAGTTTCCAGTATTCCCCACCTGCTTCTTTATTGCAACTCGTTATGAAGATATTTATTTCTTTCGGAAGCGGGAGAACAAGAAAGGAATTGACGAGGCAAGAGTCAGACATGTTGTGGTTGGCATGACCAGACTATCAAACTGCATCGAGCAAAACTGGCTGTCACTCGCTGTCTTTTAGGAAGATCAAATCAACTAACCTTTGACAACCCTTGGGCCACAGGGAAGCCAGTGTGGAGCTGGACACACAGCACACAACAGCAGCATGTCTGCAACTTGAGATGAAGCACTGAGGTGTTAGAGTAGGAAAAGAATCCTACTCTGGCAACAGATACCCCTTCCAGACCAAGATGTTTGGGGAAGGTCAGGAAGGTTGTATTGCAAGGCAGATTGCATTTCAGGTTAGGCAAAATAAGTCTTGCCTAAAGCAAGGAAAGGTATCCTCTCACCTGAATTGCTTTCTATTTTCACACCTTTTCACCAGGTGATGCGTTCCCATTCAGTACTACATTCATGGTCATGTTTGAGGTGGCTGTAGTATGTCATTAAGATAACTGACTGACTGCCACATGGAGAGCTAACCTAAAAGACTAGAGCTCCACTTCCCCTAAACCTGCTGAAGGAGTCTCAGTAAGAAATCAATGTTCTGATCTCCATTATGGAAAGAGTTGCATATTTCCCTCCTTTTTCCAAATGGAGCTCAGAGTCTGTCACCACCTAACCAGCATATTATGTTCACTATTTTGAATTTTCTGTATTTCATCATCATAATATTACTTCACTGCCTAAGGTAGATGTTAAGTCAACCCTGTTGTTAGCCTAATATTGTTTTAGCAGTATTGTCACTAGTCTGGTTTCAAATCTAGTGGTCATGTACATACCCACATGCAGTATAACTGTCAAAAGTTCACAAGTTGCAATATATGAAGAATCTACCTGCAACTGAGTGTTTAGTTGCAATATATTGTGAGAGGTAAATACACTGGCAGCTTTTAATCACCTTCTTTTCACCATCTGAACAGAAAAGGGTTTTGCATTGCCACATTTAAGGAGATACAAGCATTTTTAAAGCAACATGGTCAAGAATCCCCTAAGATCTGTTTTAACCTTTTCAGTCATGAAATAGCCATAGGGGAAAGGGAAAGTCAGCTTCCATCCAGATGGAACCAGAAGTGTTCAGGTACAGTGTTACATTTATTCTAAATCTGAATTCCCTCCAGTGAAAGCTATGGCAAAATCCTTTCCTGGGTGAAGGGCTGGATGCCAGCCATAAAGCTGTTCAAGTATCCTGGCAGCTTATTATTAGCTAGATAAACAGAGGAGAAGATGCCTGCTCAGAGCTTCCTTCCAAAGCTAAAGATACACACTATGAATGGATCTGACTCAAGGGACTGTGGCTAAAGTGTTTACCACTTTGACATCTAAACATACACAACAGCAGTGTAATATTTATGTGGCTTTAACACAAAAGCAGTCAAGTGAGACAAAGATGAGTGATCACTAATATTTTGTGTAATGTGGAAGAAGTTACATAAAGAAGAAATTACATAAATATACCAGAAGAGAGACAAATGAAAGCACCAGTTCTTTGCTAGACTAAGAAAACAAAAGGCCCTGAAATGCTGTATTTATTTTTCCCCACAGTCTTCATACAAGATTGTGACTAGACTACCACCATTATTTAATATTATCAAGTTATTTGTAGACCAGAGTCCATACCCAGCCTTTGATCTACTGAAAGATGCTGTACCTAGATGTCCCATTATTTGCATAATAATTAGACATTTGATTGATAATTATTTGGTTTCCAACTCAGACCAAAGTTCCACAATCAGACTGAACTTCTAACAAATCTAACCCAATTTCTGCAAAACACATTGTATAATAGTAGATGCAAACAACATCACACTTGAGTAAACGTAATGTTCATTGACTAGATGCATTATTTACAGTAGCCTAGAAATCTTTAATCCTGCAGACCAGTGGTAGCCTCTGGATTATCATTGTAGCAGAAGTTCTCAAGGTATTGAATAAAAAACATAGGGAAAGATTAGAAGGCACTGTCCATCTCAGTCAAATTTGGTTTTACTGCAGTAACTACTACAACTTAGGCAGGCTTGGTAGCATCTGCAGTACGTTTCTGCTTAACGCTATATATAGCGATGTCCAGTGTTGACATAGTCTAAATAAATGAATGAAGAATGATAGTGCTTCTCTTTGGAAAGAATTACAAAACTTCTACTCAAGTCTTTAAAAAGGCCCTTGCAGGAGAAAACCTCTTTATGGCAATGGACTAAAGTCTCAGTTGTTCAAGTGTGTTATTTTACATTATTATGAGCAATAAACAAAAACATTGCCTTCTCAGGAGACTACAGTACATAGCAAGATTTACTGACCTTGAATTTTAGTAGAGCAGGTACTGTAAATATGAAATGTCTAGAGAAGTGGAAAATACAGGAATAAAAGGGAAGTAGCAAAGAAAATTCTGCTTTTTATCCACATAACTGCCTAAGCAATCAAGAATATTAACATCTCTTGACAAGGTGACCCACTTGGGGGTGGGGACAAAACCCTCTGATACTGATTTTTCAATATTGAATTCACAAATACTGATTTTTATTTTCATTCCCAACACCCTTGACTATCCTGAAATAAGGACACATAATGTTGAAACCTATCTATCCTTATATTGATGGATAAGAAAAGGGATATAATGGGATCTAAATAATCAGCTTTCCCAGTTCTTCAGACACATACCTAACTTGCTTCTTTCTAGTAACTTCCCTTTTCTAACCACTTTGTATGGGAAGAGAGCAAGAGGACAATGCACTTGTGAGCTAAACAAAGTATTACTGTCCATCCCTAACTCTCCTTTGGATGAGTCGCCCCTTTGCAGCAGTACACTGACAAAACCCAAGGGAGACAAAGTCTACAATGTCTGGATCACAGAAGGAATCAAGTAATCATGCTCATACCCAGCTATCAGCTACCCAAATTGATTGCTTTAAAGTTACCGATGGTGTTTTGAGTATGGTGTGCTACACTGATGAACTGATAGATGATGTCACTGAGTAGTTAAGAAATCTACCTTCACAGGGAGAAACTGATCCTTTGGCCTTGGAATGAAGTTCACGTGAATCTAGGTCTAGATGCATTTTTTTTTTTGAGGATGCAATGCCTCTCCCATAGAACATGCAGATAATTGAAAAAACACAGAAGTCTTGCATGTGCCTGCCTTCTCTAATGATTATTTAATTTTTCCAGTAGTCTTGGATTAGACAGAGCAACGCCTGCAGGTTCTTTCCTTAGTTGCTGGGAGAATCAGGAATTTTCAGGAGGTGAGACAGTGAATAAAAAGACACCAGTTAGATGGGAGATATATGGTCACGCTGGTAGCCCAGGCAGGATGGGCTGATCAGTTTCTCTGCGCATTACCAAAAGAATGCCATGTATGTACACTACGCCATGGGCTGTTATCAGATTATAAGCAAGAAAAGATGCATGTCACCTTGCTATGATTACACTGCCTGGACTCCAAAGACATAGCATGGTCCTTTTTAGATTGCTAACTGCATCTGGCAGACTAACTTCAGCAAGCGTCAACACTAGATATGATAAAACAGAAGCCTGACAGTTAATGGATGGTTTATATATTCCTTTCAGAACAATTCTCATTCTTAGAAAAGCTAAGGGAATTCTCATTCTTAGGAAATGCCATCTTAGGAAAACATCAGTATACATTTTATTTATCTGTGTATAACAAACAGAGTTTTAATGGAAAAAGGTTGTTGGAATGGTGATCTACAGCTGGAACCTATTTACTATTCATGATCTTCAGATGACTATTCATCAGATCATGAAAACCAGGTACACTCAAATTTATGCTGTTGAGGTGGCTATTAAACAGAGAAAGCAAAATATCTAGGATGGATTATAAAAGTAAAAGTCACACTTGCTCTCATAAGATGCTGGGTTTTTACATTTTGGATGAACCATGATGCTACAGAGGCTATCCACAGAAGAAGCTATGGTTCACAACACACATATTTGTAATTTTACCAAGGTAAGCCTCTGAATAGCAGAATAAGTTGAAAGGACGAATCAGTTCAGGCTGATGCAGAATACCACTGAGATTTTCCTACAGGAGAGAGCAGCTTTTATAATGGAGTCTAATGTTATGCGTTATGTAACTTCTCAAAGTAACACAGGCCATTCTGGATATTTAGTAATTTTGAGATTGTTATTATTTACCTTGTGTCACATTAATTTAGAAGTTGACAGAGTAATCTGGTATAAAGAACAGGAATGACAATGTTTTATAACTGTCCAACAACTTATTTAAACATTGCACCATCTGTTCAGTACTTCATCATTTTGACATGAACTGAATTTTCAATTAATCCTTTCAAAAACACATTTATATCTTGGAATTTCATAGTTTCCAAAACTAGAACGATTGGTGCATGAAAGTACAACCACTACTTTAATTCCAGCATCACAGGCTAACATGACATGTAATTTAGTCCCTGAAATCACAAGACAATAATTTTGAGTCAGTGACAGCTGCAGGACAGCTTCTTGCTTATGCTTTCGCTTGAGATTTCCCTTCCCAAAGATCTTAAAGCAAAACCAACAAATTGGGAAGCTTAAGATACAGATTGTGTTCTACAAGTCAGTCAGTAGGATTGTAAATTGTAATTTACCCACCAACAATGGGATTTCTGGTGGAATTCCTATAGAGGCTTACTCTTGAACTAACACTACTGTGTTGATCTTGAATCAGTATGAAATCATTGCTGATATAGGAAATGGAGAGGCAACAGAAACTATATTGGTTTCTACAGAGCTAAATGAAGAGTCATGCACATCCAAACTTGCAAGCAGGGTACAGCAGTAAAAGACAAAGCAAAGAAAGAAGGCAGAGCAAAAAAGCTAGTCACTGGTAACCAAATGAACTTTAGCTTCCAGTATGATAGCCATTACACATGAAGAAATAAGACTTAAGTAATAAGACAACTTCAGAGGTATAACAACACAAATACTTTGCCAGAACAGTAACAGTACTCTTGACTAGCAATTTCCTCCATTTTCCATCACTGGAAGTCTTGATATGAAGTCCAAATACGTTTAAAGCATTCTAGAAGATCTTTCTAAAATACTAAGCTTAATTTTTTTACTTGATAAATAAGCAAGTAGTCAAAATTTAGGAGGTATTCTTTAGTGTGTTAACAGCAAGTGAGAACTAAATTGGTGATCTCTTGTGTAAAATCCTAAATTACAACAGAAGACTTTTAATAAGTATTTGCTGTAAATGATGACTGTTCTTGAAGAGTAGTAGTAGATGGAAGACAAATCTAGCCCATTAAGTGCTTTCAACATTACTTAATTTCAGATAGTTTGCTTTATTTCTTAGTCAATGAATTGTGCCACAATGATGAAGATTATTTACAATATATCAGTGATGATCATATCTAGTAGAAATGTTCACAAAATCTGAATATTAACTGTTTACCAATACAAATCTAGTTTCTAAAGGCATAAAAACATTTAGAAACTCCTCTGGTTCTGCTGCATTCTAAAACCAGATCAACTCAAGCAATTTCATAAGCTCTACAAACCTTGTTTTGTCAAGATCATGTCAAGAAGGTCCAATCAAAACTTGTTTATGGTGGGCACATTTGCGACTTCATTTTATAGGTATTTTGCAATGTTTCCCTTGTCACCCACTTATAAGGTCTTTCCCTGCATTCTCCTTGCACGTAGATTTCTACAAAAGTTGTGAAAGTCTCCTTGTAGTTTTACAACTAGTCTCATTTGTTGCCTGAAATCTGACAAAGTTTCTAGTAAGATCTGCATAGAACGAGTGTGTAAGGCTAGTTCCGCATGAAATGAAACTAAGCAGTATGCACAAGGTTATTTAAGCACATATCCCAACAGCCCTAAGAGCCCATTATCCCTGCAAGTATCTGTGGTCAAGAAATGGTACATGGGTGGCTGAACAGTTTCTAGCTATTTTTTATACAAAATAGTGATTGCTATGCAAGAGGGGCACATCTAACATGAAGTACCAGAAGACACTTTTAAGAGCATCTCTTGATCACTGGTGAGCTTTTTATGGACCCATTTTAAGTTGTATCTGTTGTTCACAGACTACAAACTAACCTTATCTACCAAGACATTAGTACCATCTGGTTAACTTGAAGATGAGAACGTCATACTAATCCAACCCATCACAAAGGAGTTATTTACATATTATGCCACAGTTAGAACATTAAATTTAGTAACCAGTTGTTGTGGACTGCAGAAAACAAGAGTGCTTAACTGGTATCTTCTCAATCAATGCAACTGCGTAAGTTGCCTAACTTTCATTGAATTTTGAGACAGTTGCGTGTGCAAAGCCTCTGAATTTGCAAGAATCAGCCATATATTACTACCATTGGTATTTTGTAGATTTTTCTCATAAAATTGCTTCCTGAAAAATTCTGTGCAGTCATTGACTAGGTCTACCAGTGGACAAACTAGTTCACTGGATGAACTGCATTAATTGTGTTGTACTGACGTAAGCCCATATATATTTTTGGCCTCAAGCTTATTTCTTGCTGACAGAGTAAGCGTAGGCATATGGAAAGGTTTTCAAAAATATAAGACTGCTTCTGAAACACCACTGAAGGAAAAAAAGAAAGTTATCTCCTCTATATCAATATCTAATTTCCTCCCAGACTGACCACCTGTTAAAAAATGAACTGTTTAAATGACTTATGTAAAGCTATAATTAAGCCTAAGTGTTTTGAAAGACTGGTCAGAGAGAAGCAACTAGAAGTAAGTAATGACCTCATACAGCTATGTACTTTTTTGTTTGTTTGCTTTTAAGTGACAGTTACTCACACAGGAGAGAGTGCCTGTGATTAATAAATTCCATCCAAATACTTGAATTTGTCCTGTGTCAAGATTCAGGTGAATTTTAAACTTGAAGAAAGCCACCTATAATTCTGAATTCAATTTTTAAGCACTAGAAATGCCAAGACTTCTTACAACTGGATGCAGCGTATAAGAAATATTTATGAGTTTCCAGTAGGACAGAAATATCTTCTCTTTCAAGTGCAACTGCCGCTTTGCAAGAGGACAAAAGATCACTATTTCTTCTAACAAAGCACAATTTGTAAGCAGAATTACTACTGCTACTAAGAAAAGCATAACATTTATGTCCCAGGGTACAAGATGCAGTTAGAATAAAGACCGCTACCAAAAAGCTACAACAGTGAATAACTTTCAGTTTCTCATTTATACATAAAATGAATAGCTGGTTCTCTAATCAGGATAACAATTCTTCTATTCCAAGCTATTCAGTACAGCAAATCTTAAGAAGAATAACACAACATACTATCAGTCCTGCTTATGCTGACTACTATTATTTCACCACACTTGAAACTAATAATGATTTTCTAGGAACACCTATAGCTGCACTCTTCCAGACCTTAATATGAACTTCTGGCTGTCCTTCCTTTGTTGGCACCATAGAAGGACCTTTATTGTGAACACATTAGTGCTGACATCTGTCATAGTACCCTGTTATCATCATAAAAGTACATCAGTTTGATACTGGGTTATTTACAGTCTGCCTTTAAGTCACGGGCTTGAGACAGAAGCCAAATCCACCATCCTCCCCACTTAGTGATGGGATACGGCACTATTAACACAAGCTTTGCATAATACAGAGTTAGGGAGTGTATGTGCTAGACCACACTCAGTCCTGCACAGTGTAATCTGGTGTATTGTGTAACGCTAATGCGACTTATGTAACCTAGACTTAGTAGTTAACATTGCTTCTAGTATTAAGGTATACTAGGTGGCAACTCAGATGCAGACAACGTATAAGACTAGACACTTGAAATTTCAAGGCCAACATCAAAGCTTCATAACTACTTAAATGAAAAGCTGGCAGGATTCAAACACTGTCATTCCTCTTACTTTTCTGACATTTTATGAACATAGTTTCTCTCCTTGCTAGTGGAGGGTGGCTCCCCCCCCAAAAAAAAGTACACCTGCAGAACACTGAGACAGTCCACCACTGATCTAAACGATGCAGGTCTAAGCCTAGCCACCCTCCAACTCAAGTCCTCGGAAGAACTCATTTGTTCCAGTAAGCAACTGTTAAATGTTATTATGCTCAAACTTCCGACAATGTTAAAAGCCTTCATTCTAGTCTCCCTTTAAACTAAAATGGATTCTAGTAGTACCGCTCCATTTGAATCAACTAACTGGTAACAACAGTTTGGCAAGAACAGTAGAGATTAAAAAAGCTATGCAGCAATAAAGTAGTAAAATAATTACAAATTGCAGAAATACAGGACAATGAGCTTTAATAATTGTGAGAGGATAACAACCAGGAACAGTATGCTTATCAAGCGAAGAATATACAGAAACCAATCCAAGAAGTACCTTTATATCAAAGGTTGACCCTGCAGAGAAACGGAAAATAACTTTGAAGTATTTCAGATCATATCACATTCTCTCTGCACCACCACCCCCCAAAATGCCCATAGGGAATTCTGTGAATTGTTTCCCCAGATGCCTTGCACACCAGCTGGTTAGGATTAAACATCTTGCCTGCGGCATCTTTTAGGCCTTGAGGCCTGGCATTTTTGACAATGTGATGAACGGCATACAATTGTGTACGTCCCATATGTTTAAGATAATATGGAGTGCCAGAAACACTGTTAAATCCATGTACAGTAGTAATAAGGGTTAGAAGAAAGCTACGACAGCTATTCTTCAGGTTTGAAAGTTACAGCTCTAGAATCTCATTTCGTTACAAAAATATAAAATATTCAAGACTTAAATGTTGAGACTTTTCTATGCCTCTGATTTTCTGTTATTGTAATACATTTAGTACATACAAATCACAAGCCTATTTGCAGAATACTAAGTGCTAGCGAGCACTTCACATCACAAAGATGACCAGAACTTTGCACAAACACTGTAACTGCAAAGGATGCAGTCACAGACTGATCTCACTCTGAATGACACCATGCAAGTGAAGGGAAGTACCTCCCCTGAAGGAAAAAAAAAAACAAACCCCTAAACAAACACTGCTTTGTTTTCACTTGCACCAAAACACACCCTAAGATGAGTTTTCATGGCAGAGTTCTGTCTAGATATCAAAATGTGCACATGGATTAAGCCAACAGTTTATTCTGAATTAGTATTTTTTCCAGAAAACCTGCCTTTAAGTGCCCTGTCCAAATGAACAAATTCCTGTTTGAAGAGCCTCAGTTTTTTGTTCATCTTTAACATAAGGACCACGTATGTTCTTTCATTATCTGAGAAAGTACTTTGGACTTGCTAATCACTGGAAGGCTTCAACTGTCTTGAAAGCCAGCAAATTCTCTTCTGACACTCATCCTTAGTGTTTCAGAAAAAACACATGGCAACTTCTGAATGTTGGATAAAAATATAACCCTCAAACTTCAGTTACAAGCTAACCTCTGAAAAAAGAGAAAAGATCTCCTTGAATACAATAGCTGTCAGCTACAGTACTTTTAATGCTGTTCCACAGTTGCCATCAGAACACCAACTTGTTTTGCTCATATGTTATTACTGTTAAGGTATTAAATATCTAATTAGCTTCAAGACTGGTCTTCCAAGAATGTGTCCCATTCTGCAAAACATATTTTTCTAACAAGTACAGAAACCTGTAGCATGAAAGTGTGGTTTCCTACACATTCACACTTACTACCTGGTAATAACCCGAGGATCAGTTTTCTGTTATAAGCTTTATTGTTTGGTGTCCATCAAAAAAGTCATGGGAACATTTTAAAAAACAGGAAAAAGGTGTACTGCAACCTTACCCATAATCAAATGTTGTGAGTCAGCCCAGTGATACTGAAAATGTATCCTGCAAAAATGAGTTTACTGCTTGTACCCTGCATTATGAGAATTCCTGTATACAGTAAGAAAACGTTTAATAAGAAGATGCCTAAGTTGACTTATATAGTCCTAAAAGAAATATTTCTCCAGCTCTTTATGGCTGACGTAAAATCCCTTTCCTAATATCATCCTCAGACACAGAGTTAAGCCCACTATCTTTTACCATTTTCTAGGACTGCTTTTTAGAATTTAAATCTGTTTTACTGGACCTACAGCACAAGCTTTCTTTTTAAAAAAACTGAAACATTTTCTTCCATTTATAGAAATGAGACGAGGACCTCAGACTTAAATGAGTTTACTTTTGACACTGCAATGGGTAGTTTATGGATGTACAAGAAGGAAAAGGGGTGTATTTTCCTTTCTATGAGAAAATACACTGTCATGGCAGAACATGTCATTATGCAACTCTTGGTGGTATTTTAAGAGCTGATGCCTGCTCCAAATGTAATTTACGCTTCTTAAAGATTAGGAAACTTTTGGATGAGGCTTCAGTTCGGCTGAATGATAAAGCCATAAATAAATTCCTTATTGCTTGGAAACTTCCCCCTGCCCAACTCCTTGAAAAAAACCCTTTAGGTTCTCTCTCAGTATTATACAAACAATTCCAATTAAGCAAAGAATGTTACTCTTCATTGATCTCTTCTAGTTCTTTATGGGATCTACTATAGAGCGATCCACCAAGACACATGAAGAGAAAGTACAGTACACGAGTTAGTGATCAAGTACATCAAGTAACAGTGGCTTTTAGTGAAAGCTCTCCCTTTGCCTGCCTTTATCCAATACAATAATAAACTGAGCATCTGATAACTTTCTACATTTCACAACAGGAAACCTAATGGTGTGAACATAAAGAGTACATAAATCAATTGTCATGTCCTACTGTCTGGCTAATGATTACACATAAAATACAAGTTGCTAATATTATAAAGTCAATCTAGACAAACTCTAGACTGTTTAATGACTTGAAACTACGAAGTGGGGACTCCAAGTTGTCAAGCTAGATTTGAAAATTAATATCTATGAAATCAAGACAACACTTCAGATTAAATGTTTTAGTGAAAAACAGTAGTCATGTTGTTAGTCCTGTGGGTCAAAAGGTAAGTATATACATTCAACACACACCATTAACAGACAAGAAGTAACCTATACTCTTAAACATCCTTAGCCCTAATCGCTCTACCCTTACCAACCTGAGAAAGCTTCCCAGGGACACCAGGAGGTTTGGCCAAGGTATTGAGTTAGATACCAAAGTCTGCAGAGTGATTGGGAGTGATGACCACTTACAACTTACCAGTATTATTAGATGATATGAATTTATAGTCTTATAGTAGAAACTGCATGTCTTTTAACAACTCATTTGATATAAGGCATATCATAAATGCAATGCTTAGTTTTGTCAGTCACCACATCATTTTCTGTCCAGTTTTGTTTTTACAGTTTATGAGAAAGGCTAGAAATTAGATTGAACTGAACTGCAAATTTAAAAAAAGAATCCAAGGTTGGGGGCAGGGGTGTCATTCTTGCATAGAGAGCATTGTCTATTATAAATCAAGACCTCCTTAGAAAGGAAGCACTGAGTGTACCATGCAGTACCAAAACAATTACTTTGTTAATATGCAGATTCAGTGGAGCCAAATTTGAGTCTTGTACTAACAATAGTGCCTGGTATCATTAGACAAAGGAATATTTGCAGTCAAAGCAGTATGTTGTAAAAATAACACTGCAAACAAATGCGAGGGCTTACATCTGTCCAAAATTAGATTGCATTTAACAGTGGAAGGGCCTGTTATTGAAAGCATGGTATTGGAGGCATCAACGCTTGGTTTGGGTTACCTTTGGCAAAAGTAAGTTAAACAAGAGATATCCAGCAACTGTGATCTATTTAGTAAACTAAATGCCCTTTGTAAACGATCACATCTGATAGAATGCTAGATTTTTCTTTTAATATGAAGTGTGATATTCACTGATGATGCCTGGTTAGTCATGGCTATCTGGCCTATCTGTCCAAATTTTGGCTTTTACAATTATTTCTGTTTCATTCTCCAACTCTAAATATGTGTCCTCCCCAACACTGGACACTGCTCAGTGAACACAAGGCCCTTACTGAAAACTACTTTTTTACTGTAAGGCTATTTTTGGCTTTTCCACTACCTCTAGTTTGTTCAAGCCTGTTAAGAAATGCAAGAATACAGATACCAGCCCTAACCTTATTGACATAGGAGAGGCAATACTTCAGAAAGCAAGGATCGCTTGTTTTGACTTTTCCTTATCTATGTGGCACACAATGAAGCAAACATAACATGTAAATTAGTTGCAACACAGGTCAGTATTGCGTGATGTTCAAAATTATAGCTCAAAACCAGGGCAGTATACCAAATCTAATCAGCTGTACTGGATATGGAATTTTAAGATGCCTTCTACTCTGCAGTTTTAAAGAACAAGGGCAATATTGCTCTTGACAGAAAAATTATCGGAAATAGAAAACAATTCATCTTTCATTTTGTGTCAGGCATGTATGACTTATAAAAAGCAAGAGAGCTGCAGTGAGCCAAAACAGTCTTTTGGAAGTTCACGTCACCTAGCCATTAATGCTAATGACACAGAAAAATTGATGATTTATGTTCAGCGTTGCTGCTTCACTCCACTCCTGGCACATCCCGTAGGGCAACTAATTACCTGCATGATTTGCGAACACTATAAACACAAAAGTTACTTCCATTTAAACAAATAGGTCTAATAATTAAGAAACAAACTTACTACTCTGGTTCCTGAGGATCGACGTGTTGCTCTAACATTAGAGATGTTCCTTGTGCTGGCTGGAGTTGCCAATGGAAGAGTGGTAGAAAGTTGAGGAGGGTTGAAAGACATCAAAGGCAATCTGGTATCTCCTAATATGCATTGCTTGGAATTGGAATTTTTATTAGTGAACCTCTCATTTTTACCATTTCCTGAATCTCCACTACCGATCTCCATTTTCTCCTCATTCTTGATTCTTCTCAAGCAGTCCTTTAGTATCAGCTGAGTTGCAGGCTGACTCAACCAGCACAAAAAGAGTTCATCCACCTTCATTTTCAGTACAGGCTGCAGAACTTTCCCAGGTGACATTTTCTACCAGTTTCCCTCTTTGTTGTATTAAATTCAAAATAAAGGTTTGACAGTCATCTACTTATTCCACTTGACTTTCAGTGTTTCACAACCTCCAGGGTTCCTGTTATGAAAAATACTGTTATTTAATCTTACGGTTTTAACAAAGTGTTGATATTTATTCCCTCAAGATATCAACACATGTTGTGACATACATGCTAACATATGACTACAACAACACTTTGTAAGTGTAAGCCATTAATCAGAGTCAAATCCCGAGGATTTCTTTTTAAAAACATACTGCGTAAATGATGGAGATGGAGAAGGTGCGTGAGTGCAGTTTCTTTCTCTCTGAAGAGAGCTATCTAACAAATGTTCTCCAAGAACATATTAAAATATGCATTTCTTATGACAAATAACTTTGAAAAGACTTAATATTGAACCTGCTAAGAACTAAATCTCTAAGCAGTTTATACAAAGCCTTGGCAATACTACAATTAAGAAGCAAGCCTTTCAGTTGACTGAAGGTTCAATTTTCCTTCTGAAGTCTGTGCTTCTGATTTAAAATCTTGCATTGCATATTGCAGCACAAGATGCATTCCCCTATGAGTGATGCCCAGCTGAATTCCTGAAGATCCTTCCTCAGGATTTGATTTGTCTGCCTGCTTGGTACCACACAGTCATTTGGTATTTAAAAACTGCTCTACGTGACATTCACTTTTAGTTTTTAAAGACAATGTGAAACCCAGCATGGCTCAAGGACTGGTATAGTATGATTTCATGTTTAGTTGCTCATCTGAAACAAAGAGAATACATATTTCTCTGGAGAGGCAGAGGACTGGAGCTAAATACTCAGAACAAAACCCAAGTCACTATCATTATCTCCACAATCAAATTACTTGGTGATCTGGTACAGTTTAACTGAACTCCATGCTTCCTCCTGATTTACTTTTTTAAAGCCTTTATCAATATTTGATCCATATGTAGAAGGCAGCAAAGATAACGCAAATATTTTACTGAAGATGCCTTGAAATGAGCACTTGAACTTGGAAATCTAACACTCAGCAACTGAATACACTATTAAAATCACAGCTCAATCTTCATCCCACGGCAGAACTATAAACCTTGTAACACTGCACGAGTTAAATTTTCTAAGCCTTTATGCTTAGTAACTTCACAGCTAAGTTATCCCGTCGCTGATTCTGAAGGCCACAATGTTTCGCTAGTTTCTCAGGCCAACGCTTTCACAGGGCCGGTGGCTGTGCCCTCACGGCTCAAAGCAGCCCTTGCCCAGGCCTGGGCCCGCCGGTGCCGCCCAGCACAGACGGGCACTCCCCCGGCTGCCTGGGAGAGGCGTCCAGACATAGGCCAAAGGGGAGCGGCCTCCTACCGGCCGTTTGCACGCGGCGGGCCCAGAACCGGCCGCAGGGGTGGCAGCGACCGCCATAGCGCCAGGGTCACCTCCACCCCCCTCAGGGCAACCGCCACCACCACCACACACCTGCTCCCCCTAGAGACGGGGGGGCGGGCAGAGGGGCAGGTACCCGCCTTCCCCCACGGCAGACAGGTCTAAGGCGACACGGTTTAGCGCCGCGCCGCCAGCCCCACGGGGGACACGGGGGGATACGGGTGGGGGACGGCGCGCGCCACCAACAACCTCGCGAGGACAACGGCCACCAGCCACTCACCTGCCGCGCGCCACACCGTTCCCCCCCACCTCCCGCCGCTGCCTTCAAATCCGCGCCTCCTTCCGGCCCGCCCACATCTCGCGAGAGCTCCTCTGGGCCCGCCCCCGCCGGGGACGCGGCGGGCCGTCACTATGGTAACGGTCGGGGCGGGGGGCGGGGCGCGGGAGGGGTGTTTTCTGCGTGCGTCGTGACGTCGCGGTGGAGGCTGTTGGGTGTTTTTCCCTCCTCTTCTCGTCTTCCCAGCAGCCATTGCGGCGGCAGGCAGGGTGCCTGTAGCAGTTATGGCGCTGTGGCGGGTGATGGGCACGGCCCCCGGCTCCTATTGCCGCTACCTGGGTCCAGGTCGGCCTCCACCCTGGCTTCGGAGTCCCTCCCGGGGCTGAGGCAGCCGTGCCGCGCTGTGAGGGGCAGGGTGGGGGGGAGCGACACCCGCGGGCGGGCGGGTGGGTGGGTTGGTTGGGCCTCCCGCACGGAAAGCCGCGGGTGCTGCCCTCAGCCTGCTGCCCGGCACTCGGGCAGGGACGTGTGGGGTTGCCGCAGTGCGGCCTGCCCGTGTCGCCCGGCTCCCAGGGCCTCGCCGGTGCAGTCGCCTGCACTGCATTCGCAGGGCAGCCGTGACAAGGCCTTGGCTTCTGACTTGTGGGTCGCAGCGAGCTCCTCTGAGGAGCTGGCAAAGTACATGAGCTTACCTTTGCTGGTTCTAGCTGCTGAATGCTGTTAAAAGCGACCACAAAATACCGTATCTACACGAGTAATTGCCATAGTTGCCATTACAAATGAGAGGATGAAAGGGGAAGTGGAGGCAGTAGCAAATAAAAAGATAATCCCCGTATTAAGGCAACAGCGTGCGCCAGTCTGTTTGCACCCTGTTTTTTTTCTGGGTAACATGCAGTGGAAACTTGCTAGCCTTCATGGGCACCCCTGCAAGGCTTTCTAGGTAAACACATTTTCTGTGTTTTGTGATTTTATGTATAAGGGCCTCACCCACATATGACTTCTTCGTTTGGTATTTTGTACATCAGAAAGTCATCTGTATTTTTACGTCAGATCCCTACTTCACTACTCTTATTTTCTTTATGTGGCAGTACTTCCCTTTGGTTTATTCCTTTTACATTCTTCCATTTCCTCAACTATGGCAGATGCTCCAAAAATTTCTGATGGGTTATTATCACAAATCTGTGCAATGTTACTGCTGTGGAGCTGAGGCTGTATTAGAGATGATACCGTTTACATTTTCCAGTAGTTTGAAGAGAAGGCCTAAAAATGCAGACAAGATTAAAATAGGGTAAGTGAAGGAATGTACTTACTTTCTTATTTCTGAGGGCTTGGAGAGAGAGAACAAAGAGATAAGAAAGGCTAGATGCTGTGAGAGAGATCTAGTACAAATCAATACGTTTATATTTTTGTAATATTCAAAATAATATCTTCCAGCAAAACCAATAGTACTGTTGTAAGTATATCAGAGGGCTTTGGCATACTGCTGTAGACACTGAAATATATTTTCACAAGTCTTAAAATGAGATTCTGGATTCAAGAAAACCTGTAGACCGTTGAAAGTTTTTCAACTTTCAAAGTGGAGGGAGCTTCCACTTTTTGAAGCAGGCTACTACTCTCATTCCTGCCCATTGATTGGTCAAGTTTAGAATGTATGTTTTTAGAAAATGAAAGTGGAGAAAATGGCATTATTTTAAATGGGAGTAAAGCATTCAACATAACACAGAGGAAGCAGATGTCAAAGTATGTCTGAATCTGTAAATATTATGAAAGTAGCTTTAAAGTGGGGGAAAAGGAAACAAAAACCCTGCGTTATGGATAGCAGCAAGATTTTTGGCCGAGAACTGAAGGGCTGAATTAAGAAGACTGATAGCAGAGCCACAGACATGGAACAAAGAGGACTTTTAAAACATTTTGAATGCCTTTGAAGCATTCCTTAGTGATGGTGTAGCCATCTGTTGATTGACATGTTGAAGACAGGTGGCAAGAAGGGGATCAGAGAGTGAGCTGACAAGAGTTGTAGAGTTGGATATCATCTGCATAGAGATGATGCCCTTTGTTGAAACTGGCAATGAGATCTCCCAGAGGAACGGGAGAAATAAGAAAAAAGAAATGAAAAACACCACCTCTGAGAAATATACATGGTCGCGTTATTCTCTTGGGCATGCTAGTGTACATTCAAAGCAATTCTAATTCTGACTTTATTAGAGTTTGTCACGATTAACGTTGGTATGAGAGAGGAATCAATTCTACATGTCTTCTGTTAAACAGGGCAGCATCACCAGGTCGTACCGATACTTGCAATTGGCAGGGATACTTTGAACGTGCCTTTGGATGGATCAGGCCTCCTCAGCAGTGTATCTACTGAGGGATGTGTGTTTGTGCAGAAATATGAGCCAAAACTTGGCCAAAAGTTGAAAATACCTAAATTGAATCTCTTTGTTTAGATCATCCACCAAGAATTGAAACTTGAAATTCCTTTTTGGCCGCTATTTCTATGTTCTTGCTGGCATGGTAAATACAGAAGCTGTACCTTTTCTATGTTGCTTTCAATATATGGAAAACAGAAATCTGTTCTAGTGTATAACAATTTATGTGAAATGTATCTATCTGGTTTAGGGATGGGCTTCTTTAAAAGTCCATTGAATAATTATTAAATATAAAAGTGCTGAGTATGCAATATCCAACTGATACCTGAAAGTTAAAGTGGTGGGGTTACACTTAGCATTGTTGTAAAAGATGCAGACTACACTTTAGATAAGACAGGGGTTTGTTTAACAAGTGTGATAGAGCAGCGTATTGGTAAAACTCAATAAATGGGTATAAAAAAATCGGTTATAAAAATAACCAATTGAACTGTGTCCAGCTTTGGAGTCCTCAGCACAAGAAGGACATGGACTTGTTGGAGTGCGTCCAGAGGAGGGCCACAAGGATGATCAGAGGGCTGGAGCACCTCTCCTATGAGGACAGGCTGAGAAAGTTGGGGTTGTTCAGCCTGGAGAAGAGAAGGCTCTGGGGAGACCTTATAGCAGCCTTCCAGTACCTGAAGGGGGCCTATAAGAAAGCTGGGGAGGGACTGTTTGCACGAGCATGTAGCGATAAGAAGGGTCGTAATGGATTCAAACTGTAAAGGGGTAGATTGAGATTAGGTATCAGGAAGAAATTCTTCAGTGTGAGGGTGGTGAGACACTGGAGCAGATTGTCCAGAGAAGTTCTGGGTGTCCCTTCTCCGGAAGTGTTCAAGGCCAGGCTGGATGGGGCTTTGAGCAACCTGGTCTAGTGGGAAGCAGGGGGGTTGGAACAAGATGATCTTTAAGGTCCCTTCCAACGTAAACTGTTCTATGATTCTATAATAATAGAAGTGCTTGGGCACAATTACACAGTGCAGTGGAGTTAGTACACCCACATTAGTGTGTCCACATATCACAGTACCTCCCTCCATATAGTGCATGGAGGTACCAACCCCGGTACAGAAACTCAAGAGCCACATTAGCTTCCAGTTCTTGTTGGCTTCGTTGCGTACAGCTTGTTTCTTACCTTGTTCTACCAGTCTTGACACACAAGGTGGTATTGGCAGTAGTGCCAATATACACTAATGGCTAAATAACAAAATTCTTCTTTGCCTTTGTTTGTTACCGTTACGGTGACTCAGGGCAGCAGTGTCCATTGGGAACATTCCCGTTCCCAATCAGCAGTTTGCAACAAGGGCTGGTCTTCTTCTCTGATAACCTTGGGTATGTACAACTTAGACATCTGGGTATGAAAGAGTTGTCTCTACTCCCTCAGTACTTGGTGGGTGTAAAGCTGCATTTCTAAGACCTAATTAATGTTATCCCAAGGTAGACATCAACCTAGGTCAGATGTATCATGACTTAAAAGGGCCTGTTCCTCTCCACTAATTAGTAGGAATCTCAATTAGTATCTGAGGTATACACAACCACATTTTAGAAGTCTAAAGTTAGGTAGGATAAATGTGTTTGCAGCAGTACATTTACTTGGTTGCAGAGGGCTGTGGTAGCTGTAGTCTCATCCTGTCTCAAAAGTAGAGTAATCATCATTCCACAGAGAGTGAGGGTGAGGTGAAACGTGCTCAAGGTAAAAATGCAGTTCACTGCAGGATCCTTTTGAGTCTATTCTAGAGCTTTTCATACGCCTGTCATATGGGGAGAACTACAGTACCTCCTTAGGATGTTGCTTTAAGGAGAAAATTGCATTTTGATCAGGCTTCTTACAACACTTTTGCTGACACATTTCACAAATTTCAAAATTAGGCATCTGAAGTTCAGTTCTAACCTATATATAAGCACTAAAATAACTGTGTCCTGATTTCCTAATGTGCTAACTTAGTTGGAAGCAAGTGTGCTCAATATCTCTGGCAAGCTGGTCACTTTTATTTAAGTCGTCGTAATTGAAAATTTTGGCCAGAAGGGCTCCTTGAGGTTGTGCTGCCAAGGTGATGTTCCTTGTAAACCTGCTTATGGTATGCGGTCAGAGAGACTTCAGGAGAATATAAATGTTGCTTTTCACTTAGTGAAAGATAAAGTCTAGCACTCTGTCACTCAAACAAAAGTTGCTAGTCCTAGTACTGTTTTGAGGGGGAATGGAGAGGACTTTGGGTGCCTTACGTGGCCTCACTTAAACTGAAGAGAAAGGCTGAGAAAATGGTAATAACTGAGAATCCCTTAAACTATGCACCCATACCAGCTAACCATGCCACTTCATCCTTTCTTGCAGCAGCTTACCAAAAATAGAGCTAGGGGGGTGAACTACAGATCAGATGCCCTCCAGAAGTAGCATCATATGCAGACAAAAAAATGTCAGCAATGCTGACTTGGTGCACGTGTTCGGCTGCCAGCAACGCTTTCAGAAGAGCCTCATGTTGAGACTTGAGGCTTGAATTTTCTCTGTCTCCTACAACTTTGAGGTGAAATACTACAGTAGTATGGGATCTGGTTAATAGCTTGCTGGCGCACAGCTCCTTAAGAGCGAGTTGGAGGTATAATTACAGATTGCTTTGTAACTCGTCGGTTTGTGTCATGAGTACAGGCATTTAAATATTCTGTACTTGCAGATACATTTTATTTCCTCCTTATCACACCGTGTGGTTAGGCTCAGGCCTTGTCACTGGCTATCTCTTTGCACGAGCGGTTGGTTTAATGTGGGAATATTTACATTTCTGCAAGGAAAAAAGAGAGTATAAAATGTAGATAGTGTAAGAGCAGGTGCACTACAAGCCAAAGAAGAAAATTGGTTCAGCAGTTGTTTGCCATCATGGTTTTAGATTAATTCCTACTGCGTATCACTGCAGGGCTAGCAGTGAACATTTCTTATACTTTTTACTGAATTACTATCGGTGTGATGGTTTTTTTTTCCACAGGGACCTTGGATTGGGCAATGTTTACAGCAGTCCAGATGTGAAGGCTGGTTCCTCATTAAGTCACGCTGATCTTCTTAATCCTGGGTTCACATGCTTCTAGCGCAGTATTTTATCCGATGGTTTTATCTAGCATTGTATCCAGGTCACATGGAGTTTATGGAAAACTGCTTGCAATGCAGTCTCTAGGGTGGTGTTTAACAAGGTGTGCATGAAGATGTTTATGGGGTGTGAGAATGGGAGTGTATTCGTTCTCCATGTTGAGTGTTACCAAGCCCGGTTCTCTTCTAACCTCGTCCTGGTGCAACCATTAGAGGGGAGAGGAGACTCGATGCTATTGTATTCAGCAGCCTGCAAAGTCTGGCAGCTACTTGTCTGCTACCATACCATAAACCATGCCTGGGTGCTTGGCTCTTGCATCTCCACCACCTGGCTGGGACCCAGTCTGGATAACTGAGGTCTAAACTTGTTGTTTTGGGATAGAATACGCATTTCTCTGATTTGCATCAGAGGAGTCCTCATCAGATTATCAAGGGGGCAGTGTAAAACAGATAGTGCCTCTACTCATTTTCTACTTTGGCAGTTCTAAGGAAATGAAAATTGTGTGATGGGCAAGTATATTTTTATCGCTTGGCACCCAGAACTGTTTCTGAAATAATGTGTATTTCTAGGGCATGGTCTTTGAACATCTATGAACATATATGTATACATTAAATGGAAACTGCAGTAAAATATAGGATTATGCTAGCTACCAGTGCTCTAATTAGCTCACTGAACTAACAATAATTAACATAGTTAATCGTTGGATTACAGCACAATGAGAAGCACACACCCAATAAATCACATTTTTTTATTATTATCTGTTAAGTGTCTGGCTGCTTGAGTAGTATTTTACAACTTTGGTTAAATTCATCTTGTGCTCTTCAAAGCCAGTAGCAAAATTTCCAGTTTTCATAATGCTATGCAATCAGACACCTATGCTCAGGGGGTTTTAATTCACCACTGCATTACTCCAGTTCCAAGATCTGATCTGTGATTTGACGGCTATTTTCATTCAGCAAAACTAAAAGATTAACTATTTCTAAATTTATGAGCTAATTAGTACACTAATACAAACCACATTTATCATTTCCCTGAGTTTGCTTAATCCTCCTTCATTACAAAAGTCAGTTCAGATGTCCATAAAAGCTTACAGGGAAAAAAAAAAGTATTTGTTTTCATTTTCATTAGGGAAAAGTGAAAATTCCAAAAGATTCTGGGCAGACAGAGCTACATTCTTTTGCTCTCATTAAAGTCCTTTTAGTTATAGTAGTTAGCGGAGGAAAACACTGTGCAGCTCTAGGCATATGCCTGCAAGGTTGCCAACACCAATAATTTTATCAAAGTTTAATAAGATTTAGTGTTTTTCTTATAAAGCTTCAGCTCCAGAGTCCCAGGATTATGAAATAATATTATCTTCCATTAAATGTGTACATTAGAAAAAGCCCTTGTGGTTGCAAAGAAAGTCTTGGAAATATAAAATTAATGGCTCAAAAATTCTAATTAAAAAAAGCGTGAGAGGCCCAGATTAATTTCTTTAAAATCAAGATTTTAGAAGCAATCTCAGATTTTGAGAAGTGTTTATTAATCTAAATATTGTGTCAGTAACGGCACTTATTCCAGCAGTATCGCTCTTCAAGTAATTATGTATAGGATCTGGTGCTACATTCTTGATATTCTTTTCCTACTCCAGAAACTAAGTTTAAGACACAAAAAAACCCACACATTTTTGTGATTTAAATGCATCGCAGCGCTGAGACTTAGGGTTAAAGAGTTGGTTACATATTTCAGATATTGGAGCCAGACAGCAATTCGGTCTAATAATGTGCATGTCTCCTATTTCCTGAAAATTTGCTGGTACATGACCCCTTATATGCATATATGTGACCCTACAACAAACTCTCTTATGTGGTGCCAAAAAATGGCATTAGCTTCAGCTGCTTCATTAAATTGCTCCCCAAGCTGGCTGACATTCGCAGGGAACAAGGCACAGCCTCTCAGCAAGGAAGGCGTGGGGTGCCAGCGGACAGGGCAGCCCCTGCTCCCCTCCACCTTCGCCGGGGTTAGCCTGCGGAGGAAGAAGAAAAGCCCTTGTAAGTGCCGGGCCAGGGTATTTGAGGCACTGTCACAACATTGTTTGTCCTTCTCTCACGAAGGCACTTTGAGGTGCGCTACCAAATGGCCACCGGGAGCCAAGTTGCTCCTTTGAGGAGTCCCCAGCAGACGAGGAGTCTGGCTGCTAAGAAGCACTTGTCAAATAGACTGCAGCTGTGATGGGCTATACTGTTCCCGACTACATATTCTGTCCCGGGGACACGGTTAGAGAAATAGTCCCTGTAATTAATGTTTAACTTTTAATATTATCAGCTGAAAAGAGAAGTGAATGTGACAGCAGTCAGTAACTGCCAGGATATAGATCCAATATTTGAACTCATAAAAGATCTGGGTCATTAGGAGAATATTGTGCTATTATGGACATGAAAAAAGTGCAAGCTGAAAGATGACAAAGCTTGCATAATGTCCCACATGGTCCTGGGGAAAATAATTGAGGCTAAAGAATATAATTTGAAAGTATGGGGAGCATTCACAGGGGCTGAATTTATCTGGGTAGCAGATAAATGCAGACTTTGCTGGGCTTGAGCTGCCCTCCAGAAGAGCCTGTTGGTATCCCTTGGTTGTGGAAGTGTCCCCATGGAGCTTAGTGTCCACAGGCTAATACGACCTTTGGGAATAGTCCCCATGGTAACATGAAACCAGATCATGTTAGCATTTTAACGCTGGCATTTCCTGATTTTTAAGCCCTTCCTCACGTAGCCTTACTGTCCTGACTCCGTACCTAGCCCTTCTACAAGGAACAGTACTAAGAACTTTTCTAGAAGGATCAAGATCCGAATGCAACTTTTCAACAAAATTTAATCATTTTTCTGATTGCCTTTTGTATCATGTTGCACAAATGTCTTTCACATGTATGTCTTACACATTGTATATTCCCAGAAGTTCCAAATAAATGTCAGCAGATGTAAGCGCATGCAGCAAATGTCCTCAGTGTTCTGGACCTTGAAATGCAGCTAATCCATTAGTCAGAAGTACGTGCTTATTTCCCATCCTATTCAGGACAGAGTGCAAGCTTCTACTTGAATTACTTCAAAATTACTGGTGTTCAGTCTGGAGAAAAGGAGGCTGAGGGGAGGAAACCTTATCACTCTCTACAACTGCCTGAAAGGAGGTTGTAGAGAGTTGGGGGTTGGTCTCTTCTCCCAGGTACCAAAGGATAGGTTAAGAAGAAACGGCCTCAAGTTGTGCCAGGGGAAGTTTAGGATGGATATTTGGAAAGATTTTATCACCGAAAGGGTTATGAAGCATTGGAACATGCTTGATAGGGTTGCTGCCCTGTCAAGCTGCCTGGGGAAGTGATTGAGTCACCATCCCTGGAGGTGTTTAAAAGATGTATAGATGCGGGACTTGGTTTAGTGGTGGACTTGGCAGTGCTAGGTTAATGGTCAGACTCAATGATCTTAAGGGTCTTTTCCAACCTAAATAATTCTATGGTTCTATGAAAATCCCATGCTTAAATTCTGTTCTGTGACATCTTAAGTTCATTTTTGTGTTTCTGATTGTATAAAACACCCCACACTTACTTTCTTTGTATTGGTATCTGTTCACTTTAACCTATAAAATCATGCATTGTAATGACTTCTGTTCCTGCTAGTCCTCAATTGGTAAGGGATCTGGGAACAGTAACTGGGCTCTATTTTCTCATTCTTCAGTGGACCTGTTGGTTGCTTTCATTGCAGAACCGCTCTTACACCAATGCAGTGATGCCATGTAATGTTTGGTTCCTAAATTGCTCTTGCAGGGCTAGGTTGGAAAAATGCAATCTTTTTTTACCTGAGGCTTGACTGAAATGAATATATTTGTCTGTGTGTCTAGGCTCAGCTCTTCTCCCATGACTGTGCTGGTGGATCACAAGTTACTGTTCTTGCTAGCATTCACCATTTCCTGCTGATGTTTCTTGATTTGGAAGTTATTTCAATATTAAGAGCTTCTACTTATAGAATCATAGAATGGTTTGGGTTGGAAGGGACCTTAAAGATCATCTTGTTCCAACCACTCGGCCGTGGTCAGGGACGCCTCCCAATAGACCAGGTTGCTCAAAGGCCCATCCAGCCTGGCCTTGAACACTTCCAGGGATGGGGCATCCACAGCTTCCCTGGGCAACCTGTTCCAGAGCCTCACCAACCTCACAGTAAAGAGTTTCTTTCTAATATATAATCTAAGTCTCCCCTCTTTCAGTTTAAAAGGGTTACCCCTCATCCTGTCACTACACTCCCTGATGAAGAGTCCCTCCCCATCTCTCCTGTAGGCCCCCTTTAGGTACTGGAAGGTTGCTATAAGGTCTCCCCTTGTGAAACTGCTGAATGTTTCCAGTGTGGCCATTATACCTGATAGTCTGAGCACTTATCCTGTTCCTGAGTGTGCTTCTGTGCATGCTTTTTCCACATGCTTCACACTCTGTCTTTACCCTGTGGCTGTGAAACTGCACAAGCTGTTTAAGGTAAACTCCATCCACACGTTACTTCCAGAAAATAAATGCCCGGTGAGAATGCCCGGCATCATGCAGAGCTCTCTGTTCCTGCATAGGAAGCTCGAGTCGGAGCACTGTCCCTGTGAGCCGCTTGTGAGGTGGAGGAAGGGAAAATGTTCTCCCCGGGTTGTGAAGGCCACCTCACTTCTGCCAGGTGAAGTGGGGAAGTTACTCTGAAGGGGGGTTCCCTTCCCAGTTCACCAGCCTGGCCGGGATAAGGGCTGTGCCCCAGGTGCCTGTGGGCGAGGTGAGAGCATAAACATGGAGGAGGCTTCTCCTTTTGCACAAGTTAGACCATGGTCAGTAAAGGCAGCCCAGGACTACATTTTTAACACAGTGCCTTAACATCGAGGTTCTTGCATTGCAATTTTAATAAAACGCTAGTTGTGCCTACAGTTAAGCATTCCTTGTAGGCTTACATACGCCAAATGAATAGAGAAGAAATAATACAGGATTTAAAAACCAAACAGGATAATTCCATGCGTCTCTAGAAGGGAAGAAGGAAATTGCTGATGGAGTTTTTAAACCAAACCATATTTATGCAGCATCATTATCGTCTTGTTTTTCTGGAGACATCTCGTCCAAGTATCCAAGCGTGCTGCATCAGTAGGGTGGTGCCAAGCTGAAGTTGTTCAAATCAGCTGTTGCTTTGGGGTTGAACTTCAAAAGCAGCAAGACAGTTTTCCAAAATGAAACCGGTAGTCCTTTGGAAATAATGAGATACCCAATAATGTTACTTTTGGGTCTGGAAATGAAACATTACAGTAGTTTAGTATATCAAATGACTTGAAGTGATTAAAAAGGATGTGTTTCTTCCTCTAAAAGCATTTAAAAACATATTAAAAGGCTTCAGTTAGCCAGCGTTGAACGCTGCAGGTACGTACTGGGAGCAGATCTGTTTTTCCCCCAGGTTTGCACTTGTTCATTTGAGCACTTTTAGGAAGATGCCCGTGTTTTCCCTCAACGGTGGCTGCTTTTCACATGTTCTAACCTACATAAATTCTTAATGTTTTACTATACTTTTTGCAGTGGAGATGTTATTGGTTAGGTAATAAGAAAAAGCTCCAGTTCTACCGTGTAATGTGCATTTTTTGCACCTTATGAGAATATTGAATAGACTTCATTATTTTTTTCAATACAAGTCTGAATTCTACCATTTGATTACCTGAACCAAAAGCATTTCAATTTGCCATCCATCACCCTGACCAGTGTAAAATGCTGAATATTCAGATTAAATTGGAACTTTTTTTCTATGAATAAGGAATTTGATTCAATTCTATAATATACAGTGTCTCTGGGGAGAGGAAATTGAGCTGAAGGTCGCCGAAGGCAAGTGAGAAAATTGTATTATCCAAATACAAAATTCTTTTTCTTATCATCAAAACGTGAAATACAGCCATGGGGAATAAGGGGGTCAAGAGAGAATTCAATTAGAGATGAAAATGGAAAAGGTGCATTTTTCAACTTACCTTTCATTTTTCCAAACAAGTGGCAGCAGTGAGCTGTATGAGGACAATGAAATATTTGCCAAGCAGTTTAAACTTTTTTTTTTTAAAATATAAATCAGAAAACATTCTCAAACAGTTATAAAGAGATAGTAAAAGTCCATATCAACATGGAGTCTCCAATTCTTCATAGCCTTAACCATTGCAATTTTAGCTTGTTAATCGGTGGTGCGGGAGAGATAATAAATACCTAATTGCAACAATTTATGTGGATAAAATTGTCTTGTTAAGAAAGAACAATTCTCAAATATTTATAATCAGCTTCCCCTCTTAGACGGTCTGCGATAACAATTTCTGCACTTTTCGCTCCATAACTCATAATGTTAAATGATAAGTGTTCAAAATAATTGTAAAAGTATGGTGGCATTATGTCATAAAAATGCTTGCTTTTCTCCTTATTTCTTTTAGTGTTCCTCTTTATTTATTCTAGTGTAGCTACCAAGAACTTATAAAATAAACCAGACCCTGTCCATTGAGGCCCCCTCTGAAACGTTAGCAATTACAGACCCAGGCCGTGATTTAGCAAAGAGGTGCTGCGCTGGCTCCCTCTCAGCTGCGTGACTCGTGTCGCTGCTGCCAGTCCACCTGTGTCTGCAGGATGGGTTTCCTCTTGTTAAAGGCATTTTAGCCAACACTGAGGCTAATCTTAGAGGAAAGGAGATTTCCAGCGAGATCCTAGAACGCTAATTTAGCAGCTTCCTAAACTTGCTGTGTAAGTTACCCAGTGATTTACAAAATTAGCTTGAGGTAGCTCAGGGGTTCTTATTCAGTGTCTGTACTTGTCAGTTTTGTTTGCAGCCATTTTCTAAACATTTGTTCTTTCCAAGATGAAATCACTGTGGTATTTACAGAAACCTTTCTATATTTGGTAAGTGATCTTTTTTTTTTTCCCTCTCTAGTTAGAATAGGCGCTACCATGTATAACAAACTTTCAAATATATTTTAATTCTAAGGAGCACTTCATTCATACTGCAAGTGCCAGTTCTGAGTTTGGGTTGGATCCAATATCGGCTAGAACGTAGTGAAACTGGGCTCATATTCTATGAAAAGTCATTTGAAAATGTTCTTGCTCTTGAAGCTAACTGCAGTCGTCTCTGTGATATAACCTGGAAAGCAAATCTTCAGCCTTTACCCCAGTGTAATAACCTGAATCTGAACATTGCCTTTTTGATGCAGTTGTAATACTGTGTAATTATTAAAAGCATGTTATATTGACTACGAAGCTATTCTGCCTTTCAACAGAATCGCCTCTTTTTACAAAACTGAAAATAGCAAACACCGCCTTCATTCTCTGTTGGTTCATGTGCTCGATGTGCAGATGTGAAATTAGGCCTTTTGCCACTTCGTGAGCACATGCACTTGCTATTGTTAGGAAGCAGAAACACTGGTGCGGTACTCAGCACATCTCTGAACGTGCGACAGAGTTCAGAGAGATGGATCATTTTCCCATGAATTCAGCAGTCCTGTAGAACGCATGGCCTGAACCTCGCCCAAAGTGGCCTTTTCTCCTTCCATGGGACAGAAATCCCGATTCTTGGATTTTATTTTCTTTTTGTAAAACAAAATTGTGTTTCAATTTTCCTGGCTTGTTTCATTTAAAGTATGATGGGTTATGTTATATACCCTGAAATGAACTGGAATGAAATTATTTCAATAGGAATTCACTTTCTAAACATTTTCTTTAAGCTCTTACTATGCACCTGTCTGTATTTTTAAGTGCCAGAACACCTCTGTAAGCCGAGTGCCTATTAGATTCACTGGCTTTCAGTGGAAGTGAAAGGGCTCTTCTGTTCAGATTAGATTGCAAGATTGGGGTCTTTGTAAGATAAAATTTCTACTAGATGGATCAGGAGTGTCTGCATGTTACTTATGTAGAAATTGGAATAATTTTTATTTTTTGTGAAAGGTGACAAAGAGTTTTATATTTCAGATCTAATGAAATAAGACTTACTTTAATTTTCTTTTCAAGCTATCACAGGAACAAGAATTTCATCCACAGTTGCTGAATTTTTCAAAGTGAAGGAAAAAGGACATTACATAGGTAAGATTATTCAGTCTGGTTCTATTTGAATCTACTGAACTTCCTTCTATTTGACAAAATGTAAAATTAATGTTTTTGGAATCTGGGGACTTCAATAACCTAAGAAAATTAAAAAATAAAGGGAGTTTTACTGAATTGAAGTGAAATAGGTTGTTAGAAGAAAATCAGCCTCTGGTGAAGGGAAGGGAAGAAAAATTATAAGGAGAAATCACATTGACAGAAACCTCAAACATTATGGAAACAAGTAGGTCAAAAGAGTTGTTCAAAACAATATACCTTTGGAGTATATATTATCAAAAGCACCATTAATTCTTAAGGCAGAAAGACACCTGAGATCAAACAGATGCAAATTTATAGCTAACCATTAAACAACTACTTGGGTGAAGGGAACAAAAGAAAATATATACAGGGCAGAAAATTAAACCAAGTGATTATTAGGTTTAAAAGAAATTATCCCCCAAAATATAAAAATAAATGTAAAATAAAATAAATGCACTTGATGTTTCAAAGCAAACTTAAGCCTCAGTGTTTGGGAGTAAAGTTCTATGGGGTAGAACTTACGTAGAAATTTGACGATTAAATCCTAAGATCTGGGAAAGGGAATTAAAACCACCTGGACTGTAGAGAGCAACTTAATTTTTCTAACTTTGATAGACTATGGACTGCGGGAGGATGCAGCAAAATAAAGGTTATGCAGTAAAGCAACTGTTGGGCAGAGACAAGTATCAAGCGGAACTACACATATGTTGTGAATGTGTCAAGATATAGCAAAAAAACCTTCCGTTCCCTTCAGAAGAATCATTTTAGGAGCAGAGGGGCCAGAAGATGTGGGCAACAAAGAAGAAAAAAGGTTATACAAAAGGCCCGAGGATGATTTGCACTTTGTGTCTCTTGTAAGATGCTGGAGATCCTCAGCTGGGATGAACTCAATGGGAGTTGAGGCTGGGTACTGCCTTGTGCTCGCAAGGCCAAACCAATGACATAAAAGGCCAAACCAATGACGTAAAAGGCCAGAGACAAACTGTTAAAGGTATTTGTTAGCTGAATGCAGGCAAATCACTTAAATGGTAAAACAGTGCTTGAAAGTGCAGCCTAATGACTGCTCTGTAGTAAAGTGAAGGAAATATGTCATCTAGGTAAGAGACTGACCTACTTAATCAAATACTTCAGGGAAGACTTTTTAAATATCAAAACCCTTTTCCACACAGTGTTAGGATTATGACATCAAGCATTCAGTAGTCACGAGTTCCCAATGGGTAAGGCAGTAAGCTCAGCCCTGTTGTATTTCACCACGGGGAAAACATTACATAGATGGAGCAGGAGACAAGGTGCTTCGCTAGAGCGACATGGCCGTGTGGAATTGCATGTCCTTTAGATCCTGGACCGGCATCGTTAGAGCCAAATTGCAGCAAGGCTTGTATGCTGGTGAGGGACAGTGCAGCTTCTATCACTCTGCATCATGGACGGCAGCCCAGGGGGTGAGCCAGGCTCCTTGGAGTTGTTCCAACTCCCACCTTGTGCCTGGCTGTACTGCCCCTGGAGAAGTGAGGGAACAGAGGGAAAGTGTGTCAAAAAAAGTCACTGTCCCTCATATGACCCCTGCTGGAGTCATGGAAAATAAGCATCAAATGCCTAATAGTATGGGACTGCCCTTTCTAATGCTGTTCTTAAATTTGCTACATTTTACGAAGATATGTAGAAAAGTCCACAAAGAGTAGAAGAGATATTTTTGGAAGGGGGCACCTGGAGGGAACTCACTTGAGTAGGTGAAAATTTTTTATGACTGTGTCAGCACATGTAGTACATATCTTTTTTCCCCTCTGAAGTTTTCAATTTTAGCAGCTTACAAATAGTGTTGGTTTTGTGGGCCATGGTATGCTGACCAAAGGATCCATTCCAGCTCCCATCAATATTGCTGGAGGAAACCTCTCTGACTTTAAGGGAGCATGGCCTTAGCCAGCAGTGCGTAGCTGTGTAGGCCCCAGCAATAATGGAATTTGCTACCCACGTATCAACACCCCAGTTTCTTAACAGCCAAATCGGTGAATGGTGTAGAGTATAACAGATGACTGGTGGAAAAAGAGCCTGCTCAGGGAGGTCCGATGTAAAATGTACTCTGGTGAGAAGAATACGGCGGTTATCTCAATATATTTTGGATCAGACTCTGAGCGAGGTGTTGAACACCTTGAGCTATCAATGACCTCAGCGAAACTTAACGTTGCCACAGGCAGGATGCTGCTTTAGTAGGACAAATAGAGATGCAGGTGTAGTAGGAGACAGTTTTATTCAGTAAAATATAAGTGGAACAAAAGCAGGCAGAAACTGCCAGAACTGGGTAGCCATACTCCGTGGAATTGTTTCTTCCTTTTAATAGAAATTTGCAGAGCGGCAACCCCCTTCCTCCAAGAGTTTCCTTCTCTGTTTTTGTAGCTCTACAATATGAGGGAAACATCTTAACATGAATATGACTGTGTTCCTTTTAGTTATAAGACTAAACGCCTTTTCTTTCTAGCTGCAGAGCCGTTATTGCAACAGTAAACAAGAAAAGAGTGATCAATTTTAAACTGATAAACCATGAAAATTCTCAGTGGGTAGAGTAAGTTATGTTGAGGTTATTTGGTGAGAGCAGATCAGAAGAAAGCCAGCACTTGTGTTTATTGAGCTTTTCTAATGAAAAAAAAAGCCTTGTTTATTAGCTTTTTTTTATTAACAACAAATTGCATACTGTGGCAGGCGTGTATGCACATTGACAGTTAAATCTGAACTTGTTTCTCCCTTATGCATGAATATGTGCACGTGTACTAATCATTTTACATACAGAAACAGCTGAAAAGCCCAGAGAGAGTCTGTCTCCAGCTGAGCTTTTCCCGTTTACTTTGTTGTCTGTTGCATCATGGGCTTATTAAGATACAGCTATCATTTGGTAAAATTCTTAAGCAAGATCTGTCCAAGAGGTTGCTTTGTGTAAGTGCAGAGTGCAATGAATAGCTTGCAATCCAGAAGAAACAAACACATGTAAAAAGATAAACTCAGTCATATAGTTGGGTTACACAAGTTTGTTACAGAATAGTCTTTCTTAGAAAAGATACCAGATCAGCAGACATAGAATTTTTGCTCTTAATTATTTCTTTGGTACCTGGGGTCTTACAAAAAGAGAAGAAACATCCCTTTCCTTCTGTCTTCACAAGCAAAAACCAAAGCAGAACCCTCTCTAGGCCATACCTTCTACTTACTTACCACCTACTTGATTGCCAAAGACACAGTTCAGCTGAGAAAATATACATGTGCATGTCGACAGACTTGCTAGCCTTGCCTGAGGGGAAGGGAGATTCCGGTTGGAGAAAGTGGAAGGAAAAAATTAAGCACCACTTGAAAACTCTTGTGTTTTGAACTCCAGATGGTGTTGCACAGGTTAGGACCTTTGAAGCATCCTCTCAGGACAGAAAAAGTACATCCGGTGCGAAAAACTAGAAAATCTAAACTAAGAGGTCCAAACCCGTACTGGTGGGTCCGTAGTTAAGTACAGAGGCTTACTGTGGACAAATTACTTCTAGATGTAGAAAGGAGAAGCCTATTAAGCTTTGGGAAACTCGTTCTTATATTCTCTAATGACCATGCTGCTGTCTGCCAAAGAAAGAACATGAAAGTTATATTGCTAGAGATGTGTGCAGGGATTCCTCAGTGGTAACTCTGCGCAGTTCATCAACTAAAGCCTCCCTTCCTACCGTCCCCAAAGGCTGACACGCTTAGTTGAATGGGCTTCAGCATGAACAGGGCATAAAACACCCATCAGCTGGTATGCTACCAATATAATTTTAAGTGTTTTGCTTAAAAATACATAACTGTGAATATTGAACTCCTTAGACAACTCCTCTGAGGATGAATAAGGAAGCTTCAAATTCATCTGTTCTAAATAACTTAAGATGTAAAGGCTCTGTGCACGTTACCAGGGTACCCGTTCCTCTTCGTGCTGTGGGAACAAGACGGGATACTTCTAGCCGTATTAAGGGAGTGAAACACTACTCCTTGTCCAGAGTCTCGGAAGGCCTCCCAGGTGAATTTTATTTCAGAGGAGAAGAAGAAAACTCGTTTCCATTTCCCATGAGTCTTCACTTCTTAACACACGTGGAAACTTGTATTAACCTCAATTACAACCTTGACCTCAGTTGCAAGACGGCTCTTCCAGAATGTTTCTCTAAGTAAAGAAAAATATAAAGAATATCCCATTACTACCGCTGCTAAAGGATTGTTTTTGTTTCCGTGCACTGTAGGAGCTGGTGTAACTGGCACGTGCCTAATCCTGTATTTTGGGAAATGGGAACAATGTGAACCTGCAAAAAATAAGGGAAAGGGAAAGGATTTTTGTGCTTCTCCTCCTCTTTGGCACCAGCACATGCCCGAGGCCGTGCACGTACTGCATCTGTCGTACTGCCACTGCAGTGACTCCGGGTCATATTTGTAGTGATATGTTACATCATCAGCACTAGAAAATTCCTAAACATTTCCCAGGAATGTTGGACTTGCTGTTTCTGAAGTGAAGCTTATAAATTGCATTGTGAACTACCAGGAGAAGACATATTTGTACTTGTACAGCTGCAAGTATGGTTTTTACCTGTAAATCAAACAAAAACATGTGCATATCCATGTTATCTATTCACCGAAGGAGGAATCACCTCTCTCCTTTTGTACATACTTCTCACACTTCTCTTTCTGCTCATAGAATTGTACGTACATTTCATAGATAGTTGAGTACAACTGACCCTGGGTCATATGTGAGGCTTCATTTCTCTTTTTTTTTTGGAAATATCTTCAGCAGCGATTATTTGATGCTTTTGTTTTTACATATTTTTCCTCTCAAACTTATACCGTGTTCCTCTTTCAAACACTCATTTAAACTTAAAAAAAAATGGAATAACATGCAAGAGATGACCAGATATCGTACATTTCTGTAGTGCAGCTGTGCATACCTGGTAGTCTTGATATTCGATTCCAGTTAATAGATTTGCTGTTGGAAACTGCAGCCAGGGGATACTTCAGTGAAAGGAATTCTCTTGCAACAGCTGCAAACCAAAAAAAGTCCTAATAATAAATAATTGAGGTGACCTTGAAAGGTATTCTCACATGTTAGTTAAAAGGTTATCTTTTTTCCCCCTCTTAGCCTGCCATGAAGCAGGGGAATAAATAAAAACTTCATAGATTAACAAACATTCCACAGAGGACAACATGTATGAGCGGTTTAGTTACCTTTTCCTACAGTCCTCCTTTTCGCTGTACTTCTGTGAGCATAGTTTTGTCTCGAGCAGAGAAAATGTTTCACCAGCTCCTGTGGGCCAATTCCAGCCGCAAGCCACCTTGTGCATCTTCGCTGGAGCTCCTGTGGGCTGAATCAGGGATGGCGGAAGCAGCAGCCTCCTCATCCCATTTCTGAGCAGAAGAGGAATGAGTGTGGCACCAGACGAAAGGCAGCGGTGAGTCTAACAGAATTAGTTTATGGGGAAACCTCCACTCAAATGAATTTTATTTGTCTGCCAGCTACAAACGGAATTCGTTTGTTTTGGACTTCCTGAAAGATTGAAATGTGTCAAAACATTAGGGTCACGAAGGTGGTTGTTTTGCATCGACAGTTGTGTTTTTAGTGGCACGCAGGTTTAAACTGGTGGATTTCAAAGAGATTTTCTATTGAAGTTTGGGGCAGAGTTGAACCCAATTTTCATGAAGAGAGTTGTGGTGTGTGGACAGATTTATATGGCTGGTCAGTAGCTGAAAGCAAAGCTATTAATGTTTGAACATCTCTGGATGTGATCTGGGAAACTGAAAAGCAATTAACTGTTTGGAGAGACATTTAAGGGAAGAAAATCAAATCAACTACAACATAAAGGCTTTGGGAATTCAGTGATATGAGGGAAGAAGACTAGAGAGATGTTTGAGGACGAAGCTGCAGTAGAATGGGATAATACTGATTAGAGAACAGGAGAATTAAACTGAATAAAGTTAAAATCAGTCAGAGAACCCCAAACCCTTCATCTTTAAAACAATTTCTTTACCTAGGCCATAGAGTGCAAGTGCTAGGCCTTTTTCCCGTATTACCAAGAAATGCATTCGTTTAAATTTGGCTGAGATAAAGATGCACTAATTAGACGAAAGCCTTGAATCAAGTGAATAGTGTGAAGCTTTGTCTTACAGCTCTGTCATTTTTCTGATGAGAACCTGCAAAGGCCAGCTGCCAGAACGATCGTGCTTCTTAGGGAAAACGTTAGGACATTTAAATTGGTTATCTGTGAAAACGATAACATAATTTTTAAGCACAAGAAGTAGAGCTGGATATATTGTTGGTGTTTGCACATCAAATGCAAATTGGACATTGGTATCACATAAAATTTCTAGCATATATCATCGATTAACTGCAAGGTGAAAGAGAACTGCGACACTGGCAGTTGAGTTGTAGACACCTATATTCGTAAGTGGTGTTTGCATAGTGGATAATGGCGGGAAATTTGTATTATCTTTATATTGCTTATTCGTATTTGAACATGTATGTAACTGCAGCTTGTTTGTTAGATGAATACTGCTAAAAGCTGTGGTGTTTTACCTGTGCACTTCAGGTTTCAATAAGGTGCAAAAGCCAGAGCTCTAAGGGCAACTTAAAATACATTTTTCATTGGGGATACTAATCATCCAGATTTGCGATGCATAGAATGTATAAAAGTACAGATGTTCAAAGTGCTTTAACTACAGTCTTCATGGAAATTTGTATTTATAGCATAAAATTAATACCTGAAGTCTTGAATACCATACTCACATATCTCACTTTGAAAGCTTTTGTTTAAGGAGAGCTTCTCTTAAAACGTAATACAACTGATCAACTCACTGTAGCAACTTTACTTAGTCTCCATAATGTATATAAATGCTTTTACATTTAGTTTTTTTTTTTATATTGGGATGTTATGACACATTACACTCAGGTATCTAGGTCAAATCATATTAGTTATTTATATTTAATAGGTTTAAAAGAGTTTGAGCGTTTGGTGTGTGCGTTTTTCCCCAGGTGACAAGCAGAATGGCTATGCAGACACCTGATGGGTCTGTTGATTGTCATGGCACTCGGTGCAAAGGAGCGGAGCTATCCCAGCCCCATGCTGGAGGAATTAAAAATGAAAATGAGGAAGATTAGGTAATGTAATGTTGATTTTTTTTGGTGACTTCTACTTCCTCGGAGAAAAACAAATGCAATGTTTTTAATGAGAAAAAAATATCTCTCGGATACTCTTGGTGTTTAGAGATGTCAGCGTTTTGTGTGACAGCTTATTTCTAGCTTGACCGCGTTTCTGTTTATAAACCATCATTAGAGGTTTATAATGGAAGGAGATGATGCTCCAGGTGATATGTGCGTACTGCCTGTAGTGATACTCCTTAGAAACTAGCCAAATTTAACTTGGATATGTAAATGAGATTACTTCGATACACTGTAGTGTATTGCTCTCTGTCTGCTGGACCCCCTTCTGTGGCTTCCCTCACCCCAGCACAACCATCCAAAGCATCTCCAGAAGGTCACTCAGGAGCTGCTCCTCCCCTGCAGCTGGTGCCACGTGGCACGTGCAGTACGTGGGAGGCTCCAGCCCGCCCTGACCTGCCTGCTGCTTGGCCATGGGTACAGCTCAAACCAGGCACGACACTCTGCACACTGTATTTCCCACCTCTTCTTTGTAAAGTGCGATTTAAGGAGCCTCAGATGGTTTTTACTAGTTTTTAGTGGTCTCTCAAGAGGCACTCATGGGATTTTCTTTGGGGAAGGAGAGTGGTGGGCTTATATCACCAGTGGTCTGGGGTGGGGAAATGTGGAGATCTGCCTATTTGCAGATCACACTCTGTAGAAGCTCTTGTCACCATAGAAGCCTTCTTTTTTCTTTTGCTGTGTCTGCTGGCCCTGGACTCATTTTTTGGATACCTTGCTGTCCAAACAGCAGTTCTCACATACGCGTAGGAACTGGTTTGCTGTCTTGACATCAGATCATGGAGAAAATAAGGAAGAAATGGGCTAGTCCAGAAGCGATCAAACTTTTTGACATCTTCATATGGCTGAGAGCCACCTGCACCTTTCCCCCTCTGTGCCCACCACCTCTTCCCCAGGTGGTACTTCTTGTCTCCTGGCACACCTGACTGCTGCCTATCTACACAGCTACCTCTTAGGACTTCCCAAACCATACCTCTTTCCCTGCCCCATCACTGCACATACCTTGAGCCTCCTTCTCTGTCTCAGCATCCCCAGGCACTGGGAGTTATCTGTTCTCTCTCCGCAATCTCCATAAGTCCCTGTGCCACAGAATCTGCATCCTGTGAGATTGCCAGCACCATGGAGGCTCCAAACCGCCTGATACCACAGTTAAGGTAATCTTATAGATTTGCCATGCCTTTCCTCGCTCGTTCCTTTGGCAACTGCGTGCAGAGATTCGGGTCTTACTTGAATACGGTATGCTGGCACCAGGTGCTTGGAGTCCTCTACTGGGAGAAAGCTGGCCATGCCAAGCAGAAAATGTAAAGCTCCCACAGGATCCTGAGAGAATATGAGTGCTCCACAGCTTGCCAGAGGTGACAGCTACATTAAGTGATAATTCTGGTATTCCACGCCACAGAGTAAGAAGGTTCAGAAGCATACTGTACCGTAGGCACTTCAGCAGAAGGTGGTGGAGTAGGTGGGTTTAAGGCCTCACCCACTAGTGGGAAGTCTTACATTCTACGTCCTGGACGCTTGACTCCAGATATTTAATAGCCTGTGGACAGTGAATTTGAGTCAATGAACATGGAAACGGGAATATTGGCGGTTTGACTACAATACTCTCATAGCCTCAATCTGCTCTGCAGTACAAGAACATAAAGATGTTAAGTGATAACAAATGTTCCATGTTAATTTGACTCATCTCCAAATTACTGGCAGCATGGTCCTACAGGATTTCCTTTTCCCCAGGTGCATTTGCAAATGTGTATTTACATTTACTGGATAGAATTCAGTGACAAGAATGATCTGAAATGAAATTATGAAACACGCTGCTTGGAACAGTCAGCTGCAGAAGGGAAACAGATTAAGCAGAGAACAATCTATCCAGAGTGCTGCCAGGCTGGGCTGCAGAAAAATGACAATCTATATTCATTAAAGATATTTAATAATTTTCTAAAAAAATAAATGTAAAAAATACCTCAAGTCAGGAAATATGAACCTTATTATTGATTAAGCATTTGAAAAGGGATTTTTCTCAATAAAGGAAACCATATTTTCTACTCACTCTTTTTCTCTTGTGTTTTCATTAAGCAATTTAATATGTCTGAATCTTACTTTATGTTGTATTTCCTCTTTATTACTTTATATTACATCTCTGTGTTCATAGATTGAATGATATAATGCCCAGCTTGGAAGAAAATATGCTTTCTGTTCAAGCAGGTATAATAATTTCAGAACAACTTTACTCCTTTTATTGGGGAAAAAGTTATTAAAAAGCCCATAAGATGTGTTTGTTTTCTTTTTGATCAAAGACACTGGTACTCAGGTTTTTCTTTTTCATATTCAGTAGGAAATACAAAGGTGCCCTGTCTGTTTTGTAAAGGCCCTGTGTTGTACTGTTAAAGTCAATGGGAAATTTGCCGCTAACTTTGATGGGAATGCCACCAGACCCTGCGTTTACAGCAGAGACCGGCATTCATCTCGGTGTAATGGAAAAGATACACAGGCATTTCGAATCCCTGGCAGTCATTCTTGCTTGGTTTTGCTAACCAGCAGCGCTTCCTCAAGGCCAATCAGAAAATGAACATCAGTGCTGGAGAACACAGAACTTCTGGAGGAAACAAGTTTTCAGGTGTCTTTTTTTCTTACCACATCTTTTTCTTGCAGAGTTACTGTTCTGTTAATGACCATTTTTTAAAAAAACATGCATGCGCTATGAGAAAATGTTCTTTAAGCCAGCCTGAGGCAAATGAAACATCCAAAGTAAAATCCCTCTTGCTAAAGAATCTTCTCTGCCGGGCTGTGCAGTGCACAGCAGCGGCAGCGTGGGTGTTGGTGTGTCTTCATTTTTCCATTCTGCAGCTGCAGCTGTGTGTATGTTTCCTTAGGCATCTCCGATAGTTCGATCATCCACGTTGTCAAGTCAGTGGAGGACAAACCTTAGAGTCAATGAAGACGAGCTTCCGCTGAATTCTTTGGGATTTGGCCTGGCACAGACCATAAAGAGTGATGGAAGATTTGCTACTGGGAGATGTCCCTTCATAGGAAATGTAGTCTCTGAAGACCAGGGCTACTTCATGCTGCAAATTAACTAGCTCTGTTGGTACCTACTTCTTTGAAAGTACAATACAAAACTCTCTCTTTTGATCAAAACGCTTTCCTCTAATGTATTTAAAATCAAGGTCTTTTCATGTTCAAAAACCACCTGGATATGCTAATAGCAGGAAGAACCCAGCAAGCATACGTGCAGACCTGGCGGTACCCAGTGGTGACAAACAACCACCCTGCACATACCCAGCGTGCAGCTACAGGTATTTAAAAAAAGCTGTAGCGTGTAAACTAATTCTCAGTCTTCTGTAGTATCTGCGGAAAAAATATGGGAGGTTATAAACACAATTTAAGGATTTAATTGAAAAGTTGGCATGAGTGAAAGGAGGCAGGTGCTGAGCACTTAGCAGAGAGTTCAACTGCAATTTTGCTCTACATTTCAACAGGAACCGAATTTGCAGCTTTAAAACTAAGCTTGTATGACTATTGCAGATGGTATCACCTCAGAAAACAAAGCTCTTGCCAGAAATACAATGCCCTGTTAAAAATAAGCCTTACTAGTTTGGAAATCTGGGCATATTCCCTCTTCCAGAAACAGGTTCCTGCATTGAAAGAGATATTAACGAACGTAACAATGAATAGTCAAATTTATGGGTTTTCATTATAAACACATCTTTTATAGACTTAAGTATACTTTTTATTTCTGTAAGAGGTTGAGATGATAGAAGACATTCTGTGAATGTTTCAGCAAGGAACAGAAAAATCTGCAACTAGTCCTAATAGAAAAATAAATAAAATAGAAATATAGATTAGGTTTGAGAAGGAAGTTCATGCTTTTCCTGACTTCTTTTCTGAGAAGAATTCAAGGAACGAAGCATTTGCTTGTCTTTGGATGGATGATGAAACCCACTTCTGTTCAGCAAAGCAGCTGAGCCTGTATCGGAGTCCTGTTAAAGTTTAGAATTTGTGAGGTATCATTGCTGAATTTGAATAAAAAAGATGAAGCTACATATAACATTACCCTCAACCAAACTTATTATTTAATTTAAAGTATTTAACAAATAAGATCCCAAAAAACGTACATATATATATATATATACACTTCTGCTTCGAAGTTTTTTCCATTTATTGCTCACCATCACAAACTGGAAAACTGAGACAGATGGTTCTTGAGCTATCAAACCAGCTATTAAAACCCAGTCTCTAGTAGCCATTTGCTTTCCACAGAGAGAAGGTAGTCCCACAGGTGACCTCAGTTTCCCCTTGGTTTCTCCCTTGAGCGTGTGTGCTTGTGTGGGTGTTCATACCTTCTCCTGGTACTTGTTGCCATAGCTTAACTGATTTCAAGCCAGCTGCAGATTTACCCCTTCATGCTTTTGAAGTGTTGCCGTTATCATTTGTACTGCAGAGAGGCTGTAGGATGCATACTGAGGCTATTCTTCATTATCAGAAGACAGTTTTGTGATAAAAGCCCTGGCCCTCTGCCCACCTCTACCACAGGCAACTGCTGCAACCTTCCTCAAGGTGTTATTCAAGATGTCAGTGTTCAGCCTTTCCCTCCCACGTCAGTTCATTGGTGCCTCCAAGATGCTCCAGTAGTGGTACAGGGGCTGGAGCCTCAGCAAGGGGCCCAGTGCCTGACTGGGACTGCTCTCGTAAGGTGACTTGGACTTGTCTACGTGCCTGGGGAGAGTTTAACAGTGGGGATGAAAGAGAGAATAGTCCCCGGGCTGTTTTATTTAGGAGTTGAGGCAGAGCCTGGCAGGACTGACCCAGAGGGTTTCCCTGGTCCTAGGAACAGAGCAAATGCAGTCAGATGTATTTTGCGTTCATAGAATCATAGAATGGTTCGGTTGGAAGGGACCTTAAAGATCATCTAGTTCCAACCCCCTGCCATGGGCAGGGACACTTCCCACTAGACCAGGCTGCTCAAAGCCCCATCCAGCCTGGCCTTGAACACTTCCAGGGATGGGGCAGCCACAACTTCCCTGGGCAACCTGTTCCAGTGTCCCACCACCCTCACAGGAAAGAATTTCTTCCTAATATCTAATCTAAATCTTCCCTCTTTCAGTTTGAAACCATTACCCCTCATCCTGTCGCTACACTCCCTGATGAAGAGTTCCTCCCCATCCTTGCTGTAGGCCCCCTTAAGGTACTGGAAGGTCGCTATAAGGTCTCCCTGGACCCTTCTCTTCTCCAGGCTGAACAACCCCAACTCTCTCAGCCTGTCCTCATAGGAGAGGTGCTCCAGCCCTCTGTCGTCTTCGTGGCCCTCCGCTGGATCTGTTCCAACAGCTCCATGTCCTTCTTGTGCTGAGGACTCCAGAGCTGGACACAGCACTCCAGGTGGGGTCTCACCAGAGCAGAGTAGAGGGGCAGAATCACCTCCCTCCACCTGCTGGCCACGCTTCTTTTGATGCAGCATTGTGGAAAATAATCTATGTATAAGCTAGATAAACACGATAAAAAATTAGGAGCAAAATGCTTCCATTTGCTACAAAATGAAACTTGTGGGTACCAGGAATTGTCCAATATTTTTGCTCTTTGGTTGTTGTCGGAAGAGAGACAGTTTTTGGTCAGGAAATGCTTGAGAAACTGCACTACCTAGGGCTGCTGCTGAGCCCTGCAGCAATGCTGCGTCCCACATGGGTCCCCTGGGAGCAGAGGCCTCACGTTGTCCTCATCCAGGTGCCACTCAGCAGCCCATGGGCTGCCAGGGGCCACCAAGTGGGATAAAAAGTGAAAGGGAATTTGGAAACTTGCTGCACGCGAATACCGTCCCTGCCGCTTAGTCCCGATAATTGATATTGCAAAACTTCTGAGTGGTCCCAGAGCACAGATTAGGCACAAGTACCTGCTCCTATGTGAGCCACTTCGTCTTGCTGGTAATGGCCCGTGCCAGCAGGTTGGTATTTTACTGGTGGTTAAATCTTGGTTGTGGAAACTCATTTAATTTCCTTGTGAGGAAAGCAAAAAGCATGAGCACACAGTAAGTCATGCAAGAAACCTTCCACCATCAGGGAAGGGATTGCGTGCTGCACCATGCGTACAACAATGTTTCTTTTTATTATTTTCTGCAGTTCAATACAATTATTTTTGAAGGAAACACTACCGAGGGGCAAATGTGAGCTGTAACAGTTTAGAAATGCATACAAACACACTAGAAAAATCACTTGATTACTCAGAGGAATGGAAATAACCACACCAACCAAACTCCTATAATCCATAGTGGGATAAAAATACACCTAAAGCTCTACTTTCCCGGTTAATAAGATGACGATGACATTACAGGACAGCCTTGTCACAGATAAACTGATAAGTAAATGACAATCCATACTGGTAAATGAATATTCTTGACATGAGATGATTTAGATACAATCCTAGTAAAATCCAAGTAGATAGACGAGGAAGCTGAAGCACAGAGCGTTGAGTGATGTACTCAAGGTCATTGAGGAAATGTTGTCAAAACTGGCAGTCAAATTTAGGAAGACAAGTCCTTCCTAATCATTTCAAGCTACTAAGTCATCTCCTCACAGCTAAGAAGCTATGGGTTTCTTTGCAAATAGTTGCAATGGATTTGAAGATTTTGGTTTTAAAAAACAATGCCAAGACCAGTTGGTTTGAGGCAATTCCTTGTGTTTAATTATCAGGTTGTTTAACTCTTTCTAATGCCTCCTTTCTGAATCTCAGTTCAATTTGTAAGCAAAAAGTGCCTTTCCAAATAGAAAATTTCAGTTTCTTATTTGGAAAATGAGGATACAAGGTGTCGATGTTTCTGAAATAAAACATTTAACTCAGAAAATGTTGAGAATTGTTTTGACATTTTTGACATTTCTTGTTCGTTTTTTTTTTTTGGCTAAAACAGTCTGTAAGAATTGATTTGACTTGGCAGATATCCTTACTCCTCAGAAAATCAGTTTTTGCCAAATTTACTGTTCAGTGATACTATTTCCCCCAGGTCTATGGCTCAGCCTTATTTAGCATGGTTAGCACAAGTTAACCACAAGTCAACACGAGCTAACCCTTGTGCTTTCATTAAATACATCTTTCTTAAAGCCTTAGATTCTTGGAGCAAGTGTCTATGCAGGAGTCTCTGTTTTCATTAACAAAAGCAAAATGAATTTCTAAGTCTTAGGGATATAGGAACAACTTAGGAGTGGGATGTAAGTGCATTTGAATCTACAGGTTCAAAAACCAGAAGGCAAACATCCCATGCTGTGACTAATTGAAGATCTTGCCACTTGAAGATCTCAACCATTTTATAAAAATATAATTTTGTAATTTTTAGTTATAAAATTAGTTGCTGGAAGCCATGAACAAGTTTTGTGGAGCTGGGATTTGCCATCATACAATCAAATGGCTGAGTGGGACTTCAACTAAGGTATGAACTTACCAAAAAAATGAGAGTCAATGCAACACTCATCAAAGAAAATGAACATTTTCACTGTTTCAGTGGAGTCTGGATCAGGACTCTGAAAGTGTTTATGTGTAAGTTTACATTATGCATAACAGAGGTCTTAACAAGTTTTCCTGTAAGAGGCTTTTGACTAGCTCCAGAGGAATATGGAGGTCCCTTTGGGTGGTGCCTTTGTACCTTATCTCCCAAAAAGCCCATCACACCCTACGTGCTCAATCCTGCAAGCAGTTGCCATCAGATCATCAGATGCACATGACATGAGAGAGAGTACACCTGATGTGTGAAATTATTACTGACAGCTATTAATGTTAGTATGTTCTGTATGGTCTCCGTCGTATCTTTTAGAAATAATTTTCATGGATGCTTTACTAACATATATTGTGTAATACACTTTTCCAAGAGAGGCCGTAAATACAAACACACACACACACGTGCACACTGCCACCCTGGCCCACGTTCATATAATCACATGTGAACATTACTGTTGTTATTATTTTATGGTGGTTTCTTACATGCTCCCCCTGGCACACTAGCTTATTAATTTGATATCTGTAGTCCCGAGTTCTTAATTTTATGATCTTTGGCCCTTATTCAAAAAGGTACTTAAGGAAAATCTTAAGTAAATTTTCTGCAGAAATATACTGGATGAATGTAATTTTTAGGTGAAAGGAAAAGAGGTAGGAAAAAAGAGAGAGACTCCTACAATTTTGTGTTCCTGTGGCTTATAAAAAAGCTCAGTTGTGTATACAAATAACCCCATTTTTTTAGAGACACCACGGCAGCATAGGCTAGAGATGCCTGGATTCTGCAGTGTAAGGACTTGACAAAAATTTGGTTATACTCAGCTTGCATTTGACAATGTCTGTGTGCCTCTTAAACTGCTTGTGGCTTGCCAATGACATTCGATTTGTTGTTATCTGGGTTTGGGGGTAAGTAACATGTATAAGGTAATATCAATGTAAACAGTTGTTATTCTTCATTATCTATTTGTACCTTTTTTCTCTGATTAAATTTTATCATCTAATCGAGGAGGAGAAATGTCTGATTATTGATCTAAGGTAAGGATCACCTGGTATAATTTACAACTGTCAAATATTCAAAGTAAATGATCCAGGCAAACCGCCTCCTGTTTGTCCAACCTATTTGCAGCAACTTATGAAGAACAAAGACGTCAGTAGGAATAAGAGTTGGTTCACAATCAAGGAAATCTGCTTAACGTATCGGATGCTTTATTTGTAATGAAAATCATAGAATCATAGAATATCTCAAGTTGGACGGGATCCATAAGGATCATTGAGTCCAACTCCCTGCTCCTTGCAGGACTACCTAAAACTAGATCATATGATCTATTCTGTAGGAGAAATGGCTTTTGTGACCATTAAAAGATATGTAGCTGTGGAACGTGTTATGTGACTAGAAAGGCCTGGCTCAAATCTTCTCCATGCCTCAGAGAGACCAGATCAAGCTGTGAGCTCTGAAGTAAAAAAAAATACCCATGAAGGTCCTGAGCAGCAAATTCAGCCCCAGGAAAGCTCACATCCTTGTGGCAGAGTGACCCCACATAGCAGAGAGAGGGAAAGTGCATCAGCAATGCAGGACGCCTACCCTACACCCTCAATGTGAGATGTGGCAGCCAACAAGGTCTTGCTCTGTGGAAGAATATAGGTCCCTGAAGAGCATTTAAAGGAGAATTCATGTATTTAGACAATGTGCAGACCTCAGATCCTATGCCTGATCTTATGACGTCCAATATTGGCTGTGAAGTTCCACTGGCTCGGGGGAAGGCATAGGAAGGTTCTGCTCAGTTGCCTACATCCAGGCATTGAATACCATTTGAAACGTTTCAGTGGGTAACAGAAATGTCTGCACAAGCCTGGCAATCGTGTCTCAGGTCCTACAACAGACATGCAGCCTCTGGAGAGACAGCTGGAGGCTGGACCAGATGCCCTGGGAGATCTCAAGTAGCACTTCGTATTTACAGGTGGACAACGGACACCTGAACTTCTCCTGTGAATGCCGAGGACTGAAACCACCCTGGCATGTGTCTGTTTCTCTGGGTCTGTCTTGTGACTAAGACTTTGGGATTTTTAGTGACGGGAGCACTTACCCAGGGTGCTCAGCATGAAATACAGAAGCAGCAGTTTGGAGTGCTGACTCCCCACCTCCTGGGAGGGCAATTCCCAGAGCAGCAGCCTGCATTACCAGGCGTCAGTTTTTTGGAGTTCCCCTGCCACGGTGTCTGGGCAGTGACTGAATGACTGGAAAACGCTTTGCCGTCAAAGTCATCTGCTGCTGGGTGGCTGGAGCACTCTCCTGGGAGACAAGAGATGTGGAAGGTTAAGGCAGAATTTGAATGTTTCCTTTGTCCTGCACTAGTGTCCCAGCTCCAGCGATACTGCCAAATTGCTCCTCCTCCTCTTGTACTACAGCAGGCAAAAGTGATGCGTATTGCAGCTTGGAAAGGAATGACGGAGGTGGTGAGAGAGCAGAAGCGTGAGGGCTATGAATCCTCATCCGACATAGATGCTTCCCTGGGGCCTTAGCCTGAAAAGTCAGTGTTTTTATTAAACACCCTTCCTTCCAGCTTTTCCTATCAGTTAGTTTCGGTAACACTGTGGGCCAGATGGCTGCTGAGAATCCCGTTTGAAGCAGCCAGCTCTTTTCCATGCGTTTCATGGTAAAACTAGGCACGACCTGCAGATTTTATCTCACGAACCAAATGTCTGCGCAAGAATATAAGAGCAGCTGTACTGGGTCGGATTGCAGGTCAATGTAGCTCCATAACCAGGTTCAAAACAAACAGAAAGAGGTTGTTCTTCATGCAATGTTTAGTAGACTTAGCGGGAACCAAAATTTTACATGAGCAAGTACTCAGAAGAGAAATCCATTGGGGTTACCAGACTGGCAAACCACATCAAGCTGAAGTTCACTGAACTGAATATGGTTGGAGGTTGGAAGAGCTTGCGGGGAAGCATCACATGTGCTTGGCCCACTCTTACTCTCCTTTGAAGATCTGCGTATGGCCACTGCTGAAAAAAAGGGCCTCAGATAAGCCCAAGGTCAATGGCAGAAGTGTGAGAAGAACGTTCATACTGGGGGATTTTCTCTCCCAGCCTCCAGCAATGAGCGGCCCAGATGATTTTTGACCTGGGGTGGCTGTGTGACATGTAGTACTGGAGTGATGGCAGCTCTGTATGGATGTAGTAGCCACAAGATCTAAGTGCATTCAGTGCAACTGCAGACTCAGGCTAAAAAGGCAGAAGGAGCCAAGCTACAAGCAACAATTTGATGTGCATAATTCACGAGGTGAACTGGTCTTTGTTTCTACATTTCCTGAAAGTAATCGAACTTGAAAAGACTTGATCACATCTCATTTTGAGACTACTAATACAAATGATGTGTTCACATAAACTAAGGAAGGAAATTTTAACAACGTACGGCTAGTATTAACGTCGCCTGTGTTTCTGCTTCACCTCTGCCATTACTAATTTTCTCACAACTAAGATATTTCTGTTCAGGATCATTCATTCTTATAAGAGAGGTTGTCTAAATGAGGACAAGCCGTGATGTACCGGTCACATTAGTTTTGTACCAGCCTCAGCCAGCTTAGTGCTATTTCGTCTCCCTTGGCTAGCTGTGGGCCATCACTGGTACCTAGTCAAGAGGAACTCCTGCGCTGGTGAACTTCAGCAGAGTCAGGCTGTAGGACTCCGCGTTGGATACAAGATTACATTGCTTGTTCTCCTATTTCATGCTTTAAACTGAGTCAGTTTTTACTTTCAGTTGTCAATTTTAATAACCTTTGTAAATGAGGCAAATTATAAAGTAAATTGGCCCAATTAAAAGGCAATGATAGTTGTAGGTGAGGCATTAAATCAGGTTCAAGAATGTAAATTGAATGGCGAGCTCTGTCATGGGTTTTCAGTGTCATTTGAGGCTTCAGTTTCATGTTTGTAAAACTGGAATGCATTTGTCCCATCCATATTGGCTGTAAATTCTTTGAGATTTTATCCAGCACCAGGCACATTTCCAGTTTTCCTCTGAAGCTCTTTGTAGCAGTGCAAATAAATAAATCTGATTCTTCAAGAATGCCCAAAACCTCTTGAAATAAACAAGTTTTTTTTTTGTCAGAAACTAGAAGGAGCTCTTGAATTAAGTTTTTGTGTTGCAGCAGAAGCCTCCAACTCTAAAATCTTGCAGACTCACTGGTCCTGTGGCACTTTTTCCCTGCCTCTCTCAGTCAGTATTGAAAACAGGCGCTATGTCCTTAAGTCATTTCTTCTTTGGCCTTGTTTTCTGGGGATGGCCTTGGGGACCACGGTTTGGATGGGACATAATGTCTTTTTAGTATGCGAGATTTTCAGAGCAGCTTTCAAAACGTCATAAAATCGCCATGTTTTTTCTGATCTTCTTGCTTTTATTTCTTTATTAGAACAAAACTCGGAGCACAAAAACCTGTCTGTGGTAGGACAGAGGAACTGGTACCTGTAGTATCAGTATAAGTTTCTTGTTTGCTGTGGCAGGAGAATTAAAGATTTATTTTTTTTTTCCTTCACAAGTTCTGAGGAATTAAAGCACATCTTGATTTTGTAGAAGGGCACCAAAAATGGCTGCTTAGCCAGGCTGGAATTTGTCTAAGTCCCACAGTTGGTGAGGATGCTTTGAAGAAAGTGCAGCATGCACGTGGAGCCTGGGAGCTGCTTTCCATTAGTTTCCACCTCCAGAGGTCTGTGGTCTGCTAGAAATCTGTGGCCTGCAAAGCATTAGGTACCAGTCATGATTTCTACCTTCACTAATTACAATCTGAGAACCTCTATATCCATGAGAGACTGGATCTCCCTCCCCAAGACAGATCAGATTTCAGTTTCCGCCCCCTAGTTTCTACAGTCCCAGGCCTACACAAGCCAGGGGCTGGAACTTCTTGTCAGAAGAGCAGCAACGGGGCTTACTGCAGGTGTAAACATGGACAATCAACTTTTGATTAGCTGTGTGAAGATTATTTGAGTTGTGGATTAACCACTTCCCCCTGCCACCTCATTTTCGTTATGTTTACTACCTCATTCTTCATATCAGCTTTGTTTTTCAAAGGTAAAAATATTTACTCTGTTCTTACGGCCTAATTTACATCTGTTTTGTATTACCCATGTTCTTGCTTTATCTGGGTTATTCTGTCTCCAGCCTTCCCCATTGCCCCGGCTAATTGAGAGTTCATTATATAAAAAATAATTAAAAAGTGCAATCTGTAATCAATACAAGATTATAAGAGCATACAAAATGAACATTAGGTTGGCCCCTAGAAATGCTTATACTGTTACAGCAGTTAAAATCGAAGTTATCTAGTAATGTGTCCTAACCTGTAAGTTTATAGCAGCGGGGTATGTGTTGCAGAGCTGCCATCTTCACTAGTTAAAGCAAGGGGCCGAGAATGAGGAGACTTGAGCCAGTCCTCTGATCTGTCACGAGCCAGACAGAGAACAGCACGTGGAAGAGATGTACATGTGCACAAGTGGCTGCTTATGCTGAAGGGCTTTTGGTTTCTGAACATTGCAGCTGGACAGTGAGGCTCCTTTGTGGGGCACCACAGGCTTCCTTGACATGGGTCCCCGAAAGCAACACAGTAATCTTCATCTGTATATATAAAACATGTGTGTATTCAGGGAGTATTTTTGCTGAGATTGTCTTACCATGTATGAAGTGGAGACAATCCATCTAATTATCCCACTGTGGAGGGTTTTAGGATCCTTGGTTAAGTGCTGTTCCCAAAGCACGGAGAGGTGCTGGGCTGCTCATGCTGTGGCACTGCGGTCCCTCCTGTCTGCTCGTTAGGTCCTTGCAATCGGTGGTCTGTCTCCGTCCACGTGTTGTCTCCTGAACGGTGTCTGAGGAAGATCCGTCTCCTCCTGTGCGGTGCCTAGCACAGGAGTTTCTTATTCAAGACTGCTGCTCTTGTGGCAGTAAGTACTGGTAGCAGTAACTGTATGATAATACAGGTTTAGAAAAAACAGGATAAAAAAATTGCCTCTCCTTTTGCCCTCACCTTTTTCCTCCGTAAACCTGAGCTACAGCTGCAGTTAGATGAATGAATTGTCATCCCTTGGCGTTTGATTTTTCGGTCATGCCTTTCTACCTAAAAGATAAGAAATTTTTAATTAAGTGGAAGTGCTGTCAAACTTCAGAACATGTGCTAGTTCTGAATATTTTGGTCTCTTGTTTGTAATTCCCTGCTTGAGTTCTCAATTAACTGTCTTTCAGAGCCAGCATTGTTAATTCACACCAAGATATTGCTTCTCTTATTTCTTCACTGATTAGCTAATGTAGCTTAATTTCAGCAAGGGGTATGCATATTAAATGTCCTGCTGCAATCAAAATGCTTTTTAGTTTTGAAGGTTCTTTAATGCTGTTACAAATGTGTTCTTTGTGTTAACACGTATTTATACTACTGAGAATCTCTTCCTGTAGATCATTTCATTTGTGCAAATTACAAAAATATAAGTATAAATAAATTAGGGAACATTGTCTTTCCTCATGAGTTGTGAAAGCCAGAAAATTTACTTGTTACAGCCATAAAAAGAGAATTCACTGGAGAACTGGATGGCTTGGGAGATGGATAATAGAGTACGCAGGATTTCACAACCAGGACATCTGCACAAGTCCAACCCAAAGGTCTAGTCCAGCAAATATTAGTATCTCTCCCACAGCAATCCACAAAAGCGAACAAAATCTGAGGATGTGCAAGAAATGGAACGCACAATAGTTTGGAAAAACAGTGTAACCATCTGCCTTAAAAAAACCAAAAACCAACCAACAACAGCAGCATTTCTGAAAGATTGCCTTCTTGGTGCAGGCTAGAAATAACTTTTTCATGTCTGCTTTCTCTTACACAGACACTTTATATGTGAGCTATGGTTACACTGGCACAGCGCTGCAGGCAGAACGTGACTGTGAGAGTCATGACCCTTTTCTGGTCCAAAAGGGTTGGCTGAATCTGTGGTATTGTAGGCAGAGTCAGAGTTACTTTTTGGATGCAAATCTGGATGTGCAAACACCTATCTCCCAGGGCCGGTACAGCTATATCCACGGGAGAAGGATGCAGAGGGTCTCTGTCACAGGACAAGGTCACAGCCACAGGACTGTGCATCCTCCCTTCCCCCAGGTCTCACCCATCGCTATCTCTGGACACCAGAATGAACTAAAGAGCAATACACGGTATCTGTGTCTGCACGCCTTGCTTTCAGTCAGGATCTGGTCCGGTAGGTCTTGTCCATTTTTCCCTCGGGCCCATCCTTCAGTGTTTGCTCAGGCTAAGCCTGCTGTTTCTTCGCTGTTTTCCCTCTCCTTCTCCTTGGACGCCTTTTCGGGCTCTCTTTCATGTCTGTACCATCCCTAAGGAAAAATAAGAGATAGAATACTCCAGCTTATATGCTTTGGTTGGTGACATAAGATAATTGAAAGCCACTGGTTCTTCCACCAGTGAATTAAAGGAATTCATTAGTTTCTTACAATGATCTTAAATCCAATCCAGAATGTTTTGGGTTTGGTTTTTTGGGGGGGAGGGGGAAGGGGAGGAATTTTGTGCTTTGATGTTTAAATCTGGTGTTTCTCTGAGCAGACTGGTCAGTACTTTAGCCTGATAAACTGTTCAGTGCCATTGCACTCTTTCTGACTGGTTCTGTCAATAGCAGAATGACTCTAACAATCCTTTAATCAAATATTTTATGGGCAGTTTTATGTTATAATGGGGTGAACACTTAGAGTTGTGGCTCTTAAACAGGCCTGTGGGTTCTTAATCATGTTTAAACCACTTCTCATATTTGTCTAGTGATGAATTTGTTCTTTTCCTTCCATTAACTTCTGTTCTCTGAACATCTGGAAGTCCCTCTGACTTTATTGCTAAATCTATTTCCAAGTTAATATTTGGCTTTATGCATTCTTATGTCAGTGACATCCCAGTAAAAAGCATTCCTATAAAAAAAGAGTAAAATATCACCAGCTAGTCCCTAATGTGATGTGTTAGGGACTTGCGTGTTTTCCTTTGCATCGTGATAGAGGGCTCTGGCTTTTCTCTGACTTTCAGCTCGTGGTTTTCACCTTCCACTATTCAGGAAGCAGGATAAGTTTAGGTGGGCTATGCATCTTCTGGGACAGTTTTTAAGGGGCCTTTTATTTTCAAAGTATGCAGGAGGATCAAGTCCACAATGTGTGTCTGTGTCTTCCGTTATTATGGTGAGAGCCCTTGAATGAGCCCTTGATCATTTGGCTGTTTTAGAAAACGGGTCAAGGGGAAACTCCTTGGTAGGTATCTGCAGTCTAGCTTCGTCTCCGGTATTTTGGGTTGCAAGTTAAGTAGTTGCCACTAGATGACAGTATAATCTACTGATACGGTACCTAAATCAGCATTTCGATACATTATAAAATTGAATTTGTTCTTTGCGCCAGCAGTTTGTTGGACTTACTTCGCTGGATCCCATCAGAGCCCACTGGACTTCAGGAAAAAAAGTAAAATGGTCTGTTTTACTTTTCTTTTCACCCTAAATCCTATCACCTGGAAGGGCAAAAATGTTGTGCACAAGTCCTCGGCAAGTTCTAGAGGAAAAAACTTGCAAGAAATAAAGATTCCTGACTACTTAGATGTAACTCATCTCCCAGTCTCTCCCTGAGCTCCCATTAATGCTGCCTGGCATCTCTAGTAGTTATTAGCACTGTATGTTTTGTTTTCCTTCTGGCTTGATGAGGGATGAGGCCTTTCTCGGGTATCAGTGTATGCAGGAGCAGAAAAGTGGTAAATTGGGTCCCTTTTTAGTAACTGTATTGCACATAAGCATCACACCAAGGAAACACCGGCAAACTGGTGTAAAAAGAGACTGAAAGCATCCTACTGTTTTTAACCTGACACGAATCATGAGTATGTTCTCTCTTGTGCTTGCTTCATGACTTCTTTCTTGAAGAGTTAAAGAAAAAGTGTTTAGTGCGAACTTTGGGCTTCTTGGATAAACAGAAGCAATGATGTTCCTTGTATTCACCTCGCTCCTTCCTCTGCCTTGTGCTCTGTGAAAATATTGAATAACTCTAATACAAAAAAGCAGGTAATTACAAAAGACTTTTTGCACCTTTTTAGTATTAATGTTTACCTCTCTCAGTTGCAGCTTTGAAAGTGATTGTTTTATCCAAAACATATTGAGAAGAGACTTAATGCAATGAACAGAAGGCTGCTTGAACGGCAGAAGCAGCCTTGCTGTTACAGCTTTGGTTGGGGCAGTCACCTGCGGGTTAATCTACCTTCTGCTACACAGCTTTTGTAGAAAACAATATTTCAAAGGCCGACGGCTTTTAGGACTTACTTCATTACTGCACCTGTGTTTGTAGTGACATTTGTTTCTAGGCTGCTCAGCGCTGTGAAAAAAATGAAGCTCTCTGCCACAGGAGTTGCCCACCACACAGATTTTCACTGTGTCATAAAAAGCAACAAAGAATCTAAACACCAAAATACTACAAAATAAAACCAATATTTTTTTTTCACTTTATAATTTCGGGTTTGTACAGGAATTGTGGGATGAAGAGCGGTGAATAGCGGAGAAGTGTCAAATGAAAATCCTGAGGGGGACGGGAGTTAGCAGTACAACAAACCAGGCTAGGCAGCCTCCAGGAAGAGTTTCAATTTCCTAACATCATCTTTCGGAAATCTACCTTTGCTTTCCAAAGGTCACATTTAACATTTGCTAGATCATACGATATTGACAAAGGCAGCCTCCTGTAAGACAATTTTCTGTTCAAAGTCCTACCATAGCAAAGACACCGGACACCAACACCAAAACCCACTGTGAAATAAGTTCTTGTGAGACTTAAATGTTTTTAGGCAGACAGTCACATGAATTTCTTTTTCCTTGTATTATTATCCTGGTAGAAGTTGCAGCTCTGAAAATGTCTGTATCATACAAATGTATGTAATTACAACTATGGGAAATAATCCATATGTGGCGATAAAACTGAATGGAAATGGAAAAATGAATACACTGGGCAAGACTAAGCTGTGATAAGAGTGGACCCACTGACTCTGTGTTATTATAGGCTGAGTTTGATTTCTTCTGGAGACCTGCATTTGTCGGAACTGAGAGATCCTTCAAATAAATCACTTGAAATAAAAGTGACCAGAATGGGCAGGCAGCGGTGACACAGAGTCTGTGTCAGAGAAGACGCAACAGTGATTTTTTTTTTTACCTCTTTTCAACGGGGAAATTCCTTCCTGCTAATTCTGTCTTCAAGAAGCAGCTGTTAATGCAGACAGCGACCGTAGCCTGTGTGCTGCTGTTTGTCTGTGTGTTGATTTTAAACCAGGTTTAGCAGGAGGGATTTGGAAAATGTCTTGTGGCATGTCTGCATGTACAGGTCAGGGGGAGGAAGCACTCTGCACATTCTTACCCTTAAAATCAAGTTACTGTTACTGAAAGGACTTTGACCACGTATGAGACTAAGGGGAAGTGAAATGCAAGTTTTTGCATTTTAAAAGTTTTCTTTCAGAATGGGAAAAAAAGAAGGGTCTGTATTTCTTCTCTTTAGGTGATTCCTGGGCTTTCTTGTTGTCTTCTGCTGAGATGCCACCAGCAGTCCTGTGTGCAGTGTCTGCAAGTGGCTGAAACAGGGCAGAGAGAACTTTCATAGCATTGTGTGCGCTGAATCTGCCTCACCCTGGGTGCTTAAACAATACTTAGAAGAATGTTTTTCTCTGCAAATGTCTAGCATAGAATTCTGGCTTAAAATAAATAGTGACTATGGCAAAAGGAAAGCATTTTGAAGCCTGAAGGCCACACACAGCAGTGGTAGGAAGGGGTGGGCCTTGGTCTCTGAAGGTCTACTTGTCACAGCGCTGGGGGTGCTGGGCTTTTCTTCTGTGTAAGCTGCAGTAAAACACCATCACTCAGACAGAAGAAGAAAGATGTTAACTACGCTAGAAGAGGGGTCTGAGCACGGCTTGTGCATTCTGGAATGTCACAGTACCAAGGATTTTTTTTAACTATTAAAAAGGACTAGTATTCAGTAAGAAGCAGGGCGACTTTACGGTGAGAACTGAGACAAGAACTAGTAAATGGTTTGACATGTTTCACAATGTGTCCCCTTGTGCATTCATGGGGAGAGCGGAAGTGCTACTATTATTTATTTTCAGGAACAGTGATTTTCTTGATAGCACTCCTGTAGGTATTTCACATACCTGTCCACACAACTCACCCGCTATTCCCTCAGGAAAATGCGACGAGCGTTGCAACATTACAAGAAAGATGGGCGAGAGCAGGATGGGAAGTAGGCCAGCTGAATGTTTTCCTGTGTGCATTCAACTATGTTTGTTTGTGTGCATGCATGCCACCCAGCGTATTGAAGCTATCTGCCCAGCTCTAGTGCCTGCACCTACGGAACATTTTCCTCAGCTTCATCTTAAACCTACACGCTAAAGCCTAAGGGGAAAAAAACAAGCTCTCGCTCCAGGTGCTGTTAGCGGGGCTGTTAGAAGCTGGTGGAGAACGCGATCACATGGCCTTGACAAGCCAAGTGTGCAGGTGGGTCAGAAATGATTGAATATCCCGTAGTGCTGGGTGTCACGTCCCATTTTCTTGGTGAGTTCAGAATCAAGCTTATGGATCTCAGAGGTGCGCATACGCACCACTGTGGCTCATGTTGACAGGCGCATAAACCCCATTTGAAGAAAGCATTTGAAGGGAAGGTTTGTTTTAATGATGAACTGTACTGGATGTTGGTGCCTGTAATGATGCTGTGGGTCAGAATTGGAAATCCAACGGACGAAGAAGCACCTTTCACAATCTTCACTGCCTCTGGTTTGACCTGACAAGGCAGAAGTAATTCTTTGTGAAACAAACAAGCAAAAGTTGGGGAAAGGAAGTAGTCACCCTATGTTAAAAAAAAAAAGAGAAAAAAATAGATAAGCAGGTTCCTCAAATCATCAAACTCTCCTCTTGATAGAGGTTTCCTTGAAATCCTGCCTTTGTGGATAGCATATATTGCCTGAAAATCTTGGCTTTGCTGTGCTTTGTACATGGTACATGTCTTTACGTTCAGGTAGGGGGGACACACCACAGATTTTTCTGATCCAGAAACATTTTCTACCTCTGCTTTGCCTTCACTTGCATACATGTAAATCCTTCCAGTGACAGGGAGCTGAGGAGTCAGCACACTATTTCCAGGTGTCCATCTTGTTAACCTTGAACTTATTCTCCCAGCTAGTTGAATCAAAATATATGTTGCCACCGAGAAGAAAACATGACACCTTCCAAAGACTGCTAAAGTATGGACTGAAATGCTGCCTGCTTTTAAATGTGTGGGTAACACATCTTTACTTGCTCCTCATTGCAGAGACTGGAGACTCCCTTGCGCATTCCTCATTCTGTAAGTACAGCACAGAGGTGCCAAATTGCTCTTATTTTTACCATATTGCTCTAAGACTTCTGCTCTTGGGCTCCAAGCCCTACTGGATCAATCCAATGCATGTGGGCTGTAAACCTTGGAATCAAAAGCCACACACAGGCTCACGGGAAAGGCACAAGATCTCCCTGTTTCTGACATCTGATGAGAAGAAAGGTAGAAGTTACAGCACTGCAGGATGAATGAAAAGCCACAGGGTGTTATTACTGGTCAATGTAATAGGAGCAATTTGGGATGGTGGAGACTGCTGCGGGAAGTGAGAATTTCCCTAGTTTCAGATTATAAAACCCCCTATAAAACAGCATTGCTGTTTCAGTAATGCTGCACTACATTAATGTCTTCCTATTTATAGTCTCAGTTTAATCTTAACAAAGTCCCCACTTTCTCCCCCAAAAATATTCCCTGGAGAATTGTCCAATCTAGCTTTAAATAACTCAAGTAACAGTGCTTCCATCAGTTACCTTTGGAGATGATTACTTGGCCTAATAGCAATAATTGTGAGAATTCTGTAGGGTTTGGTTCATGATGATGTTTGCAGACTGAATTCTGCAATTCTGTTTATAAGGGGTTGGCCATAAATTAAGGCATTCAGTGTTTTCCTGAGGTTTGAATGCGCCAATTCAGGTGCCTCACAGCTTATTTCTAATGGGAGGTTACGTGCTTAAATAGCTTTAATAACCTATCCCTAAATGAATAGTCACAGCTAGCTAGCCCTTCCTCTACTACCCTGCCCTGGGACAATACTGTGTGGGATTGCCCTCCTTGCCCAACGGCCTTCTCTCGGTCTTTTTTGCAGATGACTGATAGTAGCATAGATTATACTTACTATTTATGTCCTGGTAGGGCAAGAGTGCTCACAAAGTGCTCACAAACGGTAGAGTCCTTTTTCCTTTTTGGTAGCTTTGTTGCTTTCTTTGAGGTTGAACGATCAGGAGTTAGACTCCTATTCAGTATTATGGTGGTAAAACACTAATGGCTGGGCCTCCTGGTCAGGCGGTGCGTTCTTCAGAAGAGGTGCTAAATGGACATCCCTTTCTCCTTGTAGTAACAATGGTTGTTTTAAACATCGATTCCAAACTTTTTGGACAATGGTCCACTGTCAGTCCTAAAACAGCACACAGACCACCTGTATTCCTCGCAGTCAAATGTCTGTACACAGGCTTCTCATTGAAAACACCAACTTGCTGATACAATCCCATCAGCTAGCTAAACATCAGCTACCACAGTCTTTCTTCTCAGTCTGCAAAACAAAATGTCCATATTACAGGCAGAATTTTTCTGGTTTAAAATCAAAAGACATTAGGATGTCTCCTTTACTAAGGACAAAATTCACTCTTAATCTAATAGGGTTTCCTTTCGTCCCACTGAGGGAGATTTGGGATGCTCAGAAGGATGAGGCTCTGTGACTGATTTTAGGAAAGGGCTTACTTAGGTAGCAAGGGTAGCACAATTTGCGCGTCACCCTGACAGGATGGTTCCCTCCTATTGAAGCTTGCAGTTCTTTAGGAGTTTCATGGCAGAGTTCATGAAAAAGTAGAGACTTTTGAATTGAGCCCAAACTGAGAAACAGACGAGTTCTGGCCAAGGGCCAGCGTTTTCAGAATTGTTGATCAAAGATAAGTTTTATCACAGTCGGTCTTTAAAAAATACTGACATCTCAGAGAAAAAATGAGCTAAAACAGATGGAATTTGAGCCCTTACAGTTTGAGCTGAGCTGGCTTTTTCTTTCTTCTTCCCTTTTTTTTTTCCTTTTGCCCTGTGATCATAAACATTAAAAGATGGTGGTAATACAGGTGTAAAATTTATTATAACTTCCAAACTCTTGAGGGTCTTTAGAGAGCAAAGCGCATACAGAACTTGCATTTGACCTTAACCATTACTTGTTCCTGTGGTGTTTGGGAACGATTAAGCCATTTTTAATGTAGTGGAAGCTGGAGTCATGCTCCACTTCTCCTAAAGCTCTTTAAAGGATAAGCTGCTATAATTACTATAATAAATGTAATAAACTATAGAAAAGTGTAACCCACAGTACACTTGCTACTCACAAAACCACCTAAATTCTGCTCTGGGCATGTGTTCTGGGTTGTCACTGGCTTAAACGTCATAATGAGTGTGGCATCTATTAGGAGAGCAGAGACAATATGTGGGAAAACGTAGACATTGCTGTTAACTACATCAGACTTTTGGCCCAGTTGATTTTTGGCAATACTTTTTCCATTAATATGGAGGCCACAGAGTCACAGACTAGAGTCATGAACAGATTTAAGTCAGAAGGGACCTCTGGAGGATGTTTGATCCAACCCATTTCTCCAAGCAGGCCTAATTTCCAAGTGAGGTCAGGCTGCGTTTTGAATGTCTCCAAGGACAGACAGATTGCACAGCCTCCATGTGCAGCCTGTTCCCGTTCATAACCACTCTCAGTGTGAAATATTTTCTCCTTATGTGCAATCAGAATTTTTTGTAATCCTACTTATCACTTTTTCCTTAAAGCCCCTTTTCGTTTTTTGAAAACCACGGTCGACTTCAGACTTCTCAAGCTACCGTTCTTTTTATAAAAGGGATATTATCCAATGAGGAGAGAAGCAGCACGCAAAGTGACATATATAACCGCTCACACAATCTGGGGTTTGAATTCTAAATTCAAAGCCCTGTGGAACACTCATGATGAGTATTGGTGGGAAATCCATAAACCCAAGTATGTTTATAAATGCAATCAGTCAAACAATTACAAAGAGCATACAAGCTCAGAAAAAAAGCCACCTTGCTCCATGTGTGGAGAATTTGCAAAGGAAAAAAGAAAAGGCCCCAGCAGAGGAGTCCATTGTTTGCAGCCTGTTCTGATTAGGAGCAAGCACACTGTAGTCAGCGGGAGCCACATACAGGTTTTAGAAGGGATAGCTTTGACTCTGAAAAACGAGACTTTATATTGAAAACCTTTGGATTTCTGATCTTTATTTGGTACTCCTTTTCTTTGTGATTAAAATTTAACTCTTTGAAGAATCAACTCTTTCTTTAGTCAGCTAATTCTGCATTAGTTGTGCTAGCCTACGTTCCTTTTTGCTGTGACACTTTCACAAATACGTTGCTTGCACCAGCACAAGGGAAAGAATGAGGTTCTGGCAAATTAGTGGCAAATGAAGAGATGGCATCTTGCAAGAGGAATTGTAGAACGACAAACTGATCTTATAGATGGATGACTGCAGAATAAAAGCTACTTAGATAACATACTGCATGTAACACTGAAAAAAAGTCAATGGATTTACTGTCAAAACCAAAAGAGACAAGAGTGTGAAATTTCATCCACTTCTGTTTCATCTGGTAGAAAAAAATAATATCCTTTTCCAGTGCAGGAATTGTGAATCATGATAAACAAAATGAATTTCAAAAGTATTTTAAAATACGCAGACCTAGATAGCATTGCAGTTTAAATCACCTCTTTATTTCCACTGTAACTTAACTCAAATTCTGACGTGTTCTGTTTTTTTTTTTTGAAATTCATTATGTCAACATAAGTAGGTGCAGCTTATCATCACTTGGATGGTTGTTATTTTTTAGCTGCTTAATTCATTGACTCACATCCGGCAATAATTCATGCAAAATGGGCTCTGAACTCCTTTGCAATATGCAGATTTGTGTGCAAATGAGCGTTACCTATGGTGTTCACACTGAAGCGTTTTTCTTTGATGTACATTTCTGACATTCTGAGATTGTAAAGAAGAAAATAACTTTAAAAATTTTAAGAAATCTTAATTGAAGTTAACATAAAAGAAGATACATGGTGTTAATTGGTCTGTTTCAGGCATAATTTGGGCCTTTGAGACCATGTCCCTTACCCCCCACCAAAGTGTCAAGACTCACATCTTTAATTCAACAATCTTTGTATTAATTACCTCTGGATAAGGTAAGCTTTGATTGGGAGTCCTTTATTGTAAAATTACAGTACATTGCCTGCTTTAAGATAAATAAATTAGGGTTGAACTTGAAAAAAAAATCTCCATCCAACTGTGAATGGGAAAGTGCATTTGAGTATCAAATGCTAGATGAAAGAACAATTTTCATAAGACTTCCTTAATGGGGGAAAATTGTTTTCTTTTGGTTTCTCTTTTTTCGTTGTTTTTGCACATTGAAAAATGATATCTTCATGAAGAGATGGAAACACTCAGGTTCTAGGGTTGCCAACATTTCCCTCCCAAAAGGCCACTATCTTGCCTCTTGGGAACTCAGTGTTCTCCTCTGAGAATAATTCCCCAGTATCTGGTCCATTTGTCACAGTTATCAGTGAGATAGGGAAGCCCTTCTCCACCTTCCCCCTTCCCCCTCTGTTAATTGTCTCTAGCTGACTGTCCATTAAGACCAAACTTGATTTTGTTTTCAGGGGTGGGAGGACTGAAACCGAAGAGAGTTTTGTTACCATCTCGATGTTACCTGGATTTGGGCAGGTGGATAAGTGTTTGTTAGAAGTTCTGTGGGGTACAAAAGCGGCCACAAGGACAAGAAAGCCACAGGCAATGCGGACAGAATAAAGACAGCTTGTATCCCCCATTCATCCCACTGGAAGAATGAACATTCCTGGCCTTACTGTAGTGGAGCTGCCAAGCTATATTTGGAGGTTGAGACCTGGGTGTTCTGCAGACAGTATGCTTTTTGTATGGATACGAATGCTGATTGCAGTATACTGCTCACGCATATGCTTCCAATGCAACAAAGTGGCTTGAAACAGCATATTGGTGAACGTTGATAGAGCTTAATAGCCTGTAGGCCCAGTTCTGACCTCGGAAACGTCAGTGTGACTCCTTCGAATCAGTAAGACGTGCCGTGTGCCTTGTGTCCCTTTCAGGACTAACACACATTATTCCATGAGTGCTCATGCGAGCAAGCAAAGACTGCTAGATAAAAAAGTAGATGTACCTACTTGAAGCTTGACGCATGAAGCTGGTAATGTTAATGGAGCTGGTGTTAAGGACGCTTATACTAAAGTTTCAGAGCTGCCACCTGAGTAATTTCAGCTCTATTGTCTCTCAGCAGAGGCCTACCTGACTGCTCTTCAAAACATTTTCAGCATGCACAAAAGACCTGAAGATATAGGTCCAGGTTTTTGTTCTTAGCATAGTTCTGAGCATAGTCTTTCACCTCCTCTTCCCTGCCTGGACACCTTGCTCAGTGCAGAGTTGTCACGTTTGCCCAGTTAGCACAGAAGGTGTGCCAGTGATAAAGGGATGCTGGAGGCTTCAGTTTTGCCACCTGAGCTATCGACTGCCTCAGTAAACCAGGTTTTACCCTATGTTTTGGGAATGGGGGACGTGTTTAGTAACTACTGCTTCAGCCCTTTATTTGCATTGAAATCAGCTGAAATGAAAGATGGCAGGAAAAAGGCCAGAAGTCCTTTTGTTTTATTAGAAACCCTAGAAATGCTGACACAGCAACAGAGAGCACCTATTCAACCCTCCCTTACTCTGGATGGGGAATGGTACCAGCAATATCTTGAAACCGCTGTGGGAGCTTGACCCAAGGACTGGTTGTGTACTAGTCTTTCTCATTGTACTAGGCCACGGTGATTTTCATCCTGCTACGTTTTCCCATCCCCTAGAGGCAGACTTGTCAAGAAGCCTTTTGTCTGGCACAGTGTTTTCAAATCCAAACTCTGATAATTATCTGTGGTTCTGCTGCTGACTTGAAAGGCGATTGCTAGGCATTGAATCCACATTCCCTTCAGTACAAAAATTAAGAGTAAGGAGAAGAGGCATTTCTGTGCCTGCTTCTCTCTCCAACACTTGACACCAAACGCACATGTGAGGCTGACCGTCAAAGATAAATGAGTTCAATAGAAAAGAGCAGACACACACTTGGATCTCGGTGTAATACAGTACAAATCAGTAGAAAGTGCAACACAAAGGCTTTGCATGGCAGACTGCTAATCAGAAGAGGTGAGTGTTTTAGCATATTTAAACGAGGACAGGGCATCCACTAATCAAACAACAGAATCCAGAGGTACTGAAAGAGCAAGGGAAAGACTGTTGCTTAAAACTTTTCAACACGGATGGAGGATTTTTGAAATATCATTAAATGTGATGAGCTAGGTTTATAGGAAGATAATGAGGTAAGTAACAAATATGTCAAAACTAAACTATTAAACATTGTAATTATACTGGATACAGATTAGTTGCTGAAAAAGTTTCCCCTTACGGCACTGTAAGGAAAGTGTAGTAAAATAATGGGTTTTCTTTTCATTTGATTTATTTAGGAAAAGGTACTATGTGGTAACTTTCTAGCAGCTTTCATGGGATGAAAAAAAATTGTATCACGAGCCTGCTAGGATTCTTTGATATAAAATGGTGCAAAGTACACAAAAGTGATAAAAACTCATTTTTCACATGCAAGATTTTAAAAGTTTTCATGACATCTAAGTAGATATTTTTAAAAGTACTACCTTTATATATTTCTCTTACTGTCTTCCAGCTTTTGTCTACTGTTTTTCAAATCAAGTCCAGGTTGCTGTCACATTCATTGACATTTCTCCTCCACAGTAGCTGTATTTTTTGTTAATCAGTCAGGAAAGAGAATTAGTTTTACATCAACATTTTAAAGGGATATTTTCTTAAAACCTCCCAGGGAAAAAATTACCTTTTACTCAGAATTATACAAAGTGTACATGCTTCCTAGGCCAATAGATCATTGCCATATGAGTATAACAAAGGTTACTTAGCAGTCACGGGTTTTCTTTGGGAATATTGCCTTCACAGAAGCAGATCTCTAAGGAGATGAGCTTATTTTAAGCTGATATTCATTAGAAAGCTGCTAAACCGCTAGAGACATTCTGGATACAAAATAGGATATCTGGCTTATATTTTCTTTTGCAGGTAATAAGAGATAATATCTGTAATCACGGTCAGAACCTTTGATTTATTGCTGTGATAGGTTATATTGTGTCATATGATATTCTGAGCTTTTTATCTCTATTTCTTTAAAGGCGTAGTTTTAATAGATTTTAAGCACATGAGAGCATCAGACTGATAGCTTCAAGACCGATGTCTTCCTCCATTTATGAAAATGATGCCTCCTTCTGGATATGCCCTGGATTTGCTGTAGTTGCTTGTCAAGAGCTTGAATTATCTGCTTTAAAGACAGAATTTATATTTTCATTGTCTTCGGTAGAAACTGGATGAAGGCTGCATACCTCACCAAATTAAGAGGGGGCTAAGTATGATCTTTTGAAGGTAGGAGGGGGTATGTGTTTAATGTGTTATTGGATCTTTTGATGAAATATGTATCTTCCTCAAGGTACAAACAGTTGAGAAAAAACTAAGTATTGGACAGAAGAAAGAGATGACTGCATGTATTAAACAGTAAGACTCTTCATGCTAAATACTGGATAAAGATGATAATTTAATTGGATTGAATACTTGAGTTCAGAAAAGAAACAGAGAAAGAAACAGGCAGATCATTGTTAAGAGTAAAAAGAAGTTATCGAAAAATTGGGAAATGATTGTTTTAATAAAAAATAAAGAATCTAGAATGAAGACTGCTTGCACGCACATTAATCTCATCTGTGATAAAAATGGTACAATCAAATCTGAAAGGAGACTTGGGAAATATCTTTTCAGCTGTATAAAAGAGAGCTTTTGGCTTATCGCTTTTGACAGTATGGATACAATGGGAAAAGAGCAGAATGGTAGCAGCAGGGACGACGCAGTATAGTCAGGGATTGACTAAATGGTAAATTCTGCTCTTTCTCTATTATGTTTTGGGTGGCAGGATTTCACTGTCTGTACCCTGAATCCACAGTACTTTCAGGCATGCAGAAAAGATAGTGGCAAAACAAAGGGAGGTGTGACATGGAAGTTCGGTGCCAAAGCTCTGGAGATTTCTGTTGTATGCACAGACTGACAACACTTCTGTATCAGGGTAGGAGCATTATGAAGAAGAAAAAAAAAAAAGGGAAGCACAAACTGAACAGCTGCATGACCAAAGAGGGAATGTATTATTCCTCAATGGCTTTGGGCTACTGGCAACCACCGATTACTGCCAAGGTGCTTTTCCCTTTTCTTTAGTTTTCTTTTGTGGACGGGGAAGTGCCATTGATCAAGTACTCCCTGTGACTTAAGCGCTGCTATCAACAGATAAAACACAGGTCTGATATCTCAGATGAGATAGCTCAATTATCATCTTGGTCTTGCCACAAACACTCTCTGAAGGTCTCAGAAGCCATTTTCCCTCTCATTTCCTTGGTTTGCTTTTGCCACTCTTAGAAGATAGTTGTGTATTCATACATCTCTCAGTAAGAGGGCATCTTGGTGGGAAATGCCAGAAAGAGCACTAGGCAATGCCTTTTCCCAGGACCTGTGTGTTCTAAAGGAGGGGAAAAGCACTGTGAACTTATTCTCTACTTTTGTATTTGAAATTGGGTAGCGAACACATATCTTTTTTTTCCTTCACATCAGCAGTCACTTTCTGTAATATAATCATAGAATCATAGAATTGTTAGGGTTGGAAGGGACCTAAAAGATCATCTAGTTCCAACCCCCCTGCCATGGGCAGGGACATCTCCCACTAGACCAGGTTGCTCAGAGCCCCGTCCAGCCTGGCCTTAAAAGCTTCCACGGATGGGGCTTCCACCGCCTCTCTAGGTAACCTGTTCCAGTGTCTCACCACCCTCATGGTGAAGAACTTCTTCCTAATGTCCAGTCTGAATCGTCCCATCTCTAGTTTGAATCCATTCCCTCTAGTCCTACCATTACCCAACATCCTAAAAAGTCCCTCACCAGCTTTCTTGTAGGCCCCCTGAAGATACTGGTAGGCCACTATAAGGTGTCCTCGGAGCCTTCTTTTCTCCAGACTGAACAACCCCAACTCTCTCAGTGTGTCCTCATAGGAGAGGTGCTCCAGCCCTCTGATCATCCTCGTGGCCCTTCTCTGGACACGTTCCAGCATGTCCATATCTTTCTTGTAGTAGGGGCTCCAGAATTGGACGCAGTACTCCAGGTGGGGTCTCATGAGAGTGGAGTAGAGCGGGAGAATCACCTCCCTCGACCTGCTGGCCACGCTTCTCCTGATGCAGCCCAGGATACAATTGGCTTTCTGGGCCGCTAGTGCACACTGACGGATCATGTTGAGCCTCTCGTCCACCAGCACCCCTAAGTCCTTTTCTTCAGGGCTGCTCTCAAGCCAGTCACTGCCCAGCTTATATCGGTGCTTGGGATTGCCCCGACCCAGATGGAGGACCTTGCACTTGGTCTTGTTGAACTTCATGAAGTTGGCATGGGCCCACCTCTCCAGCCTGTCAAGGTCCCTCTGGATGGCATCCCTTCCCTCCAGTGTGTCAGCTGCCCCACACAGCTTGGTGTCATCGGCAAACTTGCTGAGGGTGCACTCTATGCCACTGTCCATCATTCACCTCACCAATCCTCCAACAGAGATGGGAAAGGTGAAAGCAAAAATCTTTGTTATTTGGCAACCTTTTGCTTTGCTAGATGATACAGCTTGTCCAGAAGAGTGGATTATAACTGGTGGAGCTGACTATAAAATTTGGAGAGACTGACGAACCTCAAGTAGGTTCCGTTGTGGTACATAACAACCAAAAGTTGGTTTTTTTGGCAGTATAATCATACACATATACGCACATGATTTTTGCTTTTATCTGTTTGCCTCAACAGGTTTGTCTTAAGCCTGGACCTCCATAAATATAAGGGCATACAGGTATATGAGTGAAATACAATCCCTCTACTAATGTTAACAAGTGCCCATCCTCATTAGGGTGAATATGAACAAGTAGCAAGCATTCAACTGCCTTCAACAATGAACATACACACCTTCAGTGTGGAAACGTGGATATACTTGAATGCTGTCCCTGTGTTGCCTGCTGTGAAATGTGCTATCTGTCAAAGGGAAGAGAGCCTAAGGGTTTAAGCAAGATTCTAGGCAGGGCCATAGCGAGATCCAGCCATTTTCTTGTCCAACTGTTCTTGTCCAACTCCAACTCCAATACCTCCAATTAGCTTTTCCTTGCACAAAACTAGAAATTTGTGGGTTCCTGACAGAGCTTCCTCCCCTGTTACTGACAGATATAGATTTGCACAGTTACTCACCTGTGACAAAAATACTGAGAAGCTCCTCCAACACTGCAGGATAACAGCTTTAATGAAATTGGTACCAGTATAAAGAATTCTGTCCGGCAAGTTCCAACATATATTATGACCAGGTGGCTCAAGGTGAGGTTTATCTGCAGCAGATTTATAATGAAATTAATTGAATGATAAAAGAAGATGAGGAAATTAACAGGGAAAGAGATTGTTTTTCTTTAAGTCTGGTGTTCAAACATTACATGAATTTGGAGACAGTGTCTGAAGGCCACCCTTTGAAAATATTTTTTGAAATAGTCGTAACATTTCCTGCCAAAAGCAGTAAAACACAATAGTACTAAGCTATGATTGAATAAAAAAACATGGGAAGACTGAGCTTGAGTGAGCATATCTTTAACAATTCACTTAAAAACTCACTGATCTGTCTGTAATTAAATTAGACTTCAGCACGGTAGGACGTGGTCTACGGCTCAGTGAAGTCAGTGGAAAAATGCACTTAGGCAACCATCTGCATGTAACGATGCTCTTTAAGCAATCACCAAGATAAGCAGCCATTCATACCATTCACTAAATCTGCAGCATTTGTGGAATATTTTCAGCATTGATTATCAAGTCCAGATCTTTCTCGTTGCTATCTACAATGCAGCGTAAAAGATGAGTGATTCGTTTTCATGACACACTTCTTTTGGTCCGCCTCCAGCCCAGAAACTTCAGTGATTTCAATATGTTTTTTAAGCGCCTGCTCACTGAGCCCTGAATGATGCAATACAAGGATACCATCAAGATGTATCTTAAAATACCATTTGCTCTCCCTCACAATGGCGTTCTCATTTCTTTATGGAATGTTTAAGGGGTGCATGTTGTTCTGACAGCGTATTAAAGCAACGTCTTCTTTGATGATGTAATAACTGTTAACAGCTTAACACTCCCATAACCAGCTAGTAATGGGAAGGGTATGTTGGATTCTACTAGTTTTGAAGTGATGTCAGCCAAAGATTTGTAGGATCATAGTTTTGCTTAGCTTTTTAAAACAGCTGCATCTGGCATACTTTATATTTTATTCTACTCTGCTTTGGATTGTAGTTGTGCAGTGCTTTGTGACTTGCCTTGCAAGATCTATGCTTTTTCACCTTGACTTGACCTTTGTCTTGATAACCTTGGACTGATCTTCAAGGATTCGAGTTTCAAGCACAAGACCTGTTGTCATCCTTCATTAAAATATGAATCGCTCAAGCGCTTCATGACTAACACTGTGTAAAATCCTGCTCGCTGAGCATCTGATTTGTTTCCGTTGCTGGGACATGGAAAGTTTTTATGCTTACCACATATTTTAAAGGTTGTCAGTGATGTGTTGAGCTAACTTGCAACCTGGTTCTGTAAAGTTTTAATGCTCAAGTTCCAATCTGGAATTGATGTATTGTGTAGGTAAAATTGCTTAACTCTTTCATCCCTCATGAATTCCACCATATTTAAAAAGTCCGTAATAATATCTGGTCTTACAGAGAAGTGTGGAACTTTTAGTTAATATTCGTGCAGCTCTTTGAAGAACGTGACATGGGAAGCAGGCTCAGGAGGGAGTAACACTACATATTGCCATTGTTGTTGGTTTTGTTTCAACTTTGAAGGCTGAAGCTAAGCTCCATTTAGGCTTAAAACATGCTGCATTTTGAAACATTCAAGCATTTCAGGTACTTACTGGACTACTCACATGCTGATGAACAAGATGAGTAGAAGGTGATTTATTATTAATCACTCAAAGAAGCTTTTTGTTAGGAATGAAGCAGCAGCTATTCTAAGCTTCCTTGAAACACGGAAACCTTCACAAATACACTGAAAGTTTTACCACATGTAAAAAGAGAGGCCTCAGAAATGGCAGATGAGCTTTTGAAAGAGGCCAGCTTTCAAGAGTCTTTCAAATTTAGCATGCTCTCCACAAGACAAGTTAGAGAAGTGGTATTTTTTTGTCTTCTGGTATAATAAAGAGCTACCAGGTCAGATGGGAATCTTTCTGGCAAAGCTTATCGCTGATGTGCAAACAGATCTGTTTCTGCTCATATGTGGCTCTTACACTGTTGATATCAAAGTATTCAAGGGATTGAACTTCACATCTTTCCATCTCCAGTCCTGCGCAGTATATTTTTCAAGGAACTTAAGGGTATAGGTAGTACCAAAGTTGCCATAACAATGTTCTTTTATGACTTAATGAACTTTAAAGCACTATATACAACTCCAAAACACCTCTTAAAAAAACCAACCTGAACTACAGTTCAGGAATATTGCTAATGTTAAAGCAGTTATGATAAGAAATAGTTGCTGTATTATGGTACCTGTGTGGATGTAAGGTTGAAAGTCAGTTAAAGTTTGTAAGGGGGACTAACATCTTTGACTGGACAAGCTGATATAATATGACAATTTCTCAGAGCCATTTACAGCTGCAAAGCGAGTGGGAAAGCTGTGTAGTAGTTGTAGCATCATGTGACTAGGATTACGTCTATGCTCCAGTGGCCTTGAATCTTCGAGAGCTACTGTCCTTGTCTGTCCTCTAGTGAATCTGCACCTGTGTCTTGTGACTAGTAGGTTGAATTAAATCGTCCTCAAAGTTGACTTTTGCTGCTACAGTCTTTGCAAGTGCACCCCCCCTCTGCTAGAAGAAATGGACAGCTGACAAGATTTAGGGCCAATGTTGTCTAGGATTTCATATATCAAAAAAACCAACCCCACCTCCTTAAAAGTCTACCTGGGCACCAAAGAGCTTGAAGGATAAATTATCAAGCTGTTGGATATATGCCTGATAAGTGAATGACCTTGGTGGCAGGAGCACTTTCCATCAGACGTACTTGCTGGTTCCACTGAAATTAGCAGGTGTTTAAATGTTGACTTTAATAGGTGTTGTACCTCAATGATTGCTCTTGATTTGTTTGAAAAATGGTAATGAATGCTTACAATGTTTTATGGTTGAATTGAGAGACTTTATAGAGCGTGTACCTCCTTTATTACTGAAGACTGGACTATTAACACCGAGAATTACAGTGGATATATCAGCTACAGGAAAATCGTATGAGAAAAACCTGGAAGAAAGGCATGCATTGGTGAAGATGACCAAGAATGTTAACGTATTAAATTCTGTAAAACATGCTTGATCAAGAAAATCTAATTCTAGCTTAACAGCTTGATTGGTGACTGATAGAAAAGCTTTTGTTCTGGTGAACAGATGAGGAGAAGCAGCTTTACAGCCAAAGCAGACAGACACTGCATTTGTTTCCTTCAGCTTGTAGTAGCTAATTAAACATACTGTGGATCTTTTCCAGAAATAATCCAGTTGGATCCAGGCACCTGTAGTTAAATTGATTTCTTAATTTGGATAATAGACAATGAGGGAAAAAAAAATTACATTTCTGCTTGGGGAAAAAGAAAAAAAGAACATCCCCTTCTGTAAACTCTGCAACCTGGGGAATATCAGGAGGTACTTAAATGCGCAAGAGCTGCTCCAGAGAAAAGTACTGGTCAAGAGACAAGGAAAGTATGGAAGTATAGGACTCCTTAACTTCTTGAAATGGGATAACTCCACTAACATCCTAGAGGACAAGGAATATGGATTTTCATGTATTGCCTGGGTGGTAGCAAAACAACTCTGTTGCTTGCTGTTTCAGACTGAAGGTCAAGCGTACTGAGGTCTTTCAGCTGGCAGGTGCATGTTTTTCCTAAATAGTTACAGCTGACAAATACACCTCTTGTTCTGCTGACCGTTACGGGTACATTGTGATGTCCTGTTTAGTTCAATTTCAGTTAGCAAGATATGAACGCAGCAGGGATAAGAGAAGGGAGGAGGTTGGAGAGGAGATGGAAAAGTACAGAAGTAAGAACCAGATGTCAAAGAGCTTGCCCACAGGATGGCTCTCTATTGTTTGATGCATTTCTATGGATGATGTGGTAGGTATAGATTCTGTAGAGTTTAGGCTTTTATTTAAAGAGGAAAAACCCAAAATATTTCTGTTCTAGCCAGAAGGCTAAAAACTTTTAAATGTAAGCAGATGTAGCCAGCACTCCCTGAGTAAACACACCAGCTAAAACAACCCCTCAAAACACAAAAATTCTCCATTCCGCAGCTCACCAAACAGTAAACTCTAAAGTCAGAGGAATTATGAAGACACCTCTGCATATAGCAGGGTCAAATGAATGGGGAAAAAGGTGGGGTCTGAGGATCAGAGACAGAACATACCCTTGGTGAAGAAATCAATGCCAAAAAGTCACAAAGAACAACAAATCTGAATGGACAGAATGCTAAATGACAGCTAAGCTAGTGGATGGGTACATAAGGACTGGTAGTAGTAACAACAGGTCCCTGTGTTCCTTAGTGTTCATGACCCTACAGGGCCCAGCATGTGGCTGCTCGTCATGGCAGTCACTTCTCTTCCTTATGTCAGGTATATGTAGCTATGCTACCATCTCTTGCTAGGGAAAAGTTGAACCCTCCCAAGTCTTAAAAGTATGGGTGGAAGCATGCAGTCAAGTGAAGAGGTAAACCTGCTGTGTGCCCTTGTGCTTTCTCTTTTCTTTCTGTCCCCATGGGAATTGGCAGGGATGGTTAATTTTTCCCTCCAGAAACTCCTTCCTGTGTTTATGGACACGAGGACCAGCACAGAAGCTACCGCTAACAAATGGCAAATTCGGAGCATGTTAAACAGCCCAGGTGAAGTAGGACCAGCAACAACCTGGTAACTGAGGGGTTTTTGGGGGGAGACAGCAGGGCCAGTCACTGTGTATTGTGTTCAAAGATGAGTGCAAATAATTTGGCAGACAGCGCTCTCAGCACAATCTCTATGCAGCCTGCACACAGTCCTAAGTTTTAAGTGTTGCAATTCAACATCTACTCCAAAGAGGAGGTTGTCTTAAATCACATAGTTAAAACAAGTCAATGAACATTAGATTTTTTTTATTAGGACTCTGTTTTGGAGTGTTCACATGGGTCATATTTACAAGCTTTTGCCTACGGCCACTAGGGTTAGAAAATTGCTTACTAAGTAAAATGAAAGCTGAGATCCTAATTACCTGATTCCAGGAGCTGAGGCTTCAATAAAAACACTGGTACTATGGATCTTGTGCTAATCAAGTATCTGTGAGTTTGGTGAGGAATAGATAATCCCTCTCCAATCTTCACTTGGGGTATTCTCACTCCATGATGCCCCACACTCACAGCTTTAGATGTTTGATCCAGCCCTAAGCCTGATTGCTTTTCTCATGTTGACCTCTTGCACTAGCACAGAATAGTGAATTTTTGCATCAACTGCTCACTCAGGGGCTTGATTATGTTACATTTACTCTTGTGACTATTCCTTTAATGCCAGGATTAGGAGAAAGTCAGGGTCATCTCAGGAGCAGTTTTCACTGAGGTTAGGGTAGCCTCTCAGTGGGACAGGGTCAGCACTGGACATTACAGAAGGGAGGAGGGTTGTCAAACTGCCCACCACCGTGTTTAAAAATATCTTGTATGTTCCTTCTGAAGGGTAATTTTTCCACTAAATATATCAGGGAAGGTCCAGATGTCATACTCTGATCTGTCTTCCCATTATGTCTTCCTGCTGGCAAGTAATATTATCTGCACAATCGTTACAGACCAAGACCTGCCCTACTAAAATCCCTTTCCCCTCTGTCGGTAATGTTTTGCCCATCCTGAGGGAGAAACAAGAGCAGAAAAGCAAACCCAGCCACCAAGTTGATGCAAATGATCTCCTGTGTCTGTGAAGGAAACCAGAACTGAGTTGGACCTGAGCTGGCCTGTATAGGGGGCAGAAGCTGGATGTCAGGCATAAGGGGGCAAGGGAGGAAATGGGTGCAAACAGGGTTGCATGTGACATATGGTTCCTTTAGCTCTTAGTCTAGCAGAAGTTTCTTAGTGGATATGAAGTCCTGCGCCTGGTTGTGTAAAGCCCATTAGCATATGTCTCTGCAGTGGGTTTCTGTGGCAGAGTTCCAGTAATTACTGTTCATTAGTATTCATTAGTACCAGGTCTTGCCTGATCTTGAGTTCATGTTGAATCAGCTCTGCTGTAACATTTTTGATATGGGCTGGATGTAGAGGTCAGCATGGAGGCATTAATTAGGCCTGGTAGTCAGAAGTTATTTTCATGGATCTTCAGATAGGGTTTGCTTCAGATGCACCATGGCTTTTCCTTCTGAAGTGGAAAGCATATATGTAAAGTGGAGCAGTGGTGAGCCTGACACTCAACGGCTTGAGAATATAAAAACATGAATTTAAAGAAAGCCCTAAACTTACTCTCTGGAGTGACCTGTTAAAAAAACTGCAGGGGTTTCAGGGACTTTTCTTTACTGTTTCTGCCACTTAGGAATGTTGACACTGAGAAGAATTTGAAGATGCAAAATATGGGTGATGTATGATAATGTGATTTGTATTTCTGACTGTTCATTCCTCTCTTGATCAGTTACTGCTAATAGTAATGTAACCATGAGCTTTTAGGGTATACCCTCTGACCTCTACAAAAAGAAGAACATTGAATAACAAACCTACTTGTCTGTTATTAAAAACAAAAAGGGGAAAAAAGTCATGTTAGACTAGCTACTATGTTAAGCAGACAAGTTCAAGGTACTCTTGGAACCCAGAGATACTTTTGAGAGGCTACAAGAACTTTTTTGTGAGGAATGGCTGAGTAAAATCTGAACATGGCTTGGTATTTTTCTCTTGGACATTTAAGGAAAGTGAAATTATTTCAATTCTAACGACTAGCTTTAGAGAAAAGTGTATTTTCTACAGAAATCTTAAACTATGCCTTTATCTAAAAGCACAGATCTATTTACCTTTTCTATACTTCAACAGTCTGGAAAATCATGATTCTCAACATGTAAATCCTTAATTCTAGTAACAGAGTTAACAATTAAGCCTCAGTAGAATGTTACTCATCTGAGAAAGAGAATGTGTATAACGATTCATAGACTGAAGCATCCAGCCAAGATATATTTTTTTTCTCATCGCCAATGCCTCCTTTATTAGAATTTAAACCTACAATTGGTGAGATCACAGTTTTCAGTGGCACATAGCATTGCCATTTCTTGGGGATCACCCTGAAGAAATCTAGCTGAAGGATGACCGGAAAAAAGCTTTTTTCAGACTTCCTCATCTGCAATGATGACTAAAATATTTAAGAGGGAACAGAAAAAATTCTCCTAGTAAAGAAGATGCACAGATTGGGATTGCTCTCCTCATAAAACCTCGTCTTTCTACACAGCAACACTAATAGAGTTGTATATCTAGATGCACTTCAAAGTACAAAGCACGAAGTCCTCTCCTGCTTGGAATAATCAAAAGATTCCAGATGATGACAACAAGACAAGACAGCCCCTAACACCTCCTGGCTCCTGGCAGGTGCTTTTTAGCGTTTCTCTGCTCTTCTTCCATTTTATGGATCTTGGGTAAATTGTTCAAAAGCGTAAAGCGAGGCTTTTCTTGACACAGTGTTAGGGTGTGGAACTCCTGCTGTGGATGCTTAAATTTAATTAGTGACACAGTGAGTGGACATATTCATGGAAGAAATATCCATTGAAGTCTATTAAATATAAAGACGTGATCTTTGGCTCATGAGGTTGTTAAATGACAAATTGTTGGGGGCTGGGAGCAGTTTGTTGGAAGTATCAATCCTTGCCATTTTTCTATGCTCTTTGTCTGGCCAAAGATGGACACAAGATACTGGGCAAATGGGCCTCCGATCTGACCCACCATGGTTGCTCTTATGTTCTCGTATTATGGCTCCTGAGAGATCATGTTGAGATCTTGATGGCAAAGCATTTCTGCACCATTTTCAAATTCAAAGAGTATGAAACAGATACTATCATGCAGAAACGCCTTTGTTTTAAATGAAAACAAGACAAAAGATGTAGATTAGGAAAGTGCAAAAGTAACACCTCATGTAGCAAAGATGTCTCTATTAGTAGCATGGACTACAGAGAAAGTCACTGCCTGTACCTGAAGCCTTTTGAAATATTGCATGACGTACATAGAAATAAAGATGGATGATTTTATAGCTTCAAGGGATCCAAGTACCTCCATGAACCTAGGCAGACCGTAGGTGTGTTTGGTGAAGGAGCTGCAGAGATTTGCAGCAAGCACTAGGAGAGGGAATGAAAAAACCGGTATCACATCCTGTTCGGGCTGGTTCCCCAGCCTAAAAAATCTGGCACCCTCTGGGGTGACCTTTGGCACCAGCTGGTTTATAGCTCAGACTCACACATCTGTCTCCAGAGCTGAACACCTCTCGGGCCACCCCTCGCCCTCCACCACAAAGCGCACACACTCTGGATCCCAGCTGAACTGGATAGTTTTCACTTCCAAATGATTTAAAAGGAGAGACAATCCTCTTTTAGGGCTTCTATGGGTGAGATCCTTTCAAAGTTATGCTAGTGCTCTTTGCAGATTAATGATGTAAACTTGTCAAACTTGTTTGGGATGCAGGATGGAATACAGAGATTGATGACCTCCCAATACAGTGTGATTCACAGGTACCCTTAATTAAGTGTCATATGCAAACTGGACTCAATATAGGTATGCTTTGAGCCCAAACATTTAAAGTCAAGAAAGTCTGAATTGCAGGATCAATTTTGTAGGATGTTTTGCTAGGAGTTATCTGATTACGAGGCAACCTGGATGTTGCAAATGCAACCCCTTCCCTCCACAAGAAAAATAAAATGCAGACTCCAGACTCCACTAAATAAGAAATAGCAAGCCTTTTCTGCCAATAAAAGATTAAAATTCTCTTTATCGGAGAATAAGAAAAAAATTAAGTTCAGTGGTGGTACATTCCACATAGAGGGTTCCTTTTCTTTCTTGTCATGCTTGGCACCTTGTTTTAGGATCCCTCTTTGATGTTGTACTCCTGCTGCAAGAGAATTGTTTCTAGTTCAGGGAAAGAATGATGCGTCTTTAATAAACAAACCTGGGAACTAATACAAATCCATGTTGACAAATGCTTGTCAAGAAGAAAACCAAAGAAACAAAATCAATACATGGTCTTGCATTAAATCACATTGTTTACAGATAGATAACTTGCAACTTCCTTTTTTTTTGTTTGTTTGTTTGTTTACTAAATAGCTGTCCCTGATTAATTTAGGATAAACCACAATTTGGCTTTATAACAACAAAAGTTTTAAAAAAAAGTTTACAGCCAACCTTTTCAAATATTCGGTCGTTTTTAAGGAAAAAAACATTCCTCCCAGCCTTCCTTATTCTGACACCATTTTACTTTAGAAGATCTCAAAGTACAAGTGAATACATGACACTCGCAGTGTCTCCAGTGTACACATTTTACGTTTGATTTATGACATTACTATATAGGTGCACTTGACAGCTTTCAGATTGAAGCAGAGACAAGAGAGCTTTAAAGTGAGATGGGTTATCTGGGTAAATCTATCAAGGGTTCGTCCTGGGAGAACAAGGAGAGAGGCTTTGTAGAGCCCTGCTGTGTAGCAAGCCTCCATGCTGAGCACATCCCAAGCTCCCTGACAGTTGCGCTCAGCCTTCACTGTAATAACGAATAAAAGGGAGCTCCCTGTAGATTACAGATCTTCCGTGTTTTGACATTGACCTTAATACATAATTTAACCACAAAGCCTGAGAAGTGTGGAACAAGATAAGAAAAGACCACAGAACTGGCAAATAAAGTGATGTTCAATCAGAAATCATATTTGTTCCTGATAGTGGAGATGTGGGCATTAAAAAGGGAGACAGAGAGAGATTGAGAGAGAGAGAGAGAGAGAGGAAGAGAGAGGGAAGAACAGTCTGGGTTATTTGAAGATGTATGGATCTCTTTTAAAGGACATATGGTTGTCAAATAAAAGTTTGTCCTGGATTCACAGTAAGAAATAAAAAAAAAAGTCAATGGTTATTAAATTTTCATAGACATTGGGTTGCTGCTTTTCTCAAAATACTATAATGGCATTTTCCATGTTTGCCTCATGTTTGTGCTTTTGCTTTTAACTCAATGGACTGCAGAGGGGGCGGTACATAAAATTACCATAAAGCTGTCCTTAGGCATGTATTTAGACTAATCATGTTTAATATCTGCCTATTCTAGACCTTAGCTTGGGTTTCTACATTAAAAGAAACAATTGTTTGGATGCTAAGATTTTGTAGGTTTTTCTTCTTATTTACAGAGAACACTCAATGCACAAGTGAAATGCACAGTGGGATGGGATGGGATGGGCTGCTTGCGTGGCAATGGCATATTTTTACTTTAACAGAAGAGAGGCTCATGCAAAGGAAAAGGATTTTCAGTATAAAGGGTGTGATGATGGATACTGTTCAAATTAAGCACAATTCTTATGGGAAAATTATCAGGGATAAAATGATGACCAAAATAAAAAAACAAAAAAAGCTTTTCAATATCATGAGGGAGGTAAAGATTTGGGAAAAAAGTGACTTTTCATCATTTGTGTTCTATTTTTTCATCTATATTGGGTAACATGGATGACTAGTTAATCTTACATTTGTGCTTCTAAGCCTTTTTTATATGGCTGAAGAATCACTTGCTGTTCTTACGCTACAACATCTGGATGGTAGTGGCTTCAAGAAAATTCCCAATTATCAGTGACATGTTAAATGCAAAATCTTTGAAAATATTTACATTGAATGAAATTTAAACTTAAATTAGAGTTTCACTCTGGTTACAAAATTAAAAATTGATGCCTCCTTTTGGATGGGCTTTTCAGGCCTCTCCCTCATCCTCAAATGCTTCAATCCCATCTTGGCAATTTGTGCAGGCGCCTAAGTCACTTGGGTGGTTTTGAATCATGTACCCAGAGATTCTTTAGTGTTAGAGCATAGGTACATAATTGGGTGGGTTTGAGATTAATACTTTTTCTTGGGTGCAAATATTTTGACTCTTAAAATAAGGTCAAATCCTGAGAATAAAGAATTAAACATGAAGACAATACACTGTCTGATGTACAAAGCTGGAATTTTGTTTCTTTCATTTCCAACAGCAAACAAGTGAGCAAACCACTCTAAGGGAATTAGAGTACATCACTATTATTATTTGGGATCATCGTTGCATGCATACTATGGAACAGTATGGGGTTTTTAAAATACATGTATATATATTTAAAATAAGGTATCAGAAGTGTATTTCCTCAGACCAGTCTGTACACCAGAAAAACATCAAGTTTGAAATAAGGTTTTAACTCAACACAATACAATGGTCCTAACGCTATCTCCCTATCACCACAGCACTCCACCCACCCTGTAAGCCCTCTGACATGCTCACTTTCTTTTCAGCAATACAACCTACCCCGCTGCATACTTCAAAGGGCTGAATATAATACTTCAGCCCTCGACCGCCTGCTACATTATTGAAGAACTTTATGACAGTTAAAATCCCAAAGCTACATGGCAAGTCCTTCTCCAGGATAAACTGGGCTAATTTAGGAATAAGGATTAGGCTCTAAGTGAACTTCAGAGCGCTTACCACAGGCTTCTTAAGAACACAGTTTACTTCTTTCACAACAATTTTTCCATTTGAAATAAAGTAAGCAATAAAGAGGGAAAAAGCCCCAACTCCAACCCAAACATCTCAGCTATTTCTGGTCCATGTATGCAACTTTCCGCCAGTGTGCTAATCACAAATATGAAGCAAAACTCGGAGTCAATATGGAGCTAATCACAAATATGAAGCAAAACCAAATCAATATGGAGAGAAATGAGTGAAACAGAAAGAACTCCAAGAAGAGAAACAGAAATAACTCAAGCAGATGACAGTCAGTGAGTTTTCTTCTTACGTAGGAGAGGAGACAAAACAATTTTGTCCTGGTTAAAAGTGGTTCTGCATAAAGCCTGGCAGGAAGGTTGGCAAGGCAGTTTCAGAGAAAGGGGGAGACAAACTGTATTAGATTGGCTCAGGTTAGCTGTGATATATTAAATACTTGCCCATCTGTTTGGATCCAAATGTGCTAGCTTGTCTTTCAAATCTTCTGTTACACAGCTTCATCATTTTTCATGGTCATTTTCATTTGATTTATAAAATAATGCCACAGGTTTCTCTGAAAATACATTACTAAAAGTGTGGAGTTACAGGTGATGCCTGTTGTATAACGTTGCCATATCAGCTGCAGCTCCAAATTTAGTAGTTTGCCTTACTGGCACACCAATTCGAAGGTCTGCCTGTGCAACGCATTGCAAACCAGGGTGTTAAGAGTCCAAGAAAAGGGACAAATGGTAAGAGGAAGAGGGAAGTGAAACAGAGTGCTTCGGATTTGGCAAAAAATCCAGGGAAGTGTAATCTGGTGTGACATTTCCCTGTGCTCATTAGGACTAACTTTCACAAACTGATGGAGAGCTGGCAGGTCTGCAAATCTTCTGTGATTGCCTGTAGAGTCATAAGGGCTGGAAATGCAGTGATCGCTCACAGGATGGCTTATGGGGCTGTTTCTGATTTATGGATGGGAGATGTTACTTTCATCACATAGAGACACAATTAGAGTAGCTCCCCGATTTCATCAGCAGGCCACCAAGAGGATCTATTTCAGGGTCTAGAAAAACAAAAACAAAACCAAAAGCAAAGTCAACTGGGGCTGTTCCTTGAGCAGGAAAATAGAAGTTTATTTTTCTCCTTGCTAAAGAGCTAGTGCCTGGAGTAGATACGAGTCTCCAATGTTTTAAAATTATGGTGAATGCTGAAAAGGTACGGAAGGTAAGGCGAAAGCTCTGGCAGATATTTAGAGGTTATATGAAAGCTGGCAGATATTTAGGCAGATATCGGGCAGATATTTAGAGGCTATATGAAAGTAAAGGCAAATAAAACAGAAGGACACAATTTTGGACTGAGTTTGGTGCATAGAAGTACCACCTTTTTCATGAGAGCCAAGTGGAAGAAACGGACATTTGATCGTCAAAGTTCCCCCAGGGGGAAAACAAAGCCTCTACAATTGGTATTATCAATAATATAGAAGGAACAATAGAGTAATTTGTCACAGACTCAAAACTACCAGGCCAGTCCTTGTGAATTTAGAGCACTGAAAAGTGCCCTTGTTCAAAACTACACACTTTGTGGTGGATCAGTTGAAAGTTCTCTGAAAACTCAGACTAAATGTTTGAGCCTGTGACTGCGAACACCAGTTAAATGGGTCTGTAGGACAAATGCAGTACTTTTTTTTTTAAAAAGGTCAAAAATAGCTTTGTCATCTGATGCGAGTGAATATAAAAATGTCCAGTATATGTGCCAGTATCAAGGAAGAAAAAGAAGCCGTGCATTTGCAAAAACACTCAGACTAGAGCAGGTAATGAAATGAATAAATAGTGTGCAGAGGCGAGCTGTGCATTCGCTCTACAAAGAAAGATGCTGCAAAGTCAAAAGAATGGCTAATAAAACAAAGCACAAATGGCCTCCATGTGATGCACAAATTAGGCCCAGGAGCACAAATGAAAGAAGTGAGAGAAACTGAAACACACTTGTTCAAAAGAAAGTATAAAGTTGGAGAAGTCAAAGGTGAGACTGAAATCTGAAAGCAGGGGACAAATTCCAGGCCTGGCCAAGTGTGAAGTGTCACTGATGTTCAAAGGCACAAAGAGTAAAACAAGACGTTGCGGTAATGCACTAAGGAGACCAAGTAGTCCATGGGCATAAGCTTGGTCTCGTCACTGAAATGTGTGCCAAAACCCAGTAGATTCATAGCCCCAGGAACAAACCTGAACCAGACGTGAATGTGCCAATGCGTAAAGTGAAGTGTGCTTGCAGAAAAAAGGGGTCACCTGGTGACATTCAAGGTACAGTTAATGGAAGACACAGAATCTCTTACATGTGGCACTAATAAAAGTGCAGCAAAACATGACAACAGATGGCTTCATTCACAGGATCAGCCAGGGCAATAAAACAGGCTTGTTCTTTGTAGCTGTGGAGAAAAATAGCAAAAAGGATTGGTCTTAGATTTTGCAGTGACCACAAGATGCTGAACAAGATCATTTAAAAAGGGAAACATTTCCATTTGCTCTCAAGGAACGAAATGTTTGCTGAGATGGCAGAAGCCAAGTTCTTCAGCAGATTAGATACAGAGAGAGGGTTTTGGCAGAGTCCCCTGGACACTGAATGCTTCAAAATTTGATTTCAAATCACCATTTTGCAGATGCTGCTTCCTGAGATTGCCTTTTGGAATCCATTTAGCACCAGAAGCGTATTGCAGCACAACCACCCAAACACTAGGAGGTCTCCCAGGAATGAAAATACACGCGAAAGACATAATAGAAAGGGGCAGCACCACTATTGAACATCAGGAATGATTGTGGAGAATACTGGAAATTGCAAGAAGAAACAACCTTAAATTGAACAACACCAAATTGTCAATCTTAAGCTAACGAAAGGAATAGACTGCAAAATGAATGATGCCTAACTTATCTGCAGCGGAGGCCAAAAGGGCTATGACAGTGACACAGGACAGGTGTATGAATGCATATTCTAAGTAGAACATGCAACAGCCACAGAAAGTTTTGTGATTTTGTCTAGAATCGAAAGACAAGACACTAAGCATAGATCACTTTTTATGAAGCACAAGAAAGGATTCGATGAAACATTGCCAAACTTAAAAAAAAAAATGCAATAAGAGGAGGCTGTGAATGTGGAGGTCCAGCTAAGACATTAATCAGTAACTGTAAGCACACTGACAATATGCTTTGCTTGATGACGTGTAACCAGGTAACCTGGAAAGAGCTGTAACAGAGTATATGACCACTACAATGTATGAAGCTCCATATTTACCCTGGATGGGGGATGAGTTATGCAAGCAGTCATATGAACTATAAGCAGAGAATGATAAAACACAACACTTCTCATGCTCACCTGGAGATCAGCCACAAAACGTACAAGAATGGCAGTTATCACAGTAAGGCAAAAGAAAATGGAGGGAAGAAGTTCACCAACAAAGACATCTTGGAATGACTAGTCAAAAATCGTACCAGTGAAACTGTACTTTAGTCACAGATAAAGAGAGATATCATAAATGGTGAACATAAATAAAGACTTTTAACTGTATCAAGTAGATCTCTCTCAGTTAGACTGTAATATCTATACTATTCATACGTTCCAGGTTCCAAAATCAGAAGTGAAACATGATTTATGTGGATAAGCATAGCAACTCTCAAGGCATATAACTAATTGAAAAGACCACAGGTTTAGCTGTGATCAAGTGTGTTACAACTGATGCATAACTGTTAAGAAAGGGAATAGATATTATTGCACTCCAGTTCACTAATTCTGAACTCCCAAATGCTTCTACAGTGTATGCATTTTAACATAAGACATCAAAGGCCTGATTCACTTGCCCACATATAGGCTTCTTGTTCCATTTAAGATGCCCAGACATACCTGAAACATCCACAAGGAATGATGCAAGACTTAAAGGAGACCTATGTATTACTAGAGTGGCACTGGAGGCCATAGTGGACACCCTAGGGCATCTCAAATCCCCTAGGTACCCATATGTGAGCAACTCAAATGATTCTTTAACCATAGATATCCAGAGACAAGCCAGAGCATGCTCTCTTCATAAAGAAGAATTCGCTTGGAAAACACTTGGCACAAGAGAACCCTGGAAAAAAAAAAGGGAAAATCAGCCATAGAGGTTTGCATAGATATCTGAGACATTGAGACAAGCCTTAATCAAGGAACGACATATAACTGTGATATTTGGCAAACGGCCTAGAGAAGCCAAAATGGACACAGAACTGTAACAGTCACCAGGTGTTTTGCCACAGCCCAGAAATACAGACTTGGGCAAGATTACTGCTGTCAGAAAAGAGGAGTGAAGATACATCACCTGGTTTACATTCTGGGATTGGAGCCAGTGAATGGACTTCACAGACAAACTTATCATCTCGATGTTGTGCTTATAGGAAAACTTATTTAGACTTTGGTATTTGGCTGATATCCCTGTTCTTTTTTAAATTAGAGCTACAAGGTCACCTTATGAAAGAGCTGGAGAATTCCCCTGATTAGCTAGCCGAGCACAAGCCTGGTGCAGCATATGTGGTGTGTAGGGGCCTGGTGTTTAGCGTGGATTCAGCTCCTGCCAGGGTGAAGATGAGCGTGACCTTGATCTTCTGGTCTTCAGGACATGAAGAACAGGCACTGAGGAGCTTCAAGAACAACATGGCTCTTTGATCACCAGTACTTACCTTTCAAGGCTGAGCCCAAAGTCATCTTTGTAGTTCTATCAGCCCTTGCATTGAGGTTAACTCGGGGAACAGTTGAATTAATCTGAAGGCCTGTTTCCCACAGTCTTTTCTTTGAGTTCTCCTTTCACTTATGCTGTGGACAGTTCACAGGTAAAACCGTGTCCTGCTGCCACTGATAAGATCACTCTAAGCTCTTCCTTCCACAGGCTTCCTCTTCACGTTCTGTATCCAGGTCAGTCTCTTGTCATCCAGAGCAGGTTTTGTTAGAACTGAAAGGCTGCAGCTGAACTGTGCTGAGCACTGTAACTCCTGCTGAAGTGGAAGCTGCAGATGTGCAGTCCCAGGGGATGAGTTTGGGAGGGCAGACATCATTGTGACACAGGGATTTTTCTTGTGGGGCAGGGCACTAAACATGCCCATGGCATTTTGCAGACAAGAACAAACCTCTGTCCCAAAACAGGGCTGTCATTTCAAAGCTGTTTTAGAATTACAGATACAAAAAAAAAAAAAGCATCCAATCCCACAAAATTGCTATATTTGCATTTTTTTCTTTTAACTTGCACACAGCTGAACCAAATTATTTTATGTCCAGTAAAAGTCCTCTCCCATAAACGTACTGGCTGTTTCCTTTCATATCAATTTTTTCCGTATGCTTTATGAACTTTTGAAAATGCAGGGTGAATAATTGCATTGTTGATAAAAATATAAGTAGCAGAGACTGCTGCACTAATGAAGAAAGAGAGAAACATTTTTTTTGGAGTCAGAACGCCTGGGGCAAATCAAAATCCTCTTGGAAACTTCAGTGGTAGTTTTGCTTGAGTGCAGATTATGGACTCATGAGCTCTGTGAGTGGACAGGCATGCCCATATAATCTTTACGACATATGCATGTTATTTAATAGGATGGTTGCAAACAAAATTCCCAGGCTGAAAAATCATTGTCTCGAATGGATCTGAGGTCCCAGTTTAGATCAAAATCCATAGCTTGCTGCTTCAGGAAATGTTCAAAAGCTTTGGAGGAAGTTTCCTTGTTTCTCTTGTGTACGTGTACAAGGCGAAAAGGATATTAACAGGGGTCCCTAAGCATTCCACCAACTGACTGGGATTTGGGGTCCAGGACAAACAACATTGTGCCTCGTGTCTACAATCTCTTCAGGTGAAGCTTAGTTAGGATGGGTGACTTTCTTCGTGCAGAAGAAGAGGAATGCATGGATTCGGAAAACTGGTAAGAGGGATGGCATTAAGTCTTCTTAATGTCCCTCAATATATTTTTCGTAAGTAACAAATTCCCTTTTACTAAAAAAAAAATAGTTGAACCAATTTAATAACATGTTCAATTGAAAAAAAATTGTTAAGAGGAGGAAACCTTTTGGGTCCCAATTACTGTTAATTTGTAATCCGGTGAGGTCAAGTACCTGATTAAATATTTATATAGGAGAAAGGTCATAGTCTTTTGTGATCTTCTTTGCCCTGTGTTAATTTTCCGTCAGATGCAATGAGTTCCTTTTGGAGAACACTTTATCAGAGAAAGTAAGCCTCGCTCTTGGCCTCAGAAAAGGCAACTGTTGGGTTTTGATGTCAAGCAGCTGAAATCAATCTCTTGCAGTTAGGTACATTTTTAGCTGAAGTTTTTCCAAAGCAATTTAGTGATTTAAGGTTTCTCAGCATTTGAATGCTCACCTGGAGGCCTTTGAAAGGCACTAGACTTTAAGGAAATGAAGAGTACCTAATCGCTGGAAGTTGGGTCACTTTAAAGAGGCCTCTGCTGGACGTGCATATGTCATACGGAAGCCTTCCAAAATCACTAGTCATTTTTTAAAATCTTGCACTCAAAGGACAGAAAACTGTATTGGTTTTATATCTATTGTAATTTGTTTTGTAATTTAAAACCCTCAAAAGAGGCATACCATACCAGGCTCAGGTGTGTCTGATGAGGAAGTAAGTATCTAGGTGGGACTCAGGCAAAACCAACTGGAACCAGCAGAGATTTGCCAGAGTTTCCAGTTTGCCCACTGCACATACAGAGGGGGAAACCATGCTGTCTGCTCCTCCAGCTGGAGTGATGGGGCAGATGCAGCTCAGCCAAAGGCTCTCTCTCAAACACTTCCCATACTATGGCACTGCATGGGGCAGTGCACTCGCTGCACTCTGCATGTGAGGCCTTGGACCCTCTCAGGGTGAACCCAGCATCTTCTAGAGAGTGGTCAGGCACCCCAGCTGCTCTGTGGGGTTGTCTCTCTGCCAGTGGCAGCCTTTGGCACCCTGACGTGGGACGTAGCTTCTGTGGAAAACCTATTAAAATGAATATCTTTCTGCACACTTGTTTTTTGCTTTTTGTGTGTGCGCGTATGTTCATGTTTAGCTTGATATATTTTAAATCTTCTCTTTTACTACTTTAAGGTTTCTATGTATCTCTCTGTTAATGCTACACACATATACACATTAGAAGTGTCCATCCTGTCAAAAGATTCTACAGCAGGCAAATGTATTGGCTAACTTGGAAGCCACAGGAAGCATTTAGGGCAAATACGGTGCAGAACGACGGCAACAACTCTAGTTTCTAGGGATGGTTCATTTGCCATAACCAGTTACACCACGTAGCATCCAAATAAAACCCGGGACTATGAGATAATTATGAGGCTTCGCGTTTATGATGCAGCTTTTTAGCTGGGGAAAATCTGTATGGAGTAATTCATATGAGTGCCGCTGGAGCTGTAACACTCCTGTAGTGACATGCAGACAAGGGCATCACTCCTTTTCCTGTCCTGTGCTCAATGACAGGGGAGCAGGACCCTGAGTGCAAGACATGTCCCTCCAGAAGTCTGCTGCCTTCTACCAGCTTGGTCTTCCGACCCTTCAGAACAACTTAAAGGTTATTTTCATTGCCTCGGATAGCATTTACTTTCCTTTTAATTGTGTTCTAAATAATATCTTAGAACTGTATTGGGAGTAATTTCCCTACTGTGTGCATTTTCCCCACTGACAGCTATTGGTTTAGCTCAGTTGGACAAAAAGTTGTCTTTCAGACAGTAAATGTCATACGGCAGTACAAAGAAGTAAAAGAAAAATTACATTTTCTATTTAATTTTGTAATCTTCATCCTGGAATCTTTAAGGATACCCCATCTTTTACAAAGTGTCAGTTTGTTCATAAACCTGTGTTCTTTTTAAATTAAAAAAAAAAAAGAAAGCAAATAGATAACTCATTATATTTCTTATGTTAAACAAATGATTGCGCAGAACACCCTAAGTTCTGCTCCCAGTTACAGGAGTGCAAGTCCAATGAAACCAATCCAGGGAATTCAGTGATGCTTTTCTGGATTAATACTATTGGAATGCCCCAGTTGAGTAGACCTTGGACAGGTAGCTATGCTTTATTGTACTGTTATTTTTCCTTTGTAACCCATAATTACTTATTGTCTGAATTAAATGTCTTTGGCCAGTGGACACTGAGTAGTACTGGAAGAAAGATATGACTTCCACCTATTTGCAATATCTTTTTTCACCCTTGATGAAAGGGTATGTATATGTAGTATGGTATTTGTAGTCCCACTGCGTCCCACTGCTAACACCCTGGAGACTGAAGGTGACACAGACAAAGCAAGTAGCTGTATCCTTAGGAGGGTAGTGTCCCTACTACACTGCCCTTTCATGAAGAATAACTTTTTGAAGTTATTCAAACTCATGAAGAACATTTGCTGTCTTAATGCTATATTTTTTCCCTTCTTTGTCAGGTTTGAAATGTGGGCTCCTGGGAGTAGTGGCTATCTGTTATTCCATGTTTATACAATATGGAACAGAGTGGGATGCTGTGATTTTATTTGGCTACTAATAGGCAAAATTTTCTAATCTGATACAGTCAAACATGAATTAGTCAACCTAGGCTCCCATTTTGTTCAGTGGGCAGAATTAGGCACTCAAGAATGAGTTTATTTTTAATTCGAATGTTTTAGTGCATAGAGAAAACCCTTGCTGTAAGAAACTGTATCTGCTCTTTTCCCAGAACATATAGGGTTGAAGGCAGGAAGTGATCATCTCGTCTAGCCTTCTGTATCATCACAGACCATTACATATTCCAAATTATATATATAGAACCCAGATAACTTGTACTTCAGTGAAATAATATCTTCAGAAAGGCAACCAGTCTAACATGGAAAAAGCCAAGAAATGTAAAACCCCTACCATTTCTAGTGGTACAGAATTCCTAAACTTAATCACCATCCTGTGGCATTAAAACCAGATGCATTTATTCTGATATGAATTGTCTGACTTCAGCTTCTCAGCCTTAGGTTCTTACTATACTTCCCTTTTCTAGATTTTTGCACAGTATTTGCTACCTGAGAAGGTGTTTACGTATTGAAATTGCATAACTTCTCAGTCTTGCTTCAATAAAGTAAATATACTGAGCTCCTAGAGTGTCTCATTGTAAAGCATTTTCTCTAACTCTTGGGATGCTTTCTTCCTGTTTTACATTTTTTCCATTTCCTTCTTAGAGCATGGACACCACATCTGCTCACCAATGTCATAAACCACCTCCCTCTCTTGTTTCTGCCCCCCCCCCCGTTTAAGCATACAAAGGCTGTGCTTTTTTTGACACTGTAAGGCACTTTGAGTTCCTGTTGAGCTGCAGCCACACTGGAGTTTGTTTATTTTAATTTATCTGTAGACATTTCTGTGTAATATTCCGTAATTGCATGGTAAATTATGACCATAAAACTTCAGGATAATTGCCTGCTAGAGTATTCTATGTAACGTAAGAGGTCCAATAGTTTTCACTACACTCCCAGCAGAAAGGGCTTGAACACTGGATATACAATGACATTTTTCCAAAATCTATCAAATCTGGGTATTAACACAGTGACAGACTTCTGCAGAGTGACACTAGCCAAATAATTTGACTCACCATGTTGCATTAGATTTTTGTGCATGTCAACAGTCTGTGTTGTGATGAGCCAAAACACTAAGGGAAACAGTGCTCTTCCAAAAATGACAATTTAAGCCCATTTTAATTTTGTTACTTCACTAAGCTTAAGGGTTGGCAGCTGAGAATCCAGCTCACCCCCTCAATAAGACTGTTGCTTTCAGCCAAGGAATTTGCAGTATGTTTTAATGGATAAATTAATTACATAGTAAAGAACTTGGTGGCTTTGGAAGCCAAACTGCAGACTCCTTAGAAGAGAGCACACTTTCCAAAATAGAACATTACAAAGCACATTCTTATTCTTAAGTGCAGAAAATACCAGCTTGGATTCAGCATTACAGGCTGGTAAACTGCATTTTCCTACTCGTATTCTAGCCCAAGTAAGGACTTTCTACTGTCATTTCCAAATTTCTCCCTGGACTTTTTTTTTTTTTTTTTTTTTTTAACTGGCACAGTTTGGAAGAGAGAAATACTGTGCTTGCCCACTGTCTCATAACAACTATGTTACTAGAACCGGATTAGGAGATACAGGAAGTTCTTGATCCAACAGAATCCTAAACTTGAAGAAAGCTTAGACTGTAAGCTGCTAGGGACAGGGCTGTTTTGCTGGTGTTCATAGAGTGCCTTTCGCAGTGACATTCTTGCCCATGACAAAAAGCTCCCAGGTGCTTAAGTAATAAAACTGAAAAATATGCAAATATTCTCCTTGAAGATCCAGTGCTTTGACGGATCAGGGCCACGACTCAGCAGATGAATGATGTTGGCTCACAGCAGCTGAACAAGCCCTATTGTTTTAGGAAGCTGTCATCTTGTGCTCCAATTTCTAATCCTTCATTAAAAATAGCCTCTAGCATATAATTGCAAAAATAGCCTTCCCCACTTGGACTGACAGCAAATTGATGCCGTGTTGCCTCTAGCTTCTGTAATAACTGGAGACAGCAGCTCAGAATGGCCTATATTCACTCCTTTCACTTCAATATCTTGTTGACTCTGAAGCCTAATGATGGCTGCCTCAGAGTTCATACTATTTAACTTATGATCAAATATGCAAGAAACAGAAGAAAAATGATCAACAGGGGTTAGTGTCTTTAGAGCTTTCAAAACCTAAAATATGTGACTGTTGTTTTCTGTTTCCTTCTCCTCAAACATGATCCTCTCTTTCATGCCAAGCAAAAGCCTCCACGATGAATTCTGTATTTAATAAAAAACATATTTCCTAGTATGGAGGGCATTGGAACTTGTTCTTAAACAGTCACTTTTTTTTTTTTTACACTCAAAAGACTGTAACTTTGGGTAATTTCTAGTTTATTAGGTTTACAATGAAGAGATGTGTGTTTGTCCAGCGTTGTTTAAGTTCTCTGTCTCGTCTTCTAATTGGAAATGTGCATAGCATGCTCACGTGAACTACTCAGGTTTTTCCCCAATTCAATTTGTAGATGAAAGATTCATGGAATGATCTGAGTAAAATAAATAAATAAATTAAAGAAAAAATATCCAAGACAAGACCAACTGTACTGCAGCCAATTGAGAACATTTTTTTTTTCAACATCTGGTAAAAAACATCTGTGGCATTGGACTAAGGTCAGGTGCAGTATTCAGGAACAAGGAGACTTGAGATGCAGATGGACAATGTGTGTAAAGGGTTCCAGGGAAAACTTTTGAGATTCTGGCAGTTAAAATAACATATTCCAAGACAGCCCAGGGAATTAAAGGATGATCTTTTCCTGAGGCTCAGTCTTAAATTTTTGGTGTTGAGTATGTGTGAATGAAGGGGAGGTTTTGAAATCTGGATAAGATCTAACATGGTCTAAAGAAAATATTTTGGTCTGGAACACTGCAACTAAAGCCAGTTACTGTTCCTATACAAACCTACTAGATATCCAAAATCTTTTAGACAATGCACCAGTCCTTGTGAAAATGTGCTTTTATAAACAAAGAATATGTGTAAGACTGTGAAAAATTGTCATACAGTATGACAACAATTTGTTCTTTCTCTGTCATAGTTTGAAGATGAAGTGTGCTAACAAGAAAACTGAATTAATGTTAGACTTCTGTGAGAATATCTTTATGAACCACCTTGAGGAATATACAAGAGAAACGATTTGAGTATGAAACTCTTAGTTTTTCTCTCTCCTGTGAAATCCTCTTGGTGTTTGTTAATTTGCCAAAGACATTCCAGAATGCGGTCTTCTGTGACACAGCCAGTATCAGGTGTTGCATTCATCCTGCAATGTCACAGAATGACACGTTCTCTGATATCTTCTGTAAACCAGAAAATGCCAGTTAATTTCAAAGGTAAGATGAGGAAGAAAGATTTTATTTTTTCTTAAAGATAAATGCTTTTTGCTGAATACTTCTTGCCACTCAAAAAGCCTGGTTACTTGAGGCAAACAGAATATAATCTGGGGATTAAGTCCATTTTTCTATCACCTCTGCAGGGCTCTGTAATAAAAGAATTTTTCCCTGATGCAATGAAGACTATTAAATTGAAATATTTTGGAATATTCAAAATGTTTCCCATTTGCTGTAGTGGAAGTACAAGGAAAAATACCTAAGAATGCAAAGGAGATTAAAATACCTATTACAATAGAATTTGTTTCATGTGGTTTATAGTTTATTTTGCCAAAGCACTTTTATAAGATACTGATATTCTTTGCAGGTGGATTTTGAGTTGCCCTATTTAGAACAATGTATGATTATTTTACTTGTGAATTTCTGTTCACCAGGGTGATAATAAACATACACTCTGCTTTCCTGCCTCTACAGAGCTGGAGGCGGGTTTTCACCTTGTCCTAGTTAGACCAGTCATTGATACCTGTAGAGGCAATCATTAAATACAGCTGTATAGTTTGCCTTACTCGCTCTTTCAAAATGTATCTTAGAGACCCTATAGTTTTAACTGTGTCAGGCGCTTCTCTTGCAAGTAAAGAAATGCTAGAAGAAATTGTCTGTGCACATAATGACACTTTCAAGAATCAAGTTGCTCCCCTAAACGTGTCTGACAAACTAAGTAAGTGTTAATTACCTAATTTAATGTAGCTTGTCTGCTTATCAGACAGAAATTTTGTTTATCATGTGTGACTTTTATTATTGTTGCATATCAAACTGAGGTGGGATTTGCCTCAATTTTTGAAGACTTGTTTCAAAAGAACATAGCTAAAGTTTGCAAGAGAATTATTTTTGTAATATTTCCCCACAAGGCTGGCTTGTCAGCTTTATCAAGGCGCTTTATGCTCTCTCTTTTAATGTAATATTTAATACCTTTGTTTTTTGCATTTGGTTTCCTTGGTACCATTAGGGTAGGACAGGAAAAAAAGGCAGATACAAAAGTGTAAGTGTTGCTTTGGCAATTAATCTGCCGAACTATATGCAACCAGCAGGATGACTAAAGGGTAGGGCCCCGATTCTGCAGGTACCCACCAGAGCTCTTCTTGTCCTTCATGTGAATAATTCCACCCATGTGTTCTCACGGAGGAAGAAAACATTTTCCACTTCGTTGCATGGGGAAGCATGATGTAGCACAAGCCAGGTTTACTGTGGCAATTTCTCCCCTTTCTTTAACACTCTAAGGCATTTGAAGGGGTAGGGCTCAAATGTGAGCTGTCTATGTCTCAGAGTCAGCCAAACAATTCCAAATGCATGGGGTCTGTGGTTTGGGCTTATTGTAGCATTTAGCAGCCTGCTCGAGTAACTTCAAAAAAGCTTTTCATTTCTGTGGCTGCTTAGAGATGTTGAATTCTGCCCCTGTCCTGAGTTTTTGGATTGCTAGATGTAGTGCAGACTGCAGTGAGGTGTTACCAGAAGCTAAGAGAACATAATTCACATTCCCAAAATACAAGGAATTAAAATAGAACGTTGTCAGGTGTGGGGGGCTAGGTCCTGGTTATTTTCAACTTTAGTGAGAGGTTCTCATCCTGAATTTATAAATGGTGAATGCAGATTTCCACCTCTGGTAACGCTAAAATGCAGGCCTTCCCTCTCCATGCTCACTCCCATTGTCAGTCCATAGGAGCTTCACTGAGTCTCAGCTGCATCCTCCATAAACTGCGGAATGTGCTTCACTCAGTCCTTTGCCAACTCCTTCATTTTTCTTGCCCAGTAATGCTGCTCCAAAAAGGCATTTCAGTCCTAATTTTATCTGCTACTTTTTTAACTTTCTTCTCAATCTCCCTTGCCCTCTATTTCTTCGGTTCGTTCACCATAGAGAAGTGTAAGGGACTTCTCTTTCCTTTTTTTAACCTCATTTTTACTCTTTGGTTACTTCCCACCACAGTGGTTATCTCTGCTAGAAGGAACATCTCTTGAGCAGGAAAAAAGAGACAGGCCTTTTAAATAAGTCAGTCCTTGTTAAGAAGAAGTGGGAGATGACAGCCATTTCCAGGGACAATCCTTGAAGGAAAGCCAGGCATTCTGTGTTGATTTCAAAGCCCTTTGTTACCAGAGAACATTTTTTTACATTCCTAAATGCCAGTCCTCTTAGTAGCATTCTGCTTCAAATCCAAACAGTATTTTGAAATGCCCTTCATTTCTGATAAATTAGCAGAGATATATTAATATGACTGTGAATCTTTGTATAGTGCACAAGTCTTCACATTAGTTTAACTGCTGCCACCTTTTCTGAGTCCAGTTCAACCTTGTCATAGGTCCTACAGAACTAATTTAATCCAGCCAAAACTGGCACAAGCTGCAGCTGGGTTTAAGTTTACTTGCTCTGGCTTTCTGTCAGGAGTGGGTTGAACGTTTTCAACCCCAAGAGGCAACCTGTACTGAATTTGTTATGAATGCGAGACGTGATACTTTAGCATATGTTGGGTGCTATGGCAAACTCAAAAGGCAGCAACTATCCAGCGACACTTTAGGGTAAAAAACAAGTAGAAACCAAGCATTTTACCTTCAACTCCTGTCAAAGAGAATAGTGTGGAGCATCTGCCTGAAGTACATGAGAACTGCTTGTGTTTTTCTTCTCTTACAGAAATATTCCTGGATTTTATTTTCATTGTTTAAAACTGAGCTAGTGAGGCCATGTATACTGTGAGATTTCTTCACCCAGTAAGCTTTGACATTTAAATCACAAAAATTACATGCACTCATTAGTCAAGTTCTCAGAGGTGCTAAGCACCTGAAAAACTGCAGTGTTTAGGGAGCAAGTTACTAACCAGCCCTGAAAACTGAGTTACAAGAGGTAGGCAATTTTCTTTCTTACCAGCCCTTGTCTCACTAAGCAGTGTTTCTGCCCATATGTGCTCTGCACAGGGAAACTTTTGTAGTGTTTGCAATATTGTTTCAGAAATGGTTTTATGATTTGTGGCTTCCAGAAAAACATATTCCAATAAAACAGCTTTGACACTTGCTTCACCTGGTTACTCAAAATATTAACATCTCTGTTGAGTGAAGGTATGGCAAGCGCATCGAGGACATAGTAATCTTGGGCACTTCCTCTTTCATCACAGACAACTGACACAGAAATTGTTCCAGCTAATTTCTTTTTTCCCCCGGCAACATGGTAATCAAAGACTTTAGGGAGATACTCAGTACGCAACCATTGAGATGTTGGCATGACCCCAGGAGATTTTAGGTTTGCTTCAAGGTAGTAATACAGACTTGGGTTATCAAGATCACTGAGTGCCACATTAACACATGTAAATGCTCCCACCATATAAAAAAAAAGGACTTGCTGAATTGTTTTGGTCCTAAACAGTTACCTGTTTTCCTGTGGGGCACACGGGAACAGAATCAGGCTCTCCCCTCTCCATGCACCCTGTGGCTCTGGGATGGCCGATGGCGGGCAGCCTTTCCTCCAGGACAGCAGCCCTGGCACACCCTGTGCCCAAAACGCCACTGCCAGAAACATAAAACGGCATTTTGTAGGGGAAAAGACTGAAGCCGGCTGTAAAAGTTTCTTAATTTTGTGCCTGTTTTTGTCTGCCTCAGCCCGGTGTGTACCCATCTGGTTTTACGGCCTGTCCTTTCCTCAGGCACCTGCCGGCCCTGAGGGCAACTGGCCCTTTTGGAAATGGGGAAACAAGAAAAAAACCAAGAGTTTCTCCTCTTCCCAGCGCCCCCCCCGCCGCCCCAGCCACGCCTCCCCTTCCCACCTGACAAAGGGGGTTACACTTTTTACAGAGTTGGGATTGTTTCTCCTCCCTAATGTCTGCAGCTGTTTGTGATACCCCTCGCACCCACCCTGGCTGAGGGCGCTCCCTCAGGCGGTGGCAGCAATGGAGGGCCCTTTGCCTGGTGGAGGAAAGAGCTCTGGGGAAAAACGAGAGTAATTTCTCTTCAAAACTTTCAGGCCTCCTCCCTCCTGTGCTCCCTGGGGGATTTTCCCCTCTGCTCCCTGGGGCTGGGAAAGGGCGGAGGAGCCGAAGGTGAAGCCAGATACTACAGAGCTGGAGCTGCCCAGGGGTGGCTGGAGAGTCGGGCCCATGGGGTAGTGTGCCAGTGGCTTCTGGTACCTTCCTGACAGCGTCACCCTTCTGGGTCAGTACAAATACACCGCAAATAGGCTTATCAGGGAGAAAATACTGGGCACAGTGTCACTGTGGGGCAGCGCTGGGACACGCACAAGGGTCAGGGGCTTCCAGCCTGGTTTTGGAAGGCATCACGTCCTGGAGCGAGCGGCAGTCCCCGTCAGGGGGCCTGGTAGCGTTCCTGGCAGGGCCATGGTGGCACCAGGGCAGGTGGTGACCGGTGACTGAAGGGGAAATGGTGGAGATGGCGGAGAGACAGAAGGTGAGTTGAGGTTGGGCACCGGAGCCCTGGTGCGCTCCCCGGCCGGGCGGTCACCTCTGTCTCTCGTTAGGACCATCCGGATAATGCAAGTGTCGGATGAGCGAGCACTTACAGATTTCCTTAGCATTTAAGGGTTAGTTAAATATACCCCTCTAAAAAAAAAAAAAAAAAAAAGGAAAAGTTTTCTCACTTTTTTGATACAGCACTTCTGTTATCATGATATTAATAATTTCGAGGACACTGTGGAAGACTGTACTAAGCTGTTGCCGTGTCAATTACACAGAGCTATATTTTTGTGCTCATTATTATTCTTGGATGTCTCTAATTTACATCTAAATGTACTGACTAATTTTGATTCAATCATGTCAAAAATGATAGGTCATGTGTGGGAGGAGATGACAGTCCTACCATCAGGAATTGCCAGAATGTGAATTCCTCGGGGCAATGATTTAATGCCCAAGTCAAGCAGTGCTGTCAGAATTGGAGGCCAAATTATGACACATTATGCTGTACTATGGACTTGCACATACAATACATATGAAAAAAGTGACTGAGATTGGAGTTATTAAACTATGCTTTAACCGCTGCTACATTTTCCTTCTCACTCTCACTCTCTCTCCCCTCCGCCGTCTTTTTTTTTCCCTGCTCACCACATTTGTTCAGAGGTACTAATAATGGTACAGAAATCTATTCTGTAACAACCAACATCCCAAGCCATTCTGAATAGCAGCCTGTGATTAAAGTGGGTGATAAAATAATGGCACTTGATGTACATTTCTGCTTAGCCTTTCTTTAAATCATTTACATTTTTTTAGCAAGCTACATGTCAGCTAGATGTTCTGTGAAAGGGCAGGGCCTATTCATTCCATTGTGCTTTTTTCCCAGGATTTTTTTTTTTTTTAAGGAATCCACTGTCTCTGGATAAACCTGCTGAATAACCTTCAGCAGCTCCTGAGCAATCCACAGGAACTGATTTGCATATTGGATAACTCATCCTAATTATTGCATCCTATTTGCCCTTTTTTAGCTTAAGGGGATTTATCTGTCAGAAGTGAGATTTTTTTTTTTAAAGAAGTGTTTGGTTTTTTGCCAGGCCTTTTAATGCTGGGGGAGAAGCTGCAGAGCTGTTTACCATGAATGCTGTATGCGCAGTTCACTGCATATTCTTGTTCAATTGGTGCTGCAATTAATATCTTAAAAGTCTTGGTTAGAATCACTGTGAAGCTGTTGAATTCGATGATCTTGTATTTTCCTATCGCTGTGATATGTTCATCTATGTCCTAAAATAATGCAATAAGATACTTACTATGATATAATTGATAGCTGAGTCAAAATAATTGTGGTTTTTCAGCTATATAGAATGACTTTAGGAAAAAACCCTTGAAATTTGAAATCATTTGTGTGAGAAGTGCTAATTGATTTTATTGGCACAGGAGTGAATGATTTTTACGGTGCACATCTCAGTTCTGGAATGTTTAAATAAAATCCTTAGTATTTTTTGAGATATTGGAGATGCGCAAAAGGGAAATTTTTGTGTACTGTAACAAATATAACATTTTAAGCATTCCTTGAGGAACAGGCTCTAAGAACTGACTATAAGGTGAGAATGGGCACTGAGAGGAAGGGCATTGCTGAATTTGGAAAAAGATTGGTTTGATTGTGACCAGATTTGGATTGTTTGGATGAAGTGCAGCGACATTTTCAGAGAAGGTTTGGAATCCTGTTTGTTTATAAACCTTTAGGCTTAATGTTCACAGAGCCCCAAATCCTGAGAAGTAAGTCTCTTCCCAAGCAGGTCTGCCTTGCTGCAGACATGTGGCTTGTGTCCTTCTTTCCTTACCTCCCTGGGATCATTAAAATTCATGGTATCTCAACTTTCTCAGTCAGGCTGGGGCTGAATGCCAGCCTGGGGACTGTCTCCATGTCCGCTGGGGCTGTGGCCACTCATAGCTCCAAATACCCGACTATGTGCTGGAAGCGCAAGACGTTTCCAAATGGCTTTTGTGCTCTGTGTGCTGTCCTAACAACTGTTCCTGATCTCCTTTGAGGCCACAGGAAAAAAGGCAGCAGAATGGATGGACTGCATGGGCCAGATCTGTCAGCTGGATTGATCAATCCAGTTAATATCATTGAGATGCAAGTGGCAAGTGTTGTTGCATTAGGGGGAGAGTGTGTTACACCTACTCACATGGAGGTGAGATGAGTGCCCAATGGTCTAAACAGCAGAGAAAGGTCCCGATGTCTTCTGGGAAAGTTCTCAGGCAGTTGGGATGGTTGCCAAAGTCTCAGGATTTTTGTTGCGGTTGTTGATGTCTGTGCCAAAGCTGCAACGCAGGATGCTCTGAAGGGTAGTACAGACAGCAGTAGAAATGAAAAATCCAATCCAATCAAGTTCCTCTTTCCCAGGGGCCACTTTGGGGAAAGAGGAGTAGAATTTGTCAGGACTTGGAAGGAAATGAGCGAGAGGTTGTACAGATTGGATCGGATGTTGGGATTGTAAGAGGCAACAAAGAGAATCTACAGATCTGATTTCACTTCTGCAGGCACGCAATCGAAATTCCTCCTTGCACTGACATAGAGTAGAAATGATCTGCAGCCAACTGGATTTCATACTTCAGTCTGCATTTCCCTGAATGTGGAGAGTTCCTATCCCTGATAATTAAACTTCAAAGCTAACACCCTATTAAATGAATAAAGCTATTATTTCAGTCTGTTTGGCCACAGAGTCAGTTGGTTGACATAGTGAAGGCATTAAAGAGGGCTATAAACTTCACTGTTTTTCAAACAAAAAGCAATGTTTTAGAAAATGCAGCAAAATCATCAGGAATACCTTAATCTCATGATGTCTGCAGATTTTTCAGTGTGCCTGCATGTCTGTTTTCAGTGCTTATGAAAAACGTGAACTAAGCCAGTTTTCCTGACTGGGTTTGCTGAAAAGCCAGGACTAGCAGCCTTATTTCAGCTGGCAGAGGGAAAGTGAACAGCTGACAGGGACTATACCCAGAAACGCTTTTTTTCCTTGTAGTTCAGTCACAGATTCCCAAAGATGGAAAGAATGGAAGCTCAGTGGGTAAACAGAAAGCCATAGCTCAGTAAGCTGTCTTGCCATTTTTGCCAATCAGCTTAATCCCATTAGTTCCTGATTTTCCTGGAAATTTTATGGTTTTTTCCAAACAAAATTTGTTCTGTTTCACAGGACAAAGGGAGAGTTCTTAAGTAAGCCAGTCACTGGCTTACCTAGCAGTCTTATTTTTTCATGATTAGGGTAGAGGTAGAGGAGGAGCCAGGATAGACTGAGAGATGCTGTTTGAATAGCCTGCAGCTTTATTAACACATCTGGGAACTATCCAGCAATAACTTGTACAAAACAGATCATTCTTCCTTCCATAATCCGCTCCACCTGTTGGAGGGCTGCCATCAGGACGGCTGGCCAGTGTGGCCATTCTGGCTTGTTTTCTTGTCTTACTTTCCATGTGGTCAATAGAGCTGTGAAGAAATGATCAGTTACCAACCTCATTCAGCGGGTTCTCTGGACCCCCGACCCCTCTACTACTTTTCTGTTGGTTTCTGTTTGCTGGCCTGCTAGATCTGTGATCTGCCTGTCCCCCGCTGGACTCTTCACAAGTTCTAAAGTATTGATCAGCATTTTCCAAGCTCCCTTCTGGGTTCCTGAACTGCTGAAGTAACTTTCCTCAACTTGTCCCGTCTGTGATCGCAGTCCACTGACACCCTGGTCAAATGGAAAGAAGGGGAAGAAATCTTCCCTGGCCTGGAAGAATGTGACTTTTATTGAATATGCCTTCCTGAAGCTTTGTCCTTTCAAATGCACTGTAAGCTAGTACCTGTTTCCTTTCCCCATCTACAAATCTGTGAATTTGTTTGGTGTAAGACCAGAAGATGGCTGGATTACCTGTGCCAAGTACAACTAGTAGCATCCCATTGTCTTCTCCCTTCTTTTCTTTCTTTCTAGGTTGAACTGGCTGGTCCGGGAGGAAACTATATTTCTGTTGTGTGTCAACATAAAATAGTGCTTGATTTATTCATGGCCTCTGCCATGAATATAGTTGATTTCTTCCACGTTAGGTATTTAAACATCCAGGTGGTCTACACTAGTCATGGAGCCTCTCTCCATAGTCAGCTGAGGGAGAGAAACACATTCAGAGGGCAAATCCCACAGTCTTGGTGACATATTTGCCTGGCATGCATTGCATGTTGTGCCTGATGTACAGTGTGCCAAACTGGCTACATAAAGGTTGAGTAACGCTGATTCACTCTGAAGAGTACTTGTGACAGAATAATAAAAACAAGTACCTTACTGAGTTTTTCCTTAGGGTTTTTTTTTTCCCATTCTGCCAGCTGGACCGGCCTAGCACTTCTTACCTAAACATCTCTACATGGCTATATATATATTAAAAATAGCTATGAAAAACATACATTGAAAGGTGCTTAGAAAGCCAGCCCATGCTGAATAAGAAGAGGAGGACATTTCAGACATACTTGGCCCTTTCCTTTCCTGGAATTTCTGTGCAGTAAGATAGCAATAATTCTTAGCAGTGGAATAGCTTTTCGGCTATGGAGATATAAAACTTAGATAAAAATTTTTGTGAATCTGGCAAGCTATTTTTTGAAACCTCAGGATTAGCTAAACATAGCCTGAACTTGCAGAAGTTCTGTAACCTAACCCATAGGTACATTTTCAGTTGCTGTATCCATGGGACAGATCCTGACTGGCTAGGAGAGACTTTCTCTTAGTGTCCCCAGTCATGTTTCCTCTCTTCTCCCAATACAGCTACCAACCTGATATCAACTATTTTTTTCAATTTTGGAAACTGACCTAGGATGCCCTTTGCTGAAAGATAGAGGAAGAGTAAGAAGGAGAGATTGGCAGACGGATGTCAGAGCTGTCTTTGTTTTCTTTTCATAGCATGGGAAGTCTCTGAGGAGGGAGTTGGATCTCATGGAAAGGAAGTCTATCCCTCAAAAAATGAGGTGGAACATGAAGAAGGAAGAATACCAGCCAACAGAAAAGCTATGCATGGATGTGGGATGGGATGATGGTGGAGAAACCAGCCGCTGCTGGAAAAGGAAATTTGTAAAGTGGCTTGCTCACAAGGAGCAGCTCTTAGGAAAAGACTTGGAGGATGTGGGTTGCTTGGAAAAGGAGGTGAGAAGGATGGCACATCTAACTTCTTGGCAGAGGACAGGTTCAATTTGCATTGGTACTTTTCTTCTTACTCCTTTCCCTACCCATGTGGTGTGGAAAATCTATTTTCACTGGTGTATAAAAGCCTTCCAAATTAAAGCTCTTTATGAATAAAAGGGGAAAAAAGCAGATGGGATTACATGTGCTAATTGAATTGAATGGTCCAGCTACAACCTGGCACTGGTGCTTCTGAAGATTGGAATACAAAAAATATTTCTTCAAAGTTACGTATTTCTATACAGAAATCTTTCCTGTTTGGCATTATGGTAAGATGAGTTTATTATTCGGATTCCAACAAATGCTGTTTTCCAGATGTGACTTCACTAGTTACTCCAAGCTATTAAACTCTCCGTGCCCTCAGACTTGACACATATTTGACATATAAACACCATTACACAAATAAAATAGAAATTCCTCAGAAAACTGATCTAATAACATTGGAGTGATAAACCTTTAATGTTAGTTGAGGATAATATGAATTACCAACAGCAAATAACAGACTTGGAAACTGTGTTAGCAGGACAATGTCTGTGGTGTAAAGAAACACAAACAAGCAGAGCAAACAAAATATTGTGGCTGGAATTTGATTTGGAGAACTGTTCTGCTGGGTAACCGTGTATGAGGCTTTGCGCCTGCGTGTGTTTTTATGTGGGTGGTGGTCATGTCATCTTGTTTTGAATAATTGGTAATTAAAGAAAGGCCTTCAAAATAGATGATACGAGTTACTGGCTTAGGGTGGACTCTGTTGGTTTCAGTCATAAACACGAGTTGAGATTTGTGAGGGTTTCCTTCGTTTGGCTCACACAGCGAGGAAGGGGAACTGATTTAGCACTTTCTGCTTTCTTTCTTCCTGTTCTGCTTACACCTTTGTATGAAATGAGTAATGCTTTTGTTTCTTCTGCCTGACTTCGCCGAATGATTTACATTCAGGAAAAATGGTTCCCTGCGGAAATAACAGTTATTAATTTCCAGTACCAAGGCTAAAATAGCCTTGATACCATCATGATAAAGAATAGTGTGGTTAGAATCACTGTGGTATAGCATTCACTATGACTTTTTTAAATGTTAATTTGGTCTCTTAATTTGACCTCCTGTTAGGCACTTTATGAAGTGAAGATAAAAATGGAAAGGGTAATACATTAATGCTTCATCCACTTAATGAAATAGGATTTCCTTTGTGATTCCATATAAATTAGTGTATAACTGTGACTATTTTACCTGACATAATAGTAGAGATGAAATTAATTCTCAGTGGTAAATCCTTGCGGTTAATTTTGAAATGGTCACTTTACCCCTGTGAATTACTACATTTTACTATTGTCCAGGAGACTCAGATTGTGTTTTTACTTTATGCTGTTTTCTACTTACTGCAGTTGTTTCCCTCCTGTGTGTGATACCCTACAGATGTGAAGAATGCTGTGGCTTAGTATATGCCAAATGGAAGGTTAATAATGGTACATTCCTCATACAGGACTGTTCTGAGGTGGCTTTCACAGGTCACTATGTTTTTGCACTTTTTTTCTTTTCATAACCCATGGCAATTGATTAAGAGACAGAGGGAGAGAAAAGGCTTTGGGTTCTTTCCCTTCCAGCTCCACAGGGAACAAATAATTTGCACCTGAACTTTTTTAAGTCTTCCTGGCTTACTGTAAGAAATCCAGGTCTGAAGGCTGTGCCCTCTGGGTATTAAACATTGCCCCCTAAAGTGAGTATTTCCATGGTGCATGTATGATTACTGGCACTGCTACTGACACACTGGGGATTGAACCAATGATGTCAAAAGGATGAATGGCTACAGCTTGAGCTAAACCGCCCTCACCCTGGGTGGTCACTGATTCTGTGGAGTCTGCACAGGGGAAGGTCCAGTAGCACACACACTACTGGGCCTTCGTGTTCGAGGACCTGTTGAGCATTAGCCAGTGTCAATATTCCCTCATCAAATCCATGCAGCGCAGAGCAGAACAAGCAGACAGCAAATTGATATTGGGACGCACGGACTGTTTATGGTGCAAGGATGCCATTGAAAAAGAATGAAATGTAGCTGACCCTGTCTGCTTGACTGCAGTATTACATGTGTTTTGCTGATGAGTTCGTGAGGACTTGGTGGAGCCAATTACACCGTGGGCTGATTAAGGTTTCTCCGCAACTGTTTTGCACTCTTGCAGCCCTGTGGAAACACTGGAATTACTCCTCATTTGTAGGCGTGTGAGATCAGAATCAGCTCACTCCACCACCGCTGGCTACAGGCAGCTGCTTTTAACATGAACATGCTTTCCCCTTCTGCCAGTGGGTTTGACTTGTACCAACTCTGTACATGGTTTTGGTTGAGTAATAAATTCCCAGTTATTTAGTACAGTGTTCTGCCTCTTCGTTTACATCAGCAGGACTTTTCCATTAATGTACAACCTTGTATTCAGTTGGGACCAAGTAATATTCCATGTGTACTGATTTTAGTCCATTAAAATATTACACATTCTATATTTTTAAAAGGAACCACAGGAAATTCAATTCTTTCTTTCTTTGAGTTTCATTATTCCAATATCAGAAACCATATGTGGGTTTCTACTCTGTTGTTTGTTGTAACATGTGGCTGAAAAATAATATAAAATTGGGCCTTAATTGGACTAAATGCTTGGCAGACAAGCTGCATCTGGTTTAAAGAAAACCCAAATATCTTCCTTTCTGAAGACTGTGAGGCCTTCAGAGTGGTAAACTGAGAAGGATTTAAAAAAAATTGTTGAGCTGGCTAGGTAAGAGAGCCTACCAACGACGAGGTTTGGGGCCTGATTCCGATGTTACTTGCCTTTCTGAAAAACATCAGTAGCTCCACTAGAGTCCGTGGCATTAAAGCAGTGTAAACCCCACTGATGTGAGGTCAGGCTCTGGTCAGTTATTTGGAACTGAGAGGACTGTAAGTCCAAGATCTGCCGTCCCTGCCTTTTGATGTGTAATAGCTCAGTGCACCAGGCCCCAGCAGCTTTATATGCTCTGCTGGGAAAAATAGGCTTCTGGCCTTTTACCGGATCGGAGAAGAAACTGGAAATGAGTTAGTTTCACCTTGTGGGCTGGCTGAAAGATACGAGACCTCTTAGCAGGTAGGCAAATCGTGATGGTTGTAGCCCAGTCATTGACACCTGGGTGATGCGAGGCTTGGAACATCTCAAGTGGGACACTGGACCCACTTCATGTCATGCCTTGAGGTGTCCTGGGCTTACAGAGGATCTTCTTCTGCTTTGGTGAAGGCTGGGCCAAATCCTTGCAAATGGCAGGTGTTACCATCCGAGTGCAGAGGGTAGGCTTAGGGCAGGGAAAAGAGACAGTCAAGATGGGGACAGGCGCCTCATACAGTAGGGGTGTTAGAGTAAAGTAAAAGGAGAAAAAAAAAGAAATAAGTACTTTTCAAAGTGTAACTTTTTATTGTTTGAGGTGTTGTGTAAATTAAACGTGAACTTCCATTACCTGGAACCTCAGCTAGCTTCACCAAATATCAAACCAACGGGAATCAGTAGGGAGAAGGGCAATTTAAGTGCTCTCCCTCTCTGTGTAACCCACACTTTTCTTTAACGCTATTTATGTCACGTCAGTCGTGTTGCAGCAAGCGTCGAAACAGAAGTGTGGCTGGGGCAAGAGCTAGACGGGCTGTTTCACTTCATGAACATTTACTCCTTGTTTTCCGTGATGGCAGAGCATTCCCAGGCCTGCCTCAATGTTTCTCTGTGCTCTTGGCATTCAGGGTAAATATCCTGAAGCTGCTTAAAATTAAACAAGTGAAAGTAGTTAGCGCTTGTATATGGTAATTCCCATCTGTGGAATGCAGTCATGTTTTTGTGGAGGAGAAGATGAGGCATGGAAAAATGAAGTAGTATGCGTACGGTGAAATAGTAAGTTGGTAGCAGAGCCTGGAAAAAGGAAATTGGATCTTCAGATTGCCAGCCCATTTCCTCCACAGCATGGGCTCTCGGTATGGGCATTAATACCAACATTTTTATTTCCATGTCAGTTTTTTCCCCCCGATGAATATTTATCTACATATGGTTGGGGGTGGAGAATAAGTGTAACCCTCCTCTTCCCCAGGGTACTGTCTTTAACCATTCACGGGTACATTACAGAGGAAGACAGAAGATTTGTGTGTCAGTAAGTTAATGGATTTCTTTATCACCCACTTGGGTTTCAACCTATCTCACTCAAAATTGATCATTTGCAACAAACATGCCAGCTCTGAAGGCTGTAAATTCTGAATGTTAATTCAGCAAGGGGTGATCCAAAAGGAAAACAAGGAATTAAATGGTAAATGACAAGCAGAAGAGAGACCAATAAAACCTGACTGTAGCTAGGTTCAAGTCTAAATGAAAGATAGGTTGTCACCTGTTCTGTAACACTGACGATAGAGAGTGTTTCTAAATCTATTTCTGTCAATTGCCATAAGGTACTTAGATTATGTCAGTTGTACTTTTGGAAGCAAAACAAACAAACAATCATTTCTTTCAGTGGATAAGAGAAGCAAAGAGTATCTTGTCATATATTGAAAAACTTTTTGGGGGATTAAGACCCAGTAAACCTAATCTACTTGCCACTGAATATGAACAAGTGCCATGAACTTCAGTGGATTCAGGAAGTGGAAGATTTTTTTTGTTCTTTTTGCTTTGTTTGGAACTCACAACAGCTAACCAAGTTTTGTGTATGTTCACAGTGGTGCATATCAGGGCTACACTCAAATGGAGCATAGATTTTTCAATGCCAAAAGCTGCAGAAAGTCTGGGTCACTGTGTGTGTTTTGAAAAGTAGCTTGCTGTATCAAACAATCAAATGCCATAAAATGAGACACAGGCTCCATCTCTAAAGCACCTTGTGAGAATGGCAAAACAAAGAAATTCCCACGCTAGCAAGTGTTTTTTTTTTTTCTTCTCTCCTGCAAAGCTGAACCCTTGGAAAAGGAATATCCTGAAAGACCGTAGACCATCTACTGAAGTTGCTGCTTGGGAAACTGCAGTTTACTTTATTGATTTTTCAGCTAGAAAATTGTTACCTCCTCACACTACCTGGTGGAAATAAAGTTTATGTTGCTGGAATCAGATGGCTGAGATCAATAGTGATATGGTGAATGTAAGCCACTTTTGTGTAAGCTGGCCTTTACAGACAGATGAGGCACGTAATGAAAACAAAAGGCAGGGAATTTTCTTGAAGTACAGGTGTTTAAAGGGTTGCTAGACCTCAACCTGGATTCCTGGGAAGTTTTTAGGAAGGCCAGTTGCTTACAAAGGCAACTGATTTTTGTTGAGCATACAAAGGGTGGCCAAGTTCTGAAATAGTGTCCTTGCTCGGGAATGGTGCATTAAAATGATCCTTCCTGTTTTTGAACCTAAAAGTTGTAATGAACATTAATTGCAAGCACTCTTGCATGCTTTGGCTCCAATTTAGCCTCCATCTAAATTAGCTAAAAATCTATGGGCTTGATTTATTGCATTTGCAACAGTCGCACTAAAGGAAGGTAATTCCTTCTGAAAATGCCACATGCAGGCAGGAACAGGAAACCAATTAGGAATCAGTGGATGATAAATGGGCATTTTTACCAGCAGTTTACTTAATATCCCCATTAAATAAGCCTCTTTGCATTTATCATTTCATTCTCCCTCAGTCTATAAGGTCCTTTAATTGCTGCCTAAATGAGCCCTGTGTTTCAGTCCAAATTTAATCTTGGATCGGGAGAGAGATATCCTTTCCAATGCTTGCCTGCCCAGCTGCCAAGAACTGTCAGAAATGATCACATAACTTTGCACATTTCTCACAGTCTCATTGGAGAAATGCAAGATTGACAGAAAAAAAAAACGCAGGCCATATTTTTGCTTTAAATTGTAAACTGTAGTGCGAGCAGCCCTTTTCCTCAATTGCATTTCCTGTATTTTTTTTTAAGTTGCACTAAAAATAGATGGAAGTTGTAATGTTGCCCTGTGCTTATTCGTTTTGGAAAGCTACCTTCAGTGGAAGTAGATGTGTGGCAGAACTAATGAAGTGTTGCAGAGTTTGTGCAGCAAACAATTACTGGCTGGCTGTGGCTGAGTGGATTGGTTGCTGAACATGTGATTTGTGGGTGGAACATGGCATCTCCAGGCTAAATGGCAGTCGAAAATGATAAAGAATCCCAGAGCAGTTGCCTTAACCTGCCTTTTAATTTTTTTTTTTCCTTGGAAGGCTCAGATTTGGGGGTCTAGGGTTTGGGCTCTTGAAAACAAATTAGTTGTGGTGTTTTCTCCGATTCTGTTGTTTCGGAGGTCTTCCGATCTTGGAACATAAGCAGATGTTTGCAGCACATGTAGAATTCATGGATCAGCCCCTAAGCACCATTTTTGAAGGGGACATTCCCAGGCATTTAGAGTCGAGTGGTTCCTGAACTGCAGTGGACTTTCACCTGGGTGGTCCAGATGTCAGACCTCGTGCCAAAAGTACAAAGCCTAATCACCAGTGCTCTAAACCTCACATATTTCTGAAAAATTGGCAGCAAGTAACAGGCCCAGAGGAAGAATATTACCCAAATATCCACTGCTGATTAATCTTCCCACTGTCAAAAGCATACACATCTGCCTTGGTACAAAGAGCAACTCAACGCAAATGCTGTTAACTTGCCCTTCATCCAGATCCTTCAGCTTCTAATTTAAAATATCAGTCAAGGTGGAACCCAGTGTTAATGCCAAAGGACTTTTAGCTGATGTCAGTGGGAGAGTCTAGGACTGAGCCACTCAAATCTAGTGGTAAATAATGGCAAATGTTATAATAATCTCCTAACACAGAAGGATGACTGAATCTCTTGTCTAGCTTGTCTTTCTAACACCATAAAACAACAAATATGACAAGAAAAGAAAGAAACAAAGCTTCTGTGGAGCTCTGACCACAGGCGTAGGGTTATAAACTATTTGTTTTATATGTATGCTTGCCTGCTATTTTTCTTCCTTAAAAAAAAATAAAAAAATTTAGAGCGTATAGATAGTAACAACATGGGAAACATTACATGCATCTCAAAAATATTTTTCTCTTAATTCATTGAAAGGTGGTTGAGTATGGACACTGTCATGTGGATTCTAAACTGTAGGAAAAATCATAAACAAAGGTAATCGTATTCTGTTGAGAAAGGGAAATGATTGATGGGCTCCAGGGTGTAGTAATATAAGATTTGTCTTATTTTACCACCTCCATTAAAGATTCGAAGGTGAGAGTAAGCAAGAAGTTATTTACATTCAGACATGATACAAAGCTGTCATCCTATGCCATCCAAAATCAGCCACTTTCGAGCATTTTTGTCTTAACGTTTTCTTTAAATCATTCGTCATCACAGGGAGTCTGGGGAAAACCCGACCTGAAACCTAATATTTCAGATAATGAAGATGGGCTTACTGCATAAAAACGACTGTACCAAGCTAGACCAAAGGCCCATTTATCCCAACTTCTGTCTCAGAAGTGGCCAATAGCAGATGCCTAGGGAAGAGTATAAAACAGGGATACTTTTCCTGACTAAGGAAGCGTAGGTGTCGAAAGACAAGGTGTATGTCCAAATTAATACATTCAGCACCAGAGAGGCTGGTCGGGACTACACATTAGCTGTGTTCAGCTTCTGAGAACGAGCAGGTACAGTTTTTGTTTTTCAAAAAAGCACTAAGAAAATCAAGGCAACAAAATCCAGTCATTCTAGAGAAAGGGAGAGGGGTGAAATTCTGTTACCGATCATGACTGGCTTTGAGGCCAAAAAAGAGTTCTAATAAACGGTCCATTTTCAGCACGATATGATGATGCTACTCTCCATGATGCCAAGCGTTTAACAGATCCATTTATAATCTGTAAGAAGTGGGGGAGGAAAAAGTTGAGGTTGCAAAATCTGCAAAATTATTTAGGTTAGTCCAGACGAAATAAGTCTGTGAGGAACTCTACTGGGACTTAACAAAGCTAGGTGGCTGGGGAACATGATGTCAGATGAAATTCAGTGCTGACAAATACATGGTTATACATATTGGAAGGAATAATTTGATCTACTTTGTTCACACCGCTGGGTTCTAAATGAACCGCAGCCGCTGCAGAAAAGGGCTTGGCTGGCGGTGGACAAATCAGTGAGCAGCAGTGGCAAAAAAGCAAGAAAAATGTTAAAATCAGGGACTAGAGAACACTGAAAATACTGGATTGTCATCATATAATTATAACTGAAAATATAGAGCATAAATAGGATGGGCAATGGATAGAAGTAGTGAAAGTTATTACAGGCATTGCACAAACTCTGTATCTGGGGAGAATTAAAAAATTACAGTGTGAGAGGACAATTAGAAGGGAACATGATGAAAGTATATAAAATGTTGAAGGACATAAAATAAATATATCACGGGTACTTATTTATCCTTTTTCCTAACATGAAAAATGGGGCTACCAAGTGAAAGCCCAGAATAGGGCTACAGGAGTTCAAATATCTCAGTCCCTCTTTAAACTAACAAAGAACTCACACCAAAATTTATATGCTAACAAGCTACAATCTCTGAGAGCCTTTATTGAATAGTTTCTTTGTTCCTCCCCTCCCCTTTTGCATTAAGGAAAGCTAAAAAAAAAAGACAGCTAACCCTTAGTTTGATAAATATAATACCTTTATCAATAATAATTAAATACTGCTCCCCAAGCAGGCTTTGGTAGAAATGTGTTAACTAGGCTTCCTACTGGCCAGTTCTAACATCTGATGGGCAAGTATCTCTTTGCCATGCTACTTCCCTCTTCTGCATCTGTTGAATCTACTTCAGGCTTGTGGTCGGGTGATGGTGCAGTGGCAGAGCTGAGGTGTGTTTGGGCAAGCATGGCCGGCCGACCCCCAGGAGGGGTTATCTCAACCCGGGCTGAGGTTCCCTTGCCCACAGTGTGCTCTTGATTTCAGGTCTTCGAAGGGTTGATCCATGTGAAGCTAAAACACTATCTGTAGGTACTGCATGACCTACCCATGCAACACCTTGGTGTTATTGAGGCAATAACATTACCACTGAGAAATATACATGTTTATGGATAGAAAGATCTATTTATGGGTAGAAAGGTCCGTTATTATACGATACAGGAGATAATCTTGTTTTCTTGACCATATGACCCTGCTTGAGCAGGGGGTTGGACCCAATAATCTCAAGAGGTCCCTTGAAAGCTCAACCATCCTGTGATTCATTCATTATTTGACAGTCTGTTAAAAGAATTTGAAAACTTTTCGTTATCAATCTGACACTAGCAACTCTAGGATGCTGGAACTGACCTTGGCCTCTGAGTCCTAGACAAGCCCCATGCAAAATAGCCACTGGTTAGTGGCATAAAGCTTCTTTTCATGGCTTTATGCTGTCCAAGCATTCCTCTAAGCTGGTGACTTTTGGGACATCCCTTCAGAAAGGTCTCAGCTAGTGAAATGTCATAAAATCAGCAGCTGAGAGTTGCACCTGATGATCTTATGCAGTAAGAGCATAGAAACAGGTTCTTCTTTTAAAAAACTTGGTTAACTTGTGTGCTATAGTAATAAAGGTAAGGACCTGACCCTCACTGAGTGTGGGTATGTGGTGTGCGTGTGTGCATGTATGTGTGTACTTTGTGGCATGGCCGAGTCTGCTATATGTCATTCTTCTTGCCTAATCTTGACCCTTTCCCTCTCTTGGAGCAGCAGGTCTGTAAGAGAGGTGGCTGGCTATACGTTGTAGCCTGTGGCTGGCTGTACATATAACCCTGTGGAGGGGCATTCTGCAAAGACAGCTGCTACGCTGGCACACTTTGAAGTGGGGGGGAAGCCCAGGTCCCAGAAACAGAAAGCCTGTAAGACTTTCCTTCATACAGGAAGGACGAGAGGGGAACATGTAGCCACAGACCCCGAGGCTAGAGCTGTACCACAGCTTGGTGGCCTTGGGGAGAAACCCTCCTCAGTTTGGTCTGTGGTGTTCCCACTTGCCCCCCCCCCCCAATTTATTCAAGCTCTGAGAAGGAATAACACTTATTCCCACAGAAAAATTAGCCATTATACCACACTACTGTTGTCAACCACAGATCTAAGCGTACTTTGTACCTTTATCCCTGTTGTACAGATGAGGTAACTGAGGTGAGAGAACCAAGAGTGCCCGGCATTGCTAGCAGGCTACTGGCAGAGCCAAGAATAAAAGCCTGGTCTATGGCATGGCATCTCACCTTCACAGCTTTGCAAAACTGGATTGCAAGGTCACTGGGGCAATGCTTGTGTCTTCCTATTTGTCCTGTAAAATACATGTCTCTCCTGATAAAAAAATAATAAGGAAATGGCCTGTCAGAATAGGGTGAATTTCTGTACAAAGACTCTGCCTATTATTGCTTGGAATTTTTTTTTTTTTTGACAGCATAGCTGTTGTGCTGATGGTGGCCAGCGAACTATGAAAAATATAGAAAGGAGGAGGGAAAAAAAAAAGAAAAAAATGAGTGCACAACTATTTTGTGCATATCCTAAATATCTCTGTAATTTAACAGCCTGTATGTGCCCTCATGAAAATCTGCACACTGCATAAAACAAAGTGCTGAACATCTTTGAAAATACAGGCTGTACCAGCAGAAACATAATTAAGAGAAAAATGCTAATAGCCTTTACGTCCAGGGTGACATTGGGGGTTAAGAGTGCATATGTGTTTGTGTCTTGATTTCGGTCCTAAACTTAGGGCTGAATCCAAACAATGTAACCTCATAAAAGTGGTGAATAATATAAGAAAACCCTGTCCAGTAGAATATCTTTGCCTTTGAGAAAGTAACTGTCATTAATTTGCAACAGCACATACTGGCACTCTTAAATTAGTATTTTCCAGGATAATAATCTGGCTAAAGACATATAATGAGAAAACTATTTCTTGCACACATTTCTTGAAACCAGTGCCTGCAACCTGATCAAACCGTTCAGCAGTGAATGTCTTCACTGCGTTCGTGTTGCACAGACTTCCAGTTTTGGAAGGGCTGGGTATATTTTCATAAGTCACCTTTTCATTGAGCACCTGTTGTGTTTAAAACTAACAACTGATTTTCAATTGCCCATACAATGGCAGCTTCATGCCCTCAGCCAGAACATGCAGCCACTGCCTTTCTCCCTTGCACGAATGCAGTCCTGCTGCAAGGCTTTTTGGTGTTGGGGAAGGGGATGAGCCGAGCAGCCGCAGGGTTGTGTAATGACATTCTGCTTTGGGGAAGCACTGGGATAGAAGCAGAAGGCTTTGGGATCGAGTACTGTTAATCAGATCTGGTGGACCAAAGATGTAGTTGCTGTTCTTGACCATGACATAGAACAGTGGCTGTAGAGCAATTCAATGGAGCTCTGAGGTTTAGATGGCAGGGTCCGTCCATGGGGAGTTCATGGAGCATGATTATCTAGACTATGGTATGTTGTGGATTACTGTGCAGAAAATACTTAGTGTAAAGTCATCCTTTTTTATTACCTTCCTTGTGGATTATGTGAAAATATAAAATGCTGACATTTCCCAATTTGTTTGATTCAGTAAAAAAGTAAGGAGGTTAATAAAACCTCCTAACTCACACAGTACGTGCCTAAATTGGGCTTTGGTCCCTGTTATGTCTTGCAAGTGTTTCAAATTATATAGTCCCTTACCTTCATTTCTCTGTATTTGATGCAAATTGAGATGATATGGCACAGAACTCAACCACTTTTGGGTAGCAGCTCAAGGTTGAGCTCTAATTTTGCTCAGCCAGCAAGACTTTCATGCCAGATACTGTATCTCTTCATATTCTTTTTCATTCCTATGCCTGAAAATCTTATCACACGTGTAATCCCTTAATTATAGATCAAGCTGCAACAATTAATCTGTAATGTTAACCATTGTACTTTCATTCATGGACATAGAATGATTAACAGTAAAGGACAAGAGAGTAAACTGAGATTGTCCATAAACCATTATTCTTCCCTAGCTTGGCAGGGATGGTAAGAAGGAAGTGTGGAGGGCTTTGTATCACCATTCCTCATTACAGTCTTTTGTATTTTGCCTATTAAACTTCTGCAGCAAATCCATGGTGACTCAGGAATGTCATGGTTGTCACTCTGCTGCGCACCGTGGCCACTCAGAGCTGGGTGGCAGTAGCAGAAATGGGATTCAGTCCTTCTATTCTTACACTCCAGGTTTCTCCTACTTGGGACACTAGTAAGCATGTGGGGCTTACAGAACAGAAAGAGGTGTCAAATCTGTCTGGTGGAGACTGGTAAGTACCAGAAGAATGAAAATAGTGACAATGTACCACAACATCACTGAACAGTGGTACTGTGGTAGTGAGTCCCCCAAACTTTTGATTTACTCATCAGTTAGTTAGTTGAGAAATCTGATGGATAGGTGAGGTTTTTTTATTCACTATTTTGAATAAAAAAATTATTTTCTCCACTCCCTTCCTGGACCAGGAACAATGCAGTTTATGACTTTCTGCTATAGTATTATTATTATAATTAATTACTGAAACCGGTGACTTGATCAATGGGCTGAGACCTCTGCCATATCCAGCTTCAATAACTCATGGCTTCTGTCATCCTGCTGCTTTTCAGAAGTAGAGACTTTCAAGGAAGGCAGTACTCTTTCCCATGCTGATGGGTAAAGGACCTGGAATATGAGGCCAACAAGGGAGACAGTCAGCAGGTTTGCAGACACCTTACATCAAAATGGAGCTAGAAAATTACTGCTGGTGAATCCCTCAAGCAGGGCTGAGATCGGAAAGGTGTCCTGGAAGAGAAAGTGAGATCACATCTTCAGGTTGTGTAAGTAGATCTGGCGTTATGAAGATGGCTCATTAAGTTGTCACTCGATCATGCTTAGAGGAAAGCTCTACAAAAACCTGTGTTAGATGTGCTTCTCATAAACTCTAAACTGGACTATGTTGTGTTAGCACCTTTTATGTATTTCTTTGGCCCGTTTTTCATGGTAACTTTTTTAATGAACACAACACTTTGAAAATATACAAAGCTGCAGTATTTTGTCCGATTCTTCTGCTTTCCTAGTTGAGTTCGGAATAATAGTGGCCAGCTGGAAGCTGGCTTGCCAGAGGGACTAGTTTGTAATGAACTACATAGCCTTGCATCTCTCAGCTGCTCATTTATAACCACCCTTGGACATAGGTAAGAGAAAGTATCAATCGCTGTTAGTGTTATACCATAACACTGTGGGGAGATTGTGGGGTGTGATATAGTGTTTGTCTAGTTTCCTCTAGATTTGTCGAGGACCTGGTAGTCAGCATATTTGCTGCCAGTCTTAACAGAGGCCTGAGAGCTTAAATCTTAGTGGAAGGGATCCATTTGGGGTTACTGTCAAGGCCAGCATGAAGAAATAGGCATTACCCCTCGTACAGAGGGCACTGACTACAGAGATATCAAATAAACTGGTACCTTTAAAATGCACTGGGGCTATTAAAAAGACAGGCTCTTAGATTACCACTAAATGCTGTGCTTTCCCCCCCTCTGATATCTGCTGCTATTTCATTTTTATTGTCTTTATGGAAAAAAAGTCAAAGGGTTAGAGGACAGAAGAAACATTCTCGCAAAGCTGCTTTGTGATCCATAGTGCTATCCCACAGAGGTAGAGAGAAGACAAGAATTTTCCAGATGCTTTAAAAGGTTGCAGATTCACTGCCTTAAAGATGCTGTTTAGACCCGGTATTTACTGACATGCGCATACACACGTACACGCGTGCACAGTGAAGGCGTGCTCATGCAGTAAAATTCTCCTCAAGAATTTTAGGAAGATGTTCTTATAATGCAATTCTTGCCTAAACCCAGCGCTGAGAAATAATGGTATTTGACTCCTACCTAAAGTTTTTTTCTCTGGATTTCCTGCTCGCGCTCTCTCTCTGAGAATCAGATCCTCAGCAGTGAGGGATTAAAGTCTCACGCTGTAACATTCATCCTTCTTGCTGAATGAATAACATGATTAAGGTATATGGGGAAGTGGAGTGACAGTAGCAAGTTCCATAGGTACAAACCCCCTCAGGGGTTGTGCTGCAATATACAATGATTTATTTGGCAGCTATTTGCATGCAACAAATGCCTGCGAATATTTCTCTGGAACTCTGGACAATTCCCGTGATGGAGGAAGCAGAAGAAGGCTCATCTGGGTGAGGAGCAGCGTTTCGTCCTGCCACTTCACGGCCGGCTCAAAGCAGGAGCAGGGTGGAGTGAGGGACTGGCATCTCCTTTGTGTGTTTTGTGTCCCATAGAAGAAATAACATATCCAGTCCTGTACGCCATGGTGTGATAACAACAGTCAGCAACACACAAGGTATTATAGATGAGACACTGGTGATCAGGTAGCACAGACTAACTTGTGTCCAACCAGCACAGTCCTGGGCTAGGTGCAAGGCCTCACTGCTCCAGAGTGGAAGTGGCGTTTTTTTCTGGGAGCTTGCTGTTGGCTGAAGACCTACTTTGCAAAAATCCATTTATGAATTGTAATTTCTCTTTCAAAGGCTTGCACCTTTCCTGTAGAGCTCATCACCTCACAGGTTTTGCTGTGTGCATTTTTTCAGCATTCCTGTTTGAGAAGAGAGGGCTTCTATCCTCGTTTTGCAGAAGTGGAATGAAGGCACTGGAAAAGTGACAGCCACATCCATGAAGAGACCAAAGTTTCCAAGTGGGACTTTGGTATCTCAGTCCAAAACCTAGATTCTCAAAAATTCTCCTCAGCTACTGCTTTAACTCTGCAGTTGCTGAAGTTTTTGACATTTGGTTTTTTCAGGAACCTAAATTCTGCTTCTGAGCATTCTCAGAGGCACCTCAGCCTTGACAGACTGAGCAGCTCAGAGCCTGTTTCATGCTCCAACTTTGTTTGGATGCATGAATGAGGTGTTCCTTCTGTTTTCTTTCCTGAGGGGCTCAATCCAATAGATGTTCTCCAAACATACCAGCTTGATTGGGTTCTGCACAAAATACAGTTGCTGTGCACCTCTCCATCTCCTCATTCCCCTCCCTGAAACCAGGTGGCTGCATTTGTCTTGGCTGCGTGAGAAAGCTAGCATTAGATCCACTTGATACCTAAAGCCATTCAGACCTACATCTTTGATGCAGAATGGAACAGCTTCCAAGATGGGCTGAAACTGTGTTCTTCTCTCAACAGGATAGCCTAGAGGGAGAAGGTGAAAACCATCTGTAAAATAAGGCACATGAATCCCATCAGGTAGAAGGTAATAAGCCCAGTCCTCCCAGTTTTTGGTGGCTCAAGTTTTTAAAATTCTAATAGAGTTATGATAGCAAGCAGTGACCTCCTCTCAGATTTTCAATCAAAAGGTTTAGACAGCTACCCTGGGGAGAGCATTCAGGGCTCTGAGTGTCCTGGTACTACTGAGTGAGGGGACTGAGGCGCAGAGAAGAGAAGCATCTCCATTTGGAGATACCAGCATAGGTCCTAAAACCTGCAGAGCTGCATCAGCATGGTAATGTGCTCGAGTTGTTCTGGCCCTCTTCCTCTGAGCAATATCATAATATGGAAGATCTAAAGTGGCAGCAGTGTGAAAATGGATGCTGGCTTGAGAAAAGATTCAGTGCTATGCTGAGAACCTCTGGCTAGGGGGTAGGGGCAATGAAAGTCTGGTCCAAGAGCTTTTTAACACAAAGTGAGACTGGCAAAATCTTCTTCTTCTGGAGATATGGAGTCAAATTTATGCTTTGATTAAAATTAGCGTATCAATTAGATTTCAAAATGAGATAAAGCTAAGCTGTTGTGGGTAACTTTAACACACAGACTGTGGGCCAAATTCTATTCTCTGATGGGCTTTCTGGCTCCACGTGCTTTGACCAGTTTTCTACTTGCATGGCTTCAGTTGCCTTTTGTATGTCTTCTTGTACTTTTCCTCACTGCTGCATGCAAGAGGCCAGCTGGCTACCAATATATGTGTTCTGATTTAAAAACTGAAAAGATAATCCACAGCTAAAATAATGTGTGTTTAATCAACTGTCCATTGGGGTATGGAAGAAAAACATTTTTTTTCTTTTTTTTTTTCTTTTTTTTTCTTTTAATGCCTAGATATGTAATTGCCTGGGAGACCAGAAAGATGAGTTTTGGTCTCTTGTGCAATTTTTAAAAAAAACCTGTCTAAATGTTTTGGAGGCAGAAACTTGGTCTGATCTCTCGGGTAAATACAATGCATTTTAGAACTAAACATAAAAGATCTACTAAAAATATTTTAAAGGAGAAGCCTGAATGTACTAAAAAGAGTTGGCAAGAATCAGGAAGGCCTGCGTGGCACTATCTTCTGTAGTGATCAAAATGCTCTAACTATGGTTGAACTTCCTTTGCTCAATGCCATCATTTCACTTGCCTTGAAAGAACTGCGAGCACTTGAATAAGTGATCAGAACATTTGTTTTAACAGAGTCTCAAAGTGCCTCGCTATTTTAGAGTGGAAAGTTGCTTGCAACTTCTTTTGCTGACTCTTCTCTGATGAACTACAACACTCTCCTCCGACAACCCCAAGTGACAACGCGACAGGGCAGTGGGCTGGGAGAAGCTGTGATAGGGGTGATGGGAGAAGCAATGAGTACGCACAGTCATACTGCTGCTTCGCCACAGACTTTCACCTGTTTGTGATTTTTATTTACACACATTAGTGCTGGAAAAATTTTTTTGAAACCTCTCTGGGAAGATCAATTGATTTTATTCTGTGGGTTTTTTTTAGTTTTTTTTTTTCTTAACATGTCCTCCAAGATAACTACCTGATGCACTGGCTAAGGAAACTGTTGTTCAAACACGTTTGCTTTGTCTGTATATCTGTATTTTTTCCCTGTTACAGGCTGAATGGAGAGAGTCAAGCACACTTAACTTCCATTTTCCTGTAAAACAATGGTCTGTGCTCTCTTATGAAATTCAGTAGACCTTCATTATGAACTAGTTCAACATTTAAAGCTTTGGCTTGACAATTTTTTGCTATTCAACAACGTTTTGCTATTTTTGCTATCTTTTTAGGAAGCAAACAGGAGGATTTTTATTAATGTGACGATTTGAGGAAGACTGTACAATTTAAGAATTCTTCTTGATATTGTGACTTATTATCTCTATGTAAATTAAACTGTATACTCCATTTTGAATACAGGGCTTTTCTGCATTTTCTGCAGTGTTTTGCTTCCAGTGCTTCCAGAAAAGGGCTACGGAACAATGTTAAGACCAGAACAAATGAGCAGAAACTGGTCATAAATGGTTTGTGGCTGGAAATTAGAAAAGAGTTTCTATCTATTACAGCAGTGAGGTTATGGAACAATCTTCCCATAGCAGTGGTAATCCCCAAAATATGCATACACATATATACATACACATATGTATGTACACATGCACTTTTTTTTTTTTTTAAAGTTAGAGCCTGATAAGTTTCTGAAGGAGGTTTATGAAAGGTTTGCACGAATGGACCTTATATGAGCAAGGGACTGCACTCTCATCCTAGAAGTCCTTTCCAGCCTTATGTTCCTAAAACCTTATTGCCTTTGGAACCCTACAACAGCTTTGTGCTTTTTGAGTTCAGTTAACATGTGTCCCTCAACAGGGAAGAGCTTGGGAAATAGGACAAATTTTGTATTTCAGATTCTGAAATGCCTCTGGGGCTGGCATTGGTTTGGACCTAAAGTATCTGGGCTCTTATGACGGGTATTAATGGAGGGGTCACAGGTAGGAAGCAGTGCTCAACAAATGTACTCAAAAAATGTTGAGGTAAGAGCAGGCACTAGAGACATGCAGGCCCCTGGGAACTTACTAGAACACAGAGCCCAACACTGAGGGCTTAAACAACAGCTGGGTGGCTGCCCAACCAAGAAGTCCAGCCAGCTTGAAAACATTTAAAAATAGGGTTATGAAATGAGAGAAACTTTCACTTATTCAGCTTGTTTGGAATATCCCGTTTTAAAATCAAGACTTTGTTTATTAATGAGTCTGCTAAGGCAAAGGGAGTGAATGGTTCTCTGGGGTCTCACTGCCGTGGGCCCCCACCATGCCCCCATGGCTCTCCACCCACAGACCAAAGAAAATCGTAAGCTGTGCTGTAGCTTTTTTCTGCAAGCCTAAGCCTGGCATTGCCAAATCCTTTTAAGCAGGTGGCTACTGAAACTATTATGCTGTTTCCTATCAGGAAGATAAAATACAAGGTCTGTAAGTTTGGCTGAGTGAAATCTGGGCGTATGTCACTGGGCAGATACTGTGAAAGGGGCTGCTGCCTCATCAACCAGGGCTTCCGGGAGCTGTTTGCAAGAGCCTGCTATGACTGTCACTGTCCTTCTTGCATCTAACCTTAAAAAGCCATGTTTGATAGAGAGTGCCTATTTCTTGGCAGTGATAAAATATCTTTGATAATAGCCACAAAATTAAGATGGTTATTGCCTTTCTGCAGATGCCTTAGCACGGTGTGTGTATTATTAGTGGTGATGGTCACTATTTCATTCTGGTGGGCTTCTTATTGCAGGTTGCCACAATCTGCCACTCAGGGAGTACGTATAGAAATTTGTAAACCTTAGACAAACTGAAACAGGGCAAGCTCCAAGAGGGTTGCTCTGTATTTACAGATGAAGTCAAATGCTCCCGTCTTTACTTTTCTTCATTACTCTGGTGTGGTGGAGCTTTTGTGAAAAATCTCATGCTTTTCTGTTTGGGGATGGGGGGGATCACCAACATGTTTTGATGTTTCCTGTGAAAGAAAATTAGATTTGTAAAAGGTATACTTTGAAAATATGATGCTAAAATGCAGAAGGAAAGCATGTGGAAAAAGGGATTCCTGTCTTGCACTTTGTTACTTTTAAAAGAAAGGTAGCTGTGTGACGGTCATTGAGTGACAGTCTAAACAGCGCTATGCCAAAAATTGCAAAAGGCCTTGTTAAATGGGAACAAGGCACTGTGATGAAAGGAGGAAATATCCAGCAAGAAAGTGGATGGAGTGGAAGTCATGTAGGATCACACTACAAGGAAAATGTAGAAGTCTGTGTATAGAGTCCTGCCTGAGTGGATGCTGATAATGCCAACGTTAATTACTAGAGATTTTTATGCTTAAGATGCTCTGGGCTGTTTAAGTGGGCTGAATTATTTGGGAAATCACTAAGGTCAAATCTAGCAGAGAATATGGGTCAACAAGTGCCAGCAGAGAGCTACCTGTTCAGCTGAGTGCCATCAAGTCCCCTCTCCACCATGCAGCAACACATCAGCTGGGCTGGTCATTAAGTTCGCACCTTCCAACATTGCTATACCTCTCCGTTTCTGCATTACAAACATTTTTGGCCACAATGTCTGACACTTCAGAAGTACGGCAGACACTCCAAGGGTCCTTCTCGCTAGGGCTGCTTTGGCTGCTTAAGTCATTTTGGCTCTAGATTGTTTAAGGAGGGAATGTGTCCCCTCCCGTGCAGAATTGTTACTCTGTGTGTGTGTGTGTGTGTGAGATGTGTAGTATGGTTCTTGGTTTGTTGCAGACCATGTGTCATACTGTCATAATTGATTTAGCCTCACTGAGCATAACTGAGAACACCTGTTTTCTCTGAGTGATACTTTTTCTTCACATATGTCACAGCTATCCTCATTATTTACAGTGTATTTTTAGACCTCACGTTTAATCATGGCGTAAAAGTGCAAAAGTCTCTTTTCCACGAGAAAAAAAAAATTAAAAATATTTTTCATTATCTTGTTTTTTTAAATAATTGTATCATGTTTTTGACAGCTAAATAAATGGATTTTATTAAACAGGATTATGGGCTGAGATTATTTAGTATTCCTTTTTTATTATCTGGTCTAGCCTCTGCTGGGAGCTGTGAGTTTCTTTTCTTCATTTCCAACATTGATTCTTGCATTAGACGGTTACATTGAATAATTAATATACTTCCCGTGATTGATGATTTGCATGGCCTGAATATTAGGTTATCAATCATGACCCACTTGTTCTAATGTAATCATATTGAAAACGTGTCAAAAGCTGTTTACCCAACAATGACAACAGGAGCTGTGATATTGAAGGTGCCTGATGCACTACAGCAGGAAATATCCTGGTTGAACATTCATAATGCAGAGATTATGAGTTCCTCAAATTGATGTAACAAAAGCCTGGAGCCCTTGGTGAGAGTTATCAGCTCCAATAAGAAAAGCTCTTTTTTCAGCTAGAAAATCGTACTGATTTCTTTGCCTTTTATCAGCTGCTTAGTGACTTTTTGAGCCTACAGTGTAAAGTAATTATGTTCTGTGCTGCACGGCATAAAGAAACTGAAAAAAAAAAGGAAAGTGTTTTTTTTAAAAAAAAAAACCCAGCACTGCTTGTGTCTTGTTACTGGAAGGAGAGAGCATCGTTAAGGTCTTGCCATAGCTCACTTTCACTGGGTTACTGCAAACACTGAAAAAGTGGGGTTTGCTTCTGTGGGAATCACTAAAGCGCAGCACTATGTTTTAACACTCAGAGTATAACGCACATTTCACTGGCAGTGTATTTTTTAGCTCCTAGATGTTTCTGCAGACCGTACTGGTTCCACTTCAATACCCTGTTACTCTTTACCTCAGCCAACTACAATGCTCTCAGGTTTTAGTTCTGCATATGCATTTCACCCTTTCTTCCCTTTTTCCCGTGACAGATTAGCACAGGCATTATATTGAGGTTCAGCTCCACAAACTCATACTGATGGAAATACTCCCTATGACCGCAGCAGAATCACTCACTTAAGCCAAAGCTGCTTGAGGTGGAGAAGTCTAAAGCACTGGGCTTTATAAACTCCAAGCAGCAAAGCAAAGCCGCTTCCTTCAACCTCTGCCTGGCTTCTACTTTCACAAAAGGTCATGCAGTGATGCTTTCCCTGGCTTTTGACAGCGCTTTACTCCTCATATCACCATTTGGCTTTGATGGAGTCCTCAAAAGCACAGCTCCTTCCAGCTCCCTGTTGCTCTTGACGTGAGGCAACTTAACTTAATTGGTGGATGCAGACCAAAATCAGATTTTTCATCAAGATTAAGAGTACCACAGTTTCGTGCAAATGTGAGGATCCTATTAGTCCTGGCTAGCCTTCAAGGCGTGTATTCATGGAGTTCATATGGGTGTGGTCTCCGAATAGCTGGAATGGTTGACAGTCACACGAAGAAAGACAACTGAAAAATGTAGAAGCTCAGGGGAAAAGAAAAAAAGGCACTACAGTTTGACTCCCCTTTTTCTTCCCTTAGCCAGTATTTTACTCTGTTCCTCCAAAAGAGAAAAAGTGCATAGGAGGTATGTAGTCTAAGTGATACAACCCAGCAGGAGGGATAGCCTCCTGGGATATCACCACGGTTGAAGGCCAAGTGTTTCAATTACTTAATGTATGACAATATTGGCCTTGTTGTGTCTCACAGTGACTAAAACAGAGAAAAAGTATGTCCATTGTTATAGGAAAAGGGATTCCTAAAATAATTTGTAATAATAAAACCACAGAAACCTGGAACTGGAGAAAGTGTAGATGGAAAAGACCTAGTCATCTAATTCCTCTGCCAGTGCAGGATTTCAGCGTGCATTTTTAGTATATTGTAAGCATAATAGGGTTACTTAGAAAACTATGCCCTAACCTGTTGGATTTGAACATAACCACAGTGATTCATGGGGTTTATGATTTCCGGGCTTGAATCTCCGTACTTAATTCAGAGCGCCTCAAACACTTGCGCTTATACAACCATGGGAAATTAAGAAAATTAATTCAAATGTAAGAAAAGCTAAGATAATTCTTAGCTTCAGCAGTCTACCTCTTCTTCTGTTTCTTTTTATCACACTAAATAGTTCCAGAATCGCAAGCTCAAGTCAGTGAGAAAATTTGTGCTAGGTTTCTCCTAATTTCTTGTTAGAAATCCTCTTCAAAATGAGGGAATACATAAAAAGAGTATGTTCTGAATTTTCTTTATTTGCCCAATGTTTTTTAAAGCCTTTAGTGCCCATTAGTAATCTTTCCTCCACAGCTAAGAGAGTTTTCAACCTTTTATTATTTTTGAAGTAGAAGCAGGGACTGTCCATTTATTGAAATGACTGCAGGAAAGGCACCTCCGGAAAGACTCCCCATATTTGAGACTGACAAAGGAAGAGTTAGTAAAGGTAGCACTGTAATTTCTTTCTCCAGCTGGTGACTGATCTTTCAAATATTTGTGTATTTGCTGTGCCACGGCGACTTCTCTTGATTGCATCATGGCGGGTTTTTGCCTGCCACACGTTACGTGTGAAGTATGTCAGATGAAAAGCCCTGTACATAAAAGAGGAGCATAAAAACTACCCGTCTTGGAAAGCACTGACTGCTTTATAAAGCTTTCCTGCAGGAAAAACTGTTCTGCTGCTCTGAATCACCATTATTACATTTTTTTAATTAACATTTTTTTGGTTATTGCCCCAAGACTAAAAGCCCACTAGTTTTCAGTTGTTTAGTTTCTCAGCCAGTAGTAGAATTTTCCTTGGAAAGAAGCAGCATTTTATGGAAACCGTCAGTAAACTGTTTTTCTACGGAAAATATTTGAGTAGCCCTCCTCTGTGTACATAGCTATAAAAATATTAGGGCAATATGTGCTAAGTGGGCGGCACAATTGTTTCAGCACACAGCACCCATCTCTGCAAGCTGCTGCCAAAAGCAAATTACTCCAGCAAGCTATTTAACATAATAGGACATAGCAGGTGTTGGGCCACATCTTCAAACAAACAAAACCCAAGCAATGACTAATTCACTGGAAGGAGCCATATAACCAAAATGTTCTTCTTCTGACCCACAACATTTGAATTCCATGGGAAAACAAATCTGCTCTCCTCTAGATCCGAGCTCGTGTGCGCGGGAAACAAAACTTTCTAAGCGACTGGAGACGTAGCTGATAGTGCGCTTGGAAAAGATCAAAATAGGCATGGGCTCGTGAGGCGAGATGTGAAACACATCTCTCTGACTGAACATTCCTCAATATACCGCAATTATAAATAAGTACAAACAAAGTCCATTCCCTGCTGACTCTGAATGGAAAAGAGCTGGAGAGAAGAAGAAAAAAAAAAGTCTGTATATGTTTTCTTTATAATTTTGGAATGCATTCAGGCTTCACACCAGGCAGCAGAGAGAGAGAAGCAGAGGACGCCGTTCTCATATGCGTCTCATGCTTGGAAAGAGCGTGAATTTCCTCATCAGCATTGTCCACAATGGTCTCTTGACACTGAGAGCAGGTTTTTTTTTAGGTCTACGTTTATGAACAGTGAAGGATTAGTTTGCAGGTGGAGAGACGAGGGGCAGTTTAATAGGGCAAGAGGCAATTTGACCCATCATATTTTGTGAAGGTGGGACTGCAGGTCTGGGCCAGGGGGAAGGTGGGCTTCCCTGATGCCTCTTCACCTGCCCACGCATTTCCTTGAGCTGCTGCGGAGCCGGCAGCACCGCCCTCCTTGCGCCTGCCAGGAGACGGATCACGCGTGAGGCTCCTGCCGCACGTGACAGCCACTTTACATTTGATGTCACTGGTGCTAGCCTAAGGTGACAGAGTTGTCTCACTCTCGGCACCCTCGCAAATCCTCTTGCTGTCCGTGGGTGCTTCTCACCGCTACCACAAATGCCATAACCACTCGCAGAGAGGGTGACATTTCTGTGTTGTTTTGTTAACTTCTCCTATGAACATCAGGAAATAAAGCCAGGCATCGTGCGGCACCAGGCAATTTCTTTGCCAGAGTTTTATATTATTTTTAATAGTCTCTTTCCCCGTCCCACCCTTTTCCCCTGCCAGGTTCTGGGTGGCAATATTAGCACGAATGTATCTGTCTGTTTCAAACTGTGACTATTTTTTTTTTTCCTCTTTTTGTAGAGCTGTCCCAAAGCATACCTGGGAGCTGGGAATATTAAAGAAAAAAAAAAAAGAAGTGGAGTCCTCTGCAGCATAAGATTGCTGGCCTTGCCTGTACCATGAACACCCGCTGAAGCGAGGGAAGAGGAGGCCCATTAGATGCCTCCGACTTCCACTGCCTTTGCTATTTTTGTGCCGGCCGTCATGTGCAGGGGGTGATCCTCCCAGCCCTGACGTTCGGCGTAACATCTCAATGCCAACCCATCACACCTTTCCCCCTCTCACACCCTGCGATGGGGAGAGAGGAGTAGCCGGCGCTGCCGTCCTGCCGCTGGGGCAAACGGCCAATGAAGCAAGCACGGGCTGGATGCGCCCAGGCGAGGTCTCGGGTGGGCAGAGGGGACCAGGGTGGGCAGAGGGGACCAGGGTGTAGGGATCCAACACCTTGGAGAGCCCTACAAACCCTCCTCTCCGCCTCGGCCGTGTCCCTGGGAGCTGCCAGGAAGAGCATCTGAGCTGCCTGTAGCTTTAACGGTAGGGCACAGGGGAGCAGAGGTCTCCCAGGATTAATTAATGGGCATCCTGAGAACACATTCTCATTACAGCTATAGCGCTAGGGTTTTTCCTCATTTTGCAGAACATCAAACGTATTAGATAGCGTGCTGGGGGGAGGGGAGGAGGAGCAGGGAAGGCAGAGACAGCGGTCAGAGGGAAGGAATATGGACCGGGAGATTGAATCTGACCCTGTCAGAGGCTGTCACAGGACTTAATGTTGCGTTTATTTCAGCTGGATTTTCTCTGGTATAACGTGGCTGACTTTGGGGGAAAGAGCCTTGCTTTCGAGGGGTGTGCGGGTCCCTCGGGGAATGAAATGCCACTGATAATAAAGAGCTCGTGCTGACTTCCTCCGCCACAATTTTTGTTTGTTTGTAGCTGCTCATTCTTTGTTAGAGCGCAGAACTGGCGAGGCACGTGCGTTTTGTTTCTCTCATGTGATTTTCCCCGCCAGTCAGCATGGCTTATGCTCAATTAATTCCATCAATATACGGGGTGTCCCCCCGTCCCCTGTCCCCGTCCCCACCCCCAAGCCTCATCTGCACTTGTGTAGCGTGACAGGCAGTTGTGAATATACCACTAACTGTGTCCAGACAAAGGCGTGAGGAGGCTCCACGAGGGGTCTATTAACTCCACAGACAGACTGCGGCTTCGGCTGAGGCGCAGCCCCTTTGCAGGAGGGTTTTCTTATTTGGTGAAACGCTCAGCAAAAAGTGTTTCCTCCCTCCCGGTGAATTAACCGCCCCTCGGATGCCGGTGAGCTGCTGCACCACCGTCTGAAACGTGCCCAACAAAACACCGGCGTAGATGGATGCGGTTCTCCAGTGCCCACAGCCACGTTCAGAGCATGAGATCCCGGCTCCGAAGGGCTCAGGGGTTCACCCCATACCATCGAGGGGTGACGGGGATCAGCCCCAGCGGAGCGTTTCCATAGAGAAGATGCTCTGACCGTGTTCTGCCCCATCAATGCAATTAAGCAGCGGTGACTTTGTCTGAAAGAGGGCTGAAGTTCCCAGCCATCATTTCATCTTTTTCTTCGTAAAACGGCAACAAATCTGCTCATATTCTAGGGCCGTGTGATCCCCTCAGCAGTGAGGCAAGGTGCTTGCAGGTGAACTTTGGTGCTGTGAAGAACAAGGAGCAAAATAAAAATGGCAGTTTTCATCAGAAAAAATTATCTTTCTGTGCTTTGGGTATTTCAGAGGCACGAGGCTGCACTAATTGGGGTGCAGTCTAATGACTAATCCCATTAGAGGTGCTGTTTACAGATTACCCACTTGTTTGAGGGACTAGAAAGCAACGTTGGAATAATAAAAAAAAAAAGAATCAAAAAGGAGAGAGAATATTTTTTTAGAACCACTGTGACACAAGAATGTGAGAGATGTTAGTTATATTGAAACACTCTTTCAGCCGACAAGGTCACTTGTGGCAATAATCCGCTCATTAGAGGTGTAATCCATCACTCAAGTAATATCAATTTAGTGCCAGGGTTTTAATGCAGGTTGTACTAATCATTAGCGGCAGTTTGTCAACTGCATAATTCACAAGGGATTGTGGGTATGCATGATTTAGCAGGTGACCCTTGACCTCTGCTGAGTAAGAAGCCTGCCTTAGAGGCAAAATCAAGAGGGACAAAAAGCAGTGCTCACTCATGAACAATTATTATGCTTAACAGCATGACTGTCATTTTAGAGGGAAAGGGAAAAAACAGTATGTCCTGAATAATGAAGGATTAAAATTCACCTGAGACTTGGCTCCGGCTACAGGGCTGGAGTCACCGCCCGCACTTGGGGCAGGGAGAAGGCAACACTTGTTTTTATTGTTTACTTAATGGCCCTGTAGCCAATATCTAAGAGCAAAAAGCCCTTCTGCCGTGCAAAACGCGAGGGGTGATCACAGCAACAGACTTATTTATTCTCCCGTGGTGAAAATGTTGGTTTACTCCCTTTCCTATCCCAGGTGCCAAGCACTGGGATTGACCTGTGACTGTCATAGGTGAAAAGTATTAGTTAGGAAAGTCTGCATTAGTGTCAGACAGGTAGAGGATTTCCCCTCAGGCTGTTAATTCATTTGGAGGGAAGAGGAGAATAACCTGAAGTGAATTTCTGTGCCCACCTGAAATCTACTCAGAGAGTTAAATGCATAGTTTGATTTACCAATCATTATAAATGTAGTATAGCATCATATTCTCTATTTCAACTGTTGGAAAAATCCATTTCTTTTCACATCCCACTTGGGAAGTTATCGGTGTCTTGCCTTGCCGTATTGCCGCTCTGTTTTATAATAGCAATAATCCTCCTGAAATCTGGCAGCTAGGACCAGTTAAGTGCCCTAAGCTTTACTGCAATTAAGGTGCTTTTTTGCTTGCAATAATTCAGAATTGGCTTTGACTTAAAAACTGAAATTTAACAAGTGATTTAGCCTGTAATGTGCTCTAATTGCTTTCGGTATTTCGCGAGTGGGGGTTGGGTGGGAGAAAAAAAGAAAGAGGTCAAGCAGCTCGGTGATTTAACAGAAAAAGTGGCAAATGAACTCGCACGTCAGCCGCTCTCCGCGGGGAGAGGGGGAGTTTTATTATGCCTACCAGCCTCCTGCTTGCAAGGCTGTTTGTTAATAGATCTGAACATTACCTCTGCGCTCCTATTAAAAATAAATAAATAAATAAATATTTTATATATACATATATATAAAATATGCATGCTCGGAAGGAAAAGAGGGGCTGAACGGACTCGCCGGCTCGCTAAACAGTTTGCAATGCCCCCGGCGCTGCCAACAACAAATTTGCGTGGTGGCCCTCGCCAGCTCCGAGAGAAGGGGGCGAGGCGGGGAGGGAAGGCGGCGAGCGGCGGCAGCAGCCGGGCGAGCGGCCGCAGTCACCTGGCAACGGGCGCAGAAGGACGGAGGGATGGAGGGACGGACGGAAAAGGCTTCCGCACGCCGAGTTTTCCCTCCCGGTGCCGGGACGGGACGGGACGACGGCGGGGCCGCCTCCCCGGGGACCCGCATCCCCGCATCCCCGCGGGGGAAGGCTGCGGGCGGCCGGTGCGGCTCGGCTTAATTGCGCCCACTGGGCATTGCCCTGGCCGGCGACCGGGAGAGCTGCTCGGCTACCCCGGAGGAGAGGATTTGGGGCGGGGGGGGGCGGTATGAGGCGGCCCGGCGGTAGGAGCCCGCGGATGGGGGCAGCCGGGGGCCGCCGGAGCCGCCTCCTGGCCGGTCCCCTGGGTCCCGCAAATGGCCGGGGGTAACGAAGGCTTCGGGAAGGGCCCGTGCGGGGGAGGAACTGGTGTCGGGCTTGGAAACAGCTTGATTGCTTCGTCTTCTCGTCGCTAAGGGCTAGGATGGAAGCAGAGGTGGGAGCCTGGGACGTGGGCTGGGGCCCCTGTTTTATCCAGGTTTATCCAACGACCTTCCAGTTCTTTGCGCGGTCGCCCGGTGGATTGACGCTGGATCGTTCCCATTTGTGGTGCAACGCGGGTAAAGACAGGGAAGACAGGAATTTTCCTGCAGTTCCCGCAGGTCAATGACAGCGCTGGCAGTACTTCCAAGAAAAAAATGAGAAAACTCTCTGTCAGGAGGTATTGACATCACCTGATTTGAGGGATACTTCCTCTCTGCAACGCAAAATAGAGAGCTAGGGTCCTCCAGCAGGTGATTCAGCCCACTTAAACCATGTTACTGTTCTAAATTATCTTCCGCTTGTGTATGTCCACAGCCTTTGGTAGGCACACCAGAGAGCGGCTGCGTCTCCCACGCCTGGGGCAGGTTGGGTTCCTCCAGTGCCTTCTGCAGAGGTGGGACGCTGTGGTGTGCTACGTTTAGCTGGTGCGTGTATTTCCCTGGCTGGGAAACTATCTAATGGAGTTCCTGTTGGTGCCATCAGCGGAGCCTTTAGTGCTGCTCAGCTGCTCTAAGATGGGTGTGGACTTTAATGTGAGATGAAATGCTAAATTTAGGTATTTGAGCTGAATCACATCCAAAGTGATCCAAGTTCAAACACGGGGAGAAGTAGGAAATGGAACTTCCACACTGGGTCAAGCCCTGAATGTCGTTCAGCCATCATTTAGTGATTCCTCTTGTCTCACATATTTAGATTGCACGGGGTTTGAGGTAGGAGCTGTCTCCTACCGCAAAGGAGACTGCACTTGTGTAATAAAAAATAATTAAAATTCTTAAGCACAGCACATACTCAACAGTTCACATGTTAATAAAAAAAAAAGCTTTTAGGAAAAGAGCAACTTTCATCCAGTTAGATTTAAGATGCCAAGTTCCTTCCTCAGGTACATGCATACAAAGAAGGCAATGAATCCAGCCAACATTTGCCTAATGAGTTAGCATTCTCCTCTGTTGGAAGTCAAAAACCTCCACAGCTTCAGGCAATATTCTTGCCTATGGACCTGGGAACAGTAAAGCTCATGTCTCCTGTGGACTGGCCAGAAAAGGAGGCAGATATAAGCCGAGCTTTTATTTACTTAACTGTATTTTGATCGCATCCTTCTTATAACTGTAACTTCTGTAAGATTTCGGGGTTTTTTTCCCTTTTAGTCTTTTTAACTTCAAAAGCTGCTGTTAGTGGGAAGTTGGGGGGAAAAACCAACCAAGTGAAACATTATACTATCGTTAACATTTTGATATTTGGGTATATCAGAGGATAACACAGCGCCCATCTGGACTGCCTTAACAACACACTTAATTGCATTATATATGGAGAAGGGATTCTAAAGAACAAAGAATTCAAGCTATTCTATTTAAGTAGCCCATTGCTGCGGTATCTAAGCACAAGAGTAGATCAGAGCATAAAAAAGCAGATTGCTAAAAGCTATACATCCCAAATCTTATGCACAGTTCTGCATAGAGATTAACGAAAAAAGACGAGCGGCAAGCTGGAATATTAGTGGCAACAGATTTACTCCCTCCGAGTGTTCATAAGGACACCAACTTCAATGATTTGCAAAGTGAGCTCTACCTGCCACAGCTGGGCCCCCCCAACATTTGCCGATGCTTTGTGCGCAGCTGCTAGTCACATGGGAGAGGGTTTTAAAGGTATCTCCTAGCCTAAGGAGGCTGATCTAGTGGGGGCTTCAAAAATATCCAACCACTTAACTCACACGGAAATGTCATGCCAGCAATCCTACAGGCTGGCTGTCGTTAGGTGTCTGAATACTCTGGAAAAAATCTGGGGCATCCTGGTGACCTGTGGGTCGAACCAAGCTTGTGGGGGATTTCACTGCAGAGAAGTTGGAGGGCACATGAGGGGATGCCCTGAAGTACCTGCTGGCAGCCCAGGCTGGAGATATTGGCGCTGGCTGCTGCTGCCGCCTTTAAGGTGCTGGTAGCGGCAGAGAGATGCTGTGAAGGGCATGTCCCTGCACGGCAAGAGTTTCTGTTCCTCTAAAGCAGTGATTGAAGCAATGGGGGAAAGCTGTCCGAGCCTCGTTGCTGGGCTGAGCAGGTTGAGGGATCGTGCTTCTAGTTGCTGGAACAGTGCCTGGGGAAATTGTGAGGTCCCCAAACCTGTACCTAGAGCAGCCTGGTGACTGTGGGTCTGCTTTTCCTCTATATTTTCCCCTGCTAACTGCAGGGGGGTTGGACTAGATGAACTTTAAAGGTTCCTTCCAATCCAACACATTCTATGATTCTATGATTCTGTATTTCCAGGTCCATCGTGCCACTGAGGATGGCACCTCCGGATGGCCGGGGTGCCTTCTCTCAAAACACGATCCTAACATTGCTGGTAAGCAACTGCTGTCTTTGGCAGAGGGATGCCAATTAGCGATGATCTGCATTATTGAAAATTGAAGAGAAGTGGGTTCACAAGACGTTGGAGCTCTTGTTTCCTCGTGTTTGCATAAGGAGCTGTGTGAATTTGCTGGATGTCTAAGAACACAGCAGGTAGCCCAGATGCTGATGCGACCCCCGCAGTCTCTCCTCAAGGTAATGTCTCCCTGGCAGAGCTTGAACCATGTGGAAAGCATGCGTGCAAACAACTGCAGCCAGTGAAATCGTGTGTCAGAGATGAGGACAGACCTTTGTCCATGTGGGGTCTTGCTTAAACAGGCCCAACCTCACGTCACTGTGGGACCAGCAGAGTCCCAGCTTCTTAAGCACACTCCAGCTCCACATCAGCCTCCTAGAGGGGCACCTCCCTCAGGGAAATTCCTTATAAGCTCCCTGAGGGGTTTCATCTGCCCCTGTGTAGCACCTGGGGACATCTGATCCGTGTGAGGGCAGCTGAGACATCTGCATGGGCAGGCCAGTGCGGCACAGCACGTGTAGAGCAGAGACCTACCTCCCTGCAGCTGCATCTCGCCCTGCATCTCCACTGGTGATGGAGTCTGGGAAGTTGCAACGAAGGCCTTGGTGTCCATCCTACCAGGTCTGCAAGCCCAGGATCCCATCCAATGTCAATAGAATCCCTCTGTGTGCCTCTGTTAAACTTCTTGATTTGATTGGAGTCTTCGTTGTTTTAACTTCTCTGGTTTTATCTTCCCGGTTTTGCTTTTGTTTCTGCTGAAGTTTTCTTTTGGCTACTGATTTATTTTGAGATGTCTCATTTCTAACCACGTTTCCTTTATTTGTCTTTTTTTTTTTTTTTTCTGGTGGTGTTTTCTCAGGAGCTACCTTTCAAAGAACCATCATTGCTGCCTCCACAGATACCCCAAGAATATCAGGTGCAGAAGATTCTGGGTATCTCAAAGCCTGCCATTTTCTAGCAAAATTGGACGTATAAGATAATATGTCTGTAGACTGAACTGGAACATTGTAAATGGCTCTGTACATTTGAACCCAAATTATTGGACTCATTACAACTGACATATGCAAACATTTCAACTACAAAATTTCAGTAATTGATCTCTGTTAAACTCCAAGCAGCAGATGACACTTAGAGTCTGCTAAAGAAAAAATGCTGGTCTTTTTTTTTCCCCCACTGCTTTTACTATTTGCTCAGTATCATTAATATAAATATGCAATCATCGAAATCAACACAACTGAAGTTAACAGAGCAACTCCAGATTTACATCAGTGTAAATGAGTGCAAAACTTGATCCCTCGCATGTAATTTATCTTTAATTCTGGTTTAAGTCTCTCTCATCTTGCTGAATAAAAACTGATGTTCTTCTCACACACAATCTGTATACCATTCATTAGTGTCTTTTCTGTTTGGAAGAAAGATTGGAGCCTGTGGTAATGAAAGCTCAAATCCTGGGGAGCAGTACACATGGTATTTTGTTTTAACTAAATGCTGTATTGGTATTCTCACGAGTGGCTTTGCATTACTTGAACATTTATGAGTAGCTTGAACTAATACATCTCTAATTAGCACTAATTACTAATTACGTTATTGATTCCTCCGACTGTGGACTCCTCACTGGTTTTATTCATAAGCAGAACATTATTTTTAAAAATCTTGTAGATATATGCCCAAACAGAGCTCACTCCTGCCAGGGAAAGGAGCAGAGCAGCTGTCTCTGGGCAGCCTGATTGTCAGGACACCACCGGGTTTATTTAGGCTGGGAAGGTACAGCAAGGGGCAGAGGTACTTCTTTTTGCTAACTGAGCTGTCGGGATGCTGCCTGCTTGTCCACACACGTTGGAGAACCCCAGCACTTTTCTGCTTACCTGTGAAGTATCTGCTCTTTACACCCCCGGGGTGTGCACCAAGAGCCTGGCCCCAAAGGCTGGCTGATGCTCTTCTGAAGGTGTTTTGTGGGCAGTCTTGCTCTTTTTGGTCTCATGGCAAGACCTGAAGTAGATCTGATGAAGCAAGATGGTGTACCTTGCTTTGCTTCACACAGTTTGCCTTTGGTTTTGTTCCTGGTTTTACTGGAAAGAGAAGCCCCTCTGGATCCTTGTACCCTCAGAAGAGTTTCCCCTCCCGTTCTCACATCTCCCTCTGGCGACTGTCCTTCTCAGTATCTACCTGACAAAGCAAAATGGGTTCTTTATTACAGTTCCCGTAATAAGTGTTCTGGACTCCACATTTACACAGCATTCCAAAGAGCTCTTTGCAGAAACAGCCCCACAGGGGTCAAGAGGTCCATAATCCTGGTTTTTTTTTTTCCCCTAGAGCTCAGACAGCAGGACCCCCAGAGCAGGATCCCCAAGGTCCAGGCCTCCTCCACTAAGCGCTCACCCAATTGCTACCACCACTGCCACACCACCTCTCCAGTCTTCTCCCAGTCTCCCACCCCTACAAACCCATCCGTAGAGGCGTTTTGCTCTTGTATAGTTTATTGAGGACAGCAGTTCGCGCGCTGTCTGCTGAATTCCTTCACTTGAAGGCAGGGCACACACAAGCGATGGAAGAGGTTTTGGCTTACTTCTCTGACAGGACTGATTTTACCTGGCAGCGGCCAGTTGCCTCTGTGGTAGGACTGGCAGGAGAAGTGCAACGCCGCTTTGCTCACGCATCAGGCAGTTTCACTTGCAGAGGTTTTGCACGTGGTACATCTTCAATTTGCGAGCCCAGACAAGTGCAAAATGTGGCTTACTTCTTGTTGGCATTAACTGTGGGGAAGACGTAACATCTCTTTTCTGGTGGCTGCCCTCTCTTTCTGTTTATTTCTACACGCGACTTAATATGTTTGTTTTGATTCTTCCATCCCTATGTGGGCTATGTGATGAACCACTGTGGCACCGAAGATCGATGGCGCTACATTCATGCTGATGTTTTCACTAGCAGGCTCCAGGCCCTGCCGAACTTTGCTGTTGCATGCACATAACTCCCTAGGACAACTGTGGGAGATGTCTGCGTGTGGCAGCGAGGAGATAGGGCTCCCTGGATAGCAACATCTGGGGACCAGAAATCGAGTATTCTTGGCTACAGGCCCTCAGCTCTGTAATTTGATCTTCCCACCCTTCTGGTCCATCTCTTCGCGGAGCAAAGGAATAAAGAAGGGAACTAAGTATCTCTGGATAGGAGTCCAGTCAGCTAATTAATATCAATGATGAGGTGCGTGTTATTTTTAGTTATTGCAGATGTGCTCATACCTCATTAGCTTAAACAGTGAAGAGCAAATAAATAGCAGCTTCTGTCATGCTTAAAGGAAGCATTTTATACATAGGTTATTGATTTGGACTTCAGAGGGACCTGGTGGGAAATCTGTAAGGCGTCTTCCAGAGGTGGGGGAAGGAGGGGAAGACTTTACAGAAGTTAACTTAATGGGTCTTGTTTTGTAACGCACGTTAAGAAGAAGCCAAAAGGCTTTGCTGTTTCCAGGCGGACCCGGTGGATTCGAGTTTGCAAAAGGCTGGTTCCTGCAGACACCTGCAGATGCTTTGTAGCGAGGCTGCTGGAATATCTTTGTGCGACGGTCGCTTTGGGGAGAGCATGGGTCCAGACGGAAGGGTTTGTTCTGAGCTGCAGGAGGAATATTTGTTTGCCTCAGCTTACCTGATATTTTAATTTCCATATTTAGCAAACACTCCAGATGTGTGTTGCAGGAAATAAGTAACTTGTCAGTGGTTTTGAGGTTTCTCAGCAAAAAGAAGATTACGTCGTTTTGCACTGAAGTATTGAAGAGAGTGTTTTATATTTTGAATGCTAATGAGCAGTTTTTTTCAGACGGGAGCCATAAAACTGTCATTATGTCAGTGGTATGTCTTTGTTCTTAGCTTTGCTCGTGCTAATCAAAGACAACAGTGGTATATTTTGAGTTAATACTGTAACAAGAGGAATGGCATTAGTGGTCATCATCATGAGTGACTCCTGGACATGTGGTAATAATTTCTTAAGTGTTTCTGAATAGTGAATGAGTGAGAGAGAGGGATTTCAGCTCCAGCGCTGTGCAGAATGGAATGTACCATTCAGCCGAAATGATACATCCACGGCTCGCACTCGAGGGGCTGTAAAAGCAAAATCTGCTTTTTAATATAATTAATGTCTCTTCTTCCACGGTTCCTCTTTCTCCTCCCGCATCCAACTCCCCCTTTCTGTTCAGGGTAAAACAGCGACTTTTAGCGTAAGCTACTGAATGAGTGCAATCGTTTTTATGTTCTTAAAGAAATCAATCTGCGTTGGAAACCAAGCTCTCATCCTCCAAGTATTTTACTTTTGCGTAGCTGGATGTAAGTTTGGGAGCCTTCAGCCGAAACGGCATTTTCCTTCTTGTTAATAGATGCCCTCGGATTTGGTAAATACCTGGAAATAGAATTGGTAACATTATATATCTAAGCACCAGTTTTCTCAGGGAAAAAAAAAAAAATACCACCCAAACCTTTTTATTATCAGTCAGACAGTTTTCATTTATTTGGTGAGGCAGTCTGTTTGCATTGGCTGGCGGGTCCGCGAATGGCTCCTACATAACGAATCATACATTTTAAAAATTCTTTCCAAAGCTTTTACAAAAATATGAAAAGTTAAATAACTTTAACACAGTTATGTGATCAGTCTGATTAAGTTAAGGCATTTAGTCTAAGTAACCCCAGCGGGGTTTCAGCAGTACTGTACGTTCCAGCAAAGGGAACAATTGGTGTATTTTCACTGTCTGACTGTGTTTCTCAGAGAATGCTGAACAATATTAAACATTCAGAGGCTGCGTTTTCCCTTTGTTTTGACAAATGCTAATAAGTAGCTAACTGCAAGGGGTGTGGGGGGGAAATTCCTAATTCAAACCAGTTGCCTGATGGTAGAGCTCAGCAAATTCCCTGACCAGAAAGATGTAATCTGGAAAGAAAAGAGCGGAGTGGTAGCCTTTGCTAGCCTTTGAAATCACTAATAAAGTCATTAGACAACGTTTAGTTGAAGAGGAACGACTAAAGCTAGGGAAAGACTGCTCTGAGGAGCTCTCAGAAGGAACATTAGCAGGCTTTGGTTTCTAATTAAGTGGTATTATTAGAAGCTTCGATAAAAGCCCTTGCATGCGTAACACCTTGTATTTCTCTGTGTATCAAGAGTCGAAGAGAAACTAAAAAAAGAGAGACTTTTTAATGATAATACCTGAAAAGTGTTTTTCAGCAGACCCATACATCATTGTCAAGTGAAAAGATTAAACTTTATTGTTTCTTTTTGAACCAAGAACTCAAGGTGAGTGGAAATGTCTTGAAATGCAAAGTAGTTTGGCAGATAAAGTAAAATGGAGATGAAAACAGACAATAAAAAGACATTGGCTGTAATAGAGGAAAGAGCGGGGAAGTTCACTCTTTAATGTTGCTGGGAGAACTTTCTTTTTGCTATTAATGATAGCATTTAAGTGTTACAATTACAAGCTTTTATTGAAATGAAACATTTCATTTCAAGAATGGCACAAAAATCATTTTTGTGTGTAATATGAAACATTAGTTATGTGATGCTGCTGCCAAAATAAACCCCACCATTCATTTAAAATATCAGGAAACTCCATTTGAGAGGGTAGTTATACATCCATTGAGGATACTCTGTATATTATTTTTCCTTGGTATTAATAAAGTCTATTAACAACATAACTGCAGTTGATTCATAATGTCACATTTGTTTGCAAGTAATGGATGTAAGGTTAAAATGGTTTAACTATTACAATGTTTGAAAATGATTTCTGTTCCCTAAAGCCTCCTTTATTTTTATTACAGGTTTTTTTCCCCCTCAGCAACCAGTTGTTTTGCAGTTGTTAAACTGCTTTCAGCTGTAGATACTCTGCATTATCAAGATAGATGGGGCTTGGTGTGGGATTTCCACAAAGGTTGGTTGCTGAAAAAGTAACTTCAACAGTGCGCCTTTGAAAGATTTATTTAACTTGTCCCTTAATAGGCCAGGCCGCAACCGATTTCCACAGAAAGAATTCATTTTTCTGTCAAACTCTGGGCTGCTTTGCCGGCAGCCTCATCTACCCGCCGGTCGGCACATGAAATACGCACCAGTGACCCTAAAGCATTGCCCCTCTCCGCGCCGGTGGCTGGCGAGGGTCTGTGACTCCGGCTGCCTTGTGTAGCCGGGAGACGGAGGGTTTTGTTCTCCTTTTTTGTCCTGTGCTTACAAAGACCGTGCGGACGCTGCTGCCACCGCATCGAGAGTGCCGGAGCACTCCCTGTTTGCTTTGGCCGTTAGTTGTTCTCTTATCGGCGTCCGCTCCTTAGAGAGAGAAGCAACCCTTGAACAACTCTGCCGGGGGACAGGCAGACATGAGGAGCCAGCGTTGGGCGTCCAGGCTTGGCTTTGCTAACTTTTGACTTCCTGGGAAGGACGTTGCCAAAATCATGTACTCTCTCTGAGTCTTGTCATCTTAATTCGCAATTCGCTCTGCGCGGAGATTTTTTTTCTCTAAGGTCGAGAGAAAAATGCGGACGAAAGCAGATCGCTTGGCCCATAATTGTAGTTTTGTAGCGGGTTGGGCAAATGCCGCACGCAGGTACCTACACATAATTTGCTACAACTATTTGTTTTGCTTTTCTTTTACAATCGTATTCAATGATAATTATTCTGTTTCAGAGAGAGTCCTGGCTTGTGTGCCGATTTGTACTCTATTCACACATTAGGAAGGGTTAGATAGTTTGTTTTTTCAAAGCAGAAAATAGAAAAAAAAAATCATTTTATTAAAGAAAACATATAGGCTTGAAAGAAAGAAAACCCCTCAGGTTCCTTCACCTAAACCACTGTCAATAGCTTAGAGTATCAGAAGGGAAATAATGTTTTAAAAATCAGATTTAGTTCTCTCTTGCTGTGTGCTGTACATTTGCAATTTCATTTCTTTCTAATTGGACAATGAAAATATTACAGATTGGTGAACTTCATTTTGTTTCTGGTCACCACCACTTAATTTCACCCTTTGCTTCCCATGCACTGACAGAGGGTTGCAATTACTATGGATTTTGTGTGGATGCCACTCAGCGAGCCTTGTGATGGCTGGCAGTTAAAAACACTTGGACAGATGGATTTCGGGACTACAAATACGGCAGGGGGATATTTAGTTGGTTTTAACAAAACTATTTTAATAGGTATTTTCAAGAAATCGTGGACTCTCAGATTTGCAAACCATATGTATTTATAGCCTCTAAAAGGCTCAAATTCTAATTGTTCTGCTCCTTTGAAGAGTGCTCTGAATTTTCGCATCTTGTTATTACGGGACTTTCTACCAGCATAACCACATAACAGGGTTACTTCTGGCAAAACTGCACCAGCAGTAGAGGAATTGCACTCGTTAACTGTACCAGTTTCCAAAGTGCACGTAATCTGTATACAGACGTAAGCCCTGGTCCTGCAGGCAGATCTAGTCTGTCAGTGGATCCAGAAGATCAGCCTGTTTGCAAAAGACCTCATATTCTTTGTACGGGGCTTCAAAAAGGAGGTGTGTTTGGGGTCTTGCTGTTGTTTTTGTTTTCCCCATTGAGGCTTGCAGGATAAGTCCCAGACAGACTCATATGCTGCGTCTGGTCTAGTGAGAATCTTAGATTATATTTTTAATGTTTTCTAAAAGGAAGGCAAAAAAAAACCCCGGTTTACCCAGTGTATTTACAAGAGCAGTGACTCCGCACGCGTGCGGCATCCCTGTTGTGGGGGCCAGCGGAGGGCACACCGGGGAAGCGTGTCCGTGATGGAGAGCAGCTAATCTATGCCACCGCTTCTTGTGTGTCGTGACAATGCTAGATAGCGGTGGAGAGCGGCTGCTCTCAGATTTGTTAGCTTAAGAGAGCTTTGCCTCTTCAATGACACGGTTGTGTTAAAGCCAGCGCTGCTGCCTGGAAAGAGCAGAAAGCAGGAGCTGAAATCTGTGATAGTGTCATTGTCCCCAGAGGTACTGTAATAGGCTTCACTTTACAGTGCCGTATCTCACTAGGAAAGCACTGTCTCTGGGAGTGATATAAACTCTTTGTTAATACGGATAATAGACTTCAGGACCACTTAAACCTCTTAAGACAATAAGGCTTGGGCAGCTGAGAGTATTAAGTACATAATTTCAAACACATTCACGACAGTTTTTTCTTTCACTTTTTGGATGCCTTGCCAACTTTTACATTAAGCTTTTGACTGTTTAAGCTACTTCTGCCATCAATTACTTTTTCGAGCAGAACGAGCCCTTAGAAAGCTACAACCCAAACTAGTAGACTACAGCCGCCTCCTCAGATCGGTGGCACAGGCAATTTGTTAACATGGGATATGATGTGTTACATTAACAACTGTTTGTAATTGGGAAAATAATGGTGTCGCCAGTCCGTTTTTTTTAATGACTTTATGGACTACTTTGCATAAAGAAAAAAAAAAAGAAAAAGGAGGACAGCTAGTTTGTTTTGCTTTATTTCTGCAATGCCTTAGGTAGCACGATGTCCATCCTGAGCTCCTTTCTTTGGAGGTCAGCGTGGGACGATCCAGAGCGACCATTTCTCCAGGTGCTGATGAGCGATGCCGAACGTGGGAGAGGGTAAGCGTTTGCTCTGAGGCACGGACTGACTCCTAGCCTGGCGTGGGGCTTCCTCAGCTCCTTGCAAGCCTGACCGGTCCCAGCTGGGTGAGGCAGGTCCCTGCGCTGTGCTGTGTGGCCCGCTGATGCCTTACTGTTCTGACCAGCCCACCAGCCATGCACACTGGGCTGTTGCTGAACTCCCCCTCCAGCCTTGCTCTCTGGGGGCCTGCTGATTTAGTTCTCTGTCCCTCTGCCTGGCCACCAACTTCCATGGCACTGAGAGCAACACAATATCTTAAGGTTGCTACCTCCTGGTCTCTCAAATAGGCTTGAAATTAGTCCAGGCACTCCACAATTATGAGGAGGTGGTAGAAAGACAACAAAGAATCCTTCAGAAGCCCTGATAAAATCTCTGCTCTTTTAGTAAAGCATTTTAACGGTGCCTGGTGTTTTCTGCTAACTCCCCCTTTTCCTTAAGTAAAACAGATTCTTGAATAGCAGAGGTTCAGATAGCACAAGTAATATGCCTATAATTTTACAGAAAATGAGGGCCAATTACCTTTTTTACTGATCACTGACTTTCAAATGAGAGAAGGATACGTATTTCTTCATGAACTGATTGTAGCTGGTCATAGGAGGAGTATAAAACTCCAACCCCTTTGGAGATCCAAAATAGCACACCTGATGTGAAGGATATCTGACTTCCTTGCCTGTTTTGGCTAACTGAGGCATAGAAAGCTAGTCTGAGGCAATCATCTTGACAGTGTCTATACTCACCATCCACCCCAGCATGATTCATCATGTCCTAAAAAGCATGTCTGTAATTGCGACTTGAGGTACGAATCCCTCTGTTTAATCTAGTGGGTGTCCACACAGCTGGTCAAGCCTAGCATTTAAACAGGTAAAATTAAGTGGGACGAATGCCACCCAACTAACTAGACAATATCATGATTAAGATACAAACTTCATTTGTGCAAATGTATCAGCACTGTCACATCTTCTCAGTGAAAGAAGAACTTAACGTCTCCGACCGGCAGCTCAGTAGTGCTGTCATACCTGGCTCTACACACCGTGTATCACAAATTCAGTGACAGTCAATGACAGTCATTCTGTCAAATGGCCTGATTCTGTTTGACATGTAATGCCCTTTACCCCACTTTGGCAGAGGCAAGAAGCCACACAGACGATGTAAATAATATTTAAACAGACCTTAGGGCATCTAAAGCATTGCCTGAACAGCATAACGCTGGTCTTGTATGAGAGAGAATCAAGCCCAGAGAATTTTGTCCTTGAATTCAAAGAATGCAGGATGGATCACAGATCTTCTTGCTGAGGGGTTAGACCAGCCGAATAATAGCAGCATTTATTATTCATCACATGGTATTCGGTTAGGACTCATAGATATAGAATGGTTCCATGAATTCACAATTTGGGTTGCATTTTGTCTTTTCGATGTGCATGGCTTTTAAAAAAATCCGTATGCATTTAAGCAAGAATATATTCTTTCATCCCAGTGGTCTCAAAAATGATTTAAATGTTCCTAACTTGATGTGGCAACTTCAGCGTGTTTCTGCATGTGTTTAAAGCACAGAGGTTTCCAGGTTGCCATTGCTGATGTGCAGGAGGAGCATGACTCACCTGAGCTCTTCCTCTTGGCTTTTTCATGACTACACACACGACTGTGTACAAGAGCTATGTTATAAGGATAAATGACGGTGGAATTATAGCCCCGGTAGGAAGAACAGGAATGATATTGTTAAGTGTCTGGAAGGAACGCAGCCAAGGCCCAAATAAAGGCATCTTTTATTTTTCAACTTCATCGATCAAAAGCTTCTGTGTGTAACATGCTAAATGACATCTGACATATCTGAAATGCTGGGATAAAACACCAATAGCAAAAAAGCCCAACCAATAACAGCCAAGGTTTTACTGCTAGTAAAGCAGGTCCTCTGCTGAGGAGAAACGTTAAAACTGCGTGAATTACACCCAAGCAACTGACAACTTTACTTAGCTATTCCATACATTAGAGGATAAATCTCCATTCTAGGAAGTTTCAATGCCATTTTAGTTATCCATTTAATCCACCTATTCATTTAGCAGGAATGGTAATTACGGGAAAATTGCTGCCAAACTATGATGTGCAATTAAAATTCAGGCTATTTTGTGTGATGCAAAATCTCCCTTTTTTACTATCATCTTACAAATCCTCTGATAGAAAGTTTGTGCCTTTTTGAAACAGAGCTTGTAATAATAAGCCATCTGGCTTACTTAAACATGAAAGATTAAAATGATATACAGTATGAAGGCTTCCTATTCAATTGCTAATGTCCAAGAACTCAACTCCAGTGGTGAAAGCTGTCATTTGGGGGGAAGAGGTAATTAAAAGATTTCCTTGTAGAGATGGGTCCTAGAGCAGGGGACTGGCACATCCAACAAGCAAAACTAATTTTCCAAAAGAAAGCAATGCTGGCCAAATGTCTTGCAAGATAATCTTCTGTATCCTTTAGTTCACTCACAACTGCTTGAGTGGGACTGAAAGGTGGGTTGATGACTGGTGGGACAAAAGCAACCAAACCTTGCTTTATTTACCGTACTAAGCCAGCAGCGCTTCGTAACACAGGCTTGACTGAGGCGGACAACAATGAGGGAAAACGCATTGTGATTAAATACAGACCCACTCTTTTCAAAGAGATGTGGAGAAAGGTGGCAAATGTTTCAGGGAAACCGCAATGCAGAAATGGAAAATCTGGATTCTGAGAAGTCGCATACAGAAAGGCACTCTTCTGAGGACGGGCTTTGGAAACAAATGCGCTTCATAGCCCTTACTCCTTTATAATAGGCAAGAGACTAATTGTAGGCACAGTACTTGAGCTTGTGCAGCCTACAGACCTTCTGAAAAAATGGGGTTATTGTCAACTGGATGCAGAGGGAAAACACGGGACACCTCAGCTGGGACAGTGGCACCTCCTGTTGATTTCAGCCTCCCTCTGCCTTCCACCTCCGACTGATGAATTTCCAAACTGAAGGCAACTGAAAATCCTGTTGATCAGACTAAAGCTCCCACCCTAGGGTCTGAACCCTAAGTGGAAGCAGAGCTGGGTATGAATCGTTACCAGACAGTGCTCCATATGGTCTGGAGTACTTGTAGGGAGTGCCGTATCTTTGACTTACAAAGCAAAGCCTAAATGTTATTACATGTAGACTGTAACCCTCCCGGATGAAGAGATCATGTCTCATTCCCTATGGGAAGAAGAATTTAATACAGAAAGTAAAACTCTAAATAATTTTGAGCTCCATGTATCGTTTATAGCAGGGACCTACTTCTCAGTTGAGTTTTACAGAACTGCTTTACAAGTCTGGAGAAACATAAACTTCCCGTATTTTATTCTATTGCCACTGTTGTTCCTACAGAAGCCTATTTAATTACAACTGCACTATATTATCTCTGTCTTTATCAGACTTTTTCAAAAGGGAGATGTTTTAAAGTGCCGTGTACAGGTACAGTACTCCATAAATAAAGAAAGAGTGCTAAAATGAGAACCCTCCCATTAAAGACACTATCCTCATCTGCTCCTTTTCAGAAGAGCCATTTTAATGAAGATCCTATTGCTATTAATTCTACTTTCAGGCTCCATTTAGGCTGAGAGGAGGAAATAATGAATCATGACATAATGGAAGTCGCTGTAAAGCACTCAGCTTACCACACAGAAAACCAGACTTGCATGTGCGTTTGTTTTTGTTTTTAAGACTAGTTCTGACAATAGCAGCCAATGGGAGCCTATTAACTTCATTGTGTCTTAACTTTCTCTTCAGTCCTTGGCTATCTTCCAGCTTAATTCCTCTGAGTCAGCAACACATTCAAATCAGGTTAAATGAACTCTTGGATAAGAACCTCGACTAAAGGAATAATTGATCTTTCCACCCCAGCTCATCACCCCTTCCAAAAAGAAACCCAAACAAAAAAAGAGCACTGTAAAGACAACAGCTTAATATGCAGCCCAATTCAGAGGTGGCAGGATGGACGAGAGCGGGGTGTGGGTATTGGTGAGTTGGGGAAGCAACGTGGTAGCGTTGTTGAGCAGTTGATGTGAAAAGTAATGCATATTTTGTTTGGCAAAAGTGAGAAGAAAGGGCCATAGGACTGTGGCAACGGACTATATTTGCTTCTCTTAAGGAGCTCCTATTTGCCTTCAGCACAGTTTCTTATCATCTGATTTTCTGACACCCTTGCCTTTTTACTCTCTGTAATTCTGTCTTGTAAAGCAATGGAGATTGACATGCCCCTTTCATGTCAGAGGAGAGAGGATCTCCCTGTCCTTACGAGCACAAACATAGGAAGAGAGGGCAAATCCACTCCTCTCTTGGCCCAGATCTTCACTCAGGAGAACGGAGTGAGGAGGAGAGCAGCTCGCTGGCCGGGCGCCTGCTGACCTCTCGGTAAGGGAAGGGGAGGGAGTACCCAGGCAAACAGACCATTAGGAATGAAAACATGCAAAAATCAAACACAAGAATTTACTTTGGCTTTAGCCAAATATCATGTCTGCTGCAGGCCCTGTTTTTTTGTATTTTCATGGAGACGGGACGCATGGATAGATGGATGGATGAGTCAGACAGAATAGGCTCTGTATTAAAAAAATAGACCTACAAAAAAGTGGCTTGGTAGCCGTTATGCTGTGATCCCAGTTCATTAAACTTAGGTAGTCATCTTCTAAGACTGCACATGTATTGTCCTCTGGCCTTCCCATTGTTTTATCCTCATTTCCATAGTGCATGGAGGCTTGGGCTCACTGTACTAAAGTCTGCACTTATGCTCCAGGGTGGTAGTTTTTTTGTTTAAGTAAAAATGGAGTTGTTCCCTGTAAGGGTGAAGTGTGTCAATGAACTAAAAACAGCTTTCTTGAGGACTTCCCTGCAATCTCCATGAGGAACTTGGAACTGCTGTAAACTTTATGTTCCTCTCCAAAACTCAGCCACATCTGAGAGAAAGACTGAGCCATGTAAGATGTGTCCATCAGCAGCGGATGGCAGTCCTGCTGCTGAGGTCTCTGCTGAAAGGTTACATGGTGATGAGGGCATGGAAAGAACTCAGAGCAGATACAACAGAGTTATACAACACTTTCTTGTGATCTCCATCTTGGTTTCCTGCATCATATCAGAGGCCCTTTTGGGAAGGGACAAGTGCTTCCTCCAGTGTTTGCCTAGAGCTGACACAATAGGGTTGCGTTGTGACTGGGACTTCAAAGTAGTACCAGAATAAAAATGGCGAGTGATGCATTCCAAGGATGTAATCCTCACTCTAGAAAGTTCCCGCTCTTTGCAGAGAACTTTCAGATACAGAATAATAATTTTTCCTGAAAGCCTTATTTGTGAGAGGTTATTTGCCTGTTGAAAGGCTGGTTGGGGGAACACATTTTGCATGTCTGGCATTTCTAGCCTTTTCTGTACTAGCTGTATGTATGGCTGTGTTGACCAAGTGACTGACCAGACCTTAGTCCCCCCACTGCTTGATATATCTATTCATCTCTTCAATCATTAGAAGATTTGAGAACCTTATTAAGGTATACAACACATGGAATAGGCAGAATAAGCTTTTCCCGGGGGTGATTGTTCCCATTGTAAAATATGTGCTAAAACCCAAAAGAATTATTCTCTGAAGGATACCTATCCCCCACAGCTCTCGTTTACAGAGGAACTGAGAGTATTCTTTTTTCCTCTACTAATTCCAGTCTCATGTCCCCATCCGCACTTTGTGAGTAATAACTCACTGCAAAGGAGATGATAAAGTCTACTATCTTCAACTCTGACGTCATTACAGAGCCTTGCATCTCATTTGAGAAAACTACAGACTATCCACAGGTGAGAAGACTGTGAAGAATTAATTTTTTTACTATTTTTGGTACCAAACAACTTGTCTGGCCCAGCATGGCTAGAGGCTCAGAAAGAAGTCATCAGTGGAAATGGCACAGCTCAGCACCTTCAACGTAAACCAGTGCAGAAGCATTGTAGGTCTTTCAGCAATGGCACTTGCAATTGTGGTTCACTCGGAGAGATCTGACACTACAGAGATGTTCCCATGGCAGCTGATTTGACTGATCACTGACACATGCCATAACGAATCTGTCGGGTTAGCTGAGGGACACAGAATGATCAAGACAGCGAGGAGAGGATGGAAGGAAGCCTTTCTGAGGCAAAAAGTGGTGGAGATGAGAACCTGTTCTACTTTTAGTGAGATTTGAGAAGAAAAAGGCATATGGAGTAGAGTAGTAGAGCTGCTGCTGCTTAATCTGCAGGTAAAAGAAAACAATAGGGAATAGCTCTTAATTTGAGCAGCTCAACAAGTAGACAGGATAGTTTGAAAGAAAGGTTTCCTTAAGATGAATAAAAGTCATTATGTGGCTCAAATGAAGGGGAATTTGTCTTGATTTGATGGCATAGCTTGAAAATAAGAGGAAAAACAACACCTGAAGGCTACTCATTGACTAATTGGCTGTCCAAAGCAAACAAAATATACTGCTATGCTGCCCACCCTTCTCTTTCCTATTTCAGCAGTGGCCATTTTAATAATTTATTTGGTTTATCTTTTTATTTTTGCGTGTTCTGGATTGTTTGCATGCTGCCATAACACGTTTGTGCCCACAGTAAAAACAGCTAACAAACTACTATTCTTCTTCAGAGCCCTCCTTAAGCTTCCCTTCTGCTGCAGTCCTTCAAAGCACTGGGCAGTGATCAGGCTGTCCTAATAGTGGCCTCCATGCTGATTCTTATCCTATAGGAGGAATTATTTTGTCTCCTCCTTTTGTCTCCTCTTGCCTCCTTGGCCTCCTAATTATTTCCTCTTTTGTCTTTAATTGCTACATCTTGCCCAGCTCCAAACTTTGTGGGGCAACGACTGTCCCTAATTCTAGGAGCCATTGCAATTCAAAACTAATGAAAAGCTACTAATAGTTAATTCAGTAGACTTGCTGCTGAAGGTAAAGGAGTGGGTCCAAACTGTGCTACCAGTTACAACTGAGCAACTCCAACAAAGTCGACATCTGCTCTGTATCAACATTAAACCTCTAGAAGACTTCATGAAATACTGCAGGCACAAATACGGACAGTATGCTGATGATGCATGTTGCTCTCATTTGAAGCAGACACTGAGTCCAGTTATCACGGAAACAGAAAGATGCGGTTGAAGAGAAGCTGGTCCAAATGCAACTCAGAGAAAATGGTAATGCCCTCCAGCACTGAGGAACATTTCAAAGCCAGTTCCTGGGAGAGCCCTGCAGTCGGTAGGATCCTCCTAGCAGGTGTGGTGGAGTGCAAAGACATGCAGTTGCTTGATTTTGTTTGGTAGTGTCACATTAATGAAAGAAATGTGTTTGTCTGTCAGAGTGAGCAAAATACATAAACTCCTGTCCTTGAAGAAAAAGGCCTGAGTGCAACCATGCACCTCTTATGAGAACAGATTACAGAAAAACTCCATACTCTTGTCTGGCAATTGAAGACATTAAGAAGTTGTAGCTGACTTAAATCACTACATTGCATTTGTACATGACTTCAACTTCAAAGTATGCAGAGGACTAGATCCCTCACTACAACAAGAGTTTTTCTGTCCTCCTTTGGGGTTTACAAACCACTGATGTAAGTAGAGGGCACTGCTGCAGTAGCAGGTCATGCAATAGCACTGGGGCTTGTGCTGGTAGGGCTTCCATTTTCCTCTCCCCCATAACAGCATCCCTAGAAAATTTTATAAGGTGCCCAGGGAAAAAGCCCAGTGGGACTGGCAGAGGAAGTCCAGCCCCTGCTCTACCATGTTGCCACGGCTCTGGGGATCTAAAAGGAAATCTGCGTTTCCCCACCTCTTAAGTTTAAAGCTGAGCTTTACCCGTGCTCTTGTTCACATCAAAGTTGAAGGCATTAGGCTTCTCACAGTTTAAAAAAAAGTCATAGCAATGAGTGCCAACAGCAAAAGAGTCAAAATAGTAGGTATTCATATCAAATATCTCTTGGATAAGGTGCTTCTCCTTCTGCAGCCAGCCTGTTTATGGGTTACATGTTCCAGTGATGGTAACAGTTACTTCATTCTTTCTTCCTAACTTGTTTTATCACCACAGTGACTTCCGTCACTGTGTGAAGCACTTGTTTTCTGAGGCAGGGCTATGCTGAGCCCAGAGGGTCCCCTTAGAACGTGACCATTTTAGCGGTGCAAGAAGTTCAAACACAGGGTTGCTTTTTGCCCTGTTGGTAAATACGCTGTATGCATGACGCCATGCCACTTCGTGCACAAAAGTGTAACCCACTGTCCTTGTGTTTTATGGCATCACTTGCTTCTGCTTTTTATTTATTTTGTTATTAATGCTGGCTGCTTTCCAATAGCTTCTGGCCACAATGACTGCTGCAATCTTTTGTCAGCTAAATCAGACACAATCTGCAGACAGAAACATATTATCATGTACATCATTTTCAAATAAAACAACGCATATACAACACACTGTTGTTCTATATGGAGGTGTACTGAAGTGTACTGAATTAAATCGAGAATGCTGTTGAGCCCATCTAAAAGAATAGCTGTAAAAAGTCATAATAAGGTGATATATCATCTGAGTTTCAAATGGAATAAATATAGGAAAAGAACTAGGCTTGAAAGTGATAATCTCTCAAAGAAGTAATTAAAGGTGATTCTCCATTTCTCCCTCCAAAAGAGGTTATTTAGGGGAAATATAAGATTAGTGGGTTAAAAGAATAGACAAGTGTCTAAATTTTTCAATGCTAAAAAGTAGACTATGTAAAACAACAGAAGTCTTATACCCTGTGAAAAACCTTTAGTAATTTGGGGGTTGACGCTTTTTATTAAAGTCAATGAGTACTTTTCCTTTGATTTTCATGGGAATAACGTTGTGTCTCTGTTGCTTCAACAACCTTTTCTCTGGCATCAATGAATGCAATCTCCCTGCCTTTATAAACATTCAGAAAACTACTGCAGAGATGATTATTTTCCTAGTCCATAACTTTGACTTCCTTCCTCCCCAGACCCTCTCTGCTCTTTTGCCTTGATCTTAAGATACTTATCCTCACTTTCTACATCTTCCGTGGCCTGTTGCTGCCCATTCTATCATCACAGCTTTGACTTCTCCCAAACAGAAGGCAGCTTGGGCTAAACAGCAAAGATATTTGGTCCAAAACTTAAACTCAAAGCAAACTTCAACTGTTTGTTTCTAGGAAAGTTTTCTGAAGGCCAGTGGATAGCATCCCTTGAGTTTTCAACAGCACTGGGGAAGGTTATCCGATCTTTTGAAATTCCTGTCCTTTCTGGCAGCTGGCAGCTTGGAGAAGTATTTATTGTAGGACTTTTCCAGGCAAAGTATGATGGCAGTCCACAAGCTGCAAGGGGGTAATGGTTCATGTGCACCTTGCTAACAGCCCAGCCCCAGCACACACCTGCCTGGCAGCCTGACCCTCCCGCACCCTCCTGCCCTCCCAGAATGTCAAGGAGGGGTCCTGCTTTGTGCGTGGGGGACACTATTGCCCCTTCTCTTGGGAGCACAGCACGGAGCAGCAACTGGCACTCGTACTGAGCCTACAGAGAGGGATAAATGAAGAAGCCTGGGTGAGCAAAAAAAGTCAGCATGTGTCTGTGATAGCGTTGACATGAACTAAACTAACCTGTGCTGACAGATGAAAGTGAAGCAAAGCCAGAATCACTGTTCTTGGTGCAAGGAGAGGCAGCGAGTGAGGTGGGATGCCCAGGTGTATGGAGCAGAGCCCCAGAGTTGGCAGTAGCTTCAGCATGGTTGTTACGTGCTTTCAATATTTTTGGTTCAAAATGCGCAGGTCATTACTCCCATCCTTTAAGACCGTGTCGGAAGGAGGATTCAGCCCTGTAAAAGACAACATCTGTGACCAAAGCCATGTACCCTGTGGGCTCTGTTGAGTACTGCGGCTCAAGGAAGGTGGCATTTTACACATCCTCGCTGAGGGCTGCTGGTCCTTACCCTTTCTTTCCTGATTTGAAATACCCCAAACTTTTAGGGAAGCCCTGGAACTCATGAACTTTTGATGGTACGAAGGCAGGGGAGGAGACGCTGGGCGTTACTGGATTTCATCTGGATTTGCAAGGCGTATGTGCTAACTGGTGGTGGGATGGCAGGTCAGCGTGCTGGGATCAAAAGTCCTGGTTTAAGAGAATATCAATGTTTGTAGGCAATCTGTTACCCCTCCCTTTTTCCTGGCCAGCTTCTAGTAATTTATATGGAAGAGGAATAGCAAAGCAACATCATTACTCTCATATCCCTTTTAAGTGCTGCACGAGGGCCCTCCCTCTCCCAGGCACACTTCCATGTGGGAAACAAAGGTATGGTCCTGACATGAACATTTTGCCTTTATATAAAATTTTGCCTCCCGCTGACTGATAACGTTCTTTGACTTTGCAAAAAACCCCAATTCTACTCCAAAAGGAGCAGGAATGAAAAACAACGGGGGCTTGTGGTGTACATCGTTAACTAAACTGTTATATAAGCATTGTGGCTTCCTGCCAAAATGTGTGACCAGAAACATGCCCATTACCTGCCACCACCAACCCACGCAAAATGGGCTGGCAAGAGAGAAAAAAGGCACAGAGATAGGAAAAAAGTGGTCTTAGTCAACCAGGGGATGATGGGTGTTCATGTCACAAATCCACTGGGATTCAGTGGGAGCATCTCTAGCGGGGAGCCTCTTGAAGCCGGTTGAAAGTTTTCCATGGGGTTTGGCAGGGGATGGATCAGGCTATTGTTGAATACCCGACCTTTTTGCAGGCCTGGAGCTGAAGGAAATTGGTGCTGTGAGCAGGGCAAGTCTGTGCCACCATTGCCCAGGCTGTGCTGGTCCCATGGATGAAGCCAGACCTTGGCAGTTCAGCACTTGTCTCAGGCACTGAGTCTGTTTTAAACTTCCCCAACAAAATCCTGTTCCTTTCTAGACAAGCCTCCTTTGTCTCAGTCAGTGCCTCCAGCAGGTTACCGTAGCTCTTAGCTATTATTTTTAAGACTATTCACTTTGGCTCTCCTACTTTCTGTCCAGAATTCACAAGAAACCCTTTAATTTATTCTCCCTAAAATGAGATAAACCATGAGTGACCAGTCTCCTGGGGCTTCACCGTTCTGTAGTGAGCCTTATGTAAAAGGTACAGGGTACATTTTCAGCACCGTGCGTTGTTATTAATGAAGGCTGTGTGCGCAACTCTTTGTCCATCACAATGAAAATTTACCCTCATGTATCTGGTAAATCTCAGATGTAGATTTCACTTACAGCATTTTCGGATATTCTTTGATTATTTTTTTCATATTAGGGGACCATAACGATAAGTCCCCGCTCAAGTGAATATACAACTAGACCTCATCTGACACTAAAATTTGCTAGTTTTTCTTTTTGGGCTTAAAAAATTTGCCTTTCAGAGCTATTCAACAAGATAAATGTTAATGAGAAAAATTTTAACAAGGCAAGCCCTGGCGGTGACCCCCTCGGATCTAAGCAGCGCTACAAACTCAGGGCAAGCCTGATGCATGAGGAACATCTTGCAGAATATCGCTGGCCTTCTGTTATATCAGCGCTATAGCTCTAGAAACAAGGCTCTTAATGAGGAAAGATCAATCCCAACAGGAAAACCTGTGATATCTGACATCAGTAGACAAGCATCCATGCTGTACAAACCAACCCCCCCCCCTCCACGCCAGCCCCCGCTTACAAAATATAAAATAAAATAAAGTAAAATTGTGTCATTTTCTTTCAAAGTTTAAAGACTCAGGATCACTTCATGTAGCATTTAACTATCATTTCAGTCAGGCTTTTGAAGCTGTTTAAGTTCTTTTGTACCCGAGTTGTTTAATGTTACTCAGACAAGGTAAATCAAAGTCTAATAGAGTGGAAAAACAGTAAAGGCAGAAAATAGGTAAAAGATAAATCACACAGGAAGTTTTGCTTTTTTTGTGTTATTATATTCATTGAGATCAAAGTCCTTGTTTCAGCTCTAATTAACAAAAGCTAATGCAGATTGGAGACCTTCTGGCACTGAGCAGAGCCTTGGAGGATACAGTTGAAATCTTCTGAAGATTTAAATAATTAATATGACACCTTGAGCTTCGGATGGGAAAATAAAAAATAAAAAAAAAGAAGAGGGGGAAAAAAAGAGCCCCATGTTCAAGTTTAAGAACAATGCCATTGCCAAGTTTGATACCATTTGTTCTGATGAAAATGAGCTGAGTAGACTGCACCGACTTCATTGTCTGGTACATTGGCAGTTCAGTGGATTGTTTCACCTTTTGTCATGCTAAGGGAGTCTTTTGTGCAGTACTTTGTTACCCCCAAGTCTGCCCCAGTTGAAGGAGGATAGAAAAAGGCAAATCTGCTTTAGGGACTTGGAGGATGGTCATTTAATGGTTTTTAATCCTCTTAATCCACGTAAGAATGGAGATCTCTGAGTGAAAATCCCATCCCAGAAGTCCTTATGATTCAAATGCCTGGCTCAGGAGACTGTCTTTTGAAAAAAAAAAAAAAAAACCAAAAAAAAACGCAGCAAAATATTCTTCACTACTGTGGCATTGTGGTTTATTTCTCTCTGGTTTTCCGAAGCTGTCTGATGCAATATAAGCAAAATGAAATGGAAACCTACTTCAAACCCTGTGAAGTATGAGAACAGAGAGTGCCCGGTGCCAGCCTGTGTATTTGGGGTACTCTGGTGACTCGTCTTGATTTCATAAAAGTGATAAGGACCCTCTTTTCTAATTGTCTCAACTGTATGCAAATCCACCCTAGATTTGGGTGTGCACTAATGCCCTCGCCAAGCTGTTTTCCACTCGGATATTTTCTAGGTAAATGAAATCCTCTATTGAGTTTGGATATAGATTACTTCTAAACTGTTGACATAATCATAGCTAAGCCTTTCTGCTGAGCTCATTATTACTTCATAAAGGCATGATTTCTCTTCCCCGTCACAAAAAAAAATATAAAAAAAATCAATATATCTAATTAGATAAACCACTAAAGAACTGCTAAAAGGCAATTCTCATAAGTAAAATTAAGGAGGATCTGAAGATGGCGCGGGCTTTTCTTGCTCTCAATCCATAGACTTGACATTTTCCACAACAAGTTGACTTTAAAATAATTTTTCAATTACACGTACAATGTGGCTTTTCATTTGTTTATGTAGTTCATCACTTCACTTTTTAAAGTGGTTAAAAAAAAAAGGAAAAATACAGCTTCCAACTCGTAATTGAATATGTAAAAGATAAAGAAAAGAACATATTAAAAATGGTATGATTTCTTTAAAAAAAGATGAATGGAAAAAATAAAGTTCCCACTGCAATAATTTTCGTCTAGGTAGCTAACAAAAGATTTTAGCAAAATTGCATGACAAAACAACTCAAGGCATGTTTTTAAAAATTGCGCCTCATTAATGCAATGTTTTCTGTTCCAGTCCAGTCACTGACAGCCATTTCTCAGCATCTATTCCTACAGCCCCCCACGCCTCTGAAACAACACATACAAATCCAACAACTGGTTCCTAGGATTATAGTACAGTCTTTCTGACAATTCAACCTGCATAAAACAGCGAGCTCTCTAAAGTCATTTCAGCTAGGTGTTCATATTGACATACTCTTAAGTGTGTTGCAAGAAAAACTGGGCTTTATTTTGCTTTCTTCCCCAAAGCTAACAGAAAAAGGTAGGCTAGTGATGCTCTCTGTTGCATCCCACAAAGACTTTGTCTGTCCTTTTGATGAAATTTCTGGTCTTCCGTTTGGATCATGTTAACATCTCATTTGAGGTCAGCGGGAAAGTATCTGTTATGAGGTAGTCATCAGTGCTGTGGGCTTCCCTGTTTCTCTACTTCCTATTTGTACAGCATCCTTTTGAACCTCACCTTTACTGAGCTGAGTCCTGCATGGGATGTGCACTCTTTTTTTTGCGTGTCTGTGGTGGTGCTGCCTGGGGACGAGGGTAACACAAAACAGCAGCCTGGCGCACGTTTCCTGTCTCACTACATCACTATGACCATAACTCTTCCTTGGTGAATGCCTCTTCATTTTTTTCTCTTTGCGGCAATTATCAATGTTATGGGGGCTCTTGGCTAGCATCTGTGGCCAAAGCTGGCCTGCATCCCACGCCGCGTACGGCCTTAACATGGTATTTCTTTCCTCCATCAGAAATGTTGTCAAGGTGTTTTACTGTGCTGATTCTTTTTTTTTTTTTTTTTAACCTTACCTTCCCTGACCTTACCTTCACCTGCAGTGGTTAACCCCCTAAAGCTACCATCATGCCTGCAAATGACAAACGTTGGGCGAAGATGTATGCACGAGAGTCTATTTGGAGAAAGGTGAGAGCTTGTATTCAGTGGTGGAGGGTTAGCAACAGGCAGGCTGTGATTCCCTGGAAATAGCATAGTGTAAGATAGACCAGACCAGCAGCAACAAAACTGAGGACTGAGCACAGGTGGGAAGATGGCTTTATCCTCTTTGGAAAATAGGATAAGCAGAAGTTAATTGAGAGACGTTTTCATCATTATGGAAAGGAGTAATGAGTTGGTAGAGAAATATATTTTATAGGAAACTGAGGACATAATGCAGACATGAGGGAACTCCAGCACTACTATTACATGCAGGGAGTAATAAACACATGGAATAAATTACTGGGAAAGGCTAATGAGGAAAAGAGTACAAATGGCAGTCAGAGTCACCTAGTTTTTCTAGCCGTAAAGGGAGTTGTGGAGTAAGAAGGAAATACCTAGGGAGGAGAGAGATGAACTTCCAGGACCCCGGTGTGCTCTGCAAGCCTAGACCTTCCTTGCTTATAAACCACTTCGCCAGGGTTCCTGGGCAGCGCTGGCAGTGCCAGCCTGCACGCCCTGAGGTGCCTTTTGTGCTGAGTCCACCTTGGAGCCAGTACTTCCAGGACACGAGCTGCTCTGGCCACGAGCTTCTGGCCACGAGCTTCTGGCCAAACATTGTAGCAGAAAATAGCTATGGAAAGCAGTTCCTTACACATTTGCCAGGCTCCCCGTGAGCCTGATTACATAGCCCTTACTTACATCAGCCAGCTCCCCCCCAGGAGACGTGCTTTTGTCTCTCCGGCCTCTGCAGCTCTGTCAGTGGGACAGGTTGGGGAATGCCCCCAGGAGGGTCCAAGCGGGGAGTCAAGAGCTAAAATGAGCACAAGTTTCACACAAAAAAACCCTACACTTGAGACAAAAATGGGCTAATTCTCTGCCTGTGTCCTCTCTTCTCCTCCCACTGGTGGTGGTGGTGGGGTGGCAGGTGTTGGGGGTGGAGGTTCAGCATAATCCCCCATGACCCCCGGCTCTTGAATAGGCCACGTTTATTCCTGAAGTAAATGGTTTTCTTTTCTTTTGGAGTCTGCAGTATTCAGGCCATCCTGCAGCATGGGCTGGTACCAAATTTTTTATGGGATCTAATCTCCCTACCACGCAGAGTTGCTGCAGTGTTAGGAAAGCGCAATATGACAACAACTGGTCAACAGTCTGACTGAAAGCTACCTGCTTAAGAAAAAAAAAAAAGGTTTCAAAACTATTCTGGAATAGCCTGGAGTGTCCTTTGAATAACAGCCCTTTTGGAAAGGAGTGATTTTTGCTTTCTGTTTCCTCTATGGCAGCCTTCATCTTGCTAAGGTGATGTAAATTAATAACAACCCCTCTCCCCCCCCAGGATGAGAGCACACTTTTTGCAGACTGCTCCTATTCTGCCTACAAGCTGTAATTTTTAATGTGACTTTCCAAAGTTTTCTCAGCAATTCCCATTCCCTACACACTACACCCTTCATAGAAGTGCACATACTGTTCTTTAGACTACGTTTTATATATTCAATCATGTGAATCGTAAATTACTTAGTTCTCATGAAGATTACATGTTTGTGACTATTTCTTTTTCTATTTTTCACATCCTTACCTGACAGGATTCTTTAAAAATGAGCAAAATACAGTATCAGCAGAAAGATCTTGACAGAGGCGTGTGTGGGAGGAGATAGAGACAATAAACAGACATCACAGATACCACATTATAATGCAACAAATTAGGGTCTGACTCAAATCACTTTAAGGGATGGACAGTAGCCCCTTATTACCAAACTACAAAGGTAGTAATAACTCCTTTCCCAGAGGTACCACTGCGATCAAGGAAAAGACCCCTAGTAGTATTTTTATAGCCTTTGCTTGAAATGTTTTTGAAGGAAAACTCTGACTTCTAAAGAGTTCTGAAACTGTGTGGTGTCTCGAGATAGATCTTAATGAAATTTGCCGCTATCAAAACTAGACTGCCTAGAATATGGCAGAGCCTATTAGGACTGCAATAACAACATTGATTTTAGGGATTTTCCCCTCCCTCCAAATACACTGCACACTTTTTTGATGTGTGAAGAGACTGAAGCTTCTTAAAAGATATTTTCAATGGGATAGTTCTGAAGACTTCAGATAAAATGTTTCAACACAGTACCTGCAGGGACAGGAGAAATTGCTTCAGTTCATTTTGCCTTAGTTAGAGTCGTGTTAAATCAACTGCTCTTGGCGTTTGCAGGACTTTGTAGACATTCTTTCAAAAGTGTTTGAAAAGCTTCAAATAGATGAAGGTCTTCAAAAGGCAACTAGCACATGGGACTGACATCAGTAATGCTCCAAAGACTGTCCAAAAGGGCCAATACATGATATAAATGGAGCTTTATTACCTTTTTTTTATCTCGGATACTAGGCATGTTCTGTCTTTGTTACATGATCCATTTGCTGCCAAGAGGATACCTGATACGTAGCCTGATTAGTAGGAGACAGGAGGGCCTGATTCTTCACAGCCTTGAAGCGGATATAGCTATTTTCATGTGACTTTAACACGCTGCCAGTTTAACCGGTAATTTGCCAAGTTTATGTATCAGGAGCGGTGAGAACAGAAAGTGCGATATAAATCAGACGTGGTGACGTCTGCTCCCTCCACTACCTTTCCTTTTGGCGGTTTGTATTGTTGCACAGCCTACTACGAATTGAAAAGACCAGTGCTCAGTCTGAGCAACTGCAAAGTAAGCTGCACTTCTCAAGGTGCGTAGAGGCAGGGATCTTGCCAGCCCCATGCACATAGGCAGCTCCCATTATGTTTTAGCAGATCTGTTCATATAAATAAGGATTTAATGACTCAAATTCACAAATGGCAAGGCGCTTAAATGACTTTCCATGTGAAACACCTGTAATGGGATAAATTCCTAGAATATAAACAAGAGAATCTATTTGCTTTTCCATAGTTAAGTGTGGGTAATTAAACCACACTTATTCTAACAGAGAGGCGAGGGCATCCAGCTATATTACTGTCTCTCTAAAGCCGGAAAGTGTATGGTACTTTCCTTCCCACTGGAGAGCATGGACACCATCGATCATGAGCCTGAATGCGGGATGAAAATCTTTTTTTCCATTGAAAGTGCCTCTGTGTTTGCATAGGGAAGATGGTGACTAGATTTGTACCCTGGCTTATTAAGAATTCCTTTAAACGCCCCATTGCCTGGCCCTGAAATTCATCCCTAGAGCCCAGACCCAGCCACTTCTGTGAAAAGTCGGTTTAAAAAGCAAGTAGGAACAATATGATCGCAGGAGTCCATCTAACAGAGATGTCTCACCACAGTGCTGTGGATTTTCCTGATGGCTCAGCGTGCTAAAGCCAGGTTTATCGCATCATTTTAGCCTTGTTACGAAGTGAGAGAAATGTATACAACTGAAATAGGCTGGTGTGTACCTGCTTGTAATAAAGTTGCTCAGTAGTCTGGAAAGTCTGTTGCTTGTGATAAATAATCCTCAAAGTGGCATATTCTCATAAATATGCAGCCCTTGCTGTGCAACTTTAAAGAAAATCTTTTTGTCTCTTTGGTCATAGACTTAGAGACATACTTATTCTTGTTAGTGCGAGTCAGTAGATTTATACCAGGTATGAGTGTGAATCATAGATTTTTTCCAACAGGGCAATAAAGAGCTTATATATAATAATATCAGGAATGGCCTTTAAGATGCATTATAAGAGTTAGTTAAGATAAAAGATTCACCCAAAAAGATACACTTTCTTGTTAATGCTAATAGTATTTATGGACTGTTGCTATAGAGACCAGAGAAGCCAGGTATTTTCTTTCTCTAGGAAAGCAATGACATCTTCACATACTTCTGTCAAATTTCTCTTTTGCATTTTCGGGCTTTGAAGCAGCTTTGATGGAGGTGTTTTCAAAGGGAATAAAAGCAGAAGGTATTTTCCCCATGGTGAAGGCACCTGTTTGTAACCTCTAACCTAGTCATCTGGGGAAGTTTAAACCAGAGGGAAAGAGGCAGCAGGTATTGTTTATTTCTGTTCACTTGTTGCTCCTTAGTTCAAATTGAAATTTGCATATCTAGTCCTAGAATGAGAGGCTAGTTCCTTTTCTGCACTCAAGAGCTTTTTACTGTAATATAACCTTTACTAAAACATTTTCATATTGCTCAGGATGAAACTTTGGGGTGATTCACCAATCGTTTAATTTTTGAAGAATCACAGAATAATTCAGAGAGGACCTTGGAGGTGTCTACTCCAAACCTCTGCCCAAAGCAGGGCCAGGTCTGGGGCAGGACCAGGCTGCTCAAGGCTGTGTCTGCTTCGGTCTTGAAAGCCTTCAGGGATGGAGACAACACAGGCTTTGAGGGTAACTTGCTCTGCTACCTGGCTGTCCTCATGGGGAGAAAACTTCTCCTTAGACCCTGGCTAAATCTCTCTTGTTGCAATTTTGCCTATTGTCTCTTGTCCTCTCTCCATGCACAAAGAACTCACCTCCATCTTCTTGGTGACAACTTGTAGGCACTGGTAGGCAGTGGTACTATTTGGTGCTCCCAAAGCCACCCTTTCTCCCTGCTCACCCAGCCCAGCTCCTACTGGGACAAGTGCTCCACTCCCCAGCACCCACTCCCCTGAGCCCCTCCAGTTTGTCCACATCTGTCCTGTGCTGGGTGCCCCAAAACTTGATGCAGTATGTAGATGGGGTCTAATGAGTGCTCTGTAGAGGTGAGTAATCCCTTGCCTCGATCTGTGGGACATGCCCCTGTTCATACAGCCCAGAGTGTTGTCAAGCTTCATGTCTGCTGAGCTGCACTGTGGACACTGATTGAGCTTGGTGTCCACCAGGGTTCCTCCAGTCCTTTCCAGCAGAGCTGCTCCTCAGCAGCTATTCCATTCCTGGCTCATTTGCCAATGCATGAATAGTCCTGTGCTCCCAAGTTTTTCATTCCCAGCTTACACTGAACTCTCCTTTTTCATCACATCTTGCAGGTAAATAGCCTTTTTCAAACCCCAGGCCAATTGCCCACATTAATCCCTGTTTCTTCTTTCTCTTGAACGTGAGATATATATTTTTGTGCTGTTGTAGGCCACAATGATTCAAAACACAAACTTTGTTGTGATGCTTTGGTGTCTCTGCCACAGTTTCTTCCTTACCTGCCTGTCTGAAATACCTTATGACAAGCCTTTATTCATTTGAGAGTTATGCTTGATATAATCATCATCTCCATCTGACCTATCCACTGGATTTACTTCCAACAGCATGGGTGTATGGTGTGGTTGTTTTTTTTTTAAAAAAAGTGCTGCATTTATAAATCTGGCTTGAGTTATTCATCCTCCATATGCATGTCACTGACCAAATGTCACTGTGATCTCCTCACAGACCGACTGGCCAGATAGAGTTATGGTCCCATGAGAAAGGAGAGGGACTGTGAGCTCCCCAGTGCAGCGGAGTTTGCGGGAGAGACAAAGCACGCTGGTAGACGCTGCAGCTCCATCTTCCCCTTTCTTCACTGCTTGAAGCACAGCATCAAAGATAAGAAAGAAAAAAGATTTCTGTTCCCACTCACTTCCCTTCCCAGGCTCCCACTCTTATGATATCTGCCTGGAAATGCAGGGTAGGTGAGACACGCGGCCTTTCCTCTCTGTCACAGGAGCTGCTGGCATCCACAACCTCCTGTATAAACCTGAAGGAAACCGGTGTCTACCAACACGTTGTGCTGCTCTTCGGTGGGGACTACGCGTTGTCTAAAAGACTGCCAGACAAGCGCTTGTCATCGTTAGTGTGTCTGGCATAACACAAGTCAATTGCGTTTGGCATTTCTGAACAGAGGGCTGATCTGGATAAAAAAGCCACTGGACTTCTCATGCTGAGAGTCTGGCGGGTGGCTGTGAACCAGGATTCAACGCGGTTTTTTTATTATTAATAGCCTAAACGTTAGAGGAAAAAATGTTTAACAGCAAATATTAACATGTTTCATAGTCACTTGGAAACTTGTAAATTATATTTTCTCTTTACTGACGAACATCTTTACCACTCTGATGAAAGGTCTATTTGTTCAGAGGTTTTTAAACGGATGAGTTTACACTACTAGCAGCCAGAAACCCTCTCTCCTTTTGTTAAAGGTTTGTCCCTGGCAAATGGCTGCTTCCCAAGTAGACAAACTTAGGAAAGAGGGTGCAATTCTGCCGTCACTCTACATCTTGGGTAAAAGCTCATTCTCTTTGCTCTTCATAGGCTCCCAGAATCAAGAGTTTCCTTGGCTTGCAAAAGGTGATTGGGATTATCAACCCCAAATGACTGCCATCATATCCATGCATCAGACCCTTCGCAGCTTCTGACAATCAGACCACTGCTGAAAAATCGCTGGGTTAAGAAGAGCCGAGAGGAAAACATAGCTGGCTTGGTGGTTCAGTCTTCAACCAAAATGCTGAGAGGTGAAACAATAATCAAGTCTCTGCAATGTTTTACAAGAGAACAAGTCTCTCTCTTGTACTCATGAATGTCAGTTGAAATGACCTTTTAAAAGTGGCGGTATGTCATGATTCAGGGAAAAACAGGAAAATGTATTCTTTCAGATTGAGAATGTCATCAAAATGTTAGTCGGAGTCTTTGGATTTGGAAAAAAAATTATTATCTTTGCCACTTTGCTTCAAATGATGACGATAGGAAAGTACTGCATTACATAAGTTGCTGCAATTTGAAACAGAAGAAGAAAACAGAGTTCAGGAGTTTGCAGTGGGTTGGGGTTTGATTGATCACTTTTTCTCTCTAGCACACATTAATGACTATACTATTCCCATAAATTCTTCCTTTGACCTTTCTGTCAAACTACGTATGACAAAATGACAAGTGCATTTCTCACAGCTTTTGGACCAAGAACAGATTGTGTATTACCCCTCGAGAGCCTGGGCTAGCATTGCTTCAGATGTTTTATGTTTTTCTTTTATGTGGTAGCCTAAATCCTTTATTCTCCAGCCCTTTAGGATCCATGTTTAATATTCATCCAATGGGTGTTTTTTGATAAATATTTATATTGCATGTAAATGCTCAGGTATTTCCTTTTTTGATTACATTGTCTCATGAGTTCGTGAATTTTTCTAAGTTAACTTTAAACTTTATGAAGAAACCCATTTGGTAGATGGAGAAAAGGTCCATCCAAGATTCTGCGTGCAAAATAAATTTATTTGAAACTACCATAATACTTGTTCTTATGTTTTATGCTAAAAGATGACTTAAAATCAATTTTAGTCATTTTCTTCCAAAGAAAAGATGCCTGCGAGCTCACAGTTTCCACAAATCATGGTATGGACTGACGGAAATGAAGACACGCTAAGAAATGATGCTGCGGTGCTGTTGCAGTTGTAAACTGTTGTTGCAAACACCAATTCTGATCCAAATGGAACAGTTGACTGAGCTGGTTTTCATGCTTGCTGGATGAGATTTAAAGCAATCTGTGGTATGAACCCTGCAGGCTTGCGACTAGGTGGCCATGTCTGTGCGTTCGCATGAACGTGTTGCCCAGTGCACCCCGCTTCACACAGCAAGTGCTTTGGGGTAGGGAGACTCAGAGCCTGGGTGAGCGGTGACTGAGCAGCCCCAGGCAGAAGGTGGGTCAGTGCTCACCAGCCCAGCTGGGAGCTTGCTACCTAACCCCGCAGGTCTGCTTGCTGGATGCCTCGCTGCCTTTGCTGCTGTGGCACCCTGATCTCCAGATCATTTTCTTCTCTTAGGAAAAAATGAACAACAAAGGCTGGAAAGCTTATTGTGAGTCTTTGATTTACTGATAATTAAAATGCAGCTAATTTAGATTGTTCGGATATGAAGATGCATTGGCCACATTAAAAGTTTACAGATGATGACTCGTCACATGTGGTAACAGGATGACTTTTGGCCTTGCTTTGGTATCTTTCTTTGGTTCTATAAACAGTACCATATTAAGTAATGTAGGTAATGATATACAGAGCGGATTTCTTATGAGGAACTTCAAATAAAAGAGAGACAGATCTTCAGATGGATCTGTACTCAGATCTGGCAATAGTGCTGTTAGTTTACATGAGCTGAGAGCTTCACTCTGATTTTTGTTGAGGAAAAACATCAGTGCCAAGAGCATTAAATATTAACCTCAGAAAAGGCTTCAGAAAAGTGATGTGTTGCCAGGTGATGCCTTTAGCAGATTTGTCAAGGGGGCACTGGACCAAAAGTAGTAACTGATCTTTTTAGGGTCTCAGTAACAATACTACTACTTTGATGTTGGTCCCTTAACTAGAAAAGCAGCGGCGAAAATGGTATTTTCAAGGGTAAACTTGAGCAATTCAGTAATAAGGACAAAGTAAAGTACACAAATGCTGGAGATTTCCTGTTGGAATGAAAATGAAATTGCAGAACTTTCAGCTGGAAATTAAACATACAATGGTAGAGGTTTTGGAAGTCACAACATTCATTTTGGGTTGGCTGATACTTAATTTCAAGAAGCTGAAAAGAGGCAAGAAATATAGGTAGGAAGTCACTGTGATTTTTCTTATCTAGTGAACTCATCTCTATCCAGAACATGCCCCATATGATAAAAAGTGGCAGAAAACCATTTGTTGGTATCTAAAATAGTGCTGGAAAGACTTAAAACCTCTAAGAAGTCTGAGAGCTGATTTGGGTTTACATTTTACTTTCAGATATGCGTGGTAAGTTGTGCACAAGATGGAGAATGGAAGTTGTATACAAATTGAAATTACGCAGCGTAGTTTTAAGGAGCATGAATTTAATTGTACTGCTGATGTAGATATCTGAATGTGTTGGCATTCAAGGCACATCCATGTTTGCAGTGCTGGGCAGCAATCTAACGCTTTAAAGCACGAAAGTGCATAATGCAAAAGGACGATGCTTGAAAGAGCAGGGTTTTTTCACTAAATGATAAACTGACACCTGGAAGCTAAATCCATCTCTGGTTTTAATTCTGATTTCTACTAAATAAAGATCTGATTCCTGTTCAGTGTTACCATTGGGTGAACAATAAACAAGAAATAAAAATTATTACACACAATGAGCAGTGAGTAACATTTATTTTCCTCAAAGAAAATCTTGTGACCCACAGATATCTCAGACGCTTCCAAGATAGACAAAGGCTGTAAATTACACCAAAGATACTTCGCTGCTGCAGCACATGCAATGGGAATGGATTGGGACAATGAAGAGACACTTAAGGAGGGAGAAAACTGAATCCTCGCAGTCTTGCAAGTCAATGTCCTGGGACATTTCTGCTGTCTATTGAACTTTCCTGCTCAAATACAACATATTGCTGCATAAATATTTCAAGGAAGATGAAGAATAGAAGAATCAATTGGTATTAGGGAGAGAGAATATTTAAAAAAAGAGAGGCATTTCAGTTTACATTGCTGACTCCAGGAATAATAAAAGCAAGACTGTCGTGGAACAAAATGTGGTGGGTTTAACTTCTGGTTTTGGTTACTAAACACTGTAGGGCATTGACAAAAATTTTACAAATGCAAAAATAGGTGAGTGCATTATTCATATAAATCCCTTTAATAATAGACAGAGTATCCTGGAAGATGGTGACCGACAGCTTCCAGCAGAAACGTCCTTCCAGATGTCACCTGCCAAGTGCCCTAAAATCAAGAGACTGACTTAAACATAATATGATTTTTTAAAGTAATCATTTATGGACATTTTCATTTGCCTGGTGATATCTAAGCCTTTTTTTGTTTTGATTTCAAGCTTTTCCATAAAATCCCGGGGGCTAGAAGATTCCTTTCTTTAAATTAAAGTTGAAATTTCCATGTAAGTAATTGATTCCTGGAGCTGAAGCTTCAAGAAAAGTGTTAACTGCCAGAAGGCTTGGAATAAACTCTCAAGAGCTGATAACACTGAGATTTATGTGAGCAAGTGCCATTCATTGCTCAGGGATTTACTTAGTGATGGGATTTTAGGAGCATGGAAAGATGCTCTTTAGAAGTCAAATTCAGTCAAGATGACTTCAGATGTGAGAGACTAATAATAATGGTAATGACATAAATATAAAGCCAAAGAGAGCCACCAGTGATGCTGAGGATAATTAACTCACAGTGTGAATTGATTTGCTGTTTTGACTGTGTTGATAACTGCTTGCAACAACCTCGGAACTATATTTTCTTGACTGAGACCTTCATAACTTGGTCTCGTTGCATGGTGGGTCCACTACAGAAATGAGTCTTGCAAGTGTTAAGAGGACTTAAGGGTGAAGTGCCAGAAAAAGGTATTTTCTATGATTGCTGTTGTTATTATATGCTCTTTTGAACAAATAATTTTTTATGGACATTTCTGTTAAAAAAAGCATTCAGGTTTTCCTTGAAGCAAACCCCTGAAAATTCTTTCGTTTTTACTGACAGGAAAGCATTCAGCATCTTCAGCAAATTGATTTGTTTTGGACTTTTTTTTCAGTTAAAATATAAAATGATCAGCAAAAATATTTTTTTTCCATAAAATTGAGCAAAATAAAACCACAGAATCTCCATTAGGACAAGCTCAGACATAAAAAACTTTCTCTGTCTCCTCAAATATGGTGTATCAAAACCTAGGCCAACTCAGATTTCCAACATCAGGTTCTGCCCTCACTTCAAATACCATAAAGCTACAGGCTATGTTGTTATTCTAGGTATGTATGGACTTCAGGGGAGTTTCTCCACATGTAGCATCTGATTGAAATTGCTCAATGCATCATAATTACACACAGTAATTTGTTCCTTTTGGTGCTGTCTCTAGTGTGAGTTCTGGAGACCTCTGAGCTTCAGAGACTGTGCAGGTACCCCATGGGAAGCCAATCCCGGCTCTGGTGACCATGCAAAGGACACCCAGGCGCACGAGCCAGGAGGGAGCCGGGTGTCCCAACCTGGACTGTCGAAGGACCCCGATGTCCGGAGTTATTGTGGTGGATTCTGAGGTTTGCCTGTAAGCCTGGAGGTGTAAGCCATGACCAGAAATGAGAGTGTCATGTGAGATACGCTTGTCAGAAACAGTGGTAAGAAGCACATCTTACCACAGACAAGTGCCTCTAAACTGCAAAGGGGATGGAAGTGCTGAGGGAGAAGATGAAAACAGTGTCCAGGGATCAGTGTGATTCCAGCCAGGCTGTGGTGGTCTAGATGACTGGCTGTCGTATCGCGTTATGGCCAATGAAACTTTTCACAGTTAGGAGGAAAAAAGTTAACTTAGCCAGCAAGTCTTGCGTTTCAAACTTTTGAACTGATCATTTATGGCTATCCCTAGCCTTTAAGATTTTAGAAATAACAGTTCAGACTCTTCTACATATTATTTGTATTCTTCAACTGGAAAAGGAAAACAAGGCTTCCTGGTTTTTAGCTCACCATCATTTCTCAAGTTTGCATGAGCCAGTTATTTGGAATTGACATTGAAGTAAGCTGGAATGAAGAAACTCTCCTCTTGGCACCTGCAGAAAAGACCAGCCCTGCCAAGAGCTGGCTTACTACTTCAACAGCAACTAGGTTTTTGTGCTCGGGCAGTGACTTCCTCAATTTCACCCATTTGACTTTAAAACAGCAGCAAGTGTGTGGTTGTTTAAGGACTATTTTAATTAAATTTGATTGTTTGCATATATTATATTTAAGGCTAAAAATAACGTGATTATTTCAAATTTAATTGTAAACAGGTTGATTGAGAAGCAGAAAATGTTGAGTCTTTTAAATGTAATTAAGGCAAAAGTGGGTTTTTTTCCAACATGTTTTTTCCAACGTGTTTTTAAATCAATCTTGCTACCAGGCAAAAGATAAGTATTGTGTACAAGAGGTAGTATTTTTACAGTGGACTGGGCAGTAAAAGGTGCCCCCAAACACCTAACCTAAGAGATAGACTGATTTCTTTCCCCTCTTGAAGGTAGAGGCATACTTCAAGTAGGCAAGGTCTGTGGTCGTGGGTCAGGGAGTAAATGTCTGGTCAACAGTATACCTGGAGCGGTGCAAGGCTCTCTGGGATGCTTCTTCGGCTCTGAGGAAAGATAAAAGCAGTTCTTCTCTCTTTTTCCATCCCTTTTAAGGGTGAAAAAATGATGGTAGATGATTACTTTGTGGAAGGTGAACAGTCTGGGCGACCCTGAGGTTGGCTCAGCGTAGTGTGTTTCCACAGGGCAAAGCACTTGCCCAGTACAAAGATTTGCTGTAGGCCAGCACAGGGAAGATGAACAAGGGTGGAGACAGATATGAAAACAACAGGTTAAACCAACAGCTTTCTTTGGCAGCAAGAAGACGCTCTAAGGAACAGCCCTGGTGTTAGCTGCTGGTTAGCTGCCCAAGGAGAGGACCGAAAGCAGTAGTCCCACCTTCTGTGGGGTGTGAGTGACATCAGGTAACAGCAGGGCACCTGCGGAAGTAAAACCAAACACAAATGAAGGGTGGTGAAAAGCAGGCAGCGCCCTGGAAATATCAGGATGTTGGCATGGTGCAGGTGGCGTGAACGTGTGCCTATGTCCAGCACTAAAGGCAGGAGGAACACCAAGTCCCAGGGCAACCTCCCCAACCTCCAAGGATGAATTTGGCAAAAGGAGAGAAACAAATTCCCCGCCGTCAGCTCAAGCTCAGAAGAGCCGGGAAAAGGGCTAAAGGAACAGTATACTGGAAGTGCTGTGCCCACATCTGTTATTGCATCTGGGGATGCTTTGTTTTCCAGGGAAAGAAAGGGGATCTGTGGCAACTCCACAGCACATGCCAAGCCTCACAGGTCTGCCAGGGCCACCCTGCCAGGCATTATGGACACACCTTAGATTAAGCTATGCACTAACCAGCTCTGGCTGTGGTAAGTCAGTAGGTGGTGGCATACAAATTAAGCCAATAAAAGTTGTTAGAAGAAAATATTCAGCAATTTGCATCAAGCTGAGAGAGGTCTGCGGGGAGGAAGTGTTTGGAGAAGGTGTGGTGAAATCGGTCTGCAGGCACCTGGGTACGGCGCTAGCTGCACTTGAAGTGCTATATTTGTTTTCTTACTAGGAAACCAGCTCAGCTTTACAAGCTCAGAGCCTTTTCTGTTATTTCCCCAGCGTGCAGTACAGGACATAGCAATCACCTCAGTACCTTCCCCGTGCAAGTTGCTGCAAACGTCCTATTACGTTTCTCCTGTACTTTTCAAGGTAGTGCCAGTAATTCCTTCAGTCAGAACAGGCCTCCCCTCTATTACAGTGAGACGAAGAGATTTCCTTTATGCATGTTTTTGCTAGTCCAGTTTTGGGGAGCACCCAGGCTTGAAATGAGGTAAAAGCTTTAACGAGTGCTAGAGCCGTCTGGCTGACTTTAAGAGGTTTGCAAAGCTTTAATCCTTCAGCTAGAGACTTAAGGCATACTTCTGTCATAGTCTATAAGCTGTGAACTGAGGGAGCTTTGCTGGGTGGGGAAGGAGCAAAGGCAACTGAAGCTCCCATCACTCTGACCTGGCTTCGCAAACCGACGCAAACCAGGTCTGTTACCGCTACATCTGATGGGTGGGTTGCCCTTTCCAGGCACTGGGGCCTCGGGGGACACGAAGCCTATTGCAGCCCCTTTACTTACCCCAGTGGCTCCACTGAAGTTACCTGCTCGCATAATGCTGCCGGTGCTTGAGAGTGATGGTAGTATTTATTAAAATAAATGTGCCAACTAGATTGGGATGAATTTAGAACTGACCAGTTGTCTAAGTCAAACACCATCTTCTTCCAGCCTTACTGATTTGTGGAATAACAGAACTTCTGGTTTTGCAGAAGCCTTGACCACACTGGTGCAGCTCTCCTTTTCCCGTGTGTTTCTTTACACAGGCTGCGTGCTGCCCATGGTCTGTTTTCTTTCTGTTGTAGCTCTGCTACTGCTGTTTCATTTAAAACTCCTTTTGCTGAAGTTAGGAAAGGGAAGCCTGCTGCCAACATTGCCATAAATCTGGGACAAACAATTGTTAAATGCACAGGGTAAGCAAGCTGGGAAAACGGGAAAAAAATCACGTTTCCTTTTCATCTTTCACTGCAACCTTTTAGGACAGTGATATTAATAATAAGCCCCACATATGAACTTGGTGGGGTTCTTTTAAATGCCCAGGATGTAATTGTCTCTGTGCAATACTGAAGCGAATCTCCAAGACCTTAAAAATTTTCATGGTCCAGCCACCAAAAGGCTGCAGGGATCAATAGCAAAAGGCAACTCAGAGCCAACTTAGAAGGGCCGTGAAGACACAGGCAGAAGATACAGAAGGAAGAAGTAACTTAGTTATTCAAGAATGGATAAAACTTGGGTCCCAGAAGTTTTGATTAGTTTCACTTATGAACATTGTGAAGAAGCAAAGGAGGAAGGTACAGTAATTTATCAAAGCGACGGATTGCACTGAAAAAACATTGAAGAGGGAAATAAAGAATAAAGCAAACAGGGAATAAAGTTAACACCACTGACAGAGGAGGGAAGTTAAGACAGTTCATTATGTGAGGTAAACAAGCCCACTAAGTTCTGCCCTGATGCAGTGAAAACGCTTTTGGTGAGACCTCCCATTTTTGATGAGTTTTCTCTACAGAACAGTGCACGGCTCCCCTGAGCAACTGGGGTGAAGGCTGGATTGGCGTCTCACAGGGCTTCTGAGTCAAGGACAAGCAATTTCAACTTGGTGCATGTGAAGAAAGTTGAAGAATCAGGCCTGAAAAGAGGGCAGAAATTACAATGGTGAAAACGAGGTTTTGAGATTGCCATTTTTAATGAAACAAGGTGTTCAGTGTTTCCTTCAGTTGATCAATACTTACTCACCCCTTTTAACTCTTATTTTCTCTAATATTCTATAATCAACAGAATGGAGGGGAAAAAAAAGGGAAGAAAAGAGAAAGACAGAGGGAGAGAGGAGGAATAAAATTACAAATGACCCGTTCAACCTCATTTTTGAGTACTGTTCAAATTGTAAAAACATGAGAAATATGTTTCCCCTAAGAATATTTTTCAAAATATTTTTCATAGTTTTCCATTTTTTTGCTTGGAAAAATTGTTAGCTTTCATACAATGTTGATTACCTTTGCATTTTTTTCTCTCCTCGTTGCCTTAACAAAAATAGCACAAACAATTAAATAACCTGTGGAAGGCTGTCTGAGTATTTCTGCTTTTTGAGTCACTGCTATTTTGCAACCTAATAGCGTCTTTGCAATGGAGAACTCAATCTGCCTTGCCCTCTGTTCCTGCAGTGAATTGTGCCTGGTTTAATCCGCTTTCTGGAAGTTAAAAATGAATAATTAGTTTTGCAGGAAAAAAAAAACAAAACCAAAAAAGCAAAAAACGTCTAACCAAAAAACAACTAATAGCCCACAGAAAGATGCCAAGGCTATTTTTGCCCAGTGGATGTTCTGCTTGGTGGTCATGAAGACTGTATCTGTACTACTGGGAAAAAGTGGGCTCGGAAGTGACAGCGAACACGGGATACTCTGTCTCCCGCTTGCCCTGCTTCCCACGCAAGTAACGGCCTTAAGGCTGTAGAGGCTTCGTTGTGGATGGTCTGAGGCCTGAGTAGCATGAAGCTATATTGCTAGACATATGTCTGCAGAACCCTCTGTGCTCCAAAAAGTGCACTCCAGACATGCCTGAGCTTTTGTATCTTAACTGTCTGGCTGTACACCCTTCACAAGTGGGATTTAGAGGCAGCCTCCGGGCTGATGGTGTAGGCAAACCCAGACTGGGATGGACGCACATCTCAGATGGGATGGCCTGTGTGTTAATCCATGCTCTTCAATGCATGGCAGTGGCTGGTTGAGGACCTGCAAAAGAAAGCGCTGCTCTGTGAAGCAGAGGCAGTGCATGGACTGCAGAGTCAACAAAATCTGAAGTGTAGTCTTATTCTCTTGTTCTTGAATGAAGCGTAGATGTTACAGAGTGACTTATCTGTCCCAAGATCTATAGCCTTGTGCTTTTTCATCTTCAGCCCTTGGTGTCACTGGGTTTGTTGTATTAGCCTACTGCTGTATTAGCACTGTAAATGTTCTTTCCTGTTCCTCTGTTACTTTCACATCCTCCTTTAGCGAAACCATTTCTTAATGTAAAGTTTTGATAACTGGCAAGCCATGTTTTCTTTTTTTTTTTTTTTCTTTTTTCCCTGAGGTTGTTTCTTAAGTCCTAAGACTTTGTATTTTAAGTGTCTTTGGAGGATCACACATGGTATTGTCCCTAACCGTCAGGATTTAATTGTAGAATCATAGAGATTTGGGATTGGATGTGACCTCAGCTCTTGTATTAGTCCCTTAGGTCCCAGTGATAGTATTAATTAATAGAGTTAGGCATCTGTGGTGTCCATCTTGATGTCTGCTTGCAGTACCAGTAGTTTAGAGAAGGATCAAATCATATTTTTCTTCCAAGGAAGGAGCATATAGATTTCCTAGGTATATTTTTGGAAAGATTGAAAATATATTAAACATGCAGCACATATTTTTATATTTTTTCATCCATCAATTTTATTCTTATCCAGTGTGAAAACTGTCAGGCTGATACTTAGATTAATCTTCCAGGCTGCACACATCACCCGTAAATCACTCTGCTTCAATAGGGAAACCATTGGCTTGGGGAGCACTGGTGAGTATTTTTTATGGGCCGCCTTTTCCCTAGATGCAATAATCTGCCTGTCTCATCAGAGACACAGTGGCATAACTGACATACACTGAAGTGGCTGATCAAGAAAGACCTGCTATGAGGGAGGACGAAGACGGGAGCTTGCACCCTCTCTGTCAGCTGGCACGGGATGAGGAGGCCTCACTTCCTGTTGCAATGTCTAATTATGCATGAAAGGTCAAGGAAAGAGAAATGATAATTCACAAACCACATGAAGTGGGGGAGAGCCACAAATTAGTGACAAGCACAGCAACTCTACTTTCAAAGCGCATTACAGCGTGGATGATCTTCATGTTTTGAAAAGATAAAGTGCAACCCATAAAACTTTGACCCCAAAGTTCAAGAGCTGTGTACAGGAAAAACATGAAACCTGTTTAATTAATCCTTCACAAAACAAGAGTTGTTTCCATGCCTTTACCTCATGTGTTTTTTCTTTTATTTCCTTTGAAAAGCTATTGCACAGTCTCAGTGCTTTCAACTGGTGCTCGCTTTGAATGGCTGTTTGTATGTTATTAGAAAACACACCTCACTCAAGTAGCCCATATATAATTTCATTCTCGGTGTTTACAGCCTGCAAAGGCTTGTATACCCTTTATATTATTGCTCCTGCAACCACTTTCTGGTAAAATTCTCCAGTGTCCACATCTGGCTCAGTTGATCTTCTCCAAGACTATCGATTTCGATGAGTTTTGAGCTATTCCTTTTGCAGGGGAAAATGTTTTATGTGGTCGTGCCATGTGTTCACTGTAGGATGTATCTGAGTCTCAGATTTCATATGTATTAAACATCATCATTAATATGGAACGGTTGATATTTAGGTCCTTGTATTTAATGGTGAAGGTAAGTGGAGGGACCATCCCCAAAAGCCAACTAGGCCAATTTCCGGTCTAACTATTCAAGCCACATGGCAAAGTCAGGATCCCAATGTGTTGCTGGAAGTGGGGACCATTTTCATGTGCAGGTATACCCTAGTGTGAGTAGTTCAGAAATGTATTTGACTTGGCTGGTTTTGTTCTACTGGTTTGGGATCAAGGGTTTGTGTAGAATTAGTGGAATCCCTCAAAATTTTACATTCGTATGTTAGTAACAATTGGGGCCAGAAGTAACTAGACAAAATAACAAATAGCAAAGATTGTGAGGAAAGAGGTGGTTGATAAGCATAGGAACAAGTGTAGGTATTTATTTCTATGTGAGGACTTACATGTCATGAAGAAATTCTTGACAGGATCTTACCAGAGGCAGGTTTGCCCACGGCTGCTCAGCCAGTTGATACTTGCTAAGCCAGGTGGAGGACCACCCGGAGAGACCACCTCCATTTTGCTGGCTCCTGGGCTCCATTAGATTCCGCAAGCACCCAGCTAGTCCCCCCCCAACATGGTGTGAATACCCAGTAATGGCAAAAGCATTCTCCAACCACACACTTCTCTTCCTTTGTAAGATTTTGGGTTTTTTCCTTAATCGGAAAGAAAAGAAAACCTTTCCGCTAATATTTTCTCTTAGGTAATTAGCTCAGTTCACATATTGTTAAAACCAGTTAAGTAACCACAGCTCTGTGTCCCCGCCTGTGATGTGAAGACAAAGAATTCTTAAGGTTAAAAGCAGTGAAAAGGTCAGAGCAGAAACAAAGTTAGATACTGTTAGGGTTTTTTTTCTGGTTAGAGAGAGCCTACATCAAAGAGGCCCTTAATTTAGAATTAGAGTTCATTTGCATATCTCCCTGATGGGGGAATGAATGGACGAGAGGCAAAAAGATGAGAGAGAGAAGGACTTCAGTGACAGGAAGGGGACAGACCAGAGGATGAGTACGGATTCAGAGATGGGAAAGGGGAGCAGAAAGGGAAAAGGAGGTGTTTCTGACACTTTAAACACTTATTTGCTTCGAAGGTGAGAGGATTTTGCAGGCAAGAGTCGCCTCCATGAACCGATGTGAGATTTTACAACAAAGAGATAGGCAGGTGCTGCTGTTTCTGAATGCACGATGCTCCCTGACCAAGGGGAAAACATATGTCTTTCCACAGGTCTACGTGCAGGCCAGGGATTCTCTGTGTAGCAAATGTCCACATCATGCAGAATCATCAGGGGGACTGCGGGGTCTAGAGAAGCATGAGGCTGGCGTGTGGGTAGATGGGATTTCCATGAAGTTGTAGAAACACTTTCAGGACTGGAGTGAAGGAAATGCACAACAGAAACATGAGATGATCCTCTGGACTTCACGCTGTTTGAGAAGCAAAGCGAGGTTTTTCATGAAATACTTATTCAGCATGGGTAGAATGGGTTTTGATTACTCCTAATTCTATCAAGAAGGATTTTTCACTCAGTGGGATTGCTTTAGATGGTCATGATGAGCTGGAGGTCTCACAACTGAGTTTATCGCTGTGCGCTGGAAAGGGCAGGTGATGAGATAGGGCTTGGAGGAGTAAGTCAGGTCTGGTCTGCAGGGGCTGGTTTCATACATCTGCACATGCACACGTGTGCACACACACACACAACCACAAAAAGCAGTGGGACTCAGCTGAGGGCAATGCAAGAACGTGCAGAGGCTCCTGGGGGGCGGGGGGTGAAGTTCAGCCGAGCTGGGTTTGCCGGGGTAGGGTGTGTGCTTAGAGCGTACGTGCTGCCATCATGAATATTTATTGAATCAACCCCCTCATACCTAGGCGTGCTGGCAATCATCCTCTCTAGATCCACAATTTATGCCCTCCTGCCACTGACTGCACATAAGCTGAGACCCCATTTGGCAAATTTATTTTGAAATTTTGATTTATATGCTCCTAAAAAATCTTTATTACACTTCTACCTTCCAGACAATTTACTTTGTTCAATATGTTTGGTTGTTGTGGTGTTGTTTTTTTTAAGTTTAATTCCTACTTTCCATTTTTCAGTATTTATTATGCCACATTCCCATGGGGCTGTGACTGGCAGGTGGGTCACAATATACATAACTGATAGGCCCATCTGTCTTCCTTTCACTGCATGCTCCCCCCTTCTTTTTCTTTCTCTCTCTCTCTCTTTCTTTCTTTCTTTGCATGTGTCATAAACTGTCAACTATAGGCGCAGTCCTGCACGAGGACTAACAGACAGGTAGCAGCAGCCTGAGAGAAGGCTATCAGTATATAAAGGGGATTTAGTCACTTCACAGTAGGTTATGAAAGAAAGTGGTTTCATAATGGCTTGCATTATTTCTCCTCAATATTTACAATAGTTATCTTCCATAGCACGTGGAATCAAATACAAACAGAACTGCGCTTTTGAGAAAAATGCGAGAAACATCTTCATTTTCTGTTCCTGTTTTGTTCTTTATCGTGGTTCTTTATCCTCTGGCATAAGAGCCCCCGCTTTTCTTAGGCTCCCCGACACCCAAGGATTCCACTGCTGGGGAAAAAAAAGGATGCTAATACACTCTGAAAAAGCAATCAGCCTCTGAAAAACAGTCCGCCTGGCTTCTGTTCTCGGTAATGCTTCCCACCTGAGATTTTGGGAGCTCTCAGCTTGGTTGTGTGCCTGGTTTTTAATTTTAGTAAAGGAAAAGTGAAAGTTCAAAGTGCTGCAGCAGCTGTTGGCGGTGGAATGCAGGCGAGGGCTCACGGGGACCAGGGGCCAGCAGGGTACCGAGGGGCCGGATCCTGCCAAGCACGTGGGGCGCACTGCCTGACACCGTGGCCGAGCAGTGTGGCAGAGCGTCAAGCTCCTGGTAAGGAAAACGCAGCAAACTGCCCCCCGTCCTGCCAGGCCAGATGTTCGCGGGCTGTGCCACGGCAGGGTGATGCGGAAATCTGCAGCTCCCAGCACCAGCACGAGGAACCAAGGGATGTCAGGTGGCATGGTTGGATGGGAATCTGGTCTCTGAGGCTCTGCGCCTCCATCCAGCACTCCTTGAAGGCACCTGCTCAACAGGACGATGCTCAAAGCCCGCAAGAGACCTCAGGGCTTGGGGCAACACTTACCGACCCCAGCTGAGTGGCAGTCAGCCATTTCTCACACTCCTTTTTCTCTGTATATTATGCTTTGTGGCACATTCCGCCTTTTGGGTTTTACCTTGCTGTTGTTTTTAACTTGCATCCTTTATAGCCATTTTACTCAGCAGCCCCCAAAAAACAAAAATGGAAAGAGTCGTCCCACATTTTTTCAGCTCATACTAAAAAAAAAAAAAAAAAAAAAGCAACTGAAAAAATCCAGCGGCCCTGTCTTTAACCTTTGGTAACCCTAGACATTCTTTGCACTAAAGTGTCTGATATTAAAGCAGATTGCTTTCATGCCTACATAAGTAATATCATATGCTTCACATCAGCCTATGCTCAGGCTAGCTGAGTTCCCACACTGTATTATTGCACTGTGAACGTACACTCCCGTGCATACTAATAATGGCCTATCTGAACCAGCTTGCCTTTTCAACTTTTTGAAAAGGAGTTTTATTGGGAATGTGTTGGATGGCTATGGCAATAGGGAATATAGTTTAATGAATGATGGTAATGCTTGTGTGGCCTATTAGTGCTTTGGCAAGTCGCGCCAGAGAGGTAAGAGCTGAGAAGAGAAACAGTCTTAAAAGCCTGCTAGAATTACTGAAGAAACAATGTCCTCCATCCCCTCACAGCTGCTAACCAAGATCATGGCCAATCTTGGTGTGGTTAAAGAGGCGCTTAAGAGGACTTCTACATTTTGTTTTGTAAGCAATGTATTTGGACCCTTTCCTTCCTTTTCCTTTCCTTTCCTTTCCTTTCCTTTCCTTTCCTTTCCTTTCCTTTCCTTTCCTTTCCTTTCCTTTCCTTTCCTTTCCTTTCCTTTCCTTTCCTTTTCCTTTCCTTTCCTTTCCTTTCCTTTCCTTTCCTTTCCTTTCCTTTCCTTTCCTTTCCTTTCCTTTCCTTTCCTTTCCTTTCCTTTCCTTTCCTTTCCTCTCCTTTCCTTTCCTTTCCTTCCTTCTTTCCTTTCCTTTCCTTTCCTTTCCTTTCCTTTCCTTTCCTTTCCTTTCCTTTCCTTTCCTTCCTTTTCCTTTCCTTTCCTTTCCTTTCCTTTCTTTCCTTTCCTTTCCTTTCCTTTCCTTTCCTTTCCTTTCCTTTCCTTTCCTTTCCTTTCCTTTCCTCTCCTTCTTTCCTTTCCTTTCCTTTCCTTTCCTTTCCCTTTCCTTTCCTTTCCTTTTCTTTCCTTTCCTTTCCTTTCCTTTCCTTTCCTTTCCTTTCCTTCTTCCTTTCCTTTCCTTCGTCATTCTTTTTTCTTCTTTAGACAGGAGGGTGTTAAAGTGAAATCCATCAGAAAGGAGAACTTAATACCAGTGTGATTTATTGGGATTGTCAGGTGGCCTGCATTTGTGCGAGAGAATTCTCTCAGCCCTACCAGTATTGCCTCTCGGGTCTCTCTAATCCTGCCCCAAACCACTTCTCCTTGAGATCTTTCTCTGCTTCTGCTAACACATTCCAGTGTTCGAGTCAGGTCTGTTTCACCGGCGACATGGCCCAGGTTTCTGCGCAGTGGAGCAATAGTCTTGTACATAAACACAGAACCTGGCCCTGTGCTATTATTATTGAGATTCTCTATTTGTTGGTTTTCGTTTTTTTTCCCTTCTGCCTTCTAAAAGGCTGTGCATGCTGATTATAATCGTGCAGCCCACCCTTTGAGGAGTTTCAAGATGGTTCTTTAGTTGTCCCAGCATCCAAAACTGAGTGATTTTCTCACATTAGAGGTGCACTGCCAAGTAAAATGAGACCCACTCTCCCACCCAGCACATCAGGAATTCACCTGTGTGTAAGATGATGTGTGAAGATGCCTCACCTTTGACCTTCTTTCCATATACAGGGCTTGTGTTAACTTCCATGGCTCATTACTAATTTGGCAGGCTTCATCTAGGCTATATACATACATATCTATATATGGTGTACCTAAGATACATATGGCAAAAATCTTTTCCTGCTGGAGATACAAGTTCCCTTGTTTAGAAATAGGGAGGTGTAAGGGGTTGGACCAAACATCCTCCTTGGTCCTCTCTTAGGCACTAGCCAGTAACAGCTTTTTTGGAAAAAGATGAGGAAGTAGGACAACCATAGAACAATCTTTTTTCTGACATTTTTCCCAGGCTCCAGTAATCTGTGACTTGAAGATTTCCTGGGCTTCTTCAACAAAGGTCATCTTGTTCTGTAGCTACCAGTGGACCTATCCTCCATAAATTCTTTTTTTAACCCACTCACTCAGTTAGGGAGAATGTTAAGCCTACTTTGTTATCACAGTCACTAAATAGGGGAAAAAACAACCACTAAAGAATTAAACATGATCATAGTATCCTACAGCCTCTGGTCACTCTCAGCATATGGGTGTACTGACCAAAAGGGAACGTGCCCAGTCTTGATCCCGACTGTACACCACAGACAAAATGCCTGTATTATCAGCTCAAGTAGCAATCGTGATGTATTTTCTTGTCTTCTTTTCACTAGAGTGTCAAAGATGCAGCGCTAGAGGTAGAATATTAGCTTTGTTTGACAAATTTCAGGTCCAATATTGTTTGTTGCGGTGGCCTTTTAAGAATTGATAGACTTTGGCGAGGGAAGGGGAAGAGATGGTAGATGAATGGGCCATGAGATTGCTTTCTGATGTTGAAAAAGGAGCAAGTGCAATTTTTTTTTGTTTCCTCTACATGAGCCAAATGCTAACTGCTCTTCATTCTGTGCTGAAGTTTCTATTGTGTAAGTAATCATATGGGCATATTTAAGTACTGGGCTTTTTTGAGTTAAACCCCATTCAGACTGTTATGACTGTGTTTAATCTTTGAAAGGCGGGTGGGGAGGGGAAATCTGTTCTTCAGAAAAGAATCCTTTTTATATAGAAAACTATAGGGTTCTTATCTTTGATCTAAGTAAGCACAACTGTACCATGTCAGCAGCATATTAGTGCCAACGCATGTGTGTTGTACTTTTTAAATGCTGTTTCAACATGTGTCATTGGATCTGTGTTCCTACAGGCTCACAACAACCTGCACCCTGGTAACTACATGTTGATTGAAGCACCCTTATGAAAAAAAGATATAAATGTTTGTGGTTAAGGTGATAACCCTTTTGTTTTCTCTGTAATCCATCACAGGGCTTGTCAGCCCTGACAGCTCGAGTGGATTTTTTTGAACACCTCTTTATCTGACAGCTTCATGCATCATAAAGCAGCAAATAGAATTAGATCAAAGTCTAAGAGTCACTGTAGGCTTGGTAAGGTATGCAATCCTGTTTGTATCTTTATCCAGGCTCTGACAGTTCATTTTAACTGGCAACAGGGGGAAGGAGGGAGAAGGAGGAAAGTTTCTTTTTCTTTTAAGAAGGTACAGTAGTGCTGCATTTTTAAACATCCACCGCTTTCACATATCATTTCCCTTGACATCTGTGATTCCCTGTGTACTGTAGCGCACTATATATATTTTCAGAATGCTCAACAACAGCAGTCACATTCTCAAAGCAAAGGCTTAACCAGTGTATGAGGCCATGTACCCATATGCTTTAATAATCCTGACTTTTGTTTAATATCAATAGCAAAGATTGACAGAGCTCACTTTAAACAATGGAATATTGTCCATCTGGTACATGCCAGATTCTATGAATTACCATGATGGATAACAGGTTTACCAACAGTCCGCCCTAAACTCACAGGATATAACCAGCATTTGCTTATTAAAGAAACAGCATAAGGGGAAGGGAAGGGAAGGGAAGGGAAGGGAAGGAAGGGAAGGGAAGGAAGGGAAGGGAAGGGAAGGGAAGGGAAGGGAAGGGAAGGGAAGGGAAGGGAAGGGAAGGGAAGGGAAGGAAGGAAGGGAAGGGAAGGGAAGGGAAGGGAGGGGAAGGGAAGGGAAGGGAAGGGAGGGGAAGGGAGGGGAAGGGAGGGGAAGGGAAGGGAAGGGAAGGGAAGGGAAGGGAAGGGAAGGGAAGGGAAGGGAAGGGAAGGGAAGGGAAGGGAAGGGAAGGGAAGGGAAGGGAAGGGAAGGGAAGGGAAGGGAAGGGAAGGGAAGGGAAGGGAAGGGAAGGGAGAAAAAGGAAAAAGGAAAAGCCTAGTTTAATAAAAATCTCAAGGGAACACACTGAAGCCATGATTTGAAAAACTGGGTATCTAAAGTTATCTACTTTGGTCTGTGTTGGTGGACCTTGTTTTTCAAAACTGTTGAATAAATGATGACTCTTGATATAGGCAAACCCAAGGATTTATGATAAAGCTTTTAGAGGTGCCATATTCCTTGGGAGTCTGTGGTGGAAGAGAGTGAGGCAGCTTCCAAGCCTTCTTGCTCTCAAGCATATGGTGTATAAATATGAAATTAGGTAGCTTCTTTTGCTTCCATCTGAGACTTGCACCTGAATGCTGTTTTTTTTCTTTCATCATATCATTTGGTGAAATGTCACACTAACATGGAAATTATAAGCTGTATTTTTTTGATGGAACACGGAAGCAATCTCAAAACACAATGGTCCCATGAAGAGAAGCAGGACCAGACGCATGCTGCCTTTGACACAGCAGAGGAAGATGTGTCAGCTCTGTAATATGGGCTGCTATGCAGAAGCTGCTCTGAGGGTGCTTGTTGGGGAGGAAAATGTCATAGGAGGAGAGGCTGCCCCTCCTGGCTCTTTCCCCTTTGAAGGCAATGGCTTTCAGAGAGGGTGTTCATGCTGACACAGAAGGTGGCCATCCTTGTGCCTCCGCTCTTCCAGGGTGGCTGTGTGTAGGAGGTGCTGCAGAGGTACAGGGAAAGTGCCAGTGGGAGCTCCTTCCTGGCGACTTCTGCAAGACCCATGTAGCCAGGCCAGAGCAGGGTTGGGGAAGCAGTGTAAGGCAGTGGGGAGAGCAACTACAGCAGCAGGGAGCCATGCTTCCTCCTCTCCCATAGTGCAGCAACATAGCTGGAGCCGGATACAAGGAGAGGCCAGCCATCTGCTAGCAGCTCCCTCCACCCAGCAATCTGTATCATCTCAGCACATCTTGGAACATCCCAACAAGATCTACCAGATTCACAGTGCTGTGTCCAAGCCCTTCCTTCTGGCAAGAGCTGAAAGAAAATTTGGAGTCACCACCTGGCCTCGCTGAGCCAAATACTGTCATATGGCTGCCCCAAGGAGGATTGAACCTTTGTCAATCTGTTTTTCCATCAGCGTCTCTTTCTTAAAACTGTATTAGAAAACCTTTTAGAAGAAGTCTAAACTCCAGGAAAGTGAAGAAGCCTCTTCCAAAGAGATGTGGGAGGTTTCCAACTAAAAAGAATCCATGCAAGGAGCAAAATGTCCTCTGGGCTCCTACACTTACATACATTGGTCCAGTGTTGGAGCAGTGGTTTCTGTTGGTGGTTAGAGGCCTCAACACTTCACTCATGACCAGGCAAAGATTGATGTTAACTTGGAAGCTTTTCTTGTGAGAACCCACAACTATTTCTACTACATTGTGGGATACCATAGACACCTATTCCGTAATGTCCCAGAAGCTTTGTGCACCAAGGGCACCTCCCACTTTTTCTGTGTAAAATGCTTAAGCCTCCGCATCAGGTAGGAGAGCCCATTCATTTTAGCAACCCTCATGGAGGTGCCTGAGTCTCTCAGGTGTTGCAGAGTGGCACAAGGGAAGCAGAGCAGGTCAGAAATGGGCAAGACACGTAGAACTTCTGAGGTACTCCCTGACCAAATGGTGTGGTCCCTGACCAATTGGCATGGTCACTAACCAGGTAGGGTGTACCCTGACCAGGGCTGTCTGCAATGCCTAACTGAAAAGCAAGGAGGTCAAAACATAGGCCAAAATTCCTCCTGCTGGTCCAGCAGGGCTGCATCTATCTAGTCTGATGACAAGAGGCCCTACTACATTTTAATCATAGAATCATAGAATACCAGGTTGGAAGGGACTTCAAGGATCATCTGGTCCAAGCTTTCTTGGCAAAATTACCTTACACGAATTTGAAGTCTACCTCAAACAGCTGAGAACCACATACATTACAGCTAGTGCCATAGCTCCTTAGTGGAAGGCCACAAACAATCCTGCTAGGATTTTTCACTGCAGGCAGTATTGGGGTGCAGTCATTTGAGGTGACTTCACCAAGATGACGTGGCCGGCAGGAATGGGCAGCCACTCAGACCCACTGGACCTGGCGTCGGTCCACGATGTCTCTCCTTCTTCAATATCTATGTGCAAGTTGTCTGAAAACTCTTCTCACTGGTGTGTTTTGCCCTCGTCTCCTTGACCCAACTAAGCCAGCTGAGCTACACCCACAGATCAAGAGGCAAGGTGGACGATGGACCTGTCTTTGGTGTCACTATGACCTTAGTGAACACTGGCTTTAATCACAAACAACAATTGTTAACGAACTTTGTCAGTACCGTCTGATTTTTCCAAGTGTGCATTATTCCTTGAGTTTACACTGAAAAGTTTTAAGCATGTGTCTAAGCTGGGAGGGTTGCAGCTCTTCACATCTTACTTCAAAAGGCCCTCAGGAACGTGAGAGATGCTAAGGGGGAATTTCTTAACTGATTCTGACTTCTTTTATTAATATTAACTCAAATTAATGAACAGATTTGCCTTTGCCTTAGAAAAATGAGTTTTGACTCATAGAGTAGGCACTGTGGAAATGGGAAGGATGGCCTCAGTGTTAAAAAGACATGACCAGTAGCATCTCCAGCCTGTACGTATGAAAGTCCTTCAAAAATCATTACTTCCAGTCCTATGGAATACTTAGACTTTCATCTTAGTAAATAGGTCCCAGTGGAAATATTTGGGAATAGTGGGGGAAAAATTAAAATAAATTCTCTTTCTATACAGTTTTAAACATTAGTTTTCTGCCACTTGGAGTGTGTTAAAATACAAGCCTTTCCATGACTCTTCTACCTCCTGCAAAATCTCTTTTAACTTTTATTTGTTATTTAAAAAGCCACAGGGTATATTCTCTTCTTAATACATAGGGATTTACGTGTGAAACTCCCTGTGCATCGAGGTGATAATATACCCCTTAATTGGAAGCTGTTTAATGCTCTCGATTTAACATTTTAATAGAAAAGTTACAAGCAGTCTGGCTGTGAGTGCAGCACTATTAAAATTCCCAGCCAGGACAGTAGTGTTTTTTTCTTTAAGTGGCTTTTTATTTGCTAAAATTCATTGCAGCTTTCATTACAAGTTGGGGCCACTTTTAAGTTTCCCTCTACATTATGAAAAAGAAAATGGTGAACTTTAAAGCAATCCAAAGTCTCAAATAAAAGGAGAACTTAAAAGCGTCTTTGCCATGTGTGTCCCCCTATAGGTTGTGCTTGCTCAGGTCATTCAGCACTGAGGCAACTTTATTGAGTGTCTTATTGTGCAAACACAGTAGGAGGAACGTTACCCTCTAAGCTCTCCAGGACCACTTACGTGGCTGGAGTTTATTTACTTGCATGTTTTCAGACCCTTATAATCATATGAGAACAGAGACAACGTGGGACCTTTACGGCTTGGATCTTACAGACTCCAGCCCGCACAAAGCAAGCTATGAAAAAAGAAGGTCCAAAGCTTGACCCTGTGACTAGCGTGTGCTTCACAGTCTTCCAGGTTTCCGTTTTTAAAACACCGCTGGGAGGCAGGAAAGTGCCTTCTCTGCCATGCCAAAGGCACAGAAAGATGCAGGACCATATTCATAAAAGGATTAAAAGCCTCAGTTATGGCTTGTAGCACCTGAATTCTGCCCCCAAACCACAGAACATAATCCTGAACTCTCCTCCCTCCTCCAAGCTCTAGAAGTACCCCATGACCTCGGGTATCCACGTTTTTACGGCAAGCTTCTCGAGGTGATAAAGGTTTCTTCTGCCAATGCCCTCAGTCTTCTGTAGGCTGAGTAGCTCTGCACAGGGCTCTCATCTAAGTCCGATTTGCTTTGTTGCAAGGATGTGTCTGTAGCTGTGAATCTTATGATATGTTCTCTGGAAACCCTACGGGTATTCTAGCATCAAAACATCAGTCTACCCAAGCGGGTTAGCGATACAGACAAGCAGGAGTAAATTTTCAGTGGCTAAATAAAGGCTGAGTGTATTCCCCATGGCTAAATGATGTCTGAGTTTGTTGCTTTATCTGTTTTAATTTGAGGTATGTGAAACTTTCAGCAAACAAGTCTGTGTGTATGCATGAAAACATAGTTTGTATTCCCGTATTTCTGAATCAGGCTTCTGCTCTGTGCCTTTTCCCGTCTCACCCGTTTTGCACTACAGAGAGATGCGCGGGTGAAACGGAGTTTACTCAGCTGAACAAGTACCTCTTTAAGGAAAAATCCTGCCTGTTTTTCTGTCGGCACATAAAGCTTTAGCTGCGGGAGGGAAGCATGCGCGGATGTTGGGGAGGAGGGTTTCTGTACAGGCATGGGGTGCCTTTAGTGAGGGAGGGTGGACGTGGGGTGGGGTGTCAGGAACGACTGGCCCGCGTCATGTAGCCCCCCCCGGGCACAACTCTTTTCTTCCCAGGGCCAAGATGGGTTTCTGCAGAGCAGCTCGCAGTCTGCTGGTGCGCTGCTGTGCCCCTCTTGCCAGGATGTGGCACTGCTCACACCTATATCTGCTATCTCTGTAGGTAGAATGGACCACATGCCTGCTACAAGTCTAGTCATCCATTCTTCTATGGGGTTGGAGATGACCAGCTTAGAGCCTGGCTTTCTGAAGCTGTATTTTAATGGATTTACACTTGTTAACCCGTCAAAGAAGGCTTGCAAGAGGGAGCAACTACTTATATCAATATATTCACGCAATTTCACCTACCAGCACGTCATGCCATGTCGGACCTCCAGGAGTGTTCAAGCCACCCGCTTGAAAGGATGGCTGGTCCCCACGGCCGTTCACTCCTTGTCTTCTTGCTGAGAAACTGGCAAGAAAGAAGCTGAAGACAGACTCACTTGTTAGTGTGCTTTTGTGACGTGGCCACTGGGAATGGTACTTAGGCGGCTACTCACTTTACAAAGGCTTTAACAGCCATTACATGGTATCAACTTTTAGTTGTTCCTCATCTGGGCTGGAACTGAACCAGCATCCTGTTGGGTGAAAGGCTTCGTATCCCCATTAAAAAATATTTTACTGGCCTTCTCTACTTAAAATACATCAAACGGTTTCCGCTTCTGTTTGTTTTTCTGCTGAAATATGGAAGCTAAAAGTGGTCCTGGTAGAGTGTAGCTTAAGCTGAAAAATACGGAGAGACAAAGCCATGGGTTGTTGAGGGTCTTTCAGAGGCGGAATGGAGAGAGTGAGGCACAGCAAGAGCTCAAAGCCTGAAAAACAGAAACACCTAGAGAGGCTTAAGTTCCTCCACTCTACAGCATAGTTGAAAAGTCTCATTAACGTTTGTGGAGAAAGAAAAACTTTCTCTTTTTCTTCCCTCCCTTCACTCCGCAGTTATAGCAAAAGGCACAGAGCTATTATCTAAATGAGGGGATCACAGAAATGTGTGTTTTTTGGTGAGAATTTAACTCCGAGTACAGCATTCCTGAAAAGGTCACTGCAGGCCATTTAGCTAGGAGATTTGAACAATCAAGAGCTATGCAAAAATTAGGTTTTCTTATAAATTAACTCCATGCTATTTCTCCTAATTTTTTTTTTTTTTAGAGAAAGCTATGGTCTTAGAGCAAATAGATTTTTCTCCAACATACAGTATATATTGTCTTTCAGTACAGCTTCCGACTAAAATTTATCTCTTGCTAAATGCAGACTAAATGAATAGTGTAGAACTAATACATTTTGTGCCAAGAAAATAAATGGGCACAGTGCTAGATGCTTAAGAGTGTCACTAATTATTCACGTGATTTGTGGCATCCTTTCTCAGCAAAGGTATGGGGGCTATAACTGGGAAACTCTTTCACATTTCTCTCTTGGAAAACATATAGCGAGGAACTCGGCAGGCTCACAAGCGTGCCCAACCCTCTTAATTTCAGTATACCCAGAATGCTATTCCAGCTCCCAGAAATACTGTAGTACATCCAGTGTTTGTGCGCTGAGGACAAACCGGAAGGCTTGGGCGTTCCTGTATGGGAACCAAGGTATTTTGCTTTCTTTTTTTTTTTATTTTTTTTTTTTTGGTGTACTTTGCAAGCTAGAATTGTGGAAGGACAGTCCCACTTTTAGCTTCCATACCTTGAATGCAAGGGCGTACCCAGAAGAGGTTTTTTAGCGGGCAGCAAATAGTTTCCAACCACACAACTCTCAACCCGGCACGACATGTCTGCAGCTTCTGAGCAGCGGAAACGGACGTACGGGGGCTTCCATGGTTTTGCAAAGAAATGAGACCTTTTTCTTGCTTCCCACCCCCGCTTTCTCTTTCTGTTTGGCTATCGTTGGCCAGCAGTCTAAACAAACAAAGAAGAAGGACGAAACAAGATGCAGTAGAGATGTCGAGGAATAGCGTCATGTTGGAGAGAGGTATTTTTTAACCTTCAGATGTTATTGACAAGCGTAGGATTACGACATGAGGTACATTGAGATAAAAGTGGAAAACGTTCGCCTACGTGACTTATTTTAAGAGAGACGCAGATTGTCATATACACAGAGGAAAACAGTGGTGCGCTGGGGGACTGAGTCACCATTGTTGATTGCAGAAACAAAAATTGATGTAAAACATCGTAAATAAAAAGTCACCTTGTTTAGCCCTTAAGTGTCACTTTCCTTTTCTGGGCAAGTTACAATTTTAATTTGGTTTTGTGACAGCCCTTGATGAAGAGATCAAGTTTTGCCATTGTTAGTATCTCCATTTTTTTGAAAAGGAAAGAATTGTCCTGGAGAGCCTATATTTTAGAATTGGTTTTCTCTTGAGGTAGTTGTTTTGTTTTTGTGATAGTAGATGTAGATTTCTTCCACATACAGTTACCAACATGGTCTCCAAAATTAAAGTTCGGGTGGCCAAAACTGGCTGAGTGGTGGCAGCTTAGGATATTTTTGCCCTTTCTCATAAGTGTGTCTGGGCAGTATAAATTCATATTTTTAAGGGGGGGCCAGTGATCTTTTCTTTTTCTGTACTCCCCCTGTAAGGGCAGGAAGTCAGCAGCTACTGTCAAAAGAAACCAGAATTACTAGGAATACAGTTAATTATGCTTTTGTCTTTTATTAGACAAAAAGAATATGTTTGGCACCAACATAATCAGATGGAGCATGCTCATTTCTGTAAAGCATCGAAAATGTATTACCAGAAAAATAACTGATGTGCGTGGAACTACAGCAGATACTTAGATATGTGAGTGAAAACACGCTGAAAGACAGAGATGAAACTCCACCTTTAGGAACCAGCCTGCCCAGCAAAGCCCTTAAAAAGAAGCTTCCCGCACCGGAGCCAGAGGGAAGCAGCTCAGACGGTGGGGGGGTTCAGAATTGGTCCCCGAAGGGGTACGAGCACAGAAGAGGTAAGCAGGCTGAATACCGTTATATCAAAGGTCCTGGAAATGATTCACATTTTGCAAGCTCTTGTTGGGGAAAAGGCCAAGTTAGATTGAGAACACTTATATGAGCAGCGTTAAGATTAATTTGGACTCAGAGTCACCAATTAGGAAACCTCTCTCTTGTAAACACCAACCTCTTAATTAGACAATCTTGCCTTTTTGTTTTCTAACATCAACAAAATGGATACATTAGTGCCATATGAAGCTGCCTTAGGAGGATTAGCTAAAGGAAACTGCATATTGAACTTCACCTTTTAATTAACTTTTAATGAATTGCTCTCACAGCAGAAAGCAGTCACAGAGGGACTCCAAGATTCAGGAGTTACCTAAGGCCTATAATGGTTTTTAGGGGGGGAGAAAAAAAAAGACCAATTTCATTGCTCCGCATCTATTTCAGCTTCACTCATAGCCTGGGCTGCAGAGTCGTTGTGGGATATTTGAAAGGAAGAAAAGCTGAAAAAAGTTAGATGTGTAACTAATTATATAAACATGTCATCTTTGTTTTTGTCAGTTTCGGTTACTGGGAAGCATATTTTCCTTATTTAGTGTTGCCTTTGTGCAGTTATATTAAGCCAAAGGAAAAAAAACAGGAGAAGGAGAAGCAGCGAGGGAGGGAGGGAGGAAGGGAAGGAGGGAGGGAGCAAGGAGAGCGCGGAGGCTGGCGGGATGCTCCGTCTGCCGGCAGCCCGGCCCGGCCGTCCCCACAACGATGGCATTCCCTGAGCACAGCCATCGGATGGAGGTGAGGATCTCTAGCTGGGCGAGTAATCACAGTTGGCATTCGCTGTCAGGAAGACAACTTTGGTACCGAGCCTAGAGATCATTAGGAATGAAACATCAAATGCCGGAAAACAAATGGAGGCTTAATCTTCAATGAAAGAGAACATCAGCAAAATGCGGCTTTCATGGTTTTGGGTACCTGACGTGCTGGCAACTGGCAGATTTTTACCTGTGCTGCATTTCCCATCCCTCGGAGCTGTGGCCTTCTGGAGCTGCCATAAAAAGCAGCAAATCTCTCCTGCTGCGTAAGGAGCAGGCAGGCAGCAGGGCCAAATTTGGCACAAATCTGCGGGCGCCCAGCTTTGCTTGAAACCAGGGGCAGATCTAGAGGCACATCAGAGGCAGGGCTTGGCCCACTGCTTTTAATTTAAGGGCCCTTGGCCGTAGGACGCCGGATGGGAATGTATCCCCTCCATCCCGCGGACTGCACATCCGACGCGGTGCCCCGGGGCTCCGCGGGGCCGCGGCCACCCCTCTCGCCACCTGCGCCCGGCGTCTGGGCAGCATGGAGCCACACCGCCACTGTGAGAACCAGTTCAGTGCGGTAAAATCAGAAGCAAGCCAACTCGCAGGAAATGGTGGTGTTCCTGAAAACCCTCCCCGTTCCAGGGGACCCTTCCCTTTGCTGTTTTCCTGCCCTCCTCTAGTTGCTTTGTGTAAACATTTGCTCACACGCATTTTTGTCAGCACAATAGCCTTTCTTACTGCGAACTTCCGCGTCAGCAGCCAAGACAAAGGCATCTGCGAGCAAACTGAAATATTCATTGTTGTCTTTTGCTTGGCTGAGTGTTCGCCTTCCAACATTTGTCTTTGTGACACTCTGGGACTCCCCAGAGCTGTGGGATGTCCTTCTGCAGCCCGCCCCGGGCCAGAGGGACGTCCTTCCCAGCCACTCGGCCGCCGCTTTGGCAGTGAACCCCCAAGCTGTCCTGTTTTGGGGTCCCCACTGGGTGCCCTGGCAAGGCCATGCGCACAGCTTTAGGCTGGTTGCTGTGGTTGGCAGCCGCATCCTGACTCCCTTCACCCACCACAGCCAGACCACCTGAGGGTCTGGCAAGTGGGACCCCAGGAGATGGTTGGCCACCAGTTTGCATGGGATGGCCAGGGACCAGGTGCACGCCAGGCCCTAGCAGAGGGGTTCCCCTGAGACCCGTCACGGCCACAGAGTGTTACATCCCGGCAGAGACGGCTGGGGATGGAGACACACCATATCCCCACAAGCCCTGCGGCTCTCTGAGGTGTGGACCCTCATGTTCTCCTCCTCCCCATCCTCATATCCTTATTTATGGGGTTAGGGCTTTGGTTATGGGGGTCACTTTATCTAGAGCCTCAGGTATTTACGGGCTCTGGCTAAACAGCCAGCAAGTTTGTGACCTGTCTAAACATGTGTGTCCAGTCTATGAGGGACTCGGCACCCAGGGTCCTGTGGGGCTGTTTTCCTTTCACTCCGAATCCACTTTCTGTGAAGGGCCCCCATCCCACTTAATTGTTCATTTCATCCCTCTCATCTCCAGGTGGGGCTCCTCATTCGCTCACTGAAGATTTTGTGAGCTGTTAATTATACATCGATTCCATTAAGCTCGTGATCCCTGTTGCAATATCAGCTTTCTAGGCAGGCCGTACATGACATGCTGTGAAGGCAGATGACAGGCTGTGTGAGAAGCGGTGGAGATGTGGCTCCGAGAGAGGTGCCTTTGCGCCTTTGCAACGCCCAGCTCCCTCCCCATATCCTTGGGACCCTCTTCTAGCCCACCAGTCACTCAAGCAGAACCAGGCCCACATGACCGGCGCATCCACGTCTCACAAATAATCACACGTAATCAAATCGGGTGCGATCTAAGCAAGCAGTTTGCAGTCCTTGGCTGAATATCCTTCATTATTCAAAAAATCACACAAGAAGGAATATATTCGGAGAAGACAAGATTGCTCATAAACAAGTCACAAGCAGAGAAAAAGCCTGTATTTGTCAGATAATTTATCCTCAATGAATAATTCAACCAAGTCTAATAATAATTATTTATTATTTATAATATACACACTGACATAGGTGTACACGGTGCTTCAATAAAAGTAATTAAAATAGTTTTGCACAAACTTATTGGATTTATAGGAAAAGCACAAAACATACCTTTTCTGCTCAGTGTGTTACAGAAATGATCTTTGCAACACATAATGGGCTAAGAAGTGTTTATCCAAAATTTTAGACGGGCTCTCTATGGCTCTCAATGGTCTGATACGGCTTTAAATAAATTTTAAAAATGCATCCCTTGACACATCTTAGGTATCAGTTCTGATATTTGTCTCCTTTAAGTGAGTTCAGACAGAATCATTCGAATTGATAGTCGATCTTTCCATAGGTTATGTATTTTAATCACAATGATATGTCAGCTAATGATAAACACACATATTAGACCTGATTTTACAAATACTTCATGCAGGATTCAGTACTCATTTTGCTTAAAACAGAGAACAGACAGTATGGTCTTAAAATGGAGGCTTAATGGGAACTGAAATATGAAGATTTTGATTTAGAAAATCAAATCTAAAAAAGAAACTTGGAACTTGGAGTGCACGATTGTTGGAAAATGATGCAAAGAGTGGCTAGAACGAGGTTTACCCCAATCTATAATCAAGCGATTTGTGCCCCTTCATGAAAAAACACTTGGAGATGTTTTTTTTTCTCCCTGAAAGAGTCTGAATATTATGCAGGGTTTTGCAGAGAAGCAAAATGAGACGTGAACTGAAAAGGTCCTCGGAATTTGCTTCCACGGCGTAGCCCAAGCCATGCTCTGAGAGGTGCTCTGGATATTTCAGGGAAAGCACGCCTATTATCTCTGTTCTGGGCTCAATGCATTTCACCTAAAAATGTGCCGGCAATATGCCGTCAAGCAGATCAGTTGCATATTGTTTCTCCCGTTTCGCCAAGCATTTGTACGGTCCCAGAATTTCCAAAGTAAGAATAGTTCTCGTAAAAAGCACGGTTTATTTGTAAGTGCGGTACTCCGTGTAATGACCTCTGCAAAAATGTACAATCCCTAGCAATGTGCTTAGCAGGAGGAGTCCAATCTCAGCCTCTCGCTCCGCAGAGCTCCGGAGCTTGCGCTCGCTTTCAGAATGAAAACAGGCACGTTGAAGTCGGTGAGATAACTCATGTGCTTAACATTTAATGCATGCTTACATACTGGAGTGAATCAGCCGTGGCAATAAAATATGCCCACAGCAACCGTTAAAGAATTCCTTAACCAAACTTCCAAAAAATAATTTATTTTTTTTTTATTGCATTATTGCACAGCCTTGTTTTTTGGTTTTTTTTTTAACTCCTTTTGTAAGAAATATTTACTTTTTTTCTTTGGAAATGCTGGTATTTTTTTTGACTTGGCTTCGGCGCTTAAAAAAAAAAAATGACAGCAAACCCACAAATGTTTAGCTCTTATTAATTATGGGGAGGGAAAATTTAATTTCCTGACTGTGCTCCCCCTGTACGCGCGAGCCCCAGGAGTTTGTGGCAATCTCCGTAGCTGCTCGGAGGAAGCCGTTAGCTAAAGCACACAGCACCAGCCCAGCTCTGCCGGCCCGGGGAGCTGAAAGAGCAATATTAGAGGCTGGCTGAGGCAAAGTACCACAAGGCAGCTTTTATAGCTGAAAAATCTTAACAGGCACAAAGCGTAGGGATTTATTTAATTGGTTCTGGAGAAATTAGGCTGGGATAAATTTCCAGGAATCAAGGAGACACCAGGCTGTGAAACTCGCAGTCACTGTGGGGAAGGGGTACCCTCCTGGCGGTGAAGACGTCAGCCCGGTTTCAAAGGCCCCAAGTCTTCTGCTGAGCTTCTCAAGGCTTGCAAGAAGCGTGGTGGCTGGGGTCTGCCGGGAAGGGTGGGAGGTGATGACAGGTTCCGCGTGAATTTTCTTCCTTCTTTTGGTATGGAGGCAATTTCAGTACTTTTCAAAGAGTGGACTCTAGGAGTAGGAAAAAAAAATAAATTCAAAATTTAAAAACAGTAGGTTACCCGTACTCATGTCTCATCTCTTTTTTCTTAGTGATGTGTAGCCTACAGTGTGAAGACTGTTACTGAAATTAATGATTAACCTGCATTTAACTTGCTTATGTTCACTTTGCTTTTTGACAAAGCCTTACACTCAACTCCATTAGAAAAACTGCAGTGCTGTCAACTAAAATGATTTTAAATCCAGCTGGTGGCACTGGTGCAAATCCCTCACGTAGGCATATGTAAACTGGTCTAAACCTTGCTTAAATGAGCTTACCTTGATTTGGTAATTTACCAGTTTCAGATAAATCAATATAAGTCCCACTCTGAGGCCTTAAGTCCTCGGGCAGCTCTTCTTCACCCACAACGACTGGGACTTTCACTTGTACTTTGGAAACTCCACAGATTCACCAGGTGAAGTTGTTCCCCTTTATATTTCCCCTCTTTGTTACTCACACCATCTGTGGTACTTGGCTTCCCAAGCAGGCGGGGTGTAAAACTATTCCTCATCCCTACAATACCGATCCCTGACGGGAATTTCTAAACGCTGCATTAAAAGAGTATGTATGGATCTATAAGGTCATGAAGGTTTGCAAATTCTTGTGTCTGGTTTAAGAGAAAATTCAAGAGGGTTGGGTGTGTGACTTCAATCTGGCAAAGCCCCGATGCTGGAGGGAACGGGAAGCGGAAAGGGAAGGGGAAGTGGAAAAGAGGGAGGGAGGGAAGAAAGGAGGGAAGAAGGTCCATCTGCCTCTTACTGAAATACTAGGGAATTAAAGAACGTCCCCAAGAGAATATCTGCAAAACTTATCGTTCTTTTATTGTTTGTTGGAAATGCCACTCAAAATGATGGTTACTTTTCTATTGGGAGGTCCTCTAAATTTGATCCATTTCTTGCATCGCTGTATCTAACCTTTTTGACAAATTTTTGAAGTGCTTATTTCAGTTTGCAAAACACCATCTAGCACACTTCTTCACTTAAAAAACTGTTCATATCAAGGAAATGAAAATTATCTCCATTTTTTACTGGAAATAGGCATGTCACTGTGATGGGAATGGTATTCACACAAATTGTGTATTGTCAGGTAGAACTGCAGCACAAGGGAAATTAATTGGCTCATTTAAAAGGAAAAAAACTCCTCGTCCATTGCAGAGTCCCCATCGTTCTAAGACCTGGGGCCGGGGGCGGGGGGAAATCTGTTAGCAAATATTCCAAGAAGTAGAAATACATAAAGTTAAGCATATCTTATGCTGAAGAAAAATAAACGACTCTACAGAAATGGAGAAATGACTTGCTGGTGCAGTCTGAGCCTTCCATTGCTGCTAAAGTTAATGGTAATAAACTAGAACGATGCAATGAATAAATGTTAGCTTTTTTCCTTTTTAAATTTTGGATGCATAACATTCTGCAGTCAAAACACAGATGCTCTTAGGACTCAAGCTGGTTTACAGTCTCTGGTTGTGGAGATCCCTCAGAAATAACTTCCATGGTCCCCCAGCAGTAGGTAGTCCGAGATGGAGCTTTATTGTGCTACCGATCCCACAAACTCATTCTTGCAATTTCCTGGCAAAAATTCTCCCTCACCTCTGACTCGCACCACACCACACCTGCCCGCAGGAACTTTATAGAGGAGCTTTCAGGCAAGTGGGTAAGGAATAAAGTAGGAGCAAGATTGCGGGTGCCGTGTTCACCTTTTCTGAGCCACTGCATCTGCCTGTTCTCCACCTGTAGGCTTAGGAGGGATTACAGTTTTGCTGCTGATGGACACCCCGAGATCCTTTGGAAGCTGACACTGACAACGTACTGTCTGCTCTCAGCAGCATTTGGTTTGGGCTCTGCTGGCACCCAAGAGCCCTCCAAGCCCACAGGGCACCATGAGATCTGCACATCTGCTTCTAAACTTCTCCTCTGCTCATCTTGTAGCATGAATCTCCCTCTTCCAGAAAGCACGGGCCTTCTGCTTGACGTGTCCCATGTGGGGAGGAAATGTCCTAACAGCAGGTGGAGGAACGTGGGGATCCCTGACACTACGCAAGAATATCCTTGCAAGAAATCAAAGGGCCAAAAGATCCTTACATTTAAATTGATGCCAACCTGTCCTGGAACAACTTGTTGTTTTCAGCCTCTGCACAGATGGAGGCACCCCACTGCAGCCGCCTGAGGGATGGGTGGACATGCAAGGGGAAGGGACATGAAAAACCACCGGCAGTGCAAAGGGCCAATCTTCGCACGCCCACGTAGCACGTCCTCCAGCGGGGCTGCCGCCATCGGCGAGGATTTGCACGAGCCAGTCTCAGGTTTGGCTTTTTTTTTCCCATGGAGTTGCTGAAGTCCCTTTGGAATATTAAAAGCCACATCATGGTGCTATACATATTAATGTGCAAGGATTTTTTTCTATTGTCTGTACCTTTCAGTCTAAGTCTGACTGACAGCCTCATCTATGATATCCAAGCCTTAGGATGGTCTGATTTTTAGATAGGCCCTTCTTCTTACTCTTTGGCATCATCCTTTTCTTTTTTCACACAACAGAATTTCCAGTTTTAGTGACTTTTTTTTTGTTATACAGTGTAGAGCTGACAAATTGTAGTTGTTGTCTTGCCTATTTAACATTTGCATTTCCGAGAAGCAAAAGCCAGAATACATTCGATTGATGCAAAAGCCAGAAATGCAGTTATTTCAGATAGATTGATTTGTCACAATGGGAAAGACATATGGCTTTTAATTTGAGTTTTTAATATCTCTATCATTTTAACCTGAGGTGAACATACTAGTTAACTTTTTTTTTTTAGTAATATAGTATGCCACTGAATAGTACAAAAATCGGAATTTTTTTGTGTTTTCTTTTTGTTTTTATATTACTACACTGTGCAGATCTTTTTCATTTGCCTAGAGAGGGGCTGTTGTTAGAGTAGTTTTATTATTTGATAGTCAAATCAAATAAATAAGACCAAAACTGTACGTAAGCGGAAAAAAAAAACCTGACATTTTTTTTCTCTCCCCTAGTAGCCACGTTTGTAGCCATATTTATTTTAAGTAGCCTTGGGCAAAAAGTTATGTGCCTCATTAATCTAAATCAACCTTGCAGGATTTTATGGCAACTGTTGTTGCTGTTGCCACATTATGTATGCTTTTTCCTTTTGTTCTTCAATATAGTGCTTATGAAGCTAAGGAACAATTGTCACTTCCTATTATGTGAACTAAATGTACAAGAATTGATGGGGCTTTCTACCTAATGTTGTTAGCCTGAACCTGGTTTGTTTATTTAATGAACAAAATGTCACAGTGTATCTGCATCCTCCTGACATCTGAAACAGTGGCAGCTGCTGGTGGCAGATTTCCTGAAACTGGGGTGCAGAATTAACCAATTCAATTTGCATGTTATCCAAAAAAGGAGGGAGGAGGGGGGAGGGAAAGGAAAAAAAAAAAAAGAAAAAGAGAGAGAGAGAGAGAAGACTCCCTTTTGAAAACATTCTTTTAAAAAGCACGTATTTTGTGCACAGATGTCCTGAGTACCATTGTATTGTGGGGGGCGGGGAGGAGCCAGTCTAATCCTGACACATAACCTACTTCAGCGCCAGTAGATTTAGAGAAGTTCATTGAGATTCAGGGTTTAAAGATGATGCCATTACCAGCGAGATGCCGGGTTGGTAAATAAAAACTCCTGGCTACAGGAGCGTTTTAAAAACTGGGGTTCAGTCTTGCCTTCGTTCTCGTACAACGGGCTCTGTTAAGGGTGAGATGCTGATGTTGCGGCCGTGTCGCCTAAAGAAAAGATACATTTTATGCCTTCTCTAAGTTGGAATTTGTAGACATAAATAAATGGTGATAATGAACTCTTTTAGAAAGTGACAAAACCTGCAGGAATTACTGAAGACATTACCACTCCTCAATTGCTAATCCTAATAATAATTGCTAAATCACCGTGCTTTGGCATAAGCGCCCAGAAGCTACAGCCACGTTTTTAGCTGGGAATGGTTAGTGGCGAAAATGTTTACCGGGCACCGGAAGTTTTCAAATAAAGGTAAAACCTCCTCGAGATTTGTCTAGTTTTAACTGCTCAGTGGGAAGGCGATGCTGAGTCTCCACAGGCTCCAATCAAAGGAAGAGCAAAGGCAACCGCTCAGGTTCCTTGTTTAGGGTGTTACGCGCGTCCCTCGTCGCGGCCAACGCGACCGCCGCGCTTCGTATGCAAAGGAAAAGAAAACACAGTCTTTGGGTATATTACATGACAGTGCAGGGATCTGAACTACTTGGTAAAAGGCCCAGTTATGAGTATGTCTGGCAATTAAAAATAATTGGGAAGCAGGTTTGCCACTAACTCTTCCAAGAATGCCAGTTATGATATAATGATGTTTCATTAGACATGCTGAAAGCTGTGAGCTCCGTATGGCAATGGCAATTAGGAAGGATCATAAAGAAGAAAAAAAAAGAAGAAGAAGAAGAAACATTAAAAATATCCCAGCTAAGATTAGCATAGCATTTAATGGCCACTTCATTAGCTAATTGATTTCTTATTAGTTACAGGGAAAAGCCCAGTTAGGGGCTCTGCACAGCTAATTAACAGCATTTACACAATTAGTCAGTTGCTCATTTTGTAACCAAACATTCTTGGAATCAACTGTGGCTGTGATGCTCTGGGCCATTTGATTAATTTTATTTTATTTTTTGCTAATATTGGCTTAACCTTCAAATAAAAAATTCCCTCCCTAGGGCCCCACCGTATTTAATCACAACATTATACAAACAGAAAAAGGCTACGTCACACAATCTTAGGACATGAATCGGTTCCTCTTTCTTTTATTTGCAAGTTGTTTTATTGGCCCCATGAAGTCAATAGCATTCAATAAGCAGAATCGTCTGTCTTCTCTCCTGACAGCCGAGTTTTTGCCCATCAAACATTATTATTATTTTGCAGTTGGCAAATGGAACAATGTAGGTTTGACCACAACATATTTTTTTGCTTATGTATTGGGAGAAGTATGCAGGAGGTCTGGCCGAGATATTTATTTCTAATGCAGTTGCTTCCTACTGCAAAAGAAATGTATTTAGTAGAAAGCTGGCCATTTAATAAAATGCCTGTTTTCACATTAGTTTATACCTTGAATTAAGGATGAATGAGGAAAACTGCATGATGTTATAAGGGTCAGAAAGGGACAGGCTGGATTTATGCGGCACTTTGTTAGCAACTCTGAGAAAATTGACGACCAAGAACATAATAAATAACAATAATAGCATTTCATAGAACGAACAAAAAGAAACTTGTCTGTTCATTTTCAGTTTATGGCAGCACTTCATAATCTCATAGCACCCAATTATTATTCTGGCGAAAAGCCATGTCCCCTTTCGCTCCCCAGACTCCTATGCACCAAGAAGAGCCAAACTCTGATCTCGCTGTCGGCGGTAATGATTTCCCCCCGATACAGGGGCTCTCCTGTGAGACGGCAGCCTTTTAGCATTGATGCATATAGGCTGTTAGCACTGTAAGAAGACGTTGCATATGTGAGCAGAAGGTCAATGTTTTCACTTGCCAGTTTTCATTGGCACACTGGGGTTCTGTTCACTATTACCATACGCTAATTAAATAAAACCACAACCTCATGATGATCGATCAGGTCAGAGATGACACCGAATCATCAATATATTAATTATTACGCTTTGTTTTTCTTTCACTTCACTTCACTTCTCTTTTTTTTTTCTCTTTAATGATTCCTTACAATAAGTGCAAAATTATTTTCATTTACCATTACTGTATTAATTGCAGCTAATGGAAAAACACTCTCTCAGACACATAATGGCAATTATTCCACTTCCCCCTCCTTTTTTTTTCTTTTTAATGAGAATTTATTCCACAAGTGTATTTGCAAACAGTGAACTATAATGGATGGTCATTTCAGTGCTGTATTTTTTTTTTTATTGGGTACATAGATAATATGTTTTCTTTCCTCCCACATTGTTTGTTGTTTTGTTGATAAGGCACATCTTGCTTAGTTGCTTCAAAGGCTTGTGAAAATCAAGAAAACCTCCAAATAACCTCATTTTAATGTAGCATATTGGCAATTTGAGATTTTATTTTTTTTTTCTGCTGAGGAAATCTACCATATCTGGAAGCTCTTTCCAAATTCTGAGCAACCTACAACACTCACACTGAGTTTCTTTGTGCTCCTATTAAATACAGCAGAAAAAAACATGGATCTGCGAGGCTTTACCAGATTCCAGATTACTAAATCAGTGGAAGTGAGCACTTAGGTGTCTGTGGGGTTCTGTCATTAATCTCTACAGGGTCAGATAGTGCATCAAAAGAGGAGGGACTAGGGACCAGTAGCCTTGGCTCCAAGTCTTATTCTCCAGCTTCTGCTGGAGATGGGTTTCTACTGTGTTCATTCAGTTCCTGCACAGTTTCCTTCTCTGGGTTACCTGGATGTCCATGTATGTAGCGGCTATGCATGTATTTCAAAGGATGACAAAAGGTAGTCTGCAATTTCCTCAGCTGACATCTATTTTTCTCTTGCTTTTCCTTTGCAGGCATAAATGCTACCCACTTCGCTCCTCCTTTCCACTTCACCCTATGGGCATTTCAAGGTATGTTCTCAAGGTCTACCAGCTAGAAAGCAAGACCGAAAAAAATCAGCTTCTGAAATTCTTCTCTACCACCAGGATATTAACCCTTTAGACAGCTTCCCCCTCATGGGCTTCCACAGGATTCAGCCAACAGAAGCTGCATAGCTACTCCTGACTGATGAGATTATTTTGTCTGAAATGCAAAGGAAAATCATTGCTCCTCTTCTTCTGGCCCTTTCCTGAAAGGGATAAATGTATTTTCTCTGCCCATGATGGCTTACAAACCAGCCCCTTACATGATGCCTGTTAAGGTTTGTTCCCCCAATCAACAGCTCTCCACAGGGGCACTGTCAGTACAGTAGAAGGAACTTTTCTGAATATCAGTCTCATGTGGTAATTTTGTGAGCTGCATCACCCAACAGTTTCTTGTGTTGGTTTTGCTGGGTTTGAAACACTCATCCCCTTAGGAATAAACATATGATTTTTCAATCAATTCCACAAAAATTCAAAAAAAATCCTTGTGGATATCAAGTCAACCTAAGCTCCCCCACCATTTGTTTTCCAAATGCCTGCCTTGTTTTCCAGGAGCTGGAATGTGTTTCTGTTACCTGAACTGGGTTCGATGTTCATGTGGAAATGTCACGACTTGTTGGCAAACACAGAAACAGACATTTAGCAGGGGCGTCTGGCCTGGTGCTCTGAAGATAACCTGTGCAGCTCTGTCCCATTGCCCGCTTGCAGAGCTGACAGCATTTTTGTGGTATTTGAATAATACAAATATTAAGGAGTGCATTTGACCATCTTATAGGGAACTTGGGAAATTAAAGTTATATATTTGTCTCTGCTGTATAAAGTGTAGAAAATCCCACGGCTTCCCCTCGCCTCAGTTGGTCCCTCTGTAAAACGATTATGTTAAAACCTTGAATAGACCACCTTGAAAGAGAAAGGTGAAAGGTGAAAGTGTACGTAAGACACAGGTCTTACAGCATGGCTGTAGATCTCTGTGTGAGGGGGTTTAAACCTCTGATCTCCGTGTGACGGGGTCCATGGGCTGGTGCATGCCGGCTTTAAAGGACGTGGTGCCAGCAGCTTGGAGGGTTGACTCTGTCTGTTGGTGCTGAGTAAGGGTCGTGCAGAGAATATTCACCTTTGCTAGCAATGGGCAACAAGTCATGATAACAGGATACATGGTGACTATTTTTCCCCAGTAATAGCTATAGTTACTCTCCAAAGAGCTGGAGGAGGAAAAGTTCTTTTATTTTTTTTTCCACGATACTTTTTTGCTGAGGATTTAACATTACTTGGGAAAGAACCACTTTGAAGGTTTCACTTCCAGAAGCCTCCTCCTGTCCCAGTCCTCATTCCCTATTTAAAAGGAGACAGGGCAGCTGTTCCTAATGACTAAATGGATCCATCTGTGTGTGTGATGAGTAGGGTTTGTCAGTCTTTAGGCTGAAAAATCACCCCTTCTCTGCTCCGGAGCTGGCTATGCTGTGCAGTTTCTGGAAAGAAATTACTAAACAAAATTGTAAAGGTGAAACCACATTATTATGATCATCTCATCAAATACTATAGAAAAAGTCCTGTTGGGAGAAAGAATTAGCCATTCCACAAACGCCCTGCAATTGTCAGACCTGGAAAACTAGTAGCCATCCCAAGAATCAAAGAAAGGGGTCTAAACTCAATAAAGAAACGCTAATGTCCCAATTGCAGGATAAAACAGAAGATGGACAAGATATGCGGAAACTATTTCTGGACCACATAAAATATACAGATTCAACAAATGATGCATTAAAACTGACAGCACAAATATATGCTGACTTCCCTTCCAATGCCTCTCTTACCACACTGTCTCTCCCTGTAATACTTTCCTTCACTCTACTGATATAATCAATGTATGAAAAAAAAATAAAAATAACAAAACAGAGAGGGCAAAAAGAGTCTGGGATTCAACTCTGCTTGGCAGAAAAGTCAGTGATGACCAGCAAAGTGCAGTGATTCTCAGAGCAGCACATAGAAGGTGGTGTGGGATGATGGTAAACAGATAAATAGCAGAATGGAAACAAACAAAAGTGGAAGAATTGTCTTAGGGTACAAGCTGACTGTTGTGTAGGTGAACAAAGAGGGAAGAAATCTTCCTACATGCTAAGGAAGATCTCCCTTGGACCTGCTGTGTTCCTTACATACCTACCAAGGAATGCCCATTGCTCCGGTGTGATCTGTCAGGATGCAAAAGCAGCAGGATTTCAGCCTTTCATCCTGCACAAGCTGGGCCATAAAGTTGCCTGGACACACACGAGCCTTTCTGTCTTTCTGCTGAACCAATGTCTTCTACAGCCCTGTGAGGAAAGTGAGAGAACCGAGCCTATTTTCTAGCTATAGTTGTCTGAACTTGCACCATATATTTCAGGGAGGACCTGAGCTCCCTAAATCCTAGAGGGCAACCCAGCATTCCTGCATGTGGTGTTCCCAGAGACCCCCACAGAGGAGCTGGGGATCTTGCTGGCGAGCAACCAGATAGGGAGCGTGCTTGGGAAGGAATGAGCTTGTGGGCCCTTATCTGCTCTCTGAGGGCTCTGAGAAGCCCAGTGCCTGGCTGTATCAGCTGAGCCCTGATTGACCCCCACATCCTCATCTCTCTGGTCTAGCACAATAAGTAATGTAGGTAAATCGAAATGGCAGTAGTTCTTCATGCCCAAGGCATTAAGTCTTACCCTTATACTTTTATGAAATCAGAAGGAGCAAAGCCCCTCTTTCTCTCAAAAAGAGCCAGATTAGAGTGTGGCTGGAGGGGCTGGATATCAGTGGAGGAGAATGTGCTGCCAGGGAAGACTCTCACCTCCTCATCCTTGCTGCACTTGTGACCCAGGACTATGTGGGGTCCCACTGGTTGGCAGCAGCTCCAGAGACCACGGACAGGCTAAAGAGGCACCCAAGTAGTGTCCAGAAGTGAGCCGATGGCACTGGGCAGAGTGTTTTGGTTCAAGGAGATTTTTGTCTGTCTTGTGGAGAGGGGAGGAAAGGCAGGTTAAGTAGTCTCAGAAGAAGTAATCATGGCAGATGGAAACTAGCTTTCTGAGACACAGGCTGCTTAGACTGGTCTGAAAGGTATTAAACTAAATAAAAACAAAAGAGTACAGTGGTGAAGGAGAGAGAAAACAGAAAATTCAAGATACCAGAACAAAATTAGTCAAGGTGCCAGAGACCTGAAGAAAAGTCTCTAATTGCCTTCAAGGATTGCAAGGAGCCCAGTAATAAGCAAAAAGAAAAAGGACTTGTTCACTGATTAGTGCACACACACTCTACTTGGTATTTTAAGCCATCGGAAGGAAAATCGGCATGACTGGAATGTTAAAATCAGTGGTGCAAAACTTTTTTTTCAAGGACTGATTGAATTAGCATAGAAGGACAGAGAATGGCAGTCTACATTGAAAATGGCATCAGCTGTCTCTGAATCATTGCCAAGTGCTCCTACATGCTTATGGGCTGCTGTTCCGAAACATAAAGCAGACGACAGGGAGCTGTTGGTGCCTGTTGGTGCCCGCCGAATCACACTAGAGAGCAGGATGCCTGGCTGCTTGAACACCCATCTATCAGCTGTAGAAAAAGAAATGCTGTGCTACCGTGGAGGATTTCAGTCGGAATGACACGTGTTGGAAGTTTCATGCTGCCAAGTATTAAAATACCCTTGGAATTTTGCAAAATTATAGACGACAATTTTCTAGCTCAGAAACCAACACAGAACAATTCTGGGTTGGACCTCGTCTTGACAGAAGGATAGACGCTCAGCTGAGAACTAGAAGTCAGTGGTTGTTTAGGCTCAGATTGACTATGCCTGTTTATGCAAACCACATAAAGTTCACATCAGTAATACCTTTACTTAGAGTTTCTAAGAGTCCAGTTTCACAAAACTGGAATAATTAAGTCATGAGTCAGCTTGGAAGAACTGAGATGGCAAAATATGAAAGATTGAACTCTTTTATAATGTTTTATAAATTATCCAAGAGCTAAAAACCTGAAGTCAAGAAAGAGGGCTTAAAAATAGCCAGGGGCACGTGGAAGAGAAAGCATGTCCAATAATTAAAAAACAGTATATGGGGGAAAAAAAGTGGATAGCAGTAAAGATAAATTATGAAATTAAGAAAATTGATGTGGGAAGAAAAAGGATGTGAAGGGAAAGCTATAGCCAGCAGAATATAAGGCAGCGGAAGGAGTTTGTGAGTATCTAAAGAGCAAAAGGAATCTCAATAAGAGTGTTGTTTCACTAACGAGTTAGACATCGCAGAACTGTCAATAAAAGGCTGAAATAGTCAATAAACCTTTCTATACCCTGGCTGGAGGAATAGAGAAGCACAAAATAGATAGAATATATAAGTCATGTAATAATGATAAAATATATCCCCCTTCCACAGTGACTAAAGATGGTGCTAAATTATAGATACTAAAATAGGACCTTTTCAAATCATCATGTCCGAGAGTTTCAGGCTGTGAGCTGAGAAGCGTGATGGATCATTAATGCTGAGTTTCAGTAAATTCTGGGAAACAGGAAGGCTTCGGGAAAAAAGCAGTTGCACCCATATTTAGAAAAAGCAGAAGAGATACATCAAGTAATCAAAATCAACTGAGAGCATTACCTGACAAAGCAGCAAAATAGCAGATATGGGACCAGATTAACAATGATTTAAAGGAAGGAAATATAATTAATAATTATTTATAGAAGAATCTTGTCAGACTAGCTCAGTATAAATTCTAATGTGATTACAACTTTGGTTGATAGAAGTAATGATATTTGCAATGTAATAAAATTCCAACATTATTGCATATGGGACCACACAGCTTGAATAGCAAAGCAGAATGTTATAAAATCAATGTCACACATTAAATAGACCGAAACTGAGTTCAATGGTGCATCCAAATCTGATTGTAGGCAGGGAGCCTCCACCAGGAAGGTCCATTCCTCGTTTTTTGGTTTTCTTGGTGGTTCCCATTTTTAGCGATAACTTAAGGGTCAAAGATGGGGCTTCTCAGAGCTGAGACAATAATTTTGGGGATAGTCACTGATACAGAGAGAAAGCGGTGGATGTGGTCAAATGAGAAGTGTTTTGGGGTGGCTGAATGTGAAATGACTGGTCTGGGAACAAGACGTGCAGGTTGCACTTCCAGGGGAGCTCTGCTTGGGGAAGTAGAAAATTTTGGAAAAGGTATTTGTGGTCAGGACAAAAATCACCTGAGCACAAGCTCCCAGCACAATGCTATGGCCAGAAGGGCTAAATCAGTTCCTGATCACATAAAAAAAAGGAAAAAAAAAAGAATAGGGAGTGGGACTATTTCCACTCTTCTTAGTACTGGTGCTGTGCTTGCTGGGGTCCTATGTCCAGATCCGGTGCCCAAATTCAAGAAGGATGTAAAAAAATTGGCATGAGTTCAGAGAGGAGCTCTGAGAATAATTAAAGGATAACTAATAGGAAAAGATTTAAGTAACTTCTAAGAGGAAGGTTAACTGTGGCTTGATCACAGCCCGTAAGTACCTCCACAAGGAAAAGATTTAGGTAATACAGGGCTTTTCAGTCTGGCAGACAAAGGTACAGTGACTAATAAGACCAATGGCTGGAAACTGAAGCAAGGCAAATTCAGACCAAAAAAGAAGGTGCATATTCATAACAGCAAGGATAATTAATCATTTAGAATGATTTACAGAGGATTGTGCTGGGTTCTCCATTAATGGAGATTTTTAAATCAAAATGAAACACTTTTTTGGAAGAGCAGCTCTGCTGCAAGCACAGCTTTTAATCTTGAAGCACAAATTGATATAGGGAAGTTCTTTCTCGATTCTCGATTATATGGAAAGTAGTGAGACAATCACAACAATCCCTCTTGGCTCTAAAACTGGTCAGTTTAGGTATCTACATCAATCACGGGTCTATATGCTTCTTTGTGTAACACTTGGAGGATTTAATTTTGGTTTTGTGGTGAAATTTAGTTTCCTACATATTCACAGGATTCCGGGTGTCAGGGCTTTGAAAAACACAATGCAACAAAGGCAAACATAAGTATTTTCAAAAGCAGAAAAAGTCGAGATTAGTCACAGGATGTGATTCAGTTTTAAAAACATAGCTATCAGGAGATGAAGCACTTGTTACAGCTTTTCGTTTTACAATTTTATTAGTTCAAACCCCTTAGGAATTAATATTCCTCATTGGCCTGATAAAAATTCACAGCAACAAAGTTAATAAAATGTCTCATCACCTGACAAATCTAGTAGGAAGTATTTTAAAAAATCTGTTTTACAAAGTAATCCCCCAAGCCCTTGTGGCATAGTCAAAGAGTTAACTTTAAATAGTCAGAGGTAGTGAACTGTCATCCTCTGTGCCAAAAGATGACCCAGTAGCCTTCAGAAGAAAGTCAGGAAAAAGCTTGGAAAACGGTTGCTGAGAAATTAAATGACGAGAAACTCTGTGCTTCCAATTCTCTGAATCTATGAATTATTATTTCTTAGAAATCTTTTGGCTTTCACCACTGCTTATTAGACAAAGCATCTCCTAATTTTAATGCTGTCACCAAAGACCAGATGCTACTGTCAGATCCATGTTATCTGTCTCCAGAATTTGCCTTAAATCAAGTCTGTCCTCACTTTCGGTGTTTGCATCCAAGTGCCTTTACCATCAATGGCAGGTGACACCACATTCCAGCATGGGAATTGTTCCCTCCCTGCTCTGATGGGTACTTAGCGACCTGTGTGGTTGAGAAGTTTGTGGAAGAGGCTTGGTCACGTGCTACAGTCAAAAAACCTCTGTACAGCATAGCCCAAACCATTTTTAACTTGCTTTAAAGTAAATAAGTTGGTGTTTGATCTCTTTGGTCTCTGCCCACAGGTATACTCTTTCCAGCGAGGAAGTAGACCAGAATGTTTTTGGATGTTTTCGGAAGAGCTGACTAAGGAGCTCGGTTCATGGTTTGAAGCCAGCTCTAAGTACTTTGAAGTAACTTCCAATGAATCACGTTTTTCAAACATCTACACTTCCCAAACATTACTGTGAACCTGCACACTCATATTTAGGTGTGCAAATCCTGGGGATTTGCAGTCACGCTGAGTCACTCAACCTGTCACCAGCACCGGGCTGGTGGCACAGACACAGAGACGTGCTGCAGAGGTGGGTTATGTGAGTGCCAATGATACTTAAGAGCATGTGTTTCCCAAAACAAGAGGGCCTTAGAGAACATGGCTCCTTACATCTTGCCTTGCACGTGGCACAATGAAGCACAATGAAGAGAGGGTTTATGGCATACCGGTCTGCAAAAGGCTTTCCTTTAGATGTGTTTTTATTTATCCCACCCTTCACTGGCAAGCATTGCATTCTGGCTGGGGTTGTGCTGCTCTTGCAGCTCATGCGCAGAGGAGGCTCCCAGCAATTTTCAGCCTGAGCTGAGAATTTCTCCCTTGCATAAAGCAGCGTCTGGCTGAAGAATACCGAAGAATTTCAGCTCTGGTACTATGTATAAATTGCCTTTTTCTGAAGATCATATTCTTTCATTCTGTGCTGCACTCTAGTGACCCACGCGTATCCAGTATTCTTTATTCATTTTTTTGTAATACGCAAGTGATTGTGTAATTAACTTTACAACATCTGGGAGTAAAAAAAAAACCCTATACCAAGAAAAAATGTTGCAAACGGGAAATAACCATGAGCATGAGATCATCTCTATATCACTGCAGACTTTTATTAATGTTTGACTCAAAGGGATCATTTTCTCTAGATTCCCTGGAATCCGGGTCTTCATTTTCATCAACATTCTGGCAATATATTAAACCTTTTCATGCACTTAATTCTAAAGTTTTCTGTTTTCTTTTTCCCCTTGATTTGTGACTCATACTGAAAGAGCAGATTCTTTTTCCTTTCACCTCTGTACAGAGCGTCTCGGATGTGACCCCTGGGTGCGTTAACGGGGGCTTGGCATAATTCTCAGCTGGTGCAGAGCAGTGCTGCCGCTCCTTCCCACATCTGCTCCTCCTTGGGTGGAAAGAAGGAGAACAGGAAAAGGCATTTTGGGACAGGGTGGGGCACACCTGTACTTGGCTAGCCCTCAGCTGGCATGGGGTTTCGTATAGTCTGAAGCCATCTGGTATAAATTAGAGCTGTCCCTCCTCGGGTGCAGGAGGGGATCTGTGTCAAGAGGTCTAGATTTTGTGTTATGTTAAATTATATGATCTGATGGTTGATGGAGATCATCACAAGAAGAAGGGGGAGGCAGAACGTGTCCTAGAGTAGCATAAAGTTTCGATTTGTGTCAGTTTGGGATGGCCATTTCACTCTCGAGTGGTGAAATCATGGTAAAGCTATGAAGCTCTTCTCACCAAGTGTTTATACCATATGAGGATATGTTTTGCCTGTGCCACAATCTCAGAAAAGACATTAATTTATTTTTCTAATGAGGTGTTGAAATTTCTCCTTGTATATTCTGTATCTCTGTAGATAGAGCCCTGCTCTCCTGATTAACAAGGCTTTGTCAACACATGAAAATCTGCTTTGCCACATAATCAAACACATTTGTTAGCCATTTGAAAGGATGAGGAGTTCAGAGCTTTTCGATAGAAAGGCGTGCTGTGCTCCTCGGAGCGTGGAGGACACAGTGGTCTGATAGTGGGGCCTGTGCTTCTCCGTGAGGTTCCTGCTGACCCCAGCGGACTGCTCAGCTTTGAATTCTTCAGCCCCAGACCTTCAGAGAGCAGCAAACAGCCTCTCTGACTGCCTCTGGAGGTTCCTGGAACTCTCTGGCTCTACACAGCCTGCTGTCATCCTTATTCCCCTTGACAGGAGCAAGGCCATGAGGGAGCCGCGAGGGAGCTGCAAGGGGAACGGGTGCATCTTGGCACAGCCACGAGCGGACCCCAGCAGAGTTCTCCTGTCCCAGGGACCAACCCTGCTGCTGCCCCTGCTCAGTGATGTCTATGCTTTCTGCAAGGCAGAGGGCAGCTGTTTGCGACAAAAGCCGTGGCTGGTGCCGGGTCCTCCTGTCATACCCAAAGGACGCAGGTTTTTCTGCTTCCTGAGCCCCTTCCTGCAGGGACAGACCTAAAAATGAACAGACTCCGAGGTGCTGCAACAAGTCTGAAAACTAGGGGTTTTTTTCTACTTAACTACAATGTCATTGGAATAACTGAGAAGTGGTGGACCAGCTTGCAGACCCGGGGTGGCTGCGATGGACGGGTACTGTCTCTCCAGGAGAGACCAGCAGGGAAGATGAGGGGGCAAGGGGCTTGCTGTCTTGTGAAAGAGCAGCCCGGGTACAAGGAGTTCTTCAGTGAGATGGATGATGGTCTGGTGGAGAGCCTGTGGGTGAGGGAGAGGCCTGTAAGGGGGATATCATCGTGAGAGGGTATTACAGACATCCCATCAGCGTGAGCAAGTGGATGAAGCCTTCTTTGAAGCCCTGGAAGAAGCCTCTGAAGCACAGACCCTAGTTCTCATGCGGGAGTTTAACCTCCTTGACATCTGCTGGAAGGGCAGGATGGTGGGACACCAGCAGTCCAGGAGGTTTCTGGAGGGCACCAGGGATAACTTTTTGAAACAGGCACTGGGTGGGCCAACCAGGGTTCACCCACAGCTTCATCTGCTATTCACTGACAAGGGAGAACAGGTTGGGGAAATGAGAATCAGCAACAGCCTTGGCTGTAGTCGCCATGAAATGGTGAACTCCTAGGAGGAGAAAGGAAGGAGAGTAGCAGAAAGCAGACCCTGGACTTTAGGAGAGCAGATTTCAGCACATTTAGGAAACTGGTAGGTGGGATCCCAGGGGAGGCAGCTCTGAAGGACAAAGGAGCTGAGGTAAGCCGTCAGGCCTTCAAGGTCAGCATGGTCCAACTACAAGAATGGTCTGGCCCTCATGAAGACATCAGGAGACTGCTTTGGGTAAACAGAAAGCTCATGGTGGACCTCCAATGCAAAAAGGCATCATACTGGCGGTGGAAGCAGGGACATGCTATGAAAGAGGAATTTAGAAATATTGCCTAGGCATGTAGGCATGGTGTCAGGAAAACCAAAGCTTGCCTAGGGCTAACGCTTCCAAGTGACATCAAGGGTAACAGGAAGCATTTCTGTGGTTACACTGGTAGTAAAAGATTGAATAAGAAAAACACGGGTCCATTGCTGAATGGGAGGGATGGCTTAGTGACAGACAAGGCTGAGACAGGTGCCACCTTTGCCTCTTTCCTGAATCTGACCCTTGTGCTACTATCTGTATGCTAATAAAATAGGTTGCTATGAAGTAACCTGTCACATTCATGAATTGTTTTACAGTAAAATTGTTTATGTTCACCATTTTTAAAAAGTCTTATGTACTCATGACTGCAACATCTGGAAGCATGAGGATAGGAAGAGGAAGAAATAAAGATTTTTTAGTTTTATTTTTACTACACTTCTTACTCTCTCAATGAGGTTAATAATAGAAGTGGACTTAAGTTCAAGTTGCATTTCAATACCAGCAGGGAAAAAAAAGCACAAACACACAGTGGCTTCCCAGTGGTTGCTGTGAACCTCTCTTGCTTGTGGAGATCTGTTTTCCACTGAAATATTTTACTGGGGGCCAGAACTCTTACACAACAGCACCTCATTGTTTCTCTGCAGAGATCCAACCCTCCAACCGTAGGCGACGGAAAGTCCTTTGAATTCCTTCCACAGAGTTCAGTGGGCTTGAAGCAGGCCCTGCAACCCTTAGGAACTGAAGCTGGCTTTCCTGAAAAGTTGGATGCTCCTCTGCCCCTCTCTGAGCCTCTGACTTCTACACAAGCACTGGAGGATCCCGGTTCAAGTACTGTGGGCCGGTCCTGAAAAAAAAGAGAGGTATGCTCCAGGATAATGCAAGACACTCCTGGCCTGGATGGAGGGAGTCATCCACCCAGACACTGTGAATTAGTGCACATCTGGGCTTTGCGGGGTGACCACAGAGCACGCTTGCCGGCCGCCTGGCTTTGTCCCCTGAGCATTGGAGCTTCAGTGTGGGAGAACGGGGGCCCCAGGTCCAAAATGTTAGGAGGAAGTGAGTTAGTGAGCTAAGGAGGAATTTGAAATGAGAAGGGAAAATATTTGGCAGATAGGAAGAGGCCAAAATTTTCCAGGTGTAAGGGACAGTATGAGAGGCGACGCAGAAATGAGTGGAAAGGGGAAGAAGTCCGAGGCAGGGAGCCTTGTAAGTTGCTGTTTTCCGAAGTCCAAGGGATGTGCCTTGCTTTTAAATCTCCCACCGCTTTTTGAGGAGTGAGGTCACTTTCTCAGAAAATTTCCTAGGACGGTGGCCCAACACATGAAAATCCTGTTAAAACATACAGGCTTGGTGCACTAAGCCCGTCATTTTAACAGATCGGTTGTTTTAACAAGACCTATTTCAGAGTGCAGACCTATTTTCTGAAATATGTTTTGGATTAATGCAATGGAAATGCATTGGTTTTATAGGTCAATTCTCTACTGTAAATTGCTTCTCACTTGCAATGGATTTTTATCCCCTAGCAGGTTTAGTCTTTTAACAGGAATTCATTGGACGGACACACAAGTAGTTCAGTCTCAAAATAAAAGCTGCTTCATGATGCTAACAGTAACAGTGGACCTCACTCTAGCGGCTGGATACTCAGCATCAGTGGAGGGGTTATTCACGCTGGGTTGCCATCCCACCAGCAGTCCTGAGCCAAGCCAGTGGCCAATAAAACCTTATGGCTGTTCTAAATTACGGTTATGTGGAGAAGCCCTCAGAGGAGGTGTTTCGCAGCAGGAATACCGTTGTCCATGCCACTTTCTTCCCAATATAGTTGTAATCAAACCTCTTACATCTCCGGGACCTTTCCCCACCTTGCTGCTCACAGCAGCTCTGGGCTGCAGGAACGGGATTAAGCAAGCTTGAGGGAGCTTCATCCTAAATATTTAGCTCTGGGCTAATGCAGTCCTTGCTCATGTTTCCCAGGACACGAGTGGACGGGATTCACCTCACCTAAGTTGAATGGCACGGGTATGAGATGTCTGGTGCGGGCAAATTTCCTGGGTCCCCGCTGCACCAGGGGCAGCAGCAGGGACCCCGGCAGGCGAGGCACCCTCCTCACCCACCTTGGACCCTTGCCCTGCCGTGTGCTGTGCCTTGGTCTCAGGTGGAGCTTCATCTTTTTCCTTTGGCTACAAAAGCATAGCTTGATCTGGACATCCAACTTTAAGCCTAATATTACTTGAAATGAACCCCATCCTCTGCTCATGGCTTCTTGCTCCCCCTTTTTTTGCTAGGGACAGAGACATCTGCCATACAAGGGTTGGACTTTTGTGGCCATGGCAGAAATGCACCCGCGAATAAGCTGAGGGACAATATTGTATGGACACATGGTTCACAGGCTCATCCTTTACGTCTCAAAAACTCTTGTAACATGTATGTTTTGATATGGGTATATTTTACGCAGACACCTTTCAGTTATGTCTTCAGACCTTTACATTCTGCTTACTACATATCGCTAATATTTTCCTGCAAATATGGGTACTCGGTGCGAGTGGAATGTTTTCATGGACTAGTGACATTTTTTTCCTCAGTCCAGAGGCAGGAGATTGAAACTATTTATTACACTAAGACAAAGCGAACAGCCTCCCTGCCCACAAAGACAAAGCGCTAGTTTCTATTCCTTTGGAAGAAAAATATTTCAGCTTCTCATTAGGAAATTATGTTTGAATGTTGGCTAATATTTTTTAAGAATGAAAAAAAAAAAGCAGCTTAAGAACCAGGAAAAAAGGTTTTAATTACAGGTTAAATGGAGCATTCTGCATTGATGCAAAATAAGCTTTTTGTTCTGGTTAGAATATTTTTTTCCTCTCTCTTTTAATTTTTTTTTGGTTTGGCCACCGAACCAAAAAAAATTCCACTGTGCTCTGAGCTCAAGTTTATATGTTTTGAATGCTAATGGTCACAGGAAGAAAAGCTCAATGGAAATAAGTTACATTTTCAAAATTAATGAGGTCTGCTAATTGAGTTTATCCAGGTAATAAAATCCATCTAATAAAATGTATCCATCAAATACAATTCTTCCAGTTCTATAAAAAATATATGTTTCTTTGCCTGTATATCATCTGTGTGGAGATAATGAATACCTTGTGACATTGGGGTCATAGGTCAAATCCCAGACCTTATTACAAATCTAGGGAAAATTACTTTTTCACTGACCTATAGTACGACCTAATAGTCTAGGAGGAGTTAAAGGCCAATTGTTCATTCAGCATCGCCAAATAATATATATATAAGTGTATATATATATTTAATAACACTGATGCAATGAAAACTTACTGCTGTAGATATGGATTTACAGCACGTCCACAGGGATTTCTCATGCAGATCTCAAGATGTCAAAAAACAACATAACAGCAACACTCTGAAGTGCATGTTTGAAATGAATGATGACAGACCTTGGTGTGTGGGGTAGGGTTTTATTGTTCCTCCAGTGATTTGCCATGGCCCCGGATAGCGCATCTTTAGCAACTCTAGATGACAAGCCCTTCTCGCACTTTTAAGGATGTGGGTTAATTGCAGCTGCTTTTGCCGGCTGCAAGGAGACAAGGTGTTTGAGGATGTCGCTCCTCACAGCAGCGCTGCCGGTGCCGAAGCCTTTCTGGGACATGCCAGCCCTCCCTTGCTGGGGTTTCAGCTGGGGCCAGGCTACGAAATTGAGCCAAGGAAATGATCCAGGTCCTTAGAAAAACCCTTGGAAAGGTGCAGCTGGGGTTGTGGGGAGTTTTTCTTGCTCAGCTCTACAACACAGCCCCTCACACGGCTGCACCGGGAGGGCAGGAAGGATGGGTGACCCACTTGGTGTGCAGGGCCAGGACCGGGGAGCAGGGCTGGGGGAGTGGCGTGGCCACCCAGGACCTTGCAACGTCTCAAAATTACACCCTAAAAGGTTACACCAGCTGAAGGCGCTGGCACTCCTAAGAGGGCAGTTTTGATGTGAAGATGGAGCTGCTGCCTTTTCCATGGCTGAAGATGTTGTCCAGCACCAGTTATTATCAGGCCTTTCGTAAGAGCCTCACGCGGACGGAATGGAGGAGCCTTAAATAATCCCACATGTTTTCCACATTCATTTGCTCCCTTCGTTCAAGGCTCGGCACGCAGGTCATTCGCACACGTCTTTTTCCCAGCGAACTTTTCTCCCGACTCCCTTCCAGCCCGCTGCTCAATAACATCGCCCGTGTTTCCTTCAATGGCCATGCTGAACAGGATCCCGGGCTTTTGAGCCTGCCTTGATTTGCAGGTCTGCTGCCCTATAATGACTGACAAACAGGCCACAGATTACTTCCATTTTATGACTTGAGTTTAGGGAAATTGAGCATCCTAATTAAGCGCAGATGTAAGGTTAAAGTGTAGAACAATCTGGACTGGTTTTCATTTAAGTCCCTTTCTGATTCATTTGGTTCCATAAGAGAGTCACAATTAGAAAAAAATATTTTGTCAACGTTGAAAGACATGTGATGTAGAACTGATTGGATTAAATCTGAGTTCATGTGAATTTTGGCAAATTCAATTAGGAGAGGCCCTTGCAAGTACTCTGTGGAAAACCTCCAATGGCTTTGCAAACTGTATTTGGATTTTCCAGTCCATAACGCTGCATGTGTTGACAGCGCGCCATCCCGGCGTAATGTGCGAGCGTTACAAACAAGTTTCTTCGCTTTGCAGGAACCGTAAGGTTAGGCGCGGAGCGAAACTGCAAACCCGGGCTCATTTGAAGGTTCCCAGACCCTGCAAAAGACCAGGTGAGCGCGGGTCAAGGCGCGACACGAGGGAAGACCTCAGAGAACAGCTTCAGGCTGCTCGTGGTGGTACAGGAGTGGGAGGGTAGGCAGCAGAGATTTCTGAAGCAGGGGTGGCTTTTTTGTGCAATCATTTGTCTCATGGCTGGGACGAAAGGACCCTAATTTCTGGCTGCAACGTCTGCATGCCACCACCGTGGAAAAGTTTTAATACCTGATACTAATATGCCTTTTTAAATGCGTTTCTGTTTCTGAAGATGGTGGGTCCGATCCTGCTACTTTTTGACAGTCGTCTGGTTGCTCCCAGCTTTGGTTCATAACCTTTTGGTGGGAAAAATATTTGCAGAAGTACCCCTGTCAAGCTGGATTTGCTTTTAGAGGGGGGACAGGATTGACTGAGGTTTGTCCAAATGAAACCTTGCTCCCCCCCAACCTCTCCTCCCCAAGCAGACAGAAAGAAATACCTCCCAGTTAGAGGTAGTAAGACTGAAACGGTTTGCTTTTATTTTCTGACTTTGTTGAAGATAAAACCCAGCTCCTGGCTTCCCCTACGCCATGCAGGAATGTGCATCAATTTTAATACTGGTAACATATGTTGTCAGTTTATATTATTTTTAATAATCCTTTGTTCTGTCTGTGCTGGCAAAGCACGATCACCAGGACTCCTTTGGCTTGATAACCGTTCTGTACAAACCAAGGGACAAACAAGCCCAGCCTTGTTTTTAAAAAGCAGTTGTTTTCCTTCCCTTAGAAGTGCAATGTTTTGTTATTGATGCAAAATGGATTCGCCTTTCTCGGGTCTCTTTCTGTCTCTCTTCTCCAGTCAGGCACTGGGTAGCACTGCAAATAAAAAACAAACCGAAAACAATAAAACCAGCACGTTAAAATGGACCCCTGCAAGACAGTCAAAATAGAAAGCGGGGAGAAGGCTTGGTGAAAGAACCACGGAACTCATTGGCCGTTTCCCATCTCTCCCCGTGGTGGGGGACTGTCACATGGGCTTGATGGGGGTAAAGTCCCCTTTTGCTGTGGCTTTCTAAGGAGCCTCTAGCTGTGTTAGCTTTGCCTAAGCGCTTGAACTGATTTCAGAAGCTTCAGAAATACTCGTTGCGTTTTGACTCAATTTACAGAGCTCCTCCTGCTTTTCTTTTTCTTTTGTAGAATATGGGGGGGTGGGGGTGGGGGGGGCGGGGAAGGAAAGTCCCTTCATGCTTTTCCTTAAGACAAAGAAGGCAAAGCCCCCCTCCATGAACCGCCCCCCGCCAAAACAAGCAGCTAAAGATATCTTCATTGTGACGGAGCAGCTATTGGGGCTGGAGCAGCTGTGGCCGCAGATCTGGCTCCTCCGCATTGAACACAAGCTTCAGCCATGCCCAGGTCAATGGCTGGGGCTCCCGGGCACGTTGGGTCCCTTCGCAGTGCTAGTTACCTCGCAGCTCCTTCAGTCCTGTCGGCTTACAGTAAGGACAAGCTTATGCCTTGCCTGCACCCCGAGTCCCTCAAGCCAAAGCTGTTTCAGCTCTTATCAAGCTTTCACCTCTCATCAAAATTTTGTATTTGGTGGTTCTGCCAGCAGCAAGAGCTGTTTGCATTGACCCTTTCCATTGCAGCTCCCTTCTTCTGTGCACCTACCAGTATTGGCTCATGGCACTCAAGTTTGTACTAGAATGTGTCAATTCAGCTTGCTGATGTACCTCAGACTCCTGCTTTTTATTGACGGTTCTCCCTCACGGCACAATTTTCCCTCCTGGAGTAAACTCTGGGCTCCACCAAGTCAGTGGGAGTTTTGCCTTTTCCATTCAACAGGCCAAGATTTTCTCTGTCATCTTCAGATACTGTCACGAATTTGCTCCCCCTTTTACCTTCTCTGCCCGCGCTGAAACTTGCTTCCTATGCTCCATAAGTACGCTGTTTCTTCCAGTGCCCTTCCCCCTAAATGCTGTACTGTGGTCAAAAGTCCTTGTAGGGAAGCCTGGGGAAATTTTCTCTGGAGAACCTTAACATAATACATGCAATCTTCTGCAATCTGGTATACCACAAGGCAGAAGAGGAAATTACACTCAGATCTTTTGTACCATTAGAATTGACATAGAGATTAATCCTTCAGATTTAGGTGGAATCTGAGCTGGCTCTTCCACCTCTCTAAGTTTTGAACATGTAATTATGTCTCTGTGGGGAGAACATGGATAGATTTTGTATGACACAATTATTCTTCCCCTTGTCTGGCCATCACGAACAATGAGGCCAACTTTTTTGATACTTCTTTGGAAGGGTGCATGCAAATCCCATTAACAAATTAAATGCTCTGAGGAAAATCTTCTTGAAGCCTTGCTATAGTTGTTGGGAAGCCAAGATGGGTCATATTGCAAACCTGAAAAGAAAATTACTAAGCTGGTGATCTCTGTTGTGGAAAGAAACTTTTCCTTGGAGGTGCTTTGGAGGCATGTGGGAGTGTTTATTTGTCTGGTATATGTGAATTATTTGGTTACATCTTACTGAACTGTGGATTATTAAGTTATTTTTTTATTGAAGTACTTTTTCAAATCCTCTGTAGCCAAACCAATTCATACTGGTATGGTTTTAGTATGTTATTGTTAAAATAGCGCACAAAATGTTACCCAATTTTTCTTTTCTTTTTCTATAATGCTACTATGGGATTTTGTAGACTAGCAAAATGTGAAGCCACGGCTTGCCTCTTCTTACCATTCAAGCAGATAGGGCTTGAAGTTACTTGCATAAAATGGCAGCAATGCTACAGGTTCTATCAAAATCAGTTTCTGCATTGGTTGCCTGGCTTTTATGAAGTTGGTGGATTGCAGGACATCACTTATGAAGCAAGGCTAAGTCATTCGAGGGTACCAACATCTAGTTTTCAGCACCAACTTAAGCACGTGTCCTGGTTTTACCTGGGACAAAGTTAATTTTCTTTCTGGCGGTTGCTGTGTTTCAGATTTGGTATGAAAGGAATGTCAATAATGCATATTGTTTTAGTTGTTGCCAGGTGATGTTTATATTAGACAAGGACTTTTTTTAGCTTCCCATAGAAGCTGGAGGGAAAGGCAGACAGAACAAGCTGGCCAAAGGAATATTCCGTACCCTAGACATCATGGTCAGTATATAAATGGGGGTTGGCTGGGGGACAGGGATCCACGATCACTGCTCAGGACAGGCTGGGCAAGCAATCATTGGGTGGTGAGGGCAGCTTGTGTTGTATTACTTTATTTTGTATATTCTTTTACCATCATTATTATACATTATGTATTATTATTGTGTATCATTATTTTCCATTATTGCTGTATTAAACTGTCTTTAGCTCAACTCACGAGTTTTTTTTTTCCTTTCCCTTCCTTTTCTCCCTCTTCTCTCTACCCTTCTTGGGGGAAGGAGAGAAGTGAGTGAGGGGTTGCATGGTCCTAGTTGCCAGCTGGGGTTAAACCACGACAGCACCTAACTTTAAAGATTAGCATCATAGAGGGACCACTGGCAGGAGGGAGGAGCCCTTGAAGCACAGCTCTGCTAAGCGGTATGTGGGATCATACCTAAGTTAAGAACCTTTCCTCCCTCCCTGTAAGCTATCACATGCTACTGTCTAGATATCTTTTATTTGTCTCTGTCTTTCTTCACTCTACAGAACGTGGTTTCTGGAAAATGCACCTTTCAGTGACACTGAGACAGATATCCGTCCAGCTTGCATTGGGTTTGCATGGGTAAGAAGTCCACAAGCAAAATTTGTCCAGGAGGATGTGATTTCAATCCTGTTTGGAAATGACAGAGGAAACAAAATAACCACTCTTATCATCATAAACACACCAAACCTGTGCCGCAGCCGACATGGCAACAGATTTCAACACATTCAGTGTTGAAACCTTGTTTATTGGGCTTATTCACTTGCTCAGGCACAACATCCAGCTCCTAGTCGTGGATCTCCCAGCCCTTAGTGTGACATGGTGCAACTCAGCTATACTAATTTCAAACTCATTAGGAAAAAATCCAAGCGTCATATTACTCTGTACATTGCATAGGTACATGGAAGCAGCTAATAAAGTCCATGCACGTGCCAGGCGGGAAGGGGAAATTTGCAGCCTTGTTAACACTTTTGAAATGAGAGGGAGAAAAATCTCAAGTGGGCGTGTGGGTCTGTCTTCTTACCACCACAAGATGGATTCTGCCTTGTGCCTTTGCAGCCACGCGAAGAAGCAGGACTAAAAGGTCTCCTAAAAATGGCTTGGATTAGCTAGTTTGGAGTTGCACCAACCTTGTCATTTCCAGGGAACTGGTTAGACATTTTCCACCTAAATCGGAAATGACCTGAACGGAAGGAAGATGTTGCCAAACTGTTAGCAAATTACTCATGCCCACCCTCTGTTTTCCTATAGCTCTCCTTTGGCCTGACTCATCTCCTCCTGGAATCACCGGACATGCCTCCCCTGGATTTGTTGGAAGCTTATCTGGTCCTTTGCTTTTTTATCTAGAATTTCTGAGAAATTTATGTGCAATTTTGTGAGTTAGTGTAAATGTAAACATTTATTGTACAGAGAATAAATACTGAAAAGGAATACTGTTTTATGTAAATCATTCTGCGGTGGACACTGTGCACACAATCTAATAAAACTCTTAGGAACACATAAGAGAAACATGGGGTCCTTCACTTTGGGGTGAATTTCACATGTAAGACCTTAGCTACACTGAGATCACGCTATGAAACAACCTATTGTATACATCTTGCATTGAAAACAAAAGGTAGAACTTCATTGAAATAATCATAAAACTATTTTTCCTATACTAACTACAGCTGTGGGGCATGTTTCTATGGAAACAGTTTTCCTTATGTGCTTCTCTATAGCTAAAGGTCTCAAATGGACCTTCTGTCTACTCATTGCCTGTATAAACTGCAGATTCTGTACAGTAATCTCTAACACAGATCAGCTGAATCTCCTGATGTGTGTCAGAAAACATTATCAGGAGGCAAAGACCAGTTATTGCAGGTTCCCATAAATTTATAGATAATCAGGTCCTTAGTGGCAAGTTGGCATCTTAAGTGTAAGGATGGTATTGAGGAGTTTTGATTAGAGGTCATTGTCCTATCCAAAGCTGTAACACACAGCGATGAATTCTGTGGCTTCACTTTCGCCGTACAAAGATTTATGTTGCTTTGATTTGAATAATTTATGCTGCATACTGCATTGTAGATACCAGGCGCTAAAAACAATTTGTTCTTTGTTGACATAAGTAAAACACTTGCAAATCGCTGATTAAATGAGCCATGCACCTTAATATTTTCCTTATTGTAAACCATCGCCCTAGAAAAAGAAGGCATAAGTAAAGCTGATATTCTTTCAGTGATACCTGACAGTACAAGGTAGTTGGTAGATAAAGCCACGTGGATCATGAAACAGCTGTTATTTAAAAATACAAGATAAATTACCCACCTTTTTTGATATCCTAAATTATAAGCTACTAACCCATGCTGTGCAAGCTGCCTTTGTATTATTCACATTGAGACACTTAAATGTGAAGATACACTAACACAATAATTTTTTTATATGTCTATGTACAGAGAGCAATCTGTGTATGTCGAAGCAGTTAGGGGTATAGAGACTGATAGGTACGTGAGTGGGTTTTATTCAGCTCATTAGAAAGCAATAGGTACATTTACATGTACTATAAAAATGGAAAGCGTTTGTTTTCAAACTGTGGGATGTTATCGTGGGCAGAGCATGGGCCACAGCCACGCACGTGGTCACCAGAATAAAGTTGTGTTATAGCTACTCCTGATAAATTTTGAAGATGGCAGGCAATAACTTTTGGGACGATGGTATTGCATTGGAGGGTAAGATTCATAGTATCCTACTTTAGAGTTAAGTGTGACTCTGAGAGAGCTGCTTGGGATTCTTCTGGAGTAGGCAAAGATGGACCTTCAGAAAGTGAAAGTGGGCTATCCCTATGGGGCATGCAACGTGGGCTGGGATGGGTGAGATAAATGAAACAGGACAAATTCCCCCACGGGGACGATTGCCTCCCTATGCAGTATAGGAGAGGAAGCTCACACCACTAGCTTTAACCGGACACCTAACTTCTAGATAAGTAAATTTAAGTGACGTGAATGCAGTTCTACTTCTCCTTGCCCAACGCTTTCAATGTTACATTTTAAAATGGGATTCATTTATGCCTTTAATTTAAAATCAACTTCACTTTTCATCAGCCGCATTCTCAGTTTACTCTTTACACTTCACTCAGTTCAGGCAAAATAAACAGGCAAGTCTGATATTTTATGTAATAATTTCCTCTGTCTTGTTCCATTCGGTGGCACAGTGTTCCTTGGATTTTTTTATTTAATTTTTTTAATGGGAGACTTTTACAGTTTATAGTTTACATATTGCAGATAGTTGATAAGCGTACATCCCACGTGAGGTGTACTTGGGTCAACCCGCCTGGGCGGATACACTGAATTTGGGTGACGGGTGGCAGAGAGCAATGAGCAAGGAATGCACTGTGTGCTCAAACGCAGTGTTTGGGGAACATGTGGGGACTGAGGACAATGTCCTGGGTTAATATTGTGGGGAAACTGCGTGCATGGTCCATGCACCCAGTCCCTGCTGCCGCCACTGGGTGTTATCAATCAGCCATGTGTTAGGAGGAAAAGTCCACGCTATAAAAATGGCTACAGACTTCCTCAACTCACCATTACTACAATTTATTACAGTTAAAATTATTACAGTTTATACCATGCCACCAGGCTGGCATGTGCCCAGAATAACTAGGGGTTACCCTAACCATTTTGGGATCAGGTTGTGACCTGCTAAAGGAGTCTGTATGTGGAGTAATTCCATTTATTCCTGCAGAATTTCACTACATCTTTTTTTCCTGGGTACTCAAAAGAGGAGTTCTCCTTGTTTATTTGTCACACCTCTTACATAAATTTAACCCCATGGCTTTTGCTATTGTTCGAATAGCTAGGGCTTTTATTTCCCCCGGATGAGCAGCTGGAAATGCGTGGAACCCTGAAAGCTTTGTAAAAACGCTTTCAGCATGAGGAAATGCTGCAACGTGAAAAAGGGGGAGTGGGTGACATTGGACCAAATAAGAGGAAACGTGTGGAAAAAGGTGGGGACCCTGCAGAAGATGTGTTTTGTCAGAAGGAGAGAAGAGACTTAAATGAATAGACAAATAAAAAAAAAAACCAAAACACAACAATCTTTATTACCTTATTTGTGCTTTTGAATTACTACCAGACACTTTTCAACCAGTTTATTTATATCAGCTATCTGAGAATACCTCAGACCAATGAAACATTTCAGAACCACATTACAGGCAAGCTTTATTGACATTTAAAATACCTTTTTATGTTTTTTTTTAAATTAAGACTTACTTACTGATGAGATACCAGTGCAGAAAATACATTAAAAATAAATGCACTTATTCCATTGTTGGGTTTCACTTGTTTCACTGTCAGGCTCAATAGTCCAATACTCTCATCTGCAGACTGCTTCCAGTAACTCGTGCAAAAGATAGTCATTGAGGACCTATGGCCTAACACTAAAACATTTCCTACCCTGCATTTTTTGCAATGTCTTCCTTTTTTCATTTTTTTTTAAAGTTATCCACATATAACTGAGTGTATCGAAGCTGCAGTTAAGCCCCGTGCACCTGCTCGAGCTTACTTCCCTTCTCCCAATAGTCAAAACAAATCTCTGTTAAGGTTAAACGTGAAGAAAATGAATAAGCAAGGAAAGCTGCATTAAAAAGAAGGCCCTCTGGAGCTGAGCGGAGCAGTGGGAACCAGAAACACCTCTGCTCCATAGCCGCCTTCGTCCCTGACGCAGGCCATTTTTGCAGGAAAAGCTTCCAAATCCGAGCACCGGTATCTGCGTGTCCCTGAGCACCGAGTGCTCACTCCTGGTCCTGGAGACTCTGGTTGCCTGAACCCACACCGATGGCCTGAAGCCTCCTCGGCTATTGAGCTAAGTCTCTTCTGATTCCCATTACATTTAACAGCAGTATTTCACTAGCTAGTTACAGTTCTGCATTTTCCACTCTGGTGAAGAGCAGGTCTGTTGAAACGGTTTGATTCCATCATTTATAAAAGCTCCTTTCCACTACCACTTTGGCACGCTCCATGTCAGTGTGCCTTTAAGCTACCAACACCTGTATCTCGACTCACCCTCTGAATTATGCAAGGCTTGTAAAGGCTGCCTATCGTAATGTCATCTCCATTAATCAGCCTTTTAATTTTGCAGTATAATGCTGTTAGGGCTGAAGGAATGCCTGATTTGGGTTTGGCTTTCACCATAGTTGTTTGCTTCCGTACTTTAGGCACTACTTTCTCTAGGATGCAAGAACGTGAATAAACTTCCCTTTAAAATCCCGATGCCAAATTTTAGTCTATTTGTTCCCTTCTCCATTAATTAAGGTAGTATACTGTTGCAGCCTTGCAGCACCAATGTAGCAGACCTTACAGGAAGGGAAGGTGGTTTTATTTTTTTGATTTTTCAGCAGAACTCGTCTGACTGGCTCACGTTCTCACTTCTGCAGGCTCCCAAGCCCCAAGCCTTGGTTCCACACAGCCCAGCCAGCGTTTCCAGACTCTCAGTTCCCTGACAGGCAGAACAAGAGATGCGGCCTGGGGACCCCTCTTTACATCTCTCAGGGTTTTAGACTGGTGGTCATGTTCTGGTTTTTTTATGTACCCACTTTTAGTCGTCAACTATTACACCCTTTCCTCTCTTCTGCCTTTGTATCTCTCCTCTGGCATTATTAAGGTTTATTCTCTCTCCTTTGCCTTTTTTTCCGGGTGCTTTCAGGCTCCACTCCTGTTCTTCTCCCACCTTTTTCTCTGTTCTCCCTTGTTCTCCAGAACTGAGAAGCTGCACACATATCTAGCATGACTTTGATGACCCGCTAGTCTAGGTGCCAAAAACATATATCCCTTCTGCCTGTTCTTTCATCTTGTGCTCCCACACTCAGTCATCTCCATTCATTCTCCGTTCAGACTGATTTTAGTATTTCTATTACAGATTTATACACTTTCAGGATGATAGATAACTGTAGGAGACCTTGGTGGTCCCCATGAGGAATTTCTACAGTTCTCTGGAGATCTATTCCTTCTTTGATCTTTTTAGTGGAGCTCCAGAGCTTTGCATCACTCTCAAAGAAATCTCTGCTCGATTGTGCTGGGAGCAGTTATCTGTCACTCTGTGAATCTACTCCAGTCCATCTGCTCTTTCCTCTGCACCTGCTCCAACTACTGAAGGCTTTTGGGTGGGGGTTTGCAGCTCTACCAGTAACAAGGCTGGCAAATCAATTGGCTTATTTTCACATGTTTCCAGTCAGGCTGCGTGTCCTTCATGGTCTCTTCTTCTCTCTGCACAAAAGGAGACCTGAATATAACAAGTATTTGGCATCAGCGGAAGAGTTCTCAGTGCGTTTGGCCTAGAAGATCTGCTTGCAACATCTTTTATTTACTCTTCTCCACAGTCACACCACCTTGATACTAAAAAAGAAAGCAATTATTAGTGCAACTGCCTCTTTTGTGTGGATGTTACATTGGTGAAGAGTATGTATAATTAATTTATTGTTATTGAAATCTTATCTGTCAGCTGTTCCCACATCTGGTATCTCTCCACAAGCTTCAGATTCTCACTTTTGAGGAGTTCAAAGTTACATCGCACCTTGGTATGACTCCACAAACTTTAGTTTCTCACTTTTGAGGAGTTCAAAGTTACACTGCACCTTGCTTTGGGGTAAGGGAACTTTGCTCCTGACTAGCATCATCTGTGCGCTTCATAGAATCATAGTATAGTTTGGGTTGGAAGGGACCTTTAAAGGTCATCTAGTCCACCCTCCCTGCAAAGAGAAGGGACATCTTCAACTAGATCCAGTTGCTCAGAGCCCCATCCAGCCTGGCCTTGAATGTTTCCGGGGATGGGGCATCAACCACCTCTCTGGGCAACCTGTTCCAGTGTTTCACCACCCGCATTGTAAAAAATGTCTTCCTTCTCTCTAGTCCAAATTTACCCTCTTTTAGTTTAAAACCATTACCCCTTGTCCTATGGCAACGGGCCCTGCTAAAAAGTTTGTCCCCATCTTTCTTATAAGCCCCCTTTGAGTACTGAAGTCTTCCCAGAGCCTTCGTATAGTGTAAAACCAGTTAAGTACTATACTATGTACTACAAATGGGTGTATTCTGTTGCCTTTAGCACAAGACATCATTGGTCATTGGATTCACCAAGAGGCATGTACAGTTGTAGAGAGCACAGTGTCTGAGCAAAGAAAGATATTCCTATAGTTTTCTGAGAGATAACAGATGCAGTATTCAGTACTTTATGCAGAAACTCTGGGGAGCCATCTCATGTGGCTGATCTATCATGAGATAGATCTCATCTATCTGCTACCAGGGACACGACAGAGGTAGCTGTATTAGCACAACAGGGGAGTGTATCCTGGCCATGTCTACATTAGCAAGTAGCCCACCCCAGCAGGAGCTGATCTCTAGAGCAAAACGGCGCTGGGAACCCACGTCATCTGCATTTTGGGCGGTTTACTTTAGTCTGTATTTAGTCAGGTCCTGGGGAATGATCTCCCCTGACTGGTTGGTGTGCACCAAGTCAGCTCCTGGTGCACAGCTTCCAGCGGTGCCCAATAGTCATCAAATTTATGTGATGAGCACAGCCCTGGTCTGAGCTGAAAGGCCGGTGTGAACACACGTCTGTGCTCGGTATGGGCTGGCTGCAGCATCCTCTTCTTTGTGAGCAGGGAGGAGAAGGGGAGAGGGATTATGACTGGATGGGGTGGAGAGGAGCCGTTTATGTGGGCTATAGTAGATATCTAATTTAAGTATTGACATTAGGAGGCTGATAGCTATAGGCTTTCTGCGTGAGGGTATTCTCTGTTAGGGTGAGATTAAGAAAAATACCCTAAATTAGATGCTTTGAACAGACCCTTTGAGGGACCTGTTCCTACCCCTGGGTGAGGCAGCGAGGCAGTGAGACTAACCTCACAAATTAAAAATCCCTATGGTACACACAGCAGCATGGATGTCTGTCTGGCCTCTGAGCTTGGGCTCCTAAACATAAATGGGGAGACTGGCATGTGAACCCACCTGAAAATTAGTTCCCAAGGTCAGGCCTTTGAAAACATCTATTGAAGAAGGCAGGCAATTACTAAGTATTTCAAGTGTGGTGATGCATCTAAATTCATTTCCTGCTGGCAAATGTCAGGCAGTTCCACCATGAGCACCTCACTCAGGGATGGAGGGTAGTCTGCTGCTCTGGTTTGGGGGCGGTGGGGACTCGAGGCCTTCAAATTTTATATCAGAGATTCATGGCCTACATGTGCATCAGAAGCTTCATTAGTTGTGAGCTGTGATTTTTAGGATCATAGGATAATTCAGGTAGAAAAGGATCTCAGTAGGTCACCTAGTCGAGCTCTAAATGGGGTCAGCTCTGCAACTGACCCATATGCATTTACAGCCGTGTAAGTCGTGTAATTCCTACTGAATGTTGATTTTTTTCCCATGTACAATACACTGTGTTTAATGATCAGGGTAGGTGTAGATTAAGGAGTCTATACTACTTATTATTTGTGTAAGTGTGATTTTAATAAACTGAGAAAGCATTGCTAGGATTCTATAAATAGTTTTGCTTAGCAAGCAACTTTCAGAATTTTTGATAATCATTTTGGAAAGTCATTACTTTGTCATTCGTTACGTTGAAAACATCTTCCAGCAGCAGACCTAAGGCTGACATCTTCTGTTCAACTTGGCAAGCAGGAGAACCACGTGAAGTCACCTGGTTGGCATCACACATCTAACTCAGAGACAGAAAAAACTGGTTACAGTTGAGCCTTGTTACTGATTGATTGTCTAATAGAAAAACAAAAGCAAAGCAACGTTAAGAAATATCTGTTCAACCACCCCTGCCAAAAATCTTTCTTAAACCACAATTTAGGATTACCAAATATGGTCATACTATTTTTCTCCCAAAGGGCCTGTTTTATTTTAAAATCACTTTAGAAGTAATAGAAATTTGAAGTATGCACAATTTAAATTTGACTTTTCATTTAACCTATCTATTATATAAGGATGATGTATCCGAATATGAAGGATCTTGAGGCATAGGAAGATTGCCTGGTAATGCACAAATAGACCACAAAGGGAGTTTTCTTTTCTCTTGTTCACATTATAATTCTCTGAAGGACAGTAGCATTTTTATATCTCCTCCCTCAAGCAGCCTGAAGTCTGTGTCCACAGAGCCTGAATATTTGCCACGGGAAAATAAAACAACACAGAGGGAAAAAAAAACTAGTTTGAAAAATCTTAGAAAGTAAAGGAAAAAAAACACAACCATGTTTAGCGGTTGTTACTAGTAAGTTATTTTTAAAATTAATTGCATCTGTCTGCTTCTGGAAAAACAATCAAATGAGCTATTACGTCAAAAATTAAATAAGGAAAAATATTCAGAACCCTCCAGTGCATTTTACTCCTGTATTCATAAAAAGTAGGATTTAGTCAGTCCCAAAGGTTTACGTACGCATTTGACTGTCCAAACTATGAATATAGTAGTCCTCGACACTCACTCCCTGCGCATGGTGTTGTGTAGGACACAAAGTGAGAGGAAGTCTGAGCTAAGGCGCTGGCCCCTGCGTTTCAGTGGCCGAGGGCTACGGTCACCCCGCTCTGTCTGCGGGTGGGAGAAGGAGGAAACCTCTGGCTGAGGAACAGCGATGAGCAGCTGGTGAGGGTAACTTCTTAAACTGTTCCAGCTAGGTCTGTCAGATTGAATCTGATCATACCCCTCCTTTGCTGAAATGGAAAAAAAAAACCCAAACAAAACAACTCCAATTTGTAATTACTTAAACCTACCCTCTCGAACGCGCTCTCTAATTTGAGGTGCCTCACCTTTTGGTGATTTAGGAGATATGTGGGACACGGCTTTTTGAAGAGCACGGTACTTAACAACTTACAAGAGTTGAAGACAACAGGAATTGACAACACATGCCAGGGTTTTAAGTCTGGACACGTTGTCTCAAATTAGAGAGGGAACGGAGACAGGTAAATGGACACTTTTAAAGCCTGGGCTCTGCTCTTCTCAGTAAAGGATTTGTGCATCTTCTCTGCTCTTCAGTGTTTCAGTCTTAAGAAGTGCGGTTATTTTTGGATCACTGGTGGTCTGGATGAGTCTGGCAAGCAGAGCAGATGAAATGGGTCAGTCTGGAAGACAGCAGTGATTATTAATTATTATTTCTTTGTAATCTGGTAAGACCTTGTTTAGTGAGGGGCAGAGACCCCACAGAAACGCTGTGAAGACACTTTCCTGCATTTGGCTCATGAGAACAAGATGGGATGAGCTTTGGGGCCAAAGGCAGAAAAGAAAAAAATAAAAAAATAGAGAACCTGTTAAACTTACTATCTGTGTTATGGAAAATGCCTAAGGGTCCCAAGGAACATGAAACTGCCAAGCAGTAGACACAACAAAAATAGAAGCAATGCCCTAAATTTTATAGAATGCATAGATAAGGCAGACAAATGAAGAGAAGGCAAAATATTGTCTTGTAATTCCCATATTGCAGGTGGGAAACTGAGGCAGAGAAAGATTTAAAAGTGACTCAACAGGACATGGGAAATCCATGGCAAAGCCAGAGGTCTCTGTCAAGTCACAAACCCCAGATATTCCCTGGACTTTGGCAGCATAATCACCAAACCCTCTTTTGCACCCAAGCCCTTCTCCTTCTGGCTTTCACTGGTGGTTTTTATCTGCACCGACTTTCATGTTACAGCAGAGCTGGCCGCCTGATTTCTTTTTTTTTCTGTACAAAAGCTTTTTTATATATATATATATATATAAAAACCTATATATTAGGCTTGATGCCACACCTTACATCAAAGTGTGTCTCCTTTCAAAGGCAAGCGGTGAAACTCCAGGCGGGTTGAGCTGACCCTTCCCCTTCCCCGACGCGACCCTCCCGAATGCTTGATGGAGTCGCGGGAAGGACAGTGATGGCTCGGAGAAAGGCGGTGGTGACCTCTGCTAATACTAACAAGTTTCACTCCCCATGAACACAGCAAGGATTCATTAGCGCAGGGAGGATCCAAAAATATATAGGATGAAGAAAATTAGGCAAATTAAAGATGCACTCAATTTTGCCTCCACTAAAAGGGACTCCCAGAGGAGCGCAGTCAGTTTAACTAGTTTAAAAAGCTGCGGTGTCTCGAGGCGATGTACTTAACTGTTCCCTTCCTCCTTGCGCTTTTAGCACCCAGCTCCTTGTCTTTTTCTAGTTGCCAAAAGGATTTATGCAGGGTTGGGGTTTTTTTTCCCCCCACTACAGCCCACGACGGGCTCTTTGCACGTTTTCCCGAGACCTTTGGCCCCCATCCCTGGGCTTGCCTCCACGAGCAGCTGGCCAGCCCTCACCAACCCACGGCGACGCAGCTGCAGCAAGCTGCTTTCTGGGTTACCCAAGCCTGGAAAGGCACTCAGGGTCTCCGAGGCCTTTCATATCCCTCCAGTTGCTCTTTAATGCAGAAAGCAGGAGTGTCCCACCATAGTAATCAATTGACGCTCTCCTTGAGCCTGGTCCATGCGAAGGTTTCCTTGGAACCTCCCTGCAGCAGGCAGGCGAACCACCGAGAGCTGATAATCTTCTAATTAATAACACGGAGTTAGTGAATAACTCATGCTTTACAAATAAGTCAGCACATGGAGGTCTCAAGACCCCAGTGTATCCAAAGGAAGCCCGAGAGAAACTAATTGACATCTGTGGGGGCTACAAGGTCTGTTGGCTAGCCTTGCAGCTCTCCACAGCTGCTCACGCGTACCCAGAGGAGCTAAGGGGAGGCTGCAGGCGGCCAATTTTTAAACAAAACCAGAAACCCCCACAGCCTCGTCAATGGGTGAATATTTGCGCACGTGGACGCGCAGCGAGGGGCGTAAACGGGAGCGCCCGGCATGATTTGGGCATGCAGCCGCCTAAATCCTGCTTATTTAGCAGCGCCGAGGACAGAATTCCCCTCTTTAAGGAAAAACAAATGAATAAACACTTTTCTCTTTGACAGTGACTCCCACCCCCTGCCCCAAAAGGAGCAGCATTACTACGCCATTAAACCTTTTCCTTCCCACAGCTTTTCTTTGCTCGGCATTAAATGAGGACCCAGTGCAGCAGAGGGACCTGCAGATGTCAGCCCTGGGCCTCCGTTTCCTTGGGGCTGATATCAGGAGACCCAACCATTTCTGAAGGCTGCCTCCTTGCTGCCGAGCAGCTGAGCCCTCGTGAGCGAACCCCGGGGAAAACCACTGGCGAGGCAGAGGTGAGGGGAAAGCCCAACCGAGAAAAAAAAAGGAGTATCAGCTGCGAAAATAAGCCCCAAAGCCCCTCCAGTTTGGGGAAAGGAAGGAAAATATTCCACTTCGCTGCTTCTGGTGCCAGCAACCCCACCGGTATCACCCTTCCCACTGGTGCAGCAGCCCCACTGGTGCTGGAGGGTGGCCCCACAACTTCTCAGGTGTCCCAGAGGGCTCCTTGGAGGCCAGCACAGGCTCTGGGGGTGACGGCTCCCCCGGGCCAGGCAAAGGGGCTGTGTGTAACCTGCAGCCCCGAGCCCCCGCCTGCGCCCTTGCTCTCCTCGCAGCACAAGCAGCAGCGGGGCGGCTTAAATCGGCCGCTTCAAAAGTTGGAGATTTCACATGGCAAGAGCGGGAAACCTTTGAAATGGCAGTAGAACACATGGCAGAGTTTCAGTTTTCCCTGTGTTTCTAAGTCTAGTCAAGTCTAGTCTTCAAGCATTTCTAAATCCAATTCATCTACAGAAAGCCTGCGCGCTTGCGGGTAATTAGCTCGGAAGATCTCTTTGTTGCCTCAGCCTGGCTCTGTATAATACGCTCTGGTGAGTCAGAGAATTTAGTTCACTTAGAATGGGGTCATGTTAAGAAACAAGCTTGCAATCCTCAAATTGCCTCTGTCATTGGAAAAAATAAACCTCGCTTTTTCAAATCCTATTTACAGAGGCACAACGCAAGTCCCCGTCAGCATAAGTGTCGTGACACACTGTGCTTGGTAGGTGCTCCCCAGGGCTGTGTCCTGTCCCATCCACAGGCAGTTCCCATCGTTGAGGGTGAAGCGCGGGCACAATATAAGGGAAAACCACAAGGACGGGATGTTCCGGGAGTAATGAAACACCAGGGAAATTAGGAGTGGGATGCATGTATCTGAGAGAGGTTTCGACGCACAATTCAAGGGCTCGAGCGTATTAAATGAAGTTTGTCATATCACTTATCCCACTGGATTTCCTCTGCCAGAGCATGGCTTTCTGACTGTTTCCACTCTTCCTTTTCTGTGCTAGGTGGGGGGCTGCGTTGCGGTGAAGGGCAGCCGAGCTCAGGCAAAGCTGACGGTGTCTCCTCTGGGTAAACATCCCTCCCGCCGCAAGGTTTGCTGATGTTGTTTCGCTCCATAGAAAGCTGGGGAGGTTCGTGGGGGGACGGCAGCCTTACTGCGGGGCTGGTACCCCAGGGAACACGTCTGGCTGCACCCCCCCAGGCTGTCTCCCAGGGGGGCTACCCCCGCCAAAGGGGCTGGAGAGCACAGTAGGGAATTAGGAGCCTCTTCACGATGATGCTCCCAAGGTAGAAAGCCAGTAACCCCTTCTTCCCCAAAGAGGGGAAGGAAGAGAGGCCAGGGGAAGGCGGAGAGGCCAGGCTGCTACTTGCGCTACCTCGCAGACACCCCCCTAGCCCACACTCCATGTTATTCTCGCCACCGACCCCTTAGAGCCTCATTTGGCAAAGGGCTTAAAAGCACATCGGGCTGCTGTCGTATAACTCGGTTGCGCCACTCACTCGCTTCTACCTTGAGCTACTGTTCCCGGGCTTCCCACCTCTCCGAGTCTCACCTACAATAATCCCTATCATAAGCACCTCTGCATAACCCCCCCTCTGTACAACACGGTGGGGGGAGCCCTGCCTGCTGCCGGCGGTAGAATGTCTCCATTGTGGCCCCGTGCAGGCGCTGTATAGAATCTTTCTCTGCCAATATATGTCTTCGTGAGCTGCCCCCCCTCCCTCCTCCCCCTCCCGAAAATAAAACGACTATTCTTTTCTGTTTTAAGTAGATTTCGTGCAATAAAAAACATTTTATGGCTTCCAGTAATTGGTATTTAATTTGCAGGCCTTTACAACTTGCAAAGAACAGGCTGCTTTTGCCGGAGAGCTGGTATGTGTGTGCACTTTGTGGATTTTATTCCACTGGCACTTGCTTAGTTGACTGGTGTAAAACGATACAATTATGGTTTTGCAATCAGAAAGGCTGCAGATAAAGACCTGGAGAGACGTTATAAGGTCCTGGGTCCAATTTGAAGCAGCAGGCAAGACAATATAATTTTAGGGGGCGCTGCCAGCCTCAGACATCAAAACTTGACTCCTGTTAAGTGTTTTCCATTTTACTGTCAAAATATCAAAGGCTGTTACTTAAACCCAGAGTCTCTTAAAGTTGATTTTCTTTCTCTCTCCTTCTCCCCCACCTCTTTTTTTTTCTTCCCCCCCCCCCCGTAACTACCCCGATAAACACGAGGCGAGGTAACCTGTGAAATGTTAGCCCCCCCCCTCGCTCCCCACTTCACCATGCAGGGGCACTGAAGCCCGCCGCAGCCCTTAATCGCTTTTTGGGGTGAAATCTCGCTCTGGCCGCTCCCAACCCTTCCGACGGCGGCCAAGGCGGGGGGAGTGTCTATGCCCGTCGAAGGCCGCGGCGACATCTCAGCAGGGGCCGGGGGGGGCGACGCGGCTCGACCGTTCCTCGGGGGAGCCGCCGCTGCGGCACGCACCGGTTTCCCCCCCGCCGTGGGAGCTCAGCAGCGGGGACCGGCGGGCACACCTCGCCCACCCGCAGCCTCCACGAGTGGGGAGCGGGGACGAGGGTGGGCGTCCTCCCTGCGCTTCTTCTGGGCGCAGCTGCAAATCTGCCATTAACGACGCCGCTGCCCCCTGCCCCGCTCCCCTCGACGGGCCGGGCCGGGCCGGGCCGGGCGGCATCCCGCCCCGTCTGACACGGGGGGAGCGGGGGGCCGGCGGAGACGAGGCGGGGTGGGATGGGGGAGGCATCCCGCCGCTGCCGCTGGGCCCCGCCACATCGCGGAGCGGGGGCTCGCAGGGCTGGGCTGTGCCCGTCCACGCGTGCCTGCGTGCACGGATCCGTCTGCGTGTGTGCGCGTCCACGCGTGTGCGCGCTCCCCGGGTCGGCGGGGATTTAGGGACCTACCGCCGGGAGCGACCACCTGGGAAAGACCTTTTGGAAAACACGCGTGTCGTTTCCAACTTGCTTTCAACCGTGGGGTGGCGGCGGAGCTGACGCCCGCTGCGGCGGAGCGTGGGGCAGCGGGGCGCCCGCAGGTCCCCGCGGGGGCTCCGGCACCCACCCAGGGCCACCGCGCCTCCCGCTCTGCCCGCGGCCGTGGGCAGCCAAATAGGCAGGCTGTACCTTGTTCTTATACAAAAATACATAGGTAAATCCACGGGCTTCTGCTTGTAATAAACTCGCAAATTAATTATTCCTTCCCTTGAGTATTAAACTATTATCTGGTTTAAGTTTACCCTAATGTTTCAACAATTTCATTACGGTAAGAGAAAAGTGTGTGTGTGTGGGGGGGGAGAGATAGCTGTGCCCTTGACAGAATAAATAAATAAATAAATAAACAACCCCCTAAATAGTCTTCTGTAGGAAAGAAGTTAATATACTCAATTATTTTCTGAAAAAGATCATAACATCTGGAAATTGATATCAAATGGTGTACAATCCCTGAGAGACGATAAACTTCCACTGTATAATATTTCCACTAGAAATCTTAATAATCCCATAAATCTTCCCTGTGAATTGGGAAAATGTAACAGTTCATTGAAATACTCATTGGGAAATAATTGAAAAAATGTAATAGTCCACTGAAATATTCGTGGTTGCTTTTTTTTTTTCTTTCTTTCTTTCTTTGGTGCTGTTGCTAACTCTGTGCATGTGTGTAAATATTCCTACTTCGTTTTAAAGACATACACAGAATATTCCCTTGAGCGCTGCATACCATAAAAGAAAAATATGCCCTTTTGACTTATTAATCATTATTACAGAGTTCAAAATTGCAGCGTCCCTCGCACATTACTGAAGGAGGCAAACAATTCTCTCTGTGTGTATTTTGTGTTGCTAAAACCAGTACAAACTTTACAGCTCGGAACTTTTTTCCCTTCTTTTTCTGCGCTTTTTTTGATAGACTCTTCCAATTCCGCTCGAGTTATCCAGGGCGACTGAAATCAAGGGAGCTCCTCGCCCGTTATGCTCGCCCGCTAAACTGTAATTAATTACACACAAAAGCAATTGCTTATGGTAATTCACCACGTGAATGTTTAATTTTACAGAAGTAAAAGTAGATGAGGATTTTGAACGCGTCTAGGCTGCCTGTAATTAATATATGAGTAATTAATGTTGCTGGAAAGACGCAGCTTTTTTAAAAAATAATTGCGATGGAGAAGGGACGGGGGGTGTGTGTGTGTGCGCGTGTGTGTGTGTGTGTTTGCATGTGCCTCCGCGTAGGAGTGAGGCGAGCGTTTGTGTGTTTTTGTATTGAGTTAATGTATCCCTTTGGTTACGTTGCTAGAAGTCGGAATAAAGACAATTAAGCCCTTAGCATTTCTGTCACACTCCATTAATTACTGTAGCCGCTCCTGTCCCGACCGCTTCGTAACATATTCATCAGGTACGATACCCGTCCAGCAGCCTCAGCCGGGGAAGCAGGCTATTGTTAGTTTAAACTATAGCCTTTCAAATGTTCTTTATTTTACTTTTCATCCAAGATTGTTTTCCTCTCCTTTAAAACTGTTTTTCTAAAAATAAAACTCAACATAAATGTTTTAAGATTAGATTTGCGGGGAAACAGTTTAATTTTCACCATATGTTGCCCCAGCGGCTTGTAGATTTAAAAAAAAAAAAAAAAAAATCTTTCCACTGAAGCTACCAAAAAAAAAAAAAAATCTAATATAAAAATGTATTCTTCCCAATGCGTTTCCCTCCTGTGGGCCATTTTACGGCCCCCAAATAAATCTTTAAGGTTGCGAGGAGGGGGGAAAAAAAGTGCCCTGCTGACGGAAAAGCAAGTCCTGCCATGATAATGTCCTTTATTAATATTATAGATGTGTAGTGTGCTGGATGGATCAATCATATCCATTCACAATCAGGATTAAGAGAGACTATTTTAATGAAAATCTATTAGTCTCTCATTTGAGACACGGATGTTGCTTAAATCAATAAACAGCATAAAAGAGAATACGACGCAGGTTTCTAAATTAAAAAAAAAATCCCATCTATGAAATGTGTTAAGACGTCTGTAAAATCCTGAAACACTCGATCGATACTTATAAATATTTAATGTTTTTTTTTTTTTAACACAAATTGAAAACCATTAACACTGCATCCATTCTTATTATTAAAACAAATTGTCCTTGGAATTATGTGCTGTGGAAATGGAGCCAGATTGAAAGGGCATCCTCTGAAATATGTTTACTCGCTTTCATGTAAACCAATAAAAATCTGCAGGAGTCTGTAGCGTGAGCAGAAAGGTTTGATGTACAATGTCCATGATTACAGTCTCTGAATTAATCACGAGAGAGAGAGAGGGAGGGAAAGAGGGAGGGAAGGAGGGAGGGAGGGAGAGATGGAAATGGAGAGAGAGGACTCAGTTATCTACTCAACAAAATCTTGCTCTTCGGGTCAGCGCTTAGTAAAGCGTGGATTAAAACGACGATTTTTCCGTTTGCTTATTTGCCCCATTTCGACCAAAATAAGCAGAAGCGTGGGGAGGGAGGAAATCGGTTTCGCCCTACGTCATACCATGAGTCAACGTACAAATGTAAATTCCTCTTATAAATATGAAATCCAATACTTTGCCTTGGAAATGCTTAAAGCTAATGCAACGCTTAAACTCATTCATAATTATTCCTCTCACTCAACTCGGAGAAAAAAGAAAAACCCAAATGGCCAAGAGGTCCCTTGGAAAGCGGAATAAAAAAAAAAAATCGCCCACGTATTGACACCACGCTAAATAAACGCTCTTCTGCGGTAGCTGGTCCGGGGCTGTTCCCCGACAGGGAGAGATTCCCTGTTCCCAAATGTCCCCTCGCACTCCCGCCCCGCTCGTTCCCGCCCGGGTTTGAGCACCCGGGGCCGGACACCGACTCCCGGCTGCAGCCGGGACGGTGGGGAGGGAGGAGGAGGAGAAAGATTTGGGGTCAGAGTGCCACGCAGGTGACCCGGGAGGCCGTGCTGCCAGGGGAGCCCTCAGCATGTCGATTATGCCCGGTCCTGCAAAGGATTGGGGGGGAGTGGTGGGGGGGTGTCAGGGAGAGCGGGGTGGCTTGTTCCGCGGGAAAGGGCTACCCGGGGTGCCGAGAGGAGCCGGGGGCAGCTCTGAGGGGCGCTGGTGACTTCTTAGTTTTGCGACAGGGTCGCAGGAGCTCCGTGCCTGCAAGGGAATGGGGTTTGGACGGCAGCTCCTTCCCTCCATCCCTCCATCCCTCCATCCCTCCAGCCCGTTACCGGGAGCAGCAATAAGCGTAATTCCCCTCTGAACCCGCTGACAAAGTTTGTAGCGGGGTCAAAAGTGTCCCCCCCGCCCCGCAACACACCTCTTTGCCCACACCCGCACCACGTTGCCCGAGGTGCCCGCACGGCCGCGGCCTGCGGGGGGGCTCGGAGGGGCTCCCCGCCTCCCCCCGCTCCCGCCGCCCCACTGGGACGGGACGGGACGGGTCTGGTCGGGGCAGGCCCCCATTCCCCGCAAAGCTCCGCGCTGCGCGGAGGGCGCAGTGAGGCCGTGCGCGCCCACGGGGCTGCCCGCACCCCCCGCGGGGATCCGCGGCGTGGGGATTCCCGGGGAGGGTTGAGACTTGCACCGCTTCTTTTTTTTTTTTTTTTTTTTTTTTATAAATTATTTCCCTCTTTTTGTCCCTTTCCCTTTCCGGTGCTTTGTTTCGCTTTTCGCTTGCGGAGCGAGTCTGAGGCAAGTTCCCCCCCGTCTCAAGGGCTGCCACCCGCCGGCCTCCCCGCTGCCGTCGGGGGTGGCGAGTGGCGGTGGGCCGCGGATTGCCGCCCGATTTGCGCGCCCGGTGGCTCGCCCCGGGCAGAGCTGCGCCCCGCGGGTGCGGGAACAGGGCGGGGGGGGGGAAACGGCTTTCCCACCGGGCGCCCCCGCGCTGCCGGGAAGCGGGGAGAGAGGGCGGGATGGGGCTGGGGGCGAGGCAACAGGGCTTTTTCCCCCGCAGTTTTAAGGGGGCTTGGATTTGTCCCTGTCCTCGGGGGCAGGAGCCCCGGTCGGTGGCAGGAGGGGCCCGGGGGGGGTCTCTGGGAGAAGCGCGGCCCCGCGTGGGGCTGGGAGAGGGGAGGGAGCCGCGGGGAGGGGAGCGGGACGGGGGCGCGGGTTGCGGGGGGGGAACAGAGGGGGTGGGGGGGATCCAGGGGAGGGGGTGCAAACTCCGGCAGCTCGGGGAAGCCATAGCGCACCGTGCCGCACCGGGGCTGGGGAAGCGGAGTTAGTAAATATTTATCCTTCTTTGCTGTTTGCTGCGAGGGAGGCTGGGCACGGCGGGGGCGGCGGGCGTGGGGGGGGGGGGGTGGATGGATGGATGGATGGATGGATGGATGGATGGATGGATGGATGGATGCCGGTCGAGCCGAGGGCTGGGGAAAGTTTCCCCGGCGGCGGCTCAGCCCCGGCACAGCCCCGCTGGAGCCCGTGTCCCCGCGTGTGCGTGGCTCCGTGACACCCTGGCACCGCGGCACCAGCCTGTGTAGCAGTCCACCGTGAGCCCTTACACAGACAGGCTGCGTGAGGGAGGCACAAGCAGCGTGTCGTGCCGGAATCTTTTTCTTAGCCATGCGTTACTTCCACGTCTATCCTTTGCCTTTATTATTTATGTGGTGCCGTGTGATATACATTAGAGCCTCGGATTTGATTGGCGTTTGCGATGACAAGACCTGTTTGTTAAGTTGTAAGGCTTCCTCGGCTCCCTCACTTGTTAAATGAACTCTGGAGGAAGGATGCCACCGAGACACAACAATATAATAAATGTCAGGGATATCCGCAGTGCCGAGATCAAATGATCAATCCTTGTCCCCTAGATAATCATTTTAAACTCGCACAGGGGGAGATTGATTTTTTTTTAAAAGCCCTTTATTAATTGCTTCCTCGATTATTATTTTTTCCCCTCCTCCTGTGGAGGTGTTAACTCTGGTGCTGGGGGCACCTTTGGATTAATTAAACGTATTTTTAGAGTTTTAATGTCCTGCTAATTTTCAGAGCAGTCCCATGCTCCCCCGGAAAAGAAACAATGGCCCCTTGCTCCAGCGAGGAGCCTCCTTTGGTTGCGGTTCAGAGCAGAGGGTGGCGTGATGATGGGCTCTGATTATCTCAAACTCGAGGCAAGGGAATGAGAAGGACGTAAAAAGCCAAACGACCAGAAGACAAAATTCCTCCAAATACCAAATAACCCTTCGCGAAGGAGCCCGAGGAGACGAGATAGAAATAAATAGCTGGAAAATCGGCTCCGCTTGCGGATCAAATGGTGCGGAGAGGCGCTAGAAATGCCGGCGCTGTTATCTGGAGATGAATTTCAGGCAGCTATTCAAGCGCCCAGAATAATAATTATTCCGCGACTACAACAAAAATAACAGCAGCCTACCAAGAACAAGGTGGGGAAATTATTGCCAGTCCTATCTTAAATCCGGCAGGATATGTTTCGTTGGGGAAATAATAAAAAAAAAAAAAAAAAAAAAAGAGACAGACGATTTAATGTTCTATTTGTCGTGTAAAGACTCTCGGGTTAACAAATTACCCCTCTACTGCACGCAGCGGGGTAGCTCTACATCCAAAGAAACATTTTAGATTTTAATTTTCCCCAACAGTATCTTCACACGGCATAATAACAGTAAACAAGAAAACAGACCCTGCAATGTTTACACGCATCTGGAGAGCCCCCCTACCTATGAATAACCACCAACACCACCCCTATCCAAGCAATCCCCTCCAAATCCTCCGAACACACCGACACGGATCTCCGAGACACCTCGCAACTTGTTTAACTGCAGCACACGTCCCCCTCCGCGCACCCACCCACCCGCCAGAACAGGCAACACTTTCAAAACAGCATTTTTGGTTCGCCGATTATTTTGACCATTTAATTAAGCGAAATTAGCTAAATAGCAAATCAGGTAGAATTTCCAATGAGTACAACAAATGCACATCTCCGGCTTTTTATTCATTACCTTTTTTTATTGAACACTCATTTTCTTTTCCTCTTGACAGCGATACATTTAATTGCAGGAGCACAGTTATTTGATTAGCTGTGGGTCCGTTTTTACTCACAGTGTTGCCACGCACAGGATGTCCTTACAATCAATTAAGTCTTCCTCGACTTTCATTTCTGCAACCCATTTACAGAATGCAGACACCTATTTTCATGTTTTCCTCTTCCCCCCCCCCCCTCCCTTTTATTCCTCTCCCTCCCTCTCTCTCCCCCTCTTTTTCGCTTTTGCCTCCCTAAATCAAGGTGCAAAGATGCCAAAGAGTGATGAAATGAAAAGAAAGCCAATTGCTGGACTGAGGTGGGGGAGATAGCTGCTAGGAGTCCGCCTGCGACTATGGAGCAGTCAGTAATTGCTGGAGACAGGGAGAGCTGGGGGTTGGGCTGAGGTAGCCATGTATAAATAGTGTGATCTCAAATTGAAAGGCATAAATAACAGCAGGAGTGATCTAACCCTATACAGCCCATCTTCTACGTGCAAAAACAGCGTGCGGAGGACGGCCACATCTCCGACTGAAAACAAGTGGATCTCTGTGGATAAGATCACCGGGCAGCCATGGAAGAACTTACGGCTTTTGTATCCAAATCTTTTGACCAGAAAAGCAAAGAGAGCAGCAGCGGCAGTGGCAGCAGCAACAAGAAGGAGACGATCACGTACAGGGAAGTTTTGGAGAGTGGGTTGGCTCGCTCTAGGGAGCTTGGAAACTCTGACTCTAACCTGCAGGACATGACCGAGAGCAGCAACCATTGCCCGGTGCATCTTTTCAAAGACCACGTAGAGAGCGACAAGGACAAACTGAAGGAGTTCAGCACGGGCAGGACGGCGGAAGGTAAGAGCGGGGCTGGCCGCCCTCCGCCCCGCGCCCCTCGCCGCCAACCCCGGCCCCCTCTCCGGCCGCCCCCCGGCGCTCCGCAGCGGGGGACAAGCCGGACACCGCCGCCCCGGCCCCGGCCCCGGCGGGGCGAGCGGGTTCGCCTCCCGCATCCTGCCTCCCTCCTCCGGCCGCCTTCCTCCCGCAGCGGCGGGAACATAACGCTTTAGAAACACACATGCCTGCATGCCTATCGTGAACATAGCCGTGCAAAATAAGTCGCAACTTCGGTCCTCTCCCCCCCGCCCCCCCCACTCCCCTCTCACTCCCCGTTCACATCCCAGATCGATCCGGTGCGTTAGGCGTTCACTCGCCCGGGGGAAGGGGGCAGCGCAGGACGTCAGACATTTTTGTCTATCTGTGTATTTTTGTACGAGGAAACCTTGTCCGGGGAGTTTTAACGCCTCAGGAGACCTGTTCTTCCTGCTTCCGGGCCGCCAGGATGCTGCTGCTTCTGCTGGGAGAAAGCTGGATGTGGAGAGGGCTCTCCCTGGACATTTTGTCTTGTGTTGGTCAGCCTGTCCTAGCCAGAGGCTGCGGCCGGCGAGGAGGAGGAGGAGGAGGAGAGGAGCCTGGCTGCGGGGGAGCTGCCCGGGCCCGGGTGAGACGGAGCATCCCTGCGGAGAGAGGCACCGGCCGGCCCTGTCGCCCGGTCCCTCGGTCCCCTGCCTGCCCTTCTCACCTGGGCCGGGGCAGTACCGCCTCCCCCCGGGCTGCGGGGACCCCCGGCAGAGGGGTAAAACGCCATTCCTTCTCATAGCGTGAAAGAAATTCAAATTAAAAAATAATTTTTAAACCAAGCAAGCTAAAAATCCCGCACGGCCTCGCAGGGGAAGGAGAGAATAAAAAGGGCGGGGGGATTAGGAAGTTGAGAAAGTGTCTCTAGGCAAGTTAGACAGGTGGACCTGCTTGGGGAGCTACTGGCTAGCTTGGGGTAATAAAAAACGGTTAATAGGTTGGGGAACAACAACCAGTCTTTCAGCTGTTTCCTACTGTTTGATCTTGTTTAATATAACATTGGGCGAAAGGCAATTTAATTTACAGCCCAAACGCTTATTTAATATCCTCCTCTCTTCCACCCCCTCCCCAAACTGAAGGACGGGGTGTAACCACATATTCGGGTACCCGTATTTCTGCACAAGCCAGTACCACTCGGCACTGCTGATTTTCCTTCTCTGGTCGAGAGATTGCAAAACGAGAGGGTTCAGTTTAGAGGAATCATTCGCGCAGGAGATGGTTTTAAAAAATGAAAGCCGGGCATGCTCCAGGAAAAAAAATTAAATAAAACCTAAATAAAAAAAATTATAATGCGAACGAACGAAAAAAAAATATCTCTACTACTCTCCCTTTTCCCTGTGTATCGAAATTTTGGCTTGTACGTTTAGCTAATCTAATCTATGGAGAAGAGCTGGGGGTGGGGATGGAAGGGAGGAGTTGGAAAGAGCTGAGATGCTTGTGACAGTTTAAATTCATGCCAGGTTTCAGTCTAATTTCAACTGATTCCGGCGTGTGATTTCAGTCCCACCGATATGCTAGTTAATATTTTATACCTATCACGGACATGCTGTAGCCTCGTATCTCCGAAAGAAAACAGAGCTTTTGAATGCGCCTAATTTTCCCTAGGCATTTCCTGGGTTAGCACCCTCGTCTTTTCCTAGGGGTTCCCCTTACTGGAGAAATGCGAACAAAACGCCATTGAAACCAACGAGCGAACAGCTCCCCCCCCTCCCCCCCCGCCGCCTCCGCCTCCGGAGGTCAGACCCTTCCCAAAGTTTTATGCAGCCAATATCCAGCCCGGAGACGGAGACGGGGAGCCCGGAGGAGCGGTTACGGCCAGGGACAGTTTTCATTTTGGAAGTGAAAACGAGCGCTTCGCTTTGGGTCCCCGCCTTACTTAAGCACAGATGCAGTTCAGGACGCTTTATTACGTTCAGTTAACTTACGATTTGCAGTTAGTCATTTGCATTTTGGGATGCCCCCAAGTATATAGGTTAATATATATACGTGCACGCGCACATTTGCATGTGTGTATACATACATATATATGTATATATAACACGTGTGCATTTGGTAAGGGAAAACGGATTTAATCTGCAGATGTGGCTTCCCACCCCCCAGAAGGTGAAGCAGCACAAAGGAGGCAGCCGGAGCGGGCTCGTCCCGGGACTCCGGGATGCGCGGCCCGGGCAGGCGGGGGGGTCGCGGGGAACCGGCTCAGCTTCCAGAGGTGGCCCCTGCTCCAGCACCTCTCCTCTTTTCGTTAAGCCGCATTTAAAAGAGGGTCGGTCCGTTAGGCCGCCCGGCATTAAGGAAAAGGGAGGGGGAAAGGAAACAAAAAAAAAAAAAGGAAAGAAAGATAATTTGCCAAAGCAGAAGAAATCCCCACCGCCACCCCAAAACAAAAAAGGACAGCTGTTTTCCCCCGCTGCCTCCCCAGCCCTCCTCCCCTCTGCCCGGGACAAGCGCCCACAGCAGCGGCTGCCTCCGATCGCAAGCTCGCCCCGAGCCCTCTTGGGCTTCATGAGGACTGGTTTGGGGGGCGGGGGGGGTGGTGGTGTCTGCTGTTTTGGAGGGGCTGGGAGGCCACCCATGGTCCCGGAGTCCGCTCCCCCGCGCAGGGCCGTGCAGGCCCGATGCCAGGGGGGTTTCGACCCGCCGGCAGGTATTTTGGGGGAAGGAGGGGTGATAAGGGGGAGAGAGACGGACGGTTTAGGTCTCAGGCCCATGGAAAGTTTCTTTTACGAGGCAAATATTTCCACCGTGGCTTCACCATGACAGCAGTGGGGAGCTTCTTTCATAACCCTCTTTACTTTGAGAGAAAACGGCAAGGGAGAAACCCCCTTCACCCGCCTATTCCCACCGCCTGGAGGTATCGGGGGGCCAGCGGTTTTCCCACCAGCCCCTTCCCCGAACTGCCCATGCCAACTGGCGGCACGGCTTCCTCCTCACCCTGGAAAGAAAATAAAATTATATTTATCTATATAGGTTTTTTTTTTCTGATGGGGCATTAGCCAGGCAAGGCAGCGCGGCTCCCTCCATCCCTCCCTCCGGCCGGCGAGCTGTCCCCTGCCCGGCGCGGAGCTGGCAACGCGGCTCAGCCCGACACGGTGCCCCCCGGCCCCGCTCGCCCCCTCCGGCCCGTCGGGGCCAGTCCAGGGACCCCTCTCCCGCCCGCCGATTGCCCCCCACAGGTTGCGCAGAGTTTGGGGAAGAAGAGAGGGGAGAGGGGAGACCTCTCTCTGCGGAGAGAAACTTCGGAGAGGTGCGAGGGGAGGCTCAGTGTCGTTTTCCCCTTCCCCCTCCCGGCAGGGATCTACGAGTGCAAAGAGAAGAGGGAAGATGTGAAGTCAGAAGATGAAGATGGACAGACCAAGCTCAAACAAAGGAGAAGCAGAACCAATTTCACACTAGAGCAGCTGAATGAGCTGGAAAGACTTTTTGATGAGACTCACTATCCGGATGCCTTCATGAGGGAGGAACTAAGCCAGAGGCTGGGACTGTCTGAAGCTAGGGTTCAGGTAAGAGAAAGGCTCTGTTCCTGGAAACGTCCTCACCTCACTTCCTAACTGCCAGCGGATCCTAGCACAGTGCCCCGTTTCATCCAAAGCGGGGAGGTGAAGGCAGAGGCGACACGTGTGATGGGGAAGCTGTTTGCAACTCCGCTGTACCTGTCCTGCCAAACAGTAATTCTGCTCTGGGAATATCTGCCCGTGCCTTGCATTTCCTAGGAAGGCGTTTTTTTCTGTTTTTTTGGTTTTTTTTGGGCAGGAGGGGGGTGGTGGGGGTGGTGGCGATAGCGTTGACAAGTCGTTAATAACTGAGCAGCTCGCTAATTTTTTTTTAATTATTGTGTTTTTTCCTTGCAAACGTGCCATTAACTCTCCCTTAATCCTCATTTTCCTCCCCCTCTTTCTTTAATGGGGCCTTTATGGAAAAAAAAAATTAAATAAAAAGCCCAGAAAACAATCGCCGTGAATAAGAGTAGAGGGTTTGGGTGCTGAGGGACGGGATTAGCCAGAGCCGGGGGAAAGGTGCCCGCTGTGATTCGCGCAGCAAGCGTATGAATGCATGGTACCCCATCTGGTGGAGTCTCCCCCCCTTGTCCCTCCCAGCCCGCTTCAGATACAGCTAAATACCAATTAGCCTTCAAAACCTTGAGAATAGGTCCGGTTGCTGTAGTTCTGGGGCCATCGGAGCCGTCTGTTTGGGTGGCTCCACATCGATTATTTTAAAATTCGATTTTCGGTTTGTTGAAGGGAAAAATACTCCCCCTTAAGCCAGCTAGGGAATGCCTCCCCAAAACAGATGTCGTATGAAAAAGGAACCCTGGAAATAATTAGTAAAATCAACCTGTGGCTCTCTGAGCAGGCCTAGAGCGGGAGAAACCTGAAGGAGATCTCTTCTTGGGTTATAACTCCCTGCTTCGCCTAACAGACCCAAGCCCCAAGAAGAAAAAGTCACCAAACCAACGCCTTCACACCCTGGAGATAAGAGACGAGCATGCATATGTATTATAGCCGTCTATACGTGTGCACGCGTGAGTACACAGAGATGCGGATTTGACTATGTGGGCATAGCCGGTCGCCTCCGTGCCTCCCCTTAACCCCAGGGCACAGCGGGAAGACAAAAAACACCCCCCCGAGATGGCGTGGGGACAGGACTCGCCTTGTCCCCCTCCTTAAGCGCGACCCACGGCGGATCCCGCTCCCCCCGGACCCGCTCAGCAACACTTTGCCTGAGTAAGCGACTATCTGGCTTTAAACAACTGCCTCCCGGAGGCATTCCCCGAAACAAATAGAGTAGCTAGGTTGTTTTTTTGTTTGGTTTTTTTTTTTTTCTTGTTTTGTTGTCTTTATAAAGGCTCTTTTCTCTCCTCAGCTCCTGCCGCTCTCGGTATAAACCGAGCAGGGCGAGGGATGCGCCGGGCGCACGCCTTAGAAAGGGCGGTTGCAGGGGATATTGCAGGGGTTCACAGTGCTGCTGGCCTACTTTCTCCTGGAAGATTGATCTAACCACACCATATAAATTAATGAAAAGATTAAACTTTTGCTGAAGGGGACATCAACTCTTATGTCATCTTCCCAGATCTTCTTACTTGGGCTCTGTAATATCTTTCCAAGGCCTTGATGTACTGTTTCTATAAAAATAAATTACTTGTAATTGAATTCTGCACTCTTTCTTTCAAGTACTTTATTACTGAGCAGCACCTTAACAGGATGTTCATAGTTACAGGAAAATTGGTGCTTCAAGTGCTCACGGATCTTAAAACTGCACACCAAAAAAAAAAAAAAAAAAAAAAAGATACTGATTCAGGCAGAGATTATGAGAGAGATAAAAAAATTAATAAATGCAATAATCTTACAAAAGAGGTTTGAATGAACACAAGGTTAGAAATAAAAGTAATATCAAGAGGGAAAAGAGGAGAAATGGATAATTAATTAGGAAATAAGCAGAGAGCTTGGTATCCATCACGAAACTGAAGTGGGAAAAAAGACGGAGAAAGGGGGAAAAGGGAAAGGTGGGTTTTTTTTAATACTTTCGGAATTGTTCTCTAGTTCCTATCTGAACCGCTTGTCCCTTGCTGTTAAAGGATATAGTTTCAATTTAGTGTGGAAATTTGCTGTAAATAAATTGAAGCTCCTATGGTAGCTAGTCCTTATTAACCTTTTATTTTTAGTGTTGTACTGGAAACTCATATCACCCAGCTGTCAGGGTTATAATTGAAAGTTATGAGACCATAGTGAGGAGCAGGCAGTAATTCAATTACAACAAATATCTTTGGGTTTATGGTGCAGGGCTAAATTAAATGTCATTATTCACTGTCTCTAATGGAAATCAAAAGGAAATCAGATTAGAGCATTTGTGAAAGAAATCACTGAGTGATCCTTAATGAAGAAATAACTGTCTAAAACAGTGTACTGTGCTTTACTTAGCATATTCATGACTAATTGGAATTGATCGTGAATCACACCAAGCCTGATTTATTATCGCTTAACGCAGTGGCTAATTCATCACTTTTATTCCTCATAACCTTATTTTTTCATAGCTAAAGGGAAAGTGCACTTCGTTTTCCAGATTTAAATATAATTTCTGTTTGAAAGATGTTCTGATTTGCAAGAGAAGTTGTTTAAACGCTGCTTAAATTCCTCCTGACAATTTATACTCCTTTGGGGGGTGGGGGAGAACGTGGGGAAGACACACAACAAGGAGATTTCCTGCAAGGATTTACAAACGTAAAAAAGAAAAAAAAAAAAAAAGCATTATTGTCGCTACAGCACGATGATATTTTGCATGTTCGTATTTAAAAAAATAATAATATATATATACATAATCCCTAACGGCCCGGTTAAAAGGAGAAGCGTTGCATGTTGTTAATGTTTGCGTATTGATCGTAGGGAGAAAAAAAAAAAATACAGGTTTGTGCCGTGGCTGTGCGTTCCAGGGCAGCCATGCCCGGTTAGAGAGGGGAGGGTTGCGCTAGCGACAAACGGGCGGGGGACGGAGACAGGAGCGGTCGGTCCGTCGGTCTGGCAGTCGGTCCGTACCCGTAGTACCCCGCCGCCAGCTCCTCGTCCCCCTCGCCCCGGCCACCCTGGGCAGGAAAAATGGTGCTCCAAATCGGAGAAGGCCAATTCCTACTCAAGAAAATCACTGAGGTACCCGAGGTAATTAATGCCTTTGGAAGCCTTTCTTTGCACTAATTACTCCGTTGTAAATGACCATCATTAAGGCAATTGAAGAAAGCTTGAAGGGAAAATTTGATGTAGGAAGTGCAGTTAGTATTAATTAACCGTATGATCTCTTGGCAAGTGCAAGAACATCAAAGGTTGTAGGTGTTTACTTAGCTCCAAGATTTTATCAGAGGTGAAAGTCAATGTTTGTCCGTATTCGGTAGGTTTTGGTGTAAGGAGAAGGGTCCGCAAAATATTTTGGGCCGTGCCCCTGACGATCCCGTGGGGAGAGCTGCTAAGCCAAGCACCTCGGAAGAGGAGAAGTGATGAAGGGCTGAAATGCCCCTGGAAAAGAGGCAGGGGAGGCGCAGCGGCAACTCCAAGTTCTGCGCTTGTTTGAATCAGAACGGCTGGGATTGGGGCAGGATTATTGGATTACAGGCGTTTCTCGGGTAGGGGCTATAAGCACTTCTTGACATCTCAGCCTGGAAAGATGTTGCTCTTGTCTGTCCAGAAGTCTACACAAGCGGGTTTTGTTTTCTTTTAACGTTTGGGGAACGGCGAATGATTCAGCCCCTTTGTGCAAGTTCAAGACCTCGCATCTTCTCTGAGGTCGGGAGGGAGCAGACGGGGCCAGGCCCCGGAGTCTGACCTAGCCCACGCTGGCTGTCCCCGGCATGTTTGAGGTGTTGACTGGAAAGGGAGCGAGGGTCCCCCATGGCCTGCCTGTGGCCTTAGTTTAAGTGTTTCTGGGAGCATCCCCTCCCTCCAGACGGGTGGCACAAGGACCGCCACTGCCTACCCCAGGGGACACGGGGACCTCGGTGCGAAGCGGCCGGCTCCCCGGGCACCTCTGCTCTCCTTGGTTCAGCTCCCGCTGAGAAACCACACCAAAGAGCAGGACCCCCCTCCCTTCCAAAAAACAGCCCCTCCACAGCACATGGAGGGGCTCTTTCCGCCCGGGGCTGAGCTCTCCCCCTCGGCTGCTCCGCAGGAGAGACCTCAGCAAAGTTGTGCGGAGACCCCCACCCTGCATCCCTCGCCCCTCAGATAACCCGCTTTCTTAGCGGCTGCCTGGTCTACCTCCATTTTTTTGTTGTTGCTATTGGGTTTTTTTTTGTTGTTTTTGTTTGCGTTTTCTTTTCACAGGTCTGGTTCCAGAACAGGAGAGCAAAGTGCCGAAAGCAGGAAAACCAGATGCACAAAGGTGGGTAAGCGGTGCGGGACGGTCGGGGGGAGTGTGTGTCCGTGTGTGGGACACACGGCCGCGGAGCCCCGCGGCTCTTTCGCTGCTCACCCGGCCTTGTCTCTCCCCGCAGGTGTGATCCTGGGAACCGCCAGCCATTTAGACGCCTGCAGAGTGGCCCCCTATGTGAATATGGGAGCCCTGAGGATGCCTTTCCAACAGGTAGTTAGCTCCGGTTTTATTTGCCTTTCCCCCGTCAAGCTCCGACCCCCTTTCGTTTGCTTCGGGAGGAAGCCGGACACGTTTACAAGTGCCATTTATATAGAAGTTGGCACGTATTAAAAACAGGCTGTAAAACTTCGTGAAGGAGCCCCCGCCCGGCTGCAAGGAGCTCAGCGCCCCTCGGGCCCGGGGAGGGGGGCCGAGCGGGGGGGTCCCGCGGCCCCGAGGGGCGCCGCCGGTGCTACGGGCAGCCCCCCTTCCGCCCCCCCCCCGCCTTGCGATGGATGGGCTGGCACACGGCCCCGTGGCCGCCGGCAGACGTGGCAAAGGCAGGCTGGCCTCCCGGGGGCGCCTCGCCTTCCCGGGCCGGGGGGGGCGCCCGGGCAAGTGCGGGGATGGAGCGGGCCCGGTCCCCATCCGCCCTTCGGTCCCCGCCATGTCTCCCACCCCGTGGGCGAAACCACGAGGGGAGGAAAAAAAACCTACGTGGGCTCTTGCCCCGTCGTTCTCCCCCTCCTCCTCAGGCGGGATGTCGAGGCCTGGCCTTTTTCCGACGGAGGCGGCCGCCCCGGAGGTGGGGAGGCTTCGCCCCGGGGCGCTGCCGCCGTGCCGGCCCGCCGGGACCGGGGCTAGCGGAGCGCAGGTAGCCTGCTGGGGTCCTTGTCCCAGCGAGGCTCAGGCCCCCGGGGAAAACCGGGACGAGGGGGAATGAAATTCCGCCCCGCTTCCAGCCACCCCTCGCCGCCGCTTGTAACTTCCCCCCACCCTTTTTTTTTTTTTTTTTGGTCAATTAATCGGGGAATCGATTTTTTCCCAGCCCAAAGGGACCCTCCACCACGTTCTCCGTCTTGGAGACACGTGGAGCTGACAGATTGATTGTATTGATTTTTAAAAGACATATTTGGACCAAAAATAATTAAATACATAAATAAACTCCCCCCCTCCACACCCCTCTCCCCGAACCTACCCGGAGCTGAAATCTCTCAGTCAACCCCAACGTGTTTGTGTAGGTCGAGAAAGCTCCAAAGCAAACACCGACCCGGTATATAAGGGACTCGGCGGCCAAAGAGTTTTTAGCAAGGTATAAATAAACATCCCTAAAAAAAAAAAAAAAACCCATGAAAAAAATTAGCTATTTAGCACTTGTTGGCGCCCGTGCGTTGGGCCGCATATTTTTATTTATTTATTTATTTTATTAAAAAAACCCCCAAATATGAGGAGGGTTAAGCGTGTCCCTGTGCCTCGGGAGGGTGAGTGCGGAGCGGAGATTTGCTGCGCTGTGTGAGAGGTCTTGGGGGAGGGGGAAGAAACTGCGGTCACAAGTTGCTCTTTGCTCCCGGGAAGGGTCGAGGCGGCGGGGGGAGCGTCCGTGGGTGCGTGTGGGGGGGCCGGTTCCGCGTCCGGGGTGGGGGGGGGTGGGACTGTGTGTCGGGGGTGTGTGTGTGACGCCGCGTCCCTGCCGCCCCAGGTCCAGGCGCAGCTGCAGCTGGAGGGCGTGGCCCACGCGCACCCGCACCTGCACCCGCACCTGGCGGCCCACGCGCCCTACCTGATGTTCCCGCCGCCCCCCTTCGGGCTGCCCATCGCCTCCCTGGCCGAGTCCGCCTCCGCCGCCGCCGTGGTGGCCGCCGCCGCCAAGAGCAACAGCAAGAACTCCAGCATCGCCGACCTGCGGCTGAAGGCCCGCAAGCACGCCGAGGCCCTGGGGCTCTGACAGGCTTCACACAAGCCCCCCCCGCCCCCTTTCCCCCCGCTCCCCGCCACAACCCACCCCATCCCACCCCGCTCCGGGTGCCCGCGGCGGGCGTGTGTGTGTGTGCGTGCCCCGCACGGACCGCCGCACTGCCTCCCCCCCCTCGCTCTTCCTCCTTCTCCTCCTCCTCCTCGGCGGCCTTCTCCCCTTTTTCCCTGCCGCCTTCTCCCCCCCCTTTTTTTTTAAAGTTATTTTTATTTTTTTTTTTTTTTATTTTTACTTCTTTCCCCTCACCCAAGGCTTGCGAGCGCTCGGCGGCAGCCGCTACCCGCCGCTTTCCTCGCCCTCCCGCCCTCCACACCCCACTCCCCCCCCCAGCCCCCGCCGCCAGAGACTCGCCGGGCGAAGAGGGGAGGCCGTTGGGCGGCCGTTGGCGCTGCGTGGCGCGGCGGGGACTCGCCCGCCGCGGGGCGAGGGCGCCCGGCCCCCCCACGCGTGGGCACCCGCACCCCGAACACGCACCCCACGAATCAGAGACTTCTGCGGAGGATAAAGTAGGTGGGAGGAGAGAGAAAGGAGAATTTTTTTGTTTTGTTTTTAAAAAAAAAACCAAACACAAACCCACCATCCAACCAACCCAACACAAAAAGAAAGAGAGAGAGAGAGAGAAAAAAAAAAAAAAAGGAAGGAAACGATCTCTAAATTATGTTAATCTGTGAACATTTGGGGACGCTTTGGATTTTTGACCCTGGCAAAAGTGATCGCTCCAGCATAACGTCATCTGCTGCTGTCAGTTTTGCTACCTTGTGCATGTGTCTAACTAAACACGTTTTGAAGATCAGAAATATATTAGAACGAAACTAAACAAAACAAATAGTAATAATAATAAATAATAAATCCTTGGGGCTGGTCTCCATTAAAGATGACATTTCTTTGTTGCCAACAGTATTATTTCACTGCCATGAATCTCTTCCATCACTGAGGAGCTGCTGCTGCAGAACTGGTTTGAATTTAAATGTGGAATTTCAGATCTGAGGCAAGGCAGTTTTGGTTTTTTTTTTTTTTCCTTTTCTTTCCTAAAAAAAAAAAGAAAAGCAGCAATAACAAAAAAATGTGCGTCTCAAATGGCTATGTCATTTGAAAGGAGAAAAAGAGAGAGACTAGAATTTACTAATCATTAGTGATAACTTGAAAGATGGGAACAATAAGAAATGCACCTGTTTTGCCAGAATCACCTGAACTCATTGAGATGCATTGTGCCATAGAAACAGGTCAATTTTTCTAATTTTTTCTTTTTTTCCAAATGTCTGGATCTTTGAATCAAAATCTCGCTGTTTTACAGGATGTAGAAAGAATGACTTGTACAACAAAGATGGACATATGGTTTTAAGGCATAATACTGATGCAGCATTAATTTTAGTGAAATGCAATTAAGTGCAGTAAAGTGCAATACTGTAAATATTATAGATTAAAAAAAATAGCCGTACTTATTCTGTTAATAACCGATTCTGCAAGAACCATAACTTAAGTCCTTTATGCTCAGACTGGTGCATTGCAGCTTCTTGCCAAAATGACAGTCCGAGTCTTCTATGAATGGATAAAGTTATATGTGTCACTTATGGGAAAAGGTAGATGCCATGATTTCTAGTCGAGTTAATGTGCCATATTTCTGGGAAGTAAGCTGAAAAGTCTGTATGACACTTTCACAATCATTTCAAGTAAAGAAAAAAACAAAATCAATCCACAGAAGTGTTTTGTAGAGGTGGACAAGTTCAATATTTGGCCATTTTAATTTTTGTCTGTGATTTAGACACCAAGTCTTAAGCTAATGCTTAAGCAAAATACCTAGTATAAATCCAGAAAGGATGGGGAGTAGGGAAATCCTTTAAATTATATTACCAAAGTGTCTGGGTTTACTGACACCCCCCCCCCCTTTTTACTTTTTATGCTATTCATTTTTAATTATTTTTTTTTTTTTTTTAATAAATTTTTTAGTGGGGAGGGGAGCGGAAAGTACAAATACTGGTCTTGTCTACATCTAACAAGATAGCTATTTGTTGCCTTTGTTACCAAGGCCTGTGTTGATGGAAGGATATCCTCTCAATAGTACCGTTATTACGCCTGCTTTTTATGTCTCATTTAGCAATCCATTACTAGTTTTAGCTTTTGCTGATATTTATCAAATCCAAATATTACCATAGGACAAAAATTCATGCTGTAGATAAATTTTGGACACTTGTCATCTTTTTTTTTTTGTTTGTTTGTTTCTCCTTCAAGTTTTGATATTTTCTAGCAAGCAAAAGTTCTGGAATGTCAAAGTTGTGCCATTTCCCTTCTATTTATTACGTGAGAAGTAGCTATATTTTGGATTTGCTAGAGCTGATAAATGTTACCTGCCTTTTCTACCTCTCTGTGAAAGCCCAGTACCTTTTTTAAAGCAAGGCCAAAATATTAAGGTGGTGTTACTTCTTGCTGAGAAATATGGACAAAAATCTCAGGCAATTAACAATTTCTCATTGAAACAAAACATTACCTAGAAAGTAAAACGTTATTCATGATGATGTATGAATTTCTGGCTAAAATAAGAAATGTTTGGAGTGGTTCCAGCACTTCTAACATGCAGATCCAAAAAATAATAAACATTACTACAGAGATGCTTTAGGCTATAACAAGTAACCTGTTGTACTGGATACCCACAGCCATTGAAGGAGAATTCAATACATAGTGCTGAAGACCGAAGGCACAGAGCTTTCGATTGAGCGGGGACCGCTTGTTATCTGTACCTGTGATCTAATTATTACCCTTTCGAGTCGTCTTTTGAGAGTTTAAGAGAGGCTTATGTGATTTTTTCAGTCCTGTGCTGGACTTCTGCACAGGAGTGATTTTCAGCCTCGAACAATTCCATAGAACGAGCTCAGCTGAAGCTGTAGGTTTGGGATCTGAATTTTCTCAGTCATCTTCTAAGTGAGGCTGTGAAGTACTACTGAACTTACAGTGTTATGGGAAGCATGTACAGTATGCATCCGCCTCATATTGGAAGGAATAACTTTTCCACCTTTCCTGTTTTACTAGGTACCAACACAGCAAAAATGCTTGTAGATTTCTCTCAGAAGTTTTGCTACACATAGCTCCTGTCTTGTGTTCAAAAAATAGTGGTAACATGAATAAGGTTTCCGGCTAACATGAAAAAAGGCTGGCAGTGTAGCATACATCTTTCCAGAATGAAAAATTCTTACAGTTTCTTCTGATTGCTTTCAAAGGATGTCTCAAGGACAGTCTTGCCCTCTACGGCAGAAGGGAAGAAGTTGGCAAGATTTATCAGTTTAGCCTGTTTTGAAGGAGGTGCCAGGCGGAGCCTGGGGAAAGGGGCAGGGTGTTGCTGTGAATCTAAGGTGCTTCATGCTGCTCTTGCGTTTCATTTAGCACAAAAGGAAGTGAAAAGGTGCACTGCTCAAAGGCTGTAGCCGAAACCGGTTCTGCTTTGCTTAATTCTCGAATGGGCCAATTGCATCGGTGGTGGTATAAAAGCTTTGCCTTGTTTTGGATGATGCATGCAGGTGGCCTCCTCTTCTTGTCATCCTTACATCGCTGGGAAGAAGTGAGGAGTCCTACCTGACCCATCTACTGGACTGTACTTTTCACTGAGTGTAAGTCACTTTGGCTCCATTCACCACGTGGAGCTCCGGTGATCCATACAAGTTGAAAATCTGGACCAAAGCGTCTACTCCATCTCTGTTAATGTGTAGTTTTGGGGGGTTTTTTTTGTTTTTTTTTTTTTGTTTGTTTTAATTATTTTTCTTGAGGATGTTGACAATAAGATAGTCAAGGTCCTGAAGTGCTTATTAAAGTTTAAAAGTATTGTAATTGTTTTAGATTCTCAGGCATGCCAAGCCTCATTTACTGTCCACCTTCATTCAGCCTGATCTTTGTGTAATCTTTCATTTAAGAAGTGTGAGATTTCCAAGATCATCAGAACAGTGGCTGCTGGGCAGAATTCCCTTGGAGGAGGCCTTCATTGAGTGTATGTGAATTGCTAAAGAATCTCCCTCAAAAGTTTGGTCCAGTATTTGAAAAATAACTTGAACGAATGCCAAATGAATAATGCTGTTTATAAACAATTCTATAAAAAAAGGCTTTATGCATTACATGGGGCCCTTTATAATGGAAAAAATAGTCTCTGCTTTTTTTGGAACTGTCAAATAAGCTTAAGTACTTCATCCATTTGTATCAAAATAGCAAACTGACTCCATGGTTCATTTTTATTGACTTGGAAATGTACGAAAAAAACTATACTGGAATTTTTTTTGCTTAGTAGGGTCATATATATGTAGTGACATTTTGGTTAATATCATAATACTTAGCACTTATATAATGTTTATTTGCAAAGCACTGTATAAATGTTTATTATTTAATCCTCACCCATTATGAAGTAGGTAAGAATTATTATCCCCATTTTTGTAGAAATTAAGGCATATAAATCAAGGGCCACGTTCCATCACCCACTGTCAGCACTGAGAATTATTACTTTTGTTTTTGTAATGTAGCAGCATCCCCCAAATCATAATCTGACACGACCTTTGTGGTGCTAGACACCTTTCCAAACTGTAAGTAGCAGAGGCCCTGCTCCAAGAAATTTAAACTCTGTACCTGACTTCAGCGAAAGTCTTACAGGGAGCATTGAACGTGATTCAGAGTGGCAGAATGTGTCTGTGAGTTATTTCCACAGAACACGAAGTTACTGCCCGTTCCTCTGACCCCGCACGTCAGTGGGAGTTTGGTTTATGACTCAGTGGGGCCGAGTTGCGGCGGTGCTAAGGAGAGAACCAAAAATCCGAGTTCCCAGCAGCGTGCACAAATTGCTAGAAAACCTTGATTTCCAACTTCCCCTACTATAAATTTTTCACACAGACCAAGTGTGCTGATGTCAATTCTTTGCATGCTTTATCTGCTATATCTTTTAGTCCTATGTTTGCCTATAAAATAATAATAAGACACAATTTTGAATTGACATAACATTGGCACGTTGGGACTGTTGACTCAAAGACAATAGACATGGAGTCCTACAGAAATCCAGATCCCTAAGGCAACCCCAGGTTACGAATATTTTTTTTTTTTTGTGACAAAAAATACGCATGCTTACTGCTCTTTTAAATGTGCTAGGCAAAATAAATTGTTTCTTTTTTTTAAACAGATAATTTTAGTTTTCGGAGACATTATTACTTTGGAGGTGGCAGGCTTTTTCCCCCTTCAGTTTGAGGAAAATTTTCAAAGTATAGGAAAAATAGATTACACATCTTTCTTAGAAATGTGTTTATTTTTGTAATATCTAATATCTAACGATACAGGTGGTGTCCTTGTGGTTGCTAATTGTACTCAACTCTATAAAGTGCGCACAACCAATAGGATTGGAAATTTGTTGTGTTCCTCGCCAAAAAGGATGGTCGAAGTGCCCCACTCCTCATCTGTAAGCAGCCTACTGACGCCATTATGTTGTTTTCTTTCCCTGATGTGACAGAATTCCTGTGGCTAACAGGTTTCCAAACAGCTGTAGCTAACACGGCAAGAGCTTGTCTTTTGGCCATTTGAAAATGTCTACTGGTGGCAGTAAGATGTGGTAGAGCTGGAGAAGGCCTGATATTGCTTGGAAACAAACAAATAAGAAATACTGTGTGCTACGGAGTGTGATCTCCTCTCCCTAAGAGAAGAATAGAGCCTTCTGCTTTACGATTCATGCTTTTTGTAAAATTGCATCTCTAGGCCACATCCTTAAAAGGTGCAACATGGGTCCCATCAATGTAACCCAGCGGCTAATATTATATTGGTTATTTTTGTTAGTTGGCCTTTCTAGCCAGGTCAGTGGAAGGCCATAGGCTTCGGTGTTTGAGGCATTCTTCAAAAGGGGTATGATACCAGATATCCCTCAAATTTTGTTTGTCTGTTAGACAGATTTGATGCTAAAAGTTGGTGCCTAATTTCGGTAAATCAGCCTAGAAACTTGCTGATTTCCAATAAATGATTGAAACTTGATACAGTTCATACACCTTATGTTGAAAATTGATATTTAACTAAAATCAGTTGAAGAATGTAGAAAATATCAGATTTTGAAGCTGAAGATATTTATTGAAAGGCAATACTTTCATGAATCTAGGCTTATGGTATGTATTAATTACATCAGACAGGCAAATATCTCTGTTTCTTTGTATTAATGTATGTGGATGTTTTATTTATTTTTTTGTTTGAAAATTTCTAAATGTGTATTATTTTAATTATGTTGAGTGTAAATTTGACAATGCTTCGCATTTATTTTTATATTTTTTAAACCTGTTGCTTTTGCAAAACTATGAGCAGCCAGTATGATTTGCAGTACCATTGCATTGTTTTGGTTATGTACACATAGTGTGTCTGAGTTTACAGACATTTCAGGGATTGCTAAAGTGAAAAAAAAAAGAAAAATCTCCAAAACCTACTCGTCTTAAAAGTTTGTACCCCTTTGTTATTGTGGAAGAGAAAAACAAACAAGCAAACAACTTTTTTTTTTTTTTTTAAGGTTTCGGTTATGCCAGCATGCTCCTACATGAATTCACCAGACATGTTGAGTTCCAGTTTCAGAGTGTATTATGTTGAATCACATGATATGAATGTACATCTTGTAAAAGTGAGATATGAATAAACTTATAAATATTTGTAATCATGTGTTAATGGATACCCAAAATAACTCCTACCAAAAGGATTATTAATAATGAGGCATTTCCCCCTATTAAAACAGAGCCTTTTCTTCTGTATTTAATGCTTTTTAAGCACCTTACTCACTTTCTTCTTGCAAGGAATGGCCGCAATTTATCTTATTATGTAGTCATTCTACTTACAGATCTCTCACTGACTTCTGTGTAAGCTTTACAAAGCAAGTTATAGCTTTGTGATGACTAATCAGAAGCTACTTTTGCATCCCATCTACCAGTATGAATTTTTTGTTTGGTATCCTAATTTTTCTTTAAAGGATTGACAATTTTTCCTTTGTGTCAGGAGGAATAAAGCAGTCTTCATAGTGGACCCTTCTCAGGATTGTATTTGATGGCTCTCTTGTCTGTTCAAATCAATAGGAGAGTCACTAGATCAGGCTTATTTTTCAGGTGATTAAGGAGATTTTTCCTTGTCCCTGCTTGTTGGTATATTAGATGTAATTTTGTCCTATGGTTTTATTCTTTCTACTTGTAATCTGGCATTCCGATGTTGAAAAGGGTACCCAAGGAATCCTCTTGTTCCTGTGCACTGTGTTGTTTCATCAACAATGCCAAAGAAAACCGGGTTAATGGAAATCTTTCTGTTAGGTGACACTCTGTGGATTCGGTTCTAAACATCCAAACTAGTCGCAAGAGTTAGGATAGACTCGTCTTGTTTGAAAGCCAGTTTGTCTGACACATATGTTGCGTTTAAACTTCATCAAGAGGGGTAGATATGTATCCCAGCCCTTCCCCAAGTCCTCCCGGCACGTCTTTATTCTTTCTTGTCTGCAGCTGGCGGAGTTGAAGTCAGAACCTGTACATAGCTTTTCTAACCTTGCATTTTCTGCAAGTATTTGCGTCTATTGGAGCTCTGACCTGGAACATAGCTGCAAAGCAGTTGGTACAATATTCTCACATCACGATTACTGTTTCTCTCTAAGCCAACACCACAAACTGACATCCTGTTTTTCCTGTCATTAACTATGTAAGAGACGGGCTATTACAAGAAAATTAATCCTTCTTTTCTGCCTCTTAAAGATACGTGGGCAGTGAATGGTTGTCAGTAGTGTGTACTGAGAGAGCAATCAGAAAAAATATAAAGTGATAACAGCGTGTGCTGAAAGATTAGCTTCACCAGAAGACCGTCTAATAGCAATCTATAAATAAATATGTTTTAACACTCTTATTTTTTGCCTATTCATATTCAGTTCAGATGTTGAAAAGAGAGATAAATTCTTTTGACAATTTGGTTGTTAGGAAGACATTTTTTCACCTTTTCATTTTTGTTAATGAGCATGTTTTTCTAATGGCTACTTGTTCTATTGCTTTCTGAAATCATTGACAGTTCTGAGGGAGGTTTCCTCTCTCTTGTCTTTGCGTATATTTTTCTTCTTCTTCGCATGAAAATTTATTTCTAATTCAAAAAAATTACACTTTGACCCTATTGCCATCAGCATTTTTGGCTACTGTCTCTAGTTCTCTCTGTAGGATCTGAATTGAATTGGATAAGAATAAACACAGTAACAAATTCCTTATGAATTGTCAGTAAAATTTTCCCTTCTCTGTTGAGTAGCTTCTCTCCTAGACTATTATTTTTTGAGCTACAAACACCTGAAAAGAAAATTATGAGGAACTACACAGGAAACAGGACTGAGTCTCTGCTGGTGAACTGTGGAAATTTTACCAAGATTTGTGGTTCAGTCCTATATTGCTTGCATATCCCAAACTCCAGTTAAAGTTAGAGAGAAATCTATACACTCAAGTCTGCAGGAGTAACCACAGAAAGACAGATCTACATTCAAGGACCACATGTAAATGACTGGAGATTGGACAACAGAACAAAAGGAAATGTGTGTAGTTTCATTTCCCCAAATCAAATACTCAGGCTTCATTACCAATATGATTAACAATAATGATCCTACTCATACATATAATTGCTGGTTTATAATTGCTATCAAGAGGCTATAAAAATACAGGGTCAGAAAGCTGAATCCAAAAAAGTGTCTTAATGCCTCACTCTAAAGTTAGACTTCAGAGGAATTTAAGCACTTAGTTTCAAAACCTTAACACAGGACTGTTGGCTGCTTTTCAAACTCTACTGAAGCCTGAGGGCTGCAGGTCCTCTGGTTCCACACACTGAATTTCTCCATGAGCCTGATGTTCTACTTTTGTGTGTGCCTGGCACCTGACAGATCTCTGTGGCTTGGAGGCTTGCTCCCTATTTAGCCTGACTGAGTTACAGAAACTAGGCCTCTGTTTCATCTTGCTTAACTTCAGATGTTTACAATTCAAACATATACATCAGAACTTGTCAGTAGAAGCAAGCAGGCAATTTTAGCAAGTAGACCTCTGATGAGTATATTAAGGGCATGCTGAAGAAGCTAGATGAGCACAGATGTAGCCATCTTCTCTGTAGACATTTCTCTTTAGACAGACATGTCCAATTCCGTGGTAGGTATCTTCCACATGCTTCCATCGTGTCCTCCGCTGCACCACTCCGGTTTCACCACTTTGTTTTCCTCTTCAGAGGAGATTTCCTTTTACACGATGACTCAGTAGCTAATAGATTCACACAGGACTCTACAATCCGGGTTTTTCTGGTTTCCTTTGTTTGAATAGATGGGGTACCTGAAAAAGTAGAGAACTTGGTCCTGGAGAAATACTTTACAGAACATGCTAGCCGTGGATCTCTTGGGAATGAGTTGACTGTGGCTGATGTACTCTGATGGCATAGCAGGCAAATGACCTTTCTGCTATGATTTCTGTTCTAACTGGTTTCCCTACTGTGTTTTCTGATAGTGTAGTCAACTTAAGTGAAAATTGTTTTTCTACAGATTCTTGGGAAAAAGAATCTTCTTATCATTTTCCCTAGGTAGGGCTCAAAACAATAATATTTGAATATTTTCTAAATATATCAGCTTTTCACAGCAAAATTCCACAGCAAATTTCATCAAGTTTCCAATTTTCCTCTCTTCCTCGTTGCAAAAAAGCCTCTTGAGAGGAGGGGTATAGATGTACGTATACACATAAACATTAATTAACAAATCCCTCAAAACTTGACTTGAATTTAAATTGCCACATGCATAGCCTTAGGGTCTTTAACAAAGCAATCTCGTATGGTTCCATCTTAAGTTATCGTGTAATTCTTACCACAGGACCTCTGTCTCAGTTGCTGCATGAGGTAAATTCTACTCAAGCAATGAATTGGGACTGTGAAGAGAATGAAGGTGTTTTCTAGGAGTACTCCTCACTTGTGTGAGATGCCAGTAGGTGTCTGTATGGAGGCAATGAGGGAAAACAGTGCAAGAAGCGTAAGTTTGGCTTCGTTGTTAACTTTCAAGCTGATACACTGAAGACAGACATTTGCAGGACATCACTGAATGTGTGCTCTCTGTTTTCTGGCACTTAAAGTCACAAGACTAGGAGTCTGATGTACAGAAATGCGCATTGTTGACTGCCACAACTTTAATTAACACAAGCTATGTAGGTTTGGGACTTTGAGGAAAGCCGGCAGCGTTACGTAGCTGTGTAGATTCATGCAATATACCATTGACTTACTGCCTTACATTAGGCAGGTCACGGTGTCTTTCTGCTTCAGTCTATAAAATGGGTTTAATGACACCCTCCTAATATGTACATAGAAATGACACTCTCCTAGTGTGTACATAGGGGGATTGTGACCATAAATTCATTAATCTTTATAGTACACTGATGTACTAGATTTGAGAGCATCAGCACAAAACCCATGAGGCAACAAGTAACTCTGTATTCAATGCAATGTTCAGAGGATGTGCAGTAAATAAAGCATGAGCATAAAGAGAAATATCGAGCAGCTGCTGTATTCACTGAACACTCTGCACTGAATAAAGCTGGGGTCCTATGGAAAAAAAAAGAAGACTTACCGTATAATTAAAGAATGTATCGTAATGTGTATACACATGGGAGTAGAATTGGATTGCACAGTAAATGCCATTAATGGCACTTCCTGACTTTTGGGTGTTTAACGATTTAATGAACGCTTATTTTTTTCAGCTTTAAGAATCTTTTCCTTCAGCATTTACATATGCAATTGTCTATAGTTATCCTTTTTTGAATTAAAAATAAAAAGCCAGGTTGCATACACTGTAGAACCATTAGGACTGGGACACTGGACTCTCTGCTGAAGTCTGGAGATAACTTGATCCACAAAAGAGCCTATGCTAATAGGAAGAGAATGATGATTATGGTGTCTTAAACTTACATAAGACTTGAGAAAATGAGACATCTGAAGGGGTGTAGAATTTACTGACACAAAACATACAGGGCACTCCATTTTATGGGCATTGGAGCCCTCTGATATGAGGGATGGTTGAGGGAATACAGTTTAGGGCTTCTGATATGAGATCACTAAGAGGTACGTTCTCAGCTCACATAGGTTTTCAGTGCCGTGTGAGTCTCTGCTTAATAGTAAAGGATACAAAGGGCTCACCGATATTAACTATGGACAACAGTGAATGCATTCACTTTAGGCAAAATGGTATTTTGTCTTGGGCAAAACCGCCCCAGTCCCCTTTTGTTTTCATCCCATCCAGATACGTACCAGTGCACCCTTACATTGTGAAGTGTTCTCCATCATCACTTGTGATCTGGTGCTAGTACTGCTGGGTATGTAACTGTTCAGAATGTAGAAAGCTCTAGGCTGCAAGCAGAAGCTAAGCTAGCTCGAAGCAAGAGGAACAGCTGGGAAATGCAGAAGCTGGCCAAATTTGAAGTGATTTCATTAGGAGATGCAGAAGCTCTAACCTGGCATTAGGGGGTGAGATGAATGAATGTTTTATCACTGGTTGACAAATGAGGTCTTTCTTCAAGGGCTAATTTAATTTAGTTTATACCATGTTTGCCAAGGATATGTATATGGATATATGTGGATGAACTGACTTTTCTGTGAATCTGAGCCGTAGGACTATTGATCATGACAAAAAGTTTGCATGAGGTGCCAGCCATTATTAATATAGAGGAATTGTTGCTGCTTCTCCTGTAGTTACTAACTTTGCTACAAAAGGAAAGCTGAAGTGTTGATGAAATGTTGCGCCACTTCTCAGTGTGGTAGGATTAGAATAGAGTCTGATTTTCTGCGAATGTTTATTTCTGGGCCTCATGTACTTTTTTTTTTTTTTTTTTGATACTTGCACTATTACAGGGGCACATAGATTTTGTTGGCCAGTGGTTGGCAGAGGTATGTTTGCTGGTATAAATAGATTCCTGTGGCTTTGGAAAGTCCAGGCAGGGGTTGCCATGGACTGGGAGCCAGGGCTTGAACGAGGATGTTGTGCTCGTGGAAACCCTTCTGTTTATCAGAGACGAACACAATTCATACATCAGGGCCTTGGAATTGTTTGTCCCTTCATTCATGTTGCTCAAGAATTGGGTACGGAGCATTTGGAAATGCTCCATTTGGAAATGTAGCATGTCTAGTTCTGGAATAGTGTCTAATACCTTTTCTTTGAGGAGGGTTCAGAATTTTATTCATGGAGAAGGAGAAGAAAGATTTTTATTTTTTTTTACCATGAATTCTCTTCCTGAATAAATGATACACTAGACGATACTGTGAGGTCTGGAGTCATTTTGATGAACAGCCATAGGGTAGAAAAAGGGAGAAGGAGGAGCTGGTGGGTTCAAATCACCTATGTCCTTTAAATCTTCAAATTCCAGTTCTTTATCAAAACTCTGTGCATCTCAAGAACTGAGAAAATCAGGTTCTCAGACCCATTACTGTAAATGTCTCTTCTTGGGCCTCATTCAATTTACCTTGGACTCTCTAATGCTGTTGCAGAAAAGCATAGCTCTTCTTGGCAAATGATATTTTTTGATTGTTTTATTTGCTTTAATTTATCTGCTATCTATCCTAGTTGCTTGGTGTTTCTTTACTCCTTTTATCTGAATGCTTGCTCCATACAGTCTTCCTTGGTAACTGTAATCTATACTGATCTTTCTATAAATAGGCTAAAACCAGATTGCATAAATTTTGACGGAGTGTTCTGAAAAATGGTGGTAGAGGTCCCTCAATGCCAGACCAGTACTGAATTTTTAAAAAGTAACAACCATACTGTTATCATGCACTACAATAGAGCCAAGTTACAAGCTAGTAGCTAGTTTAGTCTCAGCCTTTCACTTGGGTTGTAATCTGTGAAGTTTATAGCACCCAGCAAGTTATATCTTCTTGATCTAAGCATCTTTGTGCTTACATGAAGGAAGAGTAATGCTAGCTAGGATCTGTAAACTGTCACAGGATATCATAATGTATTGCAAATAGAGCTATGTCTTATGCTGACCTAGATGTTGGAGTATCTTGCTGGTAGCCACCATTCTGTGCTAAACACTGTTTGTTTGGTTTTTGGTGATATTGGATGGGCTTGTTTCAGTATTTAAAGCCTTGTGTGGCTCAGGGCTTACCCACATAAAAGACCACGTCTGTCTTGATGTTTCTATTGGTCAGTAAAGGATGATTGCTCTGAAGACCTTCCAGTGTATAAAGGAGGTTGCTGTCAAGGTATTCCCTTTGGGATCTGCTTCCTGGAAGTGGTCCAAAACAGTTCCAATCCTTTGTCCCTTAAGGTATGCTGCAAGGCGCATCTGCCTATTTAGGCTCATGGGGATTGATACTGCCTACTTTTGCTCTGTGCTGAGTAAGCTTTGAGGATGGTTCTTTAAAAAAAAAAAAGTAAACATTAAAATATCCACACATCTTTTACAACACCATGAGGGCTGAGTACTGCTTACGTACTTCAGTGTGGTTCTGCTGAAGGTGCTGGACCACTGCTGATTTATACCCTCTACACTCCTGGCCCTTGTTTCATGTCTGAGTTATAAGCATCTGCCTGTATCTTTGTCTGTCTCCCTGACCTGAGATGGAAGTGGACCTGGATGCTCACTTGTATGTGCATTTGTCGTTTCTTTTCTGGAGTGTCATTTTATTTTGGCCTTTACTCACTTGTTTTGCATGTCTAATAGTTGACAGAGAAGCAGCCTCTAGAAATGTAGTTTCCTCCCTACTGCCAGAAGTATGATATGTTTTCTTTGCAATAGTGTGTTTCCTTCAGGGCTGCTGTGTGAGGCTACCTTAGCATGGACATGAGAAAATTGACCCCCATGGACAGCCTCCTAAGTTCCTTGAACTGAGTGTTATTTTTGGAAATCATATATGAGACATTTGAAAATTACACAAAGTCTCTGGGCTGCAGGAGGACAAAGTTAAAAAGGACTGCCCAATTCATTAAATAAAATTATCCCAAATTCTACCTGTCCGTGGGATAGATGATTCTTTTCCAAGGCTCCAGAGATCACAGGGCTAGAACCCAAGAGCACACTTTGAGGAACCTGGGGTTTTTTTTAAACTTTTCCCCATCTCCACATCTAATTAGTTAACCTCCTCGTGTTTTATACATTGTCAAGAGTCCCAGAAAGGTCACTCCTCTAAATGTTGTATATATACATGCTGTGTGTTTATAAACTTTGAGAACTGCCATCTTTCATGTCACTTAAATGTCTGGTCTAATAATCTTTTTATCTTTATCTTAATAGGTTTTTATCTTTAATATCTTTAATTATTATTTAAATGGACGGTTGTACCTACAATACGTGCGATTGGAAAAGATGGCATAGTTTAGCTTTTTGTATGTGGACATAGGAATGAGAAAGAAGTAATGTTTATTTCAGAAACTAACTGTAGCTATGGCAACAGATGCATGCTGTATTTCATCTGGGAAAAGTAAGCAGCCATGTTAGAAAAGAAGAGGTTATTTCAATAATGGCTTTTCAATAATTCATTGCACCAATTTTACAAGTCAAGTTAAGAAGTACTGCCAACTAATGACTATTAAGTTAATCTCGGTACTCAACAGTGATTATTTCTGCAATTAAATACTCTTCTCAGGTTATGGTTAAAAAACTGCCTGAGAAATATTTCCCAGAGAGCCACTAACAAAAACAAAGTTTGACATTTCTGAAGTGGAAATAGGATGCAAACTTTTTATAGCTGTCCTTGTTACCATTTTATATCCATGGTGTCTCTAGCAGGATAACAAAGATTTCTAACTACATGTCCACAGGCAGAACGGGTTATAGCTGAATATTATTTAACTAGTACTTAAATGCTTACCTAATTCATAAACATTTGTGTTAGGGGTATGTGGTTCCTACAGGCACATTAGTGGAGTTTCTAATTTAGATTGTTTCTTGTTAATAATTCAAAATAGTGCCATCTTTCCAAAGCCTTAGGTGTTGTCCCTGGCTCCTGCTTTACTTGTACCATATCCATCTGAAGCTTCAAGTCTCTTTACCCTCTTGCAATATCAACTGCTTCCGAAACTGCAGTAAGAAGCATGAGAAAGCACTTTATGTCTTTGTTTATAGTAGTTACAGAGAGCCCAGGCTGCGTGCTAATGATCTCTATAGTGACTAATGAGTATAGAAGTTTTCAAGCAAGATGATGTTGAAAGAGACTAAATAGCAGAAGCAAGAGAGAAAGTCTTTGAACACTAAATCAGACCACCAGTGTTAAAACCTAACAGCAGCAGCCTGGAATTTTCAGGTGAAATTCACACTCATCCAGAGGATTGGTATAGGTTATACACACCAATTTAATCTTTTAAACACTATTTTAATAGCTGCTAATTTCAAATCAGCAATTAGAGTGAATTAGGAATGAAAAGGAGGTATAGATTCTGTTATAGGTTCTGTACCATTTCGCTGTGAAGGGGTTAATTTTATCATTAAAGAAGCATGCAAAGAAAAGCATGTGTAAAGTGAGCACAGATCTGGCTCAGACACACACTTTGGCAGCAATTCCAAAGCTAAATCCTTGACTGGCTGGTTTTTTTTGTACATCTAGATTTTATGACATTTAACCCAAAATTAGCATACAAAATTAGCCTGTGAAGATCTGGGAAGGGTGCGCTAGAGCTCCTGAGTAGCTACTCTAGATTAGTGATCCTTCCTCTTCATCATCCCCTCTGGAAAATGGAATTCCATTTTATATGCTGGACATGCTTCATGGTGAGCGTGGCGGAATGAGGCTTTTCTTCTTTACATATGCGCCCAGACAGTCTGTAAAGGCCTGAAGGCAATAGGAATGTGATTTCTCACCTTATGAAGGATTGCACAAAACTGATTCTTCAAGCACCTTGTCCCCAGCGAGTCTGTTATAATAAAGAGTGTTTTCATTCTGAAGAGATTCACCATTGTAGGGGAAGAATTTAATATATTCAGTTTTTCTGAAGACATAATTTTACCTCTTTCACTCCAAAACCCCTGAGCTAAATATTTGTTTATGCTTGTGAACGTGGTATGTTTTTCTGTGATGCTGGTAGGGCAGGTTTAGATTTTGTTCAAATGTTTTGTTATGACAAAAATTACATTTATATTTTAAATTCACTATTTCAAAAATAAACACTACAGACCAAATTTTCCATCCTGACCTACACAGCAGCTCTCAACTCCAATAGTCTGTTCTTCCTGCATGAGGGGAACTCCCATTGATGTGTGGATCTGAGAGGAGAATTTTGCCCTAAGGGCTCAATTTTGCTCTGAGATTGACATATGCATATCATCAAAAATAGAATAATCTATGCATTTGAGGAGCTATCAGCAGCTCCCGTGCAATGCTGTTGCTCTTGGAGATTTCTGACATCCTACTAAAATGTGTGATAGGCTGAGAGGTATCCTAGGTCTAATGTTTGTGCTAACATCCCCTCCCCCCAAATAGATAAGGCTGAAACAAAAGGCTGATCTTTCTTTGTTGTTGTAATTATTCGTATTATGCCATCTCAGGCAAATCTAACAACTGCTTTTTATCTTGTATCACTTCCTTGAATATCTCTCATTCTAGGGCCTCCTCAGACACGTACTCAGTCTGGAGCTGTCTGTCTGCATGTGATTTTTCATATCCTTTGACATTCTTGGAGAGCCATCTGAAAAATATGGCATTTGTCACTCTTGCCTCTAAGAGTGGCTTACGCTGGTCATGAGGATTACAGTTTCATTGGGGATGGAATTGTACTTCAGTGCATTCTTGCTCCTTGGTGTTTGTAAAGCCAGAAAAAGTTATCTGAGGAGCAAAAATCATCACCTCTTCTCCTTCTCGTACCACAAGCCTCTTCGGTCTTTCTTTCCACCTGTTTTCCTCCAGGTTTTCCTGATGGCCTGAATAATATTTTGTAGACATCTACATTGTTAACACCTAAGTTTAGGTATCTGAATCTTGAACAAAATCCCCACTCCAGAGCCACTGTGCCATGACTAATTCCTGGAATTCGGTCATGTTGGCTATGACATATAATACGGGATTAGTCAAACAAATTTAGTGGTATTCCTTTTAATTTTGTAATTGATGTTTATCAAAGGCATAGAAACTTGAATAAATACCACAAAAAGCTTATCTTGTGAATATGGATAACAATTTTTTCTTGTTTGGACATTTATATTAGTCTGTGTTTTTGGAAAAATTCTCTTTTTAAAAAGTAGTGATATTTGCATTTGATGCACTAAAGTGATTCCAAATGTCATGAAAATATATTTCCAGCTGTTATTTGAATCTATATTCAGGGGACCTGTTTTCTCACTGTATCACCTACCTCTCCTCACAACTATTGGAGTGATTTTTAGTTGCTGCTTGGAGCTACAACGTACTTTCTCCACACTCTCACTTTTCCTTAAGGTAAACTTGAGCCAGAAACTACTACTCCAAACCTTTTAACTTCAAAATGCTTCACAAACGTTTAAAACTAATCGCAACAATACCCTTCAGTAGAAAATATAACACATTTTACAGGTGGGGAAACCAAAAGAGGGAGATAAAATAGCATCCCCAGAGAGCGCATGAAATCCTCGATCTGCTTCAGGCCACTAAGCGTGCTGCCAGGCAATACGGAAATGTATAGGAGCTATAAAGCAATTTTTGGGGTTCTCAAAGTCTGTGACTATGAGAGGCAACTCTTACAGTATGCCCACTGTGGGTATGGCTGGGGACACAGCTACAGAAACCTCCCATGTTGTACCAGTGGACAGGTGTGATGGTAGGGCGCTGATAAAACACTGGCTGAATTGTCACACTCTTCACATCGGCCTCCTACAATGAAAAGCATGTGTCTGAAGGTCATACACAAAACATTGATTTTTGGAAATAATACCTCAAGATCAACAGATCAGCATATGTGTGGCTGAAATATGATTTGATTCCTGGAAATGGCATAAATGCCAGACTGCACTTGTTTCTGTAGCAGAGGTGCCTTAAATCTTTCACGCTGGTAGATGTAACCTTCTGATAGTGGAAATCCCACCTCCTCGAGTTGATGAGGCCAGTAGTGAAGCATCTGTTTTACTCCTGATAGACACAACAAAATATTAGTACTAGAAAGAAAAGTCCATTAGAAAAATATTTTTTGCCTTTATAGGAATTCACCTCATATAAGAAAGAAAAAAACACTAAAGCATAAATTAGAATCTCTGAAGCAGCAGAAACCCACACTGAGAAAATCCAGCAGGCTGAGAAAAAACCCTGAAGCAAAATAAAGCACAAAAATCTAGAGTCTTTCCTTAAAATTTATGCGATGCAGCTGAGTGCATCTGTAGTAGGCACTCCAGAAATCACTTTTCATTAAATCATACTTTTCCTGCCTTTAGTTTTTTCCATATGTCATAAACCAATATTGCTTTTCTCTCCTGGTCAGATGAGCCAAGTAGCTTCTACTAGTGGCAGATGAGACTGCAGGCTGCATCCTGTCTCCCATCATAATGGGATCCACGGCACAGGAGCACTGGAGCTGGCACCGCTTGCTAATATTTGCTTTACTACACAAGGGTAATAGGCTGATGCTCCCCAGAATTGTTGGGCTGGCTAAGGCTGTGCTAAACCCCTATATATGCCGCAGGGAAAACCTTACATGCTTCAGAGGGGTCCAGGAAAGAAAGTGAGTGAGGGCAGACTACCATGATCAGAAAAATGCCTATGGCTTATAAGCATCTTGTTGCTTCAGGGACATTCCCTGTTCGCTTATAAAGGATCGGGAGTGAGCAAGGCTGAATGAATTGTCTAGCAAGGCTATTGAGATGGGCATCCCTTTCATAAACCTGGGTTTCAGATGGAGCTTTCCGAAGCACTTGTGGACTGGAGTAGAGTCTTAGACTGTCAGCTACTGTAATCTCTTTTTCCAGGTCAGGTTGCCAGCTGCAGGCCATCGACATGTTTGCTACCAAAACCTGTTACCTTGCATCCTGCTTTAGGTCTGGATTTTTACTCTCTACTGACTGGGGTATGAATGTGACGTGACTCGAGAAGAGGCAATTTAGTCAATGGAAGCAAAAATCCACCTGTGGTCTTCAGGTCTGCCATATGCTTCTCTCTCATTCTGGCACACAGGGTGGCCTGTGGCCTCAGCCTCATTAGGACTGACTTTACTTCCCTTCCTGAAGCTATCATTTCTGATTGTGATGTTCAGAAAAAATACCTTGAGGGCAGAACAGACACTAATTTTTCAGGCATTGTTTCCATACTGGAAAGCTGATAATCTTTCCTTAGTATGTCATATATTTTGAATTTTAACATGTCCTGATCTGGGAGCGAAAGAGGCAGCTTTTCCTTCCTGATAGAAATTCTGCTTTCCAAACCTTAAAGATAATAAAACTTGCAATGCTGATGTCCATTTATCTTATTTGCCAACATTAGAAAGAGTAATTCTATTTCTTCTTTCAGATTTCTTTTCAGTAAGCTTTTTTTCCTACCATCCCTTCTCTTTTTCTATCTCCTTTGCCCTCTCTCTTGGGGCTCAACCTTGTCAGTGTTCTAGTTCATTCACATTTCACATTGCTGGTCAAGGTAACGTGCTTAGGGTTACGAAATAAATGTTGATGGATGGCCAAATGAAGCTGTAATGCCATAGACCTCCTAATCTATTGTATTTAATTAGAAATTTCTTAGGAACCCTCAATCCTTTAAATCCTTTCTTGAGTGAGAGCTATAGGGAGACACAGTATCCTGTTTCCTGTAAGAAAAGCAGCAAGGATAGGGAAAGTGCTTGGTGTTGATCGTAACCAGCCCCATGAATTCAGGCTCATCTGAGGGAGGGTTGTTCAGTGAGCTAAGGCCTGTGCTGCACAGGCAGTTATCTCTGTACAAGAGTTTAATCACAGGACTTTTGCCTAGTCAGTGTGGTCTATATATTGTAATTACCAACTTTGACAGTCAGCAATAATTTGAAACCTTTAGGTATTTTTAGAAGAATGGACCCAAACACTGTGTTGTTGATGATATTGTATTATGGAAAGAGAAGGATCAGATGATACAGTGTCGTGATTTATAAAATTGCTAAACAACTGTCATTCTCCTCTAAAGCTAGTAATAATAATGGAAACAATGTGATTGATAGGCCCCTCTTTCCCTTCCCTTACCGGAGTATATACAGAGCTTTCCATGCCACGTAGCTTGACGTCTACTCTTTCAAAAATTCTTTTAAAGCCAAACTCTGAGAAAATCTTTCAGAGTGAAAACAACTGACAAAACTCTAAGCTTCCTTTTTGATGTCTCTAGCCTTTAGCTCCAAACTTTTCAGAAGCTTTCCTGATAATCAAGAAAGGAACACAAATTGTCCTTGTAATTGAACTGCTTATAGTAGGTTAGAAAATCTTTGTAGTAATCCTATTTTCACTCAGTCACATTTTCTTTAAAATGGTCCATTGGCAGTAAAAATGATCATGTGTCATCTCAGTTTAATGACAAATATGTTTTGAAATGAAAACTGACAGTTGGAAGATTTGTTCAGTCATTTTGCAATTGTGCACGTGTGACCAGCCAGTAAACTTTTCAAGTTAAAAAAAATAAAAATTGCAAGTATTTATGACTTGAAATGGTGCTAAATATATGGCTGTATCTTCAGCCAGTGTAACCACAATGTAAGTTGAATGATGTCAGTAAAACGACTCTCTTTGGTTTTGTTAAGGACGCAATGACCTATGCAGGTCCAACTTGAAACAATCAGCTTTCTCACTGACTCAGGAGAATCTCGCCAAATTCAAAAGGGAAAAAACATTAATATTTTTAAGCTGTGAGGGTTTAAAGTGATGGATTTGCTCAGGGTTGGGAGGAAAAATTTAATCTGACTTCTTGTTTTGGATTAAGAAAAGTGCTTCCAGAGCCTTGAATCTGAGTGAAGGTTGGCCTCGCATTGGTCCGTAATAGCAGCACTTCTCTTGGAATCTGCAGCTCTGCAGGGATTATGAGAACATGGAATTTGGAGAAGGAAAGTTTGGCCATGTCAGATAGTTTATTCCCCTGCAAGGATTTAATATTCCATAAACAGATGATAGACCAGCCCTTATGTGTAAATCCTACTGAATTTACACAGTGGGGAGAGCAAAACTGTAGTAGCAGTTATTTAAAAAGCATATGAAGTGTGAACACAGAAGACGAAAACTTTTCTATAAATTCTTGCACTGTTCTATAGCATGTTGCTGCTGGATTGTAAGGATTTTAGTCAAAACCAGGTGTCATGAGAACCTAGAAAAAATGATTAAGATGTTATTAATTCATTGGTTCTTTCTATAAAGGTGTTATTGTCATGGTCTGGCTAACAAAGCTGACTTTGGCTTGATAAGTGCCTTAGCAAAATCTGAGAGTACATCCTACCTCTTGGCAGGAACTCAGACATTATATAGAGACAGCTTTGTTTATGTGGTTGTGAGACAAAGGGACAACAATTTGCAACATTACTCATTGGGTCAGGTCTTGCAGTAACCTCAAGACCTTTTACGAATTTGCAGATATGCCTATGTATGATGTTCACATGGAAGTTCTTTCATTGTCACTTGGCATACCACTGAGGTGTACAACACATTCAAACTCTGCCTTTCAGCAAAAAAAGTAAGATAAGAGGTGACTTTGAGTAATTTTCCTTTTTTTTTTCCCTTTCTCCTGGCTCTGCTTAAAGCTACATTTTGTTAGGTTTTCCAGATGATGCCCTTCTGTCTTTTGGCAATGCTAACCACACGGAATTCGAAGACTGCCTTTATTTATAATGGATTTTCAGATGTTTGACAACCTGCTTGGGCCTAGAGTGTAGTTTAAGCCTTCCTCATCATGTTCAGAGATCTGTCATACTGAGCATGGGTGCGATAGTCTTAGAAGCAGCAAGCCTGGGATTTCCATGGGACGTATGATAAAGATGTAGTCAAGGACAAGCAGAGGGAAATGATATTTTCCCACTTCGATGTATCTGTTGTGGTATTTGCCTGCTTCTCTTTTATATCAAAGGTGTGAGTTTATTTGCCTTTTTTATTTATTACTGTACCGCTGATCTTGGACCAGATGTGCTAAGTCCTGTGCATCTTGAGAGCAGCAGACTTACTGGATGTGTGCAGACCATCTGCACCCTGCACGTGTAATGGGTCCAGTCCTTCCAAGAACTGTTAGATTTACTGAACTTGTGCTACGTGGCTTGCACACCTAGGAAAAGATGAGAGGAGTTGCTCTACTCCTAGTTCTTCTGAGGGATTAGAAAGGAGAAGAGAAACATCTTCCACTGTAGGAAAACAGACCTTCAAGAAGGAGTGCTTCCCTATTTGGGAAAGGAGCTTTGGACAGGAGACAAATTCAGTGACTTGAGAAACTTTAGTATCTGAGAGAGAAATCAGTTCAACTGTTAATATGGCTTCAGGCTCTATAATCCCCTGAGGCAGCAAAGCAACCTCTGTGCCTTAGAAACTCCTACAAGGTGTCAGCCTTGTCAGTGGCACTTGTGAACCACTGTGCTGACAAGCCACAGGGCATGGGATTGGATCTCCTGCCTGTAAAGGCTAAGGGTCTCAGATGGTCAGTCTGGCTGAGGACCATGGAGCTGGTGTAGCCATCCACTGCGATGGGAAATGGGCGGGATACCGAGTCAGTGTCTTGTACACAAATTAAGCGCAGGAGGTAACTGATGGTGCTGGGAATAAAAAGGAAGGAGGAAAGTACCCCGAGTGGAAGAATGAACTAACGAAAGAAATTCACTGCAGAGAAAACTCTGGGTGTGTGGAAGATAACAGTGGAAGATGTGAACGATTCCGTACTCCTTATCTGCTTACAAAAGGGAAGACAGTTAGAAGATAAAAGGTCTGTCTGACAATAGGTGGTACTGAAGTCCTGACAGGTTTCTTTGGTTTCTAGTTACTTAGGCAGTCAAAATTAACTGTGAAAGTGTTCAGGAGTGTTTTACTCTGAAATAATGAAATATAAGGGTTTTTTCTAGAAAGGAGAATGTATTAAAAAAGAAGGTGAAATCCATAACAGTCAAAGTCTCTGTGGCTGAAGAGAAAATTTTGCAATTTAATGGAGCAAGAGCCTGATTACAGAGGATGACTGGGATCTGGAACAAATCGTTGGAACATCAAGAATTAACTCTTTACAAAGCAGTCAGAGTTTGTCAAACTAACCAGTTCACCAGTTCAGAAGGAAAAGGAGGACATAATGGAGAATCCAAAATAGTGCAAAGAAAGATGCTTGAGGAAGTTATAATTGGAGTCCTACAAGAGCAGCATCTGGGCCTGCAGATGGCGTGGAAAATAGCGCAAGCCATAGACTGGAAAAAGGTATGCACTAGATTACATCACAGTGAAATAGTTTGTAAGAAGCAGCATACAGCAGATCAATGACAGCGCCATTTGCTCTTGGGGATTCTTCATAAGAGCAATTCATCAGAAGATGAATGGACTATCACCCTGAAAGCAAGTAAGACATTTATTCATTTTAAATTGGATACTGGTGCACATGATGGTGTGTTGATTGAAGTAATGTTATCCTCCTGACAAGAAGCAGATAATGGAGAGTCAGGGGAGGCTTATAGGGGTAAGCTAATGGCAACTAAAGTTAACATGAGGGTAAATAAAGTCGACATTTACAGTCTGTAGTAACTTTATGGAAAAGAACATCCGTTAAGGAACAAATAATGTGTTGAGCATTTGTTCATCAGGATGATGTGCTCATGGGACAGAACAGGAGGACAGTATACCTGAGGAAGCATTAGAAGACACCAGCTAGGGAACAAGCTGTCTCTGAGCAGAACACACATCAGATGAGAGAGTGAGCCTCCCTCTGGTCTCTCTTCCTATTAAAATTCCATTCCTCTTAAGGAAGAGGCTGAAAGAGGAGCTGGGTGAGTTTATTACCCCAAGAATCACAAAATGTGCAGGAGAAAACTGTGGGTACATTCTTTGTTCATCTCTAGAGAAGAAAAGAGGGACAGAATGTTTTGCATTTGGATAGACCAGAAGAACTGAATAAATACAAAAAAAGAAAAAAATCACAGTAGTTGTTAGGGGATCATTTTCAGGGAAGTTGTTTAATACTAGATATTTTTATACACTGGATATATCAGCAGGGTTCTGGGGAACATCTTTGGAAAAACACGGCACATGTTGTGTGCATTTTCCATGTCTTATTGAGAAAACCCTGTTTTTTCAGGCTTCCATTTAGGTTGTGCTCAACACTCTATTTGTATGATCAGGAAATACAAAAAAAATTTGATAGTACAGAAGGAATTGGGGCACTGCAGATGATATTTTAATCTGGAAAAAATGGTGAAGGAAACTGAAATGTCAGAAGAGAATGACTGGAATCTCTGAGCATCCTGGAACAGAACCAGAGCTGCTGGGTTCGTGTGACGCCAGTAAAATGTAAATTTTCTGTAGTATAAATAACACACCTGAGAGAGAAGGTTATTTGGCAAGACACATAGGTAACAGTGAGACCACTGCAGTTGACAAAGAAATAGTAGATTTCTTGGAATGATGGATTACATTAGGACAATTGTACCTTATACTGCCACCTGAATAAATAAATAGAGAATGCTCCTATACAATGACATTGCCTGACCTTAATCAAAAGTCTAAGAAGTAAAAGGAATTAATTTGAGAGGATATTATGCACAAAACTATATTGTCCACGTGTGCCTCTAAGAAGGATTTTGGTGCAATCTTCTTGCAGGAGAGTGGTCACAGCTAGATACCAGTGTTTTATGCATAGTAGATGCTAACAGGAAATGAGTGTTAATAAGCTCAGATAGAGAAGGAGGCTTTGGCATGGTTGTAAAAGACTTCGTGTCTTAGTTGTGGGAGGCCTTAGCTATTACTATTTTATTAGCTGAAATTGACTGCAAACCACTTATTGCTGTTACTGAAAATGGCCTTGCAAACACCCCAGAGAATTCACAGCTTACTTTTTTTCAACTACAAATGGATGATTTGTAAATTGAATCTGAACCTGGAAGAAATTTGGAGATGCAGACACACTCTTTAAGGCATTTGACAGAAGTGGCGAAGTCCAACATTAGCATGTTACGCTAATAAAAATAAACTTTTTCTTCTGAGGTGAGCTAAGGACTGTGAATTTCAGATTGACTACCTTGGATGAGACCCTACACAAAGTAACTAAGATTAAAACGACAGAGGCAAGAACAGCATATTCCTCATCACTATTATCAACGTAAGGCGAAAACTACTGCCAGTGCAGGAAATCCTGCTTCAAGAATCATGTTTCCTAAGTTGTTATCAAAAAGTATGTGAAAAGTAGTCATGGAGGTCGATAGGGGTTCTTTGAGGAAAAAAATTCTAAAGGAAAGAGGAGAGTTATTTTGACCTTAAATGAACAGTCGTATTGAAGAGACTCTTCAGTTTTTCTGCATATGCCAGAAATAAAGATCAAGGTGTGGGAAAGTGTTGTATTGATGGTTCAGAGGAAAAAAAACTCGCTGGAGCAAAGTACACATAGATTATTTATATTGATTAGGAGGAAAAATAAGTCCAAAACAGCTCTCTATGAAGTCTGTGTACTTACTATTATTCTGACTCGTCCGAATTAATTTTGTTGGGAGATACAGGTAAAGGCTGATGATAGACATCAAAGATCTTTTCTTGCCTAATACGCCTGCCTTGACAGAAACAGGCCAGAATTAGGTACGCTTGAATGTAAGCAGTTTGGAGTGCAGTGTTGGCTTAATCAGCTGTGTGCTAGTGCCAAAGAGCTTCTGTCCAGTAGACGGGTGAAAAGGAGCGTGTGAGACAGGAACAAACCCAGCGTGTTTAGACAATAGGTCTCCAGGTTATGAACTAGCCAGGAGAAGGAGCTTCCCTGCCTTCTGACAGGAGGAGGTCTGATCTTCCAGAGGAAGCAAGACACCACCTCAGACACCGTTGGACAGTTTAGTTATTATTGTGACTTCATGTGTTTGCATTAATAACAGTTTTAATTATAGCTGTCGTTACATTCTGCCTTGGAATGGAACGTGTGGTATTTGGGGCTGTGCCTTCAAAGGCCGAGGAGCTTGGCAGGGCACTGTGAGGCTCTTGTTGCAGTGCACAGACAGCTGGATGCAGACAGAGGATTATTCCCAGCACCTCTGTTGCCGAGTAGCACTGAAGACCACAGCGGGAAGGGCTAGTGAGGGCCAGAAAACAACCTAGAGGCAACTTGCCCTCCACCTATGATTGATCGGCTAAGACCCTGTGGGAGATAGGCCATTTGCTCCCGTTGGCAGAGGAGATGCCAACCCACCCAGAGAGAGGGATTCTGAGAAGTCTCTGAAAGGGGAACCTCAAGGAATGTCCCTCCTCCCGCCGGCAGTCATTCCTGCGGGAAACACCGCCTGACTCCTAAGGAGGTGGTGAGTCCCAGCGACTGCGATACGAGGCAGAAAAGCTCATTCCACCCATTTTCAGGGCTGTGTAAAGCCTTCAGGATTTGGTCCATGGACAGTAGAAATCGTAGTGCTTACGTTAATATGAAATAGGCTGACAGGTACTGCAGGTGAGACATTTTTCTAGTATGTGCAACTTAACTCTGGCAGGTTGAGATGGTGTGACTTCGTTCCAAGCCTAATAAACCAACAGAACTTGTTTCCTATGAATGGGCCCATTCATTTCGATGGCAATGTGTGTACACATGTGTTTGTGTGTCCGCGTGTGTGTAGAGAGAAGAGAATCACTCTTCTCCCTTCTCCTTGTGGCCTATATCATACAGCACGCCGACATATCCAGTCTATCAACTCCTTCATAAGGAATCTGAAATAAAGAGACCAAGGAAAGTTTAACAGCTTCATAGCTTGTAATTCTCTTTTGGCCACTTTTTGTTTGTCAGGGAGAGCACAAGAATGAGGCCACACATAATTTAACACCTTTCCCTATTTAGAGTTTGTTAGTTTAACTTTTTCTGAGATTGTTTTTTAAAAAAATGTTTGTCTGAATTTAGTGGTTGTGAAGGAAAGTGGCGGCCCTAAAGACTGCAGTTTTCCTTGCAGAATGGGCACGGGACGAGGTCCAGCAGAGCGAGCTTCCCCATATTACCACCCTGATTTGACCTTGAATGACCTTTTGCAAGGCCCAGTAGAGTCGGTCTTCGTATCTTTCTAGTTCTTGCCCTTTTTGCTAAGGCTGACAGCTGGGCTGTGCCAAATGCAGTGGTGCTTCTGGGAGGCTGATATACGTCCAAATCAGAGCCTGACTTCTTTCACATAGGCACAGTGTTGTAATAACCTTTCCAATAATAAGGAGGCTGGCAAGCAGAGCTAATGAGACGGAGATCTCAGGGTGAGCATTTCGACACCTGCAGCCATGGAAGTGCCACCTTTCCCAAGGGCTCTATTATTACAGCCGTGCTCAGGCTCTAATACTTGCTGGGCCTTGTACAAACCCGGAACAAGACAGAAAAAAATGTGGGAGGAGAAACGCTTAAAGCCACGACCCCTCCTACCAGATCTCTTTAATAAAGGAGCAGAGGCACAGGAAAACAAAATAGGTTTCCCTACCACGATTAAGTGGACAAAAGGACTCAGTTATTCCAGTGTCCTGGCTCACACAGCACATTGATCCTGCTGTGTTTTGAAGGCGGATGATGAGAATTTGAGCTTACCTCCAGCAAGTAGGTAATGGCTCAGGCAGCAAATATTTCCTTTGCTGATCCTCGAATTTTAATATGTTTTGGGGGTTTTTGAAAACAAGGGCCCACCCCTGAATTTGCTTTAGTGACAACTTATTAAATCCCACCCCATGACTTTTCCTAACAAGGATTCTCCAGTTTAGGCATAGTGTCTTCAAATCTTGTGCTGGCATCACCATGGGGGCTGGGGCACTGACCACTGCAAACAGTTTTGCATCCACCTCACCTGCACCTCAAGGTGGACGTGCTCTCATCCAGGAGCCAGGTGGTTTCATGGAACTGATGATGTCCTCCAGCTTATACAGTAAGCCCTGCTAAATACGTTGTGCCATGGCAAGAAAGCCACTAGGACCCTGGCTGAAGCCAGCTGGTGTTGCGTTGGCATGCTGATGGGCTTGCTTGGAATGGCATGCACCATTTCTTCCTGCGGAAGGAAGCGGGGAGCTGTAAGGGAAGATTAGACAGGTCTCCAGATGGTCCACAGTAGGGCCTTCATCCTTGATGCATGGGGGCAAAATCCTGCAGGAAAACATGGCCTTTATTCCTGCACAGATCTGAATTATGAGTGTTAACAGTGTTTAGAGGAACTCTTGGTTTAATAGAACTTTCAGTTTTTCCCAGTAAGATGTGACCAAAATCTGAGTCTAGATTTTGATATCAGCGCCTGGGAGCATGACTCTGAGCATGTTTTCTGCTGTGGGTTTGGTTGGGGCTGTGATAAAGACAGAGACATTTAGACTCTGTTTATCTACTCCCTGCAAAATTCTTGCTGTTTAGATCCAGAAGGTTTGTTGGGCCCACCTCCACAGAAAACTGCTCTCTCACATTTAATCTTTTTCACGTGGTATCAAAGTTAGCAATGGCTAGTGAAGAAATTACTATTATTATTCATTAACTCTGGTCTCTCAGAGGAACCATATGTGCAGAGCAGAGGGAAAAGAATAGTGTTGGTTTTTAATACCGAGTCACTGCTACTGATTAAGTGTTTCTCTTTTTTTTCCTTTTTAAGAAAAAGAAATGGAAAAAAAGAGTTTTTTTTACTGAAGTCTAAATGTTAGGAGAGTTGATTTCCTCTAGGTGCCACAGTATCTTCAGAAAGTTTTAGTCCAGCAGGCCACAGTGATATCAGCCAGCACTTGTTTTAAAGGATATCTGTAAAAAATTCATGGTTAGATTCCTGCATCTCAGGTCACAGGAGAGTGTGACTATTAACAAGTTCCAGCTGCTTTATGGAGTTTCACCAGCCATTTGTGGATCTTTATTTTTTTTTTAAGGAAATCTTTTAACTGCCTTTTTTTTTTTTTTCCTGGAGGTATATTAAACCTTTAAATCTTTTTATTTTTTTAAAGTTCACATTAAATACTCCCTTTGTGTCCATGCTGAGGAAGTCTTTAATTACATTAGTTAAAAAAAAGGAGAAAAAAGAAGGAATAGTTCTGATTTTGCTCTCAGTTTGCTCTCAGTTGCCTCCTCTAGTCATGTTTTTTGTATTTATTTTCTCAGCAAGGTGCCTGTTTTAATACTGCAGCTGATGATCTAAAAAGGCATGAGATATGTTTTATTATACACAAGCTGCATAACATGGTCGGCCGGCTCTCCCGTGCCACGCTGGAGGCTCCAGTCAAACCTCTCGCTCTTCCCTCCCAGGTCCCCGCTGGAGTTTACAGCAGCCTCGATGATGGTGGCAAGGCAGCGCCATTAAGGCAGTACCCGAGCTCAAGGAGGTCCAGCTGTGGCTCCTTGCAGTCTCAGCCTGCTCCTCTCGCTGGAGCCGGTCCCAAAGGCTTGATGCCACCTAAGAACTAACTGCCTTGCTCCCTCCTCCGAGCCGCTTTGCTCAGCGCTGTGCAGCTGCCAGAGCTGGGGCTCAGTGCTGGCCAGTCTGTTCTGCCTCCATTACCGCTATTTCAGAAGAGGAAAATGCTGAATAAGAAAAAACAAATATAACGACGCTGTTTTTCTCTCCAAATTTAGGGGTCTAAAAATTTTGGCACGAAAATATTTCTTTGGAAATTTGGGCCCAGATCACGAAGAGAGCAAACACAGTGACTTACTGTAATATCTGTGTTTGAATTTAAATGAGAGTAGGAAAAGGGATTTCTTCATTCAAAGTTGCAGTATTCAGAAAATGAGAATCCGCTCATAGATGCATACTGGGAAGAAACTGCGAGAACAACCCTTCGCCAAGTGATTATTAACAGCAACAAAAATATGCAAATTCCTTCGTGCAGATTTGGTGTTTGCGACACTTTTGTTTATCTTATATGCATATATAGCCTTCTGAATGTAGATATGTATATTCTATATCACGCATATGTGGCTGTGCACTTACAGTGTGTATATATATCTATATACCCATATACATACTCTGTAGATGAGGGTCGTCATTCTAGGTAAGGAAGACAAACAAAGAATAAAATAACATTATAGTCAGTTAGTAGTATTTATTCAGGATTTTATAGGAAATCTGAGGCATTGCCATGACAATTCCAAAAGTTAGTTAGTTAATACCTTTTGTATTCTTGTAAACACCTACTTATTTATTGCAGCAGCACCAAAAACTTATTAAGAGTGCTTGTTCAGGCCATATATACATAGAAAACATAGAACAATCCTCCTTCTTCCATATATTTATTGTTTTCCTTAACATAAATGTAAATTGATACAAATAAATAAGTTCTAATTACCATGAAACTCTGCATGTCAACAAAGTTTGGCATGGATTGTGAAATGCACCTGGAACTTTGTAGCTCTTATGTAAAATTAATAATAAATGTTTTCTTGCCAACATCAATATGTTTATATTATGGTCATGGGACTCTCTCTGATGCCTAAATTATTTAACACATTAATTTTTTATCTCCACTCAAGCCTACTACGTAAAGTTGCTGAGCTTGGTATCAAAGGTGGTGGTTCAAATCAAATTGATATTGCATTTTAATTAAAATAGTGTTAGGACACATCTCACAGTCTTTATTCAGGCAAAATGTACTGGAGTAGTCAAAACTTGCTTTTCCTCTGCTTTCTGCCTTGCCAGGTGCTGGCAGGGCTGCAGGTAGGCAGGCGCCACATGCGATTATTGCCTCGCTCCCTGCTCCGTGTTTTTATTTGCCACTTTTAGGTTGCGCTACTTAAGGCTGTGCCACAGAAGAAAAGGTCAAATCTGAGTCACAGGCCAGATCTTCAACGCCACTCTCATCGTACTGTCAGATACATGTGAATGCGATTGTGAAGATTCCCAGCTCAAGGACGGGCGTATCCTTCTGTCCCCTGAAGGATGCCCTTCCACCACATGTGGTATGTGAGTGGAAGGGCAGCCGTGCTTGAGTAAGTGCCAGGTTGATGAGATTTTGGGGTAGACCTAGGGTGCAAGGGAAGCTTGACCTAGATGTGCTGATAAAGTCCTCTTGCTCTTAACTGAAACAAAGGTCTTAAGCACACAGAATCTGCTTCAGATTTTGATTTCGTAAACTTGCCTTTGCCTGGGTCACTTTCAGTCCCTGCCTTCTCCAGCTATGTGGTGCTCCTGAGTCCTCTTGCGTTGGGTGAATTTCACATCTGCAAGAACCTGATAGGCAAACAGACAACTCTAATTTACTGGTGGGTCTTCTGCTTCTCCTTCTTGTAGCAAACAGACAGACCTTTCCCCGACCCCCTTTTTTTGGGCTATAGGATTTGTTCCAAAAGTGAAAGCAGTGAGCTGTCACTACAGGAAGAAAATATTCAAAAAGCCCAACCACGAAGAGATGGTCTGGCATCTGGCAATTTCCCAACGAAACAGTAATTTTGGAAAACACTGAAACCAAACCACTACCTTTTCCCCAGGATAGCCTCAGTCATGACAAATGAATGGCCTGGGAGCTCTAAAAAAATGCTCTTATGATACTTTCGGGTCACATTGACTTAAGGCACTTACTTGAGATACCTGAGTCTTACACAACATCATGAATGTGCTTTTCTCACTCTGCTGGTGATTGTGGTGTAGGAGGAGAGCTGAGTAGCTGCAGGAGGGCCAGTTGTTCTGGTCAGCACCTCTCCATTGTGGCTCTGAGGTAAGAAGGTTCTTGGCCATGTGATTGCCTGAGCTGCCACTGGTTAAGAACCGCAGTTAAACATTGGTAATCGACCACTGATAAATTAATGGCTCAAGGGTCTCTAGTATCCTCTCCCATGTCTCTTTTGTTACCATCTCATGCCTACATTCTTTTCCACTGCATCATTATCCTAGGTTCATAGATATTTTTCTACCAATAATAACTACCCCACTATATTTAACTAAAAATATAGTCACCTCAAACAACTATGAAAATCTAAACAGAGGTTTAGCAAATAAAGAACAAATTGGGCAATAGCCACATTGTCATCAGATGATTGTTGATGCAGCTAAAACAAAGCTTCAGGTGGGTGAAGACAAGTCCAGATGAAGCCTGAAGTCTTGAGAACTTACAGAATTAGTGTGAAGCCTGTGTCCTGTTACTAACAATTTACTGGGCTAGTGGGCAACACACTGCCTGGCTTCAAAACTCAATCCACTTGCAGCTCTTCCCTGTAATCACTCCGTAGGCGGCAGACTCCTTCTTTGGGAGGATGAACTAGTGTGTAGACAGTGAGTTTCCTTGCCCTCTTTTGTCAGAAGCAGATGTTTCTGTGATGAAGCTTTCTGTGTTCTTCTTGCTCCCAAAGAGGAGAGAGGCTCTTCTGTAGAGAGCACCATCTGCTCTCTCCTCTTCAGGGATATACACCATCCTGCCATGGAGCATCCCTTTGTTTAGGAGTTCCAGTACTAAGCAGGATGCTCCCAAATTAATTCACTTCTAAACCTCCTGTGAATGTCTTCTGGAGGGCACAGCTGTGGCCTGAGCTTATATTCGCCATGAAATAACTATGTTCTTGATACATTTCTCTGTACTCTCTTCTCTCTGCCAGGTCGGTTCTCCTTGAGGCAAGAGGATTCACACACTGACTTTTATTCAACATAAGATGAGATGGGCGTTACTACTAAGGCCAAAGGCCTGCCTCAACGTATTTCCCCTATTTTCTTTTTCCAAAATGCTGAAGCCAGACCTTGTTACCCTACTTCATATTCTCTCTGCACCAGCCCCCTGAGAAGATTCTGGGGCTCCATGAAACTATGGTCTGTGTTGGGGAAGGACACAACTGTCATGACTGGTGATAGATCTAGAAAAAAAAAGTGTGTCAGATGAGTTAATCCCAACTGGTCTTTGAAAAATTAAATTTATACATTCCTACCTATCACTAGAGTCTTTATGGTTTTGGGTTGTTTTTTTCGCTTGGGTTTTTTTTTGTTGTTTTGTGTTTTTTTGTTTTGGTTTGGTTTTAGGTTGTTTTTTCCCCTGCTTATTCCTTTCTGGTGTCATTAGTTTTTTCCGTCTTTACAGGAGACAGCCCCCCAAATGACATCTGTTGCTGCTTCTGTTGTATTATCATTCTTGCTTTCTTCTTTGCTCCCTTCTGCATCTACCTGCAAGTTATCTTGCTAAGAGATACATGTGTCTCTGGTCTGACATTCTCTGATTTCTTCGGTAGCCTGCTTTCCTGCACCTGTAAGATCTTTCTCTCAGAAACTCTCCTTTGTAGCTGCATTGCCAGACAGATGCAGCTTCTTGCTAAAGATTCTTGGTTTGAATTGGAACTCTTCTTGTAAATTCTCTGGATTTAACACACGTTAGGCTCTGCCTGCCATATACCTGACGGTGAGTAGCCAATATGTTTGTCAGTACTCAATCAGATGAATGTTCCCCCATGAAAAACAGAAGGAACCTCAGATATAGCCCAGGTTCTGCCTTCCTAAGCCATTCCGCACAGATGTCTGCCTAACTCATTTTACAGACCTCCACTTACGAAGTCTTCACAACATTTCTGTGTCTGTGGCATTAGAACAGATTTTAATGTCTAGCTTAAACTTCTCTTGCTGTAACTAAAGCCTGATGGGTTCAGCCTATTTGTCATGGAAGTGGAGAACAGCACATCCCCTTCCTCCTTGCTGTACTCTTTTCCAAGGAAGACCGTTCCAGAATGGCTATCCTTATAGACAGTGCATGCAGAAATTTAGGGACTGAACTGAAAACTCCTGGAACAACTGAGGTAGTTGCTACTTATGGAGCACCCTGCCCTTCTCCTGTAGGTGAATAGTCTCTGTAATTCTGTGTATCCAAGTGCAGGTCTTCACCCTGATGGCAAGAGCCAAAGTGCACTGAAATCAGTAGCCGTCTTAAGGCTTTACTGACTTAAGGGGCCTAAAAAAATGGAGGACCCATATTAGCGTTGGCCTCTAACAGATGGTAGCAAAATGACTACTACAGAAAACACCATGACATTAGAATCACATCCGTCCTGGCAGTGCTGGAAGGGTCTATACAAGATCCTGTATAAAACCCCAAATGTCTGCGAATGTTTATGACTTAAAAGTTAGCGCAGGCTCTGAGACTGCTCACTGAAAGACAGCTGTCTGCCGACAGGGGAGGAAGACTGGTTCTCTCCCAGACTCATCCTCTTTCTGGTTACCAGCCCAGACACCTCCCTTCCTCTGATCTGTTAATCCTCATCTCTGCTGCTGTGTGAAAAGCACATTAGAACAGGGTTTTCTTTAGTTACAGAGAGAGTTTTCCCCCCCACTACTATGGCCAAAGCAACATGCATCTTTTTTTTTACAAAATACCCAACCCATGATTTCTGACTTGTGTCAGGTTCCTTCTCATATCAATAGCAAAGTATGAGCTTATCCTTCTTTTGCTTAAAATAGCATAGGTGTAAAATATTTTGTAATCCTCTGCAATTCAGGCATAGAGCAGGGCTGGAGTTGCTTCTCAGTGAAATCATAATCACAAATATTTCTTGTATTACACTGTTCAGTGTGAGGGCTCTTGCTAATTCCTTGTCTCTGTGGAATGGACATGTGCTTTGGCTCTATAATCTGAAAGTTCAAGACTAGCATTTTTCTGATTCTTGTTGTCCTGCATCTTGTAAGATGAGTATTTAAGTTTTAAGAGTAGCATGTTTATTTATATATGTTGCTGCTAATCCAAACTGTCTGCTAAACTAATCCCTTGTTAAAATGAAATCAAGTCAGCTATTTTAGATTACAAAGTTAAAACAATAGCTCAGTCAGACACTTCACACATCTGTTTTACTTTTCCTGAATAGGTATGCAGTTTTTCTTACATTCTTTCTCTGCAAAAGTGCCACCAATTAGCTATACTTTTCTTTCCTTTCATTTTTCTCCTGTGACCTAAGTCTTTTGTTTTCTCGGTTTCATTGCTGATTACTTTTGAAATGCTGGCTTTTTTATGTGTTTGTTTTCTTTCTCAGTAATACATTTTAAAATGGATAAAAATTTCATGCTTATTACTTGTTAATATGTTATCATACTCTATTACCTAAATTTGGACCAGAGGTAATTCCAATGTGGGAAATGCCAAAATAATACATTCTTGGAGATGAGATCTTAGACAGATATGGAAACCCAAAGTAGGCTTTGATTTACTTACAGTCTACAGGAAATGAAGCATTACAGTCAATGTGGTACATAGAGATTTTAACTGAAGATAACTTTATTTCAAGCTTTACCTGCTGCTTTGATTTAAAGTGTTTTTCACATCATCTAATTTTTCATAAGCTTTCACATGTTTAAGGTTTGGCTTTTTTAAGGGATTGTATAAGTTTTCATTTTGTGTAGAAACCCCCCTCTTATTTAGTGTATTTGCAGAGCATTTTAAAATGACATCAGGTGAGGGTTCCTCCAGCGTTCTGGAGCCAAAAATGTGGAACAATTCCCCTTGCTCCTGCACATGGGGTTTACCTCACCACTTTTTAATAAAATGTTTTTTGGACTGGTATTCTGAGAGAATGGCTCTGTTTCAGCCAAGGTAACCTTTGGGCCCACTCTGATTTGATCTTTTCTTGACCCACTTGTTTCATCAGCCCTCTTTGAAAGGTGGAAAAGCAGCCTTGCGGGGCAGGTTGACCCCATCACAATCCTATATTTAAATTTACATCAACCATTTGAAGATTAGAAGATGAGGAACTTTCAGGACTCCATCTGGCCCAGAAACATGAGGGACTGTTCATCATGGGGAGGTAGGAAGAGTTATTGCTTCCTTTCTACTGAAGAGAAACTAAGGCATAGAGAAATCATATAAGGTAAATTCAGATTGCTCCATAACACAGGGAGGCTGTGACATGGCCAGGAAATGAAGCTGGTCTGGCTTGCCTCCCTGAGTTTGTGGGAGCCACATCTATGTACTGAGGACAACTGTCCTCTCAGTGTACCTCCTGAGGGTAAAAGCCTCCTGCCACTGAGCCCTGTTCCCATGTGGGTGCTCATGGGTACACATTCCCATTGCTTTCCTAGCAGCACTTTTTAGCCCCTGGGCCCAAACCCCTGTGCTGCCTTGAATTGTGGCATGTGGTCTTTCATGCTCCATAACATATGCCTACATAGGGTTGTGATACTGGTCTCAACAAGGACATATGGTTGCAGCCTTGGACCCAGCAGTAACTCTGCCATACTCACACAAGCTCCTACAGAAGGTGTGAAAACACAGTTTACCTTCCCGAATGTAGGCCAGAAAAGCAGCTCTCAGCTGGTGTCTGGGAGTGCATGTCCTCCCTGCCAAAGGTCCCCACCTCCTGTGGTAGTGCTCAGCAGCTACCCTGTAACTGCCTCCAATCTGAAGTCGGACTCATTGGCTCCGATCTAGCTGATACACTGGTGGCGGTATTAGGCAGGAGATCATAGCAAGGTCATTATTCTTTTATTTGGTGAAGACTAAACCCTACTGAAATCATTAGGGATTGAGCTTTTTACTTCAGTAGGCCGTGTTTAAATCAGGATATCAAGACTGCGTATTTCCTACCTAACTCTTGTCATCTGGTGGAAGGAGTAGGGTCTGAGTAGTCAATGAGAGGAACAAACATCTCCAAAAGGAAGCTCAGTTATCCCTATCAATGGGTTTGATGTCTTCATGCCTCATGTGCAAGAAGACATTAATCCTTTTAGCAGCGTGATTGCTATCTCTCAGGGTCTTTCAGGAGCAGCTGCCCACCACGGCAGACAAAACTGCCAGACACACAGTTAGATTTTTCTGCCTCCTGAATTTCATATCTCCTGGCAGAAGCAGTGACTTCAGCAAGGTCAGTGGTAGCACAGTGATCTCCAAGTAATGCCCCTTCACTCCAGACCTTCACATACCCACAGGTTGCAGTTCCTGCAGGCAGAAGGGCTAATCAGTGCCACACGGGGCTGCCACCAAGGTCATGAACTGGGACAGTGCCACTGTAGAGAGGCAGATGGGGTCAGGTCACTTAGTATGTTAAAGCTGAGCTTGACACTGAGGACACATGTGTAAGTCAGCAGGAGTTTGCCTGGGTAATTTTTATAAATTTGCTAGTGCATGTGGAGCCTTTACAGCCTGGATCAAACTCCGCTGTCACAGCTTCACCAACGCTGCAGCCTCTTTCAGGCCACGTGCCCCCCAGCACCTTGTGTCCTTCCTGCATTGATCCCCAAACCCCTGCTTAGATCTGTTCTGCAGGGATGGGAATCACTGCCTCAGCCTTCCCTCCTGCAGACAGCTACATCTGAGCTGGTTGCTCAATGCTCTCTCCGTAGGTGATGGAAACAAACAAGTGCTTTTAGGATGTGATTCATATGGATTCTGCTTTTGGAGGAAATGAGTTGGGTCTTAAAAGTGCCCGTTTTCTTTTCATCAGCTTCAACAGGAATTCAGGGTAGCTAACTCTGACACAGGTATCTTACTTCAGAGGACGATCAATGCTATTTCAACAGCCTGAATGTGAAAAACACCATGCAACTACTGTGTAATGATTTTTTTTTTTGTGAAGGATTTTAAAAGCACGTGACAAGTTAAAGTTTGTAGCGTTTTGTATACCCAGCACACTTTCTGGATGGGCCATTATCTACTTTTCTGTTATCCCTGTAGTGTATAGGCATGTTCAGTCCTTGATGAGAAGCGTACAACTGGATCATGGTATTAATAATTTGTAAAGCCTCTCACAAGGGATAGAGGAATATTTCAGCAAGTGTGCTATGCCCTATTCCATTGACCTTCTCTTGTCACCAGCAAAAACAGCAAATAAGAAATAACAGGGGGTTATCTCCTCAGCTCATACTCACTCTCTTGCTGGAGAGAAAGGTATTTACCTGTTTTTATAATGTTAGTGCTATGAAGGAACTGCTTTTGAGAAAGACCGTGACATTTGGAGGAAGTTACCCTCCGTCTTCTGATCGCATTAGTTTCTTATGTGCTTATTACAGCTAGGAGTCCAGGTACCTCTGGGAACTGCAAAGAGTTGCTGTCAGAAGCCCGTGACCCACAAATACATTGTGCTTGTAGTGTATTTCCTGCATGTGATCGTCACACATGGAGTAGCTGACCAGGTGATGTCCCAACCATGCTTTTGCTGTGACTCCCAAGAAAATTTACACGTGCCTCAGTCCTAGATAATATGCTCAAGGAAATACCGGCTTGTGTTAGAACAAGGTGCTGGATTTCTAACATCGATGAAAACAGGTTCTAGTATGCCATTTTGGACCACTGTGGCAGAATATTAACCCTGATTATTGGCATATGTCATATTTCTAGCATTTTCATTCCCTTCTTAGCCATTTCCATTCTTCTTGTAATATTGTTTTACATCATCATAGCCTTTGAATTTAAGGATAGTGGACACGAGAAATTCAGTAATTCCTGTATTCGATTTTTAAAACTTGCAATCTGTTTCACCTTTCATTGCGTCTCTTTTTCAAGTCTCTTGATACTTTGATGATTCCCAGTGCTGCAATATGTGCTTTCCCCCCCCCATGTTTTCCCCCTAGGTACTGCTGTATGATAGGAAAATGTGATTATGTCTTTCTAAGCTGCAGTGTTATAAACAAAATCATGAAGATATCTTAGAGCCCAATTTCTGTTAAATAGTTGAGAATGTGAGATAAAGTAATTTACCCAAGTGACACAAGAAAGTCTGTGACAAAGTAGGCAACCGAGTAGGCAAAGTAGGCAAACCCCCAAATCCTAAATTAGAGTCCTTCCTACTGACCATTTGTTTCTCCAGGAAACACTGGAGCTATAACTAAGAGAAAAGGAGAAGGGACAACTAACGTTTCCCCAGACTTCTCACAGTTATACAAAACTAGTTGAGCTTCATGAGGGATGCCAGCAGAGAATGAACTATGCCAAATAGCTGGGACCAAATCTGTGAATATAACCTGCATCACCAGCATGCCATTTAAGAGCTGGAGGTGATTCTGCCTGGTAACTTCTTCTTTGCATTTTTGACACGATGGAGTGCAAGTAGGTCTCTGAGGCACCTACAACATGCTCCGATATCGTCGCTGAACCAAGAAGTACTGCGCACACTGCTGGTTCCTAGAGGCTTTATGGGAGGCATATTGCAGCAGAAAGCTTGATGGAAGGCAACATCTTTTAACTTGTCCAAAACTACAGAGTTGAATCCTCAGTTTATTCATTCCTTATGTTTACTGATTTGTTTGCCTTTTTTACACCAGGGAATGTTTTTCTCCGAAGTTTTGCTAATTGAGAAGCCGAAGTTAAGCTGGTGTTTTTGCTTGATCCCATCCTGTAAACAAACAAAAAAAAGAGCCAAAGTCACTCTTTATGAGAGGAGGAGGACACTGCATGGGATGGGGGTAGGGGAAGAAGGAGGGAGAAGGAGGAGGAGGAGAGAGAGTTGTGCAGATTTCCTGCCCACACTTCAAAAGGCGCTCTCTTCTCCTGTATTATTTCCTTTCCCATTAGCTTTACTTTGTTGGCTTATGGTTCCAAAATGCACCAGGAGTCAACTCCAGTGCAAACCTGATATTAAAAACTAACAGGCTAATGCCAGGGAAAACACACTCTCCTCCTGGTTTCAAAGACAGATTTTTTTTTTCATAAGTGCAGCCATGCTTTTCTAATAAAAATTCATTAAACAATGGTTATGAAGGATGAAGGGTGGGGGAGGGGGAAGGGATACAATCAAGTGAGTCCCTTTGAACTCACTTGAAAAAATACAAAAGCAAACAACCAAGCTGTTAGTGTCACACGTTTCCCTTATGAACAGAGAGGCCTACCCAGGTTTGCTCACAGTCGAGAGAGTAAAGATGAGTTAGGCACCTTCTCTAAACTTCTCCCTCCAAAAACCGTAGGATTTCTATTCTGTAAACATGGATGTGGAGGCTCTTTTATGTTGCTTCAGTTTACATTATTGCGGGTCTAAACGAGTCTAGTAGAGACTGCTTAATTCGTTTATGTAAAGTAAAAACAAATGTAGAAGCCCTCGCTATTTTTTATTGTTAACATCCCATTGGGAGGCAGGAGAGTAAATATTTTAGAAGTTTAAAGCAATCTACTTAAGCTTAATAATAATGCTGGGTTTCAAGTAACAGAGAAGAGTACAAGTCACTGGAAGATCAAAGATTACACTGAGTTTTATAGCAAATCTGGGCAAAGATCTCCTGGGAGGGGTAAATCTTCAGAACTCTCCTTTCCCAGTCTTTCATGGTGATCGTTTGACATCTATGAAACAAGAAAGTGAGGAAGCGAGAATTCAGGCAGTTCTCCTGTGCCCAGAGAAATGGGAGGCCAGAAAACTGAAGGAATGCTAACTCTCACTAGTTTATAGCTTAGAAATTATAAATTAAAAAAAAAAAGAGAAAAAGAAAGACAAAAAGAAAGACAAAAAGAAAAAGAAAAAGAAAAAGAAAAAGAAAAAGAAAAAGAAAAAGAAAAAGAAAAAGAAAAAGAAAAAGAAAGAGAAAAAGAAAAAGAAAAAGAAAAAGAAAAAGAAAAAGAAAAAGAAAAAGAAAAAAGGTGCCCGAAATACCCTTTCTTTTCCTGGGTCAACTTTCAATCTCGTGCTAATTGAATTTTGAGTGAGTCATCTCTAAATAGGATTGCTGACAGTTTCCCTGGGTTTATGTTAAGTGCTTGTGCTTGTCAGCAAATTTTCTGAATCATTTACCTGTTGAGAGACACTAGACAATCTTTACATTCTTCCCAGCAACATTGTCCCTTTCATCTGAAACAAGAAGAGGAGAGTGCTGTATTTTGGGCCATGGGCATGATTGCATATTTAAAAAAAAAAAATAGAGGAGGAAAAAAAAGGAACATCAAGTAGAACAGCTGATAATGAATGATGCCACATAACAATACCGTAATATCAGGTATGTGTGTGTGTGGATGTGTTCAGGGGATTGATATTTAGAGAGCATAATCAAGAATCTCTAACACAGGAACAGAAACTGGGCCACATTGTTTTCCCATGGCTGAGAAAGTTTCCACTGGCCCGGCTTCCAATTATAAAAACACTGGAGTCCTCAGCCGTTACACCAAAGCTTGTAAATTTCCTAATGAATATTTAAAATAACCCTATGGAGTTTTTTAATGTTAATGTATTTCAGCCTTTGACTAACACGAATATCCTACAGGGCTACCATCGTGTTTAGCTACATGGTTAATTCCATTCTTTTCTTTTAATGTTAAAATATAATGCCAGACAAAAAAAAATATAAATCTTTGCTTCAGCTACTTCTGGTGTGCATTTTATATGTTTTTTTTTTGCCACAGTGAAGTTCCAGACGCAGAACAGACCCACACAGCCAGTTTCTTTCTAGGCTTTCCTACAACACAAAAGCAACGCGTGCACTCCCCCCACCCCCAAAAAAGCAATTATTGAAAATCAATACCATAATAATGGTGAGCAGACCTGTGTTTTTTCCTTGATAGCCAATTATGAGCAATTTACTAAAGTTGTCAACTCATGGCAAAACAAATAGTGTTAATAGTGTAGATTTCATAAAGACCTATCTGTCTTGTTATTGCTGCAGTCTGAGCGGCGTTCCAAGATCAGGCTGGTAATGGAGCAATAACTCACCCGGCGATGGAGAGAGTACCATCACCATCACCGGTTGCCTTTGGAGCAGGGGGACCGAGCGCTGCCACCATGCAATATGTCCAAATGTGATTCCCTCCCCATAAATAACCACTGGGTTTTTACAGGAAAGGTGGAGAATCATAATACCTAGCAATTTCTTACGTGATTTTGGGGTGGTTTTGGGCAGTGCCACGACGCACTGTGGTATTTTGGGAAGAATTTTGGGGCTGGGAAGTTAATGCTGTAATTTTGATTGCTGACTTCAGGCCTGAAGGCAGGCAAAGCAAGTTTACCATGTGTTTGCATAGCATCTAGCACAACAGGAACTTCGCGGCTTCTCAGTGCTACTGGCGTGCCAAATTATAAGACGAAGGAGCATAACAGTGATGTTAATATAGTAGATGAAAAGTTTGGTATCAAATCAAACAGATTTCTTTGTGTTGATGACAGTGTTACTAGGCCAAGTTCTGCCAAATTGTTTTAACTGTGGGAAGCTATGTCTCATACATTGCAGCAAACATGACAGTCTCCGCCTTTGTGAGAAGAACACGGCGCTGATCTTGGCATTGTGCACTTGCAAATGAGTTCTCACAAGGCAGGGCTATGTCCCACTTCCCTGTGACAGAAAACGGCAGTGGGGAGAAGGTGAGTAAAAAGCTCCATGCATCTGAGTTGTCCCCACCAGGGGAAAAGGTGGGGAGGGGGCAAGTTTCTTTTTCTGGTCCTTGGGAAATTTTCAGAGGTGAAGGATGCTCATGTGGGGTCAGACGTGCAGTGTATGTCTCCGCAGTTGAGCTCGACCACGAGTGGAGTCGTTCTTTAAACCCTTAAAAGTGTGCAAAAAGGTATTCTGGTGGCAGCCCAGGGCATGCTGAGAAGGAAACCTGCCTTGATGTACTTCAACCTCATGGCTGACCTGTCCAAGTAGCCTATCTTCCTGCTGAAAGCCCTGGGAGGGTGGGCAGGGATGTGCCAAGCACAAGCCCGGCCAGGCTGAGCTCAGCTCTTTCCTCAAGTTCAGGCTTTTAGTTAGAATCTGAACTAAGCCTGGGCTCCAGCACAGATGAGGGATGGAAAAGCCCTTTGGGCCCTGGGACTTTAGCCTATGCTCAGGTTTCTTTCCGCTCCCCAGCTCAGCTGTCCACCTCTCTGGGAAGCCACCTTTCCTAGTCCCAACCTTTGCCTCTGTGTAGGTGCAAAAGCAAGGTGTGGGAACACAAACCAATGCCAGCAACTGTTCATCCCTGTCCCTATGAAGGACAGTTGCTGTGCACAGAGAGTTTCCAAGCTATATTCATCCTCTGGTCTTTAAGAAGCATATAAACCCACAACAACAAGGTATTACTCCAGGGGACAGAGGGAGAGGACACATGAGGCTTCTTGTAAGCTCCTGCCCTTCCTGCCCTCTGAAAGATGTGTGCGTGCGTGTGTGTGTATTTGGCATTTAAATGGAGTTTCCTCCTTTTTTATCCCTTCCCAGCTAAGTGCTGGAGGAGTAACACTGTCCTTCCACTTGCAAGGAGCTGCCAACAGCTGTGTCTGGTGCGATGTCTGCCACACACATGTGGCGCTCCCTAAAGACGGTCTGGCGAGGGTCTGAAGACAGCAGCAGCACTTGCTGGCAATTTTGAGACACTGTTCTGCTTTCCTTTTGTGCGTCCTGGGCTTTGGAGCAAGTGCATGCTCCGCTCTCCCTCCCTTGGCGCAGCTGTCAGTGAAGAAGGGGAGTCTACAGTGGGAACTCACTCCAAATGCTCCTTTAAGCTGCCTTGTCTGTTCTAATCTGCAACCCCCTTTCCCACATACTGGAACAGCTGCCTCCACTGCAACCTCCAGCTGGTGCTCGCAGGGTGCCTAAAACGCCTTAAAGTGTTTCTCTGCTGGAGACTGTGAACATCTCCTTTGCCGTAATCCCAGTTGCATGTGGCAGGGGTGGGAGTTGGCGTCCCACCTTTCCTGGACAGCTTTAGCAAGAAAGTCTTTCTGGAAAATAAAGAGTTGATTTTTCATCTTCGTGCCTAATCTGTTTCTAGCTAAGCTGAGCCTGGTGAGCAAATTTTAGGTGCCTCTTTAAGCGTTTGCAGATCCCACTAGCAAAGAAGAGGAAACTGGTTTGTGGAAAATAAAAAACAGCCAGCTCAAGAAGGAGAAATTGGAATCAATTTCCATGTCAGATTTAAGGTCTGTTTTAAAGTCGAGGTTTGAAGCTGAGATGCAGAATCAAGTTTGGTAGCGCTGAAACAGGGCAAGCTGTTTTGTGAGATTTCTTTGCTAGCAGACATAAATTCAAGAAGCCAGAAAACCTTAAGGGATTTCTGCCATCTTGAGTTGTGTAGGACAGAGAGCTGGAGTTCTTGGAGCCTTGTCATGCTGGATTTGTCCTGAAACAGAAGGGAAAGTATCTCACTACTTAACAGTGAATGGGTGGATGTGGAGATTTATTTAGCAGTTCAACCTCCTACACCATTTTAAGGCATGATGTGAGGAACAAGAATCCCTTCAAACCATCCTGCAGGGTGTGCTTAGTGAGACAATGTTCATGAAATTTGGCCAAGATGCCGTCACTAGTACAAGTCTTCTTGGGCAAAGAACCACATGATCTTTAATTGACTGCAAATTGTCAAAGGTAAAAAATAGTTTTACCGACAACAATAGGTGCATAAACTGGAGGAGTACCACTAGTGAACTCAGCGTAATTACTCACATTGTATTTCCAGTCATGACCAGAGCAGCAAAGCAAGTCTGAGTGATGAGGAACACAGCACATTAGGCGAGAACTAGTAGTCCGGTAGGTCTTCCTTTCCACACACATCACATCACAGCAGGCCTGTGTTGGGAGTGTAGAGGAAGCATCAGATGGAAAATGGAAGGTCAGAAGATCTGGCCCAGGAAGGAAATGCCTCCATTCCAATCACGTAAACACCCAGTAGTTTGGAGAATGGTGCTGCTACTAGTCACTACATTTCTACCTACAAGTAGAGGAAGGATTTTGCTGCTGTTTTTGTGTATGTCTATGACTCTGCTATTTGGCTAAACCTTGAGAGTAATTCTCCAGAATCACTGGTAGTGGAAAGTGGTCCTCCCCAGAGAAGGGCTGAGAGGCTTTCTGTTGAGATTACTTGCCTGAAAGTCAGGTGGCATATTGGTGGTCCTTGCAGATAGGTTCTCTCTGCTCCCCCATGTATATGGGAGTTGTCCCTCTTGGTTGCTATCCCTGCATGACACGATAATAAATATTCACAACATCTTGCTTTACTCCCCTATCGTAAGTGTCTAAATTAGGAGCTTAGGCTCATATTTCCCTCTGTAGTCTCCGCCAGATGGCAAAACAGAAGATGAGCCCAAACTAGATGTTGTTAATGGTCCTCCATAGTAGCCTTTCTCTCCCTCTCCGTTGTCTACAAAAGAAGTTCTTATGAAAAGTCACGCCTAAATTTAGGGGCTGAATTTGTGTGCCTTTACAGGCCAGTGGGAGAGAATGTCCTCTGTATGTTGTGCGCTACCAGAAACATCACATCAGTGGCCTGGTCTGTGGAAAAGGTGCTGCTGGTAAAGCACCGTTCAGAGAAAAACTAGGCACTAAAACTCTTTGTCTTGAATAATTTATTTCATACACTGTTTCTCTTCTGGCGTGTGAATTGCGTGTTAATAGCTTGCAGTTTTCTCACATTTGTTGGTTATTTGAAACTATTGTCTGAATAATTTCTATGAATAATTCTTGATCCGTAGGTCTTTCACACTCATTTCACTGGGATTATTTGAAAACTGAAATTCATCTTTCAAGCTGAGTTAGTTTTTATTGGTCTCATAGATCATAAAATGTATTTCTTTTCATGGAATTGACTGTTGAAAAATAGCATGTATTGTCCTATGAAGAAATACATTTGGGTTCCTGATGAGCAAATCTCATCTGTTTGTAGGTTCTATTTGGTTTGTTTGAACTATCATTTATAGAAACAACCACAGTATTAAACAAGCTCACTAGTTCACCCAGCCCAGTCCCCTGCAATCTCAGGTAATCGTATAGTAATTCAAACATTGATTCAAATACTTACAGATTTTTAGCCTATAAATTAGCTGTGGAGTGACTTTCCTTATGCTTTTGATCAAGTTGCAAGTCCTGAAAACATTAACCCCTTTCTTGTGGGCATTTTATTTCTCCTACATCTGGCTAATGCTGCATGTAGAAAAGTCATAGAGAAAGAGAAACATGGAATATAAGAAAGGGAAGATGTAAGAATGGAAGGAATCTCAGGTCCCTGCCATCACCAAGCCTAGGCAATATTTTAAAGAGGAAAAGTTAAATATTTATAAGCCTTAGAGAACAGTTTATTTTGGATTAGTTTTGCATATGAAAGTTTGGGTTGGTTTCTTTTTATCTCAGGAGGCTCCGTTATGCCTGTTAGTCACTTCTCTGCAGGAGTACCTCAAGGAACTTCCTACTGCGTTTGTGAGTAAACTGCAAACATTCGTATCAGCTGGCTGCTTCTTGTCCAGAAGTAAGACCACGTATGGAAGTCCATTTTAATATTTAAGTTTTTCTTTTCCTAACAGCACTACCATGCTCTACGGCATATTCTCCTCATTCGTACTGGGGAATCATTTTGCTTTTATGCACATCCCACAGCGCAAAAGCAGACAGAGAGAAACTAGGGAATTAGTTCTTGAGACACTCTCTTGTTAAGTTATCTTCTCAGTATCAGCCAAAAATAACTGTAGGAGGAACAGTGAGCAGAACAAATGGTAATGTTAGTGAATACAAGCATGACAGTATTTTATTCCCAACCTCCAAAATACCTACTTTCTAGTAATAGGCAAAAAACAATTCAATATCATTTACACTTCAGTCAATTTAGATTCCATAAATGAATTTTTATTAATCGCTAATTAATTAACCAATTCAGACTCTTGTTTCTGTATTAAGGGTAGGCAGGTCTTACAGGTTCTGTGCCTGTCTGTCAAACCTTTTTAAACCTCCACCACACCAATATGAATGGCTCCACTGTGTACCATGGATATAACACTCCTGTGCTCACTGTCCATCTTGAATGGGTCCTTTAAAGAATATTTTAACTAAATGTAATATTGCAGGATGACAGAGAGACTTTGGGAAGTAAATTTTGGTTGCCTCTGCATTCACATCCCCCCAGCAGACGGCTGGCTGACCAGAAACATGAGGTTACAGCAGTGCCATGGCAGAAACCCATTTGGACAGTAGAATGGCATGTGCCAACCCACAGGTTTGGTAAATTAGGTGAGTAATACTGGGGGCATACATTACCTGCTCTGAGATGCCAGGAGATCATCAAGCTGGAGGGGATTTCAGGAAGTGTCCTGGTCCAGCCTCCTTCCCTCGGGCAGGTCACTGGTATCTGTGTCATTCTGGTGCATGTTCATCTAAGCCACAGTGATGCAAACACCATGGCCTGGCCCCACAGCCTGTGTTGATGCTCCGTGGTCCCTACTGTTAGGAAGCTTCTCCTGGATGCAGCTTGAATCATCCTGTCTATTATTTTAGCCCACAATTTCAAAAGTTATCAAACACAGGCGTGAGGAAGACATTATTCTCTTTTTGCAGAAGAACTTTTACACTCTTGAAGACTATTACTGAGTTTCTTCTCAAATGTATTTCTTAAATACTTCCAGTTCCTTCAGTCTTTCCTTCATTTCAGGTTGTGTTCTCTAGACCTTTACTGATCTTTGTTTTCCTCTAAGTGGTACCTTCTTGCAGTGCCTGACCCGAATACAGGACTTCTGCGGTGGCCTGCTTACTGATGTGGAGGGAACTGGAAAATTTAATACATCTTGCAAGCAGTGGGGTTTTTTATATACAGCCCAGTATGTTGCTTACTTCCTTCACAATAGTGTGACATTGTTCCACCGATCTCAATTCAAAGCTCCTAATTCCTCGTAATATTACTAGTATACTCCTGAATTAAACCATTTGCCAGTTTCTAGCTGAGTGTACTTGTGTAGCTTAGCTGATATGTGGCCATTTCACTCTATCGTGCTGTATCTATATAGTATGTTACCTAAAACCTCCGCAATTTCCTTAACTGTGTGTGAGCACAGCTAAGCAGAATCTCTGCTATAGTACTGTTGCCATGAGCTCAACTTAAGCAAGTGCAACATACATTTTTTACTTGAAAAGAGCCTAAACCAAATAGCTTTCTTCTGTCCCAGAGCGAGGAAAAAGGTGTTTTACAATTCCTAAGTTGTCAACTTGCTTTCAGCATTAGCTTCTGGGAAGTTCTGTCCTGGTCATGGTTATACATAGGGAAATCCCACCTGTGTGTAACAGTGCTACAATATTTTAGGGTAAGTGAGGCCAAGTTCATCCAAAGATTTTGATAGGCCTTTGAAAATCTGCCCAGTTTCTACCTATCTGGGTCTGGAACCATGTGGGAAATGTGGCTGCAGCAGGAAATACTGAACTAATTTGAGCTCCCAGCTCAGGGGTTCAGAAAATGAGTTGCTGCTGGGAGAGCTGTTGGTACCAGGAAGTTTTCAGTCAGGTGAAATGTTAGATCCCTTTTCATGCTTCAGCCCAACCTGCTGTACATTTGCTCTTTTCCTTCCTCTATCTCTTTCTCAAAGCAGGGTAACTAGATGATAGCCACGTGTTTGGGATGTATCAGCAAGCATCTGCTACAAGGACATCCCCTTTTTTCTTATGAAATTTGAGCAAACTGTCACCACCCATCTCTAGGGGTGCTGCATTAACTCATGTCTACTGTTTTCAACCACACACCAGCCATCTTAGAATCATAGAATCTTAGAATGATTCGAGTTGGAAGGCACCTTAAAGATCATCTAGTTCCAACCCCCCTGCCCTGGGCAGGGACACCTTTCACTAGACCAGGTTGCTCAAAGCCTCATCCAGCCTGGCCTTGAACACCTCCAGGGATGGGGCATCCACAACTTCCCTGGGCAACCCGTTCCAGTGTCTCACCACCCTCATAGTGAAAAATTTCTTCCTGATATCTAAATCTACCCTCTTTCAGTTCAAAACTGTTACCCTTCGTCTTCTCACTACACTGTCTCTTAAAGAGTCCCTCCCCATCTTTCCTGTGGGCCTCTTTTAGGTACTGGAAGGCTGCTATAAGGTCTCCCTGGAGCCTTCTCTTCTCCAGGCTGATCTCAACCTGTCTTCATAGGAGAGGTGCTGCAGCCCTCTGATTATCTTCGTGGCCCTCCTCTGGACCCATTCAAACAGGTCCATGTCGTTCTTATGTTGGGGACTCCAAAGCTGGACACAGTACTCCAAGAGTCATCAGTCAGATGTGATAAACCCACCATTCGGCTACTTCAAACAGTTGTCACACCACCTGTGTGATAGATTAAGTAAAAGACAATGGAGGGAAAAAAATACACAACTCTCAGTTTGAATTAGAGAGGAAAGTGTTTTGCTGCAGTTTTCTAACTTGCCAGTTGCCGACTAACAGGCATGTCATTGTTTCCAGTGATGTTTCTTGCTTCCTAATGAAGCAAGTATGTGTTCACGACCTCAAGTGTTCATGCTGGCACCAAGGTTTTCCTGTCTTACAAGGTAGATAACTATAAAAATAGACTCATGCCAATGGCAGGCACCTGCATTTAACTACAGGTGACTACAAAAACTTTATAGGTCAAGACTTTTCACGCCCAGGTACAAAACATCTCACAGGACCTCGCACAGGTGGATTTTCAGTTTGTTCTAGCTTGAGAAATGTGCAGAGGAATGACTGAGCCCTACCCCTTCAAAGGCCACCTGAAGTTAAATACAGCTGCCTCCAGTGAGGTGATTGGCACAAAGTACCTTTCAGGCAGGGGGAGACAGGGTGGTTGCCCACACGCAGCATTTGCAAGTGGAGGGTGTAAGCTGGAGGAATATGGAGTGTTGTTTTGCTGTTAGTGGCCACAGCTCCATTGGGGTGGGAGCCAGAGAAGGTGGTAGGGTGGGCAATTCAGTTGTTTATGCTACTTCAAGTATTTGAACACCTGCAGAGAAATGAGAAAGGGAGTGTCTTTTTCTAGACACATCTCACTTGCAGCTTTTCTAGGCATTACACTAACCACAGACTAATAAAATACAAGCAGGACAAGAGGAAGACTCAATGGCATGGATGAACTTCAGAAGTGAGGACACTGAGTAGGTATCAGGAGCACTTGGGCTTTTCCTTGCCTCTGCCAGTGTCCAGTCTCCCAACCCAGTGCTTATCTAAACATTTTTCATGTGAAGCATAAGAGCTGTGACTTTCTCTTGCTCCATGTTTGAACAGTGCTTAATAACAGCCTGTACTATAATGCAAAGTATACTAATAAACCTCTCCCAGACACCTATTGGAGGGTGGTGCAGCAAAGAAGTAGGAAACAAAATGATCGAAGATGCAACATGCAATAGCCCCCAAGTAATTATGCAGTGAAGATATAATGACCATGGACAGGTGATCAAACAATATTATATATCAGCTGCAGAAGAAAATTATGCCAGTTTCAGAAACTGGAGAAAACTGTGATTAGGAAATCTCCTTGAAAGTAAAGCAGCCTTTAACTATCTGGCCCTGAGCTGTCTGGAAGTGACTTGGCAAATAAGTAGGTACTTTTGATGTTGGGACTTCCAACAAGAATGGGATCCAGCTGCTCATTCCAGTGGTTGCTGCTGTGACTGCTTTTGCTCTGTTAAGTGTCTTTCGGTTAATTCTGTGTAAATCTGGGCTCAGCTAGTCACCATAAACAGGGAATCGTTTTAATTTCTGTTTTCAGAAGGGGAGGTGCTTACCATCTCCTTCCAGACACCAGATTTGGTTAATAACAGTACCCACCTGCTTTGCCACAGTACATGTGTTTCAGCTTTTGGTGTTTTCAATATGTCTGAAGTGTTTGATCATCTGTGCAGGTGTACAAACAACCATGGAAGAATGAAGAAATGGAAACTTCCCAAAGCAATGACAAGAAAGATATTTTTGTCTTTTTATTTGCTCTGAGACCCAAAGCGCGGTAGAGCTTAGGTGGTCAGTTGTGGGCACAGGAAGGATATTTTTGAGGTTGCAGGAAACTCTGTGAGATGACTGTTTACTTGAAACAAGATCAGATACGAAGCTTTGACTTATGCCCAAGTTCTCCTGAGGTCTGAAGAGTGCAGGGCTCGGATCCCCTTTCAGTACCTCAATAACGTAAAGCCCCATCTCTGCCCAGACAGGTGCGCTTCAATCCAGAGAGCTGACTGCAGCTCCTACACACAGATCCACGTCGGCACCAATAACCACAGAGCCAGAGCAGCAGGTAACTCAGAGCTGGCTGTTGCAACGATCGCAACGAGTCATGGGGTACAGACTTCAGGAGCTACCCAACTTTGAACTCCGTGTTGTCATGGCTGGATGGCTGTCTTGCCACCTCAGTTACCTGATTTAAAGATATGCCTACGCCCTCTCTGAATAATGTGTGCCCTGTCATCCATAGGCAGGTGGAGGTGAGCCTGCTCCCAGCAGAGTCTGCGCTGTGTCGGGAGGAGGGGAGCGCAGTGAAACCCCAGACAAATTGTATTCCTCGCTCCCTGCTGGTGCTGCTCTCTGCAAGATGACTGGGGCTCAGGCTGTTGCCGCAGCCCAGAGGGAGGTTTTACCCCTTGTTTCGTGTTGCTGAGGGCAAGCAGCCTAATTATGGCTTTCTGTGATACTGGGGTTCTTGGTAGCTGAATAGGCGTGTTGGACCTCCATCCCTTTCTCCATCCCTCTGCAGGGCAGGCAGACCCGGAGCACTTATTATTTCCTAGGTGGGAAGCAGGTGCTTAGTGAAGAGCATAAATCCTACAGAGCTAGGGGGAAAAAAAATAGCACTCAGTAAAATAGATGCTAGGGAAAAAAAAAATAAATACAAATCAGTAATTCTGCCACCAGGCACCTGCTGGCATTGTCAGCGAAATTTAGTAAAAGAGGTGTACTGAGCCATAGGTTTTGCAAGCGCTTTTTTCGGAAGCCTGTTACAGGTCTCTCTGCATGTTTATTTATTACTGTCTTCACAGCACTTCATTCAGGCTTTTTAAATGATTCTGAAAGGTGTGAGGTTTAACATCCACAGGTCTGATGTCATGCTTTAACCTCCAGAAGAGGACCAGCAAGGGCAGCAGCTAGGTGACATTTCCCACGCTGTTGCGGCAGCGTGTCTCTGACTTCTCCTGGAAAGCCGACTGCTTGGGGTGAGAGGAAGAGGTCATCTGCGAACTCACACTGTCAGCCCTTGACCTTTCTGTTGACAATATCCACAAGGTGTCCTCTCTGACAGCTGCAGCGACAGAGCTGTTTTGTGATAGGGACACATGTCCAGCCTGAAATCATCAACTCATTTCATCTAAGCCGCTGAGCTCAGAAAGTTAGCGCTTTTTGGCTGCTCAAACAACTGCTCCGGTTTTGAACTAGTGGCCTTTTGGTGACGGGCTCTGATATCCTATTACCAATTCCCAAGCCATCCAGCTCCTCTGAACACATGCACGCTCGAAAAACAATTACATATAAATGTAAATGGCTCTGAAGTGTCAAGTGCTAGAGACGTGACCTTTACCTGGGTCAGTGGATTGCGTGAGACAGCATGAACTGGAGGTAAGCTGACACCTACAGCCTTGTTGTCTTGGCGGTTTCGGAAACAGACTCGAGCCCCAGACCCTGGCTGCCCTTTGCTTCCCTTCACCTGCAGCCTCCTCACGGACAATAAAAACGAGACGTAATACATCATTTTTGTGATGGCTCTATTTTCAATAGAAACGGGAGATCGGGCTCTTGCAACGACTTGTGAGATTTACATTCATCTGCTGTACAGGGTTGTTGGGAAGCTGCAGTTTGGGTCACTTCAAAGTACTTTTATTTTGAAAAATTGGCCAGAAGTTCAGCTGGTGTACATCAACACAGCTCTGTTGCCTCAGTAGAGCTGATTTACTCCAGCTGAGGATATGGCCTCATATCATATGGCTGCTTTTTAACTTAAAAGTATATAATGCTGCCAAGTACAAGACAGGCAGACACAGAGTTCAGTATGAGAGCAAAGAAGAATTCTTTGTAGGAAGATCTTGTTCCTGTATAAAGACATTTATAGCAAATGATTAAGAAATTATGTGTCCCTACATTTTCGAAGCATGCCATGTTTGGATATAATTGTGTTACTTTGAATATTATTACTTCCATTTACAAAGTGAAATTCCAGCCCTGCTCTTTGAAAATTTGTCCCTTCGTACTTAGTAAATCATAATTATACTGTCACAGCGGTTACCAGTGGACCCTGAGGGTCAGTGGACTACTTCTAAGGGAATCACAAAAGGTAACTAAGAAAATCAAACCTATTGTTAATAATCTTGAATTCATTATGCAAGGATATGCAGCACCACTGAAAAATGTTTTGGGGATTGTAATTTGTAGAAGGCTGGAAAGCACTTTCAGTGAGGTTATATTTCTTCCCATCTTTTTCATTGTTTTTCGTCATGTTCTGTTCCCATTTAATTTTTGGTCTCTTCCTGATGGTGTGTTTACATTTTATTTTTCTTTCACAAGGCTTATCCTGAGTCTTTAAAATGTATGTACTTAACCTACACCAAGGCATCTTTAAAATGTATGTACCTGAGGCATCGTAAGATGTTATCCCCATCCTCAGAGCTTTAGAAATGGCCATCAGTGGCAGCACCTGAAGGGTTTTAGGACAGAGCTATCTGTGATCCAGATGTGATATTCCCATCCTGACAAATCAAGCGCTTTGTGAGTAAGCTGTATTGTGCTTTTGCTTCTTAGAACTTTGACTTTCTTTGGTTCCTGCCATAGAAGATCATAGTTCTGAGTCTTTCAGCTGAATATGTGCCTTATATGAGAGTGGTGATCCTGGTGAAATCCCTGACAGAAACCCACAGCAAAGTGCTGAGCACATATTTATAGTTAAAAGAGAATTTCTTCATCAAAAAGCGTACAGTCTAGACAAAGTGCCTTTAACAGCTCCCTGACACACAGCTGACCTGTGTAAATGGAAACTCTCTGTCCCCGTGCCCTTTCTTTGTGCTGTGTCCAAATCCAACCATCAGCGAAGCATGCAGCTCTCTGAAGGAGTTTGCTCGCTTGCTTTTTTATCCTTTGCTTCTCCCTGGATGCTGATAGCTTAGCTGGGACAGAGGGAATACATTTCCTTCAAACACCTCATCAAACAAGGACTTCAAAAAAAAAAGCTCACTTCTCGCAGGCTATTTTGAAATTGGAGTCAATTTAGAATTTCCAGGACAGATTCTCACAGTGGTTTACATATACACTATTGAATCCAAAATCCATGTAATGAACACCAGGATAGGTAGCAATGAGGATTAAATACACATATCATTAACAGAATTGTAGCTTATTCTTACATTGATTGTAAGGGAGAAACTTTGTGGTTAGGAACTCTCCAGTCTGTAGCAAGAATTTCTGTGAGGATTGGGTAGAAGGCAAAGACAAGAAAATACATCTGAGGTTTCATCCGCAGCTTCTCAAAGTGAAATGCATTTATTAGGAGGGTAGTCATCCTCTGAAGGGTATGAAAGTATACCACAACTAAGGTGTTAGGAATAGCTGACCAAATAACAAGATTTTTTTGTTTGTTTGTTTACTGAGACCTAAAATTACCTCAAAAAAATGCCGATTTTTCATCAGGAAAATGTAAAATTATTCATTAGAAGTAATATCCCTCACAACTTTTTTTTTTTCCCACAAAAAGGAGGATATGTTGTCTTTTCCATTCTCTCTCCCCTGCTGACAAAACAGAAAAAAATAAAGTACAGGAGGAAGAGGGGAACAACATGAATAAAAAACGTGGAAAGGCAAAAACAGTAATATAGAAATAAAGTGTTTCTGTTTTCACTGCAAGACAAACGAATTTTGAAGGAAATGAAAATGTTCTTAATTTTCTACCCAGAAATGTTTTTGATTGAAAACTATCTCCCTTACAAGAGAGATCCTTAAACATTTGCAGTGTTTATCAACAAGGGGTTCAGCAACAGCACATAATTAAAAATGATTTTGAAAAAGGTGGAGACTTACAACTTGGACGTGGAATAGCAATGGAAAAAAACCTCTCTGAACATATTTAAGTATCCTCCTGTTTAAGGTTGCGAGGGAACAAGTTGTTATACTACCATATAAACCCATCCCCAGTTTCCTTCCCAGTAATGTGTTCTTGTCTCCTCCATTTGGGGTTGGCCTGAGCCAGTGACATAGCAAGCTGGATTGAAGAATTTATCTCGCTGCAAATTAAATCAGGAAAATAAAAAGAAGCTTTCGGTTTTCTCACCAAACTATTTTGTGGCCATCAGTGCAAGTCGTGGCACAAGAGAGTAACCAGTCTAGGAACATCTTGGCCTTGTGTGTAGGCCTTGTCCCATGTTTCAGTCAAGGCCTTTGGGATGGTGAATTGCCTTGGGGAAATTTGGAAAATGGGGATTTCTGTATTATACATGATGCGACCTGACATGCGCTAACACAGGACCTTTTTATATGAAACAGGCAATAGTTTGTTAAGCCAGAGCTCTGCTTTTGCCTTGACTTTGTTTGAATGCGTTGACTTCACTGGAGCTACTTCTCACTCTCGTCAGAGCAGGTGAGGAGATAGTCCATGTTGAACTTTGTAACATTGTAACAAAAGGAAACTGGAAAAAATTGCACCAGTCTTCAAATTATATAACTTCTGAATATTTGCTCAAAGTTACCAAAATGCATCACATGGTCTTCTAAAATGGCACTACAAAGCTTACCTTCTGTGTATATCTTGCCAGTTCTGTTTCCTCTGTATAGGTTGAGAAACGGAAGTACTGAAAAATTAAACCCAAAACCACAGAGCAAATTTGTGGCATAGCTCGGACTAGAACTCAGACCTCCTTCAGGAATATTTAACAAAATAAGCTATGCAAATATATGTGTCTTTCTAAGTGGTGTAGCAGCATCCACGTGAGGACTGGGTGGATAGAAATGTTCAAGAGATGTACCTTTTAAACTGGCATTGGAAAGCAAGATAAGCATTGTGCAGTAAGCGCCCCTTGATCTGATTTTTAACCAGCTCACACTGCTGCACACTATTTGCCCATGCTGGGGTAAATGCCTGGCCTAAACGACTTGCCCCCAGTACATAAGAAAGAGGGTTTTTTGTGTACTTGAATTTGCTTTCAGATAATTTTTCACCATGTCCATCTGGACTTTTTTTTTTAATGTATTCCTTCAGTACCATTAGTGAGGCAGTGCAATGCCATTTTTCTAAGGTCCCGAATGTTTACTTCTCCAGGTAGGGTGATTATGGGCATGATGGAATGATGTCTTTAGTCAAGTGTAGATCTTATCTTCCCATGTAACAAGGTAGCCTAATGAAATGAGTTTTATTCAAAGACCTTGTCTCATAACGCTTCAGGAAAACATGATAAATTGAATGATTCTTTTAGCAAATGCATCACACAAAGCACTGGCATATTGCTTATGAAGTTTAATTTTGTAATAGTTCATGGGGTATAATATACCTGTAGCTATTTCAGTGGAATGAATCTTACAGGCTCATTACAAAAGCAGAACTGTTGTCCCAAAATATTGCTTTTCTTGTTGAACTGTTGCACAGATTCAGGGCAATTTGCATGTATAACCTCCAAGGAATCACTGCATCTCACTTTTTAATTTTTTTTTCTTTGATTGTGCTATTATTATGAACTATGGTGAAACTCTTTTATTTAAGTACTGAGAGCCTAGCTGTTATTAGCGGTGGTTTTACTGACCAATGTGGCAGACCAAATCTAAATCCAGAAATAAATTAGATATTTTTTTAAACTAAGAAAAGTTTGGTTGTTTACCAGCTGAAAGAATGTAAAACTAGAGAAAAGTAAAACTATTGTGATTTGAACATACTTTCGTTCTCCTGGATCTCCAGATGTGGTGTTTTTAACATTTCTTAAAACATATATTAGCTTTATTGGGAAGATGGCTGATCCAATTTACTTATGAAAATGAGAAGTTACTCTCCTGATACAGCTATGTTTTTGATAGTAATTCTGCATTCCCATTACTGTGGAATACTGCATACTGTAGTGATACTTGGGGTGAACCTTGACTGTATATTGCCCATCTTTTGTTGTCCATTTAGACCCTTCTGGGCTTGTTTGTAGCTGTGGTGGGTCAGGAGGAGAGCACTTGTTGCTGCCCTGTGTGCAAGACTTTCAGTTCATCCGGGATTTCCAAGTGCGTTCCCAGGAGCGGTGGGGTGAGTGTAGGCATGAACACAGTGTCCCACCTCCTATTCGCATGAGAAGCCCCCTCTTGCGTCAGCAGAACTGCCACATTTGGGCTGTTTGGCTGCTGGGCAAAATGTAAAGGTTGACAGTATAGTTTGTTTTAGTGGGAATGGGCGTGGGGGTGACCTAGTAATCTGCATAGGTGTAGCCCAAGTGACTCACTCAAGTTTTTGGCAAAGCATGTACTCAGTGTCTCCTGGTCCCTGAAGACTGGTGCCATAACCGTTTCACCATTTGTCCTTTCTTAAATAGGGTAGTGTATTTTCAAGTACACTGAGTTGCCGGGCATCCAATGGCAGTTTCTGGAGACTCCTAAACTGGCCCTCCAGTGTATGCTGTGCTTATATCCAAGCTGTATATCCACTACCTCTTCAACCAGAAACCAGTGTTAGAGCAAGCGCTGACACAGATCTAGGTCTTGCCCCTGTACTGAGTTTGAACGCAATTGGCATAGGTTCCTAGACCAGGGATCTCTAAAGCACTCCCAGGTAGACCTCTTTAGACATAGACTGTGAAACCTCTGGGACTGTCAGAACAGACCAGGTTCATTACTTTTCCCTAGCTTTTCCTCAGCTCCATTAATTTCTCCTTGTTTTTTTCTTCCCTACAGTATCCCTAGAGTTAGAAAGACTGAAAAGTACCAAGGATGAGTTTCTGGAAGCAGGATCAAAGAGCAGAGCTGAGGTCCATTCAAATCAACGTGAATTTTCCAAAATGGTAAAATACCACAGGCTTATTTCATGCTCTCATTCTGTGTTGTTTGTGTTACAGTAATCTTTAGAGGAGCCTAATGAAACTGTAGCCTCACTCTGTTAGCCATTGCCTACACAGCACTGGCTAGATCTTCAACTTGCTTGGATTCACTGGAGTCATGCCAAGGCCGAGCAGCGAAGCTCTGAACCCATCTCTGCTCCAAACATCTTACTGGATAGGAAACACCTGGCCTCAGGAAGCTCAGATCTGGAGCCTTTACATTCTAGCATAGCAGAAATACTCATTACAGCTAACATTAACGCCACGGCAGGGGAGTTGAGTGATTTGCCCTAAGCCATGCAGCAGGCTGAGGCAGGATTGGGTCTCCTGAGACCCAGACTCAGACTCTCAGTCCTTTTCTGTCTGTCTGAGGAAATGCTCTGTCTGAGCATTGCGCCACTCAGGGAGCCAGTTCCAACAGCAGTTCCACATTTTGGGGGTGGGTGGGAGACTTCCACGGGTGCATTAACTAGGAAGAGCAAGTGTGGCACCTTTGTTGGAGTCTGAACCCACACTTGAAATGTTCTGCCTTCTGAGGGGTAAGAGGTTGGAAAGCAGTGACCTGTAAAGTTACCTCAGTTCATACTTTTTGATCTAGTTGTAATGAGATACACTTTTTTATTGATTGTTACAAACCTCTCATTTTTGGCTCTTGAGTGACTAAAATGAAACTTCAGTAACTTGACTTTGAACACTGAAAACTGTCAAATATATACATTGAAATTATTGCTTTTATGTAAATCTACAAATTATATTCAGTTTGAAAACTTGGACTCTCAAGATTGTTGAGTCTCTTTAGCCGTTGTTTATCTCATTTCAAAGCACTGAAAAATATTTCAGGGTTTCCATCTTGTTCAGTTTGGGGTCTACGTCTCCAGATTTTTCCAAAGATTATTGGTTAGGATGTCCATGTCATTTAGCTTGCAAACACTTTGTTAATGATACTTTTAGTAGCACTGAACATGGTAGAATTTATCATGGGATAAAGGAGTTAAAAATCTCTATGGAATTGAGTTTGAAATCTATATAATGTGTGTACTGTATTGCACATATATACCACAGTCAGTATCTTTAATCACATTTGGTGTTTCTGTCTATCTGCATATACTTCACAATTTTTTCTTCTGTAGCTTCAATTAGTGTTTAATGAACTTAGCGAGAGTTAATTATTAAAAAGTGACTTCAGGGGTCAAGCCTGTTTTACTTAGATCCACAAAGACACAGCATGAATGTGGGTTTGCCACTAAGAAAATTGTAGTGAAAAGCTCATTATTATTTTTTTAATCAAGGAATAAAAAGCTGACCAGTCTAAGTATCCTTTCCACAACATATTCTCCAGCATTATTACTATACATATTTATAAAGCAGCAATCTGTCCTGTGTTCAGGTATACCACTCTCACGAATCTAACAGCAAGCATCCATTTAAGTCTGACAGCATCATTCAGTTCTTTTTATGTTCCTCCTCCTTGCTGATTTAAAAATGCTATGAAATTGAAGTAGACTGCGGTAAGTACAGTGACAATATGTTATTTTCCCATTAAGTACTATGGGATGTGGTCTTATGTGCCTTGCTTCAACGCCTGTGATAATTAAACATTAGGGAGGGGTGCTGAATGTAATTTTTTTTTAATGACATCAGAGTCACAATGTTAATGCAGAGTCAACATGCCTACAACGTTTTGGATTGGAATCCATAATTTTTTACAGCCAACATCTGTGTTTTGACAAATGTCTCGCATTGTCCTGTTAGCATTTGAGCTGAAGCTCAGGCTGGCATGGGATATACCTATATTGCTCTTCCGTCGGACCTGGGTAACATTTGAGCTGTCAGGCCTTGTGCTGGCCTCTCCTGACCAAACCGGGAGCAGTGTGTTCTCCCTTTCCTTGCCTGCGGTGAGGACAGAGAGCCAACAGAAATCTGTACACCTCAGTCCTTCCCATGCCCTGCAAAGGCAGGGTTCAGGGCAGCCTTGTCAGGCTGACCTGTGCTGCCGTCATGCCTTTGTGTCACCCTCCCGAGCAGCTATTCCGGGGCACGGATAGAGTCAGTTTATACGTGGCTCTTCTGTGCAGCAGTAAGCCTCAAGTCATACCCCAGTTTTCACTAACTAATATTGTTAGGCTGATTAATGTTGCATGGACAGTAATAATGCTGAAGATATTCAGGCTTAGCCTGCTGACCACTAAAGCTCTGCTCTAAATAATAACGGAAGCCTATTCTACGTTTATATTGACAAGAGAGTCCTGCGACAACGAACTCTGTGCCTGATGTGCAGAGAGGTCAAGCTCTCACTAATCTTCTGCTGTCTTCAAGGTTCGTTGCTGATCGCTGCTTGGAAAATTCAGGACTGTCACTGCAGTGGCTGAAGAAGATCAAAGTCAATCTCCTTTGCACGGAGGCATTTGGTGGTGCTCAGAACCAAGACTCAAGCACCTAACCTTTAGGTTTTCATTCTACCCTTTTGTTACAGCCATGCAGGATGCATTTCACCTGAAGCGCCAAGGCAATTTAGACAAAAATTGTGGGCTACATGTGGTGTTTGTTATCGTGTTGTTTGTCTGAGCCCGCACAGCGGATTTGCGGAGGGATGGTGCATGTTTTGTAATGATGGAGCCTGAGCCTTGGTAATTTGAGATGAATTATTAAGTGCTGACAATAAATGAGCATCTATATGCAAACAAATAAGCAATGACAAGGAAAGGCGGGAGAGAGTGGTAAGAAAAATCGCAAGGTTTCCTGAGGATCGGACAAAGATGTTTCTCTGGGATTATTTTGACTGGTGTCAACTCTTGCTTTTATTTAGGAGCAATTTCTTTCAAAGCAATAAATATTTGAAAACTTCATATTTATTAAGTGTTAATTTTACCCCTAGGCCTTTTGAGCTAAAAGTTCAAAACACAACACTGGAAATACACACAGGCTCCATCTGTTCATCTCCTGCTGCATGCTTTGAAAAATGTCACCCAAAGCCTTCATTATTTCTAGTGGTGCTATTTTTTTCAGGTTTTGGATCCTTGCTTTAACCTTCAGTATCTGTATCAAGCTCTGTCTCTGTAAGTGACCTCTTCAGTAACCTGTACAACCATGCCTGGTCACTCACTGCAGCTCAGGGAAGGCGGGCCATTATCATCAGGAGGCCAACTTCTGTTTTTAATTAGGGCCTGTGGGCAGGGTTCTATATTCAGGACTTTGGCCCACTTCAATCCACAGAGGATTTCCCATTGGTGTCACCGGAAAATTGTGCACAAAGACGAAGGATAACAAACAGCTTTTTACAGGAACCAACTAAATAGACATCTCCATTATTTAGGTGCCCTGTTTTGGCATTTAGCGTGTGCTCACAATTTAGATTTATGGAGCTCTATTTATTCTCTGTTGTGGTGGGTTGACCCTGTCTGGATGCCAGGTACCCACCAAGGCCTCTCTATCACTCCCCTCCTCATCTGGAGAGGGGAGAGAAAATATAATGAAAGGCTCATGGGTCTAGATAAGGACAGGGAGATCACTCCCCAGTTACCATCACAGGAAAACAGACTTGACCTGGGGAAATTAATTTAATTTATTGCCAATTAGAAGTCAGAGTAGGGTAATGAGAAATAAAACCAAATCTTAAAACACTTTCACCCCACCCCTTCCTTCTTCCCAGGCCCAACTTCACTCCCAAATTCTCTACCTCCTCCCCCCGAGTGGCACAGGGGGATGGGGAATGGAGGTTGTGGTCAGTTCATCACAGGTTGTCTCTGCTGCTCCTTCCTCCTTGGGGGAGGACTCCTCACACTCTTTCCCTGCTCCAGCATGGTGTCCCTCCCATGGCAGACAGTCCTCCACAAACTTCTCCAATATGAGCCCTTCCCACAGGCTGCAGTCCTTCCGGATCTGCTCCAGTGTGGGTCCCTTCCACGGGATGCAGTCCTTCAGGAACAGACTGCTCCAGCGTGGGTCCCCCACAGGGTCACAAGTCCTGCCAGCAAACCTGCTCCAGCGTGGGTTCCTCTCTCCATGGTCCTCCTCTCCACAGGTCCTCCCAGGAATTTGCTCCCGTGTGGGCTCTCCACGGGGTCACAGCCTCCTTCTGGGCATCCACCTGCTCCAGCATGAAGTCCTCCATGGACTGCAGATGGATATCTGTTCCACCGTTAACCTCCATGGGTTGTAGGGGGACAGCCTGTACCATGTCTTCATCATAGGCTGCAGGGGCAACTCTGCTCCAGCTCCTGAAGCACCTACTCCACCTGCTTCTTCACTGACCTTGGTGTCTGCTATCTCTCTCACATATTCTCACTCCTCTCTCTGGCTGCAATGGCAGTTTTCTTCCCCCTTCTTAAATATATTATCCCAGAGGCGCTACCACCATCACTGATGGGGTCGGCCTTGGTCAGTGGCGGGTCCGTCGTGGAGCTGGCTGGCATCGGCTCTATCAGACATGGGGGAAGCTTCTAGCAGCTTCTCACAGAAGCCACCCCTGTAGCCCCCTGCTACCAAAAACTTGCCACGCAAACCCAATACATCTGTATTTCTTTCCTGTCCCCATCCTCTTTCCTCTGTTTCGTTCCCTTCTGCCTGCTTTGGTCTACCTCCTAACACTTTTCCTCTGTGTTTCCCTTTCTCCAGCAGCTTCCCAAACCTTCCCTGTCTCATAGGCTGAGATGATCAGAATTTGAATAATTGATGTTGACACTTTTGAATGCCATCATTAGGGGTTAGGTTTAATCCCTTGGGAGGAACAGAGCCCTGGGAGCTCACAGCTTGCAGATCATTGTCTTCAGTTGTCTGCATGTTCAGCACCATAGGGTTTACAATTTGCTCAGTTTTTGAAGTTTTTTTGTAATTTTGTGGCTCATTTAAAGAGAACGACAGTTCAGGTTCTGCAGAACATCTATCACGAAAATACCAAGTCAGTCAAATCCCATGAATAGGATACAAGCAAGATCCGCTTTGAAAGGTTTTTCATTTTTCTTTTTTTTCCCTTTGGGAATTAGGTTCCCGATTGTAGTAAGTGGAAGCACTGTACATGTGGTATTTCAATGCTTCTGTAAATTAGGCTATTTATTTATGTGAAATATGGATTTAGATGCAACACTTAAAGCTCTAAATCTCACATATCTTTTTTGTTCTTGCTGGCAGTAGGCAAGAATTCCATCTCATATGAAATACTAAAATGTGCATGTTCTTGTGTTTTGGGTGATTGCTCTTTTGCAATTTTAAAGAGGTCATCATCGAGATTTAATTTCACTGCTACCCCTGAACTTCCTAAATATTATCAAAATGACTTGAGGAACCCTACTCCACTGAGAGACCTGACCTGTTAGCACTGCACTCCATGATAGGTAAAAGAAGTGCTTTTCTTGGAGAACAGAGAGACATATTAGTAATCAATGCAAAGCCAGGGTATGAATTAAACTATGTATAAAGATAAAACCTCAGGGAGAATATCATCATCTTTCATAGGTGGACATAAAGGCAACCTGCTTTTGAGGAAAGGCTTGAACAGGGAAAGTGTCATCCTAGGAGGTGAAATTGGTCTTATTAGCTAGCAAATAAAAAAGGCTCTGTAAAGACTTCTTTTGGAAGAAAGCTGATGATTTCTCATTTTAAAGCCACACTAAACAATGTTGGTAAGTTGTGCTCAGGATGTTCATTGTCATGAACAGCTATCATTTGATAACACTGGTCTTTGCCTGTAAAGATCTTGGGAGCTCCAGTCCTAGGACTTCTGAATATAAATTGCTGCAGTCAGTTTGTTATTTTCCCAAGTGCAGATTTGTTCTCCTCTGCAGTCCCATGTCTCCCCCTGGGAGTGGCCACAATTCACGCAGGCCACCCTCTGTGGTGCAGAGGTGTTCAGCTTTTCTTAATGGGAGTGTGCTGGTTCAGGTAGGCTGCCCCTGACTCGGGAATGTCTTTGCCTTCCTTGCTCGGACAGTGTTGAGTCAGAATATCGGTAGCTTTAAACCGAGGTACCCAGCTGGCTCCTGGGAAGCTCGGGCCTTCCCTGCAGAATGGGGTGAAGCCAGAGATCCTTCCCTTGCAACATCTCCTGTACAATGACAGAACGTTGTAAAACACAGAGCAAGTGGGAGAAAGACAAGTTTTACCAAAGCCTCTGTCATAAGACTACAGAAATCATAGGATCTCAAAGAGACTGGTTTGGGGGTTTTTGCCCAAGCAGTAGCTATTCATCTGCCTTGTTTCTCTCCTAGGTGCTCATCTCCTCCAGGGCTAAAAGAACCTTAAAGGTGGGTTACCTCCCATAGACATCCCTCTCCTGCCCTTAAAGGGAATGGGCATCTTATTACGGTTGTTACTGAGTAGTTATAACGGATTTGCGCTCAGGAATCTAAGTTTCTTTAACAGCTTTTTTAAATTCCAGACATAGGAGTTTGGGTGGAAAGGGCTGGGAAAAGAACAAGAAGTCTTTTAATTAAGTGTGTACTTTCCCCTTTATACCCTGAGTTGGTCATAAACCTGGGAACAGGACCCAACTGTTCAGACTCTAACTCCAATTATTCAACTGTACAGAATATTCTTTTTACCATTAGAAATATTAATAACAATAATTTATCATAATTTCACCTTCAAAGGTAACAGTGAGAAAAGGCAGGTGAAAACAGGTTAATACGAGGGAAAACGGTGGACTCCAGATTTGACTTAAAGGTCAGTAAAAGCAAACCAGTTTTTCTTGTATAAGAAAATGTGTCATTTTAACGACATAGTTTTAGTGGCATATACTTTTTCTCTGTGTTACCCTTTCCTTTTGTCTCATCTGCTGTTAAGACATGACAAGCCTGTTCTCAGTACACAGCACCCAGTGCTAGGCATCTTATACCCAAGAACCTGTCTTGTTTCTCTACTTCCAATTTATACTGCTGCGGCATGTGGTAACATATTGAGTTATCAGTCAAGCTATTAAGCTGGCTGTAACTATTTTTAATAAAATACCACAAAATGATAGAAAAAAATATTTGAAAGATGAGGATTTGACCACTTTACATGTGTTATAGATTCTGAACATGATGTGCGAATGGTAAATTCTGAAAAGTTATCTTCCGTATAATGTCATTTCTGCAGAACTCTCTTGCCTCGGGGTTGTGAATTATTGTGCTGTGAACATTATAGGAGAGATTATTTACAATAAATCGTGTAAAACCCCAAATGTTTTGCAATCAGAATATGTCAAATGATGAGGAATGAGGAACCCACTTTGGTTTATAACTTCCTTCGAGTATGAGCCAAAAACTGTACAGTACTGTACCTAATGGAAAAGCACCCAGACCGATCTCTATAAATACTTACCACAGTCCTATAAACTAACCTATTAGAAGCACTTGACATTTTCATTTATACCTGTAAAACTGGTGAAAAAAGTTACATAGGCTGAGCTCTTTAATGCTTTCTCAACATTTCTCATGCACAAAATAACTTATAATATACTGTAAAGAATTGTTCATTTGATCTCTTGGCTGACTGTCTGTTATCTAAAATATGGTTTATCTGAATAATATGAGTTATGCTTCCTCCAGTTCCCAGTTTATAGTGTTAGTGGCATTCTTGTTTATTTCTCCAGTGCAGTTAGTATGCTGTAAAAATCTACTGGAATATTCCCAGGTAATAATGTAATAGGAGCCTTCACGGTAGTTGTGAAATTAATATAGGATTTTACATTTCTAAAATGTTCAAGTTTTTTTACCAAAAGGTCAGGAAATTTATTCTGCCACATTACCCATCTGCAATATTGGATATACATTTGAGATATTGTTTTTTATGCTGTGTATCAACATAGAAATTTAAAAAGAGAAATGAAAAACACTCTGCTGGAAAGGATGTGGGCAAGTAGGTCAACCCACAGATCCTCTTGGACGGCCCCGATTCGAGTATTTTGGTCGCAGATACAGAAAACTTAAAGAAAACTTTTGGGAGAGTTTTTGAAAGAGGCTCAGTATGCTGAGGACTGGTAACAACACTCCCAAGTCTACTGAAAACAGAAATGGCAACTCAGATTAGCATTAACAGTAGGAAGTATATGCCAACATTTTTGAACTGTACAACTATGAATGCAAATAAAATATAAGATGTATGAGATGTGGAATAGATCACAGGACAGATTACTTTGCCCTTAAAACCAAAGAAACTTTGGACCTGATCCCCATGAGTCAGAAGTACAAATGAGATACAGAACCTCGTGCTAAAAGTATGTGACAGAGTTTCATGCACTGCTGATACCACATCCTTTGCTAACACAAACTTGTGTCTCCCCTGCTTTACAAATAACTGACAAACTGTTTCATTGAGTGTGTGCGTGGAGACGCTTAACACATAGCCTTAAGGGCAATGAGCGGGACGGTTTCTGCTCCTGACTACCAAAGACCCAAACACTCAAAACAGTGTCTGCTGCTCACTTCAAAGCAGTCTTTTTGGAAGGAAAGAAAGAATGAAAGGTACCCAGGAAATCTATTTTTATCAATCACCCGTGTCTATCAGTCATGTAGATGTAGCATTTCAGTGGAAAGAACAAAGTCTTGCAAACTAGTATTGATTATAAAGCCACATGGCTGCAGCACCACTTAGTTTCCAGACAGCCTACAGCCTGGTGATCGCAGACTGGCTGGCTGCAAGTGCTTTCTGAAAAGCCCAGGAAGATGCACGCTTGACGAAGGCTCTTGTCTTCTGCTCTTATTTCACACCAAAGATATATCACTGATAAATACAGTGTACACGGCTGCATGTACCGTACTGTCTCAGTTTCATTTTGCTTTCAAAAAAAGCAGTGAATTTAAGGTCAGGCTTTTAGGATTAAGAAGCCATGCCTTTCCATGTTGTCTCTTTTTAGAGCTTGGTCACAGTGCTTTCTTTTTCAGTAAAAGTTAGAAACTCAAACTCTCAGAAAGTCTGCCTATGTACTGCCACCGTGACTAAGAAATTGTCTTGGAAGCACATCATATGTGTTGTTATCCTACAGCATACTGAAGAGTGTATCTTTTAAGAGAAATTAATGCAGAAACAAATGCACATATGTTATAATTCCACATGCTGAATCTGACATTTAATGGTTAAGATTAGCTGCTAAATACCCCACCTTCCTAAATGATCAGGTAAAATACCAATACGTAGAAGTAAGACTTGTGATATCCACATAGGGAAATGGGTAATAAGGTTTCATTTTTATTAGTTTTGCAGTAATTTTGATGAAAAATGTAGCTTGTAAAACTTGCAGTAGTATTTCAATTTGATCTGAGTAGCACAGAAGTGCATTTCCGGTCACCCCATAGAATACACTGATGCTAATGGCAGTTTACCATCCAAATAATTTTTATGTTGCCTGGGAACTCTTACACCAGTGTTTTTGACAAAGCCATTGAAATGCATTGGCCAGAGAGAAGATATTTTTTACCTTACACAAAAAATGGTATTCAACGACAAGCAAATCAAGCAGCTATGCATAATTCTCTATGGTATTTCAAGCAGAAATTTGTCTAGAAAGAAAGTCTAAGTTATCACACACACACAAACACACACAATCAGCAGCACATAGGAAACCAGCACAAACAATGGCAAGCTACAAGATACCAGGAACAAAACAGAGCTCCATAAAATGCATATCACATTACATTACAGGTAAGTTAGCTGAGCAAACGACATACTCTATATTTTGTAGCTGCCGTCCAGATAAGATACTTCAGTCTTTCTGTTGACGGTTGCCCTTTGAGTTGTTGGAAAATGCTGATTTTGGCTGCTGTATGGCCTGCAGGAAGCAGCAACTATCTTTCCCTATCAGAGGTCTCTAAAGACTGCAGCATTTACCCCAGTGTTTTTCCTAACTTGGAGGGAACAGCGTGCTAGTTTCATTGCCGAAGGTACAGGGATGCGCAGACACCGTTGATCAGCGCTGATGTGAAACCAGCAGTGGTTTTCTGTGCTTTCTCAAGACCAGTTTGATGGTTTGGTATTCATCCCTGTTTATAAACTACTTATTTCTGGTGACTGCTAGGAATGTGCTCACCACAAGGACCCTCTATGATGAGTGTAAAGAGTTACAGGTCTTCAAAGGGACGTGTAGTCCATCTAAGAACTTGTCTCCTGGATACAAGTACTTTGTCAGAAGGAGCCTGAGTAGAGGAGTCCATGCAAGTAGGTGTGGGTAAATCTGGGCCCTTTCCCCGGCTAGGACCACTCTCTAAAACGTCTTCAGCCCTTAAATCTTTTTGGCACAATTGAGAGAAGACAGAACTGTGGTGTCAGAGTCTTGTCCCCTGTCCCTCCCCCCCCCCATATTCTATGTTCTCTTATTAAAGGAAACAAAATGGTTTGGAAATTTATTCCAGACACAAGATTTTTTTCCTTAATGTATATTTCTGATGCAGCCACATGCTGGGTTCTTTACATTAAACACATTTGGTGATTCAAGTTTACTTTTAGAAACAGCCTGCTTTGTTTTCTGTTCTTAGTTGTTTTTCTTTTTTTTTTTCTTTTTTAAAACCATGAGTTTACTTTTCGTACTTCTTGTCCTTTTAAGGAATGCAGGCTCTTCTTCCATCTCCTATTGTTTATTTAGTGCTTTGTGGAAACACACTGATCTTCATAGCCAGCAGCCCATTGTCAGCCTCTTTGGGTTGCCTCTAGCATCGTAACTTTTAAAATGATGATTTCCATCCATTAAGAGGTAGCTTAATTTTGGTTTGGATTAATCTCATTCGGCTTTAACTGTCTAAAGTTTAAGTATCTATGCCAAGGTAGTTACATGGGCTCATTCTGAACTTAATGGGGAACAAGGGGTCTCCAGAAAGTTACTCACCTCACCACTGTTGCCCCGTGTGACTCTCTCCTTTGGCAGAGAGCCTCGTTGATGAGCTTCAGCTCTGAGTGGACGTTCCCTGCTCATGTGTGTTTCATATTTCCAGGTTGAATGCCACGAGGAAAGGGTGAGAAGCCTGTTTTGTCATAATGTCCCCAGCACAGGTACGGGATGGTTCTTTGGCCTAAGTTCTGTTTGTTTCAGTTTAGCTTAAATCCCTTCCTGGCTGCCATTCACTAAACTTAGATTTACAGCGGGTGTAAAATTGTTCACACACACCTTTGCACCTGGTTAGTTGAAAGAATAATAAAAAATAGATTGAGTTGAGCTGATGCAACCCCAAACACAACCAGCTCTAATCACTCCTCTGATTCTCCTTTATGCATCTAATTTTTCTGTAAAAGGCTGCTCAGGGCCATAGGTTTGGTCTTGGCCAAAGGCTAAACACTTCTAATGCTGTTTTTCATTCTCGAGACCACAAGTACAGTATGTTTCTTTTGCAGTTTCGCTCTTCCAGATTCCCTTTGTATTATTATAGATTCCCTCCTGGGATCAGCAAAATAATATGTGAAGAATATTAGTGATATGGAAGCTTGCTTCAGGGTTATCTTTAGATATCTGAGTTGAACTCTACAAGTGAGGTACTAAATCTGCCTTGAGATTATCAATACAAGAACAAGTGAAAATGTAGGCTTTAAAAATAGCTTGTACTCCTTTTGTTCTAGGACAGGAGGAGAAACTGAACCATGCTCTGCAGTCATTGTTGCAACACAGCTGGCTTCACTGAGCTCGCACTGATGTAACTGCCAGCAGAGTAAGGCTACACATATCTTATTTAAAACAGTCAAATATCACAAGGTGTGCAGATATTATAGCATGGATAAGGCACAACAGGAGGTGCAAATGACTGCCCATTTTGCACATAATCATCCTGAATGATGACGGTAATAGTCATACGATTAGATTCTTTGACCGGGGTATGTATAATAATGATTTTACAATAGCTTAGAGAAATGACAATACGATAACATTGTATATGCAAGACTTAAAAAAATCAAATCTCTGATTTTTTTATGTATTCTATAATATCTTCTGCATGGCTGGCATTTCATCGATATCAGGCTAATAAACCTTCAGTTTTATAATTACGTCTCACTACTGAGGTCCACAATGAGCACACTTATTTTCAGGGAGTAAAACCAGCCTTCACTAATGCTTTTGCAAGGAGCCAGGTATTGCCCTACTCTTATGGCTGACTGAGTGAGTCTAAAAATTTTACAAGAGCTGGCTGAGATTTATACCAATAAAAATCAGTGTTTTCTCTCTCTCTCTTTTTTTTTTTAACAGTAAAAATCCGTAAGTAAAACAAAGTTTAACCTTTAAAGGTGTAAAGCTTAGGTTATTGGGCCATTTGTAATTTTTCTTGGCAAAGTTGAAGTGTAGCATGTTTTTCAAGGGAACTTTATTTCAAGAGGATTTGGATATTTGGAAATCTTTAATAATTCCTTTTGTCTTCTAAGCTCTTATACCACAGCAGAGTTTTAAAATTTTCATTCTGTTTTCAAAATAAAAATGCAAAGAACCCTTTGATATAGTTTGTACATAAAGGAATAAGCTGTTTTTTTCATATTTGTTCCTTCAATTAGCCAGTGTTGCCCAATAAATTTTTGTGTTTTGTTACTAATAACTAATGAAGAACAGGTAACAAAAGCCACAACAGCATCTTGTACTCATTAAGAATTGGATCAAGCTAGCTTGCACATCGCATGAAGCACGCCGTCACATATAGAAAGCAAGAAGTGTCTGGGGCAGCATACATTATTAATTAGAGCTGAAGCTGGACTTCTGTTGTGGCAATCATGACTTTCATGTTCTATTACTTTCATGTTCTAAAAATACTGTGCCTGACTTGATGTTTTATGATTTCTGTATGTGAGCGGGTGGACATTAGACACATTTTGTAAAGGGCTGAAAGCTTAAATTCTCTTCGCTAAAGGAGAGGGGTTCAGCAAGGCCATGGTGGCAACATAAAGCCCTTCTACTTGAGAGTCAACGTCCATGGAGGGCAGCAGTCAGCTCCTGGCACCTTGAGCTCAGTAGGATGAAGCCGGAACATCTTCCATGTCCCAGCACATCCAAAAATCTCTAGATATTTTGTAACCTCTTCTTTGTTTGCTATTTCTCAAGATGGCTGGTGTGTCTGGTGTAGGAGGGACAACATCCCATACCCATCCTTGTATCTGCACTTTGGCTGGTATGGCAATCTACCTCTTTTAAGATTTCCTGTCAGCTCCTGGAGTTCACTACAGAAATACCCTTCAGCCATTTCATGCTGGCACTATTTGAATGGTCTGAGTGCAGCAAAAAGATTGACCTGGTTTTGGGAACTCATTATGTCTGTCTTGTAGATGTAATGAATTCAAGTATGGCCAAACTGATCACGTTCTTGTGGGGTAGTGATAGCTAGGTAGGTGACAAAGCTGTCAATACAATGCTTTCCAATGACTGGATCCTCCTTTTTGAAAGTGCTAAGAAAAAGTAAATGTGAGACTTTGCTATTTACTCTGTTAGCATGAGTAGGTGCAGAAGCTTGGCAATACAGAGTTGGAGGAAATGGTTAGAAGGTGGTCCTCTGGCAGGAGCTCCATCAGAGATCAATAGGTTAATAGGATGCAATCAAATGTCTTCTTTGAGTCACACTTGAACAGCTAAAACCGTTATGTGGGTCCTTCAAGCCAAACACTTGTACTTTGTGCTGAAGCCGAAGGGGAATCCAAACACAGCTAAATACTACATTTTACACGGCCGCCGGTTGCCAGCAGCTGAAGGGCAGTAACTTCCTAAACTGCTGGAGCATAATCCTTGTGATTTTGATTCTGTTGAGGTAGCTTCAAGTAATGGTAAGCACAAGGAAAATGCCCTGGGCAGGCTGCTTGCACTCCTTTTGGTGTCACATAACAGACACTGTAAAATTAATTTGTTGTTTTGTTATAAAGCCACACTACTGACCTAAAAAAGTTGGAGATTTGTATTCTTATAATTGCTACTATTATGGAATGGAGCCCTGTTTTTGGTTGGATAGTTCTCCATGTAGCTCGTTCTTTTCTTAGGCTGGTGTGGGCTTTTCTGTCCCAATACAGTGAGGTCATCTAGAAGTGAACGGCTCTGTAAATCCATCAAGAGAAACATGGTTTGGTGACATCATCCTTATGTCATTAGTGGGAGCAGAGGATGCTCAGTATCTCATGGAACAGTAATGCCAGTGTCAGGCCTGAAATTTTTTGTACTTGCAAAATCAAGCAATTGAGAGATCAGACCAATTAATTATACTTTTAAAGACCTTTTCTCCTCAACTAAAACTATAAGTGTTGTGAAATGACCTTACAAGGCTACCACAAAACTTTATTGGAAATACTTAGTATAAACACGAAAAAAGACATTAAGAAGCTTGTAACATTTTGTGAGATCTATCTTTTGGTCAACCTGTAAAGTTTTCTTAAATAATTTTGTTTTCTTTGTTGCTTCAAGGGCTCTATTTTCATTCCTGAAAGATGTTTTTTCATCCAGTTTCTGAAATTACCAACATTTTCCAGGGCTATAATCTACTTTGACTAAAGAAAGTCTGAAGATGGCTGATGTTCCAGGGAACATGTGTTTTGAATTGAAGAACAATGATACAGTTTTGTTTGCACTCATAAATAATGAATCTTTTTCTGACCACAAGTAAAGATTGTCTAAATTAGTCTCCTGATTCAGTAATTGATCTGAAGCGTATGCTGTGTCAGAGCTATCAATATACTGATGACTGCATGCATCTAAGAGAGCTACAGTAGTGTTTATGAAGGACATTATAAAAAATATAAAGGGGGTTAGAAATGAGCTTTGTGGATTATCTTCAGTTAATGGCATGGCAAATGTCATTTTATGGACCTAATTTACTGAACATTAATAATGCTACAGTTGAGGTGAATCATTTTAATGACAAGATTTATGTGAATAACACTAACACTAATTTACCAATAGAATTTACAAAATCCATTTAGCTCTTCTAAAGAGGCGCTAAGTGGATGTTATGGCTTGGTTTTAGACTGACGCTATCACAGGAGCAGGGCAGCCCTGCTATTTCTTTCTCCCTTGTGCTTGTGCATGGTGAAAGCCAGAAGATTAGTTCAGCAATAGCACTTTGGTGAGTCAGAGAATAGTGCTGAGTGATCAACCCACTTTTTTTCCTGTGCCTTCAGCCAAGAGCAGATGATTAAAGTTATGCCAAAGCAAGATTGGGAAGAGGAGCTTGGGGACTGCACTTCCTGCACAGTGTCCTCCCTGTATTAAATGCATTTACCTGCAGGTAACTGAGCTGATGTGAAGTCTTCAGATCCTTTAGCGGTGCAGAATGCTATTGTGAGAGCAAGATGCTGGGGGTGAAGAAACCTCAATACCCATGTCCATTTTGCTTATGAAATTATTATCTGCTGGTATTAAATGTAGAGCTACAGTATCTATGGTGTGAAGACGTCCAGGAAGACTGGAGGGCATTTCTCTTCACCAGAGATGACTATGTCTCTTTAAGCAGGAACTGTCATGGCAGACAAGGTCCACGGGGCCAGCAAGCCTTTAGTTAGCTGGGGAAGCTTCCAGGCAGAGAGTGTCCTCAAGAGATGGAACAGAAACACTGCAGAATGTTTTTTCCCCATCAAGACAACAGCAGTGGTTCCTGCCTTTTCAGGAACAAATGCAGAACTCAAGTTTTTTAGCCTTAGCTTTCAAATTCAAATTCAACGGGCACTTACTGTAAAAAACCTGTTTATTCTCAAGGCAAAATGAGTATAATATAAGTAATTGACCAACCTATAAATTAATCAAGCTAAGAAAAGAAAAAAAGTAGGAAAGAAATTAAGAAATGCAATGTTATTTCTGGTTTTAAATATATAGAAATTACTTAGACATTGTTGTAGTAGGGAACCACATAAATAGAAGATAGATAGCTAGATAGTTAGAAAGAAAGACAGAAAGAAAGATAGATAGCCTGTGGAAGAAAAAATGAGTAAACACTGTAGTGTTTGCTAATCAGGTGTCTAGTATGAACATACAAGCTGATCAAATAGTGCATAATTATCAGTTTAAAAATTATTGCATAGGGCATTTGATTATTCACAGAAAGTTATGAGTTCAGCTGAGTGTGAGATTTTATGTATGTCTGTTGGAACCGGTTGTTTATGATGTGACATTCTTTAATGGTAAAATGAAAAACAGCACGGTTCTGTGCCAGGACACGAGAGGGTCATAGGGGGAATGCATATTTATGAAGCAAAATAAATATGAAGATGGAACTTCCCTCTCCTTTTCCCATCCCCCGCTTCTGCTTTTTGACTATACAAAGTCCATGACATGTGATTTACACTGGCTTATATACGCTGTAGGACAGCTCATGTCTTTGCATTTAGCTCTGATTATGGCATGGTGTTGCAGGTACCCTCTTTGAGAAGTGGGTGCTCTTGGAGGCACAATTTGTCCTTTATTGCTTTTAAAAGATTCATGTACTCCTGAAATGGTGCAATAAGCCAGTTTTGCAGAGCTATAGTTCTATTTTATCCATCTATTTTAAAGAAATGTAGATACCTCTTCCCATTCAACCCTCTTGCCATAGGATTTCTCCGTATTCCATATTTTGATCTGTAATGTACTTACTCTCAGACAGAGAGGCTTTATTCCTCATTTTACAAGTGAGGACCCAAGAAAGAGACAACTAAAGGTTTCAGAACCAGACTGTGTGGTCGAGTAAGAAATCAAGGAGAGATGACTTAAAACCTTAGCCTGCACCTAAAGTACCAAAGTGACTTTTGTCTTCTTAATGTTCTCTAACATCCACTCTTTGGTGCTCCTCATCCACTTGCCAGCATAGCTGGTACTTGGCATCTTCCCTCAGTTTGTCAGGCTGTAATTTGTGTAGATTCTATGCCCCAGGATCCTGATTTGTAACTGTAGGCACATAACTGAAGCGCTTCATCTACCCTAGTGCCCTGAGATCCTGTCTGTAGAAAATGGAGAGAAACACATACCTCTGCAAAATGATTCATCCCACTAAAGTTTTGACTTACCTATGGAGATGGCAGTCTCCCTTTCACTTGAGGAGGGTCTGGAGTGTGGAGCTCCCAGAGGAATGGCTTCCATTAGATCACAGAATCATAGAATCATAGAATCTTCATGGTTGGAAAGGACCTTTGAGATCATCGAGTCCAACCATACACACAAAAAACCCCCCAAAACCCCCCAAAAACCCCCACCAAACGAACCAAAAAAACTACCAAACAAAAAACCTACAATCTCTGCCACTAGAGCATGCCCTGAAGTGCCAAATCTAGACATTTCTTAAATACCTCTAGGGATGTTGACTCAACCACCTCCCTGGGCAGGCTGTTCCAGTGCCTGACCACTCTTTCAGTAAAGTTGGATTGGATGCATGTGAGTTGAGTGTCTTGAAAGTGAGACAACGCCTTGATGTCCTGCAGAACCTGATCACAACGCGTTCTAGCAGTAATTATCAAAGAGAGCTGCTTTTAAGAGATGTGGGTAAATTGAATGCAGGGAGGCTGCTAGCACTTATCTTTCTCATTCATTGAGCAGGAATTGTGTAATTTTGCCAGAAACACCTCTTTCCCCAAAAGCCTGTTTTTCAGTTCTGGGCACAGACAGTTGCCAACCTATCAAATAATGAGGTGTTTTTTTGTAGTGTGCACAAATGAAGATGAGAAAAGTGCATTCCTTGTAAATACATTCTCAGAGGAAAAAGGAAACTACAGTTCTGGATGAGACATGACACATGAAAGCATTCAGTCTGACTCATATTACCACTAACTCATCATCACCTTTCCCAATAAAATCAAGCTGCTTAAAAATTGTGTTGAATATTTTTTTCCCAGGGAGGAACAATATTTCAGGTGACAGAGAGAGAACACAGCAGACAGCAAAGAGTTCAATATAGATAAAATACTATGTTTTTGCTCTAGTTTTTTTTTTTCTTCACTGCAATTTGGTTTCTCCTGAATTCTTTATGGGCTGCATTCTACAGGGGAAAAATGCCCAAAACAAAACAAGCCCTAAGAAGCAAAGTGAATTTCAAAGACAACCTGAAATGAAGAGTGAACATTCAAACAGCTGAGAGGAAGCATATCCCTCCTTTGAACTCAGGAGGTTAGTATGAGCTGGCAATACTTTCTTTCAGACCGTTCCTCACAATTAAGTACGGCACTGATGAAAACTCAGAGGGGAGATCAATGATGTGTCCTGGAAAGAGCTTGAACCCATAATGGAGCAATCAAGAGCAAATGCTTTCTAAACATGGGGCTCTCACAGGGATCAAAAGAATTGCTTCAACAGTCTGTTTATTTACTAGGGAAGGTACTTGCATTTATTATGCTACTAAGAACAAAGAACCAGTGCTGGTACCTGGTTGTTTTATTTCCACAACTCTGCTATCGCCATCAGTAGCTGAGACAAAGGTCCTCAACAAAAACAAAAAATGGACTTGCCCACAGCTAAATGGGTTGAAGCAAGAGTGTTGCGGTGTAATTTTTTCTTCGTCTCCAGCTCTCCACCGTGGAAGAGAGGGGCCCGCCTGCCCGCCGTGGTGCTTGCCTGCACTGCCCACTCGCACAAGGCGTCTCAGCTGCCAGCCAGGGGCCTCTGCTCTACCTTCCTCAGAAAGAGCACCGGAAATCCTGCTTTGAGATGTCAGAGGACAGGACCTCAGTTTGTGTGATCTCAGTGGGGAAAACTGCAGCTGAGTGCTTTCAAAAGGCAAAGTAGTTTAGCTATGTCACACAGGTGAGTTTTATTGTCAGGAGACAGGATGTTAATGGAAAGTTTTGATTCCATTTCATATATTCTGCATTATTTTCCTTCTTGGGAATGAGCAGGGATAATACATAGCTGGCTCTGTTTCCCTGTGCAATTTACAGAAGATTGTTCATCTTCTGACCTAAAACTGAGAGGACAGAACTGTCCATCTAATTCTGTGCTTGGATACTTGTGAGTAATGGGCTTGAAGCACAAGGACACAAGGACTCGAATCTCTAATCCAAGAGACCACTTATGGACTTTTTTTTGACGTGGGAACAAATCCATTAGAATTAAGAGCTTTGCTTGAGTGGGGTCAGAGAGCTCATCACCTTGTTTTGAAACAACACAGGGGGACTTAGGGATGCATCCACTCACTACAGCAGCACCAGGCAGCCAGGGTCTCCTGGTGAATCTTGCGCATTGTTTTACATGCTATTTATATATTTTGAAGTGTAGCAAATGGAAAGATTGCTATACATCATAAAATCATGGTGAGTTTTAATAGAATTTGGGGAAAACAAAATAAACAGTCACAGACCCTCAGTTAAAAGCATGAATAAAAACAAGAAAATTCCCAATTTCTCTCCAACAAGAGATGTATTCCCATGAGGTACATTCTTAGTATAATTCATATCACGCAAAATGGGTAAACAGAAGGAAAAGCCACAATGTGAACAAAAAAGAAGAATATGAACAACTCATTTTTTGGGAAAGAATAATAAGAAAAATTAGTATCTGCAGGACCTGTCTGCAGAGCCTCTTCTACTGCTTGGATGCAATAAACAAGGATCCTAGCTTTTAAAATATTTTTTTTTAATAATGAAAATTGTTCACAGAGATCACCAGTGACTTGTTAGGCCTTTATCTAGATAGCACAATTAATACCAGAGGTGTGTGTATCAAGGCAAAAATTAGGTTACCCTTGTAGCTTACACTTATTCTGCATCTTTCACGGTTTAATGACCTACTCAGCTTACTCTGTGCAACTCACTCAGCTCTGTAAGTCCTTGATATTTGGAATGAGCTTTAGGGCATCATCCAGCATAGAAGTCAGTCTTACATAGCACATGAATGGCCACAAGGACGTCATGGTATGTGTGGGGTATTTTGTCGTTGTTCTGTCTGTTCTAGGACATCCACACAGCAACCGAGCACTTTTGTGTTAAGTCAGCTAAAACTAGTGAAGTTCTTCTCACCTGTCATGGGGTCTTCAGCCATTCTTTGGCTGGGGAAGGGGTTATATGTTTTATTTATTTGTCCTTTATTTCTTTGGGCTTCCTCTTCAAGCAGCCCTTGTCTCAGAGGGTCCTAATGACTCTTGGAGATCCCTGTGGCGGTGAGTTGCTATCAGGGCAATTAGCCGTGTTTTTTCAGAGACATGCCATGTTCCCTCTGATGTGGCTGAACGGCTATGTTAGCCAGTCCCCGTTAGCAGTGGTTGTTTTTTTAGGACAAAAGAGATGCAGACCCAGTGTCCCTGTTCTTGCTGTAAGAATAGGCACACACTAGGGCATGGCCAGCTGAGAGCAGACCCCATGAACAGGTTCTTGGGGCCCTCTCTGACATCTCCCTATGCCCAGGCAACGTGGCCCAGTATATTTATTTGCTCTTTGACAAGGTACAGTGGGACCAAATCTCCAGATCTCTAGCGATACCATTATGAACAAGGATGGAAAAACTGCATAGCTCGGTGTTCACCACATAAGCAGCCTTTTAGCAAAGTAGTCAAGCAATAGTGGACACAAGCAATAACATTTTTCCCTAGAATCGATGGAGTGAGCTACCGAAGCAAAGAAATTGTATGCAGGTGAAGATGATGGGTAATTTTGACCTCTAACAACATAGTATTTTTCGTATATACAGCTACTGTGATCTTATCTATTATGCTTTCTGTGATGTTGAGGAGTCTGTGTAAGGAGAGGAATCACCTAGGAAGGACATTCCAGAGAAAGTGGGAATGCACTCTTTCCTAAGTGCTTCAAGTATTCAAGAACATCTCTAATATATAATATGGAAGTTATTATTTTGAATATTTGCAGAGAGAGAACATTTGTAATGTATCATACACACCTTTGGTCTCTAAGAAAACTAATAATGTGAAGGGTAAGAACACATGACATAATCACAGTTCCAGCCCTGTTCTGTTTCCATATTTTTGCGTCTCCATGGGATACTTATGTTGCAGTCTTGAATGCATTAAGTGTTATGCATGAAGTCACGTGACTTGAAGTCTGGGGCAGACACAGATTAATTGATTTCTAATGGAAAAATGCATGCCTGATTCTATTTTCATCTGAACACATCCTTTCCTGTGTAGTGGGTAGTAATCTTTTATCTATCTGAAAATTAAATCTGGAGCATTTTTTACCCTCATTGGTACAAACCGTGCAAATACAATGCGTCCTTTTCACCTTAATCGCAGGGTAATATTGCTAAGCCCTTTGGTTTGGTTCCTGGTGGATCCCTTCTGTGCACAACTTCTAATTTTGAAAATCAGCCTTGTGCAGAGCTGTCTGTGTTGCAGACACGTTCCTGTGCTGCTGCTGCTACATTTTCTACCAGGGTATGTACCTGAGGTGCCTGCATCTAGCTGGTAAACAGAATGAACATCTTAGGTTTGTTAGGAACAGACTGATTAGAGTAGAGCGTGTGTCTGTTCTGGGAGTTGGTAGTGAGTGTGCTGGGTGGTCAGTCATCGGCTTACCCCTCTGATGCTGTGCTTCTCCTTCCTCCCTCACAATGCCGCTTAGAAGTGGGCTGAGTCCACCTCTGAGCTTTTCTCAAGCCTTTCCCAGCACATTTAAGATGTGTTTGTCTGGTGTAATGCTATTCTTGCTTTTCAGTGTATGACTGGCCAGACCAAACTGAGCTGCAGCAGGGTAACATTTTGATCCAGTATGACAGTGTTCCATTGAAATACCTTCATCACGATCTGGATTTGACAGATAAATGTCCTGACTTTGTCCTCCTGGACCACTTCTCACAACCTTAACAAGTTGTATAACAAATGGCCACATCTTCGCTTTGCTTTTCAGTTTCATTTTGGCCTTTTGCTGCTTTTTGGTCTGTTTAGACAATCAGCTCTTCAGGGCAGGAGCCTGCTGTTCTCACACACCTGTAGAGTACGGCTCCTGATAGTGCTATATACATCAAAATAACAAATGAAAAGTGCCTCACTTCTGATTGTACTCGCAGAGCGTGCCTTCATCTGGGGATAGACACAGCGTATCTGCGTCACTTGCGCTGACTTCCAGCGCATGTAATCCTTGAAGGTTGGGCCAAGTCCCTCTGCTGTGTGCTTGGACAAAATATTGCTTCTTTGCTAGTGACAGAAAGAATGGACAGGTTTGGCCTCTCTACTGCAGTTCTCATGATGCAGATCTCCTGCCCGTCAGCAAAATAACCATCTCCCCTCCATCTTTGGTGGTAAAAAACACTAATTGTCAGACTTCACTTCCCAGGGTCGCCTTGTGATTCTAGAGAAACGAAAACGGCACTTTATTTCCAAGAAAATTGTGACTCCATTTCTTGAAAAGATGCAGTCATGGTATGTAGCTGTAGAGTGAGGTATTTGCTTTGAGGAAGCAATCTGCTTTCAAAAACTGTCTGCCATGCAAGATGAAAAGAAAGTGCCATGCTTTTCAGTGCATTCCTCCCAACCTGGATCAGTTTCGGCTGTACCTACGTGTAAAGGTGCAAATCCTGGAATGGTGTATGCTCCTTCTCTAGCTTTCCTCACACCGGGTACAATCCCAGTCCTGAAGATCTCACTTTTCTTGTGAAAGATGATCCAACTTTCTTAATAGCTAGAGTTCAAAAGATGCTTCTGTCCCTCTGACTTATTAGTAATTGCCCTACCCCATTTACAGAGATGTCAAGCACAGTCCTGAGGCGGATTCTAAAGAAGTATTCTGCCATCATCATTCCTAGTAAATTCGGAGATTTGATTTAAGCTATCTTTAGAACACACATTTTGTTTCCCAATAAAGTATTCTTTTTGTGACCTCCTAATTAATAAGATTAAGGGAATTTAGCCTGGGAATCTGACAAAAGGCAGCATTCTAGGACCCTCACTGAATATTAATATCCATCTTGTAGCAAAAGCAGAACACTTGTTTGTGTATATTGGAGCCCCACTGGTTTAGGTCTTTACTAGGAAAACAACAAAGAAGAGAAAAAAATAACAAATTACAGCTGAAACAAATCATCAGCATTGCTGTTTTCAAATTACTACATTTCTGGGGAATTTCAGTCAGTTACATGAAAAAGAAGACACCAGTTTCAATGGAGCTTTGATAGTCAGGTTATGTTAATAATGGGGACTCATGTAAAATGCATAAGGTATACCTTACAGATGAAGAAGATTGCTAATAATTATTCTGTATGCTAAGAGTGTAGCTCTTTCTGAACTGATACATAAAGACTCCTTTACATCCCAGTCTAATTACTTATAGACAGTTGAGCACAAAATTACTTTCATCTGTTTGAACATGTGGAAGGAAAGAGATTAGAGATCTACCTTTCAAAACAGCTGGTTGGCATGTTAAAGAAGAAAACCTACTGGTTCTTCGGTTCTGATTGAAAAGTGCATTTCTTTATAATTAGACCTATTAAAGTAAATGTCGTGCAGGGGGATTCTCAGAGGGGGTGACTGGGGTGCACAGCATGAAAGTCAGTTGCTCTCTTATGGCTGCTCTAGAAACTGGAAGAGTTTTCAAAGCTGAGGAAAGATAGGACTAGGTGTTTTGGCACCTTGTATTTTTCCCTACCCATTTTGGGATTTCTTTTGGTACACTGGTTCCCATGGAATAGGAGTGGGAGACCCTGGGGATGGCAACGTCTGTGGCCAGACACTACTCTGACCTTTCTTGATGTCTTTCTCTTGCTGTCCTTCAGGAATAAGCCAATGTAAGTTGTGTGGAAAGCAATGACTTACGTAGGGAAAACCATATGGAATGTCACAAAGGGGCTTTAGGCAGATAAGTGATCAATGTCTTGAATTTCTACTTTTTGCTTTAGCTGATTTCAGGGCAAGTGCTGTAGAAAAAGAACGTGTATACAAGGGGCCTAATCCTGTACTGACTTCATTGCATTGAAATGGAATAATGTGCATTTGTAGCAACACCAACAGGCAAAACATCTCTCCTCCTCCACGTTTCCAAAGCCTTTTAGTGTGTCCTGAGACAATAGCAGTAGTAGCGAGTTTTTAGGAGTGCTCTCATCCAGACTTCTCTGAGCATTTCACGAAGCAGAGACATATTGCTGCCTTCATAGTGCTGAGAGAGGACTCAAGACTATACAAGGTGAAGGTACTACCTCAAGAGTTACACACAAGAATTCCAGGCTGAGGATGAACAGACTGGGCACCTCCTAATTTTTCAGGTATAGAGCAAATGAACAGCCTCCTTAGGGAGGGAACTACACAGTGCTCTCCAGATCACCAGAAAGAGAACCATGTACCTTGTGTAACTTCTCTGTGTGTGTACCATGATATAACTTGCTGTCTCCTGTTTGGTCTCTGCTCTGTATGAGATCATGCAGAGCAGCTGGAATTGGTTTAGGATGTATAGGATGATGTGGAAGCCAAGATTCTCCACTTTAAAACACTGTGGAGATTGTTTCCCTTCACCCAGGGAAGGGACCACATCTAGATATTGTGTCCAGTTTTGGTCCCCCAATACAGGAAAGCCAGGGACAAACTGGAGTGTTGGAACACTTGCCCTTTGAGGACAAGCTGGGAAAGCTAGTCTGAGACACCCTGGAGAACAGATGGCACCTAGCAGCTCCCCAGTGCCTAGAAGGAATCATTGAGGAGACAGAGCGAGGCCCTTCAGAGCAGTGCGTGGTGGGAGGACAAGAGACAGTGGGCAGAAGTTGAAACAGGAGTTCTGACTGGGTATAAGGAGAAACTTTTTCCCAACAAGGAAGGCCAGGAAGCAGAGCAGGTTGTCCTGAGAGGTTATGCAGTCTCTTGTTCCTTGGAGGTTTTCAACACCTGACTGGACGAGGTCCTGGGCAGCCATGTTTGACCTCAGAGCTGTCTCTGCTTCGAACAGGAAGTTGGACTAGACACCTAGGATCCCTTCAAAGCTAAATTATCCTGTGGTCCTGTGTGTGAATGGTATAGTTCACAGAACTAACACTAGCTCCAGTATTGCCTGTTGAGTGCTCAATTCAGCCTTATGCCTTATGCCTTATGCCTAAGCCTTATGCCTGCTTGGACAATGCAGATAAGAAGCAGCAAATAACAGGGCAGGACATAATATTACGCAGAACTGAATGATGATTCTGGGGTCATGGTACTGGGCTGTGTTGTGTAGGTGTCCCAGGGGGTTGAAATCTGGTGCAGAGATCCTAACCCAGTGTGCAATGGACATATGCCTAAGGCATTCCCCTTCATCTCTAGAAGTTACATTTCTTGCACTTGCCTCTGAACATGTCTGTGGAGCAAGCTGGTGTGGCTTATGATGCAACTCCATTTCATGTAACCCCTGAGACCTCTGAAGGTCTCCTCATTTACAGCTCAATCCCTTCCCTCCCTGTGCTTCCCTTGTTACAGCCTCTCACCTACATCAGGCACTATTGACACCACAGTCTGATAGCAAGTATTCTCTCTTGCTTTCTTTCTTTCTCCTCAGTTTTCTATAGCCCCTCACTTAATGATTCAGTTGCTTTCTAGTATGTCTTCTGTGAACGCAAATACTGTCTGTAGAGCAGTTCATGAGTGGTCAGTGTGTGACTTTATTTGAGCCTGGTGGAGAAGTTTTGTCAGATGTGACTACTTTAGGAGCTCTTGGCTGAACGTGGATCCGCCTTTGGGAAAAGCTGAAAATCCATACTGAATGGCCAGCCCTAAGCGCAACACCTTCTTGTGGCACCTATCCTGATGATGCTTTGGAACTGGGATAAACCACTTGTTTTGGAAGTCCAAGTAATAGTCAACCAGGCACAGGCTGCAGCATATAAAACCCTCCTGTGTCCATGTAGGATGTGGGAAAAGTCTGCATTGAAGCCTGTTTTCCAGCCCTGAAGTGGCATTCTATCATATTTTGTGACTGTAGTTCTTTACGCAAAAATGCTCCAGACACCAGAATCATAGAATAATTTTCATTGGAGCCTCTGGAGTTGATTTAGATCACCTGCACAAAAAGGTTGTTCAGGGCCTTTTCCTGTCAAGTTTTGAACATCTCTGGCAATGCTTTGAGATAAATCTTAAGAATATGGTAACAGTTAAAATAACCGCCAGTTTAATCTGGTATCCTGTCTTTGACAGTCACAAGTTGATAGTATTTGGGGGATGATTAGTAAGTAAGTCTACAGTAGTCCTTCCTATTGCACACCTCAAACAGGTGAGTTTTGGGTTTGCTTAATGCATATCTGGGATGTGTGGAGTGTGTTTTTCAGATCACAGGGATCGACTGTTTATAATAAGCATAACAAAGAGGGTGCATAGGCAGATTCTGGATTCAGTCCAGGTTCTCTTGTATCTCTTCCCTAGATGAATTTTCCCATGCATAAAGACAGAAAATTATAGATAACACTTTACCAAAGATTACATCAAATAAACAAGAGGTCCATGGCCTTAATATGTACTAATGTCCTTTTATCGTTAGACCAGCTCTGTTTATGTCAAGACAGAAGCCTGCCCTTTGTGTCCATCTGGGTATGCTGGTAATCAGATACTGCGTGCCTGTGTGGCAGTACTTGGGGCAGTCCTGATGAAGCTGCCCCTATATGGTGGCTGACAAATCCCAGCTCCTCCTGAATTCACCCTGCTGCCCACAAAGGCCTTTGGTGAGCTATTTTGCTGCTGCGTGAGGAAGGGTCTCCTGGCTCCTCCTGAGTTTGTATCAAGAGGCTCAACCTCTTCTTTGAGAAAGCAAAAGACAGTGTGGTACATTGCTCCAAAAGATGATTGACCCTTTCATTAGTGAAATTAGTGAAGAGGACACTGTGGTGCACTGAGCTTGCTGGATGCTTCCTGATAAACCTCTAGGGCAGCAGAGGGGAATGGCCGCCCTGCAGAGCCCCGACCCTACCCCAGCTACCGCCTCACATCACGACTGCTAAGTGCTTTTCCAGCATGCATAGAAATAAAAATAACTGTAACAGCACCAGTCATGCTAACTCGTGAATGAGTTGGCTTTTCTCTTCATTTCTAACTCATTTTGGACTTGGACCAACTTTGAATTCTTTATGGATAGAAGATACTTCTGATTAAAAGATACATCTTGATTTAAAGGACAGCTAGTGTGTTGTACACATAATACATGGCTACCAGGAGCGCTACTGATTGCTGATAATTTAATTCCTATAACAGACTAGAGAAAGCTTATTACCTGGCAGCCAGTATTCAATCACTATTTTCTGAAATAAATAGCCTATAAGACAGCTAACGATAAAAAAGCAAACGCGATGTCCTTAATTTTGTGTATTTTTAAATGTAATATACTGTGCTAACACAGACATCCTAAAAGCTGTCTCCCTGTTAATCCTTCTCAATGGCTTTTTCCTGTATTTGTGGCATGGTTTATTTAAGTAAATGGTATTGTTACATTAATTTTAAAATCTGATGTATGGGCTAAATAAGATAGTATAATAGAGCATGAAATGCTCTAAAATACTGTCTTCTATGTTATACTCATGAGGTTAACGGTTAGTTTTTAGTGTGCTGTAGAAAAAGAAGCATTTTTAAATAAGTAAGTACAACTCTGTGTATTTCCTTTCATTATCATTGTTCTTGGAACCATAGAAACAACTAGAGGAGCAAAGACTATAGAAACACTTAGGCATCTGTGCCGCAGAGAACTAAATACTGTAAAATAAAATAATTCTTCTCACCTCCCCAACAACCCAAAACCTCATTTGCCTCCACAGAAAACTTGGTGTTGTAGTATGACAAAAAGTAATAAATGGGTAAGCAGTGAAGGTGGATAATGGAAGTAAGAGGAGAGAATTTAATTCATTCTAATTAAATGATAACCCAAATGATAGCAAATCTACGGAAAAGACATCAGTCCATTCAGTTATCTATCTTTTACTGATGTACAATCAAGTCTGATGTGACATTGGTTATAGATCAAACACAGAGCTGGCTGTGAATTTTCAATGTGATTTTTTAAAGAAACCTTTTTTTTTTTTTTAACAATCAAAACATAATTTTCAAAAAAGTTTGGAATTGTTCAGTATGCTGTAAGTGAAAATTGACATATTAAGATACTTAGTTGGGGAATCAGAACAGCCTGAATCAAAGCATTTTATTTGCCGAAGAGATGCAAGGCATTGTATTTCAGATTAGTTGAACTTAAACCTGTGGCTGCCTAAGATAACCCATGGAATCAGAGGAACTGCTCTTTGGTGTAGCTCACTCTCCTATACTCTTCTAGTCAAAGATGACGTTTCCACAGTATGTTAATGTTCTTTATCATTAAATAAGCAATACATTCAGTTGAAACATAGGATAAGTTAGTCCATAGGTCAGCCCAGGACTTCTTATTAAGGATTTAGAGGAAACAAACTTTCCAATGGAAACCAGAATGAGTTTCAATTTTGAATGTCCTACATTAAATTCTACGTGTTCTGACTTTGATATATGCTTTAATGGTATGAATTTCTCCCACTGCAATATGTGTAGTATGGAAACAGGCAAATTTTTCTCTATTATTCTTGAAATTACTGCAGTTGAAAACTAGGACTTAAATAAACTTCTAGCATATTTCTACCCTGTTTAAAAAGGGAAATGAGAGAAAAGAGAGGAAAAAAAGTAGTGAAAATTGTCTCAAAGATGGGAGTATGGTGTTGGATGAAACTCACACGCAGAGATAATATGGGCAAGATAGTGGGGTGTTTCCTCATGGGTGCACTGGGGTTGGGGAGATTAAGGAATCTGTCCCCTTTTACCTCTACTTTCCTTTGCAAAACCTGTTTGGGTATATCCTAAATGTACTGATAAACACTAAAGGCAGTTGAGAATAAATCAGGTCATAGATTCTGCTTCCTCTTGTGTGTCCATCTGAAATGATTAGTTGCAGAAAAGTATATACATAAATATATATACAACACTTTTGGAAGAAATGGCACAGCTGCTGCCAGCTATGCCCTCTGGCACTCCGAGAGGCAGAAGCTCCTCTTGGGTTTTGCAGTAGGCTCTGAAGTGGAGCTGTGTTTTAATTGCTCCATCCATCCCTATTAAGGGACAGGGAGAAAAAGAAAAAAAATATCTAATGAGAAAACAGATATTGTATATACATTACACTAAGTACCTGTGGTTAAAAGAATATTAAGGTTGCTAAATGAAGCACCGAAAAAACAGGAACTATTGTATTTATGACTCCTGGTGTTGTAACCTTAATTTAGCTTCTGCGGCCAACAGCATTATGCTACAGTTCCAGAGACTCTCACTTCGCCTAATGAACGACTGGCTGGTCCTTCATGACTGTTCCACTCTTCGCAGGTGGTATGGAGTCCCAGGTCTTATTTATCATATAAAATATAAACCCTGTTCTAATTTCCTCACAATTTTTCATTTAGCTCCTCTGCCACGTTCTGTTAATGGTACTCATGGTACCCATCATTATAATATTCAATGTCTTCAAGAACATTCAATAATGCATTTCTGCAAAATCCTGGAATGTGGTGGGTGATTGCTATTATTTATTATATATGTTCTTATGATCACAATATTGTTTATGGGCAAAGAGGAAACACACTTTATACGTAAAGCCAAGAATTTATTGTTGTCCTGACTAAAATCCTTACAGTATAATCCAAGAATCATTTAGCCAAATTTAATTACTTCAGAAAATAATATTTTCGTACAGAAAGTCTCATTAATAGTAATATTATAGTTAATTTTTTTATACACATGCTTAGTTTCTACCCTTTTTTCTGTTATTATCCTCAACCTTTCCCTGCTCCTCTGGGTCTAAAGGTTGGTGGTTTCATTCTGCTGTTGAGGGTGTCGGGGGTGCAATGCAGACTTGTCAGCATCTAGAGTCCTTCTCTGGGAGAAATATGATCATCTTGATGGTTTCCTCTTCCTCACTGTAGGATCTCCTTGACGTCTTTTTTTAAATATAGTTGCTAACATGTATTTACATATTTGCTCTTTCATCATGGATCTGCAGGTTTAAGTTACATGCAAATTTACTACGTATGGTGCCCTTTCGGTATGCTAGATACTACACCTTTATTTGCTGTTACACCTGAGCCTGGTTTTGTCCAGCCCCAGGTCTGCATTTCTTTAACTGACCGTTGATGAGTCACTTATAGCTGTGGGTCTCGAGTGCCAAGCCTGTGCCACATTTTTTATCACCCCATGGAGAGATTCTTCTACACCGCATCCTCTCTCTCCACTTCCCTGCTGTCATACCAGGCCTGTATTTCTCTACACTACATCATTACAAGTTAGAGTTGTAAAATCATGGAGGTACCATACGAAGATAAATGCAAGTAAAGATACCTGGTGAATTAGAAAAATTGGTGTTAAAGACAAACCAAGAAGAACAAAGTTGCCAGCAGGTTAAGAAAAATCCAGACAGAGCAAACCTGGCAAGCTTCAGCCCTGAGGCCTTGCAAACTCAGGGCAAGGCTTATAGGCTGCTACTAGAATGACACCACCATATTACAGGGCTCACAATTACAGTGTGCTTCCTGGGAAATAGATTAGTTAGAAAGAAAATGCTACATTTCTTTACAGAACACTTACCTGAACTCATTGGAAGTTGTTTTTTCTTTTTTAAAACCTTAGGATTCAAGGAGTGTTAATTGACTGAAAGTACTTTAGTTCCTAATTAGATCATTACAATAGTGCTATAAACAAAGGGAATGATGAACAGACACATGCTGAGTTAGAACGTTATGTCTAGTAGGAATGGACACGTTCAAGAATTTTGGAGTTATGTTGCAGTTCTGCTCAAAGCCCAGAAATTCAGAGTGAGTTCCACTGGTGTTGGCTGCTATGAGCTGCTCTGGGGATGCAAAGCAGCCATAAACCTGACTTAAATGGTCAGTAAAGTGGGTTTTACTGCTGCTTTGTGTCACTGGCTTGCTCCAAAGCAGCTGGAATATCCCATGAATCTGGCCCCAGATGTTTATGTGGAGCTTATTCAAACTATTCTAACTTCTTTGACTACGAAATCTGCTGGAAACCTCATGAGAATAAGCTCACTCTCCTCCTTCTGCTCTCAACCAGAAATGCCAAAAGAACAGTAAGCCTTTCAGTTTCATCACACTTTTGATCTGACAAAGACTGCAAATGGAAAATAAATGCACCAAAACTTACCTGGGTGTTTCAGAATTCCTCCTCACACATAACTGAATCCATTCTAAGAAGAACCACTGTGTTTTGGTGGTGGTGACATCACCTTGTTTATACCTAAATTGATTACTCCTTTACTGCTCTTGAGATATGTATTGCAGGGCTCATCTTCTAGCATGTGGTCTTACACCTAATCATTCTGATTTTCAGTTGAGTTGCAAATAACTTCTGTGTTGTAAATTCATTGTTATCTATTCCGTTTTATTCCATTCTAGTTACTATGTTAATCTAGAATTCCAGCAGGTGGTCTCGTGTGGGATTGGTTTCACAGGAGCTCAGGTATCTGCATCTGAGGTAGTAAGCTTTCATTCTTTTTATAGGTGATGGTGCGAAAGATGATACCACATCATCTCACTGATCTGGACACCTAATCTATGAGTTCCAACCAACGTTAGAAGTATTTTATAACAATTTTGAATGGAAATGTCATGTAAAAGTTATTTTTCTTTTGGTGAAAGTTTACAGTACCTTCATTCATACTAAATACAGACTCATAATGAGTCGGCCCACTCAAGTCAAGGAACATGCCTGTGGAGTAAGGTATTTTTTGGTGTGAGTAAGACTCTCAGTCTGTCCCATTCTGGTGCCAGCTCCAATCTGGGTCTGTACTGCTCTTATAATGAAATTCAAGTAGCAAAGAAGAGCTAGCTGATCTGTATTCTGCATAAGGTCACAGATTTCTGTGATGTTCAGGATAGTCTTTATCGTGACACCTATGTCATCTCTGGGACATTTCTCCCTACTAGAGGCAAGTCCAACTTTTCATAAGACATAAATAATGTAAAATTATATAAAAATATTTCTGGCTTGAGTCACTTGAAGAGCAGCCAAGCAAAACACTGGGGACTGCATTGGAAGGAGCATCTTTTATTTTTGGCAGGACAGATGAGCTAGCTGACCTAATAGAAAATAACTATCTCTAATATCTTTGATTAAAATTCCTTAACTTCTGGCATACATTTGTAAAAATATTGAACTTTAAGTTTACACTTTACAACATCCTTGAAGAAAAGTCCTGCAAACATGACTTTTCTCTTAATTAGAGATGCACTAACAGATAGAGAAAGGACTGTCTTTTGCAGCCAAGATGAAGGCTGCAGTAAATATTGATTAGAGAGAAGGTTTTATGCACCAATACTCAAATGTAGTTGAACAGGCATTTTCTTCAATGGGGATATTCAATCTAAAACTCTTTTTATGCTATGATTACTTGCTACATTTTATTTAATGTGTTTTACAATAACAAGGTTTTTATATAGGTTGCATAGCAGTGCTTTTAAATATCTACATGAAAAGTATGACCTTAAAAAGGAGGCAGGAGGGACAGAATAGTTCAATTGTTAACAGATGAATAATTGGTTTTGAGAAATGTCAACAGAGCCTGCTTGTCTACACTACAGCCGTTCCAGGAGAGGTAAACAGAGGTAGTCTTTTTGCTGCAATTCCATGTGCAACTTTCAGAGGGATTCTTCTAATGACTCACATGCCTGAGATTACTTGGTCCACAGTGGGTTGGGGCCAAATCTGAATCCAGTAGCACACTGCATGGTGATCACATTCTTAGTCAAGAATATATTTATTTAAAATAAAGGTAGCCCCAAATTAGGTGACAGTTCTGTTCTCCATCTGTATGTTGGACCAGTAGCTAAGCCCATCAAATACAGAGAAAAACAGCAGCATGTTCACATACAGTTTTATGAATACTCAGCACCTAGCTGATAATAGAAAGTTTTAGGACATTCATAATTTGAAAAACTGAATTTGGAGGACCTTCTTATGTGGAGGTACTCAGCATCCCTGTACCGAAGACTTCACTGTGCAAGCAGAAAGGGTGGACAGAGGATGGGGGGTGAAGTGGAGTGTTCTGTACATGTTCACACAGAAGAAGCGGTGTTAGGACCCATGGTGTCCTTCATGCAGTCACGGCCTGACCCTGCAGTCCACTCTGCTCTGTCTCTCAGACTGAGGAGCTCAGCTTTTCTGCTCTGCAAAGTCCTTCTATGTAATAAACTTTTTACATATCCCTGAAACAATAACCCAGTGGGTCAACACTCTATTAGTATTGCATCAATTATTGTTTTATTGAGAAGCTGGATATAATTGTTAGGACATCTGGCCTATCTTATTACTTGAAGATTAACTTGTGACCTAAACTGAATCACTCCGTCATACTGCAAACTGCAGAGATCATCTTATCTAGATGAAATACCTGTCATATGCTTTTTGGATTAGAGGTTTTATTTTAAAACAAACACGAGGAGAAATTGTTTGACAAGTGGTTTCAAAGGCTTCTAGTGCTCCCTGATAATTTCCCCAAAGTGTCACTAATATCTGAGTTCAGAGAAAACAGTCTAAGGTTACAGACTCAGTCGCTGCATCGTGTCTTCATTTAACAAATATCCTCACAGCCACTAGCCTGCTGTGCTCCGTGCTTATGTTTGCTCACTTTCCTGTCATCACTGCCTGTTCAACTGCCCGCCAGCAACCTCAGACTCCTGCAATGTCCCACTTATCCCTCTCCTACATCTGCATTAGGCAAAGCAGAGATACTTTAAAAATCTCTTTTGACTATCAAATTAGGCCTTGAATCTCATGAGAACTCCAATTCCAAGATTACACATGTTCAATATAAGGCTCCACTTGTAGGATTAAACTTTCTAAAAAGCAGAAGACAAACAGCACTGTGTGAGAGACTTTCCTCACCCAGGACATGTGGGCCATACGTCAGCACCATGACCCATATGTCTACTTTTATTTGTATGCCTTCCTCCTGTACAAGTGGGCAGATATGACTGGTCACAACCGTGTCTGCAGACAGCAACTACTGTCTGTGTAGCAACAGGAACATCCCATTATTTTTACATCGTACTCAATACAGGATCTTTCAATCTCTTCTGTACCTCTGTCCCTCTGTTAGGAATTACCACTTGGTATGTACAAGCAAAAAATTGACTGCTTTCATTGACAGCTTTCATTGTGATCACCAAGATTTTACAAGCTGTGCAATAAATGCAAGCTACATAGGTACTGAAGTTCTTGGAAATTATTTGGCTACTCACAAAAGTGTAGACTTTATCCTATTTCCTTTTGCCTTTTCACCAAAATGTTTCTGTCTGAAGGCACTATAGGATGGGTATTTTAACTGATATGAAGCGTGAGCTTTGCTTTTTAATTCGTAATTGATCACAGTCTTACTGTGGTAGGTACTTCATACTGGGTTTTATTAGCCCGTGCAGTGTAACAGTCCAGTTAGAGAAAATGGAGTTCGACAAAGAATCCTATCTGTCTAGTCCTAGAGATAAGATGCTATCTATTTCTGATGAATACGCAGTTTTGGATCTCCTTGCCATTACCCTCAATTAATTCATTGATGCTTCTCGCTGATTCATGCCCCAAGATCCTCTATTACTGTTGCTTAACTACACTAGACACAAAATGGTTTTCCTGGTATGTTGCCTTTTTGCTTTTGAAAGACATCTCTTCGCTTGATGTTGGCAGTGTGAACTGTTTGATGGGGTAGCATTTATAAACATTATCCTTCAGAACCTGGACATCTGGCTGAAACCAATCGTTCATTACTCTAGTTCTTATAGAAGTGTTTCCAAGGCTAAAACACTTTCATGGAGTTTCCAGTTTTCTGTTTCCTAGAAAAAAAATGACTGAAAACCTTGGATATGACTGCAACAGCTTTTATTCTACTTCTCCTCTTTCACCATTATTTATTATTTATCATTGTCTTCACAAAATTAGGCCAACATATTGTCATATTTAGACACAACTTTAAAGTAGCACTGAATGTTAAAAAGAGAGGAATTATAAAACAAACCACATCGTTATGGTATCTGTAAAAAGTTAAAAAAAAACATGAAAGGAAAAATGAAGGTGGTCAGAATAGCTTTGGAAATAGGTTGAAGATTCTGGATTATTAAGTACTTCTAGGTAAAACAGACATTTTTATATTCAGCTTATGCTTGTTCTCCAAATAATCAAGCCATATCTTGTGTTTAAATTGGACATGATCTGTATTTTTTTAAAAGGAAATAAATGCAATTGCATATAAATAGAGAGACATATCCGGAAGACATATTCAGGTATATACGTTACTTTACTTGTGTTGGTAAGTAGACTGATTGTGATGTGGGCAAAGTTACACAAGTGTCTAGGGATATGTTTTAGTACACTGTGGGTTCCTCTGTGGCTCAACCTGACTCCACACCAAAGTCAAACCCAGGTGCACACCACCTCTTTTCCACACATCTCCATCAGCCCATTTTTGATGGAAAATGAAGTGAGATGTTCAACCAAGAGAATGCCCATTGAAAAAGAACAGAAACACAGATAACGTGAGCATGGCATATTGTCTGCATAACAAGACTGAGCACTTCCTGGCACTTAATCATTTGATACTAGCCAGTTTATTCCCCATGGAGTGCCACAAGAGTGGTATCACGGAGTCAGCAGAGCAAAGATGTGTTTTATCCCTGAGCTAAAGTCTTGAGCAACAACAGAACTCAAGGGCTCTCCAGTTTTCCGTGGTTGTTATCACTGCTATCCGTTCAGAGAGTTATGGAAAACTGAGCTGCGCTATCTCTCAGTATCCCCGTGCAGCACATTTGTACTTCGTACAGTTGTTTAAAAGATTCTGTTTGAACTACAGTGAACCTCAAAAGTCGTCACAGATAATGGACCGATCATCCCACAGGCTCTCTGGAAATATCATTAGGGAACTCTCCAGCAAAAATGCCTCCCTTGAAGAGTGTTTCGGAAGCGTGTCCCTTGCAGAGGTGACACCCGCTGCAGGCAGGAATGGGCAGGCTGTGAACTGGCCATAGGTGTGCTGATGGGGGACAGTGTAACTGCCTGCTGTGGGCTATGCCTTCCCCTCTCTGACCGATCCTGCAGCAAACACTTGTGCTTTAGGTCAAGCAATAAGGGTAGATTCAGTTCCTAAGGGTGACTAAGATGGTAGTAGCTACATGAGGAGAAACGAACCTTTCTTCCATTTAACTGACTAATGCAACCCACCATCTGACTACAAAATGCAACACCTGGGTGTTGATGCATGCTGGGCTGGAAGTAGGAAAGGTGGGCAGGCCATAAGCTTGGCACCGATCTCAAATATTCAAGGTCCTTCTGTCCGTGATTCCTTCTGGTCTTCCTTGGTCAGAGATTTCTCTCTTTGCTTTCAAAATCCTTTCATAACCTGCTAGTGAATGTTTTTTTGACAGGGGCCTAGCTGTGTGTCTACCAAAACATGAGAAGTTTGAAGACAGACTTTCAGTCTCATATGCAGAGTTCTTTGCATGAAGTTGGACATTTCGCTACAAAACATACTTTCTTCCTTTCTTAGAGAGTAGGGATTTATATGTAGTGGAAAATGTCTTTTTATCTGAGCCTTCCTTTGATATCACTTCCACCCTTCCATTCTTTTGCCAGTTTACTTCTAACCCTTTTTGACCCTGTCTGTGCTCCTCTGCTTAATAATGTGCTAAATGTTTCTGCCTACCTCATCACCTACAATGAGTCCCTTCATTAACATCCTATTAGACACCTTGCACGGATACCTAGAGATGAGCAACAGAGGTAGCTGGAAGAGTGCACAGGCAGTTCCAAGGCAGAAGTGATATATGACAAAGTGTCTCCACTCTGCTTACGTAATTGTCTGGATCTTGATTTAAGATTCCCCTGCTGCCAGAAATGAATTATGCCACAGAATCTGTGTTCTTCCCATTTGAACTCTGGAATGCCATTAGTGATGATTTGTGCCAGATATCATTAAAATTATGCATGGAAAACATAAACGATCTGCAAAGCAATTACAAGCTTACAGTCCCAGACCACGTTTTGGTCACCCTAAGCTCTCTCTGTTTTGAATGTGAGTTCTACATACAGAAAAAAAAAAAAAGCTGTCTCAGGTCCTGGAAGCTGCTTAGCTGTTTTCAGGATTTTTTAAGTTTTCCTTTTTTCTTTTTTTTACTTCAAAAATGAGAAAGTGATTTAGGAGCTCAGGTCTTATTTAAAAGCCAAGTGAATTTTGTGCCCAAGCACCTTAGCATATCTGGGCCTGAGAGCACCTGAAGTTCAGTGTACTTCAAATACCTGACCCTTACTGGAAGCGGGAATAGCCAGTACTTCAAAGCACTGCTTATTGGTATGCTTTATTTCTCTGATGTATTTAATTCAGTAGAAATGCGAGTGCTAGCCCTGATTTGAACCAGGTACAGTGTGGGCAGATATTATACACATTTCCCTACACGATATCTGCTAATGCATCTCAGTTTGAATTTGTAGATCTGCCAAGTTTCACTCATTTGGAGAGAGGCTTCCTCATTTGGGATTAATTTTAAGACTCTTTTTAAAAGTGTCTCCACTTGTGATGATGAAACATTTTGCTGTGTGTGAATGAGATGTATAAAATCTCATTCTAAAGGCCAAACTCGTCTCTGGTGTAACTTCTGGGGAATTCCCACGATGCTTTGAAATCTTCCTCATTCAGATGATCACAGTTCAAGGAGCCTGAACACTCCTTCAATTTGATCCCTGTGCATTTTGCATCGAGTGCCAGTCATATATTGGTTTTCTGATATGTTCACATGGAGTGAAAGATCAGGTAGTCACAGATCATTTTCATTTTAGCCTAAGCCAGGATGAAAACTCTACTGATGAAGTGAATGTGATATACAGCTTAACTACTAATATGTAAGAATAATATACACTTTACAACATATATAAATACATATAGAATAGTAACACTTCCCTTTTTTCCTTCTTCCTCTCTCCAAAATAAACATATTAAGAAAGTAGCTAGTGAAAGAAGCTGTCGCTGGTGTAAAGCTGTTATATATATTATAACTAAGACATCCACCTGCCTTTTTGAACACAATAAACGACCAGCAACACAACCAAACAGAAAACGAAAATCCAAAACCAAGCCCCAAACAGTTCATGTTAGCTGATAATATCATTCAGGACTAAAGATTCCTTTTGTCTTCCGTGTGATACTAAAAAACTCTCAGGCTGATAAAATCAGCAAGGACAGGGCAATTGTCATTGCTCATTTTATGACCTCGGGCATTGCTCCAGTGCCTCAGACTGCCTTGGCACCATTAGTCCCTAGACTGCTTCTGCTGAGCTTAAAGAGGCCTTTGTTGGTAATCAGTACAGACTCTGGAATCCCAGGACACCACTGCCAGTTATGCTGAGCTAAAATCATAAGGAGTGCAAGCAATAACAAGCACCAAGGCCCATGCTGACCCTTAGCAGCTGTTTATATGCAATCATAACTGAGCAAATGACTTTCCAAATGAAAAGGCATGTTTTTGGAACTGATAATAAATCAATCTTTAAAGAACGAGAAATACTTATTAGTTTTATTCTCTGCTAGGTTGTAAAAAAACCAAATAAGAGCCCCTGCCTTAGAGCCAGACGGCTTTCACATATATAAGGAGATTTAAAGGGGTTGCACATCAAAAGGGGGCATTTTTAATAGTGCTCACATGACAGAAGAACACTACTGCATTTCTGAAAGTGATACACTCCAGCTTAATGAAAAGGTAACTTTCAGAAAACCAACTAAATTCCCACCAAATCTCTGGCAATTAGTAAAAATAAAGCATATAAATTCTTAACGGGGAAAAGGAATAATAAACAACGTAGTTCTGATAGTGTGAATTTCAGCTTTGTGGATAACGTGGTAAGGCTGTTTTTACTTCAGAAAGCGTGAAGGTAATTAATAACAGAAGAAATTTTTACAGATGCAGGCGAGAGAAGGCAGCAGCGCCCTGCATGAAGGGGGAGAGGATGGTGCTGCTCCTGCATGGTCCCACTCCTGCTGCTTCAGGAGCCTCGGTGGGAAGTCAGTGCCCACGCCGGGCCCCGGCAGCATGGCTGCTGGCAGGATCCACCGCCTCCTTCCCTAGCCGATGTGCCAAGGATGATGCTGGTGGGTGAGGAAGCGCGGGGACGGTCACCTGTGCCACCTTGATGATGGTCACCTATTCCTGTCAAGACCGTATATTTCATTGTACAAATGTGCAGAAGTAGCTACTTTTCTTCTCTCTCTCTCCCTCTGTATCGCCTTTGTAAATCAATGGAGTTGATGAGGAACAGGCAGGACGCAGGGTTCATCTGGCTGAATTAGGGGTTTACATCTGAGCTGGCCAGCTTTTCCAAGAACGGTTTGTCTCACCCTCAAGAAGACGACCTGTAAAACAGTTCAAATGAGGTACACCACGGAAGTACAGTCCTTTCGCTGACCTCGGAGGGAGATGATGATGACTCTTCCAGGTATAGAGGTCTGTATGGCAGACATCTTAAGCTTAGGTGAAACAAAACCCCTCCAAGAGCCATCCTCATGTTTTCCTTTTGTTGGTTATGAATCCTGGGTCAAGAAAAGGTTGGGAATATTAGACCAAGATGAGCAATATCATGTTTGTAACCGTGGTGTTGTTTTGAACTTTTGCAGAGGACTACCACACCCCTCTGATGTTTTCTTCGTAACATACCGACTGCTGCGAGATTGGCACAACAATGTAATATTAATAGAAGAAATCTGTTTTGAATTCCCTTAAAGTCAATGTTCTTGTAAATCTAATAAGTACTTGGATATTGACGTGCTAGTCACCATCTGCAGAATTTAAAAATCTGAAATTCATTTAAGTCTTATAATTAATAAACAAAATTCCTCAGACTTAAAAATGTCAAAGACATCATTAGTTACACTGTATTTTTATGGTGCTAGCCCTCAAAGGATATTAAAGTGCTTCGGAAGTGGCCCGATCCCTTACTAAATGCTGTAAGAGGAATGTTTTTTATTGCCATTCCACAGAAAAACCGAAGAAATAACTGATGTAGGCCAAACCTTGAAATGTTTGGCTGTTTGCTGAGGACCATTCCTATGCTGATTGTAGGACACGAGAAGATGAGCGATACACCACGGCAGCCTGTAGGCTGCTACAAAACAGTAGCCAATTGGTGGGTCCTCTGTCAGGGACAAACATGCGTGGCCCATCCTGCAACTGAAGTCAGTCTAGGCATGCAAAACCTGCTTCAGGGATGGATTAACAGGTGTTTTCTGAGGGTCATTTAGCCAAGTGGCCATCAAAAGATGTGCTTGTGTTCAGTGGCTGGTGAGAGGAAGAGGTAAGGCGGAGGCAGGGAGCACCACTGGAGACTCTAGGGGAGTCAGCCGGGTGGGTGGACACATTTGCTCTCTTCCTGGCACAATTTCCTATGGGCACTGTCAGGTGCCCAGTAACAATTAGGATATGCTAATTGGCAAATGAATTATGCTAATGATCAGATGAAGCAGATGCTAATAAGATTGGCAGGGGTACGGTTACCCTGACAGCCGAGTAGCAAAATAATGTTTTGAGCAAAAAACAATAAGAAGGTGAGGGTATGGGGAGGTGCCCAGCTGACCTCTCTGAAGGCCTTTGTTCCCAACAGCAAGATTGTAATTTAGAGGGATGCGTGTGGGAGGTGCTTGTGCTGCTCTCTGTGGTAACCGGAGTCCCTCTCATCTGGAGTCTGCCTGCAGAATAGATGTATTTTCTCTGACGGGGATGAGCTGCCCTCATCTGCCCAATGTGACTGTCTAGGAAAAGTCAGACATGTGGTGGCCATAGGAATATTTGGTTTTACAATTAAACCATTCAGGAAACACAAGGGGCCATGTGGCTTATTCCAACCATTGGTGCTATTATACATGTGCAATGGAGGGACTGGGCTCTCCCACCATAAAAAAATATTGATGGTCATGAATGGGTATTCTCTGTGAACTTTCCAAATATTTATGGACAGTTAGACTGGAGGCTCTTGCTGGTGGCCAAAGACATATTTGACAGATACAAACAGTTAAGGTAAATGAGAAGTATTATGGTACTGACATTTAACTTCGATGTTACTTGTTGATATTTTCTTTCTTAAAAAATCCCAACCAACCAAAAGAGTCTGTGAGCCCTGACAGCTTACCTATGGGTGTATTTAAAAAAAACCATAACATTTTTTTACTTTGGATATTTTTCTACATTTTAACTGCAAAATTACAGGTTTGCTGTAGGACCTGTGAAGTGAGACCATTTCTTAGGATCGGTGGGGATTCAGGAGGCTGACACTGAGGTTCGTGTTCTAAATCTCTCTTGCCCCTTATGGAGGCATTGGTGTATTATGCTCTACTGAATTTCTGTTCACACCTTTTGATTTCACTTTCAGAAATGTCTATGGTCTTAGTAGAGAATGTAGTGCTTGGTTAGGTCATTCAGGCAGAACAGAAAGATTTTTCAAAAGTGCATGCGCACATTCCTGCCTAATCCCAGAACCTCTGTGAACTTCCCTGTTTGACTGGAGAGGTTCTCAGAGCCCAGAATTCTACCTTTCTATGTGTTCAGACCTGTCTTATTCTTGTCAGGCTTATCAGTTACTACCATGCTTCTGTTTCACCCCAGTCAGCTGCTAGAAACCGGCATTTCCTTCAGTCAGTTCCCTTGAGCTGTTTGTTAGCTACCTTACAGCTCTCTTGGAGAGAGCTTTTAACACACGGTAGTGGGAGCTAAATTTTCTTTAAAAAAACAGCTGGAAGAGGAAATGGTAGGGATCTGATTTTGAAATGGTGTTTACCTGAGAACCAACAAAATTTGACCAACCTCTTCTTCTACCTACAGGAGCATCTACTTCTCAGAAAAATACCCTAATTTCCAAATTATGCAGTTTGGGAAAGCAATCTCCTTTCCACCTCTTGAACAACATTTTCATTTTGAAAGTGAGAGGGAATACGACTGCACTGAAGACATTTTGCATTGAATGTCACAATTGCACAACTAAGCGTCTGTGGATTTTCAATGCACAGACACTCCAACTTGTTTCAACACCCTTCTGTGGACTTTGCAGAAGGCACCCTACGGGACTTGTAGATACACTCATGCATTCTGCCTCTCACGCCTTTAGTCAGGGCCTAAAAAATAAACATTGTGATGCCAATAAGTTCATTACTGGTTTTGGTCTCAAATATTTCAATAGCTCAAGATTTGTTGCAAGCGGATATGGCTTTGGCCCTGAAATTTCCTTAGCTGTTTTAAAATCCCACCTTATGGGATAAAGTAGCATTTATCTCTCTTGCGTGCTTCCCTCTGGGGTTTATGTCAGGTTTTAAACTATCCCTAGTGAGGATCATGAACTGATAAATGTTTGCGAAGTGCTTAGTCTATTGAGGTTTTGCCAGAACTGCTGCTATCTAAATAAGATGACACAAGGATGGGCGCTATCAGATACTGAATCTTGAAGGAGGAGCTGGTGACTTGCAATCTCCTTCCATCTGATAAGTTAGAGACTCTTGGAAGATATATAGGATCGCTAATGGTCCAGGGGAGAGTGATGACTTCAGTGGGGTAAGCGGGATTTTGAATGGGTGGAGTAGAGGTGGGACTGCAGAGTATGCGTATTCCTACTTACATTTCCCAAGGTGATTTTCGTTTACCTACTGATGTTTCTCCTGTTTTCTCTCTATTTTACTTGTAGAAATGGAGCAGTTGGGAAACTGCTCTCTGGGTCCTTCCAGTGAATGACACAACGTGAGGCTCTAGGTGAAATAAATATAAAAATTCAGTGGTTTAGTGCTAATAAAAATATTAACAACTAAAATATGCATCCCTGTCACTTGGACCTTGCTCTTGAATAGTGTGTTTCTTTTTGGGGAGTTGTGTAAAGGTGATCAGTTTAAGTGATAATGAGCGTTACCCGTGAGTCGCAATAAGGCTTTTGGCTGGCAGGTGTTGGGTATGGGCTCACCCTCCTTGTGTGCCAGGGCTGAATGGTGCGGTGAGGTGGCTTTGGAGGGGAGGAGGAGGGGCTGAGCACTCCATCCCAGGACCGCGGCCAGGCTGCCCACACAAGATGATGCCACTGTGTTTTGTGACAAAAATGGCACCAGAAACAGTGCTGGAAGCTGCATCTTTCTCTCTTCAGACATTGAGCTTCCTTGCTACCTTTGGCAGTAGTGCTCCCAAGCACGGACACTGGGGTGGATCAAGGGAGGTTAAACAACTTTCAGGAAGTCAATGGCAAAGTGAAAAAGAACGTGATCTTTACAGGCTACTTTATATTACGTTGGGTCTCTCTCTTCCTGTTCCTGTTATATCTAGGTATTGATGACTGTTCTCTACTGCATTCAGCTATGATATTTCTCTTGTAAAGAAATGACCTATCTGAATGAGCCTGAAGATAAATTTTAAAATATGAAAAGCTGTCCTTCTCCTCAAATCTAACTCTTTGTGTTAGTTGTTTGCATACATAATTTAATAACTTGCATATATTTTTTTATATATTGGTCTGACAGTTGTAAATGAAACTGGATTCGGGAAAAATATTCCAGTACATGGAATCTGAAAAAACACATTTGCACTGGTAAGGTACTAGTGTATATTTTGGAGGGCTTATATTACTCCTCATTGTGGTTAGTGGTTAGTATGACTATCATGTTTTTTGCAGTATTACGTATCCGAGAAAATGTAATTTTTTTCTATTCCTTTTAAAATCAAATTACAATGTGACATTCAATAAAATATCTTTTGTGCAGCTAATAAAAATGAGATCCCATCTCACTGCTTTGACAAATAAACCACACAAGTCAAAATACTGCCTCTGATACAGTTTATAGCTTAAGCTTTCATGTCAGCCTTTCCTATAAAAAAGCCCCATTATTTATTAATAGCCTTCTATGTCTTAAAAGTTTCTTTTTCTTGTGTGGAGAAAAAATCATTTGCCTTTTAATGGGGTGTCAGATTTGTTTTCCAAACCTTCTAAAAGGTTATCATTGTTACATATGGACAAGTGCTTTTTTCAGAATCAATGTAAACTCTGTTACCAGGGTAATTTACTGCAGTCCCCTGGTAGCTGTACGGAAAACTTAATTTCACCATTTTGCAAAGTGGAGGGGTGGGACTCTTTCCTTGTGGTTAACTATTTTCACATGGAGCGAAAAGAAAATGCATGCTTCTAGCACATACTAAATAACTGATGGGCTCTTACCCTCTGTTTGAGTTCAGGGCACACTGGCAGTCTGGTAGGGTTCATGGCATAGGAGGATGACTGGGCCAATTAGATATACCATAAAACCTTTTGGCAATTAACTCCCAACTAGCCAAAAGATTCAGGCTAATGCTAACAGTGGATAATAAAAGCTTGTTAAATTTCCGTCCATTACCCACACACATACACACACAAGTATCTGAGCCACAGTTTTGATGACAGAGAAGTCTGTACGGAGGGAAGAATATTCTCTGAAAGATCCAGAGGTGTCAGGTTTGAGTCTGTCTTGCAGTTTGAGTTAAAAAATTACATGAGACACCAGCAAATATCAAATTCAGACTTGTGCATTTAATTAGAACTTGCACTAGCAGCTATAGCACTTTATTTCGAAAAAGGTAATAATAGCAGTGTTTTTTCTCTAACAAACACTATTTAAAAAAACTCTAAACCCAGAAACCACTAGGAACTACTTATGACCTGAACAGCATTTTCAGATAAAATTAATTACTTTTTACTAGTACTTTCTGCTAACTTGTTTAATTGCTTAATGTATTTGGGGTTGCTGCCTACATCTGTGCAGTGAAGAATGGGTTTCACAATAGGCGTCAGCTCTTTAAACGCGGCAGTTCATGATCTTTCTGTCCATGTTAGTGGCTGTTCACCAGCCTGAAGACAGATCACCACATCCATGTTGTGTGTAAGTGGAAGTAAGCTGGTGATCTCTGCTACCGACCTGGGCTGAGGCACAGACGGTTCTAGACTTCCTAGATTTTGAAGCTTGCACTTGTTCTGCACCAGGGAGGGACACACAATGCAAGGCTCTTTCTGGATCTCAGCAAGAAAGATCTGACAACAAATGGCATAATAAAATACTGCTTTCATAAACTAGAATAGAAAGGGGAACACAGATAACGAGTAAATCTTATGCCACTTCAGATGCTGGGAACCCCATGTTTATGCAGCATCAATGGACACTGTATGGATTTTCTCATGGCATGCTGCACAGACCTTGTCCATGGAGAAGTTTCCTCTTCCTCCTGTACTGTGGTGTTTGTGCCACAAATAAAACCATAGATCTTCTCCTTGCAGGTGGGAATGTTATACCGGTCAAAACCCCCACCAGTGTGCAACACAGGCCAGCACGGGGCACTGCAGCAGATTCCCATACAGCAGCTACTCATGCTAACGTATGGGCTCCTCAAGCCCCAAGAATGAGGCCCGATACAGCAGGTGTGGCTTGCCCGAGATCAATAGCTCCTTGAATACAATGTCTTCTGCAAGGCTCCAAATGCAGTACTAAGTTACTAATTTATTCAGTGTATCTCCCCAAATCCCTGCAATGTAGCCTGAATCAGCCTCTTAATATTAGCTTGGGAATGCATAAAACTCAAAAGCCCTAAATTCACTGACTTAAGTGAAAAGATGAGTTGTCATTTAATAAACGAAATTTTCTAGCCCACAAAGTGCAAAGTCAAATCCATGAGTCAAGAACCTCACTGATATTATTCTGAAAAACTGGCATTTTTCAGCCAGTCATGATTTTGAAAGCCCAGCTCATTATTTTTGAAAGCTTGGGGTTGGCAATATTCTTCCTCTCTTGCTATGTGTAAATGTGAATGGGAAGCGATAAAATTGTCTGCTGAAAATTTTGGAATATAAAATTTTCAGTCTTCTTTGTGTAGGAAAAAGCAAGCAGGACTCTGGAAAGCCAAGACCCATTCTGATAAAAGGTCCTTAGACAAAAATGTAGTGGTTAGGTCAGCTCCCTTGCAATGAAGGAAACCCTGACACAATGCTTTTCCTTGTTTAGGCCAAGAACTTGCCTCCCTCATCAAGATCACAGACCAAGAGTCTTTACCTCCCACATCCGAACTTACTCATCAGTAAACTATTTGCTATCCTGGCAGAAATTTGATGAGAAATTCCAGCCTGGAATCTGTGAAGCTTTTCCTGATGAAAGTTTCATTGAAATCATCAGGATAACTCGAAGACTTCTATCCATCACTTAAATTTTAGCACAGCCTTCTAATAGGATAAGTAGGGAAAAAAATCAAGCAACCTTAATTAATAATATGATGGACCTTGGTAAATTTTTGGATGAGATTATGTTGCACCAGTTGCCTATGATAACAAGAGACTAAATTCAGTGACCCACTGCGTCCTGCGACATGTGTTATATGAAGAGTTCTTCCATAGGAAGCTTTCAGTAAGGTGTCATTTTCATATTAAAGAAAGACTTTGTCAGAGAGTCCTGGACTATTTCCAAATATGAGCTTATACTGAGAGTGGGATCCAAGATCCTCAGCGCTTGTCTGGCTGTGCTCTCAGGAGAAAGAATTACCACCCATTTGCATGCTAAGAACTTCTGAAAAACCTCCTGAAGTCCACTTCTTAGCAGGCTCAGCTTGTATCTCTTCTTCAGAAGATCCTAAAGGTAAGGTGAATGTCTGTGTTTAGTGACTTTGGAGCTTTGATTTCCAAGATCAGGAATATATTTCAGGGATGTTTTTTCCCCCACCATCTGCACACCCGTGCATGGGAGAAACTATTACAGAGTATTTCTTAGTGCCATTGACTGGAGAAGGAACGGACATGCTGCACATCGTTCATCCAGCTCATCTCTAGTAGCTTGGAATTTGAGCACTGTTTCTTTCCTGATGTCTGTACAGGATGTTGCATAGCAGAGGTATTCAGTGTATTTAAAACTAATCTAGGTAGTCTAGTTGAATCAGTGTAGACACAATAAGGCCAAACTTGAGCCACGCACTTTCACAGATAAACTTCTACTTCATCTAGCTCATGTAGAGACCGCTTGGATGTATGTACCTTACGTTACGTCCTGATGTGCTGTCAGACAAACCTGTGACTGTGCAGGCAAAGCGTTAGGCCTTGGAGGATGAAGCTATATTATAGTCAAGAACCAGAATTTTGGCATATGGAGGCTTTCTGACTCTGCCTTGATCTGTATCGTTGGAGTAGCAAGATGACAATGCAACAGCATGCCCTGCAGCTGTTGGGCAAAACACCCGGAATCAGTACAGACCATGCATACCTTGGGTCTTCCTTGCAGTAGATGTATAAAGCGTATGACACCTTGGTATAAAAGAAAAATAGATCAAATTTGTTTTTACATGCTACCATTGCACCATTCAGCTACAATATCATAGAATCATAGATATGGACGTGTTTATAGTTTCATTCCTAGAATAACTTTACAAGTTATTTGTTGTTGGAGTCTGGACTTACCATTCTTCCTCACTGTAGCGTGAGCTAACGTTTGACTGCAGCAAGCCTAGAAAACAGAAAGCATTTGAACTTTCACCAGTTTCCTCTTCTCCTCATGTCTCAGGTACTACTTAAAAAATGAATGGAGATACTGAGGAGTAAGTCTTTCTCTGGACCAGAGCTAGCACACAGCGTTCCTGTCCTACGCAGGAGCTGTGAGGGGATGAGGTATGCTCAGTCGTCCCTGCGGCCCCTGGGTGTTGGCTCAGTCTCTTCAGGCTAATGAGACAGTAAGACAGGCTCTGTGCTGATGGAAATTTTCAGATAACTTAGTCTCTAAATCAAAATGATTTTCCTGTGAACATTAGCAAACAGAATAGTTACAAAACTGAACAATTTGGCCAAAACAGTGTGGATTTTTGAGAGGGTGGCAAAAGACAAGTTCCCAACTGAGATGGCACTCCCTGTATACCATATTGCTCTATCAAAGCAGAGGGCTTGTCTGTGATATTGTTGGAAGAATTCTTTTAACACAGTGAACCCCAGGGTTTTTTTTTTCTTTAGAAACTCTTCATCTTTAGAAACTATCCTTAAAATTCAAGTTATTACTACAACTTCTTTTGTCACACTGTGGCAGTCACACAACATGAAACATTTTTCCTCAGACTATTAGCATTTGGCAAAGTTACAACATCTGAAAATGAGGTCTTATAATGGGAAGTATTAAATAACTATAATTCACTAAGCAGCTCTATCTACATAAGCTCAAAAATATAGCAGTAAAAGCAGGAAAGCTCTCCTCAAATACAGCACCGGGTTTCCATGTGACTGTACTTTTTATCCGCGCTTACACTGGGGCGGTGAAGTCCAATGTGACCCACCCAAGGTCATCGACTGGCAGTCAGTGACCGAGACACTATCACAGCCCATGGAAGTTCCTGGCTCCCAGCGAAGTACAAGGTAAGTGACACTAAGGTACATCTTCTCTCAGTTTCCATTATGTTTCTAATCTCTCTTCACTACAGTAATGAATGATAATGAGTTGCAATCTTTTCTCTGGGTTGTTCTTGCCACTGCATCGGTGACACTTATTGTTACAATAATGATATAAGTGGAGAAAAAAATTGTGCTAAGTGATATTATGAATAAGTAAACCTAAATAACTTACAAAAAGAACAGCAGTTGCAATAACTTGTTAGAAAGGACAGTCTTACTCAACATGTCCATGTCAGGCAGGTCACCCTCTCCTTCATCTGGAATTGAAAATATTGTGAAGAAAGTGGACACGATTCAGCAACAAATACTTATGTGAGCAAGCCTTACTAATGCAAGGATGGGCAAGGACAGGTACCTAATTTACTATGCAAAATCAGAAACTCAGTTATCCCAGCACTGAGGATCAAGCTCCTGTTATGTACTTGCACTTAGGTGCTAGTGAATATTAAGCATTTCAGATTTACAGGGAACCAATTTTCAAAATTTCTCGGTGGTCATACCTCAGGTCAGGTTTTTTGAAAGAGTTCAGCACGCAGCAAAACTTCTTCAAAAGGCAACAGATTTTCAACCCTGCTCTGCACTCAGTGGTTCCCACTGGGCAGACGGTGCTCTGTGGAAGCTGTTGGGTGCTGCATCCTTTGTCAAAGTCTGATTCCTACATCGTGCACTTTGCCTGAGGAGGAAGGGAGTGAGGAAGAATCAGGAAAGAGCCTTCAGCTGCTCCTGTCTCTCTTTCTTCCCCTCCATCCTTCTCTTAGCCCCTGTCTCTTCTTCCCCTGCCACAACACTTGCAGCTGGGGCTGGAAGGTACCACAGCAGAAGAGTATGGGTTAGGGACAATTTTTGGGAGAGGTGGGTAAAGATTCTGCAGTCAGCAACGTTGATCGCCCTTGGTGCTAGTCTCAAAGTGTGTCCCATCCATGTGTTCTTGTAACAGTATTAACAAAGTTGGCAGCTGGTGAAAATTCAATAGCAATGGAATCCTTTGTGTATTTTAGCATGAGAATATTCCATATGTTTGATTCTATCCCCTTAATTATTTTATGCAACGTTCTTGTTTTTCCTTGGCTGCTGAAATACTATGTCTTGGTTTTTTTGCAGCTAGCTGTAAATATGTGCGTGTGCGTGCGCAGTTCACTATAATTAGTTCATACTATATTTGGTTAATTTTTTTCATCCCCAATTTGTGATTTCAGATGTCATCATTCCTCTAACATCTTATTTTGGAAATTCAGCTACTGGTTTCCTTTCTATTTAAAATTAGCATTTGATTCCTACAAAAAGACACAAATATAGATTCACTCATAACATAACAAGTCCTGGAGGGACTGATGGTTCTGACTGGTTGCTTAGAAGTTCTGGGTCTAAAGGAAAGGAGCAGCCAAAACTTCATATGGTAGGGGAGCCTGCACTGTCTGTAAACCTTGCAACCCCCATAGTATGTGATGAGTGTCATGGCCTAAGGTGCAACTTGAGTTGCTTATGTTTATGCAACTCATCCCACCTGTGCTGTGGCTAAATCCACCAACTAACTTGTTTATTAACCTTTGCAGCTCTAACAAACATTTTTCCATGGCTTAGATTCAGCTGTTGTGCTGGTTCCTTCTGTGAAATGCCATTTCTGCTGGAGAAATTATACTAAAATAATATTTTTTATATTTAGCTACTCGTTTTCCAGGTGTCATTTGACAGCATCAGTCAGACAGCCTATTATCTGTTTAAAAGGACCATTTATTATAGTTATTTTTTTCTCCTACCCTTTGGGTTAAGAGAAAAAGCTTAAAATGATTGTGAGATTTTTAACCTTTGGATTGATAAAGTCTGGCTTATGAAGTAGGATTTTTCAGTGGCTCACTGAGGTAATTAAAGTTAGCACTTCCAGTTTAAAGCATGCTGAAAGCTTTGAAAAATCCATCCTCTCTCTAAGCATTCACATGTTATAAAGCTTTAACTCTTATAAAATCCATTATAAAAGCTCTGTTGATGGTTTTAGTGGTGCCAATCATGTCAGGGAGAGCCCCACGACAGTGGCCAGACTGGAGAATCGTGACCTCTTAAAAGAGAGCCACGGTGAGAGTAAAATTGCTGTTCTCCACACTTGAAATACTTACTGCATCTGTATCGCTGTGTGATACCAAGTGTTTCAAACCTACAAGAAAGGGATCGTGAAGGTTCTTTGATGAAGAACAGTTTCTGCTCTACCATAGTAAGCAGCAAGCAGAACGAAGTAAATAATCCATTCACTGAATTTTTCTTGCTTTTTGTGAATAATCTGTATAGCAGCTTTTGATTTTCCTGAACATATTTGTTATTCTAAGTAGTTTAATACTACCCAGAAATATTTCTGGTCCTACAGATTTGTTTTGAGTATTTGACGCATGCAACTGGACCTTTGCTGGTTAATTTGTCAGCTACATCACACAATATTATCTCTGTTTCTATCTGGAATGAGCATAATTCTTCAAATTGCGTATCTGTTGGGAATACAGTGTTTCTGAATTCACAATTTGTATTCTATGAGTATACTGTAGTATTCGCTTAACATTCATTTTCCATGAATGTTTCATGTACCTTGTACTGGTTAACAACATGAAGAGACTTTATGTTTCCAAAACTCTTCTTGTGGTGTATTCAGGGAATTTATAAAGCTGTTTTGACTACAGTCCACTAGTAGTTTGCAAACAGAATTTTTCGGGTCTCTTCCAAACTCTTCTCTCTTGAAAACTGTTCTGCATCTTCCACAGGCCACCATAATGATGCCCTCAAAATTCATATTTAAACTGAAATGTCTTCTGAAAGTTAATGCAAAAAAACCCCAGAAAATCACAGAGCAGTGTTTCATCTGAGCCCAAATTCTCTTCTATTTTGGGAGGCATTGGCCCAGCTAGGGTCAGCAATTAGGAGGTTACTTGCCTGACCTAGAGAAACTTTATGAGAAAAATAAACCATCAATTTTTATGAGAATCCTGCTTCCAGGCCCTTTCCAGACAGCTGGAGGACTCCTAGTGCTTTTCTTCCAGCTTATTGGGTATGTTCGTTTTGCTTCTGCGTACAAAGATTGGGAGCTATAAAGCAAGCAGATTCCTCTGTCTGCCTATGTGTCTGCATTTAAGATCCATTCCCACATTTTTGCCTCGCAGGACTCTCCCTTTCCTGTGGTCATACTGGTACATATAGCTCCAGAAGGGCAGTTTCCCTCTCTGATTAAATTTAAGCAGCAACAGCTGCTGGATGTCGGGCTGGCAATGCTGGAAGTGTCTGTCCATCTCCCTCCCTCCCCATCAGCCCTTGGTACCTGGCCAGTGCCTGGAGAGGCTGCACAGCTGTGGGGAAGGGACAGGTCAAACCACCACCCTATACATACCCCTGGGACCCCCAACCATGGTTTTCAACTCTATTCTGGGGGATGTGGGACATTCAGGACTACGGCTTTCCAGAAACATGGCTTTGATGGGGCTGTCATCAGCCATCTGAGACAGCCCTTCTGGGAACGTCATCAGAGCCTGGCAGTTTGGCAGATGTACAGAGTCGCTGAAGTACCTGTGGAAGCACAGTGCAGGGAGCTGGATAATCGTAACGCTCACAACACTTCCACGTTTTAATCATGATATACTTGCTTGTAAAGAGAATTTCAATAGCGCTGCACATTATTCATTTTTAGGGAAGTCTGGCGCCTGCAGAAATCCTAAATCACAGCATTTGCTTTCTGCTTGATGCTAATTTGGGCTAGTTCCAGCCAACGGAGTTCCTTTTCCATTGTGTCATTTAATTACACATTTACCCACACTTCTCAGCTAGTAAAAGCCTTAATATATGGCCTCTTAATCTAATACTGATCTATTAAAAACTACACTCAGTATTTTAAAGTGTTAGACAACAGATGGAATTGACAGTTTTAATAGGTAGCAACTAACATCATCTCCCAATCTACACCTCTGTATTGGATTTCAAGCAACTGATATCACTGTGGACATGTGCAGATATGGGGCTTGCATTTAAAGTCAGAAATTCAATCAATAGCCTGTCTCTCAACACAGCTTACTAGATTATATCAGTTAGAAGTGACCATCTGGCCTAATCTTGGGAGTTCTGAGATATCATGTAGATCTTTTTCACTAATGTCATTTTTATTTGGTTAACATTAATAAACTGTAGCAAACATTGCAAATCTTGCACTCTGAAGCTGTAACTCAATTTTTGCCTTTTACATGAGACAAGTCAAACATCTGCTTCTCTAGAGGGAACGTGTGTGAGAGCGAGCAAAAGAAAGACACAATTGCTCTGAAGATTTCACTGTCTTTCTAGGTGTTGTGAAATGATGGAAAGTGGCAGTCTCTTTTATTTACTAAAAGAAAAGTGTGTTACTAAAAGGTATCCAACAACTAATGTGATTATTTCTGTGAATATAAAATATGGAGGGAAATATGTAGGTAGCATTTTGGGGGTTAAAGTTTCAGAGTATTCTATGACCGCGATAAAAGAAGAACGTACATTACATATTCATCTACCAGATTTATGCTACAAATAAAGTCTAACTTTTAATCTGGTACAGTCAATATATATCACAAATGTGTGATCAGCTGTTTAACTCTCTCACAGCCAGAATGGATAAACTCTGAAAAGCTTTTTTTAATACCAGAGTCAAGAACATTGTCTTTACTTGCCCTTCTTAGCTCCTTAAAGTTTAATTTCAAATTTTATTTTGTGTTTGGCTGAACTCCAGCACTATTAGAAGTTTAGAAAAGCTCTGTTGACAAAAAAGGAAAATTAAGGTCAGTGTCCCAGGTCTAATTACAACTTTGTACACGTAAGTGGTCCAACAGTGATTCAATTATGCAAACTATTGTCATTTGATTTTGATCTTGCAAAATAAAAACCTGGAGAGATTTAGAAATGAATATGCTGTAATCAGAACCCTTGAAATTCTGGAGATTATTCTTTTTGGCTTTGACCCATTTCTGATCCACTGAAATTTTTAACATTCCAGACAGTGATGAAGAGCATCATAAAAGCCCATGGGTGGGGAGGAGGAGAAGCAAGAGAGATGACATTGCTAAACAGAAACAATGTGTGAAGAAACTGTAGGAAAAAACCCCAAAAGGAATATCTGGCTACTTCGTTAAAGTATTATCTCTCATGGAGGTCCTGTTGCAGGGTGCAGGGGACAGGGACCCTGGGTTGGAAATCAAAGATGTATGTCCTTCTCTTGACCTTGGTATTCAGAACTGTAAGAGGCTGGGCAAGCCATTTCAGCTCCATGTGCCCTCATTTCTCCATCCAAAAATGATGAGACTAATTGCTACCTCCTTTTTTTTTTTTTTTAAAGGCACTAAATTCTATCATTAAATGCATTCTCAATAACCAAACTGTGTTGTTATTATGGAGTATTTAACTTACAGAATGGAGCTAGCTGGCTTTGACATGAAAAAACCCCACTCTGCCTCCCACAAAACAAAATCTGGAATACAGACAAGCCGCTTATAACCTCAAAACAATAAGAAAGGATAGAGTTTTAGTGGTGTTATTGTAAGAAGAAAATTTCAATGCTGGAAGGAAAATAGAACCTGGAAAAACTGCACCATCAGGCAATAGTACCCCTGACAAGTTAAGCACTTTTTTTTGAAGAACAAAATTTTGGTAAAGACTGCACTTGAAATATCTTGGATTTTTTGTAGTTTATTTTCCTGTTTTAAGTGGACTTAAATTCCTGGTTTTTCTTGGTCAGCCCTCCCTCTCAGAGATCTTGTTCAAAGTATGTAAAAAATATTGTTTCTTTCAAAATACATCACAGGCGATGCTACCATTTTTCAGCTGGATCTAGCAAGGGAATGGAATTTTGCATAGCAAAGGCAGTCTGAAAAATATAATCTTTTTGGGTTTTCTTTTTTTGCTACCTGTGAATCCAGCAGAATCCTGAAATTGTCACTGGCCAGCTCTGCTCTTGAGCAAACATGAAAAATCTTGCAACATTTGTTTACAATAAAAACCCTAAATACATTTGCCAGAAGAAAACCCCTGAATGTATCCATTCCTAGTAGTTTATTGACTAGTAACAAAACACAACTAATGGCTTCTTCCGTGCTAGCAGGCTATGCACATACAGTACATTTTTTAACTTTCGGTTTCTCACTGTAGTTAATAAATCAGGATGCAGATGAGAGATTCATAGTTAATTTTCAGTAGCTAGCACAGCATGTCTCAGCCTATAAAGTCCGGGAAGTCTTGGGCTGTGAATTCCTTGATACTGACAAGCCAAACAGCTTAGAAATTATAATTATAAGTTACAAGTGTCTTAAGGGTTGTTCTTCTGACATAAAACTAATTTCATGTTTTTATTCATAATGTGAAAGAGACGAGAGGATAGGGCCTTATTTAGATTGAGCTCCCAGAGATATCACAGCCTCTGTGTCCTGATTATAATCGGAAGAGATCACTTACTTCGTTCCTTGTAGCTAGTTGATTCTTCCTGTCTGCCTTTTTTTGACAATCAGGCTAAAGAAAAGTGGGATTTCTTCCACTTTTCATCCCCGCTTCGTTCATAGGCAGACATCTACTGGTGCCTGCTGTTTTTTTCCTTTAAAAAATGGTGGTAATACCAGAGTGTGTCGGGTTCCCTCCTCAGGAACCGGTTCCAGCTTGAAACCTCCCTTTTGCATGTCCGATGCACACCAGTGAGTGCTTTCACCCGTGCCATTTTCTTTGGCCAAGAAACTCCGAGTAGAGAAGTGAGGAGGTGAGACCTGGGAAGGGGCCAAGGAGAAAGCAGCTTCGGAGGGTGAGGAGAGTCCCCATTACCCCTTTCCTGAGAGGAAATGTGACTTTCTGGAGATGACAACTCACTACCAAAATTCCTCCAGGGCTTCAAAGCGTGGGGGTGTCTAAGGGGCATCCTAGGAGTGTTCTGACACCCCGAAGCCCATGACAGCTGTGTCATCAAAGCCAATACCCGTCAGGTTTTGGCACACATGCTGGGATTGGGAGCAGCTAGGAGGCCCAGGACCAACCACAGCATGAACATGAGACCAGAGGTGATTCCTTCCACAAGCCTCTGTGTACATCTGAGCAGGTCAAGGTAGATGGAGGAGGGCAGGCCAAGGGCTGTAAGACAATAGGGAGAGAGAAAATGGGTTTCCATTTGCTGACGGAGGTCTGCCAAAGTCTTCCCTCCCTGCTTCAGAAAAGGGATTTGGCTCATGTTTGCTGCTGGGGATTAGGAGTGACTCTGCTGCGGTAGTTGAGTTGTGCTGGCCTCTAAACGCTTAAATGAGCTGCTATAGTTTCATTGTCAATTTTGCACGTGTAACTGAGGGTTTGCATTACTTACAGCTTAAGTAATTCCCACATGGAAGTGCAATGTCAACATCAGCAAATTCAGACATTGAGCAGGTAATATAATTTTAGCTAAGAAAGGTGAAGGTCCTTAAATCCTGCTCAGAAAATTCCATGCTTTTATATCTGCAGGACTCAGCCAGATCCTTCTTCAGAGACGTTTGAAGTGGGAGATATCTCACCTAGTTTTAGCCATATAAAATCGGGGTGCTGAGTCTAATCAGGCTGTCTAGACTTCATTTACAGTCCACAGAGGAGGAAGACTCATCTGGGAGATAATTAATTTTACCTGTCTTTGTTACCCCCCTTAAAATGAGGTGATTCAGCAGGTAGTTCTTGCCTCTTTTCTCTGGTTACAGACAGAGGCCAGAGTATGTGTTAGACACTTAGTTTTAGGGTGAGTAAACAGACATGGGACCGCAGTCTATGGCTGCAATATTTGCTTTTACTATACTTGCCATTAGAATAGCTTAGCCTTTGTCTATTATCTCAAGTCGTTGCTATGCTTATCTTCCAGCCTTCTTCTTTGCTGAGAGATGTGGCTCATCTCTTTCCCATCAATATATGGAGAGACAATGTTAGTAATCCTGGAGGGCGTCACCATCATCACCATCATCAGTGTTTGAGAGAGATGTGGTTGCAGATGTTGAACTTCCTTCTGTTTTTCTTTTTTTCTTGCTTTCTATTTGTATATGTTCTTATCACTATATCCACAAGAAAGTGGTTGCAAGCTGGAATAATTCTGTTTTATCTTGGTCTTTCTGTAGAAAAAGCATTAAATCTCATATTCTATGCTCAAAGAATTGTAAATTAAATGAAAGTTATGCATTTTGACCAATTTTTTAGGATTTTGGAAATGGTTTATTATTAAAAGACTCGAACAAATATCCATTTTCTGGGTGTAAGGAAGAGGACTAACATAAATGCCAAAGTCTTCTTGTGTCAGCAAAGGTCTAAGAACTGAAGAATCACAGAGGTAATATTTTCTTTTCCTCCACTCCTCCTCAAATATAGTTTCACAAGGTCAGGATTGCAATATAGAGGCAGCAAAGAAGGACTCAGTGTACACGTTGCCTTTCTTATTCTGTGAGGGCTTAGTGGGAGATTTCATTTTTTGTAGTCAGTTGTCACATTTCCACAGCACTATTTTCCTTGAAAAATAGTAATCTTTTCTCTTTTTGTCTTTCAACATGGAATAAGAAGTTTAAAGAACCTCAGCTGAATTTCTACTTCATCCAAGATTAAAGAGGACCTCTGGGCATGGATTTTTCTAAGATAAGGTCTGCATCACAGAGAAATACAGAATTGTACAGACTTATTTACAATATTTACTTGCAAGTGGTACTGAACCAAGGCATGTATGAAATGGATGCTCTTTCCAATTTTTGTCACTGACCTCCTGGCAGTCTTAGGGAATTTGCTTCAGCTCTTTGTCTACTGCTGTGGATCAGACCACAGGGCTCCATCCCAAAATCACCGTGCACCTTGTGTATGAATGCAGATCTGTGTAGAGGTCCATGCTAGATCTCAATCCAAATCCAGTCTGTGGTTATAACAGAGAAGATGAAACTTGAGCTTGGCTTTCTTGGGGAACGGATGGTACACCAAGTGGCCTGAGCTATGCTAGGCCATCTTCTGCAGGTGTCCTGCAGTTAGGTATGGATGTGCACAGAGCTGGGTCAGGATTTCAGCCTTTGCTGAGTAAGAGAAGTGCAAGCGTGAACTTTCGCTTCCTGCCAGCTTGTCTACATTCATCTATTTGAATGAGAAATGCTTGGGGAGCAGGTGCCCTCTCTTGCTATTCCTTTATACTGTGCTAATTTATCATTATTGTTCTTAATTATATTATTAATATAGAATAGCTATTACTATATTAAAACTTTCCTATTATTATTATTAATAATAGTAATAATAATAATTTTGCTTTGCCACACCATTCAAAGTTGTCCATTTTCTTGGGTTGTCGTCTTCTGCTTTGCCTTTCACTTTCTTGTTCAGTCTTGCCGATATTTTATACTTGTGAATCTTGCTTGGATTAGACTGTGATGCATGTCTTGCTGGGTTGAGGCAGACTGTGAATGACAAATATCAAAGAAAAACAACCTGCAGCTGCTGGAAAATGCACCACAATCTTTGTGCTTGGAAAGACAAAACCCTAGAAGGTCAACTGATAGAAGGGTTTTCAGGATATTCATGAGATAGACTTGTGTGAGGGAAATGCAAATAAGATGTAGGATATGTTTAAAAGGTTGGATTTGGTTATTTCATTACATAGAGAGACCAGTTGGAGGAGAGCTCTCCTCAGTTCAGATTAGTTTTTTCTCACAGAATCTTGATTTCATACCTTGAACTGTTGGTCCTTGCTGAGCCTATTTTCTTTAATACATCTGGAACTTCTTCTTAACAATAACAGCTGAAAAATCTCTGGGAATCCTATACTGATCCCCACCTCCTTGAAGAATATATTTTCTAAATATGAAATAATTATTCTTATTATTTGCATTCCAAGAGAGAAAAAAGTTTAATTTGTTCAAAAGAAAGTGTGCCAAGCTGATGGACAATATTAATTTCATTTAATTATATTCATGGCTTACTTGATTCTGTAGTAGGAAAGCTTTGGAAAAAAAATGAAGAAGGGAAGGGAAGGGAAGGGAAGGGAAGGGAAGGGAAGGGAAGGGAAGGGAAGGGAAGGGAAGGGAAGGGAAGGGAAGGGAAGGGAAGGGAAGGGAAGGGAAGGGAAGGGAAGGGAAGGGAAGGGAAGGGAAGGGAAGGGAAGGGAAGGGAAGGGAAAAACTGATTGAGAGCTGGGAACACAGGTTTCTGTGTTGGGTGGAAGAGGCAGTTGGGAAGGAAAAGTGTTACACAGAGGGAAATGGAAATAGAAAAACAGAGGAGAGAACAGGAAGGAGGTGCAATAAGAACATGAGGAAGAGAGGGAAACAAAGGACAAGAAGACAAGTGCTTGATGAGAGACTGCAGTTCTGAAAACTTTATAATTAAGAAATTTGCTGACAAGTTCAGGCACCACATGAAAGGCCTATCTTCACCTTGGTATAGATCACTCTCCCATGTATCTAGGGTGTCCCACAATGGATCCATAGGTGTGCTTATTCCTTAGATTTTATTCAGCCAAATCTGGTCATAACTAAAGTAGAATTTAATGTTCCCTACAATAATGTGTCTGACAGCCAAACTTGATATATAGGAATGAAACAAGATCACTGTCTCCACTGCTAATAAATGTTCAAAGTGTAGGATTTTTGGTAGAGGTTAAGGAGAAATACACACTGTATAGCCTTAATTGCATATCTCTCAAGCACGAAATGGTGATATATTATGACTTTTAAAAAATATATGACAATAATATATTGCATACATTGCAGAAGAAAATTATGCCTTTACCTTGAAAATCTACTTTCTCTGACAAGCTGATGTAATCATTTTAGTGAAGGAAAAGGGCTGCAGAGAGGAAACCTGCAAAGATTTGAAGGTTGGAAATGTTGAACAAAAGACTGAGGGTTTACTTTGCATGCAAATAAGTAATTCATCACAAATCCATAAACCAATTAGTAATGAACTAATGATATTGCTTAACAACTGTATTTTTGATTAACATATAAATAATTTAGGTGAGTATTTCTTTAGTCATGCCAGTTTCTGCTATTATTTACTAGCCTTGTCATGGCTGCTCTTAGATCACATGCCCCGTATAAAACATTTCCCAATCTACTGCAAGGACCAGTTTGTTTTAATGCGCTCAGTTAACACCACTAGAGCTATTAACAAGCTTATTAGCATAATCCATTGTGATATATCATTGTATAAAAGTTCAGCTCCGCAACTGAATGGGACTGGGAAATGGCTTTGAAGATTTTATGATACAATAACTATCCATTTGATAAGCAATTAAAAAGATACCCTGAGACACTAAGAGTGAAGACAATGGCAACGCGAGGAAAAGAGGAGGGGTTTGAGAGCAGAAGCTGCTGTCTGGTGCGGGAACCATGCGAGTGAGTTGTGTTGCTCCTGCTCCTTAGTCACAAATTGCATGCTGCTGCGGGGCTCTAAAGCTCCAGTAACAAGTTGGGTCTGACTTTGTCTTTTTAAGCAAGGAAAAAAAAAAAAGCAGTTTAAGGCTCAATATCTTCTGCTAGCTCACCCGTGATCAATTTCTCGACCTCTCAAAAGAACGTTTTAATACACAGCTGAACCTCTGATTTTATGCTGGCTTTTTGCTTCTCTTAAATTTCAAATTCCTTTTCTTAGCTGTATGTATTATCCTTAGTGAACTTCCGCAGAGAGAAACTGCATAAAGGTTACTGGACACATTACCACTCATTATTGTTGGAAACTCACTCTGTATAATATGGCTATATTGTGCTTTTAAAAATGAACATGCAATGAAAAGAGTAGCATCTGTATTGTGAAAAAAAGTAGCTTTTCAAGAAAGTGTTGCTTGCTCTGATATGCAATAGCTCTGATATGCTAACACTTCTGTTCAGCTCAGTCCTGATTCTCCAGAGATTATTTGACCAAATTGTCCGTTGTCCATATAATAGAAAATATTCATGACATCGTGCACTCACATAGAATTTTTCTACTGGCTTACTTCCATGTCTTGCACACATCAATTAATTCTTCTTCCTGATGAGGGAAGGAATGGAAAGCTGATTTCTGAAGGCAGCATGATCTAGTGGTTTGCACAGAAAATGGAGATTTAGTTTCTAATCTTACTGTCATTGCCAGGCTCTGTGATCATAGGCAAAACGCCATTTTTCTAAGACTTAGTTTCCCTGTTTTAAAAACTGGTACCAAAATTTCCAGCTTTTCAGAGTTCTTTTTCATTTTTGCATGAAAATCATTTACATCTTAAATGAAAGGTGTTACATGGAACGTGCCATCTCAGGCAATAAGGTTTAAATAATTTATCTTAGAGTCCCACACCCGGTTGGATTGAGGAAAGCATTACATTTTTAAGTGTTTCAAATCTGATACATTGGTGAACAGTCCTAAGAGTTGTATGGCAACTGAGAGTGTACCCAGACCAAACATTTGTCAATACATAATTCTCCCTACAAATATAGTTTTGCAGGTACATGCGTGAGAAGGAGTCCAGCAGCTTTGGGAAAACATGTGCAAGAGATGCTCCTGCCCACCGCAGAGGCACGTGCGTGTGTCGCTCTTGTGACCAATCACAGTAACAAGCTACCTCAGAATAGGAAGGATGAGAATATTTTTATTTTACACTCGTCTTACTAAGACACACTTTTAAAGCTACTTTTGTGGTTGAAAATGCAAATTTTTGTGAGTGAAAAATTAGACCAGAAATTAGCAGGTTTTTAGTAAAACATGTGGCCATATTTCTGTTGGCTGAAGAATGAACACTATAGCAAAGTGTCCTTGCTGTCCAGCTGTGATCATCAGGAACATTTCCTCATAAGGACAAAATTATGCATGGTGGATGGAATAGTGTTTTGAATTTTCTGAATACAGAGAACACACAAGGAAAAAAGATCCAACATGTAATGTAACATACTCTGATAAGCTAAAGAATTAGTCCAGAAAATGTACTGCTTTGAAGCACTGTGCTACATATATATTTAATATCAATGTAGAAATCATGCTGTACCAGCTAGAGGTGTGAGTTAGTGCATTTTAAGAAATTATTTATCCAAGTAGAAGTTGTGGACCAAGTTCATCACAGCCACTCTTATCAGCAGATAAATCCACCTGCAGGTTCCCGAGGGACCAGGAGAAATTGGGATAGCTTTGACGTAGCAGGGAGGCTCCATGGTGCTTCCCCTCCCGGTAGGGGTGGATAGAGTTGCTGAAGGAAAGGAGAATTAGCTGAATCTTCTCCAGATTGTGGTTATTGACAGCTCTTGGAAGAGCTCCTTAGAGGTGCTCGGAGGTTGTTGAAGAAGAGCTGGCCTGAGATTGCCCCACCCATGTTGTTTGCTGCACCACTTCTGCACCACCTGAATATTGGGAAACCACAATGGTGGAGAGAAGCCACCTTTGTCTCCTGGTCTGAAGTCCGGCATCATCTGAGCCCCCCTGAAACCTGAGGACCCAGGCATGATATATCTATTCGTTTGCCAAGAGATTGGGTGATATACAGGATGTCACCATTTTAAAGTGGGTTCAAACTCCAAGCTGTGGGCTTCATTTGAGTGCATTGTGAAGTATCATATACCTCCAGCCAAGGAACTGCAGCTCATTTAACAGATGAATTGAGATGACAAAAATGGCACAATTTAAATATCAGCGATCAACAGGAACAGGGGAGGGGGAGAGACAGAAAGAGAGAGACAGGGAGAGAAGGAGGCCAGCTTCTTTTATTACAGCCATCTTAGTGCTTCAACAACAGGTAGCAGTATTACATATTCCCTTTCCACTTTAAAGCTCTTGTAATTTCCTTCCTCGTGTCGGGGCGATTTTATTCATTGTTTCCTTGCAGCAGTGATTGATGTTCTGAGCTGCTAATCTCTCTGAGTGATAACTATTTTCATGTAAGTCCATGAGTCTATGACACAGGCTGCTCGGCCAGGGCTACTGCTGACTACTTATTTTGTGCCTCATTTACATTTCAATCTTGGCCTCATGAATGTAAAACCTAGGCTGCAAATTAATAACAGGAAGAATATTAGACCGCTCCAGAGTGGGGGAACAATGCAAATCCACCAGAGCACAAGGCTTTACCATTGTGTTCCGGGAGGGACTCATTTATTGGCCGGCAGTGAATGACATTACAGAGAATGGCATATCCAGAGTGACACAAATTTATTTCTGTCCCCAGCGCTCCAGTATATTTTCATAGAATCAGGGGGCTATTTGTCTAGGGACAATTTAGTTTCCATGAAAAATTTAAATGGTTTCTGTGGAGATAGTGGAGTGAAATTTAATTTGTTTCTCATTTACTACAGCAGGTATGAAAAGGAGAAAAATTGGATGTCTGATGGGCTGAAATTGGTGCTGTCCCTCCCCACTATCCCCAAAAGGCCTGTGGGCCTATATCATAGAGATTGAGCAAGACTACCTCATCCCTCCCCTTAGAGAATGGTAACCTTAAACCAACTTACAGAAAACCTTTGGGGAGGCTGCCAATCACCCTGAAAACAACATTTCCATCGATCCCCTGTCTGTGTGATTTATGGCTTCATTTTACGGTAATTGAGAATTAGTGAGAAGATTAGCAAGGCTCAACACTTCACCTTGATATGCACACTAAGCACCGTAATTTGTCACTAAGGGATGTCGGACACTTTTTTAGTTACACGGGGTTCCCATCTAATTGAATTTGGGGATAACATGGAAATTAATTTGACACAGGAAAATTTTGAATACAGCCATTTCCTCTATTGTAATGCACAATACCGGGCTGCATTCAGGGGCAGCTATATTGATCCTGATCACTTTCAATTGTGGCCAGCTGAAGGATGGAATACACTAAATCTTATTTAAGCTCATATGAAAGCAGTTCATCTGCAGCAATCTGTGGCAGATAAAGAATATTACCTTTCATTTTGTCTGACTGCATCAAGATGAAGTTTTGAAAATTTACTTCTTGCAGCAAATATACCAAATGTCTAAAGTCAACAGTTACAATTCAATTACAGACCAGCTCTTGTGGGCTGTTTACAGGGTAATTTGCTACTTAGGCAGCAAATGAAAATACTAACTATACTCTCCATGCATAGAGAAGTTGCAACACATGGAGAAGCCCCAAGGAAAGACAAAGAAAAAAGATTCCAAACTTCTCGGCAATTTAAAGCACTGCCCATTGGATTAGTCTTGTTATAGCTTGAGTGGTTTCATACACAATCATTTTTTGTTTGTTACTGAGCCATCTTGTGGGAAGTTTATTTTATCTTGGTTGCTTAGTATCAGAGTCACAAAGACAGGACACGGTGTGTCTGTCTCATATCTGAGAGACACTGTACCAGAGGACTTACCTGCATTTACATTTCTATTTTATTCCATCTTTATTTCTTATAACCCCCCCTTTATTCTGTACTTTACCCTTCAAATAAGGACTTTGGTTTCAGCAAACTGCTTAGAGAGATTATTTCCTGAGAAAGGTACTCCCTGCTGTGAGCAAGGGAAGCAGATCTTGGCACTGTATGCCAGAGGGTGCGTGGCTGGGATATTTATGGACATTCTTTACCAGACCATCTGGCTTGCTTTGTTCATATCTGTTTTAGTGATAATTGGCCTGAGATGAGCTGTAATCAAGATATATTATTCATTACCTATTATTATTACATGATGGATTTTAATCCAATCATCATTGCATTGCTGTTTGGAAAGACTTTTGAAAGGTTTAATGGTAATAGTTTAAAGTTGTTATTTATGCAGAACTGCTCAGTAGGCATGGGTACATATCAGTTCCTCTGGATACTGAGGACATTCCCCAGTGCACAGGCATCAAGAGATGGTACGTAATGATCAGAGATAGGTAGATGTGGTGAATAGATCCAACCTGGAGCTCTCAAGATCTAGTCATGCAACTTGTAAGAAATGCTATGCTGAAAGCTGTCCTCATTCAAATGCCAAATTCCCTTGGATTACTGTTGGCAAATGACAGTTGTCAGCACTTTTACATCCCTGGGCACTCTGGTCTTCTGTGGCATGTTATTCAGTCTCAAGAGTTTACCTGTAGGTAGACTTCTGCAGGAGATGATGAGTGGCAATACTGCAAGAGGTCAAGCTGTTAGAAATGATATTGTGATTTTTACTCATTTTACTGTTAGAAAAATTGTTTCTCAAACTAGTAATTTGATAAATCTTAACAATGTTCATACTGCATATGTAATTCTCTTATCACATTTTCATGGGTTGTTTTCACTAATGTAATATAAAAGGTTGCTAACATGACATAAATGTCACTAAAATTATAAGCTTAAAGGAATGTGGATCATGTTAGCCAGGGTTTGCTTTCATATTTGGATGCCTTCTGGACCATATTAGAGAAATAGAGCTCTCCGATACAATGAGAAACATATTAACATAATAAAAAACCTACTTACTAATACAAGAAAATGACCATATTTGATTTATAGGCCAAGTTATGGCATATAGCAAAAAAAAAAAAGACAGATTTTTCTTCATTTTTGAAGAAAGTAAGCCATGACATTTTCCATGCTTGTGTGTCTTTATAAAAGAATGATTGTTTTTACTCCAGAGTTTCTTTTCATTACTTGCAAATGTACTCACTTAAAGGTCTGTCCATTCCAAGGCAAATTAGAGGATTTGTATTACTAGGTCACAGTCCCATGGATATTTGCATTTTTCCTATGCTGTGCTAAAAAGCTGTAGCCACTGTATCTTCTCTTGGAGGAGCGGAGAGGAGAGGAGAGAAGAGAAAGAGCGAAAGGGATAAAAAGAAAGAAATTAAGAGAAAAGGAAAAAGAGCAAGAAAGAGCTAAAGTATGAAAGATTGAAAGAAAAAGAGTGAGAAAGAAAAAAAGATGAAAAAAAAAAAAGAAAGATGCAAACCCATGAGGACTATTGTAATGTTATCTGAAGTAAAAAATGTACTCCATGTCTGAAGTCATAACATGTTAGGCTCTGATCTTGTTACTTTTCAGAAATGCAAGGTTATATACAAAGGAATCAAACCAGCTGTAGGTATTTACTTCCAAAATTACTGTCCTTAACACCTTCACTTTGTTGTTTCCCTAAGACTGCCCTTGTTTCTATATCAGACACACTGTGGTCTTTGACCATGACTTCCATGGGTTTTGAAGGTTATACTTCTGTGCCTTGATCTCAATACCAGTAAGCATTTTGGTCCCCAAGCCCCACCAAAGCAGAGGAAAGGGTCATTCTCTCATTTAGCTCCCTTGAGGGATTCGGTACAAGATTCAGCTCTTGAAATGCAATGGTAGTTCACACTTTCTTCTGAAATACAGCTTTTTAAAGTGATTGCTTAGTGGTCAGAACCTTCCCAGGAAGTAGGATTTCTGGTTCAATTTCTGCCTTTGCCTGAAGAAATTCAGTCTCAAATCATTCACCTTATCAGAAGAATACTGGCTCTTCTCTGCATGTGTCCCTGCACATACTGAATGCATTTTCCAGCCAAAAGAGAACAAACCTGAGTGTTTCTACCAGCTGGACTGGAACTGGATCCATGGGTAAGGAGAAAAAGTTTCACTTCCATGTGAAATATTTCCATTTTTTATACTAGATCCATTAGATTGGTCTCCATTTTTCACAGCAATGAAATAATAGTTTACACGTATTTGTCCAGCTCTGCTATAAAGCTTTTTATATTTGTAGTGTCACTTTAATCAATGTGTCTGTCATCTATTTTATTTTGACATCTCTTCTTCCCTAAAGGAGGGGGAAGTTTATTCAAAGATCTTAAAATGTGTACACTCACAAGTGTCTCTCTTCGTTTATGTTTGTAAAGATGATGCCTTTAAAACGTGCCTTGCCCTTGGCCTAGAAGGTGACGAGCTTTGCCATGGTGTTTAGTTCCCATAAGATATTATTCCACCAAGAGATTTATGGATGACAAATTCTTTGAAACTGGTAAACTAATTAAACCCCTTGGAAGAAGTAGAGCACAGGGACCAAAGAGCCATGGTTGTCAGTCTTGCTCATAAGATATGGTGCAGTGTTCACTGTCAGCCAATGTTTTCTAGCTCCTGTGTGTTGTTACAGCACTTTGCTGTAGTCTAGTTGTGCAGGGCCATGACTGTCTTGTTGGCAGTTTTCAGGATGAGATGGAGTTTGGATAAATGCTCACGACTACTCGATTTGAAAGCCTGTTGTTAAGACGGAGTCTTGAAGTGATCCTATGCTGGTGGGCTTATGGAACCGTAGTTGTATTATTTTCCACTGGAGGATCTCAAAATATGGCTGTAGACTTTTCAAAATTATTTTCTTGTACCTTTTCTATCTCTTATTTCTCAGCATCACCTGGTGGATCCTAGAGTAAGAACTGAGATGAGCTCCCTTGTTCAGGCACCAGACCATCCAGGTGACTGTTGTGTGATTATTTGTGATGAGGGAAATGTAGATCTGGATAGCAAATATAATGATTTATAATGCTGTAAGGTGTTCTAAGGCTCATCTTGAGCTCTGAGTACAGGTTTAAGTACATTAAAGTACAGATTCTGTACTAGTTTGGGCCTGGGCAAAATTCTTTTTATATAGTTCAAATATTCAACAGATTTGAATTGCTGAAGGCCCACTATTTTTTCAAGAGTCTTTCCTGATTGTCAGTGTTTCATCTCTGTCTTGAACGGGCATTCACAGGGGACTAAAATTAGCAAAGTAACCACAACTGTGGCTGACTTTATTCCAGTTCTAGAATAAGGTGGCCTAGGTTTTTTTGCTGCTTCTCCTTCATTTAGGGCTTTTATTACTCAAATTAAAATGGGAGAGGTCGCATATGTGTAATGATGAAAGATGCTGAAGGTGGTGGTGGAACTGGAATTCTAATAGCCATATTGTTTTTCCAATGACAAGCTCAACTGAAAGCGATAAAACTGTTGTCTCCACTCCCCCTTTTCCCTAACAGTCCTTTGTAAAATGTGTGTTCTTGAAAACATCTTCAGATTCCCAGACACTCTTGCACACCTGAGTGTCTCCAGTTAGGGCATCCCTGAATGTCCCTGTTTGCTGGGTGGTATTTGGCACAATCCAACAGAAAACAGGAGAGCAGAAGCACTTGAGCCATCCCTTGCCAATGCATGTTGTTGAGAATAATGGGACTGCAATTGAGTTCCGCTCTCCCTTCGCTTGAGGAGAAATTAGCTGTTATTAAAAATAACTCTGCAACACTAGACCAAACTGATGACAATCTGTGGGTCAGAATGAAAGAATGAAAGGTGCAGCAGCAGGAAGTAATGGTAATTGGAAGCAAGAACAAAACTAACTTAGGGCACCTCAGAGCTACAATGGAGTTAATGCAAAACAAACAAACAAACAAATCAAATGCTTTAAACAGAAGAAATTTGCATAAGATGCTCCTTAAATGTAATTATGGAATGGGATGTAATTTATCATCACCACCAGGGGCTTCCTCTATCTGTGCTAAAATGTGTGGAAGGGCTGTACTTCTTTAATTACTACTGCACCTGCCCAGGAACAAGCACTCTTAGGAGGGACATTGGTTTGAAAGTAGAAATGATCTATGGTACTTGAGAGGATTTGGTCTCCGTCTGTTTCATTCCATTTCACTAGTGCCTCTCCCAAGCTCCAGCCTCGCATCATCGCAAAGACACACAGACCTGGCTTCCCACACACACCTGGCTTCCCACACACACCTTGCTTCCCATGGGGCACAAAGGGTAGAGTCTCAGCCACCGTGGGCAGCAGGCAAGCTGTGACTCTTTGAGGGACCTTCTCTAAAGTGGCTGCTGCCCTTCCCTCCCATGGCTGCAGTGCCACTTGACAGAGAAGCAGTGTATGGCTTTGCTCTGAAGGGGAGTGAGCAGTGGGAAGGGAACGTCCTGGGTAATCTCCGTCTGCTGTTCCCAGTTTCTGCTGTGGAAAATCTGGGTCAGCCTCTCTGCTGTATTTGAGAGAAAAAGCAAAAAAGAGCCCTTGTCCCCTTTCAAAGAGTTTCTCAGATGCGTAAGATGCTTCAAGCAAGAGCTCAAATAACCAGGTTTCCAATACTTTGGATGAAGACAAGAGTTAGCTTGAAAACCTATTATTAACGATTAGTTTTCTGTAGGTGTCCAGATTATGTGAGCTTGAAGAATGACTGAAGTCTGTAAACCACCAAACCTTTACACCTCTTGAGATGACTTCCAGTGCTCCTCAGGTTCACAGCAGGTGTTGCTTCTTTGTTTCCCTGTGCTTTGCACCTTGAGTTTCTTGGGGGCTATAAAGCCACCATGTGCTTGATGGGAGCAGGCAGAGGGGGATGGGGTCGAGCAGCAGGAGAAAGCGTAACTGAGAGACTGATAGAGACATCCTGACAGCTGCAATGGGTCATCAATAGATCCATCACGCCAGTAATTTGCAACAAATTTAACATACATCACTTTAGTCAGGCCACGCTGTATCTGTCTTGTCACAGCATCAGAGTGAATAACACTTAAATCGGGTGTCACTGCTGACCTTTCTGACCCTCGAATTGACACTGCTGTTTGAGCTTGGCCTAGCTGGCAGCAGATGTAGGGAAGATTAGTACAAAAGGTGGGGGGGTGCAAAAGGACGACAGAGCACAACAATACAGTTTAACCAGGCAAACAAATGGGATCTCTGGGTTTTCTCCTAGTCCTGCTTTGCTTGATGAAGTGCTGGCATTTATTTAGACCTACTTCCAGCATTCTTTAGTCACAATTTTAACTATGTATATATTTTCCATTCTGATTCACTTAATATATATGCATGTATGCATGTGTATATGTATGTAATAAAATTTGTAGACTTCAAGGTGACTGCCATGGACACTGAAGTCCTATAGAAGGTGTTGAACACAAACAACAGTAAACTAATCTGCCCTCTTCCATGCTCGAAGCATGAGACTCAGCCTGAGACACAAATGGCTGCTTGGTTTTGTTGCCACTTTCAGAGTGTCAGTGAAGACCTAGCCCTAGAGGAAAAGACGAAGCCTCACAAAGAAGTGTGTCTTAGGAAGCAAGCAGGAGAGATCAAGAGCCTCATCAAACCCTGAAGTCCGGTCGTGACTCAGGGCATATTAAAAAAAAAACCCTAGATGATCACAGGAAGAATGTAAAGCTGCCCAGCAAGCACAGATCGTCTGAAGCTTGGGGAAATCTTCTCCTGATCTCAACTCTGAAGACTGATTTCACTTAGAACCTGTGAACAAGACTCATGAACCAGCTAGACGACATATTTTCGTGCAACCAAGGGAAGCCATTTCCCCCGTTTTCGATCTTAATGAATACCTTCCATAGACTTCTATAGTTGTTTCTACAGACTAGCGTGGAAACGACTACAAACCCGTTAAGTCTCCCTGGCGCTAGAAACGAGACACCCTCCGCAGCCAGGCAGAGCCAACCGAGTCTGTTCAGCATTTATTTTTGAATCAGCACACGATAGAATTACACGATTTGTTTGCTCACCCGACAGGCGCTTTGGAGCCATTCATGGTATGTGTGAGACTGGATGCTGGGTGGGCTTTTCCCCTTCAGTCATTCATCCTTCTAAACAAATATGCAGCTATGGGCTGAATTTGGATTTTTTTCTCGAGCTATTGTTCTTAAATGTGTGATTTTTAATTAATGGATTTTGAATGGTAATAAAGGAAGAAGCTGTCTTTGAGGAGGTAATTGGAAGTTACGAAATTAATATGCGTATGACTTGCATAATAGCTTGTCCTTCTTTTTCTGACAGTCTGCTTGATGTTTGATATCTTGGTTAAACTGATTTATCACATCACTAAATATCCCTCCACTGAAAGAGTATGTCCTATAATGAATACTTCAAGGTGGGAACATATAAAAAGTGACAGAAATAATAGGTAAATTAGAAAAGATTAGAGAAATTACTGCCTTATGCAAGGGAAAACAATGGGGTTTTTTTGTTTGGTTGGTTGGGGTTTTTTTGGTTTGTTTGCATTATAGCTGCTTTTTAGGAAAGGCTGGTAGAAAAGCAGAAGTTATGCTTTACTTAGTCATCAAGGATGTTAATCAGATTCTACATGTCTTTATTGTTTTCTGAGTATGAAGTTGACACCCGAGGCACGCATTGACGCCATTGTGATCATTTCCCTTGTCCTTCCCAGGAGCAGAACTGGGCTTCGAATGATCTGAGTTATGCCATCTTATTCACAGCAAGCGCTACTGAGGGCAGTTTATAACATGTGCAGTATCTTTAGAAGGAATCATGGGCCAAATTTACTCATGTTTGTAGTCTTTTTATAATTAACAACTGAATTGGTGTACACAGTGTATGAATTTCTGTCTCGCTTGGGCAAAGAGAGGGAAGAAATTTGAGGCAAATCAGCACTTGGCAGACCGTGTTTCTTTCAGTCAGAATTCCTGCGACTGGAGAGCTGAATGGAAGTGCAATTGCACTGGGAGGGTGAAGATGTCTGCCCCGTTGCCCAGCTGTCCCATGGTGTGCTGTGGAGATGTGTCTCAGAGAAACCGAGGGTCCTACAAAGGTAGCCACAGGGCACAAGTGAGTTCATCCACATACAGCTCATAATCACGTATGAACGGGGGGTTAGCCCCGATAGGGAGTCCTGGTTCTGGGGATAAAGTAGCTCTTTCCATTTTGCATATGTATTTTCTCCCCTTCCTTCAACTTGCCCTTTAAAAAAAGGTTCGTTCATTGTGATCTGTTTGCATTCTGCTTAAAGCTGTTTCTTCCCTCGTTAATTTTGATGTGAAAGGACGAATGAAATGAATGTGTTCGACAAAGGACCTTTGATGTATATCTGTGATGGTTTTAGGGTTTGCTGGTGGATCCAGCAGGGAGGCATGCTATGGATCTGAACGCAAGTTGGAGACTCTCTTTGGACTCTTGCTATAGGTTGCCCTTGGGAGTATGTGACAGCTGGTCAGGATAAGAGGTCAGAGATAGCCAGAAAGGGTGATAACCACCTCCTTGGGTGCTATGAGCTGCAGGAACTGGCCTAACTTAGTTGTGTGAGCCCAGTGGCTCTTTAATAAATACTTTCTGACTGTGCAATTGCCATATTTATATTACTGGGAGATAAAGTATTCGTTAAGTTAGTTGTGAATACCCCTAGGTTTGGAATATATCAGCACATGGATTTTTTATTTTTTTTGTCTCCAAGGAAAACCAAACTTTCGCCTGAAAGTTCAAGTATGGGAATTCAAGTAAAATTCAAGTAAAATTCAAGTATGGAAATACCATCAGATTGTCTTGTGAAAATTATGATTTGTTCGCTTTATGGCTCTACTTATTCCTTTTGTCCGGTGTCCCTCACTGGACAAAATTTTCTGTAACAGACCATGAGTTCTTCTCAAAATGTACTACTTCACCACCAGGCTTTCTGGTTATTATGCATAGGGTCATGCAATAGCCAGGGACCCTCCTCCAGATGAAAGTGATGGTATGAAGCATTTGCCTTCTAACCCCTGTGATGCACTCCTATGGCACTACCTCAAAGGAGCTAGTCAGTTTGGGAGGAAGGGTGTGTATGACAATATTTTTGCTTTTTCAAATGTGTTATTAAATAGCAAGTTATTAAAGAAATAAGCTAGCTCTTGTGGTAGCTCTACTCTTCTGGTCCTAATGTGGGTGCTAAGGTATTGCCCATCATCTTGTTTCTTCTGGTAGGTGTTAATTCCCACACCCTTTACTGTTTTCACAGGAAATTAAGCTGAAAAATTACGAAGGGGAATGATACAGACTGAAACTTTTGATGGAGAATGATCTGACTGTGGCTATACCTCCTTCCATTTTCAAAATACTTTACAGATCATTTTTTGGCTCCAAATTTGCTCCCATGAGGTAATCGCATCCTTTATTTTCACACTTTACAAATAAAAGAGACTGGGACTCTGTCCCAGTCTCTTCCTCTCCCTTGCCCCATATAAAAACAGAGCCTCCGTAGCTACAGCCCTCTTCTGCTTAGAAACCTGAGAAGTTTAACAGCAGTACTTAGCAGAAAAGGAAGCCAACTTCACTTTCATGAATGTAGCTTGCAGTAATGGTCATGGTAATGCTGTTGTGCATATCTGTAAGGACACAGCCCACGTGGGGAAGAACTTTCTCTCTGAAGCCGGGTACCCTGTCATCCCTCCTCTCCTCCAGGGGGAAGAACAAGGAGTGTGGGCTGGTCCTGGTGGTGGCTCCCCCTTGGACAGCCCTTCAGCCCCTTGTTGCTGTCGGCAGAAGAGGCACTCATGCCATCCACACATGCCCCCACCATCCCGAGGGGCTGTATGTGGTGACTGGGGTGGGGCAAGGAGGCGGGGACAGTGTGCACCCACTTTTCCTCCTGCTCCGGGGGGAGTGCTAATCCCACCATTGGGGAGGGTTGCCAGCGGACATGGTGTGGCTGGTGAGGTGCTGGCACCAGCGATAGCCCCGTTCCAACCACCAGAGGCTTTGGCACATCCTACTCAGCACTCAGGAGGGAAGGATGACCGTGCAATCTCACGGATTTCTTAAAGCCTCATGGGTGTTAGGCTGTTCCCACTGGCTTGAGCTTGCTTAAGCAAATGTCTCTGTTCTCCTCTTTTCTTATCAGTTATTTAACCATTCATCTGCTGCCTTTCAGTTTTTTTCTTTTCAATTTTTTAACTATATACTACTTAAAACCAGAGCCATGGAAAAAGCTCCCAAGTGTAAATCTCCTAGTGGTTGTTCTCTGCAGCCCCCCTTTGGTCTTTGCTGCCATGGGGAAAAACTAGGTGAAGTGAAAATAATCATTTGGTCCAGCTTTATGTAACTGCTTAAACCTAAAATTAAAAGATGCATAAATAACTTTCTCCTGTCAAAGTCATAAAAATTTTATGTTTTCGCTTTCAAGAGTTTTAGATTTGTGGTTGTTAAGTCTCCCTGACTTATGCTGAATACTTCCATATTAAAAAATAATAAAGGTGTGCTCAGACTCTTTCCCAACAATAAGTTTTATTAGGTACATCAGGTGCTACTGTAGCATAAATATACAGTAGCGTAGGTACATTGCAAACAACATCTTATAGTATCAGACAAAGAGAACCTTTTACAAACCCCATGTCTCTAATTTCATTTTAGAAAATTAGATACTCAGAATTTTGCATAAGATAACTGTATTACTGGGATGCAATTTGGCCCAGGTTTCTAGCTTTAGTGCATGTGGCTCCTTAATAAAAAGTGTCAGTTAAAATGAAAATACAGCTTGGGTAATTAAATTTAATTGGATCTTGTCACTTTAAATCCTCTTCGTTTTTGAGTGTTTCTACAGAATTGCAGCTTCTGGTTTGCTAATTTCTTTATTGCAAGCTGTGCGCTGAACCTGACTGTCCTATAATAAAGTAGGACCTTGTTTTTGTAGAGGGCTTTGAACCATGACTGTAATAACAAACAAAAGGAGGGTGGGAGCTGATTTATCACCAAAAGAAAACCTCTCCTTTATTTCCTACATGTTCAGTTACTGAAAAATAATGGGTCTGAATTTATTAACTCTTTAATTTTCTTGCCAGTTGAGCACCATTTTGCACAAGTTCTCATGAATACTGCAGTATGGTGCTGCGCCGCTGACAGGTAGCAGCAGCAATTATCATACTTTGTTATATAGGAGTTGTTTGGGCAAGAAATAGGGATTAGGTGAACTGCAATATTCATATGTAGGTCAAGCAGGGTGCAGGCAGCCACAATGCAAATGATGTGTACTGCCTGCCAATAGCCACCGTGCTGATTCGGAGGGATCACCTTCTCCAGGGGTGAGAGGTAATTCAGTTTCTTTATTGCACATTGCACATGCACAGCATCCAAAGGCAAGGAAGATTTAAGTGCAGGTGATGAAGAGAGAAAATATTGGCCGTACCAACAGACACATCATAAAAACGATCAGTCTGTCACAAATTGTACAGCTGCTAATGCCCATATTTCAAATTAAAGCCAGTTGAATGAATTTGTACACTCAGGTTTTATACCTGAAATGCAGTATCATTGCATCCTTGATTAGAAGACAGGTCACTTAGTGCCAGCATCACAGAACGATTAAAGATGTAAGACTGTCCTTCACAGCGCAGTAGTGGTCCCTTGATTCTGTGCTAAAGCAGATGGATATGGTGTAATTACATTTTGCAAAGTGCTGGCAATACAAGTATCTCAAACAGGAGTATTATGCCAATGTAGTCAGTCCTGCTTATAACCTCTTCAGTTCCAGAGGTGTGCCCCACATCTTGACCGTACACCCGGGAGAGGATCCCTGCAACCAGACACAGAAGGATCTGTTCAGTTGTCCACACACGGGCATTTGAGGCTATTTGAGGCGCCTGAGGTTACGCAAAATATCTGCACGGGGCTGGTGGACCTGGGGCCCTTAGAGTGAAATTCAGAGCACAGAAGATGTGTCTTCAAACATTGGTGTCTACATGGAAGGTAGGTGCCTAAGTGTCTATTTTAGCTAATGAAGCTCTAGTGTTTGGTTCATCTGTCCACAAAAAAGCATCCAGTGGCAGATGGGATGTCCTAGCTTACCCCACCTGCCTACTGCGCCAGAAGATCGTAACTATCACATATTCTTGTCTTACATCTATTTTACATGTCTTGATACTCCAGGCACTAGTTACCTACCTTCAATTAGGTGACCAAATCTAGGCCTAAATATCTCTTTGTTCCATAAAAGGAGCTCACATACAATGAACTATAGGTGGATACTTTAATATTTCTGTAGCCTGAACCTATACAGCTATTATTTTTGCAGACCAGCTCCTCATTCAGGCAAAGTTCACACTTACCCCAGAAGTACCCTGGAAGCCCCTGGAGTATGGACATGTGGTTCTTCATGCTCAGTTGAGTCTCCCTCTCTGCTGTGTGTTGACCAGCTTGCTCCCCTGAGCAACATCTTGTGGGGCCCCGTGCTCCATCATTCTCTTCTCACTCGTCTGGTGCTTGTTCCCAAGGCAAGGCATCTCATACCAGCCCGTTGTGACTTCCTGAAGAGGTAACAATTCACAGAATCACAGAATGGTAGTGGTTGGAAGAGACCTCTGGAGATCATCTAGTCCAACCCCCCTGCCAGTGCAGGGTCACCTACAGCAGGTTGCACAGGAACGTGTCCAGGTGGGTTTTGAATGTCCCCAGAGACGGAGACTCCACCACCTCTCTGGGCAGCCTGTTCAGTGCTCTGCCACCCTCAAAGTAAAGAAGTTCCTCCTCACGTTGAGATGGAACTTCCTACGTTCAAGTTTGTTCCTGTTATCCCTTGTCATGTTGCTGGGCACCACTGAAAAGAGCCTGGCCCCATCCTCCTGACACCCACCCTTTAAGTATTTATAAGCATTGATAAGATCCCCCCTCAGCCGTCTTTTTTCCAGACTTGCCTTACCCACATGCATAGCTGCATTAGGACGTGAGATGTGAAGGAGGTGCCTGGAGGCAGGAAGAGCCCATCCTTTCTGAAATAGGTGGAAAGCATCGTATTTGAAGACCTGCTTTTTCCATTCACTATAGCTGGAACCAGGATAACTTGGATAAGTAGCTCGTAATATTAATCTAAATTTTAGATGTCTAAATTGATGCATCTAAGATGAGGTGAATCCTGTATCATATTTTATTAATGAAGCCACAAAAATTCCATCTGCTTGAAATAGTACAGTTAGATCAAGGTAGGAATAAAAAACCCCAGTAATTAATCATAAGGATCAGACTCACTATAAGAAAATGCCCTGTCTTGCTCTCACTGAAAATAGTGGCCAAACATCCCATCAATTTCAAAGAAATGAGAACAAATCCTTTCACTCTGCTTTATGGATTTTTACAGTGTTTTATAATTTTGTTAGGGGAGCATGTAAATAAAGATGGTGTTATTTTCATACCTACCTTTTTTATTGATTTTTTTAGAGCCTCTGGAAAGTACTAGACTACAAAGATCTATTTAAAGAGACTGCCTGCTTTATTTATATACAGAGCAGATGAATAGATGGATAAAAGTAATGTACGATTCCTTACAGCCATCATTTAACCAACATGATTCATGAGACTGTAGTAAGTCTGCTAGTAATTCTGGCTACTGTTGTGGTTTTTTTTTTTTTTTTTTTTGCACATTTGAACCTTGGGATCCTGACTGAAATTGCAATCCATTTTGCAGATGAACTCTGAGTTCTTACTTTATGAGTATGAAATATGGATACAACAGGTCTCACGTTCGGTGTATGACATGAGACTCAGAGGACAGACTGCACAAACACTTCTTGTGCTGTAGAGTCATTTTGACATAATTTTTTTGCATTTTTTTTTCTGATATCCAAGGTATGGAATCCCATTCACAACAGAATAGCATTTAAAAAAAATATTTAGATTTCCGATGTATATCTTGGTAAGGTATTAATTCCTGCACTTTTTATTTCCGTTCCTCATAAAAGAGAAAGACACATGAATTCCAGTTGACTTTCATCAGGTTTTAAGCTCCAAGGTTATTTGGCACTGCTTGGAAAATGCTATCTTGTACTTTTAAGCTTTGGAAGACAATTAAGCTAGCTCCACTTCCTTTGCTGGTGTAAAAAATTTTATCAGACCTCACTGACCCTTGATGAGAACCTGATCCACCTGGTTTATGGTTTAATATGTAGTCTTCATTGAATCCAGTACTAGCAAATTGGCCTCTAAAAAAGGGAAAAATACTGTGCCCCACAACCAAAAGTATAGCTGTAGAGATTAAACTGCATTAGCAGCTATAGTACTAGAATTAATGCTGCCTGATTAATTTGCATTTTAGTGAGCAATGTCTTTTTTTCTCTAGTGATATATGGTTCCATAAGGATATACAATTACAAAATTACAGATTTTTTTTCTGTATGTCCTTATCTCTACCTCTTTGATCTTTGAGGGTTTACAGCAATCTGCTGTTAAATTTTTATATCATAGTGAGAGTTAAATTTATGGATGACAATCACGTCTGTCCTAAATTAGAAAGCATCTGAATGGCAGTTTAAAAATCACGATAACAAATGTTACTTGACCTCTTCATCATCATCATTTAGTACAGACTCTTAAATGAACATTTTTAGTATCTGATTGTTCAGCACTTACAGGCATTATCATGAAACATTCAATTTCAGGAACAGCCTTCTGTTGGGAGTAGGGGGAGCTCAATACATATATGCAAGAGATTACACAATGCACTGCCCAGGATCTCAGGGGACAGTCTCGGTGACCCAGGTGTTTCCTTCTGTCCTTATGTTTTCATTTGGGCAAGCATCCTCTTTGGGATCCAGCAATGCTGGATGTTACTCTCTGTTAGCCCTTGCGACTGCTTTTCCGTGGAACAGCTCCTGACTTCTGCCGAGGAGGAATTCATGTGAACATCCCCATTTTGCTGCAGGTTGGATTCGCTTGGACAGGCAGTTATATCATTTAAGCTTGTCAGTCTGACCTGGCCTACAGTGAATGAGGGAGAGCAGGCAGCTTGCTGGAAGCGCTAACTGTCTTCAGGATGGGCAGAGATGAGTGGCCACCAGCACAAATGGGGTGTGAGTCCTGAACAGGATTTTTGAAACTTCTGAATTAAATTAGTGAACTCTCATTCATGCAATCAGTTCCACTGACTTCCATGAGACTTTTGCCACCTGCAAGAGTACTGCTTACACGATCCTACAGTTTTCCTTTCAAAATCTTCACATGTTTGAGAGACACCAGACGGAGTACTAGTTACCTCACGATCTCCCTGATTGATAGCTCTCAGGAAGAGAAAGAAAGTGTCTCTTTGCAGGTCCCCACTGCTCCACTGCAGCACAAAGTAAATTTGCCGTATGGCTTGTTGCGTGAAAAGGGGCAAAGCGGTTTTTGGCAGAAAATAAACCCCCTTGCGTTCTAACACTCCTCACCGAGGTGGGAGGCTAGGTGTGGCTAGGTTTAAATTCTGAGTGATGCCCAATTCAGCACTATCAGTCCAATCGCGTTTAATATGTATTAAACTATTGCGATTTGGATACACTAATAGTGGACTGCACCTTCAGTCTAGTCGTGCTCCTGAACTAGCACGGCCTCTCTCGAGTCTTTGGTCACATTCAGTGAGAAACTAAAACAACTAGCTACTTAAAAAAGTGCAGTTTATTTAAACAACAGATACATAGGTTCTTAGGATTGCCGGTGATAAATACACTGTCTGCAAAGCACGTGCAAATGAAAGTATTGTTACATATGCAAAATGCGTGACAAATTTATAAAGATACAGCCTGGCTATAAAAGTAGAAAAGAGAGTCTCTGGAGAGATTTCTAAGTTTCCCGAGGAAGCACTCGGTATAATCTAAGTCTTACCCCAAGGCGTCCCTATGGGAGGGAAGAGAGGCTTAGCCGGTTGACTGATCCCAGAAGTCAGTGATGTAATTCTTTGCAATGGTGTCTTCCCTGGGTATCCGCCCTCTCTCGGGCTATTTTTATGCTATTTGTTATCTTCAAGGTGGAGTTTGAGTGACTTTAGTCATACGTACTTTTATCATGATTGGTGTAAATTTTTCTCGCTTCACAATTAAACGTATAGCTTACGAGAAATTCAGGGCGCAGACTCAAGGAGGAGTGGTCGCACCTTGGAGGCGGGTAGCCTTCGGGATGGAGGTGTGTTTTGGTATTATAATGACATTATAATGAGCAAAGTTTGCACAAAGGACAATATTTCATCAAAATTTGACAAAATGTTGTCTCCGAGTATCGAGCGGGCAGCTAATTGGCAGCTTATCTGTTTCATGGTATCATCCCATTCCCGTATCCGCTATACATCATAAGGTAAAGCTGCGGAATAATTGCATCCCGTCCCGTACCTCATGTAGCTTATCAGGGAACCACAGGTGTTGTACCCTTCATGCCAGCTGCGCTATTTTCTACCTCAGAAGCCTCTTGATTTTATACTTTTCCTTAATGTGTGAACAATGCTGTACTTTTGTATTTTTGGCCAATTCAGTATTTATTCCACATGGCTCCCACAGCTCACATTTTTTCACAGCTTGAGCATCGGCTTACCTAGCAGCCTCCATGCCAGAACAACCCTGTTGCTGGCTGTGTAATAGAGTCCAGGCTGAGAACTATACTTGAATAGCTCATGAGCTGCATGTTGCTCAAGTGGTACAGGTTGTCCCCCATTTTGTGTGCCAACAAGAGACTAAATTGTAGACATGTTTTGCTCAGGACTCCTAAAGGCAAAAGTCATTATATCCCATCAGTGATTCCCTGAGCCAGGTTGTCTGTTACTCTTTATGTAGGTTGAGTTCAGTGACAGCTGCCAAATGTAACTGGCAGGACACACTTGCTGCATTGCCAAAAGGACTAAGTGCCCTACAGCCTTATATCAGCATCGCTGGTGGAGCCATGGAACCCAGCTGGTTCTGTGCTGCATATGAGTATGTCTGAAAAGGATAATTTTGCATGAAAAACATACTCCTTAAATATTATCCTCTCTCCACTGGGCCAGGAAACCATCTACCCATTCTGGGCCATGATTATGGTGTTTGGTTTCCTTCATGCAGCAGCTTATGCAATTAGCATGTTTGTGCCCCTCTCTCTTTCTATGCATGTCTCCTTAATAACTTTGGAAGCCCCAGCCAGTTTCAACCATAGCTGGCAGAAGGGAAAATATCTCAGAGATATTACTTTCCTATAATAAAATAGCTATATACAGAAGAGAAAACTTCCTATAGAGACCACTGAGGGAAAAGCTTGGTCCTTGTTAGACACCAGAGACTCTGAGCAAGTGAGAAATATTGTGAATGTCCCAGCTGTGGGAAAAGCTTTAGTCAGCCTTTGCCCCTTATATTCAACTAATAGATCTATTAGGTCACAAATCTGCAGGAACTCAAACTCTATTAGCTGTGTTGTTCACTAAAATATCTGTCTGCATCGCCCTTCACCATCCACCACAAGGAACTTGTGTGGCAGTCACAAGTGACAGACATATATATTTTTGCAACCCATTTTCTTCAAAAAAATCTACCTTTATAGGGTTTATTTTTGCACAATGGATGCGTCTTTTGCAGCCCTTTTCTCCTTCTAACTCGCTGAAAGACTTTGATTAGGTTAATAACCTAGTGGTCAGCCATTTGGAGTCATTTCACAGGTCTTCTGTGCTGCTTCCTTAGCCCAACAGTATTGTGTCAGGTAGTGTTACAGGTGATGTGCGTATGAAGAGATGACTCCATGCAATTTCCAAGTGTCCAACAACAAAGAGCAGCGTTCATCCTTTCACCCCTAAAGTTGAAGACTGTTAATGAAGAAAAGGGGTTCCAATGCAGGAATCTGGGATGTAAGGAGGAAATCCTTGAAGAAAAAGGAGCTTTAGTGCTAGCTAGAGTTGCCGATAGTTTCAAAACTAAGCTGCAGAACATGGTACACAGCAGGAGTGGCTTTAGGCTTGATCTACCTGGGTGGACCTGCACAGCCCAGTACAGCAGCTTAACGGGCACTGACACAAACCCCAAGGCAAGCTTGCACCTCCTTGACCGTGGGTCTGAGTAAAGGGTCATGTAAAGGCCTGGTGCCTCCTAGGGGAACTCCAGAGAAACAGAGAATTCACTGGACTGTCCCACAGGAACAGTCACTACGTAGATGTCTCCTGTGCTGGCCTTGGCCACCTGCATCTTCTCTGAGCTCCCTGCTGAGGTCTACCAGTATGGGGCTGTCCTCATGTGGCTTTACCAAACAGATGGCTTTTCTCAGGGAGGGATTCATCAGCCCCTTTTAAAATAAAGCCAACACACAGCAGCACTAAAGGTTTTGTCTTCTAAGTGACTTGCACCCCTTGATAAGATAATGTACTGGAAATGTATGTCACTGTGATATTTCGGAATGGATAAATAATGCATGACTCTGGCAAATGAAAGTTTTGAACTCAAGAGGAATCACTGGCATTTTTTAAATAATTTAGGAAGTGTTCATAAAAGAGAAAAATGAGGAAAAGGCCTTTAATAAATGTCACTTATTTGGCATCATAACCTCTTTAGAATGACTGGTATTTTTTATTAACTTCATGTGGATATAAATGTATTTAAATGTGGAAGTATCTGCTCTCTTTGCAAAACTTGAAACCATTTCTTACAAGAGAACAAATTCTTATTGAAGTTTAAAGTGTAGCTATTCAGTGGCTACTGGGTAATTAATGACCAATACTGACAATTATTACTTACTTATTCAGAAACACAAGAATTTGCTAGTTTACTGAAAGCAATTAGTAGAACCCATGAGAGAACTAAGTGACTTCTCAGTTTTATGCTTCCTTCTTTGTTCTTTCATTCATGCCATATTTGTTCCCATGTCAAAAAGTGACCATGCTGGTTAATGTTTTATAGAGAAAATTCAATATCCTTTGATAAGTTTAGCAAAAACTGTTCACATGGGATAACTCAGATGGTTAAAGAGACTAGAATACTTACATAAAACCCCCACGGAGTCTCTTATTAATAAGATAAATCCCTTGAATATAGTTCAATAGTTGAATATAGTTGAATATAGTTGTTCTGAAAGTGTTCCTCTTGGGTGCCTATGCTTAGTGGCTTCTTCCTCACCCAACACCTGCAAATGACTTGCAACTGAAAGAGTGTATAGTTTAAGGGTCAATGGCAGAAGTCATACCAGGAGAACTACTAGGTGCACCGCAGAGATTCGAGTTTAGTTTTGTTTCATTTAATTTTGTTTTGTCGAGTTTAGTTTATATTTCCTTTTCGTACTAAATGATAGCACTATTTTTGGCCTCTATCATATCATCCACAACATCTAGTAGCAGTTCTCCAGAGTCTGATTCAGGTTAACGTAAATTATTTTCCCTCCCCTTTTCTGGGAATTTCTGTTTACATTGTAGTTAGAACGAGTGTGTTTGGTTCATATGTCTTCTTTAAATGCAGGATGGGAAAAAGAGGATATGTGCACTTTTTTTGTCTGGTAATTTTAGTCCTTTGATGCCAGGTGAGGTATTCGAGGTGTAGGGACATTTTTCCCAGAACACCTTTTTTGGACTAATGTCACTGCAGTAGGCAAAATATGTAGGGGATCTCATTTTGTTGTTGATGACAATAGTCAATGCCTCTCTTTTTTCAAGAAATAATTTCTTGATGCTCTGTAATTGTTTTACAGTCCTCTTTTTGTTAAGATTATGGAAAGGTTGAGATGTGGCCCCTCTCATCTCTTTGACCTTTGTCAGGAAATGTTAGAAACGTGGATAAAGTTTGGGAATTGAGGAAATTTTCTCCAAGTGATGGCTGAAGAACTTCTGTGTCTGCCTGGGGTGTCAGTGATAGTGACAGATTAGTGATTTGTCCAAGATGTGCTGGGATTGCATTTGAGTCATCTCACATGAAAGTACTGAGCAGTGCTCCCCAGAAATGCTGTTGTAGACCCTCATTCAGTCTTGTCTTCCTCTTCAATGTGCATGCACGTTAAGGTGGAAGGTAGATGCCTTGATTGTGGGGTTTATAGTATGCTAAAGACATCTCACTCCAAATCAGTGTTTGAATTGAAGATGCCAGTTCTGTCAAATGTCTTAAGCAGTGCCTGGATGAAACCGGAGCATGGGACAAGAGTTACCTGGCATGATTTTGTCGTAACATATCACTTGTCTCAAGAAAAACCCCAAACATTATGAATATGAATAATGGCTTGACATTTTTATTGATGCTTTTTGTAATGTAAATTCAGATATATTGATTAAAGAATTCAGCTTTGATCCAACATCTTTTGAATTCAATAGAAATATTCCCAATGGTTTAAAAGACTTCCCACTGGTTTAAATAACTACCAAACCCTGTTTAAAATCCTATCCTATTGATTTCAGTCACTGTTGCATAGTATCTTCTGTATTGTTCAAAATGATGTTTGAATGAAGAGATTCTTCATTAGAAGTTTTTCAGAATGGCGATGTAATAATTTTCTGATTTTTTTTAAGAAAGGAGGTAAGGGCTTTAGAAAATTTTTTGAACATACAAGTAATGATTTAAGAAAGGGAAATATTTTAATTTCATACTTTACAGGCCTAATTTACAGGAGTCAGATCATTAGATTTTCTACAACTGATGTCTGAAAGACATTGCATAACCTTCTTACACACATACAAATATTTAGGCATGTACAACTGTGTGTACATGTGTGTGCAAATGAAACTTTTAACAATAACAGTCATTTAAGCGCATTTCCTCATAAAGCAAACTTACATGTAAACAATTTTTTGATCCATGACATCATAATTTTTTGTTTTATTCAATACTATTCAAATCTACTGATGTAAACTCTGTTGAAGTCAGCAGCATTATTCCAAAGGTATATCAGAACAGATATTGTCAGGATGTGGCCCACGGACTTGAGTTTAGTCTTATTTCCTTTAACATAACGTATCCAGCGCTAAATATTTGCTGTCTTCCACTTTGCTAAATAGAAAAGTTGCTTTCAAAAACAAATAATGAGCACTGCATGAATACTTTGACTTTAAATCTCATTAAATACCCCATAGCTAAATAATAGAAAAAAATGATGTTACTACTCTAATCTAAATACATAAATCATGTGTGCAAAAATTATTTCTCATGAAACATATTTGTCTTCATTTTTTTTCTCTTTTTTTTTCAAACCTACATACATATACACACATCTATTACTGATGCAGGTAAGCTACAACTCTTTTTGAATGTGAAATTGAACTAGCAGCCTTTGATCTGAACTACAGGCTGATCTGAATTCAAGAAAAGGCTGCTGCTAAGGCACATTCCCATTCAATCCATTAAACCATTCACTTCCGTGCTCCTCATCACACTGACTCCTAATTTGACAATGACAAAGAGCTCCACGGTGATTTTAAATTTCATAATTTTAATCTGTCAAGTCTGACATTTAATTAGTGCCCTTCTAACCTGTGCCCGCTCACTTGAAGGTTACTGTTGGTTTTCCTTTAGAAATTTTTCCTCTGGAAGAGTGGATTAATAAATATGTACATAACTGGCAGGGATAAAGACAATACACACACAATGGTCTATTAGTTCCAAATCTAGACAGATGAGGTTAATAATATTTTAAAGTGCTGCTTTATTGTATTAAGAGTGATTAAGCCCTTGGCTCAACCCTGTATGAGTTGTTCATTGAAAACATAAAATATAAGGTCTATTAAGCAAAGTCTAGTGAGAACGGTTACCCAAACTACAGTAGTACTGTGTTCATAAGGCATACTACAGGAGTGCATAATTTCTGAGATATAATTTCTTGACTTAGCAAACACAATGGAACATGCTAGGCTCACTAAACAGACTAATTAGATTTTGAGCACTAGTCATTCTATGAGAACCCGCCTTTTAGACTAAAATCTAGCACAATTTAACACTCTGGTATTTCATTTTCTGGAGGACTGAATTCAAATATAACTTAGGTCACTTGTTAAAAATGAGTGTGCTGTTCTTAGATCAGCCCCACAAGGGCATAAATCCCAATCACAAAAATATGCCACCATCCGTTAGTGCTGGGAGAGTGGTCAGTCGAAGTCCTCAGGGAACAAACCTCAGCTGAGCTTTCCAGCACCATACCTGGCTGCAGTCAGTAATGTATGATGTTCATTATATTGTCACTAAATATTGAACATCTAGAAGCGAAGATAGGAATAAAAGATTACCCTTTCTTAAAACAGGCATTACAGGAAGAACACCTGTCAGAATACAGGGATGTCGCGAGCCTCTAGTTCTTAGCTTTTCTTCACTCCGTGCCACAGTGCCTACTTTTCAGCAAATAATGAGCCTACATAAATACTGTTATTTTCTGTATTAAAGAACATACCACCATGATACAGTAGCCTAACTGGCAACTCAGACTCCTTCAAGTGCAATATAATGTTACTGAGACTTCTCCAGATTTTTTTCCAGAAGACCCAGAATAAGAAACAAATAATACAAAGTAGTTGTCTGTAAACACTAGAAGTCTCAAAAAAAAATTGGACACAGGTTTATTTCCTACCACTTTCACCCAGATTCCTCTCTCAGAGTGGCCTTGCTATGGTTAACCATTGCTGAAGTTAAGCAAGAGTGGCTAAATATGGCTCTGAGCAACGTTTAAAAAATCAAAATGACAAGAAAAACGATTCACCTTTGGCTTTATTTAATGTATTGGTTTTGGTGTACAGGCTGATACACACCAGTGTCTCAGGATTAACCTCTCCCTCTGGATATTGTTCTTCCACTGTAGCAATTACAGGAAACATAACATTTCTGAAAAGTTTTGGTACATTTCCTGAATTTATCATTATTTAGTTAAACAGAAACAGAAATGCGTAATAAAAAGCAGTATATTATGCCTAAACATTTTCAGAGAAAATCTGGGGGAGATCAACTTTGGATTCGAAATAAAAGGATAAGTGGTGTGCACTGCAGCACAAACATATATGACATAAGTCTGGAATTTGCTGTCATCCATTTCTGGTCTTCTTTGTCTTGGCTTACCAATTCCTTTAAGAATATTCCTGGCCTCTTCTAGGTACGAGAATATATGCTGTTGCACTCCAATGCAAATCTGCAATTTTCTCTGGGTCTGTCAATGCTGCTGCAGAATAGAAGAGTTAATTGGTTTTCACTAATGCCCTACTGCCCTGCAAGCTAAACACTGGAAGGAGATGAAAAGAAGTTAGTGAAAATGGACTGCAACCTCCTTACTAGTAATTGCATATTCCTTTTTCCTACTAGTCTTAGCAAATTTTTCATGTCTTTATGGAACTTCCCTGAAGAATAAGATGGCAGTGGCGTATAACATGGTGTGTTCTTCTCTGTTAATGCTGTCTTCTTCTTCAGGATAAAACACTGAGACTTTTGCATGCTTTTTTTCATCTCAGCAGTAAAGGTGCATTTCTATTGTGCTCAGGGATTCAGGCTCAGCATGAATGAGGCCATTTTTTTGTTTAGGAAGTGCTGACAAGCGGGGCCAAGTTTTTCAATGAATGTACAACTGTTTCACCTGAGCTTTTGTCAGGAAATGTTTCTCAGCTTCAAAAACTCTAGAGATTTAGGTGCTTCCTCACAATACCTTTTAAGGGACCTTATCTCCTGTGTGCAAGAAGCGAGTTCAAATCTCTCTGAATCAGCACCTTACAACCTTTACTGACAACTCTCCATTTCATTTCTTTGTTTGGGCACGGATTTTCAAATGCTTCTGCTTCCTGTCCTGTTGTGGAAAATAAGCATTTTAAAAATCTTTAAAAAGTTTCACTGGGTAGGTATTTTACACAGAGTTCTTGTGGCATCTCTTTCTCAAAATTTTTTTTTGCCAATTTTAAATTTTCTAAATTAGGGCCATATTTTAAGGAAACAGTTCATCTGTGCTTACTGTTCACAGATGTGACAGCTTATAAGAACAAATCTATGCTTCTGGTGTCCAAGTTAGGAGTTATCCATTTTGTCTGCAACCAAAATATGTCTTTAAGTCAGGTAAGGCTCCTTTCTATCTCCATTTCTGCTGTAATGACTGTAGTAACTTATTGTGTCAGCTGGTATGACCAATTATATAACATTATTAATGGAACAATGTTTAATGTAATATGGCATAGGGATGGATTTGTTCCCAAAAATTGTGGCACATAGGCTATTACAAAGATCTTAATGTGTCCTTTACAGTTAGGGCTGAGAGAACACACGCACATCTACTAAATTATTTGTGACAAATGACTGTCACGAAATGGTGATAGCAATGACTAAAAACGGAGACCAATGCATTCAAATAAATTCACTTGGTATATGTACATTTTTGTATATGGGACAGCACAATGAAGACTACAGTTATTTCCACACCATTGGCCAGACGCCAGTTTAACTCAATGCTTGTGAATAATAAAGGAGGGGCAACTATTTGCTTGAATGACTTTAAAGTGAACAGAGATATTCCTGCTCAGCACATGAGTCCTGACTACTTCTCACTCCTATGCGGTATTATATGAAATGCCGGGATGCCTATCCTGGGTGCTCACCAGATGTGCTGCGGGAGATGGTCTTCACCAGACGCATTTTTTAAAAGACCCTGAGACTTTTGGTGTGTATTCAAAGTGGTTTAGGTTCACTCTGAGAGCGCGTAAACCTGTCAAAGACCTAGCCAGGTTTTGAGATGGTGGGACTCTTGTTAAACACATGGAGGTGGGGTCCACAGTTCAGACCTTCCTACTTGCCCTCTGGCCTACGATTTTCACCCAACTGCTACCCACCCATTTCCAAGAGCGGATAAGGTTGAGGTCTTGGGGGGATATCCCAGAGTCTTTTGTCTAGGGCATTTTTTTAGAAGCAAAGACATGAATGAATTAAAGACATGAATGCATGAATCTGCTAAGCTCAGAAGGCAATTAAAGCTGAGTCTCCCACTTAAACAGTTTCTGGTTTATTTCAGAAAAGAAAAAAAATCTTTTCACTCTGCTGTCAGATAATAATGGTAGGTGCTTATTCTTGAAATAGGATCCTGGGGTTGGGATTTTAGTGGACAAGCTTTTTTTTCATTCCTGCTTCAGAAGGGAATCTCTGAAGAGTGGTGGAAATTCAGTTGCCTCTCCCTGCTTATTGCCTGCCTCTAGCTCTCTCCCTGCTTTAGTGTCTGGAGTTTTCCAGTCATCAAGCACTGTGCTCTGCTTAGAGCTGAACTTTGGCTATCTTTGCTGGTGTCACATGAGCAGGCGTAGCTGGATGGGCAGTAATACCAAGCAACATCCTGGACCATTTCAGTCATACAGGATACACTGACTTATTGGCAGGTTGAATGAAATGGAGTAGCAAAACAATACAGATTACGTACGGGAAGAGTGGTGTCTTGCTCATGACCTGTCTGTCCCAGCTTTCAGCTGCAAGGCAAGGGTGATTTCTGTCCCTTGCTCTGATTCATGCCATCTGGCTTCTGCTCAGCCTCTTGGTCTGCTCAGTTTTTGCTTACTAATTACAGTAGTCTCAGTATCCAGTTGACTATATTTATGTGTCCTTGGCATGGGAGAATCCAAGAAACATTAGCTTCTGCTTACTTTCTAGGTTTTTTTCCTGAGAAGTTTTGAATCTATCATTCTTTGGTCATCAAAACATCACCTGGGCTTTTGTTTTATCTTGTCTCACTTCTGTTTGTTTTACAATGTCCCATCTGTGATAATTAAGGATCTGACTAAATTTGCATCCCTTTATATTGATAGAATATATCAATAAAAGAGGATAAGAAAGATGAAGGAGGGCATGATATGTAACTTGCTCACTTACTTAAAATAAATATACACATACAAAATGGTGTTTCTCTGAAGTGGTAACTGTGGACATGTGGCAACCTGTGGGTATCACTGTGTAGAACTTTTATTTTTTCAGAGATATCTAAAATTACTGTAGCTGGGAAAAATAATATAATTGATGCCTGGGTACAGTCTGTTTAGTATAGCATGGATAACTAAATGCTCACTGATCCTTGAATAATTTTTAATTTTTTAATTTTTTAATTTTTATTTTGTCTACAGACTACATTTTATGCAAAGGAAAGCTTTATATAAAGTCACTTGGAAACCTGGGCATTGCTTAGTTTGGTGTTTCCAAATCTGTGGTACGTGGACTGTGTCTGTGAGATGTCAGCACACAGTTCACAAAATACCTCAGAAAACTAATTTTAAAAACATAGATATGAATTCCCACATGCAATCAAGGCTACAAACAAAAGAATTAAAGATTAAAGTAATAAAGAGACCCAAAATTTAGCATAATTTTTATTTGTCCATGGAAGAGCAGTGTGGTAACATTGCACAAGACATCCTGTGGATGTCTTCCAGCAAGATCACATTGGCTTTTGCTCTTCTAAGACTATTTGCATGGAAAGCTACCTAAACATATTTCCCCTGGAATAGAAAGAAAAGAAAGTAATTAAATCAGGTGCTCAGACTAGATCAGTTCAGAGTTATCCCCAGGCTGATGTTCAGATGTATGTGAGAAGCTAAAATCCAAATAAAATACCACCGTATCCCTGTTACCAACCTTTAGTTTGTACTGTGTCCTAACGAACACATTATATAAACAAACGCTGTAAGAATTTTAAGTTTCAGAATCACTGTGGCCCATTAAAAGCTGGCAAAGAAAAATAAATACATTAAATTTCTTATAAAAAGTCACAACTTCATTTTCCTCATTGTGAAAGCTTTTCAGTGCCATCATGATGCTGCAGAAATATTGCTTAAATGGGCAGTTAATTCTCCTTCTGTTCCTCTTTTTCCTTCTAAGTTGTTCAGTGGTTTCTTGCCTGAGAAATAAATAGATAGAGCCCTGTTGAATCCACAAAGTTGAGGAGAGGATCAGAAAGCATTGCTTGCACGATTAAGAGTGTTTCCTACAGTCAGTCTTTATGATTTCATAGAAAGAGGAATACATGCTTCCCTCAGGCTTGTCTGGATTTGATAGGGATACTTTCTCCCTTATGCTTTCCCTGGCTCACCACTTTCCTGGGTTTGTCTCAAATATTCTGAATATGCAGAATGTCTAATGCATACACAGTGTACTCCAACTGCCTTTTTCATGTAGATGGAAAACCTCAGAAATACTTTTAAAGTTAGTTTTACCTTTTTCTATTAGCTGCTTTAACCAGACTCTTTCCTGTTACATCATTTTAGTTTTAGAGTTTAATAAGAATTAGAATTCTGGTTTGAATATCTGAACAGATTTGTTCTGTATGAGTCAGCTAAATTTCAAAATATTATTTTCAGCTTAATTAAGCTCAAAGAGTTGCTGTAGGAACTGAAGAGTCATTGAAGATTTTTTTTTTCTTAACAGTCTTTTTAAAAGGGGTTTTATATTCCTGAACTTGATAAGTTTAAAAATTGTTGCATAAATATTTCTATGCTGTTATGAATATTTTTACAATTATTATGAAGTTTTTTTCCTCAAAAGACTCGTGTTAAGAACCAACTGCAACACCATACAGGACCTTGTTGTAGTATACCTAAGACACACCATTACTGAAATTATAAAGGTATTAGGCAAACACGTGAAGATTTGTACAAAGGATATATAAGATTTGTAACTAGGAGTTTCAAAGAGAAGCTGCTAATTTCAATTTTTTAAGATACAGCCACAATTTGCATTCTTTCATGGAAACATCAGCTACACCGAAGCAACCAACATCTTCTGTAGAATATTTTCCAGCCTTTGTTTTTTTTTTTTTCTTGAAATCTTTGGTGTATGAATACAAAAAGTGTTTTCAGTAATAATTTTGTAAATGCTGAAGCTGAGGGTTTTCTGAGGAATGAAAGGAAGAAAGCCAGCTTTTAAGACATGGTTTATGGCTCTGATAATACATCCATGCTTACCTTTTTATTTCTAAACAGAACATCCTTTCATTCTTTCAAAATTAGACCTCAGTAAACCAAGGAATACTTTACAAAGTTCCTTTCCTGAAATAAAGATCATAATTACATCACATGGGTTTCTTGTACAAGGGCCCTTATTCTTTGAGAATAAAGTCCTGTTGGCTGTCTAGGTCTCAAATGTGTGGCTCCTTGCTCTACAATACACCATATGAAGGATATTTACATCTTGCAGCTGAAGGCTCCTATCTAGTGCTGTAGAAGAACAGCAAAACAATAATCTATGCATACATTCACTTTCTAAAATAAAATAGAAAAAAAAGTAAAATACAAATGTTAAAAGCAGATTTTTAGACTGTAAAAATGTTAGTAGCTATTTTATGGATCGGAGTGCTGTCCTCTTTGGATCTTCTTCGGGGTCTGAATGCATTTTTGGGTAACAGAATGCAGAAACATCCACATTTTCTTTCATTAAAAAACACATTTAATTAATTAAAACAAACAGTCAACTTCTTCCCTCTCTTAGACCAAAAAGACAAGAGCACCATAAACATATGTTATCACTATGTCCTCTTCATCATATGTATTAAATGCAAAGGAAAAATTATTTTCTTTCCTGGATTCTGCAAAGATGTAGCCTGATTTGTAAAGATTTACCAATATAAGTTATAATAACTCTAGTACAACTATTCTGATATCAATAATCGAGTTTTCTCTTCACAAAGTTTTCCCACCTGCAAAGGTATTCATTTTGAAGAAAAAATTAAAGAATGCATGCCATGTATTTTTGTTCTCTAGCCATATTTCAGGCAATCAAATCAAATGTTAGAGATTCCTGGATCCTTTGGAAGGCTATATTTACACAGCCAAACCCTCGTTTATACTTTCCATGATCATAGTTACACCGTGAATGGAAAAACATACTGCGTAGTTGAAAATAACATATACGACTCTTACATCTTGCTTGAAATGAAAATATTTTACACCTTTTTAATTTTATTTTTTTTCCTTTGAGAATGCAGGCAAATATGAAAACCCCAAAAATCTGCAGTTCTACTTTACTCAGGATATCTTCATCTTTTTGTCTTTTCCCACACATTCCCTAGGAGAATGGTGAGCCCCAGTGATTTTCTGAGGCACTGCTTCCGTCTATTCATGTTAGGTCATCCAGTTGGGGAAAAGAAACAACAATATCTTTCTAATTATCATTGTGGCATCTGAGTGCATAAGTAGGTGAATGATTACAAACATCAAAACATGATTTGAGAATAATGAATTCCCTAAATGAGCATTTGCAGCAAACTATTTGGGGGAAAAAAAAAAAAAAAAAAAAAAAAAGAGCTGCAATTTGCACAAGTGTGTCAAGTAGCAGCTCCAAATTGTAAACGCATACATAAGAATCTTTCAGGTTTTGGACAATTTTTATGGAGGGGAAAAAAAAAAAGAGTTGCACTGACACAGAAAAATATTAGTTATGAAATGTTTGTCCATTATGCTTTGTGTGCTTGGTCCCACTCAGAGAAGTGTATGTGTCTGTTGAGTTTTGCTTTTGGAGTTTGTCCTGGTTTTAATTCTCTGGAGGATGAAGTGTTTCTAGGACTCTTATTAGACATTCAGATAAAGTACTGACATCTGATAGGACTGCAAATGGCTATGAAACAGAGCTGCTCTGAGATGCCTAATCTTTCTTCCAAGGAATGTGTGTCCCTTCCCTTCTGTAATCAGCAAGGAACGCCGGACCCAAAGTAGTGTCTCGAATCACCAAATCACTCCCTGTGTTGTTTCACGTGCAGCACACAATATTGTCTCCTCCCAAGGTGAGGTGGTTCCTCTTCTGATCCACCTGGGCAGCCCCAGTTCATGCTGCCTCTTTCCTTCTTGGCTTGTTCAGTCTTCTGCTCGGCCAAGTTTTTTTCCTTGCAGAACAGCTGAGCGATCCCAACAGAAGCACTGCACAAAGCCCAAAGTTTGTTTTACCTAACAATGGCAACACAAAACCTAAGCAGCTAGGACTGCATCTAGTTTGTGTATAGGCAGCAGAAAAGGAGAGCAGCGTTCAGAGGCCATTCATTGCACTCTAAGGTACATGTCTGAGATGGACGGTGTGAACGGGTCTCTGAGGTTGCTTGCCTTTTTTGGTCACTGTAAAGCAGGCAGATAAACGGTTTGGGCAAGATGCTAACTTCTGGATGTCTAATATTATTAGGTTAGACAACCCGTTAAGGTCACATTTGACTTTGTAGTACTGCTTGGTTCCAAAGAGCAGGAGAAGAGTATTTTAATTCTGTTTTCACTTGTTCAGTGCATTTGACAAGGAAGGAGAGTCCTTTTCACACACTGGCGAGCAGGTATCCATTGTGGACTCAGGGATTGGGCCCCATATGCATAGTTAGTTTAGCCTTTTCCTGTTTTCAGAAGTCTTGTTTAAATCACAAGAATTTAAATATAAAGATGTAAATACAAATAAAAAAATAAGAAAAACCCTAGAAGTATGTTTTTTCAGTTCTCCTTGCAAAAGCATGACATTCTCACATGAAGCCAGATCCAGTTCCTCTTGAAGTGAGAGGAACCTTATATATACAGATGATTAAGTTATACACTTATGTTAGAGCTCATTTAATGAAACCTTGCAATCATGGCTTCTGTTTGTTTGAGGGGTGAGCTAACAATACTTTTTTGTTAGTTTTTACTAACAGCTGGCAAACATGTTAAAAACGTAACAGATGGATTAGCCAAAGTTTGCAGTAAAGGCCACATCAAATAAAGTCAGATCTGAATCAACAGAAATTAAATTGAAACTCTTGAGAAACAGGCAGATATTTTGTCCCTTTTGTACCAGATGTAATACCATGCATAATGTGTCTTCTCGTGTAGGACTCTGTTACACATCTCACAGCAGATGCAGAAGGAATACAGATATCGCTGAAATAATAATAACAATGATAAACCTCCTTCGAAAACTGTGTGAAATAGGGAAACATCTTCATTGTTCTTGTGCCAGAGTTCAGATTATGTGGTTGACCTCTAATCAGTATTTTCCATATTACTTAATCGACATAACACATTTTGCATCTCCAGCACATTTTTTTGAAATCTGTGGCTAACCTAATCTGCAGTCCAAATACGCTGCTGGATAAAAACCCAACTCTTCAGCATTCTTACTGTGATTTCTAAGCAGCGGGACACTCAGCATGCTGAGGGCTTGTCTATAGATAGGTTCAGGCCTATGCTTACAGCCCCCCTCATCACACATTTGATGAATGCACAATGTAATAAGTGCATATGGGAGAGACTTGGTTCTTCTGCTCCTACTACTTTGGGCTGCGCTGGAACAGCAGACTTGGGCATGGTGTCTCAGTAGGGAGCACAGGCAATGGTAAGGTCTCTTCTTCCATGCCCACTATGAATTCTCAGTCGTTAGGTAGACCCTTTTTGAGCCCTATTTCCCCAAATAAAACTGAGGGAAGGAGTAGGCAAGGCAGAATGAGGCTGTTCCAGCTCTGACTTGGGAGGAGGGAGGTCATAAATAACTCCGGTACACGTTGCTCTTCCCTTCCAGGTCTGAGGATATAATCTTTTCATATAGTAGCAATATAAACCTTTTTCTTCACATAGTTCAGAGGAAGACAAGTCTTTGCACTTCCCAGCATCCTGCAAGTTTAAAAAATATTTGGGTTTTACAGCAAAGTCAAGACACTGAGCAATATTTTAGACCATGTTTCAAGAGTGGCAAAAAACATTGCTGCGTGGAGCGTGGACATTGGTGTCCAGAGGAATGAGCACCCTCTTGCACAGGGCCTATAATACTGCTTTCTCGTATATACTGACTGACATTGCTGTCTCAGACCACTGTTGGCTTTTATTAGTTGCCCTTTGCAGTGTTATTCTTTTTTTGCTTGTAGAGAGGGAAATAACACGTTTTTTCCGAGGCTTATGTCTCTGTCCCTGTTAACTTGCAGCAACAAAACTAGGAAAAAACAGCTCTTTAGTGGACTACAAATATCAAGATTCTGTGATTTGATTCTTGCACAGGTACCTATGGTTCCCCAGACGGTTCATCGGTTAATCTTGTTGTGGTTATGTGTTTGTATGTGTATCTTCTCTGCAGGGCAGTGATTAACCCTCTTGTAGAGAAACATATTTATCAATAACAGATAAACTTGAAACACATCAGTGGAAAGTAGCTTCACTGTTACCAACATCATTTGAAGCGATGTCCAAGGCGGTAGGAGAGTATGATAACATTCTCTGGCTTTCTTTGTACTAACGAAGACACAAGTTTGCACTTGGATGAAGATTTTTGTGTTTGGAAATTTCCTGTGAAGACAATAAAAAAAGAAAATGCTATTCTATTTGTTTCCTAACTGGAGGTTTTCAAATGTCTAAGTGGTGTGAGTTTTTTCCATGGGCAAGTCCCTAAATCCAACTCTGCCCAAGAGATTTTTATTTGGGCATGGAAGATATTCTAGAAGAAAAGAGAACATCATATCAAAGATTTTGCATTTCTTATAGCAATTAATTATTTCCAAAGATATACAAAATACAAATATTTATGTCAGATACTAAATTTTATGCATACCTTAGCATTGACTACACTTTCTGATTTGCAAGTATGATTTTCATTTGTCCACTATATATATCTGTATACATCATGCAGCTATCTATAGAAGAGAAATTAAATGGAAGATCTATTGAAATCTCTTCATAGATAACTCTGATTGATTTAAATGTGTGATCACAATTTATTAAGTTCTTCAAGCCTATTGCAGTTGGTTGACCCTGGCCAGCAACTAAGCACTCACCCACCTGCTCACTCTCTCCCCTGCGGTAGGATAGGGGAGAGAATCAGAAAAGCAAAAGTGAGAAAACTCATTCGTTGAGATGAATGTAGTTTAGTAAGGGAAGCAAACCTGCATGTGCAGCAGAGCAAAATAAGGAATTTATTCATTCCTTCCCATCAGCAGGCAGATGTTCAACCACTTCTTGGAAAGCAGGGCCTCCACATGTGTAACACTTACTTGGGAAGACAAACCCCATATCCATGAGCATCCTCGCTCCCTCCTTGTTTCCCTGAGCCTTTATTGTTGAGCATGATGTCACATGGTATGGAACATCTCTTTGGTCACTTTGAGTCAGCTGTCCTGGCTGGGTTCCCTCCCAACCTGTTGCCCACCCCCAGCCTGCTTCTGAAGGAGGGACCATGGGAAAAAGAGAAACTTCCAATACTATGCAAGCACTGCTCCACAATGGTATGTTATCAACACTGTGTTAGTCACAAATCCAAAATACGGCACCAGGCGGACTGCTATGAAGAAAAGTAACTCCAACCCAGCTAGAACCAATACACCTATTTAGCAGCATCCTACTAAGAGTCTTTTTTCAGTATATTAAGTGATGGTGGCTGATATACTAGGTTCTGTCTCTCCTTCCCTTACCAAGAAAATTGCACATAGAATTTTTGGTTTTAAGTTGTTTTTATTTTTAACAGCGGTGCTTGGCTTTCCATGCTCTGGTGGAATAACTTACCTTTGGAATTTAAAAAGGTGTGGGTCTAGTGATTCTCTTATCTTTTGGCAGTGATAGCAACAGTAATAGATTTGCAGCTCCCATGAAACCCCCATGAAAGTACTTAATATCTGTGCTATATAGAGGGTCCTGATGCGAAGGGGTAGAGTCTCAGAGGAACCCTGCAGGTGTCCTGAGCTTGCGTCTCTACAGCCTTCCTTAAAACACATCCTGAAGGACGCCTGAAAATGAGGTGAATGTCTGACAGAATGTCAGCATAAAGGAAAAGATAAGCTAAAGAGAGGATGTAATGCCCTTCCCTCCTCCTCCTCCCTGCAAAGAGTCTGGCATCTTTGCCCTCCCTTAGGGAGGCATTGGCAATCAGCTCCAATAATGAAGGAAGCATTGGCAATCAGTTCCAATAATGGCTCCATTATTAATGGGTATGTTTTCTTCCTACGATATGTTTCTTCCTTGATTCTGTCTGTTGGAGTCTTATTCTCCTTACCCCTTTGGCTAGCATTAATTTGTTCAGCTTTTTTTATTTTTTTAGCTGCCCTTTCTTTTCCCTGCAAACCTTAATTAATTCTGTATATTCTTGTTTAATAATACTTACCTACCTCAGAGGGACGTTTTGAAGTTAATTAATTATTGCACAGGTATTTTTTTCAGTTGCATCTTTGAGCAATCCCTCTTTGCAGCTATTCTGGCAACTTCTCGTTCTTTCCATTCCTCTTTTGCAGGCCTTGTAAACTCTTGTGCCTCAGTGAAGGTAATTAAAATCTCTCTGCTTTTCTTCCACATTGAGGAACCCTTCTTTGCATTAAGGTCTGCTCACGCCGGGTTGGACTGAAAGGGAACCTGCATTACTCCTTCTTCTTTGCTTTCCCACCTGTTGAGTTTGAGAGCCATGGTCCCTGTCCTAAGCTGCAGAAGAAGTGCTGTTCTGACATGGTATGAGGCTGCCCTGGCAGATGGTACCTAGGCTGTGAAGAAACACATGAACCAGAGGGGAATGGCGGCACCATTGTTAACTTCTTCAGTGCTTGTGGAGTGGTGATTTTAACCAGATGAAACACACCTAGGGTGCTGCCTGTCCATTCTCATGGACAGCCGGGGGTTGTCCAGCACCCTCAGCCCTCCCCTCCACAGCCTTCTCTGCCCCTCTGCAGCCGCTGAAACTGCTTCACCCACCACCCTGTAAGACTTTTTCTGGTGGCTCCTGACGCATATTTTCAGATCCCTCTATGTATTCATGTGCCATTTTTGCCTTCACAGAGATTATTTTGTCCCATCTGCATACACCGTCACCCCATCAACCCCCATCCTCAGGATGAACCTGTAGGCAGTTTTACAGCAGAACTAAATTTATCACTGTAGAGAAAGAGGATGTCTGAAACATTTAATAATGGTCCCAACCTACTCTCTCCAATTGTCCAATTACCTTAGCAGGAGCTTAATGACAAGGGTGTTGGAGCTTTGTGATAATTAGGGATGAGCGGACTGTGACAGAGAAAGGAAAAAACCACTAATCTAAGACTTTTTATGAAACTCTTAGTGAAACAATTTACAATGATTAAAAAGTTCTACTGACATTTATTTTTAAAATATTAGCTAATTCTACACCTCTGGTTTTCTTTGATCTAAGACATCAAAATTCCACAGAACCACCCCAGCAGAAAGGGACATAACTCTTCTAGATTATTATATTCAAGGAAAAGAGGAAGGAGGAAGAAATCTCTTCTAAAAGCTCTGAGTGACTTCACTAAAAGCAGAATATTTTTTTGTAGGCAGCATTGCTTTTCCATTTTTTTTCAGATTGGATTGCATTTTGAAACCCAGCACTCCCTGCTTGCTCACCACTGCAGCAGCTACTCTACCTTGGGTTTCTCACTTGATATATTGTGAGGTCAGGAGGTCTAAGGACAGAGACTCAGACAAGAATTGGAAGCAAACTACATTACTACTTACAAAAATCCTGGTTCTCGCATTAGCCTGGTGATTATGACAAATTTGGAATATGTAGGACAAGCCACAATTCTGAAATCATGACAGATTGTAAGAGCAATAAATTTTAACTTATGTTTTGAACCAAATACAATCTTTTTTGGCCTGTAGTGTGTTCTGAATATTCTATACATTTTCCATAGGCCATATTCCCTTTGAAATCAATAAGAGAACTACCACATAAATCCAAAGACTGAGTTTTGCCCTGAGTGCTTTTGATATTAAAATTGCTAGCTTTCTCTAAGAAGGTGTGGGTTTCAGATTAGCAAAAGAGTCTTTATAACATGGAGATGAGACACCTTGAAGCCTGTTTTGATTTTCTGTTGGTATCCTTCCCAAGCCAAGGATGGGGGCAGTAAGGGAAGGTACAAAAGCATCTTTGTGGTGTCATTGAAATTGATGGCCAAGCACCCTCTGATTTGAGCTCCCACAGCAGTTGATACGTAAATTCTCTGAACCAGATCCCATGTCACAACAGGGTCGATATGTTTTGCAGCAGCTCTTCTGTGAAGTTACTAAATGTTCGTAGCCATAAATGAAATCAGTAAGAAAGAATGGACAAATATATTAATGCATGGTAAAATTATTAACCACCCCCCCCCCCCCCCCCCCGCCACCCCAGCCCTCTCCTATTCCTCCCAGGGTTGTGAGAAGCATGTGCTTTGCCAGGTCTACTGCTACTTGAAAGACATCTGCTAAAACAATAATTAAACAATAAGACTAGTTGACATGCTTAAAACTCCCCAAGAGTTGTGACAGACTGCACCCAACTCTGAAGTTGCCATCAAGGAAAATTTTTATTGTAGTCATCATCCGTGCAACACAAGCTTCAAAACAGCTTTTTGTTTCTTCAGTGCTATCCTGAAATGTTCCAGATATCTCCTTCAACTCTTGCCCAGAGCTGGACTAAACTTCTGTCATCAATCCAGCACTCACCACTACGGCTCAATAAATGCAGTACTTGGAATAACTTGAAGAAAAAAAAAAAAAGGAACAGATATTGACAGAAAATAATTTACCATCTACAGACAACATATTTCAATTGCAGATATACTACTAATCAACCTTTTTTTCCTTCTCCTCTCTTGGACACTGGTATCATTTTTCATTATGGTTTTTCTTCAGTTCTCCATGCACCTTGCTTTTATTAAGAAAAAAATGATCAATGATTTCAATGCAATGCTTCCTACAATATTTTCACTGTGTTACTATTCAGCTTCTTTCACATGTAAAACAATTTTTAAAATTGCTAAAAGTAGTGACTTTTCCCTGCTTCATTTAGAATGTAGCAAAATTACATTAAAAGATGAAACCATGTGGACGACTTATTAAACTCCCCCACATTTGTGTAATTTAGACATTACATAATGTATGAAGGAGCACATCTCATATACACGTATTTCAACAATAAACATTAATAACATGTTAATATCTTTATTTCTATGCTCTTCCTTTAATCTACCAAAGGAAGCTGGAAGCAAAGTTCACATCATAGTTATTTTCATTAAAGCTACCCTGTTTTAAGAAAGGCCTAAGCTTTCTTCAGTGGGTTATGAATATTTTACCTTTCAGCATGCACATAAATATACAAATATATGTATTTCATATACCTGCTACTTAACAAATGTTCTCCATCTGGACAAGAAGATATTTCCCGGACATTTGGACTCATTATGATGAATGGAGCCATTACCAGAAGATCAGGTACAGGGTCATAGAAAACAATGGACAAAGTTGGTAGGAGACTGATTTGAATTCCGCTAAGATGGATATAATAGCTGTTTTCTCAGTTACAGCTATATTTATTGCTTATACATTCTATACTCCTACAGTTATTATTGCGGCTGTAGTCTATATTTTAGAATGTAAAACAATGCTGCGACTGCTGATAATAGAATTTGATGTTTATATTGCAATGAAGCCTAGACACTATTCCACTTTGCCCTTGCAATAAGCACCGGGCAAGTGCAAAAATGTCTATGGATTGGAATTTGGAGATAACTGAGATGTACCCAGCTTTGCAATCTGAACCTCTCTGAAATCACACCTTGTTTTCCTGAATGCAAAATGTAATTCAAAAAGAAGAAAAAAAAAAGTCCAAAACCCTTGAGCCAGAGGTAAGGAGAGCAGAGAGTTTGTATTCCTGGTGCCAGGGAGTGGGGCTGCCCAGTTGGTCACCTACATGAGAATCCCACAGCTGCTGACTGAAATGCTACCACTGGCAAAGGTTTATTCCCAACTGAGAAAAACCGATAATGAGGGAGGGTCAGAGCAATGCCTGTTAGAAGAATCTGGAGTCCTTTTATATATGGCTGCAAAGGCAGTGTGAAAGTGAAAGGACAAGCTGTGCCCCGACTCCCAGAATAATCACTGAGCAGATGGGAAAAGAAGGTGGTCAGTTACTGGTACACCAGGACACGGGCTAAGGCAACTTCCACCACTGGATATTTTTGAGAACAGGCTAGCAAAGTACATGTTAAGTGTGTTTTACGTATTGTTGATCCTATTTTGGAGCAGAGGAATGGGTTATGTTCTTCCGACCCTATTATGACACTATGACAGTGTATTTAAAGGGTGACTCATGGTCCTTGGGCCCAGTCGTACGAGCATGGCAAGATCATGCTGATCAATATACAATAGTTTAAATAGCAGAAAATGCACTCCTAGCACCCACTACATATCAGACATGAGATCCAGTGGTTATTCTGGGACTGACGGAACACTGGTGGATGGCTGTTTGGGTTCTTGGCAGGGCAACGAAACACAGCTTGTTTTAATTAACCACTTGTGTTAATGAAAAGTCTGTGGGACAGGATCTGCCTATGGAGGCTGGTCTCTCTCTCTACTGACTTTGCGGAAGATGCCTTCCAACTTCAACCTTTCTGTGAAGTTATGCCTCCTTTACTTTGGGAGGGCAGTGACAACGAGGGGCAGTGCTAGTGTGGGTACAGGCTAGGTCTCCAGTGCTGACATTGGGCTGAAAGACACCTGCAAAGACCTCTTTCATTGCCACCATCCTCAGAAGGCCAACTGGCCATAGAAGCTGGAGCACTGTCCGTGATCTCAGTCAGCTGCGCTGAACCAGTGATGTCCATCTGCCTTTCTATGGGGAGAGGGATGCCTACCTCCCTGGTCCTGTCGTCCATAAAAGGCCTGGCGAGCCCCGAAGCGCAGTCCTCTGCACCCAGGCAGGAGTCCCTTTGGTGGGCACTGCAGGGATGCCACGTCACTGTGTCCACACTGATGTTGTATGATTAAGGGCAACAGAGAAGGAACTAGCCTAAGAGGTAGTTTTAGAGTTCACACGGTTTATTGTGCATCCACAGCTGGGAGTAGTGGAGAGCTGGGTACTGAGAAAACCCCCAGATTTTGCCTGCAGAATTGCAGTATCTGGCTAAGCACGTCGATCCGATCAGTTCTCATACTTTCTTGTGTGTGCGCCTGGAAAACACCCGCCATTAGAAACAGTAGTAACAAGCCAATAATTACATGACATGCATTTAAAATCAGTGTTGATATTGTTATAAAACCAACTTGCTTAAGGAACTGATCATACCAGATGGAAGACAGCAACAGTTGTTCCCCTCATGGCAGACTTCGAAGCAAATGTGATATAAATGGACAATACATATTTAAAAGAAATCATTGAGATTTACTTGCATGACTGAGTGTATCCCAGATCCACAGAGAGAGGAAAGAACATATAAAAGTTTATTTATCTTAAGGAATGGATTAGTGAACATGAGAATCTTTATGAAGACCAATCAAAAATTCCAGAAATTAACATTTTTCTAATCAGTCAAATGTAGAATCATTATAGATAGCAGCATCTGACTCAATCACATCTAACTACTATGGTGTGATATTCTTAAGCAGGTGTATCATAACAAAATCAAGGTTAAATACGAAACCCCAACAATTAAGTGAATTCAGTTAGATAAGTATCAGTCATTCTAGATATTGCTACAAGTCGAAGACTGGGAATAAAGGAGAATGATGTTTGCAAATTAAAGGTCACATTCAAATTGTTTAAGGAATTTGTTTCTGCCAGACAGAGCTGTATTAATACAGAAACCAGACCAGAGCTGGCTTTATGGATAAAGATGGCTAAACCTACAATTTGGTTAACTAGTGCTAAAAAAGGGATTTCATTTTATTTTAGCAGAGAGTCTCACTAAAATATTTGACTGCAGGTTTTGCATTCAGAAGCTTAACCTTAGCCGTTTTAGTTATGTTCTCTGAATTATGCACTTTTTAAAATGTTTGTACAAAAATTATGCTCACATTAAAATTGTTAATTTAAATAAAATAGTTGAAAATTTTTTGAAAAGCATCAAATACTACAATACAGGTTTTGAGGTAAAAGACCTATCAGCATGAATCATTACCACTCAAAAATTTAAGTCTTGAGGCCAAGAACTCATAAAGCACCCAGCACAGAAAAGAACAGAAAATGTAAACACATTTTGTAGAATTCATGGAAGTCTACTCACAGTCCTGTCTTAAGCACAAGATTTTTCAGGATTGTCGTGTGCAGCAGACAATGAGAAACTTTCTAATGAGAGTCCTCTTATTCTTCAAGAGAACTCCATCTGCTCCACTAATCCTGACATACACAAAAGCAGAAAAACACATTGTTCAGAGACGCTAATAGTACATTTTTTTGCAAAATTTAAATTGAGGAACAGCAGGTTTTTCAAAGTTGGAAGCTTATTTAAGTTTTTGAAATTTTGTACTTTTGACTTTGCAACTCAAAACTCCTTAATAATCTTGACAATCAAGCTGACTTTAACTGCAGATTCTGCAAGAAGCAATTTTCAAACTTGGGAAAAGTCTTGCAATATTTCACACCAAATGTTAAGACTGTTTTTAAATTTGCATATAGCTCTGTTGATTGGCCTGTGGCCCTTAAGGTACAGTGTCAGTTTAGTTCATGTTTCTCTACCTTTTACATCTTTTCCTGGAAGAGTGAATGTGGCGTCTTGAGTAGACAATGCTATGACTGCTTTTGAAATTATGGGAATGAGATTAGAAAAAATTAATTTTAATCTCAATTAACATTGAAAAGTGTGAGGCAGATCAGATCATTCAACTGATTTATTCTCTTTATTTAGTAAATATGTCATTGCATAGTTATTGTGAATAACAACAGCCATAGCTCTGAGCCTGTCTTTCTGAATCTTCAAAAGGGGGTGATCATACCTAAAATTTCGGTGTAGTTTTAAAAAAACATTTCTAAACAACTCACAACATGTAATAACAGCTTGAGATTTCAGATGCTGATCTTTAAGAGGGAAAAATGGAATGTTTTGTAGTCATCTTATTACCACAGGCCTGTGACCCAAAACACTGAAGATCCAGAAGTAATACTCTGTAGCTTCTAATATTGAATGCTGGGGCATACATACATAAAACCCGACCACTCTTGATTTCTGAGGGGTGAAAAACACTGTGAAAAAACCCAACGGGACAGCCTACTGAAACCTGGCATTTGAATATTTCTTACATTAGGGAACCTCGACTTCCACGTCACTCTGGCAGTGAACATTGCCATTTGTTTTTCCTACATGGAGAAGATGGCAAGTTGGCTGTTGTGCAAATGCATGTTTTAGATCCTGCCTGCAGTCCAGAGCTGGATGGGGAGTCACTCCCAACCCACCTCTCTGAGAGCCTGATAATCGCTCCATCAGTCCTGCCTGGAGGCTGATTCTCCTTCCTGGTCCCTGAACTCCCCTGACTTTCAGGCTTTCATCTTGTCCTGGGTCACTGAACCAAATAAATACAAGATGAAGGAATAAACAAGTTAATTCAAGAGTGAAATCTTAGGATGTCTATTCATTGCTCTCAAGACACACATGTCCCACATGGGTCGAGGGAAGCGCACGCAGAGGATCATTCTGGGGTAAGCACAGCGGTACAGCACAGAGGCTGCTTCACCCCAGCAGTGCTGCTGCTGCTCCAAAGCCTTCGCTCCAGGATGCTGGGAGCTGGCGTATAATGTGCTGATACAGCCCAGGTGCCTGAGTCATGTCACAGGATGTCAGTCTCTTCATCAGTCTAGGGAGACTTCTGGACAGGACAGCAAAGTGCTTGGCTGCTACTATTGTCCCAGTGACACTCAGCTTTGTATCTTAGCTGATACAGCAGCCCCGCTGTTACCCAGCCATTATGCCTTTGAGGATGGCACGGGGGAAAGAAGAGCAGCCGTCAGTCAGAACATGGCCAGGCTACGCTGAGGCACCTCACAAACTGCTTGAGACGCTACCTCCAACTCCCATTAACTTGTCAGTATCATCCGAAATCTCAAAGTCCTGCTGAGTGCTTGTTATATTTGAACAACCCAGGAGTTCCAATTTCCAGGAACACCTCTCCCCATCTCCCCTCACAGGGGACTTTGACCTTCCCTTTCAGACCAGGATTTGGCTGCTGCGTGTGTGCATTTGCCATCTCTTGCCTGTATAACCACAGTTGTATCACTGAATTGAACATAAAACTGAAGCAAAAGGCTGCAACTGATGCTGCTTGTCTCGTTTTTTCATGCATCCTGCTCTGCTAAGCCTGTGTTCAAGTCTCTCCACCAGGCAGTCATCACTTGATGGTTCTAATCTCAGGCTTAATTTTCACAAGAATTTATGGAACAAACTGCAGCTAAAGTCAATTCACAAAACTGAGGGTGGAGCATTTGAAGAAAAGGGACTGCATGTTACCTGTTTCCAAGCTCTCATAAGAGAGGAGCCCAGGTGGATCCAGAACCTGTCTGCTTTAAGAAATGCTGTGAAGCCTCCGTATTTAGACGAGACTTTTCCACAAAAGGCACTTGAAGAGCTCCAATATTCTCAGTGATTCCCACCAGCGTTGCCTAACCAGTCAACAAACGCTCTTCTTTTCAAGCTGAATTTGGCTTCAAGGACAAAAGTCCATGGGGAAAGAGCCTTGAGGCTACTGTGCTTGACTTTATGTGAAACACACAGATATTCCAGGCATAAGTGACAAGGCAAATCACAAGATGGCGAGGTTACATAAAAAAAATCTGCCATTTGAAATAACACTTGACTGTTATTTGCTTGGAATGCACCATAGACAGTGAGCCATTGGCCAAAGTAGCTGATATTTAGGGTATTGTTATGAATGCAGGCCCTCTTGATTTTTCCATGAATCAGTCTTGTGCTATTTGGAGCTTTGAAGAAAGCTAGAAAATTTTCTGCTACAATGGAAAGCAGCTTAATCTTACCCACCCCTCAGGTCCAAAGCCCTAATGTTATGTAAGCTAATATTGATAGCATAAACATTACTAGGGCATTAGAATCAAAGCTGCAGGAAATTCAGGCCTGCATAGTCGATGTTGAAATTTAATATATGGATTCCATATTTACCCAGTGTCAACAACAGCTACTCACATGTTTTCAATGCTTTCGGCCTATGCATGAGGCGAGTGTATAAAAGATAGGAACCATGTGGCAAACCATATACTAGCAATCTGTGCTGTATAACTGACGGAAAAAAAAAATACCATACAACCCTGATTATTCTATGATTAGACATAAAGATCTTACATATAAAACAACCATCAAATCTACAACAAACAGAAGATACATATTTAGCCAAGACCACCAGATCTTTTGGGGTATAGTGCTTTCGGTACAAATAACATTCTCAGTTTTCCGTTGCATAAAAGTAGTGAAATATTATCACCTCAATCCAAACAAACCTCTGTCACCACAGTTAGGTAGGCAGATAGATAGTTATTAAGATAAGTCCATGCTATATATGGATAGGTACACACAAACTTAGATATATACACACCTCTATGTTTGCATGTACAGATATATATTATTTAGATCTATGTAGCGAAAGAGAGAGAGAAAGTGAGAATGAAGAAGAATAATACAAATATGGGAGGCAATTTAAGTTTTAGTGTTTTTAAATACAGGCAGAATATTACTCACCTTCTTGAAAGGAGAAGGAAGGATTTGTTTGTGGGCACGTTCACAGGAAGTGCTCAAGGAAGTGCTATTTCTGCATTACTAAAATTTTCAAATTTTAAAAGGAAATTCAGGGGCAAAGTTCCAACTTGTAACAGTAAACTTGTAAATTTTTAACTTGTAAATTTTCACAAACTATCAACTTTAGTTGTCCCAAAATTGGATTTTCCTTTGCTGGTTTTTCTTACGTGTATTCATTCTTTACTCTGAAACTTTGCCCCATCTTCTTGCTTGAGCTTTTACCAGAGAAATGCTCAGATTTTCTACCTCCTGCTTGTACTTTTGTTTGCCCTAGATTTTGCATAACAGATGCTTTGCTCCTTTTCATGTGATGATGGATTAATTGGGTAGTGATATCAACGCTAACTGTCAAAATATGAGACTGTATTACTTTTGAAGCTTTTAAGAGAAACTGGACTTTTAGAGTTGTCCTGTATGACAACGTGTGTCAGACAGTGATAGGACTGAAATTAATGACTAAGTTAATATCCTGAATGTCAGAGATATAGCAAGACTAGAAATACCTTATAGACACACTCCCATTACTGTAATGTGAAGTGTACCTAGAGGTGAAACCTTTTAAAAATGAAAACTTCAAAGAACGTGATATCTGTTTAGGTACCTAAGGACATTGAATAATTTTCAAAGGTCTTATGAAATGATGGCTCAATGAAACATGCTGAAAATCTGAGAGAAAAGTAATTTCTAACATCATTAGAAAATGAAGACTTGGACCTATTTTTTTTAAACCTTGGACATAGTGTCCCATCACAGTTTTACAACATAACAAGATCATTATGGGTTGGACATTGAGTGTAGGAAAATGGTACTTTCTCATGGTACTTTGCTCACTTGGCCACAGGAGGTTTTCCTGTGTCTTAGAGCCACATTGTATAGACAGAAGTAGTTGAACTGTGGAAATAATGATTCACAGATGTGTGAGAATTTGTTTCAGACACTGGGGAAGATACGTAAAATGTGCATTTTGTGAGCTCGACTCTCCTTTTCCCTAATGGCATGAGTTAAACTTCTGAGTAGCTAGCATTTGTTCCAAGCAATGCTCTTAGTATAAGTTATACACTACTATATTCTACCTTTTTTCATCTGAGACATGGTAAGAACACAAAGACCCCATTGTTGCTAAACTTAATCTTCCTCCCTATTGACACAGTAGCTACAAACTGGAAGAAATTGCAGATAATCTGCAAGTCATATGTTTATGGGCTGATTTTGTGCTGCCTCGTTCTTTTTATAATCCTGTCTTTTATTCTAGTAGTGCTCAAGATGCTCCTTTATTTCTTTAATAGTTTATGTGGTTGGTTGTTTTTTGAAGCCAGAATACGTGAGTGGAAAATTCACCCCAAGAGCATGGTCTTTGCTGCCATTCTCCAAGGTCCATTATGCTGGTCGTCAAACTGGTAACCCATTACTTGTATGTGCTAAAGCAATCAGTGGGATACTTTTTCTTTCTTCTGTGCTGCATTGTGTTCTGGTGGTCCCCCGGGCTCCAGCTGCACCTCAGTCTTTTGGCTTGATAAATCTGCTTCAGGTCCTTTTGGTTGATCAGGTTCGTGACCATCTGATGAACCTGAAAGTGAACAAGTCCACGGGACCCGATGGGATACACCCACGGGTACTGAAGGAACTGGCGGATGAGGTTGCTAAACCATTCTCTATTATATTCCAAAAGTCATTGCAGTCTGGTGAAGTCCCCACTGACCGGAAAAGGGGAAACATAATCCCCATTTTCAAAAAGGGAAAGAAGGAGGAACCAGGGAACTATAGGCCAGCCAGTCTCACCTCTGTGCCTGGTAAGATTATGGAGCAGATCCTCCTGGAGGCACTGCTGAGGCAGAAGAATAATGAAGAGGTGATTAGGTACAATCAACACGGCTTCACCAAGGGCAAATCGTGCCTGACAAACCTGGTGGCCTTCTATGAGAAGGTCACAACATCAATAGACAAGGGGAGAGCAACTGACGTCATTTACCTGGACCTGAGCAAAGCCTTTGACACTGTCCCTCATGACATCCTGGTCTCCAAGCTGATAAAATATGGGTTTGATGGGCTGACAATTCAGTGGATAAAGAACTGGCTTGGTGGCCACACCCAAAGAGATGCTGTCAATGGGTCCATGTCCAAGTGGAGGCCAGTGATGAGTGGAGTACCTCAAAGATCTGTACTGGGACCGGTGTTGTTTAACATCTTCGTCAGCGACATGGACAGTGGCATAGAGTGCACCCACACCAAGCTGTGTGGGGCGGCTGACACGCTGGAGGGAAGGGATGCCATTCAGAGGGACCTTGACAGGCTGGAGAGGTGGGCCCATGCCAACCTCATGAAGTTCAACAAGACCAAGTGCAAGATCCTCCATCTGGGTCAGGGCAATCCCAAGCACCGATATAGGCTGGGCAGTGACTGGCTTGAGAGCAGCCCTGAAGAAAAGGACTTGGGGGTGCTGGTGGACGAGAGGCTCAACATGAGCCGTCAGTGTGCACTAGCGGCACAGAAAGCCAATCGTATCCTGGGCTGCATCAGGAGAAGCATGGCCAGCAGGTCGAGGGAGGTGATTCTCCCCCTCTGCTCCACTCTCGTGAGACCCCACCTGGAGTACTGCGTCCAATTCTGGAGCCCCTACTACAAGAAAGATATGGACGTGCTGGAACGTGTCCAGAGGAGGGCTACGAGGATGATCAGAGGGCTGGAGCACCTCTCCTATGAGGACAGACTGAGAGAGTTGGGGTTGTTCAGTCTGGAGAAAAGAAGGCTCCGAGGACACCTTATAGTGGCCTACCAGTGTCTTACGGGGGCCTACAAGAAAGCTGGTGAGGGACTTTTTAGGATGTTGGGTAATGGTAGGACTAGAGGGAATGGATGCAAACTAGAGATGGGACGATTCAGACTGGACGTTAGGAAGAAGTTCTTCACCATGAGGGTGGTGAGACGCTGGAACAGGTTGCCCAGAGAGGTGGTGGAAGCCCCATCCCTGGAAGCTTTTAAGGCCAGGCTGGACGGGGCTCTGAGCAACCTGGTGTAGTGGGAGGTGTCCCTGCCCATGGCAGGGGGGTTGGAACTAGATGATCTTTAAGGTCCCTTCCAACCCAAACCATTCTATGATTCTATGATTGCTGCTGATTTTCACTCTAGTATTGCCACTGGTGCGATCACACTGCAGCGGCACCAACAATCCAGCTAGAATTGAATAGGTTTTTAATCTAGTAATGTGAGTGTTGACATAGCTATTGTTTGTGGTATTGAAGTGTAAATACATTCCTCTACACTTCTTGGTTTCAGGTCAGAAAAGAACAGCAGTCTCTTCTTTTGCCCAAGTCCCCCTATCAGGCCATCACCTCAATTTTTCTGCAGTCACAAAACTCATCAAACACCTTTGTGAGTTGATACGTTGTCTGGGGCATCCTCCTGGCAGTACTCTCTTCTTGATCTTTTTTTTTTTCCCCACTAAGATGATAAAAAGACTTTAGGTTTCTCATATTTACCCCACCATGGTCAGTTCTTCATGCATGTCCTGTCCTTCCTTCCACTGCTTCCATACTGCATAACAATTATTTTTTTTTCCAGAAAAACTAACCTTCCTTGTAGATAAGGGTCTCTAGGAGGCTCTTTCTCACTGCTGCTGTCTAGCTGCTGTTTTATTTTCCTGTTAATCACATTCTTCCCCTAGCTGTGGATCTCACTGGACCAGCCATTGCCACCATAATTTATATAGTACCTGCAAGGAAAAAAACAGGTCAACTCTGTTGCTCTGAAACTAAATTGGCACTTTACTGTTTAGAGAGACACTGTGAGTGCAGCCACTGTTTCCTCTAGGTGCTTCCTGCTGCCTCCACCAAGCTTCTTCCTCCTGGAATATACAGAATGGTGGGGGGCAGAGAGTACTGCCAGGAGGATGTCCAGGTTGCAGTTTATTGCATCCAAATGCAACTATAAAAACCAGACCAGATGACTGGCAATCTATAAGCAGCTCTTTCTCGCTGCTGACTGAAAAGCGGGGACGGGAAGCGGGGGAGGTAATTAGATCAGATGAAGATGTCTACCCTGTCTACAGTGAGGTGAGATAAACCCCATCAGTGTGACTTGTGATGGACCGTTTTTTCTTCACGGCTGCCATTAAATAGCATTTAAAGATATTTAAAACAACTGTAATAAAAGGTGTTGTGAAGCAAAACACAACTACTCTAAACATGTTGTAATTGCACACTTCAGCGTGTCTGGCAGATAAGGCATCTATTGTTCCTTTAATGCATGTGAGACGAATAGCACATTTAATTACCCTGTATGTCAAAATTAATACAGATCCCAAAGCAGGCAGTGTCAATACATTTAGTTATATGGCAATTATAGTGCAGCCAGAGCCACTTAATGTACAGGATTGAAAACAGAAACTAAACAAACATGAAAAAAGGGGAAAAAAAGCATGGATCAGTGCTTCAAAGAATAACCTTATAACCTTAGGAAAGCAGGAGTTGTTCATTAGTACTAGGCTGCAAGTCCAAATAAATATGTAACCTCTCAAAAGTGTTCAGACCAACCCCAGAGCCTGTTAGGCCTTGTTGTTTTAGAGACCTCAGAAAGGTGAAGGTGAGCTCTTGACACAATGCTTTTCATTTGAATTCACTTCCTGCTCTCTCGTTTACTGGAGGTAACTTCCCTTGGTACCTCAGCTGGCTTTCTTCACACAGAATGATTCGCTATTTGCATTTTGGTTCTAATACTGAATTCGCCTAACATGATTCAATCTTATTTTCCCAGTGGTACCATTAATATTTTAATTTAATCAGAATTTCAGGAACTTGTTTGCCATCCAGAGCAACTTGGTTACCTGTCAGCCTCCATCAGCTTGTCATATTAGAGGTGATTGTTCCTTGAATCTAATCTACTTTAAATGATTTCATTGGGTAGAGGTCTATAAATCATTTCAGAATGGGTCTGACAGTTGAAGGCTTAGGTAAGTAAACAAATCAGGCTTGCTTTACTTTAGGCAGCAATGAACTTGGCTTTATCAACTTCTCATTGATTTCTGCACTCCAAAAGGTCAAAAAAATCTCTTTAACATAAGAACATTATTAATATAAGTACAGTATTACAACCAACCATAATTAAGATAAGTCCCAACATTCGGTGATGAGGCTGACTTAAGAACGTTGCAGACTGCATTTCAATAAAGCCTGTTATGCAGTTTGAATTGATGAATTCATTTCCAAAAGGTTTACTTTCGTCTTTCCAATCAAAACAGAAATTAACTGAATATTAAGCAGTCCAGAGTCCCTCTGGATTTTGAGCCAAGTTTATAAAAGATAATATGATAAGGCTGCAGCTGGGAGTCGAACGTACAGTATATTATTTGGACATTACAGTATGTTCACATTTACTTACCTAAATTGTAGTTAAAAGCAAAAATCTGGTCCCTGTGAAATGTTGCTGAGGAATCAGACATCACATTGTGATTCACTTCAGACACGTGCTGGGGCTGAGTTAATCAGTGATTGTCAGCGTGAAGCTAGCAATGACAAGGCGATACAGAGAACAAGGTACCTTACATAAGAGCGCATTTTGTCGTAGTCTCTGGATTTCAAACAGCAATGGCACGTGTGGCACGGAAGAACTATGTCTCCTTCGGCGTGGGCGAGGGGGAAAGCTTTGCTTCCCTGCGGATGATCTCAGTCTGGGGGGTTGAGAACCTGGGGGAAAGAAGTAAAAAATAGGGGTAAATAATGAAAAAAATCACATTTAGTTAATTAATTGTATACACACTTGACACAAATGCTAATAGGAAATGTGTAAGGAGAGATCCTGCAGCAATTTCAGATGCCCTTAAAACAAAGGCTAAATCAACCGCCAGAAACCATGGCCCGTGTAACCCCCTCCTCCCCCAGGTCTCTTCTACAAAAAGGAATGAACGCCTATTTCTGTTTCTAATTAGTTTACAAAACCGCATGCAGGAGAAAATATACATGTAGTAATAAGTTTAAGGAATGTTTTCCTTGGAAAAGCAGTTCTGGCTGCACTGACACCTCCTGTCACATCACCAATCAATGGAAATTAGACAGCTATGCAGGCAAACATGCCCATGGTGGTATGTAGCTACAAAGTTTGAACACACCAAAAAAGGACTGACTCTCCTTAAACCTGCATGTCCCAAGGAGATGTGTGGGAGGTAAAAGGTTCAATAATAATTAATATAGCTCTAGACCTGTTGAAGTAAAATCCCTTCATGCTGATCCCTAAAACACTGCAGAGAATTTAGCTTCACATTGGGCTGACCTCTTCTTTTTTGTGGATTAATGTCCACACGCAAAGCTGTTTGAAGATTGTTGCTAGAATTACAAAGTCCATGGGTCATACCAGGGTATGTAGCATATGAGATTAATAAGAGTTAGTGTCTGTAGCCAAAGAATTCTTAAGGCTGGTGTCAAACCCACTTGCTCTGGCACCTCAGCACAAGTTATGAAGTACCTATTTATGGCTGAGATTACTGTGCAAATTTGCAGGAGTTCTTGACACGGATTAAATGTACAGCTCTAGTTTGTAGCAATTGTCTGAAATGCTCTGCTCCGATACCCTTAAAATCACTTAAAACTTAGGAAGTGTTGTGGCCTGGGAATGCTTCAGTCTGTCTCAGGCAGCAGTACTGCATTACATTTTCTAGTTACATCATCATGTATTGCTACAGGTCACCTTCCTGCAAAGCAACAAACTGTTGTTGTGTAGTGAATTGGGTTGCAGCTGGTGATAACGTTTCGTACTGCATTGGAAACTGTTGGTGAATGAGACTGACATGTGGAAAGAGAACACGTATATTTGTCTGAAAGAACACATTTCATCTGCCTCAGCTATCTGAAAACTGGCGTCTGGTGGAAAAGGCACCTGTAGATGGTAATTTATCCCATTTAACCCATTGATGAGTATCTCAAGACTGTGTCCTAGAAATGCCCAGTTCCTCCTACCAGATGTAGAGAGAGTCTGGACCATGTCTAGTCACTGAGGACTTACCCTTAGCCTGGATGGCTGAAATCGTTAAGAAAAATTCTGTACTGAAGCTGTCGACTATCTCAAGCCCACAGACTCCTTCCTCTACTTGGGCCAAGGGAGCACGTCATCTGCTGGTAGACGGTCATTGTGGCTGGAGTCTGAACAGAGTCCATTCTCTGCCCCGCCCAGCGTTTCATGGGCACACATGAGGGATCCCATGGATTAATCTTTTTTTCTTTCTTTTTTTTTCCTAATTCCAAACAACACCAAATGATTTCCTCTGCAGAACTGCAAGATGAACAAAGTTCTTTGAGTGCCTTTGGGAATAAACTCTCTTACCTTGGGTTGCATCCCAGTAACACAAGGGAAAGAAGAAAAGCGTTCCATATGGAGGATACTGCAATATTCAGGCTACACTGGACATACATAAAAACGTGATTTGGAGCAGCTTTTCAATTGCTCCCAAAATGATCTTCAGGGATAACATTGTCAGTTTCTAATATGGATTTATTAATTTATAGCTTTGGTTATACCCAAATTTAGGAAAGACTTATCATAGCCACTTAAATGTTTCCACCCCAGTTACATCTGCTTTAAGTTTTCAGTTATAATTTTAGGAGTTATCACTTGTAAAACACTATTTAATTTAAAGTCACAACTGCATTAACATCAGAAATAGTATTTTATTTAAAGGAGATGTATTTATGGTAGTAACTTCCGATACTTCTATCCATTTTTAGTTCTTTTAGCTCATTTGAAAATGGCAATGACTTGAGAAGAGTTCAAGTTTTACATACTATTAAGCACTGAGAGCAACCATGACAGGTAATATAGATGGGAAGGAAGAAAATACAACCCTCTAAGACTTATGTTGTTGACAGGCTCAGCTTTAGCTGGTGGTGAGCCTGTCTTGGAGCTGGCCAAAACTGGCTCTGTCTGACATGGGGGCAGCTTCTGGTGTCTTCTCACAAAATCCATCCCTGCAGCCTCCCTTCTACCAAAACCTTGCCATGTAAACCCAATACAGCCAGATTAAAAGGCCACTAGCAGTACGTCCAGAAACTCCATTGTCAAAGTCTCAGAGGAAAAAAGGCAATGGCTTTTCTCAAACAGGTTAATGTCATATCTTGCCGGCAGCATGTCCTGGCTGAATCACCTTACACAAGTAATTGTTGATCTTTGCTGTTTAGCAAAGACATGAAAGATTGACTCACAACTGATGTGGATCTCTGTGTTGGACGTACCAGTATGCTTTTTTTGTGCGTACATGATTACCATGACAGCTTTATCCTCAGAAAAGTGTACATTATGTGGAGTACATCTATATTTTCGAACCTCTGGTGAGTTATCTACCAAACTCATTGCCTTGCAAGCCTCTGTGACCTGTAGAGCCAGTGCTTGAATTGGTAAACTTGAATTTGTAGGACAAGGAAGTGTAACATCCTACCACTACTGACTTTCAGGTGGCAAAGCTGATTTTCCATTTCTTGCCAATGGAAGGCAGGTGCAAATCTTCTCCTTCAGCTTAATGAAGTGTGCTTCTGGAGGAAAATATGTTGGAACCACTATGGGTCATATTAGACCTGTGCAACTCTGCACTTGGAGCCTGTCTACCTACGGAGAAGCTGAAGACATTGCAGTGTTTGGCAATTCTTCTCTGTCAGCTTTTGATATGAATAGAGCCCCCTCTCACACCTACGGCTGTCTTCTGAGGGCTAGGTAGTGCAACAGGGCTGTCTCCCCTCATCCCTGGTACTGCAATAAGACTGCAGTAAGAAGCAGGAAGTGTTCATTCATGTATCAGATTGTGACTTGATATGAGATGGAAAGGTTAGGTATGAGGAATATATGGGGCTGAATGTCCAGCCAAAGGTGTCGTTGGGTGCAAGATACTTGTACACAGAGGCCTTGAAGGACATACCACTTCGCGCTGCTCTGTCAATCAGTTCTTAGAGCTTCAGGTGCTGACATTCCCCTGTGTGGATGTACTGACTCAAACCCCATCAAGAGCCAGAACTTGGGCAGATGCAGCTCTGAGGGTATGAACTTGAGGTGACTTAGTAAAGTGGGTGCTGAAAATGGGGTCAGCAGACTTGGGTGCACAAGCCTGAAAATGTGGACTAGGGAGCACTAATTGGAGGAGGCTAAGCCCAGGGACTGCACTGTCAACCACACCAAAAATCCTCATTAAAGGACTAACACTAAGACATTCCACAAGGTAAATCAATCAATAGAATAAAATCACCCATGTATTACGATGTTAAGCAACACTATAATTATGACCATACCTATTGAGTGGACAAAAACATAATTTCATTTAATTGACTTCATTTTGTTTGATTTCAAGACACAGTATTTAGTTATGACACTAAAAGCACATGCAAACTCTGTGAAATTCTCAGGGTAAGACTCACCTTTGCATGTTATTTTAGAGAGCATTTTACATCTTCTGTTTTCAGAAGAATGGACTGTGCCTGCTTGTGTGGGTCCTAATGGGGCAAACTCTTTGGCAAAGGTTTTGATTTACCTGACTGAATAGATTTGTAATTTTTATAGAAAAAAATCAAAGTTGGAATGGTAAGTATGATTTTTAGTGAAATGGTCCCAAAAGCCATTCTTCTAAACTCTTAAAATATAATTATCCATGTCTTGTGTGTTATGTGAAACCCTGTTAGCGCCAAACCTTCATTGATATGGACAATGCAATTTCATACCGAGACATCAGTTTTAAATATACTCTGGGAGTGACATTTACCAAACTTGTCACAGATTGTTCTTGTTTATAGAAGCAAGATTGCATCCTTTCTGCATAGAATTTTTTTTCTGGTCTAGCAAAAGGAGCATTTACCAACATTAGTTCAAGTGTTTACGAAAAACTTCTTAACTTCTTTGGTAGTAACTTCAGCATTTCCTAATTAGACAGATATGATCTGAAAACAGGAAACGTTCTTACCTGCTTTAGTTTTGTCAGCTATTGCCATTCAGAAACATTTGGTGGGAAAGAAACCTATGTGAACTGAAGCTCCAACATCTGGTTGTCTGAAGCAAAAGTTAAACTGAAGGTGTAAATTTGTATTTTGCTGTTTTGTAATTTTTTTGGTATGAGATCAGTGGAGGGTGTCTAGTAAGTGACATTTATCACTGTTTTCTATTAAAGCCTGCCTAGAAACTTCAGGAAAATATTATCAGTGAATGCACACGCATATACTAAAATAAATGGCTGCATGCTTTATATTATAATACATAATACAATCATACGTTTCCAATTCTTTAATCAAAGATATGCCCTGGAATTATATTAAACACATCTAATACATGTAAAATGTATACTTTATATTCTGTCTCTCCCAGGCTTAAAATACAGATCAGGAGATATATTGTAAATTGCTCAGGGGTGGATCATCCTCAGCCTCTTCATTCCAGCAGGAATTTTTCTATTAAATTCACAAGACTTTAGATTTGGGTCTTTATTGCCTTTCTAGCTTTTGCCAGCCAGGAATGAGTTTCTCATTCAATGGTAAACAAAAATGATAAGGGCTGAGGGGTGAGGTGCTCTTTAGGTGGGAAACCTGCCTCTTAATGGTCCAGAAGCCACTTGGTCCTATTCATGGGCTGACGAAAGGCCAAAGTAATTTTCAGATTTCATATTGAGTTTTCATCACAATGCAAGAGCTGGTCCATGCAGCTCTGGAGTTTACCAATGGGGAAACTTGTAATTGATGAGTTTGTTTTTTTCAGCTGAGGTGTCTGTATGTATGTTGCACAGAATATACAATAATCAGTTTTGTGATACAATTAGCTAAAGATAGAAGTTTTTGTACAATCCAGACATTTCTTAACTAAACTAATATTGGAAAATTAATGAATTTATCTATACAAGGACTTTATTTCATTCCCATTGGCGTCAGTGTGAGTCTTCATTGCAGCACAAAAGGTCTATACATTTCTTGTGAGGCCAAGAATTTTGAGGAGGCTGAGCCACAACTATGGTTCTTTGGAGCTACAATGAAATGGGGCTATGATCTCTTAAAAACTTGAGACTGCCATTAAAATCAATATTCCATATGGCAAATAAAAGTATTTGAGGTTTTCTAAAACGTGAAGATGCTGTGGTTTGGCTTTATTTTCATAAAATTCGATATTGAATGATTGAAATGTATGTGGAAATAAATTATTTTCAGCAGTCCCAGTCTCTATTTGAATAACAAAGAAGAAATACTAGTGTGCTTGATTTGAAAAAATTTTCTTTTCTGATTTTGCCAGGAAAGGGGAAGGAGTGGGCAGAAGCAATTCGACATCGCTATGTTCTTGTTACTATTTTCCTGATGGCACAGATTTGAATTAAACTGAACCTAGGGAAATATTACAATATTTTGATTCTTATGTTCTCTAAACCTAATGTTGCTATTTTATTATATAAAAGTTTAATGCTTCTTCCCTCTTGGTGCCAAAAATAGGACTGTACTTCGCTGACTGACATCATTGTAAATTCAGTAAGATCAGCTTTTGTGTTGGAAATGAATAGTGAAAGGGTGGAAAACTCAGTTGATATACATCTCCTGCAGATCTTTTTTAGGTCAGTTGGTTGTAGGTCTCTTTTGGTTTAATTTCAGCTCAGAGGGATTTTTTGTTTGTTTATTTTGGTGAAGTGTAGTAAGAAAACAAAAACTTTGGGCCCTATTCTGCCAATATTGTATTTAGAGAACAGTCAGAGGCTGTCTACAGTACTTTCCCAAGATGAGATGATAGGTACAGAGACTGGCAGGATGAACTAGATGATCTAAAGAGTTTTTCTTTTTTTCTGTCTAACGTCTATTGCGTAAATCTAAAGAAGAAAGACGCTGACACATTTGTCCCTTTGGCCAAAGTTTTGAAAATGCCGGAGTGATTGCAAATAGCCTCTATTTAAGAGATAATTCTAATTCAGATTTCAGCTTGGTTTTTGCAGCAATTTTGCTGCAATGAAAAGGGAAATCATAGGCACTGAAAAGTGTAGATTTCACTGTGTGATATAAAATATTTAATTTAAAGCTTCCCTTCCCACGAACTGTATGAAAGTGTATATAAGACATCAGAAAAATGTGTACATTGCAATATAGTTGATAATGATAAGACTGAGTTGTGAATGTATTTCAGTTCTTATTGACTAATAACATTCTGATATTTCTGATGGAAAAGGCTGTGAAAGGCTAATATCCAAAGCATTAAACTATCAAAAATGACAATAAGAATAATAAGTTTGCTAAAATGTGTACTCCCAACCTTTATCGGGGAGTACTAGTGTCGGCAAATTCTTGAAAGATTTTGTATGCTCGTTTAACCAATAAAAGGAATTAAATGAACAATAATCAGAGCAGGGATTCCTTGCTAGTTTATGCAGTCAGTTGTTACCTTTGAAAAAATGACTTGGTAACTCATGATATAATACTTCAGAAAAAATACCTTTTTTCAATGTATGAGCCTGTAGTTTTTGCTTGGTAGATTAGTCCTGGACGTTTCAAATACTCTCAAATAATACATTTTTCTCTTCCGGTGACTATGTCAAGAACATGATTGCTACAACATACATCCATGAGTAGGTGGTCAGCACAGCAGGCAAATGCTAGGACTATAAGACAAATGATAGGTATAAATTATTTGCAAGCTCAAGTAACAGCAATTTGACTTTTTATGAGCCTGTAACAATGCCCCCAGAGACGAAAGTGTGAATTTCTGTAGATCATTGCATTTTCATGGCCTTGGCATTAAGTAAAGGTTGCAGCTCTAGGTTTTGAATTTCCCTACTCATAAATAAGAACCATTTTGTTTTTTATGTCTGATTTTTGCATGAAATATGTATATTCTAATCCTTGCTGAGAAGTCTTCAAGGAATAATAGTGGAGGCTTTTTGGTATAAAATTTCATCTCACATGCTTGCAGAAACCATACATCTTTGGTGTTGAAGTTGCAGCACCTATATCAAGGGCTTGTGTATCAAAGCCATGCTCTTCTGTATTCTAATGTTTAACAATTTGCTGATCGTGACTGACAGGTTTACAGAGCTAACATGTTCTGGAGTTGTGGGTGATTTATTCCAGAATAACTCAGGCGATTCAGAGAATTTAGCTGCCACAGTCTTCCTTCTCATCACAGAAAAGAAATGCCTAGTAGGATTGATTGTATTTCCTTTAAGATTCTTCGTTAGAGAAGGGACTTCACCCTGTAAGTAACAGTAACATAGGCATTCAAATTCTCATTGAAGAAACACAGAGAAAGATCCATTAGTTAATCTTTATCGGCCTTTGCAGTTGTAGTTTTTGTTACTTGCATTGCCCAAGCATTTTTTTCTTTTCCTTTGTTGAAATAACAATTCATTGCTAATGTTCCCATACTGAGAACAAAGTCTGTATACGGAGCTCACGAGACAAATAAATGCCTGGCATGATGAAAGTGGAAACAATTCTTACAAGAAAACAAAGCATTTGACTTGGATGCCACAACCCCGATAAAGGTGAGATAACAAGAAAGAGTGAAACGCAGACCTGAAGTGGACATAGGTCCTATTTATTTTCAGTATTTTTCTTTATATTGGTACTGAACCTGGTGTCCCTTATCTGCACCACAGAATTCTCTGATGTATTTTTATAAGAGCAGAAATATCCAGAAGAAAGAACTGCAGATAGTCAGTTGAAATCTTCTAATCTGATCGCATTTTTTGTTTGGATTCTTCAGTGGAAGTTAACTTTCCTGTTATTTACATTACTGCTTGCCTAGAAGCCCCAGGAAATCTAAAACTCCAAAGTGCTAGATCCTGTACAGAATATAATAGCAGGCCAGCAGCTGAAGACATGATGAAACAGGTGGGTAAAAAAACGAGGAGCAGATGTGGCACAGAAATGGCCGTCAATCCTACAACCAGAAATTTTCATGCACTGACTATTTAATTTGATAGAATAAACCAGTCTCGCTCAGAAGCCTCCAGCTGGCAGATTTGGATATGGATAGTCTTTATTCACTATCTTGTATCTTGTTTATCCCTCTCAGAAACAAATGCATTTCTATAAAATTGTCCCATGAGTGATTTGGCTGATTTTGAGCTCGCATACTAGAACAGCTTTATCACATGATCTACAGCTTTATCACATGAACTGATGATTGCACCTCTCAGTGGAGCCAGGTGCCAGAAATTGCACACCAGGAGCCACGAAATTTCGGAGCAGTGCTTCCTCCTGGAAATCACACCAAAATGTGAGAATATTACTGACACAGCCATTATATGTGGGTTCTTTTAAATATGCATGCTTCTCAGTTATGCCACAAAGGAAGTAGCAACATGGGTCTATGACCTAGGAACTTCAACAAGTATCTATCTACCTTTAGTTAGAGGTTTCTAAAAAAGTTTCTTACATAGGTGAAGACTTTTTCTTAGCAGGAAGGGGAAACTAGTATCTTAGTGAATTCCTGGTTTTAATTCTAGGCTAACTGAAGAAAAGTGTTATTTTTTACTTTCATGCTCAAACGTAGGTTTGCTTTGAGGAGATAAGGACCAAATTTGAACTACTGTGGGGAACAGCTCTAAAGAGAATTGGGCAAACACATACCCCCAATAAGCATTGGGAGTAAGTAGAGAGCATAAGAAGGCTCCCAAAGCATTATTCACTGAAGAAGGCTGTGTCTGAAAGGCCAGAATGTTATTGGTTGCGATGATTCTGGCCAAATATAGATGTCTACGGTGTGTGTTTATGCCTAGGTTAGTCACACTAGACTCTTTTTCCAGTAAGAGAGAAACAAGCATTTTTTTCAGCCATGAATCTCTGTTATTCACGTAAAAGTCTGGAAGAGGTCAGAAGAACCACATCATAAAAGCACTGATTTATCTCCATTACGTAGAAAGGCATCCTAAGGTAACTAGTTCAGATGTAGTAAATGTCACTGTAGACATCCTGGTTTGATTGAGATGAATTGTGGTGAAAAAGATTAAATAAAAATTACCTGAAATCAGGCTTATGTAAAGCTAGAAAAGGAATTGTAAAGAGAAAAGTTAGAGGTCTTTAGTAATGTATGTGTACATATCTATATGTATATATAAGAACTTATATCAGGACATACATAAAAGGACAGAGATTCAGATGATGTAGGTTAGGCCATTTGAATATTTGTTTCAGCCAAAGGAGGAACAGACTAATCAAATTTGGCAAAAGCAAAACTGAGAGGAAATAGGACAGCTGTCCGAAAGCACATCCAAACAGTAAAGACAAGAGAGGGAGAAGAGTTATTTATGCTGAAGGACGAAGTAGGAAACAGAACATTTGAGTAGAAACGTCCACAGGGAAATTGGAGAAACGTTTCTAATTGTTGCAACAATTAAGCCGAGGAAGACTATCTAGAATTACAAACATATCTAGTTTAAAGTTTAAAATACTTGTCAGATTTATTAACACCGTTACATAATGTGGGTTCGCCTATTATAATAAAGGTTTGAAGCTGACCCAGTCTCTTAAGCTTTGTTCTGTTTTGTTTTGTTTTTATTTTCGGAGCTTTCTGACTGAAGGATGTTGTAAGAAAATTATGGCCACTGTCAAATTCTCCACAAACTCCATTATTGTTATACCACTTCTGCTGTTTTGTTTTTGTTTTGTTGAGTTTTTGAGAGCAGGCTACCCAAGAGAAGGAAGCTGGTTTTCCCTTGCCTCTTCCACTTATCCCTGTGCCCTAATACAAAGGCTAACTATAATACGCACCTTAGGAGATTTATAACCACTTTGACCACAGTGCTTGAAGAGCTTTTTGACAACGCATGGTTTCATCTCTAATTACCTCTTTTGCAACATACATTCTGTTAAGGGAAACCTTAGATTTTGTTGGTAAAAAAAATAAATTTTTTTGTTAAGCCTACTTATATTAGAAAATTCCCTTTAAGTAGGATTTGGATTTGCAAAAATATTGATTATTTCTAGCTGAGTTTTTAAGACTGTGCACAGTAACTGAGCACAGAATTCAATTAAAAAGCAGATATGAAAACACATAAATGAGAATATAGCATATCTATTCGACCTTTGATATATGTAATTCAGTATCTCTTCTAACATTTGAGATTGCAGATAGGTCTTTGATTTTTCCACTGATTTCTCCTTAGTAATATATAAACCATTTTCAAATTTTAAAGCAGATCTCTGTCCAGTCAAGACAAACCTTCAGGTAGGAAAAGATAAAATGTTTGAGCACGGTATCATCCAATTCTCATGGTTTATCATCAATTCCATTGCCAGGGCACATTCCAAATCTTCCTTGGGACTTGCAGGAGGGTCACTTTGAAGAGAGTTCAGATGTCTTTTCTTTTATGTGCAAGCACCCATATTTCTCAATCCAAACAAAAGCTGTCTGGGTATGAATTAAAATATATTGACAGACATTTAAGTTTTTCTATATAGCTTATTAGCAAGCATCTTGAATTTTCAAAAAAATTCAACGAACTTTGACTTACAGTATGTCTCCTAAACATCTGCAGCCTTGCTCAGGACACTCATGCAAATGATGTGCCACCAGCTGTGGTGCTCCACAACTCCTACTTGTCATAGTCCCTCAAGACCCTTCTGTCCCATGGTGGCACCCCAGGATGGCTGAATTGGAGGAATGGATTTTATTCTTGCTTTTGCTTAGCAGCTTCTGGCTTGTTGGCGGTCTCACAAACGTCAGTGAAAACTGCCAAAGTAGCTTTGCCCACTGTAGAAGAACAGCATGGGCTCAGCCCTCCATTCTGGTCTCCACTCAGCCCTTTCCAATACCCTTGTTTTCCTTCTGATGGCGCACAACTATTCAATGCCATGTTTCTGGGGACATCAGTGGTTGAAAAGACTGCTGTTCTTGTGAAATGCCTTTCTCCCCCTGGATGCAGGTGAAACGTCATCACCACTCCAGAATTCACAGTGAGTTTTGTTGAGGATCAGCCGATCATCCTGGATTTTCAATCAGCGCCATGAATTTTTAAAGCTGTTAAGGGTGTTAGGACTAACAAATCTGCCAGCTCTTCCTCAGGCACCTCCATCTGAGTCTTTGGTCCTAATCCAGCAAACTGCATAAGCATACGGTTATATGCGAGTGGAAGAGCAACATTGCTGGAACGACATACAGCTCCAACATTGAGTAGAAGTACAAATTCTTTCCTGAACTGGAAGTTTCTGATGAAGCAACTCCTTAGTTCATTCATATTATCATCACAGTCTGATTTAGAGGGATAGAGCAGCTGTACTGTATATGTCCACAGTGCACAGAGATCATGTAACACAGCTGGAGGGAAGCAATGATTCTTCCTCATTTTTCCCCAGATTGTTGGGAAAAGAACATTTTTAAAAGGGCGGAGATAATGTTCTTTTTGACACAGTGTATTTAAAATAGACAGGTTTAATTCTTTAGTGAATAATAATGATAAACATCTGCAAGTTCATGTAGCAAGTACACCTGTAACTTAAATTAATTTAAGAGAAAATCATTCTTTTCCTTTAATTTGCTGCTGTAGTGGTACAGCCTTTGCAGGCACATGATTTCTCTGCTATCTACCATTTAGTGGTGTTTAACATTCTGCACATTTTCCTTCCTGCTGTTATTAGCTGAGGCATAAAAGGTTAATAACTCTAATTGTACCTCACACGTATATATATACTTATATTTATATCTATATATGCCATGTCTCAGCTTTGCTGCTGGTGCCAAGGAAAATGTTGGATTCTATTCAGTTTTCTTCATATTCATTTTCCTGCCCACTTAACAAAATTACATTCAATGAGCTGTGGGAGAAATTCACATCAACGGGCCATGTAATGCAATTTCTGGTATATATGCAGGAAGAAAAAATCCTACATTTTCTTTCATTTCTGTCAAAATCAATCAAATTGTACTGAACTGAACATAATCTCTTAAAAAAAAAAATCACCCAGGCATTTCCAGCGAAATAAGCCTCTCTTACATGGTAACATGCACATATTTAAGAGGTCTCTGTTTTATTTTTTTTTAATCATGCCTAATTAGTTTTTTTTTAATCACCCACACAACTAAGGCTCTTGCCTGCATAATTTATGACATAGAGGGGCCGGTGTCAGAAATCAAATGTTGTAAATTAAAAATAACAAGTTTGAGACTAGTGATTCAATTAAAACCCTAGAAAACATTGGATTATGCATAATTGAGAGCTTGTATGCAGAGATGCATGTCATGCTTGTCAGCTTGGATGGGAGGATTGGATTGGAGCTGTCAAGAGCATTTAAATCAACTCAGTAAAAAAATTAGAAAACAAAGATGATATTTATTATTAACTTCCAGTGTTCAAAAATAAACTGAGAGGTATTTAAATTGAATGCTTAGATGACAAGGCTTTATTTATAGCAGAAGTTATAAAACTCAGTAATAACCCTAGCTGGCACAGATGTAAAGATACTACTGTGCAGCTGAGCTGCAGCCTACAGTGTGAGGATTCAGCGGTTGGCCCTGAATCAGGTTCAGCTAATAGAAAGCTGTGTTGGAAGACAAGAAATCCAGATTCTTGAAGGGAGCTCTGAATGACCAAGTCCTTATTTTTCTTCTCCTTTTCTTCCCCTTCTTTTCTTCCTCCCAGAGGCTGATGATGCTCTGTGAAACACTTTGTGACCTCAGAGATTATGCGAGGCCATCCTGGGGAAAGGCTGAATTGTCCTGGTGACCCATCTCTGCAGGACTACCTTTTACCAGCCAATAATGCTACTTGGTAGGAATAACTGAGATCTGAAGATTAACAACATCTTCCCACTTCAGCCACGCACCCCAGCATCAGTTCCAAACTTTATTTGAAGTTATTGAATCAACAATAAATTGGGCTGTTGAGAGTGAACATAAAAGCTAGCCAGGACACTTCCCACATTTGAAATTAAAAAGCATTTTCATTTCTAGCTTGAGAAGAAAGACCCCAACACAACAAAATTCTGACTCTCGGGGCTAGAATATATCTGTCTCTAAAACACCTATGGACTCACCAGGACTCATCCTAGCCCTCAGAAACACATCAAGGGACTAAATGCTTAGGAAGATCATTTAGTTCCTAGCCCAGATATCAGTCAGCGGACCCTGTTCCTTATCGGGATATGTCATACCAAACAAAACAGGAACACAAAGAGATTGCCATCAGTTTTAGAAAGTTTTAAAGCATATGGCTCAGGGAGGCGATACCTGAGAGTGGTGATGCCAGCCTTTTTAATGTTTTACGACCCTTAAACCTAAATATAATGTTACCGAAAAATCCTTGCCTCTGGAAAGGCAAAAAGGGCCTTCAGAGAGTGGAGAAAACTATATGAAGAGTTAAATTCTTCTCCTTTGGTACACCGCTAACCGCTGACGTCAGCGGGATTTGTGAATGCACATCTGAGAGTGGAATTTGGCCATAAGTGAGGTGGAAAAATGATTGATGACTGCCTAATGGCAGAGAAGTTGGATCTGTGCAGTCGCAGAGCGGAAAGTTGCTCAGTTTACCCTTAGCAGATTTCTATCAATTTTCCCTGTGAGCTCAGGGGCAGCTATAGAATCTCCAGGAACAAAGGCAGCTCTTGGTACCCGGCTTTCTTGGTTAAACATCATCCCCACACAGTGCCACTGGGGACGGGTTTTTGGGGGCCTGGTGGTGGAAGGAGCGCACCACAGAGACGAGGCTGGGCCACCTTTTGCATAGCGTAAGCAGGGGATGCACACCAGCCCTAAATCTAGAAAGTGAGGCAGAGATGTATTTAGGCAACTTCCAAGGATTCTAGAGGGAAATACATAGTTAAAGCTCCTTAGTGAATCTAGAGGTAAGATTTTAGTGGTTCATTTTTTTAAACCTCAATTGGCAATTCCAAATCTTTGCTATACTAAATTCCTCTTATAACCTATGATCACTTGGTAGCATTTACATATACTATCTTTATATCTCTTTCATCATCTTTCTTTGATGTTTTATTAGTTACAAGGTTTAGCCTAGAAAAGCCTGTGCATTCCTCTTTACTTAAAAAAAATTGAAATGGGAAAGATTTTAATTTAAGCCATTCTGAGAATTCTCCAAATTATAACATGACTATAAATATGAACGGGAGAGTTATGTAAGCAGAAGAGATGAAGCAGTGGTGTATGATTTTTACTGTATTGGAAACTGTAGGTTTATTCCTGAAAGTTCAAAATATTAAAATAATTTTCCATTTTTATTGGCAAAATCAGCTAAATGAGAAAGTTGTGTAAGTAATAGGGGATCTGCAAGATCTGCCTTCAACACTGGCCTAGCTTTGCTCTTATTAACCTCTCTAACAGTTTTCTTATAAGCTTCAATGGGAATAGAGTTCAGCCAGAGTCCCTCCATTTATTAACTCTGGTGTCTGGGAAAAGGATCAAACTTTTGCTGTTTTTTGGAGGAACTGCTGGTGTCAGTAAGTTAATGTGTAATACTGAAAAAGTTAAATTCCATTTCTGTTAGAGCACAACCAGCTATCAGAGTTCCCCACTAAAAGATAAGCGAGCCCTTTTCTTCTACACCAAAAAGAAAATGTAAGTATTTCATCTGAACTGACTTTCTAGGCTTAATGGAGTGGAATTAGATACCATTTTTTGCAGACGAAAGCATTAATCATTAATACTGTTCATTGTCATGGGAGTCTTCTCTTTACTGTGTTCTACACTTCCACTTCCCACAGAAACTAAGAGCTTTTGTGTTTCCCTCACAGAGTAAGTCAAATGGAAGGTACTTTAAAAACCATTCTGGCAATTTAGGTCTGAGTAGATGCACCCCACAAAAATAGCTGGCAAAAAAGTCTGAGCACAGATTTCTAGGATGAGAATATAGTAAGCAGACTAACATGTTGAAGGCTGGATGTGGATGAAGGTCTATGAAAACGGAAATGAAATTCTGGGTCTTTGAAGTACATGGGAGTTTCTACACTTTATTCTCTGAGACTAAGACTTCACCCTTTGCCCTTGATGTCTCTCCTCTACTTTCTACCACCTCCACTGCTTCTGCAGATCATCTGCAGATCCGTGCAAAGGAAATAAAACTCAAAACCACATGACTTCTGCCTGTGTTAGAGACTCAATGAAGTTTTTCAGGTTGTCCCTGACTTGGTTCTTACTTTTGGTATAAGTTGCATGGGGTTTCAAGGGATGAGATGTGTGAGAGAATACAGGGATTTCATTTGGTCAAATGGCAAATCAAATGTATGTGTAGGTGCATGGACCACCGCCTAACACTGTGTGACTCATCTCTTTAATGGGATCCCCAGGTCTGAGTTAGATGCCCTAACTCTATATGCAGTGTGAGATGAGATAGGACTCGGAAATGTCTTCTGTGAAATCCATAGGCAGCCCCATAAGATAACCACTTAGAGAAACTATGTGTACACCCTTGCCTCGGTTTTCAACTCTCTGAATTAAAGAGCTATACCAGCTCTTAAACACAAACTCATCTGGAAGAAGGCATGATGAAGCCACTGTGATGCACTGAGAGCAAGAGGGGATGAATGTGAACATATATATGGGAGATGTGTGTTTGAATTTTCCTCGGATGCAGAAGGTCTCACAGTCTGGCCAAGCACTTTTGACCATAGCAAGCTACCAACTAAAGCACAGAGAGTGGGTGGGCTCCCTCTTCTTGTAGTTGCATTTGTCAGTAAAGCTGAAGCCATACTGAGACCATCATGTCGAGATGCATTTTTCCAGCATATAAGCAGTGTCTTTGGACTTGAGCTCATACATTATTGCTCTGCATCCCACTGTGGCTCCAAACCAGAAATATTCTTTGGTTCCCGTTTTGTCTCCTACCAGAGTGATGATGTTGTGGTGTAAATCTGAGGGCACATGTTGCATGCCTTGGACAATATCGTGAGGAGGGTGTGGTGCAAATCCTGAGGAGACTGTGATGAGGGAGACAGCACTTTGTCTTGTGTGGGCTGGAAAAAACCCAGACATGGTGCGGTGTTGCCTACGCTACTGTTTGAGAGCGTGCAGGCTAACCCCAGAACCATATGCAGGCGTTGCCAGGTGGAAAAGTATTAGGAGTGGTCCAAAGCAGAACCAGGGAACACACTAACAGCAAAGCAGTGTGGGCTATGCGCAAAGTCCTCCCTTCAACCTCGTAGCTAGCAGTGCAGACATATCCTCAGATAATTTAACCGCTCAACAGCAAGTTTCTAGATGCCAGTTATGCCAAAGCAGAAGCCAAGACTAAGATAAAAACTGGGGTATATTAGGGCACTTGAAGAGACAGAAGTTGTGTGTTTCCTGCAGAAACTTTCAGGAAAAGAGTGTTGCTTGGGTGTGATCAGTGCCTGACAGGTCAGGTGGCAGCTTAATGGAGCTTTTCATGGTTACAGTTTGGCATACAGACAAATGCATTTTTTCCTAAATTTCTGCTAGAGACACCTGCCTGTCTTTCTGCATGTGGTCTTACATATCTATAGAACATTATTAGCAGAAATTTAGGTGCCGTGGGAAGACAACTGTCTTCCCCTGGGGTGAGGCAGCAGCTCAGCTGGGGTTTTGAAGATCTACATTTTGGATTTAGATGTTTACAATGGCTGTTAGACTCCTAATTCTTTTTGTGGATCTAGGCCATAGCATGTAGTCAAAGCTTGGTAGAGTCAGCTAAATTTTTTCTTAGAAGTTTTGGGTTTCTTTGAAGCTCAAACTCACAATGGAACTAATTATAACTTAACTGTAGTTATCTGCCTAATGCCTCATAATATTCTTGTTTGACATATTCTGTATAATTATTTTTATACTTTTTAAAATGTGGTATGTTATATATATATATATAAAAATTAAGAGTGTTTGTGATGAATATGAATTCTAATGTTAGATGGTAGGTGTCAAATTTTATCATGAAACCAGAATTTTTTTTTTTTAATTTTGAAAAGCTTAAATTTCTGCTGACCATTAAAGAAAAAAAAAGAAGAACCAAACCTAATAACAGTGTTTCAATTAGTTCATGTTGGTCATACTGAATTAGTGAAACATATTGCTTAACGAGTGCAAATAGTGACGCAAATTTCTGTATACTAACTATACGTCTTAATAACTTAACATCTAAGTAATATGCTAAACCCAAACATTTCTTGTCAAAGCATTCAAAACCTGGGATTTTTGATTGCATCATTCATAGATTTTAAGATCGGCAGGAACTGATAAAATCATGCAGCCTGACCTTACGTACTCAAATGCTTGTGTGGCAGACAGTGAGAAATTCCCATTTTGTGGCTGTACTTGCTATGAAAAGTGTGTATCCAAGAGATTGTATAACTACTTCATCAGAAGAACCAACTTAAATGTTAGCAGACTGCTAGCTTGCCCCTAACAATTAGCCTGAAATCACTGTATTGCATTAAACGGGAATCTTTCCTGCCTAACAAGATACAATACGAGGCTAATGTGATATAGGTAACAAAATATTAACCTTTATACTAATCCATTTTTTTCAAAAGACAAAGAAAAATGAATCTGCTTGTATAATGTTGAGGAATTAATTGGGGCTGCCCCATTTCATAAGACTTGATTAAAATGAAAAAGGGATGGTGTGATGAGAAGCAAAGAAGTTAGAAAAGAGGAGACCTCGGTAATAAGAAAATGAAACAAGGGCTTAAAAATACAGGTTCCAAAATCCCAAATCATCCAAAAAAAAGTAGTAAGTGAAATCCCCAAAATACAGGATCAAAAAAACATCAAAGCAAGCACGTATACACTGCCAACAATTAGAACAGTATTAATTAGCAACAATGTTCTTTAATCTATAAATAATAAAGTGATCAAACGGTCCCACAGAGAGGTGTATAACAATACATAGAATTTTACATTCGTGGGTCAAAAAGTCTATTTAAAATCCCTGTGGCTAATTCATATGTTCAGATTTAGAGCCCTGTTTATCGTTTAGTTGAGAGATCACTCCGAGGTGGAAGAGATGTCAAAATCAGACCCGGTGCCTCAGATAAACTACATAGCATACAATGAAGAAACTGTATTCAATCTATACTCCTTTGTAATGAAGGAAAAAGGTGCAGTAAGTAGAAAACTACAATAAGAAAGAACCTATGGTTTAGAAGAAACTTAAAACAGGCACTAAGACAAGGAGTCTACACACCGTATCAGGAGAGAGATGCTCCATCAAAATGAGAGTTAGGGCAGGTGGCTACAGAGCTGTAATAATACATAGCATAGATAAATATACATCTATATATCACGCTATATGATAGGTCAGAATACTTAGAAATATTCTTCATAAAGTTATGTTAAAAGATTTACATAATTAAACCACATGTTCTGATGAGCTAAGTTAATATTGCTATCTCCATTTAACTATTAAGTCAACTGAGACAGACAGGTTAAATGAATAATAGAAGGTTAATTTTTGTCTCATTGTTCCATCTGGGAGACTACTTTAGAATCTGATTACTCAAGTAGTTAGGACCCTTCTTAACACTCACACAAATTTATTAAGAGTTTATTTCTAAAATTTGGGTTACTGTCATTTTATAATACACTAAAATCACAGATCATTCTCCACCTACTGTTTGATTATTTCCATACAGGGGCAGAACTCTGTAGTTTTCTTTACTGAATCATGCATTGATTTTTTTTCTTGGACACTTCTGCAGTTTGTCAATCTTACAATCTTAACCGTGACCTCCAACATGTTGCATTCCTATCCAGATGGCTTAATCTGAAGACTCAATGAATACATTTTCTATTCTTTTATTGAAGTCATTAATAAAAATATTGACCAGTACCAGACTCCAGACAGACTCCTTCAGAACCTCCAATTTGACAGTAGGCAGTTTATAACTACTCTTCCAGTAAAGTTTCCCATCTAATAACTGTTTCACCACTGATATTTCACTAGCTTGTTCACGAAATCACCTCTAAACAACAAAGTACCTCTGAAGTCAAGATAGATCAAGGCTACTTCCCCATAAGATCAAAACCTCTTGATTTGTCATAAAAATAAAAAAATCGGCATTAGTTTTTCTTGATCAGGATTGATTATCACTTGTTTCCTTGTTATCAGCTTAAAAACTGCTTGCTCTCTTACTTTTCTAGGAATTTGTAATTCCTAGACTCCTCTATTTTTTCCTGTAAGAAGTAATATATTTATATATGCATTATACTTTTCTTTTTATGATCGTCAAGAAACTTTTTTCAGTTCTCAAAGTAGTGGTCCTGGGCCTGATCCACTCACTTCTCTGAGCATCCTCTGTGGAATCTCACAAGGTTCAGACAACCTGAGAGCAGCTAGCTGTCACAGTGTATTCTGACTGTTCTTTCCAGTACGGACTCTTAAATCTGTCTAACAGCCTTATTAAATATTTGGTTTTACCTGGCTATTTTGATCAATGCAAAAAAGCTTTGAACAACTGCTTTAGTGTAAAAAACCCTGAGATCTTTCCTACTAAAATGTCAACTCTTTCCTTAGTCATCTTCTAGCTAGTCTTATAGTCTTGATTTTCTTTATCTGCTTTGCTACTGATACTTCATTTATATCTTGGTCTAGCTGCTTATGTTTCTTTTTATTTTTTTTTGTATTCTTTTACATTAGTTCTTGTTCATGGAACATCCTCCCAGTTTCCACATGCTTTCTTCTTGCCATGGCTCTTGAAGGTCTTCTGCTATAGCTTACTTACTTGCTTAGCTTTCCTCATCACAAGCATAGTTTGATATTTTGCCTTTTACATAGTATTATTCAAATATCTACTAACTGTCCTAAGCAATTTCTTCTTTTAGACTAGTTCTCCAGTCTGTTCTTTTTTTGAATTTATTCAAGAAGTTTGCATTTTTGTAATTTAAAACACCATATTAGCATTAGTTTCCTTCATCCCTAGATTTATATCACTTTTGGCCAGTTCAGTGTCATTCCTGGTGATATTATTAGTATACACGTGAATGAGCATCATGAAACAGGACCAAGAGGGCTAGCTGGGTGTTGGTGACTGTCCCACAATGTCAGATTGGGAGCACTATAGGGTCCCAGTAGCTAGCCAGAAGGCGTCTTCAGACTCTGCTGGAGAGAGAGACCACACTGTTTTCTTTCTGGAGTAATCTTGAATCTCAGGTACTTTGCAGCATGGGGCTTCTCCTTCACCACTCATGGGGGTTACGTCTGCACTTCTGGCTGACCAGTGGCTTCACTGCTGACCGTGTGGTGTGCGGCAGTGGCAGCACTGTTACAGCAGGAGAGTGGAAGTGCTCCATGACTAACCATAACCTTTGGGCAAGGCACGCAAAGCTACTCAATGTCTTTTTTTATCTCCATGAGCTGCCTATGGGGCAATTTGTTCATTTGGGCAGCTTCAGGCCTGCCCCACAGTAGTGCCGTCAGGTAACTCCTCTCTTTCTCTGCCTCGTATTCCCATCTTAGTGTCTGAAGCAGGACATTGCTCCTACTCCCCCACTGAAGTGAACGTCAGTGTGTCCTTCACTCGCTGCACTGTATGCAAAGCTCTGGATCCTTTACTCCTTCCTCTCTCCTCCTGAAACTCTGAAATGCTGCTAGCGAATTAGTGTTACGTGGGCTCTGTTTCTCTGCATTCCCTGCCTCCTGTGATACTGCTTCATCACCATTTCTCTTCTGGAGTGCAAGACACAGGGGTAATGGTCCAATCGGGCAGGTTTGGTCTGAGTTGCATGCTATAATCCTTGTTGTTGTGACCGAGGAATTATGTCACACCTCTGCTCCTGCTCTTGGCATTTGGTGTCCTTTGTGCATAGACACCACCACGGAGAGACTGTGGGAATGGAGTCAAGCTGCGGCCATAGCATACAGCAATAAATAGCAGCCAGGAGATGTTCCTGAGTCCTCCAGCACAGAAACATAAATGTAAATGTTATATACCTGGTAAGCTATAAACATAAAAAGGCTTCATTTGGGATCTTGGAAACCACTGACCATTGAATCTGACTTCCCTTGCGGAAAAGGTGGTTGCATCTGTAGCAACGAGCAAGATGCCTGAGGAAATGGATTAGCACAGTGCCCTGGACACTGTCAGCATGGCCTCTATGAAGGGAAATCCTCCCTGGCCAACCTGAGGCACTTCTGTGAGGGAGACAGTGACCACACAGACTAAAAGGAACCAGGACAGGTAACATATTTAGTCTTCAAAAAGACTTCAATAAGGTTCCACATCAAGACCTCAGTTCCAGAACAGTAAGAAAATTCCCTTTATGAACTTAAATCTCATCAAACACCTGGTCACTTTTCAGAGTTTAGAACTGTCATTGGTAGGCTCCCATAGGGATCAGTGCTAGTGCTAGTTTTATTCATCAGGGACCAATGAGGCTTCAAAAACCTGAACAAGTGGTTAAAAGGTGGCAGAAGAACTTCAGTATAAACAGTGAACCTGGGGAACAGTCATTTAATCTGTGCCTACGTGATGCTGAACTCAGAGCTGGCAGTCACAGCTCAGGAAAGAGACCTTGGAGTTATTGCTATCTGGTTTCCAAAGTCGTCATCTCTATGTGCTGTGACAGACAAAAAGGCAGCAGCACTGGGCATTATCAGGAAGAGCTCTGAAAACAAAGCAGATGACAACATTTTGCCACTGTATTAAGTTGGGATGTGCCACACCTGGAGTGCTGTGTGTGCAGTCCTGGCTTGATATCTCAGGAAGGACTTAATGAAGATGGAGGTGATACACGAGAGAAGCAGTGAAGAGGATCCAGGGGATGGAGCAGCTGCCTTCCAAAGTGAGACTAGAAAGGTTGGGGTCCTTTTTTTTTTTGGGAGAGGGTACACACTGAAGACTAAGTGTGAGAGAATCAGGAGGGTGCTGGGTAAGCTGAATACAGAGCTGTTATTGACCACATCCTGCAATACTGTAACTGGGGAGCACTTGGTGAAGCAAGAGGGAGGCTGGTTTGAAAGCAAGCGCTCCTGTACCAAGCACATAGCAAACTCCTGTATCTTTCTCTCATGGCGGGTGTGAAGGCAATCAGCACCAGCAGACTGAAAAAGAGACAATTTTATGACCAGTAGGTCTACCAACAGATACCAAAAGGACCAGAGAGGGAGATAGCCTCCAACAACCCTACTCCAATGATTGCAGAAGCTGGGATAGTGCACGGGAAACGGTATGCCATGAAGGGCCAGGCTTATGTGTTACATCTCTACTGTTTCTGCAGACAGAGGGCCAAACTGGATGGACCACCCATCCTCCCCAGTCGGGCATCTCTTCTCTTGTTATGTTCATTTTAGCGGGGGGGGGAAGATCAAGAACTGAGTATATCGACACCTCTGAATCTGGGTTGTCTCCAGCTATCTTTCTGTATGAACTAGCAAAATCACTTATACTACAGTGGTCCTGGGGTTTTGCATTGCAGAATGATCTGGAGGCAAAGGGGAAACAAACTGATGGAAAAATATCTCACTGCAGTCTTATTAGCATACCTGGGTCTCTCTCCTTCCCTCTATTTGAAACTGATTAGCCCTTAGCAGAAATTCTTCCTATTAGTCCCTGAGTACATGACCTTATACCACTTATTTTATACACTTCATTACGAATATAAAATACCTTGACAGAAAACATGTATTCCATATACAACACAAAGTAATTATACACACATATACATACTTGGTATGTTATATGCATTTATATATAATTATTGAGTGAAGTTAATGTCATTCTTGGGTCAGGATGAACTTTTACATAGAATTGACCTCTATCTTGAAGATGGAACACAAGTTTTCTGGTAAACTAATAAACTGGTTTTGAGAACTTTGAATTTTCATTTACACATCTTGTGTGTATTTTTGCGTCATTTCCATAGTTTTTAAGATGTTGAGAATGTTCATAATGTTTGTCAGATTTAAGAAGCTAACCTTTATCAGAGACCTGGGTGACCACCACCTTTCAGCTTGGTGGTTAATTCACCTTTAACCACTAAGGAAGTTTAACGTGCAGTGACTTCATGCTGATGCAATGTTTGTGACAGATCATTATCATCAATATCTTTTGGAAACTTTAACATTGGTTTTCTACTGGCTACATCTATCCTTCAGCATCTGCCTCCAAAACTCAAAGGCCCTTTAATAACCCATTTTTTCTTTCCACATATTGCAGAGTTATTAATTCTGTGTTCTCTTTAGATTGGTCATCAGGAGGCCTGGCCCATACTGCCTTCTCCTCCTAAGCTTTTTTAGGCCGGTGGTGCTATATGCATCCAAAAGATTGTAATTCTCTGTTGGGAATAACTCCAAGAGAAGGGAAGTTTTTTTTTAATATAGACTTCTCCCCCCATACACCCGTTAGTTCCAGTGTATTTCTCCTCAGCAAAGAGAACTTTGGACTCCTCTGGCTTGCAAACAAATGCTGCCATACGGTAACTGAAAATTTTCTTCTCTTCACAGTTTTTTGGTATCTTTCTTTTTTTTGTGTGATGTGCAGCACTGGACTATAAATATATTCCTTTTGTCATCCTAGTCTCTAATTTATTTATTTTTTTTTTTTAGATGAGCATCTTTTTAGCTGATTTGAGCCTAGAATCCTCTTAACTGTCTTTAGCCATAAAAAACATCTCTCTTCCTATCCAGTTCACAAAAACTCCTTCAACGCTGCAGTAGAATGCAACAAGTGAATCTCTTTGTAGACCCAGTTTTAATTTACTCAGCTGTAACGCAGTTTTGGGGCTTGCAGTTCCATGTTCTGCAATTTCTCCACGGTAAACTGTATGCAAGCTCTAAATCTTGCTACTTAGCACTGCTCACTCATGTGCTCAAAGCCATTAATGCTGCATCTCAACAGTAATTTCAAAATTGGGCAGCCACACAAGAAGGAACAATTTAGCTGCAAATTTTTTTTAAGTTTGGCAACAGCACGTACTGAAAAGACTGCCGAGCAACTTTTAGCCGTGGCCTTTTCTACTTACACTGCCTATGACTCATTCCCGAAGGTGTGAGGATGACTCTCTCTCACACTATTCTAGGCTCTTCTAGGCTAACAGCACTTTGAGGAGGTACTTACATCTTTTCCTCTAGAAAAGTATGATTTATAGACAAATACATCTGGGCTATATGATACACGTGCTTGCTTACCATTACCACTTTTCTGTATAATTCTAGGTGGTTCACTGTTTGCAAAGGACATAATCATAAGTGCTGATAGCTCTATGTCCACAGGGTCTGCTAGCTTTTCATGAAACGGCAGGAGTTCTCTGGCACTATTTGGTCTACAGATTTTAGCTTATGCAACTGATACTTTTGCATTTCTGATTTTTCCACCTGGGGACTAACTAATGATTATTTGGATCATTTCCTACTCTTCTCGTCTCACTGTCTGCCCCTTCCCTGAACTGTATAACTCTGTATAGCAAATATGATATGATTCATGGTACATAAATGAGCCAAAAAAGAAGAATTATGTTTAAGCAAGCAAAACATGGGTTTGTCTATTGTATAGATAACATCAGGAAGCTGCTCAACGCAAAAGCATGTCTTTTTCTAATAACATAGGTAATTCCATTTAATGAAAAAAGGACATTTTCATGTCATCTTCATCTCAGTAAAATTTCCCTGGGCAATATCTTACTCACATTGTGAGTGTTTCATAGTTAATTCCAATTTCAGAAAAGCTCATTGGTGCATTCCTCAAAATTGATCTGTAAATAATTGGGGATTCTTTAAAATTTTAGTGTTAAGCACAGTTTAAAGATCTCTACACTATGTAAACCATGGACTTTCCCTTTCAGATTCCTATTCAGAAACTTGGGTGTTGGGTGGTTATATGAACATCATAGAATGTCTGCATTGGAAAATGCTTCCCTTCACATTTTTGTAAGAAAACAGGGCCAATGTTTGAAAGTTATATATCAAATTGTACAAGGGTGAAGTGGGTTTATAATTCATTTTGACAAATCTGGAAGTAAATCTTGACAAGACCACAAAAAATTGCAGATGAAAATAAAACAGCTTTCTGCCTGTTTTTTCTCCTTGTGGTGAAATTCATAATCATATCAAGACAATATTTGCTGTCTTCTGACTTATATTGACTAGGCACTATCCCCTTTGTCTTTAAAGGCTTTACGTTATGATCCTTAGTTAAGTTGTGCAGTAATAAAAAAAGAGCAGTCTTCTGGGCTGGGGAGGGTTCACTTAAGTTCATGCCTTTTTGTAGTTGCTCTTGGTGGTTATTTAGCAAATATATAGACAGACAGACTACAGAATATTTACGGAAGGAGACAGAAACTGGCAATTGCAAGTATTTGCTTAAGTAAGGTGATTCTCATCGAGCCAGGACACAGGAATATATATCATGTAACCCCAATTTTACACCTCCAAATATACTGAGAATTAGGTATAGATGAACAGGACATAATCTCCATGCTGATCAAGAACTTGCAGAATAATTAATACTTTTTTAAATAATGAATACTTTTGACAAAATCAGTTTGTTCAGAAACAACCCATGAAGAGATAGGTATATTCAGCAAATATGACTTTTGTTATGAATTATTAACCTAGGACTAGTAATTAGCTCCCAAACACGGAATTCTAACATCAGCCTTTTGCAAGGAGCCTCTTCCTCCCAAATATCAGAAACGTCTGTCAGCAGAGCAGACATTGCGTGGTCAGGAACAGAGTTAGCATAGGAAATTCATAATTTAATTGTACATGGAGTTTTGTAAAATATTTTACACAAAGCACTTTTTACTCCGGCTACTTTCCTTTCACCCACTGTGAAATCAAGAATAACAGAGGAAGTTGGACAAGCCGATGATCAAAGTTTAAATGTTGCTCACAGCATCTCATAGACCTCAATTTGAATTCTGCCCAGTGTGATCTGTGACATTCCTATTGTCTTAAGGAAGCTTTGAAAGGAAAGGGAAAAAGAAAGCTCACTGTCAGGAAAAAAAAAGCAAGACTGAATTAAAATGTAAATTAAAAAAAGAGGGAACTAATCATTCTCTTCCGCTTTGCTGCTGATGGCAACAGGGTTGTGTAAAGATAAATACCTACCTAATTGTACTCCTGAATTTAAGGTGCTCATGCAGTCTCTGTTACTGCAGTACCTAAGCATGACACCATCCTTCTTGTAGGTATACACACAATCCCCCTTTGAGGTGGCAAAGTTTTATTCTCTGTATTTTAAACATGAGGAACAAACAGTGAGTGAGGGAGAATTGTCTATGTCCAGTAAGGTCTGAATTTATTTCACCTATTTTATGCAACTGTCCTTTTGTAGAAATGTAGAGTTTCAGGTAGGCTCTCCCCTGATGCCCCTAGGTACTTTAGTGTCTACGGTCAGGCAAAGTCACCCCGACAAATGATGATGGATCAAGAACCTTCGGAGTGCTTCTCCAGCTCTCTCATTTCTGGAGCCTCCTTCCTTTTTGCTTATTATTATCACAAAAAAGGGGACTATGTGGTGATGATAGGTGACTATGTGAGTTCGTGGCGACTGATATTCACTTTGATGGTGGAGTTATGACTAAAATCACCATAACACTTCCAGTTATTGCTGGCAGCCGTGACTGAAAGGCTGTCAACCAAAGGGACAGGAAATAAATTTCTTCCTCTACTGCTACTGTGCTGCGCTTGTGGGCGATGTGGTGGAATGTGCATTGCTGCCTCTGTGTCACACCGCCTCTGCGGGCAGTGGGAGGGCACCGAATGCTCCCACTGCCAGACATCTCAACGCACACTTTTCTGGGGTGCTCAGTTCGCTCAGACATTCCTGCAGGCACATGGTTTACAAAGGAGCTGTTTTGCCTACTTGCAGCCCTTTGAGTTTTGCTAATCCATAAGATTTCATGTCTGGGGAACAAACCCTTTTCCCCTGGGCTCAAATGAATAGTTCTGCTAACTTCAAGAAGAGTATTGGCTACCGTAAAGCAAGCAGAATTTGGCCTGTTCTCCTACCAGTGATAAAATATTACAAAAATTACTTAAATTTGCAGAGTTATATTGATAACACATAGCTGCAATCAGCCTTGAAATATTTTGATGTTAGCCTTCACAGCACAATATAAGTATGTGTTGTTTTCTTTAAAAAAAAGAAGCTCAAACTCTCATGCTGTAAATATTGAATTATCATTAATATATTAGCACGGAGAACTTAAGCCCTAAGACCTTCAGTGTCTTTGCTGAAGTCAGCAGCTTCAACCAGAGCCTATCATTGGTGTCTCTTGTGTAAATCCTTTGAAGTTATTACTGCTCTGAAGTGAGGAGAGAAACCAGGATTTTAAAGGGGAAAAAAAGTATGCATTCAACTGGCAGATGAGTTCTGTTCTGGAAGGAGGTGGGAGCAGGGTCAAAGCCTACGTGGTGGACAGCACAGGACCACAGAGTGCTGCCGAGGTCCGATCACCAGCTTGCATTAATGTTTGCAGAGCTACCGATGTTGGTGGAACTATGCAGGTTTACACCACCTGGGAGGCTGCACCTTTCTACTCTGGTCTCACTTGAGCTATTCTCATTTCACCTTCACCAAGGAATCCCCTGTGACGGAGGCAGAGGTAAAGATCTTACTCTTCCCACCCAGGACAGAGGTCTGTAGCCTGGTGGTTGTCCCAGCTGAGAAAAGCCCTGTGACTGAAAAAGGGCTGGAGGGGGCACACGAGAGGAGTGTACATGTATTGTCCAGGTGCCAAAATCTCTACTGCAGCTCCTAATACCAACCACAAAAACTCTCTTGCACTGCCAATGCTAAGATCACAGTTTGTGTTGCAAAACTTGCCTACATCATTCATCTTCATGAAATTTTCAAAGTTTTCCAAAGTAACATTGATGCAGGTTGTGGTTCTTATGAGGAATAACCCAAGACAATAGGAGTAACCATGTAAGACTCCATTGACAAACCTTCTCCTTGTTAAAGGAGCAAATCACTTCAGTGGTAAGATCCAAACAGCGTGCTACTTGGGCAGTTGAGATAGGATGGTGCTTGAAGCAGATGAGCTTCACATGTAAGCAGAAGTAACCAGCTTTCTGTTGTGAACAGATTTTGCTTCTTAATCTTTCCTTTCCCTCTGCAGTTACACAGCACAGAACTAATCTGACATTTGAAAAGGACACCAGGGGAAATATAGTTCAGTACATTATATAAACAGGCAGGATACACTAACATGTTAAAGACTCTGGACAACTTAGTGGAAAAATCCCTACTCAACATCTTTTCCTATTGCTGTAAAAAAAGCAGTTTCAACTTCTGTTTCTTAGAAATTGGAGCAATTGGAATAAATGTTTTATGTGCTGGCCATCAAGTTATTAATGTCATCTGAAGAGCTGAATAGCATTTTGCCCTTGTGTAAGTGGAAATTAGGCAAATAGAGCTGCAGATTTTCCTTTAAGAAATTTAGGGAGTTGTGTAGGTTGGGGAAGGTATTTTATTCTGTGATCGCTAACCATCAGACTTCCTGACCTATAGTGACTGCAACTTTCTGTATGTTTAGTTGTCAAGATCTCCCCAGAGTGGCAGGACCTATGGGCAAAAATTAAGATGTCTATGTATTTTTAAACTTTCTGCTTTTTAAATGGGATGGCAGTAGGATCTGGCACTGTTGTAATGGTAAAGCATATTCCTGTAGGTTTTACTCAGGTAAAACTCAAAACTGAGTCACATTAAGTTGGATCACATAAAGAAACATGGATGAATCTCTTGCAGCCAGAGGTTCTCTTGAACCAGTTGGAAAAAAAAAGCAAGGAATACAGCAGACCAGACAAAACTCTTCGGTACCATTTCAGAAAATATTATGATCAACGAGGGATTCATTTTCCTTACTAGTTCAATTCCTTAAGCCTTGTCTAAACTATGGAAATGTACCATTCTAAGAAGTGGTTGGCTCTCCTAACATAGTTGTAAAATATCTCATGTCCATGCCTATAGGCCTGATTTCATTTGCGGAAGTGTGCAAATAAGAAAAAAATTCCCACTGGTGGGAGCCACAGGGTAGACAAGACGTCTATGAATGTAGCTATTTTTACCACCATTTTGCTTTGCTTTGCTTTTCCAATAGGTTTAATGAAAACTGTGGTTGTGGCTCCCGCTAGTTTTAACACATTCAGCAGCACTGGAGTTGAACCTGTGGAATTTTAACCAGTTGTAAATTTTCTCACTGTTAACTCTGCCAGAAATTCCTCAGTCCTTCTTTCTTTCTTTTTTTTCTCTCTTTTTCTCTCAGTCTTCCTTCCTTCTATTCTTTCTTTCTTTCTTTCTTTCTTTCTTTCTTTCTTTCTTTCTTTCTTTCTTTCTTTCTTTCTTTCTTTCTTTCTTTCTTTCTTTCTTTCTTTCTTTTCTTTTCTTTTCTTTTCTTTTCTTTTCTTTTCTTTTCTTTTCTTTTCTTTTCTTTCCTTCCTTCCACTCCTTTCTCCCTTCCTTTCTCTCTCAATACAGCTTACATTACATTTCATATGAGGTATTCAAACCATTCCTGGAGTCTTAAAAATTAAACTTCCATGGTCTTAATGCCTGTGCAAACAGAAGTCACTAGCCTTCATGCAATGACTTCCCTGAAGTTCACTTCTGGCCTTTTACAGTCTTCAGGTCTCACCGAAATGACAGAGCTGCCAAGTGCATCTGCAGAGTTACTGCCCCTGCTGTGAGTAGGTGCTGCGTGAAATCCATAAGCAAGATGGGTGGCAGCTCTACCTTCCCTCTGAGGGACATGTCAAATGCCCACACAGACCAGTGGGTCAGTGAAAGGACACTGGGGAATCTACGTGGAGGAGCTGGGAGGTACTTGGCAGCCAGTCAAAAGAACTTAGTGGCTGGGCAAAACCAGAGGGAATGATTCCAAGACAAGAACGGCCCATGCACCCGCATGTGTGCTCTGCTTATGTCACTCAATATGCCTCATTCAGCTAGAAACAGCCCCATTTTCTACTGCTGGCACATAGCCAGGGTGTTGAAAAGCTTTGTGTGGGTAAGTACCGTAGAATCAGGTTATGGTCTAACTCCGCACTTTCCTCACATTACACAAATACTAGACATGGTACCAAGGGGGATACATTTTTAACTTTAACACTTCAGTGATGGATAGTAGGACGGATAGTTGGGCTTTCTTTCTAAGAGTCTTTCATTTACATTTGGGGGTCTCAGGTGACACACTACTATTCCACCCTCCTTCAGCTCTCTTTCAATGAATATGCACAATTGCAGCTTAGTTCCAAAAACAATTTTTAAGCTGAAAATAAATGTTTTCTTTTCTCTAGGAGGGAGAGAAAAATCCATATGTCCTACAACCACAGCCTGTGGCTGTCTCTTTAAGTTTTCAAATCTTTACAACCAATTTACAAATGAGTACATTTCTATAACCCCTGTGAATAGCCATGTTTTTTTAATGCAAGAATCTGTTTTATTTGGACTATCTCTTTTTTTTCCCCCAAGAAAGCGTACCACATGAAGAAGAATGTGTGGGCGTTGTGAGAGTGAATGATTTTCAAGCTGTGAGGACGTTATGGCCTCATGTACCCTAGGAAAAGTACTCGCTGCTGACGACCGGTGTCAACAGTGACTGCGGCTGAACAGTGCTGAAAACAATTTAAGTCCTTCTGTCCCCCAGCTCACACAGTATTCAGCAACATTTCAGGTAGTTTGATTAAAATGTGAAGAGGCACTGATTCGGCTAGCCTGGTATTAACTGGAGAGTGAGCCCTAGTGTAGACAGCTGCCTGGCTCCAGAAGCCATCGGCAGTGCTCTGTGTGCTCGACGTGTCCTGGAAATGGTTTCTGAGCCAGAAAGCTGTCTACACTAAAGTGTTCATTATTTATGCCACCCCTTTTTTTTTTGCCTTAGCATCAGAATGGGGTGAAAATTAGACAAGTGCAGTCGAAAAATATAAATATCCTTTTTGCTTTAATTTTCTCAGCGAACAGAGAGTTAAGATAGTTTGGCAAAATCTGAATTACTTTTTCTTCATATCCTTTTCATAATAGTAAAAGGAAAGAAAGATAGACTGAAAAGGAAACAAATGCAATAATTTTCTGGTTTAAGATTTTCAATTAAAAATATAATCTTGGCAGTGCTCTTTTTAATTCTTCCCAAAAGAAAAAGACTATTTCACATTAGCTTGTTATGTATCTATGAATGTATAAAGCACACTGCACTTTAATGCTGTTTCCACGGGAAACAGCATGAACAATCCTCTGTTGCCCAACATGTTCTCCCAAATGAAGCTGAAAAGCAAAGCCAGTAGCTTTGGTCTCCAATAAAAAGTGTAGCAATAAGTATCAGCACCTTGTTAATAGAAGGACTTTTTAATGGCATCCTGCCCACCTACTGTATCTCAGCCCATAGACTGAGAAGGAGACAAAAAACCACCCCTCATATGAAGAAACACAAGCAAGTTAGAACGCCTTACTGAATAAAAGAAGTCTGAAATTCTTTTGAAAAAATCTTGTGGAAAAAGGGCTAAAACCAAACATTTGGCCTGATGAGTGAATTCAAACATATTGTGAACAGAATTGAACTAATTCATATATACAGAATTTAACATATTTAGCTCTATTTGCTGCAGAACAGATGCAGAAACAGCAGGCTGAAGTACCCAAAGTCCTAAAGCAGGATCCTACGTTAGTTTATGCTGTTTGGCAGAACACTTGTAAGACTGAGAGCAACATTTTTTACACATGGAGCAAGGGAGAAACAGATACTCACAGGGAGCCCTTTTGCTCATGGGAAAGCACGTACATTGTGAGGTGTCATCCCAGCTCCAAATGTGCTCCGATGCCAAATCATGTCCATTCACAGCAGCAGGTTTAAGCTATCTTCTCACAGCGACAACTTCTGTTTCCCAACTACGTGTGGAGATGAGGGAGACTGTTCATTTAACTTCAGTCACCCACATGAGGGCAAATGTTTTCCAAAATCCTCCCTGACCTACATAACTTTGCACCTCTGATGGAAGTTAAAATAAATGAATAAAACCATGCGGAATGATATCTACTCTGTTTAAAGCAAATGATGTAGCTGTTCATTTGCATGCTTTTGCATTCAGATTCTGTTATCAGACGACGCTGCAGATCTTAACAGTGGCCCACAGCGCTGGAAAAACTCTGTCTTTTAGAGCCTCCCATCAGATATAGAGTATTACGCCAGGTCCTTCGTAGAAAAAATTGTTTGGAAACTATTGGAGGTCTTACTGTACAGAGAAAAACCTCCAACGAGCCTACCAAGCACTACACCTCTCTGTCTTGCTGAAACCTTGTGTGAACCAGGTGCATTTGAAAAGTGTGTGGCTTGTATTTTCTAAAATGATGCTTACCTCCTCCTGTTGGTTCACTGATCATCCCCCTTCACACACATGAACATACTCAGCGCCCTACGCTTCTCCTTTCACGTGCAATAAGCGGAAAGTTCATTAGTGCTGTCAGTCACCAATACATCTTTTTCTCTAGACCTGCGAAGCACATTGGGCTCACTGTCTGTTTCCCAGGCTCGAGAAATGCAGGAAAGATAGGCTTTGGAACACAATGGAAAATTTCCTTGCATTAGCTACCAGAAAAAAGAGACACCCTGAAGGCCTTGTCTTTTTTCATTAAATTCATAAAAAGCCGTATAATTACAAAGCTTGTGCAATGCTAATTTTCTACATAACTTTCACACTTTATCAGCCCTAAAATATATCTGAAGTGGCAGCACTGATACACAGATCAGGTGCCAGCCCACATATCCTGCCATAGATAATGTGAGCCACAGAAGCACGGTCTAGTCTGTAAAGAATTAGGAAGAAATACCTCCACTAAGGAGAAATGCTCTGGCTGGATTACTCAATGAGTGCTGACAGGAGAGGCATTAAACCAGGGCATTAACAGACTGCAAGAATTGCAGATTTGCCCCTGCTAGGCAGAAATGTGCCTTAATCATTAAATTAATGATAAACAGAACCTCCAAAAATCGCATGCAACTATTAATAAACAATCTCACAAAGTTACATTTCATTAATAACCATAAACAAATCTATAAATGGTGCCCATTGGAAGGATAATGTTTTTCCCTCTCTCTGAGAACATATGTTTGTAAACCGTGTAGCTGGGCCCCGAGTAATTTTGGAGTGAGTAATTTCCGAATGTGCAATTACAAATGGCTAAAGTGCAATAGCTCCCCGAAGCATCATCACAATTTCTGCAGTGAGTGTTTAATTGTAGCCAGACTTTGTAACCTTACCATGGCCTGTGTCCTTGCCATAACCCTAGGCCTAAGCTCCACTCTTCAACATATGGGAAAATTTTTCAAGCTGATTGCTCCAATCTGATTAGGGGAAGTTATGTAGCTGCCATTTATTCAGAGTCTTGTTACCACACTCCAACAGCTGCTTTGTAAAAGATTCCCATTAAGGCCATTTTCTGCCTACTCCAATTCCAGCACGCCTGTCAAAGTAATTGTGATTGCACTGATCGTTCTGAGGGTGCCAGCAATAAAAAAATTAAAAATCTCTTTGATATCGCGTTGGCAAAAAGCAACTTCAATACAACGGTAAATTGGTTAGGAGAAAGTGCTTCCTGCCTCAGCTTTCCCACCCTGAATCCCTTGTAAATTCCCCAGTGGATGAAGGCACAGGTGTCTCCAGGACAAGTTTGAGAGGGGGAACTTGCTGCAGAGCAAGTGACCACTAAAAACCTAGCACAATTCCATTTGATGACAACAGTCTTTCCCTCCAGTTGCCACTTTGGCAAACTGAAAAAGCTTTGCTGGGTTTTTCACTCCTAATTGCGGTAATGTTGAGGTTGATAAGCTGCACACAGCTGAAATGTCATGCCAGTACTGCAAAGCAAGGGGAGAATAGGTGGCTTTCCACCATAGTGATCATTTCCGAATTAAAAAAAAAAAAAAAAAAAAGAAAAAAGAGAAAAAAGAAGAAGAAATGTCAAGCGTTCCGAAGTGGGGGTGTCTAAAGGATGAGAAAGCTCCCTCAAATTGCTGCCAGTCATTTCAGGCTGTCCAGAAAGCTACCATTCCCATGGGATAAAGCATGAATTTTTCTCTTATTTATTCAGATATTTTGTTAGGTTCAGAAGTTTAAAACAGACACACAGTTAGAGAGAATTGATCTCAGTTAGTTTCTGATATGTGTATGCAAATGAATGGGTGAGGTCCAGGCTTTGGTTTGAAACAGCACCCACATAAATGTTGAGCTCCTTGGAGCTGCTTAACACTTATACCAACACAGATGCCTTTGCCCCTTTACATTTCTAATGTGCTTTTGCATTTAATCCAGTGATGGATTAAATTATCATGACCTGGTAGTCAGAGATACAGGATTACCAAATTTTTGACATTCCTTTTTCTAGATAAATGGGAATCAATATTAACACGATTAATGTCTGTCACATGTTTCAGTGCTTGCTCCTCCATGCAGCAACTGTAAGGTTCAAATGCAAAGGAAACAAAAGACTTTTAGTTAGGATTTTATCCGCCTTAAGAAGCTTCAGGCTAATAACTGGCAATTATTAATATTACATTATATTACATATAATTCATGGATTACTGATTTTGGAATTGTGGGTTATATTTCACCTCTAACTACAGTGGTTTGGCTGAGATGGTTTAAACAGGTTTCTCCTCAAGTCAGAAAGCATTCCGGTCTTGCTTTGTTTTGGGCCAAAAGTAAAATGCACTAATCTAATGAAAATTCTCAACCTGCATTTTACCATCAGCAAAGTGTGTTTATTGTTGACATAAGCTTACTGAGTACCTCTGCTTGGACACTGCAAAACATATAAAATTTAACCCCCAAAATCCAGTTACAGCTTAACCACAGTCTAAGTAGGTTAACTCTGCCCAATCCAAATTTTTTAAACCTAAGCTCCTCAGATCTTCTAAGAATTAAAAATAACCTCAAATAACAGTTATTTCTCCTTTACTGAGGAAGAAAGACTTGAATTCTGGTTATTCTGTGCAATGAAAACTTTTGAGAAGTTGACAAATGGAAAAGTTCTGCTCTGAGATGTGAAACCAGTGAAGTTAAATGATTTTTCTCTCTTTAGGTAGTGAATCCCAATTCTGTGTATAGATCAGATAACAGCTAAAGGCTAAGATATCTGCATGTGGGGCCCTGCGCTAAGCATCAAACCTAAAAAAAATACCTAAGAAAGCCCCTAAGCAAGGTTTCTAAACAGGACACAGTCTACAGTAAAAGGCATCCTTGAAAACGAGACTTTTTCTCTTTGGTTAGTTATGAGTATTGTCTTCGGTATCCACAAGGAGGGATCACATGTGTTCTCTATTACGTCTGGCTTTCCAGGGGTCAGCAGCACAGAAGTTTATTTGGTGAGTTGTCCATGTTCCATGTTCCATGACAACTTGTCTGAAGGGGTCATGTTCTTGGACAGAGAATATTACACTTTCAGGCTATTTTTGATTAGTTCCTGGTGGCTAATAAGACTTCTCAGATGTGACTGAGCCTTACTGTATAAAATGAAGAGGTTAGGTATTCCAGCAAAAGATGCTGGCAGGGTGAACGTAGGATCTTTCTGCCATCACTGCAGACGAGTCATACTCTCCAGAATCCCTTGTGTCTCATCAGCTTATCATAGCAGGGCTCTCACAGGTTTATTTCTAGCTGTTTTTTTGATGATGTGTATTATAGGGAAGGACAGTTTGGCATTACAGAGGCAAAAGGAGAAGACAGGCAAAGAATTTAATGTCATTAATTTTACCTCATGATCTCTTGGCAGAAAATACTTTTATGAAGTAATTTTTGGAGTTGAGGCAGAGTGTAAACTTTTTTAGCTTGAAAATGGTGGTGAATAGATTTTTATTTCTGTCCAGAGGCAGAAATGGTTTAACCAAGGCAACGTGTTCATCGTTTATGCCCATCGATAGCCTAAGGGTCCCGTTCGAATGACAGCTGGCTGTGCACATCCAAGCATTACTTGTGAGAAGCTTAAAATCCAGGATTCAACTACAAAGCTTTAAATCACTGCATTGAAAACTTTCTTGCTAAGATATTGATACATCCCATGGCTGCAACTGTTTTGAATTTTATAAGAACATGTGTCCCTCAGTTTCCATGAAAATGTTAATTTTATGATAGTTTCTTGTAGGTCTCTGTTTATTTTCAGTCCATGTGAGTTAACTGTTGGTTAGACTTCCCTGAGCAACCCTGTTTTTCCTAGAATTCTGTTGATGGGATTTTTTCAAATACTGGCTTTTTCTGGGATGAGAGACTGGGTGGCCAGGCTTCTCAATGGTGGTGAAGCAGTGGTGTAACACGTTCTGAGAGAGTGGCAAAATTATTCAAATCCCCACTGCTTTATAGGGATTAATTTAATGAGAGCTGTCAGTGAACATCGGAGGTGTGAGAGAAGACCAGGGTGTTACAAGTGCTCTTGAAACCGTGCTCTGGCTGCATACCTGCCAACATTTCAAATGTTCAAAGTGGTAGACTTGGCAGATAGGCTGAGTCTGGTTCCTATGTCTGCCTGCTCCTGCCGAGCCTCCTGCCCCTTCTCTCCACACCTCTCGGAGAAGCCAGCGGCTTCTTGCTCTTGCAGGCTGGCTTTCCCTCCTGGAAAGTCACGCGCTCCCTGCTTGAATTCTCCTGCTGCCATTGTTCGAAGAGGCAAGACGCTGCTGATCCTCTGAGCAGGGTACCAGGCTTCAGTGACTGCGTGCCTGTCATTTTAGTAGCAGTAGAAATTCTGCAAAATGAGCATGTTGGACCAGAGATCTACTGTTGGCAGGTGTATTTCTAGGGCACCAAGGGGAACACCAGTAAAAGCAGTGGAAAGATGGATTACAAAGGGAGCTATTTAACATATCCATTATTAAGTTATTTGGCAAAGGGGAGTGGTCAATATGCTAGACATCAGAGGAAAAGGTCTTTTAGGCATGAAGCATAGTAAGACAGAAGGTGGAACTGATTTCAGATCTGAGATCCACAAATGGGATTAAAAAGTACTGCTTTGCTTTAAGTAGATAGTTTTCTCTCTGGTGGATAGAAATTCTTGTGCATCTATAGGCGCTGTAGGAAACACAAAACTGGTAGACTTGTGCACTAGGTTCATGTATCTACTAAGGATTTATACACAGTTTTATAGATAAAGAATCCAAGTACACCCAGGACACATCTGATTTCCTGTGCTGGCACTGTGAAATGTATCACTGCATGCTCAACAAGCTCAGTGTACCCAGCACGAATGTGAGATATTAACAGGTTTATACAGCACATGAACACTTGTCTGGGATTTGCAAGTGCCCAGAAACCCAATAGATTCAGAAGCTGTGAGCAAATGGCCAAATTCCTTTTGCTCTCACAAGGAGTCAACAGCAACACAGGAAAGGGGAGGTAGATGACTCACAGAAGTGCAAATCTATGGCCAGGAATGTCAGAGATGGCAGGTAAGGGTTCTACTACCAAAAAAAAAAAAAAAACCAAAAAAAACCCCACAAAAAAACACAACCAAAGAAAGCAGTCATGAAGGCCACACCTGGCCTGCATCTATTGTGGCTGCGTCAGAACGAATGATATAAGAAAGCAGAGCTCCCAAATCCCTAACCTCCAAGTATTTGAGTGTCCCTCAGCAATACTCTTATTTTGACCTCAAAAATGAATCTAATGACCAACCACACAAACAAAGGTTGGCCAGCCCAGTGAGCTAATACTCTCTGCAGAGGCAGTAGTGTTAAGGCCTGCTTCTCTGGTTACCCAAACCCGAGCTTCTCTTCCTTCTGGCAGGTCATATTTTTTCCTCACTGTCCCGCTGATCTGGTTAGCCCTTGGTGCTCCATAGACCCTGCCCACACCCGCTGTGTTTACCTTTAGTGAAGGTAGGGCGTGTGGTGGGGAAGTACAGAAGCCTTCTGAGGACTATTCTGTCTCCTCTAAGGAGTTAGAGTTGTAGACAGTGGAAAGAAAAAGAAGGCGGCTGGTATTGGACTAAGAAAACATAATGAAAAACCCCAACAACTCATTTTGGGCTTGAAAATCATAGTAGTTGTCTCCTGATGGGAGATACCCAAAAGGAGAACCCAGAGAAGGCTCTGAATCCAAGAGCAGGGGGTATTTGCAGGTGCACAGAAGATGCCAGGAGACAGCATCAGAATTACTGAAAATTAGATGAAGCTGGGAAGGCTGAGATCAGGAGAAAGACAAAATAGAGTGGTGCTCGCCAAAACAGCCTTCAACAAAATGGGTAGAACACACCTTGCTATAAAGATGAATCTGAATGTCTCTGGTTGAGACTTCAGCATGGGTCACCCATTTCCCCATGCATGCTCTAACCAGCAGGTTATAATACAAAAAGAGCCTAAATCCTCATATATTAAATAAAAAATGAGAGGCTGTCTTCAAAAGAAGCAGCCTCAACATCCTGCTCTAAGAGGAGTTTCCAGGCTCGGGGTCTTCAATTCAGACCTAGGTCTCCAGCGCTGAGAAGTGATGATGGTTAGCCAGACCATGTTCCTTCCCCGTTAGCTAATTCGGAATCCCGTCACGATGAATGGGACTGACTTTTGGTGGCTCCATGCATAATGCGGGGTGCCTTGGTTCCCATTCCGCACCAAACTCTCTCCCATTCCGTGTAAGAGTGGGGCATAACCCCGGCGAGGAAACTGCCCTCTGCTCTGACAGACACATGCCTAGGTGCGAAGTGTTCCTAGTGTTAAATTATTATGGTGATATGTGTCATGGGGTCTTTGGCCGATTTGGCATTTATCTGCCGGATACACCAAGCAGGCAGAAGGGTACATGCTACCCACCTCCTCCCCAGCCAGTCAGACGGAATGTTTGGTTGCAGCGTGCCCGCCTGGTCCACCTCCTGAGGTTTCCTTTGACGGCAGGGGGAGGATGGGAGGGGAGGACGGGGAGGGGAGAAGCATGCCTCGCTCCCGTCCCCATCTGGAGTTGGGGTCCGGCGGAGGGGCACAGCTGGGCGCGGGAGCTGGGGAGAACCGCTGGGCTCCGCAGCACAGGCACGGCCTTTGTGTTAGGAAGGGCTGCGGTGAGCACGGCGGCTCCTGCCACGTAACTTCACTTCTTCCTTAATGGCGAGCGTTTGACTTTGAAGCTCTAGTCTCCCCTGATCAGTTTACTCCATAAATTAACGTGTTAATTGTACACACAGTGCTGTCTATTAGGGAGGTGTGTGTTTGACAGCCTCCAGCTGCGTGTTTGCAGAGATCCTGTTGTAGAAATCATTACAACGAGCAGTTTTCACAACCTTTTTAATGCACTCTTAAAAGTAACAATTACAGGGGCTTTAACATTTGCAGCTGAAACATGTTTGGAGAATGGCTCATTCAGCTGCTTTAGTGTTAACTTGATGTTAGATCGGATTGCATGATGCCAAATTAGCCGTACACCACATATCATCCCACGAACATTGTAAGAGCGTTTCTGTTTCTCAAAAAACAAATCAAAAAATGCCACCATTTTTAAAGCTCATTCTTCAGAAATTCTTTTGTAACAGGTTCCATCTGTTCTTAATTTCTTGCCTAAACACGCAGGCTCGAAAGCAAACCCTTTACTCACATCGACTCCTGTGTGAGTCACGGCTCACAAAAGGGTGCAGGCAGTCTGGACCTCGGATAGGGGCAAGCGCGTGTTATATATTTACAACAAATCTGTTTGACCTCTCAAATGCAGTGGGCACTACTGTTAATATATCGAACCTGGTGAATCACTGCAATAGAGTCAGAACAGATGGGTTTTAAAGTTTGGGGTTTTTTTTGATTTGTCGTCCTTTTCTCTTTGGACACTGATTCATACACCTGTAAAAACAAATAAATATAACTTCGTTTCTTTTAATGATAGGAACTGAAGTCTAGCTGATGTTGGGTATAGAGGTCTACTGTCAGAAATGGTCATTTCACATTCTGTCAAATGAATATTGCTGGGGTGCTCCAAAGGTTCCAGACATCAATGGGTTTGCGATTATCCACACAGGCCTTCAGACCCACCACCAAGGCATACAACTCAAACAACAGCTGATTAATTCCTTGTCACCTCTACAAGCAAAAATATATGTGCAGGGACAACGAAGAGCTCATTACATTGGTAAAAAACACCTTCAGGTTCAGCTGGACCTGTGTTTCAGATGCTGTGGCTAGAAGTTGCTTGTCAGGAAAGCAGAAACGATCCCTTTTTCTTTCCCTTTTTATGCTAACTTGATGCCTCTAAACAGCAACTGGAGCCCCCGGAAGAGCTGAGGGTGGATGGTGTGAGCAGACAGGAAGCAAAGCATCGAAAGGTGAGAAAGAGATGCAGTGGAAGTTAAAGCGGCTTGACCCAAGAAGACACCTATCTGTGTAATGTAAATGGGAAAATTTGAAGAAAGAAATGGTTTGCAGACGAATAATTGGAGAAGGTTGACCCCAGTACAGAAAGGGGAGGGGAGGGAGAGAAGGAGAGAAGGAGGAAGAGCGGAATGACCTGTGTAATGTAAATCAAAAAGACTTCAGTATAAGCATTTACAGACCAGTTGGAGCCCAGAGAACGTATGCCTGTCCTCTAGCCACAGAATGTTTCAATATGCAATTTTCTAAAGTAATCTAAAGTCTAAAGTGCTGCTTGTTTCAAGAAAAAAAAAAAAAAGAAAAACCAACACACAAACACCCCCCCCAACCCCCCCCTCCCCTGCCCCCGATTTACCAGGCTCTGCAATTTGCTATTTAAATTGCATTGAGGAGTTTCATGCAGTAGGTCACAGGCATGCTGCCCTAGTTCACCAATCCTTTCCAACAGGCAGCACGCTTAATGCATGCTGCTACCTATCAGGGTTTTCCTGAATTTACTGGAGGCCTTCACTGATGTAATAATACAGTAGGTTCTAAAATGCTTGAAAAATAAAATGAAGATTAAGATTAAACAAAACATTTTTCTTGGTGATAAATTTAAGCAAATTGAATGTAATTGCTCTGTTTTATTCAAAGAAAGAGTCTGTGCTGACCTTACACTCAAGTATTCTTCCTGACTTTTGCAAGCCTGGATACATGACATCATTTGGACAATTTGCACATATTTATACAATTTGTCATCATTCTGTCTTTACAGTCTGGAGAGTTACAGGATTTGCCTCTAGGCTTACTTTTCCCCCTGCACAAGGTGCTTTATGAGAATCATATGCTTGCAATACTATTTTTAAAAACTGAAAAATTTAAGTAAACATTGGGAACCTACTTCATATTTAAAGCTGATATGAAGAAAATAAATTGTGAACAGAGAAACAGGGGCTGGAAAATTCTAAACCGAAGCACGTACTGGAGGCACAAGTGTTTTTTTTCCTTAGGCTACCTTTGACATGGGTATGTATGAACAGCATGGACCAGGATAGTATTTCAGAGACGGGGAAGGCATTAAATGATTTTTTTTGTCCTTCCACCAAATGTAATTGAGTCTGTACCTCATTGCCGTATCAGTCAGTTGTGTGGATTATCAGAAAGATTAGAAAAGTGGCTATTTGGCATGCACTCCGAACTTAGATTCTTTTGAGATGAAGGAAGGGGAAAAGATTGGCACAGCAGAGAGGAGAAGCAAGAGTTTACAAACTAAATGTCTATAGCTAAGTCCTTAGCAGTTGGAGCATGTGAATAAGTTGGTTTGATACCTCAAATTAAATTTGGCATTAATTTTTGAGAGTTTAAGTCCTTATATATGGAGAATTTTCTTAGGTCTGCCCCATTCAGCTCCTAGGTTTCAAGTCAGAAAATGCTTTTTTCTTGTTTATGGTAGTTGCTATTACCAAGGCAATCTTTAAAAGAGAACAGCAGAATATGTTCTTGAGAGGGCTGAGATGCTTTTTTCCAACTCTGTTCTTTTAAGTTGCACCTAAACCACGGATATCTGTGAATTTTGGTTTCAGTGGATACTATGTGTTTGGCTTCTAATCAGGGCAAGACCTGACTAGGTACCGATATTCTCTTCTATTTGCTGATTTACTCCTGCATCCTGAAGTACTGATCAGAGCTGATCTATACAGCAGACTGGCTGAATCACCACTTGAGGGTGGTAGTAAATACGGGGTTGACAGAACTCTGGCTTTACTGTATTGTCTGCACTTTCCTTATTCTGAATGAAAAGATCTAGTACACTTTTTTTCCAAAAGGAAAAGAAAAAAAAAGGATTAATTTAAAAAATGCCCAAACTGTTTGCAAATACAGATCAAGTACGACAATTTTTTTTTTTCTGGGAAAGAGGAAATTTTTTTTTCTGAAGTCATATTTTTTCTATTTTGAATCAGCTTTGTCTTTTGGATTTTACTTCATGATTTTAGAATAATTATAATTATCCCACAATTAAAAAAAGAATTTTTACTTCAGGTTGAATGAAATGTTTTGTTCAAATAACATTTTTTCAGCATTATGGCTTGACCATCGGATCAAGAAAAACTGCAGTGTGTGCAGCTAGTAAGACCTTTCTCCCACAGCAAGAAACAAGCTTGGTCATTGATTTCAGCTAGTATAAAATGAAGTCCGAATCGATTCACACCAACAGCTTTTAACTTTCAGAGGGGACTTACATTTGAACGATAGACTGAAAGTGAGTGATCCATAAACCTGGTAAACAACACTTTATTGCTCTTGTAACTCAGTAGATGTGCATTGAGCTTTATAGACAAAAGCAAATCTTCTCTCTAAGTTATTATGGACAAATAGAGAGGAGACAAACAGCAGACTCGGAAAGGTGAGGATGGATGAAGATGGTAACCATCAATTCAGGTATATTTCCAGTGAGTAATTGGAAGCAGGGGTCAGATATTCTGGCTTCTTGAAACAATCACTTTTTTAGGAGAGTTAGAAGGAGAAAGATGGAGGGTCTTAGTGAAAGCAGAAAGGGATGAAAGCAGAAAGATAAACACAGAACCTTGCTTTGGGGGCATGCATTTTGGGCTCAGTGACAGATGCAAGGAAAGAGGTGCGGTAAGTGTATAAAGCAGCAGGACATCATAGGCAAGACTGAAGAACTTTTTTCTGACCCTGTAAGTGAAAACCAACCTGAAGAGAGACTTTAAAAGATCCTTGTGGCTGAAGTCATGTCACGATTTTGCAGAAAGACCCAGTTAATTAAAACCTGCAAAACAAAACACTGCTATTAATTCATTAAGTGGTCCTGTGGGCCAACAGGCTGCTAACGTAGCTTATGCAGACCCTGTGCCACTGCTGCTTGTGACAGCAGATCCTGCCGGCAGCGATGAGGCAAGACTTTTGCCTATGCTTACCTTTATGCACTGCCACTAAATCTTTGCACAATCAGGGCCTAAGCATCTGTCAATAAGTCCTGACCACACAGGCACATTGACTTATAATCTGACTTCTATTCAGTATGCGCACGGGTTATCAATGCACATAGTTGGTACCCTTCATTAGTTTAGTGTGCTATCTTTAGAGAAAAGTCAATGGCCTGCCCATCTCAATGGATACCCTAGAATAAATTTGTGAACTAACTACAAAAGAGTACATAAAACCAGATGAGGCATGACAGAATTAAAGTCTTTGAGTCAGAGGCTCAGCTGTGGCAAGCAGCCAGCTGTGCCACTGCCAGTTAGACCATGCGTATTACCATTACAATTATATCGAAGGGAAATGACTTCATGCGCAGGGTATGGCTTGAATATTAAAAATTCCTTGAGCGAAATGAAAGGCGCATTACAGTATGATAGAAAAAGAGTGCAAACATGTTTCATTTTATTTCAACACTACGCTCCAGCAGATGCACTGGTAAGCAAAGGAAATTGCTAGGTCTCAGTTTCATGTTCCAGGGCTTTACTGATTGGAGGACAGATTTACAGCACATGTAAGAAACAATTAGAATAGGGACTCCACCAACAACAAAGCGAGGGAATAAATTCCGATAATGAGACGGGAAAAGTACAAGGTAGAAATGATCTATGTGCTTGCATTTGGGGTATAAAATGTCAAAAAGCCCTGTGTCAGCATGAATTGCACTAGGCAACAGATGGTGTACAGATTACGCTCCCTCTCCTTCTTTCTTTCTCTCTCTCTCCCCGCGTCTCTTTCTTTTATAGGTTTCTTTCCAAAAAACCTACAGATTTCCCCCAAACACTTTGCTATTTATTGGCTGTCAACTGAATAACCATAAATGTTTGGTTGGGAGATTGTTGGGGAAAGAAAGAAGGGAGTGAACAGACAGGAAAAACTTCAAAGTTTTCCCAGTCACGTTGCGCAGACAGGAGATGTTCTCTTTGGATTCTGAATTGTTGCTTTTCGTTAAATTTTCTAGGCTGAAAGTTTTGATTTTTTTTCTTCCCCATCCCGGAGACAGTAACTGAGTGTCATGTGAAAAAGAAAGAGAGAGAGGTGCCTGCAGAGTAAGGGCTCTGCAGTGCTGAAGTCACGTCTGACATCACAGCAATGAAATAGAGCTCAAAGAAACTTGTTGCTCCTTCTTAGCATCTATTTACATTGTGTAAGCAGAGTGCCTGAATCACGCAAAGGTCTCATTTTGTGAGAAAAACTCATGAGTCATGGAAGGATATGAAATTTGTGACATACTTTTGCCTCGGTGAATCATAAAATACAACACTTTGTCACTATAAAACAACCAACATTGCAGAAGACACGTGGGTAGGGATTGTTTTAATCTGTTCCCCCAGCGCAGCCACTTTGTGTGTGAAACTGTGGTATTATATCCAACAGTTTAGGACAAGAGATGAAGAAAAGATTAGTTCTAAGACAAAGACATTTGAAACACGAGCAAGATAGTAAGCAAATGAGAATTCACGTGCAAACCTCCATCCCAATGAAAATAATAATATATGAATGTCAGTTGCCTTAGGAATTTTCAAGTCAGAAGCAAAATACCTTGAGATTTTACAGTTGTTGCATATCTAGGGTCTTCTGTTACTTTTAACCATACTATTTTATTTTCACAGTGGCTTAATGCTCTGGAAGAATTAGATTAAAATAGTCCTCTGGATGACAATTTTCTAATTTTCCAGTTCTAAATTTGAAAACTCTTAGATGCCGTTCATTCAGACTGCATCTAAACAAATTGTTAATGTTTTTAAATTCTCACAGTGTATTTTCTGACTAGATCTTGGACAATCTAAGTGGCCAAGATTTATTCTAAAGTTCAAAATCCAACTGTATTACTGTGACACTATTCCTTGCACATTCCGCCCAGACTGATGCCATCCATTTAAAGCAAAATCCATTTCTAACTTGCTCGATCACAAAGATGCAAGAGATGCAGATTTACCAAAGCAGCACAGGAGGATTTTAACCAGAAATGATGACCCTTTCATAGCCCATTAACACCTGGTGAGGTGGCACACATTCCTCTGCTTTGTGGCACAGCTGCAGCTGTGTGCTAGCCTTGCCCATCACACCCCTGCCCCAGGTGATGCCCACGCTGCTGCTGCTGCATCCAACTTGCCCCATCTGGCAGTAACAGGCAACGCTTGGAGGTGTTATGTGAACGGGGGAAAAGGGATGCGGTAAGGGGCAGTGGTTCCTGAGACACTATTTGTGATAGGTACTTTACCACCACCAGAACAAGAAAATGTGCCCAGAGACAGAGCACGCACAGCTGAGCTCTGAGGTTAGGGCAGCTACACAAATACCTTCGCTCTTAAACGATAATTTCAATGTCAGGCTCAGGGTGGAAGCAGAATGAGTATCAAAATCCACTGGAAATGAAAGTATGAGTTGTCTAGCTTTGTGTATTACAAGTAGCATGCCAGGTTGTCTAGAAGCTTTCCAAACCCAGCTGACTGATGAGGGTCATGTTGGTGTTTCCTGGTGTGTGCGTCATGTAGGCCTGTACTTCCAGTTTGCAGATACAACCCACCTAATTTACTTTACCTGTTGAGTAGTGTGACAGTTGTCATATGTTGCCTTTGGCTGAAAACCTCCTGACTGAGCCCCATCTCCATGGAACCTCACCACCCCTGTCTGTAGTGGTTCAGAGAAACTACCACCTCCTTGAGGGGTTTCGTGAATTTCCTATTTCTGAGGAAAGATGCCCTCTCAGTCCCAGGGAAGCGGATACAGCAGATCTGATCTACCTTTGTCTTGTGAAGATTATGTGGAAGTGGTGTCTTCACAAAAGCTGGAGGATGTGTGCCATCTCTAGTGTGTCCCTCAGAAGGATCGGCAAAGGAGCAGTAGCAGCTGGTCTCCTACCCATTCCAGTCACTCAGGGCTGTTGCACTCAAGGGATTCTAATGACGCTAACAGTACCATGACTCGAGGGCCTTTCTAGTTTTCAGTAGACAAGGGAAACATTTAAATAATGTTTCCTCTAAAGATAAGTGTTCCAGGATGCACACCCACCCCCAAATGTATATTGATGTCAGTCTTGACCATGCTTGGGCAGGAAGAGTATTTCTAAAGGCACCAGTAGAAATTATGAAAATACCAATCATAAAAGTGTCTGGGATGTGTTATCACTGAAACAAGGAGGTCTGTCGAGATGGAGAAAAGAGTGAGCAGTTAGAGGAACATGTACAAGGGGCTGACAAAAAGAATCCTAGTGGGGAATAACATTAAAGACTGAAGACTAAGATTACTGGACTTCACATTATAAAACATGACTTTTCCACAATTTGCAGCTTGGAGAGAGAGAGACATTAAGCTCCAGATCATATGGTTGGGAGTTAAAAGTTCCGTATTTTCAAATGGTAAAAGTGGCTACAGCTTCACAGTCTGCAGCCAGAGGCTCCAGCGCACAGGAGGATGTTATTTCTTTCTATTTCTCCCATCTCGGAATCCTGAATTAATTTCTAAAACTTAATTAAAACTTCAGAATACCTCTGTAGTATAGATATTCTAATCACTTTCTCCATTATACAGATTGTGAACAGAAAGAGAATGAGATTTTAAAAAGTATTTAGCATTAAGCTAATTGATTCCTTTGAAGTCTGTAGGAATATTACAAAGAACATGAAAGCCGACAGAGTTAAGCCAGCTCTAAGTGCCAGATTTTCAGAGACCTTATTAGAACTGATTAAAAAAAAAATAAGAAATTTCCCTTTGCTTAGGAAACTCTGAAGTTTGTTTTTTATGCTAAATTGGAAAATAGAATCAAAATTTCCCCTAAAATTAAAATTTCATCTTGGAAGAACCAAAACACTCAATTGTCAGGTAGTTTGTTAATATTGTAACATAGATATCCTTGTTTTCTAGCTTTTTATATTATTGAGTATGTAATAAACTGTCAAAAATAAATATAACGAAACAGTAAAGTTATACTTTCCACTTTATTTGCATGAAATATTGGCTCCTATAATGAGATAAGAAGATCAAGCCAATTTGGTTTGACTTTTATTTGCAGAAAATGTCATAACACTTTGACACATCTCTGTGAAATGCTTTGAATCTGGCCAAAAAAAACCCTTTCAGATGGAAAACCATTTCACCTACAGTGTTTAACCATTTCTAGCACTTAGGTTGTCAAAGATGAAAATTAATTGCCTTGGAGGATCTTGACACCTGAGCTAGAAGACAGGGATGGGGAGCAGAATGAAGCCCCTGTAATCCAAAGGGAAATGGTGAGGGACCTGCTTCAGCACCTGGAGGTGGACAAATCTATGGGGCCGGATGGGATCCACCCAAGGGTACTGAAGGAGCTGGCGGAAGTGCTCGCCAGGACACTTTGCATCATTTATGAGCAGTCCTGGATAACCGGGGGGGGGGTCCCAGGTGACTGGAGGTTGGCAAATGTGACACCCATCCACAAGAAGGGCCGGAAGGAGGATCCAGGGAACTACAGGCCAGTCAGTCTGACCTCGGTGCCTGGGAAGGTCATGGAACAGATCATCCTCAGTGCCATTACACGGCACATGCAGGAGAACAGGGTGATCAGGCCCAGTCAGCATGGGTTTGTGAAGGGCAGGTCATGCCTGTCAAACCTGATCTCCTTCTATGATAAGGTGACCCACTTAGTGGATGAGGGAAAAGCTGTGGATGTTATCTACCTGGATTTTTGCAAAGCTTTTGACACCGTTTCCCACAGCATTCTCCTGGAGAAACTGGCTGCTCATGGCCTGGACAGGTGTACTCTTCGCTGGGTAAAAAACTGGCTGGATGGCCGTGCCCAGAGAGTGGTGGTAAATGGAGTTAAATCCAGTTGGTGTCCGGTCACAAGTGGTGGGCCCCAGGGTTCGGTGCTGGGGCCGGTTCTCTTTAATATCTTTATCAATGATCTGGATGAAGGGATCGAATGCACCCTCAGTAAGTTCGCAGATGACACTAAGCTGGGCGGGCGTGTTGATCTGCTTGAGGGTAGGTTGGCTCTGCAGAGGGATCTGGACAGGCTGGACCGATGGGCTGAGACCAATGGTATGAGGTTCAACAAGGCCAAGTGCCGGGTCCTGCACTTGGGTCACAAGAACCCCATGCAGTGCTACAGGATTGGGGCGGAGTGGCTCGAAAGCTGCCCGGCAGAAAAGGACCTGGGGGTGTTGATCGGCAGGCAGCCGGCTGAATATGAGCCAGCAGTGTGCCCAGGCGGCCAAGAAGGCCAACAGCATCCTAGCCTGTATCAGGAATAGTGTGGTGAGCCGGACTAGGGAAGTGATCGTCCCCCTGTACTTGGCACTAGTGAGGCCCCACCTCGAGTACTGCATTCAGTTTTGGGCCCCTCGCTACAAGAGGGACATTGAGGTGTTGGAGCGTGTCCAGAGAAGGGCTACAAAGCTGGTGAGGGGTCTGGAGGACAAACCTTATGAGGAACGACTGAGGGAGCTGGGGTTGTTTAGCCTGGAGAAGAGGAGGCTGAGGGGAGACCTTATCACCCTCTACAACTACCTGAAAGGAGGTTGTAGAGAGATGGGGGCTGACCTCTTCTCCCTGGTGACAAGTGATAGCACAAGAGGAAATGGGTTCAAGTTATGTCAGGGGAGGTTTAGATTGGATATTAGGAAACATTTTTTCACTGAAAGGGTTATTAAACATTGGAATAGGCTGCCCAGGGAGGTGGTGGATTCACCATCCCTGGAGGTGTTTAAAAAAAGGGTAGATGTGGTACTTCGGGACATGGTTTAGAAGTGTTTTTTGTCAGGGTGGGTTAATGGTTGGACTTGATGATCTTAAAGGTCCCTTCCAACCTCAACAATTCTATGATTCTATGATTCTGTGATAAGTACCTGATCTGTCAAGGTATGTGTCTTTCAATGAACTGTTATGCCTGTTTACATCTTCAGGTTTCTCAATAACTTTACAAAATATGGCCCTAATATGCTTGCAAATCCCACTCAGGCCAGTTGGCTACCTTGCTTCAGGCCACTGAGCAAGTAGGTGTGGGTGCCAATGAAACATGATTCAAAAGTCTGCAGTCTTATCCACAAAAACAAGCATTGCTGTCCTTTTTACAATAATAAAAAGGAGATAATACGAGATTTGTGTAGGAGAGAGGTCTAAACCAGACTAAAAAGAGAGCCAGACGTATTACTTGCCTCCTGGTTGCATACCCTTTCAGCTGGCAGGGGTAACAGGCAGTTTATCCTTCTTATGGAGCCAACAGTCTGTGCAGGTAGCAGCAGTTCTCCTGCTGGTTTTGTGTTACACCAGCATCATTTCATTTCATTTGCACTGACCTAGATACAATGGTTGTCATACCAGGAACTCCTGAACTAGAATTTGTGCTTGAGCACTGCTTTCTTCATTCTTTCTGGGTTAAATGTTGTGAACGTCTCTCCTTGCGCTGCCTCAATTTCTCAAATAATAAGGTGTACACTCTGTAGAGAAGTTGTGAATGCAAATTAATGAATACCAATTAACATACAGTGCAGAGGAAATCCTTATTAGTTATTAGTACACTGCTCAGTTTTACTTCTTGGATCACTCTCCATATTTAATCTCAGTTTATTTTAGAATCCCTATGAGAATCCCTTTGTTTTTCAGTTCCCAATATACATATTCATTATCAATTATTGTGACATTGTGTATTCGCAAGCCTATGAAATGTTCAAAGTTTCTCTAAAGAGAAATAGGATGTTATTCTTTTGTCCATTGATCGAGGGATCAATAGAAGTGAAATTCTGAAGGCGGGCCAGTTATAGACAAAAAATACATGTTTATATAGATATGTATATGCATATGCATTACTCGTGAAAGATTACATTTGAGTTGCTGTTTAAATAGATACAATTATATGTTGTTCAAAGGAAAACTTCTCACACTGAGGTGAATGTGAATGTGCCAAGACAGAGCTGCTTTGCACCACTAGGGAGAGGATGATCATCAACTTCCAGGATTAAACGTATTTATCTGAAAAGGACCTCAACAGACAACACTTCTAGTTGAAGAAATAGGCAAAATTAAAAGCAAATTTCTAGATCAAACAAACAAAAAAAAGCTAAAGCTGTCAGTCTCAAGCTGTGAAGAAGTTAATGACAAAACTGTCATCTGCATCATTAGAAAGAATTCTTTTTTGTAGTTTGTACACTTAAAAACTGATCAAATTTAAATGTATCAGTAGGTTGGGAGCTGCTTTGAGGAAAATGCAAAAGTTACTGATAATTTTGATTCTAGTGTATACTTTCCATGCACTATGGGTTCAAACTATATTTTTGGGTTATTACACTGCTTTATTATTTTTCTCCCTCCTGTTATACTTTTCCTTAGACGTGTAAAATCAACAAAAAAATACAGAAATATAAATCATGGAATGTACAAAAAAGAAGCCCAAAGACTTTAATTTAGTCAGGAAAAAATGTGGCTTCTTAGCTTTAGATCATTTTTTAAAAAGTCACAGCTCTACCATGACTATGGTACTTGCCCATTAAAAATAAATGTTATATTAAGAAGAAAGAATCAGGAATAAGTGTATGAAACACAGATGTACATAAATGGATAAAATGATTGCATAACCCATTTCATTAGGCAACAACCCTAAAATGAGGACTTAAAAACTTTTTTTCAGGGAGGTCTATGCAAAAATACGTAGCACCTGGGGGAAAGACAGTTACTAGGCTTTGAGGAATGCAGAGGATACGGGGTAAATCAATTTATGCCAGGGCTGGTGTAGGAGTGTGATTAAGTGATAGGACTCAAATGCTTGGTATGCTAAGTTCCCTTGATTTCTCCCCCAGAGTTCTGTAAAAATTATCTCCTCTTTTACTTTGATTTGATCTACCTCCTGCCCTGAAACCATCCGCTGGCTTTTACTTGCTTTTCACTTTGTCGCCAAAATCTTCAGCCTCCAACTCAAGGCCCTGCAAAATCTGAGGCTGTGGGTGCCGCTGGTGTCTCCTCGCACAGAGCAGGAGCAGAAGCGGCGCAGGCGGTGCCACCATGGCCCACCACGGTGTGTGGCGGCTAACGAGATTGCATGAAAGCCCCCCACGGTCTCTATTTTCCTGCCAGTAAACCTGCATCTGTGAAACTCACTTCTTCAGCTGCCAACACTCCTACAAAATGTATTTTCCCACATGGTTAACAAAACAAAAGAAAAGGAAGGAAGAAAGATTTTTAAAAGACCTTTTCACAGGTTCCACCAAGACAATTGATATATTTACCTGGGCTGCGTGTCTCAGGAAAGGGTATTTTTTTCTGTAAATTCCTCCCTCCTGTTCACAGCATCGGTGCTTCAATGACTTAATTAGAAGATTAGCAATGCATTATTAATTCCAATATTCGGGAGAAAAAAATGCTAAAAAAGGTGGCTATTATGTAACTTGTTTTCAAAGTTTTTTCTTTCTTCACAAAGGAATTTATCCAACAGTGCTAGTTAAGTGTATCATTGCCACTCTTGAATTCTCTGTAGTTTGTTTCTTCTCTGAGACACAGATCAAACACATAGTGCTGTTTATTTTTTCCTGAAGTGGTAAATAATACCTCTATTACAAAGACACATGACAGCTGATGTGTGATCTTCAGGCTGCAGTCGATCTTGCTGAATCAATGGTAGTGCTGATAGTGTTGCAGCCTCTCCTTTCACATAAAAAAGCCTGTCTTTTAAAAACGTTTTACTGAGAGCACAAATGCAGGGCCTTGCTGTCTGAGTTTTTACAATGCATGAAGTAAGCCTGGATTTAAATCATTAGCAACCAACCTTTTTTTCATGGTGGATATTATCTAATGCCGATGTCAAAAAATGCTTCCTCTGAGTTTCTGACATGAAAATCGCTCAACCTGATGCAGCCAAATATGGGAAACCTGTGTGGTCCCCTGCCAGAGCTGTCACCGGCACCTCTGCCGCCGAGCTCACTGCACGCTGGGTCTGCATGAGGCAAGAGCGGGGCACCCGAGGAGGTGAAATAGGTGAAATCCCAACCATTGATCAGGACGTGAGGACGCAGCGCGGGATGCTCGCTCCCCTCTGCTGCCTCCCCACAACCGTTCCTCTGGGCTGGAAGAGCTATTAAAAATTCCCTGTAAAACTCTATGGGAAACAGTATAATACCTATATAAATATGAATGTGTATGTGTTTTTCCCTTCTGGCATCACCCTTCACCTGCTCCTACTAAGAGCTATGTTCCTGAGTACGTTAAGTCAACTAGAGACCCTGCAGCTGATGGCTGCAGCGCCATTATTTCCATGAAGGGATATTTTAGAGGTAAACTTCCTTAGCACAGTTATATGACAACGATTATATGGAGCCTTGAAAATTTTGTGATTCAGTGATAGGTTCCTTGCAAACGTGGAAATTTCTTTTAAGGGCGCCTGGCTTTTTAAGTGGCCGAGTCCTTTAAAATAAAATAGAACAAGCATTTTAATACTGTAAAGAGAAAAATTCTGAAATAATAGAATTCAACTCTATAGACGTTAATGTTATATGTAGATTCACACTCTTCCAAGTTTTGCTCTGAGTTTGTTTGAAGCACTAGATGACAAAAGACATCAGAAGGCAGGTGAGCTTCTACTAAGGGAAACTTATTTCTGGAAAAAACCTCCTACATTTGCTTGCACACTCACAAATACAGATGGGGTATAGCATTATGCCATATGGAAGATAACCTAAAATATTAAAATACATTAATTCTCTTGCCCTGAAGGCCTGCTGGTTGATTACAGACAACTCACTGGGGGTTTACACTCCAGTAAATTCACTTAGTTTCATAACATAGGTATTTGCTGCTGCTGCAATACACTGTAGGGCAATGAGCCTATTGATCCGCTGTTATTAGATGTGTTAAGGCTCTGAACCTTATTTAAGAAATAAAATAACTGAATTCTGAAATTTTTCAAAAAGTTAAATATTACAAAACTGCAAGCGAGTGGCAGAAAGCATGATACGGTGTTGTCTTATTTGTCTAGCAGTTTTAGACATCTTTTTGTTCTGAATTTCCTTGCAGACCACAGTACTTCTTGGTACATCCTGTGGTTTTGGTTGCACCCATACATTTGTGTACAGCAGCATTACAGTATCATGACAGCAAAACGCGATGTGAAGCCTTTTCCAACCAGCTTCCAGCCCTTCTGTCTACCTGCCACCTGCGACTGGAACTTAGATTTGTTGAACTGGTATTTAACAGTGGTCAGAGGAAGCTGTAAATCCCGCCATGGTGATGCTCCTTTACTCGTTGCTGGTCTGACGCAGTTGCATGAATTTTGGTTCCCTTGAGGTACATCAGCCTTCAGAGAGGATAAGATAGCTGAGTCCTTTCCACTGTAGGGAGAGACCACTCACAGAGACAATAAATCCACAAAAATCGTCAGCATTTTTAGCGAGTAAATATGAAAAAAATTGTAAACAGCACGTTAACGTGAACAGAAACGAACGTTCAGTTGGATGAAGCTACCAATGTTGGATCACCTAGCTAGTTGTTTCTGAACATAAGCATACAAGTCAATGAAATTTCAGCTGCTGTGATGCCTGTATGTATTGATAAAGCAGGCAGCAAGGAGAGCATAGTCACATAAAGCAACTGCCCTACGGATACAGCGGGCCAGCGCTTTAGCTTCTGCAAGTCAGTCTAATCTGACAAATCTCCTGTAGCTATTATGGTTCAGCCTAGAAAAAACCTCTGGCTGAACTGTTGAAGTCTCACTTCAGGCCTGTGTTTTATATTCTTATAAAAGAGGGAGTATTTTTAAACAGCGAAAGAATCTATTCTTCGTACATCGTCTTTCACACAACAGCCAAGCAGCCTTCTCTTGTTGTTAGTCTTTGTTTCTATAGCAGACAGTCATGACGCGTGCTATTTCAGAAAATTGATTTTTTTCCATGCACCATTTCATTTCTAGACTGCTTGGGCCCCATCCAGTTTCTACTGAAGTCAGCGGGGAGGTCTAACATCAGTGGGAGCTACCTGAGGCCATTGTAGCTAATTTCCCTGTTTGGGGAAAAAAAACCAACCCAAACCAACAAAATAAAACCACCAAAGACAAATACTGCTTTCAATATCGCTGTGTCAGCTCTTGATAGATTTATTCTGAAGAAGACTTAAAGTGTAATTAGATGGTGATCACTGTCCATTTCAAAACTCTTTCTTGGCTTTGCCAAACATTCACCAGAGGCAGCCTGGCCTTGCATTTTGTCTTCAGAGGTACGTGTTGATCTCATGACTGAGCATCGTTCCCTTCTCTCTGCTTCAATCCAACCGTTTTGCGTTTGGGCAGGGGCTGACACGATAACCATGGTTATTAGTATTACCTACTGCTGCCTCCTTCCTCTGGCACCACCTCCTGGTGCCCCACTGGTCTTCACTTCGTTGCACAGTGTGAATGTTCCCACCTTAACAGCATGTTCTCACGCTGTTAAAAGAATTATATCCATATCATCATTTAGTATATGGTTGTTTACTCAGTGCCAGACTGGGTGTGGTGCCCATGGCTGGGGGGAGTGGAGTGGGGGTGGTCGGGGCTCTCCCTGGTTGGTGGGGGGACACTGGATGGGCTGAGCACCCCGGGGTCTGCATGCCAGGACTCATCCTCTGACTGGTAGCACCGGCATCTGCCAGTTAGGTGTGTATCTCTGTTTTCATTGATGGCACTGCTGCAGTGAATTCTAGGATAATTCTGGGGGACTTCAACCGCTCTGGCATCTGCTGAAAAAGTAGCGCAGTGAGATGTAGGCAATCAAGAAGACTCCTGGAGTGCATTGAGGAGAACTTCTTAAGCCAGGTAATAGACAGCACTACCAGAGGGGATATGATACTGGACTTGTTGGTCATCAACACAAGTGAGCTAATCGGTGACGTCAAGATTGGAGGTAGCTTGGGCTGCAGTGATCATGCATTGGTGGAGTTCACAATTATGAGGGATATGGGCCAGGCAAAGAGTAAAGTCAGGACCCTGAATTTTAGGAAAGCAAATTTCCAGCTGTTCAAGGAATTATTCAATAGAACCCCTGGGAAATTGCCCTCAGGGACAAGGGAGCAGAATGCAGCTGGCAGATCATAGAATCATAGAATGATTTAGGTTGGAAGGGACCTTAAAGATTGTCTAGTTCCAAGCCCCCTGCCATGGGCAGGGAGACCTCCCACTAGACCATGCTTCTTTTGCTGCAGCCCAGAACGCAGTTGGCCCTCTGGGTTTCAAGTGCACATTGCTGGCTCATGTTGAGCTTCTCATCCACCAACAACCCCAAGTCCTTCTTGGCAGGGCTGTTCTCAATCCATTCTCTGCCCAGCCTGTATTTGTGCTTGGGATTGCCTTGATCCAGGTGCAGGACCTTGCACTTGGCCTGGTTGAACTTCATGAGGTTTGCATGGGTCTACCTCTAAAGCCTGTCCAGGTCCCTCTGGATGGCATCCCTTCCCTCCAGCATGGTGTCATCAGCAAACTTGCTGAGGGTGCATTCAATCCCACTTTCCATGTCACCAACAAAAATGTTAAACAGCACTGGTCCCAGTACTGACCCCTGAGGAGTGCCGCTCGTCACTGGTTTCCACTTGGACATTGAGCTGTTGACCGCAACCCTTTGAGACCAGCCATCTAGCCAGTTCCTTATCCACTGGGTGGTCAATCCATCAAATCCATGCCTTTTCAATTTAGAGACCAGGATGTTGTGCGGGACAGTGTCAAATGCTTTGCATAACTCCAGGTAGGTGGCGTCGGTTGCTCTCCCCTTATCTACCAACGCTGTGGCAACACTGTAGAAGGCCACCAAATTTGTCAGGCATGACTTGCTTTTGGTGAAGCCATGTTGGCTGTCACCAATCACCTCCTTATTTTCCATGTGCTTTAGCAGAGATTATCAGGGTCTGTTGCAATAGGACAAGGGGTAATGGTTTTAAACTAAAAGAGGATAGATTTAGACCAGATATAAAGAAGAAGTTTTTTACAATGGGGGGGGTGAAACACTGGATCACGTTGTCCAGGGAGGTGGTAGATGCCCCATCCCTGGAGACATCCAAGGCCAGGTTGAATGGGGCTCTGAGCGACCTGATCTACCTGAAGATGTCCCTGCTCATTGAAGGGAGATTGGACTAGATGACCTTTAAAGGTCCCTTCAAATCCAAACTCTTGTATGTTTCGATGAATCTATGATAAATGTTGTATTCACACCCTTGAAGAAGGGCCTTCTACACTTGCCAGAAATTCAGCAGATGATATCAAGAGGACGCTTCAACTTACTTAGACGTTTTTTCCAGAGTCAATTGCTCCAGCACATAAAGCACTGCTGTTTGTATGCTGTTAGCACAGTGTAATACGCACCCCTGGTGCAATTATTTTTGATCAAATTGTTCTTTTTATTTGAGCATTTTTTTCCGGTGACTGAGTGTCAACTATTTCCATTGGCTAATCCACAGGAAAAGCTAATAAATGCCATGGCATTTGTCACCATTGCATTTATCTAAGTCAGTTTTTCCTGGGTATCAGTTTCTTTATTTAAAAAAAGTAGAAATAGATGATCTGTGCTTATTTCTTGGATAGCATCTTAAAATCTTCTGATGTAATATTTCCTAACCATCCAGATATCAGCATTACCTGTTACTTTATCAATTTCCACATTTACCACATGACTTTGCTTTGGTAACCATCTAATTTCTAATGACTGAACTTCCTTTGTACGTCTGCTCCTACTAAAAATTGCCGTTAGCTGATCACAGTGCTAACTGTGGCATTTTAACACACAAACAACCCAAAGATAATGCAAGTCCCTATTAAACAAGTGAGGTATCCACTGACTTACTGCAAGGTGGGATCTGCTGCCCAAGTTTTAAAGCCCTAGAGTTTCTTAAATAAAGGCCACGGTCCCTCCACACACTGTCAAGAAAACGACTCTTTTTTTAGCTAACAAATCACAGAGTCAGCCTGCATTCAGCTGCAGCAGTGTATTAAAAAGAATTGCCAAACCTCGACAACAGCCTAAGATGTAAGGATGCAAGATGTGTCCGTGGCAGGGGAGTTGGAACAAGATGATCTTTAAGGTCCCTTCCAACTCAAACCGTTCTATGATTCTAAGAATTTTAATTTTTGGTGGTAAAAACTTTTCCAGCCTCTCATGTATGACCTTTCTAGTTTCATCTACACTATGGTTCTAGATCCACACCAATAAACTTTTAGGTCAGACTGGTGAACACTTTCCTACATCTGACATGACATGGTGTGATTTATTTAGGCAGTGAAAAAAAAAATAAAATCATTTTTCCATTTTACCCTGAAAACAGTTGATCTTCCCCAGAACTCACAAATTTCTCCTGTAAATCAAGCACATTGATTTGTTTTTCAAGGAAAAAAAAAATAAAAATCCCTTGAAGTAAAAGCTTTTTGGAAAAAAAAAACACCAATGGGCTGTCCACTAAAATGTGGGGGAAACTATTTTAGCCATTGTTGTTTTACAATTCCTAACCTCAAGGCCACATTAGCCATGAAGTTCTACTGTATAGCTTAAATGTGTTTGAGCAAAACTGGATGAAGATCAATGTGCTTCTGACTTAAAATTTTAAAAAATCCCTTCTGCATTTCAGATAATTTAAGACTTTTAAAATTAAATGTAACACATTTGTGAGGGCTATTATTTTTGCACTTGGGTGGAAAAAGACAACTTCAGAGTCCCTGGGCTGCATCGTGGCAGCCATTCCGACACTGCATGGTACCTTTTACTGAGTGTTGTCCCACAGCCCCTTCTAGGTATGGTATAGTGTATGTTGGAGAGCAGCATCCTAAGTGATGAATATTAATACTGAGATAAAAAGCAAGCTCATTTAAAGCGTTCCTCGGTTTTTTTCTTGCATTTTGTCCCTGGGACAGATACGGTTATTGCATCTTGCAGTTCTTTGACCCCCCTCCCCCTTCTTCATCCCACCTTTCTAGACATTTTTTAAATCCAGTTTGAAAATATTATTCAGCATCTTCCTAGTGAGAAGGACTGGATGAAAATCCATTCGAAGCCTTCTACCTCCTCTTTTAATCACGCGAGGCGTGGTTGGTAAGTGATGTAAGGCATGCCTTCCCCAGGGACTGAGTGCTCAAAGCTCCTGATTGCTCGGGGAACAAGAGAGCCAGAGGGGATCCTAAATCAAACCCTGTCTCTCACTCACCAATGCATGGATTGCTACAACAGCTCGCTTTCATTAGGAACGTTTTCTTCAATTAAGGGAGGCGTTGTCAAGTACTCTACTTTTAGAGCTCTTAATTTGTTAGTTTATACTGGCAGAATTTGTAATGACATCTCAGAGTCCATGGCATCTTCTGGGACAATATATTGTCTGCTCCTGTGCCATGACATATCACCATAAAACACAGGGCTATAAGAGCCTATAATAATTTATGAGAGTACATTAGGTACCCATGTATAATTTATCAAATGGGCATTATGGAGGCAGGCCTATGCCTGACTGACAAAGGTTACCTCTGTACGGGTGTCTCGTATAACCACACAGGGAAGGATCCAATAGCTGATGTTCACTGAATTACAACAAAGAAGCTTTTACTACACAAACTGGGCACTCCAAGAATTGAAGTTGAAGAGCAGGAAACCAATTCCTGGTCTTTAATGTTTTCACTCCAAATTGATATTCTCCACAAGATTCAGACAGGGGTTTCAATACACATTAAAACTGGAGGAAGCTGAGTTTATAAGGGGAAAGTGGTATATAGGCCATTTGAACTTGAGCCAGGATCTGGATTGGATTTAGCAAAAAAAATGTGGGATATGTTCAAAATTTATTCAAATCTAAAGCAAGGAAGCCATTAAACCTTTGAGATTCCCATTTCCTAGGACCTGCTAGTCCTACACTAGCAGCTTAAACATGACTTCACATAGCTTTTAGGGCTGAGCACTCTTCAACTCAACATCTACTGGCTCATCTTGGGGAAAACCTCAAATGCCATTGGGTTTGATTGAAAATAAAGGTCTGAATCTTATTAAAACTGAATATTTGTTTCCTAGACTGAGAAGTCTGAGGAGGGCCCTGAACAAAGCCTCTGCAGCATGGTACTGTGCACTAGGCCATGCAGCGAAGCCGTATTCTCCAGAACAAATTGGCTAGGCTCTGGGTCAAACCATCAATTTATACGTTGACTACCCTTCTGTAGCCTTTCTTCTGGGCCTCCCGACCAGACCGGCAGCTGTGCTGGTGTTATAATCGATTGATCACAGCCCTGTATGTTCAACTTTTTATCCAGTCCTCAGGGAAAGGGGATTGGTTACAGCCTGGAGCTACCAAGCATGGCTTCTAGCTCAAAGTTCAATGGCTGCTGCTTTCAGGTTTCTTCACTAAAATCTCCAATTTTAGCAAAGGTGATATTTGTCATAATAGCTAATAGGAGACGGCAGCCAAGAAATTAATTTTGAGTTGGCTGTTGAGCAGCCATCAGACAGTAAAAAAAATGCTCACTGCGACTCTGAGCTAAATTTGTGCATTAACTCAGGAATGAAAAGACTCTAATATCCTTAGGAATCTGAATTTCTTGCACTAATATTATTTTCATGGCATCAAAATGATCTGTTTCCTCTGGGGAGGCAGATAACTCAGTGGGTGGGCTCTGGTCTGGGAGTTAGGGCATTTGAGTTTTCTGCCTCGTGGAACCAGTTGAGAAATACTTTTAATGAGTGACAATTCTCAGAGTGTGGTTTTGTTTCCTTTAAAATATTTTTTTCCACCAAAAATATTCTGTTATAAGCAAAGGGAAAAAAAAATGTTTCTTTTTTGAAAGCTTGTATTTTACTTATCAATTTCCTTTTATTACTTGTGGAGGAATCATCTTCCTTTCCCTGCTCCCTTCGCCCTCCAAATTTTGAATGATGTCACCTTATTACTTCTGTTGGAGAATTTCCACTAAATATTCTTCTACCTACCTAGAAGTACACAGACGTATCATTATCTGAGCCTTTCATGATAACATCACACCTAGCTTCCAAGTCTCTCTCTGAGGCAAGCAAGTCCTCTTATGTCCATTTTCTTGAAGGGATGATGAGACACAGAAGTCTAGGATCTCAAATTCACACAGACACCCCAACTCACAGTAAGAATGACTGAATCACCTAAATATTACAGTCCAGATTTTAAAGTGTGTTTAGGCTTGTAGAAGGGGAAAATAAACCCCAAAAGATTTGTTCTATTTTTTTTCACCTGTTATTTTGGGGAGATTTTTGTGCCCATGTTGAATGAAAAACAAGAAGTTCTGGAAATACAAATGTCTCTCCAGAACTGAGATCCCACTTCTTGCACATTTATACGAATGACACATCTGTTATAATACATACCACAGTAAGCCTAGCCTCAGTCGAATACAAATAATTAATATGAATAATACATGGAAATTTTCCTATTTCTTAAGTGCTAGCTCTGCTGTGTGGTCTATGAATAGAAAAAATGACCCTGACCATGTTCCAGCTGGTTTGGACAGTAATGCAGGTAGTCATCGGAGTTCAAACGTGTAATGTTGGTTGGTGGCACATTCTCCAGGAATCATGGTATAATTTTGAAAGGAGTTTTGAGGCTCTTGTTGGAAAGCTTTAGGGAAGAAGTGAGTTTTTGAAAATAATCTAAATCAGTAAACCGAAGATGAATAGCCTGGTATGAGAAGACACAAGTTCCTTGGGGTATACATGTGATATACTTTCATATTGTGTGTGAGATGTACCTAAGAGATTATGAATTACATGCAAAAGCCAAACGACATTTTTTACCATTTAGAGAGGAGGAAAAAAAAAAAAAAAGAAAGCAAGGCCTGGATGATGTTGCCTAGAAGTGAGTACACTTGTTTATTTTCAAAAGTTGGTTGAGGGCTTGCAGGGAACAGCAGGGTAATGGAATATTCATGAAGCAAATGCCCTTCACTTAGCGGAGGGCAAAGGAAAGCAGATTGCTAAACCCCTTCAAACTTCCTGTGCAAGAAGCTCGTGCTATAGAATAATGAAGCCTGTGTTTGCCACTCTGCGGCGCAGTCCTAACCTGTCACCGCTGGGCTCTTTCACCTCTCTTCCCTTTTGACTCCTCCTCTTATTTTGAGGCGTGGAACCCTGCCGCTGCTGCGCGCTGCCCCTTTGACCACAGATAGCAGCACAGACCTGAATAACCCATCACAGCCTCCTGGAAGCCCTCCTGTTTTGCCCCAGGGCCAGCTTGGGAAGATGAAAAGCACGAAGATTCTGCTGCAAGCGTGGTCTTTGCCTGTCAATGCCTGAAGCACAGGGCAAGCGCCCACCACCTGCCAGCCCAGAGAATCATAGAATCATAGAATCATAGGGTTGGAAGGGACCTCTGGAGATCATCTAGTCCAACCCCCCTGCCAGAGCAGGGTCACCTAGAGCAGGTTACACAGGAACATGTCCAGGCGGGTTTTGAATGTCTCCAGAGTTGGAGACTCCACCACCTCTCTGGGCAGCCTGTTCCAGTGCTCTGCCACCCTCAGGGTAAAGAAGTTCCTCCTCATGTTTAGGTGGAACTTCCTATGTTCAAGTTTGTGCCCATTGCCTCTTGTCCTGTCCCCGGGCACCACTGAAAAGAGCCTGGCCCCATCCTCCTGACACCCACCCTTTAAGTATTTATAAGAGAGGCAAGCCGTTTTTCACTTTGTTTCATGCGTTTACTTTAATGAGCACAGGGACAACTGGAAGGAAGCTGTATCTCCATTATCACGGGGTACGGACAGACTTCAGGGCTCAAGCAGTCGGTCTCAAGGTGCCAGTCGTTTTCAGCCCCACAACTGCACAGCATCTTAAACCCCAGAAAAGTGCCACACCAACCCCAGCATCCCAACACCCCAACATCCCAGTTTCCCAGCAACATCCCAGCATCCCAGTACCTCAGAATCCCAGCACCCCAGCCCCACAACCTCCCAGCATCCCAGCATCCCAGAATCTCAACGTCTCAGCATTCCAGCATCCCAACACCCCAGCATCCCAGAATCCCAGCACTCCAGCACCCCAGCATACCAACATACCAGCACGCCAGCTTCTCAGCACGCCAGCATCCCAACACCCCAGCACTCCAACATCACAGCACACCAGCATCCCAGCATCCCAGCATTCCAGCATCCCAGCATCCCAGCACCCGAACACTCCAGCATCGCAGCATCCCAGCACTCCAGCATCCCATCGCAGGCAGGCAAAAAGAGACACCCGCTGCAGGAGTGGTGCCTGTCGTGACTGACAAAAAGCAGGAGCAGGGGTGATGCCCTGCCCTCGCACGGGCTCCCATGCCCGTGGCGGACTCTGCGTGGCCAGCGCAGCGTGCCGCTGCCGGGCACGCGGGGCACGATTGTTCCTCCCCGGCTGGCCAGATTGGTGTCAGCTGCCCGCGGCCCCGGGCGGCAGTCCCCCGGGAACCTGGGGAGCGGACGGAGGCGGCCGGCGCACAAAACCAGCAGGCATGAAGCAGCAGGTGGCCCCCGCGGAGGTAATCAGGATCACATTCAACGGGGGAGCCGGCTCAATTTTCAGCCCCGTGTCTGCCGAGGGGCCTGGAGCTGCCTTGTTAATGCTGCAGGGAACACGTGGGACACATTGACTGCATTAATTGTCCCCACTCATTCAGCAGTGGATGAATTATAATGTTACCACTCCAGGGTAAAGCAAACACCTATCATAACAATCATGTCATTAGTGTGCAGATGCTGGCTGCTCTGCTTAACCTTTTGTATCTTTTTTTTTTTTTTTATGGCATGCAATAAGAATATTTTTTATTGTTTTTCATATAATTGATTTTTAGGTTGCAAGTGTTGCTAAACCCTTGAAACAAGCACAGCTGCATTACTCAACAGCTAGGAATAAGCACACGGACTGGCAAAGCACAGATTAAAGTTCCTTTTAGAGAGAAACAGTGAGGCTTTAAAAGTTTATGTTTGCAGTTTGGTTTATCCTTTGCAGTGTGACTGACACATTCGTTATTCACATAGCAAGAGCTCTGAAAGGACTAATGGTCCTTAAAAATGTAATGGTCTTAGAAATGCTTCTAATTTAACTACAGCTACTAGTGGCCAAAGATTATACACGTGCACCCAGACAAACACCACATTCTGGTTTGAAAATTAAACCGTTCACATGTCTGCAGAAAATCTTTTTGTTTGCTGTTACGTACATGTACCCGTATATGGAGAGAAGGACACACACACATACATATCCACACATCCAGATGTACATATGCATACATGGATGGACATTCCTTTTTATCTAGGAAACATTATATTAACTTCATACCAGTGTGTATCCTAATTATGTACATGCACCAAAACTATGTTGGCTTCAAGTTGCATTTACTCACATGTGCACCGCAAAGCTTGTCTGACTATTGCAACATCATTATCCTGCAATTAACGATCCTGAGATGGTGCCATGTTCTCATTTCTCTTTAATCGAGCTCTATTCTGTGTTTAGTGGGTGTTCTTACATGGCACCGCCAAGTGTGCTTGGGACATCCCACTGTGTGTTCCTAAAGCGATCAAGTGCTCTTTCAAATGCCACCTGTAATACCTTGCCTTGTGAGATTTGCAAGCAGAGAGCCCACTCCCACCAGCCCCTGCGCATGCCATTAGCAATTGCTCGTCTAAACACTCCAGAAAGAAAATACTGGCAGGTTGTGAAAGGAGTTTGCACAGTTCAGCACTTGGCCCTGGCTCTGCACCGATGGCTCATAAAAACATGCAGATCCCTTATGCTTCTGTAGACCACCGCTGGAGCCAGCAGCCTTGGGTCACTTCTTTGTTCAAGCTACTGGTACGTATTGCAACACCATAGAAGTTAAGTGTTAATTCATCTTCCATACATGAACTTCAGCACGCGTTCTTTGTGGAGGTGGAAAGAAGACACTTCCCCATCTTCCCTCTGCCCTCTCCCACCACTTCTTCATGCCCGCTTCGTTCGGAAACGAACTGAGGTCAAAGACTTGCAGACATTTACCCGTCAAATCCTTGACGTTACCTGCTGCCAATAAACTCAGGAGGTTCAATGGAAATAACCACATGATGTAAAGCCGAGCTTGCAAACAAATCTTTGAGTAATTTGCACCTAAAACCACGGTGCAAGAGGTGAGAGATGTGCACGGAGAATATCGGTGCTCTATTTGTAGATGTACAAAGGTAGAGCTGCATTATTTGTTGTTTGAAACTATTATTGCGGGTTGGGTTTAGAATGAGATCCAGTGTCATAAAGCAAGAACATGGGACAGGGGAAGAATGATAGAGTAGTATCAATACAATTACTTATACTAAACACATGTAAATCTATAGCAAGAGTAAGTGCATGGCAGGATGAGGTTAAGGATGAGGTTAAACTTTTATGGTTATTGTGTTGGTGTTTTTTAAAATCGTTAGATGCCTTGGCTGACTAATTTTGCATAGGTGCTTGCGGTTTGTGAAATGGAGAAGCCATTTAAAATGGTTTAGTCACATTTTAGCCTTAAACAAGTATTTAATTTTTACATATGCATGTAAAACCAGGTTGTTTATTGGTATTTCCACTGAAAATTACTGTGATTCAGCTCTTTTGGATGCATTTCAAAAGTGTAAACTGAATTTATGTTCCATAATCAGTAGAAGGTGTATTTCCCTGAAATCAAAGAAGTCGTTTTTTATTATGATGGTGGATTCATCTGAGAATATAATACCATTTTCTGGTATGCTATATTTCTATAAAACCAGAATACAGTCTTACATAGCCCTTATAATGCTATATACAAATACATTAAACAGTATAATCTTTTTTCCATACTTCCCCTTTAGATTGTTTGTGAATGGGAGAATTCATCTCTCAGACTTTCATTTGCTTTATGTGTGCAAGTACACACTGTCAGACTAAAAAATCTGCAGTTTCTGAAAAGTGTTTTTATGAACAAAATAAAAACCTGCAATTGTATCCTGTTTGATCATTTTTTTTCCTCCAAATAATATTTATGGTATGTTTTTTCAAGCATACATATTTGGTTGATCAAAACCAAACAATGTTATTCAGTGGCAGCTGGGTATCTGTACATGTATTTTTCCCCACAAGTAACCTAGGCTAAAATCAACTTTATCCAGACGTTTTTTCTCCTTGTCTCCAAAAAAATTACTGTAAAAGTGAACCCATATGAAAATGAGCTCTTGTATGTAAAATATTTTCCCACACATTGCTGCTGCTGAATGTTTTTACTTAGCTTGCCCAAAATGGTATGTCTGCACAAATAATGACTGTGTGCCGCCGTCACATCCATTCTCACATTTTCCTATTTGAAAAATATGTCTACAATAGGGACTTGCTATAGACGGGGAAATAAGTTCGCTCTTTTTGATTACAAAATATTCTACTGTAAATTAGTAAAAGGTTTGCTGATAATTTGACCCACTGCAATATATTGAAGTTTGATTACCAATTTTTAAGCCTATAAGCATATGTGCACATATTTATAAACATTAAACCAGCATGATATTTTGGATTGTATATACTAATATACATAATACTACATAAGGACATAACACTACTTAACAGATTGTTAGGCACACTTATCATTTATCGTATATTTTTCCTAATGCCTGGATGATAATGAAAAATAAAAATCTAACCTAAAGATGTCTTGTGTTACAGTTTGCTATAACAGTTGCTGTAAAAATATTATTCAGACATGAAAATCACTTACGGGGAGAAGTTCACAAGCAAATAAGCTTATAAACTTAAATGATGATTTATAACAGCTGAAGTTCTGCTTTCTAGGATATTTTTCTTTTCCTTAGTAGTCATGGATTGTTTTATACCCAAATAACTAGATAATTAAAATAGCTTATAGTTCCCCATATAATATCCATTATTATATTAACAACACTGCTGTAATGGTTTCAGAAACATAAAATTAAATTCAGGGCTGTTTTCTTAAACCTTTCATAAATATTTTAGAAGTTAATTAGGAGACTACAGGTATGAATAGACCAAGATTTATTCATAATTAAAAATCAGATATCACATGTCACCTCTTCTGATAGAGAAAAACCTTTAATTGCCTGTAATTAGGCAATTGTCCCTATAGTTTGCTAAAGCGGATTGAATTGGAATGAACTTGGTAGAAAGACATATTCATGGTAATAAGCTAAGTTTTCTGCATTTTCTTTGTTCAGATGGGTTTTTTTTACATGTTGGTACAGAATATGGTAGAAATAGTAAAATATGCATATCTTACTGATACATTAAATCACAGGAAACACCTTTCTGTATAATTTCCTATAATTTGGCATCTGACCTTTATCTAATGCCTCATAACTTTTCATGCCAATTATTTTGTCTTCCTTTACCAAAACGTGAACAAAAAACTGAGCTCATGAATGACAATATATTCATTCAGCAGACCTAAGATACGTTTTTCCAAAGTTGCAATTAGCATTCCATTTTTTACAATGTGGAAATAAAGCAAAGAAAAATAGATTTTCCGGAGCCCCAATTCTTGGAGGAAATTATTGATCACAACAAATACCAGACACATTGTTGCTCAGGTACTGACCCTGAAGTATAGTGAATGATATGTGTGCGTGGTCTAGAGCAGTTCCCAGAAGGTATGGCGTTGGCTGAAATTTTAAAATCTGCCTTCTTTAAGGCAGGTATTTACATATAAGCATCTTAATATACATGGCTTAATTTCCTGCAATATGAACAACTACATATTTTGCCAAACTCCGAAAGGACTAGATATGCCATTTGATAGTTATGACAGTTTTAGCAGAGTTTCTACATCCTGTAAAGACTTGCACACCTGCTTTACCTGGCATACTGACTGCCTTTGAAGTCACTGGAACTTCTCACAGTGTGCAAAACTAAGTCTGCAGAAGTTGTTGCTGTGTTCAGGCCAAGGGTCTGACTCTGGAATATTCTTGCCCTTATACTTACTAAGTGCCTTTCTAATCAATATGATATTTTATTTTGGTTAGAAATTCCCAGCTACAGAGCTAATCGGACTTGACTCGCCCTGTATTACAAAGAAGCAGCCCTCAGCTCACAGCCCTCCTGAGCCATGTCCTTCTTGGATTTAACCATGGTTTGCTAAATGCTGGTTCTCACAAGATGTCTGCACTAGGCTTGTGACTGCTCCCTCAGAACTAAGTAATAAAGAAAAGTAGTAATTATTTAGGGCAAAAACATTTCAAGGTATTTCATACCCTTCAGTTAATCAGACTTTTCTGCTCAGGTCCACGTCAGTCATTAGACTTCCTTTGGAGTCCTCCTTCATTCTCATACTTATCTATCTACTTAAAATGCATATATATATATGTATATGTATATATATGTACACTGTTGTTTATACAACTTGTGGATAATGACTCTTTATTCTGCCTTTCCTAATTAGTCTTTATCTGTTCACTTTCACTAGGCCTCCAGGATTTATCATCTAGGCTATTGGCAATGCTCTTGATTTGTCTTCTGTTTTATTTTTTTGTTGTTGGTTTGTTGTTTGTTTTTTTTTTTCCTTTGCCCTTTGTAGCTTTCGTGACTTTGATTCTTTTGTACTACAGATCTTTAACATTTGTTATTTAGCATTGGCAAAGACTTTGAAATTAGGCCAGACTGGAAGTCCAGTGCATGTGGTTGCTAGCAGTGTCAAAGGATTGTACTGAATGTCATTGGTCATTTACAGTCCTGTGTTTTTAAGTCTCTGTTTTTTTAACTCTGGAGACAGCATTCTTGAAGCCTGCAGCTCACCTCTCAGTATTAGCAGTGTGTGCCACAACGTCCTTGCCTTCATTTGTCATGTTGCTTTCCAGTTGGCATTTCTTATCACCCTTTGGCAACACAGGAATACTAAAAATTCTGTTAAGGGGCAGTTGCTAAATGGCAGTGCTTCCTTCCAACTGTGCCTTTCTGAAGCTGTTGAGAAAATTATTACATGTCATTTATTTAGGCTATTTGTATCTGTTATGGGCATATCTCGGAGACAATGAGAAACACACCAGCAGGTTAATTTTTAAGATGTTTCCAGCCGCTTTACCTACTTGCTACAGCCCAGTCTTGGAGTTCTTAAGACCTGTCTCAGCAGAATTGGAGATGCTTAAGCAGAGATTTCAGAATAGTGTATGTTTACTTTAAAGAGACTTGTTGTGGTATTAATGAGTTACTTTATCTTGGCAATAAATTCTCTTTTACAAGTGGGGTATGTCTCAGTCTACTTTTAGCCATCTAACAGTGGAGCATCCAATTTCAAGTGGTCATAGGCTCCATTTGTAGTCACCGCAGGTAGAGGCACACACGCGTTTTGGAGGTAACTCATTCCACCTATTTTAGATGCTTATTTTGAGGATCAATTGCCCTCTACAGGTTTACTCCTCCTTGTAGTGACATTACATGTAGCCTAGGTGACCAGCTTAGACTGGATGCTTAATTTTTCTAGGGCTAAAAGTAAGTGAAATTAATCCAACTTCAGTTTTGTCGCATTTGTAGAATGGAAAGGATTTTATTGGCAGCCTATTAGGTAGTGCTCAGAACTAAAGTACAGGGTCAGATTCTGTATTTCTCATTACAATTATCGTAAACAAATTCTAATCTGCATGTCCAAAGCTAAAATTAAGATTCTTAATTAGTCTATTCCATAAGTATTTGAAATCCAGAAATAGCACGTTACCATTTCTAGGTAAGAGAAACAGACATTGTACTGAGGAAATCTGAGATGTATTCCAGTGCGTTTCTTTTATGTATACATGTACACAAGCATATATTCTTATACAAAAACATGGACATGCACACTCATACAACACAGAGTCATAGGCCAGTCCTGCAGACAGTGTTGTCAGTTAAATGTATGTGCACATGGCACGAGTAAAGGCAAATGTCTGGACAGCTTAGTGAAAAGAAATAAAGGCCATGAAGCCATTAAAATTTACAGACCAAATATTAGTTTGCCTTAAATCAAACAATATCATTGATTGTCTTCCAACAGGGTCTAATACTCTGTATTTCACAACGTATTACGATCAGTCATAGAACACATGTAAAGAGTTAGTCTGGTCATGAATAAGTTGCCAGTGTTTTATGAACATCAAGATTGGTGAATGGTTGGGCATTAAACCTTTAGAAACATTTGGAGAAGACTGACAAGAACCTGTGGACTAATATACAGTTTACACATGTTAAGTAGGGCATCTTCACTCCATTGTGCCATAAGCAGTGTGGAGGCAATAATGAAAACTGTAACAGAAATTTATTTAAGAGAAAGATAATAAGACAGTTTTGAAAGGTAAGCTCTTGTTTTGAAACCCTGAGCCCATTGTCTCTGTCAGATAGGAGTCATGACTGATTACGTTACAGTTAAGCCTATGTAGCATTTTGAGGGACTTAGCCTAAAGTTGAGATGACCTTGGCAAACAAGCCTACAAGTGCTACTTTCAGTGCTATTATAACCTACCACCAGGAGTGTGTTGGGCCCTGTGTGCTTAGGCACGTCCTAAGGGACCATTAAACTGTGCTTTTGTCACTTAACATGCCCAGAAACAATGCCAAGTGGCTGCTTATGGGCTGTGGGCTGTTGCAAGTCTGCTCTCTGTGCAAAGGAGGGGGACAGAGACAAACCTTTGAGAGCAGTAGAGGCAGAGCCTCAGATATTCTATTAGTCAGCCTTCTGCATAAAGCCAGTCACAGCTGGTGGTACAGTCAGTACGGAGGCTTCAACAGGAAAACCAGTGGCTCAGAGATGCGCCCCAAATCACAGTCAAAAGACAAGTTCTGGAGAAGCTTGCTGGTCTCACGACTTTGTGCATCACGTCCTCCCTGTGCAACCCAGCCCCAGCAGAGTATCTCCTTGAACTCTGTAAATCATCTGTTGTTCACAGGCATAAAGGGGAAGTCTGTGTCCACACAAACCATTTTGTGAGAGGGAGCTGCTGGGACTGTATCTGCACGCGCCTTCTTCCCAAACTGTACCTTTGCAGGAGTAAAATATTTGACATTTAGACTTGTTGAGGCTAATGATGTTGCTGAGATTCCAGACAAGGTAAGATATATTTTTAGTACTCCCTTAGCTTTATGAAATACCTGACCCATATGCTTTGGATCCTGTTTCTTGAGGTATTTCAATGCTTATCTAATTAGAATAATCTAATTTTAATGGTTTTTTTTATTATACATATATGTATAAATTTATAAATACATATATTTACTGTATGACATCCATGCGCACACACACACATATTGCTCATATGTACATTATTCATAAATCTAACTGGAATGAAAATCCTCGTATTTGAGGAAGAGGAAAGTGTTGTCTTTCAGGATCCCATTGTTCTAATGCTTTGATTTTTATTCTGAATGTAACAGGATTTTAATAGGTTTCAGTGCAAAAGAAAAAATTAATTTTTCAATGCCCATATGATATGCTGGGTTTCTTTATATGAGCCATATTCTACTTAATGGGAAGATTTCTTGTCTATGATTACCCATAATATCTGTTTCATTAAGATGAGCTTCACAGAAATACATCATATAGCACAGGGATACCAGTGCAGTGTTTTTTTCCATCTCCCCAACAAAAGTGTGCAGAGACTTTGCACAGTGTTTTTAAAGAAGGACAACACCATGGTGCAAGTGTGTAAACCACGATTCTGTGTTTTATCGGAAGACAAGGTATGAAAGGGTAAGTCAGTTTTCAAGGAATCTCTGCAATCTGTAGGACAGTATAGAAAAAGACAGTGATAGTAATTAGCCTTTTAAAATAATTCCTCATATCCTTAAGCACATTATGGAAATTTACAGTACACATCAGATGTCTGTCTGTGTGTGTGCATCTAGGGGCATGTACTGCTATGTGAGACAGTGAAAGAGAGGTTTCCAGCCATCTTTGCATGGCTGCATTTGCAGCTGAACTGAAATGATGAAGCAATTTGTAGTGGCGTCAGTAACTCCTCGGGGGATGCTCACTGAATGCATGTCATTAGGTGCCATACAATTTGCTTGCCTTGTTGCTCACTCTGTGACACCCGTTCATGATATGTTCGCAAAGATTATAACATTCTGCTCTTTAGGGGTATTAAAGTTTGGTTAATCTTTACTAATCCCAAATATTCCACCACTCCCATCCTACCACTAGCTGCTCAGCAATCAAAAATCCTTTTTTTGCTCTTTGCCAGAATGTTCTTACTGATCTATTGCCATGATTATATTAATCAGCAACCCGTAGAAGAAAAGGAGAATCAGGCGGTGGGGCAAGGCTCATTACCCACTTAAGTACTCCTAAATTTTCATCATAAAAAAGTAAAAATAGTATGAGACTAGGGGACTGACTTCCAGTTTGAACCACCACATATGCAGAGACTTACTGTGCATATAGTAGCTCTTTGTCTAGCACATTTGGACACCTGGGCACAAGTGGACACCTGATAATAACTACCCAGGAAGTCAGCTTTACAGAAAAGGATATGGGGGGTCCTGCTGGGTAGGTCAAACATGAGCCAACAACATGCCCTTGCAGCAACGAAGGACAGGGGCATGCTGGGCTGTGTTAGCTATGTTCTTAGCTAGCCCCAGTTGGAGGAAAAGATCATACCTCTCTATCTGGCACTTGTGAAATACTGTGTCCAGTTTTGGGCTTCCCAGTCCCCAAAGGAAGTCTCATGAGTTGCTACCAAGCTGGTTAGGGGCTGGAGCACATGCCATATGAGGAGAGGCTGGGGCAGTTGGGTCTGTTCATCCTGGAGAAGAGAAGGTTTCAGTGGGATCTAATTGCTGTCTACAGCTACCCAACAAGAGAGACGACAAAACCAACCTCTTCCCAGAAGTGTGCAGGGATAGGGCAAGAGGCAACATACACTGCTTGAAACACATGAAAATCTGAAAATTCTTGATACAAGAAATTTTTTTTGATCAACCATGAGGTCGGTCAAACACTGCAAGAGGTTGCCCAGACAGGCTGTGGGATCTCCATCCTTGGAGGTGTTCGAGATTAAACCAGACATAGCCCTGTGTAACCTGATCTGAATAGACCACCTCCCAGTGGAAGGTGGGTCCAGAAAGCCCTTGAGGTCCCTTCCAACCTACGTGGTTGTGCGATGGCCTGATTCGCTAACTGAGTCCCTTCTGCCTCATGTCCCCCATGTGCAGTTGCATGCAATATCCTTCAGCTGAGAAAATGAGATTAACATATGGCAGAAGTAGCTATAGACTGGGAGTTAGGCTATACATTAAATTCTCACAAGTGGTGTGGAATGCAGGTCTCCTGTGTCTTATATGGCACTTTAACTACTGGGCTCTTGGATAAAAGGAGGGAACCATCTCCCTCCTTCTGGGATCTGGCTCTTTGCTTCATTTGCTTTTATATGCAGTGCCTCTAAATGAAGTGTTCTGTTCTCGATTGACCCAAACACTTTTTTCTTCTTTTTCATTTCTTCAAGAAGAAACAAAACCTGTTTAATTTAGTTCAGGCTGAGCCAACTTCTTTAAAAAAATGCTTTGGTTTGGCAGCTGCATGTGAGTGATTCTCACTGCCCTTAAGAAGGAATAGAAAGTTCAGTGGCTTCCTTCCCAATCTATGGGCCAAGACAGTGGCCAGGAAAGATTGTTTTACAGCTTTAGATTCTGGCCCAGGGGCTGAATTTCATTCCAGTTTATCCTTTACTTCATGCTCACATTACATCCAATCTTTACAATCTTTTTTATAGAGACAAAAACATCCAAAAATATTTAAAAAGATTAAAGTACAAATCACAATTGGCAGCCTGCTTAGCACTTAAATAGCAATCTCCCTCCTTTGATTGTTTTATGGAATAAAGAAAACCAAATAGAGAGTAAATAAGACACATTTTTTAAGAGGATTCCAGAATTCTAGATGTTGTTGTTCATACGTTTTCCAAGAACAGTCTAGAAAATTCTATGGTTTTTTTTCTGTGTAAGAGAATAGAACTGTCAGTTTCAACATGAATGTACACTAGTATTCAAAGAGCAACAACCAGCACTCTTCTTCCCTCCACATTACTTCTATACTAACAAATAGCTTTGTGTTATAGGTGAGCCACTAGGAGAAGGACCAGCAACATGGCCTATTATTATTATTATTAAATGTTTTAAAAAATAAGAATTAATGGCTGAATTAAAACAGTAGAAAAAGGATGCTACATGGACATGTGCTTGGATGGGAATTGAAAAGTATCTGTTTCCTGTGGCCTCAGCTGCCACAGAAAAAAGTCAAGCAACTCCATACTCCATTTCTGCCAGCTCAAGACCATAGATTTTACTTTTAAAAAACATTTAGCAAGGATGGATTGAGCAGAACTCCTTTTGAGGAAGTTGTCAAATAGATGTATATGAGACTGTGTGGCTTCTTTCCCTTCATACAAGTAGTGGGCCTGAGGTGCACCTTCACTGCTTCCAAATTGAACTTTGAACCTGGTACAGTGGGACCTAACCTATCAGTAATGGGGGTTAGAAAGGCTTTAAGTCTGGCACTGTAAGAGTATAATTTGATGTAGTACAAACTGTGCAACAGCTGAGGAAGATACGGGTAACAGGGGGAGCGGCTGAGTTGTGAGGACACCATTATGTCTTGATACAGCTCTGCATATCAAGGTATCTTGAGGTATCTGCATACAAAAGTACCAAGACCTTCTTGGCAAGTTCTAGACAGAAGTCAATCAGAGGGATTTTGGGCAGACTTCAGTACTGCAAACTGAAACAAACCTTCTGATGAAGCTGTTTACAACAGCAATGGAAATGCAATCTCCATGTGCTGAAGGAACAGAGTTTTCAAACACTTCCATTCCTATGACTGCCAATATCTCCTTGGACAAGTAAACCACTTCTCACCAGTTTCCACAACTGTAAAAGGCAAATAAGGATACTTATCTTCCTTGCAAGAGTTTTTGAGGTCTGCATTTGCAAAGAATTTGTGGGGGTGGTGCATTGCATAAATGTCTTTTATGGCTACCGAAGGACATTTGACAACTCTGGTAGATTTGGTATCATGTTTAAGTAAAATACTTCCCTGATGAACAAGAGCTAACTTTAAAATAAATAAGTAAAATAAAAACCTCAACAAAATAAAAAAAAATATATTTTCCTTCTATTTATTTATTTTATGTTAAGAATTTATGTTACTATATTCAATTTCCCCCACTTTCTTCCAGGAGAAACCCACCTGGACCTTCTGACTTCATGGAGTGCGAGAGCCATTTTAACTGCAATAAATTTTGTAGAAATGTTTCCAGTAATGTCGTAAGCTTTCCTTTATTCTGTTTCTTCTAAGGATGGTATAATTATGTTAACCTTCCATGGGAAACTACTGACTAGTTTCCTATTCCTGCCACGTACCAGACTTGGGAATATAAGCAAAGTGTGGTGTTGTCTCTTCGCATCAGTTCACACCACCACAAAGGGACTATCAGTAATGTGAAACTTTAACTAATAGGAAATATTTCATTTATAATTACCAGTATTTAACATGTTTTTTCTAAATTTTGTGTTTATGGTGATTAATTATTTAGTGATTGCATGAAGTCTGAATACTTGTGCAAAATGGATTCACCCTTTAAAAGTCATGAACATTGCACCAAGAATATAATCAGCGTTTGAAAAATGGGAAAGATCCAGCTGGAGACCACTTTCGTATGTGCCTAACTTTATACCTAAGCCTGTACTTCTGTGCTCGGCCAGGCTGGGATCCCAGCACTCAGCGCCTTGCTAGATCAAGACTTCAAGAAGCACAGATTACCATTAATCCCTTCCTACTGGAGGACACCGTGTCCCAGCTGTAGCTGTACAGCGTGCTCTGCCTGGCCAAACCTGGCCCGTGAAACAACTTCAGATACGTGAAGGTGTTTGGCTGAACAACAGAAAGCTCACACCTGCTTTTCTTCATGGCTGTAATGTACTTTTTCACTGCCACTCTGCCGCCAAGGCTTCCTCCAGCCTCTCTATCTCTCTCTGCATTTTCTCACCGGGGCGAAGGTGGGAAGCAGGCTCAGCAGGAGCTGCAGCGGGCTGCAACCCCCGTGCAGCCCCGGCCGGGCTGGAGGAGGCTCGGCTGCCAATCACCCCTCTCTTTAAGCTACGCTGCCCTTGTTCAATAGAGGTAATGGGTCCAGTGGGCAAGTAATAGGTCCGGTGGGTCTATTACACATTTTTATTGAAAAGCAAAATAAATAGCCCTGTAAAACTCACACACTGCCCCAGGGCTGCAGTAATGTATGCGCCTTCTTACACCTTCTTTTTCCTTCTTTTCCTCTTTGCTTTTTCCAAGTTGCTGGAATGAACTTTTCCAGCATGGCAGGTAAGAGTTTTTGTAAATTCATCACCAATCGTTTGAATAAGGCAGTATTTGAAAATATTGCATGTTGTTATGCGGCAGGCCTTTACTACTTGATTATACACATGTGTAGTACCAAAGGAGATCACATTTTACTCAGCGAAACTTGTTTAATAGAAAAGGCATAAAAATCAAACTATGTATGTGTACTATCAGGTTTGCTTTCCAGAGAGAATGTGTTTTTCCACAAAAATAAGGAAAGGGTAATTTACCACTCAAACACGATGGGAAAAAGGAGAACATTCTTTCCTAAACAGCAACAATTATGCATTTGGCAAGCAGTAGTAAAAGCAATTCTGCTTTCCTTCTTAGTCCATAGTAAATCTGTACCTGGTACTGATTAGAGAACAAATGGAGAGGTGCTGCTTTTCTTTTCAAGGTCTACCAATGAATTTCCCCTTTTTTTTTTTTTTGGTTCTGAACATATTTTACCAGTAGAGTTAAGACTGTGCCACCTTTGTGGTTGGCTCACACTTATTCTTCATTTGTACAAATGCAGATTTCTTATGAGTGGGGCAGAAGAAACTTCAATGCTGTTGGAAAGTCAGGATGATGAATCAAAGGACATGGTAAAGGAAATCATCCTGATGGGAATCCCTTGAGACCTGCAGAAATCCATACTTTCTTGAGTATCATAAGAGCAGTATTTTGAATTGTGCTTTGTCTTTTCCTAGTTCAATCCACATGATGTAACAGGATATGAAAATGCTGCACCTTTAAACCCTAAAAAAAGTTTTGGACAAAATCTTAGTAAGGTAAGCGTGGCTTTGCTGTATCAAACCAAACAACTCACTGCTTTACTGCTCTGTCTGTGGAACCTGTTTTTTCACAAGAACACGGCTGTATTAAGCATCTTTGGAATAACCTACTTTTGCAGAAAGGGAAAAAAAATCTTAATCTCCACTAGTTAGAGGGTAGCATATGCCCAAGAGCAAGGGAATGGACATATTTTCTATAACTTTTTGTTGACTTTTATCCCTACTGTTAACAATTTGGATAGTCTCATTACCAGGTGCCTGTTGTACAGGATGATTTAATCTAAAGCAGCTGTTTTCCTTTTTTTTTTCACTTCTGAGACCAAAACAAGTGGAAAAAAAATCAATTTAAAATAAATAAAACCCCCTTCCTAAATTCAATAGAACATTTTAGGCAGAGCACTTGAGACAGATGTTGGAGAAAGAGGAAAACACAATCTCTTTATGATTTACTCCCTCCCTCCCACAAAATTGTCATTAACACCTAAAAATTGGGAGACAATAATTATTTCAGACCGCAAAACAGTGAATAAAACTTTATAGAAAAGGTCCTGGTAGGATTAGTGCTCAGCTGGAAACCGAGACTGCCAGGTGGAGAATGCCACAGCATAACATGGATGAGTAAGGAACCAGTGAGAAAACTAAACAGGTATCCAGCATGTGGGAAAGAAAAGGAGAGTCCTGGGACTGTATCAAGTTGTCTTGCATGCTGTAGTTGGCTTCTGCTCATTCAGAAAAGGTTTGGAACAGGCAGATAATGGTGGAGAGCAGAATAGTAAGCTATTAAAACAGACAGTGTTGAAAGCTGATTACTTGAGGTTAAACCAGAAGACCAAGATTAATAAAGTACAGAGGAAAGATTTCTTTATGGTGCTATCTTTCTAAAGTGTTTCTTCTTCATATTTAATGCTGTGCCTGTGAAAGCCACGAAGCCAAGAGTCCTGGAAGC